>NC_090941.1:841660846-846577578 GCF_040938575.1 Ambystoma mexicanum | reverse complement strand
GGCATGAGCAGGGGGTGGGGGGTAACAGGAGAGAGACACGGAGCATGAGCTGGGGGTGGGGGGCAACAGCAGGGAGACATGGGGCATGAGCAGAGGGTGGGGGCAACAGCAGGGAGATACAGGGCATGAGCATGGGGTGGGGGGAACACGAGGGAGACACGGGGCATGAGCGGGGGGTGGGGGGCAACAGGAGGGAGACACGGGCATGAGAGGGGGGTGGGGGGAACACAAGGAAGACACAGGGCATGAGCGGGAGGGTGGGGGGCAACAGCAGGGAGACCCGGGGCATGAGCGGGGGGTGGGGGGAACACGAGGGAGACACGGTGCATGAGCGGGGGTGGGGGGTAACAGGAAAGAGACACGGGTAATGAGCGGGGGGTGGGGGGCAACAGCAGGGAGACACGGGGCCTGAGCGGGGGCTGGGGGGAACACGAAGGAGACACGGGGTATGAGAGGGGGTGGGGGTAACAGCAGGGAGACACGGGGCATGAGTGGGGGGTGGGGGTAACAGGGGAGTGACATGGGGCATGGGGGAGTGGGGGGCAACAGCAGGGAGACGCGGGGGTGGGGGGCAACAGCAGGGAGACACGGGACATGAGAGGGGGTTGGGGTAACAGGGGAGAGACACGGGGCATGAGTGGGGGATGGGGGGCAGCAGCAGGGAGACACGGGGCATGACCGGAGGGTGGGGGGCAACAGGAGAGAGACAAGGGGCATGAGAGTGGGTAGGGGGTAACAGGAGAGAGACATGGGGCATGAGCGGGGCGTGGGGGGAAACAGCAGGGAGACATGGGGCATGAGCGGAGGGTGGGGGCAACAGCAGGGAGACACGGGGCATGAGAGCGGAGTGGGGGGTAACAGGAGAGAGACACGGGCCATGAGTGGGGGAGGGGGCAACAGGAGAGAGACACAGGGCATGAGCGGGAGGTGGGGGGCAACAGGAAAGAGAAACGGGGCATGAGCAGGGGTTGGGGGGTAACAGGAGAGAGACACAGGGCATGAGCGGGGGGTGGTGGGCAACAGCAGGGAGACACAGGGCATGAGTGGGGGGTGAGGGGCAACAGCAGGGAGACACGGGGCATGACCGGGGGGTGGGGGGAACAGGAGAGATCAGTAGAACGGGTTGACTCTGGCAAAATTTAGAACATATCACATTTTATTTAAGTTACTTTATTACAAAAATATATCTTTGATTTCATAAGTACTCTTAAAAATCCAACAATTCATCACCTCATTCATACCCTAATACACTCCCCATTCTAACATATCTATCTAAAAAACACCAAAATCTACCCTGCTCTCAATTTTTGGCAGAGCATCCACTATTTATTGTTGTTTAATAGCATATTCAACAATGACCCAGTCCATAATATCAAGTGTCATTATGTAGCTGATGTGGTATTTGACCAGATATCTTGTTTGTAGAAAAACGTCGACACGTGTTTCGGTCAGAGACCTTCTTCAGGACGTCGGGCAAGAGGACACTACTCTGCCCTATTATAAGCTTGTATATGCCAGGATTCAATCTACAAACAATAAATAAAAAAACAGAATGTCAACCCTATTTCTTTTAGAAGGTGACATATTATTGTCACATTTATGTCAAAATTAAATAAAGACACACGCCTTACTCACCCCCAAGAAGCAATTCCTAGGATCGTGAAAAAGGACCACAGGAATTAATCCTCCACTGGCCTCGGTATTTATATCGAGCCTGTGGAACCAACACACACCAAAAACACTTAATACTTGAAGCGTATGCCATGATAGGACTTATAACTGTACATATATCAGGAAATGATGTAAAAGCCACTTACATATATCTGATGGTACAGAGAGCAACTCGTGTGGGACCTACACGGTTGTGCAGGCAGGACGTACACTAATGTACTGAAATCACTAGATCCTCAATGGACTCCTCGATAACTGTAGCAAAACAAACATACACAGATCCGAGTTATCACCCGTAAACCACAAGATGTCACTTCATTCTCTAAACAAAAATCACCATAGTGCTAACCTATTACTAGCACTATACTCCAAGTGCCGTTACCATAAACAACTTAGCCTGCTAGTAATATAAACTCCAACACCACCCGTGCACGTACGACATGAATTCCATGTTATTTACAATGCGTATGCCCTAATCATACTACCGACCTCTTAATCGTGCCTGTTATACTTTCATATCATACCTGGGTCCAATCAATCGACAGCCAAAGGCAAGAAAAACCACTACTACGGACGGCGTTCCATTCGCGCGTAACCGCCAACTCTGTTAAAAGCCAAGGACATAGACAGAGGACAATTCTAACATCCTCATACGGAGACACAAACAAAGGACTACATTCAACAAACAACTATATGGCCCCTCCACAAATAAACCGGACATGAATGAATAAATGTTACGCAACCGGATATGTATCTTTTTTATCAACAATAAGGACTCAAACGTCCACTGATTCGAAAATAGAGTCACTCCATGGTTCCACACATCGAATCCCGTTCACGGCTGCACAACGATGAAAAGTCAAAACCAAACGGACTATGACACTTAAAAACGTGAAAAATACATGTAAAAAATATACTTGATATATTATGCTCCTTTCCCTTATACGGCACAGCTTGATTTTAGGAACTGGGTACTGTGCTGAGATCGTGATTTCCTGCATCTAGCAACACACACCTGATACATAAATACATCTATATCCAGGTCCTGCAGCAGATCTTTCTCACATTCATTATTTTTTTATTTAATAAAATATATATGGCATTCTGTAAACTGTGTATTTTAGGCATCATACAAACAATTTGAACACATTTAGAAGTCATATATAGAAAACGAACTTGAAGCATACGATGGGGCCACAAAATCATTGCCTCTATTACTTCTTTTGATATATGCCCACATGCCCCGGTCTAGTATGTTTTTTTCATCTATGCATTCCAAAAACATTATTCAGCATCGGCTATATAGAGAGATTATCTGTGCTGCAAAGATTAAACTCAAAACTATTCATATGATGTCTGATCATGTGGTGTCTGTCCAAAACATGCATTATTCATTTTCAGCAGTATATACATAAGTTTGAACAAATGTTAGTCGCTTGTGATCAATGTTAATTGGAAAAGATATTAATTGTTTGTAACAAGAGTGTTCCACTCTACTGCAACATTCAATCCTTCCTGAACAGTGTTCAAAGTGTGAATCCATTTCTGTTCTACGCGGTGTAATATTGTACTGATGTCCCCCCCTCTCATATTACTCTTAATATGTTGGAGTACGAACCATCTCATTTCTGTGTCTTTATGTTTCATTTTCAAAAAATGGTCAACGAGCGGTTTATCCGCCACTCCATTCCTAATATAGCTCCTATGTTCTGATATCCGTTGTCGTACTTCGCATGTGGTCTTACCAACATATAGGAGTTGACAGGGACAGCTGATGATATAAATCACATTTTTTGTCAAGCAATTAGTGTGGCAATTCATCTTCCACACTTTTTGGCCATATTGAAATTCCTTTTTAGTTACTGTTAGAGGGCATGCTACACATTTGCCACATTTATAGTGGCCCAATATGGGAGGCAGCCCCCACTGACTATTAATGGTGATGGCCCTCTTTGGTTCTCTATACGTATGCACTAATCTCTGTCTCAGATTCTGATTGCGTTTAAATGCATACATCGGTTTCTGTGATAATGACCCTGGGTGCTTTACAAGGTTCCAGTGTTTGTTAATAATTCTCTTTATATCAGCACTCACTGGATTAAAGGTTGTGACACACACTAAGCGTTCATTCTTCTGTCTTTCTCTAGGGGTTAAACAAATTTCTCTATTTGTATTTTCCGCTCTTTTAAGTTGGTCTTTCACCAACCTTCTCGGATACCCCCTCGTTTGTAACCTTTCTTTTAGTTGCTTCGCATGGATCTTGAATTCATCCTTTTCAGAGCAGTTTCTTTTAATACGCAAGAACTGACCATAGGGTAAGTTCTGCCGTAAACTCGCTGGATGGAAGCTATTAAAGTGCAGAAGGGTGTTTTTATCTGTGGGTTTTCTGAACAAGGTGGTCGTAAGGTGATTCCAGTTTTTTGATCACAAGATCCAGGAAACTAACCTGTAAGTAACTGTATTCGATGGTAAATTTTATGTGTATATCGCATTGATTCAACCATATATGGAATTCATTAAGGGATGCAACTGTCCCTTTCCAAATTAGAAAAACATCATCGATGTATCGATGCCATATATTTAAATAACCACTCAGAGTAGGATGACTAGTGAGTGAATTGTGTTGCCCCAAAATGAACTTCTCTTCATAGTCAGCCATATACAGATTGGCGACGTCGGGGGCAAAAGTGGCCCCCATACTCACCCCTCTCTCTTGTTTGTAAAGTTGTTTCTTGAACAGGAAGAAATTTTCGGTCATGGCCAACCTAATACATTCCTGTATAAACTCAGTAGGGGGCAGATGAGGTCTCATTCTTTTATTCAGAAACTGGCCTAGAACTTGTAGACAATCTTGTTGAAGGATACAAACAAGAGAGAGGGGTGATTATGGGGGCCACTTTTGCCCCCGACGTCGCCAATCTGTATATGGCTGACTATGAAGAGAAGTTCATTTTGGGGCAACACAATTCACTCACTAGTCATCCTACTCTGAGTGGTTATTTAAATATATGGCATCGATACATCGATGATGTTTTTCTAATTTGGAAAGGGACAGTTGCATCCCTTAATGAATTCCATATATGGTTGAATCAATGCGATATACACATAAAATTTACCATCGAATACAGTTACTTACAGGTTAGTTTCCTGGATCTTGTGATCAAAAAAACTGGAATCACCTTACGACCACCTTGTTCAGAAAACCCACAGATAAAAACACCCTTCTGCACTTTAATAGCTTCCATCCAGCGAGTTTACGGCAGAACTTACCCTATGGTCAGTTCTTGCGTATTAAAAGAAACTGCTCTGAAAAGGATGAATTCAAGATCCATGCGAAGCAACTAAAAGAAAGGTTACAAACGAGGGGGTATCCGAGAAGGTTGGTGAAAGACCAACTTAAAAGAGCGGAAAATACAAATAGAGAAATTTGTTTAACCCCTAGAGAAAGACAGAAGAATGAACGCTTAGTGTGTGTCACAACCTTTAATCCAGTGAGTGCTGATATAAAGAGAATTATTAACAAACACTGGAACCTTGTAAAGCACCCAGGGTCATTATCACAGAAACCGATGTATGCATTTAAACGCAATCAGAATCTGAGACAGAGATTAGTGCATACGTATAGAGAACCAAAGAGGGCCATCACCATTAATAGTCAGTGGGGGCTGCCTCCCATATTGGGCCACTATAAATGTGGCAAATGTGTAGCATGCCCTCTAACAGTAACTAAAAAGGAATTTCAATATGGCCAAAAAGTGTGGAAGATGAATTGCACACTAATTGCTTGACAAAAAATGTGATTTATATCATCAGCTGTCCCTGTCAACTCCTATATGTTGGTAAGACCACACGCGAAGTACGACAACGGATATCAGAACATAGGAGCTGTATTAGGAATGGAGTGGCAGATAAACCGCTCGTTGACCATTTTTTGAAAATGAAACATAAAGACACAGAAATGAGATGGTTCGTACTCCAACATATTAAGAGTAATATGAGAGGGGGGGACATCAGTACAATATTACACCACGTAGAACAGAAATGGATTCACACTTTGAACACTGTTCAGGAAGGATTGAATGTTGCAGCAGAGTGGAACACTCTTGTTACAAACAATTAATATCTTTTCCAATTAACATTGGTCACAAGCGACTAACATTTGTTCAAACTTATGTATATACTGCTGAAAATGAATAATGCATGTTTTGGACAGACACCACATGATCAGACATCATATGAATAGTTTTGAGTTTAATCTTTGCAGCACAGATAATCTCTCTATATAGCCGATGCTGAATAATGTTTTTGGAATGCATAGATGAAAAAAACATACTAGACTGGGGCATGTGGGCATATATCAAAACAAGTAATAGAGGCAATGATTTTGTGGCCCCATCGTATGCTTCAAGTTCGTTTTCTATATATGACTTCTAAATGTGTTCAAATTGTGTGTATGATGCCTAAAATACACAGTTTACAGAATGCCATATATATTTTATTAAATAAAAAAATAATGAATGTGAGAAAGATCTGCTGCAGGACCTGGATATAGATGTATTTATGTATCAGGTGTGTGTTGCTAGATGCAGGAAATCACGATCTCAGCACAGTACCCAGTTCCTAAAATCAAGCTGTGCCGTATAAGGGAAAGGAGCATAATATATCAAGTATATTTTTTACATGTATTTTTCACGTTTTTAAGTGTCATAGTCCGTTTGGTTTTGACTTTTCATCGTTGTGCAGCCGTGAACAGGATTCGATGTGTGGAACCATGGAGTGACTCTATTTTCGAATCAGTGGACGTTTGAGTCCTTATTGTTGATAAAAAAGATACATATCCGGTTGCGTAACATTTATTCATTCATGTCCGGTTTATTTGTGGAGGGGCCATATAGTTGTTTGTTGAATGTAGTCCTTTGTTTGTGTCTCCGTATGAGGATATTAGAATTGTCCTCTGTCTATGTCCTTGGCTTTTAACAGAGTTGGCGGTTACGCGCGAATGGAACGCCGTCCGTAGTAGTGGTTTTTCTTGCCTTTGGCTGTCGATTGATTGGACCCAGGTAAGATATGAATGTATAACAGGCACGATTAAGAGGACGGTAGTATGATTAGGACATACGCATTGTAAATAACATGGAATTCATGTCGTACGTGCACGGGTGGTGTTGGAGTTTATATTACTAGCAGGCTAAGTTGTTTATGGTAACGGCACTTGGAGTATAGTGCTAGTAATAGGTTAGCACTATGGTGATTTTTGATTAGAGAATGAAGTGACATCTTGTGGTCTACGGGTGATAACTCGGATCTGTGTATGTTTGTTTTGCTACAGTTATCGAGGAGTCCATTGAGGATCTAGTGATTTCAGTACATTAGTGTACGTCCTGCCTGCACAACCGTGTAGGTCCCACACGAGTTGCTCTCTGTATCATCAGATATATGTAAGTGGCTTTTACATCATTTCCTGATATATGTACAGTTATAAGTCCTATCATGGCATACGCTTCAAGTATTAAGTGTTTTTGGTGTGTGTTGGTTCCACAGGCTCGATATAAATACCGAGGCCAGTGGAGGATTAATTCCTGTGGTCCTTTTTCACGATCCTAGGAATTGCTTCTTGGGGTGAGTAAGGCGTGTGTCTTTATTTAATTTTGACATAAATGTGACAATAATATGTCACCTTCTAAAAGAAATAGGGTTGACATTCTGGTTTTTTATTTATTGTTTGTAGATTGAATCCTGGCCTATACAAGCTTATAATAGGGCGGAGTATTGTCCTCTTGCCCGACGTCCTGAAGAAGGTCTCTGACCGAAACACGTGTCGACGTTTTTCTACAAACAAGATATCTGGTCAAATACCACATCAGCTACATAATGACACTTGATATTATGGACTGGGTCATTGTTGAATATGCTATTAAACAACAATAAATAGTGGATGCTCTGCCAAAAATTGAGAGCAGGGTAGATTTTGGTGTTTTTTAGATAGATATGTTAGAATGGGGAGTGTATTAGGGTATGAATGAGGTGATGAATTGTTGGATTTTTAAGAGTACTTATGAAATCAAAGATATATTTTTGTAATAAAGTAACTTAAATAAAATGTGATATGTTCTAAATTTTGCCAGAGTCAACCCGTTCTACTGATCCAATATATAGTTTTGTGTTGCATAATACCTGAAGGATCAGGGACTATAGTGCAGGTTTACCCCTTTATTATTTCTTTGGGAACAGGAGAGAGACACGGGGCATGGGGTGGGGGGCAACAGCAGGGAGACACGGGGCATGACCGGGGGGTGGGGGGGCAACAGGAGAGAGACACGGGGAATGAGCGGGGGGTGGGGGCCAACAGCAGGGAGATACGGGGCAAGACCGGGGGTGGGGGGCAACAGGAAAGAGACACAGGGCATGAGAGGGGGGTGGGGGGAACAGGAGAGAGACACGGGGCATGAGCAGGGGGTGGGGGGCAACAGGAGAGAGACACGGGGCATGAGAGCGGGTGGGGGTAACAGGAGAGAGACACGGGGCATGAGCGGGGCTGGGGGGCAACAGCAGGGAGACACGGGTCATGACCGGGGGCTGGGGGGCAACAGGAGAGAGAGACACGGGGCATGAGAGGGGGGTGGGGGTAACAGGAGAGAAACACGGGGCATGAGAAGGGGGTGGGGGGTAACAGTAGAGAGACACAGGGCATGAGCGGAGGGTGGGGGCAGCAGCAGGGAGACACGGGGCATGAGCAGGGTGTGGGGGGAACACGAGGGAGACACGGGGCATGAGCGGGGGTCGGGGCTACAGCAGGGAGATACGGGGCATGAGCGGGGGTGGGGGGCAATAGGAGAGAGACACGGGGCATGAGCGGGGCGTGGGTGCAACAGCAGGGAGAGACAAGGGATGGCCGGAGGGGTGGGGGGTAGCAGGAGAGGGACACAGGGCATGAGCAGGGGGTGGGGGGCAACAACAGGGAGACACTTGGCATGAGCGGGGGGTGGGGGGAACACAAGGGAGACACGTGGCATGAATGGGGGGTGGTGGTAACTGGAGAGAGACACGGGGCATGAGCAAGGGGTGGGGGGCAACAGCAAGGAGACACAGGGCATGAGCGGGGGTGGGGGGTAATAGGAGACAGACAGGGGGCATTAGCTGGGATTGGGGGCAAAAGGAGGGAGACACTGGGCATGAGCAGGGTCTGGGGGCAACAGCAGGGAGACACGGGGCATGAGCGGGGGGTGGGGGGAACACGAAGGAGACATGGGGCATGAGCAGGGGGTGGGGTAACAGGAGAGAGACACGGAGCATGAGCTGGGGGTGGGGGGCAACAGCAGGGAGACATGGGGCATGAGCAGAGGGTGGGGGCAACAGCAGGGAGATACAAGGCATGAGCAGGGGGTGGGGGTAACACGAGGGAGACACGGGGCATGAGGGGGGGTGGGGGGTAACAGGAGAGAGACACGGGGCATGAGCGGGGAGTGGGGGCAACAGCAGGGAGATACGCGGCATGACTGGGGGTGGGTGGCAACATAATGGAGAAACGGCATGACCGGGGGGTGGGGGGCAACAGGAGATAGACACGGGGCATGAGAGGGGGCGGGGGTTAACAGAAGAAAGACACGGGTCATGAGAGGGGGTTGGGGGGTAACAGGAGAGAGACACGGGGCATGAGCGGGGGGTGGGGGGCAAAAGCAGGCAGACACGGGGCATGACCGGGGGGTGGGGGGCAACAGGAGAGAGACGAGGGGCATGCGAGGGGGGTGGAGGGTAACAGGAGAGAGACACGGGGCATGAGCAGGGTGTGGGGGTAACAGGAGAGAGACACAGGGCATGAGCGGGGGTGGGGATCAACAGCAGGGAGACACGGGGCATGAGCGGGGGGTGGGTGGAACAAGAGGGAGACACGGGGCATGAGCGGGGAGTGGGGGGAACACGAGGGAGACACAGAGCATGAGCGGGGGGTGGGGGGCAACAGGAGAGAGACACAGGGCATGAGCAGGGGTGGGGGGAACACGAGGGAGACACGGGGCATGAGCGGGGGTGGGGGTAACAGGAGAGAGACACAGGGCATGAGCGGGGGGTGGGGGCAACAGGAGGGAGACACGGGGCATGAGCGGGGGGTGGGGGGCAACAGGAGGGAGACACGGGGCATGAACGGGGGGTGGGGGGCAACAGGAGAGAGACACAGGACATGAGCAGGGGGTGGGGGGCAACAGGAAAGAGACACGGGGCATGAGCGGGGGGTGAGGGGCAACAGCAGGGAGACTCGGGGCATGAGCGGGGGTGAGGGGCAACAGCAGGTAGACACCGGGCATGACCGGGGGGTGGGGGCAACAGGAGAGAGACACAGGGAATGAGCGGGGTGGGGGGCAACAGTAGGGAGACACGGGGCAAGACCGGGGGTGGGGTGCAACATGAGAGAAACACGGGGCATGAGAGGGGGTGGGGTAACAGGAGAGAGACACAGGGCATGAGCGGGGGGTGCGGGTCAACAGCAGGGAGACACGGGGCATGACCAGGGGGTGGGGGCAACACGAGAGAGACACAGGGCATGAGAGGGGGTGGGGGTATCAAGAGAGAGACACAGGGCATGAGCGGGGGGTGGGGGGCAACAGCAGGGAGACACGGGGCATGACCAGGGGGTGGTGGGCAACAGGAGAGAGACACGGGGCATGAGAGGGGGGTGGGGTATCAAGAGAGAGACACAGGGCATGAGCGGGGGGTGGTGGGCAACAGCAGGGAGACACAGGGCATGACCATGGGGTGGGGGGCAACAGGAGAGAGACACGGGGCATGAGAGGGGGTGGGGTAATAGGAGAGAGACACAGGGCATGAGCGGGGGGGTGGGGGTCAACAGCAGGGAGACACGGGGCATGACCAGGGGGTGGGGGCAACACGAGAGAGACACAGGGCATGAGAGGGGGTGGGGGTAACAGGAGAGAGACACATGGCATGAGAGGGGGGTGGGGGGTAACCGGCGTGAGACACGGGGCATGAGCGGGGGGTGGGGGGTAACAGGAGTGCGACACGGGGCATGAGCGGGGGGTGGGGGCAACAGCAGGGAGACACAGGGCATGAGCGGGGGGTGGGGGGAAACAGGAGAGAGACACGAGGCATGAGCGGGGGGCAACAGGAGAGAGACACGGGGCATGAGTGGGGGGTGGGGGAACACGAGAGAGACAAGGGCATGAGCGGAGGGTGGGGGCTACAGCAGGGAGACACAGGGCATGAGCGGGGGGTGGGGGAAACAGGAGAGAGACACGGGGCATGAGCGGGGGGCAACAGGAGAGAGACACGGGGCATGACCGGGGGGTGGGGGGCAACAGGAGAGAGACACGGGGCATGAGAGGGTGTGGGGGTTAACAGGAGAGAGACACGGGGCATGAGAGGGGGATGGGGGTAACATGAGAGAGACACGGGGCATGAGCGGGGGTGGAGGGCAACTGGAAAGAGACACGGGGCATGAGCGGGGGTGGGGGGCAACAGCAGGGAGACACGGGGCATGAGCGGGGGTTGGGGGGAACATGAGGGAGACACAGGGCATGAGCGGGGGGTGGGGGGAAACAGGAGAGAGACACGGGGCATGAGCGGGGGGCAACAGGAGAGAGACACGGGGCATGACCGGGGGGTGGGGGGCAACAGGAAAGAGACACGGGGCATGAGAGGGTGTGGGGGTTAACAGGAGAGAGACACGGGGCATGAGAGGGGGATGGGGGTAACATGAGAGAGACACGGGGCATGAGCGGGGGGTGGAGGGCAACTGGAAAGAGACACGGGGCATGAGCGGGGTGGGGGGTAACAGCAGGGAGACACAGGGCATGAGCGGGGGTTGGGGGGAACATGAGGGAGACACGGGACATGAGCGGGGGTGGGGGCAACACGAGGGAGACACAGGGCATGAGCGGGGGTGGGGGCAACAAGAGGGAGAAACGGGGCATGAGCAGGGGGTGGGGGTAACAGGAGAGTGAAACGTGGCATGAGCAGGGGGTGGGGTCAACAGGAGGGAGACACAGGGCATGAGCGGGGGCTGTGGGGAACACGAGGGAGACACAGGACATGAGCGTGGGGGGCAACAGGAGGGAGACACAGGGCATGAGCGTGGGGAGAGGGGGGCAACAGCAGGGAGACACGGGGCATGAGCGGGGGTGGTGGGTAACAGCAGGGAGACACGGGGCCTGAGCGGGGGGTGGGGGGAACACAAGGGAGACACGGGGCATGAGCGGGGAGTGGGGGGAACAAGAGGGAGACACGGGACATGAACGGGGGTGGGGCAACACGAGGGCGACACAGGGCATGAGCAGGGGGTGGGGGCAACAAGAGGGAGAAATGGGGCATGAGCGGGGGGTGGGGGGAACACAAGGGAGACACAGGGCATGAGCGTGGGGGTTGGGGGGCAACAGCAGGGAGACACGGGGCATGAGCGGGGGGTGAGGGGAACACGAGGGAGACACGGGGCATGAGCGGGGGTGGTGGGTAACAGCAGGGAGACACGGGGCATGAGCGGGGGGTTGGGGGCAACACAAGGGAGACACAGGGCATGACCGGGGGGTGGGGGGGCAACAGGAGAGAGACACAGGGCATGAGCGGGGGGTGGGGGGCAACAGCAGGGAGACACGGGGCATGAGCGGGGGGTGGGGGGAACACGAGGGAGACACGGGGCATGAGTGGGGGGCGGGGGTAACAGGAGAGAGACATGGGGCATGAGCGAGGGATGGGGGGCAACAGCAGGGAGACACGGGGCATGAGCGGCGGGTGGGGGGTAACAGGAGACAGACACAGGGTATTAGCGGGAATTGGGGGCAACAAGAGGGAGACACAGGGCATGAGCGGGAGTTGTGGGAACATGAGGGAGACACGGGACTTGAGCGGGGGATGGGGGCAACAGCAGGGAGACACAGGGCATGAGCGTAGGGTGGGGGGCAACAGCAGGGAGACACAGGGCATGAGCGGGGGTGGGGGGAACACGAGGGAGAAACGGGGCATGACCGGGGGGTGGGGGGCAACAGGAGAGAGACACGGGGCATGAGAGGGTGTGGGGTTTAACAGGAGAGAGACACAGGGCATGAAAGGGGGTTGGGGGGTAACATGAGAGAGACACGGGGCATGAGCAGGGGTGGGGGCAACAGCAGGGAGACACGGGACATGACCGGGGGTGGGGGGCAACAGGAGAGAGACACGGGGCATAAGAGGGGGGTGGGGGTAACAGGAGAGAGACATGGGCCATGAGCGGGGGGTGGAGGGCAACAGGAGAGAGACAGGTGGCATGAGCAGGGGGTGGGGGGCAACAGCAGGGAGACACGGGGCATGAGAGGGGCGTGGGCGGAACAAGAGGGTGACACGGGACATGAGCGGGGGGTGGGGGCAACACGGGGGAGACACAGGGCATGAGCGGGGGTGGGGGCAACAAGAGGGAGAAATGGGGCATGAGCAGGGGGTGGGGGTAACAGGAGAGTGAAACGTGGCATGAGCAGGGGGTGGGGGGCAACAGGAGGGAGACACAGGGCATGAGCGGGGGGTGGGGGTACACGAGGGAGACACAAGGCATGAGTGTGGGGGGTGGGGGGCAACAGCAGGGAGACAGGGCATGAGCCTGGGGAGAGGGGGCAACAGCAGGGAGACACAGGGCATGAGCAGAGGGCTGGGGGGAACACAAGGGAGACACGGGGCATGAGCGGGGGGTGGGGGGAACAAGAGGGAGACACGGGACATGAACGGGGGTGGGGGCAACACGAGGGAGACACAGGGCATGAGCAGAGGGTGGGGGCAACAAGAGGGAGAAACGGGGCATGAGCAGGGTTGGGGGGCAACAGGAGGGAAGCACAGGGCATGAGCGGGGGGTGGGGGGAACACGAGGGAGACACAGGGCATGAGCGTGGGGGGTGGAGGGCAACAGCAGGGAGACACGGGGCATGAGCGGGGGGTGAGGGGAACACGAGGGAGACACGGGGCATGAGCGGGGGTGGTGGGTAGCAGCAGGGAGACACGGGGCATGAGAGGGGGGGTAACAGGAGAGAGACATGGGGCATGAGCAGGGGGTGGGGGCAACAGCAGGGAGACACCGGTCATGAGCGGGGGTTGGAGGGCAACAGCAGGGAGACAAGGGGCATGACCGGGTGGTGGGGGCAACAAGAGAGACATGGGGCATGAGTGGGAGGTGGGGGATCAACAGCAGGGAGACACAGTGCATGAGCTGGGGGTGGGGGAACACGAGGGAGAAGCAGGGCAAGAGCAGGGGGTGGGGGGAACACGAGGGAGACACGGGGCATAAGGGGCAACAAGAGGGAGACACGGGGTATGAGCAGGGGGTGGGGGTAACAGGAGAGAGACATGTGGCATGAGCACGGGTGGGGTCAACAAGAGGGAGACAGGGCATGAGCGGGGGTGGGGGGTAACAGTTGAGAGACACGGGGCATGAGCGGGGGTGGGGGCAACAGGAGGGAGACACAGCGCATGAGCGGGTGGTTGGGGGAACAGGAAGGAGACAACGGTCATGAGCAGGGGGTGGGGGGAAACAGGAGGGAGACACGCGGCATGAGCGGGGGGTGGGGGGAAACAAGAGAGAGACACGGGCATGAGCGAGGTGTGGGGGGAACAGGAGGGAGACAAGAGGCATGAGCGGGGGGTGGGGGCAACAAGAGGGAGACACGGGGCATGAGCAAGGGGTGGGGGGTAACAGGAGAGAGACGCGGGGCATGAGTGGGATGTAGGGGGCAACAGCTGGGAGACACAGTGCATGAGCTGGGGGTGGGGGGCAACACGAGAGAGAAGCAGGGCATGAGCAGGTGGTGGGGGGAACACGAGGGAGACACGGGGTATGAGGGGCAACAAGAGGGAGACACAGGGCATGAGCAGGGGGTGGGGGTAACAGGAGAGAGACATGTGGCATGAGCACGGGTGGGGCAACAAGACGGAGACACAGGGCATAAGCGGGGGTGGGGGGTAACAGGAGAGAGACACGGGGCATGAGTGGGGGTGGGGGGCAACAGGAGGAAGACACAGGGCATGAGCGGGTGGTTGGGGGAATAGGAAGGAGACACAGGGCATGAGCGGGGGGTGGGGGGAACAGGAGGGAGACACGGGGCATGAGCGGGGGGTGGGGGTCAACAGCAGGGAGACACGGGGCATGACCAGGGGGTGGGGGGCAACACGAGAGAGACACGGGGCATTATAGGGGGTGGGGGTAACAGGAGAGAGACACATGGCATGAGAGGGGGGTGGGGGGTAACTGGAGTGAGACACGGGGCATGAGCGGGGGGTGGGGGCAACAGCAGGGAGACACGGGGCATGAGCGAGGGGTGTGGGGAAACAGGAGAGAGACACGGGGCATGAGCGGGGGGTGGGAGGCAACAGGAGAGAGACACAGGGCATGAGTGGGGGGTGGGGGAACACGAGGGAGACAAGGGCATGAGCGGAGGGTGGGGGCAACAGGAGAGAGACATGGGGCATGACCGGGGGGTGGGGGGCAACAGGAGAGAGACGAGGGGCATGCGAGGGGGGTGGAGGGTAACAGGAGAGAGACACGGGGCATGAGCAGGGTGTGGGGGGTAACAGGAGTGAGACACGGGGCATGAGCGGGGGGTGGGGATCAACAGCAGGGAGACACGGGGCATGAGCGGGGGGTGGGTGGAACAAGAGGGAGACACGGGGCATGAGCGGGGGGTGGGGGGAACACGAGGGAGACACAGAGCATGAGCGGGAGGTGGGGGGCAACAGGAGAGAGACACAGGGCATGAGCAGGGGTGGGGGGAACACGAGGGAGACACGGGGCATGAGCGGGGGTGGGGGTAACAGGAGAGAGACACAGGGCATGAGCGGGGGTGGGGGCAACAGGAGGGAGACACGGGGCATGAGCGGGGGATGGGGGGCAACAGGAGGGAGACACGGGGCATGAGCGGGGGGTGGGGGGCAACAGGAGAGAGACACAGGACATGAGCAGGGGGTGGGGGGCAACAGGAGAGAGACACGGGTAATGAACGGGGGGTGAGGGGCAACAGCAGGAAGACACCGGGCATGACCGGGGGGTGGGGGCAACAGGAGAGAGACACAGGGAATGAGCGGGGGTGGGGGGCAACAGTAGGGAGACACGGGGCAAGACGGGGGGTGGGGTGCAACAGGAGGGAAACACGGGGCATGAGAGGGGGTGGGGTAACAGGAGAGAGACACGGGGCATGAGCGGGGGCTGGGGTCAACAGCAGGGAGACACGGGGCATGACCAGGGGGTGGGGGCAACACGAGAGATACACAGGGCATGAGAGGGGGTGGGGGTATCAAGAGAGAGACACAGGGCATGAGCGGGGGGTGGGGGGCAACAGCAGGGAGACACGGGGCATGACCAGGGGGTGGTGGGCAACAGGAGAGAGACACGGGGCATGAGAGGGGGGTGGGGTATCAAGAGAGAGACACAGGGCATGAGCGGGGGGTGGGGGGCAACAGCAGGGAGACACAGGGCATGACCATGGGGTGGGGGGCAACAGGAGAGAGACACGGGGCATGAGAGGGGGTGGGGTAACAGGAGAGAGACACAGGGCATGAGCGGGGGGGTGGGGGTCAACAGCAGGGAGAGACGGGGCATGACCAGGGGGTGGGGGGCAACACGAGAGAGACACAGGGCATGAGAGGGGGTGGGGGTAACAGGAGAGAGACACATGGCATGAGAGGGGGGTGGGGGGGTAACCGTAGTGAGACACGGGGCATGAGCGGAGGGTAACAGGAGTGCGACACGGGGCATGAGCGGGGGTGGGGGCAACAGCGGGGAGACACGGGGCATGAGCGGGGGGTGGGGGGAAACAGGAGAGAGACACGGGGCATGAGCGGGGGGTGGGGGGCAACAGGAGAGAGACACGCGGCATGAGTGGGGGGTGGGGGGAACACGAGGGAGAGAAGGGCATGAGCGGAGGGTGGGGGCTACAGCAGGGAGACACGGGGCATGAGCGGGGGGTTGGGGGCAACAGGAGAGAGACATGGGCATGAGCGGGGGGTGGGGGCAACAGCAGGGAGACAGAGGGCATGACCGGCCGGTGGGGTGCAACAGGAGAGAGACACAGGGCATGAGCAGGGGGTGGGGGGCAACAGCAGGGACACACAGGGCATGACCGGGGGGTGGGGGAGCAACAGGTGAGAGACACGGGGCATGAGCGGGGGGTGGGGGGCAACAGCAGGGAGACACGGGGCATGAGCGGGGGGTGGGGGGAACACGAGGGAGACACGGGGCATGAGTGGGGGCGGGGGGTAACAGGAGAGAGACACGGGGCATGAGCGGGGGATGGGGGCAACAGCAGGGAGACACGGGGCATGAGCGGGGGGTGGGGGGTAACAGGAGACAGACACAGGGTATTAGCGGGGATTGGGGGCAACAGGAGGGAGACACGGGGCATGAGCGGGGGCTGTGGGAACACGAGGGAGACACGGGGCTTGAGCGGGGGTTGGGGGCAACAGCAGGGAGACACAGGGCATGAGCGTAGGGTGGGGGGCAACATCAGGGAGACACAGGGCATGAGCGGGGGGTGGGGGGAACACGAGGGAGACACGGGGCATGACCGGGGGGTGGGGGGCAACAGGAGAGAGACACGGGGCATGAGAGGGTGTGGGGGTTAACAGGAGAGAGACACGGGGCATGAGAGGGGGATGGGGGTAACATGAGAGAGACACGGGGCATGAGCGGGGGGTGGAGGGCAACTGGAGAGAGACACGGGGCATGAGCGGGGGTGGGGGGCAACAGCAGGGAGACACGGGGCATGAGCGGGGGTTGGGGGGAACATGAGGGAGACACGGGACATGAGCGGGGGTGGGGGCAACACGAGGGAGACACAGGGCATGAGCGTGGGGGGCAACAGGAGGGAGACACAGGGCATGAGCGTGGGGAGAGGGGGGCAACAGCAGGGAGACACGGGGCATGAGCGGGGGTGGTGGGTAACAGCAGGGAGACACGGGGCCTGAGCGGGGGGTGGGGGGAACACAAGGGAGACACGGGGCATGAGCGGGGAGTGGGGGAACAAGAGGGAGACACGGGACATGAACGGGGGTGGGGGCAACACGAGGGCGACACAGGGCATGAGCAGGGGGTGGGGGCAACAAGAGGGAGAAATGGGGCATGAGCAGGAAGTCGGGGTAACAGGAGAGTGAAACGTGGCATGAGCAGGGGTTGGGGGGCAACAGGAGGGAGACACAGGGCATGAGCGGGGGGTGGGGGGAACACGAGGGAGACACAGGGCATGAGCGTGGGGGGTGGGGGGCAACAGCAGGGAGACACGGGGCATGAGCGGGGGGTGAGGGGAACACGAGGGAGACACGGGGCATGAGCGGGGGTGGTGGGTAACACAGGGAGACACGGGGCATGAGCGGGGGGTTGGGGGCAACACAAGGGAGACACAGGGCATGACCGGGGGGTGGGGGGGGCAACAGGAGAGAGACACAGGGCATGAGCGGGGGGTGGGGGGCAACAGCAGGGAGACATGGGGCATGAGCGGGGGGTGGGGGGAACACGAGGGAGACACGGGGCATGAGTGGGGGGCGGGGGTAACAGGAGAGAGACACGGGGCATGAGCGAGGGATGGGGGCAACAGCAGGGAGACAAGGGGCATGAGCGGCGGGTGGGGGGTAACAGGAGACAGACACAGGGTATTAGCGGGAATTGGGGGCAACAAGAGGGAGACACAGGGCATGAGCGGGAGTTGTGGGAACATGAGGGAGACACGGGACTTGAGCGGGGGTTGGGGGGCAACAGCAGGGAGACACAGGGCATGAGCGTAGGGTGGGGGGCAACAGCAGGGAGACACAGGGCATGAGCAGGGGGGTGGGGGGAACACGAGGGAGAAACGGGGCATGACCGGGGGGTGGGGGGCAACAGGAGAGAGACACGGGGCATGAGAGGGTGTGGGGGTTAACAGGAAAGAGACACAGGGCATGAGAGGGCGTTGGGGGGTAACATGAGATAGACACAGGGCATGAGCAGGGGTGGGGGCAACAGCAGGGAGACACGAGACATGACCGGGGGTGGGGGGCAACAGGAGAGAGACACGGGGCATAAGATGGGGGTGGGGGGTAACAGGAGAGAGACATGGGCCATGAGCGGGGGGTGGAGGGCAACAGGAGAGAGACAGGGGGCATGAGCAGGGGGTGGGGGGCAACAGCAGGGAGACACGGGGCATGAGCGGGGCGTGGGCGGAACAAGAGGGTGACACGGGACATGAGCGGGGGGTTGGGGCAACACGGGGGAGACACAGGGCATGAGCAGGGGGTGGGAGCAACAAGAGGGAGAAATGGGGCATGAGCAGGGGGTGGGGGTAACAGGAGAGTGAAACGTGGCATGAGCAGGGGGTGGGGGGGCAACAGGAGGGAGACACAGGGCATGAGCGGGGGGTGGGGGTACACGAGGGAGACACAGGGCATGAGTGTGGGGGGTGGGGGGCAACAGCAGGGAGACAGGGCATGAGCCTGGGGAGAGGGGGCAACAGCAGGGAGACACAGGGCATGAGCAGAGGGCTGGGGGGAACACAAGGGAGACACGGGGCATGAGCGGGGGGTGGTGGGAACAAGAGGGAGACACGGGACATGAACGGGGGTGGGGGCAACACGAGGGAGACACAGGGCATGAGCAGAGGGTGGGGGCAACAAGAGGGAGAAACGGGGCATGAGCAGGGGGTGGGGGTAACAGGAGAGTGAAACGTGGCATGAGCAGGGTTGGGGGGCAACAGGAGGGAAGCACAGGGCATGAGCGGGGGGTGGGGGGAACACGAGGGAGACACAGGGCATGAGCGTGGGGGGTGGGGGGCAATAGCAGGGAGACACGGGGCATGAGCGGGGGGTGAGGGGAACACGAGGGAGACACAGGGCATGAGCGTGGGGGGTGGGGGGCAATAGCAGGGAGACACGGGGCATGAGCGGGGGGTGAGGGGAACACGAGGGAGACACAGGGCATGAGCGTGGGGGGTGGGGGGCAATAGCAGGAGACACGGGGCCTGAGCAGGGGGTGGGGGAACACAAGGGAGACACGGGGCATGAGAGGGGGGTAACAGGAGAGAGACATGGGGCATGAGCAGGCGGTGGGAGCAACAGCAGGGAGACACCGGTCATGAGCGGGGGTTGGAGGGCAACAGCAGGGAGACAAGGGGCATGACCGGGCGGTGGGGGCAACAAGAGAGACATGGGGCATGAGTGGGAGGTGGGGGATCAACAGCAGGGAGACACAGTGCATGAGCTGGGGGTGGGGGAACACGAGGGAGAAGCAGGGCAAAAGCAGGGGGTGGGGGGAACACGAGGGAGACACAGGGCATAAGGGGCAACAAGAGGGAAACACGGGGTATGAGCAGGGGGTGGGGGTAACAGGAGAGAGACATGTGGCATGAGCACGGGTGGGGTCAACAAGAGGGAGACAGGGCATGAGCGGGGGTGGGGGGTAACAGGAGGGAGACACAGCGCATGAGCGAGTGGTTGGGGGAACAGGAAGGAGACACGGGTCATGAGCAGGGGGTGGGGGGAAACAGGAGGGAGACACGGGGCATGAGCGGGGGGTGGAGGGAAACAAGAGAGAGACACGGGCATGAGCGAGGTGTGGGGGGAACAGGAGGGAGACACGAGGCATGAGCAGGGGGTGGGGGCAACAAGAGGGAGACACGGGGCATGAGCAAGGGGTGGGGGGTAACAGGAGAGAGACGCGGGGCATGAGTGGGATGTAGGGGGCAACAGCTGGGAGACACAGTGCATGAGCTGGGGGTGGGGGGCAACACGAGAGAGAAGCAGGGCATGAGCAGGGGGTGGGGGGAACACGAGGGAGACACGGGGCATGAGGGGCAACAAGAGGGAGACACAGGGCATGAGCAGGGGGTGGGGGTAACAGGAGAGAGACATGTGGCATGAGCACGGGTGGGGCAACAAGACGAAGACACAGGGCATGAGCGGGGGTATGGGGTAACAGGAGAGAGACACGGGGCATGAGTGGGGGTGGGGGGCAACAGGAGGAAGACACAGGGCATGAGCGGGTGGTTGGGGGAATAGGAAGGAGACACAGGGCATGAGCGGGGGGTGGGGGGAACAGGAGGGAGACACGGGGCATGAGCGGGGGGTGGGAGTCAACAGCAGGGAGACACGGGGCATGACCAGGGGGTGGGGGGCAACACGAAAGAGACACGGGGCATTAGAGGGGGTGGGGGTAACAGGAGAGAGACACATGGCATGAGAGGGGGGTGGGGGGTAACAGGAGTGAGACACGGGGCATGAGCGGGGGGTGGGGGCAACAGTAGGGAGACACGGGGCATGAGCGGGGGGTGGGGGGAAACAGGAGAGAGACACGGGGCATGAGCGGGGGGTGGGAGGCAACAGGAGAGAGACACAGGGCATGAGTGGGGGGTGGGGGGAACAGGAGGGAGACAAGGGCATGAGCGGAGGGTGGGGGCAACAGGAGAGAGACATGGGGCATGACCAGCGGGTGGGGGGCAACAGGAGAGAGACACAGGGCATGAGCAGGGGGTGGGGGGCAACAGCAGGGAGACACGGGGCATGAGCGGGGGGGTGGGGGGCAACAGGAGAGAGACACGGGGCATGAGCGGGGGTTTGGGGGCAACAGGAGAGAGACACGGGGCATGAGTGGGGGGTGGGGGGTAACAGGAGAGAGACACAGGGCATGAGCGGGGGGTGGGGGCTACAGCAGGGAGACACGGGGCATGAGCGGGGGGTTGGGGGCAACAGGAGAGAGACATGGGGCATGAGCGGGGGGTGGGGGGCAACACAAGGGAGACACAGGGCATGACCGGGGGGCGGGAGGGCAACAGGAGAGAGACACGGGGCATGAGCGGGAGGTGGGGGCAACAGCAGGGAGACACGGGGCATGAGCGGGGGGTGGGGGGGAACACGAGGGAGACACGGGGCATGAGTGGGGGCGGGGGGTAACAGGAGAGAGACACGGGGCATGAGCGGGGGATGGGGGGCAACAGCAGGGAGACACGGGGCATGAGCGGGGGGTGGGAGGTAACAGGAGACAGACTCAGGGTATTAGCGGGGATTGGGGGCAACAGGAGGGAGACACGGGGCATGAGCGGGGGTTGTGGGAACACGAGGGAGACACTGGGCTTGAGCGGGGGTTGGGGGGCAACAGCAGGGAGACACAGGGCATGAGCGTAGGGTGGGGGCAACAGCAGGAAGACACAGGGCATGACCAGGGGGTGGGGGGCAACAGGAGAGAGACACGGGGCATGAGAGGGTGTGGAGGTTAACAGGAGAGAGACACGGGGCATGAGAGGGGGTTGGAGGGTAACATGAGAGAGACACGGGGCATGAGCGGGGGTGAGGGGCAACAGCAGGGAGACACGGGACATGACCGGGGGTGGGGGGCAACAGGAGAGAGACACGGGGCATGAGCGGGGGGTGGGGGGCAACAGCAGGGAGACATGGGGCATGAGCGGGGGGTGGGTGGAACAAGAGGGAGACACAGGACATGAGCGGGGGGTGGGGGCAACACGAGGGAGACACAGGGCATGAGCGGGGGGTGGGGGCAACAAGAGGGAGAAACGGGGCATGAGCAGGGGGTGGGCGTAACAGGAGAGTGAAACGTGGCATGAGCAGGGGGTGGGGGGCAACAGGAGGGAGACACAGGGCATGCGCAGGGGGTGGGGGGAACACGAGGGAGACAGGGCTTGAGCGTGGGGGCTGGGGGCAACAGCAGGGAGACACGGGGCATGAGCGGGGGGTGGGGGGAACAAGAGGGAGACACGGGACATGAGCGGGGGGTGGGGGCAACACGAGGGAGACACAGGGCATGAGCGGGGGGTTGGGGCAACAAGAGGGAGAAACGGGGCATGAGCAGGGGGTGGGGGGCAACAGGAGGGAGACACAGGGCATGAGCGGGGGGTGGGGGAACACGAGGGAGACAGGGCATGAGCGTGGGGGCTGGGGGGCAACAGCAGGGAGACACAGGGCATGAGCGTGGGGGGAGGGGGGCAACAGCAGGGAGACACGGGGCATGAGCGGGGGGTGGGGGGAACATGAGGGAGACACGGGGCATGAGCGGGGGTGGTGGGTAACAGCAGGGAGACACGGGGCCTGAGCGGGGGTGGGGGGAACACAAGGGAGACACAGGACTTGAACGGGGGTGGGGGCAACACGAGGGAGACACAGGGCATGAGCAGGGGGTGGGGGCAACAAGAGGGAGAAACAGGGCATGAGCGCGGGGTGGGGGGAACACGAGGGAGACACAGGGCATGAGCGTGGGGGGCAACAGCAGGGAGACACGGGGCATGAGCGGGGGGTGAGGGGAACATGAGGGAGACACGGGGCATGAGCGGGGGTGGTGGGTAACAGCAGGGAGACACGGGGCATGAGCAGGGGGTTGGGGCAACAGAAGAGAGACACGGGGCATGAGCGGGGGGTGCGGGGGCAACACAAGGGAGACACAGGGCATGACCGGGGGTTGGGGGGCAACAGGAGAGAGACACGGGGCATGAGCGGGGGGTGGGGGGCAACAGCAGGGAGACACGGGGCATGAGCGGGGGTGGGGGGAACACGAGGGAGACACGGGGCATGAGTGGGGGGCGGGGGGTAACAGGAGAGAGACATGGGGCATGAGCGGGGGATGGGGGGCAACAGCCGGGAGACACGGGGCATGAGCGGGGGGTGGTGGGTAACAGGAGACAGACACAGGGTATTAGTGGGGATTGGGGGCAACAGCAGGGAGACACAGGGCATGAGCGTAGGGTGGGGGGCAACAGCAGGGAGACACAGTGCATGAGCGGGGGTGGGGGGAACACGGGGCATGACCGGGGGGTGGGGGCAACAGGAGAGAGACACGGGGCATGAGAGGGTGTGGGGGTTAACAGGAGAGAGACAAGGGGCATGAGAGGGGGTTGGGGTTAACATGAGAGAGACACGGGGCATGAGCGGGGGTGGGGGGCAACAGCAGGGAGACACGGGACATGACCGGGGGTGGGGGGCAACAGGAGAGAGACACGGGGCATGAGAGGGGGGTGGGGGGTAACAGGAGAGAGACACGGGGCATGAGCAGGGGGTGGAGGGCAACAGGAGAGAGACACGGGGCATGAGCGGGGGGTGGGGGGCAACAGCAGGGAGACACGGGGCATGAGCGGGGGTGGGGGGAACAAGAGGGAGACACGGGACATGAGCGGGGGGTGGGGGCAACACGAGGGAGACACAGGGCATGAGCGGGGGGTGGGGGCAACAAGAGGGAGAAATGGGGCATGAGCAGGGGGTGGGGGTAACAGGAGAGTGAAACGTGGCATGTGCAGGGGGTGGGGGGCAACAGGAGGGAGACACAGGGCATGAGCGGGTGGTGGGGGAACACGAGGGAGACACAGGGCATGAGCGTGGGGGGCAACAGCAGGGAGACACAGGGCATGAGCGTGGGGGGAGGGGGGCAACAGCAGGAGACACGGGGCATGAGCTGGGGTGGGGGGACACGAGGGAGACACGGGGCATGAGCGGGGGTGGTGGGTAACAGCAGGGAGACACGGGGCCTGAGCGGGGGGTGGGGGGAACACAAGGGAGACATCGGGCATGAGCGGGGGTGGGGGGAACAAGAGGGAGACACGGGACATGAACGGGGGTGGGGGCAACACGAGGGAGACACAGGGCATGAGCAGGGGGTGGGGGCAACAAGAGGGAGAAACGGGGCATGAGCAGGGGGTGGGGGTAACAGGAGAGTGAAACGTGGCATGAGCAAGGGGTGGGGGGAAACAGGAGGGAGACACAGGGCATGAGCGGGGGGTGGGGAACACCAGGGAGACACAGGGCATGAGCGTGGGGGATGGGGGGCAACAGCAGGGAGACACGGGGCATGAGCAGGGGGTGGGGGCAACAGCAGGGAGATACCGGTCATGAGCGGGGGTTGGAGGGCAACAGCAGGGAGACAAGGGGCATGACCGGGCAGTGGGGGCAACAGGAGAGAGACATGGGGCATGAGTGGGAGGTGGGGGGCAACAGCAGGGAGACACAGTGCATGAGCTGCGGGTGGGGGGAACACAAGAGAGAAGCAGGGCAAGAGCAGGGGGTGGGGGAACACGAGGGAGACACAGGGCATGAGGGGCAACAAGAGGGAGACACGGGGTATGAGCAGGGGGTTGGGGTAACAGGAGAGAGACATGTGGCATGAGCACGGGTGGGGTCAACAAGAGGGAGACACAGGGCATGAGCAGGGGTGGGGGGTAACAGGAGAGAGACACGGGGCATGAGCGGGGGTGGGGGGCAACAGGAGGGAGACAGCGCATGAACGGGTGGTTGGGGGAACAGGAAGGAGACACGGGTCATGAGCGGGGGGTGGGGGGGAACAGGAGGGAGACACGGGGCATGAGCAGGGGGTGGGGGGAAACAAGAGAGAGACACGGGCATGAGCGAGGTGTGGGGGGGTACAGGAGGGAGACACGGGGCATGAGCTGGGAGTGGTGGGAACACGAGGGAGACACGAGGCATGAGCAAGGGGTGGGGGGTAACAGGAGAGAGACGCGGGGCATGAGTGGGATGTGGGGGGCAACAGCAGGGAGACACAGTGCATGAACTGGGGGTGGGGGGAACACGAGAGAGAAGCAGGGCTTGAGCAGGGGGTGGGGGAACACGAGGGAGGCACGGGCATGAGGGGCAACAAGAGGGAGACACAGGGCATGAGCAGGGGGTGGGGGTAACAGGAGAGAGACATGTGGCATGGGCACGGGTGGGGCAACAAGAGGGAGACACAGGGCATGAGCGGGGGTGGGGGGGTAACAGGAGAGAGACACGGGGCATGAGCGGGGGTGGGGGGCAACAGGAGGGAGACACAGGGCATGAGCGGGTGGTTGGGGGAACAGGAAGGAGACACGGGGCATGAGCGGGGGGTGGGGGGGAACAGGAGGGAGACACGGGGCATGAGCAGGGGGTGGGGGAAACAAGAGAGAGACACGGGCATGAGCGGGGTGTGGGGGGGTACAGGAGGGAGACAGGGGGCATGAGCTGGGAGTGGTGGGGACACGGGGCATGAGCAGGGGGTGGGGGGCAACAAGAGGGAGACACGGGGCATGAGCGGGGGGTGGGTGGTAACAGGAGAGGGACACAGGGCATGAGCGGGAGGTGGGGGGCAATAGGAGGGAGACATGGGGCATGAGCGGGGGGTTGGGGGAACACAAGGGAGACACTGGGCATGAGCGGGTGGTGGGGGGGAACAGGAGGGAGACACGGGGCATGAGCGGGGGGTGGGGGGAACAGGGGAGACACGGGGCATGAGCAGGGGTGGGGGGAAACAAGAGAGAGACACGGGCATGAGCGGGGGATGGGGGGTACAGGAGGGCGACACGGTAATGAGTGGGGGGTGGGGGAAACAAGAGAGAGACACGGGTAATGAGCGGGTGGTGGGGGAACACGAGGGAGACACGGGCATGAGAGAGGGGTGGGGGGGTACAGGAGGGAGACACGGGTAATGAGTGGGGGTGGGGGGTACAGGAGGGAGACACGGGTAATGAGCGGGGGTGGGGGAAACGGCATATCCACTTCTCAGTCCTCCGCAGGCCACCGTGTACAGATGGCGTGTCTCCTGCAAGTATGCAGCTGCCTGGGACGTTCAGGAAGTGTAATCCACATGAGCCTCATACAGCCCCATTGAAGGCCCCGCTGTTCTCTGATCTTATCGGAATTTTCGCTTGTTACATTGTGATAATCACTTGTGAAGTCTGAAGTCACCGCAGAGCTTGCCACAGATGCCAATATACGAACAATAAACTAAGATGGCGGGCGTCTCTGAAAATAAGACACACTGTACACTTTACTACAGCCAATGGGAGAGCACGTCAGATGTCTGCGGACATCACGCAAGTTGCTTGTCCAATCCCTGTCCTGTCTGCGGAGCAAACAGGGAAGTGTGTCCGCAAAGCGGACACAGATATCACTAATTTTTTTCACTTACATTTTTGTCTTTTTAAAAAAAAAACTACTGGACGGATTTACAGCAAA
Source organism: Ambystoma mexicanum (assembly GCF_040938575.1). Lineage (NCBI taxonomy): Eukaryota > Metazoa > Chordata > Amphibia > Caudata > Ambystomatidae > Ambystoma > Ambystoma mexicanum. The sequence continues at coordinate 846,551,004 of NC_090941.1, read as the reverse complement.
TAATAAAAAGCATGCTTTCGGGACCAAGCCGCCGCTCCTGCTGCCAATTTGGTGTAAATCCGTCCAGCGGTTTGGGCTGTGGGCGTGAGCAAAGTTTTTTCCCATTATGTCTATGGAAAAAAAAAAGTTTTGGGACCCCCCCTATAACTTTGCCTCCTCTGGACCAAACCTCACCAAATTCAGAGTGGGCCATATACTTTATTTGCACAGTTTGGTGAGGATTCGTCCAGGGGGAGCGAAGTTATATGCCGCCCAAAAAGTGCTCTTCCTATGGAAACAGCAACTTAACCATAACTACATGGAATGGGAAAACATTTTTGCTCGCGTCTACAGCCCAAACCGCTGGATGGATTTTCACCAAATTTGGACCAGGAGCAGCGGCTTGGTCTCGAAAGCGTGCTTTTGCAAATTTGGTGAAAATCCGTCCAGTAGTTTTTTTTTAAATGACCAAAAAGTAGGTCAAAAAAATTTAGTGATATCTGTGTTCGGTCCGCGGACACACTTCCCTGTTCGCTCCGCGGGCAGTGTCCTGATTGGCCAATCGGCTTGTGTGATGTCCACGGACATGCAACGTGTTCGCTGATTGGATGGTGTGGAGCGTGAAGTGCGTCAGATTTTCGGTAGCGCCCACCATCTTGGATTCGCGAACGTCCGCGGACAGCGCGGTGAAACTTTGTTCAAAATTTGTATTTAGTAGAGTGTGTTGGTGTGTAGGAGTGTTTGGGGAGGGAGAGATAGGATGAAAGTTGAATTTTTTTATGTGTTAGACGTTCTTTTTGTGTTCGATTTGTCTGCGGACATCACGGGTGTTCTGAAATGTTCTAAATAAACTGAATTGGGGGTGTTCTGAGGACTCAATATGTGTCAGTTTTGTTCGCAAGCAAGCTGAAACTGTTCTAAGAACACTCGCGGTGTCCTGAAATGTTCGCAAATACACAAAATGGGGGTGTTCTGAAGACGTTGTCGAACACTCGCTGTGTCCTGAAATGTTCGCAAATATGAATGGGGGGTTGTGGCTGGCAAGTTGAATGTGTTCTAAGAACACTCGCGGTGTCCTGAAATGCTCGCAAATAAACAAAATGGGGGTGTTCTGAGGACGCTGTCCGTATTGTTCTCTGTCACGTTGAATGTGTTCTAAGAACACTCGCGGTGTCCTGAAATGTTCGCAAATAAACAAAATAGGGGTGTTCTGAAGACGCTTCTAAGAACACTTGCGGTGTCCGGGGAATCTTCGTAGGGGGTGTCCTGAGGACGCTGTCCATATTGTTCTCTGTCAAGTTGAATGTGTTCTAAGAACACTCGCGGTGTCCTGAAATTTTCGCAAATAAACAAAATGGGGGTGTTCTGAAGACGTTTCTAAGAACACTCGCGGTGTCCTGGGAATGTTCGTAGGGGGTGTCCTGAGGACGCTGTCCGTATTGTTCTCTGTCAAGTTGAATGTGTTCTAAGAACACTCGCGGTGTCCTGAAATGTTCGCAAATACACAAAATGGGGGTGTTCTGAAGACGTTGTCGAACACTCGCTGTGTCCTGAAATGTTCGCAAATATGAATGGGGGGTTGTGGCTGGCAAGTTGAATGTGTTCTAAGAACTCTCGCAGTGTCCTGGAATGTTCGCAAATAAACAAAATGGGGGTGTCCTGAGGACGCTGTCCGTATTGTTCTCTGTCAAGTTGAATGTGTTCTAAGAACACTCGCGGTGTCCTGAAATGTTCGCAAATAAACAAGATGGTGGTGTTCTGAAGACGCTTTTAAGAACACTCGCGGTGTCTGGGGAATGTTCATAGGTGGTGTCCTGAGGGCGCTGTCCGTGTTGTTCTCTGTCAAGTTGAATGTGTTCTAAGAACACTTGCGGTGTCCAGAAATGTTCGCAAATACACAAAATGGGGGTGTTCTGAAGACGTTGTCGAACACTCGCTGTGTCCTGAAATGTTCGCAAATATGATTGGGGGTTGTGGCTGGCAAGTTGAATGTGTTCTAAGAACACTCTCGGTGTCCTGAAATGTTCGCAAATAAACAAAATGGGGGTGTTCTGAAGACGTTTCTAAGAACACTCGGAGTGTCCAGTGAATGTTCGTAGGGGGTGTCCTGAGGACGCTGTCTGTATTGTTCTCTGTCAAGCTGAATGTGTTCTAAGAACACTCGCGGTGTCCTGAAATGTTTGCAAATACACAAAATGGGGGTGATCTGAAGACGTTGTCGAACACTCGCTGTGTCCTGAAATGTTCGCAAATATGAATGGGGGGTTGTGGCTGGCAAGTTGAATGTGTTCTAAGAACACTCGCGGTGTCCTGAAATGTTCGCAAATAAACAAAATGGGGGTGTTCTGAGGACGCTGTCCGTATTGTTCTCTGTCATGTTGAATGTGTTCTAAGAACACTCGCGGTGTCCTGAAATTTTCGCAAATAAACAAAATGGGGGTGTTCTGAAGACGTTTCTAAGAACACTCGCGGTGTCCTGGGAATGTTCATAGGGGGTGTCCTGAGGACGCTGTCCGCATTGTTCTCTGTCAAGTTGAATGTGTTCTAAGAACACTCGCGGTGTCCTGAAATGTTCGCAAATACACAAAATGGGGGTGTTCTGAAGACGTCGTCGAACACTCGCTGTGTCCTGAAATGTTCGCAAATATGAATGGGGGGTTGTGGCTGGCAAGTTGAATGTGTTCTAAGAACTCTCGCAGTGTCCTGGAATGTTCGCAAATAAACAAAATGGGGGTGTCCTGAGGACGCTGTCCGTATTGTTCTCTGTCAAGTTGAATGTGTTCTAAGAACACTCGCGGTGTCCTGAAATGTTCGCAAATAAACAAGATGGTGGTGTTCTGAAGACGCCTTTATGAACACTCGCGGTGTCTGGGGAATGTTCATAGGTGGTGTCCTGAGGGCGCTGTCCGTGTTGTTCTCTGTCAAGTTGAATGTGTTCTAAGAACACTTGCGGTGTCCTGAAATGTTCGCAAATACACAAAATGGGGGTGTTCTGAAGACGTTGTCGAACACTCGCTGTGTCCTGAAATGTTCGCAAATATGATTGGGGGTTGTGGCTGGCAAGTTGAATGTGTTCTAAGAACACTCTCGGTGTCCTGAAATGTTCGCAAATAAACAAAATGGGGGTGTTCTGAAGACGTTTCTAAGAACACTCGGAGTGTCCAGTGAATGTTCGTAGGGGGTGTCCTGAGGACGCTCTCTGTATTGTTCTCTGTCAAGCTGAATGTGTTCTAAGAACACTCGCGGTGTCCTGAAATGTTTGCAAATACACAAAATGGGGGTGATCTGAAGACGTTGTCGAACACTCGCTGTGTCCTGAAATGTTCGCAAATATGAATGGGGGTTGTGGCTGGCAAGTTGAATGTGTTCTAAGAACACTCGCGGTGTCCTGAAATGTTCGCAAATAAACAAAATGGGGGTGTTCTGAGGACGCTGTCCGTATTGTTCTCTGTCATGTTGAATGTGTTCTAAGAACACTCGCGGTGTCCTGAAATTTTCGCAAATAAACAAAATGGGGGTGTTCTGAAGACGTTTCTAAGAACACTCGTGGTGTCCTGGGAATGTTCATAGGGGGTGTCCTGAGGACGCTGTCCGCATTGTTCTCTGTCAAGTTGAATGTGTTCTAAGAACACTCGCGGTGTCCTGAAATGTTCGCAAATACACAAAATGGGGGTGTTCTGAAGACGTCGTCGAACACTCGCTGTATCCTGAAATGTTCGCAAATATGAATGGGGGGTTGTGGCTGGCAAGTTGAATGTGTTCTAAGAACTCTCGCAGTGTCCTGGAATGTTCGCAAATAAACAAAATGGGGGTGTCCTGAGGACGCTGTCCGTATTGTTCTCTGTCAAGTTGAATGTGTTCTAAGAACACTCGCGGTGTCCTGAAATGTTCGCAAATAAACAAGATGGTGGTGTTCTGAAGACGCTTCTAAGAACACTCGCGGTGTCCGGGGAATGTTCATAGGGGGTGTCCTGAGGGCGCTGTCCGTATTGTTCTCTGTCAAGTTGAATGTGTTCTAAGAACACTCGCGGTGTCCTGAAATGTTCGCAAATAAACAAAATGGGGGTGTTCTGAAGACATTTCTAAGAACACTTGCGGTGTCCTGGAATGTTCGTAGGGGGTGTCCTGAAGGCGTAGTCTGTATTGTTCGCTGGCAAGTTGAATGTGTTCTAAGAACACTTGCGGTGTCCTGAAATGTTCGCAAATAAACAAAATGGGGGTGTCCTGAGGACGCTGTCCGTATTGTTCTTTGTCAAGTTGAATGTGTTCTAAGAACTCTCACGTTGTTCTGAAATGTTCGTAGGGGGTGTCCTGAAGATGCTGTTCGTATTGTTCGATGGCAAGTTGAATGTGTTCTTAGAACACTCATGGTGTCCTGAAATGTTCGCAAATAAACGAAATGGGGGTGTTCTGAGGACACTGTCCGTATTGTTCGTTGTCAAGTTGAAAGTGTTCTAAGAACTATCGCGTTGTTCTGAAATGTTCGTAGGGGGTGTCCTGAAAACGCTGTCCGTATTGTTCGCTGGCAAGTTGAAAGTGTTCTAAGAACACTCATAATGTCCGCGGACATTAAAAGTTTCCATAGACCATAGTTGAAATGTTTGACTCTATGGATGTGATATGCTGCGGTGGTTGTTGCCAGGGCATAGAGACTGCATGCACTGGCAACAACCACCGCAGCATATCACATTCATATTTGCTTATAACTTTGGGTGAAAAACAAATGTATAAGGAACAAAGGTATTAGATACTATGGATGTGATATTCTGCTATGGTTCTCCTTATTATTGCATACTTACTGTTTGGTCTAGTAACCGGAGTACATGTATTTCTTGTTAATTTCTGTGATAAAAGAAAATAGCATGTTAGTATTAGAATTTTGTAATGACTTATTCCATTGTATAATCAACATACTTTTTTTTTGGACCCTTATATTTAGTAGATTACAAATCAGAGTACTGTGCAATTTGCTCAGTTTCTGTATTTGTTACTGAAATCATTGGGTCTGTGGGAGAAAAAAAAATCCATGTTGGATTAAAAAAAAAACTTTTTCTGTTATGCTACAGTTTATTTGTTTGTTTGTTTTCAGTGATCACTTGTTGTTTCTGGCTAATGTTTTATACTTTGGCTTGTTGCATTTTTTGGAGCAGTAACATTATTTATTTGTTTGGATATTATAAAATTTTGGAGCAGTTAGATACCAATTGGCGTATTCTAACTGTGTATTTTGTGGTCTAATTTAGTGGTATTCATTTATCTGATTAATTGTTGTAGAATCTTTGAGCAGTTAGATAGCTTTTGGAGTATTCTAACAGTTTATATTTTTTAACACAAGTTTACTTAGGGTTTAAATACAGTTTAGTTATCAAATTTTGGTTTTAAGAACATCAAATAAGCGTTTGTAAGATTTGCTGGTAATCTCTGCTTTAGAGTAATGGTACTATCATTACATTCAAACCATCCACATTTCTTTTTTATATATGCAGTGTAGTGCCCTGAATTGGTTGTGGCTCCTGCGTGGTAGATTATACCTATTTTTGTGAAGGTTTTCTTACCAAGTGTTATTTGACCATGTGTGAATCCAGTCAGCTTGCAGTTGTTTTTGGTACCATCTGCATTGTAATGTAGAAGCATTAGTATTATGTATTTACTATGTGTTTGTATTACTAACGTGGAGCGATTATCTGAATTGAAGGTAGAGCACAATCTACCATGGTTTGCATTTTGTACAAGTCGCTGAAATGGAATGGATTCACAATTTGTTATTGATTTATATATATGAAGCGTTCATTGGGGATTTCTTCTTGTGTCACATTGTTGCAGAGAGTGCATGTATGTTTCCACATGTATGAAATCTGAAAGATTTCATTTATAGGTATGTTTTTGTTTTCCAGTACTTGTAGTAAGTACATTAGAAATTCTTGTGGATCTTCCTGTGAGTTTATAGTGAATTTCACCATTCCAGCACAGTAGTCCAATTGTTGTCTTATTCCATAAACACTATACGTGTTGTCAGGATTGTTTGCTGCATTTCTGTGAAGTACTAACATTTTAAAACACAATGGGTCTCTACTGTGTAAGTAAATGTTGTCAACAATTGCTGGTAATTGAAATAGAATATTCATTGCTACATTTGCGTAGCAACTTACACCAACTATATTTGAGAATTTAAATGGTCCAGGTAGTTCTGTATCTAACTGCTTTTTTTGGAGTTTGTCTTCCTTCTTTAAAGAAGTACCTGGTTTACTTTCCCTAATTGTTTCTTTTTTGCTTGTGGTACTTGATGAAGTATTAGTTTCTTTTACTCTCTTTGGAGGATTTGAAGTGACATCCGTTTGCATTTCTGTTTGATTTATTTTTCTTTTATAACGTTTTACTGTTTGTGGAACAGGATATGTGTTTAGGTGGGGGGTGTATAGTGAGCAAAGTTTATTGTATTCTAAAATGCAAGGAATATCAGCGTTTATTTTACTTCAAAGTTGATTAGAAATAGACCGTCAAGTGTACGTAAGCGTGATAGTGCTACGTAGCTCATGCCTTCTTTAAAGACTGTGTTACCAATATCTATCATTGCTTTGTCTAGGGTAAGACCTTGTGATTTATGAATCGTGACTGCGTATGCAAGAGTTAGAGAAAATTGTTCTCGGCATACATACATATCTTTGAAGAGAAGGAATCTAGCTGTTGAGCGTCCTATCCTTTTTACTTCTGAAAGTTTGTCAAAGAGTATACTGACAAACTGAATTTTGTTGTCGCGTGGGTATGTTTGAAAGCCAACAACTGTACCCAGTGCTCCATTAACTAGTCCTTGGTCATGGTCAAGGTTACGTTTAAGCATTACTCTGCAATTTAAGGATAATTTCAATATTTTTTCTAAGCCTGCTGTGTTTGAGATTGATTTTTCTAAACTATTTAGTGTTGTTGTGGCTTGGTCACACATGGGTAGTGTCATACCATGTACATCTAGTTTTTCTGTGGCGCTAATTTCCATGATTGTTTGCATTTCTTTACATAGCATGATTTCATTGAATTTGAAACAGCTTGCAAGAGTTGGCATTAAGGCCATACAATTGACATTTTTGTGGGCTAATTGTTCCATAACATCTGTAGCACATGCATTATCGCCATAAAGTGCATCAATGTGCCGGGTTTTCAATATTGCTTTTGCTTCTTTAGAAAGTATACCAACTCTGATACTTTTTAAAATGTTGGCATAAGTGAGATCTGCAGATTGCCGCATGTTTTCTGTTAATTCTCTGTATTGGAAATGTTGCCAAAGGTTGACATTTCCAATGCTGCCAACAGTTTTACGGCAGAGTTTGTGTCCTAATGTTTTAAAAATAGGCTCACCTTTTACTGGTGTTAATTGAAGCAGATCTCCGAAAACAATAATGTGTTTTCCTGCAAAGAGCTCTTCATAGTCTGTTTTGAGTACTTCTTGTAATCTGAGGTGAATCAAAGCTAACATCAGGTTGGAGACCATGCTCACTTCATCTATTAGTATCATTTTCATTTGTTTCAATACTCTGCGTAATTCCATTGCAGCTTCTGCAGAAAGTTTATAATAATCAAATTTGTTCTTGTGTTCTACTGATAATAGTAGTAATAGGTATAATGTAACACCACCTATGTTGTAGGCAGCTAAACCTGTGGGGGCAGTGACAACAGCTGACAGTTTGTTGTTTGTCAATTGTTGAAGGAACTTACTAATGATTTTGATTAGGAACGATTTGCCAGAACCAGCTTCACCACTGACGTACAGTAGTATAGGTTTATAATTATGGCAGGAACATTCTTTATTTTCATGTTTTACACCATGTGCAATTTGTTTTGTTACTTCTTGAAAAATGCTACTTTGCTCATTGTTTAGTTTTGATTGTAGTATAGTTAAGTCTTCTTTATCTTCATACTCACACATGGTGTTTTCTACTTCTATCATAGCTAATTCTGCCTCATTTATTATTAGTGGTTCTTGGCTTCCTGTTACAGAAGGTTGACTGCTGTCAGGAGTGTCCTTATCTAGTTGGGCTTGGAGTTCTTCTTCGTGTTGCAACATTGTTTTGTACTGTGTAAAGTTGACTTCAGTTATAGTGCTTTCATTTGCTTTGAAAGCATCCTCATATGAGTCATAGTTATCTAGTATTTCTTCTTCTTTTCTCCATGGTTTGAAGAGTTGTAGCAGGGACATGTAATATACTTCTTTATGTTGAGGAGTCTTTAATGACAATTTGATATGATTAATTAAATTTGGTTTAGTGAGTTTAACTAAGCTGCCTTCACAGTTTGTCACTCTATGTTTACCTTTTTTTTCATCAGGTTTCATATTATTTTTGTATGTATCGTTTTGGGCTATGTGGTATAGACACATGTTTTCCAAAGTATTACTTCTGTTTGGGTAGTATGTGTCCAATAAATTGTTTTTTAAAATGTCTTTGCTGTTGGGATCACGTTTGGCTATTGTTTCTATATCTTCATATGATTTTAGAACTCTTTTTCTAGATTTAGCTGGACCAAGACTTAGCCATACTATATTTTCAGATTTACCATACAATTAAACGATCAGCTGCTTCATATGATCCACATTCTCTATGGGTGAGCATTTTTATGCCCAAGCTGTATAATTTCTGAGACACTGTTTTATCTGTTGACAGGTCATTCCAGAGGTCTGTCTTTTCTGCTTTAGTTAAGTATGCTGTGACATATCGTGCAACTGCAGTAGAATTGTCTGCAATGCACTGCACATCTATGTTTGCATTCCATAAGTGGGCAATGATTGCATTATAATCATTGATATATTTTTCTTCTTCTTTTCTTTTTATGTAATATGTATTTTTAGGTGACTTACCTTTAACACTATGGGCCTCATTACGACCCAGGCGGTAAGTTACCGCCTGGGCCGTGACTTTACCACCATGGCGTAAACTACGTTTACGCCATGGTGGTTGGCGGACTTACCGCCCCATTCCGACCTTGGCGGGGCGGTAAGTCCCCAATCCCCATTTACCCTTCCCCATTCCCATTTTTGCCCCATAGGGCATAATGGGAGTGGGGAAGGCGTTAATTACGCCACCGTAAATTACGGTGGCGTAATTAACTCCATGGTCCCTTAGCGCCATGGATTTTAACACCTGCTAAAAGCAGGTGTTAAAAGCACCATGGCGCTAGGGGACCTCGTAATTGGCGGTAAGGGGTCGGCGCAGCTAACGCTGGCGTTAACCCCTTACCGCCAGGGTCGTAATGAGGCCCTATGTCTAACTGAAGACATGAGGTTGTTCACTTGACCTGTATTTGTAACTGGTCTAGGGAAACCAAATCGGTATTTGGTGTAGTATTTCCCTTTGTTTTTGTATTTGCGACGACAATATTTTCCACATTTGTGTCTTTGAAATTGTAAAATTTGTGCATGAAGATCACTATTTGTGGCTTCTGATGGAATTTCACAAGTGACATATTTTTCAGTAAACTGTAAAACAGTGGCATCACTGTCTTGACCAAATTTAGGAGCATCTTTAATCCATAAAAGCATGTGGATATGTGGTGCTCCTCTGGCTTGGTATTCTTTTCTCCAAAAGAAGTGTTGCACTTCTCCAAGGGGAGGAACAGTTTTATTACAAATAAAATGTAGCATAGCAATGAAGCGATGGTGAAAATATCTTGAAACATTAACAGGATCCAAAGAACAAAGTTCTCCAGGTGTTAGTATATCTATGTTTGTTTTGTTTTTATTTGATATGCGTAGGAAATCATGTAAATCTTCCCATGCATATTCTGCACAACTTAATGTAACAAACCAAGAGGGTGGACCAAGGTTTCTGATCATACAACGTACATCTCCATGACATTGAAACCAGTACTCTTTAGTACCACGCATATTTGCTAATAGATTTGTAATATTTGATTGTAAAACCTCATCCTTTTGTTGCACTTTTTCTAATAATTGTGTAGCTGTCATATTTTGAAAGTGTGATCCTGATTTTAATATGTGTGCAATTCAGTAACATAAAGTTGCTAGTTCACTTTCAAAGAGTAGGTGGAATATGTATTCCGCATTTTGTCTAAATTTGGGATCTTCAGAATACATCTGTAATGAGCGGTATTCTGAAGCTGATATTTGAATAGGTTTATCATCATACCTTCCTCCTTTGCCAGTAGGAAAGAGTAGAGGAAAAGCATGTGCTTCTATACTTTTTTCCCATATGCTGATTGGCGATCCTTTTGTTTGACGCATTTGGTACGTTTCCAGTACATCTTCATTAGATGTCATTAGAGTGCAAAGGATGAATTGTATAATGGTCTAAATTATTTGATATTGTAGCAGGATCTAGTAGCTCAAATTGACCAGCTTCTTGTGTTTCTTGAATGATTTCAGTTGTATCTTTCAAGTTTTCTTCAATATTAATTTCTTTGTAATATTCATTATTCTCTTTAAGATATTGGAAGGCTTGTCTAACTTTATGTAAATCTATCAGCTGTTGCCATATTTTTTTGTCTTTTGTAGGTACTCCATTTACTAAGATAATTAAAGATTGCTTCATTGGACGTTGCACTCCTAGAGTATGCACATTTTCTTTTAGATCTAATTGTAAATAAACTACTTTTCCACTAATGCCTTTTACCAATTCAGTGGGAGGTAATGTTGCTGTTTTTCGTTTAAGGCGTATTATTGCTTGAAATGGGTGTACTGTTTGAATTATGATACTCTCATATAAATTAAGTTGTTGTAGGGGTCTTGGTACTGCGTATAATTCCAAATTATTTGTGATAACACGTAAAGGAGTTTGGTTGTTGTCAAGTTTTGTAGTGCAGTAACTGCAAAGTATTAAGGGCTCGGTTATTTTGTATTTGTTTTCTGCTACAAGGTAGAGAGCTAATTCAAACCATTTAGAATCTTCATTGTCTTCTATTTTGTATGATAGGTCTACAGTTTTTGTGTTACTTTTATAAAAAGTTCTACGGCAACATACACATACATGGTTTGGTACTTCAGCTGATGTACTTTTAAATTTTAGTATTTCTTTTTTGTATGTGTTTAGCAAAAGGTTGCCATGTGTAGAATTGTTGCTTAATTGGTTTAAAGCTATTTCATTCTGTAAATGGCTTTCACTTCCAAAATATTTTTTCTGGATATAGTGAATTTCTTCAAGTAGGTCTTTCGCTGTACCATGTAGAAGGATGTTATTTAACTTTGCTAGTGCTAAAGCATGACTTTTAGCATAGTACAGTTTATAGACTAGATTTCTTATAGTTGAATGATGTGTTGATATCCTTTTGATATCATGCAAAGTGGTTTTACAAGTAGGTCCTGTAATGCAGGCCAATGAATGTCCTTATAGTCCTGTGTACTTGCGCACTGGACAGGTATCCATATTTTGCAGTAATTTAATTTTGATTTTGTCTTTGCTTTTTACATATTTATTGAGGAATTAGCATAAAGATTTGAAACATTGTTTGGGAATGTTACACATTGACTTGCATGGCCATTTGTACACTAGACGTTCTAATTCAGTTGAATGGAGGGGTAATTCTAAGTTTTCAGGGCATATTTTTGTAAGGAGTACTTCTTGTTCCATTATGGTATTATTCACCTTTTCATAACCTGGACCACTGCTATGTATGGCAATTGTATGTGTTTGCTTTTGTTTGTGCGCTTCTTCATTAAAATATGGTTCTGTGCTCGTAGTGTGATTCCATTCACCTCCGCAGATACTTAAGAAGTGATTTCTGTTGACATTTTGCTTATTGAGAAGTCTTTTTTGTAATTTAGTTATTAGTTTTGTTAGTGGTTTTATTTTGTTTAACAGTAAAATAAATAACTTTCTTTTGAGAAGAATTGCACTGTCCATCCACGCTTCTAAGATTAATTTCCTATGATAGGTTTTAAGCATTGAACCTGATTTCTCTCCTGTTTTTATAAGATTTTGAAGGACTTTGTGACGGTACATTTTGGCTAAAATACTTTTCTTGGTATGCTTACTTTGCACTATATTAAAATTTAAAGAAGTAGTTTTATCTGTAGTGATAGGTGATTTTCTGTTAATTGTTTTTTGGTTTGTTTTACATTTTGATAGAGGAGGCAAAGGTTTTGTACTTGAAACATCTTGTGTTTCACTAAATGACTGTATTAGCTGTTTTGTTTCAACTTTTTTTTACAAATTCTGCTAGAGATGGATGCTTATGTTGGACATTTTTATTTTCATTTGCTCTACTTTTGTGTTGCTTTCTACGGACTTGACTTTTGGTAGGCATTCTTTAGGGTCTGTTGAAAAAAATAAAGGGTTTGGGTTGGGTTGGGGTGTTGTGCAATGTATGTGTGCTGTGTGCATGTGTGTTTGAGTAAGATGATAAAGATGTATGTAATGGTGTGTGATTGTGCATTGGGAACTACAACTAGTAGGGATAGGTACTCTTGAATTTATGTGTTACTAAACTAGGGTTCAGATGACAAAAAAAAGTAAGCTAGTGGTGTGGAAAAGTACAAATAGTAAATCTAATGTATACAATTAAAACAGTTGTTTGTTCTATAATATGAAAATTGTAGCGGTTCAGTTGGGTAATTTGTGTGTCCAAAAATAGGAATTTGTGGGCCATTCTGGCTGTAAATCGCTGTTTAAGACATGGAGATTTTTGGACAAATGGTACACAATCTCTATTTTTAGGCACAGAAATAGCTTGTATTAACTTTACAGTATGTTTGAGTAATAATACAAATATTATGGTGATATTCTACTTATTATTTTTTTCTTAAATTAACAGGTAACGTCTTAGTTCTTCTTTGTTCTTCGAATTCGGCTGCTTCTTTCAGGAGACTGGTCTTCACTGCAATTGTAAAAGCTTCAAATTAGTAACTTTGTTTGTATATACCGCTGTTTTTAATTTAGATATTGTTTTTTTTAATTGAAATCCTCAGTGCCTTCTTTAAAACCATTAAACTAATTTATTTACATAAGATACATTGCATCAGTTCAGTACCTATGATATGTTCTTAATGAACAAATTGTATTGAATGACTAACTGTAGCAAAAGAAATAGCTTTATTATGTCTTTTGAAATTTATAATATACTAGTGAATACCACTATTTCTGTAACTAAGCTGTTCTCGGTAATAGCGCCTCAATGTCATGTCTAAATTAAAGTAATTAAGTAAATAAATACATTTTAAAAAAATGAAATTGTATAAGTATTTTTTTAAAGATTTAAACATAGATTGTGCTTGCATGCAATTTTGTTTGAATATATGTAGTTTATATTTTTCATTTAAAAAATGTTAGTTTAACATGATTTGAATGTGTGTGTATAAAGAAAGTAAATAGTATAAAGGTTTATAAGTGATAGTTGATTTTAGGAAATTGAAAAAATACAGTAAATTCATTTTACAGATTACACAAGCTAAAAGTCTGTTTGAAAATGTGTTCATCTACTGTACAGAAAATATGCATACCTGAAGTTTGTGTTCATGCATATGGATATGCATGAAGCTGCAAGTAGAAATCTTGGAGACTTGTACAGTATTTCTGGTAGTTGGTGCTTGCCAATGATATGACACTTGTACTCAGAGAGATTCACAGTACATTTGCAGTGCTGATCTATGATGATGCAGTTAGATGTAGAGGTCTTGAATGTGATTGGTGCATGGTCAAGTGACTTCTTAGCTACATCCAATGAGGGAATGGCAGAGAGAGTGAAGTGGAAATGGTAGAAGGCCTGTTCATGTTACGATATGTCCGCAGACATGGCGGTAGTTCGCGGACATCGGGAGTTACATCTGGGGATTTTTGGGTTCAGAAGTCATGCAAATGAGAATGAGTACTGAAAGGGATTGGTCAGGAAAGTTTAGTGGGTGTGTTGTGCCAGAAGAGAGTTTCTCATGTACTGTGTTTGCTGAGAGAACAACAGATAGCTATGTTTGTGTGTTTTAGGAAAAAGATTGTATGGATTTTGGGAGATTCATGGATATATTGGTTGAAGGTGCATGCAGAAAGCTGTGGAGTAGCTGTAGACCTTGGATTCCCACATGTGGAAGTATACTGGCATGGAGTACGTGGAATGAAGTGGTTGGACTTGCTACCTCTCTGTGCTACTTTGGAGACAGAGCAACATCCAGACATAATTGTATTTCATTGTGGAGGGAACAGTTTAGGACATGTGACTGGAATTTATTTGCAATTTGCTATGAAAGAAGGACTTGGGAAGGTTATGGACATGTTTCCTAATTCTCAAGTGATATTTTCACAGATTGCGTAGAGACAAATGTGGCTTTGTTCTTCTTCATTTGGTCCACAAATGGAAAAAGCATGGCGCAATGTTAATAAAGCTGTTTGTGCCTTTCTAAAAGATTTTGGCATGTCTTCTTTTCACAATGAAAATATTCTGTTTCGTAGTACAAAATTTTTCGCAAAGATGGAGTCCATCTTACTTATGGTGGCAATCAGATTTTTCTGAGAAATGTACAAAATGCATTGCGACCTTTTTTGGAATTACAACATCCATTTTGAAGTAGGTGTTAAGCATTTATAATTTTTGACTTACAAACACCTCCCAAAGGCTCTTTTCAGAGCCACCACTTCCTCCCAGAGAAAATTGCAATGTTTGTGATGGGGTAGCAACCCAATTTTTTAAATGTTCGCGAACTGTCTGTGGACTTCTAAAAAATACAAAGGGCCCTGCTTCATTTATTTTCACTTCTATTTTTTAACTGTGAAAGGCGGCTCTGAAAAGAGCCTTATTTTTTTTTGGATTTTTGATATTTTGTATTTTTTTGGGTTTTTTATACACGACACACTAGGAGAGGAGGGGAAAGGAAGGTAAAGGGGGGGAAACCAACCACAGGGATAAGAAAGGGCGAGCTGAGAGAAGAAGATGTAGAGTGGGTTTTATTTGGGTAGTGAACAGATCTTCTCGTGCTCTGAGACGATAGTCTCAAAAGCACTCCGAAGTCGCTCCCCCCTGCAGAGTACTGTGTCACAGTACATACATACAACTGTGACCCTCGAAAGGTAAGAGTCATCAGCATTCTGTATGGCCTGTGAGGTAGCTTGAGGAAGACGCTGTCCCACAGAGGTGGTCCTTGTGGTGACAGGATCAGAAACAGAGGATGAAGTAGAGGAGATCAACCTGCTACGTTCTTCGCAAGGTACAACCCTGAGAATAGCCCCAGAGTGAAATGACCTCAGGTGTCGCTTCATAGTAGTGGTCCCAAAGCTGTACTTACCGTGCTTCTCGTGACTGAGTATCATTTTGTACTCATTGCAGGTAACACGGTTTGCACGAGCCTTAGGAACATTCCCATGAATGGTAAATAACCACCACACCCAAGACTCACGCCTAGTGGGGGTACTAGGGATTTCCTCTACCTCATTCTCATCATCCTCTTGTTCCTCCTCTGCATCCTCACTCCTGTTCCCCTCTTCAGGCCCTTGGGGAGGTGGTGGGGGTGGAGGGGGTGAGGGTGGTGCTGAAGCAGGTACAGCACCAGGTGGCAGTTCAGCAGCGAGGGACGCCATCTCGATGATGGTGTAATCTGCAGGTGGCAGCAAAAATCGCTGTAGTTTCCATATTGGAAAGGAAAGCAAGGCAGTAGAAGCCGCAATACTTGCGCAACACCATTTGCGCATAGCAAATGAAAGAAACTGTGCAAATAGCAAAAAGGAGAGGCTGGAAGACAAAGTAAAATAAATTGTGCCCCCTTATAAGTTGCGTAACTCAAAAGTGAACAGGTCAAATCAACTACCCCTTTCTCAATACGCACAATTAGAGGCCAACAGGTATGGCGGTTACTCTATCTCAAAGCACTTAACATAGAAAGCATGGGTTCACCAATTTTTTCATATCACATATTTTATTCATGAAACAATATAGAAATAGTTAAGAACAATAGTTTGCCTTCATAAGTTTAGCACTGTGATTTAATTTCATATAAGCACTTAGTGCAATCTGTGAGGTTACTATGTGACAAATCTGTTGTTCAGATACAGATAGTAGCTGGTTTATTAAGGTATTATAATATAAACCCTTAAAATAAGTTGCGTACAAAGAAATGTTTTGGACAAAATGAAATGGCTGTGGCACACCTGCACGTATACTCCTTCCCAATGCCGCACGCCGCCATCCCCTCAAAAATCGTGTTATGGGAGACATGATGGTGACACAGAAATCTCTTCCTTCCCTAACAACCAAGTTCTAAAAAACCACATTTTCCCAAAGTAAGTATGGAATTGTGCTACTCCTTCCCTTCCCTAATGGATTGTAGGAATATGCAAAAGTGAACATTAATAATGATAGTGTGGCTAAGTGTTTTGCTGGTATGCATTTTTTCCTGAAATAGCGTTCAGACGCAGCAGCACACAGTCCTCCTTGCAATGCTTGCAATTAAGCAAAAGATAAGTGTCCTACGGAATGCACACAATCACAATGGACGTATCTGTACGACGGCAGCAGGCTCTGCATGGCTGTATGTTGTCCACCACCTGGCAATGCGTGTGGGAACAGACGTTTGTGCGTACTGCAAGTGCTGACATGTGTATATGTGCCTCAGTGTCCGGGTAACATCAGAACTTTGCATCATATGCGAAGGAACGTTAATGTGGTTGGGGCGTGCACCCACATCCTACAGATAGGTATGCAAATAAGCATCACACCTGGTGCACCCTATAAGTAGCCAGCATCTTCCCAGAATGGTTGGTGCATATGTTGTGCACTATTAGTCTTTACAAAATTGGCAACAGTGTGCATAGTACACCCAGGCACATGCACACAGCGCAGTGCGCCCAACACGTGTTCAGCGGACAGTCATCCAAAATCATAGATGTCAACATTCTGTGCCCAAAAATGTGTATGGATGTTAACGTTTCAACAATCGTACCTACCATATTGATGACATAATGGGAAATTATGCCACATCAACTTCACACAATGAAATGACAGTACATAACATCACAAGAAATTATTTCACATTAACTTTCACCTTATGACATTAGAAGAAATGACCTTAGTTGGCATATGGCCTTCAAGAGATCACAGGAGTGGAGTGCCTGGTAGGCTCCACCCCATATCCTCGAACCCATCATGATAAATAGAAGTACCAAATGAGTGACGTGTATATAGTGTCACCAGATTTTTCCTTATCAGAACACACTTTCCGCTTGAAACATATCAATAACAACAATGTAATTTAGCATTCACTTTTGATTTTTGGAACTCCATAAAACCTAGGGAACAATGTATGAGATCAAGACACATGTACTACTTCTATACAAATGAACCATTTTAATAGGTCTTGGTAAAACAAACAACATGTGAGTGAGTAAAGACGAGCAAGTAAAGAAAGTGATAATAGTGTACTCAGTAGGAAAATGCAGTAACCTTTTAAATAGCTGAGTTCCTTGCCATCAAACAGATTTTGTTTTCTAGAGGCCTAACAAAGCCTACACTTTTTAACAAAAAACAAGTGTACTTGGTGTTACAAACTGGAATGTTACATTGAAATACGTAAGCATCAGAAAAATGGGGCCAAAATATTAGCAAACATACAATACAGGGTTCCAAAATCAGGGGAGCTGGGAACAATGTACATGCTACTTGAAGCAGAGAAGTGCCTGCCTATCTTACCACTCAACAGTTAGCAGGATCTAAATTTGACTCCCATACCAACTACTGCCAAACAAGCACAGCTATGTCAATTTGGAACAATCTGTAATTAAACATTATAACATAGCTATATCAAAATCATTCCAGAACACAATCCTTAGTTATTCAAGAAAAAGTCCTCTGCACATGTTTCACTATAAAGTGTGGATCTTCAGGAGGTGCAAAGTACTCTTATGTTGATTTAGCCTACTTATGATTTGGCAGTTTGTTTTACAATTTCACCAGACAATTTATCAATGCTTTTTGTACTGCTTGAATGGAATGGGTTTCATAATCCAATGTTTCTTTGATGGAGAGAAAGTGGGCTGCTATTATGCTTTACATATCCCAATGAATGAATAAATAAATAAATAAATAAAACATAATATATCACTCAGTTTCCTACATAGGCAATGTGATTTCACAAGGAACAGATCCAGTAGTTGGCGTTTGCGAAAGGTGCTTAAAGTTCAATTATGAGATCACTGACTTTCCTACACAGTTACTCAGTCCTCACAAGGTACACAAACACTGGGGGGGGGGGGTCTGTACAAAGTGCATTAGCGACGTTCATAAGATATCCATCACTTCTCTATACAATCAGTCAGACCGCACACAGTACACAAACACTGTGGGGGGCCTCTGACTATTCTTGAGCAGTATGTCACAAATGCATGTGACAGGCCTGGGTAGGCTGGGATAAAAGAGTGTCTCTTGAAACCATTTCTAGAAGAAATTGGGTGTACTTCACTTTTCACAATGGTGGAATGGCTAAAAGTGGTGTCCTCCACTGCGTCTGCAACTACCACAAACCATTTCACTCTGGCTGAATACGCACAGTAGTGGAGAAATTTATAAACGTCCCTTCCTGTCACCCACACCTGCAACAGCGACATTCCCCATTGTCCCAATGTCATAGGTAGCTTGCAGAAAAGGGGAGTATACCCACGTGCGTGTACCCAAGGATGGCAACGGCCTTGTCAAGATGAAGCTGAAGCATTACTTCTTCCCTTTGCAGCGTTTTCTTTGCAGCACAGCAACATTACGTACTCTTAAAAAGTTGCACAGGCTCCACCAATAACAAAGAAGAGCTCTCCATGTGATGGTATTAGTTGTTTACAACAGCCCTCTGCCCCCTACACTTCAGCCACAAACTGACTTTCACAAACCCTTTGCCTGTTCAGTCCCATTTCCATAGGCGCCATCCTCAAAGCCGCAGGATCTATCTTTCGAGATGCGTTACGACACCAGTGCCAACGTGACCAGGCGACCACACCGACGGTGCGCGTGGGCCCTCATTTCAGGGACAGGAGCCGTACTCTCCAACAGCGGCAAAGCATAGGGTTGAGCAATGTACGCAGTATTTTTTGGAAAGGGCAGGCTTACAAACACATTGCTATGTCCCATGTATGCATGTTTCCGAACAATGTACGGCTGCTTTCCGAGTGAAAAATCTCCACAACAACCTGCCCAAAAGGCACATCATAGAAGTGCTGTGTAATATGTTTGTGTCTTTTCTGAGCAACGGAGTGCGGCACATAGGTTTGCCCTGCAAGTAATGGTGCACCACATCTGCTCGCCTAAAGTGCGTCTACAACTAGTACCAGCCATGTCACTGTGCCTAGATACGCACACTAGTGGCGAAAATTATTAACGGTCCCTGGTGGCGCCCACAGCAGTGATAGTCCCCATTGCCGCAATGTCATTGGTAACTTTCAGAAAAAGGGAGGATACTCATGTGCGTGTACCCAAGTACGGCAACGGCCTTCTCCAAATGAAGCACAAACATTTCTTCTTGCATTTCCAGTTTCTTCTTTGCAACACGCCATCATTGCGTACTGTTAAAAAGTTCCACACACTTCCACCAATGACATTGAAGAGGTCTGCATGTAATAGTATCAGTTCTGTACAATAATCCTGTGCGTATAAAGCCCGCACAGATATGTTATTGCGCAATCCCTGTGGCTCCGTAGTCCCATTTCCATCGGCGCCATCCTAAAAATGTCCGGATTTGGCTTTGTGATGCGTGCAAGCATGGGGGCATAACGTGCAACCAGGGTAGGGGAAGTTTGTTATAAGGGGTGGCTCTTAAAAGAGCTTTGTTAGTTTTCATATTTTAAAGGCTTCTAGAGGAAGAACTTCTTTTCTTTTTTTTGTTTATTTTCTGTTTTCTTGTGAGGACATTGTTAAAGTAAACTCTTCACCGCATCTTGTAGATGGCAAACAAAACAACATTACCAATGAGCGACAAAGAAATGCCATCTGGTTGGAAAAATTCCGGATTTACACAACTAATTAGGTCATTGTTGCAGAAGAACATCCCAGCAGCGGACAAAAAAGTATTCATGCCTCTGTTGATGAGACACCTTCCTGCGTCTGGCTCGGAACAACATCCATGAGCAGTGTCCCACACTCTTCGTGGTGTTATCAATGAGAACATCATCTTAGCAGTGGTAAAAAGCCTCTTCACTAGTTTTAGCAACCTCTTTAGTTGATGGAACAAGCCTAAACAAGACATGTGATCCATGTGCATACCGCCGTAGTGAATGACGATCACGTCACCTCTAGCGAAACTTGCCAGATCTTTGCAAAGTGCATCCTTGTCAGCGAAACTGCGCTCGTAGACACCGTTCCACAATGCAACCACTCCTTCCAACCCAATATTGCCATCAACGTTTCTTTACAGGGCATACTCATGCACATTTAGTAGAAAGGCATCACCTATAGGCAACACAATAGGTTTTGCATGTCAACCAGCCTCACTACGCAGAGAATAATGTACAGCAGTGTGAACACCCCTTCCAGTGAACAACGCCCACAGTACCTGATTGGATAATTCCGAAACTCCCATGTTCATTGGATAACAACGTAAAAAGCGCACATTCTCACACGTACAGTTCCCAAAGTACTGTGAGGGCCGCACCCCAGGAAACCAGTACCATTCCTTCATCCCTTTCCACTGCCTTTTATCCAGCACCACCTGATTGGGTACAGTTAAATGGACACACACGATTCCACCAATGCCGTCCAAGATGTTACCATCTAACGCTGGCTGTTCTGCACAACACTTCATAGGTACTGTTAGAAAATCAGCTTGCTACTGTACTGTCACTTGGCAGTATGTCCAGTAGAAATTTCGGTAATAGATTTCAAAATGTGTACATCCACATTCATCCGCTTGTGCACCCACTACCACAAATTTAAGGTACCAAAAATGTTTCTGCACTATGCGTATTACTGTTGTAAGTACCTCTGCACACGGTATCTGCCACTGAGCGGCCATTACGGTCTTTAGAAGCATACTGTTTTTTCGCCATCCCCTACCATTAAGTGGCACATTAGTGATATCTGGAATATCTTGCAACATTCTCATTGACCCATATCATACAGTGTAATGTTGACACAGGAATTCCTTGCTTTGCTTCCCACAATGGTACGAAATGTTTTCCCAACTAACCCACCTCCTACATAAAGTGTACAAAAATGGCATCAATACCAGCATTAATAGTATCGTACCCAGGGAAAGCAACTTTCCAAAAGATCATTGTCTACACAGCTGTACGTTTGGGTAAGCTGCACTATTACAGCAGTCTCTTTTTAAACGTGCCCCCTTGCACTATCCGCCCTCTGCAACACATCCAGAAGAGGAGTGCTCGACTTGGGATGGAATCTGTCCTGCACTAAAATGTCGCCAATAGCTCCCAGTGGCTGAAAGCAGTAAAGGGAGAAGACTATGCATTATGCAGAAGACCTTCTGACCCCTGGGACCACAATACATTCAAATCTAACTCCCTATATATGTGCGTGTACAAGCTCTTCCCTCATCCGTCTCCAACTCCCTCAGGATCACAGCCTTCTACAAAAAAACAATTGTTGGTAGATGTGCTTTTTTCACCTGCGCTGTCCCTCTGCAACATGCTCTCTGCCTCCTTGACACTTGAGGGGAACCATCGCCGGTTCCGGAAGCACTTCAAAGTCTTTCTCTTCGCATCTGCTGTTTTCTGTTCATCTCCCCAGCTCACTGCATGACGTACACTTAATCTGCACTACTTACCTGACGACTTTGTGATGTCGGACCCATGTCCCCTCCCCCTACCAGGCAAACCCCTACACTTGATTCATAGCAAACCCCGCACTTGAGGACTATTTCCTGTATGCCTAACAGTGTATCCACCACCTTGTGTGTGCACTTATCTGTACACTTAGCACAATTGACCTATATTTTTACTTATTGTAATTTCTTCTTCTTCCCATGTACTGTACCTTCCCCTCCCTCCACCCATGCACTTGGGTGATCTAAGTCACACCTGGCCTAGTAGGTTCATTGTCTCTGTCTCCCCTTTGTTTCCCTTCCTTTGCCTCGTTGCGGTTTGCTACACATGTGTGTAGGCGCATTACGAATACCGTAGCATACAATCGCACATCACATTATATCATACACACAATGCATGCACAACAGAGGGATGCCTGCCACTTACCGTGTACACTGCAAAGTTTTTGTATGGTTTCCGCACTACCCGCCTTACTGCACACGTGTCAAAAAATATTGGGCACACGCAGCACACCTTGCATGTTACTAACGCCAAGGAAATACATACATTTGATGCATACACCCAGGCAGCCTGCTCCTTACAATGCTCACTTCCACCTTAGCCTTCTGCACTTCTTGGTGCAAGGAAACCTTATGGTACACTTTTTGAGTACACACCGAACCCACCAACCTTATAAACAATGTTTTTTGCTCCACAGTTTCCTTTCCATGGCTCCCATCTAGAAAATGGCTGGATGTGGCACAAGGGAGCGTAACGTGCAGCATAAACCGCTGACTTTTCGTGGTAGGGAGGGGACAGGTGTTGGGGATTTGGGTTTGGGGGCAAATGTAAAACAGGATAATGAGTTGGGTCTGTAGTACTGTCTCAGAAAATAAATGGTTATTTTTGACTTTTTTTGTCCTCTTTTTGTTATGTACGTGCTTGCTTACATATGTTTTTGTTTTTTATGTCTTTCGATGCATTTCTGTTCCCTTCTCCTCCCCACACTTCTACGTACTGAACGTCAACACATACTTCTGTTTATGAAACATCTCCCAATCTGTAGCTGTGGACAAATTACAGCTGAATGTGCAACACGTGCAATTATCTAGAGCATGTGCTTGCGAACGGTTAGCATCTCACTGTGGTTAGAGTAAAATGCAATCCGCACCCATTATTCAAAGGTCACCATCCTCGGAGACAAACAGAGGCAACTGTACATGTCTGCAGTATGGTATGCTGGCTGTTCTCAATGGATAGGCTCTTGGGTGCATGGCCAGCGGCCTACAGCACTTGGCCATGTACCCAATACTGTAGGCCTTACCTACACCCAGCACAACATAATGGCCTCATGAAAGAGAACATTTCCCACATACCACAATCCAGAAAGGTAACATATGACGGGTGGTGCAAAAGGCAACTGATATCAACCACAAGTAGTGCCATGTGGCTCCCTAATGTGCAAGGTGATGGCATAATGGGGACCATATGGTACCGGACGCATATCAGGGCACTTGTGCTGTTCAACCACGTCTACAAGGTCCTGCAAAACCATTTTTTCGACGTCGCCACCAGCTGGGACTTGCATACTTAAAGGTACATGCCCGCGTTATGGTGGCGCGCTATTCAGTAGGCCTAGCCTCTTCGGTCACTAGCCTACTGGCTACAGGCTTTGTGCCATACACCCAACAGTGTTCCCTTGGCCACACCAAGCTCAACATAACAGACTTATGCATGTACCTGGACAAGTGTCCAGGTACATGCAGGTCACCCCTAAGCATTCACTACTTCAGCACTTCTCCCACAAAACACACTGGATGAGTCAGCAGGTCCAGGCATATACTACACAGTGTAAGAATTGCAACCAATCCCCACAACCATAAATGCAACATGTTATGCAATGATGACAAACAAGGTACCATATGGTACTGGACGCATATCAGGTCACTTGTGCTGTTCAACCACGTCTACAAGGTGCTGCACAACCATGTTTAGAAAGTCACCACCAGCGGACACATGCATACTTAAAGGTGCATGTCAGCATTATGGTGGTGTGCTATTGAGCAAGCCTAGCCTCTTTGGTGACTAGCCTACAGGCTTTTTGGAATACACCCAACAGTGTTGCCCTTGCCCACACCTCGCTCAACATAACAGACGTATGCAGGTGAACAAGTGGCCAAGTACACGCATGTCACCCATAGCCACTTGTAAGCATCCACTACGTCCGCACTTCTCCCACAGGACACACTGGAAGAGTTGGCACTCTGTCAGGTCCAAGCATATACTACACAGTGTAATAGTTACAACCAATCCCCACAACCATAACAGTAACATTTTATGCAATGATCACAAACTGCACATCGAGGACAGCATTGTAAAACCTACTTCACCCCACAGCACTCTTTTGCCATTGCAAGGTGGCCACCCATTCATGGAAGGGTCTACAGGCTTAGAACACGCAACATACCGTACTGCAGTGTAGGTTGGAAGTTTCATGTGTTCTCTATTGTTCTCCCCTACTGCCATAGCTCTACCATCACTGACCGCTGGGCCTCACCACACACTCAACACCCTAGTGCAACCTATGTTTTAGTTCTCATTTCATGTGTAATGCAGGCCATATCTGCAAATGGGCCTGCCAACTTTCACCCTGGCCACATCTGTAAATACGTTGCTCAATTACATTGTGTTGCCTGTACATACCGGTATGTGAGTGGCTGTGTAAATTTT
This sequence comes from Ambystoma mexicanum, assembly GCF_040938575.1. Lineage (NCBI taxonomy): Eukaryota > Metazoa > Chordata > Amphibia > Caudata > Ambystomatidae > Ambystoma > Ambystoma mexicanum. The sequence goes on along the minus strand of NC_090941.1, from coordinate 846,526,642 downwards.
GCAGCTTTCTGATGCTGATGACGTCCTTTCATAGCGCAATGTGGTAAAAGGCTTCGTCAAGGAAGGGTCTTATAAGGGCCTACCCATACCAAATGCAGATGGTGCACATGTGGCTCCCTATTGTACAACAGGGGCAATGATGTATACCATATCGTAATGTACGCATAGCAGCTCACTTCTGCTGTTTCGGCAAGTGCACAATGTCCAGTGTAAGAATTGCAACCAATCCCCACAACCATAACAGCAACATTTTATGCAATGATCACAAACCAGGTACCATATGGTACCGGACGCATATCAGGTCACTTGTGCTGTTCAACCACGTCTACAAGGTCCTGCACAACCATTTTTTCAATGTCACCACCAGCGGAGACATGCATACTTATGGTGGCGTGCTATTGCACACGCCTAGTCTCTTCAGTGACTAGCCCACGGCCAGAGGCTTTTTGGCATACACCCAACAGTGTTGCTCTTGGCCACACCCACCTCAACATGACAGACTCATGCAGGTGAATAAGTGGCCAGGTATCTGCAGGTCACCCCTAGCCACTTCTAAGCATCATTACTTCAGCACTTCTCCCACAGGACACACTGGAGGAGTTGACACTCCATCAGGTCCAAGCATATACTACACAGTTTAATAAATGCAACCAATCCCCTCAACCATAAAAGCAACATTTTATGCAATGATCACAAACCGCACATCGGGGACCGCATTCTGAAACCTACTTCACCCCACAGCACTCTTTTGCCAGTGCAGGGTGACCACCCATTCATGGAAGGGTCTACAGGTTTAGCACATGCAACACACCATACTGCAGTGTAGGTTGCACATTTCATGTGTTCTCCATTGTTCTCCCCTTCTGGCATTGCTCTACCATCACTGACCGCTGTGCCTCACCACACACTGAACACCCTAGTGCAACCCTAGTGCAAACTATGTTTTACTTCGCATTTCATGTGTAATGCAGGCCCCATCTGCCAACTTTCACCCTGGCTACATCTGCACATACATTTCTCAATTACATTGTGCTGCCTGTGCATACCGGTATGTGAGTGGCTGTGTACATTTTGCATTTTGCAACTTTCTGATGCTGATGACTTCTTTTCATGGTGCAATGTGGTAAAATGCTTCGTCAAGGAAGGGTCTTATGAGGGCTGCCTACCCATAGCAAATGCAGATGGTGACATGTGGCTCCCTATTGTGCAACAGGGGCAATGATGTAGAACATACAGTAATGTACGCATAGCAGCTCACTTCTGCTGTCCACACCAAGTGCACAATGTCCTCTGCAACCATTGTGTGCTACTCACCAACTCCAAAAGCATGCACAATAACAAGTGCATTGCTGCATTATATTGTGGAGGCTGTTATTAAGGCCTAGACTGTTGGGTGCACAGGCCACACTCACCACAACATAACAGAGCCATGCAGGCGACCAGGTACACATGTGCCAAATATCACAAAGCCAAAATACGCATCAGCACTTCCACCCAACCACCACACCATAAAACAGAGGCTTAAGGACACGTGTTTCACTTACCGTAATGCAGCAACATACCGCTGTGTTTGGCACCGCTACCCACTTCCAATCAGAAACCATTATAAGCATGCCAACCAAACAAGACAATCTTCACAACATTCAGCCTGATCCCACCACTCTAGTACGTGCATAGAACCAATGTGGCATACTGCGCTGCAACACTTACTAATCTGTGCAATGGACACTAAGCAAGCATATACAAGAAACATTTGCACCGGGACCTCTTCCATATGTACACTATTCCGTTATTACACCCAGTGGACACACTGCATAACTGCTCACTGCAGCATCTCCGCCCATACAACAACAACTGTATGTTCTTCTACCAATCACCACACACATGCAACCAACTTTGTGTGACGTACAGCCAAATTTGATACACTAAGCAACAATGTGGCACCTACTTTCAAACAGTGGACTTACCTTTTCAACCAGTAAACATAATTTTCTGTGGTAGGGCTGCAGGCATGCAGCCAAGGGGCTACTAACTTACCTCACACAGCACAGTGTCCGGTCAAAGGTTCGACACCAAAACAATTGAATGCAATAGGGTCGAGGTAATAGGACCGAAAACCAAAGGGACGAATTTATTTTTTTAAATACATTTTTTTTTTGGTTTTCGTATAGTAAAAAAAGGGTTTTTACACCAAAAACAGGGGTTTGAGGGGGCAACCCCCCCCCCCAAATTTTTTTTAAAAAAAATTCGACCCTATGTTTTTCGGTCCTTTTGATTTGACCCTATTTTATTTCGGTCCTTTGGATTCGAACCTTTGACCTATAACCACACAGCACACCATAGTACATGCTATGTTTACATCTTCATCTGTCGGGGAATGCACTCTCCTTCAGCAAATGTGCCTCCCACCGGATACCACTGTCAGACCACCGTCTTCTTGTATATTGATATACATCACGTGATGTTCTTCTCACTCCCGCACCCTTTCCATCCCTTCTTCCCACCGCCAGATGCTGTACACTATGATTTTCTGATCCTTTTTTCACCGCATTGTCTTCCGATACAACATACCGCCTACATTGGAACACTTTTCACACACCCGTTACTGCACACTGCAGTGCAAGCAAACTTTTGACTGCAATGCAAACAGGGAAGTAGGATGCCGCAGCTGTTCCAGATATGACTTTTTTCAGTGTGCACACTGCTATGTGTTAGGCAGAAACCTGTGCAGTTCCCTTAGGGACCACTGCAAAAAGTTTAAGACTACAGGAGTAAGCAGTAAACCCAATTGGTAGCAGTCTGTACCACCCAGATTTACCTGGTAGCTGTGGCTGAGCAGTCAGATTTCTCTCAAGAAGAGTTAGGCAGTATATAGAGTATACACAATAGGGCTAAAAATACAGTAGCACAAGCAAACACTGACCAGAGCTTTGGTATAAAAGTATATAATTATTCATTTAAAAACACGCTTGTAAAAATACACTGGCATTAATATGTCAAGCAAGTTCAAACACAATCACTATAAGTATATACACCTGCCTAGATAATTATTCTACTAGTCTAGGTTACGACACCACTTATTTAGCAAAACAGAGGTGAGCGCGTAACCGTAGATGGCACTCCAATAATTTGTTAAAAAAGGGAGAGAAAAGGCAGAATAGGAGAAACACACAGTATAAACACTTTTAAGAAACCACAGCAAGTCAAGAAAGGCAGGGTCTACTGTAGAGCAAAAAGTTCATAGGCCAGGCCCACTCTTGTAGAGAGCAAGGCGGAATGTGCCCAAGATCACACAGTGGAAATGTACTCAAAGTCTTTGCAGAAAAGTCAAAAAGAGGTTGGATCAAGTCAGAAAGATAATGTTAGCAGGTACGAGGTCACCCTAGGTTAGAGAGTCAAGGATTTACGGGACACCTTGGACAGTCTGTTGCAAGGGAGACCAGGCGGGACACAGTACCTGAAATGGTGAGAAAGCTCCAGCGGGGGCATTTGTTCCTGGCAGCGGGTGCAAGTCGAGGCTTCGTCCAGATGAAGAGAGGATCTCGACGTGGAGGAAAGCTGGAGGTCGTTGCACTGCCAGGGAAGAAACCAGCCGCGGAGTTTCCCGGTTAAAAGGTACGAACCTTTTATTTGCGGTAGTGGTGAAGCGTGGCTATCGAGCCGCCGGGGTGCTTAACACGGGCGATTCGGCCACGAGACGATCCAGGAAGGCGAAAAAGGCAAACTGGTTGGTCCCACCAGCTCAAAGGGAAGAAGACTCTCCTGGAAGAAGATCTTCTCTGTCGTCGGGGAAGTGGTGAGTTCGTACAGCAGGGCTCCACCGGTGGTGTCGTCGTTGTAGATGGCTCAGCTTCTCCCCTCTTTGGATTCTTTAGGTCCTGTGGCGACTTCTGAAGTTCCAGTCCCCAAAGCCCTGCTTTTATGCAGCAAAACCCCCATTCATCAGCCTAGCTGTCACTCAAACATGCTAAGTGGTGAGCCGGGCAGCTCACCTCTGGGCCAATCACACAAGAGTGCGACTTGAGTTGCCAAGGCAACTCAGTCCAGGGTGCCTAATCCCCCACCCACACATCCTTTTGACCCCAGATAGAGTGGCACCATTTGGAGGGCTTCTGTGGTCAGCCTCCAAATGGCAAACACCCACCTGAGTATTGCATCCACCCACTTAGAAATGGCAAAAACATGATAGAAGCCCAATTGCAAGTTTGGAAATGAACACATGTCCCTCACATACACCCAATGGGTGTCAGTGAATGTCAAAACCCATATCATGATATGCATGAAACCAATGAGATGATACTACACATTGAACTTTGAAGAAAAAATATGTATTAAAAGCAACATAAATTGAATCAAAAATAAACAAACAATAATAGAAATTAAAAAAAAAAAACAGCAGGTCCGTGAAATAATGCAAAACCACAAATTATAATGCAAAGGTAAGGTGTCCAAAGTCACTGTCCACAAAAGTAAATCCAATGGAAAATTAAAATCAAAAACCATTGCTCCATGACGAAATCATAATAAAAATTGAAAATCCAAAAGTCAACTATGTACAGATAAACAATCCAGGGTCCATGATCCCAACCGAAGAAATGAACTACCTAAAAAAAATAACTATATACAAAAATGTGGCACATTGTCCAAAAGGTCCAAAAAAATGCTAAACCAAAGGAAACCTAACACTAACTATATAACTATTTACAAGGGCAGCGGGCTAGTCCGACGGCTCACTTCGGGATGTTCCGGGCCAGGGCATCATCGAACTCCTGCTCAATGGCCCGGAGGCGCTCCTTCTCCATGGCCCCGAGGGTCCGCAGGGCCGTCCACATCGACCCCCAAACTCCCTGCGGATTGCCTCGAGGCACTCGGCACGCCTCAGGGCCCTCCGCATGGAGTTTTCCGCCCTGACCGTCGTGAGCCGTGCCTCTTCCGCCCGCTGCCGCTCCGCATCTATGGCGTGGCCCAACCGCTGCCACACGGAAGACACTTCTCGTCCTGGGTCCTCCTGCCCTCCGGCCGATGCCTGCCCCTCCGATGTGGAAGGCCCCGAGCCATCATGGCTCCCACCACGTTGCTGCTGCTGCGCCTCTGCCCGTGCACTGCCTCCTGCTGCCTGCACATCCTCCGCTGGCTGGGGTGCAGTCGTTGATGTGGCCACCCCTGCTGGACGTCCGACTCCCGACTGTGGCAGGGATGCCTCCTCCACCAGCCTGGCCGCACCGTCAGAGGCACAGGGCACCCCGGTGACTGATGGGTGGGAAGATGGCACGGAGGACGACTGGCGCATAGGGGGTTCAGTTGAGGAGGGGGTCGTAGCAAGCCCCATCAAACGGAGGAATCTGGCCTGGGTGACCTGTCCCAGTAGGCCGACGCGGTCAACAAGCCATTCGAGATGACGTGCAGTCTCCTCATGAAAAGACTGCAGGTCACCTCGCATGGCCCGTTGACGCAATGCCACACCAGTCAGGACAGGCACAACCCGGACCCGGATAGCCACGTCCGCAGGCAGAGGAAGGCCAGTTGTCATAAGCTCATCCCCTGCCTGAAAACGGGTCTGGACGTAGGCATCCCTGCTGGTGCAAGATGATGCAGTGACAGGATCAGGGACAGGATTGCAAACAGGCACCTCCGCGGCGACCTGTGCTGCCTCCTGTCCCCGGTCCTGCACTGCACCACTAGCACAAGTGGAATCCCCACCTCCAGACCCCGTCTCTGTTGCTTGCACGGCCTCCTCCTCCACCAAACCCCCCACCAACCTGGATGACTCTGTGCCATCTTCCCCCGTTGGGCCCTGTGGGGTCCCAGCTGCCCCTTCTGCTGCCGAGGAGTCCAACTCTGACCTCCGCCTCTTGAACCTCCCCCCGGCAGCTGCGGCCTGGGACGCGGCACCGGACTCCTCACTCCCTGACGAGATCACAACCTGGGAGGGGAGCCAGGCCTTGCGTCTCCGGCTGTCGGTGCGATCCCCGCCGCTGTGCTCCACAGCACCTTCTCCGCCCTCTTCATCAGTTGACGCTGCAGACAGGGAGAAATAAAACACAGGCATCAGGGCACTGTACAATGGATACATACACACATGACAGTTGCACATGAGTGGCATTGGCAAACCTCAGACATGGCATCACAATCGGCAACACACATGTCATTTCAACTTGCACACATGAGCCATACCACAGCCACATTGCAACTGCCAGCACCATCCATACACATACAACAGCATGAGCAGGCAAAGGTGAGCCAGACATCACATGCAACACAGGGAGTGCACTTCACACGCACGCACACCACCACACTTGCATGCATGAGTACACCTCAGCCAACTGTCGCAGTGTTCCGATGGGCATCCATGTCACATCTGCCCATCAGGCTTCCACATCCCGCTGTCACATGCATCCATGTTGCATCACTGTTGCACCCTTGTCAAATACACACACATGCACATGTACACAGTGCTGATACATGCAGCTGAAAACAACATACATGCGTGACATCATGAACATGCCCACTTACATACACATTCATCCAAACATGTGTGCCCACGCAACTGCATTTGGCATGCAAGCCGACACACACAAGCACCATCCATGTCTCACAAATGACAGCCCTCGCATGTGTTAGCTTCACGGTCCTGTACACCCCCACCCATACTAGGCCCCATAAAAACAGATGTGCAACCGGCACACTACTTGTACATCACCACACGCACAGCTTACAATCATGATGCATGTACACTTACCGCTCGACTCCAGACGGGTCTGCCTCTCAAGGACCTGGACGTGGAGCGCTGGGGATATGCGTTCCAGGACCCTCATCTGATCTTCCGACAAGTGGCCCCGGCGCCCCTTAGCATCCGCTGCCTTCAAGAGGCGCCGGGCCTTGCTCAGGGTCCTGGACCTGAAGTCCTCCCAACGCTTGTTGACTGCGTCGGCCTACTGGGACAGGTCACCCAGGCCGGATTCCTCCGTTTGATGGGGCTTGCTACGACCCCCTCCTCAACTGAACCCCCTATGCACCAGTCGTCCTCCGTGCCATCTTCCCACCCATCAGTCACCTCGGTGCCCTGTGGAGCTGCCTCTGATGGTGCGGCCAGGCTGGTGGAGGAGGCATCCCTGACACAGTTGGGAGTTGGACGTCCAGCAGGGGTGGCCACATCAACGACTGCACCCCAGCCAGCGGAGGATGTGCAGGCAGCAGGAGGCAGTGCATGGGCAGAGGCGCAGCAGCAGCAGCAGCAACGTGGTGGGAGCCATGATGGCTCGGGGCCTTCCACATCGGAGGGGCAGGCACTGGCCGGAGGGCAGGAGGACCCAGGACGGGAAGTGTCTTCCGTGTGGCAGCAGTTGGGCCACGCCATAGATGCGGAGCGGCAGCGGGCGGAAGAGGCATGGCTCACGATGGTCAGGGCGGAGAACTCCATGCGGAGGGCCCTTAGGCGTGCTGAGTGCCTCGAGGCAATCCGCAGGGAGTTTGGGGGGAACATGTGGACAGCCCTGCGGACCCTCGGGGCCATGGAGGAGGAGCGCCTCCGGGACATTGAGCAGGAGTTCGATGATGCCCTGGCCCGGAACATCCCGAAGTGAGCCGTCGGACTAGCCCACTGCCCTTGTAAATAGTTCTGTAGTTAGTGTTAGGTTTCCTTTGGTTTGGCATTTTTTTGGGACATTTTGGACAATGGCCGACATTTTTGTATATAGTTTATTTTTTTAGGTAGAGTTATTAGATAGGTTTCATTTATTCGGTTGGGATCATGGACCCTGGATTGTTCATCTGTACATAGTTGACTTTTGGATTTTCATTTTTTTTATGATTTCCCATGGAGCAATGGTTTTCGATTTTAATTTTCCATTGGATTAACTTTTGTGGACTGTGGCTTTGGACAACTTTCGTTTGCATTATGATTTGTGGTTTTGCATTTTTTCACATACCTGCTGTTTTTTTTTTTTTTAAATTTCCATTATTGTTTCTTTATTTTTGATTCAATTTATGTTGCGTTTAATACATATTTTTTCTTCAAACTTCAATGTGTAGTATCATCTCATTGGTTTCATGCATATCCTGATATGGGTTTTGACATTCACTGACACCCATTGGGTGTATGTGAGGGACATGTGTTCATTTCCAAACTTGCAATTGGGCTTCTATCATGTTTTTGCCATTTCTAAGTGGGTGGATGCAATACTCGGGTGGGTGTTTGCCATTTGGAGGCTGACCATAAGGGCCAGGGATCTACATTGTGGTGACATGTTGGCTGGGAAACATGGGTGGGGGCCTGGTGGAGGCTGCCCCTGGTGGCTGGGGGGTGGGGGTGGTGGGAGACATGAGTGGGGGCATGGTGGAGGCTGCCCCTGGTGGCTGGGGGGTGGGGGTGGTGGGAGACATGAGTGGGGGCCTGGTGGAGGCTGCCCCTGCACTGCTGGGGGGTGGGGGTGGTGGTAGACATGGGTGGGGGCCTGGTGGAGGCTGCCCCTGGTGGCTGGGGGGTGGGGGTGATAGGGGACATGAGTGGGGGCCTGGTGGAGGCTGCCCCTGGTGGCTGGGGGGTGGGGGTGATAGGGGACATGAGTGGGGGGCCTGGTGGAGGCTGCCCCTGCACTGCTGGGGGGTGGGGGTGATAGGGGACATGAGTGGAGGCCTGGTGGAGGCTGCCCCTGGTGGCTGGGGGGTGGGGGTGATAGGGGACATGAGTGGGGGGCCTGGTGGAGGCTGCCCCTGCACTGCTGGGGGGTGGGGGTGATAGGGGACATGAGTAGGGGCCTGGTGGAGGCTGCCCCTGGTGGCTGGGGGGTGGGGGTGATAGGGGACATGAGTGGGGGCCTGGTGGAGGCTGTCCCTGCACTGCTGGGGGGTGGAGAGGGGTGGTAGACATGAGTGGGGGCCTGGTGGAGGCTGCCCCTGCACTGCTGGGGGGTGGTGGGAGACATGGGTGGGGGCCTGGTGGGGGCTGCCCCTGCACTGCTGGGGGGTGGGGGTGGTGGTAGACATGGGTGGGGGCCTGGTGGAGGCTCCCCCTGGTGGCTGGGGGTGGGGGTGGTGGTAGACATGGGTGGGGGCCTGGTGGAGGCTGCCCCTGGTGGCTGGGGGGTGGGGGTGGTGGGAGACATGAGTGGGGGCCTGGTGGAGGCTGCCCCTGGTGGCTGGGGGGTGGGGGTGCAGGGAGACATGAGTTGGACATGAGTGGGGGCCTGGTGGAGGGTGCCCCTGGTGGCTGGGGGGTGGAGGTGCAGGGAGACATGAGTGGGGGCCTGGTGGAGGCTGCCCCTGCACTGCTGGGGGGTGGGGGTGATAGGGGACATGAGTGGGGGCCTGGTGGAGGCTGCCGCTGCACTGCTGGGGGGTGGGGGTGGTGGTAGACATGAGTGGGGGCCTGGTGGAGGCTGCCCCTGGTGGCTGGGGGGTGGGGTTGATAGGGGACATGAGTGGGGGCCTGGTGGAGGCTGCCCCTGCACTGCTGGGGGGTGGGGGTGGTGGTAGACATGAGTGGGGGCCTGGTGGAGGCTGCCCCTGCACTGCTGGGGGGTGGGGGTGGTGGGAGACATGGGTGGGGGCCTGGTGGAGGCTGCCTCTGCACTGCTGGGGGGTGGGGGTGGTAGGCATGGGTGGGGGCCTGGTGGAGGCTGCCCCAGGTGGCTGGGGGGTGGGGGTGATAGGGGACATGAGTGGGGGCCTGGTGGAGGCTGCCCCTGGTGGCTGGGGGTGGGGGTGGTGGGAGACATGAGTGGGGGCCTGGTGGAGGCTGCCCCTGCACTGCTGGGGGGTGGGGTGGTGGTAGACATGAGTGGGGGCCTGGTGGAGGCTGCCCCTGCACTGCTGGGGGGTGGGGGTGATAGGGGACATGTGTGGGGGCCTGGTGGAGGCTGCCCCTGCACTGCTGGGGGGTGGGGGTGGTGGTAGACATAAGTGGGGGCCTGGTGGAGGCTGCCCCTAGTGGCTTGGGCGTGGGGGTGCAGGGAGACATGAGTGGGGCCTGGTGGAGGCTGCCCCTGGTGGCTGGGGGGTGGGGGTGCAGGGAGACATGAGTTGGACATGAGTGGGGGCCTGGTGGAGGGTGCCCCTGGTGGCTGGGGGATGGAGGTGCAGGGAGACATGAGTGGGGGCCTGGTGGAGGCTGCCCCTGCACTGCTGGGGGGTGGGGGTGATAGGGGACATGAGTGGGGGCCTGGTGGAGGCTGCCCCTGCACTGCTGGGGGGTGGGGGTGGTGGTAGACATGAGTGGGGGCCTGGTGGAGGCTGCCCCTGCACTGCTGGGGGGTGGGGGTGGTGGTAGACATGAGTGGGGGCCTGGTGGAGGCTGCCCCTGCACTGCTGGGGGGTGGGGGTGGTGGGAGACATGGGTGGGGGCCTGGTGGAGGCTGCCCCTGCACTGCTGGGGGGTGGGGGGTGGTAGGCATGGGTGGGGGCCTGGTGGAGGCTGCCCCAGGTGGCTGGGCGGTGGGGGTGATAGGGGACATGAGTGGGGGCCTGGTGGAGGCTGCCCCTGGTGGCTGGGGGTGGGGGTGGTGGGAGACATGAGTGGGGGGCTGGTGGAGGCTGCCCCTGCACTGCTGGGGGGTGGGGTGGTGGTAGACATGGGTGGGGGCCTGGTGGAGGCTGCCCCTGCACTGCTGGGGGGTGGGGGTGATAGGGGACATGTGTGGGGGCCTGGTGGAGGCTGCCCCTGCACTGCTGGGGGGTGGGGGTGGTGGTAGACATAAGTGGGGGCCTGGTGGAGGCTGCCCCTGGTGGCTTGGGCGTGGGGGTGCAGGGAGACATGAGTGGGGGCCTGGTGGAGGCTGCCCCTGGTGGCTGGAGGGTGGGGGTTATAGGGGACATGAGTGGGGGCCTGGTGGAGGCTGCCCCTGCACTGCTGGGGGGTGGGGGTGGTGGTAGACATGGATGGGGGCCTGGTGGAGGCTGCCCCTGCACTGCTGGGGGGTGGGGGTGGTGGTAGACATGGGTGGGGGCCTGGTGGAGGCTGCCCCTGGTGGCTGGGGGGTGGGGGTGGTGGGAGACATGAGTGGGGGCCTGGTGGAGGCTGCCCCTGGTGGCTGGAGGGTGGGGGTGCAGGGAGACATGAGTTGGACATGAGTCAAGGCCTGGTGGAGGGTGCCCATGGTGGCTGGGGGGTGGGGGTGCAGGGAGACATGAGTGGGGGCCTGGTGGAGGCTGGCCCTGGTGGCTGTGGGGTGGGGATGCAGGGAGACATGAGTGGGGGCCTGGTGGAGCCTGCCCCTGCACTGCTGGGGGGTGGGGTGGTGGTAGACATGAGTGGGGGCCTGGTGGAGGCTGCCCCTGCACTGCTGGGGGGTGGGGGTGATAGGGGACATGTGTGGGGGCCTGGTGGAGGCTGCCCCTGCACTGCTGGGGGGTGGGGGTGGTGGTAGACATAAGTGGGGGCCTGGTGGAGGCTGCCCCTGGTGGCTTGGGCGTGGGGGTGCAGGGAGACATGAGTGGGGGCCTGGTGGAGGCTGCCCCTGGTGGCTGGGGGGTGGGGGTGATAGGGGACATGAGTGGGGGCCTGGTGGAGGCTTCCCCTGCACTGCTGGGGGGTGGGGGTGGTGGTAGACATGAGTGGGGGCCTGGTGGAGGCTGCCCCTGCACTGCTGGGGGGTGGGGGTGGTGGTAGACATGGGTGGGGGCCTGGTGGAGGCTGCCCCTGGTGGCTGGGGGGTGGGAGACATGAGTGGGGGCCTGGTGGAGGCTGCCCCTTGTGGCTGGAGGGTGGGGGTGCAGGGAGGCATGAGTTGGACATGAGTCGAGGCCTGGTGGAGGGTGCCCATGGTGGCTGGGGGGTGGGGGTGCAGGGAGACATGAGTGGGGGCCTGGTGGAGGCTGCCCCTGGTGGCTGGGGGGTGGGGGTGGTGGTAGACATGAGTGGGGGCCTGGTGGAGGCTGCCCCTGCACTGCTGGGGGTGGGGGTGGTGGTAGACATGAGTGGGGGCCTGGTGGAGGCTGCCCCTGCACTGCTGGGGGGTGGGGGTGGTGGTAGACATGGGTGGGGGCCTGGTGGAGGCTGCCCCTAGTGGCTGGGGGGTGGGGGTGATAGGGGAAATTAGTGGGGGCCTAGTGGAGGCTGCCCCTGCACTGCTGGGGGGTGGGTGTGGTCGTAGACATGAGTGGGGGCCTGGTGGAGGCTGCCCCTGCACTGCTGAGGGGTGGGGGTGGTGGGAGACATGGGTGGGGGCCTGGTGGAGGCTGCCCCTGCACTGCTGGGGGCTGGGGTGGTGGTAGACATGGGTGGGGGCCTGGTGGAGGCAGCCCCTGGTGGCTGGGGGGTGGGGGTGATGGGGGACATGAGTGGGGGCCTGGTGGAGGCTGCCCCTGGTGGCTGGGGGGTGGGGGTGATAGGGGACATGAGTGGGGGCCTGGTGGAGGCTGCCCCTGGTGGCTGGGGGGTGGGGGTGCAGGGAGACATGAGTTGGACATGAATGGGTGCCTGGTGGAGGGTGCCCCTGGTGGCTGGGGGGTGGGGGTGCAGGGAGACATGAGTGGGGGCCTGGTGGATGCTGCCCTTGGTGGCTGGGGGTGGGGGTGATAGGGGACATGAGTGGGGGCCTGGTGGAGGCTGCCCCTGGTGGCTGGGGGGTGGGGGTGATAGGGGACATGAGTGGGGGCCTGGTGGAGGCTGCCCCTGCACTGCTGGGGGCTGGGGGTGATAGGGGACATGAGTGGGGGCCTGATGGAGGCTGCCCCTGCACTGCTGGGGGGTGGGGGTGGTGGGAGACAAGAGTGGGGGCCTGGTGGAGGCTGCCCCTGCACTGCTGGGGGGTGGGGGTGGTGGTAGACATGGGTGGGGACCTGGTGGAGGCTGCCCCTGCACTGCTGGGGGGTGGGGGTGGTGGGAGACATGAGTGGGGGCCTGGTGGAGGCTTCCCCTGCACTGCTGGGGGGTGGGGGTGGTGGTAGACATGGGTGGGGGCCTGGTGGAGGCCGTCCCTGGTGGCTGGGGGGTGGGGGTGATGGGAGACATGAGTGGGGGCATGGTGGAGGCTGCCCCTGGTGGGTGGGGGTGATGGGAGACATGGGTGGGGGCCTGGTGGAGGCTGCCCCTGGTGGCTGGGGGTGCAGGGGGACATGCGTTGGTGGGCAGTAGTGCAAGGTGACATGTGGGTTGGCTGGGGGGCATGGCCATGGTGGATGGGGTGCCTGCAGGACATGTGCAGGGTAGGCCCCTGTGGTGTGGGCCACCTGCAGGGGCCGTGGAGGGTGTAGAGGGAACACCTGGGAGGACCCACATGTGCAATTCACGTGTGGTGCTCCCTGCGCACCCCTGTAATACACGTACCCTGATGGAATCGCTTTTGATACTTCCCGCGCACCCCTGAAATACACGTACCCTGCTGCTTTTGCGTGTGATAGTTCCCGTGCACCCCTGGAATACACGTACCCTGCTGTTTTTGCGTGTGATACTTCCCGCGCACCCCTGGAATACACGTACCCTGATGGAATCGCGTGTGATACTTCCCGCGCACCCCTGAGATACACGTACCCTGCTGCTTTTGCGTGTGATACTTCCCGCGCACCCCTGAAATACACGTACCCTGCTGTTTTTGCGTGTGATACTTACCGTGCACCCCTGGAATACACGTACCCTGATGGAATCGCATGTGATACTTCCCGCGCACCCCTGAAATACACGTACCCTGCTGCTTTTGCGTGCGATATTTCCCGCGCACCCCTGAAATACACGTACCCTGCTGCTTTTGCGTGTGTTACTTCCCACGCACCCCTGATGCACACGCACACAGGACAATCACGTGTGGAACTTCCCGCGAACCACTGAAATACACGTTCCCCGCTTGGCGTTTGCTGTTTGCCAGCCCTGTGAACTGATCCAGGGTCCAGCACTTTGCGATTATTTGGGGATTTTGAAGGCTTTTCCTTGCGTGAGGGAGTTCTTGGGGGCGTAGCTGGCGCTGCTGCTGGGTCGCTGCGCCACGCTGCGCCACGGCTGGTTTTGGATGCGAAAATCCATGAATACGCTGTGCGCAGAAATCGATTTTAGCGCACGCGGCTGGCGCAGACATTCGCACGGGCACGCTGTGTGCCAGCCGCGTGCGCCACTTTTGTGCGAATTTCTATGAATTACCCTGAAAGTCTTTGCAGAAAAGTCAAAAAGAGGTTGGATCAAGTCAGAAAGATAATGTTAGCAGGTCCGAGGTCACCCCAGGATAGAGAGTCAAGGATTTACGGGACACCTTGGACAGTCTGTTGCAAGGGAGACCAGGCGGGACACAGTACCTGAAATGGTGAGAAAGCTCCAGCGGGGGCAGTTGTCCTGGCAGCAGGTGCAAGTAAGGCCTTCGTCCAAAGGAAGAGAGGATCTCGACGTGGAGGAAAGCTGGAGGTCGTTGCACTGCCAGGGAAGAAACCAGCCGCAGAGTTTCCCGGTTAAAAGGTACGATCGTTTTATTTGCGGTAGTGGTGAAGTGTGGCTAACCGGCCGCCGGGGTGCTTGGCACGGGCGATTCGACCACGAGACGATCCAGGAAGGCGAAAAAGGCAAACGGGTTGGTCCCACCAGCTCAAAGGGAAGAAGACTCTCCTGGAAGAAGAACTTCTCTGTCGTCGGGGAAGTGGTGAGTTCGTACAGCAGGGCTCCACCAGTGGTGTCGTCATTGTAGATGGCTCAGCTTCTCCCCTCTTCGGATTCTTTAGGTCCTGTGGTGACTTCTGAAGTTCCAGTCCCCAAAGCCCTGCTTTTATGCAGCAAAACCCCCATTCATCAGCCTAGCTGTCACTCAAGCATGCTAAGTGGTGAGTCGGGCGGCTCACCACTGGGCCAATCACACAAGAGTGCGACTTGAGTTGCCAAGGCAACTCAGTCCAGGGTGCCTAAAACCCCTCCCACGCATCCTGTTGGCCCCAAACAGAGTGGCACCATTTGGAGGGCTTCTCTGGATAAGCCTGCCAAAAAGTGGAACAAAGGGCTCGACTTGGATTAGAGTTTCAGAGGCGAACACAAACGCCATTTTAAAACCGAGTCCTGGCAAAAAGACCCAACCGCGGAATAAATATTAAATAAATAACCCGGCGGTATCTTTAACATTGCACCAAAAAGTGGTGTGTTTAAAATGAATGGGAAAATCCCATAGGAAATATTCTGATGGAATATTTCGCGTGGTAACCACTGCCACCAGCCAGAAACTCAACAAGGGGGGACTGGACAGTGCCCTTTTGAAAACAGACCCAGGGGCAATAAAATTACCCCTACCAGTACTTCCACAATATGATGGTTTGTACTGGTTCTGTTCACAATTTAAGACTAGTAAAGCCAATGGTAACTTTACATGCCCTGGGAGACAGTAGTCAGTCCCAGGGTATGGAGTCTATGTTTGGGGGTCACTATGACACCCTTGTGTTACTGCACTGAGGGTGCTGTGTAACACCGCATACCAAAAACACATGAAGCCCTATGGAGTAAAAGACCCCATAGCCCATAAAACACATTACATAGTCAAAGGACATTCTCAAATCATGTCTAAGAGTGGGAGAAAAAGAGTCTCACTCTTAGCAGGAGAAAAAAATAAACCCCAAAAATCCAGCAAAGCTGCTGGGGGACTCACTAGGTCTGGGAAATTAGCCTTAACAGAGAATTCTCCCTAACACTATGTACAAAAGGCCCAGCCATGCATACAGGAGTGTCGACCTTTGCCACACACACCGCAACACTGTCCTCCGATACACCATGGCAGCGTTTCCCAAAAACGTTCATGCACAGCACGCTTCCCTCCAGCCAACCACTGGCCACGTCCACTCTTCACCGACAGCACGGCGTACCACAGCCCAATGAGACATCGGTCCACGGAGCGAACAGGGAAATGGGTCGGCGGAGTGGACCCAAATATCACTAATTTTTTGTGACCTACATTTCAATGTTTTGCAAGTAAATTACCAGTCAGATTTCTACCAAACACACAAAAGCACGCTTTCTGGCCCAAGCCCCTGCTCCTGCTGCAAATTTGGCAAAAATCCGTCCAGTCGTTCGGGCTGTAGCCGCAAAGTTTTTCCCCAATCAGTCTATGGGGGAAAAAAATGTTGGGACCCACCCTATAACGAAACCTCTCCTAACTTGGTAAAAAAATTCAGAGCCGGCCATATACTTTTTTTTTGCAAACTTTGGTGAGGATTCGTCCAGGGGGAGCAAAGTGATAAGATGCGGAAAAAAGTGCTCTTCCTATGAGTTTAGAAACTTAACCATAACTACACGGCCGCTACCGCGGGTCGTGTAATATGCAAAGAAAAAGGAAGGGTGGTGAGGGCGCTGCACTAGATCCCGGCTGCTGTAAGCTCAAACAGTCCAAAGATGTTCTCCTCCTAGAGCACTTTCATGCCTCAGCAATCTTCAGGGGGGCTGATTGGATTCAGTTGTTCATGGTTGGCTCCCTCTGATAAGCACCAGAATGTGGCAGCAGGGAATTCTGGCAAGGTTACAGGTCATTTGGTAAAAAAAAAAGGTCGACAGGACAAATGGTCGACGCAATTTGGTGGAAAGACAAATGGTCGAATTTTATTTTTTTGTATTTTCACTTTGTTTTGGGGGGGGGTCCCCACAGCCCCCTTTTTTGGCTTAAAAACCCTTTTTTTCCTAAACAAAAACCTGAAAAATATATATAAAAATAAAAAAAATAATTTGACCATTTGTCTTTCGACCAAATTGCGTCGACCATTTGTCTGTCGACCAATTGTCTGTCGACCAAATGACCGGACAGCTTCTGGCAACTGTAGTGTAGTGCCAACTAGGATCCAAACTTCCCCCATATTTCAATATTAGCCCTCAATGGGGTTGGGGGGGAGTTACCACTCTAAAGTCAGGCATGGTTAGCCCCAGTGCATCCACTCTGGAGCCCCAGTCTCCAGTTAGATATGCAAAGAAAAAGGAAGGGTTTCAGGAGCGCTGCATTGGGTCCCGGCTCCAGTAAGCTCAAACAGTCCATAGACATTCTCCTCCTAGCACGCATTCATGCCTCAGCAATCTTCAGGGAGGTTGATTGGAATCAGGTGTTCAGGGTTGACTCCCACTGGTAAGTACCAGATTGTGGCAGCAGGGAATTCTGGTAACTGGAGTGCAAGCCAGCCAGGATTTAACCCTCCCCATATTTCAATATTAGCCCTCAGTGGGGATGGGGGTAGTTACCATCAGTATGGCACTCCCAAGACAGACATGTGTAGCCCCAGTGCAGCCCCTCTGGGGCGCCAGTCTCTAGTTAGATATGCAAGGAAAAATGAAGGGTGGCAGGGGTGCTACTCTGAGTCCCAGCTGCAGTGAGCTCAAACAGTCCAAAGATGTTCTCCTCCTAGCGCACTTTCATGCCTCAACAATCTTCAGGGAAGCTGATTGGATTCAGGTGTTCAGGGTTGAGCTTACTGCAGCTGGGACCTAGAGTAGCGACACCACTGTGCACTTCTAAGACAAAAACCCAGTACTTGAAAGATGACATCACAAATGTTAATTGAATTTCATGGGTTTATATTAGTGCAACTAATATCCCTTTAACAAAGTTTTTTCAATTAATTTCATGGGTTTTTACCAGTGCACCCTAATTTGCTACACCTTACTGATATCATACTGACCCCAATATAGAAACAATGTTGTCCAATTTAGAAAGTTTCTCTTTAAAACTCTGCTATTCTCCACCTGCTATCATCATGTTTAACCCTTCTATACACTTTTTGCAACTTTTTACACCTTTTTTTGTATTCACCGATGTTCACGAACGTCTGCCGTCATCACGGACAGTGCCACGTGACCACAAGTTTGCGCGCGGCATATATACCTGTCTGCAAACATATCCACGTTTCGTGAACAGGTCCATGCTTCACGAACAGTTCAAAAATACATTTTTCAGCTCATCTAGAAACCATAAAGCTCAAAATGTACCCTTGCACAGCTCCTACACCTATTGTTACTCATTATCCATCAACAATCTAGCACACAGCACATACTTGGAAGAATATTAGGAAAACTGCTATTTATTTATCTTATACATGGCATCATCTACTGCCATCCCTCCTCCCCAAGAGCCACCACCAGCTGGAGGACCTGCACAATGAAAACAGCGCAATAATTCAAAAGACAATCAAGAAGACCAAAAAGATGAGGTAGAAGAAGTGCCTACCTCCAGCACCCAGAGAGAATCATGGGTGTGGCAGTTCTTTAACCTCTATTGGAAATGTATCAAAGGCTAAAGCTACCAAAGTGAAATGCTCTAGTAGTGGACAACCTGGGCAGTACTCCGACGGGACCACCTCCATGCAGCGCCACACCAAATCCAACCACTGCAAATCTGTCAGGAAGGCTGTTCCTTACTTAGGACGTAGTAGGCTGTCTTCCGTTAATTTATTTTCCTCAACCAATGCTGTAACCACACAGACTACTTTTGTGGCACACACAATCCCACCGCTACCTTGCAAGCAATAAAAGAGACTGTTGATCCATATCTTTCGAAAACAACAGTACTCTGTATATACTGTAAAACACCACTCTAGAGGGGGGTGCTTTTGAATATGTAATCAAGGAGCATGAGAAACACTGCCCTCTACCTTAGATTTAACACATGTGCAACATCTTCCTTGTCCACCTGCTGCTGCATATCTGTGGGTGGTGCCACTTCCCTCATTTCCCCCCACCACCTTACTTTCTGGCAAAAAAAAGGAAATGCAAAAAAAGAAAAAAGTTTCCTTTAGGAACCACATTTCACAGTTAAAAAATAGAACTAAAATAAGCGTATTGACTTCATCTATTTTACATTTTTCAGTAAAGTCACTAGATTCAATAAGATTCTCCAACATTCCCATTAGCATGTTCTACTATGCTAATGGAAATAATGGTCAATTGTATACTAGTGAAAAAGAAAAAAGCACAGAAACATATTTCTGTCTGAAATTATTCTCTCTAGCATACAATAGACACCATCATATCCATTGCTGTTTATAACTATCCACAATCTCTGCATTCACCTGTCTAGCCAATGTCTTATTAGAAAACCCAGATTGCACATGCACACCATCACACAAAACAGCCCTTCTAATATTTCTACTGTTATGTTTGTAACACTCCCTCATCGCCTGCTTTAAAACCTTCACACATGTACCCACCAATCACTTAACAAAAACTCGACATATAGCCTATGGACATATTAAACTTCCACTCACCAACAGCCACTTAACAATATTCTACAAATATTTTCCATATACATTTCCAATACCTATACCAAAAAACTGTACATAGTGCTATAAATGAACATATGCATTGTGCAGTGACAGAAATGCATAAATAAAAGGGGCAGTACAGATGGACAAGTGGTCATGGGAGCCCAGGAGTGAAGTGCCACGGGATTCCAAGGTGGGAGGCCACTAGCTAACTGCTGGGGCAGAGGAGTCCCAAGAGTGGGGTACAACTTTACCGTAACATCTCTTTAACAAAGTTTTTTCTGTCAATTGAATCCTTTTTCATAATTGAAAATGTTTCATAATGGTACGCCATGGTATATAAGTTATTAATAATTTCTCTTTTAGCATATATGAAATAACTATGAACCTCCTTTAACAAACAGTGAGTCGTTATCAGCAGTGAATACCCCATTTGACATCGACTGAACAGTTTTTTCCACTGATCCCTATGATATGATATGATGAGGCATTTATCGTCTTCTTGATAACCTGGGGATCACCGGTCAGGGCATAGCATGGCTGACTTCTTTTCTCTCTGATCGACCCTCCCAGGTTCAACTTGGGTCCTTCCTCACCTTTATCTCTATCTCTACCTGTGCTGTTCCCCAGGGGTCTAACTTATCTCTCTGGCTGTTCAACCAATAACTGGCACTTCTTTCCCACTGCATTGCCGCGCTCTGCCCCAACTTCCAGTGCTCTGCGGATTACACTCAGCTAATTTTCAGGCTACCCTCAGCAACCTCTTCTTCCTCTCTCATCTCTGACTGTCTGTCCGCCATCCAGGAGTGTTGTGCTACCAATGATCTCTGCCTTCATGCCAGTAAGACCGAGATTCTGCTCATCGGCACACCCAAACCCTCCTTTCATGTCACTCTGGCCGGCCTCTCTTGGCCCTCTTCCTGCTCCCACCTGTGAAGCTAAAAACCTTGGGGTCATCTTCGATTCCACACTCTCCTTCTCTCCTCACATCTCCGACGTTTCTAAGAAGTCACACTACCATCTGCACCTCCTCAGAGGTATTCTTCCTTTCCTCTCCTTCCCCCAGAAGCTCACTGTCTCCAGAGCTCGGGTTCCCTCTAGGCTGAACTACTGCAACAGCCTCTTTCTAAATCTGCCTGCTTCTACTCTCCACCCTCTGCAACTCATCCAGAACAGGACTGCGAGACTTGTCCTTGGCCTCAAGCCCAGGGATCATATCTCTCCAGGACTGAACTCTCTGCACTGACTCCCAGTGGCTGCGAGGATTAAGTACAAAACCCTCTGCATTGTCCACAAGGCCTTCTGGGACTGGGGGCCTCAATACCTTCAACTCTCTCTTCCTAAATATCTTCCTTTTCGAGCTCTTCGCTCATCCACCTCCAACTCCCGCAGGGTCAGTCACTTCTCCAAGCAATGAGTTGGTGGTAGATCTCTTTCTTCAGCTGGGGCCTCCCTCTGGAACAGCCTCCCTGCTTCCCTGAAACTTGTGGAGAATCATCTCCAGTTCTGGAAGCACCTCAAAACATTTCTCTTTGCTTCTGCTTCTTCTCCTCCTCTCTCCTGCTGACTTCCTGGCTGAAACTGAAACTGCACTGGTTACCTGGCCACCCTCTGATCTCAGGGCAGGTCCCCTCCCCTGCCAGTTACACTCCTGCACTGCCTTCCTGGCAACCCCGCATTTGGGGACTGTTTTCTGTATCCCTACAGTCCCACTACCAGCACTTCACACCAGATGCCTGCACTTACCCTTGTACTTGCCACCTGCTGGCCTTACTTTTACTTATTGTTGTTTATTCAATTATCCCATGTACTGCACTGTACCCTCCTCCTCCACCTTACCCCTTCCCATGCACTTGCTCGATCTGAATGACACTTGGCCTAGTAGAATCGTTGTCTGTCTTCCCTCTGTTCCGCCTCCCTTGCCTCGTCGCACCTTGAAACACTTGTGTATAGGCACGTTATAAATGCCATATCATATCATTATAACGTGCCTGTACACAAGTGTTTCTAGGCATAACAAGAAAAGGTATCGAGAAAAAGGGAGAATGAAACAAACAATCTTACTAGGCCTTGTGCCATTCAGATTGTGTAAGTGCAGGTGAGGGGGGGAGAAGTGCCAGGGGGAGGGAAAGGGGGGAAGTGCGATCAGTGCAGCATTGCTCTGAGTAAGTGCAGCCGGGGGTGCCGGCTCTGTGTAGTGCAAGTAGGCAGTGGATTGTAGGGTTACAGATACAACTACTAAGTGCACGGAGGCCCAGAGACAGTGCAGGTGCTTACTGGTCGTGGAAGAGCCTGGTGCCCATTGGTTTGAAGTAAGCCAGGCGACCAGTCAGCGCAGCAGAAAGGGCGGTCAGCGATGGTAAGGAAGAGAGAAAGCAGAAGCAAAAAGGGAGGTCTTGAGCTGCTTCCGGAACCTGAGGTGGTCCTGCTCAAGTTTGAGAGGGCAGGGAGGCCATTGCAGAGGGAGGCCCGTGCAGAGGAAGGAAATCTCCCTCCCACTCTCTGCCTGGAGAAGTGTCTGACCATCAGAGAGTTGGAGGTAGCTGAGCGAAGGGCTCGAAAAGGGAGATGTTTAGGAAGATAGAGTTGGATGTAGTGCGGTCCAGAGCCCCAGAAAGCCTTGTGGACAATGCAGAGGGTCTTGAACTTGATCCTTGCAACCACTGGGAGCCACTGGAGAGATTTCAGGGCTGGGGAGATACGATTGCTGGGCTTCAGGTCAAGGACAAGTCTTGCAGTCCTGTTCTAGATTAATTGCAGAGGGTGGTGAGTAGTTTGAGGCAGGTTGACAAAGAGGCTGGTGCAGTAGTCCAGTCTAGAGAGAACCAGGGCTCTGGAGATGTTGAGCTTCTGGGGGGCAGTGAGAAAAGGAAGAATACCTCTAAGGAGGTGTGGCTGGTAATGGACTTCTTGGAGAGGTCTGAAGGAGAGAGTGAAATCGAAGATGACCCCAAGGTTTTCAGCCTAACAGGAAAGCGCAGGGAGAGGGCCCAAGGTGGGCGGCCATAGTGAAAGAGGGAAAGCGGCAGCAGGGGTCCCAAAGGAGGATCTCGGTCTTGCTGGCATTGAGGCAGAGATCGTTGAAGGTGCACCATTCCTGAATCGCGGATAGACAATCAGGAATGAGCGAGAGAGGAGAGGAGGCATAGGGGAGCCTGAAGGAGAGCTGAGTGTCATATGCATAGCACTGGAAGTTAGAGGAGAAGTTAGAGATAAGGTGGCACAAGGGGGGCATGTAGAGGTTAAATAGCTAGGTTGAGAGGTTGGAGCCCTGTGGAACACTACAAGTGGAGTAAGTGGTGGAGAGAAAGGTGCCCAGTTGAAACTGAGAGGGACAGTCCAAAAGGAAGGAGGTCAACCATGCTAGGGCCTGATCCGTGATGCCCAGGTTCTCAGGGAGACGATTGATCAGGATGGCATGAATACATCAACGTAAGAGTGTACCGCTGTGTTTTCTCAAGGAAAAAATGTGATTCACAAGCTAGACCCGTCCATTTGGGCTATTTTCAGTCATGCTACTGGGTTTCCTAAATTGAAAATCCCAGGTATGAGTCTACGTGAACCTACCGCTAATCCTTGTAAAATGGGGTTTCTCAAAATAAAAATGAAGAGAGTGGGGCAGAGGTTCAGAAGGCCAGCCTAGTTTCTTGGAACAGGGTAACCCCTGGACAAGCCAGACCAATCAAGGTAGCTATGGTAGGCGGTCAAGACTAAGTCTCAGGAGGGGTGAGGGTGACTGAAAGACCTCAATGAGCACACAGAGCAAGGACACCTACAAATTACTCCAAGACATGGTTTATATATCAAAAATATAAACACATTTATTACAAGGCCTTTGTAACTCACCACACAGTAAAAGAATCACATCAATCATACTAAACCAACACAACACAATCAATAAAAGATATATACAAGACCATTGGAGTCTAAAGGGTTAAAGGCACGAAATATTCACAACCTGGAGGGGAAGGAAAATAGGCAGTCCAGATAGTCTTTAGTCCCCTTCAACATCAAACACATACCTAAGAAGTAGTCCAAACCCTAAGAAGAGAGGAGACTTATGCTCAATAGTACATGTAGTGCAGGCGCATGCGGTTGTTCCAATGGGAAAAACGGGGTCTCCTTAGGGGTCTGTAGCAGCTCAGGAAGGTGGGTGAGGCGATGAAGAATAGATTCCCACTATTCGAGGGGGGCCCCCACTTGAAGGCTGAGATGATTCCAAGGTTCGGGAATAGGTTGCTAATTAGAACTAGCAGTGGAAAGGAGAGGGACCCCCAGGGGCCACTCGTGCGTAAAAACAAATGGAGGCGCTAGGGGCCACTGGTTAAGGTTAGGGTTAATCACCGGCCCCAGATGCACTCCAGACCAAACTTAGCCAGTTGGGTCCACTGCAGCTGCAGGTTCAAATGCGACAAAAAGGACGTCTCTGTGGGTTTCAGGTCTGGCGATACAGTGATGATTTCCAAATGGGACAGTGGTGATTTCTCTGCTCCTGGTGAATGGATCAGGCCAGTTTCACTGCAGCAGGCTTCAGGGACAAGAGGGTCACAACAGCAGCGCACCTGCAAAGATTGTTGCCGCGGCTGGTCAGCAGGGTAACCGCGTTTACTTCGGTCCTGGCGCAATTGTCTCACTTCAGACCTGGCAATGCCAAGTGTTTGAAATTCAGTGTGATGGTGCCGGGGACACAAAGCTAGCAGTATGCCCAGTTTCGAGGGCCTCCTCGAAATGATGGCGGAGACAAAGCAGAGGTCCTGCATAAACTTGTCAGCCCACTGGTTGGGCCAGGGACACTTCTGAGAAGGCTTACTTGCAGGTTTTGTTGAAGGTGCTGAGAATAGTTAGTCCCACTATTCTAATGGGTTGAAGCGTCTTCGCAGACCTTCTAGGACGACCTGATGCAGAGGGGTCCCACAGGACGACAGCAGGCTCAGGGTACCAAACATTCCAGCGGTTCACCAGCGATTCCTCGACTTGGCTTCTTAGTTTCAGGATACTTGGATCCTATCCTTCGTTCAGTGTGAACTCCAGAGATCAACATGGTGCGGGTGTTATTGGCCTCCTCTTATCCAAAGTTCCCTTTGCGCCTCACAAACACACACTTCATACGTGGACCAATCACGGACCACGGAGGGAAAATTACATATAAAATGAAATCTTTCCTAACAATCAGTTGTTTCGCACAACATCAAGGTAATGTATACAGTTGAATGATGTATCATGTCCCCTCAAGAATTCACAAAATGAAAAAATCAAATCACAATTTAATAATGGTCATTATTACCCGGCGAGAGCGAAGCAGAATGCAACACGCATTCTGATTGGCTCACGCCGGGTCCTTACCCGGCCGGGAATCCCTCCATCGGGATTCCACAGCCTTTGTCTCCGGCGGGGGGCGTGGCAGCCCCTCAGCCAATGAGGAGGCTCGAAGAGGGCCATCCCCGCTCCGAGCCTCCCCGCGGCTGAGAGGCTGCCTTCGCCCCCCGTCGGGGACTCGGGTAAGTCTTTTTTTTTGTTATTCCCTTCCCTCCCAATCCCCCCCCCCAACTTACCTTCTTGTTCCTACGTCCCCGGCGGGGGATGAGGGAAGCGTCCAGCCGTGTGGAGACTCGGAGCGGGGCAGGCCAGGGTACTAATATCAATATAACCCTTGCGTCAGGGGCATTACTGACTCTGGTAATGCCCCAGGGCCTTCCATAAGGCCCTTGCTTCGCTCGGGTTATATTGCTTAATTGCAATATCATGAAATCAACAATCTTAAGTTTTGACAGATAGTCATAACACTTAATCCAAAGTAACAGTAATAATTAAGTCCACATATAGACCTGGAAAACTGTACCTAAGTGTACACTGGTGGATCAAAGAAATCACATTAAATGAATGTGTGACAGGACATAAAGGTCCCATAAAGCTTTATGGATCCTGAAGGCCTATGGCATTATTTTCTACAACTTGTCCTAAGGTCAATACAGAGTTGAGTGGGACAGAATAATGAGGATAAGAATTTGTTGACGTTATTCCTTTATGTCAACATTATTCATTGGTTTTGTTTTTAACCCGCGTTACCAAAAATGGAATCTGTGTTTAGTAAACAGGTATTTATCAGGGTCGTTTTTCAAAGCCAATGTGAAAAGATCTGACTTGAAGAGATCTTATGGAGGGAACAAGTATGGCTGAATGTCTTAGAGCTAACAACTCCAGATTGAGTTGTTCCCAGTATATATCACGTTTCGGTGGTCTATGGGTGCTTGATTGCCGCCTTTATCAGGGTTCCGTGTTGGAGACCCTACCAGTGCTCAATCCCAATTCTTGAGTGTAGACGGACATATGGAGCAGCACATGTAGCTGTGTTAGTCATGTTCCAGGAAGTGTTCAGTAGGTCCTGCCTTGTGGTTCCAATGAGGAGCTTGTCTGTATGCTCTAAGGTGTGGTAGACATCAAAACCCCATCTTCGGATTCTATCTGTGATCCTGCTAATATTTGGATAGACCGTGTTTTCCTCCAGTCTGCTTTAGTCAGCTGTTCATTCGTTGGCGTATTAGTCAGGGAGCGTGGCCTCCGCCCTGTTATCTTTCATGTCTGTTGTGAAGTCGCTGCTGTTTGCCAGCGTTCACTGGCCGCTGCAGGATGGCATGAATGACCATGTCGAAAGCAGAGGAAAGATCAAAGAGGATGAAGACAGAAGGAAGGCTAGAGTCAAGATTAGTGAGCAGATCTTCACAGGTGTTCAGGAGAGCAGTTTCCGTGCCTCTGTCTGCTCTGAAGCCAGACTGATGGTCATGAAGACAACCAACAGATTCAGTGTGGAGAATAAGCTGTGAGATGGCCAGCTTTTCCAAGATTTTGCCCGGGAAAGGAGTGATAGAGATCGGGCGGTAGTTTGCCAGACAGGAAGGATCAGCAGACGGTTTCTTCAGGAGGGGGTGTACAAGGGAGTGCTTATGGGGAGGGGGAAAGTTCCAGTGGCAAAAGAGTGATCGTAGAAATCTGTCAAGGCTAGAGCGAGGGTGTCAATGTGGTCTTTCAGGGTTCTGGAAGAACAGGGGAGAACCTGCTTGGATGACACTTTCATAGATCGGACTTGTCTAGAAACGTCATCAGGAGTGATCACAGAAATGGAGGAGCAAGGAGGAGGAGAGCGAGAGGCAGCCACAAGGGAGCCACAAGGGCTAGTGGAAGGGGAAAGAGAGGAGGAGAGGGAGGGCAGGATGTCCTGAGTTTTAGAGGTGAAGTGAGAAGCCTGAGCCGTGCAAAGGGCCTGGGAGGGAACAGGAGAGATGGAGACTGCAACAGGATTGGCCTGCTCCTTGCATATGTAGCCCGCCTCAAACTAACCCTGATCAAATAGTAGACTTCCTACGGGATATTAGCCTACTACAAATGTCCAAAGAGGACTTACAAATGATAAAAAGATATTCTCACAAAGGCAGAGATATGTAAGGGTATTTCGGGCTGACATGTGGAAAGGTTGCATGACCGGACAGCCTTACCATTGATCTCTATGAGATATTTTAGTAAGTCCTGGAACCTAGAATGAGGATACTTTTCAGCATGGCGTGTGAAGCAAGATATATCCCAACTTCTATGACAGAAGCCAATATCATGGGATTCCATAAGGCAGGGAGAGAAACCACACAATGCAGCTGATATAGGATAATATCTCTTATGAAAAAACCTAGTGAAATGTCTGGCGGAAACACCTTGAACGTTTGAAGTTTGATTTATTTGTAAAGCGCACCAGGCCCATGGGAAACCGGGCGCATAATCTTAAGTACTGGTTACAACAATATATACAAAGGGCGAGATTTACAGGTAATACATACATACAGAATACAAGTTATGAATGATACAGTGTGGCACATATACACAAATGAAATATATTACAGCGTGGGGACCTTATGCTTTCTGGGTGAGCAGCCAAGCTTTGGCGTTGTTCTTGAACATTAGGAATGAAGGTTCAGTTCTTATGTGGGTTGGCAGAGTGTTCCACAGTTTGGAAGCTAGGACAGGGAAGCTCACGCCACCCGCTTTTTGGAGTTTGAATCTAGGCAGAGTTAGGCTGTGAATTTGGGCTGATCTGATGGGACGGGAGGAGGAATGAAGTGCAAGACGCGATGAGAGGTAATGTGGGGCATCGTTGTTCAGGCATTTGTGGGTCAGGGCTAGCGTTATCAAGGCAATTCTATCTTTTACCGGGAGCCAGCGAAGGTCAGATCTGAATGTGGAGATATGAGACCATCTGGGGATAGTGAGAGCTGCCCTTATGGCATTATTTTGAATAGTTTGCAGTTTATTGAGGTTAGACTGGCTAGACCCTAGGTGGAGGGCACTACAATGGTCTATTTTGGACATCATAAGTGTTCTGGCCAATATAGTGCAGTTGTGAGTGTTCAGAAATGGTCTGCAGGCGGCGATAAGTTTAATTGTGTAGGCAGATGCCGACCTAACAGCATTTGTTTGTCTGTTCAGGGAGAGGGTGGAGTCCAGATAAACACCTAATGTTTTGGTGTCTTTGGAGACCTTGATGACGTTGCCGTCAATAGTGAAGGACTTATAGGCTTGGTTTAGTTTGTTAAGACGATGAGTGGATCCTAGTAGTAGGAGCTCCGTCTTATCGTCGTTGAGGCAGAGTTCATGTTGAGCCATCCAGGCCTGGATGACCAGATAGACATCATTCAAGGCTTTGGTGTCGGCTGTGTAGTCACCAGTAATGGGAATGAGTATCTGGGTGTCATCCGCGTAGTTAGTGTAAGATACACCCAGATAGTCAAGCACATCGAAGAGGGGCTTGGTGAATACATTGTAAAGTGTAGGCGACACACAAGAGCCTTGAGGGACGCCACAGAGAATGGGAGAGGGGTCTGCCGATGCTGAGGGTGAGAATACCTGCATAGATCTGTTGCTTAGGAACAAGTGGATCCAGGCATTAGCAGAGTCAGAAAAGTAGGCAGTGGATTTGAGATGTTGGCAAAGTATTTGGTGGTTGACCAGATCAAATGCTGCAGAAAGGTCGAGAAGGAAGAGTAGAGCAAGCTTCCCGTTGTCCTTTAGTGTCTCCATCTGGGTTTTCAGATCAATCAGAGCTGATTTGGTGCCGTGTTTGGGGCAGGAAGCCTGATTATCTTAGCCCCAGGAGTTTGTTAGATTCAAGGTAGTCTTGGATCTGCAGGTAAGCTGCGCGATCAAGAATCTTAAGCAGGAACGGGACCGTGGTGATGGGTCTGAAGTTAGTTGGGATGTTGGGGTCAAGGGAAGGTTTTTTGAGTAGTGGGATTACCCACGCATCCTTAAGGTTGTCAGGGACTATACCCGTTTTGAAGGAGGCGTTTATGGAAGATGTGATGACAGGGCAAGGTGGTGCGGAGCTTCCTTAATGACAGGAGCTGGGGAAGGGTCTCCTTGGCAATTCGACGGTTTGAGGTTGTTTATGATTCCTTCTACTTCAGGGATGGTGATAGGGGAGAAGGCGAAAGGTTTAATGGATGGGTTAGCTTGGTGTTGGGAGCTAGGTGTGGCTGTGAGCAGTGGTTGGTCCGACTGTAATGACTTTTGTTTATTTCTAATTTTAGTTTGAAGGGTGGCAATTTTGCCCAGGAGTGCTGACTGGATGTTAGTGCACCAGTTGCTATCTTTGGGACAGGAATCTGGAGGGGCTACAGGGGGCTCGAGTTCCTTGAGGATTTGGAATAATTCCTTAGTATTTGATTGTGCTGTTGCGATGCGGTTATTGTATGAGTCTTTTTTGGCCTGGAGAAGAGCTTCTTTATAGTTAAGGGTGGCTAATAGGAGGCTGTCCTTGTGTGTGTCAGAAGGGTGACTTTTACTACCAAAATTGATACAATAAGAGCGAAAGGGTTTATCATCAAAAGGCAGTGTTCATATCATATAATATGCACTGCCTTTTAAAGATAACAATGCCTACAGACGCATAGGGCGTTATTTTATTATTTATTATTTTACGTATCTTTATTATTTATTATTTTATCTGTGGATGCCGAGAAAGCATAGATAGACTGAGATGGGATTGCGTGTTTGCAGTACTGGGTACTAGCTATCCACCGGGCCTAAGACTTGGGGACATAAAGGTGAGAGAGACAAAGAGCATAAGGCTTTGCACGGATAATGTCCTCTTAAACACTGGCCAATGCAGCAAAACTCTGCCTCATATCACAGCAATCCGAACAGAGATTTGTCCAATTGCAGGATCCAAGACCAGGTATGGGATAACATGGGCTGCTTAAGGGCGTGATACTCCAGTGGTGATTTCAGATATAGCCACTGAGAAGCACCCACTGTGTGCATGGAAACTACTGCATAACACAAAGAAAGCAGCATGGTACAAAGTCCGATCGGCCTCCATGTGTTTCAATGGTTCAGGCAGGGTGGTTTTACACCAATCCTTCGATAACGCCGCACATACCGAACAGTAAGGCCTGCCCTATAAAGAACGTTACTAACCCTGCCTTTTCAAACGATCATCACGACACTACAGTGGAAGCGGGGACAGTAAACACACCCTGAAGACACTGGGTTGCCATCCACGCACTACCCACGATAATGTAATGCGTGGGGGATATTCGCGTTTCTAGGATGTTAAACGTCTTTCTATACGTTGAAATGACGGCGACGTCAAGATGTACAATCTATATTCACCCCTTAGGCTAGGCTATGTTTTGTATGTTACCTTTGCTCATAATGCCTATTTCCACTTTCTTGGTGGTATTGATACTACTGTACCTTATATTTCACACTCAAAAAATACATACATTTAAAAAAAAGTAAGCTTTGCACAGGGCAATGGAGAAAAGATGAGTACTGTTTTCAAAACTGTTCTTTCTTTCCCATGGCGCAATGCCACGGGCAACACTGCATCTGTTGGCCTTCCCATGGCATCCTTTTTAATAAAATGGGTAATGGAGGGTGGAGAGGTGAAGTCAGTCGGTCTGTTCTCGCAGCTGGATTCCAGCCATGTTCCCTGGTGCCGATTAGGACCAAGGTGCGGACTTTCGCTTCGAAGACGTCAGAGGAATTCTTGTGTGGAAAGCAAATGCGATGCTTTCGAGGCCACTCTGCGGGAAAGACAGCTGGTGGCGAGCCTAAGACAATCTCTGACAGGTGTTGCATCTTAGCTGCAGATTGCTTTGTCTGAATTTCGTTAGAGCCGTTATGGTAATGTCTCTGTCTCAGGTGTTTTGGTAGATGGATAGTCGCTTTCATTGCCTTGGCAATAAAGCGCGCCCACCTGCCCGGACGCGCGCTCTCCCCTAAACAGATGTGACGGACCACTGCCCTGACTGCAATGCAGACCCCCGCGGTACTCAGCTTGACACATTCAAAAGTATTAAGCATCCAGCACAGCCGAATGCTTGCCTGGAGCACATGCGTCATCTCTGGGCCGCTGTCTTGATGTGTCCACGTATGTTGCTGTTACTGTCTGCGTCATACTTGCAGTCTCTCTTCTATGTGTGAAAGATAACGAATAATTAACTCTTTGCTGCTTGTTGTCCCCCCTCAGCCAACAGTCGGCCACACACTTCTATGACACGAAATGCATAGATTCATTTGTAATAGAGGGGTGGGGAAAGAGGTCCATTGATTTTGAAGACAAGATCTGCGATGCACCAAACCCAAAAGTAAGGCAAAAGGATGCCGATGATAGCCAATTACTTGCAAATAATCTTCATTACTACAAGTTCAGGCCTTCCTAGTCACAGTCCTTGACATCTCATAGCATGAGGATTCTATGGCAAGACAGGAGGCTCCTATTATGCATTACAATCTTTACTCTGAAACCACAGCAGCAAAGAAAAAACTTTTACAAACAAAAAAGTTTGAGAACAGAACTAAATAAAGTTCAATGTCAATGTAAAGTGGGGACTCCCCAATCCATCATGGAGGACAGGTCATGCCCTGCAGGAGACCAATGAGCAGGGACCCTCCTCTATATAAGTCCTTTACTCCAATCCCAACTCCTCTTTCTTTTCTGCTGATGCCACAGTTAAGTCACTCCTTTTAGTCCTTTCATTACTATTCTGCCTTGACTATTGTTTGCAGTGTGTTCTCCTGTGGAGTGTTTGCTTTCATAGCGTCCTCTTGTGAGGAATTGTATCAGTGTTTTCATTTTTCACCAGGAAATGTTTATTTTGTTTAAGCGCATCCGCGCAGTTGCCTCGGAACTTCTGTCCCTCTCAGCTGCCCGCCGCGCGTGCCGGGCCTTTGAAGCCCTCACTTCAGGCGGTCGCTGGCGGGTGTTGTTTGTCTACCAGCCCCCCCGCGCCCCTTTAAGAACACTGCGGCCCAGCGTGTTCTTGTTTGTCTAGGCACAACAGAATTCATTGCTGCTGCTACCGTGTTTGTGTTGCTTTGTTTTCACTATAAAGGGAAGGAATTATCACACGCTGCTCGCGTGTTTATCTTCCCTTGGAATTCTTATCAGTGACGCGTGCGGCCTGTTAAGCTAGGCTTCAGGCCCGCAGCGCATCACTGTGAATTCGTAAGTAAAAGAAAGTTCATTGCACGCTGCTCACGTGTTTGTGTTTGCTTTGTTTTCACTATAAAGGGAAGGAATTATCACACGCTGTTCGCGTGTTTATTTTCCCTTGGAATTCTTATCAGTGATGCGCGCGGCCTGGCAAGCTAGGCTTCAGGCCCTCAGAGCGTCACTGTGAATTCGTAAATAAAAGGAACTTCATTGCACGCTGCTTGCGTGTTTGTTTAGTTTCCATTATTAATGACGCGCGTGGCCTTTCAAGAAGCTAGGCATCAGGGCCGCAGCACGTCACAGTCATTTTCTTATTCAAAGTGGATTGTTGTTTATTTTAGTTTTTTCCCTCATTTTTCAGTGATGTATTTTGGAGAGGAGGCATTTATTTACATATATATATATATATATATATATATATATATATATATTACATGGCCACGGTAGTGGCCATGTAGTTATGGTTAAGTTGCTGTTTCCATAGGAAGAGCACTTTTTGGGCGGCTTATAACTTCGCTCTCCCTGGACAAATCCTCACCAAACTTTGCAAAAAAAGTATTTGGGTCACTCTGAATTTGAACAGGGGGGGCAAAGTTATAGGGGGTCCCAAAACTTTTTTTTTCCCCATAGACATAATGGGTAAAAACTTTGCTCACGCCTACAGCCCAAACTGCTGGACGTATTTACACCAAATTTGCGGCAGGAGCGGCGGCTTGGTCCCGAAAGCGTGCTTTGCTTTATTTGGTGTAAATCCGTCCAGTAGTTTTTAAAAAAATGACAAAAATGTAAGTGAAAAAAATTAGTGATATCTGTGTTCGCTTTGCGGACACACTTCCCTGTTCGCTCCGCGGACAGGACGGTGATTGGGCAAGCAGCTTGCGTGATGTCCGCGGACATCTGACATGCTCTCTCATTGGATGCGGTGAAAGCGTGCAGTGCGTCTGGCTTCAGAGACGCCCGCCATCTTTGTTCCTCGCATGAGAGGCTTTGTATCCCGCCTGCACAGTAAGTCCCCCACCCCCGCTCATGCCCGTGTCTGTCTCCTGTTCCTCCCACCCCCCCGCTCATGCCCCGTGTGTCCTTCTTGTCACCCCCACTCATGCTCCATGTCTTCCCTTTTCCTCCAGCCCCCCGCTCATGCCATCAGCACACGGTGGCCAGCGGAGGGCCGAGGAGCGGGATCTGCCGCCTGCACACGAACGCCGTGTGTCTTTCTCCCTCCCGCCCACCCTCCGCTCATGTCCGTGTGTCTTTCTCCCTCCCGCCCACCCCCCGCTCATGTCCATGTGTCTTTCTCCCTCCCGCCCACCCCCCGCTCAGCCCCCGCTCATGCCCCGCGCGTGCCCTGCTCGTGCCCCGCTCGTCTCGAAAACCCGCCCACCCCACCCTCATGCCCCATGTGTCTCTCCCACCCCCGTGTGTCTCTCCCACCCCCCCGCTCATGTCTGTGTGTCTCTCCCCTCCCGCCCACCCCCGCTCATGTCCGTGTGTCTCTCCCCACCCGCCCAACCCCCGCTCATGTCCGTGTGTCTATCCCCACCTGCCCACCCGCTGCCCACCCCCCGCTCATGCCCTGTGTGTCTCTCCCACCCCCCGCTCATGTCCGTTTTGTCTCTCCCCACCCGCCCAACCCCCGCTCATGTCCGTGTGTCTCTCCCCACCTGCCGCCCACCCCCTGCTCATGTCCGTGTGTCTCTCCCCACCCGCCGCCCACCCCCCCACTCATGTCCGTGTGTCTCTCCCCACCCGCGGCCCACCCCCCACTCATGTCCGTGTGTCTCTTCCCACCCGCGCCCACCCCTCGCTCATGTCCGTGTGTCTCTCCCCATCCGCCGCCCACCCCCCGCTCATGTCCCGTGTATCTCTCCCCACCCACTGCCCACCCACGCTCATGTCCCGTGTGTCTCTCCCCACCCGCCGCCCACCCCCTGCTCATGTCCCGTGTGTCTCTCCCACCCACCGCCCACCCCCCGCTCATGTCCCGTGTGTCTCTCCCCACTCGCTGCCCACCCCCTGCTCATGTCCCGTGTGTCTCTCCCCTCCCGCCCACCCCCCGCTCATGCCCACTCCCCACTCATGCCCCGTGTGTCTACCCCTCCCGCCGCCCACCCCCCGCTCATGTCCCGTGTGTCTCTCCCCACCCGCCGCCCACCCCCTGCTCATGTCCCGTGTGTCTCTACCCACCCGCCGCCCACCCCCCGCTCATGTCCCGTGTGTCTCTCCCCACCCGCTGCCCACCCCCTGCTCATGTCCCGTGTGTCTCTCCCCTCCCGCCCACCCCCCGCTCATGCCCACCCCCCACTCATGCCCCGTGTGTCTACCCCTCCTGCCGCCCACCCCCTGCTCATGTCCCGTGTGTCTCTCCCTCCCGCTGCCCACACCCCGCTCATGCCCCGTGTGTCTCTCCCCCTCCCGCCCACCCCCGCTCATGCCCACCCCCCACTCATGCCCCGTGTGTCTCCCCCTCCCGCTGCCCACCCCCCGCTCATGCCCCGTGTGTCTACCCCTCCCGCTGCCCGCCCCCCGCTCATGCCCCGTGTGTCTGCCCCTCCCGCCGCCCACCCCCCCGCTCATGCCCCGTTTGTCTCTCCCTCCCACCGCCCACCCCCCCGCTCATGCCCCATGTGTCTCTCCCTCCCGCCGCCCACGCCCCATGTGTCTAGCCCTCCCGCCACCCACCCCCCGCTCATGCCCCGTGTGTCTACCCCTCCCGCCGCCCACCCCCCGCTCATGCCCCGTGTGTCTACCCCTCCCGCCGCCCACCCCCCGCTCATGCCCTGTGTGTCTCTCCCTTCCGCCGCCCACCCCCTGCTCATGCCCCGCGTGTCTCTCCCTCCCGCCGCCCACCCCCGCTCATGCCCTTGTCTGTCTCTCCCGCCCGCCGCCCACCCCCCGCTCATGCCCCGTGTGTCTCTCCCTCCCGCCGCCCACCCCCTGCTCATGCCCCGTGTGTCTACCCCTCCCACCGCCCACCCCCCGCTCATGCCTCGTGTGTCTCTCCCTCCCGCCGCCCACCCCTAGCTCATGCCCCGTGTCTCCCTTCTTTCCCCCCCACCCCCTGCTCATGCCCCGTGTCTGCACTGTTGGAACAGGGCAGACACGGGGCTTGAGCGGGGGTGGGGGCCCCACCTTGCCCTACCCCCGCTCATGCCCCGTGTCTCTCCTGTTCACCCCACCCCTGCTCATGTTCCGTGTCTGTCTCCCTCCTTTTCCCATCGCTCATGGCCCGTGTCTCCCCTGTTCACCCCCACCCCCAGCTCATGCCCCGTGTCTCCCTTCTTTCCTGCTCATGCCCCGTTTAAGCGCATGCCTCCCTTCTTTCCACCCCCTGCTCATGCCCCGTGTCTCCCTCGTGTTACCCCCCACTCATGCCCCGTGTCTCTCTCCTGGTCTTCCGACCCCCTGCCGATGCCCTGTTGTGTTCTCTTTATACACCCTGCGGAAACGCCTGACAAATGTCATCAATGACATTTGTGATGTCATCTTTGATGTCCTGGGTGTTAGTGTTAGCAGTGCACGGTGGCGCGAGTTATGGTTGCTTATCTTACCATAACTGCCGAATTTCAGGGGGTTTTCTGTTTTACTTTGAACCATAACGTCCCTTTAAAAAAATTTTTTTACTGAATTTCATAGGTTTTTAGTAGCGAAACTTAACCATAACGTCCCTTTAACAGAGTTTTTTCTACTGAATATATATGTATATATATATATTTTAGGGGTTTTAGGAAGTGGTAGGCATCAACACGAGGTCCTTAGTTGGCCTCAATGTTTTAGTTTATTTTTCGTTTATTTTAATTTTGTTTCAATTAAATAAGGTAAATTACGGATGTTCTGCCCACCCCTGCCCCTGGTGCAAACCTGTCAGAAGCTTTGCTTCAGGTTTTGCACGCAGGGGGGGATGGGTTACAAGGAAACATCAAGTTGTGGATGAAAGACCGCGCAGTACAAGGTGTGAATTTCATACCCGCACTTAGGAACACAAATGGTTTGAGTTTTCAGCACGTTTCTAGAAGATAAATGTATTTATATAATTGTTTTTTTTTTCTTTCTGAAGATTATCGGCACAGCTCCTTCGTCTTACTGTAGGCATACCATGACCTGCTCGGCTTCTGGCTTTGCCTGGATTATAAGGCGAGGTTAGCCCCTCGTGTGCTGCTGGGTGCCACACCCTGCTAGGGTGTGCAGCTTGTATGTGCGCTTGCACAGTATGTGTTTCTTATGTTTCTCCTCTGTTGCAATGAGAATATATAAGTTGTCCAACAAATTTTAACCCTTACCTGCTGGGTTTGTGGTTTTATATTAAGGGCATCATTTTTCATTTTTTCTTCTATTAAAAATGAGAGTTCAGCCATTGGTACGGCAGTAAGTCTTCATTGGACACTGTTGGTTAATCTTGGCATTCCTCACTAGTCTCAGCCTTAGGCATCTATGAAAGAGTTTTGAGCCCTCTTTACGTACATTGGCTAACTAAGTTTGTTACAGGACAACTCAGTCCTTCGCTCATCATCGCCCCCCACTCACCCCCATCTTTTTCCCCTCCCAGGTTAAGCAGGGAAGGGAGTAGGAGTAATACCGACAGTCCCTGTATGTTCCTTCTTGAATTTGAATAGCTGTTACCCGCAGTTCCTTTTTTCTTTTCATCTAATGATAAGTTAGTGGCCTGGGGGTTTTTCCTCCAGAAAAGGGCTAGTTAACCTTAGAGCTCCCAATTTGGGGTGGCTTTCTTCCTGGATTAGACCGCATAAGGGTGTCCTTTGGGTCCCAAATAAAGGGGCAGGCCCCAGGAAAAGGGGGTAAATAAGGCCTTAAGGACTGTCAAGGGAGATTATTGAATGTCTTGGGGTCAGCTCACCCAGACTTTAGTTCTGGCTTGGCCTCTTGGTGTGTGGGTACCTGCGGAGCTGGACTTTAGGGATGGTTAGCCTGCTCGGCATCACTAACACCTTTATTTCTATGGAACGGAGTAAGTTCTTTTTTCATGTGACTTTATCCCAATTGGCCATTAAGCAAGGTTGCTTTCTTTTGGATATTGCCCCTCAGGGGAATAGAGTCCGCTCCCTTCACTGTTTTTTCTCCATGGGCTTTTCACATCCTCGACAAAGCGCATCAAGAGGTATGCAGTATTACTCCTCTGTTCGAGGGGTTTGAACTCAATGTTTTGGGCTTCTTTGCTGCTGGCAGGGGTCATGCTAGACCTTGGAGTATCTCCTTAATGCCTCATGTGATGGCCAGAGTTTTTTCTTGGAGGGTTCATTTTGAGTGTTTCCTCTCTCTCTTTTGTCCGTTTCCCGTACCTCCTTCTCTAGAGTTTAGTAAGGCAGGTGGAATATGATACTGTGGATGTAAGTAGCCTCATAGGTTCTCGGCTGTGAATGCAATAACTATGCTCCCACTACATGGGAGGGTGCGGGAGTCGGGGGGTGTGGAGTTTGCCCAATAATAATTAACTTGCAAACTCTAACATCTATTTGGTACATCCTTAAATTAAAAAAAGGGGTTTTTATACCTATGGGCTGTATGATAAAGCTGGACCTCAGGGATGAGGGCTAGGTGGTTCTTCTGTTTCCTCCTCATCAGGAATCTCATCTTGGTTCCACTGATGGGTTTACCCTTAACTGTGTCCACCCTTTCGGTTTGGCCTTTTCCCATCAACCTGGGGCTTCACCAGGTTAATGAAACTGGTGATAACCCACCTCAGTTCCAAGGAGGGTTTTCAGATAATATTTTGTTCTTTGACGACAGTTAGCGATGTCCCTTCTACATTGATGGGGTTGTTTTGTTATGAATACAGGTGATTAGAAAGCCCTGCTTCTTCATCCTTCCGGATGACAGTCTCTCCTTCGAAAGAAAGTAGTCCATCTTCTTCCCTTGAAGGGAGTTTTTTCCCTCAGTTAGCTAACATGGATGGCCAGATGGTCAGTTCCAACCGAGTCATAGTTCCAGATATCCTTGTAAGACTCTGTCTTCTTGCACTTTGTTTCTATTCCCTGAGGTCACATTTGTGCTCCTTCAGTGTCTCAAGCTCATGAATGCTTAGAATGGCTTGTCTTTTTTTTCCTGTTCCTTCTCTGGGTGTCTTTCCTGGGACAAATACTAACAGTTTGGGCTGAAGATGTAAGGATAGGACATCTTTTCACAGGCAGAGGTGGTCCTCTCTAGGGAAGAAACTGCATGTTAGCAGTCTGGTGTTGACAGCGGACTCTCTTGCAGTCAGGAGTTTTTTCTGCAGGTTCTGGGTCAGGCATCTTCAGGGCAGGAACAACGTAAGGGTAGACATGACTCTCTTGGCCAAGATCTTGTAGGTTTGGGTTACAATTTAGTGGTTCTTTCCCTTGTCCCTTACATGCTAGGATCCCCGGCTTTGCGGTTAGAATGTGGATCCCAGTGCACTTCCTTGAGACTGTTTCCTGCCGGATTGGTCAGTTCCTGGTAGTATAGTTTCCTTTGCCAGTATAGCAATAGTCCTGGTTCAGCTGCACATGCAGTTGACATAACTAGTGTGGACCTTCGCAGAGGGTGCTTCCCATTCTTTTAGGAATTTGTAGTGGATTTTACGGGTATGGGTCCTCTCTACCCATGGCCTATTTCTGTTCCGAAGGGGGTAAACTATGGATAAGCAGTGTTTGCTCTGCAGGGCCTTCAGGTCATTTAGCTTTGGGATTACACTGAAGCTAGGTGTTTTTATCTTCCAGGGAACGTTTACATCGTGTCCGACTACTGCATTTTGTTTTATAAGGAAGGGTTGTCTGGGCTACAACTGTTTCTTCCAAGTTATCCAGGTGGTATAGTTGTTTCTGTGAAAATGTTTTTTCTGATGTAAGGCCATTAATTATGGACAGTTTAATGTCTCCCTGAGGTGGAGGGTCATGTTTTCATTTTTCTTTGTTGACAGTAGGGGTAGCGTAGGGTTTCCTCCTTCTATTATCAGGCTTTTTCACAATTTGTTGATGTATGAGTTATTAGGTGTTTTCAAAATACAGAGGGTCTTAGTATCCTAATGCCTCTCAGCTGCTTTTGCTGTGGGAACTCTTTTGCGGGGTCCCTTGTCCCCCTTTTGACCAAATGGACTAAGTAGGTTATGCGCAAAAAAGGGAAATAATTCTCCATTTGTTCTTCTATTAAAGATACTGTGGTGTCTAGGACGTTTTTCCTGAAAGGGGGAAGAAGTTATCATGCACCTGATTGGTCAGGGGAATAATAGTTAGAATAATTTTATTATTATCTCAGGTATGTATTAATAATGTTGGCAATGTGATGCAAGGGCTTTAAACTTGCATAATAGGAGCCTCCTGTCTTGCCATAGAATGACTAATCCCCCGGGGTTTAGATTCTATTAAAGACAAGGAGACAAGTATTATCCCACCCTCCCACCCCTGATATAATATGATATGGCATTTATACTGCACTTATGCACAGATGTTTCAAGAGAGAACATTTTTTGGATTGTTGTTCTTCCCATCCACCCACCCGTGTTTGTTTGTTGTTCTTACAGCTTCGCACTGAGCTGTTCTGTTCAGAAACGTTGGACACAAGTACAAGATGTAGAGTGTGTGATCCGGGAGTTTTGCTGGATCCTGTCTTCATAGTTTTATCATCTGGTTGGTGCAGTGGACGTCTGGTTCAAGGCAGCTACAGAAAGAGGAGTTGGGATTGGAGTAAAGGACTTATATAGAGGAGGGTCCCTGCTCATTGGTCTCCTGCAGGGCATGACCTGTCCTCCATGATGGATTGGGGGGTCCCCACTTTACATTGACATTGAACTTTATTTAGTTCTGTTCTCAAACTTTTTTGTTTGTAAAAGTTTGTTCTTTGCTGCTGTGGTTTCTGAGTAAAGATTGTAAGCATAATACCCGCCTCCTTGTCTTTAATAGAATCTAAACCCCCTTCTCATGTTAGTGAGGGGGATTAGTCATTGTGATGAGGAAGCCAGACGAAGAAGTAATGGCCCAATTATTTACCGGTAATCTTCATTCATATAAATCCAGTTATTGCTCGTCACAGTCCTTCCTCTGTGAGATGACAAGAACATTGACAAGGGGGTAATGATCCGATTCCTGTTTGATCTGAAATGATGGTTGGTATCTGAAACAAACACAGCATTGCAGGTTTTGAATATGGGTTAATCTTTTTCACCCATACCCGCTGACCTTTCAGGCACTAGGATCGATCTGTATACATTTGCCAGGAAAAGAAAATCTGCCCAGGACAACTCTCCTGCAGTTCCCCATTGCTCATAGTCTAGCCAAAATATGGAATTGATTGTTATACTGTATCATTGTAAATTGCTAATATACTATATAAAACTTGTCATGTGAAACAGAACTGGTTCTCAGTGTTGAAAGCACTTGTGAGTTCTTAGAAATTGATGGAAAGTTGGCTATGCATTCAAAGTTGAAGTAAATTTTAATCCAGTGGTTGAAAATTGCAGCCATATTTCAGCCTTCAAACCGTTGTACCCTGCATATATGGCATATATGTTCTTCTTTTAGCAGTTTGATTATGAGAAGCCGAGAGTTTTGGCTACCTCCTTTTCTCAGTTATCCTGATCCAGTCAGCTTGCTGCATGCACACTTTAACTTTGTTAGGATTCTCGACAAGTAGTTCCACAGAGCAATCCGACTCAGCCAGTATTTCTTGCCTCCAAATTACTAAGGAAGATATCACCTCCTCTCTGCCTGGCCAATGCAACATCTTCATATAATGAACATTTGGGCGGGTCTAAGATTAACCTCAACAGTGAGACCCATTTCCACTCCATGATTCCCCTCAATGAAGTCAAGCCCAGTTCATACCTCAGACAACTAATAGGAACACAGTTGGGCAAATTCAGTGGCTTCTTCAACAGTGTGGCCTCCAATTTATCCCATTCTATATTGAAAGATAGGGAATTAAATTCCAAACCAAACACAATATTCGGAACTACCCTGCCTATGTAAAACTTAATCATAGGCAAGATAGAGAACTTACAGAATTTATGAAGAATATTTTTCATCTGCGCTCCCAAATTATGTGCTTTAAGTTCTAATGTTGTGACAACATGACCCATAGTCGGGAAAGATTGAATGCTAGCCCCTAAGCATGTGATCTTGGATACAACCTCTACAACACCGGTTCTCCAACACCTAAGTGAATGACTTTAGTAACTTTTTAGGATGTTGAAATACAAGAATTTTAGATTTTTCTGGATTAATGTTTAAGTCATTACACTTGGCATAGTCTGCTAGCAGGGCTGGACTGCCCCACCGGGATGCCGGGCTATCCCTTGGTAGGCCTCTGGCCTGTAGGGCCACTTTTTGAGCGGAAGGATACACATGCACAACATTAAGCACATTGCGTGATTTCGCATCGGCTCCGCCTGGGTGTTTTGCCTTGAATTGGCTGCCACCACTGACCGAGGCAGGCTCTGCAATTTGTTTTTCTTCCCAGCAGCCGGTCTGGGCCCGCGCCTGCTCATGAGGGCCTCCTGGGCTGGGCACTGGATTGGAACCGCACATGCCCTGCTGCAGCCCAGACTGCATGCACAGTGCACACATTGGCAGCACAGGCAGGTCAGCAGGGCAGGCTGCAGGCAGCTGGCCCGGGCTGCATGAGGCCTTGGCAAGCTGAAAGATCGATGTCAATTGACTGTCAGGTAAGCAAGACGCTGAACATGGCGACGATATCACTGTCATTGAAGGAACTTTATCTCGAGATTGTGTGCTATTTTGTTCGAGGATCTCATTCCTCAAGTAAATAACTCCCCTGGCCTGCCCCTCCATTAAGTTCCCGTAATCAGTATATTAATTAGTTCCCATCAGCAGGTGGGTGCACATACGGGGGTCTTCGTTGTCAGCCTGAGTGGGCCTAACTGGCATTCTTGGGGATTTTGTTACTAACAGGGGAAAGCATTTGTACTCCTGAACATGGGAAAACGCTGGTATTGGTACAGCAGCACTCATGTTGTGCTGTTTTATTGCAAGACACATTAGGTATGAAAAGGCTGGTGTGTGGTGGTTTGCTCATTCGCCAGTCCCAGAATGCAGCATCACAAGAGAAAGGATGAGTGGTCTCGGAAGTAGACCTTCAACTCCACTGTTGCCTCCCTCGCAACTCACTCCCACCACCCGAACGCCCCCATACCCATCTCAATGCTGTGTGCATGTAAGATACTGCACACGCTTGTGGATGCACACACAGCAGGGCCTGCCCACGAGCATATTCAGTGACAACAAATGACAATATTGTTTTTCTAACTTGGGTTCACTAACAATGGTGATAGACAAAACTACAAGTACCAGAATGCAAAGCGCGGTTGCCTGAAACGTGCAGAACTGTCTGACTTGGGACACACTCCATTTTTATAATCATAGTATTTATAAATGTCATTATCCCTCTGTGAGTGCAAGGTACTCACCGCAACACTGGCCCTAAGGTCTCAATAGTTATTTATGTCAGGTGTATTGGTTTTTCTGAGAAGTGTAGGCTGTCGGGCGGCAGGAGGATTTACATTCTGCACTGTACGTTCTGTAAATCAAAGATGATTAGCAGAGGAAGCGCCCAGACACAGGTTTTGTGCGCACGTAGCGCTATGTTGGTTGAGCGTTCCTTCAACAGGAGGCAGCATAAGGGTGCTTAAATGCTACAGCATTGCACATAACCAGTGGTTTAACCACTCGTGTTATGTTACCCCTAGGGGATTTGTAGAGCACTCGTCCTGAATGGTTTTCTGCCTAACTTGCCAGAGTGTGATGGTTGCGAGTGGGACTCTGTGAACATAAGCTGGTAGGAGAGATGTGTGCTGGAACTTGTGCACACGATCTGTAAAGATGCTTGTTTATTTAAAAAAGAGGTGGTTTTGTTCGCAATGTGCGCAGAGCCATACCAAAAATACCAAGTGCTTACACCTGAGAGGAACCCACCAGCGGTTTATAATGTAGTGTTTCAGAAATTCCAAAGTGAAAGACTCAAGCTATGGGATTTATGGGCAAGGTTTGGGCATAACAGGAAATTCTTTGAGCTTGCTTCAATGAAACCTTACCATTAACCTTTGCACTCAAAACAAGCATTGGCAAAGCCAGAAGTTTTGGTTTGTGAATAAGTATTAGTCATTTGCCAGGCACTGTTTTGATGCCCAGGTCCTTGCACCATTTTGCACCTGCTACCATCAATTAATACCACCACTGGCGTGCCTGGCAAGAGCCTTTGCTGACACAGAAGCCCAAACTCTTGGCATTGCCAATGCTTGTTCTATAGGTCAGTTATGCACCCATTTTGCGCAAGTGCGATAAATATCAGCAGCTGCGCCTAAATCACCCTCTTGCGGAATGAGAGGTTCCAAATTGGCTGTCGCACCACTGTGACCATGCCAAAAGGGGCTCTGCCGTGAACTCTAACATCCCCTTTCTAATGCCCCCCTGCGCCACGCCCTGGAAATGGAAGAGGGAATCTGCTTGGGACCCTGGCTCCCAAATGCATAGTGGCCTACTTTCCATGTTTTCACATAAACAGGATCCACTGGTCGCAAGCTTGCAGAGTCCCATGTGTTCCATCTATTACCCCACCTGTAGCACCCAGGGCCTTTAGCACATGATGCTACAATGCCCCTTTCTTCTGGCCATTACCACTCAGTACAAACATCAGTATGCAGCATTATTACTTAAATAGAACACTCCCCACCTCACTCATTATGTATGCTCTTTCCAAGGTAGTTTGCAGATAATATAGCACTAAGGGTGAAACTCTAGAACATGCCCCATACTGCAAACCCAGCACTAAAATCCCAGGCTCACGCACTTTGATTTAAGTCCGTAATTTAGGCACTTAACCACATATCTAACCATCTCCAGTGAATACTGATATGTGTTAAAGCAGTGTCATCCCAGGCCTAACATTATATCTTTCTTTTAAAAAAGATTACATAAAAAAAATACCCAAATCATATAAAAAAACAACCTTCTAAAATATAAATCATTATAAAACATGTTAAGCAAAAGAAGTGTGATTGTAGCTTTATTTTCTCCATCATAAAACATGGAGGTCAGTTGGCAGGCCAGACATCTGTCCATGGATGGCTGATAAAGTCTGTGTTTGGGAATGGGAGCAGGTAGTCCGGTGTCCTTGGTGATCTCTGAGGAGTTGCAATCATAATGCTCCTAATGTGGCCCACCATTGTCTGTCTGGGGCATCACCCCTGCAAGGTGAGGGGGCAGCCTGATGCTGTGAAGCACTGGCCAGGTGGCTCTATGTAGCGTAGGGTACTGTGCTATAAAACCGGACGCCCATTTTCAGTGCCAAGCTGCCAGCTTAGGAAACCACTCTGTCTAAAGCAGCACCCATCCACATTTGTGAAAGCACTCCTTTTCCCTGTTTGATACTCATTTTGCCCCCTCTTATATCCAAAAGCAAGGAGCCGGGAAAGTCCATTCACCACCCATACGCTTGAGGATGCAGATTGCAGCCATTTAGCCTCCAAAAGTCCTTCTTTCTCACGAAAAGGAATCCCAGACAGGACACATTCCTGCCTATTCCTTTCAATGGAAGCTGACCTCTGTGCCGAGATGCACGACTTCTGAGCAAGAGATACTTCAGAGGCATTAGCAACTGTGTAAAGAGAGCCTTTCCAGCAACCTTTTAAGCAAGCATTGGCAATGCTAACAGTTTGGCCTTTTGTTTAGGCATGGGAAAGACCCTTGGCAGGCACCGCCATATTAACGACCCATTGTTGGTAGCAGGTGTAAAATGGCTCGAGTACCTGGGCATCTAATAGCAGTGCCTGGCA
This sequence comes from Ambystoma mexicanum, assembly GCF_040938575.1. Taxonomy (NCBI): domain Eukaryota; kingdom Metazoa; phylum Chordata; class Amphibia; order Caudata; family Ambystomatidae; genus Ambystoma; species Ambystoma mexicanum. Next base: position 846,482,273 of record NC_090941.1, on the reverse strand, counting down.
AAAGCTCCAAACCTATGCACAAGCCAAAATGTTGGCTTTGCCACTGCTTGTTTTTAACAGGATTTCAGTGGCTTTGTCAATGCTTGTTTTTAACAGGGCTTCAGTAAAGGACACACAGAGTGCTTATAAATCAAGTGGGTGAAGGCAGGCCTGGTAAGACATTTTTATTACGCCAGTAGTATGTTTACAGCTCCAATTAAGTAATTCATCCCTAGCTACTCCAATGCAATAATTTTGGCTTATAGGTAGCACAAGCGACACCCAATAGTGCAAACTACAAATTGGAAATCCCTCTTAAACTAGCAGCGTAGATAAAGCGCTGCACACTTTCTCACCTAACATACTGTTATTGCTCTTAATTCCTATGTTCTTGAGTGCGTGCCATTTAGCCCTCCTGTATATTTCTAGTTTTCGACATTATAAAGTTGTGCCTACAATGACCAGAATGCATATGATGTGAGCCTAACAGCCTGGACCGGCTGATTATTTCAAACCTCACAATAAAAGTCTTTTAGTCATTGTTTAACACTGCAATGCATCTTGTTTTTTATTATTATTAGTTATTTATGTAGCGCTTCTCCTAGCATCTAAGCACTCCAACCCATGTTGTACAAAATCATCCCTTTCCAAAGGTGAGCGCCTTGCCCCCGAGCGATCTTCCCAGTTAGACAGGACATGAATAAAAAAAGTGCAGTCATGCAAAAAAGGTGAACACGTTGTTTTTATGGCAACCAACCGCACACAGTGCAGACTATTCTATTGTTAAGTTTAAAAGCAAGGTTTAAGCTGTAACGGGTCCCACCGAGTGAGCTGTAAGGTGCCAGAGAAATGGACTGTTCCCACTCATCATTACACACGTGCACCTGCCATGATAACAATAACGCATTACTTATATAGCGCTCGACACCCATAGCTCTCGGAGCGCTGAAATACCAGAAGACATTATTATCCCACAGTTTGGTACTTAACTTGTAGACCTTGGAAGGATGAAAGGCTGAGTTGATCCTGCCGGGATTCGAATGTAACCACAGCAGGATGCACACAAATATCAAGGGCGAGCGCTTAGCTCACTCTGCTATCTGACCAGCTTAAAAGGATGCCAAATAGGTAGCTCAAAAGAAACACAATGGTAGTGGGGAATTACTTTCAGCCTGCAAAACCCTGCTGGAAGGGGTGGACTGGCCTGTAGGGAACTCTGGAGGTTGCCCGCTAGGCCTCTGCATCCTGGGCCTCTTCTGTATGGTGATTTATTGTATTTCCATTGTTTTCTCAAAGGGAAAGGGTTGGGCTTGCTGAAAATGTGTAATATGGGGCCACTTTGAAAATTATTTCCAGGGCCTCTTTTGGTTCCCAGTCCACCCCTGTCTGCTAGGGCCGACAATAGATGCTGGAGACCCACTTGAGTGTGGTCCAAGACTACCACGTCATCGGCATATGCAAGCCAACTCATTTTCAGATCACCAGCCTTTGGGGAGACCAGACCCCTATCATGCAACTATAGGGTCAAGTCTGAGATAAAAAGAATGAAAAGAAAGGGGGCAATCAGGCACCCCTGGCGGACACATCGTTTTATCTTAATTGTGTCCAAAAGGGCGCCAGCTCTTGATAATCTAACTCGCATAGAAGTGTTGTCATGGAGTTCAATGAGTATGGACAGGAGGTGAGGAGGGGGCGCCCCAGGCGTTCAATTTTTTCAAAAACATATTTCTATTAATGGTGTTGAACGCCTGGGATAGGTCAATCCAGCCTCCAAAAAGGGGCAACCCACCTTTCCCTCCCGACTGAGCACAGAGACAACTCAATACCAGTCCATTGAGGGAGGATGACAGGCCCCTTCTGAACCCTGTTTGTTGTTTAGGGATAATGCCCTTTGACTTGGCCCAGATCTCCATTTCAGCCAAGATCAAGCCCACAAAGGTTTTGCAAGATTCTGGAAATTCTTTGGTCAAGAGAATGTTATCGAATAGATGTTTCAGAAGTCGTGCCCATAGGGAGGGATTCCTTTTTAGAATACTATTACTAAGGCCAATAGGGCCAACCGCTCTAGACCTGGACGATTTATTAATCAGTTTTTTTATAGACTCACATGAGAAGGATAAGGCCCATGCACCTCCCAAATCCGTTTTTTGGATTGATGTAACGGAATCACCATAAACCTCTGTAAAGTGCCGTACCCACACCTGCTCCTGCAAGATCGACTCTTGGTTATCAGATTTTTGGCCATCCCACGAGCCTACCATTGACCAAAGATTCCTTGAATTACTGCGGAATACCGCCCTCAACATCTTTTCCCCATCTTGTTGGTAAATTAGGTGTCTGTGCGAGCGTACCCAATTCCTGTGGGAGTTATTCACATCCCTTATGTATTTATCCAAAAGGTCTTTATCAAGGCCCATTCTTTTCAATCTGACAATCTGTTTCCGTTTCAGCCTCCTGCGCTCATGAAACTGTGAATCAAATACATGCTTATGAGTCACACGTTTTTTACTGCCCTGGGCAGATTGAGGGCTCAATTCCCACAAGAATGCTTGGAAATTGACAGGGGTGCAACAAGAGTAGAGCTCTCTGTCAGATAACTGATTAACTCGTCCAGACAAGTTATTTATGAGAGTCACACCTCCTCTATCAAATTTTCTTAGGTGGTTACCTGCAGAGTTTACTTCAAGCTCTGGCTGGTAAACTGATCGGACCAACAACCTTTCTCAAGAGATTGTGGCAATCAATATATCATGATAATCTATATTTCCTCTTGTCACAACAAATTCCAAGCATCTATCAAAGATCTTTCTGGATACAAAAAAGTGATCTAATGTAGAGAAGGAGGCACCTCTATGCCACGTGGGTTCACAAGAGAGATCACCCACCACATTTCCATTTAATAATCAGAGATCCCTTTCCCTCATGAATTTTATCCAGATTTTCCCTTTCCTTGTGCTGGATTTACTGAGGCTCGATGCTCTATCCAAGGCATCAACACATTGGGAATTTAGATCACCTGCTATTATAAGTTGGTCTGCTGAGAATAAGGAGACATATTGTACAAGATGATCCGATAAATCCTGTAAAATCTCCCAAAGATTGCAGCCCAAAGGGTTCCAGTACAAATTAACCACCAACCAGTGCTCATCTACCTTATCACCCAACATGGTCACTCTCACAATCTGAATACCCTGTCTCTCATTTGATAACAGTTCAGGAGACACAAAAACATCATTTCTACATGCGACAAGCAGACCCCCGCCAGTCTACCCCCCCCTCCAGTTGCTGAGCCAGCTGTTGAAAAGTTGAAAAACCATCAATTCCCACATTATACATCAGACATGTTTCCTGGAGAAATATCAGATCTGCACTTTGGATGGTCCAAAATCTCACGGGGTCAGAAGAGAGGGAATTAAAACCCCTAGAGTTCCAAGAAAGTAAAGTAAGCTGCCAATTGACTAGAGTCTCACCTGAGAGATACCCATTTTGAGAAGAACTTGGGTGATGATCTCTGGAACCAGATACCAAGTATTCAAGGTAGAAGCAACCGGACCATTGGCAAAAGAGCTTGGACCTAATTCAGGAGCTACACCCTCGTGTGCATTCATCATCTGAGGGCATAGTTCCGATACTAGTATATCCAGCTGATTCCAGTCCTCTTTAGCACCCATAATCATTTCTTTCCCCAATCTTGAGTTTAACTGCAGTTCAGCTATATTGGTGTTAAGACTGAATGGAAAAGTAACCAATTGAATGTCTTCTGTTGAAAAATACTTCAGACAAGGGATAGATCTCAGATCCTTCAATATCGGCGAGTGATTTAAAGGAAAGTTTCCAGGAACAGTCGGCAGCTTTCTTGAAAGATAGACTTTAAGATTCATCTTTTGTAGGGCTGATTTTGGGGCTGGTTGTCGAAAGTCAATGGGATTACGTTTTCTCTGTTGGCTGGACGGAAGATCGGAGACATTGGGCCAGCTGATACCCGACCCTATCGCAGGTAATTGTCCTGGAATAGTTCCAAAGCCACCCTGAGGCAAATGGTTGTTAACCCCCGGTTGATTTAAGGCTGCCAATAATAAGGTCCTATCCTCAGCTGTAGACTGAACTGGTAAACCTGAATTCGTAGGATTAGGTTTAGACCCAGCTTTCAAAAAGATAGGAGCCAATTTGAGAAAGGATTTCTTTGGCTCTGCTTTTTGAGGAACTTTTTTTAAAAAGATCGGGGCTATTTTCATTGGGGGAACGAGAGGATCATTTTGAATTTCCACTGCACTTGTTAGTTTCGCCCCCCCTCTGAAGGTACTTCCAGCCGTTCTTTCTGAATATTTGGAGGAGATTTTACCTTTTTACCCTTACCCGCCTTTGGGTGTCTTGACCCATCAAAAACCTTTGGCATTGTGGTCAACCCCTTCAAGTTTTTAATGAACTGATTAGTGTCTGATGACTGATTTTTCTGTTTTGTCTTCTTCACTTTCTCCCCTGATGTTGGAAGAGGATCAGATAGAGGCTTATTTGCATTTTTCTATCGATTTTTGGATTTCTTCTTTTTGGGCTCTTCCTCAAGCACCCCAATCCGGGAAGACGTCTGATCACCCTCTTTAACCAAACTATCAGTGAGTAGTTCGGACTCCACCACTTGTGCCAGGCAAAGAAACTCCTCCATCACTGACCCTGAAAGTGGGGTGTCAATCATTTCATCAACCAGTGAAACACTTGCAGGGATAGGACTAATAGCAGCAGGGGATTGTTGAGACAACAAATCAATTTTTTCAGATAAGACCCTGATCTCCTCCCTTGAGTCAGTCCATCTCTCGAGCAAATACTCCAACTTGGTAGATTGCAGGCTGGCAGTAGAGCGTATTTCCTCCATGATCTCAAAAATTGCCTCGTTCAGAGCCATTTTTATAGCCACCGTGGATATTTTGCTCAATTCCAGGTCTTTTGGCATTTCCAATAACATGCTAGACTGCTGCTGCACTTCGGATTTGAGATTTTCAAAAACCTTAACCAATGAAGTCAGGACAAAATTAAGAGCCATGATAGTGGGAGGCACTAGTTCCTTAGGATTATTCACTGGTGTGGACTTACGAGGGGCCTCAGGATTTATTGAGTTGTCCGAAGATTTAACACCAGAAAACTGGCAACCAGTTTCTTTAGCTCTAGACATAGGTGCAGTATTCAAAGTAAAGGAGGACTCAATCATGTCGCGACTTTCCAGTTCCAAGAGTTCAACATCGAGTACATCCGCCCCATCTTGAACATTGACCAGTGAATCACCTAATCGTATGGGAGCCCCTATGGCTTTCTCTGGTGAACCCATAATCTCAGGGGTTTGCACTCTTTCCCCTCTCGCAAACATGGAACCAATAGTGTTCTTCATTGAGGCAGTTGTTACAGTATAGTTCAAATTAGTGGCACAATTATCCCACAGTGGGTGACTGAACGGAGTCGAGGCTCCAACTACAGAATAAGCCTCACACAATACCCTGTTAGACCTGATCAGGAGGGAGATTCCGAATCAGCTGGGTATATGCCTTTAGGACGAATAAGGACACCGGCCCCTGATTTATAACGTTCAAAGGTGCACTTTCCCCCCACCTTATTCAGCTGGGGTGAGACTGACTCCCCCACAGGAATTGAGGCGATGAAATCCGCCCCTAAAGGGGTACTGTGTAAGTTGTAGGTTTTAGACATCTTGCCCTAAAGGGGCTAGTTTCACAGCAGAGGTTACACGTGGGTCAAAGGTTCAAAAACCTGCATTCCCCACTCTAATGTGTTTGAGGCTTATTTCTAGTGAGTTTTATTTTTAAATTTTTCCAGGACAATACGGTGACAACCTGGGCTGAAGGGATCCCCAGCCAAACTAATTTAGCCGGGCTAGGGAAACCGCCCAGTGTGCCCCCACCCTGCTGCTCAACAACAGGGTACAAAGCTTAATGTGCCACCCAGATGGGGTAAAATACACAAAAGCGTGCAAGATCTGAAGTTCCCCCACCAGCTTTCACATGAGCCGCAGGGACCCAGGCAGGAATGTCAACAAATACTGTCTCTTTAAAGACACTGATAATTAGAAGTGTAATACTGCGAGCAGTAAATGCTCTAATGGAACACAGTTCATGAAGCTCATATATCTGTGGGATATTTTTACCCAGTCCGATATGCCCCACTGCACCACTTTACAAAAAGGGAAAGAAACAGCCAAAAATGGATGTGCTAACCCCTGTGCGCGCAAAAATCTCCGAAACTGCGTGTGGGTCACAATCACAAAAGAATGCACACCCCTGCCACACACAGTCAAAGTGGGGGGAAAACAGAATTCTAACTGCAGGAGCATGCTAGTGGGTGCTGTTAAATTTAACATGAAGCAAGGCCACAGAATGGGGCTAAAAACAGAAAACGCCTTTTAAAATGGAGCTTTGCAACCTTCTAAGTGCTGTTTTTGGTGCTAGAGCCATTCATTTTCCAGTGAATCATTGAAATTAAAAGGGGTACTGAAATTTCAGATCGTCCAGGTGGCTCAGAGGAGCCGGGCCTCACTGACTGACAGCAGCTAAGAAATGTATTTCATGAAAAAGGCAGACCAGCAACATTGTTTTCAGCTCCAAAGGAAAAATGCGGCTAAAATGGCAAAATGTAACAATTTCAGCTGTGCAGAAAGAACTCCAAGCAAAGGCTAGATACATACATCCAGACTGCAAACAAATCCCAGCACTGAAGGACAGAAATAATGCTGAATTGTGTGTGTGTGTGTTGCATAAGTAAATTGGATTTAAAAAGACTCTGTTAAAGGTGCATTTTTCCAGGAAGAAAGTGCAAAATCACCTGTTTAAAAGCATGTTTTTGTTTAAAAGTTTAATTCTTGAAGAAAAGTCAAAGGATTGCTAATGTCAAAATACACTGATAACTGTGTGCATTTTATATGTGTAATGAAAGATGTAGGTAACTTAAAGTCAAAACCCAGTCTTGAGTTAATTAAATATTTAATTCTGAGCTGACAGTATCAGCCTGGGAATCGTGGACACCTCACTACTGGCAGGAAAGGACCCATTGCTGCTGAGAGGTTTTCGCATACTCATGACAAAGAACCCATCAGGCTTTTGTCTGAGACTCAGCTATAGACAATGGCAAGCTTGAACACTCATCCCTACAGGGGAGGGGCAGGAAACTTCCCTCTCAAGGAGGAGACCCCCACCCTGATCAAAGGAATTTGACAGCTGTTGCCAATTGAAAGAAAAGTAAAAAAAAAACTGCTAAGGATTTTTGGTGGTTAAATGCCTATTTGTAAATGAGCTTTAAAAACCTTTACCTTTGCCACATGAAGGAGGATAAACCTACAAATTGGTGGTTGTAAATCAAATGTTATGCTCTTTCTTTTATGACATGATTGAACCCTGTACTACATAAGGAACAAAAGTTATACCAAAACACTAATTGCACCAAGACTAGTGATGCTGCATATCTAATATTGTATACCCATGTTCTAGGGGTGATTGCACAGATATGTACCGGGTTAGGAATTGTTAGGCCAAATCTTTATGATTAAAATTAACAAACTTCCACAGAAAGACAAAGCCAGCTCTCACTGACGTGGGAATTGAATGAAAAGGTAACCCACAAAATATGTAATGTATGTGTCCGAATTTATTGGAGGGCATAGTTAAAGAAATGTGTGTTTGTGAGAAAGTTAAATTGTGGTCCAAATAACTGTGGCAGTTCCCAAGTCACATCATAAAATATGACAGGTCTTTCTGTTTACCAACCAGAAGAAGGCAAGTGCCTTTGACCAATCACAGCCATGTGGGTGTGGATTGTAAGTCTGCCCCTGCCACAAACTTAGTGATGTCACTTGGCATGATAAATAAGGGAACCTCACAACACACAGTGACTGATTCCTGACTGCATCCTGATTTCTGCGTGACGCTCTGGTCCTGACTTCATCCTGTTCCAGAACGTTTCATCTTGTCCTGATTCCAGACTACTTTGCAAAACTTAGGCCTTAGCATTTGCTGAACTCTTCTTCACTAGGCCCAAATCCTGAACCATCCCAAAATTAAGGGAAATCATTCTGATCCAGTCTGGCTTGCTACCATTCATGCTTGCCTGCTGAAATTCTCCATCCCGCTAATCTACAGTGTCCAGTGACCAGAAGGGCCAATCCAATCCAATCTGAGGTGCAGTCCAATTGACCAGAACCGCCAGCTGACCATCCGGCCAGAAGTGCCATGCTGTTTGTAGACTCGATACGTGATGACCAGAACCTGACGGTACAATCTTAAATTACGGTGGACTGTAAGTATAAACAGGAATCATAGAAACCCATAATATATTTGCCTTGTCCTATCCCAATATACAACCCATCCTCTCTATAACTTAAGAACTTGTAATAATGATAATTCCTTTAAAATCCTTTTGTTTTGTGAAAATCCCAAACCCTTAAAATCATCCCACGGGTAATCCGACTGAGTCCTCCAAGGCAGACACAGAGGTGCTGGGGTTGGTTTCCGTGGACCACTCTGGAGCTTACTGTGTTCATTTTCGCGCCTTTATTTTCAAAAACACCTCTCATTCAAACTTGCATAACTTCCTCAATTTTATAGCTAGAGACTTAATTTCAGCTCACACTTAAACCTAAGACCTGTAGCTACATCCACAACTAAATCGCGAAACAGTATCTTTGAAATGTTTTTATTCAAAATCGCATAGTGAAAATTAGGTGGGAATTCGCAATTCTGCAAAAGTTTTACATGTGTGTTTTCCCATTCAAAGGATTTCCAAATCCCATTCTGATTTAAACTGTGTTTGGTTGCTCATCTTGTAGCTGTTCAGTATTGCTCCCATAGGAATTTATATAAATGTAAGGGTTTTTGCATACTTTTCATTGTTTTCCTAAGCCATTTTCAACTGTCATTTTAAAAGTGTAAAAGTTCCAAAACACTTTTCTCTCTTGTTTGAGGAGGGAAGATTGCATTCAAACTCTATATACTTTTCTTGTATTCCTGAATACCTGCTGCTTACTGACATCTGTGTAGAACTGCTTATTTGTGAATTAAGAACTTTGCAGGGGGAAATCTTAACCTAAGCACTATCTTTTCACAAGCCAAAACTGTTTTTATTCTTATGAGTTTTACATTCTGTGTCGCTAAAAAGTGAATTCATTTGCCTTATTACCTTCTTATTTGTAGTGTTACCACATTGGTGATTGCTACCCCATATATATATATATATATCAAAACTTGTGTTTGATTTGCATTTTAAATAATAAATAAATATTTACCTTTACCAACCAGCCTGATTCTTGGTCCATTGTGACCTGGGGGGTATTTTGAGAAGGGTGTGATATGAGTGGTATATCACTCAGAATATTGAACCTATAGACACAATTAATAAGTATTTCATTTGTGCATTACATGCCAGGCGAGACCCAGGTGTATTGCCTGATTGAAATCCTTAACAGATTACAGCTGTTACCAGTGGAACCGCAAGTAAAAACAAAGCTGTCTTTAATATCTCAGAAGAGTTATACTCTACCACCGCAGCCAAACAGTGATTAGACAAATGAAGGAAGCAAAGTGGGAAAGGCAAGCGTGCTTTTGGCTCAGCACAGGGGATTAGCACCAGGTTGCTGCCAGGAGACTGTAAGCTCCGTACCCAAATGTCACAGAATGCTTAAAGTTATTACTAACAAGAGTCTCTGGATACCTGTGTTCGTATCACACCATCCGTTGGCCCAACATGCACAGACTGCACTGACTGCTTCACCACCCGACACCACTCCGCTTTGCGGATTTTCCCAGTTTTTAAAAGCTCCTCCTTTTTTCAGAAAACAGTGTAGAGAGATTCCAACAGCAGAACTGAATGGACCTGGAGACTGCACTGACTGTTTCACCACTCGACACCACTACGCTTTGTGGATTTTCCCTGTTTTTAAAGGTTCCTCCTTTTTACAGAAAACAGTGTAGAAAGACTCCAACAGCAGAACTGAATGCACCTGGAGACTGCACTGACTGCTTCACCACTCGACACCAAATGTCAAATGTCACACCTCCCCGTGGTTTGATGCTGCCAGATCAGGGACTTTGTTCTTGGGCTGACATGTGTGATAATTACAGGGTGTCTCAGACTGCATGGCAGAGATGCTCCCAAGAACAAAGGGGGATTCCAACCCATGTGTTTGCCTCAAGTGTGAAATCCCTTGCATTCAAACTGAAGGACATCGAAGGAGAAACCATGGCAACCTCTGAGCAAGCTGGGCATGGGAAAAGGCATTTGGCTGGGGGGTAAAGTAACTGTGGTATAACAAAGCACCTCATAAAAACACACACATTAAAACTGAGTCACTTCCTTCAGTCCAATCTTCTTACAGGGAGGCAGGCTGACCTATCCGATCTTACAGGTATGTTCAGCTTAGTTCCACCCACATAGTAAAAATCATCTAATGTCATCCGGCCTATATAAGGAGGAGACATTCAAAATTCAGAACATTCAAAAAAATCCAGCATTCAAAAATCCGACCCGCAACACCCAGAGATCCAGACATTCCACATTCACCCTGCAAGACTCCAGACTCCAGAGCTAGCCCAGCGGTAGCTGATCCATATCCAGGCAGAACCTCCTATCCAGGCAGAACCACTATCCAGAACTAAACCCTACAAAAATCCTACTAATTCAGGGAGAAAGGAGGAAAGATTGCAGACCCCTTTGGAAGAATCCAGAGACCAGACCCCGGTTGCCCCGCTGTTCCCTTCAAGGAGAGCCCAGCCACTGCGCAGTGACCAGATCCTTGTCTCACTGTCCAGAAACCCAGTTAGCTGTCCAAACTACCCAATTCAAGTGCTTTTGGTAAGTATCACCCCTCCACAGGAAACAAAAAGCTGCATACACTGTTCTGGTACCTTGCATTTTGTCCAACCCCATACAAATCCTATTACCCTACTAAATTCTTAAATTGACGGAATCCTCTCTGTATTATGTATCTGTGTTAGTTTCCATGTGTTTGCGCAATTCTTTCCAAATCATTTCAGTCTGTTGTGTAAGTCCTTAGTACCATTTTGAATAAATTAATTAATTTCCCATAGAGATGAACGAGGCATGAATAGGTTAACCTTGCAAATTAACCTCCTGGCGTACTGTGTCTTTCTTTAACTATCTAGCCACTAAAATATAGTTGCAGTAGAACAAATCCTTTTGCTAACAAAACCGAGTCTGCCCGTGAAAGTGTTTCCCTTTTAAAATCCGATTTTCCTTCCTATAAAGAATCCCATACTGTTACCCATAAAGAGCCACCCTTTCACTTTAGTTTCATACCTGCTATGTGCCTTTGTACCTCCTCTGTAAACCCGATTTCCAATTCTGTCTGTTTAGCTCATTTTCTAAGTTGTTTGCCTGTTTTAAACCCGTGAAAACTAAGAAATTGCAATTCTGCCACGTGTGATTTTTGCTGGACTGTTTCCTTCCAAAAGTCGATTTCCCCACTTGTATGCATGTTGTTTAGTACCTTGCCTTGCAGCTTGCAAGTTTTCTTGCTTCTTTAGTCCAGCCACACAAAGTCCTGTCTTATCCATTCAACCGCACATGTAAAATAACTATTCAGTAATTCCGAATGCCATTTTGCTCAATTTCAAAGGTTTTCAATCTGATTTTGGCCTTCCATTCAGGGGTGGTAGGTCGGATTTCCAATCTGATTTTTGCCTAGTATACCTAACTCCTCTCCACCCACACAAAGATTGGTTAACAGGGGGTTGAGGCAGTGTTGCGGGGGGAATGCATAACCGTTGTGCCATTTAAAAGTATTACCCAAAAGTGATCTTATCTTCATTAATGTTTGCATTGCTGTGTCTGATGTCAGAAAGTTAAATTAAGTGTATCCTATCAGTGTGCTGTGTAATTAGCACCCCACTGGTGATTGCTTCACTATATTGAAGCTGTTTGATTTTTTATTTGAATTTAAAATAAATAAATATTTCATTATTACACACCGGCCTGGTTCATGGTCCATTGCAACACAGGGTGTACGTCAAAGGGGGGGTGAGACAAGTTGGCTGCCTTCTCGAAGCTGAATATTGAATCTGTTTGATTTTTATTTGAATTTAAAATAAATAAATATTTCATTATTACACACCGGCCTGGTTCATGGTGCATTGCGACACAAGGTGTATGTCAAGGGGGGTGGTAGACGGGTTGGCTGCCTTCTCAAAGCTGAATCTGACATTAATAAACTTGAAAGCGTTTTTAATGTGTGCCACCTCCCTAGCCAGTGGAAAGAGTCCTGGTATGGAGTGTGCATTGTCTTTAAATCTGTGACACAGTGAGTGCTTGTTGCCAAGATTGAGATAAGTGCTTCCACCCGTGACAGATTAACACAGCAGCCTAACCTAGAAAAGGTAGTGATACTTTTTGTGGTTAGAAAGCTGTGTTATACTGCAAAAGCGCCATCTCAAAACCTAGCCCCTAATTATCAGGCCTGTGTGTAAAATTATTGTAAAATCAACCCTGAACTAGACAAAAAGCAACAGAATACAGGTTTACCCTTATATAAATAATTTAATAAAGTACGAATACTCTTCATAATGACCACAGTGGAGATAAACATGGCTAGGCAGCACATTCTGCACAAACTATTTATAAGAGGAGAGTGGGCAGAGCAGGAACAGGAAGCCTGGCTGTCCAACATGATGCAACAAGTAACCTCCATGAACATGGATGTGTGGCAGGATTGTGGCCTGTTACATCAAGCCTTGAGCAAGTTGTATATGACTCCAAGCATTACAGAGGAATAGATTAAAATGGACCGATTCACAGCCTACCTATATCTCCACATGGGGATTATGGAGGTAAAAGATGAATAAGATATAACCCTTGCGCAAAACCAGTCTGAGCGCTTAAACCAAATCCAGATTGAATTGTAACTAGTAGAAGAGAAATTGCAAAAGAGCCAAGATTCTGAGGTCAAATTTAAAAACTACATCAAACAGTTAAAAGAGGACTCGGCTATACAACAACAAAATAATTCAGAGGAAGAGGCCCAATTAGATGCACTATAAGTGTAGTGTCAGGAAAAAGTTGACCAGAGTCAACAGAAATTGAATCAACAAATAAAATATAACAGAGTCTGCGCAGAGCAGATAGTTACTTTACAAAATCAGATCAAAAAGTTGGAAGAGGAGAGAAATAAATTAATCATTAAAGAACTCCACTTCCAAACAGAATTTGACCAAGAACGCCAGACATTAAGTGCTATCAAACAACAGTGGGATAACCTGGCTGAAAAGAGGGGCGCCCTGTATCAAGAAAAAGATGCCCTGTGTCAGGAAGTGCGCAACTTAAAAACAGATCTACAGAAAAGAGAGGTAGACCTCCAGAAACTGAACAAACTAAAACTAAAAGTAGAATATGAAAAATTATTGGGGCACACAAGACGAGTGGAAGGTGCTCTAGAAGAAAACACCCAATCTAAAAAATTGCTAAATCAGGAGATGAATCTCCTGCAACAAAAATGGTCTCAGTGTTAGCAGGCCATACAAGCAGCACAAAAAGACAATGAGGCCCTCTGTGATGAGAACAGAGGACTCCAGAGCCAGGTGGCAGCTCAAGAGCAGATAATAGAGGTAAGTCAAGCCCTGATAGGAGAGCAAAAGGCTCAGGCCTTAGCCTACTGTCAGGAAATAGGTGCTGAGAGGTAGAAACTTGAGCTCTTAGAAAAAGAGTATGCTAGGCTAAATCCAAACTTGAGGAACCCCAAACAAGTAGAGAGGGACAGGGCCACCCCTGATCACAGTGTGATGCCCTAGGTACCAAGGGCCTCAAAACCATTTACCACCTTGCATGTACCAGGTACTGCTAACTTCATGCCCACTGTTTCACAAGAACCGGGAATCATGAGGCAGCCAGACTCTAGTAAGCCCAGCATGATTGAACATGCAGGCCACCTCCCATCAGAAATTGATGGATGGGCATTCCTGTACAGATTCCAAAATATTATGGCTGATATATCTGATCAGGAAGGCTCCTATGAGAAGAAACTCGGGAGCTAGACCTACAGAAGCAACATCTACAAAGGGACCATTTGGTTCTCTTTGCAGAACAAAAAGAGCGAGAATTGAGGAAAGAGCATTCTAAAAACCTCCACCCAATCCAGGCAGTGGGGGGGATCCTCCACCAACCCTGGAAGCAGGGAGGAGTCTGAAGACCATTCTCCTGTGCAAAGAAGGGGGTCCACAGGGAGTGACCCAGAGAGCCCAAGGTACAATAGGGGAGAAGGAACTAGGCCCCACTATTCTGAGAGCAACTCACAAGCACAAAGAATCAGGGAGCGCTTAGAAGATAACGAGGGGACCTCAAATAGTAGCAGCTCTGAGTCCGAGGGTGAATGGACTCGGGTGAAGTGCCAAAAGAAGACTAATAAACAAAAGAGGGCTCTGGTGTAAGACCCCATTCTTTGTGCTTGTGAGATTAAGGCTATTAGAAATTTCATGACCTTATATCACAAAAATGCCAAATATTCTGTCTGGGAGCATCTGGAGCTATATGAACAGATGATGAACTATTTTAACATCACAAATAGCCAGAATTGCATAGACTATATCAAATGGATGTTCTCTCCAGAGTACTCCAGCCTTTTTGCTGGGCTAGAAGACCAGAACCATTCAAGGTGGTCTACCTATAAGGTGGCCATCTTGAAGCACTTTACCACACACAGAAACCCCCAGGATACCTGCAAGGTGGCCTACAATCTGCAGTGTGGAGAGGATCTGGCCCCAAGAGAATTTGTGCAAGAGCTAAAACGCGCCTTTGCACAAACTACCAGGCGGACGCGCACCAATAGTAGGGAATTTATAACTACCTATTTTCATGCACTCCCAAAATATATAATGACACAGCTGGTAAGGGATTTTCATGACAACAGGACCCTGAACTGGGTAATAGAGCAGGCCACCCGGATCTATGCGGTCCAAAAAGCTGCAGAAAGCAAAAACCAAACAAAAAACCCCAAACCAGCCAACACTCCTGCTGCTGCTAAGATGGCGGAGGTGAAGGTTGCACCCATTTTGGACCTAGAAATGGCGGGCCTAAAAAACACCTTCCCAAAACCAGCCAAATCAGAGGCAAAGAAGGCCTTCTGATCAATCAGCAGCAGGTGGTGGTCACGTCATGAAACCCAACCAATGTGACCTCTAACTTTGCTAATTATATCAGTCCCAGGTGTAAGGGAATTAGACCTATCTTGGGGTATGTGTAGACTCCCCCGGCAAAAGGGGTGGAATCCAATCAGGTGAGTACTGCCCCAGGAAATTTCCCTCCTAACTTCTCTCAGGAAGGCGGTAATCCTTCAAATCCTGGGTTAAGTTTCTTCCCCCGGGACCTTCCAAACCCCAACCTTTCTTTCTCTCCCCGCTTTCAGGAGTCCAGACCACCCAATCCGGAAGAGGGGAGGCCAAGGGTGGAGAGTTGCCAAGGTAATTCCCAGTACTCAGGGTACTCCGGGAGAAGGGAAAATTACCCTTCCCTAGAACAACCTAGGTTTGATCAAAGACCCCCGTACCAGCCTGGAGTGGGTGTCCCAACTGGTGCACCAGGTCCAGAACCTCACTCAGGATCTGAGTCGCATGTTGAGGGCTCAGCAGAACCCTCAGATGAACATGGCGGCTCAGAACCCCTCAAACCAATTGTCTGGCACCCCGGAACAATGACGGGGAGAGAACCTTGACAACCCACTGGTTCCAGAGGAGGAGGCACGGGAGGAAGGGGGTGCAAAGCCCTAGAGGAAGCTTCCTTCCTCACCCGTGAAAAACCCCTGGATACCCTGGAACTAGAACTAAAATCTCTTGACCCCGAAAATCTGCAACCCAGGGACCAGGGGGTGGATAGGAGAAACAAAAAAATAAAAAATACCCATTTTGTGGAGGAAGTCAGTGTCCTCCAGTGTGTCAGGGAAGAATCCTTCGAGGATTCTGGGAAGAAAATCTTCTCCTTCAGGGACGGGGGAATTCCTCCCAAATGAAAAATGGGTCCTGATTCAGAATCGCCCATCCCTGAACCCCAGAATTGTCATCCAGAGAACAAAGTATTGATGGAGGGATCCTCCCTACAAACTGGATCTAGTGACTGCCACCAGTTAAAAGGGAGCAGCACACAGCTAAGGGAAAAAGGGGATTTCGAAACCCCACATATTTCAGGATGCCAACTTTTTGTTACAGATTCCCAGACTGCGGCACAGAAAACTGTCCAAAACCCCACCATGTCGGAGTCCAAAATAAAGAAATTGACCGCCCAGCTTGCCCAAAATGCCCATTAACTTTGCCATTGGAGGATAAAGAAGGTAGATTCTACGCCCCCGTCCGAGTGCAAGGGAAATGTGCATTTATAGCACTGGTGGACAATGGATTCCAAGCCACTCTTCTGTCAAAAAGGGCCTTTGAGCAGCTAAATTCAGGAAGGGGGAGAGACACCAGATCCCTCTCACCCCTCTTCCTGGACAACTCCATAACTTCGACGGGAATGAAATTCCCATCGAGGGGACAGCGGATCGGGAACTTAAAATTGGGTGACATAAGGTGAAGCACCCGGTCATAGTCGTGATTCGAGAGGGGACCCCGTGTCTATTAGGGAATGGCATCCTGCGCAGTTTGTCTCCCCTGATATACTGTGTAAATAAGGTCCTCTGGACTCACGCTAACCGGCCAATAAAATTAAAGCAGAGTGTCAACCATGTTAATTTAAATGACACATGCCACATGGTTGAACAAAAATCTGATCAAATTGAGTTTCATTTCCAAAATAATCAAATACCTGACATTACAGTAATTGCTGTAGGACAACAAACTGGTGATGGGAACTCCTCTGAATTCTTGAAAATCAACCTTCCTTCCAGTTTCAAGTGGCATTCCACACTGGAAGGAAATACCTTGAAATTGTATAACAATGCCCTATCCGATCATCCAAATCCTGTAGTCAAAAGTGATGAAAAACCAGCTCAGAATTTAGCTGACATTCAGAAAATAAGAGAACAGTTGTTCCTCCCTATTCAGTTAAATGAGGGGAAGGAGGCTGTTCTCGCCAGAGTGTGCCTGAATAATGCATAGAGCTTCATCAGCGAAGCCATGTTCAGGAAACTCCCAAAAGATCCAATGATTCCCACATTTTAATTGATTGATATGTGGGAAATGGGCCTGGAAACTCCCAATTACAAACATCTCCTTCCTTGCAGGTGTACACTCAAAATTTCCATAGGTGACAAAAGCATAGAGCATAATTGTTGGGTCGTGCGAGATGTCCCTGCTGTATTCTACTTAGGCAGAGACATTCTCAATCGGTTTGCAATTAATTTGGACCTTATAAATTACAAGGCCTGGTCCTGACTGGGGGGCAATCCCATGGGTTTTGATGATTCCGAAAAGGCATTTTTGTCAGCTCAATTGCTGCCGTATGCGGTTGAGTTCAAATTGGAGAGGAGGTCACCATCCCAGGAAGGACCCGACAATTCCCACTTGAATTAAAAATTAAAAGAGGACAGGAACTACAAAATCTAGACGCATATGTACACCTCAATGCCCATCTCCAACAGCAGGGGTTGGGGTTAAACCCAACACCATTAGTTAATGTAGAACACAAAACCATTCCAATAGTGGTGGATAACAGCAACCTCAGGAGTATCATTATTGGAATGGCGGTTGATTTCCAGCATTTTTCCATGGATTTATGAAATGAACTTATAGGACCAATCCCCAATGACTGCTAGAACAATGACAATGATGAGGACATACCGCCAGAAAGGATCTTCACCCGGTAATGGGGGAATTTCCTGGTGTACTCTTCCTGCCCTTAGGGGGGGGGGAAGAGGTGCCCTGTGACATCAGGAAGGATGAGGTGATCTTCCAGGTACACAATGACTGCCTCTCCTGTCTGAAACCCTCTGTCCAGGTCAACACCTTAACCAGAGACCTCTCCACACAGCTGGTGGAGGCCGCTGAGATCGCAAAACTCGAAGTCTTTCCAGGCTTTAGGCAGATGGTTGAAGAGCGGGTCAACCTCACTGATGCCTGTGAGACTGAGGAACAAAAGCAAAAGTTGACACAGGTGTTCTTAGATTTTCAAGATATCTTTGCTGTGGACTCGTACAACTGTGGTCGCACCGAGATACATACTACCTCAATTCCCATGGACCCTGGGATGACTCCTGTATTTGCGTCTATGGAGTCCCTGACAGAAATTATCAAAAACCTAGAGTCCTGTGGGATAATTCGTCCAGTCCACAGTACCTTTAATAATCCGGTGCTGGGGATTTTAAAACCAAATGGCCAATGGAGATTTTGTGCTCACCTTAGGGAGCTGAACAAAAGAGTCCACATGTCCCGAATGCCTCTTCCCTACATTGACCAGGGGCTGGCCCAGATTGAGGGGTCAAAGGTATACACCGCCATTGACCTGACCAATGGATACTGGACCATGCCCGTCAGTAGGGAGGACAGTACAAGCTGGCCTTTACCTTTGGGGGGCAGTAATACACATGGACCCGGACTCCCTTCGAAAACATAAACTCCCACAATGAATTCAATATCTTCCCCCACAAGGCCATGCCCGACTTGGGTGAAATGGGTAACCTGGCCGATGTGGATGATGTCTTGATTAAAAGCTTAACTGTAGAGGAACACATAGCGGAAATCCGCTATGTACTGACCCAGTTGAGGGTTGCCGGAGCAAAACTGTCCTTCCAGAAGCCACAGTGGTGTAGGACCCGTGTCATCTTCTTGGGACATGAAATAACCCCTGAGGGTCTCTGTCCCCAGGTGAAGAAAGTGAAAGCACTACTAAAACTAAAGACACAACAACTCTGCGTGAGTTAAGAAGCCTTCTTGGACTGACTAACTCCAGTAGGATGTTCATTGAGGATTACACAGAGCTCACAAGACTCCTGGCCCATCTGTTGAAGGGGGGGTCAAGTGGGACTGGGGTCCAGAACAAGCCAACACAGTAAAACAACAACAAAAAAAGTCTCTCATAAGCACCTTGTCTAGCTTAACCTGTCAGAAACAAGGAGTTCTTCTTGGAGACAGTGTTCTCAAATACATGCTTGACAGCAGTATTATACCAAAAGCATGACAAGGTCAATAAAGTAATCCCCTATGCAAGTAAGACTTTATCCTCTGTGGAGGAAAAATTCAATGATTGTGAGAAGACAATCCTGGCAATGATGCAGGTATTGAAAAATTACCACCCGTTCATCCAGGGGGAGCACATAATAGTGGAGACTCCACACCAGCCTTTGCAACACCTCCAAAGTGACAGAATCCAGGCAGGAAATGTGAGTAATTCCAGAATTACCTCCTGGATTCTGTCCTATTCAAGGCTTTCCTGTGGAGGTCAGATATGGCCAAAAGAAAAAGAATCCCTTCGCGCAAGGTCTGGCTGACTTGCATGATTGTGCCAGAGAAAACTGTCTTGAGGACGAAAGACTCAAAAGCCAGGACAACACAGAGGCGTACCTGAATTCCCTGCACAAAGTCTATGAAGAAGGCAAGTGCAAGGGGATGACCACAGTTTATGTGGACGGGTGCTCATACCATGTTGACAACAACGGGGAAAAGGAACTGGTGGCCGGCGTAGGGAATGCCTGGGTGAATGATGCCCGGGAGCCCTCTGCTGGGTACAAAATCGGTCCCTGAGTAGTCAGGTGCCGGAGTTGATGGCTGTTCATCAGGTCATGCTCACTGACGTTCAACACCGACTATAAGAACTGGTCATAATCACAGATTCAGATTATGTCCGGAAAGGGATGGTCACCTCTAATGGGATGACCATCTATTGGAAAAAGATTAAGGGTCATTCTAGAATAGAGGGGCCAGACAAGACTGGGGATGACCTGACTGATCAGCTGGCCA
Organism: Ambystoma mexicanum; assembly: GCF_040938575.1. Lineage (NCBI taxonomy): Eukaryota > Metazoa > Chordata > Amphibia > Caudata > Ambystomatidae > Ambystoma > Ambystoma mexicanum. Next base: position 846,462,420 of record NC_090941.1, on the reverse strand, counting down.
AAACCAGAGTCATCCAGGGGGATCTCCTTGAGATCAAGTCCCTGTTGGGGGAAATCCGGGTCTCTGCTGTCACCAGGTCCCAGACAAATGCTCACAATGAACTCTCAACTGCCCAGTGGAGTAAGGAGACCCCAGATGCTGATTTAACCACAGCACAAAAAGGGTATCCGATTATTGGGAAATGTTACCAACCCATTGAGGACCCTGTGAACTTTCCTCTGACGGAAACCGATTACATTGGGAAAGAGGACCTCAGGGTGTTGATGAAGTGTCCCAAAATATTCCAAATCCAAGACGGTTTGTTGGTAGGGAGATCCATCTCTGGATGTAACCAGTGGATCGTACCTACCTCATTCTGAAGCCTGATGCTAAGTCACGCCCATGACGCGGCCACAGCCGGTCATCAGGGGTTTCATACTAATCTAGAAATCATGCGGGAGGTTGCATACTGGCCACACATGTGACAGGACCTCGACCAATATTTGAAGGGGTGTCTTGTGTGTGCACAATGTCAGCCAAGTTCACTCACACACCGAGCTCCCCTCCAGAAGAGAGGGATGACACTGCCTTGGTCATATTTAGAAGTAGATTTCATTGGGCCCATGATTCACTCCTCTAAGGGGAACAAGTACATGTTAACAGTAACATGCTTGTTTACGAAATGGGTGGAATGTCTCCCGGCCCCAAATTGCAAGGCAGAAACAGCAGCAGCCCTGATGATCAACCACATCTTCTCGCATTTTGGCCTTCCCCAAAGGATTGAGTCAGACTGAGGAAGTCACTTCACCAACGAAGTGATGACAAAGATGTGGGAGATACTTGGGGTAAAAAGGAAACTTCAAATTGCATACCGCCATCCTCTAGTGGGGAGATGAGAGGCACACTAAAACCATTGTGAGCATTCTAAAAAAGTTTGTGGCGGATTCTCGGCCAAGTTGGGACATTCGATTATTGCTTTTCCTGATAGCCATCAGATCTACACCATCTTCTGTGACCAAAATGTCTCCATTTGAGCTAATGACTGGACTAAAAATGGTGCTACCTCAGCATCTGCTCTATAGATCACAGGAGCAGATACTGATAAATGCCTCCACAACACATAAATATGTTGAGAATCTAAGAAAACACCTTCAGCATGCTTTTGCGTCTGCTCAGCAGAATCTGGAGAAATCGGCAGAGGGAATGAAAACTCAATATGACTTAAAAACAACCAAAAAGGAATACCAAGTAGGAGACAGGGTCTACTTGTAAAATTTTCAGAGGAACCAGACTAAGGTGCGGCCCCTTTGAAATTGTAGACAAAAGTTCATCTGTCGCCTACAGAATCCGCATCGCCAAAGGAAAGCTGTCAGAAGAGAAATGGGTCCACATTAATCAGTTAAAAAGTTGTCACCCCAGACACACTTTGCAGCTGATTGAGGAGCCAAAGGAAAATCAAGTAAAGGAGACATCTGGAGAATGAGAAGAAAGAAGAAGAAAAGGCAGAAAGGAATAGGTAGGTACATAGGTATATCTATCTAACAGGGAGTACTTTTCTTCATTGTTATTGCAAAAATGTATAACGAAACCATGGTGTAAAAATTCAATCAATTTCTTTGCCTTGTTAAGTAGTTTGTTTACTGATATTGTTAAAGTACCCCTGATAAATGTAAATGTATGCCTTGTTCCACTGATGTCAACCTTCTGGGACGACTGTCAGTGAAAGATTCTAAAACCTGTTTTTATCTATCTCCTATTAGAGTACTAATTCCATTCCTTCCCAGAATGATGAGGATCTCCCCAGGGCCTTGGAAAGGGAAGGAAGCAGAGGGGTTGGCGCTCTACACCCTGTGACCAAAAGATGGAAGGAGATCTGGGTGTACCGCTCCCTGATGAAAGAAGAACTCTGCCAGATGTACCCCACTTTGACCTACTCTCCCTCAACAAGAAGTCCTGGGTAAGCAGGGGGGTTTCTGTGGGGGGTACATTTACCAGCCCAGCAGAAATCCATGCATCACAAAACTGCAAGTTAGCAGTTACCAAAAATAATGGTTGCGCTGTGTCTGCTGAGCACATTTTCCCCTGCATCACCAAAACTGCATTTTTAGCAGTTACAGAAGTAATGGCTGGGCTGTCTCTGCTGATCACATATGGGGCAAGATGGGGCATAGACACCACAACAATGGCTGCATTTTGTTTTTTCATGTCAATCCAAAGAAAGTAAAGTAAATGCAGAATAACTCTACGCTCCTGTGCTGCCATCTTGAAAACTTAAAACTGCAAAGGAAAATGTTCTGTGTTTAAAATGACCTTGCACTGGGGCTATTTCCATCTTTAAACATTGCACAGTTTGGTTCCAGTAAAACACAGCCATGCCCATCAGCGCTCACTTTTGCAACAAATGAACACACGGACAGCTCTCCAAAAGAAGCTCTCTCTTTCTTTACTTGGTGTCAGTTTCAAAGAACCCATTTCTTGATCAAGTCCCTGTGTGTAGAAATTGACTAAAGCTATGAAAGCTTTCAGATAGCAAAATGTGAGGAAAATCGCATTTTGTTAAACCGACATAAAAATAAAAGGAACCCATGTTACTTTGCCTTGCAGAGAAATGAAATGACATTATGAAAGCTAAATGCGAACGAATACTGTAAAATGCCCAGAAACACAACTGTATATTTGGGGAAGAAAAGTCAAAAAAATATAGGTATATTTAACTATGTGCATTTTATTTTTCTTTGCAAAAAGTAGTTCAACAGCCTAACTGAGGCCAGCATTCCTGTTAGACCAGTTTGGCTTAAAGGCTAAATGGTGCACCACCCTGTAGTTTGATGCTGCCATAGCAGGGAGCCTGTTCTTGGGCTGACAGGTGTGATAATTACAGGGTGCCTCAGACTGCATGGCAGAGATGTTACCAAGAACAGAAGGGGATTCCAACCCATGTGTTTGCCTCAGAAGTGTGAAATCCCTTGCATTCAAACTGAACAAATTTCAAAGGAGAAGCCATGGCAACCTCTGGGCAAGCTGGCCAGGGGGAAAGACATTTGGCTGGGGGACTTGGAAAGACTGCCCACTTTTTGAAACAAAGCCAGCACATTTGATTTTAAAGACTTTTTACGTTAAGACATTTATTTCAGTAATCTGAATAAGCAGTAATCTGGAATTACCATGGTTTTTAATGCAATTTTTGTATCAGCAAGATGAGACTATTTGGGTCTTCCTAGCATGTGTGGGACACAAATGGTATTAAAGAGGCATTTCTGAGGAAAGCGTACATGACACAGATGTAAAATTTAATGGAAATATGCCCAGCATTGATAGGCTTATGTGTAGCCATTTGTGGAATTTTAGGTGAAAGGTTTTCCATAGAAACGGCGTAAGATTGCCAGAAGGACAAAACAGCATCGCACAAACATGTATTTGAAACAGCATATTTCTTGCAAAATATGGGGTCTGACTATCTAATTTTCAGGAGGATAACAATAATCAATATAAGGGTTTTGTTTCATAACTGATTTTGGCAAAAGCAACTGTGGTATAACAAAGCACATCGTAAAACACACACCCTAAAACTGATGTCACTTCCCTGGATCCAATCCACTTATGCGGAGGCTGCGACATCCACAGCCTGACCTATCCTATCTTAGAGGTATGTCCAGGTTATTTCCGCCCACATAGTAAAAATCCTCTGATGTCATCCTGCTTATAAAAGGAAGAGGAATAGGGAGACTCAGGACATTCAAAATCCACAACACTCAAAATCCAGAGATCCAGACATTCAACATTCCACATTCACCCTGCAAGACTCCGGACTCCAGAGCCAGGCCAGAGGAAGCTGATCCATATCCAGGCAGAACCTCCTATGCAGGCAGAACCACTATCCAGAACTAAACCCTAAAAAAATCCCAATAATTCAGTGAGAAAGGAGGAAAGGCTGTGGACCCTTTTGGGAGAATCCATTGACCAGACCTGTCCTTGCCCAGCTGACCACTGTGACCAGACCCCGGTTGCCCCGCTGTTCCCTTCAAGGAAAGCCCAGCCACTGTGCAGTAACTAGATCCTTGTCCCGCTGTCCAGAAACCCAGTTAGCTGTCCAAATTACCCAATTCAAGTGCCTTTTGTAAGTATCACCCCTCCCCAGTAACCAAAATGCTGCATACACTGTTCTGGTACCTTGCATTCTGTCCAACCCCATAAAAATCCTAAAAATACCCTAGTAAATTCTTAAACTGCTAGAATCCTCTGTGTATACTGTCCTTAAAAAAATCTGTGTTAGTTTCCATGTGTTAGCGCAATTCTTTCCAAATCATTTCAGTCTGCTGTGTAAGTCCTTGGTACTATTTTGAATAAATGAATTAATTTCCCATAGAGATGAACGCGGCTTGAATAGGTTAACCTAGCAAATTAACCTCCTTGCATACCGTGTCTTTCTTTAACTATCTAGCCACTAACATATAGTTGTAGTAGAACAAATCATTTTGCTAACAAAACCCAGTCTGCCTGTGAAAGTGTTTCCCTTTTAAAATCTGATTTTCCTTCCTATAAATAACCCCATACTTTTACCCATCAAGAGCCACTCTTTCACTTTAGTTTCATACCTGTTATGTGCCTTTTTACCTCCTCGGTAAAACTGATTTCCGATTCTGTCTGTTTAGCTCATTTTCTAAGCTGTTTGCCTGTTTTAAACCTGTGAAAGCTAAGAAATTGCTTTTCTGCCACGTGTGATTTTTGCTGCACTATTTCCTTCACAAAGTCGATTTTCCCACTTGTATGCATGTTGTTTAGTACCTTGCCTTGTGTCTTGTAAGCTTTCTTGCTGCTTTAGTCCAGCCACACAAAGTTCTGTCTTATCCATTCAACTGCACATATAAAATAACTATTCAGTAATTCCGAATGCCATTTTGCTCAATTTCAAGGGTTTTCAATTTGATTTTGGCCTCCCATTCAGGGGTGGTAGGTCAGATTTACAATCCGATTTTTGCCTAGTATACCTGACTCCTTGCTACTCCTCTCCGCCCACACACAGCTTGGTTAATAGGGGTTTGAGGGCCTGTTGCAGGGGGAATGCAAAACCATTGTGCCATTTAAAGTATGACCCAAAAGTGATCTCATCTTCATTCATTTTTACATTGCTGTGTCTGATGTCAGAATGTTAAGTTAAGTGTATCCTATCAGTTCGCTGTGTAATTATCACCCCACTGGTGATTGCTACGTATATTAAACCTGTTCGATTTTTATTCAAATTTAAAATAAATAAATATTTAATTATTACGCACCAGCCTGGTTCATGGTCCATTGCGACACAGGGTGTGAGACGGGTTGGCTGCCTTCTCAAAGCTGAATCTGACATTAATAAACTTGAAAGTGTTTTTATTGTGAGCCACCTCCCTGGCCAGTGGAAATAGTCTTGGTCTGGAGTGTGCTGTGTCTTTAAATCAGTGACAGCTCTCTTGGATTAATTCTCAAGTGCAGTGAGGGGGTTGGGTGCAGGGCCCTGAGGAGAGTGCAGAGAGGACTGGTGGGGGTGCCAGAGACCTGTGAGACTCTGAGGTACACCAGGTGGCCAGTCAGCAAGCTGTATGGAAGAGGAGGGAGAGCTGGAAAGAGCAGAGAGCTAGATTAGAAGGGTAAGGGGAGTGAGAAGGAGGAGGAGAAGAAGAAGGTCTTGAGGAGTTTCCGGATCTTAAGAAGATCAAGCTCAAGATGAAGGGTGGCAGGGAGGCTATTCCAGAGGGAGGCGCCTGCTGAATATAAGGATCTCCCTCCCAATCTCTGCTTCGAGAATTGGCTTACTTGCAGAAGGTTGGAGGTAGATGAGCAGAGGGCTAGAGAGGGACAGTATTTCGGGAGGCAGCGTTGCAGATAAGTATGCTTCCCAGGCCCCGGAAAGCCTTGTGGACAATGCAGAGGGTCTTGAACTTGATCCTTGCAGCTACAGGGAGCCAGTGAAGGGATTTCAGCGCCAGAGAGATGTGATCCCTGGACTTGAGGCCAAGGATAACTCTTGCAGTCCTGTTCCGGATGAGTTGTAGAGGGTGCAGTGCAGAAGCAGGTAGGTTTGAGGAAGAGGCTGTTGCAGTAGTCCAGCCTATAGAGAACTAGGGCTCTGGAGACAGTGAGACATTTGGGGGAAAGTGAGAAAAGGTAGAGTGCCTTTGAGGAGGTGTAGCTGATAGACTTTTTTGAGATGTCAGAAATGTGAGAATAGAAAGAGAGAGTGGAGTCAAAGATGCCCCCAAAGTTTTTGGCCTCGCAGGTGGGGGTGGGCACAGGGCCAAGGGATGCCGGCCAGAGCGAAAGCAGGAAAGCAAGAGCAGGGGTCCCAATGCAAACAATCTCAGTTTTACTGACATTGAGGCAGAGGTCCTTTGCAGCACACCATGACTGAATAGCAGACAGATAAGAGCGAGGAGGAGGTGGCTGCTTGCGTGTCATCCACATAACACTGGAAATTAGAGGTGAAAGTGGCAATCACACGTGCCAAGGTAGCCATATAGACGTTGAAGAGCCCTGTTTCATCTTTCCTGGGACATCCTGGGTAGAACTTCAAGAAGTTTTCTACAGGCTAATCCGAATACCAAATAAAATACTAAGTTAGGCCATTTAAATGATTCAACAAACACAGTTATCGATTCTATTTTCTGCTGTTTCTCTCTCTCGCACGCTCGGCAGTCTTTCACCAATAAATAAAAACATAGAACTTTGCTGTTCTCGTACTCTGGTGGCTAAACGTTGTGCACAGTGAATAACTCCAGTTATTACATTTGTATGTATCACAACTTTCTACCCTCCCTCAGAGCTTTGGTTTAGTTTACTGTGCACTGCACTTCCCTTCTCTGCCTGCCCCCCACCAAGAACTCACTCTCACCCCACAGCCACCCACCCCAACACTCTATTGAGGAGGTTGGGGTTCCCATCAGTACTTTAGCCCAAAATACAGGAATTCACACAGATGCCCATCGTCATTTCAAGGAATACAATGGCAAGGACCATCAGGTACTCAATTATCTTCCAGGGCAACCTAGTCACAAAGGTAGACCTAAAGATGAAATGGAGGCTTCTAGTTTCCAACTGCCAGCCAGGACCTTCCCTTCACATACCATGAGATATACACTAAGGAGCCAAAGGCTACATTATGAAGAAATCCACGACAGAGTGAGCCTGCAGGAATGCATAGATGTTTATCCAAGGTTGAAAGAGATTCAACCATAGTGCATAAGAAACCCTGGGAAAATGGATGCCAGAGGCTTCATGAGATTTGGTCTAAATAAATCATTGACCAACAAGATTCTTGGTCCCTGAGCAAAATGCCCTTGATCTAGGCATATTTTCAGGATCTGTAAGGAGAGTGGCTATATTCAAACCTTAAGCACCTTTTTGTTTAATGTAAGGTCTGACGAGTTTCGCGTTTGCAATATTTTGGTAGCTTTCTGTAAAATTTAGAATATCTAAATACTGAATGATTTTTGGAAGAGGCTGCTGTGAGGTAAGCGCATATCTTTAACAATTACAGTAGTGCAAATTTGAATGACTGTTTTCCGGAACTTTCTTCAGAATTGTTCAATGTACATGTTTTAATTATGATGCTGGGAGCTGTAAGGGAAATGTATACATGCTTTTGGTGATTTGATGTGACTTATGTATTGTTTTAGAGCAACAGAGCAGAAGTTTTAATGTAAACCGTATTGCTTGAATAAACAAAATAAACTATGACTGTCTATCATGGCTCAAGAATTCAGCAATCACCCAAGATGACAGTGCCACGAGGTTGTGTGTAAATTACAGATGTGTGTTATGCAAACCCGAGGTAGCATAACATATTCGGGCAGAGGATGAATCAGCGTTGCAATGCCGCTCAACGTTGCGGAATATTTTGATGAATATAGCGTTAAACACCTCAGCAGGAGACATACACAGGTTTTAATGGCCTGCAAGCCTGAGTCTGAGGAGCAACTCAGCGATGGCTCTGGAACATACCAAACATTTACAGTCCCTGCTAAGCCACTTCTAATGCTTTCAGCACTCCGGCATCCAGGTCTCTGTGCTGCTGTGAGTTTCCCTCACTTCTCTGCATTCAAACGGAAATATACCAAAATGTCGCCTCCAGAATGCCGGCTGCCGAAAATTCTGACTTTTATTTTCTTGACCCCCCCCCTTACACGACATATATATGTGGGAGGGGGGTATGCGATATAATACAAGTATGGGGGTCTGCGGGGGTCTCCCCCCGCATATGTATGTGGTGTAAAGGGGTTGACACATTTTTCTCTTATGAAAGTAGGCATTTTCGGCCGTCAGACTTCTGCGTGTCGCAGTAATCACATGGATCCCATTCCAACTGTCTTCATCACTAATCGTGCTATTCCAGCTGATTAAGTGGTGTACTGCGTGTAGGCTCACTAAACGTGATCTACACATGTTCCATCGTATATATAATACCCTGTAAGACACAGATAACTCAGGAGCTTTACCTTGTTCAATATTCTGGAGGTGAAACCCCTGCATCCCACCCTGAAGCCTTTGATACAAGACCTGTCTACTGTGTGCAGGAATTCGGGTCTGTAGGTTGAGCAATGTTCTGTGCTCAAATAATATCTCCCTCTGTGTTAAAGCAAGCAATTCATTTTAGCCACAGTGGTCCTTCTCCAGTGACCAGGTGTGGAGATTTAAGTAGTAGTAAAGGTAAGATGTGAGAGGTGACGTCCGTAGTGAGTTGTCATCACTGTTCTGCATTACAAGTGTCCCTACCACTAATCCTGAATTACCAGCTGACTGACCGGTTGTGATGACAGAAATGACAGAACATGTCGCACAGGTCCTTCTGCACACAGGCCCACTAAAATGAATGTGTGCATGATACAATGTTAATAACAAACACAGAGACCGCTTGTTAAGTAGCAACGGATTGTGTGGGTTTCAACACATTAGGGCCTTACCAGAGCATTGTCAAGTAAGTAAGACTGTGGAGCTCATGCTGCTCACTTTCGTAATTGGACAGTGTGGGACTTGGTACGTTTGCACTCAGTCATAGCCAGGTCAACACAGCCAAATTCTCGTCATTTGCACAGCAGAGTGCAATTGTGCAGGGCAAAAGGCAGCGTACACGCTTACCATGCTTGCATGGCAGTCAGCGTACGCAATTGCAATTAAATGCTGCCTGCTATGTGAGCATGGAAAGCCGCTCTCACAATTAAAAGAAACGTTGCCTGACATACGAGCATGTCAGGCAGCATCTACTCACTTTGCATGGCAGAGTGTAAAAGTACAGGGAAAAAGGTGGCGTACACATGTGGACCCCATAGGGATCTCAAGCCTTGGAACTGGCATGAAAATCCATGCCGGCACAAATGCTGGGCCATTTGTATGGTGGAGAGGAAGGGAGGCAGTGGAAGTGCAAATGATGTTCTGCACCTCCTCCCCGCCATAAAAATGATTGTAAATGAGCCGTGGCATCTTTGGAAGACTTAAAAACCGTTCGCAAGGCTTTTACGGCTTCCATTTATGTGCGGGCTCATTGGGACATGAGCTCCTATATGTTTTCAAAGCTTATTTGCATATTCTGTTAGCTGCCCAAAGACAAGCATCGAGCAAGCAAGCTATTAATAGATCTGTACTTATACATCAAATCATAAGGATAAGCAGAATGAAAATTGCCTAATGCTTGCCCATTTTGATTTTTTGTTAACGTTTAACACTCACCATAAACTGTTTACTATAATAAATTGTCATCATTTACTTACAAAAAATATGGGTTCATCATCAGTAGTTATCTGCACATTCCTTCAGCCTGTGTGCTTGCTGTGGTCTAAATACAACACTAAGTTACATTAGCAGCCCTCCCAAGGCTCAAGTAAATGTTGGCACACACTGTTTTAAGACATTCCAATGTGTATTCAAAATTGCCAGTATGTTTGCCATTGGAGATTAACTTAATGATGAAACACACAATGTTGCATGATGCACGCTTCCATTTTTCGATTCCAGTGTGCGAAGCGAATCTTATTTTAACTGTGACAATCCATTGAATGTCCTAAATAGTATGATACACAACCAGAGAAACACTTTATTTCTAAACCGAAATTATATATTTTGTGAGATTCCAAAAATATCTAAAGGTGCCATTTAAATAATCTTGATGTCTTGGAGCAACAATTCACTGTGTGGGATGCAGTGTTTCAGGGCACTCAAATGGCCAGTGCACAGGAGGAAAGGAATAGGCAATCTGTGTTACTTGCCTTCCTAAGGAGTCTTTCACCCCTTCTACTATCAGACACTGTAATGTGTACATTCAAGCATTAATTTCCACAGTGATTGGCTGATTTGAAAACTGTAAATTGACAACATTGATTTCAACAATGTAATATATAATTCCCATTGAGGACATGATCCATCCTATATAAAGAAAATCCCATCGGTCTAACATATCCATTGAACAGTCTGTTGGAAAAGGATTGCAGTTATGCCCAGGTTGATTCATACTATCCTACCAGGACATTTGCAAATACTTGTGTGGAGCAAGTGCCCTTTCACTGTCACAGAGAGTCAGGCTGCAGTAATGAGCATGTTGGCGATCAAAAGATGATCCTCTGGCACGTTAGAAAATGACTAAATACGTTGATAGAAAATTACATTGTCATATTATGACACCATACCAGTTCCAATTGTTATTCCCTATCCTAGAGGTGAATGAGATGGGCTGTGGGTTAGTATCGATTAAGATAGTTGGATTACTCTTGTTGTGTCCATTCTGGTTTTCCAGGGATTCACCACCTATTGCTCCTCCATTTTTAGAAGGGATACAGAGGGATTCCACATCCCTGAGAGTATTTTGGAGACCTGTTACAATGTGACAATGGGCCTATAATGAGAAGGATCAATAGGTGAGAGGGGGAGATTAAGGGTTTGCTTAAGAGGGAAGGGGAAAAAAGCTTCAGAAACAGAGGAGTTAATAAAAAATGAACAAAAAGCATCTGAACAAAGTTTAGGGACAGCCCGCGGAATATAGGAGGGGAACGGTTCAGCAATGGAGTAGACAGGCTTGCTGGAATACGGATATGTCCATGTGTGTGATTAACCCGTTGAACAGGGAAAGGTTCATTGGGTCTTTGGACCGGGGAAGGGTGCTGATTGAGGACCCCTACTTTTGTGGCCCAGTTACAGCAATGGAGGTCCTTACATCAGAAATTGTTTCAGAAATGGCTGGCGCTCGCTAGTGGCAAAGGTCGGTAGATGGAGGCGTAGTAAAGATCAAGGCCTGAGAGGAGGACTAGTCTTGAATAACTTTGAAGAGTGCATATCCTTCACAGGGGTGTTCACTGATGTGTATGGAGAATCAATCTTGCATATTTCTAAAGATAGCTTTATGATATTAAGAGAGGCTAACATGACAAGTAACTGGAGCCTGCAGTAAGTCATTATTTCACAATTAAGTATCCACTACTCTTGCTGTGGGTTTCAGTAATTTAGCTTGTTTGTGGCACAAGGAAGGATATAGGCTGAACATGTTGTTGAGGTGTGAAGATGGTTGAAGAATTCACAGGTGTGGATAGCTCGAGGGTGGGTAGGAAGAGGTAGAAGTGCTGTATCCCACAGACTGTTGTTACTTCCATTGTGTGACTTCTCCGCAACTTTTCTACCTAATAGAAGAATCAATAGTACATTTATGTTATACACCACGATAGGAAACTCGCAGGTTGATTCTTCTCCAATAGGCCCGGATTCTTTAGACGACTGTTGCCTTCATTTTTCACTCCAACTGATTTTGCAGCCTTTCTGAGGGGTAGGAGCCAGCAAAGTGGCGATAGCATCTCTCCTCCTCCGTCTCGGAGGAGCATTTGATTTCATGCCTCATGAGATTTTGATGCAAGCCCAAAACCTAAGATTGCAATGGAGTCGGCCTTGCGTTTCCACCTGGATATTTGCAGGTGGTGTTTCATATCTTGCAAAGTGGAGGATAGAACTGAAGAGTAAAGGCAAGGTCCCCTTGTTTTACTCTTCAGTTTTTACTCTTCACTTCGAGGGTGACGAAAATTGTATGCAGGGGACCTGACAACACGTAAGTGCAAACCTCGGTGGTTCCCTGCATGCAATTACCGATCATTTCAAATGACCCCATGGTTTGATTTTGGTGTTTGTACTCACAGACAGTTGCTGGTGTACTCCTGTATAGCATTTCTGGCAAAGCCTGATATTGAAGTTTGAAGTTTTGAAGTTTAGTTTATTTGTAAAGCGCAGCCAGGCCCCTGGGCAACTGGGTGCGTATTCTTAGAAACAGGTTACGATATATATACAATATAAACAAATTACATACATACAATAAAGCAGATTACAATTTACAAGTTATAATACAAGTACATTAAAGCGTATATACACAGGTGAGAAATATTACCAGTCGTAGCAAATCTAAGTGAAAGGAGCTTCATAGGTTCTGCGTGAATAGCCAATATTTGGTATTATTCTTGAAAGTTAGGAACAAAGGCTCAGTTCTGATGGAGGTGGGCAGTGAGTTCCAGAGTTTTGAAGCTAGGACAGGGAAACTCACACCACCTGCTTTTTGGAGTTTAAATCTTGGCAGGATTAGGTTGTGAGTTTGAGATGATCTAGTGGGTCGAGAGAAGGTGTGGAGTGAAAGGTGAGAGGAGAGGTAAGGAGGGGCATTGTTGTCCAAGCATTTATGAGTCAAAGCTAGTGTTTTCAGGGCAATTCTTTGTTTTACCGGGAGCCATCGTAAATCAGATCTGATGTTAGAAATATGAGACCGTCTGGGGATATTGAGAGCTGCCCTTATGGCATTATTTTGGATAGTTTGCAGTTTATTGAGGTTAGACTGGCTAGTCCCCAAGTAGAGGGCACTGCAGTAGTCGATTTTGGACATAAGTGTTCTTGCAAGGGTAATGCAGTTATGAGTGTTCAGAAAAGGTCTGCAGGCGGTGATAAGTTTGCAAGTATAGGCCGATGCCGACCTTACTGCATTTGTTTGTCTGTTCAGGGAGAGGGTAGAGTCCAGATAGACGCCTAGAGTTTTCGTGTCTTTAGAGACCATGATGTCATTACCGTCAATGATGAAAGACTTGTAGGCTTGGTCTAATTTGTTGAGACGTTGAGTTGATCCTAGTAGTAGGAGCTCTGTCTTGTCGTCGTTGAGGCACAGTTCATGTTGCGCCATCCAGGCCTGAATGACCAGATAGACATTGTTCAAGGAATTGGTGTCGGCTGTGTAATATTGCACTCATAGCTTGCTTTGGTGGCGTTGAGAGTTACTGCACTCACAAATGGTTCTTTTATTGCATCCATGCATTGCTGAACTCTTTGCTGCCACACGTTGTGATTTGGCTGGGCTCGGGGATTGTTTGGATTCCATAGACTGTTTTCACCCAGTTCGTTATTGCGCTCAGAGATTGATTGCCATAATTGCAGACATAGAATGTGTGCCTTCTTTAGTGTATGTTTCCACTCACACACAGTTTGCCTTTGAATTCAGAGATCACTTTGCTTCCATATCCGATGTACTTCCATAGACAGCTGCTGCAGCTGTAAACCTATTGCGCTCACATTGTGTTAATATTGCCCTCAAAGACTGCTGCTATAAAACTCGCAATTTGTCTTGCGTTTGATTTGTTGCATGGGCTGTTTTTCTGCCATAGATTGTCATTGCATCCATACATTGTTTGCCTTCACTTGACTAGGGGTCTGCCCATAAACTCTCTCAGTGCACTTATAGGCCCACCTGTTTCCGTACATCATTACTGCACTTGCACATTGCTCTGCCATTGGTTCCACAGGCTCTTTTGGTTCCATGTACTTTTTATATCGATTGTTACTAGACTCACAGAGCTTTTGCGTTCATGAATTGATTGTGTCCACTCACTGTTCTACACCCATAGACTTTCACTGCACTCGGAGACTGCTTTGTTTCTACACACTGTTACGGCACTCGCCAACTGCTATGCTACCACATTCCTAGATTTGATTTTCAGCCATATACGGCTTTTCTTCCAGGAACAGTTTCTGCAGTCATAGATGGTGTTTCTTTTCCATACATAGATGTGTTTTGATTCCATACTAAACCAATGATTGCACCCATAGGTTGATTTTTCCTTTGCACTCACAGATCGTCATACCTCCACGGATCCCATTGTAACCCATAAACTGGTAATACACTCTTGGACTAATTGCTCTTGCATGTTCTGAATACTCGGAAGGCATAGTAGGTTCATCCTTCCTCCGTTTCCTTCCACTGCTCTTATTATTGTGTTATGTAATGTATTTCACTCCCTTGTCTACCCTCCTAGCCCTGTGGGTGCTTTGAAACAGTATTTTACTTGCTATATAAGCGCATAACAAGCAAACAATAAATAAATAAATAAATAAAATATATAGATTGCAACTATAAAATCATTGATTGTGCCAGTACATTGATTTTGCTATTCCATTGATAGATTGATAGACAGATCAATACTAGCCAAGACCTTTACACATTGCTTGGTCTGTGCTCTTCCATACCAGGCACGGATACCACTAGTTTCATACTCAGTTTCTCTCCTCTTTGCTATTTGGAAAAACTTCACAAACCGAATGAGGCATCCCTGAGAAGCATTCTGCACCATTATGACGAAGAGTTATAAAGACAGCAGACCTGATCAGTGGAGATGCCAAAGGAATCAAAAGGACCAGAGGCCTTTTACGAGATGTTGAGCAGAAAATCAACCACAAATATCAGCTCTGACAACTATGACTCACCTATGACGAACCAGTTAGGAGAAATTATGGACAAAGGCAAGCCCACACTGCTCTTGCTCCTTGATCTGTCTGCAGCTTTTGATCTTGTAGATCATCAGGCCCTCTGTAGTCTCCTCAGGGATGCTGCCCAATTCTCCCTGGAAACCACACCATGGATCACCTCATTCCTTGACGGAAGACTGATGAGAGTTTTTTCAGACTATGCCTGTGCGGTTTCCGACCACCATCCATTGTGGTGTTCCTCAGGGCTCTTGCACATCGCCCACATTGTATAACATCTTTACGCTGCCACTCTTTAATGACCAGGACAATCACGGCATTGCCTACAGAAACTATGCTGATGATACACTGGTCCTCCTCCCCCTCTCCGGTTCCTACGAATAGGACTCAGCTACTCTCCTTAAAATATATGCCCTAATCCAGGCCTGGATGGTGTCGAATGGCCTGTGTTTGAATGGGGAGAAAACAGAAATCCTCTAGTTGGCCCACAGGAAAAATCTCAACAAGCTGGACAGTCAATAAAGGTTCTTCAGTGTTGAGAATACTGTAATCATTGCCTCTGCTGCAGTCAAAACTATGGGAGTTTTCCTCGACTCTACCCTCCCCACCATTGCGGCCCAATTGGACTATTGTAATGTCCTCTTTCTAGACACATCAGCAAAAAACATGAACAACTTACAAATCACCCAAAACAACGCCCTCAGAGAGGCGTAAATCATCGCTAACAGGGAGAACAAATCTCAGGCTAGACGTGATGCCCACTGGCTCCCAGTCAGAGAGTGCATTCTTTTTAAAAACCCTTGCCATCACACACATGTGCCTCTCCCTCACAGCACCGCCCTACCTGGCAGAAAGAATTTGCCGTGCCTCTTCGGATAGGCCCAAACGAACCCAGCACTCCAATCAGCTCTTTGTCCCTACTGTTAAAAGAGCCAAAGCTGGAGGATCCAGTTTCCCATTCCTATCACCTAATAACTGGAATGCCCTCCTCAACTCTCTCAGGAATGAGACCTCCCTCACAGCCTTAAGCTCTTCAGCTAGTCAAGCCCTCCTACACAATAATATCTATAGGCTCACCTGTAACACCAGAACCAGATTAGTATTGATCTCAAATTAGCTGTATTAACGTCATTATAACTGCTGCATTGTTTCTGTATCTATGTTTTCTGTACTGTAACTCTAAACCACTGTATTCAAGTAAGCCCTGATTGTAACAGCGCAACGATGCTCGAGGCCCGTATGTGCCTTTATAAAGGTAAAAAATAAATAAATAAATGACAGCACCTGCTTTGTACATCAAAATACCTTGTGTGATTCCAGTACCAATTAGGATCCGTTACGGAGATGCTATGTCCAAGAACCCCCATACAGGGAACAACGTGTCAAAGAGAGAGAAGAAACCCCCACCTTAAGTATTCATCAAAGCTGCACCCACAGCTCAGGCATGAAAACAATGACCAACGCGTAGGGGATAGGCACCCCATGACCCTTACACAACCTTCATCGTTACCTTAAATCACCTTAGATCACAACATTAATCACCAAGTACTGCCTTTATTTCCTGGGACAATATTACCTTAAGAAGAACCTTCTCAGCCTCTTTAAAGACTAACAAACAGCTTTCTCCCAGCTACCAAATGACCCAAAGACCTCTCGCCAAGAGCGACTCATCATCAGCAACAACCTCATATCACACATGGAACATACATTTAGTGCTTGCTCATTGAAGGGTAATGTGGATGTACTCGTCATCAATGAACCCTGACTAACAGTCGATCACTCTGAAGTACTGAACAGAGCACTACAAGAGCAGATTCATCAACAATGAAGGCAAGGGAGGAGGAGTAATCACACTTGTACAAAGGTACTGCATTAATGATACAGCATCTCAGACTGTGAATACTGGTAGGACCGGCAAGGGACTGGTGCTTCCCACTAACACCTTGGACCCTACAAACTACCATGGAGGAAGCCAGTATGCTAGCAAGCCTTTGGCAGGGCTTTGCACACCCGTAAATCATGGAGTAATGAACAGCAACATCTAGCATGCCCCCGGTCCCTCATGAAATCAGGTGAAATCTTGGTGGCCATTCTTCAAACCACCAGTATGTATAGAAGCAGTAAGCCCGATGCTTGGCTTTACGTCTGTAGATACGCTTTCCCATTTCAATCTTGATTCGGGCAGTTCCAGCCACAGCACCACGGACATCATCACTCTGCTCCTGAAGAGGATGTGGCGTGACTGTAACACATACATTACATGTATGTCAAAGCTAGCCTGCTAACCCTGATATTCCAACAAAACAGTTTTTATTTATTTATTTATTTGGTTTTGCATAGCGCCAAGCGGCCCTAGGGCATCGTAGCGCTTGTTACAGAATGCTTGTTGATTACAAAGATTAATTACATACAGAGGATGCAGTCTGCTTACAGAGTGATGCAGACGTTAAGGCATGTTACAGGTTAATTACCAAGGTTACAGTAGAGCAGTGCCTTAGTTCAGCTTAAGTACAGATAGAAATGTGGGGTACTTAATTAAACAGTTTCGTTTTGAGCATTTTTATGAACACAGTATATGATTTTTCATTTCTTAAAGCTGTGGGGAGGGCGTTCCAATTTTTTGCAGCTTAATATTGGAAGCTGGCGCCACCCGCTTTGGTTCTTTTGAAAGATGGGACGTGGATTTGGTTGGAGAGGTGGGATCTAGTAGGTCTGGAGGATGTGCAGGGGGTGATCCTCTGGGATAGGTAAGGGGGAGCGTTAAGTGAGAGGCATTTATGTGTATAGCTAGTGTTTTGAAAATAATGTGCTCTTTGATTGGGAGCCAGTGAGCATCTATTCTTGCTTGAGATATGTGTTCCCTTTTGGAGATACTTAGTGCAGCTCTAAGGGCGTTGTTTTGCGTCACATGTAGTTTGTGTAGGTTTTTGGCAGAGGTGTCCAAGAAGAGTGCATTGCAGTAGTCCAGTTTGATGCTGACAGTGTCTCTGGCAATGGATAGGCAGTTTTGTGTTGATAGGAAGGGTTTGACTGCGTTAATGATTTTAGTGGTGAGTTCTGCAGACGAGGCTATGGCATTAACCTGTCGGGTCATAGATAGGGAGGAGTCGAGATATACCCATAGTGTTTTAACTGCTGAAGATACTATAATAGTAGTGTTGTCGACGGTGAAGGAGTTGTATTGCAGTAATAATTTGTTTAGCGTTTCTTTGGTGCCTACCACAAGGATCTGCGTCTTGTCTCTATTGAGACAGAGTCCATTTGCTGCCATCCAGGTTTGGATTGCAGCATAGATGTTGGTTAGGGTGGCTGCATCTTGTTCATAGATGCCGCTGAGAGGGATTAAGACTTGTGTGTCATCAGCATAGTTGGTGAAGGCTATGTTGCGACTGTCAAGGTCATTGAATAGTGGGAGGGTGAAAATGTTGTAAAGAGTGGGTGCTGTGCAAGAGCCTTGTGGAAGTCCACAATGAATGGTGGTAGGTGGGGCAGGGGCAGAGTCAGAGAATACTCTCATGAGTCTACCACGGAGAAATGAATCAATCCATGCTGTGGCTTCTGGAGAGAAGTGGGCCGAATTTTTTTAGTTGCTTGGATAGAATATCATGGTTAACAAGGTCGAAAGCAGCGGACAGATCTAATAAGAGGAGGAGTGCCGGTTTCCCTTTGTCCATAATGTCTCTGGAGTTGTATTTTTAGATCTAGTAGGGCAGATTCTGTACCATGACCAGGGCGGAATCCAGATTGCCTTTTGCCTAGGATTTTATTTTCTTCTAGGAATTGCTGAATTTGTGTATATGCTACCTTATCCAGGATCTTGAGCAGGAATGGTATGGTGGTGATGGGCCTGTAGTTGGTAGCTATTTCGGGGTCTAGTGTGGGTTTCCTCAGTAGTGGACGTACCCAGGCTTATTTTAAGCAGTCTGGGACGGCGTTAGAGTTGAAGGAGGCATTGATAAAGGTTTTGAGAAAGGGGTCTAGGGTTTCGGTGCAGTCTTTGACTAATTTGGCAGGACATGCATCGCATTTGCAGTTGGAAGTTTTGATTTTTTTGACTATTTCTATTACCTCGGGTGTTGTGACTTCCCTGAAGGAAAATGGTTTGATTTTTTGTGGGCTGGTCTTGATTTCAGGGCAGGAGGAGAGATTAATGAGTTTGAGAGGTTTTTGTGGTGTTCCTGGATCTTGACCTGTTGTTTTTCAATTTTGTTTATTAAGGCTGTTTGCACACTGGTGCAACAAGCAACGTCTTTGACCTTTCTAGCGATTTGGTGGCTGAGATGGAGAGTTCTCTGTATATAGTGAATAATTCTTTGGATTCCGAGGTGGCCTTAGTGATTCTGTTGTTGTTGAATGAAGATTTGGCGGTTGTTATGGCTTTTTTATAAGTAGCGGCAATGGCTTTGTAAGCCGATAGCGTCCCATCTTGTGGGGAGCCTAGCCAGTTCTTTGGAGCTTTGCGTGTTTTTGTGTTCGGAGTTCCTTGAGTTCATTGGTGAACCACGTGTTGTTGTGTTTTGTTTTTTTTTGCTTTTTTGTTCTGTATAGGTCAATGGTTTCAATGGCGGATTCCATGATGGAGTTGTATGTTGCTGCGAGTACAGTGGGGTCAGAGGAGGTGAGGAGAAGGAGGGGTGGTGTTTCTAAGAATGGAAGGATGTTCACTTTAGTTAGGTTTAGGGCACTCCTGGCTAGAGCCTCAGGGATGGGTACGTGATTTTTGGGTGTGTTGGTGCGTGTAGGGATGAAAAAGTGGACGAGGTGGTGGTCAGACCAGGGAACAGGTGTGTTAGAGCTGACATCTATTTGGCAGTTGTGGTCAATTATCCAATCAAGCGTACAAACTTTGCAGTGTATAGGTGTGAGGTTTCTTTGCTGGAAGCCGAACTCAGAGAGAGCTTGCGCTAGGTCTTTGGCTGGTTTGTCTTTGGGGTCATTGAGGCCCAGGTTGAGGTCACCTACGACGAGTATTTTGGAAGACGTTGTCACTAACAAGGTGCATGAGGTTTTCATGGAAGTTGGCTATGGGGCCTGGAGGGCGGTAGACTAGGTGGACGGTGATTGTGTTGTTGGCTGAGGTGGCTATCTTGATTCTGAGGCAGTTAGCGTTTTCACCGAGGTTTGAGGCAGTTTCTTTTATAGTTCAGGAGTCTTTTACTATGAAGGCTACGCCTCCACCTTTGGTTATAGTTCTATCTTGTCTGTAGATCGAGTGTCCTTGTGGGAGTGCTAATGAAATGGTTGATCCTGCGGCTTGGTATAGCCAAGACTCGGTGATGGCCAGGATGTCTAAATCTAGATTAGTTAGGATGTCATAGATTTCCGTGGCATGTGCTGGGAGGGATCTTGCGTTAATGAGTGCACATTGTAAGTGGGTGAGTTCTGATGGTTTGGTGGATGTTTTTTGAGTGGGTGTGATGCTTGCTGTAGTAGTGGTGCTAGGTTGTGTGGGTTGGTGTAAGATTTCGATGGTAGCATTAGTGGTTGTTATTTTGGTGCTGGTGTTGCATTTGGTGGGCTGTGGGGAGTGAGGTGTAATTCTGGGGCAGCAAGGGGGGCCGTGTTCTGGGCAATGGTTGTGGGCTTGAGAGGGTTGCTAGGGTGCATGGAGTGGTAGGGTGTGTGGTGTGAGCGTAGCCTGAGGAGCTGGTTTCTGCTGTTGACTGGTCTTGGGCGTGTGGTGGAGTGATGGTGTTGGGTGGGAGGGTTGTCATGGTTTTGGCTGTCACAACGGGGTGGGGTGGTGCCGTGGATGTTGTGTTTTGTGCTGTGTATTGTTCGTTGGGTTGTGTGAAGAAGGAAGGGAGGAATAGAGTGGGTGGAATGTAGGGCATATGTGAGTGCGTAGTGGTCACCATGTTGTGTAGCATAGTGACGTGCGTGGGCGAGTAGTAGTGGGGCAGGTGTGTCTTCAATGTGGGTATGGGCTATATAGAGAGGTGAGGTGTGATGAGCGTGAGGAGCGGTGGCTCTGACTGAGGGGAGAGCGGGGCAAGTTCACTGTGGCAGAGTCACTTGGGTTAGAGTGTAGGCCTTGGGAGGATACATGTGTGGAGGGTTAGGCGGAATACAATTAGATACAGATATAGGCACGTTAGAGCAGGCAAGGTTGAGCTTGGACAGCAGTGTAGAAGCAGATTTCAGTTTGTACATGCTATGTACCATTTAGACAATTTAAAGCGGCGCAGGTACTGGAGGCAGGTAAAACTATATTCTGGGGCAGAAGATGGCGCAGTTGGTTTTACAGTAATTCATAAACATGGTGAAGGTATAGGAGCTATTTGTGATGGGAGGGAGGATGGCAACTTATAGGATGCAGAAATACAGTTGTAGCAAGAACGTATCGACATGCTGTGGGTTTGTTCTTACCCCATACAATGCTGGCGTGGTATAGGCGGAGTAGAGTCCTGGGAAAGTGTTGATGGGTGGTATATCAACTAACTTTACATAATTGGGAGGCGAGAGTCCTAATCAGCCCTCAGCCCTGTCAGCTCGGACAGGGGAAGCATTTGTTTCACGGCCTTCGTTGATACGGCCGGCTCCGCCTGCCGACGGGTCCAATTGCCTTTCGTTGATGCAGGGAGCCAATCACCAGGACTGCAGCTGTGAGGAAGGAAGTTGCAGGTTGCAGGTCTCAGGTGAAAAAGACGCCAGCCATTGACATCTGGTGCAACCCTCGTGGTTGTTAATGGCGCGAGTGTGTGAATGACGCTGTTTGGCGTTTTTGCAGTGCAATAGGAACACTGCTGGGGTATGTCGCCAAAGGGCATACAATATGAGCTTGGTAGAGATATTTAGAAACGTATCTCTTGGGGCATGGAGCGAGGGCAGTATGAGGCTGGTTATTCGCTGATCGTTCCGAGAAGGCACCGGGTGGGGCGGATGACGCTGCTCCTGCAGCAGGGGTGTGAGCTCCGGCTCACCTGAGGAGTGGAATGCTGTTATACATGAAAGGGCACTAACCCTGAAGGAATTAAACCATTGTTCGCTGACCAACAATTTTTAAAAGTGAAAAGACTTGCTTGTGCTATTAGCATGGCAAACCAAGTTTGTGAAAGAGAGGCTCACATATGCTGCATGAAGCAAATGCTGCTTTAACCGTGTGGCTTGATGCATGAAAGGAAAGATTCACAAATAGACTGCATGATGCAAATGCTGCATTAATTACATTATCTTGCTGCATGAAGTCAATGTTGCAATGACTGCCAATTGTACCACATGAAGCCAATACTGCAACATATTATGTAACTATTTCCCAGAAGTAGGACTATGCACCTATCCCGCAATATTCATATTGCGTTTCTGCAGAGTAGCCCACCTACACGTGTGGCTCCAACCTCACTTAGCAGATAGATACCATTGTAGGAGGAGGTGGAGGATGAGGGTTAGATTAAATAAGGCTTCTCACAGTATTTCCATGTCATTTCAGAAAACACCAAAGGAGGCATATTACTAGAGTCCTCACCTCATTGGGATCAGCTCGTCTCACCAGCGCGGGTCATTAAGCACAGGAGGAGATGCTTCAAAACAGCCAATCATCTTTTCCCCCTGGAGGTTATCAAAGCACAGGTGTTTGTTGTGCTCGTGTGAATTTGGATGGGAACTGTTGGGCTTCTTAGCCAGAAAAGTCATCACTCCCCATGGATCAGGTGAGGTGTTACAAATACCTCCTGTTACATTGCTTTATACCACAAAGGTCCATGCTTACTTTTCTCTCTGTTGTATGAGGGTGGTCTGTAGATGAGAGGAAAGTGGAGTGCTACAACACAGTCTTTCAAGGCATGCTAGTAAACAGTAGAGTCCTCAAGCATCACACAATGTAGCAATGCGTTTGTCTTGGAAGTAAGACAGCGCAACACAGGTTCGAATCCCGACCCCGTGTTTAGAAACCACTCTCTTGTATTAAGCACGTTATAAAAGAACAATTATAATAATAATTATAATAAATAAAGCATGGGTGTAGGCTACCTCATAGCTGCTTTTCACCCAGTGATTCTCCACTTAATGTAGGATACCTCTAGACTGCAAAGTTGTACGCATCAGATTTGGTCTTATTAGTACTGGATTCTATGACAAGACAGGAGGCTCATATTATGCATTCTAATCTTTACTCTGAAACCACAGCAGCAAAGAAAAAACTTTACAAACAAAAAGTTTAAAACAGAACTAAACAGAGTTCAATGTCAATGCAAGGGGGGACTCCCCAATCCATCATGGAGGACAGGTCATGCCCTGCAGGAGGCCAATGAGCAGGGACCCTTCCTTATATAAGTCCATTACTCTAAACCCAACCCCTCTTTCTTTGCTGCTGAAATCCACAGCTAAGTTACTCCTCCTAGTTCTTACCTTTGTGTGGAATTTATGGAGTTTAGAATGTTATTTTCTGTTACTTTATGTATTGAAAGTGATTTATAGCGCTGATATTTACAGTCGCTTCGCCTGCTCATTAAACTCAGGCGGCGACACGTGGAATTTATTCCCCTCAGGGGAAGTTTGTTTATCTTGATGCGGCTGCCTCCAGTCCCCGGAGCCAGCGCGCCTTGCCCACATGTCCCTAGAAAATGCTTATCTTTCTTTCCCCTCAAGGAATATTTGTTTATTTTGGTGCGGCCTGGAGTCGCCGCGCATTGCCCACGTGTTCATGGAAATTCTTCCCTTCGGGGAAGGCTGGTTCTCCGTGTGCGGCTGCCTCCAGTCCCCGGAGGCAGCGCGCGTTGCACACATGCTTGGTTGGTGACACGCGCGGTCTGTTTTAGAAGCTCAGCTTCTTACCGACGCGTGTCACGTCTCTAATGCGGCTCCATATTCTTTCATTTTTCCCTTCACAGGGATGGTAAGGTGGCGCAGCGAGTAGAGCGCTCGCTTTGCCATGGGTGCAGAGCCTGCTGACACAGGTTCGAATCCCGGAAGGGCCGAACTCATTCTTTCCTCCTTCCAAGCTTGATGAATGAGCACCACACACCGTGGGTAATATAAGCAGCGCTCAGATACCTGAGGGTTCGTAGCGCTATATATACATGCCAAATTAAAACGCATCGCGTGTGTGTTTTTCGTTTAGACGCTGCTCGCGTTTGGATTCAGGTGCAGGCATGCTAGGACCCGGCTGGGAGGCAGTTCCCTAGGCCCTCATTTCGTTGGTGGAGCTCTTTCATGAGCATTTCCACTACGTGCTGCTGTCCCCTCTCTTACATTGAAAGGCCATGTTTTCTTGGTTTTGAGCTATTATTTTTTAGTATATATGTATATTATGTGTTTATGGTTCAGAAAGGCTTCTGTTGCAGCGCACAGGCGACATAGCTCAAGGGGAAGGTTAATGGTTTTCCATGCAGAGGACCTGGGTTCGCTGCCGCCATTGGCAGTGTACACATATGGATGTGCATTTATACCTTTATTATTTGTATTGACATGTGTGTATTTATATATTTAAACATAGGTATTTTATGTACTGTTTTAATCGATACTTTCAGCCTATATATTTGCGCCAGTTCGCCTATTGAAGAGCCTCATACGCTGCCATTCTGCTGCTTTTTATTTATTTATTTCAGTGCTACTCAGGGCATGGGTGCTTTTCCTTCACTGTAGGGGCGATACCCTATTTCGGTTTCAGATTCTGCCTGAGTTCTATTGCGAGGTTAACCCCTCGTCTACTGCTGGTTTTCCACACCCTGCTGGGGTGCGCGGTTTCAGGTATATTGGCTCAGTGTATTCCTCCCTTAAACTTGGCAGTTTTTTGTTTACGTGCGGCTGGGGGCAGATGTCAAAATTCTCCCTGGAGGGGTACCGTCACCTGCTCGGTGGCAGGTTTTTCCTGTGTGTTTTTTTGCTGCGAGGTGGCCCCTCGTATACTGCCGGTTCCACACCCTGCTGTGGTGGTCGGTTTGAGGTACACGTGCTCAGTGTATTCCTCGTTTACAGTCGGCAACTTTGTTGCGTGCTGCATATGGCTGTTGCTGTGCCATAACCTGCTCGGGTTCAGGTTCTGCCTGAGTGCTAATGCGAGGTTACCCCTCGTGTACTGCTGGTTATCACGACCTGCTCGGGCGAGCAGTTGGAGGTGCACTTGCTCAGTGTTTTTCCTCCCTTAAGGTTGGCAACTTTGTTTCAGTGCTGCATATGGCAGAGGTCATTGTCTTTCTGTAAGCACGCCATAACCTGCTTGGTTTTCAGGCTTTGCCTGGTTTCTACTGCGAGGAACTCCCTCGTGTACTGCTGGTTGCCACACCCTGCTAGGGTGAGCAGTTGAGACGCACTTACTCAGTGTACTTTGGATAACCACTAGGGTTAAGTGATGACTGGAACACATTTGCATGTTCAGAATGCTCAGTAGCCCGGATAGCTCGGTATGTATCAGCTTCTATAAGGGCTGGGGGTCCAGACCCCTGTGAGGGCGTACCCCTCTTCTTGGACATGTTATATATTTATTTATGTATTAAGTACTTTAAAGAAAAGAGTGTGTGGAGGTTGTTGTATACAGACCCATGTGGGAGGTTGTAACTTCCTCTCTAGCCGCTGGTGTTCACCCTCGCCTTTTTAGTTAAAATTCTGTTGCCCTTTACCTTGGTTAGTTTCAGGACAACTCAGTCCTTTCCTTAGGTTTGTTTTCCCGATATCAATTGCTCCACCCAATACCTGTGCTTATTAAGCTGCAGTATTTTCTCCTAACATGTGGAAGAAAACAGATTGCGTTATGCCTCTATTGAGTTCTGCAGGGCTTGAAGCTCTCTTTATGGGGGATGTGTTCCCTTACTATTTGTCCCTTTGGACATTCATTATTCTATTGGAACTATTGGTGGAGACGGGGTCAGCTCGAGAGGAACTGTTCAGTTGTGTGGCATGGCAAGTTCAGCAACCAGGTTCTACTTGAAGGAAGTGTTTGGAAACACTTGATGCTATCTAACAGTCGAGTTGCCAAATAATGATTTTATGGCGCCTGCCCAGGGATTTCCCCCCAAGGCTTGGCCTGTGGTTCAGCTAACCGTCTAACAGGTGTTGCTATTTCTCCTCTGCTCGAGGAGTTCAAGCAGGCTTCGGTACCCTCAAGAGCGTTGATTAACCTCTTTCATTGGGTATATATATATTTATATATATATATAGACATATTTTATTTCTACAGTGCAGAGGATAGACTGGGGTTTTCACATCCGTGCTGACCGTATGGATACAGGTCCCTAATTGGGAAGGGTCTAAATCAGTCTTTTATCCTGCTGAGATCGATAAGTGAACACCTCACACCACACTCTGTTCGTTGTCATGATAAGCACCACTCGTATACCTGAGGGTCGTAGTACTATATAAGTGATGTTTTGCTATGAACTATGTGCTTGATTTTCCTTCCCCTGACTCCCTTAGTGGCCAGTCAGCCTCTCACGGATTCAGAGACTCGGACCTCAGGGTTTGAGGGGTCTGTGGTCCCAGGTTTATTGCACAACCTTTCATTTACGGGACATTGATATTTATCCCAGAGTTCTTTTCCCCCTCATTCCTTTTTTTCGCCATCCCTGGGGGAGATTGCATCATGATACTCGCGCTGAGCATTCCCTCCTGTCAGTTACTTTCCTTTGCGCTAATTCCTGGTATTTCAATAAACTAAGGGGGACCCGTCCACGGTCAAGTTTTTGGTTCAAGTACAAGCGTGTATTTAGTTTTCCCTTAGCGGTGTACAGCAGGGCTTTAATATGGTCCTCAGGGTAGCCTTCTTCTGGGGTTGCAAGGGTTTTTCCCTTGGATGTGTGGGGAGGGTCCTCCTCCTTTGGGCAATCTCAATATCCCTCGGTGGGATAGTGGGGTCTGGGAGTGATACTAATCTCCCATCAGATTATTATGACCCTCTATCACGATGCGTTCCAGCGTCTCTACATTAACTATCAGAAGGTGTCTGTCAGTGCGATTCCCAGTGGGCTGGGATATATATTTAGTTACTGACTTGTTTCTCCTGGTCACCTGCAGGGCAGGTGGACCTTTGGGTTTTCACAAGGGTTTGTTTTGCAATACGGTGCCAGCTCAGGGTGCTGTGAGCTTCAGGGATCTTCAAATTAGATGAAATAGAGGTTAGACCTCTTCTGGTGTGCAACTTCAGTTTAACTGCTTAGCGATCGGTTCTTTGCAGTTTCAGTCTTGCTAAGACTTTGGAATATAGGAGTTCTCCTTCGGTTAGTTTTTGATCCTCTAGGGGTTTTATCACCCGGAGAGGAGAGAACAAGGTTCAAGCACCGGGCATATATACAAAGGAGTTTACATATCAATATAATGGGAACGATTGGTTGTAAAATACATTTTTCTCCTTGCAATGTTTGGCCTCTTAGGGGTCAGGTGGGTAAATATCTGCCTTTTGTCATGGTAGCAGAGTCCTTTCGCGAACGCGGGAGGTCTGTGGGTCTCCGTGCTGACGGTTTGACAGGTTCAGCTTCTCAGGTGTGGCCCCTCTCTCTTCAATTCTGCTTCTGTCTCCAGAAGTCATCCTTCCTCTTACAAATTATTAAAATTACTTTTTACTCCCACTTGGTTTTCCCAGTGTAGTTATGGGACATGCTCTGTTGCTATTACAATATCTTCCTTTAACGCATGGGAGGGAGCCCTATAAAACTTTCACCCCTATGGGGTACTTTCTTTATCTCCAGGAGAGCTGGGTGCTTCTTTTCTTTGGTTTGCTATCCAGGTTCCCAAAGAGGGGGTGAGCTTAACTGTTTTAAGGTTTGATTGGACAACAGATGCGTTTTATTTCAGAAGGGTTTTTTTTCCTAACCTGTTAAGTATAGGATAGCTTTATTCAATGTTTTCCCTTCTTTTCACCAGTTGGTTTTGGTGGCTGGTAGGGTCGCTGGATTTAGCACATCTTCCTGTTTTTCTTACAGTGGATTTGGCTATGCCTTTGAGTCAGTTATTGGGGCAGCCTAGTCTTGGGCAATTCTCTTGCAGTCAGCTGATTGTTTTAATGAAAGCATTTAAAACATTTCTTTCCTATTATTTTATTACATTGTCTATTGTATTGATTATGTTGTACTAATGGGATGCAAGGGCTTTGCACTTGCATAATATGAGCCTCCTGTCTTGTCATAGAATAACTAATCCCCCACAGTAACGTGAGATGGGGGTTTAGATTCTATTAAAGACAAGGAGGCGATTATTATCCCACCCACCCACCCCGGGTATGATATGATGTTATGACACGCATGTACACAGATGTTTTCAGAAAGAACAGTCTTTGGTTTGTTGGTCTTCCCATCCACCCACCCTTCTTGCTTGTTTTACAGCTCTGAGTTGAGATTTTGAGCAGGAGGGTGGCTCACAGCTTCAAGTTATGGAGTGCGTGGTACGAGAGCTTCGCTGGATTTGCCTTCATCGTTTCTCATCTGATCTGTGCAGTGGACGTCTGGTTCAAGACAGCTACAGAAAGAGGGGTTGGGTTTAGAGTAATGGACTTATATAAGGAAGGGTCCCTGCTCATTGGCCTCCTGCAGGGCATGACCTGTCCTCCATGATGGATTGGGGAGTCCCCCCTTGCATTGACATTGAACTCTGTTTAGTTCTGTTTTAAACTTTTTGTTTGTAAAGTTTTTTCTTTGCTGCTGTGGTTTCAGAGTAAAGATTAGAATGCATAATAATCGCCTCCTTGTCTTTAATAGAATCTAAACCCCCATCTCACGTTAGTGTGGGGGATTAGTTATTTTCTCCAATCTCAATCTTCTATATCCATACCACTGGGTTCATCCTGTTCCTGATGATATTCTTATTCCGTTGCAAATAACAATGGAGTAAAAGATCTTTCATAGACAGCTTCACAGATGCAGAAGCTAACCTTGTGGTTGACTTTCACTTCATAATTTTTATAAACTCAATCTATGGCTGGAGGTCAAGAAAAACATGTCTGCCAAAACCTTCTCAAAGAATCTGAATGTCCTTTGCCCCAAGCGATTAATGAGGTGATTCACTCATATAGTGGCACACACTCTAGATGGGATTTCCTGCACTCAGAACCCTACAGTAGTATAAACCCACCCCTATGTACATGGGGATGAGCTCTTTGCTATTCTGATAGCCACACTCCAATCCTGCTCCCCCCCCAAACCAACAGTACTAAGGCACCAACGACGACTATCAGGCCATGGAGGGACATCAATCTGGACAACTCCTCATAGCCCTTGAAGTGTCAACATCTTACTAGACCATGCCCAACAACCCATGAATGCCAGATGAAGGGATCCACTCTGATCATGAAGGAATATTGCTGCCCAAAGAGGCTCTTCAATTGCTCCCAAAATAATCGAGCAGCTAGATTGTATATGTCCAACCTGAATAACCTCAAGAACGAAAACAGAGGAATTTTGTACATCTTGAAAACAGTTATTAATATGCTGAATAAGAAGCATACTGCTAATAACTCTGGATTTACAGAGGCTAAAGACCAGAAAAGCCCAGTCTGGAAATATTTTCTTCTGTGGCATGTTATTTTTGCTGGGCATTAAGGTTAAAGCAAAAATGAGGAGTGGTATTACATGGCTGAACTAGCCTACATTGGTGCAGCCAGTCTGGATATATTTTATCTTACTGCGGCATGGTATTTTCCAATGGAATTAAGAGTAAAGCCAGCATGATTTGTGTTCTTAAGAGGTGAAGTCTTGATATCTTTTTTTTGTGACATGGCCTTTTATACTGTCAGAGCTCACAGTAGTATGTTCTGATTTGGAAATACTGTATATTTTGGTGCAGCCTGCATCGACATGTGTGGGCACAGCCAGCAGGACAATGTTTTTGTACTGGTATGAATTGCAAGCAAAGACATCAAGAAAATGAGTTGCAAAACGCCCCTGTGCACTGTTTGGGACTTACATCTATTGGATTCTTCATGCTTTACCCTACAAAACTGAGTGAGTGCAAACTGTGTGTCTTTTTACACATTTTTCACAGAAAGTGTGCTGTAAACTGCACCATTTTAACTTGTTATTTAAAAAAGAAATTCTGGGGGGAGAATCCCCATAGGCCTGCTTTGTAGGTTCAGCTCATTTGCTACAATCGGTTGTCCTGGAATAGTCCTGGGAAACATTTATGCCACTCCAATAAATACATTCACCAGCCGCCACGGCAGCACATTCTAAAAACAACATTCTAAAACAGGCTTGCAGCCCTTTAAAAGTCATAGCTTGCTCCCTATTGTCTTTCTCAGGTTTATTTGACTGTCAAAAATGGAGTAACTAGGTAACGTCCAGAGGTGGGCTTGAAGGAGTTTTGGAATTCCTTTCGTGCGATTTGGCATTTTGCAGAGTTTTTGAGGAGTTGATTAGTTGTTTGTAGTTTTTCTGATGTTTGTTGAGCCCTGTCTGAACCTCTTTTGTTTGGTTTTATTTGTTTGTGGTGCTTTTAGTGTTCATTGATCCTTCATTCATTCCTTTTTGTGTATTTTTGCGTGGGTTTAGACCCCCAGCCTCCTCAACAAAACATCCCTTGTTATCCTTACTCCCTTGTAAAAAAATTCTATTAAAAAGGTTCCTCTTGAACTTTCCCTTTGCGTCACCCCAAAATGTCAAACAAAACAAAACAAAACATGTTTCCTAATACCTTTGCTTTCCCCTCTGAAACCTTTGTGTGAGTCTGAGATGCTTCAAAAGCTGCATACTGGTCGGTCACCATCGTTCTGTTTGTGAGTTCAAAGAATCCTTTACAATTGTATGAGTCTTACGTGAATCCCTTTGTTTGTTGTCTTTGACGCTTCCTTTGTGTTTTGAACAATGACCCCACTAGCAAAAATGTCAAATTTGAAGAGATTGCTGGGGCTGGGGAGGGTGAAGTAGATGTGGAGTTGGTCTACTCTTCATCCTTGTTGTCAGAGGTCGTGGTTGTCATCTAGGATGGGTAGACAGAGGGAGAGGAAGGGCAGGCAAAGGTTGCTGAGTTTAAAGGAGGAGGAAGTTAAAGGCTCTGGTCCTTTGCAAGGTCGAATGTCATGGAAGGCAGACCTTAGCCAGAGTCAGTGCTTGAAGAAGCTCATGGGGTGCAGGCACAGGATAGGGCTACCAATGAGGCTGTGGTAGCTGCACAGTCGCTCCGTGAGGTCCTGCAAATGTTAAAACGTGCACTGATCTTGGAGTTGGTGGTCGAAGAGGTGGTAGCTCAGCGGCAGCAGGCAGAGGTTGCCACATAGGGGCAGGGAGACACCAGGCAGTGGGGAGAGCAGGGGGTGGTGTTGCTGCAGGAGACAGAAGAGACCCAAGCAGAGGAGCCACTAATGGCGCCCAAGAAGATGTCTCAGGTGTAGAAGAGTAGGTCCAGTGCCCTTTCAAATGCCTGTGCAAAACGGGCAAAGCAGGCACTTGCTTTCCTTAAGTGGTGGAAGGAGGGTCAGAAGATAATCCCACCCATGACATCACTGCCCATCTGGACATGGGGCCTCATTATGGGTTTGCAGGTGCAGGAAAAACTGCTGGTAAAATTGCCGGTAATTCCCACACTTTTAATACACTGGCAAAACAATTCTGCTGGTGGGGGTCACTGATTTACCTCCAGCCAAGAGCTGGAGGTAAATCAGGTCCCCACTGGCAAATAAATGCTGAAATGATTCCATCAATCCCCTTCATGAAGTCCTATGGGACTCCATGAAATGGGAATTTACTGCCCTTTCCGCCACCTGGAATATCCCAGTAATACGGGGAAATCAGGTGGCGGGAACGGTAGAGCAGTTTGCAAGTATCCCACCGGAATGACCAGCGGTATGCTGGCAAACTTGTAATGAGAGCCATGGTCTTGGGACTACTTCGACATTTTGGAGTGCGTGGTTGTCAACAGGGAGGCACAGTGCAATATTCAATGTCTGCAAGAAGACACTACAATGGAGTAACCTAAAATCAAGCACCTATGGTCAATCACGTATACTGCCGCACAAGGATGTGCACTGGAGCCCACATCACTTGCTACCCACCTTGCTACTTTAGCTCCCTTTTCCTGTGGTGACAGCGATGATCAGGGTGTGTCATGTGACATTACACCCTATCGCCACACCCTTCACACTCTAGCAAGCAAACCTTGTCGCCTTTGACACTGTGCCAGCACAAACATCTTCCCAACAACGATGTCTGGATAAGCACAGCCTGACCCAGGCCTGTACTCTGCTAAAACCATCTACAATCAGATGTTACTCTCTGAAACCCTGTTATGGATACATTTGTCATCTTATCCCAAAATGAGGTGGAACAGCCTCCCGTTTATTGGTAACCTCTCGTTTATTGGCTATAACTTGGAAAAGGTAGTCGCTGCACAACTACTTGCCGAAATTGAACAACTATCCCTGTAAACGACTGTCGGGGCTCCCTCCCAAGTGAAGCATTTAGACAGCCACCATTATGGATATCAGTAATTCAACCCTTCTCATTGACCCCTTGGCTGCATTTCAACACCATCAACCACTGCATTGTCCTCTCCCTACCGGCTGACAGGATGGGATTCTTTGGCACTTTCCTGGATTGGTTTACCTCTTACCTCTTTGGTGGACACCAGGCCATCCAAATGAAAACATTGTGTTCTAACCGAAATCAAGTCTCCTGCGGCGTCCCCTAAGGCTCCATCTTCTCACTGATCCTTTTTAACCTCTATATGGAGCCTCTGGGCTCACTCCTCCAAGATCCTGATGTAGCCATCCATCAATACGCAAACGATACTCTGTTGTACATGAGAGTAAAATACCCATAGGTCATCAGTCGTCTCTGTGATTATCTAGCCATCATTCAGTCCTTTATGTTGACTTCCTACCTTTAACTTAACCCATCCAAGACCAAATGTGTCCTCATCGGTCTTCCCGCTAAGCAACATCTTGTCCAGCAACAGCCCACTGATATTCATCTAGAAGGATTTGATCCACAACTCTTGGAGTTATCAAAATCCTTAGCTTCACCAGTGACAGCAGCCAGTCCGAGAAACACAGAGTCGAGAAGGCACAAACTGTTTGGCTCGGAATGTCCACTCTTTGCAAAATCAAACCCTTCATCCTGCCACAGGCCTTCCGGACCGTAATGCAGGACCAGGTGGTCTCACAATGGGGAAAAGGCCTACCTGGACGGAGCTCCCAGCTGCTCACTTGGCTCTTCGAAAAGCAGTCCACCACACTGCAGTGCATCTTATTATGCGTGTGCAGAAATTGATTGAATTCTCCACAACTTTTCAATTTTGTAAATATCTCAAAATGGGGCTTTTTTTAACAACACCTGACCAATGACTAATCCAAATGGACACACAGATTGAAGCACAGACCGCAAACTCAGAGTACAGTACTGCTCTTAAAACATGCCAGCCCAAACGCTGGGTACTAATGCCCTGCACTGCGCTCCACTGCTCTCGGGGTATGTCTGGGCTTCAAACAAGGAAATAATAAAAAAAATAAAAACAGCTCTCCAACAGATAGTTCTCTGCTGACATTACCTCAAACAATGCTTTCACTGTTTATTCTGGAGATTACAGAGTGGCTAAATCATTCACTATCAGATAGTTTGGCGTCTAAGCAAGGTAAATGACTATGGGGTGCCCGTTAACCAAAAAAACATCCTTGGACCATAATGAGCCGAGCAACTTTCATCTACTCTTCAAGCTGTCATTTATGGCAGAACAGCTCAAGCACAGAGGTACTGCTGAATCGCTAAGCACCTATATTAACATAAAATACCTAGTAGACCCGGCTCAATTGTGTTTAAGCGCGAGGTAACACAGAGATTGTCACTACAACCATGCGTGCCCAGCTCATCAAGGAAGCTGCTGCTGGCAGAGCCACTGGATTTGTCCTATTGGATGTGTCTGACATGTTTTATACTGTGGAACAGAGTATTCTGTTGACAAGGCTGAAACCCTACGGAATTGGCTGCAGAACTATTGTCTGAATGGCATGTTTTTTTGACCGATAGAAATTCAGATTGAACATTTGGTTTCGCAAGCTCGGTCACTCCACGAGGGTCAGCACTGTCACAGGTATTGTTTATTCTTTATAAACTTTAGCTGTCATTATTTGCGATGAGAGAATCCCTTTTAGGAATTATGCAGTCGATGAAAATGCCGGTTAGCCCTCCAGGGAACACAATAAATGGCTCACTTTAATTCAAGGAATGGCTGTCTTCCATCAAGACTTAGCCATCAATGGGAATTCTTGGCAAATCAGTCCTTATAAAACCAAAGAGCTGGCTGTGAAGGCCACTATGAATCCATGGTGCTCCCTATTTTGTCCCCATTATTTATCTCTTGCTTCAACAGCTGCCCAGTAGTTTGGAAGCTGAGCATTCTGATGGACATGCATTTGTTGATGGAACCATAAATTGCTCAGGTGGTTAAATATATTTTTTTCGAGTAATAAAATGTATTAATTTGTTTCCTTTACTTTCTTTTGATCATAAGGTGTTGGTTCTGATTTTTCTTCAAATTTGGATTTCAATAATAGTGTCTATTGTGCTCTGCCATGAGATACTTCTCTCAAGACTGCAGTACGATCAAAATGCGGCCGCCATGTTGTTGTTGAAAATTCAAAAAGTTGAACACGGCTATACGGGCCTGGCATTCTTACAGTGGTTACCTGTTAGCAAAAGAATATTCTTCCAGACCACATATATGGTGCATAAAGCAACATATATAGCTGAATAATATATTCTGTAACATTGTTTTGTGCCATATCGACCAAAAAGACAGTTAAGTACCGGATCCCATGTCCGGCTTCTGACTCCGAAGATCAAAAAAGCCAGACTGGACAGAAGGTCATTCGTTATTTTAGCTGTAAAGAATTGCAATTCCTTATGTTTCAGGAAATAACGAATAGCCCCGCTTAGCTTGTAGCTTTGCGGTGGTCTGCAGGCATAATGTCAGTTCATACTTTACTGTGCCACAATACCCTTTGGATGATCAGAGCGCTTTATAAAACCCTATAACATAACATACCTTAAGTGGTCCTTACGAGGTGAGTGGTAACAGTAAATCTAGTGGTATTTGCCAAATACTGCCTGATTTACAGTGCGCCATTTTAAAGTTGGAAGGTATATGTTAAGAGTACGGGGGAGGTTAGGCTCAGTAACAACACGCACGCTGAGGTTTCTCACTCAACTGGCCACGCCTTGGAACTGACGTGACCTTTCTATTGTATTACACACATCACATCTGCTGTACGTTACACCACGTAACGGCTGGATGTTACAACACCCCTCACCAAACATAAACAAAAAAACATATAAACCAAGCAAATAACTACGTTATCCAAACCGTCCCTCTTGCATAGCTATTAAAGATGACATCTTCCATATTCCTTTTAATTGTCCACTATAAAGTAATTCAATCTTGAAGGCAATCTGCTCCGTTCCCTGTTGGCATATCTCCCTTTTTTGCTGCAGTTTCTAGCTCCTCTGTGAGAGGTGCGTTCCTACTCATGTGTTGTTGTTTGACTCTCTCATGTGGAACTTCCATGCCAAGTTCTTCCCTGTCCTGGCACAAACATTCTCCTTCCTTCAAACCTTTGAACGAGCTGCAGTTGCGGGTCACTGCTACACCCTGCCACCGAGCTGTGACCATCAACCCCTTTCTTCCAGTTATAGTCCATGTGGCAACCTCCCACTTGTGTTTGGGATGGTATTAGACATCACCATCTGGACGACCTGCATTATTTCTTTTCTGTGTGTCACCAACCTTTGTCACATCTACTGCTGCCCTCTGCCTTGGCGTGGGTTCCGGCATCACCAAATGGACTTTCCATTGTAATAATGTTTCAGCCTGCGACACGCCTAAGGCAGTGTGTTAGGGAGAATTCCCCAAATGCGCTAATTTCCCTTAACTTTTGAGACCCCCAGCAACTTTGCTGGATTTCTAGGATTTAATTTTTTACCTGGGAAGAGTGTGAACCTTTTTTTCCCACTCTTCCATGTATTTTGTGTGTGTTTTACCTTTGTGTTCTTTGGTTATGGAGTTTTAAAACAACTCCAGTGGCATCATCTTTTTCTGTGTGTCACACAGCACCTTCAGTACAGTGGCACAGGGGTGTCTTTCAGACTCCCCAAAGGTTTAAATACATTCTCTGGGACTGACTACCGTCTCCCAGAGCATGTAAAGTTAAATTGCCTTTACTAGTCTCTTTAAGTTTTCTGACCCAGCACACACTATCTTCCTATAGAGTGCTGGAGGGGTTGCCTAGCTTCCCCCGAGTCAAAACACTCATGTAACAGTAAAATGTTACCCTTTCCTATTTTAAATGGCTGGTTGCAGTGGTTTAGATCAACTACTGTGATTTTTCCCGACCGCTAATAACGGTAGCTAAAAATCAGGTAATCCATGTTTTTCAATATGGCGCTAAACCAGGCTTGGTCGCTTTGTTCGTTGGCCTTTGGTGGGCTTCAGTGCTGAAGCCCTCCTCTGGCGCCAGGGTGTCTGGGGTGGACAGGATGTGAGGGAGGTGCCAGAAACTCCCTGTGCTTAGTCTTCTAGGAGCCCTGAATGCACTCTGGCATGATTGGCTGGCTGGCTGTCCGGCAAGGACAGCCGCCCTGCTGTGTGAGCGATAGCCAGGCTGGAATGAATGGGGGAAAACTATTTAAAAGCAGGTCTCTGGGACTTGGAAAGCAGAGTCATTCACTGAAACGAAAGAACCGAAGAGGAGAGAAAGGAAGAGGACTGCTGAAACTCCTGGACAGCCGATGAAGCCCTGCTGCAGGTCCGAATCCCCTGAAACTCTGACCACAGAGAAGCCCTTCAAGGTTAACTTCTTCCCTTGAGTTTGGTGGGAACAACCAACTCACAAGCCACCTGGACACCGTCCTATTCTGGCCGAATTTTCATCAGAGTGCTGTTGAAAAATAGATAGCCAGAGGGAAGGAAAGCAGCTTGTGGACTTTAAGGCACTCACACCCGACAAACCACCCGACATCCTCCTTCTTGTCCCCACGACTGAAGCTCAGGAGCAGCAAGAAGTGCTTGAACTGCCAGGAACAACTGCCTCAGCTACAGCTTTTGTCATTGACAAGGTACTGTGAAAACGCAGTCCGGGAATCTTTTTTCGGCCATCGAGAAAGTGCATGAAACTTTCCTCAACTAGGAAGGCTTGTCCTTCCCTAAACATTGGTCAAACTTTTTGCCTAGCCAAATCCTTTAACAATCCATGGCAAAGACTTAACCGTTATCTACCAGAACTGTGCTGTCCGATACAAAAGAGTCTGAACCATTGACTTTGGCCCAGGCCTATTGAGAAGAATTGTTAGTTGTATTTAACTGAAACCCTTTGCCCTGCCTATGAATGTATTTGGGCTGTCTAGTCTTATAACCTTGGGCCTCATTACGAGGTGGGCGGTAATGGATTACCGGTACCGGTAATCCCTTACCGCCCTATTACGAGTTCCCTTTGCAGGTCATCCCTAAGGACGGGACCCGCAAAGGGACTTTGGTGCTAATAACGGTACCGCAATTTGCGGTACCGTTATTAGCGCCTTCCCCATTCCCATTGAGCCCTATGGGGGCTCAAATGGGAATGGGGAAGGGCCCTGGTGAATGGGGAATTACCGCCCCGCCAACCTTGGAATGGGGCGGAAATAGCTTGATTCACCAGGGCGGAGTCGGTAAGGATTTGGAGGCAGCCATGGTGCTAATAGCACCATGGTTACCTCCAAACTCCTAATGAGGCCCCTTGTCTTTTCCCTCCTTTATTCAGTATCTGAAGTGCCATTTTGCTCCTACTTCATTTTTGAGCTAAACTTGTTCAGTTCCTTACCGGTTGGATTTTTGTGGTGTATTAGTGTGTGATATTGAGCTGCTTGTGCTAGTGTAATGTTTTATAACTGACTGAGTAAATAAATGTATATTCTTTTACCAAGAAACCTTGAGTAAGTGTTTACTTGAATCACTGTATTGGTTGGTCCTTTGTGTAACTTGTTCTAGTGCTCACTTAAACTCTTGAGATAATTATGGCTGCTCAGCCATTGCTACCACTTTACTGTGTAGTACAGGCTTGTACCAAAGATGAAATTGTGCTTACACTTGTAGTCTTAATTGCCTGTAGTGTTCCCAAAGGGTACTGCAGGTGATGCCGCCTAACACTGGTGTACAGCGGTGAGGATAAAGTATACTTGTTACATTTAGAGTGCTACTTTTACTTTTGTTCAAATAATCCTCCCAAGGCAAAGCAACACTAGTAAAACAATTTTATTATCATGACTGATATGGAAAGCTGCAGACAGGAGGCCCTAGTGACTTTAACTTTTGATCAATTGAGAGATATGTGTAAAGCTAGGAATCTCACTGTCAAAGGCAAAATGGTTGAATTGATAGAAACATTGTTAGAATACCAATGTCTGAGGAGTGGGTCAGAATCCCCCACACATCCAGCAAATGTAGAAAATGTTGATGAGGATGATAATGTTTCTGAGAGTAACTCAAATGGTATGGATGAGTTAGATGAGGAAGAAGAGTCTTCAAATATAGGCCCTGTTTTACCTCTACCTGCTCATAGGCCTCAACCTCTGACCACAGGGACCCCACCAGGTCCAACATTAAGCCCTGAATGTGTCTCTTTACAAAGAATGAGACTTGAGTTAAAGTTTAAAAGAATCCAAGCTCAAGCTGAATGCAAACATCAAGAACTTAAACCCAGAGAGATGGAATTTAACCATGCACTAGAGAGGAAAAGGTTGTCTGTTGAAACTGGTTTTTCACCCAGAGTCTTCTAGGTCTTCCAGTCCTAAGAGGCCTTGCATGCCCAAAGATGCAGTAAGTATTTATGAGGTTAAGCTTGATATTTTGGATTTGTTGGCTGCTTTTGAATATAACCATGGGATTCAAGACATTACAGGGATCAGTTGATTCCTTGGCTTTTTTCTAAGCTACCCCCTGTTGAAACTGATGTGGTAATGGAGTTGGGGGATATAGACAGAAAAGAGTATGAAACTGTGAAGCTAGCTTTGATAGCTAGATTTGGGAAGAACCCTTCTCAGCATCTTAAGAGGTTTAGGGCCCTCAAAAAGCATAATGGTACCCCTTGGGCTACCTGGGTGAGTGAATGTTTGAAAGACTTAGATGGTTGGGATAAGGGTTACAGAGTGAACACTTATGAAGGTATGAGAAGTCTGTTTATGTTGGAATCTATTTATGATGCCTCCTCTCCTGAGCTGAGACAGCACTTGGCTGACTCTAAGGAAATTGATCCAAATAAGTTAGCAAGGGCTGTTGACTTGGGGGTTGCCAACAGGGCTACTCACAAGGAATCTGGGGCAACTCAGAAGAAGGATGGAGGGAAGCAGCACACCTCCAATCCAAAAGAGGGCCACAAACATAACAAGGGTAAGCCACAGGGAAAGCCGAATCAGGCTAGTGTACCTTCTGGGGACAAACCAGAAGGAGGTCAGACCAAACCCCCATTCATAAAAAACATTTGGTAAATGTTATGCTTGTGGGTCAACTGACCATGTGAAAGGGGATCCCAGATGTAAGGGTAACCCTTCAGGGGTCCACACTGCCTCCTTAGCATTCTCCCCAGTGGATGAAGTACCAATAGCAAGTGGAAACTTTCACTTACTGGCTGAGGGACCCATGAAAGCCTCAGAATTTAGATGTGTATAACTCTATCTCAGATAATACTAAAGAGTATTACAAAGACAGTGTTCTTGTGAATGGTTAGGAGACCCCTGCCATTAGAGACACTGGGGCCAGCATAACTGTAGTTGATGAATCATTTTTCAAGGTTGAGGATGTTGCTAAGGCACCCAAAATCTTACCTAAGCTTGCTGGAGGACCTGTCCAAATGCTTCCACAGTTACCAGCTCTCATCCAGTGTAATGATATGACTGTCAAGATACCTGTAAGTGTGCAGAGTGAAGTACCTCGGAGAGTCCTGTTGAGAAATGACTTAAAACCTCTTGGAGTTGTATCAAGAACCCCCAGGCCTCCCAGCAAAAGGAAACAGGAGCATACTAGGAAGGCCAGAGAGAGTACCTTAAGGGGCTCTCCAGGGGAGATAATAGAGGAAACTATAACTTCTAGTCGACAGGACTTACTGACTGCAATTTCTAAGAAGAAAGAGGAAAAGGGGCAACCTAAAACCTCTAGGAAGAAACCAGCCAGCACTCCTGTTCTACCAACAAGGAAATCCCCGTGTTACGCTCACCTGACTCCCACGGAGGCGCAGGTCTGGTTTGGAGTGTTGTTGCTTCTTCTATGGTGAAGCGCAGGACCCAAAAGATGGACTGGACCGGACCTTCGAATCTGGCTTGTCTGGCTCGCAGGAATATCTTTCTGTATGTGAAAAGGGAGTATTAACAATCTGCGGGAGAAAGTATAAGCCTCCCGCTCCCTTCTCACCCCTCTACGAAACCCTCCTGCGACCCCCACGTGAAGTCTCACCTTAGGGTTTGAAAGGTTGAGCTCTCCATCCTGCTTCTCATGCAGGGGCGCGTTGTATCCAGTTACTTCACTGGAATTCTGATTGTAGAGGGTTCAAGTTTTGTTTTCCCGGTATAGTACCGTAAGGATTCTGTTAATGAGTATGATTCCGCTGTAATAATTGTTCGTTGTCTCTTTTTCAGGTGCGGAAACTATTCCGAGAAGAGCTGTGGAACCGAAGAATGAGACTCTGGTGAGCTTGATGAGAGTTCTCTCAGTGTCCTTGTATCAATGCGCTCACTAACGCTGATGTCTTTTTTCCCCATAGGGGCCGGGGTCCGGAAATGCCTGGATGTGGCACCGACCCGAAACGAAGCTCAATCCAGAAGAAATCAGGTAAGTCTTTAATGGGCGTTTGGGCAATGTCTTTTCATGCGCCCACTAACGCTGATGTCTTTTTTCCCCATAGGGGCCGGGGTCCGGAAATGCCTGGATGCGGCACCGACCCGAAACAAAGATCAATCCAGAAGAAATCAGGTAAGTCTTTAATGGGCGTTGAGTAACGTCTTTTCATGCGCCCACTAACGCTGATGTCTCTTTTTCCCCTTAGGGGCCGGGGTCCGGAAATGCCAGGATGCGGAACCGACCCGAAAAGTAGTTGGAATAACCCAACAGGTAAGCTTTGTAATGGAAATTAAGGTTTCCTTGTTTTCTTTCCCCTCTCACCTTTATTCTTGTCTTTTTCTCCCTAGACGCCATGATGTGGCTGCGAGTCCAGATGTCGCCGTAGAACGTGGTGGTACCTTGTACAGGTGAGGGAGATGCGGCGCTGCAGCGATCGATGCGATGTGCTTTTAAATGGAAGTCTTCCTTTTCAGGACCGTCGGCGAGATGTCTCCGGAATGCGGAATTAGCAGGTAAGGACTCTTCTTTACCCTTTTCTCTTCTCTTCTCTCTTTGCAGGTGTTCCAGGATGCTGGCAGGAGTGGCAGAAGACAGAATGCAGGAGCAAACACAGTGAGCGTCCAGCTGCTATATGCATAACAACGCGAAGCGTGAGTTGCTGCTTGGGCGTGGCTTAAATAGCCTTCAAAGTAGTTCCAGGCATGTATCCTTCCTCTCAGGTATGTATTCCTCCCCTGACCACACCCGTGTGGTTAAGTAGTTCCAAAGATAAAGTAGTCCCATTCAGGCCTCAGAAGTCCTGGATGTTGCAGCATGGTCTGCATCAGGTAAGTTAACACTAAGCACCTTTAACACAAAGTCCCCTTTTATGAGCCTGGCGCCTATGGCGCCAGGACTGTGGCCCGATATGAGCCTGGCGCCAAAGGCGCCAGGACTGAGTCCAAAGAGCCCCTACTTGAGGCTGTTGTGACTTCCCTTGAAGACATGATGTCTGCCTCTGGGGTAGCTGGGTCTTGTCTGGCACCTTGGAGGTAGGCATCATGACAGTACCCCCTCCCAAGGCCCCTCCCAAGGTCGTCCTTTCTGGGGGTTTCGGCTTGCTTGGGAATTTTCGGTGGAATCTTTGCACTAATCGTGGGGCGTGTACATGGTCACTTGGTTCCCAAGATCTTTCCTGAGGTCCGTACCCCTTCCAATCAACTAGATAGAAGAGGTTTGATTTTAACATTTTGGAATCCAATATGTCCTTAACTTCAAATTCTAATTCCCCATCGATTTGAATCGGTTCAGGTGGTTTGCTTAGTCTTGTTCCAGGCTGCACCGGTTTTAACAGTGATGCATGAAAAACGGGATGAATTCGCATGTTGGCTGGTAGATCGAGTTTAAAGGCCACTGGGTTAATTATAGCTTTGATGGGATAGGGTCCAATGTATCTGGGATTAAAAGTCAGCGGTCCTTTGAGAGGCAAATGCTGGGTTGCCAGCCACACCTGGTCTCCAATCTGGTACGAAGGTGCTTCACTCCGATGTAGATCAGCATTTTCTTTGTATTTTTTCTTGGCTTGTTGAAAAATGAGTTGTAGCTTCCTTGAAGGCTCGGGTTATAGTAGAATGCAAATGATCAACTGCAGGCATTTCCAGGTTTTGAGGAGGGTCTAGCTCTGAGGTTCTAGGATGATGACCATACAAGGTGTAAAAAGGGGTTTGTCCTGTTCCAGAATGTACAGAATTGTTATATGCATACTCTCCGATCCATAGAATATCTTTCCAGCTGTTTTCAGATTGATGCAACATGCACCGAAGATATTGTTCAATGGTTTGGTTAGACCTCTCGGTTTGACCATCGGTCTGGGGGTGGTGACTAGTGGATAAGCACACTTCAATTTGTGCCAGTTGGCAACATTTCCTCCAAAAATGGGAAATAAATTGGCTTCCTCGGTCTGAGATTAATATGGATGGAAACCATGCATACGAACTATGTTTTCCAGAAATTCCTTGGCCAAGATGGAGGCTGAAGGTACCCCTTTTAAAGGGATAAAGTGGGCCATCTTGGAGAACAGATCCACAATTACCAAGATAGTGTTATATCCATAGCAAGGAGGCAGGTCGGTAATAAAGTCCATTGACAAGGTGTGCCAAGGGGCCGGTGGAATATCCAAGGGTTGTAGGAGACCGGCTGATCTCTTCTTTTGACCTTTATTTTGAGCGCAAACTCCGCAAGACCTCACAATAGATTGTATGTCTTTTCTCCAGGATGGCCACCAGAATTGTCGTTTGATCTTTTCCTCAGTTTTTGCGATACCAGGATGTCCTTCCAATAATGTATCATGATAATGAGCAATGACCAATTCTTGCAGTTCTTTGTTGGGCAGAAATAACTGCCCCTGGAAGTACGGTAAATCGTTATTAACAGTAAAGTGTGACCCCTTTTGAGTCCATTCTTGCAAGGCTGTGGAATTTAAAAGTTGTTTAACTCGATGTCATAAAGCACCAAAGTATTGACTGAAAAGGATACGGTACTCAAAAGGATACAGATGGTAGGGTCTTCCGGATCCCTGTTCACACGATTTGATAGTTGTGAAGTCAAGTTTAGACCTTCCAAATGATACGACTCTCTGACTGATGAAACAGGCAGAGAGATGGATCACTGGAAAGGGTGTGGGTAAAGTATAGGAAGTCAGCCTAGAACAAAATAAGTATCATAAGAAACTGCCCCAAATCGACTCTCTATGATAGAACAGTATTTGGCATTAATTCACACACTGACCTTATGACTGGTGTAGAAGAATCCAGCAGAAGTCTCTTGAGGAAAATCCGGAATTGGAACAAACGACAAGGAAGGGAAGATTAGTAAGGGAGACTTATCCCGAACGGCACAAGGCTCACGCTA
Organism: Ambystoma mexicanum; assembly: GCF_040938575.1. Classification (NCBI taxonomy): domain Eukaryota; kingdom Metazoa; phylum Chordata; class Amphibia; order Caudata; family Ambystomatidae; genus Ambystoma; species Ambystoma mexicanum. Next base: position 846,419,106 of record NC_090941.1, on the reverse strand, counting down.
GATACCGGGTTGCTGCACCACAGGATAGCGTCCAAAGTACTGTTCACTGTCACCTTCCAACAGTCCTTGAAAAGCTTCCTTCCCACGTAGAGAAAAGTATAGAAATGAATAAATCCACCTGTTAATATCACAGATGCAGGAGTCGGAAATAACGCCCTTTTGTGAAATAAACAAAGTACACGCGGTTCTGAACAGCCGCGAAGAAAATAGTGTGCGCGTGTGGAATTACACGCGAATAGGATTCACGCAGCCCAGGCCAGCCGCGCTTGAAGACAACGTGTGCGTGTGGAATTACACGCGAACAGGATTCACGCAGTCCAGGCCAGCCGCGCTTGAAGACAGCGTGCGCTTGTGGATTTGAACGTTAACAGGATACACGCAGCCCCGGACAGCAGCGTTTGAAGACAACGTGCGCGTGTGGAATTACACGCGAACAGGATTCACGCAGTCCAGGTCCACCGCTCTTGAAGACAACGTGCGCTTGTGGATTTGCACGTTAACAGGATACACACAGCCTCGGACAGCAGCGTTTGAAGACAACGTGCGTGTGTGGAATTACACGCGAACAGGATTCACGCAGCCCAGGCCAGCCGCGCTTGAAGACAACGTGCGCTTGTGGATTTGCATGCTAACAGGATACACGCAGCCCAGGACAGCCGCGTTTGAAGACAACGTGCGCGTGTGAAATTACACGCGAACAAACAGCTCCAGGAATCAGCGTGTGGCGGAAAACACACTATAGAAGGCCCAAGAAGCAGCTGAGGAAAACTGCAAGGACGCAGATCGGAGGTTCAGCTACATAACGCCAAATGATTTGATCAGAAGCAGCGAGTGAAGTTTCCACGCTACTTATATACGTAATGCCGTAGCTCACGTGACGAAGCAGAATTCACGTGAATTTAGCGACGTGAAAAGTGCAGACATCGCTTTCACGGCAATGAATCGAACAACCGCCATTTGGAATAGAACGGTCTAGCTGTTCTATGAGCGTAAGAGGTAGAACCACGTCCAGCATGCATGACAGTGCCATCCCCCAAAGGGGCAACCTCTCCCCTTTTAGAGTGAAAACGCTTCAATAAAGCAGGAGCATGTATATTGGAAAGAGGTTCCCAGGACCTATCTTCGGGACCGTAGCCCTTCCAATCCACCAGATAATACGGCCTACCAGAACGTAGCCTCATATCCAGTATGTCCTGTACCTCGTACTCATCTGAACCCCTCACAGAAATAGCAACAGGCCGTACAGGCAATCTGGTAGCTTCAGAACACGGCTTAATGAGTGACACATGGAATACGGGATGCACTTGCCATCGTTGTGGCAAAGCCAGACGGACAGCAGCTGGATTAATTACTTGGAGTACTGCATACGGACCAATGTATTTATGCAACAATTTCTTTTTTCCTGGTATCCTCAAGTTCTTAGTGGACAACCATACTTTCATACCAGCCTTGTAGACAGGTGCAGGTACTCTATGAGCATCGGCATAGAACTTGTTGTGTCTTTTAGCTTGTTCCAATTGCTGCTTCACTTTCCTCTGGAGATTCTTAAGATCACGAAAAGTATGGCCTGCGGCAGGAGTATCCAAAGACAAACTGGAATCCAAAGGTATTGATCGGGGGTGTTGTCCATAAAGAGCATAGAAAGGTGAAGTGCATATAGCACTATGATAGGAGTTGTTGTAGGCGAATTCTGCTGCCGGCAGGACCTTGAGCCAATCTGATTGAAACTGCAGACACAAACACCGCAGATATTGTTCCATAGTGCTATTGACTCTTTCGGTCTGTCCATCAGTTTGAGGGTGATAAGCACTGGACATTCTGTCATCAATCAGTAATGCTGAGGTTTGTGCTCTCCAAAAGCGTGACGCAAATTGTGAGCCCCTGTCCGTAATGATTACTGACGGTAGACCAAAGAAACGGAATACATGTCGAATGAACAGGTCAGCCAAAATAGCAGCTGTTGGTAAACCAATACAGGGAATATAAAGAGCCAATTTAGTGAAGTAATCCACTACAACCCATATGGTAGCGTATTCCTGGTTTGTGGGAATTCCACCACAAAGTCCATAGATATCATGTCCCATGGTTTGTTAGGGACAGGTAGGGACTGGAGTAAGCCCACTGGTTTACCAGGAGTGTTTTTGCATTGGATGCATACAGAACATGTTGATACATGATTTATGACATCTTTTGTCATGGATGGCCACCAACACCATCTTTTAAGCAGCTCTAGTGTTTTCTTCTGTCCAGGATGGGCTGCGATCAAGGAATCATGATTCCACTTGAGGGCCTTATTCCGCGTTGAAAACGTTGGTAAGTAGAGCACTCCTTGTGTGAAAGGTAAACCGTTATGTACGTCCAGCTTCATATCCTTGATCACTTGGGGATGATTTTTCACCCACTCCTGTACTTCGTTTTTTAAGGATGGTTGAACAGAACAACTACATATTACATGATCTGCCAACAACTGATTGTGCATCTGTGATTCTTCCTTCGCCTCCTCACCAATGCGAGACAAAGCGTCTGACTTAACGTGTTCTCTGGCAGGACGATATGTGACCTGGAAATCGTATTGAGCAAAAAAGACATGCCATCTGGCCTGTCGAGTCGTAAGACATTTCATAGATTTGAATGCTTGAAGATTTCCATGGTCAGAGTACACCAACACCTGATGTTTGGCCCCAAGAAGATGATGTCGCCATTCTCGGAAAGCATCCTTGATTGCCAGTAATTCCCGCTCAGTGACGGTGTAATTTCGTTCATATGGGGTAGTTTGCGAGAGAAGAAAGCCACTGGGTGCTCCTCCTTGGTTTCTGTGCAAACTTGTGACAGCACCGCTCCAGTAGCGACACTGGATGCATCCGCTTCAACAATAAACTGGCGATGTGGATCCGGATGCTGAAGCACGGGTGCAGTGGTAAATGCTTCCTTTAACATCTCGAATGATGCTTGGGCATTCTGGTTCCAACAGAAAGGAACTTTGGAACTAGTTAAAGCCGTCAAAGGAGCCACTGTTTTGGAGAAGGAACGAATAAACCTTCGATAAAAATTCGCAAAGCCTAGGAAAGACTGTAATGACTTGCATTGTGCGGAACAGGCCAATTCAATATGGCCTTCACTTTGGAACGGCTCATTCGAGCACCTAGATTGGTAATGCCGTAACCCAGGAATTCCACTTCCTGTGAATGAAAGACACATTTCTCGGCTTTCACAAAAAGAAGGTTCTCCCTGAGTCTTTGTAAGACTGTAGAAACGTGTTTGACATGTTCTGAAAAAGACGATGAATAAATCAGAATATCATCCAAATAAATCACCACGAATTGGTCCATTATATCCCTGAAAATATCGTTCATGAAGAACTGAAAAGTAGCGGGAGCCTTGCACAGACCAAAAGGCATCACCAAATATTCGTAAAGGCCATACCGCGTCTTGAAGGCGGTCTTCCATTCATCGCCCTCACGAATGCGAACTAAATTGTATGCTCCTCGCAAGTCCAATTTAGTGAAGTACCTGGAAGTACCTAATTGATCCAATAGAACGTTTATCAGCGGTAAAGGATACTGATTTTTTATGGTGATGTCGTTAAGCGCCCTGTAATCAATGCAAGGCCTTAGATCTCCCTCTTTCTTCGGAACAAAGAATAGAGAAGACGTAGCAGGCGATTGCGATGGCCGTATGAATCCCATCGCTAGAGCTTTATCGATGTATTCTTTCAACACAACGTCTTCTTTTGGAGTCAATGAATATACACGACCTGTAGGAATTTTAGCTCCAGGAATCAGTTCAATCGGACAGTCATACTGTCGATGCGGAGGCAGTTGTTCTGCCTGGCCTTTATCAAAAACATCAGCGTACTCAGTGTATTCGCATGGTATGGTTGTATCGCTTTGATGTACCACACTAATAGTTGAAGCTCCCCCCATAGAAGCCAATATATGTGAATTGTTTGACACCTCCTGACTGGTAAAGCAATGTTCATTGCAATAAATTGAAGGATACTGGAGCAATCCCGAAACCCAATCGATAGCGGGATTATGAAGGGTCAACCAGGCAAGACCAAGTATTATTTTGTACTGCGGAGCAGCTATGACATCGAAGACGATTTCTTCCGAATTACTATTAGATAATGTCATCTGAACAGGTACCGTCTCCTGGGTTACCATACCAGAAGTCAAAACAGATCCGTCCACGATATTAACCGTTTCAGGTTTGTTCTTGTTTACAAGGGGTATGGAACAATTCTTGGCATATGTGATGTCTATGTAATTGTTAGTGGCTCCGGAATCAATCATGGCCTTGGAAACCAATTCTTGGTCATCACAACGTAACGTCACCTCGACAGCTATAGGTGCGTGATTAGGAATGGTACTGGAGTCCGATAAAACACTCGACACAGGGACTCCTGCTACTGTCGAGTTTTGGCATTTCCCGAACGCTTGACTGGTTTCTTAGGACATGTCGCTAATAAATGCTCGGATGAACCGCAACACATACATAAATTGTTCTTTCTTCGGTTCTCCCTTTCTGCATTGGACAACCGGCCTCTCACAGCGCCAATCTGCATTGGTTCAGGGTCGTTCGAGGGAACTGCCGGTGCCTCCAAACGAACCGATGCTTGTAAGAATGGTTTTTTCTCTCCTTTCCGAGCATTTCTTCGGGCATCGATTTGTAGAGCCAAATCGAGCAACTCTGTGAATCCCGTAGGAACCACCAGAACCATGGATAAGGCATCTTTCAGTTCTTCTGAAAGACCCTTGTAGAAAACAGCCGTTTTCTTGCCTTCAGGCCATTGAGTTTCGGCTGTTAGTTGATTGAATCGGGCAATGTAAGGCAAAAGAGGTTGACTGCCTTGTTGTAGATTAAGTAACTCCAGATCCATAGCTTGAGTAGCATAACGCATGTCAAAGAATTTACTCATAGCAGCCAAAAGATCATCACAGTCATATAACAAAGGGCTATTTGATTCCAACAAAGGGTTAGCCCAAGCAGCAGCTGTACCCCCTAAATGGTAAAGCACAAATGCTGCTTTTGTGGTTAGGTCAGGGAATGATGTAGGACGGCAAAGAAAATGGAGTCGGCACTGATTAACGAAGGTTCTATAGGTTTTGGGGTCACCTGTGAACCGTTCCGGAGGAGCCAAGGGAAACTGAGTGGGCATAACCACATTAATAGTTTTCTGTGGGGGTGTCATAGTCCCAGATCCAGATGCAGTGGCCATCGGAATCTGTGCTCCCTGAGGACTAGCGTGCATGGCGTCTTGCATAACGTCCCTACGGTGCCGTAACATGTCCTGTGCCGTAACCATTTCATTTCTCAAATCGCTGATCAACTGAGTCAAAACAGTTAAAGGATCCGTACCCTCCATGGCTTCTGATTCTGTCATAAAGCACCAAAGTATTGACTGAAAAGGATACGGTACTCAAAAGGATACAGATGGTATGGTCTTCCGGATCCCTGTTCACACGATTTGATAGTTGTGAAGTCAAATTTAGACCTTCCAAATGATACGACTCTCTGACTGATGAAACAGGCAGAGAGATGGATCACTGGAAAGGGCGTGGGTAAAGTAAGAAACTGCCCCAAATCGACTCTCTATGATAGAACAGTATTTGGCATTAATTCACACACTGACCTTATGACTGGTGTAGAAGAATCCAGCAGAAGTCTCTTGAGGAAAATCCAGAATTGGAACAAACGACAAGGAAGGGAAGATTAGTAAGGGAGACTTATCCCGAACGGCACGAGGCTCACGCTAGATACCGGGTTGCTGCACCACAGGATAGCGTCCAAAGTACTGTTCACTGTCACCTTCCAACAGTCCTTGAAAAGCTTCCTTCCCACGTAGAGAAAAATATAGAAATGAATAAATCCACCTGTTAATATCACAGATGCAGGAGTCGAAAATAACACCCTTTTGTGGAATAAACAAAGTACACGCGGTTCTGAACAGCCGCGAAGAAAATAGTGTGCGCGTGTGGAATTACACGCGAATAGGATTCACGCAGCCCAGGCCAGCCGCGCTTGAAGACAACGTGTGCGTGTGGAATTACACGCGAACAGGATTCACGCAGTCCAGGCCAGCCGCGCTTGAAGACAGCGTGCGCTTGTGGATTTGCACGCGAACAGGATTCACACAGTCCTGAACAACCGCGCTTGAAGACAGCGTGCGCGTGTGGAATTACACGCGAACAGGATTCACGCAGCCCAGGTCCGCCGCGCTTGAAGACAACGTGCGCTTGTGGATTTGCACATTAACAGGATACACGCAGCCCCGGACAGCAGCGTTTGAAGACAATGTGCGCGTGTGGAATTACACGTGAACAGGATTCACGCAGTCCAGGTGCGCCGCTCTTGAAGACAACGTGCGCTTGTGGATTTGCACGTTAACAGGATACACGCAGCCCCGGACAGCAGCGTTTGAAGACAACGTGCGCGTGTGAAATTACACGCGAACAAACAGCTCCAGGAATCAGCGTGTGGCGGAAAACACACTATAGAAGGCCCAAGAAGCAGCTGAGGAAAACTGCAAGGACGCAGATCGGAGGTTCAGCTACATAACGCCAAATGATTCGATCAGAAGCAGCTAGTGAAGTTTCCATGCTACTTATATACGTAATGCCGTAGCTCACGTGACGAAGCAGAATTCACGTGAATTTAGCGACGTGAAAAATGCAGACGTCGCTTTCCCGGCAATGAATCGAACAACCGCCATTTGGAATAGAACGGTCTAGCTGTTCTATGAGCGTAAGAGGTAGAACCACGTCCAGCAAGCATGACACTCGAGTTTGAACGTCCTCTATAGTTTGTAAAGAGGTCAAGCCTAAAATTCTTTGTTCGGGTATAATTGGTACTGGTTCTAAGTTTGAATTTGTTTCATCCATTCCAATCCGGGATAAAGCGTCCGCTTTGCCATTCTTGCAACCAGGGCGGTAGGTGATTATGAAGTCAAATTCTGCAAAGAATAAAGCCCATCGGAGTTGGCGGGATGATTGGGCTTTGGCCGTTTTTAGATATTGCAAATTCCTGTGATCTGTAATCACTGTAATGGTGTGTCTTGCGCCGAGGAGGTAATGACGCCAAGCCTTGAAGGCGGACTTAATAGCTAGTAATTCTTTGTCAGTGATTGCGTAATTGATTTCAGGAGCCGTGAATTTTCTGGACCAAAAGGCTACAGGGTGCATCTGGTTAGTTTCTGGATCCCTTTGAGACAAGACAGCACCCATGGCCAAACTAGAAGCGTCGGTTTCAACAATGTAAGGGAGATATGGGCGCGGATGCTTCAATACAGGGGCGGAGGTGAATTTGGTCTTTAGGTCTTGAAAGGCCTGTTGTGCCTCAGGAGTCCATTCGAAACGTTTATTCTTCCGTAAGAGGGCTGTTATGGGTTGAACCACTCGAGAAAATTCCGGGATGAATCTTCGATAGAAATTGGCAAAGCCAAGCATACTCTGAACCCCCTTAACAGAGTTAGGAGATGGCCATTTGAGGATGGCGTCCACCTTTCGCGAGTCCATTCGGACTCCTTTAGGTGTCAGGATGAATCTGAGAAACTCGACCTCTGTGGTATGAAAAACGCATTTTTCGAGTTTCGCAAACAGGTTGTGCTGGCGCAATTTCTCAAGAACTGCCCTGACATGTTTCCTGTGTTCGGATTCCGAGGAGGAGTATACCAGGATGTCATCGATATATACGATGACACAAACATCGATAAGTTCCCGAAGAACATCATTCATAAAGTATTGAAAGGCGGCAGGTGCGTTGCATAATCCGAAGGGCATCACCTGATATTCAAAAAGCCCATATTTGGTGCGGAATGCAGTCTTCCATTCGTCGTCTTCTTTTATATGTACCAGGTGATAAGCTCCTCGGAGATCTAACTTGGTGTATATACAAGCATCTTTTACCTGGTCAAGAAGTTCAGGGAACAGAGGCAGAGGATAACGATTCTTAATCGTTATTTGATTTAGGGCGCAGTAGTCAATACATGCTCTAAGGTCGCCTTCTTTTTTCGGCACGAAGAACAGAGCTGAGGAAACAGGAGACTTTGAAGGGCGAATAAAACCGTTGGCAAGATACTGATCTAAATACTGACGCAAATGAGCGTTCTCAGGTTCAGTAAGAGCATAAATCCTACTACAGGGCGGTTGAGCATTGGGTACCAGGTCGATTTGACAATCGTACGACTGGTGGGGAGGTAACGTGTTCGCCTGTTCTTTTTGAAAAACGTCTTGGAACTCTTGGTATTCAACCGGTAGTTGTATCGTGGTGGAAGTTACTGTGGCCAGACCCATATCTGGATTTCTTGGATAACAAGTCAGTTCACAATCAGGAAAGGTTATTCTCTTTGCTCGCCAGTCAATTCGAGGATTATGTGTTTCTAACCAAGGGATTCCTGGAATTACTTGAAATTGTGGGGCCTTGATTACATCGAACACAATTGCTTCCCGATGTCCATCCTGTCCCACTAGTGTCATTTCTGTAGTGGAATGTGTTACCGGCCCTGAGGCTATTTCGGTTCCATCTACTGTAGTAATGACATCCTTGTTAACTTTCGGACGGAGAGGAAGATTAATCCTGGAGGCCAATTCACGATCTATGTAGTTTCCAATAGCTCCACTGTCGATGTATGCTTTTATAGCATGCAACCGCTGAGGCTGTTTCGGGTCCACGAGCACCATTGGCAAGACAAAATGCGAGGTCAAAGAGTCTGTTTTCAAGCTCGGCAAGCAGACCTCTACGCTTGTCGGGCTTGACCGTTTCCCGAATCAGGTTCTATTAAATTGTTGTCCGTGGCTCCAACCACCTTCTTAGGTGGCTTAACCGGGCAGTCTCGTAGAAAGTGACCAGAAGCCCCGCAATAGAGACATAGTTGCTTTTGCCGTCTTCTCTCTCGTTCCTTCTGCGTCAATGGTCCTTTAACACCGCCAATCTGCATAGGTTCTGAAACGTCAGTACTCTTAGGGTTAGCGTGAGTTTTGATCAGCACTCGAGTTTCGAACTTGGACCGATCTGCTTTTCTGGTTTGCAGTCTGTGGTCAAGTTGGACTACTAAGTCTATGTATTCTGCGCAGGCTTGAGGTGGATTTACTATTTGAGCTAGAACATCCTTAAGTTCTCTGCGCAGGCCTCGATGAAATAAGGTGATCCTTTTATTTTCGGGCCACCCCGTTTCTACAACCAGCCTATTAAAGGTGGCAATATAAGATAAGAGATCTTGGTTACCTTGTCGTAAGGATAGTAGTTTGTTGTCAAGGGCCTGGCCCTGAGAGTGTCGAGCGAATAATCTTTCCATGCTCGCCTGGAAGCTTTGAAAATCCTGGAGAATTGGGTCATCCTGACTTACCAACGGAACAGACCAATCGGCAGCACAGCCACTGAGATAAGATAATACTAAGGCTACCTTGGTTTGATCATTAGGGAAGGCCCCAGGTCTGCATAGAAAGTGTAGGCGACATTGGTTCATAAAAACGGCATATTTCTTGGGATCCCCCGCAAAACGTTCAGGCGGGGCCAAAGGCATGTTTCCAGGTAGATTGATTTGTACCGGGTTATTCGAAACCATTGACGATGCATTACCCCCAGAACTAGGCAAAGGAGTTTGTCCTGCTTGACCCTGCAACAATCGTTTGGCCAGGTCATCAGTTCTTTCCTTGGATAAGATTAATTCTCTTTTGAGAGCATTAGTTTCCTGGCGGGCGGAGTGTACTTCTGCCCTTAATTCCCCCAAAAGCTGAGCCAGCTGGTCTGTCTCGGAAGTTTCCATAGCGCCCGGGTGGGAAATTGTAGGTAGGCTTTGCGTTCTGTTACGCTCACGTGACTCCCGCGGAGGCGCAGGTCTGGTTTGGAGTGTTGTTGCTTCTTCTATGGTGAAGCGCAGGACCCGGAAGATGGACTGGACCGGACCTTCGAATCTGGCTTGTCTGGCTTGCAGGAATATCTTTCTGTATGTGAAAAGGGAGTATTAACAATCTGCGGGAGAAAGTATAAGCCTCCCGCTCCCTTCTCACCCCTCTACGAAACCCTCCTGCGACCCCCACGTGAAGTCTCACCTTAGGGTTTGAAAGGTTGAGCTCTCCATCCTGCTTCTCATGCAGGGGCGCGTTGTATCCAGTTACTTCACTGGGATTTTAATTGTAGAGGATTCAAGTTTTGTTTTCCCGGTATAGTACCGTAAGGATTCTGTTAATGAGTATGATTCTGCTATAACAATTGTTCGTTGTCTCTTTTTCAGGTGCGGAAACTATTCCGAGAAGAGCTGTGGAACCGAAGAATGAGACTCTGGTGAGCTTGATGAGAGTTCTCTCAGTGTCCTTGTATCAATGCGCTCACTAACGCTGATGTCTTTTTTCCCCGTAGGGGCCGGGGTCCGGAAATGCCTGGATGCGGCACCGACCAGAAACGAAGCTCAATCCAGAAGAAATCAGGTAAGTCTTTAATGGGCGTTTGGGCAATGTCTTTTCATGCGCCCACTAACGCTGATGTCTTTTTTCCCCATAGGGGCCGGGGTCCGGAAATGCCTGGATGCGGCACCGACCCGAAACAAAGATCAATCCAGAAGAAATCAGGTAAGTCTTTAATGGGCGTTGGGTAACGTCTTTTCATGCGCCCACTAATGCTGATGTCTCTTTTTCCCCTTAGGGGCTGGGGTCCGGAAATGCCAGGATGCGGCACCAACCCGAAAAGAAGTTGGAATAACCCAACAGGTAAGCTTTGTAATGGAAATTAAGGTTTCCTTGTTTTCTTTCCCTTCTCACCTTTATTCTTGTCTTTTTCTCCCTAGGCGCGGTGATGTGGCTGCGAGTCCAGATGTCGCCGTAGAACGTGGTGGTACCTTGTACAGGTGAGTGAGATGCGGCGTTGCAGCGATCGATGCGATGTGCTTTTAAATGGATGTCTTTCTTTTCAGGACCGTCGGCGAGATGTCTCCGGAATGCGGATTTAGCAGGTAAGGACTCTTCTTTACCCTTTTCTCTTCTCTTCTCTCTTTGCAGGTGTTCCAGGATGCTGACAGGAGTGGCAGAAGACAGAATGCAGGAGCAAACGCGGTGAGCGTCCAGCTGCTAGATGCAGAACAACGCGAAGCGTGAGTTGCTGCTTGGGCGTGGCTTAAATAGCCTTCAAAGTAGTTCCAGGTATGTATCCTTCCTCTCAGGTATGTATTCCTCCCCTGACCACACCCGTGTGGTTAAGTAGTTCCAAAGATAAAGTAGTCCCATTCAGGCCTCAGAAGGCCTGGATGTTGCAGCATGGTATGCATCAGGTAAGTTAACACTAAGCACCTTTAACACAAAGTCCCCTTTTAGGAGCCTGGCGCTTATGGCACCAGGACTGTGGCCCGATATGAGCCTGGTGCCAAAGGCGCCAGGACTGAGTCCAAAGAGCCCCTACTTGAGGCTGTTGTGACTTCCCTTGAAGACATGATGTCTGCCTCTGGGGTAGCTGGGTCTTGTCTGGCACCTTGGAGGTAGGCATCATGACACCCCGAGAGGACTGTCCAAGATCACACCTGCGATCCCTCCACCAGCTGAGGCTGAGTGTGTGGAACAATCTTGTGTGGTTGAATCAGATGCTAAGGAATCAGAGATGGAAGAAGACCTTGCTCCTGTTTGAGATCTGGATACTGCAGACCATCCTGAGATGCAGTCTTTTTTGGCAGAAGGGGGACCCTGTAGGGCAGACTTCAGCAGAGGTCAAAGAGAGTGTCCTACTCTTGAATTTCTTCGCCAACTGGCAGCTTCCCAGCTGGATGGGCAAGAGCCAGGAAAGCATAGGTTGCACTGGGAAGATGGCCTCTTCTACAGTGAACCAACTGAGTCTATCCCAGGGAACTACAGAAGACTTGTAGTGCCTCTTGAAAGCAGATTCCAGTTCCTACAGTTAGCCCACGAGATACCTTTGGCTGGTCACTTAAGCTTTAAGAAGACCAAGGAAAGGCTCTCTCTATGTTTCTACTGGCCTAAATTGAGGTCTGATGTAGATACATTCTTTAGGAGCTGTCACACTTGCCAAACCGCTGGCAAGAGTGCAGCCAAGAATGTGGCACCCTTGGTGTCTCTCCCAGTGGTGGGAGTTCCTTTTCAGAGGGTAGGAATCAACATTGTTGGTCCCTTACATCCTCCCACATCTTCAGGAAACAGGTTTATCCTGGTTGTAGTAGACCATGCTACTAGGTATCCTCAAGCTATACCTATGAGAACTGTTACGGCTCAGGCTGTTGCTAAGGCCCTACTTGATATTTTTACCAGAGTAGCTTTTCTTAAGGAAGTTACATCCGACAGGGGATCCAATTTTATGTCCCACTACATGCAGGCAATGTGGACAAACTGTGGAGTAAGTTACAAGTTCTCAACTGCTTACCATCCTCAGACAAATGGATTGGAAGAGAGGTTCAACCGTACAATGAAGAGCATGATAGGTGCTTTAGAGGAACCCCTTAGAAGAAAGTGGGACGTTCTATTGCCATGCCTTCTATTTACATATAGAGAAGTCCCTCAGGAGGGAGTTAAATTTAGTCCCTTTGAACTTCTTTATGGCCATCCAGTTAGAGGTCCTTCGGCCCTAATCAAGGAGGGGTTGGAGAGTGCTCCTTCCCCCAAGCCAGTGAGATTCACTGTCTATATGATAGGTCTCCAGAGGAGAACAAACACAGCGATACTTATCTAGAACAGAAGAGCGATATAAATCAAACCGCCTGGGAAAAGAGTGGCGGGAAAAGAGGTATCCCAGCCCATCAAGACACAGATATCAGGAAGACCTGGAGCAACGGCATCGCCACCGTACCAGCACAATTGGAAACAGGAAGATCGGCGAATTTAGCGAAAAAACAGAGAAAGAAAGAGGCATGAAGGACCAGCAAAAGTTCAACACACAGTCTAACCCAGAGGAGACGAAAAGGGCAAGAAACAGAATCCCAAGAAGATCCACACACAGGAAAGCATCAGAGGCAAACGAAGAGAGAAACTGGGACCAAACAAAGGTCCCCTCAAAACCACAAGGTCCATGGGCATGGTTAAAATCAACCCTGAACCCGAACTCTCGGAGATAGCAGCGAACTACAAGCCCGGCACAATCGCACACAGGATCGGTGAACATAATGATCGATGCAGCTGCTGAACGATTAACCTTAGGCTCATGGAACACGCGAGGGCACGCTCACCTGACAACGGTGAGTGACGTAGACCTAACCAGTATGGACATTGTGTGTCTCCAAGAGACATGGCTTCTAGAGTCACCGACCCTAGATGGATTTGAAGTAGAAATATCACCTGCCATAAAAGGCCTTCTGGGTCGCCCATCTTCGGGGTTGTTGGCAGCCATAAAAATGAGCTCCGGCTTCTCCTCGCCAAAGAAACTAATAGAATCCTATGAGATGCTGGTGATACTTACATCCTGGAGCAAACAACCCACAATGGGGGAACAGGAAGAAATTAGCCAACTATTAATAATAAATACATATTGGAACCCCCAACGGACCAACACAAAAACATACTGTGAGAAAATGGGGGAAACAATAGACTGGATTTACACTGAGTTTGAAAGAACTGACATCATCCTGTGTGGCGATTTGAACGCGGATTGTGGTGAATCCCATTCGATCAGAAAAGACAAGGCCCCAAAAGGAAACACAGCTAAACGGGGCAAGGCCTGGAAGTCGGTGACCAAGCCGAGAAATTTATACAACATCGAATCTCTATTCCCCAACCAAGCATGGGAAAATCAGAACGCCAAAGCCACCTTGGATTACATCTACGCTTCCCAAGGCCTCCTGACAAGGATCCTGGAATTTAAAGTCCAAAGAACCTCGCACAGTGACCATAACCTCCTGAGGTGCGCATGGAAAGGTAATCACCCGGTTAATTCAACATACAAGTTTCAAGTGGAGGTAAATAACCAGCAAACACGCATACGTCTAACGGAAGCAGACATCATAAAGATAACCAGGAACTATGGCAAGACCACGGAAGAAGACGACCCAGTGGGGGGGGGGCTGAACGTCCAAATTATCTACCAATGCTGCTCCCTTTCAGAAGACCAGTCGCTGGAAAACAAAGACAGGCAGTTTGTCCGAAACATATCTACGACAAACAGATAGTCGAAAAGAGGAAAACAGTCCGGAAAGTGAAGAGATTTGCAAAGAAAAGTAACACCAAAGAAGCATGGGAGCAGCGGCAAAAGGAACTAAAATCCTACAAACACTGGCTAAAACATCACAAATTCCAACTCTATCAGCAAGACGCCGAGCAAAAGATTAGCGCTCTTAACATAAAAAAGGCTAGCGATTTTTGGGCACTGATTAAAACAACGAACTCGAACATGGCTACAGAAATGGCAAACTCAGTGTCAGAGGAAAAATGGATGTCGTACCTAACGGCCCAATTTGACCTACCGCAAGAGGAAGTACCGGAGGAGGGAAAAGAGGCCACGACAGAATGGGTTGAAGTATCAAATGCAGAGGAAATCGAAAACGCCATTCTTAAATTAAAAACTTCAGGAGCCCCGGGTCCGGATGGGCTGACCAAAGTCGACTTGAAAAAATCACCAAAAGCATGGGCAGACGTGATCAGCAAAATTTTCACCCATTGTAAGAACACTAAGGTGATTCCCAAAACTTGGCAGAAGGCGATAATCGTCCCCATCTACAAGAAAGGGGGCAGAGACGACCCAGAAAGCTACAGGCTGATAGCTTTGCTCGATATCGTGGGGAAGATATTCGCATCCCAGCTACTAGTCCATCTTCGAAACTGGGCCAAAACCGCTCGATGCTATGACACCTTCCAAACAGGCTTTCAAAAAAACAGAAGCACTTCAATAAACATCTTACTGATCAACATCTTAAAGGCCAAAGTGAGAGAAGGAGCCCCAAAAGTGTACCTTACATTTGTAGACCTGTCGAAAGCCTTCGACAAAATCGACAGGGCAAAACTGTGGGCTAAACTAAAACTCTGGGACTGTCCACTGCCAATTCTGAACCCGATAAAAGCCCTGCATGCAGACACGAAAATCAGGGTGAAACTTAACAAACAAGGAGGCCTGTCTAAGGAGATCCCGGTAAAGCGAGGCGTCAAACAAGGATGCCCCTTAGCTCCGGCCTTGTTTATCGCTTTTCTCGGGGACTACCAAACTGACGAAGAACAAATCAGAGCCTTTCTACCTAAAATCGAAAATGTTCAAATATCGCGATTACTATATGCAGATGATGTAATTATCATCGATCAGACCCAAATCGGACTCCAACGCAGACTAACTAACCTGGGGAAATACATAGAATTGAACCATCTAGAAATTAATAGAGCAAAAACAAAAATGCTAGTATTAGAAAAAACTACAAAGAAATCGATGAGACCGCCAAAATGCTTTCTGAACAAAACAAAAATTGAGGTCGTGAACGAGTTCAAATACCTGGGGGTGATTATCGACGGATCGGCCAGAGATAAAGCAATGCAAGAGCATCTATGGACCAAGGTCAGAACATTAACAGCACAGACAAGAGCGGTCGATAGGAAATTTGGCAAATTTTCCATGCTGCCGGCCATTAACTTCTATAAAGGAAAGGTGGTCCCAGCGATCATTTATGGCATAGAAGCGTCATTAAACATTCCAAGAACTGTGTGGCAGAAGTTGGAAAGTCATGTTTGGAAGTCGGTTTTGGGTCTACCATGCTCAACCTCCATGCCTGCGATTAGGCGAGAACTGGGCCTTGTTTCCCTAGCTTCACTGGTAGACCAAAGCAAAATGAGGTTATGGAGACAAATCTTAATGACGGACTCACTACCAATCTTCAAAATCATTGCAGAAGAACTCAAGGCTGGCTCATGCAAGGCTTTCAAGAACTGGGCAGCAAGCCTCCAAAGCATTCTAATAGAAATAGCCTGCACAGAGGAAGATCTGATATCTAACCCAGACCGGGTTAAACTAAAAATGGAGTGGAGAGACTGGATCGAAACAACCGAAAAAGCCAGTGCCAACAAACTACTGGCCCACCTCCCACCAACATTTAATGAAGTGGAAAAAACGCAAAATTACCTCCTGAAATTTCCGAACAAAGCGATGCAAAACATGATCCTGAGGGCCAGACTCAACTTGCTGAGGACAAAGGAAATTCTAGCCATACGTAATCAGGCAACAGACAACAGCTGTCGGCTATGTACGAACATTGACCAAGTGGAAACCTTGAAACATTTGACCCTCCAGAGCCCGAATACCAAACAAGGCAGAGTCACATATCTCCAACCTCGTCTGCAAGGTGTAACGCTGGTAGAAGAAGAGGTGCTGTGGCACAGACTAATTTCAGGAGAGACAACACGTTGGTCCCTGTCATTGGTGAAGCTAATAGAAACAGCCTTTAAGAGGATAAACCAGACAGGCACCATTGAGACGGCATCCGAAAACCAGGGAATAGCTTGATCTAAACCCGATTACCGAAGAGGGAGACGCTTCCTGCAGCTAAACAAAAAAAAAAAAAACGGAATATTACCAGACGGGATCAAAGGACTCCAGAGTCAAGAGTTCATCTCCGCACTTCGGGACTCCTTAAGTTGGGAAAAACCCTTGTAAAAATTGAAAATCTATTTTTTAATTAAAATTCAAGTAAAAAAAAAAAAAATAGGTCTCCGGAGGAGAATATGACACATGATGGCAGAAGCATCAGATAACTTAAAAGCAGGTCAGGCTCTGGACAAACATTGGCATGACGAGAAGGCCAACATGGTTGAGTTTACTCAAGACCAGCAAGTTTTAGTTATGGTACCTACAAGCAGAGGGCCTTACAGGACAAGTGGATAGGATCCTTCAAAGTTCTGGGAAAACTTGGAGAGGTCAACTATCTGGTGGACTTAGGCAATCCTAAGGAGGCTCCCTGAGTCTTTCACACCATCCGGTGAAAGGCTTATGTCTCCAGACCAGAAGTGGGAGCTTTGCTTCTAGCTTCAGCCCAAGAGGAGGAGGAGAGTAAAGCTCTAACTGACCTACTCAGAGGCCAGCCTTTAGATGAGAAAATAGAAGGAGTTAATCTCTCTTCTAATTTGACACCTGAACAACACGAGTGCACGTTTCTGTTAAATCATTTTGCTTTCCTGTTTTCACTATCACCAGGCTTGACCCCTTGGGGCCAGCATGATATTCAAACTGGTGACTGTTTACCTGTCAAAAGCAGAGGTTATAGGATATCAGATCATCTAAGATCCCACATAGAGGCGGAGGTTAACAAGATACTTGATCTCGGGGTAATAGAGCCCTCTACCAGTCCATGGTCTAGTCCAGTTGTTCTAGTACCAAAGGCAGGATCCAAGGAGTTGAGATTCTGTGTGGACTATAGAGCTCTTAATGCAGTCACCAAGACTGATGCCCACCCTTTACCCACCCTTTACCAAGAACAGATGAACTGGTGGATAAACTTGTTCTAGTGCTCACTTAAACTCTTGAGATAAGTCTGGCTACTCAGCCATCACTACCACTTTACTGTGTAGTGCAGGCTTGTACCAAAGGTGAAATTGTGCTTACACTTGTATTCCTAATTGCCTGTAGTGTTCCCAAAGGGTACTGCATGTGATTCTGCCTAACACAGTGTGTGGTGTCTTCCTGTATGTCATTATAAATGTTGTTAATGCCTTTTCCATGGGTGTGTCCTCTTCCAGTGCAATCGTGAATGTTTTATTCAGTGTGAGCATACGTCTTTCTGCATTCCCCAGTCACACGGGGCGAACATGGGATGATGCAGCAATGTTTAATGTCATGGAATTTGCACTCTGAAAGGGTGCCATTGGCCGTGCAAATGGTTTGCGGCAGCCCATGTACAGCAAATACATCCTCAATAACTGTTATCACCACCTCCACTGTTGTGGATACAACAAATCTTACCACCTAGAAAACTCATTGAGAATAACAGAAAGTGTCTGTTCTGTTGAATTGTTCTGAAGTGCATGCTCAGTGCATGTCATGGTTTGGTCACTCTCTCTGGTGACTCTATTGTTGGTGCTTTTGGGATGGTACCTGTTGTCTGACACCACTTGCAGTTCTCTAGCATACTGTCCACCTGTTTCTCTCAAGTTCAGGAAACCACATTTTTCCCTAAAACGGGCCTTAGTTTTGTTCACCCATTGTTGCCCAGGTTGTGCTCTGGTGAGGAAATGTGAAATTAATCTGGGCAGAACTACAATCCTGTTGTCTCTTAGTGGCACCCCTTTGGTGCCAACCGATAGTTCTGCGTGAACCCGCCACATGCCATTCATCAATGCTTGTATCTTTGGTGTGCAATGTTCAATGCCAGCTAGCAGAGATTTCCACAGACCACCCAAGAGTTGATTGACCACCAATTGCATTCCTCTGTGTTGGTCAGTCGCCTTTGCAATGTCAGCAAGCGACATGGAATTGGGCACCGCCGTTCTGGTGACCATGCTCAAGAGTTCTTCTGTTTCTATTTAACTCTCAGTAGGCCTCTCTCTGGATGACACTGGTTGATGTGATAAGTAGTCAGCCCAGTTGCATGCCCCTGCTTCAAACCTTAGAGTAACCCCATAGTCCAGCAGCTGCAGCTTCCACCTTTCCATTCTTAGGGATGGCAGCTGTTCAGAGCCTTGACTTATCGGCAGCAAATGCTTGTGATCCATGACCCTTGTGGTGGGAGTGCCAAACACATATTTGCGGAAGTGACAGCAGCCGCACAACACTACCAGTGCCTTTCGCTCGAACTGTGAGTTTCATCTTTCTGTGGGAGTGAGAGCCTTGCTGGCAAAGGGAATGGGACGTCTCATCATGTCCGTATCTACTTGTGCCAACACTGCCCCTAGCGCCTCTGGGCTTGCAACCCCCAGGACATCAAACTGACGAAGGGGGTACAAGAATGCCACTGTGCTATCCTTTACTAGAACTGATATAACATCTTCAAATGCTTTGTGGTTTTAGCATTCCACTAAGTGTCTTCGCAAATTAGATTCCTCAGAGGCTCATTAATCATCTCCTGCAAAATGTAATCATCCCCAAGAAACTCCTCACTTCAGTAGCGGGTTCAAACATCTTCATTGCCTCCACTTTCAGATCAGTCGATATGCCAGTGTCTTTAAAAACAAATCTAAATAAAATGCACTTTCCTTTGCAGAAAGCGACATTTACTCTGAGACCTGTGGGGGAAAGGTTCGGAACTGAACATTTTATGTACTCCCCTTGCATGTTACTGCCTTATAACGTTGAGTGGGTGCTGCAAACATCCATGTTTAAACAACTGTTTCTTGCTTGTGCAAGGCGAGACTGTAGATTGTACTGTGCATGTCTTTGCAATGAAGGCTGTTCACCTAGCATGTAGGAATGCTTGCCTTCTCATCTCTCGCTTCTGACGTGCTTCCCTTTTGGCATATGTGTGTTTTAGGCTGCTGCTTTCTTAGGAAAAGCAGCATTAGTAAATGGAAGTATTCAGATTGCAAGCATTCTCGTCGGCTTCAGAGCATGTATGAATCTTAAAGGAGTATATTCACCTTGATTGAATATATTACGATATGTTGTCCCCACTGATAACACTAACTAGCATGACAGAGTGCAGCTGTTATTAAAGGTTTGGATAATGAGGCTTTGTTCTCCAACAGCAAAATTGTTTCAAGGTGAGACCTTGCCCTGCTGGAACCTCCCCTGTGTTCCTTTGGGCATAAGAAAAGGCTGCACAAATGGAGGGGCTTCACTTGCGCCGAAGTCTCATGTTGCCGTAGGTTCTGTTTTGTTATTTCTTTTTACTAATAAACTGTTCAACAATCCACTGGAATCCTGAGTGCTCATTTTTCCCAGCACAGACCCTTCTGCGGCAATCTCAGTAACAAGGCTTTCACGTGTTTGAGATGTTCTTTTCTATTTTTGCATATATGAACATATCATAACTCACATATATCACCCACTACAGGGAAGCGAATACTCCTCTCACAGTGTGCTGGAGTACCTCTGACACACCAAAGCTCAATCTAGTGTATCAGGATAAACTGACATGTAATGAAAATGTTGTTATGGACCTTGAATCCTGGTGTAGTGGATTCCTATGGTAACCAGACCTTAGATCTATGGTGGAGGCTATTTTAGCCTTTTGGAGATCTGCTAGGATGTCATCAAGAGTCGGGTGGGGTGAAGTTCCCTTCTGTTGGATCGATTCGGGATCCACATGTCCACACAGATCCATAAGTCTCGAGCTTGTTTGGGCTTAGCCACGATTACTATCAGGGAGACCCATGGCATGGCACCCTCAATCCTCTCAATAATATCCGCTGACTCCAACAGTTTGAGCTCCACATCTACGTTTCTTCTCAAATTAATGCATTGATGCCTCAGGGCTACTAGCTGGATTGAATCACCAATGTGCAGATGCAGGCACCCTATGCCTTTAAAAATATTAGAGAACTCTGACTTGAGATTGTCCATGTCAGTGCATATACAATGAATGCAAAGTGTACATGCCCCAGGTCCTCAGCCGTGTTACAGCTTAGAAATGTGTCAGTTGCTTCCGAAGTAATGTAAAAAGTTGCTGGAGTGGAAACACACTAATGTATCACTTGCATGTAGAAGTCACCTTCTAATGTTAGAGGGCGCTAAGCATTCAGCATCATGTTGATGGACGCTCCAGTGTCGATGAGTACTAGGACTTTGGTGGAAAGGATCTGGTCTGCTCTTCGGCTGTGAGTGTTTTTGCAGAGTTTCATTTGATAAAGCTGAGATGAAAAACACATCCTTGGTGCCAAAGCTTTCTTCTGGGATTTCTTGCACATCTGGAATGTCATTTAGTTTAAATTGTTTGTATTGGCATTTATTAACATATATTCAGTTACAATCTGTCTCATTATGCCATTGCATTCCAAGTTTGCAATAATTAGTTATATTAACATAATAACATTTGAATGAACAAACAAAACAAACAAAACAAAAAAAAACGTCTTCACACAGTGCTAGAGGGTCACTACTAGGGTCATTGTTGTTACTGTTTCTTGGGGGCAGGTTGGATTTCTACCTTTAAAACTTGATGGGGTGATGATCACAGTGGTAGCACAATCCATTTGTGTCTTAATAAGTTCCACATCGGTTAGTGTATGGTTTCAAGGAGGTTTGTCATCAAACGGGTGAAACATATCCCACAACAGTATTTTCCAAGTATCATATGCTACATTCGCACCATCATCGGACCTGGATAGTGACTCCCCCCACACCCTGGTCTCCAACTCAGTCCAATGTTCGAATTCATTGTGCCATTTCGCATATTGTGGGCCACCACCAGCTTTCCATGACATGGCAATGGTTCTCTTGGCCAATATACATACCATGTCCATGAACTTAACTAGATGTTTAATTTTTATTTTTTATTTATTTATTTTATTTATTTGTGTATGGTTTCAAAGAAACCTTTACAAAATTCACACAATGATACCAAATATTTCATAAAACATTACAATTAATGAATTTTTACGGAGATAAAAACAAATGACACCAATAACAACACACATTTAAATGCTGAATCCCAGAGTTCAGTTACAATTTTTTTTTTCTTTTTTAAAAAAAAACACTATATCTACCTTGTCGCCAGATATTTTACGTAAGTTCATATACAGGTGTGATTTAAAATCTTATTTTTTTAAGAGCAAAATCTTTTTATCAATTCATCAAGTCAATACAATTGAATTTCAGGAAACGAATCGCTGCCAATTGCAGTGGAATTTTGTTGTCAAAAAGCATACGTTTCCACAGCAGTTCCAAATCTACATTTGAAGGGTCGGGCACCATTCAATAATGCTATTTATTGACTTCAAGCCTAATTCATAACGAATGGCCACTAAAGGAATACATTTTGGTAGACAATAAAACATATTCCGCAGAATCTGCAATTCCAATTTAGTTAAATCAATTTTTCCATGAATGAAGGGAAATTCCATGCCATAAGCGATTTTGGGAATAATTTTTAACTTGTAATATCTCAACAACGGAAGACAAGAAAAGGCCCCAAACTTACGATCCACTATTCGCATTTGGGTAATGCATGTTTTGATTTTCATCCTATAATGGTTAATGGTTAAGCTACAGTTTGGAGTATCACTAACAAGCAGACCTAGATAGATCATGCTATGTCTAATGTCCAGCTTCGTCTTATCCATGAACCAATTTTTCTTACAATGCTTTTTCTTCTGTGTAAAGCAAAGAACATTTGATTTAAGGGCATTAACAGCTAGATCATTTTCTGTCATGTACACAAGGAAAGCATTTAACGAGCGCTGTAGCCCCAATGGTGTTCGATCAAAAAGAAGATAATCGTCGGCATAAGAGCACCAACTCATTTTTTTTCCTTCCAAAGAAGGCTGAACAAAAGCAGCTTTTTGCAAGCATGGACCAATGTCTACCGTATACAGATTGTAAAGGGTTGGGGCAAAAATACAACCCTGTCTTAGACCATTGTAGGTTTTAATCGGTGAAGAAAGCAAACCGTCTTTATTTAGGCAAATCTGTACATAAGAGCCTTTGTGGAGATGTATAAGAACCGCCAACAACTCTAATGGCATACCCAATCTGGCTAATTTAGCCCAAAGATTCTCACGAATAACAAGATTGAACGCCAGAGAAAGATCCATGCTTGCAAGGCAAACTGTGCCGAGGACAAGATAGATTTTTCAGAGGACCATTTTTTTCAATTTGAAGGAGAACAAGGCTTGCAAAAATTTTAGAATCAGAATCTAAAAGCGCGATCGGCCTATAATTGGATGGAAGAGTTTGATCACCCTTCTTAGATATGGGCACAATAAAGCACAAATTCCAGGTCTGAGGAATCAATTTTGTACGATCGATATCTTTAAATAAGATTGCTAGCGCTTTGGCCCAAGTATCCGGATCCCCTTTCATTAAAATGTTCAATAGGCCATTGGGTCCCGCTGCCCTCGAAGAACTAGCGAGTACAATTCTCTCCCTTATTTCTGCGAAAGAGAAATCACAATTCTATTTAAGACTGCCTAGAGATTTTGATGGAAATGGACCTAATGCACTTTTGGAATAAAGATTAGAAATATGTTCTGCCCACACCTGTTCACTAATTGGATTGAGACCATAATCGATGCTAGCGGCAGGCGTTCTGTTGACCAATCGCCAAAATTGGCGTGCTGAATTGTGAGTCAATGATTGCAGCATTTCCTCATTATCTGCCTGATACATCTTACCTCTATGGCCCCTCAACCAATTTCTATACAGTTGTTTCAGATGTCTCGCCCCGTCGCTCTTAGCTGTTATAGAAATTTGGAGTGTTTTTTTAAACTCTTAACAGTCTGTTAAGAGTGTTCTTAACTTGCCTCAAAAGGGAATCATAGTTATGTATATGTACTTTAGGAACTTTTGGCTGGCTTACGTGGCATAATCACAGATTTATCAAGGAGTTTTTTAAAATAGCAACCTACATTTACTTGGGAAAATCTCTCCTGTTTTTCCTCCTGTTAGTTAAAAAATAATCATTTTGAAAAAGCAGATTACATGCAGCCACATTGTCCTCATCCCAAATGATCCTGTTCCTGCCCTGATTTAAAGCCAGATCTATCGGCAAATAGTCGGGAATCTTAAAATCTCTCACTGTCTGCAGTTCAAGCTCCTACATTCCATGATCACTCATCCAAGTTCTACAAATTTCAAATTTTTTGACCACATGAAATACCACCTCCGAAACAAAAATGTAATCAATAGCGGATACCCTATCATCAGAATACCAGATTAGATAGTCTAACTCAACCCTTGACAGCAGATGCACAGATCTTAAACCCCAAGATTTAAAAAATAAATTCACAATTTTGCATCAAATTTCTTGTCGGGTAAATGGAAGTAAAGTTCATTTCTACAGGGCCTAGGCAAGATTATGCTTGCAGGCACTACATCGGGATCTTCTGTGTCATCTATTAGGGATTTCTTATTAGTGTTGAGGTCACCAAGTACCATAAATTGCACCCCGGGATAGAGTAAAACACAATTTTCCATAATTGATTCCATTTTTACCAGAAGAGTGTGCAAATCATGCCCTGGGGTCCAGTATACATTCCATAATAAGATATATGACAGATTCAAAAAGTCTTTCATCCCCAATAAAATGCCCAGCGCAAAAGGTGGTTCTCTATAGATTTCTATTACCTGAAGGCCACAATTGATCTTAATAGCTATAAAAATGCCCCCAGATGGACGCCCTACCGGGCCCTTTCTAGCGAGCAAGTGAACACACTCATAACCGTCTAAATGTGCTGTACTGGACATCCAGGATTCCTGTATCCAAATTAAATGTTTCGACTTGAGTTTGCAGCATAACTCAGAAGAGGAGGACAAATAAGAATGCCCCCTCGAATTCCAACTAATTAAAGAAAGAGTGTTCTCTGAACCTAAAAGTGCTGATTGAGTGTTTGTAATTTTGAAATCGAGTCTCTGAGACTCTGTGCCAGCCATCGCCAACTTATTTCTTGCTCTGATACATTTTCTGTGGTTTTATTTGGAATGACCCCCCTGGATAGAGGGGCCTAGAAGCGTCATTTATGGCGCAATCGGCCAGTTGTGGTGAGCCATAACCAAAAATGAGTACATCAAAACCTCTTCTATTAAATTGGTCTAATTCAGCTAATAGTTTCTGAAACACCAGGTGTGAATGAAAAATAACCCTCACATGGTCATAACATTGGGGATGAATAAAATCCACCCTCTTGATATCAGAGCAGGCCATTCCTGCCAAAGATGGTATATCATTTATGAGGGTAAGAATTCTATTTCTATTCAATGCTGGTTGCCTGCCACAATCGAAAAGTGGATAGAGGAGAATGCTAGGGAAATCTAGATGACATGGCTTCCTCCACATTACATCCCTCAAATCGGTATCCAAAAAGTTTTTCGGTTGCCTAGAATTGGCAACACCCATAATTGGGGGCTGATTTGGCGGGGGGGGCCCAACACTCGGGGGGATTTTAAATCAGGAATCCCCATAGTCTCTCTGGGAGGAGGAGCCATCTTTCTGGGTCCATGAGACTCTTCCCCTAACTCAAAGGATTCACCCAGAAAACTCATTTTCGGGATGGTGATGGAGGGCTTCTCCAATAATTTCTCTGTGGCCACTAAACTCTGCCCCTCCTTCTCAACTTCCACGTCTACCGAATGAGTTGGTTTTAGAGATGTATTAGTCTTTACACTACTCCATTGGATCCTAAGGGCTTCTTTCACGGCACTACAAATCATTTGGGTCAGATCAGTATGTGATTTATTATTTATTTACAGTGCCCCTTATTTCTTTCTGAGGGGACACTACCCCTGGTTTCTGAGGAAGGATGGGAAGTGAAGGGATGTTCTCCCCTTTTTCTACCTCTGATGCCGACTTCCGGGGCACTGGCAGAGAGTCGGGCACTTCGGTCCTTCCCACCATCGGCAGTTCTACACCCATATCTGCATAAAGTATGGGTTCTGACCCACCTCCCCCTATTTCAAGATTAATTACTTCTACTGATGTAGTTATATTAGAATTGAGTGGATTTACTCTTGGCTTAGAGAAGAGATCATATGTTTCTTTCTGGGGCAGACATGATGGAGACCTGTCTAATGATTTCTTGCATTTCCCCCCCCTCAGGACCTGCTGGGTCCATAAGGAGGCAGTGACCTACCTTGTTATTTGAACTTTTTTTGTGGGTCATTTCTTCGGAAAGAAGATTAGATGGAGTGGAGTAGGCAGCGTTACTGATGAATGGCTCATTTGCTTCCAGCATTGCTGGTTTTGCCTGGTCCACTTCATCCCTAATAAAGTTTCTCCATGTATGCTTCGCAAATTTGTTGCACTGTGTTTTTGCAAGCAACGAGGAGATTTTTTTATTTTTCTTATTTTTTGGAGAATTTTCTTTTTGCTGTGCAGGTAATTCCCTTTTTCCAGCCGAAAACATCTTTGTTGGATGAGACGGAGCCGTCTCTTGCACTTTCAGCGTCAAAGGAGGGAAGATAGGGGGAAACACCGTAATATCGGTATTGTAATCAAGATTATCATTGAGAGGTACATGCACATGCAAAGAGAACTTTAAAGAGAGGGAGGCCATGATTTCCGATGTTTTATTTTACTCGGTTAATTGGCGCTCTGAAAGAATCCTCAAATCTGTAAAGCCCAGTGAGTGTATTTTTAGTACTTCTAGTATTTGTCTCAAGAGGTCTAGGACCACCTGATTCTGAGGCATAATCTCTCTGCCAGTTGCCATCTCCTGACTAGAAGAATTTTCCTGAAGGTGTTGGGAAAGGTTTTGCAGAACAGTATCTGCCAAAAATAAAATCAGGCGGAGTATCCAGAAAAGAAGAGATAGGTGCATTATTTGCATTTTTTCAAGAACAGTACAAAACAAGCAAGAACTGAAAGCTTCGTCCTGTTTACCAGCGACAGAACCCCCGATGGATAGCATAGAAGAGTGTGCCATAGCAACCCCCTCCAACAGCAAGGAATCACTTGGTTCTGGAGGTGAGGGCGGCAATGGCATATTCATTACCATGCGGAGGGTATTTTTTACCGGAGTAAAGATTAAAGGAGCTGATAATATGTCATTGTACATTCTCGGCCCCTATCCTTTAGAGCCCCTCATATTGGGGGCGGAAGGACTTGTACGATTATAGACATATTCAAAACTGTTACGCCTTCTAGACATCGTAAAATGTAGTATAAAGTGCAATATAATATACAGTACCCCTCCACCGTACTACACCACAGGCGCCGGCCTTTAATTAACTCACTACGTCTACTCTATGAGGCAGCACAGTACAACTATACCTTCGTCTCTGCCGGAGAAATGCACAAGAGACCAAAAGGCTACAGTTTTAACCCACTTGGCCTCTGCAGAAGGAGCGTGGCTCTAGGATGTAAGCAAGGTACACATAGACGTTCAAAGCACACGGCTGCACAAGAGAAGGATTCAGGGGGAGCTTAATCCACCCAACCCACCACAGAGAAAGAACACCTTCTCAGTCCACAAAAGTCTGTTCGAAATCGGGCTATGCGGATCCAGCGCAGACCAGGCGTAATGGGCGGGTGCTTCTGGCAGGCACTTCTGCAAGGCGCTATAGATTTATCCCAATTGACCTCTGCAGAAGGTGCGGGGCTCACAGAAAAAACTGCCTTCTCAGTCTACAAAAGTCTGTTCGAAGTCTGGGTGATGCAGATCCGGCGCAGTCCTGGCAGAACAGGCAGGCACTTAAAGCAGACAATTCCACAAGAGTTCGATCTACCTAAAAATAAGGCTGGTCACCGAGAACAGTGCAAAAGGTGACCGACTTGAAGAGGGAAACGAGGTCTTGTTTGACATGCACTCGTCAGAATAGCATTTGGGTCAAAGACTATCAGTCCGCAGTCCCCAAAGCCTAAAAATAAAGCTGGTCACCGAAAACAGTGCAGAAGGTGACCGACTTGAAAAGGGAAACGGGGTCTTGTTTGTCATGCGCTAGTCACAATAGCATTTGGGTCAAAGACTATCAGTCCGCAGTCCCCAAAGCCAAGCAGCTCACTGGCTACTCTCTCTCGTGGTCCAAACAAACATGCACCACAGCACCACAGCACGGCACCAGTGGGAAAAAATGGGCACCTATGGGCTTCAATCTGCTTCAATCTGCCACCGATAAAGCACACTTCTCAGCCGTTACCTGTGGTGCACAGCGTTATGAGGAAGGGTAGGGAAAGGTAATGATAAGGAAAAAATTGAGGAGGGCAGCAGGACCCCCACAGCTTAAAGGGCACTCACTGGTCACTGGTCACTCACTGGTCACTAGTCACTCACCCATTATTGCTGCAAACACGCATAGCATTGTAAGGGAGACGGAGCGACCTGGCGACCTGTAGCCCTCTGGTTAGCAAGCAAGGCTTTCAAGCCAAAACCATCTCGGGGTGACTACTGAAGGAGCTCTGGAGTAATTCCTCTGTCTCGCTCGCTCGGTCCACAGCTTTCTGTTCCAGCTTTCTCCAGCTCCCCGGCTCCCCAGCTCCCGCATCGCGTCGCATCGCGTCTGTGTACACATACACGGCTCCAAGGAATCAGAGGAAAGGACCCTACACTGACGATACTGTCAAGCCGCACCTCTCACGAACTCGCACATCTCACAGAGGCCGCTTCCGACAGTCTCGCCCATTGCTATTCTCCCCCTCTAAGCAATTCATAGACTATCCCCAGACCATCAGTACTCATCCCTAGATGTTTAATTTGACTCACCCTGGGGTAGATGCCTAGTAAGCATTCCCTTGGCGTCCACTTATAACGCACTACTCCGGCCTTCCTACAAGCGTGTGCTATCCTGCACCCGCCCACACTCCCAGAACATGTTCATTATCCCTGCCGCTTCCACGTTGCACCAAGGGCAGAGAGGACTAGCAGTAGTGCTGAACTTGGCCAACCTGTGCGGTGTCATATACGCACGATATAGGACATTAAGCTCAATCAATCAAAATCTAGCATTTCTGGACACTTCTCTGGGGTACATTAGTGCCTTCTCCCATTCCTTTCCAGTTATGTCCCCTATCATATCAGTTATGTCCCTTACCATATCGCCTTCCCATTTAGCTTTCATTGTTGCACTCATAGGGTTGGGCTTGTCCACCAAGTGACTGTATATTCTGGACACTAGTCTCCAGCCATCACTCAAATTGTATATCAGGGTCAGTAAAGGGGCCGCCTCCGGTTCTTCCGGCCAGTTGTCCCATTTACTTTTAGCCACCTGTTTAATTTTCTGGTACCATAGGAACTGCCCCCCAGGTAACCCAGGTAACCCCACCCCTTGTCCTGCAGTGCCCCAAACTCTCTAAACACTCCACCCTCGTACACATCCCCCCAGATATAAATACCCCATCTCTCCCAGTATCTCACCACTTATATCCTTGTCGGTCCTGCAAATATCAGCGGCTATCGCTGTCTCGGGTGAGTAGGGTTGCTTAAGCTTCATTAGCACCTTGGTTTTATTCCACATCTGCCTCCCCAAAAGTACAATCATGTGAGCGCTCCTCAGGTATTCCAGCAGCCCCCATAGCACTTCCTTTAGTTTTGCTGGAGCCACCAACCTCCGTAGTAGGACAGTCTCTGATGTGGTCTCATCGGAGAGCCATTTAGTCACAAAAATAAGTTGTGCTGCTAAATAATATTTCTCCAAGTCCGGTAACAGTATCCCCCCCCCTCGCTGTATGGGAGAGACAGCGCAACCAGCGTCAGTTTATGCTGTGCGGTGCCCCATAAAAACTCCCTCAGCAGCACTTCCAGCAGTAGGAAGAACAAGCCCTTGATATAGCAGTGCACATTCTGAAAGTAATATAAAAACCTCGATAAAATGATAGTTTTTGTGACAGCCACCTGGCCCAGTACCGGAAGTGGCAATTTAGACCAGAATTTCATAGATATTTGTACACTTTTCACCACAACAGCAGTGTTGCTTTCGTGCATCAACTCTGGCGTGTGTTTGATGTTCACTTCCAGATATTTAAACACTTCTAGTTGGCACTTTAGTCCCACCTTGGGTAGATCTTCCACTTTTAGACCCCTCAGTCCTGCCAGTGGAAAGATGCAAGATTTCTCTCTGCTAAATCAGATTCCTGATACCTTCGCATAATTATCCAACACATAGAGAATCGTCGGTGCATTAAGATGCGGGTCCTTCAAGTATACTAGTACATCGTCCGCATATTATGAAATCATGTAATTAGAACCTCCAACCCAAATTTACTCCTCGAGGAACTGTTATCTAAAGTAGACCACTATTGGCTCTAGTCCCAACACATACAGTATGGGCGACAGGGGGCATCCCTGTCTTGGTCCTCTCTGGATGTCCCAGCACATTAACATTACTCGTACTGACTTGACCCTCGCCACTGGTGCAGTGTATAGTATTTTGACCCACCTGATAAAATATTCACCAAACCCAAACTCCTTAAGCACTGCCAGTATCCATTTCCAATATATCGAATCAATCGCTTTCATTGCATCTAATGAGATTATTGCATAGTGTGCCTGGGAATCTGCAGTCTGTGCCATGACATGCTGCAACCTGCGCAGGTTATGCGCATATCTTAACATCGTAACTCAACATAGCTAGTGTCCGGTATGAGTCACAATCATCCGTGGCCTTCCCTGGTTTGGGGATTGGGATCACCAATGTCTCCCTCATGTTCTCTGGGAGTATCCCTTTATCATATGCCTCCCTGTACACTTCGTGCAGGACTGGGGTGAAGGCCGATGAGTACGTTTTGTAGAACTCCGATGGGAGTCCGTCATTACCCGGAGCCTTGCTAGTGGCCAATGATTTGAGTGCCTCACTTACATCTTCAGCTGTTATTTCTCTGTCTAATGTCTCACATTGCGTTCTATCCAATTTGGGTAGTCCTATTTCCTCTAATGTACCCTGTATGTGATCCTGGGGAATCTCGCCGCTGTGGCTGTACAGGTGGCAGTAGAATTCCGTGAAAACTTCATTAATCTTATGTTGTGATGTATGGCTTGCACCTGCAGCATCTTTTAGTGCCATATTTAAGTGTCTCGGGTGCTCCCTACTGCACAGCCATGACAGCAGTGTTGCCCGGACAATCACCCTCTGATTGTGTCCTGGAGGCTCTTACCACATAATCAAATTTCGGCAATCTCGCCCAAGCCTCCTGGCAGTTAAGTCGAGTCTCTGCTAGTTTCGCTTACTCCTCTTTGGATCCCTGAGTGCGAGCCTCCATTTACTGTATTTCTCCCTCCCACCACTCCAAGTCTGTTCTCAACATCTGCCGGATGCCCCCTGCACTAGCAATTACCTCTCCCCTTACCACTACTTTCAATGTCTCCCATACCGTGCTCCAGGTCTGGACGCTGCCCATGTTCTTTTCTAAGTATTGTTCTAATTTGTGCCTGGGATCATATCTGAACGTCCGGTCCATAAGCGCATCCGTGGGCATGCACCATTGCGGGATGGGGGGCCTGGGTCCCCGTACCCTCCAGTCTAAGAGTAGAGGGAAGTGGTCCGCAATCGACCTTCCTAAGTATTGTGCCGATTCTATTTGCGATAGGTGGTGTTTACTTATAAATACATAATCAATTCTGGTGTACAACCCATGGGGTGAAGAGAAATAGGAATATCCCCCGTCTGTGGGGTGCAGCTCCCTCCACACATCAGCCAAGTCTAAATTCTCTACCATCGTGTTCAGTGCTTCTCAGGCTACCGCTGCCTGATTCTTCGGCAAGGAAGATCTATCCAGGGCCAAGTTCCTAACACAATTGAAATCTCCCCCCAGATGAAAAAACATTCCAGATACGGGACTATCTTAGCATATAGCACGTTAAGATGCGCTGGAATCGCTAGATTGCGGAAATAATGAGAGTGTACTATGCATATTTCAGTTTGCTCAATGTAGCCCCTTAAGATCAGGTATCTGCCCTCCTTTTCTGCCTCCATTCCCAATAGCCAGAAGGGTACCGCTGCATTTATCCAGGTGAAGACACCTCTGGCATACCTTGAGTACATGGCTCCATACCCCTGTGCCCCCCAGTATCCTATCACCTTGGCCATGGTGTCTCTTGTGAGGTGTATCTCTTGCAATACAGCGATCAACACTTTTTTCCGGTTTAAGAAGGTCTTAATCTGATTTCTCCTCAGGTTTGAACCCAGCTCTCTGATGTACCATGTCAGTACCTTAATATTGGCAGCCATACTCCTACAGTGTCCCATCCCTTTGCCTCCCCTCAGGCATCCACAGGCATCCACTGTTCCCACCTTGGGCGCCTCACCAACTTCCTCCCCAACTTCCTCCCCCATATCTGCAATCCAGACCACCCTCCTTTAACCGCTTTCTTGAATGACCCTTTCTCCATATTTTCCACCTCGTGTGAAGTACACAAAACATTTCGAGCAATAAACATAACTAAAAAATTGCACCCAGCTGCCGCTACATTCCTGCGGCGCTCGGGTGCCCCAGCACCGCTACTGCTCATCCAGCCCATTGTGTGTGGAATGTGTCGTGTCGGCAACAGGTCGGCACTATTCACCTCGTGGGTTAGGCCGATGAACCCTGTGATCCTGGCAGCAGCCTTTTTTGTAGTGATCTGTGGGCCCTCTCAACCACGAATCCTTGTGAGAGTTTGCTGGCACCAATCTCTTGCAGCAATAGGGCTTTCACACATTCTGTAGGATTAGGGCCTTCCATTCCCTCAGGAACTCCGAGTAAGCGAACATTATTGCATTGGGCGCAGCCCTCCGCATCCTCCGACCTTGCTTCCAGCGCTGAAGTTTTCCTCTTAAGTTCCTGCACCCTTAATTTCAGATCCTCCGTGGTCGCTGTTGTTTCCTTCAGACCAGTCTCGGTGCCAGTCACCCTTTCCGCTAAATTGCAGATATTGTCACGGTCCATTTCCCCACACATCAGGTGCAGACCAACCTGCCCAGGACTTCGACTTCCATGAGGGCCTTTAAGGCCCCAAAGACTCTCTCAAAGGTCTCCTGGACTTGGTCCTGGCGCCATTGGCGCCAGGCTCATGCTGCCATTACCAACATGGCAAGTTTCAAACAAGGTAAAGCACGTGTGGGCCAATCTGAGGCAGGCTGAAGGGACTACTTGCCTAGGGAACTATTTACTTGGGTGTGGTTTCTGGAACTACTTTACCTGGGAACTACTTTTCTGAAGCTATATAAACCACACCTTTAGTACAGAACACGCTTCAAGTTATTCTGCACTCCTGCAGCGTAACGCTCACCGTGTCTGTTACCTTCAGGCCAGTCAGCTACAACGCCAGTCCAGTTCCTTCTCGAGCAACCTGCAAAGGAAGAAAAGGCATCAGTTTAGCCACACTGACCAAAGATCCACATCGCTACCCTGCGCTTCGCTCGTACCTACCTGAGAGCTATTCTCCCGGTGAACCAATGAACCTTCATCCCGCGACCGCTCATCGTTCGCCCACCACTCCTGAGTCGCTGCACCTGTCGGATGAAAAGAGGAAACATCAGGTTAGCGCATATTGGAAAAACACCATTCGAAAACAGTTAACTCAGCGACATACTCACCTGAAGGCGGCTCCTACTAGCGATCCGCTGATCTTCGTCACGCGGTTCTACAGCACCTACAAAATAAGAGAGCAGCAGGACAGTCGCACAGAAGAGTCATAGCGCATATACAGACTTATCACAGAACGCTGGTGCGAACTTACCTTTTTCTGGGGAAAACAACTCTGCGTTCTACGAACTTTCGCATCAGTAAGAAGCCTACAAGGAAAGACAACAAGGGAGAACCTGAACAATTTTAACTCTTTGGCTAACCATTTTAATGGTAAAGACTTACTCATTCAGTCAACGTTGTCGGAGACTCGACAGGATCAGTGAAGTAACTGGATCCTAGAACTCTAGGCGCCGCTGCATACAGCTGCAGGACTGAGAGCCTGCCATCCCTAAAGCAAAGGTGAGACATAGCAGAAGGGCTTTCAGAAGACCACGGGAGGCGGGTGTGGGTCTTCCGCCTCACAGTTGGGTAACACTTCATTTAACCCTTTAGGCACACCATCCAGGGGGCACAGATACAGGGAAGACACGTGAGCCATCTAACAGGAGACCTGCCAGTCCCGTTCGGTGCCACTGTGGAGACCAGGTGAGAGTAACAGAACGCAAAGCCTTACACAAACTTCCACCTGGGTGCCATGGAAACCTCTGAGACGGATCAACTAGCCCAGCTTCTGTGGGAACATAGAGCGGAGGTTCATTCGGCTCAGCAAGAGACTAATGCTCTAAGAAGGGAACTCATTGTGGCAAAAGAGCGCACTGATGACCTTGCCAGACAGCTACTCCAAGCCCAGGCTGGTAATACGCCACTACCCGCGATGGGGGGATCAATTCCTACTCAGTCAAGCAATCCATTGCAGGTGTTCCTTCCAGGAGCCGTACCCTTAGCTTCACCAGAACGCTTTGCTGGAGACCCCAAGCAGTTTGCGGTTTTTATGAATCAGTGCCGTCTACACTTCTTATGTGGGCCAGGGGCCTTCCCGGACGATCAATCCAAGGTGGCCTTTGTGCTTTCATACCTCAGTGGCAGCACAGCAGACTGGTCAGTACCACTAGTTAATCAGGATGATCCTCTCCTCCGAGACTTTCAAAGGTTTCAGCGGAATATGGAAAAGCTGTTTGCTCGGCACTCCCAAGGGCAGGCCTTGGATAACGAATTGCTGTCTCTTCGCCAAGGGAACCAAGACTTGTTAACTTATATTGCAACTTTCAATAGATTAGTGGTAGAGATCGGTTGGCCAGAGGACAAAAGGACTACCATATTTCATCGGGGGTTGAGAGGCGAACGGAAGGATGTCTTGGCCCAAGTCGTGAATCCTCCCAGAGACTGTTCGGAATACATAGATCTTGTGGTGCAGTTAGACCACAGGTTGCAGAACCGGAAGGCTGACCGAGCTAAATTTGAGAATCGAGTGTTTGTGCGTCCGAAAGACAGCACCCCCAAGAGTTCAGACACTTCAGAACCCATGCAAATCGGAGGGGTTCGAGGACCGTTATCCAAGTCTGAGAGAGAGAAGAGGAGGCAACAGAACAACAATTGTGCCTATATTGCGGAATGGCCGGTCACTTCCTTCGAAACTGTCCTGTGAAACCTCCCAAGAAGGCAGTCGGGGTTGCCGACAAGGTCGGTGTCGAACCAGAGCTGGAAAACTACCCCGCCCGGCAAGCATAGAAGTCCCCTTGTCGAGCGAGAAGAAAGAATCCCAGACCTTGCATCTAGCCTTACCAATAATTCTTATTAGTCACCAGCACCCGTCTCGTATGCACGCAGTTAGGGCCTACATCGACAGTGGAGCTATAGGCAACTACATGGATCAAGAATTGGCGTCAAGGATGTGCCTTTCTCTGTCTCAAAAAGCAACAATCGATTTGGTCACCACTGTCGACGGAACAGAGATCTATTCAAGTCCTGTAACACACTCGACGAAGGAGATGACCCTGTTGTGCCAAGACGGGCATCGAGAAAACATTGTATTCGACTTAATCAAGGCCCCACAATTTCAAGTAATTCTAGGAATGCCGTGGTTAGAAACGCATAATCCTTGCATAGACTGGCGTGGCAAGAGGTTAACCTTCTTAGAATGTGCTCATACCTTCTATCTAGAGAAATCATTGCCCAAGGCAAACGCAACAATCACGGTTCCAGCAACTCAGATTCCACCGGAATACCAGGATTTTCAGGACGTTTTTCAGAAGACCAAGCCAACACGCTACCACCTCATAGGCCATATGATTGCCATATCGACCTGATACCTGGAGCTCAGATCCCATGCAGCAGAATTTACGCCCTCACGGAACCCGAAAATCTTCATCTAAAGCAATACTTAGATCAATATCTGGCTAACGGCTTTATTCGTCCATCCAAATCCCCGGCCGCCTCCCCCTTATTCTTCGTCCCAAAAAAGGAGGGGGACCTAAGAACTTGTATCAACTATCGCGCATTAAACCAAGTGACGGTAAAACATTGGTACCCCCTACCTCTAATCCCAGAACTACTGGACCAAGTAAAGCTGGCTTGAATTTACACCAAACTGGACCTCAGAGGAGCGTACCATCTAGTACGAGTTAAAAAAGGGGACGAATGGAAAACCGCCTTGCGCACTAAGTATGGACTTTTCGAATATCAAGTGATGCCCTTTGGCCTTTGTAACACCCCGGCAGCGTTTCAATATTTTATGAACAATGTCCTTCGAGAGCTGATCGACGTTTGTGTAGTCGTATATATTGACGATATCCTTGTGTACTCGGCCTCCGAACAGGAACATGTAAAACACGTTTGTGCCGTACTAGAGAAACTTCGGCAAAACAAGCTGTATGCTAAATTAGAGAAATGTTACTTCCATGTTACAGAGGTCGAATTTCTTGGGCTCATCTTAACGCCAGGTGGAGTGCGGATGGATTCCCGGAAAGGGGATGCTATCCTCAAATGGCCCTCTCCAACTTCAGTGAAAGGAGTGCAAAGCATACTTGGATTCGCAAACTTCTATCGCAGATTCATTCCAGGGTTTTCGCATTTAGTACACCCCATCACATCCTTGTTACGAAAGAACAAACGCTTCCAGTGGTCTGACGAAGCTGAAAAGGCCTTCCAAGACTTGAAAAAGAAATTTACCTCAGCTCCAGTTTTAAAACATCCACGCCCAGACCTCCCCTACGTAGTGGAAACTGATGGGTCCAGCTTGGCAATGAGGGCGGTTCTTTCGCACAAGGACCCAGAAACGAGTCAACTTCATCCAGTGGCGTTTTGGTCACGAAAGTTCACTGCGCCAGAACAGAACTAAGCTATAACCGACAAGGAGCTTCTGGCCATCAAGGCAGCATTCAAAGCGTGGCGACATTATCTCCTTGGAGCCAGGCACACCATCACTGTGATTACTGACCACCGAAATCTACAGTACCTCAAGTCAGCCAAGGCCCAGTCCTCCCGCCAGCTCCGATGGACTTTGTTTCTGGCAGAATTTGATTTTGTGATTACGTACCGACCCGGTTGCCGAAACGGCAAGGCTGATGCGCTGTCCTGTATAGGGATGGAGGAGGCATACTCAAGTCCGGACCCCGTGCCCATCGTCCCAGAGAGGAGATCCTTGGAATCATCACGTCACCAACTCTGGACGACATCCACAAGGAAATCTCGCACCTCTTTAATTCTGAGGCCTTACAAGAGTGGTCAACCAAAAGCAACCATCATTCTATTATTGAACACTTACCTTATTTCCAAGGACGCCTGTACTTACCTAGTAAAAAACTGCAAACACAGGTTATCTCGAATTATCACGAGTCATTTATGGAAGGCCACCCTGGAATTGCAAAGAATGAAGCCAAAATCAAGAGACATTTTTGGTGGCAAACATGGCGAAAATATATCAGACAATTCATACTATCTTGAGTGAGTCTGTGCGCAGAACAAGGCCCAAAAGAAGAAACCACCTGGTCTATTACAGCCTTTGGACATACCTCCTGCACCCTGGCATACGTTATCCCTTGATTTTTTCACTGACCTTCCTCCCTGAAACGGCTACAACACCTTATCAGTGGTGGTAGACTTATTTTCAAAAATGGCCCATTTCATTCACTTAAAAGGCTTACCCTCTGCTTCAATTTTGGTGAAGGAATTCCTAGAACAAATTGTCCTGATATACGGATTTCCCTCCGTCTTAGTCTCGGATCGGGGCAGTCAGTTTATTTCACAGTTTTGGAGAAAATGTTGTCAGTTGGCCCAAATTGATGTCAGACTTTCAACCAGCCACCATCCCCAAACGGATGGTCAAACTGAGAGAACCAACCAGACTTTAGAGAAATACCTAAGAGGCATGTTGCATCAAACTGAAGGCAATTGGAAGGACATTTTATGGATCACCGAGTATGCCTACAATAACTCTTTGCATTCCAGCACGGGGAAAAAACCCTGTTCTATACAATATATTGAATAGATCCCCGAACCTCAGAACTCGACCCACCTCAACATTTGGAAATGCCTGCAGTAAGCAGTCTACACTCCACCATTACCCAAGCCTTCAAGAGAGCAACAGAACATTTGAAACAAGCTAAAGAATGATACAAGAAATCTGCAGATCAACATAGGAGTGAAGCTCCTAAATACCAGATTGGAGATAAGGTTTGGTTAGCCTCCCGACAAATTCCACTATAAGGAACCCACACGTTCAACCCCAGGTATTTGGGACCATATACCATCAAGGCCATCATCAACCTAGTAGCAGTTAAACTAGAGTTACCTCCAAACATGAGAGTCCACCGGTATTCCACGTTTCCCTGTTGAAACCTGTACAACCAGGAACTCGGATAACAAAAACACAAACACAAAGACCTATTTTGGTAGAGGGTGAACCAGATAAAAGACATTCTGGACTCAAAGTGGGTCAAATCAAAACGTTTCTATCTAGTTGATTGGAAAAGCTATGGTCCCCAAGAAAGGTCATGGGAGCCCAGTGACCACGTTCATACACCTCGACTAGTAAACCGGTTCCATCGAAATTACCCGACCAAACCCAGCCAGCGAAACAAACCACCTTGGGAAGGGCCTTGAGGGGGAGTGCTGTCACGGTCCATTTCGCCACACATCAGGTGCAGACCAACCTGCCCAGGACTTTGACTTCCATGAGGGCCTTTAAGGCCCCAAAGACTCTATCAAGGGCCTCCTGGACTTGGTCCTGGCACAGTTGGGGCCAGGCTCATGCTGCCATTACCAACATGGCAAGTTTCAAACAAGGTAAAGCATGTGTGGGCCAATCTGAGGCAGGCTGAAGGGACTACTTGCCTAGGGAACTATTTACTTGGGTGTGGTTGCTGGAACTACTTTACCTGGGAACTATTTTTCTGAAGCTATATAAACCACGCCTTTAGTACAGAACACGCTTCGCGTTATTCTGGACTCCTGCTGCGTAACGCTCACCGTGTCTGTTACCTTCAGGCCAGTCAGCTACAACGCCAGTCCAGTTCCTTCTTGAGCAACCTGCAAAGGAAGAAAAGGCATCAGGTTAGCCGCGCTGACCAAGGACCCACATCGCTACCCTGTGCTTCGCTCGTACCTACCTGAGAGCTGTTCTTCCCGGCGAACCAACGAACATTCACCCCGCGACCACTTATCGTTCACCCACCACACCTGAGTCGCTGCACCTGTTGGACGAAAAGAGGAAACATCAGGTTAGCGCAAATTGGGAAAAACACCATTTGAAAACAGTTAACTCAGCGACATACTCACCTGAAGGCCGCTCCTACTAGCTATCCGCTGATCTTCGTCAAACGGTCCTACAGCACCTACAAAATAAGAGAGCAGCAGGTCAGTCGCACAGAAGAGTCATAGTGCATATACAGACTTATCACAGAACGCTGATGCAAACTTACCTTTTTCTGGGGAAAACAACTCTGCGTTCTACGACCTTTCGCATCAGTAAGAAGCCTACAAGGAAAGACAACAAGGGAGAACCTGAACAATTTGAACTCTTTGGCTAACCATTTTAATGGTAAAGACTTACTCATTGAGTCAACGTTGTCTGAGACTCGACAGGATCAGTGAAGTAACTGGATCCTAGAACTCTACGCGCCCCTGCATACAGCTGCAGGACGGAGAGCCTGCCATCCCTAAAGCAAAGGTGAGACATAGCACAAGGGCTTTCAGAAGCCCACGGGAGGCGGGTGTGGGTCTTCCACCTCACAGTTGGGCAACGCTTCATTTAACCCTTTAGGCGCACCATCGTGGGGGCACAGACACAGAGAAGACATGTGAGCCATCTAACAGCAGACCTACCAGTCCCTTTCGGCGCCCCTGTGGTGACCAGGTGAGCGTAACAGATATCCTGCCGCACACGCAGCATATCAGACTTCACCTCTCCAATTTTTGTGTCAATAAAGGATCGCAATGCCGCTATAGCTTCCAAGACTTGGTTTTCTTTGTTGCCATCCTTCCGGGCCACTTGGCTGTTTTGTGTCCCAGAACTGTTCAGCTCTAGTTCACGTGGTTTGACCGCAGCAAAGGAATCCATTATAGTGGCTTTCTGTTTCCCTTTAGATGGGGACATGTCACTTTCGGTAGATGCCAGGGTGGGATACCAACTGCAATCAATTGCTTGTGTCCTTGGGCGTGTGGGAGACGGGGACCAATAGCGATAGTTCTCTGCTGGGTCTGTTGCATCTGTAATTGGGCTGTTTACAGTGTGGCATAGCTGTCACCCCGGCAGACGATGCCTACTTTAACTTGACGTTATGTACCTTATGCGCAAGAGCCCTGCCGAGTTGACAGGTCAGGGTGTACCTCAGATGGACGCCGTGTTGCACTATTTCTTGTTTCTTGCAAGTCTCGAGTACCTCATTTGAAACTTGAACAGGAAATTTCCAGTGAGGAGTCAGTGGGCCGCTTCTGGTGAGGTATGCCAGCTCAGTATGTAATCGAGTGCAGGTCTTGTTCCCCTACCACAGCCACTGCTCTCTTCGTTTTTACTTATTCAATGCCTTGCTGATTGGGGCTGCCTATCTCTGTTCTTGCATTGCAGTTTGCGTACAGAGCATCTGCCATCTGGTCCAGTAGTTTTAGCATCCGTCGTCTGGTGCCCGAGTCTCCCAGGGTTATTGCGATGCTGGTGCTGTTGTCCTTGGCACAATAGTGTATTATGCCCACTTTTGACCTGCAATGTGCTTCCCAGCTCCTTTCCTCTACATGCGCGTTGCCAACAGTTATGTGAGTGCACTGCTCCTTTGCCGTATACTGGCTGAAATCTACTTGTTATGCAACCTGGCTTCCTCTGGGCACCTTACTTTGGAATTCACCATCTCCTCGCCTCCCAGTGGCCACTGCGCAAGATGCCTCAGGCCCTGTGTCATCCGCTAGCCCCCCTCGCCCAACCAGTACCTGTGTTCTGCCTGTTCCGCAGGGCTTTCCTCTGTGTGTTCACCTCAGGCTCTGATTCAGGCCCGGCTCCAGCAGGGAGGCCAGGGGGGCCAGGCCCCCCCAAGGCCACTTCCTGGCCCCCCCTAGAAAGGAGGCCTTCAATGTGGGACCCAAGGGAGTGTGGAATTTGGGGTGTGGGGGGGCATTTAGAGTGGTGGAAATGGAAAGAAATTGGTGGGGGATCCCACAAGGGCCGGGTGGGGGCAGTGGTTTGGGGGGACGGTGCCCGAGGAGGCAGGGTTTAGGGGAGCGTAGTTAGCAGTTGACCTCCGATCAAAGGAAATGTAAAAAATAACAGTTTTAAACAGCACTATTACTTTCATGCTGCTTCTTTTCTAAACTATATATCAATTCCACTTTAAACCACTTCCATGGCACTGGTGATGAGTTACTTCACTATGCGGAAAAATAGTTTTGACCAGTGTTGCTGAGTAAATATTCTTTAAAATGCACAGTTTGCACCCCATTTTTTTTTTAAACTTCCCCTTCGGTACTATTCAAACAGGGTGATTTCTGTTGTTATAAGCAAGGTTTTCTTTTACTTGAACCACACCCGGCACAGCTCCTGCAGCTCCCCTCTGAAAGCAGTTGGGTGGCTGCATCATGTGTGATCGTTTCAATGTTAATAGGGGTATTTATTTATTCATGCAATGTTTGTCGGATACCTGCATATTTATTTATTTATGCAATGTTTGTCGGATACAGGTATTTTACAAACATTACAGAAATAAATAAATAATCTGGGTCCATGTATCCGACAAACATTGCATAAATAAATAAATGAACCGGGTTGTGGCTGAGGACTGTAACTCCCTCTTGTGACCCCTTCACAGGGTCACCAGAGGAAGTTATGGTTTGCTCACGGGCGCTTCCCTTTTTTTTTCCCCCAGCGCTGGCTCTGGCTGGATCCCGAGATCCAGCTACACACCTGGTGCCGGATCTCGGTTCTGGCGAGAGCCGGCTCAATCGCCAGACTGGGCATTTCACTCGAAGGGCCTGATTCACAGAAGTGTTTTAAAATGACGCAATCCCATAGGAAAGCGTTCTGTGAATAAGGCCCTAAATGTGCAGCAGGAACCTCTGAGAGATTATCATTCTGAAAGGCTGCACTTCAGGAGGCCCAGCCAGGATTTGTTTGCTTGCCCTGGACAATGATCTATGCCTCACAGACATGAAAGCACAAACAACCAGGGAGATGAAGGGCCATTAAACACCACTAACTGAAGAAGCACACTTACTCAAGCATACTCAATCACACTTACTTAAGCAGGCCTACAACTATTTTCTCAAACCTAAAATCACAAAATTGGTTTCTGTCATTTAAAGCATGTCTATTTTGTTGTGGGAATATAGCATTTTTTCACATCATACTTTATTACATGTTTAACTATATCAAACAATAAATGACACATGGGTGGTCATTATGAGTTGGGCGGTAAGGGATTACCGGCACCGGTAAGGAGACTGGTGCCGGTAATCCCCTACCGCCCAATTCCGAGGTCCCTTAGCGGGAACCGTAAGGGACAGGTCCCGCTAAGGGACCAGGGTGCTAATAACAGGCTTGCTAGTCGCAAGCCCGTTATTAGCACCCTCACCATTCCTATTGAGCCCTATGGGGGCTCAAATGGGAATGGGGAATGGTTTGTTCAATGGGGATTTACCGGTCCCTCCGGGGTGGAATGGACTGGACAATGGACTTGAACAAGACCGGACTCGGTCACGGTATGCGAGGCAGCCATGGTGCTAATAGGCTACCGCCTATCTCGTAATGACCCCATGATGTTGCTTTCACACAGATGTCTACAGAAGGTGCATCAATCAAGTGGGGTCCTTTACAAATTACATTGAAAATATATATTCTGCTGCAATAACAACTTAAGTATAAGTGAAAAAATAAGGTTGGTAGTAACAAAAATGTAATTCTGGAGCGGGGAGGAGTAAAATCAAAAAGTGAAAAAAAACAATGGGGGCCCTGGGAGTCCCTCTGTCCGACATTAGTCCCAGTTACGAGAGACTTAGCCGGAGTCTTTAGCTCACTATCTTTCACAGATGAGAAATATCTAAAACATATCAGTCTTTGTCCTGCCCTAGGGCAGTCCAGCACTGAAATACTAAGCAATTCTCCTCTGAACAAGAGTACCAACAGCATCCCTAGACACGTGTTTTGGTCTAGTTGGACCTCATCAGTAGGGTGGAGCTGTGTCTCTCTAAGAATAGTGAGCAAGGGGTTATCAGATTTCTTTTAAATTCTCATTAACTTTTATGCTGGAGTTTTTAGGCTATCATTCAGGATGGGGAAAATAAAGCTACAATCATTGTGGATCATTTTCCAAGTCAAGCGAAGTGGAAAAAAATGAGCCAAAAGCATTTATCACAACTTTTTGTTCACTGCAGGAATTTGGATGGTGTGGTAGGCGAAGTTGGAGAGCAGATCGAATTTAACAAGTTTGCCTACTCTTAAAGGTCCCTTGCCGAATCTGATTGGTTTTCCACCAGAATGTATTTTTATGTTGCTGCAAAACCAATGGATTCCTATGGAATCCGCCTGACATTTTTACACTGGTAAAAGCAGGCAGATTCCAAAAGAAAACATTGTGGATGGCTCCCACAATTAACAATTGTGGGAGGTATTTACACTTTTCCAGACACATAGAGGAAAATGGAAGATCAAAGGCGATATTTACCAGTGTTTTATGCTTTACTTTACCAGTACTTGGTGGAAACAATTACAATTGCATGGAGGTGTACTTTTGCCAAAAACTGAAAACAGGAGTGGTGCAATTTAGGATTGCAAACAAAATTACTCCCTTACTCTTTTTCATCAACACGTTTCTACAATGATAACCTTGACAGGTTGGTTTATCATGTGACTTTTTAAAGCAATTGTATAAAATTGAGTATTATTTTAGATATTCAAAACCAAATTTCAACACATATTTGTACCAACTTGAGCTTGGAGGATGCGTAGTCAAGTATCTAAATTTCAATCAAGTTTCAAATTCTGACTTTCCCGCTTAACCAAAGTGTGTGATCCTGGGCAATAATGTAATCATTCAGTTCACAGTATAAGCTATTTCAAAAAAGCCTCACTCGCGGTTTAATAGATGAGCAGCGCATGTGTGAGGACCTGCCAAGAACACACATGCACCATTCTTTGAAAATATCAGGCCACATATATTGAACAAAATTGTGAAATTGAATAGCAAATCAAAGTAAACACATCAAACAAAAAGCCATCATGGACAATTGCATATTTTCTAACCAGCATGTAAACAGTATGTACTAGACATTGATGTACAGGGGGATGGCAGGGAGGAAGCACCTCTCCTCCCTGCCAAGCCCAACCGGGAGCGATACCAGGCAGCTGGAAACCCCTTAACCTGCACTGTCTGCATATTGATCCCACTCTCCCCAACCCTAAACACTCTCTTCTACATGCTACCACTCCCTCGTGCACTCAACTCAATTAAAGTGTTCTTCAAAAATGTAACAAAAAAATAAAATGTTTTTCTTCGAAATGTCATTTTGTAAGAAACAAGATGTCCTATTCCTTGCTTCAGTATTCTGGAGAGGGGGGA
The DNA here is from genome assembly GCF_040938575.1 of Ambystoma mexicanum. Classification (NCBI taxonomy): domain Eukaryota; kingdom Metazoa; phylum Chordata; class Amphibia; order Caudata; family Ambystomatidae; genus Ambystoma; species Ambystoma mexicanum. The sequence continues at coordinate 846,375,150 of NC_090941.1, read as the reverse complement.
CTGTCTTTTACAACTAGATGGTGGGACAAAAAGCACCTCCTTCTGGGCCTGCTGGGAGTAGCCACAATGTTTAGGATGGCATTGTTGGGCACGCACCAACTGAAATGGAACAAAGACTGGGGGCCTCGCTGCTCAGTCCTTGCAGAGGAAGAGACAGCATCACCTTTGATTCTCAGCAGCCAGGCCAAGAAAGACATGGGGGGCACATTAAGAGTCTGGCGATAACCATGCTGGTACTACCGGCAGGTTGCCGCCAGACCCTTAATGATTAACCGACGCCAGACTTGCCGGAAAGACTGGGGTATTACAACCCGGGCCTTCCGGAAAGTCAGGTGCCGGTAAATTGTAAGTCCTCATTCCCATGGAGTCCCCTAAAACTTCATGGGAATGGGGACCAGGGAAGCACCGGCACTGTTGTTAACAGTGCTGGTGCTTCCGTGACGGTCTGCCTACCGTGGCCAATGTGTCCGGCAGGGTCTGCCCTGTCAGACACAGCGGCTTTGGCAGGCAGACTCGTAGTTTGCCAGTCCGGAAACAACAGTGCTGGTAAGCTTACCGGCACCATTATTTCCGAACCGGCAAACTTGTAATGATGACCATGGTGTGGGTTTTTGGGGTAGGTGGGATTGGAGGTAAATGGGAATGGTGGTCAGGGGGACCTGACCTGATGGAAGGTGATTGGGTGTGCAAGGTGAAGGAGAAGTGGATATAATAGAAACGGGAGGAGCGGATGACAAGTGAAGATAGGTAGATTGATGTTGCAACACTATTTTCCTAGTTTCTCCTTTGCTCTGTGCTGTTTTTATAGAGTGGTGCACATTTATTTTTGTCCGGATCTGGGAAGACATTTTCTTCTGGATCACGGATGTGGGAAATCTGGATTAATACCAGCCCTTTCTTTAGAGTACTCAAACGCCCACACAGAATAGAAATTGGGCCCCCCTAATCACAAACCTGGCCCACCCAGATGAACATTCCTGGAGCCGGGCCTGCTCTGATTCCCTTGCGGTTTCAGCAGGGTTTGCCCCCAGTCCGGCAACAAGCGTGGTGTATACTCCTTCAGCTTCTCAGATAAGGTGAGGCAGAGTACGGCGTCCGGTGTTGCTTTGTTAGTTGTTTGTAATGAGTCCGGTAGTTCGTTCAGGACACTGTGCAATGTTGTCAGCGTTAGCCTTCCAGTCTGGTTTCCCCGGGTGGCCCGTCTTCATTTGCCTGCGGTGCCGGACTTCCCCGGTCTATTACGCCTCTGCCGTCTCCTCCAGCACTATCTCACCTCAGTCCTTATAGGGCGTGTGGCCTTGGTGAGGTGCCACCTTCCGCCCAGCAAGTTGTGCATTCTCCCCAGGGGCACCGCGGCTCAGCGAGGTCTCAACTTCAGTTGAGGCTGCCTCTCTGCTAGCACCTGCTGCAGCCTACAGCATCTGCTCTGTTACCGGCGCTGCATACTTCACTTCACTTTAGCTGCCGCAGGCAGCGCACCGGCCCCTCTTACTCACCGTAGAGCCCTGGGCCTCCCGTTCCACTCAGCCAAGGATGGCACAGCAGGCTCCTGTCCGATCGCAGCAAGACAGTCCCGCGGGAGCCACTCAGGTTTGTATCTCGCTCACCCCCGCACACACCACCGCTCTCCTTCAGGCAGTCACCGTGGTGTTGGCCACTTGTTGCTTCTGTCTCGAACTGCTCCATCCGGGCTGCAGCTCTGCCCTTCTCTCACTGCTGAGTCGCAGCAGTGTCCGCCATCTTGGGCTCCCAAGGGCACTTCTACAGAGGCGATTTCTTCAACCGTGCCAATCCGATTTCGGCTGCGATTTCTTTGTAGGGACGGGGAATTGCTTCCTGCTGCAGTAAATGCGTTCTGTTTCAGATCTCTGACCATATACTTGTAGTTTAGAGAATCTGCTTCAGGATCATGATGGGAACTCCGTCCAGACACCCCTTTACTCCATGGGCTCAGGCCACGCCCCCCTGCACATCTGGAATGTCATGGGATATGACCGTCACTCTGGCTGAACGTCCTCTTGATTGATTCAGTTCCCTTCTGAAGAAGGCCACATTGCTCTGTACATGCTGGAAAGTGGTTTATTTTGTCACAGCTCTTGCATTGTGGAACATTTGCTGGGGCCTGGCCACCCTGAAGGTGTGGAAGAGGCCCTCCACACTATTTGCATGAGGTTTTAGAGCTGCTGCAGCTGGGGTCGAGATCTCATTTTGCCTTTACTTCTGTAGCTTTTTGACAGTGTTGCCGTGATCAAGCGTGCTACCACAAGCTTCATTCCTTTCATGGCATCCTCCATGTGAGTTGCACTCTTACTCGCCAGTTCCTGAGCCCTACCTGGTTCTGGTATAAATAGTAATGGCAGGCTAGGTTCCTTTAAAATCTGCTTCCTTAGCTTGGAGTAGAATAATTTCAGAGTTATTTGACCTCTAATTTCCCCTTCCTCGTCCGTGAACGCACAGGTTGAGGCATGTTGCCGTAATCTTGTGTAGAATGCATCTTATGACTCTTTCGAATCTGGTGGCGATTGGTGTAACTGAAATCTCTCATAGTCAACATTGACTATCAGGTGAAATAGTTTGTCAAAGCTGTGTTGGTATTGGTGTATGACCCCATCACCGTGTGGGAGAGTCTTGAAAAGTCAGTGAACCTCACGGCCTACATGGAACAGCATCATCAACCTTTTGGTGGCCTCTTCCCACACACCTGCAGCAGCAAAGAACATGTCCAATATTACCTACCAGAGAGCCCAACTGCAGCTGTTGTCCCTGACATGTCGAACTCAGGCACTGGACTACTGTGCAATGGATGTGGTTATGCTTGGTGTGCTGTGCTGGTTTGTCGCCCTTGACCCATGAGTGAGTAGATGAAGACACCTCATTATCTTCTCTGCTCGTGCTAGCCTCCTCACCCCTTTGTCTGGACATTCTCTAGGGATGGTGATAGACACATGTTGCATGAGCACTCTGTGTTTACAGAGCCACTGACACTGATGTCTGCGATGGAAGGCCTTGGGTATATATTTAATTTAGGCCTTATAAGCATCTCACCTGCAGCAGCCCCAGAGTACTCGGGATACGGATCTTCCCTTTATGTGTGGGTGGCAGGCACAGGGAGGCACCTGTAGGCAGTATGCACCGTTAGGCCACACTGTTCTCATCCAGCCTTGGGCCTGCCCACGTCATCTCAGCGTTAGCACCGTGGCGGGTGGCGTGCTTGTACACTGAGCTGGGGCAGCTGAACTGAGATCTCAGCCTGGCACCTCAACCAGCCAATGAGACTAGCGTTCTGCTGATGCCAGACACCCCGCGACATCCAGTGCTGCAATTGCAGCAGTGGGCCTTCGAGTAGATGCTAATGCTGCTGTGTTTGGCAACCACTGTGTCGCCAATTGTTGAGAGAATGGGGGAGGCCTGACTAAATTACCACACACATGCTGAGGTTACTTACTCAACTGGGCACGCCTCGGAACTGATGTGACCTTTTAATTGTATTGCACATGCCAGTTGGACGTTATAACAGCATATTTACCTCTGACGGTATTCTGAGATAAAAGCATCCACAGTAAATAAGGTAGATTGTCATCTCAAATATTTCCCCTTCCCCTCAAAACAGTAAAAGAAGTGTTAAATGTGACAAAGTAAGAGAATGAAAACTGGGCAACTCTGATGCCCCTAAGCCCCATTTTACACAAATAATACATACAATGTTTGACTGTTGGTCAGCATTGACCCTTATCTGCATTCAAAGAATTTACGGTAGTGGTATGAACCACTGTCACGCTAAAGATGGAAATGGACATAAAGAAATGACTTCCAGGTAACCACTGACGGAGAAGGTAAGTCCAGAATACCATATTCAGTGATAAACTCTAAATGGAGTAGACTTGTATAAATGCCACTGGCAGAGGTGGTTTTGACCGCTGGTGGCATTTGTGCAAAAAAGTCTTCCCAACTAACGTTGGCCTCCTTATTTCTTGTTTTCTGCTATCATGGTGAGCCTCCCTGCTGCATGCAACAACATCTGAGTCGGGAAGTAAAAATAGTAGAAACTCGTCTCAACTTAGTGACTTGAACCCTGACGCTACTGCACACAAAGGGCCTGACTAGGAGATGGGTAGTGTGGCGCTGCCCGATGACGGGCGCGCACGCGACGGCGTGACGTTGCACGCCGTTGCGTGCAGTACAAATAAACGGGGCGTTTCCCGGCCGCGCCAGAGCGACCGGGTAGCCCGAACCAAGATGGACGTGTGTGCCTCAGTCCTTGGTGCCGGGGCTTGCGGCGATGCGCGCGGGGGGCGCCAGTCACCTCCAACAGTGGCGACGAGGATGGGAAACGATGCCCGGGCCCGGCAGTGATCATCGGAACAATTTTTCACCGAAACGAGGTCGCAGTACAGACTTCGGTTCACGCCGCGGGTAGAGCGTTGCCCACGCGGCTGGCAGCCATTTTGTGCAACAGGCTGTGGGACTTCGGGAGGCTCCGGTTTGAGCCCTGAAGCGACCCCAGGCCTAATTTTTGGAGATCCTGGTAGCTGATAGCTACATCTACACGAGGTTATGCCCGAATAGCGCATGAACTCAATTTTGGGTTTTCTACGTCGAGTGGAAGCAAGGAGAAGGCCCATCTTGGCTGGGCCTACATAGCCTATTTGTCTTTGGCACAATTTTTGGAACAGCTAAAGGCAGAGTGCCTTGTTCATCCCCTTCATCATCATCCTGGTGGCCTCACCAGCCTTCATCTTCTTCATCATCACAGAGGTGTGCTGCGGGTGACTGTATCCAGGGGTGGTCCATGCTGAGGGTCATTTTGGACTGGGTGTTTGAGTTGCGGCTCCTGGTCAACATTCCGGGGGTGCCTGTGCACTCAAACTCATGAGTGACACCGAGGACCAGGACAGAGCACAGGCGGCACAGCTACATCCTCGTGCGCCAGTGGCCCCGCATGGTCGACAGCCTCCAATGCAGCAACCAGCAGCACCAGCAGGTGGTCAGGCAGCGGTTCCGGCTCTTCAACCCCCAATACAACCAGCTGCACCACCTGGTATTCAACAAGCCGCACCTGTCATGGCCCAGGTACGTGCACATGCTGCTCTGCAGCCCATCCCCGAATTCGATGTGTCGGGCCCGTCCTCCAGCTTGGGGCCTAGATGGAGGAGGTGGGTGGACCGCCTAGACATGTAATTCAGGGCTGCAAGGTGGTTGATGACGACACCAGGCTGGCTAAGATGTTATACTCGGCAGGGCCCTCTTTCCAGGAGACTTTTGAATCTCTGCCACAAGGGAATGGAACTTATGATCAAGCAAAGGCCGCCCTACAAGCGTACTTTCTGCCCCTTGCCAACGCGGACTATGAGCGGTTCGTGATGCCCTCTGCCAAACAAAAAGATGACGAGACCTTGGACACGTTCTATGGGCGCCTGAGGCGTCTGTCGCTCGCCTGTGCCTGGGGTGATGAAGAGGATATGATTAGGACCATGCTTACCAGACGTGCTCATCAGGCAAGCTCAGGCGCCAGGTGCTGATGGAGCCCGGGATAACGCTCCAGCGCATCCTTGAGCTAGGAAGGTGCCACGAGGTGTCGGAGGCGAGAGCCGCAAGAATGGAGGCCGGGTCGCGCCCTATCAAAACTGAAGAGGTCTGCGTGATGTGGCGAGGGGGAAGGGGTGCCAGGAGGTTTGGTGGCAGCACCCGAGACAGAGCCGGGAGGGCAGGCGAAATTTGCCAAAAATGCGGGTATGACCTGCCCCACCAATCAGAATGCCCTGCAGCTGGAAAGACCTGTGGACGGTGCGGGTTGCCGGACCACTTCTCAAGGGTGTGTAGGGCGACCATGCCCGTATTGGTGCCAAGGGGCCAAGGCCGAGCTACTTCCACTCGCCAAGGTCGGCCGACCAACGTCGCTCAAGTGGACCAGAGCGAGGAGGAGGCCCAGGTGGAAGAGACGGAGGAAGAAGACGAAGAGAACATATTCTTTGTCTCAAGTGTGGGGGTTCTGAGAAGCAGGAACCGATGACAACCTAGGTGCGTGGTGGAGGTGAACCAGTCTCCAGTCCCTGTCCTCGTGGACACAGAGGCGTCGGTAAACGTCATGGCCCGTGAACATTACAATGCCATGGATCAGCAGCCCAGGCTGGTCACACCCAAGGCCCTCATCTTTGCATTCGGTGGTGTGGAGCCCATCCATCTGGACGGGGCATTCGTAGCAAAAGTGGAACACAATGGCTCTCACATCACAGCACGCTTCTATGTGACCCCAGTGAGTACGAATACTTTGTTAAGTTGCGCAGCGGCAGAAGCTCTCGGCATCATCAGCTTCGCGTACTCCGTCTACCTGGAAGACATTAATGACTTACTGGAGAAGCATGATGCTCTGTTCAAGGGGATCGGGCGGATGGCCGGGGAGCCGGTGCGGCTGCACATCGATGAGTCGGTACAGCCGATTGCCCTGAAACATCGGAGGGTACCATTCCACCTCCGTGAGCAGGTCGACAAAGAACTGGACAGCCTCGTCGATCTAGACATCATAGAAAAGGTGGAGGGCCCGACTCCCTCGGTGTCCCCTATAGTGGTGGCAAGGAAACTCAAACAACCGGGCACAGTCAAGATCTGTGTGGACATGAGGATCCCCAACAAGGCCATCAAGAGGGAGAGGCACCTCACCCCGACGCTGGATGACATCATTGCGGAGGTGCAGGGCGCTCGGTTCTTCTTGAAACTCGACCTCCGGGCCGGCTATCACCAGGTTGCCCTCCACCCCGAGTCAAGGTATATTACCACCTTCACCACACACCGGGGATTATATCGCTATAAGAGGCTGAGCTTTGGGGTGTCCTCGGCGGCTGAAGTATTTCAGAACATCATTCGGGGTGCCCTAGCTGACCTCGAGGGCGTCTTGAACATAAGCGATGACATTCTGGGGTTTGCGAGGACGAAGGTGGACCATCTGAGGCATTTGGCGAGGACATTCGAGAGGCTGTGGTCATTGGGACTCACCCTCCATAAGGAGAAGTGCGAGTTTCTACGCCCCTCCCTGGAGTTCTTTGGATTTGTGTTCAAGGAGGGTGGGGATGTCTCCTGACCCCAAGAAGGTACTGGACATACAGAAGGCACAACCACCGGAGTCTGTATCGGAGGTGCGAAGCTTCTTGGGCATGGTCACTTACTGTGGGCGGTTCATCAAGAACCTGGCATCCAGGTCTGAGCCTCTCAGGGCCCTGACAAGAAAAGACAGCATCTGGAATTGGGGCCCACTGGAGCAGGCGGCTTTTGATGACATTAGAAGTGCCCTCACAGCCGAGGACACTATGTCGTTCTTTGATCCTGCATTGCCGTCGGAGATCATTGTTGACGCTAGCCCATTTGGCCTGGGTGCTGTATTGACACAGATTGACCATGCCGGCGGCGTCTGGCCAGTTGCGTATGCCAGCAAAGCACTATCGGACGCCGAACAACGATACTCGCAGATTGAGCGCGAGGTGCTGGCAGTGCTGTGGGGATGCCGCCACTTCCGGCTCTATGTACTCGGACGCCCGGTGATGGTGGTAACTGACCACAAGCCACTGCTGCCCATCCTAGCAGGGTCGTCATCCAAGCCGCCAGCATGCATTGATAGGTGGATGCTGGCTCTTTTGGAGTATGGGGTGACTCTGGTATACCGACCGGGGGCAAATAACGCAGCTGACTACCTCTCCAGACACCCTGGGGTGCCTGGAGGAGGGGACCTGAACACATGTGAAGAGGAAGCTGAGGAGCATGTCTGAGTCGTGGTGGGAGCAGCCACGCCGAATGCCATGCCTCTTCAGGAGCTGGAGGCTGCGGTGGCACAGGATGAGTGTTTCAAGGTGCTGAGGCAGTCCATGCAGCAGGGCTCCTGGAAGTCAGCACTCGAGGCCCTGGCGAGGCGCACTCAGGAGGCCCGGACTGGGTTGGAGCAACTATGGAAGGTCCGCGAAGAACTGTCCTTCTCAACATCGGGCCTGTTACTTCGGGGTGATCAGATTAAAGTTCCCCAGTCAAAGGTGGGCGAGGTGATTGCACTGGCGCACCGGGGTAATCAAGGGGCCGCCAAGACCAAGGCCCGCCTCCGGATGAAGGTGTGGTTCCCTGAGCTGGAACGCAAGGTGGATGACTTTGTGGCGGCTTGTGTCTGGTGCCAGGCGGCATCGCCTGTACAGCGGGAGCCAGTCATCGAGGTAATGCCGAGGGGGACCCATCCATGGGAGGTGGTTCATGCCGATTTCGGGTCCACCACTATGGGCACCCACTTCCTGGTCTTGGTTGACGAGTACTCCAGGTACCCCGAGGTGGAGTTCGTGGAGTCCGTGGCGTTTAAGCACGTGGTTGTGGCTGTGGAAAAGTTGTTTGCGGCTCATGGGTTTCCACACACGCTGTGCTCGGACAATGGTGCGCCATTCCAGGGTGAACGGTTTGCAGAACTAATGGTGAGCTGTGGGGTGGTGCACCGGAAGATCACGCCTCTCTGGCCTCGAGCAAATGGGGAAGCAGAGCGTTTGATGAGGACTCTCAATAAGACCTTTAGGATCGCCCAAGGACAGAGGCAGTCCCTAGAGAGAGCCCTTTACCAATTCTTGAGGGTGTACCGCACCACGCCCCATGCGTCCACGGGGGTGGCCCCGGCGGAGGCGATGTTCAGGAGGTGTCCTCGAGGGTTGTTGCCAGAGGTCGGAGAACGAGAGCCTGCGGTGATCGATGACCAACGAGTCGAAATGGACCGGCGAGTGAGAATTGAGCAAGAGAACGTGCGGAGGGGGCTTCGCCCACAACAGCTAGAGCCGGGCGATGAGGTCCTCATTCGCAATCGACATCCGCATGGGAAGCTCTCCCTGCCGTACGAGCCTGAGCCACTGGACGTCGTGGCGGTCCGGGGCTCCATGGTAACTGCGTCAGATGGCCGGTCGGAAGTGACTCGCAATGTAAGCTTCTTCAAAAAGCTTAGGGATCCCAGAACTGACCCACCTCCTGATCCGGACCTTGGAGGAGTCCCAGAGGACGAGGGAGACCCACCCTGCATGCCGGAGTCCCCAGCCCGGGGCCCGTCGGTGGACAGATCACCCGTGCCGGAGGCGAGCCGTAGGTACCCCCAGAGGGCTGGGCGAGGGAACCCTGCTCGCCTCACCGATTACGTGCTGGGACATTTGGCTGATGATCAGAAGGGTGACAACTGTTAACTAGGGGGACCCGGGTGGATGCTAATAAAGGGGTGTTCATGGCATCAGGGTTTGTGAAATATTCTATTTGCAGTGTTGTTTGGTTTGCAGAGTATAGTTGAATTGTGACCGTTGGTTCTCCCCGAAAAAGGAGGAGTGTGGCGCTGCCCGATGACGGTCGCGCACGCGACGGCGTGACGTTGCACGCCGTCGCGTGCAGTACAAATAAACGGGGCGTTTCCTGGCCGCGCCAGAGCGACCGGGAAGCCCGAACCAAGACGGACGTGTGTGCCACAGTCCTTGGTGCCGGGGCTTGCGGCGATGCGCGCGGGGGGCGCCAGTCACCTCCAACAGGTAGTGTTGCCTCTGGCCACATGGAATTAATGTGTGGTGACTCAAAGGGTCCTCATGATTTAGAGTCATGGGAGCCCTTCGGTCACTCCCCATTCTGGAGTCCCATGTGACTCTATGGTGATTGCGTATTTCTGTATGTGGTAAGTACCGCATTTGGTATTTACTGCATGCAACAATGCTTTTATGATTTTGAAGAGTTTCAGCCCAAAAACTCTAAAAATGGTAAAAGATCCACTATTGTAAAATACTTGGTTGTTTTACTACTAACGTCAAACTTGGAATCGTATCTGAAGATTTGTTATTGTTAATATGAAAAGCATATCAGTGCCGTGGTAGTGCTTTTTAGAGAAAGCTAGGAATGTGGGCTGAACCTGCTGATAAAACCTTGCTTTGCAGTTTCAAGCTTTCTGTCCGTTCCCTCCCGCACCTCCTTTTCCTCATTTTTTTATTTTCCACATAACATTTTTTTTCTGGTGGGTTTTTAGTTCATTTTCATTTTTGCTCTATCACTCCACTACACGCCACACGCCGCACCCCGACAACATCTGCAATAAAATGAGGGCTCATTGCTTTTCGTGAATGTGCTCCCTTTCCATTTCCGATGGTGGCCATTTTCTTTTTTTCATTATGAAATCTCATTTGCTCTTCGATCGCAATGCAATCGAATCGGGAAGGGAGTCTCAAATTGAAAGGGATAGTACTTCTCTCAAGCCTGTTTATTCGGGCTACTGGAATGGTGTTATAGCCCACCTCTTTGGGTAGTATTGCCAAAATAATGATGCAATGAATATTTTGGTATTAAATTGACAAAACCCTTGGAGGATCGCTCGTGAAATATCACAGGCAAAAGTTGAGTCTCCCAACGTGCACCTTTATTTTGTACTTATTTATTTGCATTTTCTAAAGCAGCAGCTTACAATAATGTTACTTCAAAGCGCTAGAGGTAGGAGAGTGATGGGGGAGTAGAGATATTGTGCGTGGTAGTACATTCCTATTTGACATGATGTCCTATACAGGGTTCGAAATTGAGGGGAACTCAGAGCTATTTAGCTCCTACTTGCGGCCTAGAAGAGCCACGTTAGCTTGACACCAACAGCTACCAGGAGAAATTTTTGGTTTCCCAGGCCAACTGATGCTGAACAAACACACCTTTGTGAATCTAACTCTGTGCTTTTGGACAATCATTAAATGAACCCCCAGGGCACATCTATATGGCATTTGAAGCATAAGTGGTCATAAATAATGGGCAAAGTGATATGTTTGCATCGTATGTGGAAGTTAGATTTTCTGAATACTATCTACTAGCTCCTGGTTCCCCAGTGGTAGCTCCTGGTCAATAGTTTAATCCTGGATACCAAGGAACTGCTCATAGCTTCTGTTTATCAAATCTTAATTTTCGGTTCCCTGCAATAAATAAACTAAACATCAAAGCAACAGCTTGCATGCTCTGTCTTAAGGCAAGGCCTGAGAAGCATGGCCTATAGAGTGTAGATGAAAGGGAGCCTGAGTGGACCGTCACAGTGTTCTGACAGAAATAGGGAAGCATGTAAAAGTAGTGGATTAGATAGTGAGGCCTCTCCTGCTGTGAAAGGGCGAGAGAGCAGCAAGGTTCAGCTCCAGCGTGAGTAAATCTGCACCCGCAACTTGGTCAAACATGTATGTTGATCAATATGTTTCAACTAATTTAGGAATTGATTGACCTTTACATCCAGTATGCTGACTAGTCACAGGTTAGAAACTAACAAATGTGTGTAGGGATGAGCTCACGGATCCACTAAATGGGAAACTCTAGTCTGATTTTTCATGATTTACACACTGAATAACTATAAGAATGTTCATCTCATGTGTTTAAATAGAGATTCTTTGCACATGTTCCATTACAGACAACAAAAGTAATTCCCCAACAGATGGGGAAGCAGGTGAAACCTTTTGCCACCCTTATTTTCTCCCAGCTTCGTAAACAAACCTTAGAAAGCCACAGTCCTAAAGCATGGCAAAAATGCTCTCATAATATATTTTCTCTTTTCTACTGTAAGCCGAAGGTTACCGAAAAGCCACTGATAATTGCACACTCAGAGGAAAGCTGAGGCTTATTAGACAGAGTCTGCCTTCGAATATTTCAAAATGCCATCCACCAGGAGAAGTAAATGTTACTGGTACACCGTGTGAACATTCTTTACTCTTTGATGTATGACAAATGAAAATGATGTGAGAAAAGTTTGTATAGCTGTGCCCGGGGCTCTCTAGCAGTCACCCCAATTATCTGCAGAGATTACTTGAGCTCATTAAAGACTCCCTGCCACAAGAACGAAAGACTCTACCATGGGGCAAAGTTTTTTTTTAGCCAACAAAAAAGGACAGGATGACACCAGAAATATAAGTATCTTACGGAGCTCTAGTCTCCTAAGTGTAGGTAACCTGGATTTATCCTGGTGTGATGTCACAAATTCAGGTTCCATCCCAGAAACCTATCAGACATTTACATTGGTCAGTTTGTGTGAGCTCCATATAGGAGCTATAAGGGTTAGTTCTATCATTGAATAGCCATATCCAGTGGTTCCTCCTAGGACCACCTCTACTAGTATCAATCTACAATGTTGCAGGTTCTCAGGGAGACTATTGGCTCTTGCAACAAATGATATCCCCGTGTGAAAGGTGAATTTGGATTGGGCAGAGTGTGTGCTCCCATCCCTGGGATCCCGGCCAGTTACCAGACTGAGTGTACCTTTTCAAGGCAGTGGGAATGAACATGGAGGTGCAAAGTGTCCCCTAATGTTGCCATCTCTGGTCACCTTAACCTGTGAGAGTGCATTCAGTTAGCAGTCTGTGGGCAACACTTGTAACTTTTCTCCTCTGATTCGATGGGAATAGCCATCTCCGTCCACCTTGGTTGAATGGACATTGTCCCGTTAGGCTGGGTCACGTGCATTGAGACCACGAAATTAAGCTGTCCTGCTTGTAATTGTGAAGATTTTAGCCTGATTTTCTGCAGGTGGCTCATCGCCTTGGTAACTGAAACTTTCCTGTCTCCACTCGTCTTTGGCGGGTGCCTTCTTTCTGCAGCGATCATGTCAGCCTTTCCATGTGCCCAAGGCCTGTCTCTCCTTTCTCATTCACGTCAGAGGCCTATAGATTCCATTTTATTCCTTATGGCTCCTCCATGTTAGTGGCAGTCAAGCATATGCAAGCTAGATATAAGAATATTTTGTATCTTGTGGTTTCAGCTTTGGTGAATGATATGAATATAGAGATATGTATGTGTGTCCGTCCTCTACCTACGTGGGTCATACACATGTGCTTTGTGCCTATATGCTATAAACTAGTGCATTTTCGTTTAACTTCATGAATGGATGCATATGTACTTCATGTATAAGTGCGGCTACGTCATGATGTCAGCAATGACGTCATTGATTTCTGGCTTTGCAATCAGTCTACTTGCTCGATTGATGTAATTTCCATATCGTCCAAATCATCAATTGGGTATGGTCTGAATGGCTGTCTGAGAGAATAGCGTTTCTCACACCTGTGATATATCACTGACTGCGTTGATGGGCCTAAGAGTGAGGCACATCTGTTTCTCTGCCTTCATGTTGAGAGTCGTGTGGGGCCATGAGGGTAATATTTGGCCCTGTCTACATATTTCTTTACATCCCATGTTTTTCATAGAAATATGTTTACAATCCATTGATTCACACTTCACATATCAGTTGTAGTCAGTGCTTTAAGAGGGGAAAAAATTGAGGGCTTGGGGGCTCATTTGTGGGCGTGGCTTTCCTCATGGGCACAGTCTAAGACTTGATGGACGTGGCCTAAAGAAGGACATGTAATAATGCACTGCATGGTCTGGCCTAGATAACTTAATGCATATCGCAACACATTCTGGTACAACCAAAGTGTGTGATCACAATTGCATTGTGTCTTATCTGCAGCTCGGGTAGTGATTCTGATTCACTTCACAGCTTAATATATTGTGCAAGTATGAAACAATGAATGACTATAGAGTTGGCACCATATAAATAATAAGGTTCCATTGAAATGGTAGAGGTTCAAAGAATTACAGAGGAAACATTGGAAATATACTATTCTTGACCACCAGCATAACCAAAGTGGAGGAATTCAAGCCTTGGAACGCCTATAAAATGATCATTTGGATTGGCAGTGAAGATTACCAAATATTCCAATCCTATAGAGAAGCAAGATCACAAGGCTGGTTGGCAATGTGAATCCTTGATCTCCAAGCGCTGCTGTGTTTTTCCCCAAGGCCTTCAGGCAAGGCAGTTTCAGATGCATTAAGTGCGGGGCTTCACACAGGGGTGGACTGGCCTATAGCGAACTCTGGAATTTTCCTGGTAGGCATCTGCACCCTGGGTGTCATGATGCCTACCCCTGGGGACCCAGACCAGGTCCAGCAACCCCAGTAGCAGGCATCAAGTTATGCTAAGCAAACCCAACAACCCCTGTTAGGGGCTATTTGGGTGCAGTCCTGGCGCCTATGGCGCCAGGCTCATATGGAGAGTCAGTCCTGGTGCCATAGGCGCCAGGCTCATAGATTAAAACTTACCTGATGCAGACCATGCTGCAAACTCACCTGATGCAGACCATGCTGCAAGAGCTCCAACCCAAAGGAGACTTGGAAGGGACTACTTTACCTAAGGGACTATTTTTTACTCGGGTGGGACTGGGGAGGAATACTTACCTGGGACTACTTTGGAGGCTATTTAAGCCACGCCCGTAGAGCAGCAGACGCTTCGCATTATTCTGCATCCAGCAGCGTAACACTCACCGTGCCTGTAAGTCTGCATCCAGTCTTCTGCCACGCCCGCCTCGAGTCCGGAGCTCCTAGAAAAAGGGGAGAGAAGGAGAAAAGGTTAGAACAAGAGGAATACCTTTGATCCTTTCCTGAATTCCCGATCCATCGCACCTTCGAGCTGGAAGAAAGAAGTTATTTTATGCGCGTCGCCTCACCTGCAGCAGCGCCGCGCTGAACTCACCGGCCTTCGCAGCATCTTCACATTCCACCGCATCCTTCTGCATGCTCCCGCCTCACTCCGGCACCTAAGTGGAAGACAAGAACAGCAAGGTGAGCCAAGGGAATGCACAGAGGCAATATTAGTTACCCCCGCATAGACTTACCTGATTTACCACCGGGGGTACTATTCCTCTTCACGGGTCGGCACAGCTTCCACTGCATCCTCGCCGAACCCCGGCCCCTAAAGGGAACAAAAGGACAGCAAGGTGAAACAAAGGGACAAACAAGGGGAAACCTCCTCACCACAATAGACTTACCTGATTTACCGCCGGAGGCATTATTCCCAGAGACTTCATATTTTCTCTCAGCGCCTGAATAAGGGAGAAAGCAACAGGTTACATATTGACATTATTTTATCGAACTGTGTTGGATAATACAAATCCTTACCTGAATATTACCGGTTGCCACGAGGAACTCTTCGCTAGGGTCAAGCTGCAACCCGCAAGGAATCGGACAAGAGTGAAAGTCAGACATTTGAACTCTTACGAAATACATACTTACGGCGTCTTGCTGGGAATCTCAGAGTCAATATTGTTCTGGAACTCACCAATTCCTTCGAGCGAGTGAAGCAACTGGTTATCAACGCGCCCCTGCGCTCAATGCAGGATGGAGAGCTCATCTTTCCAAACCATCAGGTGAGACTATACGAGGGGACATCAAAGGTGATCAGTGGGGAGAACAGCGGGAGTGGGGGAGGGTTAACGCTCAACTCCATGGGTGGTTTATTCCCTTTCTCCATTTGCAGAAGAATATTCCTACGGGCCAAGCAAACGAAGCTAGGTGGGCCAATCCAGTCCGTCATCTCGGCACTACGCGACACATTGGTGGAGGCCGCAGCTGTCCAGTTCATATCGACGCCCCTGTGGGAGCCAGGTGAGCGTAACTGAACGCGAAGACTACCCACAAATTCCCACCCGGGAATTATGGATACCTCAGAAACTAACCAATTGGCCCAATTACTAGGGGAACTGAGGGCTGAAGTGCATTCCGCCCGTCAATAAACCAATACTCTTAGGAGAGAACTGATTTTGTCAAAGGAGCGAACTGATGACCTTGCTAGGCAACTACTGCAAAGCCAGGCTGGACAAGCACCCCTACCAGGCCCCTGGGGGAATCCAGCTCCTATGTCATCGAGTAACCCTGTGCAAAGAAACCTACCAGGAAGTATTCCATTAGCTCCGCCCGAACGCTTTGCCGGAGATCCCAAAAGGTTCACCGTGTTTATGAACCAATGCCGCTTGCACTTTTTATGCAGACCCGGAGCCTTCCCAAACGATCAAGCCAAAATAGCCTTCATATTGTCATATCTCAGCGGCAGTGCAGCTGATTGGTCAATTCCACTAGTTACTGAGGATGACCGAATTCTTCGGGATTTTCAGGGCTTTCAAATGAGCATGGAAAGACTATTTGCCTGGCATTTCCAAGGACAGGCCCTAGATAACAAACTTTTGTCCCTACGACAAGGTAGCCAGGACCTTCTATCCTACATCGCGACCTTTAATAGGTTGATAGTGGAAACTGGATGGCCTGAGGTAAAACGAATCACGTTATTTCATCGTGGGCTTCGAGGAGAACTCAAGGATGTCTTGGCTCCAGTCGTGAACCCACTACAAGACTGCGCTGAATATATAGACTTAGTGGTCCAGTTAGATCACAGACTTCAGAACAGAAAGACAGATCGAGCCAAATTTGAGAATCGGGTGTTGGTCAAGACCCACGCTAACCCCAAAGGAGCAGATGCTTCAGAACCCATGCAAATCGGAGGGGTTAAAGGACCCTTAACCCAGAAGGAAAGAGAAAGGAGACAGCAAATGCAATTGTGTCTATATTGTGGAACCTCTGGGCATTTTCTACGGGATTGCCCTGTAAAACCACCCAAGAAGGTGGTAGGAGCTGCTGATAAAACCCATATGGAGTCAGACTCGGGAAACGACCACGCCCGACAAGCGTAGAGGTCCGCTTGCCGAGCTTGAAGAAGGATACTCAGACCTCGCATTTCATCATACCAATGGTCCTCGTCAATCCAAGGCAGCCGTCGCGTATGCACGCAGTAAGGGCATACATTGATAGCGGGGCCATAGGAAACTATGTGGACTACGAATTGGCTTCCAGGATGAATCTACCTCTCTGCCGAAAAACTACCTCAGATGTCATCACCACAGTCGATGGAACTGAAATTGCCTCTGGGTCTGTAACTCATTCCACCGTAGCTATGACACTATTGGGTCAGGATGGGCATCGAGAGACTATTGTGTTTGATCTAATCAAAGCCCCACAGTTCCAAATAATACTGGGGATACCTTGGTTGGAAACACATAATCCTTGTATTGATTGGCGAGAGAAGAGAATAACCTTCCCGGATTGTGCACAAACCTGTTACCCAAAGAAAAATCTGAACGCAGGCCTGGCCCCAGTAACCACAGCAGTCGTGCAACTACCTCCAGAATACCAAGAATTCCAGGATGTCTTCTAAAAAGAACAGGCAAACACCTTACCACCTCACAGATCGTACGATTGTCAAATCAATCTCATACCCGGTGCACAACCCCCTTGTAGCAGGATCTACGCCCTTACGGAACCTGAGAACCTTCACCTATGACAATCCCTAGACCAGTACCTTGCTAATGGCTTAATTCGCCCATCCAAGTCCCCTGCATCTTCAGCTTTGTTCTTCGTGCCCAAAAAGGAAGGTGACCTCAGAACGTGCATTGACTACCGCGCATTGAACCAGATAACTGTTAAGAACCGATACCCATTGCCTCTGATCCCTGAATTAGTAGACCAAGTGAAGGACGCTTGCATATACACTAAGCTAGATCTCCGGGGGGCATACCATCTGATACATGTAAAAGAGGGCTATGAATGGAAGACTGCTTTCCGCACAAGTATGGGTCATTCGAATACCAGGTGATGCCTTTCAGGTTGTGCAATGCACCAGCAGCCTTCCAATACTTCATGAACAATGTCCTTCGTGTGCTCATTGGCGTTTGTGTTGTCGTATATATCGATGATATTCTAGTATACTCCTCTTCAGAATCTGACCATGTGAAGCATGTCCGAGCAGTCCTTGAGAAATTGCGCCAGCACAAACTATATGTAAAACTGGAAAAATGCGTTTTTCATGCCACAGAAGTTGAATTCCTTGGGTTTATCCTGACCCCAAGAGGAGTCCGAATGGACTCACGAAAGGTGGACGCAATTCTTAAGTGGCCATCACCAAGTTCAGTTAAAGGAGTACAAAGCATGCTTGGCTTTGCAAATTTCTACCGCTGATTTATCCCAGACTTTTCACATGTTGTACATCCCATCACAGCACTCTTGCAAAAAAATTAACGCTTTATGTGGACTGAGGAAGCTGAAAATGCCTTCCAAGAGCTGAAAGCAAAATTCACGTCTGCACCTGTATTAAAGCACCCGCGTCCTGAACTTCCATACATAGTGGATACTGATGCATCCAGTCTAGCCATGGGAGCTGTCCTGTCTCAAAAGGACCCTAAAACTGGCCAGATTCACCTAGTAGCATTTTGGTCCAGAAAGTTCTCGGCACCCGAGTTAAACTATGCAGTTACCGATAAGGAGTTATTAGCCATTAAATCCGCCTTCAAGGCTTGGCGGCATTATCTTCTCGGTGCCAGGCATACCATTACTGTGATCACCGGAACTTACAGTATTTAAAGACAGCCAAGGCCCAATCGTCACGCCAACTCCGATGGGCATTGTTCTTTGCCGAGTTCGATTTCGTGATAACCTATCGACCAGGTTATAAGAATGGTAAAGCAGACGCCTTATCCCGAATAGGGATGGGAGAGGCAGAAGTGAACCCAGAACCAGTACCTATAATTTCCGAACAAAGGATTCTTGGCAAGACAACTCTACAGACACTAGAGGACATTCAGGTAAAGATCCAACAATTCTTTGATCCTACAGCCCTGCAGGACTGGGTAAAGAAAGGCCCGGAATACTTTGTCTCCAATGACCTGCCTTATTACCAAGGGCGGCTATTTCTGCCACATAAGGAACTATAAGAACTAGTCATTTCCCGTTATCATGATACCCTTATGGAGGGGCACCCAGGTGTTTCAAAAACTGAACCTAAGATTAAGAGATAATTCTGGTGGCCCACCTGGCGAAAGGATATTAAATCATTTGTGATGTCTTGTGGCATTTGCACCCAAAACAAAAGTCAAAAGAAAAAACCAGCTGGACTCTTACAACCTTTAGACATTCCGCCTACACCATGGCACACCATATCGTTAGACTTTATTGCTGACCTACCCCCATGCAATGGATTTAACACTATTCTAGTTATTGTGGATCTTTTTTCCAAGATGGCCTACTTTATTCCTTTAAAGGGATTACCTTCAGCTTCAATCCTGGCCAAAGAGTTCCTCGAAAACATTGTTCGCATACACGGGTTTCCGTGTAGGACAAGAGCAATACATTTGATCCTTACCTGAATTCCCGATCCATCGTGCCTTCGAGCTGGAAGAAAGAAGTTATTTATGCGCGTCGCCTCGCCTGCAGCAGTGCCGCACTGAACTCACCGGCCTTCGCAGCATCTTCACATTCCACCGCATCCTTCTGCATGCTCCCGCCTTACTTCGGCACCTAAGAGGAAGACAAGAACAGCAAGGTGAGCCAAGGGAATGCACAGAGGCAATATTAGTGACCCCCCATAGACTTACCTGATTTACCACCGGGGGTACCATTCCTCTTGACGGGTCGGCGCAGCTTCCACTGCATCCTCGCCGAACCCCGGCCCCTAAGGGGAAACAAAAGGACAGCAAGGTGAAACAAAGGGACAAACAAGGGGAAACCTCCTCACCACAATAGACTTACCTGATTTTACCGCCGGAGGCATTATTCCCCGAGATGTCATATTTTCTCTCAGCGCCTGAATAAGGGAGAAAGCAACAGGTTACATATTGACATTATTTTAT
Source organism: Ambystoma mexicanum (assembly GCF_040938575.1). Taxonomy (NCBI): domain Eukaryota; kingdom Metazoa; phylum Chordata; class Amphibia; order Caudata; family Ambystomatidae; genus Ambystoma; species Ambystoma mexicanum. The sequence continues at coordinate 846,355,663 of NC_090941.1, read as the reverse complement.
CGAAATGTGTTAGATAATACAAATCCTTACCTTAATGTTACCAGTTGCCACGAGGAACTCTTCGCTAGGGTCAAGCTGCAAATTGCAAAGAATCGGAAAAGAGTGAAAGTCAGACATTTGAACTCTCACGAACTACATACTTATAGCATCTTGCTGGGAATCTCAGAGTCAATATTGTTCTGGAACTCACCAATTCCTTCGAGCCAGTGAAGCAACTGGTTATCAACGCGCCCCTGCGCTCAATGCAGGATGGAGAGCTCATCTTTCAAAACCATCAGGTGAGACTATAAGAGGGGATATCAAAGGTGATCAGTGGGGAGAACAGCGGGAGTGGGGGAGGGTTAACGCTCAACTCCACGGGTGGTTAATTCCCTTTCTCCATTTGCAGAAGAATATTCCTACGGGCCAAGCAAACAAAGCTAGGTGGGCCAGTCCAGTCCGTCATCTAGGCACTACGCGTTACATTGGTGGAGGCCGCAGCTGTCCAGTTCAGATCGACACCCCTGTGGGAGCCAGGTGAGTGTAACACTGGGCCTCTTTTGCATGGTATTTCCACATTTTCTCATAGGAAAGGGTTGGCCTTGTTGAACAAGTGTGATATGAGGCCACTTTGAGAATTATTTCCAGGGCCTCTTTGTATTCCCAGTCCACCCCTGGGTTCACAGTAAGAATGGTTTGTGTGTTGTTCATCACTCTGAAAGTACACCTCTTCATCCCTCCCCATTCAAGACTCTCAGGCTCCACAAATGAACAAACCATCCAAAATACACAATTTGTGGTGGACATGGCACAGACAACCGTCATGCCAGGTTAGTCCACAGCCATCTTGCATGAATGCAAACTCAAGGACAAGGTTCGGACTAGCTCTTGGCAGCATGCAAAAGTCATCAATTCCACAGATTGTTTTGGGAGAATTTAAACATACTCCCGGGCAATAACAGCTGACAGGGTTTAAGGGTCCACTTAAATTTGTTTCATGTCGATCACAGAGGCACTTATTACTTTCAGTAATGCCAGGCGTTATGGGTGAGTTTTAACACCTCTCTTCTGCTTGGCACTCGCTGGGATCCATTAGCAAACCCTACAGACATTGCCACTACCAAAACAATAACCCACCCAAACCCACTGGGCTTTTCCAAGTATCTGTGGTATCCTACCACCTCCTCTCACCTCTCATATCTTCTTCTCCTTTCTGCCACATACTACAGCTTTATTCACCATGGGAAAGGGCATAACGGTACCACTTTTTGCACAAGCTTTAGCACCCTAAGAAATATACAGTGGGTATGAACGCAGTATAAATGCTTTTGAACATAGCACATGCCCGTCACATGGAAGATGTAACATATACCACTGAAGAGCGGCACCACTCTTCATTTCCCCTTGGTGGCCCTGGGTAGTCTATGTTGTTCATACCCATCAATGATTTTACCCCATCTAGAACCCCTCGCCCCCCTTATTCCCAGGACTCCCCATTGTTTCTCCTTCCCTGCACCCCACGGACGAGTTGCCAATGAATAACACGGTTATCACCACCCCCACTAACCCCGCCGCACCTCAGATGCATACCCCCACCCTCTGCCCGATTGGCGGTGATGGTGGATGCTGTTGAATGCACATTAGCATTGGCAGGTTGGACTGGTTCCTGATGGGCAGCTGCGGGGAAGGGGGCGTAGCAGCAGCACCACCTCCGTACATACAAAGGTGAGCGCTCCTCTCTGTCCCACCATGGCAAACACACTGTGAAACCAGCCTTATTGTGATAAGTCCACAAAGACTACGAAGAAGTCCAACCCATGACTACACACTCAACCCAAGAAGATGGAGTAATGAGGCTCAGGCCTTGGTATCCAATAATCACTGCTGATGGATAAAATCTGTCAGCAAGAAGAATAAGAAGCATGTCCGACCAGTGCCTAAGGCAGGTGACAGTGCGGTGGCGAGAGCACGTCGGTCTGCATTGTGCCGAATCTATACAGCCTCATTTAACTCCCCACAATGCCCTAACACTAACGCTGTTCACTTGGGAAGTGGGAAGGGGGAATGCCTCCCAACAATGTGCAAAACTGTTCCTCTTTAATGAAATTTTACCCCAAATAATAAACCTTACAAAAGCACGCTCTCTTGCAAGATTTGGTGGAAATGCGGCTTTAAACAGGTGCATTCCATGTCATCCGGTGTTCTGAACATGTTGTACTTTTGACCTCTTTTAATTTCTTCTATTTAGGCATATTTACTGTGCAACTTCCTCTTGTGACCCTTGAGCGAGGTTTTTAAGGGCCACAAGAGGAAGTTACAATTTGGGGATGGTGTGTGTTTCCTGCAGTTGTGACTGAAAGAAGTGTCAGCCAGCCCCACCGTTGCACTGTTAGGGAGAATTCTCTTATTAGGCTAATTTCCCAAGCCTAGCGAGTCCCCCAGCAGCTTTGCTGGATTTTTGGGGTTTGTTTTTTTCTCCTGCTAATAGTGAGACTCTTTTTCTCCCACTCTTAGGCATGATTTGAGGTATGTCTTTGACTCTTTGTGTGCTTATGGGCTATGGGGTTTTCTTTTTACTCCATAGGGTATCATCTCTTTCTTATGTGTGTGTTACACAGCACCCTCATTGCAATAACACAGGGGTGTCATAGTGACCCCCAAACATAGACTCCATACCCTGGGACTGACTACTGTCTCCCAGGGCATGTAAAGTCACCATTGACATTACTAGTCCTAAATTGTGAACAGAACCAGTACAAATCATCATATTGTGGAAGTGCTGGAAGGGGTTAATTATATTGCCCCTGGGTCTGTTTTCAAGGGGGCACTTTCCAGTCCCCCCTTGTCGAGTTTCTGGCTGGTGGCAGTGGTTACCACGTAAAATATTCCACCGGAATATTCTCTATGGGATTTTCCCATTGATTTTAAACGGGCTACTTTTTGGTGCAATGTTAAAGATGCCGCCGGTTTATTTATTTAATATTAAACCAACGGGTGGGTCTTTTTGCCAGAACTCCATTCTCAAATGGCGTTTGTGTCCGTCTCTGTAACTCTGACCAAGGTCGAGCCCTTTGTTCCACTTTTTGGCGGGCTTCTCCACAGAAGCCCTCCAAATGGTGCTACTCTGTCTGGGTTCCACAGGATGTGTGGGGAGGGGAATTGGCACCCTGGACTGCGTTGCCTTAGCAACTCAAGTCACACTCTGTTCTGATTGGACCAGTGGTGAGCCGCCCGGCTCACCACTTAACATGTTTGAGTGACAGCTAGGCTGTTGAATGGGGGGTTTTCTGCATAAAAGCAGGGCCTTTGGGACTGGAACTTCAGAAGTCGCCACAGGACCTAAGAATCCGAAGAGGGAAGAAGCTGAGCCATCTGCAACGACGACACCACTGGTGAAGCCCTACTGTAACTACCTCACCACTTTCCCGACGACAAGAGAAGATCTTCTGCTGGACGAGTCTTCTTCCTCTGAGCTGGTGGGAGCAACCAGTTCGCCCTTTTCGCCTTCCAAAGACGTCTCTTGGTCGAATTGCCCGTGCCAAGCACCCCTGGCCGGATAGCCAAGCTTCACCACTTTGACCGTAAATAAAAGGAATGCACCTTTTATCGACGAACCACGCGGCTGGTTTCAACTCTGTGCAGTGCAACAACTCCATGTTTCCTCCTCGACGAGATCCTCTCTTCCCCTGGTCGAAACAATGAACTGCAACCACTGCCAGGAACAACTGCCACAGCTGGAGCTTCCTCTCTCTTTGAGGTACTGTGTCTTGCCTGGCCTCCCTTTCTTCGGTTTGTCCAAGGTGACCCTTAAATCCTTGGCTTTCCAACTGGGTTGGCCCCAGACCTTCTAACTTTACCTTCTTGAATTACCCCAACCTCTTTTGAACATTCTGCAAAGACTTTTAGTGCATTTTAAACCGTGTGATCCTGGGCACATTTCGCTTTGCTCCCTTTAAAGTGGACCTGGCCTATGAACTTTGGCTCTACAGTATATACTGCCTTTATTCCCTCGCTGAGAACTCCTAAAAGTGTTGGGACTTGTTTTATTTCTACGCTCTGCCTTTTTCTCTCCCTTTAACTGAACTATTAGAGTGCCATCAGGTTATGCGCTCACATCTGTTTAACAAATCGTGGTGTTTTAATTCTGACTTGTCTGATAGTTATTAAGGGAGGTGTGCATACTTTACCTGACTGTGTTTTAACTTGCTTTTGATTTAGAGTGCTAGTATATTGCCTAAAGCGTGTTTTAAATAATTATATACTTTTTATACAAAACTCTGGTCAGTGTTTGTTTGCTCTACTGTGTTTTTAGCCCTATTGTGTATACTCTATATACTGCCCTACTCTTCTTGAGAGAAGTCTGACTACTCAGCCACAGCTACCAGGTAAATCTGGGTGGTGCAGACTGCTACCAATTGGGTTTACTGCTTGCTCCTGTAGTCTTAATCTTTTTGCAATTTTCCCCACGGGAACTGCACAGGATTCTGCCTAACATGCACAAACTGCAACTTCCTGAGAAAGTTGAAGTTTGAGTGACGCTGTGGCTGTCTGGCACTTCTGTCAGTCGCAGCTGCCTGACTTGATCATGGCGGCTGGCTCATCTTCCGTTGCAGCTGCGCTGTGGCGGGATAATGACCCGCCATGCCATGGTGGGACCGAGGGGCCCCGGCAGTGCCCCGGTTCAGCCACATTTTTTGGAGGCTGCTGGGGCTCAGCCCTGGCTGGCCCCGGCCCACTTAAAGCACTGGTTGTAGTTATGTACATGGTTTATAGACAACAAGTTGATCAAAGTATTATTATCACCAATGGAAAAGTGCCTGGCCAATCGGGTGGCCTGGAACATGGGCAGAATGCGCCAGTAACCTACCACAGTTGCTCTCTTTTTTCTTTTCAACAAGTGTCCCCAACACCTTCTCTTCTTGTTCCCTTGCCACACCAGACCAGACACCACCATTCTCCCTCAGCCCCACCTATGCCTCACCCCCTCCATTCCCGAACCTACCTGATCATACTAGTCTCCAGCTAGCGCTCCTTCCTATTGACTGCAAAAGAAAAGATTTCTATCAGTGGAAAAGATCAAAAACAGAGGAGGATACGCTATCTTATAAGCAGTCTGCCAGGAATTTTAAACTGGTAATTATCAAAGCCCAAACCCAATCCTATGAATCGCTCATAGAGAAGGCTCAACACGACTACAAAAGTGATTTTTACTATTCTTAAAGAACTTGAGAATCCTGACATTAAATTTCAGGAACATATTTGTAAAGACCAGGAGTAGTTTTCTCATATCCAAAAGGCCATGGTGAAAAAAACAGAGACGATTAAAACTGTTATTGAAAATAATAAAATCAGTGTGCCTATTAAGCCCATTAAAAGTACAGCGAATGAAGATGCCCCAATATTGCAGATTATACCAACATTTTTCTTTAGAAGTATAACCGAAGTTGAGCTTCGTATTATCTTGGCCATCCTCCTGCAAAGGGGATACATTCCCAGCCATAGCCATCAAAGCCTGTCCGGAGCATGTGCTTAGCTCCATCACGTAGTCAACACATACTTCAAAGAAGGACGGGTACCTACAAGATTGAAGGGTGACTGGATCACCCCACTGTTCAAAAAACAAGAGCAGGAACCCAAAGTCACCACTATCAGCCAATATCTAACTCGCCATTTGTATTAAAAATAATGGATAGAGTGGCCTGAAAACATCTACAGAGCCATATAGAAGACCATTCAATTCTGAATGCGGCCAGTCGGATTCAGACCAGACTTCAGCACAGAATCAGCCTTAATGGAGCAGAAGCCCGATATGATGGCTAATATCAACAGCGGGAAAACTATGTTGTTGATGTCTTTGGATTTATCATCCACATTTTATTTAGTGGACCGCCCTCTGCTTTTGACCCGATTGCAGGAGGTGAGCAACTGTAGTGATCACGCGAATGAGTGGATGCAGTACTTTTTAAGGAAGAGGACTAAGCGGGTCCGCAGTCAGCAAGAGAAAGTTGATCCAGCTCCAATGTGCTATAGCGTCCCACAGGGGTCCTCGCTATCCCCTGTTCTGTATAATATCTTTACGACTCCACTTTTCCAACTATTACAGCAAAAAAGGATATGTTTTTCTAATTATGTGGATGATTCTCAATGTCTCATCCCTCTGTCGGGTGACTACGAGAAAGACTCCATATTGGTTTCACAAATTTATGATTCGATACAAGAGTGGATGGACACGAGTGACCTGGATTGAACCACGAAAAAATTTAACTCATGATCGTAGGTTCTAGGCTTAGACTACCTAAGGTCAATGCGGAATATAACATATTCTACATTGCAAAGCATGATATCTCCACTAAAGAAAAAATGTAAATATTGGGGGTGGTATGATATGATATGATATTTTATTTATATCGCCCCCATACACGAGTGTTTTATACCACGACAAAGCAAGGGAGGGCTACAGGGGAGAACAAAACAACAATCATATTAGGCCCAGTGACATTGAGAATGTGCAAGTGCAGGGGAGAGGGAAGGGGGAGAATGCAAAGGACATGGGAGGAGTGGAAAGTGCTGAACATGTGAACAACAACAGGTAGTGCGGCCAGCAGGTAGCAAGTCCAAAAATTAAGTGCAGACAACAAGTGTCAATCCGTGCTGATAAGAGGGCTGTAGGGTTGCAGATACAGACCCAAGTGCCATTGTGACCAGGAGGCAAAGCATTATGCAGCTGGGTGGGCAGGGATCTGGGCCTGAAATCAGTGGGTAACCAGGTGCCCAGTGCAGAAAACAGACAGAGATCAACAGAGGAGAGTAAGAGAGAAGGAAGAAGCAAAGAGGAAGGTCTTGAGGTGCATCCGGAACAAAAGGTGGTTCTCCAGACACCCAACATGACCAGACAATCAACATGATAGCACCGGTTAATAGCCTTGTACCAGTGTCAGCCTGCTACATATGGCTACTTTCACACATTTGCCCATTTCTTCCTCAAAAGGGATGTGAAACAGTTGCGCGCCCCATTATCTCATGGAAAATTGACTATTGCAGTTCTCTATTAGTAGGCATTGGCAAAAGAGAACTGGTCAAACTCCAAGTAGTAAAAAATTACACAATCAGAGTGATTATGGGAATGCAGAAGTATGAGCATGTGTCAGAGGTGCGGAGAAGTCTGCATTGGCTGCCTATGGAATCCAGGAATGGATTTTAGGCTTCTTACAATTACCTATAAATCCCTGCCTGGGCTCTTCCCTGCATTGATAGCCCGAAGAATTAAAAGCAAACCAGAATATCCCTCCCTGCGTCCAAGCAGTCTTAAATTGCTGCATATACCGAAAGTGTGCCTGGAATTAGTAAAAAAAGTGGGACTGTTGGGTGGTGGCTCCTTTCAAGTGGAACGCCTTGCCTGTTGAACTAAGAAACTGCTCGTCCTTGGAGTGTTTCAAGAAACAGCTCAAAACATACCTTTTGGGATAAATCCCCTGGCCAGGGCTAGCCTGGTTTAACTTGCTTAGACATTGCCCCCGTCCATTATCTTCGGAGCCCGGATGCCTCCGAACCACTTTGGTAGCAGCCTTATAAATAATTTAATGTAAAGTAAAATACTAAAGGTACTTACACCCTTTGCTGTTTTCGTTGACGTCCATCTTTGTTTGTAGTTTTTCTTTAAGGGAAAATGGGCATGTTCATTCATTATTGCTATAGGGTACAATGATATGGGCACATTTAGAAGGATACATAATTAAAGGTCCAGTTAGAAGGATGTGCTGAGAGGGTATACAGGTGCTACAGGTTAGCTCTTTTGTGAAAAATGCACAAAATAGAAGCTGGCAACTCAAAGACTTCCATAGATCGCACTGGGTTTAAAATAAGACTTTCAGGTGTGGAGCCTCAGAAATATGCCTCAGAAATATTTTAAAAAGTGCAGTTGGTACTTTCATTTTCTTTTTGAAAATCTGGTGGGGTCCCTCTCCACTCCCTTTGGTCAGAGCATGCGACTCATGTAAATACACCCATTGCTTTGTCTTTCCTTTTGGTCGCAAAGTAAAAAGAAATAAAAAAAAATGAGTCAGGACTGGCGCTTGGCCAGTAGATGTTAATTATGCCAATCAGTGCCAGAACGGTCTCTTTAGACTGACTTCCCATGCATGGAAATATTACCCATCACAATTTACATTTTACGTAAATTGGGCTTCATTCACAAATCATCATTTATTTTGACAGCATGTACCAGGGCCCTAAAATAAATGCTGTTTGAGCACGTGCAAAATTAGCACGACCTACAAAGCTAAAATATAGCACAATACGCATGTGAATGGGTGCAAATAATTGCTCAGAAAGGGTGATGAATATTGAATTACCTCTAATTCTGTAGGTAACATAGGAGCTGCGAAGGGAGTGGCAAAACCGTTCAATGGAAATGAAGCAAACATGAGGATCAGAGCTAGGCCCTCATAAGTGTATACCAGAGGACAGGGGAGGATGGATAGCTCTGGGGCAACACGTTTGTCTTGGATGCAAGACAACACAGAGCAACACAGTTTCGAATCCTGATCCCATGCTTAGAAACCACTTGCTTAAGTGTATTATAAAAGAACAATTATAGCTCTAGATAGAAAAACAGAGGCTACAATTATTAATAAGGATGAAGCAAAACATGGTAACTTTAAAGGTCTTGGAAAGTGTACCTAACATGTCTCTGTGGCGCAGGTTAGAGGTCTGAGGTAGGGTCAGACTACCTAGAATTCTGGGGAACAGCTCCTAGTAAACCAGTTTACTACCTTTCTTTCTTATAAGGCTCAACAGTGTCGAGGAGTTTTGCTTGGCACTTTTCTGTGGGTTTTAGCTACAGTCCGAAAGGTAGTGTTTGTGTGATGGCAACCAAGTACAGCAGAGCATTTCGACAAATGGGTCCGGCTTGACGATTTGAGGATGTTAAAATACTGCAAACAGTGGTTTGAGTAGGAACATCTCGACTGGCTCGAAGGTAGTCCAAAAAATAGCAGAACTGAAGGTTCAATCTAGGCAGTCGATGTGGTGAGTCAGCGCAAAGTGACTCAATCGGTGGGACTGCCTGGAACTTGACATCTTGATAGGCTTTCTGAGGAAGCTTGGTAGGCGTAGCAGCGGTCATAGAGTAGAAGGCAGTCAATCGTGTGAAGCATCAAGAGGAACAAACAGGCACTGGATAGCAGATTGGTGCTCCAAATAGGGTTGAAGTCTTTAGATGACACTCTGAGCAACCACAGTGCTAGGGGTAATGCTTCTGTAGTTTACAATGGTGGCAGTAGTAGTAGAAGATGATACTTTTCATCATCAATTAAGCTTTACTGGGGGGAACGCCTCGTTACCTCAGAGGTCCCGCCCTAGCAGAAAGTCCTAATCCGGAAGTGACATCATGCAGATGACCCAGAAGTCCCGCCTTAGCGGAAGGCCTATCCTGGAAGTGATGTAGTGGTGGTTAACCGGAACCTAGGCCCTAGCGGATGTGTTACCCCAGAGGTGACATCATAGGTGCTACCTGGGAGGCCCCCAAAAGTCTGTAGTCCCGAGGTTGCCCCCATGTGGTCCCCCGGAAGTCCAAACATGATTGGTGACCTATACCAGAAGGGGCCTAGTGTGCTTCACCTGGAAGACCCACCTCTTTTAGATTACGGATAAATGGGTTGACATTCTGCCCCGGATGTCTCCCCAAAGACCCAGAAGTGTGTCGCAGTTTTGATAGTGCACTGGGGCGCTTGGAGATGATGTCTGTGCCGAACCATATTTAGGGGTGTGGCTTGAAGGCTATATATATATACACAGGGTGTTTCGGAGGGTGGTACACACCGCTCCTGAAGGCCTAGGAAAAGCTGTTTGCGCAGCACCCGCGATACCCGGAGGTATGGGAATGTATACACATTGTTGAATCCAGTGGTAACTTGATGGGTCATTTGCTAAAGAGGGTGTTTAGTATCGAGCAGGGTTCTGTGTTTCTCTGTAGTTACAACCGTGAAAATAAAAAGCCCAGCATGTATGCTAAGATCTGGCAAAAAGAACAAAAGAAAACAAGTATAAAAAACATATTAATATGTATATATACATTTAAAAAAAGGAAAAATATCTGTAAAAAAATTAATATTAATCTGTATATTAAAAGAAATGCATTCACATTAATAATAATTATCCATTTTTTATATACAATTAATTAAAAATAATGTGGTAAGAGGTGTGCTAGTTCTGAGCACACCGAATTTTGTGAATCATTGAAAAGGTAAGTTTGCACTGCCCTGAGGGTATAGCAGGGCTCCGGCGGTACGGCATGTGGGCTCTGCTCGCACCAGCTGATACATGGCTCGGGCCTGCACAAACTGTTGTTTATAGCAGCTTCTGGTCAGGGTTGTGAAACGAGTCCATGATGTAATGTGCTCAGGTTACAGGGTTTGCGGAGCATCCGTTTTAAAAAACAGCTGTCAGCATCACAAATGCATCCCTGGATATATACGTGGATGCATTCCTTGATTTCAAAAGTGAAACCCCACGTCAGTGTCCATCGCACAGGATTTACGGATGGCTCAGGGCCATCTGGGTAATTACTGAAAAGGAAACAGATGGCCTGGTATAGGGTAATGGTCCAAGGCCTTTGTCTCAGGAAGAGTTAAAAGCCTGCAAGTTCCAAAAACAACAAACAAACTATAGAAAAGGGGGGGGTGGTCCTTGTCTGGTCTTTAAGGCAACCACATTTTTGTAGCCAGTGGTGAGACCTTTGTTGATAGAGAGAAGGCAGGATACTCCAGAACATGAAGTAAGCATTTGCAGACCCTTTTTTGAAAAGGTTTAACAACAGATATCTTGTTAAAATACAGACTGAGTATGTATTTTATTTATTTAACTATATAGGTTTATGCAGCACCAAGCTTCTATGACGCTGTAGGTTTTTCCCCTGTAAACCTGCCAGGTATTTATTTCACGTTTTACCATGCATAGTTGTGTTATAAAATGTGTCTTTTGTAATGTTTTTTAACTGCATCTGAAAACTGGCCATGTTTATATTTAAAACAGATGTTTCTGGTAAAATGCTGCTTAGAGGTCGTTACCAGAAATATCTGTTTTTAAATATAAACGTGCCATGTGTTTTCTTTCATGTTATAAATGCTGTGTCTTTTGTAGTGGCTGTTGAGAGCCGGTCACGTTGTATATTAATGTAAAACATGAAGTCTTTTGTGTGTGCAAAGCCATCAGCACCCTGCACACACAAAAGACTTCCTGTTTTACATTAATATAAACCATGGTGTTTTGTGTGTGCAGACATCTGAAATGTGCACCAATTTAGCGCCGTTCCTTGTTACAGGATGTGTGGAGAAGCCCCAAAGCAGCGCTGGTTAGCATTTTCAATTGCTATCAGCTGTACATCTTGTTAGGCCATGTGTCAGGGACCAGAGCTAATTAGATGCACAGCCTATAGCACCCAAAGTGCATGGTCAGTGGGAGAACCCTGCACCAGCACCTCTGTCTTGTCTCCGTTAATCTTCAGCCAGTTGTGGTTTATCCAATCGCCCACGGCAGACAGGCACAGATGCAGGCACAACGACATCTCAGCCTGATCCAGATCGAGTCGAATCCGGATCTGAGTGTCGTTGGCATAAGAGTAGCACCGGAGACCGAAGGAGCAGATGAGATACACAAGTGGCCAAATATAGATGTTAAAGAGAATAGAAGACAAGGCAAAACCTTGAGGAACCCCACAACCAAAAGGACAGGAGCACGAGAAAAAAGGAAGGAGAGAGAGAGTATTTGAGTTCTATCTGTCAAAAAAGAAGTGAACCAGGCCAATACCTGGCCAGAAATTCCAACCTGAGCCAGACGGGCCAGCAGGGTATGGTGGTCCATGGTATCAAAGGCCACTGAAAGATTAAGTAAAATCAGGGCACCCACCCCCCCCCCGACCCCCTGCATCAACCAGGCTGTCCATGTCATCCTGTACTGGCACCAGAACACTTTCTGTGCCTCGGCCAGGTCTAAAGCCCGACTGGTCACGATCAAAGAGGTCAGATGACTCCATAAAAGATGACAGAAGTGGTGAAATCAAAGACTCCAAAAGTTTCATAAAGAAGGGCAGGAGTGAAATAGGTCGGAAATTTGAAGGAAGTGTAGGGACCAAAGAAGGCTTTTTAAGAAGGGGAATTACTGTCGCCACCTTCAATTCCTAAGAGATGATGCCCATCTGGCAGGAAGCATTAATGGCCAGCGAGATCTCACTTAATAATTCTGGGGGAGATATCCTTCAACACTGCCACAGGCACTGAGTCGGACAGGGATGCTGATTTAAGTCGTTTTATGGCATCACAAATCTCTGACTCAACAGACTTCAGGTAGAAGGACCACCCCACGGATATAGCCCCCCTGTTCACAACAGGTGCCTCGCTGGCAGGGGCAGAAGCCAGCGCCACCACTGAAATACTGGCCCGAATAGTCATGATTTTAGAGATAAAAAACAGAGATAGAGAGTCCACAAGTTCTGAGAGGGGCTCACCGTAGGCCGTAGAAGACAGGGATTTGACCACCGAGAAAAGTTCTCTAGGTTAACAGAGAGCTAGCTCAATTTTCTGTGCCAGGTAAGATTTCTTTGCGGCCAAAATGACTGCAGAGTAGGAAGCCGCACAAGCTTTATAATGAACTCTGAGACAGGGGTCATAGGCTCTCTGCCATTTCCGCTCATCCTGCTTTAGCTCTAGTCAAGCTAGTTTAAGCTGCTCGGAGAACCAAGGTTCAGAGGGGAGCCTCCATGACTGAACCTGCCTCAAAGTGTGGAGCGGTCAGCCACCAGGGCCACAACACACTTGGCTTTAACTAAGGACACCAAGGCCTGACGATCCACAGAATGCCAACTGCACAGCCAGACTTTAGGGGGGAGACTCTTTGGTTGTGTCAATCCCACATCAAGAGTAAAGGTCGCAAGGTAGTGATCAGACCACAACACAGGCTCAGCCAGGAGAATAGGTAATTGTGTTTTTCCAGTCAAAACAAAGTCAAGTGTATTCCCTAGCTTATGAGTTGGCTCCAATACAGATTGATGAAGGCCTAAATCGGCCATCAACTCAAAAAACCACCTTCAATTTCCTAGTAGTGTATAGAGCCACCAGCTCTTCTAATAACCCAGATATAGAACTGCCCTTGCTCATATCTCCACTACTCAAACCCAATACCAAATTTATAATCCTAGGAGATATTAATTTAGGGTATAACGACCAATCCAATCTCAAAGCCTCAACCTTCCACACGCGTTCCTATAAATGCAATTCAAACAAATGGTCAACGCTGCCACACACTCTAAAGGTTGGATCCTGGACTGGATTCTAACATTGAATTCCACAATACTCATAGAAGATATTACAGAAATGTCCTGGACTGACTCCTTCCTCATAAGATTTAATATCATAACACTGAAGGACCCCGCCCCTGCCACCATCCTCGTACTGCCCACATTGACACGTAACTCGAGGAAACTCACCCAGGAAAACCTAATGCCAATACTAAATAAGCTAATCAATACCTAGCAGCGAATAGACCACAATCCTGATGCCATTTCACTGCATTACCACACCTGGCTAAAGACAGCCATTGATGAAATAGCTCCACTGAAATTTAAACAACCAAAACCTAAGAGAAGCAAAACTTGGTTCAATGATAACCCTAGAAAGCTCAGAAAAAAAGAGCACAAGAACACCTCTATAGAAAAAACATCACAAGTGACTCTAAAAACTAATTACAGCGTGACGTATACACCCAGAAATCAAACTCTATAAATTTGCGCATTACCAATGGCACCTCAAATAGCAAAGAACTATTCGCCATCATCAAGGAATTAGAAACCCCCATCCTCCCTCTTAGTATAGTCAAAGTAACCAAAGCATGGTGCACCACTATTCAGGATGCGCTTGCTTCCAAAATAAACACCCAGCAAAACAAAATTACTACACAAAAAGAAATACTAGCAGCCACCTCAGAACCATCTGCCCTGCCCCATCAGACACTGTTACTGACACACCCGAATTCGACTTCACCACAGTAACCACAGATCAAGTAATAAAAACCATAGCATCACTAAAATCCTCAAACTGTAAAGGAGACACATTCCCCGCTAAACTAGTTAAAGAATGTGCACCTACCTTAGCAACAACCATCACCAACTTCGTTAATGTCTCATTCAACGCCAACAGCATCCCATCCAATATCAAAGAAGCGTGGGTTATCCCACTCCTCAATTACAGACCCATCACCGCTGTCCCCTTCCTACTCAAAATCATAGACATAATCTCTTATATCCAAGTCCACTATTGGATCTCAGAAATCAGATGGAAATGGCCAGGGAATCAGGCAAATTATGCATATTACTATTACTTGACCTGTCCGCGGCATTTGATTAAGTAGATCACAATAAACTCTGTCAAATACTTGCCAACAATTTCCAATTCTCTAAGGATGCCACCGCCTGGATTAACTAATTTCTATCAGATCGCACATCCAGAGTAGTCATAGGTGACTTGGCAGCAGACTATCTCAGTCCCGTTGGAGTTCCTCAAGGCTCCCGCCTCTCTCCAACGCTATATAATGCATACACCAAATTACTCTTTGCAGCGCTAGATGCAATGGGAGTAATCTATACAAACTTTGCTGATGATACACAAATACTTATTCCTATATCAGGGAACCTTGAACAGGATACCATTGAGGTAAACAAAATCTACTCTATTATCCAGAACTGGATGGCCGCATATAGTCTATGCTTAAATGGAGATAAAACGGAGATCCTCATAGTAGGCTCTCCAGCCCGACTAGCAAAGCTACTTCCACAATACACAGCAATAATCATTGATGGTACCCCATCCCCATTTCCAAACAAGTAAAAACTCTAGGAGTCTATTTGGACTCTAGCCTCACTATGGGCAAACATATCAACGTGCTTGCCTCTTCCACAGCCTACATGGCGAAACCTATCAAATTAAGTAGATCTTTCGTCACAAAACAAAACTGCATCACCCTTGCTAGAGCCTTCATACTAGCCAAGATAGACTATTGTAATATACTTCTACTAGGCACTTCAAAACAAAACATAAACAAAATGCAACTACTCCAAAATAAGCCCTAAGAGCAGCACTAGGCATAAACAAAAGGGATCACATATCAATACAGAACAGAAGCACACTGGCTCGCGATTAAAGCTATGATACTTCACAAAACACTCACCCTAACACATAAATGTGTTTCAGGTACTGAACCTAGCTACCTCAATCAAAGCCTAAATCAGAAAAACAAAACCAGAACATTCAGATCTAACGCCCACCTACACCTGCTCATTCCATGTTTTAGGAATACTAGGACAGGTAGATCCAGTTTTCCTACAGCCTCCCCTAGAATCGGGAACACACTCCCTACCAACATCACTAACTATCCTTCACTGAATAAATGTAAGAAACTCCTTAAACCTGGCTCTTAAATAAATATTAACCATATGACAGACTCTTTAGCTAGAAACTAATAGCTCAGCCCTGCTTAGATCTTCTGTCCCCATCACCATGCTCTTTATGAAACCTTCAAGTTTCTATGCCTGTGTGAAAGCTGTCTTTTCGTATGCCTTTATGTTGTCTAGTGTTAGACCTCCAAGCATTTCATCAATATGCCGCACCTGCAAGCATTCTTACTGTGTAATTTAGTACAACATACTGTGTAAATTGTTCTGACTCAGTTGTAAATATGTAACTACCAAGACAAAGTATACCTGTAAACCACGCCGTGATACCCCCAGGTTTGGGCGTAAAACAAATGCAATGAATACAAATAAAAAAAAATAACATTCTGCTAAAAAAAGAGTCTAAAGCTGGGGCCAGAGCGCCATTAAATTTGAGATTAAGATCTCCCAGCACAACCAAATGAGCAAATTACATCTGTAATTCAGACAGTAGATCTAAAAAGGGTTCCAAGAACCCAATATATGATCCTGGAGTATGATAAATTATTTAAAAATTATAGGTGAGCTGTAGCGACACTACACACCTCAGTAGTTATGCTTTCATAGCTATGGAGGAGGAGAGTGGCAACTGAGTGACTCCCAGATTAGACGTAAAAATCATTGCTACCCCAGCCCCTATTTGGGGAGAGGCTTGGTCGAGGAGAATGATTTTAAAATCGACAGGAATAGCCTGCATCAATGCCGGTGCCAAGCCCTCATGCAGCCAGGTTTCTGTCAGACAGAAACATCTGGCTTGCGCTCAGAAAGGAGATGATGCACTTCAATAACATGTGCTGGAAGTGAGCGTGTGTTAAGCAACATAACAGACAGACCCACCTTGCCCTTCGCATGGCTGGAAGGCATAGCAGGACAGAAAGGTGGTCTAGAAACAGGGCAGAAATCAGACCCCTGTGGGTATTGCATATCAGGGGGTGTTAACTTTAAGAGGGCCTGCCTGGGAAAGCATATAGCACCATCCAGCCCGTACGTAGCAAGGACGGGCATAGACAGGCTTGCCTAAAGCGCACCTTCGCCGTGCCTGCTGCGCGGGCGTTCTCTCCGGCACATTTATGTCGTGGAGAGAGAAGAGCACGGTGTGTGATTGCTGATGTGAAGATAGAAAGAGGACTGAGCATAGGATAAGCGGAGTCCTAAATTAGTAGCAAGTAACAATCACAAATAACAGTTTGTCAATCATTTTTAAAACATATAAAATCGGGGAATCTAAAGTGCATCAGTGCATTTACAATAATAGCGCTGTCTGAGGGCAAACAAGTGGCTTTAAATGGAAGCCCAGCAGGACAACCTCAACTCTCGTGGCAGCCGCGTTCTCTCTGGCACATTAGTTAGCAAGTAACAATCACCAATAACAGTTTGTCAATCCTTTTTAAAACATATAAAATCAGGGCATCTAAAGTGCATCAGTGCATTTACAATAATAGCAGCTTCTAAGTGCAAACAAGTGGCTTTAAATGGAAGCCTAGCAGGACAACCTCACCTCTGTGTTAAGTCATACCATTTTCTTTTGTATCTGAAACCTATCTAGATGTTTGTATCACAACAACTGTCGATAAGTCCTTTAGTTACATCTCTTTCTTTGAGTGCAAGGTGAATCAGAGACATGAATCTCTTATGTGATGATAGTGTGCTGCCCGATTGAAAGTTATTTGATGATATCATGATGTCAGCTCTGTTATCTGTTTCACCAGGCACAGCCCAGATTGCACACGTACCATTTATCTTTAAGTGGACTTTACTTTAGGGTGTTACTGGAATCCTCATGCATTTCAAGAATGTATGTGTTTTGAGTCTCTCGACATAGATCGAGGTTATCAACAAGCCCTTTCCATTTGTAAATATTGATGGATATCGTCAATAGATTCATTTTTGTTCCACTTGAAGAAACAGTCTGCTTACTTTTATGGCAGAACCATATGGCACTACAGAAGAGGAACAGGTATTTTATTTTATTTTGTTTAGTGTTTAAATGGTGATCGGTATCAAAAAAGGAAATGTAAGCAACCCTGTCAATACCCTACATCTGTTTTTTCACCATACTTTTATTTGAATGTAAAGCATCACGCAATTGTACATCATTTTCATTTTTCCATTTGTTCATCTATCTATTCTCTTCTTCTCTGTGATGAGAAGTCTTCTTCATGGAATGTATGAATACAACCAAAGAGAACAGGTTGGTTGGAAATATTTGCTTTGTACATATCCATGGGTAGGGTTTGAAGGCTGTTATTAAAGTGATCGTATCACTAATAAAATGTTCTAATGCTTGACAATTCTCATCCTACTATAGGGCACTACACGGGAGCGTTTGTGCCATGAATTTTCCGGAGGGGCACCATTGGGAGAAGAGAGCACTTATAGACTTTTTTGAATAGTTGTATGTTTTGGAAAGAAAATCTGTCCTTTTTGAACTTGTGTTTGAAGAATATTTTGATAAAGAGGACATTTAATTTTAGGTCACTACAGTGTTGTGCCCTATAGTAGGATGAAAGTTGTCAAGCAGTAGAACTAGAGGCACGAAGAAGCCTTGTATTGAAACTCAATTGCTTTTTGGCACTTGATTCAATATATGGAGGCACAGAGAAAATTGGGACTTTGAAGAATAAACAGAACACTGATGCCCTATAAATGTCACCTATATATGCCAGATATTTCCAATTTCCGCATGGAAGAACACATGACATTGAAGGCCAAAACACGTGTTTGCAGCAATCAATTAAAGTCAAATGTTGTTGTCTAAAAACTTTGGGATATTGTTTCTGTCTCATAGGACATAGCGCGCATGGTCATCCTTTTCAATTTTTTCAAAGTCAGAGATAATCCTGATATTTGGATATCGCTATTAAAACAACGTGATCATATTCACGCCTATACCCAAAATGTTTCTGTCATCAACGCACTATGCTTGACATTCTTCAGGGTTGTTCAAACTCAATTGTATCTTCTCAACATCTTTACCCCATACACATGGAAAACACAGAATTCTTGACACGTATTCACAGATTATCACAATCTTTAGCACTTTAATACCAAACACTACAAGACAAAACCAATATGCACACAATTACACATAAGCACTACCATACACCGTTAGGTTCAAATTGCCAACAGTCACAATAAATGTGTCAATCCTAAACACACCTATTATCATGAACCATACCTGTAATTTCTCGACATTCAGGACGGTGAAAACATCATCAATATGCTGGGACCATGAGTGCGTCTTCTCCATAGTGGGGGTCATCTAATTTATACACAGTTATCCATATCTCTTCAAATACAGACAAAGCAAACCTCATACTGTCCTTTTATAATTATAATTGTTCTTTTATGATGCGCTTAATACCTGCAAGTGGTTTCTAAGCGTGGGAATGGGATTCAAGACTGTGTTGTGCTGCCTTGTCTTGATTCCAAGACACGTTGCCCCTGAGCTATCCTTCCTCCCAATACTACTGTCCTTCATTAATCAATATCATCTGCCATGGGCCGGTGGTCCAACTCTCAATCACCACTCCTGAATACACCATGCGGCCAAAATACCCTTCACCTCTACACCACAGGCGGTGGCCATACTACCACACCCCTCATATACATGGTGGTCAGTGATAATGTCAAATCCAATAATGTCGACAGTCAAAATGTCGAAAAAAAAATGTTGAAAAAAATAATGTAGAAAAGCAATAATGTCGAATTTTTTCTACATTTTTTCGAATTTTTAGAAAGAAATTAATAAATAAGAAAAAAATTAATAAATAATTAAAATGTGTTGAATATGAGGGGTGAGAGGGTGGGGGGGTGGTGGCAGGGGGGTGTTTGGTGAGGGGGGTTGGGGGGAACCCCCCTAGTAAATTATATTTTCCTTGTTTATTTATTTATTGAATAAATAAATAAATAAATATATAATTAAAATGTGTTGAGTATGAGCGGTGAGAGGGGGGTGGGAGGGTGGCAAGGGGGTGTTCGGTGAGGGGGGTTGGGGGGAACCCCCCCTAGTAAATGATACTCTTCTTGTTTATTTATTTATTGAATAAATAAATAAATAACTATATAATTAAAATGTGTTGAGTATGAGGGGTGAGAGGGTGGTGGGGGGTGGGGGGGATGTCAGGGGGGTGTTGGGTGAGGGGGGTTGGGGGGAACCCCCCCTAGTAAATGATACTCTTCTTGTTTATTTATTTATTGAATAAATAAATATATAAATATATAATTAAAATGTGTTGAGTATGAGGGGTGAGAGGGTGGTGGGGGGTGGGAGGGGTGGCAGGGGGGTGTTGAGTGTGGGGGGTTGGGGGGACTCTTCTTGTTTATGTATTTATTGATAGTGCTAAATGAATTTTTTTTCGACATTTTTTTTTCTAAAAATTGACTCTTTTCATTATATGTATAGGATTTCGACATTATTGTTTTCGACATTTTTTTTTCGACAGTTTTGTAAGTCGACATTTTTTTTTCGACATTATCACTATGAACCCATATACATATCACCAATGTGTACCTATCAACGTGGACAGAAATGCTGCCACCAACCATCACCCAGGTCACCCAAGATGGTACTACCCAGTCTCAACACCACTCATCAACCTGATGAGCACAACCGCTCACCTCATGTGTATAACTCAGCTTACTAGTAAGCACCCAAATACTGGGTCAGAAGCCAAATCAACTGGTTCAGGAGATCCCAATGGCTCATCACGTTATTCACTTTCACCTTAGATGCCTCTAAAAAATGATAATGAAACACATTTAAGTCGCCCAACCACAATTATGCCATTCCTTTATGTTACGAAAACGAATGCCATTCAAATAGGTGCCCTCTTTCTTATGACTACGGGATTAACCAAATCATCACTGCTTACCTGTGCATATTTGAAATAGCCACCTTCTCAGGGAACCATAACACAGGACCACAGCGAAAAAACAAATAAACGCTGGTCACCGGCTCTTAAATAAATGCAGGTTAAGAGCGACGTCTTGGTCATATGCTCCATAGGACACGTGCACCACGTGATGACACACGAAATGCGTGGCCGTCAGCAGGAGAAGGTGTCTGCTGCTTGTTCAGTCTTGTTCAGTCTTTCTTCACTTAGCTTTGGAATAGCAGCTGACTCTGCCTGCAATTTTGTATTTAGCAGGTGGCTCCCGCGAAGTACAGCAGAAAAAGGGTGGCAGTTGGCAGTCAGCTGTCGGACTGTGGGGCTGTGGTAGGTGTTGTGGATCCACCCTACTGCCAGCATTTCTTCCGGTCATTGGGGGAAAATACCCCTAAATGCATTTCGAGTCCATGAGTACCTCTGGATATGACTTGGATAATTGTGCACTGTGCAGCACAGACATTTGTGTCCCAGTGACTGCAGGGCTGACTGCCTGAAACACAGAGGAAATAGTGAGGCGATAATTACAAGTGTGCAGCGCAAAGGCTTGGCTGACATTCGGTTTCCCACTGACTGCGGGGCTGTTGCCCTTTGAGCGGGGAAATATTGAGGAGTAGCGAGGTGACAATTATAAAAGACCTCGGGCATCATTTGTTAGAAGGCGTTATTGTTGAGAGATACAGGCCCTGGTGACTGTGGAGGAAACCCAGTCTAAACTTTGTATATTATTGTATATTATTGACTGCTATTCCTGTGTACCTCTGTGTTCTTTCTAAGATTGCATTCTCCCATTGTCTGTAACTATGCCGTGATACCCCCGGGTCTGGGTGTATAACAAATGTAATAAAATAATTAAATAAAATAAATAAACCCTTTGAACCAGGGTCATTATATAATTACGGCTTTTTCTTTTTTCTCCCTTCGCACCTCTGTGTTTGGGTGCTTTGAAGTTCCTACATCAATATTAGTTTTGGACTGCAGGGCTATTTAAGTCATTTTGGTGGGTTTTTTTTTTAAATGTTACTTTTATGGGCTGTTTTTTTTGTGTATTTTAAGTGCAATTTCATGTGAGCCATCTAAATTACTTGACTATATGTTAAGAAAGGACTTGCCCGTGCGGACTGACCTGAGGAGCCAAGCAATTACATCGATGACGGGCTATGAGGTGGAGCAAGGACCTAGTGTTAGTTTGAATGAAATAAAAGGGGAACCTTGTAATGTCAAGATGATGAGTTTGTGGCTGCCCTTATGCAACATTCGGGACAAGATGGAATTGCTTCCAATATGGGCTTACTTTCTTATCAGCAGCCTGATAATAATGTTCACCCTGGGGGAAAAAAAGAAACAAACTATAAGCTCTGTAGGTGGCACCAATACTGATGCCTGTACAAATTCTACCCCTATATCAGGGAGGAAAATAACTGATTTTTAAAAAAATAACTGGAACTAGTACAGGGTTAACAACTGTAAAGAAAGCAGTAGCATTAATGGTGCGCTTGCACATGAATTAAATGACGGATTTGAATCTTATTTGAGTCTTATTGAACATGTAGATTCTATTGCAGAATATCCTGAGTTAGCAAATGTAATGCAGCAAACTTGCGGCCATTCATTTATAGGCTCTCCTTCTGAGCTACTTAATATTTTGGGAAATTCCATAATTATCTGGTACGGGATCAAATTCATTCGGATCTCAGTGAGAGGGGTCTTCAACATACCCTGGAAGAGATTGATGAGAAAATCAGACTCACTTCCCCCACCGTGTCAGCATTGAACATGGTTCTGAGCTTGTTTGTAGCACTGTATGATAATGTTTGAGAGGAGGTGAGGCAACCCTCAATGATTTTATATTCTATCTTTTGTGAAATTGGAGGATCTAGAAGCTGTTTGTAGTCACAAAACGTACCAGTAATCTTTATGGATGACTTGATAGAAGGTAAATACTATAGGTAATGTGATCCCCCAGTGTGGGGACAATGCTGCAGTACTTTCAATGAATAGCAGTGAATGCGGGCAACAACTTCATATTTCGTCTGATTTGGAGGAATCATTATATTGGTTAATACTCGGGTGATGTCACCGCCCAAAAAAACACTTAATTGAGGCTATGAAACATAAGAAGCCGGCGGATACAAATATGGCCAAAAATAATTGAGTAAGACCGCTATCGAATTGGGGAAAAAAAGAATGCACCCTCCCATAAATATTTAAGTTATTTAACCATTATTGAAGCAGTAAATAGAGGAAAACAAACTAGGAGGAGGAGAGGTGTAAATCGAACTGTTATACTGGGGAATAATGCTGATATTGTTGATTTTTGTGAGCAAAGTCCAATGTTAGATGTCCAGGAGACTGGGGTAAATGTTGATTTGAATGGGGGGCATGTTTATAAGAAGAAGCTGTGTAATGTTGGAGTAAGTGGCATTAAACCCACCACAACTATAGATATACAGACGGGTGGGTTAGTGGCGCAATAGCCAAGGGGTATATTAACAAAGGGGTTTGTATTGGCAAGTACCCCTTCTATACCTAGCTGCTTGAATTCTGATCCTCAAACTGATTGGGATGAACCGTGTGATAGGGACAAGGCTTCTTTAACACGTATGGTTCAGTATGAAAATTATTCAAATCCAAATAAAGATGATCACCCAATAGGAGGTCGAATAATCTTTGGACGCAAACAGAACGCATTATGGGTAACGTTGGTACTGATAGAGCTGCACCTAGGAGAGCCCGGGGTGAAAGTAGGTACACAGGAAATGATTCACTTTGGGTGGCCCAAATTGAAAGGAGGTTAAAAGGAAATGATCAGCAACCTATTGAAAGTGAAATGTGCAAGTTGTTAAAAAAAGCTGTCTTGCCAGGAAGGAGGGATGCTCCAACATTGACTGACGAGAGGACCTGTGTGGAGTCTAATTTTGACCACAGTAGAAGGGGGGACATCATGAACTGTGCAGTGAATAATCTTACCTGGGTTGTGAATGAGGGTGATCCATCTAGACTGGTTGTTATAAAACAATCAGACGGATAAACCATTTAGTTTGCTGAAGTTCGCCAGGGGTGTAGATACACAGGAAGAGGGTAATAAAAGCAAACAAAATGGTAATTTGATCGAAAGACAAGACACTAGTATTTCATTAAAGGCAGGCAATAATTTATTTTTGGTTAGCTTGCATGGAGAGAATGTTCAAGTTTGCTTAAATAGAAATAACGTTGTCTCCATTTTTTCTGAGGTACATACCTTGGCTACTCTGCCACCTGCTGATTTGGACATAGTGGCGTTCCCTGAGATAAACCAGACAAATAGGTGTATTATATCCTTCTCATCTAGATTGGTGATGGAATTGGTTCTAGCTGAATGATTGAAGGTGGAGGAATTGAGTTCTGACCT
Source organism: Ambystoma mexicanum (assembly GCF_040938575.1). Lineage (NCBI taxonomy): Eukaryota > Metazoa > Chordata > Amphibia > Caudata > Ambystomatidae > Ambystoma > Ambystoma mexicanum. Next base: position 846,331,926 of record NC_090941.1, on the reverse strand, counting down.
TGAACAATGTGATGTCTATGATCGGGATCTGAAAAATAGTGAAGGTACAGGTCCGTTGAGAGTCTCAGTGAATTCTGGTGGATATAGGAAGTGTAGAGTGAGTGGCTTCCAGGAAAAGAATATTCAAAGGAAAGTAGATTGGGTGGGGGTCCCCTCGGCATTATGGCAGGTGAGGGATTTCTGATATTGCACTTGAGTCTAGGCTGACTGTTGGAATAGATTAATTGAAATTGGTGTCCTCGAACTTGTGAGGGAATAGTCATCTATTCAGTAATCTTGAGGTTCTCACTTTAATGAAGGAATCATATTGTATACTTTTGCAAGAAACCTGACTCCTAGATAAACGTGTAATGGATGGTCATCAGATGTTTTATCAAACCCAGTCGCGGGGGGGTGCCTTCAGGTGGTGTTATCACTGCCTTGCATTCTGGGTACAAACTTACTGCTGATGTGATTTCGACCTTCCTCATTGCATGTTAGTGGTAAAGTTATCTGGCCTTGGAAGCATGTTTAAGTTGCTCCTGATTAATGTTTACCGGCACAAGGAGATGGGTAACTTGGAATCTTTTCTGAATGTTCTTGTGCAAACTATCTTAGATTGGCAAGAAAAAGGAGATTAAAGGACATATTATTTTAGCAGTGGATTTAAATTCCAGCTGTATTATGCTGGGTGATGAGGGGAAAATCTGGGATTATAATGTGGATCTGCAGTCCCTCCAATACAAATCAATCACTGGAAGGAAGTGGTTCACTGCATTATCTTCAGTAGACCTTCAGTTGCTGAATGGATAGGTGAGCTGTGATATTCTGGCACAATCGACATGGCATTGTAGTAACTGCAAATCTATTTTGTACTATGTATGTGTGGACCACGTTTTGCTTCAGATCTGCAATAATCTTTCAATTTCCAACAATACTTGGAGTGACCACTCGATTTTAAGAGCCTCATTTAGGGTTGACTTATGTAATGTGTTTAGTGAAAGTCCCAATAATTTAAAGATCAATTGTGGGGGAAACCGCATTCGTTGGACTGATGTCAATATCAACCGATTAAACACGTGGTTACACGCATTATGAATAGTTCGACTCTTGAGTGGAAACTGAGAGTATTTAGTATGGAATTCTTCGACTCTTCTCTGATGGCGACTGTGGATAAGATTAGAGCCATTGATATTGGTTATGGGAGGGATCCAAGTAAAACTCACTTACATATCTTCAATGAACAGATGGGCACTAAAAAACGTGAAATGAGGCAAAGTCTGAGAAAGATTAAAACACTCTAGTTGTTCCAGAGTAACGAGTGTGAAGGATTCTAGGCTGGTAAAACAGCGCTACAGGAATGTCTGTACATTTCTGAAAGTTACACTTTCAGGTTGGAAGCCTATCATACAGATATGGCTACAATAGATCTCTTGGTAGCCTTCGACCGTGTTGATCATAACAGATTATGGTGGAAGTTACACTGTTGGGGGTTGCCGGGCGGTCTATTGAAATTTATTATGATGGTTCATGAAAATTCGGGCGTTCGAGTGAGGTTAAATCTGGCGGGGGACATGTCGAGAAGGGTTATAACTAAGTCTGGTTTAAGGAAGGGGTGTGTTTTGGCCCCCTGGCTTTTCAATTTGTATGTATCAGATATACAGGAGTCCTTACTCCCTGTCTTGTTTGTTCCCCCTAGAACTGGAAAGGAAAAGATTATATAGATGGCTAATGCAGATGACTTTCTTCTCTTCAACAATACTTAGGTCGGCTTTTGAGATCTATGCCGACAGCATTCATCTTGTTATCAATCCTAATAAGACCAAAATCCTGAAATTGTCGAGGGGAGGTAGGAAATCTGTAGAGAGTTGGGTTCTGCCAACATCAGAGTTAAAAGATTGTTAAGTGTCATCTATTTGGGTTTTTATATTAATGCACAACCCTCGGAAATGGGCTTAAATACCTAGCTATACAAAAATCAAATTGCCTTATGAATGAACCAGTTAATGAGGTTTGATGGGAGGTTCGGACAATTCTCAATTAGGCCTGCAATTTCCTTCTATGAGGGGAAGATTGTTCCAAAGCTTATCTACGGTTTAGAATTGTGGAATGAGGGTATGTTTAAAACTTTGGACCTTGTGGAAGCTGCTATTTGGAAATTTGTTTTAACCCTCCCTAAATCAGTCCCGCTTGCAGCAATCATGTTTGAGTTGGGCTTACTCTCCTTAAGAGTAAGAGTCAGTTGGAGAATGTTGGATCTGTATGAGGCTATAATGAATCCATAGGAAGGATCATTCTGTGGTATAGTGAAACATTGATTGAAATTGATCCTTTGGTAGGTGGGAAATTAAGGTATCTAACTCATTTGAGAAATTGTTGTGAAAAACCCCTGAGTGAATTGACTCTGGAACGTGAGGATCTATTTCTAACCCCAGGTCGGGTCAAAAAACCTTTTATGATTATGGTTGGGTAATCACAGTATAATCCTTGCATGCTTACCCATCTATGGTTCATCTAATCCAGGAAAACAAAAAAAGGGTATGTACTCCCGTATTTAAATTTGTTTCCAAATCGTTACCTTAGAATCCTCATGTTAAAATGTAGACTTAATATTTTGTCCACTAGAGAAATTCTCTTGAGAAGAAGGCAGATTATCACCATCATTTCCCAGTATAACAGGTCGATTTACACCTCACCTCATTCAGATGCAAGCTGCAAATTTTTATAAAATTGAGAGCTAACAAGGGAGCTTAAACATTTAGTCCTTTATTGTACTGGTTTGAGTGCTCAGAGAATGACATTCTTGGGTACGTTATTTCTGAGCATTGATTGGTTGAAGGATGATAATCTTTGGATAAGGTGTCAATACTCTGAAAACCGGAACGATGAATTGGTAATGGCTGGGCTCTTAATTTCTTTACATTTTAATATAATGTAATCTTTTTATCTTTTGTCTCCTTTTTAATGTATTTTATCATTTGTTATTATTATGTATTAATTGATGATTGTTTTATAATGAAAGGGAACTGTGATAAAAGATAAAAATTTACAAAGTGCTAAAATGGAATAGATAAAATGAAATTATAGAAAATGCAATGAATTCATGGTTTTATGTTTTTTTTCTTTCCTCCTTTCATCTTTTGGAATGTACTGAATTTGTGGTTTTATCTTAAGTATGATTGTAAAGGTGTTTTCTTCTTTGTACAATGTATACCGCATACAATAAAAGAAAAAATGCACGCAGCACACTCGCCTCAATGAGTCACGTTACTGAATGTGTAAAACAAAGGGATCTCATTGTGCCAACACCATCAAAGATTAACTATCATCTCACTTGATGGTGCCGTGGCAACCAGGTTCAAGCCTGTAAATTAACCCCCACATTCCTGTTGTCAACCACTTCTCCCACCACAAGATATACCCTTGTTGCTGAATGGCATAGTACGGTATTCCACGGGCACACCCTGTATGCAGACAACAAGCCCCCTGTGGTATTTCACGCTACACACTCATCCCCATGTAAGTATATAATCAACCCATCGGATGGCTTCTGTCCTTCTAATAAACTTCAGAGAAGGACTCTGTTCGGTGTTTACTAATCACCTTACTACGGTTTATGAGCAACTTGCACACCACTACTGCTACCAACTTCAGGCCTGGGTACTACCACCCACTAAAATGTAGCATAGTCACAATAATGCATTTAGATATTCAACAGACATCCACCAATGTAAAACACAGGCCCCAGAGTATTCACTGATTTCCACGGTCCTCAACTGATCCAACCAAACACTCACCCATAAGTGTACAGCAAAAGGACCACCTATATAGTCTACTCTACATGAATGCACAATTACCCATATAAATAACCCTTTACTGGTATAGCATGCATAAGTCATATTCATTTAAGCTCTCTGCACCAAGCCTAATGGGGCCAATTCTAGCTACCCTTACCCAATTGAACTACAGTACATCCAGATGTCTATACAAACTAATTCCAAGGCAAACACGTTGTCCCCCCAACCATTCACAATACAGTCAAGATGTAAATACATACTGCAAAAGGCCTCGACTAGAGGTGTTCAAGCACAAAGCCACTCAGGCCACACGCCAAGGCTCAACCCTGTGTATTTTCAGCCACACCATATAATACAGGTATGTTATGCATGCTGCCACTCAATATTCTCATGAAGGCCAATCACATGGCTACCAGTCATAAAAATAAGTTTCTGATCAGCTTGCAACAATTTCTTATTGATCACTAACTGGTTTGGGCCTTTTATTTTCATCAACACCAACCACCTGACATCTGTGAAACCATGGCCTTTATCCCTAAAGTGTTTAACCAAAGGTGCCATCTCAACCTGATTCTTGGGGTAACCCTTTAGCTCGTTGATACGTATTCAGCATTTGCTATTAGTTTTCCCTACCTAAATCTTATCGCATGGACATTTGATCATATAAACAACATTGGCAGGGTTACAATTTGTGAATTCTTTCATTGTTCACATCTTAGGTAAGCCCAAATCTACAGATAGCGCAGTCGTGGTTAAGCCACAGACGGAGCATCCGCCACAGCGATGGTGCCCCGTGATTGGTTTCAGTCCCCACACCTCGGTGATAGTACGCGGTTTATTCAAACCAAACTGTACATAGTTGTGAATCACCAAATTGCTGATATTAGTGCTCCTTTTGTAGGCAACTAGTGGTTTGGGCAAAGTGTTGTCAAAACATTTCCTCCAATTCCTGTTGATACATGATTTAATTTTGTATGAGATTATTATACGTGTTAACAAAAACTAAATTCTTCGAAGTGTCCCTATCTTATGAGCTCTCATCGAGTAGCGCCTTATGGTTGTTATTATAGGCTCTCTTCATAAATTGTTTCACCAATGTATTTGGGTAGCTTCTCTTTTTCAACTTGTTGCTCAAGTGTGTGGCCTCACTTTTGAAATGTTGTCTGCTGCTACTATTGTATCTAAGATGCAAATTGGCCAAATGGCAAATTATTCTTAACATTTTTAGCATGATAGCTCTGGTAATGAAGAAGGGAATTCTTGCCAGTAAGCTTGTGGTAAGGGCGCACCAATAGACATCCATCAGAACTGTATACAGTAATGTCCAAAGAATTTACCTCCACTGAACTCATAGAATTACCACATTTTAGATATCAGTTTTGTAGATTCAGCCAATCAATAAATTCCAAAGGCAACTCATTTGACCCCGACCAAATGATCAAAATGTCATCAATATAACGTAACCACAACCACATTGGTCTCATACGGGTTGGTATTGCTATAAATACTAAGTTGTTCAACCGATTCACATATAAATAATCCACGTTAGGAGCCATGGCTACCCTCATGGCCATACCCTCAATCGGTTGGAAAAACTGGTCTTGGAATTTGAAAAATGTCTTAGTAAGTGTTGTTTCAACACACAACATAATAAAACCATTTGTCACTGGATGATCATCAGTCCTAGCTCAACATGAGAAGGTGTGACAAATCATACTTGAGCCTTAGAAGAAGAGCTGTGCTCGAAAAACATGTCTCGCTGAAACCAACTTACTGATCTTACTCACATAAAAATTGTTGGTGAACATGCGCAGTGTGATTGTATCATTTGTTTAGTCCTTGAATATGTGTGTCAAAATGTCCTGTTTAAAACCCGGAATGCCATTTAAATGAAATGAATATAATAAAATGTGTTTTATCTGTAATCGAGAAATTGTGGTCCGTTCACATACCATAGGCTTTTAATGTATAAGGATAGGTGATTTGATAGCAATGTATTAATTTGAAGTGATTATTGATAGTAGATATGCAATGTGATGGAGAGATAATGGTTAAATAATAATGTATCAGATATAATATTTGTCAGAACTACTAATGTTTAATTTATGTGAAATCTACTGTTCCGGCTCCTGCACAGTTTATTGTGTTAAATATATGTGTATTGTCACTATTCATGGCAGCAGCATCAATCAAAATGTTCAGTTATCAGTAGCATTCCTTGGCTACAAACACATTCTTTCAAGATAGAAGTTTGAACATTCAATATTGGCCTTTTGAGATAAGAATACAAGGGAAAGTATGGTTACAACAGAAACAAAGTCTATGGTCCTCATTACGAGTCCGGCGGTAGCTGTGCTGGTAAAACTGGCAGGCTACTGCGAGACTTGTGATGATTTACCGCCACCTGACTTGCTGGAATAATGAGGGCATTACTGCCCTGGCAGTCCGGTAAGTCAGGCCGCGGCAATTGTTACTTCCCATTCCCATTTGAGTCCGCTAGGACTCAATGGGAATGGGGAGGATGGAAGCACCGGCACTGTGCGCAACAGTGCCGGTGCTTCCTCAAACTCTGCAGGCGGGTGCCGTCCCACCCGCCAGGTCTACCCTGGCAGGCGGGAAGGCACCGGCCCGCAGCACTCGTTGTTTGCCGGTCCAGAAACAGCAGTGCCAGTAAGCTTACCAGCACCATTGTTTCCAGACCGGTAAACTGGTAATGAGGCCATTTGGGTTAAAGTTGAAATGGGAACTAGGACACTTTGAGTCAATAATATTAGTAGAAGTAAGTGTAAAAGAGAGCAAATCACATTGTAAAGCTACACTAGAGAATGAATAATGAATTGCCCTATGTTGTTTTGTGTTTCACTCGGGCATGAATATGGACTTTATAAAGCAAAAGAACATGTTTAAACTTGCTTGCCACTCATTCAGTCTTGTGGTCTAGAAATTCTCCAGCTTGCAACAGGAGAAGGCCAGTAGCAAACTCTTCTTATGGTCATTCATGATCATTTATTATGGCCTCTCCCCTCCCTTCGACCATTCATGTTACATGGTGGATCTTGCCGCTAAAGCCTCTGCATGATAAAAGCAAATAACCTTTTAAATAAAGGATTAGTGCAACTATAATGTCTGTTCTGTCCTCCCACCATAGGATGGTAGGGCGTGATCACCAGGAATGTCAGCATGGTAGTAGTGTCAAGTAAATCATTTGCATGCTTATCTGACAATAGAAGTTATTAATTTCATCTTGCACTAAGATTTATACAGCAGGGGCATCAACTGATTGTAGGCCCTTCAAATTGCATTCGAAGTATATATTGTGTGTACAATTTTGATTTATCTAACTAATTTCGAAAACACCAAGGAAGTTACTGTTAAAATGTATTTTAAATGTGGACGGTGCATTGAAATCATAAAATAAGAATAGAGTGTATAACTTTTCATTTAGCAGTTTAAGTGTTTTAATTAATTATTTCAATACAAGGGATGTCAAATGTATGTACTGGGAGGAGGAGTGACGATGCACATGAATATTGATTTTCAAAGCAGTAACTTTATATGTTGGCAATATGAGTCTACTCACATCTGCTTTTTCACTAATCCCAAGTTGAAGAAGGAATTCAAAAGTATAATGTTTATAAAATAAGTATATACAAAATAGAAGTAGCAAAGCTACTACTTAACAATTGCCTCTTGGAAACTGAACTTTGAAGAAAACGATGCTAGTCCATTTGCATACACTGAAGACCTTGGTCAGTTATCACAGCGATTCTCTGTGGAACACACCCATGGAAACTCCTGGGAGTATAGCAGTTCAACGGATAGCATGTTGCAATCTATCTATTTTGAATAAGGAGGTCTTTGTTTTAAAATGATCATGCAGCATACTTCAATGCAAAAGATTCACAGTGAATGGAACAGAACGAAAATAAAACCAGCAAATGTAATGCAGTGTAATTCAATTATTTATTTATGTTTATATCCATGAAATATTTATTTCAGACATTTGAAAAATGGATGTTGAACTTTATTAATCAAATAATAAAAAAGCGAATGAAGTAACATATTGAACAGGTCAGAATATTAAGCTTTTCTTCATCGGCCAACAGGCACATCTGACTAACCTGTCATTGCCACTGAGCTTGTATTCGACCGGGCAGGGTTTGCAACCAACACAGTGACGTTTAACTCCCTAATGGTTAGGTAATTACAATAATATGGCAAGATACTGATGGGGGCGTCGCTGTTAGCTTTCTCTACTATCAGAAGTAATGTGCCTATTCAAAATATGGAGAAAGAAGATTTGGTATACCTCTGCACTCCCAAGCTTTCGGAGGGTATCAGCCTCCATGCCATCAGCTCACTCACCCGCCAAGCCCTTCACACGCAAATATACATCATTGGGCTCTCATTGGAGGCCAACAATAAAATCGGGTGTTTTCACCCGTCTGGAGACACAAACAGTTGAGTGATATGGATTTGACAAAGGGTCCACAGAGCATTGCAAATTAAAAGTATGTTGTTTGAAAGCTGCACCTACACATGTTTTCATTGTGCTCTTTGATTGAGACATTTGACATAAAAACTGTAAAATCTGCCTTGTTTTTTAGAATGAAGAGGAAACCACCTACTAATACAACAAAGTAAAATTAACTATCTCATTGGACAAACATATTATGGCTCAGTTGATTTCAGTGTAAACCAAAGTAGAATCAAAAATGTTATATTTCAGCTATTGTAATTGCTGTACGCCTACTGACCATCCAATGTCAGTTCACATCAGAGGCGTTGCTAGGGAGGGGGCTGAGGGGTCTATAGCCCCGGATCTTTTGGTTGTAGCTCTGGATAGATCCTCAGGAGCTACAACCAAAAGGCTAGCTAGCCCCGAGTCCCGACAGACTATTAGCCCCGGATCTTTCCCATACTTAGCAACACCCCTGGTTTACATTTTGATATAATCCCTAAAGATATATTAACACCTAGACTCATTTAATTCATTCCGCATATGATAATGAAAATTGTTCTTTTGTGCGAAGAGCCAGTGAATGAAATCGGTGTGGGTATGTGTTGCATGAGTGAGCGACTTCCGCATTTGCGTGGAGAAACGTGAATATATAAGTGCGTAGACAGTACATGTAACTCCGTTGTGCGCCAATGTCATGACCAGGGACGTTGCTTTGCGAAGCGGCAGCTGATGTCAAAAGCATCAGGGTGTGCTATGATTCTTTGCCACCAGAGAACGTTGTTATGGGTAGGGAGCTGGTCATGGACATGTACCAGCTCTCCCGTAGGATGCTATTGGGCACCAGCATCAGGAGGCCCGGTGCCTCAGAGGTTAGAATGGTGGGGGCTGGACATGGACATTGCATAAGCCCCACCCAGAGGTGCTATATAACGCCAGCACCTAGGAGGCTTTGGTGCCTCAGTGGGTGTCAGGACTGGCCCTGCCAGCTTTTGAGGACCACCCCTGTCTGCTGAGCAGGGGACCAATGGCAACGTGGCCTGCAGGCCCTGCTCACTCAGGGTGGGCCGGCAGGCCATAATCAAAGACACTCACTCAGTACATGTGGTTATGGAGTCTGCAGCCGTCTGTCCTCCAGGTGCCTGCAGGGCTCCCTTTTATTAGCTTGCATCATGGCCCATCTTAAAACCATTAAAGGGGCAACACACAGAGGAGGTTTCACTACACCACAGACGTGACCTTAGCTTGATCACGTTGCAGATTACATTATAGCAAGGTAGCGGAAGGGAACATGGGCGGTTCACAGATATCAATCCTTCGAAATGTAAGTTATGCTGTATGAAAAAAAAGTTGAATACATCAATATACGGTGCGATATGGATGTCATTACAAATGGTCGAATTAAACGGTGAAACCTTCCTTTAAAAGAATTCTTCATAATGATGCACTTACAAATATCCTTTTCAGAGCTCAGCAATGCTGTAAAATCGCTACCTGTTCTTTTTTTTAGGGGTGAGATTTTACTTTTGAGTTTCACAGCTGCCAACTCCATTAGTTTCCCACTGAGCTCTGCAGACGCCACATTAAGAAGTGCACACCGGCTTTTACCGGAGCTTTCACACTGAGCATAAAATGAGATGCTTTATGTGTATGTGTGCTTATGAGACTTGATTTTACCCTTTTGCTGCGATCAGCAGATGAGTGCCGCTTTTCTAAAAACAACACACGTCATCTCTACCTACGTAAATAAAAAGCTGCCTGGAGAGCGAGAGGCAGAATGACTCACCTGTGCATTAGGAGGTTCATTAAGCGACCTGAGTGAGCCTCTGAAGCAGCATTGGGGCTGTGACACAGTCCCTGCCATGGCCAGGTTAGCAACAGCCAGTTCCCCAGCTCTACCAACCGTTCTGAAGCCCAGCGTAGTGGGAAGTTTCTGTCTGTGTCAGTATTTCTCTGGAGGTTAAAACACTTATTTCTGCCCCTCCACATACCCCTGGATTGTTCTTTATATTTTGGCAAGTACTGTTTATCTGGGCAGTGAGCTACTGTCTTCCCTCCCATGAGTGCTTCACGTATCTGGGAACATTTTGATTTAGGTTACCCTGTACAATGAATTCAGCTGTAGAAGTGCGCTCGTCCTCCTCCGCGGCGCACTAGTACAGGGCATAAGATTGAAACTAGTACTGGTTACTCTGCTTGTGGAAGCCATGATTCACTATAGGACCTTTTATTTGCGGGTACTCAAATCGATGGATACAACAATGAAGTCTTATACATCGAGGAGTATAGCAAGAGAATATGGAATAAATACTCGGGCGATAGTGGGCAATGTTGTGATAGTCTCCATTGGATAGTAAACGGAAAGGCGTGTGAGTGGGATTGGGGTATTTAAAGGGTAAACGGAGAACACAACCTGTTATTACCAATAGGTGAATATGTTTAAAGACTCAAAATTATATTCTCATATTTCCAAATAGCAAGATTCATAGATTATTGATGATGTGTTGGTTTAATTCATTGCCAACCTTGGAAGTACTAGGCCCTCACATGGGGATTATGAGAAAAATATAGGTAGGATATGCTCAAAGGCACAGGACACTAAAGCCCTTAATGATTTATTATAAGAAATGAATGGCACTGTCATGGTCCAAGGCCATCAGGCCAATCTCCTCCTCTTTGATAGGCGCTTCCCTTGCCTCATCAATTTCCTTTCATCTCCTGCTGTCCCCACCCCCTGGGCTACCTTGCACTTTCTTCCCTCCTCTGGTTCCTTCCTCACCTACGCAGGGCATACCTTTGATTTGTCCCACCTCCTCGGAAAACCTTTAAGACTGGCAACCTTCTTCATCTTGCCACTCTCAACTCTCACTCTGCTGTCAAACACTCCTCTGACATCTGCCACCTCCTGGAAGAACTTGACCTCGATGTCCTCGGTCTTACCGAGACATGGTTCGTGGCCAGCTCTGTCACGAGCTTTGACACTCTCCTCCCTGATGGCTACAAGATCCTCTCCGCACCCAGATCCACCCGGTCTGGTGTAGCCCTGATCTTTCCTGAGTAGATTCCTGCCTCTATCATTCCCACGTGGACATACTCCTCTTTCAAATGCCTTGTCTGCAGGCTTTCTCTCTCTCCTAGCCACTCTCTTACTGTGGCCACTATCTACTGAACTCCTGTTCACATCACCTCATTTCTCTCTGCGTGGGCGGACCTCTCCTTCTCCCTCCTGGCCTCAACCACTCAACTCTTCCTTCTTGGTGACCTCAATATCCATCTAGACTCTCCTTGTTCCTCCTCTGTACTCTTCCGTGACCTCTGTGATTCCCTCTCCTTTTCTATCCTCCCTTCTGGCCTGACACACTCTGCAGGGCACACACTTGATGTCTTGATCTCTTCCGGCCTCCCCCTCTCATCCCTCTGACCACTCCTCTCTCCTGGAGCAATCATTCCCTCCTCTCCTCCCATCCCCACCTCTGTTCCCCCAGGCCAAACCTACCCCAGCACTGCCACCTACCTTCTCGGACATCCGGCCCATGAAGCGTATGTCAGTTGAGGCTTTCGTCGCCACCTTCTCTCACCCCCTTCACCTCTGGCTGACTCACATCCTGATGTAGCCCTGTCTATGCTCTACTCTTCTATTTCCGATACTCTTGATGCTCTTGCCCCTGTCATAAGGATCCGTTTGAAGCCCAAAGCCAAGTGCAATTCTTGGTATGACTCTGACCTAACTACACTTAAACGTAAGTGGAGGGTGGCTGAGAGGAAATGGATGGCTTTTTGTTCATCCTCTGACAAACTGGCCTGTCGCCTGCTCCAAAGGCAATACCGACTCTCTGTCCACACTAATAAAAGAGCTCACATCCAAGCCTGTGTCTCTGCGGCATCTAACAACTCGCCCAAACTCTCTAAAATCTGCAAGGAGCTGGCCAACCCTGCTGCAGTCTCTACCTCTCCTGTCGCCTGCCAGGCCCTTTGTACGGCCTTTGCCTCTCACTTCATCTAAAAAACAGAGGATATTCTGTCCACCCTCTCATCCCCTCCCCCTCTTCTCCCCTCTCCTTCTGTGAACTCTGGCCCTCCTATAGCCACCCCGCCACCCTCTTTCTCGTCCTTTCCTCTTTTCTCCCCTGACGAGTTCTCTAGACAAGTCCGATCTATGAAAGTCTCATCAAAACAGCTCCTCCCTGTTCTTCCGAAGCCATCAAGGACCACATCGACACCCTCACTCCTGCCCTGGCTGATTTCTGCAACCTCTCCTTCACCTCATTGGCCCTCCCTTCCCCTCTGTAGCACTCTCTTGGGCACCCTCTTCTCAAGAAACCCACAGCTGACCCTTCTTTCCCGGATAAATATCGCCCAATCTCCATCACTCCTTTTCTGGGCAAACTCCTGGAAAAGCTGGCCATCTCACAGTTTAACCTTCACTCTGATTCTGTTGGTTGTCTCCACAACCATCAGTCTGGCTTTATAGCTGCAAGAAGCAAGGAAATTGCTCTCCTAAACATCGGTAAAGATCTGCTCTCCAACCTTGACTCTAACATTCCCTCTGTCCTCATCCTACTGAATCTCTCTTCTGCCTTCGACACAGTCAACCATACCATCCTGCTCAACCGTCTCTGTGACAACCTGGGTATCACCGATCGGGCTCTGGCCTAGCTGACTTCTTTCCTCTCTGATCGACCCTCCCAGGTCCAACTTGGGTGCTTCCTTTCATCTATCTCCCTTTTTACCTGCAGTGTACCCCAGAGGTCTAACCTCTCACCCTGGTTTTTCAACCAATACCTGGAAACTCTCACCCACCGCATTGCCATTTTCTGCTCCAATTCTCAGTGCTATGCTGATGACACTGAACTCCTTTTCAGGCTTCCCTCAGCGACCTCTTCTCCTTCTCACATCTCTGATTGCCCATGTGACATTCAGGATTGGTGTGCTGCCAGCGATCTCTGCCTGAACGTCAGCAAGACGGAGATCCTCCTCATCGGCACACCTTCACCCTCCTTTCCTGTCACTCTCTGGCCAGGCTCCCTTGGCCCTCCTCCTAACCCCACCTGTGTGGCTAAGAACCTCATTGTCATCTTTGACTCCACGCTTTCCTCCTATGCCCACATCTTTGATGTCTCTAAAAAGTCAAACTTCCTACTGCACCTCCTCAGAGGTATTCTGCCTTTCCTCCCCTTCCCACAGAAGCTCACTGTCTCTCGAGCCCTGGTTCTCTCTAGGTTGGATTATTGCAACAGCCTCTTTCTAAATCTATCTGCTTCTACTCTCCACCCTTTGCAACTTCTCCAGAACAGGACTGCACGACTTGTCCTTGGCCTCAAGCCCTGGGATCGTATCTCTCCAGCCCTGAAATCTCTCTACTGGCTCCCAGTGGCTGCAAGGATTAAATTCAAGACCCTTTGCATTGTCCACAAGGCTTTCTGGGGCTTGGGTCCAAAATACCTTCAGCTGTCCCTCCGTAAATACCTTCCCTCCTGATTCTTTGCTCCTCCACCTCTAACTCCCTCAAAGTCAGTTGTTTTTCAAAGAAATGAGCTGGGGGTTGATCTCTGTCTTCGGTTGGGGCCTCCCTCTGGAACAGCCTCCCTGCCACTCTGAAACCTGAGGAGAACCATCTCCGGTTCCGGAAGCACCTCAAGCCCTTCCTCTTTGCTTCTGCCTTCGCTCCTCCTCTCCCCTGCTGATCTGTTCTGTCTCTGCATCGTGCACCTGGTTACCCTCTGACTTTCGGGCCCAGGTACCTGCTCACCCTGCCACCCACCTGCACATGCACTTCCTCCTGCTAATCCCTGCACTGGGGCCTGTATCTGTAACCCTACATCCCCCCCTCTTTCTCTGCTTATCAGACACACCCTGTCTGTTGCTTTAAACCTAGCACTTGCCACTTGCTGGCTGCACTACTATTAGATAAAGATTATTTATCTTTATTTTTATTCCTTTGCTCAGCACTTTCCACTGCTCTCCCTCTCCCATGCACTTTCCCCTTTCCCTCTCTCATGCACTTGCACGTTCTCAATGTCACTGGGCCTAGTAAGATCAGTGTTTTGTTCTCCCTTGTTCCCCTTCCTTGCCTCGTCGCTCTCTGAAAAACTTGTGTACGAGCGCGATACAGATAAAATATCAATATCAATATCAATAAGAAATTGGAAAGATTGTCTGAAAAATATTTTAACAAATTTGTACATGACATGAATACCCTAAAGACTGATTATTTATTTTAATGGTTGTTTAGCAGGATAACATAACAATTGGTTTTCAATTCAGTTTGTTGCCTCATGCATGCCCCATTGGGGCTCCAGACTGAAAGTATGCTGTTCATTAAGCACTAAAATAGTGCTACATCAGTTCCGCACAGGGACTCCAGACTGAAAGAGGTGTTGTTCACTAAGTGCTACATGCCCTATAGTGCTGCTGACAGGGAGGTGAAAATGCTAGGTAGCAGCTAGCATTAAAGGAGTACCACAGAAGTGCTCGAGAAGCATGCTACCATAGGAGGAAAAGCATCAGAAGAAATACATGCATTAACTATTAAAGAACAATATCACAGGCCAAACTTCCAGGTTTTATTTAAATAAATCAATTGGAAATCTATCAGGACCTGGGGTTTATTCTTTAAAAAGTAATAGAGCTTGTCAGGATTCATCGGGGTAATATTCTTCAAAAGGTTTATATGCAAGGAAGGAATACTAATATCTTGTGTTAGTGGATCATTATATCTGGATGAAAAATGAGAAACCCACGTTTCTTCATTGATATTATGACACATGCCATATGACGTAGAGAAAGGGGCTAGGCTCTGTGCAATAGTGTTCCAATAGGCTCTAGAATCATCAGAAAGAGCAGCCTCTGAATTCAGAGTTTTCCTATACTGCCAACCACACCTGGAATTCTCTGCTCGTTTTTAAAAAACAGAAAGTAAAGGTTTTCATGCTTTACGACGGCCAGCATCAAACCAACTTTGTCTATGCTGTAAAACCCTTCTAACATTCTCAGTAGTAGGATGATTACTAGGACAATTAATGATTTTCATAAAAGCTTCTACAATAAGGCTAGAAGACTAAGCTGGAGAGAGACAGAGTTTGATCTTCCTAAACGTGCCATTAATAAATTGCCTTGCTTTCTTAGTGGGATGAAACAGCTTTCTCAGTCAGATCAAACAAAGACCACTTGCCTGTCCTTCATTTTTTAGCTAATTTAAGAGAAATCAAATATCTGTTGGAGGGAGAACATACATTCCACATAAATGATGTAATTGCAAAAGTTAAAATCAAGGGATTATGATCACTATCCAACGTTGAAGCAATAAAAAATAAATGATTGTGCTCCAACTGGGAAGATCTACAAGAAACTAATGAATTTTAAGAGATACTTTGCCACACCTAAAAGTAGATTTCCCAGGCCGATAAGATGGAAATCTACCATTGGCTGATCTAAACCCTAATTCATAAAACAAGGCAACAAACAGAAATACGGTCGTATCAGTACGTGAGTCTTCTAGGATTGGGGTTGATATCTCAACGAATATCTTCATCTTCACAAAAATAATCATTGGATAAGTCAAAACACATTTTTAATCGTGCTATTAAAATAGAAAAGTTCTCGGAGCAAAAATCTTAAAAAATTGAATAAGACATATTAATCACATTTTTAAAAAATTATCGTAGGGTGGCCAAGAACATATCCAGGTCAGAAAGGCATTACACACATTTAACAATGGAATATGGTTGTCTGAGGCAGGAGAAATTAATACTGCAAGTAGATTCTCCGAAGAAAGTTGCCCAATCAAACCTCTGGCCACCACTGAAACTGCAGTATATGATGCTGATCCCCCACTATTTCTTCCCCTCCTATTCTGTTTAGCAGCCGCAAGAACAAAAAACTCCAACAACATCAATGTCAGGGAAATGTAAATACCAACTTTCATGAAAAAGAAGGATATCAAATGATGAAACAAATTTAACAAAATCCTTGGCAGATAATTTAATAGCAAGGCCAGCTATATTACATAATAGAATTCTAAGCTCTCTAGCATTCAAACCTATTGTAGGTAGAGCAGACAACGAGTTGAAAGAAGGAACCAAAGATTTAGAGCCTTCCAAAGCAGTTTGTGCAATCTCCACTTCATCAGAATAATTGTTTACCTTTGGTGAAGTACACATAGATGTATTAGAATGAATACGGGTCCTCTCATCACTCAAAATCGACCTGTTTTACTTAAGGGGCATCAATCTATCCCCTCTATGGAGGAAAATACATTAAAACGTCTTTTAACAAAATCCCAGAGCTTAAGATGTGCCTAGTATTAGAGAGGCTAGCAAATGAAGGTGGGAGGTCAAAAAAGTCAAGGGGCACAATTGTTATGGTGTCAATGTCATCATTCACCTGCAACAGGTTCCTTAAAACAAAGCTGGCAATATCAGCTTGCTGAAAAGTGATTGTCATACAAACGCTCCCCAAATCTTTTTTATTAGGTCCAACCCAATTTGATCTTCTGGCCACTAAAATATCATGGAGTTGTAGAGTATCCCCCTAAGCCTATTATTAATAAAAATATTGATATATTAATCAGAGAAGAGGTTGTTTCTCCAACTACCTCGGACAGCGCAGGAACATTCATTACCACTATGACTAAAGGGCCGCTTGGGGCGTGGGAGAGAAAAAATCTTGAAGTTGGTCCATGTTTAAAAGAAGGTTGTGGGAGGGTTCTGTGTTAGGTGATGACTTAAAGACTTGTGAGAGATGTGCAGAGCAGACTGAAGTCTTTAAATGATCAGAACTCACTGTAATTGTATTGTTCTTCTTACTCTTATTGTTGGATAATTTCTTTTGTCTGACGTTAAAAGACAACTACTCTTATCTGTGGTTTGTAACCCCGGCTTTACCCTGCAGCCAGTAAACCTTCACACACTCGACACACCAGTTGTGTCATATTTGGGGGGGTCTCTAGATGTTACTGTAGGAGCAAACCCCTCGCGCACAGATTTTTCTAACATACGTAAGCATTCAGATGAATTGATAAGAATACTTTCCACATTTCTAAAAGATTTAAAAGTTGCAGCTTTAGGCATACCATCAATACATGGTTCAGACAAATTATGTATATACTATTTCATAAGGGTCAGGAATAAATTACCAGTAGTCTGTATAATAGAAAATCCATTAGAGAGATTAGAGGAGTTATCCACTTTCTCCACTGGTTTCTCTGCTACACTATTTATTACTATATGTTTCCTAATTTACTTTGTATTTACTTTCAAAACGCTTTAGTGTTACTCCATGGTTTATTCTTAGGTTTCCCAGTTTTTATACTTAATGGTTCCTTTGAATTCACTTGGCTATTTACTTTGGCATATTTCTGTTGATTAACAACAGTCTGAGTGAAAGATAAGTCATTAGTCAAATCAAGATGGAGTGGCGGTGTGAATACACAGGCATTCTCTAAATGAGCACTTTCCATAGTGACAATAGATTCTACCTGAATAATTTCTGTTTCCAGAGCTTGATAAAAACAGATCTAGGGTAGTAGGTGCAGGCTTTCTTTTTTGAGAGATATTACATTTAGGTGAAATGGCCTTATGTTTCCCCATTAGAAATGCCAAATCGGAGGCCACCAGGGGGCGCACAGGCAATGGCAGCCTGAATCCCGTGCTCCGTCAGCGGCCAGGTCAAACTGGGGATTGAGCCCCCCCCCCGACACCCTCCCACAGAGAACGAAGGAGCTGGGACGGGCAGTGAACCCCTGGGGCCCCCATCGAGAGAAACAGCGGCATCGGAGGCCCCCTCGAAGGCTGAGAACCAGAGCCGCGGCCTCGGCGGCAAAACCGCCTCCGGAGAGCCGGGCGGGGGAGGAGCCATGGGCCGCCTAATCCAGAGGTCTGCTCCCACGCCGTGTCTGGCGCTCCATGCAAGAGGACTGAGGAGCGGCGAATCCGTCTCCCCCCGCGGACCCGAGTACATCACCTGCGGATGCGGCGACGACCTCCTCCCGCGGCTCCCGATCGGGTGGCGTGGACCGCCGGAGACCCGCACCGAGACAGGAGGGGGACGCTTCCCCCTGGACAAAGTCCCGGGGAGAAGGGGGTGGTGCCGCTGGGGCTGGGGCCCTTCTCCCCCCCTTTGCCATCTTGCCGGCCAGCCCCGAGGGGCCTCCGGCACCCCGGTGCGGCGTGAAAGGATCCCCGCGACCGGGCCGTGGACCACCCGCAGAGGAGGGGCCTCCCCCACCTTTCCCCGGGCCCGACGACCGTCCCCGCGAGGGACGCCACCAACACCACAGGCAGGTCGGAGTATCGGCTCTTCACCCCGGAGGGAACGAAGCGCCCCCCCCCCTCCCTGGAGTGCGCAGAGGACCCCGAAGGCCCCAGGACCCCTGCTCTGGGTGTGAGGCCCCCGCCGGAGGCCGGTGGGGCGTGTGCCCGCCCGACAGCGATCGCTCAGACACCTAGGAGGCCCATTGAAGGGAGTGCGAGTTACCAGCAGGCCCGCCAGGTGACTTTGTAGCCCCCGCGGGAGCGAGGCACACTCAACGGTAAGCGGGGGGCAATCAGATGGGCTGGCAGAGGGAGCTACAAAAAAATTGTTACCAAGAGTCCAGTCCCCACGCTCTCAGCCCGCCCCACTACAGTGTAATGGCCCAGTCTGAAGCCTCAGCGCCCTCGGCAGAGGCAATGGAAAGGGGCTTCGCCTCCATTTTGCAGGAGATAAGAGACATGCGCTCCGACTTTGCCCAAAAGTTCGACAAAATGGGCCAAAGAGTCGACAAAGTGGAGGACAGACTCCTTCAGGTTGAATCTAACCAGTCATCCTCAGCGACCCTGGAGGTAGAGATGGACATGAGGGTATCTGCCCTTGAAAAACGGGAGGAGGAGAGGTCGAGACAAATGGACGATTTCGAAAACAGAGAACGGAGAAACAACCTCAGATTCTTTGGGGTCCCTGAGGCGGAGGGGGAGACGGAGAGAGAGGTCACCCGAGTGGTGCGAGACATTATTGCCCTCCACTTTGGAGAAGAGATGACCACTGAACTCATATTTGATCGGGTGCACAGGGCGGGGGACGCGCAGGTGGACCTCGACTGATTCTGGTCCGGTTCCACTATTATGCCGACAAGACACGGGTGCTGGAGGCCGCCAGGAAAGCTCAGGAAGTTACGTATAACAACTCCCAGGTCTCCATCTTTCAGGACCTCCCTGCATATACTTTGGCCAAGCGCAGGATGTGCCGCCCCCTCACACAACTGTTAAAAGCGAAGGGGATACGATACAGATGGGGCTACCCCTTCTCTCTAACCTTCGAATACCTGGGTCAGCGGACGACGTTGATCACCGAAGAGGACATCAAGGGGGCCATCCAGGACTACGTGACGGACCCAACCCCTCGGAGGGGTCCAACTGGACCCGTTTTGGGTGGAGCGAAAGGCCAGGGCCCGTCGAGTGAACGAAAGAAGGAATGTGGCCCAAGGAAATTCAGGAAGATGAACACACCCTCCCCGACAAAGGAGGGAGGACCGAATGACTCCGAGGAATAACGCCTGGTATCCAGGCCGGGATCGGCACGGGAGTTCGGAACACGGGGACGTGTAATGGGGCATGACCACTTGTTGGTCTGGAAATGAGAAACTGGAGTCTAAGTAGATCCCTGATCCCCCAGTAAGCAAGTATGGCAGGGGCAGCTGGGGGGACGAAGGGAGGGGGGGTTCACGAAGATAGGTGTTTTTGAAACGATTGCCTGGCCGAGGAAGGCGGGCTGGTGGTCCGGCCGAAATGCCAGAAATGGAGGAACTATCTGGCTGGACGCCGGGGTGGGGTGGGGGGGGTATGAACTAGTTGGGGTTTGTTTGTTGGGGAAAGGGTTTGGGGGGCAGTTGGGGAAAGGTTCCGAAAGTGTCCAAAAGATGAAACAAGGGGAACAAGAAGGGAGTCATGATGCGATGACATTGGCTAACAGAGAGGAAAACATAGATCATGGCTGATGCCCGGCCGGCCCTGGGTATGGGCACCCTTAACGTGCGGGGGCTGAACACCCCCACAAAGAGGTCTCTGGTTCATAGGGAGTTTAGAAGGGCAAAACTGGACCTGCTCTTTCTGCAGGAGACACACTGGGCAAAGGGGAAAGAGCCTAGAATGCGAGGGGGAGGAATTGGGGAGGACTTTCACGCCTCCCACAAGGCCAAAAAAAGAGGGGTGGCCATATTGGTGGCAAGGGACATGGGCTTCGAGAAGGAGGCCATCCAGAGAGACCCCGAGGGTCGGTACCTGATGGTGCGGAGTTCCTTGCAGGGCTCCCCCTTGACTCTAGCAGTAGTGTATAGTCCTAACGAAGGTCAGGCCCAATTCTGGGAGGAGGTAGGGGACAAGTTGAGGTTGTTCGTGCAGGGCCCACTGGTGGTGGGGGGAGATTTTAACATGGTCCTAGACCCAACTATAGACAGAAGACGGGGTGGCCCCCAGAACCTCAGACCCGCGGATGAGGCCATGGCGCAGCACTTCCAGAGGGTTAATGGGGACCTAGGACTGTCAGATACGATCCCAACTCCCAGATTAGGGACCCCCTCCTTTACCTACTATTCAGCCATTCATAACTCGTTTTCGAGAATAGACCACATCTTGGTGGTCGAGGTCCTCATTCCATATGTAGCGGGCTATAGGATAGGCCCAGTCCCCTGGTCGGATCACGACATGGTCCGAGTCACCTTAACGATGGGTTGGTGTGAAGAACGTAGAGGACGCCTGAAATGCAATGATGCCCTATTAAGAGATGAGGTACTCGCCCAGGAGATCCTGGGCTCCATAGCGGAGTTCTTTGAGTTTAATGATAATGGAGAGGTGGCCAGGCACACACTTTGTTACGCCTTTAAGGCAACCCTACGGGGAGTCCTCATAAAAATAGGCTCCATGAAGAAGAGGGAGAGGGAAGCCCAGGAGAAAGCCCTGCGGGGATCCCCGGACCAGGCTTTAGAGCATGACCATGTGGCTGCACTGGAGGACTACAGGCTCCAACTGAAAGATCTGCTCCTACACAAAACCGAGAGGAGCCTCTTAATGGTAAAACAAAAATACTATGAGAAGGGGGACAAAGCAGATAAGATCCTAGGCTGGAAGCTAAGGGTGGTCCAGAGAAGCAGAAGGGTGAAGGAGGTAAGGGATACCCAGGGGCATCTCGGCCGCGACTCCTCCCATATAGGAGAGGCCTTTCGCCAATACTACAGAACCCTCTACTCCTCGGAGTATGACGGGGATGATACCCAGATAGAGGATTTCCTGAACTCCATACAGATCCCATCCCTTTCACGGGAGATGGCAGAGGGGTTGGAGGGCCCGGTGACCGAGGGTGAGATTGACAAGGTGATAGGTGGGATGAAGGTGGGAACCTCACCCGGGGATGACGGCTTCACCGTCTATTTCTATAAAAGATTCCACTCCACCCTAGCCCCGTTCTTAGCGAGAGTCTTCAATGCTGTGCTGGAGGATGGCATCCTCCCCGAGTCCATGATGGGGGCCATAATAGCAGTTCTGCCCAAGGAGGGGAGGGACCCCGCAGAATGCTCCTCATATCATCCCATATCTCTGTTAAATATTGACGTCAAGATTCTGGCCAAGGTGGTGGGGAGGCGGATGGAGGGAATTATGCCAAAGCTAATCCATGGCGACCAAGTGGGCTTTATTACGGGAAGGCAAGGGTCGGACAATATACGCAAGACAATAGACCTGCTCCACTTTGCCCAAACGTCGGGGCTAAACGCATGTGTCCTCTCCCTGGACTCGGAGAAGGCCTTCGACAGGGTCGAGTGGCGATACATGGGGCTCCTCCTCCAGAGGATGGGCTTCGGGCCTCACATCATGAGCTGGGTGACCACCCTCTACAGGGCCCCTACGGCGAGGGTTCAGGTGAACGGGAGCCTGTCCGAACCATTCCCCCTCTCCCGAGGGACAAGGCAGGGCTGCCCTCTCTCCCCCCTGATATACGTCCTCACGATGGAGGCATTGGCAATAGTGATTAGAGCTCACCCGGACATCAGGGGGATCAGAAGGGGTGATGTTGAATTCAAACTTTCTCTGTTTGCAGATGACATCTTGGCCTATCTGGTGGACCCTGGCTCATCACTTCCCCCCTTCCTGGCGCTGGTGGCCGCGTTCGGTCGCTTCTCAGGTCTGAAAATCTGTCTTGCTCCCTATGAGGACAATAGACCCGGGGCTCGACCCTCTGGACTGGTTTCACGGAATTAAAGTGGAGAAGGCCACTGTACGGTACCTGGGGGTACTCCTCACCAGAGATATATCGAAATTGAGCGCTGCTAACTATGACCCCATGATGGCAGAGATCAAATCAGATTTGAGGAGATGGGACAAGATGATCCTATCGTGGTAAGGCCGAATGACTGCAGTAAAAATGAATATATTACCACGGCTTCTCTACCTCTTCACGGCTCTCCCAACCAACATCACAGCTTAGACGTTTAGAGAGCTACAAAAGGGGGTTCGGGACTTTGTGTGGCAGGGGAAAACCCCGAGAATAGGAAGGACCACCTTGACTCTGCCTTAGGGGTGTCACGGTATTAGTTTTATGACGGTACAATAACCTTCTTGCCAAATGACGGTATATCATGGTTATCGCGGTATAGCAGGTGGAGTTAACTAATCTTAACAAATATTTTCTAAAAGGTCATAAATTGTAAGATTTATCATCACAAACAAAACCATGCACCCAGGGCCGGAATTGGGCTTTTCAACATACTTTCCACCCCTTGCTTGCACCAAACACAAACGCACATGTGGAGAGGAGGGGAGGGGGGGGAGCCCTGCTGCGACTGGCAAAACAAACTGAATAGCTTTTCTTAAGTGGTCATTTAGGCTTTTAGCTCCCCCACTGGCTACTGGTGAAGATAAACATGTTGCCATATTGATAATCTGCATGCCACAGATCAATGGAGTCTGATGGTAGTATACGCTTGTGCGCATACACACACACACGCACACGCACTCTCTCTTTACGTTGCAGCCTTTAGTTTACTTCTGGGCCAAAAGGTGTTCAGTAATCACGGACATGTTACCCTTTGGTATGGCAGCAGGGAATACCCACAGAGATGATTACATTTCTCAGTGTGACTTATTATATGTAAATTCAATGCTAGAACCAGGGAAATCCGCCATTGTCATATGTTTAGAAAACATTATCCATTATAAATATATAAACCCCAAAGCCGCCAACCCAAAGTCCCGGGAGGATAGCTCAGCGGCAACGTGCGTGCCTTGGAAGCAAGACGACACGAAGCAACACAGGTTCGATCCCTGGGTCTGCGCTTAGAAACCTGTGGGTGTTTAAGCGAGTTATAAATAGGCAACTAAGACAAAAACAATTACGCAACTAAATAAACAAAACCAATTTCTTTAACAGCGCCTCGATGCCCTGGGGCTGTGTGAGCGCTTTAAAAAAAAAATGTAAATAAAAAAAAGTAAACCCCTTTCCTTCTTGGCACTGTATTTATTCTTCCTATTGCTAACATGTTGATTTTGTGTCAGGCACGTGCGGTTTATGGAATGGCATTAAAAACTGCTCAAACTGAAACTACTTGGCAGACGGCACATCCAACCGTGCAAGACCAAGACTGTGCAGAACTTGCTTACTGCAGCCTTTCCAAATCAGATTGAAAAGCACACTTAACGGTATGAACGGTATACCGGTATAAACAATGTGACGGTTATTATTGTTCAATTAAGTGGTTCACGGTATCTTTAACGGTATACCGTAATACCGTTACATCCCTACTCTGCCTAGGGAGGAGGGGGGATGCTCCCGGACTTTCACCTCTACTTTTGTGCCGCCCAACTGCACGTCCTACTGGAGCATATGAAAGAGGGAATGGGGACGAATTGGTCATACTTGGAAGACATGGATGCCCATCCCCTGAAAGTCCGAGACCTCTTGTGGGCCCCTCGCAGGTCGATTCCGCAACACTTAAGGTCCCACCCGACCCTGGGAGTCCTCTGGGACATTTGGAGAGAGGGCCCCCGGACTGCTCACCTCACCACCTGGCCGTCCCCGATGACCTGTCTCTGGGGCCACCCCCTTAGATTAGGAGGCAGAGGGTTCCGGCACTCTCAGGAATGGTCGGATAAGGGAATGGAATGGGCGGGGCAGTTGTTCAGAGAAGGGGAATTCCTAACCTACGAGGACCTGAGGGACCTGAGGGACGCTCTCGGAAGAGATTCGCTATCCATCTTCGAATACCTCCGCCTGAAGGGCATCCTCTGCGACCCGACATGGGGCCCGAACCTGAGGAGATAGCTGACCCCCTTCGAGAAACTCCTCGACCTGGTGACCTCAAGGAAGGGGGCGGTGTCCAGCATGTACAAAATCTTAAACACCTACGACCTTCAAGGCAGAAGGAACTTTCGTATGTTTTGGAACAACCTAGAAGGGAAGAGATCTTCGAGGACTCCTGGGCCAGAATCTTCAAGATAGCATTTCACGGAAACTTGTTTACCTCGGACATGGAACATAACTTTAAGGTGTTACAGGGGTGGCACAGGGACCCCGTGAAGTTGTTGAGGATTTTCACGGGGGTCTCGCCTAGGTGCCCGAGAGGATGCGGACAGACTGGCACCTGAGGACACATGTGGTGGCTCTGCCCGAAAGTTCAGGACTGCTGGGGTTCAGTGCGGGATTGGATGGCGGAAGTAATAGAAGAACGTTTGCCACTAAATCCCTTAACAATGTTGTTGGGTCTCCCCCCGGAGGAAACAGAGTTATATCGATACCCTAGGATGTGGGAAACCATGCTGAGGGCGGGCAGAGTGGCCCTTGCCCAGAAGTGGAAAAGCCCGAGCCCCCCCCCAAAGAGGACTGGCTGCTAAAAGTGAAAAATATGTTCTTGATGGACAAACTGACTGCGATGGTGAACAAAGAAAGTAGCACGTTCCTCACAAACTGGTATGGTGTGCAGCAGTCTTGGGGCTGGGACGTTCATTGATTTTGATGCTAGGCTTCCGGCCTGAACGAGCCAGGATCGACCCCGAAAGGTGAGGGTTTCTTGAATGTGTTTGTTGTTTCTAAAAATGCCAATAAAAACTAAAGTTTAAAAAAAAAGAAATGCCAAATCATATCATATCATGTGTACAATTCATATTATCTGAATAAGTGCAGAAAACACCAACAACACAAATTGATCAGACAAAATAAAGAGTAACAGGAAATATAGACTTTTTAATAGTTCATTGAATGTTCAGAGACCAAGGACAAAAAAACATTTATACTTGTAAAATCCTGTATATTTAGAGGTGTGAATCGTAAGTCCTTCCAAATTCACCCAAACGTTCAGACAAAAGATGAAAGACAAGTGGGAGGACACTGCTCAAACAGCTCCAGGGGCTGCCATAGTCTGTCTCCTCCACCCTTCCTCACTTGTCAGCACTGTGTAGTTAGATGAAGCAATCCACCTAAACGTTTGTTTCTGTTAGCTAAAGTCAGAATCGATGCAGGCGGCGGAAAAGATTTTAAAACGGTAAAGAAAATTACAAACCTCATAGATTTGGAAATAAGAGAAAAACACTTCAGTGTTAAAAACAAACAAAAGCCCTGAACAGACATGAATAAATTAATAAATGCCTTGCGAACAGCAGTCAGGTGATCTTGCAAAGCGAAATAACTCAGAGCTGTAGGCAAGGCAGAAACAGCGCCATGCATTAAGCAGCCGAGGTTGGAAACAACAAAGACAGACCGCTGCACATGTTTACATTTGAGACCTTGCTGTGACCAGACAACCTGGAGAACAGGTTTATAGAATAACCCTCACCTCTCACAGAAAACGTCAAGCAGCAGAACGGCTACTCACAGTACCGCCCAACCTCATGACGGCCTTTACCTGGCCCTTTGCTGTCTACTACATGTGGACAAGCAGTTTTTAAAAGATCCTTACAGAGGGAAAGCAGCACACAACATGAACGGGTCTTGCAGCTAAGTAATTGGAAACATCAGCCACTCCTTTCACTGCCTCATGTCTGCCCTAAGGGGCCCTTTGCCTTAAATAATTATTTCAAAGTGAGTATAAAAAGTTCTCCCAAATGTAATTAGGACCATTGCCCTGCTAACTCCCTGGAGCGTGGGGAAATTGGGAGGTGGTTTCCACTAGGTGGTGTTAATTCAATTAGAATAACATTTTGTGTGAAATGCAACAGTGCTTTTGCACTATATTTAAAGGCAAGTGAGATTATACTTCTTGCAGAAAGCATTGCATTTTTCTGCACGCACAGTGAATGGGCTGATAAAACATTATTGACAGAATGAAAATAGGGTTATTGCAGTTTGCTAGTGTGAGTTATATCCTGCTTTCCATGTACTAAAGCTGAGGGATGGAGTTGGGCAGGAGAGTAGGCAGTCTGCGGCAGTCTGCCTTGTGGAAAACACCTAGTTTGCTGCTGAGGTCCGTTTTCACTGTTTGCTAAAGGAGGAGGAGCCAGCATTTAAAACCTGCCACCGGCCGCGGAGTTAGCAGGAGAGTTGGCAGTCTGCAGCAGTCCGCGGCTGGAGGTGGCGACGGGTCGGAACTGCGAAGAAGAATCCAGAAGACGCCTTCGAAGTCATCATCACCGGATGGAGGAAAGCGGACTGGAACACCACAGTCCTTTGCGACCAGGGCCCTCGTCAAAAAGAGGTAAGACCCTCATAGAGGAAACCCCTGTGCTGCATGGCCAACACGGTCAGAGTTCATCTTCCCTCCCGCTTGACCGCCAAGAGCAGATTGTGCCTCCAAAAACAAACGCTCCCCTCGGCGCCGCTGACCGGGATTCCGTCAGCCAAGTGTGTCCCCCGGAGGTGGATGCTTGACCGCCTGTGACTGGAAGCGAGTTAGGATGTGGAGAGAGGGAGGGGGAGGAGGAGGTGAGGAGGTTTGCCAGTCCGGAGGTACGGGCACGAGGTGCATGTCTGTGACCCCGGACTTTCACGCGAGGGATGAAGAGAAGGGGCTGAGAGGTGCGCTTGCACCCGTCCCCCAGCCAGAAGAGGTTGTGAGCCTGGAGGGGGGTGGAGGAGGCCAAAAGCCAACCTCTCTAATAACTGAGAAGGGGGCACAACACCAAAGGGACCCTATGAAGGAGAATTACTCTGCAAAACCTGCACGAGAACCTGAGGTGGGGGGTCGCTCGAGGTAACCGAACAATTGAAATCGTTATCCACCCAACCCCCGACATTGAAAATCTTCAAAGCCCGCCCGGCGCAAATAACACAAACAATTGTCAGGAGATGGAAACTTTGGGGAAATCCCAACCTTTACTGGACTCATTGATAATCACAGATAGCATTTTGGGCTTGGAGGACGAGCAGGATCAATTACAAGTGAGAGAAAACCCCCTAAATTGAACGAACAACGAGGAGCTACAAGACAAATTAAAGAAGCGAAAAAATAAAGCTACTATTAAGAAGAATCAGAAAAATCAGAAACCTAAGGATTCGAAGACTATAAAAACCAACAAAAAAATGGCTTAACACATCCTTTGATCTTTACAAAGAAAAAAGGGGTTAGACAGAAACCAACTGAAATGTACGCTAAAGAAAAACAGACATATATAAAGATCAACCCAATGAGTAAAGCAGACATAACAGACCAATCAACTGTCTCAGACTTTTTCTTAAAAAGCAACATAAAACAAACCCAAACTTGGGTGAGCTCTCGGATGCAGAAATTCTGCAAGGGGCAGACATAGCCCCAACACTACAAAAACAAAGCTCTGAATATGGCCCTACAAATCAGACCGAACTGAAGGTCCCCCGGGGAATGGGGCCATTTCCGCCTTTAGTGGAGGAAGCAAACGGCGAATTTAACACGCCGAAACAAATGGAGGGTACGGGGGTATGCATACTCCACTAAGTGCAGATGTGAACCTAGGCAAGGAAAAGGGTAGTGAGCCTAACCGGATAACTCAACTGGGAGAGATGGTCATAGAGGGCGATAGCAGCCCTACAAAAGGACAACAGGGCGGCGAGTCATAACCCCAAACACATGAAAACCGGGATGAAAGAGAGGAACGCATAACCCCGGATATAATCCTTCCAAAAGAGCATGTAGCCTCCGAAAAGAAGAACAATTTGAAAACCACGAGTCCAAAGGGTGAGAAAATACCGGCAGCTACTAACAAGAACGTATCTACTGACTTTGAACTGAATGTCATTAGCCCCAAGGGCGCAAGTGACAAAGAACCTAAACAGATCCCTTTCAAATCACCTCCAAGAAGGCGAACCTCAAAAAGATTAATGGAAACCTCGCAAAAAGAAAAATTCACAAAAAAACTGACTCAATGGCGATAATGTCCACTATAACTATCGCGTTGGCACCCTTTTCAAAACTCTATGAGTCACTCAATGACACACTTAAGGACCATACCTCATTACTAGCCATGATGTACACTAAGATTACTTTTCTGGAGGGTTTCATCACCGCGGCACCCAATTTAAGGGAGGTTCATAAACCTAGCCCCCTTCAAAAACCTGGTGAAGGACCGGAATACAAAGTACATTTAAAGGATCAAAACACTGAAACAAGTAACGTGGAAACAAGGAGCCAAAGTTTGCAAACAATTCCGTGGAAAGGAGGGCAAAAAGACAAACTAAACGCATCTAGTGGACTGCAGCTGGAAAAAAGCATTCCAAAAAAAGAAAGATCATAATGTTTTGGTACAACCTGCTTCTAGTCGGTCTCTAGAACAACCTGTCCAAATAACACACCAGGATCAAGACCAAATCAAAAGGTCGAAAAAGATAGAAAATCCTAACCAACATGCAACAAATCAGAAAACCTCAAACGGGTGTGTCGTCCTGGAACTGAAGGCGGCAATCGAGACAAGGCCTCTCCATAAACCACTGGAACTGCCCTACCAAACACCTCAAAACTCCAAGGGAGACACATACCCAGTGTTCTCTCAGTCATCGGGTAAGAAAATCATTGAGAGAAGGCTTGTAACATTCAAGGGAACAGAACGTCAGGCAGAGGTATTGTCACGCTCACCTGAAAACTCCGCAGGAGCGATGGATTCTCTCGACCTCTGCTCTCCCATCTGCTGAATTCTGTTCTATCTCCCTCTCCTGGGGTTCTTCCTGTAAGAGTAGGTAAAGGACAGGTTAAAGGAATGGTTCGGTCAAAAAATGTTATTGTCCCTACGGGTGGGCCATGTGTTTTTAAGCCTAAGTCGCACGATTTTAGAAAAATTTCCTATGGACCTTACCCGAGTTTTTGTCCATTAAACGCACACGAAAACAGGCACCAGGGCGCTGCCATTTTGTGATAATCCTATCACTTGCCCCATCGCCCTGGCTGACCTGCTTTTGCGGCACTAAATCATATCCCCGCCCCTGAGCGTGACATTATCAAAACATTCATATTCCCCACCTCTCTCCGTGACATTACTGTGCTGAGTAGGCAAACGCGCCCAGTCGTCTTCTACGCCACTTCACACAGAACCCGGAAACCAACACAGATCAACTCACAACACAGCGTGCCACAATTCGGAATATTAAACTGTACTTTAAAATCAAACAGCAACACGGTACATTTGCTAAAGTACATTTATTTGACATTAAATGTTTATAGAATATTCATCAATTTGCATATTAAATCGGAATGTGATTTTTTTTCTTTTCTCTCGATCCGCAAATCCGTAAAAGTTTATCGTGAGTCACGCGCTGTTCCTTTATGGTACACAGGGTGTTGGATTTCGTTAAAAGAAGCACTTTGGTCGCACAGTGAACCGCAAGGCTGTTCCATCAACTAGGCACTAGGCCAGCCTAAAGGTTGATATGTTGCTTCTAGCCGCTAGTACCACGTAAGGGCATATGGGCCCTTGGCGATCGTCCCATAAGATCGTCAAAGTGGTGCAGTTGTTTACGAGAAGCTGCAGCTGGCGGTTGAAAAAACCATCTGCCGGGGTCTGAAACTGGTGGCAGTAGCAGTAGGGTAGGATATACCTGTTTTGAAAACATAAAAATTATAAATAGTCTCGCCAGCCGATCTTTATTACTATTATTCATTTTATTTATTACGGCCGATCAGAAACTATTTGCTTGCAAGGATAGTGCAATGGAGAATGTTCGGCTCTAAAATCAATGTGAAAGCTAACGAAATAAATTGAGGTTAACACACAATGAGAAACGACTGTTTGTCTACATGCGTGTGGAATGTGGACCTGCATGCCCATGTGCCCGGTACAAAGACGATCCCACAAACGTTTTACTTGCTCTTCATTCATTCATTCATCCATTCATTAATTCTTCATTCCGGTACAATAGCGTCTAAAGAGTTACTTACATTATATTTGCAATATCCATTGTGTCTCTGCGTAATGCAGTCCGTAAATCCCACTGTGCTCGTGACAATGATTTTTCGTATACTGAACTAACATGAAACTCGGTCTAGTTTCCGAATGTTCTGCCTTATCGTCTCTTACGTTATTGCCCACCTCCTTCAAATGAAGTCCTTTCGGCATGGTCCCTGTCTCTCAAGGTCAAAAAACAATAGAACCTTATACTGCAGTGCGAGTTCTGGGCCTCTTCAGGACGCAAGCTGAAAATCAAAGCCGCTGACCTTAACTCGAAATGAGCATACATTCTTACTTTGCAACATCCCGTAGTAAAGCCATCTGTGAGAACTTGAATTTTCGAATCCATCTATGTACTGGGCCTCAATGTGCAAATGCAAACTGGCTTCTCTCCCATCTGCAACGGGTCGCTTGGCGCGTTCTAAGGCCCCCAATTTTGTCCTCGTTGTCCGCGAGCTTTGCAGCCCTACAGAACCATAACTATGGGGATATTGACTTTTTGGGGGAAGGTCAGGGAAAGTATAAAGTACCCAAAGAGTTGAGTTGAAAGTGAGATTTATTGTTTGTTTGTTTTATTATTTGCTATACGCAAGCCACCCTTCGGTTAACAGTGTGCAGCATTTACATGAGATTGCGAAACATAGTTACATCAACAAAAATATATACATACACATATTGACAAGGTCAGCGATATGAGGTGAATAGAGAGAGAAGTCAAAGATGACACCCAGGTTGTTCGCCACCCAGGATGGTGAAGGTAGGGGTTAGGGTTTGCATACTTTGTATGTACACTGTACAATAACATTTTAGACAATCAGATTATAATGATTTAAACCGGGATTTGTACTTCTCAACGAGTTCTTCTTTGGGTGGACATGGCACAGTGGCAATGTTTGGTGGCAATGCATCAGTGCTCTGCACAGAAACTCTCAAAATTCCATATCTGTGCTTCTCGAGTACAGCATCAATAAGGCCTTTAACAAAGTTGAACTCCATTTCCTCATAGACTGGTTTGATCACCCATTGCTTACTTCTTTTTGCAAAGGCCGTAGTATAGCGAAGCATCCCTACATTACCTGTAGTTCTAGATTGTTCACGGCACACATTTTCGTTATGGGCCAAGACCGCAAGTAGAGTCCTATATTTCATGCCCTGCATGCTGAAATGCAAGCGCTTTGGCCTGTACTTTAAGCACATATTGTGGAACACTTCCAAACCTCCTGTGTGACAGAATTCTGTCAGCCCCCTCAAATCTCTTGATAGAGTTTTATCGAAAACAATCTTCTCAATGGCTTTGTGTGTGGGTGAAGATGGAACCAACCACTTCTTCTTCCGTGCCTCTTCTGGGGACAAAGGGCCATGTTCACATTGGTGGAAATGTAGGTTTTCTGTCCAGCGTTGAACGTTGGTACAGTGGTGCATCAGTGACAGCCATTTTTCAAGTACGATTTCCACTGACCCTTCACAAGTTTTGGAGCTCCACCAAAGATGGTTGCTGATAGACTGGGACCACTGTGAAATACTTTCCAAACCTTTTTTTTCCCCTGCAGCTGAGATTTTCTTATTGATTGATTTAGCAAGATGCCATACATCACATTGATGTTTAATATGTGGGAACTGCTCTCTCATTGTCTTGGCAATTGAAACGTGTCTGTCCGTGGCTATGAGGTCGATGTGCATTCCCCTCGATTGTAGATATTCCACTGATTTTATAAATCCTAGTTTCTCCATGGCCACTGAGGATTTACATTGGGACACCTGCACGACCACCGAACTCACAATTTTCTTACTATCCATGTCCTGAAAGTGGTAGGTGCAGTACTTGGCAGAAAATCCAGGGCTGTCGCACTGTCCATCGCCGGCTAGCCTGAATCGTTTGCCTTCGAATGTACTTGCTAGAGACAATTGTTCAATTTTCCAAGCATCACTAATGGCCGGAAATAGATAATCACGTTGGTATCTGTGGTACTGCGTTTTAGAAATGAAATGGAGTCCCACAAACTGAAAGAAAGACTTTAACTTTCTAAAACTGGAGCCACTAAAAAGTAATGCAGCTGCACACAGTAGATTGCCTGCTGGCAGTTTCCCCAGCATCGGTTGTGCAGATCATGAGAACGTATGATTTAATCTACAGGCGGCATGTATTGTGACGTTACTGCCTTGTTTTTGACAAGTCACATGAATCAATGGCTTCCGACATACTTTCCCTCTGACGGAATGCCCACATTTCAGCATACTTATAATATCCATCAAACAACCGTCGAATGCTATGTATTTGCCCTCTTTCATAAGACTGTCATCCGGCATCACACTTATTTCGGACTGCATTGTTGAGGACATATCAGCAGCATTGAAAGAAATATCGCCGATATCAGGTTCTGATGCGTCGGTGAATGCTGCTGCTGGTTCATGCTCTATCATTTCATCTGTTACTTCAACATTGATGGGAGAACACAACATTGTCGACAGCTTTTTGGGTGGCATTTCTTTGGCGGGTGTAGATTGTGTGAAATGATCTGCGACTACTTCAGAGCTATCTTCAATACATTCAGTATCATCTTCTTGTGGTGTTGCAGTCGCACTGTAGCAATGGTCCATTACAACTTTACTGGATTCTCCGGACACATTCATTTCATGTTCTGGCCATTGGACATGAGCATCTCTAGTCTCAACACACGGCGTCTGAATTAATAGTTCCTCCATAGTGTAAATGGTCTGGCAAGCAACATCTCTCATTCGCTTCACTGTCTGTGTATGTATAGTTCGTACACCCACTGTAAGTGACTCCAATCAAGCAATCCCACTAAGTCAGTGCCTTGTCTGGGATGCCCAAGGAAAGCCCTTATTTATATATTTTATGGCAAGTTATAATCTGGATGATGAACCCTTGTATAACACCCCTCTCTTAGAATCCCCCTGACCCCACTGAGCCAAGAAGTAGGTTTGTTTTGCAAAGTTAAAAGGTTTATTTGAAAAGTTAAAAAATCTATATATATATATATATATATATATATATATATATATATATATATATATATATATATATATATATATATATCACACTTTTATAATAAATTAAAAATTGATATCGCACTTATGAATATAAGGTTG
This sequence comes from Ambystoma mexicanum, assembly GCF_040938575.1. Classification (NCBI taxonomy): domain Eukaryota; kingdom Metazoa; phylum Chordata; class Amphibia; order Caudata; family Ambystomatidae; genus Ambystoma; species Ambystoma mexicanum. Next base: position 846,298,276 of record NC_090941.1, on the reverse strand, counting down.
ATCAACAATGGGTAATCTGACACTAGCACACTTCTTTACAATCAATGAGGAATTAGCATAGGATGGATAAGGCAGCGAAAATACTTTTATGGTTTCAAGGGAAAAGCAATGAGGAATAAAATGCAGTACAGAAATAACTTGATATGATTTTAGCAAAAGATAAGATAATCACTTTTTCTCTGGCAATTCACCCCCCCCCCCTATGCAATGTAAGAAATGGAAGGAGAGCACACAGTCTTCAAGAATCCCAACAAAAATGCACTACAAAATGCAGTTCCCCCCTAGCAAGCTTAGAGAAAAACAGGTATGATTTTAAAACACAGGCAAGATACTTTGATGTGGTTGCAATTAAGTGAAAAATACTTTAAAAAGGCTTTTAATTCCCTATAGGGGGTTCAGGGTAGTTGATAGATACTTTGAATCAGTTCAGGATCACTTTAGCAATACTCTATGAATGATTGTCAGGTTGCACACGAATTTCAGAAAGCAAAGCAAGGACATATATTTTTACACGTGGCTGAAATTGAGCAAAATGTCAAATCGCGGCAAATTTAGTCGCGTGCGTCGAGCGCGATTACGGAGGCACTATAAGGAGTAGGAAGTCGGTTCTAGGCTCGTTGGAAAGCTTAGAATCTTAGCTTTAAGATGACAGTTAAAACTCGGTTCCGGAGATACGGCCGATTTAATAAAGGTAGTTTTTCGGATTTGAAATCTTAAAGCTCAGATTGACAGATGACAGTTTTCAGTTTTAAAGATGACAGAATGACACGATTCTAGGAGGCAGTTCTAATAGTCTAAAATAGTTTGGATTAGATTATTTTAAACTAAGAGATTGGTTTTGCACAGTGAGTACTCACACTATATGTTTGAAATAAGCCGTCAAGGTCTGGTCAGGTAGGACGGGACTTCCGGCGGGTGGTTCTGAAGTCCCGGCTATCTGGGTCAGCTCTGCTCTCTGGGTCTGTCAAGCACCAGTTCTGCTCACAACGGTCTGGTTCGTGGTTCTCTCTGGTTCCGGATACAGCACTGCTTTCTGGATACTGCTACAGGTTCTTGCAAAAGTTCTTGGCAAAAAATTCAAACAGCTCGCCCGGCTGTTGAAAAGTTTGGTTGGTTTTGAGGCCTGCTGAAGAGGATTCAGCTTGTGGATTCAGGCCTCTCTGCTACAAATTCTGGAGTTAATTTCTGCTACAGGTTCTGGAGATTGATGGATTTGAAGTCTGGATCTCTGGATGTGAAGTCTGAAGTCTCCCGGCAAAGCGTCCCGCAAGAAAGTGGAAAGTGAATCTCCCTACCTGTCCTGCACTGTCTGCTTTTATGTGTTTAGAAAGTGGGTGTGTGCGTGGCATAACTGAGCCTGCCCCTCTCTACTTGTCATTGGCCCAATTCTCCCCTCTCCCATGATTGGGGGAAGGAAATGGGGTGTCAGAGTGATGCTGTAGGTTTTATGGTCAGAGGAACCTCCCCTTGTCAAATTGCACACAAACCTATTTCTGACCCCAATACATATTTATCAGATACACAAGTGGTTGACATTACATGTACATATTACAGATGAATTAAGACAGGTCTCTGTTCAAGCCCCATGTTCCTGCGAGCTGGGATTCAGATATGACAACATTTTGCGCTTTTTGGTCGGTTTACCAATATCGGACATTTACCAAAAATTACACAAATGTGCGCAAGGAGTATGGACATTAATTGATGAAGTGTCCGATTTTTAACATGCAGACATTTGGAGTAAGACCCTATTTTCCGCTAGCAACCCCCCAGAATACACCACAGGGTCCCAACACCTCTTAAAACGTGCACAGAAAAATCACAAGAATAATGATATTACTTATATAATTCTGACAATTCCGTACTATGAATTATCCGTCTTTTTTAAAATTATGCTCTGGCCCAAAGGGGTGTGGTTTCCCCCAAGCACATGGTGGAGTTTCTGGTTTGTCCACTTGCCCCAAGCTCAGCTTGCCCTCACAGGCACTGCCCCTCCCAGTTTCTCCCAAGAGGATGCCACTTTACGGCCCCCCCAATATAACATTTGTCTGAGTCCAGGACAGGGCTTTGTTCAGTTTCCTGTAGTCCCCAGGTGCCACTCCCCTAATTCAATCAGTGAGGTGTAATCTCCTTTTGGCAGGGGCAGCAGGATGCAGCCAGGCCTGGGAAGAGTTGTTGAGCCAGTTCAACTTCTGTCGGGGGTAGTTGTCAGGCAGAATTCAGCTAAATGTCACTTTAGTTCCCGTTTTTCTACATTCAACCCAAACTTACAATTTTTACACATGCAGCTAGAACACTGATTCTAAGTTCAAAACTATGACATTTAAACAATTGCAACCTATGTGACACTCACAAGTAGGTCACTCATTTATTCCAAACATTTCGATTTTAGTGGCTTTACCCCCAAATTCACTTAAGCTGCTGACATCCCCAGCTATTTTTTTTATATATACATTAAATAATTACTTCCTTCAAGTCATTTCAGAATATAGTTTTACATTGTATCCACCTCTTAGCAAGTCTTTCCTTGGCCTGGTTTGGGTTCATTTGTTCAGTTTTACCCACAATTCTGGTGGTTTTAAAACACCGGCTTTCTGATAGTGGTGGGCACCAGTATTGCATCCCTTTTGACATTAATAAAATGAATTCCCCACAATTCTGGGTTGCTTTTGGCAATCAGCATTGCCATTCCCAATGGTTTCAGGCTACTGTGTGTGTAGCCCCATGGTGGTTTTAGGCAGTGCCCTCCTGTGCTCACAACATAGGCAAAAATGGGTGGCAGCCTATTCTTCATGTTTTCCCTGTGCACTCTCTGGGGAGTTCTGGCCATCATGATGTTTTCAATGCCAGTACTGCACAGTTTATGGTAGGGCTTGGCTACATGGGTAAAAACATCCCACAAGCCCCCCTCTTGCGATGGCCATTCTGATCTTTCACTGATGGAACTCGCAAGATCTGAGATGTTCGCCTCATCTTCTTCCAATTCCGTAGATGGCACAGTTCAGCATCTTTTCCTCCCTCCAGTCGATCAATCAGTTCTCCTTGCTGGTCCTGATGGGAGGATTGGGCGGTACCCCGGGCCCCTCGTATCTTCGCCCCCGGTCCCCAGGTCGCCTCCTTGGTCAGTCTCCGTGGTTTCATCTCTCCTAGGATGATAAAGCAAAAGCGGCAATACCTATTCGTAGACATTTCTCCACCACTATTAATGGTGTGGCGAACACATACATTTTATACATCCGGTTACATTTTTCAGTCTTGTTTTAAAAACAAGATATAACAGGAAATGTTGACATTAGGTTACTATATTTTTGGTATGTGGAATATTTTAGGGTTGGAGCTTTTATTTATCTGGGGCAGCCCCCTCTGGGATTCCAGAGGATTCCTCCAGTTGTTGCAGTGTGTGCCTAGGATGGCAACACTTTAGCTGATTTATATGGACCCACTTATCTTCCCCTTCCGCCAGGCTACCTTTAGGGATGCAGATCTTATAGGCTACAGGGGAGATTTTGTCTAAAATTTCAAACGGTCCCTTCCATGTAGGCAAACATTTTCGCTGTTTGGCCTGGTTCCTTTGGAAATTGTATAGATAGACCCAGTCTCCCACATCATATTCCTTCCTGGTGCGTTTTCATGCTATCAGCTGATCTTTCTAGATTCCGCTGAGCATAGGCAAAAGCATGTTGAAGGTGTTTCCTTAAATTCTCCACATACTCATGAGTTGTGGAGGCATTTATCAACGTCTGCTCTTGGGTCCTGTAGAGCAAATGCTGGGGAAGCACCATCTTACGTCCGGTCATCATCTCAAATGATGACATTTTAGTTGCAGATGAAGGGGTAGATCTGATGGCCATTAGGACCAGAGGTAGTTGGATATCCCAACTTGGCCTAGAATCTGCCACAAACTTTTTTAATATGCTCACAATGGTTCGGTTGTATCTCTCTACTGCTCCAGAAGAAGCTGGCCGGTAAGCAATATGTAGCTTCCTTTTGACCCCCAGTATCTCCCACATCTTTGTCATTACCTCACTGGTGAAGTGGCTACCTCTGTCTGACTCGATCCTTTGAGGTACACCAAAACGGGAAAAGATGTGATTGATCATCAGGGCAGCTGCAGTTTCTGCCTTGCAATTTGGGGCTGGGAGACATTCCACCCACTTGGTAAACAAGCATGTGACCGTCAACATGTACTCATTCCCCCGAGAGGAGCGAATCACGGGGCCTATGTAGTCCACTTGTAAATCTGACCATGGCAGTGTCATTCCCCTCTTTTGGAGAGGCGCCCGGTGCGTGAGGGATGTTGGCTGAAATTGTGCACACACAAGACACCCCTTCAAGTATTGGTCTAGGTCCTGCCCCATGTGTGGCCAGTATGCAACCTCTCTTAAGATTTCCAGTGTTGTGTGAAACCCCCTATGACCAGCGGTGGCCGCATCATGGGCGTGACTTAACATCAGGCTTTGGAATGAGGTAGGAACCACCCACTGATCATGGCCAGCTTTGGATTTCCTTACCAACAAACCGTCTTGGATTCAGAACATTTTTGGACATTTCATCAACACTCTTAGGTCCTCTTTCCCAATGTAATCGGTATCCTTCAGGGGAAAGTTCTCAGGGTCCTCAAGGTGTTGGTAAAACTTACCAATGATTGGATCCCCCTTCTGAGCTGTAATTAAATCAGCATCAGGGGTCTCCTTACTCCATTGGGCAGTTGAAAGATCATTGTGAGCATTTTTCTGGGACGTAGTGATAGCAGTGACCTGGATTTCCCCCAACAGGGACTCCGTTTCTATCAGATCCCCTTGGATGGCCCCGGTTTTGGCCAGCTGATCAGCTAAGTCATTTCCAGTTTTGTCTGGTCCCTCTACTTTGGAATGACCCTTGATCTTTTCCCAATAGATGGTCATCCCATTTGAGGTGACCAGATCATCAATGTTTTGGATTAACTTCCCATGTTTCAGGGGTTTGTTATTAGCACATAACATGCCTCTGGTTTTCCAATTAACCAGATGCTCCACGAACCCGTTCCGTACATAATCTGAATCTGTGATTATGACCAGTTCGTGGAGTTGATTTTGGACAGCGGTGAGGATGGCTTGATGCACAGCCATCAATTCTGCCACCTGACTACTTCGGGGACCAATTTTGTATCCAGTGGAGGGTTCTGGAAAGTCCTTCACCCATGCATTCCCTACGCCGGCCACCAGTTCTTTCTCCCCGTTGTTGTCAAAATGGTAAGAGCATCCATCCACATAGACAGTGGGCATTCCCTCACACTTGTCTTCTTCAAAGACTTTGTGTGGGGAATTAAGGTATGCCTCCATGTTGTCCTTGATTTTTAGACTTTCGTCCTTGAGACAGTTTTCTCTGGCACAATCATGCAAGTCAGCCAGACCTTGCGCGAGGGGACTCTTCTTGTTTTGGCCATATCTGACCTCCACAGGAAAGCCTTGCATTGACAGAATCCAGGAAGTAATTCGGGAATTACTCACATTTCCGGCCCGGATTCTGTCACTTTGGAGATATTGCAGAGGCTGGTGTGGAGTCTCCACTATGATGTGTTCCCCCTGGATGAACGGGCGGTAATTCTTCAATGCCACACCGTTGCCAGGAGTGCCTTCTCACAATCGTTGAATTTTTCCTCCACAGAGGATAAAGTTTTGCTCGCATAGGAGATTACTTTATTGACCTTTTCATGCTTTTGGTATAACACTGCCGTCAAGCACATGTTAGAGAACCCTGTCTCCAGGAAGAACTCCTTGTTTCTGACAGGGTAAGCTAGGCAAGGCGCTTGTGAGAGGCTTCTTTTGAGTTGTCTTACTGCCTCGGATTGTTCTGGACCCCATTCCCACTTGACCCCCCCTTCAAAAGATGAATCAGGGGTCTGGTGATCTCTGCGTAGCCCTCAATGAACTTTCTGCTGTAATTAGTCAGTCCAAGGAGGCTCCTTAGTTCCCGCAGAGTTGTGGGGTCCTTCAGTTTCTGAAGTGCTTCCACTTTCTTTTCCTGGGGACAGAGTCCCTGAGGAGTAATCTCATGCCCCAAGAAATTAACACGGATTCTACCACACTGTGCTTTCTGAAAGGAAAGTTTTGCTCCGGCGGCCCTCAACTGTGTCAGAACATAACGGATCTCCGCTATGTGTTCCTCCACAGATGAACTTTTGATGAGGACATCATCTGCATAGGCCAGGTTACCCCTCGCACGCAGGTCGGGCATGGCCTTATGTAGGAAAATGTTGAATTCATTGCCGGAGTTGAGGTATCCGAAGGGAGTCCGGGTCCATGTGTACTGCTGGCCCCCAAAGGTAAAAGCCAGTTTGTATTGGTGCTCCCTACTGACAGGCACGGTCCAGTATCCACTGGTCAGGTCTATTGCTGTGAATACCTGTGACCCCTGGATCTGGGCCAGCCCTTGGTCAATGTAGGGCAGAGGCCATCGGGAAGTATGGACCCGTTTGTTGAGCTCCCTAAGGTCGGCGCAGAGTCTCCATTGGCCGTTTGGCTTCAATATTCCCAGCACTGGATTATTGAAGGTGCTGTGGACTGGACGGATTATTCCCCGGGACTCAAGATTTTTAATTATTTCAGTAAGGGACTCAATGGATGCGAGAGGCAAGCGATATTGCTTCACAAACACTGGAGTCATGCCAGGGTCCGTGGGAATTGTTGTTGTGTGGATGTCGGTGCGACCACAGTCATATGAGTCTACCTCAAAGAGATCTTGGAAATCCAAGAAAACTAGTTTCAACTTTTGCTTCTGTTCCAGAGTCACACAGGCATCAGCTAGGTTGACTCTCTCTTCCACCATCTGCCTGAAGCCTAGAAAGACTTCTGGTTTGGCTATCTCAGCGGCCTCCTCCAGCTGGGTGGAGAAGTCCCTGGTCAGAGTGCAGATTTGGACTGGAGGCTTCAGGTGGGAAAGGCAGCCCTCATGGACCTGGAAAATCACGTCATCCCTCCTGAAGTCACAAGTCACATCTTCCTTACCATAAGGGCAGGAAGTGTACACCAGGAAGTTCCCCCCATGCCGGGTGAAAAACCTTGTTGGTGTTGTATTGTCATCACTGTCACTGTCAAAACAGTCCTTGGGGATTGGTCCTAACAGTTCATTTCCTAGATCAATGGAAAAATGTCGGTCATCAACCGCCATTCCAATAATGGTAGAGTAATACTCTTTAAGTTGATGTTATCCACCTCTATTGGAATGGTGTCATGTTCTAAGTTGACTAATGGTGTTGGGTTTACCCCTAACCTTTGCTGTTGGAGAAAAGCATTTAGATGAATATAAGCATCAGGGTTTTTCAATTTTTGTCCTCTTTTAACTTTCACTTCCAGGGAGAATTGTCGGGTGTTTTCTGGGATGGTGACTTCCTCTTTAAGCTGAATTTCAACTGCATAAGGTAGCAATTGAGCTGACCTAAATGCTTTTTCTTGATCATCAAAGCCCATGGGATTATCCGCTAATCGGGACCAAGCTTTGAAGTTTATTAGGTCCAAACTAATGGCGAAGCGATTGAGAATGTCACTGCCTAAGTAAAAGGCGGCAGTGACGTCTCGCGCGACCCAACAATTATGGACTATGCTCTTGTTGCCAATGGAGATTTTGAGCATACACCTGCTTGGCAGGAGATGTTTGGAATTGGGTGTTTCCAGATCCATTTCCCATTTGTCTATCAGTTTGAATGTGGGAATGGCGGGATCTTTTGGGAGTTGGCGGAACATGGCTTCGCTGATGAAGCTCTAACCGTTCACACACACTCGAGCGAGAACAGAGTCCTTCCCATCATTTAACTGAACAGGGATGAAGAACTGCTCTCCAATTTGCTGAATATCAGCCAGGCTCTGAGCTGATTTCACATCTTTCTGGACTATAGGAGTGGGAGTGTCTGATTGTGGATCGGTAAAGAATTTCAGAGTGTTTCCTTCCAGTGTGGAATTCCACCTTAAACTGGAAGGAAGGTTGATTTTCAGAAATAGAGAGGACCCCCCATCACCCGTCTGTTGTCCTACTGCTATTACTGTCACGTCTGGAATTTGGTTGTTCTGGAAGTGAAATTCTACTTGGTCAGATTTTTGTTCAACCATGTGGCAGGTGCCGTTTAAACTAACATGGTTGACACTCTGTTTTAATTTTATTGGTCGGCTAGTCTGGGTCCAGAGGACCTTGTTTACACAATCTATTAGGCGTGACAACCTTCTCAGGAGGTCATTCCCTAGTAAACAAGGGGTGCCCTCTGGAGTCACTACTATGACCGGGTGTTTCACCTTGTGTCGCCCAATTTTGATGTCCAAATCTACAGTCCCCTCGACAGGAATTTCCTTCCCGTCAAAGTTCTGCAGTTGTCCAGGAAGAGAGATGAGAGGAATACAGTAATTCTCCACCCTTCCTGCATTTAGTTCATCAAAGGCCCTTTTGGACAGAAGGGTAGCTTGGGATCCAGTGTCCACCAGTGCCAAAATTGAACCCTGCCCCTGTACTTGTACCGGGCATAGTATCTTCCCTCCTTCTCCTCAAGGGGGCACAGATAATGCACATTTTTGGACAACTGGTGGGCCAATTTTCTGGTTTTGGACATTGCAAGAGAAGAGATTTGGGCAGAATTCTGTGGAGAGCCTTGGGAATCTGAAATAAAAAGTTGGCAGCTGGAAATGGTTTCGGGTTCTGGGCCGCCCCCCCCCTTTTTGGAGGCAGTCATCAGGATAGGTTTGACCCATGGGATTTTGGTATTGTTGGTTCTGGGATAGAATGATGGGCGGCGACAGCTCAATCCCCACATCAACCCAGTCTGTTGATTCGGTTTTAGGTTCCCCTGGTTCTGGTTCTGGGCCGCCCCTGCCTTTTGGGAGGCAGTCACCAGGATGGGTTTGAACCAGGGGTTTTTGGTTTTGTTGGTTCTGGGATAGAATGATGGGCGGCGACAGCTCAATCCCCACATCTACCCAGTCTATTGATTCGGTTTTATTCTGGGATAGAATGATGGACGGCGACAGCTCAATCCCCACATCTACCCAGTCTGTATTGGAATCCCTTGGGACCCATTTTTCTTTGGGAGGAGTTCCCCCATCTCTAAAGGAGAAGATCCTTTCCCCAGGATCCTCGGAGGATCCCTCTCCCTCAAATTGGAATATCTGTACCTCCTCCACAAACTGGGCCTGTTTGGGTACTTTGTTTCTCCTACCCCCCCTCTGCTCCTTTGGAGGCAGACTTCCAGGGGCAGGAGATTTTGTTTCCGGTTCCTGGGTTTCCAGGGGCTGTTTACAAGTGGGGAAGGAAGCTTCCTCAAAGGCTTTATACCCCCCTTCCCCTTGTGCCTCCTCCCTGGGAACCGGTGGGTTATCGGGGTGCTGCCCCCGTCATTGTTCTGGAGCACCAGGTCCAGAGTTTGGGGCATTCTGTGCCGGCATGCCCATATGAGGGTTCTGTTGAGCCCTCAGCATGCGGCCCAAGTCCTGTGCCATGTTCTGAACCTGGCGCTCAAGTTGGGAAACCCGCTCAGGTTGATACAGGGTTCTGTTTTCTCCCCTGGGCTGATCCCGGGAAGGGTAGCTATCCCTTCTCTGGTAATACCCCGGGTTGGGAAGATTTGGGTACCCCTCCACCCTTGGCCTCCCCTCTCCCGGATTAGGTTGTCTGGGCTCAGGGAATTGGGAAAAGAAGGATGGATGATTTTGGGGTTGGAAGTTGGGCAGATACCTGGAGAAAAATTTCTGCCCAGGATTTGGAGAATTTCTGCCCTCCTGTGGGAAGTTAGGAGGGAAGTTCCCTGGGTTAGGTGCTTGGCTGGATCCCCCCCCTTGGGCTGGAGGAGTCCACACATAACCTAAGATGGGTCGGTTTCCCTTGTAGCGGGGACTTACATAATCAGGGGAGCGAGGGACCCCATTTGTGGGACTACCTCCTCGACTCCCTGTCTGTAACTGGCCCGAGGGCCTTCTGGGCTGTGAATTATTTGGCGCAGGCAGGTTTTTAGGCCCCCCATCTCCAAATCTAAAACGGGGCAACCTTTACCTCCGCCACCTTGGCAGCAGCAGGGATGCTGTTGGTTTTGGGGTTTTTCTGCGCATTACTTTTGTTTTCTATGGGCTTCTGCACCTCATAGATCCGGGTGGCTTGCTCAATGACCCAGTCTAAAGTCTAAAGATCTTTTCTCATGAAAATCTCTCACGTGCTGGGTCAGTATGTATTTGGGGAGAGCATGGAAAAACGTATTGATGAACTCTCTGCTGTCCGTGCGCACCCTTCTGGTGGTCTGCGCAAAGGCACGCTTCAATTCTTGCACGAACTCTTGTGGGGCCTGATCCTCCCCACATTGCAAATTGTAGGCTGCCTTGCGAGCCTCTTGAGGATTTCTATGAACAGAAAAATGTTTCAAGATGGCCGCCCTATATGCGGACCATCTTGAATGGTTTTGGTCCTCCAGCCCTGCAAAGAAACTGGAGTATTCTGGGGAGAATGTCCATTTGACGTACTGGATGCAGCTACTGCTGTCCTTCAAATGGAAAGTCTCCATCATTTGCTCATAGAGCTCCAAGTGTTCCCAAACAGAATACTTGGCGTTCTGATGATAAGGCGTGATGACACTCCTTATTGCCTTTATTTGTTTCAATGGGTCCTTAAGCAAGGCCCTTTTTGCCTTATTGGCCTTTTTGGTTCGGGTAACCCTTGTCCATTCATCCTCCAACTCAGAAGCACTGCTCCCAGAGGTGCCCGTCTGATTTTCCCGGATTCTGCGAGCCTGGGAATGGCTGGCAGAATGTGGGAACCTGGTCTCCTGTGTCCTGTGACGCTCAGAGGAGTCTTCAGATCCCTCCTTGCTGCCAGGATTTAATGGGTACCCCCCCACTGACCTAACTGGGCATCGGTTTTCAGGATGCCCTTAGTGGGCCTACTCTCCTGGTGTTCCCCACTAAATTGCACTGTGCTTGGGTGCCCATACCCGGATGCCTGCCCCTCCATTCCTGGGTGGTACTGGCCTATGAGCCCCATACCTTTAGCTGGATAGTAATCTGCCATCCCTGTGGCCCCGTGCTCATATGCGCCAGGGAACATGGGGGTGGCAGAGTCCAGGGACTGGTAGAGATGAAGGCCTCTGGCACTGGGGCTCCTGAGGTTATGCTCAGGTATTTCCCTTTCCCAGCGAACCTCATCTCTACCAGCCCCTGCTCCCTGTTGCAATGCAAGAGCCTGCGCTTTCAGTTCCTCAGTTAAGGCCTTACTAGACTCTATCAGTCTCTCCTGCATGGCTACCTGTTGCTGGAGCCTATCATTGTGCTGGCAGAGAGGCTCATTCTCTCTCTGTGCCTCCTGATTGGTCCTGGAGTACTGGGCCAGTCTTTGCTGCAGGAGGGTTACCTCCTGAGTCCCATCCCTACTGGCCTGCTCCTTTCTTGCCAGAGCCTCTTCCACCCTCCTGGTGTGCTCTAACAGGTTCTGATGCTTTTTTTGGAGGTCACCCAGCCCCTGGAGGGCCAAGTGATTTTCTTCAGTTTTTCTTTTTAAATGGCAGACTTCCTGGCCTAAGGTGTCCCTTTCCTGACTAAGAGTCTGCATCTGTGCCGCCAGGTCGTCCCTTTGCCTTTGAAGGGCACCAGCTTTCTGGCGCTCCTGATCAAACTCTGCCTGAGTATCCAGGTCTTTCAGGATCAGTTTATTGCTCTCTGCCTTTTCCCTACCTAGGTGGCTTTGCAGGGTGACTACCTGCTCAGCACATGCCCTATTGAAATCTAATTGTTGCTCTAGCTTTTTCTGGCTCTGCAGTAGGGAGTCCAAACCTTCTTGGTACTCTTTCTGCAAGGCCAGAAATCTGGTATCCTGGTCAGACTTTTCCTGTTGCAGGATACACATGTCCTCTTTGATTTTCATGAGATACTGTCTGCTCTCATTTTCTGACTCCTGGCTTCTCTGCATCCTCTGCTCAGAAGAGACCAGGTCAGATTGGGCCTTCTCTAACGCGATCTGTTGCCTATTTGCCAGATCTTGGCCTTCAGCACATTTGTCCTGCATGGCTCCCATATATAGATACAAATATGCCGCTATCCTAACCATCTTGTCGTGTTCATCTTTAGCTTTAGGAGCCATGTATAGTTCACTCAGGGCCACATGTAAGGGACCCTGATCTCTCCAGTTATCTAACCCAGTTGCAGTGACCTGTTGCGTGATTGCCTGCAACCACGCATCCTGGCCCTGCTCAATCCATTCACCTCTCACAAATAGCTTATGTAATAAGTGCTCTCTGGCTATTTTGATGTCTACCATTGTCGTCATTCTGGAATTTGAGTTCCTTCCTGACTTACAGAAGTTTGTATTTTATTTTGCAAAACAGACCGTTTCCGTAGAGCTTCCTTTGTGGGGTGCTTTCACAGTGTAAAACAGCGTGGTGATCTAACCGGATATGTGTATCTGGTCAGTTGGCACACTGTATTAAGCTGCACAAGTCGTAAATCTAACCCAGAATATCCCGGCTCTGAGCCCCCACTTTGTAAGTGACTCCAATCAAACAATCCCACTAAGTCAGTGCCTTGTCTGGGATGCCCAAGGAAAGCCCTTATTTATATATTTTTATGGCAAGTTATAATCTGGATGATGAACCCTTGTATAACACCCCTCTCTTAGAATCCCCCTGACCCCACTGAGCCAAGAAGTAGGTTTGTTTTGCAAAGTTAAAGGTTTATTTGAAGAGTTAAAAATCTATATATATATATATCACACTTTTATAATAAATTAAAAATTGATATCGCACTTATGAATATAAGGTTGATCAACAATGGGTAATCTAACACTAGCACACTTCTATACAATCAATGAGGAATTAGCATAAGATGGATAAGGCAGCGAAAATACTTTTATGGTTTCAAGGGAAAAGCCATAAGGAATAAAATGCAGTACAGAAATAACTTGATATGATTTTAGCAAAAGATAAGATAATCACTTTTTCTCTGGCAATTCACCCCCCCCCCTATGCAATGGAAGGAGAGCACACAGTCTTCAAGAATCCCAACAAAAATGCACTACGAAATGCAGTTTCCCCCTAGCAAGCTTAGAGACAAACAGGTATGATTTTAAAACACAGGCAAGATACTTTGATGTGGTTGCAATTAAGTGAAAAATACGCTAAAAAGGCTTTTAATTCCCTATAGGGGGTTCAGGGTAGTTGATAGATACTTTGAATCAGTTCAGGATCACTTTAGCAATGCTCTATGAATGATTGTCAGGTTGCACACGAATTTCAGCAAGCAAAGCAAGGACAAATATTTTTACACGTGGCTGAAATTGAGCAAAATGTAACGCTCACCTGATTCCCGTAGAGGCGCCGGTCTTGACTGGGCGTATACCGTATCTTCAAAGGTGATGTGTAACACACGGCTGGCTCTTTGGGCTGGACCTCTGTGCACTGTATGTCTGGCTCGAAGGGTAAGATGTCTGCAGATAGAAAATATGGGATTAAGGAACTGGGTTATTGAATGTCTCTCTCTTCTTCCCTTTCTCTTCTCCTGTAGAACCCCAAAGGTTAACGCTCTCACCTTAGGTAAGTGAACGCCGTGCTCTCCATCTGCCTCGGGGCAGGGTGCTGTAACCAGTTTCTTCACTGGATAAGGGGAGCAGGCCTCTTGACTTCAGAGGACTGCTGTCCGTCGTTTACTGCACGAACGGTAAGTTTCGAGTAATTCTAATGTCTTTAAAGTCTTTAGTAATGATGTTTCTTGTTTTGCAGGGTTCCGGCGATGGCGGATGACGGGCGGAAGTGAGTTGAAGATGGAGCCCGTGTGATGAATAGAAGCGCCTGGGAGCACGTAAGTAAGCGCTTGTTGCCTGCTTCACGATGCGCTCTAACTGTCTTTTTATTTTGCAGGTACAAGTTCGGAGCGGCTGCAGGGTGCCGGAATACCCACTGGGTTAGATGTGGAAAGGAGTAATGGCACGTGAGTATTAAAGTTCCCCAATGTCTTTAAACGCGCCTTGTTTTGTCTTTCAGATGCGGGATGCAGCGCCGAAGGCCTCCGGAGCGTGCGAAGAGTTGGTAAGCTTTTGTCTTTCAGATGCCGGAATGCAGTGTGAAGACCTCCGGAGCGCACGAAGAGTAGGTAAGCCTTTGTCTTTCAGATGCCAGAATGCAGCGCGAGGCGTTGGTGACAGCCGATGGACCAGGTAAGTGAAGAGCTGTCACTGAAGACCGTAATGCTAACCTGTTCTTTCTTGTCTTTATAGGTGTTGCTGAAGACTGGATTCAGGATGGTAAGCCTTTTTCCTTAGGCCCAGGATCAGATGCAGAAGACACGATGAGCGTTCTGCTGCAGAGGATGCAGAATAACGCAAAGCAAGATTCATCCATCGGGTGTGGTTTAAATAGCCTCCTGTAGTGCTTAGGTGTCTCCTTCCACAGCCACGCCTAGGTAAGAAAAGAGTTCCTGCTTTCCAGAAGAGTTCCAGTGTTCTGAATCTAGGGAGTGGCTCCTGCCCCACCCAACAGGAAAAGTAGTTCCAAACAGAAGAGGATCAGAGGCTCAACTGGCAGGCAAGTAAGCAGCATGGTCTGCTGCAGGTAAGTCCACCCAAGCATTATGAGCCCGGCGCTTCCAGCGCTGGGACTGGGCATATTTATGAGCCTGGTGCCACTGGCGCCAGGACTGGGACCAAAAGGTCCCAATTGGGACTGGTTGGCACTCGGAACCTGGGTTATGGATCTGCTTCCAAGGGAGTTGGGAAAACCCTGACCTTTTGGAAGCAGAGATCATGACACAAAATGTCAAATCGCAGCAAATTTAGTCGCGTGCGTCGAGCGCGATTACGGAGGTTCTAGGCTCGTTGGAAAGCTTAGAATCTTACCTTTAAGATGACAGTTAAAACTCGCTCCTAGCACAAACGGTTCCGGAGATACGGCCGATTTAATAAAGGTAGTTTTTCGGATTTGAAATTTTAAAGCTCAGAATGACAGATGACAGTTTTCAGTTTTAAAGATGGCAGAATGACACGATTCTAGGAGGCAGTTCTAATAGGCTAAAATAGTTTGGACTAGATTATTTTAAACTAAGAGATTGGTTTTGCACAGTGAGTACTCACACTATATGTTTGAAATAAGCCGTCAAGGTCTGGTCAGGTTGGACGGGACTTCCGGCGGGTGGTTCTGAAGTCCCGGCTATCTGGGTCAGTTCTGCTCTCTGGGTCTGTCAAGCACCGGTTCTGCTCACAACGGTCTGGTTCGTGGTTCTCTCTGGTTCCGGATACAGCACTGCTTTCTGGATACTGCTACAGGTTCTAGCAAAAGTTCTTGGCAAAAAATTCAAACAGCTGGCCCGGCTATTGAATAGTTTGGTTGGTTTTGAGGCCTGCTGAAGAGGATTCAGCTTGTGGATTCAGGCCTCTCTGCTACAAATCCTGGAGTTAATTTCTGCTACAGGTTCTGGAGATTGATGGATTTGAAGTCTGGATCTCTGGATGTGAAGTCTGAAGTCTCCCGGCAAAGCGTCCCGCAAGAAAGTGGAAAGTGAATCTCCCTACCTGTCCTGCACTGTCTGCTTTTATGTGTTTAGAAAGTGGGTGTGTGGGTGGCATAACTGAGCCTGCCCCTCTCTACTTGTCATTGGCCCAATTCTCCCCTCTCCCATGATTGGGGGAAGGAAATGGGGTGTCAGAGTGATGCTGTAGGTTTTATGGTCAGAGGAACCTCCCCATGTCAAATTGCACACACATCTATTTCTGACCCCAATACATATTTATCAGATACACAAGTGGTTGACATTACATGTACATATTACAGATGAATTAAGACAGGTCTCTGTTCAAGCCCCATGTTCCTGCGAGCTGGGATTCAGAAATGACAACATTTTGCGCTTTTTGGTCAGTTTACCAATATCGGACATTTACCAAAATGTACACAAATGTGCGCAAGGAGTATGGACATTAATTGATGAAGTGTTCGATTTTTAACATGCAGACATTTGGAGGAAGACCCTATTTTCCGCTAGCAACCCCCCAGAATACACACAGGGTCCTAACACCTCTTAAAACGTGCACAGAAAAATCACAAGAATAATGATATTACTTATATAATTCTGACAAGTCTGTACTATGAATTATCCATCTTTTTTAAAATTATGCTCTGGCCCAAAGGGGTGTGGTTTCCCCCAAGCACATGGTGGAGTTTCTGGTTTATCCACTTCCCCCAAGCTCAGCTTGCCTCACAGGCACTGCCCTTCCCAGTTTCTCCCAAGAGGAAGCCCCTTTACGGCCCCCCCAATATAACATTTGCCTGAGTCCAGGACAGGGCTTTGTTCAGTTTCCTGTAGTCCCCAGGTGCCACTCCCCTAATTCAATCAGAGAGGTGTCATCTCCTTTTGGCAGGGGCAGCAGGATGCAGCCAGGCCTGGGAAGAGTTGTTGAGCCAGTTCAACTTCTGTCGGGGGTAGTTGTCAGGCAGAATTCAGCTAAATGTCACTTTAGTTCCCATTTTTCTACATTCAACCCAAACTTACAATTTTTACACATGCAGCTAGAACACTGATTCTAAGTTCAAAACTATGACATTTAAACAATTGCAACCTATGTGACACTCACAAGTAGGTCACTCATTTATTCCAAACATTTCGATTTTAGTGGCTTTACCCCCAAATTCACTTAAGCTGCTGACATCCCCAGCTATTTTTTTTATATATAATTAAATAATTACTTCCTTCAAGTCATTTCAGAATATAGTTTTACATTGTATCCACCTGTTAGCAAGTCTTTCCTTGGCCTGGTTTGGGTTCATTTGTTCAGTTTTACCCAAAATTCTGGTGGTTTTAAAACACCGGCTTTCTGATAGTGGTGGGCACCAGTATTGCATCCCTTTTGACATTAATAAAATGAATTCCCCACAATTCTGGGTTGCTTTTGGCAATCAGCATTGCCATTCCCAATGGTTTCAGGCTACTGTGTGTGTAGCCCCATTGTGGTTTTAGGCAGTGCCCTCCTGTGCTCACAACATAGGCAAACATGGGTGGCAGCCTATTCTTCATGTTTTCCCTGTGCACTCTCTGGGGAGTTCTGGCCATCATGATGTTTTCAATGCCAGTACTGCAGTTTTATGGTAGGGCTTGGCTGCATGGGTAAAAACATCCCACACCACGGGTAACTAGAGGACAGATTGGAAAAGGGATGTTCAGTTTAAACACAAGATAAAGTGTAGTACAATTGACTGGAAAAAAAAATAAAATAGTCCCCAGCACAAAAACATTTCTAAAGTTATGAACTGATTGTAACTAACCTTAATTTTGTTTCTTTTCTTTGCAACTTTTTTGACTCGACCTTCAACATCTGTACGCTGTAGCTCCGATTCGTTTCCGCATCTCTTCCCTTCCTGTTGCGCTGCAACGACTATATTTTCTGTATCCGCATAGACAGCACGGATTGAGGCTCCATCGACTCTCTGAAACACAGTACTTTCATTACTATGTATCACAATATTGTTAGCATAAAACACACGTGAGGACGAACACACAGGTACATCTCAATAGATAAACACGATTTAAACATTGTGTAGAACAATCAAACGACAAGTATTCAAGTTCTGATGACTTAGTTCGATGGAACTGTCAGTATCCATACCTCTGGCTCTGCATGGACTGCCATGAATGATTGTATTGGAGAGAATGCATCAGCAACTCCCTGAAACACAGTACTTGCGTTAGTATGGTTTTCAATATTGTAAACATACACACACTTGGGGTCGACGGCACAGGTACATATAAAGAGATAACCACAAATGATGCTTTGTCTAAAAGAATCATGGAATATTTAAATATGATCACATTTAATCAACTTATTTCTCCGATTTCTTTACCTCTGCATCATCTAAATGGGATGTTGTGATTGTAGTGGAAACTCCATCATCTCCCTGAAACACAGTACTTGCGTTAATAGGGAAGAAAGTATAGCAAATGGAATCACGTTATATGATCACGCTCGATGGAGCTGTCAGTATCCATACCTTGTGCTGCTGAAGAATATCTAGGGATGTTGTAAATCTAGTGCGCACTTCCGAAAGCTGTTGCGCCGGTTCGTATCGCATGGTCCCACTTCCACTTCCCCTGGAATTACATGAATGTCAGGCTCTGCATCAAGTGTGGGGGTTTACGCTTCAACAACTGCCTGAAACATAGTATTTGCATTAGTAAGGATTGCAATATTGAAAACATAACACACACTTCGGGTCGACCGCACAGGTACATATCAATGGCTAACCACGAATGAAACATGGTGTAGAACAAACGACAAGTGTTCCAGTCCTGATGATCACGGTCGATGGAGCTGTCAGTATCCATACCTTGTGCTGCTCAAGAACATCTAGGGCTGTTGTCAATGTGGTGGACGCTTCAGCATCTCCCTGAAAGACAGTACTTGCATTAGTATGGATAACACTAATTATAACTGAAAAGAAACACCAGGGGACGACAACTAAGGTGTATATCAATTGGAAAGCACTAACCAAACAATTGGTAAAATAATCACACGATACATAAAAACTATTACTTGACATGCATAAAACAAGTCTGTAGCGGAATAGCCAAGTAAGATTACCTTATAAGTGCTAGAAGTGGTTGATAACTGCGAGCACGTCACGGAAGTAGAATGTTCTTGCTTCAGATTCAAGGGTTAGTCAAGCAGTTGTAAAGGTAAATTATTGTTTGATAATGAAATGCCAATATTTAAAATTGCCATGTAAGGAGACAGAATACTTGAGTAATGCATTTGAAAATGCGCAATATAGCACAGTTCCCTGTGCCCATATATAGATTTCGCTTGTGGGTTATGAAATCTAAAAATACTATATTGATAAATGTCATTATTCAAAAAGCTATACACTCCTATCAATGTCGAAAGTATTACAAATTGGAAACAACACCTAAAATATCAATTAGTCCATTCGGCTACCTACACACTACCGCAAGGCCTAAAGCTAAAAACGGACACTTGACTCACCAGTGGCGGAATGTGGATGAATAGAGTGGGAATAGTGTTTGCAAGCAATTTTCGTGTCGTTCGCCGTTTATTCTTCTTTGTTACCCAAGATGTGGCGTACATGTTCGAGGGAAAGTGCCGGCTGCAGATGCGGTATCGATCACCCCTCTTGTCCTCAAAGACTTGTTGGACTCTACTTTCAAGCTCATGCAGTGTATATCCGCAATGTCTGACCCATTCTCTTATTCGATCAACAGTTTTCGGGAATACATGCATTGTAGTGCCTTCAGATTTAGCATGGGTCTTCGAAGGGCAACCCCTAATCGAACAGGCAGGCATTGTTGAAAATTGTGAAAAGTAAAAATCGACATTATTAAACAATCTTAATGAATAAAAATGTGATACAAAAGTAAATGAACCATACAATGTTCAATGCAAAGTTTGTTTTACTCGCCGGAACTATACCAGGTCATCATGTGCGGCTTAGTGTTTGCATAAGTTGCAGACATTTGTAAATGATGTGACTAAACTCTGAACATGTGACTCGTCCCTTGGATGTTCTGTCTTGCACGAGAAGGAAACATGCTTAAATTATAGACTGGACCCGCGAAGGATGCAATTCAATGACAATTGACACAGATGAAAATAAATAGATCTATTGATAGCATAACAATTGAAACTCAAGTCAATAGCAATGAGCCAAATGAACATAGCACTATTGGGTAATCTAATCGCAAATAAATAGAAATTTAAAAATGACCGAAATATGACTAGGATACATGGCGTTACCTTGACCAACAAACAGTTGGATTCAGCAGGCCGAGCAGTATGTTGCAGGAGCACAGGTAGATGGCCACAGGTAGCACACTGACGAGTTTGCTCGAAGCGGTCACAGATGGCACGACGATGAGCAGGTTAGCATAGATCTCAGTGCTTCTCAGGTAGAACGTTCAGGAGTTGACTTGCAAAGCACAAAGATGTTCTCATGAGACATATCAAGTGGTTTATAAAGTATTAGAAACAGGGGTGTGTTTGTGAATGAATGTCATGTGCATGTCGTGGTATTATGTGGTTTGCAGGGGGGCGGCCAGCGCCAGGCTTGGCCTGCCTGGAGACACGGGGTCTGAGGAGGCCATGTGAGCGATTGCCCATTTGGGATGGGATACCTTTTGAAGTGTACATGGTGTTTGGCACCTTGGCCGTTATCACCCCTGACAGCACACCATGGCAGCGCTCATCCAAGGGTGCGAAATGCCTTTGATAGGGGAGGGGTGGGTGGATGGATGGGCCGGTGGGCATGCAGGCAAGTGTGTGGGAGCGAGGGGCCATCAAGCCCCTCTCATCCTTTACTTCTCAGTAGAAACTCAGACCAAGTGCCTCCAGTAGTGGGTTCGCCCCTTGCCCTTATGTGATGTTAACTTTGGTTGACATTTGCGTAGATTGGACCACTGAGCAGGACACGGGGCATCCATTTTTGTACCCCCTTTTGACTCCATCTTGGTGACCAGGCCTCACTGCGATAGTACAGCACGCAGAGCACATGGCCGCCACCCTCGTTCCCACTCTGACTGGAAAACTCCGGAGGTATTTACAACAGCTAATAAATGTAACACATCACTCTTCCTCTGAGATCACTGTCCTGCATGTGAACCAGCCTGAACTAAGCACATAGCTCGTTCATCTCCACAAACGTGTCCTTGCCCACGCACCCTCGCCAGTGGAAACTTACTGCCATTCTGACCCTGTGTCCCTGCAAGGTATTCTCTTCATGTGCCAGACCACTTACCACGCCATGATACCCACCTAGCAGATCTCCAACTAATATTAGACCCCTACCACAGTATATCGTTGCCTATCAATAACAAATGACACATACCGGAGATTCTTGTGAGCACAGACCCGCACTTCAACCAGTGTATTATAGTGTTCAAGACCCTTAACCTAAGGCCTGTATAATCCAATGTTAATTGATAGTATAGATATATGTGTGACTTTTATAGAGACATAACCTACTGAAAGACTTTGAACAAGTGTTATTTAGTGCATGCATTATTGAGAATATATTATGTTAGCTTAGATAGTGACCACCCCGCTTCACAGCGACCTGACCTTCACCCATTCGGAGCACAGATGTCTGACGTCCAACCTTGAATGGAGACACACTTCATTCATTTAAAAAATCAAAAAACCGTTGTTAAAATATATGTGGTGTTTTATTTTGTATCTTATTTTGATGGCACAAAAATACAAGACTTTACACATTGTAGAGGTCAGGTTGCAGCACAGCGAGGGAAAATCCCCTTTACTGACCGCTGTCACTCGGGAAAGTTTCTCTTATGGCACGAACGGCAAAGGCGGGTATTACTCTTCGAAAGCGGTGTCCAAGCCTCCCGTGAAGCCACCATGTAAAGGAACGATAGGCCACCAGCCGGTACCACCGGTGAAAAAGAATGATGCAAACTGTTTTTAAATGAACAAGATAAGTTTATTAAACGTTTGTGTCAATGACAATTCTTGTAACTAATGGCATTCTGCTTGGAAAAATGCTATCTAGAGACTGCACACTATTGAACTACTTTCATGCGTTAACATGATATGTATATGTAATTTTGGATACAGTAGAAGATCATGAAATAGGAGTGGCATCACAAGCAGAGTATACTTACTCGTTACTCGGATTGCGAGGACGAACAGTTGCGCGAAGTTCGTGCATAAGCACCATCATTATCCTCAACACGGACAGTGTGAGGCAGGCTGCCCTGAAGTCTGGAAGCTCGGTGATGCATTGCGGTCTTGGCTCGCCTTCCGAGATGTAGGCCACGCATCCCCAGTTTTCACAGCAGCAGCAGTTCTCCTCCTCGGTTGGCATTAGCTCGCACCGATTGCATGTGCACCAGGTCGAAACACCGTCCATGCGACTAGGTCCAGTGTCTTCATCCGTTGATTCGTCCTGCTAACTGCCGTCCGAAGCCCCATCGTTTTCGCGTGTTTCCCTTTCCAGTAGTTCCTCCTCGGTATACTCGGGCTCGTACATGTAGGGCATTATTGTAGCCATTGTGTGGTAAACAAACTAAAATAATTTATAGCGATGGTACAGGTGTTCACACGGGCTACAAGCGGCAAAGGTAGCTGACCAGAGCACAGAAACGAGTCACAGAATACTCAAAGTAACACAGAGAGAGGAATGGAATCAAAATCTGCTGCTGTGTGTTGTGAAACGGTCTGTTTATACTTATTGAGTTCCGAGGCTTCCTGCCGTTTCCATGGCGACACGTCATTAGCTCAAGCGCAGCGATTGTTGACACGAGACGTGCTTTGGTGTTGTGAAATGGGCGGGACACGTCTGCTGATGACAGGCACAGGGGCGGGGGATATGATTTCGTGCCACAAAAGTAGGTCAGCCAGGGCGATGGGGCAAGTGATAGGATTATCACAAAATGGCAGCGCTCTGGTGCCTGTTTTCGCATGCGTTTAATGGACGAAAACTCAGGTAAGGTCCATAGGAAATTTTTCTAAAATCGTGCGACTTAGGCTTAAAAACACATGGCCGACCCGTAGGGACAATAAAACATTTTGACCAAACCATTCCTTTAAGTACTGTGCCTGGCCCTGATAACAACCCCCCTCCCAACTTCCTGAGTGAGCGCAGTGTTTAGGGCCTCACCTCTGATTTTGGTAAGGCGTGCTCTCCGTCCTGGCTCTGCAGGGGCGCTATGGTGCGGGCCGGATGGCTGTTGTGCTGTATGGAAGCTGTCCCCACTTCTGTGGTTTGCGGCGGAAGAAAAGGCGAGACCGCCTCCTAGAGTTTTTAGAAAGTTCAGGTGATCCGAAATAAGTTCAGGGACAGTTAATTCACTGGCCCTTATATGGTGGATGTGAGAGTTCAATGTCCAAGTGTCCTCGGAGGCCCAGTTACTTCACTAGGCACAGGTAAGGCGAAAAGTATTCCTTTGGGTACTCGAACCCAGAATTGTCTTTAGCGACTAATCCGCCTTTCTCTTGTCTTTTTCCTAACAGGTTTTGTCAAGAAATACCTCTGCAGAAAGGAAATCCAACGGGCTGCTGATGCCAGATGGTCCGCGTGATGAAGATTGAGCTGAAAAGACGATCGGACCCGCCGAAAAAACAGGTGAGTAGAAAAATGAAGTTCGCTAATGCTTTCTTTTGTTTCCTCCTTTCAGATGCGGAGCTCGAAGAAGCAAGGATGCCATCCGGCCGAGGATCGGGTATGCAGAAAGCTGTGGAATTGCTCCGGAGGCTGAACCAGGTAAGCGCGTGCTCACTGCTACAGAGAAAACACACGAAGCAAGTCTTGCTCTTTGGGTGTGGCTTTTATAGAGAGCCTCGCCCAAAGACTAGAGCATTGCATGAAGTCCAGATTGGCACAAAAGGAATCCATGTAAATGCAACAGGAAGTCCCTTGCTATTCTATGGGGGGTAGGCGGTTCCTAATGGGGACATGGATATCAACCTGACCTTGCCCTCCAAGCTCTCACCCATAATGCTGATAACAACCCCCCTCCCAACTTCCTGAGTGAGCGCGGTGTTTAGGGGCTCACCTCTTATTTTGGTAAGGCATGCTCTCCGTCCTGGCTCTGCAGGGGCGCTATGGTGCGGGGCCGGATGGCTGTTGTGCTGTATGGAAGCTGTCCCCACGTGTGTGGTTTGCGACGGAAGAAAAGACGAGACCGCCTCCTAGAGTTTTTAGAAAGTTCAGTCGATCCAAAATAAGTTCAGGGACAGTTAATTCACTGGCCCTTATATGGTGGACGTGAGAGTTCAATGTCCAAGTGTCCTCGGAGGCCCAGTTACTTCACTAGGCGCAGGTAAGGCGAAAAGTATGTCCTTTGGGTACTCAAACCCAGAATTGTCTTTAGCGACTAATCCGCCTTTCTCTTGTCTTTTTCCTAACAGGTTTTGTCAAGAAATACCTCTGCAGAAAGGAAATCCAATGAGCTGCTGATGCCAGATGGTCCGCGTGATGAAGATTGAGCTGAAAAGACGATCGGACCCGCCGAAAAAACAGGTGAGTAGAAAAACGAAGTTCGCTAATGCTTTCTGTTGTTTCCTCCTTTCAGATGCGGAGCTCGAAGAAGCAAGGATGCCGTCCGGCCGAGGATCGGGTATGCAGAAAGCTGTGGAATTGCTCCGGAGGCTGAACCAGGTAAGCGTGTGCTCACTGCTACAGAGAAAACACACGAAGCAAGTCTTGCTCTTTGGGCGTGGCTTTTATAGAGAGCCTCGCCCAAAGACTAGAGCGTTGCATGAAGTCCAGATTGGCACAACAGGAATCCATGTAAATGGAACAGGAAGTCCCTTGCTATTCTATGGGGGGTAGGCAGTTCCTAATGGGGACATGGATATCAACCTGACCTTGCCCTTCAAGCTCTCACCCATAATGCTCCCGACTGATTTCTCTTTGTGCCATCATGAACTGGGTATGAAATCGACTGGACAGTTCGACCTAACCTAGTACCCATGACAGTCCTCCCCCTCAAGACCCCTCCCAAGGATGTGTTTCCCGGACCAGGCTTAGTGGGATTGTTCTTATGGAACTTGAGTAATAACCGAGGGGCATGAATGTTCGCACTTGGCTCCCATGACCTGTCTTGAGGACCATATCCCTCCCATTCTACCAAATATCCTCACTATCTTCGAATCTAGTATTTGTTTGTCCTCAAATTCCGGTTCCTCCCCTGGTACTACTAGAGGGGTTGGGGGTGTTAAAGTTCTAGTCCCGGGCTGTACTGGCTTCAACAAGGACACATGAAACACAGTATGCATGCACATTTGTGAGGGTAGAGTTAACCTCATGGCGACTGGAGTTACTACCTTTTCTATTGTGAATGGCCCTAAGAATTTGGGTTGAAATTTCCTGGCTCCCTTCAATGCTAAATACATGGTTGCTAGCCATACAGGATCTCCGACTTGGTAGTTAGGGGACTCTTGTCGATGACGGTCAGCATACTTTTTCTGTGTGATCTTAGCTGTCTTAAGGTGTTCTATTGCATCTTTGTTTGCTTGCGAAATCCTTTCAAGTAAAGTCTCTATGGCTGGGATTTCGATGGCTTCTGGTGGGTCATATGCTGAAGTTCTAGGGTTGCGGCCATACAGAGTGTAAAATGGTGTCATGTGTGTGGAGGCATTTATTGAATTATTATAAGTGTATTCGGCTCTCCACAAGATCTCTTCCCAGGAGCGTTCTGTCTGATGTAGTAGACAACGGTGGTACTGCTCTAAAGTCTGGTTGGTACGCTCAGTTTGGCCGTCTGTTTGAGGGTGGTGACTGGTAGACAACCGGATCTCAATTCCGGCCAGAGAACAGCAACGCTTCCAGAACCGAGACAGAAATTGGCTCCCCCTATCGGAGATTAATATGGATGGAAACCCATGCAACTTCACGATATGGTGGAGGAATTCTCTAGCCAAGACCTGAGCTGACGGAATCCCTTTAAGAGCGATAAAGTGGGCCATCTTGGTGAATAGATCTACTACCACAAGAATGGTGTTGAATCCGGAACTGGGAGGCAAGTCTGTGATAAAGTCCATAGAAACTGTATGCCAAGGTGTGGGTGGTGTAACCAGTGGTTGCAATAAACCGACAGGCATTTGCTTTGAGGCCTTGTTTTGGGCACATGTCCCGCATGAGTTGACAAAGTCTTGAACATCCTGGCGCCAGTTTGGCCACCAGTAGGATCTCTCTATCTTCTCAGTAGTCTTACTCACTCCAGGGTGGCCTTCCATTGGTGAATCGTGATAGTTTACAAGTATTTCTTCCTGTAGGGTACGTGTTGGAAGGTACAGGCGGTCTCGATAGTACGGTAGGCCATTCTTAACGGAAATGTTGACTCCCTTCTTTTCCCATGTTTCTATTTCCTTTACGGGCAGGATGTCTTTTACCTTCTGCTTGACTTCTTCCCATGAAGAATCATTTCCGCACAGACCGAGGATCTTGTCTCCAGGGATGATGTCCACCGGATTAGGAATTCTGTAAGCTTGTTCTCCTTTGCCTATGCGCGATAGAGCCTCCGCTTTCCCATTTTTAACTCCAGGCCGATAGGTAATCACAAAGTCATACTCTGATAGGAATAGAGCCCTACAAAGCTGTCTAGATGATTGTGCTTTAGCGGAACGCAGGTACTGGAGGTTCCGATGATCTGTTATTATGGTAATGCTATTATGGCCTGCACTGGTCTCCCCCTCCCATTGGTTGCAGAGGTCACCATAGACCAATAGCAGCAACCGGGAGGCGGGAGCCTGCCCAGTGCACCCAGGCTCACAGGAGGCCCTGCATTCATTTCTCCTTCGATCCTCTGCACCTCTGGAGCCCTCGTTTTTGCTTTAGAAGACCTCCTGCTGCTTTACAAAGAACTCCAGCAAATGCAGCACCTCTCAATGGGTAAGCGCTCCATTTTTGGTGTGTTTTGCGCCTGATGCTCCGCATTTTGTGCTTTAAATTGGGAAAATACCTTGCTGGCAAAGCACTAACTACCTGGAGAACCCTCGCCTGGTTCATTTCTTCGAAAAACCCTGGTTTCCACTCTATTTTTGCCTCTCCCTCATTGGGGCCCGTTGTTTCTTTCCTGCCTCCAAGATGGCTGCTCATTTTCCCTTTTGCCTAAGCTCCACTGGGCCTGCACTGGTCTCCCCCTCCCATTAGTTGCAGAGGTCGCCATATACCAATAGCAGCAACCCGGAGGCGGGAGCCGGCCAAGTACACCAGGGCCCACACAAAGGCTCCTGTCAGCTTCCCTGTCTGCTTTACAGTCTGCAACATGATATGTCTGCCACAGCCAAACCCTCACTGAGGCTGCTACCCCTGGACTATTGGACTACCATGACTCTTACAACACATTCTGCTGTGGTTAGTCCCTTCTTTCGGACTTCCTTTGTACTACCTACTCTGCTGGTTCTCCTTCAGCTCTCCTTGTTATGTTCTCAAATTGTAGTCGTTTCTGTACTCACCCTTACCATCTGACTCCCTCTTGTCTCCTTAACTACAGGACCCTCATCTATCCTTAAAGTCAAACTTGGGTGTATTTTGCATTTAACTTGAAAGTCAAACTTGGGTGTATTTTGCATTTAACTTGAAAGTCAAATTGGGTGTATTTTGCATTGAACTTGAAAGTCAAACTTGGGTGTAATTCTGCATTTAACTTGAAAGTCAAACTTGGGTGTAATTCTCGATTTAACTTGAAAGTCAAACTTGGGTGTATTTTGCATTTAACTTGAAAGTCAAACTTGGGTGTATTTTGCATTTAACTTGAAAGTCAAACTTGGGTGTAATTCTGCATTTAACTTGAAAGTCAAACTTGGGTGTATTTTGCATTTAACTTGAAAGTCAAACTTGGGTGTAATTCTACATTTAACTTGAAAGTCAAACTTGGGAGTAATTCTGCATTTAACTTCGCCCATTGATTGTAATCCTGCTAGCCCAGTGACTGTCTCATACCGCTGCACCTGCTTTCTCCTCCCCCTGCCTCCTCTCTTCATACTCATGGCGTTGTCTGTTTCTCCCATCTTTTCCAACTGCTTCTCTATCAAATATCCTTCCCTTCTCACTAAGTCTGGAAAGAAGAAGTTTAAAAAGGATATCTTGGCCTCCAACCCTGGTCTCCATATAGCTGATACCTGTACCAGCGCATCTTCCAGACACATCCTCTTTGTTGTTCCTTCGCCTGATCTATGGACCCCCCATATGATCTCTGTGCTCTGTCCTGTCTCCTCCTCTCCCATAAATGGTGGCACTCACTGGGAAATCCTCATGGCTTCTTTTCACTCCTCCAGAATCATCCTTAACGTCTACCTAAATGGCACTGTCATGGTCCAAGGTCCCCAGGCAAATCTCCTCCTCTTCGATAGGCGTTTCCTTCGCCTCATCAACTTCCTTTCTTCTCTGGCTGTCCCCTCATCTCATTCCTTAGCTACCTTGCCCACTCTTCCGTCCTCTGCCCATCTTCTGGCTACCTCCAGAACTCCGCAGGGTGTACCTCTGATTTGTACCCCTCCGCGGAAGGTCTTTAAGGCCGGCAACCTTCTTCATCTTGCCACTCTCAACTCTTGCTCTGCTGTCGAACACTCCTCTGACATCTGCCACCTCCTTGAAGAACTTGACCTTGACGTTCTTGGTCATACAGAGACATGGTTCACGGCCAGCTCTGTCACGAGATTTGACACTCTCCTCCCTGATGTCTACAAGATCCTCTCCGCACCCAAGATCCACTCGCCCTGGAGGGGGTGTAGCCTTGATCTTTCCTGAGTGGATTCCTGCCACTATAATTCCCACTCAGATCTACTCCTCTTTCGAATGCCTCGACTGCAGGCTCTCAATCTCTCCTAGCCACTCTCTTACTGTTGCCACTCTCTACCGACCCCCTGGTCAAATCACCTCTTTTCTCTCTGAGTGGGATGACCTCTCCTCCTCTCTCCTGGCCTCAACCACTCAACTCCTCCTCCTTGGTGACCTCAACATTCACCTTGATTCTCCCTGTCCCTCAACATTGCTCTTTCGTGACCTCTGCGATTCCCTATCCCTCTCTATCCTCCCATCTGGCCCAACACACTCTGCAGGGCACACACTTGATGTCTTGATCTCCTCTAGCCTCCCCCTATCTATTCCTCTCTCCACTCCCCTCTCCTGGAGTGACCACTACCTCCTCTCCTCTCATCTCTCTCTCTCTCTTCCCCCCAAGCCAAGCCTACCCCAACACTGCCACCTACCTTCCTGGACATCCGGCCCATGAAGCGTGTGTCAGTCGAGGCTTTTGCTTCCACCTTCTCCCCACCCCCTCTTCCTCTGGCTGACTCACACCCTGACACAGCCCTGTCTTCTCTCTATTCTTCTATTTCTGATACTCTTGATGTTCTTGCCCCTGTCATGAGGATCCGCCTGAAGTCAAAAGCCAAGTGCAATTCCTGGTATGACTCCGACCTAGCTACACTTAAACGTAGGTGTAGGACGGCTGAGAGAAAATGGAGGGATTCCTGCTCATCCTCTGACAAACTGGCCTGTCGCCTTCTCCAAAGACAATACCGTCTCTCTGTCCGTACCAAGAAGAGAGTCCACATTCAAGCCCGTGGCTCTGCGGCATCTAACAGCTCGGCCGAACTCTTTAAAATTTGTAAGGAGCTGGCCAACCCTGCTGCAGTCTCTACCACTCCCCTTGCCTCTCAGGGTCTTTGGAATGCCCTGGCCTCACACTTTATCTCAAAAACCCAGAACATCCTGTCCACACACTCCTCCACCCCCTCTCCTCTCCCCACTCCGTCGGTACTCACTGACCCTCCTCCAGCCACCCCCCACCCTCCTTCTCTTCCTTTCCTCTCTTCTCCCCTGATGAGGTTGCCAGACAAGTCCGATCTATGAAAGCCTCATCAAAACAGGTTCATCCCTGTTCCTCTAAAACTCTCAAGGACCACATTGATACCCTCGCTCCGGCCCTTGCCAACTTCTGCAACCACTCCTTTGCCTTAGGATCCTTCCCCTCCCCTCTTAAGCACTCCCTTGTGCATCCGCTCCTCAAGAAACCCACAGCGGATCCCTCTTGTCCGGCCAACTATCGCCCAATTTCCATTACCCCTTTCTTAGGCAAACTCCTTGAAAAGCTGGGCATCTCTCAGCTAAACCTTCATTCTGATTCTGTTGGCTGTCTCCATGACCATCAGTCTGGCTTCAGATCTGGCAGAAGCACGGAAACTGCTCTCCTGAACATCTGTGAAGATCTGCTTTCCAACCTTTACTCTAGCATTCCCTCTGTTCTCATCCTACTTGATCTCTCCTCTGCCTTCGACACGGTCAACCATACCATGTTGCTCAACCGCCTCTGGGATAACTTGGCCATCACCGATCTGGCTCTGGCCTGGCTGACCTCTTTCCTCTCTGATCTACCCTCCCAGGTCCAACTTTGGTCCTTCCTATCATCTGTCTTCCTCTCCACCTGTGGTGTTCCCCAGGGGTCTAACCTCTCGCCCTGGCTTTTCAACCAATACCTGGCTACTCTCGCCCGCTGTATTGCCATTTTCTGCTCAAACTTCCAGTGCTACGCAGATGACACTCAACTCATTTTCAGGCTGCCCTCGGCCACCTCCTCCACCTCTCTCATCACTGATTGCCTAACTGCCATCCAAGATTGGTGTGCCGCCAATGATCTTTGTCTTAATGCCAGCAAGACAGAGATGCTCCTCATTGGCACACCATCACCTTCCTTTCCCCTCACTTTCTGGCCCGCCTCCCTTGGCCCTCCTCCTATCCCCACCTGCTAGGCCAAGAACCTTGGTGTCACCTTTGATTCCACACTTTCCTTCGCTGCCCACATTGCTGATGTATCAAAAAAGTCAAACCTCCTACTGCACCTCCTCAGAGGTATTCTTCCTTTCCTCTCATTTCCCCAGAAGCTCACTGTCCTCCAAGCTCTGGTTCTCTCTAAGCTGGACTATTGCAACAGCCTCTTTCTTAATCTACCTGCCTCTACTCTCTGCCCTTTACAACTTATCCTGAACAGGACTGCGAGACTTGTCCTTGGCCTCACGCCCTGGGATCATATCTCTCCAGCTCTGAAATCTCTCCATTGGCTCCCTGTGGATGCAAGGATTAAATTCAAAACCCTCTGCATTGTCCACAAGGCTTTCTGGGGCCTGGGTCCAACATACCTTCAGCTATCCCTCCGCAAATACCTCCCATCTCGAGCACTCCGCTCCTCTACCTCTAACTCCCTCAGGGTCAGTCGTTTCTCAAAGAAACGAGCTGGGGTAGATCTCTGTCTTCGGCTGGGGCCTCTCTCTCGAACAGCCTCCCTGCCACTCTAAAACTTGAGGAGAACCATCTCCGGTTCCGGAAGCACCTCAAAACCTTCCTCTTTGCTTCTGCCCTCTCCTCCCCTCTCCCCTGTTGATTCTGCTCTCCCTCTGCACCATGCACCTGGCCACCCTCTGTCCTCTGGGCCCAGGTACCTGCTCATCTTGCCACCCTCACGCACTGCCTCCGGGCCACCCCCTGCACTAGGGTCTGTATCTGTACCCATACAGCCCTCCCCTTTTCTTCCTGCACTTTCAGACCTACACGGCCTGCTGCCATAAACCCAGCACTTGCCACTTGCTGGCTGCACTCCCATTGTGTGTTGCCTTTTTATTTATTATTTTATTATTATTTTTGTTTTTTTTCCTTCTCGCTCCGCACTCTCCTTTTGTTCTCCCTTCCATGCACTTCTCCCCATTCTCCCTCTAACCTGCACTTGCATGTTCTCAATGTCACTGGGCCTAGTAAGATCGTTGTTTTTGTTCTCCCCTGTTCCCTTTCCCTGCCTGGTCGCGCTCTGAAACACTTGTGTATGAGCGCGATAGAAATAAAATATCAATCAATCAATGGTATGTTTAGTTCCAGGCAAGTAATGCCTCCATTCCTTGAGGGCTTCTTTTATTGCAAGCAGTTCTTCATCCGTAACCCCATAATTTAGTTCTGCTGGTGAGAATTTCTTCGACCAGAAAGCCACGGGATGAAGTTGACCAGTATCTGTATTCCGTTGGGACAAGACCGCTCACATGGCCACGCTTGATGCATCAGTCTCTACAATGTAAGGGAGATCTGGTTGCGGGTGTTGTAGTACTGGGGCGGATGTAAATCGACTCTTCAGAGCACAAAAGTCTTCCTCAGCTGCCGGGGCCCATTCGAATTTCCGATGCTTGTGTAAAAGGGCGGTAATAGGATGCACTAAATGTGAAAAACCAGGTATAAAGCGTCTTTAGAAATTTGCAAAACCCAGGAAGCGCTGCACTCCCTTTAGGGACGAAGGTGATGGCCAGGTGAGAATCGCCTCTACTTTCCTGTTGTCCATATGGATGCCTTGTGGTGACAAGATGAATCCAAAAAACTCAACTTCGGTGACATGGAAGGAGCACTTTTCAAGCTTGGCATAGAGGTGGTTGTTACGCAGCTTGTCAAGAACCACCCGTACATGAGATACATGCTCTTGCACAGAAGCCAAATAGATGAGGATATCGTCTATGTACACTACGGCACAGGTGGTCAGTCATAATCTCGAAAATAAAATGTCAAAAGACAAAAATGTCGAAAGAAAAATGTGGAAAAAAAAATGTCGAATTATTATTTTTTTCTATATTTTTTTTTTGGCTCTAGTATTTATGTAAAAAATAGGTAAAAACAAACAAAAAACGTCATAAAAAAAATTCGACATTTTTTTTCGAGATTTTTTTTTCCACATTTTGACTTTCGAGATTTTGCCATTCGAGATTATCACTATGAACCTACGGCACATACGTCTAGCAGTTCTCGTAGGACATCATTCATGAAGTGTTGGAAAGGTGCTGGCGCGTTGTATAACCTGAACGGCATAACCTGGTACTCGCAGAGGCCATACCTGGTGCGGAACGTGGTCTTCCATTCATCACCCTCTTTAACACGCACCTAGGCCCCTCGAAGATCCAATTTTGTGAACACCTGCACATGGCGCACTTGATCGAGTAATACGGGTATCAGAGGTAACGGGTACCATTTTTTCACCGTGACCTTGTTTAACGCACGATAGTCAATGCACGTCCTTAGATCCCCCTCGTTCTTAGGGACGAAGAAGAGGGGAGACGCCACGGGGGATTTGGAAGGGCGGATAAAACCGTTTGCGAGGTATTGGTCCAGGTAAGCCTTCAGATGAGCGTTTTCCCCTTCCGTCAAAGCATATATGCGGCTACACTGAACCTTTGCCCCTGGTACCAGGTCTATTTGACAGTCATAAGGACGATGCGGGGGCAGGACGTTGACTTGTTCCTTGGCGAATACATCTCGGAATTCCTGGTATTCGGGAGGTAAAACTCCCAACATCCCCAACCCTGGAAGAGTCTTCTGCGATGCTGTTTTTGGATGTTCCAACGCCCCACCTGACTCGTAACAGTGTCTGCAATCAATCCCTGGGGAAGGTTATTGATCTACCACACAAATCTATGAGTGGGTTATGTTTCTCGAGCCAAGGCATGCCAAGGATCATCTGGAACTGCAGAGCCGAAATCAGATCGAATGAAATTTCCTCCTTGTGCCCGTCTTGACAGAGCATAATGACCTTGGCGGTGCAACAGGTAACTGGTCCTGATAGTAACTGAGTTCCATCGACAGCGGTTACATTGTCCACGGTTTCCTTCGAACAAATTGGTAAACTGATCTTGTTGGCCATCTCAAGGTCCAGATAGTTCCCTATGGCTCCACTATCCACATAGGCTTCTAGTGCATGTAAACTGGAGGGTCGGCGCTGGTCCACAATGGTAACTGGGATGGTAAAATGAGAGGTCAGGGGAGTTTTTCTTGCGCTCGACAAACTGACCTCTAAGTTTGCCGGGCGTTGGAGTTTTCCACTTCAGTTATCTCCTTTACCCCATCCATGGCGCCTACAGTCTTTTGGAGTGGTTTGACCGGGCAGTTGCGAAGAAAATGGCGGGATTAACCGCAGTATAAGCATAATTGTTCTTGCTGCCTTTTATCACGTTCAGTCTTAGAGAGGGGACCTCAGACTCCCCCAAGTTGCATGGGTTCAGGATGTGTTTCCGTGGACTGACGAACTGATGTCTCCTTGGGCCGCATGTAAAATGTCCTGCTCTCCGTGCGTGAGCGGTCGGCCCTCTGGGTCTGCAAACGATGATCGAGCTGAAGTGCAAGGTCTGTGTACTCGGTGCACCCATCGGGGGGATTAACTACTTGTGCCAGGACGTCTTTAAGCTCTCCTCTTAGCCCTCGGTAGAAAAGGGTTGTCCTTTTTTCCTAGGGCCAGTTTGTTTCGGCTATCAGGCGGTTGAAGAACGACACGTAAGCCAAAATATCCTGATTCCCTTGTCGCAAAGATAACAACTCGTCGTCCAAGACCTGCCCTTGTGTGCTACGGGCAAAAAGCTTTTCCAATTCACGTTGAAAGCCCGCAAAATTACGAAGCAAGGGGTTATCCCGGTTGACTAACTGTACAGACCACTCCGCAGCATGTCCCCCAAATATGACAACACAAAGGCTACCTTGGACTGGTCTGAGGGAAATAACCCCGGTTTACACAGAAAACGATACTGGTTCATAAATGTGCTGAATTTTTTGGGCTCCCCAGAGAACCTCTCCGGGGGCGCCAGAGGTATATTGCCAGGAAGGACTACTTGTACTGGAGCTGCTATGGGCTGGGGTGGTGCAGTTGGTGTAGCCGTGGCTCACCCTGGTAATGGGGTCATACCCGCTTGAGTCTGAAGCAATTGGCGAGCTATCTCATCTGTCTTATCTTGGTTCACTGCCAATTCACGCCTCAAGGCGTTTGTCTCCGAACGAGCTGCGTGTACCTCTGCCCTCAGCTCCCCCAATAACTGTGACAGTTGGTCTACATCCGAGGTCTCCATTGCTCAGGCGGAGGGGTTTCAAGGTTGGCTTTGTGTTCTGTCACGCTCACCTGAAAACTCTGCAGGAGCGCGGATTCTCTCGACCTCTGCTCTCCTATCCTCTGAATTCTGTTCTAACTCCCTTTCCTGGGGTTCTTCCTGTAAGGGTAGGTAAAGGACGGGTTAAGTATTGTGCCTGGCCCTGATAACAACCCCCTCCCAACTTCCTGAGTGAGCACGGTGTTTAGGGGCTCACCTCTTATTTTGGTAAGGCATGCTCTCCGTCCTGGCTCTGCAGGGGCGCTATGGTGCGGGGCCGGATGGCTGTTGTGCTGTATGGAAGCTGTCCCCACGTGTGTGGTTTGCAGCGGAAGAAAAGGCGAGACCGCCTCCTAGAGTTTTTAGAAAGTTCAGTGGATCCAAAATAAGTTCAGGGACAGTTAATTCACTGGCCCTTATATGGTGGACGTGAGAGTTCAATGTCCAAGTGTCCTCGGAGGCCCAGTTACTTCACTAGGCGCAGGTAAGGCGAAAAGTATGTCCTTTGGGTACTCAAACCCAGAATTGTCTTTAGCGACTAATCCGCCTTTCTCTTGTCTTTTTCCTAACAGGTTTTGTCAAGAAATACCTCTGTAGAAAGGAAATCCAACGAGCTGCTGATGCC
Source organism: Ambystoma mexicanum (assembly GCF_040938575.1). Taxonomy (NCBI): domain Eukaryota; kingdom Metazoa; phylum Chordata; class Amphibia; order Caudata; family Ambystomatidae; genus Ambystoma; species Ambystoma mexicanum. The sequence continues at coordinate 846,263,331 of NC_090941.1, read as the reverse complement.
AGATGGTCCGCGTGATGAAGATTGAGCTGAAAAGGCGATCGGACCCGCCGAAAAAACAGGTGAGTAGAAAAACGAAGTTTGCTAATGCTTTCTGTTGTTTCCTCCTTTCAGATGTGGAGCTCGAAGAAGCAAGCATGCCATCCGGCTGAGGATCGGGTATGCAGAAAGCTGTGGAATTGCTCCGGAGGCTGAACCAGGTAAGCGCGTTCTCACTGCTACAGAGAAAACACACGAAGCAAGTCTTGCTCTTTGGGCGTGGCTTTTATAGAGAGCATCGCCCAAAGACTAGAGCGTTGCATGAAGTCCAGATTGGCACAAAAGGAATCCATGTAAATGCAACAGGAAGTCCCTTGCTATTCTATGGGGGGTAGGCGGTTCCTAATGGGGACATGGATATCAACCTGACCTTGCCCTCCAAGCTCTCACCCATAATGCTCCCGACTGATTTCTCTTTGTGCCATCATGAACTGGGTATGAAATCGACTGGACAGTTCGACCTAACCTAGTACCCATGACAGGTACACACAGGAGTCGAAGAGGAGACGGAGGAAGAAGCGGCACTTTCGGTGCTAGCCCAACAGGTATCCATTCACAACATTCTTCAAAACAACTTAACTGGACCGGAATCTGCTGGACCTCGCACTCTCCCACTGAGCAAGAGAAGTGTGATCATCGACTTGGAGGAAACAATCAACTTGTCGGACTTATCTCAATACTCTACAGAGGAGGTAGATTTGGAGAACCACTGAACAGAAGAACAAAACCAGCCACCACAAAAGATGTCTATTAACAATAGTAAAGCCAGCACCAATGGAAAATCACCACCTTTTATGTTGTTAGCTGATAAAAGGAAAAAAATTGATAACGACCAAAGGGAACTCCGGGAGCATACGAAACCACAGGAAAAACGCTCCCCGAGAAAATTAAGAAATAATCAAACATGGGATAAACACGCAAGTACACACGATGAAGAAAAAAGAAGAATGAACTTGAGAGAGAGAAAAGATGAGAGACCAGCAAGGGAACAAAGGACACATAACTCTGGAGGCAGCTCCAGACACTCACAGGGTTCAAGAAATAGAGAAGTGAGCAAAACCTTTAACAAGGAGGAAAGAGTACTTACAAGGACAAAATAAAAAGTGCTAGAAACTTTTCTCTCGAAATCATAGGAATATCCGACGGGACAATTTTGAACAGGAAAAATGTGATGACATTGTTTCACTGTATACCGTCCCTAAGAACAATCAATTCAAGTGACATTAAGATTGTGGAATTTGGAACATGAGGAAAACTGGATAGCGTTTCTTTACATATCCCCTTGCCTGTTGTGAGAGCAATGATAGCACAAGCTGTCGAAAGCTTTCTGATATTGGGTTACGAGTTAACAAATTACAATGATGTCAAACGAAAGTGGGAGCGAAGTCCACGAGAAAGAATGCAGACCCTAAATTCGGGTGAACTTATGAGGCAAGATCACCCAAAATCCAGCACAAGGGCTGTAGAAATAACCAGTAAAGGAAATGGAAAGCGGGAAGACCTCGAAGCGAAAAAACTGTTGGAATTAAATCCTAATAAAAAGTCTGGCGAGATGGGGGAAGAACAGGCCTGTGAAGAAAAACGACACAAAGTGGGGTCTACATCACCACAGAACGAAGCAAGAGGGACTTTCAAAGATCCTACGGGGGTGGGTCGATTCCCGAAAGGCCCACTATCAAAAATAAAGATAACATTTAACCTGGAAGAATGTGAAAAAGAAGAATTATCACCTTCAAAGATGGAAAAAGAACTGAATCAAGTAAAAGAATACCAGAAATGGAGGTGGATCTTAAAGGCGTTGAATCAGAGCAGCCGTAGTTAGCAAATCCAGAGAGAGGGACTTGAAGACGCTTCAGCAAAGGAAACCTGGGGGAAGCTTTCCTCTCTGAAATTTGCCTCTTGGAACACGAGAGGCTTTGCACACCTACTAACTCCAAGCGATGTGTGCCTAGGAGACTTTGATGTCTTGTGTCTCCAAGAGATGTGGTTAAGAGATCAACAATGGACGGCTATGAAACATACATTTTTCCGGCAGCGAAAGGGCTCTCAGGTAGACCCTCTTCGGGTCTCTTGACTATGTTGCGGTCAAACAAAGAGCTACGAGTAACAAAAGTGATAGAATCATCATTATACTTCTGTGATACAACTAAAATGGGAAGGGAGAAACCAAAAAACACCAAAACCGAAGGCGGAAGATATGATAATAATTAACACCTATTGGAATCCCCTAGCCATAAGTGATGACCAATTCCTAAAACAAGCTAACAGTATCATGAATAAAATCATGTCCGATTATCATCTATGCCATCTGATTATATGCGGAGACCTAAATCTAGAATATCCAAAAGTGAAACGGACTAACTCAATTTCTACCCTAAAAACTCCTGCGATAAAAAGGGGTATAAAATGGGCAAAATTAATGAAAGTAAGGGTCCTCACCTCTTGAGAAACAAAGACGAAAATCTGACACCAACTTGGGAAAAGGACTCATTATCAGCCACCCTGGATCATATCTTTGTTACTTGTGAATTTCTTACGTATATCACCAATTTCCAGGCTACTCGCACCAAGAAAAGTGATCATAACCTGCTTGAATTTGAGTCGAAATCCCAACATGAAATAAGAAAAACAATGGAAATGGAGATTGAAGAAGCAAGCGGAAGAATAAGATTAAAAGTGAAACCAGAAGATGTGAGAACGCTAACCAAAACATACACTAAAAAGAATTAGTTACCAAAAAGATAAGGTGGCGGATTACGATCAATGTTTAAACATCTACAAACATAAAGTTAATGTCTCAGTGAAAAACGCTCATGATCAAAACCACACCTACGATAAAATCCTGGTTGAAGAGAGGAAAAAATGACAGTTAGACAAGCAAATAAGACTCTTGACAAAAAAGATATGGAAGCAGCACTCAAGGCAAAAAAATAATTTAAGAACTGGCTGAGATCCCGCAAAGCATCTGTGTATCAGGCAGATGCAGAATACATGTTAAAATTGATGAAGGGCCAAACTCGAGGGATTTCTGGTCAGTGATCAAGACAACATCAGGCACCTCTCTGAATGTAATCCATAACAACGTAGGAGAAGATAAGTGGATAGATCACTTCACGAAGCTTTTCAAAAACCCAAACATAGGGACGATGAGTTCCGATAACAGGACGAAAACAAAATGGGACCTTCCTACTGATATAACATCAATTATAACGAAAATTAAAAGACTGAACACCTCCAGGGCCCCGGGGCCTGATGGCCTGACAAACGCCCAATTAAAAGAAGCACCAGAGAACTGAGCACTATTCATCAGTAAAGTATTCAATACCATAATTGAAACGCAATCCATTCCTAGATCTTGGAAAAAAGCCATCATAGTCCCGGTTTATAAAAACAAACCTAGACAAAACCCGAAGAACTACAGGCCAATAGCATTATTAGACGTTATTGGCAAAGTATATTGTTCAACTCTACTGGAGATGTTTCAGAAGTGGGCAATAGACAACGATCTAATGGACCCATTCCAGTCTGGCTTTGTAAAGAACGCAGGAACCTTGGCCAATATATTTCTGATTAACATCTTAAAAAGCAGGACCAAGGAAGGAAGACCCGGCCTATACATGGCTTTCATTGACCTGGTTCAAGCATTTGACCAGATCAATAGGGAGCATCTATAGGAGAAACTGGAAGCCAAAAAATGTCCCAGAAACATACTGGAACAAATTCAAGCTCTCTATACAGAGACGTCCCTATCAATTCGCCTGAACCAACAGGGCACGCTATCAACCCCTATACAAACATCGAGAGGGTTTAAGCAAGGATGCCCTCTGGCTCCCACACTATTTAACGCCCACGTATGGGACTTTAAAGATTGTGAGACTGCAGTGAGATTGTACCAACCAAAAATGGGAGGAGAGGTGATATTGCGCCTGTTATACGCGGACGATCTAATTTTATTAGATCAAACACCGATAGGGCTGCAAAGACAACTAGATAATTTAAGCCGATACATCGGAAAGAACAACTTGGAAATTAACAAGATCAAAACCAAGATAATGACGCTGCAAAAAACCATTAGACCTAACATCGCATTTACATGGTATCTGGAAGGTGTAAAAATTCAAACTCTCTCAGAATTTAAATACTTGGGAGTTGTTATGAGTAATGCCTTAACAGAAACAAACACGCAGGAACATCTAGGGGAAAAAATAAAGAAGTTAACAACTCAAGCAAAGGTTATTGAAAGGAAATTCCGTCGATTTTCAATCAAACCAATTCTCCAATATTATCGAACAAAAGTGATTCCATCATTAACATATGAGGCCGAGGCTTTTTTGAACTTACCAGAGGAGCTGTGGATAAAACTCTGAGCTGGGGGGAAATCCGCGGCAAAATTGCCGGTTTTTGGCGCGATTACCACCAGCGTGAAATCCGCCAGCGGTAATAGCGCAAATTTTCCCCATTGGGCCCAATGGGGAATGAGAAATTCCCGAATGGGCCCAATGGGGAATGGGCAATAACCCTTCCGCCAAACTCGTGATCCGGCGCTAATACCGCCGGGGGGTTTGGCGGTAGGGCTATTAGCGCCAGTGCTAATAGCGCCGGCGTTACCGCCCAACTCGTGATGAGGCCCTATATCTGAAGATTTTCCCAAATAGACAACATCGACAAACTTTGATGAGAGCATAGCTCAATTTTCTGTCAACTAATGAAGTAAGGGCAATCAGAGGAATCACAACTACACATGGCTGTAGATTCTGTGAGAGACCGGACCTTAAGGAAACACTAAGACATCTCCTTCTGAACTGTAAGGGCCTTACAAAAGAAAAAAACATTCATATGATCCACTTGTTCAAGGACTTGTACTCCTATGAAAGTCACGCAATTTTTACAGCATATTGACCTTGGAAAACCTTAATCCTAAAATAGGAACAGTAAGGAAACAAAGAAAACGGGAACTCGGCTTTGGAATTTAGAAAGAAATTGTAAAAAAAATGTGTGAGCATTTTAAATCAATAAAAACAAAAAAACAAAAAAGCTGAGGGACATTACATGTAAAAAAGAGCAAAAATGCTTTCTCTGTGCTGTATGCGCTGTGTAAAACAGGGCACAATTCCTAGCACCGACAGTACAGCGTTTAATAAATAATAGCTAAAATATACAGAATCCTGTGGTATTGACAGGTATAATTCAACACTTTGGGATGTGATTAGGTGGCCATGCTACATGGCCTAAATAGCTTGATAATGTGTGACCTATTTATTTATTGTTTATTTATTTATTGTTTGCTTGTTATGCTCTTGTACAATAAGAATATACTGTTTCAAAGAGCCCACATGGCAACACAGCACTCCACCTAAGTCAATGCCTAGTATGGGATGCCCAATTGAAACCCTTATTTATATATTTTTATGTCAAAAGTTATTTTATTTCTGGATGATGTACCCTTATATAACGCCCCTCTCTTTGAATCCCCCCGACCTCACTGAGCCAAGAAGTAGGTTTGTTTTGCAAATTAAAAGATTTATTTGAAGAATTGAACAATATATATCACACTTGTATATATATGAATAATATCTGAATATCACACTTATGAATATTTATGCAATGATCAGCAATGGGTAATATTACAATATCAACAATCTCTTAGAGAGAACAGTAATGATTTTAAACAGGTCAATTGCTTTTAAATGTTGTTTGAATTGAAAGGGAAAATGCTAAAAATGATTTTAATTCACTAAATGGGATTCAGAACTAGTGAGAGTTGCTTTGGATTGGTTCAGGTAGACACTAGCAATGATTGTTGAATGATTGGCAGATTGAAAACGAAATTCAGAAGTTAAAAGCAAGAAATAGCTGTTTTTACATGTGGTGAAATTGAGCCAAATGAGAAATCGCGGCAAACATTACACCGCACGAAAAATGCTATTAAGGAAAACTATAAGGAATGAGGTTCTTAGTTTGTTTGAAAGCAGTGGATGTTAGCTTCAAAATTACATTTAATTTCGTTCCTCAAACCTGGAACTTTGTAACAATCTCAAAGACTTCAATCCTGAGGCTTTTGGCCACAAAAGGTATGGGGTAATAGCAGAATATCTGCTTAAATTCCCGTCGCATGCATGCAGACGGAAATATTTAAAATGTAGATTTAACCAATATGAAACAAACGAGATCTTGTTTAGAAGAAAGTTAATATCAAAGGATCAGAATTATTGCCGTTATTGTAAGGTTGATGGACAATGTGAATCACTACAACATCTTATAATTGAATGCCCAATTTTAAATGATATTAGAGTGAAATGCTTCGGGGATAAATTGTTGGTACAAAATGGCACCAGTTCTGCACAAATATGGAATTGCTTGTTTTCTAATCCAAGATTGACTATACAGCTTGCAATTGTGCAATTTCTAAACATAATCTTCCCCGATCCGAATTCAACTTCAAACACTGCTCACACTAATTTAAAGTGAACAGTGAATGTTGACCCAAATGAGAATATGGAGGATCTTATCTGTTGACAATTTAATTACTTTGTGGTATTTTGTTTTGTTTAGTTATAGTGCTCAAAAATGTGTTAATTAACTTTATCTTGCTTTTTTCCTGACTGTGATGGGCTGTAAATATTGTTTTAACTATTTTTCCTTTTTCTTCCTTTTCTTTTCTTCTTAAGATGAGGAATAATGTATTTATAACAGTGTATATAAAACATTTGAAAAGTTGGTTTTCCAACTATGACAAATAAAAAAAAAAAAAAAAAAAAATGTCGTTCCTAGCACGTACGGTCCAGAAGTTACAGAGGTTTTAGTAAAGGTCGATTTTTCTCAAAAAGAGATCAAGATTTTACAAATGAGACTGCGCTTTTGAAGATTTACCAACAAGGATGGCCTTATACTAAGGGGCTATGAAGATGCAAGATACCCAACAGTCAGCCACCAGAACAGGGCGCCTTCCTCTCTGAATTTTGTCCACCAGGACACTTGACTTTCTTCAGAAAAATATTAGCGCACAGATGATTATCACTACAATTATCACAGAATTATATGAATGAGAGAAGGATTCAGGATAGACGCAAGAGATTCTACAATGCAGTGTTGGTTATGTTGGAATGGGTTGGATTGGATTACTTAATACTAAGAGATTTGCTATGGACAGTTCTATGCTAAATACTCACTACTATGGCATTGGAATGGAATGGGCCCGTCAAGGATCTGGTCAAAGGTTTGGCTGGAATTTGCTCGCCACCATACAGGTATCAGGCGCTTGGTTCTGCTCTCAGCAAGGCACTCTGGTCTGCACGGCCTCTTGGACTGGATCTGATGGGTTCTTGGTTACAGCTCTGCTGGACTGATCTAGATCTTGGGTTCTAGTAAGGGTTCTTGGCCAGAAGCAGCAAACAGCTCACCCAGGCTGTTGAATGGTTTAGGCCCCGTGGAAGTTTAGGGGTTAAAATCAGGTTGCTAGATTTTAAAGGCCTGCTGAAAAGGGTTCAGCTTTTGGGTTAGGCCTCTGCTTCAGGGTTCTGGAATCTGGTTCTGGAGTCTGGATCTTCCTTCAGAGTGCTTCGCCAGTCGATCAGTGATGAGTGAATGTGTGTCCTCTGCCTGTCCTCAGCAGTCCCTATTTATCCATCTTCCAAAGGGGTGTGGAGGCTGATTATACCATGCCCAACCCTCTAAGGATCTGATAGGTCAGATAATTCCCCCTCTCCTAATTTGAGAAAGGAACAGTGTGTCATGATGTGTTATCATGTGTCAGAGTGACACAGTGTTTAGGTGCAAAGAAAAATCCTCCCCTTTTCTTCTGTTTCAGAAAATCTATTTTTCCTAAAAAACATATTTACAATATCCCCAACTTGTTAATATTACATATATACATCACTGATTAATTAAGGCACGTCTCGGTTCAAGTCCCATCTTCATACTAGTTTTTGTTCGCAAATGACAATTTTTCGCGCTTTTGGGTGGTTACTCAGGGTCAGTTCTGTACCAATGTTTATACATGCATACACATACCATCTACGCATATTCCTGTAATTTTTCATGTTCCTAACATAATCACAATTGCTAGAATATGAACTTTTTCGTGGTTCAGTCTTTGAGTGTCACACCGATTCCAAATTAGTTTTAAACTGTGAGCAAATTTTTCATTTTAATAACCTATAAATCCCATATTTTTACCAGTTCAGTACAATTTGCTATAAGTCTTTTCCACAAACATACAGTTACTTCAGTTTCAAATCCACATTTTCAGTCTGGCCCGCCTCCAAGGCTTGGCTGAGCCAGAGAGTCACATGGGCTTGTCTTCCTGGGCAGTTGGTGTCAGTCACACCCGAATTAGCATTTTCTTTCAGTTCAAGGAACCCATTGTCTCTTTCCCAGAGCAGCAGAGGAAGTCTTCTCCCCTTCTCATTAGCATTCCCATGAGATATTCTCTCCTTTTGGTGGGAATGAACAGGGTGGTGTGTTCTCAGTGGGGGAAAACCTCTTTGAAGTGTTATCTGAATCACGTTATCTTATAGTCAATTGTGACATTGTTCCTTGTGAAAAATTACAGTTACAAATTTAAAATAAGCAAACATACTTTCAATTCTAGTCTTTTTCAATGTGAAAATCAATGTGTGGCAGCCTATATTGCATTTGATGGAAGTCCCTTCTTTGGCATATTTAGCTTTTGAGACACAAGTTTCACCTGACTGATTTAGAGATCGCCAGTGTCTGACAGAGGCGAGTAACGGTATTGCACCCATTTTTGACATATTCCTTTCCAGCAAGCATCTTTAAAGTGGATTTTATTCTGATAAAATATGCTTCTGCTGACATTATATTTATGTGGATTCTTGAAGTAGAATGATGTTCAACACCCAACATGGAGGTTGGATCTTTTGGGTGGTTTGTGAGCCATGAGTGAGCCATGATTTTTGCAAATTTGACAACCAAAAAAAACAGATTTCCACACAGCTCTGTGTTTCTTTTGCAGTCATTTTGCTCTGTGGGCAGTCAAATGATGGGTTTTGGCAGTGGTCTCCTGTGTTTCCACTGACATAGGCAAAAGTGGATGGCGGCCTATTTTTCAGATTTTTCCTGCACACTTCTGGCTGATTTTAGTGCGCATAATGCTTTCCAGCGGCCATTCTGAGGTCCCTGATGCAAGCAGCGCACAGGAATGTTGCAGGGCCTGGACGAGCGGTGTAAAAACATCCCACACTGGGAAGAATTGGTGTGGGAGGTCAAGGCCCTAAGGATTCATAAGGGTCAAGGACATCGATTCAGCAACTGTAGGATTACCAGAGGAGAGAAGGAGGGAAGGAGGAGGAAAAAAGGAAAGTCTTAAGGAGCTTCCGGAATTTGGGAAGATCCTGTTCAAGGCGCAGGGGGGTGCAGAGGGCTATTCCAAAGGAGGGAGCCTACAGAGGAAAGTGAGCGATCCCCTGCCCTCTGTTTAGCAAAACACGTTACACACAGAGAGTTGGTGCCAGAGGATCTAAGTGGTCTAGAAGGAGAATATTTAGTGAGATAAAGTTGAAGATGGTGTGGTCCTATGGCCCAGACACACTTGTGAATGATGCAGAGGGATTTGAATTTAATCCAAGCAGCAACCAGGAGCCAGTGAAGACTTTTTAATGCAGGAGAGATGCAGTCCCTGGGCTTAAGGCCAAGGATAAATCTTGCTTCCCTATTCTGGATAAGCTGGAGGGGTCGCAGAGTGGAAGACGGAAGATTCAGGAGGAGGCTGTTACAGTAGTCAAGTCTATAGAGAACCAGGGCATGAGTCACATTGAGCCCCTGAGGGAAAGTGAGAAAAGGTAGAATTACTTTGAGAAGGAAGAGCTGATAGTTGGACTTCATGGCAATGTCCTGAGTGTGAGGGAGGAAGGAAAGAGAGGAGTCAAAGATGACTCCAAGCTTTCTGGATTCAGTTGAAGGCACAGGGGGAGAGGCCAAGGAGGAATGCCAGAGTGAAGGGAAGAAGGAGGGAGTAGGGGTCCCAATGGGAAGGATCTCGGTTTCACAGGCATTGCAGCAGAGAATATTAGAGGCACAGCCGGGCTGGATGGCAGATAGGCAGTCAGGGATGATGGAGGGTGCAAGAGGGTCAGTAGGGAGTCTAATGAAAAGATGTGTCATCTGCGTAACACTGGAAGTTGGAGGAGAAAGAGGAGATGAGGCATGCAAGGAGAGCAAGGTAAATGTTAAAGAGACAGGGGAGAGTATAGAGCCCTGAGGGACACCACAGGTGGAGATGGAAGTAGGAGAGCTGAAGTGACCCGCGATGACTTGGGAAGAGCGGTTAGTGTGGAAAGAGGACAGCCATTCCAGTGCACATTCTGAGATACCAAGTGTATCGGGAAGCCTTTGTATGAGGATGGAATGGTTAACTGTGTCATATGCAGAGGAGAGATCAAGAAGGATAAGGACATCTCGAGAGTTGGAGTCAAGAGATGTGAGCAGTTATTCAGGGGTGTTCAAAGAGCAGATTCCATGCCTATGGATGCTCGGAATCCAGATTGATGGTCATGGAGGCCTCCAACAAGTTCAGTGTGAGAGTTGAGTTGGGGCAAGGCCAGCTTCTCAAGTAGCTTCCCCAGGAAGGGGGTGATGGGGATAGGACGATAGCTGACAGGGCAGTTAGGGTCAGAGTATGGTTTTTTCAGGAGTGGGCGCACAAGGGAGTGCTTTAGGGGGGAGAGGAAGATCCAATGATAAAGGAGTGATTGTAGAAATCATTGAGAGCAGGGGCAAGAGAGACAATGTTATCCTTGACGGTCCTGGAGGAGTAATGGGAGACCTGTTTAGAAGAGACCTTCATGGAGCAGACAACTCTGGTAACTTCTTCAGGTGTGACAGGAGAAAAGGAGGAAAAGGAGGAAGGACGGGGGAGTCTGGTGGAGGGGAGTAGGATGGGTTGTGAGGGAGTGTATAAAGGATGGTCAGAATGTCCTGACTTTTGGTGGCAAAGTGTGAGGACAGTGCATTGCAGAGGGCCTATGAAGGAGAAGGGGAGGAGGAGACTGCCGAGGGGTTGGCTAGTTCCTTGCAGATTTTGAAAAGTTTATCCATGTTATTGGATGCATCGGAGACCCATGCTTGAATGTGGGCTCTTTTCTTTGCACGGATGGCAAGTCTGTATTGCTGTTGTCGTACCAAGTATTACGCTTTGAGGCAGGTTGCAGACGGATCCTCATACTGGGGCAAGAATGTTAATAGTGTTGGTGATGGAAAGATGGAGGTTGCTGAGGGCAGAGTCAGAGGTAGAGTCAGAGGTGGGTGGTGAGCGGGAGTGAAGGTGAAGGTGATCGCAGTCACTCGTTTCATTGGGCGGGTGATAGTGAACGAGGTTGGTGCGACTTTTGGGGGAGGCGGTCATGGGGCCAATGGGACCCAGATGGAGGAGAGGAGGCAATGGTCTGGCCAGGAGGGGTGACTAGTGGGGGGAGAGAGAGAGGTCAGAGTGTATGAGGGCATCCAGATTGTGTCCAGCTTTGTGGGTTGGCCCAGAAGGGAGAATAGAGAGGGAAAGTGAGGATCAGAGGTCAGTTAATAGAGTGGATGCAGAACCAGGGGAGTCCAGTTGAATGTTGAAATCACCCATAAAGTGTCCTGAGTGTTAGGGAGGAAGGAAAGAGATGAGTCAAAGATGACTCCAAGCTTTCTGGATTCAGTTGAAGGCACAGGGGGAGAGGCCAAGGAGGAATGCCAGAGTGAAGGGAAGAAGGAGGGAGTAGGGGTCCCAATGGGAAGAATCTCAGTTTTACGGGCATTGAAGCAGAGAATATTAGAGGCACAGCAGGCTGGATGGCAGATAGGCAGTCAGGGATGATGGAGGGTGCAAGAGGGTCAGAAAGGAGTCTAATGAAAAGATGTGTCATCTGCGTAACACTGGAAGTTGGAGGAGAAAGAGGAGATGAGGCATGCAAGGAGAGCAAGGTAAATGTTAAAGAGACAGGGGAGAGTATAGAGCCCTGAGGGACACCACAGTGAACGAGGTTGGTGCGACTTTTGGGGGAGGCGGTCAGGGGGCCAATGGGACCCAGATGGAGGAGAGGAGGCAATGGTCTGACCAGGAGGGGTGACTAGTGGGGGGAGAGAGAGAGGTCAGAGTGTATGAGGGCATCCAGATTGTGTCCAGCTTTGTGGGTTGGCCCAGAAGGGAGAATGGAGAGGGAAAGCGAGGATCAGAGGTCAGTTAATAGAGTGGATGCAGAACCAGGGGAATCCAGTTGAATGTTGAAATCACCCAGAAAGAGAATTGTAGAGGTGGACGAAAGTAAAAAAAAGCAGAAGTCAGCCCATTCAGCGAGGAATAGGGACGTGGCGCCTGGAGGCCGGTAGCTGGAAGCAATGGTCAGGGTGGAGGTGGGAGAGGTGACCAACATGCAAACCATGCTTTCAAAGGAGGAATAGGTCTGGGTAGGTAATATGGAAGCAGGAACCCACTCAGGGAAGATTAAGGCAACCCCCCACCAGTGCAGTGAGGTCAAGGCTTGGAGATGATCTTGAAGCCGTCAGGGAGGAGGGAGTCAAAGGCAGAAGGAGACAAATGTCAGAGGAGTGTTTGTTGGCTGAGCAGGTGTTGAGAGTTGCCAGGTGGAGGGGGCCAGCGCTTTTGAAGGTTTTCTGAGGTGGGGAACAGGGGCGTGGTACACCATTCAGAGGATGGAGGGAGAGGGAAGGGGGAGATGCAGGGAAAAGAAGGAAGTTAATGAGAGAAGGCAAGATGCGGTCAAAGTTGGGTTGTGGACGCTGAACCAGAATGGTGCCCGTGTGCTAGACATTAACGAAGTAACAAGAGGATGCAAAAGTAGCCAAGAGGACTTCCCACTTGGTGCCACCATTCATAGAGACGTGTGAGGAGGGTGAGAGAGTGGAAATGAGATCTGAAGAGGGGACAGAGAAAAGGATATCAGTGAAAACATCTCTAAAGGAAGCTCTGTCATAGGTGTCTGCAATGGTAAGTCCAGGGGACAGATGTAGAGAGCCATAGAAGGCATGGCTTTTAGCCAAAGAATGAGGTGAACTCACTAGGGAGCCTAGTAGATTGAGCCGGGGAGAGTATGTGAAATGCAGCAGGAATAGAATTGCATTGGGAGAGTGACACAGAGATGTAACTATACACATGCAATTGATTTTAAAAATGGAGGCAGCAAACAATGCAATTTAGATGGTGCACAGGAAATGCAGAAAACCCAAATTCTATTTTAAAAGCACACCCCAAATTCGACTTTAAATGAAGGCAGCAAACAATGTAGATGGTGCACAGGAAATGCAAAACACAAGTGAGAGTAATAAATGCAGTGAAAGGAATGAAGTTAGTTAGGTGAGGGCGGAGGAGGTGAAAAACACTGATGATGCCTCAAGAGAGTTAGTTAGGGAGCTCAGCCAAACTCACTATCATGACAGCAGGGATTGTGGGAAGCCTTTGAGCCAGTAGCAGTGAAGGAATTAGTCAGGTGGACAGATCATAGTTAGAGAAGCAAATCTATGGCTTTCCAAGCCCTTCTCGGCCCAGGCAGGCACAGACTGGGCCTTTGAATGAGGGCCTTTGAGTTGGGAGCCAGCTTAAACCTTCCGGCTCCTTATTGGCTCAGATGTTTAGAGAGTGGCCAATCAGCTGAGGTGAGGCAGACCAACGACTAGGTACCTTTTCTCTAGGAGCCAGCAATAAATTAACCCAGTTTCAGAAAGAAATAATGCCTTTTCTCTGACACATGGTTTTGACGCTACACATTCCATATAGGTGTTTGCCTTGTGTTTAAATAATATACTATGTTTCTTTGCAATCATTGCACACTTAGGCAAACCACCAATGATTGTGCATCTGTTTGTTTTGTTTGTTAATTTTTCTTAAGCATTTGCCCTTCTTTCTTTGTTGCATCTGTTTAAATAAGATTAATGTGATTTGATCCACATGTACACCAGAAAACGAAAAAGTTTCATGTTAAACCTAAATGCAGAAAATTCTCTCTGCATTTACTAACACTGGCTAAATAAAAAGCTACAGTGCACCCTTGAAGGGCTCAATTGCTCATCTTTTTTGAATACGTATGACAGTTAGCTTAATGAAATATGCATGCTGAATAACATAGCCTTTACTAAGATATATATGTAAAGAGACTTAAAGTAAGTGGCACGACGCCATCCCTCTTGTTTCGAGGAGGCAGGGCAGGCTGCACCAAATGATGCTAGTTGTAAATGATGGCGGCCATGATGGAAGTTGCGATGTTGGTGAGCACCTCATGGCATAGACCCCAGTTAGGCAGAAGAAAGCAGTCCCCAGGTCATACTCAGATGACTTAGTGTGACTGCAGTGTCACATAGAGGCAGATTAAATTGTTAGAGCGCATTTTCGCCATGCTCGCATTGCAGATAAGTACAAATATAAAAGCCATAGATATTTAAAAAGTAATGGAAAAACTATAAAAGCCATAGATATTTAAAAAGTGAAGGAGGCAGTGAAAGGGACTTTACCTATACGGGACTTTACCTATACTAATTTCATTCCCATGGGAATTGATATCCATATAAAGAAATCCTCTCTTATCCTCTACTTCCTCATGAAATTGCACAGTAGGGTATGGAAAGTGCTCCTGTGGTACAGGAATACGCAGTGAAGTGGGAGGGGTACTCATCCTTGTATTAGAAAATCATAAAATCATTTTTCTATATTGCTTTGGTGAACCGATATCCTGCGTACTCTTAATTGATAACACTGTTTTCCAATCCAAACCTTCAGAATCAGATGAAACTCATTGCAACCTGCATTAAAATTGAGTGCACATGCTAAAAATCCACAACCCCACATTCACACTGGAGGGCCAACTGATCTAAATATGTGTACATATATGTAATTTTTCAATGACCCCTTTCTTTCGAACCAATGCTTGTATTTGATACATGAGAAAATAAAATGTTCTAAGCTTGCTGACTGAATTCAGACACGAATTTTATGTAAATATTAACTGAAGAGAGTTTGAATACACTGACCGAAAAGCAGCAATGTTGTCATTTACTGCTTAAAGGTGTCATAGTAATGTTTAGGATTAGAAATGTTAGGAATATATTTCATTGATTTAAGGTGTAACTGCATATATGTGCCACCTACTAGTGAGATTGTCACAGTCAGGCACCTCTAATAGTGTGTATAAGTTTTCAACATTCATGTGTTGTGTTGACTTACCCGCCATAAAGTAAGGGGACCGACCACCTTTGGTTTTCTTTTATTCGACTACATTTGAGTTACAAAGATCCACACAGTTTGTTTCTTGTCTCAGAATTGTGGGGCAGGATTATATATCAAGGAACATTGATGAATCAAGGATTGCCACTTAGTGAAAAGATCAATATTTCAATAAATATCTCAATAGCACTGAAGGCATTTCCTTCCCTGCCCCACCTCTTGTTGAATGATTACCGCCATGTGTGGGCTCCCCAGCCTCCCCTGCCAGGAAATACTAGAAGTGTATTCTACTGTGTAGAACATTTGTTTTATAGAAATGCCTTCCACGTAAATTGTACAACTGTTTTTGTATCTGTAACCTTGAAATTAATTAAAACATTTAACACCTTTTTCCCCTCAAGATGGCAATGTACCGCAGTTGTTGCTACCGTGAAATACAATTTTTCCTGAACAAATGTTTAAAATTGCCCCACAACTTATCAGTGGGTACCAAATGGAAGGTGCTTACGGATGGTAATTCTGCTTACTGCTGCTGTGGAGTTGGCTACTACTTAATGAAGATCTTAACAGAGCATGAGATGAATGGTTGGGGTTGATCATATTATTCTGTCACTCTGTCAACATTTAAACACCATCAATGTTAATATGTTGTGCGTAAAGAATGCAAGAAAAATCCATTGTACCTATAATGTATGAGTAGAACACAACATTTCAGTTAAATCAAGTCATACGTACTTTTAGTACTCATCCCTTGAATGTATGCGGTTGTCGGCAACTTTGGAAGGTGTCTGTATTGGGCTGATCAATTGCAAAGTCTGCCGGCCAAGTCACTGGCGGTATCCGGTCAAATAAACCGTCACTGGCACTTCATGTGTTGAGCTGATAAAGTTATGTATACAATAGTGCTGGCCTATAAGGTAATGACAATTAGCTCACATGAAATGCAAGATTTTCAGTTACTTTGCATGCACAGTGAAATTGAGGTGACCGTCCAAGGGTGGCCACTAGGTGGCACTTTAGCGTGTGTGGGTGGCTAAGTAGGCGGCTCTTCTACCCTTGCCTAGTTATGATATTCTGTTGGCGGGTAATACACATCTCTTTATTACTGGATGAACTTTAGTAGTTCGTCATTTTTGAATACGGCCCTTCAACGTGTGCGTCATAGTGATTAAATGATTCTGTGCGTATGACATTGTTTTGCCGAAGTAAAGTATTCTGTGGTAATTCATTTTTTAAAAACATTTAATCGAGGAAGTAAATATATATGCTTTTAAGGGTTAGGTGGTGTAGTTGGGATGTTGGGGGTAGGGGTGGTAGTGGGGAGACCAAGGGTTATGAGGGACACCCATAATACAATTCTAAGTGATTTCTGTCAATGTGAATGATCACAGAGTACATTTTCGGCAAAAAAAAACGTAGAACCATTCTGTGGTATATCGTTAAACGTTACTGTTTTGGTTATAAATGTTTTATTGCGCTTTGCGTTTTGTCGGACAATGACGAGTACACTTTTTGTGTGCGATATTTCTCACTTCTTCCGTCTACGTCCGTCACATACAAATGTGGCTTTTAGGATGGGCAAGCTGGTAAAATTACTTGGCGGAATCAGGCTTGGCAGTTTTCCAGCATGTAACCAGTGAAGACTAACATCAGGCATGGCAAAGTACAAGCAGACTTTGAAAGCTCTCCTGTTCACAGGGGGGCTGTGCAATTGAATTGCAAATGTGTGTATTTCACTCGAATGCTAAACGCATTCTGTGCCTCCAGTCCTACTACTTCAGCTGTTCAATCTGTTGGGTCATTTCTTTGCAGATGAGGGCTGTACTTCCACATGGACCTGTCTGCTGTAAAGTGCAATGGCAGATCTCTCGAGACTGCTGAGACAATATCTGCCTTGCAATTGTTCTGCCTGAAATGTCTGATCCACGTGAACAATGTATTCTAAAATTGCCTTTTACAATTGAAGCTCTGAAAACTCTAATACTAGCTGCAGGTAATGGGGATGCATTATGTGTAATATTTCTGAAACAGATCTGCTTAGTCGCTCCACACAAAAGAACACATTTTCTATATCCACAGCCGCTCCCCCACACGTCGGACTGGAAATGGAGGGTTATGCTGTCTTCACTCCTTGCCTTCCCTCGTTGCAGAAGGTCAAACCAAGTGCCTATATTCTGATAGTGTCTGTTCTCATATGCCCAGATCCTCAGATTCTGAGGTTGTGCAATGCATTACTGCCAGTCAGTATGACAAGCATTGATAAAGCCCGGCTTTTGTAGTTGGTCATTGCTTTTTACATTTATAAGTATGAATTACCATCAGTTGACTATTATTACTTGACGTATTAGCCTCTGCTGGCTGATTAAATACTTCAAACATTTTTCAACATCAGCTGAGGCACAAAGCCTGCAATTTACACAACCTGTTAGGGAGACCCTTGAGATGCTTTTGATCCCTATAGCTTTCAGCATGGCATCATGAATAATTTGCCAGGCAATAAATGATGTGCCACAAAGAGGTGTAATCCTTAACAATCCAGTTAATACAGGCAAACTAGAATACAGATAGCCGTTGTACTGTGTGATAACTATTATTTGCAACAAGTTGAAAGTGTTGTGCTATCTCAATACTGTCAAGACTTGGGGAGCTACATGTGGTCATAGCCATCTGCCACGGGAAAACTTGCCCTGGCGTTGTGGATCATTCTTGCCACGCACAGTTCTGGGAACTAAACATCTCATGATTCCCAGCAGCAGCGTGCATCATGCACGTGCCGCTGGGTCTTGAAATACTTTGCACCTGCGTGTGCTCCTCGCTGATTGTTTTGAACGTTGGAGGCATGGGCAGGGTGCGGATGCGGAGTGAGGATGCCGACTTGGGAGCAGGGAAGCCGGCATTATGGTGATAAACAGAGCGTCTGGGAAATAGAATCTTGAGCTGTGATGGTGAACTTCTGCAGCTGAGGACTCAGGTCTTGTGGAGGAGTAGGTAGATGCATATACCCTAACTCCCATCCCCTCAACGTCGTCATACTGGAACAGCAGGAGAAGAGCTGTATGTGGGACCCCCTCTGCTGTCCTTATACCGCATCAAGTGTACGAGAGACTATATGCACCCAGACAACCGTATCGAATGTACCCTCATACTGAGAGAGTGGAAGGATGTCTGCACGGATCTTTGGACATCATGCAACAATTAGTGAAATCTGACGAGGGCAGAGTGATGTCATGAAGAAGATATATGAAGACATACTGAAACGATATGAAAATACTTAAGAATAACGATGTAACAGAAGCAACAAGAGAAATGATAAAGTAATCATGTATGCAAAAAGAAGACAAATTAACTTGCTGATTAATAGGTGTAAATACACAGTAACACAAGGTAGATGCGACATATAGAAGCTTGCTACAGAGGAAAATATAACGTGTCAAGGATGGCCATAAAAGGAAAAAGGATGTCGTCGTGTGCAAAGATTCAGTCCAGCTACCTCAGAAACAGACCAGGGCTGCAGAGTCAGGAGACACTGGAAAAAAGCTTTGTGTTCAAATGAAGAGGAGTCTATGTTGACTTGCGATCCAGTAGGCTAATTGAGGAATAACTGTAAAGCACAAAGGGAGGAAGACGGATCACCCATGGACGTGAGACATATTACTCTTAGATTAAAGAAGAAGAAAACATTTGCAAGAGCCAAGTATTGGACAATTAACAATGAATAAGGCTCCTGTAATATGCAGTGAGCAAGTCTCTAGAGGCCAAGAGGAGCACTAATGCTTAGCATAATTGAATCAAACAGCAGTAAATAAGAGGTCAAAATGGACACATTTGCGGTCTCTTCACACGTGATGCAGAAGTCGAAAACAAGGGCTATTCATTAAGCCTTGGGTGAAGATAGTGATGTGCTCCTACTCCCTTGAATATCCCAGAACAGACAGGAGACTACAAGGTCAACTACAGACAGTAAACATTGGCTTATGGTCAGACTGATGAGAGATGATGGACTAACTGCTTTTTAATGTGTTCTCAAAACCCCTCTGTGACTTACTTGTTTCTCTGGGTGTCCGGTTTGCAAACTATGCTGACGACAACCACTTAGTTTTCAAACTAACTGGGGTATACAGCAAAGACGTGAATAAAGTAAACAACGTTTTTGAAGCCATACGGATGGCGGTAAATTCATTGGCTCTTAATGAGTCAAAGACAGAGTTGCTTGTTACCACGTTATCCACGTACCCAACAAAAACTGAAAAAAGCTAGATTCTCAGTACAAATGCTTTACATTAGGAGTCTTTTTTGATTCACACTTGTCCTTTAAGATACATGTTTCTTACCTTAAATCATCTTGCTCCTATTACACAAACCTACTTTGGCAGATTTGTCCTTACCTATCAGAGGCAAATAGAGCCCTGATTGCTTCAGCAATCATAAACACGAAGCTAAACTATTGTAAGAGTCTCTTGATGGGCACTTCTAAGGCCAACATAAAAAGGCTCCAAGTAGCACAGCAGCTCCAAGATTTCTACCTTTTGTAGGAAGCTGCATTGGCTCCCAGTCGAGCAACAAATCCAATTCAAGGGTTCTGTCTTCTATCTTGATGTATAAGTGCCTCTCAGGTGAAGCGTCCCTCTACCTCTCCTCAAGGATAAAGAAATTTCCGTTTAGGCGGACTCTACGCTCAAACAGTAATATGATGTTACATCAGCCTTGTGTGGTCCTTAAGAGGATTGGTGGCACCAGTTTCAATGCATGGGCACCAGCCATCTGGAATTCACTCCCCTTACATCTCAGGAGCTGTGTCTCCACAATTCTTTAAAAAAAACAACTGAAAACAACACTGTTCGATCGAGGGACAATTTAGTAACTATTAGACTCCCGCTATGACCAAGATACCATCTAATGCAGTCTTCTATGTGTTTTCCTGTTGTCTGTCTTGTGAGCGCCCTGCGGCATGC
This sequence comes from Ambystoma mexicanum, assembly GCF_040938575.1. Classification (NCBI taxonomy): domain Eukaryota; kingdom Metazoa; phylum Chordata; class Amphibia; order Caudata; family Ambystomatidae; genus Ambystoma; species Ambystoma mexicanum. The sequence continues at coordinate 846,243,171 of NC_090941.1, read as the reverse complement.
GAGCGAGTGTTACAATATAAAACCCTGCTTTATTAAATTGAGAATAAAGTAGTACCATGCCATATTCTTTTAGTCTGTCTGGTTATTCGGTGTGAGATCTTTATTAGTAATTCCATCTAGAACAAGGGACGCTTCAAGGTGCTAGAGCACATTCTTCTCATTCCAACCGAGTGGTCCAGGAGGCAGCTTGCGTTCCAGTGCGCTCAGATCACTGGCGCTGCCTGCTAGATGTTCCGCCTGCTACAACACAGTTGGGGTAACTTAGAGAGGTCCCGGAGCCAAAGATAAGTATTGTGTGCACTTGAATCATTCTTACTGTGTGTAAGGTATCTACTCTGTGAAGTAAAAGAGTCACTTGTTTCCCCACAAAGCATTGTGTCTGAATTAAGTCACAAACTGGATTGGCTTATGGGGAGAGGAAAAGACAGCTTGAGGCAAGAAGCTGGGGTGGAGAATTACACCATACAATTTGTGCGCAAAAGCATCAGCGTTTGATGGAGGGTATAGATAGACTCTGATTTAATGTTTCATTTCATCACGTGTTACATGTTTCACTGTATCTCTCATTCCATCATGTATTGATATTGTTATGTGCTCATTATGCATTCATTCCGTCATGTACTCATTTCCTGTGTTCATTCAGGCATGTGAATATTTTGACAATTAGGCTATATGGGGTAGGTGTGTAGGCTTGTAGATTGAGTTTACGGTAAGCGACCATACAGGTTGTTGACGATGCCCTCAACATCTTTCATGATGACCATCCTTGCCTCCTGGTTCTACTCGTCCTCCAAGCCGCTTTTGACACAGTGGACCACCAGTCACTCACAGACACCCTACATCAGCGCATGGGGATCAGTGACCATGTCCTATGCTGGTTCAAGTCCTACCTAGCCAACCACCAGCAGTTTGTTCAGATGGACTCCTCTAGATCACCAATGCTACCCGTCACCTGTGGAGTCCCGCAGGTTTCCATACTCTCACTAGTGATCTTCAATCTATACATGGAGCTGCTGCGCTGGGAGCCCCTCTAGACACACACAGCATTCATATCCACCAATACGCAGATGACACACATCTATATCTCAAGATTGACTCCATCAAGGACATCCACAGGCTACAAACCTGCCTCTCACTAACCCAGTCTTAGATGTCCAGTGCATACTTGAAGCTCAAACCCTCCAAGACCAAATTCCTACTCCTCACCAACAACACCAAACACCCAGACATACAGACCTCGCTATCAACTATGAACCTTGAGGGCTTCACACCCAAGCTCACCTCCTGTGCCATGCCCCTTTGAGTTCCACATCAAAAAACACCTCTCGTCCAAGACATACCTAGCTAAGAAAACTCAGACAGCCTGTTATCAGCTCTCCCTCCTGTGGAAAGTCAAGCCCTTCCTCACTCAATACAGCTTTAGATCCACCATTCAAGCACTGGTCCTATCCCTCTTGGATGGGGGCAATGCCTTCCTCAAAGGCCTCCCGTCGTCTATCCTGTGACCCTGAGAAGTGTCCTACATGCGGCCGCATGCCTCATCAAGGGTCCACGCAAATATGACCACATCACTCTGGCCCTCATCGACCTTCACTAGCTCCCACTGCACACACGAATCACCTTCAAGTCTTGCTGCATCATCTGTAGGGCAGTCACCCTTTCAAGTCACTTAGCTACCTCACAGAGAAACTCAGCCTCTCCGGCAGGTCACGCACTACGAGAAGCCAGGACACGTCCAGACTTGAAATCCGCTGCTGCAAAAAGGAAAGGACCAGAAAACAATCCTTCTCTGCCTATGCCCCAAGACTATGGAACCTCCTCCCTGTCAGCATCAGACTTGCCCCCACGCTCCTTCAATTCAGAAAAGAACTCAAGACCCACCTCTTCAAGGAATCGCGCCTCCTTAATACCTAGTCCATCAATTTGCCCCGCGCCACCTGCCTTGCTAGATGCCGGTTGCCCCTCTTCTCCCCCCCACCTTGTAAAGATGTACCCCTTCTAGGTGTCCCTTTGTATCTTACCACCACTGTATATCGGTTCTGTTGTTACCGCTGAAAAGTGCTCCATTATGCATCTGTACTGTTGTATACCTCTATAAAGTGCTCAATAAAAACAATAATAATGATAATAATGAAAACACTATGGCAGGATTAGCAGTGTAGCTGGCTCAGTGCTACCTTAGAGCGAATGTTCAGATCGCAGCAGGATTTAATACAATGGCAAACTTCAGCGTACAGCAAGATTCAAAGCTATGTCAAGAATCCTAAAGCAGTAGGATTCAACACAATGGCTAACTTCAGAGCGCATCAATATTTAAAGCTAGGGCACAATTCCTAAGGCAGCAGGATTCAACGCAATGGCAAATCTCAAAGCACAGCACATTTTAAATCAGTGGCAAAGTTCCTATGCAGTAGGGTTCCACACAATGATAAGTATGAAATTGTACTAATAAAGTAGTGGCAGGATTTCAGGAGCACAGTGATGACTGTGCTTTCAATTCTTACCGCCTTACCCAATTGATGCAGTATATACAGTGTCAAACTTCGGGCCACATCAGAATGCAGCAAAATTGTGAGCAGTTGAGCAACGCATGATTCAACACAATGGAAAACCCCACAGCACAACAGGACTCAACAACAATGGGAAACTAAGGAGCGCAGCCATGTTCAACACAATGGGAAACTAAGGGGCGCAGCAAAGTTCAAAACAATTGCACACTTCAGTGATCAGCAGAATTCAACACAATGGTAAACTGAGGAGCGCAGCAAGGTTTAACACAATGGCAAACTAAGGAGTGCAGCAAGGTTGAACACAATGACAAACTAAAGGGTGCACCAAGGTTCAACACAATTGCAAACTTCTATGCTCAGCAGAATTCAGCATAAGGGCAAACTGCGGAGCGCAGCAAAGATTAACACAATGGCAAACTAAGAAGCATAACAAGGTTGAACACAGTGGCAAACCGAGGAGGGCAGCAAGGTTCAACACAATGGCAATATTCAGTGCACAGTAGAATTCAACACAATGGGCCTCATTACGACCCTGGCGGAAAGTGACTGACCGGACCGCAACAGCGTAAATAGCGTTTCCGCCATTGCACGAAGGAGAAAAGTGCGGCTAATTACGACCCATCGGGCACGAGCATTACGCCATGGCGGAATCCGAAAGGCTGCGATGGCGGAAATGACCCCAAAACGGCCCTTACCGCCGCCGTACGCTGCACCAGGTGCAATACCGCCACCCATCTTAGCGGTCACCGTAATGAGCGGTCACCGTAACGAGCGGGCACCGCAAATTACGGGCACCGTAAATATACGGAAACGGAAGTAAAAGCATGTGGCCGGAACGGGAAACAGCACGCCGCACAACTATAAAATCCGAATCCCAACACAACCATTAAAAATCCGACCCTGACACACATCCCAACCCGTTAGCAACCCCAGTTAAAAAAATAAATATGGGAAAGTTAGCCAAGAAAGCGTGTGATCGCAAGCGGCAGGTACACTTCTCCCGAGAGGAACTGACCGTGCTCACCGAGACCCTCCAGGAAAATGCCGCCGTCGTCTTCTCCAGTCAAATGACCAGGACGGCCCTTGCCAACAAGAAGGCCATATGGGCCCTGGTGGCACAGCGCGTAAGTGCGGTGGGGACAACACCCCGCACGCCACAGCAATGTCGCAAGCGGTGGGACGACCTGCGGATCCGCGTACGCAGCATACTTTCTGCGAACAGGAACATCGCCACAGCTACCGGGGGGGGTTCAGAGTCGCCCATCAAGTTGACCCCCTGGGAGGATATCTGCGCCTCCACCATAGGAATGGAGAGCATAGAGGGAGTCGGAGGGATGGAGAAAGGAGTGCCGACATCCGGAGAATCAGGTAGGTTGGCCAAGAGAAACAATGCGAAATCCACAAAACACGAACATGTGCAGTACCATGTGACCCCATAGTGCAATACATACTTTGCCCTGACAGCGCCCTCTAAAAGTCAGAATGAATAAACAAATCAATCAAGATGCCATAAACAACCCCTACATGTGCAGCATGCACCCCCTAACTGCAGGCAGCCAAATGAATGCATCCTCAATCCACACGAAAATGAGACCACCTCCAAGGCCCAGTCCCAAATCAGCCTCATGTACCACCCCAATGCATTTGATACGTTGCCATTCCAAATCCGACAGACCCATAACTAACGCTCGCCCCTCTTTACTCCACCACAGGGTCCGATACCAACGACGAGCTGCAGGACACCCCTACCAGCACGCCTGCAAAGAGGGCCAGGACCAACGTCCCAAGAGCCTCCACCTCAGGTGCAAGGATCAAGACACGGCAGCAGCAGGAATCAAGTGGCAGCACACTGGAGGGGACTGCAACAGGCACCCCAGCAGCCAGCAAGTCCACAACCCCAGCACCACAGGTCCCCCCAAAGAACGCATCTGATGGCACTGCCTCTGGTGGTAGCAGCACCATAGGTGACACAGCTGTCATGCCAGCATGCTCCGACACGGAAAACAGTGCTGGCGACGTAGGTACCATCCATGACCTTTCCCAATCCCCCTGCATGTTCCATCCCCTACACCATGACGAAACCACGCAGGGGCACCCTGAAGACGACGACTGGCCAACCCCCACAAGTCCTGTGCCAAGGCAACATGTGTTGAGCAGCCCCCCTGTCACACCACCGCAAATGTCCATGGCCCAGCAGAGGCAACAGTCCCTCGACCTGCTGATCGAGCAACAGCAGGAAGTGTCCACGCTACTCAAGGACCATGCAAATGAATGCGGGGGTTCCAGGGCAGCCATGGAAACATCCACCGAGACACTCAGGGCACAAATAGAGAAAAGTAGTGAGAGCCTCAGGGGAGAAATGGAGAAAAGCACCGAGAGCCTGAGAGCACAAATGGAGAAAAGCACCGAGAGCCTGAGAGCACAAATGGAGAAAAGCACCGAGAGCCTGAGAGCACAAATGGAGAAAAGCACCGAGAGCCTGAGGGGGGAACTGCATGCGACGTCCAAAGACGTTTGTGCTGAACTTGCTGCTGTGCGCCGTGTGCTCTCGGAGCTCTCACAAACCCTCAGAGACATGCATGGACGCGAGCAGGCAGAGACATCATCCGTGGCAAGTTCCGTCCAGGGCAGCCCCCAACGCAGATCTGGCAGGAACCTGCGCTCCACGGGCAGGGGTGCCCCTGATACCCGTAGAGGGGGCTTGCAATAGCGTCCAACCACGGACAGCATGCATATTTGGACACTGGTGTTGGGGGGGGAGGTAGTAGGGTGGAGGGGGTGTGTTGGGCTTCACTGGGTGGCGGGTCCATAGGGTGTATAAATCAAATCACATTAACAATACAGCACCTCATTATCATCCAATGACATGTGTGGACATTGATATTTGCGTACGAGGCCTTCATAGGCGTACAGTCCACAATGTGCCTGTACTACACACACACAGTGCCACAGGTCCCCTTTCCGTGTAATAGGCACCATGCGTGGTTGCTAGAAGCATGCATCTATGATGCTCTGTCGGATTGCACGTGCATCCTGTGCCTCATGGACTCCTTGAGGTGCCTCCACATCCCCACCCTCATCATCATCATCATCTTCAGGTGCATGCAGTACAGCGTCAGGGGGCATGGGCACATTCCTACGTATGCACATGTTGTGCAGCATGACACATGCCATGACCATCTTAGAAACCTTCTCATGGCTGTACATGAGTGCCCCGCCAGACCTGCTGAGGCTGCGGAAACGAGCCTTCAGTAGGCCGAATGCCTGTTCAATGACCACACGGGTACGTGAGTGGGCATGGTTGTAGTCCTCCTCATGCTCGTTCTGTGGGTTCCGGATTGGTGTAAGGAGCCATCTCTTCAGTGGATACCCGGCATCACCTGTATGAGACGAATAAAGGGTGTCAGTGGAATGATAGTGCTAAGTAGCCCCCCCCCCCCCTCCTGCAAGGTCATTGACGCATCAAATGGGCCACGATGTCATGCATGGAATGAGACTCACCGAGTAGCCAGGATCTGTGCCCTGCGTGTCGCTCCATGTAGCGTGGTATTCTTGTGTTCCTCAGGACCATAGAATCATGGGTAGATCCTGGAAATCTGGCACAACAATGCGTAAATATCTTGTTGGAGTCACACACCATTTGCACATTGATTGAATGAAATTGTTTCCGGTTGCGGTACTGGACCTCCATGGCATGTGGGACAACCAATTCAACATGGGTGCAGTCGATGGCACCAATGCAACCCGGGATGCCGCCAAGTGCATGGAATCCCACTTTTGCGTTGGTAATCTCCTGGTACGTGCGTGGTAGTGTGATGTGGTCGTCGGCGTGCTTCAGGAGGGCATCGTGCACTTGGAAGAGTGTCCGTGAGAACAGTGGCTGTGAAATGCCATGCAACTGTCCCACTGTGTGCTGGTAGGTGCCTGTGGCCAGGAAGTGGAGTGCAGACACCACCTTCAGTAGGGGTGGGATGGCGGTTGGGCTATCTATCATGCTCACGAGGTCAGCATGTGTCATGTCCACAATGGCGATTATGGTGTCCCGGTCCAAACGGTAGAGGGTGTGGATCTGCTCAGCAGTGAGGTTGAACGGATCGGCTCGGAGGCGTGGGATTGCGGGCCGCCTGCGTGGTGGTAGTGGCAGTGCTTGTGGGCCTTGCTGACCCTGCCTTGCCCTCCTCCTCCTCCTTCTCCTCCGTCTCCCCTGTGCGCCCGGTTGTTGTACCTGTTGTTGTTCGTCGTCTTCTTGTAGTTGTAGCACTTGCAGTGCTATCTGGTCCCCCAGGCCCAACATCGCTAGTCCTGCCGGTAGCATTTTGGAGTGGGAGTGGTTGTGGGAGGGGTTTGGGTCTGCTATATATGTGCTGTCGGCCTGTATGGCCTCCACCTGTGCTGATTGAATGAATCTGTGGCAGATGCAATCCCTTCTGGCCGAGCACGTCCCGCACGTAAGGCTGCATTTGGCCGCATGGCATCTTGGGATTGGAATCATGTATCAAATCCCGATGGCAGTGTGATGTACTTTGACTGATTTTCATGCTATGCTCCCATTGTTACACATGCTATGATTGCAGCCGCTTACATACCTGTGAAGAGTCAGTGGTATGTAGGGCTCGATCGATGGCCGACCCTCATGCAGCACAGTAACGTACTTCACCGACGGGCGTGGCGTCCCATTTGTGATTGCAGCCAGTTAGCATTATGACACACAGCCGCACTACATTGATGTAATTGTGAATGCAAGCGTTCACAGAAGCCTTTTCGACGTAATGTTGCAAGTGAGGAATTCGAAGGCCAGCATTTTTGGTTTTGAAGTAGCGGCGAGGATACGCCCACAGGTCTGGCTGGAAATGTAACGTTCTATTGTAGAATGTCCTTGGGACATGGCCCATAACGAGCAAGCAATGAATGATATGAATTGAATGGGATGCGCAATAGCGTAGTGGACGATAAGGCAGGACGTTCCCAAATCCATCTTGCTTCACAACACTACAGATCCGGCCAGGAGCACAGTGGTTTTTGCAGACTGCATTACGCACAGACGCGATGGAAGTTTCACATATTATGTGAGTGAATATTCATGCGTTTTCATTGCGGGATGAGGGAATGATGAATGGATGCATGGACAGATGATTCCGTTTAGGGTCTGCCATGTACATGGGTTTTTTGAATCACTCCCCTTCCCCTGCGCTATGTGATGCAAGGCTGCCATAGTGGGACTTACGTCTATCTGCCCTTGTCGGATCCTCCCTGTCTCGACGCGCCTTCATACACTTGTGTCTAGGCACGTTACTAATCCCATGTCATGGGTTCTATCTTGACGGACGCATGCACAGTAACCGACGTTGCCAATGGTGTATTTACCTCGATTGATTTCGTTATGAATCGATACTGATTTAGGGGTCTGTATATTCCTTTGGAGTGGGCTAGCATGCATATGGGTGTGGATTTGGTGTGTTGAATGAAGATTGTAATGCATCATGAGTCCCGTAATGCAATCGGTTAATTTGTGTTTCTTTTGGGTGACAGGTATCTCCTGCCCTATTGCAGATGCCATCTCTACGCCACTCCTCCAGATGGTTTTTACTCTCGACACCTGCAGCTTCGGGTGAATCAGTGGAGCACCATTTCGATCTTATGGGACGATCGCCAATGGGCCACATGCCCTTACGCTGTACTGGTGGCTAGGTGCAACATTTCGGCCTTTCAGCTCGACTAGTGCCTGCCTCATGGGACGGACCTGCGGTTCTTGCCGCTTCCATGTTGCCTTTTGGAACGTTGATGTAGGCCCTGTGTGCCATGATGGTACAGGGCGTCACACAAGTGGAAGCTGGTCAATTATTGCAGATGCAGCCCTCGGTGATGATGGTTGTTTTGGTGTTATTTTGCAAATTGCTGTGGGGCCTTTGTCATTTGGATGTGCATTTAAATTGTATTCCGATATTTGTCGTGTTGCGTTATTCTTTGCAGGTGATGTGGCGATTTTCGATTTGTGGCGGTATGTATTGCGAGATGATCTGCATTGTGTTCCGCCTTCTGAGTTGAGTTGTGTGGTACAGTACTGGCCGCGTTTGCCTACGTAGCACAGTATGGTCACGGATAGGGGCTGCCATTGTGACTGTTTACATGATGTGCTGTTCAGGGGCGGGGGATTGGCTTTTGGCCGACTGGTGCCTGTCAGCCAGGTCGATTGGTGGAATGATGGGATGTTCAGAATGTGGCTGGTCACAGGTGACTGTGTTTGCGTGCGTTTGTTGGAGGGGGACTGGGGTCATGTCCATTGGAATAGCTTCTGTATTCATGCCATCTGTGCCCTGCAGCTCCCATCGGCCCCTCTTGGGATGAGCCTGGCTGCTCAGTCACTCTGCCAACTTGTGTGGTACATGCTTCTGCTGATGGTTGGTTTGTTTACTGGCAAGAGTACAGGGCTGGTGCAATCCCCCTCAGGATGCTGTTTTGGATGTTGCCTTGCGCTGGTGGCAAGCGATGGGGGACTACTGTTGTTTTGTGTCATGTGTTCTTGATTTTCATTTTGATGTATTGTACCTTCACATGCCTGTGCTGCATCAGTACGGCTATGGTGACATGCCGTACATGGATGCCCACTCACGGGGCGCTTTGAGCCCCTGCATGCATTTCTACGTTGGCATGCATGGGTGAATTGTAGATTTCACTGGTTGCATAGTGTGAGTACATTGCGCCTGCCAGGAGTTGTGCAATGTGGCCAGGGAGTGGAGTACAGGCACTCAGTGGGCCATTTACGGTTGGTTCACGATGCCGTATTTCTCGCCATGGCGGAATGGTACTTTAAGACGTGCTTGATGGCGTTCAGTACATGTCCGCTAGGGTCAGAATTCGCGTACCGTTGCGCCATGGCGGTGATTCCGGTTTTGCAAGGCGCGCGTGCGCGTACTTGGTGCAGTTAGCGTTGCCGTTCACTGCGGTGTCGCTAATGGCATCGTACTTTACGGTGACGGGTCATAATCGCAACGAGCGGTGTTCGATGGCGGTATTGCATTTCCGCCATCATTTTTCCATTTCCGCCAGGGTCGTAATGAGGCCCAATGACAAACTAAGGGGCGCAGCAAGGTTCAACACAGAGGCAAACCAAGGAGAGCAGCAAGGTTCAACACAATGGCAAACTTCAGTGCACAGCCAAATTCAACACGATGGCAAACTAAGGAGCACAGCAAGGTTCAGCACAATGGCTAGCTAAGGAGCGCAGCAAGGTTCAACACGATGTAAACTAAGGAGCGCAGCAAGCTTTAACATAATGGCAAACTAAGAAGCATAGCATCATTCAACACAATGGCAAACTAAGGAGTGTAGCAAGGTTCAACACAATTGCAAACTTCAGTGATCAGCAAAATTCAACACAATGGTAAACTGAGGAGTGCACCAAGGTTCAACACAATGGCAAACTTCTGTGCTAGGCAGAATTCAACACAATGGCAAACTGAGGCATGCAGCAAGGTTCAACACAATGGCAAACTTCAGTGCACAGTAGAATTCAACACAATGGAAAACTAAGGAGCACAGCAAGGTTCAACACAATGGCAAACCTCAGTGCACTGCATAATTCAACACACTGGCAACTAAGGAGCACAGCAAAGTTCAACACAAAGGCAAACAAAGGAGCAGAGCAAGGTTCAACACAATGGCAAACTTCAGTGCATGGCAGAATTCAACACAATCGCAAACTAAGGAGCGTAGCAAGGTTCAACACAATGGCAAACTTCAGTGCACAGCCAAATTCAACACAATGGCAAACTAAGGAGCGCAGCAAGGTTCAACACAATGGCTAGCTAAGGAATGCAGCAAGGCTCAACACAATGCAAACTAAGGTGCCCAGCAAGGTTTAACATAATGGCAAACTAAGAAGCGTGGCATCATTCAACACAATAGCAAACTAAGGAGCGTAGCAGGGTTTAACAGAATGGTGAACTAAGAGACAGGGTTATATGCCTCAGGTGTTGAGACAAATATATAAAAAGTTGAATTGAATTAAACACAAGCATTTACAGTCAAAAGACTACCTGTTTTTATTAGCTCCTTTTCAACAACTGCCTACTAGACATTTGAAGCAGAGCAGAGTTCTGTGCGTCAGTCCCAGATGGTAGCGGCCGGTGTGGTTTGCAAAACTCTTAATTTGTTCACCGCCAATAGGTTCAGTGTAAGTGATAGAGAGGGTACCCGAATGGGAAGAAGAAGATGAATGTCTGAAGGAGGGGAGTTGGGATGGATATTTGAATCAAGTAGCAGGTGTGTGCCTCAGGTTAAATTGGTTAACATTCCCTCATGGTAAAGTCCTTCTCATCTCCAGATAATATCCATATTCAGCACTCATCCAATAGGAACAGGTGGTGTTCTTCCCGGTAACCTTTTATTCAAGAGTGAGATCCATCCCTTAGCGATCCTGCTTTTTAAAATGTGCAATATTCCCATGCTTATGTCATGATTATATCACAGTTTATAATTGGTTAAGTCTTTCCATTTGCTTGCTTGATAGTCAAACACTCCCGTAGAATACACACCCAGTGTTCATTGGGTAATCATCAGTTCTGTACATGTGACAATAAAAAAGAAAGGGCCAATTTGCTCTTAATAATTTTGAATACAAGATCAGTTGTATTCAATAATTCATGGTAGTAACCTGCCACCATGATTAAATATGAATTTCTGAAATCTGTTATAGTGAGAGGTCTGGATATGTGGCATGATTATGCTAGATATGTATTCATGATATAATTATGAATATAAATGATTTTATTTATGATAAGAAATGCACCCTTTTCTTTGATTGTAAGTAGTGTGATTATGGACATATGTTAAAAAAAGTTTTAAAATGCTAATTATAATGTTGATATAAATTGCCCATGGTTTCCAAAGGAGTTCCAGCCTTAGTTTTGTTTTTGTGGTAAGCCTTTCAGTCAATGATTGATTTAAGTAATATGACAGGTCTCTTTGTTCTCATTGCATTAGCAGACCATATGGTTGACGTTAATGAGAGAACAGGGTTGAAAGGTGATAGCTAAGTGCAATAATTTCCCTTTAAATTCAGAGAATGGGAAGAACAGAGCTTTAACTGGTTACCTCTAAATTACCAATATCTGTTTGCATTTTATTTTGTATTTTATAAGAATATCCCCTCTTTAGATGGACTTGCAAAGGTTGAGGCAGCTCATTAACTCAGAAGACCTGCTCACAAGAGACTTGGCGTGAGAATTCAATGGGGTTTTCTGATATGATAAATGAACCTTCCACCATAGCCGGAATGTATGACACTCAAACCTAAGGTTATTAGAAGTTCAAACCTGGTGTTATGTTAACTTAAATATCCAAAAAGCATATAACATTGCTATAGTCACATTGAAAACCATTGATTTTACATGAACTGTAATATGTCATATTGGAAGTGCACCATATTGCTATAGACTTTGCACAATAACTCGACAGCGGATGGAAAGGAATATACTGTTTTCATTTACCAATTTTACATAAAATCTATTGTCATATTACAAGGCTGAGGATAACAAGCGTTGGAGAGGGAATGCCACACACATTTTATCATGTACATTGATACAATCTTCCATACATCCTCCATTGGCAGTTTAAATAAAATGTCATCTTTCATGCATAATTTCTCTGATATAAAGTCTAGAATCATCTGTATTTGGGGCAATGTCTTCATGTGCAGCAGAAATGTGTTTCTTTGGAATACATGGCAACATCCTATAAAATTACAGGATAATTAACTTGACTTTTATGTGCAGTTCCTTGATTTGTAGGGAATGAAGCAGCATATGTTGAAATATACTGCTGTTCTGTATCTCACCAATATGTTGGATTTGTATATTACTGTCACTATCTATTTTTGGGAAGAGGGCACCCCCATCTACATCAAATATTTTAAATACTACAGCACAGACTAACCCCAGACCATACATTGATCGCGAGTCAACTTTTGGTGCACAAGTTACTTTGGACCTGGTCCAAATCTGTCCAGCAGTTTGGACTGTATACTTTGGCAAACATTGACCTTGTTTGTCTATGGGAAAATAAATGGGAAGCAGGCCGCACTTTAGATTTTAGTTTTGTTTGACGCTTAATAACCTTTTTTATTTTTTAACTAAACTTTGCAGTCTGGGAGGGGCCCACAGGTCCTAATTCACTTTTGAAATTTCAGCCAAAACCTCGAATCAAAAGTTATTAACGATAGAATTTTGAGGGGGTTCCTATGGAAACCCAACTCACCTTAACTATAGGGCGGTGACAGCTGCTCTATAATATATATATATATATATATGTATATATATATATATAAATATATATATATATATATATACATATAATACATCTATATTACACGGCCCACGGTAGCAGCCGTGTATTTATGTAATTATGGTTAAGTTGCTAAACCCATAGGAAGACATTTTTTTGGTTTATGGGTGGCTTATAACTTCACTCCCCCTGGAGGAATCCTCACCAAACTTTGCAAAAAAAAAAGTATATGGGCCACTCTGAATTTGTTTGCCACATTTGGTGAGGTTTCTTCAAGGGGGGGCAAAGTTATAGGGGGGTCCCAAAAAAATGTTATTCCCATAGCCTGAATGGGCAAATTCTTTGTGCATGCCTACAGTCCAAACAGCTGGAAGGTTTTTAACCAAATTTGCGGCAGGGGCTTGGTTATGATATGATATGATAGGTTAATTATAATGCGCTTAATACCCAGAAGTTTCTAAGCGCAGACCCGGGGATTGAACCTGTGGTGCTCCGTGTCATCTTGTTTCCAAGGCAAGCACGTTGCCCCTGAGCCATCCTCCAGAGACCAGCGTGCTTTTGTATGTTTGGTGGAAATCCGAGCCGTACTTTTGGTGCAATGAACTGAAATGTATGTCTCAAAAAAGAAGTGATATCTGGCTCCGCTCCGCGTACCAATTTCCCTGTTCGCTCCGCGGACACAAGTCTCATTGGCTTGCAGTATGCCATGATGTAGGCAAACAGTGGACGTGGCCGGTGGTTTGCTGGAGGGAAGTGTGCCGTGCGTCACAATTTTGGGTGATGCCGCCATGTTCTATCTGTGGACAGTACTGCGCAGAAAGGGACTGGCAAGCATAGTTAACGGCATGTGGTGATGGGAAGAAGGGAGGGAAAGGGTGGGGGAGTGAGAAGGGGTTCATCTGATATATTTCATTAGGTGGAAGAAGATAGTGGTGTGCCTGTAGTATCTGTGCACCCTGCGCCAATTTGCGGGTTCCTCCACAGGGACTACCTTGCATGTGAATGGAGGCAGTCTTCGTTACAGCACGATAGCTTGTGCGGTGACCTCCTTCCGTGGCTACTGGTGGCAGGTCAATTGCAGAAGGGGAGTGCATTGTACAGGACATGAACATTTTAACATAGCATGTCGGGCAGTTATGGTTAAGTTGCTGAGCCCAAAGGAAGACCACTTTTCGGCACGCTTATAACTTCGCTCCCCCTGGACGAATTCTTATAAAGGTTTACAAAAAAAGTATATGGCCAACTGTGAGTTTTTTTGGAAAAGTTGGGTGAGGTTTCGTAGAGGGGGGCAAAGTTATAGGGGGTTTCAAAAACTGTTTTTTTCCATAGACTGAATGGGCGAAAAGTTTGCGCACGCCTACAGCCCAAACGGCTGGTCTGATTTTAACCTTAACCAAATTTGCCGCAGGAGTGGGGGCTTGGTTCTGAAGGTGTGCTTTTGTATGTTTGGTGCAAATCCGACCACTACTTTTGCTGCAAAGAACTGAAATGTACATCTCAAACAATTAGCCATATCTGCACAATAGCTCGTGTGGCAACGTCTTTCCGTGGTGACTGGGGGCAGGTTTATTGCAGAAGGAGAGTGCATTCCACATGCCATCAATATTTCAACATACTGTGCACTATGGTGTGCTGCGTGTAGTAAGGCCTTAGCCCCTTCCATGCATGGCTGGAGGCCCTGCACTGACAACTATGTGCCCTGGTTGCAAGTAGGTTTCCCATTGTTGCTTTGTGTGTGTGGTTTCTCACCATTGCATACATTGTTGATTCCCTGGGTGTCGTGATTGTTAGCACATCCTACAGTGTTTAGTCCATGGCTAGAGCTGATGGAGTGAACACTCCTGCAGTGTGTCAACTGGGTGTAATGTTGAAATACTGTGTACATAGAAGTGGATATGGTACAACTGCATATTTTATCGGCTTGCGTAGTTTCTTTTGCACAGAGTGCTGACTTCTGTATTACACTATGAAGTTGTGTGCAATTAATAGAGTGCTGGGAGCAGGGCAACTGTTGTGAAGATGTTGTGGTCCGGTTGACAGTAACACCGTAGTATGTGAATGTCAGTGGGTAGGGGTGCCGTAGGCCGTCTAATGTTTGTAGATTCTGGTAACTGTTCAATCTTTCCATGCATAGCTGTATGACAGTGCGGCAGTTGGGTAGGAGTGCCGTTGGCTGTGGTACGTTTGTGGCTTGTGGTACTTGGGCACAGCTTCGCATGCATGGCTGTATTACATTGCAGTGGGTGTGGCAAAGGCCTAGACTCTTGGGTGAATGGCCAAAGGCTGTAGGCCGTAGACCATGCACCCAAGAGCCTAGGCCTTCACCACACCCACCACAGCCATGTAGTTTTCACGCTGCATCTTGAAGAGGGTGGTGACCTTTAAAGAATGGTTGTGTAGCACATTTTAGACTTGGTAGAGCTCCTGGAGTGAGCTGGTATGTGTATATTGTTGGTTGCATGGGTGTGTTGAATATTAGAACATCCTACAGTTTTCAGTGTATGGCTGGAGATGCTGCAGTGACAAGTCCTGCAGTGTGCCTAGTGCGTGCAGTATTGGAATACTGTCAATATAGAAGAGGGCAGGTTTGAACTGGATGTTATATGTGCTTGGGTACTCTCCTTTGTGCAAATTGCTGGAAGTAGGCCCGATGTTGTGAAGATTTTGTGCTTTGGTTGGCAGTGACATAATACTTTGTGAATGGAAGTGGGTATGGGTGCCGGAGGCTGTGGTATGTTTAAGGATTCTGCTAACTGTAACATGTTTCCATGCATCGCTTTCTTATGGTGTGTGGGTTGGGTAGAAGTGCAGCTGGCTATGTTACGTTTGTGGATTGTGGTACCTGGCCACATGGTTGCATGCACAGTTTCATTATGTTGTGCTCGGTGTGCGCAAGGCCTAGACTGTTGGGTGCATGGCCAAAGTCATGATGGGTGCTGCTATGGATGATTTTGGGTGCTGAAATGCTGCATTCTTTTGCAGAACTTACTACTCGATGTGCTTTGGAAGCACATGCGACTTAATGGTACATATGCATTGCTGTACAGAAATGATAGTGTTGGATGTAGAGGTATTGGATGTGATTGCTGCATTTGTGTGTGAATATATCACAGTACCAAATGACGGTGTGCAGCAAAAAGAACAGTGGGAAGGGAAGAAGGAATGTCCCTGCAGTACTGGGGCGCAGCCCTCACTGTAGCTGGGAAAGCGCACATGCCACATCCTGCCCTTCTGAGCTTGGTAGCCATGGAAATGGAACTGTGGGGATTATCCAATCAGTTGCTTATAGAGTATTTCACAGGAAGGGGCGGTACTATTTTTTCCCAATACTGTGTGTAGTGAGGTTGGCACAGATGTAGACACATTCAGTGCTGATCGTCGGTGATACCTTTGTGCAAGATCTCCACAGGTATGCTGTGCAAAGAGGCATTGCTGCTAATTTCGGGTTGGAAGGAGTGGAGGCTTTGTGGGGCAGTCTCTATGAGTGCAGATTTTCCAGTATGCTTCACCCTTGCAGATATGTGGCCTCTGTCGCGACTGTTCCATCTTGTCGTGGCGCATTATGGTGCTCTACATTTGGGTTACTTGCCATGTGGACGTTTGCTCTGTCACCGGAAGAAGTTGATGAATGGAGTGATGCATATTTTCCCCACTGCCAAGGTGGTTTTCTCGTGTATACCACCAAGAGGAGTATGGGACAATGCCAGTGTAATTTGTCCGCAGCCAGACCTCGGAAGGCGGCTAATAAACAGAAGCATGTGTGAATTTATGTTCACTGATGGGATGTTCTCCACCCACTATGAGATCATGACTTTCACCGCCATTGGCAATGCTATTTTCTTTTATACTGTGCAAGAAGCATTGACCAGAATTCTTTAAAAATATAAGGAGGAGAAGGAAACAGAAACTGATATAAAGAGCAAAAAGAAAAAAGGTTATTTGCAAGCACGTTAAAAAGAATGTAAAAAAACTAAAAAAATATATATATCTTTTCAGAGCCACCACTAACGACGACATCTCCTACCCTGTGTCAAATTTGTTCCCCCCTCCCGTTTCTAGCACGATAAGCCAGCGCACTCCACAGTAGTTTCAGGATTACACGTGCCACATCCTGGACTTTTCAGGATTGGAAGGCATGGAAACGGCAATGTGGAGGCTAAGGCATTGCTCAATAAGGTTTCTGGTTGTGGTGTGTACGCAAGAACTGTGGCAGAAGGTCTTTTTGCACTGTATGTCCTTCTTTAGCATTGATAACATACGTTCAGTGCTGTGTTTGAGCGATATATGTACCAAGTTTGTATGAAATGGGTTAGTGCTGAAAATAAGTCTGTGCACTGTGCAAGATAAGCAGCAGGTATCCTGTTTGTATGCATTCAATGAGTGCACTTGGTTTAGGTTGCTAAGATGCAATCAGTGTTGCTTTTGTGCGATATTTTAATGTAGGAGATGGGTTAGTCTGGAAAACAATTTGTAGCAATATTTGGAAGGAAAGAAGAGAGTTCCTGTTTCCATATTACAATGGCTGATATGGGTAAATGAAAACATTGAAAGTATCTACCATTGAAGTGGCACTTGATAGTAGGTGATGGGAGACAAAACTGTATGTTTTTTAAGAACGTTATGGTGGTTCACTGGCAGATACCGTGCTCAAAGGCACTTATAATGGGCTTGTAAACATATTGCACAAAAAGTATTCTGTAAGTGACTTCAATCCAGCACTCCAACTAAGTCAATGCTTAGGATGGGATGCCCAATGGAAGCCCTTATTTATATATTTATATGTCAAAGTTCTTTAAATCTAGATGATGAACCCTTATATAACGCCCCTCTCTTTGAATCTCCCGACCTCACTGAGCCAAGAAGTAGGTTTGTTTTGCAAATTAAAAGGTTTATTTGAAGGATTGAACAATATATATCACACTTTTATTAATAGAATAACATCTGAATAGCCCACTTATGAATATGAACAGTGATCATCAATGGGTAATATTACATACAATATCAACAATCTCTTTAATCAGCTAGGAGTAGGAATAGGGGAATAAGGTAGCAGAGAATACTTGCTATGGGTTCAAGGAAATGCAAGACAGGAAAGAATGCAGCACAGAAATAAAACTTGATATGATTTCCACAAAAGACAATATGATCACTCTTTCCCCTGTGACTACTCACTCCCCCCGCTATGCAATATGAAGAGATGGAAATGGGGGCACACAGGTTTCAGGAATACAATCAATAATGCAGTTCAATCCCAGTTCCCCCAGCAAGCTTAGAGAGAACAGGTATGATTTTAAAACAGGTCAATCACTTTTAAATGTGGTTTGCAATGAATGGAAAAAATGCTAAAAATGACTTTCATTCACTAAAGGAGATTCAGGATAAGTGAGAGTTACTTTGGATTGGTTCAGGTCAACACTAGCAATGATTCATAAATGATTATCAGGTTGAAAACGAAATTCAGCAGTCGAAAACAAGAAACAGCTATTTTGACATGTGGTGAAATGGAGCTAAATTGCAATTCGCAGAAACTTTTCTGCGTGCGGGAAACGCGATCACGGCAAAACTATAAGGACAGTTAAATTTCGGTTCTAGGACGTGCGATTCAAAGGTTACAGAGGTTTTTGTGAAGGTAGATTTTTCAGAACTAAAGTCAAGATTTCAAAAGTGCCAAGATGATTATTACTACAATTATCAAGGATTATGTGGAGGAGAGGAGAATTTAGGATAGACAAAAGAGGTTCTATAATGCAGTTCTGGACAGGTTGAAATGGATGGAATAGTCTTACTCTAAACTAAGAGATTGGTTATGTACAGTTCTAGACTGGATACTCACTCCTCTGGCTTGGGAATGGAGTGGGCCCCATCAAAGATCTGGTCAAGGGTTTGGCTGGGATTCTTTCTCGCCACCAGACAGGTCTCAGTTCTGCTCTCAGCACTGCACTGCAGTCAGCGCGGCCTCTTGGACTGGATCTGAAGGGTTCTGGATACAGCTCTGCTTTCTGGGTCTGGATCTTGGTTCTAGCACAGGGTTCTTGGCTAGAATAGCAAAACAGCACAGCCCAGCTGTTGAATGTGAGAGCCCCTTGGAAGTTTAGGGATTAGAATCAGGTTGCTAGATTCTGCAGGCCTGCTGAGAAAGGTTCAGCTTTTGGGTTAGGCCTGTCTGCTTCAGAGTTCTAGAGTTGGGTTCTAAAGTTGGGTTCTGGATCTATGTCTGGAGCTCTGTCTAGATCTTCTTGCAGGGTGCTATGCCAAGAAATCAGTTTAGTAGTGGAAAAGTGTGTGTCCTATCTGTCCTCAGCAGTCCCCATTTATGTATTTCCAAAGTGGGTTGGGAGGCTGATTCTCTATGCCCAACCCTCTAAAGATCTGATAGGAGAGATGATTCCCTGTCCCCTGATTGGAGAAAGGAGCAGCGTGTCATCCTGTGTCATCATGTGTCATGTTTATGGCTTAAGGGAAAGACCCTCCCCTTTTCTCTATACAGTGTATCTTATTTTTCATAAAAACATATTTACAATATAAGCAACTTGTTAATATTACATAAATTACATGACAGATTAATTAAGGTACATTTCTGTTCAACTCTAATCTTCCTAAGAGCTTTGGTTCAGAAATGTCCACTTTTTGCGCTTTTGGTGGGTTTCTCAATATTAGTTCTGCACCAATTTTTAGACATGCATTCACACCCCATCTGGGCACATTTCTGTAATTTTTTATGTTCATAGCATAAACACAGTGGCTACAATATGAATAATTCCAGGGTTTGGTCTCAGAACACCGCACAGAGTCCAGCTTAGTCTTAAACCGTGAGCAAAATATTTCATTTTAACAATCTCAAAGTTCCACATTTTTGGCAGTTCAGTGCAATTTGTTATAAGCATTTTTCTAAAACATATATGTAATGTGCTTTCTGAATCCACACATTGGTTTGTCTTTGCATAAAAGGTCTGGGCTGACTCAGAGGTCACATGTCTCTCCATCCTGGCAGCAGTTTGTTGTCAGTCACACCCAAATTAGCATTTTCTATTCAGCCCAAGGATTCCTTTGTCTGCACTGAGAGCAACAGGCCAGGGTGCCACTCCCAGTTCCTTTTGACACCAGCCTGTCAATCTCTTAGCCAAGGGCAGGGGGAAGTCTCCTTTGTCCAGGGAGAAGGTGTGGAATTTGTTTGAACACAGTGTGGGAAACTTTTAACTCTGAAAACCAATGTCCAAAAACTGTCTTATCGTATAGTATAACTCACATTTTTAACACATCCATTAAACAATTTCTTGCTTCAAGCCTTTTCAGAATATAGTTTTAAATTGTATCCACCTGTTAGGCTTCTGATAGAAAATCTTTCTTTGGCATAGTTTGGGCTCAATGTACAACTTTACACAAAATGGTTTTAAAACGCCAGCTTCTGGTAGAGGTGAGTAACGGTATTACACCAATTTTTGACAGGTTTCTTCCAGCAAGCAATCCTCAAAAGTGGACTTTGTTCAGATATAGATACACTTCTGTGGACCTTATATTTATGTAGATTCTTGCGGGAGAATGATGTTGACCACCCAACAAGGAGGTTGGATCTTTTTGGGTGGTTTGTGAGCCATGATTTGTGCAAATTTGACACCAAATATAAACTGATTTTGAAACCATCTCTGTTTCTTTTGCAATGATTTTGCTCTTTGAGCAGCCAAATAATGGGTTTTGGCAGTGGTCTCATGTGTTACCACTGACATAGGCAAAAGTAGATGGTGGCCTATTTTTCAGGTTTTCACTGTGCATTTTCTAGTGATTTCTAGCGAGCAACATGCTTTCCGGCAGCCATTCTGATGTTTCTGCTGCCAGCAATGCACAATGATGTTGCAGGGCTTGGATTAGTGGATTAAGACATCCCCCCTCTTGCGATGGCCGTTGATCTTCCATCAATGGAAATTCGCAAGATGTCAGCCTCATCTCTCCGGATTCCACAAATGGCAAAGTTCAGCATCTTTTCCTCCATCAGGGGTGGATCGCTTGGTTCTCATCACCAGTCCTGAGGGAGCATTGAGCGATACTCCGGGCCCCTCGGATCTTTGCTCCCGGTCCCCTGGTCGTCCTCCTTGGTCAGTCTCCATGGTTTATCTCTCTCTCTTTCTCTCTCTCCCTCTCTCTCCTATGATGACAAAGCAAAAAACATATTTGTAGACATTTCCCCACCACTATTAATGTAGTGGGACGGACATATACATTTTATAAATCAGGAGACATTTGCATTATTGTATTTTATAGACTATATTTTAGGGTTGGAATTTTATGGATCTGGAGTGGCTCCCTCTGGGGTTCCAGAAGACTCCTCCAGTTGCTGCAGAGTGTGCCTAGGATGGAAACAATTTGTCAGTCACACCCAGACGTGGACTCCCTCCACACTGTGCTTAGAGAGGCACAGCTTCACCTCACTGATGAGGCCCAACAAGGCTGAAACACGTGTATGGGGTTGCTTTTGGTACTCTTGTTCAGAGAGGAATTGCCATAGCATTTCGGTGCTGGACTGCCCATATGGGCGGGACAAAGACTGATATGCAAATGGATATTTCCCATCTGTGAAAGGCACAGAGAGCAAAAAGCGTGTGCTGCAAACTCTCACCTCAGAACAGGTTATAATGCCATGTTCTTTCTGGAGAGGAGCGCCAGCTACCTTTTTTGAAATATTTGTAAGGAACTTTGGGTTGGTCACCCTGAGTTACCTGGGGGCAACCAGACGTGGACTCCCTTCTCACTGTGCTCAGAGAGGCAAAGCTTCACCTCACTGATGAGGCCCAACAAGGCTGAAAAACGTGTATGGGGTTGCTTTTGGTACTCTTGTTCAGAGAGGAATTGCCAGGTTTAGGTCGAAATGACCGAAAAAAAAGGTCGAAACAACCAAAAGTTCTAAAAATGCTACCACCAAAGGATCGAACACCAAAAGTTTGATCCTCTGGTGGTAGCATTAAAAAAAAAAACGGGGGCTGCTGGGGTGTCCCCCGCATTGCCCCGCTCACTATACTTTATAGTATAGTGAGCGGGGGATGCGGGGGACACCCCTGCAGCCAGCCGTGAAAAAAACAAAAAAAAAACAAGAAAAGAAAAGGAGCCTGCAGTGCCAGTTCCCAATCACAGAAGTGAAAGGGAACTGGCGCTGCAGGAACCAGCGTGAAGGTGAAGGTAAGTGGGGTTTCTTTATGTTGGTGGTGTGGGTGGGGGTATGCTGGGGGTTTGGATGCAGTGGGGTGTTATGGGTGTGTTGTGTGTGTGAGAGAATGTGTGTTTTAACAATTATCGGGGCTGAAATGTCCGAAAACAAAGTGTTCGAACTTTTGGTCATTCAAGCACTTTGTTTTCGGATATTTCAGCCTCGATAATTTTTCATTCGGTCAAATCACTTGGATTCGAATTGCCATAGCATTTCGGTGCTGGACTGCCCATATGGGCGGGACAAAGACTGATATGCAAATGGTATTTCCCATCTGTGAAAGGCACAGTGAGCAAAAAGCGTGTGCTGCAAACTCTCACCTCAGAACAGGTTATCATGCCATGTTCTTTCTGGAGAGGAGCGCCAGCTACCTTTTTTGAAACTTTTCAGAATATAGTTTCAAATTTTATCCACCTCTTAGGCTTCTGATAGCAAATCTTTCTGTGGCATAGTTTGGGCTCAATGTACAACTTTACACAAAATGGTTTTAAAACGCCGGCTTCTGGTAGAGGTGAGTAACGGTCTTACACCCATTTTTGACAGGTTTCTTCCAGCAAGCAATCCTCAAAAGTGGACCTTGTTCAGATATAGATACACTTCTGTGGACCTTATATTTATGTAGATTCTTGCGGGAGAATGATGTTGACCACCCAACAAGGAGGTTGGATCTTTTTTGGGTGGTTTGTGAGCCATGATTTGTGCAAATTTGACACCAAATAAAAACAGATTTTTGAAACCAGCTCTGTTTCTTTTGCAATGATTTTGCTCTGTGAGCAGCCAAATGATGGGTTTTGGCAGTGGTCTCCTGTGTTACCACTGACATAGGCAAAAGTAGATGGTGGCCTATTTTTCAGGTTTTCACTGTGCATTTTCTAGTGATTTCTAGCGAGCAGCATGCTTTCCCGGCGGCCATTATGATGTTTCTGCTGCCAGCAATGCACAGTGATGTTGCAGGGCTTGGATTAGTGGGTTAAGACATCCCACAATTCATACCTGTACTTTCTAGTGATGGGTGCCCATGTGGAGGAATATGGATGCAGAAATTGTGGATAGTTTTATTGAACTTTCTACTGGAGGTGCATTCGAATCACATGACACTTGAAGTCTGAATGTGTAAAGGTACATATGAAGTGCTGTACACAACTGACAGTGTTAGATGCTGACATCTCGAATGTGATAGGTGGATGCGTGTGTGACTATTGAACAGTTCCCAATGAGGTAGTGCAGGACAAAAAATAGTAGAAAGGAAAGAAGGACTGCTCCTGCTTCACTGGGGCGCGGCCCTCACGGTAGTTGGGGAGGCACACGTGCCACATCCTGCCCTTCTCTGCATTCTGGGAATGGGACGGTGGGGATTATGCAATCAGATATTTAGAGTGTGCTTCACAGGAAGGGGTGGTAATTGTTTTTTGATTACTATGCATTGTGAGCCTGGCAAAATGGAGAGACGCACAGTGTTGCTCATCAGGGATGCCTTTGAGCTAGATCTGCACAAGTATGCCATGGAAAGAGGCTTTCAAGTCAATTTCGATGTGGAGGGAGTGGAGGCTTTGTGGTATGGTGTCAATGTGCCCAGTTTCGGCGTTGTGCTTGAACGTTGTAGACACGTCTCCACTTTCGCTACTGTTCATGTTGTGGTTGTGCACTACAGAGCTTTGCATTTGGGTCTCGTGAATTGTTCACATGTGTTCCGTCAACTGAAGAAGTTAATGAAAGCAGTGATGCACAGTTTTCCAACACGAAGGTGCTTTTCTCATGTATATCCCCCAAGAAAAGTATGGGACTCTTCCAATGTAAGCTGTCCCCAGCTAGAGATCGGAAGGTTTCTTATCAACAGAGGCATGTGTGAATTTATGAGCGCTGCTGGAATGCTCTCCTGTGACAATGACATAATTGGTACTCGAAATGTGCACCTTTTCCATGCAAATGGCGTTTCTTTGTCCCCCACTGGCGTTGCTATTTTGTTTTACAACCTACAAGCTGCATTGAAGACGTTATTGAAAGAATGTGAGGACGACAGGAAAACAGAAGCCACTATAAAAACGGAAAGTAATTGTGTTATTTTGCAAGCACCTAAAAAACAATAAACAAAGGCTCTTTTCAGAGCCACGACAACCAAATAAATCCACCATTAGAAAATATATACCCTACTGGTCGGATCTGGCGGGACATGTAGTCTTGCGAGATTTCAGACGGAACCGAAATCGCGCAAGCCCCATTAAGAAGGCACAGAGGATACGGAGCAGGTCATGCTCCCGGCACTCCTCATAAGGGAGACATAAAGAGACTTTTGGGGCATTATTCACCAAACCTCCCTATCCTGTAAATGGCCTTTTGCATAGTTTATTACTCTAATAACATCAGCAGTACAAAGATATAAAGTTACAAATCCAGAAGGCATCACAGAATTTTTGTACAACATCTACCCTGGTTGAAATGTATTCCCCCCACTCCTGCGGAGAGCACAAAAAGTCTGCGGAGACAGCGGTAGTTGCAGGATTACACGTGCCACATCTGGGGCTTTTGAGGATGGTGGCCATGGAAATGGGACTGTGGAGGCTAAGGGATTGCTCAATAAGGTTTCTGGGTGTGGTGTGTATGCACAGACTGGTAGAAGGTGTATTTGTGGAGAGAAATGCAAAAGCGTGCAGGTACGGCTGTGCGCTTCAGGAGTCAGACTGTATGGATTTTAGGGGAGTCCTAGATATATTGGTTGAAAGTGAATGTAAAACACTTTGCATTGGCAGCTGATTTTGGATTCTATAATGTGGATGTGCACTGGTATGGAGTGCAATAAAGTGGCTGAGTGTGGATCCTCTTTGTGACATTTTGGTGACGCACGAACATCCAGCCATTACTATTTTTCATTCTGGAGGGAAACGTTTAGGACATGTTACCGGAATTTCTCTGTAGTTTGCGATGAAGGAGGCACTTGGCCAGGTTATGCGTATGTTTCCAAAATGCTGCATAATTTTTTGGACCTTTATGCAGACACGAATGTGGCTGCATTCTTCTTGATTTGGCCCGCAAATAGAGAAAGCAAGCGATATTCCCACGAAGGCTATTAGTTCCTTTTTCGGACATGTGGCCATGTCCTACTTCCACAATGGAAATATTACGTTTCATAGCACCAATGACGTTCATCGGACTGATCCTAGCAATCAGGTTTGTCTGCGGCCTATCCAAAATGCATTGGTGCCCTTTTTGGAAGTATAGCAAGGATTTTTCTAGTAGGTAATGCACTCTTCAACCCTTCCAAATGCAAACAAACACACAAAGAAGCCTCTTTTTACAGCCTGCCATTTGTACCTGACCTGACTGCAATGTTTTTCACAGAGCCACGCCTCCCATTATTTGCCACGCAATGTGCAGAGCGTATAGACTGGGTACTTTTTTCCTTTTTCCGTTGTTTTGTATGTTTCTTGGTTTTGTAACACACAACACCGAATTAAAGGAAGGAAAGGAAAGGTACACAAGGGCCACCACCTATAAGGATAAGATAGGGCAAGTGCAGAGAGAGGAAGATGTTGGTTGGCCTTCACTTAAGTAGGTGGCAGTAATTGTCATGCTCCCGGAACGAACATTCCCAAGCACTTTGAAGTTACACCCTCCTGCAGAGAAGCGCGTCGCAGCACATACACAATACAGTGACCTTTGACAGGTAATGGTCTGTGCGCAGCATATGGTCTGCAAGGGTGCTTTGGGGCTCCGCTGCCTTACAGGAGTGTCATTGGTTTCGGCGGGAACAGATGCAGAGAATGGTGTAGAGGAAAGTAACCTACTACATTGTTGGAAGGGCAGTACACTGTGCACTATTGCCTTCTGTTTCGGTTTTAGGTGCTGTCGCATGGAATATGGTCACTTGATGGTACGGCATTTGCGGTTGCACCAGCATTCACGGACATGAGTAAATTGTGCAATCCATGACTGCTTTCAACAAGGAGAAATGCAGCTTCATTACATGGAGGAAGAACATAATTATTCAGGCAGCCCCACGCAGCCACAGTATGTTTGATACCACTGCTGACATTCATTGAGATCCGGAGGTTCTGCTGTTTACTTAGTTGTCCTTACATTTAGTTGTATGTAAGTAACCAAGCTGCAACAGTGATGCCCTCTTGCAGACTGACTACACACAATGCCACTTGCAGTGAACTGCATGTACCGCATGCGAGAATTTAACACTTTACCTCACAGTGCTCAGTGCGGAGATGCTGTGTCTGTTTCATGGGTCACGGAAGGGCAAGCAGCACATTAATCAAAGTAATGGGCCATTTAACACACCCACCGTACACTGCAGGATGCTGTTCCTTCCTCGCACTGGGCCTCAGGTAGCCAGGCGTGCTGCAGCCAAACTTTGGTAGGTTTGTACAGCAAAATACGTAGGCAGTACGGCGGCTTTAAATGTGGTAGTCTACCACATGCATCCATAGGGTTGCCGGCAGGGCCGGTGTTAGTAGGACACAGAGGCTGCAATACCTATGCGCATAATAGCTGTAGAATGGACAGACGTGCCCTCCCATATCTAATTAAAAGTGCAGTAGAAGATGCGGACATGCAGCCAGTACTCAAGTCCTATGGATACCTGCGTTGTGTTTGCACATACGCCGGGCAGGTGCATTCTCACTAGGAAACCTACATTTTGCTTACATGCTGCCATCTCGCACAGTATTGTGCGCCACAGAATCACCATGCAATTTCAACACAAAAGGAAAAGCTACTTACACACTCACCAACACTTAACATGTACATGTTTAATGTGTACGATACATAGTCCCTATTAGGAAAGGGAAGGGGTAGCACAAATAGATACATACACAGGGGAATTTTGGATTTTAACAGTTCGTCATGAGGGGAGGCAAGGATTGGGGTCTCATTGTTACGTTTCTGCTCACAGAGATATTGTTGGGGATGGTGGGCCGGGAAATGGGGAAGGGGTTGACGTGAAGGTAGGGCAGTGATATTTGCTTTCACCAATAATATGTCCTTGTACAACATCTTTTAAGGGGTCTAAATTGTTTAGCAATTGTTCTATTTTGACCTCCAGGCTGTATAGGTTGCCTTTTAACACGTTTCCTTCATTTCCTGTGGCCTTATGCTGTTGTGCAAGAGGTGCTGCTTCTGCTGCATTGCTTTCCTTTCCAGTATGTTCTGTTCAAGATATAAATATCTCTTAGGTGTATATGAAGCATTACATATTAACTGTCTTACTTTTCAGACTGTGCTACGTACCAATGGCGTTACTAACGTTACTCATTTCGTCACGAGGGAAATTCTTTTCCACCCATTTCAGGGTGCTTTGCATTGCTGGGTACAAAAAAAGTATAATGTTTCTTTACTGTTGTACACTGCACAAGCTGTGCAATTATAGGAGAAGTTTCCGTGTACTTGTTGTGTTGTAGTGATGTTCTGCTCTCAATACTTTGCAGTCCTTACTCTGCCATTTCCTTCTTCCTTTCCACGTGAAGCTACTTTGCGGTAATATTGTTGGCCCCAGACATTACTTCGCCTATTCTATTCTATTATGGTGTACACGCTATGCTTTTGCTCTGTTTCTTTCACAAGTACAGAGTTTGCAGACCTACTCCATTTTGTGATGTCATCTTTCATGTCATGGGTGTAAGTCTTAGCAGTACACAGTGGTGGCGCGAGTTATGGTTGCTTAGCTTACCATAACTGGCGAATTTCTGGGGTTTTGGGGTTTTACGTTTAGTCATAATACGGATAGCTTTTGAATTACTACAGAGTAACGGCAATGTCCCTGTATGAAACTGAACGAAATTTGATAGGTTTTTCTTAGGGCAACTGAACATTGACGTCCCTTTAAGATCGTTTCTTCACTGAATTTGATAGGTTTTTAGTAGCACAACTTAACCATAACGTCCCTTTAACAACGTTTTTTCACTGAATATATATATATATATATATATATATAGCAGAAAATAGTATTTGGTGTATTGAGATGTTCTGTGGAGAAATGGGATTGTAAGGCAGGCCCTTACATAATAGGCCCCACCCTGGACCAAAAACTGTCTGCCTGAAATTGGTCCATGAGTCATCCCCTAACCAGATTGCGCAATTCTCATGCACGATGCATCTCTGCACAGCCAGGGGAGCTTGCTGTGTGAGGTTGGCTGGGAGTGGTACCATCGCTGATTGTGTCTCCAAGCCTGTATGATGACTGGAGCTGCCCCAACCAACCCATGTCTTACCTTTAGCTACTCCTCTCTACCACCTTGGGTTGCTCTAGTCACCTCCACGACTTCTCTACTACCTTTAAATGTTCCTGCCATCTCTACCTTCTCTGTTGATCGCACTGCCTCCTTCCTGGTATGCATTGATTTAAATGAATAGAAAATAAATAACAATATTTATATCTAAACATTTATAACGTAAAAATACAGATTTAAAAAAATATATATATTAAGGGGTTAAAACGAGTGAAGAGGGCTTGTGGTAGGATTATAAACAAAGGGAAATGGGGGTGAAGGGAACCCCTTAAATTATTTTTAAAAAATCAGTATTTTGTTTGTTAAAAATGTTTAGATTAAAAAAGTGTTTGTTATTTTTCTGTGTGCTAAAATCACATGTAACCGAAGAGACAAGGAGGTAACATCTAGGGAAGAAAGCGAGGGGGTGAAATCAGAAATAAAGAATGTAATGGTAGGTGACAGGAGTGGCAGAGGTAACAGAAGATTAGTGGAAGGTGGCAAAATGTGGGTAAAACCAGAGGGGAAGGAGGGTTACATGTGATTTTAACGAAAAGAAAAATAACAAACACTTTTTTATCTAAACATTGTTTCCCTTCGTTTATAATACCACCCCAACCCGTCCCCACCCATTTTAACATCTTACCCCACCACCCATATATATATTTTTCAGAGTTTGTGCTAGGTAAACTACCCATGCAACTGCGCCGACACCACCAAGCACAAACCGCAGTAAATGGCCCGGTCACCTGTGGAAGGACTGAGACCCTGTGAAGAACTGCAAAGAGAGGATTACAACAGAAAAACCAAACCGATCATTCAGAGGAACAAAAGAGAACGTCCCAAGCCCATACGGATCCCAGAGTCGTTCCCCCAGAGCAGTGAAGGTAACGGGGAGAAGGGAAGACCTGAAGACCAAAAGGCACTTGTTATGTCATCAGAGATACTCATGCCAGTGTAAGTGATGAACACTTGAAACAAAAACTAATGAACCTGAACTGTATGAATGTGAGTAATAGAATCACAGAAGATCCTGATAGGGAAACCAATAGTGCTTGGGGATCACTACCGTGAGAAGAGTGGAAACTATCCCATTATTCAACAAGGAAAGAATGGAACATAACAGAGAGAAAGCATTGTGAACTGAAATACAGAGAAACCCCAAAGACATATATATATATACAAAAGAGACCAGGCTGGAGAGAGCTGAACTATAATTGTACAGAAAACAAAAGCCACACAGGGAAACATGCTTTCCAAAGTTACATAAAGCCCATTAAGCCAGATGCAAAGAAATAACAAAAGTTAAAGACATTTCTAATGAGCAGAGAAAAGTCAGAAATAGCTTGAGAGAACTAGGTGAACAGATAAAGAAAGTAACAAGAGATTATTTAAACATTGCAAATTAACAAGAGAAAGAAATAAGACAACTGCAAGGAGCAATCATCAGGAGAAGGGAGTCATTCTCCTGAACTTAGTGTGTTCAGAATAGTAGTAGGGTCTGTTAGTGCTAGTTTTGGACAGCAGACCTGTTGCTTTTGGACATTCACTGACGAGCACCTTAGTTAGTAAAATGGATAGGGAATGCCCCGTGGTCATAGGAAAAGATAGGCCTTATTCTTTAAAAACACACGTAAATGTCCTCAGAGTGTCCGAGTCCTTCTTCTGACCCACCACAGAGGTTAAACACACACAAGTACTTATCACAAAATAGCTACAAACCTATCTATCCCTATTCAAAGAAACTACGGGCCTAATTCACATAAAAAACCAAAGTCCGTGCAAGGTAGTAGCTTGAGTGCAAACATTACACGTCCCAAATGTACTTTGCTGGGAGCTGATTCACAGAATGATATGCCAGCAGAAACCTGCAGCGCAAAGATAAATGAGTAGCGCTTGGCACGCCCACAGCATGCCCCAGGATATAACGAACATAGCGCTGTCTAGGTACTCTGCACCCCAATGTGAAGTGTGACATTGGCCGGACCAATGGGTAAGAAGTAATCAAGGATTACTTACCAGCAATCACCATTACTTCCACTATACTAATGCAACCAACAAGCCCTCTTCCCAGTAACTCCACAAATCTGCTGCCATCCTACATTAAGGCCGCACCCACATACCCTCATCCCAGTACCTCCACTAATCTGCACCCCATAACCCCACATTAAAGCTGCACCTACAAGTCCTTGTCCCAGTACCTCCAGTAATCTGGACCCCCAATCCCACATTAAGGCTGCACCCACAGGTCCTCATCCCAGTAATTATCTGCACCCGAAAATCTGCATCACCCTATGAACCCTCCCCTTCCACACAGTAGTTGCCCCAACAAAGTGTAAACTCACATGCATGCCCCCCCAATACCCATCACCCCAATGGCCACACTTCCATAGCACAGTACTGACACTTGGTGTTGGATGAAATGTCAAATGTGCAAATGTAATCCTTTTGAATCAGCTTGCTGCATAGGTCCATGATGAAGCCCAAGCCCACCTCAGTAGTCCTCACCCATATCCAGGTAATTCGGCTACAACACTCTCTTGACAACAGCTCACTGGGTGTTCCCTCCATACCCCTTGAACTTAGGAACACAACTATTGAACTGCCACTGATGTACTAATCATGTTGGCTGCTGTACACATAGACCTGTATGCTGTCCCACACTCATTGTCTGTTGTGCAAAGGGCACAGTCACCTACCCAACAGAAATGGATCCCCACACCCACTCACAGACCCTAGGAGCTGCTGAACAGGCTGGCGGGCATTGCTCAGTATGATGGTGGTGTCCGCCATACAGTGTTTTTAAGTGCAAGGATACCTGCCAGCTATGCACCTTCAGCAACCGTGCCCAGTTTATTGTTGGCCACGTACCTTCTTCAACCCTTCTGGCTTGCCTCTTCCATGAACTTCACCTGCCAGATATTCTCCTCCAACATGATCACTTGAAAGCAGTGCTGGTGGTCCAGGACAGTCACCTCTTCCATGGCTTCCACTAGGATCACACTCAGTTGACAACAGCCAACCACATGTTTCCTGAAGCTAAAGCTTGGTCATTTGCCCTTCAGGTGACAAAGTCCTCATGTGAGGTGGGGAGCCTATTGAATAAAAGAGATCCAACACCCTTTCTTATCATCCACAATGAAAATAAGCCATATTTGTTGTGGAAGTGTAAGCACCATGGCAGCATCAACGTACACTAAGTAGAAAACCACACATTCTGGAGAAGTGAATGGCAGAGGTGAATGAGCTATCTCCAGATTCCTCAAATATCCCTGCACTGGAGAACATCTGGCCAGACAGCTGAACATATGTGTACACATCCTCAATAAGAGATGATAAACATCTTCCGAAAAATACCCCATCACAAAATGTTGAACTACATTGTCACCAGAAGACACACAATTCAAATCATATTCTACCACCACAGATACACAGAGAGCAAACATGTAATCCCCCTGCACCATAAATGGCACGATCCAACCATAGCTTACTACCCACACCCTTGTGATTCTCAATTCCCTACTGGCGAAAACATATGTCCACATGGCCATATGTAAGTAATGCCACCATGCCTACCTCAAGTAACCCCCACCATGAACCAATACCCATAAAAACATTTTAAAAGGAAGTGCCATGCCAACCACAGCATACATGGTTGACACACCAGCACACTCCATGTACATTTAAGAACACCTCCCTACATCAGCCAAAGCCCACATACGTACATTGGCCATGATGACATCATACTAAACATCATACACACCCGAAGTATGCGCACATGTCCCGCAGTGCCCTAAAACCACCTTACTGCCATAGGACACACTCAGTTGGAAATCATTTAATAAAGAAAGATGCACATGGCCAAAGAACTACAAAAGCACACATACAACAGCAATCCAAGAAATGCTGCACATGGCACAAAGAGATGGCAAATTGTTGCATTGAATAATAAAATATTTATGTATTCATGGCAAAATATGTACAAATATGGCAGAAAAAAAAGGCTTATAACAAAAATAAATAGAATACAATGAAACCTACTATTACAGAACTATGTACAGGAGTCAGTGGGCTTGTCCATAGACATTTCAGACAATGCGTATTCCAAGACTGATTCACCTTCAACATCTGCCTCCTGCAGGCAGGCCTTCATTGTTTCCTGGAGGGCTTGCAGGGCCTCCCTCATCCTTGACTCTATATCCTCCTCTGCCCTGCAAGACTCCGCCAGAATAGCAGCCCGCTCCTGTGCCAACCTCTTTGCAGATGCAGCCATGGCCCTGGCATTTGCCACCTCAAGTACCCGCTGCCTCTCCTCATCATGCTGCCTCAGGAATTCCACCTGGGAAGACACCAGGACATGTACCCACCATATTGCCTCCTGCCTTACATGCACCACGTGTGTACCTTGTTGTCTCCTCCTGGTAGCTATTCTCTCATGGATTTGCCTCCTGAGCACCAACATCTCCTGCTGTCTGGCAATGTGTCTCTTGTGCATGTACTCTCTCTGATTTGTCGACAGTTTGTGTCGGGAGAGTACTGCACCTGCACTGCCAACACTTGCTTGGGATTCCTCTACAGCCTGTTCCCCTGTTTGTTCCTGGGCAGGCTCTGTGACCACCTCATCTGCAACAGTATGGACTTCCACCTCCACCAGGAGCAAAGGCACATCCAGACTCTCCAATGGGAGGACAGGGGCACAGGAGGCCATGGTGTTGGCTAACATTGAGGCCTCAGTGGAGGTTGTCTGGGGCAAAGATAGGGGTGCGGGGGCAAATGCAGTGGCCTGACCATTATGCTAAGCAATCAGCCTATAAGTTGCATGAACAGCATCACAGAAAGACACCTGCTGTCTCAAGCCACCCACCAGCAGTTGCAGCACTCCATCACAGATGGCCTCATCAACCAGAAGTACAGTATCTGTCTGGGTGGAGGCATCAGTGAAGGTGGGAGTGCTGCAACAGATGACCCTGGGACAGGAGGATGTGCTGACCCCTCCACTGTGGATGGCTCAGCCTCCTGCTCAGAGCCAGATGTGCACATTCCCCTCGGTAACCCCACCTTACACCATGGGTCAGCCTGCAGTGGCCTACTCCTCCTTCTCCTCCTCCATCACCCCTGACACCTCCAATGAGGTCTCCATACCTTGGAGCCCCTGTGTGGTTACATCACCACCACCCTGTCCCTCTGCTACTGAGGTGTCCAACACAATGATGGGAACCAGGCTCACCTTCTCAGCAGCAGTGGCATCAGAATGTGACGGGGTCTGCTCTTGCATCTGGAGTCCTTGGCCCTACTAGGAAGCTCCACAGCACAGGCTGCACCCTCTTCTTCAGCCATCGCAACTGTGGAAAAGGGAAGATACAACACAGGAATCAATCACAAGCGCCAATGCATGTGTTTTCTCCTCAATTGTATCAGTAGTATGCAGTCATTATAAGTCGACAAGCAACTTCCTCACACACACAAGCCCATGCTTGGAAATCTGAATGAATCCAGGCTCACAAGTGAAAGGAAAATGGCAACTCACAATGATGGGACATGCACATGTGAACATAGCACATTTATGTGTGGCCAAATACACATGAGAACAACTCATTACACATCCCAATAGCAAAGAAGCAGTGACCCAAGTGTATCCTGCAGGCATGGCCACGGAAAGGGCCCATGGCCACATGGGTCCGTAGCATCATAGTCACATCTCCATACAACCATATCTTGCGACATACACCCCAGACAGCACAACATGAAAGCATGCAACATGTGCATGCGCCCGTTGCAGAGGATCAACCAGCAAAGTTATCGGTCCCAAAACAAAAAACTGTTATGATGACATACCACGTATGCCCCCTCTTTCAGTGGCCTGGCTGGTCCCAATGATGAACCAGATTGTCAAATGCACTAAATTGCCATGACCAGACATCCAAACACATGTGTCAGTCTCACCTGCTGATTAGCTATGATGAAATCATCATTCTGTAATTCAACAACCCAAAGAGGAGGTGTGCATGAATGTACCTTGTATGGTCTCAAAATCTCAATCTGGTGCTGTTCTGTGGCCTTTTTGCATTGTGACATTATCAATTGCAAAATGCGGAGACCTTTTAGTACCAATACAAAGATCGCCAGCAGTTTTTTTAAATGCTTTACCAAGCCAGGTAGGCATCCATGAAAATAGAGCAGTAAACCAGCCCTCATCCTTAACTGCACTGGTTTCTTGCACCATTTTTGCGTGCACATTTTGCAGAGTCATTATTGCCTCAATCGAGCTCCCATTCTGCTCATCGTGTGGAGGTATAAATGTACAACAACTTGAGCTAATATTTGTGCACATGCCTCCCTCCATGGCAGTGAGGAGGTTGAGGACATACCTGTTCTAGACAGTCCCATTAATCTGATTTCTCTCAGCTGTTCTTTAATCACATTAAACCCCTTTTCTGTGGCATTTATGGCCTGCAGTAATTTCCATCTTGTTATCTACAACCATTTGGTACCATCTTAAGTCAGGGATGAGAATGATCGTGAAGAATGTAGGTGCATTGCTAAAAAGCCTGTTCAGATGGGATATTGTCTATCTCATCCACTGATTCTTTTGAGAAATAATTGTCTCTTTTTCTGTGTTGTGACCTTTTCCCCTTCTTGTCGCTTTTTACTAGGGGTAGTCTACAGTTTGCACCAAATCACTTTGAGCTACTACCAGTGCCAGTTCATGCAAAACTACTATTCAGCAGATGGGCATGTGAACCACAGGCCCAAAAGTGGTTCCTCAACGCTGCTGTGTCTTCTTTCATGCCTGACAGGTCCATGATGCATTTACACCCTTCATTCTTCCCTACCTGTACTGTGCCATTGTTTCTGAAACACAGCGATGCAATCTTTATTTTTGTTATGTGTACTGGCCCTTGTTAATCCTCCACCCATTTCAGTAGTCTGGCATATTTGCTCCATTCTTCCAGGCACTCTGTATTTGCAGGTTCAATAGGAAGCCACAAGAATTCTATAAGTGCCTCTGCTCTACACCCCATTATCCCTTCTACCCAACCTTGAGGGGTGCATTCTTCTGTAATGTGTAGCTGAGGTCTGTCCCAGCAAAATGGGGTCTCTCAACCTCTTTTGTCTTTACATTTCAACAAGGGGTGGTCTCTCACTCTCGTGTGACAATATATATTTTATCACTTTGTTGTCCATTGTTTTTGCTTTAATAAATCGATCTTTGTAAGGAGAATCTGCTTTTGTGACCCATTTTATAAAAGCTGAATTTCCCTGGAATCGCCCCTGTGTTTTGCATAGTGCAATGTGAGTTAAGCAGTGTGCCTTCCTTACTGGTATTTCCTCATCCATGAACAATATGGAACCACTCAAGGCATACGGAAAGGAGTGAGCACACAAAACTGTTTTCATCCTATTTCTCCCTTCTCACTTTAGTCACCTAGCGATACCTCATGTTATTAGTCTTATGAGTGAAACCTTGAAAATGTTCTCTTAGGTGATATCCATCATCTATCACTTCACTTTTCACTCTAGTTACCTCTTCACTTATGGTAGCAACTACATTAGTTGTATCATCGCTTACAAATTTCACAGCCTCTGTATAGGCCATACAAAACAAACAGAAGGCGCCATCATTATGTCAGGCGAGTCCATCGTCTGCAGGTATCTTCTTCTCTTCTCATGTGTAAACAATAAAAATACTCTTTCTCGTGCTTGTGAAAAATACATAGGCCCTCACTACGGGTCCGGCAGTAACCGTGCCTGTAAAACCGGCAGGTAGCTGCCAGACCCGTAATGATTTACTGCCGGCTGACTTGCCGGAAACACTGGGGTATTACAGCTGGTAGGACTCAATGGGAATGGGGACCACAGAAGCACCGGCACTGTTAATAATAGTGCCGGTGCTGCCGTGACAGTCTGTGGGCCGGTGCTGTTCCGCCCGCCAGGGCACACCTGGCGGGCAGAACAGCACCCGCCCGCAGACTTGTACTTTGCAGGTCCAGAAACAACGGTGCCATTAAGCTGACCGGCACCGTTGTTTCCGGACCAGCAAAGTTATAATGAGGTTCAAACCAAGCAAAGGGTCACACGGATCAATATACTAATTATTCAATTAATAATTGACTCAGGTAGGTATGGGGAGGAGAAAAGGCACAGTCAGGTAAAGCATTATATCATCATATTTCAATATATATAAAAAAAGATCACAATAGAATTCAAAAATTCAATCACACGATAACATCATAAAATATATAAACATCAAAAAGGTCTAAAAGCAACCTATCTGACACTGCTAAACATAATTCATTTCCATCCATAAGAATGAAGCAGTGTACAATAATCAATGTAAAGGTGCTGTCAAAAAAGTGCTAAGTGCCTACTACGAGTATCTTGAAAATAATTGCAAGGTATCATCTTAAACGTAGTTTCGACAACAAGATTAATCTAGTTCAGTCATAAGAACTGATAGTCGTCTTCATCAGGGCACGAAAAACAGACATCTAATATCGAGTAACCCACAACATGTTTGGCATACAAGATGTAAATAAACATACAGGTCCCATAATAACACATATAATGTATTTCAAACTTGATTGTAGATATGAACCTCTGGTGGAACGCCAAAACAGAAAAATAAAGGAAAAAGAAGAAAAAAAGCAAATTCAAACTTCAAATAATAAACCTGACTGTGCCTAAGGAGACCCCCCAAAACCCATTCAAATTCAATTTTAAGGACTACCAATATCAAGTAAACGATGTTCACCTTGATGGGTCCATGTAGGGCGCAGAAAACAATTGCTTCATTCACGCAGCCCAATGGGACACATATCATGTCAATTATTCATCTGTGGAGACAAGGTACAATGACTGGGATTAAAAGAAAATATAACCCAAGTTCTAACCAAATTACACAGAGACCCTAACTGAGGACGTGTGAAGAGCAGCATGCATAACAGCAGACTAACCTACCAAAATGGGCCAATGAAAGCAATCCCATGAATCCTGTGGTGAAACGTGGGACCATATGATGGTCTAAGTACGCCAATTTAGAAAGTGCTGTGGCGCTTCAAATGGGGCATTCAAACGGAATTAAATTGTAGATGCGCCAAAAAGTGTCAACCTTATGCAGAAGAGAAGAGGAAAATACAAACAAGATATGTAAACAAGTCTGTAATATTAAACAGGAAGCTAAACAATCGATGTAGCACTTAGTAGTTATCTTATACAAATATAAGTTAAAGTAATCGATGAAAGCAAAACACTGCATCTGATACTAAAGGCAGAGCTAATGATGAAAAAATAGAACATGCTGTAGCTCTGAACCTGAATAGAATATGGCAGGTAAACTCTGCTTAGTTGGAGGAATTAATCTGAAAAAGGCTTGGTCTAAACACCACACATATGTAGATAACTAGCTCCTATAAACTGTAGAAGGACTCGCAGATTCTCGCCCTTAAGGAACAAATATCACACAAGGATAATTACAAATCCTAGTCAAGACGAGCTCCGAAACAAGAAGGGGGCTGCTTACCGTAATGGAAACCGAATCTGTTGTCGAAACAATAGCGGAATGCTAGAAAGTAACCGTTCTCAGCGTTCTAAAAATCAATGCTGTTATATCCACAGTCATAGACTGTGTGCGATGGAACACGCAGCGTAAATGCGTTCCGCCCCTCATTTCGCAATAATGATGGAAATTGAAAAGGAACTGGACGCCCAACTAAAAAAGAAAAAAGTAAAGGTAAACAAAGGACAATGTAACATCCTCCAAATGGATCTACTAAGTGACACAAAGGAATAGAATAAAATGAGGCTGAAATTTGTCAATGCCAAAAGAAGGGGAGGGTGGTGAATGAGCGAAAACTACTGCTAAAGATTTATAACCCTGAGAGAGGGAGCCCAGACTACATTAAATCATAACTTGGCTTATGTAGCCAAAAAATATTTCAGGGCACACAATTTAACCACTCTTCTTGTCGGTTAAGGCCTGATTCATAGCTGTGGGTATTATACATTCACCATTGTTCGCGTTGTGCCAGCCTAGATGATGTATTATTGGAGTCAACCCCTAATACTTTCTCAAGAACCCACTATTTCATATCGTTACAGCTGTGATTATTGTCCAAGAAGTGAGATACTGAGGGGGCTGTGAGAGTCTTAGTTCGTATTTTAGATGTATGTTCAAAATTATAATGAGAGCCATAGTCTGTGTCATAGTATCACTTTTCGCATTGCTGGTCGGCTCTTGTCCTCGCTCTTGTCTGTGGTCTGGTCAGTTGTTCTTCCTCTTCTTCATACTGGACTTCGTTCGACAGGGGGGGCGTACCTGCACACTTTTTGACGACACCTTTTTGCCATGCACTTTTACTGCAGTTGGCAGTGCATACTAGACTGTGAATGGGCCCTCAAATCATGGCTTGTGCCACATTTGGACATTCAGGCAAAATTGAGTATATTTAGAGGAGGCCACAAGTGAATAGGGACAAGGGGGTATTACAGAATTCACATCTAATATCCTTTCACTGTTGATGTTGGTTTCTTCTTGGCTCCCCTGTAGCGTTTTGCTCGGTCAAGAGATACATTTCAGACATTTAGTCATGGCAGTTAAATAATCATGCATCTCATCACCTAACACTGTAGCAGAATTCTCTGCATCCAATCGAGCCTGTGTGGGAGGAGCAATGGGAATGTGCATGTGTCTACCCGTTATTATTTCATGAGGTGTGAGGTGGTGGTCCGAGCATGGATTACATAAGGCAAAAAGTTCCAGGAGAAACCAGTGCAAAAAAGTTTTCTTTAGGGTGTCTTTCCATTTAGCAATCCGTTCCTTCAGAAGGCGTAAACAGTGCTAAGCAGGGTTGTTAATTTGAAAAAATAATTAATTTACAAAGTGTGGTCCATTATGTGACTGCAGCACTTCGCAGAACCCACATCGGAGAAACACCTCTGATACCAGGAATTTGGCAGCTGGACCTGCTTCGATCCAGCGGGAACAGGGACACACCACCACAATCATATATTGGTATCCATTACAATTTTGGAGAATATCAACATGTGCAAATGCCAAAATGGACCAGTAGGGTGGGGTATTGCTCTTCTCACCATTCGCAGAGTATGCCCAGAGTATATCACTGGCATGTGGCACAATTAATAACACAATGAATAACATGCTTGTGTAGGTTGGGAACAAACCAGTGTTCTCAAACGTCTGCTGCTACATATTCTCTTGTGGTGTGCGCTGGATGGTGCAGCTGTTCTAACGCTACTGTGAGCAACTCAAGTGGAATGACAGGATTTCCTGTGTTGTCTTGTTGCCACACAAGGTCACTGGGGGATAGGAACATTCCCTTTTACCCAAAGGTCCTGCTCTGCCTTTGATGCATGTCCCTGTAACTCCACTAATTGTGTTAATGGAAAGGCATTATAGCTCTCTTTTATCTTCATTTTGAGCATGTATTTGTGTGTGGCAATTGTTACTTCTGCTATCCCTGTGAAATATGCTGCTCTTTTTGCTTCAGTGTCTGCAGCTAAATTGCTGCATGAAACCAAGGCTGTGGCCCTAATATGGGCTGCGCACTTCACCATGGCAGCCAACGTGGGATATCCCAGTGCATCTAGTAATCTCCCTAATAACGGATCATGCCATACTGGTGTACCATCTACGCACTGGAATCCCCGCCTTCTCCATCATGATAGTCCAGAATGTACTGTAGATGTTACACAGGCAGAGTCAGAATATCTTGTCACTTCCTTGAGGTCATGGTCTTCCAATGGCAATATCATTGTCACTAACGCAGCTGCCTGCACCAGAAAAATGTGCTGGAAATCTGATCTTGCCAAAATCATCCACCTTGCTCCTCATCACTGCTGCTCCTGAATGCTTCAATCTGGTGCTCTGATCGATTGTCTATGAACCATCAATGAAGACCACCTCTGCTCCTCTCTAGTTTTTTTCTTTTACAGGGGGTACATGTTCATATATGACTGTATATGTAGAACAGTCATGAACCCATTCCCCTCCTTTAACTGGTTTAGCTATAAATCTCACAGGGTTTACCGTGCTACATAGATCAATGTTTATTGATTGGTTGGACAATATGACCTATATATATCCAGATGCCCACTGTCTAGTGAGTGTGGATTTTGGTTTCTCTAGGAGACAAATGGGGATTGCTTCACATACAATGTTACTGCACAGCCCATCGTTATTGCAGATGGTTTTTCTATTGCAAAGGCAGCCAATGCTTGTTCACATGGAAAATGCCCTCTCATCACTGGATCTAAGATCCCACTGCGATATACCAGGGCTTTGGGCCCCATTGAAGTTATTTGCATGAGGACAGCCATCATCGTGTACCCATTTGAATGTGAGGATGAATAAAACTCTGCTTTGTAATCTGGTATCCCTAGCATGGGAGCTGTACCTATTGATTCTTTCAGGGCTTCAAATACATTGATCATCTTGTCTATCCACATTGTGGGGCTTTTGTCCTTTTGTATATCCTTTAGTCCTTCCAAAAGGGGACAAACATACATGCTGTAGTCAAAGACCCACCCACAACAATAATTGCATAGTCCCAGAAATTGCTGTAAATCTTTCGCTATCAGTGGATGGGGTGTGCGTGCAATTGCCTCTGCTCTTTTGGGTGTCCTCCTCCTCCCTTCCTTTGATATTATCTGGACCAAATATAATACTTCTTCCTGACAATACTGCAATTGTTCCCTGTCCACCTTATAACCCTTGTCTGCCAGGTGTGTCAAGAAAGTCACAGAGTCTGTCCTGCACCCCTCTTGTGTGGTGTGGAATACTAACAAATCATTGACGTACTGTATAGTGGTATTGGGTGTCTATACATTACACAAGTTCATCTGCAGCACTCAATTAAAAATACCAGGAGATTCACAGTACCTCTTTGGGAGTCTTGTGTGTTGGATCCAGATTCCACTGTAGGTACATGATGTGAGATATTGAGAATCTTCATGCGATGGAATGGAAAAGAAAGCATTTTTAAATTAATCACTGTAAAACATATGGTGGTGGGTGCCATGTTACACAGAATTGTAGCCAGGTTTCACACAATGTTAAACTCAGGATCCACATGGTTGTATAAATGGCATATATCTCGTATGAATCTCCAAGACTCTGCATTTGCTTTTTTCACTGGGTACACCACTGTGTTGCATGGGGATTCAGATGGTACAATGATACCTTGCCGCATCTATGCGACTATACCATTTAAAGGGGGCGGGGGACACCCCCGCAACCCCCGCTCCCCTTAAATGGTAATTTTTTTTTACTGCAACATTTTTACTGTGATTTTATTACCGGATACCGTTTTGACATGGGATAGTGGTTAATTCGGGGTACAATTGCTCCCTTGTTCAGATTTATTCGTACTGCTCCAATCCCTATTAACAACATCATAACGGCCTCTAGTCTATAGTACACTTGGTACTTTTGCCAAATCTTGTTGCATAAATGATGGTACTTTTTTAGCTAACAATATTATCTGAGGTATTTATCTATACTGTATCTGCAATTGGTATGGAAGATATATTAAATAAATCACTTTATCATTGGTATCGACATCGTCAAATATTTCGTCATCAGTCATGTCACTCAACCGTAGTGTTGAATCTAGTGTTATGGCTGTGCGCCAGCTAACACCTTCATCGTCCATCCTGTGCAACACTACTTTGCCCTCTCGCACTAGTGCCTCCTCTAAATGTATCTTTATAATCTCTCCTTCTGCCACATCTGTGGGTGCTTCGGCTCTGAACAAAAACTCAGTAGGTAATCATAACAACTTGTCTCGTATTCGGGGAAGCCATCCCAACAACACATGTACCCTCTAAAGAAATAACTCTGAATTTAGGGGTATCCCTCGTAATGCTTTCAAGCCATAAAATGCCCGTAAAAAGTATTTTGCATTTGCATAATACATGCCTGGTGTCGAACATATTATCTCTGCTTCAGCTAATGAAATTGTCATGTTTAATTTGGCCATGAGGTCTCTTCTCAATATGTCAACCGGTGTCTTTTGGGAATACTGCAATGGCACGGCCATCATATCTTCTCCTACTGTCATAGATAACTGTTCTGTAAATGGAT
This sequence comes from Ambystoma mexicanum, assembly GCF_040938575.1. Classification (NCBI taxonomy): domain Eukaryota; kingdom Metazoa; phylum Chordata; class Amphibia; order Caudata; family Ambystomatidae; genus Ambystoma; species Ambystoma mexicanum. The sequence goes on along the minus strand of NC_090941.1, from coordinate 846,200,874 downwards.
AGGCCCAGACAACCCTTATGTATCCATAGTTATTTCTGACAGTGGAGATCTTGTCGCCCGCTGTCAACCAAAAAGGAAAACGTCCTATCCCCTATTGTCATCCCCACCCGGGGTTCTCTTTCCCGGTCAGGAATTATTGATAACACTGGACACATCAGGCTTCTCTGTGGGCTGTCCTATTGTGAATACATGCTCTTCCCTGTTCCTGTAAAAGAGATCTCTCCTACCACTGCCACACCCCCTATTGTGGATACCGTAGTGTGTGGCAATATATTCCTGTCCCACTGTCTGGACTGTTGCATTTGCATTTGTAATGGGTTCAGCGCTTGCTGTGGCTGTTGTGAGTGCTGTATCTGTGGCGTATGCTGCTGTGGTGGCTGGTGCATCTCTGGCTGCAACCGTGGTTGAGTTTGTGGTTGTGACTGTTGCAGGAATTGTTGCTGCTGTGTATTTTAAAATTAACCCTGGCCTTGTTCAGAATATTGCGGGGGAAATACAACCCCCCCCTCTTGGGCCAGTTTGTTGCCATACTCCACTCCTACATGCCTGTGCGTAATGCCCACATTTCCCACATGTCCAACACTGTGATGTTGGTACTCCTGTTCATTATTTTCCCTTCCAACATTTGTATCATTGCCCCTTCCACCATTACCTTTGATTAATTCTTCTGCACCAATTTTCCTTCCTCTCTTTGTCTCTCCTCTATTTTGTTTCTCTCCTTCTCCTGTCTCAATCGACAATAATGGACAATATTCAACCTTATCTTGGGTCTTTGTTTAATTTCAATCCCTACTATTTTCTTTATCTGTTTCTGCACTTCATCAGGGTGACCTTGGCATAACATGTGTTAAAATATAGGTATATTCTTGTCCCATCCCTCCCTTGTTTCTAACCACCACTTCTCTTGAATTTCTTGTATATATGTCGCTGGGTTTTCGTCTGAGTTAATTTTTGATGTCATATGATGGTAAGGTAGCCATCAAGTTGTTTTTATCTGTTTCTGGCCATGGCACATATTGAGCCAGCCCCCTCCCTTTTTGCAGTAATGGTAACTGCATCACCTTTGCTTTGCATATGGGCACAGACATGCCCTTTGCCTCTTTCGATGTCCTCAGCATGTAGCTTGCTCGGTGTCCAGGCACATTTCTTAATCTGTTCACATATGGTGTTCCCCTTACTGAATTTATTTGGACGAGCCCCAGAAGTGACAGGCTCTCTTTCCGTACTAGCTTGTCATCTCACAAGTCTATTAAAGGATACTCTGAGGAATTCAGTGGCAACTGTCTGCGCCTCGTACGTTTACTATTCCTGACTTCATTGGAATGTACGTTCCTGCTGAGTTGCTAACCGGTTCGAAGCTTCAGAAAATCCATATTAGAATATGTATTATCTTCTTGTAGGGATCATCACATAAGTTCAGCACTTTTGGTCCTGAGGAAGGTGGACTCATTTATTTATACCACCGAAATGTAAAACCCTTGTGCCCTGATTTATTCATGCACTTGGGATGCGCCACATTCAGATTAACCCGGCACATTATGTAGACCCCTGATCTCTTGAACTATTAATGCTTCATTTAAGTATAAAAAGAAGCTGATTAATCCTCAGTAGCCTCTGAGTAGAACAACAAAATACTATAAGGCTCTGGATAAACATGATTAACTGTGTGCATGAATACCCTTTGTTTATATTGAGCTTTTCACTTATGTCACATCTGAGAACTGTATCAGTTACAACGGTTGCCATTGAATGAACTGGAATTCTGTATAGGTGTGCTGGTGGACACTCTTTTTTAGCTTTGTATCTTTCTTATGCTAGTAACAAAGAGAGATGCCAGCACACAACTACCCTCCTTTACACACTTAGGTCTTAGATAACCAAAATCAGAAAATCTCTGGCATTGTCATAGCCAGTATCAATGTCATGATGCCTACCCCCAGGCATCCGGACCAAGCCCATCAGCCCCGGGAGCAGGCATCTAGACATTTAGTAAAACCTCAGCAGCCCCGGCTAGGGGCTATCTGGGTTCAGTCCTGGCGCCTTAGGCGCCAGGCTCATAGTAGTAATCAGTCCTGGCGCCTAAGGCGCCAGGCTCATAGTCATTACTTACCTCAGGCAGACCATGCTGCAAATGACTCCAATCCAACATGAAGCCTGAAAGGGACTATTTTTCTACAGGGACTATTTTGTACTCGGGTGTGGTTCTAGGGACTTCTTACCTGGGACTACTTTTAAGGCTATTTAAACCATGCCCGACCAGCAACACATGCTTCGCGTTATTCTGCATCCAGCAGCGTAACGCTCACCGTGCATGCAGCCTGCATCCAGTCTTCTGCCACGTCTGCCTCGAATCCAGAGCTCCTAAAACAAAGAGAAAAGAAAGGGACAAGGTTAGAAAACGAACTTATTTCTATTCCACACCTGATTCTGGATCCATCTCATCTCCGGACCTGTAAAGAACATCATTTCTGCACGTGCCGCACCTCCAGCTGCAGCGCCGCGCCATACTCACCAGTCTTCACAGCATCCTTCGGGTCGGCGCTGCCTCACTCATTTCTTCGCCGAACTTCGGCACCTAGGAGACAAAAGAAAACCACAAAGTGAGCCGAGGGAACCAACAAATATAATTCTTACCACCATAGACTTACCTGATTTACCACCGGAGGCATCCTTTTGTGACTCTCCATATTTTCACGTGCCGCATCTGTAAAGAGAGACAAAACAACACGTTTTCCACGTGCAACATTTACCGGACAGCGCCGGGTAATGCAGACTCTTACCTGAGCGCCACCAGCTGCCACAAGAGCATCTTTTCACGAGCCAGCTGCAAGACAAGAAAGGAAGGGGGGAACAAAAGTGAACATCGGACATATTGAACTCTATGAACTTAATACGTACTGGTCCTCACCAGGAACCTCAGAGTCAATACTCTCCGGAACTCTTCTGAGCCTTCAAACCAGTGAAGTAACTAGAATCGACGCGCCCCTGCAAATCCACGCAGGATGGAGAGCTCATCTTTCAAGAATATAAGGAGAATATTTCTACAGGTTAAGCAGACAAGATTAGGAGGGCAGATCCAGTCAGTCATCGCTGCACTACGCATCACGTGGGTGGAGACCGCAGCTGTCCGGGTCCGACCGACGCCCCTGTGGGAGCCAGGTGAGCGTAACAATCAATACGGGTACACACTACGGGTACACAATAGATGATTTAAAAGATTTGAATATTTTAATAATCAAACACAATTTTATATATAAACATAAAACAATCAAAAACCTAGGAATAAGTCTTGTCTGTGTCAGAAATATTTGAAATACGCTAACAGATAGAAAAGCAATGTCTGAACAAATTTATGAGTGATAGGCATCTTTCATGATTCACGTTGAAGTACTTACCTCACATTGATCTGTCAGAATTGACTTCTGATTCTGTGATAACTACTTCTGTTCCCGTTTCTTTGACTTAGACCGACTTATTCCTGTGAGTCCAAACAAGATACCAAGAAACTGGTTACAAAAGATCCACCCTCTGGAACCAAAGGCTCACGCTTGGAGAACATTTTTGTTGGAATTATACTTATTTTAGTTGTGAACACTTTTTGGCCAGCTGAAGATATTTTCTCTTACACATTGCCATTTGTTTAAGGTGTGAGGGTCAGGATAGGGCGTTTTGAATACAAGGACAGTTTCTCAGTTGTTGACATCCTGACTTTGACAGATCCTTAGTTTTTTTGGTTTATAGACAAGGAAACTACTCTTTAGCATAGGATAGGGAGGCATTTTCCCAACCCTTTTTCTTTTAATAAATATCTTCTTGTGGAACATGACTACCTTGTGTCTGGCTCTCATTTCTGACCCCTCCAATAATCTATTCTTTCAAGTGTCCCTGTTTGGGTGTCTTGTGCCGCCTCTTCTTCATCTTCCTCTTCTTCATCTTCTCACTCTTCTTCCTCCCCTTCTACCTCTTCCAACTCCGCGTTAATCCTGCCTCCACTAACATACACCCCTTTTGATGTCATCTATTATTTTTCTGCTGATGTCAGCTGCTTCTCGCATGCTCCCCATCTCTGTCCTCTTGCACCCTTCTACTGGTTACAGCATTCACCTCCCTTTTATACTCTTCTCTCCTTCTTTCCTGGTCATCCTCTTTTGTCAATGCTTTCACGTTATGATTATCCGTTCCCTTTCCATCAAATTAAATTTAAATACTATATGTCCTCCTACACATTTCTCTGACATAACTGTGGATCCCTGTTCCCTTCACCCTTTTTAACTCTTCTTTGGCTTCTTTTAGTTGCATTTCTAAGCTATGTTTTTATCATATTCTACTCGCTGCGCTAAGGTGTGCATCTAGCTACCTCTTTTTTCCCTTTCTTTGTTATTAACTTCAGCCTCTGGGGAAATGTGTCGAGGGTTACTATAACCCGTAGCAGCTTGCAATGGATATAAACCTGGCACAGTTCAATACGAAGGACATGGTTGAGGGGGAGGAGGTGCTCTGGGCTTCACACACCCTTCTTCCTCTCTTCTACTTATACTTTCCTTTTTGACCTGCTCTTCATCCTCAAACATTTTCCATAATTTGAGTATGCTTAGCCTACTCTTTAATTGTTTCCACATATGTGTGGCATTTAAATAAGTGTGCATAATTTGCAGAAGATGCTTCGACTGTGTCCCTTCTTGGGGACACGACTGCACCATTTTGCCAGCTGTGTCTTTGACTCACTGTACATGCTACTTCAAAACGTTTTGTTCATATTGGGTAAGCAATGGGCAATGGGTGTGTCTGCCATTATAATAATATAAACTCAACTTACCAACTGTTTTTCAATACTCCCGTTTCGATACACTTCCAACTTTCTTTCCCTTTTTCTCCTCCCTCACAATTCCCCACAATATCAAGAGAATATCCCTCCTAGCTCACACAAACAAAGCACAAACTCAATCTACTCCATACACCTCCACAATCCTAGCTACTAGTCTGCCACCACACAAAAACACCTCTACTGTCCTTCTGAATACCAAAACAATATCAACACAATACCACAACAAAATCTATTCTAAACAGCTGTGTTACCGCATACGGGGTATCTCCTCTTTTCATTTCTTACTGCCTCCTGAAGGAGACAGGGCTTTACACAATTAATCATCAGAAGTATCTCTTCTCTCTCTCTTCTTTAATACTCTTTAAACAGCAAAACAACACAACAATACAAGACGATCCCCTGCAGGTATTTTCGTGCACAGATATACTCACACTCACCGAAGGCCTTACTTCCAAGACTCTAGGCCCTGGCCATAACCACTGCCGCATGTGGCACCCATGCATACACCCCTTGTGTTGCATTTTCATTGACAAGTTGTGGGGAGTGCGTGCAGTGTTGGGTGCATGGTCGAAGGCGCAGGCGGAAGGCCATGCACCCAAGAACAAAGAGGTGGTTGTGGGGAGATCCTGCACTCTTGGGTGCAGGGCCGAAGGCCATGCACCCAATAATACACTTATACATACTTTATGACGTATGTTCTGTGGCCTCCTTGTACGCACAGAAAATGAGGGGTCCAATAAGGCCAGTATTTCAGCCTGTTCAGTGCACGGGGGAGTTGTTAGATTTGTAAGGACACGTGTGGTGTTAGGGAACATTGAAATTGACAACATGCCATGAATGCATTATTTTTTCTAATGGTTATCATTATATTCATTAGTACGCCGCCATGGGTGGCACATGCTACGGTGGTTGTGGCCAGGGCCTAGAGTCTTGGATGCATGGCTGTCGGCCAAAGGCCGAAGGCCTTACTTACAAGACTGTAGGCCCTGGCCACAACCACTGCCACATTGCCACCCATGCACACACCCGTAGTGTTGCGTTTTGATTGGCAAGTTGTGGGGAGTGTGTGCAGTCTTGGGTGCATGGGCAAAGGCCATGCAACCAAGAACAAAGTGGTAGGTACTAGACTTGGAAGTCACTACACACCCATCCCATGTAAGATCTACAGACATACACCTAGGAGGGAAGCCTCTGGGCAGAGGTACTGAAGGATAACACACCTATAGAATAACCCCTACTACCACACATCACCGAGGTGGTTGTGGGGAGACGCTGCAGTCTTGGGTGCATGGCTAAAGCCCATGCATTCAAGACTGAAGTCATAAGCAGTGGAGTTACAAGTTAATATGGGTGTGGTGGATTGTGGTCGTTGTTTTGATGCCCTAGTTTCTTCACTTCATGGCTGCAGACGATGGTCCGAAAAGTAAATTTATAAGCAGCTAATTTACAAGGACCATGTTTTACATATGCAGCGATGGTTGTGGATAGGAAATGTACTCCTTGAAACTTGGTTGTAAGACGTAGGTGGTAGGTTACTCACCGCAGACGAAAGGCCAGCCTACAGGCACTGCAGCATATTACTACCATAGATTAGACGAGTAGATTCCCATGTGTAGAATATACCTGCCAATATACTTACTCCTTACTTTGTTCAGAATCCATAAACTTTTTTAAAATTGGTTTTCGTACTTGGCTTGCAGTACTAGTACTAGTTTGCAGTTCGTTTTGGTGCCATCTGCATCATAACGTAGAAGCATAAGTATTATGTAGGCACTATGTGATTGTATCAGTAAGGTAGAGCGATTGTCTGAATTGCAAATACTACATAATCTGCCATGGTTTGCATTTTGTACAAGTTGCTGAAATGGAATGCTCTCCCAATTTGGTATGGAAATATACACAAAACGCTCATTTGGGTTTTCTTCCTGTATCACTTTGTTACAGAGAGTGCATGTATGTTTCCTCATGTACGAAATTTGGAAGAATTAATTTGCAAGTATGCTTTTGTTTTCCAATCCTAATAGTATGTACATTACAAATTATTGTGGATCTTCTTGTGAGTTCATAGTGAATCTCACCATTCCAGCACAGTCGTCCAATTGTTGCCTTACTCCATGAACACTGTATGTGTTGTCAGGATTGCTTGTTGCATTTCTATGCAGCACTAACATTTGCAAACAGAATTGGTCTGTGCTGTGCAGGTAAATATTGTTAACAATTGGTGGCAATTGAAATAGAATATTCATTGCTACATTTGCATAGCAACTTACCCCACATTCCTTTGTAAATTTGAATGGGCCAGCAAGTTCTGTATCTGAGTGCATTTTTCAGTTTTTCTGTTGCTTCTTTGCCGAGGTGCCTGGTTTACATTCCCTAATAGGTTCTTCTATGTTTGCGGCAATTGATGAAACTCTAGCTTCTTTTCTATTTTTTGCGGAATTTCCTGTTGCATTCTGTTGCATTTCTGTTTCATTTACTTTTCTTTTACCATGTTTCACTTTATCTGGAACAGGGTATTGTTTCAGATGAGGGGTGTACAGTGAACGCAATCTATTGTATTCTAGAATGCAAGGAATATCAGCTTTGACTTTACTTGAATCAAAGTTTATTAGCAATAGACCGTCAAGTGTACGTAAGCGTGATAATGCTACGTAGCTCATGCCTTTCTTAAACACTATCTTTCCTATATCTATCAATGCTTTCTCTAGGGTAAGACCTTGGGATTTATGAATGGTAACTGCATATGCAAGAGTTAGAGAAAATTGCTCTCTACGTACATACATGTTTTTGAAGAGAAGAAATCGAGCCATTGAGCGCCCTATCCTTTTCACTTCTGAAACTTTATCAAAGCGAATATTTACAAACTGAATGCTGCTATCACGTGGGTATGATTGAAAGCCAACAACTGTGCCCAGTGCTCCATTAACTAGCCCTTGCTCTATGTCAAGGTTACGTTTAAGCATTACTCTACAATTTAATGATAATTTCAATACTTTTTCCAACCCAGCTGTGTTGGAGATTGAATTTTCTAAACTATTTAGTCTTGTTGTGGCTTGCTCACACATGGGTACTGTCAAACTATGTACGTCTAGTTTGTCTGTGGCGCTAATTTCTATTATTGCTTGCATTTCTTTCTTTAACATTGTTTCATTGAATTTGAAACAGCTTGCAAGAGTTGGCATTAAGGCCATACAATTGACATGTTTGTGCGCTATTTGTTCTATAACATCAGTTGCACATGCATTATCGCCATAAAGTGCATGTATATGCCGCTTTTTCAATACAGCTTGTGCTTCTTGCGATAATACACTAACTGTAATACTTTTTAAGATGTTGGCATAAGTGAGATCTACAGATTGCCGCATGGTCTCAGTTAATTCTCTGTATTGGAAATGTTGCCAAAGGTTAACATTACCTATGCTACCAAAACTTTTCCGGCAGAGTTTGTGGCCTAAGGTTTTAAAAATCGGTTCACCTTTTACTGGTGTCAATTGTAGAAGATCTCCGAAAACGATAATGTGTTTCCCTGCAAAGAGTTCTTCCTTATTACTTTTAAGTACTTCTTGCAATCTGAGATGAATCAAAGCCAACATTAGATTGGAGACCATGCTCACTTCATCTATTAGTAGCATTTTCATTTGTTTCAATACTCTACGTAATTCCATTTCAGCTTCTGCAGAAAGTTTGTAGTAGTCTAATTTATTTTGATGCTCTACTGGAAGCAGTAGTAATCGGTGTAAAGTCACACCGCCTATGTTGTAGGCAGCTAAACCTGTGGGGGCTGTTACAACAGCTGACAGTTTGTTGTTTGTCAATTGTTGAAGGAACTTGCTGATAATTTTGATTAAGAATGTTTTCCCTGATCCAGCTTCAAAACTGACGTATAGCAGTATAGGTTTGTAATTTTGGCAGGTAAATGTTTTATTTTCGTGTTGTACGCCATGCACAATTTGTTTTGTTACCTCTTCAAAAATGGTGCGCTGATCGTTGTTAAGTTTTCCTTGTTGTACAGTTAAGTCCTCTGTATCTTTTTGATATTGAGACATGGTGTTTTCTACTTCTGCCATAGCAACTTCAGCCTCATTTGCTATTAGTGGTTGTCCTAATGGTTCTTGACTTCCTGTTACAGAAGGTTGACTACTGTCGGAAGAGTCTTTATCTAGTTGGGCCTGAATTTCTTCTTCCTGTTGCTGCTCATTGTGTAACATTGTTTTGTACCGCGTAAAGTTAACATCGGTGATAGTGCTTTCATTTGCTTTGAAAGCATCTTCATAGCACTCATAATTATCTAGTATGTCTTCCTCCTTTCTCCATGGTTTGAAAAGTTGTAACAGAGACATATAATATAGTTCTTTCTGTTGAGGAGTATTTAATGACAATCTCACATGATTAATTAAGCTTTGTTTATTAAGTTCACTAAGCTCCCTTCACAATTGGTCACTCTATATCTACGTTTTCTTTCATCGAGTTTTACATTATTTTTGTATGCAAAGCTTTGAGCTATGTGGTATAGACACATGCTTCCCAGAGTGGTACTCCTGTTCGCATAGTATGTGTCCAGTAAATTGTTGTTTAGAATGTCTTGGCTGTTGGGATTATATCTGGCAATTGTTTCTATGTCCTCATATGATTTTAGCACTCTTTTTCTAGATTTTGCAGGACGAAGACTGAGCCATACTATGTTGTCTGATTTTCCATACAAAGCAGTGGCGGTTAAATGATCTTCTGCTTCATAGGCCCCACATTCTCTACGAGAGAGCATTTTTATGCCTAGGCTGTACATTTTCTGTGATAATGTTTTGTCTGATGCTAGGTCATCCCAGAGGTCTTGAAGCTCTCTTTTTTCTGCTTTTGTTTTGTAGGCTGTAACATATCGTGCAACAGCAGTTGAATTGTCTGCAATGTACTGCACATCTATGTTTGCATTCCATAATAGGGCAAAGATTGCATTGTAAACAATGATATATTTTGATTCTTCCCTTCTTTTTATGTAATACGTGTTTTTAGGTGATTTACCTTTAACACTATGTGGAACCGAAGACATGCAGTTGTTTACTTCACCTTTTTCTGGAACTGTTCTAGGGAAACCAAAGCGGCATTTGGTGTAGTATTTATCTTTGTTTTTGTATTTACAGCGACAATATTTGCCACATTTGTGTCTTTGAAATTGTAAAATCTGCCCATCCAGCTCACTGTGGGCCTCATTACGACCCAGGCGGTAAGGGGTTTACGGCAGCGTAAACAGCGCCGACCCTTACCGCCTGATTCCGAGGTCCCTTAGCGCCATGGAGGTTTTAACACCTGCTTTTAGCAGGTGTTAAAATCCATGGCGCTAAGGGACCATGGAGTTAATTACGCCACCGTAATTTACGGTGGCGTAATTAACGCCTTCCCCACTCCCATTATGCCCTATGGGGCAAAATGGGAATGGGGAAGGGAAAATGGGGATTTACCGCCCCGCCAAGGTTGGAATGGGGCGGTAAATCCGCCAACCACCATGGCGTAAACGTAGTTTACCATGGTGGTAAAGTCACGGCCCAGGCGGTAACTTACCGCCTGGGTCGTAATGAGGCCCTATGTGTCTGTTGTGAAGGGATTTCACATGTGACATATTTTTGGATAAACTGCAAAACAGTGCTATCACTGTCGTGCCCAAATTTCGGTGCACCTTTGATCCATGACAGCATGTGAATATGCTGTGCTCCTCTCACTTGATATTCTTTTCTCCAAAAGAAGTGTTGCACTTCTCCAAGGGGAGGAACAGTTTTATTGCAAATAAAGTGTAGCATTGCAATGAAACGATGATGGAAATATCTTGAGACATTAACTGGATCTAGAGAGCAAAGTTCTCCAGGTGTTAATATATCTATGTTGTTTTTGTTGCTGTTTGCTAGGCGTAGGAACTCATGTAAATCTTCCCATGCATATTCTGCAAAACTTAGCGTAACAAACCAAGTTGGTGGTCCAAGGTTTCAGATCATGCAACGCACGTCTCTGTGCCGTCTAAACCAGTATTCCTTTGTACCACGCATGCTTGCAAACAAATTTGTTATACTTGATTGTAAAACCTCATCTTTTTCTTGTACTGCGTAGCTGACATATTTTGAAAGTGCGTTCCAGATTTAAGAATATGTGCAACTCCATAACATAGTGTTGCTAATTCACTTTCACAGAGTAGGTGGAATACGTATTCCACATTTTGTCTAAATCTGGGATCTTGCGAATACATTCGTAATGAGCGGTATTCTGATGCCCCAATCTGAGTGGGTCTATCATTGTATCTCCCACCTTTGCCAGTAGGAAATAGCATTGGAAAAGTACGTGCGTCTATACTTTTTTCCCAAATACTCATTGGTGACTCTTTGGTTTGTCGCATTTGGTAAGTTTCTAGTGCATCATCTATAGTTTCATTGGAATGCAATGGATGAATTGTGCAATGGTCCAAAAGAGTGGATACTGTAGCTGGATCCAGAAGTTCGAATAGTCCAGTTTTGATGGCTCTTGAATTATTTCAGTTGTTTGCCTTAAGCTTTCATCAATATTTATTTCCTTGTAGTACTCATTGTTGTCTTTTAGATATTGCAATGCTTGTGTAACTTTGTGTAAGTCTACTCATTGTTGGCAATTTTTTTGTCCTTTGTTGGTACTCCATTTACCAAGACTATTAAAGAATGCTCTATTGAACGTTCCACTCCTAGAGTGTGCACATTTTCCGTTACATCTAAGGGCAAGTAAACTACTTTGCCACAAATGCATTTCACCAATTCAGAGGAAGGTAAATTTGCTGTTTTTGGACGAAGGCGTATAATTGCTTGAAATGGGTGAACTGTTTGAATTATTATGCTCTCATACAAATTGAGCTGTTGCAGGATTTTTGGTAATGGAAACAATTCCAAATTATTTGTAATTGCACCTGAAGGAGTGTGGTTATTGTCTAATTTTGCAGTACAGTAACTGCAACATATTAGGCGTTCAGTTATTTCATATTTGCTTTCAGCTAAAAGGTACAAAGCTAATTCAAACCATTTAGAGTCTTCATTGTTTTCTATTTTGTATGCTCTGTCCACATTTTTTGTGTTCCTTTTGTAAAACTTTCTGCGGCAACATACACACACATGGTTTGGTACTTCAGCCGATGACCTTTTAAATTTTAGTATTTCTGTTCTGTATGTGTGTAATAGAAGGTTGCTATGTGCATAATTGTCGCTACTATGCTCTAAAACTGTTGCATTTTCTACGTGGCTCTCACTTCCAAAATACTTTTTCTGAATACAGTCCATTTCTTCTTGTAAGTATTTGGGTGTACCATGCAGAAGAGTGGTATTTAAATTGCCTAATTCTGAAGCGGGACTTTTTGCACAGTATATTTTATACACTAAATTTCTTACTTTGGAATGATGTACTGATATTCTTTTGATATCATGGAAGGTACTTTTGCAAATAGGCCCAGAAATGCAGGCTAATGAATGTCCTTTTAGTCCTGTGCGTTTCCGCACTACACAAATATCCATATTTTGCAGCACTTTCATTTTACTTTTGTCTTTACCTTTTACATAGTGATTGAGGAACAGACGTAAAGATTTGAAAGCTTTGTTTGGAATGGCACACATTGATGTGCATGGCCATTTCTATACTGACGGTGTGGTTCTGCTGAATCGAGAGGTAATTCTGAGTTTTCAGAAGATAGTTTTGTAAGCAGTGTTTCTTGTTCCATGATGGTAGTATTGATTTTCTCATACCCTCGTCCACTGCTATGGATGGCAATTGTGTTTGTTTGATTTTGTTTGTATGCTTCTTCATTAAAATATGGCTCTGTGGTTGTTGTGTGACTCCATTCACCACCACAAACATGCACAAAATTATTTTTGTTCACATTCCGTTTATTGCTGAGTTTCATTTGTAGTTTGGTACTTAGTTTTGTTAGTGCTTTCATCCTTTTTAACACTAATATGAACAACTTCCTTTTGAGAAGGATTGCACTGTCTACGAGTGCTGCTTTTTGGTAGGCATTCTTTGGTGTCTGTTGAGATTTAAAAAAAGTATACTTTCGTCTGTTGTCCAATGTATGTGTGCTGTGTGCATAAGTGTGATGGGGAAGCTCTTTGGCATGGTGTGTCAACGCACAGTGACCTCTAACTATCATTTGGTAAGGCTACTTTACTGTTTGTATACTAGTACAATGTGCTTTCGATGAGAGTACAAAGTGCCCTACTTGTGACAAGAACCATTATTAATAACCGAAATGCCAAAAACCTGCTACCGCAACTTATTTTCACAATCTAACGTTCTAAGGATTTCCTATGTTATTTCAGTACCAAACACACAAGGATTTGTCAGCCATTCCACCTGTTATTCTTTGTTCAATAAATTGATATTTGTCGGTAGAATGGTTTACAAATGAATTCTTCCTTTGGTGCCCAAAATAAACAAATAACCCACGCAGCCTCTTTAAGGAGTAGTTAAAATATGAAGGTTGTACTGTACTTACTTTTTTGTGTAAAATGACCAGGTTTCTTCGGATATGTCGTCTGCAGTATAGATGCTGTTGATTCTCAGGAGAGTAGTCTTCACTGTGAATTAAAAAAACAATATCAATTACTGCAGTGTGTTTGCAGCCGTCATGATACTGCAGACTTTACTTGTACTTCTTTCGTCAGAGGCTTCAACTTTCATATTTCAACCCAGTCCACGTGCACATTTCACTTCTCTCTGTGCAGTCTTTGCATACTACTTTCAATATGGTACTTGAAAGTCCTTCAAAATAACTACATTTTTTAAGGGTTTGCAAATGCCTTGTTCTTTACAAAGTGTAGTATGCATAGGAGAGAGGTTTGTAAGTGATAGGGCAAAGTAGTAGATGGGCAAACATTTTGTACACAATCGGGAGCAATTACTATTCTCATACGATCACATTGCAAGTAGCATGACTGTTGGCAGTACAGAGTACAGAACTCCAACATTTTCACATACAAATTTGAGGTCTGCCCTAAATTATACTTCTCAACTCACACGCATTTGGCGGGTATCACCCGCCTTGTAAAGGGCAGACTCACCCGCCAAGCCTCCTGCACGGCCATTCATTGCAATGGGCGTCTCACCCGCCAAAAACAAAATCGGCTGATTTCACCCGTCTTTCAGACAAAAATGGTTGAGAGCTATGCCTAAATAGGCATGCTTGCAACGTAGGTTCAGGTTATGCAGAAGACAGTAAGCAGTCATGCAATTTGTTAATGACAAATCGGCAATCTTGCACTTTAAAAGGGGGAGCCTTGTTATGTGTTCCCTATGGAAATTTACCAGCATTATTTTGTCTATTTGAAATCATAAGGCTTCCACATGTACTCTGATTAAAATGTACATTCCTGTACTCTATACTGATGCATGTGGACATGCATGGAGCTGTACGTAGAAATTTGCAATCCTTGCACAGTAGCTTGTGAAGTAGGTGCTTTGCAATGGTATGCGATTCCCATTAAGAATCATCGACAGTAATTTTGAAGTGCGCAATGTTGATGACGGAGTTAAAATTAGCGATGTTCTATGTGATTGGTGGATGATTGTGTGCCCGCTTAGTTGTGTCCAATGAGGGACTCGCTTTGGTACCGCTGTAGAAAGGGTGGAAGGACTGGGTAAGAGTTACGTGCCGCACATAGGCAACACTTGTCCGCTGGTAGGGCGTGTCACATACGGGTTTCTACAGCAAATCCTGCATGGAAAGACAACTGTAGGCATCAGCCAATCAGATGTTCACATTACTCTTTTGTGTCAAAAGACGGTGCGCACACTGAAAATGGCAGAGGTGCAGAGGGTCAGAGTTTTGCTGCTTGGAGACATTTTTGTGCAAGGCTTACAACACTATGCCGAGAGTAGGCATGTGGCACACCATTTCGATGTGCGAGGAGTGGAGGTGGTGTGGAGCGCTGACACTGATGCCACTGCTGCAGCAATTCTGCAAGTTTGCAGAGACATGCGTAGAATGACCACTCCTCATGTGGTAATTTTGCACTACGGTGCCTGCCACTTGGGATACCTCACTTCACGTACTTTGTTGGCACATTTGGCACAGTTGGTTGAAGCACTCATGACCATCTTCCCAACATCGAAAGTTATTTTTTCTGCTTTACTCCCGAGACTACAATGGAACAACACTTCTGTTTTCTGTCCAGATCATAGCATCGGGAGGTGCATCATCAATCGCGGCATGCGAGCATTCATGCTACAAGTTGGTATGTTTTTTTGTAGCCACGATAACATTGCTCCAAGCAATGCACATTACTTTGAAGGAGATGGTGTTGCGCTATCCTCTTTGGGAAATACAATGTTCTTTTGGAACATAAGGCTTGCTTTAGAGAATGTTCTGTAATGTTTGCAAGAGTAAAGCAAGGACAAAAAATACAAAAAATACATAAAATACCACATGTCTGTACGATATGTGGCCAAAAATAAAAAAAACGGCTCTTTTCAGAGCCTACCTTAAAGGGGAAAAAGGGGAATAGTACTTTAATGTACCGTCGTCACGCTCTGATCCTGTACATGTCCGCGAACATGGCGGTAGTTAGCAGCCAGCACATATTACCAACGGGGATTGAAGGGTGGAGCCGCATGTAAATGAGAATGAGCGGAGCTAAGGATTGGTCCATAAAGTTCAGTAGGTGTGTTCTGACCGACGTACTTTAGTAAGACCGTCTTTTCCCTCACAGGACACCACACAGCCATGGCTTTGCATGCTCGAAAACAGATTATCTGGATTGTGGGAGACTCATAAATACATTGGTTGAAGGTGGATGCAGAAAGCAGCTGTTTATCTACAAATCTCAGATTTCCACATGCGGAAGTGCACTGGCATGGCATGCGTGGCATGAGATGGCTGGACTTGGTACCTCTATGTTACTTTACAGACAGAGCGTCCTCCAGATATACTCATCATTCATTGTGGAGGAAACAGTTTAGGCCATGTATCTGGAATTTCTTTACAATTTGCCATGAAGAAAGGACTTGCGAAGCTCATGGACGTTTCCACATTGTCAAATTCTTTTTTCCCGTATTGCCCAAAGACAAATATGGTTGCGTTCTTCTGCATTTGGTCCACAAATGGAGAAAGCGAGACGCAATGTGAATAAGGCTGTGTGTGCCTTTTTAAGAGATGTCGGTATGTCCTCTTTCCACAATGAAAACATTTCGTTTCGTAGCAGTTTCATTTTTCAAAGAGATGGAGTCCACCTCACATATGCTGGCAATCAGATGTTTATTCACAATTTACAAAATGCATTGCGCCCTCTTTTGCAATCACACTAACCTATCTGACAATCCGTTTTCCCCAATCCACTGTTTTTGACCCACACAACACACCACCAAAAGGCTCTTTTCAGAGCCGCCACTTACTCCCAACGTACACTTTATTGCGTTTGCTCCACTTGCACCCTCCCTTTTTCCCCTCTACGACTGTCCGCAAACTTTTGCTGAACTCCGCAGGGGTCTACGGCCTTCACTTCATAGTTCTATTATTACACTGAGAAAGGCGGCTCTGAAAAGAGCCTTTTCTGTCACTTTTTGTTGTTTTTACATTTATTGTTTAGCAGCACTCGACACACTAGGAGAAGAGGCGAGAGGAGGGTAAGGAAGGGACACCAGCCATGGGGATAAGAAAGGGTAACTGAACAGAGAAATATTAAGGGTGATCTTTATTTAGGTAAGGAGCAAATCTTCTGGTGCTCGGTGACTGCAGCCTCAAAAGCACTTTGAAAACTCTCCCCCCTGCGTCACAATACGTGCACTCTACTGTCACCTTTGAAAGGTAAGGGTCCCCAGCATTGCAAATGGCTTGTGAAGCAGCTGGAGGGAGGCGCTCCCCCACAGGAGTGTCTCTTGTGGTGGGAGGATCGTATTGCCAGGATGCTGTGGAGGAACTCAAACGACTACGCTCTTCACATGGCATCACTTTGCGAATGTCCGCAGTGTGGAACGAAGTGAGGTGTGACTTCATGGTTGTCGTACCAAAACTGTACGCTCCCAATCTCCCGCGACACAAACCACATCGCACTGGTTACACTTCACCAGGTTCGCACGTGCTTCTGGTACGTTCCCATAAATGGAAAACAACCGCCACACACATGACTCCCACCGAGTGTTCCTAGTGCAGAGTTCCTCCACTTCATTCTCTTCCTCCTCCTCTTCCTCAATCTCTACATCCTCACCCATATATCTCTCTGGTGGCCCTTGGTGAGGTGGTGATAGTGGCGGGTTTAAGGGTGGTGCAGAGGCTAATTACCCAACAGCAGCCATGGAAGCCATACCGATTAGTTTCCTTTTGGTTACTACAGCAGTAAAGGCAACGCACCTCAATCTGCTATAGCTAGATGGACAATGAAGATGCACTCGGGGGTGTGGCCTTTTGAAGGGGCGCAGGGGTGTGCCTCGTGACCGTCTTCATCCCTACAAAGCGGTACACACATTTTACACAGCAACTCCTGAGGTGGCCTATTGTTTGGGATATGTGAAATTACATTTTTACACTCCACAATACTTTGCCTTGTGTCTACAAGTTTATTTATATTGTTGCGGAAGCACACAAACCGCGGAAACTAGTCCCCACGCTCAGCATAGGTGCGGTCACAAGATGACGTCCTCAACACATCCTCCCCCATAATGAAAGTCCCCTGGACAGCAAATGCAAAGAATCAAACATGCGCATGCACACAAGTGTCCTACGGACAGTGTTCGGGTTCTGAAACTACTTCAAAGTGCGACACAAGTGAGACGGACAGTTAGGAACTGGCGCAGTGTGCGCAATCCTTACGTTTGTACTGCGCATGTGCACGCATGCTATGTTCACTGTACGGACAGTTCCAGTGTCCTTAGGACAACTCCATTTTGTTTGCCTATGAACTTGCCGCCCACCGTGCCTGTTCTACGGACGGCACCATTTTGACTGCGCCCAATACGGACCGCTATACTGTCCTTCACACACTCCCTTTTTACTCATTTACACCCATTCCGGACATCTTGTGTGTTCTACGACCATGTATTATCTCGTTTCCAAGCGGTACGCCAACGTAGTATATCCTTTGGACACCCCTTTCTGTTTATGTACGCACATTTTGAAAAGATGGTGCAGTCACACATCACATCCTTCTTACTTCGTATTAGACAGCACCCACATTCCATTGCTTGCGGATAGGTCGAACAGGCGCGCTGTTCGCGAACATTTTCCGTCTTTTTAAAAAAAAAAAAAAATCTACACACACACTCTTTCTCTAGAACTACTGCAAAAAAAACATTTCAAACACACACACATCAATCTACAGAAATAGCGTGGGAAGCGGACACGGAAACAAATATGGGGGAATTAGGATTCAACACGGGCTGGTTATGAGGAGAGGATTTGTGAGGGGAAGAAGGGATGGATATTTCGTCAAAACGTCTATTTTCCTGTTCAAGGTTTGGTGATGGTTCACTAGGGAATGGAGAAGCAGGGCAGGTGCAGGTGGGGCAATGATAATGAACTTTTCCTCTCACACAGTCCTCCACAAACTCCCATAAACTTAGAAAATTGTTGTTCAAGGCGTCCATTTTCTGCTCTATCCTTTTTATCCTGTCTTCTTCTGTCTCGTTTGTTGCCCTTTCTTCTTTTCTTTGCTGGTCTGTTAAAAAAAACAATACATAGGTTGAATGCCTCTAAAATACTGGTCACTATTTTGCTTATGCAGAGCACTCTGTACCATTATTGTCGCTGTCTTCAGACATTTCATCATGTGGGAAATGCTCCTCCAAAGTACTTGCCATTTCTGAACTAAACTAACACCCAGACCATGATATTTGTGATGTCATCTTTGATGTTTTGGGTATTAGTCTTAGCAATGCACGTAGATGGTGCGAGTTATGGTTGCTTAGCTTTCTATAATGGGGGAATGTGCAGTGGTGTTTGGTTGTACTGTGAAGTATAACATTCCTTTAGTGAAATTGTTTCACTGATTGTACATAGATATGTATGGCAGGGAAGGAAAAGAAAGGGGCTAAACAAGGGAGGTTGTCATTGATGTCAGCATTGACATTTGAGATGACATCTTTCATGGTCTGGGTGTTAGTGGTAGCAGTGCACAGGGGTGGTGGCAGGGTTGGGGGCTTAGTTTACCATAACTGGTGAATTTCAGGGGTTTTTCGGTTTTAATTTGAAGCATAAAGGGGAGGTGGAAAGTTTTTTTAGTGAAGTGTACAGGTTTTTGTTAGGGCAACTTAACCATAACGTCCCCTCAACAAAGTTTTTTTTTAAGTGATATATATATATATATATATATATATATATCTATATATATATATATATATATATATATAGTACATGGCCTGCGGTAGCGGCCATGTAGTTATGGTTAAGTTGCTAAACCCATAGGAAGAGCACTTTTTGGGTGGCCTATAACTTCACTCTCCGTGGACGAATCCTCACCAAACATTGCAAAAAAGTATATGGCCCACTCTGAATTTTTTTGCAAAGTTTGGTGAGGTTTGGCCCTGGGGGACAAAGTTATAGAGGGGGTTACCAAAATTGACTGAATGGAAAAAAAACTTTATTCACGCCTACAGCCCAAACCGCTGGACAGTTTTCACCAAATTTGCGGCAGGAGTAGCGGCTTGGTCCCGAATTGTAAATTTGGTGGAAATCCGTCCAGTAGTTTTTTTTTAAATGATGAAAAAGTAGGTCTCAAAATATTAGTGATATCTATGTCCGCTCCACGGACACACTTCCCTGTTCGGTCCGCGGCAGGACTCCGATTGGCTTAGAGGGCCCGCTGATTGGATGGTGAAAAGCGTGAAGTCTGTCAGATTTTTAGAAACGCCTGCCATCTTGGATTTGCGGACAGCGGCCGGTGTCTGCGGACATCACGGTAAAATCATATTAAAAAAGACAACATTGCACTTGTCAAACTTGCCAAATCATCTCTGGGGGGGTGAGGGGTGATGAGGATGGGATGGGATATGGCTGCAAGAAGCAAAAAAACAGGTGTGTTTTGCCGCAAAAGTCTGCTAACAGTTCGAGAAGTTCGGGGACACTTCAGTGTTTGGGGGCAGTTTTTGGATGGCATTTAACTTTGGCACCACTCAATGGAACTGCATAAAGTTTTGCAATTATATTCCTGGCCTGATTCCGAATGAGTTTGCAAAGTTTGGTGGGATTTTGTCAAGAGGGGGCAAAATTAGAGGGGGGTCCCAAAATAATGTAAAGGCTTATAAAGGAGGTGCCGTTTGATGAATCTACACTTAATTTGGCAAACTGATAATAGATCTAGATATAAATGTTTTTGCGAAGTTTGGTGGGATCCTGTCCTTAGGGGCCAAAATTAGAGGGGGGCCCCAAAATATTGTAAAGACTTATAAATGTGGTGCCATTTGACAAATGTACACAAAGGTTTGCAAAAAGATTATAGATCTAGATATAAATGTTTTTGTAAAGTCTGAATGGATTTTGTCAAGTGGGGGCCAGGTTATATGACGACTGTATGTGCATACATTTGACACTTTTGAAAAATAAAACAAGGGTGGATTTCCAGAAAACTTGTGTAAGGAGCATTGGCAAGCACCCTGAAAGCATGGTTTTGCAAAAGTGCCCATTTTTTTTACAAGTGTCATAATGTAGGTACAAAAAATAGTGATATTTCTTTGGTGACTGAGGTGTAGCCTGTGGCCATGGGCAGTGGCCAGATTGTCCGGGTCATGGAATAAGGTCATGATCCGGACAATCTGGCTACTGGCCAGCCATGACCATGAGGGACAACATATGGGTTTAAAGTGGCCATGTCCACCTGGGACTGGCTTTGTGGTAAAGTTATTCGAAATTGGGATAGATTTGAAAGGGAAGAAAAATGTGCTTGTGGTAATAAGGTTATAGGGTTCTCTTTTCGCCTTCTACATGCTTCCATGGAAAGCGAAGAGGGGCCCTGTATGGAACCCCGCCTTCCCTTTCCATGGTGGCCATCTTGGAAAAGGATTTTCCAAGATTTTAGGAAGAAAAATCATTGTTTTTAGCACCCCGGGTTCCCACTTTGGGAACCTACGGTGCTAATGGCCTTCATCCCCCATTACATGGGCTTAAATGGGGGGATAATGGTCCAGAGACCTCAATATCCACGCTTGCTTCGCTTGGGCTGATAACTTGGGTTGCCGGGCCGGTATCCACTGTTCCAGTCCCTGGAACGGAGGATGAACGCCGCAATATTCCCATTAGCATAAGACAAAATGCAAATGGAAATGTTGGAAAATCTTATTGAGTCTATGTTCTTTACTGAGAAATATAAAGTAGATGGAGTCTATACATTTTTTTGTTCTATTTTTCAACTGTGAAAGGTGGTTCCTAAAGGAACATTTCTTTTTTTGTTTTTGGATGTATTTTTCTTTGGCAGGAGAGCTGAGAACGAAATGTGGGGAGGAAATGAGGGAAGAGGCACCAAACACTAATATGGAGGGGTAGGTGGACAGGGGAAAATGTTGCCCGTGTGTTATTTCAAAGGTAGGGGGGCAGTGTTTCACATGCTCCTTGATTACAGCAGTGGTGATGGCTCTTGGGGAGGAGGGATGGCATTAGCTGATGCCATTTTAAGATAAATAGCAGTTTTGGTAAACGTATGTACTGTGTACTAGATTGTTAATGAATAATGAGTAGGAATAGGTCTTGAAGGTGTGCAAGTGAAATTTTGAAGTTGAAAGTTCCTAAATCAGTAGAAAATGCAGTTCCGAACTGTCCGCGAAGCACGGATCTTATTGTGAAGTGTGGACGGGTTCGCGGACACGTCATCATGCCGTGCGCCAGCGTATGGTCATGTGGCACTGTCCAGAAGGTCCGCAATGAAGTCAGATGTTTGTAGACGTCTACGGATGCAAAACTAGTTGAAATAGTTGCAAAAAGTGTATAGAAATGTTAAAAATGATTCTAGAAGGTGGGAAATGGCAGAGTTTTAAGGTGACACTTAGCAAATTGGACACAAATATTGCAATATTGGGTAAGTATGATAGTAGTAAGTTGTAGGAAAAAACCCATGAAATTCACTGAACAAAAGGTTGTTAAAAGGACGTTATGTTAAGTTGGACTCATAAAAACGTATGAAATTCAATGAAAAAGCTTTGTTAAAGGGACGTTATGGTTAAATTGCACTAATAAAAATGTTTGAAAAGCACTGAAAAAACTTTGTGAAACGTTATGGTTAAGTTGGACTCATTAAAACCTATGAAATTCAATGAAAAGACTTTGTTAAAGGGACGTTATGGGTCAGTTGCACTAATAAAAACCTATGAAATTCAATGAAAAAACTTTATTAAGGGACATTATGGTTAGGTTGCACTAATAAAAACCTATGAAATTTAATTAAAAAACTTTGTTAAGGGGATGTTATGGTTAAGTTGCACTAATAAAAACCTATGAAATTCATTGAAAAATCTTTGTTAAAGGGACGTTATGGTTACAAGTAAAACCGAAAAAAAAAATGAAATTCGCCAGTTATGGTAAGCTAAGCAACCATAACTCACACCACCACGGTGCACTGCTACGACTAACACCCAGGACATCAAAGATGACATCACAAATGTCATTGATGACATAACTGATGACATAACATGTGAAATACATTTTGATGAAAAGTCCCTACAAGGAGTTGTGTTTATATTGTTGGTAACAAGATGTCAGGGGTGATCGGGAGACCTATCGTGAAGTACTTAATCTATTAAATAATGTACTCATCTAAAATCATTGTATTGGAGTGTTGTTGTTAATACAGAAACCTAACTACATATAAACATAGGCAATGATTGCAGCATGCACCATAGAAGTACACTATTTATAATCTTGTAATTTTGGTTAGTACAATAATCAATGCTACCTTATTAGAGTTTTGAGTCATGTTAAACATGTAATAAATAGCTAACTATTCAAGACTTAGAACATTTGTGCTGGTACAAACAATACATATAAATAACCACAATATACAAATCAGAGACACATACAGGGAAACTAAAGTAAGGAAGAAAGAAACAAACAGCATCATCAGAAAATGTTAATGAGATTAAAGTTTATCTCCATGTATACAAATGAATTGTGTGTTGGAGGCCTGCTCATTTCCCCATGTATGTGCACCATGAGCTGAGACAAAACCCTAAGGAAAGTATTTAAAGAACATATGACAAGGTTAGCGTCTAGATATATAGCACCTTTTGCAATTTTAATATTCTGACTGTCAGTGAACAAAACCACCTGGCCTATATATGTCAGTGAACAAATATAAGTGGACCAGATATGTGATGTGCTCAGTGATGTCATCAAGGATATTTGTGATGTCATATTTGATGTCCTGTGTGTTAGTCTTAGCCGTGCACGGTGGTGGTGGTTGCTTAGCTTACCATAAATGGCGAATTTCAGGGGGTTTTCGGTTTTACTTGTGTACACCGGGACCCCCAACCGGCACATAGAGCTGGGGTTTGCACAATAGCACTTTAATATAAGATAGCAGCACCCTTGAGATGGATGTGGGTGCAGATTAATACTCCAACTCCAAATCAATAATGACAACTCAAAGGTTTGGAAAAGGGAGTCCATTTAATGACAAGTACAAAAAACGGGGAGTCTCATGAATATCAGTGGATGCGTGATCTTCTCTCTCGCTTCACAACTCCAACGAACTTCATAAAAAACACATCATTTATACTAAAAACTTGTCATCACTGATGTTTAATGCTTTAAAGTTGGCATGCAATTCTATTGGTTCTAGAAAGGTAACTTTAATATAGGTACTATATCTGTATATGGTAACAGAGTAAGGGGATTGTATAAACACTGTTAGGTGGGGCATCTAAGCCCCTCCTTCAAAATGGCTACTGTAGATGTCACTAAAAGTATGACGTCTCATTGGTTCTACTAACTATAGGACCCTATATTACTTGGTCCATTATGATTGGGTTGGCACCAACCCCACTCATACTTTTCCACTTTGCTTAGCAGCATGCAGAATGGTCGGCCAGTTGCAGGGTTCCCCCTAGATCCCCTGGCCTTCCTCCAATTATTGTTATAATCAATCATCACTTTAGTGGTCATGTGTCAATTATTTCACTGTGGTTGGCCTCGAGACTGTGTCTCCTGTCTAGAAAAGTTCTGATATCTTTGCCTGGCCCACTGCCATGCGTAGGTGTGAAAGTCCCACTTCTTCTCGCTCGGCTGATCACGTGATTCAGACACCGTGAATTTGCCTCTTCTTCATGTAATTAATGTATTTGATTTTCGTTTCACCCACCACCTGCCTTCAGTTTCTTATCTTGACCTTTCTGAGCAGGATATTCTGTTCTTTGCTTCAATTAATTGTAGCTACTGGTAATCTATTTTAACTGATCCGACCTTGGCTGCTTTGGCATGATTTGCCTCTGCTGAGTTTCGTTTCTGCCGCTTATTCTCGATTTGCTAAATATGAAGCTCTCCTCATGTGGCCTCTAGTAACCTTTGGTTGATTCTGCTTCTTATCCATAGTGGAAGTATACTTATAGAATGTGCTTCTTTTGAGGTAGATATGTATAGGTGGTGCTAGCCGCAATCCGTCTTCTACTAAGCATAGCAAGCCGCACAATTTTCTTAGCTTTCATGCGGTTCCAAGCATATGTACATGCGTAAACTAGTTGAACATCTTCGTCATGCTTAAAGCTTAAGCTTCTTACATTTGACATCGTCCTTTCACTTTAGGTCCATGATGTCCCTTGTCCATGGCGTTTCGTCTCTTTACGTCATTCTCTGGTCGTCATCTCTTCTATATGTGAATCAGTCCGGGCTCTCGTGTCGTCACCATTTGTCTTCCATTAACACCTTTTTGGTTTCTTCAGGGATTGTACGCAGACGATCTTCATTTCATTTCCTTCGCTGATATGGTTTTCTCAATGGGTACCTTACTGTCCATGGTTTCTTAGGTATGGGTATTTCAATAGGTGCTGCTCTTTTGATAGGTACTGGACAGAGGCCAACTGCAGCTCTCTGCTGTTTTATTTGCTCATCATACGTCACATATTTCGGTGTGAACGTTCCTGGTACTTCAAAATGGACAGATGGAGTGCGGACTGTACTTGGAACTTCCTCTACACTCCCCCCTCTGGGCGATTCATCAACCACTTTCACCTCTTTCTTTGAATTCATCTTCTTTGGTTCCTCTATATTCCCTTTTGCTTCTCTGCTTGGGTCCATTCTTTCTTCATCTTCTGGGTCTGTACATGATGGTCTGAAAAAATGTCTCTTTGGGGTCCATATTTATATGACTCCTTTTAAACTTCCTGCTGTTCTCACGTGTTCGTCCTTGTTCCATGTCATCAGTTGACATTGTCCATTTGGGCTGCAGTAAATTCATCTCTGCACATAATTTCTATGCTTTCTGAGATATAGAAACTTTGTTCCTTCTGGTGCATGAATGGTAGCCTCCACAAAGTCTCTTATTTCTTCATCAGTTAGGTCCTTGGACTTCCATTCGGGTTCGACATCAATCATGATCTTAATCCCTATGGCCTTTCCGCAGTTTTCTGGCACTGAGAGATTATTATCTTGATAACACAAAATGCTAGCCATATCATCACTAGCACGCCTCCTAGGAATTTGAATGCATCTGCCATCCATTCTGAGTGATCCAAACCAGCTGTCATCATCAGCTTTGTCAGTTTCATCGATCATTTGATTCTGCAGTTTTATCAGCATACCTATGGCTTCTATTAAAGTTCCATTTTCTTCGTCATGAGATGGTATAAATGTGCAACATGATTCTCCAATTTTTGCACAAACACCTCCATCCATTGCTGTCATCACGTCAAGTACATATCTGTTCTGGAGAGTCATTAGTCGGATTGCCCTTAACGCTTCCTTTATGGCGTTGAATCTTTTTATGGTTGTGTTGATGGTCTGCAGTAACTCCCATCTGGTTATCTGCAACCATTTAGTATTAGCTCCAACCTGAATTCTTGGCATGAAGATTGTCATGAACACTGATGAAGTGAGGCTGAACAGCCTGTGTTCATATGGGATTGCATGAAAAGCTTCTTCTGATTTGGCAGAAAAGTAATTTTCTCTCTTCATTTTGTTCATTAATTCTACAGATCTCTTCTTCCTCAGGTGAGCATCTGCTTTCGGAAAACGGTCAACATTCAGGTCATTTTTGCTGTCTGAACATCAATTTGTACGGCTACAAAGATCTTTGACTTCCCCATGCTAAAAGGTAGGAGTGCACAAACAAAGCATTCCCCCTCTGAACTGTGTCTTCCAACTTCTTTCATGTGCTGGTACCAGATGTTGATTCCCAAATGTGCTGTGCTGTCCAAGTAATCGTTTAGTTCACTGTCATCTCCTTGTATGCTTCTCTTGATTCTTAAGGTTTTCATGTAGTTCGCTATAACTACATCCCTGAATGCATCTGTATGGCTTCTTCTTGCTGGAGTATCATCAGGTATCCTGGTCCATGGTGCAGGCCTCTTCATCTGTACCATTTGGGTAGACAAAAGTCTGGCAATTCTTTCCTTGTCCTCTTGCATCTTTTTTCTTCTGGTTAGAAATGTCCATATCCACTCTGCCATTGGTCCAGTATATGGCTGTAGTGTAGAACATGTACTTGTCCCCTTCATTGGATCACGTCTGCCTGTCAATGTTGTCTCTGTTGATTTATTCTCCAACTCCTCTTGTCTCTTCAGGGGCTACGCTTCCTTCATGTGATTCTTAACTTCGCTACTTGTGGAGCTTCCCATTGTTGGTACTCCAACCTTCCCCTCTTCTTTGACCTGTGGTTCTGTAGTTATTGACACTAGGCCTGGCATGTGTGCATTCAATGTTTGCATGCGTGTGGTTGTCAGTTACCCTTGCTACATTCATACTCTGCCAACCCTGCCTCCGGCTTTCGGATTTGCTTGTTACCATAAGTGTGTGTGTGCCATTGCTAATCACATCCATCTCAAGTTAATTCATTCCACCATCAGACCTCCTAGGGATTGGAATGACTATGTAAGGTATGGGTGCCTTCGTAGGCTTCATGCATGCATCATTAGGTGGGTGCACTGGAATTGAAATGCTTTGTGCACCAATACAAAATGCAGTTCTAATCGTCAGTGACAGTAAAACAATGATGAATATAATACATAAGTACATAATACCCCTATAGGTCAATCTACAGCATTTACTTCCAGAAAAATACGAACGTCTCTCCCCCTGAGGGAGGACGAGGTTGCTGTTTTGAATCCCCATCTCGATCATCCATTTAATTTTTTTATTTTTTTTTATTTTAAAATGATTGTCATGATGCCCACCCCCAGGCATCCGGACCAAGCCCATCAGCCCCGGGAGCAGGCATCTAGACATTTAGTAAAACCTCAGCAGCCCCGGCTAGGGGCTATCTGGGTTCAGTCCTGGCGCCTTAGGCGCCAGGCTCATAGTAGAAATCAGTCCTGGCGCCTAAGGCGCCTTAGGCGCCAGGCTCATAGTCATTACTTACCTCAGGCAGACCATGCTGCAAATGACTCCAATCCAACATGAAACCTGAAAGGGACTATGTTTCTACAGGGACTATTTTTTACTCGGGTGTGGTTCTAGGGACTTCTTACCTGGGACTACTTTTGAGGCTATTTAAACCACGCCCGACCAGCAACACACGCTTCGCGTTATTCTGCATCCAGCAGCGTAACGCTCACCGTGCCTGCAGCCTGCATCCAGTCTTCTGCCATGTCCGACTGGAATCCGGAGCTCCTAAAACAAAGAGGAAAGAAAGGGACAAGGTTAGAAAACAAACTTATTTCTATTCCACACCTGATTCTGAATCCATATCGTCTCCGGACCTGTAAATAACATCATTTCTCCACGCGCCGCACCTCCAGCTGCAGCGCCGCGCCATACTCACCAGTCTTCACAGCATCCTTCGGGTCGGCGCTGCCTCCATCATTTCTTCGCCGAACTTCGGTAGCTAAGAGACAAAAGAAAACCACAAGGTGAGCCGAGGGAACCAACAAATATAATTCTTACCACCATAGACTTACCTGATTTACCACCAGAAGCATCCTTTTGTGACTCTCCATAATTTCATGTGCCGCATCTGTAAAGAGAGACAAAACAACACGTTTTCCACGTGCAACATTTACCGGACAGCGCCGGGTAATATAGACTCTTACCTGAGCGCCACCAGCTGCCACAAGAGCATCTTTTCACGAGCCAGCTGCAAGACAAGAAAGGAAGGGGAGAACAGGAGTGAACATCGGACATATTGAACTCTATGAACTTAATACTTACTGGTCCTCACCAGGAACCTCAGAGTCCATACTCTTCGGGACGCTCCCGAGCCTTCAAACCAGTGAAGTAACTGGAATCGACGCGCCCCTGTAAATCCACGCAGGATGGAGAGCTCATCTTTCAAGAATATAAGGTGAGATTGCTGTGAGGGCATTTCAGAGGTGATTAGTTGGGGAGGACTGTGGGGGTGTCATCACTTGAATCCACCAGTGGCTAAATCCATCTCTCCACTTGCAGGAGAATATTTCTACGGGTTAAGCAGACAAGATTAGGAGGGCAGATCCAGTCAGTCATCGCTGCTCTACACATCACGTGGGTGGAGACTGCAGCTGTCCGGGTCCGACCGACGCCCCTGTGGGAGCCAGGTGAGCGTAACAGAACGAGAAGCCTATCTACAAATCCCCACCCAGGCGTTATGGAAACCTCAGAAACCGACCAACCAGCCCTATTGTTAGGGGAACTTAGGGCAGAAGTGCACTCCGCGCGCCAAGAGTCTAATGCCCTCAGGAGAGAACTAATTGTGTCAAAGGAGCGCACTGAAGATTTTGCTAGACAATTACTGCAAAACCAAGCTGGGCAAGCACCATTACCTGGATTCGGGGGGAATCCAACTCCTGTTTCATCGAGCAATCCTATGCAAGTGGTTCTATCAGGGAGCATTCCTTTAGCTCCACCTGAACGTTTTGCTGGGGACCCAAAAAAGTTTGCCGCGTTTATGAACCAATGCCGCTTGCACTTTTTATGCAGACCTGGAGCTTTTCCGAACGACCAAACCAAAGTAGCCTTTGTACTATCATATCTTAGTGGCAGCGCAGCGGATTGGTCAATTCCGTTAGTTAACCAGGATGACCCTCTTCTTCGGGATTTTCAAGGTTTTCAATTGAGCATGGAAAGACTATTTGCCAGACATTCACAGGGACTGGTCCTGGATAACGAACTTTTATCATTACGACAAGGTAACCAGGATCTACTAACCTATATCGCCACTTTCAATAGGTTAGTGGTGGAAACCGGATGGCCAGAGGTAAAACGAATTACATTATTTCATCGTGGACTTCGGGGTGAACTCAAAGACAGTTTGGCCCAAGTTGTGAACCCACCTCAGGATTGTGCAGAATATATAGACTTAGTGGTCCAGTTAGACCACCGACTTCAGAATAGAAAGGCTGATCGAGCTAAGTTCGAGAATCGGGTATTGGTTAAACCCAATGTTCCCCTCAAAGGAACAGATGTATCAGAACCGATGCAGATCGGGGGGGTCAAGGGACCCTTAACTCAAAAGGAAAGAGAAAGAAGACGGCAGATGCAATTGTGTCTGTACTGTGGGGCCTCAGGACATTTTCTACGGGATTGTCCTTTAAAAACATCTAAAAGAGTAGTCAGAGTTGCTGATAAAAATCAAACAGAGCCTGATTCTGGAAAAGAACACGCCCGACAAGCATAGAGGTCCGCTTGCCGAGCTTGAAGAAGGATACTCAGACCTCGCACTTCATCATACCAATGGTCCTTATAGATCCAAGGCAGCCATCACGTATGCACGCAGTGAGGGCATACATTGATAGCGGGTCCATAGGAAACTATGTGGATCACGAGTTGGCTTCTAGGATGAATCTATCTCTCTGCAAAAAGACCACTTCGGATGTCATCACCACAGTCGATGGAACTGAAATTGCCTCTGGGCCTGTAACTCATTCCACTGCAGAGATGACACTATTGAGTCAGGATGGGCATCGAGAGACTATTGTGTTTGATTTAATCAAAGCCCTGCAGTTCCAAATAATACTGGGGATACCTTGGTTGGAAACACATAATCCTTGTATTGATTGGCGAGAGAAGAGAATAACCTTCCCGGATTGTGCACATACTTGTTACCCAAAAAAACCCTTGAACCAAGGACTGGCCACAGTCGCTACTCTAGTCATGCAGTTACCTCAGGAATATCAAGAATTCCACAATGTTTTCCAAAAGGAACAGGCAAACACTCTACCACCTCACAGATCATACGATTGTCAAATCGATCTCATACCCGGTGCACAACCTCCATGTAGTAGGATCTACGCCCTTACGGAACCCGAAAACCTTCACCTACGACAATACTTGGACCAATACCTTGCTAATGGCTTCATTCGTCCATCCAAGTCCCCTGCATCTTCAGCTTTGTTCTTCGTGCCTAATAAGGAAGGTGACCTCAGAACGTGCATAGACTACCGCGCATTAAATCAGATCACGGTTAAGAACCGATACCCATTGCCTCTGATCCCCGAATTACTAGACCAAGTAAAGGATGCTTGCATCTACACTAAATTAGATCTCCGAGGGGCATATCATCTGGTACGTATAAAGAAAGGCGACAAATGGAAGACTGCTTTTCGCACTAAGTACGGGTTATTCAAATACCAGGTGATGCCCTTCGGGTTCTGCAGTACACCAGCAGCCTTCCAGTATTTTATGAACGATGTCCTTCGTGAACTCATTGACGTCTGTCTTGTTGTATACATACAAAGGGGGGTCTGGGACGATATTATAGTGTACTTCTCTTCAGAATCAGACCATGTGAAGCACATTCGTGCAGTCCTTGAGAAACTACGCCAGCACAAGTTATATGCAAAATTGGAAAAATGCGTTTTTCATGCTACGGAAGTTTAATTCCTTGGATTTATCCTGACTCCAAAAGGAGTCCGAATGGACCCTTGAAAGGTGGATGCAATCCTCAAGTGGTCATCACCCAGTTCAGTTAAAGGGGTACAAAGCATGCTCGGATTTGCTAATTTCTACCGCAGATTAATTCCGGATTTCTCACATGTTGTACACCCTATCACAGCACTTTTGCAAAAAAACAAACGCTTCTTGTGGACCGAAGAAGCTGAAAAGGCCTTCCAAGAACTGAAAGCGAAATTCACGTCTGCACCTGTCTTAAAGCATCCACGCCCCGAAGTTCCATACATAGTTGAAACTGATGCATCCAGTTTAGCCATGGGAGCTGTCCTGTCCCAGAAGGATCCTGAAACCGGTCAACTTCACCCAGTAGCATTTTGGTCCAGAAAGTTCTTGGCACCCGAGTTAAACTATGCGGTTACCGATAAAGAATTATTAGCCATCAAATCCACCTTGAAGGCTTGGCGGCATTATGTTCTCGCTGCCAGGCATACCATTACGGTAATCACTGATCACCGGAACTTGCAGTATTTAAAAACAGCCAAGGCCCAATCGTCGCGTCAACTTCGATGGCCATTGTTCTTTGCCAAGTTCGATTTCGTGATCACTTATCGACCAGGTTGTAAAAATGGCAAGGCAGATGCCTTATCCCAAATAGGGATGGGAGAAGCATATGCGAACCCGGAACCGGTGCCTATAATTTCAGAACAAAGAATTCTTGGCATAACCACTCTACAGACACTAGAGGATATTCAAGTAAAGATCCAACAACTCTCCGATCCAACAGCCCTGCAGGACTGGGTGAAGAAAGGCTCGGACTACTCAGTCATCAATGACATACCTTATTATCAAGGGCGACTATTTCTACCACACAAGGAACTACAAGAACTAGTCATCTCCAATTATCATGACACCCTGATGGAAGGACACCCAGGTATCGCAAAAACTGAAGCTAAAATTAA
The DNA here is from genome assembly GCF_040938575.1 of Ambystoma mexicanum. Taxonomy (NCBI): domain Eukaryota; kingdom Metazoa; phylum Chordata; class Amphibia; order Caudata; family Ambystomatidae; genus Ambystoma; species Ambystoma mexicanum. Next base: position 846,169,169 of record NC_090941.1, on the reverse strand, counting down.
GAGACAATTCTGGTGGCCCACCTGGCGAAAAGACGTAAAGTCATTTGTAATGTCTTGTGGCATTTGCGCCCTAAACAAAAGTCAGAAGAAAAAACCAGCTGGCCTCTTACAACCTTTGGATATTCCACCAACACCATGGCACACCTTATTGTTAGACTTTATTACAGATCTACCTCCATGTAATGGATTTAACACCATTCTAGTTATTGTGGATCTTTTTTCCAAGATGGCCCACTTTATTCCTCTAAAGGGATTACCTTCTGCTTCAATTCTGGCCTAGGAGTTCCTCGAAAACATTGTTCGGATACACAGATTTCCTTCCGTATTGGTCTCTGACCGAGGTAGTCAATTCATTTCACATTTTTGGAAGAAATGTTGTCAACTGGCGCAAATCGACATGAGGTTATCAACCAGTCACCATCCCCAGACCGATGGTCAGACGGAGAGGACCAACCAGACCCTTGAACAGTACCTACGTTGCATGCTACACCAGACCGAAAGTAATTGGAAAGATATTTTATGGATTTCCGAGTATGCATACAATAACTCTGTACATTCAGGAACCGGACAAAGCCCCTTTTATACCATATATGGACATCACCCTTGAACCTCAGAACTAGATTCGCCTCAGCATTTAGAAATGCCTGCAGTTAGTCATTTGCATTCTACTATTACACAAGCCTTTAAAGAGGCAACAGAACATTTGAAACAAGCAAAAGAGAAATATAAGAAAAATGCTGATCAACATAGAAGTGAAACTCCACAATACCAGATTGGGGATCAAGCTTGGGTGGCTACAAAACACATACCTCTGAAGGGAACTCTGACTTTTAACCCTAGATATTTGGGACCTTACACTATTAAGGCCATTATCAACCCAGTAGCCGTCAAATTGAGATTACCCTCTAATATGCGCATTCATCCTGTCTTTCATATTTCACTTTTAAAACCAGTTCAACCAGGAACAAGATTAACCAAACCACCCACCCCATTTTGATAGATGGAGAACCTGAATTTGAGGTAAAAAATATCCTGGACTCCAAGATGGTTAAATCAAAACTTTTTTATTTAATCGATGGAAGGGCTACGGACCACAAGAAAGGTCATGGGAACCTAGTGACACGTCCATGCACCTCGGTTGGTGAAAAGATACCATCGGAGCTTCCCAGACAAACCAGGGCCCAGGGGAAGAACAACTTTAGGAGGGGCCTTGGGGGGGAGTGCTGTCATGATGCCTACCCCCAGGCATCCGGACCAAGCCCATCAGCCCCGGGAGCAGGCATCTAGACATTTAGTAAAACCTCAGCAGCCCCGGCTAGGGGCTATCTGAGTTCAGTCCTGGCGCCTTAGGTGCCAGGCTCATAGTAGAAATCAGTCCTGGTGCCTACAGCGCCAGGCTCATAGTCATTACTTACCTCAGGCAGTCCATGCTGCAAATGACTCCAATCCAACATGAAGCCTGAAAGGGACTATTTTTCTACAGGGACTATTTTTTACTCGGGTGTGGTTCTAGGGACTTCTTACCTGGGACTACTTTTGAGGCTATTTAAACCACGCCCGACCAGCAACACACGCTTCGCGTTATTCTGCATCCAGCAGGGTAACGCTCACCGTACCTGCAGCCTGCATCCAGTCTTCTGCCACGCCCGCCTCGAATCCGGAGCTCCTAAAACAAAGAGGAAAGAAAGGGACAAGGTTAGAAAACAAACTTATTTCTATTTCACACCTGATTCTGGATCCATATTGTCTCCGGACCTGTAGAGAACATCATTTCTACACGCGCCACACCTCCAGCTGCAGTGCCGCGCCAAATTCACCAGTCTTCACAGCATCCTTCGGGTCGGCGCTGCCTCCATCATTTCTTCGCCAAACTTCGGCACCTAGGAGACAAAAGAAAACCACGAGGTGAGCCGAGGGAACCAACAAATATAATTCTTACCACCATAGACTTACCTGATTTACCACCGGAGGCATCCTTTTGTGACTCTCCATATTTTCACGTGCCACATCTGTAAAGAGAGACAAAACATGTTTTCCACGTGCAACATTTACCGGACAGCACCGGGTAATACAGACTCTTACCTGAGCGCCACCAGCTGCCACAAGAGCATCTTTCACGAGCCAGCTGCAAGACAAGAAAGGAAGGGGGGAACAAGAGTGAACATCGGACATATTGAACTCTATGAACTTAATACTTACTGGTCCTCACCAGGAACCTCAGAGTCCATACTCTTCGGGACGCTCCCGAGCCTTCAAACCAGTGAAGTAACTGGAATCGACGCGCCCCTGCAAATCCACACAGGATGGAGAGCTCATCTTTCAAGAATATAAGGTGAGATTGCTGTGAGGGCATTTCGGTGGTGATTAGTTGGGGAGGACTGTGGGGGTGCCATCACTTGAATCCACAAGTGGCTAAATCCATCTCTCCACTTGCAGGAGAATATTTCTACGGGTTAAGCAGACAAGGTTAGGAGGGCAGATCCAGTCAGTCATCGCTGCTCTACGCATCACGTGGGTGGAGACCGCAGCTGTCCGGGTCCGACCGACGCCCCTGTGGGAGCCAGGTGAGCGTAACATGATTTAGTTTAAACATAAACTTTTCATTTGTTTCATTGCAATATATCACATTCTTAACAGTAACATAACATAAAATTATTGGAAGAGAGCAAATTTCTACAATGGACAATTTTTGGATTTGGGTCTTTTGGATGCTCAAGGATGTCCGCAAGAAATTGGACAACTGTATAAATCAGTTTCTTATCTTGGCCTTTTAAGATCTTCAGCCATCTGGAGTCTCCTCCTTCTTGTTGGTCGGATATCTTAAATAGATCGCCAAATTAAAGTCTCTTGTCGGCAAGGGCAGGGCAGAACATAATAAGATGTTTCAAAGTTTCAGGTGTATTTTTGTCCAGACAAAAGCAGCAGAATTGTTCCGTCTTGGGCATTTGTCGAATATTGGCTAGTCTTTGTCTAGTCAGATAGGTGTTTAGGAGGATTTTCATGAAGGCAGTACGAATGATTGGATCTGGGAAAAGTGCCAAGTATTGCGGGAGTTTGTAAATTTCTCGGATGTCAAGTGAGCATTATAGGTTCATGGAGTATCTTTGTTTTTCTTCTGTTGTTTTAGCCCAATCATTTTGCTGCATTTTTAGCTTCGCGCGTTGGGGGCGGTTGGTGAGCATTTCTATTGTGATGTCTTCTTTCGCCATTTGTTGGAGTATGGCGGCTTTCCACATTTTCAACAGAGTGTTATTAGTGCTAACTTTTAATACACTCTTAAACAATATTATTTCTGGATTCTGCCAGTTCTGTTTGTGAGTTGCAGATATTGAAACAATTGTCCCTACTTGCCCGAACAATGGATTGTCTAATTATCTCTGGAGAAAGTTCTCTTGCTAGGCTATGGGAAGTGTCAAAATCAGGTAATAATTCAGCAAGTCCCTTTACTGTGCATGTTCAAAATATATGAGTTCCCAATCAGTGCCTCTGATTTGCTTCATTCCCGAAGACATGTTGTGTCCTTGTCAGTATCACAAAAAGTGAAGTCTCTTGCACTACTCTCTCGATCTGTCCCTTGGCGGAAAGTTCAAAATCTTCTCAGATAGTTCTGCTGATGGTTAGAAAGTTTGACTTGCATCATGATACCATGCAAGAGCATGCTCATCTGCGTAGAATTGGCTGGGTCTCTGATGGATTTAAGGACATCAACACTGGAGGGTCTCCCAAAAAGTTCTGGGAAATCCTCAATTAGACAGAAAAGGACGTTGCTTGCCAGTCTGCTATCTTCTGGTGACAGAGACATTTGTCCTCCCCTTGTTGAAGTTTGGAACTGTTTGGCCCTCACTCAATGAACAGCTTCTACAATTTCGGTGTCCGTGGAGCGCAACTTGGATAATAATTCTGTTCAGAACTATACTTAAACGTTCTGTGTTTGCTGGATCTCGAAGAAATGTCAATACGTCCGTGGTTCTCCCAACGAGATCTGGACAGTCTTCAATTAGGCGAAAGAACAGTACTTATCGCTTCTTCCTCAGCTTGGGACATTTGGTTTTTCCTTGCTGTATTCCAGAAGTAGGAGGAACTGCTCGGCAATTGCAGTGAGCAGACTCCTTATGGTTTTTAATTTTCAGGATGTTGAAGAAAGTCAGTGATACTGGTGAGCCTCCCCACCAATGATGGGTATGATCTCAGCACTAGTTTGAAATGTATATTACTACGTCCTTGGTGATGTCGCTACTGTGGGACACCATAGGTAATTCCAAACAAGGTCTCTGTGTTGAAAGAATCAGGATACTGTATTTTCTTCCAATTTGTGTGTCCTTGACCAAAATTTGGCATATTCTTTTCTAATCAAGGCTTCAGTGTGCCTCAGTCCAAAGTTCAAAGTCGACAGACTATGTTGTGGCTTATAAGTGCACTTTTCTTCTTCACCCTGCAACTAGGATGCACAGAGTGTCGGTTTCTATGTTCTTAACCTCCTTTTGCTCAGAGGAATGTCTCAAAGGAAGTCACAACTTTGCACAAAAGTTCTTTGTCTTTGCTTTGCTGCTGGCCATGCGTCCTTCTTCCTCATCATGGATCGCGTCTGCACGTGCTGTGGTTCTTCCCCGTCGTCTGTAGTCTCTTCGCATTGGGGTGCAGGCAGGGGGCCTTCTCTGATGTATGGCTTGATGTCACCCAAAAAGATCCAAGCTCTTCTTCCTTGCAGCTTCACTGCAGAGGGAATGCAGTCTTCCACTGTAAAGAAACGTTAAACCTTGGCTCGTCCCACTTCTTTCCCGTGTGGTTTTTTTACCAGGACGGTGTCTCCAGGGAAGATTGATGGAATACATAGGCTCTGAGCTGTGCCTGCAGTAGTATATCCTTCTGTGTTCTGTGCTGCCCTGCACCCTTTTCGTTGTCGCTGCAGATGGCCTGAAATTACAGTAAGACAAGATGTCATGCAATTCAAGTCATTTTACATTTCAAACCCTAAGATATGTCTTGTCAGCTGAGCATCACATCTAGCGCTGTCTAGGGGGATCAGGGGAGTGTGCATCCTTCTCCCTGTTGTTTTTTCATGCGACGTAAGATGATGGTCAGAACCAGGCTGGTTTCTGAGTACATACAGTGCCAAAGGAAGGCAGTGTAACCATGAATTTCTTAGAGTAAGCTTCAACTTGGCTATCCTTTCCTTTAACAAGCTGTTGAGCTTCTCACAAAGCCTGTTACCTTGTGGTGATACGCCAACGAGAACTTGCGCTTTATACCAGGCAACAAGATAATCTGTTCAAAAACTTCATTGACAAAGTGAGTTCCATTATCTGATCTCATGACTTCACATACTTCCCATCTGGGAAATACCTCTCTAACAAAAAATGTGGCCGCACAGGTAGAGTCTAGGTGTGTACATGGACCTGCTTCTATCCATCTAGAGAATGGACACACCACAACAATTAGATACCTGTACCCGTTACATACTTGAATCATATCGACATAATCGACATGCAAGTGCTGAAAAGGTCCATTGGGCCTTGGGATGACTCCTCTAATTACTTTTAGTGTGTACCCAGCCGTGAACTGTTGGCAAATTATACAGTTCACTATAAAAAATGCAACTTGCTCTGCTAAGTTCGGTATGAACCAGTCTTCAGCGAGTGTTGCCGCGAGATTCTCTTTTGTCATGTGCGCTGGATAGTGTAACTGTTCCAATTCTATTTTTAACAGGGCTACAGGCATTACTGGTTTACCAGTGCTGTCTTGTCACCACAAGCTTTCGGAGGGGTTTAAAGAACACCTTTGCAGCCTCCAAAGATTTTTTTCCTCCTGTGGTGCCTCCACTTGGAGTTCCATTAACTGTGTTTGGGCCTCATTACGACCCTGGCGGAAAGTGACTGACCGGACCGCAACAGCGTAAATAGCGTTTCCGCCATTGCACGAAGGAGCAAAGTGCGGCTAATCACGACCCATCGGGCACGAGCATTACGCCATGGCGGAATCCGAAAGGCTGCGATGGCGGAAATGACCCCAAAACGGCCCTTACCGCCGCCGTACGCTGCACCAGGTGCAATACCGCCACCCATCTTAGCGGTCACCGTAATGAGCGGTCACCGTAACGAGCGGGCACCGCAAATTACGGCCACCGTAAATATACGGAAACGGAAGTAAAAGCATGTGGCCGGAACGGGAAACAGCACGCCGCACAACTATAAAAACCGAATCCCAACACAACCATTAAAAATCCGACCCTGACACACATCCCAACCCGTTAGCAACCCCAGTTAAAAAAATAAATATGGGAAAGGTAGCCAAGAAAGCGTGTGACCGCAAGCGGCAGGTACACTTCTCCCGAGAGGAACTGACCGTGCTCACCGAGACCCTCCAGGAAAATGCCGCCGTCGTCTTCTCCAGTCAAATGACCAGGACGGCCCTTGCCAACAAGAAGGCCATATGGGCCCTGGTGGCACAGCGCGTAAGTGCGGTGGGGACAACACCCCGCACGCCACAGCAATGTCGCAAGCGGTGGGACGACCTGCGGATCCGCGTACGCAGCATACTTTCTGCGAACAGGAACATCGCCACAGCTACCGGGGGGGGTTCAGAGTCGCCCATCAAGTTGACCCCCTGGGAGGATATCTGCGCCTCCACCATAGGAATGGAGAGCATAGAGGGAGTCGGAGGGATGGAGAAAGGAGTGCCGACATCCGGAGAATCAGGTAGGTTGGCCAAGAGAAACAATGCGAAATCCACAAAACACGAACATGTGCAGTACCATGTGACCCCATAGTGCAATACATACTTTGCCCTGACAGCGCCCTCTAAAAGTCAGAATGAATAAACAAATCAATCAAGATGCCATAAACAACCCCTACATGTGCAGCATGCACCCCCTAACTGCAGGCAGCCAAATGAATGCATCCTCAATCCACACGAAAATGAGACCACCTCCAAGGCCCAGTCCCAAATCAGCCTCATGTACCACCCCAATGCATTTGATACGTTGCCATTCCAAATCCGACAGACCCATAACTAACGCTCGCCCCTCTTTACTCCACCACAGGGTCCGATACCAACGACGAGCTGCAGGACACCCCTACCAGCACGCCTGCAAAGAGGGCCAGGACCAACGTCCCAAGAGCCTCCACCTCAGGTGCAAGGATCAAGACACGGCAGCAGCAGGAATCAAGTGGCAGCACACTGGAGGGGACTGCAACAGGCACCCCAGCAGCCAGCAAGTCCACAACCCCAGCACCACAGGTCCCCCCAAAGAACGTATCTGATGGCACTGCCTCTGGTGGTAGCAGCACCATAGGTGACACAGCTGTCATGCCAGCATGCTCCGACACGGAAAACAGTGCTGGCGACGTAGGTACCATCCATGACCTTTCCCAATCCCCCTGCATGTTCCATCCCCTACACCATGACGAAACCACGCAGGGGCACCCTGAAGACGACGACTGGCCAACCCCCACAAGTCCTGTGCCAAGGCAACATGTGTTGAGCAGCCCCCCTGTCACACCACCGCAAATGTCCATGGCCCAGCAGAGGCAACAGTCCCTCGACCTGCTGATCGAGCAACAGCAGGAAGTGTCCACGCTACTCAAGGACCATGCAAATGAATGCGGGGGTTCCAGGGCAGCCATGGAAACATCCACCGAGACACTCAGGGCACAAATAGAGAAAAGTAGTGAGAGCCTCAGGGGAGAAATGGAGAGAAGCACCGAGAGCCTGAGAGCACAAATGGAGAAAAGCACCGAGAGCCTGAGAGCACAAATGGAGAAAAGCACCGAGAGCCTGAGGGGGGAACTGCATGCGACGTCCAAAGACGTTTGTGCTGAACTTGCTGCTGTGCGCCGTGTGCTCTCGGAGCTCTCACAAACCCTCAGAGACATGCATGGACGCGAGCAGGCAGAGACATCATCCGTGGCAAGTTCCGTCCAGGGCAGCCCCCAACGCAGATCTGGCAGGAACCTGCGCTCCACGGGCAGGGGTGCCCCTGATACCCGTAGAGGGGGCTTGCAATAGCGTCCAACCACGGACAGCATGCATATTTGGACACTGGTGTTGGGGGGGGGGGGTAGTAGGGTGGAGGGGGTGTGTTGGGCTTCACTGGGTGGCGGGTCCATAGGGTGTATAAATCAAATCACATTAACAATACAGCATCTCATAATCATCCAATGACATGTGTGGACATTGATATTTGCGTACGAGGCCTTCATAGGCGTACAGTCCACAATGTGCCTGTACTACACACACACAGTGCCACAGGTCCCCTTTCCGTGTAATAGGCACCATGCGTGGTTGCTAGAAGCATGCATCTATGATGCTCTGTCGGATTGCACGTGCATCCTGTGCCTCATGGACTCCTTGAGGTGCCTCCACATCCCCACCCTCATCATCATCATCATCTTCAGGTGCATGCAGTACAGCGTCAGGGGGCATGGGCACATTCCTACGTATGCACATGTTGTGCAGCATGACACATGCCATGACCATCTTAGAAACCTTCTCATGGCTGTACATGAGTGCCCCGCCAGACCTGCTGAGGCTGCGGAAACGAGCCTTCAGTAGGCCGAATGCCTGTTCAATGACCACACGGGTACGTGAGTGGGCATGGTTGTAGTCCTCCTCATGCTCGTTCTGTGGGTTCCGGATTGGTGTAAGGAGCCATCTCTTCAGTGGATACCCGGCATCACCTGTATGAGACGAATAAAGGGTGTCAGTGGAATGATAGTGCTAAGTAGCCCCCCCCCCCTCCTGCAAGGTCATTGACGCATCAAATGGGCCACGATGTCATGCATGGAATGAGACTCACCGAGTAGCCAGGATCTGTGCCCTGCGTGTCGCTCCATGTAGCGTGGTATTCTTGTGTTCCTCAGGACCATAGAATCATGGGTAGATCCTGGAAATCTGGCACAACAATGCGTAAATATCTTGTTGGAGTCACACACCATTTGCACATTGATTGAATGAAATTGTTTCCGGTTGCGGTACTGGACCTCCATGGCATGTGGGACAACCAATTCGACATGGGTGCAGTCGATGGCACCAATGCAACCCGGGATGCCGCCAAGTGCATGGAATCCCACTTTTGCGTTGGTAATCTCCTGGTACGTGCGTGGTAGTGTGATGTGGTCGTCGGCGTGCTTCAGGAGGGCATCGTGCACTTGGAAGAGTGTCCGTGAGAACAGTGGCTGTGAAATGCCATGCAACTGTCCCACTGTGTGCTGGTAGGTGCCTGTGGCCAGGAAGTGGAGTGCAGACACCACCTTCAGTAGGGGTGGGATGGCGGTTGGGCTATCTATCATGCTCACGAGGTCAGCATGTGTCATGTCCACAATGGCGATTATGGTGTCCCGGTCCAAACGGTAGAGGGTGTGGATCTGCTCAGCAGTGAGGTTGAACGGATCGGCTCGGAGGCGTGGGATTGCGGGCCGCCTGCGTGGTGGTAGTGGCAGTGCTTGTGGGCCTTGCTGACCCTGCCTTGCCCTCCTCCTCCTCCTTCTCCTCCGTCTCCCCTGTGCGCCCGGTTGTTGTACCTGTTGTTGTTCGTCGTCTTCTTGTAGTTGTAGCACTTGCAGTGCTATCTGGTCCCCCAGGCCCAACATCGCTAGTCCTGCCGGTAGCATTTTGGAGTGGGAGTGGTTGTGGGAGGGGTTTGGGTCTGCTATATATGTGCTGTCGGCCTGTATGGCCTCCACCTGTGCTGATTGAATGATTCTGTGGCAGATGCTATCCCTTCTGGCCGAGCACGTCCCGCACGTAAGGCTGCATTTGGCCGCATGGCATCTTGGGATTGGAATCATGTATCAAATCCCGATGGCAGTGTGATGTACTTTGACTGATTTTCATGGTATGCTCCCATTGTTACACATGCTATGATTGCAGCCGCTTACATACCTGTGAAGAGTCAGTGGTATGTAGGGCTCGATCGATGGCCGACCCTCATGCAGCACAGTAACGTACTTCACCGACGGGCGTGGCGTCCCATTTGTGATTGCAGCCAGTTAGCATCATGACACACAGCCGCACTACATTGATGTAATTGTGAATGCAAGCGTTCACAGAAGCCTTTTCGACGTAATGTTGCAAGTGAGGAATTCGAAGGCCAGCATTTTTGGTTTTGAAGTAGCGGCGAGGATACGCCCACAGGTCTGGCTGGAAATGTAACGTTCTATTGTAGAATGTCCTTGGGACATGGCCCATAACGAGCAGGCAATGAATGATATGAATTGAATGGGATGCGCAATAGCGTAGTGGACGATAAGGCAGGACGTTCCCAAATCCATCTTGCTTCACAACACTACAGATCCGGCCAGGGGCACAGTGGTTTTTGCGGACTGCATTACGCACAGACGCGATGGAAGTTTCACATATAATGTGAGTGAATATTCATGCGTTTTCATTGCGGGATGAGGGAATGATGAATGGATGCATGGACTGATGATTCCGTTTAGGGTCTGCCATGTACATGGGTTTTTTGAATCACTCCCCTTCCCCTGCGCTATGTGATGCAAGGCTGCCATAGTGGGACATACGTCTATCTGCCCTTGTCGGATCCTCCCTGTCTCGACGCGCCTTCATACACTTGTGTCTAGGCACGTTACTAATCCCATGTCATGGGTTCTATCTTGACGGACGCATGCACAGTAACCGACGTTGCCAATGGTGTATTTAGCTCGATTGATTTCGTTATGATTCGATACTGATTTAGGGGTGTGTATATTCCTTTGGAGTGGGCTAGCATGCATATGGGTGTGGATTTGGTGTGTTGAATGAAGATTGTAATGCATCATGAGTCCCGTAATGCAATCGGTTAATTTGTGTTTCTTTTGGGTGACAGGTATCTCCTGCCCTATTGCAGATGCCATCTCTACGCCACTCCTCCAGATGGTTTTTACTCTCGACTCCTGCAGCTTCGGGTGAATCAGTGGAGCACCATTTCGATCTTATGGGACGATCGCCAATGGGCCACATGCCCTTACGCTGTACTGGTGGCTAGGTGCAACATTTCGGCCTTTCAGCTCGACTAGTGCCTGCCTCATGGGACGGACCTGCGGTTCTTGCCGCTTCCATGTTGCCTTTTGGAACGTTGATGTAGGCCCTGTGTGCCATGATGGTACAGGGCGTCACACAAGTGGAAGCTGGTCAATTATTGCAGATGCAGCCCTCGGTGATGATGGTTGTTTTGGTGTTATTTTGCAAATTGCTGTGGGGCCTTTGTCATTTGGATGTGCATTTAAATTGTATTCCGATATTTGTCGTGTTGCGTTGTTCTTTGCAGGTGATGTGGCGATTTTCGCTTTGTGGCGGTATGTATTGCGAGATGATCTGCATTGTGTTCCGCCTTCTGAGTTGAGTTGTGTGGTACAGTACTGGCCGCGTTTGCCTACGTAGCACAGTATGGTCACGGATAGGGGCTGCCATTGTGACTGTTTACATGATGTGCTGTTCAGGGGCGGGGGATTGGCTTTTGGCCGACTGGTGCCTGTCAGCCAGGTCGATTGGTGGAATGATGGGATGTTCAGAATGTGGCTGGTCACAGGTGACTGTGTTTGCGTGCGTTTGTTGGAGGGGGACTGGGGTCATGTCCATTGGAATAGCTTCTGTATTGATGCCATCTGTGCCCTGCAGCTCCCATCGGCCCCTCTTGGGATGAGCCTGGCTGCTCAGTCACTCTGCCAACTTGTGTGGTACATGCTTCTGCTGATGGTTGGTTTGTTTACTGGCAAGAGTACAGGGCTGGTGCAATCCCCCTCAGGATGCTGTTTTGGATGTTGCCTTGCGCTGGTGGCAAGCGATGGGGGACTACTGTTGTTTTGTGTCATGTGTTCTTGATTTTCATTTTGATGTATTGTACCTTCACATGCCTGTGCTGCGTCAGTACGGCTATGGTGACATGCCGTACATGGATGCCCACTCACGGGGCGCTTTGAGCCCCTGCATGCTTTTCTACGTTGGCATGCATGGGTGAATTGTAGATTTCACTGGTTGCATAGTGTGAGTACATTGCGCCTGCCAGGAGTTGTGCAATGTGGCCAGGGAGTGGAGTACAGGCACTCAGTGGGCCATTTACGGTTGGTTCACGATGCCGTATTTCTCGCCATGGCGGAATGGTACTTTACGACGTGCTTGATGGCGTTCAGTACATGTCCGCTAGGGTCAGAATTCGCGTACCGTTGCGCCATGGCGGTGATTCTGGTTTTGCAAGGCGCGCGTGCGCGTACTTGGTGCAGTTAGCGTTGCCGTTCACTGCGGTGTCGCTAATGGCATCGTACTTTACGGTGACGGGTCATGATCGCAACGAGCGGTGTTCGATGGCGGTATTGCATTTCCGCCATCATTTTTCCATTTCCGCAAGGGTCGTAATGAGGCCCTTTGTCTCATGTTATTGTAGCTTTCAGGTTCATTCCGTGCGACAATCATTTTTTCATTTACATTAGTGACTTCCACATTCATGATCGTCTCGCTCTTGGATGCCATACGCTTGGCTTCTGTGTCTGCTGTGTCCGCTGTGGGAGCCAGGTGAGCGTAACAGAACGAGAAGCCTATCTACAAATCCCCACCCGGGCGTTATGGAAACCTCAGAAACCGACCAACTAGCCCTATTGTTAGGGGAACTTAGGGCAGAAGTGCACTCCGCGCGCCAAGAGTCTAATGCCCTCAGGAGAGAACTAATTGTGTCAAAGGAGCGCACTGAAGATCTTGCTAGACAATTACTGCAAAACCAAGCTGGGCAAGCACCATTACCTGGATTCGGGGGGAATCCAACTCCTGTTTCATCGAGCAATCCTGTGCAAGTGGTTCTATCAGGGAGCATTCCTTTAGCTCCACCCGAACGTTTTGCTGGGGACCCAAAAAAGTTTGCCGCGTTTATGAACCAATGCCGCTTGCACTTTTTATGCAGACCTGGAGCTTTTCCGAACGACCAAACCAAAGTAGCCTTTGTACTATCATATCTTAGTGGCAGCGCAGCGGATTGGTCAATTCCGTTAGTTAACCAGGATGACCCTCTTCTTCGGGATTTTCAAGGTTTTCAATTGAGCATGGAAAGACTATTTGCCAGACATTCACAGGGACGGGCCCTGGATATCGAACTTTTATCATTACGACAAGGTAACCAGGATCTACTAACCTATATCGCCACTTTCAATAGGTTAGTGGTGGAAACCGGATGGCCAGAGGTAAAACGAATTACATTATTTCATCGTGGACTTCGGGGTGAACTCAAAGACGGTTTGGCCCAAGTTGTGAACCCACCTCAGGATTGTGCAGAATATATAGACTTAGTGGTCCAGTTAGACCACCGACTTCAGAATAGAAAGGCTGATCGAGCTAAGTTCGAGAATCGGGTATTGGTTAAACCCAATGTTCCCCTCAAAGGAACAGATGTATCAGAACCGATGCAGATCGGGGGGGTCAAGGGACCCTTAACTCAAAAGGAAAGAGAAAGAAGACGGCAGATGCAATTGTGTCTGTACTGTGGGGCCTCAGGACATTTTCTACGGGATTGTCCTTTAATAACATCTAAAAGAGTAGTCGGAGTTGCTGATAAAAATCAAACAGAGCCTGATTCTGGAAAAGAACACGCCCGACAAGCATAGAGGTCCGCTTGCCGAGCTTGAAGAAGGATACTCAGACCTCGCACTTCATCATACCAATGGTCCTTATAGATCCAAGGCAGCCATCACGTATGCACGCAGTGAGGGCATACATTGATAGCGGGTCCATAGGAAACTATGTGGATCACGAGTTGGCTTCTAGGATGAATCTATCTCTCTGCAAAAAGACCACTTCGGATGTCATCACCACAGTCGATGGAACTGAAATTGCCTCTGGGCCTGTAACTCATTCCACTGCAGAGATGACACTATTGGGTCAGGATGGGCATCGAGAGACTATTGTGTTTGATTTAATCAAAGCCCTGCAGTTCCAAATAATACTGGGGATACCTTGGTTGGAAACACATAATCCTTGTATTGATTGGCGAGAGAAGAGAATAACCTTCCCGGATTGTGCACATACTTGTTACCCAAAAAAACCCTTGAACCAAGGACTGGCCACAGTCGCTACTCTAGTCGTGCAGTTACCTCAGGAATATCAAGAATTCCACGATGTTTTCCAAAAGGAACAGGCAAACACTCTACCACCTCACAGATCATACGATTGTCAAATCGATCTCATACCCGGTGCACAACCTCCATGTAGTAGGATCTACGCCCTTACGGAACCCGAAAACCTTCACCTACGACAATACTTGGACCAATACCTTGCTAATGGCTTCATTCGTCCATCCAAGTCCCCTGCATCTTCAGCTTTGTTCTTCGTGCCTAATAAGGAAGGTGACCTCAGAACGTGCATAGACTACCGCACATTAAATCAGATCACGGTTAAGAACCGATGCCCATTGCCTCTGATCCCCGAATTACTAGACCAAGTAAAGGACGCTTGCATCTACACTAAATTAGATCTCCGAGGGGCATATCATCTGGTACGTATAAAGAAAGGCGACAAATGGAAGACTGCTTTTCGCACTAAGTACGGGTTATTCAAATACAAGGTGATGCCCTTCGGGTTCTGCAGTACACCAGCAGCCTTCCAGTATTTTATGAACGATGTCCTTCGTGAACTCATTGACGTCTGTGTTGTTGTATACATAGACGATATTCTAGTGTACTTCTCTTCAGAATCAGACCATGTGAAGCACGTTCGTGCAGTCCTTGAGAAACTACTCCAGCACAAGTTATATGCAAAATTGGAAAAATGCGTTTTTCATGCTACGGAAGTTTAATTCCTTGGATTTATCCTGACTCCAAAAGGAGTCCGAATGGACCCTTGAAAGGTGGATGCAATCCTCAAGTGGTCATCACCCAGTTCAGTTAAAGGGGTACAAAGCATGCTCGGATTTGCTAATTTCTACTGCAGATTAATTCCGGATTTCTCACATGTTGTACACCCTATCACAGCACTTTTGCAAAAAAACAAACGCTTCTTGTGGACCGAAGAAGCTGAAAAGGCCTTCCAAGAACTGAAAGCGAAATTCACGTCTGCACCTGTCTTAAAGCATCCATGCCCCGAAGTTCCATACATAGTTGAAACTGATGCATCCAGTTTAGCCATGGGAGCTGTCCTGTCCCAGAAGGATCCTGAAACCGGTCAACTTCACCCAGTAGCATTTTGGTCCAGAAAGTTCTTGGCACCCGAGTTAAACTATGCGGTTACCGATAAAGAATTATTAGCCATCAAATCCACCTTGAAGGCTTGGCGGCATTATGTTCTCGCTGCCAGGCATACCATTACGGTAATCACTGATCACCGGAACTTGCAGTATTTAAAAACAGCCAAGGCCCAATCGTCGCGTCAACTTCGATGGCCATTGTTCTTTGCCAAGTTCGATTTCGTGATCACTTATCGACCAGGTTGTAAAAATGGCAAGGCAGATGCCTTATCCCAAATAGGGATGGGAGAAGCATATGCGAACCGGAACCGGTGCCTATAATTTCAGAACAAAGAATTCTTGGCA
Source organism: Ambystoma mexicanum (assembly GCF_040938575.1). Lineage (NCBI taxonomy): Eukaryota > Metazoa > Chordata > Amphibia > Caudata > Ambystomatidae > Ambystoma > Ambystoma mexicanum. The sequence goes on along the minus strand of NC_090941.1, from coordinate 846,153,667 downwards.
TAACCACTCTAAAGACACTAGAGGATATTCAAGTAAAGATCCAACAACTCTTCGATCCAACAGCCCTGCAGGACTGGGTGAAGAAAGGCTCGGACTACTCAGTCATCAATGACCTACCTTATTATCAAGGGCGACTATTTCTACCACACAAGGAACTACAAGAACTAGTCATCTCCAATTATCATGACACCCTGATGGAAGGACACCCAGGTATCGCAAAAACTGAAGCTAAAATTAAGAGACAATTCTGGTGGCCCACCTGGCGAAAAAACGTAAAGTCATATGTAATGTCTTGTGGCATTTGCGCCCTAAACAAAAGTCAGAAGAAAAAACCAGCTGGCCTCTTACAACCTTTGGATATTCCACCAACACCATGGCACACCTTATTGTTAGACTTTATTACAGATCTACCTCCATGTAATCGATTTAACACCATTCTAGTTATTGTGGATCTTTTTTCCAAGATGGCCCACTTTATTCCTCTAAAGGGATTACCTTCTGCTTCAATTCTGGCCTAGGAGTTCCTCGAAAACATTGTTCGGATACACAGATTTCCTTCCGTATTGGTCTCTGACCGAGGTAGTCAATTCATTTCACCTTTTTGGAAGAAATGTTGTCAACTGGCGCAAATCGACGTGAGGTTATCAACCAGTCACCATCCCCAGACCGATGGTCAGACGCAGAGGACCAACCAGACCCTTGAACAGTACCTACGTTGCATGCTACACCAGACCGAAAGTAATTGGAAAGATATTTTATGGATTTCCGAGTATGCATACAATAACTCTGTACATTCAGGAACCGGACAAAGCCCCTTTTATACCATATATGGACATCACCCTTGAACCTCAGAACTAGATTCGCCTCAGCATTTAGAAATGCCTGCAGTTAGTCATTTGCATTGTACTATTATACAAGCCTTTAAAGAGGCAACAGAACATTTGAAACAAGCAAAAGAGAAATATAAGAAAAATGCTGATCAACATAGAAGTGAAACTCCACAATACCAGATTGGGGATCAAGTTTGGGTGGCTACAAAACACATACCTCTGAAGGGAACTCTGACTTTTAACCCTAGATATTTGGGACCTTACACTATTAAGGCCATTATCAACCCAGTAGCCGTCAAATTGGAATTACCCTCTAATATGCGCATTCATCCTGTCTTTCATATTTCACTTTTAAAACCAGTTCAACCAGGAACAAGATTAACCAAACCACCCACCCACCCCATTTTGATAGATGGAGAACCTGAATTTGAGGTAAAAAATATCCTGGACTCCAAGATGGTTAAATCAAAACTTTTTTATTTAATCGATGGAAGGGCTACGGACCACAAGAAAGGTCATGGGAACCTAGTGACCACGTCCATGCACCTCGGTTGGTGAAAAGATACCATCAGAGCTTCCCAGACAAACCAGGGCCCAGGGGAAGAACAACTTTAGGAGGGGCCTTGGGGGGGAGTGCTGTCATGATGCCTACCCCCAGGCATCCGGACCAAGCCCATCAGCCCCGGGAGCAGGCATCTAGACATTTAGTAAAACCTCAGCAGCCCCGGCTAGGGGCTATCTGAGTTTAGTCCTGGCGCCTTAGGTGCCAGGCTCATAGTAGAAATCAGTCCTGGTGCCTACAGCGCCAGGCTCATAGTCATTACTTACCTCAGGCAGTCCATGCTGCAAATGACTCCAATCCAACATGAAGCCTGAAAGGGACTATTTTTCTACAGGGACTATTTTTTACTCAGGTGTGGTTCTAGGGACTTCTTACCTGGGACTACTTTTGAGGCTATTTAAACCACGCCCGACCAGCAACACACGCTTCGCGTTATTCTGCATCCAGCAGGGTAACGCTCACCGTACCTGCAGCCTGCATCCAGTCTTCTGCCACGCCCGCCTCGAATCCGGAGCTCCTAAAACAAAGAGGAAAGAAAGGGACAAGGTTAGAAAACAAACTTATTTCTATTCCACACCTGATTCTGGATCCATATTGTCTCCGGACCTATAGAGAACATCATTTCTACACGCGCCACACCTCCAGCTGCAGCGCCGCGCCATACTCACCAGTCTTCACAGCATCCTTCGGGTCGGCGCTGCCTCCATCATTTCTTCGCCGAACTTCGGTAGCTAAGAGACAAAAGAAAACCACAAGGTGAGCCGAGGGAACCAACAAATATAATTCTTACCACCATAGACTTACCTGATTTACCACCAGAAGCATCCTTTTGTGACTCTCCATATTTTCATGTGCCGCATCTGTAAAGAGAGACAAAACAACACGTTTTCCACGTGCAACATTTACCGGACAGCACCGGGTAATATAGACTCTTACCTGAGCGCCACCAGCTGCCACAAGAGCATCTTTTCACGAGCCAGCTGCAAGACAAGAAAGGAAGGGGAGAACAGGAGTGAACATCGGACATATTGAACTCTATGAACTTAATACTTACTGGTCCTCACCAGGAACCTCAGAGTCCATACTCTTCGGGACGCTCCCGAGCCTTCAAACCAGTGAAGTAACTGGAATCGACGCGCCCCTGCAAATCCACAGAGGATGGAGAGCTCATCTTTCAAGAATATAAGGTGAGATTGCTGTGAGGGCATTTCGGTGGTGATTAGTTGGGGAGGACTGTGGGGGTGCCATCACTTGAATCCACAAGTGGCTAAATCCATCTCTCCACTTGCAGGAGAATATTTCTACGGGTTAAGCAGACAAGATTAGGAGGGCAGATCCAGTCAGTCATCGCTGCTCTACGCATCACGTGGGTGGAGACCGCAGCTGTCCGGGTCCGACCGACGCCCCTGTGGGAGCCAGGTGAGCGTAACATGATTTAGTTTAAACATAAACTTTTCATTTGTTTCATTGCAATATATCACATTCTTAACAGTAACATAACATAAAATTATTGGAAGAGAGCAAATTTCTACAATGGACAATTTATGGATTTGGGTCTTTTGGATGCTCAAGGATGTCCGCAAGAAATTGGACAACTGTATAAATCAGTTTCTTATCTTGGCCTTTTAAGATCTTCAGCCATCTGGAGTCTCCTTCTTCTTGTTGGTCGGATATCTTAAATAGATCGCCAAATTAAAGTCTCTTGTCGGCAAGGGCAGGGCAGAACATAATAAGATGTTTCAAAGTTTCAGGTGTATTTTTGTCCAGACAAAAGCAGCAGAATTGTTCCGTCTTGGGCATTTGTCGAATATTGGCTAGTCTTTGTCTAGTCAGATAGGTGTTTAGGCGGATTTTCATGAAGGCAGTACGAATGATTGGATCTGGGAAAAGTGCCAAGTATTGCGGGAGTTTGTAAATTTCTCGGATGTCAAGTGAGCATTATAGGTTCATGGAGTATCTTTGTTTTTCTTCTGTTGTTTTAGCCCAATCATTTTGCTGCATTTTTAGCTTCGCGCGTTGGGGGCGGTTGGTGAGCATTTCTATTGTGATGTCTTCTTTCGCCATTTGTTGGAGTATGGCGGCTTTCCACATTTTCAACAGAGTGTTATTAGTGCTAACTTTTAATACACTCTTAAACAATATTATTTCTGGATTCTGCCGGTTCTGTTTGTGAGTTGCAGATATTGAAACAATTGTCCCTACTTGCCCGAACAATGGATTGTCTAATTATCTCTGGAGAAAGTTCTCTTGCTAGGCTATGGGAAGTGTCAAAATCAGGTAATAATTCAGCAAGTCCCTTTACTGTGCATGTTCAAAATATATGAGTTCCCAATCAGTGCCTCTGATTTGCTTCATTCCCGAAGACATGTTGTGTCCTTGTCAGTATCACAAAAAGTGAAGTCTCTTGCACTACTCTCTCGACCTGTCCCTTGGCGGAAAGTTCAAAATCTTCTCAGATAGTTCTGCTGATGGTTAGAAAGTTTGACTTGCATCATGATACCATGCAAGAGCATGCTCATCTGCGTAGAATTGGCTGGGTCTCTGATGGATTTAAGGACATCAACACTGGAGGGTCTCCCAAAAAGTTCTGGGAAATCCTCAATTAGACAGAAAAGGACGTTGCTTGCCAGTCTGCTATCTTCTGGTGACAGAGACATTTGTCCTCCCCTTGTTGAAGTTTGGAACTGTTTGGCCCTCACTCAATGAACAGCTTCTACAATTTCGGTGTCCGTGGAGCGCAACTTGGATAATAATTCTGTTCAGAAATATACTTAAACGTTCTGTGTTTGCTGGATCTCGAAGAAATGTCAATACGTCCGTGGTTCTCCCAACGAGATCTGGACAGTCTTCAATTAGGCGAAAGAACAGTACTTATCGCTTCTTCCTCTGCTTGGGACATTTGGTTTTTCCTTGCTGTATTCCAGAAGTAGGAGGAACTGCTCGGCAATTGCAGTGAGCAGACTCCTTATGGTTTTTAATTTTTAGGATGTTGAAGAAAGTCAGTGATACTGGTGAGCCTCCCCACCAATGATGGGTATGATCTCAGCACTAGTTTGAAATGTATATTACTACGTCCTTGGTGATGTCGCTACTGTGGGACACCATAGGTAATTCCAAACAAGGTCTCTGTGTTGAAAGAATCAGGATACTGTATTTTCTTCCAATTTGTGTGTCCTTGACCAAAATTTGGCATATTCTTTTCTAATCAAGGCTTCAGTGTGCCTCAGTCCAAAGTTCAAAGTCGACAGACTATGTTGTGGCTTATAAGTGCACTTTTCTTCTTCACCCTGCAACTAGGATGCACAGAGTGTCAGTTTTTATGTTCTTAACCTCCTTTTGCTCAGAGGAATGTCTCAAAGGAAGTCACAACTTTGCACAAAAGTTCTTTGTCTTTGCTTTGCTGCTGGCCATGCGTCCTTCTTCCTCATCATGGATCGCGTCTGCACGTGCTGTGGTTCTTCCCCGTCGTCTGTAGTCTCTTCGCATTGGGGTGCAGGCAGGGGGCCTTCTCTGATGTATGGCTTGATGTCACCCAAAAAGATCCAAGCTCTTCTTCCTTGCAGCTTCACTGCAGAGGGAATGCAGTCTTCCACTGTAAAGAAACGTTAAACCTTGGCTCGTCCCACTTCTTTCCCGTGTGGTTTTTTTACCAGGACGGTGTCTCCAGGGAAGATTGATGGAATACATAGGCTCTGAGCTGTGCCTGCAGTAGTATATCCTTCTGTGTTCTGTGCTGCCCTGCACCCTTTTCGTTGTCGCTGCAGATGGCCTGAAATTACAGTAAGACAAGATGTCATGCAATTCAAGTCATTTTACATTTCAAACCCTAAGATATGTCTTGTCAGCTGAGCATCACATCTAGCGCTGTCTAGGGGGATCAGGGGAGTGTGCATCCTTCTCCCTGTTGTTTTTTCATGCGACGTAAGATGATGGTCAGAACCAGGCTGGTTTCTGAGTACATACAGTGCCAAAGGAAGGCAGTGTAACCATGAATTTCTTAGAGTAAGCTTCAACTTGGCTATCCTTTCCTTTAACAAGCTGTTGAGCTTCTCACAAAGCCTGTTACCTTGTGGTGATACGCCAACGAGAACTTGCGCTTTATAACAGGCAACAAGATAATCTGTTCAAAAACTTCATTGACAAAGTGAGTTCCATTATCTGATCTCATGACTTCACATACTTCCCATCTGGGAAATACCTCTCTAACAAAAAATTTGGCCGCACAGGTAGAGTCTAGGTGTGTACATGGACCTGCTTCTATCCATCTAGAGAATGGACACACCACAACAATTAGATACCTGTACCCGTTACATACTTGAATCATATCGACATAATCGACATGCAAGTGCTGAAAAGGTCCATTGGGCCTTGGGATGACTCCTCTAATTACTTTTAGTGTGTACCCAGCCGTGAACTGTTGGCAAATTATACAGTTCACCATAAAAAATGCAACTTGCTCTGCTAAGTTCGGTATGAACCAGTCTTCAGCGAGTGTTGCCGCGAGATTCTCTTTTGTCATGTGCGCTGGATAGTGTAACTGTTCCAATTCTATTTTTAACAGGGCTACAGGCATTACTGGTTTACCAGTGCTGTCTTGTCACCACAAGCTTTCGGAGGGGTTTAAAGAACACCTTTGCAGCCTCCAAAGATTTTTTTCCTCCTGTGGTGCCTCCACTTGGAGTTCCATTAACTGTGTTTGTCTCATGTTATTGTAGCTTTCAGGTTCATTCCGTGCGACAATCATTTTTTCATTTACATTAGTGACTTCCACATTCATGATCGTCTCGCTCTTGGATGCCATACGCTTGGCTTCTGTGTCTGCTGTGTCCGCTGTGGGAGCCAGGTGAGCGTAACAGAACGAGAAGCCTATCTACAAATCCCCACCCGGGCGTTATGGAAACCTCAGAAACCGACCAACTAGCCCTATTGTTAGGGGAACTTAGGGCAGAAGTGCACTCCACGCGCCAAGAGTCTAATGCCCTCAGGAGAGAACTAATTGTGTCAAAGGAGCGCACTGAAGATCTTGCTAGGCAATTACTGCAAAACCAAGCTGGGCAAGCACCATTACCTGGATTCGGGGGGAATCCAACTCCTGTTTCATCGAGCAATCCTGTGCAAGTGGTTCTATCAGGGAGCATTCCTTTAGCTCCACCCGAACGTTTTGCTGGGGACCCAAAAAAGTTTGCCGCGTTTATGAACCAATGCCGCTTGCACTTTTTATGCAGACCTGGAGCTTTTCCGAACGACCAAACCAAAGTAGCCTTTGTACTATCATATCTTAGTGGCAGCGCAGCAGATTGGTCAATTCCGTTAGTTAACCAGGATGACCCTCTTCTTCGGGATTTTCAAGGTTTTCAATTGAGCATGGAAAGACTATTTGCCAGACATTCACAGGGACTGGCCCTGGATAACGAACTTTTATCATTACGACAAGGTAACCAGGATCTACTAACCTATATCGCCACTTTCAATAGGTTAGTGGTGGAAACCGGATGGCCAGAGGTAAAACGAATTACATTATTTCATCGTGGACTTCGGGGTGAACTCAAAGACGGTTTGGCCCAAGTTGTGAACCCACCCCAGGATTGTGCAGAATATATAGACTTAGTGGTCCAGTTAGACCACCGACTTCAGAATAGAAAGGCTGATCGAGCTAAGTTCGAGAATCGGGTATTGGTTAAACCCAATGTTCCCCTCAAAGGAACAGATGTATCAGAACCGATGCAGATCGGGGGGGTCAAGGGACCCTTAACTCAAAAGGAAAGAGAAAGAAGACGGCAGATGCAATTGTGTCTGTACTGTGGGGCCTCAGGACATTTTCTACGGGATTGTCCTTTAATAACATCTAAAAGAGTAGTCGGAGTTGCTGATAAAAATCAAACAGAGCCTGATTCTGGAAAAGAACACGCCCGACAAGCATAGAGGTCCGCTTGCCGAGCTTGAAGAAGGATACTCAGACCTCGCACTTCATCATACCAATGGTCCTTATAGATCCAAGGCAGCCATCACGTATGCACGCAGTGAGGGCATACATTGATAGCGGGTCCATAGGAAACTATGTGGATCACGAGTTGGCTTCTAGGATGAATCTATCTCTCTGCAAAAAGACCACTTCGGATGTCATCACCACATTCGATGGAACTGAAATTGCCTCTGGGCCTGTAACTCATTCCACTGCAGAGATGACACTATTGGGTCAGGATGGGCATCGAGAGACTATTGTGTTTGATTTAATCAAAGCCCTGCAGTTCCAAATAATACTGGGGATACCTTGGTTGGAAACACATAATCCTTGTATTGATTGGTGAGAGAAGAGAATAACCTTCCCGGATTGTGCACATACTTGTTACCCAAAAAAACCCTTGAACCAAGGACTGGCCACAGTCGCTACTCTAGTCGTGCAGTTACCTCAGGAATATCAAGAATTCCACGATGTTTTCCAAAAGGAACAGGCAAACACTGTACCACCTCACAGATCATACGATTGTCAAATCGATCTCATACCCGGTGCACAACCTCCATGTAGTGGGATCTACGCCCTTACGGAACCCGAAAACCTTCACCTACGACAATACTTGGACCAATACCTTGCTAATGGCTTCATTCGTCCATCCAAGTCCCCTGCATCTTCAGCTTTGTTCTTCGTGCCTAATAAGGAAGGTGACCTCAGAACGTGCATAGACTACCGCACATTAAATCAGATCACGGTTAAGAACCGATGCCCATTGCCTCTGATCCCCGAATTACTAGACCAAGTAAAGGACGCTTGCATCTACACTAAATTAGATCTCCGAGGGGCATATCATCTGGTACGTATAAAGAAAGGCGACAAATGGAAGACTGCTTTTCGCACTAAGTACGGGTTATTCAAATACCAGGTGATGCCCTTCGGGTTCTGCAGTACACCAGCAGCCTTCCAGTATTTTATGAACGATGTCCTTCGTGAACTCATTGACGTCTGTGTTGTTGTATACATAGACGATATTCTAGTGTACTTCTCTTCAGAATCAGACCATGTGAAGCACGTTCGTGCAGTCCTTGAGAAACTACTCCAGCACAAGTTATATGCAAAATTGGAAAAATGCGTTTTTCATGCTACGGAAGTTTAATTCCTTGGATTTATCCTGACTCCAAAAGGAGTCCGAATGGACCCTTGAAAGGTGGATGCAATCCTCAAGTGGTCATCACCCAGTTCAGTTAAAGGGGTACAAAGCATGCTCGGATTTGCTAATTTCTACCGCAGATTAATTCCGGATTTCTCACATGTTGTACACCCTATCACAGCACTTTTGCAAAAAAACAAACGCTTCTTGTGGACCGAAGAAGCTGAAAAGGCCTTCCAAGAACTGAAAGCGAAATTCACGTCTGCACCTGTCTTAAAGCATCCATGCCCCGAAGTTCCATACATAGTTGAAACTGATGCATCCAGTTTAGCCATGGGAGCTGTCCTGTCCCAGAAGGATCCTGAAACCGGTCAACTTCACCCAGTAGCATTTTGGTCCAGAAAGTTCTTGGCACCCGAGTTAAACTATGCGGTTACCGATAAAGAATTATTAGCCATCAAATCCACCTTGAAGGCTTGGCGGCATTATGTTCTCGCTGCCAGGCATACCATTACGGTAATCACTGATCACCGGAACTTGCAGTATTTAAAAACAGCCAAGGCCCAATCGTCGCGTCAACTTCGATGGCCATTGTTCTTTGCCAAGTTCGATTTCGTGATCACTTATCGACCAGGTTGTAAAAATGGCAAGGCAGATGCCTTATCCCAAATAGGGATGGGAGAAGCATATGCGAACCCGGAACCGGTGCCTATAATTTCAGAACAAAGAATTCTTGGCATAACCACTCTAAAGACACTAGAGGATATTCAAGTAAAGATCCAACAACTCTTCGATCCAACAGCCCTGCAGGACTGGGTGAAGAAAGGCTCAGACTACTCAGTCATCAATGACCTACCTTATTATCAAGGGCGACTATTTCTACCACACAAGGAACTACAAGAACTAGTCATCTCCAATTATCATGACACCCTGATGGAAGGACACCCAGGTATCGCAAAAACTGAAGCTAAAATTAAGAGACAATTCTGGTGGCCCACCTGGCGAAAAAACGTAAAGTCATTTGTAATGTCTTGTGGCATTTGCGCCCTAAACAAAAGTCAGAAGAAAAAAACAGCTGGCCTCTTACAACCTTTGGATATTCCACCAACACCATGGCACACCTTATTGTTAGACTTTATTACAGATCTACCTCCATGTAATGGATTTAACACCATTCTAGTTATTGTGGATCTTTTTTCCAAGATGGCCCACTTTATTCCTCCAAAGGGATTACCTTCTGCTTCAATTCTGGCCTAGGAGTTCCTCGAAAACATTGTTCGGATACACAGATTTCCTTCCGTATTGGTCTCTGACCGAGGTAGTCAATTCATTTCACCTTTTTGGAAGAAATGTTGTCAACTGGCGCAAATCAACGTGAGGTTATCAACCAGTCACCATCCCCAGACCGATGGTCAGACGGAGAGGACCAACCAGACCCTTGAACAGTACCTACGTTGCATGCTACACCAGACCGAAAGTAATTGGAAAGATATTTTATGGATTTCCGAGTATGCATACAATAACTCTGTACATTCAGGAACCAGACAAAGCCCCTTTTATACCATATATGGACATCACCCTTGAACCTCAGAACTAGATTCGCCTCAGCATTTAGAAATGCCTGCAGTTAGTCATTTGCATTCTACTATTACACAAGCCTTTAAAGAGGCAACAGAACATTTGAAACAAGCAAAAGAAAAATATAAGAAAAATGCTGATCAACATAGAAGTGAAACTCCACAATACCAGATTGGGGATCAAGTTTGGGTGGCTACAAAACACATACCTCTGAAATGAACTCGGACTTTTAACCCTAGATATTTGGGACCTTACACTATTAAGGCCATTATCAACCCGGTAGCCGTCAAATTGGAATTACCCTCTAATATGCGCATTCATCCTGCCTTTCATATTTCACTTTTAAAACCAGTTCAACCAGGAACAAGATTAACCAAACCACCCACCCCATCTTGATATATGGAGAACCTGAATTTGAGGTAAAAAATATCCTGGACTCCAAGATGGTTAAATCAAAACTTTTTTATTTAATCGATGGAAGGGCTACGGACCACAAGAAAGGTCATGGGAACCTAGTGACCACGTCCATGCACCTCGGTTGGTGAAAAGATTCCATCGGAGCTTCCCAGACAAACCTGGGCCCAGGGGAAGAACAACTTTAGGAGGGGCCTTGGGGGGGAGTGCTGTCATGATGCCTACCCCCAGGCATCCGGACCAAGCCCATCAGCCCCGGGAGCAGGCATCTAGACATTTAGTAAAACCTCAGCAGCCCCGGCTAGGGGCTATCTGAGTTCAGTCCTGGCACCTTAGGCGCCAGGCTCATAGTAGAAATCAGTCCTGGCGCCTACAGCGCCAGGCTCATAGTCATTACTTACCTCAGGCAGTCCATGCTGCAAATGACTCCAATCCAACATGAAACCTGAAAGGGACTATTTTTCTACGGGGACTATTTTTTACTCGGGTGTGGTTCTAGGGACTTCTTACCTGGGACTACTTTTGAGGCTATTTAAACCACGCCCGACCAGCAACACACGCTTCGCGTTATTCTGCATCCAGCAGCGTAACGCTCACCGTACCTGCAGCCTGCATCCAGTCTTCTGCCACGCCCGCCTCGAATCCGGAGCTCCTAAAACAAAGAGGAAAGAAAGGGACAAGGTTAGAAAACAAACTTATTTCTATTTCACACCTGATTCTGGATCCATATTGTCTCCGGACCTGTAGAGAACATCATTTCTGCACGCGCCACACCTCCAGCTGCAGTGCAGCGCCAAATTCACCAGTCTTCACAGCATCCTTCGGGTCGGCGCTGCCTCCATCATTTCTTCGCCAAACTTCGGCACCTAGGAGACAAAAGAAAACCACAAGGTGAGCCGAGGGAACCAACAAATATAATTCTTACCACCATAGACTTACCTGATTTACCACCGGAGGCATCCTTTTGTGACTCTCCATATTTTCACGTGCCGCATCTGTAAAGAGAGACAAAACACGTTTTCCACGTGCAACATTTACCGGACAGCACCGGGTAATACAGACTCTTACCTGAGCGCCACCAGCTGCCACAAGAGCATCTTTCACGAGCCAGCTGCAAGACAAGAAAGGAAGGGGGGAACAAGAGTGAACATCGGACATATTGAGCTCTATGAACTTAATACTTACTGGTCCTCACCAGGAACCTCAGAGTCCATACTCTTCGGGACGCTCCCGAGCCTTCAAACCAGTGAAGTAACTGGAATCGACGCGCCCTGCAAATCCACACAGGATGGAGAGCTCATCTTTCAAGAATATAAGGTGAGATTGCTGTGAGGGCATTTCGGTGGTGATTAGTTGGGGAGGACTGTGGGGGTGCCATCACTTGAATCCACAAGTGGCTAAATCCATCTCTCCACTTGCAGGAGAATATTTCTACGGGTTAAGCAGACAAGATTAGGAGGGCAGATCCAGTCAGTTATCGCTGCTCTACGCATCAACTGGGTGGAGACCGCAGCTGTCCGGGTCCGACCGACGCCCCTGTGGGAGCCAGGTGAGCGTAACATGATTTAGTTTAAACATAAACTTTTCATTTGTTTCATTGCAATATATCACATTCTTAACAGTAACATAACATAAAATTATTGGAAGAGAGCAAATTTCTACAATGGACAATTTATGGATTTGGGTCTTTTGGATGCTCAAGGATGTCCGCAAGAAATTGGGCAACTGTATGAATCAGTTTCTTATCTTGGCCTTTTAAGATCTTCAGCCATCTGGAGTCTCCTTCTTCTTGTTGGTCGGATATCTTAAATAGATCGCCAAATTAAAGTCTCTTGTCGGCAAGGGCAGGGCAGAACATAATAAGATGTTTCAAAGTTTCAGGTGTAATTTTGTCCAGACAAAAGCAGCAGAATTGTTCCGTCTTGGGCATTTGTCAAATATTGGCTAGTCTTTGTCTAGTCAGATAGGTGTTTAGGCGGATTTTCATGAAGGCAGTACGAATGATTGGATCTGGGAAAAGTGCCACGTATTGCGGGAGTTTGTAAATTTCTCAGATGTCAAGTGAGCATTATAGGTTCATGGAGTATCTTTGTTTTTCTTCTGTTGTTTTAGCCCAATCATTGTGCTGCATTTTTAGCTTCGCGCGTTGGGGGCGGTTGGTGAGCATTTCTATTGTGATGTCTTCTTTCGCCATTTGTTGGAGTATGTCGGCTTTCCCCATTTTCAACAGAGTGTTATTAGTGCTAACTTTTAATACACTCTTAAACAATATTATTTCTGGATTCTGCCGGTTCTGTTTGTGAGTTGCAGATATTGAAACAATTGTCCCTACTTGCCCGAACAATGGATTGTCTAATTATCTCTGGAGAAAGTTCTCTTGCTAGGCTATGGGAAGTGTCAAAATCAGGTAATAATTCAGCAAGTCTCTTTACTGTGCATGTTCAAAATATATGAGTTCCCAATCAGTGCCTCTGATTTGCTTCATTCCCGAAGACATGTTGTGTCCTTGTCAGTATCACAAAAAGTAAAGTCTCTTGCACTACTCTCTCGATCTGTCCCTTGGCGGAAAGTTCAAAATCTTCTCAGATAGTTCTGCTGATGGTTAGAAAGTTCGACTTGCATCATGATACCATGCAAGAGCATGCTCATCTGCGTAGAATTGGCTGGGTCTCTGATGGATTTAAGGACATCAACACTGGAGGGTCTCCCAAAAAGTTCTGGGAAATCCTAAATTAGACAGAAAAGGACGTTGCTTGCCAATCTGCTATCTTCTGGTGACAGAGACATTTGTCCTCCCCTTGTTGAAGTTTGGAACTGTTTGGCCCTCACTCAATGAACAGCTTCTACAATTTCGGTGTCCGTGGAGCGCAACTTGGATAATAATTCTGTTCAGAACTATACTTAAACGTTCTGTGTTTGCTGGATCTCGAAGAAATGTCAATACGTCCGTGGTTCTCCAAACGAGATCTGGACAGTCTTCAATTAGGCGAAAGAACAGTACTTATCGCTTCTTCCTCTGCTTGGGACATTTGGTTTTTCCTTGCTGTATTCCAGAAGTAGGAGGAACTGCTCTGCAATTGCAGTGAGCAGACTCCTTATGGTTTTTAATTTTCAGGATGTTGAAGAAAGTCAGTGATACTGGTGAGCCTCCCCACCAATGATGGGTATGATCTCAGCACTAGTTTGAAATATATATTACTACGTCCTTGGTGATGTCGCTACTGTGGGACACCATAGGTAATTCCAAACAAGGTCTCTGTGTTGAAAGAATCAGGATACTGTATTTTCTTCCAATTTGTGTGTCCTTGACCAAAATTTGGCATATTCTTTTCTAATCAAGGCTTCAGTGTGCCTCAGTCCAAAGTTCAAAGTCGACAGACTATGTTGTGGCTTATAAGTGCACTTTTCTTCTTCACCCTGCAACTAGGATGCACAGAGTGTCAGTTTTTATGTTCCTAACCTCCTTTTGCTCAGAGGAATGTCTCAAAGGAAGTCACAACTTTGCACAAAAGTTCTTTGTCTTTGCTTTGCTGCTGGCCATGCGTCCTTCTTCCTCGTCATGGATCGCGTCTGTACGTGGTGTGGTTCTTCCCCGTCGTCTGTAGTCTCTTCGCATTGGGGTGCAGGCAGGGGGCCTTCTCTGATGTATGGCTTGATGTCACCCAAAAAGATCCAAGCTCTTCTTCCTTGCAGCTTCACTGCAGAGGGAATGCAGTCTTCCACTGTAAAGAAAGGTTAAACCTTGGCTCGTCCCACTTCTTTCCCGTGTGGTTTTTTTACCAGGACGGTGTCTCCAGGGAAGATTGATGGAATACATAGGCTCTGAGCTGTGCCTGCAGTAGTATATCCTTCTGTGTTCTGTGCTGCCCTGTACCCTTTTCGTTGTCGCTGCAGCTGGCCTGAAATTACAGTAAGACAAGATGTCATGCAATTCAAGTCATTTTACATTTCAAACCCTAAGATTTGTCTTGTCAGCTGAGCATCACATCTAGCGCTGTCTAGGGGGATCAGGGGAGTGTGCATCCTTCTCCCTGTTGTTTTTTCATGCGACGTAAGATGATGGTCAGAACCAGGCTGGTTTCTGAGTACATACAGTGCCAAAGGAAGGCAGTGTAACCATGAATTTCTTAGAGTAAGCTTCAACTTGGCTATCCTTTCCTTTAACAAGCTGTTGAGCTTCTCACAAATCCTGTTACCTTGTGGTGATACGCCAACGAGAACTTGTGCTTTATACCAGGCAACAAGATAATCTGTTCAAAAACTTCATTGACAAAGTGAGTTTCATTATCTGATCTCATGACTTCACATACTTCCCATCTGGGAAATACCTCTCTAACAAAAAATGTGGCCGCACAGGTAGAGTCTAGGTGTGTACATGGACCTGCTTCTATCCATCTAGAGAATGGACACACCACAACAATTAGATACCTGTACCCGTTACATACTTGAATCATATCGACATAATCGACATGCAAGTGCTGAAAAGGTCCATTGGGCCTAGGGATGACTCCTCTAATTACTTTTAGTGTGTACCCAGCCGTGAACTGTTGGCAAATTATACAGTTCACCATAAAAAATGCAACTTGCTCTGCTAAGTTCGGTATGAACCAGTCTTCAGCGAGTGTTGCCGCGAGATTCTCTTTTGTCATGTGCGCTGGATAGTGTAACTGTTCGAATGCTATTTTTAACAGGGCTACAGGCATTACTGGTTTACCAGTGCTGTCTTGTCACCACAAGCTTTCGGAGGGGTTTAAAGAACACCTTTGCAGCCTCCAAAGATTTTTTTCCTCCTGTGGTGCCTCTACTTGGAGTTCCATTAACTGTGTTTGTCTCATGTTATTGTAGCTTTCAGGTTCATTCCGTGCGACAATCATTTTTTCATTTACATTAGTGACTTCCACATTCATGATCGTCTCGCTCTTGGATGCCATACGCTTGGCTTCTGTGTCTGCTGCTTGATTTCCATGTGTGATAAAATCTGTCCCCTTCGTGTGGGCGGCGCATTTCACGACTGCTATGCCCACTGGGATCTGTAGTGCCTTAATCAGCCTATCCAATAGGGCTGCGTGCTGTACTGGCGTGCCATCCGCTTGGAGGTAGCCCCACCCTTTCCAGCGCACTAAGCCTGCGTGCACTGTTGATGTCACATAGGCAGAGTCACTGTACACCGTTACTTCCTGGTCTGCGTGATTCTCAATCGCGAGTATCAACACCAATAAGTCTGCAGCCTGTGCTGAATAATGAGATGGTAATCGTGCACTAAGAAGCACTCGAAACTCTCCATTTGCTGTGTGCTTCATCACAGCAGCGCCTGTATATCTTTGTCCATCGTTTTGATCGATTCCATCAGGGAACCATCAACGAAGACAATTTCTCCTTCTGCCAAAACATTTTCTTTTAGTCTGGGAATTTCATCATAGAATTATTCATAATTTGCACAGTCATGTATTGGCTCTCCTTCAGTGATTGGTTCTGCTAAGAACATGGCTGGGTTCACTATCTTGCATTGGACTACCTTAATCGATGGATTCGATATGATCACTTCATAAGCAGAAGCTCTCTGAGATGTCAATGTGCCCTTCGGTTTTTCTAGAATAGCAAATAGCGAGTGCTCGATGTACAACGTCATTGAGCATCCCATCACAATGGTTGTAGCCTTCTCTATGGCGATGGCTGCGGCAGCTAAACTTTGTTCGCAAGGGAAATGACCTCTCGTCAATGGGTCCAAATTTCCATTATAATATGCCAGGGGCTTGTACCCCAATGTGGTTCTCTGTGTGAGCACTGCCGTCATAACGCTGCCATTTGTGTGTGAAAACAGGTAGAATCCCTCTGCATAGTTTGGAATCCCTAAAACTGGTGCCGTGCAAATGGCTCTCTTGAGTTCAGCAAACCCTTCCTCCATGGTCTCAGACCATTCAATCTTTTCTTTTGTCACCTGTGCCTTCTTTAGGGCCTGTAGCAAGGGCTTGGTATATGAGCTGTAGTCAGCCAATATAGTCAACAGCTGAACAGAATCATGTCTGCATCTCTCCTCTGTCGTGCTGCAAATTAAGATGTCATCCACATATTATAAGACAACACTTTCTAATGCAATGTTGCTTAGGTCCATCTGCAGGACTCTGTTAAAAATAGGAGACTCACAGTACCCCTGGGGTAGCCTTGTGCTTTCAGACGCATTTGTCTGAATGTAAATGACGTCAGATCTTGTGAGTCTCGATGCAATGGGATTGAGAAAAAAGCATTTTTTAAGTCAATCACTGTGACATATTTTGCCTCAGCAGGAATATTACATAGGATTGTAGCTGGGTTAGGGACTAAAGGGAACTGGGCCTCAACAATATAATTTATTGGGTGTAAATCCTGAATTAAAAGCCAAGACCCTCCCTTTGATTTTTTAATCGGGAAAACCACAGTGTTGCATGACGATTCTGACGTTACTTAGATGGCCTGCTCCATTATAGCCGAAATTGTCTTAAAAATTCCTTCATCTGCCTCCCTAGACTGGGATATTGTTGTGCTTTCGGAAGAATTGCTCCTGGCTTCAGTTTCATTTTCACTTCTCTGACTCATTTCAATAAGCCTACGTCATAGGGGCCTGTGGTCCACACTGAGACAGGCACCTGGGCCATGTCGTCCTTGAAATATTCAGGACGGTTCTGTGCCATCATCATTCTCTGAGGCACTTCTCTTTTGATCATTTTCACCCAAAAGTGAGGTTCACCTCAACTGCTTTTTCTCCCCTACCTGCTTGCTCGTCAAACAGATCGTCATCAGTGACGTCAGTCAATCTGTACCCTTCTTCAATGGCGATTACTGTGCACCATTGTCGGCCTTCATCATCACAACCATCAATCAAAGCCAGTTTCCCTCGTATCATCAAGGGAAATACTTGTCCCTTTTCCTCGTGCATAGGTATTCATGGCCTAAATAGAAATTTGTCTGGGGTCCTCATGGTTTTCTCAGCAAGGCCTGGCAGCCCTGCCATTAGCACGCATACTCTAATGGTACAGCCCTCATAGCTGTGTGTCCTGCGTATGCTCTAATCATTTCGCATACATTCAAATAGTGCATTCCTGGAGTTGAACATACTATGCCCCCCTTTGTGAACGAGATTGTCATGTTTAACTTCGTCATTAGATCTCGACCCAAGATGTTTACTGGGGTTTGTTGCAAATATAATAGGGGTACATTCATATCACATTCTCCTATAGAGACTAGACGTGCATCTGTAAAAGGAACACGACTTGTAGATCCTGTGAAACTCTGAGTATTTATAGCATCACTGTGTCAACTAAGAAGGAATTTTCTTTATCCCTATAATGACATCCACCCTTGGTTCCTGGTGAGGGTCTGGTGTCACTGATAGGATATAACACATCAGGGTTCCCAGTGAGCTGTCCTAGTCCAAATATAATTTTGTCCTACCTTGTGCGAATGGACTTCCACCATCACCAGTTTTACTCCTCATTCCAGGGTTCACAGCCTGACCTGTACTTACTGTCTGTGACAGTTGCATTGGCGACTGTTGAAACTGTCCTTGTGGAAAACTCATCGAATTCTGAGGTTGCAAGCTTTGCTGTGCTTTTGGCGTTTGTTGTTGCACCGTGTGATTCTGTGCAACTCCATTTCCTCCCTGTTGCAAAAACACAGGTGGATTCACCATACTTGCTCTTGTTCCTTGGTTGTTTCGCATCATGCCTTGACTTCTGCATGTGCGTGCTAGATGTCCTGTCATCCCACACAACCAACATATTGGCGGTGGTCTAATTATTTGCCCATTTGACATATCTTGATTGCCATTTTGCATGTTTTGAAAGCCTCCTTCATTACTCTGAAAACCTCCCTTATTACTCTGCCATCCTCTTCCTCTGAATTCTCTTCCCCTGGAATAAAACCCAGTATTGCCATGATTATTCTGTTGTGGGTTATTGGCTTTCTGCATGCTCGACCCGTCTTTGCTAGTTATCATTGCCCCTTCAATGGCATATTTTGACAATTTCTTCTGCACTAATTTTGCCTTTTCACCATTTAGTGCAGCCTCTTTTTTGCGATTCTTTTCTTGCAGCAGCCTGTAATAGTGTGCTATGGTCAACTGTATTTCAGACCACGGCTTGGCCTTGATTCCTACCAATTTCTTGAGCTGTTTCTGTACCTGCTCTGGCAGCCCTTGGCATAATATATGGTAAAACAAGGGTATAGATTTCCCCCAAGATTCACGAGTCTCAAGTACCCAAGCGTCTTGGAAGTGCTGGATGTAAAACAAAGGGTTTTCCGACTCCTTCATTTTCTGAGTCATGATGGCTCCCATGTCAGAAGTATCTGGATATAGGAATCGCAATGCTTTCCATACTGTGGCTCTGCAATTGTTGAATGGTGCTCCGTCATGTGCAGTATTAACTGTGGTCACACCAAGGTAACCTGCCCGTGTCCACACATCGTCTTCTCTATCACCAAGTATGGCGATTAAAAGACCTTTGATATCCCCTATAGCTAACGTGTTCCCTCCCGTCATTTTTTCTAGCTCGTGTATCCCTTTTCCAGCTCCCGATGTCAACACTGGAAGCTTATTTTTCAGGTTTTCCCAATCCATGTGTGGCCATGGAATATACTATGGTCTTGTTCCACCTTTCTCGAGCAACGGACATTGGGATGCATAGCCCTCTCTCTCTTCTCTCATTGTTCTTCTGTCTATTGCAGGAGTAATGTTCCCACATCGCCGCCTACCTGGCAATGTCCTTAGCCGGCTCACATAGGGTGGTGGAGACACCCCCCACTGACCGTGAGATACTTCTTCGTGTCGGTCTGACTGTGTGGCTGATTCTGATGCCCTCGGTGCAGACCCACTAGAATCTGACCATCTTATCCCTATAAGCGATATTCAATCAACACTACAGCTAAGTCAATGCCTAGTCTGGGATGCTGAGGAAAACCCTTATTGATGTATTTTTATGTCCAGTTCAGTACTCTGGATGACAACCCTTGTATAACACCCCCCTCTTAGAATCCCCCTGACCCCACTGAGCCAAGAAGTAGGTTTGTTTTGCAAATTTAAAAGGTTTATTTGGACAATTCAACAATATATATCTATCACACTTTTATAATAAATTAATATCTGATAGTACACTGAGGCATATGATGTGGATCCACAATGGGTAATGTTACAGTGGTACACTTGATTACTTAGGAGTAGTATAGAGGATGAGGTAGCTGAGAGTGCTTTTATGGCTTCAAGGACAACGCAATGATGAATGAAATGCAGTACAGAAAATAACTTGATATGGCTTCAACAAAAGGCAATGTAATCACTTTTCCTTGACAATTCACTCCCCCCCATGAAATGTAAGAAATGGAAGGAGAGCACACAGTCTTCAAGAATCCCAACAAAATGCAATACGAAATGCAGTTCCCCCCCAGCAAGCTTAGAGGAAAACAGGTAGAGGTTTGAAACACAGGCCCAAAATGCTTTTAAATGTGATGGCAATGGATGGGAAAATGTGCTAACTGATTTTAATTCCCTCTAGAGATTCAGGGTGAGTGAGAGATGCTTGTTGGTATTAGTTCAGGCTCACTTTAGCAATGCTCTATGAGTTATTACCAGGTTGCAAACGGATTTTAACAAAGGAAAGAATGGAGCTGCTATTTTGACAAGTGGAGAATTGAGCCAAAATCGCAAATCGCGGTAAATTTCGCGAGTGCATAAATCGCGTTTGCGGAAAAATATATAGGGAGTGGGAAGTCGGTTCTAGGTTCGTCGTTCCTAGCCCAAACGTTTCCAGAGATACGGACGATTTAATAAAGGTAGATTTTTGGATTTAAAGTAAAACTCAAAATGACAGGTGACAGCTTGCAGCTGCAGAATTGACAGGTGACAGTTGTGCAGCTTTAAAAATGACTGATGACACGATTTCTAGGAGGCAGTTCTACTTAGGTTAACATAGCTTGAATTAGATTATTTTAACTAAGAGATTGGTTCTGCACAGTTCTGCTAGGTACTCACAATATAAATTTGAACTAGGCCTCGTCACGGATGTGGTCAACACGTCCGGCGGCGGTTCTGTCTGCTCGGCGGGTCAATCAGGCACCGGTTCTGCTCACAGCGATCCGGATCTCTGGTTCTGCTCACAGCGGTCTGGGTCAGCTCTGCTCTGCAGGTCTAGCCTCTCTGGATACAGCGGCCTCTGGTTCTGGATACTGCTCTGCTTTCCGGTCTGGATCAAGTGGATTCTGGATGTAACACTGCTTTCTGGGTACTGGCAAAAGTTCTTGGCAACGAATTCAAACAGCTCGCCCGGCTGTGGAATAGTTTGCAGATGATTTTAAGGATGCTGAGGCCTGCTGAGAAGAGTTCTAAGTTTGTGGGTTTAGGCCCTTGCTTTAAGTTCTGAAGTAAAGTTCTGGTCTTTGGAGATTGATGGATGTGAAGTCTGGAGTCTCCCGGCAGAGCGTCCCGCAGAAAATGGAATTGAATCTCTCTACCTGTCCCAGCAGTCTCTTTTTATGTGTTTTGGAAGTGGGTGTGTGCGTGGCATAACTGAGCCTGCCCCTCTCTACTTGTCATTGGCCCAATTTTAGTGGTTTTCAGTTCAGTTTAACTTAAACTGCTGACCTCCACAGCTCAGCCAGTTTTGTTATGAACATTGTTTTGGGCTCTTTTTCTTTCCAGATTTTGTATGCACACAAAACTTTATTCTGCCAAATGTCTGCTGGTGTTCAGTGAGATTTTTGAATATCCTGCAATGTTTGAAAATAGGCATTTTGAGCTTGCATTCAGAGAAACCAAGGTGATTTCAAAGGGCTTTTTAAGCTAACGGGCACTGCTGTTTTTCCTTTGGCGCACATTCCACTCATGGCACCCCTGGCCTATCACGCTCGCACTGGTGGGTGGAAGGTTAGGCGACCATTTTGGTGTGCGCCCAAACTGCGCGGTTCTCCTGGATTCTGGCGCACATGTGGGCTTTTTGGCCATCTTGGAATTTCTAAGCCCACAGCACCAAATGTTGCAGCTTAATGACTCAAACGTGGGTCAATACACCTGACAAAGCCCCCCCACCTGACTGCACTTTGAATTTGAGTCGAGGGGGAGTCGGGTGCGAAGAATGTTTTGACCCACGCACTGGTATGTCTGCATCATCTTCTTCCAATTCCGCAAATGGCACAGTTCAGCATCTTTTCCTCCATCCGGTTGGATCGATCGGTTCTCCTCTCCGGTCCTGATGGGAATATTGGGCGGTACCCCGGGCCCCTTGGATCTTTGCCCCCGGTCGCCGGATCCTCCTCCTTGGCCAGTCTCCAGGTTTTCTTTCTCCTAGAACAACAAAGGAAAGCGGCAATACCTATTCGTAGACATTTCTTCCCCACCATTGATATAGTGGGGTGGCATATACATTTTATAGTCAAAACATTTGCGTTCTTATTTTAACAAAAAACAAGATACAATTATAAGACATTTTTTTTTTCCAAATCATAATATTTTAGAGACTATATGAGGGATATTTTAGGGTTGGAATTGAATTACTCTGGAGCAGTCCCCTCTGGTATTGCAGAGGACTCCTCCAGTTGTTGCAGAGTGTGCCTGGGATGGCAACACTTCAGCTGATTAATATGGACCCACTTATCTTCCCCTTCCGCCAAATTACCTTTGGGGATGCGGATTTTGTAGGCAACAGGGGAAATCTTGTCTATAATTGCAAAGGGTCCCTTCCATGTAGGCAAACATTTTCGCTGTTTGGCCTGGTTCCTTTGGAAATTGTATAGATAGACCCGGTCTCCCACATCATATTCCTTCCGGGTGGTTTTCAAATCATAGTGTGTTTTCATACTCTCAGCTGATCTTTCTAGATTCCGCTGAGCATAGGCAAAAGCATGTTGGAGGTGTTTCCTTAAATTCTCCACATACTCATGAGTTGTGGAGGCATTTATCAGTGTCTGCTCTTGGGTCCTGTAGAGCAAATGCTGGGGAAGCACCATCTTGCGTCCGGTCATCAATTCAAATGGTGACATTTTAGTTGCAGATGAAGGGGTAGATCTGATGGCCATTAGGACCAGAGGTAATCGGATATCCCAACTTGGCCCAGAATCTGCCACAAACTTTTTTTATATGCTCACAATGGTTCGGTTGTATCTCTCCACTGCTCCAGAAGAAGCTGGCCTGTAAGCAATGTGTAGCTTCCTTTTAACCCCCAGTATCTCCCACATCTTTGTCATTACTTCACTGGTGAAGTGGCTACCTCTGTCTGACTCAATCCTTTGAGGTAGACCAAAGCGGGAAAAGATGTGGTTAATCATCAGGGCAGCTGCTGTTTCTGCCTTGCAATTTGGGGCCGGGAGACATTCCACCCACTTTGTAAACAAGCATGTGATGGTCAACATGTACTTGTTTCCTCTAGATGAGCGAATCACAGGGCCTACAAAGTCGATTTGCAAATCTGACCATGGCAGTGTCATCCCCCTCTTTTGGAGAGGTGCCCGGTGTGTGAGGGATGTTGGCTGAAATTGTGCACACACAAGACACCCCTTCAAGTATTGGTCGAGGTCCTGCCCCATGTGTGGCCAGTGTGCAACCTCTCTTAAGATTTCCAGTGTTGTGTGAAACCCCCTATGACCGGCTGTGGCCGCATCATGGGCGTGACTTAACATCAGGCTTCGGAATGAGATAGGAACCACCCACTGATCATGGCCAGCTTGGGATTTCCTTACCAACAAACCGTCTTGGATTCGGAACATCTTTGGACATTTCATCAACACTCTTAGGTCCTCTTTCCCAATGTAATCGGTAACCGTCAGGGGAAAGTTCTCAGGGTCCTCAAGGTGTTGGTAAAACTTACCAATTATTGGATCCCCCTTCTGAGCTGTAATCAAATCAGCATCAGGGGTCTCCTTACTCCATTGGGCAGTTTAACGATCATTGTGAGCATTTGTCTGGGACCTAGTGATCGCAGTGACCTGGATTTCCCCCAACAGGGACTCTACTCTATTAGATCCCCTTGGATGGCCCCGGTTTTTACCAGCTGATCAGCTAAGTCATTTCCAGTTTTGTCTGGTCCCTCTACTTTGGAATGACCCTTGATCTTTTTCCAGTAGATGGTCATCCCATTCGAGGTGACCAGATCATCAATGTTTTGGATTAACTTCCCATGTTTCAAGGGTTTGTTATTAGCACATAACATGCCTTTGGTTTTCCAATTAACCAGGTGCTCCACGAACCCGTTCCGTACATAATCCGAATCTGTGATTATGACCAGTTCGTGGAGTTGATGTTGGACAGCAGTGAGGATGGCCTGATGCACAGCCATCAATTCTGCCACCTGACTACTTCGGGGATCAATTTTGTATCCAGCGGAGGGTTCTGGTGACTCATTCACCCATGCATTCCCTACGCCGGCCACCAGTTCTTTCTCCCCGTTGTCGTCAACATGGTACGAGTATCCATCCACATAGACAGTGGGCATTCCCTCACACTTGTCTTCTTCAAAGACTTTGTGTGGGGAATTAAGGTATGCCTCCATGTTGTTCTTGATTTTTAGACTTTCGTCCTCGAGACAGTTTTCTCTGGCACAATCATGCAAGTCAGCCAGACCTTGCGCGAGGGGACACTTCTTGTTTTGGCCATATCTGACCTCCACAGGAAAGCCTTGCATTGACAGAATCCAGGAAGTAATTCGGGAATTACTCACATTTCCGGCCCGGATTCTGTCACTTTGGAGATATTGCAGAGGCTGGTGTGGAGTCTCCACTATGATGTGTTCCCCCTGGATAAACGGGCGGTAATTCTTCAATGCCCACACCGTTGCCAGGAGTGCCTTCTCACAATCGTTAAATTTTTCCTCCACAGAGGATAAAGTTTTGCTCGCATAGGAGATTACTTTATTGACCTTGTCATGCTTTTGGTATAATACTGCCGTCAAGCACGTATTAGAGAACCCTGTCTCCAGGAAGAACTCCTTGTTTCTGACAGGGTAAGCTAGGCAAGGCGCTTGTGAGAGGCTTCTTTTGAGTTGTCTTACTGCCTCGGATTGTTCTGGACCCCATTCCCACTCGACCCCCCCTTCAAGAGATGAATCAGGGGTCTAGTGATCTCTGCGTAGCCTTCAATGAACTTTCTGCTGTAATTAGTCAGTCCAAGGAGGCTCCTTAGTTCCCGCAGAGTCGTGGGGTCTTTCAGTTTCTGAAGTGCTTCCACTTTCTTTTCCTGGGGACAGAAACCCTGAGGAGTAATCTCATGCCCCAAGAAATTAACACGGGTTCTACACCACTGTGCTTTCTGGAAGGAAAGTTTTGCTCCGGCGGCCCTCAACTGCGTCAGAACATAACGGATCTCTGCTATGTGTTCCTCCACAGATGAACTTTTGATGAGGACATCACTACATAAGCCAGGTTACCCCTCGCACCCAGGTCGGGCATGGCCTTATGTAGGAAAATGTTGAATTTATTGCCGGAGTTGAGGTATCCAAAGGGAGTCCGGGTCCATGTGTACTGCTGGCCCCCAAAGGTAAAAGCCAGTTTGTATTGGTCTTCCCTACTGACAGGCACGGTCCAGTATCCATTGGTCAGGTCTATTGCTGTGAATACCTGTGACCCCTGGATCTGGGCCAGCCCTTGGTCAATGTAGGGCAGAGGCCATCGGGAAGTATGGACCCGTTTGTTGAGCTCCCTAAGGTCGGCGCAGAGTCTGCACTGGCGGTTTGGCTTCAATATTCCCAGCACCGGATTATTGAAGGTGCTGTGTACTGGACGGATTATTCCCCGGGACTCAAGGTTCTTAATTATTTCAGTAAGGGACTCCATGGATGCGAGAGGCAAACGATATTGCTTCACAAACACTGGAGTCATTCCAGGGTCCGTGGGAATTGTTGTGGTGTGGATGTCGGTGCGACCACAGTCATATGAGTCTACCGCAAAGAGATCTTGGAAATCCAAGAAAACTTGTTTCAACTTTTGCTTCTGTTCCAGAGTCACACAGGCATCAGCTAGGTTGACTCTCTCTTCCACCATCGGCCTGAAGACTGGAAAGACTTCTGGTTTGGCTATCTCAGCGGCCTCCTCCAGCTGGGTGGACAAGTCCCTGGTCAGAGTGCTGATTTGGACTGGAGGCTTCAGGTGGGAAAGGAAAATCACCTCATCCCTCCTGAAGTCACAAGTCACATCTTCCTTACCATAAGGGCAAGAAGTGTACTCCAGGAAGTTCCCCCCATGCCGGGTGAAAATCCTGTCTGGTGTTGTATTGTCCTCATTGTCACTGTCAAAACAGTCCTTGGGGATCGGTCCTAACAGTTCATTTCCTAAATCAATGGAGAAATGTCGGTCATCAACTGCCATTCCAATAATGGTGCCTGCGGCTAGAGTAATACTCTTTAAGTCGCTGTTATCCACCTCTATTCGAATGGTGTCATGTTCTATGTTGACTAATGGTGTTGGGTTTACCCCCAACCCTTGCTGTTGGAGAGAAGCATTTAGTTGAATATAAGCATCAGGGTTTTTCAATTTCTGTCCTCTTTTAACTTTCACTTCCAGGGAGAATTGTTGGGTCCTTTCTGGGATGGTGACTTCCTTTTTAATCTGAATTTCAACTGCATAGGGTAGCCATTGAGCTGACCTAAATGCTTTTTCTGAATCATCAAAGCCCATGGGATTATCCGCTAATCGAGACCAAGCTTTGAAGTTTATTAGGTCCAAACTAATGGCAAAGCGATTGAGAATGTCACTGCCTAAGTAAAAGGCGGCAGTGACGTCTCGCACGACCCAACAATTATGGACTATGCTCTTGTTGCCAATGGAGATTTTGAGCATACACCTGCAGAAGATGTTTGGAATTAGGTGCTTCCAGGTCCATTTCCCATTTGTCTAGCAGTTTGAATGTGGGAATGGCTGGATCTTTTGGGAGTTGGCGGAACATGGCTCGCTGATGAAGCTCTTACCGTTGTTCACACACACTCGAGCGAGAACAGAGTCCTTCCTATCATTTAACTGAACAGGGATGAACAACTGCTCTCCAATTTTCTGAATATCAGCCAGGCTCTGAGCTGATTTCACATCTTCCTGGACTATAGGAGTGGGAGTTTCTGATTGTGGATTTGTAAAGAATTTCAGAGTGTTTCCTTCCAGTGTGGAATACCACCTTAAACTGGAAGGAAGGTTGATTTTCAGAAATAGAGAGGACCCCCCATCACCAGTCTGTTGTCCTACTGCTATTACTGTCACGTCTGGAATCTGGTTGTTCTGGAAGTGAAATTCTACTTGGTCAGATTTTTGTTCAACCATGTGGCAGGTGCCGTTTAAACTAACATGGTTGACGCTCTGTTTTAATGTTATTGGTCGGCTAGTCTGGGTCCAGAGGACCTTGTTTACGCAATCTATTAGGGGTGACAACCTTCTCAGGAGGTCATTCCCTAGTAAACAAGGGGTGCCCTCTGGAGTCACTACTATGACCGGGTGTTTCACCTTGTGTCGCCCAATTTTAATGTCCAAGTCTGCAGTCCCCTCAACGGGAATTTCCTTCCCGTCAAAGTTCTGCAGTTGTCCAGGAAGAGAGGTGAGAGGAATTCGGTAATTCTCCCCCCTTCCTGCATTTAGTTCATCAAAGGCTCTTTTGGACAGAAGGGTAGCTTAGGATCCAGTGTCCACCAGTGCCAAAATTGTACCCTGCCCCTGTACTTGTACCGGGGCATAATATCTTCCTTCCTTCTCCTCAAGGGGGCACAGATAATGCACATTTTTGGACAACTGGTGGGCTAACTTTCTGGTTTTGGACATTGCTAGCGAAGAGATTTGGGCAGAATTCTGTGGAGAGCCTGGGGAATCTGAAAGAAAAAGTTGGCACTGGAAATGGTTTCGGTTTCTGGGCCGCCCCCCCTTTTTGGAGGCAGTCATCAGGATGGGTTTGACCCTTGGGATTTTGGTATTGTCGGTTCTGGGATGAGATGATGGGCGGCGGTAGCTCAGTCTCCACATTTCCCCAGTCTGAATTGGCATCCCTGGGGACCCATTTTTCCTTGGGAGGAGTTCCCCCATCTCTGAAGGAGAAGATCCTTTTCCCAGGATCTTCTGAGGATCCCTCTCCCTCAAATTGGAAGACCTGTACCTCCTCCACAAAGTGGGTCTGTTTGAGTCCTTTGTTTCTCCTACCCCCCCTCTGCTCCTTGGGAGGCAGGCTTTCAGGGGCATGAGATTTTGTTTCCGGTTCCTGGTTTTCCAGGGGCTGTTTATAAGTTGGGAAGGAAGCTTCCTCCAAGGCTTTACACCCCCCTTGCCCTTGTGCCTCCTCCCTGGGAACCGGTGGGTTATCGGGGTGCTGCCCCCGTCATTGTTCTGGAGCACCAGGTCCAGCGTTTGGGGCATTCTGCGGTGGCATGCTCATCTGAGGGTTCTGTTGACCCCTCAGTATGTGACCCAGATCCCCTGCCATATTTTGGACCTGGCGTTCAAGTTGTGAAACCCGCTCAGGCTGATACGGGGCTCTATTTTCTCCCCTGGGCTGATCCCGGGAAGGGTACCTATCCCTTCTCTGGTAGTACCCCTGGTAGGGAAGATTTTGGTACCCCTCCACCCTTGGCCTTCCCTCTCCCGGATTAGGTTGTCTGGGCTCAGGGAATTGGGGAAAGAAGGATGGATGATTTTGGGGCTGGAAATTGGGTGGATACCTGGGGAAAAAGTTCTGCCCAGGATTTGGTGAATTTCTGCCCTCCTGGGGGAAGCTAGGAGGGAAGTTCCCCGGGTCAGGTGCTTGGCTGGATCCCCCCCCTTTGGCTGGAGGAGTCCACACAAAACCCAGGATTGGTCGGTTTCCCTTGTAGCGGGGATTTACATAGTCAGGGGAGCGGGGTCCCCATTTGTGGGACTACCTCCTCGACTCCCTGTCTGTGACTGGCCCGAGGGCCTTCTGGGCTGTGAATTATTTGGTGCAGGCAGGTTTTTAGGCCCCCCATCTCCAAATCTAAAACGGGGGCAACCTTTACCTCTGCCACCTTGGCAGCAGCAGGGGTGCTGTTGGTTTTGGGGTTTTTCGGCGCATTATTTTTATTTTCGATGGGCTTCTGCACCTCATAGATCCGGGTAGCCTGTTCAATGACCCAGTCTAAAGTTCTTTTCTCATGAAAATCTCTCACGAGCTGGGTCATTATGTATTTGGGTAAGGCATGGAAAAACGTATTGATAAAGTCTCTGCTATCCGTGCGCACCCTTCTGGTGGTCTGCGCAAAAGCACGCTTTAATTCTTGCACAAACTCTTGTGGGGCCTGATCCTCCCCACATTTCAGATTGTAGGCTGCCTTGCGAGCCTCTTGAGGATTTCTGTGCACAGAAAAATGTTTCAAGATGGCCGCCCTGTATGTGGACCACCTTGAATGGTTTTGATCCTCCAGCCCTGCAAAGAAACTAGAGTATTCTGGTGAGAAGGTCCATTTGACATACTGGATGCAGCTACTGCTGTCCTTCAAATGGAAAGTCTCCATCATTTGCTCATAGAGCTCCAAGTGTTCCCAAACAGAATACTTGGCGTTCTTATGATAAGGCGTGATGACACTCCTTATTGCCTTTATTTGTTTCAATGGGTCCTTAAGCAAGGCCCTTTTTGCCTTATTGGCCTTTTT
The DNA here is from genome assembly GCF_040938575.1 of Ambystoma mexicanum. Lineage (NCBI taxonomy): Eukaryota > Metazoa > Chordata > Amphibia > Caudata > Ambystomatidae > Ambystoma > Ambystoma mexicanum. The sequence continues at coordinate 846,124,593 of NC_090941.1, read as the reverse complement.
GGTTCGGGTAACCCTGGTCCATTCATCCTCTGACTCAGAAGCACTGCTCCCAGAGGTGCCCGTCTGATCTTCCAGGTTTTCCCGGATTCTGCGAGCCTGGGAATGGCTGGCAGAATGTGGGGACCTGGTCTCCTGTGTCCTGTGACGCTCAGAGGAGTCTTCAGATCCCTCCTTGCTACCAGGATTTGTATGGGTACCCCCCCCACTGACCCAACTGGGCAGAGGTTTTCAGGATGCCCTTAGTGGGCCTACTCTCCTGGGGTTCCCCACTAAATTGCACTGTGCTTGGGTGCCCATACCCGGATGCCCGCCCCTCCATTCCTGGGAGGTACTGGCCTATGAGCCCCATACTTCTAGCTGGATAGTAATCTGCCATCCGCGTGGCCCTGGGCTCATGTGCGCGAGGGGACATGAGGGTGGCAGAGTCCAGGGACTGGGAGAGATGAAGGCCTCTGGTACTAGGGCTCCTGAGGTTATGCTCAGGAGTTTCTCTTTCCCAGCGAACCTCATCTCTATCCGCCCCTGTTCCCTGTTGCAATGCAAAAGCCTGCGCTTTCAGTTCCTCAGTTAAGGCCTTACTAGACTCTATCAGTCTCTCCTGCATCGCTACCTGTTGCTGGAGCCTATCATTGTGCTGGCAGAGAGCCTCATTCTCTCTCTGTGCCTCCTGATTGGTCCTGGAGTACTGGGCCAGTCTTTGCTGCAGGAGGGTTACCTCCTGAGCTGTGTGCCTATTGGCCTGCTCCTTTCTTGCCAGAGCATCCTCCACCCTCCTAGTGTGATCTAGCAAGCCCTGATGCTCTTTTTGGAGGTCACCCAGCCCCTGGAGGGCCAAGTGATTTTCTTCAATTTTTCTTTGGAAATGGCAGACTTCCTGGCCTAAGGTATCCCTTTCCTGACCAAGAGCCTGCATTTGTGACACCAGGTCGTCCCTCTGCCTTTGAAAGGCACCAGCTTTCTGGTGTTCTTTATCAAACTCTGCCTGGGTATCCAGGTCTTTCAAAATCAATTTATTGCTTTCCTCTTTCTCTCTGTCTAGTTGGATTTGCAGGGTGGCTACCTGCTCTGTGCATGCCCTGTTGAAATTGATCTGTTGCTCCAGCTTTTTCTGGCTCTGCAGTAAGGAGTCCAGACTGTCTTGGTGCTCCTTCTGCAAAGCCAGAATTCTGGTATCCTGGTCCGTCTTTTCCTGTTGCAGTCTATCCATGTCCTCTTTTACTTTAATGATATACTGCCTACTATCATTTTCTGACTCCTGGCTCCTCTGCAGCCTCTGCTCAGAAGAGACCAGGTCAGATTGGGCCTTTTCTAATGCCATCTGTTGCCTACTTGCCAGATCTTGGCCTTCAGCACATTTGTCCTGCATGGTTCCCATATATAGATACAAATATGCCGCTATCCTAACCATCTTGTCGTGTTCATCTTTAGCTTTAGGAGCCATGTATAATTCACTCAGGGCCACATGTAATGGACCCTGATCTCTCCATATATCTGACCCTGTTTCAGTGACCTGTTGCGCGATTGCCTGCAACTAGACCGTTTGGTCCTGATGAGTCCACTCACCTCTCACAAATAGCTTATGTAAGAAGTGCTCTCTGGCTATTTTGATGTCTACCAGTGTCGTCATTCTGGAATTTGAGTTCCTTCCTGACTTACAGAAGTTTACATTTTATTTTTGCAAAACAGACCGTTTCCTTAGAGCGTTCCTTTGAGGAGTGCTTTACAGCGTAACACAGCGTGGTGATCCGACCGGATGTATGTCTCCTGTCAGTTAGCACACTGTGTTAATCTACACAAGTGATAGTTCTAACCCAGAATCTCCGGCTACGAGCCCCCACTTTGTTAAGCGATATTCAATCAACACTACAGCTAAGTCAATGCCTAGTCTGGGATGCTGAGGAAAACCCTTATTGATGTATTTTTATGTCCAGTTCAGTACTCTGGATGACAACCCTTGTATAACACCCTCCTCTTAGAATCCCCCTGACCCCACTGAGCCAAGAAGTAGGTTTGTTTTGCAAATTTAAAAGCTTTATTTGGACAATTCAACAATATATATCTGTCACACTTTTATAATAAATTAATATCTGATAGTACACTGAGACATATGATGTGGATCCACAATGGGTAATGTTACAGTGGTACACTTGATTACTTAGGAGTAGTATAGAGAATGAGGTAGCTGAGAGTGCTTTTATGGCTTCAAGGACAACGCAATGATGAATGAAATGCAGTACAGAAAATAACTTGATATGGCTTCAACAAAAGGCAATGTAATCACTTTTCCTTGACAATTCACTCCCCCCCTATGCAATGTAAGAAATGGAAGGAGAGCACACAGTCTTCAAGAATCCCAACAAAATGCAATACGAAATGCAGTTCCCCCCCAGCAAGCTTAGAGGAAAACAGGTAGAGGTTTGAAACACAGGCCCAAAATGCTTTTAAATGTGATGGCAATGGATGGGAAAATGTGCTAACTGATTTTAATTCCCTCTAGAGATTCAGGGTGAGTGAGAGATGCTTGTTGGTATTAGTTCAGGCTCACTTTAGCAATGCTCTATGAGTTATTACCAGGTTGCAAACGGATTTTAACAAAGGAAAGAATGGAGCTGCTATTTTGACAAGTGGAGAATTGAGCCAAAATCGCAAATCGCGGTAAATTTCGCGAGTGCATTAATCGCGTTTGCGGAAAAATATATAGGGAGTAGGAAGTCGGTTCTAGGTTCGTCGTTCCTAGCCCAAACGGTTCCAGAGATACGGACGATTTAATAAAGGTAGATTTTCGGATTTAAAGTAAAACTCAAAATGACAGGTGACAGCTTGCAGCTGCAGAATTGACAGGTGACAGTTGTGCAGCTTTAAAAATGACCGATGACACGATTTCTAGGAGGCAGTTCTACTTAGGTTAAAATAGCTTGAAGTAGATTATTTTAACTAAGAGATTGGTTCTGCACAGTTCTGCTAGGTACTCACAATATAAATTTGAACTAGGCCTCGTCACGGATCTGGTCAACACGTCCGGCGGCGGTTCTGTCTGCTCGGTGGGTCAATCAGGCACCGGTTCTGCTCACAGCGATCCGGATCTCTGGTTCTGCTCACAGCGGTCTGGGTCAGCTCTGCTCTGCTGGTCTAGCCTCTCTGGATACAGCGGCCTCTGGTTCTGGATACTGCTCTGCTTTCCGGTCTGGATCAAGTGGATTCTGGATGTAACACTGCTTTCTGGGTACTGGCAAAAGTTCTTGGCAACGAATTCAAACAGCTCGCCCGGCTGTGGAATAGTTTGCAGATGATTTTAAGGATGCTGAGGTCTGCTGAGAAGAGTTCTCAGTTTGTGGGTTTAGGCCCTTGCTTTTAAGTTCTGAAGTAAAGTTCTGGTCTTTGGAGATTGATGGATGTGAAGTCTGGAGTCTCCTGGCAGAGCGTCCCTCAGAAAATGGAATTGAATCTCTCTACCTGTCCCAGCAGTCTCTTTTTATGTGTTTTGGAAGTGGGTGTGTGCGTGGCATAACTGAGCCTGCCCCTCTCTACTTGTCATTGGCCCAATTCTCCCCTCTCCCATGATTGGGGGAAGGAAATGGATTGTCATCATGATGAGGTCTGTTTATGGGTCAGAGGATCCTCCCCTGGTCAATTTACCCACAAATCTATATTTGATTCAAATACATATTCCCAGATACACAAGTGGTTGACATTACATGTACACATTATATATTCCTTATGGTCCATGCTTGTCCGCCTCTGATCTTCCTGGGGGCATGCATTCAAAAATGACAACATGTTGCGCTTTTTGACTGGTTTACCAATATCGGACATTTACCAAAATTTACACACATGTGCGCAAGGAGTATGGACATTAATTGATGAAGTGTCAGATTTTTAACGTGCAGACATTTGGAGTAAGACCCTATTTTCCGCTAGCAACCCCCCAGCATACACCACAGGGTCCTAGCGCCTCTTAAAACGTGCACAGAAAAATCACAAGAATAATGATATTACTTATATAATTTTGACCAGTCCGCACTATGAGTTATCTATCTTTTTAACTTATGCCCTGGTCAAAAAGGGGTGTGGCTTCCCACATCACATACAAACTGGTTTATCCACTTCCCCCAAGCTCAGCTGGCTCTCACAGGCACTTCTCCTCCCACTTCTCCCAAGAGGAAGCCACTTTACGGCCCCCCCAATATAACATTTGCCTGAGTCCATTGTTCAGTTTCCTGTAGTCCCCAGGTAATTAAATCAGAGAGGTGTCACCTCCTTTTTGTGGGGGCAGCAGAATGCAGCCAGGCCTGGGAACACAGCTGTTGATCTAGTTTCAACTCCTGTCGGGGGTAGTTGCCAGGCAGAATCCAGTTTCATTAAGGCAGGTTTCAGCTAAATGTCACTTTTTGTTCCCAGTTTTCTACATTCAAATCAAACTGACAATTTTTACACATGCAGCTAGAATGCTGATTCTAAGTTCAAAACTGTGACATTTCAACAGTTACAAACTATGTGACACTCAAAAGTTGGTCCCTCATTTAATTTAAACATTTCAATTTTAGTGGTTTTCAGTTCAGTTTAACTTAAGCTGTTGACCTCCTCAGCTCAGCCAGTTTTGTTATGAACATTGTTTTGGGCTCTTTTTCTTTCCAGATTTTGTATGCACACAAAACTTCATTCTGCCAAATTTCTGCTGGTGTTCAGTGAGATTTTTGAATATCCTGCAATGTTTGAAAATAGGCATGTTGAGCTTGCATTCAGAGAAACCAAGGTGATTTCAAAGGGCTTTTTAAGCTAACGGGCACTGCTGTTTTTCCTTTGGCACACATTCCACTCATGGCACCCCTGGCCCATCACGCTCGCACTAGTGGGTGGAAGGTTAGGCGACCATTTTGGTGTGCGCACAAACTGCGCGGTTCTCCTGGATTCTGGCGCACATGTGGGCTTTTTGGCCATCTTGGATTTTCTAAGCACACAGCACCACATGTTGCAGCTTAATGACTGAAACGTGGGTCAATACACCTGACATCCCTTTCCCTCCTGAGAATTTCTTTTCGCGTCTTCTCTCTTCCTCCTTTTCCTCATGCTCCTCTCTTTCGGTGTCTGACATTGTCTGTGCCCAACTCGTGCAACTTCTTGCATCCTCTTTGTTCCTACTGATTTCCAACCTCTCTAGGGACAGTTCTCTATTTCTACTACTTCGAGATGCGTCCTCAGCATCGTACAGCTGAGTGCTCTCCAGTCTCTCGCCTTCCCCCTCCCCTTGGGGTACTTGTTCTAGCCCCATTTTGTCATATATTCTATCGATCGTCTCTCCAATGCTTCTGGTGTCAAAGTCATCTTCCATATTTGCCCTAGATGTGCCTGGTATTGAATCGTACTCAGGAAATAATTCTTCTATGTCTTCCCAATCTACTACTGGCTCAGGTTTTTTAACCTCCCTTTCCAGATATTCAAGATCGCGTGCTCTCTGTCTTCGTTTATGTTCTACATAGTCATCGAATTCTCTACGTTTCCTCGCTTCTTCTCTGACCTTGTCTTCTTCCTCTTTCTTTGCGTCTCCACGTTCATTTGCCCTTTGGATTTCCTCATCCCTTTGCGTCTTTATTCTTTTCTCCCATTTCCTTTGTTCTTCTTCTAACTTTCAATGCTCCTGTCTGTCCTTATCATTGGCTGCTCTCTGTTTACGATCGCGTTGCCTTTCTTGCTCTTCGCGATATAACTGTTCTCATCTCTGCCTATCTTTTTCCATATTCTTTCATCTCTCAATCCTTTTTCTTTTTCCTTCTCTTTTCACTGTAAATCATCTAGCTTCTCTTTTTGTTTCACATCATCAATGCCTTTACCATCGAGTTTCAATAAAATCTGCACTCCCATCCATTCGTTCTGTGTGAATGCTATCTCATCAGGTCTATCCTCATTTCCTTTCCATCTTTTGCCTTCTCTCTCTGCATCGAGAGATGTACTTGCTTGTGCCTGGTCTTTTCTCTCATTCTCACGTCTCTCCTTGTCCCTCGGGACTTTAGAGGTGATATCTCTATCTTTATCCTTGTCTGGGGTTTTGTCACTACTTTGCATAGGTGACTCACCTGCCGGATTGCTCTACCCTGTAGCCACATTAAGTTCTCTTAGCGGGTATAACCCTTCATCCTTACTGTCCTCAGTTTTCACTTCAGATGGGGCAGGTGTTCTCACCTCCCCTCTGTGCATATGTTAAGTATCCAGTCTAATGGTGGCTCCTCCTTCTTATCCTTTTGATACAACCTCCAAAGCTCTAGACTAGTTAGGCGTTTGTCTAACTTTTTGCCCGTGTATGTGGTGTGCAAATATGTCGTCATATGCTGTAGGACGGTTTTAGATAACGATCCACCCTGGGGCCATGGCATAAACATCTTGTTTGCGGTTGCTTTAACTCATTGTAAACTGTACTTTTTCAGTTTAGGTGCATGTTTTGGCAACTGTTTGTACAGGTGTAGTAATGGAGTCATGTCTTCCATGCTTAAATCTGTTAACTTTCTCTTTATATAACACTTGTTATGTCTCTCGTTACTTAAACAATTTCAACAGTATGAGCGTGCACCAATCGTCGCAATCTCCACCGCCTCTCCTGCCGTTCGCCCGCTCAGCTGCCCGTAGGAGTGGGAAGTGGTTACATGGGGAAGCACAGGTCCCTTCAGATCTCTGACTGCAGGTTCTGCTTTTTACTCTAGCCACTGTCTACGAGGAGCTTCACGGTCTACTTAGCCGGATGGCAAAGGACTCGTGATATTGCTGAGGACCTAGAGTTACTTCATGTCGACGGTCAATGGGTGGCTTATCTAATCGATAAACCATCCGATCTCTGCTACCAAGTGTACACTGGGACCCCCAACCAGCCCATAGAGCTGGGGATTGCCCAATAGCTCTTTAAGATAAGATAGCAGCACCCATGAGATGGATGGGGTGCAGAATAATACTCCAACACCAAATCAATAATGACAACTCAACGGTTTGACAAAGGGAGTCCGTTTAATGACAAGTACAAAAAAACAGGGAGTCTCATGAATATCAGCGGATGCGTGATCTTCTCTCTTGCTTCACAACTCCAACGAACTTCATAAAAAACACATCATTTATACTAAAAACTCGTCATCACTGGCGTTTAACGCTTAAAAGTTGGCATGCAGTTCTATTGGTTCTAGAAGGTAATTTTAATATAGGTACTATATCTGTATATGATAACGGAGTAAGGGGATTGGATAAACACTGTCAGGTGGGGCATCTAAGCCCCTCGTTCAAAATGGCTACTGTAGACGTCACTAAAAGTACGACGTCGGATTGGTTCTACTAACTATAGGACCCTAGATTACTTGGTCCATTATGATTGAGTTGGCACCAACCCCACTCATACTTTTCCACTTTGCTTAGCAGCATGCAGAAGGGTTGGCAGGTACAGGGTGCCCCCTAAATCCCCCGGCCTTCCACCAATTATTTTTACAATCAATCATTACTTTAGTGGCCATGTGTCAATTATTTCACTGTGGTTGGCCTCGAGACTGCGTCTCCTGTCTGGAAAAGTTCTGATATCTTAGCCTGGCCCACTACCATGCGTAGGTGTGAAAGTCTCACTTCTTGTCGCTCAGCTGGTCACGTGATTTAGGCACTCTGAATTTGCCTTTTCGTCATGTAATTCGTGTATTTGGTTTTCGTTTCACCCACCACCTGCCTTCAGTTTCTTATCTTGACCTTTCTGAGCAGGATATTCTGTTCTTTGCTTCAATTAATTGTAGCTACTGTTCATCTATTTTAACTGATCCAACCTTGGCTTCTTTGGCACGATTTGCTTCTTCTGAGTTTCGTTTCTGCCACTTATTCTCGATTCGCTAAATATGAAGCTCCCCTTGTGTGGCCTCTAGTAACCTTTGGATAATTCTGCTTCTAATGCATAGTAGAAGTATACTTATATAACAAGCTTATTTTGAGGTCGATATGTATAGGTAGCGCTTGCCGCAATCTGTCTTCTACTAAGCATAGCAAGCCGCACAATTTTCTTAGCTTTCTTGCAGTTCCAAGCATATGTGCATGCATAAACTGGTTGAACGTCTTCGTCATGCTTACAGCTTAAGCTTCTTATATTTGACATTGTCCTTTCACTTTAGGTCCACAATGTCCCTTGTCCATGGCGTTTCATCTCTTTACGTCATTCTCTGGTCGTCATCTCTTCTATATGTGAGTCAGTCCGGGTTCTCGTGTCGTCACCATTCGTCTAACATTAAGACCTTTTTGGTTTCTTCAGGGATTGTACTCAGAAGATCTTCGTTTCGTTTCCTTTGTTGATATGGCTTTCTCAATGGGTACCTTACTGTGCATGGTTTCTTAGGTATGGGGATTTCAATAGGTGCTGCTCTTCTGATAGGTACTGGAGAGAGCCCAACTGCGGCTCTCTGCTGGTTTATTATAGCATTAGACGAGGTACTGTAAACAGGCCTTAGAGCATGCTTTTCACTAAAAACAAATTCACATTTTATTAATTTGCTTAGTAGCCGCCGAGGCTGGTAGCACATTGCGAACTGCACGTTCCCAGGATCGTAAAGTAAGAAATGAACAGCCTTTGATACTTTCGAGGTCAGGAAGACAAACTCATGGGTGCCGGGGGAAAGCAGTGAATGCACAATCATTTTATAATTCTGCATATTAGTTTATGTAACTGGTCTACTGATGGTTTCAAAATGTCCCATGATGGTTTCAAATTGCCCCTTTGCACATGTGAGCCTGGGAAGAGGTTCAAAGAGTTCCTCTTAGGATATATATATATATGCTTTCCTCACCACATTATATGCAATCAGATGTTGCAGTAAAGTTGTTCAGGGTCCTTCTCTCCTATCCATGATTATATGATTATTACAGTAATGCATCCATGGTCAGGTCAATTACATGTTGTGCATCATAGAAGGTAGATGCTTGATCTATGTTTCCGGGTGAAATTAATCTTACAGCAAAGCACACATTAGTGTGTACAGTAACGTTTAGCAAGGTCAATACACCTATATGTGCCTATGGTCTGCAAGACACATGTCGTTGAACACACTCACAGTGTCATGCTTGTGGATAGTGCAGTCTCAATGCTAAATTAAGCTCACATGGTATCACACTCAGCAGTAGATGATGGCAGGGGAATCCATTCACTGGCCCTGTCAGGGACATTGTAGCTCATCCAGTTCCATGAAGGGATGTACTTGACAGAAGATGTAGTGGTTGGCTTAAAGATATCCAATATGTAATGTTGATTTCACATTTGGACGCTCAAGCATTCAGTGTTCTTGCAAGTGCACACTGGTCACATCCATGTTGCAGTCTCCTCACACGTGGTAAAGATGCATGTGAGCGTGGTGTTGGGGAGGCATGCTATCACAAGTAAGACACTGACACAATGGGTACAATTTATAAAACCTTTATTGAAAATGGTGGGGAAAATCCTCTTCTGCCGTATAACTAAGATGGGAGTAGTCTCGACCATCAAATAATAAATAACGCAGTCCCAGTGGAGTCTGTCAAATCAAAATGTCCTTTGCTAACGAAACCTAATGCCTGCACTATCTCTTGTACACAAAGTGTAAAAAGGAGAAATATGTGCAAAAAGGAAAAGTCGGTGTTCAAATGAATAAAAGTGATGGAACCAGCTCTCCTCCTCATGTTAGACCTCACGGAGTAAGGCTGTCCCTGTAGGCAGGATGAGACACTCTGGCTCGGCTTCCGATACAATAAACATTTGCAGAACTTGGATCGAGGCCCATCTGGGCTTCCACGTTTAATTCTCTTTTTTTGACTTCCAAATAATAATTCCACCAGACCTTTCATCTCACAGTTCTCGTAGTCCCCCCTCAGTCGGGCTCAGACCGCTCACGATAGAGTTCAACACAAACTTTTCAGGGTGCTCCCTTCCCCAAGCTTATTTCACTTCGGGTCTCCCTCTGTTGGGCTCAAACCACTTTCGTATTTCAAAGACTTTCGAATGTACATGGCTTGCTTTTCAGACCACTGCAGGGCCACTTTGACTCAAATTCACAGTTCAACTTTCACTCTCCCCTTCTTTAGGAGTTAAATCCCTTTATTTCACCTTTGCTGTTCATTCGCTTTATCGCTTAGAACAATTTACTTTTCACTGAGACATTTTCGAGTGGGCTACTTCCATTCACTGGACCACTCCATTACCTAGTATAATGGATTTTGCATCTGTCTTTCACTTCAAAGTTCATTCACACGTCTGCCTTTCCTTCTGTCTCACTCACACGCATGCAGCCTTCAATTGTGTTAAAGTATTGCTATTTCAAAACTTTAACACACAAAGGTCTTTCACGGTGCTTGCCAACTCACCAGCTGTGTGTATCTTTTTCTTGGTTTTGTGATTCCCAATTCACGAGTCAAGGTTAGTGCCAAAGGCTTGGCCTCGCCTCCCCAACTCTGCCGTTCACCCAGGCGGGTCTCTGGCATCCTTGAAACACAATGCAGGCTTCACTTGTGGGATTTAGCCTTCTCCACGTGTCTTTCGCGGCCTGTCGGAGACAATGACCTCCAGTAGGGAACCCTTGGGGTATTCGACCTGCTGCTCTTGTCCCTGGATCCATCTCTCTGCTCCAGTAGGTTTTCCTTCTTCCTGGAAGCCCTGCTCGTAATCGTGTTCTGCCCTGCTCAGAGTGTGTCTTTGGGTTCTACCTTTTTACTTCATGTAAGGCTAATTGGTGTCAGGTGTATGCACTTAGAGTCAAGTGCCTGACTTTGCCTGACACGATTAGCGGGACATGTCCAGTACAATGTGTGAAAGTTAATGTTGTTACTCTCAGTCACCCTCTTCCTCAGCCCAGTGTTTGTGTAAAAAGAGGGGGGGGGAGTTGGGACCTCGTAGCATCCTAAAATATAGGATGGGTTGAATAAACAAAATAAGGGAAAATACCACGTCTCACCATCGGCTATCTCAGCCCCACTCCCCAAAGACCCCTCACCCAGGTGATCCTCCCCCACTAGTCCACCCCCAGGAACTGAATCCAAAAGCAATGGCCGTGTCCTGGCCACCTGGATGACAAGTCCCGAAGGACTAGCAGGTGAGACACCCTTTGGTTTCTCACATTCCCTTCCCCTATGCAAGGTGGATAGGTTTGTTCATCTCTAAGGTCCTCTAGTCTGAGTGCTCTGGAGAGGACAAGTAGGAATTCCATCCAGGGACTCTTGTATAGCTACGTAGTTTCTTTTTGGCTGTGCTGGTAGGGGTTCTATGTCAATTTTAGTGCCTTTTGAGTAGCCTATGAACTGGGATCGAGGTTTTTTGATACCCACAATGTCTCTATGAGGGTCTGTTTCCGTCCATTCCCATAGCAGGGAGGTCTGGAAATAGAAATCAGATTGCCACCGATCTTGAGGTGTACATTCTCTGGGTGGAAAAGAAGGTTCTTAAAGAAGGGTGGAGAATTCTGGAAAATCTCTCCCTATAATAACTTTGTCTGGAGGTCCACAGATAATGCCAGATCACACTAGCCGGTTTTCCCCTCTGATATTAATGTACACTTTTACTCGGGGTAGATCTCGTTATCTCCTTGTGCACATGTGACCCTAACCATGGTTGCATTTCTAAATCTGTCGAGTTGATTAAATTGGCTCTTATGGCTGTTTACTGCCAGAATTAATGAATGCTCTCACTACTTTGCCATTTACCAGCGCTCTCTCATATGTAAACTCAACTGAGGATTGACACAAACAAATGTTAAAGGTTTCTAGATCTTCATCTTGTTCTTCCCTTTCCTCTGCTCTTAGGCATCCTATTTCCATAGGCTCGCCCTTTTGATTTTTAGGACATGTGAGGCCAAATGACCAGTCTAACTACATGAGAAGCAGATGCGTGGTGACGGTTTAATCGCTCTGGGTTCCTATCTCCTTAGCTCTTCCTTAGCCTTAATATCGGGTTTTTTAATTTCTACCCTTTCTTTCAGGATCCACTCTCGGGTTTTAGAGAGTCCCCCTTGTTCTAATGTCAGGTTTTTTGAGTGGTAGGTTCGTTTTTGATCTTTTCTATCTTCATTTTTATGTAAGGAATGGAAATGTTTTATTGCATCCAAGTGATTTTGGGCAGTCTCGATAGCCATGCTAAGGGTGGCCGATTTAATTATAATACAGCTTTCTGTAGAAAAGGCATTCACGACTTGGTAAACAGTTCCAAGGTAATCATTTCGATTAGCTCCTCCCGAGTTTTACTGCTGACCTACAGGCAAATAGTGTTTTTCATTTGTTCCCCTACTTCCAAGGGGGTCTCACCAGAGTTTAATTTGATGGACCTTAGTTTTTGTCCATAACAATTATTGGTCTGGCCTACTCTTTTAAGTAGTTATTCCTAGATGGACATGAAGATGCTCCCAAGGCTAGATTAAGTAACTGATAAGAGGTCTGTAGCTCACCTTTTAATAGAGGTCCCAAGTAGCACTTCTTTAAGTTTTCTCCCCATCCCAGGTGTTCAGCTAATCGTTCAAAATTCAGAACTATATACCGTAGGTCTTCTCCTTCGTGGTAGGGTTAAAATATCCATTGAGGTAATAGGGGTCTGGCCTGTAATTTGACTAACTTAATTTGATTTTCTTGAAGTCGGGCTTCAGCCGGCATCAGATAGGAGGCCAGTTGAGCCATGGCTATTTCAATGTCAGCCATATGTTCACAAGGGGTAAGGGTTCCCTCTGTCATGTCTTCAGACTCAGAGTAGAAAAGAGTCTTTGCCTGACCCGATTAATGGGACATGTCCATCACGATGTGTGAAAGTTAATGTTGCTACTCTCAGTCACCCTCTTCCTCAGCCCAGTGTTTGTGTAAAAAAGGGGTCGTGGGGGGAGTTCGAACCTCGGAACATCCTAAAACATAGGATGTATTGGATAAACAAAATAAGGGGAAATACTGTGTCTCACCATCGGCTATCTCACCCCCAATCCCCAAACACTCATCACCCTGGTGATCCTGTCGCACTGGTCTACCCCCAGGAACTGGATTAAAAAGCGATGGCCGTGTCGTGGCCACCTGGATTGCAAGTCCCAGAGGACTAGCGGGTGAGAGACCCTTTGGTTACTCACAGTGAGTAACCACAATTCAGTTAGGCAAATTGGTGAAGGGGTGATGGGGATTTTGACAACACAAATTACTGCATGCATGTTTTGTGAACAGGAGAAAACGTGATACTTCCATATGTTGCAAGTAGGGATGGATGAAGTAGAGAAGGGGCTCAGCAATGAAACACAGAGCATCCATCTACTGTTAGACCTTCCACTGTCATACATGTATGTATGTATGTATGAATGTATGATCACCTAATTCTTCAATCCATGGCTTGATGCAGGAACTAATGTAAACTGACATGATTGCACAAAGCGCTGAATGTTCGTCACCTGTGCCTTCCACTTTTCAGAATGACCAGTCTCATGCATGTGTAGGAGAATCTTTTTGTCTGTATGCATTTGAATTTAAATATGCATGTTCAATCTCTGAATATTGTTGTATGGCTTTGTGCAGGTGAGGATGCAGTGGATGGGGAGGAAGAGTAGGAGAAGGAAGAGGATGAGGAGGAGGAGGAGGCAGAGGATGTGGCACAACCATCCACCAGTGCAGACCGGGGTGTTTTGCCTGGTGAGAATCCCATCCTGTTGCAGGCCATCATCAGTATGTCAGCAGACTCGTCTTCCGATGGTGATGCTGAATCTGATGTGAAAGGCATACCGAGGGACATGGTGCACAGCACTGATTAGTCCAAATAGCATGGAGCTCCTTCAGTTCTTAGAGGCTGCTGAGTCTGAGGAGAGTCAGGAGACCAGGAGCCTGGCAGCATAGATTCCTGAATCAATGGTGGATTCTGTGTCTGCAACATTGTCTTCTACTATCATAGAAGCAGCCATGGCGGCTGATGTCAGTGGAAGGGTTGAAGACAGCCAGCCTATGACAGTGTACTCATTGTGACAGGCCCAGCTGCAGCATACCAGCTTGGTAGGCCTCAGACATGTGGTGGACATGTGCCTGCCGGACACTTGGAGTGGGAGGAGGAGTTGCTGCGTGCAAGTGCCCAACAGGGTGAGGTCCTGCAAGAGATGAGCCACACACAATGCTGAACGTCGTCTATTGCGGCAGGAGAGCAGAGAGGACATGCAACACCAGAGCTAGGCAACTCGAGAGGAAGGTCCTGCCTTGAGACAATACCTGCATGATGAGTTTTTGGCATCAAGAAATGTCCTGCAGGAGGAGATGGCTATCATGAGGCGAACCATGCATACAGTGCTTTTGTCCTCCAGGGAAGTTTGCCGTCAAGATATGGATTCCTTGAGGCAATTTCTGCATGAGGAGATGTTGGCTTCAAGGGATCTCCACTGCCAAGAGATGGATTCCTTGAGACAATCTCTCGACATGCATGTTGACGCTTTGGCCACTCACGATAGCCGCAATCAGGACCTTGCTGTAATTGGGGCAGTCATGCATGCATCTCTCTCATGAGTGGCCCTAGCCAATGAGGACCAGGTTTTGGCCATGCATGAGTGGTCAGAGGGCCCATCCCTAGATCCACTACACGATCAGTGTTCCAACTGAACCATGCAGGTGATGCAATTGGCCACATCCCCACACACCCCTATCACTTACACCCAAGTTCCCATCACCGCTCCTGGACACTGATCCTCCAAACCCCAATGCAGAGGCCCATTGTTAGGTGGAGGTGGTGAGAGATTCACAGCACAGCAGCAGTACCACCAGATAAGGTTGTGCACTGTCATGCATTAGCATGGCTGGTGATATACGTATCCCAATAGTGGCATGATGTGTTACTAATAGGGTTGAGCATGTATCATTCAATATGGTGATAATTGGGTGATGGTCACTGTCACTAAAGAAGTGAGTCGTCCTACACTACACCATTGAGTGTGTACATGTCTCCTTGATCAGCTATACATGTGCTTGTGTTATTGGGTACACCTCCACAACATGCTGCTTGGAGCCAATCTCCTCATTATGTACCTCTGCACATGTTTTTGGTGAGGGATGATGCAGTTACTTCTTTTTTGTGCAGCATTACATTTGGACTCTTGTCATGTCAGCCTTGCATGCCATCTCCTGACATATGTCATGTCAAGTAGCCACTCCATGATGCATGAGCATGCAACACACCTGACTCTTACAATCCAAGTAAGAGGATGATCCAGTTGACAACTATGCATGTGGAAGGTGTGTGGAGTATGCTGTGCATTAATGGTGTGCTGCGGATGTCGGAGGCCTAAATGTCTTTCGCATGTGTCTTGTGAAATAATCCATTAATGTAGACACGAACTGTTGATAGTGAGGGATGTGAAGTCTTATATCATGTAGACACATTTGTGTCTTTTGGGAGTGACTACATTTCTATCTGGGAGATTTCGAGGACATCTACATGATAGGGCAAGGGACATGTTAAGGTTATAGACACATGCATGAGAAGGGGGGCAGTTGACAGTGTATGCCCAGGAGGATGCAGCTCACAGGTAGGGTGGTGGGTGGAAGGCCTGTCTGCTAGATCTCACATGAATGCACCAACAGAGACTAGTCTACACTTGTCCTCACTTCGGTTGTGTTATGGGTCTGCAGAGATGTTAACTTTGTGGTTGATGAATCCTATTGACTACAAGATAACAGCCTTGTGAAGATGCTGCAGGATTTGAAGCTGTGGTATACTTGCAATGGGTGACAGTGCAGGTATATGTTATACAATTTATGTTGCCTCATTTGCTGAGTACATTCAAGACTGTGGTGAGTTTGAGCGGGATAGTCCTCTCGGAAGCTGTGCCTACTTTTACCCAGCTTCTTCAACAATACTGCGGCTATATTTGAAGTGCAACTGATCTACACATTCTGCACTTCATCCTTCCTTATCTGCAGCGAGATCCAACGAGGTTGGAACCTCCAAGATGCCGGTCTGAGTTTGCTGACTCCTTTGTCGCTCGCCTGCTTCCTGAATTGCCACTCCACCTGCCTCCGATTGGCAGCCTTACCACATGGCTATTTAGCCAATCGCAGGGCACCGGCAGGCGTTAGCCGGCCCCACATGAAGGCTCACAAAAAGGCTCCTGACCGAGCCTGACAGAGCCCGACACCCTTATCCGTATCCCCTGCAGTTCAGTAACCTGCTTGAAGAAGGTGAGATGACAATGAACTCTGACTGTCTAACTCTCACTATGCTACGCTACGATAGAATCCATACCCTATTACAACCGCCACCCTCCTTCCTGCCTCCTAGTAATATGGGCACTAGCATTCGCCTTTCACTCGCCTGACATGCAAGCGCCTGCTCCTGGTTTATCCGCCACTAACCACCATTACATCGCCGCACAGACTTTTCCTCTAGCGCTGAGAATCGCTGCACAGCCTCACCTTAAACTGGTGCACTACAGCCCCGACCTGACAATCCATTATGCTGCTGCACTACTCCTAACCACGCCACACCCTGAAGTATTGCCATACTTCGTATTATTTTACTCTGATTTCTGCCATTATTTAATTGCCACCATACTTCGTATTATTTTACCCTGATTGCTGCCTTCTGAATTGCCGCCATACTTTGTATTATTTTACTCTGATTGCTGCCTTTTGAATTGCTTCCATACTTCGTATTATTTTACCCTGATTGCTGCCTTTTGAATTGCTGCCATACTTCGAATTATTTTACCCTGATTGCTGCCTTTATTGAATTGCCGCCATACTTCGTATTATTTTACTCTGATTGCTGCCTTTTGAATTGCCGCTATACTTTGTATTATTTTACACTGAGTTGCTGCCTTACCGATCTATTGCCTTACTCTGAACTGCTGCCTTTCTGATTTACTGCCACACATTGTTTATCCTATTTTGAGCTGCTACCTTCACTAATTGCTGCCATACTTTGTATTATTCTACTCTGAATTGCTGCCTTTACTGAACTACTGCCCTACCTTGATTTGCTGCCCCACATTGTATTGTTGCATTACTCTAAACTGGTGCTATACCAGGCTACTGCTTAATGCGGAACAGTTCTTTTGAACTAGTGCCCCAAACTGAATACTGTCTCATACTGTGCTGTGGCCCAGCACCAGCTGCCACATCATAATAGTGTCACGCCCCATATGGGACTCATGCCGACGCCCCCCCAGAAAGACTATACCATGCTCAAACACTGCGACCCTCATGCTAGTGTGGCCTTACTCCAACAATAAGCTCCCATTGGCCCAAGGTCCCAGCACCCTAGAAAATTACCCTTATTCTATACTAGCATGCCCATCACAGCCTCTAACTTGTCTGTCAGCATCGCTTTCCTCATACAGTGCATTATACTTTACCTCACGTCATCTCGCATACCAACCTTTGAGAACTTATCCACCATGATGCCCACATACTCGCCTATTACAAGCACATTTTCCACAGATAGATACACACAACTCTCAACACCCTATACCAAGTAACCATTGCACTACCAAAGCTAGGAATAGTCACCTCAGAGCTTGATTAGCAAAAATATTTGAGCCTCCTATCAACTCACTCCCTACCCGTATAGGAAATAGAATAGCTAAAAATGTGACCAGCCCTAAGCCGGCAAGTAATAACTCAGAACACAACTGCCCTACTACAGCAAAAAAACCACACAGCCCGGATCTGCAAACCCAAAATCCACCAAGCCACTCACCTGACCACTACTAATACCAATAGCCCTCCCATCAAAGGAGCCTTAATAAACTCCAGATCACTAACAGCACACGCCACGGAAATGGCAGACCTAATCCAAAAAGACAACCTAGACTTCCTTGCTATCACAGAGACGTGGTTACATACTGCAGCAGGTCCCATGCTCATGCTAGCAGTCTCTGAGGGCTACACCATCCTGAGACAAGACAGACAAGGATCTAGGGGTGGAGGGATTGCCATTATCTGCAAATGTAACCTTGCCATGAGACTAGTCACCCCGACTAACACTCAATCATGCGAAGTACTATCTGTCAAAGTACCTCTGACAAAAGCCCAAACCCTTAATATCCATCTAATATATCGCCCGCCAGGTCCAACAGGGACATTTGAGGAAGACATCAACACAATTCTATCCAGCAATCTCAAACGTTCCACACAAGTACTTGTACTTGGAGACTTCAACCTGGGCTTTAATGACCCTGCGGACCAGCCTGCCTTAGCAACTGCGAATATCCTAGCAGAACTTGGCTTTACTCAGAGAAGTCAGACAGCTGCCCATAATAAGGGCAGAATACTAGACTGGGTGGCAGACTACACTTGCCATGCCAACATGCTTTCCATCTTACTGTTAGCCTCGACTGACCACTACTTACTCTCATTCTTGTTCTCTACCAACCGGCCTCCACCTGCACTCACCCCTAGGGCCCCACCAACACTAACCAGAAACAAAAAGTGTATCACAGTGGATAGACTTATCCCTGCCATACTCCCTACCCTTAACCTAATGCACAACAGTACTGACCCTGAGACATTGGTTAAGGAGTATAATAAAATGATGGCCTCCTCCTTGGACCAGATTGCCCCCCTTAAACTCAGACCTAGCAAGCCGAAAACCCACCTGAACAAATGGTTCACACCATTACTAAAAAACTTAAGACAACAAAAAAGAAACTGTGAGGCTGCATGGAGATTACTACCATCTGAAGCCAACACACTCAAGCTGACCAAAATATCATGCCTATACAAGAAAGAAATATGCCTAGCTAAACAAATATCCCAAGCCAAATCCAATATGAAGGAACTATTCACTATTCTCAAAGAAATAGAGACCCCAATAGTTATACCAGATACCTGTTCCAAAGACAAAAAATGGTGTGCAGACATCCAACAGGCACTAGCTAACAAAATGTCCACTCTTCAAAATAAAATAGTCAACAAAAAAGCATCCCTAAAGAACCCACCACCAACTATCATAACTGGGAACACTAATGAAATCCAACCTACTCGATTCAACTTTGCCAAAGTATCTATTCTCGAGGTGGAAAGAATCATTTTGTCCCTCAAACCTTCCATTGTCAGGGGGATCTTTGCCCTGCACAGCTAATCAAGGACGCAGCTCGAGACCTATCTCCCTTCATAACCAAACTTATTAATGCATCCTTTGCCACAGGTGTCATCCCCACAAACCTCAAACAATCCTGGGTACTCCCACTCCTGAGAAAAACGACTCTAGACCCTTCAATACCCACTAACTACAGGACAATTACAACAGTACCATTTCTCCTAAAAATCTTGGATAAGGTGGCCTATATGTAAATACACAAATATCTGGAATCACAACACCTATTAGGAGCTAGACAATCAGGTTTCCGCCCTCAACACGGGACGGAGACGGTCATCATAGATCTTAAGACTCAAGTTGATGAGCATAGAGACAATGGCAAATCAGCCTTGCTCCTCCTGCTAGACCTCTCAGCCACGTTCGACCTTGTTGATCACACAATTCTTTGTAACCATCTCGACACAGCAGCACATTTCTCCAAGGAAGCCATAACCTGGATTAGATCCTTCCTAAGTGGCAGAACAATGAAGGTCTTCTCACCTTCAGCAGCAGCAGACCCTATACCCATCACATGTGGAGTGCCTCAGGGTTCTTGTGTTTCACCTACACTCTATAACCTCTTTACCAAGCCCCTTTTCGATGAGATGGATCATCTCGGTATCACCTACACAAACTATGCAGATGATACCCAGATCCTCCTCCCACTTTCAGGGGATTATGCCAAGGATTTGGCCTTGGTCAACAGAGTGTACATCATCATCCAGGCATCGATGGCCTTGCACGGTCTATGCCTGAATGATGATAAAACGGAACTCATCATCCTGGGCACCCCCCACCAACTTAAAAAAACTAGGACCCGACTATTCCTCATTTATAATTGACGGCAATTGTATTAAGGTGGAACAGGAGGTAGGCGTCTATCTAGATTCAACTCTCTCTTTCACCGAACAGGTGAATGCACTAGCATCTTCTATGGCTTACACGTGTAAACTTATCAGAACGGGTAAGCCTTTTCTTTCCAAAAGTAGTTGCATCATCCTGGCCAGAGCCCTAATCTTGTCCCGTCTGGGCTACTGCAATGCCCTCTACCTAGGCTCTTCCAATTCTACTATCAGAAGAATCCAAACATTACAAAACAATGCCCTCTGAGCGGCATTAGGCGTCTTCAAAAGAGAACACATCTCGGAGACTAGGCGCCAGAATACCTGGATCCGGACTAACGATAGAATCACCTTAAAAACCCTGTCGCTTATCCACAAATCCCTCAATAAAGCTGCTCCTATCTACCTTGCTGATAGATTCCACAAACAGGTGTCCCTAGGACCATCCAGATCTGCAAATAGAGATTGCCTGTCCATCGCCAGGTTCAAGCTATCCACGATTGGTGGCAACAGCTTCCCCGTGAAGGCGGCCAAATTATGGAACTCCCTGCCCTCCTCACTGAGAATTGACCAACCCTACCACAACTTCAGAACTAACATTACTGCGTGGCTGAAATCTAATGACCACTAAGCAAACTTCATAGAACCCTGCACGACAACTAACCATATCCTCACTCACTATATGTAAATATTTAGGCTTGTACTTTCTGTAAATAGTAAACTTTTGTATATATTTGTCTGTAAATATTACTCTGCTTGAAGGCACCTTTACCTCGATAGAGTTTTGTAACAGCTTTGCATATTCATGTACTGCTGCGCCCTGTTACCTCCGGGTCTGACACGCATTATAAATAATAAAACAAACAAACAAACATTGATGGTTGGTGCAGCTGCATGTGGGAGACATCTCAGGGCTGGAGGTTGTTAGACAGAAGGGATTACAAAGGGTTGTGGCACACACCCAGGTTGGAAAGCAGCTGGAAAACTGCACAGGGCAGGTTGATGTTACTACTTTTTGAGATATGATTTTCACTTTCATGCACCTGTCATACATCCGTTGGTGTAGAAGGAGTGGCCGTCCTCACATTGTGCAAGTACCATTATAAATCATCTTAAATTGCAACTGTATTGTGCATGTTTGATACCTGTGGCAGAGGTGGACCACCTATTTAGTTTATGTATGGGAACAAGCTACAGTGACAAGGGGGTTATGATAGCTGGGAGTCAGTAGATGGAAGGTTCATTGGGTAGTGCACACAATTCTTGCAGGTGTATGAAGGAGTGACAGTGCATGCTGCCTGTGAGTTGGCATTTGTTTCTGATGGTGTGGGGTGAGCTGGGGACTCTCTTCAGACTTTTTCTGTGAATAATTATGTGTTTCTATTGCTGCTTACAGTGTACATGTGTGTTTTCATGTCCGTAAGAAGTCGTGGTACACAAATGACACATGTGTTGGAGCCACTGGCATCCAGGGGTGATTGAAGTGGTTATCATGAGTTGTCTTTCACTAAGGATGGCCTGTGTAGTATTGTCATATGACAAATGTGTGTGTATAGCAGGTCATTCTGAACTCAGCCATTGGGTGGCGGTTGCCGCAAACAAGCAGAAGGGATGTAGTAGTACATCTGCCTCTACACATATTGGCTGTGCAATGGTGTCGGAATGGTCTTCACAAGGCAGGAGACACCTTTCACAATTGGTGGTGTGGGAGTTGACACAGAATTTTGTACATGTATGTTTCATTTGTCTGTGATGTGTTGAGGCATGTGCAGATGTTCTCATGTGTGTGCTGGTGTGTGCATGTTGTACATGTTCTGTCCCAGAGGGCAGCAGGATGGTGTCCCATGGAACATGTCTGCTGGGCAAACAAGGTTTTGGGTACTGTTCGGGCTACGCAGCATTACCTGTTGGACATGGACTCTCAAGCACAAGCTTGACATGACGACGTGTGGACAGAACTGTGGAGCTGGTGTACTCAGCTTTGTTGGGAGGAGCTCCAGCAAGCTGCTACAGTGCAGGCCCAGCCACGACAAGAGGGGCAGGTGAAGTAGGCAATCATTGCCCGGTGCGTGGGGGAGTAGGGCTACATATTGCCTTTTCCCAGGGAGCAGGGCAAAGGGACAAACCATGAATCTGCGTTTGGCAGGGATAGCCAACAGGGGGTGACTGGAGGTGGGGATGAAACGGGGGCAAATCTACTTAACACCTAGGGGTGAATAGGTTGTGTTTATCCATGGTATTTTGCAAGGGTACCTTTGCCTTCACAGACCTCCGACAGTTGTTGGCTGGGCCAGTGGTCAAGGGTGAATAGCAATGGAAGGGGTAGCATGAACCCCAAGAGACACAAAGTGTGCACCTTTGAGTCATTGGTAGGGCATGTATGTGAAAGCTGACTGAGTTGGTGTCAGCAGGTGGAGGTGGAGGAGGGATGCCTCTGAGGTTTGGTTCACTGGCAAAATGTAATCAAAACTACCTAAATTGCAATCTGGTTTCAATGGGGAAGACTCTATTGAAGCGTTAATATGGTAAAGAAGATATCAAGAATCCCCCTGAGATCACAGGCGCGACCCAGCACTGTAAGACTTAATCACAAAGGCAATCCCAGGGAAACCCTCATGGGGGAAAAAACCCTGTGCTGAGCTGCTAGGGAGCGCGGGCCCTGCGTTCCCCAAAGCCGCGTGTTGAGATGATATGGCCTTGATCTGAAGTCCCCAGGATGGATGATTTAAATTCCACCTTTGCGCTCAGCAGGATACAAAAGCAAAAAGTATTAACTCGGAGCTGGAGTATAGGAAAGATAGAATATAGACTCAGAGAACCTAAATGACCTTACCCTAGATTGAAGAGGTAGAAGACGTGATTATATTGATGCGGTGAAAGACGTGTCGGCTAGAACCCGCCTCTCTTGTAGTTCTTAATATCAAAGAATAAAAAGGAGTCCTGAATAAGAAGGAAATGTAACTAGACCAGATGAAAACAGACAACGGAGAGAGTAAACTCGCTAACCTGGGAGTCTAAGATGATACGATGCAACTAGTGATGAAGGATTGTGGGATTTGTAGTTCCTCCAATCCGGCGCCTCCGTTATCCAACCTAAACAACAATAAGTTGCTATTACAGATGAATACACACTAGTATGGGTCAACCCCACCTAATTGCTGTCTGCAAGAACAAGCTAAACATACCCGCGTCACCAGTAAAAAGACCTGGATCACGTGGGGAAAAAGACCGGCGGTAGAAAGTGTGATTTGATATCAGAAAGTCCTTGAATCGGGTTGCCATTCGGTAGATATTCTCTCAGGATGCAGAAAGAGTTAGATAATCAGAATAGATAGACAGAGGTTTACAACAAAGTACTGTAAATCCTTGAAACAAACTCACAGAGAATTGTGCAGTCGCTAGGAGATTAGCTACGCGCTGTGTTGTCCGTCGGCCATCTGTATATACTGTTTGCTTCCTCAACAGTGGGCATGGCTTTATCCGGAGGTCTCGTTCTCTCTGCTGCCGTAAACACTAGCGTGCTGCTGCAACCTACTTGGGAAGCCATGTTGGAAGAGGATAATCTAGTGAAAGTGCCCCTGTTGTGTTCCAAAGCTGCCGAAACCATCACACACAAGGAGTACCAAAGCAGGAAGGATGTAAACCCAGAGGCAGAGCGTAGAGACACATGAAGAGAGGGGAACCTAACAGGAGCGGGTTGAGCGGGGGATACAGCATGGAGATTGGCACTGGTGCGGGCATTGATAGGGGAATGGGGTGGTGATGGAGGTTCTGTTTCTTGTGTTGATGGGGCATGGGGCAGGAGGATACACAGGCAGCAATCGCTGTTGAGTTTGGCAGAGGTACTGCCAGGGTCAGGGTTTATGAGGGACATGGTAAGGGGTTGTAGACACATGTGCCATGACTGTTCATGTATAACGGAGAAGTGTGAGCTCTGGGGAACAGGAGGGAAAATGGGTGCATGGGCAGGGCTCCACCAACAAACGTGGCCACAGATGACAGACAAAGTGGTCCAACCCTACAATGGGTGGTGGCAGAGCAGCAGAGGTAGAGTGGTGCTTCAGCATGGTTGGAGACAGAGGCTGGGGAATCAGGTGGTATGCCCACACATATGATGTGCAGCAGGGTAGTGGGTAGGCCATTGCCCACATAGGTAGGAGCATAGATGTGTAGGGATTCCACCCCCCTGGTGAGATGTGGAAGAGACAGTCACTTGGTGTATGGGGCGTGTGCAGTGGTTCAGGGTGATACAGGAGTCGTGAGGTTGCATTGATGGATTTATAGGAAGGGAATGATGATGACTCGGGGGAGGTGTAGGGCATTGAAGAGGTTTATATAGTGGAGATGTTTTAAGTAGACGTAAGTGGAAAGGGTAGTGATGGGCTTGGGCAGAATTGGGGAGAAGGAAAGAAACGTTAACAGGTACAGAGGCTGGGCAGCTGTTGATTTTCCCCATTGCAGGAGCACGTGCATTGCAGTGGTGTGTGGGGTTGAGCAGGACCAACAGCAATGGTGCAGAGGGACCCAGCATCATGGTGGCAGTCCGGTGAGCCTTTTTTGTTGCACTTGGTCCATGCGAAACAGGGGAAAAAATGTTATGGAGCCATTCTACCAGGGGCTGACTTTCCAATATTTAGAATTTTAGGTGTGTGACATGGACACGTTTCTTCCTAATTGACATCAGTTTGGAAATGGTTTGTGCACTTAATGGCAAGGATGTTGATGAGGTGGCAAGGTACTTTTACTGTTCTGTGACACACAGTGTTTGCCAATCCACAAGATGCATTCTCCTGGTGTTGTTATTGGCAAGCTGTGTTAGCCAGATTTCATCATTTAAGGCCATCAGGGATTTGGCTTTAGTGGGTGTGTTCCACAGGGGTTGTACTTTATGTGAAGTAGGTTTGTACTATCTGGTTGCGTGTGTCCAGTTTTTGTGCCTTTTGGCCTGCTAAAGGAATGAGTGGTATCTATGGATGAGGGCAGAAGGCCTCCTTCACCTCTACTGCTATGTCACGAAATGCAGCAATATTATGCAGGACACAACATGCCACAATGATTTTGCATACTGCAGGGGTGCATGTAACAATACGCCAACTGAATGGTCAAGGGAGCGGAAGCGTGGCTTGAGCACTCCGAATGTGCACACCACTGTGCCCCTAGTGGCCATGTGTGCTGCATTGTAGCGCACCTCACCTGGGTGGCTAAGTTACTGATCAATGTCAACAGGAATGGTGACAGGAGGTAGGCACTGTCGTATGTAAAGGAGTAAATGGTTATTAATAGCATATTTTGTTTTTGTTGTGTTTCTGTGTGTCATGTGACTGCTTGTGTGTGCCTGATAGTTGATACTCACCCATGAGCCAGGTGTTGCCAAAGGTTCACAATGGAAGAGCCTGGTATATGGAGAAATGACGCAAGATGTAGCTACCATGCGAGCATCCTGGAAAATTGGCATTCAAATACATGATGTGTCCCTTGGCATCACAGATCACCTGCACATTTATGGAATTCCAAGGTTTCCTGTTGCGATATTTGTGCTCAGTGTCTAGGGGGAGGTTTCAGCGATACATGGGTGCAGTCGGTGGTGGCTTCAAGGACCTGTGGAAAGTGAACAACTTCATAGAATTCCTGGTACACTCTTTTTTTTCCTGCACTGTGTGTGGCATATCAATGTATCTATGCACACATGCTAGGATGCAGCGCAAGACCTGGTGAAGGCACCTTGATTGTGTGGGTTCTGATATACCCCAACAATGGCTGTGGTACGCTGGAATGATCCAGTGGCTAGGAAGTGTAAGGCCAATAGCACATTGACCAGAGGTGTCACAGCCTGTCAGAACATGGTGGGTGATACCATGCCATTCTCCCACTCTGTGACCAGATCTACGATGACATGGGATGTGAAGCAGTATCTTCCATGCATCTCCCTATCTGGCATCCCTCCTCCTTCTATGTAGCAAGATCAGTGCTAGCAATGCAGGATCCAGCTTTGTGGCAATGGATTGTTCGTTAGGATTGCGTTGTGCTTTTTATCTGTGAGATTTCATAGCACGTTTGTGCTTTGTGGCGGGTGACGGTAGGATCTATCTCCGTTGCAGTGAATGCGGTAGCATTGTTGTTTCTGTGAATAGGGTTTACTCAGTACTTGATGGGTTGTGTTTGTAGTTTGCACAGTACCTCCCTCTCCACGCCCCTGTTAGTCCTCATTTTCGTCCTTTAATGTGGATATTTACATGTGGCGTCCCCATTTCCTTCTTTGTGCTGGTCCTTCCCGCGCGCTGAGTTCTAGCCCGTGAAAAGCACTCACACAGGGCGCTAAGTGGGAATGGCCAGCGCAAAGTAAGATCAGTAAATCTGTAAATGTTTTTTAGCGCAGCGCAATGTGTACTTTTGCGGCGCAAAGTTACTTTGACCCATGCTAAACTTTTTGTAAATTAGGGCCTTCATCTAAGTAGCTGCATGATAAAAAACGTATTTAAAAGTATAAAAGTGTGTACTTTTAAAAACGTCTCTTTAAAAAAAGGTCCTACCTGTAGCAGGCAGCCTTGGCAGTGGACATTGGGCCTCATTACGATCATGGCGCTAATTGATTAACGGCGCCGTAAAAGGCTGCAACGCTGTTAACCCATTAGCGCCTAATTACGAGGTCCCTTTGCGGGACCCGACCTTAACGGCTCTAGACCAGCCGTTAAAGTAGGGACCCGCAAAGGGACCTTCGCGGTAAGTATGATACCGCAATTTGTGGTACCGTACTTAGCGCCTTCACCATTCCCATTATGCCCTATGGGGCAAAAATGGGAATGGGGAAGGGCCATGGGGAAATGGGGGAATACCGCCCCGCCATCCTTGGAATGGGGTGGTATTTCCCCATTTCACCATGGCGGACACGTTACGATAACGGCACCAACCATGGTGCTAATAGCGCCATGGTTTAGCGCCGGTATCGTAATGAGGGCCATTGTCCCTCTGACTCTTAGCAGTGGTGGAAGCCGGCCTCTATTGCATTGGGAGACCTGCCTGGTAGCCCGGCCATATTACCGTGGGGGAGGAAGGGTGGATGAGAGAAGCAGGTAGCCTAACAGTTAACACTTGTACTGGCTGAGGAGCCATGCGTGGAAGATGCAGCAGCAGCAGGGGGCCACCAGGAAAGAAAAAGCCCAGGGCTGCGTCTGCCAGATGCAGACCGGATTAATATTTGGTCCCCCCGTGATCCCTCTTTGGTCCCCCCGTGATGTTCCCTTGTGCCCCCACCCATTTCCGCACACAGGTGTTGCCTGTTTTGCTTGATTCTTCTACCCTGCTCTCCCTCCTCCTCCAGCCTACTTCTGCAGGAGCCTGTCCTGATACATTCTGGTTTCACCATCTCTGTCTTGTGGCCAATGCTGGATTTGACTTTTATGGACTTCATTGATTCACGGTGCGTCACCCTTTCTCAACTCTCATGCTGGACTTCCTTTGCATCTTGCACTCATGGTGGCCCTGAATCATGCTGTTCCCATCTTCATCTTGTATCCTGGCTTGCAACATTATGTGTTACTACGGACTTCTGCAATTGTATTCACTCTCCCCTCTTGCTTCTCCATTCTTTTTGACTG
This sequence comes from Ambystoma mexicanum, assembly GCF_040938575.1. Lineage (NCBI taxonomy): Eukaryota > Metazoa > Chordata > Amphibia > Caudata > Ambystomatidae > Ambystoma > Ambystoma mexicanum. The sequence goes on along the minus strand of NC_090941.1, from coordinate 846,097,120 downwards.
CTTACTCTCTGTTCTCTCCTCCTCTCCCTTTCTCCCTTTTCCTATCTTCTCCCCTCCTCCCCTTAACTTCTTCAATGCACTTACTCTATCAGAAATGTCCCTAGACCTAGTATGATAGCAACCTCGTCTGTCTCCTCCCACAACCCCTAACCTGTTTCTCACCCCCCTCCACGCCCAGCACTATCTGAAATGTCGTCAGGCCTATTACAATAGTCGCTTGTTTTGCTCCTCCCTTCCCTTTCTGCACCCCTCTCCCTCACCTTTTGTTTTTCTCTGGCTCTACCAGAAATGTCGTCAGGCCTATTACAGTAGTCGCCTGTCTGTTTCCATTTCCTTCACACTCTCCCTCTCCCTTCCTTACCTATGTCTTAGCTCCTGCACTATCTGAAATGACGTCAGGCCGAGTAGGATAGTTAATTTCACATCCTTACTGTTCATGGCCTGTAAGAATTTCATTGTATTTTCCCTTGTTCCCGCCCTTGCCTTGAAGCGCTTTGAAACACGTTGGGTCTCATTATGAGTTTGGAGGTAGCCATGCCGTTTTTAGCAGCATGGCTACCCCCAAACTCGGGTCCAGGTCCCGAAAAATGGGAATTACCAGGCCATTCCGACCTTTGTGGCCCGGTAATTCCCATTCGCGGGACCCGGAACCGGTACGTCCCCATTCCCATTTGAGCCCCCATAGGGCTCAATGCGAATGGTGAGGATGCTATCAACGAGCCTGTTAATGACGGGACCGTTGTTAGCATCCTTTTCCACTAGCTGATGCCGCTCTGCACGTCTGGTCTTACCAGGCGTACCGGGCGCCCCCGCGAGCAGAACTCATAAGGAGGCGGTGAGGCAACAACGGCGCCGGTAGCACTACCAGCGCCGTTGTTGCCTTACCGCCAGGGTCGTAATGAGGCACATTGTGTATAGGCGCTATATAAATGAACTATCATATCATCAGGTGAAGGACCGGGGTGAATCAGAGCCAGTGAGGCATTGATAGCACAGCCCGGGTGTTGAGGCTGATGAGCAGGCTGATGTGCACACAAGATAAACTTGCCATTTATCTTAGCAATCAGGAGGCACCTGACGGGTAGGTGGCAAAAGCCATCCTGGGCGGGGCGCCTCAGCGGGATCCTCCAGCAGTGAGGGTGCCACTTACTGATTTCATGATGCTCAGTCCTGAAAAAATAAAAGCCCTCAGAAGGCCTTAGTTTGAACTGTCGCCCCCCCGACCCCCGCCCCTAGGCACGTGGGCTGAGCAGCAGGAGAACGAGGGTATACCATTTAAAAAAATAATAATACACATGTGCTAATCTATTTAAAACCCTTTTAAATCAGAGGCGGAGTGTGGCAGTCTGTGCAGGACGGGAGGACGGGAGCCAGGCTGCACTGAAGTCATATCTGACCCCCGATCGGTTTGGTGTGTGGAGCGTGGTGCCTCGATCTCCCCTTACTGGTGAGTGTCAGCTGTGCGTAAACGGCGAGCAGCAACGCGAGGTGGTCTTGGCGTGGCGTTCTGGTTGGCGCTGTGTGGGGCAAAGTTCAGTGTAAACCGCTTCGTCCTTTCCTGTACTTAAGGGCTTGGCTAGGAAAGCGGCAACAGGACCACAAAATTACGAAGGAGGGCCGCGCTAAAGACTCCCCATGAGCTGAGTGGGAGGTGTGGCGAGACTTTGTCGCCCACTTCATACTTGCCAACCCTACAGATTTAGGCGGTAAGATACTGCTTTTTAAGCAGTCCTACCGCCTACCGATTTTTTGACACCAAATACCGATTTTTTTGTTAAAAAAAAAAGAAATGTTTTTAATGTTTTTTATTTTTTGCCCACACCAGCTCGGGGGAGTCTTTCAAGGGCTCCCCTGAGCTGGCGTAGCAGGAGAAGGCGCGGCATGCAGGCTTTTAATGTCAAAGGCACCCACGGCGGTGGGCTAAAAGCGCCCCTCCGCCGCGGGTACCTTTGAGAAAAGGCGCCATTAGCCCCCCACCACGCCAGCGCGGGGGAGTCTTTCAAGGACTTCCCCGAGCTGGCGTAGCGGGAGAATGCGCAGCATGCAGGCCTTTGATGTAAAAGGCGCCCCTCCGCCGCGGGTGCCTTTCACAAAAGGCGCCATTAGCCCCCCACCACGCCAACTCGGGCGAGTCTTTCAAGGGCTCCCCCGAGCTGGCGTGGTGGCAGAAGGCGTGCCAGGCGCCTCATTGTCATTGAATGCACCCGCGGCGGTGGGCTCATTCAATGACAATGGGCTGCTGACGCGCCCTATTTCTATCATTACCTCCTCACCTGACTATTTTTGAAACTTTAAGATTCCTACAGATTTTTGGTCACAGAATGTTGGCATGTATGCCACTTTGTTAAAGCCTCCCCATAATTGGGAACCCGGGCGCGCCGGACAACACCATTACCATCAATAAAAACATTCATGAAAAATGGCCGCTTCCATATGTTAAGAGGGGAGAGGTGCACCCTGCTAACAACAACAGTAATGGACAAGAGGTAGAGGGTGGCGTGTGCACTCTTGCAATCAGTGGTCGCGACATTTTCAAATAACAGCGCAGAGTCCATCACTACCACCAGCAAGTAACAACTTGGACAGGACTCCAGTTCTGGAATACAAACGAGGGGCCTCCCAGACATGAGAGAAGAAATGGGGGGAGCCCTTCGATTGTGGCTGCGACACACCAAGGAAAAATGATGCATTGATATGGAGAGCATTATGGAACGTTCCCACCGTGCAAGTCACGTAGCGAGGAACAATGTTTTAATAAAAAACGTTCAGTGGTTTCTAACAGGTATTCCATTTTCCAGTTCCTTCAGATTGTGACTTGTTTGCTCACTTTCAACAGTTGATGCATGTTATTCCCATTTGCTTCACTGTATCTGGCTTGCTCTTGTGCTATGGAGAATGTTCTGTTCTATAACTTATTTTTATTATTATTTATTTAATGTGATACAGTCTATTTAATAAACTTTACACATGTTAATAAGTGAACATCATATATAAAAATTTAAACTTCCACAAACAGAATAATAACAATATAGTAAAAATACAACACTATAATAATAATAACCTATTTACACATAAAAATCAATCACAAAGCTCAAAGCTCCGGTAACAAAAAGGTGCAAAAAAGAGAAGACCAACAGACCAGGTCAAAGATAGCTAAAAATTTCGAATACTGGTTTTAGATCTGAATATTCAATAATTCCTCTACCTTAATCCAGATATTGAAGAGAGCTATCATTTCTCGCATGCTCTCAGAGTTCATGCAGTGATGCCAGAATAATGACGTTCCGATTGATGCTAGATTATGAGTAAACTTTCCCAGATGACAATGAATTACATCAATCATGGTGCCACATTCTGTCAAAACATGTCTTGCTGACTCTAATACTTTATTTCTTACACACAACTTATTTAGTTAAGTAACAGTGGCTTCTCTTGAGTTCCATTGGTGAAGTCCGACATGACTGTTTTCAAGCGCCATTAAACCTTGTGGCGAATTTCGAATATTTCAAGTGAAACTTGTCTTCATTCATGCAGAAGTAGAGCAGCGTCCACCTACAGGAAACTTGAATGCAGGACAGTGACTTACAAATACAGAGAAATTACATTTTCCGCCCCTTTGCTGCAGAGGATCATATCACAGCTTATCGAAAACAAACCTTTGGATCATTAAAGGCCAAATTAAAAAATAACTGTATTGTTCCAGTTAAAATTCAAATCCATCACATACTTTCAACACAGTTTCTGAGCATGGCTGTTTTTACACAAAGATTTATATTTTAATATAATTTAACAAATCACTTGATAAAAAAAAGTAAAGGCAAAATAAATCATTTCAAATCTGTACTCTCAAAGTCGTGTGCTACATGATTGCAGACAGCATTCCAGTTTCCTGTCCATTCAACTTTGGTTCGCTCCCAAAAATGTTATGGTGCCAGAAAGTGCAATACTAGAAGCACACAAATCAGGCAAATGGCCCTTTCTTGCACATCAGATTGTTATTTAGTGAAATAAATTAATCAGAAACGGTATTCAGCCACCAGTGTACAGCAGTCAGATTCACATCACATGTTTAGCTTTGACTATTAGGTGGTCCAAAACTATTATCATAGAAGTGAATATAGTGAAAGATGGGGTGTGTGGCAGGACACAGCCTGTGGGTGTTGTTTTGATTTGTACCCACGCATTGATCGCACATGGCCATGCTAGTCCATATGGCCATTCTCGCCAACTGTCTTGCCTGCCCAAAACACACATACCTGAGATCTTTATGAGCTAGCTCTGGGCTCTTTGGGTAGTATTCTGAAAGGTAATTGCTATATTGCAGCTACAAACCAGCTCATGATGTAATAAAAATATATTTAAAAAGTGTGCCTTCAGCCACTTGATTTGTAAGAAACAAGTATAACCTTGCATATGTTCCGTGCACTGAATGTGCCGGTGGTTGGTGCTGGGCTCCACCACGGCTTCCTCTTTTTGGACCACTGACTTTTGGCCTCCCTCTATTGGCCTTTTTCCAATACCTGTCTCCCCTGTTAAAGACCTAGGGGTAAACCTTTCTGCCTCACTATCTATGGAGCCCCAGGTCAGTGCTGTTTGTCAGCGGGGCCATTTTCAGGTTAAGCTCCTTCTCTGCGTTCTCCCTTTCATTACGGCTCATCTTCACACCCCGGTGGTCACTGTGCTCGTTTCTTCCTCTATTGACTAGTGTAAGTCTGTCTTCCTCACCAAACCGGCCTACGTGTTACAGCGCCTTCAGGTTCTTCAGAACTGTGCTGCACAGTTAGCCACTTCCAGCCCCCCGCTGTTCCCACATCTCTCCTGTTCTGTTCGAACTGCATTGGCTTCCAGTGATTAAGCACATTCACTTTAAATCTCTTTGCCTGGTTCACTGTGCTTATTATGGACTAGCTTCAGAGTATTTAGAGGTAAAGTTTCGGCACTACATCCCTGGTCATGCTTTGCGTTCTGCCGATACTTGCCTACTGTGTATCCCTGTGGTGAAATACAACCGTATTGGGGGTCTCTCCTTTTCTGTGGTAGCGGCTGATCTTTGGAATGCCCTTCCTTGCCTCCTCAGGTCTACAGTTAACCATTTTGCCTTTTGTAAGGCTTTGAACACTCTTCTTTTTTTAAAAGTTTCCACTAGGAGCGCCAAGATGGCTGCGGACGAATGCTGCGCTTAATGCATGTAATTCAAACCAAATAAAATACAATAAAATCAATGTCTGTTAAAAAAAAATGTAAAAGCATTGTCAAAGACAACATACAGGCACTGCCCTAATTTGTTCAGCTACTATTACCATTTGCCAGCTATTGCCATCTCAGGACTAGGTAGTTCCCTTAAGGCACTGCTGCCAATGTACCAATTCAATGGCTACCCAAAAAACCAAAACAGTTGACTTAGCCAAATCTTGTTTTGCATGCCAATTCTGCCCATATGGCACAGCCTCCTCGTGTCAAGTGCAGGGCATTCACAATAAAATGACCCAACAATTGAGCATATGCATGCAACAGGTCTAGAGGCATTTTACTATATCGAATATATACAGATTTTAAATCAATATTTGAACATTGATTTTCTAAATACAGTTTTTTTGAGAGGGTGGGGGGTTGAGGTTGTTACATTTTCAGCTTTTTACCCTGCCCTCACTGATATAGTGTTTAGAAAAGGAGGGAGGGACACTCCCACAGCTCCCCCCTATCCCGACAGCATAATGTATCTTCATGCAGTTTCTTTTAAGTTTTGGCTATTAAGTGGCACTGTAAATGGCACCCTCTAGCAGAAACTATTGGCATGGGAAGTGAAAAAATGAGAGATGGTGTGAAGAATTCGATCATCCGCACAGGAAAAGTGCACTCGCAGGGGCTTTTTTGTTTGTTTTAAAAATAATGAATGATGAGGCCATTCCTGTGCACATTTTCCACGCTCACCGTACAAAAGAAAAATAGTCATGTACTCATGGAGGACACCGCTTACCAGTGCCGCCCTCCCCTGTCATGTGTCGCTGACACCTGGCAGCCGTGGGTACATCAAAAGCCTTTGGTCATACGATTCCAAGATGGCGGCCGAGCCGGGCAGACGAGCGTGAGCGTAGCTCCGTCCCCCAGCTCGGGCCGCGGCAATAAAGAAAATAACAAAAGCCGGCGATGAGCCCATCGAGATGACTCCTTTACCCCTCCGATCTCAGATAGAGATTGGGAGCAAAGTCTCGCCGAACGAAGTACATCGGTGGCAGCAGCATCGTCACCGCGGCCCCGAAATACCCCACCTTCCCGCCGACACGGAGCTCCGCTTGGAACTGGCCACCGCGGCAGGCATCCGAGAGAAGTGCGTCCAGCCCGGGATCGGCGTCCCCCCCCCCGACAGCGGCAGAAGAACCCGTGCAGCATAGGTCCCGGTCCCCCACCGATGAGAAATCCGGTGAGAGGCGGCGAGGGACCCCCCCAGGAGTGACGCACCCAAGGAGGACCAGACGGGCGCCGAGGACGCCTCAAAGCGGGAAAAGAGGGGAACAGCCGTAAGAGAAGCCGCCAGTGAGAGGGAGCAGCCCAGGAGGGAGCAAAGGTGCCTCCGATAGCCCAGCAGAAGGAAGCTCAGCGGTGAGAGGCAGTCGGAGTCCGGCGGCTCCAGAAGCAGCGCTCGAGTCCACCGGAGCCCGGAGTCCCGAACGGGGACAAAGCAAACAGGTACGCGGCTGCGGCGAGAAGATCCTGGGGTACACGGGGAGGACCCCCCACTTGCGCACCTCCCGCACGCCCCGCGGACCCACAGGGGGATGAGAAGGACCATCCAACAATCGCCCACAAAAGCAAACAGAGCCCCCCATGAGGCAGGCTTGAGGCGACACATCGAATCCGGGGAAGACAAGATAAAAAGGACACGAGAGTCACGGGGAGACCGCCTCAGCCCCTACGGAGACAGGCCCACAGTCCCATACAAAACACCCCAACACCGGGCGACCAAGCAGAACCGGGGAATCAAGCCGGCCCAGGGAATCAGGGCGAACCACACCCCAACAGCGGTTGAGCAGAGGGGCACAGGCTCTGGCGAAGAGACAAGCGGACCCCCACAAACGCTCCAAGATCGGGGAGAGAGAGCCACACAGAGACAACGCCTAGGGAAAGAAAAAACCACATATGTCCAAACCCGGGACCAGGCATAAGTCACAGGCTATATCCAAAATCAAAAGAGGGTCCACACAGACACAAGACCTAACCCACATCTGGGGGTTAGGAAACGCGGGAATAAAGCAAGAAGCCAAATACTCAAGCCCAGAAAGACCCCCTGCGGAACGCGACGTAAGCGTGGAAATGGCGACCTCACAAGAGGATTTGAAAAAGTGGTTTAAGGAGCTTCAAGACCAAATTATTGCCTCTACGCAATCCCAATTTGACAATATGAAGGGGGAACTGAAACAAGCTGTACAGGATTTTAAAAAAGACATCCAATCTCTAGAAGAGAGGACGGACAACTTGGAAAGGTCGGTCCAGAACATGGACGAAGAGGCGACTTCGAAGGCCGAGGCACAAGACCGCCTTGCACGTCTGGCGTTGGAACTCGAAACTCAATGCGAAGACTTGGAGAACAGATCTAGGAGAGCGAACATACGCATTAAAAATATGCCGGAAACAGTGGAGGACAAAGATCTCCACACTGCGGTACAACAAGTGTTCCAGAACATACTGAAGGACGACCCCAGTGAAGATATTCTCATCGATAGAATACACAGGGTAGGCCCCCGGCGGGCAGGGGACCCTCGGTCCCGCCCCAGAGATGTCTTAGTGGCCATGACCAGATACGCACAAAAGGAACGAATATTGAGAGAGGCCAGGACTCTGGACCAAATTAGAATGAACGGCAAAGACATTTTACTCTTCCAAGACCTGGCACAATCCACGCTCAGAAAAGAAGAGAAATGGGCCAACTGACCAAGATCTTATCGGAAAGACAAATTCAATACAAATGGACATTCCCCTTTGGCCTTCTATTCTCATGGGAAGAAAGGCAACACCGCGTCACTACATGTGAAGAGGGCCTGAGGATCTTGGGATGCCAGGAAAAGGAGCAAGATCCGACAGAAACTAGGGAACCCCAAAAACAACAAAGACAGCCGAAGGGGTGGCAAACGGTGAAAAGAAGAACGAGACTCCAGTCACGCAACCCAGACTAGAATCAAGAACCCGGAGGGAATAAGCCAAGACAGATCCGGAGAAGGAGTCTACAAGACTAGAGGAACAATAGAGAGGGCAAAAGCCGAAAACTATGCGCGGCGAAGCCATGGGACCATCGTGGAATCGCGCGACATGCAGGGTTTAGGATGCTCTGCGAACTACCACCCTGAGACTTTTGAGGGCATGGAGCAAAGGCGTAACGCCAGAGCAACCATAGGGCCCAGGGCCCTCCTCAGGAACATTGTTGGGGGGATTGGAAGGGAGGGGGGAGGGTAGGGAGTTCTTGGGAAAGTTTGGGAGGGAATAAACTCAATCACCGGATCAAATGCACACTATAGCCAACCACAGGAGGCCCCTACCGAGGAACTGCAAAAACAGAGGACAGAAAGGGGCTGAAAATACTAAGTTTTAATATTAGGGGGCTGAACACGCCAGTGAAGAGGAAAAAAACAGAACACTTCTTATTCAGGGAAAAGTTTGATATGATAATGCTCCAAGAAACTCACATACAGAAGAAGAGGAAAAATCTACTCCGCATAAGAGGATATAAACAGCTTATTCAATCTAACGATGAGGAAAAGAAAAAAGGCGCCCTTATTGCATTCGACAACCACCTGCAGGTCCAAGTCAAGGAAACATTGGCAGACAAAAATGGCCGCTATGTCTTTGCTAAGATCCAGATAGACAACCGTAATCTGACCATTGCAACCCTTTACGCCCCTAATACGGGCTAGGAGGGCTTCATCAAAGCAATACTCAACAAACTCGAAAGCTTTGCGGAAGGGGAGGTGATCCTCACGGGAGACTTCAACATAGCGTGGAACCTACCAGAAGATCGCTCAAAACCAAAATCATCCCAACAGGGGCCCCATCACCAGTTCTCAGACAGGCGATGCAGAATCTGGCTCTAGATGACGTGTGGAGAAGACTCAGAGGACCAACGGACGGATACACCTATCACTCACACGTTCACGATACAAGCTCTAGAATATACTACATATGGGCATCAGGTGCATTACTCGGGGAAATCCGGGGCATCGAAAAAGGCATAATATCACTATCAGACCATGCCCCGCTATGGATCACCCTCCCCAAGATCCGAAACCACTCAGGGCTGTGGCGATGGACTCTCCCAGGAGAAATATTACAAGATCCAGTGTTAAGAGAAACTATCAGGGAAAAAATAGATGAATACTTTGAGCACAACGATACCCCGGATGTCACCCAGTGCACCAAGTGGGAAGCATTCAAAGTCGTGATAAGGGGTCAACTAATAGCTCTAAAAGCGCGGAAGAATAAGCTCATCCACAAATGGGAGGACGAACTGGGGGAGAAGCTGGAAGAAATAAGGCAGGAAATGACCAAAAACTCCTCCAGAAAACTGAAGAGAGCATACCGACACACACAGAGCCAGTTAGACCTGATAATAACCAAAAGAGCCGAGACGCAACTACTCCATGCAAAACACTGGTATACGAAGAAATCAAATAAAGCGGTCAAGCTCCTAGCGAGACAACTAAAAGGCAGGCGCCAGGATCAAACAGTGAAAACCTGATAAATGGGCGGGGAGAAAAGAAGACGCAAATGAAGGACATAAAAGAAGAGTTCCGAGAGTACTACCAGAACCTATAGACGTCGCAGCGGCCGAGTAGCGAGGCTCAAATGGAGTTTCTAACAGGGATTACCCTTCCGACAGTATCAACGTCAGAGAAAACGGCCCTCGACCAACCAATAATGGAGGAAGAGGAGGGGAAGGCAATCAGAGACCTCCCTGGGAATAAAGCCCCGGGGCCAGACGGCTTTACTGCAGCATTTTATAAAACATACGCAGACATATTAACACCCCATCTAACTACACTTTTCAACACCTTCAAAACTTCAGGTAACATCGTACCATCAATGAATGAAGTAAAAATACTAGTCTTCCATAAGAAGGGGAAAGACCCTGAAGCTCCGGGCTCATATCGCCCATTCGCTCTAATCAATATCGACGCCAAACTCTATACAAAAGTCCTGGCCAACAGACAAGCTCCTTTACTCCCCAAATGAATCCACCAGGAACAAGCAGGCTTCATCCCCAAAAGGAAAACCCACAACAACATTAGAAGAAGTATACACCTCATAGGGAAGACAGGAATCATGGAAATCCCCTCGGCAATAATAGCGCTTGACGCCGAAAAAGCATTCGACCAGGTGGAATGGAGTGTTTGGAGTGAGACTCTCTGAGTTTTGTTTTGCCATACGTATTTCAAAATGGTTTTGGAGAGGGTTCTAAAGAATGTCAGTGGGACCCGGAATGGGAGAGCCTGGAAGTAGTATAGTAATCTTGGTAATATTGTCATCTTGATGACTGTGATTCTGCCCCACCATGAAATTGTCAAGGGGTTACACCTGAGTAAATCGCTTTTGACGTCTTCTAAATGTTTGGGGTAGTTTCCTTTGTAGAGGTCCTGTATCCACGGTGTCAATGTCACTCTGAGATATTTGACACCTGCTTCTGCTTATTGTAGTTGGAGGTCTGTCGTTGTCTTGTATATTTCTTTCTTGTCGCCCGCCAGTGCCATCACGGATGATTTCTGTTTATTTATCTTCAAACCCGAGATCACTCCATAGTAGTCTATTTGCTGATTAAGGTGGGGGGAGCGTTTTGCCTGGGTCTGCTAGAGTTCTCCGTTGACTGCGATTCTGGCCGTCGGGGAATTATAGTTGGCCCGTATCATGTTGATAAAGTCCATTCACATGCCCATTTTCTGTAAACAAATTGCCACATCCTTCTCAGAAGGCCCCTAGAGACAGTTATGACCCTTTGCCCCTTTGGTGCTGAAACCAAATAATCTTGAACTATAAGACTGACTACTTTACCACTACCCTCCTGTCAGTATCCAGCGTGCATACCTTTCCTTTGTGAAACTGTCTGTCCTCTGTGTTCCTTTACAGTGGGGGTTGTAATTGTAGTGTGCTAGAACTGTCTGTTGTAGTAATAATAAAGTAGATGTTTGTATACAACCTTGACTGGACAGTCCCTTTTATCATTGGGTAACAATTGTATTTTTGCTGTGTTGCAACTAACCAACGATCCACGACCTTGCGGAGATAAGCCTGCCGTTCTGTCCACGTTACCAAAATTGGACAAAGAGGTCTTATAATTTACTTGTATTCAAATCTGATCGGATCCCTTTTGGTGTACTAGAGGTGTGGGGTTAATTGAGGGTTTAGAAACCAATATTCATGCATGGACCACTGGTGCCCCGGAGGTTGATTCGTTACAGATGGGATTGGAGGAGGGACACAAGCTGTGGATGGGGTTTGGCTATTTACCCAGCCATTGCCTGCCAATGGTCATGTCAGTGCCTAAGGCCATTGCCACCCCTTACTTGCCCCTCCACATCCAAAACACACACCCTTGGCATCTCTTTGAGCTACCTCTGTACTTTTAAAGGTATGCCATTGTTATTTCTAAATTTTGTAAGTTGAACATGGTTGTACTGTTGAGATTGTCCGTTGTTAAATTGACACGTTAGCAAAAGAATTTATATATACGTTTTGTAATAGGCTAACTCAATTGAGACCATTTCAGGAGGAATCTTTTTTCATAAAACGAAATGTTATTTCTAAGCCACCTACTGCCAGTTAGTAGCTTAATTACAGCTGTAAACGTGTTCTTAATATAATGAAAAAAAGTCTTAACCAATTGTGTCTTCTGCCCTTGATTTGTAGGCAATATGTGTTTTGTGGAATTTGCTCCTTGCACTGAATTCCTGTAAAAACATGGACTGGCAAAGCTAACAGTTTGGGCTCTTTTAAATGCATTAGAAAGGTATTTGCCAGGCACTGCCATTGTATGCCAAGATACTAACATAATTTGCCAGCTTTTGCCTTGCTATGCCCAGGTAGTGCCATTATTGCAGTGCCTGTAAAAGCCCAAACTGTTGGTTTTGACACTGATTATTTGCTTTCTCTTTCGGCCGCTTCCAGAAACAAGTGAGTGTCTTCTGTTCAGTGGCTTAATGCCCCCCTGTTCTCTTCCAGAGTAATTCGGCAAAAGGAACACTATGCAAAAAACATATATTACCGAAAACAGTAACCAACGTTTAATTTCCCCCGTTTGAGGAATTTTAGATAATGTTTTTCTGCTGTTTGTTTGAACTCATACTCACTCAAGTAAGCCTTTAGTGGAAATGTCTTAATCTAGGGGTTTTTTGTTTTGTTATTCTATTTAGCCGAAAATCAGCTTTTTACAAAAACACATGAGTTTAACATAATCAAATTTACATTAAAAATGTACATTCTTTAGAAAAAACATAAAATTCATCACAATGTACAACTCAAGAAAAATTCATATAATTTAACAAAAAAAGAAAAGGGGAAAAAAAGAATGAGGGGAAACAAACAGCCAACACAATAAATGAAACCAACAGGCCAGTTTTAGTACCCCCAAGGTTAATTTGGTTTCATGGTTTCATAGCCAGAAGGCAATCTCTCCCAAAAAAGCCTGGCTTCATGATGAAGAAAATGAGAAAGAGTTCTAGTTCTAAACTGATAGCGCCGCGCACTTCTGTGCCAAATTGACAATGATGTTTGAGCCACAGACTATATCCCGCTCTGTAGTAGTAATTATTCCGACGAGGATGTAACCAAACTAGGGCTGCGCATTCTCTTGGGGTGTGGTATAGCTTATGAGACTAATCAGTTTTCCCAACAAACAATGAGAAAACAGAGCCAAACCTCAAACAAATCGTGTCTTTAATGTGCAGGCTGGTAACTTTCATAATATACCAATTAAAATATCCAATGCAACATGTTAGTCTACCTATGACATTTCGCCTGTTCTCGCCCCTCCTGCTCACAAATGAAGCACTTGCATCATCTGCTTCACCACCTTAACCTTCCATCAGTGGGCCAGTTTTATCCAGAGAGGTGTCTGTTGACGACTGTAACCTGTCCAATTCTTTATCTCTAAATTAGGTCTATTAAAGCACATTTAACTTTTGTGGCACATCTGTTTGGAATGTTCCCGGTTGTGTACTAGTGTGTACACTTGCATTTCCATTCCCAAATGCCCATTAAGCCTACATGAGATTTTTCTGAGTAGAACAACCATTAAAGGGTTTTCAAGATCCAGCTGTGGCTTCCAGTCAGTGCCTTGTTGAGCATCACCTCTCTCCTCCGGGACAACAACACTATAGGCTTTGATAAAGTCTGCTAGTTCCTCCTAAGCTTTAGCTCACAGCCACAATGGGTTCCACAGAGGAGAGGTCGGTCTTTCCCGACTGGATGTTTGAGGTTGAAGGAAGGGCATGAGAGACCAGGGACCTCTTGAAATGGCTGCTCTCTGGCCAGGCTAACCTATAGGACGGAACTGCAGAGGGAAGCATGTGTTCCCTGGGCCTGGTCTGTCTCTTGCACATGCTGATCAAAGATTTCAATTCCGAGCGGAAATTCTCATTGAGCCAACAGTAGATGAAAGGGTTGTAACAGGTGCTGCTCATGGCAAACCAGTGGAAGGCAAAATAAAGTGCGTTGTTGGTGCGGATGGTTTGGCTGGAGAGAAGGACCACGTAGCAGTTCAGCGGGAACCAGCACACGGCAAAGAGCACGACCACCAGCATCAGCATTTTGATGGTCTTCTTCTTCTTCCGCCGCAGCGCAACGTACTGCTCTGTGGTCACATCTCCTATGGCGTTGCGCAGCCAGAGCTTCTTGGCCACTGTTGTGTAGGCAACAGAGATGATCAAAAGGGGCAACACATAGAGCAAAAAGAAGGTCGCCAAGTCAAGGTACTTCCAGAAGAGATAAGCTGGCTCTGGGAAATCTGGAAGGCACAAACTTCTGATATTTTCCTCGCTGAAAAGAGAATATCAAGTAGTTTAGTGGCTATGTAACATTTATCACAGGCAGCAAGCTCTGAGGTTCATTTTCTTGTTTATTTACACTAGATGCTGCTTTCATTTAAGAGAGAGTGGAAACAATGGTATTGTATGTTTGAGGCTCACTCCAAAATACATCACAAAAAAAGTGATCCAAAGACTTAAATCTGTGTCGCTGTCCCACTCCACATAGCGCAGGGGTCTGCAACCTGAGGTTCTCCAGATATTTTGGACAACTCGCATGATCCCTCAACATTGATTATACTGTCTGGAGCTGAAGGGAGTTGTAGTTCAAAACATCTGGAGTGTCAAAGATTGCAGACCCCTGGCATAGCGAGACCACACGTCTCCAGGTCACCATGACAGCAATTTTCAGTACTGAGCTTCCATTTAACAAACAAATGTAATTCTAGGAGTTGTGGTCTTGGTTAACTTCGATTTAACAAATTGGACTTAAGGCCCAAACCCCAATGAATTAACTTTTTGTTAGACGTGTTTATATTCAAACACATCATGCGCCTCTGTCAAATTATAGTACAACAGATGTAGTATAGATACAAGTTACAGATCGATTACCTCATTTACATAGCTATGAAAATGATGTCTAATAGTAATACATTGGAAGAACTTATGCAAAGGGTATAACTGCCTAGAAAAAATAAGAGGGAACATCTGTATTCCAACTTAGAGGCTAATCAGGAAAGTATATAACTTGATAAAAAACGATTTGACAATGATTTGCCTCAAACGTTTTCAAATATTAAAGGACAATATTATTAATATTCATTTTCAGAATGTCCGTATTAAACAAAGCATTGAAGTTGTTAAACTACCAATCAGATACCTATATATTATGTACTGTTAAAATACATAACATTGTTTTCTCAGACAAATAACCCAAAACGCGCAGTTCTTGTGACAAATCAACTCTGGGGCACCAGTGGTCCAGGGATGAATATCTGTTTCTATACCATCAATAATCCTCACACCGCTAGAACACCAGAAGGGATCTGAACAGATTGGAAACACAAGCAAATTATAAAGCTCCTTGTCCAATTTTGGTAACGTGGATGGAACGTGAGGCTTATCTCCTCAAGGTCGTGGATCCTTGGTTAGTTACAACATAGCAAAAATGCCATCATTATCCAATGATAAAAGGGACTGTTCAGTCAAGGTTGTATAAACAGTTTATTTTTATTATTATAGTTCTAGCACACTACAAAATACAACCCACACTGTAAAGGAATGCAGAGGACAGAACGTCTCAAAGAAGGAAAAGGGATGCACCATGGATACTGACAGGAAGGAAAGTCAGTATAGTAATTATTCACAAAAGTTCAAGGACACTTCATTTCAACACAAAGGGAGCAATGGGTTGTAAAATGTCACTAAGGACCTTCGGAGAAGGACCAGGAGGACAGAATCACAATGTACCTTGTGCTTGTAGAAGATATTGCTGCTTGACAGTTTAGAGTCGGTTTCAGGGCACCTTGCAGCTTCTGTGACAGAGTTAAAGATGGGAGACAGCTGCGGCAGGCAGTTAGGCAAGCAAGGCTGGATGGACGGCTGCAGGCTGGCTTACATGGCGGCTCAGGGTCAGGAATCATTGTCTCAATGCTGGTCGGCATTTCTGAAGCACTGGTCGATGTCTCAGATGACTTTAGTGACTGCAGCATAACAACAGTCAGCGGTGCGATCGGTTTGCAGCGCAAGGGGCTTGACTGGGTTGAAAATGTCTTTTATGGCATACGTCGGTAGATGCTTGTTGATGCACTCTTCCTAGCTTCTTCACTAGGCTCATGTCGTTCTTTAAGGCGGACGTCCCAAAGCTGAGGAGAGTGTTGCAGGCAGCTACTTTGTTCTTGGTTTGGGTCAGAGACTTGGTTTGGTTCAGAGACCCTCTGGCACTTCCTACCTAGGAGGCTTCCTGCAGAGCTTAGCAGGACATGCTATGTGCATGCTCGATACCAGTTCTGGAGCTGCTAGAGGGTTCTCTGTTTTCAGTATCTCCCTCTGTTCCCCAGGAGAAGTTTAGGGGAGGGAAACTTCCTTCCCTCTACGAGGTGCTAGGAGGTGCTGGCCTTCCTTCACTGTCGTAAGATGTAAGGCAGACTGTACTTTCAGCCAGGGTCCAGTCATGAGTTCTTCTTGTTACTCCTTGCAAAGTCTACAGATGATCTGCCCAAAAGAGGGCTTGACCATTTTTAAAAGCCAAATGGACCACTGGGATTGATGTAGGCTAAGCCTACCATAATGAACCAATCCTGGGCCCCCACCAACAATCTCCAGTATGCGTGAGGTCATAACCAGAGTGCTTTGCAACAGAAAAGGTAAAGGGGTGAAAACATGTAATACTAAGTTCCACCAATCTTCCTGTCTGTTGTGGATCAAAGGTTCTCTGGTTAAAGGGGCTCTATATGGTTCCTGATTAAAGCAGCAGGTCTCTCCTGAAGCTGCAGCGATACCAGACTTAGTGGTACCGTCAATCTACATACTCAAATGTTCTGAATGGAGTCCCCCTGTGGGGATGATTACTGTAATGTACGCAGTCCCAGACATGACATTTCACTATTAAAGCAATACTGAGGGCGGGAGCTAGCTTCAGGTTGACAAAGTGCGTCTGAAAGGTTGTTGGGTTCCATGTCTCCTTTGTTAGCCTTTGCAGCCAGGCCCCATGTGGGCCTATTTGAAGTACACTACATTAGTAGGTTAATTATGTCAATCACTGCCACCATCTACAGAGCTAAACAAAAGGACAGGGCAGATCCATGGAGCCTTTGTTAGTTAATTAGGCATGCCATGGCAGGAGGATGGTTTTGCACTCCCCTTCTGACATGGCATACTGTTCTTTTGGCTGTCATATCCCAACTAAATATGATAGGGGGTAATGCACCTGTAGGCTGTGTCCACCCAGAGTACACAGATCTATGTGTATGTTGTGGGGTGAGCATAGAAAAATGTGTGCGGATTAGCCCCACACATTTTCCGGAGGTTGATCCACCATCATTCAATTTCATTAAAATAAATCTAAAAAGCCCAGGTGAGCGCAAACAAACAGTGCGGATGGTTGAATTCCTCACATGGCCCCCGGCCTCAACATGTGAACCACCACCCTAATGAGGGTCTGGTTTGTCATCAATGCATAAGTAACAGCTGAGGCCATCTGCATTTCCATGCTGGGAGCCTGGCTTGTACTGAATGTCCATATCGAATCCCTGTAGGGATATGGCACAACGCAAAAGCGTAGGGTTCTCTCCTTGCATGGTCATTAACCATCGAAGAGGCTGATGGTCTGTCTGGATCGTAAAGTGCGACCCAAAGATGTAGAGTTTCAGCTTCTTTACGGTCCACATGACCGTGTAAGCCTCTTTTTCAATGATGGCCCAGTTTCATTCCCTTTTTTTTCAATTTTTTGTAGGTGACAGGTTGCTCTACCCCTTGAGAGTTCAGCTGAGCGAACACTGCTCCAATCCCAAAAGCACAGGCGTCTGTCTGGATAATGAACTCCTGACCATAGTCTGGCACTTTTAGAACTGGGGCCCTGCACAAGCCATCCTTTAAATCCTGAAAGGGGGTTTGACAGGCGGGGGCCCATGTTACCTTCTTCGGCATTTCTTGGAAGTTACATCATTCAGGGACATGCAAATGGTCCTATATCCTCTGAGGAATGACTGGTAGTACCCAGTGAGACATAGCCTGGCTCTCACCTGCACCTGTTTGGTGGGGATGTCCCAATCCTTTACAGCTGTACCTTTGCTTTGAGAGGTTGTTTCTTACCTCCACCGACTAGGTGGCCTAGGTAAGTCGCTGTTCCCTGCGCTATCTGGCACTTTGTGGCCTTGATAGTCAGACCTTCATTCTGCAGTGCCTGAAGCACTTGTTTCTGGTGCAATAAGTGATCCTCCCAGGTGTGGCTGAACACAGCAATGTTGTCTTAACATGCGACACTGAAGTTTTCCAGCCCAGACAAAACCTAGTTAACCATACGCTGAAAAGTGGCTGGGGCATTCTTCAATCCGAAGGGCATCACAGTGAAGTGATAATGTCCTTCTGAGGTTGAGAATGTTGACCTCTCTCTGGCTCCATCTGTCAAGCCAACCTGCCAGTACCCCGATGTGAGGTCAAATGGGCTCATCTACCGAGGAATGGGGTGAGCATCTGTCTTTGTGACAGAATTGAGCCCCCTGCAGTCCACACAAAAGCAAACTTCAGTCTTCCCAATACTGGTCTTTTTAGGGACTCGTACCACTGGGCTAGCCCAGGGACTGTGGGATGGCTCTATGACTCCTAAGGACAACATCTTGGAAACGTCCTGCTTGATGGTGTCCCTGACGTTATCGGACATCCGCTGAATCCTACTCTTCACCGGCTTAATGTCTCCCATATATACATCATGGATGCACCAATCTGTGCAAACTGGAGTCAGTGAAAGCAGACCGACAAACTGACCCAGTAAACGGCGACAGTCTGACAGTTGCTATTCTGACAGGTCCTTTGCAAGGTTGACACCTTCAACTGACCAATCTGTGGCTTCAGTGTGCAGGAGTTCTGGGAGGGGATTGTTCTCCTCCTCAGTCACTCCATCAGTCACTAATGCCATGGCCAAGTCATTCCGGCTATAATGGGGTTTTAGCCGGTTGATGTGAAAGACCCTGCATATCTGTTTAGGTCCTTTCACGTCAATGAGATAATTCACCTCACTGACTTTTTCCAGCACACAGTAAGGCCCAGTCCACTTGTCCTGAAGGGCACAGGCCTAGATAATAGACTGTCACTGTGGCCTTCTGGTGGTGCCAGTGCTTCATCAGCTCCCAACTGGCCTTTAGGTTTTTAGTTGAGTGTTCCATGTACTTTGCCTTTTTAGAGCAAAGGCCAAGTACACTGTCCACACATCTCACGTAGGGGATAAGGGCTGTCCTCCCACCCCTCTTTCACTAGACTGAGGGGACCTCATACAGGGTGTTCAAACCGAAGCTCAAAGGGGCTAAACCCTACTCCATTCTGTGCCACCCCCTGTAGGTGAACAGACAGCAATGCAGGAGAATATGCCATTTTCTCCTCAGGTGCTCTTCCAAGCCACCTATCATGCCTTTCAGGGTATTGTTGAACCGCTCGTTTGTGGATGGAAAGATGTAGAGAACAGGTAGGTGACTCCACACTCTTACCACATAGCCTTCATGTATGCGGATATGATGTTTGATCCCGTCAGAAATGACTTCCTTGGGGAATACAAAGTGGAGGAATATCCCAATCAGAGCCTTCGCAACCACAGGGGCTTTGATACTCCTCTGAAGGACAGCCTCAGGGTACCTTGTAGCGTGGTCTACCACCACCAAGATGTATCTGTTCCCTGAGCTGGTTTGGGGATCCAAAGGACCCACAATATCCATACCTATTCTCTTGAAAGGCCACCCAACCACACGTAGTGGAATTAAGTGGGGCCTTTGTGGCACCACCTGACTTGCCAGAAGCTTGACAAGTCAGGCAGGACTGGACAAATTCCTTAACCTTTACGCCGAACTGCATCCGGTCCTAAGTCGTATTCACTCCCAAGTATCCCGCTAAAGGAATTTGGTAAGCAATATCCAAAAGGAACTTTCTGAAGCATTGGGAAATCACCAACCTTCTGGTGACCTCAACCTCAGAGTCGTTTTTCTCACTGTACAGAGGTCTCTCCTTCCAGTACACTTTGAACAGTTCCGGGACCTCGCCCTTAGCCTGCTCCACCACCTGCTTCTGCAGCCCTGCCAGAGTGGGACACTTTTTCTGGGCTTTGAAGAAGTCAGTCTGATCTGGACCCCCAGTTGATGCAAACTCATCCAGCTTGAGCAGGCCCTTCAGATCTGCGCTCACCTGGTACTCCACCTCAGGTTTTTGCGCTGCACCAGGCAACTCTGAAGTCATTCAGTCCCCTGCTACTAAAGTACGATCCTCAGTGGCTACTGGCCCCTTTCCTGCAGAGTAAGTGACGCAGCAGTCTGTGGAACTGGGTTAGTGGCTACTGGCTAAACCGGTGCTTCCAACAAGCCCTCTGGAAGCACTCTGGGCCCTACATCTCTGAGAGTCTTCAATCTGGAGGCCTCTTGGGCACTCAATCTTGTAGCTGTGTAATGTGTGTGCGAAAATGATCTAAAAACATGGCGCTGGTACACGGCAATTTTGGACATTCACTTCCAAACCGCAATGAAAGTCTACATTTTTGTGAGCTCAGTTAGAAGGCAGACACAAATTCTGCAATGATTGCAATAGTATATCATGAAACAGAGGAGCTCACTATGAAGGATAGTTGTTGTATTGTTCGCTCAAGGACGAGCCAAGAAGGGAGTCAGAGATGTGCGGGTGCATTGATAAGGGGTGGTGGGAAAGAGCCCACCAGAGATAAACTGGGTTTTTCCACTACTGTCTGGATTTTTCCTCTCTTTGTCTCCCATGCTTGCTGTCTGTCCTTAGGCTGGGGATAGTTTACAACCTATGAGGGGCAGGGATTTGTCCCCCATAAGAAGAGAGGTATCCTGATGAGGAGACAGAGTATTGAAACCCTGGGTAATGAAGTCTCACTGAGAGGGAGGACGCTCCGCTCTAGACCCTGTTCGTACGTGTGATCTCTCTGCCTACCTGCCTTGGGACTGGGTAGTGTCATCGTGGCTGAGATGAAGTTTTCTCCTACAACTGCACTAATGGTGATGTAGACCCTTTGTAACTATCATTGTCTATGTGTTTATGTATAACCAATTGCGTTTATTCCAATAGTTATTTGAATGCTTATATTCTGTATGTGTGAACAAAGGGCCTGTAAAGAGCCAATTATATTCCAATTGTGGGTTTCAGTGTGTATTATTGCCTCCCTGAGTCCAAGAACTTTTTGGCCGTGTAATAAGGTGAGTAGTTCTGAGGTCATTACATGTGTCCGAATTATCTCGGGATTAGAACGATCATTAACCAACAGACATGGGACAGGGATGGAGTCTTTCACCCCTACACGGCGCTGGGTTGTTTCACATCACAAGCTGAACTCTACTATCGCTGAGGGTTACTTACTCTTTCCGTCAAGCCCACTGATGCTACAATCATGCCCATCAATATACTCGCCTGGCTGTACTCACTGCCGGATGACACAGTGAGACTTTCGGCAGTGTCTCGGACCGCAGGAATTCTGTGTCCATTGATATACACATGTTCTAGATATAGTTGAGTATTATTCGGAACTGGGATCTCTTCTGGAGACCCGGTACTGTTCCCACTGAGTGTAAGCAATCCATATTCAGCCATTCCCATGCCTAGTGGGAAGTCCTCTTCTAGGAGTCCCACACTAATGATGGCCTTGCCCACGAGTCCAACATGCACTATGGCTTGCATGGGTAAGCGCTTGCACGCAGGATCCCATTTCCTATGGCCCAGGTCCTTACTTACACACAAAACAACCTTTGGGTGGTGAGAATGTAGGTGTCCCAGTGTTAGGGATGCCTGCACTCTTATTTTCATTGTGTACAGCTGAACTAAAAGTCTAGGATTTTCCTTCATTCTTTTGGGGACTTGACTTCATAGACGATAGGATTGAACCTTTGTCCTTCTCTTGCTTATTAATTTTTTTGTCCAAAGATTTATCTTCCGGTTTGGTGTGCTCACCTGAGCCTTTTTCTGGACTTGAGTACTCACAAACCTGACAGCAGCCTTTGCAAGCTCCCTAGAGTCTGTGATAGTCTTGTCCACAAGATGCTGGTGTAGGTCAACCACAAAATTCTTCAATACATGCTCACATCCAATTAACTGTACATCCCTTTAAATGTGTGAACTTTGTTACAAGCCACCCACCCGCTCAGATATTTCATTAAGTGTGTGAACACTTCAAATGTCTGCCCACTTTTCTTTCAGAGCTCTCTGAAGCTCTTGAGATACTGTTCAGGGGTTTTACAGAATTTCCTGAGGAGGGATGCATTCATGCTCTCATCAACAGGCCTTTCCTCTGGAGTTAACTGAAGAATTGTATCAGTCCTGGTGTCAGGGCTGCATCCCACAGTACATCGTCCACCTCTTGTAGCTGAAAAGCAAGCTTGAGTGCTTCAAACCAGTCAAAAACACCCTTCCCTGCTTCATAAGCCTGCACTACGTCTTTGGGGATGTGCAGCTGAGGCTTATCCCAGGCACTCTGGCTTGAGTCACTACCGTTGCTTTAGCTAGAGGTGGATCTGTTGGCCTCCTTCTTCTCTTTGAGCGCCAACTTGCACAGCTCTATGGTGCCCTTGTTCCGCTGTTTCTGTTCCTTTAGCACTAGTCTCCTCTGTTCTAGGAGGTGCTTTCTAGCCGCTACCTCGTTAACAGCCGGAACAATAACAGGGCCACTTAGAGACCTTGCCGAGGCCTGGGACCTGCGGGATGCCGCACTAGCCCCAGACCTCACGTACACTCTCAAGTTTTGGGAAACCATGCTTGCACTGCGGAGGGATTATTGGCGAGAAACACTGCTCATGCTGTCTTCCTCATCATCTTCCACTACCCCTCCGAGAAGGTCTTCTTCGTTCAGGTATTTTATTTTATTTTTTTGTTTTATTGGATATTTGTAAGGCGCCTATACAACAAATGGTATTTCAAGATGCCACAAGACAAAAAGGGGGAACAAAGGAGAAAGATAACAATAACTGTCCTATTAGGCCTTGTGAGATTTGGATCGTGCAAGTTCAGTAACAAGAAGTGGGAGGGAGCAAGGGGGGAGTGTCGGTTTGCGCCGAATGTGAAGGGCTTGGGTGGGAAGGGGAGTGCAGGACAAGAGGAGAGAAGGCAAGTGAAAAGAGGGGTTGGAGGAAGAGGGGAGAGGGCCACACAGGTTAGGCAAGTGCTAAGGGTAGGCCAGGTGGGCCAGTGCCAGGGATTGCATGGGGTGCAGGGGGTGAGGGTCCATATGCTAAGTGTGAGGAGGTGGGTGTACTGGGTGGGGGGAGTCTGGTGCCCTGTAGAACTGGGAAACCAGGCAGCCAGTCACTGCAGCAGACAGGGGTGTTAGCAGGGGAGGGGGAAAGAGAAGAAGAGAAAAGGAGGACATTGAGGAGCTTCTGGAACCTAAGGAGCTCTGGCTCAAGCCTCAGTGGGGCAGGGAGACCATTCCAGAGGGAGGTTCCTGTGGTGGAGAGAGATCTACCCCCACTCTCTGCTTAGAGAAGCATCTGATCTGCAGAGAGTTGGAGCTAGAAGACCGAACGGCTCTAGCAGGGAGGTATTTAGGGAAAGAGGGAGTTGGATGTAGTGGGCTCCCAGAGCCCAGGAAGCCTTGCGGGTGATGCAGAGGGTCTTGAACTTGATCCTAGCAGCAACTGATAGCCAGTGGAGATATTTTGGGGCTGGAGAGATACGGCCCCTGTGCTTGAAGGCAAGGATAAGTCTTGAAGTCCTATTCTGGATTAGTTGAAGGGGGTGAAGGGAGGATAATGGAAGATTGAGGAAGAGGCTGTTTGAGTAGTCCAGCCTAGAGAGGACCAGAGCTCTGGAGACATTGAGTTTCTGGGGGGAAGGTGAGGAAAGGGAGAATGCTTCTAAGGAGGTGCAGCTGAAAGTGGTCCTTCTTAGGAAGATCCACAATGTGAGGAGAGGAGATAGAGGAGTCAAAGATGATACCAAGGTTTTTTGCCTCACAAGAGGGTGAGGGGAGGAGACCCACAGATGGCGACTAGTGGTTAGGAGGGAAAGAGGGGACTGAGGTCCCAATGAGAAGGATCTCAGTCTTACTGACATTGAGGTAGAGATCATTGGCAGCAGACTGGTTCCATGTAATAGTGTCCCTGCAAAAATGTCTCCAGACAAAAAGTTGCTCTTTTTTGTGGAGACATTATTACATTGAACATGCGGGGGACACCCCGGCAACCCCACATTTTTTTTTACTTTTACATTGGGAGCAGGGGACATCCCCGCAACCCGTCCCCATACATAATGTCACCATATATAATGTTGCCAATGGCTTTTCCCAGCGACCTTATGTATGGGGACATTATGTATGGGGACATTATTACCCGATACCAGCACACCATGCCTGAATAGCAGTCAGGCAGTCGGGGATGAGAGAAGAGGAAGAAAAGACAATGGAGGAAAGCTTGAAGGAGAGCTACGTAACACTAGAAGTGAGGAGAGAAGGAGGAGATCAGGTGGGCCAGCTAGGCAATGTAGATGTTGAAGAGCCACAGCGAGAGCATAGAGCCTTGAGGGACATTGCATGTGGAGAGTGTGATAGGGGGGAGAAAAGGGCCCAATTGAATCTGGGAAGGTCCGTCAGAGAGAAAAGAGGTCAACCAGTCCAGTTCCAGGCTTGCGATGCCCAGGGTGTCAAGGAGACGATTTGTCAGGGTGGCATGATTGACCATTTTGAAGGCAGAGGAAAGATCTAGAAGGATAAGAATGAAAGGAGAGTTGGAATCGAGATTTGAGAGCAAGTCATCACAGGTGTTCAGGAGAACAGTTTCTGTGCCTCTGGCTGCTCTGAAGCCAGACTGGTGGTTGTGGAGACAGCCAACAGATTCAGCGTGTTGGATCAGTTCAGAGAGGACTAGCTTTGCCAGGAGTTTGCCCAGGAAGGGGGTATTGGAGATAGAGTGGCAGGAGACGTTGGCAGAGGGCTTTTTGAGGAGAGGATATACAAGGTAGTGCTCGAGAGGTAGCAGGAAGGAGCCAGTGGCAAAGGAGTGATCATAGAAATCTGCCAATGCTGGATCAAGGGAGGCAATGTTGTGCTTGATCGTTTTGGAGGGGGGGGTTCACCTGTTTGGAGGAGTCTTTCAAAGAGAGGACCTGTCTAGAGACCTCATCCGGTGCTATTGGCGAGAAAGAAGAGAGTAAGAGGGAAGAGGCGAGGGGGGCCAAGGGAGGCCTGAGAGCTCGGGAGGGAGAAGGGATGGGTGTGGAGGAGAGTGAGGAAAGGATGTCCGGAGTTTTGGTTAAGAGGTGGGAAGCCAGTGAAGTACATAGGCTCAGGGATGGTTGGGGGGAAGTGGAGACCGCAGTAGAATTGGCAAGTTCCTTGCAGATTTTAAATGGTGTGCCGTGTTAGTGACCTCAGAGATCTGGGCTTGGATATGGGCCCTCTTCTTCAAGCGAATGGACAGTCTGTAATGCCTTTGTAGCAGGCGGCAGGCCAGTCTGTCAGACGATGTGCCTGAAGCCCACCACTTCCACTCATCAACTCTGCACTTGCATTTCAGAGAGGCCAGGTCGCAGTCATACCAGGTGTTGAGCTAGGAGGCAGACTTCATGCAGATTCTCATGACAGGGGAAAGGATGTCCAGGGTGTTGGCGATAGAAAGGTGAAGATTAGCAAGCACATAGTCAGTGTGGGGGTCCGTGGCAAGAGTGGGAGGGGGAATGAAAGTGGCGGCAAAAGCAGCAACTGACACTCGCTTCATCGGTCGAATGACAGAGAATGAGACTGGCAGTGCAGGCAGAGGCTTAGCCGGGGGACCTAAGAGATCCAGGTGGGAGGACAGGAGAACATGGTCAGACCAGGAGAGAGGTCTAGTGAGAGTGTTGGAGATGGTGATGTCTGCTGAGATGAGAGCCTCCAAGGTGTGTCCAGCTGAGTGCATCAGACCAGTGGGAAGAATGGTGAGAGAAGAAAAGTCAAAGAGGCTGCGGAACAGTTCAGTGGCTGAATCAGGAGAGCCAATGAGAATATTGAAGTGTCCGAGGAGGAGAAGCTTGGGGGTGGAGGCAAAAAGAGAAGAAGTGAGGTAAGAGCACTCTGAAAGGAAGAGGAAGACCAGACCAGGGGTCCTGTAGATGGTGGTAAGAGTCAACGAGAGGGTTGGAGAGACACTAATCCTGCAGACGAGGCATTTGAAGGAAGAGTAGGGGTGAGTGGGAATGATAGTAGCAGGGACCCATTCAGGGAAGATCAAGGCCACTCTGCCTCCAGACCAGTTACTGCCTCCAGACCAGTTAGGCATGGGCTTAGAGAGCATCTTGTAACCCTCAGGGAGGGGTGTGTGAAAAGCAGTGCCAAAGCTGGCAGTGAACCGCATCTCAGTGAGAGCGAGAACATCAAGGCCAAAGTCTACACAGGGCCTAGCCCATCCCTTGGGGTCTTCTGCTCAACCGCCCTTGCTTCTTCTCAAGCTTGGAGGCTGGACAGCAACTCAGGTTTATTAACCTTAGTGCTGCGTGGAAGTCCCCTCTCTTGACACAGGATGCGTAGGACATCGTTGCTCATGTCTTTCACAGTCGCTATGTCAAGATCCATGATTATTACAAATACCTAGTAGTACCTCAACATTGCCTGCAACAGTACTTTTATCGTTGGGTTAATAAGCTGTGTGCAAAGTTCCAACTAGATCCCACTGCCTGTCACCAATGTGACGGATCAATGGGGCACCAGTAGTCCAAGGAGAAATATTGGTTTTTAAACCATCAATCGGCCCCACACCTCTAGTACACCAGGAGGGATCCAACAGATTGAAAACATAAGCAAATTATAAACCTCCTTGTTGAATTTAGGTAACATGGACAGAATGGCAGGCTTGTCTCTGCAAAGTTGTGAATCATTGGTTAGTTGCAAAACAGTGAAAATACAACTAGAACCCAATGATAAAAGGGACTGTCCAGTCAAGGTAGTATACTCATTTCTACTTTATTACTATCACAACAAACTGTTTTAGGACACTGCAAATTACAACCCACCCTGTAAAGGAATGGAGAGGACAGAGAGTCTCAAGAAGGAAGGACAAAGGATGCAATCTGGATACGGACATGAGGGTAGTCAGTATAGTAATTAATCGCAATATTTCAAGGATACTTGGTTTCAACATTGTGCTTGTAGAGGTTCTTGGTGCTTGACAGTGTAGAGTCAGTTTCAGGGCACTTTGCAGCTTCTGTGACAGAGTTCAAGATGGGAGACAGCTGCGGGTATCTGTCGGGCAAGCAGTTCAGCAAGCAAGGTTGGATGGACAGCTGCAGGCTGGCCTACACAGCGGCTCAGGCTCAAGAATCTTTGCCTCAGTGCTGTTCAGCGGTTCTGAAGAACTGCGGCATAACAACAGTTAGTTATGCCATTGGTTGGAGCACAAGGGGCTTGACTGGCTTGAAAATTTCCTTTAAGGCGGACATCGGTAGATGTTTGTTGATGCACTCTTCCTAGCTTCTTCACTGGGCCTGTGTCGTCCGTTAAGGCGGATGGCCCAAAGCTGAGGAGAGTGTTGCAGGCAGCTACTTTGTCCTTGGTTTGGCTCAGAGACTCCTCTGGCAATTCCCACCTAGGAAGCTTGCTGCAGAGCTTAGCAGGGCATGCTGTGTGCTGGCTGGATACCGGGTCCGGAGATGCTATAGAGTCCTCTGGATTCAGTATCTCCCTCTGACCTCTGGGAGATGTTTAGGCACAGGATTTTGATTCCCTCTTGGAGGTCACTGGAGGAAGATGTAAGCCAGACTGTACCTTCAGTCAGGGTCCAAAGCTGAGTTCTTATTGTTACTCCTTAGGGAGTCTTCAGATGATCTGCCCAAAAGAGGGGCTTGAACCTCTTTGAAAGCCAAATGGACCAGAGGGGTTGGTGTAGGCTAAGCCTATCTTAATGAACCAATCCAGGGTTCCAACCAATAATAAAGGTAAAGGGGTGAAAATATGTAATACTAAGTCCCACCCATCTTCCTGTCTGTTGTGGATCTGGTTGAAGGAACTCTCTGTGGTTCCTGACTAAAGTGGAAGCTCTCACTTGAAGCTGTGACAAAACCAAACTTCCTGGCACTGTCAATCCACATACTTGTACCTTCAGAATGTCCCCCCCCCCTGCGTGGGGATGACTACTGTAATACATGCAGTCCCAGACATTACATTTCACTGTCCAAGCAATACACAGGTTGGGAGCTAACTTCAGCTTGACACAGTGCATCAGAAAGGTTCTTGGGGTTTCCTGTCGCCTTTGTTAGCCTCTGCAACCAGGCCCCATGTGGGCCAGTTTGAAGTTTACTCTAGAAGTATATTAATTATGTTAATTGCTGCCACCATCTACATAGCTTAAAAAAATAAAAAATAAACAGTGAGGATCTATGGAGTCTTTGTTAGTTAATTAGGCTGGCCAAGGCAGGAGGAAGGTTGTACCCTCCCCTTCTGAGATGACATGATGTACTCTTGGCTGTCATATACCAAATAAATATGACAGGGGGCTGTGCCTGTAGCCTGTATCCACCCAAAGTGCATGGGTCTATGTGCATGTTGTGCAGTGAGCATAGGAAAATGTGCATGGATTAGACCCACACATTTTCCTGAGGTTGATCTACCATCATTCAATGTAATTAAAAATGTCAAAAAAGCCGAGGCGAGCGCTCACCCACCGTGCAGATGGTCGATTCCTCATAGGACTAACAGGTATTCTTAATTGAGACATGACTAACAGAATACAACAATTTCCTGTAACAGTTCAGCACATAAGGTGTACAATGGATTTTATTCATATTCAGAGGAGATGGATTTGCGAAATCCATGCCTGCAGAATATCTGCCTGCCGAACCTCAGAATGCATTGTCCACTTTCTATGAGTGCCACACCATAGGAGGGGCCAGTCATTAGCGGTCATGGAGTGGGGCCGCGTCATCACAGAAATCCCTGCCTCTTCCAGGCAGTTGTGCCGGAAATGGCATCAAATGAGACGTTCCCATATAAGGACTTGAGGGCCTGGCATCAGCCTCTTTTACTGCTACATTGTTCATCAAAAATATCATCAGGAAACACCCGTGTATCAGCTTCAACCGAGGGAACATCAAGTGGTAGTGCAGCAGCCGTTACATGGGAGTGACAATGCCAACAAATTGGGTTTACCCGAGCCAGCGAGAACATGCTACAAAGCAGGCGTGGCTAGAAAATGCTTACAATAGAAAAAACATGGATACCTCAGCCTGGTTGAAAAGGCAGTACTTCCGCTCAAAGAGACTGACATGACACCCTAGATATGTGGTCTTTCCACTTCTGCCAACATTGCCATGAACCTCAAGGATTACTGTATGACCCCCCAAGCCCGGGTGGAATGCATCAGGATACCACGCCACAGCAGACAATCGCGGGCTGGAGTTGCCCTTCATGCTGCGCCTTCGCAGGCTAACCCGACACTACTACAAGAGGCCACAGTAGATTCCATCCCTAGACACCAAATTGACAACACTTGCCTGGGTGGTAACCCGTATACACCACCACTTATACATCTATGCCTCGATTACTGTATCGCTCCTCTTAGTGGGTGGGAAGCGTCAGGATTCCATTCCACAATAAATATACTCACAAACTTGAATCAAACCGTTTTCCACCTTCGCCAGGCGCACTGATAAGAAAATAGGAGGTGCAATTGACACCCGCTGGGTAACACACGCATGGGTCATGATAAGTATATGATGCTACGGCATCTACCTAAAGCAGGCTATTATCTGGGAACGCCACTCTTATTTGGTCCTCACGCAGTGCGGGCGGCTCAATCTTCAGCCGCATTCAAGGCAGACAAGAGTATAGTGATTAGATTCCAAAACGTACCACATGAATAATCCATGAAGAGACCATCTAGGTCCCCCTATGCACTTCACCTCAAAACAGTATATATCATTCCTAATAAACACGGATCACACATGTACCAGAGTAAGAAGAGGGATGGAACCTGCTTATCCTAGCCAAGGCAAGCCCGTTTTGCCGGTAACAGCCGCCACCTGAGACCCAGGGGAAGCTTTACTCTTGGTTAACAAATAATCAATTTTGAATCCTGCAAGAAGGTGCTACCTTTCATATGACCAGGAAGACTATATGTAGGTTTCAATTGGCCAAATATTCTGAAACAAAGGGCTACCCAACCCCTTCGAAGGAAGAAATATGTAAATGTGCTAGGGCCCTTTCTATATTCGGTCTAAGGCTCTCCCCGCTGAGCTACTTCGTCTTAATACTAAGATACATGACAAAGGACTCCTGTCACTCCATTACTGGCAAAAGGGCGACACTCTGCCGCATTAGTCGCAATTGAATCCTCCTCTTCTTCCTGGCTGTGCGGCTCCCTTCCCTTCATGCATGGCGTTCAAAGCCCAACTCAAAATGTTTTGCCACCAAACATGCGGAGGAAAGAACTGAAAAATGCACATATGGGGCCTGCGCCCATCCTTTAGAAACACTCTTCTGCAAGAGAATAGCCTACTCGCATGATCGGACCTTGTGCTGCTGGGCACTGCATGGATTGAAGGTCAGAAGGCTGAGGGCCAACCTTACCCAATTAGTGTCGGAAATGTAATGTGAGCCAAAATTATGAGCCTTGTTAAATGGCTTCGGACATTTCCCAGAGGAAGGCCTTTGCTGCACGCCCTCCCGAGAATTGCCCCCCCCTTATTGAATAACAGCCCCCAGGGCAGTGCAGCGCAGACAGGCCCTGCATTCCTGCAGTGTGCACGGATGAAATAGAAAAGTCACATTCGAGGACCTGTGTATTATACAACATCTAAACCCCAATCTGATTCATATAAAGAGGGACCAAGACCACTAAAGGATACATATTAAAATGTTTCCACAGCACCATCATCATAGGGTGGATTTGAACCCTGACCATCGAGGTATAAAGGCTGCAAATTAATCACTTGTGCCATGAGTCTGCCATGTAGTGAGGGATGTTATTTCCCCCCCCCTTAACCATATAGCAGGCAGAACACCCACCACAACCGGCGGTCCCGTACTTCAAACCGTCACAGAACATGTCTTCTTGCAAGACCCCCACCTGCAATATATAGGTAAGTATTTTTCCTGCCACTCTGCTCTCGCATGAGCGGTGGCTTGAACAGGGACATCATTTCACCAAAATGCCAGGGGTAGCAGAAGTGACATCACACGACCCTTGACCTTTGATGACTTCACAGGAAGTGATGTTATTTGGACCCACCCCAAAGTGACATCACATGAAGCAATGGAACACAACCTTTCACACCTAGTGGCATCACATAACATTGTTTCGGAGTACACTACGAAAAATATGGTTACGATATCACTGTAAAGTGATATACATTTCATACAAGAACGGATCACCATGTGTACCATTAAAATCAATGTGTATAGGCCCATGTGACTAAACCACTGAGAATGCAAGCAGACGTTCAAGGACAAACAATAATGATGTGTTATTATATAGCACTTATGCTTAAGCGCTTCATAAAGAACAAACATACATACAATATCACCCAACCTGTATTGGTACTCATTTATCAACCTCAGCTGGATTAAAGGCTGAGTTCACCTTGCTGGGAGTCAAACCTGCAACCTGCAGATCTCACACACACACATTGCAGCACCCAGCGGTCAACCCCTGAGCTATCTTACCGGCTACAGCCATTGGAAAACCAGCTACTCCAGAAACAAAGAGACACATGCTGCTGGCCACAGCCTATGAGCCTCAATGTAAAAAAAATATATATATATTTATATATATATATATATATTCACAGAATAAACGTTGTTAAAGGGACGTTATGGTTAAGTTGGACTAATAAAAACCTATGAAATTCAAAGAAAAAACTTTGTTAAAGGGACGTTATGGTTAAGTTGGACTAATAAAAACCTATGAAATTCAAAGAAAAAACTTTGTTAATGGGACGTTATGGTTAAGTTGGACTAATAAAAACCTAAGAAATTCAAAGAAAAAAACTGTGTTAAACGGACGTTATGGTTCCAAGTAAAACCGAAAAAACCCGGAAATTCACCAGTTATGGTAAGCTAAGCAACCATAACTCGCGCCACCACCATGCACTGCTAAGACTAACACCCAGGACATCAAAGATGACATCACAAATGTCATTGATGACATCACACGTGAAATAATTTTTTTTTAATAACATCTTTTATTGGTTAATTTTTAAACATACATACAACATACCAACAGTTCCCCCCCCCCCCCCTCCATCCCCCGGTCACCGGGTTGGTCCATCAAGTGAAATACATTTTGATGAAAAGTCTCTACAAGGAGTTGTGTTTATATTGTTGATAACAAGTTGTCAGGAGTGATTGGGAGACCTATCATGAACTACTTAATCTATTACAGAATGTACTCATCTAATATCATTGTATTGGAGTGTTGTTGTTAATACAGAAACCTAATCATATATAAACATAGGCAATGACTGCAGCATGCACCATAGAAGTACACTATTTATAATATTGTAATTTTGGATAGTACAATAATGAATTCTCCCTTATCAGAGTTTTGAGTAATATTAAACATGTAATAACTAGCTAACAATTCAAGACTTACAGCACTTGTGCTGGTACAAACAATACATATGAAGCACCACAATGCATACACATCAGAGGCACATACAGGGAAACTAAAGTAAGGAAGAAAGAAACTGCATCATCAGAAAATGTTAATGACATTAAAGTTTATCTTCATGTATACAAATTAATTGTGTGTTTGAGGCGTGCTCATTTCCCCATGTATGTGCACCATGAGCTGAGACCAAACCGTAAGGAAAGTACTTAAAGAACATATGACAAGGTTAACATCTAGATATGTAGCACCTTTTTAAATTTTATTATTTTGACTGCCAGTGAACAAAACCACCTGGCTTATATATGTCAAGGAACAAAAACAAGTGGCCCAGATATGTGATGTCATCATTGATGTCATCAATGACATTTGTGATGTCATCTTTGATGTCCTGGGTGTTAGTTTTAGCAGTGCACGGTGGTGGCGTGAGTTATGGTTGCTTAGCTTACCATAACTGGCGAATTTCAGGGGTTTTTCGGTTTTACTAGGAACCATAACGTCCGTTTAAAAAAGTTTTTTCATTGAATTTCATAGGTTTTTATTAGTGCAACTTAACCATAACGTCCCTTTAACAAAGTTTTTTCAGTGAATTTCAAAGGTTTTTATTAGTGCATCTTAACCATAACGTCCGTTTAACAAAGTTTTTTCATTGAATTTCACAGGTTTTTACCAGTGCATGCTATTTTCCTACAACTTACTAATATCATACTTACTCATTATAGCAATATTTGTGTCCAATTTCCAAAGTTTCACCTTAAAACTCTGCCATTTCCCAACATCTGGAATAATTTTTAACACTTCTATACACTTCTTGCAATTATTTCAACTAGTTTTGCATCCGTAGACGAACGTCTACGAACATCTGACTTCATAGCGAACCTTCCGGACAGTGCCACATGACCATACGCTAGCGCTTGGCATGATGGCGTGTCTGAGAACCCGTCCGCACTTCACGATAAGATCTCTGCTTGGCGGACAGTTCGGAACTGCATTTTCTACTGATCTAGGAACTTCCAACTTCAAAATTTCCCTTGCACAGCTCCAACACCTATTCCTACTCATTATCCATTAACAATCTAGTACACAGTAAACACTTTTAGCAAAACTGCTATTTATCTTAAAATGGCATCCCTCCTCGCCAAGAGCCACCACCACTGCTGTAATCAAGGAGCATGAGAAACAGTGCCTCCTAACTTAGAAATAACACATGCACAACATTTTCCCTTGTCCACCTACCCCTCCATATTAGTGTTTGGTTGCTCTTCCCTCATTTCCCTCCCCACCTTTCGTTCTCAGTCACCTGCCAATAAAAAAAAATCCACAAACAACAAACGACATATTCCTTTAGGAACCACCTTTCACAGTTAAAAAAATAGAACTAAAAAAAAATGTATATAATCTCCATCTACTTTATATTTCTCAGTAAAGTACATAGACTAAATAAGATTTTCCAACATTTCCATTTGCATTTTGTGTTATGCTAATGGGAATACTTTGGCGTTCATCCTCTGTTCCAGGGACTGGAACGGTGGATACCGGCCCAGCAGCCCAAGTTATCAGCCCAAGCGAAGCGAGGGTGGATAACGAGGTCTCTGGACCATTATTAGGATTTTTCTTCCAACACCGGGACGTCCCGGTGTAGGAAGGAAAATCCTTTTCCAGGATGGCCACCATGGAAAGGGAAGGTGGGGGTTCCATGCAGGGCCCCTCTTCACTTTCCATAGCAGCCTGCAGAAGGCAAAAAGAGAACCATATAACCTTATTACCACAAGCACATTTTTCTCCCTTTCAAATCTATCCTAATTTTGAATAACTTAACCACAAAGCCAGTCCCATGGTGGACCTTGCCACTTTAATCCTATGTTTTGTCCCTTGTGGTCATAGCCAGTAGCCAGATTGTCCGGAGCATGACCTTATTCCATGACCCGGACAATCTGGCCACTGCCCATGGCTGCAGGCTACCCCTCAGTCACTAAAGGTATACTGCTATTTTTGTAGCTACATTATGGCACTTGTCAAATAATAATAAAAGAAACATGCTTGTAGGTCCTTGCCAATGCTCCTTACACATGTTTGCTGGAAATCCACCCATGTTTTATTTTTTCAAAAGTTTCAAATGTATGCACATACAATCGTCATATAACCTACCCCCACTTGACAAAATCCATTCAGAGTTTACGAAAACATCTAAATCTAGATCTATAATCTTTTTGCAAACCTTTGTGTAGATTTGTCAAATGGCACCACATTTATAAGCCTTTACAATATTTTGGGACCCCCACTCTAATTTTGCTCCCTCTCGACAGAATCCTACCAAACTTCACAAAAACATGTATATCTTGATCTATTATCAGTTTGCCAAATGAAGACATCAAATGGCACTTCATTTATAAGCCTTTACATTATTTTGGTATCCCCCCCTCTAATTTTGCCCCCTCTTCACAAAATCCTACCAAAATTTGGAAAACATTCATATCTAAATGTGTTATCAGTTTCCCAAATTAAGTGAGGATTCGTCAACTGGCACCTCATTTATAGGCCTTTACATTATTTTGGGACCCTCCTCTAATTTTGACCCCTCATGACAGAATCCCACCAAACTTTGCATACTCACTCAGAATCAGCCCAGGAATATACATGCAAAGTTTCATGCAGTTCCATTAAGTGGCGCTAAAGTTATATGCCATCCAAGAACTGCATTTCACCAACCCTGTAATGCTAAGGTGTTCGCGAACTTTTCAGGACTCTTCGCGAACATCCGAACTGTTCGCAGACTTTCGCAGCAATAAACAACCATTGCAGCCATTTCCCATCCCATCCTCATCACCCCTCACCTCCCCAGAGATTATTTGATAAGTTTGACAAGTGGAATGCTGTGTTTTTTCATATGTTTTTACCGCGATGTCTGCGGACATTGGCCGCTGTCCACGAATTCAAGATGGCGAGCGTTTCCAAAAATCTGACACACTTCAAGCTCCACACCGTCCAATCGGCGAACACATCACATGTCCACGGACATGACGCAAGCCGATTAGCCAATCAGGACACTGTCCGCGGAGCGAACAGGGAAGTGTGTCCGCGGACTGGACATATATATCGCTAATTTTTTGTGACCTACTTTTTGGTCATTTTTTTTAAAACTACTGGACGGATTTTCACCACGCTTTCAGGACCACGCCGCTGCTCCTGCCGCAAATTTGGTGAAAATCCTTCCAGCGGTTTGGCTGTAGGCGTGAGCAAAGTTTTTTCCCCCATTCAGTCTATGGGAAAAAAGACATTTTGGGACCCCCTATATCTTTGCCCCCCACGGACCAAACCTCACCAAACTTTGCAAAAGAATACAGAGTGGGCCATATACTTTTTTTGCAAAGTTTGGTGAGGATTTGTGTAGGGACAGCGAAGTTATAAGCCACCCAAAAAGTGTTCTTCCTATGGGATTAGCAACTTAACCATAACTACACGGCCACTACTGTGGCCGTGTAATATTCATTTTCATTTTTTTTAGGTGTAGCAAGGGAAACCACAGGGGTAGCAAGGGAGACCTCAGTGGTCGCAGTTGTGACCCCTGGCGACAGCCTAATTGACATCCATGGTCTTGAACTCAGCACATTGCAACTGTTATGCACTGGCTCCCTGCTATCACTAGCCCGAATTTGCAGACGAAATTGCCTACTCACAGAAAATGCTTTCACCTGTTGCACTCCTTATCATTACATTTTTTGCTCACTCTGTCCCTCACTTTCACATGCCCCTGGGGAGGCTCAAACAATAGGTCCCACTACAGACTGCCATGCCCTCTAACCATTTGGCACAAGGGCCACTACAGGTGTGGCCCTTGTGCGAGGGATCACCTCATGCCTCTGCTTCTCCACCTGCATCCTCACCATCCTCCTCCTCCTCCTCTCCCTGGCCTCATGTTGCCTCTGCTGGTCCTCCAGCCCCTACAGTTGTAGACTGGCATGTAGCACCTCAGCTCTATGTTTGCCGCAATGAGTGGCAGCATGGTTGTGTTGTGTTTTTGGGTTAGGTGTGGCTCTTTTGTACAATTCCTGTGTGCACCTGGGTGGATTGGGTGCACCTGTGGCCTCATTACCTTCACCTGTGTCGATTACCAGCTGCTCTGCGGTGCTGTTATCTCCACCAGGCTTTTGCGGAAATTACCTACAAAAATCTGTCAGTATTACCAGCAAATCCAATCTCGTGATATGCCGGTGATACCAGTGTGCTGGTTTTACCGCCACAGGTTTCAGGCGTTGTCGATATTTTTGTTGCTGGTATTATGAGCACCGGTAATTCCAGCTGAGGTCAGATTGGCACTGGTTATTCCGGAAACTGTTCAGTTAAATACATACTTTGTAGAACCAGTAAAAGTGCTGGTAAACGGTATTGCCAGCACTTTTACAGTGTACCAGAAAACCTGTAATGAGGGCCGTTGTTTTTCCAAAACGTACTCATTACCTGACTACTGAAAGCGCAAGTTCTTGGACCACTTATCTTTTCACTTTAATGAGGACATTGCCCTGCTGATCGCTGATCGATTTTTAACACTGCCGTCCTAAGCACCGGACAGGCGGACGGCTTGCTTTTTTAGAGCATTTATCATTCACAAAAGCAGTTAGCAGCTTCAGTGGCTGGTGCTCCGTCAATTAATCTTAATTCAGCATTTAATCGCCCAACCTTTAGTCCAAACTTTAGTCTGACATTCTGGTGCGGGCGCTGCTGGTGTAACGTCACTTTTTCCTATCTGTCAGAAAATCCTATCTTGCTGAATGAGCATGCGTGCGCACGCTCAGTCAGTACTTAAGGGATAGGATTTATTGACAGCAGGAATGTGGTGTGCCTGTGTTTGTGGGGGCCCAGGGGTGCAGTTTCTGTAACTTAATGTGAGCCAGGCTCACTGAAATAACAGAACATGGTGAAGCCATGTTAAGAGCGACTCATAAAGGGAAGAAAACAGCACGAACCCAACGGACTCGGCAGCGGACACTGTGTTTCATAAATTCCACGGATTCTAATAGGCACTAAATGTGCAAAACATATGAAAGTATCCATAACAAATATAGATGTACGTGCATGTGAACTAAGTGCATCATTATCACGTTAATAATGCACTTATTTCACATACAAGTACATATTCGTGATAAATCCAGCTGACTGGGCATGTGTGCGCATGCTCAGTCATGACTTATATTGTATATAGTGTATATATAGTTTGTATATATGCAGATTTTCGCTGTAATGCCTTAACAGCAAAGTATCTCAAAGTCTGCTATTCTGGCCAGAGCACAAAAAACCAAAAAAAATGTTGCCCATACTTACCTACGAGTACCACAACAAACGCTAGTAGTACCAACGGCTACCAAATTATGAACGCCTGGTAAATGACTTTTCAAAAGACAGAAACGTTATGCAATGATTTTTGTATTTGAAATAAGCTTTAATACAATCTTTTTTTAAAAAGTCACAGCTCAAGATGTAAAAAATCCCATGTTAATAATAGCGTTATCGAAATGTAATCGAAGAGTTACTCTGCAATTCGATCTGTCACTGGTTGTAGTAACAGATCCCCTTGTTTAGGACGAAGGATGAATGACTTTGATAACCTCATAAAACACCCCTTTTTGTACCGCCCATTCCACCTCTTCTGCTGTCTCAGTGAGGAGCGCCGTGCCCCTCCCTTCACTTTACAGAAATCCTGTTTATCATGCAGCCCTCGCCCTGCATAAATTATGTTCACGACGCAGTTGCTTAAAAAATATGTTCAAGTCAAAAAAGAAACTGCAGTGAAGTTTATAAGTGAAGGAGACGGTGGATGTCTATGTGTATTTTAAATATATCGTTACATCTTTCTCAAATAGGAAAAACGAACAAGAAAGCCTTGTTAAGGCACAACACATGATGTTTATATATTAATGAGGCATTTTACGGCTCTTTTTGCCCCTTTGTGTGGGAAGCCGAAGCATCCAAATAAAGCACCGGGAGCGTTTCAATATTTAGAGCCATTTTACATTTTTTAAGACGAAAAATATTGCACAAAAAGAAGCTTCTTCACCCTTTCGCACCACGTCAAAATGGGCTAAGAAAGGAAGGTTTTTACACTGCAGGAGAGGAGGGGGTCATGGAAAAATGGGAGGTTTTACTTTCTTGTGGCTTTAATATGCAATGGGAGTTAATTAGCATAATTTATATATTTATGAATAAAAGCAGAATATAAGGGAAAGGTGGTAACGTCTGAAGGGTAGTTAAGCAGTGGGGGCAGGGCCGCCAAAATAGCAGAGGCATCTTTGTACAGAGGAAAGCAGGGGAGGGGGCGCTCAGCAATCTGTCCACATTGGCCTCTCAGCCCTTGGTGATGTTTCCCCATGCCCCCCTGAGCTCTTTCACACATGCGCGCATGGTCACATCCATCCGCTCACCCCCCTTCCTGTCCATGTTCTGTAACTTTGTGTGTTCCTCGACATAACACGTACATGCCAATTCCTTCTCAGTACGAAAAATGAGATTTCCATATTTTAACGACTTGGGCTACCATGTATTGCCGTTGTGTTTCTGTGTGTCGTACGGACATGCCACATGCAGAAGCCCCGTACCGCACCTCTCTAGTAATATTGGTAGCCAATACGTCCCTACTGAGGGTGTCATTTCGGAAACCTGTGTTCCGCATCAGTAGCACCCCTTTTCGAGAGCCGAGCCTGTAAGGGGACACCCACCACAGGATTGCTCTTTTGCAGGTTTTATGTCAGGGGGTCTGCTTATCTGCGTTTGCACTCCTTAAGAGCTTTGAAACACTTGCTTGTGCGTATGCACTATATTAATACACAATACCATACCAATTCCATGTACAAGGCATTGTCAGAATGAATGGGAGAGGAAGTCTGTTGCCCGGCCCTCCTACAACGCGCCCATTAGTATTGAGGGTCGCCATCCAGCTAACAAATAGAGCCTTGTCTCATAGTTGCATTAAGGGTGTTTTTACATGGTGCATTCTGGGAGTTGTAGTTGAGGTGCCGCATACCTTACCAACCTTGTCACAGCATGATTACCGTTATGCACTTTTATATTCCCTTGAAGTCACCCTAATGCATTGGCGCTCCTCCTCTCGGCATACAAAGGCCCGCCTGGTGACTCCCGCTGCTCACCAAGCTGGAGGGCCCTAATTCCTTCATTGTTCCGTTCCCCACCTCGTGCCAACACTCCCGCTACCCGGCGCCCCTCCACCTTCAAAGTGGATCTTGGCCCTCTGCTTGCACTCGGCATATGCCAATTAACCCCATATTAATGATAATTATGTGTTATTTATATAGCGCCTTAATCCAAAGCGCTTTACAGAGCACATAATTACATACAATATCACCTAACCGAAATTGGTATTCATTTATCGACCTCAGAAGGGTGAAAGGCTGAGTTGGCCTTGCCAGGATTCGAACCTGCAACCTGCAGTTCATGCTCAGATCGCAGCAGCGAGCGCTCAACATGCTGAGCTATTTTACCGGCTGATTATTAACAATGGAAGGACATAGGCAGGGCCTGGAGAGGGAGGACGAGACTAGGACGAGGAGCAGAGGGTGGACAACACTGGTACGAGGAGCCTAGGCAGGGCGTGGAGTGGGAGAACAACAATGGAAGGACAAAGGCAGGGCTTGGAGAGGGCGGACAACAATGGGAAGAGGAGCATAGCCAGGACATGGAGAGGGAGACCACCCTGATAAGAGGAGCATAGGCAGGGCATGGAAAGGGGGAACAACCCGGACGAGAGGAGTAGGGCGTGGAAACGGAGGACAATACTGGCAAATGGAGTATAAGTTGGGCGTGGAAAGGAAAGACAACAGTGGGAAGAGTAGGATAGGCAAGGTGTCAAGAGATGACGTCCACAATCTTAGAAGCATTTTCAGGGCATGGAGAGGGAGGACAACAATGGGAAGCGGCCATATATAGGGCACAGAGAGCAAGGACAGCCCCACTTGCCCCCAGGAAGCTCCTTTTACTGTGACCATAAAATGGCCAGAGAGAACGCTGCCATTAGTGGACCTCTCAGCATGTCCACATTGGCCTCTCAGCCCTTGTGGATGTTTCTCCATGCCCCCCTGGGATCTTTCACACATGCGTGCATGCTCGCATCTATCCGCTCACCCCCTCCCCGCCCCTACTGCAGTACATGCCCAGGTTTCTTCCCTCATGTTCTGTATTCAGAGAAAGCTTTCTTGTTTAACTTTCTGAGGTCGATAAATGAGCACCATACTCTGTTGGTAATGAGCAGCGCTCAGAAGCCTGTAGCGCTATTTAACTGCAAAAATGAATACTAAATAAAGCGTGAAGTGCGTGCGCATGCTCTGTCATGACTTATAGTTAAATAGTGGGGGCAGGGCTGCCGAAATAGCAGAGGCATCTTTGTACAGAGGAAAGCAGTAGGGGCAGGGGAGGGGGAGCTTAGGGCAGTGTCTACACACCTCAGCCATTTTACACCGGCCCAGGGCGTGGGCGAGGGGGTGCCCCCGCCTTAGATCTTGTTTGATGTGGTCAAGGCTCAGTGCTGCCCGGATAAGCCATCTTCCCCAGCAGTAACATGAGGCGGGCAGGGCAAAGCATGCTGATGTCAGGGAGAAGGGAGAGGGCACCTGGCGTTCCACAAGACCCTCATTCATGGGGGATCTGGGCTGGGCTGGGGGCCTCATCAGGATCGAAAGTCAGAGAGGCAGGGCTCTTTTGTTGGGGGGGCGATTTTCTCGCACCCCAGTCTATATTTACACAATAATCTGCTTTCCTCATTTTGCCATTAACATGCCTGCCCCCATTAAGAAATTACCTGCAGATAAAACGCCTCTTTAAAGAAAGCACATCAGTGTTTGGGCTGCCGTAAGAGGGCACTCTGCACCCCACCCACGTGTGACAGCATACTGCCGGGAACTCACAGGGTCTCAGTCCCCGACTCTTTAAGCAATGTCCCCATCTCTCTATAGGCTGCTACTTCCTAAAGCGCCTTGAACATTGCCCCCTCGGCGCACACACGCTGGATGGGAATTCGGAAACCTCCACCGAGCGCGATGAGTATCTTGCATCAGGAGACGTTTCAATCCACTTGGGTATGTCATCAAACTGAAAAAAGAGGAACTGTTTCCATAACCTCTTACTCCACTTACCCCACTTTCCTGGTACAAGGGCAAATGCCTGCTGTCAGTAGGATTTTCTGACGGGTAGCAAGAAATGACAGGCCAGACTGTCAGATTTTCCTACCCCATCCCTTTTTCCTACCCCTGGGTGGGTTGCCCAATGCCTGCTTTAGGTAGGATTTTCTGACGGGTAGCAAAAAAATGACAGGCCAGGCTGTCAGATTTTCCTACTCCATCACTTTTTCCTATGCCTGGGTGGGTTGCCCAATGCCTGCTCTCGGTAGGATTTTCTGACGGGTAGCAAAAAATGACCGGCCAGGCTGTCAGATTTTCCTACCCCGTCACTTTTTCTTACCCCTGTGTGGGTTTCCCAATGCCTGCTCTCAGTAGGATTTTCTGACGGGTAGGAAAAAATGACAGGTCAGGCTGTCAGATTTTCCTACCCCGTCACTTTTTCCTACCCCTGGGTGGGTTTCCCAATGCCTGCTCCCGGTAGGATTTTCTGACGGGTAGGAAAAAATGACAGATCAGGTTGTCAGATTTTCCTACCCCGTCACTTTTTCCTACCCCTGTGTGGGTTGTCCAATGCCTGCTGTTGGTAGGATTTTCTGACGGGTAGGAAAAAATGACAGGTCAGGCTGTCAGATTTTCCTACCCCGTCACTTTTTCCTACCCCTAGGTGGGTTGCCCAATGCCTGCTGTCAGTAGGATTTTCTGACGGGTAGCAAAAAGTGACGTTACACCGGCACGGTTTGAAATGCACACGGTCAAACTACAAGTACTTTGGAACAATTGGAATTTGTTTTGTAGGGTGCCACCTAAATATGCAGAAAGAAAAGCCTTCCTCACATGTTATGCCTACTGGCCTTTGGGGCCGTAGCTGCCACCTGATTAGCTGTCATGACTCATGAGGGCATCTCACTCTGAGCCCAGCCTTGGTTTATCTAAGACATCCAGCCTTTGCATTCTGGGACTGGTAGTTTTGCTTTTATCCGTAAAAGTATGGGCCTACAGTCCTATTATGTGTAGGGCAGATGTAAAAAAAAAAAAAAGAAAAAATATAATAATACTAGTTAAAGGTGACTCTGGCCGGCCAGAAGTCAGTCCCATGTTAGTAAACAGCTGCATTGCTTTCAACTCACCTGTATTTGGTGGGTGTCATCTGCCTGGTTCAGTCCATCCTCATAGACAGCCCCAAACTCCTGCATAGACTTCAATGGGCTCTCACTCGCCAAAAACAAAAACATCTGATTTGTCTTGCCTTACTGCCTCAGCAGATTGGGAGGTATGAGCCTGCCTGTGACTGACCCTGTCCTGGACTACTGGCCTTTAAAAGGGACCAACATGATTAATGTTCATGCTATTTGTCAAGTGTTCATCTGCCATTGGTATGACCTCATAGCGCTTTCACCAGTCGGGATGCGCCAGTGTGCCCTTTCTGGATTTCCAGTGGTAGAACGGTGCATAAAAAGGCATGGAATCAATACATTGAAAGGCCGAGAAATGTGTTAAAGTCATATAAGGGATACAAGGTGCAATGAAAGGGTATTTAAAAGGCATGGAAGTCCAACAAAGGCACAAAAGTTGCATCGAGCAGGAAAGGCACCCAACAACATTAGAGGGCATGGAAGACATGGGGGAGGGAGGCGTGGCCAGGTGCCATAACAGATGGCAGCTTAGTATTGAGCTTCCGTCTCAGTTAAATATATAAAGCTTTCCTTTTTTTGTATTCGCAAAGGAACAATAAGGAAACAACTCTAACCTGTCTATGAGAGATGCAGGCGGACCTCCGGCGCCAGGGAATGCGTTGGTCTGAAGATATCCATGTTTTTTTGCTGACGCATAGTTCCAGAGGTGCGGCCTAAGTGTCACCGGACTTGCGTCGTTACAGAAGCTGTAACGCTTGTTGGGCCTATACTCGGCCACAGACATACGCGGGAGCCGGGGTAACAGGGAACCTTCTTTATTCTTATCTTCGCGGCAACTGCCGAACTCCCCCCCGCCCCTCCCCTTCCCCCGACGTCACGTCCTGGACGTCTTGACGTAACGGCCGCAACGGCGGCCGGGCCACGCATAACGATGCGGGTGGGCTGACATCTCCTCCCTTTTTAACCTGAGGGGTGCTCCCATCTCCTTACCCCATTTCTTCTATCAGACGGAGCGGCTTGATGCGACTC
This sequence comes from Ambystoma mexicanum, assembly GCF_040938575.1. Taxonomy (NCBI): domain Eukaryota; kingdom Metazoa; phylum Chordata; class Amphibia; order Caudata; family Ambystomatidae; genus Ambystoma; species Ambystoma mexicanum. Next base: position 846,053,558 of record NC_090941.1, on the reverse strand, counting down.
CCCTGGGGGCGCCGTGCCCCACACGGTGTCGAGCAGTCTCTGGCCGGGGTTGCGCCGTCCTTTTCTGTCTCTGATTCCTCGGCGTCTCCCTGGTAGGGTTCCTCTGAGAGGCCATCTCCGTCACTGTCTCTGTCCCATTCCCACCGCTCTCCATGGTGGGGTTTTACCCGCTTGAATTGCGAGCTGTTTCGGGTGATGGACGTGCAGTCACTTCTTTGTGCTGTGACCATTGTTCCTTTCTTATGGGTGATGATGAGGGGTTCATGTGCGAATGTCGCTTCTTCCTTCCTGTGTTTGGGTTGTCTGACCCATTCCTCATCGCCTGTCTGCATCGGATTTTCTCTCGCCCTTCTCTTTCTGTCCGTTGCTTCCTTCATTTGTGCCTTGTTCCTCTCGTCATTGACTCTTGCCTCGCGTTCGAGGCTTGTCGTGTCCTTGGGTCTTGGGTCCTCTGGTAGCCTTGTGGTGATTGGCCTCCGGAATAGCAGGTCTGCCGGGCATATGCCCGTGGTGCTGTGTGGGGTGTGACGATATTCCCTGAGCAGTTGATTGAGGGCCTGCTCGAACGGTTTGTTTTGGATGTGAGCAATCTGTAGTGTTCTTTTGATGTTGGTCATGAATCTTTCGACCATGCCATTTTCCTGAGGCCATCGGGGAGTTATCTTTTGGTGTTGGAATCCCATGTATCGTGCAAACTTCTGGAACTCGTGGCTTATGAAGGTGGGGCCGTTGTCTGATTTTATCACTTTGGGGATTCCGTATGCTGACAGCATCCGGTCGAGGGCGGGGATGACGCTCGATGTTGCACTGCTGTCCACGAGCTGGGCGCCAGGGTATCTCGAGTATTCATCCATGAGTACCACGACGTGAGTTCCGTCATTCAGTGGTCCGAACAGGTCCACAGCTAGTTCCTCCCATACCTTAGTGGGCAGCGGTGACATTTGTAGCGGATTTGGGTGTGGCGGCGGAGCTACCTGTGCACATATGTGGCATCCTCCTATGATTGTTTCTACTAGGTTGTCGAACTGCGGGAACCACACCTTCTGTCGGAGAAGCCGCTTCGTGGCTGCTATCCCGCGATGTCCTTCATGGGCCAGGTGTATCGTCCTTTCCCGGAGTGCTCTCGGAATGACGACCTTGCACCCTTTTAGCAGTACCATGCCTTCCACCACTGTCAATTCGTCCCGGACTAGATGTAGTCCCTTGACTTCTTCCTTGACTGCATCTGTTTCTGTCTTCGCTTGCTGTCTCATGAGGGTCCTTTTGTCCGTTAGAAGGCAATGTCTGACGATGCGCAATGCGGGGTCGGCTTCCGACTGCGCTGTTATCTCTGCCCATCCTATGGGTAGCGGCTGTAGGTGGTGAATGACATAGTTGATGTACGCATCTGCGATAGAGGGTTGAGATGCCGTGGATGCCGTGGGGTGACGAGAGAGATAGTCGGCGGGATTGTCCTCCTTTCCGGGCTGGTGCTTGACCGTGAACTGGTAGTCTTGCAGCCTCAGACCCCATCTGGCTATCCTTGGTGGCATGACGGCTTTGGGATTTCCGTAGATGGTCAGGAGGGCCTGGTGATCCGTGACTATTGTGAATCTCTTGCCAAAGAGAAACAGGTGAAAATATTCGCAGGCCCATACTACCGCCAGGCTTTCCTTTTCCGCCTGGGAGTATGCCTGTTCTGTGGTCGTCAGGCTCCTGCTGGCGTATGCGACTATGTGAGCGTTTTGCGAGTCCTCCGGATCTTTTTGTGTCAGGATGGCACCGAGGCCTACCGGGCTGGCGTCTACAATCACTTCGGTGTCGCGCCGAGCGTCGTAATACGCCATGTCTTCTGCCTGTGAAATGGCGCTTCTGATGGCTTCGAACGCCTCCTGACACTCCTTTGACCATACGAACGGCGTGTCCTTTCGCGTGAGCAGTCGAAGGGGGTTGCTGACCGTTGCATATTCCTTCAGATATCTAGAACAATAGCTGGCTAGGCCCAAGAATGAGCGTAGGTCTGTGGTGTTTGTGGGGGGGTTGGCGGAGTTTAGCGCTTCCACTTTTTCCGGGTCCGGCCTCATGCCTTTCTCCGAGAAGATGTGACCGAAGAACCTCAGCGACCCCTTGGAGAATTCGCACTTTGCCTTGTTTAGCGTGAGGCCGGCCTCTTCCATTGCTTGACATACTTTGTGTAGCGCCCTGTCGTGTTCTTCTTGCGTTTTGCCATATACCAGGACATCATCTGAATAGTTCAGACAGTTTGGTATGTGTCGAATTACTTTGTGGATCTCTTCCTGGAAGATCTCGGCCGCCGACGAGATACCGAAGCTGAGTCCTTTGTATTGAAATAATCCCAGGTGGGTGACGAACGTGGTGATGTATCTGGATTCGGCTGCGATTTCGATCTGGTGGTATCCTTTGGTTAGGTCCAGTTTTGAAAAGACTCTTGATCCGTGTAGAAGGTGGATCATGTCAGTGATCCTGGGCGCCTGGTGCCTCTCTCTCTCGATGGCGGTATTGGCTCGTCGCATGTCGACGCACAAGCGGATGGACCCGTCCGGCGACTTTTTGGGGACTGGGACAATGGGTGAGACCCAGGGGGTGGGCCCCGCCACTGGTTCAATAACGTCCATCTTGATCAGTTTGTCCAGTTCTTCTTCCACGTGTCTTTGGATGTTGAATGGAATGCCCCGGTAGTGTTGGGCTACTGGTTTGACGAGTGGGTCTATGTGCAGGTGTACTTTCCGGTGTTTTAGTTTTCCTAGGCCGTGAAATAGTTTAGGGAATGTCTGTTCAATTGTATCCAGCTTGGCAAAGTACTTGTGGGCCATCAACTGATAGAGGATGTGTACTAGGCCCATCTCCACCGCTGTCCGGAAGCTTAGGATGCAGCCACTGTCTGCTTCCGTTTTGAGGATGTGCAGTGGGATTCTCGCGGAGTGCTGCTTGTGAGAGCACCACGCTGTTATGGTGCCCTTGCACGGTAGGGGCGTCGTGGATCCATATGGATAAATGTCTATTTCAGCCTTCTTGATTTTTGGAGGTGGAGTTAGTGCTTCATAGGTTTGTTCATTTATGATATTCACCGTGGCCCCGGTGTCTATAAGGAATTTCACCGGCGTGTTATTAACGGTCAAAGTGAGTATGGGACTGTGCTGTGTGGCTGACGTATTAGTCTTGACAGCCCATACATAGCCCTTTTTCCTTTGGTCATCCCCTGATGACGGAGTGTCGCTGCTGGTGGGGGATCGCGTTTCAATGTATCGGACGTATCGTCTTCTGTGGGAGCGACGCGTGTCCTCTGATGAGCGCCTGTCGTCCCTAGAGTAGTGGCCGGATCTGTTGCTGTCCTCTCTTTTTGTCGGCTTCCTGTCGCTCTCTCCTCTGGGTTTGGGTGGGCTTTGCCGGCTGTAACGGCGTCTGTCTAGAGTTCGGGGTCTCCCCGGTGCAGTCATGGGGGCGTTCTTGCACGTGGCCCTGAAGTGGTCCATGCCACCACATGCCGCACACTGTTGTCCTAGGGCCGGGCAGTCCCCGACGTGCGGATATTCATACCCACACTTGTAGCAGGTGGCCTCTGTGCGTCTCCCGCTCTGGCTGGGGCTTGTGTATAGTTTGTTGACGGATTCTGCGGGTTCCCCTTGCTGTTGTATGGAGACTTTCCCCAGGTTGTCTAGTTGTGAGTCCACGGCGGCCTCCATGCGAGCCAGTGCTAGGATCTCTTCAAGTGACCTTTGTTTTTGCAGGAGCTGTTTGCGGAAAGGTTGCGAGATGCAGCCTGCGATCACTTGCGATCTGAGGGCTTCTTCGTTTGAATACCTATGGAATTCGCAGTGTTTTAGTTTTATGCGCAGGCGCATCACGAAATTGTCGATGGATTCGCCCTTTTCCTGCCTGGTTGTGTGAAATATATGGCGTTCGTAGTCGACGTTTGTGTGTGGGGCGAAGTATTCGGATAGTTTGGTGTGAAGTTGACCATAGGTTACTGTGTCGACGTCGAGTAACTCTCCGGCTATGTCTCTCACTGCAGGCCCAACCTCCATGAAGAGAGTGTTCTTTAGTCTTGCGTCATCGGTAAGTCCTATCGCCCCCGTGTAGAATTTGAAGTCCCTGAGCCATATCGTCCAGCGGGGCCCCAGGTTCGAGGTGTCTCTGATTTCAAAGGGGTTTGGCATGTGAATCACCTGCGCTGCTTCAGTGTGAGGGGGCTGATTGTCGCCACTCCCTGGCGCGGCCGCTGCGGTGCTTGCACTTCCCGTGGAAGAGGCGGGCGTGCTAGCCGTGTCCGACATCTTACCCGCTTGCCGCCGACCGGTGCTCCTTTATCGTTGGGGTGTGCCAGCGCCTCTTTGGTGGCCATGGAGCTGTGCCTGCCGGTCCTGCCCTTGATGAGGCTGTGGTGCTATGGTAGCCGTTCCCGTGACCCTGCCGTGACAGTGGGGCAGAGTTTGCGGCCGTGGGGCAGTGTCTGCCAGTCCAGCAGCACCCCTGCTGTGGTCGTGGGGGCGTCTGTGCGTGTGGTCCAGCGCAGCATCCCTGCTGTGGACGTGGGGGCGTCTGTGCGTGTGGTCCGGCGCCGCTGTCGGCGATTTACAGCTACCAGCTGTCGTGGAGGTGCGCCGACGCGCCGAGCCGCACGATTGCGGGCCTCCTTACGGCACACGTGGGCCGTGTTACTTCGTCGCCATTGTCGGGCCTATACTCGGCCACGGACATCAGGTGCGCACCTCGCGCGCACGCCTCGCTGCGCAATGAAACGCGGGAGCTGGGGTAACAGGGAACCTTCTTTATTCTTATCTTCGCGGCAACTGCCGAACTCCCCCCCGCCCCTCCCCTTCCCCCGACGTCACGTCCTGGATGTCTTGACGTAACGGCCGCAACGGCGGCCGGCCCACGCATAACGATGCGGGTGGGCTGACAACGCTCTGTCAGATGTGCGGCCAACGTTCTAAGAAGACTCTGTTGATGTTGGGAAGCACGTTTGCTTCAGAACAAAGCCCCATTTTCACACGCCTATGAGCTTTAAGCAAGAATTCTTCATTTTTTGAGTAAAGGTGAGCTGTTAAAGTCAAATATCTGACGTTATCTTCATTTTAAGCTCTCTACACAAGACATTTGAAAACTAAACTATCTGGAAACGTTTAAGCTTCTTCCAGCTTGTAACTGGAACTCAACAACAGCTTTTTACCATAGTAGTTATCCAGAACATTTTACATGTTTAATATGATTTGATGGTTACGTATTTTAAATGACATTTTTCCTATATTGATGCTGATATATGGCAAAAGGATACTCCCGCTGTAAACTTGGCAAGACTCTGGCATATATTACAGGTGGGGAATATCCATATAGCATTATTAGTTTCTTGAGCACTTTTTGCTGATATGAAACTGCAATATTACAAATATATATAAATAAGAAACTACCCTGTGGACCACAATAACTCTGCTAAACGCTTCATCAAGTCAGTACTGTTGGTTGCCTTAATTCTTAATGGATAATACATATGTCTGGATAATAGATTGCCCTTATTTCATGAGAGTAATGCAGAGGTGTGATATGTATAGGCCATGAAAGCATAATTATGAGCTCTTACCTCAAGTATTGGAGAGAAAGCAAATTATCACAAGCAAAGTTTCCTAATATTAAGTGTTACGCCATATATCTTGCCATAGCCACAAAGAAGGTACAATCCAAAGAAATGACATCATCTCCTACCAATAATGCCCCCAAAAGACAAAAGAGTGACTCTCCCACACATAAAGATGTGCAATATTCAATCATGCAAGTAATCTTAATGGAAATAAAATACCTTAAAACATTTATGAAAGCCACGACGGCCAAACTCATTGAGTTCAGAATTAATGAGGTGGAAAGAAGAGTGAGCGAAGCGGAAGATGTTGTTGGAAGGGTGCAGTCTTTGGAAAACACTGTTGTGTCTCTGCAAAAGCAGACAGAAAACGTAGAAAATAGGAACAGAAGGAATAACATACATATTGTTGGCCTTCCTGAGGACATTGAAAATGATAACCCTACTCAGTTTCTTTATCATATGCTCACTACACTCTTGAATCTCACCACACCTCCACAGTTCAATATACAAAGAGCCCATTGGATTGGTCCCAGAAATCCTTCTCGTAATGCTCAGAGAACAATGATTTTTGCCTTACATGACTATACCCACGTAATGCTCATATTGGACAAAGCTAAACAGAAGAAAACCCTTATATGGGAAGGCACCAAAATTGAATGAAATATGCAGAACCGTATACTTCTTTAAGTGTGTATATCTGTGGCCCATGCATAAGTACGTTAACCGATGCCCACGTACTCTTTCCAGGGTATTTGCACCAGACTTTTGCAATGGAACTACTTGTTAATTTTCAAGATGAGACAGAAGGTCGCATGGTCCTCGGTTCACATCGGGAACCCCAGGTATGACCGTATCCATACACTTTTCGATTTTCAATGAAGATAGTTTCTACATTCTCAGTTTCGTTTTGCCGGTTCTTCCCGACAGATCTCTGCAGATTGCACCGCACTGTTGCAACCCATATTTGAGACGGAATCACATTTTCAGATGACTCACCTTATAAATGCTATTTTTTTTGCATTCTATTTTTTGAAGAAACAGTGTGCTGTGCTACACAGGTAGGATTCCTACCATTACACAGGCTTGAATACACGTTCATACCAATATGTGACCACTAATTCATAGTGTGCATTTTATGTTGGTAGGTACCCATAAACGTCAACCAGGTAAGGCACTGTACAAGGTGGCCAGCATATAGAATAATCTTGAGGGTTCTTCACACACACCTTATGCATATCTATCTTGGAATCAGTGCACTTAATCCTTCTCATCACAGTTAGACTGCTGCTTGGGCAGCATATATAATATCCCCTTTGGTATCCACAACTTCTAACATATAAGGCTGGGATATAATGGGCTTGGTGACCTTACATTACTATCCCTGGAATACATATTCAACTAGTGATGTATACTACTAAGTAGGAGTAATTAACTTGTGCATGCAAACATATTTTAATGAATACGAGATATAATGCTTACAGAGTCTACGTATTTGTCATTTTTTTCAGTTATCTGCTCCTGAAGAAGGGGCATTACACCCCGAAACGCGTTGAGCTGAACATAAGTTTGTTTGTCATAAAATTCTCTTTCTTCTCCACATGTTTGGGAGAAATATATTTTTTGTTAAAATTGTATTGAGTAATACTGCATTGTAAAATGTGACATGATGCATATGATTTGTTTGTACCCGATTACGTTTTCTTAATTGCTGAGTAAAAAGTTGAACTTGTTTTCTTAAAAAGTTGGCTGGTTTTCTAGTTTAATTGGTGTGCCTGGGACGTGAGTGTCTCAAATTGTGGACACTTTGTTTGCATTCACTATTGTTGGGACCCGTGCCAGGGTCTGTCCCCCTACCCTGCACCCGAAATCAATAGAATTCGATATTGAAATTTGTATATGTCCACTTACACTAGGTGTGCACCTATATACCCTTAAGGCACCAACATTTTCATTACCCAGGATGTTTCCAATACCACGGCTGCAAGAAGGAAAGATCTATTGGTGTTCAGACCAGTGCTACGTCAGCTCAATGCCAGACACGGAATTGTTCATCCAGCTTCTCTAAAAGTCACTCTCAATGGCCATATGTATACTTTTCAAGACCCTAAAGACTTGCGAAATTTCATGCAAAGCCACAGAAGAGAAGAAATGGATACTACCAAGCCGCATATATAAACTAGAGACTATACACGGAAAGTTTTTGTTCTATAAATAAAAGTGGAACCGAGATTGGGCACGGACGAGCCCATCTGGAATTGGCTTTCCACACCGTACTTAATATTGACAGTCTACGAACATGGTTTGGAGTGGCTGTTTCCTGTTAGCCACTACTTTTTCATTCATAAATTCAGCGCTATGTAAACTGCAAAACTCCATGTTCCACCTGTTAGTCTTTTCCCTTCCCTTGTGCTTCCTTCCTCATGTGTTTTATCTCACCAGATGTTCACTCTTAATGTTAGATTGCTCACACTAATAGTATTAACGTATGGCACTTAATATTGTAACATGGAATGTAAAGGGACTATGTAAAGGGACTACATAATCCTGTTAAACGGCAGAAAATACTGTCACACCTCAATAGAGCCAAACCAGCTATTGCGTGCATCCAAGAATCCCACCTCTCACAAGAAGCAGCCAAACTAAAATGATTATGGGTGGGCGAGTGTTCTCGAGTGCAGCAGATGGCAAAAAGAATGGGGTTATTACCCTGATTTATCTATCTATATTCATTTTTGTATTGCGCTAAATCGCCGATAGGCCTCGAAGCGCTCACATTGACAGGAAAAAAACAAAGACATGAAACACAGAAAGCGGAATAAACAGAGAAGTTAAAGAACCAGAAGCAGCAGGGCATAAAGAAAGGAGGGGAACTTACTCCACCCCATCAACAAAGAGCCAAGTCTTCAACTGCCTTTTAAACAGATTTTTAATGTTAGATGATTAGCAAACATCTTCAAATAAGATAATATCCGCAGAGACTGATGATGTAGGATGATGGGTTCTGGTCAAACCTCTTATTCAATCTATAGAATATTCTATCCTAAATGTATATGGCCCTACTAAGGCTGACCCTGGCTTCTAGACTTACTTGAGAAACCATACTTCGAAATCTTCTCCTAACAACTTGATTGTATGCAGTGACTTTAAGGAAGTCATGGACCCCGTCCTTGATATTACCAAGTCCCACCTACCATTTGTTAATGTTGTGTCCGATTTAGTTCTTATTTTTTTTGTAAAGTATTTTATTGGCATTTATAGACAAACATACAGTGTTGAGTGTACAATGTTGTGGTCTTATTTGTAGGATAATGTCTTTTGTTTTTTAACTGATAACAAACAAACAATAAACAACGATTAACAGAGTCTGTCTTCGGGCTGTATTATGGTTGTGTCTCTTTTTCTTCGTAAGTGGTGGGATGTTGTGAGGTTTGTAGTTATTGGTCTGGAGAGGTCAATTTAGGAGGTGTGTTCGGTGTGTCTTTGTCGCGTCGCGCTTGTGATGGGTGGTGTATTTGGAGTCAGGGGGTTTGTCGTCCGCCGAGAAGAGCCTGTCTCTTATTAATGCTTTCCATGATTCAAACGTGGTGTTTATGTCCCCCTCTTCTCCAGTGATTCCTGCGTTCCAGGCTCCGGTTTTAGCTTCTGTCCATCTCTCCATCTCCTTGATCCAGATTTCGCATCTCGGGCCCCCAGGTGATTTTCACGCCATCGCAATCATTCTCTTTGCAAGGATGCACAACATGTCCATTAGTTTTACAATGTGCTTATGTTTGCTCACTCTGGGGTATGTGCCTAGTAGGCACTCTTTCGGGGTCCATTCGTATCTGTTTACTCCCGTTTTCCTGCAGGTTTGTTCAATTTTGGACCAGAAGCCCAGCTTCTTGCGGCAGGCCCAGAACATGGGGATCATGATAGCATTGTCGTTTCCACACCAGGGGCATTGTGTCTGGCATGTTTGTTGAAGCTGGCTACTCTTTGCAGGGTCATGTAAGTTCTATATAGGACGTTCAGCTGTATTTGCCTGAACCTGGCGTTTCTGGATAACCTCTTTGGGGTAAAGTAATACCCTTTCCCATTCGTTCTCAGTCATATTGGCTCCCAAGTCTTTCTCCCACTTCCCCTTCAATGATGTGCTGTGTGGGTTGGACCTGTCTATTATTTGGCTGTCTAATCTGGCTACAGGTTTCCAGCTGTTGCTGAGGTTGTAGATTTCTTGTAGCAAGGGGTTCAGTGTTGGTTCCTCAGGCCACATGCTCCATTTCTTTTTTGCAGTGTGCTTGACCTGTTGGTACCACAAGAACTGACCTTTTGCCAGTCCCTCCAGTGCGTGTAGTGATTCGAAGTCTCTGAAGGTTCCACCATTAAACATGTCCCCCCAGGTGTACAGTCCCACCTTTTCCCAGCTCCTCATCACAGGAAGGTCGGTGAAGGTCTTGCATACATCTGCTAGCATAGGTATTTCGTGTGAATATGGGTGGTGTAGCTGAAGCATCAAGCTGGTTTTGGTCCATATTTGTCTTCCTAGCTTTACTATCATAGGGATGCCTTGGGGTTCAATCAATGGGTTCCATAATATTTCTTTAGGAAATAGTGGAGCTGTTAATTGTTGTAATAGTTCTGTTTCGGCTGTTGGTTCGTCTGGCAGCCACCTCGTCACATGGCTGAGCTGTGCCGCTAAGTAATACTTCTAGAGGTCGGAGAGTTGTATCCCTCCTTCTTTGTACGGTAGTGTAAGAATGTGTAGGGGTAGTTTGTGCATGGTCGGTCCCCATAATAATTCTTTTAGCAGTGCTTCTAGCCCCCTGAAAAAGGATGGTTGTATGTAGTAGCATATGTGTATAAACTAGTACATGAATCTCAGGAGGATTATCATTTTGGTGATGGCTGCTCTTCCCATCATAGAGAGTGGTATCTTGGACCAGAAATTCCGATTTAGGTCTTATTGATGCCTGCCACTGTACTCATCCCTCTGATATGGATTTTACCTTCTTTTCTCCACCTCAATTATTTTTCAAGGATAGATTACATTCTTATTTCTAAATCACTGACCAATGGCTTATTAGATGCAAAAATTGAACCAATCGTTCTGTCAGATCACGCCCCAGTCCACATCAGATTGTCAGCTGCTCATAACTCACATGATAATAACAGATGGAGATTCAATTCAGCCCTATTGAAGGATGAAGATTTTGTTAAGTTTATACACAAACAACACTCTTTCTTTTTTTGCGGAAAACTCTCCCACTCATACATCAGTACACAACAATTGGGACTGTTATAAGGCAATCCGAAGAGGACACATTGTAGCATATACAGCTGCTAAAAAGAGAAAACTTAAAAAAGAAACAGAAGATATTCTTAAAAAAATTGAAATCCTACAATCACAATACATGCAGACTAGCTCCACTCATATTCATCAAAAGATCATTAAACTGAGAATACAATATAACTTAACTACTGAATATTCGTGTCCTAATCTCTTAAAATATAAGTAAAAAATCGATCAGTTCTCCAATAAATCAGGCAACGCACTGGCTTCTTATCTCAAATTTAAAAAAGATAAGGCAAAAATTACGGTCATGAAAGACCAAAAAGGTAATAGAGTTCGTACCTATAAGGATATTTTACAAGTATTCTCAACATTTTATCAAAAATTATACACATCTGAAACCACATCTAATAACACTCATGCATCAGACTTTCTCAAACATATACATCACAACACATATCCTAATCCCAATCTCCAATCTTTAAGTGATCCACTAACCTTGAGTGAAATCTAAAAAGCTATTAAGCATCTTATAAAAGGCAAGGCCCTGGGTTCGGATGGTTTCTCTATTGATTACTCTGCCCATTTGAAAGAAAAATCTGAAGCTATGCTTATTAATTTTCCTAAACCTAATAAAGACCCTGAACTAGCCCAAAACTATAGACCTATATCCCTAATAAAAAAGCAATTGTAACATTTTTGCCAAAATTCTAACCAATAGACCCTTTCCCCTCCCTCCAAATTTAATTAAAAATGATCAGGTAGGGTATGTCAAAGGGAGACTGTCATCAGCAAACATTAGATTATTTACTAATATTATAAGTGTTATTCAAAATTCCCTAATCCCTATGCGGCTATAGCCTTAGATGCTGAAAAGGCCTTTGATAGCGTTGAATGAAGCTTTATGTTTCAAGCACTGGCCTGGCATGGGATCCCGACACATTCATATCAATGATTAATGTATTATATTCCAATCCTACAACATCAATTTTCATTAACAACCAGATGTCTCTATTATTCCCTCTTATTCCCTCTCCATAGAGGTACACATCAGGGCTGTCCTTTCTCTCCTCTTCTGTTTATATTGGCATTGGAACCCCTTTTAGAAGCTGTTAGACAAGAGGACAATTTAAGTGGAATACAGTATAAACATATTCATATCAAAACAGTTGCTTATGCAGATGATATATAACTTTTATGAAATGTTTCAAATATGTTTATAACGTCTAAACATATCATTACACAGTTTTTTCTTGCATCAGGGTATAAACTTAATACAGATAGGTCAGAAGTGCTACCACTTAATTTACACTGCACAAGTCATCATTCTTCAAACCTGGGAATGAAATGGTGCCCTAAAGGCATTAAGTGTCTAGGCATCCAAATTTCGCCTTCATTTAAGAATATGGTGGATCAGAACACAGTGTATATCACAACTAGAGTTAAGGAGCGAACAAATACATGGTCACCTCTTTATCTTTCTTGGTGGGGAAGACTGGAGGCTATCAAAATGATGACTTCACCTATTATATTATATTTGCTGTACATGCTTCCTATTCCCTTCCCTATATCTTTCTTCAAATCTTTAGACTCCTGTCTCCTCAATTTTTTATGGGGAAAGAAGAGGAGAAGGATCTCATTGTGTAAACTTAAAAAACCCAGATCCTAAGGGGGAGTGGGTTTTCCAGATTATAACAAAATATCATTCTGCCTTTGTTCTAAAACAAACACAGCTATGGTTCTTCCCGTACAATTTGGACTTGCCGAAATGGCTGCTTATTGAGAAAGCGATGGTCTCCCCTCATGTTCTCCCGGATTGCATATATATCAATAACAAGAATAGAAGCTTTACTTGCACAAGTATCAATATCTCCATTATGTGCTCTCACTTATACCTACTCCCATCCCTTACAAATAGTTCTATGTTTACATCACAGTATATTTGGATGACCCCTTTAATTAAAATCAACGGGAGAACCATTTGTTGGAGACCATGGCTATCTCTTGGCATTAAATATATTGGACAGGTGTTTATTGAAGGTATCCCATTAACTTAGAAATAATTTGCAACCAAATTTCAAATCCCAAGGTCCTTTCTCCAGAAATATGTCAGTCTAGTAAATGCTATTATGGAAAATTATGAATTGCTAGTCCCTAACCCCTATAGCTTTGATGCTCAAAGACTACTACATATATCAAATCCTAATTTTACAGCGTCCATGATATATTAAGTTTGCTCATCGACATCAACAGATGAAACGCGTAAATGTTGAGAAGCATGGAATCAAGGCTGTTCCCATAACATCATACAATGTAGATGGCCAGGTTTATGGATCAAGATTTCTAAAGCAATCGTTTCAGCTAGCCTATTGCAAACATATTTTTTCCATCAAAAAAAAGTTGAACTTCTCAAAATGGCAAATGTTGGAGTTGTCAAAACTCTCAAGGATCCTTTAAGCATATGATTTTTTACTGTATTCATATTAATACGTATTGGGAAAGTATTGGGTAGATTTTCAGAAGTATCTTCTTAATACAGTTTACTATCACTTTTGATGTTTTATATCAAGGAAGTTGAATGATTCAACCCGCAATGGACAAACATAAAGGGTATCTGTTTGATTATTTATCGCCATAGCTATCCAAAACATTACGTCTAATTGGAAAAATCTTAAAGGTGTTCACTTTAAATTGTGGTGCAATTCAGTGTGCAATCTTCATCGGATGGAAACATGTAATGCAGTTTCCCCATAACTACCTGTTGGAATGGCAATCTTTCTTAGATTATTTTAATAACAAACTACCTAGCCATGATTAGAGAATTCTGCTAACTATTGTTGGCTCATACTTTATATATAAGACCCACCCCCTCCTTATATTTATGTTAGTCCAGTGAGTCTTCTTTGTCCATATATTTAACTTACAAAGGAATTATATAACTATTAGCTTATTAGAAACTGCATTATATGATTAGAATGAACATTATATGTACATTATATAAGGTTCCACTGTTGATTAGATGATTATGTATAAACCTTTACTATTTTAGCCAACTGTGGTAATTGTACCATTTCACTTGCTCTTTGAATTGTTATTGATCCTTATATACTTACTGTACTTAATAAAATACTTAAACACAAAAAGAGTGTATGGAAGACATAAACGTGCATCCATCACACAGAAGTTCTGCCAGATTTGCAGCCCCTCCTCACTAAAAGCTATGTCGGTTTCTCCAGATACCAAGTGCCCTGTGATAGTTCCTTTTCTTCTGTACTTGCTTTCATGACTCCCTGGCCTCGAAGTGCCTGCAGTGTGTGGCCATTTGTGGAAACCGACAGAGGCAAAGTCACAGAGAACCAGCAGGTCTGGGATCACTACGCAAATGGATTACAGCAGTGAGACATGTAGACTTCAAAAGAAGTATGACATGTGGGTAGCGAACCTCTATGTGCTGCTACCCCTGGAACCTCGCTTCACCATCTTCCTACCGGAATTATTGTTTTCCCTGCACCAGCCAGTCCCACCGTGCCCCAGCAGCAGGAGAATTTCCTTTCTTTCTTTCTTTCTTTCTTTCTTTCGTTGTCTTGGTAAAGTCAGCTCCAGCTCCCTGAAGTGTCTGAGGATTCACAACAATGGTGGATCCGCCACAGGAATCCAAAGGACCCAGCACAGGAGCCAACCCGTAACAGGGGAGCTACAGAGTGCTTCAAACTGACGGAAAGAGATGGAACTTTCTAGCTGCAAAGTTCACTTGGGCAAATATTGCCCGCTGCATAACACTGGGACAGTCTCAGCATGAGGTCTAGAAACATTTGTGACAAATCAGCTGCAAGTGTTATCACTCATTATAAACATTTGTCAGTGTTGAGGGAAATATATCCTGACACTTGCTAAGAGTTAACAGGCAGGAACTTTGGACATTCTGGCGCAGGTCGGCTAAACCTTTATGGTCACATGTTTAGCCGAGACTGCTCTATGGCCCAAGCAGAAAGTGTACATAAAAGGTATTACTTACCTGCAACAGTGGATAAAGTAAATACAAAACTGTAGCCTCGTGTGGACATTTCTTTATTTCAACCATTAATTTGTTGTGCTGCATTTCTGTAACCCCAGACCGCCTTTGCCAGAAGTGTGTCTTGGCTGCCCTGCAATAGCGACCTTAGGCTGGCTAAGAGAACTTGTAAAGGGTTGCAGCTTTATTAGATCAGTGTGATCATCTGCAGGCTTGAAAATAAAACCCAACAGGTTCCTCCTGACAAGCCTTCTGCAGAAAGAAAATGTATATACATTCAGAACAGAAATGCAAAGAGATTTTATTGTGGCAAAAGTGATCCGGTCTACATAAAGCCACTAAAACCTGGATCAAAATTCAACCCACTGGGCACAAGGGTGCCAATTTCTTTATAAAGAATGCTTCACTGAAGCTGAGCCTCTCTTATGATCGACTCCACTCTAGGCCCTAGGGCCGTGCCTCAGGTTGCCTCCTCAATGCCCCTGAGACAAGCCTTATGATTGAGTCCTATCTAGACCCTACGGCCATGCCTCATGTTGCCTCCTCAATGCCCCCGAGATGAGCCTTATGGTTGACTCCTCTCTAGGCCCTAGGGCCATGCCTCAGGTTTCCTCCTCAATTCCCCTGAGACAAACCTTATGATTGACTCCTCTCTAGGCCCTAGGGCCATGCCTCAGGTTTCCTCCTCAATGCCCCTGAGACAAGCTTTATTATTGACTCCTCTCTAGGCCCTAGGGCCATGCCGCAGATTTCCTCCCAAATGCCCCTGAGACAAGCCTTATGATTGACTCCTCTCTAGGACGTGCCTCAGGTTGCCTCCTCAATACCCCTGAGACGAGCCTTACGATTGATGCCTCTCTAGGCCCTAGGGACATGCCTCAGGTTTCCTCCCCAATGCCCCTGAGACAAGCCTTATGATGGACTCCTCTCTAGGCCCTAGGGCCATGCCTCAGGTTTCCTCCTCAATTCCCCTGAGACAAACCTTATGATTGACTCCTCTCTAGGCCCTAGGGCCATGCCTCAGGTTTCCTCCTCAATGCCCCTGAGACAAGCTTTATTATTGACTCCTCTCTAGGCCCTAGGGCCATGCCGCAGATTTCCTCCCAAATGCCCCTGAGACAAGCCTTATGATTGACTCCTCTCTAGGACGTGCCTCAGGTTGCCTCCTCAATACCCCTGAGACGAGCCTTTCGATTGATGCCTCTCTAGGCCCTAGGGACATGCCTCAGGTTTCCTCCCCAATGCCCCTGAGACAAGCCTTATGATGGACTCCTCTCTAGGCTCTAGGGCCGTGCCATAGGTTGCCTCCTCAATACCCCTGAGACAAGCCTTATGGTTGCTTCTTCTAGGGCCCAGAGGAGGCAATCGTGAAACATGTCTTTGGATAAAGAAAAAACAGTTCCCAGTGGCGCCATGTGTGCTAACATGCCACACCCTGGTTTTCTGTTAGAAAAAAGGTTTGTTCACTGTGTGTTTCAGCTAATCTGTTTTCTCAGGTATTATATACCCTTTAAGCTAGAATAATGCTATCATTTGTTTTCTCTCTGTGTGTCACGTTAACACTAACACATGTTTTATTATTGCCCCCTACTGAGTTATCTATCTTGTGATAACAGTGATACGTTTTCAATATGAGCAGTGGTCGATGTTCCCTCTGCCTCGCCCCCTGTTCTGCTCCCTCCACTCATCCATACTAACCATCACTCCTACCCTCTACCACAATTCAAACCCCCTACCTGGTTCCTTCCTTTCCTCCACTCCACCACACAGCCCCATGTTTCACAACAGTTCTAGCAAGGCTGAAGAAAACAGGGTGAAAGAATCTACATTTAAATGACCACCATTAGTGTGCCATTGTCCCACTGAGCATGCAGCCTCCCCTTTCAGTCACCCATTATTGTCACCTCTTAAGGGACATGCTCAGGACCACAGCCACTGAGACACCCCTCACGTTACCTGCAAACACTCCTGCGCTTACAGCAATTTGCAGATCTGTGACGAGCTGGGCTTTTTGACTGTTGGGAATGGGCTTTATGTCCCACGCAGTCTATTGACATAAACAAAGCCAATCCAGCACCTGCCAGTCAGTTAGCGGAATGAGATGGGACACTGCTTTGTTACTGACAGGGCCTATGATCGAATCACCTGCAGGTGAACATTTTAAAAACAAAAGCAATCGTGGCTTTTCCTACCTTTCTGGATTGGTACTCCTAGTCACATAAGATAAGGGAATGATGACAGATTTCCCAGAAAAGTAAGGGAACGTAGTACTCTTTAGTTCCCTCTCACTTTGACCTCTGAATATGAGAAAGATGAGTCAATGAGCGTGGTAAGGAATACAAGGGGAGGGTGGAATTAAAAGGGCCATACTCACCCATTAGATACTATAACAGTATTTCAAATAAGTCTAGCGAATTTATTTGATCCTAGCATTCGTAACACACAACTTTTTTAACTTAATCCTCATACAATTAAATCTAGAAACATCATAGAGTATGAATTTACTAATGTCTATTCAGATGTTGACAGACTCAAGGCGCGTGTCTCAAGGGGCCCGATTCATGGAAAAGTGTGCATTAATCCTGCAAAAGCTGCATGCCGAGAACAAGACTGCAGGAGCCTGCCTGTAGAATAAAAAATGCGTGCTCTGCGCATTGATGGAATTGTCTGCGCAGAGAAACCATACACGCGAGTCGCAGCCGGAAAGCCCCTGCACACACCGCCATGCAAAGCAAAAACAGCGAGAGCAGCTACCTTTGTGTGCTCCCCCGGGCGTGAATACATGCACCCTTCAAAAAGTGCATGGGGTCCCCAGCAAGCAGATTACATTAAGTTTCCGATATGGGAAAATGTCACTCCAATGCGCCAATTCCTTATGAAAATTAAGTTAAAAAGTGTTTAACGGTGATTCAAATTAATAAAGAGCCATTCAATTCTTCTTTAAGTTGGGTTTTCTTATATATTGATATTTATTGACTTCGTGTTTATTCAAGTTTCATAACTCATAACGAAGTTTCCCAGAAACAAATTGCCCCTTTTTTTAGTGTTAACTTCACACTAATTCAGTTTCATAACCATTTTATAAGGAGCAAGTTTCCTTTTTCATAACTATTAACCATTTTGTCATGAACAAGTTTCTTTTCTCTACGCGTGTTTCCCCACTGCCAGTTGCAATGGTTCATCAGGAGAAAAAAAAGGAGATAGTTGCAGTCCTATTTTGTTACTAGTTGTATTAAATTATCCTTTTTCTTGAACCACCCTTCACTTTCTTTCCTACATCTCGGGGATCCTGTGCGGGGTCCCCTGTAACTGTTACCGGCACCAAGACAACATGTGTACAATTTATCGTAACTTGGGTAAAGCTCAGAAAATCTGTGTGTGCGCCCCTGTAAACTGTCCCTGCACCCCGCTACAATGCGTATGCTCACCCCTATGTCATATCGAAGCCATGGTTATATATATACGCACCCATAAATCCGACAGCTGATCTTACTCCTGCACAGTGAATGTACGTCTGCTTTTGGGTGGCGGATAGTATGAGGGCTTTGCGTGGCCATTTTCCGGCGAGAGGTTGCACGCTCTGATCCATGAATACATATTGTTTCATGCAATAGTCCCCCTTGAGACACGCTCCACATGGTATGGGTAACTCCCCTGCCACCTGTAGATCTCTCATTGATGTGCAACTCCCACACACAGCCCCCAAAAGTCGCCACTTGCACCGAACCGCCCCACTGACCATAGGCACATTCCTTCTTCTGCAGGCGGTGCTGTGAGCACATGCACTCCAACGTTAAGCCATATGGCCAGGCATTCTTGCCCTCTTGCCGGTCAACATCATCACTCCCTTGACAGCCACCTTTGCCGGTCTGCGCCCCAAAGTCTGACGCTGTAGCGGCTGTCACAGGGCACCGGACTTGGCCCCTCATTTTAGACCTTCTGGAAAAGTTCAGGGCTGACTGCTCCGCAACCCTGGAGGCCTCCTCCATCCGGGCAGTGGTCACTTGTCAGGCACAGGCAGCGAGCCACATGTAACCACTTGCTTGTTCCATGCCCCTGGAGCATGGTGCGCTACAAACCGCTGCCACCTCAAAGTTACTAAAAACGCTCTATGGCAGATGTCCTCCGTCCATTATTATTATGACTTCATTTTCAGCTCGTTATATTAGAACATAAAAGAGCAATGTTACCTGTATTCAAAAGTGAACAGTTTTTGGTACATGGCATGTGGGAGAGAAAACCCGGTGGCCATAATCCAGATCACTGCAATATACACTACTCCCTTTACTGTTGATATCCGGGGTTTCAATGGATGCATAATCACCTGCAAAATAAAAATAAAAACAAGTTATTATTTGGGTAAGGGTGCACATTAAACATTTTCCAGGGGGACGCAAAGCCTCTCCTCAATGTGAAACAACGCAGTAGTTTTGAATGGCAAAGTGTCGACAGAGATGCAAAACCCCTGTGTTGAATCAGAAACTAAAGTGGGACAAGCCTGAATAAATACAAAAAAGGGTGAACTGATACCACCTGAAGACGAACAAACAAATTTCACGCTCTCTCTGAAATATGAAAGGGGTGTGAGCTTAACCTCCACTTACACCTGATGGTAAAACGTACATCTCAGGCATTTTCATTGATCAGCTGCTATTGGAACCCTTTGATTTTACAGGGCTATGAGCGGGAACCTAACTGGGCAATATGCGTGATATTAGGCAGGCTCACATGATCCTCAAAGGCTATAGCACCCGAGGCCTTGCAACAGGACACCTGGGATGATATGAAAGGGCGAGATACCCCTTTGCCTAAATGAATCTGTACTCCCATTCACTATTATAATACAATTCAAACTTCATAATCCAAACATTAATTAGATTTGATCAAAGACCATGAGCCTGAAGAGAGAATATATAATGCACGGTCATCATGTACACACGATACTTTAACTCGAATCCACCTCATACATGCTCACTCACTTTCACCATCTCAATGTTAGAAATCAGTTTCTAGTACGGAGCACCAAACGACATGTCCCAAAATGCATCTGAACAAAGATTAAAAAGGGAGACAAAGGGTTGGAGAGTTCAGTGTTCCAGTGGGAGAAAATGAACAACTGCAGCTGAAAACACAGACATGTAATGGCCAAAACATAACCTTGCTTGCATCATAAAGTAAGGCATAACCTAATTAACTCTTATTGTCTTCAAACACCTTGGGCCCACAAGCTTGTTTCCTCTGTAGTTCCTCAAATAGGCAGCCTCAGTGCACTACAACACTTTGAAGGTGCACAGAACAGACCCAGGAGTTAGGGGAACTCTCAGTGATATTCAAAAGCAGGCTTTGTCCCCGGAAGACAGCAGATTAGGATTACTAGATACAAAGGAGTGCTCAGACAGGACGGCCCACAATGGATCTTCTCAACACAAGTTCCCACAGGAAGGCCATACTTAGGGGTGGGGGGAAATTGTTAGATTCCATTCTGCCCGCCACGAAAGCGAAATCTTTTCTATTCGCTTTGACCCAAGTGGCATTCCGCTAGACCTGCATTTCAAAAAGAACTACGCCAAGTTTCTCTTGCTGTTACACGAACCCAGCACAAATCGAAAAGAGCTGCCCGATATTTCTTGTGCTGCTGCGCGAACCTAGCACGAACCTAATGCAGCAGCGCAAGGTTTCTCATGCTGCTATGCGAATCTAGTACAAATAGCAATAAAATCTGTGCAAAGTTTCTCGTGCCGCTGTGCAAACCTAGCATGGATTGAAAAAAGCATGCAAAGTGTCTTGTTCCACAGGGCAAAACCTGTATGGATCAAAAAAAGGCCAGCGCAAAATTTCTCGTGTTGATGTGCAAAACTTGCAGGGATCGAAAAAGAACTGCATGAAGTTTCTGGTTTTGCTGCGCGAAACTGGCACTGATCAAAAAAAGACCTGCACAAAGTTTCTTGTATAACTGCACAAACCTAGCACAAATCGGAAAAACCATGCAGTTTCTCATGACACTAGGCGAAACTAATATGGTTCGGAAACAAATGCACAAAGAATCTCGTGTCACTGCAAGGAACTAGCACAGATCGACAAAAAAGGCCTGTATGAAGTTTCTTTTCCCGCTACATGAAACCAACATGGAAATGGAACACCACTGAAGAGGGATGGGGAAGCCTACCCCCTCGCCCCCCTCCTATGTAATTCATGACATGGAAGAAGGCCAGGAAACACTGCAATCACCCATTCTATTTTGGACGAATTCCAACGGACCAATGGTTGACAAATATGTCAAGAGATACCCCCTCAGCCAGCCATATGCCAACAACCAGCCATACAGACTAGGTGTGGTACAAGTTTACCCCAGGGTGGACGAGGAGCCTCAGGCTATAACCAAAGACACCTCAATTGACAGTCTTGATTATAGCTCCAAAAAGCCATGTTGCTGACATTGTTAGAGACACCACGACTGGGCAGCGTTAGACATGAAGCACACGTGCCATCCGCACTATGGGACATAAACACACACTCGAATGAATACATGAAGAAAACGAGCATACAGTTCTATAGTTAGAGGAAAGACACATACACATACTGTTATTGCTTTATTCATTTTGACATTAGCTAAATGCAGCAACGCAGAAACCCGCAAGAAGCAAGAAGATCCTGAGCAAGGCTTGCAGTTGCTAACATGCAAATAACCATATGGAACTGCAGGAGCACCTATGGGACCTGACAGAACCAAGTGTGAATAACCTATCGAGAATGTAGTATAGCACGCACATCGTAGAAACCGCATTATAATGGTTTAGGAAAAGTACAGCAGGCTACAGGCCTCTCAGCAAGAGCCGAGCTGAGCTAAATTGAAGCTGGACAGAGAGCAAAACGTGTGAGACAGGACCCGCTTCCAAGGCCACAAGATACTGATGACATTCCATTCCCTGGATGACAAAGGTACCAGCTGCAGAAAATATGAATAATTCCTCATAATTCAGAGCGGCACAGCTAAAAATCATGGTCTTGGAACACGTGAACCTGCCGACGTAGACAATGGATAGCGACCAGCACTGAGAAAGGGAGCCGATCTCAGGCTACCAGACACAGCACTGCAACAAATATGCTACAATTTGAGACAAGCGTTGCACCAAGCAAAAGAGCACTCTCATAGACTAAGGTGGTACACACAATTTACAATGCAGACACATAGTCATTCTTATTACCTTGAAAAGGTACACCGAGGGTTGAGAACCTTTGTGGATTCCAGGCCTGGGGACATCAGCTCTAGCCATCCACAGTTCAGTATCCTAGGGGTGGGTAGAAACGTGTCAGAACCAATGGTAAGCCCACCACACTGCAAAATTGTTACAGATAGTGACTTGGGGATGGACCAGGCCAGCCACCTGACATTCGAGGGCCAGTAGAATAACATGTATAGTGTCCACTATAGGTGGTAAGAGGCTCAGTAGCCAATTAGGAGGGCCGATAGGTTTAGGTTTTTTGGAGCAAGGCCCAAGTAATGACAGAGCAGTGATGTAATTTTCCATCAAAACTGGCCTGCGGGCCAGGAGACGTTGAGAGGTGCATGGATTTTCCCTGTTCCTGTGCTGATCCCTGTTGGTTTTGTCTGCAATAAACCACAGTTTGACCTTGCCGCTGACTGAGTCCTCCGTTTATCCTGTGGAAGGTGTTGTGCCTTCCGAGAGTCCACAAACTCCTAGTGGCCCTCTGGCATACCTGGGAGTTTTTTGTCCAAGCAAACTGGTAGCAGAGATATGGTTGGCTGCGCCAGCCCGGCACCAAATCATCACCTTCACCGCCGAACCTGAGAGGATGCAGGACACTCTCATATTTCAAGAAAATGGGAAAACGCATGCCGGTGTACATGTTGCCAGGAGCCCCTTGTGAATATCCTGCCCAAAGTCAGTGAGTTGGGGAGGAGAGCGCCTCAAGATGGGGAGTCGAGCGCCTTGACGGGGAGCCGGCAGCCGAGCAGTGCTAGCAAACCATGCAGTGTAAGTATTGACCCAGTCTAACAGCAACTCAGGGTGTGAGGGAGGGTATTGAGTATTGTGGGGTTTTATGTAGTAACATCGACTACTGTTCAAATATTGTTAAGTAGTGTTAAGTGAGTAGGGACAGGAGTGGAGGTAGGAGTCCCTTTTCTGTGTTTAGGGCACATTCGGTCTTAGAGTTAAAAGGTTCTGGTAAATAACCTAGACTATTGACTTGCGGGCTTGGATGACAAAAGATATGTAAATAGTGGTATTCCTGTGGGTTAGGCGTTTTAGCTCGAGTCATAGATGACGCTAACCCCGTGAGGGTTAGCAAGGGAGCTGGCCTAGATTGCAGAAGGTGAGTTGACTGGTTATGTCTCCTGGAGTGAGGCGTTTCGCATGCTAGGCGACGTAGCGGGTGCAGTTCAATCACAAGAGAATATTGGTATACACTGCCTGGAGAGCAGGAAGACAGCTGTGTTTTTTTTTGTGGTTTGGGAGTAATGGGCTATTACAGTGTGCGCGCAATATTTGGTTTCCCTATGTTGTTCTGGTAGTTTGGTGACGTCACCCTTAGGCTCGCACATAGGACATGGAGAGCTTGAGACGATGAGGAGCTAGTATTGGAAAATTGGGATTGGCAGACAAGGTGAACAAGCGGCGGTGCACGGAAGGCGCATGTGCAAGATTTGGGGGGTGCCTGAGGAAGCAGAGGTTGTGAAGGGGGTGCAGTGCACAGAGCACGCCTGGTAAGTTGTGGAGTCAGAGAGGCTTGTAGAAACTGGAACGTATTTCTATTGCATTGTGTTTTTCTCTCTAAACAGCAGACGATTGAAACCCTCGACTTGAGGTCAGGTAAAGGCACCAAAATGTATCAGGGCAAATGCGGGGGGGATACACCCCATCAGAACCTATGTAATACACTCCCGCCTTATAGGCAAAATAATCTGTACAGGTAGCATAGAATTGTCCAAACGTACAGAGGGAAAATTAACTAAACCATGGCCGCCTTGTGGAAGTTTCTCCAAAGACATGTAGCAATCCCTTTTGACACACGTACAGGGTACCTATTAGGGGAAGAAATTGACAAAACGCATGGCAATATTTGAGTTGTGGTGCATGTTTCAGGAGGGCAAGGGGGATGCCACGGGCATCAGTGGATGCTAAGCCAGCAGGAGGTGAAGGACGCAGGGGCCCATCCTTCTGCGCCTCTCCCTACTCCCTCAAGTATAGCATTCGATGATACAGATGATGAACAGGGAATGTATGATATGATATGATATGATGGTTTATTTAGATAGCACCTATACACAATGTGTTTCAAAGCACTTCATGACAAGAGAGGGAACAAGGGAAAATACAAAACATTCTTACAGGCCATGAACAATAAGAAAGTGAGAAAATAAAATGTCATACTCAGGCTTCCAACATTTCAGATAGTGCAAGTGCTAAGACACAAATAGAAAGGAAATGGGAAACAGACAGGCGACTACTGTACTAGGCCTGACGACATTTCTGGTAGAGCCGGAGAATACACAAGGTGAAGGGGAGGGGAGGAGGGGGGGGACCAAACAAGCGACTATCATACTAGGATGGATGAAATTTCAGATAGTGCCGGGGGGTGTGGGGGTATCCAATGAGGGAACTAAGGGCAGCATAGGGGTATTCAAATCTGACATATAAGCCACCACCATACACAAAGGAGGAGAAGACGAAAGACGCAGGACAGCCAGTTAGCGACCCAGAGGCGAGCAGTGAGGCGCAGCAGGGCGTGGAGGAGGGCCTCGAGGGCATAACTACCAACAAATGGATAGCAGCACAGGTACTCTTGAAACTTCAAGGGAAGACAAATGGAGAGGCAGAAGGGGAGATCGAGGCGATAGCAGGCCTGAAGAGGAACAGCGACACAACAGATTGGGCAGAGATAATGGACGAGGAAGAAAGGAGGCAGAGGGACAGGAAAGGGAGATTAGAGCGCGAAGACAGGGAGAGAAGGAGAAAGGGAAGTTGGAAAGGGAGGATAGAGATTGTCAAAGGGAGGAAGAGAAGGAACACCTGGAAAGGGAACGGGAAGAAAGGATCGAGAGAGATCTCAAGGAGCAGAAGAGGGCAGAAAGAGAGAGGAGGAAGAGAGGAGGAAGAAAAGGGAAAGGGAGCTGGAGAAGGCAGAAAGACAGAGAGAGATAGCAGAGAAAGAAAAACTCAAGTTAGCTGAGGGGGAACGTAGAAAGTTACAGTTGAAAGACTGGCAAGGGAACGAGCGTGCAGGGAGGAGTACAAGCGAGCAATTAAGATCAGTAAAGACACAAGTAGCACTAGATAGGGGAAAAGATAGATTTGAGGAGGACAGACGCTCACGGGGCAGGTGCACAACCAAAGGAGGAGGAGCAGGCCTAGGGGCCAGTGAAGGAGGCAGCAAGTATGACTTGAGAGACATCAATCTCAGCATGAAGCCCAACACAGACTTGACGTCGAGGAGACTAAGTTTTCCAGATGATTTCTGTAGCAACATGGACACAGGATCTGAAAGTGAGGACAAATACAGTAGGCACAAGAGGGGGATCAGTTTCAATCGCAGTCAGTGGGGGCGGGGACTGAGAAACGGGTGTCATGGGAGTTTAGGACGCATACACAGGGAGAAGGGCAGGGCAGCTCAGATGGGAAGTACAGCAGGCGGATGACTTTTGCATCCTCTTCTTAAGAAACCCTCTTCTTAAGAAACCCTCTGCTGACCCCACCTGCCAGGCTAACTATCGCCCAATCTCCATCACTCCCTTCCTGGGCAAGCTCCTTGAGAAATTGGCCATCTCCCAGCTTAATCGCCACACTGAATCTGTTGATTGTCTTCATAACCATCAGTCTGGCTTCAGAGCTGCTAGAAGCACGGAAACTGCTCTCCTGAACATCTGTGAAGACCTGCTCTCCAACCTTGACTCCAACACACCCCTGTCCTTATCCTACTTGATCTCACTTCTGCCTTTGACAATGTCAACCATGCCTTCCTGCTCAACTGTCTCTGTGATAACCTGGGTATCACTGGTCAGGCCCTGGCATGGCTGACTTCTTTCCTCTCTGATCAACCCCCCCAGGTCCAACTTGGGTCCTTCCTCTCCGCTATCTTTTTCTCTACCTGTGGAGTCACCCAAAAGTCTAACCTCTCTCCCTGGCTGTTCAACCAATACCTAGCACTCCTTTCCGACTGCATTGCTGCTCTCTGCCCCATCTTTCAGTGCTATGCGAATGACATCCAGCTCATTTTCAGGTTACCTTCGGCCACCTCTTCTCCTTCCCTCATTTCTGACTGTCTGTCTGCTTTCCAGGAGTGGTGTGCCGTCAATGATCTCTGCCTTAATGCCAGTAAGACCGAGATTCTCCTCATCGGCACACCCACTCCCTTCTTTCCTGTAGCTCTCTGGCCAGCCTCTCTTGGCCCTCTTCCTGCTCCCACCTGCAAGGCTAAAAACCTTGGGGTCATCTTTGACTCCACACTCTCCTTCCCCCCCTCACATCTCTGACGTCTCTAAGAAGTCACACTACCAGCTGCATCTCCTCTGTGGTATTCTTCCTCTCCTCTCCTTCCCCCAGAAGCTCACTGTCTCCTGAGCTCTGGTTCTCTCTAGGCTGGATTACTGCAACAGCCTCTTTCTAAATCTGCCTACCTCTACTCTCCACCCTTTGCAACTCATCCAGAACAAGACTGGAAGACCTTTCCTTGGACTCAAGCCCAGGGATCGTATCTCCCCAGGACTGACATCTCTGCACTGGCTCCCAGTGGCTGGGTGGATTAAGTTCAAAACCCTATGCTTTGTCCACAAGGCCATCTGGGGCACGGGGCCTCAATAACTTCAACTCTTCCTAAATATCTTCCTTCTCGAGCTCTTTGCTCATCCGCCTCCAACTCCCTCAGGGTCAGTCGCTTCTCCAAGCAACAAGTTGGTGGTAGATCTCTTTCTTTGGCTGGGGCCTCCCTCTGGAACAGCCTCCCTACCGCCCTTAAACCTAAGGAGAACCATCTCCTGTTCTGGAAGCACCTCAAAACCTTGCTCTTTGCTTCTGCTTTTTCTCCTCCTCTCCCCTGCTGACCTCCTGGCTGTAACTTGAACTGCACTGGCTATCTGGATGCCCTCTGATCTCAAGCCCAGGTCCCCCCACCAGTATGACACACCTGCACTGCATGGCTGGCAACCCCAGCATTTGGGGACTGTTTCTGTATCCCTACAGTACCCCTACCAGCACTTGACACCTGATGTCTGCACTTACCCTTGCCCTTGCCTCTGCTGGCCATTACATTACTTATTGTTATTTTCTATTCCCATGTACTGCACTGTCCCTTCCCCCATCCCACGCACTTGTGTGATCTAAATGACACCTGGCCTAGTGGGATCGTTGTCTGTCCTCCCTTTGTTCCCCCTCCCTTGCCTCGTCGTGCCTTGAAACACTTGTGTATAGGCACGTTATAAATGCCATATCATATCATCATATCATATCATATCATACCTCGCACAGCACCTACATCAATAGACTAAGGGATCTCCCAGGATGACTGAGAGGGGAGACAGCCATAGCTTGTTCAAGGGGACGATTGTCTAGGGCTTATGACGATAGCAGAAGAGTGCCCATATTGGAACCATTAGATGTATGCGCAGGTATTGAGAGCGAGGGGGGGGTCGACAAATTAGACTGACTAGAAGGTCACATGAGGAGGAGACAGCAAACATTCAGAGGCCCTTATTGGAGAATGGAGGGGTTAGACCTCAATACGTGCCATGGAAGCACATGGACAAGGAGAATATGAAGTGCAGACTGCCGTCGTTGAGTGCGGGGGCTAGGAAGTGGATTTACGAGATGGAGAAAATGACACAGAAAATGGTTCCCAGGGTGATGACACAGAACACAGCATACAACGGGTCGCCATTTGCAAACTGCAGGGCAGCAGTATGGCAAGCATTGAGAATACAATACCCAGACACGTCAGGAGGCAGATGAAGCAAAATTAGTGCAGAGAAAGCTATCGAAGTATGCAATGGAAAGGGTGGTTGTAACCAGCCCCACCTCACAGGCACAACAGCAGCCACAACAGTTTGCAATGCCCACGGGAGGAGGGTTTATGGGTGGGGTGGACCACAGCAAGGGTTCCTAGGAAGGAGAGGCCTACAAGGGGTGTGGCTTTGGGCCAAAGATGCATCACAACCAAGGAGGGTTTCGAGGAGGGTTTTGAGGTTATGGGCAACAGATGCAGCAAAACCCAGGGGAGTTTTCGGGTGTTTCCAGGGGCAAGGGAGGGAGCCACCACAGTGTTGGGCCTGTGGGCAGATAGGGCACATCTCAAGGGTATGTTGGTCCAGAGGGATGCAAAGAAATTGGGGAGGGCAGGGCCAGCAGCCATATAAAGGGGATCAGGATGATTACTATGCACAGGACCAACAACCACAAGGGCAGTGCACCATCAGCACAGATGCAGGTACCACAGATGTCATCACCAGTACCACAGTATCTACAAGCACCACAGATACGAGAGAGCACACAAGTAGCACAGATACAGAATGATGATGCACCAGCACACGTGGACACATTAGCGACAGTACCCGCCCGATGACGGGGAGAGTGACCATGGTAGGGAACAACTCCTTTATAGGAAATGGGTTGTCCCTGTACCCTCAATAGGACAACTCACAGAAGAACTTGATGTGTCCAATCCTGACGATCACACCCAACCCTGTGGAGGAACCTCGCATAGGGGTAGCGATAGGTGAAAAAATATTTTCCTTTCTTGTTGGCATTGGGGCAACTAGGTCATGCATTAGGGATGGAGAATTCACATTGTCAGGCGATGCCATGAACACTCAAGTATTCTCAGGTGCTCGGGAAGTGGTTTCTTTTACAGAAAATATCTCACTATCTATAGGAGATCACGATCTATCACTGCCTTTACTTTACTCTCGACAGACATCTGTAAATATACTGGGCGACGCATTATGAGCAGACTGAACATGACCATCTCATTCACAGACAAGGGCATAGTGTGCTCAACACCAGGCATTCGCATGCTAAATGTAAGGCAGACGTACGGTACAGAGGGGGGTGCCAGTGGACCCAGAGATGTTGCAGTATGGGACTGACATTACCATTGCATGGCTTCCAGGCATCACAGGGAAAGTGTGGTGGGTCCCAAACGAGTACCTGTTCAGGCCAGAAACACCATTGGATGAGCCACCAGAAACACCATTGGATGAGCCAGAAGGAACAATAGTGCCCATAGAAATAGAGGCAGTGGTGGCAAGAGAGGAATGGATTGCAGTGCATGGGATGGATGGCACGGGCGGGCATAGAGAGCAATAATTGCAGTTCCAGGTTAACTACAGTGACAAATGACAAACTATTCAAGGAAGAGAGACAGGAACTGGAGATGGTGTTTGAAATGAGAGTAACCTATTGGTTACAAATACATTACAGAGAAGTGCCACAGAGAATGGCAATAGTGCTGCAGGCGCTGCCCTCATTCTGGGAGGAAGACATGGCCAAAGTGCCCAGAAGTTTATGGACCACAAGTCCTCATGACGTGGGTTGCATAAAGAGCATAGAGGGAGTGAAGATCAAGCTGAAGCCAGGAGCGATTTTGCCAGTAGTCAAACAGTAGCCCCTAACAAACGAAGCACATGAAGGCATTTATGAGGCAATCACTGCACTGATTGAGAGAGGCATCCTGGTACCATCAGAATCCCCATGTAAAACAGCGGTGTACCCCATGCACAAGGCACAGGTAGGGTCATGGCATTTCATACATGATTTAAGACCTCTTAACCAAATTGTAGGAGCAGAGGATCCTCTAGTTGCAAACCCAGCGACAATTCTGTGCAGCATTCCGGCGGAAGCTGCCTGTTTCACAGTAATTGATTTGAAGAATCCACTATTCTCAGTACCACTCCACCTAGACTCATAAGATTTGACCACCTTTATGTATAGAAACCAGAAGTGGAAACATACTCGGCTCCCACAGGGGCACTGCAAGTCACCATCTATCTTTAACAGAGTAATCCAGATGGACCTGAGCAACATACAGATGGAAAGCACAGTTTTACAGTATGTAGATGACATTTTGATTTGCAGTGAGACAGAAGACCAGTGTAGGAAGGACTCAGTGGTAGCGGACAAAGGGTACAAGGGGGACAATACCATGTTACAGCACTGTCAGAAGGAGGTGCTGTACGTTGGATAAACAATATCCCAGAATGACCGACAGATCACCCCACGGAGAGCAGAGACAATACGCAAGACACCTCAGCCCATGACAGTGAGGGAAATGCAACAGCTCTTGGGGTTATACAACTACTGCAGAGCATGGATCTTTGACTACAGCACATACACAAGGCCACTAGTGTGCGCCCTGAAAGAGGCACATAGGGGAACCAAGACATTAACATGGACCATATAGATGACTGAGGCCTTTGCAGAATTTAAGGAAGCAATAAGCACTGCCCCAGTGTAGGGATCCCAGACTTCAAAAAGGCATTTTTCCTATTCTCACACACTTACGGTATTGTGATGATGGTAGTACTGACACAAAAGACAAGCATGGGCCACAAGCCAATTGCTTACCACAGTGGACAACTTGACCCAGTGATGAGAGGACATTATCCGTGCGAACAAGCTTTGCAGCTGCAGCCTTCACAGTGGAGAAGTCAGCAACAGTAAAAATGGGGTGCACCACCACTCTTTAGGTGGGGCACGCCCCCTTTGTGATACTGCAGAAGCCAAGGGTTTAAGGATTAAGCGTTGTTTATGTGCTCCCGGTCAGATCTTGACTACAAGGTCAAAAGTGAAGTGCAAAAACTCGGGTCCCTCAAGAAAATCAGGGCGAATGACCTGGGCACACCTATGGCAAGATCAATTCCCTAAATAAATTAAATTACATTTCACAGTTTTAAATAATGTGAAGTTATTTGCTCATAAAAGAAAATTAGTACAGAAATTGAATGTAAAATGTAGCAATACAATTGTTACAAAATAGAGAAATTAACAAAGATTTCCAAAAAGAAAAAATATTTCAATTATAAGATAATTTGCACTACTTCTGCGAACTGTCTGTGACTAAGCAAATTACATAAGTACATTTGAGTACAAAAAGATAACCTGATAGGGTCACATTAGGAATTATAGAATTCATGGAAACAGATATCACACTAAGGAAGAGTTCCAGGCTGAGACAAGGTGGTATGTTTCGGCGTGTCTCCTCCTATTGGCTACGACACATTTTGGGCAATCAATGCCCTTCATCAGGTAAGTTATATCTGTGATTATGTGCCTCTCCTGTAAATTCAAGTAATAATGTGTAATTTTTACAAAAGGAAAAGTAGCATATGTGGCCTGTGCTAATGGTAAACTGACCTGAGAGTTTTCAAGAAGACTGTGTAAATCATTACTGCCAGAGTAGACCTTTCGCCGTATCTGGTGAAAAAAATGTTGCATTTAGATCATTGGCAATGATTGACAGAAGGCAGGCAAACATGGGACCCGTCGCCAATCAATAGCAATGGGTCCCATGTTATGACCGCACTGTACATTTTGGAGATGTAAAGTGAGTTGTACTGACCCTAGATTACAAGGGATCAGGCTGTCTGGCAAGATGCTTTATGTATCGAGGACTCAATACGTAAAGAAAAGTCCTGCAGGACAAAACGGCTGTTAGGAAATCAGGAGATTTGAGATGCAGTATTTAAAAGTAACCCGGAAACTGCCCGGGAGCTGCCGCTCAATTGGAATGAGGGCAGTGTTTAGATTTATGATGGATTTGTGAATGAATCTATGGACTTACTGGAGTGGGTGCCGGAAAGAGATGCAAGCATGCTCGGACAGAGCCACTGTCTATTCTCATGTCACAATGCTTGCAGTATATATGCAACCTGAACGCAAGCGCTTATGTTTAGAAAAGGCCCTTGGGACCTCAATGAAGTACGCGGTAGCGCACCACCTTGGAGTACTTTGTTGTACTGCAAATAAATGTGTAAACTGACAGTCAAAATAAAAGACTGGATCAGTCTAAAGTACAGCGGTGAAGAGCGATGTTTAAAATTAACTGAATCACGTGATGGGGAAGACCCATGTGTCTGGGTGTAATTATACCATGGTTATATATGTTTTGAGGACGACAAGGGTGGACTGGGAGCTTATAAATATCCAGATACTAATCTGGAAGTTAAATTAGAAAACACATGACATGTAGGGACTTGGGACATGTAGTCCCAATGAGGGAGTCAGTATGGAGTTATAAAAAACAACTTAAGTCCCAATCTAAGTTCATCCGTCATGGGGACATCGAGTCAAGCCGATCGATCCATTCAATCTCCCTTTGCTGCAATAGTCTGTTTAAATTGCCACCCCTTCTCGGTAGGCATACTTCTTCAAGAATGATGAACTGTATTTGTGCAATCGCGTGTCTTGACTGATTGAAGTTATGTGCCACTGGTGATTTTTCAGATGCTTGTCTGATGTTGGATTTGTGTTCCACAAGCGCATTTTGGCTTTCCTAGTAGTTGTCATGCCTATGAAATATAATCCACTGGGGCATCTGATGCCGTAGATTACATTCTTTATGTCGCATGTGGAGGTATGGCGAAGAGCAAGGTTGTAACCTTAATGGGGAGGAGTAATGAAGTTACCTTTAATAACATTTTGACAGTCGGGAGAATGGTGCAACACTTATGCTATTTGGTTGTCATTGTTTGCCCCTTCTCTTGTTTGGTTGAGGTGGCCACATTTTTAATATGAGTTTAATATGAGAAGCGTTTCCCTGCTAAGCAGTGTGTGAAGTACTTAGATCTGATAATGGCACTGACTTCTTTAATTATTTATTTAAATCACAACTCTTTTAGGAATAAAGCACAAAGTGTGTTCCATATGCCATCCTCAAGCCAACAGCGTTGTTGAGCTGTATAATGATCTTTTAAAGGTTAAACTGTCTAAACTATGTGTCACGCTGAAGAAGAATTGTGTCTATTGTTTGCCCCTGGACCTCTTTAGTACAGAGACACAGCCAGTGGGAAACAACAGCAAGTGCAACAAAACACTGCTCATTCCTGACCTGGCCAAAGGCAAGGCAGCCCTCATGGACATTTATTGGGTGTGTGGCAACAGCCTTACATGCATCTCCCACCATCAATGAGAGGGACATGTTTGTGAACAACCTTACATTCAGCCATCCTCGTAGTACCTGAAGCACACCTAACTATAGCACCCAGGTATGTCACAAAACTGCTGAAGCAACCTCCTGCCCCCGCAAGCAAGAAGAAAGAAGAGCTCACTGAGAAGACAAAAGAGATGATCAAACTATCTGTTTAAAGAATCCTCTAAACTGCTTAAACAAATTCCAGAAAACTATCAGTTGTACAGCAAGACAGAGGTCTTCATTGCTTGTCCTATGTTACCAGGAGTCCAGGCTGCAGCTAACACCAAGTGGCTCCAGATTGTAAGGTGGGAAATGATTCAGTTGGTGAATGATACAGAATAAGTACTGAACGCAATCAAGAGCGAAATGCATGCGATCCGGTTGATGACCATTCAGTAACGGTATGTCCTGGACCTGCTCACTGCCATGGAAGGGGATTTGTGCAAAAAGATTGGACTGTCATGTTGCACATATAACCCGCCAAATGATGCTGAAAATGGGTCCCTGTGGCACATCATAGGGGCCCTCCACAAGCTAAAGACAGGCATGGAAAATAAAGCAGAATCTGAAGCTGAAGATTGGTTTGATGCAATGTTCTCCTGGGCGTCACATGGCTTGGAGGGTGGTGGAGATATTGGTCCCTATCGTGGTACTCCTGCTGGTGATGTTCTGCCTGTGCCAAATGATACCCTGGTGCTGCGTAAAGACACTCCTGAACAGTGCTATGAGGATGGTCATGATAGGGGCATGTATGGCAACTCCTGTACAAAAGATGGGCATACTCAAACAGACGATTCAAACAAACCGTGCATGTTCAGAATCGAGAGGTCTATAGATCCCCGAAGGACTCTGACTACACCCCCACCAGACCCAGAAAATTATGTCGAACACTAGGTCGACCTAGAAGGTGATGGAGGGTGTATAAACATCACGTGTAGCCTGGAGAAATATGCCCAAGCAGGAGAATGCTTATGTCATGTGTGCCCATGGATTATAGTTATAATTGGTTATTTATAACGTGCTTAAAACCAAAGAGGTTTCTAAGTGTGGACCCACGATTTGAACTTGTGTTGCCCTGCATCATCTTGCTTCCAAGACGAGCGCATTACCACTGAGCTATACTACCCAGGATGAGTATAGGGCCCGGGAAGCAACTGTGTTAGTTAATGGAGGATTAACAAAAGAGGGGAATGTTGGGATGCACGTCCAGCTCCCATGTCCCCCATATTGAGGAAGATACACCAAGCGCACCCAAAAATGGACGTGTGCGACTGCAGGGTGGTGAAACATGCAAAGTAGGGGTAATGTGCGGGCATGTGTATAGCAAGTTTTGGAACCTTAGGTAGGTAAAATATAAGTATGAAGAAACCATGAAGAATAGCATAATAGCCAGCCCGAGTCCCTGTTGCAGGAAATACTGAAGCCCCACCATATTAGAACGAGGACTATTTTGCAGCGGGTCATTGTAGCAGTATATCATGGCAATGAGTCCCCTTTCCCAGCCAAGAGAGCTGAACAAGGAAATCTTCAGGCTTGGTAGATGAAATACAATTGTATTGTGTTGGAGACCTGTGAAACTAGAAAGGAATGTGGCTAGCTGAGCATGAATAGGGCTGCGCCCGTCCCAAAGGACACACCCATGGGAGCTGGGGCAGAGGTCCTGAGCTGGCAAACAACCTTTCTCAGATTTAGGGAACTAGACCCCCAAGATAATGGTCATCCTATTTAAACTGCCAGAGGCCTGCAAACATAACACCTAAATCCTTCACAATTTGACTGATTAGTATGGTCCTGGAGAGGCTCTAGAGAGGGGCAGCTGCCAAGGGGGTGCACAGAGTGAGTTATCCTGTGATTTGTACTATTAGGTGCAAGGGCTGATGCCAACAAATTCAGTACTGCACTGGGAAGGCATGACGGGCGCTTGAGTGTCTGGGATCGTGAGAAGCTCTTCTTCATCCGAGAGGGCCAATTTGACTCAAAAGTATCCACTGGTCTCATGTCAATGACCAGATGCACATCATGTGACTAGGCCAATGGGGAGGGTAACATTCCCAAAAGCCTGCCAATCATGCAAGCAGAACCCGAGGTGGCAAGGCAGAAGACCACGTGTCAGGGGGCTGCAGTAGATTAGATACGGCCAATCGGTCGAGACAATATAGGGTACTGATAGCATGTACATAATGGGTAGTCAATGAGGGTGGGGGATGTGTACGTAATATTGTGTGCATCACGAGTGGAAGTGATGTAGCTTATAATGACTTGTCTGCTTTGAACTCACTCAGAGAGCTCTGTGGCAGTTGGGTTCTATGGCACCCTCTGTCACCTCTTACCTTTTGGTATACAAAATAAACCTTGTTATCCTTGCACCAAGCCTTTTTCCTGGTTGTCTGTCCTACGACTTGTTCCTGCAAAAGGACCAATCAAAAACAAAGTGGTAACCCTAGCCCAAATCCTTCATGCTCTGGACCTCGAGGACTAATTGGTGCTCCTGGACCTCCAGAACATGTAGTTCCATGTTGTCGTCCACCCAAAACATTGAATGTTCATGTAATATGTGGTGGGGCAACCACTATCAATTTGCAGTCCTCCCCTTCGGCCTTACCTCTGTCTTCAGAGTCTTTATGAAACCTGCAGCTGTGTGGCAACTCATCAAAGGACACACACCCCAACTGCAGTCTCAGTACACCTATTTCAGATATGCCATCTACTCCGCAAATTGGGATTCTCTCTCAACTTAAAGAAGTTGACCCCTACATTCGGAGGCTTCAGTTCACTTGGGGGTGATAAACATGTATGAAGGCAGAGACTTCCTTCTGGAGCAACAGGTCAAGCACATTCAGCAGATGATCCTCACACTCCAGAATGGGCTTTAGGCCTTCCTAGGCCCCTTTGACCTCATGGCCTAGTCCATTTCTCTGATGCCACAGGCCAGGTTGCACAGGAGATCCCTTCAGTGGCCACTGCTGTACCAATACACCCAGTCTGAGGGAAAAAACGGATCTGGTCCAGGTCTTGAATGATGTGTTGCGTGACAGCATGTGGTGGGCTAAGAGAAAGCAGCAGACCCACTTAACCCACTTAACCACTGTTGGTAAAAAAGACTATGGTAACCGATGTCTCCTTGAGAGAGTGGGGGGCACATCTGGATGACCTCACAGGTACTGGCCAATGGACAATTATGGAAGACACAGAGCAAATACACCTCTGTGCTATTTGGCTGGTTCTCATGGCTTTTCTCCCCTCACCCAAATTCTAATTAACAATACAGTGGCCATGCACTACCTCCATACGAAAGGTGATGTGGGGTTGCTGCTTCTGTTCAGGGAAGCCATCTGACTGTGGTTCTGGGCTCTGGACAACCCTGTCTCCTACATAGCAACTGATCCGGCATGCACAAAGAGCATGTTGAGTAGGCACTCATTAGTTTTGCATGAATGGGAGCTTTGTGGGGAGATCCTGGAGAAAATCTTTGCCTGATGGGGGACTACTGAAGTGGACCTGTTCGCTTCCAACAGGATGTGAATGTTGTTGTGCTCGAGAGAACAGAGGAAGATTAGGGTGATGTGTTAATTCTTTATTGGACTTATAATATCATGTATATATCCCCCAAATATCCTCATCGCTCTAGTGCTTTGGAGTGTAAGGAGGTTTAGGCCAACATTCCCTTGAGCTTCATGAATTGGGCCAGGAGGACATGGCACCTAGAGATTCTAGACGTGTCTCTTTGCCAGTCCTGCTGCCTTCCAGCCAGAGAGAACTGATCCTAGTAAGAGGGCATCATTCTCCATTCCAAACCGAATACCCTCTACCTTCATGTTTGGCTGTGGAGAGGCAGAGGTGCACAGACTGAGATTCGGTTGGTGAGGGTCTAAATATCATACTGCCAAATCTATCTATCCCAGAAGATGACAGAAAACTCTCCTTGGAGCCAGGAGCGGGACCTACTCATTTTAACTTGGTCCACTTCCTCTTTGTTGGATTTCCTCCTCTCTCTTGCAATGAAGGTCATTCCGATTTGGCTAATTAAATCAATAATGCCCACAATAATTCACTGTGAAGGTTTCCTGATGGCCATTTTGGTCTTTAAGAGGAGTCTGGAGCAAGAGTTCTTCTTCTCTTTCAGTTAAGCAGTGTACTGGTTCACCTCCAAGGATGGCGTCACAGATTCATTTACTATAAAAAGACTATTGTTTCTTTGGGTCACAATAAAAAAGGAATTCTCTCTCCTTTAGTCTCTGGCTCTTTGGTTACTCTTTAGTTCAAATAGCTTTCACTCTGGCTAGCGATGATTATGTCTCTGAAATGTACATTGAGTCAAATCGTGGTTGTAGACCCTCCCGTGTGGGAACCTACACAGAGAACAGGTTATTTGGCCGTTCTCAGTAGAGGGGCTACAAGACCTTTGTTGAAATGTTTAGAGACTTGGGGCTTCACCCTAAGTTACACATGCCTGGGGTTGCTGTTGGTACTCGTGTTCAGAGGAGAATTGCCTAGCATTTCGGTGTTATACTGCCCAGGTGGGTGGGACCAGACTGATAAAATGTATATTCTTCTCTGTGAAGCATACAGTGAGCTAAAACGTCGTTGTAGACTCTCCCGGGTGGGAACCTAGGCAAACAACAGGTTATTAGGCCGTGTGCGTTCTCGGTAGAGGGGCTGCCAGGCCTTTGTTGTTATGTCTTTGACTACTCTATAAGGTCGCTTCTTGAAGGATAATATCTCTTTCGCTATCAGTGCCTCATGCCCCGGTTACAGTTCAATCTGGTTCTCTGAGACTTCTCTGCTCGACACGCGTGTCCTGTAAAGTGGATGGGCACTACTTCTGATTTCTTTCTCTCCCTCAGAACTTCCTGTGACATGGCTTGTCTCGTCACTATCTTTGTTACCTTTGTGTCTATGTCAGCGCCCCGATGCCTGCAGGCTTTTAATAAATAAATAAAATGTTGGGGAATGACTCGTCTCCCACTGCCAGAGTAAAGTTGTGTTCTCTTGAGCCGTCTCAGTGCCACAGGCTTGACTTGTGAAGTGTTAGAACCACTACTGTCATTTTCTCGCTTAACGCCTCTTTCACCAGATTATACTTCTCTTGCATTCTCTGCTCACAGCCGGATGCTTGCTCTGTGAAGTATTGGAACAACTAATTCCACTTCATATATTTCTCTCTGTACCTCATACACCTGTTGGGGAGTGGCTAGACTACAAATCCCAGAAGACAGCTAGCCACAGCTTCTCAGCACTACACACTTGAAGTGTTAGAACGGCTGCTACCTCTTGCGCCATACTTTCCACTTTCTTTCTTCCAACATAGGTTTCATTTTCTATGACTCAGCACCTCTTGTGCTTGTTACACATGGGAAAAGGACACTGCCCCTTTAAGGGCAGCCAAGGAGAAAGAGCGGGAGGAGAGACGGAAAGGGAGGGGCGAGAGAGAGGGGAGAGGCAGTTAGAATTGAGAGGTGAATAAAGTTGGTTCGTAGTGAATTTGGCTCCGTGTCGTTTGTAGGCCTGAGAGCGTACGTATGAACGAGGTCCAACACTGGCGACGAAGCCGATACGACCCGTTGCGTGCCGGCAGCAGTTTGGAGGGCCTGTGAGCCCAGCAGTGCGAGGAGGGCCTGTGAGCCCAGCAGCGTTCAGGGAGGGCCCGTGTGCCCAGCAGTTAAGGAGGGCTCGTGAGCCCAGCAGACCAGGTGGGCCCGTGTGCCCTGCGGCATCAGGACCGGAGAGCCCAGCAGTGGTGGCCTGCCAGCAGCAGACCAGCCGACCAGAAGATCGGGGAGGACCGTGCGCCCAAGACTGGAGAGCCCGGTGGCGAGGAGCCCGACAGCGGAGGACTGCCAGCTAACCAGCCGACCGGAAGATCGAGAGGCCCGTGCGCCCCAACTGCAGAGCCCAGCAGCGAAGAGCCCAGCAGCGGAGGCCCACCGGCAGCTGGCCAGCTGACCAGGTGATCGAGGGGCTCGTGCGCCCGAGACTGAAGTGCCCGGCGACGGAAACCCGCCGACAGCAGCCCAGCCGACCAGGACCGCAGCGCCCAGCAGAGGAGGTCCCGCGCCCCTCGACAAGAAGAGGACCGCGGACGCCAACAACGAGCGGAGCCCGCGGACCAGAAGAGGCCCACAAGAGGAAGGAGACCACGAGGGAACTCAGCAGGCCCACACGTCACGGAAGAGGAGACCCGCAGGCTCGCGGCATCCACCCTCAAGTAAGGAGTCGGAAAGGGGTAGCGAGAAGGGAACCCCGAGTCTCCCACCCACGTGACACATCAGGGAACCAGTGAAATCACCCGAAGGTGACACCTGCAAAAGGGAACCCCGAGTCTCCCACCCACGTGACACATCTGTAGAGACACCCGAAGGTGACATTTGAAAGGGGAACCCCGAGTCTCCCACCCACGTGACACATCTGTAGAGACACCCGAAGGTGACATTTGAAAGGGGAACCCCGAGTCTCCCACCCACGTGACACATCGGTGAACACACCTGAAAAACAAAGAACCCGAAGGTGACATTGCCAGAACGCCACTCTGCACACAAAAAGCAGAGGGTGAACAACGTGCCCCAGTGGGCGAACATACACCGCAGCAGTTCAAGAGAACCACGGTGCAAAAGCCTACCAGAGCACCCCGAGCATCCGCGACGCAGCACTCCACGCTACACACCAAGATACCGCCATGTCATCTGCAGACGCGGCAGACCCTAATGCACCACCACCACCACCGGGAGCTCCCTCCTCTCATGCAAGCCTAATGAGGAGACCTGCCCCGTTCACGCTAAACCCACACCATGACCAGGGGCAGAGATGGGAAGAATGGATGGAGGAATTTGACGACTTCGTGGGTGCCATTGGCACACAAGAACCTCCCAACATACTGAGCATATTTGCAAATGTCGCAGGGAGAGAAATCAAAAATATTATACGCACGATCCCTCCACAAGATCGCACCACATATGCAAGACTCCTGCAAGCCATTAACGAAAAACTGGTCATCTCACCCAACCGGGACTATGAAAGGTACACTTTCAACCAATGTGGCCAGCTACCTCACGAATCAATAGGGGAGTTCGTAATACGCCTTCAGAGGAAAATATCCAAATGTGACTTTGCTAACTTTAATGACGAAGAAGCCATTAGATTACGCATCATAGAAGGGTGTGTATCCTCGATGTTCCGGAAGCACCTCCTCAAGAAACCCCTATCCCTAAAAGAAGTGCTAGACCTAGCCAGGATATACGAAAGAGTGGACATTCAAGCAGCAGCCATTGAGAACCCAAAAAAGGGAGAAACCATAGCCGCAATACATCCCTACGCCCGCCAGCCAAACACCCAACCAAGGACCAACCAGAGGTACCCGACACAACGAGCACAGGGTGACCGCCAATGCTATCGCTGCGGATTTGAATATCCACACAGAGGACCGTGCCCCGCCATTGGGCAACGATGCATGAGATGCGGAATGGAGAACCACTTCCAAGTGATGTGCAAAGAACTACTACCGGAAGGAGGATCAGCACCCCCACGATCTGCCCCTCGCACGATGGACGCACATAAAGAACAGCATCACCATGTGGACAGGAACGCACCTCTCGCGCCATCATATCAACGCCCAAACACAGTGAGAGCCTTGGAAGGACTTCAGATTGAACCAGACAGGAAAGACCACGAATTATACGATGCCTATCAGGATGACTTCATGCGGGAACTGGAACGTGAAGACACCCGCAGAGTGGAAGCACCAGACAACCGGGAACGTGACAGGGAGCCATACCCTTACCCCCCACCACACTATCCACCAAGTGGAAACGAACAGCCTCAATATCTGCAGGACGGCTACGACCGAGAGTATGTATGCCTTCTCAGCGTGGAGGAGGAGGACACCGCGGCTCCCAGAGTAACAATTCAGATGGGAAGAACCCAAAATAGATTTATTGTTGATACAGGAGCGACGGTCAACGTCATGAATGAAGACATCTATCGTGAAATAGCTTCAACATACCCCATCCAAGAGTCTAGGACACACATCTTCCAATGGGGAGCAGCCCAACCCATGACATCAAAAGGGAAATTTCAATGCGACTTACGACACAGAGGCATCACAGTAAC
The DNA here is from genome assembly GCF_040938575.1 of Ambystoma mexicanum. Lineage (NCBI taxonomy): Eukaryota > Metazoa > Chordata > Amphibia > Caudata > Ambystomatidae > Ambystoma > Ambystoma mexicanum. The sequence continues at coordinate 846,012,458 of NC_090941.1, read as the reverse complement.
CGCCACGATACATGTGATAAGAAGCCCAGCTATTGGCCGCTGCCTTCTCAGTTACAGGACAGCTAACGCACTTGCCCTGATTGACCTACACTATGACCAGTCGGAGGTCATTGAAGGACTACCACTACCATGCGAATCCGTCAGGGCAATCATAGACAGACCATTGGCAAAAACAGAACTCAAGAACACTTTCCCCAAACTGTTCGAAGGAGTAGGAATGCTAAAAGGGCCATGCATCAAACTACACATAGACAAAAATGTCAGGCCAGTTCCACAACACCCACGGAAAGTGGGTTTCCACCTCCAGGAACAAGTGTCAAAGGAAATACACCTTCTCCTCCAGAACGACATCATAGAGAAAGCGGAAGGGCCAACACCCTGGGTGTCACCGATAGTAATTGTCCCCAAGGACAATGGTCGCCTTCGCATATACGTAGACATGCGCATCCCGAATACTGCCATCCAGAGAGAAAGGCACCCAGGACCAGGATTGGAGGACATGCTAATCAGGTTAAACCAGGCGAGGTTTTTCTCAAAACTTGACCTCAACCAGGGCTACCATCAACTCGTCCTGGATCCAGAATCACGGCCCATAACCACATTTGCAACGCACGACGGCCTGTTCCGATACAAAAGGTTAAACTTCGGCATCTCATCTGCCGCAGAAATATTCCAAGAGACCATCAGGCGTCTCATAGCATCAGAGACGAATGCACTAAACTACAGTGATGACATCCTCATATTTGGGAAAGATCAAGACCAGCACGATAAGGCTCTCAGGAACATCTGCTCCATCCTACAAGATGCAGGGCTAACACTGAATGAGTGCAAGTGCGTCATTAACAGAACAAGTCTCAAGTTCTTCGGACACACATTCTCCAACAACGGCATATCTGCAGACCCAGACAAAATAAAGGCCATCACTGATCTTCGAGCGCCGACGAACACAGCAGAGTTACGCTCGCTATTGGGAATGGCGGGATATTGTGCGCGATACCTTCCAAACTACGCCACAACGACTGACCCGCTCCGCAACCTCCTGAAGAAGAACCAACCATTCACATGGGACGCACCCTGCCAGGAGGCATTCACAGCGATAAAAGAGGGACTCACCAACAACAAACAACTGGCATATTTTGATCCCAACTGGCACACCATCATCACAGTTGATGCGAGCCCGGTGGGGCTGGGAGCCATCCTAGCACAAACTGACTCCGCAGACAACGGCCACCACGCAATAGTCGCCTACGCCAGCCGAGCCCTGTCACACACGGAAAAGGCCTACTCTCAAGCAGAGAGAGAAAGCCTGGCCGCGGTATGGGCGTGTGAAAAATACCACCACTTCATCATTGGCCGAAAATTTACCCTAGTGACAGACCACCATCCCTCCTATCTATCTTTGGGAACCCCAGGACGAAGATGCCACCCCGCATAGAGCGATGGGGGATAAGACTACAGGAATACGATTACACCATCATCCATAAACCAGGAGGAGACGCAAACCCAGCGGACTACTTGTCCAGACACCCTCTACCAGACAAAGATGACACTTTGGCACATGAAGCCACTGAATATGTCTTGTACCTATCGTCAAATGCCATGCCGCCCACCATCTCGACCACGACGTTCGAGGAAAGGAGCAAAGCCGACCCAACGATCAGGGCCGCTATCACCCTCACCCGCTCCAACAAATGGAGGGAACACCACTCAAATAGAACTGAAGAAGGAGACGTGGACCAGAAAGAATTAGACCGGCTAGCCAAAGTAAAAGATGAACTTATAGCAACTGACCAAGGGCTACTACTATGAGGAAAGAGGCTAGTAGCACCAAGAGACCTAAGGAAGACACTAGCAATGCTGGCGCACGAAGGGCACAGGGGAATGGACAACACCAAAAGGTTCCTCAGGAACTATGTCTGGTTCCCATATATGGACATGATAGTGGAGGACATGCTCAGACACTGCAGACCCTGCCAACTGGCAGCCCAAGGACAAAACCCAAACCCCCTCCAACTCACCACGCTGCCAACGAGACCCTGGCAAAAGGTCGCAATGGACTTTTATGGACCCGTAGAAGAGGGAGGGTATCTATTAGTAATAATAGACGAGTACTCGAGATTCCCATTTGTGAAGCAAACACCCTCGACATCCTTCGCTGACAATGCGCCCATAGTGGACGAACTTTTCAGCGAATGGGGCATCCCCAACGTCGTGAAGACCGACAACGGGTCCCCTTTCCAGGGACGGGAATTCGCAAACTTCGCAAAACACCTAGGCTTCTCCCATCAAAAGATCACACCACTCTGGCCCCAAGCCAATGGGATGGTCGAACGGTTTATGGCCACGATCAAATTGACCCGACAAAAGGCAGTAGCGGAACAGACACCCCATCCGAAAGCCATCTGCAGCATGCTCCGAAGCTACCGGAACACTCAACATGACGCAACTGCAAAGCCACCCGCTGAACTCATGGTGAGATACCAACCCAGGACACGTATCCCACAATGGGAGGACTATACACCGGAAGAAGACCTAGCCATCAGGGAACGTGACGCTGAGAAACGAAGGAAAGCCAAGCAATGGGCTGACACAAGAAGGAGAGCAAAGGAACAACAGCTGGAAGTTGGACAAACAGTACTGGTCCGACAAACACAGCGCAAGAAAACGGACACTCGATACCATCCAGAGCCAAGAATCATCACAGCTATCAAAGGGCCCATGGTCACGGCAACCGGAGAACTAGGGGACATTACCCGTAACTCCTCATTCTTCAAGAAGCTGTATTTGGAAGAACCTGAACCACCAGAGATACCCGACGAGAGCCTCAATGAGGAAGAGGAAACGGAACCCCCAATAGAGTCAAGCGGCGAGAGGAGAGAATCACCAGGGAGACCCCCGAGGACGATAAAGAAACCGATGAGGCTCATCGAACAGATGTAGCCGGACTGTTATGATAAGCACGGGGGAGGTGTTACACATGGGAAAAGGACACTGCCCCTTTAAGGGCAGCCAAGGAGAAAGAGCGGGAGGAGAGACGGAAAGGGAGGGGCGAGAGAGAGGGGAGAGGCAGTTAGAATTGAGAGGTGAATAAAGTTGGTTCGTAGTGAATTTGGCTCCGTGTCGTTTGTAGGCCTGAGAGCGTACGTATGAACGAGGTCCAACAGTGCTGTTGTTCCAAAGTCTCTCCGAGAATGCTTCTTGCAACACAGTTCAATTGTTTTTTCTTTCAGCGCTTCTTGCACCCCTTTTCACTTTCACTGTGCTTCTGGCACCATATTTCACTTTTTTTCCCTTGAAGCTTTGCCAGCACCACAGGTTTGACTTGAGAAGTGCTAGAACGACTCCTTCCAATAAATCATCCTTACCAGTATGCGTGCATGCGCCTCGTGCACTATACGTGGGAGTTACCATACTGCAACTCATAACTCTTATCCACATTTGTTCAATATTATAGTGCCTCGTCCAACTTTTGGTAATCCCTGGACTGAAATTCCCAGCATCCAGCACTGCTTTCAATGTTTCAGCACCCCTTGCATTAATTGGGGAAGTCATTGAACTAAAACTCCCAGCATCCAGCAGCCCTTGGCTTTCTTTCATTGCTTCGGGGTCTCCTGCGCCCTTTTGGTGAGTCGTCGGGCTGCATCGCATAGCATTGAGCTCTACTTGGCTTCCTTTCAATTTTTCAGTGCCTCTCATGCTCCATTGCAGGCGGCCAGGAGAGACAGCTCCCAGCACATGGGTCCCCTTACCTCTCTTCCGGGTACTCGGGGAGCTCTTGCTCTGATCTACTCTCTCAGCCTCCTTCTCATCAGAGGCAACGGTGTCCGAACCTTCCATCTCCTGCCAATGGTCCTCTCACCTCTCCATGTCCTCCTTTTCATGCATTCACTGATGTGTGTGCTGGTTCCCTCTCTTAGGCCTTGCTACATGGATACATTTGGGGAATCATCTTCTCGGCATCTTCTGCACACCTTCACCATCCTTTCCCTTCACTCTCTGGCCAGCCACCCTTGGTCTTCCTCCTAACCCCACCTATGAAGCTAAGAACCTTTCGGTCATCTTTGACTCCACACTTTCCTTCTCCGCCCACATCTCTGATGTCTCTAAAAAGTCAAACATCCTACTGCACCTCCTCAGGGGTAATCTGCCTTTCCTCTCCTTCCACCAGAAGCTCATGGTCTCCCAAGCTCTGGTTCTCTCTAGGTTGGACTATTGTAACAGCCTCTTTCTAAATCTACCTGCCTCTAGTCTCTGCCCTCTGCAACTAATCCAGAACAGGACTGCGAGACTTGTACTTGGCCTCAAGCCCTGGGATTGTATCTCTACAGCTCTGAAATCTCTCCATTGGCTCCCAGTGGAGGCAAGGATTAAATTCTAAACCCCCTGCATTGTCCACAAGGCTTTATGGGGCCTGGGTCCAAAATACCTTCAGCTATCCTTCCGCAAATACATCCCCTCTCGAGCTCTTCGCTCCTCTACCTCTAACTCCCTCAGGGTCAGTCGTTTCTCAAAGAAACGAGCTGGGGGTAGATCTCTGTCTTCGGCTGGGGCCTCTCTCTGAAACATCCTCCCTACTTTCTAAAACTTGAGGAGAACCATCTCCGGTTCCGGAAGCACCTCAAGACCGTCCTCTTTGCTTCTGCCTTCGCTCCTCCTATCCCCTGTTGATCTGCTCTCTCTTGGCACTGTGCACCTGACCACCCTCTGTTCCCTGGGCCCAGGTATCTGCTCACCCTACCACCGTCCTGCACTGCCTCCTGGCCACCCCTTGCACTGGGGACTGTATCTGTACCCATACAGTCCCCCTACCCCCATTTTCTTCTTTTTCTGCACTTATCAGACTTACCCAGTCTGCCGTCTTAAACACAGCATTTGCCCCTTGCTGGCTGCACTACAACTGTTTATTGCCTCTATTATCTATTTACTTTTTTATTTATCTGTTTCTCCTCTGCTCCGCACTTTCCACTCTCCCCCTTCCATGCACTTTTCCCCCTTTCCCTTTCCCATGCACTTGCGCGTTCTCAATGTCACTGGGCCTATTAAGATCGCTGTTTTGTTCTCCCCTGTTCCCCTCCCTTGGTTGTCGTGCTCTGAAACACTTTTGTATGAGCATGATACAAATAAAATATCACATCATATCGGCAAGGTTAGACATTTTTTATCCTCTGACATGGACTCTGCAACTCTGCACATCAGCAGCTTCTAACGGGTTTATCAGATCGCCCTAACTTAATGTTTTTGCTTGATCTTCATTCAGCCCTGCCCCTTCTTCTTTGCTCAGCAGAGCAGCAGAGCAGGTTAGATCACCATACACTGGAGCAAAAGTCTTACGTATTGGCCATTTGGTTTTCTCTCACAACAGAACTTTGCCACAGCAGTTTTTCAAAGGTTCAACAAATGTTTTTCCTGCCACACCAGTTTATTGTTCCTGTATGGGATTTGAGTTTGGTTTTGGACTTGCTTATGGCATGATTCTTGGTTTTTTACGAATTTCTCACCCTTACAAGGATTCTCCTGATTGCCATCACTTCAGTCAAATGAGAGATTAGCTTGATAGTATGTAAGATTTGACCCAGGTTTCTTTTGATTAAAGACACCAAAGTTTATTCAATATATGCTTGCTTGGGAGTAAACTCCTCTTTCCTGCTTACGGTGGTAATCGAGTTACTCATCTGTCAAATTATTATTTTGCTGTATTTTTCCTTTATCATCCCAAGATGGGGTATCAGTTCAATCGGGCAGATAACAAGAGGACCCTGAAGTTCCATGTCTCTTGGACAAGAGGCTTCCTGAAAGATGGCCAGCCTCTTGTAAGGTTTGCTGGTGCTTGTGCAGGAGGAGCGGTTTTAGACATTTCAGCTTGTAATATCGTCTGCTGCAGGAATCCATTTCACACAAAGGTAGCAGGATCAAAATCCTGTGGGCCACATTCGGCATATATTCCCCTCATCTATTTCAATTGAATTTTGAAGCTGTCTGGTATGATCGGAGGTTTAGCATTAAGTAGAAAAAGATTTCATGATTATCATCCTAGACACATCGAGAGCTTTGTAATAAATGTCAGTGTCCCAATGATGTGTCTTTTCTACTATAAATGATTTACTGAATAATAACTTAGGAATTACTTGCTAGGATGTCCTTGGCACCTTCTCCCTCCCACCACACGCGCCCATCGCTCCTTACCACTTCTGTCTGTTTGTTTTACGCGACTCTGCCTTTGAGGTGCAATCTATGGAAGTGTAGCTATTTGTGCCATTACTTCTCTGTCTATGTGACTGTTGTTGTAATTTCTAAATGGACCAATACAAATTCTAAATTTAAAAATAAACATACAAAATTAGAGTCATCCTCTTGTACACTGAAAGTCAATTCAACTCTGCAATGCACTTACCTGAAGGTCGTTATTCAATCTATGTGAGCTTCTTGTATTATTTCCTGCTTACATTTCTCATAGCTTTTAAACTACTGTAGACCTTGCAAAATCTACTCACCCACTAACCCTAGCACTTTTAAGATGGGTCGAGTACCATTTTAATGGTACTCGACCTTTCTGACGAGTGTACCTAGGATTTTGTTTTTCAATCAATATTTTGCTTTGAGTGCATTTGGCAGACCGCACTTCCAGAGTCTTTGCCGACAACCACTCTTCCACCCCTACAGCAATCACCTGCGGAGTGCCCCAAGGCTCCTGCATCTCCCCTACCCGCTACAATGTATAAACTAAACCCACTTCAACCTCCTTGACTCTCTCAACATTAAGTATACAAACTACACCAACGATACCCAGATCCTCATCCCCCTCACCGGTGATCACCGCCTAGACTCCCAAAAAATCAACACCATATAGGAAACCATCCAACCCTGGATGGCCGCCCACCGCTTATGTCTCAACAATGAGAAAACAGAACTCCTCGTTGGCAACCCCTCACACCTCGCCAAACTCAGCCCAGACTACAAGCTGTTCACCATTGATAACCACCCCACCACATCTCGTCGACTGTCAAGATACTTGGCTTCCATGTTTTCGCCACTCTCACCTTGGCCCACCACGTCAACGCCACAGCCTCATCCACTGCATACGTGACGTTGCTCATCAACGCGGACTGACCCTTTCTATCGATTGGTAACTGCCTCAAGTTTGCCAGTGTCATTATTGGCTCGAAATTAGACTACTGCAACATCCTCCTCGGAGGCACCTCAGAGCGTAACCTGAGCAGGCTACAAAACATTCATGTTAGTTGAAAGAGTGTTTTCAGTTCTCTGCTGCCCAAGATTTGGAGAACAGTTGAGTGCACAAAAGGTAATTGTTATGGCTAATTGTCTACTTTCGGTTAGGTCCGAAACAATCTGTTAAAGGAAACGATAAGAACATAAACTGTCTGCCAACGGCACACAAGTAAGATAGGGTTGGAACGAGAAATTGTGGTTTCAATGCTAATATCTGCTTTCTCTCACAAATTGCCTGTTGTTACTCTATGAGTAATATTAATTCAATTTCTACATCCAGTCTTATCAAATGGTAAAGTTTACATATGAAATGTATGCAAGTGGTACAGGCACATCCTATAAACATGTTAAATGTTTTTTAAAAACAACCCCCTTGTCATGGTTACAGCTTTGGTGTTAAGTGGAAATAAGGTAAATTACCTGCTGCAGCCCATTAACTCCAATCCTTTGGGCTGGAACGCCATTTAAATATGACAAAATCCCAAGTGAAGTGACAGTTGGAGTAGCCTCTTGGAATGTTTGGCTGTACATTCTCACGTTGGAGTAATGAATAAAGGAGACACAGAACATCATGGCCCTGATTCATGGATTATTTGCGCCGAAAAAAAACAGGATTTGTACGCCATTCTGCCCGTAAATCCCTGTTTAACAAATGGGGATTTGTGGGCAGAATGGCACACAAATCCTGTTTTTTTCGGCGCAAATAATCCATGAATCAGGGCCCATGTGTGGGAAGCAACATCATTTCTCGTAGCTGCACAATGCAAGCATTTTTTATAATAAATGTAGTGGTACATACTGTTTACATCATTGCTGTTTGAGCAACTGTTAAAAATACCCAGCACTCCAAGAGTAAGATTAAGCAATGGATCGGGCTTTCCAGCACAATATTACCTTTGTGGGTGTGGTTAAGGCTATGGGTCTTGCCAGCCTGTGTTTAAGGTGATTTAAAATGTTTGGTAACTCCGTAGAGTTGGACTGTACAATGCATAGACACATGTTGAGATTTGTGGGTATAGAGACAGATGCCCTGCTGTCGTTTGAAGTACTGTTTCATAGTAAAAGTCCTACCTTGTATTTAAAATATAATCAATGTAAAGATTACTTATAAACATCCCGGTTATGCATTGTGTGACATACTTTGCAGTTAGTTCTGCTGGAATTAATGAGCGTGCAGCAGAATGTCATCAAAGAAACATGATAAACCCAGCACAGATTCCATTTTCTTGCTTAGCACTGAGCAGTTTATGTAAAGATGACGTAATGGATATCTTTACGAGACACCTTTACAGCTCTGAAACGGTGTGTACCTTTACCACACAATTCTCACCTTTCTATGGCTTTGGGTATCAGTTCATAGGTGACGCACTTGCGCATTCAGATGTACTCTTTGCCATTTTAACTTCTCTATGGTCTATTTCATGCTTACACCTTTTGGGTGGACACAGACCTCTGGAATTGCGGGCATAGGGAGGGAAATTAGTACTTGCTTTTGAACATCATTTTAGTGCCATCTGTGGGAACTATGTGCTTGACTTAAGCATAGGCATGCGTTTAACCCCTTAAGTGCCAGGCTACTATGCAAGTCTATGCAAAAAGGACGAGCATACTCGCCCTTGGCACTAAAATGATGCATCATTTTTTACCTTTACTTTTCTGGAGGGAAAACCTTCCTTTTTGCAAAGGTTTAAAAAACCTTTGCATGTTGTGTATCGATGTGGTACCAATAAAACCAATGAGGTTTTGGCTGTTTTGAATATTAAAGAGCATTTTGGGAAGATAAAAATGACCAAAAAGCTTTATATCTGTCACATATGTTGGAGTTGTATGACTGGATCTCTAAATACCGAAAGCACACTGTGCTTGGCACACATTTCCTTTATTTTTTATTTTTTAAAACAACGTACCACAAACAATAAAGCTTTAGTAAATATCAAGCATATATACAACTTTGGCCATCAACAACTTTAGCTATAAGAGTGAAATGACTGCTAACAGCTCATCATTTCTCGCAGTGTTGTGGATCAGCCAGACTCAGAGAAACAAAGTTGCGTTTATATCTAAAAAATGACAACCAGTAAATAAAAAATACACTGCAATAAAATGCCACTCTTCAACATCCCAAAGCCCTCAAACTTCTGCAAAAAAAGACTTGGTCATATCATGGAAACCAGCACTTAACGCAGGGCCTTCTTCAAGGGTAAGGAAAAGGCAGCACATCTGCTCTTTTTGTTTTTTAACCTCAGAGACTCTATTCATGTACCTCTTGGCCATGCATCCCCACAGCACTGCTGTTTGCAAAGACTCTTTCAGTGTCAATTTATTTCTTACGGTTGTTGCTCTTACCCTTTTCAGAAAATAGAAACTTAATTGATCTGACTGATAGCCCACTTCCTTTTCACTTGCATGAATCAATATTTAATTGTTCGAAGAACCTTAATGTGTACTCTAAACATCCTACTGCTCATTGGCAATAATAGCTTCTCTCTTTAAATGCCCTGGTAGCCCTGCACACAGTTCAGTGCCCATGGAGCAAAATTAGCCTGTCTTTGTTTTGTTTGTCTGTTTTGTGACCTGATTTCAATAGTGTGTCCATAGTGATCTCGATTCTTGCTCTTCAGTTTTGTGTCCATTCCCCAGAGATCATTATTAGTTTTGGCTATTAGGTGACACTGCAAGCACTGCCTATAGGCGTAAGCTATTGGCCTGGTAAGTGAAGAGAGACGAGAGATGGGATGGAAGTATGGATACACAAGTTGTGGATACAGTATTGTTTGTTATTCTACCCATGCATTGACTGGCAATAGCACTGCTAGTCCCTAGAACCTTTCGCATCCACTACCTGCCATCCCCAAAACACACCTCTGTGGGATATATCTGAGCTAGCTATGTGCTTTTAGGGTGGTGCCATTGTTATTTCTGCCCAGTCTTTTGAAAGTTAATGGCTTAATTGCAGCTCATGTAAATCAGATCCTGATGTAATAACAATTTCTCAATCAAGTTTACCTTTAGTCACTTGTTTTATGAGCAGTATATGTGTCTTTGTGTCTGTTTCTTGCACTGAATTCTTGTTAAACTAAGCATTGGTAAAACCAACGGTTTTAATTCTTGCACAGGTATCAGATATAGGCATTTGCCAGGCACTGCCATAATATGCACAGGTGCAACATTTACCAGCTGTTGCCATCTTATGTCCCAGTTGTGACAATTTTGACAGTGCCTGGAAAATGTGTATCCCATCCCTACACAAAAGCCAAAACTGTTGGCTTTGTCAGTGCTTGTTTTAGACTTATTTTTTCCCTTGGACTTCTTCCATGCTTAATATTATTTGTTAAGCTATTGGGGGGGGAGTGAAATTATCATTGGCGGGGCAAAAACAGCTGATTGGAACTCATAATTTACTACTGTTTTTATGTTGAAAGAACTAATGCTGCATGCCAACCCTGATTGCATTGTGCACTGCATGCCCGCAAGTTTCTTTCGCATGCATTCCACTCCCACTCACATATTTATTTCTGTGGCCTTCCAGTGCTTTAAATGGGCAGCTCTATCCGGCCCTCAGTACCTGCACTTCTTATTCTTGGCTGTAATGAGGGCCGGGACTTTTCCAAACTCGAAGAGAGTACCAGTAATCATTGCCACCGTCCCTTATTTGCTTTTCCCAGCTGAGGTTCGCTCTTTCTCAAAGTGCAGGAAAGCACAGTTGCTCTCCCTGTAGTTTGCTCTGTGTCAACAAAGCATTAAAATAAGGGCAATTAGAGGTTGATAGCCCAGGCGCAGGGGTGCCTGAAGGAGGACTATTGTCCATTAAGAGTTGGGAATGGGGGGTGGAGAAGGTAGGGGATAATAAATGGGAGGGACCCATTACATTGCATGCATAGACTTAACAGGTGACATTACATTGTGTTGCATTTTCTTTAACACCATTTAAAAATAATTTTCTTTCCGTGTGAAAACAGTTTTTAAAACGTACCCACCTTTGTAAACTTTTAGTGTAATCTTCTTATCAGGATGGGTAAAATAAGGCTATAATCCTATTTTTGCTCCACATGATATTTAAACGATTTATTTAATGTCAAGTTAGTGTTTTATGAAATTTGTGTAGTTTGAAATGAATTGCCATTCAAATTAATCTTTCCAAACCTAAACCTGAACACATACTTATATAACTACAGATGGAAGATATGTAGCCAAGAGCTTCATTCGCAGACTGACCTCAAATCCTAGTTTACCAGCTAAGCAAAGTGTGTGATCCTGGGCAAATCATTTACTCTCACTGTGCCTTTTTTTTCAAAAATTGAAAGTCCTAAGGAAAAATAAGTCCCCGAAGATTTCCTTTACACAGGCACCCTATGTCCTTCCACGGATTTCAGTGGGGATTGTGAGAGTTTATCAGTTACTTTGCTGTTTAAACACTCTAGATTAGCCATAGATCATGCGTACTCAATGGGATACATTGTCTTTCTGAATCTCCTTAAACACTCTAGATTAGCCATAAATCATGCGTACTCAATGGGATACGTTGTCTTTCTGACTCTCCTTAAACACTCTAGATTAGCCATAGATCATGCGTACTCAATGGGATACGTTGTCTTTCTGACTCTCCTTTCCTTCAAAGCCTGCCAACTTTTATACATGACAATATTTGTGCGAAAACAGGGCAAATTCAGTCCGTGACTGATGGACGTCTTTGATAGGCGACAGCATTAGGCTGACAGAATCAAATTTCAAGCAAATTACTTAAACGTACACCATTATACTGAGATTGTGGTTGGAATCACTTATTGTAATATTTCAGTGTGTCAGGGTCCCAATGCCCAAGATCAGAACAAAGGGACTTTCACAGAGAGAAAGAGAGTGAAAATATGATTGGAGTCGGGATAAGTGGTCAGAGGGACAAATAGAAAGTGATACAAATAGACAGTGAGACACAAAGGGCCTCATTAGGAGGTTGGAGGTGGCCATGGCCTATTAGCGCCATGGCTGCCTCCAAACTCGTTCCGACTCCGCCCTGGTGAATGGAGCAATTACCGGTCCATTCCAAAGTTGGCGGGACCGGTAATTCCCCATTCACCAGGGCCCTTCCCCATTCCCATTTGAGCCCCCATAGGGCTCAATGGGAATGGGGAAGGCGCTAATAATGGTACCGCAAATTACGGTACCGTTATTAGCTCCAGAGTCCCTTTGCGGGTCCCGTCCTTAACGCCTGGAAAAACCAGGCGTTAAGGGAGGACCCGCAAAGGGAACTCGTAGTAGGGTGGTAAGGGATTACCGGCACCGGTGCCTTTACCAGTGCCGGTAATCCCTTACCACCCGCCTCGTAATGAGGCCCAAAGAGCAAGACACACATATGGGCCTCATTACAACTCTGGCGGTAGCCGTGCCGTTTAAAACGGCACAGCTGCCGCCAGAGTTGCATTATTTCCGGCACCCGCAAATGGGCAAGAACCGGGTCATGCCGTGCTCGGCAGACCCGGTAATTGCCCATTTGCGGATGCCGGAATCAAGGGCCTCCCGATCCCCATTCTGCCCCATAGGGCTGAATGGGGATGGGGACGTCGGATGCACCGGCACATTCAGAGTTGTGCCGGTGCATCCGAGGTGCTCTGCTCACGGGTGCCGTTACACCCGCCAGGTTTTATAGAGCTCATAGTATGGCGGTCCGGGAACTACGATACCGGCATGCTTACCGGTACCGTAGTTCCCCTACCCGCAATGCTCGTAATGAGGCCCATAAAGTGAGACACATAGGGCCTCATTACGACCCTGGTGGTACAGGGTTAACGGCGCCGTAAAAGGTGCCGGCGCCGTTAACCCCGTGCCTCCTCATTACGAGGTCCCCTCGCGGGACCCGGTAAGCACGCCTGGTTTTCCCAGGCGTGCTTACCAGGTCCGGCGAGGGGAAGAGGGAGCAAACAACGGGCCAACTCGTAATGGCCCGTTGTTTGCTCCCTCTCCCATTCTCATTCAGCCCTATGGGGGCTGAAATGGGAATGGGAAAGGCCCGGGTCCGGGTCTTTGGAGGGAGGAATTACCGGGCCTTCCGAACTCGGAATGGCCCGGTAATTCCTCATTCTGTGGACCCGGACGCGATTTCGGCAGCAGCCATGCCGCCAATAGCGGCATGGCTACCGCCGAGGTCATAATGAGGGCCATAGAGAGCTTCGTGACTGGGCAGAAATACAGGGAATTTGATGACGGGGAAATGCGCAAGAGCAATTTTTGGACATTAAGGGGTCTGAGCCCCAGACCATTTAAAGCCTACATTGGTGAGTCCATGCACTTCCCTTTTTCTATCTAAAGCACTGTGGCCTTCTGTTAAGAACCACTGAAACCTTGCCAATCGCACGTTACTTGCCTAAACAGTCAGTGGGCCTCATTCCGAGTATGGCGTTAAGGGTCAATGGTCACCGGTAACGAGACCGGTGCTATTAAACCCTTACCGCCCTACTACGAGTTCCCTTTGCGGGTCCTTCCTTAACGCCTGCTTTTAGCAGGCGTTAAGGACGGGACCCGCAAAGGCACTTTAGTGCTAATAACGGTACCGTAATTTACGGTACCGTTATTAGCGCCTTCCCCATTCCCATTGAGCCCTATGGGGGCTCAAATGAGAATGGGGAAGGGCCCTGGTGAATGGGGTATTACCGGTCCCTCCAACCTTGGAATGGACCGGTAATTACTCCATTCACTAGGGCGGAGTCAGAACGATTTTGGAGGCAGCCATGCCGCAAATAGCGGCGTGGTTACCTCCAAAGTCGGAATGAGGCCCAGTATGCCTCGCACAAAAGGTTTCTATTTGTGTTCACTAAATGGGATTTGATAAAGATAAACGTGACGTCAATAACGGCAAGCATCTCTTCACAGCAAAATTTCGACCACCCTCCGTAAATCGCACGTTTGCAACGTTTCGCTCACCATGTTATCTGCGTGGACTGTCGTAATCGCACAATGACACTGCTTTTTTCAAAAATTTCTGTGAAAAGGCTGTGTACAAATATTGCTCTCTTTCGCCTACCGCTGCTTTTAACCCTTACCCTATTCACCAGTGACTGCTGCAGACATGCCTGCTGCAGTAACCACTGTGCCAAAGACAGGTAACAACAACAGGATCCAATCCCAGTGCGCCGGACTCAACCGTTGCCTCTTCCAACCATATCCATTGGGCCTCATTACGACCCTGGCGGTACGGGGTAAACAGCGCTGTAAAAGGTGCCGGCGCCGTTTACCCCGTACCGCCTCATTACGAGGTCCCCTCGTGGGACCCAGGAAGCAACGCCTGGTCAAACCAGGCGTGCTTACCGGGTCCCGCGAGGGGAAGAGGGAGCAAACAACGGGCCAACTCGTAATGGCCTGTTTTTTGCTCCCTCTCCCATTCCCATTCAGCCCTATGAGGTCTGAAATGGGAATGGGGAAGGACCGGGTCCGGGTCCTTGGAGGGAGGAATTACCGGGCCTTCCGAACTCAGAATGGCCCGGTAATTCCTCATTCTGAGGACCCAGACCCGGACGCGATTTCGGCAGCAGCCATGCCGCCAATAGCGGCATGGCTACCGCCGAGGTCGTAATGAGGCCCATTGACTAATGGAAACTGTTTCGCATGAAATAAAAACTCAAGTTATTATTATGATTGCATCCATATCGACAGTTTTGAAATGACTGTAAACGTCCCCAAGGCCGCCCAGTTTATACTGTAAAATGCGTCTTGTAAAGGAACAAGCTGAAAACACGAGAGAGTCATTTCATTTCGCACTGAGAAAGAAACCGAGAAATGTATTTTGTTTTACGGTGAAGGTCGTTTTCCTGAGCAGCGCATTTACAGAAGCTCTCTGTGTTCGGCCTAATTGGGCTGCTCTGTTATTTTTCGCTGGCGATTCCCACAGTCTTTAAGCTACTTCCCATTACTCGAGAAGAGCTGCTTACACCGAGCATGTTCCTCGCCCTTTCTCGTGCGGGACTCTGGCAGCTATACTTTTGTCTCCTCGTCTATTGAGAACGGGAACGATTTTTTAATCGCCCCACCGCTTGGGCCCCGATTCGTCTTGGAATTATATAACTTTAAAAAAGTATTTGATATAGAACGACCATTCGCTCTATGTACAGCAGAGTGTTTTTACAAATAAGGGTTTTAGTGTAGCCTCGAAAACTGGAGGCCATGCCTAAAATTAAGAGAAATAGAGAGCTGCAGGAAGCAGCATACTGTGCCCCTGTGTACAGTAGTTCTAGCTAAAGAGAGTTTTAGCTCTCTGACAGAGCTCTTGTATCATTATGTAGAGCATGGGTCTGCAACCGTTGGCTCTCCAGATGTTTGGGACTATAACTCCCATCAGCCCTAAGCAGTATAGTCAATGACGAGGGATCATGGGAGCTGTAGTCCAAAACATCTGGAGAGCCATAGGTTACAGACCCCTGATTTAGAGGGATCCCAGGGCCAATCAGCTGAGCTATGATGGTTGTCTGAGAGCATCATGGTGAAGGATCTGTTGTAGGACAGGGTATTTTGTAGAAACCAGGGCTATTGTGTAAGCTCGAGGGAGAGTTGTAGAATATGCATATACAGATGATTGTGTCTACTTTGCCTAGTTCAATACGTTTCCCACCTATGTGCTGCAGTTATAGTTTACACCTAATGCTTTTTATATTGGTAGTAGACTGCTCCGTATTCATGGCTAAACAATGATACCAATTTTGGGGCCAATAATAATGATGCAACATTCCTCACCCTAACACCAAGCTACAGCATCGGCTAAAGTTAAGTAGAGAGACGTGCAACACAAAGGAGGAGTGTGCAATATCCCTGAAAATGAGCAAAACTGGTGGTGAGTGCATCACTGTAAAGGCTCTGTTAAAGAATAATCCATTCACTAAAAGGCAGGGGTAGTGTGTGGGGTGGGGAGGGGGGAGAATTGTAGAATGGTGCATGTAACAGCTCCTTTTGGCTTGCTTGCATAGTTCATTAATATTTTCTCCACCTACAGACTGCATTATAAATATAAAAGGTGAGGGGGGATAGCTCAGGGGCAACGCGTTTGTCTTGGAAGCAAGACAAGGCAGCAAAGCATTTGTCTTGTAAGCAAGACAACGCAGCGCAACACAGGTTTGAATCCTGAATCCGCGCTCAGAAACCAATCTCTGGTATTAAGTGCATCATAAAATAATATTTATAATGACCATTTATATGTATTCTTAATTTTGTAAACGCTAAACGCAGCAGATTTCTCCTTGAAGCATGGATGAACAATGGCCAATACGTCTTGAGTCAAAAATAACGACACAACATTACCCTCCCCCAGCTGAAGTAATCTGATAAGGTTATAGATGGAGGCCTGCAACACAGAGGAGAATGATTGCCAAACATTTGAAAAATGGCTGGCGAGTGGATCACGGCGAATGCTCTGTTATAGGCTGGGGCATTTTTCAGAAGCCGGAGTACAAAACTCCATTCTCTGAAAGTTGTAAATTGTGGCAAATGGACAAACATATTGACACAAAAGTCTGGTTTTAACTCATTATTGTGTTTTGTTTGCATATGGTTTTGATGAATGCCTATGGCGACTGGTCCTTTATCTACAATATGGTACGGGAGGATATATTAGGGAAAAGAAAAGGTAGAGCAATATAGGTTTTGAATCCCAGGCATGCGCTTAGAAACTGGTCTACCGTCTTAAGCACGTTAGGAAAGATTAATTCATTACATGAAAATCGGTGTTCCTATCTTGGAACGTTCTAAGCAAACAATGTCAATATGGGCTAAACCATAAGGTGTGAGTGCACTCTCTTTGATAGGGTTACTGTTCTCCTTCAGTATTGTCACAGTATATTATGCAGCACCAGCAAGTCAGGGATCTCTTCTCTTGCAAAGTAGGTGGCGCACAATAAAAAGCTTTTTATTATTACACAGAATTCTTTTTTAAAGGAGGCCTCCAACCCGTCTCGCACCCAACCTCCGGCCGCCCCTTTTGTCACCATAGACCAGGAACCAGGCTGGTGTGTTGTCAATGAATACTTTTATTAATGTATTATTTTCATGTCCAATCAGAACAAATAGATGACAGCACCCACTAATGGTGTGGCAACACAAATGCACAGACTTCTAGAAAGTTACCAGGTTAAAGATACTGTGATGCCACTCCTATTTTGTTTTATGAAAAGCAATACAAACAGTTCAATCAAATGATTGCATGAAGGTTAAGTGCTCCCCCCTGCGACAATGGAAAAATGGGTTTTCAGTGATTTGATACTACTGCTATGGGGCAGACCACAAGGGTATTTTGGGCTGCTTACACTCGAGGACAATTAGGGCTTCAAAACAGACTAGCTAGCACACATTAGGAAATTCGATTTAACCACATGCAACACATGAGAAAGAAAATTAAAAAAAGTATATGTGGATACAATTCAAATCCCTGATCAGGGTATGATAGGGGAAGAAGGATAGAGAACGATTTTTTAAAGGTTAAAAGAAATATTTAGAAAAAACGAAAATGGAAATCACTCTAATTTTTGCTGCAGCTGGAAATGACAGACGCGCTCTAAGCCATGAAAAATGAAGGAAAGGCAATGCAAAATCTGCACTCAGAGTACGATACGGAAAGGGGAATACTCTAGGAAAATAAACTTTTTCAAAGGGGAATTGAATTTTTTTTTTAAATGAAATTGCAAATCACACTCATTTTACTGGGGCTGGAAATGACACACAGGCTTCAAACAATGGGAAACTCACATAGGAACTTGGTTTTCAGTTACAATGACAGAGGCACATAACAGGGGGACTTTGGGCAAAGGGATGACTCACAATGGGAACCACAGTTTGGGGTGGAATTTGACAGATGCAAATGGGAATTTGTTTTTATAACACTTTAACACATAGAAAAATGGGGTTTCAGCTCTTAATGAAATGACTTCTTGGGGAATATTTTATACATACAATGACTCGCAAGACACAGGGAAGGTATAGGTAGTTTTGAATGCTACCTGTCCCTATCTCGTGAATTATTGTGGGCAGTGTTTATTTAATAAGCCAAATATACTAATGATCTATACACACACTGAGCATTCTTAAATGGCAAATGGCAAAAATACATGGACATACAACAGTTTCTTCCACAAGAAGATAACTTAACTGTGCAAACAAAGGACGTTTCAGGGGGAAAACGACTATAATCAACAGGTAAACAAGGGATGATTTTGTTCGATAGGAAAAATGACTTAAATGCACAGGTGAACAAATGATTTGTCAATGGGAGAGTTCCCACAATGCACAGGCAAATAAAATACTTTTCAATAGAAAAATTACTGAATTTCACAAACAGATAAGATAGAGGATTTTTCCTTGTGTGGGCTCTCTAGGGTAGTGCTTGAAAGATAGGGATTGTTTAATCTATGGCTGGGGAGGTCTATACTTACAGGAGAACAGGGCTGTATGGTCATCAATGGGTGCCAGGGCTTCACTGCAGGGACTATCACAGGGGTCAGTCAAGGCCTCTCTCTGTCCTCCCAATCATCTACTCCAGCTTCCTGCTTCACTCCAAGACTAGGCCCACTCCTGTAGCTCCAGATTTTGGGCATCTGCACACCTCAGATTTTGAAAAGAGAATCCTCATTTGGGGTGGAGTAACCTATTTATAAGGCAAATTATATCACTGATGTGTCATCCTTCTCATACAGCTGATAGGGCAATGGTCAGGGGTTCCCCCTCTCTGCGAGCCAGTAGGTCCAGAGGAATGGGAATTGATTTGAGAAGCCAGGGGAGGATACCCAATCAATCAGCTAACTGAGACAGGGGGTTGGATCTGGACTTTGCACATCAAAATCTCACTTTATGATAAATGCCCTTTCTCGTCAGATTATGCCATATATGCCAGCATGTTCAGACACTATATTCTTTGGTGAATCAAATGATCCGACATAGAAGTGTGTAGGTTATTCTATGGCAGCATCATGGTTTTTCCTCTTTTAAGCCAACTATATTACTGCAAAATCTGGCATTCGCTGGGCAGAATACCTATCACCTGTTACACATTTTCTCACATTTTTATGATTGTTATATTTATGCAGGGGACACAGTCAATTTTTTTAGTATAACTTTTGATCTGTTGGTATAACCGAAATTGTTTTTGGCCCACCAACAGCAGCTCACAGACAGCTTTTCATAAACCCAATCCTCAATAGTGTATCATTAATACGTCCCAATTTATCCCTAAAATAGCATATCTCCTATTGTGTGCAATGGGTGTGAAACTCTGCCTTCACTCTGCCCCTCTCATAGCAGAGATCTGGTTTTTAGCTCTGACGTTAAGAGGGACACTTTTGTTTAGGTTAGCCTGCAGCTTCAAAGGCTAATTGACCAAAGTGCTTTTGGTCATAAAACTTGGTGACCAGGGCAATTCCTCAACTCATTCCCTTGGCAACACAGCTTTGAAAGCCAGTTTCACTCATGGGGGAGTCGCAGCTAGGAATTGAAACTTACTGGCAATGAATACCCCTTAACATTTCTTCAGCTGAAATTGCCTTTTTAGCTTGCATTTTAATTCAACATTAACTCTGGAAATGCAACCCATTAATATATTGAAATATCACTGCAACACTGTTCCCTGCGTGCAGTGGTTACCTGTGTGAAAAATAATCACACTTTTCAAGACTTTGATGCACCTCTGGCTTTACAAAGTGTTACTTAAGGCAAAATCGAAATGTCTTTGGTATGTCCAGCTGTGGAAAAAGGCCTTCAAATGACTGCAGCATTTTAACTCAGTGCAGGCTCCCAACATGACAGGAACCCAACTCTTATGTTGAAAGTTTTGCACACACTTTGAGGAGCATTTCTTTAACTGAAAAAGGAAAAGTGGCTTTTGAAGGCAATGCTTTTGGTCAAAGTACAAAACTCCATTCTGTAGTGCAAACCCGCACACAATCTGGTCATTTTATTTACACACTGGCTGACATTGTTTCTTCCAACATGGTCTCAGTCTTTCCAGCCCTTTTGCTAAAGTTTCATGAGATCTTCCCCTCATATGTGGCAAGGACCATTTTCAGGCATCCCCAGGCTTTTCTGCCTGAATTCGCCCCTTTTCAGTTTAGGCATTGCAGGGCCTTATTTCCAGGTGGATACACAGTGGGCCTTTTATTATGGGGAGCCCTCATACTAACACTGGCCTTTCATTATTAAATGCAGGGCTATTTCCCCCCACAGTATCTCTACTCTAAATACATTCTCTGGGGTATAGTATCCAGAGCGCTTCTTTGACACAATCCCAGCCCAGGGATATAGCGTCCAGCTTGCAGTTTGCAGTCTACCCAGGAGGATCGCATCCAGCTCACTTCTTCCTGCTCCAGGCACTATGATTCCTAGCATCCCCTTCAGAGTTATAGTGCCCATATCACTCTTCATGCATATAGTGCCCCACCCACTGTTCTACAGTCTCAAGACTTTAAAGGGCACTCAGGCATCAGAGTCTCTCAAGCTTCTCAGCTCTCTAAGGGTTCACTCTCTGCTGAGGCTTTCTCGGGGCCTTCAGCTCCTTCCAAACAGTTTGCTGGTTAATCAAACCCAGTCGGTGCTCTATTTCTGATGTCCTGGTGTCTGATTGTTGTAAAAATCATCCTTCACACCTGACTAACTGATCCACCCCTTTCCCAAACATCTTCTGTTCTGGTCTTACATGGGCTTGTCCTCTCCTGGAGTAATCTTCCATGGCCCTGGATTGGTTATACTCTGGCCTTTGTTGTGTGGAGCTACCGGATAGGCGCCACTTCTTAATTGTTTTATTTTCCCCATGTGGCGCAGGCCTGCAGCATACTGAGACTTTCTAAGCCTCACTGGCCATCTTTGAACCAGATGGGGGTCCTGCCTTATTCACTTGGCCCTGTTCTGTAGGGTTGTGGCTCCTTGGCAGCGTTTGCACTGCAGAATCTCTCATTCACTTGGAGGGTACCTGCATGGAACCCTGCAAAGCAGTTTCATCTGCCACACAGTTTTGTGTTTGGTTTATGGCTCTGCTTTGCTTTTCTTCGTGAGGGTCTCGCCTGGAATACAGAACCCTTCGGTCTACCGTTTTCTTTTTAGAAGGTTTAAGAAATATCTCTTGGCCTAGATATTGTATCTCCAATGAGGGTCCCCACGTCACCTCATGGACAGATTCTCTTAGGGATTGGTCCTTCCTGTCGAATGCAGGTGCTGTGATGATGAACAATCAAAGTGATTTCAGTAGAGTTTGTTCTCCCTTCCACTGACCTCATGAATAGATCAATACATGTATTTGGCAACATGGAAAATACGCCTTGTTGTAGTCCTCATCGCCAGGTTCTTGCTCACAATGTTTGGAAAGGAGCCATGGACAAATAGGTGGAATCTGCGACTGCTCCTCTATATACCACCTCCAACAAGGCCCTGGTAGGCTGGCCTTCCTGGTTCACCAATTCCCACTATGCCTTTGGACAGGGTCAGGCATCAGACTTCATCATACAGGAAGAGTTGTAGAATGCTGCATGCAAGATTTCCATTTGTCTCCCTGGCTACTAATACCTAAATACCTAAATACCTACTGGTATTCTTTCCCCTAAGTGCTGCATCTATATTTATTATTTTTCATTCTTTTGTAAAGAGAGCAGGATAAACACTAGAATTTTGTCTATAACAAAAAGATGCAATATTCTCATCCATGCATCCCAAGATAGAACATATGTGAATATTAAAGAGGGAACTCCTAAATCTCCCTGAAATGGAGCAAAACGGCTGGTGAGTGCATCATGGTGAAGATGTGTTTCACTGCTGGGCCCATTTATAGAATCCATGATCCATGACCACTGTGCACGCTTGGAGGGTGAGAAAAGCTGCAACATGCTGCCTCTAAAGAAACTGCATTTTTTAAATCTAAAAATAATGTCAGCACTGAATGATTATTTGCAGGTCTATATAGAGAGATATATAGCTCTCTGACTAGGCACTTGAAGGTACTGTTATTATAACATTTCAGTACGCACCAATCTGCGATAAGATGGCATCTGTATCATTGTGTGATTATTTCAATATATTCCTGAAATGTTAATTGTCATTCTAGAATGAATTCATGATTTTGTACCCAATGCGAAGAAATATAGCCATCTTATGCTTGTGGGAGCACATATTTCATATATGAACGTTTTTGAGTGTCCGTGGTATTAATTTTGGCTGTCCAAGAGGCGGGCTGTTTGATTCAAGAACACCAGGATAACATACAGTCATCTGATTGTCTTGGATAACATCAATATTTGCAGTTATTGATTAAATTGTATGAACTGGAAATGAAACACACATGCAGTGACTACTGTTCTATGTGATTTATTCTTAGGTTATTCATTGTTATATAAGAAACTTTAAGGATTCAATCTGTGAGGTTTTGCTCGGTACCTCAAACCGACAAAGGACATATCACGCGGGAGCCGGGATAACAGTAACCTGCTTTATTCTTAACATGGCAGTAACTGAAAAAACCCTGCAACCCCCCTCCCTCATCCAACGTCACTTCCCTTGCTGTGGGAAGAAAGGGCCGCAATGGCGGTCCACCCACACAACGGTGTGGGCGGGCTGTAAGCCCGTGGGGACGACCTGACATCTCCCCCCTTTTTAACGTGCAGGGTCTTTGCCTCCTCTCACTCCATCTCCTCTATGAGTCTGTGAGGTTTTATACAGCTTCTCTGTGGCCTGCCTGAATTTCTCGGCGTCCGCCCCATCTATTCATGTTGCATTAAGCTGTCTTCACTGTTGGAGGCCTCACTGTCTCCCAGATAGGGGGCGTCCCGACTTCTGTCGTCATCACTCTCCTCAACTCTATCGTGAGCATTTTGTGGGTGTGTCACCCAGGGCTTGAAGTGCGATATGTTCCGCGTCACTGAGGATTGATTCGTTCTTTGTGCCGTGACCATCGTTCCTTTTCTCTGTGTGACTGTCAGAGGTTCTTTTGCGAACGTGGCGTCCTCCTTTCTTTGCTTCGGTTGTCGCATCCACACTTGGTCCCCTGGTTTGATGTTCGACTCTTGTGCTCTCCTTTTGTGATCAGTTGTCTCTTTCATCCTGGCCTTTGCTGTGTCATCTTTGGCTCGGGCCTCCTATTCTAACGGTGTGGCTTCTGCTGAGCGAGTGTCTTCCGGTAGCCTTGTTTGGATTGGCCTTCTGAACATCAGGTCAGCCGGGCATACTCCCGTCGTGCTATGAGGTTTGTGCCGATAATCTCTGCGGAATTGGTAAAGCGCTTGTTCAAAAGGTTTATTGAGTATGGCTGCTATTTGTAGTGTTCTTTTAATGTTGGCCATGAATCTTTCGACCATTCCGTTCTCCTGAGGCCATCTCGGTGATATTCTTCGGTGTTGGTACCACATGTATTTTGAGAAGTTCTCAAAGTCCTGACTCATGAATGGCGCTCCGTTGTCCGACTTTATGATCTTGGGTATTCCATAAGTGGACAACATGCGGTCTAGTGCTGGGATGACGCTAGAGGCAGCAGTGCTGTCGATGATTTGAGCTTCTGGGAACCTTAAGTGTTCGTCTATTAGTACCAGTACATAAGAGCCGTCTCTCAGAGGTCCAAAGAAATCCACTGCTAATTCCTCCCACACGTGTCCCGGTAGGGGAGACATATGTAGTGGGTTTGGGTGTGGGGGTGGTGCTACTTGTGTACACGTCGGGCAGTTGCCTACTATGTCGTCCACCATTGCATCCAGCCTGGGGAACCACACTTTCTGCCTTAGTAGCCGCTTGGTGGCGACCACCCCTCGGTGACTTTCATGCGCTACTTGTATGGTCCTAGTTCGTAGCGATTTCGGGAGAAGTACTTTGCATCCTTTTAGAACGACATGTTCATCAACTATCGAGAGTTCATCTCTGACTTGGTCTATGTATTTGACATCTTCTTGAACGTCCTCAGATTCCTGTCTCACTTGTTGCCGCATGTGCGCTCTCCTCTCTTCTTGTATGCAGTGACGTATGATCCATAGCGCCGGGTCCTGTTCCGATTGCGTGATTATGTCTGCCCATCCTACGGGCAAGGGTTGCAAGTGATGGACGACATAGTTGAGGTATTCATCTGCAATGGATGGTTGAGGGCTTGCGGGTCCAGTGGGGTGGCGAGACAGATAGTCTGCCGGGTTGTCTTCTTTGCCTGGGCGGTGTTTGATGATGAACTTATAGGGCCTCAATACACGGTAAGGGCACCGGTACCGGTAAACCCTTACCGCCTTACTACGAGTTCCCTTTGCGGGAACCGACCTTTGCAGTACCGTAATTACCAGCTTCCCCATTCCCATTAAGCCCTATGGGGGCAAAAATGGGGAAGGGCCTTGGTGAATGGGGAATTACCGCCCCCGCTCACCTTGGAGTAGGCCAGTAATTCCGCCATCCACCAAGGCGGACACATTACAATACCAGCGGCAACCATGGGGCTAATAGCACTATGGTTACCGCACAACGTGTAATGACGCCCATAGTCTTGTAGACGCAGGCCCCATCTGGCTATTCTTGGGGGCATTCTTGATTTTGGATCCCCGTAGATTGTGAGTAGGGCTTGATAATCTGTTATTATGGTGAATTCCTTACCATACAGGAACAGGTGGAAGTACTCACATGCCCATACCATGGCCAGACTTTCCTTTTCCGCTTGGGAGTACGCCTGTTCAGTGGGGGTTAGGCTTCTGCTGGCGTATGCTACTATGTATACACTCGTGGGCACCTGAGGGTCTATTTGCGTTAATATGGCACCCAGGCCAACGGGACTGGCGTCGACATTTACTTCCGTGTGTCGTTTGGCGTCAAAGTAGGCCATGTCCTCCGCTTTTGCAATGGCGTTCCGTATTGCTTCAAATGCCTTCTGACAGTCTGTGGACCATGTGTAGGGTTGATCTTTGCGCGTTAGTAGGCGCAGGGGGTTGCTAATTGTAGCATAGTCCTTTAAGTATCTGGAGCAATAGCTGGCCAGTCCTAGGAACGACCTGAGCTCTATCGCAGTTGTCGGGGGTGAGGCTGAGTTGAGGGCGGCCACTTTGTCCAGGTCTGGCCGCATTCCTTTGCTGGAGAATATGTGACCGAAAAACCATAACGAGCCTTTGCCAAATTTGCATTTGGCTTTATTTAGTGTTAATCCAGCCGCTTCCAGCGCTTCTCACACTCTATGAAGAGTGGTGTCATGCTCTTCCTTCGTCTTCCCAAAGACCAGAACATCATCCAAATAGTTTAGGTAGTTCGACACATGCCTGATGACTCTATGTATTTCTTCTTGAAAAATTTCGGCGGCAGAAGATATCCCAAAACTAAGCCTTTTGTATTGGAATAAACCCAGGTGTGTGACGAATGTTGTTATGTACCTGGACTCGGGAGCGATCTCGATCTGGTGGTACTCTTTTGTGAGGTCCAATTTGGAGAAGACTTGTGCCCCATGAAGGAGGTGGATCATGTCAGTGATCCGGGGTGCCTGATGTCTCTCCCTTTCCATTGCTGCGTTGGCCCTCCTCATGTCTACGCACAGGCGTATTGATCCATCAGGTGACTTTTTGGGGACGGGGACGATGGGGGATACCCATGGAGTGGGACCCGAGACTGGTTCGATAACATTGAGTTTGATGAGCTTGTCTAGTTCTTCTTCAACTTGGTGTTGTATGTTGACGGGTATCCCGCGATAGTGTTGGGCAACTGGTGGTATGTCCGGGTTTATATGCAGCTGTACCTTCCTGTGTTTCAGCTTGCCCAGATCTTTGAATAGGTTTGGGAACGTTTGTTCTATCGCATCAGGTCTGGTGAAGTATTTGTGGGCCATGAGTTGATACAGAATGTGCACCAAACCCATTTCTACGGCCGTCTTCAAGCTGAGAATACACCTGCTGTTGGCTTCAGTTTTTAAAATGTGTAATGGAATCTTTGCAGCGTGTGATTTGTGCACGCACCATGCTGAGATAGTCCCTTTGCTGGGTAGTGGGGTGGTGGCGCCATACGGATAGATGTCCACCGTTGCTTTCCAGATTTTTGGAGGGCTGATGAGCGAGTTGTATGCTTGTTCACTTATGATGTTGACTGTTGCCCCTGTATCAATAAGGAATTCGAGCGGGGTGTTGTTAACTTATAATGTGAGCGTGCGACTTTGTTGGGTGGCCATGGTATTGTTGAGCGCCCACACATACCCCTTCTTTCATTGGTCATCCTCTGACGACTAGGATTCACTGCCGGATGGAGATCGCATTTCAATGTAACAGACGAACCTCCTCCTCTGAGTCCGTCTGGATCCGTCTGATGACTTTCTGTCTTCTCTTGCGTACGCACTCCTCCAGGTCCTGTCCTCTCGTCTTGGTCCCGTCAGTTCATCTTCCCCTCTCCCTGCGGGTGGGCTGAGCCGCGAGCTTCTCCTTCTTTCGTGTTGTCTCGGTCTGCTGGGTACTGGTCCCGGCGCATTCTTGCATACGGCTCTGTAGTGGTCCATTCCGCCGCAGGCGGCGCATTTCTGTCCAATAGCCGGGCACTCACCCACGTGCGGATATTCGTAGCCACATCGGTAGCATATGGCATCTGTGCGTTTTCCGCTTTGTGAAGGGGTAGCATAGAGTTTGTTGATGGTGTCCGAGTTGGATGACGGTTGTTGCAAGGTGACTTTGCCTAGATTGTCCAGTTGCGACTCCACTGCGGCTTCCATTCTGGCTAAGGTGAGGATTTCCTCAAGGGATCTTTGTTTTTGGAGCAATTGTTTCCTGAATGGTTGTGATATGCAGCCAGCTATCACCGCGGATCTCAATGCTTCTTCATTGGAATATTTGTGAAATTCACAGTATTTCAGCTTGATGCGCAAGCGCATCACAAAGTTGTCCAGCGATTCTCCTTTTTTTTGTCTAGTGGTGTGGAACACGTGTCGCTCATAGTCAATATTGATGTGGGGAGCGAAATATTCAGATAGTTTCCCATGAAGTTCTCCGTAGGTGACAATGTCTACGTTCATCAGCTCCCCTGCTATGTCCCTGACTGCTGGGCCTACTGTCATGAATAAGGTGTTTTTTAGTCTTGCGTCATCAATTAAGCCAATTGCCCCCGCATAGAACTTAAGGTCCCTTAGCCATATGACACACCTGGGTCCCAGATTGGAAGTGTCTCTGACATCAAATGGACCGGGTATAGGCATGTTTTGAGAGGTGTTACCTGATCCTTGGGCCTGTTGTGGATCATCCGCCGTAGCTCCTGCTCCTCCTTATGAAGATGCCACTGGGCTTGCAGGAGACAACATGGTTCTGGGGGCTTGCCTGATTCACTCCAGTGACTGTGTGTTATCCAGGGCCCACCTTTGCTCTGCTGTGCCTTGTAATGTTGCTAGGCTGTGGCCTGGATGTGCGTGCTGCTTCCTCGTGGAGCATGTGACTTCACAAACCACGTGTAGTGTGTGGCTGTGGTGTGTGTGTGTCTCCTCACACCCTGGGCCTCCGTGTGGCAGTCCGTGAAGGACTTTCCCCCATCTTCGCGGGACTTCCCGCTGTCCCCCGGCTCTTTAACGCCTGCCGTGGCGTGTGGTGGATGGGGGGCCGGGGTTGCCTCCCTCGACGCGCTCCGTGTGTGTTGGGGCCTCCTCGTGGACTGCTGAGCACTCCCGTGCTACGTGTTTGTTGTGGCCTGCATCTGCTTTACTTGCGGTGCTGATGGAGCCCCTCAGCAGGGGCCTCTGCCACAAGAGGAGCGCTGACGTGCCACGCCGCTCGACCGTGGTCCTCTGCGTGCCTTCCAGGGCCTCTGGTCCTCAGGATTGGAGGTGCGCCGACGCGCTGCAAACCGCTTGACCGCGGGCTTCCCTGGCACGGGTGGGTGTCACACACCCCTTGTCACCAGATGTGAGGTTTTGCTCGGTACCTCAAACCGACAAAGGACATATCACACGGGAGCCGGGATAACGGTAACCTGCTTTATTCTTAACATGGCAGTAACTGCCAAAACCCTGCAACCCCCCTCCCTAATCCAACGTCACTTCCCTTGCTGCGGGAAGAAAGGACCGCAACGGCGGTCCACCCACACAACGATGTGAGCGGGCTGTAAACCCGTGGGGACGACCTGACACAATGGGCCTCATTATGACCCAGGCGCTAAGTGTTTAACGGCGCCGTAAAAGGCTGCTGCACCGTTAAACACCTAGCGCCTAATTACGAGGTCCCTTTGCGGGACCCAACGTTAACGGCTAGTTTTACCAGCCGTTAAAGTAGGGACCCGCAAAGGGACCTTGGTGCTAATTGCAGTACCGCAATTTGCGGTACCGTAATTAGTGCCTTCCCCATTCCCATTGAGCCCTATGGGGCAAAAATGGGAATGGGGAAGGGCCATGGCGGCATGGGGAATTACCGCCCCACCAACCTCGGAATGGGGTGGTAATTCCCCATTCCGCCATGGCGGACTCCGGCATGGACCATGGTGCAAATAGCACCATGGTTTAGCGCCGGAGTCCTAATGAGGCCCAATCTGTATTAGAATAGGTTAACGAGTTCTGTCATTTGTCTTAATTCCGAGTCTTCCGTAAGAACTCTGTACGGTCCCGACAATGACCTCACACTGCCACTGCGCGATGAAGTCGCGGCAAGCTATGTGCACGCGGTCATTTCGTTTTCCTTTTTGGCGTCTTTTATGCGCCTGTTCAACATTCACCAAAAGAAAGGTTAGTACTTACAGCAACTGTGCCACACTACATTTACGTGGTATGCTGTGAGATGGGTAGAATCACATGAATGCATAGTAGCTGCATAACGCTGGACATTAGAAAAATACTTACTCTGGAATGTGCTTTAGGAGGTGAACTCTGTGTGTTGCTTACAGCTCTGCTGTACTGTTTGAGCTGGGCAGCTGCTGCTGCAATCACGAGGCTTTTGATAATAGTCATTCTTTGAAGAGAGGTTGTTTAATTTCTAGCCTTTTGTTGCTTATGTGTGCAACCCGTTTTTTTGGGATTCTTTCCTCTGTTTTTCTCCCGGCCCTGGAGAGTATCAGCTGTTCCGTGATCCAGAAAGAGTATACCAGGGTGAAAACCATTCTGTAGAAGCAAGTTCATGCGTGCAAGTTGGGGAAAGGTTGAATGCTGGTTTTACAGGCCCCCTTTTATCATTGCTGCGTCATACATCCATGTTTTTCCACTTTTGTGCTGCATTGCAACAGTTTCGCTTCTACGGCTGCTATTTAAGCTTCTTGGAACACAAGTGTTTTTTGTTGGTTTATAATTTGCCTTTTATTTGTCTTTGGCTGCCTCTGTTAATTTGGTCAAAGAACATCATAATGAGGCTCCCAATACATAACGATCAAATGCTCCATGATGGATAGGGTGCTTTTAATTGTCTCGTTGAACCTTAACAAAACTGTTTTTTCATGGACACCATACTGCAGCTTAAGGACCCACCTGTCACTGTTATTGTTCACTTGTGTGTGATGACTTTCAGCAGCTTGCTGTATGTAAAATAACCATACATTACAGCAAATGAATTGCTCCATTATTTGACATGACACTTTTTTTACAGTTAAGTGCTTATTACAAGATTGTATCATAATTACACAAAGTTGGTCAGGCAGGAGTGTGCATCCCTTTTGTTGAAGCAACTTGTACTATTTCTTGCCAGGAAGAAAGCAACAGTGTCTAATCAGAGCATTTTAGTTGCCGGTCAGAAAAATTAAAACAAGAATAAGGCTGCAGTGCAAACAAAAGAGCTTGTCAATTAGGGAGCCATACTGAAGTGGAAGCTTAAGGAACCCTCTTCAGCGGTATATCTATAATAGCAAGCACTGGCAAAGCCAATCGTCTGGCTTTGCAAATGTAGAGGGTGGGCCTTTTTTGTCCTGTGGGACTTTACAAAAGAAGAGTACCCTTTACATTTACAAAGCTATTGCTACTGGCATTTTAGGGGCTTGCTTATTTTCTGTGTACCTCCACAACATCTGCAGTCCTCGGCAAGCCTACAAAAATACCATACTGCTTATGGAACTGAGCATTGCGTTCCATGAGGACAGGTTTTATAATGTCTTCCTTTACCATGATTTTTGGAAATAGAGGACCAAGCAAAATCGCTTCTCAATGAAACCTTGTGAGTGCAGTGTTTCTTCCGTTGCCTAAGTAAAACTATGACTGGAGAGTAGGAGAAAGCACAGCCTCCTACAGTGCGAGCCTACAAGAGTCCAAGTCACAAGGCCCCTGTCCATTGCACTTCACAACTGAGCTGTCGCCTGTCAAGTGTGGGAGCTGCATTCCGGTTGTACCGCTGCCCTGGATGTCTCCCAGCCCCACAGCTTTATTTTTCAGGGCAGGGTGAGACTATGGATGCCTCATTCCTGCTGTCACCATGACACCACAACTGGCATATAGCGTGACTATTTCATAAAAATGCCTTAAGCAAGTGTGTCTTCAGCAACTTGCTTTTTAAACAATATGTTTCTCCAACATTATTTGCTTTGGAAAGACGAATTTGCACCCGGGAAAGGGCCAACAGCCAATCAGGTGGCTGGAACAGCGGCTGAGAAGAGACATTCTCAACACGCTGCTTGCAGCTACCTTACGCCTTTTTCTCGGTGGCGCCATTTTTGAATGTATTAATTTAATGATATGTCGTACGCACACACTGTCTAAAGAGCTCACTGAAATTATACAGCCTAAGCCCATACAGTCTGTGGAGACCTATTTTGCATGCCACTGAGAGATCTAGCTTATTGTGTTCGCTACCTAAGCCACCCCGCAAGAAGTTTTTGCTGGCTGTGGTAGAACGTTGGATCCTGGAAACATTGGGAAATAGGCAATGACGTGCTCAGACATTTTGTTCACATACATTACTCTCATGGAGCACCAGAGGGTATTGGTCATTTTTAAATAATCCTTATGGTGTATCCATAGTAACTGCAAGTGATATCTTCCTATTACAGGAGACTTGGTCTTGTGTCAAGTTTATGATAGATAGCTGCACCATAGTATGGCGATCTGCTATATCCACAGAGAAGGGGTGCCCTATGGGAGGTCTTTGTGTGGGAAATAAAGTACACATAAAGTTGAGCAAATTCTCCAAAGATAGATATTCTCCCTATGTACTAAGTGTTGTATTAGAGGGATTGCCCCTTCCTGTAGCTAAACCTTTACTCATCAACCTGTATGACCACCCAGTTGGTGGCAAAACCTCTGGCATACAAACTTACATTGAGTATACTTTGACTGAGTGGACCGCCACGTCTTCTCGCAATAACATTATAGCGGCAGGTGATTTTCATGCTTATTGTGTTTCGTATACCGAATCTGATCAATTGGACAGCGAAAGCGACATGCAAAGATTGATGAAGGGACCAAAAACGGATTCGTATTTCTCGAAACCTACTGCCTTTGGGTGTAATTGGGTTGGATTTTTAAATGGTTTCAATATAACGTATCTTAGTATGGAAATATGCATTGCATATTTTCCATAATAAATACAGATCATATCTTTGTTAAAAATCCACATTAAATATGTATGTTTGCCTTCCAAAAATAAAGTGCATCGTGCTGTGAACCTGATATGACTCATTCATAACATTGCAATTAAGACCCCCACGTAATGCATTGAATTAAAGTATATGCAATTTCGACATATTCAAAAATGCCTGTCATGATATAACCATGTTAAATTCAGAAAACCTTACTAAATAGTGTCAGACTGTACATGTCCAGTGTTCAAAAATCTATATTGCATATGCCATAAAGTGCTCTGTGCTTTCCTTAACTATAACACAGTCTCTCCTGCTCAAACTGGACACTAGGACACCTCCTAGTTAATAAAATGCAAAGTGCTTAGCAGCAGTCAACTCATGAACAAATGTGCAAATATCTATAGGTTTTATAAGGGGAAACATAGTACAGGTGTTGGACTAAATATTCAAGCCTGGGTGTTGGTGTAGCTTTGAAATTCATGCCCACTAAAGTGCAAAGTACTGTGAACCAATAGTGTCAGATAGTCATCTAGTTAAAATTGAACTAACAAAATATTCAGTTGAGTGTGACACAAACTTACATTCACCCTAATAATTTGCCTTCACACACTCCACAATTAGTTCCCCAAAGTATTAATACACATTGGGCTTCATTACGAGTTTGGAGGTAGCCATGCCCTTAACAAGGGCATGGCTACCTCCAAACTCCAGTTCGGCTCCGGTTCCCGCAAAAGGGGAGTTACCGGGACATTCAGACATTGGAGGGCCAGTAATTCCCTTTCGTGAGACCCGGAGGAGGCCCCATAGGGCTCAAAGGGAATGGGGAGGATGGTAGCAGCAGTACCGTTCATAATGGTACCGTTGCTATCATCCTGGTCTGCTTGTGGGTGCCGCTCTGCACGCCTGGTCTGACCAGGCGTGCAGAGCGGCACCCGCGAGCAAACTTTTAATGTTGCGGACTGGCAACAACGGCGCTGGTAGCACTACTGGCGCTGTTGTTGCCTTACCGCAACAGTTGCAATGAGGCCCACTGTTTATGAATTTCTAATAATAATCCTTACTCCAAAATCAGTACTATAAAACTGAAAAATGAAAAGAAACAAAAAGAAATAAAGAAGGGGCAACAATATCGGAAAAACTATATGCCAGAACATTACAGAACCATAAGAAGAAAAGAAATTCAGAAAATGAGCAGTGAAAGAATCAATCCAAAAAACATAGCAAAAAGTGTATATACACAAATCACCATCAGAAAACCTTAACAGCAACTCGTCCACAAATCCTGAATATATATCACAACTTCCAAATCCTGAATGAGATTTGAGTCATAGATGAAGCTAATGTTACTATTGCCCTAATCCAACCTCACTAGGATGAACTCTCCATTCAACGAGAAATGTTCCCAAACAGCGAAATGTTCCCAAACAGCGAGAAGATTATCACCAACATCAGTCATTAGTTACCAAGAGGGACTTAAAACACAGGTCAGATTAAGGCCACCTATCTGAACCTGGTCCACTTCAAAATCTATAAAAATAAATATACCGCTCTTCATCTATATTGTGGCCCCCGGGGAAATTGAGTTTCGAAATCTAGTATGGCTCGTCTTAACATCAACTCTCGATTGCCCCTCTCAATGGCTGAGCTATGTTTATCAAACCAAAACACTTGGAACCAGTCAAATCACCCCCATGGATCTCCCTCAAATGTTTAGCCATTGGGTATGACTGGTCATTGTTTTTAATTGCACGGATATATTGTAACACACGTAATTCAAGTCTGCAAACCGTACTTCCTACATACTATATCTCACAGGCACACATTTGTGTATATATGACACTCTGAATCCCGCACAAAGTGGGAAGACCGCACTCCACAGACCACTGGCAGTCCCAGTAAGAAAACATGTCCTTTATTATGAGTATAAAGCCTCAGGTGCGCAGCATAAAACTAACAGCAACGCATTTTGCACTGCGCAGTGCTTGTCCACACAGCACGATCGGGCGCTCGCGCCAAACAAATGCAATGAAAGTCAAACAGTCATTTCCAAGGCCCATCGTGTATCCTGTATAAGAGAAGCCGAAAGTGCAGCTCAATACTTTAGAATGCATCCAAAATCGTCCGTTCCATTCCAACGTTCATGATTGTACATGCATAAAAGCAGAACATAGTCACAATTATATTTAAAAGCCACATTGTACAACATAATGGCCCTCATTACAAGTCAGGCGGTGGACCATGGTGCAATTAGCACCATGGTCCATGCCGGATTCCGCCATGGTGGATGGCGGAATTACCGCCCCATTCCAAGGTGAGTGGGGCGGTAATTCCCCATTCACCATTTGCCCTTCCCCATTCCCATTTTTGCCCCATAGGGCATAATGGGGATGTGGAAGGCGCTAATTACGGTGCCGTAATTAGTACCAAGGTCGCTTAGCGCCTTGGACTTTAACGCCTGCAAAAAGCAGGCGTTAAAGTGCGAATCAGGCGTTAAGGGTTAACAGCGCCGACGGCGCCGTTAAACCCTTAACGCCTGCCTTGTAATGAGGGCCAATGTCATACACTCATAAGTGAAACCGTCTATTCACAATGTGATGCTGTATTTGATTCTTGACATGAATGTGGAAAACGGACTAAAGGGTGCGTCCTGTGCAAAAGTACTGAGACAAGCAGAGGCATATTACCAATACACCTAAAGGGCGAAACACATGCAGGCTTAACAATAAATCAAGTGACGCTAGACGTAAAAGCTCTCTACACATCTATACAGCATGACCAAGCAATAGGAGCAATTACGTATACGTTCAGAAATAGTTCAGCATCATACTCTGAGCACATCAATATGTTGAAAGAAATGTTAAGGGTCACGCTTGAGCATAATACATTTATATTCAACTACCAATATTTTCAACAAATAAAAGGAGTGGGCATAGGTGCATAAGCCCTGGGAAATCTCTTCATGGGCGAATTTGAGGATAAACAAGTATACCAAGATTTGGATTTTAAGGAGCGTGTCATAATGTGGCGCAGGTACATTGATGATGTATTGATGGTATGGAAGGGCAACCAGACAGAACTAGAGGAACCATTTTGCAATTACCTTTACGCATTATAGTAATAATGAAAGGATTGCCTTTCTTGACTTAACAATATATACAGGGGGGGGTGCTGTTGCGCTCAGAGAAGATGGCCGCCTACTGATCTGCTCCGAGCCGTGAGGCGCCCTTTTTGTAGAAATCCTCCTGTTTGCCTCGGCGACATACACAACCAACCGACAGAGGTGAATGCTGGTGTGACTGGGCATCCGCTGATCGCTTCCCGTCCCCCGGACCTCTTCTGCTGCGGAGCTGCGAGCCGCCGCAGGCGAGGCGGGAGCGAGTGCTTCCTCCGACCCCGTTCTGAGTTCCGGAGGATCGCGGCCGTGTCCCGTGGCTTGCGGCCTTCTGTGGGGGAGGGGCGTTCTTCCCGCCCTGCGCGACCGCTCTCTCCTGCCTTACGGGAGAGTGGCTAATCGGCGCTGCGGCCTGCCCCCTGGACCTTCGCGGGATTCGAGAGCCTTTCGCTCCACTGCCCCATCCTTGGCGGCATGCTGACTTGGACCAAGCCTCCATTCCTGGCACCGGGCGGGGAGTTGCCCCCGGTCCCCTGATCTCCGCTGCACCCATCCCGCTGACAGCCCCTCCGGAGCTCCACATTCCCGGCCGCCTGGGCGGCGTATGGGCGTCCCTGAAGCACTTGGGGCTCTGCAGCATTCCATCACCTACGCTGGATCCCTTCCCATGATTTCGGGTGCTACGCTTGGCCCTGTCTGGTGGCGGCAACTCCATTCCTCTTTTATCCTGGTATCCTGAGAGGTGGTTCCCTGCCGCTCCGGAGCCTACCCCCCGGCGGATCCCTTCTCCGGCTACGCCACCCCCCGGGCCCATCAGCCTGTGACCTGCTTCATAAATTGGCCCGGGGGCAGCCTGAGGCATCTGCCCCCTCCTAGGTACCTATTGTCTGGTCTCTTTACTGTGCCGAGGTGCGCTCTGACCCCCGATTTCCCGTACTGATGCACCATTGATCCGGGACTTACTCGCCTTGTTGGCCCTTGTCTTCCAGAGTGCTGTCCACCTTGCAACCTCACACAGTGGTATACCCCTGTCCCACCTCATCGCAGTGGCAACCAGAGGCTTCTCCTGGCTCTCCTACAAGTCATTGTCTCCTTGGCCCTGGCCTCTACGGGATCTCTGAGGTTTACTTGTGGTTCACTGGCTGCCACAGATATTAGCTGTCTGGGGAGGAACTCCTGACCCAGAACCGGCAGTCCAGCATAGATTGGTCCCCCCCATCTGGATTCGAGTCGCCGCATCTTGTGTTGCTGGCCGGCTGCGGCCCCACGCACACGCGGGCCGAGTCGGTCCGGGTGCCCCCCCCTTGGCGCCCTACTGACCCCCCTGTCTGGCCCACTGGTTTTGAGCCCCTCTCGGGTCGGCATCATGTCGACACGGACGGGAAAGAAACAATCCTCCATCAATATGTTTACGAAGCCTCCGGGGGGATCTGGGGCGGAGACACCTGCACAAGAACCATCCACTTCACATGAACTGGAACCATCCGAATCTCAGAAAATGATGGAATACATCCATGAGGGGTTCACCACAATCCACAGCAAACTAGACGACATGAATGGTACGATATCCTCTATTAAGGCGCATATGGAGAGGACAGATGGTCGTGTGACCGAGATTGAATCGCGGGTGAGCACTGCTGAGGATGGTCTGGGCTCCCTTCGGGCGGAGATTTCCACGCTATCCGCCCGCGTGACAGAGGTGGAGAAGAAGAATGAGGATCTTGAGTCTCGCTCGAGGCGCAACAACCTCCGCATAATCGGGGTACCGGAGGATGGCATACAAGAACCCATGGAGGACTACGTGGAGAGCATGCTACTTCGACTCCTCGACTCCCCAAAACTCTCCTCACAATTTGCAATCGAGAGAGCCCACCGTGCACTTACAGCAAAGCCCAGGCCTGGCGCTCCTCCGCGCCCTATCATAGCCAGAGTCCCAAATTTTCGCGACCGAGATGCCCTCCTCAGGGCGGCGAGAAACAAGGGAGACCTTTTGTTGGGCGCAGCCAGAATCCACCTATATCCAGACTTTTCGATGGCGGTCCAGCGTGAGCGTAAATCCTTCCTGGCGGTGAAGAGAAGACGAGTTCCAGGTCAAATATGCTATGCTATATCCCGCCAAACTCCGAATCGAACATGCAAACCGAGTATACTTCTTTACGCTACCGGAGGAGGGCTCTAAGTTCATAGATGAACACTTCCCCGGCTGAATTGTACCCACAACATTCACTGTCATTGCTTTATATCTTGTTACATTGGACCACACACTGTGACACTGGCCTAACACAACATGGTCTTATTGGGGAGGCGATTCCGTTGGGCCCTAGCCCAGAACTCAGTTAGACTTGTAGCATTCCGCCATTCCCAGTTGCGGCATCTACGAAGGCTCATGGGCCGACGGGATTGCCGCCCATCCGATCCTGTTCACATCGTGATGGAGAATGTTTATGTCTTTGTTTTCTCTCTATGCGATTCAACTGCTGGTTTGGGTTATGATACAGTGTGTTCTGGCTTTTGGGCGGTTGACGGCACAGACTTCTCTCCGTCGATGCATCCCAGTTACTCACCACATGCATCCTTTGCCTTTTCGAATGTCCAGGAACTTTGTGGGAATCCCTCGTTCCTAATGTTTGTGTCTGAACACTTACATCATCTCGATCAAGTTGATCAGATGGTTACTCCTTGTAATCTCGTTATATTGGTTCATTATAGATGGTCATGCCTACCCTTCCCCCCCCCGCGGGACCATCCCCGGATGAGTCTTGCTATCATTGTCAGGCATTAAGTTTATCCTAAATTGCCTCATGGTACGGAGCACCGCCGCCAGGCCGACTTACAGGCCCCCCAGGCGTTGATGCCACTGTTTTCGATCTGGTTGGTTGGATATGGGGTGTTCATCCCTCTCATTGGGGGAAGGTTGTGGGAGGGGGTGGGTGGTTGGGAAGTTTACGTTAAAAAAGGCTTGGTAATTGCAGAGAAGGTAGAGCTCAGAGCACCATGGTCGCAATGCCGTCACAGATCTGACTTCAATGGGGACCGATTATGGGGGGCCTGTTCCATCCACCTGTATTCCTCTATGTCTACTTTGGGAGTATCGAGTGAGGAAACCCTGAAATTCATGAGCTGGAACGTGCGGGGGCTGGGAAACTACAAGAAAATGAGACTACTACAGCTTCAGGCTGAACGGCATGGAACTAAGATCCTGTTTCTCCAAGAGACACATGCGGTTACTGAGTATTGCGAAAAGTTTGCTAAAGCATGGGGACCACAGAGATACTATACCTCCTACTCTACACAAAGCCGGGGGGTTATGACCCTTATTCACAAGAGCATTAGATTCAACCCCATAGCCACGACAATAGACCCCCTGGGCAGATATGTCTTACTCCATGGCACTTTGCAGAATAGGGAAGTGGTCCTGCTAAATATCTACGGTCCCAACATCGACGATCCTGAATTTTATACACACCTTACATCTCTCCTAGATGGCTTCCCGTTGGTACCGATTCTCTGGGGAGGCGATTTTAACACGATATTTGATGTGGATCTCGATAGATCTGGCTCTCGTCCCCGTCAACTCACTAGGGCTGCATATACTACACTCTCTTCACTTCCTCGCCTGGCCCTGTTCGATGCATGGAGGCTCCTTTACCCCGACTCCCGTGCTTACTCCTTTTATTCCTCGGTGCATGATTCCTTCTCCCGGATTGATAGATGGCTAGTGTCTGATATACTCATAAGGAGTGTCTCAGGCTTGACGATCCTCCCCAGGACTCTTTCCGATCACTCACCAGTGACTATCACCCTATGCTGGGGCCCGGATCACGACCGTACTAGATACTGGAGGATGAAACCACTCTCCCTCCTCGACCCGGTCTTCAGTTCGGAGTTGGAGTCAGCGATCAAGGAGTTCTTCGAAACCAATACCGACTCCGTCTCATCACAAGCCACCCTTTGGTAGTCTTTCAAGGCCTATATTAGAGGCATTGCTCTCTCTAAGGAAAATGGCATCCTTAGAACCATCCGTAGGGAGATCGCCGAGAGCGAGGCCACCCTATCCGAGTTGGAGGCCCAATATACACTAAATCAAACTCCTGAGACCCTTGCGTTGATCGGCACGGAGCTAGATACCTTCCGCGCACTTGCGGACCGTGAGCAGAGGTTTCTCGATAACCCTGGGCTTGCGAGGAAATACGGTGAGGGTGAACGCCCATCCCGTCTCCTGGCTAGGCTTCTCCGCCGTGAGTTTGGTGCCCCACCCATTCCTGGAGTCGAGAGACCTGATGGATCCCTGGCCACTTCCCCGGGTGATATCAATTCCGAATTCCTCTCCTTCTATCAATCCTTGTATGCTAAAGCGGACAATGCCACTATATCAGAAATCGACGTCTTTCTCGACAAGCTTCCCCTATCGGTTTTCTCCCCCGACACCATCAGAGCCCTTGAGAGCCCATTTACCCCCTTGGAATTCTCGGAGGCCATAGACTCCCTCTCATCAGGCAAATCCCCGGGATCGGACGGTATACCCGTTGAGTTCTATAAGCGGTTCAAGTCTCTCCTACTTCCTCGTCTGGTTGCGCTCTGGGAGGAATCGGTGGAGGTGGGTCAGTTCCCTCCCACGCTCCGCGAAGCCACCATAACCGTCCTGCTAAAACCTGGTAAATCCCCCACTCAATGCGGCTCTTACGGCCCACTCTCATTAATCAATTGCGACGTCAAGATTTATGCAAAGTTACTTGCTTTACGACTGGTCCCCTTCATGCCACATATCATTCATCCAGATCATGCGGGGTTTATTCCGGGACGCTCTACCTCCCTGAATTTGAGGCGCCTCTTCAATATTATAAGCAGAGTGAGCCCTGATGTCCACGCAGTGGCCGCCACGCTTGATATGCAAAAAGCTTTTGACTCAGTCTCATGGAGGTATCTCTGGCGGGTACTCTACAAATGCAAATTCGGCCCCACTTTTCTTTCCTGGGTCAGGCTACTATATTCAAATCCCGTTGCCAGAGTCCGCACTGAGGACCGGTGCTCCACCCTTTTCCAAATAGCTAGGGGTACTAGACAAGGCTGTCCCTTCTCTCCATTAATCTTTGCTGTGGCAATGGAGCCGTTCGCGGATATGCTTTGCCATTTTCATTCTCATAGAGGCCTACGCACCACCGGTTTCTCTGATATAGTCTCTCTATATGCTGATGATGCTCTCCTCTTCATTCGCTCCCCTGAAATCAATCTGGCCCCAATACTAGAGGATATTGTTCTCTTTGGTCGTATCTCTGGCCTGACGGTGAACTGCGCTAAATCAACTCTTTTCCCGCTCACCCCCAGCACACTCCCCCCTCCCGATACCCTGGGATTCACTTGGGCCCAATCTGAGTTTACCTATTTAGGTATAGTGGTGTCACGTCACATTGATCGGGTATTCTAGGAGAATTATCAAGTATACCTCACAAATCTTATGTTAAAAATTCAGGGTTGGGACAAACTTCCGATTTCACTGGCAGGTAGGGTAGGAATACTGAAGATGGTAGTACTCCCCCAGCTATTGTACAGATTCGCTAATGTCCCGCAGTGGCCGGGAGTGGAGTTTTTTCAGGCACTGACACGAACCCTCAATACTTTCCTCTGGCACTCGGGTGCGGTACGCCTTAAGATCAAGACCCTTGCCGCCCCGATGGAAGTGGGTGGCTTTGGTGCACCTGACTTTCTCAAGTACTGGCTGGCGGCACAACTTCAACACATTGCACATTGGTTCAATATATCTGACCCCCCTCCCCATGTCAGACTAGAAAAGTTATCGGTTAGTGGCCGCGACATCCAATCTCTGGTGATCGCACCCATGCCAATAGAATCGGGCTCACTAGATCCGGTGAGGTGCACATCCCTGGCTTTATCCAAAACGTGGCAAATATTGGGCACCACCCATCCCTTCCATGGTAACTTCCCGATCTGGAACTTTGTCCCGGGGATCCCACAGGTCCCCCCATCGGTTGTTCGCACATGGGCTGAGGCGGGATTTGAACTGCTCCGAGACATATTCGAAGGTGGTAATTTCATAGAATGGCCTGACCTCCCACCGTTCCTCAAACAGAGGCCCTCTGTATGGCTTCAATACTCATCCCTCCGTAGAGTCCTCAAACATAAGTACACATGCTTCCCAGCATTGCCACCTGATGAGCTGGCGATCACTGAACTGTCCTCACCTTTCCCTATGAGGGGCAAAATTTCTAGACTACACACCCTGATCCAATCCAGATCACCCCCCTCATTTTCTAAATTAAAGCACGCTTGGGAGGTTGATCTCGGATTGGAAATGACCGACGATCGTTGGTCCCACATGTGCTCACGTATCCATAGGGTCTCCTTCAACTCCCGATTCAAGTTAATTCAATTTAAGTTACTCCACAGATACCACTACACCCCAACCAGACTACACCGCATTTCTAACAACTCCTCCCCTAGATGCCCTAGATGTGGCTATGATGACGCCGACTATATCCATATGATCTTGTCATGCCCCCGCCTCACCCAATTCTGGAGCGCAGTTTGCTCCACTGTCTCGTCTATTCTTGATCACCCTATCTCCCCAACCCCAATGAAATGCTTATTCCACGACTTTCCCGAGCTCCACCGGGATTCCAGGAAACTGGCTGGCCTCTGTATGCTGCTGGCTGTGCGTGCTATACTACTTTGCTGGCTTCCGCCTACCACCCCTACTCACGCACAGTGGCTCAGAGCAGTTACATGGGCTTCCGATACAGAGGAATCATGGGCGGTACAACAGCCCGTCTGTTCTAGACCCAGAGACATTTGGTTGAAGTTCCGCTCATTTATGTCCCCCCCGACACCGACTCAGGTCCCACATCCCCAGCCACCTCTTCTCGTTTATCTCCAGTTGTCTTCTGAATTGCCCCCCACCGGGTTTTGTACTGTCCTGCTATGTACCCTCCCTTGTGCGCAAGACGAGTCTTTGGACTTATTGTATGAGTCTGTGATGTTTTAAATTGTTTTGATTTTATATGCTCTGTTATTGCTCACCTGTACATGTGCTACCAAGCTGAATAAAAATAAAAGTTTAAAAAAAAAAAAAACAATATATACAAGTGACAGTAGACGTAGGACCTGTGCATATCGAAAGGAGACTGAGGTGAACTCTACACTGTACACCAAAAGTTGCCACTGAAAATCAGATATTAACAACATCCCCATGGGGGAATTTAGAGAATGGTACAACTGTGGTGATAAAGATATGTTTGACAGAGAATGCAATCTTTTGAAAACACAATTCTTGGAAAGAGGATACTCATCAAACTGTATAAGCAAGGCTCAGGAACAGCTTCAGACTATGGAAAGGGAATCAACAATGGTACCAAATGAATACGGAAGGAAACAAGTTCAAGGTACCACGAAATGTATTACCAAATATATCAGTGACACTACTTGATTACGAAATTATTGAGGAAGCATCGGCACCTCTTAGATTTTGATATGGACTTGAAAGGGAGGGTGGATGACACTGTGAGGATTATATTCACAAGGGCACCGTCCCTAAAGAATAAATTGAGCCCGCCCTTTCTTTCAAGTAAGTACAAGTAGGCTACAACTGAAAGCAACTGGATTTTCAAGCTGTATCACATGCACGATGTGTAAATATGCTGAAAGGAACACTCAGTAATTCAGTGACAGTATGAAACTGAATACTTTGAATTATTAAGTGGACAGGTGCATGATAAGGGATGCCATACTATATGATACTTCTAACTAAGGTTTGAGGATACCATTAGTCAATCCCTCCAAGCGACAGTCCTTTTTCATATATATATTACTAAAGTAATAGGTTCAGAGTGATGTAATATCCTCAAGGTCGCATTTTTAGATATTCACAATATGATGCAGTATTTAATTCTCGACATGAACGTGGAAAACAGACCCAAGGGTGCGCCATGTGCAAAAGTACTGAGACAATTAAAGGCATATTACAAATACACTGGCTTAAATGGGCAAACACATGCAGGCTTAACAATAAAATCAAAATAGTACATTAATTCTCTGTCCAAATGAAAGAACCAGGGATGTCATTTAGGAGTCACCAAGGGTCGCAATTGCGACCCCTGAGCTCTCCCTTGATACCCCTGTGGTCGCAATTGCTACACCTAAAAAAAAGAAAACTAAAAAAAAAAAATTAAATGCAAACTCCTGGGCTGTGTCCAGCGCCATGTGGCTCTTTGCTTCTGGAGTGGCTGGCTTTCTTATTTGGGCCTCTTAAAAAAAAAAGACAAAAAAGAACAGGGGTTCCTTAAGTCTAACACTTTCAACAGTGACCATAAATAAGAAAAAATAGGAATACCAAATAATTTGTCTTTCTGGACTTGTAATAGCTAGACTCATTAAAAGTGTATTTCAGGCACATTTCAGGGGGTGAGTCACTGATTTAGTCTGTTCTTAAACTCCTCAACTCAGCCTTTCATCCTTCTGAGGTCGATAAATGAGTACCAACACAGGCTGGGTGAAATTGTATGCATATTTGTTCTTTATAAAGCACTTAAGCGTAAGCGCTATATAATTGCACATAATTATCCATGGGAGTCTGCTTGCATTCACAGTCATTTGGTAATATGGTCCTATACACACTGATCTTAACAATACATATTGCGATCCATTCTTGTATGAAATGTATATCACATTATAGTGATATGGTAACCATATTTTTCGTACGGTACTATGTGATTCCACTGTTTTGTCAA
Source organism: Ambystoma mexicanum (assembly GCF_040938575.1). Lineage (NCBI taxonomy): Eukaryota > Metazoa > Chordata > Amphibia > Caudata > Ambystomatidae > Ambystoma > Ambystoma mexicanum. Next base: position 845,968,976 of record NC_090941.1, on the reverse strand, counting down.
GGGGTGAAAGGTCGTGTTCCATCGCTTCCTGTGATACCACTTCGGCGTGGTGTCAAATGGCGTCACTTCCTGTGATGTCATCAGAGATCAAGAGTCATATGATGTCACTTCTGCCACCCTTGGCATTTTGGTGAAATTACGTCCCTGGAAAGAACTCATAGGTGTGCTGCCAGAAAGGTGCAATGTTTGTCATGCGATCTCAATATCGAAAAATGTAGCACAAGGATATAGGCATATCAAACAAAAAGAGATGAGGTCGGGTTAATTTAAAGACACTTCAGCCCTCGAACTGCCAAAGGACAATCAACTACTAAGGAACCAGAGTGTCTGTCCTTTTCTTCCATCCGCTATTTACATGACTCGGTCCGTGTACCAAATAGGTCCTGAGTCAGAAATCTATTTTTTTAACTTTCTCTTTATTAATTCATCAAAAACACATATGTTATCAAAAATATACACACATCAAAACGCATTTAGACAACAACTAACATATACCAAAGAAGGACAATTATACACAGTTTATGCAATAAACATTCTAAAATTCATACTAAAACTACCTAAAGTGTAAAACCATACATAGAAATGATTCATAAAAACACCCTTCCTAAACAAAGATAAAAACCAATAGTGCAGTGTTTCCCACAAATACCTTTACAGTACAACGATAATGTGCAAAGTTGCTAATAAAGTGCAAATAAAGTTGAGTGTTGGTTTGGCAGAGCCAGAATGTTCCTCTTATTTGAGGATGCCTAGATGGAGAAATCCACTAACTAATGTCATCCTTGTTCTGCCTATAGAGGGCCAGGAACTCAATTTAATACCATTTGGTCACACTGTTTACTTTCCAATGTGTAAGACCCAACATGTTTCGTCCATCATAAAGAAATTAGAATAATTTTCTGTAGACTTCCTCGGGGGAACCAACTTCAAATTATTTGAGTTAGACTCAAAGTCTCTAACACCTTCCTATAACTAATGTCTATTCAAAAAGGCAATTGATTGTGTCCTTCAACACATATGAAGTGTGGAAGCATGAAGTCCAAAGACCGTGTTAAAAGGTGAAGTTCTGTTCCCTTTAACACATATTCAGTTTGGAGGTCTTCTCAGTAGACCAAAAATTCTTAGGCAAGAAAGAATCACGTGTTAGTGCAGCGTCCGTAAAATGAACAGTGTAGGTTACTTTCTGAGGTGTAACGAGCAAAAAACCTCTCAGTTGTCCATTTTAGTTGCAAGGACTCAAGGGCGTTTAGATATACCGCCGATAGAGCCCTCGATGAGGCTTCTGTTTGAAGACTACCGTGATGTCTCCGCAATGTGTCCGGGTCCGCTCGATCAACCTTGCACTTAAGCGTAAGCGCTATATAATTGCACATCATTATCATTTGGGCACAGGGGTCTGCTTGCATTCACAGTCATTTGGTAATATGGTCTCATACACACTGATCTTAACAATACATATTGCGATCCATTCTTGTATGGAATGTATATCACATTATAGTACTGTACTTAGGAACAATGCTATGTGATGTCACTGTTTTGTCAAGGGGTGAAAGGTCGTGTTCTGTCGCTTCCTGTGATACCACTTTGGCATGGGATCAAATGATATCACTTCCTGTGATGCCATCAGAGGTCAAGAGTCATATGATGTCACTTCTGCCACTCATAGCATTTTGGTGAAATTACGTACCTGGAAAGAACTCATGGGTGTGCTGCCAGAAAGGTGCAATGTTTGTCATGCGATCCTAATACCGAAAAATGTAGCAGAAGGACATAGATCAGGTCAGAGCAGGGGTGGCATGGCCACGTGTGAATACACAAAGATGGAAAGGGAAGGGCTTACGTGAAATGGATGGGTACGCAGATAGTGCTGCTTGCATTGGGGTGACCCAGCGAGGAGCAGGTCCCAGTGCACATGTGAATATCTTTCTTATACAATACAAAATGCATGCTACCTCACAAGATGGAAGTGTCTGGCAACAAGGGCTGAAAGGATGTAATGACTGTCCAAAAGAATGGAACTGTATACGAGAGGGTGTGTGAACGGCGGAACTGCTGGTCATCAAATGACGAGCATACTGCTCGAGGATGGAGCAGGGTGTAAGTGTCCTATACATGTGCACAGGGCAGTTTCTAGTCCATTTGGTGCTAAGGCGAAACACTAAAATGCGCCCCCCTCCACGCACGACATGCACCACTCCCTAACTACACTCCACGGTTAAGTAACTCCTACCCAATGTCAACTAATCATTGCTATACAAATGAAACAGGTTTTATTACATTGTGATTCAAGAACTTTGCAGTAATTCCTTAGACAAAGCCGAGTACACAAACAGCACATACTAGTCTTGATTTTGTGTCCATTTTTTATCTATGTTAAGGGCACTCTCCAACACTTTGCTGCTGCGAAAGCATGTATTGCTCCCTTTCCCCCTCAAGCCTCTGCTCCTTATTGATTTCCCCATACCCTGCCTCCTGGCCCTGCAATCTCTGTATTTTGATAACATTTAAAAATGTACCTGGAACGAACAAGAAAATGTGTTTCCCTGAGGCCTGGTGGGTGCTGCTTTGTTGGCTGATGTTCCATGCGCACCTGTGGGGCTGGCCCTTATGTGCACGTGCACTGTTCCGGAAGATGACTTTAATTAAAAAACATTGTTCACTAGCGCATCACACTTTGCCAGTCCCTCATTTTGATCACACTGGAGTAAGATTTTGCAAAGACACAAAAAAACAGCACCATTAATTTAAAACTGTTTGCAGCGGTCTCTGAAAAGTGCTGATTATCATCAAATCAATTCAGTTATGTCTTCTCTACAGTGGAATCTAAACACACTTTCAAACCAAAGCGGAGCCCTTCCCACCCCCCTCTCTTTAAACTTTATTATTATTTAAAAGCCAAGCACATGGCAACCAGTGCTTCATTTGTAAAAAAATAAGTGCCAGTGCCCAGAAAATATTGGCCCCATAATGCCGGGTGCGGTGCCGCCCCGCAGTGCGGACGCGTGCCCCGCGCCAGTTCAGTGCTAGACCTACCTAAATCGGCCCACCAGCAGCCCATCACACTGCTGCTGCTCCATGTCACATGTTTGGCGCTGCAGCAACTGCTGGCACAGGCTAGTAGTGGGATGGATGGGGAAGGGCACACATGGGTTTAAGAAAGTAGAATGCTTTAAAGTTTACCCAAGCTCTAACTAAAAATTAACAGGGGCGCGGGTTGGGGGTTGGGGAATGGTAGCCAACGTTGTACAGTGCTATACACCCATTCTCCATTGCAAATTGTAACGGGGTGGCTCTCCGTGCTCACATGGTAATTGTTCTGTTTTATTGTTTGCCCCACTACAGTGTGTGCTGGCATTTTTTGCAACCAAGCCAAACCACTCTTCAAATAGTTAATTACGTTCACCCTTGCAAACTGGATGAAAGACATGTTCTCCATGTGGGTGGAAATACCAACCAACTTCGATTGGCAGATGCCAGTGCTATCTTGATAGCCCAGCACACCTGGCCCCTCAGTAAACCTGCCCGAGCTCTTAATTTGCCTGGAGCTATGCACCCACACAGCCGCCTAACTGCTACACACAATCCGGCGTGCACACATTTGGAGCCAGATGCACACATCTTTATTCTTAAAGTGCTAAATCGTAACTGCTGTTACTTCCCCGAAAGCAACAGGGGATGTGGCCAGCATATTAGATTGCTAATATCTAATTAAGAAAAGAGATGTGCCGTGGGGTGGGCTTGCCATGCAAAACACTTCAATTGAGCCTGCTCTGTCCTGTCACAGCCCAGGTGTGGGGAACGCACGCAACAGGCAAGTTCCATTTCAAACTACTGCTAGCCTTAAAGTGGCAATACTAGAAAAGATCATGGGTGAGCGTTTCTATTCATATTTTCCATTCATAGTATGGACATAGGGGTGGGAATACAACATGGCCGTCCAAGTGACCCACTCTTTACAGTGCTTTACTCGAAGCGATTAACCGTGTGGTGGTGTGCTGGCCCTATTCCTCCACCCTTCACCAAAATGGCTGAGGGGTGGAGTCAGTATTTATTTGGATATCAATATAATATCACATTTTGTGACCAAAATTCAGATATGGGAGTTCGGGGCAGTGTTTTGAAGCAGGTGCGCTTCCTTCTTAACCTTCCATCTGCAAGCAGGTCCACTTTGTGAATCAAGAGTCCTGCGTGGTGGTCCGGTTGGTCCCAGGATTCGATGAGCTGTATGATCATTGAATTGAGTGTTTGGCTGCAGTTTTCATAAATATCCCCTTCCAATTCTACTACATTTATGGGCAGAAAATAAAGCAACAATACCACTTGATTTAGAACCTTCATGAGATAATTGGCTGTTTACCAATTACAGTCTTGGTGGTCTGATAAATACCTGCTGCCAGATATTTCTTAAGGTATAAACAAACAGATTTGAACACAGTTCTCCAAACTCTAGTACTAAAACACCATCCAGATTCATCGAAATATACGAATGGAAGCGCACATCTACATTAATAACTAAGGGCTGGAAGACCACTGATGCTATGGCTGATGTCTGTTTTGATAGATAATCTGTTGTACTGGCTTAAAAGAAGGATGCTCTTCAAAATATTGCAGCATTATGGCTTTGCAAAGTTATCATGTAAGCCTGTCAACCAACTGATCACGTATAACATATAGGAAACATTAATAACCAGAATATAACAACGCTCTCCACTCTTGCTTAAGGTAATAACCTAATAACTATCATAGATTGAGCCTATTAATGTAAGTTAATTTATGCAGCAATCATCAAATAATCACTAACAGTTGCACAATCACTCCACACGTATTTTCCCAAAGTGATATCTAATACATTTTCTGGACCTGTACTCTGACAACTATAAGGGTACAACATTGAAGTTTGTGCTGGATGGAAATGTAAATCCGCCTCACAACGTTGGAGGTGTGGTAATAGGAGGGTGGTGCAGCCTCCACCTATACATATTGCTTCATATCCCAATGTTACTCATGTAGCACCAGCTTGACTGTGCATTTGATTGGACTGCTGATCAGATGGCTCTGCTGAGCCACACAAAGTTGAGCACACTTGTTTAAAGCATTGCAGTTTCCCAAGAGGGGAAACACCAAAGCTGCCGCGGGGGCGGGGCACTTTCCACACTTCTTCACGCTCGGCTTGTTATTGCGGGCAGCGGCTGGCGGGCAGCGGCTGGCTATGGGATCATCTGCATCATCAATATTGATGCATGCAGATCATGATCCCATTAGCCAGTGCCGCCGCCGCGCTCGCATTCTCCTCGCGGGCTGCGACCTGCTCGCATTCTCCTTGCGGGCTGCGGCCTGCTCACATTTGCCTCGCGGGCCGCTGCCTGCTGCTGAGTCGGACTCCGGCACTCGGGGCAGGTGCCAGCCCGGCTGCGGAGCAGGCAGGGCGGCCACAGGGCGGGCCGCGGCTGCGGCGGCAGTGGCACACACACTGCTGCGCCTGCAATGCATGCAGCATGCTGCATTGCATTTCACGACACCGGCGGCCTGGGTCAAAGTTGGGGGGGCGGGTGTGCGGGGGGGTCGCACTGCACTCCCCGTCATATGGATGGCGGATGCGCGTGCGCAGGGCCCGCCGCCGTGGATGTCACAGAACTGAGCATCATGTACATTCACGGCGGCGGGCAGAGACGCGGCGGCACTGCAGGCCCGAGCAGATAGAAAAAAAAGACAGTCTGAGTCAACAAGTTAACTTTCTTCACTTACCTTACCGCCGGCGGTGCTGCGTTGTTCAGCAAGAGCGGCGCGGCCTGGCCTGCCCCTGAGGAACTCAAGTAGGCCTGGACGCGGAGGCGGAGCACAAACAGAACACGAGTCTCACCCTCACCACGCCTTAACAAGTGTGCTCCTGCCTCTGCTCAACAACAGACCCACATGACACCCACCCCCACTCACTCACGTCATCATGTCATTTCACTGGCTGGAGCCTGGAGTCAACAAGTTAACAGCACAGCCAATGAAAACTGTGCATTCTGTGTTACTATACAGAATGTATCCGATACTGCATAGTAACAACAGAATGTTGGTTTTCATTGGCTGTTGTTGTTGTACTCTGTAGGCCCAGCCAGCCAGGAGCCAGCCATGTCTCTGCAAGGAGACCAGCAGCAGAATGATTTATGATGATCATGAAACTAGTTTAAGTGTGCAAACAAAGGAATTAGCTGTGCGGCAGCCGCCCAATGATGTTCCGGTCCCCAAAAAAGAGTGCTGGTGTTGGGGACCGGCAACCACCCCCACAAATTAAGCACTGATGGCAACTGAACACATGTTGTGGGTCAAATGCTTCACGGTGTGAAAAGTGCAAGTGTGCATAACAGCTCCGAAAGCCACAATGTAAGGCATAATAGTGGATGGTCTAACCAAATCCGTATGTATAAAATAATGGGGGTCAGGGATTAAGCTGAAAGGCAAAATGCATGACAGCTGGACACAAACCATGGGTCTAATAGCATGCCGTACATAAAGTGCAACTGTGCATAGCAGCTGGAAAAACACGATTTATAGTATGATAGTACATGACTAGAGATCGATAATGGTGCAAACTGCCCCATGAAGTGCACTGGAAGTCAATATGCAAGGTATGCATGAGTAATGTGAGCCAGTTCACAATTAAGTGCAAGTGCATCAATGATGACATAATAAAATGTGCCTTAAACACAGCTTCAAATCTCTAAAGATCGACAATAGTCCAGGGTGTCACATAGAATGCACTGAAAGTAGGAGCTGTCAGGGTGCAAAATGTTCATAGGTTCTGTAAACATTCAAACAGCGAATTGCATATGTATATATGTTCTCCTCACATGGTTCTTGCACTGAATTCCTGCTGAAAACAAGCATTGGAAAATCCAATAGTGTTGGTTCTTGTATAGGCATTAAGCAGGCATTTTCCAGGTTCTGTCGTTAGATCCATAAATGCTAATACCATGTACTAGCTATTGCCATCTTATGGCCAAGCGTGGCAGTGCATGGAAAACGGTTATTCCAAGACTTCTATTAAGCATAACTACTTGCTTCCATTAATAGGCGTTGGGTGTCCATGGTAAGCCTGCTTACCTAAGATTAATAACCCTCTAGTGCTCTGCAATATTATTAAACTTTATCATTTGGCAGACTTACCTCCACAACATTTAAGAATGCATTTGTTACTCAGCACTATGGGCCTCATTACCAGTCTGCCGGTTCGGAAACTAGGGTGCCAGTAGCAATGTACTGGCACCCTTTCCGGACCGGCAGACTACAGCTCTGCCTGCTAGAGCAGATACGCCCGGGAGGTCTGACCTGAGGGCTCATCGGCCCCGGTAGGTAGAGTTGTCACGGAAGCATCGGCACACTCCATGGGAATGGGGACTAACAATTTCTGCCGCCCGTTGGCTTTGGAATGAGGCCCTATGTGTGTCCTTCACTGAAGTTCTGTGAAAAACAAGCATTGTCAAAGCCAACAGGTTTGGCTTGTGTATAATTATAAGCCATTTGCCAGGCACTGCTTTTATTTGCCCAGGTACTTGTACCATGTTACACCATGTTACAGCTGCTACCATCAATGGCAAGTTAATACCACTAGGACAGTGTCTGGCAAATGCTTTTCCCATGCCTACACAAAAGCTGAGACATTTGGCAATGCTTGTTCAAATATTTAGCCCCTTTCCCTTGACCTGGGAATATTGAATGCTCATGCAGACATCCTTTTCAAAGTCAAATATAAATGCTGGGAGGCTTCGTAATTTTTCTATGTTTGTCTTTGTCTTTCAACACCTCCAGTGCTGTGTGTAGGGCTCGGTTGGAGCAAGAGTCTTGTGGCATATCAGTTCTCTCTAAGCAAAAAAGAAAGACTAGACACAAAGTAAAAGTTAAAAGGTTATATCAAGGTAAATGTTATCTTGATGCTCGGATCTTTGGTGTCTCTTCTTCGGAATCCAAAAGTCATCCTTGCCTCGCACAGTCTAAAAAACACCTTCTATGTCAAGACTGGAGTCGAGCATTATGCTTCAACTTCTTTTATTCACTCTTCAGCAGTTTCAACAACAAAACATACGAAAACTGAAAAGGTGTCTCTTTTCGTCTCTTTTCTTTTCTTTCCAAAACTACAAATCTCACTGTGCTTGTAGTCCTCCTAGTGTCAGTGCAGCCTATGATCCACTTTCCTGTTCCTGGACTCCTCCTCTTCTTTTCCTGCTCTTCAAGCAGATAAGTACTCTTTCACCTCTATTCCAGAAGATAGCATGTTTAAACCTTTTCGCATGCATAATAGATAGTTTATAACAGTTGGTTTATAAGCAGTTGTATCTGTGGATAACTGATGAATTCTGACTGAGAACAGTAATAGACGAGACATGGATATGTAGCAGGTGACAGGCGCAATTAGCAGCAACCACATGAGGCAAGCAAGTTCAAGCTTAGAGCGCCGCGAACGTAATGCAGTGCGTGATGGAATGCAGAAATAGTAGCGAATAACAGAAACCGTTTGAGCGATCGCGTAAAGTCAGGCGAGAGATAGGCGAGCCCCATGTCGCATTATCGGCATGCTCGGGGGCTCATCCTACCTCGCAGCTGACAGGAGCTCTATGGCCCCCACCCTCACGGGGGGCAGAGTTATAGCGGGAGAAACATAACGGCCCACTCCTTCCGAGAGGCGGAGCCGGAGAGCCGTGTCGCACTCTCGCATTGATTGTGTGACATCCACAGAGCACGGTGGATGTCACACAAAGTCGGGCCCGGCGGTGATTAATATTATTCCATTTAGATGAATGACCCAGAGGAAGTGTCGGGCATGTTTGCTCCAGACAACATCAGGAACCCAAGATCCTCCTATTGGCAGCCCTTCCCCAGGGTGACGAAGTACATGGCTCTCAGACTGAGGAAAGCACTTGACAAGGAAGTGAGACAGTGCTTGAGGGTGGAATGCCCCCGGCCGGACCTGCCAGGCAAAGTGGCAGAGACACCTGAATCTGACCCAAAAATGCTGGTTTTTGTCTCAAAGACTAGCAAATACCCTCGCTAAGGGTTAGACAGATCTTTCCAGAGCTGCCAGGAGAAGGTTCTGGATATTTCAGAACCGCTGGCCAAGATAATGGACCTGGCCAAAAGAGCCAGAGACACAGGGGAAGAGATCAACCCCAAAGTCCTCGCAAATTGGATGCAGAGAGCAGTATGTTTACTAGGCAATGCGAACTGTGCCATTTCCTCAAGAGAGGAGGAGAGGCCTTCTGCTCAAGATAGATGCCAAGTTGAGTGACCTAGCTTCCTACTAAGCCGGAGATGCAGCCCAGGGCCTCCTTTTCGGGGAGACCTTCGGCAAAGAGATGGGCAGGTTTGTGGGCACCTACCCAACTCTGGAAAAAGCATAAGTGTCAATTTACAAGATCTTAGCAGGCAGAGTTTTTACCGGGACGGACCGCTACCAGGGTCGCGCAGCCGGTCGTTTCCACGGAGGCAGAAGTCCCCAGAATTCCCGAGCCCAGTACTGGGAGACCAAGCAGCAGGATGCGTTTTTTCCGATGAGAGGATGCTTCCCAAGGGGATGCAGAGGAAGAGGAGCAGGCCAAGACCAGAGCTTCACCCTAGGTGAGAGAGGCAGTTTATCCTCCGGTGGGGGGAGAATACAGCTTTTTTGGGAAACCTGGCGCAAGCTCTCCAGCGATGCATGGGTCTTGCAAACCGTCAGAGGTCTACAGCTTGAATTTATACAGGAGCCAATACAAGAGAGCTGGCCCCAGGAGATAGAGCTAGCTCAAGCAGAGCGAGAGAGTTTACACCGCAAGCTTCAACAGCTAGAGTTGAAAGGAGCCATAGAGAAGTGCAGAACAGCCCCGAGATTTGTGAGCTCTATGTTTCTGCTGCACAAAAAAAAGAGAAAGAGCGGCCAGTCATAAACCTGAGTGAATTGAACGGCTGGATCGTATACCATCATTTCAAGATGGAAGGCATACACCAGCTGAGAGTCACCTTGAGAGAAGGGGACTGGCTAACGAGAATAGACTTGAAGGACACCTACCTTACAGTGCCGGTGCAGACGGAGTTGAGGGCCTTGCTAGCATTCCGCTGGAACAGTCAACTGTGGCGTTTCAGTACAGTGCCCTTCGTGCTAGCCTCGGCACCCTCGGATTTTACCAAGTTGATGAGGCCAGTAGCAGCAGCGATCCGAGAGAAAGAGATCCAGATGATTATATACCTAGAGAACCTACTACTCCTAGCAGAGGATTGTCAAACGCTCGTTTACCAGACCGCATGGCATGGGTCCAGAATCTCTTATCCTTGCTGGGATTCTTAGTGAACAGGGAGAAGTCAGAGACCACATCAGTACAAAGGCTAGATTTCCTAGGTTTCGTGTTGGACACCAGGAAAGCGACCTTAGACTTGTCAGCCCGAAAGATCAAGGCTATCAAGAAGGAGATCAGAGACTGCCTGAGCAAGCAGGAAATATCAATCAGGGGGCTAGCGAGGATAGTGGAGATGCTGGCAGCATCAATCCAAACGATATTCTCAGGGCCCCTACACTATTGGGCACTGTAGAGGTTAAAAAATCAGACACCTACACTAGGGTTTGGGAAATCATCGGATGAGACCCCTGGACCAGGATTCTATCACAGAACTAGAATGGGGGCTGAAGAATATAGACGCCTGGAATGGACATGCTTTATTCGGAGACCGGCCGGACTTAGTGATAGGATCGGATGCAAGCCGAGTGGGCTGGGGAGCGAGATGCGGGTCCCTAGAGGCCGTAGGGAAATGGAGCAAGGAAGAGCTCTGTCTCCACATAAACTGCCTAGAGCTGCTCGCAGTCTCCTTCGCCATCAAGGCGTTTACAAGAGGGAGAGTGAGTTCATGTGTTCTTCTCAAAATTGAGATACATGATACATGAATCATAAACCACTTAGGCGGAACAAGATCCAAGTTACTGGCAGAACTGGTGAAAGACTTCTGGCATTTCTGCCTTCAGTAAGGGACGTCGGTCAAGGTGGAGTATCTGCCGGGAGAACTCAATGTAGTAGCTGACTGGAACTCTCAGTATCTGACAGACTCCAGTGACTGGAAGCTGGACCCAGCGACATTCCGGCAGCAGAACCAGCGGCAGGGACCAGCGCATGCTGACTTATTTGCATCTCGTCTCAATGCGCCGATGAGCAGCTTCTTCAGCTGGAGGCTCAACCCGTCCTCCCAGGGCACAGACGCTTTCCTCCACTCGTGGGCAGGGGAGATACATAACGCATTCCCCCCCCTTCGTAATGTTGATTAGAGTGCTGGTGAGGTGCCGGCGAGAGAAGGCCGAGCTGATTCTGATAGCACCGATATGGAAGTCACAAGAGTGGTTTCTGATGCTGATGGAGCTGACAGTGGACATTCCGCAAGTTCTCCCAGAAGGGGAATACTTGCTCATGGACCCAGCTGAGTCATTTCACCCTCTGAAAGTGAGGTGGACTCTCCCACTGATAGCTTGCAGGATATCTGGAAACGCTGGCTGCTGCCTGGCACTTCCACGCAATCTGCTGAGCTCATCGCAGAATAATGAGCTCCATTCACTAGGAGGAACTACGGCGCGACTTGCGCCAAGTGGTCGAGCTGGTGCAGGGGGAGACATTTTCATCCCATTTCAGCGCTCATAGTGGTGATCCTGAATTATTTTCTAGCGCATCTTTTACAAGATGGGAAAGCTTTTAGCACAGTAGAGTTTACAGGTCAACCATTTCAGCAGGCCACCTGCCGGTCAAAGTTGTGCCGGCAGGAGAGCATCCAGCGGTGACCACGCTTATAAAAGGACCCTGATACAAAGCACCTCCTGAGCCAATTTGCAAGCAATTGTGGGACATTACAGTAGTGCTGTGTCTACTAGCTTGCTGGCCGTCAGACAGATACTTGTTATTGAAGCAGTTATCAGGCAAACTAGCAATGCTTCTATGTTTAGTGTCCTGCACACAAGTAGCAGATGTTAAAGCCCTAATGATACACAGGAAGTCTTTTGGCCCAGAGGGAGTTACCTTCTCAATAGTAAGGAGAACTAAATCAAGGTCCACGTCAGTATACTACTCCTATTTCCCAAATAACGCTAAGTGGTGTGTAGCGAGATGCATTAGAGAATACGAAAACAGAACAGCAAAGTGCAGAGCGTCAGGTACTACACAGTTATTGATAGCGAGAAGGAAGCCATTTCAAGCAGTAACAACTGCCACCATAGCTAGGTGGGTGCGCGAGGTAATCAATCTAAGGTAATGCAGCACGCATTCAGTGAGAGGAGCTATGGCATACAAAGTGTTTATGGCAGGGGTGACTCTGCAAGATATCATTCAAGCAGCAGACTGGGCTAGCGATTCTACTTTTAAAGAGTTTTATTTCAAGCCAATTGAAGGGATGGCAGCAGCTGTTTTAGAGAAGCTTTGAACAAGCATAATGCTCGCCTCCACTCCAGTCTTGACATAGAATGAAGATTACCCCTGCTAATTGTGCAGGGAGTCTTGGTTCTATTAAAAACTAAGAAGCGAGCATTAATTTCCCACCCTCTATGTACTGTGCAGACTTATCAATGTTATGTTGGCTGAGAGACAGTACAAGGACTCCACCCTGATATTGTTGTTTGTATAATCCCTAAGGGAAGACCAGAAGAATAATTGAGAGCAAAGGTCCATAGGCAGCGAGGCCTGGAAGAAATGGAGCGCTGTACCCGCCAAGCAAAGGAGTGGAGTGGGCACCAGTTGATATGTTTCACCCCGTTGGATGGACATAATGGTTCAAGTTTAAAGGATGTAGTTCAGAGCATCAAGAGAAGAGGAGGAGTGCAGGAACAGGAAGTGGATCATGGGCTGGATTGACACTAGGAGGACTACAAGGACAGTGGGATTTGTTGTTTTGTATAGAAAAGAAAAGGGATGAAGAGAGACACCTTTTCAGTTTCTTATGTTTTGTTGTTGGAACTGCTGAAGAGTGAATAAAATAAGTTGAAGCATGATGCTTGCCTCCTAGTCTTCAATAGAATCAAGATTCCCTGCGCAATTAGCAGGGGTGATTTTCATTCTCCAGTGTGTTTTACAGTCTTTGAGTTTCCTACGCCGTTTCAATTTGGTTCTGCATTTTACCAGGATCCAGTTTATAAATGCAGGTCAAATTCTGATGAAGTGACTTTTCCATCAGTTTAATGTTGGTATCTGTTTGATGGTTGTTGTGTTGTGACCCTGGTTGGCTCCACCATGTCTTCACTAAAGATTTCTGTAGAATGTATAACTCTACCATAGGTTAGCGATGACTGATTGCGTTAGTAGTTGAACGGCTTTGTTCTGGGCCCTTGAATGCAGCCAGCAGAGACATTCATGACTTTCTGAATAGAAAGCTGAACTATACACTTCCTAATAGAGGCTGTGATTGGTTCTTCGAGTTAGGGAATCGTTTGCTATACAGACTGCATGATAAATAATATCAGTGATTCTGTGACCTAGAAAAGTGTGCCCTTCATTTACTTATGAATCACGATTTGCAGAGACTTCTAGGCACTTTTGCACGTGGAAACACCTTGTAGTAATCGCTTTCAAATCACTTTGATACTTGGGTTAACTGTGAGTTTCCACACGCACTTTCAATTCATACATTCATTGCTTTTTTACTCTCTGCGCTAGTTGTTGGCCTGGTTTTCCCAGCGTTACAATAAGTCATGTCTCTCGGTGTGAAAGCACCAACTATCAGTGCCAACATACACCACCCTCTTTTTCTATTTCCTGATTTGGCCTGGGTCCCCCAGCTTCTGCTTTCTCTGCAATGATTGTTCTAACTTGGTTTGGGCTTCCCCGGAATCATGATTCAAGTCTGTCTCGGCCTGTTAATAACTACAACCCGTGTCATACCTCTATCTCACAATGGTCCCTGTTTGTCTCATCTTGGGATTTTCTAGCTTTATACTGGGTCAAGCCTTTTAGGGCTTAGCACGATGATGGGACCATATGGACTACGCTGTGCAGCCATTTTGGGCATGTTTTGTTATTGTGGAATGGCATTTTTAAAGGCAAAGCCAACAGGGATATGTTCTTTTATGAGGATACTGCTGCCATTTCTTGGTAGAGCCAGTGTGGGCATGTTTTCATTACTGGCATTATGTGCAAAGCAAACATCAGTATGCTCTTATATAGGAATGCTGGCATATATTGGTGCATCCGGCATGGAAATGTATGGGTACAGCACTGTGAAAATGTTTTAGACTGGCACATATTGTGGGCGAAGGCATCATGAAAATGCATTGAGAGATGTTCCAGTGCACTGTTGGTGACCTGCATCTATTGCATTTTTGGATTGGAGTTACCCTACAAAACCCCTACAAAACCAATTGCAAACTGCCCATTTACCCGTTTTTTTCACAGAAACGTTGTTGTATGATGCACCATGTACACCCAATATTAAATGCATGTAATTTAAAGTGGGCATTACTCAAATCTCAGGGGACCCCCCAAGCCCTCACAATTATTTAGCACCCCCGCTCTACACTCGGTTGCTCTCACTAATTTGAGGGAAAATGTAGGACCCTTCACTGAAAATCTTCACCATCCCCATGAGGGCTCACCCATGAATCATTTAGAATCTTTGTGCCTCTTTAGGAGCTATCAGTCCCCCACCACCAGGCACCAAAAGCTACCTCTGCCACTGCCCATGTTATACCTGTTTGCAAGGGAAGCTTGCATTTGCCCAGTACATCTTGTACCTATTTGTGAGGGAAGCTTTCAGAGACCCTGCGCCTGCTCTGTTTCTGAGCAATGTTTGGACTGGCCCTGCCTGTGCTGTATATGTATCCATTTGTGAATGAAGCTTGACCTAGCTCCACCCATTCTGTCCATGCACCCATTTGTTAGTGAAACATTTTTTGGCCATGTCCATGCTGCACCTGTACCGGCTTGTGAGCACCTGTCTATTCTATACATGTACCTGTTTGTGAAGGAAACTTACAATGACTATGCCCACAATGTCAATTTTTGTGACAAAACTTATATTTGCTCATTCTGAACCGTTTGTAAGAGAATCTTGCCCTCAACCTTCCCATGCTGTGCCTCTTTGAGTGGAAAGCTTGCATAAGCCCTGTCCATGCTTTATGTGTTTTGGTTGCTAGGAAAACCTGCAGTGACCCTGCTCATGTTGCACCTTTTTTTCCCCGTTTTTGTGATTAAATCTTCAATGCCTGGAATTTGCTAGACCAGATGGATTTTGAGGGAAGCTTGCACTAAACCTGTCCATGCTGTCCCTGTTTGAGGAACTGAGCTTAGGGCCCTTTAGGAACGTGCATGTAATGGATGGGATCACACAGAATAACTCTGAGTCCAAATAACAGAACCTAATCAGGAAGATGGCAAAGGACTGTTTTATTAACACTTATCTAAAACAGGGAGTTACAACGAACATCAACAGACGTACGCTTGATTTCTCTCAGCAATCTTTTCACAAAACAAAGATTATATATAAACAATACATCAGAGGTGACATCAAACTATGTGGCAAAAATTGAAAAACCTACTAGGGATTGGGATTGGCTTATGGGGGTCATCTAAGTATATTATCCATAGGAACTAGGATTGTAATTGGCCGCCCACTGTCAGGTGGACAACATACCTCTAAAACACCATCTTCAGAAACATTAGATAGACGGTTTCTCATTGGTTTCAAACTATAAGGTCCTTTGTTATATGGACTACTAAAATTGGTTGGCACGCTTGTGTCATGTCTGGAACATTTGGTGCACTTAGCAGCACATAAGCCCAGACCCTGGTGCAAGGAGCATGACACTACCTCCCCACCCAATTAGCCCAGCATCTCTCATCACCCAAGCCTTCTGCCATGAAGATTGTCTTTGAACTTGGCCATGCAAAAATATCCTTGTCTTCAGAATACATGGGAGTGCGGGCACTCGCTATCGTGTTCTGGGACTCCAAGTCGGAACTCTATTTTCAGCCTTCGCTCACGTGGCAGGAGACCATGATTTGGTCCATTTTGCAGGTTTTAAATGTCTTAAATGAATAAAACTTGGCACTCTTGGTGTTCTCACCTTCCACCTTAACAAGGGATGATTCATCCTTCACACTTTCTCTCCTTTCCAGAATATATAGAAGACCTTGGCTGCTTCAGTCTTGACTGCAGGCCAGATAACCTTGCCATGCAGCGCCACGATCCAGCTTATTCTTGCTGCGACATGGTTGTCTCTTCCTTCTTCATTGGGTCCTGGCTTACTAAATTCATGGCTTTGTCTGCATTCTATTCACTACGTATAGCCAACTTCTATGATGACTTTGTATACTTGCATTTCAGCGTCTGTGCAATTATTGAACGGTTGATTCTCTGCAGCACTTTTTTTTAAAGTTTGATTTTATTAAGTTTTAACACATAACAGTTCTCTCAATGAGAAAAGAGAAAAAAGAAAAAGTTACATATGCATCCATATTCGTTACACAGGTGGAAGTAATTCCAATATACAGTGCTTAGTTTCGTTTCTATACATCCAACGGTATAACAATGGAAAAAAACAACATATTTTTCTCGTTCTCTTTATTCTTTTACACCTTCCCCCCTCCCGCCACCCCTCACAGACTAAGAAATCGTGTAACCAAGGAGTTGTGTTTTCATGGTCATGCGCTCGTTGCCGCAGGCTGAAACTGTTTTGATGTGGCATGTTCAGGGACTCGCCATAAGGAGGGTGTCTTGTCACGGTTCTACTGATGCCTGAGAGGTAGCGTAGAAGCGGTCTCATAACAGGTAGAGGGGGAAAAGAACCCAAGAGGAGAAGGACCCAGTCGGGCCCTATAGACAGTGAACCCTATCTCCATTTGGGGTTGGATGTCTGTTCGCTTAGGAAATCTGACCACAGGACTTCACACTGTGTCGCCCTGCCGTGGAGCGATGCGGTAATTTTCTCCATGGTTCATATGTTCATTGCAACATTGATCCATTCATTCTCGGTCGGGGTCGTGTTTGATTTCCATTTGGTGCCAATTAATGCCCGAGCAGCGAGTAACAGATGGGGAGCTAGGCCTTGGACTCTCTGCCATTAGGCCTCTATTTTCTCGAGACCGAACAGGACAAGATGGGGGTCCGCCGTTCTTTGAATCCCGTCTAGGTGTCTAATCCACCCCAAGACCTCATTCCAATAGATCTTAATCTTAGGACATCGCCACCACATGTGCCAATAGTCTGCGACTTGTCCACATTCACGCCAACAGAGGGGGGAGGATGATTGATACATTTTGGATAGTTTATAAGGGTCATACTGCCAGCGGTGCAAGAGTTTTATGGAATGGAGTTTGTATTGGCACAATATGGAAGTGCGTGTTGCCATGCGGCACATTTTATCCCACACGTCTTCATCAATTTCCGACCCCATGTCATTCCTCCAACGTGTTCTGAGGTTATATGTGTTCCCTCTACCCACCTCCACTAGTAATTTGTACATGGCGGAAATCAGGCCCTTCCTGTCAGTCTTGGAGTCCAACAGCTTTTTTTGAAGAGGGTGAGCTCCCTACTTAGTTTTTCTTTCCATGCTGCTTTTGTTAAGACCCCTTTGATCTGTAGGTAGTGGAAAGTGGACAGCATGCCTATATTTAGGGCCTCTGTTAGCTCCGGGAGAGTGTTAAAGGAATCGTTTCAGAGAAGCTGACACACTCTTTCTAGTCCTGCTTCATACCACGCCTGGAATCTTTCAACATTGGGGATGTGGTTATTTATGCCCGGGAACCATAGGTGGCTCAGTTGAGATGGGCATGTTGTGATTTCTCTCATCTCTGGACCCTCCCTCCAAATTTCCCATATGGTGGCAAAGAGTGGATGCTCCTTCGTCCTCCCCAACACTCTCTTTCGTGGGGCCCATAGCCACTCCGAGAGCGTTGTTGGGTCTGAATAGTTATTGTCCATTGCTATCCACTGTGGTTCTTTTTGGTTACGTAGGTGAGGGACGAGCACCCGTAATTGGGCAGCAACATAATACTTCTTGAGGTCTGGGAGGCCTACCCCTCCTTTACCTTTGGGCAACGTTAATGTGTTGTAGGCGATCCTGGCTTTTTTCCCATTACACAGGAATTTCAGGGTCACTTTTCTAACCTTGGTGAAGTATAGCTCCGGTATTTTAATGGGAAGCATCTGAAAGGGGTAGAGAAACCTCAGGAGACAAGTCGTTTTAATGGCGTTAAGCCGGCCAAGCCACGAGATTGTCAATTTGTCCCACCTGGCCATATCTGCATGGAATTTGGCAAGAAGCTGTGGAAAGTTCGCTTCATAAAGATAGTCTATTTATTTCATAATTTAAATCTTTAAATATCGCATGGTGTCGTGCTCAAGCGTCAGTCCAAGGGATGAGTATTTTGTTTCATTTACCTCCGCCGCACCCTGGAGGGGGAACAATATGGATTTGGACCGATTGACCTTGAACCCTGATAACTGACCATATTCTTCAAGGAAGGATATAGCTCGGGGAATGGATCTTTCAGGATTGACCACATGCAGGAGTATGTCGCCGGCATCAGGGCTTTAAGTGGGCCGGGGCCTGCCGGGGCTGGGCCCCGGCAGGCTCCGAAATTTCGTTTTGAGGCGGGGCCCTGCCGGGGCCCACTAATCTCCCCGGGCAGCCCCAGCCACTACACGAAAAGGCATTTTTTTCTACAGCCTGAAGCTCTCGCTCGTGTGCGAGAGCTTCAGGCTTCAGAAAAAAATGCCTTTCAGCTATAATGGTGGCACCGCACCTGCGAGGCATCCCTTTAATCAAGGGATGCACGTGGGCCGGCGCCACCATTATGGAGAAACGTGAGGCCGCTGGAAGCAGAGGCCTTGCTTTCTAAATACTGAAGCTCCCGCGGATTCGCGGGAGTTTCAGTCTTTAGGAAAAAGGCCTCTGCTTCCAGTGGCCTCACCCTGTCAGCCTTAATGGTGACGCTGCCCCTCCACAGCTGGCGAGGGGCAGCAACACCATTAAGGCTGAATAGGCGAGGCGCTGTCCCCTGCCAGGCAAGCCTATACAAAATAAATGCCGAGATCAGCACCCTCTCCCCCATAGGGGAGAGGGTTCTAATCTCTACAAAAGGCTGCCTGGCAGGGGTGCCAGTAGCCCATTGAGCCGGGGCTCGTCAAAGGGGCGTGGCCTAACGGCCCATCAAGACCCCTTAGGCCACGCCCCCTCGATGGGCCCCGGCTCGATTTGTAGTGCCACTTAAGGCACTGGCCGGCATACAATGCCAACTTGTACTCTGCGTGTCCCAGGTGCATCCCTTCTATACTGGTGTCCGTTCTCATCTTGTGTGCTAATGGTTCAAGCGATAAAGCAAACAAGATGGCCGACAATGGGCATCCCTGTCGGGTACCCCGCTTCAATTGGAACCACCTAGAATATACCCCATTTACAAATACCGAAGATGTAGGCATTGAATAGACCGCCTGGATTCCCTTTCTAAGCTTGGGGCCCGTCCCAATTTTTTGAAGGACACCCATTAGAAAGTCCCAATCTACCCTATCAAATGCTTTTTCTGCATCAATGGAAAATAGTGCAGGATCAGTGTTCAGGTTGTGGGAGGCATGTACCAAGTGCAGGGTCTTGCGCATGGTGTCTGCACCCTGACGACCCAGTATAAAGCCCACCTGGTCAGGGTGGATGAGTCGGGGCATGTATGTTTCAATTCTAGCTGCCAAGACCCTTGTGTATATCTTTGCATCTAAGTTGAGTAGGGAGATAGGACAGTATGATCCGCATTTTTTGGGATGACAGTTATGAGTGCTTTGACAAATGAATCCTGAGGTTTCCCCATCTCCAGGATCACATTAAATAGTTTCACTAGAAAGGGTGTGAGCTGTGAGGCAAATATCTTATAAAAACCTGCAGTATACCCGTCTTCGCCTGGGGATTTACCTAGTGTTAGTCGTTTGATGGCCTCCTGAATCTCCTCCTCAGTTATGGGGGCGTCCAGGGTCTCAGACTCAATGTGTGTTAGTTTGGGCATATCGATATCAGCTAAATAGGATCGAATGCTAGACGGGTCCGATTCCGTCTCTGGGGTATACAGGGGTTCATAGAAGTCTGCAAAGGCTTCGGGGATGGTGGTCCTACTTATAACTGTGTTGGGTCCTCCATCAACTATTTCCTGTACTCTGCGCTCTGCCTGCTGTGCTCGTAGCCTGGCCGCTAACAACGCATCTGCTTTGTCTCCTTTCCCATAAAATTTTTGTCTTAGGAAAAGAAGTTTGTGAGCTATTTGGTCATGTTCTAGGAGACGGAGTTCCTCCCTTTTTTCCTTGCTTAACTGACTTTTTCATGGTCCATTACATCCCCTTCCTTTGCTTCGTTATCTAGTTCAGCGATTTCTCTACAGAGTCTATTTTCAATCAGGGTTCTCTCTCTCTTTTTATTGGCTCCCTCCCTCATCAGGACCCACCTCCAGGTCGCCTTGCCCGCATCCCAGACCCCTTGTGTAGAGACTTCACCGGTATCATTCAGTCGAAAGTAATCAGCAATTTAAGTTTCCATCTCCGACTTAAAAACAGGGTCTTTCCATAGGGTCTCGTTGCATCTCCATTTTCCACCTCTAAGTGGTAGGGATTCCCATATTATATCGGTGGTCACCATGTCATGGTCAGACCATGTGATCGGTGTGATTTCTGTGTGTGAGGCCGTATCACATAGATCTCTTGAGAGGTAGAGGTGGTCAATGGGGGTGAGTGTGTTGTGAGGGGCTGAAAAAATGGTGTAAACTCTCGCCGTGGGGTGCATTCGTCTCCACACATCAGTCAATCCATACAGTTCCATCATCACCCTGAATTGAGCGTGGTCTCCTCCGAGTTTATCACGTGTTTCTGGGTTACCGGGTTTCCAATCTAACGTGGGATCTGCCCATGTATTAAAATCTCCTCCAAGGATGTTATGACCCGTTGACTCTAGCATGATTTTGGGGATTGTTTTGGAGAGGAATCTAACCTGCCCTACTTTGGGGGAGTAAATCGTGACGATCGTAGTCGACAAATTCCCAATGGTCCCTGAAACAAGCAAGGCTCGGCCTTCAGCGTCTGACCAAACCTTTGTGGTCTTGAAGTCTATCCCCTTCTTAATGATTATTCCCACCCCCCCTCTTTAATGGTCCAGAGCCCCGGAATTCAATCCCGGATCGCCACCCCAGGACCGCCCTCTCCTCACCCTTCATATATTTAGTCTCCTGCAATAAAAGGATATCGATATTTGATCTGCGAAACTCTCTAAAGACAAGTGATCTCTTGGTCAGTGAATTAAGACCTTTGCCGTTCAGCGTTCCCACCCTTGTGGCACCCCTGCTATATGGTTCAGCAGTCATCGTAACAATGGTATCTGAGACCATACATACTCTCTGACCATTTCAACCTTCCTCAGTGTTTAAACAACCATGTAACCATTGTAACCATTGTACTGTTCATAGTTCTTGAATATCCCCTTGATTTGACACGTGCCTTCGTCCATCTTCCCCACCCCCCCTAACGTCCTTCTTCCTGAGTTCGGTGGCGTCCGATCGAGCTTAGTTAAACGCACTAGCCCGGAACCGAACCACCAGTGGAGACCGTTACCTCACAGTCCCTTTGTAAAATAAGCATCAAAATAACTAATGAGCCCCCGGTAACCTCCCCCCAGAGCGAGCACATTTCTGCAAGATAAGTGGAGGTCTCAATCACGTTACCCCAATAGACACCCATGTTTTCCCCTTATCAAATGTCAATTCAAGCAAAGAGTACCATACTTGTTGAGGATCAGCTGCCCCCTTCTGGGGAGCCGTTTCCCCTGTGATATTTCCTCGAGCCCTTCACCTTCTTCCTCTTCGGCCCTCTATCTGCCATCCCCTCCCGTCTTTGGGGGCATGGTCACGGGATTCCTCCCGATCCTGCGGGCCCAGCAAGTCAGATATGCAAGCTTTGATTTGTTGCTCAGAGCTCAACCTGATTCTTGTGCCTACATGTTTGAAAGAAAGAGAAAAAGGGTATCCCCATCTGTAGCGTGTGTCACGAGATTTAAGCCATGTGGTGAGTGGTTTACACATTTTCCTCAGGGCCAAGGTCAGGGAGGAGAGGTCATGGTATATCGTTATTTGGGATCCATTTAGGGAGATGGTGCTCCCGCTCCTCACCTTTTCCAACACTCTCATCCTATCCTGATAATGGTGAAATCTTGCCAGAACTGATCTCGGGCCTCCAGGTGGGCCTCCCGCTCTATGAATGCGCTCTGTCTAGGGTTCGTCAATGTTGTCGTCGGCAACCAGGAGTTTGATGATGTCGTGGAGGGTTGTTTTCAGGTCCTCTTATGTTTCCCCTTCTTTCTCAGGAATCTCAAAAAAAAGGTAGGTTGTTTCTCCTTTCACGATTCTCCAAATCGTCCATCTTAAGTCTAAACTCCTGCTCTCTTTGTGCTAGCTCAGTTATTCTCTGGACCAGCTGTGTTTCCAAGACATCGATTGAGGCCTGGTTGTTTTCGACACCTTCAACCCTATCCTCTATGTTGTCAAGGCGCTGTGTAAGGTTATCAATCTTTCCTCCTATATTGGCTGCCATGTTCCTTATTTCCGCCAGTAAATCTGCTATGTCTCCTTTTGTGGTGGTGGTTTCTGTATCTGTGATTGGGGATGTGGCCATTTTGGAGCTGACGTCGATTCGGGGTATCAAACCGTTTGCGTATATGGCAAGTTTCTGTCGGGCGTTCATGCGCCTGATGTCGTAGTTTCAACGTGTCGGACAGTGCCGCTGCTAGAACGCCTGTTACCACAGAGGAGTGCTTTTACTTTCCGTCCCAAGGGGGCCTTTCCCTCTGTGAGCTAGATGCGTCAGTTATTACAGTCTGGGTATGGTCCTTATCCTCTGGCGGGTGAACGGAGAGGGGGACAAGGGCAGACACTTCTCTTGGGCCACAGAGGGCGTGAGCACCTCGCTGCATGCATCCCAGGCCGCACCTCAGCCCGGTGACGTGCCCGCCTCGCTTGGTCCATCAGGGGGAGGCGGTCTAATCCCGCCGCAAAGGTTTGTTTCAGCGGAGGGGGAAGCACGGGGCCCGTGCCTCCGTTTTCTTCTCGGGGCGCACGGCGTCGGACCGTGTCCAGAGTTCTCCCTGCTCCTTTGTCCACTATTGCGGTCTACCGTCTCCTCCGCCGGGTCCACCCATCCAGGATTGGCGTTGTGTGGACGTGGGGGCCCAGCCTCCAGCGTGCACTCCACTGGGTGTTGCTCCCAGCAGGCCAAGAGTTCCGGGCAGAGTCGAGGCCGATTCTAGTTTCGTTTTCACCTTCACAGTTTCACGACGTTATTTGGTGGAAGCCGGGGCCGTGTTCTCCCGGGATTTCTTCCGTATGTGGCGAGTACCTTCACAGACCTTCGTCTCGAGTTTCCACCCCAGGGGGGGGTCAAAAAACGGGGGCTCATTCCGTTTTTCAGGACCTCGGGACGGGAGGTCACGCGCGAGAGGATCTCATCTGCGCGCCTCGTGGTGGCCACCCCCCTCTGCAGCACTTTAAGCATGTGTAATCTTCTTTTTCGTATTTATAAGTTCACTTGATTCTTTACTTCGTCATTGGTCTCTTCAGGATCTATACATCCTCCTCAGCCAGTATCCAGAGGCATCATTCATACTGTTTTATGACATCACAGGCATCTTTTCTTCTCTCCTTCTCATATTCGTTCAGGGAGTTCCTTCCTCAAATTGTCATACCTTCGGGAATACATTCGATAGGGTTGTCTCAATGGGTATCTTCTTTCGAACATACCTTGCAGTAATTGGCACAACTGCTGGTGTCAAACACGGCACAATCTCAGGCTCCCAACATATAGGAGGTAGGGGCGGGGTTTCCTGCAGAGGCATGTAGCTGCTCCTCTACAGAACTCTTGCATTGGCACTGCCTATTATGTGTCTGTACCTGTTTTACTTTTGTGGGAAGCATGTGAGTGACTACCTCTGGCTTCTCCTACAGCTTTTTGCTCCAAGCACGGCTTGGTTTCTTTCCCTCCCTTCCACTGTTCTTCCAGCAGACTCAGAGGGGAGTCTCTGGTCACGTCCCCAGCACAACCTCCTCCATATTTTCTAACTAAATGGTGCTTAGCTCTACCTCCTTCAGTTTGTCACACTACACAGTGACGACTTAATGGTGTGGTTTCTTTTCCTCCCTTGCAGTGCTTTTCCACCAGTCTCACAGGAGGGTCTCTGGTCATGTGAGAAGCTCTACCTCCTCACGCCCTCAAGTCAATCAGGAGTCACCTAGTTTTCCTTATATCCAGCCTTGCCCAGGTGTCCTTATGGCCTGGGCCCTCTGCTACAGAAAAAGACAAGGGCATCACCTGCTTGTGCCCGGATGAAGATAAGGACATTGCCTGTGTGTGCCTTGACAAGGAAACACATTTTTTTCCCTGGACAAAGAAAAGTATATCAACTGTTGGTGTCCTTTAGGGCCTGGACAGACCCAAGGGCTGGAACTCATGCATCTCCAATGTCATGTAGGCATTACAAGTAGCCTCCTACATTCACAGGCCATTCCCACACTCATGAGTAAGTCTGGGCGAATGTATTAATTCGCACTTTGAACCACCCTCATTTTAGGCGGTTCGAAAAGTTTGAATCAAGTTCATATTTATGAAAATTTTGAACGAAAATTTCAAACAATCTGGCTATATAAGAAGCCATGCGGTTGAACTTAATGTAGTGCCGGGCTGCCGTGCAGCCTTTAGAGAGGCAGGAGCTTTTTATAAAATCAGGTTTTGGACATTTGGGAAAATTACAGAGTAGATGAGTTGGAGGAAGTGTTGGGGGACGTGGTGGTGTGACGGTTTAGGAAGCCAGATGTAAAAAAACAGTGACGTGACACTTGGAGCGGGAGAAACTTACAGACAATCAGGGAGGCAGGAAATACCTAGTAGCGACCATTCATCTCTTGAATTGAGTGAACTGTGCAGGTTTCCCTGGGTGACAAACGGGTGCAGGCATTCAGGGAGTCGCTACACAAGATAACATCTCGACCTGAGGAAATACGCAGGTGCCCCTGAGCGACCTGGGTACATGTAGGAGTAGATAATCCCTTCACGCAGCTTGTGCTATTGTGTTGAAAGAGGCAGTGACATGGGGAGGTAGACAGTTACAGACAGACATCAGAAGAGAACTAGTAAAATGGCCCTGTTTTTGTTTTAACATGGCAGTGCTTTCTGCCCAAAAGCTCTGCCTATGCTACGATGCTAAAGTTTGCTGTTCAATGCTACTGCAGTACCAGCTACTGCTCCTATACTTGCACGGGTAATGCGAACTCCCAAGCAGTCCTTAGCTGGGAAGGGAGTGTAAGCAATGGAAAAGGGAATGAAGGGAGGAAGGTTGAGAGGCAGGGAGGGACAGACATTAAGATCCCTGTGAATTAAACAAGCATTGGCAAAACTAAAATGCATTTACAAAGCCAAGGGTGTTGGCTTTTGTGTAGGCATGGGATCCACACTTTCCAGGCACTGCCATAATGGTATTACCTGACCATTCGATGGCAACAACTGGCAAATGGTGCTAATACCTGGGCATGGTATGGCAGTGCCATCACAGGTCCCAATCTGTTTACTTTGCCAATGCTTGTTTTTAACAGGAATTCAGTGCAAATACCAGATACACACCCCTACTGCTTACTTTGTCTGCCTCTTGGTTTAAGTAGTTTTATTACAGCAGGAGCTGTTCAGCTAGTTTGAATCTGCAATGAATGCTTAAAAAAGCGCCTATGAGGCAGGGGTTTTATGCAAAGCAAAGTATTTACAAAGTGCACCATCCAAGACAAGTTCCTTCCACTAGGAGTCCCTAACCTTGAAATGTGCACAAGGCCGCATGCACGTTCATAAATGTATGCAGCCACATTAAGCCCACGCCATTTTACAGAGACATTCTCTGATTCATTCATTTAATCTCTTAATGCGCCCTATAGGGCTCTCAGCCACAGGTAGTGACGTGAGCGGTGCAACGCTATTTAAGGAGCATGAATCACGTAGTGTGCGTAACAGATAGCCACTCACTGAAGATCAGCTGTTCCATCATTAAAACCGCGAACCTGCCAGGAGTCTGACTGTAATTGCTTCTTGCTTTATTGTTCTGTGCGTTGGATGGGTTACAATCTGAGTTGCCGTGTAAGTCACCAATAATCGCGTGACGTGTTCCCTGCGGACTTCCACTATAAGATCCTTGCTTTAAACTAGTCTGTGTACGAACAATGCTAGCGAGTGATACATCAGAGCACACGAGATATGTGAAAAGAGTTTACTCTCATTCAGTCCCCTGCAGGTTTAGTACTAAATATCAAGGTACTTCCGTCCCAAACAAGAACTGTCCATCAGTATGTGTGTGCCTATAGTGTATCGCAAAATGATACCACTGGGTTGCAATCCAAACATTTACACTTTGTGCTGTTCAAAAAATAATCTCGGCTTAAGAGGTGTTGCTAGGTCTGGAAAAGATCCGGGCTACGCTAATGTGGGAACTGTCGGGACTCAGGGCTAGCTAGCCTTTTGGTTATAGCCCCCTAACTTCAGTGGAGTAACTTTTCTAAAAATGTTGGGGGGGGACGTGACATCTGAAGAAAACTTGCCCCAGTCAAATGAATGGGGACAAAATGCTGTGCCATGAAAATTGGGGGCGGGGGACAAACACCCTTGTCCCCCCTAAAATTACGCCCATGCTTAGCTTCCATCTAAGACCTGGGCTGTAGCCCACCCACAGCCCCCATAGCAACGCCTCTGCTCTGCTTCAACTGCAGTGGGAATTCTTGGAAACCACCGACCACAGAGTCATGGTACACTCAATGAGAAAAGAATGTCCTGTCATTGTTAGTCTACCAGACAATGCACTGCATGTGTACATCCTCATGCGGTAGACTGATTTGAGCGTGTGTTTTTCTCAACAAATGTGTGTAGGTAGCAAACAGCATAGGCATTGAGTGCTAGGCGGCAACTGTCCAGTTAGTTCTTTAGCAACAGAAAGCTCGTTTTGTCCCCATAGAGACATTTATAGTTTTATGTTTCTAATTGTACTTCCTAAATATAACTCTGTAATGTAATTGTTGCTGGGAACGTTGAGTGACTATTGCTAAGATTGTTTATGTTCTGGGCTGGTTTTAGACCCCTATTACTTTGTTCCTATAACTTCTGCAAAGTTTTCTGTAAAATTCACCATTTCAAACTGGGGAGGCGTCTGTGAATCCAGTGACCCTATTGGAAATAAAATGTTTCTGATGAATAGATCCCATTCCCGTCTTTGCTGTTGCAAGTGTAGAATGCTTCTTGAGTACTGTGAGATATTTTAAATGACTACCCAGCAGAGGTGGTGTGGGGGGGGTGGCAGCCTCCCAGCCATTGAGGCAATCCACATGGTAATCCCCCACTCCGAGTCGCCTCACGGCTGGAGGCCTCCATCTTCCCCTGCCAGGGATTCAGGTAACTGCTCCCCTCCCCCCTCTCCCTCCACATATTTCTATCTCCCCCCACACCCCTTCCCTCCACTTACCTGTTTTTTTCCTCCTAATCAGGAGCACACGTAATCCCTTCTCCCCATTCCATGGTGGCCATTATTTTTGTTTACATTTTCCCTTATTTTTTTAATGGCTGCCATGGAAAGGGAGAAAGGACTACATGTAGTCCCTTCTCCCTTTCCATGGTGCCAATTCTATTTGTTTACTTCTTTTATTATTTTCAATGGCCGCCAAACGAAAATGGACTTTGTTTTCCCTTACACAGCCATTACTTTTTTTTTCTTCCTTTCCGAAATGCCAGAGCATTTCCGAAAGGAAGAAAATAAGCTTTTAGTACCCCAGTCCAACTGGGCCAGGGTACTAATAGCAATAATACCTTAGCCATGTAACTATGGGCCCTGGGGCATTATCTAATTAAGTAATGCCTCCCGGCTCGGGGATTATTGCTTAAGTATTGGATGAATTCATAAACTGCCCATTAGAGCTTTCTGTAAATTAAACTGCCCATTAGAGCTTTCTGTAAATTAATCAATTTTTAGCCAATTTTACCCAGAAAAAGTTCTTTAGTGTGGACCATCTGCCAAAATCTGTGTGGAATTCTTGACTATAGCTTTCACACACGAGTTAGGCCGCGAACATGAGCTTTAGAATGTTTCTATCTGCAAGCGATTACACAACCAATAGTCAGAGGCAGTATTGATGTAAGCTAAATTACTGAAATACACTAGTTCCTGGAGCCCCTGCATATGCTCTCAAATGACTTCAGGTTATTATGAATACTGTGGTACCCATTGTTACCAATACTCCTCACCACACACACACACATTAATCCTGTTGTAAGGAAAGTGCACTGGCTCACTCTTCCTGCAAGGATCAAGTTTAAAGCTTTGTCCCTGGTTTTTAATGCCCTACATGGGCCCATCTCTCTTTACCACCGAGCCAAGTTTAAATGGCATTGTCTGAAGATCTTTACACTCTGGCAATAAAAATTTGATTTCGCCTCCTGTGGTCAACCGAGCCAGAGGAAGGTCTTTTTGGTGCCAGGCTGTTGAACGAGGTGTCAAAAGATATCAGAGCTATCAGTAGTCTCGTGGAATTTGTTTGTTTGTTTGTTTGTTTGTTTGTTTGTTTATTTGTATAGCGCTCCAGACCCGTAGGTAGAAGGGCGCTTAAGAAAACGGTTACATATTATAGTTTATACAGTTGCAGTGTACAGTTACAGAGTATACAATCATGGTTAAGCGGTTGAGGGGTGTGCACCCATATCTCCGGGTACTACGATTACAAATACAGCAACAGTTAACAAAGTTAACAGACATATTTAAGCAGAAGGAGGAGAAGCACAAGTCTATGGGGTTACTCTTTGTTCAGGAGCCAGCCGATAACATGTTTCCTGAAGAAATGAAAGGATTCAATGGCTTTAATGTAGAGTGGAAGTGTGTTCCAGAGGAGGGAGGCAAGTACTGTGAAGCTGGCCCCTCCAGCTCTTTTTAAGGAGAATCTGGGCACTGTCAGGCATAAGGTGTTGGAGGATCTAGTGGTTCTAACGGAAGGTTTCATGGTGAATTTGTTGGTGAGATAGGGTGGGGCTAGGTGATTCAGAGCCTTGTATGTGAGGCAAATGTTTTTCAAGTCACTTTTTGTCGTATGGAGAGCCATTTGCATGATTTCCTAGTCGTGGAGATGTGCTCTCACCTAGGGATGTTGAGTGCTGCTCTTAGAGCGTTGTTTTGAAGTACCTGTAGTTTGTTAATTATCGACTGGTTAGCACCTAGGTATAGGCTATTGCAATAGTCCAGATTGGACTGTATGAGGGCTCTAGCAAGAGTGAGGCAGCTGTTAGCAGATAGGAAGGGTCTACTGGCCCTGATAAGCTTGCCAGTGTAGGCGGATGCTGAGGCGATCATGTTGGTTTGTTTGGAGAGGTTAGAGTTGGCATCAAGGTGAAAGCCAAGAGTTTTCACGCTTTTGGCAATAGGGATGGTGTGACCATCGATGGTGATGTTATTGTAATTGGGGTTAAGTTTAGACAGGTTACTAGGAGAGCCGACAAGGAGGAGCTCTGGCTTCTCATCGTTCAGTCAGAGGCCATGAGAGGCCATCCAGGCCTGAATGATGGAAAATACTTTGTTCATCTGGGTGACGTCTTCATGGTAGTTGCCAGAGATAGTGAGGAGTATCTGGGTGTCATCAGCGTAATTTGTGTAGGTGGCACCCAGACGGTCCAGTTGGTCAAATAGTGGCTTTGTAAATATGTTATACAAAGTGGAGGAGAGGCAGGAGCCTTGTGGGACCCCGCAAGAGATGGGGATGGGGTCAGCTGCAGCAGTTGTAGAGAAGACCCGCATGGTTCTGTTTGCCAGAAAGGATTGTATCCAGGTGACGGCAGCGGAGGAGAAGTGAGCTGCGGGTGCAGAGGATTTTGTGGTCGACCAGGTCGAAGGCCGCTGAGAGGTCTAAGAGGAGTAGGATTGTGGTGTTGCCTTTGTCTTTGATTTCATCAATCTGACTTGTGAGATCAACAAGGGCCGTTTCTGTGCCATGCTGAGGTCTAAAGCCAGATTGATGTATTCCTAGCAGTTGGTTGGATTCCAGATAGTCCTGAATTTGGATGTAGGCAACTCTGTCTAGGATTTTTAGTAGGAAGGGGACTGTGGAGCGGGGGACACCCCTGCTACCCCCTCTCTTCATGTTCAGTATCTTTGGCTTTGAACTAATGGTGGTGACCGAATTCGGTAAGAAAATGAATTCTGTAAGAAAATGAAACTCTGCTTCTTTAAATACATACATCTTCCAGAATAACACAAAATATAGCTGGATAAATGGATTTGGGTTGTTTGACCGAGGTAAAAAGATTTGCAGCAGAATTGACCAAAGTCATTTTTGCTGCGGATATTTTTTTATCTCAGTAACAAAACAAAAACATGTTTGCTCAAACCCCCAGTACACCCACAAGCACCCCCACTTACCTTTTCCTCTCGCCCTTGCCTCTCCTGTACCCTGTGGCATCAGTTCCATCCCTCTAATGCATGTTGGATCTGACGCCGCAGAGTCCCTTTTTCTTTTTTCTTCTTTTTTTTGGGTCACCCGCCTCCAATGTTGAGGAAGCAGGGGACACCCCTGCAACCCCCGAAGCAGAAAATACCGAACATGTGGAGCGGGGGACACCCCTGCTACTCCCTCTCTTCATGTTCAGTATCTTTGGCTTCGAACTAATGGTGGGGACCGAATTCGGTCAAATCTACCATTCGACCAAATGTTTATGAACAATTTGGGAGAAACGGTACAAACCATGTAGTACTTTAGCTTCTTGCTTCTCACCTTTCCTTTGCCACATCAAATGCCTTTCTCTTTTCCAGTATATCCCTGATAAGATCACAGAAAATCATGATTTTATCGCCCTCCCATGAGAGATCACCAATCTCAGAGGCTTTTTTCAGGATCATTCTGGAGGGTCAGTAGCATTGTTTCACTGACTATAGGAGTGCAGAAGTCTTTTTGACTGACTTGGATCACGAGCCAATGGAGGAGACAGCGCCAATATCACAAAGGAGCTCTCAGACCAAAAAGAAGAGATGATTTACAGAGAAGTCCTTGAGACTGTTGTTTGTAGTTGTGTGTGGTTTTTCATCATTTAATAACATTGGTTCAGGTTTTTTGCAATTCTAAATACATTTATTTTTAATATAGCATACTGTGTTTTCATCATTTTCATGGTAAATGTAGTTTAAAAATGGACCGTTACCATTACAGCAGTTTAGTATGTCTTTACTATTGCTCCGTAGTTCAGAGCGTGAGGCAGAGGATACTTGAATAAAGCATCTTGCAATGTTGCAGCGAGATCATGTGACCGTGATGCATCCAGAGCTCCGTTAGTAGTTGGGAGTCCGGTCTGTGTTAGTCACGACATTTGCCAACTTCGGCAGAGTGAAGTCTGACCAGCATTTGCATTGAAAATGCAGATGGAAAGCACACGCTCCTTATGGGATCGGAGCAACCGGAGACGATGGGCGCTGGGATCTGTAAGTACTTATGGAGGAAAAGTAAACTTGTAAAGACCTGCTGGACTGCCGTACTCTTACGGATGATTATGATGATCTTGGTGATCAGCGGGTAAGGGGAGTGACATGAGTGAGAGGGCGGATGGAGTGGCCTTATGCTCTAGGACATCCTATAATGTGCTTGCAGTGTTATCTTTGATGGAATAATGTCTCATGTTTCTAGTACGAGATGGGCGTAACACTCGCAAATACTTTTTTCAAAAGCTTATTTTCTTTCGGATGGTCCTCCTTTGAAACTATCTCCACTCAAGTGTTGAATGTAAAGCAATTCGAGACCTTTTTATATACCGGGAAAAGGAAATGAAGGAAGAAAGATATATATGTATAGTATGACTAAATGTGTGCCGATATATTTATCCCTAAAGAGAATGTTACTAACTGCATAGCCTGAATGCAACGGTTGACACTTCCAATGCATGGACTTATAATAGCTTGAAAAAATGTTAGCAGGAATATGTTAACTTGATTATGGCTTTACGTGAAGAATATGCTTCACTTGATAGAACGAAACAGCTTCTATTAGGGGCTGAATTATTTCTTAAATGATTTAGGAGGTTTGCGAGCTAGTTACACTTTACTTTATTATACATATCTCAAGCTTCCACACTGATATTGGTGGGGGATGGGGATGTATAACAGTTTTCTTTTTGGTCTACGATTTATTGACACAGGAGGAATTAATGGTCTTATAGGCTAAGTAGGTATTGACGCAATGGAATGTGGCCTTGTTGGTCAGGGTTATCCAGGTTTGGGATTGTTAAGTGTGATGATGAATTGGGCAACTTAATATTTGTAGACTCTAAGGGAGGGAGGGTGGCCAATATCTTTCTTGCAGTATTGACTAAAAAGGGCATGGGGCTTTGGAGGCACGGTTCAGAACAACGGGCATGATGTACATATTTGTACTTTCCATCAGTCTGAAGTGTCTCAGACTGTGGTAGATATATTTTTCTGTGTGTGGTCTTGTGTTTGTTGTTTGTGCATTGTGTGGTTTGAATGTAATGCGAGATTTTTGTTTGTAAACTTTATCTTCTGCCTTGCTTGGCTTATAATGCCTATCTGACTTGAATGGTTTCAGCTCCAAGTATTTGCGGAATCTAATATCATAGACATCTGAATTGACCTTCCTATTTGCATTACCTGTGGGCTCCGAATTTCGCATGAAATTGTTAATAATATCGATGAGAGATCCAGGACATCGAGGCATGTCTATCGTGACCTAAAGCAATCTCTAGAACTGACATAGATTTATACCCTGTGTATGGTTTCACATCAGGGTAATCTTATAATTATTTTGGTATTCACTTTTAATAAAAACCCTTTTATAGTACCAAATCTGAAAGTTTAAAAAGATTCTGGCCATGTTAAATGCACTGATATTGTGCGTATTAATACATTTCTTTGTGAAAATGTTTAAAATGATGGCACATCAATGGGTCTGTTAACAGTCTCCACATGGAATGTTAAATTTCAATTGCCCACAAAAGAGGAGAAATGTCATGTCAAGGCTATGGAGAGCTAGGGCTGAAGTTATTTTCTTGCAAGAGACACATTTGATTGAGTGTTCTAAAATTCTTTTGGTTAGTTCAAGATTCACTAAAGTATTTTTGAATTGTTATGCTTCAAAATCTAGAGGAGTGAGCATTTTGTTCCGCAGAGGATTGGGTGTGGTGGTGGAAAGAGAATCTATGGATGATGAAGGCCGGATTATTCTTGCTGATGTGCAGCTTCATGGGAAATTAATTGCATTAGGGCCCATCTATGGTCTGTGTTCGGCAGGGTGTACCCTTGTTGCAGGTTTGATATCCTTGTTGCGGGATATGCGGAATATGCGTGGAGAGAGCATTATTTTGGGTGGTGATTTCAACTTTGCGCTTGACCACAAAATAGATTGGTCAGTGTTGTGCAGATTTACAGGGCTGAGTGCAAGTAGGGGGTTTAAGAATTTCTTTCAAGGATTTGATCTGGTGTACATTTGGAGAATCTTACATCCTGGGGAAAGGAAATATTCGTTTTCTTCTCCAGTACATGACTCATATTCGAGGATTGGCTATTTTCTAGTTTCGGACAGGCTCATTGAAAAGACTACTGGTGTAAATATAAGAGAACGTGGACTGTCCGATCACTCCATGTTAGATTTGGGTTTGGATTTGGAAAATGTGAGATCTACCTTTTTTAGGTGGCACCTAAAAGTATTTGGGCCTCATTACACGGTATGCGGTAAGGGTTTACCGGTACCGGTAAGGGCACCGGTACCGGTAAACCCTTACCGCCTTACTACGAGGTCCCTTTGCCGGACCCGACCTCAACGGCTGGTTTTACCAGCCGTTAAGGAACGGGCCCGCAAAGGGACCTTGGTGCTAATTACGGTACCGCAATTACCTCCTTCCCCATTCCCATTGAGCCCTATGGGGGCAAAAATGGGAATGGGGAAGTGCCTTGGTGAATGGGGAATTACCGGCACCGCTCACCTTGGAGTAGGCCGGTAATTCCGCCATCCACCAAGGCGGACACGGTAAAATACCGGCGGCAACCATGGCGCTAATAGCACCATGGTTACCGCATACTGTGTAATGAGGCCCTTTATACTGAACCACTGTGAAATTCTGACGTGCTTGGAGAACTTCATAACATTTTTCTTTGAAGAGAATAGATGGTCAACATATGTTTTGGGATAGTTTTAAAAATGCTATTCGTGGAGAACTGATCAACTGGACATCCTGCTTTAGGAAGTCAGGGTTAGAGGACTTGAGGCATTTAGAAGGCGAGCGTGGGAGCTTGCAACAACAGTATGAGCTGACGAACAGTATGGAGGACAACTTGAAAATGGAGAGGGCTAAGGAAGCTTTGAAATGTGAAATGGATCTACAGATGGAGATGGGATTGTTCTTTATGGACCGGAAATATTGGGAGCAAGGAGATCAGGGGTGACAGCTCTTGGCTAATAAGTTGAAAGGTATGGTGGAGAGGTGATACTTTCAAAAAGTAGAAAATGAACTTGGGGTAGAAGTGGTGAAAAAAGCAGAGATTTGTGAATGTTTTCGGTCCTTCTATGTATCTTTATATACAGAGGACTTATTTCCATCAAGATCTGATCTTGAAGGTTTCTTTGGAAAAATGTTGATACCAAGCTCGTCACTGGAGGGTGCATCCGCATTGGATGCTCAGGTTAGTGTGGCGGAAGTTCTGATGGCAATAGACCAGCTTAACATTGGTAAATCTCTGGGTCTGGATTGCTTGCCTGTAGGATTTTATAGATCATTTAGCTCTCAATTGGCACCATTCTTGTGTGAGTTGTATAACTGTTTTCTATCAAATGGAGTACTTTGCCGATCCTTGAGGGAGGCTATTGTTACCCTGATTCCTAAACCAGGAAGGGATCATACGAAATGCAGCAATTACTGGCCAATTCCACTACTTAATGTAGATCTTAAATTGTTTACTAGGATCATGACTAACAGATTGGATAAATATATGAGAGACTTGATTGATCAATCGCAGGCTGGGTTTATGAGGTAGCGATACGGTTATGATGACATTAGGACAATTATAGTATTTTATTTTTATTCCCAGATGCCGAGGTCGAAAACATGTTAATCGTTCTGGATGCTGAAAAATCTTTCGATCACGTAAATTGGAAGTTCTTAGATTATCCTTGCTCAAGATGGGGTTTGGGGCTACTTTTTTGAGAGCAGTGGGCGCTTCATATTCGGCTATAACTGCATGAATTTGGTTGATTGGTGAACTTTCAGCCCCCTTCCCTTTATCTAGGGGCACTAGGCAAGGGTGCCCGTTGTCACCTTTTCTCTTCAATTTGGCACTGGAGCCTTAAGGGGCTTACATTAGGCAGGAACCGGGAGTACAGGGCTCGCAGGTAGGAGATAGAGAAATTAAAAATCTGTCCTATGCAGACGACATGACTATAATCCTGGCCAAACTAAATGGAGGCAGGGAATTGTTAAAAAGCATGTTTGAAGAGGTGGGCCAGTTGTCAGGCCATAAAAACAACTAGGAGAAATCAGGAATTTTTCCACTTAAAGCGTCCTTCCCACGAGGGAGCTTGGCATGTGGTATCATCAGTGGGTGGGCTCAAGTGTAAAATACTTGGGGGTTCATCTTGTCTGAGATCTGAGGAGGATTGTTGAATTTAATGTCAATAAATTGACAGAAGCACTCCAGTTATATGTACACAAATGGGATCGATTGACTCTGAATATTTGAAAAAGAGTTAATTCCATTAAGATGGTGCTTTTACATAATGTGCTCTATATTATTTAATCCCTCCCTTTAAATTTTGCAAAGAAGATGCTTAGACTTATAGACAAGGTTTTCCAGTGGTTTCTGGGGGGTGAAGGGAAGAGACCTAGAATACCACAATATATCATGGTGCGCAGTGTACCAGAGGCTGAGTTTGGATACCCTATCCTTGAAAATTATCATAGGGGATTTATTTTAAAGAAATCCACTTCTTACTTTGGGGTTAGGGGAGTTCCAGAACCAATATGGCTGTCTCTAGAGAGATATAGGTTTTCACTGTATTCTCTGAATGGCTTCTACTCCATGGGGAAGATGCTCAATTTAGCTACCAAGTTGCCATCTATTGAAGCTACCAGGATTGTGCTTGCATCATGGACTATCAGTAATGGCGAGAATGTATGGATACACTATGGGACTTCACTCTGGCACAATCCTGGGTTGCAAATAGGGAATAGGACATTGTTTTGGCAAGCTGGATTACAAGAGGGATTCTGAAGGTTGTGGATGTTTGGAATGAGGGACAGATGGTATCATTTGCTTCTCTTAATCGCAAGTTTGGCTATGGTAGAAGGGAATTCAGGAGGTATACTGATTTAGCGACTCTTTTGTCAGAAAGACAGGGGATGTTGAATGCTCCAATGAAGACTAAACAAGTGGTTTTTGATTTGTTTGACGCTCCACCACATATGGTTTCAACCTACCTTAAAATTATGCATGTAAAGGATGTGTATGTGTCCTCATGGGAAAAATTGAGCCAGGCCTGGATTGAGGAGTTTGGGAGAGATATTTCTACCAGGGAATGGTACGGCATATTGAGGGTGGGAGCTAAATCCAAGATTGATTTGAATGTGTGTTATACACATCAAAGAACATTAGGTCATCTGTACTGGACTCCGTTGCGGATGCATGGGTTAGGTATGCGGGATGATGAGTCCTGTTGGGGTTGTGTTCAGAGGAGAGGCACATTATTGCACATGCTGTGGGATTGCTCGAGGGTTACTGAATTTTGGAAGGAAGTGTTAGATAGGTTGGATACAGTGTGGGTGTGGCATTCCCGAGGTCACCTCTCTATGTGGTCTTGCTTTCGGTAAATTCGAGATGTAATGTTGCTCGCATCTATAGGTGTTGGATAGATAAAGCATTGATGCTTGCGACCAAACACATTTTGGGAGTATGGAAAACGAGACAGGAACTATGATAGAAAGCTGGTTGTCAGACCTACAGATCTTGTCTAGCTACGAGAGGTACATGATGCAAAAAATAGGATCGAGAGGTACCTTATTTGGAAATGTGAGGGCCATTTAATGAGTTATATGGCTGAGGTTGGACTTTGAGATGTTTGTGGGAGAGGGATGCAAGGTACACTAGTTATGCATTAGTGTGCGCTTGGTGGGTAGGTGTGTGTTTTTGAAGTATGCCTTATCGTCTTTCTGTATGTGTATGTGTATGTGTTTTCACTATTTGATTGTTCATCCTACATGGGTTAAATTATATAGAGGTGTTTTTGTTTTATGTTATATTACATTGTAATTCGTTTTATTATGTTTTTAGTAACTCATGTCAAAGTTATTGCTTAAATTGTAAGAGCATATTATAATAATAGTGTTCTCATGTTTGCAACTTAACTGTTTGAATTGATGAAAACCACCAGAGTGATAGATATTTTCTAATACTGCCTCATATATATTTTTAATTCTGCCTGATCTGATCATTGTTTCAAATCCTACCCGAGTGTAATATGTTGTGCCTGTAAGGGAGAAGGATTTCATTTGTCATGAAAAGAAGGTCTAAACTTGGTGGCAAAACATCAGCTTGTCAACATGGTGGGCAAGACATACATTTTAAGAGAAAAAAGACAGATAAGCGGGTGGGGTGTGGTATAGTCAGGAAACATAGAGTTGGTAGCAGGGGTAGCAAAAGACCTTTCAGCTAGGGTGGCGAAAACTATTGCATCGGCACTGCGAAAAGCCCTCTCCCTCACTCCAACGAAAGAATCCCAGAAGGAATTTTTCACAGGGCAACCCTAGTCTGGTTGCAAAGGATTCCATTGGTACCAGGAATTATCACCACCTCTCAGACAGTTTCTGTCCTAGCACAAGATTCACAAGAGTGATTCTGTCTAAGTCACATCTGCTTGCTCGTATATATATCTGTACTGTCTGTCCATCTCCCTTGGCACCAAACACACACACATTTCAGCAAATTATGGTGATTGACCTGTCACTTACAGTATGCCAAGGCTCACTAAGCTCACTCGACCATACCTTTCTAAAAATCCCAAGGCAAAACGTCCACTTCAGAATCCCATGTGATGCACACTCTAAACATTAATGTTACACAAGTTAGTAGAACATATTTATGTAGGCCAGTCCAAAGACATCCGGGTTATATGAACAGCAGAATACTACTAAATGCATTGTTCAAAGTGTTTTCTTGGGAACAAATGGCCACTCACCTGGTGTCTGTCTACGGCAATTGCTGTGAGTGTCAGGGCTGAGACATGTAGAGAGCAATACTGAGCAAACCGGCTGACATGGCACATGCCCTTTCCAAACATCCATGTGCTGTTCACAAATCGAGCCTGGGAAAGGTTTCAAAATGTGGTATCGTTATTCATGTTGGATAAAAAATTATCAAAAGATCCCCTGCATATGTAATATT
Source organism: Ambystoma mexicanum (assembly GCF_040938575.1). Classification (NCBI taxonomy): domain Eukaryota; kingdom Metazoa; phylum Chordata; class Amphibia; order Caudata; family Ambystomatidae; genus Ambystoma; species Ambystoma mexicanum. The sequence goes on along the minus strand of NC_090941.1, from coordinate 845,930,551 downwards.
ACAATAGCCAGTCAAACCTGTTTATTAGGATTACAGAGATCCATCAAACAACACAATAACAATAAAACACATCATAGATTATGTTGAAAAATATAAGAAAAAGGAGAAAAGAGAAAGGAGAAAGAACATACAATCACAGTTAATCAGGTCTCATTCCCATAAAATGAATATAACATTGATAAAAGATTTACAATAGTAAGGCATCTGGTTTATACGCAAAACTCTACTTAAGGTCTTCCAGCTCTCTTTGATATTCTTGATGGTGATAAAGGCATTAAAGACCTGTATGAGAAAGGGGGCCCACAGGTCGAGGTTGGTATTCAATAGATCATTTGGTAGCCCATCTGGATCTGATGATTTTAGCTATTTTTGTTTCCCTATTACAGACGAGAGTTCGCCAACAGTGATAGGGGGCAAAGACCAGTCACACTCAGCTGTAACAAATGTCCCTGTCCTCTCAGAGGCAGAATGGCAGCTGTACAAGGAACCAACGTGCAGCGTCCAGTCCTTCTCTGGAACACATGTCTCAGGGGCTTCCAAATGACCTTAATCCAGCCCATCCAGGTTCCTAGCTATAATTCTCCAGGAGGCCTTAGAGTCGTGAGCGGCAGCTGCAGTACGCAGTGCTTCCCATTACTCCTTGGCAATCTCAGCCCTTCTCTTAGCCAATTCCTGTTTATAAACCTGCCTCCTAAGCCTAATATCCCTAGCGTCTGGGGTGGGTGCTATTAGAGCTACAAGTAGGAGTCTCTTTTTCTCTTTACAGCCATGATTTAGATCTAGAGAACCTACATTTTTCCCAGGCTTGTGAGATCTAAAGACGGTCCTACAATTGGCCACAAAAGAAGCAAAGTAGTTAATGATAGTTCAAACATAACTGTGTTAAAGGGATTCAAACAGATCATAAGGGCACCCTTGTTGGCGACTACTACCTTATTAGTGAGCTCTGGCTCCCTCTCCATTTTCCATCCAAGCACCCGGCCCTGTATGCCTTTAGTCAGCGGTTGGGTGTATATATCCTTAGTATTAACCACCTCTCTTCCCCCCATGCCCACTTCAGTGAGAGAGGAAGGTAATCACTCTCACACTTCTCAAGAATCACAAAACCAATCACCCAACCCCACCACTTCATGGGTATCAAAATATAATCTATGATGCTACGCGATTGTCAGTTGTTAAATTTATTATTCCCTGCAGTAGTAGAGTCAAATCTACCAGTAACTGCTCTGAAGCCAGTCTGTATCAGGATGTCCCAAAGGACTAGGGCACTGCTTGAGGTAGTTGGGTACACCACGCAAGGTTTTGGAATCGACAAATCGAGTTCTTCCTCATTATCATACAGTGAGTACTCCCCAGAGCCCATGTGAATGTTGAAATCATCCCCTAGGATCACAAGGAAATCACGCCCCTGATGGACATGGCTATATAGCATGAAATTAGATAACGAATTAAATAGGGATACCATTCCCTTACTGCTTTGTTTGTTATAAAAATTAACCAAGCCCAGAGGTTTTGCTCAAAGGATTGTGACTGTCACAGATAAAATAGTTACGTTTGACTAAGTGGAGAGTTAAACATCCCAGCCCATGTGATCAAGATGTAGGTGACCAGGCCCCAGAGTCACTGTCCCTAGCACTGTTTTTTACCACTGGCATATGGACGAGATGGATCCCATTGAAGTGGATAGACTCAGTTGCCCAGATCTCCTGAAACATAATACCCTAAAGGTTATGTATAAAATCCCTCCAAGCACTGTCTTGAATTTTTCTTTTTAAGCCTGCAGTTTTCCAAACAAGACCTCCACACCCAACCAACCTACTTGAACTACCTCGGCTGTGTTATCACGGCACCTTATCACGGCACCTCCCTATTTGCTCTTGGGCCTCTAGTTGATAGTCCTTAACTAGCAGTAGCCCGGAGGGGACTGCAGGAGGAGCAGCTCCCTTGGGCCAGTCCAACTGTCAGTCAATCTCCTCCAGACCCTGTAGACAATTGAACCTGTTTGGGGTCAGAAAGGTCAGGGTGCTATGGTCCATGGCCATTGGGCTTAGAGAGGGACCTAGAATCATTTCACTTGATAACGCTTTATTTCAACCTAAAAGTCATAAAAGCAAACACACATTGTAACAATACATTCATAAAAATGAATTCATTCATACCTTTTTCAATCTTAATCTCCATGCCCACACAAGATATTTACTAGTTGCATAGACTGCGAGAGTATTGCTGGTATTCAGGCATATTTTCATGTCCTAATTTGTTGACCGACAGCCTATGGCCAGGAACAAAGGCTTTAAGTATTGTTTCCACAGTGGCAATGTGACTGCCATATCATTAAGAAATGAACCATGTTCTCAATCATGATGTCACATAACGGGCACTCTCGAGGTACAGTACTGTTCCATGCATGCCTTAAACTTGCTGTTGGTAGGTCCCCAAAACGCACCTTGATATATAGGGATTTTTCACATTTCTGATTGACGCAGTGAAGATAATCCTCGTACCCCCCTTTCACCTTGATACTGCTAGATCTTGAAAGAACTGTAGAACCAGCAATCTTACAAAAAGTATTACGCTGCAATTTAAAATATTGAATCAATACATTATACCCCTGCACGTATCTCAAAATGTGCGCCGAATGTCAGAGTTGAATATGTGAAATGTGGTAGAACAAGTTTGGGTTCCTTTCACATGTACTGGCACTGCCCAATGATTACTCAGTTCTGGCAAGAGGTTGCAGACATCTTATATGATATTGTAAAAATATCTCCTGTACTCCCTCCCCCTAAGTATCTCCTAGGAGACATCAGGAAGGTTCCTGTAAAGGTTTGTAGATTCTTTAATTTGAGTTGCATAATTACTAAGAAATGTATTTTGAAATATTGGAAATCCAAAACAGCTCCTGGTGGAGCAGAATGGCTCAAAGAATTAACTTTTTCTAATGAAAGGGAGGAGGGATATACTACTATGGTTATATCCAAATGCTGACTGAAGGATATTTGGGGACCTTGTTGAAATGACCTTTTATGGACAAATGAAAGTGGGGAACCGGTTGGAGTGTATAATTGTGGGATAACCCACTATGTCTGATACTATGGCCCTCATTACAAGTCAGGCGTTAAGGGTTTAACGGCGCCGTCGGCGCCGTTAACCCTTAACGCCTGATTCACACTTTAACACCTGCTTTTTGCAGGTATTAAAGTCCAAGGCGCTAAGCGACCTTGGTGCTAATTACGGCACCGTAATTTACGGTGCCGTAATTAGCGCCTTCCCCATCCCCATTATGCCCTATGGGGCAAAAATGGGAATGGGGAAGGGCAAATGGTGAATTACCGCCCCACTCACCTTGGAATGGGGCGGTAATTCCACCATCCACCATGGCGGAATCAGGCATGGACCATGGAGCTAATAGCACCATGGTCCACCGCCTGACTTGTAATGAGGGCCTATTTCATTGAGTATACTTGTGTATTACCACACTTATGAGTTTTTATAGTATCGCATCACGGTTTCTCTGCCAGTATAGTTTGTCTATAATGTAACATGTCTGCTGACTTCTTAAATAAAGGTTTTAAAAAAATGAAAAAGTATCACGCTGGGCCTTTCCCAGTGCTGCGGTCCTTATCACAGCCTTCAAAGAATTAGATATAACACTTGGGTCAGACCAAAACTCTCCACAGCCCAGGTCACCCAACCATTTCTGGACCACTCAGACTAGGGATGAGCCCCCTGCTTGGTCAAGTACATACATCAATGCTTCTCTGTATTTAAGCAAGGATTTATTCGACCACAGCCGAACCCAATAATACACCAGACGTTGTTGGCAAATAGACTCAATGCTTTGCATACCTGTTTCTAGGAACAGTGGTAAAATGAACGTATAGAGAGATAGTCCCAGAATGTTCTTTAAATACTTATTTTCCACAGTTACCAGGGAGGCAATGCTCACCTGGCCCCAAAGTTCTGCACCATAGATAGTAGCCTGTTTCGTCTGGGCTTTATAAGCCTCCAGCGACTAGACATGAACCATCCCATTGTCCTGTTCAGAAGTGAACCTGGCAAGGGCACCACTGTACCTAGCTAGTGTGACCCTTGCCTTCTCCATTTGCATTCTCCAGCTGCAGGACGCCATCACCCGCATCCCCAGGTAACCATTAAAATCAACCAGTTCAATCACCCCCTCGTCCAGGACTAGTGTAAGTCCCCTAGGTTTCCTCCTGGTATTAGTACTGAATATCATGGATTTCATTTTGCTCACATTGAGGGCCAGGCCATGTCCTTACGAAAATCAACAAATATCCCCAATTATTTAAGCTTGCTGGTAGGTGTTAATGACAGTAGTACTGTGTCATCAGCAAGCAATAATACCAGGATCTTGTCCCCAGCTAACGTTGGGGCATCAGTCTGAGAGTCCAGAAACTCTTTGATAACTCCATTAATGAATATAAGGAATAGTTCTGGGGCCTATACGCACCTCTGGTGGACCCCCTTTTCAATATTAGGATATCTTGTTGTGCTGCCATCAATCCCCCAACGAACCACAGCTGAATTGTGAGAATACAGATTTTGAATGGCAATTAGGAGGCTAGCCGGAAAACTAAGCCCCCTAAGAACACCCCACAGGCGGCGCCTGGGTACTGTGTCGAACGCTGTCTGCAGGTCTACAAAGGTTGCAACCATCAGCTTTGATCGACTGTGCTCAGCCCCCCACAGAATCCAGCTTGGAGGTGGTTGATGATGTGATTGTCATCAGACCATGGTTCAAGATGTGATAGTATTGCCCTTCCATAGATTCCCCTCACACCTCCCTCCCCCTCCGTCCCATAATGATATTGGACAGTAATTGGCAGGCAGTTCTCTGGCTCCAATCTTATGAATGAGGACTATCTCTGTGCAAACCCAAGATGCACGGACAAGGTTATGCTTAAGGACTGCTTTAAATAATGTAGTTAAATATGAGATCCAGATGACTTGCGTGCTAGGATACAAATCAATTGGGACGCTATCTGGGCCTGGGGCTTTCCACAGTTTTTGGCTGAATAATGCTCTGCCCATTTCTTTGACCGTAAGGACCAGCGGCATGATTTCAGATGCCCCCATCCCCAGGCCCTGTTCTCCATTCACAGACATCGGGCTGTTCTATGTTCTTTCTTGCTTGTAGAGCCCCATAAAATACTCCGCCCAGGTTTGCTCAGAAATACAACCATGCAACATGTTGGACCCCATTTGTGCCCTGCCCCCATTAGCCTCCAGACTCCCCTGGAGTCCCCATCGTCTATTGCCATCAAAAGGGCACCCCCAGTGCCTTCATACTAGGTCCTCCTTTTGCTCTTCAAGAGCTTACGGTACTCAGTACTAGCTACCCTCAACCCAAGGGTGTTGACGGGACCTCGAGTTCTGGCCTCAGAAACCAACCTGCTCTTAGCCTGCCTACATTCCTTATCATACCACAGGGTCTTAACCTCCGTCAGCTTGCGCACTGCTCTCGATTCTTTTGAGAAGATAGGCCTCAGATTACGTCAGCTTCTCAAGTTACTAGGATACTACTGTCTTGTGGATCCACGTATGCAAACTCACCCAAATGAGGAACAATTGCATGATATGGCATAGGCAATATCGTGTCCAGGTTGAGCTTTCCCCAACTAATATTACATCTAGCGTGACCATGGCCAACCAGAGGAACACTGGCCTCAAGTATATTTACTTCATCAGCTTTCGTGAGCTCCATTAGGGATTCTTTTAAACTCCAAGACCAGGTGATGATGATCACTTTTGACCCATCTTTGGATGCAAAAACGATTCACTAAGTGCCAGGCCTCTATGTTCTCAAAGATATAATGTATTCTACTTCGAGCCACACTACTTTCAAAGGGCTGCACTGCTGGGGAAACCCCAGGGAAACGACCGTTGCAGGCCCTCAGGTTAGCAGTAAGTTGCATAATAGCTACCTCCTCGGCATTCCTGTATTGCCTTCTTGGGGAGATGGAGTTAAGACTACCTGTGCCCCAGTGACTATCCTCCTCATCCATGATTTCAACCATACGGGCCAGGGTCTCAAACTGTAGATTCAAGTCCCCCATAACCAATGTCCTTTGGAGACCAGATGAACTAGTTCTCCAAATGTGAATGCGCTCAATTATTCTTGAAACAAGGTCCACGCCTGAGCATGGTGAGACCTGATTATCGAAATGTAAGAGCATAATCATGGAATTGTCCTTTAGTTTATGCAGTTCAAGCATGTATGGGGAACTGGAATCCACTAACTGGATAGACTTAAACAAGGCAACATCCACCCATGTCACCAGCCCCCTGCTTCTACGGCCCTTTTTGCCTTTAATCGCTGAGATGGCAAAAGTAGCATACACCTGAATGTGGGCTGCATCAATGGCCCAAGTATACTGCAGGCTAATAAACCCATGTCCCTGAATAAACCTCTGCCAATTGTTATCTGCCAGGTACTTATTAGGGTATCCAGCAATGTTCCAGGATAGGACGCGCACCCCAGGTCTTGAGAGGCAAAGACTTCCAAGAAGGTGCTCGGGGCCATCGGCCCCCACACCCACAGGATCCACCTCACTCATAAGAGGAGCAGTGTCCTGTCCCTGTCCAGGATGCCCAGCCCATCAATGAACAAAAGCTGCAGCAGAATCCCGGGTTAACTGGATCAATCTACACTGAAGCCTGGATGGACCACCCATGGTACCCAAAGGACCCCTATTGCCTCAAGCACTGTCTTCAACACCAACGTCACCACTAGGTCTCGTAGGGGGGGCTGGAAAAGTCCTGTGCTGCCCAGTGGACATAACAGCTGGCAAGGCACCGACCAATTGGCGTAGCCCCTGTCAGCCTACTGGGATCCAGGGATTGTTTCAGCGCCCACGTGGTCCAAATGCCCATTTTAAGTTTAATTGTAATAAGCAGACCGATCAAAGGTAATGACCGTTGCTCCATTGTCAAGATGCCCTGGACCATTAAGTGATCCTTCATGAAAATGTGTCGAGTCTAGACCCTGGGGGCCTTCTAATCTAATGCAGGACAGTATGTGACTGCGTATGATCGGGTAGCAGCCTCTTTTCGCCCTCAACCAATGGATAGCTTGTTAATAAAACTGTCCCCCTGTCCATGTTTTACCCTCTGGGGTCTGGCGACATACACCAAGAAAAAACGGGCAGACTGCAGTTTACTTTCAGTTTTACCACTTGTCTTAAAACATGTACTAGTCATGTGCCTTCACAGGGTTTAGTGCCACAAACATGTCCTTGAGGTCGAGGATATGGATCTAGATATATTCTAGCCTTCTCCTGTGCCGACCCCCCCATTGCTGCCCCCTTTACTTTTGTGAATGTCACCTAAAAGCCCCCTGCCAGGCTCTCCACCCCTAGCTACAGATGCTACCTCTGCTACTGGTTGCCCATGTGATGGATATGGGCGTAATACCAACCCCTTCGCTACTTTATTAAGCCTTGCACAATTCCGTTTTTAATTCCTTGTTTTCTTTCTGAAGTAACACTACAGGTAGTAAGATATGATTGCATCCCCCACAGCTAAAAGGCCCTTTATCTACCATAACGTTACTTTCTTCCTCTACCATCACTATTGTGGGGTCATGATACATAGGTGTGGGGGCTACCTGGGGGTGCAGTTTCATAATTGCTCAGGGTCGCAAACCGATTACTGAGGGTAACTTCAGGGGGATAGGTAATGCATGAAGTTGCATCTGGGGCAGCCTGTAATATATCATTGCCCTCGTCCTCCCTCCCCCAATTCCCTCAGTGGCACCTCAATAGGGTGTTGGTTGGCCTTTACTGAAATGTTAAAATATTTTCCTTCATGCTGTTCGGGGCGGGCAGGTACTTCATAACCAGGCAACATTGTATCTACTTCCACTAGAACAGTTAGGCACAATTTCTGGGCACCCATGTTCTCTTGGGCATGTTTACACAACTCGTCAACACTAATCGGGCGCTAAGGTGGGTGCAGCTGTCTTGCCTGGGTGCATGGTCCTACATCCTTACTAGCCAATGCTATAACCTCTTCGCAAATGCCATTAGAATCCACATTATTTTCCTTAGAGAGCCCACCCCACCCACCTTTCTCAGGACAGTAGGCCCTTTGGTGGGGGGACTGACGTCTTGAGAGTCAATATCATACATGAGCCCTGCAATTTCATCAAGCATTCCATTGGCCTCTTCTATTCGCTCGACAAACCTGGAGTTTCTTTTCGCTGCAGTGCTATTGGAAGGCGGGCTTGCAACCTTTTTTTTTACATAATTGCCTTGGGTTTGTACCAACCCTGTACTTAAAAAGTGCCTAGTGCTAAAGTGCTCAGTGGCTGGCTACAGACGTGCTAATTCCTGAATGCAGATATAACCACAATTATTTTTCAAAAATAGATAAAACAGGTACAAAATCTTATCAAAGGGCTAAATAGATTTAAAAAAAGCTACATGTATTTCAGTGCCGAATGAAGTCCAAAGTAGGAGCTATAAAAATACCTTAAAAAGTAAGAATACAAATGTAGCCAATAATTAATCAATAAGCAAACAACATGCCCTGTGTCTCTACCCCTTATTCCAGTTGTTCAATGTGTTATTATTGTGAAATATTAGTAGCTGTACATATATAAAGTATACAATGTAGGCAGTATTAAACCTATAAATCAGTAAAATATATGAAGCCTAAGACATGAACTCTATATAAATCTATATGTTACAATCCAAAGAACCAGCAACTCTCAAAAGTGCGCTAGTGCACTTTACAATGTCCGAGGTCATACAACACTCTCCAGCTGCTCCACAGTGCCCACCACTGGGGTGAGTTCAAATAGTCCTCCCTGTGAAGAAAAAAACGATTGAGGCTGAGGGCTATTCCTGTGCTCAGGGTGAGACACGCCCGACGGCTTGAGGGGCCGCCAGAGTCCATCTCCCCCCTCACCCTGCAACTCTATAGGCCGCTGCTCGAAAAGGCCACCTTCAAGTGCCTCAAGTGCTGGCAACTTTGCACTCGCTGCATTTTATGCACCTTCTGTTGCACTTGGTCCAACCCACCCCCCGCCCCCTCTGGGGATAGAACTTGGGGTAGAGCGAACAGGGGATGCTCTAGCAGGGACTCTGGATCCCGGCAAGGACGTTTTTCTTCCCAAAGTAGGCAGCAACTTCCAGTGAACACGCGGGCAGAATTTAGCAAGTTACAGTCAATGACAGTTAATAGCAGTAATTAGCTGTTGTTATTCTGATTGGTTTTTAAGTCAATAATGAGCCGCAGTTCCCAGCAAAAATATTTCTCCGCTTAGCTCACTGCAGCCTTGTACTTGCAGCTCGTAACATGACCGCTGCCAGCCGCAGCCCCAAGACCCGGCTCCAATCGAATGATGAGCAAACAGTACCTGTCTTTTGTACCTGTCTTTTGGTGCCCAGGATACCCCTGCTCAGACGCTTTGCTAAGGTGGGGGACGGGGGGGGGGGCTTAAGGGGCTATAGCCCCGGATCTTTTGGTTGCAGCCCCGGATAGAAGCTCAGGGACTACAACCAAAAGGCTCTGGCTAGCCCCGAATCCCGTGAGTCCCGACATTAGCTTAGCCCCTGTTCTTTTCCAAAACCCTTGCTCCTGCTCCCAAGTCCCACTCCTGGTTTCACCTGATGGCTGTATTCCAACGTTACAGCATTGCGTTTTGCAAGTTGATGAAATTAAATCAGAATCGTTCCCAACACCAAGGGCAGCTACCAGCATCTTTTCTTTTCTTTTCTCTTTACATGCGTTTCTGCTTGCCTCTGGTCACATTTTTACCACATTCTGGTCAATGCTTCTTGCACAGTTTAAAAGAAAACGGCATTGCCAATGGCGCTCAAATAAATGCCATATCTACGAAACCACTGCGTATTTTGCGATCTCATAGTGGGTGGAGAACATGTCAGCACTCTGCATAAACTCACACATAATTCTGTTTATAGCACACCTTCCGACCACTGGCTGCGGACAAATTATGCATGAGTAAACTACCTTTGCACTAGGAAAAATATGCATCACTGCGGTCAGCAGCCTCTTCAGGTGACGGATATTAATTGTCCACACGACATGTAACCCAAATGTAGACTTCCATAGTGCAGCACGACAAAGTCAACGTTCGTCACAGACGCCACATATCTGCAAAGGCGACCCATCCCGCCGAAACTGCAGTCACCCTGACAGGCCCAGAGAGCGTCCACTCCTTCCAACCCGAAATTACCAGCAACGCCTCTTTGCACACAACACCGGTGCAGATGGCGCACAAAGGTATCACCGACAATAAGCATTGTGCGTCTCTCCATCTCGACTATCCTCATGACACAGTATTGGGAGAAAATGGTACCGCCCCTTCCTGTGAACCATGCCCTAAACTCCTACTTGCTTATTTCCCACAATTCCATTTCCCTTTCCACCCTGCTCATAATGGCAGGATGTGCACGGACGCTTTCCCATCGACAGTGAGGGCCACGGCCCAGTAAAGCTGAGACAATACGTCTTCCCTATGCACTGTCATTTCTATACAGCACTGCATATTTACCATTTGCAAAGCCCCTCCACCAGAAACTTCTGCTAAATAAAGCACGATTGCAGCATCCACAAAGATCCTAAGATGCACCCAACACACCTTTGGCCATGCACACAACATTGCAGCCCTTTCCACACCCACCATAACACTATACATCCAAGCAAGCAACCATGTGGGCACCTACCATTATGCACAAACGTAACATACGTAGCAGCACTTCCACCCAACTCCCCCACACCAGAAAACATCCATTCATGAAAACATGTCACACTTAGCAGAATTCACAAACATACCACAGCCTGCATCACCCCTACGCACTGATAACAGAATAAGTTCCCCATTAGGGAACTCCCGTCCCCTGCACACTGTCTAGGGCTATATAGCCAAGTATTTAAGGGTGAGTGATTCAATATTCATTCTGTTACTTGAATAAAAATTATTTAGACATTCAATTTCTAGAGTAGGATTTAGACATCACATAGTCTGATCATTAGGTAAAGTAACAATAACATTTTCATTTTTCAATAACGTGCAAAAGATCACAACTTATAACTTGATATTTGGTTGGTTAAGGATTTATTGTTCCAGACTAAGTTGCCCAACGTGTTTTGAGAAAGGTTCACTTCTTCAGGGGCTGTAGTATAAAAATCAAACTTTAAATCTAGTAGAAAACATAAATTTAAACAATATTCTCGATTAGATGAGGGATACAAACTTAATAGATTAATAGTTTATTCGCTAATGGTAAAGCAACTCACCATTAGTGAAAAAACCATTAATCTAGATCTAGAATCATTTTTGTGGTGTATTGACACCTACTTACCTTATTACAGTTTGCATGACTCCAATATCTGGTCCTTTTTCTTCTAATGTGATGACAATGTTGGTCAAACTTTGATGATGTCAAAATTAAGTGAAATTTATATAATTTTTATTATAACATCAATGTCTGAAAATGTTTTAAAACTATTAAGTTTGTATCCCTCATCTAATGGAGAATATTGTTTAAATTTATTTTTTCTACTAAATTTAAAGTTTTATTTTCATAATACAGCCCCTGAAGAAGAGAACCTTTCTCGAAACAAATGTCTAAATAATGTTTATTCAAGTAACAGAATTAATATTGAATCACTCACCCTTAAATACTTGGCTATATAGCCCTAGACAGTGTGCAGGGGACGGGAGTTCCCTAATAGGGAACTTATTCTGTTCTCACTTTGTCCACAACCCATATGCCAGGGTTGTTATCTTTCTCCCCCGCACCTTGATCTCACATAACAACTACACAAATATAATCCCTAACTATTCAAACTAGTTAAGATACACTTTGAAGTACTTGGTGTTAACTCACATTTGGTTCTTCGTATTACCCATCATAGGGTTGGCATAAACATACACCTGCACCCACCCATTGAAATATGTCATTTTCGAAGATCAACTAACTAAGATATAAATCAGCAATAACCTTTGCCTTTAGTGAAGAAGAGGCCAATCGGATACTAGGTCTCCTCAAAGACACTGAAAAAGAATCATCAGGAGATGATAATCCAGATAGACTTATCTTTAAACTAGAGAAACATATTAGGAGGGAGATCTCCCAAAACCCAAAGGTTGCATGCAACTACTCTTGCACAATATTATAAAAGCAAAAAAATACCACGAGATTTGAGGGTCTATCTATGACCAACTTTATGCAAAGACAACCAACTTTTCGTGAAACGATGGGAATACATTTTGAATAAATGTTCATTAGACCTTATTCTTCTGACCATCGAAGAATTGTCAAAATCATTGTCATCTATCAAAGAAGAGATTGAAGATCTAACACAACAACTGTCCAAACTCAAATCAGTGATGACCTAAAAACCAACTTAGAAGACACGAATAGAAAGCTTGACGGATATAAAAGAGAGATTGAACAGAGGAAAATCAGAAAATTCTGGCGTAATACTTTAGATTACGCATGTGATATTGTGTACACGTGGCAAGATTTTTATAATAATCAAAGACCAGCACCCACAAGACCGCCAAGACCAACAGGACCAACAGATAATACTGAAAGTAGCGATATTACAAGTGGAGAAAACGAGACTACAAATCAGACACCATCAACAAGTCAAAAAAGTACCACCACACCCGAGGCAGAATTACCAACATCAGCACACCCAAGTACAGCACCCGCAACAATTATTGAACCCCCTTTTTTAGGAGGAGGAAGGCCCGAAGAGGGCAAAAAAAACCAGGAACGAAAAACAAATAACAGAATCGATTGTTTTAAACATTTCATCTAAACAGCTAACAAAAACCCAAATTGATACTCTTAATTTAGGCTTGTCATTTATTCTAACAAATAACACCACAATGTTTGATGAAGAAGTGAACTTGTTCAAACTAATAAGAAAAATGGAATTGAAAGTATTTTTGGATTTGCTTCCAGAAACAGTCGAAAAGAAGAAGACCTCAGATTACTTGGAATTAAGAAATAAAAGTTCTTTCCATCCTCAAATCAACCATCCCACAATTAACCTCTTCAACTTGAAAACAGTGAAAGATCTCAGACGTATCAAGTACACATCCACCAACAGAGTAAACATTAGAAAACAGCAATTCAAAATAATCAAAGAATTAGCTGAGGATTCATCCATTACTTTGAAACCAGCAGATAAAGGTGGAGCTTTGGTACTAATGGACACCGAATTTTACAACAAGGGATGCTTGAATTTGTTAAATGACCGAAATACTTACCTGGTGTTGGATTCTGACCCAATATTGTCCATCAAAGAAGTGGTTAAGAAGACCATAGATAAAGCCTTGGAAATGGTATGGATCATGGACCATACAGGTGATTTTCTAACTAAAAAAGTTCCGGTTACCCCAGTATTTTAATCATTACCTACAATCCATAAGAACAAGACTAGTCCTCCTTTTAGACCAATTGTAGCAGGAACTGAAAGCATATTCCATCCTCTGGCAATCTATTTAGATCGAGCTCTACAACCCCTCGTACAAAAGACCTCAACGTATCTAAAAGACATGCCCCATTTTCTCAGGCTACTTAAATAAACACAGATTGATAATCCATCAGTGATTCTATTCACCCTGGATGTGGATAGTTTATATACATCGATCCCCGACAATCAAGGAATAGAAGCACTTGAATGGTTCCTCTTGCACCACCATAACATCTTGATCCATAAGGTATTCACAATAGAGTTGATAAACATCATCCTCTACAACAATTATTTCCGGTTTGAAGGAAAATACTACTTACATACATCTGGGACATAAATGGGGTCAGCAGTGGCCCCATCATATGCAAATATCTTGATGTTCCATTTTGAACAAACACACGTGCTGAACAAAGATCCATGGAAAAACAAAATTATCTGTTGGAAACTTTTTATTGATGACATCTTTGGGATCTGGCAAGGTACTGAAGAAGAACTCCAACTATTCTTCGATTACTTAGACCAATGCCACAAAGGAATCAATCACCTTCACCTTGGAAATAGGCCGACCTAATATCCATTTCTTGGATGTCAACATTAACAAAGTAGGTACAGCCCTAATTACCAGTAGCTACAGAAAACCCACAGACACCAACAACACACTCCACTTTGGGAGTTTTCATCCTACACACCTAAAGGACAACCTTCCTTAGTCAATTATTACGATTGAAAAGAATTACCTCAGATACCACAAATCTTCAAAATGAGTATGAGGATATGAAACTAAGATTTAAGAAAAGAGGATTTCCTGATGAAATACTAAACAAGGCTGTCCAACGTGCAGAATCCTTATCTCGGACTAAACTTCTCGAGGAACAACAAAGAAAAATAACAACATGACTGATCCATACCTTGAAATTCTCTAGCCAGAGCTTTCAGATAAAAAGAATTATCACCAAAAACTGGGACCTTGTCAAATCTGATCCAAATCTAAACCGTTTATTCCCTGAACCGCCAATGTTGGCATATAAGAGAGGTAAAAACTTCAGGGACACTCTCATCAGAGCTGAAAGACCCAAGAAACCCACCCAAACCATCCTAAGGAAACAGAAGTCAGGAACATGCCCATGTTTGAACTGTCCACACTGTGCCAACATCATAAAAGGGGACCATATAAGACACCCCAGCAGTAGAAAAAAAATCCCCTGAAAAACTTTGCGACCTGTGACAGTAAAAATTTGATCTACACACTCCGATGCCCCTGTGGGAAATACTACAGGGGCAAAACAATCCGGAAAGCAAAGGAACGTTGGACGGAACACAAATGAAACATCAGGACATGCAATAATAAATCACCCGTATATAGACATTTTTAAAGAGAATGGAAACAAAATCAGCCAATTGTGATGGGCAATACTAGAAGTGATCCATCCCCTCCCAATGGGTCGAGATTTCGCCAAATGATTATCCCAGAGAGAACTGTTCTAGATTCATAAACTCGACGCACTGGCACCAGATGGCCTCAATGAAGAATACTATTTAGGCCCTTTCTTATAAATATTACCTCATTTATTGGTCAATATATGGTATAAATAACTACATGGGAACAACCACATTATGTTAAACCTAGGAATCTGTTACATTGAGGATTTTTTCTAGTCAAATGAATACATCATATTGGTGAAAATTGAATTAATGTATTCATTAAAGAAATGTACTGACAATATTGCAAATTGAGGACAGTAGATAATCAGGATACAACATTTGACAAATCACTAAACAAGTCACTAGATTGTGAACTTAATATGAGACAGTAAATTGTTGTAAATATGGTAAAATGTATGTATTTTGAGCTATGTACTGATTTGGATATTTTATCCTGATGTTTAAACTCTTAGTTATGTATCCTGAGGTACGTACCAAATTGATAAAATCTCACCCGCTGTCCAAAAATTCTCAAAGTAGTTTACTGTAAACTGCACTGTTATTTGAACCAAGACATGACCATCTGATGAAGGAGGGATAGTACCTAATGGTTATTAAGATTAACCAACATAATATGACCAATCAAACATTAATTGTGAGGAAGGTCTCTATAAATCTCTCTCTCTATACCTCTACGTCTCCTAACATCGCAATTATTTTTACAAATTGCTAAATCGTACATAATTCTTGAAATTAGAAATCAGATTGTCTCTAAAACTCAGTTTATAAGTAAGGGCATCCACTCTTGCCTTTCCGCATCATCAAGAGACTAAAATAAAATAACAATCCGTCACTCGGACTTTGTTTACATATGTGATGTCATTCACGCACGTTACGTGATGACGTCACACAAAAAAGGCCATAAATACGGCTATTTTGTTGGGTATGACAAACATCCGGTGATGCACCAGCCCACCGACCTAAACAGCACTGTCACTAGGAGAGGAATTAAACTGAAACCAGTAAGTACTTATTTAGGAATTTTGTTATTTTACCCTCATTCTGCTTAACAGAAGTAACACGCTCTAACCATGGGTATCTCCATTCCCAAGTGATTTAGAGCTTTATTTGCTACACCGTTTGCTTCAGCAACTGATTATTAGGAACATATTGAACAAACATTTAATATCCATTGGAAATACCTTTCTTTTTACTAAATAAATAGGACATTATTTGAAATATTTTTAGAACTTTACCAGATTCAACAGTAATATCAACAGCTTGAATCGTTCTTTTTAGAATAGAATCAGAATTGGTCATCTTTATAAAGGTTAGGCTAATCCTGCAATATATGTCTTAGATATTTCTGAAGAAAACAAGAACATAACCATTATCGGTCATAATCTTTTGAAAGGTTAGGCTAATCATGCAATATATGTCCTAGATAGTCCTGGAGAAAACGAGAACATATCCATTATCAGTCTGATAATTACCATGGAGGGAAGAACGTCCTTCTAGCCACTTCTTAAAGAAAAAGGAACAGGGTAAGCACATCCCCATTTATTACTACCACTAGGCTTTACAACTTATTTTGGAAGGTTAACAAAGGGTGTATAATATCAATTGACCACTGAGGTTCTTTCTTA
The DNA here is from genome assembly GCF_040938575.1 of Ambystoma mexicanum. Classification (NCBI taxonomy): domain Eukaryota; kingdom Metazoa; phylum Chordata; class Amphibia; order Caudata; family Ambystomatidae; genus Ambystoma; species Ambystoma mexicanum. The sequence goes on along the minus strand of NC_090941.1, from coordinate 845,914,001 downwards.
AATACCATACGACAACAATTCTTTTGAGTTGCTTCACCATTAGTGAATAAACCATTAATCTAGATCTAGAATCAATTTTGTGGTGTATTGACACCTACTTACCTTATTACAGTTTGCATGACTCCAACATCTGGTCCTTTATCTTCTAATGTGATGACAATGTTGGTCAAACTTTGATGATGTCACAATTCAGTGAAATTTATGTAATTTTTGTTATAACAACAATGTCTTAAAATGTTGTAAAACTATTAAGTTTGTATCCCTCATCTAATCGAGAATATTGTTTAAATTTATTTTTTCTACTAGATTTAAAGTTTGATTTTCATAATACAGCCCCTGAAGAAGAGAACATTTCTCGAAACGCATTGGGCAACTTAGTATGGAACAATAAATCCTGAACCAACCAAATATCAAGTTATAAATTGTGATCTTTTGCACATTAGGGTAAAATGAAAATGTTATTGTTACTTTACCTAATGATCAGACTATGTGATGTCTAAATCCTACTCTAGAAATTGAATGTCTAAATAATTTTTATTCAAGTAACAGAATGAATATTGAATCACTCGCCCTTAAATACTTGGCTATATAGCCCTACACAGTGTGCAGGGGACGGGAGTTCCCTAATAGAGAACTTATTTTGTTCTCACTTTGTCCACAACCCATATGCCAGGGTTGTTATCTTTCTCCCCCGCACCTTGACCTCACATAACAACTACACAAATATAATCCCTAACTATTCACACTAGTTAAGATGCACTTTGGAGTGCTTGGTGTTAACTCACATTTGGTTCACCCCTACGCACTGCCATTCACAAAGTATTGTGTCACTGGCACCCTATGCACAACAGTTGCACAATAATGGGCCTGCCTCAATGTGTCAGTCTAGAAAAATGGATACCTCTCATGATTGACGGCAAACGTATTTTGGTGGCCAAAGGCCAACCGTCTCATGTACGAAACGATAGAAATACAGGTTTCCGAGTTTACCAATGAACGGCCATTTTGATGTAACAAGGATCGCCATTTTGTTTTCTAACAATTGCTCATTGCTTTCCGTTCAAATTGCTTCGCAGCCCATTTTCTGCTTACACTGCTCGACTGTTAACATTGTTGTCTGAACGTGAAAGGACAAGGCCGCAGGGCCGCGATTCTAATGAGAGTTCGTTGAAACACAACGTAGGCAGCTCCAGGGAGGAATGCCCGGCTCCCTCCCGAATGTAGCCTTGAAGCAGAGCCGCAGGGCATTTAATCATTTCACAGCTGCCAGCCAGTCTCGTTATATGGTAGAATATGTTAGAATAAAGCAGCTAAAGGCTTGAATTATGCTCTTCTTACGGCCCCCCTTTACCGAGCCCTGTAGAGCGTGTCGGCTCCCAGGACACGAATAGCACCTCATAGATAGCAAGGTCTGGAATGTGACTCTTCCCCCGTATGTAGCTTGCTTCCAAGAACAGAAGCACTGTGTTCTGTTCAACAAAGAAAAGATGTCTCTGCACTTGCAAAGTTGCATATTGTTACTAGAATAGATATTTGAAGGTGTCACATTCGTCGAAAGTGTCCATCATCAAACCGAGTTCAAAGAAACCCAATAAAGGGGTGGGGTGTTAAACATGTCACAGTTGATTGTATGATATGCATTTTGTATATATGTAACTGGTGTACGTAATTCGCTCTCTTGCGTCCCTCGAGGTCTCGAGATACACGTTGCGGGGTGTGAGACCGAGTTGGCCAACTGAGACTATTTGCTTTGCAATAAACCCTAGCTTTGGGAATACAACCTCGTGTCTGGCGTATCTATCGTGTGTGGTGACTTGCCTTGTTTCCATAATGCAAGGAACCCCTAGGGGCACCTTTCAAGATGGCGCCCGAATAGGACCCTCCCCCACTTGTTCCATCGTGTACGTTGTAATTGAGTAAAGGCGGAGAACGACGAGGACGGGACGATCGAGCCGGGATCAAGAGGTGTTCGGTACGCCCTGTAGAAGTGATGAGAGATTCCTCTGCAGATCTGCACACACCTGATCCCTGATCGACGTATCTGGCTAGAGAACAAGGAGGCGAGGGTCCCGAAACGAGGCAGAAGCCAAGAAACGCAGACACAACGTCATTGGTTGCATCAGTATAAAGACAAATTGTGTCCTGGAGGACAAATTGATTTATCAGGTGAGTCATTCCCCGATTCAAAGTAATCCTGATATTGGTTGAGAGTTGACTTTGCAAAATCAAACGCCCTAGGTAAGGTTGATTAACCAGGTGAAGGTTGAAACATGCCTGGGGTATTGTCCACCCTAGCAGGGTTTTTCCGCTGTGATAGACAATCTTTGGAAGATGGCCAAATTGCACCACCTGGGGGAACGCCGGCGTATGAGATGTATGTGAAGTATGGCGTAGGAGCGATAATATTCTGTGAGACTTGGCATAGGCAAACCAGAAAGCAACAAGACCATCAGTGGCCGATAAATGGTAGTTTTGAAATAGCGAGAATAGATAATTTGGAAAGGGTGTTGATAAGAAAGAAAGTGCGTCCTGCAGAATTTGATATTGTTAAGGACTGGAGAAGGGAAGCAATGCTCCGATTTAGAAGTAGAGCGAAGCATGCGCGCAGGCATAAATCAAAAGGTGAAGTAGCGGAACAAAAGGAGGAGGAGGAGTAGACTGAGAGTCTAAGAAGGTCAGGTAGACGTGACCAGTTAAATATAGAAAAAATATACCCACAACGAGAGTTGAACATAGCAGATGAAGTGATGGAAAACATATTGATCCATACAAAACAAGGCCCAGGATCAGAAGCGAGGCCAAGCACGTCAGTAACTATTGCTCAAGCCCCTCCCGTAGCTCAAACTCTCCCTCCCGCAGCTCAAGCCCTCCCACAACCACAGACCGCACACGTAACAATTCCTATTAGCCAACCAGGCCCACAGCAGACACTCCCCGTTCCCATTGTCCCATCCGCACCTCCCACCTTAGATACAGACTCGGTACCATCCGTCCCTACAGGGGTTGAAGTTGAAACCGCGGGGGTGAGAGGCGGGACTGAACAAAGTGGATGCACGAGGTTAACTCGCAGTGCGATCAGCAAAGAAAGGAAGGTGGAATTGCAGCAACAGGCAGAAATGTATATAGACGGGAATGATGGGACGGCAGCATTGGATTTGATGTATGACTTCCGAAGAAGCAACGAAAGACAGGTAGTGTTGGAATTAATTTGGTGGAGAGATGGAAACAGTTAATTGGGAAATTACCACCGCAGCGATTGTTAGACTTAAATGCATTAGCACATTGTAGACAAAGAGATGAAGAAGTGAGGGAACATGTGTATGGACTTTTTGAACGTAAAAATGAATTGGATAATGAATATGCTGAAATGTTTACTGCACCTGGGTACAGGGGTAAGGATATCGGGAGAGATAGGAAGGAAGTGCCAGGGCCACACAATCGACAGAAACAGTTACCATCGCCGGGGCGAAAGGCGATGGTGGACAAATTATTGTTATTAACACAGGTGGGGAAGACCTGAAAGAATGCATATTGAAAACAAGGGTGTTACTGCAGCAAGTAACAGGACATAATAGAGGAAGGGGGAACGCACAGGGGAGGAGTAATTTGAATATGCATGGGGGGCCATTTGGACCAAATCAGTGTGCATACTGTAAGGAGGAAGGACACTGGTGAGCGCAATGTCCACATTTACAGAATAGAAATGGACCCGATCAGAGAAGACAGCACAGAGGGCACCAAGGAGCTAATGGACCAAATAGGAATAGTATGCAGCAGCACCACAATAATGAAGGTAATCAAAACCAAGCCCAAAACCAAAGTGCTCCTAACCAGAGTCAGGGTCAGCAAAACCAACAGTATGGGAATCAGAGTGGGGGAAATAGAGGAAAGAGTGGGAACATTTTCAATACGCAGCCAAATAGGTATTACAGTAATAGTAGTGACTACACATCGGACGATGTGTTATTTCCCCAATAGGAAAGCCGAGGGCAGGGGTCGTAACCAGTGTCTATTCCCGTGAATCAGAGAGGACCCTACGTAGAAATTGGAGTCTGGAATAAGCAGCAGCGCTTCCTTATAGATACAGGAGCGCAAAAGTGTTCAATAGACCATCACTTGGTTCCGGATATACCACTATCAGGGCAAAAGAATGTTTTCGTAGGGTTCGCAGGTACACCAGTCATAAACCCAGTGTCCCAACCAGTCCCAGTTACTATAGGACCATTCACTGAACATTGTCCCTTTCTCTTAACAGACAATTGTGGGGAGAACTTGTTGGGATTGAACGTGTTGAAAAAGCTAGGTGCGACTATACATTGTACGTCAGACGGGGTGTTTCTAACGATTTGGCCACAAGATGCCCCTGTGTCAGAATTCATGTCTGAAACCTTGCCAGGAGAGTTAAGAGAAGTACCAACCTGTATATGGGCGATGCATGACAACGATGTAGGATGCTTGAAGATAGAGCCAGTGAGGATCATTTTGAAAGAAGGAGTTACACTGCCAAGAATTCCCCAGTATAAAATTTCGGCTAACGGAGAGAAAGGATTGAAAAGTATTGTTTCAGATTTGGTAAAATTAGGGGTAATTGAAGAAATTACAGGCAGTACATGTAACAGCCCGATTCTTCCAGTGTTTAAGAAAGGAGGCAATGAAGTACCATATTGTTTCATAATTGATTTGCGCGTGCTAAACAAAGTAGTAGATCCACAATTTCCTTTGGTCCCAGACGTCACTACAATATTGACAATGATACCTACCTCAGCAGAATACTTTCGCGTAATTGATCTAAAAAACGCTTTCTTTAGCATTCCGGTGGACAAAGACAGTAGATATTTGTTCGCGTTCACATTAGGAGGATGATCATTTACATTCACGCGCATTCCAAAAGGATATATGGAAAGTCTGAGTATTTACAGTAGAGCGTTAAAAGAGCAGCTAGACATGCTAGAATTACCAGTGGGGTGTGTACTATTGCAATACATAGATGATCTATTGATCGCTGCTGATACAGAAGAGATTTGTAAAAAGAGCACCGTATTACTACTGTCACACCTAGCGGTACATGGCCATAAAGCTAGTTTGAAGAAGTTTCAATATAATCGAAAGGAGGTAGCTTATTTGGGCTACCTACTTTCGAAAGAGGGGAGAAGGCTGACGCCAGAACGCATAGAAAGTATTTCTTGTATGCCTATTCCAAAGACAGAGAAAGGAGTCAGAGCCATAATAGGCACGGCTTCTTATTGCCGACAGTGGATCAGTAATTTTGCGTTAATTGTGAAGCCAATGGTGCTATTAACTAAGAAGGATGCGGTGATGCCTTTGCAATGGAATGAAGAATGCCAGAGAGCGTTTGATCAATTGAAAACTGCATTATGTTCTGCTCCAGTTTTGGGCACGCCGAATTATGAAAAAGTTTTTAGATTATTTGTATGCAAGAATGAAGGATGTGCATTAGCTGTTTTGACACAGGAACAAGGTGAAAGAAATAGGCCGTGCGGCTATTTTTCTTCTGCGCTGGACCCTGTAGCGCGTGCACTACCACGATGTTTGCAATCTGTCGCAGCGGCTGCTGCATCGGTGAAACAAACGGAAGGGATGGTATTGGGGCATCCTTTAATTCTGATGGTGCCACATGCCATAGATGTCTTATTAAATAGGACACAGAAGCAACACCTCACCTCCGCTAGATTGACAAGATATGAGATTATCTTGTTCGTGCCCCATATCCAAATTATGAGGTGTAGCGCTTTGAATCCTGCAGAATTAATGCCATTGCTCATAAAAGAAATTGGTGACCACAAATCACCACCCCATGATTGCTTAATGCTCACTGAGGAAGAAACGAAGGGGAGAGTTGATTTAAGTGACATCCCACAAAAGGAGCCAGATGGAGAGTTATTTTTTGACGGTTCTTGTTTTAAACTACCTGATGGCACGACAACTGCTGCTTACGCTATCACTACCCTAGAGAGCATTGTAGAAAGCAAAAGAATTCCGTACAATTCGGCACAAGCCACAGAAATAATAGCATTGACCAGAGCCTGTGAGATTTCTGAAAATTTGAACGTGAATATCTATACTGATAGTCAGTATGCTTTTGGGGTGGTTCATAACTTTGGTCGACTCTGGGCTGAGAGTGGTTTCTTGACATCGCATGGGGCCAGAATTTAACATGGCCCTTTGATTGTACGATTGCTGTCTGCACTCACGTTTCCAAAGCGCCTAGCAATAGTGAAATGCGAGGCACATAAAAAGGTAACATGCAAAGTAGGAGAGGGAAACGCATTTGCAGACAGAATTGCGTAACAAACTGCCACTGATTTGAATAATTAAATGATGACAGTCCAGACTGAGGAAGTACCCTGTATGATAGAAGATGGAATTGCCACTGTGAAAGAGATGCAGGCCGAAGCCACGGCCGATGAGATACAAGGGTGAGCAGAGGGCTCTGCTGAGTTAGATTTAGAGGGTTGTTGGTTGGACAAGGGAACTAAAAACTGGATGTTGCCAAATTCTTATGTGACTGCAATGGCCACAATGGCTCACAGCCCTACCCACATCTGTGCGAAAAAAATAATACAGCACCTATCTACTGTTTGGCAGAATGTAAACATAAAGAAGAATGCAGAGAGGTTGGTGCAGAACTGTATCACGTGTTTACAACATAATGTAGGAAAGGGAACAGTGACTCCAATAGGCAGTTTTGGCCCGCCCTCTATGCCTTTTGAGGTAATCCATTTTGATTTCATAGGGATGGAGAGGTGCCAAGACTTGAAATATGTCTTAGTGATGCTCTGTGCATTCAGCAAGTGGGTGGAGGCATATCCCTTAAAAGACTGCACAGCAATGAGTACGGCAAAAGTAATGTTTAAAGAATACTTTTCCCGTTTTGGCTTGCCCCGTGTCATATGGTCAGATAATGGTCCACATTTTGTGGGCGCAGTGGTGTTACATATATGTGCAGGTCTTCAGATTGATAAAAGATTTCATAGTTCAAGGCATCAAAGTTCGGCCGGTCTTGTTGAGAGGCACAACGGAATCCTCAAGTCAAAAATTAGCAAGATATGTGCAGGAAGCAAGTTGAGTTGGGTGGATGCATTACCGATAGCGCTATTGTGCATGCGTACCTCTGTACAGGCTAGAACTGGGCTCTCCCCGTATGAGATTGTGATGGCGAGGCTGGCAAATGTTTGGTGTGCACCTCAGCCAAAGCGACTGAGTGAAGTGCATAGCATCCTGTACTTAGCACTTATTGTGGCCTTTTGATGCAGAAATTGTGTTTGATTCATCAGCAGGTGCAGGAGGCTCTACCCGTAAGATATACTGGTCCGGGGGAAGCGCTGGAGCGAGGCGACTGGGTGCTGCTAAAGAACTTTGAGAGAAAATCGTCGTTAGCACCCAGGTGGCGCGGCCCCTATCAAGTACTTCTGGCAACGCAGACGGCAATACGGGTGGATGGGAGGAAGTCGTAGATCCATGCCACCCATGCCAAAAAGATCCCATCTCCACTGAAAGACTTGCCCAATCCGGACGACCAGAAAGAGACAGTGGTCCCAGAAACGAAAGAAACTGCTGCCAGTCCGCTGCTGCTAAATCTGTCCGAGCGGAATGTGAAACTCGAAACAAAGCCTGAAAAGATTGCCAAAAAAGGGGAAAGGGCAAAGAGTGCCCGAATGCTGCCCAGCAGAACCTTCATCACTGTTGGCCGACACGAAATCTGCATTGCAAATAATGTCAGATACAAAATGTGTACCCCTTTGGCGCCCACCAGCACTTGCCATTGCTCCAGAGCCAAAGACCGAATCCGTATCACTGTCACGGCGCACACCAGCATCTGCCATTGCGCCGCAGGCTGACGCTGAGCCTGGATCTGGAAGTGCACCGGCACTGTTCACGGATCACACAATACCAGGAGTGAGGCGATAGGATTTGCGGCCTCGAAAGACAGAGTGATCCACAGTTCTTTGGTGTTTATGCTAACCTCTGGTTCCGCTCATGGGCGGAGAAGGAACTAGAGGTGTAGAGGAGAGAAGCGTGAGAATTGTGCAAATCGGACAATTCAAGACTCGCACCTCCTCGGTGCGATCATAAAAAGTACATGTGTCCTGAACCAGAGCGGACAGGCTGGGCGCACATGGTACTAAGGCAATAGAGAACTGTTCAGAAGTCCTCTGAGCAGTATGAGAGAGGATAAGTGATCTTGCCTAGAACGAATAAGTAAATCAGGCTGCAAAGGGCTGGCAGACTAAACTGTTGACAATTCCTTTGAACTTATTGACATCCGGACAAGTGCGACGAAGAAAGATATCCACGACGAACTTTGTCGGGAAGAAGGACGGTGAGAAAAATGTCGGGACCGGTTTCAGCCTCCTCCTGCACCACGGCTGAGAATGAGTTAGTTATAAAGACTGTAAACTCAGGGAAAACGCATGGTAAAAAAAATGTATGCTGGCTTTGACGATAATAATGTGCTTCATGAGTGCGGTAGCACCAATAACGACAGTGTTGGTGTTATGGTATGTGGAATCTATACACCCATTGGGAATGTTTTTACCAATAGTTAATATATCCACTACTGAAAGCCCGGTTCAGGTGATTACTTATACCTTGTCCCCAATGGAAGAGAGACACAGAGAAGGGTATGGGAACAATACGCTATTACTCATCATGAATATGACACATGCAATTCTAAAGAAAAATAATTGTTGGGTATGCGCCCATTTACCGCAGCATGCGGGGAAAGGAATAGGGTGGTATGTACAACCATTACCATTGAGTTCTGCATGCAGTGCATCTTTAAGTGCAATGTTCTATGGAAAGTGGAATAAGAGTAGTATGGGTCAATTAGACAGAACAAACATGAATGAGTTTGAGGAAATAATTATGAGGCCTGTGGGTTGTTCCATTTTCCATAAAGCACAAGTGATGATCTCAGAACCTACGCCAGAAAGTATGCGAAAAATAACACGACAAAATAGACAAGATAGATTGTCCCCACCAGTTAAAACATCTGTGATGATGTTTCGTGTAAGAACAGACGGGAACAAAGATGCAATTCCCACTTCTTACACAGTGAATTACAACCCAAGAACTGTCCCTTTTTGTCTAAAAAAGAGAGGCTCCTATTTAGTAGGAACATTTACTGGATGCATGAATACAGAGGTACTAAAATGGGAAATAGAACCAGTATATGTGGGAGATCCAGTCTATTTTATATGTGGAGAGAAAGCATATCCTTGGTTGCCCAGAAACTCGGGAGGTACATGTTACCTAGGTCTACTGTTCCCGGGAGTGTTCCTCTTAGAAACAGCAGACATGGCCAGGCTATCCAGATCTAGAACCAAAAGGAGTAGCGAAGGTGTTTTGATTCGTTCCATTCTTGTCCCAGATAGTGAACTCCTACAACATAAGGCAGCTGTCCGGAATACTAAAAGATACCATAAACACAACGACAGATATACTAATTAACATGACGTTGGAAGAAAAAGGAATTAGGTTAATGACGCTGCAAAATAGAATGGCTCTCGATGTTGTAATCCTGGTTGATCCTGGGGGAATTTGCAAGATTGTGGGATCAGCGTGCTGCGTATTCGTAGATGACTATTCCCCTACGATTTTTGAAGCAATAAAGAAAATGCATGTCCTAAGCTCCGAACTCCCTACTGGAGAAGGGGGCTGGGGAATAGAGTCCTGGTTTTGGGGAATACTGCGTTCTTGGGGATGCAAGTTGATCTCGATATTAGTAGTGTAGTGGTGTTTGGAATATTCATAACATGCTGTGGTAACTGAGGGATGTACTAAGGGATGTATGCATATGATAACAGAAAGAAAACAAACTTATGGCCGGGATGACAGAGACACAAATGAAATGAAAACAGTGAAAGAATGAATGGCTATAGATATTAATGAAGTTGATGATGCTTATAATAGCATGCAAAATTCAGACATAAGTGTTTCAGACTTATCGTCATCGGAGGAGGATACAATAAATGAATGAGACGTTTGGCATACGGCCAAAGGAGGGTTTGTCAGTCTAGAAAAATGGATACTTCTCATGATTGACGGCAAACGTATTTTGGTGACCGAATGCCAACCGTCCCATCTACGAAAGGATAGAAATACAGGTTTCCGAGTTTACCAATGAACGGCCATGTTGATGTAACAAGGATCGCCATTTTGTTTTCTAACAATTGCTCATTGCTTTCTGTTCAAATTGCTTTGCAACACATTTTCTGCTTACACTGCTCGACTGTTAACATTGTTGTCTGAACGTAAAAGGACAAGGCCGCAGGGCCGCGAGGCTAATGAGAGTTCGTTGAAACACAGCGTAGGCAGCTCCAGGGAGGAATGCCCGGCTCCCTCCCGAATGTAGCCTTGAAGCAGAGCATTTAATCATTTCACAGCTGCCAGCCAGTCTCGTTATATGGTAGAATATGTGTCAATAAAGCAGCTAAAGGCTTGAATTATGCTCTTCTTACAGCCCGCCTTTACCGAGCCCTGTAGAGCGTGTCGGGTCCCAGGACACGAATAGCACCTCATAGATAGCAAGGTCTGGGATGTGACTCTTCCCCCATATGTAGCTTGCTTCCGAGAACAGAAGCGCTGTGTTCTGTTCAACAAAGAAAAGATGTCTGCACACTTGCAAAGTTGCATATTGTTACTAGAATAGATATTTGAAGGTGTCATATTCGTCGAAAGTGTCCATCATCAAACCGAGTTCAAAGAAACCCAATAAAGGGGGGGTGTTAAACATGTCACAGCTGATTGTATGATATACATTTTGTATATATGTAACTGATGTACGTAATTCCCTCTCTTGCGTCCCTTGAGGTCTAGAGATACATGTCGCGGGGCGTGAGACTGAGTTGGCCAACTGAGACTATTTGCTTTGCAATAAACCCTAGCTTTGGGAATGCAACCTCGTGTCTGGCGTATCTATCGTGTGTGGTGACTTGCCTTGTTTCCATAACGCAAGGGACCCCTAGGGGCCCCTTTCAAATTAATCTGCACACAGCACAGTAACCAAGCACATATAAACTGCACTTCAACCATACCCACTTCCATACTCACATTACGTCCAAACTGCACCCTGTGGCCACACTGCACATCTTCTCACTGCAGCATCTCCTGCTGCACACCAAATACTGTAGCATGTTGCAACTGTCACCACAACCATGGAATGCACAATACACGCTTCACAACTCGCTTGTAGTGCTATAGCACGTCGCCAATGTGCTCCACACCCATTCTACAAAGATCACCAACCTGTGCATCATGCACTATTAAACCTGCATTTCTCCAGTGAGTGTGCTACTTGCACACATTCCCTGTACCATAATGCAATCATGCATGTCAGCATGTCACCAACTACCACTATGCACATATGCACCACTGACACCAACACTCCTAACCAACCTCCACACCGCAATGCACATGCACAGCGTTACATGCAACAGTTACCATAATGTATAAACTTCGCACTGTTTCCGGTACCCCTACGCCCTTTCATTCACATACTATTGTCTTATCGAATTCAACTCAGAAGGTATTGTGCCAATACAACCACAAAATGTTTACAACGTTGCCCATACTGCAGGCATTGTGCACACAGCACACTATCCAAGCACATATAAGCTGCCCATCACCCATACCCTCTACCATACTGACAGTATACAAACACTGCACACAGAGTCCACACTGCGTGACTTTTCACTGCAGTATCTCCAAACACAGTGCACTGCCATGGAGCTATGCAGCAACAAATTGCAACAGTAACCATAATGTACAAACAAAAGAATCTCTCCTCTATCCCTGTGCACTTTCAATCACATACTACGGGTGTACCCACTTCCATTCACAAAGTAGTGTGCCACTTCCAACCTACCCACAATCTGTTTGCAACACTAGGCTATAACGGCTGAAATGTGCTCCACAGCCATTCCTTACATGTCACCACCCTCTAACTGATGCACATTCAAAAATGCATTACTGCCATGGGTATCCTCAAGGCCTAGGCTCTTGAGTGCATGGCCTACGGCCAACGGCCTTTGGCCATGCACCCAATAGTCTAGGCCTTGAACACACCCACAGCTCTACCATACTGACAGTATGCAAACACTGCACCCAGAGCCTGCACTGCGTGACTTTTTACTGCAGCATCTGCAAACACAGTGCACCGCCGTTGAGGTATGCAGCAACAAATTGCAACAGTTACCATAATGTACAAACAAAACAATCTCTCCTGCATCCCTTTGCACTTTCAATCACATACTATGGGCGCACCCACTTCCATTCAAAATGTATTGTGCCACTTCCAACCTACCCACAATCTGTTTGCAACATTGGCCTATAACGGCTGAAATGTGCTCCACAACCATTCCTTACATGTCACCACCACATACACACAACTGCCACCAGCACTCCTACCCAACCTGTACAGCGCCATGGCGCTATGCAACACCAAATTGCACCACTTAACATAAAGCCCATGTGGGCAGCTAACATTGCGCACACACAAGGCACCCATGCATGAAAACACGTTGCAAGTACCAGAATACACCACAGCCTCTGCCACCACTACCCACAGCCATTCACAAAGTATTGTGTCACTAACCACAACATTTTCACAACATTGGACCTACTTGAAGAAATCTGCACACAGCATATGCCGTGAACACACCACAGCAATGTAATTCCACCATGTATGTCACCATGTCGCCCACTACAACCATCCACATACACACCACTGCCACCAGCACTCCTACCCAAATTGCGCACCGCCATGCAGCAATACAGCAACAAATTGCAACAGTGAATATAATGTGCAAAGAAAACACTCTCCCATGCACCCCTGTGCACTTTCATTCACTTACTATGGGTGTCCCTACTTCCATTCACAAAGTACTGTGTCACTGTCAACCTACCCACATTCTGGTCTCAACACTAGCCCTACTGCAACTAATTTGCACATACCACACTATACAAACACCACCCTGTACCGAATGCAGAGTCAAACATGCGTTCCTGCGCTGAGTATGTGGCAGCCCTACACTCTTGAGTGCATGCCCTACACCCTACGGCCTATGGCCTTCGCCCATGCACCCAATAGACCAATGCTTCCACAGACCCACCGCACCTTCATTCACCCATGCATGCCACCAAGTCGCCAACTACTGCATTCCATCCGCAGCGCACCACCACCCGCGCTCCCACCCACCCTATGTCATGTGCAAATCACTCTGCTTCTGCAATTCACTTGCCACCACTCACCACGAAAAGAGGTTACCGCAAACAGGTTGCGACAGGAGCTATAGGACCGTTTCGACAGCTGCCTCCAATCACCACACACAGTACTCCCCTACATATGTCACATTAACCACTTCTCACTCCCCCACCCGTTCCCTCCCTTATTGCTGCCAACGCATTCCGTACAGTACATTTTCCAGCCCCGCCGCTGCACTGTCCTCTGATACACCATGGCGGCTTTCCCAAAAAATGTTGACGTACACCACGCTTCCTTCCAGCCAACCACCGGCCACGTCCAAACTTCTTTGACAGCATGCCGTACCGCGAGCCAATGACACTTCTGTCTGCGGAGCGAACAGGGAAATGGGTCAGCGGGGCAGAACCAGATATAACTAATTTTTTGGGACGTACATTTCAGTTCTTTGCAACAAAACTACTGGTCGGATTTCCACCAAACACACAAAAGCACACTTTCTGGCCCAAGCCCCCGCTCCTGAAGCAAATTTGGTGAAAATCCGTCCAGCCATTCGCCCTGCAGCCGTGCACAACGTGTTTACCCATTGAGGCTATGGAGAAAAATAAAATGTGGGACCCCCCTATAACTTCCCCCCCCCCACACGAAACCTCCCCCAACTTGGTGAAAAAATTCAGACCCGACCATATACTTTTGTTTGGTGAGGATTCCTCCAGGGGGAGCAAAGCTATAGGCCACCGAAAAAGTGCTCTTCCTATGAGTTTAGCAACTTAACCATAACTAAACGCCGGCTACTGCGGGCCGTGATATATATATATATTCTTGTAACCACCAATCTTCTGTCAGTGCTTTGGAATCACACTAACAGCTATAGAAATCAATAGCTCAAAGTCACATCAAGAACATCATTGTCCAAAGATTTCTTCAATTTTAAAATTTATTTTTATTTCATCAATCTATGATTAAAAGTTGTTGCTGCCAATATGTACCCAGCTATTTCAAATGGAAGGCAAAAGCAAACCGGCAGTCCTCACCATCACAGGGTACACTGTAAACTGCTGTGACCTTCTGGGCATTGTTGTTCCATATTGCTGTCTGCCGCTGCCCACTGATATTTCTTTGCCTGGCTCCATACAGCTCCTCACAGTGGGCCACTACCTCATCTGTGAGGACCACAAGCTCACCCTTGCGAAATGTGTGCTTTCTGAGGCGATGTTTCCCCCCTTGCCTCTTAGCCTTATCTAAGACATTTTGGATAGTTTGCACTGCTGGATGGCTCTAGGAAGTGTTTAATATATTGTTGTTTTCAAAATGGCCAGCACAATGCTTCCCATTCTGGCGGTGACGGAATTTCCGCCGATGCTAATAGCACCGGGGTTGCTGGCAAAAGCACTATTAGTGCCGGTTTTCCAGCAGTAGCCTTTTTTTTGTACAATTACCGCTGGGCGCTAACAGAGCTACCGTCGGAGTCAGGGGCATGTGCACACCAGGTTGTGATCTGGCGATAAATACCACTGCACAACCCGGCGGTAATGCTATTTGCACTGAGCGATAATTGCGTCAATTGACTGTCAAACTTGTGACGAGGCCCTATGTCACTCACAGTACACAGAAGCATTTAACGATATTTTCCTGATATCTGTTTTCACACAATATGTCAGAACTGTGCTTGTGATGTATACCAACATTGTCACTGTACATCACTTAATGAAGCTGTAGCCACAATATATGCCAGTATTGGCTCTGTAAATTACTTCCATGAAGTTGTTGCCTCAATCTATTACAATATGATCACTCTAAATCACTTTCATAAAGCTGCAGCCAAATTATGATCACTGGTAATCACTTTCATGAAGCTGCAGCCACAATCTAGGACAGTGATGGTCGCTACAAAGCACTTTTATGAAGCTATGAAAACAGTTTCTGCTAGTGTTGGTCAATGTAAATTACTTTCATGAAGCTGCAGCCACAATCTATACCAGAATTCCCAATATAGCCCTTTGATGATATTGCATACACACAATAAGGTGGCAATGCCAAATAGCTTTCATGATGCAGGCAGCCCTAGCCTCCCCACCCCAAACAAATGCACACATCACTCTTCCACAGACACAAACTCCCACAAACATATGCATGCACACACATCGAATTATTGCGCGCACACACACACACACATTGCAGTACATTCAAACATGCACTTATAAAAACACTTTCTTTAATTTTAAACTTACCTTAGTTCACACACTGCTGCTTCCGTGATCTTCTCTTTGGCCCTCATTACAACTCAGGCGGTAAGGGGTTTACGGCGCCGTAAACAGCGCCGACCCTTACCGCCTGAGTACGAGGTCCCTTAGCGCCATGGCGGATTTAACACCTCCTTTTAGCAGGTGTTAAAATCCATGGCGCTAAGGGACCATGGAGTTAATTACGCCACCGTAATTTACGGTGGCGTAATTAACGCCTTCCCCACTCCCATTATGCCCTATGGGGCAAAAATGGGAATGGGGAACGGTAAATGGGGATTGGGGACTTACCGCCCCGCCAAGGTCGGAATGGGGCGGTAAGTCCGCCAACCACCATGGCGTAAACTTAGTTTACGCCATGGTGGTAAAGTCACGGCCCAGGCGGTAACTTACCGCCTGGGTCGTAATGAGGCCCTTTGTCTCGGCGGGGCAATGACAGTGCTCCTCGACAACAAGTGGGCTGGGTACCTGGGCAAGCCTGTCTTGGTTACCTAGCAACCAGTGGGAGTATGCAGTGCAAATGCCATAGGGCTGGCACAGTATGCACAGTTTTTTGAAAATGTTTTGAAAGTGCTATGCTGTGGTGGTTCTCATCTAGTGGCTCTCTGATGACATGTGAAGCCCCCACACCACTGGGATGTTGATTGAAAGGAATGTAGGCCTGAGGATCACACTTAGAAACCTGCATATAACATGCATGCACCCCTTTTGTTTGCAATGTCCACCAGAGATTCCCATTCCGTTCTTGCAGAGCTTGGTATTATCAAGATATGGTGGTTTGAATGGTTGTTTATGTAGTGGCAGCTTCCGCGGCATTAACCATAGTTATGGAAATCCAGGTTTGACACTTCTAGGACTAGATCTCCCAGTTGCCCTTTGCTACACCCTGCGTCACTGCCGGCGAATGCATGGGTGTATGATGTCAACATACCCATGCACCTGGTGCACGGCTTCTTAGATGGAGCCGCGTGTGGTGCAGACACTCAGGAAATGTTACTGTGAGCTTTTGTTTCTTTGCTATAATGCCAGCTCTGTGTTTGTCTCAGCGTCTTCCCGGGACCTTCCTACTGACTGCTCATTTGGTCTGTCATCATATTCCTGGCTGTGACCTGGCTTTCTCTCATGGACTACCCTATGTCTGCAGTTCTGGTATTGTTTTTTGCAGCCCTGTTTTCTGCTGATTTGTCACTTACTGTATGTTTGATGTCTTAGTACCATATTGTATATAGCTCCCTCTGTTACTCATTTCCTTTATAAAATGCTGTTGCAGCCATCTTTCTATCTTTTCTCATGGTTCCCTCTGGCTTGATTAATTCTCCTTCTGGCCTACCACTGCCTGAACCGGTGCTACCAACCATGCTACCTTCCCTTTGGAACCTCCCTTCTCCCTGGATCCCTCACCTTCTACTGTCATCATGATAGATTCACCCCTACAACTCCTTTTCACTACTTGTAATCTAGCGATGGACCTAGGATTACCTTCACAGGACTAGCTTCCTATCCACTACGTAGGGAGTATTATTTTTATATTCTGGTGTATGGATTCAGGTGCTGGTGGGTGGAACCCCACTGAGGTTTCTGGTATGTGCCTTGCCCAATAAGGTAAAAGGTAATTAAAGTACATCTTAAATCATACACTGATTATAAATGTTTCCCTTATTAACCTATTGTTCTTTTCCTTTCTCCCTGAAGCCTGGGGTGCTTGTCATGTTGTCTGTCCCATCTTTCCATCTAGTCACTAGCAATCTATCATGGGGTGAGTGGGAAGGTTTGAGGGGCTAACCTCAAGGTCGCCTGGAATCCTGGCACTCAAGCAGATCCCAAACGTGCCTCACATTCATTGGAATGCTGCATTTGGAATGCGACACAAGTGCAAAGTACCCTTGATGGCTGCTGTGGGGGAAGGTCAGAAGAGCAGCTCGACAGGCAACTACTGGGTGACACCTGGGAAAAGGGGGCAGTGATGAAGATGGATGTAAAATCAAGGGATTGCTAGAGTTACTGTACAGGAGCCAGTAGAAACCCTCTCCCATCATCTTACATTCACATACATGACAGCATAACCAATACACAAACAATAATTATTATTATTATTAAAAATGGGCAAAAAAGCAAAGGAAAAATCCTTGATTTGTATGTGGGGTCAAGAACTTTGAAAGGTGCCATCCATTTTCCCCAATGAAGAGAACATTTTGACATCAGGAGATATTATAATGCCTGAGTTAGCTAATTCCCCTATGAGCATTAATCCATTGGGGCAGCCTACCTTTGGCTCGCCTGATGTTTTGGACTACAGCTAGCTTCAACCCAGCCAGCACAGTGAATGATGATGATCATGAGAGAACATCTGGGGAGCTGCAGGTTACCTAATCCTGCCCTGGGGTGATCAAACTCGATACTAGTTAAATGTACAGTAAAAGTTTAGGCATCTGCCAGTTCCCCTAGACGACTGATGCCTTGCCCAAACTTATGCATCAAGTTCTAAGTATTTACTGTATCATGCCTGTACTTCGAGAAAATAAACAGCAGTCATCTAATGGTCTATTTGGGATGCAGATGGTGGGAGGGCTAGGACCTCAATGTGAGTCTGGTGTGGGGAATGGTGATGTAAGGGGATCCCAAGATAATCACTGACTTTTAGTGAAAGCAGTGATTATGTAAGGCACCTGTCACCTTGGATGTCTTTGGTGGAATCTGTGTTTACATCAATGGCCAGTGTTTATACTCCCCTGGATTACCAGCACTCTGCCTGAATCTTCTAGTCAGGTTTTAAGCACTCTTATGGTAAAGGGGATAAACAGAAGACTCAAGAGGGAACGCGTACTTGAAAAAACTCATGTATTTTGCAGTACACTAGAGTAGGAGTAAAAAGTGAAAACCAAGGTAGGATATGTCTCTGTAACCACCAGGAGCATGAGAAATGAGTGCAAGGGAGATTGACAAGACTCAGAATCATTCTCTGGTAGAATCGTCAGCCTGGTCAAGAAGCTTAACAACAGTGCAAGGTAAAGTGTTCAGAAACCAAAGTCACTACTATTTCATGTCAGGTTGGTTTTCCAGTTCTTTGTGCTCTGGGCCTTAGGAAACATACCCAAACAAAAGATCTCCAGTGGTTTAGTCATGACATTTCCTTGGGCCATGGTCTTTCGGGCCCTCACTTGCATAGGTTATGGCCTCAGAGCGCTTTATGCCTGTCAGAAAGGCAAAGGAGGAGTATGATAGAACATTCAGTAGTGGTAGGGGTAAAGTCGGGTAGATATTTGGGATGATGCTCAGGAAGGCATTTGAAGGAAAGGTGGAGGAGCTATGTGTAAAATTGGATTGAATTTATCTTGAGACAACTGTATTCTATGGGGCGCTGCGCTGAAAGGAGAGACAGCGGGGAAAAAGGTCTTTGCTGCGCCAAGTCACCGAAGGGTAGATCTCAAAATCGCACATACTCAACTTCGGGACATTTGGGGATGACAAAAACACTGGGACAGGTTGTGATTCGGTTTTATTGGCCAGGCATGTATGCAGACATTAAGAATGTTGTTGCTACATGTTCTCTCTGTCAAAAGACCGCTCCAAATAACCCTCCTCCAGCTCCATTACAACCATTGCCTATTATTGGGGTGCCCTTTTCCCGAATAGGGAGGCATATAATAGTCCCATTGAAACTATCTTTGGATGTCATCCAGCAGGTGTCCTGGACATGTTGAGGGAGCCCTGGGAACAACGAGAG
This sequence comes from Ambystoma mexicanum, assembly GCF_040938575.1. Taxonomy (NCBI): domain Eukaryota; kingdom Metazoa; phylum Chordata; class Amphibia; order Caudata; family Ambystomatidae; genus Ambystoma; species Ambystoma mexicanum. Next base: position 845,894,812 of record NC_090941.1, on the reverse strand, counting down.
TAGGCTATCATACCTCTGTCTCAAACCGCATAACAGATTAAAGAAGATAGGACTGTGGTGAGAGTTATAGTACATTCCTTCCTAGCAAAGGTACTGGAAAATAAAAAAAGCCCAATATGATACAAAGGCAATGCCCCAGTCATTTTCTTTTGGGCAGAAAGTATTGGTACTTCTACCCACTTCAGAACACAAAATGATATCCTACTGGCATGTCCATATGAGATCCTAGAGAGACCTGCCCCCTTTATTGAGTTGCCCAACCCGATAGACGAAATAAGATGCAAATATACCACATCAACCTCCAGAAGGAATGTGGTAATGGCCAGTCTTCTCAAAAGGACAGCGGGAACCAATTTAGTAACCCCTGTTCTTCCACTACAGCAACAGCAAGACATCCACGATCTTTTGGCCCAGCTCTCGGATGTATTATTTGTGAACCTGGAAGAGCAAAAGGAATCCAACAGCACATCTGCACTCCCCACCAAAAAATCATCAACTTAAAGCCTTATCGGATCCCAGAGGAAAGGAAGGAAATAGTCCACCAAGAGGTGGAGAAAGTGTTGGCCACCGACATTATTGTCCATAGTCCTCACCAATAGTTCTTGATGAAACACCTGATCAATTGTGGTGGTTTTGTATAGAGTTTAGGAAACTCAATGCCATATCCCAGTTTGATAATTATCCGATGCCACAGATTGATGACCTTATTGATCGGCTGGGGTCAGCAATCTACCGCTCTATGATTGATCTTACCAAGGGCTATTGGCAGGTGCCTTAAATCCCACGGACAAAGAAAAGACGCCATTCTCCACCCCTAGAGGACTATTTCATTTTAACGTCCTACCATTTGGGCTCCATGGTGCTCCCACTACTTTCCAATGACTAATGGAACAGATTTTGCGGCCATATTGCAGCTTTTGTGGCGCATATCTGGATGACATATTCATAGTCAGTCCTGGGAAGAGCTTATGTTCCATCTTTATGAAATCACTAGAGTCGTGAGACGCACCGGCCCCACCGCTAACACCAAGAAATGCCACTAAGCCTAGTCGGCTGTGAAATATTTGAGATTTTTTGTGGGGAATTGGTTAGTCCAACCCCAGTTAGAAAAGGACAGTGCTGTCCAGGAAACACCAGCTACAAAAATGAAGGGAGACGGAAGGGCCTACTTAGGACTTATGAGGTATTACAGGAGGTTCATCCCCAATTACTCCGCCATCACCTCTTGTCTAACCGATAAGTTAAAGAATGCAGAGCCCCAAAACCGCACAGGCAGAGGGAGCATCAAGCCAGTTTCAACACCTTGAAATCAATCCTATGTAGTGAGCCAGTCTTAAAATTCCACAACTTTAACCCCTTAAATGCTGAGCTCTATGCAAGTCTATGCAAATAGGACAAGCATACTCATCTTTAGCACTTAAGGGGTTAATATGGAATTCATCCTTCAGACTGACACCTCTAAGGTGAGGTTAGGTGCATTGGTGTTCTCAGGAATATGATGGCGTGGAACATACGTGCTATACATCACCCAGAAGATATTTCTGCGAGAAATCAATTATGCCACGGTCGAATTTGAGGCACTGGCAATTAAATGGGCCATAGGATACCTAAAATATTATCTAACAGGGAGAAAATGTAGGCTTATCACTAGCCATTCACCCCTCACTTTGCCTAGTCTCCGAAAATGTACCAGCCCTAGGAGCATCCGCTGGTTCGTGGACCTACAGCCCTTCTGTTTTTGTGTAGAACATAGGAAGGGAAAAGAGCAGGGGAACATAGATTTCCTATACCATTTTCCTATGGAAGGAGATGGGGAAGCCAGTAGCATTAGGGAAAGTGTATGTGATGAATCACTGGATGTCATCACTTCTCCCCGAGGGGGGTAGCCCTTTCCTATGAGGGCAGGGAGGTGAGGCCACTACCCGATAGTCCACCTGGGGGTGGTATAAGGCGGGAGGATCTAATCGGGAGGGACTGGACTCCCCCCTTCCCTTAGGGAGAAGTAAGACCATCTAGGGTACAGCCGTTATGAGAACATCACACATCACATACTCTAGCCTCTCCCTCTGCTAACTTCTTTGTAGACAGTAGACCTATGTACTGTTATAAAGCAGACTACTTCAAGGTTGTGGAAAGTACTGCGACGAAGAAGAACATCAGGAACGTAGGTAATCCAAGTACAGGGACTAGTTGGCCCTGCGGAGCAATGAACATGAAACATGTGAAAGAGACAAAGGACTTATACAGTGGGCCCAGACACTGCTGGCCACATTGTATAAAAGTCAAAAAATGTACTAAGCACTGTGCCTCGGGCATCCACTGAGGATGGCAGGTGTGCTGCACACCCAGCTCAGGAGATATGAACCTGTGTCACTGAGCCGGAGAGGGAGAACTCCAAGGACGTGGGCAGTCCCCCACGTCTGATGATCGGGAGGTGCAGACCGGTTCCCAGCTGCATTAAGAACCGGAGAAAGGAAACCAGAAGGCTGCCGAGAACGTAATTTCACAGCCGGAGGGAAGGCAAGACGCTGGAGAAGCTGGACAGAGCGCCCACCATCCTAGGAAGCCCTGCGACATGTCGAAGCCCTCAACGAGGTAAAGGGCAGTATGGGAGACCCTGAGGGGACGCTGGGTGGATTTCCCAGAGGGCGCGTGCAGCTGGCCTTAGGCCTCTTTGCTACCGTAATGCTTGGGTGGCACAGCAGGGGGAGACACCCTATAGACCTTCTCCTCCCAATTTCAAGAGTGAAACAAAGCCTGTTGATCACCAGGGAAGGGTCGAGGATCCCAAATAGCCTAAAGAGAACTTGAGAGGGAGAGTAGGAGAGTACCACACAACAGTGGCAGGGATAAACCCACTAAGACAGAAACCAAGGTCGGGGTCCCAAACCAATAGAGCAATATGAGTCATCTTCCTCGTGGCAAAACTTGGCAGGGAAGTGAAACAAGTGGGCCAAACCAAAGAAGAAGAGAAACCCAGGTCTGGGGCCCTGACCAGGAGAGTAATGCGCGTCATCTTCCTTGTGACGGTACTTGGCAGGGAAGCAAACCAAGTGGGCCCAATCAAAGAAGAAGAGAAGCCAGGGCTGCAGACTCTCTGAACACTCAGGGTTGGGTGTTATAGGTGTGAAACCTAGTGAAGAGAAGACATAGGGAAGGGAGCTATTCCCCCTGGTAACGCGGACCATGAGGAAGGTCCACAGGCCTGGGGAAGGGAGTCTGTTGGGTTGGATCCCTGGCCAATAATAACACTGACATCTGTGCATGAGCAAACATCTTCTGTACTCTGCTCCTGGTACATCAGGTCAAGTACATCAGTACATCAAGTCAGGTAAGTCATAGGGACAGGAAACATCCACCGGCATCCTCTCTCAGTGATCACATCCTCTCAACTGACATTCATGGAACCCGCTCATAACACAACATTCTCTCACTCTGCATTCCACGTCAGTCACTCACAGCATTGCATCCATACAAAGCAGGGTACAGGTAAAGCTAGATATGACAGAGTCATTCCCCCAGGCTAATTTGAGACTGAGGCTGAACGCCAGGAGATGGAAGGCACTCTCCTGGCCCACAAAGTAAATATTGTTTGGAGCTTTGTGTTCTGGGGAAGGGAGTCATTCCCCCAGGCTATCTGAAAATGAACGCCAGGAGAAGGGTGGCATTCTACTGGCCCACCATGCAAACATTGTGTGGAACTTCGACCATAGCCCAGGAGAAGGGAGGCATTCTCCTGGGACCAGAACAGTACTGCTTTATTCTTTAGTTTATAGTTTAAGGCAAGAAGTAAGGGTTTCTTGACACAGGACAGTGGACACTTTTACTTTAACAGACATCAAGACAGTCACCTTAGATCTTTAGTTGAGACAGGGAAACCCCTCTTAGGAAGAAGGAAAGATAGGTTTCTCTTGCTTTATTGTTTAATAAAAGTATTTAGCCCCAAACATGCCAACTTTGTGTCAGAGTCCCTCTTCTGCACCCTTACACCTGTTATTTTGTAGTACCATATTTGTTGCTATCACCAAAGTAAATAAAATACAATCGACCTCAGAGAGCGAGGAAAGGCTGACTCAGTTTAGTATACATTTGTCAAGTGATCACTTCCAAAAGTGTGTAACACAGTAAGCTATCCTCTGTTCAAGGGTGGCAATCAAATGTATTAATATGCATTTCAGTATATTGAACAAAACGAGGTGCAAACACCACTCCGTGAGAGAATAGACAGTGTTTATTGATGTGAGCTTATAACACAATACAGCCTACATGAGTCAGATTGAATGTACTTATCAAAACAGCCCAGCAGCAGGGTTTGGGCGTATAGCCTCAGGAGTGCTCTGTACAATACCATGTCTTATTTATTTGTGAAATAATGTGGGGCATGCACTTCTTTGAAACAGGCAACCATGTGGTAGCCCCACCAATGGTGTCTGTGACAGGGAAGTGCTTATTTTGCCATTATACAAAGACATTACTGCCCTATCCTCATGTCACAACTCTATCTGTTGCTTGCCCACCAGTGGTCTAACATGGATCTCTTGCCATGGCGGGCCTGCACATCATACATGTGGGCTCATGGCAAGGGCTCCTGCAAATAAAGGAGATGTATTTATTTTATGGGGATGTTTTGTTTCGTGTGCTCACATGGACCATGGGAACGTTTGAACTATTCAGGGCCATTGTCTACTTTTAACTAGTTAAGAGACACAGTTCGGCCCCTTCCATCGAAGCCCTTCCATTGTCCTAGAACATAAAGTAATTTGAGCCCAAAAAATATAAGGCTAAAAACTGGCTGTCACAGATGGATCTCGACGGCTTCTCCCCAAACCTCTCCCCTAGTGCACAATCCCTCAGCTTCCCCATTGATTGTGACCTCTTCTTCAAAGCACACATCGACAAGAAGATGGAAACAGCATGGTACCTGGTCACACTTCTGCGTCAAATTAAACCCATAATCCTTGCCTCAGACTTCAGACCTTTGTCCAGGCCCTTTTGGTCTCCCACCTGAGTGAGGGCAAAACCACTACTGTAGCCCCTCTGAAAGCTGTCCAGCACACTGCAGCATGTCTCATCGCAGGAAATTCAACTACATTTCCCTGACTCTCAAGGAACTGCATTGGTTAAACCTCCAAGCTCACAGCACCTTCAAAAAAACCTGCCTCGCCTACGAAGCTCTAATGTCCAAGATACCGTCATACTTAGCTGAAAGAATCAACATCTTAGAAGGTCAACGCAAAACCAGGAGCCATGATATTGCCAAACTGGAATCTAAGAAGTTCATGAAAGATAAGGCCACAATCATGAATTCTCCTTCTATGATCTCACACTTTGGAATAAACATCCTGCTAACATCAGGCTAGCTTCCTCCCTCCTGCGATTCAGTTAAGATATGATGTCCTTGGTCTTCAAGGAACTCTTCACTAGCAAATGAGGACCACAGACCGACAAGGTGATCTCCTCCATGTAAGAGCCCCTTTATTGCACAGCGTTATGTTGCTTTCAAGCTACATTTATGCTATATGGATCACCTACACACATTCTATGCTGACGACACACGCTTCCTTCTCATTCACTGGCTCACTTAATTCTACTGTCTCCAAATGTATTTCCGCTATACAATTCGTGATTTCCTCTCATTTCCTTCACCTCAATCCCTCCAAAACTCAGATTCTCTCCTTTCTTGCCTACATTCTGCTTCCCTCAAGCCCCCTCCTTCCCTTTCTTTTCACCCTTTCATCTCTTCACTGCTCTACTTCGCAACTTAGGAGTTATCTTTGATTCCTCTTATTGTTTCTCTCTCCACATCTCAAACACTGCACGGCCTTTCCGTTTCTCTGTGTTTAACATCTCAGGTGCTTGACCGTATCTATATTTTCATGCTACAAAGCTCCTCATCACGTCTCTTGGATTGACTATTGCTCTGGCCTTCGCCTTGGTTTTCCTGCCTCCTATTTCACTCCACTCCGCTCTGTCTATAACTCATCTATCTATCTTTTATTCTCACTTTAATCATGCTCCTCTATTATTTCTTCTCACTTATCTATATCTCACCTACCTTTTGATACACGTATCCTTTTTCCCTTTCTTTCTATTGTCTTCAAATGCATCCATGATCTCACTCTACTCAATCTCTCATGCTTAATTTATCTCCACTTTTCCTCCGGTTCCGTACATTCCCCAAATCTGTTCCTACTATCTGTTCCCAAACCTCCCTGTGCTGCGTCCCATTTCCGTTCTTTTTCACTTCTCGATCCAAAGCAATGCGCTCTTCCCGTACTGACTTGTTCATCATCCTATATGCATATTTTTCAAACTCGTCTAAAAGCTCACCTCTTATCTCTCTCTAATATCTGATTTGTATACATTCTTTTTCACTGTTTGAATTAATTTATCATTGCCTTTGTTATTGTCGTTTTTTATCGTTATGTTCAGCGCTTTAGCAAAAGTGATTAAAATATCTAAAATAATATAAATGCATACATAATACATACACAAATAATAACAAAACTGGTTGATAAGAATACCTGATTGTATGTAGTCACTGACAAGAGCATGCAGATTGTTGATGTGTGTGTTGTGATAAAAAATGTGAAGTGCTACAAAAAAGGAATGGAGGATTACTTTTTCATTCATTTTGTAGTTTTAGAATATGACATTGCTTTAGTGGGTGATTGGTGTCCCGACTCCACTTGCATCTGTTGAAATCCACACTCACCAGACAGAATTATCACAGGTAAAAGGTGTCAAATTCACTGCATAATAGTGAGAACCAGAAGCCTCAAAATATTGTAAAGATGCATATTAGTCGTGTATGAACCACACATGTTAGGGTAAATGGGGGAGTTGGAGGGGGGGGGGGAGTTATTGTTAATATTATTTAGATTATATAAAATAAAATCTCAAGATCACAAAGGACATGTAACAGGTCTAATGAGGCCATCAAAGCTACTGAATGTTTAATCTACCAAATGAACCCAATAAGAACTGAAGCAAATGTCATGCGCTTGAAACATGTGAATAGGAGAAAATAAATAAAATATTTTTAAAAATGCATATTAGTATTACCCAACTATTATTATTAAGGTATTTATTGAGCATGGATCTAGCTTTGGGAAGCAATTGAGCACTTTACATTCATAGGGGGAAGAACGGGGAGAAGGAAGCAGAGAAACAAGGGAGTGGGAAGCTAACAACGGGGAAGTGGGAGGGCCGGCAACTTGGCAGCAAAGTATCTATGAAGTAAACAAGGGAGAAAACAGTGGGGAGCAGATCACTCAGTCTCAGGTATGGTGCATAGTGGGCAGTGTGTGGAACTAGGTGTTAGGGAGGAGACTTTCCTTGAAGAAGAGGGTCCTAACCTCCTTTGTGAACTGTAGAAGTGAGGGGGTGAGTCTTGTTGACTGTGAGGAGGTTCCAGAGTCTTGAGGCATAGACAGAGAAGGCAGGTTATCTCTGTCTTTTCTTCCTGCAGTGGCAGAGGAGTTCATGTCTGCACATGTCCTTACTTCTGGTGGATCATAGGCCTCTGGAGATGCTGAGTTTCTCAGTGAGGTCGATTGCAGACTTCGAGGTGACAGCCCTGTAGATGATACAGCAGGATCTGAAGATGATACAGGCTTGCAATGGGAGCCAGTGCAGTTTGATGAGGGTCAGGGTGATGAGGTCGAATTTGCAGACTCCTTTGATGAGTCGTGCTTCTGCATGCAGGACACATGTCAAAGGCTCCAGGGTAGTAGCTGGAAAGCCTTTCAAACGGGCATTGCCACCATCCGGGAGGGAGAGGACCAAGGCTTGGAAAGAAGATCTGAAGTTGTTTTCTGTGATGAAGGGCTTTATTTTCGGCAGGCGAGAAAGTTGGTTATTTTAAGCAGGTGAGAAAGTTGGCAGCAAGCTGTTTCTGTCTTCCTTTATATGTGCTGTTTGAAGGAGAGATGTCTGTTGATGTCAAACCCTAGGGACTTGACGCAAGTGGCCAGCTGGGGTGTGAAGCCCTCAAGGTTCATAGCAGAGACTGAGAGCCAGGTCTGGATGTCAGGGTGTTTGGTGTTGTTGGTTAGCAGTAGGAATTCAGTCTTTGAGGGGTAAGCACTGGACATTCAGGACTGGATCAATGTGAGGCAAGCCTTGAGTCTGTGGATGTCTTTGATGGAGGAACTAAACAGTGATCATTTATTAGACTGTGTAGAAATAAAAGAAAGAGTTGACCGTTGCAGAATTTAAGCATATGCATGTTTTTGCTTCTGGCACAGAACAGTAGAATGGATGTACAGTAACTGCAGAATATGAACATTCATAAGCCTGCTAAAGGTGTAAATGTAGGAAAATCACAATCCCCTTTTCTTACTCAACACCCTTCATTTATGCACACTCCAGTTTCTTAAAAATATACCAAATCAAAGCTCTTAGATCATGTCCTAAAATTCAGGGCGTTTGTATTGGATACTATTTTGTATTCTTGAACATTTTATACATGCAGGACTACACATGTCAGAATTGTGGCAACAATGAATGAAGAGACTGCCCAAGTGGTGCAATATTGGTTGCTATAGACTTTTATTAAATGAAAACCGAAACCTATCTATCCCTAACTTTAAGGGGGTTTCCCTAACTAAACTAAAGAAACTCAGGTGCTTGTCAGGAAGTCCATGTGTGTCAAAACAAAAATGCACCGTCCCGGTCACAAAGGCTCCTATATTACCGCTGAGAGAAAAGGAGACCTAGGTTAATTAGCCCTCGGTGTGGGCTGCACACTCTAATACCCTCAAAGGGTTTTTTCTTAGAGTTATCAAAAAGTTAAAGAAATTTTACAATGAGGTATATAGAGTCAAAAAAGATTTGTAATTTGTGTTGATTATAAAGTTTTGCTGTTTTAATTCATATCTATTGCAGTTGCGAGAAATTGGGAATGCATTTCGGGCGCCAACGTCCTTCATCAGGGCCTAATTTCCTTGCCTAATCAAAAGTTCATCAGTCATAAGCATTAATAATACCACAAAAATCATATGGGCAATCAATAGTTTGAATACCCAAACATCAGATAAAATGTGCATCAGGAAGGCAGAACAAAATAGTTCAAATGGTGGTCAGTGATACAGATCAATAAGGGTAACAATTGCAAGTCATGGAGCATTATGACAAATGATCGTGTCGACAATACATTTCAGAGTGTATCATCATGCAATTCAATGGCCACAATACGGACGTAGACAAAACATACAGACAAATCAAAGAACATGTAGGAAAACATAAAGAAAACGTTCATAAGAATCTTGAATCACTTGGTTATCTCTGTTGTATTCATTCTCATTACACCTTTTAGCACTTAACAGTAGCATTAGTCCATTCTATGCATGCTTCAGTTACACCTCGTGTCTTTATTTGTCAATAACTTGTGCTTAATACTGTTAATAATGAAGATTACCCCTGCTATCTGCGCAGGGAGTATTAATTCTATTAAAGACTAGGAGGCGAGCATTATGCTTCAACTTCATTTATTTACTACTCTTCAGCAGTTCAACAAACTCATATATAAAACCTTGAAAAGTGTTCAACAGTACTTTTCCTCTTTTTTTTTTCAAACTACAAAACCCAAGAGTATCTGTAGTCCATGTCCTCTCATCCAGTCGCAACCCACTTCTTGTGCTTGGACTCCTACTCTGCTTTTACTCGCTCTGAAAGTCTATCAAATTTCATAACTGTTCCTCGCTAACAGGGCAAAGTATTTGTTGAACTTGACAACTCAACTGCCGGTGAACCTCCGGTCTCCTGGAGCACTTTGCTCCTTACTCTGCCTTCAGCTGTTCTTCTGATCTTCCCCTATGAAACATATAATGGGAGATTTTAGGGTGGTGTCTGTGTAGCGCACTTGCTAACATAATACAATACAGTTTTAAACAGCACAATACTCGGGTGGGAATTTAATGCTCGCCTCCTAGTCTTTAATAGAATTAATACTCCCTGCACAGATAGCAGGGGTAATCTTCATTCTATGACAAGACTGGAGGCAAGCATTATGCTTGTTCAAAGCTTCCCCAACACCGTTCCTGCTAGACTCTCTGTTGGTTTAAAATAAAACTCTTTAAACGTACGATCCCTCGGCCAATCTGCTGCTAGCATGATCTCTCTTAAAGGTACCCCTGCCATCACGGCTCTAGAAGCCATTGCTCCTCTACCTGAATGAGCTCCATACATGCTCACATTCACACCTGCCGCTTGCATAATCTCTTTGACCCATCTCGCGATGGTAGCCAAAGTAACTGCGTGAAAGGGCTTCCTACGTGCTATTAGCAGCTGTGTGGTACTTACTTCCCTGCTCTCCACTGTCCTGGTTTCGTACTCTTTAATGCATCGTGCAACGCACCATTTAGTATTACTCGGGAAATAGGGGTAATGGACCATAGTAGTCCCTGTCTTCGTTCTCCTGACCATAGAAAAGGTCACTCCCTCCGGCCCGAAGGACCGTCTGTTAATCTCCAAGGCTTTAACGTCTGATACTCATTTGCATGAAATTAGGCATAATAGCATTGCTAGCTTACCTGATAACTGCTTAAGGGAAAGGTACCCATCCGCTGGCCAATCTTCTAATAAACGCAATACTGCTGACACGTCCCACATTGTACTATACCTGGGCTCTGGTGGAACTCTGTATCTTGCATCTCTGATGAGCCTCACTACTGCAGGATGCTCTCCTGCTGGGACGCCCTCTATTGGCAGATGTCCCGCTGAAATTGCTGACCTGTAAACTCCTATTGTACTGAAAGCTCTTCCGTTCTGCAATAAATTCGCTAAGAAATTCAGTATTTCCACTACAGTCGCTGAAATGGGATGAACACTTTTCCCCTTGCACCAACTTGTCCACTTTGCCCCAGCTGCGTCATAGCTCCTCCTATTGGATGGAGCCCAGGATTCAGCGATAGGTTCTGCAGCGTGCGCTGAAATTCCTGGCAGTGCCCAACGTTTCCTGATATCCTGCACGCGGCTAGCGGGAGTGTCCCTCTCACTCTCAGAGGATGACACGACCCAGCTGGGTCCGTGAGCAGTCGCTCTCCTTTGGGGAGGACTCTGGGTATATCCGTCACTAGTTCCATCAACGTTGGAAACCACACCTGCGATTTCCACAATGGCACTACTAAGACCAGCTGCGCCTTCTCCCTCCGACATTTCGCTAGAACTCTGCTCAACATCACGAAGGGAGGAAACGCGTAGTGAGGTCCTCCTGACCACTCTTGCAGGAAAGCATCGGTCCCTTGCGCTCCCGGGTCCAGCCTCCAGCTGAAGTAGTGGCTCGTCTGAGCATTGAGCCGGGAAGAGAAGAGGTCCATGTGTGCTGGCCCCCATCTCGTGTTCAGCATCTGAAACACTTCCAGATCCAGTCTCCAGCCACTGGAGTCTGTCAGATATCGGGAGTTCCAATCTGCAACTACGTTCAGTGTACCGGGCAGGTACTCTGCTGTCACCGATGTCTCCGAGCATAGGCAGAAATGCCAAAAGTCCTTTGCTAGCTCCGCCAGCATCTTGGACTTCGTCCCACCTAGGTGGTTTATGTACCACACTGCTGATATGTTGTCCATTTTCAGCAGCACGCATGATTTCACTTTTCTTTTTGTGAATGCCTTGATCACGAATGACCCTGCTAGGAGCTCCAGGCAGTTTATGTGAAGACGAAGCTCCTCTTCGCTCCACTTGCCTCCGGTCTCTAGACTTCCACATCTGGCTCCCCAGCCCTTCCGGCTGGCATCTGATTCTATTATCAGATCCGGTCTGTCTCCGAATATGGCTCGCCCATTCCAAGCATCCATATTCTTTAACCACCACTCTAGTTCCGTAATTGACTCTTGATCTAGAGGCACCTGCTGGTGATACCTCAGGCCCTGTTGAAGGTGCTTTATCTTCAACCTCTGCAGTGCTCGGTAGTGCAGGGGACCTGGGAATATGGCTTGAATAGATGCTGCTAGTAACCCTACTATTCTTGCCAAGGCTCTGAGCGATACTTGTTGCTTCTCTAAGCATGCTCTGATCTCCCTGTTGATATCTTTTATCTTCCGAGCTGGAAGCTCCAGGGTAGCCTTCTTGATATCTAGTACGAACCCTAGGAAATCTAATCTCTGCGCTGGCGTGGTGTCTGACTTCTCTATGTTCACAAGGAACCCCAGTGATCCCAGTAGGTCCTGCACCCATTTCGTCTGGTACGCTAGTACCTCTCAATCTTCTGCTAGGAGTAATAGTTCGTCTAGGTAGATAATCAACCTGATCCCCTTCTCCCTGATCGCTGCTACTGGCTTTATTAACTTTGTGAATGCCCAGGGTGCTGAAGCAAGTGCGAATGGCATCATACTGAATTGCCAGAATTTTCCTTGCCAGTGAAAAGCTAGGAACGTCCTGTACTCCTTGAGTACTGGGACTGTGAGGTATGCGTCCTTCAAGTCTAGTCACTTCAACCAGTCTCCCTCTCTCAGGGAATCTCGAAGCTGATGGATGCCCTCCATTTTGAAATGTCGGTATATGATCCATCCGTTCAGCTCCTTGAGGTTTATAACCGGGCGCAATTTTTCTTTCCTGTGCACTAGGAATATGTTGCTCACAAACCTCGGGGCTGTTGCGCATCTCTCGATAGCCCTCTTCTGAACTAACTGTGCTAGTTCGCTGTCTAGGCATTCCAGTTCTGCCTGCGCTACTCTCTGCCTCTGTGGCCTGCGTGGCTGGACTGGGGTCTCTATGAAATCTAGCTGCAAACCTCTGACGGTCGGCAATATCCAGGAATCGTTTGAAAGCGTGCGCCAATTCTCTAAAAACATGCGCGTCCTCCCTCCTACTAGAGGATACTGAATTGTTCTCACCTAGTGTAAACTCTTGTCCTCGACCTGCACCTCTGGACCTGCGGCCTCTCGGGAATCTCCCTCTGGATGGGAAAAACGTGTCCTGTTGCTTATTTTCCCAGTATTGTGCTCTGGGATTCGGGGGTCTTCTTCCGCCCTGACCGCGACCGGCTGCACGACCTCTGAAGCGGCCGGTCCCGCCAAAAACTCTGCTCAGGAATATTTTTCTGATAGATGCTTGTGCTTTTTCTAGCGATGTGTAGGTTCCGACGAATCGGCCTGTTTCTCCTTACGCGCTCTTTTACCTCCACTGGGCTTAGCCCATTCTTCCTCTGCGACCTCTTCTCCTTCTTGTGAGGCTTCGTCGTCTACCGGCTCTTCTTCCGAGCCTGGGTCATCTCCTGTGTTATCTTCCCCTGGAGAGGGGGTCATGTGGTCTGGCACTGCCTGGCGCTGAAGGTAAGGCTCTTTCAGCTTTGCGAAAGCGTCGGCTACCTCTGGGACCTTTTCTTCTGCCCCGTCCAATGAGCCCTGGGGGTCGTCAGAGGCTTTCCTCTTAAGGGCTGTATTATTCCCCTTATACCCTCTTTTTGAGGGTTCTGTGGGCGTGCACTTCAAGTCTCTGGTGCTACTGCTGGGTTGTGAGAGCATAGCCTCTAGTGTCTCCAGTCTCTCTTGTAGGGGCCTGACCCCTTCCGCCACTGCTTCAATCAGGAGCTCCCCAGCACTTCTTTGAAGCTGGCAGCGAGATCCAGAGTCTGTTCCTCTTCGCTCCACTCAAACTCAGACATATTATTACTGTGCTGTGTGCCTGTGTACCTGAATCAGGTGTCTTAGGACACCCACTGCTCCTGTGATGCCTTCTTTGATTATATGTATTCTTCCTTTTTCTTTTTTTCTTTTTCATTTTTTGTGTGGCTGCACCAGTTGTAATTACTCTCTGCCTTCAATAGGCTGCTGCGAGGTCCCTCACTCCCTTGCGCTCTGGTCTTTTGGTCTCTAGCAGCCTGGGGAGCCTATGGAGCTCTGCTGCTTATGGCCTGCCGTATTCTGTTGCTCCTGAGCAGCTGATCTGTATTGTCTGCTCTGCCGAGCGCGTGCGATCGCTATGATCGCCTTCTTTAATGATTTAATCTCTCTCTTCAAGCCGAACGTATGCCAGGTGTGCGGCTCTTCAAACAACTCCGTCGCTTAATAGCGATGTTCGCTCTTGACGGGTGCCTCTGAGCGCTCCGACTCCTCCTCCCCAAGGGAGGGGGCCGGGCGCCGGTGCGCCGCACACTGCAAGCTGCGTGCGCTTCACTCCGCTCTCTCAAGGGTGGGGGCCTGTGCGCCTGCCATTCTTCTGCGCTGAGGGGATGGTGAAGCTCGCGAGCGCCAAGCTCCGCCTACCCGAGGGTGGGGGCTTGGTGCTGCGGAAGCTCTCCCCCATACGCAGAAGGCCTGCGTATGCCGTGAGGCTGAGCTGAACCCCTGGAGTGTCAAAATTGCGACACTGGCCGCCAGCCTCGCGGATAAACTGAAATACGTTACCTATTACGAGTGCTGCGATCTGGTCCCCCCAGTCACTCACTCGTCAACGCGTGCATGCGAATTCCCCTCATAACTTAAAGTGAATTATTTCGAGGCGCTCCTCACGCTACTTACTTGCTCCTAAAGCATCTTACCCGCACTCCAAATCAGTGCCTAAACTTTCACGTTCACTCCACTCAATTTACAGTCTATCACATACAGATATACAGAGAGGAATGAAATGGTACTTATCTGCTTGAAGAGCAGTAAAAGAGGAGGAGGAGTCCAAGCACAGGAAGTGGGTTGTGACTGGATGAGAGGACATGGACTACAGAGACTCTTGGGTTTTGTAGTTTGGAAGAAAAAAAAAGGAAAAGTACTGTTGAACACTTTTCAAGGTTTTAGATATGAGTTTGTTGAACTGCTGAAGAGTAGTAAATAAATGAAGTTGAAGCATAATGCTTGCCTCCAGTTTTGTCATAGAATTGAGTGTCCCTCTGTACTATGAAATAATGCTGATGTGACTGCGTGAAGGGTGAGAATCATGCTCTGTGTGATTGTAACTGACCTATCTGTTGCGATAATCGTGCAAATCACTGCCCGCTCGTGCTCTCTCTGGAAAATGTATAAAGTATTCTATTAGGGTGTTTCATATTTCTATATCCCTGGGTGAATTCTATCGCTTCCTTGCAAGTCTTACCGTTATCTACTGTGAGGGTCAACGGCTCGTAGCTGCAGTGCTGCGAATGGTAAAATGTCTGGTGCGACTGGTCGTATGACATTTGTTACATCTCCATTTCAATGATTACTTTGACCTGGCTTGCCTGACAAGATGGCTGCCTGTGAAGGACACAAACGGCCATCTTGATGAGGGATATCAGGGGCTCTTGTGCTCGTAACTCTAGAAGAAGGTGTGTGAATTGAATTAATTTAGAATCATATGTTTGATGTAACCTATGCAGAAAGGGGTATGGGAAAAACATAGCAAAAAGAAAAAATATAATTAATACAAATAAAAATTAGGAGAGCGTGAAGGTGGAAATGGTTTTGATGATAAAGCATGTGTGTGTGGTGTGAGAACATTCTTACCTCATCTGTATGGAAACTGATATGTCTGTAGTCAGGATGTAAGCCTCCCAATATAGTGGATCTCAAGGATAAAGCTTATTGGGTCTATATGGCCCTCATTACAAGTCAGGCGTTAAGGGTTTAACGGCGCCATCGGCGCCGTTAACCCTTAACGCCTGATTCACACTTTAACCCCTGCTTTTTGCAGGCGTTAAAGTCCAAGGCGCTAAGCGACCTTGGTGCTAATTACAGCACCGTAATTTACGGTGCCGTAATTAGCGCCTTCCCCATCCCCATTATGCCCTATGGGGCAAAAATGGGAATTGGGAAGGGCAAATGGTGAATGGGGAATTACCGCCCCACTCACCTTGGAATGGGGCGGTAATTCCGCCATCCACCATGGCGGAATCTGGCATGGACCATGGTGCTAGTAGCACCATGGTCCACCGCCTGACTTGTAATGGGGGCCTATGTCTCCTTTGAGGTACCATATGCATGGACACAAAAAGGAACTAGCAGAGTTGTTGGCATATATCAACACAATAGACTGAAGAATACAATTTACAGCAGAGATAGGTGACCCAGGGGACCACAAGATCTCAACAGCATTGTTTATTAAACCAACAGACAGAAACAACCTTCTCAGTAGACTTAGTTTTCATCCTCACAACACTCTGAAAAATGTACCGTATGGACACATGTTAAGGATTAAAAGGAGGAGAATCAGCGACTCAGAAGAATGTGAAACAGAAATGATGCACAATTTATCTGATGTTTTGATATTCAAACCATTGGTTGTCCATATAATTTTTGTTGTATTATTAATGCTTATGATTGATGAACCTTTGATTAGGCGAGGAAATTAGGCCCTGATGAAGGACATTGGCAGTCCGAAATGCACTGGCAATTTCTCACATCTGAATTGAAATAGATATCAATTAAAACAGCAAAACCTTATAATCAACACGAATTATGAAACTTTTCTGACTCTATATACCGCATTGTAAGATTCCTTTAACTTTTTGATAACTCTAAGCAAACCCCCTGGGAGTAATAGAGTGTGCAGCCCACACTGAAGGCTAATTAGCCTAGGTCTCCTTTTCTCTCCATAATTTCGAGTGCTTAGCACGGTGGCACCAATCAGCGGGCTGCACCCCACACACACCAATCAAATTTCAAAGATCAAGTTTGAACGTTAAAAATATCACGAAGAACAGAAACAAGCTGTGCCCACTCACAGTGCACGATATCCTATCCTATCCCTGTCACTACAAAAAACACCAAGTCCAGCTACTGTTTGTAATCCAGGCTCCTGGATGTAAAGCGTCCAAGCACCTCCTAGATTGTGCAAAGCAAACGTCTACAAACGTTCTCGGTTTTACATATCCCAACAAAAAGTAAACAGTTGTATAAAGTTCTCATGGAGCTGGGAGAATGACTCCCTTCTCATAGATGGTTCCCCAATATGATTCTCAATAAGGTTTGTAGTTCCCTTACAGGGTTTTCACAGTCTCTAGGGTTCTGTACAATTCTTGATCTGCCCCACTGGGAGGATGAAGCTGTTCCTGTAGTTCTTCTTGACTGCCCAGTACCACCCTCCTGTGGGACTGGCCAGGGAACTGTATCACAAAAAATGATGTTACTGTCTTCTCAGTTTCATTTTAGTGTATTATTAAAGGGTTCTTGATTCTTTCTGGTTTTTCAAGCACAAAAGAAATAACAACAATAAAGGTTTTCTTTGTAAAAGGCATGAGTTGCAAGAACAGGACTCTTGGTAGGACCTGGTGTTGAACAATGGTCAAGGTGTAACAGCCTGACAACAGAAGATGATTGGTTTGTCATGCTGGTCCAGCCCTAAACAATTCTGTGGTGTGTACAGTGCTTCACTGTTTTGACAGGGGGTGCCCCCAGCTATTCGATGTTCAGATAGAGAAAGAGTGCATGAACTATCCCTGTGCCTCCAACCCTTTTAGGCCCCTCTGTTGTACTTTCCAGGGTTGATAAGATAACCCCCTTTTATGGTGCTTGCAGGAGTTGGGGTCTCGGGTTCACGGACAACGTGTCTTCTTAATTAATGAGGTAGGTGCCCTCCATTCAATCTATTCACTGTTTTCCTGTGTTGCTTTAAGTTTCATGGAATCTCCAAAGAAATTCTTAGACAGCTCGCCCGCTCCCTTCCGGACTTTTGGTATCTCCCGTTACTTGTGCTGGGGTCGTGATGTTTCGCTGGGTTGGTAGGATTTCGGATGATGCTGTGAGTATTCTCTGTTGTGGGACACCAGTACACAGTTGTCCCTGGCTCATTCTCACTTCGCTGTAACAAGCCTGGGGTAGCGGTCTCAATGTAGTTATCGGACCCAACAGTCCACCCACTACAGGTCACGCCACTGCAGTACACTCTAGGCCTCATTACAAGCATGGCAGTCTGGAAATAAGGGTGCCGGTAAGCTTACCAGCACCCTTGTTTCCGGACCACCACACTACGAGTCTGCCTACCAGGACCACTGCACCCCACAGGTCTGACCCTGTCGGGCGCAGTGGCCCTGGCAGGCAGAGTAGTCATGGAAGCACTGGCTCCGTCAGCGACGGTGCCAGTGCTTCCGAGTTCCCATTCCCATGGAGTCCTCTTGGACTCCATGGGAATGGGGACTTACAAGATCTGCCGCCAGACTTCCCGCTCTGCCGGGACTTGTAATGTCCCGGTGGCACTGGGAAGCCAGGCGGCAGATCTGGTGTTATGTGGTCGGCGGCAACCCACAGGTCGCACTGGCAGGTTACATCCGACCTCTTTATGAGGCCCTCTGTCTTTCTGTCGGACCCTCTGCCGGCCCTCTGAGGATACGCTTTCTGCTCATTAGGGGAATTTGTCTTGCCGGGACAAAAAAACACTTGTTCTTGGTTGCAGTCTTACTTTCACCTGCTGCCCCACAAGTTTAGTTATGGTAAAGTTTGATGTTCTGTCTTCGTACAGAACGCTGGCTCCAGTCTCTGCTTCTACTTCTCCTCCCAGCACCGGAGCGGCCTATGGGAGTCCTTGTGCGTTCTCCTGAACCACACCCTCTACGCCTGTAATGCTGGAAATGCCTTATGGAGGGCCAGGACCTCCTGTCCTTGTCCTACCACTTCTCTGTGTGTGTTTTACTTGGTATACAGTGATTATAACAAAAAATAAATAACAAATAGCTTTTTCAGTAAAAAATAAATAATGAAAAAACAAAATGACAAATATTTGGTTAAAAGTATATATGGAGGTGGGATAATGGATTAAAAAGGGTGGGGGTTTTGGGGGTTAATAAAGCTGGGAAAATGGGAGGATTGGGGGGCCAAAATTAAAAAAAGAGAACAAAAATATTCAAAATGTTTTTGTTATTTTTCTTTCACTTAAAATGTTTTTGTTATTTATTTATTCGTTATAAAGACATGGAACCATTTTCCTTATGTGTCCTGTCACTGAGGTCCAGCCTGGACCTCTGGCAGTGCAGATCTTCATTTTATCTTTTGGTGTACAACACCCATGATATACCCTTATGGCACCCATGGGTGAGGGTACACCCTTGTATCCCTTATGTGTGTTTTGGGCACCTGCGTTTTGTCCACACAGCAGGGTATGCTGACTTGGCAGTGGCTCTGAGTGTCCTCCATTTTTGTGACACCCAGGCCTTGCCATAGGAATCAATGGATTCCTGATAGACAGCAAGATGGTCCCGAAGATCTCTTGGGTTCTATTGCCGTTTACCTTGTTTCCCTGGGAAACTCTGACTCTGTCCCTTCCTCCCCAGTGGCTGTTGGGTGCAAACACCATGTCTCAGTTGTTACGTTTCCCACTAACTGGCTGTTGGGTGAAAATACCATATATGGCTCTGGGGCTGCATCCTATCAGACTGACTGGAGCCTTCCCAGTTGTTGTGTGTACACCCTATGGGTGGGGCCTGAGTAAATGGAGCTGGGAGTGAATGAGACAGCCCTGACTGAAACTGACATGAAAGCAGTGTTGTGTGCTGAAAGGCTGGGCACTTGCCCCAATCCACATTCTTTGTTTTGGGTGTCTGGGTGGAGTGAATGGCCTGAAGTCCTGTGAGCCTGATTGGCTGCCTGCCTGCATGAATGCCCTTATGTATGATTGGCTGACTGAGCCTGGCTCAGGCATAGTGAAAGAGGGACAGATGTGTATATCTGGGGACCCCTCACTTACCAATTTGTTCAGAAGCCGAAGTCGAAGCTTATCAAGAAGAAGCTGTTTCTTGAAACCCAGCTGGAAGAGAAGTCTGCTGTTGCATTTCTTCAATGTATTCCAAAAGCTCTTGTGTCTCCCAAGGACTGATCCTGAAAGGACCTGCAAAGGAGACCTCTCCACGAGCTACGAGGGGCCATCGTGCAAAGCTGCTACTTTTCATTGAAGTACCCTGGAAGCCAGTCCTGTGTGCCTGCCGTCCAGAGAAGGGGTGTTCAACGTCCAGAAGAGGATTGCCAGACATCTCAAGCCAGAGAAGTCCAATGGTGTCACCCAGGGTCTAAAGGTGCATTTCGTGACCACTGGAAGCCGCTGCTGTCTACTGCCCAGAGGAGGGGTTACACTGGCATAGTGCTGCTGGACACCCGGAGCTGCGAAAGTTCCAAACTGCCTAAGAACATTTCAAAGGACATCCTTGCCATTCCCACTGACCACTTTTCCCGCCAGAGAGAGCCCAGAGTCATTGGGTGAAGTGGAAGGTCCGTCAGTGGGTTTCCCACCACCAGGAGCTAACGAAGATGTCCAGAGGGTCCAGACTTGGTGAGGGTCTGAGGTCCACTCCAGTGGTCGAGTCCAGTTCACCAAAATCCATCCAGAGGTCTTTGCTGCGGCTGCAGCACCGAAGTACCGAAAGTCACAAAACCGAGATATTACAAAAGCCGAAAACAAAAGTGACCTATGCACTTGTTGCCGCCAGAAGTCATCAAAGGGTCCCAGGGGTCTTACTTTCATCTGCCGAGCCTTTAAGGAGCCCACAGCAAGTTTCATCTTCACAGGACTCTATAGTCAGAGAAATAGTCGACCAAAAGAGAGCACCGCGGAGAGTAAAACTGCTGCACTTCAGAAAGATTTTGATTCCTTTTTATTCTTGGACTCCGCATCCCAGCGGCTCCTTCTTCCAAAGGGGGTCCATCCTCGGGGGGAATCGTCGAGTAAAGCCAAGAAACTCTGCCACTTCGCCTGCCAAGGCACCAAAGGTACTTTGACGAGGAAGAACATCTTCTAGCCTCAGGAGTTGTCCAGGACTCCCAGAGTCGTCATGGATCCTGTTCTCCTGTGGCCTCTCATGTACTTTGGGATGGTAAAAACTTTTAAAGAAAGCAAAGGTTATTGAACATTATTGGACTGGGCTGTAAAAGACAACATAGGTTACTCCCTAACTTTTCCCTTTCAGGTTGCCCAGGTGGGGGGATCCTCACTTAGGATTACTTGTCTAGTCTAAAGAAAGCATTCTGCCACTGTTCATACCTAGCCTGCCATTCTTTCCTGTTCTCTGCTGTTGCACCTAACTTAAGAATCCACGTGCCCATTTAAAACTGTCTGCAGTAAGTGCATCTATTACTGGATTAATGTGTGGTACCACAGAGAGTGTATCTAATTGCCATTCTTTGAATAAGTATTCCAAGTACAAGTGTTATTATTTATATATGTATATATTCCTGAACCCTTATTTTATATAAAGAAGCTGTGTTATCACCTAACATAGTGTGTGGACGTTCCTTTGTGGGGGCTATGGGGAAATACTGTACTTAAAAACCTTCCTGCATCACCTCCTGAAAGCTTAAGCCTGGCTGATCGCCACATTATACCAAATTGAGAGCCTTGCTGGGGTGTTCTGTGCATTTACCCTGCCATATAGGGGGCAGAAGTACAAATACTCCAATCTTTACACTGGTGGTACAGCAGTGGAATCACTGGTTTTAAGACACATGGGGTCATCATGAGGTGTGCAGTAGCCCTTAAATGCGCCGGTAAAGCTTTTACCGCTGCTTCTAAGGGTCAGCCCAATCACAAATATGGCAGCATTTTTTCCCCTGATGCAAGCTGGGGTAAATGCGCCGAACAAATTGCCATTTTCGGGTGCAATTTGCGCTGTGCTATTAGCACATGCTAATTGTGCCAAAAATGCCCCATTGGGTCCAATGGGAATGGGAATACCCATTACCGCCCAACCCTTGATCCGGCGCTAATAGCACCGGACCGGGTGGCGGTAACGCTATTAGCGTGGGCAGTAATACCGCCGGGATACTGCAACAACTCGTGATGAGGCCCACAGTGTTTAACCTACCTACTACAAAATATCCACGCTTCTTTATTGATTTAGAGTTCTATTAGTGTTTAATTATAACTACACTATAAACAATGGAAACTATTGCAAATGGTAAATTGACCAGTATGAGCTTAGAGTAAGGGTTCACAACTGATTTTGCCAAAGGGCCTACATGATGCCTATAGTGGGCCGAAAAGTAAATGTGGGTGGGGCGGTAGGCAGGTCAGTATGCGGGGCTGTAGGCAGGGCAGTCCGCGGCACAGTAGTTTTTTCAAACACCAATTTTTATTAAACACATAAAAAAATAATTAGTTTTTTAGGTGTACCAGTCTTTATTTGTATTTCAAACTTCACCTTTGTACTAAACATTTTAAATTTTTACCAT
Organism: Ambystoma mexicanum; assembly: GCF_040938575.1. Lineage (NCBI taxonomy): Eukaryota > Metazoa > Chordata > Amphibia > Caudata > Ambystomatidae > Ambystoma > Ambystoma mexicanum. The sequence goes on along the minus strand of NC_090941.1, from coordinate 845,872,751 downwards.
TTCTTTCTCTCATAAGGACAATTGGCAATAATAGACAAAGTAGGCAAATCCTTCAGGAGAAAATCACTGCGCTCAACATTTCACACATGTTGCTTTACATTTGCAAGGCACAAACTCTGCCTTTGCACAGCTTCTGGCACAGCTGTAAGTGGGCAATGAACAAGGACATACTTGGTCAGTGAGAAACATTGCAGCTTTTCTCAGATGCCTGTTTCTGGATCTCAGGCTCCAGTGATGTTGTGCCGACTCCACAATAGCATGGAGATGGTGGTCAGTGAGTCTTGTCCTTAGACTGGATTTATGCAATTTCAACTTAGAGAAAACTGCTCCCAAATAGAGGTACTGCCAAAAATGGACACCATCTTTACTGCTTCACGGGACAGATTGGGAAATTGGTAAGTGTTCAGAGACTGGTAAAAGGCTAATAAAGACATCTCTCCGTGTTTAGTTTTGAGGGCACTACAACACTGAAGTTCAATCACTTCGAGCTGAATATCAAATGACACATCTTAAACATCAACAGAGAAAGGGTCTGCAAAAAGTTTAAAAGAGACTCGCTTTGATTTAAATTGTGTGAAACAATTCCCAAAAACAACCTGCAATTCCTTCAGGACCTTCACGAAGCGATGCCATGTTACATAGCATGGGGGATAGCCTCTGCTCATGCAGGGAAGTGTACCAGCATCCCTTTCTCCAGTTGACCTTTCAGAAGTCTTAACTTTATTTCAAAATTACAAATTGCCTCAAACAGATCACAAATTAGATTTTGGCTTCCTTGCAACTTTAAATGTAAGTCATTCAAATGACCAGTCAGATCAGTCAGAAAAGAAAAGTCAGTTACCCAGTGAATGGGCCTCATGCCAAGTTTGCCGGTCTGGAAATAAGGGTGCCGGTAAGCTCACCGGCACCCTTGTCTTCCGGACCAGCAAACTATGGGTTTGCCTGCCGGAGCCACTGTGCCCGACAGGTCTGACCCTGCCGGGCGCAGCAGTCACGGAAAGCAAAGCCATCAAGGAAGCACTGTTAACAACGGTGCCGGTGCTTCCATGCCCCCATTCCCATAGAGTACTATTTGACTCTATCGGAATGGAGATTTACAAATCTACTGGCACCTGACTTTCCGGCCGGCGGACTCATAATGAGCCAGTGGCACTGAGAACTCATGTACTGTAATTGTTTACAGGTGCAGCGGCAACCCGCCGGTAGCACCAGCAGGGTTACCGCCGGGCCCATAATGAGGCCCAAGATCTTGAATGACAGAATTGTCCATTACCTTTTCATCAAGGAATGGTTTTATTTCCTGTCGTAAAGCAAAGAATCGCTTCAGAACATTTGACACGACTAAGCCAGCGAACATCTGTGTGATACAGGACTTCCCCATAAAATGCTTTTGCCTCTTCTAAAAACACCTAAAACAATCTGTGCTTGAAAGAGCATGCACAGATAAAATGTACTGTTAAGATGCTTTGAAACAGTTTTGCTAATTGTATAAGCACCTACCAAATTACCAATAAATACATTTTAAACATAATGCTTCCTGGTGTATAATGCAATGATACTTTTTCAAATGGACAGCCTTCTCACCCAACTGTCTTTTCAAGCAGCCAATAAAACCATTTCGCTCTCCAACCATTGCTGGTGCCACACCAGTGGTTACACCTATCAGATTATCCCATGGCAAATTTAAATCATCAATTACTTTTTGAAAGGAATTAAAAATGTCAACACCAGTAGATCTGCCATGCAAAGATACCAGGGAAGCCAGTTCCTGAAATACTTTGCAATCGTTATTGACCCCACCAATGAAAATGAAGAGCTGGGTTGTGTCTCTTGCATCGGTGCTCTCATCAAGGGCTGCTGCAAAGAATTGTATGTCCTTACATTGCATTTTCAGTTGGCTGTAACAATTGTCAGCCATATCTTCAATACGCTGCTGAATGCTCATCCTTGCAAGGGGAACATTTGTAAAAGCATCTTTTTTTCCTTACACACTGCTTCACAAATCTCCATCGGCCAGACGTTAAAAAAAAAAAAAAATTATTGTTGTATTCATGGTTTACAAAAAACCACAACATAAAAATAATTGTTTTAAAAAAAGGTAGCAGGCTCCCCTTTCCAGAAAGAACATGGCATGATAACCTGTTCTGTGGTTTTTTCCCACTTTGAGAGTTTGCAGCCATCTCTTTTTGCTCACTGTATCTTTCCCAGATGGGAAAATGTCCATTTGCATATCAGTCTTTGTCCTGCCCACATAGGCAGTCCACCACCGAAACGCTATGTCAATTCCCTTCTGAACAAGAGTACCAACAGCAACTCCATACACATTTTTCAGCCTTGTTGGGCCTCATCAGTGAGGCGGAGCTGTGCCTCTCTGAGCACAGTGAGCAGGGAGTCCACATCTGGGTTCCCCCAGGTAACTCAGGGTGACCAACCCCAAGTTCCTTGCAAACTTTTTTCAAAAAAGGTAGCAGGCGTCCCTCTCCAGAAAGAACATGGCATGATAACCTGTTCTGCGGTTTTTTCCCACTTTAAGAGTTCGCAGCCATCGCTTTTTGCTCACTGTACCTTTCACAGATGGGAAATACCCATTTGCATATCAGTCTTTGTCCCGCCCACATGGGCAGTCCAGCACCGAAATGCTATGGCAATTCTCTTCTGAACAAGAGTACCAACAGCAACCCCATACACGTGTTTCAGCCTTGTTGGGCCTCATCAGTGAGGTGGAACTGTACTTCTCTGAGCACAGTGAGCAGGGAGTCCATGTATAGGTTCCCCCAGGTAACTCAGGGTGACCAACCCCAAGTTCCTTGAAAACATTTTTAAAAAAAGGTAGCAGGCGCCCCTCTCCAGAAAGAACATGGCATGATAACCTGTTCTGTGTGTTTTTTTCCACTTTCAGAGTTCAGAGCCATCACTTTTTGCTCACCGTACCTTTCACAGATGGGAAATGCATAAAAAGAATACAAAAGCTAAAACATTTAACACTCATGATACTGTTAAAACTAAAAAATAATATAATAAGAATTCAAAATACAAATTTCGAATTTCAAATGCATACCACAGCATGACATCACACAGTCAATACATTTGTCATGTCCAATAATGTAGTAAGAAACTTAAGAAAAACAGTTAAGGCCAGTATCAAAGAAATACTAGTACCTCACATACCTCTGCGCCAGAGGAGGTTCATAGACACATCCATGTTGTCAACAATGTTATCCTTAAAACACATTAGACGGTTGTTATCAAAATAAGAACACATGATGACGAAATGTTTCAACGTTTCAGTGGAGTCCTTGACCCCACAAAATCCACAATTATAATTAGAAGAATCACTGGTAAGCAACAGTGAGGAGTCCGTCCAATGCTTAATCCTCTCGTAGGTGGGGAATTGGTTAAGCCTAAAGCGCATATACATCACGTGAATAGTAGCACAGGGAAAGCATTGAAGGTATAGTGGTATGCGGTTTATAGTGATAATACCTAACGCAAAAATCTCGAAAACAAAAATATCGAAAAAAAAGGCCGAAAACAAAAATATCGAATTTTTTTTTATGACGTTTTTTTTTCGAAATGGGGGGGTTCCCCCCAACCCCCCTTTTTTCTATTTTTTTTTATTTTAACCCTTTTTTTTACTTACTTGACCCCCAAAAACACATATAAATAAATAATTAAATTATTCGATATTTTTTTTTTCGAGATTTTTGTTTCGAGATTTTTGTCATTCGGTATTATTGAATCGGCCTTTTGACTGACCACCGTGGTATGCATTCTCTTGCATGGAAAAAATGAGAATGCTCCACATAGGTAGAGTAAGACGCAATTCAGTCCGCAGTCTCCACCCAGTCAGCCCTGATTAAGCTCCTCTTAACAAACCCTGGACGCTGCACAAGATCTACCTCTGTAACCCCAATAGAGACCAATGCATACTGCATCATTAATATGAACTCTTGGATGGAAGGAACAGATTTCGCACACATAGCTGAATAAAGAATCTCATATAGAGAATAATTTTTTCGGAGGTTCAATCAGTTTCCTGAAGATTGAAAGCTGTTTCCAAATATATCTGGCCTTCAGGGAGACCAAGCAAAACTCCTTCCATAGCTTTCCATGTATAATGTAAAGCATAGGGCCCATATCACGGGTGGCCAGGTAAAGACCATATAAAATGATAGGGTCACACTTGGCCAGATAATAGCGCCTCAATGGGAGCAAGGAGAATTTACATACTCTTAGTTTCAAAGATTTGAGTTGGGAAACACATTTTTTGTCTTATCCGAGAGGCTGCATCTCCAATATTCAATGCTAACTCTGTTGGTGAGGTTATAGCCTAGATATACGATGGCCTTGAACTGATCCACACCATCCGGCCCCATCGCCCAGGTGCGAGTCAGCACCTTAATTCCCCTCGAAAGGACCAGAACCTTCGGTTTAGATGCATTGGGCAAGAGATTATTAGCCAGGGCATAGTTGAAGAATAACTGCATTTTTCTCCTCAGGCCAGGCAGAGTTCTGTCAAGCAGGATGAAATCATCCACAAAGGCCATCCATCCAACCTAGTATTGCCCAACTTAGCAGGCACAATGGAGGGACCCTGCCACAGTCTCTCCATGTCACACACATAAAGGTTGAAGAGTATGGGGGCCAATGTACAATCCTGTTTCACCCCAATGAATGAATATATCTCCTGCGATAGGGACCCTTCCTTGGTTATTCATACACGTAGGGTGGGATGTGTGTGTAATAATGCAAGGAGCTGAACTAACTTACGAGGTATATTCATATCGAGCAGTTTGAGCCAGTGCCTAGACCTAATGACTCCATCAAAAGCGCTAGACATATCCAGGGATGCTATAAACACTTCCCCCACTTGTGTGTGATGAACATAATGTCTGAGATGGGCTAAGATGGTCGCATTAAGTGAGGTACCCATTTCTTCCCTGAACCCCACCTGAAACTGGGTCAAAAGGTTATTGCTTTTAATTACTCGATTAAGATCCATCACGAGGAGGATGGAAAAACTTTGCACATAGCATCTATCAACACAATGGGCCTGTAGTTGTTTGGGTCAAGAACGTCCCCCTTTTTATGGACAGGTATAATGATAGATTGTGCCCAAGAGGCTGGGATAACATGGGACCTGAATATAAGGTCAAACATGGGCTTAAGAAGTTCAGCCCATAACTCAGGTGCGTCTTTAAGGACAAATGGAGGGATCCCATCTGGTCCCGGAGCACGGGACGGCTTGAGTTTACCTATAGCCCAGGAAATACCGTCTCTTTCCCAGGTACACGGGCCTTATACAGGTTTCCCCAACTCCAGACCTCCATTCTCGCTAAAGTTTACAGGCAGGGCGTATTTGTTGGTATAATCTCAGCCCATACGTGAGCCTCTACAGGACATTCCTTAACGCCCTCAATGGCCCCAAGAGACCTGTTGATAGATGACCAAAATGTTCCATCCTTCCCCTTACAGAGATTTTCCAGCATGGTCTGATGTATCCTATGATATACATCCATCTTCAAAGATTTGACGTAGTTCTTATGTCTTTGGGACATTTTTAATTTATAGGCCACATAATCAGATGCAGTCAGAGACTGCTTTTTTAGAGCAGCCAGTTCCCTGCGTTTGAGTAGCTTAGATTGAAATATATCCCAAATAGCTACCAAACAGTGTGAGCCAAGGGACATTGGCGCCTGATTTTATAGATACAGGCCAAAATGATATTATATTATGAATCCTCAGGGCCCTCTCTCATATTTCGCAAAGGAGGAGGGAGGGCTCAGGTTCAGCAAAGAGGTTGTCAGTAGATGATTACATTTAAGAATGGTCTTTCTGTTCCAAATAACTACAGCCCCTTTTTTAGTAGTAGAGAGCCCTACTAAATCTGGTCTTAGTTGAAAGGTTAGGATGGGAATAGTCAAGGAGAAAAATAGCGGTGCATGGTCTCCCAGTGTAGTGGATATATGTTTCAAGTGACTGCAGTTGTTCCCAAGGCCATTTGCAATATAAAAAAATTCAATCCTGGAACTACAGTCCCCTCTATGCCAAGTGTGTCTAGGTGACCGCGAAGATGGGGAATGGTTCAGCAAGGACATATCCCAATCCTCAAGAAAAAGATCCCAGCATATGCCACGTTTGATGTTAGGATGCAAATTAGAAGGAGTAGCCCCAATGTCATTCCACGGGGCTCCCGCAGCACATAGCGAGCTAAAATTACCTTCTACGATAATACGTTTACCAAAACCCTTCTCATACTAGGCACGAAGAATATCATTCCAATAGAGATTCAGTAACAAAATAGGCTGTAAGAATGAGCCCAGGTCCAGCTTGATTGCCAAGAGCCATTTGTTACTGCACATAATGTCACATTTTAACCTTAAATTGCTATCAATAGCTACCGCAAGTCCCCTTTTAGGTCTCCCCCCTTTCACCCTAACTGCAGGACAGGTGATAATATGGAAACCTTCTATTGCTGGGTGGGCTAAAAGCATAGTTTCCTGGAACATATATATCTGAGGAAACCCGCTGCCAGGCGGTTTAGCCATAAATGTAAACAAATTTGCACCTCCACAGACATTCCACGAGGTCACCTCGCTCTCAGTAATTTCATACATGCCCCGAACCTAGTCTAATGCTCTGAAGAGTCTTCAGGGCTGGGTGTATCCAGGACCAATCCTGACCATTACCCAAGAGATTAGTAATGAGTGACAAAGTACTGCCCGTATCTCGTAATGGAGTAGGGATAGACATCCCAGCAACTTCTTTCGATACAATGAATGATCACCCACGTGGTGCCAGACCCCTCTGCAGCTGGTTTTACCTTAAAGTTAACAGTTCTTTGAACTTCACTTTTCTGCCATTTTGCAACTTTCATTCACCACAGTTCGGTTTCCTATCAGCCCTCCCCTCAACTCAATGGCTGTGATGAACCGCTTGGCTTTTCTTGTCTCTGGGGTCAAGGCTGGTACCACGGTAGCAAGCGTCTCTCCCTGGCTTGGTTATCAGCAGAGGAGGGCTCTCTGTACCGCTTGCATCAGCTGCAACACATGTCGGCTATTGTTTGCGGTCTTACGATTCCTTCCACAGAGGTTTAGCAGGCCTGGGTCAGAAAGGGCAAGGTTGCATCTCTCCTTGTCACCCTTTCGGCTGTTGCTGCCTTTTTTCCTCCTTTTGAACTGCAGTGCTTTGTTAGCTCTCTCGTCGTGCGGTCTGCCTTGCTCGTAGTGTGCTCTCATTCTCCACCTTTTATCCCTGTGAGGAAGGGAAAGGGCTGTCAGGTGTATGTGTCTGTGATTCTGGTCAATTTCCTGAATTTGCCTGACCCTTGTATTGGGACATGTTAGGTGTTAGGCTCTGGTGTTTGTCCGTCATCTTTCATGTTGTGCGAAAGTGTTCATGTCGGAAAAGGGGGAGGGTAGAGTGTTTGAGAATCCTACATGGTACCCCGCAGCAACTAGGTCTAATAGCGATGGCTGTGTCCTGGCCACCTGGATGACAGATCCCCGAGGACTAGTAATTGAAACACCTCAAGGTTTCTCACATACCTTTACCCTGTGCAAGGTGGATATGTCTGTACTTTGTCCAAGTTCCTTGTTGTTGAAACATGGAAGAGGACAGGGATGAGAGATGTCCAGGAACTCTCACATATTCAATTGATTGATTTTGATTGATGTAGATAGAGGTGAAGTAGTTTTACTAGCCTCACTACAGTAACCTATACAGTGGGTTTCAAGGGTTGTCTGGGGTTTCATTGGTTCAGAGTTTTCCCAGTCCCATATTGGGGAATTTTGGGAGTAGTAGTTCACCTGCCAGGATCTCTGGGGTAGAAAATCTCCAAAGGAGGTGGAGATTCCTGTAAGAGAGTAGAGAAGATGGGAAAGTCACACCTGAGAATACCTTCGTCGGGGAGTCTGAGAATCATGGCAGATGGTATTTTGTGGAATTCGCCCGGATCTCAATGTGTACTGGTATATTAGGGAATACCTCATTATCTCCATGCACACATGTCACTCTAACTACGGCTGTGTTATCTAGATCTTTTGCCCTAACTAGATCAGCCCTTATATTGGTTTGCTTGCTACCTGAGTCGATCAAAGACCTTACTTGCCTCTAATTCACCCAAGCCTTTTCATATGTAAACTCAGTAGGAGTTTGACACAAACAAATGCTAAAGGTCTCTAGCTCTTCCTTGGGTTCTTCCCATTCTTCACCCTACAAACAGCCTATTTCCATAGGTGCGTCTTTTATAGTCTTTGGACAGTGTATAGCTAAATGCCCGGTTTCTCTACAGGGAAACCCGACAGAGGAGGTGGTTTGCTTGCTTTTAACTCCGTCTTTCTACTTTCATCCGTGGCCTCCAGATCAATTTTTCTGAATTCTACTCTTTGTCAGGGTATCACTTCCTTGGTCCTATGTAACACCCCCCCCCCCCCGATTTATTTAACTCCTGAGGTTGCGATCAATGGGTGGGTTTATGATCCTTCCGTTCTTCCCATCGATGGGCCAAATGGAAGTGTTTAGCTGCATCCGAATGCTTTTGTGCAGTCTCAATGGCTATGGCTAGGTTAGGTTGATTTAACTGAAAAACTGATTTTTGCAAAAAAGGGGGTAAGTAATTTGTTAATTGTTCTAAAGTAATCATCTCTGTCAGTTCTTCTAAAGACTTGTTATTGATCCACAGAGCCACCATGTTTTTAACACGTTCACCTAGCTGTAAAGGGGTTTCTCCCGGGTTCAACCTAATGGCTCGTAATTTCTGCCAATAAAAATTGCAGGTCTGCCGACTCTTTTTAACAACCCTTCCTTGATGGATAGGACGGTGGCTCCCTGTGCAAGGTTAAGTAATTGATAGGAAGTTTGGAGTTCGCCTTTCAACAAGGGACCCAAACAGCATCTTCTTAGGTTTTTCACCATCTCAATTGTTCGGCCAGGCATTCGAGGTTTAGGAAAAGAATTCCTAAATCCTCGCCTTCAAGATAGGGTTGAAGAACGGCCAGTGGCAGTAAGGGTCTTGTTTGCAATTCAATTAATCTAGTTACATTTATTTTGGAGTCTATTTTTGGCCTGTAACTGATGGGCCGCTAATTGGGCGATGACGCAGGCTAGGTCGACCATTTCCTCCTGGGGTCTAAGGGTTCCATCTATGGTGTCCGCATCAGAAAAGAAACAGCTTTTGATTCCCTCGGATAAGGTTTCAAAATCCTCGGAATCTTCTGATTCTGAGTATGTCGAAGGAGTGGACTGTGGTTAAAGGATAGTTCCGGGACTTTTTTTTTATTGTTCCTACGGTTCGGCCATGTGTTTTTAAGCATAAATCGGTAGATCGTAGAAACTTTCCTATGGACCTTACCCGACTTTTCGTCCATTAACGCACTCGAAATCAGCCGCCATTTTGTGATAATCCTATCATTTCCCCCCATCGACCTGGCTCACCTGCGTTTGCGGCACTAAATCATATCCCCCGCCCCTGAGCCTGACATCAGCAGACGCGTACCGCCCATTTCCCAACGCCAAAGCACGTTTCGTGTCAACAATCGCTGCGCCTCAGCTAATGAAGTGTCGCCATGGAAATGGCAGGACGCCTCTTTCCTCAATAAGTATAAACACACCGTTTCACAACACACAGCAGCAGATTTTCGATTCCATTACTCTCTCTGTGTTACTTTGAGTATTCTGTGACTCGTTTCTGTGCTCTGGTCAGCTACCTTCGCCGCTTCTAGGCCTTGTGAACACCTGTACCATCTCTGTAAATTATTTTACTTTCTTTACCACACAATGGCTACAATAATGCCGTATATGTACGAGCCCGAGTACACCGAGGAGGAACTACTGGAAAGGCAAGCACGCGAAAACGATGGGGATTTGGGCGGAAGTTGGGAGGACCAGTCAACGGATGAAGAGCCTGGACCATGTCGCATGGACGGCGTCTCCACCTGGTGCACGTGCAATCGGTGCAAGCTAATGCCAACTGAGGAGGAGAACTGCTGCTGCCGTGAAAATTCCGGGTGCTTGGCCTACATTTCGGAAGGCGAGCCAAGTCCGCAATGCATCACCGAGCTGCCAGAGTTCAGGGAAGCCTGCCTCTCACGGACCGTGTTGAGGATGATGATGGTGCTTATGCACGAACTTCGCGGCACTGTTCGTCCGCGTAATCCGAGTAACGAGTAAGTATACTCTGGTTGTGATGTCAGTGATGCCACTACTATTTCATGGTCGTCTCCCACATATAAAATTACATCTACATATCATTCGAACGCATGTAAATTGGTTCCATATTGTACATTTTCTAGATAGAATTTTTTTCAAAGCAGAATGACATTTTTTACCTCAATCAACATTGATAAGAAAGTTTTGTCATTTTAATACAGTTTGCATCTTTCTTTTTCACAGGTGGTACAGGCTGGTGGCCTATCGTTGCTTCACTTGGTGGCTTCACGGGAGGCTCGGACACCGCGTTCGGAGAGTAATACCTGCCTGTGCGTTACTTGCCATTAGACAACATTTCCCCAGCGACAGTGGACAATACCGCGGATTTTCCCTGGATGTGCTGCAACCGGAACTTTACAATGTGTAATGTTTATTATTTATGTTCAATTGAAATTAAGATCTAAAATAAAACCCAACATATATTTTAACAATGGTTGTTTTGATTTTTTAAATGAATCTAGTGTGTCTCCATTGAATAGTCTTCCTGTGCCTTGTCTTGTCACACCACATGTCTCCGGCCAGCATCCTCCCTCACGCTGGCCGCCCACCTTCAATCCACATAACCGTTGAACCCATATGCAGCAGACATACATATGTTATTTTGCGGGTTGGCATCAAGCCTCCCGGCCTTGCCTCCTCCCCCAAAAATACTTACCACACCACTTTGTTCAAGCGTTGGCAATAAAAGGCTGTTGGATTTTATTGATACAAAACATGGTTATAGGTAAATAATCAATATGGTTGATCATAATAAATCATCCTTTTGGGCACCGGGTACAGAGATGACCCCCTCTGGCCCGTGCCGCCTTGCCACCACAGGCCAGCCTGCTGCTGACTAACTGCCTAGGCATCCAGGGTCTCCAGGGTGAACTGCACCCATATATTCTCCTGGGAGGGTGAGGTATTTATAAACTCACCCCCCTGCCTTCCATGTACTAGATCCTGCAGCCTGCCTCTTACATGCAGTAAGATGGCCTCTCCTTGGTGAGGCCCTGCGGCAAACGAGTCTTGTCTGCACGACCACCGCCCCAATCCACCCCCCGCCCTATCAAAGGCAGTTCGCACCGGGGTACTTGCGCTGGCAAGTGGAGCTGTCAGGGAGCGATAAAGGCCAAAAGGTGCCAAAGACCATGTACACTTCAAAGTGGTTTATAGAGCATGGGTTGTTGTTCCCATGTCTACCTCCAGACCCCGTGTCTCCTGCCAACAATCCCCACTCACGCTGTACGCCCCCCTGCAATCCACATAAGTGTGTCTCCATTCACGAGTCTTCCTGTGTCTTGTCTGCACGACCACCGCCCCAATCCACCCCCCGCCCTATCAAAGGCAGTTCGCACCGGGGTACTTGCGCTGGCAAGTGGAGTTGTCAGGGAGCGATAAAGGCCAAAAGGTGCCAAAGACCATGTACACTTCAAAGTGGTCTATAGAGCATGGGTTGTTCCCATGTCTACCTCCAGACCCCGTGTCTCCTGCCAAGCACCCCCCCTCACGCTGGACGCCCCCCTGCAATCCACATAAGTGTGTCTCCATTCACGAGTCTTCCTGTGTCTTGTCTGCACGACCACCGCCCCAATTCACCCCCGCCCTATCAAAGGCAGTTCGCACCGGGGTACTTGCGCTGGCAAGTGGAGCTGTCAGGGAGCGATAAAGGCCAAAAGGTGCCAAAGACCATGTACACTTCAAAGTGGTCTATAGAGCATGGGTTGTTGTTCCCAATGTACCTCCAGACCCCGTGTCTCCTGCCAAGCATCCCCCCTCACGCTGGACGCCCCCCTGCAAACCGCATAATGCCACGACATATTCACGTCATTCATTCACAAACACACCCCTGTTTCGATTCTTTATAACCCACTTCATATTTCTAATGAGAACTTCTTTGCGCTTTGCAAGTCAACCCGTGAAGGTGCTGGTTATCTGCTCTTCGTCTCTGTGAACATCCAGGACCACTTCGAGCAAACTCGTCAGTTTGCAACCTGTGAACTGCTCCCTGTTCTACGACAAGAAACTACTCTGATCCCTGCATCTAACTGTTTGTTCGTCAAGGTAAGGCCATGTACCATAATCATTTTGCGTCCAATTTTTTAATTTATATCTATTTGCTAGTAGTCATCAAATTGCATCCATGTTTTCTTTTCGTTCAAGACAGTACATGCAAGGAACTAGTCACATGTTCTGAGTTTAGTCAAATTATTTTTCTATTTTTTTAAAGTGATTCAAATACTTATCCGCATGTGAATAACGTGTATAGTTCCAAGAACCAAAACGAACCTTGCATTAAACCTTTTATGTGTCATTTAATTTTTTAACACATTGGTATTCATAGAGAATTGTTGATCTTTACTTTTCAGAACTTTCCACAATGCCTGCCTGTTCCATTGGCGGTTGCCCTTCGAAGACCCATAATAAATCTGAAGGTACTATAATGCATGTTTTCCCTAAGACAATAGATAAGATAAGAGAATGGGTCCGATATTGCGGATATCCACCGTCTGAGCTTGAAAGTAGAGTCCTAGAAGTCTTTGCGGACAAGAGGGGTGATCGATACCGCGTCTGCAGCAGGCACTTTAGCTCAGACATGTACTCCACATCATTGCTAATAAAGAAGAACACACCGCGAGCGAAGCAAAAATTGCTCTCAACCGCTATTCCCACTCTATTCGTCCACATCCCTCCACTGGTGAGTCAAGTTTACGGATTTAGCTCTCGGCCTTGCGGTAGTGTGTAGCATTAGCTACAATAATTTCCCCATTTATGTATCCACTCAATATGAAGGCGGAAGATTCTCCATCCGTGTCGTTATTGCAGTCATCAGCCACTTCAACCGCCTATCGGGTAATCTTACTTAGCTATTCTGCCACTGACTTGTTTTAGGCATGTAAATCAATAGTTTTAATTTATCGTGTAGTTATTTTACCTAATGGTACACCCTAGTACTCGTCCTCTAGTCTTTGTTTTCAGTTATAATTATTGTTATCCAAAATAATGCAAGTACTGTCTTTCAGGGAGATGCTGAGGAGTCCAACGCATTGACGACAACCGTTGATGTCACTCAGATGCTCGAGGTACGATTCCGGACAGTTCCATCGATGGAGATCATCAGATCTTGCATTCTTGTAGCGTGATTGTTACACACAATGTTTCTTTCGTTTTTAGCCATTGATATGTCCTTCTGTCGTCGCCCTCCTATGTGTCTTCTTTTTTCAATATTGTGTTCATTACTAATGAAAGTCCTATGTTTCAGGGAGTCGATGGAGCATTAGTCCAAGAAGAAGGGGGAGCATGCAGTTACGGGTCGGCGCAATGTTCTACAAGAACATCACCCCTAGTAGTTGATGCAGATCTCTGGGTGGTGACACTTCCAACGATCGAGCAAATCGAATCATATTTAGATATCCATTACTTATTTTAGACAACTGATCATTTGTGCAGGTCTATTTAGATGAGCCGTTGACGCCTGCACAAAGTTTATGTTATTTTTAACAAAATAGAAAACCATACTAATGCAATTACTGTGTTTAAGGGAGTTGCTGAAGCGTCATCTTCAATAATATCATCAATGGAAGTCTATGCGGAGCCCGAGGTATGGATCTTGACAGTTCCATCTAACTAGATCAACAATGCGTGAATAATTGTCGTTTGAATTTTCTACACAATGCGTTCATTCGTGTTTTGCTATTGAGATGTACGTGGATATTGGTCCCCCAAGTACATTTGTGTTTTCAATATTATTATACATACTAATGAAAGTTCTATGTTTCAGGGAGTCGATGGAGCGTCAGTGCGTGATGGATGTGCTTATCATGAAAATATAGTCGTTGCAGCGCAAGAGGAAGTGGAGACATGCACACACGAGTCGGAGCAACAGCGTCCTGATGTTGAAGTTTGAGGCAAGAAAGTTCCAAAGAAAAGAAAGCAAAAGAAGGTTAGTGTCCTGGTCACTATATTATGTTGTTTTTCACTGTTAATAGTTCAATACTGTAAGTTGTGTTTAAACTGAACATCCCTTTTCCAATCTGTCCTCTAGTTGCGAGTGGGTGTACGAACTAGATCTACACAGACAGTGAAGCGAACGAGAGATGTTGCTTGTCAAACCTTTTGGCAGGGACTTGAGACTGGAGATGCATCGTGCCAATGGGACGAATATGAAGTGATTGACAACGGAGCTATACCACCACCAGCCATTGATAGTGAATGTCCTCCTGGTAGTTCGGATGCAGTCGGAGATCAATTCACAGAATCCACACCCGCAAAAACTAAGACCGCGAGAAAGTTGAAGAAATTGTTTTATTCACCCATCGCCGGAGAAGGAACAGATGTTGAAATGGAGGAGAATGAAGTGGACGGCAATGAAACACCATCAATATCACTGAACATAGCGGAAGACGATATCAGAGATTCTACCTTTCATGTGAGTGACATGTCCTCAACGTTACAGGCCGAACCAGCTGGGATGCAGAGTGACAGTATAAGGAAAGAGGCCAAATTCATTGTATTCGATAGTTGTTTGATTGATATTATTATTAGGATGAAATGTGGGCATTTGGTTGGTGGGGAAGTATGTGGGGAGCCATTGATTAATGTGACTCGTGCAATTCGAGGCACTAACCTTAAAATACATGCCACCTGTACAAAATATCATCCTTTCTCATGGTCTGCACAACCCATGCTGGGGCAACTGCCAGCAGGCAATCTACTTTGTGCAGCGGCCGCACTTTTTAGTGGTTCAAGTTTTAAAAAGTTAGAGTATTTCTTTCAGTTTGTGGGAATCCATTTCATTGCGAAAACTCAGTTCTACAAATACCAAATCGATTATCTATTTCCAGCCATTAGCGAAGCTTGGAGAATGGAAAAAATGTCTATTGATAGTACATTCGCGGGCAAACGGTTCAGGCTAGCCGGTGATGGACAGTGCGACAGCCCAGGATTTTCAGCCAAGTACTGCACCTATCACTTTCAGGACATGGAAAGTAAGAGAATTGTGAGTTCGGTGGTCGTGCAGGTGTCACAAAGTACATCCTCAGTGGCCATGGAGAAAGTTGGCTTTGTAGCATCATTGCAAGAACTACAATCGCGGGGAATGGTGATCGACCTGATAGCCACGGACAGACACGTTTCAATTGCCAAGACAATGAGAGAAGAGTACAAAAATATAAATCACCAATTTGACGTATGGCATCTTGCAAAAACAATCAATAAAAAAATGTCGGCTGCAGGTAAAAAAAAAGATATGCAAGGTATTTCACAGTGGTCCAAGTCAATCAGCAACCATCTTTGGTGGAGCTCAAAAACATGTGGAGGGTCGTTGGAAATTCTACTGGAAAAATGGCGGTCAGTAATGCTACACTGTAGCAACGTTCACCGCTGGACCACAAACCAACATTTCCACAATTGTGAACATGGCCATTTGTCCACAGAGGAGGCACGGAAGAAGAAGTGGTTGATTCCTTCATCACCCACTCACAAAGCCATTGAAAAGATTGTATTTGATAAAACTATAACAAGAGATTTGAGGGGACTCACGGAATTCTGCCACACAGGAGATTTGGAGGTGTTCCACAATATGTGCCTAAAGTACAGGCCAAAATGATTGCATTTTGGCATGGAGGGCATGATAAATCGGACTCTTCTAGCGGTCTTGGCACATAACCATAATGTTGGCCGTCAACAAAGTAGGACGACCGGAACTTTAGGGACGCTTCGCTACAATAAGGCCTTCACTAAAAGAAGTAAACAATGGGTGATCAAACCAGTGTTTCAGGAGATGCAATATGAGTTTATTGAGAGACTTATTGTTGATGTCCTAGATAGGCACATACATGGAGTTGTGAACGAACCTGTGCAGGGGACAACTGCATTGCCACCCAACATTGCCTCTGTTCCATGTCCACCTAAAGCAGAGCTCATTGAGAAATACACATCACGGTTTAAATGATTGTAATTTGATTGTCTGTTCTCTCGAGTCTCCTCATGTTGCAGGCCCATTGAATATGTGTATCTATGTAATGTGTAAATAAAAGTGATTGCTCAGTGTACATGCAATGTGTCTCTCCACCGTTGCCCCTCCCTTCACCGTGCAGTTGTGCGAACCACCCGGGTGTCACCTGTGACTTTGCTCTGGAGTCTCCTCATGTCGCAGGCCCATTGAATATGTGTAGCTATGTATTGTGTAAATAAAAGTGATTGCTCAATGTACATGCAATGTGTCTATCCAACCTTGTTCATTTGCGCATTAAATTAAACCAAACAGTAATATAAATCATTTTTCAAAAAATATAGAATGTCTCCGTATTTATGGTTCTCTGGGGCTGCAAATGCACGCAGACAAAATGCAAAGATGGAGTGTAAATTTCAAGTCCTGTGAGATGGCCTTACACTGAATGTAGCTAACTAGGAATGTGTGCTCGTTCAAAGTGAAGGTCAGCTGCTTTGATTTTTTGCTCGGGTGCCGGAATGGCCCACGACTCAGTATAAGGTTCTATTGTTATTTGACCTTGACAGGCCGGGACCATCCCGAAAGACTTCTTTTTGGGGGTGTGGTGCAATAACGTAAACGATAATGAATATAATTTCAGAAACGAAAGCCATTTAATGTTCGTTCATTAGAAGAAATAACGTCGGCATAGAAGGAGTGGTATTTCGGGGCTGCCCTACGCACAGACACAATGGAAAATGCAAATATAATGTAAGTAACTCTTTAGATGAGTTTATACCGCAATTTAATTACTATACAGTAGCTTTAAAGACGGGTTAAGTTGTACTTGTTCGTTCTATGTGGCATATTGTTTTGTACCGCGCACTATCTTGAGGAGAACCATCTCCTTTTACGGAAGCACCTCAAAACCTTCCTCTTTGCTTCTGCTTTCTCTCTCCCTCTCCCCTGCTACAACTGGTCCACTGTCTGCGACCTCGGTCCTGGGCCCTTCCACTCTCCACCTGCACTGCCTCCCTGTCAACCCCTGCACTGGGGGACTGTCTCAGTATCCTACAGCCCCCCCTTCCCAGCACTTGTTCTGCACTTACCTTGCACTCGCCACCAGCTGGCCCTATGTATTTATTATTTTATGCTACTTACCTTGTACTCCACTTCCCCCCTTCCCCTTCCCCTTGCACTTTTACCTTCCCCCTACCCCTGCACTTGCGCAATCTGAATGACACCTGGCCTAGTAGGATCGTTGTCTGTCTTCTCCTTGTTCCCCCCCCTCCCTGCCTCGCCACGCCTTGAAACACTTGTGTATAGGCGCGTTGCAAATGCCATATTATATCATATCAGTGACGAAGTGGTCCACTGGCGCTCAGGCAGCTCTGAAAAAGGCGGAGGAGAGGGGGTGGGTTACTGGAAATGACGTATAATACCCAGTTGCACTGTCCTAGCTATGAAATAATTTCCCGACCTAATATATAAAATGAATAATTTTAATAAAGATCTGATGGTGAGACTAATTTCATTTTTTATGTTTTTAAAACAGGTACATCCTTCATTATTGTATGTGTCACGAGTACCAGACACCGGCGGATGGCTTTTACAACCGCCAGTTGCTTCTCCACGTGAACAACGTTACCACCCTGACCATTTTATGGGACGATCGCCAAGTACAGGTATGCCCTAACGCGGTACTAATGGCTAGATGCAACATACATACCGTTGTGGTGGCCTAGTGCCTCGTTGTTGGAACAGCCATGCGATTATCAGTGCGACCAAAGAGCTTATTTTATCGTAAACCAACACCCTGTGTACTGCACACGAACATCGCTTGCCTCAAGACGAACTATTTTGGATCGAGAGCAAAGAAAAATGCAAATCGCTGAATATTCTCTAAACATTTGATGTCAAATAAATGTACTTTACCAAATTTACAATCTTGCGGTTTGATTTAAAAGTACAGTTTCATATTCCGAATTGTGGCGCGCTGTGTTGTGAGCTGATCTGTGTTGGTTTCCGGGTTCTGTGTGGAGTCGCGTAGAAGACGCCTGGGCGCATTTGCCTACGCAGCACAGTCACGTCACGGATAGAGGTGGGGAATATGAATGTTTTGATAAAGTCTGTTTCAGGGGCGGGGGATATGATTTAGTGCCGCAAACGCAGGTGAGCCAAGTCGATGGGGGGAAATGATAGGATTATCACAAAATGGCGGCTGATTTCGAGTGCGTTAATGGACGAAAAGTCGGGTAAGGTCCATAGGAAAGTTTTCTACGATCTACCGATTTATGCTTAAAAACACATGGCCGAACCGTAGGAACAATAAAAAAAAAGTCCCGGAACTATCCTTTAATTAATTTGTAATCCTGATGGTCCCACAACTGATGAAGACTAGATACCATGGGAAAAAAGGCTCAGAGGGAAGGGGATTCAGAGCCCTAGGTCTGGTGAAAGAAAAAACAGGTCGAACTTTTAGGATTATTCGGTCCCATTAGCTGTATGTTGTAATGGGAGAGAGGAAGGGCATAGATTATACTATACTGTTCTTTATACTTGTGTTTTAAAGAACAGATTCTGTTAACTAGTGGAAAAAGTAATTGGGAGGACAACACCACTTTAAGTGTGGTTACACAGATCCTCTCTCACTTCTGTGCCCCCCCCTCTCACGTGATGGCCTTTCCCTGGCCACCTGTGCAGAGAATCCAAGGGGAGTAGGTGTAAGAATACCCTCCGGTTTCTCACAGTACCCTTCCTTCTATTCTTCTGTCTTTGTTTGTCTCTGACGCCCTGATTTTGTAGGGCCTGCCCTGACGTACAGTCCAGTTCATTGACTACAGCTGGGCTGGTATTTTTCCCGTTCGCTTGCAGCGTTCTAGTGAACTTCTTCATCTCAGTACCAAAACCGTCAGGGTGATTCGATGTTTCACAGTAACACATGGTTTCAGTCTTCAGCTTAGACCCATATGGTTGAGTTCCTATCATCAGTCTACTGGGGCGGGGCTTAACGGGGATGTGACTTCCAATCACGTCCTTATCCCCAGGAGAGGAATCTCTCTCCATGAGATCCTCTGCATGTTACCACACCTAGGGGGATGATTGGTTAGCGGCCTCACCTCCCTAGCCTCATGGAGAGGGGATCTCCCTAGTGGAGATGTGACGCTAGCTGAAGGATTGTCACAGAATGCAATATGAAGTGAACCTACAAGCAAGAATGAGTTTATTTCACACCTGAAATGGCTCAACTTTAAATCTCTGCAAACTCCCACATGTATGGCTATATGTCTTTCAGACTTACAACCAAGACGAGTCTGTGCTTCAGACAACAAATGTAGCTTCTCAAGTCTTAGGGTTCCCTTCCCCAAGTCTTTCATCTCAGTATCACAATCAGGTGGGCATCTTGGCTACTTCCTCTATTTCTTTGATCCATAAACTTTAATTCAGCTCTTCATGTAGGATTAACTTCAATAAATATTCATACCTTTGAAGCTTTCAGTTAGTTTTATATTCACAGCGTCTTTCTTTTGCTCCTTTATAAAGTTCTATTAATTCAATCTTCTTAAGTTTAAAGTTCCATTGAATTCAGAATTCAACATGTAATGTTTGTGCTTATATTAAAGTTCCCTTCACTTTGGAATTCAACAAGCGTTAGTTTTGCTTAATGGATAAGTTTTTATTCCGTTCGGTATTCAATAGGTATCGCTTTGACTTAAAGTTCAGTTTCATTCAGCCCGCTGTTTAATAGTTGTTTGTTTCACTTTATTTGAAATGCCCAGCACTCTGAGACTTTCGAAAAAACGTTCTTGTTAAGACATGCAACCACTCTGATACAAAGTTTTCCTTACGCTGCAACTTTCAACAATGGAATTGACTTTACACCGGAGACCTTCGAAAACGCTCTCTTCAGAGACACGCGACCGCTCCAATGCAAAGTATTCTGTAACCATACCAATCTTCAATCATTTGCGTACGGGATTTCTCATCTAGTAGAAAGTCACTGTACTCTGTAATTCATGGGTGCACAACATACGGCCGGCGGGCCAGTTGCGGCCCGCCGTGCTGTTTTTTACGGCCCGCGAGGCACAAAGACTTTCCTAATGGAGGGCGGCCGATGCTGCTTGTTGGCCGCCCTCCATTAGGAAAGTCTTTGTTGTCTTCCGGGCCGGACAAAACACTGCCCGTCATTGGCTCAGCACACACGCGCCACGTCCAATGTTCCCTCTAATTATTTTTCTCTATGTGCGGAACTAGTTGGTTGTTGTGCGCACATTATTTTCCATGTGCGCAACTGACTAATGAGGTAAGCCACTTTGTGAGTTACCGTCGCCCGAAGAGAGTTCGGAAAGGAATTTCTTCTTGCCAGCCACTGCAATTCTTTAAAAATCTTACAACACTTTTTCCAAACACTTAGGCTAAAATAAATATGTCATATATAATTTTACAGAAAACTCATCAACCAGCCCAAGAGTTCAATATCTACCACAGTACCTTGCAAACGTACTTCTGTGCCGAGAAAAATGTCGGTCTCATTACGTGATTGGCAGTAAGTGGTAAAGTTGGCGGTAACTCTATTACTGCCAACTTTACCACTATGCCAGGGCTGGAGTGTGGCATTTGCCTCCAGGAAAATCCTGTAGGTAAATCCTCCAACTCAACGCCGAAATCATCGGAATTTCGGCTGTGATAAGTCCGCCAAAAAAGCCACATTGAGTCCAGTGGACTCAATATGGACTCAATATTAATGGGGAATTACACCAGTTGTAATCCGGCGGAAATTCCTCCCGAACAAGTGGTGGTAACAGTAATTCATTTTGCCAGTATTCTGGCGGATATATGCCGGGATACTGCCCAAAGTCATAATGAGGCCCTGCATGTTTTATGCCACTGGAAAATCACTCATTTGTATTACAAAACACAAATATCTCTTGTCATAATTGATGTGGCTGTTAAGAAATTCAGACAGAATACATTTGCAAATGGATTAATGGCAATTAAAAGCAGTGTGTCAAAAACCTGCTGAAAGGAGTTCAAGTGCCACTTTAATGAAGTAATTCAAGGGCCAGGAGAACATGCTTCTAGTAATTTTGTAAGGATGATAGTTGCATCAGAATAACTGCACCTTAGAATATGATGATCCAAAATTCCTGTGCCTCTGCTTACTATCCACATTCTGTTCTCCTGTGGGTAGTGATAACACCAGCCTTAGAGCTAAGAGACATATGCACCATGCATTTTTATTCCCTAAAAAAGGAAAAAGACAATGAACGTATCACTGCTTCAACCCACCAAGCCCCACTGATATTTTATTCGAATTAGTGACCAGTAGAGCAGTGGTATATGAAGGAAGGAACCCTAATAATATTAATGCCCAGTCTCAAAAGGGGAAAGAACATCTTTTAATAAGCAGAAAGTATCCCTATTGGTAAAGCTAATTACTTTTTTACTCCCTGAAAAATCATTTGACTCCAAGTAGGGAGCACAATCTGCTTGTACCCCTGACATAGGGAGTGAAATGACAGGGCAAATAATAAAGTGTATAGTTTTGCCCACCCTTCCGCACCACAGCCTAGATAACATTAAACAAGGGCCTTACTGAGGTATATTATGGAACCCTGTTGAAGAAAATCACACATGTATGCCTTTTAAGGTAATTGCATCAATTCATCAGAGATACAACTGATTGAGTGCCTTCTTCTGTAACTATGGATTCCTCTTCTGTAATTCTTTGTGATCAATTCTGGTCATCAATTCTTGTGTATAAGATGCAGGGCGATGCTAGAGACTGCACACACAGAACACATGGTTATATTGAAAAGCCCTCAGGAGTTGAGCATAGAAAGAAAAAGAAGGTGCTGTTGTCTAGATGGGTACTAGAATTTCCTATCCTTTAGCAAACAAGCAACACATTTCCTTCAATGTACTGCTGAAACGTCGGACTTGGTCTTTGAAATGTGCTGCTTTGTTCATCACCAGCCAGCAGTGAGGCTTCCACCCATACCCTTCCCCGGCCCGTACTTGCCTCCAATATTAGTTGATCGGCCACTTTAAAAAGTGAGGGTTTGTAGCAGTAAACACTCAATGGGATATTTGCAGACCCACAATACTTTGCAAGCAAGGCATATTTAAATAACTCAACATATGATGTGCATTTTAAGAACGTCTTGACTCTGCATGTACACAATTACTTAGCAGTGCATACAAGATTGTTTGTAACATACCCCACCCTTTTGTATAGAAGCAAGTTACCATATAATGTGTGAAGGTCTATGCCCAAAGGAACTCTGAACACTTGGAAATGATGCAGATTGTGTGAAAAGCATTTTCCTGTCTGAATATCCGGTGCCCTGACACTATGGGTGAGTAATCCCAGGCATAGTCCATACCCATTATTCCTTGTGGGCTAAGTAAATGATATTGCAAAGTTGCTCTCCACTTATCCGATATTTGAGCTGCTTGTTCGATTATATAGTGTGGGTGACGCTTTTGGTAAGGTACAATGAGTAAAGGAAATTCTGGCACGTGAACCTTATTCTTTTTACAACAAACATAAAACAAGTGGATGTAGGTACATGTCTGCTAATCTTTCGCAAAGCCAAGAGAGGAAGAGTCAAGGCAGTAGCGTAACACAAAATGTGGGGGGCCCCATGCGAACCATTCTGAGGGCCCCCCCCCCAACTCAGCAACAAATCACGGTTCGTGCTACACACTGGGCAGGCCTAGATTATCACGCTCGCACAATACGCATGAACATGCTGCTGAAGGGGTATTCCGCACACTGTGCTAGGAGAAAGATATAAATATGTGTTTGAATGAAATATACAGCACACTTTGAGAATAATTGGCTAAAAAGCCAGAGTGTTTGCAATTGTTTTGTAGGGTAACACCAATCCAATACACGCTAGTCACCAACAGTGCACAGGAACATGAATGCTTTGTTATTGAAAATGTCATGCCAAATTGAAAACAGGTCCCACTGGCTGTACAATGCAGACCAGTGTAGACACGTCCTAACACTACAGTAAAGCATGCCAGGCCACATTTAGACATACCTAGACTGATTGCACAAAAATGCCAGTCGAAACAATAACACTCATCAAGAAGAGAGCACACACTGAAGCCTGGATCTCTGCTGCCTCTAACAACATGGCCAAACTCTTTAAAATCTGCACGGAACTGGTCAATCCTGTTGCGGTCTCCATCTCTCCTGTTCCCTCCCAGGCCCTCTGCATGGCTCTGGCCTCTCACTTCTGTGCTAAAACTCAGGACATCCTGTCAACTATCTCCTCTTTCTCTCCCTCTTCCTCTCTCGGCCTCCCTTTGGCCATCTCTACCTCTCCTCCTCCTTTCTCCTCTTTCTCTCTGACAACACCTGACAAGGTTTCTAGACAAGTCTGATCCATGAAAGTGTCATCCAAACAGATGCTCCCCTGCTCCTCCAGAACCATGAAGGACCATATTGACACCCTTGCTGTACCTTGGCCGATTTCTGTAGTCAGTCTTTCATCAATGGAATGTTCCCCTCTCCCATTAAGCACTCTCTTGTGCACCCACTCCTCAAGAAGCCGTCTGCCGATCCGACCTGTCCAGCAAATTATCGCCCAATCTCCATCACCCCTTTCCTGGGAAAACTCTTGGAAAAAAGCTGGCCATCTCCCAGCTTACTCTCCACATTGAATCTGTTGGTTGTCTCCATGACCATCAGTTTGGCTTCAGAGCTGCCAGAGGAACAGAAACTTCTCTCCTGAACACCCGTGAAGATCTGCTCTCTAACCTTGATTCCAGCCTTCCTTCTGTCCTAATCCTTCTTGATCTTCCCTCTACTTTTGACACAGTCAACCACGCCATCCTGATCAATCCACTATGTGAGAACCTGGATATCAAGGATCAGGCCCTGGAGTGGCTGACCTCCTTCCTCTTGGACTGCCCCTCCCAGGTCCAACTTGGTCCCTTTTTCTCCGCCACCTCTCTCTCTAAATGTGGCATTTCTCAGGGCTCTTATCCTCTCACCCTGGTTTTTCAACCTCTACTTGGCTCCTTTGGCCCACCTGATCTCTACCTTCTCCTCTAACTTTCAGTGTCAAGCGGATGGCACTCAGCTTTCCTTCAGGCTCCTTTCATCTCTTGCTCATTCCTGACTGTCTATCTGTGATTCAGGATTGGTGCACCTCCAACAATTTCTACCTTAGTGCCATTAAGATGGCGATCCTTCTCATTGGGACCCCTGCCAACTGCGTTCCCTCTCTCACTCTGGCCGCCCACCTTGGGCCCTCTTCCTTCGCCATCATGCAAGGCAAAAAACCTTTTGTCATCATCGACTCCACTCTCTCTTTCTCTCCTCGCATCTCGGACGTCACCAAGAAGTCTCACTACCTAACAGCTGCTCCTTCTCAAAGGGACTCTTCCCTTTCTCACTTTCCCCCAGAAGCTCACTGTCTCCAGGGCCCTGTTTCTCTCTAGGCTGGACTACTGCAAAGGCCTCTTTCTCAAGCTGCCTTCCTCTACTCTCCGCCCTCTGCAACTAATCCAGAACCGGACAGCAAGACTTATCCTTGGCCACAAGCCCAGGGATCATATCTCTACAGCCCTGAAATCTCTCCACTGGCTCCCGGTGGTTGCAAGAATCAAGTTCAAGACCCTTTGCATTGTCCACAAGGCTTTCTGGGGTCCGGCCCACACTACATCCAACGCTCTCTTCCAAAATACCATCTTTCAGGCCCTTCCTCTGGCTACCTCCAACTCTCTAGGGGCTAGATGCTTCTTTAGGCAGAGAGTGGGGGTAGATATCTCTCCTCTGCAAAAGCCTCCCTCTGGAATGGCCTCCCTGCCCCTCTCAAACATTAGCAGACCACCTGATGTTCCAGAAGCAGCTCAAAACCTTCCTCTTCTCCTCTGCTTTCGCTCTCTCCCTCCCCTGCTGACCTACCTGTCTGCTGTACTGACTGGTTGCTTGGCAAGTCTCACTGAGTCCAGGCTCTTTATTTATCAGTCACCCTTGCACTGCCTCCAGCCTACCACGCACTTAGGGACTGTGACTGTAACCCTACAGTCCCTTGTTATCCTTGCACTACCCGGAGCCGCACTGTCCTGGCTGCACTTACTAGGAGCCTTGTAGCCCTGTTTTCCCCTCCCTTCTTCCTTGTACTTGCCCCCTCCCTTTCCCCTTGCATTTCTCAATCTCACACTTGCACGATTTGAATGACACAAGACCTAGTAAGATCATTTGTCTTTTCCACCCTCTATCTTCACTCAATTGCTTGTCGCGCCAAGAAACACTTGTGTACAGGCGTGTTATAATAGATTTATATCATATCATTTTATCACAGATGCTCCAAAAAATATACAATGCTGCAGTAAAAAATAGCTAGACTGGCAGCACCCAAATGCCAATCTAGCCAGGTAATTACACTTAGCAGGACTGCGCAGTAAAAAGAAAAGTGATACCAAACTGAGGAATAACTAGACTGGCTGCACCAAAATGCCTCTCTAGCCACTAAGACCACATATCATGCCTGCTTAGCCTGAACATGGACAACCATTATGATTTATTGCACAATCCCACAACTCACAGATCCCCTCTCCCTCTTATGCCCTAACCCAACCTCCAAAATCAGCTGCTTGGCCCAGAATTACCTTCATTTCCCTCTTCCTTGTCCCAGAACTTACGTTTGAGGCTCCTTGCCTCCTAGGTAAGTACTGGGATGAGGAAGCGTGGCATTAGGAGTAACGAAGATACAGGTAGCTAAGTCAGGGATTACCTCCATGTACCTCTACCTCATCGCAGTGCTTGTGTATGAGGCATACTGTCTCATACACAAGTACTGCCTCATACAGAAGTACAGGGACAAGGAAGAATAGGGCTAGGAGTAATGATGATTATCAATAAGTAATTAAGGCATTAAACACAAGTAGTGGCTTAACAAAATTCAGTTGACTGGGCTGCAGCACTCACCCCCAGAAATGTTGGGCTGTGTTGACTCAACCTGGCCGACTTTCAGAGAAGTTGCCGGACAGAACAGGAGACAGATGTTAAACAGCACCTGGGTTTCGCTGTTAACAAGGGCCCATCAGTTACTAATGTAAAGCATTTCACTGTTAGTACCTGCATTCAAATGCCAATTTCTTTAGGCAATTGTGATGTGGGCTTAGTACTTTCATGCCAGGGAAGTGTAGAAAGGGAACAGGAACAGGGGACCGTTCATTCTCACAACAGTTCATAAGAGGGTGCTTTCACACTTAAAGTATAGTGTTAACTGCTTGTAACATTGAAGCTGCACTAGAATAGTCTCATTAAAATGCGTAAAGAAGTTAGATGCCCCCACACAAATAAGTTTGCCTCCCCCACCACCCGTGAAGTTAGCGCCTCTCCCAACATTTGAAGGATCAGCCCAACGAAATGTAGGTTTTGTTGCGCCCCTGAACACAAGCACAAACACCATTCACCATATACATGCATGCACACCCAGCCATCCTTACATTTAAGTGTGCACTCTTTCACCATACAGGCACACCCAGGCAGCCATTCATACATTTAAGTGTGCACCCTTTCACCCTGCAGGCACACCCAGATAGCCACCCATACATTTAAGTGTGCACCCTTTCACTGTACACGCACACACGCACACCCAGTTACCCATACATTTGTGTGCACCCTTTCACCATACACTCACACAGGCAGCCACCTCCACATTTAAGTGTACACTCTTTCCCAATACACTCACACACGCACACGTAATGGGGTTGAGGGGAGCCCTATTACTTCAAAAAGAAATTGAGCCTCAGTATAAGTTTGTCGGTCCGGTAACAACAGTACCGGTAAACTTGCTGATACCGTTGTTACCAGACCAGCAAACTACGAGTTCTGCTCGCGGGTGCCTTCCCACCCTCCAGGTCTGACTTGTCGGGCGTACCAGCACCCACGAGCCGAGCATGTTGGATACACCGGCAGCATTCTGAATGCTGCTGGTGCATCCAAGCTCCCCATTCCCATTGGAATATGGGGATCAAATGGGAATGGGGAGCATTTTTTCCTGGCACCACTGAATGGGCAATTACTAGGTCCAGTGGAGCCGGAATGACCCGGTAATTGCCCATTCGCGGGTGCTGGGAAAAAGCGCAAGTTGGGCAGCAGCATGCCGGTTTTACCGGCAAGGCTACTGCCAAACTTATAATGAGGCGGATAGTTTCTTTTGAAATCACTCTGACTTCATAAAGAAATTATTTCTGTTAAGGACCGAACCATAACTGAAATCATTTCTTTATGAAGGCAGAGTGACTTCAAAAATAAACTATTTCTTTTTGTAGTCATAGGGCTCCCCCACCACATGACATGGAGGCCTCCAGCCTAGGGTCTTCCATGTCATGGGGGTAGGAGAAGCCCTCGGACTTAAAAAAGAACGTTTCTTTTTGTAGTTACTCCGTCTTCATAAAGACATTATTTCTGTTACAGAAATAATTTCTTTATGCAGGCAAAGTGATTTCAAAAAGAAATTTTAAAAGAAAGATTTTGAAAAAATATTTTTATTTTCATTTTTTTCTCCAAGTGGGGACCCCTTCCAGGACATGTGCTAGCGGGGCTCCCCGCACCGCGGGGGCTGCGGGGGCCTCTGTTACGCCAGTGAGTCAAGGTTGTCCTGTAGATTCTTAATGCACTCTGGGGCAGAAGTTATAAGGTAAAACTGTGATAAAGTCAGGTTTACGAGTCATGGGTGGGAAGGGAACATTTTTGGTTAATGTGTGCAGGCATATCTTGGTTAGCTTCTTCTGTTCATGGAGCCAGTTTTTCATATTAGTTTTTAACCTCTTGGGCCTCATTACGACCCCGGCGCTAAACCATTGTGCTATTAGCACCATGGTCCATGCCGGGGTCCGCCATGGTGAATGGCGGAATTACCGCCCCATTCCAAGGTTGGCGGGGCGGTAATTCCCCATTCACCATGGGCCCTTCCCCATTCCCATTTTTGCCTCATAGGGCTCAATGGGAATGGGGAAGGCGCTAAGTATGGTGCCGCAAATTGCGGCACCGTACTTAGCACCAAGGTCCCTTTGCGGCACCCTACTTTAACGGCTGGAAAAACCAGCCGTTAAGGTCGGGTCCCGCAAAGGGACCTCGTAATCAGGCGTTAAGGGTTTAACGGCGCCGACACCTTTTAAGGCGCTGTTAAACCCTTAACGCCAGGGTCGTAATGAGGCCCCTTGTGTTTAATTTTGCTGTTACCGATTCTAGGTGCATTGTAGTGTAATGCAAATTAGAAGAATATCAAGACTAGTTGATTATTTTAAAAGCAAGAACATTTCTGGTAATTGTGGTGGCTTGTGCCTTATTAAATCTTTTTGAATAGGTGAAAATTGTCTGTGTGCGCTGCTAAAATTCGTCTGAACGGCACCCAGAAGGAAGCTGGGCAAGCGCACACGCGCACAGCTTAGAGGGAACATTGATCACGTCACTCCTACGAGCCACGTAGTGCGTGTGTGCTGCACCAATGGAGTGCCAGCACTACCGCTGGCATGGCCAGTAACGCTTGATGCCGGAAGGCATTTCAGCCTTGCTTGCCACGCCAGCCGTAGTACGATTCCACTTACCTCGCCAGCGTTCCAGCTTACCTGCCTTCCAGCACGTCTCTGGTAAGTGGTCTGTGTGTTTGTGTGTCGGGTCTGTTCTGCTGTATGTTTGTGTTGTGTATGTTGAGATGGGGGGTTGGGGGGGTGTCGGATGTGTATGAATGTTTGTTTTTGAGTGTTTGTGTTGTGTATGTGGGGGTGGGGGGGGTGTCTGATGTATATGAATGTTTTTATTGAGTGTTTGTTCTGTGTATGTTGAGATGGGGGGTGGGGGGAGTGTCAGATGTGTATGAATGTTTGTTTTTGAGTGTTTGTGTTGTGTATGTTGAGATGAGGGGTGGGGGGCATGTCGGATGTGTATGAATGTTTTTTTGTGAGTGTTTGTGTTGTGTATGTGGGGGTGGGGGGTGTGTCGGATGTGTATGAATGTTTTTTTGAGTGTTTGTGTTGTGTATGTTGAGATGGGGGGTGGGGTGGTCGGATATGTATGAATGTTTGTTTTTTAGTGTTTGTGTTGTGTATGTTGAGATGGGGAGGTGGGGGCATGTCAGATGTGTATGAATGTTTGTTTTTGGGTGTTTGTGTTGTGTATGTGGGGGTGGGGGGTGTGTCGGATGTATATTAATGTTTTTTTTGAGTGTTTGTTCTGTGTATGTTGAGATGGGGGGTGGGGGGAGTGTCAGATGTGTATGAATGTTTGTTTTTGAGTGTTTGTGTTGTGTATGTTGAGATGGGGGGTGGGGGGCATGTCGGATGTGTATGAATGTTTGTTTTTGAGTGTTTGTGTTGTGTATGTGGGGGTGGAGGGTGTGTCGGATGTGTATGAATGTTTTTTTGAGTGTTTGTGTTGTGTATGTTGAGATGGGGTGGGGGGTGTCGGATATGTATGAATGTTTGTTTTTTAGTGTTTGTGTTGTGTATGTTGAGATGGGGAGGTGGGGGCATGTCAGATGTGTATGAATGTTTGTTTTTGGGTGTTTGTGTTGTGTATGTGGGGGTGGGGGGTCTGTCGGATGTGCATGAATGTTTTTTTGAGTGTTTGTGTTGTGTATGTTGAGATGGGGGGTGGGGGGTGTGTCGGATGTGTATGAATGTTTGTTTTTGAGTGTTTGGTCTGTGTATGTTGAGATGGGGGTGGGGTGGCGTGTCGGATGTGTATGAATGTTTGTTTTTGAGTGTTTGTGGTGTGTATGTTGAGATGGGGTGTGGGGGGCGTGTCGGATGTGTATGAATGTTTGTTTTTGAGTGTTTGTGTTGTGTATGTTGAGATGGGTATCGGGGGTGTCGGATGTGCATGAATGTTTGTTTTTGAATGTTCGTGTTGTGTATGTTGAGATGCATGTATGGGTGCATGCTTCAGAGTTTGTGTGCTGAGTTGGGGGTTTGGGTCTGTATGGGTGCATGCTTTAGTGTGTGTGCTGAGTTGGGGGGTGGGGGGTTCGGGTCTGTATGGGTGCATGTTTGAGAGTGTGTGTGCTGAGTTGGGGGTGGGGGTGGGGGTGGGGGTGGGGGTTCGGGTATGTATAGGTGCATGTTTGAGAGTGTGCTGATTTGGGGGGGAGGGGGTTCGTGTCTGTATGGGTGCATGCTTGAGAGTGTGTGTGCTGAGTTGGGGGGTGGGGGGTTCAGGTCTGTATGGGTGCATGTTTGAGAGTGTGTGTGCTGAGTTAGGGGGTGGGGGGTTCGGGTCTGTATGGGTGCATGTTTGAGAGTGTGCTGATTTGGGGGGGAGGGGGTTCGTGTCTGTATGGGTGCATGTTTGAGAGTGTGCTGATTTGGGGGGTGGGGGGTTCGGGTCTGTATGGGTGCATGGTGTATGCTTGAGAGTGTGTGTGCTGAGTTGGGGGCTGGGGGGTTCGGGTGTGCATGAATGTTTGTTTTTGTATGTTTGTGTTGTGTATGTTGAGATGCATGTATGGGTGCATGCTTCAGAGTTTGTGTGCTGAGTTGGGGGGTTCAGGTCTGTATGGGTGCTGCTTGAGTGTGTTTGGGGCATAGTGTTTGGTTGGGGGTGAGGGACAGGGGGCATAGTGTTTGCTTGAGGCGTGGGGGCCATGGGGCATAGTGTTTGGTTGGGGGTGGGAGCCATGGGGCATAGTGTTTGGTTGGGGGTGGGAGCCATGGGGCATAGTGTTTGGTTGGGGGTGAGGGGACCATGGGGCATAGTGTTTGGTTGGGGGTGAGGGACAGGGTGCATAGTGTTTGCCTGAGGCGTGGGGTCAATGGGGCATAGTGTTTGGTTGGGGGTTAAGGGGCCATGGGGCATAGTGTTTGGTTGGGGGTGAGGGACAGGGGGCATAGTGTTTGCTTGAGGCGTGGGGGCCATGGGGCATAGTGTTTGGTTGGGGGTGGGAGCCATGGGGCATAGTGTTTGGTTGGGGATGAGGGGGCCATGGTGCATAGTGTTTGGTTGGGGGTGAGGGACAGGGGGCATAGTGTTTGCTTGGGGGTGAGGGACAGGGGGCATAGTGTTTGTTTGGGGGTGGGAGCCATGGGGCATAGTGTTTGGTTGGGGGTGAGGGGGCCATGGGGCATAGTGTTTGGTTGGGGGTGAGGGGGCCATTGGGCATAGTGTTTGGTTGGGGCTGGGAGCCATGGGGCATAGTGTTGCACTCCAAGAGTGAACTCAATAATAAAGCTAAAACAGGCACCGTTAGGAGATGTACATCCTTTGCTTTTTTGAGGAAACCTGACTCAACGAAGGCCATATTCCTCTTGGGTAACCCAAACAGCAAACTATAGCAGTCCAAAATAACAGAATGTCCAATCAAGGGTCAATAAAATATATATAATTTAATTAAACAGACGATATACAATAACTAAATCGAAATAAATGATAACAATGGAAAATGTGTAGTACAAAATGTAAGTTTGAAATGCAATAAAAATCGTTACCCCTCAAAAACATATTCTTTTTCCACGTGTTTAATACAAATTGGGTGTTGAAAAAGCCTCCTGACATGTCCCGCCTACCGCCCCGCCCACTTTTACTTTTCGGCCCACTATAGCCCTCATGTAAGGTACTTTCGGCCCTCTTTCAAAATCAGTTGTGCACCCCTGCTGTAATTGCTCTCCCAGCATCATGGAGCACAGGAACTGCAGCCTCTGCTGCCAGGGGTGCAACTCCTGCCCCTTAGACACTCCTCTGCCAGCTTCTTGACACGGGGGAAGAAGCACTTCGAATGATAGGAAAAAGGGTAGCGTCTCTATACGGCTCCCTTTTCAGCCGTCATTCCGCTCCACAGAGCCCCAGCTCCCATGCCACACTTTCTACGACCACTTCTGCTTGCAGTCCCCAACGGTGTGCTGCACATAATAGACCAACACACAGCAGTTCCCTCCAGCGGCTTGCCTCTCTTCCAACAAGGTTCCCTGCTGATCACACAGGCCGCCCTGCTGCTCCTCCCTACGTTGTTTTCCCTCCACCTTTTATACACCTGCAACCCTTTAACAGGTTGCAGGTGTGCTTTCTCAATTAGCCTTGCCTGACCATGATTAAGGGGACATCCCTGACCTTACAACACATTTCAGGCATCTTCTTCGTCCCAGTACCAAAGTGGAGAAATGGGGGGAGCTGATTTACAGTAACCCATAAAGGTCGGGAAAGGGTTAGGTTGGCCATCAATAGGGAAAGGGGGATACCATGTCTCCCCAGAGGGCACCCCACTCCCAGTCCTCAAGGACCCTGCACCCAGGTGTTCCTCCCTCACTTCTCTGCTCAGGGTCAAGATCCACAAGTGATGGCCTTTCCCTGGACACCTGTGCAGTGGATCCAAGGGGCGTAGGTGTGAGAATACCCTAGTTCCTTTCTGACGCCCCGATTTTGTAGGGCCTGCCCTGACGTACAGTCCAGTTCATTGACTACAGCTGGGCTGGTAATTTTCCCGGTCGCTTGCAGCGTTCTACAGAACTTCTTCATCTCAGTACCCAAACCGTCAGGGTGATTCGATGTTTCACAGTAACACATGGGTTCAGTCATCAGCTTAGACCCATATGGTTGAGGTCCTATCATCAGTCTACCGGGGTGGGGCTTAAGGGGGATGTGACTTCCAATCACGTCCTTATCCCCAGGAGAGGAATCTCTCTCCATGAGATCCTCTGCATGTTACCACCCCTAGGGGGATGATTGGTCAGCGGCTTCACCTCCCTAGCCTCATGGAGAGGGGATCACCCCTGTGGAGATGTGACGCCACCTAAAGGATTGTCACAGAATGCAATATGAAGTGAACCTACAAGCAAGAATTAGTTTATTTCACACCTGAAATGGCACAACTTTAAATCTCTGCAAACTACCCCAGGTATGGCTGTATGTCTTTCAGACTTACAACCAAGACGAGTCTGTGTAATAGTCATCTGCGTGTAGTCATTGTTTGAACCATGCAAGCATTTTAGTACTATGCATAATATGCACATTTGTAATTCTTCAATTAAAAGTATTACATCCCTTACAACAGATAGCTGGTCAAAGCCGCCTCCTGCTTGGTTTTGAGTTTGGAATATCATATATATTTTTATTATATGTGTGCATATATATGTTAATGTTGTGTCCAGAAATACTGTAGGATTCTCATATTTCATCTGTTCCACTATGTAATACAATGGATGAGGAGTACAGTAACTAGCCCTGCCCCTCCTGTCTTTTAATAACATTCTTTTTATATTGTTTTATCTCGTACTCAATACGATTTTAATTCACTAGGTGGTTGTCTTTTTACCAACAATTTTGCACATGTGTGATATTTGACTGTGCCTTTTTAAACCAGACTTTGATTTAGAACTAGTATTACAGAGCCTGAACTAACAATTGCTGAGTTATAATACGAATAAGATGACATGGTAGGCTTCCAGACCAAATCGGACAAGTCTTAGATCGGTATTTGGTGCACTTTTGCATTTCACACGAATGAAGACATTTGCACTATGCACTTTATAGTGATCGTTGCACTTTAAAGAGACTGTTGCACTTTATCATGTTGTTTGCACTATGCACTTTATAGTGATCTTTGCATTTCATTGTGGCACCTTAACGATGAAATTTGATATATACTTATCTGGTAAAAGAAGGATCTTACTCAAATTATGTTATTGTTGAAATATTGATTCATTTAAATCATAACATAATAGGTTGATTAGGCATTCATGCCACCATGCATAGAACTGGGAAACAGGAAGTTGCGAAAATTGAACTTCTATGAACCGCAAATGATGCTAATGATCATTACATGCCAAAACCCGAGAGAAACAAACAGAAGGTCAGCAAACACATGTACTGTATTCCCAATAGGTATTCGGCACAGAGGGGCTCCGTTGAGACACGCTTACCTTTCGTGGCAGACCATGGCGGACCAACATTGGATTTAATTTAATTAGTTTTATCCAGACCATATACCCAAAAGAAGGGCAGTTGACAGGGACCACATAGTTAGATCATGGCGAAGGGGCATGCATCAGCATGCCATTAGTGTGGCTCCAACAATACTAAGATGTCCGCCATGGGTCAGCTCCGAATGGGCCGCGTTTCAAACAGGAGTCCCTCCACTATGTTGGCACAATTGGTTACCGTCGGCTCTGCACAACAGTTCAAAACTCTATGGTTTACTGGGAACGCATTGTTGTGATCAAGCGGCGAGGCAAGCCGCGAAACACGTTAACGTTATTTTTATTTTTTTGCACTTGGGAGAGCCTCAGTGTAATGGCTTTTTAATCTTCTTTTGCCGCATTGCAAGGCATAAATAAAGAATATATTTTATTTCAACTCTGATGTCCGGACTGTGCTAATTTCGAAAGAATGAAGAGTGCTACTCACCCTGCCTGACGTACGTTTCTCAGTGCTTTGAAGATATATATATATATATATATATATGAGATACATTACTCACCGTAATCGTATTTCTGATGCTTGTATCTGCTTAGATTCACATGCTGTGCATAGGCCGACATCTAGTGGAAGCTGCGGAGTATTACAGTTTGTTTTTCGAAAATCGAAAATGGGCGTCGACACAGGGCGTGCCAGTAATACTATCCCTAGTGTGACGTCCACTGTACCCATGATCCCTCACGCGTCTAGGATCCCCAGATTGTGTTTTTCCTGACATGAGGTAGCATGAGGAGTAGCGTGAGTACAGATAATCCAAGCAGATAGGTAGAAAGGTAGGACTACAAGCAACCATGCGCCTTCTCTCAGAGGGGAGGAAGGGTGGGTCGCATGTGAATCTAAGCAGATACAAGCATCAGAAATACGATTACGGTGAGTAATGTATCTCTTCTGAGGCTTGTGGAATCTGCTTAGATCACATGCTGTGCATAGATTAGCGAGCAGTACCTGAAGAAGGAGGTGGGGTGTGAGAAGGGTCATGAGCAAATAAATGTCTTAGAACCGCTTGTCCCACTTGTGTATCTGTCTTGGAATGAGTGTCAATGCAGTAGTGCTGAGTAAAAGTGTGAATAGAGCTCCAAGTAGCTGCTTTGCAAATGGTGTCAAGGGGTACATTTGCAATGAAAGCCAGAGTGGCCCCAATACCTCTTGTAGAGTGGGCCCTAGGCGTGAAAGGCAGAGTCTTTTCAGCGAGTGAGTAACACAGCTGGATACAGTTAACAATCCACTTAGAGATGGCACCCTTAGAGACGCGATCCCCCTCTCTGCCTGTAGCTACGGAGACAAACAGCTGATCTGTTTTTCGTAACGGTCTGGTCTTGTTTACATAGTAGAGGACCGCCCTACGCACATCTAGTGTGTGTAGTTTCACCTCAGCCGAGCTTTGTGGGTTTTGGAAGAAAGCCGGAAGCTCGATGGACTGGTTTACGTGGAATTTAGAGATAAATTTAGGTGAGAACCTAGGGTGTGTGCGTAAAACCAGTTTGTCCTTGTGGACAGTAAAGAAGGGATCCTGCACTGACAGAGCCTGGATTTCACTGACCCTTCTTATAGAAGTAATGGCTACTAAGAAGGCTGTTTTATAAGTCAGATGTTTGAGACTACTTTTATGCATGGGCTCGAAGGGCGGGCCCATGAGTTTAGACAGCACCACGTTCAGGTCCCATCCTGGTGGTGGGTTGGAAATTGGAGGATGAAGTCTCTTTACTCCTTCCATGAAAGCTTTAACCACTGGTATTTTCCACCACGATACCTTGTTATGGGAGGTGGTGTAGGCTGATAGAGCTGCCAGGTGCACCTTGAGTGAGTTAAAAACCAGACCTGCATCTAGCAGGTGGAGCATGTATGTAACAATAGTGGAAGGAGTGCATTCAATTGGGTTGATTTGTTTATTCTGGCACCAAATAACAAATCTCCTCCATTTGTCAAAGTAGCAGTGCCTTGTGTTTGGTTTCCTAGATTCTTTTAGGATGTCCATACATCTTTGTGGTAGATTGAGATGTCCAAACTCTATGACCTCAGGAGCCATGCTGCGAGGTTCATTGAGTTGGGTTGAGGATGCACTGTTTGACCCTGGTGCTGGGACAGAAGGTTGTACCAGGTTGGAAGTCTGATGGGTTCGCACACCGCCATCCTGCGTAAGTGTGGGAACCAAGGTTGTCTTGCCCACATGGGAGCAATTAGGACGAGCGTCATCGACTCTCTGTTCATCTTGTTGACCACCTTCCTGATGAGAGGAGTTGGTGGAAAAGCGTACGCAAACATCCCTGACCAGTTCATCCACAGGGCGTTCCCCTGGGAGTCTGGTTGGGGGAACCTGGATGCAAATCCTGGGCATTGTCTGTTTTCGCTTGTGGCGAATAAGTCTATAGTGGGGCAACCCCACTGAGAGAAGATGTCTTCTACGACCTCTTTGTGTAGAACCCATTCGTGTTCCTCTGGGAGGGAGTCTCTGCTTAAAGCATCCGCTAGGGAATTGAGTTCCCCTGGAACATGTTGTGCTGACAGGAAGATGTTCCGTCTGAGTGCCCATATCCAGATTTTCTGGGCAAGCTTGGACAGATTTGGTGAACGAGTCCCTCCTTGCTTGTTCAGGTAGAACATGGCTGTTGTGCTGTCCGTCTGGATTTGCACTGCCAGGTTGAGCAGGTAGGGCTCGAATGCTAGAAGTGCTCTGAATACTGCCAGAAGTTCTAGCAGGTTGATGTGGTTCCTGGCTACTGAGGGAGACCAGAGACCTTGGGCTGTGTGGAGGAGATGGTGAGCTCCCCACCCAGTGAGGCATGCATCGGTAGTGACTATTGCCTGTACCTCGGGATCGTGAAAAGGTTTCCCCTGAGCAAGATTTACTCTTGTCCACCAGTGAAGGCTTTGTACCAATGTTGGCGAAACGACCACTAGATCGTCCCACTGACCCCTTGCCTGAGACCACTGTTTCGCCAACCATTCCTGCATGGGACGCATGCGCAGTCGCGCGTGGGGGACCAGGTAAATGCATGAAGCCAACATGCCCAGCAAACGCATTGCCCTGCGTACCGTTATTTGGCGACCGGCCTGATATTGCGGAATTTGCAGTAGTATATTCCGAATTCTTTCCTCTGAAGGAAACGTTAACCCTCTTTGAGTATCCAGGATAGCTCCTAGGAACTGTTTGGAGGTGCTTGGCACTAGGCTTGATTTCTTCTCGTTGATTGAGAAGCCTAATTCGTGAAGGAGGTCGATAGTCCTTTGAATGTTTGTCCTGCAAATCACTGGGGTTTCCCCCGTTATGAGCCAGTCGTCCAGATAAGGGTATACTGGGATAGCTTTCCTGCGTAGGTGTGCAGCCGCCACCGCCAGTACCTTGGTGAATACCCTTGGTGCTGAAGCTATCCCGAAGGGCAGCACTTTGAACTGATAGTGTTGGCTGTCCACCTTGAAGCGTAGGTACTTTCTGTGCGCTGGCAGCATGGAAATATGAAAATAGGCATCTTTCATATCCAAAGTTGCCATGTAATCCCCCTTTTTTAGGAGGGGGATTACCTCTTGTAGTGTAGTCATACGAAACTTTTGGGGCTTGACATACTTGTTGGCAGGCCGCAAGTCCAATACTGGGCGCATTGTTAAGTCTTTCTTTGGAACAAGGAAGTAAGTTGAATAAATACCCTTGTTTACCTGGTGGCTTGGGACGATTTCTATCGCGTCCTTTTGGAGCAGATTGTAGATCTCCTCGAGGAGGATCTTCTGATGCTCTAAAGAGTGGACTTTTTGTCTTGGAGGATGGTTTCGGGGACGTTGCAGTAGTTCTATACAGTACCCATTGGATACCGTTGACAGCACCCACCTGTCGGATGTTATCCCTTCCCATGCCTGGGTGAAGCTGGATATTCGTCCCCCTACTGGGGTTGTATGGGAAGGGACCCTGAAATGAGCGTCACTGCTTTGGTGGAGGCGTGCCGCCTCCTTTACTGGGGCTGCCTCTGCCTCTACCACGTCCTCTTCTACTAGCCCTACCATACCCCTGGGTAGACTGTTGTGAGTTGGTGTTCCACTGTGTACCCTGGGTGTGGGAATAGCTATTTCCTCTATTGGAATTTTGGCCGCGGGGGCGACGAAAATTGCCGTTCCCTCTTTGGTTAGGTGGTTTTGTAGTTAACTGGCCAAGGGATTTGAGGGTGTCGAATTCCTCCTTAGCGTTTTTTAGAGCGTCCTCGACTGCCTTACCAAACAGGAGATCACTTTCCACTGGTTTGTCTAAGAGTGCAGCTTGTGTTTCTGCTTTGAATCCCGACTGCCTCAACCAAGCATGTCTTTTGATGACAGTCCCCTCTGCTATAATTCTACCCGCATTGTCTGCGGCGTCCAAAGTTGCTTTTAAAATGCAGCCTGAGACGTTTCTTCCCTCTGCACAAATGCGAGATAGCTGGCTCTTAAGGGGTTCGGGAGCGGAATCTATTAGTGCTGCCACTTCTTCCCACTGATGGCAGTTGTAGCTGGCCAACAGTGTGGTGGAATTCGCGATTCTGGTTTGGTAGGCTGCCGTGGAAGCTACTTTTCTACCAAAACCATAGAGTTTCTTACTTTCCTTGTCGGGGGGAGCCTCAGAGGAAGATAATGGGGTTCCAGCTCTCTTGCGGGTGTTAGTTACGACTAGAGAGTCTGGCTTAAGTTGACCTCTAATATATAGAGGGTCCGACTGGGCTGCTTTAAACAGCTTCTCTACTCTCGGGTTTACAGGTCTTGTCAGGTTTGGGTTGATAAGGGATGGTGCTATTCTGCATTGAATAGATTTCAGGATGGGAATGGTCTGGGCTACTGTCTTCCTTTCCCCTATTAGTTCCTCCGCGAAGTCCCTCTCTTCTTGGACACCTTGTGTGTCTATGTGGAAGTGGTTAGCTGCCCGAGAGAGCAGTTCATTCAGGAGGGGCTGATTATCTATTGGGGAATCAGACACTGGGGCTTCCCTTTCGACTGGTGAGTCCATTCTGAAAATATCTGGGCTATTTTCTGGCTCATCCTCGTCTTCGTCCTCCCCGTAATAATCTGACACTGCGAGATCTTCTGGCGTCTCAAATTCTTGACCCTCTATAAGGGAAGAGTCTCCTTGGCCTGTAGGGAAAAGGCAAGAATAGGGTTGGACCTCAAAGGGGTCTGAAGCCCTTAATGGTGTCTCGACCCGGGGCCTTTTATTTGAAGGGATAGGGTCCCTTGAACCTGAGGGAGAAGATTCCTGAGGGTTTAAAGCTAGGAGTTGGTCAGGGTGTCTTTCGAAGAAATTTGCCAAGGAAGACATCCTTGACATTACTCTGTCAATGTCCTCGCATGACCAGAGTTTGGAGCTTGGGGTGACCTTGCTGGAACTTTCTATGGACTGTCCCTGAGAAGACTTGGACGGGGAAGTCAGTTCTCTTGTTGTGGAGGATTGCAAGGGTTGTTTCCGTTGCTGCTTACCCCCTTCCCCGTGGGTGGAAGTGTGTTTACCATTTCCCTTATCTTTCGACGCCTGGCGTCGAGGATCGGAGGTGGAATGCCTGTGTTTCGAACTAGGCTTCGAAACTGGGCCCTCCTTACTCCCAAGTGATGTACCCTTTTCCTGGGGTGCAGGCTGGGGATGGAAGTCGTGTTCGTCTCCGGACGAGTGATCTTCCGTGATGTTAATGGGCGAGGCACTATGTGCAAGTGTGGAGGCTTGCCTGACGTCGTGCGGCGACCTCGACCGGGACCGCCCAGAGGACGTCCTTTCGGACCGCTCCTTCTGTGCCTCTTTTCGAGGTTTCGACGACGTCGAATCTCGGGTGGCTTTTTTGTGTTTAGCGTGTGTATGTGTAACGCTTTTGTCGCCGGGGGACTTCCCCATAGTCGCCGGACGGACGACCTTCCGAGGCCGGGGACGTGCGTTAGGCTGTCTTTCGACGCCTTGGTGCCCTCGCCGTCCGAAAGTCCGGCGTCGCTGCCGTCGCTGAAGGTACCCTCCGCCTCCATAGCTGCTAGCTTGGCGTGGTGGGCCCAACGCTTGGTGGAGCGGTCCTTAAGAGTTTTGGTCTTAAACCTACTACAGGCCCTGCAACCCGCCTCGGGGTGGTCTCTGGGCAGGCAAAGATTGCACGTAGCGTGCTTATCTACCCAAGGGTATTTCTTATTACACTTGGGGCAAAACTGAAAGGGCGTACCCTCCATACGCGCCTGTGGGCAGCGGGCAAGTGTGTGTAGGTAAGAAGGTGTCTATATGATTATATATATATCCGAGTGTGGAAGTGTACCACCCCCCACTCTCCCTACTTGTAGGGCCGAGGCCAGCGGCCCAGGCCCGAGCCGAGGCGGAAGCCTCAAGGCCCAATCCGTCGGGTATTCGACGTTGATCTCCTCCCCGGTTCGGCGTCGAGATGTTGATCGACGTAAGGGACAAAACGGGGCAAATTAGAATTAGTTTTGAGTGCAAATATGGCAAAGCCAGGGAACTCCGATGAAGTGCTTCCGACCAGAATGGCGGAAAAAAACAATCTGGGGATCCTAGACGCGTGAGGGATCATGGGTACAGTGGACGTCACACTAGGGATAGTATTACTGGCACGCCCTGTGTCGACGCCCATTTTCGATTTTCGAAAAACAAACTGTAATACTCCGCAGCTTCCACTAGATGTCGGCCTATGCACAGCATGTGATCTAAGCAGATTCCACAAGCCTCAGAAATATATATATATATATATATATATATGACTGTGCTTTATTTGTTTGTGTTATAGCAGCATGATCTTTCTGCAGAGGCCCCCAGTGCTTTCCTTTATGGTTGAGGACTTCAGGTGAGGTGAGAAATAACTCTTAGTATGGATGTAATGCTTCTGTGTATATTTGTCCATTGTAGCAGAAACAGCCAAAATCCTGAAGTCAGAGAAGGGAAATAGTTTGCAACAAGATGTTTACTTCTGTTCCCAAGCTCCATTTGCATACATAAAAGTCAAAGACATTGGTGAAATTATTTAATCTAAAGGAGCAGACTGAATTGCCGGCAGATGCAGAAAAGGCTCTGGTGGTTTATTTCTCTCCTGACAACTTTGGGATTCTACTATCTCTTGTCGCCCCCC
Source organism: Ambystoma mexicanum (assembly GCF_040938575.1). Taxonomy (NCBI): domain Eukaryota; kingdom Metazoa; phylum Chordata; class Amphibia; order Caudata; family Ambystomatidae; genus Ambystoma; species Ambystoma mexicanum. Next base: position 845,831,635 of record NC_090941.1, on the reverse strand, counting down.
ACCTATTCGTCACGGTCACAACCTATAGCTTGATATGTTGCCCTCGTTGGGATTAAAAGAGGATGGAAATCCCTTCACGTCCCTCCCCTTCAGAGCATACCCTGAGAACAAATCTACTTGTAGGGGCAGACAATTCGGACATAGTAAGAACTGGCAATTTTGAGAGGTCAGCCAGTATGAATTTGAATGAGTTGCCAGGAGCACACATTTTGGGCACACTCTGCAATTGTGGCACGTTACAGCATTGCTTCCCAATTATTATCAAGCATCAGCATGTGTGTATTTGTATCATGAACTAAATATAATAGTATGTTTTGTAGACCAGGCTTGGAAAGTGCACAAATCACATAATAAAGCAACATAGCAATATTTCTCATCTGGGTTGTCTACTGTATTTTAAAGATCTAAATACATCCAATGAAAGAACATTTGGAATATGTTTACCTACTTGTAGCCATTGTTTGACACACTGGCACAGTCATGGTGAAGAAAAATCTTTGAACGTGTAATAAAAGCAAACCGTTTGTATGTCTTGCTCGAGGCCTGTGACAATTGGTTGACTCTCTCGTGTCTTTCCACTTACAAGGCCTACATGAAAGGAAAGAGTAGGTAATGAGCTTCACAATGACATCAGAATGTGAGAAGTGAAACCATTCCACCAAATATAGCACAGTACTATATACTAAGATAATATGGTGTTTCCAGGATCACAGTATCATGTAGGAGAAAGACAGATATGGGCCTGGACTCCTTTGCTGCACCCTCTCTGTAATTTGTCTACCTAAGCACTTATTCTGACAAACGCATTCTGATCTTCATTGGGGGTGTCTTCCCAGTGTTTACAAACCTCGTTTTGATGCATCAAGATCTGGGCCTAAGTCATATTGATGCTGTGTTCATTATTATGACTAGCCTTTTCTGGTGCAAAATCATTGTTCGAGTGGAAAAGTAGGTATTACTTAATCAATATAACCCAACAGGGGGTCACTATCGGTCAGGTAATGTCCTGGGGTACAGGTTAGACACCCGAGTGAAGCGTGGGCTCTAACTGTGGCCCCACAGCATTATCTGACCGATAATGTCCCCCCTGCTCCAGTTATATTGCCAGTACTACTCCAGTACGTTGTACCAGGGTACTAATAGTGTTTTTCTCAAGTTGAGAAGCAGCGTGTTTACCGATTCTCATCTCGAGAAAAAACTACAAAAAAGGAAGGCCGCCATAGATGGGGGAGAAGGGAACTACACGTAGTTTCTTCTCCCTTACCATGGCAGCCATTGCCATCAGGGATGCACCGGGAACACTACTGTTCTAGTTGCCAGTGAGGGGTTCGGGAGCGCCAGGTAAGTGGGGCAGGGATGGGGGGGATATAAATATGTGGGAAAGGAGAGTGTGGGGAAGGGGATGCAGGGGAGCGCAGGGAGCACTTACTTTGGACGCGACGAGGGAAGATGTCAGCCTCCAACTCGGAGGTGGTTCGGAGCAGGGGTTTTACCATGTGTTAAAGCCCCCGTTCTGAGCCTCCTGGTTGGCTGGAAGGCCGCCACACTGCCCTCACCGGGTACTAATATAATTCAAGTTTTTATACTCAAGTTTATCAACCTCCAAGAGAGAAAAGGTGTATGCTGCGTTGCTGGGATTTGGAATTGTGATCTGACACAGATCTATTCTACAAGTGTTTAATGCACTGAGCTATCCTCGGAACCATTGTGGTGTTCAACTGAACAACATGCATTTCAACGTTGGTTAATGCACATGATCAACATATTCCCCAAAGAAAGATGAGAATATGACATAAATTAAGCTATGATGATCACACAAACCGTATGTTCTACAGTGAACACAGAATGCATTACAGAATCAATTGATACATTCAGACCTTAGTTATTAACAGCCAGACAGCATGGTCCGTACCTCAGCAGTGCACTACAAAACATCACATTTTATTTGGATGTTTTTCTTTCAAAAAAATGTGCACTGACATCTTTCTCACAGGTAACCAAATAGGAGGCCCTCCAGGCATTTAAGTGTGTTTCACCTATCAGCAAAGTGACCCAAGAACAGCAGCAGCGTCCCACTCCACACTCATTCCCTCCCCTACATTTAATCTGGCAGGATGGGCACTGGGGAATTGAGGGCAGGCCTTGCCCTTCAGATCACAACCTGGCTATGCCACTGAGACTCACCCTGTTTAGAAAAACAGAATACAAAAGTAGGCGTGCATATGAAGACAGATCACCTCAGAATGTGTTTAACTCACAAAGATATGTGCTCAAACATCTCTGCATTCACATACCATTAATAGGCATTGAAAGCTGTTACAGCTGTATAGAGAACTACTCACTATCAAGCTAACTCTTTCACATACCTCCACGATAATGCTACCCCTAATCTATCATGCTCCAGGTCCACTACTCTCATCTTTTGAAGAAGATATCCTTCATCTCCTCTCTTCAAATGTTAAACCATCATCCAAGACTATCCTCCTTGGCGATTTTAACTTGGGATTTAATGATGTGAACGACATAAATGCCTTATCTCTAGCCAGCTTCCTTAGGGCGGTTGGCTTCATACAACGCATCTTCTGCCCCACGCACTCCAAAGGCCGCATCTTGGGTTGGCTAGCTGGCCTGAATTGTAACATCTCAATCACCTCCAGCCTGACCTGCCCCTGGACAAATCACAATGTTATCGCCTTCACCATTCCAGCAGCCAACCCCCTCCCAACCATATCACTGCCCCTGCCTCTAACACTTACAAAGAGCACACACAACCCAACCTGAACCTGCATCTTGCCCTTACTGGATGAGCTGTCTAGCCAAGGACCTTGCTGCCCTGGTAGATATTTACAACCTAACCCTGACACTGGCTATTAACACTGTAGCGTCCCTTACACAACGCAAAGCCAAACCAACCTTGCACATTAATGCCTGGTTCTCTGAAGACCTCAAAATCCTCCGCTTGAAGCCAAATGGAGGCTCAACCCCTCATCCAGCTTGCTTCACCTCCTTAGCAATGGAATACAAGCAGGCGATTCTTCAGACAGAACATTCCATCTAGAATACAAGAATTACTAACACAAAATCAATCCCCCCAAGCTCTTTGCGATCATGCACAAGTTAGAATCTCCCACGCCCCCTCCAACCAACTGCACGAAAGACAGCACCTTTTGCGCTAACATCCAATCAGACCCTGCTAGATGAAATCATCACGCTTCACTAAAAGATCCTAAAAAGAATATCCCTGAGTAATAACATTCTAGACCCCTCTACCGTGGGGCCACTGACTTCCCCCCAAAATCTACCTTCTTTTAACTTCAAATCGGTCACCGACACAGAGGACATACAAATCATCAAACGCCTCAAACTTTCCCAATGCCAAGGGGATGCCTGCCCAGCTGCTGTCATCAAGGAATGTGCGGAAGCCCTCGCACCGCTTATCACTACCCTATTAATGCCTCATTTGCCACCAGCACAGTTCCAACCAACCTCAAGGATGCATGGGTCTTTCCTCTGCTGACAAAACTCACCTTAGATCCATCCATCCCTACTAACTAGCGTCCCATCACCACTGTCCCTTTCCTCCGTAAAATCCTGGACTGCGCTGCATGCTTACAGATTCAAATTTACCGTTAATCTAATAACCTCCTTGGCTTGTGACTATCAGGCTTCCGTCCAGGCCATGGTACAGAATCCGCATGGTTGGATTTAAAAAACGACTGGATGAATACAAAGACTCCGGCAACATATCCCTCCTCCTTTTGCTTTCCTTATCGGTGGCCTTCGACCTCGTTCACCACCAAATTCTGTGTCAGCATCTCTCCTCAGCACTCATTTCTCAGACGCAGCCGTTGCCTGCATTTCCTCATTTCTGTCTGATAGATCTATGAGAGTCTTTTCTGCCACATATTCTGCTCCCTCGTACCTGTCTCATGGATCTTGTGTCTCCCCCACACTTAACCACAAGAAAACACTGAGATGTTTGAGGGGAAAGTTATGCGTCACAAGCAGACCCTCACATTAAGGCTGGAACCCTTGGCATATAACAAAAAGGCTTGTGACTCGCAAAAGTACTGCTCTCTTAAAAAGAAAAAGGCTATCTCATGTCAACAGAGGCTACCGTGTTCATCGATATTGCACAACCACAATCGTGAACATTAAAAACAATTACATATTTTATTTGAAAATTTCATATACATATTTAATATATCTTCAATACAAAAGATCATTTCAAAAATATTAGTTAGGAAATTCTAATTAAGAAATGCTCTCCTTGAATTAATCACGAGAGTACAAAATAGAGAAAAAAGAGCAAGAACATAAACAAAAAAGAATCACTCCATATCACTGATGCAATGTAATTCACTAATGGCGATCTGTAAATGGGAGCCGAGATGACAAAGTGGCTTATACATAGTGATAATATGCGATCATAATTCAGTTATTCATTTACTCACTCCTCACCATTCGTACCAAACAATCTCATACAGAACGTGTGATTCATTCATACAGATAAACACCAAATAAAACTTTTAAACAATGATAAAAACAGCCCCAACATGTTTCTTTCCTTATACAGGTTATTCTAGGAAATTCATCAGGGGCAGACTAAAAAACAAATCATTGCATACTGACAGTGATTGGTTTTATATGAACTCGAAAATGCTCCTCAAAGTCCAAATACTTTGATAACTGGCAATCCCAATCTTTGCATTCACGGAATTGCTTGTCGATAGTTTCACGAGATAATTTTCACCCACGGCTGGGGCACGTTATCCTAAGCAAATTAACGCTGTCTTTGTTGATAGTCGCAACCTTCCTTATATGTGTCAAACTCACTGGACGTCAACAAGATTATAGATCCTGTAGAAGGTGAATAATTCATCCTACAGCAGAAGCTGAACCACTATTGCTGTTTGGTAGCCGGAATTCGCACCGCCGAATTGACCCGAGGTCTAGAGTGCGACTTGTTTGAAGTCAGACTTATCCCCATTACGTGGGATCATCGAAAAGCGTCCATGCTTTGTATGGGTCTAACACCGCATCCTGGATATTCCGGGCTCTGTTCGATTCGCCTCCTCGTCTGGCTTGTTACCAGTGGACCCGTCACAGCGTACGGTCATTCGCTGCGTTGGTCCGTCTCAACGACCTTCCTAGTGACTGCCGTTGTCCCCCGTGTTCGTATCCCCCACACTTAACAACATCTTTACCAAGCCTTTATTCGACTGCTTGGACGACTGAGGCATCTCTGTCACAAACTATGCAGATGACATGCAGATCCTCCTCCCCCTCTCTCTGGAAGCTACGCCACTGACTCTAACACCCTGCATTCAGTCTCCCAAACCAAAAAGGCCTGGATAGCTTCCCACCTCCTCTGCCTCAATGACGATAAGATGAACATTCTTTTGGTCGATTCACAAAACTCCCTCAGCAAACTTTACCAATCCTACAAATCCTTCACTATCGATGGCATCACCGTCCCATTATCCAGCAATGTCAATGTCAAGACTCTGGACATGCACCTAAATGCCACCCTGTCCCTATTGAGGAATGGAAACGCTATTTTGTCCTCTGCTGCATACACAACCAAGTTAATCAATGCCTGCAGACCATTCTTGTCCACTGACAGTGGCCTCACCATTACCCGGACGCTCATTGGTTTCAAACTGGATAATTGTAATGCAGGCATGTCCTGCTGGTAACATTAACAAACTGCAGGTCATTCAGAACAAAGCCCTCAGGGACGCACTAAGCATTCCGAGACGTGAGCAAATTTCAGCCGCAAGAAGAAGTGCACACTGGCTGCCCATTCATGAACGCATTATCTTCAAATCATTAGCCATCACCCATAAATGTCTCTGGAATACTGCCCCTGTGTAACCACTCTGAAAAGTTCAAAAAAGCACAATCAACAAGGCCCACCTGCTCCTCCCACACTCACTGACTCATCACTACTAGATTTAGGAGGCTAAAGAGATTGGGCGGGTTAAGCGTCTTGGTCATAGGCTCCAAAAACTGGAACGCATTACTCCAGGGTTTAAGAACAGAACAATCATATTGAGCTTTCAAAAAACACCTCAAGACCATGCTTTTCTCTAAGGTCTTGAACTCTTGCTTGAGCCACATAAGGTTGCCTATGTATTAAAATATCTGCTGCTTGAAGACCAATAGGAGGCGCGGGACAAGATGGCTGCTTAAGCTTGCAGCTCCCGCTCCCTCCAGCAAAACGGAGAATATATCGAGCATCTGCCCCAGAGAAAAGTGCATTTTAGCACATCCGTGAGGAGAGGGCTGCCTCAAGCGTCTGTGTGCTTAAAGATAGAGTCGAAGGTACACAAGGGAGGAGAGAGAACGGCAGATCCCCCCCAACAAGGAACGTGGTGAGGAGGCTATCGGCCGTTGTCAGCCCAGGTAGCATAGAGGAGGAGTGCCCGGCAGCAAGAAGAACATAGGAAAAGAAGCAAAGGCCCCATAGTGAACGGGCTGGTGGGCACCCCTCCTGAGAGTCACTTCACATCCGCAGCAAAGACTCCCACACAGGACACTGGGGGAATGCCCTCCTGAGGAGCTGAGAGTAGGGACACCGCACAGAAGATCCGGGGCAAAATGGAAAGAACCCAGAGCAGAGCCCGCCCAAGAGGAGCCAGTGGCCGCCCAGACGGAAGCAGGCAGCCTGGCTCGGTTAAGGAGAACCCCCACAGTTGGCAGAGAGGCAGGAGCATCGAGAACGGAGCCCAGAAACGACAGGGGGCACTCCACCCGGAGCACAAGGTACGTCCAGACCCCTCTCAACACTGCGACCCTGAGGCCACGTAGGCGGCCAGCACGAAGAGATTGGGGAAGTGAGAGGGACCCAGGAGGGAGAGTCACGGTGCAGCTGATGTGCGCGGCTCCCCGGCAGACTGGACAGCCTTTGAACAGAGGGAAAGGGAAGAGAGGGGAGAGTGATCATGTGCACACACCCCAATCATTCGAGCCCTGTGAGACTGGATGGCAAACCACTCTGCGCATGTCGCTGCAAACTCGGTGCTGAGTAATGCGAAGCCACCGGGCAAGGAAAAGGGTTCGAGACAGTGAGAGGCCCCACCGGACGTAAAATGCACGCAAGGTGCAGCGCACCGGACCAGCGGATGCCCCTAACGGTTTAGCAGCACACCGAGGTGAGGGCCCGAAAAGTGGCAAAAGGAATATGCCTCTGCTGAGACAACAGCCAAGACGACCGCCCAAAGGGGTAAGGATGCCTGAGTGGGGGAATGGAACAGAAGAGAAAAGAGGAGCAGCACAACAGTCCTCGCTCCAAGCCCCCCCCCGCGGTGAGACATTGAGCAGGCGAAATGGAGGCGGATCAAGGTGCAAGTTAACGCTCTAGGCAGAAGAACAGGAGGCACAACATGGCACTGTAACACTTGAAGAGGAGAAGCGAAGGGACTGGCAGTGCAGCTGAAGGGTGATTAGGAGAAGATAACACAGAAGTACCTGAAACACCAGACCCACGGATCACTCGAGGAACGGGGGGGCTAACTTGACACAGGGAACCGTGTGGGACTCGGAGGGCAGGCCAAAAAGAGTAATCACTGCCTGGGAGTTCCTGCTAGCGACTCGAATCCAAACAGCAAAACACCACTGAGGTATATGCATAGTGGTCAGAGAGACAGAACAAATGAGTTAGAAGCCTCTAGGGTGGCTGGACACAGAAGAGAAGAAGAAAGAAAGAAAGCTGGAGACACAATAGGGAAACCACAGGGCCACAAAAGACTGGATAAGAACGGACCAACACCGCACTAAGAGATATCGAAACGGAGGAGGGCAGAGACCGACACCCAGAGAAAGGAGGCAAACAGACGGAAAAAGCCCCTATAGTACTAATTGCTACAGGAATAGACCTCTCTAAGTTCTCCACAAAATAAGATACAGGACATATCCTGGCTGAGATCAAGGCCCTCAGAGGGGACATACAGGCTTCACTGGCAGACCTGACGGGTAGAGTGACCACAGTGGAAAGCAAGATTGAAGAACTCGAACATAATCAAATTAACGCAGACAAGGTCGAAATGAGGCTGGATGCAAGAATGACAGAACTAGAACTCAGAGAAGAGCAGGTGATGCTCAAAATCAATGATCTTGAAAATAGGGAGAGACGTAACAACATAAGAATACTAGGCCTGAAGGAGCCGGAAAGGGAAACCCCAAGACATGTTGAGGGAAAAGTCCTTGCACTGATAAACCAACTCTTTAAACAGAAGGGGGCAAGACAGTGCAACCCGAAAGGGTGCACAGAGGGGGTAGGCCTTATGGCAATGGCTCCCGATCCACAGTGGCTAAATTCTTGAGCTACAAGGACAGAATGGGGGTCCTGAACAGAGCAAAGCAACAACAGGAAGTAGAATTTGAAGGCTCTAAAGTTACTATATACCAGGATCTTTCAAACCTCATGCTCGCACAGCGAAGAAGCTGCAGACCACCCACAACATGGCTGCGGGAAAAGAGGATTAGATACAGATGGGGCTACCCCTTCTCGCTGCAATTCCAGATGGAAGGAGTGGAGTACAGACTAACATCGGCGAAGGAGGCAGAGCAGGCCCTGAGACATCTTACATCAGACACGTATGCCCAGCTATGGAGCCCGCAGGGGCCATCCACAGACGGGGTATGGTCGAGACCCACACCAGGTCCGCAAAGGAGAAGTGTAAGCGATATTCAATCAACACTACAGCTAAGTCAATGCCTAGTCTGGGATGCTGAGGAAAACCCTTATTGATGTATTTTTATGTCCAGTTCGGTACTCTGGATGACAACCCTTGTATAACACCCCCCTCTTAGAATCCCCCTGACCGCACTGAGCCAAGAAGTAGGTTTGTTTTGCAAATTAAAAGGTTCATTTGAAAAATTAACAAGATATATATCATACTTTTATAATAAATTAATAATTGATATCACACTTATGGATATAATGTTGATCAACAATGGGTAATCTGGCCCTAGCACACTTCTTTACAATCAATGAGGAGTTAGTATAGGATGGATAAGGTAGCAAAAATACTTTTATGGTTTCAAGGGAAAAGCAATGAGGAATAAAATGCAGTACAGAAATACTTGATATGATTTTAGCAAAAGATAAGATAATCACTTTTTCTCTGACAATTCACCCCCCCCCCCCTATGCAATGTAAGAAATGGAAGGAGATGGAAAGAGGAGCACACAGTTCTCAGGAATGCAATCAAATACAATACGAAATTCAGTTCCCCCCAGCAAGCTTAGAGGAAACAGGTAGAAGTTTGAAACACAGGCCCAAAATGCTTTGAATGTGATGACAATGAAGTGAGAAATGTGCTAAAATGCTTTTAATTCCCTCTAGAGGTTCAGGGTGGGTGATATCTAGTTTATATTAGTTCAGGCTCACTTTAGCAATGCCCTATGAATGATTGTCAGGTTGCACACGAATTTCAGCAAGCAAAGCAAGGACAAATATTTTTACACGTGGCTGAAATTGAGCAAAATGTCAAATCGCAGCAAATTTAGTCGCGTGCGTCGAGTGCGATTACGGAGGCACTATAAGGAGTAGGAAGTCGGTTCTAGGCTTGTTGGAAAGCTTAGAATCTTAGCTTTAAGATAAAATATCGCTCCTAGCACAAACGGTTCCAGAGATACGGCCGATTTTGTGAAGGTAGTTTTTCGGATTTGCAATTTTAAAGCTCAGAATGACAGATGACAGTTTTCAGTTTTAAAGATGACAGAATGACACGATTCTAGGAGGCAGTTCTAATAGGCTAAAATAGTTTGAATTAGATTATTTTAACTAAGAGATTGGGTTCTGCACAGTTCTGGCGGATACTCACTCCTAATTTTGAAATGAATGGGCCTCGTCACGGATCTGGTCAACTGGGCTGGACTTCGGGCAGTTCTGCTCACAGCGTCTGGGTCAGCTCTGCTCTGCTGGTCTAGCCTCTCTGGATACAGCGGCCTCTGGTTCTGGATACTGCTCTGCTTTCCGGTCCGGATCAAGTGGATTCTGGATGTAACACTGCTTTCTGGGTACTGGCAAAAGTTCTTGCAAAAGATTTCAAACAGCTCGCCTGGCTGTTGAATAGTTTGATTAGGTTTGCTGGATTCTGAAGGCCTGCTGAGAATACTTTTGCTTGCAGTGGGCCTTCTAGGTTCAACGTTCTGTAGTCTATGGGTCTCTGGTTCTGGTCTCTGTCTGGATGGGATGTCGGCCCTCAAAATGCTCCGCAGAAATGGAAAATGAATGTCTCTACCTGTCCCAGCAGTCTCTTTTTATGTGTTTTGGAAGTGGGTGTGTGCGTGGCATAACTGAGCCTGCCCCTCTCTACTTGTCATTGGCCCAATTCTCCCCTCTCCCATGATTGGGGGAAGGAAATGGATTGTCATCATGATGAGGTTTGTTTATGGGTCAGAGGATCCTCCCCTGGTCAGTTTGCCCACAAATCTATATTTGATTCAAATACATATTTCCCAGATACACAATTTGTTGAAATTACATGTACACATTATATATTCCTTATGGTCCATGCTTGTCCGACCCTGATCTTCCTGGGGGCTTGCATTCAAAAATGACAACATTTTGCGCTTTTTGACTGGTTTACCAATATCGGACATTTACCAAAAATTACACACATGTGTGCAAGGAGTATGGACATTAATTGATGAAGTGTCAGATTTTTAACATGCAGACATTTGGAGTAAGACCCTATTTTCCGCTAGCAACCCCCCAGAATACACCACAGGGTCCTAACACCTCTTAAAACGGGCACAGAAAAATCACCAGAATAATTATATTACTTATATAATTCTGACAAGTCCGTACTATGAATTATCCAACTTTTTAAAATGATGCCCTGGTCAAAAAGGGGTGTGGCTTTGCCCATCACATGGTGGAATAACTGGTTTATCCACTTCCCCCAAGCTCAGCTTGCTAGCAGAGGCACTGCCCCTCCCAGTTTCTCCCAAGAGGAAGCCACTTTACGGCCCCCCCAATATAACATTTGCCTGAGTCCAAGACAAGGCTTTGTTCAACCTCCTGCAGGTGCCCCTCCCCTAATCTAATCAGAGAGGTGTCATCTCCTTTTGGTGGGGAAGCAGGAGGCAGCCAGGCCTGGGAATGCAGTTTGATCAAGTTTCAACTCCTGTCGGGGGTTGTCAGGCATAATTCAGCTAAATGTCACTTTAGTTCCCAGTTTAAATCAAAACTTACAATTTTTACATATACATTAAATAATTAGTTCCTTCAAGTCATTTCAGAATATAGTTTTACATTGTATCCACCTCTTAGCAAGTCTTTCCTTGGCCTGGTTTGGGTTCCTCTGTTCAGTTTTACACAAAGGTCTGGTGGTTTTAAAACGCCTGCTTTCTGATAGTGGTGAGTACCGGTATTGCATCCATTTTTGGGATCTGTCTTGAATTACTGCATTTCAATAGAGTGGTCTTTTGCTTGATAGTATAGGACCCTTGCTTAACATTGTTTTGATGTCATCCTTACAGTAGAGTGGTGATGTGGAACCCCCCACAAGAAGGTTGTATCTTTGGAGTGGTCTTGTGCCAACTGCGCAGTTCTCCTGGATTCTGGCGTGAATGTGGGCGGCGACAGCTCATCCCCACATCTACCCAGTCTAAGGATTCAACATGGGTCAAAACCCTTGACAGAAGGAAAGGACAGACGAGGAGGAAATACATGAGACTCAATGGACCCTCGCTCTGCAAGGTGCCTACAATGCAAGAACAGCGGCTGTAGTGAGTCGGCAGAGACGGGTATGTGGGCAGTAATAAGTCCGACTTTTTGAACCTGGGCAGAAAAACACAGATAAATTGCTGGAGAGAGGCAGAACCATTCCCTCCAAAGTGGCCCCTTGTGAGAGAGGGGGCGTCTCCAATACAAACACTGAAAACACCAAGTTGCGGTTCCTAACAGTTAAACAGTTAAAAAGTTAAGTTGTAAGTTGAGTAAGGAAGCTGGCTCCAGGACGACAAGTGTCAGGGATGCAGAGCCCGGTCCCCGGATGCAAGAAGACACTGAAAGAAGAGGGTTGATAACCATAGGTCAACATGAGTTATGTGCAAAGGGAAACACCCACAATGGGGAACGGTGAAGCTACGAGGGGTCTGAATGTGGGCACACTCAATGTGAAAGGTCTAAACTCCCCGACTAAGAGGTCTCTAGTCGTAAAGGAATTCCAGAAAGCCTCATTAGACGTACTATTTTTGGAGGAAACACGCCTTATACAGGGGCAGGAGCAGGCGTTAAGAGGTGGAGGAATAGGACAGGTACACTGGGCATCAGGGAGCACTAAAGGAAAAGGAGTTGGCATAGTCCTCCACAAACAATGTCGGTTGCAAGATTGTGAAGCTACAAACCTGTTAGAAGGAAGACTGCTTATACTGCAGAGTACTCTGGAGGGAGCTAAGATATTGCTGGCAGCCATACATGCACCAAATCAGGGGCAAGAGAGGTTCCTAAGGGAAGCGCTAGACAGAACACAAGAGCATGAGGCAGACTTGTACATTATAGAAGGGGACCTAAACTCGTGGGCAAACGAAACCTGGGATAGGAAGGTAAAGGATGGAAATGCGGACAAAGGGGCAGACAAATGGAGAGGTGGGCACGGAAGTGGTCTGGAACGCCGGCAAAGCTACCTGGAGGGGTCTCTTGATTAGAGAGGGTGCATGGAGAAAAAGGGAGGGGGGCCTGAGGGAAGAAAGACTCCTGAAAGAAATAGTGGAAAGGGACGGGAAAGGGACGGGAGGATGCACGCCGCAAAAGATAACACAGAAGAGTTTAGGGACCAGGTGTTGTCTAAAAGGGCGGAGCTTAAAGCGCTTGCTATGGGAGACACCTTATGGAAATTGAGATATCTAAAGCAGAGATACTATGAGAAGGGGGACACGGTGAACGTGCTTCTGGCAGCAAGACTCCAGGCTCAGAGAGCAGAGAGATGGGTAACCAAATTGAGGGACCCCGAGGAAGGTGACCAGGTCACACCGAAGGACATTGCTGAGGGTTTCGCCCAATACTATGAAAAACTATACACCTCCGAAGCGCAGGGTAAAGAGGAAGCGGTGGGGGCATATTTAAGGGGGGTGAACATGACCAAATTCACACGCCAGGATGTAGAACACCTAGAAAGCCCAATTACAGCTGAAGACGTCCGGTACGTGATAGCACACCTCCCCAACAAGTGTGCATGTATGTACACTCCATCACATTCCTAACCAACAGGGTCAATCTGTCTCCAGCATGTGCACAGTTCGCACAGTACATGACACTGTCCTGTCTGCTTGATGTATGACACACTATTCACTGATTCCAAGTAGATGTGGCGCACACAGGTGCACAGATACATGCCAACGCTGCTTTGTGTGTTCTTGTGCATCTGCATGTGCGCATGTGTGATGCCACCATACGTGCATGGGGGAGTACAGGTTCCATGCATGCACTACTCCATGTGTGGAACCAGTGAACATCCTCAGGCCGTTGTGGAATGCCAGCCACCCCATAGCATAATGTCTGCCTTAGTATGGCCAGGTCGAGTGTGGATATATAGTGACCCACTATTTTATTGTGGTTGTTATCTTGACCAACAGCTACTAAAACAAATTAAATCAAATTAACTCAAAAAACAAATTGACACAGGTTGAAGAAAAAGACATGCATTCCCAATAGGAGAACAACAAAAGACATTGAGGGAAACTAATACATTTAACGTGAATCTAATCTTAAATAAAGGCGTTATGCCTTATCTGAAGCACAATATTTCTTTTTGTATGCCGGAAAAATCGGCATAATCAACCATGTTGTATGTTAGACAATGTCTGACGATGGCGTTATCGACGTGTCTGTGTTTTGGCCTTGTACCACGAGGTGATGTGATAATTGTATCAGCCTTCATCAGGACAGTGAATTGTGTATTCTGGAGAAAGCCCTTTTACAGCACTGCCCATTTTGTTAGGGCCATTAGGGCTGTTTGAGTTAAGATGGGATTTGCTGAATACTGCTCCAAATGCCTTTCTTTCTACCCTGTTGCTCCGTATAATGTTTTTTCCCCTTTTATGCTGCACAGCGCTACATTGTTTCCTCCTGTGTGCTGCATTACATTGTGTTTTTTCCTTTAATTTGGCCACTATGTGCTTACAGACATAATACTGCTAATAGGAATAGAGAAAAAGCCTTCTGTCAAACAGGCAGACTGGAAATCATTTTGCTATGTCTATTTATTTTGGTTCAGTGTCTGCATACTATGGCGTGCCCATATCTCGGGGGCTTTGTAGGAAATGAATAGTCACCTAGGGCTCCTGCAGACTATTATGGTGCTTTGACCTGGCGTTATGAGGTCATTATAACATCTCAAACCTACTGTCAAGTCACCATATTACTTATATGAACCCTACATAATTAGCAATTACTTGCAATGTATGACAAATGGGAAATATATTGTGTACACAGATATAACAGAAATAATAGGAATGGTAAAAAGGACTTCTATCCGTCCCTCTCGAAAAATCCAAACGTAAGAACTGAAACTGCAAAAGACAGATGCCTCAAATTTTGGAAAGCAGAGCAATCAAATCAGTTTACGGCATATCATGTACGTCACTCTACTGATATGCCCCACTTGTCATGTAATGTCTTGGTCTGGTTAAGAGAGAGATGTGCTCTGCCAGAGCTGTAGCAGGTACATATTTAGGGCAGCCCTAGTGTCAATCAACTCCTCTTTGTTGCAAAACACCTCCATAAGCCATCAATTGTTGCATTTTCCTGGTAGCCATATTGTGAAAGCTACACTATTATCATTATCCCTCATTCTCACTAGCCTCACAACATAACTACTGCATGGCCCTGCATTTTTGCTCACAGCTTTAATGCCAGTTACCCAACAGAAAGGTAATTTTCAGGGAACATTTTACGTTGTGATGGTGCAGAAAACTGGCATCTCAAAGCCCATGCACTATCCTGGTGCTTCCCTACTTTTATTACTAAGGGAACATGACCCTGGCGTAGCGTGGGGCCCCCTCAGCCCTCACCACACCATGTCCTGGGGGAGGTGCTGTCCAGGCAGCCTCCAGAAGCTTCTGAAATACATTTTGTGTCTTTCAGAAGTGGGAAGGAAATTATTTATTTCAGAAAGAGATGTTCCTGTTGCACAGCGGGATGAAGGATTCATTCCGCCGTGCAACTGGAACCCTTCTACGTAATGCAGGCGACCTTTTGCGCATGACAGGAACAAGGAAGCAGGGTCTGGAGAGCCCCTGCGTTCTGGTTCCTGTTGGCGTGGCCCAGTTCAGAGAGCAGGATGCTGGCCTTGTAGAGGAGTCCTTCGCACCAGCAGCAGGAAAGAAAACAATACGGTTTTAAGCAGTGGTCGAAGTGCACGAAAAATAGTAGTGGAACTGTGTTCGCTGCTGGTCTGCCCCATTCCACACAAAACCCATCACTGCGCCCCCTCCCACACACAATCCAAAACCCCAAACAAACACACCATCCATTTTTGGGAATGTGCAGTGCAGTGCACTGAAGTGCAAGCTTCAACTTCTTCCTACACTTTTATTTTAAAACTAAACCATTGCAGAACGGTTTCTTGTTAAAATAAAAGTATAGGAACAGTTAAACTTAAAAATAAAAAGTATAGGAGCACCGCTCCTGACCGCTCCCGCTCACTTCGACCTCTGTTTTTAAGTGTATGTGCGAGGATGTTTTCATGTGCATGAAGGATGTTTGTATGCATGCGTCCGTTTAAGGTGAATTCTATGTCAAGACCAGAGGCGAGCATTATGCTTCATCTCCTTTATTACTGCTTCCAACAGCTTTTAAAATCTTCAGCTTTCGTTCTTTTAAAAAAAAATGTTTTTAATCAGTTTGAAAACTGCAAACATGAGAATAAAAGAAACAAATAAAACATAGAGGGAAAATGTAGGCAAGGGTCTCCAAGGGTCCTTGCAACATAGTAGTCCTGAGCCTGTGTCCTGCTGTCCAATGTTTGCTGTATGGTAGCAAGGGAGCAGAGCACAGATTTTATGCCATGGCAAATGCTCCATGAGAAATGCTGTACCTCGGCCTTGGGGTGACAAGGGCTCCAAAGAAAATGCAGTGCACCCTCTATAGATGCCTATACGCAGACAGGTCTTTAAGGGTCCTGGGACGGGGCCCCCACCTTCTGCCCAACTTTGGGTGGTGGGGGACTGGAACTTGAGGGTCGAGGGTGAGTCTGATGCCCAGCCTGGAGGAGAAAGCTGGCTAAGACAGATATCGTTGCCTATTAAAAATGTAGGCGCTTTTTTTTTTTTTTTTTTTCTGAGAGGAGCTGCAGCGACGTGGTTGTGCTGCCGCTTGGAGTCCTCCCGCACTGTGCCTTTAAGGAACTTGCTGGTGCTGGTGCCGGTGGGCGTACTCTACTTAAACTCACCCCAAGCGCGGAGCGCGCGCGGAGTCGAGCGTAGAGTCAGTCTACGGCAGTCCGCGGCTGGTCAAGGCTCTGAGGCTCCTAACGAACAGCGCGACCGCAATGACGGCGCAATCAGGCACGAGTGGCCTGGCGGTTCCAGGCACTGGCCCCCTCACCCGACGAAAGACAATCCAACAACGTCGGATGCAAAACCCATGGACCGCCCTGAAAGCCGACTCGTCGCTTGAGTCCTCGAAGGTAAGCACAGTGCCACGGAAACGAGTGCCTGAGAACTGCTTGGACTTACGTTCAGCACAAACGGTATCCTGCCACCGCGACAGTCCTTCACCTGTATTAAAGAATAAGCTTTTTGAATGCTTATCAACCGACCTATTCCCTGCCAGTACAGACACCTCTATTGTTGAGAACGGGGCAGAAATTGCAGGCCCATTGAGCGTGACCATCTCTTTCGACAACTCCGATAGTACAAATTGCCTACTATCATCTGGTCACGTTGACCTAAACGAAACTGTAACTGTTGTCGATGAGTGTCTCACTGAAATGAGACCATCGAGCCCGGCAACAGACTTTGCGGCCACAGGCGTGACCGAGCCTGACCCAGTAAACGAGGTTGAAAACCCAATTGCAATCATGGATGTAAACAAAGAAGATGCTTACCTCCCACAAAGACCTTTACTATCCTTACTTGATCTGCCTTTCCTTCAACGAAATGGTGTGTCACCAGCCGTTGTCACTCAAATTCACTCCGATAAAGGAGATGAGTTTTTTACGGCTTTCGACTTGACCGACGCCAAGCTTATGGAAGCTTCGCAAGACGAGGAGGGCACCTTATCACAAACCGATCTGGACGCACCATCTTCAAAACTTTTGAAAGAACCTGCTACTTGCGTCAACGATCATGACGACACCATTCTGGCCGGCGGCACCACAGCAATCAATTCAAACAATAAGGATCACATTGACCCTAAAAACACAGGACAAAGAGCCTCCCCCTGTCGAGAAACTGAAGTAAAATCTCTCAAAAAAACACTCCCTTGTGCCTCCTTTATTTACCCACAGGCTCAACTTTTTGAGACAGACGATGCCACGTCGCGAACGTGTAGTTTCCCCTTCGCTGGCCAGATCCAACGAGTCCAGGAGACTTTGCACGACCAGGCCCACAAGTCAAGTAACGCGCTGCTAAAACCTCCTTGTGATGCGCAAATTGACCTTTCGTCTGGGCTCGCCCCACACTGTGGAAACCTAGTACACAGCCGCAGTAGCTTTGATGATAGAGAAATCCATGCTTTAAGTCGTCGGTCACACAATTCTTGCATCCAGCAGCACAGGATGTCGCCAGTGTATTCTTCGAGACACAGGAGAACGCTTTTAAATCCACCACAGGCCCCAAAGGGTGCCGTTATGAATGTAAATGGAGACTCATCTCTAACATCTGATCCCCAGTCTGACTCAGTAAATAGCTCCCATTCAAATACGGCCGACAAAACTAGTGCCGAGTCTAAGCCTAGCCTCTCGTCGGCAGCTGCCATGCAGATCTACAACAACGTCTTGGCCGCCTCGTCAGCCGCACTTCTGCCCTTCTTGAAGATGTATGAATCACTCCACGAGGCCCACAAAGACCAGTCTTCACTCATCATTTCTCTAAAAGAAAAGATGGATAGCTTCAACTCAGTTACAAACTTTCTACAAAGCCAGCTCATCCAGGAAGCTGAGCGAACCTTGCACTGGCAAGAGCGCTTAAGCGACCTCGCCGCACGCCATCATTGCCAAAACGACTCTCTTGCAGACGGTCTACTTGAGGCAGTGAAGTGGATGCGGCACTCTTCTGCTGAGTTAATATCCAGAGTGGACACCCAAACAACTGGATTATCATCAGTTAGCACAGCTGACGCAAGCTCAATTTCTTCATCAGAGTCCTCGAGCCAAGGCTCTAACAAATTAAAAGAGCGGCCATCTCCCAGCTCTACAGCCAACTTAATACCCAAGGCCATCCCCGCAATAGTGTCTCAACTGAATCAAGCTTCGGTTCCAAGCAAGCACAAGTCTGATTCAACTGGCAATGCTGCAGCGACCGCTCAATTTACGTGCCAATCACAGCTTGATTCACCAGTGATACACACTGACACGTTGCCAATAGTGTCATTTGGAATCTTCCAAGGACCGTCAAAACAACAAGAAGCTCAACCAATAACCACTGAAAGCTTTTTAAAGGGGCCATCGACACAAACACGACCAAGAAAATCAAGGCAGGCAACCAGGAAAGGTGTACCGTCTCTAAACACACGAAACCTGATTCGCAATCTACCTATAGATGCGAACCCAGGCCTTTTTAAGCGTGCTGATACAACTAAACAGGCTGTGGCTAACACCGCAAAAGATCAAGTCAGATCAACACACGCTGTAGGGCCATCGGAAGTCCACTCCAGTAAACGTCAAAGAATGGACTCCGATCCTGAAAGCTCTGCAGGGAATATCTCTAAATCCATGATCGATATTTGCGATCTATCCACATATTCTGATGACACGTCGGACGTTCAACCCACCGCCAATCTTGGCGTGGCTTTGGAAGTTCCACAAGTGGGGCGTTTTTCGAATAGAGTGTCAGCATCAAGCGGCAACGTGAAACCTGATAACAAGTCAAAGATGTCTGAGCAAAACAAGGAACAAAAGTCATCTCGCCTGAATCCAAAATACACCAGCTCTCAAGGAAATAAGTCTGCGCGTTACATCTCAAAGGCTTCCACATCATTGAGTTCTCAAACCAATTTTTCAATTTACAAATTACGATTGCAATATCTCCATCAAGATGAGGATGACTTGAACATGAATCGCCGTAATGTGATGAAATTATTCACCTGTATTCCATCACTACGAACAATTACATCTGACGACATAAAAATCGTGGAGTATGCAACTGAACGTAGCTGCGATCAAGTTCTCTTGCACATCTCGTCTGCCTTAGTCCGCAACACCATCATGAACGCTGCAGACGCATTACTGAGCTATGGATTCGATATTTCTCTTGAACCAACAAGCACCAGTCATGCCAATCTAAAGTTAAGTCCAGAACAGGCCAATCTCAATCAAAAGGACCAAAGACGTTCGGACCCACGGCAGATTGACCACATTACCGACTGCCAAAGATCGCATACTGATCAGACTACTAAAAGCAATACGAGAAATGGCAAAACAGACTGGCATTAGCCATTAAATCCCGGAAACGAATGTCCGCGTGATTTCATCTCTTGGAACACCAGAGGGTTCTCCCATTTATTTAATCATTTTGATGTGGATGTGGGAAAAGCTTTTGTCATATGTTTGCAAGAGACATGGCTAAGTGTGCCTCCAACAAGAGACGGGTTTATGATCTTATTAAATCCTGCAATCAAAAACAAAACAGGGCGTCCTTCATCAGGCCTTCTAATGATGATTAGGATTAATACATGGTGGCAGCTCAAGGATGTATACATCCCCAATCCGTTTGTACAAAGCGCCTTACTACATTCAAATCATCCAAACATAGGCGCGAGGAAGCATTTGCTCATTTTAAATGGGTACTGGAACCCGGGGAAAATCACTACGAAATCCTTCATCGAGTCTATAATCTACATACTTGATGACGTCATATTGAAGTATAAGAATCTCTCAATAATTTGTGCAGGAGACTTGAACTACAATTGGTTCAAGTACGATGAAGGAACCCAGAGTTACAAGCCAGCTCCTGCTAAAGAAATAGCGTTTCGGGGTCGTCAATGGAGTCAAGCACTCCACATGAGGAAATGCCAAATGGTCAACGGGCATGTGACAGGCGACCGCCCTCCACAGCAAACGTGGTCAAACAATAAGGTTCATTCAATCATTGATTATTTCTGGGTATCGCAAAACCTGTTTGAAAAAGAATTGTTATTAACAATCGTACCCATGACCAACAGTGACCACAATCTTATGCGGCTCACCTGTCCGGTGGAATGGCCAACAAAAAATCGACGCTACGACATTCCTTCCTATCTCAGTGAATGCAGGTGGCAACCGACTAAGGATCGACAAAGCAAAAATTCAAAAGATCAGCCAAAACTTCAGCAACGAAGAAGCAACAGCGGTCGATTATCTCCCCTTGCTCTCCGATTTCGTAACTGTTCGAGTGGCAAATTCTACCATGGGGCATAAACACAAACATATATCATCGTCAATTCTGACGCAAGCCAAAAAAACGATGCGACATGACGTGAGGAAGCTGAAGAAGTTGCTCAAGATTACCAACGATACGAGCTCCATCATCTCTGCAATCCATAGACGACGTAAAGTATATCGTAACTGGTTAAAATCTCAGAAAATAATAATAGAGCAGGACAAAGATGAGCTACTAATGAAACAACTAGTCCAGAAAAACTCACGGGAAATATGGGCAATCCTCAATTCTGGGAATACCAAACATCAGCCCACGGCGTCAAATGAAATTGACTCAGCGCAATGGATGCGTCACTACGCAAACATTTTCAGTAATCCACAACATGAAGTCGCAAGCGGCTCTAAGCAAAATCCGTCTTCATGGGACTTGCGTATTTCAGCCGAAGACATAAAACTCGCAATTCGGTCTTTGAAGAACTCTAACGCCGCTGGTCCGGACCTCATAACGAATGTAATGTTAAAAAACAATGAGGCAGAATGGGCTATCTTCATAGAATCCCTTTTTGCTAGAATATCTTCAACGAAGAAAATACCTGTTTCTTGGCGGGATGCTATGATAGTTCCCATCCATAAGAAGGGCAATCGGGCAGATCCTTCCAACTATCGCCCGATTGCCCTCTCGGACACCATTGGAAAAATGTTTGCCTCTTTTCTACGTCAGCAGCTTTCTCAATGGTCAGTCGTGGAACAAATCCCAGACATGCGACAAACAGGATTCACAAAAGGAGTCAGCGTTGAAGTGAACTTGCTGCTAATGACCATCTTAAAACTTGAAAGTATAAGGGCTAAAACACATCTGTATGTCGCCTTTATCGATCTACGTGGCGCCTTTGATAGTATCAATGGCAACAATTGGAAAACTGGAACTGTCCAAGTAACTTGATCGATACAATAAAAGCGCTTCATTCTGACACAGCCATCAGCATACGCTTAAACAATCAAGGCGCCTTATCTGATCAAATACCTACGAACATGGGCGTGAAACAAGGCTGCCCACTAGCTGCCGAGCTGTTCAAACTCTTCATTGCCGACATCCCAGCCCATCGTACAAATGTGAGATGTTTTCCACCAATTCTAAATAACACCGAAATTGGATGTCTCATTTACGCGGATGACGTGGTCCTTTTAGATAAGACCCAGATAGGCCTACAACGGCAATTGATAAACTTACACGAATATTTCATCAAAAACGATCTGGAGATAAACACTGACAAGACCAAGATCGTTGTCATTGGTAGACCAAACCTTAAAAGACAAAGGGCCTTCACCTGGTACATCGATAAGAATCCGCTTGATGTAGTGGACTCAATAAGATACCTAGGAATCTCTTTTAATAATTCCCTTTGTGAACATCACTGGAAAACCGACCTAATAGCTCGAATGACTCAATTCAGCATACAAGCACAGCTCTTGAACAAATTACATGGGAAATTCACTCTTACACCCATATTGACATTTTATTCTCAAAAAGTAGTTCCGGCCATTACTTTTGGCTCGGAAGCAGGCTGGTGCATAGACGTGGCTTTTTGGCAGAAACTCGAGGGCACTTTTTGGCGGCGAGTCCTGAAGCTACCAACATACATTTCAATGACTCAGCTAAGACATGAGCTTTCTTTAAACTCGTTACACACTACTGTCTTGTGGAAATCTTTAATGGCATTCCGGAAAATGATTGCATCGCCCATGTCTCCTGCTTATCAGATTTTTTCCAAGAGTGCTGGACCTGGTCACTCCAATTTACTTGAAGAATGGAAACAACGTTCGACACAGTTATTAACTGGTGCCGATTTAAATACCGACGAACTAATAATGAGACCACAATCTGCGAAAAAAAAGTTTGAGACTGTGAAGTGGATTCAGAATAACGAACAAAGGAGAAAGATGGCCTCAACATTAGATGCTGGAATAGGTGAACTTAAGCAGGGAGTTCCATGTAACTATCTGACGAACTGCCCGTCGAGACACCATCCTGAGCAGTTCCTGCGAATACGGCTGAACGCCATTGACACAAGAGCCATGTTGTGGCTTCGGCATTCCAAAGAAGTAACTGATGATATATGCCGATTTTGCTTGAAGGAGCCCGAAACCCTTGAACACTTAATAACTAAATGCACGTCAATTACGGCAAAACGTATCCTACATCTTGGGAACTTTTGTCCTGCGAGCCCAGATTCTCGAGATTGGTGGTCTCATGCAATGGCAGGCAATTCGGTGAAACTATGCTGTGCGATAGTTGATTTCATCGCCTCTCTCAATTTGAAGGCTGTGGGTCAATTAACTCAGACTGTGCAGCCCTAATCACGAAGCTAGATGGCACTTGCACGGTGGCTTCGGTTGCTCCTGTGTGTTCTCTTTGCACATATTTTTATTGCATTTTTCTCTCTCGGTTTGATCTAATGGTAGTGTTTTTGGAGGAACACGAAAAAATGTTTGTAATAAAAGTCTGATGTCACAGTGTTACGCTGAGACATATTAGACTGATGTTGCAAAAAAATAAATAAATAAATAAATGTAGACGCCTTTTTTTTAATTTGCAAATGTCACATATGCACATACAGAAAAAAAAGGCTTGTTGTGGAGGGCGCAGGCGGGCAACCGAGCCGGTGAGACAAAGCCCGCAGGTACACATTATTAAACAAAAAGTCAAGTCTTACTTTCACAGCTCCCCCTCCCTGCCCGCAGCCCCCACACACCAGGCCACCAATCAACTGCTGGGGCCAGGGCACAAGTTGTGGAAGCTGCACCCTGGCGCCAGTGCAGCGACAGGAATGATGATAGGAACAACAACAATGTTGATTGAGGGGTACATGCGATGTGGCGGACCAGCCAGCTTGTGTTGTGTATGGCTGAGCCTCTGCTCAGCCCCTGCTGAACTGGTGCTGCCTGACCTCCTTGCATATCAACCAATCAATGATGCACTGTTCAGTGGCCAATCAGACGACCTGGACCCTGGTTTTGTTTCCAGTGTCTGCCAGTCCGACTGCCTGAATCCTGAGGAAAGAGGACTGGGTTTGGTACGAGCCCTCATGACATGAGCCAAGCACGAGGGTCACAGAGCTTCAGGTACGTACGTGTTTTTTTTCGATTTTGTAACTTTTCATTTACAAAAGGAAGTTGAAACGTCAATTGAGTTTGAAAAAAATAAATGGCTTGTCGGTTTACCCTCTGCAGCTCCTGTCTGTGTTTCTTTAGGCCCCTACCATAATTAAAGAGGTTTATGCTAAAGGTATTGGTCAGTAGCACCAATGGCCTAAGGTATGTGTTGTGAAGTGCTTGTTTGTGGTGTGCTTTACATGTGTGTGTATCATTGGAAAGGAAGGAGGTGTGTTGTGATGTGCTTGTTCTTGGTGTGCTTTACATGTGTGTGCATCATCGGAAAGGAAGGAGATGTGTTGTGAAGTGTTTGTCTCTGTATGTAGAGCTGGTGATGTCATGGGGAATGTTTGGTGATGAATGCTGTGTGAAGGTTCTGTCTAATGTCAGTTAAGCCTGGGTGATGAGACCAGTGGTTCTTTTCCAGCTATCTTGGTGTAACTTGTGATAAAGATGTGTTGAGAAGCTCAAAGAAGACTGCAAAGATATGATTATTACAGTATGCACGGAACAATATAGGTTAAAGGGCTGATGATCCTTGAAGCACTCTGTGCGTGTTATACTTAAGTAGGTTCAGGGGTAAACTAACCCTAGACGTGGATTGGACAAGGAGGCGGCACAGTTCAATTCAGTGCCCACTATCCTGAACACCAGTGTTAATCATCTGAGCAATCAGGACTGAGTCGTGACCATGTCTGAGGCCGCCACCATTGCTTTCTCGTTTTCTGGCATGCAGTTGTAGGGCAGGCCTACCCTGTTCTGGGTTTGTATGCACTTGGAGTGAGTGGAGTTGTGTTTGAAGGGAGAAAGTCAGAAAATTGCCTTCGATTGGATGCAAAGTCAAATGCTCTGGTAGGTGCCCCCATCTATTGGGTTATAACTCCCCATCCCCATGCGCTTCAGGAGCATAGCCGCCATCCCACCACATGCGAACGCATGGCCCAGTGCATATTGTCTCTGGTATATAGAGGGTTAATATCACACGTATGTCACACTACCATATTCCACATCCTGACCCTCCCACTGTGTTCGGGTATCTCTTTAACCAACAGCACCTACACGGGTCTGGGCCAGACCTTTACTTGTGGGACTTTTGCTGGGTCAGTGTCCCGTGTCCGTGATTTATCGCTCTAGTCCCTACTCTCTGGCACTCGCAGATGTTGCCCCCATCCACGCCTCGCATTTATGAACCACACTCCTGCAGATGTGTGGCAGGTGTTAGGGATGTCATAGCATATCACAGCAAGGAGGCACTTTTCAGGGTTGTGTAGTGCACCATTACCTCATTGCAATGTTTAGGTCCTGTTCTTGTCTCCAGTTCAATTAATGTCTCTTAGCAGCTTTGTCGTTGTAGTTCCCTAGATTTAAATGTTTCGGTCTGGTAAACTATGTGTTCTGAGTCCCAACTACGCTGAATATTGCGATTAGCTTCCAGGAGAGTATGATCTGTGGGAACAACGGCCTTTCATCGCGGGACGTTTTTTCACAGGGTTTTTTACAGAAAAAAAACCCATCAAATTATTTTGGGGGGGTTAAAAAATTATATATATGGGATGTGAGTTTTTGGTAATAGATATAAACTGAAAAGGAATGGGGGTTAGGGGGAACGCCCCAAAATAAAAAAATTTAAAATTCGATGGGTTATTTCTATAAAATATTCAAAGTAAAAAACCCTGCGAAAAAACATCGACGATGAAATGACATGGAACCGATCTGTGAAAGTCTGTTTTGAAGCCCTAGCATCCCTGCGACTCAATGCTTTATTTTGTGCAAACTGACCGTGTGGGGCAGTGCAAGGTGTCAGAGAGCCTCCTGTATAAATAACGACTAAGCTTTCTTTGGTCTAAATGACATGGGTCGGTGTGAGGGGGTGGCAGGAAGCCAAGCGTGTCAGTTTATAGGCCAGAGAATGCAATAGGCATGCCTATACTCCTTGCAAACCCTTCCCCCCAAAGTACCCCATAAATATGTATCAGTGGGAGCAGCACTGAGTGTTTCCACACACACCAGGCCCTTTTTTCTATTGCCGTAGTATTGATTGCGTGGTTGTGATTGCTGGCAGGGTATTAGGGTTTCCTTCTCCCAGGCACTTGTCACAGGAATGAGGTAAAGCCTGGGCAGCTGGTAGAAGTGGGAGCATTTTAGCTATTTTCTGAGCTAGAGCTAATACGTAGGTTGTCAAACATATGTGGGTTCTAACCGGTATGTGGGAGTGTTGCAAAAGTTTAACTTATCTCCCGAAATACATTTTTATAAAATATGTACAGTGGGTCAATGCACCTGCTGCAGAGAATCGTGTATAACCCTTGGTTTCCAGATAATAATGGCACACTGTATGTGTTTGGAAACAATACCACTGTGGATTACAATCTGGGAGGAGCTTTCGTCCTTCCTTTAAAATGGGATGTGAGGGCGACAGGCTCGGATTGGCCTTTAGGGCAATGGCAATGACCGAAGTACAGGCACAACATGCTACTGTCGGCAAGTTCTTCTTTGTGTAAAGGTGGGACAGTTGAAAGGGTAACTTTACTATGCAGCTCCTAGATTTGAACCCTGTTGCCAAACAAATATTCTTTGAAATGAAGAATCTGCAACACATTTTACCAAAAACCTTCCCCTTGGGTACTACTCGGGGATGGCAATGTAATTTGTGACACTGGAACACTTTTTCATGTGTGCCCGAGATATTGTTATGCCCAGGTCTGACCGTTCAGCAACTAACCTTATGTGTCCATGGATTGCAAAGCACAAACCAAAGGAGAGAGAGCAAGCTCTTCGGGGCCTGTTTGGATGAGCATCGTCCTGCATTAAGTAGCATATTAGAAATCACTTTTATTCAAGCGTCATGTGTTTTATCAGTCTGTGTGGAGTGTTACATGAATGGTCGCTTGGTGTTCACATGACGATCAAGTTGCAGGTGCCAACACAGGCAGGGCCGGCTCAGCTTTTCATCCTTTAAAGGTATGGAAAATAATGGAAACATTTGCCCATTAAAGCGCTTCCTAAGTGGAAAAAGTGAAATCACGTGGATTAAAATCAAGGTTATTAGTACATTCCGACAGGCCCATTTTGAACTATCATCCTCTGTAGACGATAAAATGAGTGTCATTAACTTGGGTTATGACAGCACCCATTTGTTATGTAACTTGCAAGGTGCACACTCGTGTACCTCTTGGTTCAGTGACATTTGCGTGGAGACATGGGACGCAGCCAAGCAGGTTGTGTGACTAGTACTGATTGCGCTCAGGGAGGGGTGTTGGAGCACCATATGTGTAACTGTTTGTGGAACGTGTGCATAGATGGGACTTTGGTTTTCCCTCTCGTGAAGATCCCACTTTTATCCAAGAATGCCAAATGCAGTGGCCGGGGGACCCTTTTTGCGCCTGATATATCAGAGGTATGGTTTGGGATTACAGGCCCGGCTGAACTCTAATGCAATAGTTTCGGCTTATAGGAAGTGCAAGCGCCGCATAATAGCCCACATTGAAATGAGATTACAAGAGGGGGTTTTAGATGAGAAAAGTGGGCATTTGTCAACATTACCAGGGTTATTGAGAGTTCCTCTTCGTCCGTTTCTTTACACGCTGCTCATTACTGTGCATCAGAAAGACCACATCTAGTGTGAATAAAGGCACTGCATCTCCAGGGGTCGGGGCTGGCAATGCATTGCCTTACACTATGGCTTCGCGTCCTCTGGCGCTGCTTGCTGTACATTTGAACATTCCATACTATTTGTCCCTGTGTCTTGTATTCGTTTTGGTCTTGTCTGCTATGGCTATTTCCTCAAATCCTCGGTGAGGGGACCTTGATAAGGTAAGACCACACAGCGGTAGCATGGCTCTAGTACACTGCTAGCGGGAGGATCCTGGGCACTGAAACATCCAGTCTGGCTTCATGTAGCTTGGTGTGCCCATTGGGCGATTTCTTGGCACTGGTTCCCTTCGTGCAAATCAAAGTGAAAGTGTCTTTAATATTGAGCATCCTCTGGGGAAGCAGGTCACAGAGATGAGTAATGTTTATATTGTATTAACAACTAGATCATCCAGTCAAAGACTAGATGGGTATCTGTTCAATTTGACTTGAGGTATGGAATCCGTTCGTGTTCCAGATTGGGAGGGGGCATGGGTTTTGTGGGGCATGGGTTATGGGAGGGTTGACATGGGTTTTCGAGGGGGGGCCAAGTCTGTCTTTGCACCGGCCCCAAAAACTGTTAAGATGGCCCTGTCTGTACATGCCACGTGCTTTCCCTTTGGCCAGGTAGGGGTGCATGCATGGTAAATGAACACCTGTAGCAGTGCTGCTAGGCTTTTATCCAAACAGCTGAGCGTCTCTCAGATTTAATGGAACAGGCCACATCTTGAGCTGGTTGGACGTTTCTAGTCACATCACTAAAGCTTCTCGCACACAATTTACTGAAGCAAGGAATGAAATCTCTGCGCACAGCCAAGTCATACAGCTTCTCATTTACAACCACTGAGGCCGGTCATAGACGCTGCGTTTGCAGCTTATCGCCTGCATCCACGAGTTGCCTTCCTGTGCCACACGCTGTTTCCCTTCCCCTGACAGCAGCATGGAAACGTTTCCGGGACCCTGCACATCGTCCCGCAAGCAGGATGGTAGCCTGTTCATAGCCTGTATCCATAGTCTGGGATCATTCCTGAGCTTGGGAAGTTACAGAGCGGGTTGTGCACAGTGACTGGCCGTTGTCGCTTTCTCAAACTTCACAAAGGATACGGCAGCACAGTGCCAGATTTAACACCACATAAATGTGATGGAGAAAATTGCGGCACCAAGTGCGTGAGGTGTGGGATTCGGGCAGTTTGTGGAGCTACTTTGACATGGCAAAATTAGGGGTGGTCTTGGGGGTAAAAATTGTGCTTTTTAAATAGTATAAATAATTTATTAACCTTTTAACTGCCATGGGTTCCCCCCCCCCCAGTGCCAAGGACTTTTTTGGTGATTTCGGTATTTAACCATTCAATGCCTTCTAACATTTTCTCCTTCATTAACCCCTTAAGTGCCAAGGACGAGCTATCTCGTCCTTGCAACAGGGAGGTAATCCCAAGGACGAGATACAGTAAGCAGGGTAAATAAGCATTTTCCCCTTTTCTTTGATCCTCCTAAATCGTGACATTTGAGCAGCGAGGTTGCACACATCCTTTTCATTCTTTTCAGCCCCGCGAGTCCCATAGTGACATTCTTCGATCAAGAGAGTCAAGAAATCGTTTCTTTCAGAAGTCTGAACTCTACTGTGGCATGTCATTTGAATGGCAAAGCCAACAGGAGTAGGTCTTCTGCTGGGATATTGGCTGAGCCAGCCTAGACATATTTTCTTATATGATCGTTACTGGCATTATGCGCAAAGCAAAAATGAGAATGTTTTTATATGGGAATATTGCTGTCAAAGTGGACATGCATGGGCACAGCCAGCTTGAACATGGTTTAATACTGGCATATATTGTGGGCAAAGGCATTATGGAAATGCTCCTGTGCGCTGTTGGTAAATTTCATCTGTTGGATCTTTGGATTGAAACCAATTGCAAATTGTCTTTTTAACCAGTTTCTTACAGAAAGTGTGCTATTCATCACACCATTTCAACCTAGTATTCAAAAATATTTCTCTGGGAGGGAGTGACCCTTAACCACCCAGAACCATTTTTGGTTAGTTCGGACTCCCGCGCTATGCTATGGCCTATTTGTGGGTAATATTTACACCCCTCCAATTAACTTAATCACCAGCCACCAGTGGGTGCAAGGCTGGTGGGTGAATGGGTATGAATGTGTGCATGCCAGGCTGGGGCCCAGGCAAGGGGCACTGTATCATGAATGTTTTCTTACATGTTTTACTGGTATTTTTTGGCAAAACCAACTTGATGAATGTTATTACATGGAGAAGGGGTGGGGGTTTATGGTGCAATGGGGCAGGCAGACGGGAACAGTGCTCCAGCTATGATTTTGAAGTGGAAGTATTTTACTCCATATTCTTAAAAGTTATAAGTAAAATTATTTTTAGGGCCTCAAAACATAAGTCCTGTTCCCCATGGGAGTATTTCCTAAACGAGTAAAAATATGTTCAACTGCAAAACCCAAATATTTTTGGGAAGAATACTCATTTGCACCAAGTTATTCATGCACTTTAAAAGATACATTTGACCTCTTCCATAATTATAGCCGTTTCTTCGTGTGGTACTACATGCACTACTGGTCCAAACACATCCATGGATCTACTTGGGTGAAAGCAGGAGCACAGGCTTCTATGTGTCCAAATCCTATTTTTATTGGAAGTATTTTTACTCCCTATTTTTATTTTTTGGGAGTATTTGCCTATTTTTAGCGAGTAAAAGTGGCCGTTACACCCCTTATCTTTAGGGCTGAACGGGAAATGTTCTTTCTTTGGCATGGCATTTACTACTCACATAAGGGGCAAAGCCAACATGATGTGTGTTCTTACATGAGGAGGTTGGGGGCACTTGTGCAGTCAGCAAGTAAATGTCTTCTTGCGGTGCCATTGCATGTTTTACTGGTGTTAAATGCAAAGTCAACATGATGAGTGTTTGTACATATTGGGTGGAGGCATGTGTGCATTCAAACAAGCAAGTGCTTCCATGCTGTAGCAGTGCATGTTTTACTGGCATTGAGGGCAAAGTCAACATGAGTATTCTTACACTATGGTGTCGGGCTTTGGACAAGCAATTTATGCAGCAGCAGTAACATGCTTACTTCTTGTGGCAGAAGAGTTTTACTGGCAATAAGGGCAAAGCCAACAAGAGAATGTACATACATGGCGATACTGGCAGAGCTAGCATGAACATATGTTCTTAAGGTATCATAAGTGTGCATAATATTACTGCCCACAGCCAAAGTGTGCTGGTCCTTTTGGGTGTCGGGACTCAGGAGCCAGGTGCAGCCCCCTTGTTTCTACCCTACGTACACGATGTAAGGTTTGTTTAAAACACATCCTTCCATATGTCGCCTAGTGCAGGGCGCAGCATTTCCCGGCAGCAGCATGATCATCATGCACAATGTACATGCAAGGTGGTCCGGGCATGCTCGGAGTGTGGCGCGGCTCATGCTTTGTTGCAGAGCTTGGGAGGGGCCCTCAGTATGGCTTGCGGGGGGGGCTCAGCATGGCTTGCAGGGGGGCCCTCAGCATGGCTTGCAGGGGGGGGCCTCAGCATGGCTTGCAGGGGGGGGGCCCTCAGCATGGCTTGCGGGGGAGGCACACATTTTGTGTTCCGCCACTGGAGCATGATCTTCACCTGTGACATTCCCCACCATAGGCTGATCCTCTGCCACCACTGCAGCTTTCTGTACTCGTGACTGGTCTTGCGAGTCTCATTGCATTTTTCCCCACTTCAGATCGGATACTGTTTTGTTGAAGCCACGGAGCATCCCACCAAGTACCCAGCACTGGAGTGTGGTGCTCCACCATGGCCCGTGAGTATTCCACCACCATGGCCCGTGAGTATCCCAAGGGGTTTCAATGTGTCCACGGATGCCCCAGAGACCCAGCACTGCAGTGTGGTGCTCCGCCATGGCCATGAGTAATGCAAGGGGTTTCAATGTGTCCACGGATGCCCCAGGGACCCAGCACTGGAGTGTGGTGCTCCACCATGGCCTGTGAGTATTCCAAGGGGTTTCAATGTGTCCACGGATGCCCCAGAGACCCAGCACTGCAGTGTGGTGCTCCGCCATGGCCATGAGTAATGCAAGGGGTTTCAATGTGTCCACGGATGCCCCAGGGACCCAGCACTGGAGTGTGGTGCTCCACCATGGCCCGTGAGTATTCCAAGGGGTTTCAATGTGTCCACAGATGCCCCAGAGACCCAGCACTGGAGTGGGGTGCCCACCATGGCCTGTGAGTATTCCAAGGGGTTTCAATGTGTCCACGGATGCCCCAGAGACCCAGCACTGGAGTGGGGTGCCCACCATGGCCCATGAGTATTCCAAATGGTTTCAATGTGTCCACGGATGCCCCAGAGACCCAGCACTGGAGTGTGATGCTCCACCATGGCCCGTGATTATTCCAAGGGGTTTCAATGTGTCCACGGATGCCCCAGGTACCCAGCACTGGAGTGTGGTGCTCTGCCATGGCCATGATGATTGCAAGGGGTTTCAATGTGTCCACGGATGCCCCAGAGACCCAGCACTGGAGTGTGGTGCTCCGCCTGGCCCATGAGTATTCCGAGGGGTTTCAATGTGTCCACGGATGCCTGGGTTTAAGGGTAGCATCTAAGGAAGGCAGGCGCTGAGGATGTTGAACTTGCTGCATGTTCTGGTTCACCAGCAGCATTCCTCCTCCCGTGGCCCGTCTATGTGAAAATATTGCATCCGATACTGCGATTGCAACGATTTTTTTACAACGAATTTCAATGTAAATAAATGTGGTGGGAGACCCCTGCGTCCCCCCTCCTTGACTTCCCCCTACTTTATTGATTACCCCCAACCGCCATCTCTATTTTCATTGGCACTCATTGTTTTTGATACGTTGGAATCGCATTCGCAGTGATGGGATGTAGCACTGTTGTATGATACCCGTCTTAGCATCTCCGCGCCATCTCCTCAGGTGGGGCTGCCTCTCTACTGCTCTACTGCTCAGAGAGACACACTCCAGCGGCATTACTGAACGCGTGAACTTGTGGGTGTCTTTGAGCAAGGTCCACTATGTACATTGGGGCAGAGAAGCATAACTCCCAGGTTGCGCTACTCCTTTAATAATCACAATAGTTTGGTATTCAGATTCGATTCTTTTTTCATAATCATACCGAGGCAGCAGGTGCTGCTGGAGGGAGACTGATTGCCTGCCCATAACCAACATAAAGTGTATAGGGAACTTGATAAGCCCTTTCACTGTGCCACTACTTAGGTTTATATGTGTTTCCTGGCGCAGCTGAATTGTTACTGCCTAGAATGTTAAACTATAGTGCTCCAGCCTGGGCTGTGGTGGTTGTACCTCGCTAATGGTCTGGGTAACTGAGGTATGGCTACAGTGCCTGGCACACCACACGAGCACTGGGACAGGTTATGGCACTGCATGAATAAAGGGTGCCAATGCCTTTTGTATGGAGAGGGACCTGAATATACGTGACCCTGGCACGCTCGTGACCCCACATCGCTGCAGCAGTCCCCCCCCCACTCAATGTTCAACACTTCTGCCGCTGCCTGATTACTCTCATGCACACCATTGGCATGTGGTGTACTGCCCGCCACACTTCCCTTGCCTCGCATAAGCCAGACAGCAAAGCTGAATACTTGATCACTGGCACCCGCTACGGATCTGGCGTTAGTGTAGCGGGCATATCGTGGTGTAGCGGTATCCAGTTAAAATGTCGAAAAAAAAATTTCGAATGACAAATATGTCGAAAACATTTTACAGAATTTTTTTTTTTAGAGTGTATTATCTTTTCATTTACATGTTTTTTTTGTTTCGCGAGTAGAAAAAAGGGTTAAAAAAATTTAAAAGGCGGGGGTTGGGTGGGAACCAACCCCCCCCCACCATTGCAAACAAAATATAACAAAAAAAAAAGACATTCAACATTTTTTTTTTTCGGTATAATGTTTTCGACATTATGGCATTCGAAAAAATGTCATTCGGAATACTTACTAGGAACCCGTGGTAGCGTCTGGCATATGTGGAACTGCAAGGGTACATGTGGAGACTGCCTGTACATATGGTGTAAATGCGTTGCCATGGGCATATGAGGGCCGTATATGGGGACATGGTGGCACACAGGAGATAGGAGCACCTGGGCATAGCTTTGCAGCTTACTATGGTGCTAGGAGCCGATTATCGGATGCCATTGCCCGCCATATAGTGTGAGTGCACGCGCATATCTTGCCAGTACACATAATGTGACACGCGTGCCATGGCAAAGTATGACTCTTCTTGGGCATAGGGTACCATTCCTACACTGTAAAACCAACACGTCCTTGATACATAACACCATCGAACCCCGCATATTCTAATGATACCACCAAAAACACAGTTTCACAAAAATGCATTGGAAACCGCACGTCCATCCACTCCCCGTGAATACAGCATTGCAAACAATTCAAGAGACATATGCTAAAAACAAGCCAGGCACGTTGGCTTTGCAAAGGCGTGTTTAAAAATGAAGAGCTGTGTGGCCCATATCACCTGGCAGAAATATCTCACAATTACAAAATGATTGCTAAAGTCATCTAAAACTCACCCAGCGTATTCAAAATATCAGATGCTAAAGAGTGCCCTTTTCGGTGTTGGGAATGTCTGACATGCCCATACATCATTGTATTCCCATACAATGTACTGTACTTTTCCTGTAACTAAGTGTAACTACAAGTAACAGCGCCGCGATGCCTAGGGGCTGCCTTGTGCGTTATACACATGTAAAATAAATAAATAAATAAATAACTCCGCACCCCATACGAGACCACGACAGAGGCAGATGTGCACCACACACATGCCAATTAACATGGCGTAACATATTAGCTGGTGCCTGCCTATACTTGCCCGCAGGTAAGCCTACACTAAAAGTTGGTGCATGGAAAAAGACCCTTGCGGGGCAGACTCTGGGCGCCAGCAGACTAGCGGCCGCGCGGCGCAAGGGCGCCCTTACCAGAGTGAAGGGCGTGTTGAGGAGGGTGATGAGGATGTCGGCCACCGCCAGGTTGACGATGAAGAGGCTGGTGGCCGAGTGCATGCGCTTGTTCTTGATCACGACGTGGCAGACCAGCGTGTTGCCGAACAGGGAGAAGACGATGATGAAGGAGTAGGCCGCCACCAGCAGAGCCTTCACCAGCGGGTCCTGCGACTCGGGCCCGGGGCGCCGCTGGCTCACGATGCTGCGCCACTCCGCCAGCGTGTAGTTGTCCCAGGAAAACAGGCTGGAGATGTTCGGCGCCCTGAAGGGCCCCTGCAAAGTTGCGTTGTGCGGCGAAGTTGCAGACCGAGCCGAGGCGCCGGCCAGACACGTCAGAAAGAGCCACACGACGCGTGTCACCATGTCTGAAGCGCGACCTGTTCACTTCTACCTCACGAAGCTGCCACTCGTGTTCCGTTAGTCCAGCAGTGACGAGAAGGTGGAGCGCGGTCCTGTCAGACCCCCGAGCCGCAAAGACTCTCCATGAGGAGGCTTTGCCGGCAGAAAGCAGCCTCCTGCTGCCCCACTCTCGCCCTGCCGCGACCAGTGCTGATACCCAGGACACCAAGGCAGAGGATATGGCCAGTGCTGATACCCAGAATACGCAAGGCAGAGGATATGGCCAGTGCTGATACCCAGGACACGCAAGGGACACGCAAGGCAGAGGATATGGCCAGTGCTGATACCCAGGACACGCAAGGCAGAGGATATGGACACGCAAGGCAGAGGATATGGCCAGTGCTGATACCCAGGACACGCAAGGGAGAGGATATTGCCGAGGCAGCCGCTGTACGGTGCTGTCATCCTTCCAGTGTTATCTGCACGCTTATATCTCCGGCGAGCTGGGCTTCCACACACCGCGCACTGGCGGGGGGCTCCGCCGATTGGACTCCATCTAATTCCTCACTCTGACGCTCCTGTCTGGTCAAACCCTCGGTATTCATTCACATTTCCCCGTTCGCAGAGCCGAAACAGAACCCCTGCTACGGATAGCAACGTCAAGAGGCACCTGTTTCATTTAAAGCCTCTTTCCATTATGTGCTTTCCACTGGCTGACTGCAATACAACATCTACTCTCGGGAGGTTTTATTGTTACATTGTCTTTTGTTCTGTATTGTTTTGCTCAATCTACATAGGATTCCCATGCTGTCTAGACTAGGCAAGTGTAACTTAATGATACATGAAATATGCAGTCTGAAAATATAGCCAAAAACTAACAATACAATCATGTTTATTTATTTATTGTGCGTAAATTGAGTAAATTGTGTTTCAGAGCGTCCACAGGGCAAGGTGGAGGGAACATGGGAATGAAAATCAAATATCCTGGATGAGGAATTGTCCAAGAAGCCCCACGTATCTCACATTCGGTGTCCATGTGCTTTTATCAACAAGCGCATACAATATAATCCCCTTTTATCACCACTGAAAATTGCGCTCTGCTTTCCACTGCCCCATTCAACTGCAGGCTGGATTATTGCAACCATTTGTTGGCCGCACCACCGCTCTTAACATCAGAGCCCTTCAGGTCACGCAGAACAATGCTGTGCGCACCACTTTCCAGCTCTCTCAGCGAACACGTCTCCACATTTAGGAGAACTTTACATTGGGCCCCCATGAAACAAAGGATCTCTCATAAAGTCCTTACATTGGCTCACAAGTGCATGTCCCATTCATGTACCTATCTGATTGTGCTAAAACTAACACGACCACCAGAAATCTTCAATGGAGCTGACGACGGAAAAATCAGCTCAAGATGGAGGAGGCAGCAGGGTAACCCCTGCGGGGTCATGCCGCCAGGACCTGGGACCCTCCCCTGGGGGTCAAAAGGCGAGGGGCGGAACGGCGCCAAAGGCCTAATGGCCCAAAAGCCCGCGAAGGGCTGAACAAAGGAAAAGGGGCGGGGCCATCAGGATTTAAGCAGGCGGGACCGGGGTGCCAGGCATCTCGCTCCTGCACTGGGACCCGGTCGCCGCCTCGCAGGTGGAAGAAATTTCGTTTTGTTTCCCGTTTGATGGCGAGGACTTCGTGGGCTCGGCTTCCCGTTCCTGTTTGATGGCGTGCTCTGGTTGCTGGTGGGTTTCCAGTTAAAGGGCTGGTCCGGTGAAGTGTTTTCAGCGCTGAAGGAACGGGGTCTCAGTGAAGAGGGAGCCACGAGCGCAGGAAAAAATGCGCGGTCAGAGGTACGTGTGGGGAAGGGGCAAGGAATAAGAAAGTTTCCTTGGCGGGTCGGGCCCTTATGGCCCTCGGGTATCACCCACCCTACCTCTGCTTACCTCACGTTAATAGGTATGGGCGCAAGGGCATTAATTTGCGGTATGGTCGCAGCTACGAGCGACAGGTGAGGGTGGAGATATGCGCTCTTGCGAGTGCGCAGCAAAGAGGTCAAGCCTTGCATGGGCGGCATGCACACGGCATTAGGTGATAGAGGGGCGAGGCAGATCAGCGCGTGGGGGTAGCAAGCAGGATGGATTTAACCACTGTATTAGCCCAGGTGGGAAGCTTAATGGGATTAAAAACGGGGCGGGTAGGCTTCCTGCGAGTATCGCAGAAGTTTGACCGACCCGCCTTCGGTTGCAATCGGTGGAAATGTTGATTTTATGGCGGGGCTTGTTGAGGCTGCATAGAGGTTTAATTTTGGATTACGTGCATAGATAAGGGGGTTTGCGGTTGCATCGTTCTGGGTCTCCTTTCGGGCGCGTTGCACAAGTAAAAGTGTGTGGACGATAAACACGGGTGAGTCAGGATTGGCATCTCTCACCTAGGGTATGGGCACCAGTTCGAATATTACCAGCTGGTCAAGTGGCACAGGGAGTAGGGCGCTATCTTTAACATCCGCGCAGAGCCTGCTAACGCAGGTTCGAATCCCCGCAGGGCCAAAGCACAGTGGTTAAGGTCCTGGGCTCGGCACCGAACAAATGTGGCCCAAGCGGTTGAGTAATTTCCAGGGGCACGTGCTAAGGCTGGTGTACCGGCCATCTTGGTATGAGTTAATAATAAGCAGCGCTTAGGTACCTGAGGTTTCGCAGCACTATATAAATGCCAAATTATTAATAGAAGGCCTCTGTTTTGTCGTGCCACAGCGAGAAGTGTGGGGTAAGAGTGGTCGTGTTGCCGGTTTTGGGCACGACGTCTCGGTTAAAGGCAGTTCAGAGGAGTAATGCAGCCACCGTGCAGCACTGGATTGCAGCTGAATTCTGTAACAGGCGGTACTTTCGGGTACTGCATGCATTTTGATTCCGCAATCTATGGCCGGCCAATTCCAGGGGCCTCTAAATGCATAAACAACTGGTTTGCCCTCGTTCAAGTAGTACTGTGTAATGCACCATTGGGGACACGGGTGCAGGGAAAGTATTGAAAATATACATGATAGAGTAGTGGTAAATGCAAACAGTATTTTGTACATGGGTTAAAGAATATGGCATGGGGCATCACCAATATCGGGAAAGGTGCATGTAAAGTAGTGGTAAATGCGAGCAGTTTTGAAGAAGGGATAAGAAGGATGGCTGCCTATTATAGTGTTTAGTTGTATGACCGCACACCAAACGAGAGACCTTTTAAGGGAATGGGGACAGGAGAGATCAATGCGAGCAAACAGGTATCGGGCCTGGCATATCGTTCCCGCGGGATGGGGTGACTCCAGGGAGAAGCAGCATGAGGAGGAAGGTTGGTTAATGAGTTAACACAAGTAGAGTCTGTTTTTATAGGGGTATGCGGTGCAGGTCAGAGCAAGGATCGGGGTTTATTACAGTGGCCGGAAAGCGCGCAAGATTCAGGATGAACCAATAATGTTGCAAACGTGAGCAGGTCGCACC
Organism: Ambystoma mexicanum; assembly: GCF_040938575.1. Taxonomy (NCBI): domain Eukaryota; kingdom Metazoa; phylum Chordata; class Amphibia; order Caudata; family Ambystomatidae; genus Ambystoma; species Ambystoma mexicanum. The sequence continues at coordinate 845,793,511 of NC_090941.1, read as the reverse complement.
GCCTTCCACCCTTAGCCAAAATTGTCCCTGGGGGCACTGGGGAGATAGAGGTCTGCCCTTTTGTGGGGTGTGTCACTAATAAGGGGTTAGTTGGCACAGGGGGCATTGCCGATTTGTGTTTGAGGGAGTAAACTGAATGGGCGAAACCGGTAAATGTGCAGTTGTAACAAGATGTATCTACAGGATAGTAGGCTGGTAATTTATGTTTGCTTGGTCCTATTGCTCGACTATGGCATTTTCTCTGGTCGGCCCAGCGTTTGGTTTTCTACTGCTAAGGGGTGAAAACATGTGTGGATTTATTTCAGAGGCGAAGAACGATGGGACGGAACGTGTAATTGAGGCTTGGTTATAGTCAGCTGGGCATGGGCTGCCAGGAATTAATAGTCGCCCTTGGGATGCAGTTAGCAGGCTTTGGTAAACGAAGGGGGTAGGCCATGTGGATTTCTATGGTTTATTACTCCATTGTTTGCAGCGGGGGCATAAGAAATGTATTGGTAAATAAGGGCAGGAGGTGGTAGTTGGGTTGGAAAGTATGAGCAGCCGGGATGGGGTTTAGCTTGTACAGCGGCGCGCAACCCCAACCATAAGAGGCCATGGGAAAGGATGGGTAGCGAAAGCATTGCGCGCGGGGGTATTATCACCCATCTGCTGGAATGGTAGCTGCAGACATATCGCTTGTTTTGATGTTGCGCAACATTTGGGGCTCCCCTCGTTGTACTGTTGCGCTACGGCTTATTTAGAGTTTTCGAGGGCGTACACATCGTCCCATCTGGGTGGGGTAGGCCCAGGACAGGTGGACTTAACGGGCATGTTTGCCGCAGAGGTACAGGTTACGAGTTGTACCTGCGGGACGGCAATGTATTCATTGCCGCGGGCCGATGGTGAAGCTTCCGTCGTTAGCCGCAGCTTGTTAACTGAGGAGGGGTGAAGAGCAGAGTTCAGGTTGGACCCGCAGCGGGCCTAAAGCAAGCAGGCGTGGGGATGGTCTGCGGGTGGGGAATACAGCTTGGTAGCTCAAGTCTAATTGGACAAACTGTGCCCCCATACACCTCACTCGGGTGTGGAGTGGGAAGGGACCGATACTCAGAATCTCTCTACACCTGGAAGGAGGGTAGATCTCCACATTGCTTTGCGGGCCGGGGCCCCCCAGTGGTGGCATTCTAGAATCAGTTGCGCTAGGGAGCCACTCGGCTGCCTGTATGGGGGCGGGACGGGATAGCCGGACACCTCAACTACCGTTCTTGGCCTCCCAATTTCAGAAAGTGGCAAGTGGAGGACACAGGCTGGTTATCAAGGTTCCAAAGGTTTAGGAACGCATGTCGCAATTGATGGGGGCACATTGTAGCTGGAAGGGGTCGGGGCTTGGCAGCATGATCACCCTTTGAGCAAGAGGAGAGGGAACAGCACACGTGCAGACACCGAATAAGCTCGGTGAAACTTCTGGGTATTAAGCATGTTAAAAATAACGCAGCATAGCAGATACCGATGGAGTCGAGTTAAGTTTCGGTTAGTGCTTTTGCGTTCAGGGCCCTTCCTTCGCTCCACCCACACCCGGGGAGGTGATAAGGGCACGGAGGTAGATGGATACCTTTTTAGGCGGCCATAGTTGAGCAGAAACTGGTGTTCTCTGTAAAGGGTATATTATAGTTGACCAGGGGGTAAAGGCTGCGCTCTATGGTCAGACATTTTGGCGGTGGTACGGATTATTAACGCAGGGTCATCCAGCAATCTGAGGGTTTTGAGGCTCCTCAGGGAACTCACCAGAAGTCTGTTAATGCTGAACATTGAGGTTAGGACACGGCACATTCCAGGAGTGAAAAACACGGCCGCTGATTCTCTGCCTCGCTTACAGTGGGACCGGTTCCGAGACAGCTGCCCCGAAGCGAGGATGGAGATGACCCCATTCGAGGAACAGTGGTGGGGGAGGATTGGGGCGAGCTGACCTCGCTGGTAGAGACTGCCCTGGCTTCAGGTACAGCCAAAAGGTACAGGGCTTGTTGGGATCGTTTCATACAGTTCCAGGAAGAGGTGTTGGCAGGTGGCCGGGGGGAGAACCCGGTGAGGGCATTCATAGGCTGGTGCTGGAAGACAGGGAAGATCCGGGCGTGGGTGGGCTACCACCTGGCGGCCTTAGCACATTACGCGAAAGTAAAAAGGGAGAAGGACCCCACTAAGGAACACTACGTCTTGCTAGCCATGAGAGGTGGGGCTAGACAAACCATAGCAAAGCCAGACGAGAGGCAGCCAATCGATATTGGGAAATTGCACGGGTTGGTTAAATGTCTAGGTGCAGTGTGTAGGCAGGAGGCAGAGAGATTGCTCTTCACGGCCGCCTTCACGGTGGTGTTTTTTGGGGCTCTCAGGATCAGCGAATTGGTGCCGGAGAACAAGGCCGGCAAAGGGAATGGGTTCTTGCGCGTCAGGTACGTCCAAGTGGGAAGCGCTCAAGTCGTCATTTATGTAAGGAGATCAAAAACGGATCAGAAAGGAAAAGGGGCGGCGTTGACCTTACAGGCAATTCAGGCAAGCAGGGTTTGCCCGGTGGCGGCGGCGGAAAACTTTATGCAGTAGCGGCGGCCATCAGGAGCAGAGGCGCTGTGGCTCACGCACAGGGATGGGTCCGCACTAAGCCGCTTTCAGCTCAGGAAAGTGATGGCGCTAGGTTTGGATAACATGGGCCTGGCAGGGGGCCGGTTTGGGACGCATTCATTTCGGATAGTGGCCGCCACCTCCGCGGCGGTCGGGGGGGTTAGGGGCGGAGGACATCAAGAAACTGGGGAGATGGTCTCCAGGATGTTATAAAAGTTATGTCAGACCAGAAAAAATGTAAAGATAACCATGGCGTTCCCTCCATTTCATTTCCCAGCAGTGCGCCAAAGGAAACTACGCACAGTGTGGGTAGTGGGGCATTCATTCATCTCAAGGGCAGAGGCAAGTGTCCCAGAGCAGGCCCGCCCTGGTTAAGGCGGAGCAAGGTGGAAAGGTGGCAGGGGCAGAAGTGTCCCAGAGCTGGCCCACCCTGGTTAAGGTGGAGCAAGATGGAAAGGTGGTAGGGGCAGAAGTGTCCCCGAGCAGGCATGGCCGGAAGACATCAATAAAATTGGGGAGATGGTCTTCAGGATGTTACAAACGATATATCAGGGCCGCAAAAATATAAGTTAACCATGCCGTTCCCTCCTTTTTGTCATTTCACAGCAGCACAAGGAAGGAGGAAACGTACCGGGTATGTAGTGGGGCACTCATGCATCTCAAAGGCTAATGCGAGCTAGAATCAGCAGCAGGAGGCGCTGACGGATGGCGAGCTCAAGAGTGAGTGGCACGGGGTGCCAGGGATGAAGTGGGCTCAGCTAGAGGGGCAACTATGGAAATTGCTGAGTAGGCGACAGAAGCCAGAGGTGTTGGTAATACACTTGGGAGGGAACGACCTGACCAGCCTGGGGAGGGGTGTCCGGCTGAGGGACATTACGAGCTCATTGCAGGAAATAGCAGCACAGTTGGGCGAAACTGAAATTGGATGGTCGGAAGGTATTCCCCGGGCGCAATGGAGGGGGGCAGAGAGCCATGCAGCAGTTGAGAAGTCAAGGAGGAAGCTGAACGGGGCCGTGGCAAAATTCTGCAGGGGCAGGGGTTTCCATCAGACCAGGCATGGCTTGATTGATGGGAAAACACCCGAGTACTTCCTAAACGGACGGATGAAAACTTGTCCACGAAGGAAACGGAGCTCTTTTTCTGGGACATCTCTACCAAATTACTGGAATGGGAGAAGGAGACAGGAAGAAGGGGAGCCACAGTGGGCGAGAACCCACTCAGTGGCGTGGCGGTGTTTGGGCAACCAAGCACAAATGATAGACTCCGGACGAGCCAGAAGGAAACGGAATGGGTCTTCGCTCTTCCGGACCAGCGCCTCTTGGGGGCCTAAACGGCGGGGGCGTCTGGTAGGGACAAATAAGGCTCAGCTTCCCCCAAAAACAAACGGCGCTCTCCCCACCTACGGACACCTGCACGGGCAGGATTGGAACAGGTACAATGGGTCGGGGGAGTTGGGGGCCTACTATACCAAGTATAGGGGGAAGCAAAGGAAATCCGGCAAGCAAGCGCCACACGGACAGAATGAAGTTCACAAATGTGTACAAATAATTCTGTTGTCATGGAAATAAAACTGCGGCCAAGTTTGCCATTTGAAATTCTGTGTCATGCCAATTTGTGGGGATAAGGAGTAATGCATTGGGGTGCATGCGCAAAGAATAATTGGCAGTAAAGGCAAATGGACGGCTGCAGGGGTTATCATCTGCAGCACCTACCCTCATCCAACCCAGATTTAAACTGGTGCGTTTTGGCCGCTTTGATGTTCAAGCTCCACTTCTGTGGAACCCTCTTTCTGCTTCCATACGCCTTATGAACAATTGCTCCTCATTTAAAAAGGCAATTAAGACTAATCTTTTTAACCTGAGCCCTAATTAAAGAGTATTTTTTTCTTCCCTTGCCCCTCATTGGTCTGATTTCTTTGCTTGTTGTGTGTTTTGTCGTGTTTTATGTGCGCCTTGAGGCCGACGGGCATGAGGCACAGTACAAAAATAAAAAAGAAATAAATAACAATGAAAGAGGCCTTTTGAGCATTCAGAACGTCTTAGTGGAAAAAACGATTTGTTTTGTAGAACGCAGGTTCCACCAATGTAAAGTAATATGGCATTTGTATAGCGCCTATTCCCATTGGTATGGCCTCAAAGCGCTGTAGGTGAACACCCTCAGGGGACCGAACTCTATGGTATGGGAGATTCGTCAGAATGCGTGTGTGCATTTAATCAATACAAAGGCATACAATTTGCATTTATTTGAGCACTTCCTGTGCCGAGCCTATGCCAATATGGTGGTCCTGTGGTACGAGGCCAAAATGGCATGAATGAAAGAGAGATTAAAAGGGGATAGAGAAGTTTTAACAACCTTGCTGGATGCCAATTATATATGCAACCAATCCGGTCTGTTATGGAAAGGGATTCCAATGCCCCCTTTCCTCTCGCTCGCAGCTTGTTGTGTTGTCATTTCCTTTCCTGTAAAGCACACTGATAGCATGTAGTTAGGTCAGCACAAAATAAATAAATAAAGACTGTTCAGTGCTATAGAAAGAGAAGGTTGTCTGGTAAACTGAGCTTTTGCATCTTCACCCTACTGCCACCTCTTAACTACACAACTGGAGCTCGGGGAAGTGATTGAAAAGAGGTTGTGTATATGCAGATTATTCAGAGCGGAGAGAAGACACCCACCTTAGAGGGGCCCAGTATCTATGATGCCCCAGGAATCCTCAAAGGCTTCCTGGCGGGGTCAATGAAAGCTCAGAATGCAGCCTCAGGCCCATATCCTGGACAGCATATCTGCATACTGAAACCCATCATGCCTGGTCACCCTCTTATCATTACCATAGAATTGTCTGCTCGGAGGCTGTGGGGCTCTTCAAAGCTGATCTTTCTGTGCATAAGTGTTCAATATGTTAGCTGAATGAGTCCCTCCCTCGCAATTCATCAATACTATGATGTGGTATTACTGCAGCATAAACCGCTTCACAAGCAGCAAGTGTGCCTTCGCCTTTCACACTGTCTATTCTAGGCTCGGCAGGATATGGGTATATATCTAAGACAAGGAGTCCATGGGAGGAACATCCAGTAGAAAGAACATTACCAGGGTAAGTAATGTGTTCTTCTCAGGGATTGTGTCCTCCCAATGATTCCTAATTGTAGATAGACCCCCATAGCAGTTTTGTAGATGGAGTTGGGAGGAGTGGATTTTTCTTTAATGTCCTGATTATGGATTGCTATTGTGCAGAACACCTCTTCCAAATCGAGTGTCGTAATTTTAGGGGGGACAGGTGTGTTTGTTCCCCCAACATTCATGGCACACCATTTTGTCCCCATTCATTTGGGTGGGGCACATCTTTTTCCTACCTGGCAGATTTCATCCCACCCAAGGCCTGGAGGAAGTGGTTGACAAATAGGCGGGCTATAAATGACCTAGCAGGTGCTTCTATTGAGGCCTAGGTCCAGGCCTACAGGATTTCAGTGGCTGCCAGAATTTTGTACGCCCTAGAAATCTTCCCAGCAAGGGCATTAAATTGGTTACCTGTTTTAGAGGGTAAGATTTTGCGATCACTACTAGAACTACCTAGTCCTGTACCAGTGGAAGCAATTAGAGGCTTGGATATAGGCTCTCTTCTTAGAACTGATGGAGAGTCTGTATTGCCTTTGGAGCAAGCGGCACGCCTGTTTGTCAGAGGATGTGCGTGAAGCCTGCAACTTCTGCTCAGCCACTCTGCACTTGTGTTTCAGAGCGGCTAGGTCAGCGTCATGCCAGGAGTTGCACTTATCAGGTTTCATGTGGATCCTCATGGCAGGGGCAAGGATGTCCAGGGTGTTTGAAATGGAGAGATGTAGGCTAGTGAGGGCTGTCTCAGGGTGCGTGTCAGTGGCATGAATAGAAGGGGGGAGTGAAGGTGGCAGCAAAAACTGCTGACACTTGCTTTAATGGTTGAATGAAAGAGAAAGAGGCTGGCAGTGCTGGTGGAGGCTTAGCCAGGGGCCAAGAAGGTCCAGGTGAGAGGACAGGAGAGCATGATCAGACCAGGAGATAGGAGTAATTAGAGGGTTGGAGATGGGGAAGTCTGAGGAAATGAGAGCATCCAAGGTGTGTCTGGCAGAGTGCGTAGGGCCGGAAGGAAGAATGGAGAGTGAAAGAGTCACAGAGGTTTCGGAAGTGTCCAGAGGCTGCATTGGTGAAGGTGAATATTAAAGTCACTGAGGAGGATCAGCTTGGAGGAGGGGGTCAGGAGAGAAGAGGTGAGGTCAGTCCAATCAGAGGAAGTGGGAGACCTGGCCAGGAGGCCTATCGATGGAGGCCAGAGTTAGAGAGAAGCCAAGGAAGACGTCAAGCCTGCACACAAGTCATGCGAAAGAGGAGTAGGCCTGAGTGGGAATGATGATTGCAGGGACCCACTCAGGGAAGATCAGGGCCACTCCACCCCCGGGCCGGTTAGGCATAGGTTTAGAGTGGATCTTGTAGTCCTCAGGGAGGAGAGTGTCAAAACTTGTAAGAGAGCTGCCAGTGAACCATGTCTCGGTGAGAGCGAGGACATCAAGGTCAAAGTCCTCAAGAAGATTGCAGACGTCAGAGGAGTGTTTGATGGCAGAGCGAGAGTTGAGGGTAGTCAAGTGGAGCAAATTGCCCCTTTTGAAGGTCTTCTGAGGAGGGGTACAGGAGTGTGGTCACCCGTCAGAGTTGGCAGAGGAGTCAGAGGGAAGACAGAAAGAGTAATGTGGGGAGGGGTGGAAGTTGATGAGAGACGGGAGACACCACTCAAGGAGGAGGAGGTTGGGTTGAGATCCCTTGGCCATGACAGTGCCATACAAGTAGACATTAATGATGACCCTAGGGAAAAGGAAGGGTGGCAAGAGTTCCTCCAAACGGTTGTCAACATTAATGGAAGAAGAAGAGAAAGGGGAGAGCGCAGGGACCATGCGGGGAATCCAAAGGTCCAGCGAAGGAACGACAAAGAGGACGTCATTGACAGTTTGTCTGAAAGAAGCATTGACATAGGTGTCAGCAATGGGGAGGCCTGGGTTGGAGACCAGGAGGTCCTTCTTGAACTTTTTCCTTCCAGACTTAGACACACAGAGAGGATAGGTGATAGAATAAAGCGTATCCACAGAGCAGAAAAGAACTGGAAATCCCAGCGCTTCTACACAATAACATTAGCTATGCACAATTCAAATCCTGATCAATTACTCAAAGATTGACAAGCTCGCAGCGGGTGAAAGTATCAGGTCATGGAGCCTCTTCTCAGGTCTCCAGCAATTAGTAACTGATAAGCAATTGATACGATCACACTGCGCGTGTGTCCTAAAAATTCAATTAATGCAAACAGACAAATTCAATGTTTGCATTAGCCGACACATGTTTTGAGCTCAGCTCTTTTTTCTGGGGCTTATGATCCCTTGTATACCGAATCCAAACTAATTAGATTCCAAATCTGGTGCATTCACCCATCAGATATCATATATCTCCTCGCTATTGCAGCATAGAAACTCACTGCTGAAACAATTACTACCATGACGGCTACTAACTCTTAGGTGATAGAATAGCAATTCTAGAAGATAGGGGAGATAGAGAGCACCATTGGGGAGCAAGAGGGGCAAAGGCAGAGGGAGAACTGAACTGCAAAGCACGACCCAAATACACAAAACAATGCAATAATCGAACGAAGTGTGAAAGGAAGAGGATACAACATACAGAAGAAAAAACATTGTACAATAAGCACATTTGAATTTCCAGAAGAATAGAAAAGAGCATACAAATTCAACAGGGCCAGCATAATTTAAACAAGCAGATTTGAAATTCCCAGAGAAGAGTGAAAAGGCCAAATTTAAGCACAGCAGCAGAAGCAAAATGGAAATGGTTCCAAACTATGCATCAGTTACACGTTACAGCCAATATGAGGAAGGAGAGAGGTGATTGCAGAGTGCAGGCAGGAAGACCATAATGCAGATTAGGGTAGAAGGCGACACAGTGCAGGGAAAGTCAATAGCACAATGGAGGCCAATAAGTAAAGTCAGAAGGTTGGAAGTCAGGAAGATATAGCCGGCCAGTATGCATGAGTGAGGAAAGGCATTCAAGGTGCCGAAGGTGTAACTCCAGGTAAGCACAATAGAGAGCACAGGAGCGAGAGTCAGGAAAATGAGTGCTGTGAAAGACGGCAAAGAACATGGAGAGTTGGCAGCAGTGACACAGGGACAGCTGCAGCACGACGAGGATGCAAGGCCACATAGGGAGAGAGCGCTATGCAGGGGAGTAAGGCAGCAACAGGGGGGCCTGTGCAACGCTCAGACGCGATATTGCTGTGAGTGTGGAGGGAGTTGCCAACTGTACACTACGAGAAGTGAATAGGTGAGGAGAGTTGAAGTTTGGATCGGTGAAGAGTAGGAGAGGGCCCTCCAGAGGCCAGACAGGCCCAGGCAGGGTCACTCCTATGACCTTATAGGTGGCCCTTTGATGGGGCCGGTGTTGCCTGCCGGCTCTCGGGCCAGGCAGCACTATGGAGGTGAGATTAGCCATTCAGGTGGTCTTCAGGCAACTAAAGCTGTCCAGAGGCAGTGAGATGATCTTGGGAGTCATGATGGAAAGGCCTCACAGAACCGGGTCAGCAGTGCAGCTCCATGCGATCACGGGTTCTCATGGGCAGGATGATGTGAGCCCAGGTGAAAAAGGAAATGAGGTCCAGACAGGGTAACCCCTGCACCTTATAGGTGGCACTTTTAGCGCGCCAGCATTGTCTGCTGGATCCCGTGCCAGGTAACACTATGAAGGTGAGATTAGCCAATCAGGTGGTCTTCTGGCAACCAAAGGTGTTCAGAGGCAGTGAGATGAACTCAGCGGCCATGATAGAAAGGCCACACCGAACCGGGTCTGTAGTGCAGCTCCATGTCGATCTCAGGGTCTCATGGGCATGATGATGTGAGCACAGATGAAAAAGGAAATGAGGCCCAGACAGGGTCGCCCCTATGCCACTATAAGTTGCTCTGTGAGGGGGCTGGTGTTGCCTGCCGGCTACCGGGCCAGGCAGCACTATGAAGGTGAGATAAGCCATTTAGGTGGTCTTCCAGCAACCAAAGATGTTTAGAGGCAGATAGATGATCTTGGCGGCTATGATGGAAAGGCCACATCAAACCGGGTCAGTAGTGCAGCTCCATGCAGTCTCAGGGTCTCATGGGCAGGATGATGTGAGCCCAGGTGAAAAACTCCTTGGATGATTCCTCTGCTCAACTTTCATTTGGCTCCTCAATCAGTCGTAAAGCTTTTCTTGTGTGACAACTTTTCAACTGATTGATGTGAACCCATTTTTCTTCTGTCTGTTCTCCTTTTGGAATGCAGATCTTGTAGGCGACAGGTGATATTTGATCTACAATTTCAAAGGCACCACGCCAATACGGAAGACATTTCCGCTCTGTGGTCTGATTCCTTTGAAAACTGTACAGAAAAATATTATCCCCTACTTCGTGCTCCGTTTTGGTGGTCTTTAGATCATAATATGTTTTCATCCCTTCAGCCGACATTTCTAAATTCTGCTGAGCATAAGCAAAAGCATGCTAAATGTGCTACAGTGAACATGTACGTGTTTCTTCTAGCGGAGCCAACCACTGGTCCGATGAAATCGACTTGCAAATCTGACCAAGGCAGTGTCATTCCCCTTTTTTGTAGGGGGGCTCTGTGTGTGGGTGAACTGAGTTGGAATTGAGCAAACACAAGACACCCCTTTAGGTAAATGTCGAGGTCCTGGCCCATGTGTGGTCAGTATGTAACCTCGCACAAGATTTCTAATGTTGTATGAAACCACATATGACCGGCAGTTATGGGTGTGGTTCATCATCAGGCTTCGAAATGAGGTAGGTACCACCCACTGGTCACAGCCAGATATGGCTCTCCTTACCAACGAACAAACTTGGATACGGAACATCTTGGAGAACTTCATCAACACCTGGAGATCCTCTTTACCAGCATAATCCGACTCTGCTAGAGGGAAATTCATGGGGTTTTCAACATGATAGGAGCACCCACCAACAGAGACTGTGGGCATACCTTAACAAGTGTCTTCTGCATAGACCTTGTGTGAGGAAGTTAAGTGATCCCCCGTCCTAGGTTTCGTTGGTCAAAGGCCTTTTTGGACAGGAGGGTGGCTTGGGATCCAGTGTCCACCAGAGCCGATAATTCACACTGACCTTGCACCCTGACCGGTGCATAAAATTGGCCTTCTTTCTCCTCCTGGGTGCAAAGAAAGTGTGAGTTAGTTGCCAGCCCGGTGGTCATTTTCTTAATATTGAACTCTGACGCTGTGTGATCTTGGACAATTACTAAAAATGGGCGGATTGGGGGAATCCTCTTTCTCCCCCAATTCTTTGCTATCCTCCTTTACCTGGAGGCAGTTCTGAGAACCTGTTTGGAGGGAGGACACCTCAGTTTCTATTCCGTCTGGCTCACATTTTTGGGTAGAATAGTTTCTTGATCTTGGTCGGTCTCCATACTTACCCTGTCCCACTCAGGGTCTTTTGGGACCCATTTCTATTTGGGAGGTATCCCCCCATTTCTGAAAGAGATGGTCTGCTTACCTGAATCCTCCAAGAACTCTTCTCTTTCAAAGGGGATAAATCCTGAGTTCCTCCACAAAGTGGGTTCTTCTTTGGCATCTCCTACTTGCTCTTTGGGTTCTAACTTTCCAGGGGTAGAAGAGTCACTTTCAGGCTGAGAGGTTTCTAGAGATTTTGTCTGGGTGATAAAGGAAGTTTCCTCAAGGGCTTGGCTTCTCCCCTCCACCCCTCTTCGGGTTAGGTTTAGGGTTGGACTGAGCCCTCAGCATACACCAAGGTCGTCTGTCAGTTGCTGGAACTGGCAGTCCAGCTGCAAGATGTTTTCTGGGTTGCAGGGAGGTCTTGAGTTGTACCTCTGCTGCTCCCGAAAAGGGTAGCTGTCCCTTCTCGGGTAGCTAGCGCACTGGATATTTCCCCCATAATTTTTCATCCTGAATCCCCCTTCTCCAAGGTTCAGGGATCTATTGTTCTCGAATCGGAGAGAAAGAGGAGGATTATTTTGGAAGTTCTGGTTCAGGGGGTATCTAAGGAAAAGGTTCAGGATTGTAGGTGGAGTGATACTCCTCTCCTGAAGGAAGTCTGAAGGGACGTTTCCTGGGGCAGTACTTACCTGATTGGTTCCTGTGAGAAACCTGAGGGCAGCCTCATATCTACTCCCCTTGTGTCCTCTTCTCATCACTCTTGGATCCCGACCCTGGGGGTGTAGAAGCAAGGGAGGATCACATGGGTGGAGTGTCCTTGGGGATTTGGAGTGGAATGTCCTCAGGTAAGAGGTGGTATTCCCCATTTCCCTTTTATGGCGAACCCTATATCCCAGAGGCAGTTTAGGGGTATTGCTATCCCTGTCCCACTGACCCAGAAAATGCCCAAAGATATTATCACTCTAGATGCATCAGAAATAAGGTGAAGAAGAGTGGAGTTAAGGATAACACAGGAGAGACACAGTATCCCCCTTTTGTCTATTGAAGAACAACCTAACTCTCCCCCAGGCTTTATAGGCTATTATAAGCCAACTCCCCTCATATTCCCATATTAGACCTCTGACACTACTGAGACGAGGAAGAGGCGACTAAGAGTAATGAACACTAAGACTTCATTTCACCACTCTGGTACTGGGACCAAGAAGATGCCTGCAGAGTGCTTTGAAAGTCACGCATGTCCGTTTAACTATGGTCAGGCAATCCACACCACCAACCTGTCAAGCGGTTGCAGGTGTATATACCCATGGAACAGCAGAGAGAGCTACAAGGAGGCCTGTTTGGGTGAGATCAGCAGGGGACCTGTATCGTGAGGTGACAGCCGTGGTGATATGATATGATATGATATGATATAAGTCATTTATAATGTGCCTGTACACAAGTGTTTCTAGGCGCAAACCTAGAACCTGAGTGGGACCTGAGAGGGAGCCAGGATGCCGGTCAATGTCGCAGACAACCTCTGGAGCCCAAGTCGAGCCGTTAGACTGCCAAATGTGTGGGCACCTCCATTATCCAGAGGAAGCTGCTGGTGCTGAGAGCAAGCCGGAAGGGAGAGGACACTGTCTGCATACGTGGAGGAGAGCAGAGCTGCCAGTGTGTGCTCTGAAGCACCAGGAATATGAGCAGGGCTTGCAGGGATCGGCCTGCTCGCCCGTGAAGTAGCAGAGAAGCCAGAAGCACCCGGAATGGGAGCGAGGCTCGGAGAGACTGTCCCGCTCACCAGTGAAGCAGATTAGAAGCCGCGTAGCCACCGGAGGAGGAACGCCAAGGACTGGTGAGTGGAAAGAGATGTCACTCAAAGCCTGGGGCGCTGCTAGGGCTACACATGAACACAAAAGTGTCATATAATGCATATTGAATCCCGAACTGAAGGAAAACCCGAAGAAGAGTTGAACCATACACATTGAATACCAAAATGAATGAAACATTGAAACAAAGCGAAACTACACACGTTGAATGTTGAATTGAATGACACTTTATGAGAACAGCTAATAGTGAATGAAAGCTAAAAGGGAAAGTGCCCTTTTTAAAGCAAACTATGGAAAAGAGCACAAGTTTGAAAGAGTGTGACAGAAAGGTGGGGATTACATAAGACTCTCTCCAATGGAACCTTTATGAATGGATACAGTGCGGCAAGGCCAAAGACTGGCAAGAGGTGTATGACACATAATGGCAGAGCTAAGTGGCTGATCAGGAGAAGCCAGGAGAGTGTGAACCTGCACATAATGCCACAAGGACAACAAAGAGAAGCAAAGTGAAGGTGAGTTCAGACATAAGGGCAAATGCAGAAGAACCTGTGTGGGCTGAAGAGCCTAGGGTTCCTGGTTGCGTGACCTGTGATGGGTGGACCATGTGGTCTGACAACTGCACCTAGACCAGGCAGCCGTGAATGGTGAAAACCAAAGACATTATGAAATATACCAAGAAGGAGCAGAACTGTAAGTGAGCTAGTGAAGTAAACCAGAAGGGGGATTAAGTTAGCCTGGAGTTGTGTTGAACTTTGAAAGACTGAAGCCAATATCAATTAATAGTTTGAAGTCTTGGGGAAGGCCACCTTGAGACATGATAAACTACAAATGCTATCTTGAGGACGGAGCCTCAAGACCCTCTTATTTGAAGTGTGTTCCCTTAAACTTGGGGAAGTGAACCCCATGGATTTGTGGAAACACTTTGAACTTGAGAAAGGTAATCTTGGGACTTGTATGGAAATGTCTTGAACTTGGGGAAGGGGATCTGAAAGAGAAGCTGAGAGCTGGAAAAAGCTCCGAACTTTGTGTTGATCACCATTTCTTTGAGTATTGACATCCCTACACATTGCTTAGCTTTAGTTGTGAGGGAAAGGATAGGGTTTGGACACAGACAGACTTTTAAGTTGAACTCTTTGACTCAGACTTTCCCTTATTTTCATTCAGGTAGGGAAATCCCACCTTAGCATAGGGCAAGTTAGACCTTCTACCATCCTGACATTTACTTTAATAAATTATTTTGTTTTAAACTTTGAATCTGTTGTCTGTGTCTTGCTTCATGATACCTTCACATTCCCTCCCCCATGGGCCGGTGGAGTGTATACATACCCCAGGATTGGCTTGGTACCCTAGTACCTAGGCCTTACATAGGTAGCCGGATCAGAGGGATCATTGTTCTGAGCCCCTGCCTGACTACCATTCGACTGGGATGGGTTGGAGGTCCCTTCTTCTTTCAATTAGTCTTGTTGGAAGGAGGGTTACTTTTAGGCCCCTTATCTCAAGGTCTAAAGGAGGGGTAGTTCTTACCTCTGCCACCTTCGCAGCAGCAGGTGTGTTAGATGGCTTAGGGGTTTTGGGGTGCTTTTATTCTCAGTGGGCTTCTGGACCTCATATATCCTGGTGGCTTTTTCAATTACCCAATCGAGGGTCCTGTGTTCATGGAAATCATGTACAAGCTGAGTTATTATGTATTTGAGGAGCGCATGTAAATAAGTGGTCATGAACTCCCCACTATGTGTGTTCACCCGCCGGGAAGTCTGCGCAAATGCACTCTTTAATTCCTGCACAAACTTCATAGGCGCCTGATCCTCCCCACATTGCAAATTATATGCAAACTTACGGGCTGCCTGTGAGTTTCTATGTGAGAAGAAATGTTTTAAAATGTCCTCCTTATAGTTGGACCATTTATAATGATCCTGGTCCTCCAGTCCAGCAAAGAAACTGGAGTACTCAGGTGAAAATGTCAATTTCTCAAATGCGATGCAATTCACAGCATTTCTGAACTGGAGTGATGCCATCATCTGCTCATAAAGTTCCAGGTGCTCCCATACTGAATACGTGGCCTTTTTGTGGTATGGGGTCAGGAAGATCTTTATGGCCTTAATTTGTCTTATTGGCTCTTTCAGTAAACCATTGCTGTTTCCCTGTCTTTTTCTTCCTCTGCACTCGAGTCCATTCATTTTCTGACTCAGAGCTACTCTGTGTACTCCATTCCCTGTCCACTATGTGCTCCCTATCTCTGTGAGATCAGGAATACCTCCCAGAGTCATAGGATCTAGACTCCTCTTACCTGGACCCCAGTAAACCCTCAGGGTCACTCTCCCTGTAGTTACTTTTAGGCCCAGCATGGAACACAGTTTCATCATCCCTCCTTCCAGGGAGTCTGGGCAATTCCCCCCCCCCTTCGCCTGAATGCGCAGAGGGTTTTACAATGCTCTTCTTAGGCTGAGGGTCTGGTTTTTCTCCTTCAGTGAAGCGGATAAGGTGGTCTTTTTGTAGTCTCGTCTTCAGCCAATCTAACTCCCTGACCTTCTCATCATAAGAATTTTCATGGTCTGAAGTACTTACAGAATCCTTTTTTAGCCTCCCATGACACGCTGGTCTGGCCCCCTTCCCTTCTGTACGGTACGGGTCAATACTCATCAGAATCAAACAAGGACTGTCCTTCTGGATCAGTTTCGCCAAACCTGGGTAAGTCCAACTGCCTCATGTTCCCCTGTTCTTTTTCGGTGGCATGCATGAGGTCAGTTCCCATTTTTACATGGTGGGTTGTAAATGACTGGCATGAGTCCCCTGGTGGGAGGGCCACCTCACCTTGATCAGTGGGCATTGTCCCATATCCCGATTTGTCTGGGTGCCTCAGAGCTTGTTTGTAATTCTCAATTTCCTTTGTGAGACTCTCACACCTGCTTTTCTGTGTCCTTATTTCCTGTTGGTATTCAGAGAGCTGGCTTTTTAATTCTCAGACTAAGGCCCGATTAGTCTCAAGCACCCTGCTCTGAGCTGCCAACCGATCCTTCGTTTGCTGCACCTCATGCTGAAGTGATTCATTCTCCCTCTGTGAGCCTTGTATTCTGCATGCATATTCAAGGCGCTTTTCCTTCAGAAGACTAATCTCCTTCTCTTGCACATCCCTACATTGTGCTGCCTCTGATGGTTTATAGTCATAATGTAGAAAAAAAAATGTCGACTTACAAAAATGTAGAAAAAAAAATGTAGAAAACAATAATGTCGAAAACCTATACATATAATGAAAAGAGTCCATTTTTTGAAAAAGAAATGTCGAAAAAAAAATGTCAATTAGCACTATCAATAAATAAATAAACAAGAAGAGTATCATTTACTAGGGGGGGTCCCCCCCAACCACCCTCACCCAACACTCCCCGGCTACCCCCCCACCCCTCCACCACCCTCTCACCCCTCATACTCAACACATTTTAATTATATATATATATTTTTTTTTTGAAAAATTCGAAAAAATGTAGAAAAAATTCGACATTATTGGTTTTTGACATTATTGTTTTCTAAAAAAAATCGACATTTTGACTTTCTACATTATTGCTTTCTACATTATGACTGACCACCGCCTCTGATATCTTCTATTTGTCTCAGTCGCTCTACCAGCTCATTCCTTTCTTCTCTCACTTTGGTGAGTTCCTGGAACCTGGGCTCTCCCTTTTCTGTATCCATCTTTAATTTGTTTACTTTTTGTAGCAAGACACTATTGTCCTGCAGTGCGCTTTCTTTTTCTTTCACCAGTTGCATTTTATGTTTTTTAAAACTTTAAAATCTTAGTGCAACTGATCAAATTCATTCTTGGAGTGAACCCCTTTTATAATTAACTGGTTATTTTCATATTTCAGTTCCTTAATGATGTCATGGTCATGAAATCAGGGGCACAGGCATGCAGGGGTCGCATGCACAGAAGACCTGGGCGGACACTGTCCTGGCGCCTTTGGCGCCATGCTCATGAACAAAAGTAAACAAGAACATCCATTTCACACCAAAAGACTTTTATTATGGACATAGCACTTCAGATGCATTAACCTTAAACATTCCATCCCTTAAGCAGGATGCATTAACCTTGAACATTCCATCCATTAAGCAGCCCCAAGTTTATCCTTGGGTGTGGCTGCTAATGGACTGCCTTCACACGTGCTCACTCTCTAGGAGTGGCAGGGTGTGGCTGGTAAGCCGGACCTAATGGGCGTACCCACGATCTCAGCTATATAAGCTGCCCCAATCCTCTAGACAGACGCTTCGCGTTATTCTGCACTTGAAAGCAGTGTAACGCTCACCGTCACCTGTGGTCAGACTTACCTTTGAAGATCCTGCTTCCTGGACATCCTGCTTCCTGCCAGTATACTTACCAACTGGGTGAAGCTGCTCTTACCTGTACCTCTCTTCGGCAAACCAAGTATTCATCTTTACACTTTCCAGAACACCAAAATCTTCATCTTGGCACCGCATCACGACACGGTCCATCGTCGACAGCAGCGCCTGCAAGGAAAAACAAAAGACAAGGTTAGACATCGAAAAAAACAGTCAGTTTAAGGTTGCGCTTCGCCATACTTTGTGCTTTTCCTCAAACCATCACTTACCTGCTGTCGAACATTGCGGTAGCATCCATCTTCCATCCGGCCGCGTCTCGCATCTCATAGCTGCATTCAGGTCGCATTTCCATGTAAGGCAAGAAAACAGAAGAGAGACATTATTGCGGGCATAAATAGGAGCAACATATAAAGACATTAAACAGAAGGAATAGCATCACAAGAGCTCAAGAAAGACTTAACAGTCATAAGGAGACTTATGCCAGCTGGACTGGACTAATCCTTAACAGGGATCAGTGAAGGAACTAGATCCAATTCGATGCGCCCCTGCCAGAAGTAGCAGGACAGAGAGCTTATCTTCCATAATTGCCTTCACGCCATTGCCTCTACGGCCGCTTACCATGCAAAACTCCTTAACGCAATCAGACCTTATCTGTCAAAAGACACCTGCACTAACATAGCCAGGGCCATAACCGGCTCGCGACTTGATTACTGCAATATTCTTTTCCTTGGGACCTCCAACAAAAATCTTGAGAAGCTCCAAGTAATACAGAACAGTGCCCTACGCGCTGCACAAGGCATTGCCAAGAGAGAGCACATCACCGCTGCCAGAAAAGCTTCCCACTGGCTCCCCATAAAGGAGAGGATCCTATTCAAGGCTCTAAGCATCACCCACAAATGTGTCCATCTTGCCGCCCCAATGTACCTTTCCCAGAGGATCCACCTGGTCTCCTCCACAAGACCCACTAGATCACCCTATGCCAGCATGCTCTCAGTACCCAGGGTAAAAAGGACCAGAGCAGGGGGCTCCAGTTTCCCGTACCTCGCTGCCGTACACTGGAACACCCTCCCTAGCTCCCTGCGCTCTGAACCTTCACTGACCGCCTTTCGGAAAACCCTGAAAACGACCCTGTTCATCTAACAATTACATGGCCTAGCCCTCATAATTGTATTGTATGATGTATTATGTGATATATCTGATCACAGGTCACTGCCTTACTGTAACCCAAGGCACAACCTGCTCACATTGTAACTAAGTCTTCCTTGCAAGTAACAGTGCCACAATGCCCCTGGGCTGCCTGCGCGCTATATAAATTTAATAATAAATAAATAAATAATTCACAGGTGAGCTTTATGGGCCGGCGTATGCTCACAGAAACCATACTTTGGGGTGAAGGGTTCAAGAGGTACAACAATCACAGATTGGCGCACTCACACACTGTTATCTCCATGCAGGAGCAGTATCACCACCTACCACCTCTCATAGCTTTTCTACTGAGGGAGAGGCCTGAAGGGGGGTGATTCAAGTTCAGGGAGGGCTGCAGCCGTGCCCCAACACCTCTGCAGAGACCACGTGAGCGTAACAGAACATGAAGACTCTAATACTCTCTGCCTGGATGTTATGGAAACTTCGGAAACAGATCAGTTCGCCCTGTTACTACGGGAATTAAAGGCTGAAGTACATGCTTCAGGACAGGAAACCAATGCATTACGGAGGGATCTTATTGTAACTCGAGAAAGAACTGACGAATTGGCAAGACAAATGCTACAAGCACAAGCAGGGCAGGTTCCACTACCTGGAGTGACCCATTCTTCTCATTCTTCCACACCACAACAATCAACACCGGTTCAGGTGGTTATTCCAGGAGCAGTGCCTCTAGCCCCTCCCGAAAGCTTCATCGGCGACCCAAACAAGTTTGCTGTGTTTATGAACCAATGTCACCTTCATTTCTTGTGCAGACCAGGAGCCTTTCCTAATGACCAAGCCAAATCAAGATGACCCTTCACTCCGGAACTTTGGGAATTTCCAACATGAGATGGAGAAATTGTTTGCCCGTCATACTCAAGGACAAGGTCTGGACAACGAGTTGTTGTCACTCAGACTAGGGAGTCAAGATCTATTAACCTATATTGCAACCTTCAATCGTCTCATAGCCCAGACCAACTGGCCAGAAGAGAAGAGGATTACACTCTTTTACCGAGGGTTATGTGGAGAACTTAAGGATGTGTTGGCGCAAGTGGTGAATCCCCCTGAGAGGTGTGCGGACTACATAGAACTGATGGTACAACTCGATCATAGGTTGCCGAATCGGAAAATGGATCGAGCTAGATCAGAGGGATGCTCAGTTTACGTACGACTTTGTGAGAATCAGACTAAACCACATGAACAGTCTGAGCCAATGCGAATTGGTGGATTACGAAGTCCCCTTACCAAAGCAGAAAGGGAAAAAAGAAGACAACAACAGCTTTGCTTATATTGTGGGCAAGCAGGTCACTTCCTCCGTGACTGCCCGGTAAAACCACCCAAGAAAACGGTTGGGGCAACAGACAAAACTGATGAAGAAGAAGAACAGAACTCGGGAAACGCCAATGCCCGGCAAGTGTAGGGATCTGCTTATCGGGCATGAAAAAGGAATCCGTACAGACCTCACATCTAGTCCTTCCAGTGCTTTTGGTGAATCACAAGCAACCATCAAAAATACATGCCTTGTAGGCATATATTGATTGTGGAGCTGTGGGTAACTACTTTAACCAAGATTTGGCTCTCTGAATAGGCCTTACTCTCCGACAGAAGCAGAAATCGGAAAACATCACTGCTGTGGATGGTTCTCAGCTATCATCCGGCCCGGTGACACAATACACAGAGAAAGTCATGCTTCTGTGTCAGGATGGGCATCAAGAGGACATTACTTTCGATCTCATCGGTGCTCCTCAGTTCCAGATGATATTGGGAATGCCCTGGGTGGAGCCCCACAATCCTAGGATCGACTGGCAAAAACGAGTTCTGACATTTCCTCATGATTGTGCCGACACATGTTACAAAAAAGATGACACCAATCTGAAACCGAAGAAAGCAATCATGTTGGGCTTCTTCAGCTCCTTGCCGCTTGAATACCAAGATTACCAGGATGTCTTCAAAAAAGAGCAAGCCAACGTTCTGACCCTGCACAGACCCTACGATTGTCAAATAGATCTTGTACCCGGAGCCCAGAACCCTTGCAGCCAAATTTACGCTCTGACAGAACAGGAAAATCAGCATGTTAGAATTTACAAGGATCAGTACCTGGCAAATGGTTTCATTCACCCGTCCAAGTCACCCGCCTCCTCGCCCTTATTCGTCATGTCTAAAAAGGTGGGGGACTTAAGAACTTGTATCGACTATAGAGTCATCAATCAAATCACAGTAAAAAATCGATATCCTTTACCACTTATACCAGAGCTTCTGGACCAAGTGAAACATGCTCAAATCTACACAAAACTGG
Organism: Ambystoma mexicanum; assembly: GCF_040938575.1. Taxonomy (NCBI): domain Eukaryota; kingdom Metazoa; phylum Chordata; class Amphibia; order Caudata; family Ambystomatidae; genus Ambystoma; species Ambystoma mexicanum. Next base: position 845,772,852 of record NC_090941.1, on the reverse strand, counting down.
ATTTAAGAGAAGCATACCATTTTGTAAGAGTAAAAGAGGGAGACGAGTGGAAAACGGCCTTAAGCACGAAGTACGGCCTCTTTGAATACCTGGTCATGCCCTTCAGGCTATGCAATGCACACGCAGCATTCCAATTCTTTATGAATGATGTACTCTGTGAACTACTGGACGTTTGCGCTCTTGTTTACATTGATGACATTCTTATCTACTCAAATTCCATGGAAGAACATGTAGGCCATGTCTGGGCAGTCTTAGAGAAGCTTCGACAACACCAATTGTATGCCAAGTTGGAAAAATGTTTTTTCCATGTATCCGAGGTCGAGTTTCTCGGTTTCATGCTCACACCACAGGGGGTACAAATGGATACACGAAAGGTGGATGCAATCCTCCAATGGCCATCACCAACATCCATGAAAGGAGTGCAAAGCGTGCTCGGATTCGCCCACTTGTACTGTCGGTTTATACCTGGGTTTTCACAAATTGTTTATCCAGTTACCTCCTTGTTAAAGAAAAAGTTCCATTGGTCGACAGAAGCTGAAGAAGCCTTCCAGAAGTTGAAACTAGCATTCACTACAGCACCAGTCCTTCGACACCCACGACCAGACCTACCTTACATAGATGAGACAGATGCTTCAAAAATAGCCATTGGAGCAGTATTGTCACAACGAGACCCTGAAACAGGACAACTGCACCCCGTCGCATTCTGGTCTCACAAATGTTCAGCCCCCGAGTTGAACTACGCAATCACAGATAAGGAATTACTGGCGATTGAAGCAGCATTCAAGGCCTGGAGACATTACCTTCTTGGGGCGAGACATACGGTCACTGTCATCACGGACCACCGTAACTTTCAATACTTGAAAACCGCCAAAGCACAATCCTCGCGTCAACTTCATTGTGCTCTCTTTTTCATGGAATACGATTTTATTATCACCTATAGACCTGGAGTATGCAATGGGAAAGCAGACGCTCTATCACGCATGAGTGAAGAAAAAGAGGCTTTTACAGCATCCGACCCAGTGGCCATAATTCCTGAGGAAAGGATTCAAACCAGAATAGCTGCCACCACATGTGTGAATGACCAAAGAACCAGTTTACAATCCCTGATGGATCAATCAACACAACAGGAATGGCTGTTAAAAGGTGACCAGTACACCATCGAAGACCATCTACTGTATTTCCAAGGACGATTATATGTCCAAGACCAAGAACTGCAAAAGCAAATCATCACAAATTACCACGATTCATTAGTGGAAGGACACCCAGGAATAGCCAAAACTCAGGCTAAGATAAAACAAAACTACTGGTGGCCAACATGGCAAAAACACATTGCCCAATTTATTGAAACCTGCGGTGTCTGTGCACAACAGAAGTCTCAGAAACAGAACCCCGCTGGCTTACTACATCCCCTAAGAGTACCGCCAGCACCTTGGCATACCCTGTCGATGGACTTCATCATGGATCTTCCACCCTGCAGTGGACACAACACCATATTAGTCGTTGTGGATTTATTCTCCAAAATGGCCCATTTCATCCCTCTGAAGGGACTCCCAACTGCGTCAACTCTCACTTCTGTGTTCCTAGAGCAAATTGTTCAATTGCATGAATTTCCATCAGTATTAGTATCTGATCGCAGAATTCAATTTGTTTTTGCCTTTTGGAGAAAGTGTTCTACGATTGCCAAAATCGATCTCTGGTTGTCCACAAGCCCTCACCTTCAAACTGATGGGCGAACTGAATTAACCTACCAAACTTTAGAGCAATATCTCCGGTGTATGTTGCAACAGTCCGAGGATTCTTGGAAAAATATACTCTGGATAGCTGAGTTTTAGCTGAGTATACTTACAACAACTCCATTCTAAACTGTGCACGGAAGACATCCGAGGACATCAGTATTTGATCCACCCGATACCCTGGAAATGCCAGCCATAAAAAACGTGCATAAAACCATCACTCAGGTTCTTAAGGAGGCGACCGAGCATCTGACCAAGGCTAAGGAAAGACAAAAACTGTTTGCTGATCGACATTGGAAGGAAGCTCCCACCTACCAGATTGGAGAAATGGTGTGGTTAGCATCCAAATATATTCCCCTGAAGGGGACAAGAGCTTTCCGCCCAAGATACCTAGACCCCTATACTGTAAAGCCCACAATCAATCCTGTCGCCATGAAATTGGAGTTACCATCTCACATAAAAATTCACCCCGTGTTTCAAGTCACTATCCTCATACCCATGAAATCCAATACACGGCTTAGTTCTCCGCCAGAGCCCGAAGTAATAGATGGAGAACCAGAATATGAAGTCAAATCCATCCTGGACTCCCAGGTGGTTCGATCAAAATTGTATTACCTAATTGACTGAAGAGGTTACGGACCTCAAGACTGAACTTGGGAACCCAGTGAACACGTCCATGCTCTGCGTTTAATCAGACAGTTCCATCGCAATAATCCCAACAAACCAGGACCGGGAGGAGAACTACCCTTGAGAGGGGCCTTGAGGGGGAGTGCTGTCATGTCCTTGAAGTCAGGGGGACAGGCATGCAGGGGTCACATGCACAGGAGACCTGGGTGGACACTGTCCTGGCGCCTTTGGTGCCAGGCTCATGAACAAAAGTAAACAAGAACATCCATTTAACACCAAAAAGCTTTTATTATGGACATAGCACTTAAGATGCATTAACCTTGAACATTCCATCCATTAAGCAGGATGCATTAATCTTGAGCATTCCATCCATTAAGCAGCCCCAAGTGTATTCTTGGGTGTGGCTGCTAATGGATTGCCTTCACACGTGCTCACTCTCTAGGAGTGGCAGGGTGTGGCTGGTAAACCGGCCCTAATGGGCGTGCCCACAATCTCAGCTATATAAACTGCCCCAATCCTCAAGACAGACGCTTCGCGTTATTCTGCACTTGCAAGCAGCGTAACGCTCACTGTCGCCTGAGGTCATACTTACCTTTGAAAATCCTGCTTCCTGGACATCCTGCTTCCTGCCAGCATACTTACCAACTGGGGGAAGCTGTTCTTACCTGTACATCTCTTTGGCTAACCAAGTATTCTTTACACTTTCCGGAACGCTGAAATCTTCATCTTGGCACCGCAGCACGACACGCTCCATCGTCGACAGCAGCGCCTGCAAAGAAAAACTGAAGACAAGGTTAGACATCGAAAAAACTGTCAGTTTAAGGTTGCGCTTCGCCATACTTTGAACTTTTCCTTAAACCATCACTTACCTGCTGTCGAACATTGTGGTAGCATCCATCTTCCTCCGGCCGCATCTCGCGTCTCACAGCTGCATTGAGGTTGCATTTCCATCTAAGGGAAGAAAACAGAAGAGAGACTTTATTGCGGGCATAAATAGGAGCAACATATAAAGATATTAAATTGAATGAACAGCATCACAAGAGCTCAAGAAAGACTTACCAATCATAAGGCGAAGCAAAGTCACAGCTGGACTGGACTAATCCTTATCAGGGATCAGTGAAGGAACTAGATCCCATTCGACGCGCCCCTGCCAGAAGTAGCAGGACAGAGAGCTAATCTTCCATAATTCACAGGTGAGCTTTATGGGCCGGTGTATGCTCACAGAAACCGTACTTTTGGGTGAAGGGTTCGAGAGGTACAACAATCACAGATTGGCGCACTCACACACTGTTATCTCCACGCAGGAGCAGTATCACCACGTACCACCGCTCACAGCTTTTCTACTGAGGGAGAGGTCTGAAGGGGGGGTGATTCAAGTTCAGGGAGGGCTGCAACCATGCCCCAACGCCTGCGCAGAGACCAGGTGAGCGTATCAGATTACTTGCTTGGAAGCCACTATTTCATCCAGCAATGCACTACTATGAACAGTCTGATCATTCAATTTACCTTGAATGTGGTTTACCATTTCTGCACACTTACTATAGGTGTCTTGGAGTGCAGCAAACTCTGTTCCTTGCTCTGAACTGGCTTACAAATGGGTTTTTAACTCATTTTGTAGTTGCTCAATGAGCCTTTCTTGTTGTAACTCAACATTTTCGCTCTGCTGCACTTTATCTCCAAGCTGTGTGAGGTCTTATTGAACCTGTATACAGGCCCCAGTCTGCTTCGTCACATCAGCCTCTTTATTCTGCAATCTTTCCTCAAGCAACTGCACATGAAAATATAAGTGAGCTGTGAGTTCAGCCATTTGGATCAGTTCTTCCCAAACCTTTTGGAACATATGAAATGCCTATAATGCTTTGTCCAATATCCCACCTTCACACCAAATGTCAGTGCTCACTCACTGAGGTGACCTGTTTCACCATTCTGGTTTGCCAGTTCCCGGCTTCGCCCTCACTCTATTCTCCTCGAATGAAAAACTTAGCCAGGAGATGTTTCCTGACCTCACACACATCTATTGTAGTCATTTTAAAATGGCTTTTTGCATTTTTTGTAGAACTTAATTTGCTCAGGGGCAAACACCACCCTGTTCCCACTTAATTTCCACTCACAATGCCAATCAAAAATAAATTCTTACTCATTTTGCTTTTTGCCTTAGCACTCTACACAGTCTGTTGTTTTTCACACCTATAGACCCCCTGGAGCTCAGGGGTCAAGCTTTACAGTGGTCTTTTAACAATGTACAGTGACCTTATATTTACCTCAATGCAGTTACACCAAAATGAATATCCTGTCACCAATGCACTTGTCATGAGTCAACAATAATGGACCAGACCCCGGCACACAAGCCCCCAATTTGTAGGGTTATATGGAGAGACCACCCTTAACCTGGGGAGTTCCTTCCCACCCCCAATCAAGGAGCCCTACAATACTTTCTTAGGTTTTTTTTTAGCACCAGCCTTATTAATGACTCATTTAGAGCCACATAAATCTCCCCCGCCACCCCTGTGCCCACAGTGAGCCAAGAACCAAGCCAGATATAGAAATAATATATATTTATTTTAATTATAAGCTTAATGAATAATAAGTTGGTTAAATTACAGCCACCACATTCTTTGTGACAGAAAACACAGCTGCAATTACAAAACACACTTTTTCTACATTTAATTTTGTCTCCCAAACAAGGAACACAGGGTGAATACATTGGTCAAGTCTCTCTTCTCGTGAACCCAGCTAAATGTTGAATTTCAATAATAATATGACACAATGCTAGAATATAATCTTCACGTTTCTGTTAATGTCAAATGTAGGCCTAATTTTGTTTTATACAAGCTAGTTCTCCTTCAAGGCTTGAGATATGGAGTTCCCTGCGCACTCAAAATACTAGCAGTTTAAATCACAGATTTGTAAAATGCATATGGCAAATAGGACTTCACCAGAATTTAGCTTAGGAATAGACACAGGGCTAATTTATAAACAAGACATACCTCACACGTTCAGTATTAGATACATATGGTCTCACTTTAACAAAGCACTCCCCCCCAACCCCAAACCCAAGCCTCAAATAATATGCAGCACCCTGATGTTCAAATGCCAGGTCTAGGGATTGGGGACAGTTTAGAAGTTAGTATTTCAGACCACCCCCTCACGTAAAGGCCCATGTTGGGGAAGTTGGACAGTAAAATGGGGATGATTTCGGATTTTGGCATTTCAGACCCCTTCACTTAAAGGCCTGTGTCGGGGAAGTTGGGCAAGTCAGAATTTTCTTTTGTGGGGCCAAGGGCACCCCTTGGTTAAATACAATGGGCCTCATTACAAGGGTGGCTGTCTGGAAATAAGGATGCCGGTAGCAACGTACCAGCACCCTTTCCTGACCACCACACTACAAATCCGCCAAAAAGGGGCCATTGCACCCGGCCGTTGCACCTGGCAGGTCAGACCTGCCAGGTGCAACGGCCCTGGAGGGCAGAGTTGTCACGGAAGCACCAGCACCGTTAGCAATGGTGACGGTGCTTCCGTGTACCCATTCCAATGAAGTCCTATGGGACTCCACAGGAATGCAGACTTACACTTTCTGCCGCCTGATATCCGGGGCCAGCTGGGACTTGCAATGTCCCAGTGGCACCAGATCTCAGGCGGCAGAAAGGTGTTACAAGTTCGGCGGCAACCCGCCGGTATTACCGGCGGGTTGCCGCCAAACTCATAATGAGGCCCAATGTTATAAGAGTGGTGACAAGTGGGAATTTTGTTTTAAGATAAGAATACCTTTTTATCTCAAAGCAAGGTTTGGGAATGGGTTTCAGTTAGGAATTTTCATCTTAGGAATAAACACCCCTTCTAATTAGAGAAGTCAGGGGTGAACAGGAAAATGTAGGCACCCCAATTACTTTAAATGACTATTTTGTATTTTCCCGCTAGAAGACACTGCGAAAGTTTTGAATTCTTCCAAGCTCCCCCCTTTGTCAATCTGTTTGGGAGGTAATTAAATTAATATACTGTCAAATATGTTAATGCTCTACACAATCTTACCCCCTCCACCCACTAATGGAAGAGAGCCCACTATGAAAGGGAATGGGCGAATTAAATAAATCCCCATGCTGACATGTGGTTGCACAATCTACTTACATTTGGAACTCTGGTACTCATGGCCTGAGCAGGGCTTTGCTCTAAGGGAAAAACAGTGTTCTGGCCAGCACTTCAGTTAATGGTCCACAGCAATTCTCCTTCTATGGTTCCAGAGAAGTCTCGCAGCCTCTGTTTTCTAGTCTCCCCGGCAATATTTCCACCCAGAGGAAATTTCAGCAGATATCCTTTGGTGATTTTTGCCAGCTGTTGGTTGGTAATTTATTTAGCTGTTCTCCCTTCGTAATCTTTTTACAGCTCTCGCCGTAATCTTTTTGCAGCTCTCCCCTGGTAATCATTTTGCAGCCCCCCCTTCTCTCATAGTGCTTTACATACCAGTGATGACACAATCAAGATTTCAATATTGGGCCGTGACCTGCAAGAATTCTTGCATATTTAATTGGTCCTTCACTCATCTCCCCACCCTAGAAGTCCGGCCTCTCTCTAACGGTTGGTTTAGGAGTCTAGAACAGAATTATTGCAACTCCGATTTGAAATTCCCCCTTTTCTCATGTCCACTTTTTTGCCAAAAAGTACCTACATTGCAAAACTTTGTAATTGACTAATAAATGCTAATAATAGGGGATTTAATAAAATGACAGCTGTGTCCGCACCATGTTTCACTGGCGTGTGGCGATTTATTGCTGTTTATACAAAAAGTATAATAGTTACAAACATGCAATTTACTATCCAGATACCTAATTTTATGCTCCATCCGCTCGCTATTTCTTAAATTTGGGATGTTTTCAGGGCATCCAGAAACACATTTTAGCTTGCTATTGCAATCCCATGAGTCACATGTGGATTACTTTTATTTTAACACAATCGCTTTGAAATTATCTTTAAAATTACATCTTCCACAAGTCTGTAACTATAACCATTCATCAATTGCTAAATAAAATCACATGTCCAATGTAAGTCTATGGCCCCCTCATTAACATATATAATATTTAGTTTCACTTCACAGCTCTCATTTCTCTGCAATCATGTGACCAGAGCCTCCTGGGTTGAATGTTTTTCTAAGGCCGAAGTAAAAGTCACTAGTCTCTTTGTTCTTAAAAGTTGATGGGTTTAGGAGATCCTTATCAGGTAACAGCCTGATATTTGGCACTTGGTTCTGTTATCTGAAGTTGACCACAATGTCGATCAGAAAACCTTTTATTTTCTTGTATTTTTCCCCACCGAGGGCTGCTAGTCAGTTTATTACAGGTCTAAATAACTGAGATGCAGGAACTTTAAAGGAATTCCCTTTCCAGATCCAGGGGCCTGCAGGCTTGCAGTGAGGGAAGCCATTTGCAAATTCTGCCCAAATTGTCCTTGGCTGAAATTAACATAAATGTTGCATTTTCAAATATCAGCCGTTATTCTTTGAAATACTGTGTATTTTACTGATCATGGTCCACTTTGCTTTTGCGTCAGTGGATTTCTTATTTCTTTGCACAGAGCATTGGTTTTTAATTAGTAATTCATAATATATATCTTTAATTATCGGCTGTTTGTTTTTGTGCTGAAAAGTGAGTCTGCTTTGTTATAGTGCAGCACCTTTCGATGGTTGGCAGTTTCACTGAAAAATGATGCTTTTCAGTTCGACCTTTCCTTTTGTAATGAAAGATAGGCCTTTTGATTTCCAATGCTTGGCCATTCATATAGCATAGCTCTTTCTTGCGTTACTTGCAGAAGCCACACAGTCTGCCTTAAGTGTGAAGATTTTTTGTTTGAGGCTGGCAGGTCATTTTTCCAGTGGGCCTTTCAATTATGTTTGGGCATTTTATTAAACTCCACAATTCTTCCCTCTACGACTTCCGATTAAACCATCTGTGCTCAACCCCTTGTTAACACTTTCTTCCTACACTTCCTATTGTGGGAATATAACGGGGAGAGGTGTTAACACGTTCCCACTGATCACACATGCAATCAGAATCACTAAACCACATTCTTTTAAAAACATACATAAACATATGCATGCCAATATGCACAAACATCGAACATGAATGCAGATATAACGGCCACAAGCACCAACATAAGGCTCACAGACAATACACAAGTATATACACATATGGACAAATATACATATGACCAAACACACAAATGTGCATGTGTATGCGAACATATGCAAACCCCAAAATGTGTACACAAATATATGCAACCCATATAGAAACACAATAACAAATTCAGCACACACACGAATATAATGAGACAAGTGTCTTTATGAAATATGATACAGTTATATCTGTTTATTTCAACACAACAAAGAAGTAAACTGGACTCGACAGGTGAGATCAGAAAGGCAGTGGGGATTTCACTGCTTTGCTGTAATAAAAAAAAACATTGGCAAAGCCAATAGTTTTGGCGTTTGCTAATGTTCATTGCAGATTTGCATTTATAGGCATTGGAAGCAAGGGGGAGACAACAAACATCCATGGACAGATGCAAGAAGGGATGCAGGAATGAAAGTTTGGGATAGAGAGAAAGAGAGAGAGAGAGAAAGAGAGAGAGAGAGAGAGAGAGAGAGAGAGAGAGAGAGAGAGAGAGAGAGAGAGAGACTGTGTGAGCAAGTAAGGCTGCCAGTGAGAGAGTCCAGAGATGTGACAGAGAGAGGTGATAGCGGCATTGTAATGATATAAATGAGTATGAGTAGATAAGATGTCCTGAGTGTTCCTTAGTTATCATTAGCATTTTCTTTGTTGAACAGTGCCCTAAAGAAGAAATGTGTTGAAATGTTCATGACAGCAGGAATGTTTTAACTTATTGTTCCATCAGAACATTGATTGTGATTTCATTGCAGGATGCCGTATTCAAATTAAAACTGCTCTTGTTTTCACTCATTCTGAAGAAAATGAAAGGTAATCCGTGATTTATAAAAATGGAAACCTCAAATGATAGCTTTTATCCCTTCCCATGTTCAATGGCATGGCCTTTTCTCTGTGAACTTGTAATGCATTTGCTTTTAAATCATGCATCCAAACTAAAACGTAGACGTCTATGCTGGTTGTTTCATTAACAATCTTTAATATTTAAGGTTGAATGAGAAGCATTCAGCCTTTGCCAGCATAATTTTACAAAGGGGCTCGTGGAGGCTGGGAGTTGTCTGAGTGGATGCAAGATCAAAGAAATGTCAAAGGGGTCATGTTGTAAAATGCATGGTATCTCATATCTGCTCCTGGAAGGTGAATATCTAGAGGATGGAGTGATGGATAAATAGAGACAAGTTATCAGTCGGGGAAAGGAGGGACAGATTAGGAGAGACTGCAGAGAGACAGGGATGGGTAGAAAGAAACAGGGTGGAGATCTCGAGGCAGAGAGAGGAGATATTGAGATGAACACGATGAGATGCATCAACCAAATGGTGCTAGATAGTGTACCAACCATCACATTATTCCCAGATTCTAACTGTCCTCTCTCCATTGCTTACATGCTGTTATCCCTATCCACAGAAACTACCCTTCCACTCTTGGAGACTGGACAGAGAAAGAGGTAGAGATGGTGCCGGAGGGTGGAGATATGGAAACAGCGAGTGAATAGATGGAGAGGGAGGAGAAGCTGAGGAGACAGAAGACAGCGGGATGGAAACGGGAAAAAAGGATGGACACAGAGAATGTTGTGTGATTTTAATGGAAAACCTGATTGGCACACTTACTGTTAAACGTTTACTCACTGGTTGAAATGGCCCTAGGACACAGAAATGAAAATTCTGGGATTTGGCGAATTCATGCCTGAGCATTTCACATTACCATGGCAACCAGATACACTGCTCTCAGAACCCCTTTCTTCCCTCTTGTATGTTAGCAATGCTTTGGCACATAGCTGGCTAATGCCACCAGATGTGCCAAAACCAAAAAGTGCTGAGGAGTATGTGCATTATTACAAGTAACCCAGTATGGCTCATTGCAGACAAGTCAGATAACACACATCAATTTTATACTGCAGCGATAACCAAGATGATCGGATCGCACAACGGGATCAAAGATAAGCTGCATCTGAGTTTAAGGTACGTATAGACGCACCACGTTGGTGGACACTCTGCCACAGGCACTGCTTTTCATCCACAGTAGAATGCAGCTACACCTACGAAAAATTCGCTCCAGCTGGGCACATAATGTTTTTCGCCTCCTTACACCAGACTTGCCTCATCACCTCTGCCATTACAATACAGCGACAACCTATGACAATATTCGGTCTAGCTGGCCACATAACGAATCTCTTGCACAAGAGCACTGTCGTGACCTCCCTCAGAACCCAACCACATGCCTTGGCTCTTGGGTTGCTTACTGGAGCCTAGCCAGCTCACCTAACTCCTAATCTTGGCCAAATGCACACACGAATCGTAAGCCTTGTCTAAGAATTTTCCCATACCTGGACTTCGTTCCCACCATAAGCACGTTGAGACCATACAAAAGGGAAAAGGCGCTATATAAATGACTACTACTACTGGTGTGCAAAACTCTCTCAATGCACATATGATGTTATACTAATTTCACTTGGCAGGTGAGGGTGATGGGGCAGCATTTGAAGAGAGGGTTGATCAGTCTCACTCACAGGAAATGCAAATGGCTTAATTAACAACTCCAGGCAGCTCCGGGTTACACCCATCCAGATTTGTGGGGGAGCCCTATCAAACGAAGGACATTGTTGGGGGGCCGAAGAAGTGTGAAAACAAAGGGGGAAGTCATAATGCTTCATCTATTGGAACCTACTAATCCTAGTAAAAAGGGGGACTCGATTTACTACAGCTCCCGTGCGATGTACTGTGTTGGGTCAGGATGGTATTTGTTTACTAGGCATCTCTAGGGGATACAATAAAGTTAAATAAAGACTCAATGTATTAATTCATATATGCAGGGGACCATACATTATAAATTTGAAGGAGAGAAATAATTAAATTTGCTCCTTATTAAATTCAATTAAAGTACAACTTTTATTATTAAGAATCAAGTACATGAATAATGAATAAGAAAATTAGTTGTAGAAAAATTGTGGCCAAATAGTAGAAAAAATATGAAATGCCAACTATTACAACTTCAGGTTATTAAATTAAATGAGTACCCGGCGAGGGGGGTCTGCGGCCTCCCAGGCAATGGTGATGCTCAGAATGCGGGTGTTACCAGACAATTATCCCGCCGCCCTGAGCTTCCTCAGGGCTGATGGCCACCATTTCCCCTCACCGGGGAATCAGGTAAGTCTTTCGCTCGCCCTTTCCCCTTGCATCCCATCCACAATTCCCTCCCCGCCTTCCCAACCCCACTTCTGTCCCCAGCGTGTCCACTCCCGATCTGCAACCGGCCGTCATAGACTTCCTTTTCTGTTCCGAAAACGATGGCGCGTTTCGGAACAGAAAAAAAATGCTTTTAGCACCATGGTCTTATGGGCAAGGGTAATACCAGCAATTAGCCCCTCGCAGGGGGGGCATTACCACTTCAGGTAATGCCCCAGGGCCTCCATTAACTAGGACCCCGGGGCATTACCTGAAGAGGTAATGCGCCCCTGCTAGGGGCTTAGTGCTTAATTAACCTTGTAGAGCATTTTATAAAACCATACGCATAAACAGAGATATACCAACATAAATTACATTCACAATACAGATAAAATTACATACACTACAATCTATGTGATTTACAATTGGCTTATTCAATCATGAACTATTTTTAAAAAAAATTGATTTGCCTAAAAAATACAGGCTAATATTATCCCAACGTGTTTCTTTCCTTTTATATCATCATTATTATTTGATTTCGGAAATTCTTCAGAGGAATATTCTGTGACAAATATTTTGTTTGTATAGTGAAGGTGCTTGACCAGATGATGTTCTTTGCTCCTTTTCGATTCTATGGTCATCTGTATCCAGAAATACAAAGATACTATTTGATTAATTAAGAACCAAATTGGATAGGAAAAAATCTATTTCTCTGTACTTACTCTCTCTTAATTTAATTCTATCAAGTAGCTAGTTTACGTTGCTCTTCAAGGCCAGAATGGTCTACTAGGGCATTGTAATTTGTCCGTTCAAAGGGGCAGGGGATTGCAGGCAGCAAATATGTATAGTTATGCGGCTAGAACTCCACCCATTAGTTGGAACTATGCGCCGGATTCGGTATGTATTCAGATGTCCAGCGAGTCAGCGTATAGTTCCCATTAGGCTTGTTCATTGTTTGGTTACAGATTGATTTAGTTGCACATAGCAAGTATCGGTGGACCATTTATGGAGTAGGATTCTTGAATTCTGTTTTCCTTTCCTCCGTTTGTGTGCGGTCTCTCTGTACCGTATCTACGACTGTCGACATCTCTAATGGATGCCTACTAAAAAATACCATGCCTGGCCCTTAGGCCCCCCAGCGTCTCACATGCACACATAGTTACATTGGGTGTGTGTGAGAGGCACTGGGGGGCAAAGAGGACAGGCATGGCATTTTTTACTGCCCATTTATGACAAAGCAAGCATGGTAACTGTTATAATGTAGCTAAACTGGCAGTTGAATGTACCCAGTCTAGTCATTTCTTATCCGGTATGCCATTTTGTATTGGACATCTCTGATAAAGCAAGCATGATAAGTGTTATTACGTGGCTAGACTGGTGTGGTAATGGAGATGAGAGTTGAACCAGCATTGGCCATGCCCCAAACAGCCTCACCTGTTCCCCATCACGGTCACAAAAGAAAGTATAAGCTGAGCAAGGTGCATTAGGTTGCTAACAAAACGTTAAGAGCCATGTGGTTGCCATTAAGAGTAGAATAGATGATGTGACACAAATAGGGTGGCACGTAGTTTCATTTATTATACACATATATAGGGAGTAATTAAATGGTCACACACACACAAAGTACACGTAACAGATGTGAAGAGCACCTATACATGAAGAGCACGCAGACATGAAGAGCACGCACACATGACGAACACCTGCACATAGACATGAAGAATATTTGCACATAGACACAAAGAACATTAACATGTAAGAGACGAAGGGCACAACATGGTGGTGAATGAACTGAAATACTGCAATTTTAGATGAAATCCTAAAAGGCCTTAGTTCTGAAATACTTCAGCCTAACACGCGGTTTCCAGGCCTTGTGAAGCTCAGACAGTTGCCCCCAGTAGCAAAGGTCTGTGTGCCGAGGGGAGTTAGGCAAAGCAAGCTGAAACCACACCAGATAACATTTCCCAGGGCACATAGCTCAATTGTTAAAGTTAATCGGTTTTAATTGGAAGCAGTGAGAAATACACATATCCTTGAATCCCAGGTGTGAGCAACTACCGTGCCAATTGATCACATAATCAATGAATATACAGCGCACCAAGTGGAGACCGTGAGAAGAACAAGTTACTTTCTTACCTGGTAATGTTCTTTCGATGGGATGGTCCGACGACGTATTCCATATCTATGACAGGTAATGTCCACAGCTGTGCTGCTTCGGAAAATCTTTGGCGTCTGCGTCCTGCGTCGATGACGTTGATGCGGCGTCCCCGAGGACCTCCTCCGACGGTCGACGTCACCCGATGTGATAAGTAGGACGCACGACGCCCATAGCCTCAGTTAAAGTTTTTTCCCAGAACGTGTGCCACCAGTTTTCTGCCAGTCAGTCACACAAGGCCTTGCGGAATGCAAGCTGCAATCGCAAAAGAAATTCTGCAGCGCGGAAGGCAGGAAGGGAGTGATATGGAATATGTCGTCGGACCATCCCATCGAAAGAACGTTACCAGGTAAGAAAGTAACTTGTTCTTCGAGGGGATTGGGTCCTCCAACGTATTCCATATCTATGACAGACTCCCAAAGCAGTACCAAGCAAGAAGGTGGGAAAGAATTTAGAATACAAATTTAGCATGCCCAATCAAATTGCGGAATAGAGAACTGCCTTGCCAAAGGCCAGATCTTGCCCCCTGATGGAATCGAGGGAATAGTGACGTACAAAAGTATGTACTGAAGCCCAGGTGGCTGCATCACAGATGTGACGAATAGGAACTCCCCTCTGCAGGGCAGTAGACGCAGCCACTCCTCCGGTAGAATGGGCCCGCAAGCCAGCCGGAGGGTCCTTACCCGCCAAGCGGTAACACTCAGAGATAGCTAAAATAATCCAACGAGACAAAGTCTGTTTCATCACAGCTTGTCCCAAACGCTTTCCAGCGTAACCAATGAAAAGTTGATCGTCCACTCTGACCCGGGACATGCGCGAGATATAAAAGCTCAATGCTCTCCTAGGATCAAGCCTATGGAGCCTCTCCTCTTCCTTACCAGGATGTGGAGGAGGATAGAACGCCGGAAGAACAACCTTCTGGCTCAAATGAAATTTCGAAATCACCTTCGGAAGAAAAGAAGGACGAACTCTAAGGACAACCCTGTCCTTGTGAAATACAGTGAAGGGTGGCTTAACTGAAAGTGCCTGTAACTCACTCACTCTGCGAGCGGAAGTAACCGCAACTAAAAACACAGTTTTCAGAGTTAACAGCCTCAAAGGGCAAGAATGTAAAGGCTCAAACGGAGCACCCATAAGAAACTTAAGAACAAGGTTCAAATCCCAACCTGGCACCAAAAAAGGTGACGGAGGGAACACATTAGTGAGCCCTTTCAAAAACTGCGAAATTAAAGGAATCTTAAAATAGGAACACTCTTCAGACGAGCGCTTAAATATGGACAGCGCCGCCAGGTAACCTTTAATGGTCCCCACTTGCAAGCCCCTGTGGGCCAAAGAAAGCAAAAAAGACAAAACCATGGGAATGTCGCATTCAAAAGGATCCACATTCTGAACTCTGCACCAGTCGCAGAACTTTCTCCAACGGCAACGGTACAGAGACTTAGTTGCCGGCCGCCTAGCCGAGAGCAACACCTCCATCACGTCTTCAGGGAGGTCCCAATCCTTATACCTCAACCTTTCAGAAGCCAAGCGTGAAGATTGAGGGATCTGACCTCTGGATGGAGAACCTGACCCCCCTCCTGTGAGAGCAGATCGTCTCGGTAGGGAAGACGACGTGGAGGGCAGATGGACAAGTCTAGAAGGTCCGGGTACCACGTCATCCGGGCCCACGCCGGAGCAATGAGGATCATCCGGGAACCGAACCTCCGTAACCTCCGCAACACTTGCGGGATGACGGGGACTGGAGGAAACGCGTACAGCAGTGGGAATGACCACTCCACCACGAACGCATCTCCTAAGGCTCCTTTTGGAGGAAATTCCCGCAAGCAAAACCTTTCGCACTTCCGATTGACACTGGAGGCGAAGAGATCCACTTGAGGGGTCCCCCAAAGGGCGAAGATCTCCAGGAGAATCTCCTGAGGCAGCTCCCACTCGTGAGAGATCGTGCTCTGCCTGCTCAGAGCGCCCGCCGTCTCGTTGTCGTCTCCGGCCAGATGAACTGCTGAGATCGAAACTTCCTGCTGGATGGCTTAGAACTCGAGCTGCATCGCCTCCCTGCACAGCGGAAGTGACCCTGCCCCCCCCTTTTTGTTGAGGTAGTGCATGACCACCGTGTTGTCCGTCAGAATCAGGACACTCTTCCCGCGCACATTCGGCAGAAAAGCCTTCAGGGCTAGCCTGACGGCCCTCAGCTCCAACAGATTGATATGGAGTCTGGACTCCGACGGAGACCAACGACCGCTGACTGTCAGCTCGTTGGCATGAGCTCCCCATCCCGTGAGGGATGCGTCCGTCATGATCGTCACCTCCGGCCAGGGCAGCCAAAATGGGGCACCCTTCATCAGATTCCCCTCGACAGCCCACCACAGAAGGCCCCGGGCTACCGAGGGCGGCACCTGAACAGGGTCCGACAGCCTGCCGGAGGACTGAGACCACTGGAGCTTGAGCGCCCACTGCAAAGATCTCATCCGCAGACGAGCCTCTGGCACCAGAAGAATGCAGGATGCCATGAGGCTGAGCAGTCTCAAGAACTCGGACGCTGGGAGAGTCTGGGTAAACTGAAACTTGTGCACCATCTGCTGAATGTGAAGAGCCCTCACCTGAGGAGGAAAACACTGCCCCAGGGACGTGTCGAGCACTACTCCGATGTACTGGAGCCGCTGCGTTGGTGTCAAATGGGACTTCTTTAATTTGAGGGAGAAGCCCAGCCTGTGAAGGGAGTGGCAGGTGACGGACGGATGATCCAGGACTTGCTCGGGAGAGCTCCCACTGATCAACCAATCGTCCAGGTAGGGGTAGACGTAAATCCCTCCTTTCCTGAGATGCGCTGCGACCACCACCATGAGCTTGGCGAAAACCCTCGGGGCGGAGGTCAATCCGAACGGCAGGACCCGAAACTGAAAGTGCGAGTCGCCAACCGCGAACCTCAGGTACTTCTTGTGCTTGGGATGGATCGGCACATGGAAGTAAGCATCCTTGAGGTCGAGAGACACCAACCAGTCCTGGAGTTGAAGGGCCTGGAGGACTTGAGAAAGAGTCACCATCTTGATCTTCTCCTTCCTGAGGAGTTTGTTCAAACCGCGCAAGTCCATGATGGGACTCAAACCCCCGTCTTTCTTTGAAATCAAAAAATAAGGGGAATACCATCCCTTGTTCCTCTCCACTACAGGCACCAGTTATATGGCGCCTTTCTCCAGCAGGGCTTGAATTTCCTGCGCAAGGAGCGGATCCGGACTCTTCAAAGAGAGGTTCGCTGGTGGATTGTCGTGAGGCCTCTGCTGAAAAGGAAGACAGTAGCCGTGGGTTATGATCTCCAGAACCCACACATCCGAAGTAATGGCTTGCCACTCTACAAGATGCTGCGCCAGCCTTCCCCCAACCGGCGAACCATGGGACCTGGCCTCATGACTGAGTGGTAGCGGCTGCGGCGTTGCCTGAGGGCAAAAAGGCAACTGCACGAGCGGCCTTGGCACCTCGATACCTTTGTTTCCCCCTCTGGCACTCTTACGATGGCCTCTTTGACTGCTAGCTCCTCTCGCTTTACTGAAGGACGAGTAATAGCGAAAGGAACCTCCCCTCCATTGCTGTCCCCTAGGACGAAAAGGCGGAGGTTGGCGAACTGCAGCGCCCAACGACTTCGCTGCAGCTTTGGAGGTCTGCAACTTCTCAAGGCTCTCGTCAGCCTTGCTGCCAAAAAGGTGTTCACCGTCAAAGGGCATGTTGAGGAGCCGGGACTGCATATCAGGAGCGAACCCAGACTTCCTCAACCACGCAAACCTGCGCATTACGGTGCTCGCCGCCATGGACCGGCTGACACAATCCGCCAAGTCCAAACCCGACTGAACGGCTTCACACATGGCATCCTTGCCATCCTGAACCATAGCAAGGAAACCATCCCGTTCGTCCCCTTCGGGAATATGATCAGCCGCTAATGCAACACAGTTCCACAGAGTGTGTGTGAAACGAGACAAGGCACATATGGAGTTGGCCGCCTGAAGCGCCATACCCCCAGAAGAAAACACTTTCTTTGCCCAGCCGTCAAAACGTTTGTCATCCCTATCCGGAGGGATGGTAGGACACGACGCCTGCTTTGCCGGGGCCATAGTCGCTTGCACCACCAAACTCTCCGGGGTGGGGTGCCTAGACAAGTAGCAGGGGTCGCTACTGGCTGGACGGTATTTTCGCGACAAAGAATTGCCCACTGCCGGGAGACTCTCCGGAGCAGTCCAAGCCGCCGCCACCCTTCTCTGCAAAGCCATATGAAAAGGCAAAACCGGGTCAGTGGGTGGACCGAGATCAAGGATGTCTGTGAGATCATCCTGAACGAACCGACCCAAGTACCCGGTAACCCGAGACATAAGGCGCCGATATGACGAATCGGCATGAGTGCCAGGCTACGGCCGACAAAACTCCACCTCCAGAGAGGTGTCCAATCCACTGGCATCATGCAGTGACTGCCTCAGGTCATCAAACTGACTATGGCCCGAGATAAGTTCATCTGGAACCGGAACCAGACCGCCATCAGAGCCTTCATCACCCTCTGAAATGTACTCCAGGCAGGGAGAGGAAGACCTCTGCGGACCAAAGCAGTGCCAGACCTTAGCCATAGCCTTTGTAGGAGCGAGTCGGCGCCGGCGTCGACAGAGAAGGCATTGAGGGCGCCGAGCGAGTCAGCACCAGCGTCGACAGAAAAGGCGTCGACGTCGAGCGAATCGGCGTCAACATCAGCTGCAACGCCTCCAGCATCGGCGGCGTCGACACAGTCCTCGAAGCCGGAGCTCCGTGCGTGTCTCTCGACAGCCTGCGCGCCGACGGCGTTGACAACCCCCTCGAAGACGGAACCTCGAGAGTAATCGTCGACGATCTCGGCGCCACAGGCATCGACGTCTTCTTCAAAGACGGCACAGGATCACGCGGTCTCGAGCGCGTCGAGGACCGGGACCTGGAACGGGCATGGCGAGAACGGCTACCCTTGTCCGAGCGGGACCTCTCCCGCGAGCCGTGCCGACCACCCGAGCCCGAAGGCGTACGGGCGGTGTCTCTCGACCGGTGCCGACCGACCCCACTCGGAGGCGCAGACGGACCGGTGCCCTGCGATTCCAGAATCGCTAGCATCTGCTTCCCGAAGGAAGCCCATTCCTCCGGTGTCGCTTGCATGGAGGGATAAGCGACCCGCCGACGGGCGGAGTCCTCGGAAGAGGACGGGGAAGGCACCTATGCCGGCTCTTCCTGGAATGTCTAGAAGAGGCGGAGGAGTTGCGAGACCGACTCCTGGAAGGAGACCCACCGGACTTCTGACGACGACGCGGAGGGTCACCCCTCGAGTCATCGGTCGAAAGCCCCGCAGACCTTGACTTCCGGGGCTTAGACACCCGACCTACCGACAGTTTCTTCTTGCATTCTCGCAAGGCCTTCGCAGTGAGCGACTGGAAGTCAACACAGTAGTCCGTATCGTGGGCCTCCCCGAGGCACCAGAGGCAGGCGTTGTGCGAGTACGTGACCGACATCTTGGACCCACAGTCCCCGCAGTTCTTGAAGCCCGGACGCGGGGTCGAAGATGAGAAAGACATTGCCACAAACAAACCAAACAGGTTCAACGAACCGAGAAAGAAAACAGTAACTCCAACGAGTCGAGGCGTACCGAGATTCACAAAGCGAACACGTTCGCGGAAAAAACGGAACTGAGGCTATGGGCGTCGTGCATCCTACTTATCACATAGGGTGACGTCGGCCGTCGAAGGAGGTCCTCGGGGACGGCGCATCGACGTCATCGACGCAGGACGCAGACGCCAAAGATTTTCCGAAGCAGCACAGCTGTGGACATTACCTGTCAGAGATATGGAATACGTCGGAGGACCCAATCCCCTCGAAAACACACACACGTTCAGACAGCAGAACAACTAATAACTAGATTAAATTAGGTCCCGAGCAGTGGTCCTCTACCACTTGACTGAAACCATGGCCATTTATGCCAGAGCCAATTAGATAGAGCTCCTGCCATTTCCTCAGCACATCTCAATACAGAGGCAGCGCGCCAAGGCCACAAACAAGACCGATAGTGATAACATCTGGCTTAGGAACAAGTAGGGCGTATCTTCTTAAACTGGATCATAGAAGTTCACCCATCCCTCCTTCCTCACCACCTAACTTGGATTTGAAGGTGGCCAAGGCTAATGGTCTAAAAACTGTCCAATCACCTTATTTTCCTCCTATTGAATAGTGTAGTACAGTGCCAACCAATAAGGTGTTGAAGTGGAATGTATCATTTGTAGAAGGTTTTACTTAGGAGGAGTTATTAGTTAAAGAGGAACCAAATATAATGATGTTCCCTTATATATAACCATATATCCTAACATCTACCACCCAATAGAGGACTAGAATAGAAGTTTTAGGATAATAGCTAATTGTGACATTATTTATAAAAAGTTACTGTTCCTGTTGCTATTTTGAGATTGTAATGTATATGCTCTCCCAACTGTTTGATTTTGAATAAATCTGGGTTTTCTTGTGCACCTGCAGTTACTCTGAATATTAAGTGTTTTCCTTTATTGGTACATTTTGGGCCTATCTCAGCACTGGCATTTTGGTGCAGCCAGCCAGTCTAGCCATTTCTTACTGTGACATGACATTTTGTTTTGGGCACCTTTGATAAAGCAAGCATAAGTGCTATTACATGGCTAGACTGGCATTTTGGTGCAGCCAGTCTTGCCGTTTTTTCCTGTGGCATGATATTTTGCATGGGCATCTTTGATAATGCAAGCATGATAACTGTTATTACGTGGTTAGACTGGCATTTCGGTGCAGCCAGTCTAGCCACATCTTACTGTGGCATGACATTTTCTATTGGACATTTTGATAAAGCAATAATGATAAGTGTTATTACGTGGCAAGTCTGGCATTTTGATGTAGCCAGTTTGGACAGGTTTTCATACTGTGTCATGGAATTTGTAATGGTAAAGCCAACTTGAGTAAGTTCTTACGTGGGGATACTGCAATGTTTTGGCAGAGCAAGCGTAGACATGTTTTCTTATAGTAGCATCACTGGCATTATGTGCAAAGGAAACACAAATATGTGCTTATATGGAAATACTGACATATATTGTTGCAGCCAGAATGGAAATGTAGGGGCGTATGAAAATGTTTTTATTCAGGAATATATTATGGGCAAAGGCATCATTAAAATGTGTTGCTGAGATGCTCCTCTGCACGGTTGGTGACTTGCATCTATTTTTTCATGAGTTAGCCTACCAAACCAATTGCAAACTGTTTGGCATTTTATCAAATGTTTCAAAAAAGTGTGCTGTAAAATGCACCATTTTAAGCCATTATTTAAAAAATGTTCTAGGGGGGGCGGGAGAACACCTCTTGATTGGTTCGGGTTCCTTGCTACGCTCCATCAAACTGGCATATTTGCTGGAAATATTTGACGCCCCTCCAATAAAATAATTAACCAGCCACCACTGGGATGTTCAGTCAGAAACTGAAAACCTGTAAACAATTCTATGAGGGCAAAGTGGGATTCGTGCAACCATTACTAAAGAACCAAGGGAGCAGTTGCCTCCTTTCCCCCTGTACTCAGCGCCTTTATGTGATATTTCATCTGTTAGACTGCCCTTTACCATCATTTGAAACTGAGCTATGAGTGATATCTCTTCTGCTAAACTAACTCTTTTTTGACTGGCTGTTATTTAAAACTGAGCTGGAAGTGATGTCACTTCTGCTAAATACCATCTTTTAGTGCATACTATTTGAAGCTGAGCTGGGAGTGGTGTTTGCTTGAGTTAAAATAATGCAGTCTCTTGCTGAGTGCAGGGGCATTTTTGCAACTGTTGAACATGAGAGAACTTTTTAGGATGTATATTAACTTGATGCAAAACCTGTATTGCATTAAACCTACTCTGAACATGGCACGTTTTCTTAACCAGCTTGGCGCCACTGATGATGTACTGTTGTGGGAATTTTGAGTGAGGGCTTCTTTCCCATTTCGCTAGGATGGATGCCAAATAAGGTCGAACTGGCAGCCAATGAGTTTGCCCCCAGACCCCCCACCCCAACCTCCAGGGCATTGTCACACCAAAGCTAATGAGGAAGGTTTGGGAAGGGAGCTTCCAGTTTGCATCCGAGAGCAGGACAGGCACTGGCCAATGTCTGATGAATGGAGAGAGAGCTTAATGTGTATTGCGGATGGGGAGAGGAGTTTGAAATATGGTAGCCAAAAGAATAACTAGGAAAACATCTAGAAAATTAATATGCACATCCCCAGGGGCCAAAAAGCAGCAAAACACCAGTTAACACAGTTACAAACAGCTGACGTCATGTCATACCAAAGACCACTGATGCAGTGGTGGTCACAGTCTTAGTAAGTACATACAAAGGTACAGTTAAAAATGAACAACACTGACAAGTTATGATCAATGAGCTACATAATCTATACAGTGAATGATCGATTAATCATGGACCTGACAAAACATAGAAAAGCACAAACCCACCTGAAGCACCAGGCCCTGCGCAAGGAGGAGACTGCTAGCCTAGCAGGACCCCAAGAGCAACAGCGCCTGCAGAAGACCTTCTGCTCCTTGGCACTGCCAAATCCCTGCAGCACAAGACACCATGACTGGAAGAGTCTTTGCTCATGCGCACATATCCTGTACGTGGCACGATGCCATGCCCACGCTCTTCTGGCAGTGCTGTATTGATGTTTTGCATCAACATGCCCACCTTCCAGCTTGGGGCCCAGATGGAAGAGGTGGGTCGACCGCCTGGACATGTACTTTCGAGCCGCTTAAGTGGTTGATGATGACTCCAGACTGGCGACCATGTTATACTCAGCAGGGCCATCAGTTCAGGAAATGTTTGAGTCTCTTCCGCCGGGGGATGGGTCCTATGTTCAGGCGAAGGCCGCCCTTCAAGCGCATTTTCTACCTCTAGCCAACGCGGACTATGAGCGATTTGGGATGTTATCCGCCAAACAGAAGGAAGACAAGACTCTGGACACTTTTTATGGACGCCTAAGGCGCCTGTCGTTGGCTTGCGCGTGGGGTGATGCTGAAGATATGATCAGGACCATGCCCATACAGGCGTGATCTTCAGGAAAGCTCAGGTGACAAGTGCTAAGGGAGCCTGGAATCACACTCCCACGCATCCTTGAACTGGGTAGGTGCCATGAGGTGTCTGAGGCGAGGGCAGCGAGAATGGAGGCTGGGTCGCGCTCCATCAAAACCGAGGAGGTGTGTGAGATGTGGCGCGGTGGCAGGGGCACCGGAAGACCTGGCGGTGGCCCCCGAGACAGAGCTGGGAGGGAAGGTGAGTCTTGCCAGAAGTGTGGCTACGACCTGCCCCACCCAACGGAATGCCCTGCGACCGGAAATACTTGTGGACGGTTTGGGCTACCAGACCATTTCTCAAGAGTGTGCAAGGCGGCGATTCCTGTGCTGGTGCCGCGAGGCCCCGCCCGGCCCATCTTCAGTCGCCAGGGTCGACCTCCCAACGTCGCTCAAGTAGACCAGGGCGAAGAGGATGGTCAGGCAAAGAAGGCTGACAAAGATGAGGAAGAGAACATCTTTTTTGTCTCAAGTGTGGAGGTCCTGAAAGGAAAGAACAGGAGACAGCCACGATGTGTGGTGGAGGTAAACCATTCTCCAGTCCCGGTCCTGGTAGACACGGGGGCGTCTGTCAATGTGATGGGCCGTGGACACTATGACGCCATGGACCGGCCTCCAAAATTGGTCGCACCCAAGGCACGCATCTTCGCGTTTGGTGGCGTTGACCCTATCCCATTAGACGGCGTCTTCGTGGCGAAGGTGGAGCACGATGGATCTCAGATCACTGTACGGTTCTATGTGACACCACTGAGCAACAACACATTGCTGAGTTGTGCAGCGGCAGAGGCCCTTGGCATTGTCAGCTTTGTGTACTCTGTCTATCTAGAGGACATAAATGCCTTGCTGGAAAAGTATGCCGCACTATTCAAAGGGATTGGACAGATGGCTGGCGATCCAGTGAGGCTGCACATTGACGAATCCGTGCAGCCCATCGCCCTGAAACATCGCAGGGTACCGTTTCGCCTTTGTGAACATGTCGATAAGGAGCTGGACAACTTGGTCAATCTCAACATCATAGAGAAGGTGGAGGGTCCAACTCCCTGGGTATCCCCAATCGTGGTGGCACGAAAACCCAAACAACCTGATGCCGTCCAGATCTGTGTGGACATGAGGTTGCTGAACAAAGCAATCAAAAGAGAAAGACACCTCACCCCGACGATAGATGACATCATTGCCGAGGTACAAGGCGCTCACTTCTTCTCGAAGTTGGACCTCCGAGCGGGTTATCACCAGGTCGTCCTACACCCTGAGTCGAGGTACATTACTACCTTTACCACCCACCGAGGTCTGTACCGTTACAAAAGACTGAGCTTCAGGGTGTCCTTGGCGGTGGAGGTGTTTCAAAACATCATCGGGGTGCCCTAGCAGACTTGGAGGGCGTCCTGAATATTAGCGATGACATCTTGGTGTTTGCCAGAACGGAGGTAGACCATCTGAGACGCCTGGCAAAGATGTTTGAGAGGCTGCAGTCCCTGGGCCTCTTCCTCCACAAGGAGAAGTGTGAATATTTGCAACCATCGATAGAACTCTTTGGCTTCGTGTTTAAGGAGGGGGGGTGTCACCTGATCCTAAGAAGGTCCAGGACATCAGAATCCGTGTCGGATGTGAGGAGTTTCCTGGGCATGGTTACCTACTGTGGACGATTCATCCAGAACCTTGCCTACAGGTCGGAACCACTCAGGGCACTGACAAGAAAAGACACCATCTGGAACTGGGGCCCGCTTGAACAAGCGGCCTTTGACCACATCAGGGGCGCCCTGGCAGCAGAGGGCACCATGGCCTTCTTTGATCCCGTGTTGCCATCGGAGATCATTGTCGACGCCAGTCCATTTGGTTTGGGCGCCGTGCTGACACAGATCGACCATGATGGGGGTGTCCGCCCGGTGGCATACGCCAGCAAGGTGCTTTCGGAGGCGGAGCAGCGATACTCACAGATTGAGCGCGAGGTGCTGGCCGTACTCTGGGGCTGCAAGCACTTCCGGCTGGCGCGTTCATCCTCCAAGCCGCCAGCACGAATTGAGAGATGGATGCTCGCCCTCTTGGAATATGGAGTAGCCCTGGTGTATCGTCCGTGTGGCGAACAATGTGGCAGACTATCTCTCTAGACACCCGGGGGCACCTGGAGCGGAGGACTATGACACCTGTGCGGAGGAGGCCGTAGAGCATGTCCGGGTGGTGGTGGAGGCAGCCACCCCGAATGCCATGCCCTTAAAGGAACTCGAGACAGCTGCAGGAGATGACCAGTGTTTCAGGATACTGAGGCAATCCATGCAGCAGGGAACCTGGAAGTCGGTGCTGGAGGCCCTAGCTGGGCACACCCAGGAGGCCAGAACTGGGCTGGAGCAGTTATGGAAGGTCTGGGAGGAGCTGTCGTTCTCAACCTCCGGCCTCCTACTCCGGGGAGATCGAATTGTGGTGCCCCAGTCAAAGGTGGGGGAGGTGATTGCCCTTGCACACCGTGGTCACCAGGGCGCGGCCAAGACCAAAGCACGCTTAAGGCTGAAAGTGTGGTTCCCGGAATTGGAGCGGAAGGTGGACGATTTCGTGGCAGCCTGCGTCTGGTGTCAGGCGGCATCACCCCTGCAGCGGGATGCTGTCATCGAGGCGATGCCTCGAGGGACGCACCCGTGGGAGGTCGTTCATGCAGACTTTGGCTCCACCACAATGGGCACCCACTTCCTCGTGCTGGTTGACGAATACTCGAGGTACCCCGAGGTGGAGTTCGTAGAGTCAGTGGCATTTGAGCATGTCGTGGTGGCTGTGGAAAAGGTGTTTGCGGCACATGGTTTCCCACACACGGTGTGCTCGGACAACGGGGCTCTGTTCCAGAGTGAACGATTCGCCGAACTGATGGAGAGCTACGGGGTGGTGCACAGGAAGATCTCACCCCTCTGGCCAAGGGCAAATGGTGAGGTAGAACGGATGATGAGAACCTTGAATAAGACATTTCGGATCGGCCAGGGCCAAGGCCAGTCCCTCCAAAGAGCCCTCTAGTTCTTGAGGGTGTACCGTACCACACCGCATGCATCCACGGGAGTGGCCCCAGCAGAGGCGTTGTTCAAGCGGTGTCCTCGGGGGCTATTACCTGAGGTGGGAGAGAAAGAACAGGGGGTGATTGACAATCAACAGGTCGAGGCTGACCGGTAAATAAGGATTGAGCAAGAGAACATTCGGAGGGGACTTCGCCCACTGGAGCCGGGCGATGAGGTCCTCATTCGAAATAGACATCCCCATGGGAAGCTCTCCCTACCGTACGAGCCGGAGCCGTTGGACGTTGTTGTGGCCAAGGGATCCATGGTGACTGCATCGGGTGGCTGGTCTGAGGTAATTCGCAACGTGAGTTTCTTTAAGAAACTGCGGGATCCCAGGACTGATCCACCCCCTGATCCGGACCTGGAGGTCGTCCCTGAGGACGAAGGAGTATCACCATGTCTGCCCGAGTCCCCGGTCCGGGGGATGCCTGTGGACCGATTACCCGTGCCGGAGGTGAGTAGGAGGTACCCCCAGAGGACTGGGCGAGGGAAACCTGCTCACCTCAGCGATTACGTTCTGGGACATGTATCTGATCATCCTGACAATGGGACCGGTTAAGTAAGGGGACCCGGGTGGATGTTAATAAAGGGGTTTTCAGAACGAGACATGTGAAGTGTTGTAGATATACAGTGTGTTGGTTTGCAGTGCTTTATTTTTCAATGTTTGTTGTTTGTCCTCCCGAAAAAGGAGGAGTGTGGCGCTGCCCGATGACAGGGCGCACACGCGGCAGCGTGACGTTGCACGCCACCGCGTGCAGTATAAATAAACGGGGCGTTTCCCGGCCACGCAGAGCAACCGGGAAGCCCGAACCACAAGGACATGTGCAGCTGAGTCCTTAGGGGAGTCGGGGCTTGCGGACAGCGCTGGGGGGGCACCAGTAACCCCCAACAGCAATCACTGTGGATGCTACCTGCCTGGTAAAGTAAGTGATTGAGAATTTTATCCTGAATGAGAAAGTAGACTTCTGCTGCTTAGTGAAACATACATACACATGCATAGAGACCCTAGCCTGCAGTAACATGTCATTATTCCACTTCTTTATTTTAGAACGCTCTTAGTGCCACCCACAGTGAAACAGATCGTGAACTGACAGTGTGGGACACGCTGTAGCATGAAATGAGTGAATTAATGAAAAACATCTCATATGTGCTTAATGCCACCCTATCATGCTCGAGTCATAGGCAAGTGCCTTTCTCGCCTAATGCTTTCACCGGCTATGGCATGCATCATGAGCGCGTCCAACACTTGCACAAACACTATTGAGAATGTGGGCTGGGATATGCCATGCAGCCTCCCCACAGTCGGTTAGAATACACCTGTTGCACAGAAGTGGATGGCAAAGACCAGTTTATGCAGTGGTGGGATTGCAGTTCTGATGGGTATGGCACTCTGGAGATCTGCCTCTATGGGTCAAGCGGTACAGCAAGATCAATTGGCCTTCAGTCAGAGACCAGAAGGAGGGACAGACACGGGGTATGGGCAGCCTCCTGAACACACATCTCCTCCGTCTTTGTGCAGCATGTATCCTTCCATGTGGTTACCATGCATGCTGCTGGAGCTCAATGGACAGCAGCAGGTTGTGGATGCTGTAAATCACTTCTGGTTGTGGCTGTATGTTACTTGGAAGTGTGTTCGGGGAGGGTGTGGACCTTACATACACTTTAGGGGGCTGTTATTTGCACAAATACTTGATTCCATCGCCTGAATGCTTTTGCCACCACCTTTTGGGTGGACGTACCTGCATTGCATTTTTGGCAGAATTACTGCGCATTTTCAGTGGTATTTTGGCAGTAATTTGACCTGTAATTTGGCAGAATTAGCATTTGCATTTCTGGCAGTAATTCCGCCTGTTTTTGGCAGAATTAATGCAGGGGTAATTTTGCCAGGGCTAATTCTGCCCACCAAATTAATGCTGCTTTTCGGTGTCCTGTAATTTAGCAGTATGATAAAAGTGGCAATAACGGGTTTACTGCCAATTTTACCACTTACCACTGAACTCGTAATGATGGCCTATGTCTGTGATTCTTTTTTTTTTATTTTTTATTTTGTTATTAATAATTTGTTTAGTCGTAAAACAACTTTTCAAATCAATTACATGATAAGAATCAACATTATTTCATCAATTTTGTCATTAAAAACATAAAGTAAAACAGGATAGAATTAGTTTAAACTCTTAACACAACTCTCCTCGACACATCTTCTTTGTCTACAACACGTAATACTTTTCCATTGGATCAAATACCACATAGATAGATCACACTTTATGAGTATCAGAATTTTCAAACTCATTTGAACGATCATCTAGTAGAATTAAGTCCAAAAATTGCGTGATCGCTATTTGAATTGAAATTCTTGGACTAGAGAAAAGCATTTGCCATTTCTGAGATTGTGTTACATGACTCTGAAATGTCAGTTTATTCTTAAAACACCTATTTCTTTCCTCTGTTACTGCTTCACAATCTACTAACAGATGTTGTATAGTTTCAATCTGTTCTCTGTTCTTACAATGTCTGCAATAGTTTTGCTCACTTGTAATAATCTTTCTTCTGTGCAGTATATCACGAGTGCTATATAGATTCAACCTAAACCTCATATACTTTCTCCTAAAGTGAGGGCTTGGGTGTTTTACAAGATAGGATGCGATTGTGCCATGCTTTTTCAACCCAAAAAGGGTAATGTTAAAATCCTTATAGGTTGAACATTTGATGATATTTTCAGACCAGTCATACCGAAATATTTTTACCTTGGCCCGATCAGGATTTGATATCAATAAATCTATGGTTATTGCCGCATCACTAAGTGCGTCTAACGTATGATTGCGGCATTTTCGAGGGAAGGTGCAATTTGATGTGAGTAGATTGTGAGCTACAACCTTCAGAATGGTTGGTTTCTCCATGCCTATTAGTGCTTTTCGTAGGAATGCACATTGTTTCCACACTACTTGTGAGTAAAGCGATGTGAGTCCTAGTTCAAAGCAAATTAATGCCATCGGTGCACAATCCGGAAGACGCAATACTTGTTTCCAATAGGAGGATTCTATTCTATCCCAGAATATGCGTTTCTTGTGTGAGCAGGCTTCTACTCCATAAAGTAAGATGGGTGTAACTTTCATCTTATAAAACGTGATGATGTGCATAACTGAAAACTTCCTGAATTTTCGTAAGAGTATTCGGGATTGAGACACCAGAGATTGTAGCTTGATCTTTATCTTGCACTTGTATTGCTCCAGTGTCTTTTTGTGTTGCACCATAACGCCTAAGTATCTATACTGATTAACAATGTCCATTTTAGTTTGCTGCAGGTGCCATTTAAAGTTGCTCACTCTTGAGTGTCTCTTCGAATTACATACAACTATCTGGGATTTATGTACATTGATATTTAAATTGTTGTCCTGAGCATATTCACCTAATCGATTCAGCATGTTTTGCAATCCCCCTGGAGTCTGTGACAGGAGGACGAGATCATCTGCGTATAATAAATATGGGATTCGCTGTAGTCCTATTCTCGGTGGGTCCCCTACACAGTTGTTCAGAAATCCACCCATTTCAAGTATGTAGAAATTGAACAAAAAGGCTGCCATGGAACATCCTTGTTTTAGACCCCTCTGTGTTATAATCCTCGGCGATAACAGGCCGTTAAGGGTTATACGTACTTGCATGGATGTGTTCGAGTGAAGCAAAATTATCAAGGATAGCAAGGTGCTCGGACAATTGTGCTTTTTGAGTTTACTATAGAGTCGCTCCCGATCAATTGAGTCGAAAGCGGCTCTAAAGTCTATAAATCCAAGGTACAATGGTAAACCCCGCTTTAGCTGCTGAGCCTGTATCATAGCAAGGCCAAATATGTTGGGGATTGTTCCTAGTCCCCTAACGAATCCTGACTGGAAAGGGTCTAGTAACGATTTTTTTTCAACCCAATCATTAAGTTCATTCAATATAATCCTACAGAAAATTTTGCCAGGGGCATCTAGTAGTGATATCGGGCGGGAACTGTCTGGAGACTGACGATTGCCCTTTTTATAGATTGGAACTGTGATGGCCTGGGACCATGTTGGAGGAAGTTTCTGATGAAAATTAACTGCAGTAAAAATGCAATGCAAAATAGTTGCCCATATTTCAGGATGCTTTTGCATAGTAAAGTTAGACAGCCCATCTGGCCCCACTGCTTTGGATTTACTGCCAGTTGTTATCAATTGAAATATCCCGGCCTTGTTAAACGACAGGTTAAATGGGGTAATACTGTCGAGGTTACCAGGGGGGGAGCTACTGCGAGGTGCAGCATAAAGTTTACTATAATGCGAGACCCAAGTTTGTGTATCCACAGCGGTTGACTGAACACAGACCTGACGTAGACCAACAGATTGATTCATTTCTGCCCACATTTTTGAAATATTTTTACTAGCGAGTGTTTTTAACATTTCCGCTCCATCTTTCTGATAGAGCGCACTTCGATGACACCTAATCCAGTTTTTATATTCATTACGTAACTTCCCAGCGAGATGTAATCGAATGGTAGGGGGATGCTTTACAAGTTTCCTCAATTCTGCACGAAACGCTGTTCTCCTTGCGCTTACCAAGTTGTCAAATATGTGCAGATGTTTTTCATTTTGTTGTTTACTTGTAACATTTTTTGTCTGCCGAAATATTTGCAGCATATTGCTATATGCAATTCCCGAATTATCTATTGTATTCTTATTGCTAAGGCTTGACTCTTTAAGGAGATCACTAAAATGTATAAGAGCATCCTCCGACCATCATAGACGACACCCTCCTGAGTTTACAACCAAGCAGCCCTCCATTGACCCCTTTGGGGCAATTTCATTTTGCATTTGGTCTCCTAATACAGCAGTCAGCATATTATGGTCACTAGCTTCCGAAGCTATGACAGAAAAATTACGTACAGCCGGCCATAAAACCGTGTTTACATAGATGTAATCTATAATAGATGACTTGGGACCTCTGTGCCAAGTTGCAGCCGGTGGTATGTCTGCTGAGAAAGCTCCATTCAAAACATGCAACCCTCTGTGCTGAACTAGGGCTAGCCAACGTCTGTGTCTTTTGATTGACCGGCTCATTCATATTCTCCAGACACCTCAAATTTAAATCGCCGGCAAGTATGAGTGAGCTTGTGTGCCGGTCACTAACTACCATATCTAGTTAACTGTTTAGATCTCTGAAGAAGCAGTCATCAGTAATTGCGAGTTAGTTCCAGTACAAGTTTAGCACGGCATAAGCAACATCAGTGGAAATGGAAACCTTGACCAACATCATGAAATCATTCGGTATTGCCCATAATTGTGACAGAAGACCACATCTTTTCCTGACTGCTGTAAGGAGACCCGACATTGGCCTACCCATTTGTGTCTTGATAGCAGGATTCAAGTGTACTTCATAACTGTCCCAAATTGGGGGATTAATCAACCAAGTTTCTTGCAGAAGTATTAGGTCATAACTATTCAAATGATGTGAGTCATTGTTGGCAAGATGTTTATGACCTCTGGTATTCCAGCTGATTAAAGTGAGGGGTTATGTAACTTTTTGACTTAGCTATTTACGCTCACTATTATGTGCGCAAGAACTGGGCAGATTGAATGAGACATGATTTTGTGTTTTTGCATGTGTTATAGATTTTGACTGGTCCACATGTAATTGTTGATTTTTGGTTGCATCTTGGATGATACGGTCAATACTAAGGTCGAAACCCAATGAGTTTAAAGCATCCTTTGATTGCCAAATTAGATTTTGCACCACCCTCAACTGTATCCAGAGTCTCACCATATTCACATTTTTGCGTTCCACAAATTCCACCTGAGCCAGATCACCTGACACAACGTCTTCAAGCTGTTGGATATCTGAGAATATCGCCATAACAGCCCTACGATTTAGGTCGTATTGGGTGAATGGCGGAGGTTTACATGCTAGAATCAATGAGTGAGGAGCTGGATTTGCTTTGATAGAGATATTTTTCCCTGTCTCGATCTTGTTCCCGTGTTTCTTAGTCCGGGCCGACTCCCTCATTAATGTGGGAGTGGAATGTGAATTTCCCAGAGCATTTTCAATCATACGCTTAATAGCATCCGACAGGTCACTCGTTAAAACGCTATCCTGTGCACATGTATCTGCTATAGCGGATTCTTTAAGGCAGCTTTTACTTTTTCTAGGCTCCTCTTGATCTCTTTTTTGGGTGTTCAAAGGTGTGTTTGTTTGGTTGGGTTGTGCTACCAGCTCCTGTCTCAGTGTTGAGCTTGAGTTAGTCTGATCTTGTTGATCTTTATTTTGGATACATTCACAAGCTCTCCTGGGTATTTCTATTTGGACTTGTTGACGGTTTGACATATAGGCGTCAACTGCATTCCTGATATTAGATCTATCACAATGACTATTTTGTATATTATTATCACCAACATTTTTGCTCGCATTTGACTTCAAGTTGTTAATATCTGTCGAATTCCAAGCTGGCAGAGGACGAGTTGCATTTTGAGGGCATAACGCCTGTATGAGTTCATTCAAGGGGGAATAATCCGAAATTTGAGCAGAATGAGTAGAGAATGCATCCTCATTTCTCCTATTGCGCATTTGTTGCGCATATTTTTTCTTAATTGCCTGAGAAATAAGTATTTGATTTTTTTTCAGGAGTGTGATTGCTTTTATGAAACGTTTTGTCGCAGCACTTCCCTTGTGCTTCGTGGAGTGCTCATTTTTAGGTAATTTCATATTCCCTGACTTAGGTTTTTGAGATGCTTTACCCATCGATTGTTGTGGGGTCTCTCCACATGCAACTATTGCATCAGGTTTGTTCTTGTTGTTTTGCTTGCTTGCACTCGATATTGCCGATGTGAAAATCGGAAACAGAGCCCCTTTTGGAGGCACGTTCGATTTCCCCGACGGAGTCACATTTTCTGTTTGAGATGAGCTCTTGGTGCTCCCCCAGGGATCATATATGATGGTAGCTATATGGGGAAGAACACTGGTAATTCCTTTACTTGACCTATTCACAGGGAAGATGTAGCTGTGATTTTTGGACTCATAGTCATGACCAGTTTGAGAAACTATGGTTCTAGTAGTTGTGCTCAGCATTGGGCTAACGGATCTCTGGGCATTATTCAGCTGAATCTCGCTCCTTAACATTTTGTGTGATACTAACATTTTTTGCATGCAGGCCTCTTGTGTCACCAGCCCTGCATCTATTGTTTGATATATATGGCCTAGTGCCTGAATAGCTAGATTCATGGCTTGTAACGTGATGTTTAAAGATGAATCCGGTGTTTCATAAGAAAATGAAGTGTTCAATCCCTGTGTTTTGGTGTGAATGACACTTATTTCTGATATTGAAATGGAGGTATTAGATTCTGTCGTGGTAGATGACACATCAGAGAACATTATTGGTGAATTAGATAGGTTTTCAGACATTCATTTGTTTGAAAATGCAGAATCATTAGGGTCTAAATCGATTACAACTACATCTTTAGAGGAGGAAATTGATTGAGTCTTTGCTGTGTGCTGCGCAGTCGCAGGTATATTTTCAAGTAATATGGTATCTGTTATAGACTGGCAAGATAAGGCATTCGCTGACTGCTCATTACATAGATCTTTGGCTAGTGCAGATTCAGCGGGCATAGTGACATAATTCTCTTTATCAACAATTGGCTGTTTGTTTGCCCGTCCAATTTTAGTTCTATGAGCTGACAAAGAACCACTACAAAATTGCCGTATGTCCATGTTAGGCAACCCCCCTTTGAATCCTTTAGTCCTGTTGGGTGTAGAATTCAAGTTTGTGCTTACTTGTTGAAGAGCAGCAGATCCAGAGTTCATGCGGGTGATAAGGGACGGCAGCATTCCAGTTTTGAGGCCGAAAGTTCTCATCGTTACTAACTGGTACAAACAATCAAAATGTGTAGGGCCACGTTACTATTACCTGTCTATACAAGCAAGTGGTGTTAATGTACCACAAGACCTGCCTCAAGTCTCGACGACGAGGCGAAGAGGCAAAGAGGTACTTGTGGTACTTGCTTGGTGCGCGCGCAGGTGCGCGCGCACGTCTGTTTTTAAAGGGAATGCACAAAGGAGGCGTGGCTCTGCACACGTCACTCCAGCTGCTTGTAGAATACAGCGTTGCAGTAGAAAAGAGGGAGAATCAGCGTTCGTTTGCAATCCGCGTCCAAAGTACCGAGGCAAAGAGGTACTTGCTTGGTGCGCGCTTCTCTCTGAATCAATTACAGTAGGTCCCTTTTCATGTGTGTGTGCGTTTCTGAGATTTGTGGGCTTGATTGGGTCCCACGACCATTCTGGATACTCCTTAAATGAAAAGCTCTTTTGTGCATATTTTTCAAAGCAGATCTGCTACATCTGGCCGCAGGGGACATGTCACTTTATTTTTTGCATCCATTTTCCCATACCCCCTTCCACTCCCAACCCCCATTCCCTCGATCCCTTCTAAATTACTCCCTGACCTTACACACCAAAGAAATGACATAGCACAAAAAAATACTGCTGATGTCCCTTCACCAAATCTGGTGCAAAGGATACGGCCAGATACCAATAAAGCATTGGCAATACATGCCTTTCCTTAGTTTTGGCTTTTAGGTGGCGCTCTAGATCTGCTACATATTTATTCAATTTTCTTTCAGTGTGTAAGTGATAGCATTTGGCGAGGCACATTGAAAGAAGGGGCTGAGGGTGCCAGGAATAACATGGCAGAGGAGCCAAGCCACCCCATCCGCCTCCTTCTCCTTAGGCAAAGAAACAGGAAACACAGGTCACATGTACGGTGACCCGGAGGAAGGGGAAATAGAGGCAGAAAAGGGGTCTGGTAGACAGGAAGGGGACGAAGCCCCCTCCACTGTGGAATGACCTGGTTAAAGGGCGAAGATATCTTCGCACCTTCAACAGGTGACATCAGAGACCCCAGTGTGGCCTCCAAATAGCGGATGCGCAGGGGGTGGTCTCTTTTACTGTGTAACCCCCTGCTGCAAGGAGAACTTTGTCCTCTTTGGTCCTGCTCCTGCCTTCTTGAGGGGTTGAGTTCCTGTGCTGCATTGTAGGGTCTTCTGGTGCATTTAGAAGGTAAGTGCGGGGAAGGGGCAGGAACGGGCACTAGTGTGTGGCTTGTAGAGCCCTTCATTTTAGCACCCTCACTCTGCTTACCTCGTGTTTGAGCCAGAAAGTGGTCAGTTTGCAGAGCAGTTTGAGTTGTGTTGACTGGAACATCAGGAGGTAGTAGTTTTGTCCTCTGACCATGTGTTGTGCTTCCCGTGATTGTAATGAAACTGTTTCAAGAGGTCTCCCCTGTTGTGTTTGTTGTTTCAGCGCAATCCAATTGCTTCCCCCGCGATCATCCCACTGCACACATGCCCCTCCCCACCACCCAGCTCTTCTTTCCCCCCCGGACCCTGGTACACTGGCATTCTGCTCTGCAAAGTCCTGTCTTTATTAATGTAAAGGGTGTCATTGTTAGCTCCTACATTAGTATGCATACAATTTCGGCATGTGAAATAGTGATGCAGTGTTTTCGCACAATCCCGCCATGTACTCAAGTATATCACAGTCTAAGAGTAACTTCGGGCCAACTGGGGTCACCTGTATAGGGTGCTTGGCAAGGGGTGCTTTGGTAATAGCAAGCGAAAGCAGGCGGTAGAATGGGGGGTAGGTGAAGGGTGTTGTGATGACGTTCAATGTAATTTTAGGGCATTAACTCTGGGAAGTTGATGAAATAACTTGGGCGCGGTCAGCGGTAGTATGCTTATTGGGTCTTCATCCTTCTCCATCCATGTCAGCATGGGTACGTATTTGCCCCATGTCGTCCAACATCTGTCGTTGTGTTCCTGTATGGTGGTAATGTTTTCTCTTGTTATCATGTTGCTACCGAGCACTCCTATTTCCCATTCATTGTTCATGTATACCTTCCCTGTTATTGTTATCAGTGGCCTTTCCCAACATCCTTGTATACCAGGAACTTCGGTGGCGTACCAATCACATGGTAGGTATTGTAGTGTTATCTTCTTCGTTTCTCCCTTTTCAGGGCCACTCGTCATGTTCCTGAATGCTTCAGTGTGTAAGCTGCTCTTATGGTAACTCAAATATGACAGGAGGAAATTGTTTCGTATGGGTATGTGTCTCTTGTTTCCCACTGCATTCTCACCACCGTTCCTTGGAAACTTCCTCTCGTTTGAAATAGTGCCAGATATACTATCCATCGCGCCGTCTTTTCCTGCATTTCTGTGGCGACGAATGTCCATGAAGCGCTCATGGCGTATGGGATCAATTAGCACACATAACAGCTATCTTCTGTTGTCTGTTTACCAATTTGGGTCATGTGCTGGTACCACATGTTGTTTGAGACGTGTGCTGAATCTGTTAGGTAATTATCAATACCTTTGTTATCAGTATACGTGCTGTGTTTAACTCTACTTCCCTTATCCTTAGGGTTGCTAGTACCACCTGACGTCATACCTGTTGCAGCCGTGGGAGGGGGCATGTTAGTTTTGGGTGCAGCTATAATATTGATAGCATAACTTTTCTGCCATACAGAAGCAGCCAGTAGACCAGTGATAACCAATACTCCTATCATTTTTATTACAAGAGCTAGTCTCACCGGCATTTTGCTCTTACCTTGCTGCAGTCCGGCAGCTTATTCTTGCAACGTTAAAGGTGCCCGCCTGAAAATCCTCAATACGCTTGTTATTATTGTTAGTCGTCGTTATTAAGCTCTCCCTATCAAGTAATCGTTCAGTGCCCAGGCGAAGAGCTGTTCCCACGCTAATCTTAGTGATCTATCTCTTAGAGCCGGTAAGTGCTCGTGAAGATGGGGAAATGATTGTTCTATGGCCAAAACAAATGCGGTGTAATATACACGTACCCTTCTTCTTTTTAGGTACTTTGGTCTTCTTATATGATATACAAATTGGTGTGATAGGGCTTCAGGGGTGTTATCATCTGTGGGCAGCATCTATTCCTGGGCAGAGCACACTGTTAGTTACTTATTTTCTAAACAATACAATTATACACGGTACCTGCATGTGCGAGAGAAAAAATAGAGAAAACATACAAGTGTTTTATATGTGTGTGCAATACCCAAGTTTGTTATACAACTTCCTTCAATCGGGGGTGACCTTAGAGGGGAGGGGACTGGGGCTCAGTTGGGCAGAAGTTTGTTTACTTTGTGATCTCGTGACCATGGGATGGGCTGTGGGCAAGCGTCCAATGTCTACGGCAGTAGTTGTTCTGGTGAATCTGGATCAAGTGTAGTGACACTATTGTCATCACCTGTGGTCGATGTCTCCTTCTCTGTAGTCGATGCTGTTGATGTCGTTGTTCTTCCAATGGCCCTGTCGTTAACGCTAGGGTGGGTCTGGAGGTTGTAGATCTTTACATCATGTAGGTGATTCCAGGCACGCTTATCATGCAATTTCACCGTTCTGGTAGCTACCTCTTCTACCAAATGAGGACCAGTAAAGCGTGGGCCGTTCCACTTTCTATTAAAGTTGCGGAGTAGCACATGGTCACCTTTAGCAATAATGCATAGTCCTTCCTTTCCCAGTTCCTTGTTGGTGTCTTCTTGTTGAGAACTTTTCGACCCGCCCCGCATGCGCTCGAGCTGTTGAGATACAAACGCTAAACTAGTAATCAAAGAAGACACATATTGATACATTTCGTCACCAAGAACAGTTGGAGTGTTTTCATGGTCCGTGAATGCTCTTGATGTAGGCATTAGAGGAAGGCGCATTTGACGTCCTGTCACCACCTCGTGTGGAGTGAAGTGGTGATCAGACCCTGGCCTATTCCTTAGCTCAAATAGAGCCAGCGGAAGACAGTACAACCAGCTCTTCTTGGTTGTCTGCTGAATTTTTGCGATTTCGTCTTTAAATAGGCCATTCAGGCGTTCACATATACCGTTGGCCTGCGGGTGGTATGCACATGCAAATTTATGTTTATACCCAACAAGGACGTGATGTGCTGAAACATTTCATTAGCAAAGTGTGGGCCGTTATCTGCAGGGTCCGGCCTCGATCCACCTGGAGAATGGACATACCACTACTATCATATACCTATGTCCTTGACATACATTTATCATATCAACGTAGTCAATATGAATGTGTAGGAAGGGTCCCTCTGGCCGGGGTATAGTACCTTTTATCACTAGCAGCGTGTGACCGGCCGTAAACTGTTTGCATGTGAGGCAATTGCTAATGAAATTTGTTACATGAGAATTTAACTCGGGGCAGAACCAATCTTCCCTAATTTGTGCTGCAATTACTTCCTTTCCTGTATGTGCTGGATGATGGAGCTGGGCCAGGGCGGTGTTCAACAGTGCCAATGGCATGACCCCCTTTCCGGTGTTATTTTGACGCCACAGTGCATCAGTTGGGGACATCGTACATCCTCTTTTTACCCATAGTTCCTTTTTTCTGTCATTGGGGCGGCTCCCTGTAATTCCATTATCTGTGTTGTGGGGAGATGGGTGTGCCCTTCTTTCATCATCATCTGTTTTGCCATTCCCCTCCCTCTCCCTCTCTCTGACTCTGGGGGGTTCCATATTTCACCAAAGTATGCCGCATGCTTGGCATGTGCGTCTGCTGTTTCTTTCCCTTTCGAGATATGGTCATCTCCATTAGTGTGTGCCGGGCATTTAACCAAAGCTATCTCTTGGGGATCATTAATTACTTCAATTAATTCCACTAACAAACGAGCATGTTGCACTGGGGTGCCATCAGCTCTCCTAAACCCTCTTCTCTGCCATTTTATCAGTCCCGAGTGGACAGTTGACGTGACATATGCGCTATCGGAATATGTAGTAACTCTTTTGTCAACGCTTTCCTTCAACGCCAAGATCAGTGCAACCAATTCCGCTGCTTGAGCCGAATAATGCTGTGGTAACTACATGCATTTCACCGGGACATACATCAAATCTTCTGTCATTTTTACAACTGCTGCCCCAGTTCTCCTTATCCCATCACTTTGGTCTATTGTTGATGAACCATCAATGTACAAAATCTCTCCACCCTTAAGTGCATCCTCTTCAACCTTTCTAGTGCATGAGTACGTTTCGATAGTCTGTGTACAATCGTGAGCATAATCACCTTCCTCAATAACTTCCGCTATAAATCTGGCTGGGTTAACTGTACTGCATCTGACAATTGACAATTCGGGTCTAGACAAGATGATCTCATAACCTGACGCCCTGTGTGTGGTTAGTGTGGACTTAGGCTTATTCAATATTGCAAATAGCGCATGCTCCACAAATAGTGTGGTGGGGCACCCCATTGTAATCGATGATGATTTCTCCACCGCAAATGCAGCTGCGGCGAGACTCTGTTCGCAAGGGAAATGTCCTAGCATGACAGGGTCCAAGTGACCGCTGTAGAACGCTATTGGCTTGTGTCCCATGCTGGTTTTTTCTGGGTCAATACTGCTTTCATTACTGCTGAGTCGCAATGCGAAAAGATGAAGAACTGTCGTTCATAATCTGGGGTGGCTAGTACCGGAGCAGTGAATATGGCGTGTTTCAACTCTTCAAATGCCTCCTTCATTTCCCTTGTCCATCCCAATGTTTTGTCCCCTTTGTGTGCTTCTCTCAATGCCTCAAGTAGGGGTCCTATGTATGAGCTGTAGTCAAAAACCCATGCTCTACAGTAGTTGCATAACCCTAGGAACTGCTGCAGTTCCCTCACCGTTTGTGGTTGTGGCATGTTGGATATAGCTTGTGCTCTTTGTGGTGCAATCTTTCTTCCGTGCTGGGATATTAGTTGGCCAATATATAGTACCTGTTCCTGACAGTACTGTAACTTTTCTTTGTCTACCTTGTACCCCTTTTCAGCCAACACTGTCAGCATTTTCATTGAGTCTTCCCTGCACCTTTTCTTGGTTGTGCTGCAAATTATTATATCGTCAACATATTGCAGCACCGTACTTTCTAATTCAATGTTTCCCAAGTCCATCTGTATTACTCTGTTGAAAATTGAGGGTGACTCGCAGTACCCTTGTGGTAACCTGGTGTGTTTCCATTTTGTGTTCCTGTATGTGAAGCTTGTCAAGCCTTGTGAATCTGGGTGCAGGGGTATTCAGAAAAAGGCATTTGTGAGGTCAATCACGGTGAACCGTGAGGCCTCTATCGGAATTCCACATAATATTGTGGCTGGGTTTGCTGCTATGGGGTGTTCTGTTTCTACAATGTTATTCCAGGGTCTGAAGTCCTGGATAAAACGCCAAGACCCTCCTTTGGCTTTGCGCACTAAGTACACGGCCATGTTACATGGTGATTCTGATGGTACCAATATGCCATTATTTATCAGGGCCGTTATGGTTTCGTATATGCCCTCATCTGCTTCTTTTGATAGTGGATATTGTTTCACTCTAGGTACTATTGCACCCTTTTTCAGCTTTATTCTTACTCCTCCGATACTCTTTATGCAGCCCACGTCATAGGGACTGGTGGTCCACAGTGATGCTGGAACCTTAGCTATATCTTCCTCGTAGAATGGAACTGGGGTAGATGCAGGTGCCTCGAGTGCCATGGCCATTTTCTGTGCCACTTGCTTATACGTCACTCTTAGCCATATATCTACACTCATCATAAATACCATCTATTCCCTGTCTTCTGAAAATAGCTCTTCATCAGACACCTGGGTGAGCCTGCATCCCTCAGCCAGGGCAATCACTGCCCTCCATGCTCTCCCTTCCCTGTCTTGGGCATGTACTGCGATATAATCAGCAGTTGCTATAATACTCTTGATGCTCACCAAAATCAATTTCCCTTCTGGTTCACTGGCTGGTGTCTCAGGCCTTCACAAATATGCTGCTGGCCTCCTCCAGATCTTCCCTTCTATTCCTGGCATCCAGGCAAATGCCATGTCTGTCCCGTACTGGAACAGTTCGCCATCCACCGGCTCAGCTCGAGCTACTGTCTGGCCACAGTACGCTTGCAGTATTTGTCGTGCAGTAAGCATGTTTATTCCTGGTGTGGAGCAAATTATGCCATTCTCTGTGAAGGAGATTGTCATATTTAATCTGCTCATTATGTCCCTCCCAAGTATGTTCACTGGCGACTCCCTTGAGTACAGGAGCGGGGCACACATGTCATAATCTCCAATAGATAAGGAGATGTTATCAGTAAAGGGAACCAACCCCCTAGCCCCAGAAAATCCTTGGGTGTTCATGGCCTCACCTGACATTTTGAATCTACCCTCCCTTATGCAAGACCTGGTTGGCCCAGTGTCAACAAGGAATGATAATTTTTTGTCACCTATCGTTACCTCAATGCGTGGTTCCTCCGCACTATTAGGTGTTATCGACAGGATGGGACAGACCAAGGACGTCTGTGGGCTGTCCTATTGTGGGTATAATGACTGACCGCTTCCTGTGTAAGGGTTGTGTCCCAGGATAGCACCCTTCCCAACTGTGTTTGTTGTAGCTGTGTATCGGTGGGGGTTAACTTATGGTCCTGTATTTGAGTGAGTTGTTGCACTGGCTGTACTTGGTGTTGTTGTGTTATTGCCACCTGTTGTTGCGGTGGTGAATATGTCTGCAACTGTTGTTGTGTTGCTAATTGCTGCTGTGTGCTGCTCTGTTGTAGTCCCTGTGGTTGTTGGTAATCCTGCTGCTCCCTCATAGGCCCTTGTTGTCCTTGTTCCCCCCATGCTGGTGGGGAGGGACTCATTCTACACGTACGTGACATGTGTCCTAACATCCCACAAACCCAACATACAGGTGGTTCCCTGGTCTGCCATGGGAAACTTCCTGCATTATCTTGGTACCCTGGTTGCCCATTGGGGTAGAAACTCCGAAATCCTCCCCCTTGCTGTTGTGCAGGTTGGCCATAT
Organism: Ambystoma mexicanum; assembly: GCF_040938575.1. NCBI lineage: Eukaryota > Metazoa > Chordata > Amphibia > Caudata > Ambystomatidae > Ambystoma > Ambystoma mexicanum. Next base: position 845,731,082 of record NC_090941.1, on the reverse strand, counting down.
CCCCTCCCCCTCATCATTCCTCCCCTTCCCCTGATGTTGTTATAATATCCATTTCCTGGTACCGTATACCCTCCTCCTATGTTAGTCGTGTATGTTGGGGGTGGTGGCATCTGTTGTGTCATAAGTTGTGGTGATTGTGGTAGTGGTGCTATTTGTAGTTGTGAGGGATCCTGTGCGGCCACTACTTGCGTGGGGTTTGGTGTCACTGTCGTTGGTGTAGTTATGAGTGCTCCTTCCATCGTGTACTTAGTCAGTTTTTTCTGCACTAATTTAGCCTCTTCCGCTTTTCTATCTTCTTCCTTCTGTTTAATCTTTTCTTGCCACATCCTACAATGGTGTACTATTGTTAATTGTATTTCCGGCCAGGCCTTGGCTTCCATCCCCACTATCTTCTTCAATTGTTTTTGTACTGTCTCCGGAAGCCCTTGTATTAGTATGTGGTAAAATATTGCTGGTGTCTTGTCCCATTGCTCTCTAGTTTCCATGCGCCACTTCTCCTGAATCTCCTGGATATAATCAACAGGATCTTTGTTCTCACGCATCTTGCGTGATGTAATTGCTCCTATATCTGAGGTGTCTGGGTATTGTACCCTCAGAGCTTGCCATAATGCATGCCTGCAATTCGCAAATGGCGCCCCGTCATGTGATGTGTTCGTTATTGTAACCCCGGGGAATCCCGCCCTCTTCCAGATGTCATCTGCCGCATCCCCTAATATTGATATTAATAGGCCCTTCACGTCTCCTACTGCTAGTTTCTGTCCTGCTGTATGCTTTTCCATCTCTTATATCCATTTTCCCGCTCCTCCACTTAGTGATGGGAGCCTGCACTTCATAGTTTCCTTATCGGCATGCTTCCAAGGGACGTATTGTGGTTTAACCCCCCCTCTCCAATAGCGGCATTAGATTGTGCCCCATCTGTCCCCCCAGTTGTCGTGGTGTGGAGTCCGTATACCCCTCCTCTTCTTCTGTGTCAACTAGATCATCTGTCATGTCCGTATTACTGCCGCTTGTTGTAGCTTCCCCTTCATTTCTCCCCCTCCTCTTATTATTATTTTCTTTATTTAATGCAGGTGTGTGTGTCCGTTCTTCCTGCCTACGTCCGGGGAGATCTCTAAGCCTGCCGGCGTAGGGGGTGTGTTCAGGAGCGGGTGTGGGCGAGCATGTTGGGCGGAATGATGCGGGTGTAACTGTACGTGTTTGCCCTCCCGCCACTTCCCGTTCTTTCTCCTCAGTTCCCTCCACTTCTTCCTTCTTTCTGCATGCCCATGGTGATTCCCGGTTGGTGGGGGTGATGTACAATTTGTCTAAGCTTTCCCTACCGCCGCTTCTTCCTTCTCCCCCCATTCCCTCTTCTTCTTCGCTACAAAATTCATCCAGGAGCGACAACCCCCAAACTGTCCTTTTCCCCTAATCGTCACCGTTTTTAAGTCTATTAAATCCGTTCCTTCCTCTTCTCCTTTACCAATTGCTCCCCTTTGCGCTGATGTTGTGGCTACTTCTGCATACCGACGTACAAATGTCCTTACCCCACTCCCCCCCTTTCCTCTCTCTTCTTCCCTCTTCCCTCTTCTCCACTATTTCACCACCTATTTCCTCTCTTTTCTTTTTCAATTTCTCCATCACCTCATTACTCACCTTCTCCAATATCCTTTCTTCCTCTCTCCTCCTTTCCCATCTCTCTCTCTCCCTTTCTAATATGCTTTCGATTACTTTACCTTCCTCGTATTTCCTGGTGCTCTCGGAGAGTATTTTCTTCTTCCATAGTTCCATTTCCTTTTCTTTCTCTTCTTCCTCTCTTTTCCTGTCACGCTGTGCTGCTCGAGATACCCTTTCTGCTATTGCCTTCATTCTCTAAGCTTCCCTCTTCCGTTCTTCAGTTCGTTCCCTCATTTTCTCTAACTCATCCTTACTTTCCTTCCTTTCTCGCCTTACTCAAGCTGTTTGATCAATGCATTTTGCTCATTCCTTAATTCTGCCAATCGTTCCTCCAACATCTCCTCCTCTTCTCGTGACAGCTCCCCTTCTCTCGTTTTATCTTCCTCCCCTCTTATTTCACTCCTACCCTCATCGTCCTTGTTCGTTATCCGTACTACCTCCTTTTCTTCTTCCGTTAGTGTCCCTCGCAATTTTAACAGCACCTGCGCTGCTACCCACTCGTCGTGTCCTATGTTTGGGATGGGTTCTTCACTGTTCTTCCCTTCCCTTGCGTGCACCTTCGTACAAGTTGGGCCTACCGTATTTGTCACCCGCCCGCCCACTGTGTAGCTACCTGTGGCTGTATATGCTGGTGGGCTGTACGCCGGGTTCGAATATCCCTCAGCTGCCATTAGTTGTTGCCTTACTGCTTCTCGTAGTTCCGTCACAGGATATAACCCCCCTTCTTCCTTCTTCACTACTTTCGCTAGGGGCATGTCGTCGGTCCTTTCCTTCCTTACTTCCTTTTCATTTGTGATGCTAAGCTTTTCGCCCCCCTCTCGGTCTCTTCCCGCGCACTGTGCGCTATCAACCTCCTTTTCCCCGTTTCCCTCTTCCTCCTTAATCTTCTTCCCCTCCTTCGTTTCCTCCACAGTGAACATCCCGGTTGGTCCTGGTCGGGACCCCTGGAACATCCTCCATAAATTCAACACCTCCACGTGATGCGCCAACTTCTTCCCCTTGTATGTGTTATGTATGTGTGTCAGTAGTGAGTGTTGGACGTACGGGTCAAAACTGCCGTTAGGCGGCCAGGGTGTCATCATTTTGTTATCTGTCCCTTGTGTCCATTCTACGCTGTATTTGATCAGTTTTTCCCTATGGGGCGATAGTGTTTTACACATATGCTGGAGTGGGGTAGTCAGGGTATTCCACAACCCTCCCGATTCTAACCCGTATGACATGGTTACACTGTGTTTTTAGCTCTCTTCAGTATGGTTGTCGTTACCTGGCCCCGTAGTTTGGGGACGTCCGCTAAAAGAAAACAGCCAAATATAACAATTGCAAATATACTGTCTTTTCCTGTGTTTGTTTTTCTTCCTTAATACCGTTACGGCCCCTTGCGGCCACAGCGCACGAAGCCCCCTGCGGCTGCGTGTCCTGTGTGACGTGCTTATACAGCCGTCCCACTTTTTCTCCTTCCCTTCTCCTTCCACCTCACTCGGCGTGGCCGGCGTTCTCCGTGCACGGTCACTTCTCCCTCTCCACCTGTCCCATATTTGGGGTGGCCGGCGACCTCCGTGCGCACCCCCTGCCCTCTATTCACTCCCCTACTGCCCTTCAACAATGCTGTGTAGTCAAGGTATCCTATGAAAGCCCTACGGGTGACGTCACCGAACTCTTCCAACAACTACCGGTAAGATCTTTTACACTTCAAGAGAGCGCTCAATAAGTTTTAACTGTTTGTCCCCATTATCCCCACAGCTGTCCTCTTGTTACGCCTGGAACAAGGTAACCAACAATACACTCGTATAATCGGACTGCGCGCACTGCGTCACCTCGCGTGTGATACGTCCCTCACCGGGAGGGCTTAACCAGCCAATTATCTTCCGTACTAGGCAACAATTAGCTACCACCTACAGGAAAACGTCATCTATTTATCGAGCTTCGTTGCTCGATCGATAGGGATCCTCATCTACTCATTGATCAACAACCGCCAATTCGTAGGAAAGCCATACACCCCCCTTTACAGGTGGCCATGACCTAGGCCAATCAGTGTCTACGAACAACCGCACGTGGTGCTTTCTTGCTCCACCCACCCTTTTCCGTGATGTTGTAGCGGACGGCTTTCGCGCCTGTCCCGCTACCACTCACTTCACCGTCAACAATAATTGATCAAATTTTCGCCGCACACCATAGTAACACCTCTCGCCGTCCTTATAACAACTCCTCCCCCCTCCCTCACAATCTCACATTGCTTGTTGGGTGCGACATACTCACCAAGTTCTCTTGATGCGGGGCCGCTCGACTACGTGCACCCCTCCAAGCGACTCGCCACCTCCCCTCGTCTGGACCACATCTGGACACTCGCCAACCGCGGGCGGGATACTTCTCAACCGGCTCCTGAGGGCCAATATCCGGATTGTGCTGTCAGGTCTTCTTGCAGTTCCGTGATGGTCCTGTAGTCCTCAAAAAAGGGGGCGGCGGCAGAGGGGGCCGCGCCGCCGGGCCTCCTCGCAACGAGAGGCCTTGGAAAATAAAAAAATTAAAAAATAGATCGTAAACAGATCTCAGCAGAGCCTCCAACTTGTCGGGGTGGTTATCCTGGGGTCGGCTGAGCCGTCCGCGGACCTCCGGGCTGGGAGGCCCCAACTCCTCCCGTGTTTCCCAAAAATGAGTATGAGACACACACAAGAAGCAAGGCGGTTCTGCTGTTTATTAAAACAACGGCAGAGATGGGTCTAGGATCGTACGCGTCCGTCCAGACTCTCGAAATTCGTGGGGCTCGCAGGCCCTTTTTGCCGCAGTATGACGCGCTACTTGCGTCACCTGGGAAAGTTAGCGAGAAAACCTATTGCCACTCTGGATTGGTTCCTCGAGTGGTAGTGTTAGTATAGTATACACATAGAGAGCAATATTAGTGGTTAAGGATGAGTCAGGTGGTATACATGGGTTGTCCCTTCTATTAGATACTTAAAAATTGTTACACAAAGACCCCTAATGATTGGATAATGTTAGTGGCGTCAGTGATGAGTGCCCTCATATTCTGATTGGTCCTCCCGCGAGCCCCCCAGTCTGGGACCATCGCTGTTCCCAGCTCGCGGTGTACTTGTCACTAGCAACAATGTGTAACTATGTGTTTGTGCAGACAATGTGCGGGTTTGCTCATAGGCCTGAGAGCAGGCCATTCCCATCGCTGTAGGTGTCCATCTAGTCATTTCACTGTTGCAACCTGTGTCCCAGACGTGGGATCCAGGCGACTTCTTCCTCGTGGGTCTGGCACTTTGTCAGGTCGGCTTGGTCACGTGTGGAGAGACCGTAGCTGGGGCGGAATTCTGCACATTTAAAGTTGTATTTCGCTTCTGTGTGCTTGGCTTTGCTTACAGGTGTGACCTTGGTGCTGGCTGGTAGCATACGAGTTGCAACATCGCCCCCTTGGTTGTGAGCTTGCGCTGGGCTCGTTCTGCGTGATCAGCACTTGTACACTCGCTCATACAGTGTTCATGACAGTTCTTGCTTGCGGCCTACTTGGGCCTGGTTCATGGGTGGAGATGTGTAATGCGCGGCACCTGTGTCGCAGTTTGACATGGCTTCAAAGGCAGTATTTACGTCTTCTTTAAATTCTCATCACGACGCGGGGGTGGGAGAAGCGTCAGCAAGCGTATACGCGAGTGCTTTAATGCGTCTTGCGTTTCTGCATTACTAAAAGCCTATGTGAAAAATAATAAAGATGCGCGTCAGTGGGTGTATCTGTCACCTACGTCATAGCACTGAATATATTCTTCGTGTAGGTTAGTGCGTGAGTGACCAGTGTGCATGGTGGCACATGTGTTCTTGGCAGTTGGCTAGGTCGTTATGGCATCTCTAACGATGTGGGTGCTTGTTGCTAAGGTCTTAGTCGAGTTCATCCATGCCGCAGGTGTCGGCTTGAGTAGGACAGGCGGGTGGGCATATCCTTATGTTCTTGAACCAGGGTATTTTGTCATCTGGTAGATAGACGAATTCATCTTGTGGTGGGTGTCTGGGCCGCGATCCTCTAGGCCATGGTAGCGAGGAGATTGGGGGGAGCTTTTTCTCCAATTCTCCCACTTCAAACCCCTACTCACACAGCCACAGGCTTTGCTAAAGGGGGCTGAATGGGCTATATTCCCGGGTCTTTGGGTTGTAGTAATGGTTTGAAGCTCAGGGGCTACAACCAAAAGACTAGCTAGCCCTGAGTCTCCACAGTCCCAATGTTAGCATAGCCCCAGATCTTTTCCAGACCTAGCAACACCCCTGCACACAGTTGAATATAAAGTCAATCACATCCTCCCTCCTTCTTTCCTCCGCATCCTCCATCCCCTTCCAAATGCATGATCCCCCCTTCAGAAAATCCAACCATACTCTCTTGTATGCAGCCTGCAATGCTGGGGCCAGTGAACCCTCTACTAAATGCAGGGCTCTCAATTTCCTAGCCACCACAGCTCCTCTGGGATCCGGTGCCCCTTCACCTCTGCGTCCGATGCCAGCCCACAGAATCTCTGAAAATGAGATAATGCCTCCGCGGTGCCATTATCCTTCCCTGCCATGTGCGTTGCCCTAAACACCACATTCCATTTCAGGCACCTCAGCACAAATTCTCTCATTAGCCTGATCGCCCTCTGGTCCCTGGCTGACTGCTTTTTCACAATGTTGACCACTGCATTATGCAGAGATGTCCCCTACCTTCCCCTGTCACCACCATCTACCGGGGAGAGTGTCCTCCTCCTCCCATCTGCACTCTTCTGCAGGCATTTCCTACTTCGCCTCCTCTGTACCGCTGTCCCCCTTCGGTCCGTCTCTTCCCTACTGTCCTCACTGATGTGCCCTATGCCCAAATCAACCTCAACCCCCTTTCCCTTCGCACCCCCACTGTATCTGCTGCTCCAGGCCCACCTCTTGAACCCGCACCATCCGCTCCCCTAGGTATATCCACCCGGCTCCTCTTGACCCCTTTATCCCATACCTCTGCCCTCCCTTCCGAAAGCCCCGTCGCAAGCCGCTCTGCACTGTGGCCTCCCGCCACCTGGCCCGTTCTCCCCCGTAACTTCCTGCACCACCCCTTCTAGCTGGGCTTTAGGCCACCTGCTGATAATACTCAGTGCCTCCCGTAAGGCCTGGGCATCCACCACACTCCCCAACATAACCGCTAGTCTCAAATTCCTCCCCAATAAAGTACCTCAATGAAACCACTGCAAAGATCCCCAACTACCTTCAGCCTGACCTGCTCTTGCACAAAGAATATCCTAATAATCCTTGCTATTATTCAAAATTTCTCCCCTTTTTTCTTTTTTTTAAAAATCTTAACCTCATCTGCTGCCCCCCTAAGTACCTCCCCCACCCACTACCAAATGGCCAAACAGGCCCCTTGCACCAGAGGTGCCCCCACTCGGGGCTCACCCACACATTCACATAGCTCTCAACTCACACGCTTTTGGCGGGTGTCACCAGCCTTGTAAACAGCTGACTCACCCGCCAAGCCTCATGCACGCCCATTTGTTTCAATGGGCCTCTCACCTGCCAAAAATAAAATTTCACCCGCCTTTGCAACACCGATGGCTGAGGGCTATGCATTCACCCTACAACTCTGACCTCCCCACGTGCTCTCCCCTTTAATTGTAACATCCTTTATTGTTTTATTATCCTGCTGGTATGTTCGTTGTCCTAAATGTCTTTTTTTGTTGTTCTCCAGAGGCCCCCCAACTCGACCTTGCAGTTCCTAAACTAACAAAAACTGATGCGAGCCTCACACCACACTGCCCCCCGGTGGCCCTACTGTGCACCACAGTCCCCACCAGCACCGGAGAAGCCCACAGGATCCCTGGCCCTCATGCACACATCGCACCCTCAAAGGCCACCCCCAGGGCCCTCCTCACACGCGCCCCCGAACCCCACCCCCATTGCCCCCCCAATAGAGCCAGCAGAAGCGGACACAGTGGTGTAAGCGACTGACCCTCACCACCCTGGCGAGAGCGAACACGGGGAGGAGCAACCCTGTGAACCAACGACTCCCCCCCCAGTGTCCCCAGGTAAATGGGACAGTGTTGTGTTTACAACACCGCCACTAACATAACATTATTAATATGCCCTCTTAACAAAAATTATTTATAATTATTTTTTTTCTTTCGACCCGCCGCCTAAGCCACCAAGCAACCCCCCACTTCCTCAACCCCCAACACTGCCCGTATAACCTGCACTTGTTGGGGAGCTGATTGACGATGGCTGAGTTTGCCCCAGGCCCCGGGTCGTACAAAGTACGACACGATGGAGGGCCTGGGGGGTTAGGCGCAGGGTGGGGGACCAAAATGGCGTGAACCAAAGAGGGAGGGGCAGACAATGCAGCGCCCCCACCCTCTTCGTTGCCAGGGAAATCCACAACAAATGGGGAAAGGTGTGAGGAAGGACAATGGGGGCAGGAAGGAAGTCCAGCCCCCCCCAAGGGGACAACAAAGGGGAGAGGGGTATAAGTACCCCAACATCATGCAGGAAGGCACAACCAGGTAGGAGCTCACCTCATTCGGGTAAGCTCCGGGGCCTGGAAAAGGGGGACAGGAAACGTTTTGCCACCCAGCCCGCCCAACAAGAAGAAGAAGAAGAACATGGAACAGGCACGCCGAGTACTCGTATACGGTACACGGTAGAAGACAAGTCGTAGGCAGCGGCGGCGCGTGTCCAGGAACGGATGTCCATGGGTATCGGAGATTAGCCAAAGAGAAGGCGGGGCGTCACATCCCCTGGACACGTCGTGCCCAAAAGCGATTTTTATTGTTGGTCATTATGATTATGGTGTGGTGTTATTTTCTGTAGAAAATAAAATAGCCTACGGCCATAATTTTTTCCACGAAACAAATACTCTGTCTGTATGGTTTTTTCTTCCCCCAGGTATTAGGGTATCAGAAACAAGAGCAGAGGGGGGCCCACACTACTCAGCCTATGGTGCATTTGTGGAAGTGGGCCCGGGGGAGTGCCGATCGGCTGAAGAGATGTACCCGCACTTTCTAACTTCGGGACTGTCTCATGCACGGGGGGATATCACGGGGGTTTAAGTGTCAGCCTCTGTCAAGGGCAAGCAGCATTTACAGATCGAGCACAAGTGGTGCCCTCTCCCCAGTTACTCTTGCGAGGTTCATACAGCAGTTATTACAGTGCCCAGAAGCGGGTGCAATCGAGCATGAAGCGCTGTATAATAAGAACACGATTGTTGAGTGAATATTATTGTTCAGGAAATGTCATCCCCACCGATAAGAGTCAATGGGCCTCATTACGACCCAGACGGTAAGGGGTTTACGGCAGCGTAAACAGCGCCGACCCTTACCGCCTGATTCCGAGGTCCCTTAGCGCCATGGAGGATTTAACACCTGCTTTTAGCAGGTGTTAAAATCCATGGCGCTAAGGGACCTTGTTGTTAATTACGCCACCGTAATTTACGGTGGCGTAATTAACGCCTTCCCCACTCCCATTATGCCCTATGGGGCAAAAATGGGAATGTGGAAGGGTAAATGGGGATTGGCGACTTACCGCCCCGCCAACCTCGGAATGGGGCGGTAAGTCCGCCAACCACCATGGCGTAAACGTAGTTTACGCCATGGTGGTAAAGGTACGACCCAGGCGGTAACTTACCGCCTGGGTCGTAATGAGGCCCAATGCGTTCTCCTGAGAACGGCAGCCAGTCCCGCGCAAGTGGACATTACCCACTAATGCTTTGGGGCAGGAGACAGGACAGGATGAATGCGCACGCGCTAAGATTTGGTGTATTCATTATCAGATGCTGCGAACACATTCACTGTTGTCATGCAGTGTGTAAGCAACTTTAGAAAGACAAGCTGAAGGGCGGGGGGAAGCGCTGTGCGCAGGAACTGTTGAGTAGCAGAAAGAAAAGGACATGTGAATAGGTGGGCGTTTATTTTGTGTATACTTTTGGGTGGTCCTCGGCTGTCTCATTGAAGCTGGAGTCTAGACACAGTTGGAGCAAGGGCGGCTCTGACTTGTATTGTCATTGAAGGTTGTATTCGTTTGCAGCTTGTATAATTGGTCATTCACACACACATATATCTTTGATGGCTGGTTGATAAGATTGGAACTCACAGGTGCGCTTTGTTATGACAATAGCTGAGGATCACTGTGATAGCCAAGTGCCATAGAGGTAGACGGTCTATGCCTCTAGAGATCCTGGAGTAGACTCCAAAATGCTGCTTTGGCATAGTGGGCCTCGATATGGTTCCTACTGCTCCTTTTATGAGTCCCCCGATTGTTGATAAAGAGCAAAGATGAAGAAAAAAATAGTAAAGGAAATAAATAGATAAATAAAGAAGAGCACTAAAAATGGATGGGGCACCAGTGACACACCGGCGGTGGTAATGGGTGCTGCACATGTTTAGGAGGCGCAATGCTTAGCCTGCCAAGTCGTATGTGGTATAATGGTGTCCAGGGTTTGGAATTTGAGGGGAGCTGGGAGCTATGTAGCTCTTGCTTGTGTCCTAGAAAAGCCTGGTTAGCTTGGCACCAACAGCTACCAGTAGCTACTCTTGGCTAGCTGATGCTAAACAAACACAACTAGGTCAATTTAACTCTGTGCATTTGGGTCAACCTATAAATAAACTTTAGGACACATCGAAAGGATAGTGAAAGCATAAGGGGTCAGAAATAATGGACAAAATGCACCTCTAGTAGAAGTTGGATTTGGGGAACGCTGTGGGCTAGCTCCTCATTCCCCAGTGGTAGCTCCTGGTCACTCGTTAATGCGGGATACCCAGAAGATACTTTTAGGTCCTGCTTGTACAATCTTCATTTCCAGCCCTGGTGTCACAGGTAGTACAAAAGAAATAACAGTAAATTAGCAGTTTATTGCTAATGCTTATTGGGAAGTTCAAAGGAAATGTTTCCAGTGGGACATAACTAAAGCCAAATAGTACTTAGTGTTAAATAGGGCAGTATAGGAGGTTTTTTGGTTACAAAAATATTCACAGTCAGCACACAGAAGGGCTTCTTACATTAACTGTTGCTAAATTACCTGCGACCAGGGTGTTTATTGAATGCACCAACTAACTGGGAGGCCAGCTGACCTAAGGGGTGGAAAGTAGGTTTAGGCACGTGGCTGGAAGCAAAGTATGGAAGAGGCATAAGGAGCAGCCCAGCCATCCCCACAACAAGGGGTTTGTTGGCGTGCGATGGTGCTTAGCTGAACATATAAATGGGTTGCAAAAACTGCTCAGTGGCCAGTCATTGCTGGGTGTACCCTGAGGATGAAATGGCAGTGTTAGTAGGTTTCATGTCATTTCATCGACAGTCGTCATTTCGATGGATTTTTTAACAAATATTTGTTTATGAAAAAACGAATCACATTTTTGGGGGGGTTTCCACAAGACTCCATCCCCTATTGTTTTTCTAACTATTCCCGACCCCCTCATATATTTCGATGAGTTTTTTCATTAAAAATATTTCATTAAAAAACATTGAAATAATGACTGTCGATGAAAGGATGTTGTACCATTAGTAGAGGATCTAGAAGTAGGACTAAATGAGTTCACATGGGTGGGGCTAGCCACTCCTTTCCATGTACTAGCATGGAAGGCTGGTGAAGAGGAACAGAGATGTCCTTGTGATGAGCCGAGTGCCTCAGTCTGTAATGAGCAGACGCTTGGTAACAGCAGACAAGTATAAAAGTAAGAGAGAAAGGCATACGTTAGACCAGCGTACGTAAGGACGTTTAATTATCCGCCCAACAGATTAAAGGGTAGCGGGTCAGGACAAATACTGGAGGACAACAGCCAGTCTCGGTGCCGCAAGCAGTTAATGCGTGTGGCTGGAACCTGGAAGGTGTGATCCCCATGCTGAGGTGGTACAATTCTGGTGTTGTGATGTTTGTTTACCACATGTGCACGAGAAGGACATACCATTAACAGTATTTCAATTCCGTAATGTCAAAAAAAAGAAAACGAAATCCTGCCAAATATGGAACACACTTGTTTATATTTGGGGCAGCTAGGACAACTGCCAAGGCAGGAACAAGTGTGCAAGGGATAGAAGAGTGGGGACAGCTGAGGCTAGGCAGCGTCAAAAGATACAGAAAGGAGGTTGGAGGTATAATTGGTAACTGGTAGATTCAGAATCCCCCCTGACAAACACCACCACAGTATATGTTCTGGGGCCACTCGTGGAGAACTCATTGGCCCTAGAGGCCACCATGAGTAGCAGGTAGATAGCCTGGGTGATTGGTCACTCATCTGTAGCGAGCAGCAGCAGAAGGGGCGAACTTCAGGAAGAATAACAGAAAGGGGCCTCTGAGAAGACTGACATTAGATGGCTTAGTAAGAGAGGCTTGAGATCGAAAAACCTAAGAGCCTGAAGAAGTTGACTTAGAATGAAGTCCCTCCTGACATGGCGGTTATTCATCTAGTTTTGAGCAACCTAGCTCAGGTGGGCAGGGGGCAACTGCTAAAGGAAATGTGCCTCATGTTTTGGTCCTCAACCAATGACATGGGAGCCTTGCAAATTAAGGGCACCAGGGCTTAACATAGCAGATGGGCCATGCCACCTTGCTCCACCTAAAAACAGGAAATTATGGTCATAGGTATGGTGACCCGGAGGAAGGGGAAATAGATGCACAAAAGGGAACAGGAAGTGGAGGAAGCCTCCTCCCCTGTGGAATGACCTGATTGGAGGACAAAGGTATCTCGGCACTTTCAACAGATGACATCAGAGGCCCCCTGCTGCAAGGAGAACTTTGTCCCACCCACCATACCCTAACATATTTTTTATTTCTGGTTTTCTAATGTGGTTTTTATGTATTTTTGCAGGTGATCGAGCAGTGCCAAAATTAACCTCCTGGCGGAGGACAAGAATGACCAGGAGTAAATAGCCCCCTGTTAGCCTAGCACGGTGGGGGATGGCAAGGTCGGCTAAAGAAGTGCACCTCCCGTTTGGTTGGCAGCTTCCAACCTTGGCTGGTGGAAAGGAAAGCATAACAGCGCTCTCCGCAGCCCAACAGCGGCGGCTGTCAATATGATTCGCCCTGAGCGGGAGGTTCAGGGAGGTTGAGGGAGTGAGACCTAAGTATGCAAAGTAAAGAGTTTATAATTAGAAAAAGAGAGCTGACTGGCGATAAATAAAAAGAGATTGAAAGTTGAAGGGGGTGCTGATGTAGAGATAGACCAAATGAAAGGTGCTGCCGATCGTCTGTGGTATTACAAATTAATGTGTGTGTTTTGAAGTTCATGGTTGTAAATATGTAATAATAAACTGCAGACTTGTTTTGCACAGTAAGATGAGTTGGTTTGGCCCCAGTTAGATATACAAAGTAGGCTGAAGTTGAATTGTTGGATGTGATGGGGGAGACAGTACCCGACTTCCTATGTTAATGTCCCCGACCAAAAGGACTCAAGGGCTACAAGTCCAAATAAGCTAGAGAGCCAGGAAATGGGTGGACAGGTAAAGTTGTGACAGAATTTACCAAAACAATTAAATATTTAAAAAGCAATCCAGTGCTTGCCTTAAGAAGAGGTCAACTGCAGTACGGTACCTCACGGTGGACCTCTCCTATCCAGGGAACAATGGCCTGGTGGCTGGTGTATGTACGACAGCCGCACAACATGTTCTGGCCACACCAGTCACCAGAGTCCAAGCACCCACTTTGTAGGTAATGCTCATTGGAACGTTTTCCCATGGGGTTGCACAACACCAACCACAAAATTGGAACACAGTATGAGGCAGTCTAAATATTGGACAGTCCTGCAGGGAAGCAACTCTGTTTAGAATGGGTGCAACCAGGGCAGGGCCATCCACTGGCAGGCTCAGAACATGCATACACAGCCCCAGCACCCGAAAAGGGCGGCCAACACCCGTTGCCACTTTTTAAGGTGCCCCACAGCATTCCACCTGCAGGATAAACTTGTCACACCCACAGGCCCCACCCACTTCCCTCAGAGCCCTCCTAACCCCTTCAATTGCAGCATATGGCCTCCGGTCGAGGTGGAGCACCGCTTCTAAAAGCGATGACCACCGAAGCGCCCAAAAGTGTCGTGTTCACTGGCAGTGTGAGGGCTGGGATGTTGCCTGATTTTACAATCTAATTGGATCGATTCTGCCCTGATGCAGTGCCTTTATGGATACAATAAGTGGCCACAAACACACCGGAACACGGCCACTGTGTCTGTGACATCACAGGGTGAAAGATGTCCTCTTAATAAGTGTCACCACTTCCTGGAGCTTAGCAGTGTGTTGTGTTCCAGAACTCTCCATGAGAGCTCTGGAGCGGCGTGGTTTGAACGAAGCTGTTGCGCTCCCCTTGTGCCAATAAAGAACTTACCTGTTGTACCCTATATGGCGTCTTCTTTTCACTGGCGACAAGGACTCCGCACAGGGGGGTGGACGGCACTTGCAGAGGCCCCCTCTCTACATGCAGCACGGGCGCCAGTGCTGCTTTGGGATTACAGCTGTCAAGTCTTGCAGCGCCAAAGCACCTTTTCCGGCATCGCACCCTTCGAGGTGGGCCATTGTCTGGTGGGGACCCAGCTGTCCCAACGGGCTTTTGGTTAGCAAGGGCTGTGGGGGCGTTACAGTGCACGATGTGGCTTTTCATTTCCAGCTCACGCCGGTGTAACGCCAGAATTTGCAATCTGTCCAAAAATGCTTAAAGCCGACACCCCGCAACCGGGGCCCATTCCCGGATACTCCCCAGTCATTGACCCCCATCGTGTCCATGTTCCATCTCTGCCTCCCCCTTCCCCATGTGACCCCCCTACCCCCCAATCCCCAAATAAGAGGCAGGACCAGTTGGCTGAGTGGAAGTTGAAATTGCCACAGAAAACTTTATTAAATATACAAAAAGTCAGGAGTTATCTGACAGGCCTTCCGTTTCTCTGCCACGCCTCAGGATTCTGAGCCGAGCGTGGCATCCTAACCCCCCCCCTTAAGGTCTTACAGTCCTTAAGGACACTGTTGGGGGCCACGTCCATCCATAGCCGTTCCTCTCTACCCCAGGCCAATTTCACTTTACTTTTTCAATTTACCTTCCCACTTACTTATCACTCTACTTTCCCACTTACTTATCACTCTACTTTCCCACTTACTTATCACTCTACTTTCCCACTTACTTATCACTCTACTTTCCCACTTACTTATCACTCTACTTTCCCACCTTACTTTCTGACTTTACTTTTCCCCCTTTTCCTTTCCCATTTGTTAATCTTAAGTTTCCCACAACGGTTTTCCTGTCCCCATCGCGTTCTTCCCTTTTCTTTTTGCCACTCTCCCCCCGCCTTTCCTTCCCCTTCCTCAAACCCAGTGCTGTCCAAACCCCCTGCCTTCTACGCTGGTCCCCCCAACCCCCGCATTGCCCAGCTCCTTCCCTTTTTTCCAATTCTTTCCCCTACCGGAGCCAACCCCTGTTTCCTACCTTCCCGCTGCTCCCGTTACCCATTACCTTCCAATTCATCATCCCCTTCCCAGCTCCTAATGGTCCTCCCCCATTCAATCCCTGCTCCTCTTTGGCTCAATTCACACTGCATTCCAATGTCCCCATTCTTTGCATTCCCAATTCTCTCCATACACTAATCCCTTCCGTTCCCCAATTCCTTCCTACCCCCGCCGCTTTCCGTCCCTCTTTCCCAGGTTCCATTCCCCATTCCCTCCCTGCCCCAATCTTAGATTCCTCATTACTTCCCAGAGCCCCGTTTTCCCCTAAATCCCTTCGTTCATCTCCTTACCCTTGTTTCAGATTCGTTGTTTTCTCTCATTTTCTTTCGATACACTCCCAAACCACCCCCCCCCCCACTCGTGTGTTGGGGTTGGAAGGTCTTCCAAGCCCCCTTGCCCTCCCATTTACACAGGCTCTCCCCTGAGTCTAATACTCCTGAGTGCCGTTCTTTCTAAGCTGATGGCTGCACAGTCCCCTTGCAATATCTGCCAGTGCTTTCTGTAGGGAACGACCTGTGACTCCGCCATGACTCTCTGCTGGTCGCCGCCGGCAGTGAGTTCCCACCCCCCCTGGCTGCACCGCCAGTATCTAGATGCCCCTATAGGCCCTTTCAAACCATCACCCTTACCACATCCACTACCACACTGCCTCAATCAAGCGGACCCTCCAGACTCAGCCAGCAGAGTGATGATCTGTGCTGGGGATCCCCATCCCCAACCCTCACACCTGCGTGAAGTCTTCTTAGAAATTGCAGCTCAGACGGGTTTGGCTCCTTAGTAGGAGTGCCCCCTGTCCATAGACGGTGGAGTGCTGAACTGAGGCCAGCCCTTCACCGTATGGCTCCTCTTCGGAGGGCCCCCCTGTAGCGTGCATGCTGGGGCCACTAAAGACTATTGTGGTGCCTACCAGGAGAGCCTTCCGGTTGTAGGCGGTGGTGTGGCGATAGGGAATGGTGTGACGGCCTTCCTGCTTTCAGCCCCTCATGGCCCTGTTCCCCCCCAACCTCGAGCCCTGCTCACTTGCAACCCACTCCTTCCAATGTGTCCTTTATGTCTGATAACATAACTGCAACCCCTACATCAGACAAGTGCACTCCATCTGCCGCAAAGCAGGCAGGCATTTTCAATGTAATCAGTGTATGTTTTATCCAGCCCATTCCTCTACTCCCTAAAATAAATTCTCATTTTAGTATTCAATTTCCTCCTGGACTCCTCAATCCCTTCATGGGAGTATGCCCCCTGCCATGACTTTCTGGTTATAACAACTGAAGTTCCTTTGTTGCTAATTATTCATTTATGTTTAATTTTCTGATTCCGCTATCGTTGCTTTGGGCTCCTAAGTTAATCTCACTGTTTTTGCTGCAAACTTTGGGGAATTCACAACGCATGGTCCCACTGCCCTATGAAATCCTGATCAAAGGGCGTCCCAGTTACCCTTGTCCCCATACTCTCTCTCCTTGTTCGTACCCCCGCCCATAAATCAGGAGCCCTTATAAGTCATGACTCATCTAAGGTACCGTGTCAAGAAAGCAACGGATATTTCCCTTGTGGTATCCAAAGAAAGCACCAAATATATGCCCCAATCTACTCCCCTACCACTTAAACCCCCGATTGCTTTCACATGTACCCATTGGTTCAAAGGTGGACCCCTTACACTTTGCCTGGATAGTTGTTGTGTTTGTGGTGTGCCTGTTTCTTCAAGCCCCCATATATCCTGGCCAATATGTGTTTAAATAATAATTTGTCTGCCGATACCTGGCTTGACATTGTAACTTTACAATACTGGCCTTCTCAATCCCTTCAGAAAAACCACTTCCTCTAGGCCTAACCCTCAGGCTATTCTGCTTTCGCGGTTTACATGCTAGGTACATGCTGAGGTATAACCGGACAAACTACGCCACAATTGTTACATGATAACTTTACAGTGTGTTTTGCCACCAGGTTTAACAACCTCCCAAATAGTTACACATGGACAAACCGTGGGGGCCACGGATTCAAGGCATGACCAAATATCCCATGCTGCTATATGTTGATTTATACTCCTCCTGCTACCCCTCCCGGAAACCGAGTCATGCCGTTGCTAAGGCGTCGGTTACTTATCCCCGCTTTACGGATAAGGGGTGTGTGTCAGCCATTTTGCATCCCAAAATGGCAACTACTCTCTACCTTAAATTGTGTAGTGAAATTACTCCCCCGCCAAATAGAAAAGGAACCTGTATGGTCCTGCACCCTAGCTTTCACCCGCGCCACTCCGTGAATCTTCTTGGACCAGCAGTACTACAGGAAGAAACTACCACTGTTGCCGCCTGATCAGAGGAAGAACACATGTATGCCATAATGTGCATCAAACTGCAAGTGATGTTGCCTGGTAAATTGAGCATTAAAATAAGCCACTGAGCAATCCCAGGACCCAGATGTGGGACCCGCAGCCACGTATCGTTTCCCTTTCTAGACCTGCAATGAAGCTGGATAACTATCCTTTTATTGCATCTGCAGTCCCTAAAACACCACCTTCTAGCACATAACCACACTCAGGAGGATAGCTCAGGGGCAACGTGCTCACCTTGGAAGAAAGACGACATGGTGGAACCCAGGTTCGATCCCCGGGTCTGGCTTAGAAGCCACTGGGTATTAAGCACTTTATAAATAACCTATCACAGCACAGTGTGTTGTCCCTCTGGTTGTTCTTTGAATGTCAGGCATCTGGTGCCCCTACCAGTTGGCCCTGAGCCAACCACACCCTGTGGCGGCAAAACCTCCTAGTGCCTTTTTCACTATGACCAGGAAGTCTGTAATCTCCTTCGGAATCTACCATTCCGTACTTAAGTTATTCATTACTATCCTATTCCCCCACTTTTGGTTCCCTCCCCCCTCGCCCTCCGTAATTGCGCCCTCTCCCAACCCTGTGCTGCTAGATTTCAAACTTCTGCAATTATCACCCCTGCCTGCTCACCCTGCCTAGTTGCACCTGCCAGATCACCCCACTCCCCTGCACACACTTGCCTTGGGGAGAAAGGGATCCAACTGGAACACCCCACCCTAGACATAACTTGGTACTGAACCGTCCTGCCACCCCCCCCCTCCCCCCCCTCGGCCTTCCCAGCGGCAATTAATACACGACAAGGGTAGAATGGAAGTGTATCATGTCACCCTCCAATGTAGGTGCAAAATTCGTCATTGGAGGTTACTGAAATGCCATTTGTTTTATAGGTGTATTATAAGTACCCCACAACTCCTCCTTCCAACATAACCCCCCCCCCGCACCCGGCCCCACGCAAGCCCATCGCGAAGATCACATGATGTGGGCAAGAAACAACCAAAAGGCCATCTTGGAGTTTTACAACGCATTCTGGGGTCTGTGGTCTCTGGGGGATGGTGGGGGAGGAGGGGGCGGGGCGGCGAATGCAAGGCGCAAGTTAAGTTGCTGAAAGGAATCAACAATTGTAAGCAAACCCTTTCGAGCGGCCATCCCTCGAAAAAATGTCTAGGGGTCAAGAATGTAATTATATATTTAGGAAGCATTACCCATTAAACGGTGTGAAAAAAAGGAATTGACTTCCCATTTCCGTTTGAAAGCCTTAAATATAGCTGCCATTATATGATATGGCATTTATACGGCCTATACACAAGCGTTTCAAGGCGCGAATGAGAACGCAAGTGAAATCAGCTTACACTGGGCATTCTGCATGCAGCAACACTGTAGGCTATTAAACCATTCTCTTATGGCACCCATTCACTGCAGGGCGGGGGTCACCTTTTGGCATTTGCACGTTATGAGGTCGGGAGGGATAGCTCAGCGGCAACGCATCTGCCGTGGAAGCATGACACGTAGGGCAGCACATTCGAAAACCGGTCGCGCGCGAGAACAATGTTATCAAAGCAGTCACAAAGCAATGCACCAAGGATCAAACCATGTTCCAAGCCAGAGCCAAGACTGGTGTGCTAGTGGTTTCACTGTCCATAATCCACGATGAAGTCTGGACCACCTCCTCTCCTGTTCCATCTCCATGCCCACGACCAACACCCAACAGGCACCACTGCCTGTCCCCCTCAAACGTGTCGGCATGAAAGGGGAGGCCAAACGGCACCCAAGCCCCAGAAGCTGGCCAAGACCCTCCCAAAATGGAAGGGGTAGACCCGAAAGTCAAATTCAACTCAATAGGGTCATGAGACCACCACGAATCGTGTCATGTCCCCAACATCAACATTTGGTGGGATACAAATTGCAGGCTGTAGCAACTGACAGTTTCACTGGACACCCGAATGCAGATGATGATGATAAAATGTCAACTCCGGATACATGGGCGCGTCGTGAGCACCACCCAGGGACGTCATTTCACCAAAATGCCAGGGGTAGCGGAAGTGACATCACAATGCCACACCCCCAAGAGTGACATCACAGGAAGTGGTCATGTGAGCCCGCCCTGTGTGACATCACAGGACGTGATGTCATTTGACCACACCCCCACGTGACATCACAGGAAGTGGCATCATAAAGCATTATCCCTCAGTACAGTAAGAAAAATATGGTTACGACATCACTGTATTGTGACATTTCATACAAGAAATGATCTGTTGCTACTGTAGGTATGAGGTCATATGTCCAAACTCCCCTGTGACATGCCTAGTGTTGAAATCCCATGTCTAACTTAGCATCACTTTTGCCAGGATATGTTAACATACAGCCTACACTTTCAAATGAGAGTGACATTTTTGGAAAAATAGATTACACAGCAGCAATAGATGCTTTTGTGGCAGCAACATCAAGCTTGAGCATATGTTTTTACCATAAACCTCATCACTCACTAATGTGCAATTTGCTGAGCGCACGATTGCGGCCAAGGACCACACACCTGTAATCACAGTTTTCACAGCTCTTGAAATCTTGCACAACCTCAGGGACCCACTCTTTAAGCAAACAAACACAGCACTCACCTCTAAGTGGAACAACAACCGTCACAATAGTGATATGTTGCAGTGGCTGAGGGCCACTTCAGTCCAATCTTACAACACAGTGGCATTTTTGTCCTTCAGACACAGCAGAGAGAGCGCGCAATGAGATGCCTCGGAGAAGCCTTCCCAGTGGAGCATAAACTTTAGCAGGAGGAGGCTTCAGGTGCGGGACCATAGCCCACCTCCAAACACATGCTCTCAGTCACCGCAACCTCAACCCCCTCCTTAGCCAGGAGCTCAGCTGCCCTTTCCTATTGAGCAGTAAACAGACCTCCAGCTGCCACCTCCTCGAATTACATGAGGGCACATCACAAATCCCAACTCCGTTTTAATCTCAAGCCTCTGCCACCTGCCGCAAGCAGCACTGATGCAGGTTGGCCATTATTATCACACTGTAGGATCAGAGTAGGGGAGCATCATGTCGAGGTACTTAACATGGGGCCTTGTGTTTCCCCAGACCCTTGCCTCTGTGTTCGTACACACACACACAGACCCACCCATTCAGAAGCGAACTAACACAATCCGATGGACATAAAATTCACACACGTACTGTGTCACATGTGCAGACACAAGTCTTAGGTCTGACGCATGTAGCCTGGAGGAGGTGTGTGGGTGATATCAACTCGCTCACAGCCAAGGCCAGGATGGTGATGACCAGAAGCAGTTTCTGCCTGCAGCATTAATTTACCACATCCCAGCAAGTTGTACCGGTCCAAACATGGTCTCACTGGCAGAGAGCTGTAGTTAGGCCAGCTCTTGGGTGACAGCCGGCCAAACATGTGCTCACTCCAGAGAACTATGTGTAGCCTGCAGGCCACAGGGACGCTGCCCACCAGCACAACAACCACGAGCCACCAGGGGACACCACCGCTCCCATATCGGGCAACTACGTTCCTGGCACTCAGCTTCAGCTGCAGAGATAGCTCAGTGGGTTAATGGACCGATTACCTAGGTCTGGGTTCAAGCTGCAGGTCGTGTGGCCAATAAGATAGCTCACTGGGCAATGCGTCTGCTGCAGAGATCTGGGCATAAAGCCACAGGTTTCAGTCGAAACATGGCAAACTGAACGACAAAAACACAGGACAGCAGAGAGTGCTCAGATTTCAATCTAGTAGCGACATGCAGCACTATCAGGGCAGCAGTAAAATATTGCACATTTCAAAGCAGAGACGTCAACCCGAAATCAGGGGCTTATGAATTCCAACAACCCTATGGAACTAACTCTTTAGGATAATAATGAAGAAAGGCGGTGTCTGTCCTGCCAGTATTCAAACCAGACTGAAGAAGACAGACCTCTCTGCAGCAGGCACTTTAACCCACTGAGCTATCTGGACGAGAGAGCCGCCTGTTTGCTGCTGCAGATCAATACCCAATGGTCGTCATTGGGAGCTTAGCTTGTAGTTTCAGCTGCGAGAGCAGTTGGGATACTAATGGGAAGTGAACTGTGCATAGAAAGTGTTTGGACAAACAGCCTAATCAAATCAATCGCCTGGCGTTCTGCAAGCTGCACGTTGTGAACACAGAGAATATGCGTCTATCCAATGGAGAAGAAAGCAACAAGAAGTACCTTTGGAATATCTAGCACACACGTGCAGCGCATTCTACACCATGCACAATGGTATTCATTTGGCCGATGACGAGTTACCTCATATCACTATTGTGACGGTTGTTGTGGCTCTTAGGAACAAGGTCACATAAGGTCATCCATTTTAATCATTTAACTGTGCACAATGCACGAAAGGTAAACCCACTGATGCGGAATGTCAAATTGCCCACATTGGAGAGCATGCGCCGTGATGGGCAAGTGTGCACAGAGGCTAGAGGCAATTCAGCTTGTATTGGCAGTCTAGCCCAGTCTCTTGAACATTTTCTCACCCCTCGCTCAATGCTTTTGGAAATAACAAAAATAGAATTCATGCTTGTAGAAATAGAAGCTGGCCTAAAGTGCAATTTCAACATATTTACAAAGCTAATTTGTGGGGCTCACAGGGTTCAGCCCGTAAAACATGCACGGAAAGTTGGAAACATTAAGTAGTAAAGCTTCTTACCTGCCTAGACCTGCATCTTGTGACTGAAAGTGGAAATGTAGGAGACGGTACACTTTTTTTCTCCTTCACTTTACTCAGGTTCGGCCAATGATTAGGAACTTAGCAAGGCCCGGGTAGGCCATGCATTATTACTGACACTCAGACGGTCGCAGGAGCCAGAGGAGAGCAATTTAGTTAAAAAAAAGTACGAGCACACAGCTCAGCTCACACATCCGGGCCAGCCACAGGCGGGCAGCCCCAACCCCACCATTTGTTTTCGTTCTACTTTGACAATCTGTGAGAGAGTGCATGAGGCCAGCATTGCATCCTGGCTGGCGGCGCCGCGTCGCCGGCAGATCATGGGCCTGTGCAAGCGAATGGAATGGGCCCAATTCACAGAACATTTGCCAATGGTGTTTTGCCATTTGAAAACGTTTCTGTGAATTAGGCCCTGTGTCTGCCACTCTGCTACTCTGCACCAGTGCTTTGCTTATCATGCAGCATTCATCAAAGGAAAACTTTCTTTGATGAATGCTGCATACAAAAACCGGCCCCAGGGGTGGCTCATAAAACTGGCCAATTCAGAATCCAAGGTCAATTTTGTTCGGCCACCGTAGGGCCAATCCAACCCTGGAGGAGGGCTCATTAGCTCCAGAGAGTTAATTTATAAATAATGGTGGTTGAGGCTGGCCTGGCTGGGCGCTAACTATCTCTTGATTTCACACGTGTGTGGGGTCAGGGAGGGACTCTGCAATATTGTAGCAGTCTGGGCCTGGGCAAACCCTGCCTCCAGTCCCAGGCTCGTCGCTAACTGCAACAGAAGCCAGCCCTATGCCACCCTTGCGCTCGCATTGCAAAGTCATCTTGCAAAGTAGCTCCCCCGCACCCCACCATTCCAACAAGGTAACGGTTGTTCAGCTGAGTCTGACACTCGACCGGGCCGGAGAGAGAGACACATAATGCATCTTCTCTCCAGCCCAGCCCCAGATGGGGCTCAGCCCTGAATGAGTTCTCCTGATGGGGGCCTGGGACCGGGCCCCAGAGTCCCCATGTACTCAGCACCCCTGAGTGACAGCCCCCAAAATCAGAAAGGTGCGAGGCTGGTGTCGGTGTGAGTTCTGCCTGGATGGCCACGGCTCTGCAGGCCGCAGGCAGGTGCACTGACCCATGAGCAGCACGCCACACGACAAGGAGACGAGGACCCACCCAGCAGAGCACACTACCCACTCCCGCGCTGTTCTGCTCTCACGCCTACCTTCTTTCAGAGCTAGAGGGATGAAAACCAGCAGTGATGCACACGAGTCACACGTGCTGTTGCTGTGCGCAAGGCGAGGTGAGGCAAAGTGGAGGAACCCACATGCGGCACTGTGCTTGCTGTGGTGGCCACGCCCCCTCAGAGGTCGCAAGAGATTGGCAGAGGTCGCCAGCCAATCGGCAGAGGTCGCTCTTGCGACCTCTGGCGACCCCCAAATGACGTCCCTGGCACCACCCAGACTGGAAAGGTTGGACTCTGGAAGGTAATTACAGTGTCATGGGCGGCGCCGCTGGCTGCCGCAACGCAGGTAGGAACAAGTATTCTGGTTGTGGGGGTTGGGGGTGGGCGGAGGTGGCTAGAATTGGGGATTTCTGGGGTAGTAAGGTTTAAGGCAGAGGGTCGCAAAAGGTGCGAGTGTAGGTCAGGATGCCCCAGCCGTGTTCGGGATTCGCAGGGGCCTTAACTGATCTGTAGTCTGACTGAGGTGTTCGGGAACACCTCAGGGTTATTTGGTACTGGCACTGTAGGTTGTGCTTGATTGACTTTTATTTGGGGTTGTGGCTTGTGGGGGGTATTTCCTGAATGCGTAAATAGATTTGAGCGCCACCAATCGCGGTTGGTGAGAACTGCATATAACCCGTTAAAGTTTACACTATAGGACACTATCGTGTTTTATAACGGTAGCTATCCCTGACGATGGGCTGCAGGAATCAGTGTTGGCGGAAAGGGAGGCCACGGATGCGTTTTATACTTTTTTTGTTGTTGTGCTTTTACTCCCAGAAACTTATTTGCAATTTTTAGAAGATATTTCCCAACAACAATCCTTTTTATATCCCAACGATATCCTGAGTCTGCCAGGCATGCACTGGATGAAATTGTGAGAAATAGCCTTACCAACCTACCCTAGACTGAACCTAATCAAGCTTCCTATGTCGGTCACACGCCTGATGCCCGCGGGCGCCCCTGCCTTTGGAAACCTAGACAATGGCGGAACAAGATCCCGCATGAACCCCTTCCTCATGGTAAAACTCATGCACCGAGCGCAGGTCTGTTCAAAGTGCACCACCAACCCATAAGCGCCCCCCCCTTACTCCACCCCATATCTCTAAGGGCCTTACCGCCAACCAGTGGCGTAACCCATTAAATTAACAGCACCGCGCGGTGGCGGGGAAAGGCAAACAGTCCCCATGTGTATGGGGCGGAAGCATAATGCAGCCGCTCAACCACATATGGTTAACTGGGCCCTGAAACCTGCGGCACAGACGCTGATTCAACAGTGCATTGTGTTTCTAGTTAAATGAATGGGGCCGTTGCCATATGTTGAGAAACAGAGGATGGGGGTTGTGGGGTGCGGTTACCATGTGGTTGCTGGATGGGTTAGGGGCACTTGCCATGACAAGCAAGAGTCCATACTCATGGGGCCTAACCTGCCATGGCACTGCGGGCAAAGGCAGCGGCGCACGGGGAGACTAATTCCCGCCTCCCTCCAAAACTTACCAACGAGCATGCCCATCTCGCTTTGATACAACTATTTACCCACGAATTAGCATCCTGTCCCCTCCACCCAAGCACCTCTCTGCCCTCGTAACAACGCTCGTCTACAAAACCCCCCCACAGCTTCTAGAGCGTTAGGGGCCTGCATCTGGTCGACAGGGCGGGCATCTGCAGTGGTCGGGCATCTGTAATGGCGGTGGGCACGCTGCAAGCCAGGACCAGGGATCACCCTGATCGGCCCCCAGCAAGTGTCAGCCTCGGCCAGGGGGCACCCAGGCTGAGCCGACCAACACAGGCCACGATCACGTGGTTGAGGCCTCCCCAAAGAAGTCCACACAGACACAAGTTGCCGCTTCCTGGGGCTCTGCTGCACTGCCTTCTGCGTCGCGCTTCTTCTTCTTGCTGATAGATTGTTATCCAGCAGCAGTGATTTTTGGATACCGAGGCTTGAGCCTCATTACTCCATCTTCTCGGGTTGAGTATGTAGTTGTGGGTTAGGATTCTTCTTGGTCTGTGTAGTCGTGTCACAGTAGGGCTGGTTTCACAGGATCTTTGCAGTGATGGGCCGCGGGTACCGGTCGAAGGGGTTTGCAGTGGTGGCAGTGAGTCTGCCAGCATAGCCCCTTTTATTAGAGAGGAGTCATGACGATGTCATGACACTCTCTCGCACTCCAACACTAGACCCACACACAACATAGAGGAAGGGCCATGCACCTTTTGCAAAAGTGCAGAACGACCCCCCCCCCGTAGCCCCTAACCCAGTAAGTCACATCTCAAGCCCTCCCCCCCTAGCCCCAAACCTCTTACTCCTGATGCAGGCACAATCCTCCCTCTTTCTCAAGGAGCCATCAGCGAGTCCTCCCCATTCCCCCTCTGTACGTGACCTTGTTATCTGACCAATATGACCAATAAGCTCAATTTGGATGGCATGAAACCTGCCCCTCTCTTTGGCACGACCAAGGAGCATGTCAATTAAAATGATCTATATTTGAAATACAATTCAATTTTAATCTTCAAATGGACTGCTCCGGTTGCCAACAGGTCACCAACTTTACCCCTTTGATTGCGCGTGAAAAGCCTCATCCCAGAACAAAAGTCCAACATACCCCGCACTATGTCACTGCAAAAACAACCACAGGACTGCAGAAAAAGGTCCCTAAACTTACCGCCTACTAGCACATTGGCACAGTAAATTTCTGCAGAAGACCCATCGTCCGATCCCCCAACACCACAAACATACAAATGGATGCTTGCCATTATAACATTCCACCCTCACCCACCAAAGGAACCTCAAACAATATGTTTTAAACTATACAAGAAAAAGCGCCATTCCCTTGAAACGGGAACTACATCACCCAGAATGCAACATCGAACTACACTAACACCCTTCTCCAGCAGGCCTGCAGAGCGGGCGCAACTGCACCAAATTGGACACTGGCGACCATATTCCCCGGCCCCAACAGATACCACTTGTTAGAACCCCCTCTCAGCGACCCATTAACACTGTTCTGTGGGAAAGCACTCCTCTTTCCAAGCCTCCCAATGCGTCAATTTCAGCATATGCCTGATCAAAAGCCACCCGACCAAGTTGAAAGCGAATATGACTCTGATGCTATTGGATCTGCCCAGTGGAGTAACTTTGCTGAAAATGTTAGGGGGGGTGTGGGGGGACATGACATCTGAAGAAAAGTTGCCCCAGCCAAATGAATGGGGACAAAATGGTGTGCCATGAAAGTTTGGGGGGACAAACACCCCTGTCCCCCCTAAAATTACGCCCATGTATCTGCCAAATAAAATACCCACAAACACTCTCCTGATTGCACGAAGGCGCTTGCGCTGGGTGCTTCAATTGCGCTAAAACTGTTATTTTAGTGTCTCCACCATTACACACACTTCAAGCTTTGGGCAGAAAACGCGACATCTATCGGTCTGCCAGTAGGATCCGTATACACAGGATGTAGCCAGCGCTGCGGAGGGGGAAACAGTAACCTGTGCCCCAAGGAGGGCAGGATAAGGAGAGGGAGCAGGGCAAATAACAAAAGTGGCTGGCAGAGCCTCATTAAGGGTTAGGGAAAACAAAACCATAACTTCCTCTCCTCCCCTACTCCCTCAGACTCCTGGAGCCAAGCAGAATGAGGGGCTAGGTGGGAACAACACCTTTTGGCAGGTCAGCAAGGAAGTGCTAAGCATCCAAGGGCAGGGAAGCAGGACTCCTCAGGTAGGAACAAAGAAGCACCACAAGGTGCAAAATGCTGTCGGCACCAGCCGGCTGGGGGCTGGAAACAGCCCCCTCACAGGCAGACAAAGCCCAGGGCTAGTCCATGGGCCAATATAAGGAGCTGCAGGAGCAGCCAGAAAGCACATACAGTTTGTGACTCGGCACGGAGCACCAAACAAATATCCTCCGTATGCAGTTTACTTAGCGGGGGCATCCCAGTGCCGACCGCCCCCTCCTTTGACTTGTTCCCTCATTCCACCGCCCCCCCCCCCCCCCCAGCGCTACCCCGACCCAGTAGAGGTTTGTCAGCCAGAAATAATACAACAGACGCTTTGTAAAGTTGGAAGAGTAAATGCCACAGCAGCTTTATTTGCATAAAGTCTTGGAGTTATCTTACAGGCGATCCGTAATTCACCACACCACCGGTTCTTCTACGCCGTGTGAGGTTACCTAGGTTCCCCTCCCCCACCCCCTCCCTTACCGTCCTCGTCCGGTGGACGCCTCGGGTAGAGCCCAGCCCTTGCTAGCAACCTCTCTCTACCCCTGGCCATTTGATGCTTCCCGTTTGTCATACTTCCCGCCAATATTCCTTATACATTCTGGCCGACACCGCCCTCCGGTGCCGGCTAACAAATTCTTCTTTCAGGCCGACAGCGCCCTCCGGTGCCGGCTAACAAGTTTTTCCCTCTGGCCGACACCGCCCTCCGGTGCCGGCTAACAAATTCTTCTTTCTGGCCGACAGCGCCCTCCGGTGCCGGCTAACAAGTTTTTTCCCTCTGGCCGACAGTGCCCTCCGGTGCCGGCTAACAAGTTTTTTCCCTCTGGCCGACACCGCCCTCCGGTGCCAGCTAACACGTTTTTCAGTCTGGCCGACACCGCCCTCCGGTGCCGGCTAACACGTTTTCTGCCTGCCTAGATAATCATCGCTTTGCGATGTACAGCTGTCCCAGCGCCCTTACTACTCTAACCTGGCCCCCCGTCCCCAACTGTGCCGCTTCTACAGCAAGCCCCAACTTGTCCCTCGTTCCCTCGCAGTTCCCTCTCCCCCAGGCCTCCCTACGAAGTCTAGCCCAGAGCCCGCACTCCCGTCATCTTCCGGGACACTAGCCCTCCCCATTCCTTTCCCTAGCTTGCTCCTCCCCTCTCCAGGTCCCAGGTTTCTTGCGTGAGGCCAAACCCCCCCCCTGACAATTCTGCCCCTCCATATCCTAGGCTCCCTTTTCCCCCCAAAGGCAGACTTCCCAGCCCTGTTCTTTCGTACCCCGTATCTTGCCCCCCCATCGTTGGTCATTGTCCCCCCTTGACTTCCATGAACCTATTTCCCCCCCCACCTGTTCCCTCTGCTCACCATACAGCCCTGTCTTGGTCCTCCCACCTCCCCCTCGTGCCTCCCTCCTTCCGTGAAGACTTCCCCCTCCAGTTACTTCTGTCCACATTACCTGAGCCCCCGTATTCTCCTCTTGCTCCCCCCCGACCGACTTCCCTTGACGACCTTTATTGTGATTTTGTGTCTCTTCATTTCTCCCCCCCCACACCCTGCAATCTCGGGTTGGAAATGGCTTCCACGTCCCCTAAACCCCTCCCCTTTTTCCCAGGGCCTCCCCTGAGTCTAGAACTCTTGGGGCGCCGTAAGATCTAATCTGTTGGCTGAGCATTCCCCTATGGGCCTGCCAGTTCTTTGCTAAAGGGATCGCAATGTAACTCCGCCGGGCGACCTGCAAAACAAAAGACAATTTAGTGCATACATTTTGTTTAAAGGGAGGGTGGGTGGGTAAACAAAATGCGTCCTCCAGCGGGGGCAGAAACCGAGGGATAGAGAACGGGCGCGTTGAAGACCCTCCCCCTTTATAGGGCCTTCCTCTCCCTCGGTTTCCTGCCCCCGCCCCTCTTACCCCCCACTCTGAGCCTCTTCCGGGGGTGTTTCTACGGCCCATATCCCCGCCCCCTGACGTGTCTGAGGAGGGGGGAGGAGGCCGGCTGGGCAACCCCCACTAAGGGGCGGCGCCCGCCATGCCTCCTTCGTAGGCGCGTTCGCCCGCCATAGCGGGGGCATCCCAGTGCCGACCGCCCCCTCCTTTGACTTGTTCCCTCATTCCACCGCCCCCCCCCCCCAGCGCTACCCCGACCCAGTAGAGGTTTGTCAGCCAGAAATAATACAACAGACGCTTTGTAAAGTTGGAAGAGTAAATGCCACAGCAGCTTTATTTGCATAAAGTCTTGGAGTTATCTTACAGGCGATCCGTAATTCACCACACCACCGGTTCTTCTACGCCGTGTGAGGTTACCTAGGTTCCCCTCCCCCACCCCCTCCCTTACCGTCCTCGTCCGGTGGACGCCTCGGGTAGAGCCCAGCCCTTGCTAGCAACCTCTCTCTACCCCTGGCCATTTGATGCTTCCCGTTTGTCATACTTCCCGCCAATATTCCTTATACATTCTGGCCGACACCGCCCTCCGGTGCCGGCTAACAAATTCTTCTTTCAGGCCGACAGCGCCCTCCGGTGCCGGCTAACAAGTTTTTCCCTCTGGCCGACACCGCCCTCCGGTGCCGGCTAACAAATTCTTCTTTCTGGCCGACAGCGCCCTCCGGTGCCGGCTAACAAGTTTTTTCCCTCTGGCCGACAGCGCCCTCCGGTGCCGGCTAACAAGTTTTTTCCCTCTGGCCGACACCGCCCTCCGGTGCCAGCTAACACGTTTTTCAGTCTGGCCGACACCGCCCTCCGGTGCCGGCTAACACGTTTTCTGCCTGCCTAGATAATCATCGCTTTGCGATGTACAGCTGTCCCAGCGCCCTTACTACTCTAACCTGGCCCCCCGTCCCCAACTGTGCCGCTTCTACAGCAAGCCCCAACTTGTCCCTCGTTCCCTCGCAGTTCCCTCTCCCCCAGGCCTCCCTACGAAGTCTAGCCCAGAGCCCGCACTCCCGTCATCTTCCGGGACACTAGCCCTCCCCATTCCTTTCCCTAGCTTGCTCCTCCCCTCTCCAGGTCCCAGGTTTCTTGCGTGAGGCCAAACCCCCCCCCTGACAATTCTGCCCCTCCATATCCTAGGCTCCCTTTTCCCCCCAAAGGCAGACTTCCCAGCCCTGTTCTTTCGTACCCCGTATCTTGCCCCCCCATCGTTGGTCATTGTCCCCCCTTGACTTCCATGAACCTATTTCCCCCCCCACCTGTTCCCTCTGCTCACCATACAGCCCTGTCTTGGTCCTCCCACCTCCCCCTCGTGCCTCCCTCCTTCCGTGAAGACTTCCCCCTCCAGTTACTTCTGTCCACATTACCTGAGCCCCCGTATTCTCCTCTTGCTCCCCCCCGACCGACTTCCCTTGACGACCTTTATTGTGATTTTGTGTCTCTTCATTTCTCCCCCCCCACACCCTGCAATCTCGGGTTGGAAATGGCTTCCACGTCCCCTAAACCCCTCCCCTTTTTCCCAGGGCCTCCCCTGAGTCTAGAACTCTTGGGGCGCCGTAAGATCTAATCTGTTGGCTGAGCATTCCCCTATGGGCCTGCCAGTTCTTTGCTAAAGGGATCGACCTGTGACTCCTCCAAGACTCTCTGCTGGCTGCCGGCGGCAGAGAGTTCCCCCCAAGCATCCACAGGACGCTCCCTTTCCCGAGCTCCTATACCCTGCGCGTCCCTTAGAGGCCAGCCCCCCCCGCCCACGGCGGCCTGTAGCTACCGACGTGTGCAGACTAATATGTACCCACGGCTTGGCCCCCCGAGCACCCCACTCCCCAGCGGCTTTCTGCTCAGGGTGAGGGGGCTCCCAGCGTGTGGCGTTGCTTCCAACCGGGGCAAAGCGTCCACCAGCCGTGTTGTAAGCAGTACGCGCGAATTGTTAACAGCCATCCCCCATGGGCGGAAACCAAGGACCGAGGCATCTGAGCGCACTGCGTGCTCCAAAATTGTCCTCCCACCAAGTCCAACAGCAGATCCTGTCCCTGGCCTAGCTTTCTGTCCCCCCCCCCCCCCTCCTGGAGTAACTCTATACTGGAGCCCGTGCAACATAACATTGCCCATGCCTAGGCCCTGGCGATCATAGAGTGTGTTCCCTTGCCACGCCACCATATTCCTCTGTAATCACAACTTTAACTTCGGCAGGCTTGCATGTCTCTTTTGGGAAGGTATTAAGTAAATGGATTATGTAAACTAGTGAGGCCATCACTTACTCTTTCTTCTGTGTCAAGTGTAAACATTATCAAATTACAAGTAAAATTTTTTTTTTTTTTTTTTTTTTTTTTTTTTCTTCCTCCTCCCCAATTCGATTCTCTCCATGAAAGGGTCATGACTATGGTGGAGACGTGTGTAAGTCCCTTTTGTAGAACCTTCTTTCTACATCACTCGGGTCCTTTGACCATTAGACCGCTGATTGTTTTGTAGTGCAAAGTGCCGTCTCCGTCCCCAAGTAATGCTTGAAGTCACTATGTCCCAATTTTGGCAACTTCCTGCTCGACCCGTCTCCTATTAAAACGGGGGCATTGTTGTTATATAAGACTCCCGATAAGTGAACAAAATGTTAGCATCCACTTACTGATGCTGTTATTTGCCACACACCCTGATACACCTGAATACCCCAGCACCCGTGGTGTTCCACCAATAGGATCTGTTACTCAAGTGGCACACCACTGCAACGTACGGAAAATCTTGTTTTCTGCCCTGGGGCGTTTTGCTGTCACATCCCTGTTCGTACCCTCCTCAATATGAATACTTGTGTCTTAAAAATTGTCACCCGGCCAATCATAAATGGTTCCTGCTAGATCCATTTGATAGTATATGGGTTTTGAAGCTCTACTTAACTACAGTGGAGTAAATTGCTTTCTAAAGACATTTATTACTGAGCTGGGTACCAAACGACAGGGGCTCATGCGAGCTGCGTTTATTTACCCTTTAGAATTTTAACTACTTAATTCTACTCACACAGTTTGAAAAATAGCTGCATCTGCTTGGCAGCTTGTGGATATGTTTCATTGGCAAGAAATGCATTTAGCCAATACATTAGGTTTAGTTTAGAGCGCTCCTGTATCTCAGTCTGAATTACCCCCCCTCCCGCCAATCACCATCAGCCCCGAGGGCTTCACCGCACCTCGCAATCCTGCAATGCAGCAACCAACCATGACAATTCTTTCCCCACAACTTCCACGTGCACTATTAATATCCGCTCGATTTGGACATTACACAGACGTACACCTAATTGCAAAATTTAAGTAAATTAACTGGTGCCCCAGCTGTGCAGGGAACTGTATTCCACCAACCCAAATTTCCAGCTGTCATCCAACGGCAAACAGATAGTGACTGTTCGCGACATGGCCCAACGCTGTATGCCATCCCGTCAACTTTTTTTTTTTTTTTTTTTTTTTTTTTTGAAAATTGTACCCCCCATTCCAACATACCATACTTGCACCAAACACCCGGTAAGGCAGACCTAAAATGCCTGCGGCTTGCTTCGTTACACCATAACTCCAAGACATGCACGTTAACGCCAGGCGATTGTGCCAGACATGTTGACAAAACTCAATGCGTGCCTGCGTACTCCCCAAAAATTGCGCAAAATACACGTTCAATTTATTTTAAAGCATCACCCCGATGCAACGCCGCCCCCAGTCCTCCCTTGTCGCCGTGTCCCTGCCTCCGCCATTGCACCTTCCTGGGAACGCCAGTTACTCCTCATTCGACTGGGCCCGAGAAAAATCCCCCCTCAGGCCTATATGATCCTGCGCATTTTTCCACCATCCCCCCCCCCCCCCCCAACTGCCGGGAGCCTTGGCCAACCCCTTGTCAGCACCATGCCGCAACCCTGCTTCGCCATCCCCCATCGCTGCTCTGGAGCTCGTTCACGGTCCCGCTCAGGCTCTAGGAGGCTCGCAGACGCAGCGACTGCTGTGCGTCTTACTGATACGCCGTGGTCTGGTCTAAATGACTCTATATTATCCGGCGCAGGCTGGCTGCGGCGCAATGATTGCAGACTTGTCCTATCTCTAGTTCCTTGCTCAGTCCTTCCCCCGTGTCCCGCTCCGCCGTGCTCCCCCCCCCTCCTTCCACTCCAGCCCAGCTCATGGGAACGGGCCCGCGCCTCTATCGCCAGTAATTACATGCTTTACCGGAGGAGCCCTGCTGTGGCCGAGGGCGCCTAGTAAAAGACAAGGCCGCATGTCGGCGCCAGAGAGGTTGCTAGCCCTGGCCCCTTTACCGCTTTGCCAGTTGCCATGTTCGGAAGGTTGGGGGGAATGCATGCAGGATACTGCTGTGCGCGGGTTCACAATGCAGGTCTCCGAAGCCCACTCTAGGGGCGGGCCCGCGCCCTACTTCTGGCAATTGGCGGGAAAAGTCCAATTCCTTTCCGTTCAGCACCGCACACACAATACACGCATGGATTCTCAGCCCGTTCACATGTCCTCCCCACAGCACTTGACAAATCCCGATATCTGCCTCAATCACACGACGCACAGAAAGCCTGCATGATGTCCCCCAATGTAAACAGACCAGCCGTACAACGGGCCCAAACAAAACATTACCTTGTGACATCCGAGGCACGGCGGCCATCATACAAAAAAAAAAAAAAAAAAAAAACTCTCGGCGCGCCATACGAAAAAACACATGCCCACGAGACTCCGCACCTTGCAATCGAACCCCGGTCTTCCGCATTACCAGTCCAAACCCTCAACGCCTGCGCCACCGGCGGCTGTGCCAATCAAACACGAAATTCACTCTAAACAAAGCAGCCCTCGCCAAAGCAGCCTCATTTAGTTTCATCCATGCTGCAAACATATCACGCCACAAAACGCCCTCGTGGCAAAAGCCCATTTCCTGAACAAACGAGGCACGGGGCCCTGATCGTTACAGCGGCCCCCATCAAAACGAAAAATTCAACCACCAATTCATCGCTTTCCAAAAATTGCCTCGTCGACACCCGGGGCACGGCGGCCCCGGTACCAGTCAACCACAAAGTCAGGGGGCCCAACGCGAACCCACGAACCCCCCCCGCCCATACAAGCCAGCCGATTTTGCTGCTCGTGCCACTGCGATCGGCACCGCCGCACTCGGCGGCCCCAAAGCACACAAGCAACACGGCAGACAGCCCCCGTTCTGCTCCTCCCCACCACGTAATACACAAGGTGGTCGGGAGCAGAAGATACGGCACACGTTGCAGTGACAGGCTTTCTCCACTGCACCACCCATTATGGAGACTTCATACACAACAGCTCGTGCCGACATACAATTAAAAGAAAGGAGATTGATCCCGCCAAACATTATATTCCTCGGGTCCGCTCCAGCTGGCGCGGCGGCCAGCGAGCAGACCCCTCTCCCTCCCCCCCCATACCTACCAAATCCACCGTCCCATAATCCTCCCTGGGCGGGACTCAGACGGCGCCCTCGCTCACCACCCAACAGTACGCTGCGCACTAGCGTCGAGGCCACCGCACCATCCCCACCCGAACCTCTGCGCCATGAATGCCTGCGCCACAGCCACACCACCCCGGGAACTCCCTCCCCCCCACTATCGCCCCCCATGAACCCGTCTACACGGGACCCGCACAACCGGCCCGACGTTCGAGCGCCTACCTGTAATCCACCACGCGGCGACAACGATCTCCGGGCAGCAACCCTCGCCAGCAACTCCCGAACTCCTCACTCTTCCACCGGAACCTCGAACTCCTCGCTCCTCCACCCGAACCGCGGGAAACCCGGACGCCAACGGCCGCTCGAACACAGAGAAGAGAGCGAGAAGAAAAGCTTCTTCTTGTCCATGGTCGTGGTGAGGGGGGAACAGGAACCCAGGAGAAGAGATCTAAACAAAATGCGTCCTCCAGCGGGGGCAGAAACCGAGGGATAGAGAACGGGCGTGTTGAAGACCCTCCCCCTTTATAGGGCCTTCCTCTCCCTCGGTTTCCTGCCCCCGCCCCTCTTACCCCCCACTCTGAGCCTCTTCCGGGGGTGTTTCTACGGCCCATATCCCCGCCCCCTGACGTGTCTGAGGAGGGGGGAGGAGGCCGGCTGGGCAACCCCCACTAAGGGGCGGCGCCCGCCATGCCTCCTTCGTAGGCGCGTTCGCCCGCCATTTTCTTTGAAACTTCGCCCCGTTTCCCTTCCTCGCTTTTACTGCGGGTAGGAACGTGAGCTTTACCTTGCTCCATTTGGAACATCCTTTTATTTGGTAACCTACGTGGTGGTAAAAAAAGCCCGGAGGGTTTGCAGTGCACAACAAGCAACATTGGAAACCGTGCAAGAGTTTTCATGGTACATGCTCTGTGAAGCCACCGGTCGGTAGAAAACAAACACTGTTGGTAGCTGTGGGAAATTACTGGCGGTTTCAGCGGGCATCGCTGAAAAGAAGGCTGTGACATTCGCTGGTCGACGGAGCACAAGGCGCAAAGCAAGAGACAAAGGCAGCGCCGCACAGAAGTCATTCTTCACCGGTCCAAGGGAAGCGAAAGCAGGACGCGGCTGGAGGCAGGGGGGGGTAAGCGTAAGCAGCCGAATGAACTGTTAGGCTGAGTAGTGTGGGCTCCCTTTGCTCCCGATACCTGATCCCTACCTAAGTAATAACATCGCAGACCAGAATGGTTGAGGAAAAATTATAGGCCGCAGGCATTTTTTATTTTCTTACAGAAAATACATAACAAAACACAATAACACCATCATTTGCTTTTGGGCACCTTGTGTCCAGATTTGGAGTTGCCCAAGGCTCCTCCCGAGTCTTTGTCCCTTTGGGCCTCAGTTCCTGGGAACATGCCGCCTACGACTTTCTTGGACCGTGTACTGCAAGAGAGTACTCGGCGTTCTGGCTCCTGCCTGCTTCCTCCTCCTTCTTTCTTTTGTAGGGTGGGTTGGGTGGTAAATGTTCTTTCTTTCCCTTTATCCAGGTCCTAGGAGCTTGCCCAAAAGAGGTGAGCTCCTTACCTGGTTTGTCTTGACTCTCCTTCCCTGGGGTTACTTATACCCCTGAGCCCTTTTGTTCTGCCCTTGTGGGGGCGGGTTTACCCCGGCCCCCTGCTGTTACTTCTTGCACCTTCCCCCGGTGCCATTTCCTGCCCCTCCTGTTCCTTTGTGCTGAGGGGCGCCATTTGGATGCCCCTCCGTACTGCCTACGTGCCGTTTCCCCCCCACCCTGCGCCTAAACTCCCAGACCCTCTATCATCCCGTATTTCATACGGTCCGGGGCCTGGGGCATAGGCTGAGTAGTGTGGGCTCCCTTTGCTCCCGATACCTGATCCCTACCTAAGTAATAACATCGCAGACCAGATTTGTTGTGGAAAAATTATAGGCCGTAGGCATTTTTTATTTTCTTACAGAAAATAAAAAACAAAACACAATAACACCATCATTTGCTTTTGGGCACCTTGTGTCCAGATTTGGAGTTGCCCAAGGCTCCTCCCGAGTCTTTGTCCCCTTGGGCCTCCGTTCCTGGACACATGCCGCCACACCAGAGTGGGTGTCGCCACGCCTGCTCAGGTCCCTCCAAAAGCTCTTCTACCTGCACCCCCGTTCCTGCAGTGACCTGAAAATGTTGTCCGAAAAAACCCCCATCCCTTTAGCTGACAGATGTACCCCGTCATGGTGAAACATGTTCGGATTGTTTTGCGAGAGGCCATGGTTTATAAAATGGCTCGCACACAATGAAAGATTCAGGAGGGCAATGTCCGAACGGCCTGAGATAGAATGGGATGAGGTCCAAAATGATTTATAATTAATGAATGGGAAGCCACCACGGAATGGAGAAAAGACTCAGTTACATAATAAGACAGCATACACAAGTAGCAATAAAGTCACAAAGCCAGATAAACATAGAAAGGGTGAACAGCCCTTTTGGAAGAAACAGCCATGGTGGGCTAGGTCCAATACCCGCAGCCAATACAAAACCCAAAACACCAGCAACATTCCCACTTGTTGGAATTTTGAGAAAGGTCATTGTACTTGGGGCAAAGAATGCAGATACAATAGCAACTGCACAAAATGCGTGGGGGGAACACCCAGGCAGCAGGTGCACCCATCTGCCTTGCAGAGGCCCCAAAAAAGAGGAACAATGAGACAGAAGACAGAATTATATGCGCCCTTTTCGAGCAATTTAGCTAATTTTTTCAGTGGGCTTTTCTAAAACAGTTACCGGAAGCACAGGTAGACCACTATGTGTACGATTTCATGTTGATAGGGCATCCAGAGACAGGAGAATGCCATAGGGCATTAACAATAATGATGGAAATGGCGGCACAATGGGGAATACCATTGGCTGAGGAAAAGACAACCAGTCCAGCGACAAGCATCATTTTCTTAGGAACAGAGACTCCAAGGCTGGTGTCTGCAGGTTACCTAGTACAAAGGTAAAGGAATTACTAGAAACAAATCAGGAAGATAGGTTAAATGAGAAAAGGCACAGTGAGAGAGATACAATCTCTGGCAAGAAGCCTAAACTTTGCAGCCAGGGTCATACCACAGGGCAAAACATTTTTAAGGATCTTGGAGCTAAGGACAAAAGGCTGTCAAAAAACACATTTAGACATTAGGTTGGGAAAAGAAGTTGAAAAAGACTTAGTAATATGGGAAGACTTCTCACTAATTTCAACAGCACAACACTATGGCACACGCCATTGAATACAAGCGACAAAAGAGTGCTTTTCACCAATGCAGCTGGGAGCAAAGGTTTTGGGGCCATTCTGGAAACAAATTGGGTCGCTGGAGAATGGCCAGACACATGGCATGCAGCAGGCTGGACCAGAAACATCACGCTTCTTGAAATCATACCAATCTGGCTAGCACTACACATCTGGGGCGAGCATCTGGAAAACACAGAGCTAACCGCTTGGTCAGATAACATGGAGGTGGTGGGAATTATGAATAGAAGAACCACCAAGTGCCAACTAGTCTTAAGAATTCTAAGAGCGATATCCAAGGTCACACTGGTTGAAAACATTGTGGTAAGAGCGAAAGACATTGCTGGAGCAGATAATAACATTGCTGATGCATTATCTTGTTTTCAATGGACAAAGTTTAACTAAATGTCCCCAAATGCCCAGAAAGAGATGACAAATATCCCGATGGACTGCTGGGATATTCTGAAAAACTGACAAAAATAACTGACAACGTTGTATGGCTGGGGCCAGGATGTACTGCCATCAACATCAAACACCTCAGACACGGGTGAATGCAGGGGAACACTGCCAACGAAAAACACAGACCCTGAAACAGGGTAACCTTTAGACCTGGCCAAGAAGGCTTTGGCAGATAACATCACAGCACAATATAGTAAGTGTCTGAAACCGGTACTGAATGTTACAGGTTTAGCACATGTTAAACGAATTACAACTAAATATATTAATACATTTATGGTTTGGACGTAGAAGCAGGGAGTAAAAAATGAATGGGCAAAAAGGCATTTATCAGCCATGGCTTATTTTGGCAACATACAGTGAGAGTCGGACTCAACCAGGAGTTCTTCATTTTCATATGCCCTCAAAAGCTGGGGAAAATTGGAATCGCTGCCTGAAGATAAAAGACGCCCTCTAGTTTTCAGAAACTAACAATGTTAACAAGCCTCTTGGAAGGGATATTATCACACCCCTTTGAGGCACTGTTTTTTAAAACAGCGTTCTCTTTGGCATGTTTCGGAGCATTCAGGGTGAGTGAGCTCATAGCATCGAGCATGAAAGCCAGCAATGCTTTAGGGATGATGGACATAAGGGTAAGGCCAGACAACATCACCATTGAAGTCCAGAAATCCAAGACGGTTGCAAGAGGGTGATAAATATCTATTGTATAGACGATACCAATAACTGCCCAGTGTGCTCTACCAACAAATACATTATACAGCGCCCACTGGTGGGGGCCGGTTTTTGGTACATAGGGACACACCCGCCCTAAGCCTTTTTCAATTCGAAGCAGTACTGATGAAAGCCATAGGAAGATCCGGGCGGGACCCTAAAGAATATGGGAACCACTCATTTTGAATAGGTGCGGCAACAACCACATGGCAAGGAGGGCTGGGGGCACAACAAGTCAAAGGAATAGGGGGATGGAACTCTGAATGTTACAAACGGTACATATGACCGGACCTAATCTAAAAATGTTCGTCACTAACAGATTGCAACGCCCCCTTAAATCAGCCTGTATAGCAGGACATTCCTTTGTATTCAGAACAGGGAGATGGTCAAAGGAGACGAAGGAAGGAGGGAACATCATTCAAAAACACCCATCACTTCATGGTGGGGGTGCAGGGGGCTAACATGGCCAGACATTCATGACAAACTGGCTGACCTAGTAGCCTACAGTGACCCCCTCTGCCCCCAGAATCTATGATTATACATCTGGGGGGCAATGACTTTGTCTGCATGGGAAGAAAGCAATTATTGGAAGACATGTTCTTCCCTGGCGGGCATAGCCCACAACTGGAAAGATACGGAAATCTTTTATTCAGACACTCTTCCCAGGCAAACATGGCTAGGGGCAAATTCTTGTCATGGATATAGCCAGGAAGAAATTGAACAAAGGAGTGGAAAAATTCTGCACAAGCAGAGGGTTTCATTTCATCAAACATAGTGCAATATCCCTTACAAACCCCAAACCTTTCCACAGGGATGGGACACACTTCTGAGAAAAGGGAATGGAACATTTATACAGGGAAATAGTTGACAATTTGGCGGCAAAGGGATGTCGGTAGCAACTTTTGGGGGAACCTAAAAAGCCGGTTACCATTGCAGGTGTGGCGGCACGGGCCTGAGGGTGCAACCTTTGGACCTCGTGCCCAAAAGTACACATTAAGTATAGTTATGATTATTTGGTGTATTATTATGTAATGATGTGCAATAAAATCCCACAGCCTTTTACTGCCAACACTCAACCAATGTTTCGTTTGGTACATGGGGGAGTGATGGGGTCAGCCACCAACCTCTTGGGTACACCGGTTATGGGGCCGTCTCTGTATTCCTGTGGCATGGAGGCAAGCAACCAGAGCGCCTACTCCTGTGTTCTCCACCCGGGCCACCCTCAGCACTGCATTTCCCGCTTGCAGGACAGACCATTTCATATATTTGTTGTGACAGATCTATTTGAATTGTTTGCAAAAGCAAAAAAGCAAAAAGAAAATGCAAACACACATGCGGGCCTTTGGAAAGTATCACAGAAATGAGGAGATTAGCTCTTTTAGATAAACAGTGCTCGACCGTCCTCAACGAAAACAAACCCCGACGCCATTGGCTCATAGGATGTAAGCCCCATGGCCCCAACACACCGCAAGCCCTCCCCCCGTATGGCCCAGAAACGAGGTAAGCTGAGGGAGGACGTTACCCAAAGGGCTGTAGGAGCCACAAACTATATGGAACATGCTCGTTCCCTGCCCCTCCCCCACACTTACCTTGCAGCTGCATTTAAAGACTCTCAGCCTTAATCCCACGACTCTCAATCAAGGACAGGACCCAAAGAGGCTGCCCCTAAGCGCTGACCACCCTTATATGGGGGCTCCTTGGCCGTGGCTCAGCCCAGCGCCGCCACCTGATGACACTACCGCCCCCTCAAAACCTCACCTGGGTGGTGAGTTCGGAGGTACTCACCCCCCACATCCCTTCCCTGGGCCATGCCAAGTGGGTGTCAGCGCTAAGGGTGGACCCTGACGAGGGCCGTTTGCAACGGCACAGGAGCCTGACAATCCCTACAGACTCTGAGCATGCGACATTACACTGGCACGCTTTGGAGTAAAGGACTTTGGAGCGTTAGGATGCTCGCATCCTTGGTGGGGTTGCCATGATGACCAGTAATGTTGTGTGAGCTCCTCTCGACTCCCTGAACTCAACAAGCTTTGCCTAAGCCAGTTGTGCACCAGTCCGCTCAATACAGCATTTGTGAACAGCAGATTTGGCTGTGTTTAGCTGTGCAACTTGGATGACAATTACAGTGAGTTTTTATTGTTGTGGTTTCCTGCAGATGTTGAGGTCAAGTGAGAAGTTTTCAATTAGTGAATTCTCTGTGGACACCGTTCTTCTGCAGTGAGGAATCCTGACTTTGTGTGCTCCATGGCTACAGCAGCAATTCCGCCTGCCCCCTTTTTTGGCCGAACCATTCTCACCAGCAAGGAAGCAAGCTGTTGTGCTCCATAATCTGGGTCCAGATGGGCTTCCTGAATGGATGGGCGCGGGTGCAGGGGATATGGATGACTTTGAGATTGCGATGAGATTGCGATGAGGAAAGTGCTCAGCAGTCCCACTCTCAGCGGCACCACTACCAACCCTGGCACTTCCACCAGCCACACCAGAGTCAACAGTACCATCAGCCATGCCAGAGGCACCCCTGAGCCTAGCTAATCTTCCTTTCGACCACACCTCTCCCCCTCCCAACATGGCCGCACTGTCCCTCACAGCCGAAATCCTGTTGACTCTGGTGTGGCTGGTGGAAGGGCCAGGGTTGGTATAAGAGTGGGGCTGCTGAGAAGTTTTCTGAGAG
Source organism: Ambystoma mexicanum (assembly GCF_040938575.1). NCBI lineage: Eukaryota > Metazoa > Chordata > Amphibia > Caudata > Ambystomatidae > Ambystoma > Ambystoma mexicanum. The sequence goes on along the minus strand of NC_090941.1, from coordinate 845,689,652 downwards.
TCTTTCTGGTCATGGTCAAGGGACCTGGGCAAGTGAAAGGGTGAGGCGGATGCCCACCCGGGTCAAGGATTTCATGTGTGAGTAGTGCTAAAATCCATTGCTTTCATGCTCTCTCTATTATTCTGCAGTATCTGAAATGTGCTACATTATTCCATTATAGCTATTTATGTGTTGTGGTTATGGGGGTGGTTTGTCCTCCCTAAATTCTCCTACCCGCCCTGCCCCTCCCCTTCTCTTCCCCTGCTTTTGTCTGTTCCATGAGGGGGAAGATACGTTGTGTTCCAGAACTCTTCATGAGAGCTCTGGCACTGCAGTTTCCCTTGGATGTTACAGGGTGCCTGCTGAGCTTTGCTTTTGTCAATAAAGCACTTACCCGTTGGACCCTACGGCCTCTTCTTTTCACAATGCTTTCTGCATGTTGCCTTTGAATATCTGCATTGCGTCTCATGGATTTGTTCCCCTTTTGTGAATCAGCCAACCACAGTACTTTCTCCGGAACTACATAAAAGCTGCACCCGGATGTTCGTAGTAGAGCATTGCTGCTGATCATACGAGGGCATTGGTTTCCGATTTCCCTCTAAGGGTTTGATTGAAGCATGTCTCGTTTTGACTCCAGTCCCATTTCTAATCTAAGAAAGGGGCTAGAGAGTTCACATTCAATAAGAGCAAGCGCGGGAAAGCACGTACTGCAGGAGTGACACTTAACCATCGAGGCTGACAGGAGATGGTGCCTTTAAGGTCAAGAGAGCTCAATGCTGTCAGCGGACCAAGGTTAAAAGCCACTTCACAGACCATCAGCGTTTCCCATGCTGTGCAATTTTCTGCACAAACCCACTCAGAATGTTGCTTTCACATCTGCCCGCTTTAAGAATACAAATGAAGATATAATTTAGGAAAAATATACACTAGTCATTAAATCAACAGTGTTGGTGAGAATTCTCGGAAACGTGCTAATTCCCTTCTACCTTAGAGACCCCCAGCTCTTTTGCTGAATTTCAGGACTTTTCATTTTTATCCTGGAGAGAGTGAGGCTTTTTTCCCACTCTCTCATGTATTTTTCTTTGATTTGAACACTGTTTCTTTTGGTTTTGGAGTCTGACAAACTGCATAGGCGTCATCGTTTTACATTGTGCAACACAGCACCTTTAGTGCAGTGGCACAGGGAAGTCTTTCAGATATCCCAAAGGTTTGAATACCTTCTCTTGGTTAAAGTACTGTTTCCAAGGGCAGTGAAGTGAAATGTACTTTACTTAAATGTGTAACTTTCTAGACCCAGCACACACATCTTACAATAGGGTGCTGGAGGGTTTACCTAGTATCCCCTTGATCTAGTTTCTCATGTAACCTTTTTATGTTACCCTTTCTACAATAAATGGCTGGTGGCAGTGGTTTACCTTTTCCTACCATTGCGTGTTTCTACAGGAGGCTGCAATTGCAGCTGCAGTAAAGCACCCATGTGGGGGCCATTTCTTGTTGGAAAGGTCCTTCTTGAGATAACTCTGTGCGCCAAACCAGGTTTGGTCCCTTTGTTTATTTTGTCTTTAGCTGGGTTCACGGCTGAAGCCCGTGTCTGGCAGGGCAGGAAGTGAGGGAGGGGCCAGAAACTCCCTGTGCCTAATCCCTTTGGTTTCAGGAATGCACCCAAAGGTGATTGGCTGGCTGGCTGTCCTCGTGGGACAGCCACCCTGCTGTGTGAGTGACAGCTAGGCTGCAAATTAAGGGGGGAAACCTGCATAAAAGGCGAGGCTTTTTGGCTTGGAGGTCAGAGCCAACCACTGGACGAAGGAATCCGAAGAAGAACGTGGAAGAGACGCCTGCTGCAACTCCTGGACCGTTGGTTTGCCCGGTGAAGCCCTCCTGCAGTGCTGAAGCTCAGCATTCGCCTCGACTAGAGAAACCCTGCAAAGGACTCTTTGGGTTGGGGGGACCAATCGACCCCAAGACGAACTCATCAGGAAATCCTCTCGGAGCTGGCTGTATTTCCATTGCTGCTGCAGGAACCGATTGCCAGGGAGAGGAACACCAGAATCGAGTGTATCGATTTAAAGTCAGACCCGAGCTACAGGATTGCTGCTGCCAACCTTCAAAACATAGTGCAGGAGTCCCCAGATGTCCTCCCTTTGACCCCACGACTGAGGACCAGGAACAACAGGTTCTGCATATTACACCTTGAACCCGAGCTAGCTGTAACCAATTTCTTCAGACCTAAGGTACTGTGAACTAAGTGGTACTTACCTCTTGCTGTGTAGATTGCTTGTCCTCAGTTGAGACTTGCATTTACTTCCTTTTGTAGTTGCTTGCAGCTTTGCCTTTCACAAGCCTCCCAGCTTGTGGCCCAACAGTGATTTCTTTTTCTACAAAAACTCTCTACAACATTGTGCAAGACTTTCTACTTACCTTCAAGAAGAACTTCAGCTCCCCTAGACTTTGCTCAATTGACTTTGGGTGTCCTGGCTCCCTGATGACTTTGCGCTTTGATCTGTCCCTCCAAAGAGTCACACATTCTTTGCAGTGGCGGCCGCTATCATAGGGCGGCAGGGCTCCTCCCCCCCCATTTAGGCCCCCCACCAGGTGTGAGTACTGTAACAAATTCAGAAGTTCTTCTGAATCTGTTTTTATTTTCCACCTCGTGGGGGCACTGTTGCAGCCAGCCTATGAATAGGATTCCTTTTAATGGGCCGGCTGCAACAGCGGGGCGCGTCCCGTTTTACATTGCTTTTGCTTATAGTAAAGTGCGTGGAGCTTGTAGCTCCACGCACTTTACGTAAGCCTTTTAAGTAGGATGCTGGCTGTGCGCTTGAGGGGTGGCCCCGCCATTATCACTAGGTGCGCAAACAGCGCAGCGAAGATCTGTAATCTGCAGGGAGGGAGGGAGTCTCCTTCCCTCCCTGCATAGATACAGTAATCTAATTGGCTGTTTGCCAATGGCTGGCAAACAGCCAATGAGATTACTGTACCTGTTTTACAAATACTTTCCAGGCTTTGACAGTGTGAGCGATGAGGGTCATCAGTTGGAATTGTTTACTGCAAAGATGTCTGATAATGCTGGCCAGCGCAAACCCGAAGAGGTTCCGGGACCCTGCCTACTGCCTATTGAACAAGAAAGTAAGTTTACAGCAAAGTGAGCACGTCCTGTTGGTGCGCCACAGAAAGTGATTTAATATAACTCTGTTGCGAAGCCAGCACATGTGAACGTGCAGCCGTGTGGGTATGATGGAGCCTTTCTTCTTTGAAGTGTATGTGTGTGGGGGTGTTTTGTGTACGCATATCACGTGTTGCCGCATTTTTATTTGTGTATTTATCATGATGAAGTACCAACGGGCTTGGGCCTACACAGAACCGTTCCCCCATCTCCTGTGAATGGGTAAAGGTTGCCTTAACCGGCGCTCTCCCGAGTTAACGGCAAAAGTTGAACGTGTTTTCTTGCAAGCTGATGGATTTTAGAGTGTGGGTGATGACGCCCCATGGGGCAGTGATAAAGATATGTGTAGTGTTCAGCACTGCTGTTTGATCAGTGTTTTCTTTGCAGTGTTTACTTTGCCGTGCTCACCCCTGTGCCAGTTACTCTATTTACAGCCCTGATCCCACCAGTGTTCAGAAGAAACCCTACTCTCCAAACACAACCCATTAATGGTTCATTTGCATTCGCGCAATTTGCTCTGTACTCAAAATGTTTTAATAAATCCCACTCCCTTAAATCTCCACAAACGGAATTAGCCTGATCTGGCAGACTGTGTTGTGCGCCTGAATGAGGGGTGCCTGTATCACCGGGGGCCCGCACGAGCAGTCTGAGTAAGGCGTGTCCAGTGAAGAAAATATTAATGAAGCAACCAATAGGATGCTGCTCAAACTCACTAAGGCCCACAAAACATGACTTACTTGGCAGTGCTGTTTTACATTCACACCCTGGGAGTCACTCTGTTGTAATAAGGTACACCAGCAGTGAATACGCCAGTGTGATTTGGGATTTTTCTGACAAGAGAGGAAAAAAATACCTGCGGTTGTTACATGGATTTGCTATACAGAGAACTTAAAAGCTTGAAATCGCTTTCGCGTTCAGTTATTATGCCACGTTTTCCTTTGCCGAAGTCCAAATGTGAGCAGCCTTCTGATAGGGGCTGTCTCTCCTTGCACACATGTGCCGAAAGTAAAAACAAACTGTGCATTTACCTCACAAATATTTCTGTTATTTTTCCCTACTCTAAAATGTAGAGACAGTCTGGAAATGCGAGTGGAATATGCCCCAGGGAGTAACTCTACGGTGAACATATCTCCATCCTCCAAGCAAGCATCACATCATGGGTAGCCTTGTGTCTCAAAATGTCTAGGAGATAGCTCTTAGTATTGTACCGAGTTCTGGCTTCAGGCGCTTATTCTTTCACCAAACCTTTTCATTACATGCACGACTGCTCAATTCCTAAAGAAGATGGCCGATCTCCTGTCCTATGTGTATCTAACCATGGCAACGTTACATTATGATAACTATTGAAAGTCTTGGCCTAGTCTTCACACGATACCATTGACCCACCCTTTCACCTTTTGACTTGTGATCATCTCCATGCACATTTTTGAACGAGGAAAACAAAAGGTGTTAATGGCCCCAGTATTCCGAAAAGCCAGTTTAAGCAGCCGGTTTAACTTTTTTCAAAACCTTTCACATGATGCAAGGAATTCACTATGGTTGACCAATCCACACTCTTCACTTTTACATGGTCACCTTTGTTCCCACCGATATTATATACAGAGTGCAGTGCATTGGCTTCAAGGGATAAGCTGATCTTTAAGGGGGACCTTTTAGATGTATCCACCAGTTGTCCTGGTCTGATAGTAGGCAACACACTCCCAACCCCACAATTTGCCCCAAATGTTCAAACACATCTCAATACAAGCTGCTGTAAAATACACTTGCACACGTAAGAATAATTTATCACCATTAGTATGTAAAACCTAATGCTTTTTATGTCATATTCTGGTGGGTTTGGGACAGTAAATAGCACATTTTGGAGGCAATTTTTCAAAAATGTTTGCGGGGTGTGAACCCCTCACATCTCCTTGGGTGGTGTGGGCTCACGTGCTCCGCGCGCTCACTCGATCGCTCGCTCCCAAATTCAGCCTGGAAACTTACCGCCCCACCAGCTTTAAAACTCACCAGCCACCACTGATTCTTTGCTTGTGTACCTAGGAATGGGTTTACAGTGCATTGGGGGGTTTGAAAGTGCTTACCTGTTTGAGAAACATGTTAACAATTATTTTCTCCCTTAAGCATTTCCCTTTTTGACACCAAACTCAGTTTGGCTCTAAATGTCCCAGTGATATATTAATGTCCACAGTGTCCAAGCTATTTAAGTCACCTCAGGCTGTAGGAAGTGTCTGTGTGCCATCCCAAATGGGTATCTACTGATTTATTGAAACCCGCTAGTGTGTACCTTTGAAGCATATTTTAAGTGTTACATATGTGTTCCCTTCTAAAGAAGGCTTATTCAAACAGACTGTTAAATCAATAAATAATTGTTTAATCAAGAAACCTTGAGTATAAGTTTTATTTGGATACTTGTCACTGTGAAACTCTATGTTGCAACCCTACAGCTCACATTGACCCCTCTTGAGATAAACCTGGCTGCTCAGTCACTCTACCAACATGTGTAGTACATGCTTATACCAAAGGTTGGGTTAACTGTTGCCAAGCGGACAAGGCCGGTGCAGTCGCCCACAGGGTACTGCATACAATCTTGCCTAACAACCAGCCACCCAGAAACAAAATAATCTGCACACATAATTAAACTTAAGTGTGGGGATGGGCGGGGCTTGCAGCGATTTCCCTGGTAAATCAGGACGAAAATACACCCCTAGCACTGAAGTAGGGGAATGAGGGCCAAGTAAGAATTTCCATCGTACAACATATACTTGCTCATGGCTGCCCAGTGTCCATTTTGGCCCTGAAATAGTTTTTTCCACCATCTGTGCGACCCGTGTACTCCCTACAGCCCCTGTTGCTTCCGCATCCCTCGTTAGCCACCTCCCGCTTCACCCACCATGCCCCGATTGGTTCCCTCTTCTGTGCTTGGTCTTGGCCTAACTGCCTGTCTGCTGTTCACCTCGCCACTTTGTTGCAGCAGCCCAAGGTGAATGGAAAGGCCCAGGGATGCCCAGTGGCCATTTTAGCACTGAAATAATTGTTTCCACTCTCTGCACGAAGCATGTCCACCCTTCAGCCCCTGCTGCTTCCGCATCCCTCTGTAGCCACCACCCACCATGCGCTGATTGGTTCTCCCTCAAGGTCATAAGTGAATTCCCAAGGGCAGCCCTCTGCCCGTGCAGCCCCCGCGGCTACAGACCCCAAGGCAAAGGGTGGCTCCAACAAATGCGGCTCCAGAAAGTGTCAGCAGGTGTCCATAGGTGAAGCGAGTGAAGCCAGAGAATCCAACAAAGCCAGCAACCAGCCGTCAACCAGAAGCAACCAAAAAAGTAAGTGTGGCATGTGTGGGGAGTAGAGCAATTACTCTATTCCTGAAAGCCCAGCCACTCTACATCAACCTACCTCTGCACTGTGCAAGCTTGTGTAAATCTTGTAAACATCGTAAATGTTAGCATACATCACACCTATATGTAATCGAGAACTTTGGTCTGCTTCACTTCTGGATGGATTTGCGCATGCTAGCAGGTGCCAATTTAGATAGATAAAACTGTGATATTTAGCCTGCGTTCTGTTGCATTCTGCCTCTTAGAGACTGCGTCACATCTAGATATTGTGCCCAAGTGATACTGTATTGCATTCCACCCTCTTAGCTCAAATCTAGATAGTGCACAAAGGGTCTACAGTGTTGTATTCTGTTGCATTCTGCGTCTTAGACTGTGTCACGTTAGAATTGTGAACATTAGCCTATGCCAGACCCATACTTGATTGTGAATGTTAACATTGCTACACTTAGAACTGTGAATACTAGCCTATGTCACTTCTAGATAAGATTGTGTTAGCAATGCCGCACTTAGTTGGATTTGTGAACATTAGCCTAAGCCAGACCGTTACTAGATTGTGAATGCTAGCAATGGCACACTTATTTTGGAATTGTGTACATTAGCCTGCCCAGATCATGCTAGATTATGAGTGTTAGCTTGTTGTTTGATTGTTTTATTATTTGTAATGCGCACCGGACCCAGGGGTATTAGGGCGCAGCTGTTACAAAAATATGCGAAGCTTAGTTACATTGAAACATAGAGTGAAGGACATTATATACAGTAGCAATATACTAAAATTATAAACAATAGCAAAGAGCAGGATAAACAGAAGAAGCAAAGTGTTATACATTCTACATTAATTATGGTTACCCCGAAAGTGTAGCAGGTGTTTCAGTTGTAGGGGCAGAGATCATCCTAGGGTGGGGTTGCACAGGCCAACTTACTGGTCGGAAGATTTAAGCCATGTGATAGTGTTCAATCTGAAATTCTGATGGGACTGATCTTCTCTCAAAGCAGGGGGCAGGGAATTCCAAAGTTTGGCCGCTTTGACGGGGAAACTGTTATCTCCAATTGTGGATAATTTGAATCTAGGAATCGCCAAGCAATTCCGGTTAGCAGATCTAGTTGGTCTAAGGGAGGGAGGTCCGTCTATGAAATTTCTCCCGAGAGGTAGATGGGTGCGGCATTGTTAAGAGATTTGTGCGTAAGTGACAGTGTTTTTAGTAAAATGTTGTCATTGGTTAAGAGCGAGTTGTTCTGTCGCCTACTCTCAGAGATGTGCTCTCTTCTAGAGATACCTAGGGCCGCTCGGAGGGCATTATTTTGGAGGGTTTGGATTTTCTTAGTAATTTCTTTGTTTGAGCCTATGTATAAGGCATTGCAATTGTCTAGTCGGGACAAAATGAGGGCTCTGGCCAAGATGGTACAACTGTTGTTAGAGAGAAAGGGTTTACCAGTTCTGATAAGTTTACATGTGTATGCCGTGGAGGATGCTAATGTGTTCACCTGTTTGGAGAAGGACAAGGTAGAGTCAAGATAGAAACCTAACGTTTTTACCTCCTGAGCTACCTTCATGCTGTTACCGTCAATTATAAAGGAGTAGTGGGGGCCTAGTTTTTTTAGATTGGAGGGGGTAGACAAGATGATGAGTTCAGTTTTATCATCATTCAGTCATAGACCATGCATGGCCATCCATGCCTGGATGATGAGGTACACTCTATTCACCAAGGCCAAATCCATGTCGTAATCCCCTGAAAGTGGGAGGAGGATCTGAGTATCATCTGCATAGTTAGTGTAGGTGATACCGAGATGGTCCAGATCGTCAAAAAGGGGCTTGGTAAAAATGTTGTACAATGTAGGCGAGACACATTAACCCTGTGGAACACAACAAGTGATAGGTATGGGGTCTTCTGCTGCTGAAGGCGTGAAGACCCTCATTGTTCTGCCGCTTAAGAAGGATCTGATCCAGGATCATGGCATCTTTGGAGAAGTGTGCTGCTGAATCAAGATGGCTACGTAAGACTGTGTGGTCCACCAAATCAAAAGTGGCTGAGAGGTCAAGGAGGAGAAGGAGAGCTGATTTCCCTCTAGCTCTAAGCTCATCGATTTGGGACTTAAGATCGATGAGGGCGGTCTCAGTGCCATGTTGTGGGCGAAAGCCCGTCTGTCTAGCTCCTAGCAAGTGGTGTGATTCCAAGTGATTTTGAATTTGTGTGTATGATACTTTATCTAGTATTTTTAGAAGAAAGGGGACTGTTTTGATAGGCCTGTAGTTAGTAGGTATTGAGGGATCTAGAGTAGTTTTTATTTTAAAGTGGGCGTACGCAGGATTCTTTGCGGTTTGTGGGAATGGTGCCGGTAGTGAAGGAAGCGTTAATGAATTTTGAAATGAATGGTGATAGGTCCCGAGCCGCATCCTTGATGAGCTGCGCCAGGCAGAGGTCACCGTGGCAGTAGGATGGTTTAAGCAATAGGATGATTCTTTCCACCTCGATAATAGATACTTTAGAGAAGTTAAATTGTGTAGATTGGACTTCAGCAGTATTGGTGGATGCTTTAGAGGGTGGTGGAGTATTTAAGGATGTTTTTCTTAGGGATATTCTGTTTTGTAAGGTAGATACTTTGTTGGCAAGTGCATGTTGGATATCTGAGCACCATTTTTTATCTTTGGCACATAAGTCTGGTATTGCAATGGGAGTCTCTAATTCTTTAAGTATGGTGAATAATTATTTGATATTGGAGTTAGCTTGGGAAATACGGGTGTCGTAAGATTCCCATTTGGCAAGGCAGATTTCTTTTTTATAAAGGGGTGAAAGTTTGGAAAGCTTTAGTTTGTTGTCTTCTGTGGGTAGAAGTTTCCATGCAACCTCGCAATTTCTTGTTTGTTGCCTTAGGTTTTTTCGGAATGGAGTGAACCATTTGTTTAAGTGGTTTTTGGATTTACTTGGTCTCAGTTTGAGGGGGGCGATCTGATCTAGGGAGGAGGCCATCATTTTATTATACTCATCCACCAGACTATCTGGGTCAGTACTGTCTGGGAGTGAGTTAAGAGTTTGGAGAAAGGCAGGGATAAGCCTATCCACTGTGATACATTTTGTATCCCTAGTTAGTATCAGTGAAGCAATGGGGGCAGGTATGGATGGGGGTCCAGTGGTGGAGAGCGTCAATGAGAGTAAGAAGTGGTCAGTCCAGGCTAGTGGTGAGATGGAGAGGATATTGGCATGGCAATTGTGGTCTGCCACCAAGTCTAATATTCTCCCTTTGTTATGGGTGGGGGATTTGCATCTTTGGGTGAGGCCAAGTTCTGATAGGATGTTGGCCGTTGCCAGAGCATGTTGATCTGAAGGGTCATTGAAGCCCAAGTTGAAGCCACTGAGGAGTAGTACTTGCGATGAACTTTTGAGGTCACTAGACAGTATAGTGTGGATATTTTCTTCAAAAGTCCGGATTGGACCTGGTCGGCGGTAGACCAGGTGGATATTAAGGGTTTGGGAATTAATCAATGATAGTTTAACTGAAAGAACTTTGCAAGATTGGATGTCATGGGAGGAGGCAGGTCTCATAGAGAGGCTGCATTTACTGATAATGGCGATACCTCAGCCTCTTGACTCTAGTCTATCTTGTTTTAGGATTGTGTAACCATCTGGAACTGCTAACATAAGCATAGGGCCTGTTGCAGCGTGCAGCCAAGTCTCAGTGATGGCGAGAAAGTATAGACTGTCACTGAAGATAAGGTCAGCAATCTCTGTGGCATGTGCTACCATGGACCTAGCATTGATTAGAGCTCCTTTGATAAGCGGGCTCGTTAGAGCTGTAGTAAATGGGAGAGGCGTTAATCGGTCTTTCCGAATATGGTGTTGGACTGTGCGATTTTTGGTCTTTGGTAGCTTGGTACTCGTAGAGCTTGGGCATGGCAGAGACTTCTGGATTCTCTTCCATGTAGAAGTGGGCAGTGAGCTGATAGGAGGCTCGTGTATTTTGGCTAATCTAGCTCTAAGTCGAGTATTCCTAGTCTCAGTTGTACAAGGATTACTTAGGATTGGCCATTGTAGAGGCAAAATAGTTTTGATATTGTTAGCTGATGTGGGGAGTGTCATAATTGAGATGTCAATTGGGGCCAGTATGGGAGGTCTAGCAAAGCACAAAAGAGAGCACAGTGAGATACAAGCAGTCTGGTTGGTTGTTGTGGTGGGCATGCTAAGGCTAAACATAAAAAGCATAGGAAAGGTAACACAGGCTGCAGGTTAGTCAAGTGTTTCCTTAGCGGACATGTTTTAAACTCATGGAAGGCTAGATAATGTAGGAGGGTTGAAGCCTACTATTAATGGATGGGACCACAAGTCTATTTGGGGGGGGGGTGACAGTCATGATATACAAATAGTAATAGACAAGGGATGACAGGGCATGCAATCAAACGCAAGGAAGACAGTTGGTTATACCGGTCAGAGTGGACTTCATGATTTCAGTGGAGGAGGCAGTTGCATATGCCATACGTATAGTTTGGGCAGGTCCATTGCAGTCAGGGAGACAAATAGCAAATATAACAATGCAAGATTGGGGCCTGTGGTATTTGTTGCTATGGAAGGGGTGGACAGTTGTCTAGTTTATATATTTTGGAAGTGGGTAATTGTCTCGTAGAGCCCACGTTATGAGACAGGCAAACTTATAAGGTGCCTGGCCACCGGCGGCATGCAGTTACTGAGGTACATATAATGGGCATTAGACAAGAATATATACAGTCATAAGGTATAAGTGCTGCTTGGCTCATGTGACATATGAATCAGCTGCTAAGGAACTTAGTCTGCATAGGAGCACGTTTCATCATTGTTTAAGGTGCTAAGCTTGGAAGATGCGAAGGTTCAGCACAGTGACATTTGTAACGTGGAGGGCATGGTAGCAGGAGGGTAACATAACACAAATATAACAACATGTAAACAATGAAGTAACAGTGCGTCGCAACAGTCTTTGTGGTGGTAGTCGGCAGTAGGACAAAAGGTAGACCCACTTATTGCAGCAATCGTTCAGGAATAATGTATGATATGATATGATATGGCATTTGTAACGCGCCTATACACAAGTGTTTCAAGGTGCGACGAGGCAGGGGGGCGGAACAAGGGGAGAATAGACAACGATCCTACTAGGCCAGGTGTCATTCAGATCGCGCAAGTGCAAGGGTAGGGGGACTGGGAAAAGTGCAAGGGGAAGGGGAGAGGGGAAGTGCAGTACATGGTTAGTAGAATACAAGATAAGTAATAGGGCCAGCTGGTGAAAAGTGCAAGGAGAGTGCAGTACATGGTTAGTAGAATACAAGATAAATAATAGGGCCAGCTGGTGGCAAGTGCAAGGTAAGTGCCGGGAGAAGGGGCTGTAGGATACAGAGACAGTCCCTTAGTGCAGGTAGGCAGTGCAGGGAAGAGTGGCAGGGCCAAGGACCGAGATCGGTGAGTGGCCAGTTGCAGATTCAGTGCAGGTTCAGTGATTTTAGCAGGGGAGAGAGGGAGAGAAAGCGGAGGCAAAGAGGAAGGTTTTGAGGTGCTTCCGGAACCAGAGATGCCTCTCCTCAAGTTTCAGGGAGGCAGGAAGGCTGTTCCAGAGGGAGGCCCCTGCTGCGGAGAGAGATCTACCCCCAGCTCGTTGCTTGGAGAAGCGGCTGACCCTGAGGTAATTGGAGGTGGATGAGCGAAGAGCTCGAGAAGGAAGATATTCAGGAAGAGAGAGTTGAAGGTATTTTGGTCCAAGGCCCCAGAAGGCCTTGTGGACAATGCAGAGGGTTTTGAACTTAATCCTCGCGGCCACTAGGAGCCAGTGTAGTGATTTCAGTCCTGGAGAGATACGGTCCCTGGGCTTGAGGCCAAGGACAAGTCTCGCAGTCCTGTTCTGGATGAGTTGCAAAGGGCGGAGAGTAGAGGCAGGAAGATTTAGATAGAGGCTGTTACAGTAGTCCAGCTTCGAGAGAACCAGGGCTCTGGAGACAGTGAGCTTCTGGGGGAAGTAGAGGAAAGGAAGGATACCTCTGAGGAGGTGTAGCTGGTAGTGTGACTTCTTAGAGACATCAGATATGTGAGGAGAGAAAGAGAGTGTGGAGTCGAAGATGACTCTGAGGTTTTTTTGCCTTGCAGGTAGGAGCAGGAAGAGGGCCAAGGGAGGCCGGCCAGAGATCTGCAGGGAAGGAGGGAGTGGGTGTGCCGATAAGTGGAATCTCAGTCTTACTGGCATTAAGGCAGAGGTCGGTGGCGGCACATCATTCCTGGATAGCAGAAAGACAGTCAGAGATGAGGGAAGGGGAAGAGGAGGCCGAGGATAGCCTGAAAATGAGCTGGGTATCATCCGCATAGCACTGAAATATGGGACAGAGAGCGGCGATGCAGTGAGCAAGAAGTGCCAGGTACTGGTTGACCAGCCAGGGGGAGAGGTTAGATCCCTGGGGGACACCACAGGTAGAGAAAATGATGTCAGAGAGGAAGGAACCCAGCTGGACCTGGGAGGGTCGATTGGAGAGGAAGGAGGTCAGCCATGCCTGAGCCTGAACAGTGATACCCAGCTTATCACGGAGACGGTTGAGCAGGATGGTGTGGTTGACAGTGTCAAAGGCAGAAGAGAGGTTGAACAAAATTAGAACACAAGGGGTGTTAGAGTCAAGGTTTGAGAGCAGGTCCTCATGGATGTTCAGGAGAGCAGTTTCCGTCCTTCTGGCAGCTCTGAAGTCAGACTGATGGTCATGAAGACTACCAGCAGATTCAGCATGGAGATTAAGCTGGGAGATGGCCAGTTTCTCCAGGAGCTTGCCCAGGAAGGGAGTGATAGAGATTGGGTGATAGTTAGCTGGGCAGGAGGGGTCGGAAGAGGGTTTCTTAAGAAGGGGGTGCACAAGGGAGTGCTTGAGGGGGGATGGGAAGACTCCAGAGGCGAAGGAGTGATTGCAGAAGTCAGCCAGGGCAGGCGCCAGGGAGTCGATGTGGTCCTTGATAGTTTTGGAGGAACAGGGGTGGACCTGTTTTGACGTATGTATATGAGTCGGTAATCAGGCAGGGGGCGGCAGTGAAGCAGGTCAATCAGCAACCGTAGTGTAGTCACTGTGAGGCGGTGGAGGCGGGTGACGTTAGATACGGGGCGGTAGCCTCGCGAGGGACAGGAGCAGGCAGTGGGTCAATGAAGCGCTTGGTACTTCAGGGTGCAGCAGGTAGGTGAGTGGAGGGTGGGGAGGTGCGAATCACAAAGCACAAAATGCGGAGGTGGGGAGGTAGTATAAAATGGATAGTGGGCTGGAATGAATGAGAAGGCCGGTGCACTCCGGCAAAGTTTGGGAAGTATCTCACCTCACTGAATGAGTAGGTCGGTAGGTCACAGGCTTATTGAACTGGTGAGTGGTTCCAGACACGTAGGGCTCGTTCCTGCTCGGTCAGGCTCAGTCAGGTGGAGCCTTTGTCGGTTGCCTTCGTCGGGGGCCGGCTTTCGCCTGCCGGTGCCCAACAATTGACTATTTAGCCAGGGGCAGCCAATCAGTATATGGCAAGTTCCTAGAGGCAGTAAGAGTTGACTAACAATACGGCGGTGGCCATCTTGGAACAGCAAAGCCTCGTGGATTATATAGCAATGAAAAGCCACTATATATTCGATTTTGGCCCAAGGAACTTGTCAAGGGCATGGAACAATATGGAATTAAAATCATCAATAGAGTGAATGCAGATGCAAGTTGCAGTGGAAGGCACGGCCTCTGTGCAATTCAATAGGTATAGCCTCCAGGCTTACCTTGAGCACAACGATGCTTCCATGGAAGAGATGACTGCTCCTGCAGTCGGCTGGACAAGGGAGCTCCACCTCATACCTCAGTACGAGTGAAGTGATGTGAGGATTCAACAATGCAGCAATTCGTGAAAATTGAGAACATTAGCCTACACCAGACCCAGACAGGATTGTCAATGTTAGAAATGTCACATTTAGCTAGAACTGTGAATATTAGCCGTTGTCACTTCTAGATAGGATTGTGAAATGTTAGCCTGCCCACACCCATACTAGATTGTGAGTGTTAGCAATGCCGCACTTAGTTGGAACTGAGAACATTGGCCTGCCCCAGACACATACTAGATTGGGAATGTTAGCATTGCCACACTTAGTTGGATTTGTGTACATTAGCCTGCGCCAGTCCCAGACGGGATTGTGAGTGTTAGCAATACTACACTTCGTTAGAATTGTGAACATTAGCCTACGCCAGTCCCAGAAAGGATTGTGACTGTTAGCAATACCACACTTTGTTAGAATTGTGAACATTAGCCTGCCCCAGAACCATACTAGATTGTGAATGTTAACATTGCCACACTTAGAACTATGAATATTAGCCTGCGTCACTTCTAGATAGGATAGTGAATGTTAGCAATGTGAATATTAGCCTGCCCAGACCCATACTAGATTGTGAGTGTTAGCAATGCTGCACGTCCTTAGAATTGCGAACATTAGCCCACGCCAGTGCCAGACAGGATTGTGATTGTTAGCAATGCCACACTTAGTTGGAATTGTGAATATTAGTCTGCCCAGACCCATACTAGATTGTGAGTGTTAGCAATGTTGCACTTTGTACAATTGTGAACATTAGCCTGCTGTCAGGTAAGGACAAAGGCAGTGAATATGGCAAGGGAAATGTGTACAAAATCACACAGTGAATAGCTTTGAGTCAAACAACATACACACAGGAACCAAGACTCGTGTATACTAAAACCCAGGAGTGCAAACAGAGTGTGACAACAATACAAATATATGAAAAGGGATGTGGGCTAAGCACTTAGATGTTCCTTATGACTGCAAGCAAAGTCGGCAAGCTCCTTACCCACAATTGCCATTGCAGGTACTGACAGCGCTAAGCCCACGCAGAGGACAAGCAACGACAGGATATATGATCTATCACTCTTGATGGTATTGAATAAGGAAACTTGAAAACAGTACTCACGAGGATGAGAAATAACACTTAAATGTCAGCAAGCCCACAAACCCTGTTGATCAAACAGGGACCCAGAAAGGCTGTAACAACAATGGAAGGATAACTAAATATATAAGACTCAAGACAAGGGGCAAGTAGGAATAGTGATTACAAAATAGTGAGGAAAACATAGGCATTCACACAGGCTAGATACAACCGCACACCACACCTAATAATCAATGGAAATATATGCAGAAGTGCAAGGGAAAACATGGAATGGATTCCTAGAGAAAGTAAAGGAACAGGAGCAGGGCAAGCGAAATTACAAGGGCAAACTTCCCCCACCCATCCAAGGAAAAAGGCAGGAAGCTAATCTATAAAGAGGAAAGATTAAAGTATCAAGGTTTACAACAGCAAAGGACAAAGTCAAGAAATATAGAACACAGGCAAACTGAGAAATGCTGCCTGCAAACAGAGGAAGACAGAAAGGGAATCTGGGAAGCAGAAACCAATTAAGCACATACATTCGAAATCCAAGGATAAGGAACAAGGAATAGAAACTTGGAACTAGGAACAATGCTAAGAACCAGGAACAAGGGACCAGTCACAAACAGGAACACTGCATCAATGACCAGCGCTAGACTGAAGCAAACTGAGGCTTTTAAACCTGCTTAACGAGCACACGCCGCAGGTGTGTTGCTTGCTGCACCTGCAGCCAAAGGTGTTGCCTATCCTCCACCGAGCCTTGTCCTGCAAGGGTGGATATGAAGCTTTGGGCCAGGCATTCTGGGAAGCATAGTCATTTGATTAAAGCAGCATATTGGCTGCCAAAACCTGGAATGGATCTGGAAGGGAAGTAGATTGGAAAATAAGGATTTAGCGCTCCCAATTCATCACAGCACTGTAGCATAAGGTTCAGAAGGAAAGTCCAGTAGGCAATAAACCCCAAATCATGCCCCCAAGTGGTGGGAACGGGAGCGAAGGGAGCGAATCGTGACACCTGCGTCAGACACAGACAGGATTGTGAATGTTATCAATGCCACACTTCGTCACATAGTTCAAATTATGAACATTAGCCTGACCCTGACCCATACTAGATTGCGAATTTTAGCAATGCCGCACTTAGTAGATTTTTTAACATTGGCCTGTGCCAGACCCAGACAGGACTCTGAATGTTAGCAATGCCACTTCAGCACCTAGTTAGAATTGTGAACATTAGCCTACCCAGACCCATACTAGATTGTGAGTGTTAGCAATGCTGCACTTAGTTAGAATTGTGAACATTAGCCTACGCCAGACCCAGACAGGATATTGATTGTTAGCAATGCCACACTTCGTTAGAATTGTGAACATTAACCTGCGCAGACCCATACTAGACTGTGAGTGTTAGCAATACTGCACTTTGTATAGTTGTGAACATTAGACTGCGCTAGACGCAGACAGGATTGCAAATGTTATCAATTTCACACTTCCTCACATAGTTAGAATTGTGAACATTAGCCTGACCCTGACCCATACTAGATTGTGAATCTTAGCAATGTAGCACTTAGTAGATTTGTGAACATTGGGTTGTGCCTGACCCAGACGGGACTCTGAATGTTAGCAATGCCACTTCCACACCTAGTTAGAATTGTGAACATTAGCCTACCCAGACCCATACTAGATTGTGAGCGTTAGCAATGCTGCATGCTGTTAGAATTGTGAACATTAGCCCACGCCAGACTCAGACAGGATTGTGAGTGTTAGCAATGCCGCACATCGTTAGAATTACGAACATTAACCTGCCCAGACCCATACTAAATTGTGAGTGTTATCAATGCAGCACTAGGTAGAATTGTGAACATGAGCCTAAGCCAGACCCAGACAGGATTGCAAATGTTATCAATGCCACACTTCAGCACATAGTTAGAGTTGTAAACATTAGCCCACCCCTGGCCAACACTAGATTGTGAATGTTAGCAATTCCGTACTTAGTTAGAATTGTGAACATTAGCCTGCGCCGGACCCAGGCAGGATTGTGAATATTGACAATGCACCACTCAGTTAGAATTGTGAACGTTAGCCTGCACCAGACCCTGACAGGATTTGAACGTCAGCTCTGTCGCTTCTAGATAGAAATGCAAATGCTGACATGTCCCACACTTGGGGGAGCTGTGAACATTATCCTGAATCGCATCGGGATAGAAATGCAATGTAAATGCTAACATTCCCCACACGTTTATCACTGTGTACTCTGCTTTCCTGCTCCCCATACTGCTGCTATATATCTGTATCTCCCACGCCTGTCGCTGTAAGCCCAGCCCCCTGTCTATATGTGTATGTGTGTCGCTCTGTTCCCTCCACCCGGTCCACTGGTCTTGGGCCCTCTAAAGATAACCGTCATTTCACATCACTACGCTGACTCTCTACTATGCACCATCATTTAACTAGAACACAGCTATACCCCTGATTAATTCGGCCTAGCTGTTCACATACGAATACGACCCCATTAACACCTCATCACCCTATAAAACCCAGCTAGCCAAGCACATTCCGGCCTAGTTGCTCACATATGCATCCTTGACGCCTAAGAAAGCAGAGCCCAGTCTGGGTGTCCACCCATCAGACTGCACACATCCAACTGATAACTTCAGCACCACACCTAACGCTAGGATGCAGCTACCATCCGGCAATTACATCAGCTGAACACATATCCGGGGCACATGTGCACCCTATGACACTATCTCTCTCTACTGACCAGGGCTGCGGTTCGCGAGGGCGTTCAACCTACCAGCGCTTTGAGGTCATACCAATGATATATAGAGCACTATATAAATGCTAAGTAACATAACATATATTCTCCCTTGAGTCCAAGCACATTCCAGCCTAGTTGCTCACATATGCATCCTTGAGGCCTAACACAGCCAGAGCCCAGTCTGGGTGTCCACCCACCAGACTGCGCACATCCAACTGATAACTTCAGCACCACACCTAACGCTAGGATGCAGCTACCATCCGGCAATTACATCAGCGGAACACATATCCGGTGCACCCATGCACCCTATAACACTATCTCTCTCTACTGACCAGGGCTGCGGTTCGCGAGGGCGTTCAACCTACCAGCGCTTTGAGGTCATACCAATGATATATAGAGCACTATATAAATGCTAGGTAACATAACATATATTCTCCCTTGAGTCCAAGCACATTCCGGCCTAGTTGCTCACATATGCATCCTTGAGGCCTAACACAGCCAGAGCCCAGTCTGGGTGTCCACCCACCAGACTGCACACATCCAACTGATAACTTCAGCACCACACCTAACGCTAGGATGCAGCTACCATCCGGCAATTACATCAGCTGAACACATATCCGGTGCACCCATGCACCCTATGACACTATCTCTCTCTACTGACCAGGGCTGCGGTTCGCGAGGGCGTTCAACCTACCAGCGCTTTGAGGTCATACCAATGATATATAGAGCACTATATAAATGCTAAGTAACATAACATATATTCTCCTTTGAGTCCAAGTATGTAGTAGACCACTGTGGACATTACCTCTAATCATACACACATTTTAGTTTGAGGTATTTAGTACACAAACAATTAAAACAACACTTTCTATACAGACTGATTCCCCCCCTTCTTGGCAATGAGGGCGTGTTACCCAATGACCATACCCAGTTTATTGACCTCGGATAATGAAGGTTAGAATAGGCACTGTAGGGACGCAAACGTACAGGCTGTTGCCCATGTTGGAGGGGAGCTCAGCCCTTTAACTCGCTGAACTAGCTTCCCCCGTCTACACGGATCAGTCTTGGCAGCCAAGGAGTAGCAAAATGCTTGCTAATCTCCCAGAGCCCAGCACAAACTAGGTGTGTTACAAACCACAGAGAAGCAGTAGGCAGGCGGAATGGTCTACAGGACACAGTGGTGTAATAGTGGTGTGGGTCAATCGAATAAAGTGGGAGAAACAGACCTGGGACATTTGCAGAAGCGGTTACCTGCTGGGGAGGCCTGGGTTCTCCATGTGCAGAATAAGCAATGCCCTGCCTGTTATCTAGGCTGTTACTTGACATCTTTGGAACCTAGAGCAGCAGTCGCCCAGGTGCTTACAGGCGAAAAAGAGAAGGCAGCAGTTCATTCCCTGCATCTGGACTGAGGGAGGAAAGAGGGCTAGGGAGGACGTTCACTGAACGGGCATGCCAATGGATAGGTTCCTACAGCCATGGACGTAATTTTAGGGGGGCAGGGGTGTTTGTCCCCCCCAACTGTCTCCATTCATTTGGCTGGGGCACCTTTTCTCCAGATGTCATGTCCCCCCCCCCCAACTTTTCCAGCAAAGTTACTCCACTGCCTGCAGCACTCTAGGTGGCAAAGCATTCCGATGGCTGGTGGGAAAATCAAGAGACCAGAAGACCGCATGAGAGGAGGCATTCCTTACTGTCAGCTGCCAAGAGAGGGAAGATTGTGGTACACAGCAGACCGACCTGCAAGGCAGATGGGTGCATTCCTACACCCACTTATCCCTCACTGCACTGTGGGGTGAAACGTGGCAGTACAAAGAACCCATCTATTGTGAATAATATCCTCACCATTTTCCTTGGCACTTTATACTCTCAAGGGGTGTGTGAATAATGGTTCAGTAGCAACACAAACCTCGAAGTCCAAAATAAAGGAATGTCCAATCAAAGTTCTATTGAAATATATACTTTAATTAAACATACCATGTACAATAATAACTAATTAGAAAACACTGTAACAACCCACCATGTACAACAAAAAAACAGAATATGCAAATATAGAATAGATGCAGCACTCTGGAAGTGAGATGGATAGAAAAGGCAATAAGACTCACAATGTTCAAAAGGATATGTTCTTGAAGTTGCACAAAGGAATTAAGATGACCTAGCCAGTCCGTAGGGCCCACAATGGACCAAGAGGAGAGTTATCAGCCAATAGCACCTTTTGCAATGTCTTAGCAGTTCAACAGTGCGAACCAGGCTTCTCAGCTCTGTTCAGTATTTCGAGTTACTTCGGGATAAGGCAGTCATGGTCATCCAGCAGTGAGCAGGTGTCGAAGTGGAGTTGTACTAGAAGAAGGCTGTGCTTCGAAGCGGCTCGAGCGATGCAGATCGTGGAGGTCATCAGTTTCAGTTTGACCATCCAGGTTCCATGGTGGTTCAATGCAGGTCACAAAGGACACTTGCAGTGGGTTAGTCATCGATTCCATCGGCTATGAAGAGGCTGTTGGGGTGAACAGGGGTTTGAGCAATGCAGAAACACTTCCCTGTTTGAGCCAAGGCATCAACGTGCTTCAGCGGGTGCGGTGGCAAACTTGTTCGAACGGGCGGACTGCAGTTCAAAATGTGATGAGTGCTAGAGGCAGCTGCAGATGGTTCTGGTGGTTCGATCTGAGTTGAACACGCTCGTATCACGGCTTGTAGCATTTCGATGGCAGGAATCCTAGCTTTCTTGGCCCTCAGAAGCTGTGTGTCCCATTCCAGAGTCTCGGGACAAAATGAGTCAATTTTCTCACTCTCCCAAAATTGAGGAGGCTTTCACAAACCTCTCAGGGGTCCTGCAACACTGTGAGGTCTTAGGCACGAGATTGGCTGTCGGGGATGTAGGTCTTGTTCCAACAGCAGGTCATCCCCAATGGTGCATCTGCCTTGGAACACCAGTCTTCACCTCACAAAGGGGGGACTTTGGAAAGCACTGCTCTCCCAACAGGGTCCAACAAACTCAAGGGATGAGGTCAAAAAGATGATTCCCTGAAGTGGTGGGAAACCCTTTTTTTTAAGGCAAAAAGCCCTAGGTGATTGGACTACAGCTAGCCTGCTCTAGGGGTCCAAACCCTGTTCTGGGAACAAGTCAACTTTGCCTTCTGACATCACACCCAAAGTGCTTTGTGCTACAGTAAGTGGAGGGGACAGGAAGGAAAGATGGAGGCAGAGAGAAACAAGGTGGTGGGACCTTCCTCCAACTATAAAGAGCCCCCTTACCTTCTTAATAGAATTAAAGACCTTTAGGTATGCAGCACCCTGATGTGAAGCCTAGCCGCCATTTGTGAATGGGCATACCCTTTGATTTGTGTTCCTATGCCATCTTCCTTGGAGTGGCCTTTTGTCTGGGGAGGGTTTACCTGCCCTCACAAAGCAACAACGAGAGGCAATCTCTCAAAGCTATAGTCTTGGCAATAGTGGCAAGGGCCAGCCTGACTGGGGAGAATAAACACAAACCTTCCACAGCTGAACTTGGCTGACAAATGTGGGATATCAAACTGATGTGGCTTGGATAGCTAAAAGAGATGCTCGTCACCAACGACAGTACGACAGTATGGCTTATATCTCCAGTTTAACTTGTCACCATGACAACATCCTTATAGTTATGTAGTTTATGGGACAGGGGTGCATATCCTAAATGCAGCCACGGTGCTGCAGAGACTTGGCTGTCACTGTAGCTGTCATGAGGGCACCTATGACCTCTAAACCTGCCTTGTGCCATTGGTAGAGCCGGCTCTGCAGACAGGCTACTGATGCAGCAGGGAATATGTACACACTGTGCTTTAGGCATGGAGTTTATGAAAGGAGAATCTGACCAGCAGATTGCCATTTCAGAGATGAAATTAGTCGTATAATTATTTGAATCAGTAACAATCAAAAAAGCCAGGGCTTCTACACCTTTGCCAGATGGCAATTACTCACAGCTACCGGTGGATTGCATTTAAATGTAATCATGGCCTAGCGCTCCCTTTACTTCTCATGTGTTTACTCTCCTCAGTCTCTTCTTCTCTGTTCCTGTTAGGCATCCCGGGCCCTCCCTGTGCTCAGTCTCGTTTCTGTTCTCTCACTTCTTGCTACTAAACACTGAAATCCTCGTGCCTGCTCTTTGTTACGCTCTCAATCGCGCTTCATTCCACTCTTTTCTTAAAACTCATCACTCCTCTCCTAACCATTAGATTGCTACAAAAGGGTTATTGCTCGTAACCTATTCATGTATTTCATTGCTTCTGCTTTTTTGTGCACCTGCACCTGCACTTAGGGAAAAGTGCCTAATGATTTCAAATGCATCCCTATGGATTCTGCATGCTTTTATCAGGTATAAAATGAAGGTGGAAATCTATGGGGATACCAGCCTCTCGGGCAAAGACGCTGTTGGTTTCCTCTCACAGAGAAGGAAACATCTGGAATGTATTTCCGGGTCATTGACATGTTCTGCAAGGGAAACCTGACAAAAATGGCACCAATTAGTAAAGATAAGTGAAAGGCCTGTTTCTGCATGTTTTTACGATCTGTGCCATTTTACACCTAACAAAATGAGGTGCATATGTTATGTTTTTCTTTCGTGGATATTTTTGAAACCCTAAAACATACATTCGTTATTTTCCTCTTTAAAGGGGAAGTTCACTCAAAATATGTATTGTCCCAGGAAGTTAACTCAAAAGATGTATTGTCCCAATCATTCGGGCATGAATTTTTAAGCATACTGTAATCGATCTTAAAAATAATTCCTATGCATTGTACCTTAGTTTTCCTCAATTTTACACATGCAAAAACAACATGTTAGGCGCAGCCATCTTGTGCTAATCTTATCCGTTGATGCATCGCCCTAACTTCAAGTGCTCTTGCGGCAAGAATACAGGTCGCCCGTCCCTCAAACTGAAATCACTAGTCCAAAGGCTATGCTGCCTATTTATCATGAAATTTGTGGCCAGCGTAGCCAAACGTGCCCTTTCATCACCCACGCCATAAGGTTACTTAATGCAGTTATATTTAGCGAACATCACATGCTTCAAATGCTCTTTATAACTTCCTCATGATACACCGATTGCAATCAGCGATCGATCAATCCATGTACTGCAATTCTTGTGTGTCCTTATGTTACACCAGCAAAACTTTCTAATGATGCACATTGTGTTCGTTCGGGAGAGGTTATGGATTCTTTGCACTTTCAAGTGCAACGCTTTCACTTTAGCACGTTTTTACATCATACACGCTGACAGGTTGCTCCTTATTGCTGGTACCGCCAAAGGGCAGATTGGTCCTGGTCGGTCGTCCCACATAACAGTGATCAAATAAGTACCATTGATGATTATCCACCAATGTTGATTGAAGAATCCGTCCGACGGTAGCTGGAAAGTCTAGCATGCACAGAACGGTACAATATAGCTGTGTAGATAACAGAATAAAAGCATATATTTTAGTAGCCGTTCTGTAATCAAATATAACAAGTTACCATATAATTCAGAACCAGATGAAACCTAATCATAAACCACAAAGAATGAATACAGACATGATAACATGGGGGGTAGTTGAGACCACGGCGTGCATGAAAGGTTACCGCTGTGAAGTAGGTATAGCTCCCAATGGGATGGAGAACCAGATGCACCCGCTTCACATAGCGGGCCCTACCAGAAAATAAGGACAGAGATAGTAACGTTTTCTGTTGAACCACAGACAGATGGCATTATAATGGAAGTGGTAAGATTAGTGATCGAAAAGAGAACCAAGTTCCCATGGAAAGGGTTCTGCCCCCCTCCTCACCACCCCTGCTTTATGGTGCACAAGGATGCAGCGGTGACAGCACCCCAGGATATCCCATGGTACAAAGCGGTGTAGATATCATTAGCCTGCATACAGGTTGTGGTTGCGGGTCTTCGAGGAATAATCATCACAATAGGGTCCATCTAACAACCCATAACTCTGTACATAATATATTGGTGTGCAAGGCCAGTAAGCTATATGTCGAAAAAAGTCACACCTCTATCAACACCTCTTTAAACTATACACAAATAACAATCATTACTAGACAGATAAACCGTAAAATAGGCACTCGTTTTTTTTTATAGTGCACAGTATAAATATCATTCAACATAACAAATGACTGTCAATTCTTTTGGTCAAATCGCACATTTGCATGTCGCTGATTTAGTCATTATGCATACAGCACAAACAGCATTTTTATTCACACAAATATTATGTAGAGTTGAGCTTACATCATTTCAGGAAGTTCCATTCTCTGGATGTCACAGCGAATAGCCGCTTCTAACAGTTTGCAGAAATGGAAACTACATTTTCATACACCCACTTTCAATATAGTAAATGTCAAAATTTTTGTGTGGGTAGTTGACACATTGGACCTCATTACAATAGTGCCGGTCTGGAAACAACAGTGCCGGTACGCTTACCGGCACCATTGTTTTCGGACCAGCACACTACAACTCTGCGGGCGGGTGCCGTCCCGCCCACCAGGTCAGACCTGCAGGGTGGGACAGCACCTGTTTGCAGAGTTCTCACGGAAGCACCAGCACCGTTGTTAACAGTGCCGGTGCTCCCATGAACCCATTCCCATGGAGTCCTAATGGACTCCATGGGAATGGGGACTAACAAAATTACCAGCGCCTGACTAGCCGGCCACCGGACTTGGAATAGTCCGGTGGCACCGGGAAGTCAGGCAGCAGTAATTTATTTCGGATCTGGCGTAATGAGGCCCTTTGTGTTCTTCGAACAGTTGCTGACTTTCGCTTAAGGCCAAATAACAATAACAGCCTGTTTTCAGTGATTGAAGCCAGAGACGGGAAGGTTTCGATTTTGGGAAAGAATGGCGCAAAAAACCAAAAGAAACTGGATAATATGCTGCTTCGGGCAAGCGGTTCAGAAAACCAAGCACAGTTACAAGCTATGTAAAATATGTTTTGCGACAGGAACGTAAGAACAATCCAGAAAATGTGTTGCTGTTACCTGCGGGGGTACATCATCTCTTTAAGAAAATTAAATTGCAACCCAATCTCTCCCTCGTCCAGCACTGTTTCATGGCACAAAGCATACCCCTACTCCTATTGTGCTATATATCAACCACCCATCATTATTATGTGCCTGTTCCACTCTTGAATCGTTTGTCTGCTACTTATACTTCTGGCATATATTGCACGGCTCTTACTATAATTCCTGCATGTCTGTTCATGTGACCTTGCGCACCTGAAGCAGCCCTCTCTGCCATCATGCAAGACAGGGTGACATTGAGTGCTCATGCTCATTATGTCTCCCGTGTGTTCATTATCATGTCAAGTTGCCACACGACGCACAAGGTGAACATTTGTACCGCGCATTCTACAACAAAATACTATTTCAAAACGCCACAAGCCGAAATGGGAGCGCAGATTGATGAAAAATAATTCAGAAGCAATAATTTACATTCATGCTCCAACTAGGCCTTGTGCTAATCGGCCGTGCTAGTGCATAGTGGATGGAATGAAGACCCTATGGATGTTCAAGTGCTGGAGGAGGGTGTTAAAATGGATTTCTAAATTCTCGCCTGATGGGCAGAAGTTTAGGAGGCCACCCTCGGTATAGTGAAGCAGCAGCACTTTCTGGATAAGCCAGAACAATCTAGGTAGCTTGGCAGGTGGTCAAGACTAAGTCTCAGGAGGGGTGAGAGTAATCAGAAGCCCACAATGAGTACACACAGCAATGAATCACAAATGGATCTCTTAGAAAAGTGTATATTAAAGATATGTATAGATTTATTGTCGACCGGATCAATAGAAACAAGTAAACTTTAATTATGCAAAAACAGTTACCACACACAATACTCTAGAAGACAGCATATATACAATACGTTTCCTAATGCGCAGGTGAAGCAAAAAGTGGGTCTTCTTGGGAAGGCTGTAGCAAGTGAGGAAGGGCCTTCGAGTAGGATCTGCCCTTGGAGGCAGAACATTTTCCAAAAGTTGAGAATAGCTAGGGAGCGCAGGCTAACCCAGCCAAGATCGATAACCTTTAGGGGATATTTGTGCGTAAAAGGGATTGGTTGTGCCAGGAGGAAACCCACAAGTGTTGCAAGTACTCACCGACCCTCGACACAGTTGAGACCAAACTTTGCCAGTTTAGTCAAGGTTGATAGTAGGTTCCAGCAGTATTGACTCAGAGGATGGGCCAGGGAACCTGTGGGAATCATGAGGATCAGACCAACGGTAACTGCAGCGTTAGGTCATTTCTATTGAAGGAAAAGTAGAATTGTACAGTTTTAAGTATTTGACTGTCATGAAGTTGGAATTAGAGGAGTGTATGTCTGTATGAGGGTACTATTTACGAAGAGAAGTTGGAGATTTTGTGGTCTAAGGACCAAGACCTGTTTGCGATTGTTGCCGAGGGTTCAGAACTTGATCCATCCACCCAACTGGAGCCATAAGACAGATTTTATATCTGAGATCACATCCTTTTTACCCCTTTCCATTGCACTTTCAGCAAACGTAGTGTCAAAGGGATGCACCTCCTCTTCGTATCCCTTATTGGAATGACTTATTGTGTCTGCTAAGGGGAGGCCACCAGTGCAAGTGCCATGGATTGCATGTGTGCATGGGGTTTGGGTCTAGCAGAGGGTTTGGCAGACACCAAGTCTCAGTGTACCTTTCACAGTTGGGAAATATCCATTTGCTTATCAGTCTTTCTCCCACCCACATGGGCAGTCCAGCACCACAATGCTAGGGCAATTCTCTTCTGAACAAGAATACCAACAGCAACACCAAACACCTGTCTCATAGACAGAGGATAAGCAATATATATGAAGGAAAGGTAAAAGAAATACATCATAACCCCGATTATATTGGCGTAAATAAATACATTATCTAGCATTGAAATTGCAAGTGTAATGCCGTTAGATTGTTATTGTACAATATTCAAACATTAGGGAACATATCGAAAATTTGATTGTGAGCATATTTTGAAGACATCTACAAATAATTTAAATCTGGAACTCAACCTTTCAACAAGTTCAGAATTTGGAGGATAGCGTTCGTTTGCAATGTTCTGTGGCATTGTATGTGTCATGGGAACAAAATGCATGGCCAACACAGTCAATGTCAGATCTTTCACAAATTCTAAATCCATTTTCTGGTATATTGGCATGGCCACCCATTGTCTGCTTTGTTTTGTAATGGCTATGAAGTAACGAAGCATTCAAAAAAGTTCCTGCAGATTTCGCGTTCGCAAGTGCAGGTAGTCTTGTTCTGGCCTTCATACCGTCTATGCCAAAATGCAACCTTTTTGGCCTGTACCTTACGCACATATTATGGAGCACCTCCAAATCTCCAGTATGGCAGAATTCGGTGAGCCCCTTCAGGTTTCTTGAAAGTGTTTTATCATACACGATCTTCTCAAGTGCTGTGTGTGGAGGGAAACACGGCACCAACCACTTCTTCTTGCCTTCCTGCTCCTTCGATAAAGGTCCATGTGCACATTCGTGGAAATGTTGGTTTTCTCTCTATGAGTGTATGTTGGAACAATGCTGCATCAATGAACACCATTTTTCAAGTAGAATTTCTAACGATCCATCACAAGTTTTGGAGCTCCACCAAAGATGGTTGCTGATAGACTGAGATCACTTTAAAAGGTTTTCCGTACCCTTTTTTTTTTACCAGCAGCTGGAATTTTATTATTGATTTGGCGACATGCCGAACATCAAATTGATGCTGAATGTGTGGAAACTGCTCTCGCATGGCCTTTGCAATTGCAACGTGCCTGTCAGTGGCTATCAGGTCTATTTGCATTTCCCTGGATTCCAGATGTTGGATGGATTCGATGACATCATGTTTCTCCATGGCCACAGACAATGTACATTCAGACACCTGCACAATGACCGAACTCATAATTTTTTTTACTGTCTGTGTCTTAAAAGTGGTAAGTGTAGTACTTCGCAGAAAATCCTGGACTGTCACACTGTCCATCGCCAGCTAGCATGACACATTTGGCAGAGAATGTACTGTCCTTCGACATCTGTTCGAGTTTACAGACATGACTAATAGCGGGGAATATGAATTCCCTCTGAAATTTGTAGTACTGGGTTTTAGCAAGGAACTCAAGTCTCACAAATTGACAAACTGGATAACTTACTGATAGTCGATCTGCTGAACAGTAAAGCTGCTAACAAAGTAAATTTCCAGCAGGCACTTTACCGAGCATCGGTTGAGCAGACCATGAAAATGTGTTATGGAGGTGGACGCAGCTGGCCTAGATTTTCAGGTTGATGCCTTGTAATACACAAGAGAAATTCACCAATGGCTCCTTGCATACGCTCCCTCTTAATTTATGATTACATTTAATCATTTGTAAAGTCTCTAGCAGGCAGCAGCTGAATACAATGTATCTTTGCTCCTTTTAAAGCCAATTGTCCTGTAGTACTGTGTTTTGCAACACAATGGTGGCGGACAATTCCCCCAAACTACGCATACTGAAGTCGATGAGCAAATTCATCAGTCAATTGCATTCATGCTTCAGCCTCTGTTAGTTCACACTATGATATTTCCACATGAATTGGAGAAACGGGTAACATTGAATGTTTGGTGGGTGCAATATGTTTAGAGGGTGTAGATTGTGTCAAAGGGTCTGCAAGCAATTGCAATGCATCTTCATTGTCTCAGGTTTCATCTGCGCGATTTTCCACAAAGTAGCAATGGTCCATGGTAACTTTGTATTGTTCGCAGGTGAGATTCCATTCATTTTCCGGCCACTGGACATATGCATCACGAGTCTGAATCTTGACTGGACCACACTGTGCCGCATACAGAAGTTGTTCTATTGTGAAATCCGTTTGGCAAGCGAAATCTTGGTTTCAGTTGTTTGCTGAGTCTTTATTCTCCTCTTCCTTCTGGGCCTCCAACAGATTTATAGAAAAACATGCTCAATGTATAGCACACATAAAGAAGATACAATGTTCCAACTGAAAACATAATATGACTAAAACATCGGCTTAAAAACTTCTCCAAAACAAATTGGTTTGTTCTTTACCCTTGTTTTCTTAATTCGCTTCGAAACCGTAGACTTCACTTTGCCGACTGCAACATCAAGCTGAAAAAAGAGCTTTGTATATGGTTTAATCTCAAAAGCATTCCCTGTAATTATATAACTAAGCCTGCCACAAGTAAAAGCGCCGCGATGCCCTTGGGCTGTATGTGCGCTATAAAAATGCACAAATAAAATATAAAAATACATTTCTTTTAGATTCAGACAAACCTATGTACATTTCTACACACAGAACCAAGTGATGGACTTAGAAACATTACAACATTATAAAAATGTAATCCCAATCAATTTGTGATGCTCAATTGTATTTCATATTAGTTATGTATACCTCTGGTCTATGTGCTTCTACAAATTCGACATTTTTAGTACATTTCATGGACAGTAGAATCGATTAAACTTAAATGTAAAATCGTTCATGGCACAGAGCACTTCCTCACAAAGCAGTTTAAAATTATTTAGAACCTTATACTATAAGGTTTGTTGTTGCAACACAAATAGAACATTTGCATTAACATACCCTCGAAACCTTTGTACATGATTTGGTCATAATATACATTTCAGATTTCACCTGATAACCTTCGGAGATGACAGATGGACTTAATCCGAGATCACCCTGTAAAACATAGTGATTATAATGTTGCCTTCAAAAGTAGTTTGCTTTGTAATGTTTCCTTTCAAATCTTTTCTGCATTAGGGAGGAAGTGTAATGTTAGAACCAAAATCAGAAAAGTTTGAAACAGTGCAAGATTACATGCATTTCAGTCTCAAAGTATATCTTTTGTTGGATTTCCTTTCATTGTAGCAAGGAAACTGTAAGTGTGCATACCTCATACTCTGGACCTGTTGCAAACGAGGAAGTGATTGTAGTCGAAGTTCCAGCATCCCCCTATAACATAGTACTTTTTTTTAATACAGATGTAAAAGGAAAATTAAACTGAAAACATGAAATGCAGACGATGGTACATACTGTGAGACATGGGGTATGCACCAAGGCCGTTAAGCCAGCGGTGCGGGCTGCACTCCCAAACACCACAGCATGGTGTGTACATTCAATGTAGTTCGGGCAAAAAAAAGTAACAAACTTCCGTTAACTTGTTGCAAAGTGCGACTCTTTAATTTATATCTTTATATTCAACAACTGTACATCTTAGTAAAAACAGATGTGCAGGGCGAGCTCAAAAAATGGCCAATGCATTTCGGAACAGAGTTCCTTCGTCAGGGCTAGCTCCTTCTCAAATTAATTGGATCCGAATGTCAAAAAGTTGAACAAACGAATCTATTAGATAACACACAACATGTAAACAACATCTCAATCCACAGAATCTATCAAACACCTCTTGATGGTTTGTCCTGCAATTCACCAAGAAAGAAAGGCCTTCTTCGGTCCTGTGTACGAACTGTCTTACTTCAGTGACGACAACATTTGGTGGAACCGCCTCATCACGGGAGCCCAAACAAGGTGGTTTATAGCAGCTACCAAACTTTTAACCATTGCATTAGAGAAGACGTCGCAGATGACACCGAAGTAAACGATCGGAAAAGTCTCTTTCTTCGCTTTCTTGGTCCTCCTTGAGAAATTACCAATTACGCAGAAACGTCCTTCTTTCACTTCAAGAACTGAAAAACTTCTTTTTTTTTGTAAAATCTAACAGATTATATACAAATAATAATAAAAAAAATAAGGATTATCTAACAAGAGAGGGTGGTGCGCGTTCACTACACGCATTACATACTGTGAGACACTCATACATGCCACTTTGTGTAAATAACCAATACTATACATAATACTTTCAGTATGTTTAAATTCCAAGCATAATAGATACATGTATTGTTCATTCACATATAAAGGACTAGTACAGTATAATTACTTGACAGGCGAGTGAGGTTGATGTTGACTCAGGAAAAGTAATTGATGAAGAATCTTGCTCCTACATTTACAGTACATTGTCAGAAAAGAGTACAATGGAAAAGGTACATTAGTATCAGAAATGTGGCCACATCCAACTCTCTGAAATACCACTTTGTGCATGTCGGTTGGCCTCACCATTGGGATACTAGACGTGTTGGTGGTTTCGTCACTGGTGAGGGTCTGTGCTTCCATCAGTGAGCTCTACATAAAGAAGGACATGTCAACCAACACATTTCGAAAACATTAGGCAATTTTTAGAGGGCACTGTGGACGTTTTTACTAAGGGTCACATTTCACTGATTCATTACAGTGTCCTGAAAGCGGAGATAGAGAAAGTAGACTAAAGTGTTACATTTTAAAAGTTGGATGATTCTGGTAACTAGGGAAACTTGAGTAATACAACATTGATGGAAATAAACACAGAAAACTGTAAACCGTTCATAAAGTTACCTTTTCAATACACTATTTTAAATTAATTGAGAGGTCCTTGTGAAGATATATTTATACAGACCACGGTCCTACATACCAACAAACATAACAAATTCATCATCTATTACTCACCTGAGCAAGTGTATGCTGAAATTGTGTCATAATTGCATTTGGAAGCAACTTACGAAGAATTCTGGGGCAACGCTTTTTGTGTTCGTACATATTGCCGGTAAAGTGCAGGCTGCAGACGCAGAATCGATTGGCCCTCACGTCTCCCAAGACAGCCTGGGCTCTACTTTCAACCACCTCCACTGGAAATCTGCAATTTGTAATCCATCTTCTTATTAAATCGATATCCTTTGGGAATATTTGCAGGACTGTGCCCAGAGTTTTGACATGGCTCACAGAAGGGTGACCGAATACGATACATGAAGGCATTCTTGAAAAGTCTACAAGATCTGTAGAAAAAATATAATTATTATAAATAATAATTTATGAATGTGAATAAAGCAACTATTACACAGCTTTGTCTGTTAAGTTTGTTTTAAATAAGGGAATAGTTTCTTACCTGTAACTCCATTTCTCCAGCATTGGTATCTTTCATGGATTCACATGCTTAGAATATTCCCCGTCGTCAGGCTGGGAATCCTCGGTAAGTTATATAGACATTTTCCCTAGGAAAAATTCCGACACTTTTGTGTCCTATCTACGTCGTTTTGGGCCGTGCACGCAGGCGCCACTAGGACATAGAGGTATATATAGCCCCATAGCCGCGGCTCCCTCAGATTTCGGCCCCCAAAGTAGTATGGGGGGATCTCTGGTTTGCATGCTCAGGGGAGGCAGGCGGGCGCATGTGAATCCATGAACGATACCAATGCTGGAGAAATGGAGTTACAGGTAAGAAACTATTCCCTTCTCCAGCATTGGATCTTTCATGGATTCACATGCTTAGAATAGATTGTATAGTAGTATCCCCCAACATTGGAGGCGTGTATGCAAACCAACCTCACAATAATCACAATGCATATTTACCATGGCAACACATTACATTATAGTATGTTAACAGTGAAAGACACAACACTTTAAAGCATAGTTGCCGAAGGGTGTAACCCCCACTTGGGGCTTACCTTATTGGAACAGGTGACGTAGTACTGCATGCCCCATCTGTGTATCTTCAGCATGTTGCTGTGCAAGACAGTATTGCCGGGTAAACGTGTGTGGTACCGACCAGGAAGCCGCCTGGCAGATATCCCCCAGCAGAATTCCGGACCACAACGCCGTCGACGACAATGTAGATCTCATCGAATGGGCCCTTGGACGCTTTTCTAGCGGTTTTCCGGCCTTGGAATGACAATAAGAAATGGCCGAAGACACCCATCTGGATAGTCCTTGTTTGGAAATCGCCTTACCCTTAGCCGCAGGACCATAAGCTACGAAGAGTTGTCTCGTGTCTCTGAAGCTTTGAGTGCGATGGAGATACAATTTTAAAGCTCTTTTCACGTCCAATGTATGGAGAGTCTTCTCTGCCACTGAAGACGGTGTTGGAATAAATGTAGGCAACACTATAGAAGCGTGTTTATGGAACATGGAAGGCACTTCAGGTATGAAATGCGGGTTAGTGGCCAGCACAACTTTATTACTGAAAAACCTCAAATACGGAGGGTCGATCACTAAAGCTTGTATTTCTGACAGACGTCGAGCTGAAGTAATGGCCACCAGGAAAGCCAATTTCCAAGACAAAAATTTTAATGATGTCGACGACAATGGTTCAAAAGGGGGTTTCATCAGGGCTGCCAGAACCAGATTTAGACTCCAGATCGGAGGAAACTTCTTCGTGGGAGGGAAGGTTCGAAACAACCCTTTAAGGAAGTGTTTAACTAGGCGGTCACTGAACAATGGAGTTGAATGTCTCTTCCGAGTAAATCTCGAGATGGCAGCCAGATGCACCTTTATGGATGAAACAGATGAACCGTTTTTAGCCAGGAGCAACAACTATGGTAGGAGCTGTTCCGGTGTGATCGTCTTCGGGACCAAACCTTTTTGACCTGCGCACCATCTACAGAACCTTTTCCATTTGTATGAATATGAAGCGTTCGTGGAAGGTGCCCTTGCAGCTTGCAAAATGCGACGACAATCCGCTGGAATCGCTAACGCGCCAAACTCGGAGGAATCAGAGGCCAGGCCGTCAGACTGAGGCTGTCCGGGTCGTGATGCCAAATGACCCCTTTCTCCTGAGACAGAAGGTTGGGGATCTTCTGCAACCTCATTGGTTCTGACGCTGAAAGGTGAAGTAGATCGGAGAACCACACTTGTCTGGCCCAATACGGGGCCACGAGGGTCACCCGACATGGATATCTGTGGATCCATTGCAGAGTCCGACGGATGAGAGGAAATGGGGGGAAGACATACAGAAACGTGCCCGTCCACGGGAAGGAGAACGCGTCCCCTAGCGAGTCTTGTTGTGGCCACCTGCTCGCGTATTGTGAGCATTTCTTGTTGTCTCTCGTCGCAAAGAGATCGAGGGCCGGATGACCCCATTTCGCGAAGACACACTGCAGTTGTTGGTCGTTCAGTTCCCATTCGTGTAGACGATTCATCTCCCTGCTGAGAGCGCCTGCTTGCACATTTTTTACTCCTGGTAAGTGGAACGCCAACAGATGTATGTGGTGTTGGAGGGCCCAATGCCAGATCTCCTGGGCTTCCGTCGACAGGATCCTGGAGCGAGTTCCTCCCTGCTTTCGTAGAAAAAACATTGTTGTCGTGTTGTCTGTCATGATTCTCACCACTGAGCTATTTATCTGTGGTAGAAAGGATTTCAGGGCCCAACGGACCGCCCTCAACTCTAGCAGATTGATGTGAAGGGCGGATTCTTCCGATGACCAACGACCCTGAATCTGTAGGGACTCCAGATGAGCTCCCCACCCAGTCAGAGAAGCATCCGTCACCACTGTCCTCTGGAACGCAGGTTCCAGCAGGGGCATACCCTTCGTCAGATGTATGGAAATTCTCCACCATTGAAGAGCCTGCACGAGCTGGCCGTTGATGGTCAACTTGTCCGACCAGCGCCCTTGACTCTGTGCCCATCGATCCACCAAGAATTCCTGAAGAGGCCTCATGAAGAGGCGACAATTGTCGATCAAGGGTATACAGGATGACATGGTCCCCAGCAGGGACATGTACCTTCGCACTGACACTCTGGTTTTGACCTTCCATTCCGATGCCTTTTTTTGCAGTCTGTGAATCCTTTCAAGGGATGGCTTCATCAGCCCCGATTGTGTGTGGAACTCTGCCCCCAAAAAGACCAAGGTCCTTGATGGCTTTAATGAGGACTTGTCGAAGTTCACTGCGAAGCCCAAACGTTGTAGGAGGGACATGGTGGCATCTAGGCTTTCTTGTGCCCTTTCCGGAGACAATCCCCTCACTAGCCAGTCGTCCAAATAAGGGTACACATGGTGACCTTCCTTTCTTAACCAGGCTGCTATAGGAGCCAGACATTTGGTGAACATCCTGGGGGACGATTTTAGTCCGAACGGGAGGACCTTGAACTGATAGTGTGTTCGTCCGACGACGAACCGCAGAAATCTTTTGTGACGTCGACGCATCGGGATATGGAAGTATGCGTCCTGAAGGTCTAGCGACGACAAATAATCTCCGGGTTGTATCGATCGGATCACCTCCTGGAACGTAAGAATTTTGAATTTTAAATTCTTGAGCAGTTTGTTGAGCGCTCGTAGATCCAGAATGGGACGCCATTTTCCATTTGGTTTCTTGATGACAAAGTAACGGGAGTACACTCCCTGTCCTTTTTCTGCCACCAGGACCAGTTCTATAGCCCCTTTCTGCAGCATAAGCGCCACCTCCTGCAGTAGTATTTGAAGGTGGGGCTGAGCCGAGAACACCGGTGGAATGTGTGGTGGCTTATCCTTGAACTGTAGAGAGTGGCCCAGATGAATCATGTCCAAAACCGATTGGTCTGTTGTTATGCGCTCCCACTCGTCGACGTGACGAGACACTCGGCTCCCCAGGACGTCCTGGAACATGTCATTGTTGGTTCTTGGCTTGTTTATCTTTTGTCGACGAAGGGTAGGCACCCCGCCGTCTGGAGGTTTGGTAATCTCTTCCTCTACGAGAAGACTGGGCCGCACGTCTGTAGCCTTGGGACGAGTAGGAGGGTCTTCTGAAACCTCGGTCTCTAGATGACCCAAACCGGGAGTTACCAGAAGTCCCTCTGAAAGGACGAAAGGAACGAAAATTCCTACCACTCTGGAGGGCTCCGAGTGACCGCGCTGTGTCAGTATCCTCTTTCATGCCCTTCAAGGCCTCATCAACTTTTTCACCGAACAGTTGTTCCCCTTCACACGGCATATCCAAGACTTTATATTGCACCTCCGGTCTGAATGTAGTGCACTTGAGCCAGGCTTGTCTTCGTATTACTACGCCATTATTGATTTGCTTAAATCCGGACTTGGCTAGGTCGACAGCAATGTTTATAGCATGGTTGGAGGCCTCTTCTCCTTCCCGTACTAGCAACATGGCGGACTTTCTATGTTCTTTGGGCAAATGTTCCAAGATAGGAGCCAGCCGGTGCCACATTTCCCTCATACCTAGACATAATCGCCAAGGAGTTGGCTGCTTTAACTGTAGTCGTGCCGACCGACAGCGGGGCCGTGCATTTATGTTGAGACCTGGCCTTTCTAGCCGCCGCCGCAGATACCACCGATTCTGGCAAAGGTTGAGACGTCAAGCACTTGGGAGTCGATTCCAGAACCTTGAATTTCTTCTCCAAACGCCCTTTTACTGCCGGTTCCGAGAACGGATGACGCATGGTCTTCAGGCCCTCTTGCCAGACATGGTCTAAAATAGGGATGGCGAATATGGATTTTCTTCTCTTGCCCATATGATCAAAAAGAAAACAATCCTTTTTCTCCTCTTCAGGGACTAGGCCAAACTCAGCACACGCCTTACTCATCATGGCATGGAATGCCCCCACGTCGTCAGGTGGTGATGGCTGTGCCGGACTTCTTGGAGTTTCCATTTCTGCTTCAGAGTCCCATGTTGGGTCCCTTGAGGGGGATAGTGAGATGTCTGAACCCGACCCTTCGCGGTCTGAATCAGAGTCCGGTAGTTCTCCTTCTTCTTGTGGGCGAGGGCTATCTTCCACAGCTTGGGAAGCGGCAGGCAGTAATCCTGGTCGTCGAGCGAGGAGCCGGGCCAGGCCCGTCGACGAGTGGCGTAGACTGTAGCAGTGCTGGGGCACTGGGCTGAGGTATCTGTGTGTCCAAACGCTGTAACAGCTTCTGTAGCGTATTTAGCACCTCCAAGGACAGAACCGCCTGGGGGTTCAGTAATGACGAGGTCGTAGGGATGGTACCCCCACTCAAGAGCGTCACCGCACTGGTTGGTTGCAACCCCAGATCGGTTGGGTGTGCGACCGGGCCACGTTCCTCGTCAGCCGACGAAACGGAAAAAGCCGCCTCTGGTTGCAGCAGGGCCTCAGGTGGAACGGGATCGAAAACCTCCTGTTATCCCATAGACGGAACCACCGTCGACGATGATATGTTTCCTACAGCCGCAGGCTGCAGCGTGGGTGGAGCCGCCGATGATGCAGGCGTCGACGAGTGGGCAGTCAATGAAGCAAGTGGCGCAGGGCCTTGAGGTGTTCCTGCCGCTTTCGGGGCCGACTTGCTGGCCGAGGCCTCTCGACTCAAGGTAGACTTATGACGGTCTCCTGAAGAGGATTTATTTGGTTCTTTTCTCTCCTTTTTAGACGAGGAGGAAGAAGACGACGCCTTGTGTGAAGAGGGGGCCTTTGAATGTTTCTCTGAATGCTTTTCCGAGGGGTGTTTTTCAGCAGAACGCGCCTTCTTCGTCGGGGGTTCTGACTTACTTCTCGAGGCCGTGGAGCCCACCTCCGATGCCGGGTACGCACCCGCCCCGTCATTGAGCCAATCGACAAGGCATCTTTTTCGGTCTTTGAGGGTCTTCTGGGAGAAACCCTGACAGATTTCACATGTGTCCGCTGTGTGGTGAGGATGAAGACAGTAAATGCAGTCCATATGACCATCCCCTTTGTACACCTTTTTAAGACTGCATGTAGCACACGGACGAAACAACGCCTTTCCAGACATTTTTTCGAGAAGAAAAAAAACAGTCGCAGAAGTAGAAAGTACAACCTAACCAAATAGCAGATACGCGAGGTAATCCCACTACTTTGGAATACGGTTGAAATCTGAGGGAGCTGCGGGGGCGGGGCTATATATACCTCTACGTCCTAGTGGACCAAAACGACGCAGATAGGACACAAAAGTGTCGGAATTTTTCCTAGGGAAAATGTCTATATAACTTACCGAGGATTCCCAGCCTGACGACGGAGAATATTCTCAGCATGTGAATCCATGAAAGATCCAATGCTGGAGAAATAAAGAAATCCTGTGTAACCTAGTTTAATTAATACAGCAATCACTTTTGCCAGAACCGATTGTTATTTCGCAAATTGTAACGTATTACTGGTCCATTGATTGAACTCAAGCACCAAAAGAAAACATGCTTTCAAACATGGACCAGGAAAGATTCCATTCTGTTACAATGCACAGTGATGCAATGTGCTATTTACTGAGAACAAAATACATCAGACAATTGCTGGTGACCTACCCTTACTTGGACGAACAAATGAGCTGATTCAGCAAGCTGGGGAACAAGTAGCCATGGAACAGGTAGCTCGATGACGAGATGTTCTCCTGGTAAATGTCAAGGTGTTTCAAAAAGGCTTAGAAAAGTGGGTGTGTACAGAGACGTCTTTATGGGGGGGCAAACGGGGGCACTTGCCCCGGGCCCCTACCTTGGAGGGGGGCCCCAGAAGGCAGCCTGTTGAGGAGTCAGTTTCCATTAGTCACCAAAATTAAACATTATACATCAGGATTTTATATGGTGTGCTGCTGAGGCTCTGAACCTGTTGCCTTTCTGTTGTTGACAAGTACATTCTGCTCTGATATTTAGATTGCGTTATTCTTTCTATGTTCACTTTGATATACATATTTTGGGCGGTACAACACCTGTATCATTCTCACCTTTCTGTGGTGATTATATTGATCAAGTGCAATAGCCAAAGTTGAAATGCATAGTAACATATTTGAGTATCACAATGGTTCAGATGACAGCTCAGTGTTAAGCACTCATTGCAGAGATCTGTGTTCATATGCAACATTACAATACCAAATTCCAGCAAGGCCGACTCCGTCTCTGCAATGTATGAAGTTGATAAGCATGCATGAATATGTACGTTGATTTTTAGCAGACCAGCGGGTTGAGCGCTCGCTGCTGCGATCTGAGCGTGATCTGCAGGTCACAGGTTTGAATCCCGGCAAGGCCAACTGAGCATTTCATCCTTTCCGAGATCGATAAATGAGTACCAATTTCGGTTGGATGATATTGTATGTAAATATGTGCTCTGTAAAGCGCTTTGGATTAAGGCGCTATATAAATAACACATCATTATCATTACCAATGTACCTGCACCAGACTGCAGTTGCTATAGAAACAGTATCAGTATGGTGAAGGTCTAGAAATTGGTTTGTTCAAATGAGGAGTTGTCAAACCTAGGCAGGCACATCTAATGATGAAAATAAAGTCTTAGCCCAGGGAGGTGATTTTGTATAAAAATGATAAAAATTGCCTGTATCCACGCTTCAGCACTTTTGCATTCCGTGAGGCAGCTAATCTGAGTCGTTTGCCTATTGTAGATTATGTGCACCTTTTTCATACAATGTGTCCTCAGTCATACTTTGTATGGTATACCTTACTCGTGGCTGCTATTGATCAAATGTTTCCTGTACCTATGCTAGATCACAATTACCATTACTGTGGACTACTAATGTTGCCCTTGAAATGTTACTTGTTTATCATTCTGATCAAAACAAAAATTAAGAGGGTATGGAGACAGAAAGAGAGTTTACCATGCTGATTTTGATCTGAAGCAGCATATCAAGTTATGGTTTATGATCGTGACGATGGGGGGTGGGGGGGCAACCTGATATTCGAGATCACTTAGTTCCTTTGGTCTGGTGGAGGGGGGGGGGCCCAAAGGTGTCCATGCCTGGGCCACAAACATTCTTAAGCTGGCCCTGGGTGTGTATGCAAATGTGTGACGTGTTTGTTGACACCCACTCAGCCTCGATGCCAATGTTTCACATCTGCCATACCCACTCACCCAGCCCCCATTGCCAGCTCACATGCATAGGCATGCTCATACTTCCTATAGGGCACTAGGTCCAGGGATGAACCACAAATACAAAATGCTTGTGTGGTCCATTTTATTTTTTCAAAGTGGCCCACTTTTTTGGGCACTGTGGGCCAGTTTGATTAGTTACTTCAACATGCAGCTAGTAGTAGTGAACACTGTTGCTGAATACATATTTTTTTAAATGCACAATTTGCATCCTCATTTATTCAAAATGTTCCCCCTCGGGTACTATTCAAACGGTGTCCGAAAAGGAATGAATAGCGACTTCCAACTGTGGGCCACATTTTCTTTGGCTCCCCATGAAAATCTTATGGCCCAGTACGACCATTTTCATAGGTGCCAACTGCCATTGATACTACGAAGGGGGGGATGTGGACGAGGGGAGCTCAAAAGGCTGGAACACTGCTCAAGGGACACAAACCTATGCTGATTGCATGGACGGGGTCTTGAAGAGAGGAGTCTGGAGACACTGGGTCTGGGGAGGCCATGTGGACAATGGTCACCGTGCAGAAGATCTCTTTTAAGTGTACATGGTGTTTGGCACCTTGTGCGTTCCCATCCTCCAAGCCCCCTTGTGAGCTCACGGTCATAGCTGTGTATTGCCATTGATGCTGGAGAGGGGATGGATGGGCATGAGGCGAGCGCAAAAGGTCCGGAACAATGTTCAAGGGACACAAACATATTTGGTTTCCGGGATGGGGTCTTGAAGAGGGGAGTCTGGAGACACTGGGTCTGGGGAGGCCATGTGGACAATGGTCACCGTGCAGAAGATTACTTTGAAGTGTACATGTTGTTTAGCACCTTGAGCGTTCCTGCCCACCCAGCCCCCTTGCGAGCGCACGGCCACAGGTGCGAACTACCATTGATACTGGAGGAGTGATGGTTGGGCATCAATATTCTGGTGTATCTAAATATCAGAACTTCTTTTACGTACTTTTCTGATTCCCCGGTATATTTCAATGCTGAGTATTTTGTATCACAGTTAAACGTTCTTCTTCTTTGGTGGATTACCTCGTATACTCCCCTGCCAGGTACCTTACCCGAATTTAGGGTAATTTTATGGGGCTCCTCAGATTCCCTGGTATACTCCCCTGCCAGGTCTCTTCCCTGAATGTTAAGTTTCCTTACACAGCTGTGGTGGATAACCTGCTATACTCTCCTGCCAGGAATCCTCCTCTGAGATTTAACAGATCCCCTGATATACTTCCCTGTCGGGTATCTTTCCCCAAATGTCAACTGCCTGGTACCTTCTCTTTACCAGGACTTCTTATTGGTTTCACTGCTCTTTTCAATATATCACATCCGTATCTACTTTGTTTTGTCCAATGTACTCACTTAGGGTAACACTTGTTTCAGCTCTCCCCACAATTTAACATCTCTTGCATAGATAATTGTTTATGTTCCATTGCAGCACTATTTCTGTCGGTATTCAAATCTTCTTTCTTTTAAACATTGATTCACCATTAGGTTTTGTCAATGTTTAAATTGCCTTTGATCATTGTCCATAATATCATACACTTGACTGCCTATGTGTTGGTAAGGCCTGGGGTCCCCAATGGCTCTAGGCCGACTCACTGGTGGTTTGTGGCGTCTCCGATTTATGGAGGGCCTGTGCAGAGAAGCTTCCTCCCGGGATTGGCTTCCTACGTGATGCTGACGTCTCCCTATCATTTTCTGCAGCTGTGCCTTCAATCGCCTGCTTCGTTCTTTGAACTGGAGGTTACTGCCGAGGAATCAGTGATAAGTCCACCGGGGAATCAGTGATGAGTCCACTGGATTCATCACACCACTCAGTCAGTGTGGTTTTAAGCATTCCCACAATTGTATCTTGGCTTAATTATTCATCTTCCCCTCTTGGTGGAGTGGCTGGAGCCCTTGTCCCCCTGCCCTAGGAATCATGATTCGGAGCAGCCTGCTGTCCACGTGGGACCGCTGCAGCCTGCTAATCACTGTGCCTGCTGCCTGCACTCGTGCGACCATCGTGCCTACTGCCTGATTTAACCTGGATGATAGGTGAGACAAACCTATGCAGCAACATCTTTCTCAATGCAGCATTTAATCTGAAAAAGCCTGTCTGTGACGTAGAAGCTGCACATGTCCTTTGTCGTCCTGATTTCAATATGGCGGGCACAACGTGTCCCCAAACTGAGGCTGTTGCCTTGTTACCTAGCAACTGAATTACTCTTCAACCAATACGATCCGCCGCAGGCAGAAGCTGGCCGACAGACGAAGGCTGCAGAAAAATGCCCCGTTTGCCACTCCAAGGGCCATTATTCATCTTCCCCTCTTGGTGGAGCGGGCTGGAGCCCTTCTCCCCCTGCCCTAGGAATCATGATTCGGAGCAGCCTGCTGTCCACGTGGGACCGCTGCAGCCTGCTAATCACTGTGCCTGCTGCCTGCACTCGTGCGACCATCGTGCCTACTGTCTGATTTAACCTGGATGATAGGTGAGACAAACTTATGCAGCAACATCTTTCTCAATGCAGCATTTAATCTGAAAAAGCCTGTCTGTGACGTAGGAGCTTCACATGTCCTTTGTTCCGCCTGATTTCAATTTGGCGGCCCCAAACTGAGGCTGTTGCCTTGTTACCTAGCAACTGAATTACTCTTCAACCAATACGATCCGCCGGCAGGCGGAAACAGGCCGACAGACAAAGGCTGCAAAAAAAGGCCGTTTGCCCCTGTTCGCCATTGTGAGCCTCATTGTTACTAACATTGCTGTGCCCTAGCATACCAAAGCTACAGGTACGTGTAGCCACCAGCTGCACTCCACAGCCCCACACCAACAGGTCAGACTCTGAATACTAACCCACTGAATAGACTTCAGACCAGTGGCCTTGCACCTCCCGCGCACTACTGACTCTTGCCATAGGTACGCCTCCACTGTTTAACCTTGCATGACCTGGCGTCGGTTTCCTGAGCCTTTCCAATTTGTTCCTCTAAATTGAAATTTTGTAAAAGCCATCGAACACAAATCTGCCTGCATCAATGTACCGCCTGAGCTTATCACGCTGAGTGAATATGACTACTTCCATCACAGCTACGACTCGCAGCGGAATGATTCCCCACTTCTAAAGCTATCATAAGTATACAGCATTATAACATGTATGCATTTAATTTAACATACCAAAGTATCCTGAATGTCTGATTGATTGTGTGCCCTTTGCGAATGCTTAACAAATACTGTGATGACCTGTTCTTTTATCTGCTAGGCCCGTGCTTCTTATTTGAGAACCTTGTTGTATATCGCTAGTCCTCTAGTTGCCTTAATTGATTCAACACTCTGAAACCATCCAACTGATGCTGTGCCATAGTTCCCTACACCAATCTTAGCTGTAACTTTAATACCGCTCCTAAGACTTACCTGCACCATAGTGCATTTGACAGTGCCTGCCCTTAGAAATGACCTCTGCCAACCGCACCTGCCTCTTAATACCCCATACTCATTTTAGCCTCCCTCAATTTGTGACATTGGGGGTCATTCCGAGGTTGGAGGTAAGGAATTACCAGCACCGGTATGGGTGCCGATGCTGGTAATCCCTTACCTCCGTATTCCGAGGTCCCTTTGCAGGTCCTTCCTTACCTCCTGCTTTAAGCAGGAGTTAAGTACGGGACCCGCAAAGGTACTTCGGAGGTAATTACGGTACCGTAATTTACGGTGCCGTAATTACCTCCTTCCCCATTTCCATTGAGCCCTATGGGGCAGAAATGGGAATGGGGAAGGGGAAGGGCAAAAGGTGAATGGGGAATTACCGGTCCCTCCAACCCTGGAATGGACTGGTAATTACTCCATTCACCATGCCGGATTTGGGACGGTTTGGGAGGCCTTAAAGTTGATAGAGAATCCACCACAGGAGGTGGTATTGCCTTTATTGCCAAAGTCTCATTGGATCTAAGAATGGCATCACATACCCCTACTGAATCTTGTGAACTATTCACTGTCAAACTCCCCCTCTCGAATTTGCGCACTATAACAATGCATCTGATTTACAGATCAACTGGACCAATATGATCCTTTGAAGAAGAAATCATCTCCCTCCTCTCCACCAATACTAAGCCAAGGTCAGAAATCCTCATTCTAGGTGACTTTAATCTCGGTTTAACGACCTCAACGACCAACCGACAATGGCACTGGCCAATTCCTTGGCTGATCTAAGCCTCACTCAAAGAGCCCTCCTCCCAACTCACGAAAAGGAAAGAATCCTTGACTGGGTTGCCGACCTTAACTGTGTAAACAACATAAAGACAAGTGAACCGCTACATTGGACTGTCCACTTTCTATTATCATTTAATCTTCAAGACTGCACACCGCCTAGTAGAGAGAATCGTATTGCTCCACCTACTCTGGCCAGGAACAACAAAAATATTACACTGGATAATCTCAAACCTTTTCTCCAACCACTACTTAGCCCCTCACTTGCCACCTCTGATCCGGCTGAACTAGTGGACCTCTATAACAAAACCATCACCACAGCCCTAGACAGCATTGCACCTCTAAAAATGCGTAAAAGTAAACCCAAAGCGCATCTGAACACATGGTGCACACCCAAGCTTAAAGCCTTAAGAAATGAAAAAAGGAAATGTGAAACGACCTGGAAAAATACCCCCTGCCCCCCATCACCAACAAAGTCATCCTTTATAATCCATAGTTATAAAGAAGACATTGTGCTAGCAAAACGTGACACCTACAATGAAAGGCTTAATAAAAAGAGTTCAAGCACAAGAGAACTCTTTACTATTCTTAGAGAACTTGAGTCTCCAACCCCGCCAACTGATAACTGCACCAAAGATAAAAAATGGTGCACTTAAATACAAGATGCACTATCTAATAAAATCAACCTGCTCAA
This sequence comes from Ambystoma mexicanum, assembly GCF_040938575.1. Lineage (NCBI taxonomy): Eukaryota > Metazoa > Chordata > Amphibia > Caudata > Ambystomatidae > Ambystoma > Ambystoma mexicanum. Next base: position 845,645,078 of record NC_090941.1, on the reverse strand, counting down.
GAAGAAAATAGCCATCAAAAACTTAATCTACCACCTCAAGCCAACACTCCGAAATGCAGCACTACTTTACCTAAACCACAGCAACGTTTAAAATTCACTACAGTATCTATCCGAGAAGTGCAAAAAACCATAGCCTCTCTCAAACCTTCCAACCGTCAAGGTGATACATGCCCAGCCTCTGTCGTAAAGGAAGCAGCAAATTAACTTGCCCCCTTCATTACCAAGCTAATTAACGCCTCCTTCCTCACCTGCACTGTCCCCACTAATCTAAAAAACTCATGGGTTCTCCCACTCCTAAAAAAACATCCCTGGACCCTAACATCCCTACCAACTTTAGGCCCATTACTACAGTCCCTTTTTTAACTAAAGATTATCGACAAAGTGGCCTACATTCAAATACAGTTTTACCTGGAGACTAATAGGCTTCTTGGAATCCACCAATCTGGCTTCAGACCCCAACATGGCACAGACACAGCCTTGATTGATCTGAAGATCCAGATTGACGATCTGAAAGACAAAGGAAATTCAGCCCTCTTGCTCCTGCTAGACTTGTCAGCTGCTTTTGATCTGGCTTTGATCTGGCAACAGCTTGGATTGAATCCTTCCTGAACAATAGATCCATGAGAGTCTTCTCAGCTTGGTGGCAGCAGATCCTGTTCTCATATCCTGTGGAGTCCCTCAAGGATCCTGCGTATCGCCGACCATGTACAATGAGTTCACCAAACCACTGTTTGATGATCTGGACGATCTGGGTGTCACATATACTAATTACGCAGATGACAGAAGACCTAGCCCTTATTAACAAAATCTACCTCATCATTCAGGCCTGGAAAGTCGCACACAGCCTATGCCTGAATGATGAGAAGACTGAGCTACTCCTCCTAGCCACACCTACCAAGCTGAAAAAAAATGAGCAATCAATACCTATCATTTAACATTGATGGAAGTGACATTAAGGTGTCTAAAGAGGTAAAAACATTAGGTTTTTACCTAGACTCTTGCCTGAATCTGCGCAAACAGGTCAGCGACAGCCTCAGCAACAGCATACACCTGCAAGCTCATCCACGCCTGCCAACTCTTCCTTTCCACAAAAAGCTGCACCACATTGGCCAGAGCATTAGTACTGTCTAAAATGGACTACTGCAACACACTATACCTAGGTACCAGCAAATACATCACAAATATACTCCAGATCATGCAGAATAATGCTCTCAGAACTGCCTTGGGTATCTCCAGAAGCCAACATGTCTCTGGGATCAGACGAGACAACAACTGGCTCTCCATCAATGAGAGAATACAACTAAAAACAGCATCCCCAACCTACAAATGCCTCAATAACTCAGCCCCTCCCTACCTTGCGTAACATTTTTCCAAAAATAACACCTCCCAACATACCAGATCTACAAACTATGGCTGCTGAAAGTGCCCAGGTACAGACTAAAAAAAAGCAGGGGCAGCAGCTTCCCTATAATGGCGGCTCAACTCTGGAACTCACTTCCTGCCACCTTAAGAGAAGATCAGTCCTTCTATAAATTTAGAAAAGAAACCAAACGTTGGCTCATCTCTAAAAACACTCCATAGTAGAAACCCTCACCTTGGTGTCCCTCTCTGCTTCTCTATACTTAGTATCCATGAAACTATCGTTTAGACAATGTAGACTTTGGAAATCTAACATGTATATTAGTCTATATTCCATTTGTGTAAATATGATATCCTTGTAATTTGTTACTGTTTTGCCATTTGTGTAACCAAGAAAATGCATATCCTTTTAAACTGCGCAGTTACCCCGGGGTTTGTAGCGCATTATAAATAAATAAACAAACAAATAGTTGCCCTTCTCAGTTGCCTTGGTCAGGATTCTGAGTTCCTTCCACCTAGGAGGCTCGAGGGACCCAGGCTTGCTTCAGCCGGTCCCACACCTGGGTCAGGCTATACGAAATGTCACTGGGTGAGGGGAGCTTCTTGCAATTGCTGGTAATCAACTCTTCCACAGTCGGCAAAACAATGGATGGTCAGACGCCTCTTCAAAGATCGACAGCTCTGCACCACCCCTAACTCCTTTTCCTTTGCCACTTTTCTTCCTCTCCTGAGGCTGCTGGTTACTCAGTCTCGTTAGCCCGCTTCACTATGCTTGGTTCTCCTTCCTCCTCCCACCTGACTTCACTTGCCCCATTGGGTTCAAGTTGGATGCTTCTGATCTTTCATCCATCTGTACTCTCCCTTTCTCTCCTTGCTCCACTTTTGCTCTCACTCCCTGCATTCCTCCTCCTCCAATCTCTTCACTTCTATGCCTCTTCGGGTACACTCTCGGTGTAAAGTTTTTCCACTCTCCTCTTGTCTGCCTCCTTTGCTTCCTACTCCCCTCTCCAAGAATGTCTGTTCTACTTTAAACGTTCCACCTCTTCTGCTCTCCTTTATTACCTTCTACTTTCTCCTTTCATCCTGCTCTCTCTGGAACTCCTCGCTCACAACTTACCTTTAGGCTGTACCACTACTGCTTTCCTCCTGCCAACATTTACCCATGGAATGAAATCAGTAGTTTCTCTTTGGTCACTCCTTTTCCCCTCTCGGATTCATCTCTGGGTCAACTGAATTCTAAAGGAGGAGTGTTTCTTCTTAGCGTGGTAATGGGTTGCTGTAAGAGGAGAATCCTCCCTTTCTTTCCTCCGGATGCTACATCAAATAGAAGGTGGTGGCACCCGATCCATGTGGTGACCGGTGACCTCAGACCTATCAGCCAGCCTAAAACATGTGATCTTGTCATATGCCACCTCCATTTCATGAAACCCTCCCACCGCCCACCTGGTGTGACCTCACAAAGAGGGTTCTGTGTGGAGTACTCTCTAAGAAACCTTGGGGCCAATCCCAGGTGTAATCACTTCCCCTGTTAAATTGCAAGGCCGTTTATGCCTCCAACGGGCAATGGTTCGCTGCTCCACCTGAGTGACTTTCTGTGCAGTTGCCATCCATTTTCAGAAATGCACGGGATCCGCTCGCTGGATTATTTCTTTGGGTAGGCAATTTATTATGGCCGCTTCAACCAAAACAGTATTCACCAGCTGTTTGGATTTTTCGAATTGCTTTGCTGTAGATAAATGAACACCTATGGACACATGTAATTGGGATATTCTGTTTTTGGGGTGTTTATCAGCAAAGATCACTTCTGCCAGGATAGCCATATGCTGACTTCCTGAATCCAAAAGGAAGGTAACGGGCTACCCTTCAATATTCACACACTAAAAAGCCTGGAGTTGGCACTTCCATCTGGGCTTGGGGATTCTCCATCTCATCGTTCTTGATATACCACCATTCCTCTGATTCTTCACCCAACATCTTAAGACACAATTGAAGAACAGCAATAGGTATCCATGGGTACTTTGGCTGATTTCTCCGGGCAGGCAAAGGCCGACCTGACTTGCCAGAGGCACATCATTCAATGGTACTTTTCTCCAACTGGCCAGAGGCATCTCTCCAGGGTATTTTGTCTTTGGGCCAGAGCAGTGTACTAGGGTGGAATTACCTATGGGTTCCACACTGGAGTACTTTTGGCATCCCGCTACGGATCCATCTGACTTAGCATCGTGTACGTCACAATATGCTGCGCAAATCTTTTGATTTAGCACCGTTTGCCTTCAATACAAACATGCTACAGGATATGCACATTAATATGGAGACCTTTGAATGTAACTAAAAAAAGACCAGTAAGTACATCTGATGTTACTGTTTTTTTTTAAATGGCATCTGACCTTTCACCTTTGTTTTGTTCGTTTTGCACAGTGTTTTGAGTTTTTTTTGTAATAATTGAAAATGCTTTTCTCAATTTACCTGCAAATGTGCCAGTATTTATGATCTGGAGCAAATGCTTCCACTGCTGTATCACATGAAACTAATTCTTTAGCCAGCATTCAATCACTTATTCGTGCCCTTGCTAAGCAACAACCTTTACTACTTTTAGTGGTGTTGAGCCCTATCCATTCATCATCAAGGTTAAGTCTTAGCTTGCCCATTTTACAGTTATGTCTCAAGGTTGTGGTTGTTGGTGTTTTCCATCCTTTATTGTCTGACGTACAGTGCTTGTTCACCTCCACAACTTTTCATAATCCATTTAAGTGTCTGAGTCTTGACAATATTACTTTGGTATTCCAGAACTGGTTTCTTTATAGCAAATGCACCCATTTTTTTAGGATAACTTGGTCTGTTTCTATGTACAGTGTGGAAAGCCAGCTCCATACGTCTCTCCATGACCCGCATTCATTGTGGAAGCAAATAAGGTAGTCAGATTACACACGGGAAACGCTACACTATTCGGAGCAAGCCTCGATGGATAGTTCAGAGATATGTCTCTTATACCAGACTTTGCAAATGGATGGTATAAAGATCACACATAAGCAATACAGGGGGTCAAACCAAAATATTGTGATTCTCACACAACATTTAGAGAAATGGCTCACATCTGTGTCGAGGTGAGAACCATAAACATTCTACTGCCTGAAATAAAAAGGCTGTGCTGGCAGACAAGTGAGAACAAGAAAGTACATGTTATTCATAGACAGGAAGATGCATCTGGGTTTCTTATGCAGGAAGGAAGCAGAGGGCTGCAGCTTTCATTGTCAGATCCCACAATAGTACTTTGGCTATGAATTTATGGTGTTATGATTTTACAACAGATGTTTGTTAACGGACAATTGGCTTTAATCTGAGACGATAAGGGTCCATTTTCCATTTGGATTTCGTTATTCCTAGAATGCTAATTGAGGGGAAAACTTAGTGTTTCTACTTTTTTATTTACTTCTACAAGATTGATTTATTCTTACCTGTATATATGTGTTTGATAATACAGCATTTATTTTTTCACTTTTAGATGGATTCCCGGACTAATAATTGAGATGATTGTCCTGACAAACACTACACCTACGAAGAAAGATTCTTGTTAAGGAAAAGGTCTTCCACCCTGATGAAGACTAGCAGAATTGTTAGGGCTAGTCGAAACATGTTACTTGTTGGAGATGTTTACATGAGCAAGGGAAATAACGTACTAGTCAGTATCAGCTACTCCTTCTGAATTATACAAATTCGACAATTAATTTTGAATGTTTTTTGTTATAGTTTTAATATTGGAGCACTGAGTGTGATATGAATGAGTATTTGAATGTTTGTACAAACGCAGAATGAAATAAGGATATTTTCAAATAATAAAACTTTTTGTATTTTTATATGCAAAGAGTTTTGTCATGTTATAATATTCTGTGCAGTGTGCAGGATTCTTTTGATGAGATAAAATGCTTATTTTGTTGTACCAACCACAGTGAGAGGGACCGATTTTAGTCTCGCTTTGGTAGGTGTTATGGCTTCTTTGGGGTGCTTTTGTTTACTTCCTGTAAAGCGGACCTCCTTTCGGTATTGAGATATGGGTGCTGTGTGAGGAGCACTTGTATATGGAAGGAAACGTCTTTATTGCGCACTGGCGGTGTCCAAGGTAAGCTACATTTTTAATCAGTAGCAAAGGTCACCATTTAATAGTGCAGTTGTGATTTATTGCCCTGCGTGAGCTGCATCTGGATAGGTCATGCATCGAAGGTTAATTTGCAGAACAGTGTCGTCTCTGTACAGGTGTAAACTGTTAAAAAACCTAATCTGTCAAATTAGAGATGCTCACTATTGTGATGAAGAGGGGCAAGAAAGCCATTATGTACCAGCTGTACACGTTATTCCCATAAGTCAAGTACTGTGTGTTAAAATAGTAAACCCACACAATGTGTTTTTGTCAGCGTTGCCCACAGCACACAGTTGTACAAACACCAGACTCTGCATAATCCAGATTTGACACCTATTGCAAGACTCCCAAAGGCACGGCCACAACGTGTTTTAAAATGAGCCTTAGACATTAATAGAGTTTGTTAATTAAAATTAGAACCCAATGTAAAACACTGGCCAAGTATCAACCAAGCAGGATCCTTCTAATGTGGGCACTAATTGATGTTAGTTGGGCTCGATTTAGGGGATCGTTTGTATCGGATGCTTAGCTTGTGGCCACTGCGCGTGCCTCACTGCACCCTCCAATGCTGCTGTAATTCTCAGTCACCCTCTGCATTTCATTTCATGGCTCCCCCATCGCTGTAATTGCTGAAGCAACTTCTGCCCTGAGTGCCTCTGCCTCATCTTAGCTTTAAGTGCCTTGTGTTGCAGCTCGCCTTGCTCTTCTTTAGTTAACTATTCAAGGAAATAAACATAAATACAAACATTATCATGGAAAGTGGACTTTTTCCACTGTCCCCCTGCAGCCGCTCTTGCAGTCATCATCTGGCGGAACAACAGGCAGAGAGTCAAGGCTACCCATCTCTTAGACGCACAGGAGGTGCGAAAGACCTACAGAAAGCTAGGATTTATTATAAACTAGCCATTTGATCACACAAACAAAGTGGGAAAATTACTGATAAAACAAAATGTATTCTCATTAAAGAAGCATACTAAAAACTAAAAAAAATCAATCACTGAGCGTAAAACATACAATTCTGTAAACGGCGTGGTTAGTGGCACAATAGATGATATTTAATGTACTGTCAAACATTATCAGTACATTTCTACTGTCGACACAAAATAGGTGTTTCTGGTTCGGAAGCGGTTTTACATCAAGTTCTCTGAGTGGTACAAAATATATAATACACCGAACAGTCTTCAGGACACTGTGGGATGTTGTTAGCAATAGACTTGTAGAAGCAGATGTGTCTATTCATCTAAAAAAAAAAAACGAGTAAAAGTTGTTTAAAAAGGAGGTGTGTGATCAAAAACTATTATATAGGGTTGACAAGAGGACTGTAGGTTAGCACCTACCTATAGACGTTTGATGGCGTCTTGAGGATTAGTGGACGGCTGTCTCATGTACAGTCACATTTTCATTTGTGGTCTCTAGTGGTTACTATAGAGAAAAGAAAAGGCTATCACTAGGCCTGATATAAAAAATAGTCTGGTTGGGTTCGAGAAAACAAAGGCAAAAAGGTACCTGATTTATTTTGCGGTGACGTGCGTTAGTATTTCTGATGGCGTCGCAAACACAGAGTGAAACCAGTTGGGCACTTGAAGGCAAAAATCCTTCCTGGATAGTTCTGGATTTTTTCATTTGGGGTCCCTAGTGGTTACTGTAGAGAAATGTAAAGGCTATCATTAGGCCCGATATAAAATATAGTTCAGTTGGGTTCAAGTCTACTGGAGTTGTCTTTCAAAAAGCAGAGGTAGAAGGTACCTGATTTATTCTGTGGTGACGCGCATTAAGATTTCTGATGGCGTTGCGAACACAGAGTGGAATCAGTTGGGCACTTGAAGGCGAAAGTCCTTCCTAGGTAGTGCTGTAAAAAAGATGCAGAGCAAATTTCAGCTGCTGCATAGTGCCTGCAGAAGAGTAGAATCCGTGCCATGCAACCTAATGGTGTGATGAGGCTAAAGAACAGGTGATGTTATGAGCAGTCGTGCCTGTACTCCAAATGCAAAAAACCGCAAGGTGGCGCTTCAGTCAAAGTTTAGCACGCAGGTATCACATGTGGTAAAGAGATGCAACTTGGCGGCTGGAAGACGATATTAATGGTGTCGTAATTAAGTTAAATACAAGGATGCCATACTGAGTGTGCAGAATATGGACTCCAAGTGAGGCCGTGAAGGACGCGTGGTGTTGCCTAGCAACACTCACTAAGAGCGGTGTTGTTAATCGAGGCAATGCTGTGCCGTGTAGGTGCCAGATTTTGGCTGGGCAGACCAAGTGGGTTAGTGAAAAATGGTCTGCAAAAAGAGTGAGCTGATCATCCAGTGAATAATGAATCATGATCACGGACAGAGCTTACCGTGCGGCCAGCGAGTTGCAAGGTCCGGAGATCAGTGGCTCAGAGTGAGTGCATGCGCATGGATCCAGAGCTCTTTTTGTATTTGCTGTAAAACTTTATTAGCAAAAACACTTGAAAGACTGAAGTTGTGTATCAGTCACGGCTTGTTATGAAAGACGGCAGTTGTTGCTGGTGAATACAAGTACTGCGTTATGGTGTAAGTTCGTTTGCTAACACCAAATGACATATAATGGGTGCACATTGCAGGACGCCAGTTGAGAAGGTTAAGTGGAGAAGGTGTCACTCGACTCAAACTGTATTGGACAGAGCATGAACGTAAGGAATCATTAGAAGATTGAACAGGCACGAATGTCTGTGTATCTAGGGAGGCCTTTAGGTCTAGAGGATGTTGCGTGACTTTGTATGTCATTCAATGTTGTGCAGGGGAAAGCAGAGTTGTAGCTGTGCATCATGAATGGCATAGATTACAAGTTGGCATACAGGTGTGGGACGCCAGCAAATAGTCTTGCATCTTTGCCTAATGTAGCATGACACATATACAGGTGAGTTTGTAGATTCCATCTGATACAGTAAGACATCATGAGGCATTTGAAACATATGAACATTTGTACTATTGAACAATCACGGGGGTTCTGCAGAGGAGAACTGGTGTTATACATGACACTTGTTGATCTTATCTGCTGCAGTGAAAAACAATGTGCTTGTCCTTTTTGAACCATGAACAATTGGAAAGATGCTATATAGATAATCATTTGATATCTACAGATTGATAATCAAGTAAGAGTGCACAGAACCCATGATCCTTTTGAATTGGTCTCTAGCTATGCTATAGGGCGGAAATGGATGATACAATTCGATGCTCTTTGTGGTTAGGAGTCGGGACGTATTTCTTTTGGGTATGTCTACCGGCAGGGGCCTGGATTGATGTTGTCAAAGAAATGGTGGAATTGGTTTGAAGAAGAGATGATTAGTTGAAAAAAATATTCCATTCCATTGAGACTGTGAGGCCTTGTTTTACAGAGTCTAGACGGTATATCAATTTTTGCTCCAATTTGCGGAACATCAGGTCGCGCTCACCTCCTCGGAAGGGATTTCTTACTGTCTGTATTATGAACCAGAACAAATCTGTGTGGTGATGTTTTTTGGCCTTGAAATGAGCTACTATCTACGTATATCAACCCACATGGACATTTGATGCCGTATACTGACCATTTGGTCTTACAGTTGGTAAATGTGTTGAACTTCCATGTTGTCCCATTGAGATCAATTTCTTTCATGTCTTTGGTAAGGCAGCAGACAGAGCACGTTCCGCATCTGTGGTGTCCTGTCACGGGTGGTAAATGCCATAGAGTAGTCTGAATATTAGTAGATTGTTTGGGTTCCTCATAAGTATGTACCAGCCGGTCTTTGAGATTTTGGCTGCGTTTGTAGGCAAATCACGGTTTCACAGGTTTAAAAGTGTCTGTTTGAAGAGTATCCGAGTGTCATAGTATTGTCTTTCTTAGTCGATTGCTAAGAGTAGTGAAAGTGGTAACGCACATAATGTTGTCGGTTAGTATTTCTCTGGGAGGTGGAGACAAACAAAGATCTCTGTTCGTGTTTCTTGCTCTCTTGCGTGCTCTCCGTATGGTATGTGACGGATAGCCGCGTTCTTTAAGGCGTGTGGACATGTCTTTACTGGTATGTCGTAGTCAGGTAGCGGTGTGCAGTTGCGGCGAAGGCAAAGAAATTGACCATATGGCAAGTTTTCTTTTAGACTAGAAGGATGGAAGCTAGAAAAGGCCAAAATGGTATTTTTAGCTGTATAATGTGGTACCTAAAACATTGCCACTGGTTTTATGGATTTCTAGGTCAAGAAAAGGTATGCTGATCTTGTCATACTGCATCGTGAATTTGAGGGGTTCTGAACATTAAGCCAGACAAGGAAGTCGGTAGGTATATTGTCCGAGCCTCTCCATACCGCAAAAACATCATCTATATATCGATGCCAGCATATCAGATGGTTAGTGAATCTGTTGTTCTCATGATAGACAGATTGTTGTTTGAAAGTATCCATGTAAAGATTGCTACATCGGGGCGGATGTAATAGGTTGTTTTGATCACATACCTCCTTTTAAAACAATGTTTTACTCTCGTGTGTAGCCATGACTCTCTGCCTTTTATTCTGTTACTTATTCACCCTCTGGAGTCAGGCCCTCCCATCAATAACAAAAAAAAGAGGGTGGGGGCACTAATAGGGCTTAATTCTCCTCGATCCTCGTTAACACTGCATAACAGATGAACTTCCATGGTCATATCTCATTGTGATTACATTATGCAAAGGGCACACATGTTACCTAAATCCTTGCTCAAAGATATATATATATATATATATATATGGGATACATTACTCATCGTAATCGTATTTCTGATGCTTGTATCTGCTTAGATTCACATGCTGTGCATAGGCCGACATCTAGTGGAAGCTGCGGAGTATTACAGTTTGTTTTTCGAAACTCAAAAATGGGCGTCGACACCGGCGTGCCAGTAATACTATCCCTAGTGTGACGTCCACTGTACCCAAGATCCCTCACGCGTCTAGGATCCTCAGATTGTATTTTTTCTGACATGAGGAAGCATGAGGAGTAGCGTGAGTACAGATAATCCAAGCAGATAGACAGAAAGGTAAGACTACAAGCAATCATGCGCCTTCTCTCGGAGGGGAGGAAGGGTGGGTCGCATGTGAATCTAAGCAGATACAAGCATCAGAAATACGATTACGGTGAGTAATGTATCCCTTCTGAGGCTTGTGGAATCTGCTTAGATCACATGCTGTGCATAGATTAGCAAGCAGTACCAGCAGAAGGAGGTGGGATGTGAGAAGGGTCATGAGCAAACAGGTGTCTTAGAACCGCTTGTCCCACTTGTGTATCTGTCTTGGAATGAGTGTCAATGCAGTAATGCTGAGTAAAAGTGTGAATAGAGCTCCAAGTAGCTGCTTTGCAAATGGTGTCGAGGGGAACATTTGCAATGAAAGCCAGAGTGGCCCCAATGCCTCTAGTAGAATGGGCCCTTGGCGTAAAAGGCAGAGTTTTTTCAGAAAGAGAGTAACACAGCTGTATACAGTTGATAATCCACTTCGAGATCGCGCCTTTAGAGACGCGATCCCCCTCTCTGCCTGTAGCTACGGAGACAAACAGTTGATCTGTTTTCCTTAGCGGTCTGGTTTTATTTACATAGTAGAGGACCGCCCTACGCACATCAAGGGTGTGTAGTTTCACCTCAGCTGAGCTTTGCGGGTTCTGGAAGAAAGCCGGAAGCTCGATGGACTGGTTTACATGGAACTTAGATATAAATTTAGGTGAGAACCTAGGGTGTGTGCGTAAAACCAGTTTGTCTTTGTGGATAGTAAAGAAAGGATCCTGCACTGACAGAGCCTGAATTTCACTGACCCTTCTTATAGAGGTAATGGCTACTAAGAAGGCCGTTTTATAAGTCAGGTGTTTGAGACTACTTTTATGCATGGGTTCGAAAGGGGGGCCCATGAGCTTAGCTATCACCACATTGAGGTCCCATCCTGGCGGTGGGTTCGAAATAGGAGGGTGAAGTCTCTTTACTCCTTCCATGAAGGCTTTAACTACTGGTACTTTCCACCACGATACTTTGTTATGGGATGTGGTGTAAGCCGAGAGGGCTGCCAGGTGTACCTTCAGAGAGTTAAAAACCAAACCTGTGTCCAGCAGGTGGAGCATGTATGTTACAATGTTGGAAGGAGTGCAATCAACTGGGTTGATTTGTTTATTCTGGCACCAAATAACAAATCTCTTCCACTTGTCAAAGTAACAGTGCCTTGTGTTTGGTTTCCTGGATTCTTTTAGGATGTCCATACACCTCTGTGGTAATTTGAGATGGCCAAACTCTATGACCTCAGGAGCCATGCTGCCAGGTTCATTGAGTTGGGTTCCTGGTGCACTGTTTGACCTTGCCGCTGGGACAGTAGGTTGTACCAGGCTGGGAGTTTGATGGGTTCGCACACCGCCATCCTGCGTAGGTGTGGAAACCATGGTTGTCTCGCCCACATGGGAGCAACTAGGATGAGCGTCATCGATTCCTTGTTCATCTTGTACACCACCTTCCTGATGAGAGGAGTTGGTGGAAAAGCGTACGCAAACATCCCTGACCAGTTCATCCAAAGGGCGTTCCCTTGGGAGTCTGGCTGGGGGAACCTGGATGCAAATCCTGGGCATTGTTTGTTTTCGCTTGTGGCGAATAGGTCTATAGTGGGGAAACCCCACTGAGAGAAGAGATCTTCTACAATATCTCTGTGAAGGACCCATTCGTGTTCTTCTGGGAGGGAGTCTCTGCTTAGGGCATCCGCTAGGGAATTGAGCTCCCCTGGAACATGTTGTGATGACAGGAAGATGTTCCGTCTGAGTGCCCATATCCAGATTTTCTGGGCAAGCTTGGACAGATTTGGCGAACGAGTCCCTCCTTGTTTGTTCAGATAGAACATGGCTGTCGTGCTGTCCGTCCGGATCTGCACTGACAAGTTTAGCAGATGGGGCTCGAACGCCCGAAGCGCTCGGAATACTGCCAGAAGCTCTAGCAGGTTGATGTGGTTCTTGGCTACTGAGTGAGACCAGAGACCCTGAGCTGTGTGGTGGAGAAGGTGAGCTCCCCACCCAGTCAGGCATGCATCTGTAGTTACCACTGCCTGTACTTCGGGATCGTAAAAGGGTTTTCCCCTTGCGAGATTCTCTCTTGTCCACCAGTGTAAGCTCTGTACGAGTGTTGGCGAAACAACCACTAGATCGTCCCACTGACCACTTGCCTGAGACCACTGTTTCGCCAACCATTCCTGCAGGGGACGCATGCGCAGACGCGCGTGGGGGACCAGGTAAATGCATGACGCCATCATGCCCAGTAACCGCATTGCTTTGCGTACCGTTATTTGTTGACCTGACTGATAATGTGGAATTTGCAGTAGTATATTCCGAATTCTCTCTTCCGAAGGGAAGGTCAACCCTTTCTGAGTATCTAGGATTGCTCCTAGGAACTGTTTTGAGGTGCTTGGCACCAGACTTGACTTCTTCTCATTGATAGAGAAGCCTAATTCGTGGAGGAGGTTGATAGTCCTCTGAATGTTTGACCTGCAAATTCCTGGGGTTTCCCCCGTTATGAGCCAGTCGTCCAGATAAGGGTACACTGGGATTGCCTCCCTGCGTAGGTGTGCAGCTGCCACCGCCAGTACCTTGGTGAATACCCTTGGTGCTGAAGCTATCCCGAAGGGCAGTACCTTGAATTGGTAGTGGCGACTGTCCACCTTGAAGCGCAAGTATTTTCTGTGCGCTGGGAGCATGGAAATATGAAAATAAGCATCTTTCATATCCGAGGTTGCCATGTAATCCCCCTTTTTTAGGAGGGGGATTACCTCTTGTAGCGTGGTCATACGGAATTTTTGGGGCTTGACATACTTGTTGGCAGGCCGTAAGTCCAATACTGGGCGCATTGTCAAATCTTTCTTTGGCACAAGGAAGTAAGTTGAATAGATACCCTTGTTTACCTGGTGTCCTGGGACGAGTTCTATCGCGTCCTTTTCTAGCAGAATGGCGATCTCCTCGAGAAGGATCTTCTGATGTTCTAAGGAGTGTATTCTTTGTCGTGGAGGGTGGTTCCGGGGACGCTGCAGTAATTCTATACAATATCCTGTGGACACTGTTGACAGCACCCATCTGTCTGAGGTGATCCCTTCCCAAGCCTGGGTGAAGTTGGAAATGCGTCCCCCTACTGGGGTTGCGTGAGAAGGGACCCTGAACTGAGCGTCACTGCTTTGGTGGAGGCGTGCCACCTCCCTTGTTGGGGCTGCCTCTGCCTCTTCCACGACCTCTCTTGTTACCCCTGCCGTAACTTTGGGTAGACTGCTGGTTGTTGTTCCATTGTGTACCCTGTCCTTGGGCATAGTTGCCTCTTTGTGAATTTTGGCCGCGTGGGCGACGAAAATTACTGTTCCCCCTCTGGTTAAGGGGTTTGTTGGTAAGCTGGCCAAGGGATTTGAGAGTCTCGTATTCGTCCTTGGCATTTTTAAGTGCGTCTTCGACCGCTTTCCCAAACAACAGATTGGTTCCACCGGCTTGTCTATTAATGAAGCCGGGGTTTCTGTTTTGAACCCCGACTGCCGTAACCACGCATGTCTCTTGATAACAGTACCTTCTGCTATCAATCTTCCTGCGTTGTCCGCGGCGTCGAAAGTTGCTTTTAATATGCAACCAGACACGGCTCTCCCTTCTGCCGAGATCCGAGCCAAGTGGCCCTTTAACGGTTCAGGAGCAGAGGCTATGAGCGCCGCAACCTCTTCCCATTGATGGCAGTTGTAACTTGCCAACAGGGTGGTGGAGTTTGCAATCCTTGCTTGGTAGGCGGACGTTGAGGCTACCTTCCTGCCAAACCCGTACAGTTTTTTGCTCTCCTTGTCGGGAGGAGCTTCTGACGACGATAAGGGTGTCCCAGCCCTCTTCCGAGTGTTGGTAACCACTAGGGAGTCTGGTTTAAGATGTCCTCTTATATAAAGAGGGTCAGACTGGGCTGCCCGAAAAAGTTTTTCAACTCTGGGGTTGACGGCTCTGGTGAGGTTAGGATTCACCAGGGATGGATCTATTCTACGTTGGATGGATTTAAGGATAGGGATGGTCTGAGCGACCGGCCTCCTCTCTCCCACCAACTCTTCTGCGAAGTCCCTTTCCTCCTGTACACCGTGGGTGTCGATGTGAAAATGTTCTGCTGCGCGAGCGAGAACTTCATTAAGGAGGGGCTGGTTATCAACTGGCGAGTCGGTAACTGGGGCTTCGCTCTCTACCGGGGAATCTACTCTGTAAATTTCCTGCTCATCTTCTACCTCCTCCAGGTCCTCATCATCCGCATAGTATTCAGTCCCGGTTTGTTCCTCCATAATTTCAAACTCCTGGTCCCCTTCAGGGAAAGGCTGTCCTTGGTATCTGGGGTGTGGAGTATGGAGTAGAATAATGCTGCACCTCTAAGGGTTCAGGTCTTTCGAACCGGGCCTTTTTACTTAGGGGGATAGGATCAGAGGAGCCTGAGGGTGTGGCCCCTTGAGGGTCATACGAAAGGAAATGTTCTGGGTTTTTGTCATAAAAATCAGCTAAGGAAGACATCCTTGACATGACCCTGTCTATGTCTTCACTGGACCATTCTTTGGAACAGGGTATGACTTTAGTAGGCAACTTAGAGGACTTGCTGGATGTTGATGTCCCAGTAGATTTGTGTTTGTCTGTCTGCTTAGGAGTGGAAGGCTGTGCTTTCCGCTGTTTCCCCCCCTCCCCGTGCGTGGAAAAATGTTTTCCCTGCCCCTTGGAGGCCCCAGAGACTTTCGACGCCTGGCGTCGAGGGTCGGGAGAGGTATCTGTGTGTTTCGAGCGTGGGGCCTCGCTGGTGTTAACTGCGGCCTCGGTCTCCTGGAGCGCGGCCTGGGGGTGGAAGTCATCTTCG
Source organism: Ambystoma mexicanum (assembly GCF_040938575.1). NCBI lineage: Eukaryota > Metazoa > Chordata > Amphibia > Caudata > Ambystomatidae > Ambystoma > Ambystoma mexicanum. Next base: position 845,629,764 of record NC_090941.1, on the reverse strand, counting down.
TCTTCCGACGATCGAACTTCCGTTAATCTAGGGAGCGAGGCACTCTTGGCAAGAGTGGATGATTGCCTTGCGTCATGAGGCGATCTCGATCGAGAGCGCCCAGAGGACACCGAGTCGGACCGTTCTATCTGTGCCTCTTTCCGAGAAGTCGACGTCGTCGAGGTTCGGTTGGACTTAGTGTGCTTTGTGTGTGTAGGGTGTGTAGCGCTTGCGTCGCCGGGGGTCTTCCCCATAGCCGCCCTGCCGGACAACCTTCTGAGGTCGGGGACCTGCGCTCGGCAGTCTTTCGACGCCGTAATGCCCTAGCCGTCCGAAAGTACGGCGTCGCTGCCATCGCTGAAGGTGCCCTCCGCTGCCATGGCCGCCTGCCTGGCGTGGTGGGCCCAACGCTTTGTCGAACGGTCCTTAAGTGTCTTAGGCTTAAACCTACTACCTGTAGTAGGCTTAAACCTACTACACGCTCTGCAGTTCGCTTCGGGGTGGTCCCTCGGCAAGCAGAGATTGCATGTGGCGTGCCTGTCGACCCAAGGGTATTTGCGGTTGCACTTGGGGCAGAATTGGAAAGGGGTACCCTCCATACGCACCTTGAGGCAGCGGCCTGGTAAGTGTAGGAAATATATAAGGTGTACCTATATACCAAGAGTGAAGAGTATGTACCACCCCCCACTCTCCCTACTTGCAGGGCCGAGGCCAGCAGCCTACTAGGCCCGGGCCGAGGCCAGCGGCCTTCCGAGGCCCAGATCCGTCGTGCAGCAGCCGACGGTCAATGTCTTCTCCAGCCGTCGTCGAGTGTCGACGTTGGGGTGGGGAAGGATGTCAATAAATAATTTTAAACTTCAATAATTAGCAAAAGTATGGCTAAGGCCAGGGGACACCGCAAGATGCTTCCGACCAGTATGGAGGAAAAAAACAATCTGAGGATCCTAGACGCGTGAGGGATCTTGGGTACAGTGGACGTCACACTAGGGATAGTATTACTGGCACGCCGGTGTCGACGCCCATTTTCGAGTTTCGAAAAACAAACTGTAATACTCCGCAGCTTCCACTAGATGTCGGCCTATGCAAAGCATGTGATCTAAGCAGATTCCACAAGCCTCAGAAATATATATATATTTGTGTTCATTTGTTACACGGCCAGACCCTGGGGTATCACTGCGTGGTTACAGACAGCTTTGCCATTGGTCATACATTTGTACAGCGTACAGTAGTTATTTACAAACAGAAGATCATACAATACACTTGTGAACATTATTTACAAATTCAACAGGTGGGCATTTTACTAATATTGGCTATAAAACCATTATACTAATATTGGTTAAATAACCAGGTTTTTAGCTGTTTTTTTAAAGCCGGGGCAAGAAGTCTCTTTTTTGATGTTGATGGGGAGGGATTTCCAGTGTTTGGGGCCAGGACATGGAAGCTACTTCCTCCCGCTCTGGTATTTTTGTAGCGTGGTGACACTAAGGGCCTCATTACACGGAAGGCGGTGAGCCATGGCGCTATTAGCGCCATGGCTCATGCCGGTAAAATACCGGCACCTCCTTGGCGGAAAGGGGATTTACCGCCCCATTCCAAGGTTGGTGGGGCGGTGAATCCCCCTTCCGCCATTACCCTTCCCTACCCACCGCAATTTTGAGGTGCCGTAATTAGCTCCGAGGTCCCTTAGCGGGTTGGTTTTTAAAGCACCAACCCGCTAAGGGACCTCGTAGTAAGGCGGTAATGGTTAACGGTCACCATTAACGGTGGCCGTTAACCATTACCGCCTTCCGTGTAATGAGGCCCTAAGAGTTGATTGTCATTGGATCTCAGTGTTCTGGTGGATTCTTTTTTCTATAAGGCGTTGTTGAGGTAGATTGGGGCTTTTTTGGCACGACATTTGTGCGTGATGCAAAGAGTTTTAAAAATAATTCTAGCTTTGATGGGTAACCAATGGGCATCCTTCCTGATCTTAGAGATGTGATTAAACCTTTTTATCCCTAATGCTGCCCTTAAAACCTTGTTTTACATGAGTTGCAATTTACTGAGGTTGGTATTGGAGATCCCTAGCAATAACACATTGCAGTTATCCAACTTGGATAATACCAAAGCCCTCGCCAGGGTGAGAGAATTGGTAGGAGTCAGAAATTGTCGACTTAGTGCAATAAGTTTGTATGTATAAGCCGTGGAAGATGAGAGCGTACTAATGTGTTTGGTCATAGTGAGGTGGGCGTCAAGGTATACGCCTAATGTTTTTAATTGCTTAAGTAAAGGGATCAGAGTACCGTTGATATTAATAGAGGAGTAGTCTGAATGGAGGGCAGCTATTTTAGATGGGGATCCCACAATGAGAACTTCTGTCTTATTATTGTTGAGGCAGAGACTATTCAACGCCATCCAGTTTTGTATGATGGCGCATATCTTATTAAATGGCAAAATCTCCTGGTCATAGTACACTGAGATAGGCATGAGGATCTGCAAAGTTGGTGTAGATGACACCCATATCGTCTAATGCCGAGAAGAGGAGCTTTGTGTAGGCATTATAGAGTGTTGGAGAGAGGCATGAACCTTGGGGTACTCCGATGGGGACTGGGATGGGATCGGCAGCTTCTTTACCTATGGCAACTTTAGAGGTGCAGTTGGCAAGAAAGTATTTCACCCACATAGTGGTATCATTAGAGAAGTTGAAGTCATTGGCTAGTGAGGTACATAGTTTGTCATGGTCCACAAGGTCAAATGCTTCAGAAAGGTCTAACAGCAAAAGTATGCAGAGTTTCCCTGAATCTCTGATAGTGTCCATCCGGATTCTGAGATCCAGGAGGGCTGTTTCTGTGCTATGATGTGGCCTAAAGCCAGATTGTCTAGTTCTAAGGAGCTGGTTCTGTTTGAGGTGTGCTTGGATTTGTGTGTTTGCTATTTTATCTATGAGTTTAAGTAGAAATCAGACTGTTGTTATTGGCCAATATTTGATTGGTACTGTGGGGTCTTGTGTTTTTTTTATTTTTAGAAGTGGGGTGCCCCAGGCTTCTTTGATACCGGCTGGGTCTGTGTTGGTGTTGAAGGGGGAATTGACAAAGTTGGTGATAGTAGGGGTGAGGGTGGATGCATAAACTTTGACTAGTTTAGCTGGGACGTTATCCCCTTTACAATTAGAGGCTTTTATCTTAGAGATAGTGTCAAGCACTAGTTCTTGAGTGACCGGGGCAAAGTGGAATAGGGAGTTAGTATTTTCATTGGGGATGGAGAGGGGGTTAATGAATAAAGCATTTATATCTGCTAATAACAGTCCTTTGGTAATTTTGTTTTGTTGCAGAGCAATTTTGGAGGCAAGTGCATCTTGTATGGTGGTGCACCATTTTTTACTGGAATTGGCAGGGGTCGTGATTGGGGTGGGGTTTTCTAATTCTCGAAGGATAGAGAAGAGTTCTTTAGAGTCTGATGAGGCATTATTGATACACTTGGTGTAGGCATTGTCGTTATGGGAGATAATGGCTGTTTTATAGATTTTGTTGGCGTTATTAAATGCTTTGGCTGAGTCAAGAGTGGGGTGCTTATTATGGGCGTGTTCAAGGGAGCGTTTGGTTCTTCTTAGGGAAACTAATTCTTCTTTGAACCAGAAGTGGGTCTTTTTGTCGGCACATCGCATTTTGGTTGTTATAGGTGCTTGTTCGTCAATAATAAGGGTGAGGCATTTATGGTAGTAGTCAGCAATGGTACTTGGGGGTTGTTGCTGACGGCTACGTTTGTTTCTAGTGTTTTGTTGAGGATAGGGGCAACATTCTCTACAGTAGACCTTTAGGGGTTTCTATCTTCGTGAGTGTCCATTACTTTGGTCTTGGGAGGGCAGGGTTCATCACTCATGAGGGTGAATTTTATGCAGAAGTGGTCCATCCAGCCAAGGGGAGTAATTGAGTCAATAGTTAGTCTGGTATTAAGTGAAAGGATTCAATCAAGGGTTCTGCCCTTGATATGCGTGGGAGCATTCACTAGTTGGGTGAAGTTCATGTCTTTGAGTGCTGAATGTAGGACTGCAGCTTTGTGGTCTTGGTCGTCATTGAAACCTAGATTCAGGCCTCGAAGGATAATGCATTTCGTGTTGGGTTTAATGAGTGGTGCAAGAAGTAGTGGGATGTCTGTTTCAGGGCGACTATTGGAACTGGGTGTTCTATATATCACCACAATATTGATCGTAGTTTTCTCATTTGTAGCAAATTTACCTAGCAGAAGTTGTCTTCGATGGATCTCGATCTAAATTGTAGGTTACTCTTAGCTATGATGGCTACAACACTTCCTGTGGTATGGGTTCTATCCGTTCTGAGGATGGTGTAGTCAGGCGGGATAGCCAGAGCTAGCAGAGGTCCAGAGGCTTGGTGAAGCCAGGATTCTGTGATTACTAGTAGGGTCAGGTTTTGCTCAATAATTAAGTCATGGATTTCGATTACATGAGCTTCTAGTGATCGAGCGTTGATGAGGGCGCCTTTGAAGCTAGTGGGTGGCTTGGGTTCAACTACAGTTGCAATCTTGGGCGTCTGAGGATGAGAGGCATTAGGGGTTCTTTTTAAAGTCAAGGCACTAAGTGGTTTGTTCTTTTTATTTTGCTAGAGGTCATTGGGCTTAGGTGGTTTAGGTGTCACGAGGGTAAGGGTTTGGCGACGCTGGAGTAGTTTAGTGCGTGATCTTAGGTGCAGAGACCTATCGCTCCCATCGATAGGGTAGGTTTTGAGACCTACTGTAGTCTTGGGGATGAGCGAGTGGTCTGCTGTATGATCCGTAGGAAAGGGCTCTCGACCAGGGTTCCTGTTGGTAAGGCTGGGACTGTGGGCATAATCTGAGCTAGTTGGAAAAGGTGAAGTGGGTAGAAGGAAGGGCGTCGGGCAGGGTATAGGGCAATGTCTGGGGCATGCCAATCTGGAAAGACCATTTCTGAATACAAGGAAGTGGTTACCTGTGCACGGAGTGCTATCTTGGACAAGGCAGAATGGGAACATGGTGTTAAAAAAACAACCTAGCATAACTGTATTCAGTATGGGGTGAGGCTGGAGGGAAAGGTGTACAGAGCTAGGTTTGGCAGGCATGGGGCTTAATACAAAATTCGATGCACGATTTGGCATGCATGGGGCTTGGTGCGCTAAATTAAATTTTGACATGGGTTATGTAGCTTTCCATAGCTCATAAAACATCCTTATGTACCAAGTCCTGTGGAAATTTTGAATTAATTCTGTTCACTCACCAACAAATGCCAATTTTTGTTTTTTGTTACAGTTTATTATACTTTTGTATACTAGACACCATGCTCGAATTTCTGAATTGAATTTTATGTACAGCTGAATCTGTCTTGTATATGTTATCCCTATGTCTCATTTTTTAGAATAACATTGTTTTTATTTAATCATATGCATTACTGGTGTGATCTAATTATGTTACACTAGGCTTTAAAATCTTGTCTACCTCCGTCCAGCGCCACAAAGGAAAGGTAGCCTTTGACTCACTTTTGGCTTTTCTCAATGGTGCGTTAAATGCAATATGCTACCAGAAACACAATATGGCATGGTGCGCTAAATGCAATATGCTTCCAGAAACACAATGTAGCAGGGTGGGCTAAATGCAATATGCTACCAAAATCAAAATATGGCATGATAGGCGAAATGCAATATGCTACCAGAAACACAATATAGTAGGGTGGGCTAAATGCAATATGCTACCAAAGCACAATATGGCAGGGTAGCGAACACATGATATGGTAAATGGAGTGGCGGAGGGCTAGATACGGGTACTTATTGGTCCTTACTAGTCGGTAAGTAACAGTACTCTGCTCGGTAAATATGTCAACATTCAAGCGTGGCAAAATGAGAGAGCATGGTGTCATTTCATATGGTTAGGTGGGTTAGACGAGTACATGTGCACATAAAGTATAACATGACAATCATAAATGTTGTAGATTACAAAGGTGGTTACCGAATCTTGGAATGCTTTGTGTGGACGTGAGCTGCAAACACTGTTGCACGGCGGCGCGTGTGCCAGAGACAGTCAGAGTTCTGCGTGTGCAGTGGACAGAAAGGCACAACTTTACAAACTGTAGAAAGTAAAATACTAATCAGAGTCCTCAATAAGTAAAAAAAAAAAAAAAAGACCAAATTATATAAACACAGTTTGCTTCCCAATAAGGAGGTCGCTGGTTAGGTTTTTGTGTAAAAAATAAGCTGGAGAAAGAAAACAGTGCAGAGCAGCAGGCAGAACTACAATAGGAAAAAGGGTGGTCCTAACAGCCCGGACAATTGCGGAGACACATTAAAAATACCAGATGTATTGGCTAATCGTATGCAGTCTTTATAACGAAAATTTTATGTAGAATGAATATATAACGAAAATGTATGTGGGGTGGGGTAAAGGGGTAAATCTTGTGGGGACACGTTTGAGGTGGGTTTTTAGGGGTGGGAAACAAGGGTTTGGGGGGCCCCACTTCCCCTAAATAAATACATTTGTTATGTTTTGTCGTTATAAAATGTTTGTTATATGTGCATTTGTTATAAAATTATTCGTTATAAAGACATGTAACCTTGGCTATCGGATGACTTATTATTCTCAGTGGAAATGTTTGTCTGTGTGTGAAAAAAACCAACAGATAAGTCCCTAAATAAAATGGCAACCTTGACTTGGAAGCAAACTGTAGATATGCGGTCCACTCCTCAAGATGGCAGCCATCCAAAAGTCGAACACAGAGCTATCATAAAAATAATGCAATGGCCACCTCATTTCTAATTCAGAATCCTGCATTGCTGTTCATTAACCAAAGTACAAAAAAACACTGTGCAGATGTGATCAGAGTGCAGTCACATTTTAACTCACACAATGTGCATCTTAGTGTCATTTAAGACCATTTTCCACAATGCAGATACTTTAAAAATGGGAGTTACTTTGTTTACTTTTTAAAGAAACCAACACCCCATTACCACAATATGATACATTTTGAAAATGTCGAAAGAATATCGAACTATATGATAGTTATAAATGCACATAGGGTCAGTGAATAATGAATATAGTGAATAGCTTGCCATAGTCTGTACAAAACTGCGGCTGAAACAGCTATCCCATGATGAAAGCCAATCTTCAGCGAGTAAATAAAGTGAATGTGCAATGAACAATAAGGAACAAGTTACTTACCTGTAACTGTTGTTCTCCAGCATGGGTCTGGCATGGATTCACATGCTCATGAATATTCCCCGTCGTCAGGCTGGGAATCCTCGGTAAAGAAAAAACCAGTATCAGTTTCGTTTCTGATCTGTCTTTCGTAGCAATAACCAATCACTGGTCTCTGCGTCATACTGACCACAGCCAATGACTGCCCTCTACCTAAGCACCGCCTCTGGCAGCCATCTTCAGATTTGGAAGCACGTGAAGTGGCAGTATGACCAAGTGAAGAGCCGCAGAGGGGTAGGCGGGAGGGTTCGCATGTGAATCCATGCCAGACCCATGCTGGAGAACAACAGTTACAGGTAAGTAACTTGTTCCTTCTCCAGCATGGGGTCTGGCATGGATTCACATGCTCATGAATAAAGAATACATAGCAGTACACACATGCACAACCACGGGAGGTGGCAAAGGCTCAACATTAAGCATCACATCAACTCAACATTAAGCATCTTACCTCCTCACCAGGCTCACCTCAGGCGAACAGGTTGCGCAGCACTGCTTGGCCGACCCTGGACTCCTCCCTGGAATCCCGGTCGACGCAGTAGAATTTCGTGAAGGTGTGCGTCGACCTCCACGTAGCAGCCCTGCATATGTCCAGCAGGGGCACACCAGATAGGAACGCCGTGGTAGCTGCGATCGCTCTGGTGGAATGGGCTCTCGGACGGCCAGGCAGCGGTCGGTTTGCCAACCGGTGACAGTACATGATACAGCCGGAGAGCCATCTGGAGATGGAAGCCTTCGAGAGAGCCTTCCCCTGATTGACAGGTCCAAAGTTCACAAAGAGTTGTGACGTCTTCCGAAAACCCTTCGTGCGATCCACGTAGAACTTCAGCGCTCTAGCTACATCCAGCGAGTGCAAAGTCCTCTCAGCCGGCGACGAAGGCGACGGGAAGAACACAGGTAACACCAAGGGTTCGTTGAGATGGAAGTCCGACGGTACCTTGGGCATGAAGGAGGGGTGCGTCCTGAGCACTACCCTCGTGTCGTGGAAAGTCAAGTACGGGGCCTTGCAGGAAAGGGCCTGGATCTCTCCCACACGTCGTGCGGAGGTGATGGCCACGAGAAAAGCTGTCTTCCACGATAGAAACTTCAACGGGGCCGAGTGCAGAGGCTCGAACGGAGGTCCCATGAGCTTGGTCAGCACCACGTTGAGCTCCCACGCCGGGGCCGGAGCCTTCACCGGCGGGAACGATCTGAATAGTCCCTTCATGAACTCTTTCACCAGACGATGAGACCACAAGGACGTCCGCCCCGTGGTTCTGGTGTATCGGGAGATCGCAGCAAGATGAATCTTGATGGACGCGTGTGCCAGTCCAGCTTTGGCCAGCGTCAGCAGGTACGGCAGTACTTGGGGAGCCGTAATCCGTAGAGGGTTAATCTTCTGTGCGTGGCACCAGACAGAGAACCTCTTCCATTTGTGTCCGTAGCATTTAAGAGTCGAGGACGCCCTGGCCTTTGCAAGAACCTCTCTGCAATCGGCCGGTATGTCGTATCCTCCAAACTCTAGCGCTGCAGGAGCCAGGCCTGCAAGTTCAGCGACTTCGGGTCGTGGTGGAGGATGGCGCCTCCTTCCCTGGAGAGTAGGTCTGCGTCCGCCGTCAGCTTGATCGGCGGGGACGCTGACAAGTCCAGAAGGTCCGGGAACCATATCTGCCTCGGCCACGCAGGTGCGACGAGGATCATCCTGCACCGTGACCTCTTGAGCTGGTTGACGAGCCGGATTAGCAGAGGCAAGGGAGGGAACGCGTAGAGGAACAGGCCCTCCCAGGGGAACGAGAAAGCATCGCCCATGCTCCTCGTCTGGGGAAACCTGCTGGCGAACCTCCGGCACTTGGTGTTCGTCGCCGTCGCGAACAGGTCGATCTGGGGTGTGCCCCACCGTCGGAAGAGGCGATCCACCAGATCCTGCCGTAGTTCCCACTCGTGGCACGAGCGCAGCTCCCTGCTGAGTGAGTCGGCGATGGTGTTTTTTATCCCTGCCAGATGAAACGGCACCAGAAAAATCCCTTGGGCGACGGCCCAATGCCACAGGTCCTGCGCCTCCTTGGACAGCGCTGGGGACCTGGTTCCGCCCTGTTTCCTGATGTAAAACATGGTGGTGGTGTTGTCGGTGAAGATCCTCACCACCTTGCCCTTCAGGGACGGAAGGAAGGACCTGAGGGCCCAAAACACTGCACGGAGCTCCAGGACGTTGATATGCAGGGACTTCTCCGTCGGGAGCCAGAGTCCCCTCGCGTGCAGATTTTCGGTGTGCGCTCCCCACCCTTCCAGGGAGGCATCCGTGGTCACAGTCTCCTGGTGGGCTGGGGTCTGGAAGTCCATGCCCGCCGTCAGATGCGCGCGGGTGCCCCACCACCGTATCGCTCGCCGGAAACTCTCGTCGAGCTTGATCCTTTCTTCGAAGCTGCCCGTCGTCTGGATCCAGCGCGCATCCAGGAATTCTTGCAACGGGCGCATCCGGAGCCTGCACATGGGAATGAGGTAGATGCAGGAAGACATCATCCCGAGGAGGGACTTGATGGATCTCACTTTGGCCGCGTCGGCCACCAGCATCCGTTGCACCTTGCCCAAGATGGTCCTGGTCCTCTCCTCCGACGGGGAGGCCAGAAGGGACACTGTGTCGAGCCTCGCTCCCAGAAACAGTGCGACTTGCGCGGGCACCAGGTGGGATTTGGTGTAGTTCACGGAGAATCCCAGGTCCGTGAGGAGTTGGACGGTCCTTGCCGTGTGGACCACGGCGAGCTCCTTCGTCTTGGCGCGGATGAGCCAGTCGTCCAGGTAGGGGTAGACGTGAATCCCCTCGCGGCGCAGCTGCGCCGCCACCGGTGCGAGGCACTTGGTGAATACCCTGGGTGCCGACCGCAGTCCGAAGGGAAGATCTTTGAACTGGTAATGACGCCCTTGGACCACGAACCTGAGGAATTTTCGGTGCCCCTTTAGGATTGGAATGTGGAAGTAGGCATCCTCCAAATCCAACGACGACAGGAAGTCTCCTTCCTCCAGTTGACCCAGGACGTGCTGTAAGGTGACCATCCGGAACTTCTGCGCCTTGATGAACTTGTTCAGCCGTCGCAGGTCTAGGATGGGGCGCCATCCTCCCGTCTTCTTCTTCACGAGGAAGTATCGCGAGTAGACTCCGGAGCCCCGAAGCCTCTTTGGGACGAGTTCGATGGCGCCCTTTCTGAGCATCGCCTTTACCTCCAGGAGAAGTTGAGGGACGTGAAGTTCTCTCCTGGCCACGGGGGGGACGCGCGGGCACCTTCTTTGAAACTCGAGCGCGTGGCCCCGGGCCAGGGCGTCCAGCACCCAACGGTCGGTGGAGATGGACTCCCACACGCTGACGAAGCCCGCCAGCCGGCCTCCCACCGGGGTGCTTCGGTGGGGGCCCGACCCCACGGCCGGTTCAATCCTGCTTGGACGCGGCCTTGCCGCCTTGACCTCCTTGGCGACGACGGCGGGGTCCGCTAGACTTGCCTCGTCCTCTGTAGGCCTCTTGCGACGACGAGCGGGCCGCTTGACGGTAGGAAGCGAAACCGCCACCGGAACCTTTGGAGGCGCCCTTGCCTCCGCCGCTCCGAAAGGGCGTCCGTCGTTGCTGCAGGACTCCCAGGGCCCGGGCCGTCTCAGTATCCGCCTTGATGGCCTGGAGGGAATCGTCCACCGTCTTCCCAAACAGGTTGTTCCCGTCGAAGGGCATGTCCAGGACTCTGGTCTGGACGTCCTGCCGAAAATCCGTAGCTTTGAGCCATCCACGACGTCGAAGGCAAACGCCGTTGCCTAGCTGGCGGAACCCAGCGTCGGCGATGTCCGTCGCCACGGTGATGGCGTGGTCCGAAGCCACTTCACCTTCCTGGAGGATCTCAAGGGCCTCAGCCCTCTTGTCGTCCGGCAGAAAATCCAGCAGGGGAGCCATCTTGTACCAGAGCTCCCTGTCGTAGCGGGCCACGATAGCCAAGGCGTTGGCCGCTTTAATCGTCGTCGCTGCCGACGAGATGACTCTACGTCCCATAGCATCCAATTTCTTTCCCTCGCCGTCCGGCGGGGAAGTCGATGTGGAGGCCGCACCCCCCCCCGCTTTCTTCCTGGCCGCCGCGGAGACGACGGAGTCCGGGGTAGGCTGCGCCCGGAGGCATAGGGGGGCCGTGTCCGGGACCCGGTACTTCTTCTCGTACCGGTCTCTTCTAGCTGGCGTCGTGGAAGGGTTCTTGAGGAGGGAAAGGCCCTCATCCCAAATGTCGTCCAACAGAGGCACTGCGAGGACCGTCTTCCTCTTGGCCTCGCGCCGCTGATAAAGGAAGCCTTCCTTTTTCTTCTCCTCGGGGCAGAGTTGAAAAAGCTCGGAAGCCCTGGAGATCATGGAATGGAAAGATCCGATCTCGTCGGGCGGAGAAGCCCTGGTGGGGGGCGACGACGGAAAATCCTCGTCGTATGCCTCGTCGTCCGTACCCGTCGCTGCCGTGTCAGTCCCCGTATCATCCCCTCGGGTGGACGGGGAGGAGGGCTGGACGGGGCGCGACGGTTGAAAAGGAGGTGGAGGATGGATCCTTCTTTTCTTGGCAGGGGGAACACCAGAAGGTCCCGGTTCTGGATCCCCCGACGGGAGAGGTTCCTCCGTCGGTAACGGTAGCCTCGTCCTTATCTCAGTGCATAAGGACTGTATGGCCAACAAAATGGCCGCCGAGTTGTCTCGCGGCGCTGGCAGAGGGGAATCCGACGGGCGAGCAGGGGCCCCGTCGGCATCCTCGACGATGTCGTCGTCGTCGCCTGCGTCGGGACCCATTCCGACGGGCTGGTCTTGTTCCACGCCTAGGCCGTGGCTTAAGACCTCGACCAGCTCTTCTTCTGAGGTTGAGGCCGAATCTACGACGACGCCCTGCCCCCCCTTCTTCTCCACGGAGGGTTTCACGGGGGTCCTATCGATGGGCATAAAAGAAGACTCCCTCCGAGGAGGCAGGGAGATTCTGGGCCCTGAGGTCGCCACCACTGGAGTAGCCTCCACAGGCTGGGCCAGGGCCGCCGCGACCGTTTCGATAGAGGGCTTGGTCGGATGGATCAAGGCCTTCACCACCCTAGGTGCGCTCACCGCCTTGTCCTTGAGGGAGGGGGCACTGCCACGCTCCTCCTCTGCCTTCGAGCTCGACCGGGGCCTCTCCAGGAGCTTCGCCGGGTGCTCGGCCTTCCTCTTACCCGACCCAGAGCGTTGGCTCGTGGTTGATGGTGCCGGGGAGGGTGCGCCCTGCCTGGCGCCCGTAGAGCCCGACCGTTCGGCGCTCCCGGTGCCAGCGGACTCGCGGTGCTTGGCCTTATGTTGGGCCCCCGTCGCCGGGGCGCCCTCAAAGGTCTTAGAAGACCGCTCGGATTTCTTCTTCTTCTCGCCAGACGGGCTCTTACCCTGCAGCCAGTTGGCGAGACGTTGATGACGGTCCTTCATGGTCCGTTCCGACATGTTGCCGCAAAACGCACAGTCCTTCTCCACGTGCGTTTTGTCCTCATGAAGGCAGTAAAGGCAGAAAGAGTGTTCGTCCTCCTTAAAGACGTTCTGCAGCTGGCATCCAGGGCAGACCCTGAACAGCTTTCCGGGCGTCGAGCTTCCCTTCTCCTGGGCCATCTCCGAGACCGGGCCTGAGAAGCTTCTGGAGTCCTCCGAAGCGTAGCTCGACGAAATCTTCACCCTTGAGGGGCACAGATGAATCCGACACGGGTCCCCGTAGATCGGATGTAGGATCGGTGGAGCTTGAGGCTCTTTGACCGAAGAATCGAAGTTTTTGTGAAAAAAGCGCGAAAAAATAGCACTAACGCTCGAGAGCAATAGCACGAGGATCCCAACACATGAACGTGCGGTAAAAATCTGAAGATGGCTGCCAGAGGCGGTGCTTAGGTAGAGGGCAGTCATTGGCTGTGGTCAGTATGACGCAGAGACCAGTGATTGGTTATTGCTACGAAAGACAGATCAGAAACGAAACTGATACTGGTTTTTTCTTTACCGAGGATTCCCAGCCTGACGACGGGGAATATTCATGAGCATGTGAATCCATGCCAGACCCCATGCTGGAGAAGCAGGTGATCATATTGTGGAAAGGGGCACTTTGTGTCCAGTACTACATTAAGTACTGTAGCATACTGTACTGTAGAGGACCATTACTTAATTAGGATTTTTAAAACCTTTTAGATGGTGCTTATGAACCCAAACTCAATCACATTTTACAGATGTAAAGAATTTTACACTAAGGTGCATAGTTTGCCCAAAACATTTGGTTGAACAAGGTGGTGCAAAGAGAACAGGTAAAGGAATTAAGCAATATGACCCGAGCGGCGGGGGCATTACCGACTCCGGTAATGCCCCCGCCGCTCGGGTCATATTGCTATTAGTACCCCGGGCCGCATTATGTGCGTGACCGGGGCACTAAAAGCATTTTTGGCCCACTCTTCCACCACATTGCTCAAACGCATTGTTTACAAGCTATAGTTTTTTATTGCAACTTTGAGAAATGTTAACTTGTTTTTTATAGTATAGTTGAAAATGCTGAAAGGCCAGTATGAGTTAGGTAGCATATTGATAGAAGAAGCGGTTAGATGGGTAAAACAACAGATCTCACAAAAACATGAAATTGATACCCTGGAATGCTGACAAAAAGCAGTTGCTTGAGGCACTAAAGGTTAAATGGTCAGAGGTGTTTGAGCCGTTTAATATTATGTTGTAATATTTCCCCACCTCCTATGAACTTTGATTCTGTGGGGAGAGGGGGTTGTATCTTTTCCATATGACACTTCTTACTTTTGAGGCGAGATATCATAGTGTGACAAAGGGGAGTGAATGTGCTAAATTTCAGCCCATCCTTTAATATTCTTGGACATCAGGCCGGGGGCAGGTGAGCTGACAGAGTAACAGCACAGATTCTAAGGTAATAAAGATTGCAGCCATAATCAATGATGTATGGGCTTTTCAGTGGTTTCTATCTATACCCCAAGCCCTCAACTATAATACACGACCCAGTAAAATTGTGGACGGAATATCAGATCTCAGACTAATGTGATTGCAGCTCTACTTTATCTTTACCAAAACCAACATTTTTAAAATATTACAATTCTGGAGTTATACCATTTAATATACATTTTAATCGTAATTGTAGGTTTTCCATTTCAACATTTTTCTGTTCTAAATGTTTGCAGTCACACAGGCATTTTCACACTAGAAAGGGATTACCTTTATTTTACCAAATCGATTTAAACACTAAAAGAAATTGTTAAGTATTAAAAAAGGAGAAATCAATTTTAAAAAAAGAAATGAGCTCATTTAACACATTTTAATCTTTATGAAAGGGTAAATAAAAACGTATTTTTCAAATTTGAATTACAAAAGCTATTTTATATACGGAGTAGCAGCAGAAACATCTCCTGGAACATTCTCAGAGATGTAGGATTATTTGCATTACTTAATAACACCCGCTCCTTAAAAACATAGGTTACAGTCCAATTATTTTACCAAAGATGGCATCTCAAAGTGTTTAGTGATCTACTCTTGCAGCATTCAGAAAAACAATTCAATGTTACAGCGGCTTGCAAAAGCATCACTTTAACTAAAACAGGGAGAACTTGCATACAAATCAAGTCAGGACAAACACCTCAGTATTTTTATGGTTTGTGGAAATCAAACACTAAATTAAGAGTAGCAAACTACCTAATGGCACTCAAATATGTTCGCTTTGAGCAAATACAAAATATTTAATTTTGTTGACATGGCAATGTCTACATTTACACATGGATCGATTAAATATTTCATATTTAAAGCATTTCAACATTCATTCTGTTACAAAAATATAGGAGTACCCCAATCCACCCTCCAGTAACGGTAGTGCTGTGTGCCATTTCTTTCTGATCTTACTTCAGTCTTCATTTTGCTGGCATCCTGACGTGAGCCCAGCAGCCAAACAAGGTACTCATGGAAGAAAGAGGTTTGCCATTGATGTCCTACATGGCATGACGGAAGATGTTTAACAACCAATTCAAATATTCAAGGCATGTTTAGCGGACAATTGGAGTGAGGATCTTTTAGAAGAATGCACACACAAAGTATTAACATCATCAGGCCATAAAGCACAACTCAGTCACAGTCCTTTTTTAGTCTTCAGAGCTTGTAGTTTATAACCAGACAGTAATGTTTAAGGTACCTAACTCCTGTATGCAGAAGGTGTAGGCAACCTCTTAACTTGCAGGTAAGCACAGCTAGAAGTCGTTTTGGTTTATCAGACTCCTGGAACCTAACTGGGTAGCCATAATCCACCTATCACCACTGGAAACATCACCCGAGCCAATTGGTGTAAAGTAGGTCTACAGAACTGTCACATATAAGTTGAGAACAATTTTGAAAGGCAAATACTGTAACAACTGTGTAGCATTTGTAAAAGCAAATGGAGTAACATGAAACTGAGACAATTTAAGGCTTTCTTTTGGAAGCTATAGAAACTCCAAGTTAATTAATATTATCTACACAAGTGTACATAAACATGCATTTTAAGATTCCCCATTTCAAAAAAGCTTTTCTGGAGTTTAAGATCATAATCCAATATTTATCTTCGGTTTCTTCTTGAAGAAGCAACAGTGCTTTTGAAAGGGTCAAACTCTTCCTGCAAGAGAAAAAGCCACAAGTCACTGAAAGCCCAAAAATATAGTGTAAGCGAATGCCATCATTCATAGGAAATAGTTCTAGTTTGGAATTGTTTATACAATCTGTTTTTCATTCAGAGGAGATATTCTGGTGTCTGTTAGTGGCTTCAGAGCAGCTAACATTGTAAGTGTATGCAAATGCCACCATAACGAATGTCTCTGAAGATACAACAATAAGAGGTAAAGATGTATAAAGGAGACTTAGCAGACTGCCCTAAAGTAACACAATAAAACAATTGTTACTAGAGGGCTGCATTACCTGCCAAATAAAGCACCATCAACTCCCAATCTATGAGCAATCAAGTATACATAACACAGTCTACAAACTTTGATTTGTGGGAGGCCACCATTTGCAGTGGTTATTCACCCCGAGATCAGAAAATCAAACTGACATTTTATTTTTAAAAGCACATCCCATCGACAATTAATTGGAAAAGCCTACCTTCCTGTAATTTGCATCATCGACTACCTTCAAGCCAAAAATGCCTCAAACAGCCAACCATTGTCAATATAAATAATATGGAGCAATTCCATGAACACCTTTTTCAATGGGGATCACTCTATCAGGGTTTGGACTGTGAGGAGGTAAATACAGTCCAATAGTTTCAGTCACTTGTCCACTAATGACCTTGGTATCTGGGATGGACATCGCATCCATGGCATGAGCTACCACAAACTCTGAAGACCAATGTATAGACCTTGGGATTTTCCTCTGTGATTCCATTCATATACTTTACTTACTCTGATCCACTGTCCACTCTGTTAAAAAAGTATTTATTCATATTATCAACAATGCATACATAATTTGTTCCCCTCACTATGTATATTTTCTTTCTATATATATATATATATATATATATATATATACATACACACACACACATATATATATGGAAATGGCGGACTAACAAAATAACTTGCTAAAAAATATCACCCTGTAACTACTGCAGACCCTTGTTAACCTCACCTATTAAATATAGTAAGTCAATTCTCAAACTGCTAACATAGCTCTTGTTGTTTTTGTAACACCACATTTTCTGAGTGGACTACAGATACACCTTGAAAGGTAATTGTAACTTTAAATGGTCATTTACCTGAATCCTCATACATAGGGGCACATATGTCCCGCGTACAAATCGTGAATAGAAAATCACAAGATAATTTATGGGTATGAGAGAGTTCTCTAAATGATAATACACGAACAAGAACTTGTCCACAGAGGTGAAAGAATAGATCAGTATTGTCCTATCTGCTATCATTTTGGTGCAGATGGAAGGCCTTATTGAAGACTAATAACATTAACAGATGACAAAGACTTCAACATCAATAATGTTTTCATTGCTTTCCAGTTTCTTGCAAAAGGAGGGATCTGAAGAGAACCATGGAAGAGAAACTTAAATCTACTCCATCTTAATGCACTTCCTACACAAGTCACCTCAATGAGCGATCAAGAGAAAATAGAAACATTTAGCCCATGGCAGGAGATATTGGATACATTGGTTAGCTATCTATGGAAAGCACTTGATGTCTCATGTGCCCTTATGGATTTCAAATCATAAGATGTAAACAAATTACAAACAGTCTGCTTTACCCTCCAGCTAGCACAAGCAAAGCAGGAATGCCAATGGAGTAGCCTTGTATCTAGAAGAAAGGTTGCCCTGCATAGACCTCCTATAGGCTCTGGTATTGAAATCCAAAAATACATTTCATACGTCACCGCTCAATCTACCAGAAGACAAGCAGAAAGCACTATTCTGAATAAAACAGTTTTAAAACTCCTGCAACATTGGAGTCCCTCATCTAACTCAGCACACATTAATTTGTACTAAACTGGCCCTGATCTTTGAACAGAAAATAATCAAAATACATGGAAAGATTAAAAAACAAAACAGCAATGAACAAAGTATCCCGGCAAATTAGAGAACCTGTGAAGAGTCCAGGGCAGATAGTTGTTTTCATCAATTTCAGCCACTTTCTCATATAGCATCCTGCAAGAATTCGTGGTCACCTCTGGATATTCTTGCAGCACAGCTCTACAGGCACTTTGCGTGGCTACCTACAATTTTTCGATCTTTATGATCTTGATCAATGCCTCTTTTTGACTCAGTTTTGCACTTCTGAGTTCAAAAGAGCAGAACTTGCATCACAGCTGAAAAAACATCCTTTGACCCCCCTGGAAACTCGAATATGTACCGTCCCATCTCAAACCTCACTAACCCAGCTCAACTGTTGGAACGAGTGGTCACTGCACAGTTGTTTACCGTTGTGGAGAATAAAACATGCTTAACCTGATGAAGGCCTGTTCCTGCCCATAGAGAGGTATAGAGTCCTTTCTCATGGTGGTTCTAGATGATCGGAAGGTAACAAAGGACAGAGAGGGAGTGGAAATGCTGGCTACATTGGAGCATCCGGTGGCCTTTGACACCATTAGCTATCCCATTTTCAGTAAGAGATTTACATTAAGCTGTTGACTCAGCTAAGACCCTTGCTGACTCACGACAACTGCACTATTTGCAGAGAGCTCATCGGTGCCAAATTAGATTACTGCACCAGCCTGCTGCAGGGTATTGGGAGAGGAGAAATAACCACGCTTCAGACTAGCCAGAAAAAGTGCTGTTTGTGCTGTAGAAGGCTTGGGTAAGCGAGATCACATCTCTGATGCCAGGAGAGCGTTGCACTGGCTGCCAGTGGACGCTAGGATCACCTTTCCCCTGCTTTCCTTGACACAAAAATGTCTCAATGGCTTAAGTCCAATTTACCTCTCAGATAGGCTGTCCTGGCTACCATTCCAAAGGACACTGAGATCAAACAATACCATCTCTTGCACGCACCCAAATCAAAGCGGACTATGGTCAGCCAGGGAGCATTTCACTATGCAGCACCTAGGTACTGGAATGCCCTACCTCGGGGCTGTACCTCTCTAAATTGTTTCAAGCGCGGTTTAAAGACTACTTTATTTTATTGATCTGTTTACCTAATTCCTGATGCGGCTTTGTTTTTATGCTTGATTTTCTAGTTTTATTTCACGTTTTTATGTGTGTGTCTTGTTAGCGCTCCTACGCCTCTCTTTTTAGCGCTTTGCAAATAGTAATAAACAAAATAAGAATTAGACATTGGAAGGTTGAACTATTTGTTAAGTTCTGACTTCGAGTTTTGCTGCATTTCCTCCGGGAATACCTAAAAAAGCGTATGCATGCTATAACTTTACTGTTCTGCACAATTACAACCTATGTGAACCCAATAGGTCTTTCCATTTGACTCCATGGGGATGTTTAATTACGGCATGCGGTAATGCTTTTGGGTGGTAGTAATTACCACCACACAAAAGCAGGTGTAAAAGATTAGTTTTATATTTGAAACCAGTAGTCTGACGGAGTGGTAAAACATTCAGTATTCAAAAGTACTGGATGTTTGACACTACTGCCAAACTCATAATTACGGCACTGAGTGTCTGCAAATGGTTTCCATCAAGGCGCAAGTCAAAGTGGGAAGTAGACATCATATAAATTAGGCAGAGGTTTGTTCTAATAAGATTCAAAAGGTGATTTTAAAGATTAATCCATCTAAAGTCCCTGGTCCGGATAATCTGGCCCCAATTACATTAAAACATGATGCAGAACTTTGGTCCTCCTTATTACGTGGAAATGTTATGGAAATTGTAGGATATCAGAAACTTTTACCCTCATTGCATTTTTCAAATATCTCTCCAATATATAAAAAGGGAGACAGAATGGACCCCGCAATTCTGGATGATCCTAGTAAGGTCTTTGCTGCCCTAATACTCAAGGAACCTGATTGTGCAGTTCTATACAGACTACATTTCAGGTAGGGTTTCATAAAAGATTAGGAACTTCCCTAAATGGGTCCATTCTTGCACACATGCATGCATCAACTAAGAGGTCTACACCTTCACCAATATACATTGCAAGCATGGATATGGCACAAGCCTTAGATAGAGTACTTTGAGACAAGCTATGGGCAAAACCTAGAATGTGGGGCATCTCAGAATCATTGGTGAAGCTAATCATACTCCTCCATGACAAAACTAAGAAAAGGACTAGATTAAGTGCGGCTAGTTTTCTATCTCGTTCTGTCAATACCTTCAATGGTCTTGGAGAGGGATGAATCCTTGCACCACTACCTTTTAATAGGTACATTTCAGATATTAATATTTTGTGGGAATCTATACATTAATTCCTGGTAAAATTGGGCCCTTTGAAACTCCACTGGCTGTCTTTTGCAGACGACTTGCCCTTCTTTGATTTAACCCCAATTGGTCTACAAAGGAAGTTGTCAGTATTGACATCACACACAATAGACAACAACCTTTTGGTCAACAGTAGTGGAAGGTCATCATTTTCTCCAATAAAAGATCACCTAAAACAATTACCTGGATTGTGGGTGACAGTAAATTGGAGAGAGTGTTTTCCCTTAAATATCTGGGTTTCACCATAAGAAAAACAAATCTTCTAAAAAACTAGATGAATTTAAAGTTATTTATCTAATATATTGTACATTTTCCATCCTCCCAGCACTAAAACTTTATTCAGTCAAAGTTGCTCCAGCCTTAATATATTGCCTAGAAGTGGTTTTCTTTGACAAGGGGCATTTTCAAATGTCATGGAAGGAATTATGTGGAAAAAGGTCCTGGGATAGGCATCATCTATTCCAAAATGTATCTTGTGCTATGAGTTTGGGGCTTGTATCCTTTCAGACTTTAGTCATTCGGAAAAATCCATCTTTATATGTTAAGATACGCGATCCCCCTTTGTGTAGTTTGAGGATCTTAAAAGGATCCTACATGGAAATAAAGTAGACTCTTTGTATAATTATATCTGTCCACTAGACTCACTCTTGGTGTGCACAGACATATGAAAATTGGCTGTAAATCCCAGAAAGATCAAGCAGCAACTCTATGACACAGATTGGTGCTTAACTACGGACAAAGTAAATCCTTCTGTATTAGAAAAAGGTTAATCTTGTCAAAATCCATTTATTTGTTCCATGTAACAAAATGAGGCGCAGGTATATCCGATTTAAACAACCAATTTTCCAACCCTTGATTGTTTGGGGTCTAGATTGGGTATCATCATAGATAAAACAATTTGTAGATGATGTAGTGACGAAAACCAACTAAAGCATCTTCTAATATATTGCAATAAGACCATGGTATAGAGATCAAGCCACTTTAGTAAATTTTTTCCGATGCAGGTGAGGTTTTGTAGGCCAGGATGATGCCGTGAGATAACGTATCCCTGATTTTAGCCCTCTATAGATTCTTAATGTGCCTTTTTTTTCTTGATTTCTGTTTTGTTTACTTTTTCTTGCTGCCATATGCTGCATATTTAATTCTATATTTAACACTTCGAAAGATTTTATTAACAATTTGTTGAAGCACAGAATGTTTTTAAGATGCTTATTTTATTGAGTGTGTGAGCTGTTCTTTAATTTTGCATAGAAGTTTTATGTTGAAAACATCATAAATAAATGTAAACATTTGGGCTAGAGAGACTTGGCTGTTGAATTTTAAATCTTGTATTTTGTGTGTGGGACACATGTTGTACTATGTAAATGGGTTAAGAATGAATACCATCATGTACACATTGCAGAATATTATTTTGTATAGGTTAAGATTGATGAAATATGTCTTTTCTTCTATAATAGTATACATTTTGTGATTTGTGTAAGGTTTACTCCTTTGACACCAAAAACACAATATTGAAACAAAAACCAAAAAAATGGAAGGATGAATGCTTTCTTATGGCCTGACTAGGTTTTGCTGCAATTCCTCCAGGAATACCTAAAATGTGTATGCATGCAGTAACTTTAGAGATCTGCATGATTACAACCTATGTCGATCCAAAAGGTTGGCCCGTTGGAATCCATGGGGTAGTTTAATTACTGAATGCAGTAATTACTGCATGAGGTAAATACTGCATGCAGTAATAATGCTTTTGGGTGGTGGTAATTACCACCACACAAAAGCAGGCGTAAAAGATGAGTTTTATATTTGAAACTAGTAGTTTGGCGGAGTGGTATAACATTCAGTATTTAAAAATACCAGATGTTTTACACTAGCACCAAACTCATAATTACAGCCTTAGCAAGTGTCTGCAAAGGTTCCCATAAAGGCGCAAGTCATAAAAAGAAAGAATGCAATGCGAAATGACTTCACAGGAAGTGAACATATCCTAAAGTGCAATAGGTCCACTAAGACTGCAATCATTACTGACCCATCTAATACAGACTGACTCATTTTGACCGTGCACCATACGCATTAAACCAATAAACACTTGATGTGCAAATCAACTAGGTTGTAAAAATAAGATTTCATCCTTTTTGTGTGATTAACAAACTCTTTCCATATTTGGAGTAAACAGAGTACCCAGGCAGTTACTGCACCAGTTCTATCACATTTTGATTACAATGAAGATTGCCCAAGCGCTCAGCGCACGCAGGAAGTCTTGATTCTATTAAAGACACGGAGGCGAGCATCATGCTTAATCTCCTTTATTACTGCTCCAACAGCTTTTTAAATCTTTCATTTTTTTTAAAAAACAGTTTGAAAGTGCCAAACAGGCATAAAAAACAAATCAATAAAAAACATGATATGAAAGGGTGTACAGCCCCCATGAGACCTAGCAGCATAGTAGTCGTGAGCCTCAGCCCTGCTGCCCAATGAGGGCTACCCTGCTGGTACAAATCCTTGCTGCTCTAGGTCCCTTCCTCTTATTTTTCCGAGCTGCTTCAAAATATACAACAGTCTAAGTAAACAGTCTTAGATAACTTCTTCTATCCTCGCTATTCTGCGCTGATTTGCACATCTCCTCTTTAATTGGATCCCCTCTCCATATTCTCCCTGCTGACCTCATGGACAATCAAATTCTGAGAGTTCTTTTGCTCGTCCCCTACATAGAAAGAGATTGATATTGTTAGGGAGGGGTATTCGCTCTTATTGATCTTAATACATAATACACTATACATTTCATCATTTAGAGAAATTCCCAGTGGGAGGGATAATGATTGCCTCTGTGTCTTTAATAGAATCAAGACTTGGCTGAGCGCTTGGCAATCTTCATTCTATGACAAGACCGGAGGCAAGCATTATGCTTGTTCAAAGCTTTGTACTACTGCTGAGGCAATTTGGAGACTGGCTTGAAATAAAAGGTTCTGAAAACCGAGTTGCTGGACCAGTCTGCTGCCTTCATGATCTCTTGCAGCGGAACGCCTGCTGCAAAAGCTCTGGAAGCCATAGCCCCTCTGGTCGAGTGAGCGCCAAATACAGAAGTGCCTATTCCTGCTAGCTCCATAACTTCTTTTACCCATCTCGCTATAGTGCCAGGCGCTACTGCTTTATATGGCTTTCTGTGCGCTATCAATAGCTGAGTGACATTCTGTGGCCTTATCGCTGCTGTTGCTGCCTCATAGTACTGTGCTATGCAGAGATTGCAGTTATCTGGAAAATATGGGTATGTAATAACGTTAGAGTTGGTCTTAGTACACTGCGCGATATTAAACACTACGCCCTCTGGATAAAATATTTGTCTTTCTATTTCCAGGGCTTTGACATCTGAAACTCTTCTACATGACACTAGGCAGAGTAGTGTGGCTAATTTTCCGGATGGTTGTCTCCCTGAGAACAGGTCGTTTCTTGGCCACTGCTCGACAAGCAGAGGATCTTGTTAACGTCCCAAAGGGATGAGTATCGAGGTAGTGGGGGCTTGCTTACTTTAACCCCCTTGAGAAGCCTTGCTACCTCTAGGTGCTCTCCTACCGGGACTCCATCTGCTTGTTAACTCGTGTCCGGCTGAGATAGCTGACTTGTACACTCACACCGTCCTAAAAGCTCTGCCTCTAGAAGGTAGGGACGCTAGAACATTTATGACAGCAAATGGGAGGAATACCCCTCCCCCTTCACCATAGTTCCCAGGCTTGCCAAGTGGAATTATAGCTCCGAACTGTGGAAGGGGTCCATGATACTTTGATAAACTCTGTAGCTTCCTCTGAACGTCCTGGCAAACACCATCTGCGCCTGAAACTGTGCAGGCTAGAAGGGTCAGCATCCGATCTTGTATCAGAGGATGCAGTGCTCCCGCTAGATCAGATAGGAGATCCGTTCTGTGAGAAATCTTCTGGGGGAAATCCATGGGAAGTTCCATCAGAACTGCAAACTAAGCTTGCGATGTCCATTATGGTGTCACAATGACCAGTTCCACCTTGTCCCTGCGTACCTTTGCTAGTGCCCTCGCCAGCATCGCGAAGGGGGGATCGGCATACTCTGGGTGTGGTCTCCCTAGCTGTGCAGGAACACATCTGTCCTTGCTGCCTCTGCATCCAGTCTGTGCATTTAGCCTCAAGGCAAATAGGTCTGCATGCAACGTTCCCCACCTCTGCTGTAATTTGACTGAGTTGTGTAGTCTGCAGTCGCTGGAGTCTATTAAGAATCAGGAGTTTCAGTCTGCTACTGTATTCATCGCTCCCGGAAGATATTCTGCTTTGATGTAGAGCTTCTTTTCTAGGCAAAAGTGACAGAAATCCTTCGCTAGCTCTCCTAGCATCTTGGACTTCGTGCCCCCCCAGCTTGTTGATATATCTCACCGCCGATATATTGTCCATCGGTAGTATGATGCAACATTGAGCCCTGTCCTTGGTAAATGCTTTGACGGCGAAGGAGCCCGCGAGAAGCTCCAAGCAATTGATATGGAGAGCTAGCTTCTCCTGAGACCATTTCCCCCCTGCCTGATTGTGGCCGCATATGACTCCCCAGCCTGACCTGCTGGCGTCTGATTCTATAAGCAGCTCTGGCACGTCTCTGAATATGGCTCAGCCGTTCCATGCTTCCATATTGTGGAGCCACCAGAGAAGCTCCGTCTTGCTGTCTTCGTCCAAATTTCCATCCTTTCTGTAAGTATTTGATCCTGAGCCTCTGAAGAGCTCGATAATGTAATGGGCCGGGGAAGATCGCATGGACAGAGGCTGCAAGTAGTCCAACTATCCTGCTAGATTCCGAAGCGATATATCCGGTCTCCTAAGCGCTGTTCTCAGATCCTTCTTTATGGACTTTATCTTTGGCGCCGGGAGCGCTAGCGTGGCCTTCCCCGTATCTATCGTAAAGCCCAGGAAGTCCAACCTCTTGCACAGTGCCGGTGCCGACTTCTCTGTGCTGAGCAGAAATCCTAGTCCTGGGATCAAGGATGTCACCCGTTGCCCTTGCTTCTGCAACCTTTCCTTGTCTTCTGCCATCAGTAGGATGTCATCCAGAGAGACGATAGTTCGAATTCCCAGATCTCGTAAAGCTGTCGCGAGGGACCTCATAAGCTTGTTGAAGGCCCATGGCGCTGAGGCTAGACCGAATGGCAGGGTCTTCAATTGCCATGTCTCGTCTCTCCATACGAATCTTAAGAAATTCTGGTACTGTTGTGCTATGGGCACTGTCAGATATGCGTCTTTCACATCTAGACGCGCTAGGCAATCGTTCTTTCTGAGCAGGTCTGCTAGCAGATGGATTTCCTCCATCTTGGAAGTGTCTGTATACTAACCAGCTGTTTAGTTCCTTTAAATTGATGACTGGTCGTATCTTGCCTTTGCGGTGGACCAGAAACATGTTGCTCAGGAACCCTGCGGTGTGTGGTTGTGCTCTCTCTATGGCGTGTTTGTGCACAAGTGCTTGGATCTCTGTATCTAATAACTTAGCCTCTGCTTGCGAGCTGCGCATGCGCGGCGGGGGGTTTGGCTGTACTGGGGATTCTAAGAATTCTAGATCGAAACCCTGAGCAGTTTGTAGAACCCACGCGTCTGATGATAGCTTGCGCCAATTGTGCATAAAATGCAAGGTGATCCCTCCTAGTGGGGGTATCTTGCTGTGCGCTCTCTCACCTGTGGCATTGTTCTGATGTCTGAAGCAACCTCTGCCTCTGCGGCCCCTAAATCCTCTCCCTCCGTTTGGAAAGAAGGCGTCTTGATGACGAGATTCCCAGTATTCCCAGTATCGGGCCCTGGGGCCGTCTGTTTCAGTTGTATCGGCCAGTCGAGAGGCCTCTGTATCGACTGGCCCCTGCAAAAACCCTTCCAGGGAAGACCTTTCTTATTGATGCCTGTGCCTTCCGTAGGGCGGTATAAGTTCCCACAAATTTGTTAATTTCCTTCATGAACCTGTCTCCAAAGAGCAAACCTTGTGCTCCCTCCCCCGATTCATAGGAGGCCAGGTCTCCTAGCTTATTGTCTATTTTTAACAGCATTGACCTTCGCCTGAGCTGAAATTGTGTTATTCGCGTTCCCTAACATGCACACAGCCCTCGGGGACCAGCCTGCCAAAATAAACGGGTCTACTCGTTCTCCCGTGTCCTTGGATCTCTCCGCCAGGTCCATGATTTTTGCGATGGGCCCTGTCAGGTCCAGGATCTTGTCCTGGCAAGACCTCCAGGCATGGTCCATACCTTTCCTGCAGTCCTCCCCTGCCTTCGTGACAAAGGTCAGCATCTTAGGGTCGACTTCCGGGGTATCGGATACCTTTCCGGTAAGTTCAGGCCTAGGGCACTCTGCCTTGAGGCGGAACCTGGTTTCCTTTTCCAGAGGTTTACGTATTTTCTGCAACATGTACAGAGCCACTCTTGGTGACGGGGTCTACTCTGTGGACCTAGGGTGCCTAATAGTATCTGGCTCAAACATATCGGATATGTCATCTTCACCTGGGGTACTCTCCACTATGCTGGCTTTATTCTCGCAGGTCGATTCCACATGCTTCTCTTCCTGATCGAACTCCTCTGAGGATGAAAGAGCTCCCCCTATGTTTTTCGCCCCTGGGGTAGAGGGTACGAGGTTGGGCACTGCTGATTTTAATAGAAAGGCATTCTTAAGCCTGTTAAAGGCATTAGCTGCCTCCTGGGGCTTCTCTTTTTCCCCATTGATGAGCCCAGGGGGTGGGGGGGGGAAGGTAGACAAGTGTTTTCTCTTCCAGGCGACTTTACTCCCCCTTGTGGTATTTTCCAGAGGCTTATTAGTGGAGGTCCCCTCACCTGGATCATCATATAAGCCTGCTCTGGTGTCCAATAAATCCTCTAGGGCCTGTAATCTGTCCTGAACAGGTTGCACTCCCTGAGCCACTGCTCTTACAAGGGAGTCTCCCAATACTTCTTTAAAACTGTGCGGGAGGTCTATCTCCTCCTCCTCCTCCTCCTCCAGTACCTGCTCCTGGTCGCTGTATTCGGTCCAAGCCTCCTCTCCCCTGTCACAGGCCATTATTATTATTTGGATATATGGGGGGGGGGGAGGGGTGAGGGGTGCTGCTGCAGGCACTAACAGCCTGTGAAATTCGAGCTGGATGATGAATCAGCAGCTGCAAGGTTGCGAGTTTCAAATTTGCTTTATAATGCATATATTTTTTTTAAATACTCCATTCGCCTATGTATTCTTGCTGAAACGCAGTGAAAATGCTCTATTTGTACTCACGTACGGTCCGGAGCTCAGTACAGTCTGTCTCCCGTACGATTGTGCGACGTTGGAGAAAGGAGCGAATTGCACGTGCACGGACAGTTAACTAGTGCGTCATCGGCTCTGAAAGACGAGTGGGTCGCGTTGAGGAAAACTCGTTCTCCGATGATGCGAAATGCTACGAAATGACGACCGGAGCCCAATGCGATAGAGATCGCTCGTGGCTCGGTCTTTGAAGAAGAAAGAATGAGATTTCTAGAAATCTGAGAAACTTGACGAAATACAAACGTGTGCTTTCTTTTTTTTGCTGTTAATTACGCTGCGCGCTTCTTAACGTTACATCTTCACCACTATTATAATGCTATAGCGCGCTAGGCGCATTCTCTAAGAGATAAACATGTAAGTCATTAATAATGGCAAAAGTATCCAAAGGGTACTTCGCTTGTCGGATAGCAGCAAAAAAGAAGAGGAAGGGACCTAGAGCAGCAAGGATTTGTACCAGTAGGGGAGCCCTCATTGGGAAGCAGGACTGAGGCTGAGGACTACTATGCTGCTAGGTCTCATGGGGGCTGTAGTTTGGACACCCTTTCATATCATATTTTTTATTGATTTGTTTGTTTATGCCTGTTTGGCACTTTCAAACTGTTTTTAAAAAAAATGAAAGATTTAAAAAGCTGTTGGAAGCAGTAATAAAGGAGATTTAGCATGATGCTCGCCTCCGGACTTGTCATAGAATAATGAAATCTAGGCATAGGCCGACCCTTTTTCTTTCATCCCATCTCCTGAACTACTCGTCTTCAAGGTTATTACGATACTCTTCAGCCAAACTTATGGCTGTTCCAGGATCATTAGGAGAGAGTTCAATTTCGTATCTTGTTGACAATGTAAACATCCCTGTCCAGCTGCTAGGGAAACATTAGGGGGATGGGAACCTTAGTGGTGACCCCAAGAGTTTAGTCCTCTCTTTGTGTTATCTGGGTTCACCTAGGCACCTTCCTTTCCAGTTGTCTTCTACACGTCAGAGGGAGGGGACAGTCTACACAAGACCAGGTTACAAAGGGACAGCACTTTCACTCTGATGCTTTTTTGCCCATTCAGAAGAGTAAAATCAAGATCAACAAGGCGATTATCAGACCCACTCTGACATGCACCTCTCTGGCATGGAACACCTGCACAGAAACGCACTGGATTACCCTTCAAAAAGTGCAAAACAAAGCCCTACGTTGGGCAGAGTGACGGGAGCAGTTTCCCCTTCCCCTGTACTGAACACAATGGGCCTCATTACAAGTCAGCCGGTCCGGAAAGAATGGTGGTGGTAAATCCGCCACCACTGTTCTTTCCGGACTGGCTGATTAAGAGTCCTGCAGGCGGGAGGTGTCATTGCCGCTAGGTCTGACCTGGCGGGTTTAACACCACCCGCCTGCAGGCGGACATGGAAACACTGGCACCATTACAGCATGGTGCCGGTGTTTCCACTTCCCCATTCCCATGGAGTCCTAGGGGACTCCATGGGAATGGGGATTAACAGAATTCCGCCTCCGGAATTACTGGGTCAGCAGGGTTGTAATGCCCCAGTGATTCCGGCAATCACAGAGGCGGAATGGTAATAGGAGTCCGGCGGTAACCTGCCGGAATTTCCGGCACGGTTACCGCCGGACTCGTAATGAGGCCCAATGTCTCACTATCTATTATTTGAACTGACCTGCGAGTAATTAATGTCTCTTCTGCTAAACACCATCTTTAACCATATATAATTTAAAGCTGAGCCGGGAGAGATGTGTGCTTCAGTTAAAAGTACTCTCTTGAGGAGTACATACCATTAAGTTGTAGAACTATGACTGATGTCTAATCATTAAAGCTATGCTGTCACTTGCTTGTATGCATATCAACAAACGGCAGGCCTTCATCAAACAAGTGGAGATGTCTATCCTGTGTATACACAGAGGGACAATTAAAGACAAATCAAATTACCACTTGTCAGGCGTTTGATGGTAAACCAATTCTTATAACCATGTTACATTCTGGTACTTATAAACCTGGCTTTATAGTCTGAAACCTAGTGAAAACTACAATTACTGTACAGGCCTACTGAATAAAGTGTGCTGAAGGCAAAGAGTTTAACATCTGAGCCTTTACAGGGCACAACTCAAGAGCTTTTCTTCCACAGCAGTGGGTTATCCTGGGCCCCATTGTGATTCCCTCGGACTGTTGAGAAATTTTCAGCACTAAAACAGGGCTTGAAAAAAGGTGTCTCAGTAACATGTGTTTATGCGATCACCCTAGTTAAACCCTCCCCCCAGCTGACACACAACTATTAATATGTTATAACAATCAATATGCACATAAAAACGATAGTCTGGGCATAGAAGGGCCCGGCTAACAAAAGGTAATATTCATTGCTGCATCTGAAGGATTATTAGAAGTCTCGCCTTCAAGCAGACAACAAAAAAGACAACAAAAAATAAATTTGATTTAGTGCTGCACGGGCAGCATGAGTGCAAGGGAAGTAAAGGGGAAAGAATTTCACATACAGAATAGGCACAGAAATTGCAAGCTGCACATAAACCTACACCTTCCCCATCACACCCACTCTCCCCCGCTAAGCCCACCCACTTAGCTCTATTCTAATTTCAATATTTGGCAACGTGTTTTTGCATGGAGCTCACTCTCCTACACCCAAGGTTTACTTACCCTCCTTAATTCTTATGCTTGAATGATAACGGGGTAATTTTTCCTTCCAAAGTGTACCTCAGTATTTACTGTTAGTTAGTCAAGCCTAAAGTTTGAACGCCTTTGCTCGGGAGTCAGTATAGGGATTGCAGTGCACGGGCCGTCTGGACAGATCTTTTCAAACCAAGGATGTCTGGCTGTTTGATTTTAGACTAATTAAGCATGCAACTGCGATATCTTGTGTACAGTCTACACACCATTGAATTCTGGCACCCTGGACTTGGCCCTTCATCCTTCAGAAATTGATAAATTGAGTAGCTTGATGATCATCCATCTTTTTCCTATTGACCAACCTGTATCACTCAATGCCTAGTCACCCCCACATGGAAGATGATCCCCTAGTCTTCAGAAAACTGCTTAAAACCTAACTGTTCACTAGACTATAACAGACAAAATTAGCAGGACACCACTGACCAAACCAGGCAGAACTTTCAACTTCTAGCCACTCCAAGCTGGGACTGTAAGACTCACCAGAACCACACAGATCTGCAACTCCCAAAGGATGGGCCATTTGGATTTTAAAAACAAAATAGCTACCATGAATCTTGACACAAAAACGGATCTGAGCGCCAACCCCACAAACAGGACACAGGTAGACTGATCCGTTCAAATCAGCCTCACTGACGTGCAGGACATGTGTGTGCTTAAATCAGAACACCATGGAGATCGGAATTCAGTTGTGACAGTCTCCCCAACTTTTTCTCCCCATCACACATAAGACACAGACACCACCCCACAAGCATCATAAAATGATGAAACCCAAAACAGTAACACCACCTCATTAGGATAGATAACACCACAACTTGAACTGCACTGATTCAGTATAACAAACACATTACTTATCTTTCGGTAACATTCTTACGGATGGTTTTTCCTCCCACAGATTCCTCATCTTGGATATCTATCTCCCAGCGCAGCTGCTCTTCGGAATCCTTCTGCCGCCATGCTGTGCATCATGGTTCCATGTTGGCTCTGCTATACGTGTCACGTGCCTGACATGACATTGGGGCCAGCATATATAGAGGCGCCACACTGCGATGCTGAGGGACCGCACAACCAAGGTGTACTAGCTAACTGCCAAGAGGGGTAGGCAGGGAGGGCCATGAGGAATCAGTGGGAGGAATGTCCATCAGAAAGAACATTACCGAGAGGTAAGCAACATGTTCTTCTAATGGACTCCTTCCTCCAATGGAGTCCTCATCTTTCACTGACTCCAAAAGAAGTTTAATGACAAGGAGGAGGGAGGTTAGCAAGCACACCACCAAAACCAGATCACTCTGAAGGACAGCTCTGCCAAAACGATCACCCTGACCAGACAGACTCTAAGCAGTAATGCTTATCAAACGTGTGCAAAGAAACCCACATAGCCCCTTGGAAAATATCCAAAACAGGGACTCCACATTGCAGAGGCGAGGGACCTCTTTGCCAGCCAGATCATACCCTTCTGAGATGCAGAGAATGATCCATCAAGACAAGGTCTGTTTGTCACAGCCCTGCAATCTCTGGCACCAGCGTAACCAACAAAAAGCTTGTTGTCGTTCTTGCCTCGCTCGTCCGAGAGAACTTGAGGGCCAGAGCGGATACAGCTGATGGAAACCCTCCTCTGCCTAGGAAGGATGAGGCGGAGGAAAGAAGACAGGCAGATGGATGTGAAAGTCCGAGCCCACCTTCGGAAAGAAGGAGGATCTTACTCTCAAAGTCGCCTTTTCCTTGGAGAAAAATAAATAGGGATGCACAACTAATAATGCTTGGAGCTCACTCACCCATCTAGTGGTAGTAATGCCGACCAGGAAAATCACCTTTAGGATGAGCAATCTTAATGAACAAGATGAAGGGGCTCAAACGGAACGTCCACTAAAAACATTAATACCAAATTGTTATTCCATGCTAGGAAAACAAACTGGTGTGGGAGAAACATGTTAGAAAGACCCCTCAGGAATTGAATGACCGTGGGGGATCATGAAAAAGGAGCCATGCTCTGGAGTCTTCCTGAAGACTGAAATAGTCACAATATAACCCTTCACCGTACCAACCTGTAGGCTTGTCCTGGCCACAGACAGAAGAAATTCCAACACAGCAAATGTGGAGCAAGTAAAAGGGTTCAGCACGAATCCGACAAGTTAAGCTATCTGCAGGCATAGATGGACTTGGTGGCAGGTCTTCTAGCAGTACGTCCTCCAACAGTTCCCATTCCTTATACTTAGCCTTTCAGCAGCCAGGCATGAAGGTTCAGGCTGCTGAGGTTCAGGCGCAGGAACCCTCACAGTGGGAGAGGAGTCTGTTCTCGGCGGCAGACACCAGAGATGGCAGATGGCCATGTCTAGCAACTCTGGTAACTACGTTCTCAGAGTCCAGTCTGCAGCAATCAAGATCATTGTGAACCCAAACGGGCACAGTCTCTGGAGAACCAGCGCTATGACAGATGGGAAGCAACACACAGAGAAGGTCAAAGTTCCTCTCGACTGGCAAGGCACCCCCCCAGATCTCACTGACAAGGTAACTCCCTGAAGCAGAAACAATTGCACTTCCTGTTCACACTGGAAGCAAAGAGGTCCACTGGAGGAGCACCCCAACGGGAGATAATCTCCTCCAGAAACATGTGGGAGTTTGAAGACTGTCTACTCAATGTATCCACCAGCATGTTCTCCTTGTCGGCCAGGTGGGCCGCAGTTAGAAGAACAAGTTACTCTCTTACCTAGTAACGTTCTTTCGATGGGATGGTCTGACGACGTATTCCATATCTATGACAGTAATCACCACAGCTGTGCTGCTTCGGAAAATCTTTCGGCATCTGCGTCCTGCGTCGATGACGTCGATATGCTGTCCTCGAGGGCCTGCGTCGAGCCGACGTCACCGGATGTTATAAGTAGGACGCACGACGCCCGTAGCCTCAGTTGTAGTTTTTTCCTCCAGAAAATGTGGCACCCATCGTCTGCCAGTAGGACCACAGAAAGCCTTGCGTAAACGTAAGCTGCAATCGCATAAGAAATTCTGTAGAGGGAAAGGCAGGGAGGGAGCGATATGGAATACGTCGTCGGACCATCCCATCGAAAGAACGTTACCAGGTAAGAGAGTAACATGTTCATCGAGGGGATTGGGTCCTCCGACGTATTCCATATCTATGACAGACTCCCAAAGCAATACCAACGAAAGGAGGTGGGAGAAGAATTTAGAATATACAAATTTAGAATGCCCAATCAAATTGCAGAGTAAAGGACCGCCTTGCCAAAGGCCAGATCCTGCCCATGGATAGAATCTAAGGAGTAGTGACGTACAAAAGTATGGAACGAAGCCCAAGTGGCTGCATCACAGATGTTACGAATAGGAACACCCCTCTGCAGGGCAGTAGAGGCAGCCATACCCCTAGTCGAATGGGCCCGTAAGCCTACATGAGGGTCCTTACCCGCCAGGCGGTAACATTCAGAAATTGCCAAGATAATCCATCTAGATGAAGTCTGCTTAGTCACAGCTTGTCCCAAACGCCTTTCAGCGTAACCAATTAAGAGCTGATTGTCCACTCTGACCCGGGACATGCGTGAAATGTAGAGACTTAAAGCTCTCCTAGGATCTAACCTATGGAGCCTCTCCTCGTCCTTACCAGGATGCGGAGGAGGATAATAAATGCCGGAAGAACAACCTTCTGGCTTAAATGAAATTCCGACACCACCTTCGGAAGAAAGGAAGGACGAACTCGAAGGACAACCCTGTCCTTATGAAACACGGTGAAGGGTGGCTTAACTGAAAGTGCCTGTAACTCACTCACTCTGCGAGCGGAAGTGACCGCAAATAAAAATACAGTTTTAAGGGTTAACAGTCTCAAAGGACAAGAATGTAAAGGCTCAAATGGAGCACCCATTAGAAACTTGAGAACAAGGTTCAAATCCCAACCGGGCACCTGGAAAGGTGACGGAGGGAACACATTAGTGAGCCCTTTCAGAAACTGAGAAATTAAAGGAATTTTAAAATAAGAACACTCCTCAGACGAGCGCTTAAATATGGACAGCGCCGCCAGGTAACCTTTAATGGTACCCACTTGCAAGCCCCTGTGGGCTAAAGAAAGCAAAAAAGACAGAACTACAGGAATGTCACATGAAAAAGGATCCACATTCTGAACCCTGCACCAGTCGCAAAACTTTCTCCAACGGCAACGGTACAGGGACTTAGTTGCAGGCCATCTGGCCGAAAGCAACACCTCCATCACGTCTTCAGGGAGGTCCCAATCTTTATACCTCAAGCTTTCAGAAGCCAAGCTTGAAGGTTGAGGGATCTGACCTCTGGATGGAGAACCTGACCCCCCTCCCGTGAGAGCAGATCGTCTCGGTATTGAAGACGACGTGGAGGGCAGATGGACAAGTCGAGAAGGTCCGGGGTACCACGTCCTCCTGGCCCATGCCGGAGCAATGAGGATCATCCGGGAACCGAACCTCCGCAGCACTTGTGGGATGACGGGGACTGGAGGAAACACGTACAGCAGTGGGAACGACCACTCCACCACGAACGCGTCCTCCTAAGGCTCCTCTTGGCGGAAATTCCAGCGAGCAGAACCTTTCGCACTTCCGGTTGACACTGGAGGCGAAGAGATCCACTTGAGGGGTCCCCCAAAGGGCAAAGATCTCCAGGAGAATCTCCTGAGCCAACTCCCACTCGTAAGAGATCGCACTCTGCCTGCTCAGAGCTTCCGCCGTCTCGTTTTCGTCTCCGGCCAGATGAGCTGGCGAGATCGAAATTCCCTGCTGGATGGCCCAGCACCAGAGCTGCATCGCCTCCCTGCACTGAGGAAGTGACCCCCCCGCCCCCTTTTTGTTGAGGTAGTGCATGGCCACTGTGTTGTCCATCAGAATCGGGACAGATTGATATGGAGTCTGGACTCCGACGGAGACCAATGACCGCTGACTGTCACCTCGTTGGCATGAGCTCCCCATCCCGTGAGGGACACGTCCGTCACGATCGTCACCTCCGGCCAGGGCCGCCAAAACGGAGACCCCCTCATCAGATTGCCTTCGACGGCCCACCACAGAAGGTCCTGGGCGACCGAGGGCGGCACCTGAACGAGGTCCGACATCCTGCCAGAGGACTGCGACCACTGGAGCTTGAGAGCCCATTGCAAAGATCTCATCCGCAACCTGGCCTCTGGCACCAGAAGAATACAGGATGCCATGAGGCCGAGCAACCTCAAGAACTCGAATGCTGGGAGACTCTGGGCATGTTGAAACTTGTGCACCATCTGCTGAATGTGGTGAGCCCTCACCTGGGGAGGAAAACAGTGCCCCAGGGACGTGTCTAGCACTGCGCCGATGTACTGGAGCCGCTGAGTTGGCCTCAAGTGAGACTTCTTTAAGGTGAGGGACAAGCCCAGCTTGTGAAGGGAGTGGCAGGTGACTGGCAGATGATCCAGGACTTGCTCGGGAGAGCGTGCTCTGATCAACCAATCGTCCAGGTAGGGGTAGACGTGAATCTCCCCTTTCCTGGGAGATGCTGCCACCACCACCATGAACACACTAAGGGGAGTCCCCCGGATGGACCATTCAAAAGCAAATACAAATTTAGTGACCCAGTCTTAACTCGTACTGGGTCCCACTCCGTAGGTTATTCACATCACCACACAGAATGTAATACACAGTGCACTAGAGTTTTCATTTAATATAAAAAAGTTTTTTTTAATTTTATTGCTCAGGCATGAGTCCTACGTTTCACAGAGTAAAACAAACCACATACAAACATATATTGATGAGAAGAATTTAAATATGCATCTAATAACATTGTTATGATTAATTCATAAAAGTTCAAGGTGCCACAGCCACAATTCTCTAAGATGGGGGAGACCGGGCACACATGCTGTCTTCCTGACCCTATCTGGCTAACAAGTCACAGAGATACTACATAAAGCGGTGTCACCTTATACAAATTCTAAAATTACTTCAACATGGCGAAGTGATTTGCACCTGACCAAAAAACACACATCCCAGGCCACCACCACCATGAGCTTGGTGAAAACCCTCGGGCGCAGGTCAATCCGAACGGCAGGACCCGAAACTGAAAGTGCGAGTCGCCAACCGCGAACGTCACGTACTTCTTGTGCTTGGGATGGATCGGCACATGAAACTAAGCGTCCTTGAGGTCGAGAGACACCAACCAGTCCTGAAGTTGAAGGGCCTAGAGGACTTGAGAAAGAGTAACCATCTTGAACTTGTCCTTCCTGAGGAGCTTGTTCAAACCGTGCAAGTCCATGATGGGTCTCAATCCTCCGTCTTTCTTCGAAATCAAAAAATAAAGGGAATACCATCCCTTGTTCCTCTCCGCTACAGGCACCAGTTTTATAGCGCCTTTCTCCAGCAGTGATTGAATTTCCTGCACAAGGAGCGGATCCGGACTCTTCAAAGAGAGGTTCCCTGGTGGATTGTCGTGAGGCCTCTGCCAGAAAGGAAGACAGTAGCCGTGGGCTATGATCTCCAGAACCCACACATCTGAAGTAATGGCACGCCATTCTACAAGATGCTGTGCCAGCCTTCCCCCAACCGGAGAAGCATGGGCCTCATGACTGAGCTGACGCGGCTGCGGCAGTGCCTGAGGGCAAAGAGGCAACTACTTGCGCGGCCTTGGCACCTCAAGTACCTTGTGTACCACCTCTGGCACTCATACGGTTGCCCCTTTGACTAGCAGCTCCTCTCGATTTACTAAAGGACGAGTAATATCGAAAGGAACCTCCCCTCCATTGCTGTCCCCTAGGACGAAAAGGCAGAGGTTGGTGGACTGCAGCGCCCAACGACTTCGCTGCAGCTTTGGATGTCTTCAACCTCTCAAGACTCTCGTCAGCCTTGCTGCCAAAAAGATGGTCACCATCAAAGGTGATTGTTACAAATGCCATATCATATCATGTTGAAGAGCCTGGCTTGCACATCCGGAGCAAAACCCGACTTCCGCAACCATGCCAACCTGCGCATTACGGTGCTCGCCGCCATGGACCGGCTGACGCAATCAACCATGTCCAGACCCGACTGAACGGATTCACACATGGCGTCCTTGCCATCCTGCACGATAGCAAGGAAACCATCCTGTTCCTCCCCTTCGGGGATATGATCAGCCGCTAAGGAAATGCAGTTCCACAGAGTGTGCGTGAAACGAGACAAGGCACAAACAGAATTGGCAGCCTGAAGCGCCATACCCCCAGAAGAAAACACCTTCGCCCAGCCGTCAAAACATTTGGCTTCCCTATCAGGAGGGTTTGTAGGATATGCCTGCTTTGCGGGGGGCGTAGCCGCCTGCACCACCAAACTCACCGGAGTAGGGTGCGTTGTCAAGTAGCAGGGGTCGCCACTGGCTGGGCGAAATTTCTTAGGCAAGGACTTGCTCACTGCCATGAGACTCTCCGGAGAAGTCCAAGTCGCTGCCACCCTTCTCTGCAAGGCCATATGGAATGGCTGCACCTGGTCAGTTGGAGGACCTTGGTCCAAGATATCAGTCAGATCATCCTGCTGAAAATCCCCAGGGGGCGAGGGGGGGCAGACCAACCCAGGTATTCAGGGACCCTCGACATGAGGCGCTGATATGAAGATTTGGCATGCGTGCCAGGCTCCGGCCTACCAAACTCCACCTCCGGAGAGGTGTCTAGACCACTGGCATCGTGCAGCGACTGAGGCAGGTCCTCAAGTTGACTTTGACCAGAAACAATGTCTTCAGGAACCAATGCAGGAACCTGACCTTCCTCAGACCCCTCATCCACCTCAGAAATATAATCCAGAGGCTGGAAAGAGAGTACAGAAAAAGGCACCAAGACATGTTTAGCCTTAGCCATCACCTTATGGGGGGAGCCACCGTGCCACGGGGTACCTCCGACAAGGCTGCCTCGAAAGGCGCCGAGGGCGTCGACGGAATGGGCGTCGACGTCGAGCGTGGCGCCGACAGCTTCGAAAGAGTCCGTCGACGACCTCGGCGTCGATGTCTTCTTTGAAGACTTCACAGAGTCTCGCGGTCTCGATGGTGTCGAGGACCAGGACCTGGAAGGACCTGGAACGGGCATGCCTAGAGCGACCATCCTTGTCCAACCGGGACCTCGAAGGCGCCCGGTGGTCGCAACGACTGCTCGAGCCCGAAAGCGGACAAGCAGTGTTCTAGCGCAGCCTCGACCGGCGTCCTCAGACGGTGCGGCCGGACCGGAGACCTGCGATTGAAAAATCGCTAGCATCTCCTTTCGGAACGAATCCCATTCCTCAGGAGTGGAATGCTTGTTGGGACAAGCTACCCGCCGACGGGCGGAGTCCTCGCAAGAGGACGAGGAAGGCGACCTGTGACGGCGCTTCCTGGAGTGCCTCGAAGAGGCAGAGGAATGGCGGGACTGACTCCCAGACCGAGAACCCCCGGACTCACGACGATGATGCGGAGAGTCGCCCCTCGAATCGTCCGTCGAAAGACCAGTGGAACGCGTCTTCCGGGGCTTGGCCACCTTACCGACCGACAGCTTCTTCTTACGCCTTCGAAAAGGCCTTCAAAGTGAGCAATTGGCAGTAGACACAGTCGTCTGTATCATGGTCCTCCCCGAGGCACCAGAGGCAAGCGTTGTGCGTATCCGTCAGGGACATCTTGGACCCACACACCCGACACTTCTTAAACCCGGACCGTGGGGTGGAGGAAGCCGAAGACATCATCTTATGAACAAACAGGTTCGAAGAACCGAAAGAACAGGATTCAGTAGAATCGAGGCACGCCGAGATCCCCGAAGCAAACACGTTCGCGGAAAAACGGAACTGAGGCTACGGGCGTCCTACTTATAACATCCGGTGACGTCGGCTCGACGGAGGTCCTCGAGGACAGCGTATCTATGTCATCAACACAGGACGCAGAAAGATTTTCCGAAGCAGCACAGCTGTGGTGATTACTGTCATAGATATGGAATACGTCCGAGGACCCAATCCCTCGAAACATGCTGTTCTGCCGAGCCCAGAAGCACAATCGCATTGCTTCTCTGAACAAGGAGCCCACACCACCACTCTTCTTGAAGTAATGCATGGCTACAGTGTTGTCCGTCAGGACCAACATTGTCTTGCCCTTCACAGAGAAGAAGCGACCAGGGCTAGACTGCTTATCTCAAGCTCCAGCAGATTGATTTGCTCCCGGCACTCTGATGTGGACCACAGTCTGCTCACAGTAAGGTCTTGGAGGGCAGCGCCCCAGCCCTTCAGGCATGCATTCTTGACTAGAGCCACTTGCGGCCAAGTTTGAAGAGGTTGTCCTTCACAGACGACCATTGCAGGACTCCAGATACTTTCCAGCCGAGACCAATAGAAGGCCTGATGTTCGTCCCTGAAGCTGCAACCACTGTGAGCTCAGAAGCCATGCAGTGACCTCATGTGCAGTTGGGACTCTGGAACCACATGGATGTATGAGGCTGTAAAACTGTGAAAGCGCAGAAAAGCAGGGGAAGGAACATTTGTCTGTGGCTGGAAAATGTGGACTATATTGTAGATGTTTGCCACTGTGTCATCTGGCAGAATCCCCGGCAGAGGCGAGAATCCAAGACCGCTCCGATAAATCACAGGGACTGGGACGGTGAAACATGAGAGTTCATGAAGTTCATGGAGAAGGCCAAGCTCTGCAACAGGCTGCACGACCGGTACAGGTGTGTTGAAGCTAGTACTAGGGCAAAACATGAAAGCCTTCCCTTCTGAGGTGAGCAGTCACCACTGCTAGCAGTTTGGTGAAATCCCTGGGTGTAGAAGAAAGTCCCAAACGAAGGATCTTGAACTGTGTCCCTTTTCCGTGAGGGAGAACCCTCCCCCTTGTGAGGCTAGGGAGCTGAGCCCACTCTGCATGACCCTCCCTAGGGGTCGAGGAAAGTGGGACCTCGCTGGGGAAGTCTCCCCTCTTGGGAGCAAGAAGCCCCGTACACGCAACAAATTCCCTGGTGCTCTCAAAGTGATGGCATACATGGATTTGGCCAACATAACGGAACATTGCTATCCACAACAGGAAACTAAGACTATTCCTTAAGATCAGTCCTAACAATGGACTGTGCTGAGGATGCTGAAAAGGAATGATATGACAAGAGAGAGGTAGAGCTGGCGAGAGAGGTTGAGAAGCCGGAAAGCAGAGTGAACCAGGGGAAGGCCCATGTGCGTAGCAGAGGAAGGAGGCGGGGCACTCGCAAAATGCAGAGATTCCATAAGCCAGTCGAGCTCCGACAAAGAGCCAAAGATGCTGGTATGCCAACATGTGACAACGGAAGAAATCACAACTCAATTGAAGAGAGTTTGGTGGTGGCGTGACCACACAGCAAAGGTGGGAGGCAGTCTGCCCGCAGAACGATGATACCACTAATGGGGGAACAAAGCACTCCTTATCCAGGATACAGAGCAAGTTCGGTTTGTAAGACGAGAACGAAATGCACTTGAACCAGACGGCATGAATAGTGAGCTGCGAGTCAAGAAGAAGCAGAGAGAGAGTACAGGACCTTACTGGTACCAGTGACATAACCCCTCAGAACAGAAGGTAAAACGGGGAAGGGGTTTAGCAGACAGTTGAAAGGGACTCATAACTCCCAACAAAACTTGTTCCATAAGTACTGGAAATAAGCAGAGGAATGAGAATCATGTTCATGAAAAGTCAGAGCTTCATGAAATACACAAAGTGGGCGAGAGTAGAGTTGTAAACACGCCAACTTGGGAGAAGGGAAAAGTCAATCCAGGTCCCAAAGAGAAAATAGTAAAGACATCTGGGAAAAACACACCCAAGCGATTAGGAAGTCAAAACTCAAACATAACCAGAACGAAGAAAGGTAGGTGATCCCCTAAACCTTCATGCCAAGTGCAAATATCAACGTGAACAAAAAGGGGGATGGGATAGAGGTGGTAAACATGCAATAACTATTTTATTATTTGAATTGACTGGCTTAGTTACCATAAATCATATGTTCCACGATACCACATAATCAATACTAAATACATACATGGCAAAAACAGCACATAACATCATAATACATAAATATTTCTGAGTTTAAACGGTGCAATAAAGTGCAAAGTGCCTTTTCAAGAGCTCACCCATAAAGACAAGCCGTAGAACATTAACAGTTGTCTCGCCTAGTAGACTGGTGTTTTCTTCGCATTCTGCATGAACCAGAAGGGCACCATCTTAAATTCTGTACTATATGCATGGAATTTGCCAATTATTGATTGATGTTTTAGGATTCCGGAGGTCCCTGCGAGGCACCAGTTTAGAGTATACATACATTTTGCACTGTTGCACTTTTCTCTATGACTATTTGGATCGATTAATTTTACTATGCACTTTATTGTGCTGTTTAAATTCAAATCACAACACAGAGCAGCCGGGAAGACAACACTAATACTCTAGTGCTCAAGACATCCGCAGAGGACGAGGTGGCAGAAATTGAAGCGGAGGAGCCAGACCCTTTTTGCAGCACGGCCAAAGCTGAGTCGATTGGAATCTGGAACCGAGGCAGACTCGGAGCGGGACTTGCTCATAACCAACATTTCAAACTATTCTCTCTCAAACATCGAAGAAAGAGCTATTAGCAAAGGTTTAGGATAAAGGCATTACCTGTTCGAATTTAGGATTCAATTAAAAGAATTCATGAGAAAACTGCATATTAAAGAGTTGTTGGGTTTTGGTACTTTTTGGTGGCATAAGCCACCAACATATCGCCAACACCATGGCTACAGTAAAGAAAGGGGTTCCAAGAAGCAGTCTTCGTGGTCGTCATAGAATCTACTAGAGGGCAACCCCTACTCTGTCTGGGGTGCTATCAAGGAAAATAAAACAAAAAAGTGCCCTGCGAGGACATTTATTTTCTCTGAACATAATTTGCAGAAAACTAATTCGATATGGTTTTTATGTCATGAAAGGTGGAGATCAGTGCATTTAATGCCAACCTATTGTGGTGCACCCCAATGAATGAAAGGGGCAGACTGCCTACAGGGCCTTACCATTGTATTCAGTAAAGATCATGAATAACTCACTCAATTGTATTCAGTTTATTTAATGAAAAGTAAAAGCAAAATCATATCTAGCCATCAGTACATTAATCATCAAAAAATGACAAATTCTAAGAAAAATTAGTAATGAGAAATTCGTCATGCTTCGTCTCACACACTTGCTTTATTTCTCACCCTCTCACGGTCAACCTTTCTCACTCATATTTCCTCTTGCTCATCATAAATGGCACGCTCTCTTAATCATTTCCTCCCTTGCTCAGCTTTCCTTCCATATTCTTGCCCGCGCCCCTTGTCGCATCCTCCTTTGAAACTTTTCACTCTCCTCCTTCCACCCAGGTGCCTATAAATGCACATGCAAAGAACATCAGTAAACGCTAAAACTATTGGCATTGCCAATGCTTCTTTCTAGTGCTAATTCATACCAGTCTGATAATCGCAAGGGTTTGAGGAAACCATCCACCTTGCACCCCATTTTCATTCATTCTGTTGAGAATCTCTAGTTTTTTAGAAAAAGTACTGGAGCAAGTGGGCAGATTGGAACAGACCCAGCAGCAAACTTTTTGTAATCTTAGTCGGGAAGCGAAATCGGCCTTGGAAAGTCTCTCCAATAACCGAGAGATTATAATAAAAAGTGCTGACAATGGAGGAGCAATTGTCAGCCAAAATTCAAAGAATTACATTGCAGAATTTCACCGTCAACTATCAGGCAACAATAGCTATAAACAGCTAGAGGAGGACCCTAATGATAATCTTAAATCAAGTATTTCCATCAAAGTACAAAAAGCGGTTGAAAGACAATGGGTAACTTAAGAGGAAACAGATTTCCTAATGAACAACAATCCGAGCAAACCATATTATTATTGCTTGCCCAACATTCATAAAAACTTGCAACAACCACTGGGACGTCCGATTGTATCGTGCATTGATTCAATATTGGAACCGCTCTCAAAATGTGCAATAAACGGTTTCAACCCAGCACTTCACCTAAGTCAATGCCTAGCATGATATGGCCAATTGAAACCCTTATTTATATATTTTTATGTCAAAGTTCTTTTATTTATGGATGATGTACCCTTATATCACGCCCCTCTCTTTCAATCCCCCCCGGTCTCACTGAACCAAGAAATAGGTTTTTTTGCAAGTTAAAATATTTGACGGATTGAACAATATATATCACACTTTTATGAATATGAACAATAGCTAAACATCCTTATGTGGGTTCAATGAATGCAATGTGATGAAATTAATGCAGCACAGAATAAACTAGATATGAATTCAATCACAGACAATGTAATCACTCTTTCCCCCTGATACTACTCACTCCCCCCTATATGCAATATGAAGAGATGGAATGAAGGCACACAGGTTTCAGGAATAATAATCCACAAAGGCAATTTCAATCCCGATTCCCCCCAGCAAGCTTAGAGAGAACAGGAATGATTTTAAAACGGGTCAAATGCTTTTAAATGTGATTGAAATGAATGGGAAAAATGCTAAAAATTGATTTTAATTCGCTAAATAGGATTCAGACCTAGTGAGAGTCACTTTGAATAGGTTCAGGTAGACACTAGAAATGATGTTTGAATGATTATCAGATAGGAAACGAAATTCAGAAGTTGAATGCAAGAAATAGCTATTTTACATGGAGTGAAATTGAGCCAAATGCAAAATCGCGGCTAACTTTTCAGCGCGCGAGAAACACAATTACGGAAAAACTATAAGGAGGTGGAATGGAGTCCTTAGTTTGTTTGAAAGCTGAGGATTTTAGCTTCAAAATGACATTTAAACTTCGTTCCTAGCAGGTATGGTTCAGAAGTTACAGAGGTTTCGATTTTTCTCAAAAAGAGGTCAAGATTTTACAAATGAGATTGCGCTTTTGAAAATTTACCAACAAGGATGGGCTTATACTAAGGGGCTATGAAGATACAAGATACCCAACAGCCAGCCACCAGAGCAGGGCGCCTCCGCTCCAAGTTTTGTCCGCAGGGCACTTGACGTTCTTCAGAAAAATATCAGTGCACAGATGATTATCACTACAGTTATCACAGGATTATATGAATTAGAGAAGGATTCAGGATGGACAAAAGAGATTCTACAATGCAGTTTAGGTTATGTTGGAATGGGTTGGATTGGATTACTTAATACTAAGAGATGGCTATGGACAGTTCTATGCTAAATACTCACAACTATGGTTTGGAATGGGCCCGTCAAAGATCTGGTCAAAGGTTTGGCTGGAATTCGCTCACCACCGGACAGGTCTCAGGCGCTTAGTTCTGCTCTGAGCAAGGCACTCTGGTCTGCACGGCCTCTTGGACTGGATCTGATGGGTTGGTTCTGGGTACAGCTCTGCTCTACTGATCTGGATCTCGGGGTTCTAGCAAGGGTTCTTAGCCAGAAGTAGCAAAACAGCTCAGCCAGGCTGTTGGATCAGTTAGGCCCCTTGGAAGTTTAGGGGTTAAATCAGGTTGCAAGATTTTAAAGGCCTGCTGAGAAGGGTT
The DNA here is from genome assembly GCF_040938575.1 of Ambystoma mexicanum. Taxonomy (NCBI): domain Eukaryota; kingdom Metazoa; phylum Chordata; class Amphibia; order Caudata; family Ambystomatidae; genus Ambystoma; species Ambystoma mexicanum. The sequence continues at coordinate 845,585,330 of NC_090941.1, read as the reverse complement.
CAGCTTTTTGGGTTGGGCCTCTGCTTCAGGGTTCTGGAGTCTGGATATGGGTTCTGGAGTCTGGATCTTCCTTCAGAGTGCTTCGCCGGTCGATCAGTGATGGGTGTATATGTATGTGTCTTGCCTGTCCTCAGCAGTCCCTATTTATCCATTTTCCAAAGGGGTGGGGAGGCTGATTATACTATGCCCAACCCTCTAAGAATGTGATGGGCCAGAGAATTCCCTCTCCCCTGATTTGAGAAGGAACAGAGTGTCATGATGTGTCAGAGTGACACTGTGTTTACGGTCCAGAGAAAAATCCCCCCCCTTGTTTCTGTTCCAGAAAATCTATTTTCATAAAAAACATATTTACAATATCCCCAACCTGCTAATATTACATATACACATCACAGATTAATTAAGGCACGTCTCTGTTCAAGTTCCAACATCATAAGAGTTTTGGTTCACAAAAAATGTTCACGCTTTTGGTTGGTTTCTCAATGTTAAATCTGTACAACTTTTTCCACATACATGCACATACCATCTGGGCATATTCCTGTACATTTTCATATTTTTAACATAATCACAACTGCTACAAAGTCCACATTTTGATAGTTCAGTCTCTGAACATCGCAGAAATTCCAGAGTCGTTTCTACTTGTGGGCAATATTTTCATTTCAATAATCTATAAATTCCTTATTTTTGCCAGTTCGGTACAATATTTTATAAATCTTTTCCCAAAACAATATTTTCTGTGCTCTCTGAATACACACAATGGTTTGTCTCCGCCTCCAAGGTCTTCGCTGGGCTAGAGAGTCACATGGGCTTGTCTTCCTGGGCAGCTGGTATCAGTTCACACCCGAATTAGCATTTCCATTCAGTTCAAGGGAGTTCTTGGTCTCCACTCAGAATAGCAGAGCCAGTCCCCTCCTCCCCTCATTAGCATTCAAATGAGATTTCCTGTCCTTTTGGTGGGAAGCAGAAAGGTGGTGTGTTCCTCATTGGGGGAAAACCTATTTGAAGTTTAGCTGAATCAGGTTACCTTACAGTAAATTGTGACATTGTTCTGTGTGGAAATTAAAGTTACAAATTTAAAAAACAAGCAAACATATCTTCCACTCCAGTATTTTTCAACATAGAAATTAAATAGGGGCAACCTATATTGAATTTGATGGAAGTCTCTTCTGTTCTATACTTAGATTTTGAGACACAAGTTTACATGACAGGTTTAGAGATCGCCAGCTTCTGATACAGGTGAGTAACGGTACTGCACCCATTTTTGGCATATTTCTTTCACAGCAAGCCTCTTTAAAGGTGGATTTTGTTCTGATAAATGTACTTCTGCTGATATTGTATTCATGTGGATTCTTGAAGTAGAATGATGTTTAACACCCGACAAGGAGGTTGGATCTTTTGTGTGGTTTCAGAACCATGATTTTTGCACTTTTCACAGCCAAGGAAAAACGGATTTTTAAAGCAGCTCTGCGTTTCCCTTTCAACGATTTTGCTCTGTGGGCAGCCAAATGATGGGTTTTGGCAGTGGTCTTCCGTGTTACCACTGACATAGGCAAAAGTGAATTGGCAGCCTATTTTTCAGGTTCTCCTGCGCACTTCTGGGTGATTTTTAGTGAGCAGAATGCTTTCCGGCAGCCATTTTGATGTTGCTGATGCAAGCAATGCACAGTGATGTTGCAGGGCATGGACTAGTGGGTTAGAACATCCCACAGTGCCCACCACTACCTCAATCCATTGGTCAAAAACATTTTAAAATGTGGACTTTGATCCCCAGAAAAACCGATTGATTGGGTTAGACATTGGGCCTAACTAAGAGTGTTCCGGTCTGGAAACAACGGTGCTGGTAAGCCTACTGGCACCGGTGTTACCGGACTGGCACAGTCGAGTCTGCGGGTGGTCTGACCTGGCGGGCGGGACGGCAGCCGGCCACAGACTTTCACAGAAGCACCTGCACCGTTATTATGGTGCCGGTACTTCCGTCATCCCCATTGAGTCGTATGGGACTCAAATGGGAATGGGGAATAACTATTTTCCAGCGCCTGACTTCCAGGAACACCAAGGTCGTTCCCCCAGTGTTTCCAGCAAGCCAGGCGATCCCCTAGTGTTTCCGGCAAGCCAGGCGCCAGAAAATATTGCAAGTCCGGCGGCAACCCGATGATAGCACTGGCTGGGTTACCGCTGGACTTGTAATGAGGCACATTGTCTCATTGTACAGAAGGATCCCTCAACATGCTACTCTCGAGGTGGTTGAAGAGGTGCTATTGAACAAAACTGAAGGTGACACTGTCCCCAATTCGTTCTTATGGTGTGTTGATTTGGCTTTAACATGTAACTATTTCGAGTTCATGGGAATTTTTCAACAAATCCTTTGGGGGCCACTATGGCCCCCAGCTTGGCAAATGTATACGTCAGGAATTTGGAATAATTGTTATTGTATGTCATACCACCTTCATCCCATCAAGCTTTTTGTTCAAAACTCATGCATAAAACAGCACTCTGGGAAGAGAGGCTAGAACTTGACATAAAAGAGAGAAGGAACTTAAAAGTAAGATTGTTGGCATAAAAGGGGAGAGGAAAACAGTCAGTCTGCTACAAGAGTTACAGAACTTAATCCAGAAGATAAGAGACTATATGGTATGGTCTACGGAGTAGAACGAAAGAACATAGAAATCCTGTGACAAAACACAGCAATCAGGAGAAGGCAGTCATTCTACTTAGTTATATTAGTGGTCGGGTAGGATAGGTTAGATTTGGACAGTGGACAGACTTGTTTTGGACATTCAATCTGACTGACGAGCACCTTAGTTAGTAAAATAGGTAAGAAACACCCCATAGATATAGGGAGAGTTGGGCCTTATTTTACTTTAGAATATAAATCATGCATAAAATGTCTTCACAGGCTCTGTGTCCTCCTCCTGATCCTCCATAACTGGTAGTGATAGTTCCCTACTTTGAATCTCGGGTACTTCCTGTGCTTCTTGTGGATGGCCACATGATATGATATGATAGTTTATTTATATAGCGCCTATACACAATGTGTTTCAAAGTGCTTCAAGGCAAGGGAGGGAACAAGGGAAAATATGACATTCTTACAGGTCATGAACAGTAAGGATGTGAAATTAACTATTGTACTCGGCCTGACGACATTTCAGATAGAGCAAGAGCTAAAACATAGATAAGGAAGGGAGGGGGAGAGTGGGAGGGAAATGGAAACAGACAGGCGACTACCGTACTAGGCCTGACGACATTTCTGGGAGAGCTGGAGGAAAACATGAGGTGAGGGAGAGGGGTAAGGAAGTAAGCATCCTGGAGGTCCAGTGAGACTAGCCAGCCGTTCACTTTCAGGGCCTGGAGGATCTGGGATAGGGTGACCATTTTGTACGTGTTCATGTACCCTGGTGAAATTCTCTTTCGGTCTGTGGCCCACAGAGGTCAATGCAGCAGACCACATCCCTGAGGAGGAGATGAGAGAGGGCTTCCCGTCTATGGTCCGGGATGGCATTGAGGCCTCTCGTCAGATTCTGCAGTCAGGTTTAGACACAGCTGATTGTGTCAGCTGATCCATGGCCAAAGTGCTCAGGAATCACTCCTGGATGAGGACGTAGGGATTCACGCAGGATGTTCAAGATAAGCTTTTGGACATGCTTTTTGATGGATATAGCCTGCTGGGGGTTAAAGCAGAGGAAGCCTTTCAGAAGTTTCAGTCCTCAAAGGTTACGGCAAAGTCCTTGGGTACAACAGCCCTCCGCTCCTTCTGCGAGGGGTCGAGTTTTGGGTTCCTCAGTCTCCTGCAACCCATGTGGCCATGGTCTGGTGGAGGTGGCCTGGGAAGACTGCAGGGCAGATGCTTCCGGATTGGAAGAGGTAAAGGTGCCCGCTGAGGGCGAGCAGCTGCTGCCACTGTCTCCTCAGCACCACAATGTGCACAATCTCTGGGAGGTCTTCTGTCACTATTCCCCTGTGGGGAGGGGTGGCGGGTGGAAGACGCCAGCAGTGATCCCGGGAGGCATGCAAGAGGGATTTTGCAGGACCAGGAGCCCTGTTATTTGGAAGACGGGCAACAGGTGCTGCCGTATAGCAGAGGAACAAGAAGAGCCGTCCGCGCACAAGCCTTGGTGCAGCTGGAGCTGCGGAAGATGACGCGGACCGCATGTGAAGCAGAGCAGAGAAGCAGGCATGCATGTGGAAACATGCTTGGCAATCTGGTGGTTTGTTTCCAGTTCGAGGAGAGCTGCCCGGAGGAGCGGCGAATAACCAGCAAATGTCAGAGGACACTGGGGAGACCAGAGCGCTCAGAAGGGACCACAAATAGGTAACAGTCCACAAGCATAAAAAATGCTACCCATATTGAATACCGAACTGAAAGAAACATATTAATAGAACACGCTATGATGCTATTGAAGTGAGCACAAGTAAATGCTACCCATATTGAATACCGAACTGAAAGAAAGCTGTTAATTGAATAAACTGCAATGCTATTTGAATGAGCACAAACTACACATATTGGATACCACACTGAACGAAAGCCGTTATTTGAGAAAGCTACGATGTGCTGAATGGTGAATGAACACCATAAGCCAAATGGACATATTAAACGGCACACATACACTAAAATGCAGTATGAACTTTGAACATCACAATTGCAAAGATAAGAAAGGCTGTCAATAATAACTGCAAATGTGAGAAAGAGCCACAAGTGCATGATAAACCAAGAACCGGTATCAAGAGTGTTACCACTGCGCAAAGTGAAAGCCCAAGATGGAAGAGCCTATGAGGGCCCAACAGCTTTGGTCACACGTGTATGACAAATCAAGAACTGGTATCAAAGTGTGTTGTAAGGAATACAAGTGTGGAAAGTGAGAGCCCAAGGCATAAGAGCCTATGAGGGGCTCAACAGCTTTGGGGAGACTTATGGTTGTGCAACCTGTGATGGGGGGGGACCGTGCGGTCTGACAACTGCGGCAAGACCAGAAGGTCTCCTAATGTGAACATTACAAACATCAAGAATCAAGTCAAAGAAAAGTATAAGGTTTCTGGTTGCGAGACCTGTGATGGGTGGGCCGTGCAGCAAGTCCAGGAAACCCTGAATGGTGAACACGCTGTAAAGAACTGTGAAACAACTGGTGAAATAACCCTTAAGGTATGTCAAACGGACCGAGTGTTTTCTTTTGAACTTTGAACAGATGAAACCAACATGAGTGTGGTGTTAAAGTCTTGGGGAAAGGAACCCTGGGAGTCAAACAATCAAAGAATTCTCTCTTGGGGGAAGGGAGTCTGACAAGGAGCATACTGTGGCCTTCCTAGGAGTCTTGGGAATATATCAATTTACTGGAGTTGAGAGTGATCAGGCTGGCCCTGGTGGCCCTCCACCTCTTTGTAAGTGGCAAAAATGTGTTTATCCTGACAGACAACACAGTGGTCATGCAATGGAAGTGGCCATGCAATGGAGTCGAGTCCTTGCCGCTATGCAGAGAAGCAACGCGACTATGGTTCTGTGCTCTGGATAACATCTCTCTGGCGGCTGCTCATCTTGCTGAAAGAAATAATGTCACGGCGGATGCTTTGAACAGACAAACTTCAGCCTCCCACAAGTAGGAGCCCTGCCAGTAAAGTCTAGAGGAGATTTTCTCCTTCTGGTGAATACCTCAAATAGATCGGTTAGCTCCCACTGTGAACAGGAAGTGCAAGTTGTTCTGCTCCAGGGAATTTCCCCATCAGGGAGCTCTGGGAGCCACACTGACAGTCAAGTGGACATTCAACCTCCTTTATGCGTTAACGCCTATCGCGGTAAATCCCCTGGTCATCAGGAGTTTGTGCCTGCTCAGGACCATGTTGATTCTGATCACTCCAGACTGGGCATAGAGGACGAGGTACTCCGAGCTGCTGGATATGTCCATCTGCCTCCCTGTCGCCTCCTGAGGAGAGTGGATTTACTCTCAGAGTTGGAGGGGCGGGTCCCTCGCCCAAACCTCAACTGCCTGTCCCTTTATGTTTGGCTACTGAGAGACTGAGATATGAGAAGTGGGACTTGTCAGACAACATCCTTGATGTACTCTTGTCAGCTCAGTCACCCGCTCGAAGTCTATTCATGTCTTCAGGTGGAGTACATTTTCGACTTGGTGCTTGTAGAGGGATTTTATCCCGTCCATTATCCCTGGTTTTGGATATTTTTTCTGTCTTTGCAGATCAGCACTATAAAGGGATACCTTACCGCTATTCGTAAACCTTTCTGCCACACGAGGGTGCAGCGCGGCTCCTCGTTGGCTCTGTCCGACGCCTGTACACGCCCTGTGCCAGACATGACATTAGGGACAGTATATAAAGAGGTGCCGCGCCCCCTGACCTCAGTTCCTTTTTCCGCACACTCATCTGACTTTAGGAACTGCGCTCTTAAAATGTATTCGATTTTCTCAAATCTTTTGCTTCCGCTCTTTACTATTCATCGCAATCCCAAATCCAAAGTCGTCAGGTTTCAAACCCTGCATGGATTATGGGCGTCAAATGTCAGTTTTGGATCTGCACTGCAATTTCCTTTACTTTCTAGGTGAAGGCCACTACATGCAGGACTGTGCGTCATGCCAATCGATACACCTTAAAGAATGAGGCAAAACTTTTTACCTTCCTCCACAAGGAAAGAGGTGATAAACTGATGTTTTAATTTTGCACAGACCAACCATCACGCAGTGTGCTGCACGCGCTTTGAACCCCAGCACACTGTGGACACCTGATTCATACCTGTCTTTTTCTTGTACAGCACTGCTGGTAACTAACCACGCACCAGGGAACTAGCTCCCTTGGCCAGACCTTCCCAGACACATTTTGCCTTTCTGGACGTCTGTCCAGACTGCAGGCTGGTAAGCATTTTTTCCGTTTCTGGCACAATCTTATGTCATTACAAATGTGCCACTTGTGCGGTTCCCTTCTTAATACATGGTCATTATCTACAGACCCGGCATGCTTGAGATGACACATGTCCCCTTTTCCCTCGCTGAAGACAAGGACCACCAGTAGCTCTGTCACTGGATTCTAGATTACAGAAAGAGCCGTGACTTTTGATAGTACCACGCTAGATAACGCATTCAATGCTTGATGTTCACCTTTTTTTAATAGAGCCTTCCCGCACGTCATCTTGATTACTTTATCTGTCCATATCTTTGACAGATATACATAGGATTCTCCTACTTGCACCAGGTTTCTCATCCTGATGAAGGCCGTTCCACCTACAGCTACCCAAAGATAGCTTCTAGGCCGAAACACCGTTGTGTTGACCCAGATTACTTGTGTTGTAAACACTCCACCATTGTATAGTCTCTACACACTTGTTAATTATGTACCCCAATTACATTCTCAATACTCCCGATTCTTCACCCCTAATAGGGAATACAGGGTTTGTAATTGTCGGAAATTCATACCCATAATGTACTTTTGGGCCATATTACTTATGTACCATTCCATGTTTTGTATTCATGTTTTTTGTTGAGTATCCTATGTCTCCACAAATGTATACTTATATATTAAATAAGAAACAGAGTAGCATTCACCTCGAACCATTTGATCTTTTGAAAATCAGGATTGAATGTTGTGTTTCACTGGTTGGGCTCCCCACATGACCTTATTCAATTGGGTCCGACAAACAAATCACATAGAGCCATAAAACAAATCAGGTCTCTGGTACTTCTGGCCTGCAATCATCAGCACCACATGTTTAATACTTGGCTCTCCCTTACAACCACTCCTCTCGTTTTGGCAAAGCCACAGGCCACAAGGCCATCACAAATTTCAGAGGTGGACTGTTGAAGGACTAGATACAAATGTGATATCATTAATTCTTAAAATGCTGGCCCAGTGTTAACTGGAACATTGTTATGGGTTAAGTGTTTAAAACATGGAGTGGGCACTGAAGTACGACAAATGAACTGTCATGTTGAAGTTGTAAAATGTGATGCGATTTTGGCTGTGTGACGTTCATGGTGCTGTAGATTGAGCCTTGAAGTTATACATAATGGAAGGTAAGCGTGGGGGAAGATTGCAGACTTAATTTATTTTGTTATGCAATTTTTCATTCATTTTTTTTTAAGCTAGAGCAACACATGAGGATGAAATGTGTTCAATGAAAAACACAAACACTTGTAAGACTAAATGCCTTTGGAAGTTGTTTGGGCATTTTTGCAACTAATGAATAGGAATGTACTTTTTTAGGGTGTATATTAACTTGATGCAAAACCTGTTTTCTCTTAAACCTACTGTGAACATGCATAATGTCACTTTTTTTAATCAGCTTGGTAAAATATAGGTTTACTTAAACCAGTGTGGTCTGTCCACCTTTATTTGATGTGCCAAAACCCTGCTTCTCTTGTTTCATTTGTGCCCCATGCCCCCTCACCACCCCAGCCTCTGCCCCCAATACGAATTTGTAGAGACAACTACTGGGGAAAGGATCAGTGCCGGACGGTATGCCAAATCAAGTAGACGTCCACATGTATGGGTATTACAGCAGGACACTCAACTTTATTTTTGGTCCTTGCCCAGCACCGCTCCATCGCTTCCATTGGGGCTGACCCGAAATAAATACATAAAGACCATGATAGGCATACAAGAGGACATTACATTCTTCCCCCGACTTAGATAGTAACCAGTACACCTAGCCCTTCTCTTCTATCCACTGAGTCGGTCGTCTCACCAGTCTTCGAGGTTAATCATTTATTTTACATCAGCATCTTCATTAGTGTACCATTCTACATCATCTGTATCGCGTATCACATCGTACTGCACTTCTTCATACTCACTCTGACATTAAGAATAAGATACCTTTTTGAAGAAAGATATGTTCCATATGATCTTTTTGACAAGTCTTTCTGCTGTTATCATGGATCCTTTTTTGTCCATCACAGTCGCACTAATACCATATCTCCTACATGTATATCAGATGTCCGAGCTTTCCTCTTTCTAGCCACATAGGTCTTCATAGTCAAGTCTTCTTAGTTCTCTACTTTAAAGCGTCTTTTCTTTGCCTCTGGAGTCCTGTGGTAATACATCACCTCAGATGGGCATTTACCCGTGGTACCGCACGGGGTGTTTCTGATATCTTGCAACAGTTGGTCTACAACCTATTTTAGGGGTTTCCTTGTTATATTGGCTATTCTGAGAGCATTCTTGAGATTAGCCATAAAACGTTCAACGGTCCTATTGGCCTTAGGCCATAGCGGGGTTATCTTCCTGCAGTGGAAACATATATTCAGCAAAGTATTTAAATGAATGGCCAGTGAAGGGAGGCCCATTATTCGATTTGACTGTTTTTGGTACTCTGTACGTCAGGAGAATTCGGTCTAAAGCTGGTATGACAGCAGGCACAGCCATGGAATGCAGTATCTGAATTTCAGGGTATCGTGAATGCTCGTCTAGGACCACCAGTATATATGCTCCTGATTGCAAGGGTCCAAAAAAGTCAATCGCTACTTCTTCCCATGCATTCTCTGGCAGAGTTGTCATGTATATGTCTGAAGTTGCAGGCTTTGACATATGGTGTACTCCTCCTTAAGGGTTGATTCCAGTAGATGATTCATTCTAGGTAACCATACTTTTTGCCCTAACAGGCTTTTTGTTGATATTATACCCAGATGTCCCTTGTGAGCCAGATCTATCACCTGTTGGTGTAAGCTGGAGGGGATCACAATCTTATTTGAGTTTGAGATAGATAGCTAATTCTTAACAAGCAATAGTGTCTGTATGGCATATAGATCTATAGATGCATTTGCCTCAGCAAGTCGTTGTGGTGCCTACACTTTCCTGTTTTTAGACAGTTGATGATGATATTTAGTGTTGGTCTTCTACAGTATCTCGTTGAAGATCGTCCATCGACAGGCTAGTTGGGCATGCATGATGTCTCAGTTGTTTGTGAGGACAACGGGTGGCATGATGAGAAGTCTGTGAATCAATCCTTGTCTTGTTTATGATGCAGAATTTGTAGTCTTGCAACAGCACCATCCACAGTGCTTTGCGTGGTGGCATGTTTGCTGATTGTTTACCATAGATAGTTGTCAGACCTGAAGGTCTGTGAATATGGTGAAAGGTTCCCCACACTGGAACAAGAGGAAATTCTCACAGGCCCACACTACTGCTAGGTTCCCTTTCTTTGCTTGTGAGTATGCTTGTTCCGTTTCAATGAGTCTTCTGCTGGCATAAGAGACAATTCTCTGCAGAGACGCCGACTTGTCGAGTATTGAGCTAGCAGAGCCCCAGGCCCAAAGGTCTTGCGTCCACAGTGAAATCCTTGTTGAGATAGGATCGAAATATGACATACACACTGCAGACGCCATACTACGTCGGATCTTGTTGAATGTCTCTTGGCAGTCTCAGGACCATATGAATTCTTGGCCCTTTTTCGTGAGCTGTCATAAAGGAACACTGACAGACGCAAAGTCTGGAAGACATTGTGTGCAGTAACTCACCAGGCCCAGAAAAGACTGCAATTGAGCAACATTCAGCGGTTGGGGTGCGTCCGTCAAAGCTTTGATCTTGACAGGATCCGGTTCACTGCCTTTTGATGAAAATATGTGCCAAAAAAAATTAAAGTGTTGATTTGTTGAAGTCAGATTTGTCTCGGTTGAGTGTAAGGATTTCATTATCAAGAGCTTTACAGACTTGGAATAGTGTGGCATCATGTTTTTCTTGTGACATGCCAAAGACCGGTATATCATCGCTATGATTTAGACAATTCAGTACATGGGGGAGGACCGCATGTATTTCCTCTTGGAAAATCTCAGCTGCCAAAGATATTCCAAAATGTTGCTACTTGTATTGGAATGGCAGTAAGTGTGTCATAAAAACCCCATAATGTATCGGGAATATTTGCTGATCTCCAGCAGATGTTAACTTTTATTCAAATCTTTTAGAAGATTGTGGCCTTCTTTACTAGGTGGATCATGTCTGTTATATGCAGTGCTTGGTGTCTTTCTCCAGTGGCGGCTTGGGGCAGACCCCCCCCTTCCCCTTCCTTCACTACTCTCTTAACTGACTTCAGTGTCTGTGCATGTGGGGTTTGAAGGGCACTTTTCTGAACAGCCCCCTTCAGCCCCACGTGCACAAATCAGATGGCTGGGTGACCCTGTAGAGCAGACGTGCAAAATCACGTTTTAGCAGGGTGATTCAAGGCCTTGCCCCATGTTGACTTCATCAACACAGGGCGAGAGCTTGAATCACAGAGGAGTCATTGACCCCGTCCTCTATCCTTGCCAATCATTAGTTGCGGTTGGGTAAGGAGCTGCTGATCCCACCTCAGCATGTGAGGGACAATGACAGAGGGCAGGGCCAAAATATTCACCAGGCATGTCTTCCGTGACGAGTCGACTGATTCCACTAGGCAGAAGCACAATCTCGTCTTGACGTGTTGGCTTGTGCTAGCGATGCTGCAGTGCTGCTCCAGGTAAGTCCTCACTTTAACTTACTCATTTCGTTTTAAGTTTCCTGGAGCACATGAAACTTAAAACGAAAATCAGGGCAATCAATTATGTATACTACTGACTCCATCGCAACCAGAATTGTGGCAGAAACAGTATTCATAATTGCCCTGATTTTCGTTTTAAGTTTCCTGGGCTCCCCCGCCTTGAATGCGAAAACTGAAAATGCTGAGAGTGATGGCAGGCCCGGTTGCAGCGGGCCCACCCAGGAAATAACTAAAACCAACGACGAAAATCTATGATTCTGCCGCAATTCTATATTATTAAACTTGGAGAGTTTATTAATATAGAATTGCGGCAGAGTATTCATAATTGCCATGATTTTAGTCTTCAATTTCATGGACTCCATGTTTTTTTTTAAACCATTTTGAAAGATGTGTTAGACTTTCAGGCAAAAATATTAACAAAACGCAATTTGCTCCGGCTCTAAATCTGACTCACGCCATGATGGAAGAGGACAAAGTTGCTACTTCCGTAAATGGGTTTTTTGGTCAGTCAAGTTAATGAATGTGTGTGTGTTTATTAAATGTTGGTGTTTTCCACCATATAAACTAATGAGGGGTAAATATTCAATTGGTATGAATGAGGAGTGGGGAATACATGCATATTTGTTCTATAGAAATTTGTGTGTGTGTTAGAGAAGCGAACTGGCACCTGGCTCTGTGCATGGATCCTGCACACAGCTTGCCTGCCAGCTACAGCAGAAGCCTTGTTGCGGCCATTTCCCAACCACCACCCGTTGCTGCAATCTCCAACTTCCAAAGAATTATTAATAATAACGATAGATGACATGCTCCGCATAAACACTATATTTAGTCCAGTGTGTCTGCGACCTCACGGTGTCTTGATAATGCGCAATGGACCCATGTTCTCATACAGGTTTGTACACTACAAAGAAGATATAGTAAGAGGGCTAAAACGGCAGAGGGTTCAGATAATGTTGGCTGAGGTGCAAAAGGCATGCAGAGTAAATTGGCTGTTCAATACTTTCAGCACCCAAACAACTCCCGTTTGGCCATGTGAAATGGCTGTAAAGGCCTACCCAGCTGCTCAATTCGCAGATGCTCATACATGGAGAGAAGGAACAAGTTACTTACCTGTAACTGTTGTTCTCCAGCATGGGTCTGGCATGGATTCACATGCTCATGAATATTCCCCGTCGTCAGGCTGGGAATCCTCGGTAAAGAAAAAAATCAGTATCAGTTTCGTTTCTGATCTGTCTTTCGTAGTAGTAACCAATCACTGATCTCTGCATCATACTGACCACAGCCAATGACTGCCCTCTACCTAAGCCCCGCCTCTGGCAGCCATCTTCAGATTTGGTAGCACGTGAAGTGGCAGTATGACCAAGTGAAGAGCCGCAGAGGGGTAGGCGGGAGGGTTCGCATGTGAATCCATGCCAGACCCATGCTGGAGAACAACAGTTACAGGTAAGTAACTTGTTCCTTCTCCAGCATGGGGTCTGGCATGGATTCACATGCTCATGAATATAAGAATAAATAGCAGTACACACATGCACAACCACGGGGGGTGGCAAAAGGCTCAACATTAAGCAATACGAAAAACTCAACATTAAGCATCTCTTACCTCTTGACCAGGCTCACCTTAAGCGAACAGGTTGCGCAGCACTGCTTGGCCGACCCTGGACTCCTCCCTGGAATCCCGATCGACGCAGTAGAATGTCGTTAAGGTGTGCGTCGACCTCCACGTAGCAGCCCTGCAGATGTCCAGCAGGGGCACACCAGATAAGAACGCCGTAGTAGCAACGATCGCTCTGGTCGAATGGGCTCTCGGACGGCCTGGCAGCGGTCGGTTAGCCAACCGGTGACAGTGCATGATGCAGCCGGAGAGCCATCTGGAAATAGAAGACTTTGAGAGAGCCTTCCCTTGATTCACAGGTCCAAAGTTCACTAACAGCTGTAATGTCCTCCGGAAACTCTTCGTGCGGTCCACGTAGAACTTCAGCGCTCTAGCCACATCCAGCGAGTGAAAAGTCCTCTCGGCCGGCGACGAAGGAGACCGGAAGAAAACAGCTAACACCAAGGGCTCGTTAAGATGGAAGTCCGACGGCACCTTGGGCATAAAGGAGGGGTGCGTCCTAAGCACCACCCTTGAGGCATGGAAAGTCAAGTACGGTGCTTTGCAGGATAGGGCCTGTATCTCTCCCACTCGTCGTGCGGAGGTAATGGCCACCAGGAACGCAGTCTTCCACGACACAAACCTCATCGGTGCGGAGTGCATCGGCTCGAATGGGGGCCCCATGAGCCTGGTCAGCACCACGTTAAGTTCCCACGCCGGGGCCGGGGCCTTCACCGGCGGGAACGACCGGAACAGTCCTTTCATAAACTCTTTTACCAGTCGATGGGACCACAGGGACGTCCGTCCTGTGGTTCTGGTATATCTGGAGATCGCCGCCAGATGAATCTTAATGGAGGCATGGGCTAGCCCAGCCTTTGCCAGCGATAGCGGGTACGGCAGCACTTGAGGGGCCGTAATCCGTAGGGGGTTGATCTTCTGTGCTCGGCACCAGATAGAGAACCTCTTCCACTTATGACCGTAGCATTTGAGAGTCGAGGACGCCCTGGCCTTTGCAAGAACCTCTCTGCAATCGGCCGGTATATCGTAGCCTCCAAACTCTAGCGCTGCAGGAGCCAAGCCTGCAGGTTCAGCGACGCCGGGTCGTGGTGGAAGATGGCTCCTCCTTCTCTGGAGAGAAGGTCCGCGTCCGCCGACAGCTTGATGGGAGGGGACGTTGACAAGTCCAGAAGGTCCGGGAACCAGATCTGCCTCGGCCACGCCGGTGCGACGAGGATCATCCTGCACCGGGACCTCTTGAGCTGGCTGATCAGTCGAAGCAGCAACGGCAACGGAGGGAACGCATACAGGTATAGGCCGTCCCAGGGGAACGAGAATGCATCGCCCATGCTTCTCGGCTGGGGAAACCTGCTGGCGAACCTCTTGCACTTCGAGTTCATCGCTGTTGCGAACAGGTCGATTTGGGGTTTGCCCCATCGTCGGAAGAGTTGATCCACCTGATCCTGGCGCAGTTCCCACTCGTGACACGCGCGCAGCTCCCTGCTGAGCGAATCGGCGATGGTGTTTCTTTCTCCTGCCAGGAGAAAGGGAACCAGGAACATCCCCTGGGCGACCGCCCAGTGCCACAGATCCTGTGCCTCCTTGGATAGGGCTGGGGATCTGGTGCCTCCCTGCTTCCGTATGTAAAACATTGTCGTGGTGTTGTCCGTGAAGATCCGCACCACCTTGCCCTTGAGCGACGGGAGGAACGATTTGAGAGCCCAGAACACGGCTCGGAGTTCCAGGACGTTGATGTGCAGGAGCCTCTCCTCCGGGAGCCAGAGGTATCTTGCGTGGAGATCTCCGGTGTGGGCGCCCCAACCTTCCAGGGAGGCGTCCGTCATCACCGTCTCCTGGTACGCCGGCGTCTGAAAGTCCTTGCCCGCCGTGAGGTGCGCTCGAACGCCCCACCACTGAATCGCCCGCCGGAACACCTCGTTGAGGGGGACCCTGTCTTCGAAGGTGCCCGTCGCCTGCATCCAACGGGCGTCGAGAAATTCTTGAAGAGGGCGCATCCGTAGTCTGCAGAGGCGCACCAGGTAGATGCAAGAGGACATCATCCCCAGGAGGGAATTGATGGACCTCACCCTGGCCATGTCCGTGGCTAGCAGGCGCTGCACTTTGCCTAGAATGGTCTTCGTCCGTTCTTCCGACGGGGCCGCCAGGCGCCTCACTGTATCGAGCTTCGCTCCCAGAAACAGGGCCACCTGCGACGGCACCAGGTGGGACTTTGAGTAGTTTATGGCGAATCCCAGGTCTGTGAGTAGCTGGACGGTCCTCGCAGTGTGTTCGACGGCGAATTCTCTCGTCCTTGAGCGGATGAGCCAGTCGTCCAGGTAGGGGTAGACGTGAATCCCCTGCAGGCGCAGCCGCGCCGCCACTGGTGCTAGGCACTTGGTAAAGACCCTGGGGGCCGACTTCAATCCGAACGGCAGTGCTCTGAATTGGTAGTGGACGACGAACCTGAGGAACTTTCGGTGACTTTTGAGGATGGGAACGTGGAAGTATGCATCCTCCAGGTCCAACGACGATAGAAAGTCGCCTTCCTCCAGCTGTCCCAGTACGTGCTGGAGGGTGACCATCCTGAACTTTTGTGATCTGATGTATTTGTTCAAACGACGAAGGTCCAGGATGGGGCACCAGCCGCCCGTCTTCTCCCTGACGAGGAAGTACCTTGAGTATACCCCGGAGCCTCTTCGGGACAAGCTCGATGGCGCCTTTCCTGAGCATCGCCCGTACTTCCAACAGGAGTTGCGGGACGTGATTTTCCTTCCTGGCCACAGGTGGAACGTGAGGGCACTTCTTCAGGAATTCGATAGAGTGTCCTCTTGCCAGGGTATCCAGCACCCAACGGTCGGTGGAGATGGACTTCCACACGCCGACGAAGTTCGTCAGCCGGCCTCCCACCGGGGTGCTTCGGTGGGGGCCCGAGACCACGGCCGGTTCAGTCCTGCTTGGAGGTGGTGGCCTTGCCGCCCTGGCCACCTTGCCGACGGCAGCGAGCCGCTCCCTGCTTGCCGCGACCCCTGTAGGCCTCCTGAGACGAGGAGCGTGCCGCCTGGCGGTAGGACGACGAGCCACCGATGGATCCCTTGGAGGCACCCTGTCTGCCTCCGGAGCTCCGAAAGGGCTGTCGTTGCTGAAGGGCTCCTAGGGCGCGGGCCGTCTCCGTTTTTATGGCTTGGAGGGATTCGTCCACCGCCTTCCCGAACAAGTTGCTGCCGTCGAACGGCATGTCCAACACCCTGGTCTGGACGTCCTGACGGAAGTCGGTCGCCCGGAGCCAACCTCGTCGTCGTAGGCAAACACCGTTGCCCAGCTGGCGGAATCCGGTATCGGCAAGATCGGTTGCCACCGTTATGGCGTGGTCCGACGCCACCTCGCCCTCTTGCAGTATTTCCAGGGCCTCGGACCTCCGTCGTCCGGCAGGAAGTCCAATATGGGGGCCAGCTTAAACCAGAGCTTCCTGTCGTAACGGGCCACGATCACCAGGGCGTTGGCCGCTTTGATCGTCGTCGCCGCCGACGAAATGACCCACCGCCCCATGGCGTCCAACTTTTTTCCCTCGCCGTCCGGCGGGGAATTCAACGTCGAGGCTCCTGACCCCGCCACTTTCTTCTTCGCCGCCGCCGAGACGACCGAGTCTGGCGTTGGCTGGGCCCTGAGGCACAGGGGAGCGGTTTCGGGGACGCGGTACTTCTTCTCGTACCGGTCCCGTTTGGCTGGTACCGTGGAGGGGTTCTTGAGAACCGACAGGCCCGCCTCCCAGATGTCATCGATTAGGGGCACCGCGATGACCGTCTTCCTCTTGGCCTCCCAGCGCTCATAGAGGAAACCTTCCTTTTTCTGCTCCTCCGGGCAGAGCTGGAACAATTCGGACGCCCTGGCGATCATGGCGTGGAATGAGCCAATCTCGTCGGGCGGCGAGGCCCTTGCGACGGGAGACCCGTTCCGTCGTCGTCGCCGCCGCCCTCAGAACCCGTCGTCGAGCCCAACGCACCGTCATCTCCCGACTCGTGGGAAGATGAGGAGGGAACTGTAGGCCTTACGGAGCGAGCGGAGGAGAGGGTTGGGTCCTCCGTCGTTTGTTCTGAGGACTTCCCGACGGGCCAGGTTGCGGATCCTCCGGCCTGGGCCGTGGGAATCTCGTCCTTATCTAAGAGCATAAGGACTGGGTCGCAGACAAAATGGCCACCGAGCCATCCTGAGGCATAGGATCCGGCTGCGCCGGAAGGGAAGGCCGCTCTTCCTCACCATCGTCGTCTTCCTCGGTTATCTCCCGAGGATCTTCCTGACGGGATCGAACCTTCTCGAATTGGACTTCGAGGTTCCTCACGGCCTCGGTCAGTTCCTCCTCCGAGGCTGACTCCGAGCTCGAGGAGGGCACCGTGCCCCCCCTCGCTTCTTCCATCATGGCGGCCACGACGATGGGCTGAAAAGAGGATTCCCTCCTTGGCGGCAGGGAAACTCTAGTCCCGGAGGCAGTCTCCGCTGGCGGTGTCTCTGCCGGCTTGGCCAGAGTCGCCGCAATAGCCTAGATAGAGGCCTTCGCCTTCTGGGTAGGGGCCTTCACCACCTTAGGTGCGTCCCGGGCTTTCTCCTTCGGGGGAGGGGCGACACCTCACTCCCCCTCTTCCGAGATCGGACGGGGCTTCTCCCGAAGCTTACCCGGGGTCTCGGACTTTCTCTTCCCCGAACCGGAGTGTTGGCTCGTGGTTGACGGTGCCGGGCAAGGTGCGCCCTGCCTGGCTACCGAAGAGCCCAACCTTTCGGCGCTCCCAGAGCCAGCGGACTCGCGGCGCTTGGCCTGGTGTTGGGCCCCTGTCGCCGGGGCGCCCGCACAGGACTTAGAAGCCCGCTCGGACCCTTTCTTCTTCTTCTCACCCGTCGAGCCCCTCTCCAACCAGCTTGCGAGACGGGATCGACGGTCCCTCATGGTCCGCTCCGACAAGTTCTTGCAGAACTGGCAGTCCTTCTCTACATGAGTCTTGTCCCCATGAAGACAGTAGAGGCATCGTGAATGCTCGTCTTCCTTAAACACATTCTGCAGCCCGCATCCAGGGCAGCTGCAAAACAGCTTGGGTCCAGGCGACGAAGTTGCATCCTGGGCCATCTCGAAGTAGGCCGCGAATCTTCTGGAATCCTCCAAGAAGTTGATTCGACGAAATCTTCACCCTTGAGGGGCGTAGGAAAATCCCACAACGGGTAGCCGTTAACGGGAGTAGAAACGGTGGAGCTTGAGGCTCGATTAACCGTAAAAATTTGAAAATTCACCTGAAAAAGCGCGAAACACGCAGTAAAAGCTCGAGAGCTAAGCATGAGGACTCCCAACACTTGAACATGCGGTAAAAATCTGAAGATGGCTGCCAGAGGCGGGGCTTAGGTAGAGGGCAGTCATTGGCTGTGGTCAGTATGACGCAGAGATCAGTGATTGGTTACTACTACGAAAGACAGATCAGAAACGAAACTGATACTGATTTTTTTCTTTACCGAGGATTCCCAGCCTGACGGCGGGGAATATTCATGAGCATGTGAATCCATGCCAGACTCCATGCTGGAGAAATACATCATTCCAATATGGCCATACAAAATGTACCCATATGATATGTCCTATTTCTATAACACTGCATGACATTGTAGCCAAGGGTGTGCAGGCACAGTAACTGTGCTGCCACTGAAAAGAATACTTTATCGACAACTGCTAAATCAACACCAAGAATGAGTAGAATGTTTGTTGTGCTGTGTGTCAGCCTTTGTGCAACTTCGAGGCTCCTCTTTGGTACTGGTAAATCACAAAGTCCGAGAAGTGGACCGGCGCATGCATGAGCAGCTTAAAACATTATAAAGACTGTATAGTGTCATCTATATTAATGAAGTTGGGTTCTCCCAAGTTCATTAATATAGAATTGAAGCAGAGTCATAGTTATAGATTTAAGGGATCTAAACCTTCAAATGTTGGCAGAGGGGTTAACTTCAGAGACTGTGTGGGGGGGGGGAGAAAACCTATTTTTGTGGGGGGCATCGGACCTCTTTACACATTCTAATGAGACCATTGTGGTGCAACTTCGATGTTACAAGCGGTTAACTCTCTTTCAAATCTGAAACCATACACTTAAGGACTACTGCGGGAATGGGCTGTACCCCCTACACTTCCAGTCACCCCACTGACATGCAAGTGCTAACAACTCATTATGATTTCAATTGCCTAAAAATGTATGTATACGAATGCAGGTATGAACAATGAACTGCTTTACATTACTAATGCCTATTCAATGGCATGTTCGAATTTGCATTTTTTATTTGAATTATCGGTGTGTTTTCTTTTGGGCTGCAGCTTCTGGTATTCAGATAATACCTTTGAGGTAAGACGGGTGTAACCATAAGAAGCAGTATTAGAGGTAAGAAAAACAATTCGGTTGTGGTTCTTTGTGTTACATAAAGGCATGTTTGTGATTGCTTGTGGTATTTTACAAAGTAAGATATTTTGTTCGGTGGTGACAATTGTGTGATTTGTACCAGAACCAGGAGTATTGGAATACTTAATTCTTCTTCTTAAGAACTGTCTGTAAAATCAATAAATTTTTAGTCTTTTCATTTGAAAACAGTACTGTAAAATGCATACTTTTAACCCTTTTTTCAAATTTTCTTGGGTGGGGGAGAACACCCCTAGGTCCTCCTGGTTTGGTTTGAGCTCACTCGCTGTACTCGCTCTCATGCATTTACCCGCACCATGCTTACTGCCCCACAACTTGAAACCTTCACCAACCGCCACTGTCTTTCTCTCATAATTGCTTGCTTTGGGGCTTTCTCATGTCAATACATAAACATATGTGATTCTCTGGCTCTTTTTTGGCACTGGCACTATGGTGGACACCCATGGACTGGGGCCCTTTGCAGGTTCAATAATGTCCACTTAGATTAGGGAGTGCAGTCCTTTTTCTACTTGTCCTTGGCTATTAAACGGAATACCACTGTAGTGCTGTGCCACTGGATTTATCGTTGTGTCCGTATGTAGCTTACTTTAACATCATTTTAATTTTCCAATACCTCTGAATAGCGAAGGGAACATTGTTTCCATCTTGTTGGATGTAGTTGTATATTGGTTTGCTATAAGCTGATACAACATGTGCATAAGGCCCATTTGAACTACACTGCTGACTTGAAACTCAATATGCAACCACAGTTTATAACGGATTTTATGATGTGTATCGCTTTTTTTGGGACTGTTCTTAGTATGTGCACTTGGCTGTGAGCAAACATTGCATTATAATGGCTGTTTAGAGCCATCTGAATAGATGTCCACCTGTGATCTCTTCATCTTCGGCGCATGGCGTAGTTTGTCAACATTTTCCACGGACATGACTTTTACTGTAGCCCCGATGCCAATTAGGAAAAAATATGATTGATTGCTGATATTCAGTGATAGGATAGGGCTGTGTCCTATTGCTGTAGGATTTCCAATTGCATAGACAAATCCTCTTCTCCTCTGGCAGCTCGATACTGAGTCTGAATCGCTTGTGGATGGGGATGTCGTTCTCAGATGATGCAACCTCCTTTTTTGTCTGTTACGCCTTCCATGTTATGTGGATAGTCTGATTTCTATTCGGTTGTATGAACGTGGGGATCTCCGACAGTCTGTCCCTCTTCTTCTCTCCTCCTACAGCTTGTGTATAGGAGAATTGTTACTGAAAATCACATTTTCTTTAGTGTATACAGCATTTGTTATTGGTGTTCGATATACTGAACGAAAATGTTTTTCCCTTCCACATGCAGAACACTCCTACCCTATAGCGGGGCACACTCTTACGTGGGAAGTCGTAGACACATCTGTAACAAAGATTTTTTGTGTGTTTGTCAGGCATCAGTTTTGAAGTTAAGGGGTGTAGAGGTGTTGGCCGGTTCAGTGAAATTTTGAGTTTTTCCATCGTGGTAACCTGCATAACGATGGCCATGGTGGTCCGGGCCATCATGAGAATTTCAGGTAGTGTGTGTGGCTACTGTAGCAGTTTATTTTTTAATGTTAGCAATTTGCATCCCACTATCACTTGTGCTTGATACATTCGTCATTGGAATAAGAGTGAAAGTCGCAATGTTTTACAAGTGTCCGTAATTGGGTCACAAAACTTTCCATGGTTTCATTTTTAGTTGAGTAGTTCTACTGAACACGTGGCTTTCGAAGTCTGTTTTTGTGGCTCGCAAAATGAATGATCATTCAATTGCTGCTTCAGGTCTTGGTAAGTAGCTATGCTGTCTTCTGGCATTTCATATATTATATCCCTCACCACTGGTCCATCTGACAAAGTGAAGAGACCTTTTATGGGTCAATCGACTCAAGAGCTCGGAGTCGACATACACCCCAAAGTTACGGATGCACCTAGCAGATTCGTGATGTCCATCAGGCGGAACTGTAGCAGTGCTTTGATTGGAAATGCTTCAGCAGTAGCTGAAGGGCATGGGGCAGCCATAGGCCAGAGGCAGAGGGTTCTTGGTCTGACATGGCTGTACTCTGTGGCAGACGCATTCTGTTTAGGGTGTGTGTGCACCACTTACCCTCTTATCTGTGGCTGAGCGGGCCTCTCCTGCAGGTCAGATCAGAGCGATGCAGGCCCCATCTGTGCCTGTTGCGTGAACATGTATGCTCTTCCAGAGGCTGACCGGCCCCCGCAGGGGGCGCTAGAGGGACAGCCTACATAGCGGGCTGTCCCTTCTGGCCACCCCCTTCCGGTCGCTGGTCAGGCCTCTCTCCTCTTCCTCTCCTCCTCTGAAGGGGAAGAGGCGTTCCCAGGGGGACCTGGCTTCCGGTCAGGTCCCCCTGCGGACACTTATAAGGGCGGGAGCTGCTGGCCATCAGTCTCTTTGCCCAGCAGCTCCCGCCCAGTGTGAATTGACAACGGCAACAGCTGGTGTGGCTCAGAAGCAACACCACATTAGATTAAGCGCTGCCCTCAAAGAGGACTTAAAGATGTGGTGCAGATTCTTAGATAGCTTCAATGGGGTTCAGATGTGGCGAACCCCGTGGGAAACCAGCGCCGAGCTACAGATGTTTTCGGATGCTGCAGGAAGCAAAGGTTTTGGTGTGATCCTAGGGCCTGAGTGGTGTGCTCAGAAGTGGCCGCAGCAGTGGCACAAGAAGGGCAGAACAAAAAACATAATGGTCCTAGAGATGTTCCCCATTGTTGTCGCATTGTTGTTATGGCCTACGATTCTGGCCAACAAGAGGGTACGTTTTTGGTCCGACAACAATGCGGTAGTACAAGCCATTAACTTACAGTCTGCTTCTTGCCCAGCAATGTTGAGCTTGCTCAGAAAACTAGTGGAAGTGTGTTTATATCATAACATTGAATTTAGGACTCGACATGTGCCGGGCACTGCAAATGTTGCTGCTGACGCTCTTTCTCGCTTTCAGTGGTCCAAGTTCCGGAATGCCCACCCGGAGGGCAAGCTGGAGGGAGCACAGTTCAAAAAGGAATGGTGGCAGTTGGTGGTGTGGATAGGGCACTCGCAGAGTTGAGTGAGCGCTCACTCACGCCCGGAGTAAGATGCAGATACCAGCAAGGTTATGGTAAATTCAAGAGCGTGATTTCTTATCTACAGTGCGAAAAACAGACCGCGGAGGAACAGGTACGCACTTTTGTGGTTTGGGCACACTCAGAAGGAATGTCAAAGAGTTGGGCGGCGTCGCATCTGGCGGCGGTTGCCTTCCACCCCAAATTGGAGGGGAGAGGTGATCCCACAAAGGGGTTTTTGGTGCGCTCGGCATTGAAAGGCTGGGCCCGTTCGGAGCCAAGGTCTGAAGATGTGCGCAAACCAATTGACTTTGGGTTATTGGTGAGGCTGTTGGCCACATTACCTAGCATATGCTTTAGTGAATATGAAACGGCGCTATTCAGGTTGGCGTTCGCATGGGCCTTTTTTGGGGCCTTTAGGATTAGTGAGCTAGTTTCTGCATCCAAGAAAGACACATCTGGGAGGGCCATTGCTTTGGGTGATGTATCCCTGTTCCACAAAGACTCAGGTGAAGGGGTCAGTATATGGTTGAGGAAAAGCAAGACGGAATAGCAGGGAAAAGGTTTTCACATATGCCTACATGGGGCCCCCCTGGCGGATTGCTGCCCTCTGCACCTTTTCAAGAGGTTTATACAAATAAGAGCTACAAGCGCTGGCCCCCTGCTAACCCACGCCGACACTTCCCCCCTCTCTGTATTTCAATTTCGCAAGGTGCTGACAATGGCCTTGAAGGCCTTGGGAATTCAGGGGGAGGGATGGTCCACCCATAGTTTCAGGATAGGCGCAGCTACCACTGCCTTTCAGCAGGGCATGTCTCCACGGGCAATCATGAAGGTGGGGAGGTGGGAGTCGGGCCGTTATCGATTGTATGTCCGCCCCCAGCATAATGCACCCCCTGAATAATACTAGATACAGAGGGCACTCAAGGGCGGGGCGGAGTAGTGTGGGTGTTGGATCCGGGTGGATCAAAGAATTTATGGTATGGTATGTTTTTTCCCCTTAGATGATGCAGTATGTCTGATCGGCCACTCATTTGTGACACGCGCTGAAAAAAGGGCCAGGCAATGGACGATCGGCCACAACCTGGGTTTCAAGGGTACCGAGTGTGTGTGGCTGGGCACTCTTGGCATAAGGTGGCATTCCTTGCTGCCGGCAATTCACTGGCAACTCCAGTGGCGGCGGGCACCAAGGTGGTTATTGATTCATTTGGGGGGCAACGATCTGGCCAAGTTGGGTCGCGGACGCTTGCTCGCACAAATACAGGTTACTTTGCGTATAATGGCGCACGAGTTGCCAGGCACAGAAATATTCTGGTCAGAAGTCGTGCAAAGGCAAGTATGGAGAGACGCCATTTCTGTAGCCGGCATGGAGAAATCCAGAAAGCGCCTCAACAGAAGTGTTGCGAAATTCACCAAGGCAGAGGGCCTGGGGTACGTAGGGCACTGCTGTTTGAGCTCCTTGCCTTCCCATTTTGAAGCGGATGGGGTCCACCTATCTGATAAAGGCAACAATGTTTTCCTAACGGCTTTATTGGGCGAGCTAAAGAGGGCAGGCTGCAGATGAATTCAATGGTGGTTATGGTAAGCTGTAATTGTCTAGTAAATTTGAAGGAGAAGCAAGGTCCTAGGGTTTGGGGGCATTGATGGCAGCGTCAGCCACCATCAAAGCGTGGCGGAGTATCGGGGCGGTCCTAGCCAATGAGGTACTTCACGCTGCAGCGGCTCGGGATTGGCCGGGCTCGAGCCGATCCCTCGACGGGCACTGACTCCCTTCCTTAGGGCTTTAGGCCAACAATCATCCTGGTCAGTGCCCCTGATTCCTGCTGGCTGTGCCAGTGTAGCTGGAATAACCAGCAGTTTTGTCAGTTTGGCCAGTGGCTAAAGTGGTGACATGGTTCACCCGTATCTGACTGTTTGTAATGTGGCTGGGACCGTCCCAAGTTGTCTTGCTCCAAAATAAACTGTGACCTTGTGTTATTCCAAGAACTTTAATACAGTTGTCTGTGTATTCATTTATTCATTTCATTGTGTTATGATAATGACCTAAGGAGGTGGGGGTGTCCAATGGGGATCTCCCCGCTAAGAGGCTGACCGGCCCCCTCAGGGGGCGCTATAAGGACAGCCTACATAGCGGGCTGTCCCTTCTGGCCACCCCCTTCCGGTCGCTGGTCAGGCCTCTCTCCTCTTCCTCTCCTCCTCTGAAGGGGAAGAGGCGTTCCCAGGGGGACCTGGCTTCCGGTCAGGTCCCCCTACGGACACTTATAAGGGCGGGAGATGCTGGCCATCAGTCTCTTTGCCCAGCAGCTCCCGCCCAGTGTGAATTGACACCCACCCACCCACGCCTGAGAATATAATGCTGAGGTTAAACAGGTTGAAGATTAGTAAGTTTTAAAACTGGAGTAATACGTGCAGACCGGTGGTAGGAGTAGGGTGACGCTTTCACATCATCAATAGAATTAGTAGAGTGCCATAGCAGAAGTATTGATAAAATAAGTTAGTGTGTTGTTTGAGTTGTTCCTAATATTTTCGTTTCTTGTTACAGGCGGAGTATCGGGGCGGTCCTAGCCAATGAGGTACTTCACGCTGCAGCGGCTCGGGATTGGCCAGGCTCGAGCCGATCCCTCGACGGGCACTGACTCCCTTCCTTAGGGCTTTAGGCCAACAATCATCCTGCTCAGTGCCTCTGATTCCTGCTGGCTGTGCCAGTGTAGCTGGAATAACCAGCAGTTTTGTCAGTTTGGCCAGTGGCTAAAGTGGTGACATGGTTCACCCGTATCTGACTGTTTGTAATGTGGCTGGGACCGTCCCAAGTTGTCTTGCTCCAAAATAAACTGTGACCTTGTGTTTTTCCAAGAACTTTAATACAGTTGTCTGTGTATTCATTTATTCATTTCATTGTGTTATGATAATGACCTAAGGAGGTGGGGGTGTCCAATGGGGATCTCCCCGCTATGTGCTGTATATCCTCTCCACGCTTTTCTTTTTTCATGTACGCTGCTGCAGCGTGCATGAGTCTACAGGCGGGAGGCCGCCGGGCGAATGGACTGTGGCTCCCCAGGCTGCCGCAAAGCTACAAGCGAGGGAGAAGAGCCACAGTCAATGAATGGTGCGCGAGGGAGACCGCGCCGCCCAACAGGTCCCGGCACGGCCATGTGGAGAGTAAAGCGCTGCCGCAAGGAGCTCTCAGCAGGGCCTTCAAGGATGTGGAGGAGGCGCGCGTCACTGCGCCATGATAAGCGGGGTCGACAAACCCCTTGTTGCCAGTGTTATGTAGCGTCACAGCCGTGCCGTCGGGATGCCGAACTAAGTAGACGTCGCCAACGTTGGGGATACAGCAGGAAACTTAACTTTATTCTCTGTCCTTGCACAACTCCACTCCATCTCTTCCGTTCGGGCTGACCCGAAGTACAAACAAAGACCATGAAAGGCATACAATAGGACATTACAACGACTAAACGGAAAATTATGAAACGTGTCTTTTGTTGGGCTTTGTGTACTGGATGATGATAACATTTCACAAAGAGTATACTTAAAATGTTTGGGAAAGCTTTTAAGTAGAGTGACTTTTAATGCGGTCTTTCGTGCACCCGTAGATGAGTGTATCGATATGTTAAAGGAGTAATGCTGGACTCCCTACGGGTGCTGTTTGCACAAAAGCACAAACCCCTTAATTCGCACCTCACCAGAGTTTAAGGCAGCCGTTTGGGGTTTCCCCTCCATAGTTTCTCTTGCTACAAGCAGTAAGCTGAGGGTGGGGTAGTGGAATGGTCCTGGCTGTGAGAAAATGGGAAACGTGCTGAGCGAGGTGAGGGGTGGAAGTTAGAGTACCGAATGATTATTAAAGAATGCTTTCATTGTATGTTTCTGCCACAGCACCATGGTACAGGACTCAAGCGTCTAAGCACTATCTAGAGTGTAAGGGTCCTGCTTCTAAACACTATATGAAGGGAAGCGCTATGATTGAATATTCAGGTGCGCAGGGACTGGGCTGTCTGCGCAATCCTGCGAATCGTCACGTGATCAACGTTTCTGTTAAATAATAAGGAATGCTTTCTTGCCATTCTATGGTTGAATGGGGCCTTCCCAATCCTATTCTGCAGTTGTTAACGAGGGAGCTTTCAGAGCTTGGATGGTCTGCAGCTTACACGCAACGATGGGGCTTAGTCCTCAATTTTCAAGAGGCTATTGCCATTGCAAAGGGATAGCAACGAGATGTGTATATGCTCATTTGCAAGATACAGTATGCAGTGATGATGTAGATACCGTTTCAGCATGTCAAGTGCCAATTACAAAGAATGGGCAAAACAACTAAAACTAATGAGTACGTTAAACATTTGATGTCTGGGGAATTATCATCAAGGAATGCAGAAAGACACGTTTGATAAGCAAACTTGTAAATGCGTCTTTAAATGCCGATAGTGGCAACTCAGTTGTGAATTTTCCAGGTTACAAGAAAAGGGTGACCAGCAGCCATGACTGAAGGTCGTTTTTGCATGCAAGTAATAGGAGGACAAGCAATAGAAGGAAAACGCATCTCTCGGCCAAATATTTGGAAGGGATGGGGGGGCAATATACGAGAAAGGGCTTCTGCCTCTCCGACCCCTCAATGTAGCAAGTAAGGGGGGAGCTCGAAGAGTGACACACATTCTGTCACCTGTGCTGCAAAGGGAAGGGCCGACTTGGTCATTAATTTTCAAGTTTTATGGGGAAGGAAGCGCTAGCAGGCATCGCTATAAGATAAGTATGACACGCATTACATATTGGGCATTCTTTCAACGGCCAGTGTGGTTGGGGGATCAGTGAATTGCACGCCTCCAGCAAACTCTCAGTTTGGGTCAAATGCAAATTGTGTGTACTCCCTCTTTTCCGACCAAGCCAAGTCATAGTTTTAAGAAAAACGGACACACAAGGTAAGAGCTATGAGGTAGTGCCATGTGGGTAGCTAAACATAACAGAAAAGACACACTTATCAGCAAGTGATACATTGTATACATTTGATCATGGTAATTGCCAACCACAGTGCAACTCGGAGGCGCATCCATAAGTACATTTACGTAATGGCTTATTGCAGACCATGACGTTTAAACTTGACAGGCCAATTGGCAACATTTTATGAGGCAAATTAGTTAGCTTGTCAGACAAATACCGTGTAGGGTCAGATGGGGGATTTGCACCCAGGACATGTGATTTACACAAAAGTGGGTTTAAGTACGAAAGCAATGGGGGGGGGGCCTTCGGGGCTTGCTGCAGTAAGGCAGGCCACATTGAACACCAACCTTGCTCCCAACATTCATTGCCTTGGTTACCCTTCTTGCGTCAGCCAATGGCCTACGTATGGCCTTATACCCAACGGCTTTCAACTGCACCCTCAAGGATGTGCTCCCACCCTCGCTAGTGATTAGTTGTCTGACTAGCACCACTGGTGCGGAGTGGGCGGGTCAGTATGCAGCCATCAGAATACGGAGGTCCCACTCCCCCTGGTTATTATATCTTTGGAAGTGTGGAAACATTGATCATACGTTGGTTAGGGGATGCGCTATCTTAGTACACTGCAATAAGAAGGGAATATCAGGGTCAGTGGCCACATAAGTTGTTGCCTGAAACTGACTTATTTGGCCCCAAGTGAAATGTAATGGACGGGGGAGGAATATTCAGGGGTCACCTGGGATGGGTTATCAAAGTTGGTGTGCTCAATACCACACAGGGCTATGTGCATTTGGTGAATACATAAAAATCAGGTAATAGGGAAATGCGTCCTGGAGATAGCATGTGGCATACGTGGATTGGAGCTGCTGCTGCTCTTCGTTTGGACTATGCCATTAGAACAACAACAAAAGAACAATTATAATTATATCGACTCTCCCTCGTTACAGCATGACGCTATAAGCATGCAGTGTGTTTTAAAGGAAATTATGTGGAGGACAGGTTCACATAAAAAGGAAGATTTTACAGCTCTAGTGCTGTTTGTGCCAATTCCCCAGAACCCCTCAAGTCCCCCATTGCAAGCCAATACGTCGACCTGTCTGAGGGTGCCTTCCCCCCTTTAGTCTTCCACTATATGGTGAGCAGAGGTGGGGAAGGTTGCCAAGTCGGGAGTAAAGGTGAGCGGTTTGAATAAGGGGAATTAAGGGCAAGCACACGGACTAATAAGGGCCATTGATTAACTGCAAGAAAACAAAAATACATGGTTGTAATATTACAAATAATTGTCTGACAACGCAATATCTAGAAGGCAGCTTCCCTTGTATTAAAGAAATACGTGTTTTTGTTATGGAATTTACCGGCCGATTGGCATGAGTTGTTTAGGTTAATGGTAAACCTGCCAGTTTTGGTAAGGTGGGTTTACACCCCGGCAGATCCAGGTGCTCGGTTTACTATGATGCCTCCAAGGGCTGCATGTATTGAATTATATACTACGGATCGGAGGCCTTTTCAAAATACCGTTTATGCCCTTCACAACGCCTGAGGCTGTCGCCATGTATGGGCATGCCGAGGTCAGAAGATGTCAATTTCCAATACTGGATAGCACATTGCAGCTTGGACAAAACGAATACAAATGCCTGGTCACCGCTGGCATGGTGTAAAAAAAAAAAAAGATATTAGTTACACCACAGGAAATGTTCAGCAACCTAAAGCAAGGCCTGACACAGAGATTTATTTCAAGTCCTCTTTACCAATAAGCAGGATAACAAGGACAGTCCAAAGGAAGGAATACCAAAAGAAGAAAAAAAAACGAATCGCATGTTAGTGGACATTAGCCCATTGCAGCTGCATAGGTGTGCGACAGGACTGAAGCCTCAGTTGCTCAAGGAACACAGGCTTAGGATGCAGTTCAGAAGCACCAGAGTTTCTTGGTTCCATGTGAAAATGACCCAGCAGAAATGTCGGCATGCAAGAATGGCGCCGTTTTTTTGCGGAGACATTATCATAAGAAACATGCGGACCGCAACTCCTGAATTAAAATGTTTTTTTTAAAGGGAGCGGTGGACACCACTGCGACCCCCGCTCCCATTTACCCCATATATGGATTGTCCCCTATGCTGTTTCCAGCGACTATATGTATGGTGACAGGGGGGCGTGGCTAACCAGCCATGGAATAGGACGTGTCTCCTTGCGCCGCTCCAGCCGATCCGACAACGATCCTTGAAACTACGCTTTAAATTGACCCAGGTGTTCCAGAAATGAAGGATTGGGGGTCGGAATAATCCTTCCTGGCGAGTGTGTTGAGCCCGGCATTCAGGAGAAAATAGAAAGTAAAGCGGGCGGCCGTGTGGAAACATTGTCGCCAAGCTGGCGGACAACAAAGGGATTGTGCCCGCAGCCTTGGGGGAGACTGAGGGAAGCTGAGCTGCAGGGCAGAGCAGGAGCGGCGAGCCGCTGCAGAACACGCAACACCTCGCCTTTGCGACTTGCTACTGCTGCTTCCATGTGGCAACAATGAGACGGCGCTCTGGAGCCTGAGTGGGTGAGCTGATTGATATTAGAGGCAACAGTTGCCGTGTAATGAAGACGGGCGTCTGGTGCCTACGCGGCTCCCTGCTGCTCGCGAAGGATACTGTTAAAGGTCTGAGTGTGTAATGTCGGCCGCGAGCGGCTTATGGATGATTGCAGCGGTGCCCTGGCTGACCAAGGAACTAAATAAATGATCACGAAGCACCCGCGAGCGTAAGGCGAATAGGTGCTGGAAATGAGCTGGGCATAAACAAAGGATGGAGGCGAACCGCACGGGTTAAATAACAATAAACATCCTTGGTGTGCAGTGGAGCACAAAACTCTAACTCATATGCAGCTCTATTGCAATGATAGTTGGGTGCTGTGTCCCTATAGAAAGCTGAGACACTTAAGCACCTGGAGTGCGCCGGACGCCTGCTTTTCGTTGTAAGGGGGCCCAGGAACTATATTACCACAGTGGGCAGGGAGAGCACCCAGAACCTGCACGAGGAGACTGGTAGTGCACCCAAGCACTACCAGGTAAAACGGATCATCAGGTGTACTGCCAGTTCGGTAGCAAGAGCAGTCCATGTGCTGGCGTCTCCTGGATATTTGCCGGATGCTATGATAGTTACAAGACCGGTGGCAGGCACTGAAGCGCATGGGCAGCATTGAACATATCTACTGGCAGCGCAGAAGGAAGAGCACCCAGCGATCCAAGGAAATAAGCAAAGGGGGGCGGACTACAGCAGCCAGAGAAGATACGTGGGAGGACACAAACCAGTCGGGGGTTTTGGAGACGTAGCCAAGCCTGTATGACACAGGAGGGACCGCAATGGAAATAAGCAGTGGCGTGAAGAGCACAAGGAGCCCAAAGATGGGTGGTCATGCTGGCGGTAGGAAGTAGTCTCCAGGAAGCAGTAAGATTATTAGAAACATGGGAGGGCACAGCCCACCCGAAGACACAACTTAAACACAAACTTATACAGGGGCTCCTCAAGGACAACTGCCCTGGGCCTGTAGTGACACACTGGTGTTACATCACGACAGAGAAGTAGGATTGATACGCCACAGACCAAGTAACCTCAGACATATAACTGAGATTGCAAGATGGCGGGGCGAGGAACCGTTAGTAAGAGCAAAAACAAACAATCCACGATGGAAGCAATTGCCAAGACGCAGCAGTCTCCTGCGGCGACAACGCACAGCGGCGCGTCAGCACCGGCGGAGAGCACCCTAGGGGCTGAAAACCACCAGATACTAGCGGCTATAACGGAGCTGAGAAACTCGTGGGGGATAGCGATGGTGGACCTGCAAACTTCCTTGGAGGCGAAAATAGACGCAGTAGGCATAGAAGTCACCCTGTTGCGACAAGATGTTAGGACGCTGGCATAGAGAATGAGCAGCCTGGAAAGTACGGTGAAAACCAACACAGACACTAGCACCAGCAATACAAAGGAGGTTCATATACTGAAGCAACAGGTGGCCAACCTGGAGAACCGTGCCGAGGAAGTTGAAGGAAGGGCAAGAGGGAACAATATCCGCGTAGTCGGACTGCCGGAGGGGGAGGAAGGCCAAGACCCTACAGACTATGTGGAGAACTTGATCCTGCAAGAAATTGGGAGCTGACAAACTCTCGCAGGGATTCATGGTGGAGCGAGCACATTTTGCTCTGGGGCGGATGGATTCCCAAGTGAATTTTATAAAGTATATAAAGAAGAGGAGCACCCCCCCTATTAGAAATGCTAAATGAAGCGTTTGAGTTGGGAAGATTGCCAGAGTCACTTAGAGAAGCGATTATAATACCGCTTCCCAAACCTAACAAGCCTGGGCAAAGCTGCGGCTCCTATAGACCCTTGTCGATGTTGAATCAAGACAGCAAGATATTGACGGCTGTTTTGGCAAACAGACTGAAGAGGGTTATTGGTAAACTGATACACCCCGATCAGACGGGTTATGTCCCGTAACAGGAACATATCTAACAATCACAGACGACTCCAAAGAGTTATTGAGTTTGGGTGTGAAAACAAAGGTGAAATGGCAGTTGTGTCCTTGGACGCAAGAAATGCCTTCAATTCGGTCAAGTTGCCATGGCTGCTGGCGGCCCTGGAGTGCTATGGGTTGGGGCCTGGATATATACGGTGGGCGAAAATGCTATATAGTGAGCCGTTGGCTAGTCAAAACGGGATCAGTGATTTCGGAAAGATGGCAGCTTTGTAGGGGTACCAGACAAGGATGTCTGTGGTCTCCAATGCTTTATATACTGGCCCTGGAACCCCTAGCAATATACCTGAGACAACAATATGATATTATAGGCATTGAGGTGAGGGGGGAACGACATCTGATCTCCCTCTACGAGGATGGTATCCTGCTGTACTTGCGGCACCCAGAAGAAAATCTCCAATATATTTTAGTAGTGATTGAGAGATATGCGGGGTTGTCTGGTATAGCGGTGAACCCTCAGAAGTCTAGCATGTTCCCATTGGGTGGATACAAAGGGATTCTATTGGCGCAGTTACCGGTGTTACAGATACCATGGGCGGTTAGTACATTTAGGTATTTAGGGATTGACGTATACCACACAGTGGAAGAGGAGCATAGGCACAACACGGAGGTGGCCATTACAAAAATTGAAAACAGCATGCGATTCTGGGTGAAGTTGCCCTTAGCAATGATGGGACGCGGGGCAATGCTGAAGATGGTGGTCCTGCCTAGGCTCCTGCATTATTTTGGGAATATACCACACCTAATACCTAAGAAGTTCTTCACCAAACTGAACAGTATGTGTAGGGATTTCCTGTGGCATGGCACGCGAAACAGAGTGGCGCCATGGAAGCTACAGAATTTTTATGAGAAAGGGGGGATAAAACTGCCTAACTCTGAGGTTTATTATGTAGCGAGCCAACTACAGTATGCTGCCAAGTGGCTCTCTGGTGAAGGGACCTCCGAATCCAGGCTATTTGGACAGGATTGTGCCGCATTTTACTTGAAAGATGATGTGGCTCTCCAAGGCGGAAATGAAAGGGCGTCCCAAGATGATGATACTGGGGTGGAAAATGTGGCGAAGGGCATGCCAGATGATGGAGAACCCGTCTCCATGCTCTCCGCAGGTACCACTAGTTGCATTAACAGGAGGAGAAGAACAACTAAGGATGATAATCAGGAACCACTGGGAACCGATTGGGCTGGCGACAATGGGAGATATCTGGCGAGAGGATCTATAATAGACTTTGAGGGGCTGAGGGAGGAAACTGGGTTACACATGGGCCAGTATATTACGTATTATAGAATGGTGCAAAAAATTAAGAGAATGTGGCTCGAAGTTATATTAGAGGAAGAACCAGATGCTACCATAGATATAATATACGACATAGTGGAGGGGGGACAGGAGATATCTAGAATTTACAAGATGATGATGTCTAAGGTAGGGAAGGAGGTCACACAATTGAGAGTAGATTGGGAAGCGGAAGTGGGAGCCCCGATGGAAGACGGGTTGTGGGAACGGGTTTAGGGGTACCACAAGAAGGTATTGATGAATGCGAGATTAAAACAGATACAACTGTATATTACACATAGGGCGTATATGACACCCCAGAGGATATCGAGGTTTAAAAATGCAGGACGGCAAGCATGCCCTAAATGTGATGAGGAGGAAGCGGGTATGGTGCATATGTTTTGGTCATGCCCGGTCATTGAACGCTTCTGGAGCACAGTGGCGCTGAAACTAGCGGAGAAGGGGGTCAAGATTGTAGTGGATACAGTGCGGGCCTGTTTGTTGGGGGGTACCCAAGAACGCAGAAACTCAAGCATGTGAATAGACTGAGGGATCTGGCATATGTGCTTGCAAAGAGAAGAATTGCTATGGGGTGGAAGACATGCCATAGGCCGCGAGTGGAGGTGTGGTGGTCGGATTTGCAGAAATGGGCGGAGGCAGAAACCATGGTATGGCAAGTAGCGAGCAGTGCTGGGGGGAGGAGGAGACAGAGACCCTGATGGCCTGGAAAGTATTGATCGTGGAGTTGTTTGGGTCCGTACGAGACCCGGTGGTACCCATGGAAGGGGAGACTACGACAAGATGCAAGAACGGGATGTGAAAAGTAAGAGGCTCAGAACGGGGGGTGGGATAAGGGAAGCAGTGTTTAGAAGTAAGCAATGTGCAATGGAACTGTTGATGTATGCACTGCCTGTTTGGTTTGTATTGTTTGTTGGAAATCAATAAAATTGTTTTAAAAAAAATATGGTGACATTATATACGGGGACAATATTACCTGATACGAGTTTCTTTTGGCCAAATTTGCACTCAATTATAAATTCATTTTGCAAATAAGAAATGGAGTAATATGTCTAGATGGAGCAAGGGCATTAATGCCTAAGTAAGTACTGGGTCGGGATCACATACATATAAAATTGGATGCCCCCTGCGGAGCTACTTGTGCCCCCCACAACCCTCCTGTTGTCTCCAATATCCCTCAGTGGTATTGCTACTTGAGCGCTTAGCTGAGCTTCAAGAGCGGGACACATAACAAACAGTATGCAGGAAGGGCCACCACCAGGGTCGACCGAAGAATCATATAGCAAGGAGCCAGTGCTGTAATGAAAAATATTTGACATCCACATGATACAGGGATGGCTCAGAGGCATTAGGTAATGGTTGGGGTTAAATTTGATTTTCCCCATGTTCGATCCATTATAAGGTGCAAAGTTAACTCTTGCCTGATAATGTATAGGGGCATTGGTGCATGTTTGGTGGAACACTTGCCTAACATTTGAATGGGCATGGGAATGCAAAGCCTTTCTCTTCAGTCAATAACCAAATGCAAGCTAGGTTCCTTGCGCTCTGTGAGAAACCAGATGGTGTCTCACCCACTAGCCCCCGGGGATCTGTGATCCAGGTGGCCAGGACACAGGCATCGCTTTTCGATCCAGTTCCTGGGGGTGGACCAGTGCGGAGGATCACCTGGGTGATGGGTCTTCGGGGAGTGGGACACCGGATGGTGAGACATGATATCCCCTTCCCTATAACACCTTTACCCCATCCTACAAAGTAGGATATTTAGGAACTTTACTCCCCCCAACTTTGCAACACGAACACTTTCACACGGACGGCCCGCTATGGGAGAAAACAGATAAACACCCGAGCAGTATACTCGGCATGTCCCAATACAATGGTCAGGCGAGGTCTGGCAATTACTGACCATCACACACACCCGATCTCCATTAAGCTTCCCCACACGGATAAAAGGGCACGAGAGCAAACTCTGAGTGAGGAAAATCACATGAGGAAACAGCAGTTTCGAAACGGCAGCTGAACGAGAGAAGAAAGATGGCAAAACAGAAGGGGATCGCAAGGAGGGAAGTTCCTTTGACCTTTTCGACAAGGTACTGTTACTTTCCGGAAACCTCGAGAATAGAAAGCGTAAGGCCAAGAAACCAGGGTGAAGAATCCTGAATATTGTGCCATAGATACCCGAGGCCCTCCCGCGTCAATAATCAAGGCGTGGAGAAGCAATATCCGCTGTGGTACCGTGCTTGGCTCCAAGAACAGAGCAACGTCAGTGAAATCAACACAGCCAGTGAGTTGGGGAGACTGATATAAGACCGTATGTATGGCGAGCGCTGGAACTAACATTGTTAAAATGCGTGTGTAGCCCTTGGCCCCATGGGGCCTGGCTAGTTGGGCTAGATGCTGGCCCACTGAGGGAACACAGAAAAGAAAGACACAGACACCGGGGTAAAAAAGCCATTATTAAATGTGTTGTGTGTGTTTATTTATGTAAGTGTTGGAACAAACCATCCAGCCCACCATGGGGCTGGATGGAATGTTGAAAGTTAAAGTACAAGACAGAACAATAGCAAAGAACTCCCCTGCCCAAGAATGGGCTGGGCAGGGGATAGAAAGGAATCCAGCAGGATTTAAAATTAAGACAGTTGAAAAGGACAGTTGAAGAGAGGCACAATTGCCTGGCGGGGGGGGGGTCGTTGCCTCGAGCGCCCCCCCTGGGGCCTTAATCTATTGAAAAGCGATGGGCAGCACAATGAGGAGCCCCTGCAGAGACTATGCAGGGGGGCCAAGCTGCTATGGCAGGGGCAGCTCGGCTGGCCAGGGCCGTGGCACCTGTCGGCCCACCCGGGGGCTGGACCGGACGGGCCCCAGAGACAATCATGGCCCAGGGAGCGTGGCGGTAGCTGCCCAGGCCCATCAATAACAACTCGGCCAGGACCGTGTGCGTGGGGCAGCCCCGACTGGGCAGCCCGGCTGTGCCCCCAAAGGAACGCAGCGCTGCCAGCGAGGCGGGCCGGTCATCAATGAAATCCTCCTCGACTGCGTATATCAGGAGCAGCCCGGGAGGGAATGCAGAGTGCGCAGCAGAAGCCCTGGGTTGGCCTCCGCGACCTACCCGGGTGAAGATGAGGTGGTGGTGAAGTCCTGGGTAGCTCTGTTGAGTGGCCCGGGTGAAGACGCAGCCCGCCCCCTGTGTTGTTACAATGCATTGCTGAGGGCGCGGGCCAAGAGACGACCGCAGAGCGTGGCGGCGTCCCCAATGCCGCCTGAACTGAAAATGGAGCCCAGGAGCGGCGGTGACATCAGGTGGGCCCCCAGCCAACAGGGCACACCCTAAGTTAAGATGCATACCGCGGGTCGTAGCAGTGAGTGTGGGCGGTCCTCATGTGCATAGGGGGCCGCCCAGGATAGTTCACAGAGTGTGTATAATGAGGTGACGCCAGGTGGTGGACGGGGTCACCCTGAAGGACCCCATTATGTCAACAGCCATACACCAGAACAGCCAAGCACCATCTTCTCACCCAGTGTCATCAGGGAACAGGCTCCAGCCTGCAACTAGCACCTCACAGTCTTGCGTGCAATCTCCCAGAGCCAGCGCGCCAGGACAGACCTCGAAGGTACTGTGTAGGGGTGACTGACTGCAGCAGTCATTCCATTGTTATAAGTGTTTTATGTTGTGTATATGTTGAGAGTCTATGCATATATTTATATGAGTATGGTGTCAGTGGATCTGTACCTGGCTTGGAGTATTTATAATATTGTGCTCACCCAGGCCAGGAAGAAAAAACCAGGGTCTACATGTGTGATAAGAGACGCAAGTAAAGTTTAACTGCTGATGGGTGATTGAACTTTAAAAGCAAGATACAACACCTTTGACAGAGTGGTCTGGCACCGCCGGGCACCGCGTGGGTGCTCAGTCGAAGGTCTCTGTAAGGTATCCAGCTAAGGAGTGGCAAATGTGAAAGTGATAAAAAGATGATATCAAGAAGAGAACAAGTAATTGTGAATCAAAGTGGTCCTGCGACGGGTTGAGCGAAGTCCTGTGCACAGTCGAAAGTCTTCGATTTTGAAGTAGAGAAAGTTTGGAAAAGTAGATGAATTTGGTCCGAGTCCGGCGAAGGGATACCAACTGAAGGTTTTGTGTTAAAGTGGGTCGGAGCCTGGCGGAGGGGGACCCAGCGTAAACAGTAAATCACCTGAGAAGTTGTATATATGAAATCCTAAGAAAAAACAAACTTTAATGTATGTCATGTTGCATCAGGCCCTCTGAAATAAGAGACTTTGAATGGAAAAAGCTAGAGAGTGTGCTAAGCTTGAGTGTGCCGCCTTGTCTCGTGCTGAAAACAGGGGGAAGGGAAGCCAACGGCTTGAATATCCAGACATATCATTTCTTGAACACGTTTCTTTTGCATAACATGGTTTCCCACGCTATTTGTATTTAGAAGTAAGCATTGGCAATCGGTGTATTAGTATAAGCCCTTTTATTTTAACAGACTCGACTAGGACTGCGTTATTATCATTTGATGGTCGTAGCATGCTCCCATCTTTAGATTTAGGATTAGATAGGCATTTTTCAAACCCAATTGACGTTCAATAAACACCCTTGAACTATGATCACTTGTGTCCGTCTTACAGTTTGATACCATGCCTTCCTTACAGCTCCCAAATCACAACACACCCCCAACACACAAAACTCCCATGCCACATAGTTTAATCCTCCCATCCTTGCCGCATGTTACCCTAAATGACATGTACATCGCTCTGTTGCTTCGTAGCTAGGTTTCCATTCTATTAAATCCCATATATGAATACAAATTTGGTTATTCAAGATAGACCAATGCAAGTAGTTGACGGGCTGTATGCTGGAATAATGCACAACCTATCATTGGTTGGTTAATGCATTGAATGGCGTAGGATAACAAAATAAGGGCACTTTGTGGTGGTGCTAAACACTGCAGTGTTATAGACTTTGCTGAGTTCACAGAGAGTGGAACGCTGTGCATGTTTTGTTTTAGGTTGGCTGCCACACTTATTGACCCTCATGTTAGGGCAAAGTTTAGGGCCCGAAGCACCATCATAGGCATAGCCACAGACCTGTTCTGGCCTGACTACACAACCGTAGCTCGGTATAGAACTT
Source organism: Ambystoma mexicanum (assembly GCF_040938575.1). Taxonomy (NCBI): domain Eukaryota; kingdom Metazoa; phylum Chordata; class Amphibia; order Caudata; family Ambystomatidae; genus Ambystoma; species Ambystoma mexicanum. The sequence goes on along the minus strand of NC_090941.1, from coordinate 845,546,948 downwards.
GCTGCGACCATGATGCCCTTACCTTTGATGCATACTATAACATGAACACCATCACACCTATGATAGAATTACCTAACATGGCCCGAAACCCATCCCAGCTCCCAGGAAAAAGGAACAGTCGGGCATTACAACAGGAACCTCATCAGTACACCCCACATAAGCAATCGTTGCAGGGGGATCCACACACTTTCTGCCCTTGTCCTGGTAGTGCAAAATACCAAAGCAAGGTTGTCAGCAGTTTATAACTGGATAACAAGATCCTGTTGAAACATGGCCTGAAGCTGTCCTTGTGATGACCACTATCCAAGAGCCAGCTATAGTCAGTAGTGCAGTGGATCAGAGGATCAAACCACTACCAGAGCTTTTGATGGCCCCACGCTCAGAAATCTGCTTCCAAGAGAGCTATGGTATGATCAGAAATTTTTAGTACCCCTAAAAGGAGGTGACCCCCATGGCCAGCAAGGAAAGGAAACCAAGAATTTGTTTTATTGGTGAACGAGAAGGGCAATTGTAAGGGACTGGGGCCTAGTCACTATCAGCAACATCTTTCCTGCAAGCTCCAGGGCACCGTTGTGGGACTATGCAGGGATCAGTGGCACACCAGCTAAAATCTGTCAGGTGATCCCAGACTAACAAAAGCAGGAAAGGAAAAACGCTGTAATTAATCTCCTGAATGGACATCCTCTCACTCTCTTCCGATTGTGAACGTTACTAGCTCCGGCCTTGCCAGGAGCCAAACAAAAAATTACTAGATATATATATATATATATATATATATATATCAGTGAAAAAAACATTAAAAGGGACGTTATGGTTAAGTTGTACTAGTAAAAACCTATAAAATTCAATGGAAAAACGTTACAGGGACGTTATTGTTACAGGTAAAACCGAAAACCACCAGAAATTGTGGTAAGCCAAGCAACCATAACTCGCGATACAACTGTGCACTGCAAGCACTAACACCCATGACATCAAAGATGAAATCACAAATGTCGTTGATGACATCACATGTGTGGCTCCCTCTTTTTGTTCAGTGACATATTAGGAACTGAAACTTCAAAAGGTACTATATTTGTAGACTTTACCCTTCTCATATGTTCTTACATTACTTTCCTTAGGGTTCAGTCACATCATATGATACATATACATAGGGGAAGAAGGAAGCCTGAAACACAGCAATCATTTCTGTGCTTGAAGATAATCAGTTAGGTTAGGAACACTTTCTGGCAGTACTGCTACTTTTTTGCTTCCTTTACTTTCCCTGTATATGCTCATATTTGTATGCATTTTGGTCTCTATGTTTTAATTTGTAAAGATCTACTGTACAACGTACTGAACCCGCTGGCACCATGTGGAAGCGCAAAGTAGTCGCGGACTATGCGTCTGGTTGCGGACATCAGGTGGCATTCAACCTGCTCAGAATGGCAGGGGCTCCCTTACATAGTGGTGCCATTCAGCAAACACAAGGAACATATACAAACAGCACCATGTACATGAATTGCAAGGGAAAATAGAGTAGGTCTGCAAACTGTGTACTTATGAAGAAAACAGCACAAAGGCATAGAGAGTACACCATAACGGACTGCACCAACAAGAGAAGTGACGTCTGCTTTCAACAATCTTACCGCACTGCTGCTTTACATAGGAACAAAGAACGAACGGCCAGAGTAAGGACTGGAAAGTATTAAGACCAGAACGACACTGCAACGTTGTAAGCACAATAAAGTTTGTCTGATAATTGCACAGGTGGTGCAGTATACAATAGTACATAAGCATAACGTTTCTTTTTTACGCAGCAATGGCAAGCACCTTAGAGTGGCTGAAAGAAAATGTCCCTCATGACGAAGTGACTTACGATAGTAACCCCATTGGTACGCACCGCAGTCTGAAACGTAAAATACGTGATATCTATTGCCACATCTATTGCAGCATGTACACCAAACAGATTTCTTTTTCTTTAAGAGAACATATTGGAAAGGAAAGCAAGGCAGCACAAGCGGCACCCCTTCCACAACAGCATACAGGCACAGGAAAGGAAAGAAACTCTGTAAATGGGAAACTGGACAGCCTGGAAGCCAAAATGGAAGAATTGGTGAACAATTTTGCCGCCTTAAAATATTACGTGCAAGGACATATTATGGACAAAAAAAATACCACTGCCTGACCTGCACGTGTACTCCTTCCCTATTACACAACCCGCCATCCCCTCAAAATCCATGTGATCAGACATGTTACGATAATACCTCAATCCCTTCTTCCCTCACAACCAACTTGTACAAATCCCCAATTCCCCACAATATGTATCCACTTGTGCTACCCCTTCCCTTTGCAGGTGGTATGTATGAATGTGTGGAAGTTAACGTTGATATTTAAATTGTTGCTGAGTGTATATGTGGCTTTTCCTTTGTTTTTAAAATGCCTTTATGACTCAGCGGCGCACAGTACTGGTAGGAATTACCGCAGTTAAGCAAAAGGGAGCTGTCCTACGGACACCGCACCTGCCTGGCCTATCCACAATCACAATGGAGGCATCCGTGCAACGCCAGTATGACCCGCATGTCCGCATCTTGTGAACCACCTATGATTAGTTGTGGGAGCGCGCGTTTGTCCGTTGCACAAGTACGCACATTCCTCTGCCTCCTGGTGACACCGGCCCTGTCCAGCATATGCAAACAAACTTGTAATGAACTTTAATTAGTTTGAGCCGCCCACACACGCCCAACAGGAAGCTGTACACAAACATCCCACCTGCTATACCCTACAAACACCCAGCTTGCCACAAAAAGGTTGGCAAACGTGTGTCGCACTATTAATCAGTCCAGAGATCTGAACGGTGTGCATAGGACAACTATGCACATGCGCACAAAGTTGTTCACCCAAAACGCGTCCTGCAGACAGCCGTCCCAATCGAGAACATTTGCGATGGCACCATGCGACCGCACCCATGCTGGCCATGGGCACTTATTTGGCGGACACAACCCGGATCCTTGGACAGCGGAAAAGTAGAGTGTTCTGCAATCTACAGAGGGTACTTGGGGAAAGAACCTGGGGAAAGTACACGCTTACAAACACCCCACAATGTTCCATTGCACATGTTTGTATTTGTTTGAACGATGTAGCCCTGTTTTCCGGGTGCAAGGATGACACAGCAGCCCTACAAAAGGTCACACCCGAGAGCTGTTCTGCAATCTGTTTGTAGCTTTTCAGAACAGAGTAGCGGCCCACATAGATTTGAGCTGTAATTGATGTCGGACCAAATCTGCTGTGCTACATTACCTTTGGAAGTAATGGCAACCATGTCAGGCCGGCTGACTATGCACAGTAATGGAGAAAAGTATTAACGCCCCTTCCCGTAAACTACACCCTCAGTACTGATAATCCCCACTGTCCCATTCCCATGGGCAGCATGCTGAAAACTGTAGTATGCGGCACGTGCGCTTCACCAAGTACCGCAAGGGATGCAAGCCACTAAAGCAGAAAAAGTCCTCCTTCCCTTTCTACTATTTTCTTTACAGTACACCCTCATTGGGTACTGTTAAATAGTCACACGCGCATCCACCAATCACATTGAAGAGCTCTCCATGTAACGCTATCAGTTCTGTACAAAAGTCCTCTGCGTACACACCACAACACAAAAGATATTGCGCAATCCCTTAGCCCGCACAGTCCCATTTCCATGCCCGCCATCCTCAAAAGCCCCGGATGTGGCTTTCGTGCGGGTGTGGGGGAATAAATTGCAACCAGGGTAGGGGATTTCATCTTTAGTGGTGGCTTTGAAAAGAGCCGTTTTTATTTTTAGGTGCTTCTAGAGAAACACCTTTTTCGGTTTTCATAGGATTTTGTGTTTTCTTCTCACAATCTTACAGTAAACTCTTCAACGCATCCTGTAGATGGGCAAATAAAACAGCATTACCAATGGGCGAAAACGAAATGCCATTTGCATGGAAAAACTCTCATTTCGAGAATTAATGATGTCATTGTTGCAGAAGAATATCCCACGAGCGGACAAAAAAAAAAAAAATCACACATGCTTCTGTTGAAATGACCTCTTCCAGCCTCTGGCTGGGAACATACATACATTACAATAGTCCCATACTGTTCTTGGTGGTATGGCTGAGAAAAGCACCTGGGCAGTGGAAAAAAGCCTCTTCACTGCATTCAGCAACCTCTTCAGTCGAGGGAACAAACCTGTTCAAGCCATGTAACCCAAATGCATGCCACAGTAGTGCACGACAACAACATGAACAGTAGCGAAACTGCGGTCATGGACAGCACACCACAATGCGTCCACTCCTTCCAAACCAAAATTGCCATCAAAGTGTCTTTCCTGGGCATACTTGTGCAGATCGATCGCAAAGGCATCACCCAAAATCAACACAATGCATTTCTCCATGTCAGCCCGCCTCACTGAGTAATACGCAGAGCAATGAAAAACAGTATTACTGCCCCTTCCTGTGAACCACAGCCTCAGTACCTGATTGGATAATCCCCACAGTCCCATTCCCATTGGCCAGCATGGTGAGAAGCACAGAATGTGGCATGTGCGCTTCTCCAAGTACCGCGAGGGCCGCGCCCCAGTAAAGCAAGAGCAGTCCTCCTTCCCTTTCCACTATTTTTTGTCCAGCACTACCTCATTGGGTACTGTTAAATAGTCACACACGCATCCACCAATCCCATCCAAGACGTCAGCAGCTAACACTGTCAGTACTGTACAACACTTCATATGTACTGTTACACATTCAGACTGCAAGTGTCATGTCATTCGAAAGCACGTCCAGTAGAAAGTTCAGTAAAACTATGCAAGATTTCTGCATCCACATGAGCACCCATCACCACAAAGTAGAGGTATGAATACTTTTTCTGCAGTATGTTTACAACTCTGTTATACGTGCCTCTGAGCATGGTATCTGCCACTGAACGTCCATTACGTACTTAAAAAACTTAGTTTTTTCTCCCATCACCTACCATCAAGTGGCACTTCAATGGCATATGCTTTCAACGTTTTCATTTACCCATATCAGCCATTATAATATCGAAACACAAACTCTCTTCTTTCCTTCCAACAATGCTACACATTTATTTCTGCACTAACCCATCTCCTACATAAATTATACAAATATGGCAGCAAAACCAGCACTGAATGTATCTTACCAACCTAAACCAAGTTCCCAAAAGCTCACTATCTCCGCAGCTGTGGTTCTCTCTAGGCTGGACTATTGCCTATTGCAACAGCCTCTTTCTAAATCTGCCTGCTTCTACTCTCCGCCCTCTGCAACTTGTCCAGAACAGGATTGAGCGGTTTGTCCTTGTATTCAAGCCCAGGAATCGGATCTCTCTGGGACTGAAAGGAATGCACTAGCTCCCAGTAGCTGCGAGGATTGAGGTCAAATCTGCTGTCATGATGCCTACCTCCAAGGAGCCAGGTCCGACCCAGCAACCCCAGAGGCAGGCATCATTTCCCCCAGGGAAGTGCCAGCGGGCCCAAGCTGGGGCCCTTTGGACACAGTCCTGGCGTCTTAGGCGTCAGGCTCATGTTGGACCCCTGTCCTGGGGCCTTAGGCGCCAGGCTCATAAAGCTAGACATGTGTTCAAGTGTTTTAATGTGCACTTACCTGATGCAGACCATGCTGCTACATCCAGGCCCTCTTGAGGCCTGAATGGAACTACTTTACCTGTGGGACTACTTTCCCTGGGTGTGGTCGGGGAAGGATACATACCTGATCGGTGGAAGGATACATACCTGGAACTTCTTCCAAAGCTATTTAAACCACACCCGATCAGCAACTCACGCTTCGCGTTGTTCTGCTCCTCGCAGCTGGACGCTCACCGTGTCAGCTCCTGCTTCTGGACTTCAGCCACGCCTGTCAGCATCCTGGGTCACCTGCTAAGAGAGAATTGGAGAGAAAGAAGACCTTACCTGCTAAAGCAGCATCACAGAGACATCACACCGACAATCCTGAAAGGGAAGACATCATTTTAAAAGCATTTCGCTTCGATCGCTGCAGCGCTGCATTTCACTCACCTTTCCTGGGCACCTCCATCTTCAGCAGCGATCATCCAGATCCGCAGCCACTTCCCAGAGCCTAGAGAGAAAAAGACAAGAACACAAGGTGAGAGAAGGAAGGGAATAGGAAAAGCTCAGTTTCCTTCTAAGACTTACCTGTTGGGTAATTCCCATTTAATTTCGGGTCCTGCCGCTTCCTGGCATTCCGGACCCCGGCCCCTGTGGGGAAAAAAGACAAAGACATTGAATGAGCGAATGCAAAGACATTACCCGAACGCTCATCCAGAACTTACCTGTCATTTACTGGAACTGCACGTTTCACTTCGGGTCGGCGCCATATCTCCGGCATTCCGAACCCCGGCCCCTAAGGGGAAAAGGACATAAGCGTTAGCGCTTGCTGCAATAAGACAATGAACATTATAGTTAAGCTTGAACTTTTGAACTTGCTACAGAACTCTTACAGCGCCTTACCTGAATAGTCAAGCTTATTTGAACTCCCATCAAACCTCAATCCAGTGAAGTAACTGGGTTTCAACGCGCCCCTGCATCAGAAGCAGGATGGAGAGCTCATCCTTCCTGACCCTAAGGTGAGACTTCACTGGGAATCGAGGAAGGGTATCGTGGAGGGTTGGAAGGGAGTGGGAGGCTTGAGCATTATTCCATCAGTAGGTAATACTCCCTTTTCACGCACAGGGGAATATTCCTGCGAGCCAGTGAGTCCATCTTCAGAGTCCTGCGCTTCACCATTGAAGAAGCATCAGCACTCGAAGCCAGATCTGCGCCTCCGTGGGAATCAGGTGAGCGTGACATCTGCATTATCCACAAGGCCTTCTGGGCCCTGGGGCCTCAATACCTTCAACTCTCACTTCCTAAATATCTCCCTGTTCAAGCTCTTCCCTCATCCGCCTCTCATACAATAAGAGAATTTCACAACACAAGCATAAAATAATTATTCATAATCCTTAAAGAACTTGAAACCAGACACCTGTGTGAAGGACAAAAATGGGTGCACCAGCATTCAAAAAGCCTTAACCAACAAAGTAACCACCATACAAGACAAGATTACCAAAATAAAAAAGACCTCCAAGACAAACCAACCACACAACCCTCCAAACCTTTGTCTACACTCAAACCGACAAACCGATTCAGCTTCACTAAATTGTCCATCATAGAGGTGGAAAATATTATCCTCACCTTAAAACCGTCTAACTGTCAAGGAGACCCCGTGCCCGGCCCAAATCATTAAATATGCCGCCAGAGACCTATCCCCCTTTATCTCCAAGCTAATCAACGCATCGTTATCCACTGGCACTATCCCCAGCCACCTCAAGGAGTCCTGGGTACTCCCACTCTAAAAGAAACAATCACTAGACCCCTCCATTACCACAAACTACAGACCCATCACCACGGTCCCTTTCCTGTTGAAAATACTGGATAGGGTCGCATACCTCCAAATTCAGAAATATCCCGAACACAACCACCACCTGGGTGTCAGTCAGTCGGGCTTCAGGCCCCAACATGGGACCGAAACGGCACTGATAGACCTCAAGGCCCAAATCGACGCACTTGGCGATAATGGAAAAACCGCCCTGCTACTCCTGCTCGACCTATCACCAGCGTTCGATTTGGTAGACCACAAAGTCCTCTGCAACCATCTGGACACGGCTGCACACTACTCGCAAGAAGCAATAGGCTGGATACAATCTTTCCTAAATAACAGGACGATGCGTGTCTTCTCACCATCAGCATCCGCCAGTCCGATTCCTATCACCTGCGTGGTGCCACAGGGCTCCTGTGGTTCACCCACCATGTACAACATATTCACGAAGCCAATTTTCGATGATCTGGGTATCACCTACACGAACTATGCGGATGATACCCAGACCCTTATACCGTTGACGGGAGATTATGACAAGGATTTGGTGAATAGGGTGTACCTCATCATACAGGCATTGATGGCCAGTCACTGGCTATGCCTGAATGATGACAAGACTGAACTCATTATCCTCGGCACCACCCCTAATATAAACAAACTAGGCTACAAATACACTAGCTTTAACATTGATGGCATACCATTCAAAGTGGCCAAAGAAGTCAAAACTTTAGGCCTCTACTTAGACGCCACACTCTCCTTCACCAAACAGGTCAACGCCATGGCCTCAGCAATGGCCTATACCTGTAAGCTAATTAGAGCTGCCAAGACCTTCCTCTCCACGCACAGCTGCATCACCCTGGCCAGAGCACTAATTCTCTCACAACTGGACTATTGTAATGCCCTATATTAGGGGCCAACAACCAAATCATCAACAAAATCCAGATCTTACAAAACAACGCCCTGAAAGCAGAGTTGGGTGTAGCAAAAAAAAAAAAAATCTCAGAGATAAGGAAATCCCACAACTGGCTCACCACCAACGATAAAATCCTGAAAAACGGCCTCACTCATACACAAATGTCTAAACAATTCTGCCCCACGATACCTCATTGGCAGATTCAAGAGACAATCATCCAACCACCCAACAAGAAGGGCCAACACTAACCTGCTAACTATACCTAGATTTAAACATTACAAAACAGGAGAGTGCAGTTTCCCAGTCAAGGCTGCCCAGCTTTGGAACTCCTTACACACGGCCCTAAGGACAGACGAAACCTACCCACAATTCAGACTTAATATCACCAAATGGATTAAAGAAAATGACTCATAAACCCAATTACCCCACTCTGTATATACTGTCAACCTTATCCTGCTGTTTTCACCCCCGACTCTCCTCCATATGGTACAAGCTGTACCTGGACATGCATTGTACTTTATTTTTCAAGCCTGTATATCCTTGTACACATCGTAGATTTCTTGTAGTTAAACCTGTATTTGCTTTGAACCTTATACTTTATTTTTGAGCCTGTATATCCTTGTACATATTGTATATTATTTGTAGTTGAACTTGTATTTGATTAGAACTTGTATATACCTGTACAGCACTGTAACCAAGCTGAAAACCTACGTGTAGCTTCCAGTGCCCTGATACCCTCGGGTCTGGTGCACATTATAAATAATAAAACAAACAAACAAACTCCCTAAGGGTCAGTCGCTTCTCCAAGCAACCAGTTGGTGGTAGATCTCTTTCTTCGGCTGGGGTCTCCCTCTGGAACAGCCTCCCTGCAACTTGAGGAGAATCATTTCCGGTACTGGAAGCACCTCAAAACCTTTCTCTTTGCTTCTGCTTTTTCTCCTCCTCTCCCCTGCTGACTTCCTGGCTGAAACTGATTCTGCACTGGTGACCTGGCCATCCTCTGATCTCAGGCCCAGGCCACCTGCCCCGCCAGTTGCACCCCTGCACTGCCTTTCTGGCAACCCTTGCACCTGGGGACTGTTTTCTGTATCCCCAACAGTCCCACCACCACCACCTGGTGTCTGCACGTATCCTTGCACTTGCCACCAGCGGGCCATATTTTTACTTAATGTAATTTATTCTTCTTCCCATGTACTGCACTTTCCCCTCCCCCTACCCATGCACTTGAGCGATCTGAGTGACACCTGGCCTAGTAGGATTGTTGTCTCCATCTCCCCTCTGTTACCCCTTCCTTGCCTCGTCGCGCCTTGAAACACTTGTGTATAGGCGCGTTATAAATGCCATTTCATACCATATCACATCATATCATACACACATTGCATTCATGACAACAGGATGCCTGCCACTTAGCTTGTACACTTCACCAAATTATTTTTAGCAGTAACCCATTTACTGCAAAATTCAGAAAAATGATTGCACAAAAGCAGCGCTGAATGTATGTTAGCAACTGCAAACAAGTACATACAGTGCATGAATTCAAACAGGATTCCTGCCCCTTACCTTGCACACTTCAACCATAGCCTTCTTCATTTCTCTGTACAAATAGACCTTCTGCCACAGTTTTTGCATACACACCACAACCAGAAACCTTACTGAGCAATTCCTTAGCCTCCACAGTTCCATTTCCATGGCTGCCACTCTGAAAAGGCTCGGATGCGGCATGTGTAATCCTGAAACTACAGTGGAATCCATGGAGTTATGGTGCTAGGAACGGGGTGGGGGGCAGGGTGGGAGAAATGTGAAACAGCATAGGGGATTGGGTCTTTAGCGGTGCCTCTGAAAAAGATATATTATTTTTTGTGTTGGTTTTTTGTGTGTTTTTTACATGCTTGCAAACAAACCTTTTTTGTTTTTTCTCTTTGTATGCGTTTGTTTACTTCTCCTACTTAAATGTTTACCGAATTATGGTCCACGTTTCTTGCACAGTGTAAAAGAAAATAGCATTACCAATGGCGTTCAAAGAATTGCTATTTGCATGGAAGCAGTGCAAATTGTGTTACTTCATGATCTCATAGTGGTTGGAGAACATCCCATCAGTGCACATAAATGCACACATGCTTCTGTTTATAAAACACCTTCAGAGTTCTGGCAGGGGACAAATTACACCGTCATGGTCCCATACTCCTCTCGGTGGAATGCATGAGAAAACAACCTTGGCAGTGAGAAAAATCTGCATCACTGCATTCATCAATTTCTTCACGTGACGGAGCAAACGTCCACACGACATCTAACCCAAATGTAGACCTCCATAATGCACCACGACAACTTGAACAGTAGCGAAAAGAGGCCACATATCTGCAAAGGCGAACCATCTCACCGAAACTGCACTCAGAGACTGCCCCATAAAGCGTTCACTCCTTCCAACCCGAAATTAGCAGCAACGCATACCTGTGCAGATCTTTCACAAAGGTATCACCCACGATCAGCACTGTGTGTCTCTCCATCTCTACCAACGTCATTACGCAGAGTATTGGGAAAAAACTAGTACCGCCCCTTTGTGTGAACCACACCCTAAACACCTGATTGGATAATCCCCACAATGCCATTTCCATGCCCACCATGATCAGAATGGCAGGATGTGGCACGTGCGCTTTCCCAGCTACAGCGAGGGCTGCACCCCAGTAAAGTAGGGACAGTCCTTCTCCCCTTTCCGCTGTTCTTTTTCCAGCACTCCCTCATTGGGTTATGTGAAATATTCACACAAGCATGCAGCAATCACATCCAAGACCTCTGCATCCAACACTATCATTTCTGTACAGCACTCCATATTTACTGTTAAACACTCCGAGTCCCTGTCGCGTGCGCTTCCAAAGCACCTCCAGTACAAACATCTGCAAAAAAATCCACGATTTCAGCATCCAAAATCATCCAGAGCGGCACCCATCACGACTTTGTCCATGTACACAAGAGCCTACTGCTTGGCCACACCCAGCACAACATAATGGTGCCATGCATGCCACAAACGTAACATAGCCAGCAGCGCTTCTACCCACCCCCGCACCATAACAAAGCGATACATGGAAACATGTAACAGTTACCAGAATCCACAAACATACCACAGCCTCCGGCACCCGTACCCACTTCCATTCACAAAGTATTGTGGTGCTGCCAACCAAACCACAAAATGTTCACAACATTGGGCCTACTGCCAGCAATCTGCACAAAGCAGAGTATCCAAGCACATAGAAGATCCACTTCAACCCTACCCTCTTCTATATTGACAGTATTCCAACACTGAACCCAATGGGCACACTGCAGTACTTGTCACTCTCCAGCCATACACTGAAAACTGTAGGATGTGCTAACAATCACCACACCCATGGAACCAACAATCTGTGCATGCCAGCTCACTTCTGGTGCTCTATGAAGTCTAAAATCTGCTCCACAACCATTCTGTAAAGGTGACCACCCTCTGAGAGATGCAGTCAAAACCGCATTGCAGCGATGGGTGTGGTAAAAAAAAAAAAAGGTTTTCATTCACAAATGCAAGTGTAAAAAATTACTATCTGCACATGCGTAATGTACACTATTTCTATGTTGCTATACAAATAACCAATCACCATACAGAAACACCCTGCCAAACTTATTTTACAACAAACGCTTGTGCCGTTTGTCATTTACGCCACGCCCAAACGATGTACTTTCCCAACCACACCTATTAACAATATTAAACACTTCAACTGAAGACAGTGACCAGTGCAGATGTAAAGTAAGTACCCTTTACAAACGTACATACATTTTTGATAAACATAACCATTAGTATAATGCATATTTTTCTAATTTCATACTTTTAAATAATTCATGTATGCTTATTTTATTGCAGCAAATGTGTAAATGTCAACCACTCCGTTAGATGCTTCAAGAGAGCCAGGTTAGTAAAATACTGATAAAATCGACATTTACCAGTGAATGCACCAATTCTTTATATGTGAACATTGTTAAATAAAACATACCCCTTTAGTTACTTATTTAATAATGCAAGACCACAATAAATATAAACTACAAACACAACTTTATACAGTAGTGTACTATCCAGTTCTTCAAAGTGTTCATACGTTTTATACGCTGCATAGCTTCAACAAGTGTGTACGCTAAGTTCAGTTGCTTAAGTAATGCTACATAGCACTTTCTATGAAATGCTAATACGACAGTATACAGTAGCGTACTATTCATATCGCAATACATGAAATGCTAATACGAATGTATACAGTAGCGTGCAATTTATTTTACATGCTTCATACACATTAAAGCTTCTGCAGTGTGTATGCTCAAGAGTTGTCTATGAGGCTTATTTAATATTTCACAAATGTCCTTAAAAATATAATGTACATGTGTGTACCCTAAACAGTACGGCATTTAATATTTAACAAGTGTTCTTACAATTAAAACATACTAGTGCGCAACATTACGAAGAGCATTATCAGCCAACGTACAAGAAAGCTTGTAACTAACAATACACAATTTACAGCTTAAAGTCTATACACTTCACATCAAAAGCGTACTCATGTATACATAATGTTACTTTAAAATTCATCCTTATTGGGCACTGAAGCTTTGAGACGTGTGTCCAATTTTCATGATAATATACCTTTTAAAATTACTTATGTATGCTTGATGTAATGTATGTAGCACTGCATACATATGATATGCTTTACAGTTTCAACAGATGTATACACCAAACAGTATGTATAACATAGCATACATAAATAATGTTGCACTTATATAATGTCTAATTTACTTTTGTTAAACTTGTAACATTTCTAATTTCTTACTTTCAAATAATTCATGTATGCCTATTTTATTTCAGTAAATTTCAAAATGTCAACAACTTCTATAGAGCCAGGTTAATAAAATAGTAATTATAAAGTCTACATTTACCAGTGAATGCAACATTTACTTATATGTGAACCTAATGCTATAACGTAAGAAATAATAATTACAAATACAACTGTATATATTAGCGTTCCATTACATCTTCCAACTAGTTCATACACATAATACCCTTCATAGCTTGGGTACATATGCTTAATGAGCATGTATTTGGGACAGTTCATTTTTAATAAGTGTCCTAGTAATTCTGTTACTTCTTTTGTAATGCTATATCGCACTAAATATAAACATCAAATGTGTATTTATGCACTAGCGTACTATTTACTTTACACACTTCAAACACTTTATAGCTTTTATTGGTGTGTATGTTAAATAGTTATCCATTATGCACATTAAATATCAAACACGTGATTTAAAAAAATGTCAATGTATATTTGGTCTCACATACTGTACATTTAACATTCCAAACAATTATATGCATCTTCAGAAAGCGATTCAACAACTTTGTACACTTTAAAGCCAAGTTAATACAATAGAATGTATGCCATAGGATACTACTTATAGGTTCAACCAGTTTGTACGCTTCACAGCTTTAACAGGCATGTACGCTAAACTGTACCAATAACATTGTTAGCGTACAATAAAGAAAACATTTAACCAACATGACATAATGTGCAGCTTGAGAAAATGTACGCTTCACATATACACATATTTATGTACACATTGCATTACTTTAACATGCATCCTTATTCGGCACTTCTGCTTTAAAGTGTGTCCAATTTGATCGATAATATACCTTTAAGAATTACTTATCTACGCTTAATGTAATGTTTGCACCACTTCGAAAACTTAATAAGCATAACAGCTTTACCATGCGTGTATGTTAAAACAGTACGTATAATATCATAAGCGTACAAATAACACAACATAACCACATGAAACAATGTACAGCTTGTAAAACTACTCTTAAATTAATAAGCACAGTAATTCATAAACACATAATCTTGTAATGTGTCACATTCATTTTAACATTTTACATATGACATTTTATACTAATAAATAAATGTACTAATGTTACTATTATTAACGTACATATTGTATACTATTATAACATGTCTTGTTTATTTTCGGTGAGACATCAAAGTTAATACAAGATGAAAATACAATTTAACCAAATATTGAGAAGACAAAACAACATTAACAATCATAAATCTTATAAGTATAATTTATTGTAAAAACAATTAAAATCCTTTACATTAAAACTTTGAAAGTTAAAAGTAAAACAAAATTGCCTTTTGTCCAATAAATGTAAAATACAATTGTGTTTTTTACAGCACATTCAATACAGTAAAAGTCACAAATCATTCGCCTTTTATAAAAAAATCCCTTTATTATTTAAACATGTGCATTCAAAACAAAAGATAAAACAAAATTGGGGTCCCCCCTCCAAAACACAATTGTCTTTTAAAAATAAAATACAAATGTAAAATAAAAGACATTGGGCCTCAACACGAGTTGGGTGGTATTCCAGTGATCAATCCGCCGCAATATTGCCCAACGGAATTACTGTTACTGCCACTTGGTCCAGCGGATTTACTGCTGGATTACAAGTGGTGGTGACAGTGTTAGTCCCCATTAATTTGGAGTCATAGGACTCCATGGGGAATTCAGTGGAAATACTGCAGCAGTAATTCCGCTGACTGCAATTTTGCCGATTCTGCTGTTTTTTTTAGGCACAAAGTGGGAGGAGTAACCTCCAGCATGATTATGGAGGTAAAATCCCCACTGCAGGGCCAAACTCCTTGTAGTAAGGCAGAGCGGGAAAAGTGGCGGTAATTCCGTTACCACCACTTTTTCCTTGCACCGCCATACTCTTAATGAGCCCCATGGTCCTTTTTTTTTAAAAAACGTTTTTATTATTTTATTCAAACAAACAATACAAACCAAACTTGCAGTGCATACTGTAACATTTCAATTATACATCGCCTTATTATATTCACTGCTCCCCCCCCTTCGAGCCTATTTCCAGTCTATATAGGCTTGTTTCCCAACTCAAACTACCCTTAACTACAAACACAACAAACACCCCACCTTTCCTCCCACCCACCCACCTCCCTTCCCTGTCCCAACAACACCCTCCCCAACTGTTGCCCAGCTCCATCCCTGGATCTCAGGCACCCCCGCATCTAGCCCTTTCTGGCACTAGCCCATCCTCGCGGCTCTGCAAGGGTAAAGTCGCCCTAGTGGCTGTCTTACTACTAATTCCCGGGGGTAGGTTGCCTCCATCTTGCTGCTCCTGATTACTTCAAGTTCACTACGCCTACCGCTATTCAATTTACTTGTGCATTTAATTCTCTATATTCTAGTCCAACGGGGTCAGTAAGTCCAAAAGGTACAGTAGTGCAATTCAATTGTCCCTCGGTCTCTTATTATGACTTCCCCACTTATCCCCTCAGTATTCATGGCACATCCCCTTCACTTGTCACGTTCCTCATGATCTTGCTCCTCATCTCGCTCCGGACAGCCCTGCAAGTCCAGCCATGCCGCCGCTTCCTCTGGGGTGTCAAAAAAGAACGCTCTACTTTTATGCAAGACCTTTAGCTTCGCAGGGTACAAAAGCATGTACTTGATCCCAGCCGTGCGCAGTCTCCTCTTGACCGCCACACAGCTGTATCGCTGTCTCTGCACCAACATGGTGTAATCAGGATACGCCGTGATGTTGGTAGATGCCCTTTCTATCGTTCCACCTTTACGAAAGTACTCCAAAATCTTTTCTCAGTCTTTATAGTTTAAAATCTTCACGATTATCGCCCGAGGAGGGGCCCCGGGCCGTGGTTTCCTCGTCAGGGCCCAATGTGCTCGTTCAACAGTAAACCCTTGTGAGAGCTTGTCTGCCCCTATCTCTTGCAGGATCATATTCTCCACATAGTCCGTGGGGTCCTGGTAATCTTCTCCCTCCGTCAGGCCGACCACACAGATGTTGTTTCGTTTTGCCCTTCCTTCCGCTTCCTCTGCTCGGTTCTCAAGATTAGCCACCTGTTGCTTTAGTATGTGGACCTCCTTTGCGTTGTTTGTGCTGGTATCTGTGTTGATTTTCACAGCACTCTCTAGACTATTTGTTCTTTCAAACAAAAAAAGATAAATTAGTTGGAACTTCTATAACTTGTACGTCAGAAAGTTAAAATACTGAAGAAACATCACACTGACAGTAATACAAGCATTTCAAGCAGTGTTATTAGTAAAACCAAAAAATAACACAAATATATCCTCCGGAACAATTCCATTTGGCAACTTAAGATCTTGGATTTAGGACTACTTTGAAACTCCTGAACCAGGTGATGTGTGAAATGTTACTCAAGTAATTTGCACCATCTGCAAAGCAAATTTAAAAAGGGGTAATCCTCAAAAATATGATTTAGGAAATTAAGCAAAGCTCAACAAAATCCTAAAATAAAACACATGGAAACAGTTGAAAAAGGACATGAACCTGTACCCTCTAAAGTTCCCAAAATATATAAAGTTAGTGATTCTGTGTCACTACCAATTTCACCAACTATTGATCCAGAGTATGATTTTTCTTTTTTAGGCGGATTAAAATGTTGAACAATAATTGCAGTAGGAAAAACAGATGGTGCTACTCATCTGAAAAAATGAAAGCATCATCAATTAAGACATTTTTAAAAAGTAACATTTATTATATTTAATTTTATATTTTAATGAATGTATTGATAATATATTTTTATGTTGCTACCTAAACGTTATTATGTGTAATGTTTGTAGACTACGGTTTTGATTGGTTTAATCTGAACTCTTGTAAAAACAAAAAATAAAGGTTTCAAATAATATATATATATGGGATACATTACTCACCGTAATCGTATTTCTGATGCTTGTATCTGCTTAGATTCACATGCTGTGCATAGGCCGACATCTAGTGGAAGCTGCGGAGTATTACAGTTTGTTTTTCGAAAGTCGAAAATGGGCGTCGACACAGGCGTGCCAGTAATACTATCCCTAGTGTGACGTCCACTGTACCCAAGATCCCTCACGCGTGTAGGATCCTCAGATTGTATTTTTTCTGACATGAGGAAGCATGAGGAGTAGCGTGAGTACAGATAATCCAAGCAGATAAACAGAAAGGTAAGACTACAAGCAATCATGCGCCTTCTCTCGGAGGGGAGGAAGGGTGGGTCGCATGTGAATCTAAGCAGATACAAGCATCAGAAATACGATTACGGTGAGTAATGTATCCCTTCTGAGGCTTGTGGAATCTGCTTAGATCACATGCTGTGCATAGATTAGCGAGCAGTACCAGAAGAAGGAGGTGGGATGTGAGAAGGGTCATGAGCAAACAGGTGTCTTAGAACCGCTTGTCCCACTTGTGTATCTGTCTTGGAATGAGTGTCAATGCAGTAATGCTGAGTAAAAGTGTGAATAGAGCTCCAAGTAGCCGCTTTGCAAATGGTGTCGAGGGGAACATTTGCAATGAAAGCCAGAGTGGCACCAATGCCTCTAGTAGAGTGGGCCCTTGGCGTAAAAGGCAGAGTCTTTTCAGAAAGAGAGTAACACAGCTGTATACAGTTGATAATCCACTTCGAGATAGCGCCTTTAGAGACGCGATCCCCCTCTCTGCCTGTAGCTACGGAGACAAACAGTTGATCTGTTTTCCTTAGCGGTCTGGTCTTATTTACATAGTATAGGACCGCCCTACGCACATCTAGGGTGTGTAGTTTTACCTCAGCCGAGCTTTGTGGGTTTTTGAAGAAAGCCGGAAGCTCGATGGACTGGTTTACATGGAACTTGGATATGAATTTAGGTGAGAACCTAGGGTGTGTGCGTAAAACCAGTTTGTCCTTGTGGATAGTAAAGAAAGGATCTTGCACTGACAGAGCCTGAATCTCACTGACCCTTCTTATGGAGGTAATGGCTACTAAGAAGGCCGTTTTATAAGTCAGGTGTTTGAGACTACTTTTATGCATGGGTTCGAATGGGGGTCCCATGAGCTTAGCTAGCACCACGTTGAGGTCCCATCCTGGCGGTGGGTTCGAAATAGGAGGGTGAAGTCTCTTTACTCCTTCCATGAAGGCTTTAACCACTGGCACTTTCCACCACGAGACCTTGTTATGGGATGTGGTGTAAGCCGAGAGGGCTGCCAGGTGTACTTTCAGTGAGTTAAAAACCAACCCTGCATCCAGCAGGTGGAGCATGTATGTCACAACGTTGGAAGGAGTGCAATCAACCGGGTTGATTTGTTTATTCTGGCACCAGATAACGAATCTTTTCCACTTATCAAAGTAACAGTGCCTTGTATTTGGTTTCCTGGACTCCTTTAGAATGTCCATACACCTCTGTGGTAATTTGAGATGTCCAAACTCTATGACTTCAGGAGCCATGCTGCTAGGTTCATAGAGTTGGGTTCCTGATGCACTGTTTGACCCTGTTGCTGGGACAGTAGGTTGTACCAAGCTGGGAGTCTGATGGGTTCGCACACCGCCATCCTGCGTAGGTGTGGAAACCATGGTTGTCTCGCCCACATGGGAGCAACTAGGATGAGCGTCATCGATTCCTTGTTCATCTTGTACACCACCTTCCTGATGAGAGGAGTTGGTGGAAAAGCGTACGCAAACATCCCTGACCAGTTCATCCACAGGGCATTCCCTTGGGAGTCCGGTTGGGGGAACCTGGATGCAAATCCTGGGCATTGTTTGTTTTCGCTTGTGGCGAATAGGTCTATAGTGGGGAAACCCCACTGAGAGAAGAGATCTTCTACCACGTCTCTGTGAAGGACCCATTCGTGTTCTTCTGGGAGGGAGTCTCTGCTTAGAGCATCCGCTAGGGAATTGAGCTCCCCTGGAACATGTTGCGATGACAGGAAGATGTTCCGTCTGAGTGCCCATATCCAGATTTTCTGGGCAAGCTTGGACAGATTTGGTGAACGAGTCCCCCCTTGCTTGTTCAGATAGAACATGGCTGTCGTGCTGTCCGTCCTGATCTGCACCGACAAGTTCAGTAGATGGGGCTCGAACGCCTTTAGCGCTCGGAATACTGCCAGAAGCTCTAGCAGATTGATGTGGTTCTTGGCTACTGAGTGAGACCAGAGACCCTGAGCTGTGTGGTGGAGATGGTGAGCTCCCCACCCAGTCAGGCATGCATCTGTAGTTACCACGGCTTGTACTTCGGGATTGTAAAAGGGTTTCCCCTTTGCGAGATTCTCTCTTGTCCACCAGTGTAGGCTCTGTACGAGTGTTGGCGAAACGACCACTAGATCGTCCCAATGACCACTTGCCTGAGACCACTGTTTCGCCAACCATTCCTGCATGGGACGCATGCGCAGACGCGCGTGGGGGACCAGGTAAATGCATGACGCCATCATGCCCAGTAACCGCATAGCTTTGCGTACTGTTATCTGTTGACCTGACTGATAATGCGGAATTTGCAGAAGTATATTCCGAATTCTCTCTTCCGAAGGGAAGGTCAATCCTTTCTGAGTATCTAGGATAGCTCCTAGAAATTGTTTTGAGGTGCTTGGCACCAGACTTGACTTTTTCTCGTTGATAGAGAAGCCTAATTCGTGGAGGAGGTCGATAGTCCTCTGAATGTTTGACCTGCAAATTCCTGGGGTCTCCCCCGTTATGAGCCAGTCGTCCAGATAAGGGTACACCGGGATTGCTTCCCTGCGTAGGTGTGCAGCCGCCACCGCCAGTACCTTGGTGAATACCCTTGGTGCAGAAGCTATCCCGAAGGGCAGTACCTTGAATTGGTAGTGGCGACTGTCTACCTTGAAGCGTAAGTACTTTCTGTGCGCTGGGAGCATGGAAATATGAAAATAAGCATCTTTCATATCCAAGGTTGCCATGTAATCCCCCTTTTTTAGGAGGGGGATTACCTCTTGTAGCGTGGTCATACGGAATTTTTGGGGCTTGACATACTTGTTGGCAGGCCGCAAGTCTAATACTGGGCGCATTGTCAAATCTTTCTTTGGCACAAGGAAGTAAGTTGAATAGATACCCTTGTTTACCTGGTGTCCTGGGACGAGTTCTATCGCGTCCTTTTCTAGCAGAATGGCGATCTCCTCGAGAAGGATCCTTTGATGCTCTAGGGAGTGCACTCTTTGTCGTGGAGGATGGTTCCGGGGACGCTGCAGTAGTTCTATACAATATCCTGCGGATACTGTTGACAGCACCCATCTGTCTGAGGTGATCCCTTCCCAAGCCTGGGTGAAGGTGGAAATGCGTCCCCCTACTGGGGTTGCGTGGCAAGGGACCCTGAACTGAGCGTCACTGTTTTGGTGGAGGCGTGCCACCTCCCTTGTTGGGGCTGCCTCTGCCTCTTCCACGACCTCTCTTGTTACCCCTGCCGTAACTCTGGGTAGACTGCTGGTTGTTATTCCATTGTGTACCCTGTCCCTGGGCATAGTTGCCTCTTTGTGAATTTTGTCCGCGTGGGCGACGAAAATTACTGTTCCCCCTCTGGTTAGGGGGTTTGTTGGTAAGCTGGCCAAGGGATTTGAGAGTCTCATATTCATCTTTGGCATTTTTAAGTGCGTCTTCGACCGCTTTCCCAAACAATAGGTCGGGTTCCACTGGCTTGTCTATTAAAGAAGCCTGGGTTTCTGTCTTGAATCCCGACTGCCGTAACCACGCATGTCTTTTGATAACAGTACCTTCTGCTATCAATCTCCCTGCGTTGTCAGCGGCGTCGAAAGTTGCTTTTAAAATGCAACCAGACACGGCTCTCCCTTCTGCCGAGATCCGAGCCAGCTGGCCCTTTAATGGTTCTGGAGCAGAGGCAATGAGCGCCGCGACCTCTTCCCATTGATGGCAATTGTAACTAGCCAACAGGGTGGTGGAATTCGCAATCCTTGCTTGGTAGGCGGACGTTGAGGCTACCTTCCTGCCAAACCCGTAAAGTTTTTTGCTCTCCTTGTCGGGAGGAGCTTCTGATGAAGATAAGGGCGTGCCAGCCCTTTTTCTAGTGTTGGTAACCACTAGGGAATCTGGTTTAAGATGTCCCCTTATATACAGAGGGTCAGACTGGGCTGCCCGGAAAATCTTTTCAATTCTGGGGTTGACAGCTCTGGTGAGGTTCGGATTCACCAGGGAAGGATCTATTCTTCGTTGGATGGATTTGAGGATAGGGATGGTCTGAGCGACTGGTCTTCTCTCTCCTACAAACTCCTCCGCGAAGTCCCTTTCCTCCTGTACACCGTGGGTGTCGATGTGGAAGTGTTCCGCTGCTCGGGCGAGAACCTCGTTAAGGAGGGGCTGGTTATCAACTGGAGAGTCAGTAACTGGGGCTTCGCTTTGTACTGGGGAATCTACTCTGTAAATTTCCTGCTCATCTTCTCCCTCCTCCAAGTCCTCATCCTCCGCATAGTAATCTGTCCCGGTTTGTTCTTCCATCATGTCCAACTCCTGGTCCTCTCTAGGGAAAACTTGTCCCTGGTAACTGGGGAGTGGAGTAGAATATGAAGTGGAGTAAGGCTGAACCTCGAAGGGTTCAGGTCTTTCGACCCGGGGCTTTTTACTTAGCGGGATGGGATCGGAGGAGCCTGAGGGTGTGGCCCCTTGAGGGTTATATGAAAGAAAGTGTTCTGGGTTCTTATCATAAAAATCAGCTAAGGAAGACATCCTAGACATAACCCTGTCTATGTCTTCACTGGACCATTCCCTGGAACAGGGTATTACTTTAGCAGGTGATTTATTTTCAAGGGTAGACTTGTGTTTGCTTGTCTGCTTAGGCTTTACAGGGGTGGAAGGCTGTGCTTTCCGCTGTTTCCCCCCTTCTCCGTGCGTGGAAAAATGTTTTCCCTGTCCCTTGGGGGCCCCAGAGACTTTCGACGCCTGGCGTCGAGGGTCTGGAAAGGTATCTGTGTGCTTCGGGCGTGGGGCCTCACTGGTGTTAACCGCGGTCTCGGTATCTTGGAGCGCGGCCTGGGGGTGGAAGTCGTCTTCGTCTCCCGACGATCGAACTTCCGTTAGTGTGTGTAGCGAGGCACTCTTGGCAAGAGTGGATGATTGCCTTGCGTCGTGAGGCGATCTCGATCGAGAGCGCCCAGAGGACACCGAGTCGGACCGTTCTTTTTGTGCCTCTTTCCGGGAAGTCGACGTCGTCGAGGTCCGGTTGGTCTTAGTGTGTTTAGTGTGTGTTAGGTGTGTAGCGCTTGCGTCGCCGGGGGTCTTCCCCATAGCCGCCTTGCCGGACGACCTTCCGAGGTCGGGGACCTGCGCTCGTCGGCTGTCTTTCGACGCCGTAATGCCCTCGCCGTCCGAAAGTACGGCGTCGCTGCCATCGCTGAAGGCGCCCTCCGCTGCCATGGCCTCCTGCCTGGCGTGGTGGGCCCAACGCTTTGTCGAACGGTCCTTAAGTGTCTTAGGTTTAAACCTACTACACGCTCTGCAGTTCGCTTCGGGGTGATCCCTCGGCAAGCAGAGATTGCACGTGGCGTGCCTGTCGACCCAAGGGTATTTGCGATTGCACTTGGGGCAGAATTGAAAAGGGGTACCCTCCATACGCACCTTAAGGCAGCGGGCTGCTAAGTGTAGGAATATATATAAATGTAACTATATATCAAGAGTGAAGAGTATGTACCACCCCCCACTCTCCCTACTTGTAAGGGCCGAGGCCAGCGGCCTACTAGGCCCGGGCCGAGGCCAGCGGCCTACCGAGGCCCAGATCCGTCGTGCAGCAGTCGACGGTCGATGACTTCTCCAGCCGTCGTCGAGGTTGAGGGTCGACGTTGGGGTGGGGAAGGGAATGAATAAGAATTAAAATTATAATAACAGCAAAAGTATGGCTAAGGCCAGGGAACTCCGCAAGATGCTTCCGACCAGTATGGCGGAAAAAAACAATCTGAGGATCCTACACGCGTGAGGGATCTTGGGTACAGTGGACGTCACACTAGGGATAGTATTACTGGCACGCCTGTGTCGACGCCCATTTTCGACTTTCGAAAAACAAACTGTAATACTCCGCAGCTTCCACTAGATGTCGGCCTATGCACAGCATGTGATCTAAGCAGATTCCACAAGCCTCAGAAATATATATATATACACACACACACACACACCTTTGTAATTTGGTTGGTGATAATACCGATCAAAGATTGGATAACGGAAATTAGATAGCTATAAAGTTTATATCCAACCTGATGTGAATGTCTTTTAACGAGACTGATCAGCAAGTTAACGAGTGAATTTGCAGGCCTGGCTGGTGGCTTGCAACTTGACATTTTTACCCCTGGAGAACAATAGGCATGCAATGACACTGGTTGTTTGGTACAGTGGAAAAAGGCTGTCAGGGGATCCCGCGCCTCAAGACATTTGAATTGCTTCGGGGGGCATCATCCTCTCAGAGTTCGACTGAGTCTCAACACCCCACATTCTTCAGGAAATAAAGCTTACTTTAATGGTACGAACCATCCTATTGAAGAAGACGCTCTATCATACCCTGGATCTTTTGAGGTGAACAAGATCCGTTGGGGTCCCATCAAGAGTTAAGGTTTGGGTTTTGTCAGGGCAGGGACAGCAATTTCTTGCCGAATAGGGTTAATCTCCCTAAGGTTGGTGATGGCCTGTTCTGCTCATTAACGTGGGGACATTAGAAGAGTTGGTTGCACATAGATGGGGAAATCCTGGAGCAGGTGGGGGGCTTTTGGTCATCAGTTTGCCTCCCAAGATCCTTTAGCAGAGTTACAGCGCTATCCAAAGCACAGTATAGCAGCTAACACAGCAAAATAGCACAGTGCTGTACTCACACACTCCACGGCCACAGCAGAGCGATGGCAGCTAGCCTCAGGAAGAACGCAACTGCACTCCATACCTAGATGAGAGAGCAGCCCAAAGCACTGACCAGCAAACAGGGCATTAAAAGAACTATGCCTTGGAAGTAATCCATCTGGAAATTATCTTTGACCTGGAAAACCTTTACCCAGAAGTAATTTAAAGGCCAGTGCGTATAATCATCTTAGATTTCCATTAAAGGATCTGCTTATTTATGGAGGGCCTGCAAACTAACTTTTGTAATTGGTCATTGTAATTATTATACAATTGTTAGTATCAAGGATGCAATAACAGAAGTTGTTAACACTGCATTTCACGTTAAACTTGATTTTGTACAATCTCACTACTATGCAGAATAAATTCTCAGTGCAAAACTGTAGAACATAATTCAAAATTGTGCAATTCTTGCTTTCCATAGTGAGGCATAAAACTATATCCACAATAAAAAAAGACCTGTGTTTCATTTGTCTAGATCATAGAATGTTTAAAATATGCATCAACCAAATCTCTTGCCTTTCTCATACTTGAATTACAAGTGATTAAATTGATTGCAAGTGATTAAAAGTTATTGCAAACAATGGGTTATTAAAGGAGTGCCCTATAATCAGAAGGCTCAGAGGTTGTCTGTCACGTTCTCAAGCTATAGACAATTATTAAACTGATCCGATGTTAGCCAAGTTCAGAGAGTCCTCAATGTTATACATTAATTTTATTAGGGCTATTAGCAGTGTAATTTTGTCTCCCCACATGCATCTAACCCAGAAGAATTGTCTGGCAAGAGCGTTTGGCTCGGTGTACAAAATACCGAGTAGATTCGCTCTGCCATGTTCAAAGTAGGAACAATATAGAACTAGATGTTTGAGTGTTTCCTGCCCACATGTACCAGAACAAAAGCGGCACATATCATTTAAGGTTCCACTAAGTTGTTTGTGCCAATGGTGAGTGCGTTCGTATGTAGAAAATTGATTTAGTTTGAAGCGTAAATATATTCTCTGTGCTTTTTCACATGGAAAACACAGAATGTATGCTGCTCTGGATGCTCTTTTTCTCAGAAAGGAAGAATATTCCACGTATGTTTTATAGCTATTGTTGGTCTCAATGGTAGTTAGCCAATCAGGTTCATAGAGTTTTATTTTACGCTTGGTAGTCCAAATTCGAGATCTTCAGCACTAGCACCGATACTGAATAAAGTGTGCTTCATCTGGAGTTCGTAAGTTTACAAGAGAAGGTAAATTGCTATCATGTAATAGACCATTGAGATCCTAATAAAGTGAATTCTTAGGAGGAAGTAACATTTTTGCATAGTTAGAAAGTTTTCGCCACTGAAAATTGGAGGCAAGAGAAATTGGGCCTAATTCATGGCGTACGATTGAGTTTGGCACATCCAAACTTGAGTTTCCACATCATCCCTTGGATTCTATTGAGGATGGAATCTAGATCCAGAATACAGGTATCCAGCCCAAATAATAGGATGGGTTTGACTTTTAGATGATAAAAATCGATAACAGACATCAAGGAAAATGTGCAATATTTTCCGTGCACAATCCTCATTTGAGACAACAGTGGCCAGATCTTTAAATTCAGACTGGAGATCTAAGATTTGATTGAATTTGTATCCGTCAAAGTATACTCAAGATAGCGTGATGAGTATGCACGCTGCAAGAACGTTCCCAACAGTGTCCATTGAAATGTTCAAATTCTCTTTCTGTTGTTAAATATGATGATTTTAGACTTTGCTGGGTTGGCCTGTAAGTTGTGTTTGGAAGTGTACAGAGAGAAGATGTTAAGTTTGTTCTGGAGACCAAAAGGGGTCCTGTCAAAAAAAATAATGTCATCAGCAAAACCCATCCAATGCAGATGGAATCTGCCAAGCCTTACTGCATACATGGAGTCGCCCTTCCAGAGGTAATCTAGGTCAAATAAGTATAGGTGAAACAGCATTGAAGCGATGGTAGACCCCTGCTTGACCCCAGTGGCTGTTGGAATAGGGGGTGTAAGAGCACCTTCTTGATTAATGCGTATTTGGAATGTAGTGTTTTGATGTAGCATTGCAACAAGGCGCACCAACAAGGGGGGAAAACCCAGGCTGAGCATTTTTTCCCACAGGATTTTTCTAATCACGCTGTCAAACGCTGAGGACATGTCCAGTGCAGCCAATAGGTCCTGAGTCAGTTGTTTTAGACTTAGCCAACGTATGGGCAATAATAGTGGCGTTCAAAGAGGTCTCCATGGCTTTGCGAAAAAGCCCACCTGAAATTTGGAGAGAATGTCATGATCAGCGATATAAGCCACGAGATGTTTGAGGATCAGTATTGCAAAGACCTTGGCGTCGGCATCCATGAGGGCAATTGGGCGATAATTTGCAGAATCGTGTGGATCACCCTTCTTGTAGATGGGAATTATAATGGCATTGAGCCACAAGATTGGAATTTTGCTAAGGCGAAGAATATAGTCAAATTTACTTTGAAGAATGGATGCCCAAAAGTATGGATTAGCCTTTAATATGCATGGTGGTATGCCATCAGGACCCGCTGCTTTAGAATGTTTAAGACGTCCAATGGCCCACAGGACGTCTTCAAAGGAGAATGAAATGCGTTCAGCATTTGTTGAGTTAGAGACGTCAAAGTTACAGTTACAGTAATGACTGGGTAGTTGACATTTTCGTAGTATGTAAGAATTCCAGCAATCAGAGGAAATGGAAGAGGTGAAATGGAAGAGGTTAAACTTATGTACGATGCGATCGAAACACCTCTCATTAGCACCCGGCACGCGCGGCGCAACAGGAATACTGCGTGGTGATTGGCTCATTTGCGAGGCATACCACAGGGTATTCCCTTTTACGCCGTGCGTGCCGGCTACTCTGTTCCCGGCGAGGGGCGTGGCAGCCCTTCAGCCAATGAGGAGGCTCAATCCCCGCTCCGAGCCTCCCCATTGCTTCGTCTTCCGCCGGGGACTCAGGTAAGAATGATTTTTTTCCTCCCACCTCCCACCCCACCCGACTTACCTTCTATCCTGTGATCTCCGGAGACCGCAGTACTTTTTTTTTTTCCTTCCCCGTCCCGCTCCCTTCTGCCCTCCAACCCCACTTACCTTCTTTTTTCTTCTGGTCTTGGGAGCGAACGCGCTGGCAACACTTGTGTTCCCAGCGCGTCCGCTCCCAATGGCCGCCATGGAAAGGGAAAACAGACTACGTTTTCCCTTTCCCAGCGGCCAATTTTTTCATTTTTTTTTTCTGTTTTGAAAAAAAGCGAAACAGAAAGAAAAATGCCATTAGCACCCCGGTCTAACAGGCCGTGGTGCTAATGGCAATAAGACCCTTGGTGGCGGGCCAATACTGCCCACGGTAATGCCCCCGGGGCTTCGTTAAGGCCCTCGCTACACTCGGGCCTGCAACTACGGCCCTCGCTACACTCGGGCCTGCAACTACAGCCCCAGCGGCATTACCTGGGGCGGTATTGGCCCGCCGCCTCGGGTCTTATTGCCACAGTGCTGCCCAAACCCTTCTTGTGTCCCTTTTACAAAGAAGTGCAATCATTCTCCGATTCTCTAATAGGTGATGCTGATGTTTTAATAATTTTATTTTTGCAACTTTGACATATGTGGTGTTTCAGATCTTTATACATGGATCCCAACATGGTCTGCTTCGTGAGTGCTCTTCGTCTGTAATTCTTGTCGCTTTTTAATTGGGCAATTTCCGAATTATAAGGGTGAATGTGTATCTTCTGTTTGGTTACTCGATTTGTAATTTTATTTAGGTGGAATTTGATCACTGAGATATTCCAATTCTCCCTTTGTTCATAGTTGATTCACAAGAGATTTTGGTCAAAAACGCGACACGAGTCCCTGCTACTCTTACCTCTCAACTGTGAGGAGGATCGAATATTAGAAGTGCAAGTGAGAGAAAGTGGTTAGGTAAGCTTCATACATACAGAGTTGAAGTCACCACCCAATATGATTTAGTAATCGTGATTGTGCAAGAAAACATCTTCTAAGACTGAGTCTAGCAGTGTGAAAAAGGCATCTATTGTGGTTTTGGCAGGATTCCAGTATATGCATATAATTAAAAATGTGAGATTTGGCACACCGTGCAGAAGGAATTCTATTGCCAATATTTCGTTTGAGCTCACTAACAAAGTTGAATGTGCTTTGAAGTTACTATCTACGAGGGCGGCTAAGCCACCTGTGGGTCTACCCGCAGATCCATGTGTGGCAGGGTGGGTATAAGTGGTATAAGCATTTATACTAAAAGGCTTTGTGCTCATAATTTCTTGAATAATTAGAACAGTGGGTTTCTCTGAGAGAGATAGAACGTTCAACCAGAAAGCTAGGTTAGAGAAGCCACAACAATTCCATTACATGATGTTAAAGTGTCTGGCTACGCTTGCATGTTTGCTTAGATCAGTTTAGAAATACTGGTCAATAGAGGTGCGAGCCATGGTAGGTTTTTAAGTGTCCGGGCTAAAGTAGACAGTTGCGCAAGTACGTGCACATTAGAGTGCATTGCGTCCCGATTACTGAAGCTGCTACCATTATTAGTACCTGGGACATTAACTTGTGTTTGTATAAATTCATTAGCAGCTTCCATGGAACAAAATAATTGCAGGGTTAGTCCCCATTAAGCAAAATCCAATTTGTGTTCCCACACTAGTTTGGTAATTATATGAGATTGAAGACCACAAATCATGCAATGGTTTTGTGAGTAGAAAGTGTGATCCAGTCTATGTCCTCCGATTGTAGGGTTCTTAATTGCGGGCATTGTTTGAAGGCGTTTAGTAGGAACAAATAATTCAATCTGTGTCTGCCGTTAATTGCAGTGTCACTCGTCCTTCCTATTATATTAGGAGTTTCTACCGTGAATTCAATATTAGGAGGGACATTGACCGAGAGACTGGCAGGAAGAACTGGAAGGGATGTGTTAGGAACAGTGTTAGCAACATTAGAATCAGAGGGTTTGTCTATAGAAGTAGAGGGTGACAATTTCCGTTCCTCAAAAGAAACTATGGGAACATCATCCTTTGAGTTTTGGGGACGTAGATCTTTATTCACGCAATCTTTGGGACAGGTAATTGAAATTCTGTGTCAACAGGGCCCACAGAGCTAGGTGGAGGGCCTCCATTGAACAGTCCACGATCCGGAGATTGATTAAAATCGACTCCTACAACACCTAGAAATCCTAGAGGGCCATTGCTACTGACAGATTTAAAGCATCTTAGCTGCTTGTTACAAATGATTGGATGAGGTTTGCCTTACTTAAGAGAGAGTTGTGGTGGCGCGCAAAGTATTCAGGAGATTTGATTGTAACAGAGGAACAGCAACCCTCAGAATTAGGGATATTGGTGCGAGATTGCCTAGTTGGGGTTTTTAATGATTCTGGGAACAGATCTTTCTGTTTTCCTTTGTGTGGTTGTTTGCCTAGGTTAAGAAGCATCTTAGATTCTTCATTTAATTGGTTCAACTCTAGAGTCTCGCCATCCTTTCAGAGATTGCAAAGATTTATTGTGTTGGAATTATGCCCATTCATCTTATCACTGGGCTGATGTTTTGTTTTTTTTAGCCTGTAAGTCTTGCTTTTTTGTGTGTTGATTTTGCGTTTAAGGGCTCTTGCGTGTGCATGTTTCATTTTGCGTGAAAATAATTGAAAGGACGAGTCTGAAAGACTCATGATTGTGAGATGGACCGTTGAAATGGGCGCATCAACATTTGCTTCATCAATCAATTCAATGATATCTGTGAGGGGCAAGGGGCTATTTGGATCCTCCACCAGCAAGTCCATAGCTGCGGCTGTATCTAGAGTCTGTGTGGTGGTTTGAGTTTGGCCACGATTCAGCAAGCCTTTTTGCGATAATAAGTACCTAAAGGCGGCATCCAACTCGGCAGCATTGGAGTTAACTACTAATAGCGTAGAGATCAATGCTTGATCATCAGATAACATTTTTGACGCACAGTCTAATACGGCTTCTGCGTAAGTTTTAATAGGAAGTCCAGAGGGCACAGAATAATTTGAGGTGTATTGGATTTGTCGTGTCAATTTGCAAGAGCACATTGTGTTTATTAAAACATTTCCCACTGTGTAAGCCACCAACCATTTACAATGCTGGTCACTGTGTTTGAAACCTGCTTGACTACACAGGATCTTGAGAACTTAGGAAAAGAGAATCACAAGCAACTTTATGTTCAAAAGAACTATAAGTTGCAGGTGACTCTGCCTTCTTCACATAGATGAAAATATCTGCCAAGATTTTCAGGACAAAGTGTAAACCCTTGCCGTGTCTCGCAGAACTAACAATGCTTTTGCGGAATTCACTGAGAAAGGTCTGCGAACCACAATCTAAGTATTGCACATCCCAATACAGACTCAAGGCAACAATGCAGAACTCGATGGAGAAAAGTTGCCACAATACGGCAGTAAAACTATGAAACTACCTCTGGCTCGTTCACTCAGCTGAATTGCAATCTGCCAATACACCTAAGCCCCACAAGCCCTACAAGCCTCTAAAGCCTATCAGGCATATCAGGCACTTCCAGGGCACTTCACATGGGCGCACGCTTGATCCCTTTAGTAGGGCGTGATTACAAAGGGGGCGTGGCCTACAATAAAGAGTGGATAATGCGTGTTAATACGCTATGTGAGGAATATAAAGCAATATAAAGTATCTATATGAAGTGACTATAGTCTGCCACAGGGACAGATGCTTTTGTAACCTTAGGGATAGCCTGTGGTCGGGCAGGACATAAAGGCTGGAATGATATTTAGTACAGGGGGGTAGTCCTGACCTCATACATTTAAGCTACAGTAGTTTGCTGTAGTGAAGAATTCTAGCTCATCGCCATATTATGTTTAATCCATCTTCATAAGTATGCATCATAGGAGGAAAGTACAAATCCAAATTCTGGAAAAACTGAAAAGACAGTTGTTGAGACCTTTATTTACTTAGGTCGCATATTTCAGCATAGATAATTCAATATTGATGGCTGAAAAAATTACACATAGAAAGAATAAACAATCAACAATTAACCTGATCACCAGCTCAGTGAGTTTTGTAAACAATACTGGACATATATGTTAACAATGTATAGTGCATCTTTGCATAGCATTACATGTCCATTGGTGACAGGTCGTCACTAAATTAGGCCTGTTATAGTCCATACAGTGCAGAATTCAAAAAGTGACTTTTTAACAATGTGCCTATGTTTCCAAAACGGCACATTTGTAGGATTAGTATAGGGTGTTACCTCCACACTCAAATACTAGTACTGTGTTATATTGCCTGTGTGCAGTGTTACCAAATATTACTTCATATTTGTTAACCTAATAATGTCTTGTCACAGTTACAACCCATATTTGCACAGTACAATGTTATTTGCTTCAAGAAACCTAAAAATAGGGTTTGCTGAGAGGCGACGTCAACATTAAGGTGTTAGTAAAGATTCAGGTCATAGGTCTGTATGATGTAAGGGCCAGACGTGATGAAATGGGACACTTCGGCTGTAAGAGGGTGGCAGCCTTCTTCTGGGGCCAAATCAAGCAGGTCTCCCTATGATTAAAACACAATATAAAAGATGATTAAAACACAATATAAAAGACATTGTTGTATGTTCCAGAAAGTGGACCATATATGTGAATATTAAAACAGCCCGTGACAGGCTACACACTGAGGAGGACCCTCTGGTCCCAGGCACTGACCTTGCATTTGGAGGTTTAGGTATATGAGCTGTTAGATGGAGTTCTCATGATAACCAAAATGGAGGCCCGCTAGCTGAGGGATGCAGGATGTTCACTGGAGTGCAACCTGAAAGAACACATTAAGTGGTTTTAGTCACATATATAGCTAAAAATGCCTTATTGTGGCTACGTAGTGTGGGAGGCTCTCTAGGGGTACCTGGTTGCTTTGGCAAAGCAGGTCTTGGTGCTGCAGAGGTCCCTCGGTGTGCTAGGAGTCTCGGTGGCAGGAGATCAGTTCCTGTCTGTGTGGTACAGGAGCTCTATGAGCGAAGCTACAGGGTGGGAGGGGGAGACAAAAAACCAGAAAACCATTTAGTATTGGTTGCCGGCTGCAGGGGAAGGTATACCTGTTAGAAAAAAGGGGGGGAAAAGGGGCCCTTTGTCAGGTTGTGGTGGACTCACCTCGAGGCAGGGATCGGATGGCGTGCGTTGGATCCGCACAGTAGTGGAGCTCGCGTTCGACTCGGAAGGAGCTGTGCGAGTTATTTAAAGGGCGCATGCGTGTGGAGTTAGTGTCTGGTCCTCGCGCATGCGCTCAGATGGAGGCGGCGGGTCTCCGGGGAGACAGACTCGGGTAAACACGTAGTCTGCACTCTGCGGGGGAATCACCTGCAGGAGAGTTACGTGTTAAAATGCTCAGATAGAAGGGTGAACAAAAAGGGGGGAATAATTGTGGTTACAGATATTCAAGTGGTGCGAGTTCATTAAGACCCTGAGAAATGGTCTGTAGCTTGAATATCCACCAGGCTTCTTTGAAATTGAGAGCATTAGTGGCATTAGAACAGTCCTTCACTTTGTCTACTACCCACCATTTGAAGGAGTCACAATTATGTTGGAATTCAAGAAAATGTGAGACCAGGAGTGCATTGTGAGTTTTACATCTTATTCTGGACTTATGTTCCCCTATTCTTTTGTTCACTGGCCTCGATGTTTGGCCTATGTATCTCAGATGGCAGGGGCAATCAATGAGATAAATGAGATTGGGTGTCTTGCAATTGGAAAAGTGACGGATTTCCCATTCTTTGCCGTCTATCGGGAAGGATCGTAGTTTTTTGGTTTGACTGCAAACTGTGCAGCTCCCGCAGGGATGGTGTCCGGGGATTCCCCGCATATTCCACAGAGTAGATCTTGAGTCCTTGCGTTTATTTCTAGCATGGGTTAAGAGATCTTTGAGATTTTTGGATCTCTTCAGAGCCATTCTAGGTAAGGGTTCTTCTGGCAAGCTTTTTTGATGATGCCTCTGAGTTTGGATGTGTTGGCGTTAAAGGTGGTGACACATGTCATGGGGTCTTCAGTGTTGTGGTTGCAGTTCTTTGGAACCAATAACACTTCTCTGGGTGTGTAGAGTGCTCTTTTCTTGGTGTCCTTCAGTAGTTATTTAGGGTAACCTCTGTCTTCAAGTTTGTGTTGAAGTTCTGATGCGTGCGTCTTGAAGTCCTTTGTGTCAGTGCAATTGCGTCTGATTCTGAGGAATTGCCCGTAAGGTAAATTATCCCGTAGGCTTTTGGGATGATTACTCCTGTAGTGTAGTGTGGTGTTGCGATCTGTCTCTTTTTTGAAAATATAGCATGTTAGTTAGCCGTCCGAGGCCATTATGTTGAGATCTAAGAAGTTGATTTTCTCATTATTGTGGCTCATCATAAATTGGATTTCTTGTGTTTGATTGTTGGTCCAGATAAGGAAATTGTCCAGTTCTTGTTCATTGCCATGCCATATAAAGATGACATCATCGATATATCGATACCAGAGGCGGATGTTGTTGTGGAATGGGTTGGCATCACTGAGTATAAAGGTCTTCTCGTATTTGGCCATAAAGATTATGGCTAGGCTTGGTGCGAACGCTGCGCCCATGGCAGTTCGGCAAGTCTTTTGGTAGAAAATGTCATTGAATGAGAAGTAGTTGTTAGTAAGCGCAAATTCCAGTAGTTAAGATATAAAGTTGGCCGGGACTCTCCTCCGAGTCATGTGTAGGTCTAGGTGTTGTCTTATGCATTCCACTGCTTGTTCCTGGGGGATGCTGGTGTACAGGCTCTTGATATCCATGGTGACTATTTCTTCATTGGTGGGGTCAAAGGGCTGGTTTTCAAAAATAGTAATGGTCGTCATGGTGTCCTTGAGATATTTCGGTGTATTCTGGCATAATGGTTTTAGGAAAAAATCGATAAATTTGCACAGAGGTTCTAGTATGGAGCCGCATCCTGAGACGATAGGTCTTCCTGGGGGAGAGGTCCTGTCTTTATGAATTTTAGGTAGGGCGTAAAACGCTGATATCCTCCCCTCGGTGGTGTTAAGGAAAGCCTCTTCTTTATTTGTAATCCAGTTTCTTTCTGCTGCAAACTTTGTCATTTCTTGCATTTTGGATTTCAACACGTTGGTAGGATCTTTTTTAAGTTTTTTATAGTTGTTGTCTTCATTCAATAGG
Organism: Ambystoma mexicanum; assembly: GCF_040938575.1. Taxonomy (NCBI): domain Eukaryota; kingdom Metazoa; phylum Chordata; class Amphibia; order Caudata; family Ambystomatidae; genus Ambystoma; species Ambystoma mexicanum. Next base: position 845,512,840 of record NC_090941.1, on the reverse strand, counting down.
GTCATGACCATCAGCGTGTATTGTTCTCTGCTTTGCATAACAATACCTCCTCCTTTATCTGCCATTTTGATCACAATCTCAGAGTTGTTGCCAAGGTTTTGAGGGCTTTGTGTTCCAGGGACAGATGCTGGCTTCTCCTGTAAGTTTAGAAACTACCCAAACCAAGTATAGAAAGTGTATTATCTTGGCCGAAAACCAATTGCATCATATGCCCTACATCGCCAACAGAGAATCGTCAGCATAACCATAGGTCTTCCATTTTGTGTACCATTCGCCATTTGCTTTCTATTCGCCTCTGTTAAACGCTTTGCAAAATGTATTTTATTCTGAAAGCTCATACACGGTGCAAGGTCACAGTCTACATTTTGAGAGATCGGCCCGACAGAAATGCCAAACAGTACAGAAATACATTGTTTTCCTCCCACACAAGTCCTTGAAGGCAGAGAGGCATTTAATCAGCGGCCCAGGTGCCGGCTGGTCTCGCTAAAACAGAAGAAACAGGCCGTTCAACATGAATTATACTTTTCCAGCGGCCCCCCCCCTCGGGGCTCTTCTTAGAGCAGGCATTCATGAATAGAAACCAGTAGATAACACGCTTTGGAATGTGTCTCTCCCACAAACACAGTATCCTAGCCGAACAAGGGCCTTATGTTCTTCATAATAAAGAACTACGTCTGCAAGCTGCAAATTGCAACTGTTGCTAAAATGAGTATAATAGATTGAGAAAGAAACGTGTCATAATGTGTCACATTTGTCATAATTGTCAATTACCGAACCCTAGCTCTAGAAGATACATTATGGGCGGTTTTGTTGTGTCACAAAAAAGATTGTATGATTGCATGTTTATATATATGATACTGTTGTAGAATGCTCGTTTTCTTGCGTCTCATGAGGTCTGGGTGACACACGTTGCGAGACGTTAGACACCAGTAGGCCGACTGAGAATATATTTGCTTTGCAATAAACCCTAGTACTTGGAAATCGAACCTTGTGTCTGTCGTATCACTAGTATATGGTGATTATGCCTTGTTTCCATATGCTAAGGGTCTTCAGGGGTGTCCAGTCAATTGGTCGAAAAAAAACTGGTCGACTGCAATTTGGTCGACGCAATTTGGTCGAAAACCAAATGGTCGAATTTTTTTTATTTATATATTTATTTTTCGGGTTTTCGTTTTGTAAAAAAAGGGTTTTTTAGAGAAAAAAAGGGGGTTGGGGGGGGACCCCCCCAAATAAATAAAAAAAAGGGTTAAAATAAAAAAAAAAAAAAATTTGACCATTTGGTTTTCGACCAAATTGGTTCGACCATTTGTCTGGTCGACCAATTTTTTTCTACCAAATGTCTGGCAACCGTCTTCAGGGCCTAGCACTCCCAGACAGATAGAACAGGAGCAGCTACTGCCAGGTTGAAGGGCAAACAGATCTGTCAGATCACACTGGATTCTTGTATTAGTAGGAGCAGACAAGCATACAGTCTCCACAACCTTTGAGAAAGTCCTCTGAAAGGAGGAGTTGCATTTACAATGGATTGACGTTGGAAAAATATCCCGCTCTGGAGATGTATCCACAACGATGGCATACTGCAGCCCTGTAGCCATATCTTGAAGAGCCTCGCCCTCATCATAGAACTCCTCGCAAATGTCCTCAGTCACAACAGAGTAAAATGGTTCCAGACCAAAAGGCATAGCATCCACCTCCTCATCAAAGAACTTGGTTATCTTTGAAAAAAATTTCCCCCTCGAAAGGGGGGAGTTATCCAGTGAGGTCCTAAGCCAATGGTGGCAAGAAAGAAGGTGCGACACAGAGGCTTCTTCACCTGAAGCCAGAGCCATTCAGCACCCGGATGGAGTGCTAAGATCCTTTATAAACAAGCTAAGGTTGGGGCCAGCACACACCTTTGAAAAACCCCATATGGTTACAGCTGGAGTGAGACAGAGTTCTTCTTGTTTTCCATAACAGATACAAGCTGTATTATCATTATGTAACAATTAACAGTGTCAATTATGGTTTGTTCCATACCTTGCCACTCGAGTAGCTCCCACAACAGTTCCCTATTTACCAAATCAAATTCCCCCTTTAGATCAATGATGATCTGGTAGAGTTGCTCATTCTTAATAATAATGATAATAATAATGTGGGCACACAATTATTTGCGATAGTCTGAAAGCCTGATGAATCATGCCTATGACAATGCATTACTTACCGTAAAAGCATTTCTGATGGTTGTATCTGCTTAGATTCACATGCTGTGCATAGGTCCGACATCCAGTGGCCACTGCGGAGTATTGCATTTTGTTTTTCGTAGTCGAAAAGGGGACGTCGACAAGGCGTGTCTGTAACACTATCCCTATAGTGACGTGCATCGTACCCACAATCCCTCACGCGTCAAGGTCCCTCTGTTTGTATTTTTTCTGCCATGAGGGAGCCTTCTATACGTGAGTGAGTACAGAAAAGAGAGAGAGATGTAGAAGATGTCTATGTTCCTTCCATCCGAGCGGGGAGGAAGGGTGGGCGCATGTGAATCTAAGCAGATACAACCATCAGAAATGCTTTTACGGTAAGTAATGCATTGTCTTCCGATGTTTGTTAATCTGCTTAGAATCACATGCTGTGCATAAACTACCGAGCAGTACCCGGAGTTGGCGGTGGGTTATGAGAAGGAACAGTAGAGAAAAGATGTCTTAATACTGCCTGTCCCACCTGGGAGTCAGATCTAGAGTGTGCATCTAGACAGTAGTGTTTTGTAAAGGTGTGCACAGAACTCCAGGTAGCCGCTTTGCAGATGGACTCAAGGGGAACATTTGCAATGAACGCTATGGAAGCCCCCGTGCCTCGAGTGGAATGTGCTCTTGGCTTGAAGGGTAGTTCTCTCTTAGCAAGAGTGTAACAGAGAGTGATGCATTGAACAATCCTTCTAGATATAGTGGACTTTGAGACTGCATCTCCTTCTCTTCCTGCTGCCACCGAGACAAAGAACTGATTAGTCTTTCTCAGTGGTCTGGTTCTTTCCATGTAGAACATGACAGCTTTGCGTACATCTAGTGTATGCAGACTTTTTTCTCCCAAGCTGGAAGGGTTATGAAAGAACATTGGTAGTTCTATTGACTGGTTTACATGAAATTTTGAGATGAATTTTGGTGCAAACCTTGGGTGTGTGCATAGAACCACCTTATCCTTGTGAACTGTTACGAAGGGGTCCAGAACAGAAAGAGCCTGTAGTTCACTTACTCTCCTAATGGAGGTGATAGCTACTAGGAAAGCAGTCTTTAGAGTGAGGTCCTTAAGAGTTGCTTTTTGCATGGGTTCAAAGGGAGGGCCCATGAGTCTGGAAAGTACCACATTTAAGTCCCATCCGGGAGCTGGGTTAGCTATCGGGGGTGTATTCTCTTTACCCCCTCCATGAATGCTTTGATAACTGGTATCTTCCACCACGACACCTTAAGTTGGGAAGTGGTGTATGCAGAAAGTGCCGCTAGGTGGACTTTAATGGAATTGAACACTAGACCTGAATCCAGTTAATGGGTCAGGTACAGAACAATGTTTGTGGGAGAGCAGTCAACCGGGTTGATGCTCTTACCTCTACACCAGATGACAAATCTTTTCCAGTTGCTAGAACAGCAGTGGCGAGTATTAGGTTTTCTGGCTTCCCTGAGGATGTCCATACATCTCTGCGGGAGTTGTAGATGTCCAAATTCTATGATCTCAGGAGCCAGGCTGCTAAGTTCATGGTCTGAGGGCATGGATGCAGTGTCCTGCCCTTGTCCTGTGACAGCATGTTGTACGGGCAGGGAAGTCTCACTGGGGGGGATAGAGACATCTTCATCAAGTGAGCGAACCATGGCTGCCGGGCCCACATTGGGGCCACTAGTATCATGGTAACCTGTTCCTGGTGCATCTTGTGCACCACCTTGTTGAGGAGGGGACTCAGGGGAAAGGCGTAAACAAATTTCCCTGACCATTGAATCGACAGACCGTTCCCCTTGGACTGGTTTTGGGGGTACCTGCAGGCGTAACTTTGGCATTGTGAGTTCTCCAGTGTTGCGAACAGGTCTATTTCCGGGAATCCCCATTGCGTGAAGACGTCTAAGACGATGTCTTCGTGCAATTGCCATTCGTACTCTTCGGGCAGGGGGAAGTCTCTTCTGAGTTCGTCTGCTAGCAGATTGAGTTCCCCTGGTACGTGTTATGACAATAGGAACATGTTGTGTTTGAGAGCACACTTCCATATATTCTGGGACAGCTTGGACAGTCCTGGAGAGTGGGTTCCCCCCTGCATGTTGATGTAGTACATGGCTGTGGTGCTGTCTGTAAGGACCATCACTGTCTTCCCTTGAAGTTGTTCCTGGAAGGCTTTTAGTGCTTTGAACACCGCTAGTAGCTCCAGAAGGTTTATATGCTTGGATGCTACGTTCGGAGTCCAGACTCCGTGAGCAGTCTGATGGGATAGGTGAGCCCCCCATCCTGTGAGGGATGCGTCCGTGGTTAGAGTGGCCTCCACCGCGGGTGTGGCAAAGAGTTTCCCTATTATCAGGTTTTCCTTTGTCCATCACCGTAGCGAGAGAACCAAGGCCTGCGAGACCACCACTAGATCGTCCCATTGTCCGCTGGCCTGACACCACTGGCTGTTGAGCCACTCTTGCATTGGGCGCATGCGCAGGCGCGCGTGAGGTACCAAATAAATACACGATGCCATCATACCTAGCAAACGCATCGCTTTGCGCACCGTCACCTCTCGACCTGCCACATATTGGGGGATCTGAAACAGCATGTTTTGGACCCTCTCGTTGGAGGGGAGGATGAGGCCGTCCTTTGTTCGAATTAGAGCCCCTAGGAATTGTTTGACTTGGCTGGGGTCTAAGCTGGACTTCTTCTCGTTGATGGAGAAGCCCAGTTGGAACAAAAGGTCTACAGTCTTTTGGGTGTTTGAGAAGCATGTCTCGTAAGAATCCCCTGTTATTAGCCAGTCGTCGAGGTAAGGGTATACTGGGATGGATAACCTGCGCAGGTGGGCCGCTGCCACTGCCAGTACTTTCGTGAATACCCTTGGTGCAGATGCTATGCCGAAGGGTAGCACTCTGAACTGGTAGTGTTTGTCCTCTATCATGAACCTGAGGTATTTCCTGTGCGCTGGCAACATTAAAATATGAAAGTATGCGTCTTTCATGTCTAGTGTTGTCATGTAATCTCCCTGTGATAGCAGTGGGATTACTTCCTGTAAGGTCACCATACGAAACTTCTGGGGTTTGACAAACTTGTTCGCTGGGCGCAGATCTAATACAGGGCGCATGGTTAGATCCTTTTTGGGTACAAGGAAGTACACTGAATAAATACCTTCCATTACCTGAGATAGAGGCACGACCTATATGGCTCCTTTTTCCAGCAGTTGATCCACTTCTTGGAGAAGGATGGCGAGGTGTTCTGATGTCATGCGGCGTCCCCTCGGGGGTCTGTATGTTGGGGAACTGTTGAACTCTATACAGTAGCCGCGGGCTACGGTGGAAAGTACCCAGCGGTCTGATGTTATTACCTCCCATGCTGGAAGAAAGGATGTTAACCTGCCCCTGACCGGCGTTGCATGGGAGGGGACGCGAATCTTCACGTCACTTGGTGGTGTTGTTGGCTTGGGAGCCTCTGGGGGTAGAACCCCGGCCTCTTCCCTTGCCACGACGTTGACCCCTTTGGTTGTACTGGCCGCTATTACTCTGGTAGTTGCTGGCAGAGTACTGTTGTTGTTGGTGGTTTTGTTGCTGGCGTGTTCCACGAAAAAAGCGCTTATTACCAAATCCCCGCCTATTAGGGGGCTTAGAAATTTGGTCTAAGGTCTTTATAGTATCAAATTCTTTCTTTGCGTTCTCCAGCGCGTCATCCACTGCTCTCCCAAAGAGGTTGGATTCCTCTATGGGTTTATTAATAAGGGATGCTTGTGTTTCCGCCTTAAATCCGGAATTGCGAAGCCAGACGTGACGCTTCAGTAAAATTCCTTGTACCAAAGTGCGGCCAGCCGTCTCTGCTGCATCGAGGGTATTCTTGATGATGCTTTGATTGACCAGAGAGCCCTTGTTAACTGTAGCCAGTAAACGAGTCCTTAGAGGTTCGGGAGCTTCTTCGATGTCCTGTCTGAGCTTAGCCCATTGAGCATCGGCGTAGCTTGCCAATAGGGTATTATTATTGGCGATTCTTGTAGAGAATGCTGCAGAGGTGGTGATTCTCTTGGCTAGGGCATACAGCTCCTTCCCCTCTTTATCTGGGGGCGCCTCGCTAGTAGATAGTGGGACACCTGCCCTTTTCCTGGTGTTGGTCACGACCAGGGAGTCCGGGATTGAGTGACCCTTAATGTATAGTGGGTCTGATTGAGAGGGAGAGAACAGTTTCTCAATCCTCGGATTGACCCCTCTCACCAATGCAGGAGTGGAAAGAGAAGGTGTAATGCATCTCTTAACTGAGGCGAGGATAGGTATGACCTGGCTAGTGGGGGGTTTTTCTTTGATAATCCTCTCCACAAAATCGGTGTTTGGGGTGACGTCTCCAGTTTCGATTTCGAAATGTGCTGCTGCCTTCTTCAGCAGTGCATTGAAGGTGGATTGATCATCGACAGGCGAAGGGTTCATGACTGGTGTAGTTTCAGTAGACCTGATGACTATACTGCTACTGCCTGTGTCAGTCGACCTAGCCGGTGACTGCCAGGGATTTTGGTCGCCCTCGCCTGTGTCTTCCTGGAATCCTTCCTCACATAGGTTAGTTTCCTCGTGAAAACCTTCGTCTTCTTGTTGGTCCTCAACATAGGTGAACTCCTCTTCCTCTTGGAAGAAGGTGTCTTCCTCTGTGGGATTGTAAGAGTTTATGTCCTCTTGTATAGGGCTATACAACTTCTGGTATTTAGCCCTTCGACTCTCAAGGGGTGCCTCCCTTGGTCTCTTGGGTGCCCTGTCTTCTGGGATGGACATGAACCTATCTAGTTTGTCCATACAGGACTGGAACCTTTCAAAGGACCACTGAGGTCGGCCAGGACGGTCTGGGAAAGAAAAGGGGGGTTCTTCCTCCTGTAATTGTCTGGTTCTGTCCCATAACGTCGAAGAAAGAGAGCCTTCGTCTTCTGAGTAGCCTTCTTGCTGGCTAGGGCCTTCCGACGGCGTCGGGAACTGACCTGATCTGTTTTCCGGCGCCTTCGGCGTATCTTTAGCCTTGTGCGCGGTTTTCGGCGTTTCACTGGTCGTACGTCTTTGGCCGTCCTTAGATGCTATGCGCGCGAGGCTTTCGGCGATCATTCTCTCTTCCGAGGGATCGGTCGCCGTCGCGCTATGGAGCGTCGAGCCTTTGCTCGTCGAGTCCTTGGTCGTCGAGTCATTGGTCGTCGAGCCCTTGTTGGCAACGTGAACACTCTTGCGATGCGTGTCGCCGGAAATTTTGGTGTTAGCGCCCTTATTCTTAGAGTGCCCAGTCTCCTGTTGCGGAAGCGGTGGTGGGGAGGGCTGCCGACCCTTACGGTCGGTGGAAGACGTCGGTGAGCCCGACGTCCCCGTTGGCACCAAGGCTGTCTTCGTCTTTGACAAATGTGTGCCTGGGGGTATGTGCTTTGATGTTTTTCTGTGTGCGTCCTTGTCGCCGGGGTGTTCATCCCCATAAGCTGGGCGTGAGCCGGGCTTGTCGGGGCCGGGGACAGACGACGAGGAGCGCGAGCGCTCCTTTGAGAGGTCTACAGCCTCCGTTACGGGGGCCGTGTAGTCACTGTCCTCGTCACACTTGGCAGCGGCGACGGCAGCGGGCGAGGAGTCAGGCCTAGACATGGCGTAGGCCGCCCACCTTTTGACCCTGCGGTCCTTTAGAGTTTTGGGCTTTAGTAATTTACAGGCCGCACAGCCGTCCTCCTGGTGATCGAGGGGTAAGCAACGGTTGCACCGTTTATGCTTATCCTTCCAGGTATATTTACCCTTGCAAAGCGGGCAAAACCTAAATGGCGTCCTCTCCATAGCTGAGGCTAATAGGTGTGACTACGACCTCGAAAGAGAGGGAGGGGAAAGAGAAAGGCATTCTTAAAGAAAAGAAATAAAGACCACAAAGCCCCACTCTCCCTACTGTGTATGGCCGGCGAGGCCAGGCCACCTGTTCAGCAGCGCCGAAGGATCTCCTCCGCTCGTCCTTCTGTCGAAGATCTTGCTCGGCGGAGAAACGGCTCTGCGTCGAGGGAGGGATTTATCGTTATTAATATTAATAACCAACGACCAAAGGTCGAAGAAACTATTTGGCAATGTCTATCGAGGAGCTCCGCATAAAGGCGACCAGTAGCTGGGCGGAAAAAAACAATCTGAGGGACCTCGACGCGTGAGGGATTGTGGGTACAACGCACGTCACTATAGGGATAGTGTTACAGACAAGCCTTGTCGACGTCCCCTTTTCGACTACGAAAAACAAAATGCAATACTCCGCAGTGACCACTGGATGTCGGACCTATGCACAGCATGTGATTCTAAGCAGATTAACAAACATCAGAAACCTAATTTTAAGGTTGCCTTGGCATCCGACAGCAAATCTTAGTTTTCACCCAATCATGGATTCTTCTTGCTAACATTTTTGCCAGGATCTTAAAAGTGAAATCGAGAAGTGATAATTACTTGGGAAGGGTTTATCGCCCTCCATATAAAAAGATATTACTACAGATAAATTCCAGATTTAAGGTAATAATGTAAAAAGACTGGTGCCTATTGAGCCATATTCCAAAGAAATATATCAGCTGGCAAATAATCTGGGCCTTGGGCTTGTTCTGTTTATGAGCAAAAAGAGAATTTTAACTTCTTTCAATTTTATGGGGATAAATGTACAATATTCATCCTCTTTAATCCAAAGGGAATTAGATTTTCCAACTTCCAAACACGATTGAGATGAAGAGGGTACTTCTTCGGAGTGTTTAAACCACAGATATTAATTGATCTTAGAATAAGGAACTGGAACTGCATCAACATTAGACAATCTTGAATTCACAACTGCGACAACAGTTTGAAATTATTAAAATGTGCTTTCAATTTGCGTTACTTTCAAGCTCCGTTTGTAGCTACTTATTTTTTTTGTTATAATTGGAGTCTTATAATTGGATCTCATATCGCTCAGTTTACAAATTAAATATAAAGTGTACCTCATTATCATCGTCAAACATAACACCTCTGGATGTCTGGCTCTGGGAACCTCGTCTGCTGTAAGAGGAGGATGTGCTTGATGTTCTGAAACATAACAAATAAAACAGAAAACCCTTTTTTGAAATGTCAATGAACACATTTTCATGTCTGTTCTCAATACTTGTATGTGAGTAATCTATCAAGATAATATCCATGCAATTTCTGATAATTTTGCCAATTCACCACCATTTGTTGTGACAGACCTGAATCCAGGATGAACAACAACTCAAAGTGCAAGTGATAATTTGGTATAAACTTCACTTTATATATTGCTGCATACATCCCAACACACTCTCCTGTAATAAAGTTCTTCAAATAATGGGCTTTTTGGGGATTTCTTTAGAATATTTTTAATTTTTTAGAATGCTGCAAATCTAACTCTTCAATTTCACACATTTTACTGGTGTTTCAAAACACCATAGCAACACATCATATCTTAGCTGTTTAATAGAAGAGATATCCCAATAGTGACAGCTCTTTGTATACATTTTTTATATGTTCCAACAATGGCCCCTAGACAGTTAAAAAGTTGTTATGGGATTCTCGTACAGCAGGAGTTATGTTCCATTTTTGTCAACCACATCTAGAAATCAGTGTAGTTCTATAATTCCACAGTGAATTAAGAAGCCATTTTGCATCTATTATCGAGTGTGCAGATAATATTGATGAGAAGAGAGGAAATGAATGATCACAAGCCAATCCTCAAGGGTATATAAAGGAGTTAAGTGGAATATTAAGCCCTTGTATTTCCTTTATGGTTGATCTAAGCTCCATCCAAAATGCTTTGAGGTGAGAGCAATCCCAGAGCATTTGACAACATTGGGCCTCATTACGGGTCTGGCGGTAACCCTGCCTGTAAAACCGGTGGGTTGCCGCTAGACCCGAAAAACATTACTGCCGCCTGACTTCCCCGTAACACTGGGGTATTACAACCCCAGTGGCCGGGAGGTCAGGCGCCAGTAATTCTGTTAGTTCCCATTGAGTCCCATAGGAAGCAGTGGGGACCACAGAAGCATGAGCACCGTTAATAACCGTGCTGGTGCTTTGTTGAAACTCTGCGGGCGTGTGCCGTTACGCCCGCCAGGTCTGACCCTTTTGGCGCGGGACGGCACCCACCCGCAGAGTCACACTGTGACGGTCCGATACCAACAGTGCCGGAAGGCTTACTGGCACCGTTGTTATCAGAACAGCACAGTCATAATGAGGCCCATTATCCCTTCCCCCACAGTCCCTACAGCATCTATTACTGCAGAGGGGGGCATTGCATGAAGTCCTACAGGAGTGTTGTACCACTGGTACACAATTTTAATGTGTGCATCCGCGTGCAAAGTAGATATATACTTGTGGACATTCTTGTATGAAGCTTTTCCCACATCTATTCATGGATATCAACGAGTAGTTATAATTACCATGGTACTTTCATGTTAATCATATCCCAATAAAAGATATTTCTGCCAACCTGATTTATACAACCATGCAATAAAATCCCTGCCCCTCACTAGTATATTGTAAAATTCAGAGATTAAGATGTTCATGGACGTGGCTTTGTGCACGGATTTCTCCAGTTCCCGTCTCCCCTGCATAAAATCACAGAATTCTCTCCCTGGCGAAAACGCATTTCAATTTCCCGTCCCCTGCTGCCATTTTTTCACAAGTCTGACACAGACAAAAGAGTTACAAGTTTCAAAACCTTTATTAAATTATTAGGTTTGGAAAAAATCCTTTGCCCTATAGCTATGATGGGAGTAGTCCCTACCATCAAATAATAATGAAAACACAGTTCTAGTCAGTCTTTGTCAGATCAAAATGGCCTATACTTACACAACCTAATGTCTGCCTTATCGCTTATGCAACCAGTGTGTAAAGGGGAATGTGTATGCAAAGGAAAGTCAGTGTTATAACAAAGGATCAAAGTGGCTGAGTCAGCTCTCTTCTCACGTTGGACAGCATGGAGTAAGGCGGACCCCGTGAACAGGATGATAAACACTGGCACAGGTTATCAAAAAAAGGCAGTTGAAAACCTGTGTCGAGGCCCACTTGGCCTGCCATGTAAAAGTCACTTATTCCAGTTTTCTAAAAGTTCTTTCACAGTTCAACAAAAATTTGCGTAGATCTCCCTCTTTTGGGCTCGGACCTTTCAACAAAAAGTACCTGATTCAACGTAGATCTCCCTCAGCTGGGCCCAGACATCATAATCACAACACTTGAAGGTGTTCCATTCCCCAAGCTTTATTCACATTTGTTAGGGATTCCATTCCCCCAACTTATTTCATGTTTCCGGTCTCCCTCAATTGGGCTTGGACCTTTCAACAAAACCTTTCACTTCAGCTCCCCCATATGCTATTTGCCCCAGTGTCTCTTGGTCTTAGTACTTCAATACCACAATCAGAAAAGTTCAAAGAAATCTTCCTCTCAAAGCAATCACCTTTTAACTCCCCCTTTCGTCGGGTTTAATCTTGACCATTCCGCATTTCAGAGTTTGTTCACTTGCCGCTTTATGACAGGACATCAAACATTTTGCGGAGACTTTTGAGTGGGCTATTTCCTTTGGCCGGACCACTAAGTTACTCTGTATCAGTGGCTTCACAGTTATCGGTAACTTAAAAGTTCACTACTGGTTTGCTTTCTTTCGGTCCTCATCAGCATGCGCGCAACCTTCAATTGTGAGATACACTGTTGAGGCTTCAATCTTTCCTTGACACAAACCGCCTTTCATGTCTTTCGCTAACTCACCGGTTGCGTGCATTCCTTTCTTGTCTCTGCAGCTTAGACTCACGATGCAAGGTTCATACCACAGGCTTGACCTCGCCTCTCCAACTCTGTCGTTCAACCGGGAGGGTGGCTGGTGGCCTTGAAACACAATGCAGGTTTCTTCTTGTCTGGGATTTCGCTTTCTCCACATATCCTTTGTGGTTTCCCGGAGGCCAAGACCTCCTGCAGGGATGTTCAGGGTTTCCCTACCCTTCACTCTGCTCCCTCGATCGGTCCTCCTGCTCCAGTGGGTTCGCTTTCGCCTACGGTCAATGTTAGGAAGAATTCTCTGTTTAGGCTGAATTTCCTAACCTAGTGAGTCCCCCAGCAGCTTTGCTGGATTTTTGAGGTTTATTTTTTTCTCCTGCCAAGAGTGAGACTCTTTACCCTCACTCTTGGACATGACTTGAGAGTGTTCTCTGTGACTTGCTATGTGCTTATGGGCTAGGGGGTAATTTTCCCCATAGGCCATCATTGGTTTTTGAATGTGTGTTACACAGCACCCTCAGTGCAGTAGCACAGGGGTGTCTTAGAGACTCCCAAACATAGACTCCACACCCTGGGACTGACTACTGTCTCCCTGGGTCAGTAAAGTTACCATTGACTTTACTAGTCTTAACTTAGGAACTTAACCAGTACAAACCATCTTACTGTGGAAGTACTGGTAGGGGCAATTAGATTGCCCCTGGGTCTGTTGTCGAGGGGGTACTGTCCCGCCCCCCCTCGCCGAGTTCTGGCTGGTGGCTCCTGATACCACGGAAATATTCCACCGGAATATTTCCCAATGGGATTTCCCATTGGTTTTTGATGCACCACTTTTTGGTGCAATGTTAAAGATACCGCCGGTTTATTTAATTAATATAAATTCACCGGTTGGGATTTTTTGCCGGAACTCGCCGCTAAAATGGCGTCTAGGTTCACTTCAGTAACCCTGAACCCGAGTCGAGCCTTTGTTCCACTTTTGGCGGGCTTCTGCACAGAAGCCCTCCAAAGTGGTGCCATTCTGTCTGGGTACCACAGGGGGTGTGGGAGGGGGTTTAGGCACCCTGGACCGAGTTGCCTTGCCAACTCAGGTCGCACTCTAGTGTGATTGGCCCAAGTGGTGAGCCACCCCGCTCACCACTTAGCATGTTTGAGTGACAGCTAGGCTGTATGAATGGGGGTTTGCTGCATAAAAGCAGGGTTTTTGGGACTGGTTCTTCAGAAGTCGCCACAGGACCTAAGAAGCCGAAGAGGGAGAAGCCGAGCTGACCTGCCAAGACGACACCACCGGTGAAGCCCTGCAGAATCGTCTCACCACTTTTCCCGACGACAGAGGAGATCTCCCGCCGGAGAGTCTTCTTCCCTTAACTGGTGGGGACAACCAGTTGCTGCCTTCTTTTCGCCGTCCCGAAGCATCTCGTGGCCGCCATGCCTGTGCCAAGCACCCCGGCCAGCGGGCTACCACTTTTTACCTCAACCGCGAAAGAGGGGTGAAAATCCTTTGTGACCGGAGAACTCCACGGCTGGCCTCATCCCTGGTAGTGCAACGACCTGCAGCCTTCCTCCCCGTCGAGATCACCTCTTCCTCGGGACGACGCCGCGACTTGCACCCACTACCAGGAACGACTACCACCGCTGGAGGAATCTTTCCACCTTTAAAGGTACTGTGTTCCGCCCGGCCTCCCTCGCCACCGATTGTACAGGGTAGATTTAGCCCTCGGCTCTCGAACCTGGGTAGGTCTGGGACACCCTAACTAAACTTTTCAGAACCATAGTAAAACCGTTTTCTACCCACCTGCAAAGACTTGTGACGTTGTGTGATCTTGGGCACATTTTCGCCGGGCTCCCTCTAATGCGGGCCCCAAACTAATTCTCCTTGTTCCACTATTGACTGTCTTTGCTAACCTTATGTGAAAAGTGTTTTACCTTACTGCTCTCTTTATTTTTGCCTTTTTCCCTCCCTTTTGGTAATACTTGTTGGAGTACCATCTAACGTTAAGCGCTCACCTCTGGTTGGAAATAAGTGGTGTTAACTTAGAATTGTCCAACAAACGAGTAGGGATGTAGGCCAGCACCAAGGCCACACAAAGGCCTGTTCCTGCGCCTGTGCCCCCATTCCATCCTTCCTCGCTGAGGGTAGAGGGCAGGAGCCCCCCCTCCCATCCACTCTACGCACACGGAGTGCATCCTCGCCGGCACCATCGAAGGGCCTGCCTGACCCTGTCTTCAAGAGTGCCTGACTCCCGCATGCCGGGCGCCGCGCGGCACGAAAGCGAGGCTGATCCTCGCTCGAAGCAGTTTTACACTGCTTTCATCCGCCGGTAGGCGGAACCGCCGGCGGCCAGCACCAAGGCCACACAAAGGCCTGTTCCTGCGCCTGTGCCCCCATTCCATCCTTCCTCGCTGAGGGTAGAGGGCAGGAGCCCCCCCTCCCATCCACTCTACGCACACGGAGTGCATCCTCGCCGGCACCATCGAAGGGCCTGCCTGACCCTGTCTTCAAGAGTGCCTGACTCCCGCATGCCGGGCGCCGCGCGGCACGAAAGCGAGGCTGATCCTCGCTCGAAGCAGTTTTACACTGCTTTCATCCGCCGGCGGCCAGCACCAAGGCCACACAAAGGCCTGTTCCTGCGCCTGTTACGCGCATGGGAGCGCGGCGTGGCCACCCCCCCTGCCCAATTTAAGCCTCCCCGACCGCCTTCTGCAAAGCCCGAGGCAAGCTATCGGATCCAAGCATCCTAACATCTCCATTCATACAAGGAGATCCTACTGTAAGTACTTTGCCCCTGTCCTTGTCCAATTACTGAGTTTGCAATGTTACGACTCCTCCTCAGTCGGCCTATTTCAGTACCCCTTTTACTACGTGGACCGTCACTTCAAGGAGTATAATCTCGCATGCCAGTACCGGGCATACTACTGTAGCCATGTTCTCTGAGCCACTATTTTCTGAACGTGCTTCCGGCCACCCTTGAAACTCTCGAACTATAGCATATCACAAGTATATTGTGCCTCTGGGCCACTACTAGACCACCTTATAACTGTATTGTGCCTTAAGGTCTCTTACAGACCACTTCAATTGTGTTGTGCCTTAAGGTCGCTTACAGACCACTTCAACTGTGTTGTGCCTTAAGGTCGTTTAGAGACTATTTCAATTATGTTGTGCCTTAAGGTCTATTTCAGACCACTTCAATTGTGTTGTGCCTTAAGGTCTCTTACAGACCATTCAATTGTGTTGTGCCTTAAGGTCTCTTACAGACCACTTCAATTGTGTTGTGCCTTTTGGTCGCCTACAGACCATTTCCTGTCCCTGCCAACTAGCTCATAGGGAACCGACTCTGGCAGCCAGCATCACCATCATGCACATCAGCGTGCGCCTTCTATTGCACTACCTCCTTACCACACATCTGTCCCTATTCACTCAACCACCCAAGTCAACCACTCCTACCATTGAGGCTAATAACCTGGCCTGCCCTTACCCACTTGACCTAGCGTCACCCACCATGACCTTGACACCCTCAACGAGTCCTTCAGTAACTACCGTTGACGCTCACCACCCCTGCAACCAGATTAACCAATACCTCAATGTCCCAGCCCTCTGGCTCAAACACTTTGCCACAAAACCTACCCCCAACCAACCCTGCCCTCTCACTCTCAGGAACACGAGACTAGGCACCAGATTCCGCATTCGTCCTTCCCGCACCAACACTACCAAGCAAGCCCCACGCACTCCACCCAGCCCTCCTTCGCCCACCGCCACTTGCAAAACTAAGACCACAGGGGTTAAATTGCCTGTGTTCAAGTGTGCCCTCATCAATGCTAGATCTCTCACAGCACACGCTCTTGACATAGCCGACCTTATCACCACTGCCGACCTTGACTTCATTGCCATATCTGAAACCTGGCTACATGCCGCCTCTGGCCCTTCTCTATCCTTGGCCTTACCGCCTGACTATGGCATCACTCGCTGTGACCGCTCCTCTACCCATACTAGAGGTGGCGGCGTGGCATACATCCAAAAAAACTCCCTTGACCTAAGAGTGGTATCCGAATCCAAACTTGAATCAGCTGAACTGCTGACAATCAAATTACTACTAACACCTAACCAAACGGCCACCCTTCACCTTATCTACAGGCCTCCAGGGCCGGCACCCACCTTTGTCAGTGAAATTTCCACTCTTCTTCTTGACAAAACAAAAAACAACTCCCAAACAATCATCTTAGGTGACTTCAATCTTGGTCGCGGTGACCCTAAGGATCCTGTAGCAACTGATCTGGAATATGCTCTTACCGACCTTGGCCTCACCTTGTACTTACAAGAACCGACCCACATCAAAGGTAGGACCATCGATTGGTTAGCCGGTTCCAACTGCAACATCCAGGTCCTCAATAACTCCCCTTGCTTATGGTCTGACCATCACATCATAACATTTAACATTGAAGCTACCCCGCGAGCCCTAACACCCATAGCCCCAGCCCTCCCCACCCGTAATAAAAAAAACATAACAAGAGAACAACTCCTCCCACTGCTACTCCCCTCTCTTAATGCGGCGACCAACGCCTGTTCTGATCCCACCTCCCTAGCAGACATCTACAACCAAACGATGCTCACGGCCATTGACACCATAGCACCAATTAAAACCAGGAAGGCTAAACCACGAGCACATCTCAACTCATGGTTCACTCCACAGCTAAGAATCCTCCGCAAAGCCAAACACTGCGCGGAAAACCGTTGGAAAAGCCACCCTTCTGATGAGCATAAAGACAGCTTCCTTCTCGCCTCCCTCACTTATAAAGACGCCATCATCACTGCTAAAAAAGAATCGCTTAATAATCGTATCATGCAAGCCGACTCTAATTCCAAGGAACTCTTCAGAGTCCTAAAAGAGCTCGAAACCCCAGTCTCCACGCCAGACACTTGCACGAAAGACAGCAAATGGTGTGCTAACATTCAAGCAGCCCTTCTAAACAAAATCTCTACGCTCCAACCTAAAATAAATGAAAAACAGGACTGCCTGAGGCGGGACAACCGCTCATTCTCCCCCACTAGGCCCAACTTCTCCAACTCTGCCAACATCAAACCTTTCACCTTCGCACCCCTCACTGTCACCGAAGTAGAAAGCATCATCCTCAGGATGAAACCTTCCAACTGCCAAGGTGACCCGTGCCCAGCCCCCATCATTAAGGACTCCGCCCATGACCTAGCCCCATTCATTACAACCTTCATTAACTCATCGTTTGAAACAGGTATTGTCCCGGACAACCTTAAAGACGCCTGGGTGATCCCGCTACTAAAAAAACCGTCCCTTGACCCAAGCATACCCACGAACTTCCGACCCATCACTACAGTACCATTTCTGCTGAAGATACTGGACCGGGCAGCTTATCTGCAGATCCAAAACTACCTTGAATCTAACAATCTGTTAGGTCTACGACAATCCGGATTTCGGCCCAGACATGGGACCGCAACGGCTTTACTAGACCTAAAAACCCAGATCGAAGTCCTGAAGGACAAGGGCAAATTAGCAATGCTATTACTCCTCGACCTCTCCGCCGCATTTGATTTGGTTAACCACCAGATCCTTTGCAGGCACCTCCACTCTGCTGCCAACTTCTCTCCCTCCGCAGCGGCCTGGATCAAATCCTTCCTGAGCAACAGATCTATGAGGGTCTTTGCACCCTCCGCTGCCGCAGCTCCCTCCCCTATTCATTGCGGTGTTCCTCAGGGTTCTTGCGTGTCACCTACTCTTTACAATATCTTCACGAAACCACTCTTTGATGTGCTTGATTATTTGGGTGTCTCCTACACCAACTATGCGGACGACACCCAGATACTCATTCCCATTTCTGGTGATTATCTTGCTGACACCAAGGCCCTCAATGACGTCTACTTGGTCATCCAAGCCTGGATGGCCCAGCACCAGCTATGTCTGAATGACGATAAGACGGAGCTACTTATCCTGGGTACTTCACAACGCCTTAGCAAACTTGAGCCATCCTATCAGTCATTCATCATAGACGGCAACTCCATACAAGTCTCGAAAGACACCAAAACACTAGGCTTTTACCTAGATCCCACCTTATCCTTGTCAAGACAAACTAATGCAGTCAGGTCCACCTCCGCCTACACGTGCAAACTCATTTCAGCCTGTAGACCTTTCCTCACCACCCACAATAGCGTCACACTAGCGAGAACACTTATCATGGCAAAAATAGATTACTGCAGTGCTCTATATTTAGGCACTAGCCAAGAAAACCTATCCAAACTCCAAACCACCCAGAACAATGCAATTCGAGCAGCCCTGAACATCCCTCGTAACCACCACATCTCAGAAGCCAGAACTAGCCTTAAGTGGTTACCCGTGAAGCAGAGAATTTCCCTAAAAACGCTTGCCCTCACGCACAAATGCCTAGCCAACAAGGCTCCGATCTATCTCTGCAGTCGGCTTTCGCGCCACTCCACTGCCCGGCCACTAAGAACTGCCCAGACTAACTGCCTTACTATCCCCAGGTTTAAGCTCCAAAAAGCCGGAGGCACCAGCTTCCCTGTCCTAGCCTCCAAACTTTGGAATACCCTCCCCGCTGCCATCAGAGCTGAAGACTCCTTCAACACCTTCAAGAATAAAACCAAATCCTGGCTCTTTGACCAGCAATAGTTGTGTCAGACATTTGTCCTGCTTACCCAGCCCGCCTGTTCCCTTACATGATTTCCGGGCTGCTACCCTCCCAACTACCTCAGGGATACTTCCTCTGCTGAGCCTAGGGATTCTGTACCCTGTGTAATATTTGTAATTATTAAGTTTGTTTTTTTGCTGTTTTGACACACTTTTATTGTAATTTATATCTCTGTATGTTCCTTTCTTGCAACCGTGTACAAACTGCGCCCTGATGCCCCTGGGCCTGTGGGTTTGCGCGTTATAAATAAACAAAATACAAAAAATATGAGTAATAGTAACTGTGTTTGACTTTCTTATCTTTTCTAATGTGCTAGTGTAATTTATGAGTGTACCTTTAATAAATAAGTTTATACTTTTACACCTAGCTCTGGTCAGTGTTTGCTTGTGCTAGTGTACCTCTGTACCTATTATGTGTCCTCTGTATACTGCCTAACTCTTCTTGAGGGAAGTCTGACTGCTCAGCCACAGCTACCACAGTGAATCTGTGTGGTACAGACTGCTACCAAGTGGGTTTACTGCCAACACCTGTAGACTTAAATCTTTTGCAGTGGTCCCAGAGGGAACTGCACAGGTGTCTGCCTAACACTGGTGTACAGCGGTGGGATCTGTATTGAGTATACACTTTAGAGTACTTTTGAGATACCTTAGTGCAACTAACCACAAAGCTTAAGCACAAGAAAGAAAAAAGTCATTTTTAACCTGTCTACTATGGAAAGTTATAGTCAAGAGTCCCTTGCTACAAAAACTGCTGATTGTCTAAGACTTCTCTGTAAGCATAAGAATCTCATGACTAAAGGAAAGAAAATAGAGCTAATAGAAAGGTTGTTAGAAAACCAAAGTCTGGAGGATGGTCCAGAGGAACCTATTACTCCAGCAAATGTAGAAAGCAGCAATGATCTTGATATGGAACAAAGTATTGATGATCTTGGGTCAGAACCAGAAGAGGAGGATGAAACTGTTGTAGATAGTCCCTCTAGGCCTCTGTCTGCTCTACCAGCTGTACCTACTGGACCCTTGCCAGGTCCCACATTTAGCCCTCAATACTTTGAACTAGAGAAAATGAAACTTGAATTAGAGTACAAGAAACTAAATGCTCAAACTGACAAAGAACTAAGGCTAAGGGAAATGGAGCTCAAGTATGAGCTAGAAATGAAGAAATTGTCTGTTGAGAATGCTTCTCTCTCTGGCTCCTCTAGAAGTTCCAGTCCTAAAAGACCCTGGATGCCTAAGGAATTGATTGGTATGTATGAGCCTAAGTTGGATGTGTTGGATTGGTTGTCTATGTTTGAGTATAATCATGGGCTCCAGAACATCACAGGTAATGAGTTACTCACCTGGTTGTTATCTAGGCTTCCCTCTGTTGCAACTGATGTGGTAATGGAGTTGGGGGAGGAGGATAGGAAAGAGTATGAATGTGCGAAACTAGCTTTGATAGCTAGGTTTGGGAAGACCCCTTCCCAGTATCTTAAGAGGTTTAGGAGCCTCAAAAAGCATGATGGTACCCCTTGGGCTACCTGGGTGTGTGAAGGGTTGAAAAACTTAGAGGGATGGATTAAGGGTTACAAGGTGAACACTTATGAAGGAATGAGAAATCTTGTAATGATGGAGTCAATTTATGATGCCTGCTCTCCTGAGCTCAGACAGCACTTGGCTGATTCACAGGAATTAGACCCTAGGAAACTAGCTAAGGCTGCTGACTTGTGGGTTGCCAACAGGGCTACTCACAAGGATTCTGGGGTAACTCAGAAGAAGGATGAGGGAAGACAGCCTAAGAAAGACTCCAAAGAGAATTCTAATAATCCTAATTCCAAAGAGGGCCCCAAACAAAACCATAAGGGTAAGCCACCTGGGAAACCACAGCAGAGTAGTATACCTTCTGGTGCTAAACCAGAAGGAGGTCAGAACAAGCCTCCATTCCAAAGGACCTTTGGGGCCTGTTATGTTTGTAAGGCTACTGACCATGTGAAAGGAGATCCCAGATGTAAGGGTAAACCTTCAGGGGTCCAACTTGTCTCCTTAGCCTTCGCTCCAGAGGAGGAAGTCACTATGGCAAGTGGAAACTTTCTACTACTGGCTGATGAACCCACTGGAGTCTCAGCCAGTGTTTCTTTAGTCTCTCTGGGGTTGTGGGAACAACAAAATTTAGATGTGTATAATTCTATCCCAGATAATACTAAAGAGTATTATAAGAACAGTGTCCACGTGAATGGTCAGGAGACCCCTGCCATCAGGGACACTGGGGCCAGCATAACTGTGGTGGATGAATCATTTTTCAAGGCAGAGGATGTTGCTAAGGCACCCAAATAACTCACCAAGTTAGCTGGAGGGCCTGTGCAGATGTGTCCCCAGTTACCAGTTCTCATCCAGTGTAATGATATGGCTGTGAAGATACCTTTCAGTATACAATGTGAAGTGCCAGGAAGAGTTCTGCTGGGAAATGACCTAAAAGCTCTTGGAGTTGTGTCACATACCCCCAGACCTCCTAGTAAAAGGTTACGGGAGCTCACCAAGTCTGCAAGAGAGAAAACCCTGCGAGGTTTATCTCAGGAGATGATGACAGAAATCACTCCTCTCCCACTGGAGCAACTTACTGCAGTAACTACCAGATCAGGAGCAAAGGGGCAACCCAAGACTCCTAGAAAAAAACCTACAGCAAGCACTCCAGTGCTTCCAACAAGGACTTCCCCGAGGTTGTCCAAAGTTACACCTGTAACTCCACCTCCAGCTGAGGCTGAGAGGGAGGTACAACCCTGTTTGGTTGAACTAGACTCTGAAGAAGAGCTAGTAGGAGGCCCAGAACTTATTGGAGACCTGGACCCGGCTGACCATCCTGAGCTGCAGTCTTTACTGGCAGAAGGTAGACCCAGCAGGACAGCTTTTCGTAAGGGACAAAGAGAATGTCCAACTCTGGAGGGCCTTCGCCAGCAGGCAGCTTCTCAGGCTGATGGGCAAGAGCCTGGGAAGTATAGGTTACACTGGGAAGATGGCCTCTTCTACAGTGAACCAACCGAATCTGAACCTGGAGCATACCAACGCCTGGTAGTGCCCCAAGAGAACAGACAACAGTTCTTGCAACTAGCCCACGAGATTCCGTTGGCTGGTCACTTGAGTTTCAAGAAGACCAAGGAAAGGCTCTCTCTCTACTTCTATTGGCCAAAAATGGGGGCTGAAGTAGATAGGTATTGCAGGAGCTGCCATACCTGCCAGACTTCTGGTAAGGTTGGTTCCAAGAATGTGGCACCTTTAGTGCCTCTCCCAGTTGTGGGAGTCCCATTTGAGAGGGTAGGGATTGACATTGTTAGTCCCCTTGATCCCCCAACCTCCTCAGGCAACAGGTTTATCCTTGTTGTAGTAGACCATGCTACTAGGCACCCTGAGGCAATTCCTATGAGGACTGTTACAGCTCAGGCTGTGGCTAAGGCCCTCCTTGGTATCTTTACCAGGGTTGGGTTTCCTAAGGAGGTGATCTCTGACAGGGGGACAAATTTTATGTCCAACTAAATGAAAGCCATGTGGAAAATCTGCGGAGTTACCTACAAGTTCTCAACCGCCTACCACCCTCAGACAAACGGGTTGGTAGAAAGATTTAACAGAACCATGAAGAGCATGATAGGTGCCTTAGAAGAACCCCTTAAGAAAAAGTGGGACCTTCTACTGCCATGCCTTCTATTTGCTTTTAGGGAAGTCCCTCAGGAGGGAGTAGGTTATTCTCCCTTTGAACTTCTCTATGGCCATCCCGTCAGAGGCCCCTTGGCCCTGATTAAGGAGGGGTTGGAGAGTGCTCCTTCCCCCAAGCCAGTCAGAGTGACTATGTGATAGGTCTCCGAAGGAGAATGTCACACATGATGGTAGAAGCAAGTGATAACTTGAAAGCTGGCCAAGCTCTGATCAAACATTGGCATGATCAGAAGGCTAACATGGTTGAGTTTACTCAAGACCAGCTAGTTCTAGTTATGCTCCCAACAAGGCAGAGGGCCTTGCAGGACAAATGGATGGGACCCTTCAAGGTTGTGGGAAAACTTGGAGAGGTCAACTATCTGGTGGATCTGGGCAAACCCAGGGAAGCTCCCAGAGTCTTCCACACCAACCGCCTCAAAGCCTATGTCTCTAGACCAGAAGTAGGAGCATTGCTTCTAGCTTCATCGGAAGAGGAGGAGGAGAGTGACGCTCTACCTGACCTCCTGAGAGGCTTACCTTTGGACGAAAAGGTTGAAGGAGTTAATCTCTCTTCAGATCTGACCCCTGAGCAACAGGAGGAGTGCAAAGCTATGTTAAATCAGTTTGCCCCCCTGTTCTCACTTTCACCAGGCTTGACCCCTTGGGGACAGCATGAGATACTCACTGGTGACTGTCTGCCAGTCAAAAGCAGAGGATATAGAATGTCAGAACATGTCAGAACCCACATCAAAGGTGAGGTCAAGAAGATGCTTGATCTCGGGGTAATAGAGCCCTCTACTAGTCCATGGTCTAGCCCAGTGGTGTTAGTACCAAAGGCAGGATCCAAAGAGTTGAGATTCTGTGTGGACTATAGAGCTCTTAATGCAGTCACCAAGACTGATGCCCACCCTTTGCCAAGGACAGATGAGTTGGTGGATAAACTTGGTGCAGCCAAGTACCTCAGCACACTGGACCTTACGTCAGGCTATTGGCAAATAGCCCTGACAGACCATGCCAAGGAGAAAACTGCATTTTCTACCCCAGTTGGCCTATACCAATTCAAGGTTATGCCTTTTGGACTGAAAAATGCACCTGCAACATTCCAAAGGATGGTGAACCAAGTTCTGGCTGGGATGGAGGACTTCTGCACGGCATACTTGGATGACATTGCAGTCTTCAGCCACTCCTGGGAAGAACATGTGACCCACTTAGGACATGTTTTGCAGGCTCTTGAGCAGGCCAATCTGACCATAAAAGCAAGCAAGTGCCAAATTGGTCAGAGTAAAGTGGTCTACCTTGGACATGAGGTAGGAGGTGGAGAAATAAGGCCTTTGCTCAGCAAGATTGAAGCTGTGCAAAATTGGACAACACCTACTACTCAGATCCAGGTGAGAGCCTTCTTAGGCCTCACTGGGTACTACAGGAATTTCATTGAGAACTATGGGACCATAGCTTCTCCTCTGAATGTGATCTCCTCTCCAAAATTCCCTAAGAAGGTCAAATGGACTGAGGAATGCAATCAGGCCTTTGAAAACCTGAAGAAAGCTCTCTGCCAAGCTCCAGTACTCAGAGCTCCTGACTACCACCAAACTTTCATTGTACAAACTGATGCTTCCAATGTAGGTATAGGTGCAGTCCTTAGCCAACTGGATGAGAAGGGTAGGGAACAGCCCATTTGCTTCATCAGTAGAAAACTGAAGGATCCTGAAACAAGGTGGGCAACAATCGAAAGAGAATGCTTTGCTATTGTGTGGGCACTGAAGAAGTTTAGGCCATACTTGTATGGTTCTACTTTTGTCATTCAGACTGACCACCAACCCTTGAGATGGTTAATGCAAATGAAAGGGGAAAATCCAAAACTATTGAGATGGTCAATCTGCCTACAAGGGTTTGATTTCACCATTGAGCACAGGTCAGGGTGTCACCATCAAAATGCTGATGGACTCTCTAGGATGTATGTCATCGACTAGAGGTATGAGGTTCATCCAGGAGTGGATTAAATCCTCCTGTCCCTTAGTCTGGGGGGGGGCGAGTGTTAGGAAGAATTCTCTGTTTAGGCTGAATTTCCTAACCTAGTGAGTCCCCCAGCAGCTTTGCTGGATTTTTGAGGTTTATTTTTTTCTCCTGCCAAGAGTGAGACTCTTTACCCTCACTCTTGGACATGACTTGAGAGTGTTCTCTGTGACTTGCTATGTGCTTATGGGCTAGGGGGTAATTTTCCCCATAGGCCATCATTGGTTTTTGAATGTGTGTTACACAGCACCCTCAGTGCAGTAGCACAGGGGTGTCTTAGAGACCCCCAAACATAGACTCCACACCCTGGGACTGACTACTGTCTCCCTGGGTCAGTAAAGTTACCATTGACTTTACTAGTCTTAACTTAGGAACTTAACCAGTACAAACCATCTTACTGTGGAAGTACTGGTAAGGACAATTAGATTGCCCCTGGGTCTGTTGTCGAGGGGGTACTGTCCCGTCTCCCCTCGCCGAGTTCTGGCTGGTGGCAGTGGATACCACGGAAATATTCCACCGGAATATTTCCCAATGGGATTTCCCATTGGTTTTTGATGCACCACTTTTTGGTGCAATGTTAAAGATACCGCCGGTTTATTTAATTAATATAAATTCACCGGTTGGGATTTTTTGCCGGAACTCGCCGCCAAAATGGCGTCTAGGTTCACTTCAGTAACCCTGAACCCGAGTCGAGCCTTTGTTCCACTTTTGGCGGGCTTCTGCACAGAAGTCCTCCAAAGTGGTGCCATTCTGTCTGGGTACCACAGGGGGTGTGGGAGGGGGTTTAGGCACCCTGGACCGAGTTGCCTTGCCAACTCAGGTCGCACTCTAGTGTGATTGGCCCAAGTGGTGAGCCACCCCGCTCACCACTTAGCATGTTTGAGTGACAGCTAGGCTGTATGAATGGGGGTTTGCTGCATAAAAGCAGGGTTTTTGGGACTGGTTCTTCAGAAGTCGCCACAGGACCTAAGAAGCCGAAGAGGGAGAAGCCGAGCTGACCTGCCAAGACGACACCACCGGTGAAGCCCTGCAGAATCTTCTCACCACTTTTCGCGACGACAGAGGAGATCTCCCGCCGGAGAGTCTTCTTCCCTTAACTGGTGGGGACAACCAGTTGCTGCCTTCTTTTCGCCGTCCCGAAGCATCTCGTGGCCGCCTTGCCTGTGCCAAGCACCCCGGCCAGCGGGCTACCACTTTTTACCTCAACCGCGAAAGAGGGGTAAAAATCCTTTGTGACCGGAAAACTCCACGGCTGGCCTCATCCCTGGTAGTGCAACGACCTGCAGCCTTCCTCCCCGTCGAGATCACCTCTTCCTCGGGACGACGCCGCGACTTGCACCCACTACCAGGAACGACTACCACCGCTGGAGGAATCTTTCCACCTTTAAAGGTACTGTGTTCCGCCCGGCCTCCCTTGCCACCGATTGTACGGGGTAGATTTAGCCCTCGGCTCTCGAACCTGGGTAGGTCTGGGACACCCTAACTAAACTTTTCAGAACCATAGTAAAACCGTTTTCTACCCACCTGCAAAGACTTGTGACGTTGTGTGATCTTGGGCACATTTTCGCCGGGCTCCCTCTAATGCGGGCCCCGAACTAATTCTCCTTGTTCCACTATTGACTGTCTTTGCTAACCTTATGTGAAAAGTGTTTTACCTTACTGCTCTCTTTATTTTTGCCTTTTTCCCTCCCTTTTGGTAATACTTGTTGGAGTACCATCTAACGTTAAGCGCTCACCTCTGGTTGGAAATAAGTGGTGTTAACTTAGAATTGTCCAACAAACGAGTAGGGATGTACATATGAGTAATAGTAACTGTGTTTGACTTTCTTATCTTTTCTAATGTGCTAGTGTAATTTATGAGTGTACCTTTAATAAATAAGTTTATACTTTTACACCTAGCTCTGGTCAGTGTTTGCTTGTGCTAGTGTACCTCTGTACCTATTATGTATCCTCTGTATACTGCCTAACTCTTCTTGAGGGAAGTCTGACTGCTCAGCCACAGCTACCACAGTGAAACTGTGTGGTACAGACTGGTACCAAGTGGGTTTACTGCCAACACCTGTAGACTTAAATCTTTTGCAGTGGTCCCAGAGGGAACTGCAGAGGTTTCTGCCTAACAGTCAAGTACCAGACTTTGCCTGATTAACGGGACATGTCCAAGGATATATATAAGCGTTATCCTCTTTACTTTCAGTCGTCCTCTTCCTCAGTCCAGTGTTTGTGTAGAAAGGGGGGCTCTGGGGTGAGTTGGAACGTGGGAGAATCCTATAAAATAGGATGGGGTATGAGCACAGGAAAGGGGGGAATACCGTGTCTCACTGTCAGTTGCCTCACCCCCACTCCCCGAAGATCCCCCACCCAGCTGATCCTCCTGCACTGGTCCACCCCCAGGTTCTGGATCAAAAGGCGATGACCGTTCCCTGGCCAACAGAGAGAGAGAGAGAGATCCCAGGGGACTAATAAGTGAGACACCCTTGGTTTCTCAAAGGATTTTAAATTAAACTGGGTTTTATTTATTCGATAAGTTAAATGCCTTTCCAAATCTTCAATCACACTAAAAATGCCAAAAGAGTATCTTAATTGCATTATACTATATTCAGAATAAATAGATGTATGAAGATTCTGTGGTGACCTTTTACATTGATGTACTTGTTGTACATATAATAATTGCCTGACCCATGTCCCACTATGTATTTTCTTTTTTTGGCGAAATTATTTTTTATTGTTTTACAACAACACGGACAGCCATACCCATCACTCAAACATACAATCAAGCATAAATCAAAAGGTTCGGTGGATCATTCCAGACGAGAAGCATGGAGCAGGATAAGTGCATACATACAACAGGCGGGTGGGCCGGGTCAATGGAGAGTGTATAAGTTCAGTCATATGGGTGCACCGTTCTAGTCGGAAAGAGACGGGAAGGGGGAGCTCCGCAAGGAGGGGCTAGTTCACAGGCTGTCGCTTGTGTCTGGGGGTTACTCAAGGCTTCCCTGATCATGCAATGCCAGTCCATTTATCCCGCACCTTCAGAAATTTACCAGGGCTACACGTAGCAGAGTATATGCATTTCTCCATAGACGCACATCTGTCCATCTCGTTGGACCATCTGCTTAATGTGGGTCCTTCAGGTGCCCCCCCACGAGGGGACTACAAGTCTTTTGGATAGGTCTAGTGCAACGGCGGGGATTGTTTTTTCCACCCTCATATGGTCTCCTTCCTCCGAGATGCCTGGTAGTGCGAGCTTAGGTTCCAACTGTACAGGGGTGTCTAGGATCTTGTTAAGTTCGTGGACGCACTCACACCAGAATTTGTTTATGACCTCACATTCCCACAGCATGTGGTAAAAAGTGCCTGGCTCCCTACGGCATTTTGGACAGTCAGTATCTTCCACCCATCCCCCACTTGGCTATCGCGGCCCGCGAATAATAGACCTGGTGAAGTATCTTATATTGTATGAGCCGTAATTTGGCATCTATACCTATTTCCCGGGGGAACATCAGGGCCTCCACCCACTCCTCCGATTCCAGGGGACCCACCAATCTCTCCCACCTCTCTTTCAGCCAGGTTAGGTCCCGGGCCCCAAATGCAGTGATTACCTGATACAGTGTTGAGGTGGGTTTTACCAGAATCCTAGCCTGGAGGACGTTCACCTCA
The DNA here is from genome assembly GCF_040938575.1 of Ambystoma mexicanum. Lineage (NCBI taxonomy): Eukaryota > Metazoa > Chordata > Amphibia > Caudata > Ambystomatidae > Ambystoma > Ambystoma mexicanum. Next base: position 845,484,942 of record NC_090941.1, on the reverse strand, counting down.
AGGGGAGAGCTGTCTGGGATATTCGAAAGTGCGGGGAATTGGGTGTGTAGGGCGTGTGTCAGTTGTGTACATCTGTAGATGTCACCTGGAGGAAGGCCAAATGCCTCCCGGAGTACCTCAAGCGGCTTCAAGTGTCCTTCCCGCAAGACCTCCATTAAGGCCAGTATCCCACGGTCCACCCAGCTGGGAAGGTAACCAATTGTCAGGACCTCCGGGATATACCCATTGTCCCACAAGGGTTGGCACATTGTCGGCCGCCACCCCCACCCAATGTGCTGAAGCGCCTCGATCCACACCTACCGTATCTGTCGTATCATCCCTGGAAGGTCGGCCACTGCAGTGTCGTATAGGACTCAGAGGGGCGTTCCCTCGGCCTTACGTCTAAGCTCATTCCAGACATGCGGGAGGGTGGAGTCCGCATGGAGCCAGTCGTCCAGGACACTCAACTGCGATGCCCAGTAGTAGGCCCTAAAACAGGGTATACCCAGCCCCCCGCTCCCAGACTGACCGATGTAGCGTGGTCAGGGCGATGCAGGGTTGCTTCCCGCCCCACAGGAGTTTCCCGAGGGTCGGTTCTATAGAAGAAAAGGTTGTGCCGGGAACTTGAGCAGGAACGTTCTGCAGGACATAGAAAAATCTCAGGAGAGAGAGAGCATTTTGAAGAGGGCGGCCCTCCCCAGCAAGCCCAGGGGGAGGGATTGCCAGTGGGTGACATCTGCTTCGGACCTGTTCACCACTGGTTGGAGATTAAGCCGAAGAAAGTCATCGGGGTTGGACGTCACCTCGATGCCGAGGTAAGCAAAGCTCTTAATGGAGACCAAGTAGGGACAGTGCCGCGGGATGGCATCAGCCCCACCCTGGAGCGTAAAAAGATGGTCTTCTGGTTATTAACTTTAAGTCCACAGAAATCCTAGTATTCAGAGAGGATTCTGGTAATCTCGAGGCATGAGACCTTAAGGTTGCTCATATAGATGAGCAGGTCATCCGCATAAAACGAAACCTGGTCCTCCACTCCCCAGGGCCATGCAAACTCAGACCACTGGGGGGAAGTCCTGATACGGATTGCGAGGGGCTCTATGGCTAGTATGAAGAGGAGAGGGGACAAAGGACACCCCTGCCTGGTTCCCCTACCCAGTGGGAAGGATCTGGAGGAGGTCCCGTTCACTCGCACCACCGCTTCGGGGGCTGTGTATGAAAGTCTAACCCATGCCATGAATTTGGACACGAACCTCACACGGTCCACGATATCCCACAGGGCGGTCCACCCAACTGAGACTAAAGCTTTTTCGAAGTCGAATGCGAGCAGAGCAAGGGGCTCCTTGATGTTAGAGGATTGATTGATTGCCAAGTGGACCATCCAGAGGTTCATCCTGGTGGACTCAGATGGCATGATCCCGCATTGGTCCAGGTGGACCAGAGAGCAGATGACGCCTAGCATTCTGTTGGCCAGGACCCGTGCTAGGATTTTAGCTTCCCCGTTGATGAGCGATATGGGTCTGTACAAGGCGCAGAGATCAGCGGGTTTCCCGGGTTTGGGAATAACCACAATGGTGGCCTGTCTGAGATCACGCGGGAGCTCTCCCTCTGTGCGAGAGTGCAGCAGCATGCGGTGCATATGTCCTGCGACTGAGTTACCCATTCGTCGCCAAGTTTCCACCGGGAAGCCGTTAGGCCCAGGGGTTTTTCCGGGCTGAAGCTGGGACAAGGCAGTAGCTACCTCCTCCTCTGTGACCTTCCCTTCCAACATTTCAGTCTGGGCTCCGGAAAGCCGGCGGAGCTCGATAGATTCTAGGTAGTGCGGGGACACCCCTGTGGGTGTAGTTTCCCTAGAGGCATAGAGGGTTTCAAAGAAGGTAGCAAAGGCGTTTTCAATGCCTGCATCTTCATGGAGCAGGTCCCCTTCAGTCCCTTGGTTAGCCCTGACATGTTCTCGGGCACTTCCTATCCGCTCCAGCCAAGCCAATGCCTTTGCCGGCGTTGTCCCCAGTGGCGTAGATCTGGCTGCGCATGGTGAAGTGAGGGGTCCTGGCATTGTCTAGTGCCAGGTTCCTAAATATTTCTTGGGCCATAAACATTGCGTCCTTGGATTCCCACTGTGTAGGTTAAAGTGGGACAAATATGAATACCCTTATGGAAAAGGAATGTTGCTGACAATGAACTGTTGGTATAAGGAAATTGGCTGCCACCCCACCTTGATAAGCATCTAGTTACTTACCTAGAACTCCTGTTCTCAAGCATGAGTCTGGCATGGATTCACATGCTCATGAATATTCCCCGTTGTCAGGCTTGGAATCCTCAGTAAAAGAAAAAAATAGTTTTGCTTTAGCCTGAAAACTGTATTTTACTCTATAACCAATCACTGTCTTTTGGGTCATACTGCCCCCATCCAATGACAGTCGTCTCCCTAAACTCCACCCCCAGTGGCCATCTTCAGATTTGGTAGAGCACGTAAAGTGGCAGTATGAACCAAGAAGAGACACAGAGGGGGAAGGAGGGAGGGTTCGTATGTGAATCCATGCCAGACCCATGTTGGAGAACAGGAGTTACAGGTAAGTAACTTGTTTTTTCTCAAGCATGGGGTCTGGCATGGATTCACATGCTCATGAATACGATTACATAACCATAACGATTGCTCAACAGAAACAATACACTTACCCCTGAACAGAGTCACCTGAAACAAACAGGCTGCGTGGCACGGCTTGGCCGAAGCGGGACTCCCTGGAATCCCTGTCAACGCATAAGAACCTTGTGAAGGTGTGGGTGAACCTCTACGTAGCAACCCAGCAGATGTCGAGCAGGGAAACACCAGATAGAAATGCTGTCGTCGTTGTGATGGCTCTGGTGGAATGAGCTCTCGGCTGGACAATGACAGTGCATGATGCAGCCGGAGAACAACCTGGATATGGAAGACTTAGGCAGGGCATTCCCGTGATTCACAGGTCCAAAATTCATAAAGAGTTGAGATGTCTTCTGAAAGTCCTTTGTGCATGCCACATAAAACTTCAAGACATGAGCAACATCCAGAAAACACAACGTCAGTTCCACCAGCGTAGAAGGATTCAGAAAGAAGACTGGAAGAACCAAAGGCTTGTTGAGATGGATTTCTGAAGGAACCTTCAGCATAAAGGTGGGGTGGGCCAGCAGAACCACCCTCATAGCATGGAAATTATGGCTGCTTGCAAGAGGGGGACTGGATTTCCCTGACCGGCCTGGCTGAGGCGATGGCCGCCAGAATTCCAGGATGGTCAGAGGTGATGTCTCCGGCCTTGGGCACCCGTCTCCCATGTGGGTTGACCATCCCCAAGTGCAGCGGCTGTCCCAGGGAGCCCTGGCAGGGTCCCCTTCCCCTCCCTGAGGGAAATTCTGTAACGCAGCCCATCCAGCACTCCAGGATTGTCGGGTGAGGTTCCCGGCCTTGGGTGGCTGTCTTCCATGTGGTTTGACCGTCCCCAAGCCCAGCAGCAGTTCCTGGGAGCCCTGGCAGGGTCCCCTACCCCTCCCCAAGGGAAATTCTGTAAAACAGCCCAGCCAGAGCTCCAGGATGGTCGGGGGTGATGTCCCTGGCCTTGGGCAACTGTCTCCCATGTGGGTCGACCGTCCGCAAGCCCAGGCTGCACCTCTGGCTGGGCTGCATTACAGATTTTCTCTCCGGGGAGGAATGGGGACCCTGCCGGCACTCCCCGGAACTGCTGCTGGATTTGGGGATGGTCCACCCACATAGGAGACAGGAGCCGAAGGAGGGAGGTGTCAATGCAGACCATCATGGTGTTCTGGGCAGCCTGCGTTACAGCTTTTTCCTAAGGGAAAGGACTGGGACCCCTTTTCCCCTGGGGGGGAAATGACTGGGACCCTGCCAGGGCTTCCTGGAACTGCTGCTGGGCTTGAGGACAGTCAACCCACATGGGAGACGGGTGCCCAAGGCATGTGACATCACCCCCGACCATCCTGGAGCTCTGGCTGGGCTGCGTTGCTGAATTTCCCTCTGGGAATGGATGGGGACCCTGCCACAGCTTCCAGGATACGCTGCTGGGCTTGGGGACGGGTCAACCCACATGAGAGACAGCCCCCCAAGGCCAGGGACATCACCCCCCACCATCCTGGAGCTCTGGCTGGTGTTATGACCATTTACATTTGGGAAGAAAAGGGACCAAATTTGGCAGAGATATCACATGAAACAAAAAAGTTACAAGGGATTAAATGGCGACATACCGAAATCACCAATAAACGCCTTTGCACCGGGAGGTAAAACCATTGGCAGTTAAGGGGTTAAACAATGGGTCAACAATAATAAACCAAATTTCTTCTTTAATTGCATCTGTTTGCGTTTGGGTGATAGCTCTTCAGCCCTGGATCCCCCTCTTCCCGGCTCAGACTCCTCTCGATTTTTAGCCTCCCTCCACCGGGTTCACTATGGCTTTCAACACAAACCTCTTTGTGACTATCGATTTGATTCACAAATCTTAATGTCTTCTTGAACAGTTCACTGTGGACATCCCTCTGCCGGGTTCACGCTTGTCAACATACTATTCATTGACACTTACGAACTACGCCCCCTTTTATCTGCATCCCTCGGTCGGGTTCAACCTTGCCAACTTTACAATGTGGGATTAATTTCCCTTAACTTTACAATCATCTGTCGGTCAAAGGCTTTCGACTGTACAGAGGATTTTACTAGACCCCTGTATGACCACTTTGATCCCCTTCTCACCTTTCTCCCAAGGACTTCTGGTTACGGTAGTTCAACAACAGGGTAATCGCCCAGAGTTTCCCAGAGTGAGCACTCATGTGGTCTTGACTTCTATGATGGCTTTCCGCTTGCATATCAACAGTTCTTTGTACTTTCTTTAATCAGCTGCTTGCTACTTTTGTTCAAAACAGTTTGGTTTCTTATCGGCTCACCCCTTGACTCCCCGGCTGTGATGAACCGCTTGGCCTTTCTTGTCTCTGGAGTCAAGGATGGTAGCATGGTGCCATGCGTCTCTCCCCGGCTTGGTTATGTACCGTTGACATCTGCTGCAACACACGCTGGCTATTGTTTGCGGTTTTACGATTCCTTCTGAGGAGGTTTCACAGGCCTTGGTCGGAAAAGGGCAAGGTCACTTCTCTCCTTGGCACCCTCTCGATTTGCTGCGTCTTTCTCCTCCTCTTGAACTGCTGTGCTGAGTTAGCTCTCTTGTCGTGCAGTCTGCATTGCTCGTATTGTGCTCCTGTGCTCCACCTTTTATCCCTGTGGGGAAGGGAAAGGGCTGTCAGTTGTGTGTGATTCTAGTCAATTGCCTGACTTTGCCTGACCCTGGCGTTGGGACATGTCAGGTAAATGGCTTTGGTGTTTGTCTGTCGTCTTTCGTGATGTGTGGAAGTGTTCGTGTCGAAAAGGGGGTTAGAGTGCTTGAGTATCCTACAGGGTAGGATGGGGAAAAGGTATAATAAGAAGGGGGATACCGCGTCTCAACCGTCGGTGTCCCACTTCCACTCCCCGAGGACACCCCATACAGGTGATCCTCCCTCACTGATCCACCCCCAGGAACAGAATCCAATAGCGATGGCCGTGTCCTGGCCATCTGGATGACAGATCCCCGGGGACTAACAAGGGATGCACCTTCAGATTTCTCGCAGCACGGATGCGTGGATGAAGCGAAGCGTGCTACATATAGTCGGGCAGCGTCTCCTGTGCAGCTGCATCGCTCAACACCGCAACCTTGTCCTGCAAGGGCTTTGCCGCAGAGGGTCCAAGCCTCGGTTTCTATAGGCACAGATGCGTGGACGTAGTGAAGCGTGCTTTGAGAATTCTCGAGAGAGAGACTTGAGCGATTGTCCGTTGATGTCCGTTGTACTCCCTGTTTTTAGACAGTTGAAAATAAAAAAGTTATGTTTTGCCAAGTTCCCGAGTCAGTCTTATTATTGGTGACAGAGAAAATTCTGCATCCCCATCCATCCAATAAATCGTTACCTCGCTTAAAGGGCCTACGGGTACACTGACATTACCTTGGTGATTGCCGTCTCGGCAGAGATGCGCCTGAAAGGGAGAATGCAAAATTGGTAAATAGTCTCACCAATCAGAACTGTCATGAACTTCCCGTGCTTTAGATGATTGGAACATGAAAATAAGCATCCTGGAGGTCTAAGAATCCCGAACCAACGTCAGGATCTTGAATTTGTCATTTCCCAGAAACTGGTTGAGAAGCCATAGGACGAAAGCCTCTGTCTTTCTTGGGTATCAGAAAGAAGAGGGACTACCATCCCTTTCTCTGTTGTTTTTCTAGGGACTACTTTTCTGATGCTTTCAAGAGCGGACTCCAGTAGAACCGCATCTCGGGAAGGAACTCTCTCCTGGGGTCTTCGAATGAATGGAGGGCAATATCCATGGGAGACCACGAGAAGGACCCATGAGTTTGAAATAATGACTTCCAAAGCGCTCAGAAATCCTGAGATCCTCCCTACTACCAGCACCAACTGCAGCAGAGACTAATCAGTGTCTTTTGGGAGGAGGTTGCTAAAGGCACCGGAGTATCCAGGTTCTGGGATTTCTACCTCTCACTGGCATAGTGAATCGGCTCTGGCGAAGATGTACCAGTTGAGGAACATTTTTCACTTATTAGTTGCTGGACTGCCAGTTCCAAGGAGTGTGGCTTTCCATGCTTTACATTTTTCCAGAGATTTGTCAAAGTTAACTCCTAATAGCTGAACCCTGACGAAGGACACATCGAGATGTTTGAACTCCACGACAGCACCGAAACCGGAGGTCCTCATCCAGGAGTACATGTGAAGTACAGTTGCCATCGCCATGCCCCAGGCCGCGCAGTCTGCCATGTCCAGCCCATTTGCAATGCCTGGCACAATATCTCCTTGTCATCGTCTATCATCTTTCTTCTCTGTAAGGAAGGCATGGTATAAAAGTAAGAGAGACACAAGTGACCATAGTTCAAGGGTGTTTATTGAACCTTATCAAGGGTGTGATAAACACCTATCTAAACCTACATCTAAGAAGGGAGCAAGCTACGTTCATCAAATAATAATAAAGCAGTCCTAATGGAGTCTTGTCAAATTTAAAAGGGCATATACTAAAAAGAAATACTGCCAATCCTTACCGCTAATTTACAAATAGCGTGGGGAAATGTTCATGAAAAAGAAAGAAGTGTTCACAAAATGTTAAATCAGGATGTTCAGGCTGATGGCCTCCATTCCCCACGTTTTCAGCACAGGACAAGGTGGTTCACTCGAGCATAGCACACTCTTGGGTTTCTTTGGCACGAGCACACAGTTCTATTACAAGCATCAGGGCCTTCTATGCCCAGGCCTCTTAAGTTATCGAAAGCCTCTTGATTCAGAGGGCCTGATGTATCAAACAAACAAAAGAGTTCCTTTCCAAGTATTTAAGTAGGGTGATCACCCTGGATCCCCCTCAGCTGGGCTCATATCCCCTTTTGTACCACAATCTTTTCTTGGGTGACTCAAGGTTCACCCGGGATACCCCTCAGTCAGGCTCAGATCCCCTTTTCACAATTAGTCTCCCGAAGCTCGGACCAATTACAGTTCTTAATTGCTATCAAATACTTACCAATGTGCAGGGTTTAGCTTGACCCGTTCGAGGATCACTTCGATTTCACAGTTTGCAGTTTTTATCCTCTCAGTTGGACAACTTACAGAGACCTTCGAATGAGCACCCACGTGGTGCCGGACCACTCTGTATATGGCATCTACCTTGGTTTCCAAAGTTCACCCACTCCTTGGATATTCAAATATATCTAAATATATTTATTTTATTTTGATCTGATTTAAATGATATACAATTTTTACAAAACAATTTATTTTTCTTTTAGGAAAAATGTCCTTATCGTCAATAACGGTCAGCCAGAGTGTCCGATGTAACACTTCCTTTTTGTTTTAGTCTAACCTCTAGTAAAGATTTTAACCATGAATGACATCACTGATATCACAAATGTGGTCTTTTCCCCACACATTAAAGCAGCCCACCAGTCCTCTGCGTCAAATGAAGAACATTTTAACAGATGCTGACCAAGTGATGCGGTTCTCTCCTTGATTAAACCTAGACAGTGGAGCAAGAAATGCATCACATTTTCAACCATGTCTTCCCCTTTACAGTATCACATTTATTTTGATCAGATATTGCTCTTTTTGCAATGATCTCGTTGGTGGGAAAGAGGTTTAAATGTATTCGCAGAAACTGATCTCGGTAGAATCTGTTTGGAAATTGGGCCAGATATCTCGGAAGCGTGTTTACATTTTTTCTTTCCACTGGTAGGTGCGCTGTTGATTGGTAGCTGGATGCAATGGCGAGGGTGAGTATCCAATAGTTTTCTCCTAATTTCTTTTTGACTCACGTAGAATTTAGCTTCAGGTCAGCTGCAGTACAGTCAATTGCCCCCAGTTTGGATCTGCTGTTGGTCGCCCATTTTCCCAATGTTGTGTTGGACCCTCCTCTTAGTTCTTTGTTGATTATCTCAAAGATTTCTGGCTGGGCGAGTAGCATGGTTTTTCTGAACAATGCTAGGCTGTTCCATTCTACCACTGCTTGGAGGGAGAGAAGGCCCAACTCTCAACGTAAAATCGAAATTGGTGTTGATTTGGGAGTCCAGAAACTTTCTTCCAAAAAAGACCGTCGAGCCAAGGCCATACTTTCTCTGGAATATTTATCATGGCATCAGCGCCGTAAATCGCTGAAAGGACTGCTTTTGACATGTAGTAATTTAACACCGGCAGCATAGAGAAGCAGCGTATTTCTTGTTAATTGCCGCTAGCTGACTGGCCAGGGTTTTCATTTTCTCGCGAAGGAGGTCCAACATCAGAGTTTCCACTGAACTGTTATTTAGCCCGAATAATAGATATTTTATTTGTTTTACTTCAATCGACGTGCAGCACAAAAACCATTTTGGTTTTTCGTTGTGTTTTTTTGATTTTTCAAAACACAATTTTTTTTCCTCTTTATCTCCAGATCATTCTCGTTGATATATTTTTGAAGGCTGTTCAACTGTCGCTGGAGGCCCACTGGGGTTTGGTCTGTTAAGACCAGACCATCAGCGTATAGGAGACGGGTCAGGCGAACGCCGCTTACAATCGGTGGGAAAGATCTAATCGTAGGCTTGAAATGCTGGAGGTCGGCCAAGAAGAAATGAAACAGTGCCGGGGCAAGAGGGCAACCTTGTTTTACGCCTCTGGCTGTGCTGATTTCAGTTGAAAGTGTTGCAGATAAATTGAGGCGCACTCTCATGGTGGTGTTTTAGTGGAAGGCAATAAAGGGTTCTAGGATTACCATCGGGAAGCTCCGGGCAGCCAATTTATCCCACAAGCGTGGTCTTTTGACTTGGTCAAATGCTTGGACTAAGAAGGCCACGAAGATCCTTGGTCTTCCCTCTAGCACCATCCCCTTCAGGGTGGTCAGAAGCAAGATGTTAGAGGCCGTACTGAGCTCCTTCACACAGCGTTTTGAAATGGATTGTTACATCCTGCTGCCCTGGTCCAGTCTTGTAGACGTTGCAGGACTAAAGAGCCGAAATCCTTCCCAATCACATCCAAAAGTGCGATGGGGCAATAGTTCCTTGGATTTTCTCTTTGTCCTTTCTTGAAATTGGGAACCACCATTTACTTCATCCACGAGCTGGGGATCGTCGAGTGAGTTTGTATGATTTGCTCGATCAATTTGTGAATAAAGAAATCCCAGGTCTCTGGATGTTCTTTTAGGTTTGCATTTGTCAATCCATCGGGGCGTGGGGGCCCTTGAAGTATTAAGCTTTCGCATTTTTCCCAGTATGTATTCCAAGTCGTGAGGGATGTCCCATGGTTTGGTCATATTCGATAAAGGTCGATGAATAAGGTCCTCTTCTTTCCATGAAAAAATTTGAAAAGTGGGCCACCCAGACTTGTTCTTTGACGTTGTTCTGCTGGAGATCAATGTTATTTCCTGCTGTAGATTTGACCAATGACCAGAAATCTTTCACTTTCCTGCCACAAAACACCTTAAGCATATTTTCAGAGCCATTTTGATACATTTTTGCTCGATTCATAAAGATTCAGTTTTATAGATCGTATTTGCTATGGTTGACTTTTCTTTGTCATCCGGATGGTTTGACTTGGCCGCTGTACGTTTAGCCTTTCTCAGTGTTCTTTTTTCTACGAGTAAGGCATCGTATGTGTGGATTCTTTTTGTTGTCTCCCCCAGTGAACCACGTTTTGAGTAAGATAACATTCAAGAAGGGGAGTATAATCCACTTTGGCATTCTCGGTTTCAAAGCTGTCAATTCTTAGACTCTTTACGAAGGCCAGTGTTAGCTTTTCGATTGCAGATTTGGTCAATTTTAAATTGTATGCCTCTGTTGCATTCCACCACAGAATTCTGGTTTTGCCGCCGCAGACCAGGTTGCGCACAGCGTCTTGTGACCGCTGTTTGCCGTTTCGATCACTTCAAAAGTTGCGACAAGGTGCAAGAGGTCTGTAGATACGAAAATATAATCGATCACTGCATGTTGGCCAACTCTCCCCCAAGTCGCCATTGTGGTACATCCCCTTTAATTTGTCTGTTTAAGATATGCAGGTCACGTGAGGCCTTGAGTAACATCCACAGGATTACTCCATCCATGGAGGCAGAACTGCCTTCAGACCCGCCCCTTCCATAATCGCCTTTTATGCATCTTGCGTTAAGGTCGCCACACAATATGATGTGAATGGTGTGCTGATTGGTATATGCATCATCAAAGAGGTCTGCCACCATGTCTAGAAAGTTCTTGTTTTTACAGGGCTTGAGGGTTGCAGTAGAGGTTCATAATTCATAATTACCAAGGTAGACGATTTATCCTGGTGCTATGGATGCTTCCATCTCACCAAAAGTTATTGAGCAAATAGATTGGCAAAGATTATTATTGTGATTATGTATACAGGCAAAATAGCTTCCCCTGATGAATTTGCCTTGATTTTATTATGAGTGTGTTGTATGAGGAATGAAACATTTTGGGTTGAATGGGAATGGAGTGTATTAGTTGTGAAATAACTATTAAGTTTTTAACACAGATTTTGGTTAAACAACTGCATTTATTGTAGATTAACTAACAGGCCAGACTAATCATATTGTCGAGCCAGAAAACGTATTAGTTGTGTTTTCATTTTCCCTGTTGTAATCTATATTGCTTCCACAGAACATATATTGTGTATATTTCTATTCACTGTGTATGCTTTTCAATTTTAAATCATGGTAAAAATTAATTGATTATCTTTTTCTATGATTTTGAGTAGTCCAGTATTTGGTTGAATATTCCAAATATGATTGATAGTTACCACCCAGCACACAGGTGTATAGTGGTTGACCATCTTATCTGCTAAGTGTTTAAGAGAATACGTGCTTAGTTCCCCCCTGGAATAGATTTTTTGGTCACCAGCACTGTATGTTTTTTTTAGGCTGTACCTAATGTGGGGCATGCTGCTCGTGCACAAGTTAGTAGCTGTGCCCCTACCTCTCTGTGTGAGATTTGGAGTCAGCACTACTTCATATACGTCAAGGGTTATTCGGTCAACCAGGTTTCCTGCCCGTATAGCAGATCACAGTCCCACAATGTACGTCATTTTGTGCTGTCAAATGTTTGAAGCCCCTTGTATTCCAAGAGGCCATCTTTAGACAGTTCAGTGTGGACTTTGTAGCGTTATGCCTGTCTGATTTTAGTAAAGGAGAGAAAGGTATCTTAAATGGCTATGCGCAGTCCTTTTGGGCCAGGGCTCCCGTGAGCCAGGACAGTTTGATTGTGCTAGGTCCTGGTTATGTCCAATTTTGAGAGTTTTGGTCTCTCGACTTTGATCCAAAAATTGATCATGTTTGAATGTAGCATTCAGATTTAGTCTCGGGCCTTTCGGGGCGCGACCCATATCCAGTGGGTCTAAAAAGGTTCAGATCTCCCTTGATCTTCTCTGGAACATGTCGACGGGGGTTGGGGGCAGGGTGCAGATGTGGTGCTCGTACCCCCTGTGTCTTGTGAAGAGATCAATATGTCAGCGGAGGCCTTAGCTGATGTAAAGTCAAAACCAAGCACCATCAACATCCCCTTTAGCACTGGCAATGGGTTGTGAAGATATATACTATCAATACGTTGTTCATCCCCAAATTCAATAATCTTCAGAACTTTTGAAAGGACTTGACAAACATTTGGAAAACAGTGAAGGAGTGCATAACTGTTTTTATATTTAAAATCAGGTCGTCTCCTTTATCCAAAATTCTCTCTAATTTTTGTGAGCGCGGACTGTTCTGTTTTGAACTCGCGGATTGGTTTCTCACTATTCATGTGCCAATGGCTTCATCTTTGGAATGTCTCTGATCTAGGGCTACTTCTGACCTCTATTTGCCTTGTTGGTTAGAGGGGAAACTGTAATGGTGTCAGCAGTATCTTCCCAGTGACAGTTTTTCTGTTTAAGTGTCAGGGCTCGCGGTGGTGGAGTCCAAGCCCTTTTCCTCCTAGACTCAAGGTGGGGTTAGCCAAGATGTTTTCTTGGCAAGATTGTAATAGATTGAGGAGGGTTGTTATCCAAGATGTCACCACTGTGTTGTCTCTTAGATGCTCTCTCTTTCTTTTTTCAGAAAGGGTCAAGAACGCTTGAGTGTCTGGCCGCTCTATGATTGGTTCCAGTGTTTCAGAACTTTTTCCATTCTCACTGTGCTGACGTTGTAATCCCTGAGGTTCTGTGTCTATCGTGACCAGCTCTGACTCTGAATGTTCGGTGGAGTACTGGGATAGATACATCAGATCTTGCATCATTTGTGATTCGTTTGCTGCCGGTACTGTAATCCCCATATTGCGCGCTTGTCTGGTCGTTCCTGCGAGTTCAGAGACTAGCGGAGTGTCGTTCCTTAAGACCTCCCTCGGTGCGGGTTTGAAGGCTGTGTTTTCTTTTTGGTTTAGTTGGGCTATTTCCGGGGCTAATATAAGGAGAGGGTTTTGACCTAAGATACGAGGCAGTGTTGAGATCTTTGCTGGGTCTATCTTCTTCTTCCTTTGTGCAAAGATAGAAAAGTCTTGATTAACGGCCTCTGTAGTTTCTTGGTTTCCTCTGAGGGCTTTATCTGGTTCCATTTCCCTGATTTCAGGAGAGAATTCATAAACTTTGAGTGGGTTCCTGCCATTAGCACCTCTCTTTGTTTTTTGTAAGTTAAATTTGATGTTCTCCTCTGCTTCACCCGTAAGGGCTCCTTGACACATTAATGTTTCAACATTGATGGTCTTGTTCCTCATTTTATGGGCACTGATTTTTGAATTTTTCATCACTTCATCAGCAAGGGCCTTTTATGTAGTTCCTCTAAATTGAGTCTGCGGATTGTGAGCAGTACGAACATGGAACATGCTTTCCTGTTTTTTTTTAGATTTTCGGGGAAATAGGACATTTTTCCCAAGTCAGAGTTTCTTGTTTCATTGGCGGTGATGAATCCTTTCATAAACAGGAGTTTCAAATGCATCATGGGCATCGGGGTTGTGTGATCCTTTAGTGTATCGTTTATGGATTCATGCAATTTAGTAAATGATGCTAAAGCAATAGAGATGAGATTATTGTTAGGAGATCAGGCTTCTTTTTATTTCATCTTTCTGGTTGCAAATGGTATTGTTCTAGCCGTCTGTTTTCTTGGCAGTATAAAGTAAAGGAATCCAGTGAAGAATCTAATATGCGGGTGGCGTTATGACCGGATTTCAGCACTTGTGTTTCCCCTGCCAAGATACTTGTTTCAGGTCTCCCAGTTGCTACAGGCCTTTTAGGGTCAAATGGCTGTCGCTCTCTTCCAACCTCTTTAGAGGAAAGAGCTATAAGTTTGAATCTCCCAACCTCAGATTGCAGTTTTTTTTTTATAGGCTCCATGCCCTATCCCATTGGGTCTGGGTCTGGAGCACAAACCGGGAGTAGCTTTTTTCTAAGATGGTAGGTCACCACTGATCGGTTTATGGATAGTTTGAGCAAGGGGTGAGGCCGCCCCACAGTCCTCTTTGCTCCTGGTCACCTCCTTATCATGAATCAATATATGATGAGGGATTGTTGTTTTTGCCAGCGCTTGTTGCGTTAGAGTTCCTCGAGGTGGGGTTGTCTTGAGTTGGGGATTGGCCACTGCAAAGTGGCATCTTTTGATCAGTGGTACAGTTTCCCTTTCTCCAGGTTCGGGTATATTGTTGGTTCCTCTTGTAAAGCATTTTGGATTAAAACGCTATATAAAATCAATAAAATACAAATACAAATACCCTTATAGACACAACACTATCCTTGGTTCCGTCAAGGATTTCTACATCGGGAAGTTCTCCTAAGGGGACTGGAGGTAGCGATTTCCCCGACTTAGATTGGAAGAAGAGGGACATACTTCAGGCAGAGCAGGTTCTTTTGACAGTCGCTTTTTGGTAAGTTCTTGGGGGGTTTTGATTTACTCCCTCTTCATTGGGATGGTTTATATCCAGTGTTCGCAAGCAATGTGAAGTCTCTCGCTTTCTTCTTGGTATCAAGTTTAGTCTAAAGTGCTACTGTAGTTGGTGTAAATGATTTTCCTCAGAGGTCTGGACGATCGTTTATCCTCAGTGAGTGGTGTTTTGCAAGTGCTTGCATCCGCATTGCAGTTTGCGATTTGTGTTTCAGTTGATACATCATCCCTGGTATCTGAACGGGTTTGGGGATTGTCCTGCTTTTCTTGGTCCGACTCATCGGGTATTTCGTCGGGTTTAGGTATGGGTACAAGATCTGATGCTCCTACCGAAATTTGGTCCTGGGCGAAGTCTAAGACGTTGTGCACCTCCACCGAAACAAGACTCTGGGACTCATTTGGCATCAAGATGTTTTGATTCCGAGGGCTGCAAAGGTGAACAGGGTGAGTGACAAGTGGTGACGTAGGGGCTGCAGGAAATCCCAAAGCGGTAATTACGTTAACGTCAGCAGCCTGGGGTAGATTGTCATCGTTCCTGCAGCTCCTTGTTCTCTTCTGGATCTCTATGCTGGCAAGCAGCCAAGCTTGCCGCTTGGGGCGCTTCAGTAGTTGCTGTTAAGTATTTCTTATATGTTTGTGGGGTAGGGGGAAGGTTCCCCATTCTCGGTGTCTGTCTGTGGCAACACATGACTCGTGTTCTGAATGATTTCTTTGCCGAAAATAAAAGTATGCAGGGTCCCAGTGCCCACAATTATTTCAGCTAAAGATGAGAATGGCATGAGAAGCGGTGGTTGTGGGTGCAACAGATTCAAGGAGGAGCTATTGGTGTTTTTAAAAGATCGGTACTAGAAGTAGAGGTTAAAGACATTGAGATGTGAATTGATGCAGATTTATTATTTTGCTTACCTGCAAGCGTCTCTCCACTGGAATGATGTATTGTCGCAAAGGGCATTTGTAAGCATGGGGGTTCAGAGTCTCCTTCACCCTCTCTCTGGGGCTTCAAAACTGTGCAGGTAGGGACCTTCTTCCTTTCTGAAAACACTCTAAAAACTTCAGTACCTTTCTTGGTCTGCATGCGCCAAAATATAGTGATATCAAGATGAAGTTCTGCCAGCACCTTCCCAGTGTCTCCCTCGCCTCACAGTAGAAACATCACTGGAGATGGCTAGAGAGAAAAAGAAAAGCACAGCCCTTATGGCCCTTACCTCCCCCCAGCAACACCAACAGTACCAACAGCAGTATTTGCAGGCAGACAGGTTATCGCAACGTAGGACGTATGTTTTTTGGGCACATCTCTTCTGCCACTTCTGAAGCTTCTGCCGGTCAGATAGGGAAAGGCAGGGCAGGGTAGTCAGCGCAGCGTCTCACCCCCAAGAGACGGGAGTATAACGTTTTGTTCCTTCTCAGGTACAGAGCTCTAAGGTTGATGCACTTTGCCTCGTGGATTAGAGGAAAAGACCACCCGTGCACTACGCAGCAGCACGCTCATCACATAAGCCTTAAGCTCTGTTCTTTGCAGATTTTTCCATACAATGTTGCCGCTTGCAACCTTGGTTCTAACACAGACCGGTCTGCTATCAGTCTCCCCGACTCACCGGCTGTGCAGACTTTACTGGAGAGGGTTTGTTGTCGGAGCCAAGGACAGTACCACAGTGGCAATCGCTCCTCCCCGCCTCGGCCATCGATGCAGAAAAGCCTGGGTACCTTCGACACACAATGCACCCGTCTTCAGCTTTAATTCCCAGTCTTATGTTTCTTGTCCTCGAGGGCTCCCGAAAAGGCCAAGGGCGATTCCCTCCTTGCAACCCTTTTTGGTCTGTTTGTCTTTCTCCTCGTATTAAACTGCCATCTCGGAACTACTGCTTCCCCAGGTATTTTGCCTCGCTCACAGTGTGCTTTTGTGCTCCGTCTTTTATCTGTGTGGGGAAGTGTGATGGAAGTCAGGTGTGTGTAATTATCAGTAATTGCCTGACTCTTCCTGACCCTTGTGTTGGGACATGTCAGGTATAAGGCTCTGGTGTTCGTCTGTTGTCGCTTACGTGAACTGTCTGTGAGAACGTGTTTGTGTTGGGAAAGGGGGCTGGGGTAGAGTTCCTAGGTATCTTACCTGGTACGGTGGGGAAAAGGTGTTACAAGGAAGGGGATACTGCGGCTCACCTTCCCGTGTCCTACTTCCGCTCCCTGAGGACCCATCATCCAGGTGATCCTCCCACACTGGTCCACCCCCAGGAACTGGATCCAAAAGCAATTGGCAGTGTCGTGGCCAACTGGTTGACAGATCCCCAGGGACTAGCAGGTTAGACACCTTCAGGTTTCTCACATCTCTCTGAACTCATCTAGAATTTAGACCATCGGGAGGTTACTCGCCGCTTCCAACAACAGTTTCCAAAGTCAATGTGAAAATTCACTACAGTTCGTTACCTTAAGGAACATGTTACCTGTCCCGAAGATTTTCTTGCCAAATGCAACAAAGCTTTTTACTTTCTCTGTCGGGGGACAGAGACGAGAACACTGAACTTTTGGATCCCACAGTGGCTTCCTGAAGCACCAGGCTTTTCGGGGCTAGCATGCCATTAAGAGTTAATTCGGAACTGCCAAGGTCGGCTTATATTTTTTGGTTAGATCCCTGCTGACTATCAGCGCCATGCAAGGGGTCGGCCACAGGGTCGTTATTGGATCTGTGACAGCCGGGTTGAATGGTAGAACCAATTGTGTCCAAATTATCCGAGTTCATGATGTTAACCCAACTTTGATTGAGTGCCAAGACATTCACCAGCTTCTTGATCATTTGCCGGCAGGCCAAGCCCCGGTCAGAGACAGGGAAGACTCAACGATGTCGAGATCCGGGATGTGTCGATTCTGCTCGCATCTTGAAGGTCCGCTGCCAGGTCGAGATCCAGGTCTCCAAAATCAGATCGCCTCCGCTTAAACCTGCGGTCCCAGGATTGTGTTGCTCATCGACTGGTTATGGGACTGTGCTGAAGGTTGAGTCTGAAAGATACTGCGCGTCTCCTTCTGCATTGTAGATCTTGCGTGATCTGGAAATATTGGTTCCTGGAAGCTGGTGCGTAGTACATGGCATTCCTGGGTAAAGGAAAGTAATAACTGCTACCCTGCTTGAATATGCTCTATGTGGTAGCTTCAGCTGCTGTAGTTCTTACTGTTGACATTGAGACCTTGGCTGCCATTTATTTCTGTGGTACAAGGTCTGAACTTTCAGGTATGCAGATTCTGCTCTTTTTGGGAACCTGCTGACTTATGTAGGCATGGTGGAGCCTTCTGCACTCGCCAGTGTTGACGCACGGAACGTTGACGTCTTCGAAAACGCATCCATCAACTTTAGTCTGAAGACTCATTTTCCCTCTCGTTTTGTTTTGATCAGTGTTTCCTCTTTTTTTCGTGGGTTAAAGAGGATGGGGAGTGGTGAGAACCACCCATGGAGTGGTACATTTTGTGTGCTTTCTGTGATTTTTCTTCCTTCCTTCCCTGTCTCTGGAAGGATCTTTTACAGGTCTGGGAAGCTCGGACAGGGTTCCTTCAGCTCGGACAGGGTTCCTTCCTCCAACTACCAGCTTCTGGAGGGAGCTTCTCTAGGTTCAGGGGGATAGTCAAAAGCCAATTTGGGCGTGCAGTCCCTGATCGCTTTGTGTTTCATCGTCTGAAAGGAACCACACTCTGAGACGCTGTGTTCTGTACCCAAACACGGCAAGCAGATCGTGATGGGATCGGTAATAGGCATATTTGATGTGAAATCCCTGAAGTGCTTGAACTCTGACATTTTTGAAGAACTGGAAATAGTTGAAGAAAATGACACATAGCTAATTCTCTGTGGTGTAGAAATGTTCCAGGGGCAGCGTGCTGAGAGTGTTGGAAAAAAGTAACTGAGGTCACTGGGCGTGGTGTGCCCTATATACACTATAGCGGCTGTCATTTCGTCAAGAAGTGACTAACCCGAGTTGATCAGCGCCAAGTCACATGAAGTTACTGCTGGGAAAAAAGTTTGTGAGGCCAGCTAATGGCGGCCAACAAGATATATCTAAAGATGAGGAATCTGTGAGTGGGAGGACGCTATGCATTAGAAATGACAAATTATTTAAATTAGGTAATGTTCTCTCTTATGGATCCAACCAACCCCCCCCCACAGGTTATTGGTATTTTGAAATAACTCCAGGCACTTTTAAAATAACTCCAGGTACATAGTGGATACTGAAATCTTTAAAGAGCCACCAATGGGTGATGGTGTGTCTTCAGACCAGTCCCGTGAAGTGCAAGTGGAGAAATAAAACTTAGGGGAGCGAAGCTGGAGAATATGCGAGGTGCATTGCCTAGCATGGCAGAGTTTAGAGTTATACAGGAGAGTACATTATTTTTTATATACATACAGGTGCAACGGCTGATATTCTTTCCTTAAGGTTAATGCCTAGCCCCCTCCTACCATCTAAACTGGTGCTTAAATTGTGTTCCCCTCCTTCAAGGCGTGGCTAACCCATTTGGGTTCAAGTTATTTCTGTGAGGGAGAGAAAGCTTTCTCGTGGGCTAACACAATAAATACCAAAGCAGTGGTGTAGAGCGTGATTGCAATCTTTGTTGGCATTCAGATCTTCTGCATTTCAACTTATTCGAATGCGGATGAGCCTAATGGGATAGCCAGATCTCAGTCAGGGAGGTGTCTTTCTTGCCACGTGTTGGCACCAGAGGTTTACCAGAGGAATTTTGTGGTCACGAAATCTCAATTTCCACCTTAAAAGTGGAAGGCAAGTTGGTCTGTCCAAGGCAAAGCCAAATGATAAAGAGGGTGAATGATAACATTGCACACATAAATAACATCTAAAGTATGAATCTTTCATGAGTTGTGTTCGGGATAAGATATTCAAATAGCAGTGCAGCTAGATTGTCTAGTATGTCAACTGCCGAAGGAGGGAGATGCAACATCTTAAACCCATATATTTATGTCTACTAGGATGTATAAATTGAAAGCCATCCACCACAAAATCCCATCTTTCCTTCACAACAAACGCAAACCCATCACCCACGCAAACACCAGACAAGCAACCCAGCACCTCTTACACATTCCATTCTGCAAACCAAGATCCACGTAACAGCTAGCATTTACCCACGCAGCACCCTAGGCATGGAACGCCCTACCTCCTCATATCTGTACTGCACCCTCAATCGCCTCTTTCAGACAGAGCCTCAAAACAAACCTGTTTCCTGCCCGCATCGCCCCTACTACCACTTGTCTATCCTAACCTTTCAATCCTATCCTGAAAGGATTTTGTATCTTGTTTCACCTCTGCCTTTTTAATCTTGTAAGGTGCTCAGAGACCCTCTTGCTAGGGCCAGGGTTGAACACATTCTAATAATAAATAAATATGTAAGAGGCTGAGTTCATAGACAAAGAAACAAATTCGACTGCGGACTGTGGATCATGGAGAATGGTACATTAATAAGAAATAACAAACCTGGGTAGGAGAGGATTGATTTTGAAGTAAAATTGATTAGCATTTCAGTCTCTGAATGCTAAATACATACAATAGCTGGACCGCCACTCTATCCTGCTTGACCGTTTTGATCAATACATGTATTCCCGAGTGTTGTCAACTATGTACGAGCTGGGAAGGAATGGTCTGCAAGCCAAGACACTGATGAAAAGAAGATCTAGTTTTTCTTCGGATGTGGCCAAGTATTTCCTTTCTACTTTTTTGCAGCCCATGCATTTAGAAACATGCACTAAGCAGCACTAGTATTGCTGCAATTGTTTTGGGGATTTATTGAAATAAGACTGCTAATCTTGCAATGTTGCAGCATTTCCATGACCGTGCCTAGAAACAGATGAAACAAAAACAGGGCACAAGAATTTGTTACAGATTTCCAAAGAATATCAGTGAATAAATAAGTATGACGAAGCCATTGAATGGGCGTAGATAAGCGCAGACTTGCTTGCCTTGTGCATTTCTCTGGTGTGCACACATGGCACCCACTGTATGTACGAAGGAGATGTCTGCACATAAGGCTTGAAGAGGTATGCCAAACACAAGCCCCATATCAACAAGGTATCACAGAGTGTTGTAGAGCTTAAAAACAGACTTACAGTGGCAGAACAGTATGGGGAGGGGGCGGGGGTCAGAGTTGATAAACAAAAGTTCCAAAAGGAAATTCAAGTCAAATAATTACTAAATGAACTAAATGAAACACTAAAAGACCAATAGAATTAAGAATAAAGAAGATGAAACTAACGGGATACACAATCCAAAGGAAGCATAATTCGTTTTTAAAAATAGGAAACTTCGAGGAAAGAGATATAAGGAAAGCAAGCAGTGGCAAATAAAATGAGCAACACAACGTTCAGATAAAAGCTGCGTGTGGCGGTAACAGCAGGATCAGACAGAAAGCTTACCAGTAACTAATATGAAAAAACATGAGCAAAAAAGGAAACATGGAACATTGGTAATAAATTAGGTAGCAAGTTTCTGGAGTGGCAACTTTAGCATGCCCAGAAAAATTAAGTGAGGCACATGGTTCTATGCAGCTCGGTTCACATGGTTCTATGCAGCTCTGTTTGAATATCAGATACATCACTTCCGGTGCAAATGGCACTAATGGCACCATGAAAGTCCCAGCAGTCTGAAGCTAAACCAGCACTCACAGGCTGATGGTTAAAGACCTGCAAATCCACTCCACTCCTGGTACTTTTAAAAGTTTACAAATCTGTGGGAGGAAGGTATCCTTAAGGAAGAAGGATTTCAAAAAAGATTTTCAAATTTCCTTTTTTTTAAAATTAATTTTAGTGTCACTGGTTTGGTGAATGAGAAAAGTGAATGCGAAAGTGAAATGAGGGCGATTGTGAGAGAGGGGTAGCATGATGTTTGAGTGGGACGGGAGTGTGAAGAACTCATGGTGGCAACAAGTAAAACAGACAAGTGATCACAGTTCAAGGGTGTTTATTGAACAATGAATGTTGTATGCAGGTTGGAAAAACACCTAATCTAAGAAGGGATTTCGCCATGATTCCGTAAGAGAACTTCACGTCTCCTCGGAAGTCAGGATCAATAACGCCCGCTAAGATGTCTATGCTAAACTTCCATGTTAATCCAGATTTTGGGGCTAATCGTATGCAACACCCCAGAGGCGAAATCAAAACTAAATCCATAGGAATCATTCCTCTTTTCCCATGGGGAATAATAACTTCCCTACTGCTACAGATATCAAACGCTATTGATTCCTTGGTGGCAATGGAAGGGTTGGAGGCTCTCTGACAAAGCTTTTAAAATTGTAGCTTTCTCGAATTTGTCCCATCCCATTCCTGACACCATATGTGAGGAACTCATGGTGGCAACAAGTAAGACCGACACAAGTGATCATAGTTCAAGGGTGATTATTGAACAATGAATGTTGTATGCAGGTTGGAAAAACGCCTAATCTAAACCTATATCAAAAATTGGAGCAAGCCTCGACCATCAAATGAAATATAAGGCAGTCCTAGTGGCGTTGTGTCAAAATAAAAAAGGGCCTACACTAAGAAACCTATTGACAAACCTCACAACTAATCCAAAAAGGGGTGTGGGATAGTTCTCAAGAAAAGAAAAGTGTTCTCAAATAATATGTCAGGATGCAGTAACCTGGGTCTCACTGTCCCACGTTTTAGACAAAGAGTAGGATGGGGGCTTGGAGCACAGTACAGTCTCTGGCTTCTCCAGCACGAGATGACAGTTCTAATGGCAGCACTCAGGACACACTCTCAAGCTTTCAGCTGTCAGGGCGGTTGATGGCCAAGTCTCGCTTCACTTGAAAGTCTCTTGCCTTCGAGGACCTGACGTAAATAACCAAACAAAAGTTCCTTCAACAAATGAAAAGTTTGTTTCCAAAGTTCGCTGGGTGATAAGTTCACCCCTGGGTCCCTCTCTTCTGAGCGCTGACCCTTCTCAATTATTTATCACAAATCTTAATGTCTTTTTAAACAGTTCCAAACACAGTGTTTCCTGGGACTTTAGACTTTGCTCCTCTTGGGATTTGCAGTTATAACATGACGATACTTGACTTATTAATTAATCTAGTAATTTAATGTGTGAGTTTTCCAGCAATTCTACCCTTCCATTTAATGCAGATCTGTGTTGGCAGGAGCAACATATATTACCAACCCCATTTTTGTAAATAGTTTAAATTGTAAATCTGTGTGCCAAGTCAGATAATATTTGCTTCTTGGGTTTAATTTAAGGTGCTACAAGCCAGCGTGTTGACTTTTGCCTAACCGTGGAGAATGGAGTGCGGGAATTTATATGATTTAAAGACAGTTCCAGTTTGGGATTTTCTCGACTCAATTAAATCCATTCTCAACAAGCGTCAATTTGACCCTTCACTGAAAGTCTTTGTCCTGAGGAATTGCACCTGACTGTAAGGTTAAACAGTATGATATGAACCCTCTTGGTGAAAGAGTCGTCAACAAGTAAAACACGTTTGAAGCTTATGCCTGATTGATGAAGTCTTGTTTTTAGGGCTCCAGTCCCTTCTTTGAAATGCAACTACATAGTAGAAGTTCTTCAATTCACCAACGCTAAGGGAATAATCATCCTCCAAGCAAGAAGCGGAGGATAAACAGGTACTAGCTATTGTGGCAAAACAGTTAATACGAGGAATGTATTGTAGAAGTTGTTTGATGTTATGTTAACCTATGTTTCCCTCCTCTGCCGCAGATCATCCTGAGGGTCCAGAGGTCTGGAAGGAGTCTGTTCTTTATTATTTTCTCCAATTCCCCCTTTCCCCAGGGGTGAGGAATGCTTAGCTGTTGTAAGATTAGTTGAGTGTTCCACGCCTTTGAGGGTCTGGTGGGGCTCAGCAGCTTCCGCAGATCAACGGCCAAGGCGCAGCATGACAGAATGAAAGGCCAAAACATGTTTAAGTCTACCTGAGCTGCTGGGTACCCCTGATGAGACCTCAATGGACGTGTTGGGGGATATAATTAGAGATCTGAGGGAGGAGTTAAAAATCTCTCATATGGAGACTGCGAAGTTAAGCAAAATGATAGAGGAACTGAGTGAGAAGGTAACTAGTCTACAGGAAGCTGAGGTTAGGAGGGCAGCTGTTCCTAGGACTAAAGCGGGAGGCGATCCTCCAGTGCTGCTCCAGGAGGAGGAGGAGGATAGTTCTCAGGCTGGGAACAGTGGAATCTTAGGGGGTGCGAGGGCTATTTGCATGCCCGTTCCGTTGGCAGCTCCCAAAAGGTATGGTAGAGAGAGCAAAAGGCTTCAGACTTTTTGCACCCAGTGCAAACTAATTTCATTAGTAGACCCGAGATATTTTCTTCAGAAACTGCAAAGGTTACTTTGGTCATATTATATTTATCTGGTGCGGCAGCTGCATGGGCTGGGTTGTTGGTTAGCCAGACATTTAGCCCTGGGAAATTTTGCACTTTTCCAAGAAGAGTTTTGGAAAATGTTTGATCAGCGTCAGGTCTCTCTTGAGGTGGATGGGAGTTATTAGAACTTCGGCAGGGTGGACGAGATTTGGTTTCTTATATCACACAATTTAAGACACTTGTGTTGGAGAGCAAGTGGCCGGAAGAAAAAAGGTCTTCTCTCTTCTATAGGGGGTTGAAAGAGGAATTGAAGGATGCGCTATCTACTATAGTGAATAGACCGACGTCACGTGATGAGTTGATGGACTTAGTTATTCAGTTGGATTTTCGCCTCAATGAGAGAAAGGTGGAGCGTAAACAGAATTTTGGAGAAGTAAGGAGTGTGGGTAGAGGGGATCGTCCTTCTCGAGAAGAATTTGTAAATAAAGAATACAGAAGTCGTGGAGTTGAGGTAAAGGGGTCTGATCAGGGTTCTAAAGTGAGAGGGCCCTTAAATAAGGAGGAAAAGGAAAGAAGACAGGTAAATACGTTGTGCCTGTATTGTGGTAGGAGTAGCCACTTTCTTGGTAATTGCCCTTACACCCCAAAGAGACCAGTCATCTCTGCCATTAAGGAACAGCAAGTGGCGAATACCCCTCAAGCAGCGGTACCACACATTACAGTGAACGTATCCTTGTTGGTTAAATCAGTTTTAAAGGGAACAGGGCATGTGGTCATAGATTCGGGAGCCACAGGTAATTTTATGGATTGGGGTGTGTCTAAGGCTTTGGGAGTTCAGTTAAACCGAAAAGAGATGGTGGAACAAGTCAGGGCGGTGGATGGAACCTCGCTTTCATCAGGTCCAATCACTCATGAGACAGAGTTGTTGTGCATGCTTTTGGATGGAGGTCACAGGGAGGAAATCTCTTTTGAATGAATAAATGCACCACAATTAAAGATAATCTTGGGTATCCCATGGCTCACTTCCCATAATCCTAGGATAGATTAGGATCGTAGGGCGGTGGATTTGCAATCTGATTTGTGCGTAGCACACTGTTTTCAGGGTGCGTCTCCAGAGGTGGATCTTCAGGAGGCGGAGGTATTGGTGTCAAAGGTTTTGGCTGAGGAAGGGGCAGCAGTTTCTTATCACGCAATTGGAGCTGTGGTAGGAGAGTTACCCGAGTGATATCAAGAATTTTGGGATGTGTTTGATGAGAGGGTAGCTGGGGATCCTCCTCCACACAGGCCTTTCGACTCTAAGATAGATCTGGAGTCAGGGGCAGTGTTACCTAATAGTAGAGTATATTCTCTTACTGAAAAGGAGAATGAATACTTAAAAAGAATATTTGATCGAGAATTTAGGTAAGGGGTTCATTCATCACTCACAGTCTCCAGCAGCCTCCCCCTTGTTTTTTGTTCCAAAGGCAGGTGGTTCCTTAAGAACTTGTATTGATTATCATGCAGTAAATAAAGTGACCATTATTTACTACATGGTAAAATAATGCACAGTTGCTGATGACTTGTCTCCTAGAGCTCCTCTTATGGGAAATTCCCTTGAGCAGTACCGCTCACACTTCCAGTTGACACTGGTCACGAACATATCCACTGGAGGGATTCCCCAAAGGGTGAAGATCTCTTGAATAACTTCCTGAGCTAATTCACACTTGAGGGAGACTTTGCTCTGCCTGCTCATAGCGTCCACCGGCGGGTTCTCCTCTCAGGCTACGTGAACTGCCGATAGGGAGATTCCTTCTTGAATTGCCCAGAACCAGAGCTGCATCGCCTCTCTGCACAGTGGTAGTTACCCTACACCACCTATCTTGTTGAGGTAGTACATAGCCAATGTGTTGTCCGTCATTATCAGGACGTTCTCCCCCCACACAGAGAGCAGAAAGGCCTTCAGTCCTAGTCTGATTGGCCTCAGCTCCAACTGGTTGATATGTAGTTTGGACTCTGATGGAGACCATCGACCGCTGATTGTAAGGCTGTTGGTATGCGCTCCCCACCCTGTGAGTGAGGCGTCCATTACTACCTTTATCTCTGGCCATGGTTGCCAAAAAAGGTTCTCCCTTCAAAATGTTGTCCTCGCAGGCCCACCACAGGACATTCTGAGCGACTCTGTTTGGGACCTGAAGGAGATCTGACATCCTGCCTGAGAATTGAGACAATGGAGTCCTGAGAGCCCACTGGAGAGATCTCATTCTCCGGCACCTCTCTGGCACCAGAAACATGCAGGATGCCATGAGGCCGAGCAACCTCAGAGAGTCGAAGGCCGGGAGCCGCTGGGCACTCTGGAATTTGGTGACCATCTGCAGAATGTCTTGAGCCCTCACCTCTGGTAGCGAGGCTTTTCCCAGGGATGCATCTAGGACTGCTCCAATGAATAGGAGCTTTTGAGATGGTATCATGCAAGACTTCTTGAAGTTGAGGGAGAAGCCCAGTCTGTGAAGGGAGTGACGGGTGTAGCTGAAATGTTACAGGGCCTGTTCGGGGGAACGTGCCCTGATCAGCCAATCGTCCAGGTAGGGGTAGACGTGAATCCCCCTCTCTCCTGAGAGTCGCTGCCACCACCACCATTAAATAGGTGAAAAACCCTTGGGTGGCGGTCAGCCCGAATGGCAGAACTCGAAACTTATAATGAGAACCACCAATGGCGAACCTCAGGTACCTTCTGTGCTTGTGATGGATTGGCACATGAAAGTAAGCATCCTGAAGGTCCAATGATACCATCCAGTCCTTAAGCTGGAGGGCTTGAAGGATCTGAGAAATGGTAACCATCTTTGAACTTGTCCTTCCTGAGGAACTTGTTCAAGTCTCTAAAGTCCAAGATAGGTCTCAATCATCCGTCCTTTTTCGGAATTAGTAAGTACGGGGAGTACCAAACCTTGTTCCTCTCCGCTACAAGTACTGGTTCTATAGCACCTTTCTCTAGCAGGGTTAATACTTCCTGAATAAGGAGCGGAGCAGAGCTGGAACTTTGAAAGAGCTCTTCTCCGGTGCATGACTCTGAGGCTTTTTCTTGAAACGGAAGGCAGTAACCCCGGGCAACTCTTTCCAATGCCCATGCATCTGAAGTAATGCCTCGCCACTCTTTCAGATGCAGTGACAGTCTGCCTCCCACTGGGGCCTTGTGAACTAAGACCTCAGAGAGGTTTAGAGGCGGCTTGAGCAAGGGCTGACGGTAAATCAGCCGCTGCCTGAGCGGTTCTAGTACCTCTTCCCCGTCCACCACAGGGAAATCTTTTCTGACCTCTTTGATTGGACAGTCCTCTACCCCTTCCAACTGAGGAGTAAAAGGGAAAGGACCTACCCCCTCCAAGGTGTCCCGGTAGGGCGGTCTTGTAGCTGTCTAATAGCAGCACCAAGCGACCTTGCTACCGCTTCAGAGTTCTGTCATTTTTCTAGGCTCTCGCCAGCCTTGCTACCAAATAAATGTGTACCATCAAAGGGCATGTTAAGCAGATCTGGAGCAAAACCAGACTTTCATAACCAGGCAATGGACCTGGTGATGCTGTCAGCAGTGTCAAGACCTGTCTGGAGTGATTCGCACATTAAATCTAGTCAAGGATGGGAGAGATCTAAAAATCCGTCCCTTTCCTCCCCTTCGGGGATATGATTAGCCACCATTGCTACACATTCCCAAATAGTGTGAGTGAATCTGGCCAATGTGCATGTAGCATTTGCTAATTTAGGGCCATACTTCCCGCAGAGAAAACCTTCACGGCCCAAGCGTTGTAACGCTTGTCATCTCTGTCTGGGGGAATAGTTGGGTATGCATTCTGTTTAGAGGTTAATGTGGCAGCTTGTACCACTAAACTTTCAGGAGTGGGGTGCTTAATCAAGTAACTGGGGTCACTACTGGACGCCATTTATTTAGATGCCAATTTTGAATTCACAGCCGGAATACATTTTGGCGTCCCCCAATTTGAACTCACTCTCCTTTGCAATGCCACATGAAAAGGAAGAATAGGGTCCTCCTGGGGTCCCTTATCTAGGATACCAATTAGATAATCCTGTTCGTATATTGGTGTTGGTCTTTTCCATCCCATATACTCTACCACCGTGGACATTAACTGTCTATACGACCCTTCAGCATGGTCAGTAGGGTCCGGCCTCCCAAACTCAAATTCTGGTAATGTATCTAGTCCACTTGCATTCTGCAGGAACTCCTGTACACATTTTAGTCTGGATTCCTCTGTGATCAAAGGCTCAGGAACTCTAGGTGTTCCATATTGAAGACCAAAAGGTTGAGATTCATCCGAAGAATGTTCTATGTGCTCATAAATCGAAGAAAGTGACTCAAAAAAGTCCTTTCTTGGTAATGGTGTATACACCTTTTCTGTGACCGTCGATGGTGGCACCGAAATCTTTGACACATTCGATGTCGAGGGCTCCAACACAGTCGAAGTCGAGGATCACAGAAAAGGTCTATACACCATTACCAAAAAAGGACTTTTTTCACTTTGAGGACTTTGATGCTTTCGGCGTCGTTGACTTGTTTAACGCATTTGGCGTCGAGGACCAGTCATGGTCCGATGAGGAGTCTTTCGGCGCTGATGGCGTCGATGACTTCTCCCTCTTGACTCGAGGGATCCTTCGACCGCTCTCGAGGAGATGTTTCCTTGACTCTCTGGCCCAAAGGCGCACAGTTTTTGCCCTTATCCTTTTTCTTGTCGAGTTTTTTGACCTGCGCATGGCTTTCATGAGTTTTCGAGGGGGTCAAGGCTGCATTGCCTTTTAAAATCGTGCATCATTTTTATTCCTAACTTCTCCCACTCAGCTGGAGAGCCCGATTTCGTTAGGCACTTAAACCGTTCTGGGGAGGAACTTGACGATGACCGCAACCTATGGTGCCTTTTCTTCAATCGTCATGAAGATGACGAGTGTTGAGAACCACTGCGTGACCTCGATCGCTTTGTCTTTGTACAATGAGGAGACATTTTTCTCGACTTGTCTGAAGACACTTTTTTTGACTGGGTCTAAAGGGATTTGGACCTACCTGCAGATAATTTTCCTCTTCTCTCTTTCAGGGCTTTCGCCGTCATCGATGGGCAGGCCTTACAGTCAAAGGTAGTGTGAAAGGAACCGGCGCACCAGAGACAAACCCAATGGGGTTCTGTAAGGGACATCTTTGCCCCACAATCTTGGCACTTCTTAAACCCTGATCTCGGAGTCAAAGACGCTGATGATGATCCCATTTTCTCAATATACTCGAAGATTCTCGATAGGGAACCGAAGAGTACCGTATCCGAAGCAATAACTTTTGCAGAAAAACAGAACTGAAGCTAACGGTCGCTGTGCGCGCTTTATACCACCAATGACGTTGACATCGTGACGGAAGCCTCAGGAGGACATTGAGTCGACTGACATTGATGCACAGCGTGCTGTGCTGGAAATAATTTCCGAAGCAGCTGAAGCTGGATAAGGAAATAACGTAAAATGAGGGATAAGTGGGAGGACACAATCCATTCGAAAGAGGTGAATGTGGAGAAGAGAAGAAAAGGGAGGAGAGTATAACAAAGAGAAAGGAAGGAAAGAACATCAGGGCACAGAACACGAGAGTGTGAGAGATCTATTGTATTGTATTCAACATTTATCTAGCACCCTTTCCCTATTTGTATCGCCTCAATTCACTTTGTAATTGGAACGCCCTCAGTGACCACAGTCCATGTGTGGGAGGTTCTAAAAGTTTAAATTAAAAGATGCATGTGTGCATTTTTGCCAGGTTAGGACTTAGGTGGGCTGGCTAGGCTCCAGTAAGGAGCCAGGAGGCAGTCGGGCTCCTGGGTGTGTGCTTTTGGTGGTTTAGGATAGAGTGCTAGTCATGAAGATTCGATATGTGCCCATCTAAACCAAATTTCTAATTGGTTGTCGCTGTATACTAATGGCAGAGGTGTTGAGGTACGTTAGGGGTTTCAGTGTGTACTGCTATGTGTGCTGCTAGATCGGAATAGCATAGCCATTGCTGCATTCTAGGGTGCATGGATGGGTGGCCCTGCCTGTGTCCATAGACGTGGTGTAAGGTACACGTACTGTACACTTGGATGGAGTTCGACTGCAGTGTTTCTTTTCTTGGTCCAAAGCGAATGACTGGTCTCGCTATTCGTCGTCTCCCTGGAATAAAAGTCTGAGCAATGGGAAGAATTTGTCCCTGTGAGCCTGCTACGCAATACCCTTCCTTGGGGTAGAGGCAAGCTCACTGGGATAGACTCCCCAGTGGGGACATGGACTACCGTTCCTGTGAGAAACTCCCTAAAGGCTCTCCTAAATTCACCTCTTCAACCATGCTCCACAAGACCCTGGGCACCATTTTTGAAGCATCTTTAGATGCAGATGCTCGTGTCAAATATGTAACAAAAAATGCACGTTACCATCTAAAAATTCTACGACAGTTCACTTCTTTAGTATCTCGCAAAATTGCGTGACTTTGGTCCGGGCCATAATTATGCCCGCTTGGATTACTGCCACGCCTTATTGAATGGGGCAGGCAAAGGGAAGATTCAAAAGTTGCAGATAATCCAGAACGATGCGGTCAGAATAATGTTCAATGCAACAAAAATAGAGCACACATCAAAGTATGCGCTGGCTACCAATAGAAAAAATAATTCAATTCAAGACACTGACCCTTACTCATAAGTGTTTGCATGGAGATGCCCCACTATATCTAAAGCAAAGATTAAGAAAATACTCACCAAGCATGTCTCTGCGCTCTAGCGTTTCACACTTCCTGATCATACCACAGATCAAAAAAGCTGGAGGATCCGGCAGATCTTTCCCCGCTTCTGTTGCAAAAAACTGGAATAAACTCTCCATAACAATGCGAATGGAAGAAAACTATGAGGTCTTCAGGAAAAGCCTGAAAACAACCCTGTTTGAGTAAACCAGCCATCAAATCCTAAAAGTCTATATGTCGTACGTTTTGCGCCCTGATGCCCATGGGCTATGGCGCGGTAAAAATAAATAAATACAATTTTTTTTTTTAAACCTTTTTTTATTAAACAGCTTGGCAGCAGAACACGGGCGAACAATACACAAGGCAAGCACAATGTAGGTACAGTTAAAACAGTACAGGCATACAGTCAGTGCATCTAGTATGAACATTTACCATCAAGAACGCATACAGTGCGAACGCAGTGTAAGAGAGCCCTTAGCTCATGATAGACAACCTGCATGAGTGGGTGTATTAGTTGGGGAAGTTGTATCCGGTGTCGCATTTAAATCTGACATATAGGAGCGAAACCTGAGCCAAACATCCCTAGGCCTCGAGTGGGCTGGTTGTAGGCAGGACCACGCTTCCTCAGTGTCTGAGGCCCATGTGAGAGCCCTGAGCCATTGCGCATGCGTGGGAGGCGAAGCCAACAGAGCAGAATGGCTCGTACCGCAAGGAGCATGCATAGGCCGGCCAGTTTCTTGGAATTTCGGGGTAGCCCTGGAAAGTCATGGAATAGGCCCTTCATTGGGGAGGGGTCGATAGGTTGATGAAGTATAGCAGATACGGTTGTAAACACCATCTCCCAAAACTGGGAGAGGCGGGGACAGGCCCAGATCATGTGCATATAGTCGGCGCCATCCTGCCCACACCTGGGGCATCTTGGGGAGTGATCACTAAGCATACGATGCAACCTGCTCGGGGTATAATGAAACCTATGTAACACCTTTAGTTGAATCAACTTGAAACGGGAATTGAAAGACACCTGGTGTATACGGGCACACATGTGAGCCCAGCGTTCGTCCGTCACCTCCACCCCGAGGTCCTCCACCCACGCCTGCCTTTGCCCAGTGAATTTCGGAGTGGATCTGGATTGTATCATTGTGTATAGCCTAGATATTTTCCCTCTGGTAGGTGTGGGGGAAGTCAGTTCTTCAATAGCGGGATCGTCCGGTGGCATTGCTGGAAACATGGGGTAGTTTGTTTTAAGGGGTTTATGTAGAGATGAATACTGAAGCCATGCACTCGGGCCACCCCTCAAGGGCAGCGGCAGGTCGGGCCACTCAACAAAGCTACCCTGCTCGAATAAGTCACAGAGCAACTCGTATCCCGCCTCAGCCCATCTGTGCACAGTCGACGGCGGTACTCGTGGGATCCCGGGGAGAAAGTTCCACAGTGGGAGATTGCCATGAAATGGATGAGGAATATCTAGCAATTTCCACGTTTTCGTTAGCGCCAGGGAGGTGCAAGCCACCGGATTCAGTGTATCCCGTGCCAAAGGAATGGGTTGTATCACCAGGGAGCGGATGTCCCGGTCGCTGACTGCCAGTTTTTTTAGTCTAACAGGTGGAGGAGGGTCTGCAGTGTTAAACCAGTAGGCTGTGTATTGGATTTGAGAAACCAACCAGTATTTAAGAAAATCGGGGGCCCCAAAGCCGCCGTCAGCCATCGGGGTAGATAAGGTCCCGAGCTTGAGCCCGACTGCCCCCAAATGCCACAAAAAAGAGTTGATGCTGCGTATCAATGCTTGGAAGAAACCCTCGCCCGGCCACAGGGGGACGTTGGTGAACCTGTATAGTAATTGGGGTAATACTATCATTTTCAATAACCCTATTCTACCTGCCAGGGTATCAATATCGGGGGTAAATTAGTGGAGGGGGACCGGACGAGAAGGAGTGCATCATCAGCATAGAGAGATACAATATCGGCTTGACCCGCCGAGCGAAGCCCTCTATGCGAGTGGAGTTGTCGCAGCATGTCGGTGAAATGTTCTATCTCTATAGCGAAAATCAGGGGAGAGAACGGACAACCCTGTCTCGTTCCCCTGGCAATATTGAAGAATGGGGAGCATCTGTCCTCCGTGCGGACACTGGCCACAGGGCCTGAGTAAAGCACCTTGACCCAGGAGCGAAAAACCGGCCCGAATTTGCATTGTTCGAGCACCCGCCAGAGGTATCTCCAAGAGACTGAATAAAACGCTTTCTGCATGTCGAGGGTTGCGGCGACCGCCTGCACATTGGGGCTAATCCTGCTAATCATCTAAAAGAGCTGTCTAAGGCTCAGAGCGGTGGAGCGACCCGGAATGAATCCCGCCTGATCCGGGTGTATAATAGATGGCATACAGGGGGCAAGCCTGGTCGCTAACATTTTGGCAAACATTTTTGTATCACAGTTTATGAGGGAAAGTGGGCGATATGAGCTGCACTGGGTGGCACGTTTACCAGGTTTGAGCAATACCGTAATTGTGGCTTCGCAGAGTGATGGGGGGAGTATGCCTGCCTCTACCGATTCCTCCCAGAGAGCTATTAAGTGAGGGAGTAGGAGAGTCTTATAGCATTTATAGAATTCAACCGGGATGCCATCGGAGCCGGGAGCCTTCCCCGAGGAGAGAGAGTCTATGGCCTCCGTAAACTCCTCCGGGGTGAGTGGAGAATCGAGGGCACCAGCGGTCTCGGGAGAGAGGACCGTTAGGGGGAGAGCAGCAAGATAGGAGTCCACCTCCGCCTCCGTGGCCTCGTCCGAATTGGAGTATAGGGCTTCGTAAAAAGCGAAGAACTCCGAATTGATGGCCTGTGATGTGATAGCTAAGGAGCGGTCCGGACGAACAATCCCAGGTATATGTGGAGCACCCAGCTCATGACGGATGAGTCTAGCAAGGAAGCGGCCGGGGCGCTCGCCCTCTCCGTATCTCCTCGCCAGGCCGGGGCTATCTAGGAATTTTTGTTCTCGTTCCGCCAGAGAACGAAAAACGTCCAGCTCCACTCCTATAGCTGCAAGGGTCGCAGGGGTTGAGGACTGCGAACGCTGGGCCTCCAGGGTTGATAGCTTGGTTTTGCTGACAACAATATCCCTTCGAATGGTTCTAAGTATGCCACTCTCTTTGGACAGTGCTATGCCCCTAATATATGCCTTAAAGGCCTCCCACAGGGTAGCCTGCGAGGACACTTAGTCCTTGTTTATTTCGAAAAACTCCTCAATGGCTACCTCGAGCTCCGATCTGAACAGAGGGTCAAGGAGAGAATGAGGTTCCAACCTCCAGCGTCTGGTACGGTCACAGTCCAGCCCCCAGCCCATGGTAATGGTCACCGGGGAGTGGTCGGATAGGGTCCTAGGGAGGATTGTTAATTGTACCACATTTTTAATCACTACATCAGAGATTACCCACCTATCAATTCGGGAATAGGAATCATGGACTGAAGAGTAAAAGGAATAGACACGGGAATCAGGGTAGAGTAGTCTCCATGCGTCCACGACCGCAAGGCGGGGAAGGGACGACAGTGCAGCATAGGCTGCCCTGGTGAGTTGGCGGGGCCTGGACCCAGATCTGTCAAGGTCTATATCAAAAATGGTGTTGAAGTCCCCACCCCAGAGGATAGGAACCAAAGGGAAACCATCCAGAAGGGATGCGAGGTGTGTGAAAAACTCCAGGTCATCTATGTTGGGGCCATAGATGTTCAGCAAGATCACCTCCCTATTCTGGAGTGTAGCATGGAGTAGTACATATCTACCCTGGGGGTCTATTTGTGAAGAAATGAGTGTAAATTTAAGACTCTTATGAATAATAGTCATAACCCCACGACTTTGAGTAGAGAAGTTGGTTAATTATCTCTGGGGGCCCCAGGTTCTGGCAAATCTCGTACAATGCTCAGAACGCGCATGCATCTCCTGTAAGAAAAGGATCTTGGATCCATGCCGTTCCGCTTGCAGCTGTATCTGTCTCATTTTTTAAAAATTGCCCAGCCCCCTCACATTCCAGCTCATGAAAGTTAGATTGTTCTCCGTCAAAGGAGCGGTGGCGTTCATATCGCCAGGATGATAATGTCCAGTGGGCCGATGTAGCAGTCCTGTAGCCCCATTAAAACTGCATTACCCTGCGGTCCGCCCTCGCTGCCAGCGCCAAACTTTTTATAACAAAACACCCATCACAACCCACCCCCACCCACATCCCTCCCCCAACTAGAGGAATGACCACCCCAAAACCCCTTAACCAAATCCAAACCAGTGGCATCAACGCCTGGGGCCTGTGGGCCGGACTGAAGATGCCGCTCCGGGCCTGTGGCAGATCCAGCGAGAACATGGTGCCTACAATGAAGCTTCGGACGTAACTTGACAACGATATTTGGCACAGTTTTCACTTGGCACAGTCATGCAGAGTAATCCAACTAACATTGGTTGAGGAGTACAAGTGTGGTATATTCTTGGCGTCGGGGGAAAGCCGGTGTCGGCACCTCCCCGACGGGTAAGCTGAGTAGCTGTAGAGGAATAGCTGGGGAGGAAGGTCAGCCTGGGAAATGTTCGTCGATAAACCTGGAGGCCTCCTCCGGAATCGTGAAGAATGGCACCTGATTGTTGTGCTCGACTCGCATCTTAGCGGGGTATAACATGGAGTATTTGACTCTGTGATCTCTAAGCCTTCTTTTTACAGTCAAGAAAGTCTTGCGCTCCTGCTGAACAGCCACCGAGAAGTCAGGGTATAGGTGTATCCTTGCTCCGTCCAGTAGAAGTTCACCTTTGAGTCTTGCGGCTCTGAGGAGGGCATCACAGTCTCGAAAGTTAAGGACACGAGCTATAATGGGTCGTGGAGGTGCACCCGGCTTGGGTTTAGGCGTCAGGGCCGGTGTGCCCGCTCTATAGCAAACTGCGGAGAGAGCTTCGGTGAATCCAGAAGCGACAGTAATGTGTGTTCCACAAAGTCTTCCATCGGCTCTCCGATGCCACTCTCGGGGACCCCGATGATTTGGAGGTTGTTACGCCTTGAGCGAGATTCCAAGTCCTCATTTTTCTTCTCCACCTCTAGGACGCGGTTGGACAGAGCCGTGACCTCCGAACGCAGCGCCCCCAGACCGTCCTCAGCGGAGCTCACCCTGGTTTCAACCTCCAACACTCGACTGTCAGTCCTCTCAATGTGAGCCTTTCATGTCGTCTAACTTCGAGTGGAGCATGGTAAAACCCTCACGGATAAAGTCCATCATGTTCTGAGATTCTGAGGTAGCAAGGGATGAAGTAGTGGCAGGGGTCTGCTCGGAGACCTCCTCAGCAGAACTGACCAGAGACTTCGTGAACATGTTCATGGAGCTCTGTTTTTTCCCAGTCCCTTTAGTCATTGTGGCGGTGATGCAACGCCAGAGAGATGAGGGAGAGCCGATGGTACCCCTCGCCTCTACGTACAGGACCAACGAGGTACAGCCCCCAGGGGATCCAGGTAGGCGGCCTCGATGGCAAAGGTTGGCGGGGTACAACCCAAGCAGCGCTGGGGAGCCCGAAGTCAGGCGCCCTGGAAGGAAGAGGAGCGGGGCCAGGGCAGAGCTTCGGGTGTCGTAGGGTATCCGGCACGGGGCAGAGGGGCCGGATGATGTGTACTACAGGGGATCTCAGCCAGTGTAAGGGGCACCAGCTAGGGTAACCAGCAGGCCGCGGCCAGGCTACCAGGGGTCCGGGCCCCTCCAGGTGCAGGCAAGAATCTAGCGCGGTCTGCGCCGCGCTGAGAGGGTGCAGGATGATGTTGGTGCGATCACTCTTTACAGGGTTGCAGGGGGCACCCTGCGTGGTGAGCCGGGGCAGGGGCCGGGCCACAGCAAGTCATTCGGCGGGAGCAAGCTGGTCACAGGGCGTCCTCTATTGGGTGCGGGTAGATGGTGAACCCCGCGGAGCAGCGCAGCAATTTGTCCTTATCTCCGCTTCGAGACGGCCAGGGGTTAGCAGTATCCCCATCCCCCACGTACCTTGCGGCCTCCAAGGGTCCGGCAACCTGGTCCACGCCACCGGGGGAGCGCGGCACCCGGCGTCCGTTGGTGTGCTGCAGCTCTACCCCGGGCGCTGAAGTTGAAGGGGGGGGGCCCAGCGAGGGGGACAGCAGGATGAAGGCCGATGTAGGAGTCTATGAGGGCCTGAGTAGGAGCCGCCCAGCGCGGGTGCAGGTCCAGCACACGAGGGTCACAGCAGTTACAGTTCTAATATCCGCGGTGCTCTGCGCCGGCGCTGTACGGCCTAAGCAACCGCGTTTTTCGCTCCCGGTCGGCGCCGCAGAGGTGTTCCACCGCCACACGGGCCTCCACAGGGGTGGCAGGGTGTCTCGATTCCGGGGGCCTGGACCGTCTGATTCACCTCGAGTGCCGGATTTCAGCGCGCGGATGCGTGGGCGATGGTCGCGGCAGTTCCCTATCACAGGGTTCCCGGCGCCGTTTTTATTCGGGATTTGGACCAGATGGTCCCTGATCCAGTAGCTCGCGAATCGCAGCAGCCTGGTACAGGTTGTAGATTGTAAATGCACA
Organism: Ambystoma mexicanum; assembly: GCF_040938575.1. NCBI lineage: Eukaryota > Metazoa > Chordata > Amphibia > Caudata > Ambystomatidae > Ambystoma > Ambystoma mexicanum. Next base: position 845,448,025 of record NC_090941.1, on the reverse strand, counting down.
AGATCAGGATCGAGTGATCTGCCTGCCACGGAGGTCACGTTTCAGGTGGCCATCTTGTTCGGTGCACAACAGTGCCCCCCCAAATAAATACAATTTTGAAAAAATAAACAAGACTGAAATTGTAAATATTCCTTTATGGGAAGGACTTTATTCTACTGAGAAAAAGATGACTAACGAAAACCAAGGGCTTCAAGAAGCCATGCGAGAGATCAGGAGAGGAGAAGCTAAGCCGGGAAAGGCCCACAGCTAAGTCACCTCTGCAAGGGAAAAAGACTCGGAACGCCGGAGAGCCCAGAGGTTTCGAACAGGCTGCCAAGTCGAGGAAGCAGATGCATGGCATTCCAAGTATTGGAAAGAGAGTGAAGCAGTAAGCAGTGGTGTGGCCACTTCCAGCCAGTGGTGGACTGCACGTCCTGTCAAGCACACCGATAAAATGAGACTGCGAAGCACACCAGGCACGGAGATACCGAATACCCGTCAGAAAGGACAAGACCGGGAAGAAGAGAACACAAGAGAAAAAAGCTACCAGCGAGAGAAGGAGAAACCTGAACGAAATGGAAACCTGGTGACGTTATCCCTGAGATAAGCAGGTAACTGGAAAAGTGGGAGATCCGGGGAGGCGACAGTAAATCATTAAATGGGCATTCATATTCATCCCAGTCAATATAATAATAATAAGAGTATACAATTGCTAAGAAGAGAAGTATATGAAAAACATTATATGGACATTCATACTCGTCCCAGTCAATATGATGAAAATAAACCATTAAGAAGAGAAGGGAATGAAAATCATCATGTGAACATTCATACTCTGCCCAGTCAATATAATGGGAATCCATCAGTAAGAGGAATTGATGAGAATCATTATAAAATGATTCTGATTCAAACAAGTCAAGACAAACGGGAAATAGCCCAGAGAACAAGAGGAGGAACAGGAGATCGTTATCAGAGTACTCATACTCTTCACAGTCGTGATAACGAAGATACAATAGTGAAAATAAGAGGAGAAAAGAGGAATCATTATGAAACCATTTCTACACGTCCCAGTAAAGAGATTGAGAGCATAATCAAGATAAACAAAGATTTGAAGGCAAACCCCTCTGAGACTAATCAGACTTGTTATAGTCACAGTAAAGAAAGCAACAGAGAATCACAGAAAGGTTGGATAACCCTATCCTGGGAAAAGGCAAGAACAAATGTTGCAAATAGATCCAAGAAGATAGTAGTCAACCAAGAATAGACACTGATAAGAGGAGAGATATCAGTTTCAAATCAAGAGAGTTCCATATCAAGAAGGAGAAGAACAGTAAAGCACTAAAAGAACTGTGCTAACTAATTATAGAGGTCACATAGAACCATTTGAAGATTAGTCAGTGAACATAACTTGCAAGAAGCAAGAACCCAGGAAGAGGGAGCCATTCTCCTGTTCTTAGTTGTTATCAATAGTGGTAGGGTCAGTTAGGGTTAGTTTGTGACAGTGGACAGATTAAAGACATTCACTGATGACTGACGGGCACCATAGTTAGCTTTGTTAGGTAGGAAATACCTAACAGAAATAGGGAGAGATGGGCGTTTACCTTTTTTCTTTAATAAACATATATTAAGAAATGTCTAACAAGAGTCTGTGTCCTTCTTCTGACCCGCCACAGAGACAAAGACCGAGTGAGACTAGGGTGATTGGAAAGCACCACTTCTTGATAACAATCTTATTGTGGGATCCCAGGCTAGGATCCACCTAGAAGTTCCGGGAGGGAGTAAGAACGTTAAGACGGTTGCCTTTAGGACCTCACTATTGACAAGACAGATCAAATATAGTAGGCTTTACCAATCTCTAGTGACCATCTTGGGGATTAAGGAAGTCTGGGAGAGGGTGGGGAAGGAAGCCCACGTGAAGACCAACGAGAGAGGGACAGCCATTAATGTGACCTTATTAAGGCAATTAATAAAAACCCTTGAACCGTCTTCAAGAGTTGGTGTGTTCTTGAAGCCATCTATGAGACTACTCATTGTTTTAGAGAATACAAATGTAGATATGACACTGGAGCTACAGGAGTATATTCATCCCAAAAGCTATATTGTTATATAGTTTAATATATTGTATGGCAGTGTCCCATAATCCTCCCGCTGTTTTGTACTCACTAACACATTTACTATAAATGGCCACCTGGGATTTGTACTGCTACATTGCTGATTGTAATGCCTGCAAACTAATGTTAGTCTGAATACCAGTCTTCCAAACTTTAGTATGGTTTTAGCTTTTTTAAACCTTAGTGGCTGGTTTTCCTGTTATCAATCAGTGTTTATTCATAGGTTGTGGCCTTGTTTTTCTAAACAGAGTTTTAAGGGAAACCAACAAGTAATTATCACTGCAGTCAAATGTGTGATGTCATGTCTTGTAATGTAGTGGAGAGGGTTTGGCAGGGAGCTCGACCAAAAGGCCCATAATATTCCATCCACGTGACTTTCCTTAGATGCTCAATTATGCATGTGTAAAGGAAAACATTCAAAGAACACAAGTTTTATACATGTAGTAGAAAAGTCATCTTAATCCACAAAGTGAAGAAATGCAACCACTGTTTATATTGACGCTAAAAATGTAAGAAGATTTATAGAATTCCGTTAGTGGGAAAATTATAGCTTGAAGTTTACTTGACAAAGTCAGAGGAAACACGTTTTATACAACTCACACTACAAAATCAATTGCCTTGAGTACGAAGGTCATGAGTAGTACGTTTAAAAAGAATCGCAACGTACCTGCTATCCACTTTAGGAGGATTAGAAAATGAAACTTCTTCGACATCAGAGCCATCATCAATAATATCCTGAAAAAGAAAAAGTATTTAAAATGTCATTGCGCCACCAATTATAGCAATAAACATACCCGATGCACTGCAAAGTAAAATATTAGCAACTGTGACGAATCCTGAGAATTTGTCGCTTTTCCCGAAGGGGGAGCCACCCCGTTGGGTCTAGGTAGATGAGCCACCTACGCAGTACCCTTCCTAGGGGACAGGGCAAGGGGGATCCCACTGAGGGTGACCACCCATTAGGGGACAAGGAATCCCCAAATAGGGGTTTTATTCCACCTCCCTTCACTTCAGAGTCCCAAGCGTGTGTTGGTTATATGAGGATTGAACAGGGAAGTTATGTAAAGAGCCCTTTACAAGTGACTGACTTGGTTTCTGACTTCCACTTGTTGCCCCCCCCCCCTGCTTTCAGAAAAAGCTGAACTAATGGAATTTGCCCCTTTTGTTCCGGGGAGGCTCAAAGATCCCTGGACTCAAACTCAGGGGGTGAGAACCACTTGGAGATCAGGAAACGCTAGCTTGCACAACCCAGCAGAGGATGCAGTCTCTCCTTCACATTAGGAGCCTGGAGAGACCACGTTGTTGCCGTGGTGGAGCGAGATCCAAGAAAGCCTGCCTGCAGAACACTGCCACTTGGTCGAAGGCGGGTAGCCCGAAGAGCTCAGAGCTGCTGAGGCGACGCCAAAAGCCTATCTGTCCCAAATGGGAAGTACTGAGGAGAGAGGCCTGACCGCACAGACTGGAGCAAGGTCGGGAGCACGAGTCTGAGCTGGCCAGAGAAACCGCATCCCCGGACAAGCATGGCACTGGAAAGAAGGTATGCAGCCTCGTACAAGGGGCTTGGGGGTGGAGGGCGATGAGGCCATAGCAAAGCCCATCCATTGCTGAGAATCTGCAAACACACACGGGGGGTATCGCTGACTAGCATATTTGGGTTGAGAAAGCCCCCTTCCTCATGTCGGGCTATGACTCTGCATACACCATGAGAGGGCGAAAGAACTGACAAACACAATCGAGCTGAGAAAGCTGCAAGCCCACGACAAGCTGAGGATACAAGTACTCCACATGGGGGTGAAGAAACTGAGAAACAAAAGAAGGTTGAGGAATCTGATAGCCCGTGAAGGGCTGAGAGTCCAAAAACTCCAAAAGCAGGATAGAGAATAAAGAGACAAAGAGGCTGAAGAGCTGAGAAGCCCAGGCTGGTCCAAGACACTAAATAAGGGGATAAGAAGGCCCTCAACTCAAGCAGGAGCGATCCATGGAATTACCCCAAAGTACCTCCAACCTGCTGTGAGAGCGGCATTAAGTATTGTGAATACTGACCAACCCAGGTCGCGAGGACCGGTTATTTCCAAAGAGGAGAATACATTCCAGTAGATGGACAGACATATAATTGTTTCAACTGCCTTAACATGGCCATTTGGCTAAGAGAAAAACGGAGAGACATTTTCTTCTTTTGTTTTGAACTACAACGATAGGCATAGGGCCAGAAAAGAAACACTGATAACTCTGCGGGTGGGGGTCAGAAAACCAGCCACCATTAATTCACCTAAAAAGGGGAAAGTAACCCGATTCCAACTAAAGTTTGTTATCTTTTTCTTTCATAGTGGTAGGACAGACATTACAGTAGTGTAGGTTTGGACAGAGGACCGTTTCTTTGTATGAAGTCCTGACAAGCACCAGTTTATTATTTTTTAGATTACAGAACTCATCTAAGAAGTAGGGCTTAGAGGAGGTGTTATTTCTTTTCAACCCTGTTTAAAACATGTCCTCTTGTCTGTCTTCTATGTCTGACTTACCACACAACCCATTCAAATATAAGTTTATGTATGAATGATGTCTTGGATGAAAGGCCACTAATCAAGCATTCGACACACTGGCTCCTTTTAAACCCGCCAAGAGCAATAAATCCACAGACCAAAACAAAAAGGTTCCCAGAGGAAATCTTATAAGCTAGGAAAACTAGGTGTAAAGCGGTGCGACTTTGGAGGTAAGCTCCGTCAGCTGAGTCAATCCTGAGCTATAAACAGGCGTAAAAATATATACACAAACTATTTTTAAAGCAAAAGCAAAAAAATGTAATGAGCGAATCCAACAAGCTAAGTCCCAGCCAAAGGAGATATTCTCAATCTTACAGGAGCTTAAAAACGCACCAATCAGCAGTCAAGAACAAGAGAGTAACACATGGTGTCAAGCAATACATGATGGGTTCATCCAAAACACAGGAAAACACAAACAGGCCATTAGAAACCAGACTAACCTTCTTCCTGACATCAAAACAACTCCCAAGTCCCTGGCTCCTCTAGAACAAAACTATCCCCCTCAGAAATGTGCTCAAACAACTCGGCCATAGGCCAAACGAATACCTGGCCAAGGCGCAAGAGGTGTTAGAGGCCAAGACTCGAAGAGCCAAAAATCTTCCTACACCATGCATCCAATCTCTTGCTCTCCCTGTTGGGGGGCAAAGACAGAATAGAAGTGGTCTTAAGATTTGCTGTGGTGGCCTGTACTACCAAACTCTCCAGGTAAGCATGGGCAGAAATAAACATGGGGTCAGAAGGTGCCGGCCTGTGCATCTTGACCAGTTTGCAGCCTACCATGAAAAGTGAAGCCGGTTTGCCCCATAGTTCCATCACTGGCCCCTCTGTTGCCTTTTGATGGCCCTCGCACAGGAATTCAGTCAGATCATACTGCACCATGTGAAGGAACTGATAGCCGTAAGGTGTCGACCACCATCACTGCCAGGTGCTAAAAAGCGGCCTGTGGCTTGTCATGGGTGGCAGCAGGGCTGCAAGTCAGCCATCAGGTCCATCACGTCACCCTGTTATCTATAAAACTCCTCTGGGAAGTCTCTCACTTCCCTAGGGTGGAAGGGCTCCAACCCGAAAGAGACAGAAACCCCTACCCATCATTAATATCCTCTAATTGGAAAATATATGCCCATCTGGGGAGCGGGCATAACTCTTTGCAAGGTCGGCATCAGTGGAGAGGGACCAAAAATCAGAGGACTGAAGTTCGGAGACGGAATTGTGTGCCTCTTTGCTGCGATCTCGTCACGTCACATTGCAGAATCCCTGCAAGCTCTTGCAAGCATGGTGGGATCCATCGGCTTGGCCGAAGCAGTCAGTGCCGTGATCACCCACGTCGGGGCTGGAGCCACCGACGCCTTGGTAAAGAGGTCTAGCATCACCATCCTGAACGCCTCCCATTCTCTCCGGGGTGGAGGACTGGCTGGGAAAAGGTAACTGTGGGGCCTCTTCCTCTCGCCCATCCTTGGAGTGGTGGCTCCTCATCTCAGATGAAGAAGACTGATGCCACGAAAAACTGTCATTGTATCTCAAGCTCTTACAGTGAGTCGTCTTTTTTTGTCTTTTCCGACAGGGGATCATTCCTAGGTGCAGCAGTCCACGCCCAGTGACCTAAACTGGTCTGTTTATCACCTTTATCTTTGTGGAGGAAGATGAAAAGTTTAGCTTGAGGCTCGGGAAGCACCTTTGCATGCATCTATTAGCACGATGTGCCATCCTGAGCATCGTGGCCTTCAACGGGGCAGTAGAACAACTTATTTACTGCTCTGTAATATTCTTTCTGATGGATGTTCCTCCCACGGATTCCTCACCTATGATATCCCTATCTGTTAGGGAGAATTCTCTGTTTAGGCTGAATTTCCTAACCTAGTGAGTCCCCCAGCAGCTTTGCTGGATTTCTGGAGTTTGTTTTTTTTCTCATGCCAAGAGTGAGACTCTTTTTCTCCCACTCGTGGACATGATGTGTGGTGTTCCTTTGAATGTTAATGTGTTTCATGGGCTAAGGGGTCTTTTACTCCATAGGGTCTCATATGTTTTTTTCTATGTGCGTTACACTGCACCCTCTGTGCAGTAACACCGGGGTGTCATAGTGACCCCCCACCATAGACTCCATACCCTGGGACTGACTACTGTCTCCCAGGGCATGTTAAGTCACCATTGGCTTTACTAGTCCCAAATTACTAACAGAACCAGTAGAAACCATCATATTGTGGACGTACTGGTAGGGGCAATTCGATTGCCCCTGGGTCTGTTGTTCGAGGGGGTACTGTCCCGTCCCCCCTCGTCGAGTTTTGGCTGGTGGCAGTGGATACTACTTTTTATAATCAACCGCGAATATATCTCTATGCGATTTTCCCATTGTTTGAGGCTAATACTTTTTTAATATAGCCTCTAACATACCGCCGGTTTATTTATTTAATATTAATTCACCGGTTGGTATTTTCTGCCAGAACTTGGTTTTAAAATGGCGTTTGTGTTCGCCTCTGTAACTCCAAACCAAAGGTCGAGCCCTTTGTTCCACTTTTGGCGGGCTTCCACACAGAAGCCCTCCAAAGTGGTGCCACTCTGTCTGGGTACCACAGGGGGTATGGGAGGGGGTTTAGGCACCCTGGACTGAGTTGCCTTGGCAACTCAAGTTGCACTCTTGTGTGATTGGCCCAAGTGGTGAGCCGGCCGGCTCACCACTTAGCATATTTGATTGACAGCTAGGCGGAATGAATGGGGGTTTCTTGCATAAAAGCAGGGCTTTTGGGACTGGAACTTCAGAAGTCGGCTCAGGACCTGAAAATCCGACGAGGGAGAAGCTGAGCCGACCTGCTACGACGACACCACCGGTGCAGCCCTGCTGAACCGACTCACCACTTCCCGACGACAGAGGAGATCTCCCGGCTGGAGAGTCTTCTTCCCTCGACTGGTGGGCACAACCAGTTTACCTTCTTTGCTCGCATCCCAGGACTTCTTGTGGTCGAATTGCCCATGCCAAGCACCCCGGCAACCGGATAGCCACTTACCACTGGACCGCGAATAAAAGGACCGCTCCTTTTAATTGAGAACTCCGCAGCTGGTTTCTTCCCTGGCAGTGCAACGGACTCCTGTTTTCCTCCACAACAAGATCCTCTCTTGGCCCGGACGAAGCACCGACTTGCACCTGCTGCCAGGAACAACTGCCCCCGCTGGAGCGTTCTCAACATTTTTAAGATACCGTGTCCGCCAGGCCTCCCTTTCTAAAGATTGCTACAAGGTAACAATAATCCCTTAACCTTCTGGACTGGGCTGGCCGCCTTGACCATCTAACTGGTCCCTTTCTATTGGTCCAACTCTTTCTGAAACCCTTGCAAGACTTTTGGGCACTTTCAACCGTGTGACCTTGGACACATTTCATCCGGAGCCTCTTAAAGTGGGTCCGGCCTTGTTAACTTTGACTTTACGGTTTTAATCTGCCTTCTTCTCCTACTGTGTTCTTCCGAAAGTGTTGGGATCTGTTTCTATCTTTGCTCTGCCTTTCTCTCCCTTTTTAACCGATTGATTAGAGTGCGTTAAGCGCTCACTGCTGTCTGAAAATAAGTGTTGCTTTACTTAAGACTTGTCTAATAATCGTTGAAGGGAGTGTATATCTTTTAGTGACCGTGTTTTTGAACTGCTTAATATTGGTGCCAGTGTGTTTAACTAGATGTGTTTTTAAATAAATAATTATATCTCTTTTACACCAAGCTCTGGTCAGTGTTTGCTTGTTCTACTGTGTTCTTTTGACCCATTGTGAATACTCTGTATACTGCCTAACTCTTCTTGAGAGAAGTCTGACTGCTCAGCCACAGATACCAGGTAAATCTGGGTGGTACAGACTGCTACCAATTGGGTTTACTGCCAACCACCTGTAGTCTTAAATCTTTTGCAGTGGTCCCAGAGGGAACTGCACATGTTTCTGCCTACCACTATCCCAGTGCAGCTGTTCTCCGGAAGCTTTTACGCTACAAGGGGGTACAGCGCCGCTGCGCCCAATGCCACTACACGGCACACATGGTGTCAGGGCCAGTATATATGGAGGCGCTGCATCCCGCGACTTCAATTCCACTTTTTCTCCCTAGCACTTTTATGCTGAGGGACCGTAGAACCAATGGTGTACTAACTTTCTGCCAAGAGTGGCAGGTAGAGAGGGCAATGAGGAATCCGTGGGAGGAACATCCATCATAAAGAACATTACGGAGAGAGAAGATTATTTTCTTCCACGATTTCACATCTATGATGGACTCCCAAAGCAGTGTGTGTAGTATCCTCCCGCCTAACTGTAGGCGTTCTATCTTATTAGTGAGTTTAAACATGTTACCACTAAAAGCCTGCACTAATCGGGGGGCTGGGAGACCCATCAAAAAACTGTACGTGTGGGCTAAAAGGGAACAGCTGAAGCATTTTTTGCTACTATGTAGGTGGTATCAAGATTTGCAAATAGATCTGTTAAGGCCCTTCTTCTTGGAAAATCAGATCAGGAACTGCAAAGCAGCATTATATTTTATGTGGAATTGCCCGGACCTTGACTTTATTGTTAACTTGGGTACCTACGTAAGCAAGGCTCTGATAAATCGATCGAAGATAGTTATAGATTGAAATTGAAATGGGGAGAATTTTCTTTTTAACGTGTTTTTAAATGATTTTAAACTTTGTATAACTGTATTTGCTATGATGGTTTTAACGATATATGTTAATGGAGAAATTCAATCAAAGTTTACTCATTCCCAAAGCAGTACGTAAATCTGGAGGAGGGAAGAAGCAAGGACACCGCCTACACCAGAACATTCTACAGGACTTACCTACCAAAACGGGTATCCTGGCCCGCAAGGGAATCCAAGCACTAATGCTTAGCTAACGTGTGCAAAGACTCCAAAGACTCCAGGTTTCTGTCTGGCAAATGTCCAGGACTGGGACTCTCCTCTGCATAGGTGGCAGCCACTCCTCTGGTAGAATGAGCTCCGAGACCCTCAGGCACATCCTTCCTAGTGAGATCGTAGCATTCCAAAATGCAGTGAATGCTCCACCTTGACAGGGTCTGTTTGGTCAAAGCCCTGACAGCACGAGCACCAGTGTAACTTTTCTAGCCTCCCTAGTACGAGAGATGTAGAACTTAAGGGCCTGCACGGGGTCCAGCTGATGGAATCGTTCCTCTGCCTTGGAAGGGTGATACGGAGGAAAAAACACATGAAGATAGATCTTCTGAGAGAGATGGAAATCCGAGACCACTTTCAGCAGAACGGAGGGTCTCACTCTCAAAGACACCTTCTCTTTGGAAAAAACAAATAGGGAGGTAAAACAGAAGCCTGGCGTTCTCACCCACCACGCTGAATTGATGGCAACTAGGAAAATCACCTTAAAGGTGAGTAATCTAATAGAAAAGGAATGGAGGGGCTCAAAGGGAGCACCCATAAGGAATGTCAAAATTAAATTCAAATCCCAAGCTGGAAACACAAACTGGCGGGGAGGAAACTGGCTACACAAACCCTGTAAAAACTGCATAATAGAGGGGATTGTAAAGACCAAGCCCTGTTTTGGCAACCGTTTGAAAACCGTAATAGCAGTGAGGTAACCCTTTATACGCCCAATCTGCAGGCCTGCTTGGGCCAAGGATAGCAGAATATCCAACACAGAGGATAGTGGACAAGATAAAGGATCCAGATCACTCTCCCGAAACCAAATTGAAAATGTATGCCACCTGTAGGCATGAATGGATTTCATATCGGCTTCCTAGCTGAAAGGAGCACATCAAGGATGTCGTCCAACAAGTCCCCTGCTGCCCCCTTGTATCTCAGCCTCTCAGTAGCCAAGCATACCATTTCTGGCTGCGAAGGTTCTGGTGGAGGACCGCCCCTCCGACTGTGAGAGCAAGTCAACTCTCCTCGGAAGGTAAGGGAGGGTAGATGGCCGTGTCCAGCAGCTCCAGAACCATATACTGCGGGCTTGGCCCAGAGAGATCAGGATCAATGTGGTTCTGAACTCCTGAGACCCGGCGGAATGAAAGGGATCAGAGGGAACGCATAAAGGAGGTCGAAAGTCCACCCGACTATCTGTGTCCCCCCAGAGCTTCCCGACGAGGAAATTCCCTGTAGTAGAACAATTTGCACTTCCAATTGACACTGGAAGCGAAAAGGTCCTTTTGAGGTGTCCCCCAAAAAGGAGATCTCCTCCAGAACTTCATGGCAGAGCTCCCACTTGTGGGAGTCCGAAGTCTGTCTGCTCAAGGCATCCACTGACATTCTACCTTCCGGCAAGAGGAGCGGCTGTCAAGAGAGACACTTATTTATGTGTTGCTTATATAGCACACCAAGCCCAAGGTCATCTAGGCGCTTGCTTGCATAAAATAATCTTACAGTTGTTGCACAGGTTACAGGCATACAGACATATTTACATTATTTTACAATTTTTGCAGTTTTATATATTTTCAAAATGTTAGAATATACGAAATTATACAGGTTGATTCAAGTATGTGCGGGGAGCAGCAGTGGCCTCAGATTTGTACTTCAGAAACACAGTTTATGTGTAAAGAAGTGAGTTTTGAGCTGTTTACAGAAAATCCAGAAGGATTCCTGGGCTCTTAAATGGACCGGTAGGGTGTTCCAGAGTTTGTTGGCCATAGTGGGGAAGCTGCTACCCGCTGCTTTTTGTAGCTTGAATTTGGGGTTGACAAGTCGGTGCTTGTAGGCTGCTCTTGTGGGTCTGGTGGATTGAGGTTTGGACATTTTGTCTGCCAGGTAGGCCGGGGCTACCAGGTGAAGATATGTGTGAGTCAGCGTGAGCGTGTTAATCCAAATCCGTTCTTGGATGGGTAGCCAGTGAAGTTTCAGTCTAGTTTCTGAGATGTGTGCTGACCTGGGGATGTTCAGCGCTGCTTTGATGGCGTTGGTTTGAAGGTTCTGGAGTTTATGTATGTTGTTAGTCGAGGTGCCGGTGTAGAGGGCGTTGCAGTAGTCTAAACAGGATAGGACTTGGACTAGGGCTCGGGCCAGCACGATGCAGCTGTCTGGAGAGAGAAAGGGTCTGCAGGAGTTGATGAGTTTGCATGTGTAGGAGGTGGCTGAGGCAGTGGCGTTCACTTGTTTTGCTAAGGTGAGGAAGTAAAATCCCAATGCTTTAACCTGGTTGGAGACTGTGATATTGTTGCCATCGTTGTTAAGATTGAAATGCAGTGCTGAGTTTGGCAAGCCTAAATTGAGATCCTATGAGGAGCAGCTCAGTCTTGTCGTCATTGAGACACATTGAGACACATCCCGTGGTGTGCCATCCATGACTGTATGTTAAGATAAATGGCGTTGAGTGTGAGATGTCAGAGGCATGGTCTCCTGTGATGGGTATGAGGACCTGGGTGTCATCTGCATAGTTGGTGTAAGTGACGCCCCGGCCATTGAGACGGTCAAACAATGGCTTTGTAAATAAGTTATACAAAGTGGGAGACACGCATGAGCCTTGCAGTACTCCACAGGTGACAAGAGTGGGTGGTGCCTCTGCCTTCGGTGAAAAAACCCTCATGGTTCTGCCAGAGAGGAAAGACTTTATCCATAGAGTGGCGTTGGTAAGAATTGTGCGGCACCAAATCAAAGGCAGCTGAGAGATTCAATAGGAGGAGCAGGGAGAGCTTCCCTTTATCTTTCAGATCGTCCATTTTGAATTTTTAAATCTTAAAGGGCTGTTTCTGTTGCATGTCTCGGGCAGAAGCCGGATTGCCCGAGTCCCAGAATGTTGTTTTCTTCCAGGTACTTCTGGATTTGGAGGTAGTCAACTCTGTCTAAAATGTTTAGCAGAAATGGGATGGTTGTGATGGGGCAGTAATTAGTGGGGATGTTGGGGTCAAGGGAGTTTTTTTATATAATGGTAGAACCAATGCATTTTTGAGGTGTGTTGGGACACAGTTTTTTCAGAACGAGGCATTTATCAGATTGGTGATGAAAGGGGCAAATTGGGGTGCGCAGTCTTTGATGACTCAACATTTTGGATAAAGTTGTATAAACGCAAATCCAACATTTTCTTGAAGTAAACAAGATTCTAGGCAAAAGGCAATCAGGCTTCTGCCCAGGCCATGGGACAGAAACGGCCCTACTCGATCTCAAAATACAACTTGGCGACATAATTGACAAAGGCAAATCAGTACTTCTACTCCTGCTAGATCTGTCAGCTGCCTTCGATCTTGTCAACTATATCATCCTCGGCAATTAACTAAAAAAATGCAGCCCACTTCTCCCCACAAGCCACAGCATGGATCGCGTTTTTCCTCAATGGAACACTCATGAAAGTCTTCTCAGACTCTGCCTGTGCCTCACCAACAACCATACACTGTGGTGTCCCTCAAGGCTCCTGTACTGCACGACTTTGTACAACATCTTCACCCTCCCTCTCTTCAATGACTTGGATCGTTGTGACATAGTCTACACTAACTATACCGACGATACGCAAGTAGTACTCCCCCTAACTGGCAACTAAGATGAAGACTCTGCTGTCCTAACCAAAATCTACACAGCCATTCAAACTTGGATGGCAGCCAACGGCTTCTGTCTCAACGGGGATAAAACAGAGATCCTAGCAGTAGGCACTAGAGAAACACTTAGAAGACTCTCCCCGCTCTATAGTGCGTTTAGCATCAACAATACCACCATCACTGCCTCATCAGCTGTAAAAACATTAGGAGTATACCTCGACACTTCCCTGTCCATGGTCAGTGCCATAGCCTCCTCCGCTGCTCTCACCACAAATGTCATCAATGGGGTCAAACGGTTTCTATCAACCAGTAACTGCCTATCAATTGCTAGAGCCACAGTCGGCAGCAAGCTCGACTATTGCAATGCCCTCTTACTAGGCAACTCTGCCAAAAACCTCAGCAAGCTTCAAACTATGTTGTGTTACATTGCATTTATATAGCGCCTTATATACCATTGGTATGGTCTGAAGGCGCTGGTAGGTTGAACGCCCTCGGGAACCGAAATTCAGGTCAGTAGAGAGAGTAGAGAGTCAAAGGTGCGTGTGCCCACCGGATATGTGTTCAGCTAGTGCGGTATTCATGAAGTAGCTATTTCTTAGTGGTAGGTGTGGTGGTTGAGAGGTCAAGATGTGTTCGATCTGGCAGGATTTATCCAGACCGATTGTGGCTGCGTTAGGCCTGAGGAGAATGCCTGGCTGGGGGTTGAGTAACCAGCAGTGTTTAGAGTGATGGGGAGTATGAGGCACATGTTGATATGACAACAGTTATACCAAATGGTGTCATAGTATCACTGTGTTCTAGTTGAGTGGTGGTGTAAAGAGGAGAGTTAGCGTGGTGGTGAGAGATGGTGGGTTATATGCTCATCAAACGTTTCATGCATTCCAAGCTATTCCATGTAAGTCGCGCAATTCTATGCATTCCAGTTCGCTCCATGCCCTCCCGTCCGCTCCATGCCCTCCCGTCCGCTCCATGCCCTCCCGTCTGCTCCACATGCGTCATCCATTCCATCCACATACATCACCCGTTCCATCGACACAGGTCTCCCGTTCTATCAACATGCGTCAATCGTTCCATGAACATACATCACTCGTTCTATCTACTGAGATACATACGTCACCAATCCTTCCAAGGATTTCACCCATTCCGTCCGCTCTAGGCGCTCCATGGCTCTAAGTAGTCATCCGTTCTACATACTCATCCGCTCTATGGGCTCATCCGCTCTAGGCACTCATCCGTTCTAGGTGCTCATCCTCTTTGCGTGCTCTACGCATTCATCTGCCCTACGTACTCACCCGCTATACGCACCCCTCCGCTCTCACGCACCCATCTGTTCTGCGCACCCATCCGCTCCATGCACTCATCTGTTCCTGGCATTCATTCGCTCTATGCACTCGTTCTTTCACGCACTCATCTGCTATATGCACTCATCTGCTCTACCAAGTCGTTCGCTCATACGCACTGATCCGCTCTATACACTCGTCTGCTCTATACACACGTCCGCTCTATACACACATCCGCTCTATACACACATCCGCTCTATACACACATCCGCTCTGCACATTCATCTGTTCTATGCGCTCCTGCATTCTCCACCCTCCTCCATACTTACGCACTCATCTGCCCTACACACTCGTCCGCTCTACACACTCGTCTGCTCTATACTCGCCCCCTTCTGCACATTCATCTGCTCTATGCACTGCTGCGTTCTACACACTCCTCAGCACTTACGCACTCATCCGTTCTACAAACTCGTCCGCTCTGCACATTCATCCGTTCTTTACCCTAGCCATTTAACACACTCATCCGCACAACATACTCATGCATTCTACACTCTCATCTGGTCAACACACTCATCTGCACAACGCATTCATCCACTCAGCGCACTCATCTCTTCCACGCGCTTCATTCATTCCAATGACTTCATCCGCTCCATTCACTTCGTTCATTCATCCGTGCATTATCGATTTCAGGGCATGTCATACGTACTGGATCCGTTGTGTGCTTTCTATATTTTTCATGCACCACATTCATCTCATGTACTTGAATTGTCTATTCTGTTTTTTCCATTTATGCCATGCATTCAGTCGGTGTCATTTGTCTGTGCACTCGTTAGTCTCTTGTGTTCATCTTTCCATCCTCTTCTCTTTATTCCTTTCGCCCATTTTGTTCATTGCACTCATTACAGTCACTTGTATTCATCATTCCATCCTCTTCTCTTTATTCATTTCGCCCATTTTGTTCATTTTGCACTCATTACTTCCATTTCATTAATTTAAACCTCATTATTGTTTTCGTACGATTTGTTCTTTTTATCTATTTCAATGCTTTAATCTATTTACTCGTTCTATTCTGTATGTCCTTTTAGTTTACATTAGCGGTTATTAGTTGTCGCTTTCTCGCATGGATCTTGATGTTGTATCAGGATCTAGTAGTTTGTTGGGTTGGTGTCATTGAGATGCTGATGTTCAGTTTTTGGGTTGGTTTGTGTACGGGTTGGTTTTAGGGGAAGAGCCAAGTTTTCAGTAGTTTGCGGAAAGACATCAGTTCTTCGGTTAGGCGGATGTGGGGTGGGAGTGCGTTCCACAGCGTGGGGGCTAAGGCTGAGAATGATGATCCGCCTAACCTGACTGAGTTTGTTTTAGGTATGACAAGGAGACCGGCTGAGCTTGATCTAAGATTAATGGGGGGGTTAGAGGCCACTGGAAGCCAATGCAGAGTTCTAAGCGCTGGGGAGATGTAGTCTCTTGGGCTGAGCGCTAGTAGCAGTTTGGCAGCAGCGTTTTGTGCTCTTTGAAGTTTATTCAGTTGGTAAGCGTGGATTCCGAGGTAGAGGGGGTTGGCGTAGTCCAGTCTTGATATAACAATTAATTGGACCACAGAGAGTCTGTTGGGAAAGGAGAGATATGGAAAGATGCGCCTAAGAATTTTAGGGTGGTAGTGGCAGGACTTTGAGACGTTGTTGACTTGACGCGAGAGTGTTAGTTTGTTTGCAAGAGGCGTTGAGCCATGAGTCGAAGGGGTCGGTGGGTTATTTGTTTATTGAGTTGGCAGATAGGTGGAGGAGACTGGAGCAGTGCGTCGGCTAGTTCAGGAACGATTATTAGTTTTTTCCAGCATTTCCGTAGATTCAGAAGTTCGGGTTTGAGTACGGGAAGCGGGTCGGGTGAGAGAATGGTGAAAGAAACAATGAGGTGATCGGACCAGATGATAGGGGTGGGGGATTTATATGTATCCGGTTGTGAGAGCTAGAGATGGTATTGAGAGTGTGTCCTTTATAGTGAGTCGGGCCGTTTATGTGGGGTTGGAGGTTAATCGCGTCTAGACCGTCACCAAGAAGGGTAAGGTTGGGATGGTTTAGTTGAAGGGTGGCAATAGAGTCGCAGAGGTTGTTTGAGAATTGTCTTTCGTAGCCAGGTGGTCTGTAGATTATTAGGAAACTGTGTGAGAACGATGGGGAGAGGGATAGTTTAATGAGGAGTGATTCGCAGGAAGGGATGGAAGGTTGATTGTCGACGATTGAGGCGTGAAAGTGAGATTTGAAGACGAATGCTATTCCCCCTCCTCTAGAGGGTCGGTTCAGTGGGATGAGGGATAGTCAGGGGGAAGGCTTCATTGGCAGTTGGGGCGAAGTCGTCAGAGAGCCAGGTTTCGGTGATGAAAACTAAGTCTGGTTTGTCAGAGGCGAGGAGGTCAAAGATGCTGTGTCTGTTTTTTGCTATGGATCGGACATTGAATAGGATGCAAGTCACTTCGGTAGGTGAGGTTGGTGTCGGAGTTGCAGCCGAGGTGGGTTGGGGGGAGAGGGTGGAAACTGGGGAGGGAGCAGGGTGGGGTGGTTGATGGTCGGTGGGAAAAGTGGCCGAGCCGCAAGGTTGGCAGGTTTTGGGTGGGAGTGGATGGATGGATGCGTGTGTTAGGGAGATTGTGTTTGGTCCGGGAGACTTGAAGTTGGAGTGTGGGCGGTTCGGAGTTTCAGTTGGAGATGGGGATAAGTCGAGGGAGAGGGGTTTCAGGAAGGGTGAGGCAAGGGGGGATGGTGGTGATTGGGGGAATGAGGTGGTGGGTCGAGACAGGGGAGGCGATGAGTGCTGAGGGATTGAGGGAGACCAGATAGGTTTCCTCTTTAGTGTCTTTGATGCGATTTGTGAGTGCGAGAGGGTTGGGGGGTCAGAGGGGGAGAGGGATGAGGCTTCTGTCCGTGCTAGGGCAAGCCGTGCGGTTTTTAGGGAGGGGGAGGGGTGTGGTCGGGAGGGGATGATGGCGGGGGTTAGTGGGGGAGGAGGGAGGAGCATAATTGCAGAGCCTGTTGTGCCCGGTATGATAGTGAGGGGAGCGGGCATGATCAGCGTAGGCTGGTCGTTGGCGGAGTTCAGGGGAGAAGCGGTCTTAGGGTGGTTCGCTCGCCGTCTTGCCCCTCTGGCTTGGTGTTTGGACAGGGGATGGGTAGGGGATGTGAAGGAGGGTGGAGTGGTTTGGGAAGGGTGGAGCAGGAGGCAAGACAGAACGGAGAGTAGAACGGCAGTTCACTGTGGACGTTTCCGGCCAATCCTGGTGGATTGGGTGCACTCATGGTTGGTATGTGCTATTAGGCGTATTTTCAGGTGCAGCTTACACTTTATGTTGGACTTTATAAATTTGGCTATATCACTGGTGAGATTAGTCTTGGTTTCTGAGATCCATTAAGCAGGGTGATTTTATTAGGACTTTCTAATACTGGTTCTAGATTCAATCAAGGCACGTTATTGGGCAAGCTTCTAGATTCAAGCAGGGGCCATATTAGGCTATTAAGGATACTTCGGAATTCAACTAGGGCACGTTATTAGGCGTACCTTTAAATTAGGGTAAGTTACGCTATTACGTCTACTTCTGAGTTTAGCTTTGAACAGAGAGAAAATTAGGGCACTTCTAAATTCAAGTTTGGACAACGGGGGTATTAGGCGCACTTCTAAATTCAATGTTGTATAGAGGGGATATTAGGCACACAAATCAAGTTTGGACAACAGGGATTTTAGGCACACTTCTTAATTCAATGTTGTATAGAGTGGATATTAGTGGATATTAGGCAAAATTATACTTTGCACAGAAGGGATATTTGGGGACGCTTGAGACTTCAAGTTTTGTACAAAGGAGGCTATTAGGTGTACTTTTAAATTCAACTTTACACAGAGCGGAAATTAGGCCCTGTTATAGATTCAACAACTGGGTGGACTATTGGGCGCCCTTCTAGATTTACCAGGCCGCAATATTAGGCACACTTCTAATTCAACTTTGTACAGAGAGGCTTATAGGGAATACTATTTAGTTGAATTCGGCACGCTATGAGGTACAATTCTAAGTTCAACTAGGACAGGCTATTGGGCAAACTTCTAAATTCAGCTTTGCACAGACAGGCTATTAGGGACACTCGTCAGTTCATCCAGGGCACGCTATTAGGCCCAATTCTAGGTTCTACTTTACACAGAGAGGATATTTAGGCACACTTCTAATTTCAACTTTACACAGAGAGGATACTAGGCATGGTTCTAGAATCGTTTTTACACAGAGGAAATTAGGCAAAATTCAAAATTCTAACTTCAAATTTTTGCACAGGGAGGATATTGGGCACACATCTAAATCCACCAGGGATTATTATTATTAGGGACACTAGTCAGTTCAACTAGGGCACGCTATTAGGCGCACTTCTAGATTCAGTTTTACACAGAGGCTGTTAGGCACAGTTCAAAGTCAACTTTGCACAGAGAGGTTATTAGGAACACTGGGCAGTTCAATCAGGGTACGCTTTTAGGCACACTTCTAGAATCAACTCTGCACAGAGAGGCTATTGGGGACGCTAGTCAGTTCGATCCAGGCACGCTACTAGGCACACTTCTAAAATCATTTTTATACAGAGAGGATATTAGGCAGAATTCTAAGTTCAAGTCTTGCGCAGGGAGGCTATTACGCACAGTTCCACTTCAACTTTGCACAGAGAGGAAATTAGGCACAGTTCTAAATTCAACCGGGCACGCTATTAGGCACACTTTTATATGTAATTAGACTAAAGATGGATGAGATAATTCAACTTTGCACAGCGAGGGAGTTTGATACATTTCTAAATTCGATTTTGCCCAGAGATGTTACAGGGCACACTTCTAACTTCAGCTTTGCCCAGCGGGGGAGCTGGACACACTTCTAAATTCAACTTTGTATAGAGAGGCTACTGGGCACACTTCTAAATTCAGCTTTGCACAGAGAGGCACACTTCTAGATTCAACTATCCGCAGAGAGGCTACTGGGCACACTTCAAAATTCAACTTTGCACAGCGAGGGAGTTTGACATACTTCTAAATTCGACTGTGTACAGCGGGGCAGTCGGACACAGTTCTAATTTCAACTTTGCACAGGCATGCTACTCGGTACACTTCTAAAATCAACTTTGCATAGAGGCTACTGGGCACACATCTAAATTCAACTTTGCACAGAGAGGGAGTAGGACACTTCTAAATTCAACTTTGTATAGAGAGGCTACTGGGTACACATCTAAATTCAACTTGGTATAGAGAGGCTACTGGACACACATGTAAATTCAACTTTGCACAGATATGTTACTGGGCACACTTCTAAATTCAACTTTGCACAGAGGTGTTGTGTTACAGGGTACACTTCTAAATTCAACTTTGTATAGAGAGGCTACTGGGCACACTTCTAAATTCAGCTTTGTATAGAGAGGCTAAATCTGAGAGAAAGGGCGGGGAGGGAGGTCCGAGGAACCAGGAAGAGCTGCCGAGGAAACACGGGCACAGGGCCCTTTTTTAATTACAAATGGGGTCTGATGGGTTACAAACACCTAGCACTCACCTCAGATCGCGTGCAAAAGTGAGGGGGCCGGGGCCTGCAGTGCGTTGTTGGGCTCAGAAGGGCAACGCTGTAAAAAGCCAATCACGGCACGGTGGGCAGGGGCGGGGGGAAGGGATTTCTGAGGAACCAGGAAGGGCTGCCGAGGAAACACGGGCAAGAAGGGGCTCAGGGGCCTTTTTTAATTACAAATGGAGTCGGATGGGTTACAAACACCTAGCACTCACCTCAGATCGCATGCAAAGGTGAGGGGGCCGGGGCAATTACACAAAACAATGCCCTTAGAGCAGCATTGAGTATACCCAAAAGGGAACATATCTCTCAGGCAAGAAAAAAACACACTCTGGCTTCCTGTAAAAGAACGCATTATTTTCAAATCCATGGCCATAACACACAAATGCCCCTCACTTAGCGGCCCACCATATCTTTGCGAAAGGAATCCCCCTAGCACCTCATCCAGACCAACGAGATCGCATCTCACTAACCAAATCTATGTCCCCTCATTCAAAAGGTCCAAAGCAGGAGGCTCCATCTTTCAACACTTAGCACCCAAAAACTGGAATGCCCCCCCCACTCAGCTAATAAATGAAAAGTCTTATACAGCCTTCTGTAAAATGCTTAAAACCAAACTGTTCAATTAATCATGTCACGTATCTGCAACCGTTAACATTGTCTCAGATGGTATGCTGTTCCTCTATAACCATGGAACACGCAACCTCCCAGGGGTGTTATATACTGTTTTGCTCTGTCGATCAACTTGTGTAAGGTTACACTAAGCAAGTATTCTGTAAAGCGCCACAATGCCCCTGTGCGCTATATAAATTTAAATAAATAAATGACTAATGGTGGGCATGGATCCCCTTGGCATTTGGAAGGTATTAGGATAGAGACGATTTGGAGAACTTCTGTGTTGGTGACCAGCGAGAATTTGAAGGGAGGCGTTTCTGATTTGTTGGTGGGTTTGGGTTGGTGATTGACTGTGGCAGAGGGATTCGCTAGAGTATTCTTTTTTGCAGATATTTTAGCCTGTAGTTGCGTGATTTTGGCCAAGAGAGCTTTCTGGATGCCCAGGCACCAGTTGGCGTTTTTATTGCAGTTTTCTACAGGGGTATGGGGTTTCTAACTCTCTAAGGATAGAGAATAATTCCTTAGATTTTGAGTTGGTTTTAGCGATTCTGTCATTGTACAGTGCACCTTTGGATTGGAGAACTTGTAGTTTATAATCTCTAGCGGTCTTGAGGAAGGCAGTTTTATTTAGTTCTGTGGGCGATTTCTTCCATGAGGCTTCAGTCTTTCTTTTAGTTTTTCTTAAGGTGTTTAGTGTGGGGGTGAACCATCCATTGAGATGTGCGGGTTGATTGGCTTTGCGAAGATCAAGGGGGGGGCAGTTGATCTATGGCTGCCAGTATGGTGTCAATGTTTTGTTGGGTCATAATGGTTGTGTCTTTGTTGTTCTTGATTTGGGTTGCTATGAACGGTTGCAGTAATGCCAGTAGGTTGTCAGCCATTATGTTTACTTTATTTCTGGTTGGGGCTTCTGGAGCTAGTTTCGGTTTGAGGTTCCTGTTGGTGAGTGTTTCGGTCTTGAAGGTTATGAGGTGGTGATCTGACCATGGACAGGGGGAGTTGGATGAGATGGTGGATTCGCAGTTGATGTCTGCGAGCCAATCAAGAGTGCAGCCTTTCACATGAGTGTGATTGTGGGGTTCAACGTTATTTTGCAGCAGGATTTTTCATCGCCTTTTTTTATTGAAAAAAACTCATTGTTTTTTTTTTAATTATTCCCTTTCACCCACAAATATTTATTTAATTTTTAAACACCCCCCCCAAAAAAACGATTTTTGTTCGATAAAAAAACTGCGATGAAAAGGCCCGCGACGAAAAATCCTGCAGCAAAAGAACGGTATACCGATTGTGGATCCTATGTGATAGCCCGAGGACAGACATGGTGTTGGCTAGAGTTAGGGCGTTTTTGTCCAATGGGTCATGGTAACCTAGATTAAAATCACCCAATATGATTGTCTGTGATTTGGGTTTGGAGTTTGAGGGTATAATTTGGGCAACATAATTTTCGAATGAGAGTACAGGCCCTGGTGGTCTGTAGATGAGATGGATGTTTAGTGTGGCGTTTGCATTCAGAGTCATTTTAACTGAGAGGTGTTCCTCAGAGGGGAAGGGGGTAGTGGGTGCCTCTCTCATGTTTAAGGAGGTTTTGACTATGATGGCCGTGGGTCTGTCCTTTCTGCAAATAGAGTAGTTTTCTGGGACGGCGATAGACAGGGCAGGGCCAGCGGCTGCATGCAGCCATGATTCAGTTATCACAAGGAAATCAAGTTTGTGGGATGTGATAACATCTACAATGTCTAGTGCGTCGGCTGTCAGGGATCTGGCATTGATGAGGGCTCCTAGAATATAAGTGGAGGGCGCTGGTGAGTAGGTGTGAGGGATATTGAGATGGCCGGCGTTGCGGTTCTGTGTGAGGAGTGAGTTTCTTTTGGGGATGGTGGTAGATATGTTGTCTCTAATGACCTTATTTCTGGATGCAAGGTTGTTGTTTATGAAAGCTGTATGCTGTGGGATATTGGTACATGGGATGTTGCTCTGACGAGAGATCAGCCGTGCTAAGTTTGTTGTTATGGCCCGAGCTGATCTGAGGCCATTCATGGTTGAGGACCTGCTGAGATGAATGAGTAGTGAAATGGCCATGTTGTGGTGCAGGGGTGAGGGTAGCACTGTGGGGGCACTAGTGTAGCAGTGACGCCACGTTGTAGGGAAGTTCAGGTGCATATGGGCAGAGAGAGGCTCTGGGTAATAGTGGATTAGACACAAAGCAATGCAGTGGCAAGTGTGCACAGGCAAATGAGGGTGCTATGTAATTAAGTATTAGGCACACATCAATTCAGTTGCAAAAGCACAGTAGTGGGGGTGCTAGATGTGTTCCAATTCAGTAATGAAAGAGCAAAAATGCAGTAATGGGGGTACTAGGTCAGGTACAATGCAAACAATGCAGCGGCATATTGCTAGGTGAGTAGCAAGTCACACAATGAGGCAGCATGGTAACAGATGCCTAGTGGCGCTGGTGGATGCTGCGTGCGGGAGGCGAATTAAGGTAAGGACAGCTCTGCCGTGCAGAGAAGCACACAATAGTATTGTGCATTGGCGATGGAGTTTAGAGTTTACATACCGGCAGTGAATCAACAGATGCACGAAGGCACGCAGGGTTGTGAGCACCGTGGCAGGGGTACGCGTTGTCCGCAATCAAGCGAAGTGGGAATAGGGTGAGTAGCATGGAGTGTTGAGGCAAGGTGGCTCGGATGGAGCGGGAGGCATGGATGAGACGAGGGTCAATCATCAATAAGGGCGGGGTAACAGGATTGAACAGAGTCGTGGGTGTATACAAGTTGGTCGTAGTGGTAAAATTTTACCACAGGTCTCACCTATAGTGGGTAGCCTCTCGTCCGTCTCGGTCAGGCTCAGTCAAGAGCCTTAATAGTGGGCCTTGGCAGTGGGCCGGCTTCGCCAGCCGGCATCCCCTGATTGGGGGAGATATGCTGACAATCACAAATCAGCTGGCCATGTTATGGCAAAGGAGCTGCGAATTACTGCGACGGCCATCTTGCAATAGGATTACTCTCGTGGTTCGGATCACAAATTATAGTGCTAATGATGGTCTGGGCCCACGGTTCCCCTTTACGTTGCACAGGATCAGTGGCACAGAAATATAGAGCAGAGCTGCAGGTTCTCAGCAGCGAAATGCGGAACTCAGCTGATGCAGCTGAATATCAGGATGAAGCCAACGGGCTTACCTCTACCTCGGATCACGGTCCGGAGGCGATGGTGGCGCTTCTCCTTTGCAGTGCAGGGTGGAGGGGAAGCTCCTGCTCACAACTTCTTCCTTCTGGTGAAGAGGCACAGTCAGGAGTCAGAGCCACGGACCACAGTCGCATTGCATCTATGTACAGAGGCAAGGACTCCACACCACCTCGTTTGTTGAGGTAGTGCATGGTGTAAGGGTGTTGTACAAGGAAGCTGACACAAAAGTGGCATGATTTGGGTTACAAACATTTATTAGTGTACAGAAAAGGTCCTCAGTATCCCTATCTTCTAAAAAGGGGTTCCCTGCCTCAAAACTAATACTAATACTAAATGGTCAATCAAAATGTCCATCAAATTAATCTCCACTGTCAAGTGTCAAAACCTTCTTCTATCACTCACACTACAACTAAAAGCTAAACTAACAGAAAGTTCCTTCTTCAGGGGATGACTCCCTTCTCCTCTTCTTGAACAGAGTCCAAAAGAATGTTCTCTTAAAACAGAGATGTCAGAGGGAATGACTCCCTTCCCCTGGCTTGCGTGTTTCACCCAATCTTTATGATATTTCACGTCCAGGAGACTGGCTCCATTCTCCTTGTATAGGTTTATACAGTTTCCAATCAAACCAGGGGGAATGACTCCCTTCCCCTGGTGTTGCTTGGTTCAGTTCACAAGAAGGCCAGGGAGAATGACAAATTTCTCCTGGTATTGCTTGGCACAGTTCCTTCTCACTGCTTTCAGCTTGTGGTAGTGTAACGCTCACATGATTCCCACAGAGGCGCAGGTCTGGCTTCGAGTGCTGATGCTTCTTCAATGGTGAAGCGCAGGACTCTGAAGATGGACAGGAAGGGCCCTCTACTCTGGCTTCTCCGGCTTGCAGGAATATTCCCCTGTGCGTGAAAAGGGAGTATTACCTACTGACTGAGTTATGCTCAAGCCTCCCACTCTCTTCCAACCCTCCACGATACCCTTCCACGATTCCCCGTGAAGTCTCACCTTAGGGTCTGAAAGGACGAGCTCTCCATCCTGCTTCTGACGCAGGGGCGCGTTGAACCCAGTTACTTCACTGGATTGAGGTTGGATGGGAGTTCAGGTAAGCTTGATTATACTGGTAAGGCGCTGTAAAAGTTCTGTTGCAAGTTCAAAAGTTCAAGCTTTAAATAATAATGTTCATTGTCTTTTCTCAGGTGATGAATGAAGATTCCTTTGGAGACTTCTTGCAACAAAGCGCTGATGTTGATGTCTTTTCCCCATAGGGGCCGGGGTTCGGAATGCCGGAGATATGGCGCCGACCCGAAGTGAAACGTGCAGTTCCAGTAAAGATCTGGTTAGTCCTAGATGAGCGCTCAGGTAATGTTTTTGCATTCGCTCATCTAATGTCTGTCTTTTTTCCCCATAGGGGCCGGGGTCCTGCTTGGAAGCAGCAAGACCCGAAATGAAATGGGAATGACCCAACAGGTAAGTCTTAGAAGGAAACTGAGCTTTTCCTATTCCCTTCCTTCTGTCACCTCTTATTCTTGTCTTTTTCTCTAGGCTCTGGGAAGTGGCTGTGTATCCGGATGATCGCTGCTGAAGATGGAGGAACCCAGGAAAGGTGAGTGAAATGCAGCGCTGCAGCGATCGTAACGAAATGCTTTTAAAAATGATGTCTTCCCTTTCAGGATCGTCGGTGATGTCTCTGTGGTGCAGAAACGCTGGTAGGTCTCTTGTCTCCCTTTGCAGGTGACCCAGGATGCTGACAGGCGTGGCTGAAGTCCAGATGCAGGAGCTGACACGGTGAGCGTCCAGCTGCGAGGAGCAGAACAACGCGAAGCGTGAGTTGCTGATCGGGTGTGGTTTAAATAGCTTTGGAAGAAGTTCCAAGTGTGTATCCTTCCTCCGATCAGGTATGTATCCTTCCCCGACCACACCCGGGTGGAAAGTAGTCCCACAGGTAAAGTAGTTCCTATTCAGGCCTCAAGAGGGCCTGGATGTAGCAGCATGGTCTGCATCAGGTAAGTGCACATTAAAACACTTGAACACATGTCTAGCTTTATGAGCCTGGCGCCTAAGGCGCCAGGACAGAGGTCCAACATGAGCCTGGCGCCTAAGGCGCCATGACTGCGTCCAAGGGCCCCAGCTTGGGCGCGCTGGCACTCCCCTGGGGGAAATGATGCCTGCCTCTGGGGTTGCTGGGTCGGACCTGGCTCCTTGGAGGTAGGCATCATGACAGTACCCCCCCTCAAGGCCCCTCCCAAGGTTCTTCCCTCCGGGGGTTTGGGCTTGTTCGGAAATCTCCGGTGAAACCTTTGTACTAATCGAGGTGCGTGGACATGGTTACTAGGATCCCACGATCTCTCCTGAGGTCCATATCCCTTCCAGTCAACAAGATAGAAGAGTTTCGACTTTACCACCTTGGAGTCTAAAATGTCTTTAACTTCGAATTCTAATTCCCCTTCAATTTGAACTGGATCTGGAGGCTTGGACAATCGGGTTCCTGGTTGTACTGGCTTCAAAAGTGATGCATGAAAAACTGGATGAATACGCATGTTGGACGGTAGATCCAGTTTAAAGGCCACTGGGTTGATTATAGCTTTGATGGGATAAGGTCCTATGAATCTGGGATTGAAGGTTCGCGGGCCCTTGAGGGGTAAATGTTTAGTTGCTAGCCATACCTGTTCTCCTACTTGGTAAGGAGGAGTTTTACTTCGGTGCAAATCAGCGTTTTCTTTATACTTTTTCTTGGCTTGCTGTAAATGAGTTGCAGCTTCTTTGAAGGCTCGGGTTTTGTGGAATGCAGATGATTTACTGCGGGCATTTCCAGGGTCAGAGGAGGATCTAGATCAGAGGTCCGAGGATGGTGACCATGCAAAGTATAAAAGGGGGTTTGTCCGGTTCCAGAATGCACTGAATTGTTGTATGCATATTCTGCGATCCAAAGGATGTCTTTCCAATTTAACTCGGATTGGTGTAACATGCACCGAAGATATTGCTCGAGAGTCTGATTGGTTCTCTCGGTTTGTCCGTCGGTCTGGGGGTGGTGGCTGGTGGATAACCGCACATCTATTTGTGCTAGTTGGCAACACTTCTTCCAAAAATGTGAGATAAATTGACTTCCGCGATCCGAGACTAAAATGGAAGGGAAACCATGTATGCGAACTATATTCTCCAGGAATTCCTTGGCCAAGGTGGAAGCTGAAGGCAAACCCTTTAAAGGGATAAAGTGGGCCATTTTGGAGAATAGGTCCACAATTACAAGGATTGTGTTGTAACCAGCACAAGGAGGCAGATCTGTTATAAAGTCCATTGACAGGGTGTGCCACGGTGCCGGTGGAATATCCAAGGGTTGAAGTAGGCCGGCTGGCCTTTTCTTTTGAGCCTTGTTTTGGGCGCAAATTCCACAAGACAGTACAAAAGACTTTATGTCTTTTCTCCAAGAAGGCCACCAGAAGTGGCGTTTGATTTTTTCCTCCGTTTTAGCGATACCAGGGTGTCCTTCCATTAAAGATTCATGATGATGGGCAATAACAAGTTCTTGCAATTCTTTATTTGGCAGAAACAACCGCTCCTGGAAGTAGGGTAAGTCATCCTTAACGGTGTAATGAGGCCCCTTTTGACTCCATTCCAGTAAGGTTGAAGAGTCTAGAAGGAACAAGTTACTTACCTGTAACTGTTGTTCTCCAGCATGGGTCTGGCATGGATTCACATGCTCATGAATATTCCCCGTCGTCAGGCTGGGAATCCTCGGTAAAGAAAAAACCAGTATCAGTTTCGTTTCTGATCTGTCTTTCGTAGTAATAACCAATCACTGGTCTCTGCGTCATACTGACCACAGCCAATGACTGCCCTCTACCTAAGCACCGCCTCTGGCAGCCATCTTCAGATTTGGAAGCACGTGAAGTGGCAGTATGACCAAGTGAAGAGCCGCAGAGGGGTAGGCGGGAGGGTTCGCATGTGAATCCATGCCAGACCCATGCTGGAGAACAACAGTTACAGGTAAGTAACTTGTTCCTTCTCCAGCATGGGGTCTGGCATGGATTCACATGCTCATGAATAAAGAATACATAGCAGTACACACATGCACAACCACGGGAGGTGGCAAAGGCTCAACATTAAGCATCACATCAACTCAACATTAAGCATCTTACCTCCTCACCAGGCTCACCTCAGGCGAACAGGTTGCGCAGCACTGCTTGGCCGACCCTGGACTCCTCCCTGGAATCCCGGTCGACGCAGTAGAATTTCGTGAAGGTGTGCGTCGACCTCCACGTAGCAGCCCTGCATATGTCCAGCAGGGGCACACCAGATAGGAACGCCGTGGTAGCTGCGATCGCTCTGGTGGAATGGGCTCTCGGACGGCCAGGCAGCGGTCGGTTTGCCAACCGGTGACAGTACATGATACAGCCGGAGAGCCATCTGGAGATGGAAGCCTTCGAGAGAGCCTTCCCCTGATTGACAGGTCCAAAGTTCACAAAGAGTTGTGACGTCTTCCGAAAACCTTTCGTGCGGTCCACGTAGAACTTCAGCGCTCTAGCTACATCCAGCGAGTGCAAAGTCCTCTCAGCCGGCGACGAAGGCGACGGGAAGAACACAGGTAACACCAAGGGTTCGTTGAGATGAAAGTCCGACGGTACCTTGGGCATGAAGGAGGGGTGCGTCCTGAGCACTACCCTCGTGTCGTGGAAAGTCAAGTACGGGGCCTTGCAGGAAAGGGCCTGGATCTCTCCCACTCGTCGTGCGGAGGTGATGGCCACGAGAAAAGCTGTTTTCCACGATAGAAACTTCAACGGGGCCGAGTGCAGAGGCTCGAACGGAGGTCCCATGAGTTTGGTCAGCACCACGTTGAGCTCCCACGCCGGGGCCGGAGCCTTCACCGGCGGGAACGATCTGAACAGTCCCTTCATGAACTCTTTCACCAGACGATGAGACCACAAGGACGTCCGGCCCGTGGTTCTGGTGTAACGGGAGATCGCAGCAAGATGAATCTTGATGGACGCGTGTGCCAGACCAGCTTTGGCCAGCGTCAGCAGGTACGGCAGCACTTGGGGAGCCGTAATCCGTAGAGGGTTAATCTTCTGTGCGTGGCACCAGACAGAGAACCTCTTCCATTTGTGTCCGTAGCATTTAAGAGTCGAGGACGCCCTGGCCTTTGCAAGAACCTCTCTGCAATCGGCCGGTATGTCGTATCCTCCAAACTCTAGCGCTGCAGGAGCCAGGCCTGCAAGTTCAGCGACTTCGGGTCGTGGTGGAGGATGGCGCCTCCTTCCCTGGAGAGTAGATCCGCGTCCGCCGGCAGCTTGATTGGCGGGGACGCCGACAAGTCCAGAAGGTCCGGGAACCATATCTGCCTCGGCCACGCAGGTGCGACGAGGATCATCCTGCACCGTGACCTCTTGAGCTGGTTGACGAGCCGGATTAGCAGAGGCAAGGGAGGGAACGCGTAGAGGAACAGGCCCTCCCAGGGGAACGAGAAAGCATCGCCCATGCTCCTCGTCTGGGGAAACCTGCTGGCGAACCTCCGGCACTTGGTGTTCGTCGCCGTCGCGAACAGGTCGATCTGGGGTGTGCCCCACCGTCGGAAGAGGCGATCCACCAGATCCTGCCGTAGTTCCCACTCGTGGCACGAGCGCAGCTCCCTGCTGAGTGAGTCGGCGATGGTGTTTTTTATCCCTGCCAGATGAAACGGCACCAGAAGAATCCCTTGGGCGACGGCCCAATGCCACAGGTCCTGCGCCTCCTTGGACAGCGCTGGGGACCTGGTTCCGCCCTGTTTCCTGATGTAAAACATGGTGGTGGTGTTGTCGGTGAAGATCCTCACCACCTTGCCCTTGAGGGACGGAAGGAAGGACCTGAGGGCCCAAAACACTGCACGGAGCTCCAGGACGTTGATATGCAGGGACTTCTCCGTCGGGAGCCAGAGTCCCCTTGCGTGCAGATTTTCGGTGTGCGCTCCCCACCCTTCTAGGGAGGCATCCGTGGTCACAGTCACCTGGTGGGCTGGGGTCTGGAAGCCCATGCCCGCCGTCAGATGCGCGCGGGTGCCCCACCACCGTATCGCTCGTCGGAAACTCTCGTCGAGCTTGATCCTTTCCTCGAAGCTGCCCGTCGTCTGGATCCAGCGCGCATCCAGGAACTCTTGCAACGGGCGCATCCGGAGCCTGCACATGGGAATGAGGTAGATGCAGGAAGACATCATCCCGAGGAGGGACTTGATGGACCTCACTTTGGCCGCGTCGGCCACCAACATCCGTTGCACCTTGCCCAAGATGGTCCTGGACCTCTCCTCCGACGGGGAGGCCAGAAGGGACACTGTGTCGAGCCTCGCTCCCAGAAACAGTGCGACTTGCGCGGGCACCAGGTGGGATTTGGCGTAGTTCACGGAGAATCCCAGGTCCGTGAGGAGTTGGACGGTCCTTGCCGTGTGGACCACGGCGAGCTCCCTCGTCTTGGCGCGGATGAGCCAGTCGTCCAGTTAGGGGTAGACGTGAATCCCCTCGCGGCGCAGCTGCGCCGCCACCGGTGCGAGGCACTTGGTGAAAACCCTGGGTGCCGACCGTAGTCCGAAGGGAAGGGCTTTGAACTGGTAATGACGCCCTTGGACCACGAATCTGAGGAATTTTCGGTGCCCCTTTAGGATGGGAATGTGGAAGTAGGCATCCTCCAAATCCAACGACGATAGGAAGTCTCCTTCCTCCAGCTGACCCAGGACGTGCTGGAGGGTGACCATCCGGAACTTCTGCGCCTTGATGAACTTGTTCAGGCGTCGCAGGTCCAGGATGGGGCGCCATCCTCCCGTCTTCTTCTTCACGAGGAAGTAACGCGAGTAGACTCCGGAGCCCCGAAGCCTCTTTGGGACGAGTTCGATGGCGCCCTTTCTGAGCATCGCCTTTACCTCCAGGAGAAGTTGAGGGACGTGAAGTTCTTTCCTGGCCACGGGGGGGACGCGCGGGCACCTTCTTTGAAACTCGAGCGCGTGGCCCCGGGCCAGGGCGTCCAGCACCCAACGGTCGGTGGAGATGGACTCCCACACGCTGACGAAGCCCGCCAGCCGGCCTCCCACCGGGGTGCTTCGGTGGGGGCCCGACCCCACGGCCGGTTCAATCCTGCTTGGACGCGGCCTTGCCGCCTTGGCCTCCTTGGCGACGACGGCGGGGTCCGCCAGACTTGCCTCGTCCTCTGTAGGCCTCTTGCGACGACGAGCGGGCCGCTTGACGGTAGGAAGCGAAACCGCCGCCGGAACCTTTGGAGGCGCCCTTGCCTCCACCGTTCCGAAAGGGCGTCCGCCGTTGCTGCAGTACTCCAAGGGCCCGGGCCGTCTCAGTATCCGCCTTGATGGCCTGAAGGGAATCGTCCACTGTCTTCCCAAACAGGTTGTTCCCGTCGAAGGGCATGTCCAGGACCCTGGTCTGGACGTCCTGCCGAAAGTCCGTAGCCTTGAGCCATCCGCGACGTCGAAGGCAAACGCCGTTGCCCATCTGGCGGAACCCAGTGTCGGCGATGTCCGTCGCCACGGTGATGGCGTGGTCCGAGGCCACCTCACCTTCCTGCAGGATCTCAAGGGCCTCCGCCCTCTTGTCGTCCGGCAGAAAATCCAGCAGGGGAGCTATCTTGTACCAGAGTTCCCTGTCGTAGCGGGCCACGATAGCCAAGGCGTTGGCCGCTTTAATCGTCGTCGCCGCCGACGAGATGACTCTGCGTCCCATGGCATCCAATTTCTTTCCCTCGCCGTCCGGCGGGGAAGTCGACGTGGAGGCCGCACCCCCCCCGCTTTCTTCCTGGCTGCCGCGGAGACGACGGAGTCCGGGGTAGGCTGCGCCCGGAGGCATAGGGGGGCCGAGTCCGGGACCCGGTACTTTTTCTCGTACCGGTCTCTTTTCGCTGGCGTCGTGGAAGGGTTCTTGAGGAGGGAAAGGCCCTCATCCCAAATGTCGTCCAACAGAGGCACTGCGAGGACCGTCTTCCTCTTGGCCTCGCGCCGTTGGTAAAGGAAGCCTTCCTTTTTCTTCTCCTCAGGGCAGAGTTGGAAAAGCTCGGATGCCCTGGCGATCATTGAGTGGAACGATCCAATCTCGTCGGGCGGAGAAGCCCTGGTGGGAGGCGACGACGGAAAATCCTCGTCGTATGCCTCGTCGTCCGTACCCGTCGCTGCCGTGTCAGTCCCCGTATCATCCCCTCGGGTGGACGGGGAGGAGGGCTGGACGGGGCGCGACGGTTGAAAAGGAGGCGGTGGATGGATCCTTCTTTTCTTGGTAGGGGGAACACCAGAAGGTCCCGGTTCTGGATCCCCCGACGGGAGAGGTTCCTCCGTCGGTAACGGTAGTCTCGTCCTTATCTCGGAGCATAAGGACTGTATAGCCAACAAAATGGCCGCTGAGTTGTCTTGCGGCGCTGGCAGAGGGGAATCCGACGGGCGAGCAGGGGCCCCGTCGTCACCTGCGTCGGGGCCCATTCCGACGGGCTGGTCTTGTTCCACGCCTAGGCCGTGGCTTAAGACCTCGATCAGTTCCTCTTCTGAGGTTGAGGCCGAATCTACGACGACGCCCTGCCCCCCCTTCTTCCCCACGGAGGGTTTCACGGGGGTCCTATCGATGGGCACGAAAGAAGACTCCCTCCGAGGAGGCAGGGAGATTCTGGGCCCCGAGGCCGCCACCACTGGTGCAGCCTCCACAGGCTGGGCCAGGGCCGCCGCGACCGTTTCGATAGAGGGCTTGGTCGAATGGATCAAGGCCTTCACCACCTTAGGTGCGCTCACCGCCTTATCCTTGAGGGAGGGGGCACTGCCACGCTCCTCCTCTGCCTTAGAGCTCGACCGGGGTCTCTCCAGGAGTTTCGCCGGGTGCTCGGCCTTCCTCTTACCCGACCCAGAGCGTTGGCTCGTGGTTGATGGTGCCGGGGAGGGTGCGCCCTGCCTGGCGCCCGTAGAGCCCGACCGTTCGGCGCTCCCGGTGCCAGCGGACTCGCGGTGCTTGGCCTTATGTTGGGCCCCCGTCGCCGGGGCGCCCTCAAAGGTCTTAGAAGACCGCTCAGATTTCTTCTTCTTCTCGCCAGACGGGCTCTTACCCTCCAGCCAGCTGGCGAGACGTTGATGGCGGTCCTTCATGGTCCGTTCCGACATGTTGCCGCAAAACGCACAGTCCTTCTCCACGTGCGTCTTGTCCCCATGAAGGCAGTAAAGGCAGAAAGAGTGTTCGTCCTCCTTGAAGACGTTCTGCAGCTGGCATCCAGGGCAGGCCCTGAACAGCTTTCCGGGCGTCGAGCTTCCCTTCTCCTGGGCCATCTCCGAGACCGGGCCTGAGAAGCTTCTGGAGTCCTCCGAAGTGTAGCTCGACGAAATCTTCACCCTTGAGGGGCACAGATGAATCCGACACGGGTCCCCGTTGATCGGATGTAGGATCGGTGGAGCTTGAGGCTCTTTTGACCGAAAGAATCGAAGTTTTTGTGAAAAAGCGCGAAAAAATAGCACTAACGCTCGAGAGCAATAGCACGAGGATCCCAACACATGAACGTGCGGTAAAAATCTGAAGATGGCTGCCAGAGGCGGTGCTTAGGTAGAGGGCAGTCATTGGCTGTGGTCAGTATGACGCAGAGACCAGTGATTGGTTATTACTACGAAAGACAGATCAGAAACGAAACTGATACTGGTTTTTTCTTTACCGAGGATTCCCAGCCTGACGACGGGGAATATTCATGAGCATGTGAATCCATGCCAGACCCCATGCTGGAGAAGTTGTTTTACTTGCGTTTGGATATCCTCAATAGATTGCAATGAAGTTAAGCCTAAGATTCTTTGCTCAGGTATGATGGGCACAGGTTCTAAGCTCGAATTAGGTTCTTCCATGCCAATCCGGGATAAGGCGTCTGCCTTTCCATTCTTGCAGCCAGGGCGATAGGTAATTACAAAATCAAATTCCGCAAACAATAGAGCCCATCGGAGTTGTCGTGAAGATTGAGCTTTGGCCGTCTTTAAATACTGTAAGTTTCTGTGGTCCGTAATTACGGTGATGGTGTGTCTTGCCCCGAGAAGGTAGTGACGCCAAGCCTTGAAAGCAGATTTGATGGCCAGTAACTCTTTATCGGTAATTGCGTAGTTGATTTCAGGAGGAGAACATTTTCTGGACCAAAAGGCCACTGGGTGTAGTTGGTTAGTTTTTTGGTCTCTTTGCGACAGGACAGCTCCCATGGCCGAACTGGAAGCATCGGTTTCCACTATGTACGGGAGATCTGGGTGCGGGTGCTTCAATATAGGTGCAGAGGTGAATTTGGTTTTCAGGTCCTGGAAGGCTTGTTCGGCCTCAAGAGTCCATTCGAAGCGTTTGTTTTTCTTTAGGAGAGCGGTGATGGGTTGGACTGTTCGGGAAAATTCTGGGATGAATCTTCGATAGAAATTGGCAAAGCCGAGCATGCTCTGAACTCCCTTCACCGAGCTTGGAGATGGCCATTTGAGGATGGCGTCCACCTTTCACGAGTCCATTCGGACTCCTTGAGGTGTCAGGATGAATCCGAGAAACTCAACTTCTGTGGTATGAAAAACACATTTTTCGAGTTTTGCAAATAGTCTGTGCTGGCGCAGTTTCTCAAGAACTGCCCTAACATGTTTTCTGTGATCAGATTCTGAAGAAGAGTACACCAGGGTGTCGTCAATGTAAACAATGACGCAGACATCGATAAGTTCCCGAAGAAC
The DNA here is from genome assembly GCF_040938575.1 of Ambystoma mexicanum. Lineage (NCBI taxonomy): Eukaryota > Metazoa > Chordata > Amphibia > Caudata > Ambystomatidae > Ambystoma > Ambystoma mexicanum. Next base: position 845,413,648 of record NC_090941.1, on the reverse strand, counting down.
ATCATTCATAAAGTACTGAAAGGCGGCAGGTGCATTGCACAAACCGAAGGGCATCACCTGATATTCGAAGAGCCCAAATTTGGTGCAGAATGCAGTCTTCCATTCGTCGCCTTCTTTTATGCGCACCAGGTGATAAGCTCCTCGGAGATCTAACTTGGTGTACACACAAGCGTCTTTCACCTGGTCGATAAGCTCAGGGATCAAGGGCAGAGGATAACGATTCTTAATCGTTATTTGATTTAGGGCGCGATAGTCTATACACGTTCTAAGGTCGCCTTCGTTTTTTGGCACGAAGAACAGAGCTGAAGAGACAGGAGACTTGGACGGGCGAATAAAACCATTGGCTAGGTACTGATCTAAATACTGACGCAAATGCAGGTTCTCAGGTTCCGTAAGAGCATAAATCCTACTACAAGGTAGTTGAGCATTGGGTACCAGATCGATCTGGCAAGCATAAGACCGATGGGGAGGTAACGTGTTAGCCTGTTCTTTCTGAAAAACGTCTTGGAATTCTTGGTATTCTGACGGTAGCTGTACAGGGTTGGAAGTTGCTGTGGCTAGACCCATTACCGTACACCCAGGGGGGAATCCAACTCCCGAACTTTGAAAAATACTATCTAGCAGCTCAGCTTGGCTTTATCACCAAGTGGCTGGCTGACGATGCCACATCGGAAACGCCATTCCTGCAGCCACTGATCTCCCCGTTGTATATGAAAGAACTTCCCTGGGCCCCCACCCACCTGATAGCAAAAGCACCCATGTTGGTCACCCTTGGCCGCAGAGTCTGGAGTAGGACTGAATCTCTTGCCCATGCCAAACATCAATACTCCCCGAACATACTGCTGATCTCGGACCTATGCAAATCCCCCGAGGACCTACAGCACCTCAGACACTGGGAACAAAAAGGGATATACACATGGGGGGACCTGTACACAGAGGGGGAGTTCAAAGAATTCAAAACTCTCCAAGAAGAAAATGATATCCACACAGGCCAGTTTCTGTGGTACCAAAAGTTAAGATTCACGGCAAGAACCAACTGGCCGACATGGCCAGAAGAACCAAATTCAAACCCCCTGATCACACTACTATACGAATTGGGTGAGGGAGGTAGACCGGTGTCTCAGATCTATAGCCACCTAAGCGACACCCCCAATCCACGCAGCGCTGGCCTAAAATCCAGCTGGGAAGCAGACATAGGCCGAGAATTAACAGATGGCGAATGGGAGAGGGCCCTGACATATCCTAAAACAGTGTCCAGGAACCATAGATTTAGACAAATACAACTGAACCTCTTGCACCGGACATACTTAACCCCATCCAGACTGGCCAAACTTCACAAGTCTCAAAATTCCAAATGCACATGGTGCGAAATGGACAATGCAGATCTGCTTCACGCATTCTGGCAATGTGCCAAGACACAGTCTCTGTGGTTCTTCATACAACAAACTAGTGAGAAACTGGGGCTGACCAGATACGAATGGTCTCCGGCGGTATGCCTACTGGGCACACATCCCAGACCAGCAAAGCTAAAGCACCTCGCCAAATTAATGGATATCATGTGCATCCTGGCTAAGAGGACAATCGCGATGTCCTGGAAGAAACCATCGGGGCCTCAACAGAAAATCTGGCACAAAGAACTGAAACGCTGGGTGCTAGCAGAAACAAAAGCCTGGGAGGAAAGTGTGGCCAGATCCGCAGAACCCTCGAGCATGACCTTGGATGCCTGGAAAGGACTCACAGACCCCTTGTTCTACCCCTCTGATGATAAGCCCCCATGAGCCGGCACGAACCCACTATAAGAAGTTCCATAGACTAAACTGGAGCCCCGGAAGCAGTCCACTCATGACTGCTCGTAGCCCCGACCGGAAGATCCCACCTCCCCCGAAGGGATTAGCCCCCCTTTACACCCCCATTTGGCACCGGCTTCTCAGGAAACGATATTGGAGATAGTTAAAGTTCTAATGTTAAGTTGTTATTATTTTTGTTTTGAGATGCAATGCAATTCATCCTCTAATGGCAGCTGAGGTAACTGCCCTGTGGTTGTACTACATAACAAATGCCAATAAACAAATTTTAAAATAAATAGCTGGATTTCTTGGATAACAAGTTGGTTCACAATCAGGAAAACTTATCTTCTTTGCTCGCCAGTCAATTCTGGGATTTTGTGTTTCTAACCAAGGAATTCCAAGAATTACTTGAAATTGTGGGGCCTTGATCACATCAAACACGATTGCTTCCCGATGTCCATCCTGACCCACCAGTGTCACTTCAACAGTGGAATGCGTTACAGGCCCTGAGGCTATTTCGGTTCCATCTACTGTAGTAATGACATCTTGGGTTACTTTCGGGCAGAGAGGAAGCTTAATCCTGGAAGCCAATTCACGGTCTATGTAATTTCCAATAGTTCCACTGTCGATGTATGCTTTTATAGCATGCAACTGCTGAGGCTGTTTTGGGTCCACGTGCACCATTGGCATGACGAAATGCGAGGTCAAAGAGTTAGTTTTCAAGCTCGGCAAGCGGACCCCTACGCTTGCCGGGCTAGGTCGTTTCCCAAATCAGGTGTCACTAATTCGTTATCAGTAGCTCCAACCACCTTCTTAAGTGGTTTAACTGGACAATTTCGAAGAAAGTGACCGGAAGTCCCGCAATACAGACAAAGTTGCATTTGCCGCCTTCTCTCTCGTTCTTTCTGCGTTAATGGTCCTTTAACACCACCGATTTGCATAGGTTCAGATACGTCGGTACTCTTGGAGGTAGCGTGGGTTTTGATCGGTGCTCGGTTTTCATACTTGTACCGATCTGCTTTTCTATTTTGAAGTCTGTGATAAAGTTGAACCACCAAGTCAATGTAGTCTGCGCAGACCTGGGGTGGGTTTACTATCTGAGCTAGAACATCCTTAAGCTCTCCGCGCAGGCCTCGATGAAACAATGTGATCCTTTTGCTTTCTGGCCATCCAGTTTCCACAACCAGTCTGTTAAAGGTGGCTATGTAGGACAGAAGATCCCGATTACCTTGTCGTAAGGATAGCAGTTCGTTATCAAGGGCCTGTCCTTGAGAGTGTCGAGCGAACAATCTTTCCATGCTGGCCTGGAAGCCCTGAAAATTCTGGAGAATGGGATCATCCTGATTTACCAATGGAATAGACCAATCGGCAGCACTGCCACTGAGGTAAGATAGTATAAAGGTTACCTTGGCCTGGTCGTTCGGGAAGGCTCCGGGTCTGCATAGAAAGTGTAAACGACATTGGTTCATAAAGACGGCATATTTCTTGGGATCCCCAGCAAAACGTTCAGGCGGGGCCAAAGGCATGTGTCCAGGTAGATTAATTTGTACCGGGTTACTCAAACCCATTGATGTGGAAATGTCTCCGGAATTAGGTAAAGGAGTGTGCCCTGCCTGGGCCTGTAATAACCTTTTGGCTAGGTCATCAGTTCTTTCCTTAGATAAGATCAGTTCTCTTTTGAGAGCGTTAGTCTCCTGGCGGGCTGAGTGCACCTCTGCCCGTAATTCCCCCAAAAGCTGGGCCAGCTGGTCAGTCTCGGAAGTCTCCATAGCGCCCGGGTGGGAAATTGTGGGTAGGCTTCGCGTTCTGTAACACTCACCTGATTCCCACAGAGGTGCAGGTTTGGCTTCGAGTGCTGATGCTTCTTCAATGGTGAAGCGCAGGACTCTGAAGATGGACAGGAAGGGCCCTCTACTCTGGCTTCTCCGGCTCGCAGGAATATTCCCCTGTGCGTTAAAAGGGAGTATTACCTACTGACTGAGTTATGCTCAAGCCTCCCACTCTCTTCCAACCCTCCACGATACCCTTCCACGATTCCCTGTGAAGTCTCACCTTAGGGTCTGAAAGGACGAGCTCTCCATCCTGCTTCTGACGCAGGGGCGCGTTGAACCCAGTTACTTCACTGGATTGAGGTTGGATGGGAGTTCAGGTAAGCTTGATTATACTGGTAAGGCGCTGTAAAAGTTCTGTTGCAAGTTCAAAAGTTCAAGCTTTAAATAATAATGTTCATTGTCTTTTCTCAGGTGATGAATAAAGATTCCTTTGGAGACTTCTTGCAACAAAGCGCTGATGTTGATGTCTTTTCCCCATAGGGGCCGGGGTTTGGAATGCCGGAGATATGGCGCCGACCCGAAGTGAAACGTGCAGTTCCAGTAAAGATCTGGTAAGTCCTAGATGAGCGCTCAGGTAATGTTTTTGCATTCGCTCATCTAATGTCTTTGTCTTTTTTCCCCATAGGGGCCGGGGTCCTGTTTGGAAGCAGCAAGACCCGAAATGAAATGGCAATGACCCAACAGGTAAGTCTTAGAAGGAAACTGAGCTTTTCCTATTCCCTTCCTTCTCTCACCTCTTATTCTTGTCTTTTTCTCTAGGCTCTGGGAAGTGGCTGTGTATCCGGATGATCGCTGCTGAAGATGGAGGAACCCAGGAAAGGTGAGTGAAATGCAGCGCTGCAGCGATCGTAACGAAATGCTTTTAAAAATGATGTCTTACCTTTCAGGATCGTCGGTGATGTCTCCGTGGTGCAGAAAAGCTGGTAGGTCTCTTGTCTCCCTTTGCAGGTGACCCAGGATGCTGACAGGCGTGGCTGAAGTCCAGATGCAGGAGCTGACACGGTGAGTGTCCAGCTGCGAGGAGCAAAACAACGCGAAGCGCGAGTTGCTGATCGGGTGTGGTTTAAATAGCTTTGGAAGAAGTTCCAAGTGTGTATCCTTCCTCCGATCAGGTATGCATCCTTCCCCGACCACACCCGGGTGGAAAGTAGTCCCACAGGTAAAGTAGTTCCTATTCAGGCCTCAAGAGGGCCTGGATGTGGCAGCATGGTCTGCATCAGGTAAGTGCACATTAAAACACTTGAACACATGTCTAGCTTTATGAGCCTGGCGCCTAAGGCGCCAGGACAGAGGTCCAACATGAGCCTGGCGCCTCGCCAGGACTGCGTCTAAAGGGCCCCAGCTTGGGCCCGCTGGCACTCCCCTGGGGGAAATGATGCCTGCCTCTGGGGTTGCTGGGTCGGGCCTGGCTCCTTGGAGGTAGGCATCATGACAGGTAGCCTTTGCAACTCTAGTTTGTTCTTGGTAAAGTTACAAATCTTATTAGGGTCCCAGCCCCTTCTCTGGTGGTCAGTGGTTCTCCCTTTCCAACTGTAATGAGGAAGATTTCCTCTATGTTCTCAATATCTGTTTTCGGGTCCAGGCCTTTCTCTGGTGATTAGTGGTTTTCTCTTTCCCACTGTGATGAGGAGGATTTCCTCTTATGCTCTTCACATCTGCTTTTGGGTCCCAGACCGCTCTCTGACTCTTGTTAGGGTCCCCAATACTTCTGGTACTCTTGTTAGGGTTCCGACCCGTCTCGTGTTCGTGGTAGGGTCCCCGACTCTTCCCTGGTGGTCAGTAGTCTTATCTCTGCCACTGATGCTTCTTGGGCTCCGATTAGTGTCCCCGGCCTTTTCCTTGTGGTCAGTGGGTTTCTGTCTGTCACTGGCATGAGGAAGATGATGTTGGAGGCATGACTGACAATGGTTAGGCCCAATAGTTGATTCACTCCCACAGGGCCAAGGGAAAGCTGCTTGAGCGCGTCTCTCGCCTGTACCTCCACTTACTGTCTATGGGGCCGCGGTAGGTCACCAGGACTTCCTGGGAATGGGATCAGCTCTGTCTGCATCTTTCAGACTCCTATCCTTATCAGGACCTGCAGCGCAGCGCTTCTCTGCAAAGCTCAGCTTGCTTCCCTCTCTTGGTCGTGTGTTCAGGTCTGCACCAGCAGACCCAACGGAGAACTCCCACAGCTGCTCGCCGGCATTCTCTGCGTCTCCTTCTGCTGGTCCGACAGCAGGATTTGAATCTCCCGCGAGATCTTCAACACATGCTTCCTCTCACGGCTGCGCTTAACTCCACAGCCAGGCTCGACACATCTGATAGTCCTTTGTTACTTTTTATACATTTGTCTCGGCTAACGACTTAATCCTCATGCCTCCTCAGGGCCACCTAATACCAGTGTTAGCATAGTCAATGATCTTTATGTCTCCTTTGCTCGTCCTTGTCCCAGTACTTTTGGCTTTATCTCCTATGTTACAACAATACATAGGTTTGCTCTCAACGCAGCGCCTCTGACATTAGGGAGGGCTAGGGAATGTCAGGGAGTAACAACAATCAACGGGCTGTACTCCAAGTGATCGTCCTTATCCCCAGAGGGGGAGTCCCTCCCCATGAGGTCCTCTCACATTAAACCACCCCTAAGGGGTCTATTGGGTAGTAGCCGCACCTCCCTAGCCTCATGAACACCTTGTGAATCGTCACAATAGCAACTGTGTTGTCCGTCAGGACTAGAGCAGTCTTGTCTTTCACAGAGGGGAAGAAAGCGACCAGGGCCAGCCTGATCGCTCTCAGTTCCAACAACTGGATGTGTTCCCAAGGATATGTCGAAGAACCCAGTCTGCTCAAAGTCAGATCTGACAGGTGAGCACCCCAAACATTCAGAGATTCATCCGTGACCACCGTCACCTGGGGCAAAGGTTGTCGAAACAACATGCTTCTCAGCAAGTTGTCCTATACAGCCCACCAAGCAAGATCCTGAATCACCAGGTCAGAGACCTGTAAAAGCTCTGACATGTGGCCCTGAAACTGCAATCATTGGCAACAGAGAAGCCACTGAAGCCATCTCATGCGTAGCCTCGCCTCCGACACCACAAGGATGAAGGAGGCTGTGAGGCACCAGAAGGCACAGGAAAGAAGAGGCCAGGGACTTATTCCTGGGATTGGAGGACACTGCCCACCTGAAAGATGTTCAGTACTCAGTCTTTGGGTGAGGAAAGCCCAGCCCAGCCAAGTGTCCAAGAGCGCTCCAATAAATAGGAGGCACTGGGACAGCAAACCCTGACACTTTTTGAAGTTCAGTGAAAAGCCCAGGCCATGCAATAGAGTGCATGTGCAGAATTGATGCTCCGACACTAGATCTGGGGAGTGAGCTCGGTGTGATTCAGTTGTCCAGGTAGAGACAGACCTGAATGGAACGCCTCCTCAGGCGAGCCAGCCAACCCTGGGAGCCGAAGAAAGACCAAACGGCAGGACGTTGAACTGGTAGTGACATTGGCCCACCACAAACCTTACGTACTTCCTGTGCTTTTGATGGATTGGCATGTCGAAGTAGGTATCCTTGAGGTCCAGTGATACCAACCAGTCCGCAGATCGAGGGCTTGTAGGATTTGAGTCAGTGTAACCATTCTGAACTTGTCCTTGCACAGGCACATGTTCAGCAGTCGCAGATTCAGAGTGGGACACAATCCTCCGTCATTCTTCGGCATCAGAAAATAGGTGAAGTACCCAGAAATTCCGGTTCCGAGCACAGAACTAGATCGATCATACTCTTGGATATAAGCGGACTTACTTCCTCCAGGAGGATGGGTTTTGGAGACAAGGGGGCAAACTGAGGAACTTGGTCTGGAGGACTCTGGAGGAATGAGAGGCAATTCCCCTGTTGGATGACCTTTAAGGCCCAAGCATTGGATATGGTCCTTGACCATACCAGGGTGAACAGGCAAAGCACCCCCCCCTACCAGCGTTATGTGGCTTTGCCTGTCACTGAGGTTTTGCAACCTGGGGCGCGGCAAAGACAGTGCCTGCGCCCGTGCCACCTCTCTGTGCACCTCTACCTCAAGGGAAGCGTTTTAGCTGTATTCTTCCTGGGGCAGAATGACGACACCCTCTAGGGGCATAGGCAGTTGTGGGCTGGAAAACCCTGCCTTGAGACGCTGAATGTGTGGATGGATGTTGCATGGCAAGCACTAAAGACTTAAATGTTGCCATAGACTTATGGACCTTCCGGAGGGCGTCATCAGCCTTCGCTCCAAATAGGTTTTGGCCATCGAAGGGCATGTCCAACAGCTTCGCCTGAACGTCAGCCACGAACCCGGACATCCTCCATCAAGAGTGGCGTTTGACCACAGTGCTAGTGGCCATGGATCTGCTCACACAGTCAGCACCGTCCAGCCCGGATTGCAACATTTGGCATCCTTGCCATCAGTCATCAAAGACCAGAAGCCATCCCTTATTTCTCCTTGCGGGACGCATCCAGCCACATTGGCTACAGCCGTCTAAAGGCCAAAGCAGAATTTCAACATAGCGCACGAGGCATTCACAGCACGCAGAGCAAGATTGCCCGACGCAAAAACCATTTGACCCCAATACGTCAAGCCTCTTACTTTCCCTGTCCCTGTGGTAGGGACGGGAAGGTAGAAGTCTTCAGGCTAGCCGTCGCAGCCTGATCCACAAAACCCTCTGGTGAAGCATGCAAGGAAAGAAAAGCTGAGTCTGACAGTGCAGGACGGTGCTTCTTTGCCAGCTCAAGGTCTACTGCCGGAACCGAGACAAGTTTCACCGCACCTAATGGCAAGAGTGCCTCTTTCTTGGGAGCATCACCCACGATGTTGCATAGGCTGTACTGAACCATTTTTGAATCTAGGTTTTTTTTTAAACTGTACACCCCCAGTGTTGTACCCAAGTGTTTCTTCTGCAACAGTTTGCTCTCCCTTTTTTGGCTACTCAGCCCCTGGTAAGTTTGTGCTCCTTCTATCCTCCATCCTCATCTCTCCTCCACCCCTATGGCACTCTCTATCTCGCCTATCGATTTCAACTGCTTTACTATCACCTTTCTCCTTCCTTCACGATATCTGGAAGGAAAAAGTTTGAAAAAAGAGTTCCAGACCACCAACCCTGGTCTACCCATTGCAGACACCTAAGTCAGTGCTACGCCCACACAGATTGTCACTGATATCCTTTTCTCCGTCCCCGACCCAGATCTCTGGACCCCTCATCTCATCTCTACTCTCTCTCCGGTCCTCACCCATTAATGGTGGCACTAGATGGGAAGTTCTTGGCAGGCTTCTCATCACCCAGATACATAATTAATGTCTATCACAATGGCACTATCATGACTCAGGGTCCTCAACCCAACCTCCTCCTCTTTGATCGGTGCCTGCCGTCCCTCATCAACTTCCTTTCTGCGCTTTCTCCTTGGAAAACCTTCAAAGGCACAGACCTGCTTCATCTAGCCACGCTTAATGCCCGTTCTGCTATCAAACACTCTGCTGGCATCTGCCTCCTTCTTGAAGACATTAACCTTTATATCCTCACTCAAGACGTGACGTGGTTCAATGCCAGTTCAGTCATTGCTTTTGACTCCCTTCTACCTGATGGCTACAAGATCATCTCTAAGCCTTGCCCCAACCGTTCTGGCGGTGGGGTTGCCCTGATCTTCCCTGAGTGGGTCCCTTCTCCCCTCGTACCCACCCAGCCATACTCCTCCTTTGAAAGCCTAGTCTGCAAGCTGGTCATCTCTCCTACCTCCTACTTAAACACTGCCGCTACATATAGGCCACCTGGCTCCATCACCCTGTTCCTCTCTGAATGGGCCGATTTATCCTCCTCTCTGCTGACATCCTCCTCTAAACTCCTTCTACTGGGTGACTTCAACATCCACCTTGACTCAAGCACAGCACCCACTCTCTTCCGTGACCTCTCCACCTCGCTCTCCCTCTCCATTCTCCCCTCTGGCCCTACCCACTCAGCTTGAAACACTCTTGATGACTTTAGCCACACATGGCCCACTCGCCACCCCGCTCTCCTGGTCAGACCACTCCCCCCTCTGCTCCCACCTGGGCCCTCTCAATCCTCTGACTGTACCTCCCCCAGCTCTGCCAACCTCATTCACGGACATTCGTCCAATGAAACGTGTCAGTTGCTGCCTTTGCATCCCCCTTCATCCCACCCGTTCTCCCACTGCAGACTCTACCACTGACTTTTCTCTCAGCAAACTCCATCTCGCCATCTCCAACATTCTCGACATTCTTGTCCCAGTCATGAGGATCAGCCAGAAACATGCCACCAAGTGTAAAACTTGGTACAACTCTGAGCTAGTATACCTGAGGTGCAAATGCCGAGCTGCAGAACAGAAGTGGCAGACCACAGGCTCATCTTCTGATAAACTGGCCTATTGCCTTCTCCAAAGGCAATATCGTCTCACCATTCGCTCTCAGAAGAGGTCCCACATCCAGGCCCATGTCTCTGGAGCATCCAACAACACGGGTGAACTCTTTAAAATCTGCAAGGAACTAGGCAATCCTTCTGCAGTCTCCACCTTGCCTCTTCCCTCTCAGGCCCTGTGCACTGCACTGGCCACCCACTTTGCTGCAAAAACTCAGGACATCCTGAACCCTTTTTCTTCCTCCCCTTCTCCCCCCCCTCCTCCCATCCCCCTGCCACCTCTGGCCTGCCAACCTCCCTCAGCCTTTCTCTCCTCCTTCTCTCCTATCACATTGGACGAGGTCACTAGGGCTGTCCGTTCTATGAAGGTCTCCTCCAAACAGGTCTCCCCCGGTTCTTCCAAAACTATAAAGGACAACATTGGCTTCCTTGCCCCTGCACTTGCTGACTTCTGCAATCACTCTCTAGCTACTGGGTCTGGTTTATAGTCATAAAATCGAAAACAATAATGTCGAAAGTCGAATTTCTTTTTTTTAACGTTTTATATTCGAAATTAGGGGGTTCCCCCCAAGCCCCCATTTTTTTGTACCTTTTTTTTACATGCGGAACCCAAAACAATATATAAATAAAAAAAGAAAACATTCTACTTTTTTTTTTTTCAACATTATTTTTTCTAATTTTTTGTAATTCGACATTATTTATTTGATTTTATGATTGCACACCACTGGGTCTTTACCCTCTTCTCTCAAGCACTCTCTTGTGCGCCCCCTCCTGAAAAAGCCTTCCGCCGACCGCTTGTGTCTGGCTAACTACTGCCCCAACTCTATCACTCCCCTACTTGGAAAACTCCTGGAGAAGCTGGTCTTCACCCAACTGGTTGGGCAAACTGAGCTTGTTGGTTGCCTACATGACCATCAATCTGGATTCCGAGCATCCGGGGGCATGGAAACCTCTCTTCTGAACACCTGCTAAGAACTGCTTGCATTTATTGACACCAACTCCCCTGCTGTTCTCATTCTTCTTGAACTTTCTTCTGCATTTGACACAGTCAACCACTGCATCCTCATAAAACGGCTCCATAATACCCTTGGTATCTCGGAGTGGGCACTGGACTGGCTGACCTCCTTCCTCACTGATCGTCCCTCCCAGGTCATCCTGGGCTCTTTCTTTTCTCCTACCTCCATCTCCACCTGTGGAGTTCCCCAGGACACTAACCTCTCACCCTGGCTCTTTGACATTTATCTTGCTCGGCTTGCTCATCTTATCTCCACTTTCTCCCCTCACTTCCAGTGTTACGCAGTGACACCCAACTCTGCTTCAAACTTCCCTCTAATGCTCTCCCTACTTCCTCTACCATTACCGACTGCCTATCTGCTATCCAGTCCTGGTGTGCCTCCAATGATCTCTGCCTCAATACCAACAAGATTGAGATCCTTCCTATTGGGACTCCCACTCCAATTTTCCTCCCTTCACTCTGGCCACCCTCTATGGACTCTCCCCCTTCTCCTGCATCTGAATCCAGAAACCTTGGACCCATCTTCGACTCCTCTCTCTTTCCTCCCTCACATCTTGGACCCATCTTCAACTCCACCTCCTCATAGGTATCCTTCCATTCCTCACTTTCCCCCAGAAGCTCAGTGCCTCCAGAGCTCTAGTACTCTCTGGGCTGGACTACTGAAACAGCCTCTTCCTTAATCTACCCTCTTCCTCGCTCCGCCCCCTCCAACTTGTACAGAATCAGGTTGCAAGACTTATCCTTGGTCATAAGCCCAGGGACCTTATATCTACTGGCCTAAAATCCCTTCAATGGCTCCCGGTTGCTGTAAGGATCAAATTCAAATCTCTCTGCATCATCCATAAAGGCTGTCTGGGGCATAGGACCAATCTACAACTTTCTCTCACCAAATTCTTTCCTCGAAGATCTTTACGCTCCTCCGGCTTCAACTCCCTGCATGACAGGTGCTTTTATAAGCAGTGGGCTGGTGGCAGATCTCTCCTCAGCTAGCTCCCTCCTCTGGAACAGCCTCCCCCTTCCTCTCCGTCTGGAGCCGGATCGCCCCAAATTCCGGAAGCTCCTCAAGATTTTCCTTTTCACCTCCCTCTTCACCCTCTCACTCCCTTGCTAATACCCCACAGTCCCTGAGATTGGTGGCCTGGGACATTGTGTCCTCCTGGGTCCCGGCCTTCCGCCCAGTCGCCCTCAGTCTTCTACCCCATCCCAGCACTTCGGGCACCCACTGGCCTCTCAAAGGCCTGCACTTATTATTGGCAGGTGATCACTCTGTACCAAGCGATCTCTGCCAGGCACTTCTCTCTGTGGAATTCCTAGAACTTACCCCCTTCCCTATCCCTTCCCTCTCTCCCTGCACTTGCACGTTCTGAATGCTCACAAGGCCTAGTAGAACCACACCTTTCCTGTACATCAATTTATTCTATTTGCCTTTGTTCCATTGTTCCCTTCCCTTTGCCATTTGGGCACTTTGAAACACAATTTCTTGATGAATAAGCGCTTTACAAATGCACAATAAATAAATAAAAAGAATACAAAGGGCTTTAAAATCAATGCGCTTTCAAATAGGAAGCCAGTGGAGAATGCAAAGATCTAGGCTAATGTGAGAACGTAAAGGGGTAGAGGTAGCTGTGCGAGCAGCACAGTTGTGAAGAATGTGAAGACAGTGAAGAAGATAGAGAGGTTGAGCAAGATGTAAAGAATTACAGAGATCAAGAGTCCCAAGAAGAAAAGAAGACAGTACAACAGCACATAGTTGAGTGGGAAGAAAAGGGAGAATTATTCCCAACAACTTTAGCTTGAAATGCCCTGCCTGACAGACTGCGCCAACTGTGGCCCTTTGTGGTTTTCCCTTACACTCACTTAACAACAACTCTCCTATCGCCACTAGCCCTTCTACTTGTCCATGCTCGGGATTCCTCATTTATTCTGGTCTGTTCCCTAGTCTTTGACACTCGACCATCCTCCTAGGAAATTCTACCTCCATTTCCACAGTGAGCATCTCTGTCACTTTGCTTGAAGTTTGCTTTTGCTCTCTCTCGTGGTTTCAGCTGACAGCGGGCCACTCTCCCCTGTGGTAAACTGACACTCCACATCTCCCTCGCTTGCTCTCTCCATGCTGGGAATAGCTGCTTCCCTTTTGTTGACACCTTTGCAGATCCATTCATCACTCACAACGCCTTGGTCTGGATGAACAATTCCATTCTAGGCTTTTACCCTTGCCACCATTTCTTTCTTTGAACCATCTCTTTGCTGTAAGAGGTGCTCTTTCTGTCTCTCAGACAGTGGTTTGCGTCTTACAAATTAAAATATATACATTAGAAATCAAATATGCAGACCTTTGCAGAGGAAAAATGAAGGGCATATTGAGTGACCTAGCCTCCTGTAATATTAACATCCCCTTCTGCAACATGCTTTAGGAAGTAGGCCAGCTGTAGAGTGGCCAGGATATGGTACACAAATCATTTGTGTCGCAGGTTAAAATCCTTCTAATTCCAGTTTACAACATTTTTTTTAAATTTTTTTTTTATTATTTGTTGTTTTTCGATACAAGATATCTCTACAACAGTTCTTAATATTATTTCATAAATTTACAAAAGGATTTGTTAAAATACACATCAATACCTAAAAACATAATCACATTACCAGTGTGTTTTACATAAAATCAGCGAATAATCAAATAATGAAAAGGGAGAACCATATTTACACTCTAAATACGATAATCAAACAAAACATCATTACAATAACACATCACCACCAATTGCAGGTTATTTAACTAATTAGAGTCAGTAATGTTTCCATTGAAATGACCTGGTTTTGGTATATTCATTCATCTATTGTATTCACTAAAATCGTTTTATCTAATATATCAAAACGGTTATTCGCCACTCCATTTTTGTCTGAATTCTTGGACATCAGATTCTTATCTTTTTTTTTTTTTTATTATTTATTGTGATATTAAACTAACATAGTTTTTTTTACACAATTACAGTCATAAAAAATATATTTTTCAAAATGTTCTCATCTTCACAGCTTCACTACCGATAACAGACAAGAAAGAAGACATATTAATATTAAGTAAAACCTATCTGTTGTAGAACTCTAACTACATTTATGGTCAGGGCCGTTTCATGGCCCGAAGTCATTCGTACCCAAAACTCATCAGATGTCAGCCAGTCACTTGAGCAAACAAAATGTTCCAGATATTTCTTTCGGGCAGCCCATGTGCCTTCACAGAATCTTAACAGATGCTCCAGTGACTGATTTTTGGGATTTTGACATTGTGGGCATAGGTGCCTACTTCTTTCACCCTGGCCCCAACAAGCTAGAATGTCTCCTGTGTGGATCACCCCCAATCGAAGTCTGAGAAAGATTTGCCTCCCTATTGTATCCGGGAACTTCATCAAGTAATTTGCTACAGCATTAAGTTTCTTATCCGTCGGTGAGAGCGAGGGTGCCACGATTGAGGATCGTGTGTGGTCAATTGACTTTATCCAATCGCATGATAAAAGTTCCTTCTTAATCTTCATGGGGTTTGTAATTAAAGTATCTATCCCACTATTACATCTAATAAGGATTCCTTGAGAATTTTTTTTTAAGGCCTGTAAAATCCCTGCCGATTCTCGGCTCAAATGGACTTGAAGATCTTCGTATAGTATGTTTCGTCTAGGATTTATTATCAGATTGTAGAGTGATAAGAGCTTCCAATCGGCAAGCGCCCCCAGTGAAGACAGACCCAGCTCCAATCGCAGGCTAGCCATTGGTAGACTATTTGGAAGATGTAATGCCCTTTTCCAAATCTTGCCCTCTAAAATCTGCCAGTCTATATTCCAAACCAGGGGTTTTGCCTCTAATCCATATAGAAGAATTGGAACAATCTTTGCTCGATTCAAGCGAATCGAGGGAAGAAGGGAGAATTTACAATATTGCTTGATTATTTTCTGCAGTTGGGCCACCAATTGTCTGCATTTTTGTAGCATCTCTGCCCAGACTGTGCCCACTTTAGGTGTTGCATACAAAGTATATCCCAAGTAAATCACCGCCTCCGTTACCGGAATTCGTATATCCCCCATAGACCACCCACATTTCTCTCCTCTACCCCCTTTCTTCCCAAAAATCACTATTTTGGATTTCTCTGGATTAACCTTAAGATCATTTTCTGTCATATATTGATCCAAGGCATTTAGCAACCTCTGCAGTCCCACTGGTGTTCTGTCCAGGAGGACGATATCATCTGCATACATGAGCCACTTTATTGAATTTGTGCCTAACTTGGCACTGCCAAATGCTGCCCCATCGACCTCCTGTCCAAAATCGGCCAAGTAAAAACTAAACAAGAAGGGAGCCACCATACACCCCTGCCTCACCCCCCTCTTCACAGGGATAAGTGCTGATAAGAACCCCTCTGCGTTTAATTTTACTTGGACTGAATTTCCTTCGTGGAGTGAGACCAAAATATCAATAAGTTGGGGTGGAGCTCCCCTGTCTCTTAATTTAAACCATAATCTGTCCCGATTTACCAAGTCAAACGCACTAGATAGATCTATAAATGCACCATATAATCGTGGGGTTTTTTTCCCCCTCCTTGATGTTACACAGCGTGGAAAGCACTATGCCATTTAAGGATGTCGAATGACCCTTTCGAAAGCCCGTCTGTTGTTTTGGAAGAATGTTATTTAACTCAGCCCAATAATCCAGTTCTCTTAACACGAGGCTGGAAAACAACTTACTTTCCACGTCAAGGAGGGTGATTGGTCTGTAATTCTGGGGATCTCTTCTGTCCCCCTTCTTGAATATTGGGACGATAATTCCCGTCTTCCAAGATGACGGGATCATTTTAAGACTCAAGATCCCATGAAACAGAGTATTTAATAGACCAGTCCACCTTTTGGGGTTTCCTTTCAGAACTTGATATGTTAACCTGTAACGCTCACCTGATTCCCGTAGAGGCACCGCCGGTCTTGACTGGGCGTATACCGTATCTGCAAAGGTGATGTGTAACACACGGCTGGCTCTTTGGGCTGGACCTCTGTGCACTGTATGTCTGACTTGAAGGGTAAGATGTCTGCAGATAGAAAATATGGGATTAAGGAACTGGGTTATTGAATGTCTCTCTCTTCTTCCCTTTCTCTTCTCCTGTAGAACCCCAAAGGTTAACGCTCTCACCTTAGGTAAGTGAACGCCGTGCTCTCCATCTGCCTCGGGGCAGGGTGCTGTAACCAATTTCTTCACTGGATAAGGGGAGCAGGCCTCTTGACTTCAGAGGACTGCTGTCCGTCGTTTACTGCACGAACGGTAAGTTTCGAGTAATTCTAATGTCTTTAAAGTCTTTAGTAATGATGTTTCTTGTTTTGCAGGGTTCCGGCGATGGCGGATGATGGGCTGAAGTGAGTTGAAGATGGAGCCCGTGTGATGAATAGAAGCGCCTGGAAGCACGTAAGTAAGCGCTTGTTGTCTGCTTCACGATGCGCTCTAACTGTCTTTTTATTTTGCAGGTACAAGTTCGGAGCGGCTGCAGGGTGCTGGAATACCCACTGGGTTAGATGTGGAAAGGAGTAATGGCACGTGAGTATTAAAGTTCCCCAATGTCTTTAAACGCACCTTGTTTTGTCTTTCAGATGCGGGATGCAGCGCCGAAGGCCTCCGGAGCATGCGAAGAGTTGGTAAGCTTTTGTCTTTCAGATGCCGGAATGCAGCGCGAGGCGTTGGTGACAGCCGATGGACCAGGTAAGTGAAGAGCTGTCACTGAAGACCGTAATGCTAACCTGTTCTTTCTTGTCTTTATAGGTGTTGCTGAAGACTGGATTCAGGATGGTAAGCCTTTTTCCTTAGGCCCAGGATCAGATGCAGAAGACACGATGAGCGTTCTGCTGCAGAGGATGCAGAATAACGCAAAGCAAGATTCATCCATCGGGCGTGGTTTAAATAGCCTCCTGTAGTGCTTAGGTGTCTCCTTCCACAGCCACGCCTAGGTAAGAAAAGAGTTCCTGCTTTCCAGAAGAGTTCCAGTGTTCTGAATCTAGGGAGTGGCTCCTGCCCCACCCAACAGGAAAAGTAGTTCCAAACAGAAGAGGATCAGAGGCTCAACTGGCAGGCAAGTAAGCAGCATGGTCTGCTGCAGGTAAGTCCACCCAAGCATTATGAGCCCGGTGCTTCCAGCGCTGGGACTGGGCATATTTATGAGCCTGGTGCCACTGGCGCCAGGACTGGGTCCAAAAGGTCTCAATTGGGACTGGTTGGCACTCGGAACCTGGGTTATGGATCTGCTTCCAAGGGAGTTGGGAAAACCCTGACCTTTTGGAAGCAGAGATCATGACAGTACCCCCCCTCAAGGCCCCTCCCAAACCGGGCTTCTCCGGGGGTTTTGGCTTGTCAGGAAATGTTCGGTGAAATCTTTTGATTAGGCGAGGAGCGTGGACATATTCAGCAGGTTCCCAGGATCTCTCTTGGGGGCCGTAGCCTTTCCAGTCAATTAGGTAAAATAGTTTAGATTTGGAGATCTTGGAGTCCAGAATGCTTTTGACTTCAAACTCGAGTTCTCCATCAACTAGGATAGGTTTTGGAGATTTAGTTAGTCGGGTTTGAGGTTGCACGGGTTTTAATAGAGAGACGTGGAAGACCGGATGTATCTTCATGTGCGGGGGCAAGTCCAACTTGACCGCTACTGGGTTTACTATGGTAGTGATGGAATAGGGACCAAGGTATCTTGGGTTGAATGTGCGTGGCCCTTTTAGAGGTAGATATTTGGTGGATAACCAGACTTGATCCCCTACTTGATATTGAGGGGCTTCCTTCCGATGTTGATCTGCTCCTTTCTTGTATTGTTCTTTAGCCCTTTGAAGGTGAGAAACAGCTTCCTTAAAGGCTTGGGTGATTGTAGAATGCAGGTAGTCTACTGCTGGTGTTTCAAGATCTTGGAGGGGATCCAACTCCGAGGTTCAAGGGTGACTGCCGTACAAAAGAAAAAACGGGGTTTTCCCAGTTCCCGAATGGACAGAGTTATTGTAGGCATATTCGGCTATCCAAAGGATGTCTTTCCAAGTTTTTTCAGTTTGTTGCAGCATGTAGCGTAAATACTGTTCCAGAGTTTGATTGGTGCTCTCGGTTTGTCCGTCGGTCTGAGGGTGGTGACTGGTCGATAGTCTCACATCAATTTGAGCCGACCGACAGCAACTTCGCCAAAAATGAGAAATAAATTGACTACCTCGATCCGAAATTAGAACCGAAGGAAAACCGTGCAGTCGGACGATGTTTTCGAGAAATTCTCGGGCCAGAGTTGCTGATGTTGGCAAGCCTTTGAGCGGAATGAAATGCGCCATCTTGGAGAATAAGTCCACGATTACTAGAATCGTATTGTATCCGGAGCATGGAGGTAGATCGGTGATGAAGTCCATAGAAAGCGTATGCCAAGGGCGAGGTGGGATGTCAATAGGGCGTAAGAGGCCTGCTGGTCTTTCCTTTTGACTCTTGTTTTGGGCGCATACTCCACAGGACATTATAAAGTCTCTGATATCTTTTTTCCAAGACGGCCACCAGAAGTAGCGCTTGATCCTTTCTGAGGTATTGGCCATACCGGGATGTCCTTCCATTAAAGAATCGTGATAACAAGAGATTACTTTTTTCTGTAAATCTGTGCTGGGTAGGTATAATCGGTCTTGGAAATACAATAAGTTGTCCTTTACTGCAAAGTCCTTTCCCTGCAGATGCCAATTCTGTATGTCTGCTGGAGTTACAAGTTGCCTGGCCTTATCCTTAACTTCCTCTATGGATTCTGTGGCGATTACACCCAGAATTCTTTGTTCGGGAATGATTGGTACAGGTTTAGGGTTGATCAAGTGTTCTTCCACTCCCATCCGAGAAAGGGCATCAGCTTTACCGTTCTTTGTACCAGGTCGATAGGTAATTATGAAGTCAAACTCGGCAAAGAATAATGCCCAACGGAGTTGTCTAGAGAATTGGGCTTTTGCGGTTTTCAAATATTGCAGGTTTCGGTGATCCGTAATCACAGTAACGGTGTGTCGGGCCCCCAGCAGATAATGCCGCCAAGCCTTAAAGGCAGACTTGATAGCCAGAAGTTCCTTGTCAGTAATCGTGTAATTGATTTCAGGAGGCGAGAATTTGCGGGACCAAAATGCCACGGGATGCAACTGATTGGTTACCGGGTCCTTTTGTGATAGAACTGCCCCCATGGCAAGGCTTGAGGCATCAGTTTCCACGATGTAGGGGAGTTCGGGGCGAGGGTGTTTTAAGATTGGTGCAGAGATAAATTTAGTCTTCAAATCCTGGAAAGCTTGTTCCGCCTCGGTAGACCATTCAAAACGTTTGTTTTTCTTTAACAAGGCAGTGATGGGCTGGACTATTCGAGAGAATTCGGGGATAAACCTGCGGTAAAAGTTAGCGAAGCCTAACATGCTTTGCACACCTTTTACGGAGGATGGTGATGGCCATTTGAGAACTGCATCGACCTTCTTTGAATCCATACGCACTCCGCCAGGTGATAATATGAATCCCAAGAATTCAACTTCAGTCACGTTGAAAACACATTTTTCCAACTTAGCGAAAAGTTTGTGTTGACGCAATCTTTCGAGGACCATTTTCACGTGTTTCCGATGTTCAGATTCCGATGAAGAATAAACGAGGATGTCGTCAATGTAAACAACAACACACACATCTATGAGCTCTCTGAGGACATTGTTCATAAAATATTGAAAGGCGGCCGGGGCATTGCAAAGTCCGAAGGGCATGACCTGATATTCAAATAGCCCATACTTGGTGCGGAAGGCCGTCTTCCATTCATCGCCCTCTTTTACTCGTACCAAGTGGTAAGCTCCTCTAAGATCCAGCTTTGTATATATGCATGCTTTTCTGACTTGGTCCAGGAGTTCAGGGATCAAAGGTAACGGATATCTATTCTTAACGGTGATCTGGTTCAGGGAGCGATAATCTATACAAGTTCTAAGGTCTCCTTCCTTTTTTGGAACGAAGAACAAAGCTGAAGAAGCAGGGGACTTGGAAGGACGAATAAACCCATTTGCCAGGTATTGATCCAGGTATTGTCGAAGGTGAAGGTTCTCAGGCTCGGTGAGGGCATAAATTCTACTACAAGGAGGAGTAGATCCAGGTATCAGGTCTATCTGGCAGTCATAAGACCTATGAGGAGGTAGAGAGTTAGCCTGATCCTTCCGGAAAACATCTTGGTATTCTAGGTATTCGGGAGGTAACTGGGGAGTCTCTGAAGAAATTGCTGCCAGTGCAACACCAGGTGGAGGGTGACAAGTAGAGACACATTCTGGAAACTGGACCGTTCTTGCTCGCCAATCGATCAGAGGATTGTGTTTCTCTAACCAAGGTATTCCTAGAATAATCTGAAACTGAGGGGCCTTGATCACATCGAACACGATCTTCTCATGGTGTCCATCTTGACTTACTAGCGTCACCTCTTGAGTGGTATGCGTTACTGGCCCGGAGGCTATCTCCGTACCATCCACCGTAGTAATGACGTCCTTTACAGCCTTGGGACAAAGAGTTAGATTCATCCTCAAAACCATTTCATGATCCACATAATTGCCGATGGCACCGCTGTCGACGTAAGCTTCAATTGCATGTAATCGATCCGGATTATCAGGGCTAATGAGGACCATAGGTATCACGAAATGCGAGGTCACGGAACTGGTTTTCACGCTCGGCAAGAGGACCTCTATTCTTGTCGGGCGAGGTCGTTTCCCTGCTCAGAGTTTGTAACTTTGGTAACTGCAGCTCCTACTGCCTTCTTGGCAGGTTTCACCGGACAGTCTCGAAGAAAGTGCCCTGAGTTTCCGCAATAGAGGCATAATTGCAACTGTTTTCTCCTTTCCCGCTCCTTTTGTGTTAGAGGACCTTTCAGACCCCCTATTTGCATGGGTTCCCCGGAGTCTACTCCTTTGGAAGGAGTTGGCGGTTTGGAAAATACTCGAGCATCAAACTTGGAACGATCGGCCTTCCTGTTCTGCAGTCTGTGATCTATTTGAAAGACTAAGTCTATATAGTCCGAACAATCTTGTGGGGGATTCACTACTTGGGCTAACACATCTTTGAGCTCTCCACGTAGACCTCTATAAAACAGCGTAATCCTTTTGTCCTCAGGCCATTGAGTTTCCACTATCAGTCTGTTGAAAGACGCAATATAAGCCAAAAGGTCTTGATTACCTTGTCGCAACGAAAGAAGCTCATTGTCCAAGGCCTGCCCCTGTGAATGTCTTGCGAACAGTTTTTCCATACTGAGCTGAAAAGCTTGAAAATCATGGAGGGCCGGATCATCTTGATTTACTAGAGGGATCGACCAGTCTGCCGCATTGCCACTAAGGTACGAAAGCACGAAAGCTACTTTAGCTTGATCAGTTGGAAAGGCTGCTGGCCGGCATAAGAAATGCAACCGGCACTGATTGATAAATACTGCAAACCTCTTTGGGTCACCAGAAAATCGTTCGGGCGGAGCCAGAGGTACATTCCCAGGTAGGTTGATCTGCACTGGATTCATAGAGGATGTAGAAGGAAGATTTCCCCCAGATGCGGGTAACGGGGTCTGTCCGGCTTGTGACTGTAGCAATTGTCTAGCGAGATCATCTGTTCGCTCCTTGGAAATAATCAGTTCCCTTCTTAGAGCATTCGTTTCCTGACGGGCTGCATGCACTTCTGCCCTTAGTTCCCCAAGTAACTGGGCTAGCTGGTCGGTATCCGAGGTTTCCATAGCGCCTGGACGGGAGTTTTGTGGTAGGCTTTCTGTAACGCTCACCTGATTCCCGTAGAGGCACCGGTCTTGACTGGGCGTATACCGTATCTGCAAAGGTGATGTGTAACACACGGCTGGCTCTTTGGGCTGGACCTCTGTGCACTGTATGTCTGACTTGAAGGGTAAGATGTCTGCAGATAGAAAATATGGGATTAAGGAACTGGGTTATTGAATGTCTCTCTCTTCTTCCCTTTCTCTTCTCCTGTAGAACCCCAAAGGTTAACGCTCTCACCTTAGGTAAGTGAACGCCGTGCTCTCCATCTGCCTCGGGGCAGGGTGCTGTAACCAGTTTCTTCACTGGATAAGGGGAGCAGGCCTCTTGACTTCAGAGGACTGCTGTCCGTCGTTTAATGCACGAACTGTAAGTTTCGAGTAATTCTAATGTCTTTAAAGTCTTTAGTAATGATGTTTCTTGTTTTGCAGGGTTCCGGCGATGGCGGATGATGGGCTGAAGTGAGTTGAAGATGGAGCCCGTGTGATGAATAGAAGCGCCTGGAAGCACGTAAGTAAGCGCTTGTTGTCTGCTTCACGATGCGCTCTAACTGTCTTTTTATTTTGCAGGTACAAGTTCGGAGCGGCTGCAGGGTGCCGGAATACCCACTGGGTTAGATGTGGAAAGGAGTAATGGCACGTGAGTATTAAAGTTCCCCAATGTCTTTAAACGCACCTTGTTTTGTCTTTCAGATGCGGGATACAGCGCCGAAGGCCTCCGGAGCATGCGAAGAATTGGTAAGCTTTTGTCTTTCAGATGCCGGAATGCAGCGCGAGGCGTTGGTGACAGCCGATGGACCAGGTAAGTGAAGAGCTGTCACTGAAGACCGTAATGCTAACCTGTTCTTTCTTGTCTTTATAGGTGTTGCTGAAGACTGGATTCAGGATGGTAAGCCTTTTTCCTTAGGCCCAGGATCAGATGCAGAAGACACGATGAGCGTTCTGCTGCAGAGGATGCAGAATAACGCAAAGCAAGATTCATCCATCGGGTGTGGTTTAAATAGCCTCCTGTAGTGCTTAGGTGTCTCCTTCCACAGCCACGTCTAGGTAAGAAAAGAGTTCCTGCTTTCCAGAAGAGTTCCAGTGTTCTGAATCTAGGGAGTGGCTCCTGCCCCACCCAACAGGAAAAGTAGTTCCAAACAGAAGAGGATCAGAGGCTCAACTGGCAGGCAAGTAAGCAGCATGGTCTGCTGCAGGTAAGTCCACCCAAGCATTATGAGCCCGGCGCTTCCAGCGCTGGGACTGGGCATATTTATGAGCCTGGTGCCACTGGCGCCAGGACTGGGTCCAAAAGGTCCCAATTGGGACTGGTTGGCACTCGGAACCTGGGTTATGGATCTGCTTCCAAGGGAGTTGGGAAAACCCTGACCTTTTGGAAGCAGAGATCATGACATAACCCTCCTGGACCAGCCGCCCTTGAGGCTGAAGACTTAATTATAAGGGCATGGATGACCTCTTCCGTTATATCCAGATTCCATTGTACTCCGGAAATAGGGAAAAATAAACCCCCCCTTGGCTTAGTATATTTCTTTGACAGAAAGTTTACCCACTCCAACCCTGTGACCATATTTGCCTGAGCACCGGCTTGGTCCATCGATTGTTGGTTAATTAATGACCAAAAATTTTGTGAGTTTTTATTTAGAATTGCCTTAAGCATAGTTTCCCCATCCTCCTGGGCCCGGAGCATTTGCTGCTTTTTCGACCATTGTTTATACTTACTTCTGATTGCCTTTATTTTAACTTCTCTGATTGCTATGACATGTACTTCCCTTCTAATGGTACTTATTGCCCACCGCATCTCACGTTTCTTTTCCAAAGTTTGCTTATCAAATGTATGTTTATGGTTTTTTCTCATTTTCCCCATCACACAGTTTGGGGCTTCAACCGACCACAAGAAGTCATGGAAAACATAAGGATTGCACATATCTTTCCATTTTCTTTCACTTAGTTCTTGTTTGCACTTATCCAATGCTCTGTTCAACTCCTCTCCCTCCCTTTTATATTTAACTAGCCGATTTTTCTGATTATTTACTACTATGCAGTCCATCTGCATCTTTACCTTCCTAACATTCTTCCATTTTACCGACATTTCCAAACGTTTGTGGTCGCTTGTGCCTCCTTCCCTTACTCTCATGTTTTCACATTGAGCAAACATACCTGCTGACATAAACATATAGTCCAATATAGACTCTGAACCTCCCCGGGACCAGGTACTTGCTGCTGGAATGTCCCCCTCCAGGGATCCATTCCCCATTTTCAGATCCCATTCTTTAAAAAAGGATCTCCACACTTTTCCATTTGCAGAAATGGCTTTGTGGGTTGTTAAACCTCTCCCTTTACCACCCTCCACACATTGGGAATTTAGATCTCCTGCCACCAACACATATGCATTGGGATAAGCCAGTTTTATTCCTGTCAGCACACCCGACAGACCGTCCAGAAAAATAGTAAGCTTCGAGCACGCGGGATTCCAATATAAATTTACTACTACTATTTGTTTTGACCCATTTAATGTATAGGCCTCACAAATTACTGCCAAAATCCCCTCTCGTTCATCTGAGATTATTTTTACTTCTTTAAAGAGAATGGATTTACAGGCAAGTAGCAGGCCTCCCTTTGGCCTTCCTTTCCCACTGGTTGTTGCTGGTTGGGTGATAATTCTGAACCCCTCCAATTCTGGCCCATTAACCAGCCAAATCTCCTGTAGGATAACCAGGTCATTTAAACCAAATATCTCCGCTCTCATATTGAGATTTCTAAACGAACTGGAGCCCCGCGTGTTCCAGCTCACTACCCTCATTCTCTCCCAACTAAAGGCAGGTATCACCCATGCCTAATTTCTGGCAAACCTGTGTTAAAATCTCTGGTAATAGTACCCACATTGCCCGTTTATCCTCCTCCGATTTCTCACGGGTAGCCACCGGTGTTCTTTTTACTTGATCATTTTGTATTATTCCTCCTTCACTCCCTCCCTTTTCCCTTTCTTCCTCTACCCCCAAATCTAGTGGGATGGCTTCGTATACAATTATACCTTGACTCTGCAAGAGATCTGCTGCATCCAACACTGCTCTTGCTCCTACCTTAGATGTAAACCCCACTTCCACAAAATGGGTTGCTTGACTGTCAGGAAATTTAATGTACTCAATATCACTTGATGATAATAGGTAAAGTTCTGGTATCTTTTTAAACAATACCCAAAGTGACCCTCTATTTAGATATTTACAATTCATCTCATCTTTCCGACCTCGGAACCAGAGCCGAGGTACAGCAAACGGATTTATTTTTGTCAAAGCTAATTCTCTTTCAGCTCTTCCTTCTAACTCTCCCTCTTTTCGACATTCAGTTTGACTGTCTTTTAATTGCTCTGACGAGGCATTGTTTATTGCCCCTTCTTCTGAGGTTAATGGTGATAATAACTCCCCTTGGGTTACTATTGGTAGAAGGTTTTCTCTTGCTCTTTCCTCTCCTTTTTCCAATTGTTCAGATGCCTTATTGGTCCTTTTTTGCCCTTGCAAAAATATCGGAGCTATTTTTAATACCGGAGCCCTTAACTGCGGAGAAGTTGTGGGCGCCCGTTTAACCCTAGGCAAAAAAATAGGGGCCCACTTTATTGATTTCTTTGCAATCTCCAAAGGCAGTATACCCGCAGCTAGGCCAATTGAGTTTTCCAAGTTTTTAC
This sequence comes from Ambystoma mexicanum, assembly GCF_040938575.1. NCBI lineage: Eukaryota > Metazoa > Chordata > Amphibia > Caudata > Ambystomatidae > Ambystoma > Ambystoma mexicanum. The sequence continues at coordinate 845,388,216 of NC_090941.1, read as the reverse complement.
TGCCAATTTGTTCTGTTTGTATTCCTACTGTTCTCTTAGATGGTTCCTTAGTATCGGGGTTCCATTTTTTCCTTGTCTTCTTTTGATTGATTTCACACCCGATCACCCCAGAAGATTCTGTCTCAAATCCAAGGAGCAATTTCTCCTCTTGATTCTTCTTTTTCTTATTCTGCTTATTAGGTAAGCTCACTATATTCTGAATGAATTTGTTTGCATCAGAATTGCTCGCCTTCTTTCCCTTCATGTTTTTTGATTTCTTTTCTTGCCTAGACACTTGCTGTGATTTATGCCTTGCATTTTTTTGTTTCCTTCTTCTCCCCCTCCTTTTTTTGTGCGATTTGTTCTTTGTCTTCTCCATTACCCTCTTCCCTCTCCAAGTCATTTAGTTTTGGGGGAGACTCGTCCTCTATGCAGATCACCTGTACTTGTGGAATAGCTTCCGCCAGGTGGGCTAGGCGACAGAACTCTTCCATCACTGATGAGGATAATGGCGTGTCGTCCCAAATCACTGGAGATTGTTCTTTCGCGGGCTCTGCTGAGCGAACTAGTTCTTGCCCCTTATTTCCTTGGATCTGAGACAAGTTATACAGCATTGTTTTGATTTCTTTTCCATCTAGACTTATGCTTTGAAGCATTTTATTAATGTTAGCTATCTCCATATTTTGGGATGTCAGAGCTCCAGTCAATGATGTTATTGAAGGAAGAATTGTACTGTTTATGGCCGTAGTAAGGCCAACTATTGAGGACTCAAACAGATCGAAATCTTTAGATATTTCTAACAAAATCCCAGTGTGGGCTTGAGTGTCACTTTTGGTTGCCTCCAAGACCCCTACCAAGGAATTGAGGACAAAATGTAGAGCTGTTAAAGTAATCTGGTTAGCGCTGTGCTCCTTAGTTGACAGACTTTCTAGAGGAATATGTTCATGTGTATTCGTTGGCGAATTCGTTGTCAGGTGGGCCCCTAGACCAGTTTTGATATTTATTATTTCATTTGATGGGGGATCAGAGTCTAACCCAGTCCCTGGTGGAATTACAGACAAATTGCTGCCATCCGAGAAGTCGAGGCTTGCCATTTGCAAAGAAGTATTTCTCCTTTCATCCACCAGGTTTATGTTGCAAATCAAAGGAGTTGTTACACCCTCTCCTTCTATAAACTTTCTCTGCCCTCCTCTCTGAAAATAGTGATCTATAGTTCCTTTAATATTTGAGGTTGTTCGTGTATAATCCTTTCCCCGTTTAAGCGTTGAAACCAATGAGGCAGCTATATGTCCCGGGTCTATCCTTCTACTCTGATGTAAATGAGTAGAGTTATGTATTTGTGCATAGGTTAGCACGGGCTGCCCTGCTGGAATACTCATTTGCAACTCCTGCAAGGTATTATCATGTTGGATTGGAACACAGTCATTTCTGGGGCTCTCCCCCTCCTGCTCCTTATGGTCGTCCGCCCCCGGGCCGCTTCTCAGATTGTATCTTGTTGACATAATAATTCCTCAGTTGCTCTTTTGTATCGGGTCACGTCCGTCTAACGGGATCAAAGAGGTCAAAGCCTCCACAGTCTCCCGTTCCGCCTTTGTTCTTGCAGTGCTTGTTTTCCAGGTATATGCTAATATAAGTGGGTCTTTGCCTCTGTTGCCCAAATAAATCGCGTATCAAAATAGACTGATTATTGGCACTCGTTACAGACAGACGTTTACATTGAGGGGGACTTACTTGAGTTCCCCAGTATCAGCGTCTTTATGTGTTCCTGGATCTTAATACCTCAGCCGAGGTCCAGCCAAACAGCAAAACAGACGGCAGCCCTTTTCGCGGCAGGGCTTATCGCCGCAAGGGCTGCTGGGTCCCCTTTTTCTAGGCACTTCCTCCTTCTTCCAGGAGGCAGGACCGGAGTCGAATTAAAGGTAAAGACACCACTTCAGTCCGTGTGCGAGCGTTCTCTCACAGCTGATCTTTGAAGTGAAATGCAGCAAAACAGACGGCAGCCCTTTTCGCGGCAGGGCTTCTTATCAATTTCATGTAACAGTTGTGTTAAATCGACGATCATAGACATACGATAACCCCACATGCATTGTGTCCAAAACATCTCACTTTGGTAGACTGTTGCTACAGTTTGATGTTTCTGGTTAACAATTGGGGTCTGTTCTGACATGTAACATTTAGGGGGGCTACTTATTGATTGTAGTAGGCCTTGTTAAGTTCTATTGTGTCTCAGAGAGTACAAAAACGCATTCAATGTGAAGATGTACAGTGAGAAATTCAGACAAAAATAGATATAATTCAGACAGCTTTTAAATTTATTTTGCTGCTGGATGCATTTAACAGTCATGCATCAATAGTATTCAAAAAGAGAGGTATTTGTAAAGATAGCAGACACAAATGCAAATAAATTCTTCACAAATGCTAGGTGTGAAGGGAGGTTAATTCTTCGTCTTAGCCTTACCCTTACACAATCATTTATAAGGTAAGTTGCAAAAAAATTCAATGATAAAACTGGGTAATGCTATAAAGAGCACTGTGTAACCACCACCTTTTGTGACAAGTGATTCATGTGTATTCAATACAGGACAATCCAAACAGAAGCAAAAGATGCAAAAACTCTTTGTTGTCTATAGCCAGGCTGAAGGGTGACCTCATACATGGTCAGAAGTTTGAGAGACAATTTTGAAAGGTCCCTATTATAGCATGGTGCTATATCTAAATACTGGTAACAGGAGGGATAGCCCAACTATGGCAGAACAACGGGCTAGAAGTAATTGGTTAACAATTGGGGTCTGTTCTGACATGTAACATTTAGGGGGGCTACTTATTGATTGTAGTAGGCCTTGTTAAGTTCTATTGTGTCTCAGAGAGTACAAAAACGCATTCAATGTGAAGATGTACAGTGAGAAATTCAGACAAAAATAGATATAATTCAGACAGCTTTTAAATTTATTTTGCTGCTGGATGCATTTAACAGTCATGCATCAATAGTATTCAAAAAGAGAGGTATTTGTAAAGATAGCAGACACAAATGCAAATAAATTCTTCACAAATGCTAGGTGTGAAGGGAGGTTAATTCTTCGTCTTAGCCTTACCCTTACACAATCATTTATAAGGTAAGTTGCAAAAAAATTCAATGATAAAACTGGGTAATGGTATAAAGAGCACTGTGTAACCACCACCTTTTGTGACAAGTGATTAATGTGTATTCAATACAGGACAATCCAAACAGAAGCAAAAGATGCAAAAACTCTTTGTTGTCTATAGCCAGGCTGAAGGGTGACCTCATACATGGTCAGAAGTTTGAGAGACAATTTTGAAAGGTCCCTATTATAGCATGGTGCTATATCTAAATACTGGTAACAGGAGGGATAGCCCAACTATGGCAGAACAACGGGCTAGAAGTAATTGGTTAACAATTGGTGTTTGATGTTTCAGCAGATTGTTTTGCCGTGCTTTTGCAAAGAAGACGCAATGTAAGACAAGATGTTTCAACGTTTCTTTTTGAGCATTCCTACAAAATCTACATCCTTCATCTTCTAAATCGGAACAGTTGAGCCAGTTCTTACTGCGCTCTAAAGTTGGAATTAAGTTAAATTTAAACCTCATGTACATTGTGCGCATTTTGTGACCACGACACTGTCTCAAGTATGGCAATAGTGGTGATTGTTTATGCCGGAATTTTGCATACTCCTTGTGAGAGTTATATTGCCCGATTTTATCTGAATTCACTGCCCAATCGTATTGAATTAGTCTTGCCTTTACAACCTGAGGACGATTTATTAGACCTTCCCTTCCCATGGCTAATTGTGCAAGATTTTCATCGCACCTTTTCCCTTCATCTGCTACCGAAACCGGATTTCCCTTTTTTAGCATTTTTCCAAGATCTTCATAAAGGGAATTTGGCAAAGGGTCTAGGATTTTTGCATAAGACGCAAAGACAAGATGTTTCAACGTTTCTTTTTGAGCATTCCTACAAAATCTACATCCTTCATCTTCTAAATCGGAACAGTTGAGCCAGTTCTTACTGCGTTCTAAAGTTGGAATTAAGTTAAATTTAAACCTCATGTACATTGTGCGCATTTTGTGACCAGGACACTGTCTCAAGTATGGCAATAGTGGTGATTGTTTATGCCGCAATTTTGCATACTCTTTGTGAGAGTTATATTGCCCGATTTTATCTGAATTCACTGCCCAATCGTATTGAATTAGTCTTGCCTTTACAACCTGAGGACAATTTATTAGATCTTCCCTTCCCATGGCTAATTGTGCAAGATTTTCATCGCACCTTTTCCCTTCATCTGCTACCGAAACCGGATTTCCCTTTTTTAGCATTTTTCCAAGATCTTCATAAAGGGAATTTGGCAAAGGGTCTAGGATTTTTGCATAAGACGCAAACTTGCGCCATAAATGTTTGGTGGCTAATGATGTCAATCCCAATTCGTGCATAATAATCGAGTTTGGTAGTGACATAGGCAAATGCAAGACTTTCTTCCATATTTTTCCTTGGATTTTGTTTAATATAGAACCAATTTCCAAGTAACACAGATCTAGGCCGAATATGATGATAGCTTCCACTTTAAGCTTATAGAAATCAATTAGTGGAATTAAGGAGAAGTTACAGAATTTTGAGTAGATTAATTTCATTTGTGCGATCAATGGCATCGCTTTAATTGATATTTCTTTATTCCATTTGTCAATTGAATCAGAGTTGTTCAAGTTATAACCCAAGTAAATCATGCCCAAAGCACGTGGTATCGGAAGACCCTTTATTTTCCATTGGTATCTTACAAGCTTTCTTTTGTTTGAGAATACCAATATATGTGATTGATTCGGGTTTAACTGGAGGTTGCGCTTCTCACAGAATTCAACTAAGCATTCAAGTTTATTTTGCAGCCCAAACGGAGTAAGATCAAACATTATCAAGTCGTCTGCAAAAGCTAGCCAATCCAAGCAAAGATCCCCTACTTTAATCACAAATGAGTTACACATAGACCAAATTGAAGCTATTTCAGATAGATACAGGTTGAACAGTGTGGCTGCAAGATTACAGCCTTGCTTTACACCTATAAAGGTAAAAATGGGTGGTGTTAGCGAACCTTCCTTATCGATCTTGATCCTGTAACTTGTGTTGGAATGCAACATAATGATCATAGCTATCAGGTGCAATGGAATATGAATGTCCTGCATCCTTTGCCACAACTGTTGTCTAATTACAGAGTCAAATGCCCCGCATATGTCAACAAGCGCCATATACAGTGGACCATGATCTTTCTTCCTAGATATCTTTAGTAAGTGTGCCAGCAGGGTTGCGTTCAACTGTGTACCCATGCCTTTGCGAAACCCAGTTTGAAACCGCGAAAGAATTTTCTGTTTTAGGATGAAAACATTTAAGTCCTTCAATATTAGGGCAGCAAAGATCTTTGCCGAGATGTCGATTAAAGCTATGGGTCTAAAGTTGGAGGGGTCGTTCAAAGGACCCTTTTTGTGTAGTGGAATTATGATCGCGGATAGCCACGACTCCGGTACTCTCTTAGCTTTAAATACACATTCCAGCCTCCTTAGGATAATTTTTGCCCATAATTTCGGGTCGTCCTTTAAGACACACGGTGGAATACCATCCTGCCCAGCAGCTTTAGAAGGTTTTAACTTTGCAATTATAGAGATGATGTCATTCAATCCCCAGGGACAAATAGAGGGAATATTTATTGCCAGATCCGGGGTTAGTAACTCACAAAATTTCTGTGGCATAGCATATTTGGATTCATAGATTTTACACCATACTTCTCCACTTACGGCAGAGCAAAGATCTGGTTTTCCTTTCGATAATGGGTCCTTCAATATTGCCCAAATTTCCCTAGAGTTTTTGCCAATTAAGTTCTGGATCATTATTTGATTGGTTTCGATAAATGAACCAATCTTCAGATGTTTGACATCGTTTCTATAAATTGCAAGGATTTTCTTTTTCTCAGTTGCATAACCCCCTATATTAATGGATGATTTCAGCAGTTTACGAATTTCTCTGTTTTTTTGTTTTTTCCTTAATGCAATTTCTGCGTTAAAACTCTTCTTATAGTCAAACCTTTTGGCTGTTGACGTTTTCTCCACCAAAGTATCAAGATGCCTGCCTATCATTTCAGCATTTTGCCTTTCCCAAAAGTTAAGATCAGAACTGGACAATGCTTCAACATTATCTTTTACCATGTCTCTATTAACCAGATAGTTTAACTGCCTATATAATCTAGCATTCCACCTGATGGAAAGTGCCTTGCGATCAATCTCCAGCAATGACAGTACGGGCTTAGCTTCATATGATGGTAAACTACACTCAAATATACACTCCAAAATGCAATGATCACTTAGATGTGGATTGAATAATTTTGCAGTTTGTGTTGAATTCAGCCAGTGAGTTCGAGGTTACTATGTAATCAATTGTTGTGCGTTTTCTACCACGAGCCCAAGTGTATGCATTCTCTTTTTGTGCAAAGAGCACAACTTTCAATTCCCAATCGCTCAAAAACTCCCTCCATATTTGCCCCCTTTCAAAAGCCAATGCTTCATAATAAGATGCTATATCTGATTTCAGCATTATTTTGTTGAGGTTTGAATTGAAATCGCCACCCATAATGATCTGTGCATTCGGAGCGTATGCTGCCACTTGTAAAAGAACATGGTTAACTTTTTCGATAATAGAGTCTAAGGTTGACGTTGCTGGGTTCCAATACAGTGCAACTATAATCAACTGAGTAAGAACCCCTAGTTAGATGTCACTTCCACCGCCAATATATCTGGAGATGAATAGATTTGGAGCAGTTTAGATTGATATAACTGCCTCACCAGAATCGCAAGGCCTCCAGATGGACGGCCTTGGTTACCTTTTATCGCATGAGAGCAAAAAGCTACATATCCTTCCAGATAAATATCTTGGGTCGCCATGGTTTCCTGCAAGATGATTATTGCTGGTGATTGTACATCCAATGTGTTCTGAAACCATTTCTCAAAATTATTAAAGCCACAGCAATTCCAAGAATTTATAACCACTGTATCATTTTATTGTTTTTCTTTGACTGGCATATTGCTTATTAGATTTTTCATCAGTGGTTCAAGCCATGTCAGGCTTGTCACAATCTGGGCAACAGATTCCGATTGCAATCTGATTTTTTCATGTAAGGTTGCAAGCTGGTTATCATGATCTTCAATGTGGGTGTTGTTATAAGAAGCAGAAGGTTGATATTCCACAAACAGTGTGGCATTTTCCAGGGAGTTAAACAGTGATAACTCATAACCAAGCAATTGAAAATCCTGTATATGTTTCCATATTAGTGCGGCGATGATCGTGTTCTGATATTTGCATAACATTCGACCGTTTGAGACATACGGTAAACGAACCCAGTCTATATCGTTAGACACTAAGTTGCGCAGTGCAGGTATTTGATGAAAAACTTTCATCAATGATGATCGCGTTAGGTTTGGTTTGTCTACCTTTGTTGGATCAAGCGTCCATCCCATTACCAATTTCATCTCAGGCCCTAGGGTGTTATAGAATGACCATTTATCCTCACTCTCTCCTTCACGAAAAGGGGTAGGCGATATGGACTGCCGATTTTGCTGTGTATCGGGGACTCCCTTCATGTGTTGTAACTTAGTAAAATCAGGATCCTGAGTGCCTACAACTTAATTCGCAACTTGACTATTCATATTCAGAGTACTTTTATCAGGTAAAGAACAGTCGGCACTTGTATCTGTAGTATTATGTGGTTTTTGAACTAGGTCCGTTATTTTTTTGTCTATTTTTTCGAAGAAGCGTTGTAGCTGCGTTTGTATAAGGCTAGGTGATGATAGCACATTGTCATCTTTTATGTTTGCGACATTAGATTTTGGTATCTCATCTGATGTATTTTTTTTTTCACTCCCCTCAATACTCAAAAAAGCGAGTTTTTGTGACCCAGTATCGGCTATACCCAAGACAGCCTGGCTTTCAATGTTTAGTTGCGTTAGATCAATGTTGTTATCTTTCTTAATAACGCTTTTGTTATGCCTTTTTTGCTGTTTTTTTTTTATTCTGTTCTACCAATGTCTCAGAGTTTTTATTTTTCATTATTTCTTTGTTATTTTGATTCATCATGAACCCTGCTCGGGTTAATGGATTTTGGAAGTTTGCATTTTTTTGTTTTTTCAAAGCTTTAGTATGTAATTTTTTAGCTTTCCGGGACATAAAGAATGTACTATGAGTACCATTTCCTCCTTCAGTTGAATCGCTAATACATTCCTGACCACTCTGCATAATCTCTGAGTTCCAATCAATCAGATCTGTAAGCACAGAGGGACTATCAGGGGTATGTGTAACTGGGGTTAATATTGGCGCCTCCGTTTTGCTAAGTACCTCTGCCATCCTCTCCGGAGGCATTAGGTTGGCAGCAAGGACGATCTTCTCTAAAGCCAATATTCTTTCGTGCTGCAATTTCGCTATCTCCACATATGTAGGAAGCTGATTTGCTGGTGCATTTTTTACATCAGTTGTTGCGTTTGTTAAAACCAAATCATTCAGCTCCACATACTCGGTTTGGGTAGCTGAAGATTTCATATTGTATGATTTCCCAGCTTTAAGCTCTGTTTCTATTGCTTCTAACTTTTGAGTACGAGAGCGTTTCTCACTCATATGTTGCTCAGCCCAAAATACATGACATTTTTCCTGGGCCATCAAAAAACTCTCTATTTTACACAGTCTTGAATTGATTTCTGATGTTGCTAGGCTCAGAGCACCAATCGCTCCATGCGTAAATTCGTGCCCCTTGTCCAGCAAATTCAGTATCCTAGTCAAGACAGGAAAATTCTGTAATTCTTGGGGATTTAAATACACTAAAGTCTCTTCCAGTGGAAATAGCGGAAGTGATGAATTTGGTTGGCGAGATTTTCCTGAGTTGTTTTTTAGCGGCATAGGATCGTAACCCAGTACTGGTGAATGTAGGTAATTTGTATCAGAGGGATTGAATTGAATCTCATGAGTGGGTGAGCTGGCAGAGTATTTAAGGTCCCGAGCCCCCCATCCTTCTTTGCTCTTTTGCATTTCTTTTAATTGATTGAAATGTTCTGCTATTGCTGTATGGAAATGAACTTGTTCCCTAAAGCCCCTTGACTCAGCAGCAGGTGTTGAGGGCCCATTCGAAAGGCGTGTTCTACTATGGAGTTCAGCTAGAACAACTGGCGCAACCAACGAAATATCAATAGCTGTCATGTTCACATCATCGTTTACCGCACCCAATATTGAGCTATCAGTAATGGGTACATTATGAATTAGTTTGAGTGGGTGGGTTTTACTTCCATGCATCTCCTTGTGAATTTGGGCCACTGTATTTACCTCTTTTTCAGTTTCTGCAGTTGTGACTTGTACTGATTCTAGCGGAGGTAAGATTGGCACATTTGAATTTACTGATCACTTCATATAGGAGCTAGTACACGGTTTCTCATTTATACCTTTTCCCTTTTTCTTAGTTTGGTTAACTGTTTCGTAAATGGGCTCCTCTTCTGACATATTGCCCTCAAACAAAGTTGAGGGGGAACCATTCAGGCATCTCTTCCCATTACGCAATTTCTTAACCATCTTAATACAGAAAGACACCACCTCGCTTCACCTGATCAAAGCAGTGCTTACCACCTGATATAAAGCCACTTCACAGCGTGTGCGGAAGAAGGCACCCCAAAGAGCAGAATCGCGCCTCGCAAACAGTACTTTTCCGGTACTTGGTGCGCGGCGCAGGTGCGCGAGGCTGCCAGTATTTGAGGTCGCGGAGCGCGTGACTCGTCAGCGGGGGGCGTGGCCACCACAAAGGGAGGACCTTTACAGAGAGAGGTAAGGAAAAAAAAAGGACGATATTACCAATGGGCACCACAACACTGCGGGATGACAAAAGCACGTGAGCACAGATATTTACACACAAGCCTTGAAAGGGCAGTGTGTGTATCACACAAGTTGTAAAGAGCACAAGTTGTAAAGAGCACAAGTTGAAAGGCGCACGGTTGTGGAGTACACGAGTTGTGAGGCACAAAGGGGGGAGAGCACGCTATGTGTGACACACAGGGTTATGCTAGTAGACAGTCACCTTAGAGTCAGGCATGCTGGTGCACCCGTGAAAGACTTCCTCCAGGGAGTTTCAGAGCGCTGTAGCAAGTCCGGAGTCCAATCCGACAGACAGAGTAGCGAGGCAGCGGCAGCAAACAGTACTTGTTCGGTACTTGGTGCGCGAGGCTGCCAGTATTTGAGGTCGCGGAGCGCGTGACTCGTCAGCGGGGGGCGTGGCCACCACAAAGGAAAGACCTTAGAGTCAGGCACGCTGGTGCACCCGTGAAAGACTTCCTCCAGGGAGTTTCAGAGCGCTGTACCAAGTCCGTGGAGTCCAATCCGACAGAGAGTAGCGAGGCAGCAGCAGCAAACAGTACTTGTCCGGTACAAGTTTCAACATTCCTACTATGTGGACTTTTTTGAAATTCCAGAAGCAGAGTTAGCCGTCCCATTTGAACTAGTCGCTATGCATGCTATGCTAGCTCTATCTGTGCGGAGCTTGCACTGCATAGACATAACTTTTCCTGTTTTATGTGGGCACTGCTCCCACTGCTGTTATGCTATTCCTACTCTATGTGAGGAGAGACTGCCGCCTTCTGCAACGTTGAGGCCCTGACCAACCAATCGTCTAAATATGGATAGACATGGTGGCCTTGTCTTTGCAGGTAAGCTGCTACTAGAGCGAAACTATTGGTGAATGTCCTTGGAGCGGATGTTAGGCCAAAGCGAAGGACTCGAAATTGGTAATGTCTTTCGCCGACCTTGAACCTGAGGTATTGTCTGTGTCTGTGGTGGATTGGGATGTGGAAGTAATCATCTTTGAAATCTTTTTAAAAAATATTTTTGTTTAGTTTCCTTAGGTCCAGGATGAGATGCCATTTTCCATCTGGTTTCTTTACTACAAAATACATCGAGTACACCCCTTTTCCTACCATGTGGGTGGTACCCATTTGATTGCTTTTATGGCGAGCATCTGACGCACCTCTTGTTGAAGGACCCACAGGTGCGCGTGCACCACCGTTTTCGGAGGTATGGGTTTTTGTTTGCACTTGAACTCTAACAGGTGGCCGTGTTGGATGACATATAGCACCCATATGTCTGTGGTTATTTTTTGCCACTTGTCGCTGGAATGTGCAACATTTCCTCCCACTGGTCCACCGCTGTGGTTGTCATTGCTGGGATTTGTTCTGCCTACCCCTTTGAGAGGTGGCTGAGCCTCTTTTCCGCTGTGGCTTGAGGTAATCCCTGGAGCGTTGGAACGACTGATGGTCCCTCTTGTAGCCCTGAAAGAAGTAGCTGGACCTGGAGTAGCCTTTGGGGGCTCTAGAATATGACAATCTAGATTGGCATGCCGCTCCCCGAAAGAGACGAAAGGACTTCCTACCCTGCAGTGGGGTTAGTGACCGTGCAGTAACAGTCTGCCTTCACGGCCTTGAGGGCCTCGCCAATATTGTCCCCGTAGAGGTTTTTCCCATCGAATAGCATGTCTCTTGTCTAAAGTTGGTACAGCTCAACCATCCTTGTCTTCGTAGCACGACACCTATTACCTATTTGTTAGAATTCTGTTTCTGCTCGATGTTGATGTTGTGGTTAGAAGCTTCCTCGTCTTCATGTACGATTGTCATGGCCTCTTTCCGCTGGGGTTCTGGCAAGTGCTCCAGGATGGAAGCCAGCCTGTGCCACATCTCACGATCATAGCGGGCTACGATGGTAAGCACTTTTTTTTACCAAAGGCGTCTAGTTTCCTACCTTCATTTTCTGGAGGGGTAGTGCTTTTCTGCTGTGAATGTGCCTTTCGGCTTGCCGCTGCGGAAACTACTGACTCAGAAGAGGGCTGAGATGTGAGGCATTTGGGCATAGAGTCCGGGGGCCTTGAATTTATTGTCCAGCCTACCCTTGACTGCTGGTTCAGTAAACGGGTGCTTCAGGGTTTGCAAACCTTCTTGCCAAACGTGGTCCTGAATGGGTATGGAGAACATAGCTTTGCAACGCATCCCCATGTGGTTGAATAGAAAACACTCTCTTTCCTTCCACTGGTGTCAAGCCAAATTCTTGACACGTTTTGGACAGCATGGAGTGAAAAGTCGCTAAGTCATCTCACGGTGAGGGCTGTGCCGGGCTAACTTGTGTCTCTGCCTGGTCCGTATCATCTGTATTCCAGGTGTCATCCTTGTGCAGAGACTGAGTGGTGGAATCAGTATCCTTCGGGTCGGTGTGTGGGTCAGTGTCTATTAATTCCCTTTCTTCCTGGTCATCTCCCGGTGGGCTCTCTCTGTGTGGAGGCAGTGGTCTGAGTAGTGATGGCGACTTGTGAGTTGTGAGGGGTCGCTTCGCTTGTTACCGGGGACAGGACTTTCGACCTTTTCTGCTTGTGGAGTAGGTGGCCTCTGTTCCCCTGGCGCCGCTTGCCCGAGACACTGCAAAGGGCCTGAGTGCAGAGAGGGTAGCCTGGAGTAAAGTTGTCCTAGAAGGTTCTGTAATGTTGACAACACAGAGACAGTAGAGACTGCGGTTTAATTCATGGTATGTCGGGGTTACTCCCACTGACTGCCCCAAGTGCGCTGTTGAAGGACCCACTTGAGGGAGAGACTTGCAGACACACTGGTGTTCTACCTTCTCCTGTTCGTGGGATACTAGGGGCCCTGTTTTGGGGCAGTATCTGAACTACAATACAGTTCTCTGAGTCGGAATCTGTGTTCACCAGAGAATTGTCCATTGGCGATTCGAAATCTGACAGGATTTCATGCGGGAGGATCTTCTCAGGCATAACTTCTGGGTATGTGATAGGTGATATCCCTGTGTGTGGTGTTCCCTTATATTAGTGAGGTCATCCCTGCAGGATCTATGGCTTCCTCTAGAAAGGGAGATTGGTGACTGACCTTCTTTATGCAAGGCCTGGTGCATGATAGGCTGCATATGGTCCCCCGTGGCCACAACAGTGAATTGAGCTGTGCACAGGACGGGCTCTATAGATTTTGACTGTTTTGAACACCCCGCTAAGACCTTTTTGCTGATTGGCAAGTGTTTTTGCTTCTTGGACTTCAACGTGTAGGCCGTCGACGGCTCGTGCCCCGACGATCTACACTTCTCTTTAGACAAGTGCGACCCTGACGACGAGCTGTGTTTTTGTTTTGTCAACGAGGATTCTGTTGTAGACGACTTATCCTTGTGATTCTCTCTCGTTGGCAAGCCTGTTCTTGATGACAAGTGCGTAGCCGACAATGCCGTTGGTTTATAGGAGCCCTTATTTGGTGGGCTGTCCGAATACGACTGTGTCTTGGACGTCGTCACTGGGCATCTGTTCATCGTCATCGATTGGGCTGTCGTTGTTTGACTCAGTGACGATTTCTTTGTGGACAGTGTCATCTTGCAGTGAGGGCTATGTGTCATTGTGGCCTACTGGCCCTTGTTGAGAGTGAGACTGCGACCGTTGGACCGACTGGCCTTGTCCCGTCGAAGACTCTGCCCTCTGCTTGGAGTTCTCACCTTGTTTAGACGGTGCCTCCTGCGTTTTATGCCTCTTGACAGGTCTCTCTTCTGACCTGGATCTGTCGCTGGATGGGGGTTGCTTTTCAGAGGGAGTGGTAGCTGACAATACTTGAAGAGCCCACTTCTGAGGTGAAGTACCTTCACTCAGAAAAAGATTAGGCGACGCTTCCTGTCCTTGGGGTTTTTTGCGAGAATCCTTGACAGATTTTGCAGTCCTCTGACGAATGATTGGGGTACAGGCAGTAAATGCAGTCCAGGTGCGTGTCTCCTTCATGTACCTTTTTCAGGCGGCAAGTCCCACTGGCCCTAAACAAGGACTTTATAGACGGAGTTTCCATGACTGTCGCCAACACGTATGTAGGGTAATTGTAGAGTATCTGGGTTTATTGTAGAAAAAAGATTCACCTTTATTAATCGAAAAAGAACTTCTCTCTCTGGAGAGAGAAACACGAGGATTCCTACCAGCAAAGAAGACGGTTGAAATTTGAGGGGAAGCTGCTGGGGGGGGGAGCTATAAACTCAACAAACGTCCTATTGGTGGGGACCAAAAGCACCCACAACGATGTGGGTAGGGCACTCAAGGTGTCAACGTTTTTCCTTTAGGAAATGTATTTTAACGTAAGTAACCAGGGATTTCCAGCCTGTCGATGGGGAATATTCACAGCATGTGAATCTATGAAAGATCCAATGCTGGAGAAGTGAAAGATGCTGCAACAAGCGAAGCATATCGCAAACACAATGGTCTGCATTTCAGCTTTCTTTAATAGGAATAAGTATCTGTATTAAAATTAGGAAATTACCTAGATAGCTCTATGCCTTCTGAACACAATCAGTCCCCATTTGCAATCTTTAACTGATACGTGTCTATGTGTATGGGTATTCACATAGCATCTAAGCGCACATACTGTGTATTGGTCCAGAGTTGTCGAAATCACTTTTTGAAACATGAAGGTTGCATGGGCGTTTTCTTCCTAGTATTTTTACCTGAGGTTTCCTTGGTTCTGGCCCTCAACCCTGTACTTCCCTTCCGTTTCTGCAGGTCTCAGACATCTCACCTGAACTATCTACCCCACCTTACCATTCACTCCTCTGCGTAAGTGGTAGAGGGGGGGCTTGTTGGCATTTTTTCCAGAAGGAAGGGTATTTCTGTCTTCACTATCTGTTTCCTCAGAGTCCGCTGCTTTGCACACATACTTTCCATCTTCCTGCACTGGAGGCTCTGCAGCTGTTAGACTCTTCCCCCTCCCCATTGCCCGCTGCACCTTGCCGCAATGACAAGAGGCTGGGACCACTGCCACTGCCTCACTCAGTGTCTTCTAAAGGTTCCTCTCTGGCAGCACTTCGCAGCAGTTGATCTCTTCAAATTCCTGCGTCTCGTTCAGCATTCAAGTCGATACGAGTGTCCAGTGCCCCTGCCACTCTTACCAATGGCACTGATTTTGCTTAGAAGGTTCCTTATCGTTTCTCTTCTGCAATGCATTTCTTGTACCCTTCCACCTATATGTCGTGTCCCCCATGCTCAACAGTGATTCTCACCACAATGTTTTCCCAAAGGACGGGTGTCTCCTTTCACCTGTGACCTTCTCTTTTTTGCATCTGTCTGGCTGCATGTACGAGGTTGGGGGAAGGAGTCCTCTTTATTGGGTGTGTAGACGTTCCCATGGAAATTAAGCTTGCAAGTCGCTGGCTCTCCCCTTTCTCTCCTCGTTGTTTTGCTCTTAACCCGCATTTCTGGGCTTCTATTTCAGGTTACCGGAATCTCCAGACAGAAACTACTCTAAAAAGCAGCCATCTTCGCTGTTCCTACTGGTGGCCTTGCCACCAGATCCTTCTCTGTCGTAAAACATTAAGAAACTGGGTATGCCCACCTCCATCTGAGTGCAATCTAGAGCTTATTATTTTAAGACACCTGTGTTTTATGGCTGACTAGTTTCAGAAATTGCCCATTACTGTGGTCTGTCATCAGGGCACTCAAAAACCAAGAAGAATCCAAAATATCAAACATCCAAGGCAGAGTCCAGTCTATTTCAATGTGGTGTAGTACTAATATGATTTTGTGTTTTATATACCCCCTCATTCGGATGGAGCCACACCCAAGTGCTGTAAATAATAATTCCTGAGAGTAAATTACTAGTGAGCTATCATCCAGCTCTGAGGATCAATTGTCCAAATTATTGGAGCTATTTCCATTAATTGGCCGGGGCTCATGCGTTGCATTACAAACCTTTGGGTACACAAACGATAGGCCTGGGCCCAATTATTAATGGTAACCTATACAATCTGCACTTGCAAAACTTAATTTTCAAGGTAACGCTGCTAGAGATCCAACACTGCCATTTGATGGGACTTCAGCTGTGCTGTATTGGGTGCACTTATGACTCGGTCAACCACTTGCTATTGTCTAATAAACATCTTTTTGCCTTAATCTTAAGCAAGCCTTCCTTTTATTTTGGCTGGTGGCCTTGCTATTTCCACCAGGGTCTGGACTATAGCTTTCATCTAGCAGTCTCTCGTGTTTGCTTTACTTACCTCCACACGGTTTGCTTTACTTACCTCCACACTTATTCCAGAATCAGAAATCGTCTCATGACTGCAGTTAAAATCAATTATGGCTTCACGATACATCCATGGGCAGCGCCCAATCAATTTCTACAATTGGTTAAAATAGTACACTCAAGAGGAACTTTAGCCTTAATCAACATCTACAGAAACCCTGCAGCTATCACAGACAACAAATTCTTCCATGATCTTGGAAAAATTCTAGAAAGTATTGCCCAAGCTCCGGGCATCACAAACACTATTTTAGTGGGCGATTTGAACTTGCAATGTTTGACAGCACAAACTAATCATTTGGAATCGACATCTTCGAAATGGATAACCTTGATGGAAAACTGTCAACTTAAATGATGAATGGATCCCTTTCGGATGATATACCACCTTGAACTAGATGGAAAAGAGGAGGTTCAAGTAAAAGCATCATCGAATACATCTAAGTAGATCTACATATTATTTCCAAAGCTACCAAATTTGAAATAAGACAACTTCATAGCGATCATAACATGTTGACAGACCTATCAACAATATTGCCAACAAGTCATTATAATGCCAGAACTTGCTTCCATTGGACGGATTCCAAACTACAGCAGCTTAACACCAACATTGTACGAACCCAAATAAACATGGTAAAAAATATTAACTTTCCTGGAGAAGCATACACAGTCTCTTTACAGCTTTTCCAGATGTCCGATGCTGCAACATCTCGGTCAAACTATAAGAATAAGCACATCTTTGACCTAGAAGTCAAGTTTTAAAAGGCTGCTTTTTGACGTCAGAAAAAACGTGCTGCACTTCCTCCATCAAACGAACGAGCAGATGCCTTAAGAAGTTTAAGATGCAAGTATCGAAATTGGATCAGAGTAAAGAAGACACATCTTTTTCAAAGTGATGGAGAAAATATGCTAAAATCCATGAGTTCTAAACATTCAGCTCAGATTTGGGCCTTACTGAATCAAGCTAATCATATAAACCAAATTCCAGTCCAAATCAACAGAGTTTCTGAGCAAGAATGGAAACAACACTACTCGACTCTATATTCTTGACCCGACCATTCAAGTTGTCACTTCACGCCAAAACTAGCAATCAAATCGAAACTACAAATCTCGGAAGAGGACATTGAATATTAAATCTGAAAAGCAAGTAGTTCTAGGGCCCCAGGCCCTGATGAGTTAAACTATGCAATGTTCAAACAGCACCCGCATGCATGGGCATCCATCCTATTTAACATCTTTTCCAAAATCATAAACACCAATCGGATTCCAGACTCATGGCATCATTCCATCATAGTCCCGATTTTCAAGAAGGGGGATTGTTCGGTTTCGTCCAACTACAGCCCCATCGCTCTGCTTGACGCCCCGGGAAAGATTTTTGCCTGGTTTATTCTCAGGGACTTTAACCACTGGACCAGCACACGTCACAATCGAGACCCTTGCCAAACCGGCTTTGTAGCTGGCCTAGGCACTGCGATCAATTTGCTGGTGATCACTACTGTCAAATCACATCTAGCCTCTCGCCATCAACCTCTTTACTTGGCCTTCATTGACTTTTGTGCCGTATTCAAATCGGTTTCAAGAGAACGCCTCATGGACAAATTATTTCAAGATGATTACCCCGCTTACATCAGGTTCTCTTATTGAAGCTCTACATAGTGACACTAAAGTTCAAATTAGACTGACATTGGAAGGTGAGCTGACATCTCCCAATCGGTACATTCCGAGGACTGAAGCAAGGGTGCACCCTTGCTTCAGCTCTTTTTAACTTCTTTATCGTTGACCTACAAGAATCCTTCGAGGGCATCAATACAGATGCCCCAAAACTGGGATCACTTCAAATTCCTGCTCTTTTATACACAGATGATTTGATTCTGTTATCGAAGACTCCTAAAGGGCTCCAACTATTATTAAACGCTCTCAGAGTATATGTTCAAAAAAACGAATTGACCGTCAACCTTGAAAAATCAAAAGTAATGTGTAACGGCAAGCGTCAAGGAAGAAAGCTTAGAAGATGGACCCTACAGAATACTGAACTTGTGAATCAATACACTTATTTAGGAATTCCTTTAAGTGACCAGATAACGATAAAGTCTACTTACTATACTTGAAAAAGAAACTAACCACCACAATATCACAGACAACTATTATTTTGGCAAACTTTGGCAAATTTTCAATACTTTCCGCGCTAACCTATTACCAACAAAAGGTTACCCCAGTACTGCTATATGGCTCAGAATCTAAAGAAGTTCAAATAGAGAGTTTCTGGTGAAAACTAGAAAGTAAATTTTGAAGACGAATCCTTAATTTTCCTAAATGTGTGCCAATGGCTTGGATTAGGCATGAATTAGGGCTCATATCCTTGCCCATAAGATAAATGTGGTATATGATTGCCTTATTCAGAAAATGTCTGTTAGCCCCAAGGTCTAACATGCTTCTTACCCCTTTATCAAGACACATGTTCTCCTCTAAACATGCATTTGTAGTCAAATGGAAAAATACTGTAATTGACATGCTGGCCTATGCAGATATTCCAGTGCAACTCTTGCTCGAAAATCCGACCCTTGCAAAAACCAAACTTTTTCAATATGATTGGATTAAAACTCGCACAAAAAGTCAAACCTATCACGATTTCAGCAACAATCCAATTCAATTTAAGAGATACCATACAGCAGAATCATATCTGTCCAAAAGCCTGTCCCCAGCTCATAGAGCCACCTTTCTGCGGTTTTGATTTAATCTGTGGCCCACTAAAGACATTTAAACCAAGCGCAGGATAATACCCAAAGAACATAATATTTGTAGATTCTATAACCGAGTATCCCAGAAAGAAACCTTACCTCACTTGCTCGTTGATTGCTATCAGTTAAAAAAACTTAGATCTTTACAGTTGAAGAAATCTTTACAACATTTTTGAGAATTGACACCTGACCTTTTATGGCAACTAATGTTTGCAACTAAACTCACTTCTGTAAGAATCGCTGTAATTAGATGTCTGCACATGTTGCAACTTACCTGACAAAAGGGTGATCATTGTAACTGAACTTCTATTATCAAAACAGAATTGTCAAGATTCAAGCAAGTGTATGTAAATATTTGTGATGTCAATGTTATTTTCCTTAACATTACAGTTGTACACCTGTTATTTTTATCATGTAACATGTAACACGAAAATTAGTATTAATTTGTTATTTTTAAGTTTTCTTTCATTGCAACTCGTTATAGAGTTTCAGCATAGCTTATGTAGAATATGTACGCCTAAATAGCACTGATGAACAACTGGATTTTACTCTTAACATTTTAAATACGGATTTATGGATTTCAGTGGACATTTTGTTGTAGTTTTACGTTGTTAGCCATGTCTTTGTCAACGCATTGAAATCAATCATTGACCATGTAATGCTATGAAATGTACTTGCACTCTCTCTCTTTTTCTTCTTATTTTATTTTGTTACTTTGTAAAAGAAATGTATTTGTTTGAAACATTGTAAAGTTGATACAAATCAGCTGAATCAATAATAAAACCTTTTTTAAGAAAAGGTTTTTTGGCTGCCAGCTCCTGGTTCTAACTTCATCTCTGCTCTTGCAACTCCCCGACAGGATTGCAGTTCGGTATCCCACTGAAACATGCTTCCTGAGCAGAGTTTTCTGTGTGGAGCTACATGCACCTTTTATATGTGGCTAAATTTGAAGATTGAATAAAAAACCATCCGATTTTTGGGCCATTTTCCATTCTTGTATCAAGTTCCTGATTGCCCTATACAACATAGTTCCACCTCCTTATCTGTGTGTTTTCGCTCACTCAGGTGTTGTGGATGATTCTCTTATTCGGACGAGCGCACAGAGAGGGTGGCTCCCACTGTTCACCAGAACTCCACACATGCCTCATTACAGCTGCCAAACAGGTGACCTTTTCAGCCCTCCTTAGCATTCACCTTAAATGCATGACAACCTGGATTATTTCTACACACACTTTAGACATACTTCTTTATCAAACTGCATGAAGACTGTATTGCTCACATATTACTACTTTTTAGAATGAGCTAAGCTGCAGAAAAAAGAGTTCCTCAATAACATTCCAATAGTCACAACAGGTTCTCTCTTACAGAAATTGGCTGGACCACTTACAAATAATGTACTTCCTTTCACCAAATCTATCCATTTGCAGCTGACACTCTGCAAATCTGAATACCCAGAATGAGCGAAAGCAAAGGTCAACAAGGCATAATTAAGAGGTTGCCCAAACATTAATATCTATAAAGGATTGATTATTATACTGAACTAAATAAATGCTTGAGATAGATGTCAGTGAGCCTCATTATGAGTTGGCCAGTGCAGAATTAACATGCCGGTATTCCCGTATACTAGCATGTTTCCGCACCAGCCAACTGCAAATTTGCCGGTGAGGTGGCGGAATGACCTCCAGCTAAAAGCTTTTAGCTGGAGGTCATTCCACCACCTTACCGGCACAAACGCTGGTATTACAGGTGCCGGTAATGGAATGGGGAGTTACCACCGTTGCCCACAGGCACTCATAATCTGGTGGACATTCCACCGGACCGAGTGCCGGTAAGAGCAAACCTGTAATGAATGCCAATACCTGGTCCATAAATTAAAGACATCTTTATTATCTACTTTTTTCTGAGTAAAATGCTGCAAAATAAATAAAATGATATATTAAAAGCGTCACCTACAGAGCCACTTCATGAAATTTGTTTGAACGGCCTTAAGTAGATGGATGATGTGATATATACACACTGAATTTTTTTTAAAAAAAATAACCAGGCATGCCACATGTTTCACAACTCCTACAAGCATGTGATTTGAAGAACTGCCTGACTAAACTTATAAAGGGTTGAAGAATATCCCAAACAATCCCATGTCCTACAAAGGTTCACAAAAATCACTTCCAAGAGCAATGTACAGGTTAATATCCTTGTACATGTTCTATTGTAAATGGCGGGAACTAGTTGCTTTCTTCGAAAATGTGTTCAAGAGATGAAGAACCGTTGTAAATGAACTATCAGCAACCAATCTACAGAGTGAAACCCACATGATAGAGAGAATTTAAAAACATAAGGGTTGCCCACATATTCACTGTCTATTTGCACTAATGTACTATACATAACATTGTATACAAATTGTTTTTAATAAAGTTGAATAAATGTTGAAATGTTTGTACGATATCAGAAGTAAGGTTGTTCTTTACCTCACAAAATCCATATCATTTTTCATATGCTTCATAGCAAGTATCCGTTCACTTATTAGATTGACCACACAAAGATGCGGACACAACATTAATAATAATAATAATAATACACAGGAAATACATTTAATTCCTATGTTCTCTGTCCCTCCTGGTAATTCTCAAACTCCTTCACCCCTCCTCTACCCCGAGTGGTCATGTTATGATGCTATTAAGACTCTTTTCGGGCCTGTGTAACAATCAGAGAGGATCCTGTGTTGTGCTGCGTGGAGCGCCTACAGATGTACACCACATGCTATGCTAAAGAGAATGTGTAGATGTAAAAAACAAGGGTCAGCGGTCATGTTGGAACATTATAGCAGACGTCAGCACACAATAGTGTTTTTTAACAAGGTATTTAGGTCATTACTATTATTATTAGGGTATTTATTGAGCGCAGACCTAGCTTTGCGAAGCACTGTACAACCATAGGGGTAACAACATGGTGAGGGGAGCAAAGAAACAAGCAAGTGGCGAGATAACAACAGGTGAGGGGAATCGGTCAGCAGAGGTTCAACCAGATGAGGAAACAATGGGGATCAAATCACCCAGTCTCAGGTGGGTTGGGGAGTGGAGGATGTGTAGACCTAGGTGCTAGGGAAGATCCATTCTATGAAGAAAAGGGTCGTAAGCTCCTTCCTGAACTGTAGAAGCGAAGGGGCAAGTCTAATGTTGAGAGGGAGGAAGTTCAAGATTCTTGGGGCATAGATAGAGAAGGCTCGTCCTCTGGTTCTTTCCTTGCTGCCTCAGTGGAGTTCAAGTCTGCCATGTCCTTAATTCTGGTGGATCACAAGCTTCCAGAGATTCTGGCCTTCTCAGTGAGGTAGCTTAGGGACCCTCAGGGTGACAGCCTTGTAGATGATACAGCAGAATTTGGAGAAGATAAGGGCTTGCAGCGGGAGCTAGAGCAGTTCGATGAGGGTCGAGGTGATGTGGTGGAATTTGCAGAGCTCTTTGATGAGTCGAGCTGCAGCATGCAGGATATATCAGAGAGATGCCGGGGTAGTCACCGGAAGGCCTTCCAAAAGAGCAGTGACATCATCTAGGTGGGAGAGGACCATGGTGGGAGAGGACCATGGCTTGGACAGCAGCTCTGAGGTTGTTTCCTGGGACTAAGGGCTTGATTTTCCATAGGAGAGGAGAACAAATTACTTACCCCTGGTAATGTTCTGTCAACTGGATGTTTCTCCCACGTATTCCTCATCTTATGATAACTCCTTCCAGCATCAGCTGCTTCGGAAAGATTTTTTGCAGTAGATGGGCTGTGCGTCGTCGACTCAATGTCCCTCAAAGACCTCAGTCTCCTCTGGAGGCCGACGTCATCGACAGTATATATAGCATGCACCGCGCCCGTTATTCATTTGCTAGATTATCCCCCATCTGGTAACAGAATACCCGGCATTCGTGAAGTCAACAGGCCAGGCACTCGGATAAGGAAAGTGTAATGCACGGAAATCCTACTGAGGGGTAAAATGGGAAGGGGCGATGAGGAATACGTGGGAGGAACCTCCAGTTGAAAAGAACATTACCAGGGATAAGTAATTTGTTCTTCAAATGGATTGTGTCCTCCTGCGCATTCCTCATTTTATGATACCCGCCCAAAGAAGCATGGTACTGGAGGAGGGAGAAAGAATTTTAAGATTTGTCATTAATGCTGTGAAGCACAGCCTTCCCGAATCCTGCCTCCTGTCCTGACGCAGAGTCCAGGCAATAGTGTCTCATAAAAGTATATAAAAATGACCAAGTGGCTGCCGCTCAGATATCCTGTACCGACACCCCTCTTTGCAAGGCTGATTTGACCATGCCCCTTGTCGAATGAGCCCGCGGGCCCACATGAACATCCTTCCTGGCCAGGCTAACACTCAATGAAGCATAAAATTATCCAATGGGATAAACTTGTTTTGTCAGCGCAAGACCCAGTTTATGTCCAGAGTATTCAACTGGTCATTTTGCCTCACCTTTGCCATACGAGAAATATAAAAGCTTAAAGTCCTTTTGGTGTCAAGTTTATGAAGCCTCTCCCCTCTTCCTTATCAGGATGAGTTTGGAGGGTAAAAGGTTGGCATTACAGTTTTCTGGGATCGGTAACACTCGGAAACCACCTTCGGCAGAAAAGTGGGTTGGACTCTCAGTACGACTTTTTCCTTGTTGTGTTAAAATGTTGTCAACAGTGGTTTGTATGACAAAGCCTGCAACTCGCTGACTATACGTGCAGACGTTATGGACGTTAATGAGATTGTTTCAATGTTAATAAACTTAATGGACAAGAATCAAGTGGCTCAAATAGAGCACACAAGGAATACAAATAAAACAGATTTAAATCCCAAACCGGAACCACAAAAGGGACCGGAGGGAACACATTTGTGAGTCCTTTCAAGAATTGAATCACAATGGGCATTTTAAAGTAAGATGTCTGCTCACGTGTGCACTTATAAATGGATAGTGCTGCCAGGTATCCATTCATAGTGCTCATCTGGAGCCCCAGATAGGCTTGATGCAGTAAGAATGATAACACCAAAGGTGTGTCGCACAGAAAAGGGCCACATTCTTATCTCTGCACCAGCTGCAGAACTTGTTCCAATGGAAGCGAAACAGAGATTTTGTTGCTGGCCTTCTGGCCGAAAGTAACATTGCCATCACGTCTTCTGGGCGGTCCCAAACCTTATGCCTCAACCTCAGGCATGAAGGTTGAGAGTCTTGACTACTGGATAGAGAACCCGACCCCACTCTTGCGGGAGAAGGTGCTCATTTTGCAGAAGACGCATTGGAGGGCAGATGGACATGTCCAGAAGGTCTGTCTGGGTACCACATCCTCCTGGCCCAATTCAGAGCAACCGTAATCATGGTTTTTCAAACTTCCTCAACCTCCTGATGGCGTGAGGAATGACAGGTACTGGAGGAGACGCTTACAGGAGTGGAAATTCCCAATCCACTCCGAACTCATTTCCTAGAGGACCTCTTGGAGGAAATTCCCCTGAGCATAACAGCTTGCATGGATACAAACCGATCTATTTGAGGGGTTCCCCAAATGGTGATGATCTCTTGAAGGACTTTCTGAGCTAGTTCCCACTCGTGGAAGACTGCTCTGCCTGCTCAGTGCATCCGCTGCAGTGTTCTCCTCTCCGGCCCGGTGAATAGCTGACAGGGAGATTCCTTCTTGAATTGCCCAGAACCAGAGCTGCATTGCCTCTCTGCACAGTGGTAGTGACCATACACATGCTCTCTCGTTGAGATAGTACATGGCCACTGTGTTGTCCATCATTATCAAGATATTCTTTCCCCATACAGAGACCAGTAAGGCCTTCAGCGCTAGTCTGATTCCCCTCATCTCCAAAAGCTTGAAGTGTAGTTTGGACTCCGATGTAGACCAGCGACCGCTGACAGTCAGCCTGTAACTACCATCATCTCAAGCCATGGCTGCCAAAAAGGTTCCCCCTCTTCAGAATGTTGTCCTCGCAGGCCCACCACAAGAGATTCTGGTCCGCCCTGCTCGGAACCTGATGTCGATCCGATATCTTGCCTGAAAACAGAGACCACTGGGACCTGAGGGCCCACTGCAGGGATCTTATTCTCAGACAAGTCTCTGGCACCAGACAAATGCAGGATGCCATGAGGATGAGTAACCTTAGGAAATCGAAGGCCAGAAGATGCTGGGCATTTTGAAACTTGGTGACGATCTGCTAAATGTGTTGAGCCCTCACCTCGGGTGGCAAGACTTTCCCAGAAGAAGCATCCAAGACCGCTCTGATGAATTGGGAGCTTTAGAGAAGGTATCATTGTTAGGAAAGATTTTCCTGAGGTGCAATTTTCCCTCCATTTGTGAACCTCCCAAACTGTTTGGAGTACCTAACCTGACTTTTTCCAGTGGAGTTCAGCCTTCAGCTGCACTCCTCTGGGCTTTCGCTCATTTGTTATGGGAAAACTGACATGTCCTTCAGGCTGTCAGTACTGGGAAACTATGTTTCCCTTAGTCTTCGACTTTGTTGCATTTCTTGGTAACATTTTATCTATGTGCCGAGTGCCTTACAGTATCGCGCCATTTGTTTTATGGCTCTAGCCACCCTCTAAGGATTTTTTGGTGTTTGTACAAGTGTGCCTAGGACGAGCTGGTGGCAGCAGTTTACTTTTAAAGTATTTTTACTTCATTTTTATGGACCATACCTCCTTGGGCCAAGACTTCAGACGTATTCCTGGGCCATCCAGTGAACTGTCCAGCTCGAACCCTGAGTATCGCCCAGGAACGCTGCCGTCCCGAGTTGAGACTCGAGAAATCGCTAGCTTGTGGTCCTGGGCCCTCTCCCACCAAAACTCGTTGTCCTAGCTCCTCTAGGTCGTGATTTACTAGAGTGTGCCACGCCGCAAGCATTTGCGGTCCCTGTATCACCCTTCTGTGGTGTCCTGAGAAATGCTGCAATGGAACTATCCTTCCTTCAATGGCTGAGAAAAAGCAAACGTCCCGCCATGGGCGATTATCCCGTACCGCAGCCGTTGAGAGCAGAAGCGTCCTGAAACTGCAGGGTTAACACCTACAGGCGAAGTGGGCTAGACTGCCAAAGTTTGGTGTGGACTGTGTCGACGGTCGGCGAATACTTTGCTAACTTGCTGATGACTCCCTGGCACATCCATTCATTTTTACGCACGCATGTCCCTCAAAAGATACTACCCTTTACTGGGATAGCCTGTGCTCCCCAGCTATTCCGGTATGCAGAAAGTCGCTCTATCTGCAAGGGTAGACCCCTCTTCTAGGAATAGGAACGTATTCTTCATGAGCAGCTACAGCAACCTGAAGAGAACCCGCTTCCTGCTTTACGCACAACAGTACTTTGAGCGCTAGGCTCCTCACTTCGTAGGGCTGGACTATATAAGTTAGGTATAGTTCATGAAGGACTGCCTACACGGATATATGTGCCGCACTAACCCCTTTCTGTTGCAAGTTGTGGTTAATTCCCCCCCACCCCCATCATCAGTATTAGGCTATTCACAGAATTGTATATATGTTAGATAGTGAATGATTGTGTGTGCTATTGTTTCTTCATGACTGTGGTTTCATTGTATTTTGATTATAAAGGCCTATAATAAATGTATTATTGATACCTCTGCCAAAGAGTAATCTGTGGAGTTTTGCCGAGTGTGCTCATTGTGGGCTTCCGATCACACTCACCCCTCCTGAGATTTAGTCTTCACCGCCTGCTAAGCTACCGTAGATTGGTCTGGTTTGTCTAGAAGGTTCCCTTTATCCACTTAACAAAAGGTGGCCTCCTAAACGTCTGCCCACCTGGCCAGCGTTTAGAAATCCATCTTAACAAATTGGTATACAGCGGTGGGATAAGATCGGAGGTACACAGTGCTGCACGCTGGTGAAATACCTAGGTTGTAGTTACACAAAAAATACAGCGACCTCAGTTTAAATTGACTGTAAGCCACTTCACTTATAGCATAGAAGCAATTGCGAACATAACTGAGTGCTTCCAAATCTGAAACGCTTGGAAAGATCTGTGCTGAAAGTGGTTTGTCAGCCTCTGGCACAGAAGCTGAAATGATCCAAAAGATCATGGAATGGCAGGAAAGCCAGTTCTCAGCTTGTCCCTCCGATGTCAGTGCAGAAGGTGCTGGGGCGGCTCCCAGTAACAGTTCTGACAGGACTGTTGCTGCCTTCATTGAGGGGAGAGGTGATGATCAGGATGATTTAGAGTCCAATTTTTCTTTTGCTGGCTCTGAGAGCGAGGCCATACTGGAATTCAGAAGACAAAAGCTGCTGTTTAAGCAGACAGAGCTTGAATTCGGCATTGCTAAGATAGAACTGGAGATAGCGAAGAAACAGAAGGACAGGGATCATCAGTTGGAGCTTGCTAGGATACAAGCTGCCAATGGCTCCTCCTCTAGAAGATCTAGTAAAGAGTCTAGCTCCTCCTCTCATCCAAGGTTCCCAAAAGATCTGCTTAGTGTGTATGATAACAAGAATTTCATCATGGATTGGTTAACTGCATTTGATTATGCATGTGAAGGGAAAGAAGTTGTGGATGCTAATAAAATTGCATGGTTGCTCAGTCGACTGCCCCATTCTGGCTGCATTGTCATTGCTCGGGAGGATAGCTCAGGGGCAACGTGCTTGCCTTGGAAGCAAGATGACGCAGAACAACACAGGTTCGATCCCCGGGTCCACGCTTAGAAACCTCTGGGTAGTAAGCTTGTTATAAATAACCTA
This sequence comes from Ambystoma mexicanum, assembly GCF_040938575.1. Classification (NCBI taxonomy): domain Eukaryota; kingdom Metazoa; phylum Chordata; class Amphibia; order Caudata; family Ambystomatidae; genus Ambystoma; species Ambystoma mexicanum. The sequence goes on along the minus strand of NC_090941.1, from coordinate 845,360,695 downwards.
TAATATCATGTCATATCATATGACGGATAGAAAAGACTTTGCGAAATTAAAGCAAACCCTGGTCTTAACGTTTGGGAAGACTCCTGCCCAATACTTGAAAGGATTCAGGGATTCCGAAAAGAAAGAAGGTAATACTTGGTTTCATATGTAACTGATTCCTTGAAAAACTTGAATGGCTGGGTGGAAGGTTACAAGGTAACCACTTATGAGGGTATGATTTGTTTAGTCATGCTAGAACATATTTGTGCTACTTGTTCCCCAGAGCTTAAGCAGCACTTGGCTGATTCTAAGGAGATAGATCCTAAGAGATAAGCCAGTGCAGCAGATTAATGGGCGTCACATAGGGTGTCCCATAAGGACAAGCCTGCTCCTGGTAAGCAGGAGGAGGGAAGAAAGCACAAAGATAAGGAGGGTCGGGATCTGATAAAACATCCTCCCATAAGGGCCACAAAAAGCATAACAAGGGTAAGTCACATGAGAATGTTCAGAATAGTGGGAATCCTCCTCCCAAGCATAGTTCTGGTTACAGTAAGCCTCCCTGTGTCCCAAGACACAGTAGATCTTGTGTGCCTTGTGGAGCAAGTGAACACGTGAAGGGGAACCCCAGATGTAAGGTCAAAACATTGGGGGTCCACTCTGAGTCTGGCCTTCCCCTCATGAGGAGGAAGAAATTATCACAGGGGCATCCTTCTCTTCAGACTCCTTCCCCAGAGGGATAGAATCTGAAGTAGTCTTAGTATATCCCTGGGTTCCTGGGAGCCTACAGTCTCAGAGGCTTATGCAAGTATTCCGGATAATACCAAGCACAACTTTAAGGACAGTGTGCTGATCAACAGAGTAGACATTCCAGCTCTTAGGGATAGTGGGGCCAGCAGAACTGTGGTGGGTTTCACATTGGTAAACCAAGAGGAGCTTGCCAGAGCTCCCTTGATGTCCACCAAGGTAGCTGATGGGCCCCCCCTCTCAAGTTCCCAGTAATGCCTATAAATCGCAACATCAATGGTACAGTAGTAAGGATTCCTGTGAGAGAAGTCCTTGGATAGGTTCTGCTGGGAAATGACCTCAGAGACTTACGTCTTGTGCGGGAAACATAACGACCATGCAGAAGGTCACAAACAAAGGCTGCCCTGGCCAAGTCCAATGCAGAGCCAAAGCCAAAGGGGAAACCCAAGACTAAGGGAGTCAAGAAACCAAGAAGAGGGAAAGAAAACATTCTCCCTAACTCACCTACCACTGAGGTGGTGTCAAGATGTGAATTTCCGAGTGGACTAAAGTACCTCCGTCCCCAAGCACCAGTCAGAGAGGCAGTAGCTATTCGCTGACCGATTAGTGGGGCCACAGGTGGGCTGGAACAGCAGCACAGGATCCCCACATAGCTGAAAAGGAACAAAGCAAGGTTATAGACACTGTAGCTGACCACACAGTAAATTGCTGAGCCAAGCAAACCACCTACATATGGGGCACCAGGGCTGGGATTGAGGATGGGAGAAGAAGAGAACCCCAGGAGCAGGAAAGACTCCCCTTTTGTAGAGATGCAGTAAAGGATGTAGCTGTGAGGTTGAACAGTTCCAGCAAGAAGTTCCAGCAAGAAACAATCCAAGTTGAGAGTCCACAAAATCCACAGTTCTGTATCCAGGGAAAAAGGGGAAAAAAGGTCCAGTTCACTAAGGCATAAGGAAGTTCCAAAAGCAGTCCAGAAAGCCAATCCAGAGGTCAAGCACAGAAAACCAGCCAGGAGAAAGAACACAAGGGGAAAACACCAAACACCAAAATCCAGGGAAAATCCAGGTGCAGTCCGGTAGAGAAAGCTGAGATCAGGTATCACAGGAGCAGAAAGAACACAGGATGCCAAATGCTGGTCGGAAAACAGATGAGAAGCACAGGGCGGCCTGTTGTGTATCTTTTTATACTGATTTCCTGGTTGGCGAATCACGTGATCCCTTGCAGATCACGTGACTGGAGGAGCGCGTACGCCGGGCATAGAGGATGCGCTATGACAACCTCCAATTAAGATGCGGCTTCCTCCGCAACTGTGCAGCTCCCAGTGGGCTCCCAGCCACGCCACTTCCCCCGGGAAACGTGAGTGGGTGAATCGGGGCAGACCGCAAGCCCCTGCAGACATGGCTGTGTAAGAACAGGAAGGCCCCAGAATCGGCGGTGCAGCGGGAGCCTAGGAGAGGACCGACTGCGGGGCCGTGGATGGGGTAAGTGACAAGGAAGAGGTGCTGCCTGAATTTCTTAAACCACATGACCATCCTGAACTCCAAAGTTTATTGGTTGAAGGGGCCGTGCTAGGGAAGACTTTAGTAAGAGCCAACGTGAGTGCCCATCTTTAGAAGGCCTTGGGTGACAGGCCTGCTCTCAGCTTGAGGGTAAACATCCTGGGAAGCATAGGATTTATTGGGAAGGTGGGCTCCTGTACAGTGAGCCCACAGAATCTACTGAAGGTGACCATAGGAGGTTGGTGGCCCACCTTCAAGTGAGACCCTTCCTCCTACATTTGGCGCATGAAGTTCCTCTAGCTGGTCACCTTGGGATCAAGCAGAGGCTATCCATGCATTTCTACTGGCCCAGGATGGGGGGGTCCAGGTGGAAGGCCATTGGAGGAGTTGTGTCACTTGCCAGATTTCTGGTAACGGTGGTTCTACAATGCAGGCTTCATTGGTGCCACTCCCTGTGGTGGGGGTGCCATTTGAGGGGGTAGGGATTGACATTGTTTGTCCCCTTGACAGTCCGACATCCTCTGGCAATAGGTTTATCTTGCTGTCGGTTGATGATGCCACCAGATATCCAGAAGCCAACCCATTGAAGACTGATTCCCAAGTCAGTTGCAAAAGTATTGCTAGGCATTTTAAAAGGGTTGGCTTCCCTAAAGAAGTTGTGTCAGACAGAGGCAGCAATGTTATGTCTAAGTACATGCAAGCCATGTTGCAAGAGTGTGGGGTCACTTATAAGATTTCATTAGCTTATCACCCACAAACAAATGGCTTAGTTGAGAGGTGTACTAGAACTATCAAAAGCATGATTGGTGTTCTGGGAGAACCTCAAAGGAGAAAATGGGATCTCCTGTTACCATGCTTACTTTTTGCCTACTGAGGGGTACCTCAGGATGGTGTTGGTTTCAGCCCCTTTGAACTTCTTTTTGGTCACCCTGTTAAGGGACCACTGGCCACAGTCAAGGAGTGATGGGAACCCCCTACTCCTTCCATCACTACCAATGTAGTGGACTATGTGTTGGGAAGAGAATGGTCCTTCTGAAGGGCTCAGGTCAGTGATAAATTGAAGGCAGGTCAGACTCTGGTGAAAAATTGGTATGACAAGAAGGCTTCACTTATTCACTTCACCCCAGGCCAGGAAGTGCTGATTATGACTTCTATAAGGCCTAGGGCCCTACAGGACAAATGATGAGGCCCTTATACCGTTAGGGAGCAACTGGGTGAGGTAAACTACTTGGTGGACCTTAAGAGACCTGGTCTGGCCCCCAAAGTGTTCCACATAAATAGGCTGAAGGCTTTCATCTGTAGGGCTGAAATAGAAGCACTACTTTTGCCCTCAGACAGAGAGGAAGAAGAACCTGAACCTCTGCCTGAATTATTCCAGGGTAACCCTTCAGATGGTTCCAGAGAGGGTGTCCATGTGGCCCCTCACCTGACTCCTACCCAGCAAGAGGAAGCAAGAACTTTGCTTAGGCAGTTCGCCCCCTTGTTCTATCGGACCACAGGTTTGACACCTTGGTGCAAACACAAAAATGACACAGGAGACAGTGTGCCTACCAAAAGTAGAGGGTACGGAATGTCAGATAAGGTGAGATCTTACATAAAGGCGGAGGTCAACAAGATGTTAGATCTTGGGGTGATTGAACCCTCTAGTAGTCCATGGTCCAGTCCTGTGGTTCTGGTGCCAAAGGCAGGTACCTCTGAGTTGAGGTTCGGTGTGGATTACAGGGCTCTGAATGCTGCCACCAGGACAGATGCTCAGCCCTTGCCTAGAACTGATGAGCTGGTGGATACCTTAGGTGCCTCCAAGTACGCCAGCACATTGGTAAATATACCTAGCAGAGCATGCCAAGGAGAAGACCGCATTCTCAACCCCAGAGGGTCTTTACCAGTTCAGGGTAATGCCCTTTGGATTGAAGAATGCACCTGCTACCTTTCAAAGGCTTGTGAATCATGTCTTAAATGGGTTGGATGAATTCTGCTCAGCATATCTGGATGATATAGCAGTCTTCAGTGCCACCTGGGAAGAACATGTGAAACGCCTGGGAATAGTATTGCAGGCTCTTCAGAGGGCCCGCTTGACCATGAAGGCCAGCAAGTGCCAGACTGGCCAAGGATCTGTGGTCTACCTTGGACATGAAGTAGGTGGAGGGAGAATTCAGCCTCTACCCAGTCAAGTACAAGCAGTACAAGACTGGCTTAACCCCCCACTACCCAAACTCAGGTGAGAGCCTTCTTAGGCCCACTGGGTACTATCGTAATTTCATACAGACTATTGCACCATATCTGCCCCTGGCTGCTTTCACCACTCCAAATAAACACACAAATGTCTCTTGGTCTGAGGAGTGTGAGAAGCTCTTCAATGGCTGAAGGGCTCCCTGTGCCAGGCCCCTGCCCTCTGGGGCCCTGACTACAAACATGCTTTTATTGTGCAGACAGATGCCTCAGACACTGGGGCCCTGACTACAAACATGCTTTTATTGTGCAGACAGATGCCTCAGACACTGGGATAGGTGCTGTACTATCAGAGGTAGATGAGAAAGGCAAGGAACACCCGATTGGATTCATTAGTCGCCAGCTTAAGAACAAAGAGCTCAGGTGGTCCACTGTAGAGAAAGAATGTTTCTCTGTTGTGTGGGCCCTAAGGAAGCTGAGGCCCTACCTCTATGGGGCCCACTTCACTGTGCAAATGCCCATAAGCCCTTAAAGTGGCTAATGAACATCAAGGTAGAGAAGCCAAAGTTGCTCAGGTGGTCTGTAAGCCTGCAAGGGTTTGCCTTCACCACTGGGCACAGGCCAGGTGTCCAACATAGCAACAGTGATGGGTTGTACAGAATGTTTAGTCGACCTGAACATGAGACTCATCCAGCAGTGGATTAAGTCTCCTGTCCTTAAGTCTGGGAGGGGCGAGTGTTGGGTGCAATTTTCACTCCATTTGTGAACCCCCAAACTTTTAGATTTTGTTTGGAGTACCTAGCATGACTTTTCCAGTGGGGCACAGCCTTCAGCTGCACGCCTCTGGGCTTTCGTTCATTTGTTATGGGGAAACTGATGCATCCTTCAGGTTGTCAGTACTGGGAAACTATGTTCCCCTTAGTCTTCGAGTTTTTTGCCATTTCTTGGTAACAGATTATCTATGTTCCAGGTACCTTACAGTACTGCGCATAGGGGTCCTTTTGTTTTATGGCCCTAGCCACCCTCTAAGGATTTTTTGGTGTTTGTGCAAGTGTGCCTACGACGAACTGGTGGCAGAAGTTTAGATTAAAAGTATTTTTACTTCGTTTTTATGGACCATACCGCGTTTACCGCGTTTGGTTCAAGACTGTGGCCAGTGCCGAAAATGGCCGTGCCACAAAGTCTTTTGTTCTGTCCTTTGGCCATTTTGTCCCTTTGCCTTCCCCAGGTCCAGAGACCCGGGTATTACTTATTTGGGCATGCAGCCTCCTGGGAAAACCACACCTTTTGCTGCTCCTGCATGTCACGTGTGCCCTAGGAAGAGGTTTGGGACTGTCTGGTCCCAATCTACACTACTGGTGGCAGTATGTCTGGTAGCCATGAATGACTGGAACCACTGTGGGCCACGATTGGCCCACGGCTGGCGTGCATGCAAGAGAGCAGATCTTCCATTGGCTATCTGAGATTTGAGCGCAAACCGAATCTCGGATAAGAGAAGGGGTTCTGCATCCATTCCAGGCCGACTTACTGAGGTTCATACAAAACTTCATAAGGAGCCAAGTATCCTTAACAAGAAAGCAGACTCAAGGAACCGCTGTTGACGTGCTAGGAAGGTTTGGCACCCTGACTCTGCTGTTGCCCTGTCTGACCCCGGTTTCTTCATCGAACCAAGAAGACCTGAAAGGGCGCTTCGCCCCTTTGGAGTAGTGGGAACAACTACTCTCGGCTTCTCCTAGTTACACTCGCAAGGAGCCTCTTTGGAAGTGTTCCTGGGCCATCCAGTGAACTGTCCAACTCGAACCCAGGGTATCGCAAAGGAACGCTGCCGAGTTGAGACTCAAGACTTGAGGAATCGCTAGCTTGTGGGCCTGAAACTGCAGGGTTAACACCTACAGCCGAAGTGGGCTAAACTGCCAAAGTTTAGCCTGGACTGTGTCGAGGGTCGGTGATTAGTTTCCTAACTTCACGGTGCTGCCAGCGCACATTCATTCATTTTTATTCAGAAGTGTCCCTCAAAAGATACTCACCTTGGCTGGGATAGCCGGCACTCCCCAGCTATTCCCGAACTCGAACGCCACTCTATCTGCAAGGGTAGACCCTCTTCTAGGAATAGGAACTTGTACTTCATCGCCTCAAGCCCCTTCCTGAGCAGCTACAGTAGCCTGAAGAGTATCCACTTACCGCTTTACGCACAACCACACGTTGTTAATGCACAACAGTACTTTGAGCGCTAGGCTCCTCAGTTCATAGGGCTTGACTAGATAAGTTAGGGATTGTTGATGAAGGACTGCCTACACTGATATATGTGACAAACTAACCCCTTTCTGTTGCAGGTTGTGGTTAATTTCCTACCCCCATCATCAGTATTAGGCTATTCTCAGAATTGTAAATATGTTACATAGTGAACAATCGTGTGTGGTATTGTTTCTTCATAACAGTGGTTTAAGTGTGTTTTAATTTTAAAGGCCTACAATAAATGTATTTTTGATACATCTGTCTAAGAGTAATCTGTGGAGTTTTGCTGTGTGTGCTCATTGTGGCCTTCCAATCACCCCCCCCCCCATCCTGAGACTTAGTCATGACCGCCTGCCAAGCTACCGTAGATTGGTCTGGTTTGTCCAAAGGTTCCCCAGTTCCAATAAACGGGGATGGCCTCCTAAACTTCTACCCACCAGGTCAAAGTTTAGAAATCCAACTTAACAATCATGTGGGACTTCCTGAAATTGAAGGAGAAGCCCAGTCTGTGCAGAGAGTGGCAGGTGGTGCTGAGATGTTCCAGGACCTATTCGGGAGAACTGGCCCTGATAAGACAATCGTCCAGGTAGGGGTGGACGTGAATCCACCCCCCCATGAAACTCATTGCCACCACTGCCATTAAATTGGTGAAAACCCTCGGGGCGCAGGTCAGCCCGAATGTGCCTGTGATGAATAGGCACATGGAAGTAAGCGTCCTGAAGGTAAAAATGATACCATCCTATCCTGAAGGATCTGAGAAAGGGTTGAACTTGTCCTTCTTTAAGGTACTTGTGCAAGTATCTCAAGTTCAAAATGGGTCTTAACCCTCCGTCCATTTTGGGGATTAAAAAGGAAGGCGGGTACCACCCCCTGTTCCTTTCCGTCAAAGGTACTAGCTCTTTAGCACCTTTCTCCAGCAGACTGGAGATCTCCGGCACGAGCAACGGATCAGGAATTTTGAAGGCAGTGGCTCCCCAGTGGCCTTCTTAAAAAGAGGAGGCAGTGACACTGGACAATGTTTGCAAGGCCCAAGTAATGCCCCGCCATTCTTCCAAATGCTGACCGAGGCTGGCCCCCACCGCAGTCCTGTGGACTAAGGCCCGAGAGGGGTTTTGAGGCAGCATGATTATTGGCTGATTGTAAGGCATCTGTTACCTGGGCATACTTAGCACCGCTTTCTCGTCCACCATGAGGGAATTTTCTCTGGCCTCTTTCACTGACCTGGCCTCTCGCTCTTCCAAATGAGGAATAGTAGCAAAAGGATAGATCCTTCCATGCCTGAGCAGTATGTTGAGAAGGTTGAGGCTGTCCTATAGCGGAAATGAGAGGCTTGGCCGCTGCCTTTCAGGTCTGTAATTTTTCAAGGCTTTCCTCAGACTTGTTGCCAAAAAGATGTGTCATCAAAAGGCATGTTAAGAAACCTGGACTGTACATCCAGTGCAAACCCAGACTTTCGTAAGCACGCAAGCCTGCGCATTACTGTGCTAGCCACCATGGCTCTGCTAACGCTATCGGTTTATAGTCATAATGTCGACAACAAAAATGTCGACAGTCAAAAAGTCGAAAAAAAACGACTTTTTTTTCAATGCATTTTTTTTTCGAAATGGGGGGGGTTCCCCCCCAGCCCCCCTTTTTTTTATTTTTTTTTTTATTTTTCCCTTTTTTTTACTCCCGAACCCCTAAAATAAATATATAATTAAAAAAAACGAAAGTCGACATTTTTTTTTCGACATTATTTTGTCGACATTTTTGTCTGTCGACATTTATTTTTCGACATTATGACTCCCCACCAACGCTATCATCAGAGTTCAAACCTGATTCGGTTGGATTTACAGATTGCGTCCTTTCCATCTTTTACGATATTAAGGAAACCCTCCCTTTCTTCTATACAGTCCCATAAGGTGTGGGTGAATTTGGCCAGAGCGCAAGTGGTGTTGATAGACTTAAGAGCCATACTACTGTTTGAAAAAAACCCTTTTCGCTAGTGTGTCAAAGGGCTTGTCGTCCCTATCTGGTGAGATGGTAGGATAAGCCGCTTGCCTAGACGTGGATGTGGCAGCCTGCACCACAAGGCTTTCCGGGGTATGATGCCTTGAGAGGTATTCAGGGTCAATGCTAGATGGTTTGTATTTTTTGGTCAAAGTTTTACTGACAACATGGTTGGTTCAAGGGGACGGCGAGTTCGCCATCACTCAATGCTAAGTGAAATGGTAAAATAGGGCATTTTTGTGGACCCTTGTCTAGAATGTCTGTTAGGTCATCCTGCTCATAGGCAGTAGCTGGCCTCCTCCAACTCAGGTATTCTGTCACTCTGTTCATTAGTTGTCTGTATGATATGATATATGGCATTTATAACGCGCCCATACACAAGTGTTTGGAAAACAGTGGGAAACAGACAACGATCCTACTACGCCAGGTGACATTCAGATCGCGCAAGTGCATGGGTAGGGAGAAAGGGCAAGTGCCTGGGGGAGGGTAGAGGGGGAAAGTACAGTGCAAGGGATGGAAAGAATAAATAAGGTAATAAAATAATACAAGCGGCCAGATGGTGGCAAGTGCAAGGTAAGCGCAATACAAGTGCTGGTAGGGGACTGTAGGGATACAGAAAACAGTCCCCAGGTGCGATCGGTTGCCGTGGGGGCATGGCAAGTGTGCAAAAAGCAGGGCCTGGATTGGATCCAAGATCAGAAAGGGTGGCCAGGTGACCAGTGCAGTTTCAGCCAGGAATCTCAGCAGGGGAGAGATTCAGAGAAAGCAGAAGCAAAGAGGAAGGTTTTGAGGTGTTTCCGGAACCGGAGATGGTTCTCCTCAGGTTTCAGGGAGGCTGTTCCAGAGGGAGGCCCCTGTTGAAGAGAGAGCTCGACCACCCACTCGTTGCTTGGAGAAGCGACTGACCCTGAGGGAGTTGGAGGCAGATGAGCGAAAAGCTCGAGAAGGAAGGTATTTGGGAAGAGAGAGTTGAAGGTATTCCGGCCCCAGACCCCAGAAAGCCTTATGGACAATGCAGAGTGTTTTGAATGTAATCCTTGCAGCCACTGGGAGCCTGTGCAGAGATTACAGTCCTGGAGAGATATGATCCCTGGGCTTGAGGCCAAGGACAAGTCTCGCAGTCCTGTTTTGGATAAGTGTCAGAGGGCGGAGAGTATAGGCAGGCAGATTAAGACAGAGACTGTTGCAATAGTCCAGCTTTGAGAGAACCAGGGCTCTGGAGATGGTGAGCTTCTGGGGGAAGGAGAGGAAAGGAAGAATACCTCTGAGGAGGTGCAGCTGGTAGTGGGATTTCTTAGAGACATCAGAGATGTGAGGGGAGAAGGAGAGTGTGGAGTCGAAGATGACCCCAAGGTTTTTAGCCTTGAAAGTGGGGGCAGGAAGAGGGCCAAGAGAGGCCGGCCAGAGAGCTGCAGGGAAGGAGGGAGTGGGTGTGCCGATGAGTCGGATCTCAGTTTTACTGGCATTAAGGCAGAGGTCATTGGCGGTACACCACTCCTGGATAACAGACAGAGATGAGGGAAGGAGAAGAAGAGGCCGAGGGTAGCCTGAAAATGAGCTGGGTATCATCCTCATAGCACTGAAAGTTGGGGCAGAGAGCGGCGATGCGATGGGCAAGGAATGCCAAGTATTGGTTGAACTGCCAGGGAGAGAAGTTAGACCCCTGGGGGACACCACAGGTAGAGAAAAAGATATTGGAGAGGAAGGACCTGAGTTGGAACTGGGAGGGTCGTTTGGAGAGGAAAGACATCAGCCACGCCAGAGCCTGTCCAGTGATACCCAGGTTGTCACGGAGATGGTTGAGCAGGATGGCATGATTGACAGGGTCAAAGGCAGAAGAGAGATCAAGTAAGATGAGGACACACAGGGTGTTGGAGTCCAGGTTGGAGAGCAGGTCTTCACGGATGTTCAGGAGAGCAGTTTCCGTGCCCTGAAGCAAGACTGATGGTCATGAAGATTGATGGTCATGAAGACAACCAACAGATTTGGTGTGGAGATTAAGCTGGGAGATGGCAAGTTTCTCCAGGAGCTTGCCCAGGAAGGGAGTGATAGAGATAGGGCAATAGTTGGCTGGGCAGAAGGGGTCAGCTGAGGGTTTCTCAAGAAGAGGGTGCACAAGGGAGTGCTTCAGGGAGGAAGGGAAGACTCCGGTGGCGAAGGAGTGATTGCAGAAATTGGCCAGGGCAGGAGCCAGGGAGTCAATGTGGCCTTGATAGTTTTGGAGGAACAGCGGTTAACCTGTTTCGACGAGACTTTCATAGATCGACTTGTCGAGAAACCTTGTCTGCAGAGAAAAGGGGAAATGCAGAGGATGGGGTGGGGGTGGGTGCAGAAGGATCAGAGGAAGAGCAGGGAGTAGAGGGAGGGAGGTGATAGGAGGAGAGTGAGGACAGGATGTCCTGGGTTTTTGAAATTAAGTGAGAAGCCAGTGCCGTGCAGAGGGCCTGGGAGGGGACAGGAGAGGTAGTGACAGCGGAAGGATTGGCCAGTTCCTTGCAGATTTTAAAGAGTTCAGCCGAGTTGTTAGATGCCGCAGAGATGCAGACTTGGATATGGGCTCTTGTCTTGGTGAGAACGGAGAGCCGGTATTGCCTTTGCAGCAGGCCAGTTTGTTAGAGGATGAACATGAAGCACACCATTTCCTCCGCATGATGCCTCAGCGTGCTCAGATGGGTCAGACGTGACAAAGTCAATTTCAGGGCCACTTGCACTCTTTAGGATCTCATATACATTTTCAAACCTGGACTCATCAGACACTAGTGCCTCTGGAACATTAGGTGTCCCATTTTCCAGTACAAAAGGTGGAGTATCCTGGTCTAAGGTTTCCGCCCCCTCACAAATAAAGGAAAGAGACTTTAATAAGTCCTTCTTGGGCAACGAAGACGTAGGTAGCTTTGGCACCTTCGACACCAAAAGGTGATGCCCTTGACGGGCTTGACCCGTGACTCAAAGAAGTGTTTGAGAGTAGAGGAACAGGCCTCTCCTCGACGGCTCGCGAGAGGCTGACAGCTTTCGGCCCGGGCTTGAGGGCACGCAAGCTTTAGCCTACTTCGACTCCTTATCGGCATTCGCAAGAGCAACACGGTTGTGACACTTTACGATCTCCTTCGAAGGGGCCGGGACAACCTTTACAAAGATTACCATCATCTGGAGATGGAACGTCTCCCATTCAGCTTTTGACCTATCTGGGCAGGACACCTTGCAGTCAGGAGAGGAGAGGATTTGTAGGAGGAAGAAGGAGCCTTATGATGCTTTTTCTTTGATCTTTTCCTCAACGACAAGTGACGGGAACCGCTACGAGATTGAGAACGTTTCTTATAATGTTTTCTCTGCGGCAACTCACCCCCTCGAACTATGTTCGTCCGATGATGATCTTTTCAAAGGCGTTGCGAAAGGGGACTTCTGAGGGGGCTACCAGTAGCCTGTTTCCCCTTTCGTTCCTTGAGTGCCTTCCCTGTCAGACTGACAGGAAGCACAGTCTGCCGTCTTGTGATCTATGCCTAGGCACCACAGACAAACGCAGTGAGGATCGGTAATAGACATCTTTGACCCACACTCGACGCATTTCTTAAAACCGGTTTTAGGGGTTGACATTTTTAGAATAATCGTAATACTTGACAGAAGAACTGCACCGTATCCGAAGCCAAGCCAGCAGGAAAACGGAATTGAATAACAGGCGCTGTGCGTGCTATATATACTGTCGATTATATCAGCCTCGAGAGGGGATGGAAGCCTTAGAGGGAAATGGAGTCGACAACGAAGCACAGCGCCCTCTACCACAAAACAAATTTCCGAAGCAGCTGAAGGATTTACCATAAAATGAGCAATATGTGGGAGGAAACAATCCATTCAAATGTTGATACCAAGCTGTTTATATCTTCCTTGCTATGTGCTGTTTGAAGGAGAGGTGTCTGTTGATGGCAAACAGAAGGGACTTGGCACAGGTGGCCAGCTGGTGTGTGAAGCCCTCAAGGTGCATAGCAGAGAACCACGTCTGGATGTCACGGTGCTCGGTGTTGATGGGCTGCAGTAGGAATTCAGTCTTGGAGGGGTTGAGCTTCAGGCAAGCACTGGACATCCACAACTGGATCAATGAGAGGCAGGCCTTTTCGATAGAGGATATCTTGAGGTAGGCCTGTGTGTCATCTGCGTATTGGTGGATGTGGATGATGTGTGGAATGAGATTTGCTGTAGCATTTTGTTCATTCATAACACACTGCAAAACTATCAATGTCATATCATCTTACCAGAAAATGGAATTAAGTCTAGCATAATGTCGCCTTGTATTAGCAACACAGACAAAAAAAGGGCTACCATTTAAGGTCAAATATATGCCTTGATCTGTCAGAGGTTTTCCACTTGCTTACTGATAAAAAAGGGAACCATATTACTCTGCTCTGACTGAGATAATTAAGTAAAATATGAAGCGTCAAGTCAGAAACTAGAAGTTCTATGCTGTTCGGCTTTCTTTTATTGTGCAGATGTTTGTTTGTTTATTTATTTGTATAGCGCGCCGGGCCGTCAGGCATCTGGGCGCTTGAAATAGATTAGGTTACAGGTACATGGTTAAACATGAGAGTACAGTACAGTAGAAAGCATTGTAAAAGGTAATTACATTGTAAAGGGTACATAAAATATGTTACAGGTATATAGGCAAAGAAGGATGGTACAGTACAGTGTAGGGCAATATACAAGGATAATTACAGTGATTAAGTATACAGGGAATATACAGTGTACATATATACAGGCAGTGGTATGGGCCTCAGTGGTCATTGGCGTGCAACCAATATTTAACATTAATCTTGAAGACAGGGGGTGGGGGTAGTGCTCTAAATGGGTCTGGAATAGAGTTCCAGAGTTGGAATGCCAGGACTGGAAAGCTAGATCCTCCTGTTTTTTTTTTTGAGTTGGGCACTCTGATACAATTACACTGTGCTTTTCTGATGGGCCTTTCTGAAGTATGTTTGAGGAACCACTCAGACAAGTATGTGTGTGCCTTGTTATTGATACATTTGTGCGTCAGGTTCAGTGACTTGTTTAATTCTATCTTTGATAGCTAGCCAGCTGATGGATCGTTTTGCATGCGAGATTTGTAGGCCTTTAGGGATGCCGAGAGCAGCTCTTAAGGCATTGTTTTGAAGAGTTTGGAGTTTGTTAGTGTTTTGTATACTGGTGCTCAGATAAAGTGTGTTACAGTAATCCAATTTGGATACGATTAGAACCTGGGCAATAGTGAGGCAGCTCTCTGTGGCCAAGAATGGTTTACATGCATAGATATGTTTGCATGTGTAGCTAGTTGCAGAGGCTGTGGCGTTTACTTGTTTGCTCAGGTTGAGAGCCGAGTCAAGATAGAAGCTTCCTTAGCAATTTTTATCTTAATGCCATCAATAATAATGGCATTGTATTGGATGGGGAGTTTATTGAGTCTGTTGGTGGTGCCGATGATAAGGAGTTCAGTCTTTTCGTCATTAAGACAAAGGCTGGGTGTGGCCATCCAGGTTTGTATGATCTGGTAAATTCTATTGATTAGCCCTACGTCTGTGTCATAGTCACCCTGGATAGGGATAAGGATCTGGGAGGCGTCAGCATAATTAGTGTATGAGACACCCATTTTGTCAAGTATGTCGAAGAATGGCTTTGTAAATATATTGTACAAAGTAGGGGAAACGCAGGACCCTTGTGGTACTCCACACATAATATGTACTGGGTCTGCTGAAGCAGAAGGGGAGAAATCTCTGATAGTTCTGTTGTTAAGAAAAGAGTTTATCCACGTGGAAACCTCTTTGGAGAAGTTGGCGGCGGTCTTGAGGTGGTTACATAAAACTTTATGGTCAACCAGGTCAAAAGCAGCGGAGAGGTCTAGGAGTAGGAGGATAGAGATTTCTCCTTTGTGTCATGTTCCGGCTTTCGATTCCCCTGTATAGCCGTGGGATCAAGAATAACTGGGGATTGCCGTGGAGCTTGTTACAGCGAAAATCTCAGGGAAACTACATTGCCCAGCATTCCCCGTCTAAACACGGTCACGTGATACAGAAGCGACGTGCCTCACGGCTTCCTGATGTTAAGACTACTAGTATCGGTAAGAAACACTCCTCAGATGCTCCTTAACTGTGTTGTGGATTCACGTTAAGTCGCATCTGTAATTACGTCCAATTGGTATCCCGATCCTTGGATTGTTTCAAAGGACTGCCTTTCGTCTGTTCCTTGTCTGTTTCCTGACGCCCGGTTCCCCACTCCTCAAAGTGCTTGTTTACTCGGTTATTGAATTCCTAGACTTCCTCCCGACGCCGCACTTCTCTCTGCCCCTGGATCTGCTTGTCGCATTGGAACTTCTGTTGCTGGCTCAGCTTTATGTCCGTGCACTAACTTCCTGCTATCCTGCTTACGCGGAACATAGTTTGTGAATCCGCTTTGTGCACTACCCTGGTTTCACCTCCTTTTCCTAATCTGCACCTCAGCATCTTTTACAGTGACCGCTGTTCGTTCTACTGCAGTTTGGTCCTTTTTGTGCACTTACCTGCGGTGCGCTTACCTTCTGCTTTCTCCCACTCCAGTGACCTCGGACGCTCTGCTGTTTTCTACTCCGGTCACTTACCTGCTGCACAACTACACCCATGTGACCCCTGGACGCTCTGCTGTTTTCTCATCCCGGGTCACCTACCTGCAGTTCACCTGGATCTCTTGGCTCCTTTTCTACTTGGATTTGTTGGAACTTTCTTAGACGCGCCCTTGTGTCGTTCGTGTTAGCTTTGTTGGAACTTTTGCACGTGGATTGAGACTTGTTCTTGGGACCTGGTTCTTCTTTTCTGCAAAGTCTTCTCACAGGATATGTAGGTTCTTCACATTCTAACTTGACTCAGCAGGTAAGAGTGGGGTGTACTGTAGGGGGTGTTGCGGAGTTCGTGGACCAGAGGTTTGTTGCTCACATTGTGGTATTGTTTTTTCCCTCTAGCTCTGTTTCTGCTCCTGACTTTTCGCTCAAGCCGCTGGCCTGGCAGGTATCATGTCTACCCTGCAGGCCGCACTCTTGGGAGAAAGGTTTTTCTGTCTTCGGTTTTTGGTTGTTTTGAGCCGGCTCACTCTCATTGCCCTAGAGATCACAACACTTTGTCTTCCCGGTCAGTCATTTGGTTCTTGAGGTCGAGTAAGGCTGTTTCCGTTCCGTGCCAGGGCCTGAAACCAGATTGTCGGGTGCCTAATAGGTTATTGATCTCCAAGTAAGATTGAATCTGGAGATAGGCAGCTCTGTCTAGAATTTGTAGAAGGATTGATACTGTTGTGATTGGTCTGTAGTTGGTCGGGATGCTAGGGTCAAGGTTAGGTTTTTTTAGGAGTGGAAGTATCCAGGCATCTTTACGGATGATAGGAACAGAGCAGGAATTGAAAGATGAGTTAATAAAAGGTGGTAACAAAGGGCGCTAGGTCTCTTGCAGCTTCCTTGATGATAGGTGCAGGGCATGTATCTCCAAGGCACCGTGAGGGTTTGAGAGATCTAATGATGTTTTCGGTCTCAAAGGTTGAGGTAGACCTACATTTAAATTGGTTAAGTAGTTTAGTTTGATTGTTGGTGAGTTCTAGCAGGATGGCTTCTTGAGTTTCAAGAGCGATCTTATGAAGCGATGATTTTTTGGCTAGTATTTTGTCTTGAAAAATTGTTATTTTGTTGCAGAGGGCGTTTTGTATTAGTACACCAGATTTTGTCTTTGGTGCATGAGTTAACAGGGGTGATGGGGGATTCTAATTCTCCGAGTGTAGAGAAAATGTCCCTGGTGCTTGAGTTCGCTTTTTTAATTATGTCGTTGAAGGTATCTTTTTTGGTTTGTACGATTTCTTTTTTGTATTTGTTTGTAAGGGAGGTGAGGAGATTCTTGTTTTGGGTGGATGGGTTCTTTTTCCAGCCATTTTCTGCCTGTCTTTTTTCCTTGCGGAGGGCTTTTAGACTGGGGGTGAAAAACGTATTTAGGTGAGCCGTCTGTTTTTCTTTACTCAGTTTTAGAGGGGCAATGATGTCTATAGCTGATTTAATGGTATTATTGTATAGATCAGCCAGTTCTGTGGTGTCAGTAGGGAGGTTGGCATTATTAGTGATAGGTTGAATCAGGGGTAGGAGTTTGGCCATTGTTATGTTATTTTTGCATCTAGTATAAGCTGATGGAGCCAAAGACTTAGTAGCGTTAGGTTGGGGGCTATCTTGGATAGTGAACAAGATCAGGTAGTGGTCTGTCCATATGCAAGGCTCAGAGGAGGAAATGCGCCGGGTGCAGCTGCTGTTAGCGACCCAGTCCAAGGTGAGGTGTAGATGATCGCTACACCACCCCCTTTAGCTGTTACTCTATCTTTTCTGAAGATATAGAAGTTGACTGGCACAGCTAGAGCGATAGCAGGTCCAGCTGCTTTGTGGAACCATGTCTCGGTGACTGCTAGGAAGTCTAATTGGTTACAGGTAATGATGCCAGAGATCTCAGAGGCTTGTGCCACAAGGGATCGAGCATTGATGAGGGCTCCTTTAATTTTATAGTTTTCCGTGGTTGGGATTTTGATAGTAATGTTGGCAGTTTTTGTAGTATTAGGATTGTGCAGCAAACATTTAGTATTTAGGTTGGGTTTGGATATGGGTAGATTATGATGGGGTTGTTTTGAGGGTGGGTGGCACAGTGCTTTTGTGTATGTAGGTGGGGGCTTGGTTAGTCTGGAGCCAACTCTGTAATTCCTCCATTTAGTGGTACATGGTTGGCTGGACAAAGATTTGTTGATAGGTCTTTGGATCCTTTGTAATTCTGCACAATGTAACATATGGTTACTGCTCATGTCCAAAGTTTTTGAACTTGGAATAGTTGGAGGAGGAGGTAGCAGGACAATGTTACAATTATTAGGTATCGTGCCGATAGCCTTAAGCTGAGGTAGGAAGGTGGTTGGTGCAACATTTTGGGCAGGGGGTAAGTTAGTGGCCATAGATGGGTTGAAATGGCTGAAGGGTGCTGACATGGTGTTAATGGGAAGAGTGGTAAGGCTTGCAAGGTGGCCCGTGATGAGCATCAGGGGTAATAACATATCTGGGTTCAAAATAAAGCAGTCGGTTATGTAGTATAGTAGTTTAGTTTCTAAGAGGTTAGCAAGGTGTCTGTGCAGACGTTGAAACTATATACTAATATGCATGGCGAATACAGTTAGAGCATTGAGATGCAAATGTACAAGGTATAGTTATGGACTTTCCTAGACTCATGATGGGTGAGGAGAGACAAGTTTAGTACAATCTCAGCTGGTGGTGGTGAAGCATAAATGAATACAGTCATTATTTCTCTCACATGCAGAGAGCATAAGTACACACATTAGATTATAGCAAATGCGTGCAAGAGTCTAAAATATATGCAGCAATTGGTTAGCAGCACACATGCAGATGTGTATATGCGTATAACAAAATCATGTATCTCAGTTTCCGGCTAACATGTGCAGGCATATGTAGTAGGTTGCATATGTAAACTGGAAAGGATATTATATGTAACTTAATATATGGCTTGCCTTACAAATACAGTGGCATGTAACAGCCTCCTTGTTCTGGTAAATGCACCTGTCTGGAAATACACCCTCCCACCCTACTGTTCATTCTCTTCTGTGCAGCATGGCAGTTTTTGATCTCGGCCAACTGATTTTTGGCCACTCCCACCATGTGTGCTACACTTTTCTTTCATGTTCGCTCAACCTTAACTCTGATACACTTTCTGTCCCCATACCCTGGTCAGATCACATGGTAATACCCCCCCCCCCCATCACCTTCAACTCTATGATTCCTCTAGAGGCACTACTTTCCCTTCCAACCTAGCGGTGGCCCTGAAAGACACTGGGTAAGGAGGATTTCTCCCTGGCACTTACTGCTACCCCTTACCCCGTCTCGTTGAATCAGAGCTACCATCATCACCTTTTCCTCCAACTCTAGCCTTCAAGTGACTTAACTGATTTATATGGCTCTCTTTTAGCTCCCTGCTCTGTGAATGTAACCTCTGCCAAATTATATCAGGGCCACACACGTCCCATTCTCAGTGCATCCCTTAAGACAAATACTGAACCATCTTTTCTGACCCTGCTGTACTCACGCCCATGTATGGACCGCATAGTCTGGGCAAGCCATTACCACAAGGTGAAACATCAGGGTAATTCAAAGTAAGAGTATCTTACATTCCATAATTGTTATGTCAACTGCGTTGTATCACATTCAGAATGATTCTTTAGAGAAAAAATATATGTACGTGGTAAAAGCTCACATCTCATATAGTAGTTAGGGAAATGCAGGGAGGGGAACCAATGAATCACTGTCAATCATACCACAAAAAGCTGACATGAGTGTATAAATGACCGCAGGATTTTAGGTCCATGTTTTATTCACCCATAGGCTATTTAATCAAATCTCATGTGGAGTGGTGATTTTCGTGAACATCTAAAAAAGCGGGCATCAAGTGTAGTGTTGTGATGCCTACTTCATACAAAGTACTGTAAAAGGCTCACAACTTGTGAGTTAGAAGGTACTAATGTATTTCTTCTTAGGATACCACCCCTTGTTATTGGGGATATCTAAAGGTGGTCATGGTTGTCACCCATGGCCAGAAATGTCGACCAGTTTCGATGGGATATAGTAGTTACAACCATCTTCTTCAGGACAGTTTGGTCGATAAAGCAGTAAGTTTGTCTTCCAGCCTTGCCCAAGTGGGGGCAGAGGGTGGGGTGGCTGCTGCGTCACCTGAGAGACTAATAATCAGGGGGCCGAACAGGCAGTAGGAAATGCCTGTGTATTTCTTCTAGCTCTCTAGGGAGGTGTAGGAAGCAGACCGAGGATACAGCCCATCGCTCTGGAAATGTACCCATACATTTGGGACAGTTTTTCTCCCACACTATCCCTATTAGACAGGCGCTGCACCACACGCTGCCTAGGGATAGGCACCCATTGTAGGGACAGGGTGTTCTTCTAATAGGGCGAGATAGCTACACTCTGCCGTTGGTTCCCCTCCCTGCATTTCCCTAACTACTCTACAAGCCATTATCACATCTCTATTTTCCCAAACCCTGCTTTGAAAAGATGAGCGTGCTGCAGCAGCATAACTTCCACCTTTCAATGAGGTCTAGGTGGCTGTCCCGCGAATCCATTAGATGGAACACTGATAAAACTAAGATTCTTGCCTAGGAGGTTCCTCGTTCTTTCGGGTCCACCCTTTGGGCCCTCTTCCTTACCAGACACCTGCGTTGGTAGTAAAAAATCTCCATTTCAACTTCGATGCTGCCCTCCCTTTTATTCTGCAGATTAACCAATTCACCTCCGTGTGTCACTTTTAAAAATGCCTCCGATGTCAAACTTTACCTTTCCTCATGCTGACTGTCCATATCTCACAGACTATGATCTAATTCAATGTAGCCGTGACTGTGCAAAATCCCCATTACTTCTGCTTTTCTGCAGAAGTAATCTTCTTGAAATCCTCCAAAACTCTGCATTCTGACTGATGTTTGGGCTTTGCCATTCAGTGAACCTGAACCTCTGATAAACAAACCCATTGGGCTTCTGAGCAAGCTGAAGGTTTTCTTCAAGACCTTAGACCAATGGTCTTCAAACTTTTTTGGCCTGGGCCCCCCCGAGCAAAGTTTGGGCAGGCCGGGCACCCCCAAAGTGCCCGATGGACAGTATGTAGAAATCGCTATGTACTTTTGACTACCGTCACCACACCCTACTCCCAGTACAGACCCTGGGCTCTGCCCACCCTACTCCCACCACTATCCCAGTGCTGCCGCCCATCCTGCTCCCACCACAGTCCCATAACACAAGCATACACACATCCATACACATTTAAATAAAAAATAAATCGCCATAAACGTACCTCGCGTGGTTGCTAAAATGCCCCGCTCCAGGTTGCTCTGCCCGTATGTGCGAGAAGGCGCAGGAGCACCCCCTCGCACATACGTACATGCAGTGCCCCAGCCAGCATTTCCAATGAGCTATGCAAGGCTGGCGAAGCAAAACACCCCCAGCGTTGCATGGCTCAGGGATCATGTGCGGCTGGGGAAATTAACTGTCAAAGGCAAACAGTTTCCCTTTGACAGTTCAGCCAGCCCAGGAGCACTCCCTCAGCTGGAAAAGGCAGCTGAGGGAGTGCTCAGTGTTTCACTGGGCTGGCTCCTCGGCTCCTCCATAATCGGTGAGGTAGCCAGTGGGTGGACGCCCCCTCACCCAATATGGATGAGCCAGCAGGCTTGGATTGGCCTATAGGGAAATATGACGATGACCGTGCTAAAAATGCAAAATGCTAGTGTAGGCCAGTAAAAATGGGCCCATTTTTTGGCCAATGTGGGCCATTTTGAGGAGTTACTTCACTATGCAGCTAGTAGTTTTGACCATTGTTGCTGAATAAATATTCTTTAAATATCACCATTTGTTTACATTTGAACAAAAAACAACCCCTTGGGTACTATTCAAACAGTCTGTGACTAAACACTGAATATCCATTTGCAACTGCTGGCCATTTTTTCATTGGTGCCTAAGACCGTTTTATGTCCCAGTCTGACCATATTAGCTGCCCCTTCCCATTTCCTCCAATCTAAAAAAAAAATAAAATGTAAAAGTTTTTTTTGTTTTTACATTTCTTGCTGGGCTCTGGCGCCCCCCCCCCACAGGCCCCTCTCTAATAATGGCCTTGGATTTCTCTCCTCTACATTTAAGAGGTATACCCCATACCGAACTCCCTGGTCCACCAACTTGGGGACTGGTCTCTCCACCACAGACCGGCTGCAAGAAATGACTTCCGTCTTGTAAAGGAACACTCTACAACACGAAATAAAAATAGTAATGTTCACAGTCATGAATACGTCTGCAACACAGTAAAGATGATTATGACGGTTCATAACGATTATATTAATGGCAATTAAACTTTATTGAAAAGCATAAACA
Source organism: Ambystoma mexicanum (assembly GCF_040938575.1). Taxonomy (NCBI): domain Eukaryota; kingdom Metazoa; phylum Chordata; class Amphibia; order Caudata; family Ambystomatidae; genus Ambystoma; species Ambystoma mexicanum. The sequence goes on along the minus strand of NC_090941.1, from coordinate 845,339,155 downwards.
CAGAAATAATGTATTGAAACATGGGCCAAGGCCACCCCGTGGTTTATTGTGGTTAGTTTACAATACTTTTTGTCTATTCATGCTTTTATAAATATTCCTTAAAATGGCACTGCACTTACAAATTCAAAGAAAGAGCACAGAAGTGGAATTTCTCAGAAGCCTGAATGTTAACAATGCAGAGGAGTGAGTGGGGTCAGCCTCTGAGGTCAGTCGTTCTGAAATCCAATGTAGAATAGCCTGTAACCTGCATAGCATTAAATGCTTCCCATTAAAAGAAGAAACAATCTTTAAGGGAATTCAATTTGTCATCATTTTGATCACGCTTGACACGCTAGAACAGGTCAAAAGATTAACATAAAGGCTTACCTCCGAGTAATTTCTAGCAGGAATACTTCTGGATGAAGGCTGTCTGGAAGCTTTAAATGCTGCAATGAAAATGCATATGATAAGAAAACAAGCCACATCATCTGTAGAGAAATGAAGTGCACCTACTGCATTTTATTTATTTAAATGCCAGTGTACGTGCATGTATACACATAGCATATTATTACATTTATACAAACTACATAGTTACGATTCAGTATAGATAGTTGCTAAGTGCCATAACCCCAACGTGGTAACGAATTAATTTGTGTTGTGTGCCATTATTGTTGTTTAAGAACTTTAAAATCAGTATGTGCTTCCTAGAGAGTAGCATTCCACCGTTTATTTGGAGAAGCCTGAGATCTGTGGCTCCTTGGAGATCAGAAACAATTTGATTTTCGATGATTTGTCTCTGACTTAACATAACATCACGATTGAGGTTGAGGAAAATATGTCAACATGCGTTTGGACTGGGAGCCAGAGCAATTGTCTCTGGACTGAGGTCATGCGAGTCATCTTCCATGTTTGGGTTGGGCATCTGGCTATGCTATGTGGGATTCTGACAATATGTCAACAACTTGTTCTTTAGGCTGGTGAAAATCACGTTAAAATATCCATGTTTTGCCCAGTCTATGCTAATGTTCACTTCAATAGGGATACAGGCTTCTGTGGCTAGTTTCAATTAGTACATTGCTGTTGTGGTGCCTGGATTTGTTCAAGATGTTGATTCGGAGTTTGATGGTTTTATTTATACTGCGCGTGAGACAAAGCCCAGAGGCATAGGGGCACCAACAAGACAAATACAACAAGAAACGTGAATCAGAACGGGATCAAAGAAAACAGATCAAGCTGGGGGAATCCAGAGGTTTACTCAGATAGGAAGGTTTTCAGCATGCGCTTAAAGTGATGTAAGCTGGTGCAGGGTCTAAGGTCCAGGGGGAGAGCATTCCAGATCCGCATAAAGCTGCATACAGGAAGGATCTCTTTGCTCCACATAAGAAAGATTAGTTCTTGGGGTTTCAAGAAGGCCGGTATTGTTAGATCTCAATACTCTGCGAACCGCTAATCATCAAATATCGTTAGCTAAATACTTGGGAGCCTGCCCAAAAATGCATTTGTGCGTGATACACATCACGAGGTAGGTGATTCGACTGCGAATAGGGAGCCAGTGTAGGGCTCTCCTTCCAGCTGTGACATGTTCTATCCTTTGCAAGCTTGCAACAATACGCACTGCGCTGTTTTGAATCACCTGTAAGCGAGTCAGGTCGTGTTTGGAGATGCCAAGCAGAAGGCTGGAACAATAATGCAGTTTGGTTCCTATAGTTGCCTGCGCAACCGTGGCACGGTGGGCCGATTAAAGGAAGGGTTGTAACTGGGCCAGTAGTTCCAGATGGTAACGGGTACTAGACATGAGACTGTTAACCTGACTTTTCATAGATAATTATTTTTTTGTAATACTTTATTTTTGTATTTTAACAACCAGTCAACAACATACATGGAGTCCGATTCCCCTCACCGCCCATCCGAAACACAAGCATCATCAATACTGCATATGATTATCAGTTTGCTGCTGTGATCAAGTATTGGTCATATGGGGCCCACACCTCCGGGCATGCAATGGAAAAGTAAGTATGAAAGCAGTCTCGACATCCTGACAGGCAGCAATCTCCTGCAGCCATCCTTGCACGCTGGGAGGGCAGCCCCTCCCCCACCCCAGGCCATGGCCACTCTCCTGCACGCTAACACAAGCAACAGACCCGCCAAGCGCCTCCTCGCGGGGTGTAGGGCCCTTATACATCCCAACAGGACCAGAGTAGGATCCGGTTGCAGTGTTTCGCCTATAATCAGAGAGGTTTTGGTTAACACCCCCAACCAGAACTCGTAGATCCGTGGGCATTCCCACGCCAGATGGAGAAACCCTGCCGGGGCGAAACTACACCTGCCACACGCGGCCAGGGTATCAGGGAAGTGCTTATGGAGTCCGGCTGAAGTGTGATAGACCTGGTGCAGAAAGTTGAAATGTATTAGCTAGAATTTAGAGAATTTCTGAGTTTGTTTCAACACATACACCCAATCTTCATCATTAATAGTTTCCCTCAGAGCCATCTCCCATCGCCTCCTAGGGGCACCTCCCTCCCATTGTATCTCCGACAGCAAGCCATCATAGATCTATGAAACCAGGTGGCCCTCCCCCTGTGATTGAATCACCCCTTACAACAGTGGCTACACCAAGGGTTGCGTCGGGAAAGAAGTAAGGAGGCCCCTAAGCGCATGCCGCAGTCGGAAGTACATAAACACATTCAGCGCCAAGTTGCGACCCTGTTCCCTTGCTTGTTGGATTGTGAGGAACTCCCCGCCCACGAACAGATAGCAGAGACTTTCAATCCTCAGTTTGTTGGCCCATTGGAGATATACCCGTTCATTAGTTATAGACAGGCCAGGGATGTGGCGTGCCGGAAGGAGAGTAGAGTACAGAATAGTGAGGCCCACCCTGCCCGCCATCTTTTTCCAAACGCACTGGTGATTTTAACCACGTTTAGAGTGTTGGGTGTTGCCGCTGTTAGCGGGTGTTGCCGCTGTTAAGGAGAATTCTCTGTCAAGGCTAATTTCCCAAACCTAGTGAGTCCCCCAGCAGCTTTGCTGGATTTGTGGGGTTTATTTTTTTCTCCTGCTAAGAGTCAGACTCTTTCTCCCACTCTTAGGCATGATTTGAGTATGTCCTTTGACTGTGAATGTGTTTTATGGGCTATGGGGTATTTTACTCCATAGGGCTTCATGTGTTTTTGGTATGTGTGTTACACAGCACCCTCAGTGCAGTAACACAGGGGTGTCATAGTGACCCCCAAACATAGACTCCATACCATGGGACTGACTAATGTCTCCCAGGGCATGTAAAGTCACCATTGGCTTTACTAGTCTCAAATAGTGAACAGAACCAGTACAAACCATCATATTGTGGAAGTACTGGTAGGGGTAATTCGATTGCCCCTGGGTCTGTTTTCCAAGGGGGCACTGTTCCGTCCCCCCTTGTCGAGTTTCTGGCTGGTGGCAGTGGATACCACGCAAAATATTCCACCGGAATATTTCCTATGGGATTTTCCCATTCATTTTAAACGCACCACTTTTTGGTGCAATGTTAAAGATACCGCCGGGTTATTTATTTAATATTTATTCCCCGGTTGGGTCTTTTTGCCAGGACTCGGTTTTAAAATGGCGTTTGTGTTCGCCTCTGAAACTCTAACCCAAGTCGAGCCCTTTGTTCCACTTTTTGGCAGGCTTCTCCACAAAAGCCCTCCAAATGGTGCCACTCTGTCCTGGGTCTACAGGATGTGTGGGAGGGGGATTAGGCACCCTAGACTGAGTTGCCTTGGCAACTCAAGTCGCACTCTTGTGTGATTGGCCCAGTGGTGAGCCCGCCGGCTCACCACTTAGCATGTTTGAGTGACAGCTAGGCTGATGAATGGGGGTTTTTCTGCATAAAAGCAGGGCTTTGGGGACTGGAACTTCAGAAGTCGCCACAGGACCTAAAGAATCCAAAGAGGGGAGAAGCTGAGCCATCTACAACGACGACACCACCGGTGGAGCCCTGCTGTACGAACTCACCACTTCCCCCGACGACAGAGGAGATCTTCTTCCCTTTGAGCTGGTGGGACCAACCAGTTCGCCTTTTTCGCCTTCCTGGATCGTCTCATGGTCGAATCGCCCGTGCCAAGCACCCCAGCGGCCGGATAGCCACGCTTCACCACTACCGCGAATAAAAGGGTCGTACCTTTTAATCGGGAAACTCTGCGGCGGTTTTCTTCCCTGGCAGTGCAACGACCTCCAGCTTTCTTCCTCGTCGAGATCATCTCTTCCTCTGGTTGAAGCCACGACTTGCACCCGCTGCCAGGAACAACTGCCGCCGCTGGAGCTTTCTCACCATTTCAGGTACTGTGTCCCGCCTGGTTTCCCTTGCAACAGATTGTCCAAGGTGTCCCGTAAATCCTTGACTTTCTAACTAGGGTGACCTCAGACCTGCCAACTTTGCTTTTCTGAACTGATCCAACCTCTTTTGACTTTTCTGCAAAGACTTTGAGTGCATTTCCACTGTGTGATCTTGGGCACATTCCGCCTTGCTCTCTCCAAGAGTGGGCCTGGCCTATTCACTTTTTGCTCTACAGTAGACCCTGCCTTTCTTGACTTGCTGTGGTTTCTTAAAAGTGTTGGTACTGTGTTATTTTCCTACTCTGCCTTTTCTCTCCCTTTTTAAACAAATTATTGGAGTGCCATCTACGGTTACGCGCTCACCTCTGTTTAGATAAAATAAGTGGTGTCTTAACCTAGACTTGTCGAATAATTAATTAGGGAGGTGTTTATACTTATAGTGACTGTTTGAACTTACTTGATATTTTAGTGCCAGTGTATTTTCATAAGTGTGTTTTTAAATAAATAATTATATACTTTTATACCAAAGCTCTGGTCAGTGTTTGCTTGTTCTACTGTATTTTTAGCCCTATTGTGTATACTCTATATACTGCCTAACTCTTCTTGAGAGAAGTCTGACTGCTCAGCCACAGCTACCAGGTAAATCTGGGTGGTGCAGACTGCTACCAATTGGGTTTACTGCTTACTCTTGTAGTCTTAACCTTTTTGCAGTGGTCTCTAAGGGAACTGCACAGGTTTCTGCCTAACACCCGCGTCTCGCCCAGGATCATCGCTCGGAGTAGATAAGGGGCCACCAGTGCCCTCTCCACTTGTACGTGCGGTCTCACAAATTGCATGGAATACCAGTGTCCCAGGAAGTGCGCCTGCGCTGCCCAATAATAACGCTGGAGATCGGGGAGAGTCAGCCCTTATCTCGCTGCCGGCTGTGTCAACGTTGTGTAGGCCACCCTCGCTGGCCTCACAGCCCATACTAGATCAAGGATAAGCCTGCGCAGTCGCCGAAAGATGCCACCCGACAGCAATAGGGGGACGTTGAGAAAGAGATATCAAAATTTGGGGAGAATTATCATTTTAACAAGTGAGATCTGCCCGATTAGCGTGAAAGGAAGAGTACACCATCTAGCCACTGCCTTCTGAAGTTTCTCAGTCACCCTCCCATAATTATCATAGTCTAGTTCCTCCCGATTGCGCGACACCAGCAGCCCAAAGTACCAGACTTCCGCTGTATCTGACCTGAGGCCGAACTTGTCTCTGAACTCTATAGTTCCATCCATTAGGGGGAATACCACAGACTTGCTTTGGTAAATTCTCAGTCCGGAAAATTCTCGGAAGCGCAGCACTTCCCTCATCACCGGGCATAGATTGTCCTTCAGGTTACTAATGTAGAGGGCCACGTCGTCCGCGTACAGAGATATGATCAACCTGTGCGGGCAAGGACAGTCTCTTCTGAATGTGCCGCTCTCTGAGGATCGTCGCCAGTGGCTCCATTGCCAAGACAAACAGGAGCGGGGAAAGAGGGCATCCTTGTCGGGTTCTTATAAAAGTTACGTTTGTAGCCAGCCTAAGCTCTACCTTGGAGACACCAGTTTTTTTGTCAAAGTAAATGAATTGTTCCCTGTTGCAAGAAATACGAAGTTGTCAGCATGAGTGTTTCCCATACATTTGTGTGGCTACTACACAAGCTAAATGCATTAAATGATTGATATGTGAAAAATGTCACTCCAATGCGCCAACTCCTTAGATTATTAAATGAGAAGAACAAGTTACTTTCTTACCTGGTAACGTTCTTTCGATGGGATGGTCCGACGACGTATTCCATATCTATGACAGGTAATGTCCACAGCTGTGCTGCTTAGGAAAATCTTCGGTGTCTGCGTCCTACGTCGATGCGCCGTCCCCAAGGACCTCCTCCGACGGCCGATGTCACCTGATGTGATAAGTAGGACGCACGACGCCCATAGCCTCAGTTATAGTTTTTTCCCCCAGAACGTGTGCCACCAGTTTTCTGCCAGTCAGACACACAAGGCCTTGCGGAACGCAAGCTGCAATCGCAAAATTAAATTCTGCAGCAGGGAAGGTAGGGAGGGAGCGATATGGAATACGTCGTCGGACCATCCCATCGAAAGAACGTTACCAGGTAAGAAAGTAACTTGTTCTTCGAGGGGATTGAGTCCTCCGACGTATTCCATATCTATGACAGACTCCCAAAGCAGTACCAAGCAAGGAGGTGGGAAAAGAATTTAGAACACAAATTGAGCATGCCCAATCAAATTGCGGAATATAGGACTACATTGCCAAAGGCCAGGTCCTGCCCTCTGATGGAATCAAGGGAGTAGTGACGTACCAAAGTATGTACTGAAGCCCAGGTGGCTGCATCACAGATGTGACGAATAGGAACACCCTCTGCAGGGCAGTAGACGCAGCCACTCCCCTGGTAGAATGGGCCCGCAAACCAGCCGGAGGGTCCTTACCCGCCAAGCGGTAACACTCGGAGATAGCTAAAATAATCCAACGAGACAAAGTCTGTTTCGTCACAGCTTGTCCCTAACGCTTTCCAGCGTAACCAATGAAAAGTTGAGCGTGGACTCTGACCCGGGACATGCGCGAAATATAAAAGCTCAACGCTCTCCTAGGATCAAGCCTATGGAGCCGAAAACACCTTCGGAAGAAAAGAAGGATGAACTCGAAGGACAACCCTGTCCTTATGAAACACAGTGAAGGGTGGCTTAACTGAAAGTGCCTGTAACTCACTCACTCTGCGAGCGGAAGTAAGCGCAACCAAAAATACTGTTTTAAGAGTTAGCCGTCTCAAAGGGCAAGAATGTAAAGGCTCAAACGGAGCACCCATAAGAAACTTGAAGAACAAGGTTCAAATCACAACCGGGCACCAGAAAAGGTGACAGAGGGAACACATTAGTGAGCCCTTTCAAAAACTAAGAAATTAAAGGAATCTTAAAATAGGAACATTCTTCAGACGAGCGCTTAAAGATGGACAGCGCCGCCAGGTAACCTTTAATGGTCCCCACTTGCAAGCCCCTGTGGGCCAAAGAAAGCAAAAAAGACAGAACCATGGGAATGTCACATTCAAAAGGATCCACATTCTTAACTCTGCACCAGTCGCAGAACTTTCTCCAACGGCAACGGTACAGAGACTTTGTTGCCGGCTGCCTGGCCGAGAGCAACACCTCCATCACGTCTTCAGGGAGGTCCCAATCCTTATACCTCAACCTTTCAGAAGCCAAGCGTGAAGGTTGAGGGATCTGACCTCTGGATGGAGAACGTGACCCCCTCCCGTGAGAGCAGATCATCTCGGTAGGGAAGACGACGTGGAGGGCAGATGGACAAGTCGAGAAGGTCCGGGTACCACGTCCTCCGGGCCCACGCCGGAGCAATGAGGATCATCCGGGAACCGAACCTCCGTAACCTCCGCAGTACTTGCGGGATGACGGGGACTGGAGGAAACGCGTACAGCAGTGGGAATGACCACTCCACCACGAACGCGTCTCATAAGGCTCCTTTTGGAGGAAATTCCTGCGAGCAAAACCTTTTGCACTTCCGGTTGACACGGGAGGAGAATAGATCTACTTGAGGGGACCCCCAAAGGGCAAAGATCTCCAGGAGAATCTCCTGAGCCAGCTCCCACTCATGAGAGACTGTGCTCTGCCTGCTCAGAGCGTCCGCCGTCTCGTCTCCGGCCAGATGAACCGATGAGATCGAAACTTCCTGCTAGATGGCCCAGAACTCGAGCTGCATCGCCTCCCTGCACAGAGGAAGAGACCCTGCCCCCCCTTTTTGTTGAGGTAGTGCATAGCCACCGTGTTGTTCGTTATAATCAGGACACTCTTTCTTTGCACAGTCGGCAGAAAAGCCTTCAGGGCTAGCCTGACGGCCCTTAGCTCCAACAGATTGATATGGAGTCTGGACTCTGATGGAGACCAACGACCGCTGACTGTCAACTCGTTGGCATGAGCTCCCCATCCCGTGAGGGATGCGTCCGTCACGATCGTCACCTCCGGCCAGGGCAGCCAAAATGGGGCCCCCTTCATCAGATTGACTTCGACGGCCCACCACAGAAGGTCCTTGGCGACCGAGGGCGGCACCTGAACAGGGTCTGACAGCCTGCCGGAGGACTGAGACCACTGGAGCTTGAGTGCCCACTGCAAAGATCTCATCCGCAGACGAGCCTCTGGCACCAGAAGAATGCAGGATGCCATGAGGCCGAGCAGTCTCAAGAACTCAGACGCTGGGAGATCCTGGGCATGTTGAAACTTGTGCACCATCTGCTGAATGTGAAGAGCCCTCATCTGGGGAGGAAAACACTGCCCCAGGGATGTGTCGAGCACTGCTTCGATGTACTGGAGCCGCTGCGTTGGTGTCAAATGGGACTTCTTTAAATTGAGGGAGAAGCCCAGCCTGTGAAGGGAGTGGCAGGTGACGGACAGATGATCCAGGACTTGCTCGGGAGAGCTCCCCCTGATAAACCAATCGTCCAGGTAGGGGTAGACGTGAATCCCCCCTTTCCTGAGATGCGCTGCCACCACTACCATGAGCTTGGTGAAAACCCTCGGAGCGGAGGTCAATCCGAACGGCAGGACCCGAAACTGAAAGTGCGAGTCGCCAACCGCGAACCTCAGGTACTTCTTGTGTTTGGTTTGGATCGGCACATGGATGTAAGCATCCTTGAGGTCAAGAGACACCAACCAGTCCTGAAGTTGAAGGGCCTGGAGGACTTGAGATAGAGTAACCATCTTAAACTTGTCCTTCCTGAGGAGTTTGTTCAAACCGTGCAAGTCCATGATGGGTCTCAATCCCCCATCTTTCTTCGAAATCAAAAAATAAGGGGAATACCATCCCTTGTTCCTCTCCGCTACAGGCTCCAGTTCTATGGCGCCTTTCTCCAGCAGGGCTTGAATTTCCTTTGCAAGGAGCGGATCCGGACTCTTTAAAGAGAGGCTCCTAGATGGATTGTCATGAGGCCTCTGCCGAAAAGGAAGACAGTAGCCTTGGGTTATGATCTCCAGAACCCACACATCTGAAGTAATGGCTCGCCACTCTACAAGATGCTGCGCCAGCCTTCCCCCAACCGGCGAACCATGGGACCTGGCCTCATGACTGAGTGGTAGCGGCTGCGGCGTTGCCTGAGGGCAAAAGGGCAACTGCCCGAGCGGCCTTGGCACCTCGAGTACCCTTGTTTCCACCTCTGGCACTCTTACGGTGGCCTCTTTGACTGCTAGCTCCTCTCGCTTTACTGAAGGACGAGTAATAGCGAAAGGAACCTCCCCTCCATTGCTGTCCCCTAGGACGAAAAGGCGGAGGCTGGCTAACTGCAGCACCCAACGATTTTGCTGCAGCTCTGGTGTCTCTTTCTGCTGCTGCGATCTGGACGTCTTGGAGGAGATCCCCCCTCGACGGTGAGTTTTCGCACTGTTTTATCAGTCTTCCCCATGTTGCGGGAGGGTCAACTCAGACCCGAGGGCGTTGGCGAGAGATGCTCTGGCGATGGACCCAGACTCGGTATAGCTGTGGGAGGAGTTGTCCGGATTGTCTGACATTGTGCCCCCCTCCGCACTCTTGCTACGTGGAAACCTCTGGCGATGCTAAAGTTGGGGCCTCGTGGTGGGGCCTGCAGGGTCTCTCGCTAGCGTTTCAGTGCAGCCCAATGTGACCGGGGAGGGGGGGTCAGCCACTGTGAGGTTGAGTGTATCGCAGAGGTCCCCCTTTGTCAGATCAATATCTGGGAGGGACTTCCCCAGGGCGCTCCCAACTTCTGAGTTCGTCCAGCACTCCTGCGCCCTCTGTCTGGGCTCCCCTGTGTTCCAGTCTACTCAGGTCGTCCCCATTCCCCGGCTCGGGGTCGGCCTCCCGCCGCCCTCGGTGCCTGCACTACTGAGCACACTGTTAAGGCACCGTGTGGTATCACCATCCGGGTGCTCCCCCCTCTGGGGCCTCTTTCCTGCTCCGTGGCCACCTGTTGCCCGGTGCAGATTTCTCTTGAAAGAGGGAGCTGGCTCCAAAACTGCCTCTACTCCCCACTGGGTAATATGGGGCTATGGGAGTGCAGTGACCTTGTGGGGTGAAGAGCGGTTTCCCTGCTGCAGCCCTCAGTGTTGAGTTCGGCGACGCTCAAGGTGCCACCCCCTGTCGGGCCTTTTCTGCAATCTGTTTGGGGATCTGGGAAGGATTCTGGGCCCCGGCTCCCTACTGTCTCCGCCCTCGGGCCGTACGCACTATTCCCTGGGAGCGCGGGTGAGTTGCAACCCCTTATCATGAGGGGGGGTGCTTCTTCTGGGGGATGGGGGGTGAGGATGAGGCCTTGTGGTGCTCAGCGCTCCCCCTGCCGCACACCTTCCCCGCACAGGATACCGGGTGGCCGTGGTCCTTGCCGGCGGGCTCGGTGCAGGCTCCGAACTGCCTATGCTCCCGGGCCGTCCACGTACCACTTGTGCACTGCCTTCTCGCCACGGTCTAAGTCTGGCTGCGCCACTTCCCGGTTCCTCTCCCCACCACCTGCAGTTACGTCTCGCACAGGTGGGCGGCGTGAAGCTCCCGTCGTCACCACCCAGGCCAGGCACAGAGCGCTCTCCTCCGCTCACCGGCTCCTTTTCGTGTCGTCTACACGAACGGGGTCACTATGTGGGCAACGCGGGCATCACTATCGCTCCAGTTTGCAGGATGAAGGAAGGGAGGTTCAGCTACTCGCTGTCACACCGTGTTGGAAGTTGAACTGCCTCAGAAGCTGCAGTTTAACAGGATTTGTGAGAGCCTCACACGCAGCTCAGAGGGAGACCGCCATCTTGGCTGGGCTATCTAGCACCCTTCATAGATAATTCTTAATCAAAGATCACCCCAAGTGTCTGAACTTTTGACTTGGTGGGAATATCGCAGTCTGCAATTTTAAAGGAGCGATACTCCGGATCAAGCTTCCTCAGCTGCGTAGTGGTACTCAACATCATAAGTTCTGTCTTGGAACTGTTAAGGGCAAGCTTATTTGCTTACATCCATATTTGAAAGAGTTCATAGGTGGTGCTCAGAGAGGCAGAGTCCAAAACATAATCCCCTCACAGGGGAATGAGGCATTGCGTGTTATCAGCACAGTTAACATATAGTACGTCTAATTCATCTAATTGCTCAAACAAGGGGAGCTTAAAGATGTTAAATAGGGTGGGTGACACGCACGAGCCCTGTGGGACCCCGCAGATGACAGTGAACTTATCAGGCCGGGCATCCTCAAAGAATACGCTTGCCCTACTATCTGCCAGGAATGATTTCAACCATTTTGTGGCCGAAATGGAAACATGTGCTGTACCCTGTAATCTCTCTGCCAGAATGGAATGATCCACTAGATCGAACGCTGCAGAGAGATCCAGGAGCATAAGCATGGTAGTATTTCCCTTTGCCATAGTTCAACTAGGGTAGACTCTGTACTATCAGCTCTTCAAAAGCCCGATTGCTTAGGCCCCAGGATGTCATGTTCAACTACAAAGGTCTCAATCTGTAGATGTGCTGCTTTGTCCAAGATTTTTAGCAGATAGGGCACATTCGAAATGGGTCGCTAGTTTCCGGCATTGACAGAGTCGAGGGATTTTTTTTATTAACCCCTTAAGTGCCAAGGACAAGGTATCTCGTCCTTGGAATTCCCTCCAGGGTGTCAAGGACGAGATAGCTCGTCCTTTTTGGCACCTTGTTTTGAGCGATCCCTGCAAAGCAGGGATCGCTCAAAACAGTAATCCAACCCCCGGGCTATGTGAGGGGGAGGTCCCCCCCCCACTGCCAGGGGGCTGGATTACCTTCAGTTTCAAGTCAGCGTGCAAAGCACGCTGAGGTGTAAGTGAAAATAATTTTCACTGCAGCGGCCATTTCGGGCTGCTGCGGTGAAAATAAAAGGTGAGTCTCCACCTTTCTCCCCCTCGATCTCCGGCTATATTTCAAGCCGGAGAACGAGGGAGGTGTCGCGGATCGGGCCCAGAGCACTCAATCCGCGCCCAGCAATGCCCACTAGACACCAGGGATGTCTTTGAATACGGGGGGGAGGTGTGGGCTGCTTGCTTACAGTAAGCAGCCGTCTGCGCCCCCCCAACCCCCAAAGCATGGGGGCACATATGTGCACAACCGTGGGGGCAGATGGCTGATCATCTGCCCCCAGGGAAGGGGGCAAAACAAAAAAATGTAAAAAAGGAAATGGAACAGGGATGGGGTGGCAGGATTTTTTTTGCCCCCCTGAACGTGTGGTGGCCCTCCCCCTCCCACACCAAGTGGAAAGGGGGGCCACCCCTTGTAGCCCTCCCTGGGGTCAGATTGCTGCCCCCAGGCAGGAGTACATGAGGTGGCCCCCCCATCCAATTGGAAGGGGGGGAAGGGCCATCAGGAAAAATGTGTGTAGGCCCCCCTGAAGGATGGGGCCTGCAGGTTAGGGCCCCCTGGGGGCAGATGGCTGATCATCTGCCCCCAGGGAAGAAGGGGGCAAAAAGATGAAGAAAAAAAAATAAATTAAAAAAAGGGAGATTTGGGTGGGAGTGGGGGTCCACTAGCCACCAGGGATTTATTTGACGGAAAAGGGGGGTGGCCCTTGTAGCCCTCCCTGGGGCAGATATCTGCTCCTAGAAGGGGCATCTGGACCCAGGGAGGGCTGCATGAGATGCCCCCCTCTCATCTGCCCCCAGGGAGGGCTGAATGGGATGCCCCCCTGCATTTGGTGTGGGGGGGAGAGGGCCAGCACAAATTGGGGGACAGGCATCCTGGGGCCAGATTGGCACACTATTGGGCCCATCTGCGCCAAGGGGAGTTGGGTTACCAAAGGAAAAAGGTGAAAATGGTAGACTGCATTTTAGGGGGGGGCTGTGGGGCACCCCAAACCAACGGGGAATTTTCTAATGGAAAGGGGTGGTGACCCCCCCACCCACAATGAAGTGGGGGCCATGTCATGCAGCCCTCCCTGGGGGCAGATATCTGCTCCTAGGAAGGGACACCTGAGCCCTGGGAGGAGTGCAGGACAGCCCCCCCTCCCATATCTGCCCCCAGGGAGGGCTACATGAGATGCGCCGGCCCTCCAATTGGGGTGGGTTGGAGAGGTGCACCGACCTTTACATTACAAAATTCCCCGGTGGGGGTGTATGGTGCCCCTCAGCTCCCCTAAAGTGCAGCCGGCCATTTTCAATTTGTTTCTTTCTTTACCAAACTTCCCTTGGCGCAGATGGGCACATTGGTGTGCCAATCTGCCCCCAGGGTGCCCAAACCTTACTGCCCCACCCACTGGCGGGCCTGTCCCACAATTTTTGGTGGCCCTCTCCCCCTCACCCCAAATAGGTGGCAGGGGTACCTCACGCAGGCCCCTCCCTGGGGGTAGATATCTGCCTGTAGGACGGGGCAAATGGGTTTTCAGCAGGGGGTGGGGGGGTGAGGTTCAGTAGACCACCAGGGATGGCTTGCAATGGGGGGGGGCATGCTTGAAAATTATTGATTTTTTTTTGCTGGTGTGACCGTCGGTACGCAAGCAGCTGCAACATTATGCAAGTACTGTTTTTTATTATTCTATGGTTAGGGCCCAATGTCAGTGGGATGGGGGAGATTGTGTCACGGATTGTGGGTAATAAATTCTGGGCCGCTTTGCCCAAGTCAGACCTCTGTGCACTCCCACAGGTGTCCTCTTTTCAGAAATGCATGTTGTTCCGAGTTTTCCTTGGTAGCTTGGACACCCTAGGCCCAAATCTGTATGGTGTGCACATTAGTCAAAATCCTGCAATTCCGTCTGTGCAAAAAGAGTTGGGGTTACCCGTGTTTTAGGCTTTCCCCTTGGTGCCCAGTTAGGTGCACCAACACATATGAGGTACTGTTTTCATCGGGACACCTGTGGGAACGCGGGGCGGTAGGACATGTGTTGTTGGCGGCGTGTTTCGGTAGGTGAGCTGAGTGAAATGTGCGGAAAATGGGTATTTTTTCACCACATTTCGGACTTTGCTGGCGTTTCTGGTTAATAAGTTTACGGCCGATTTGCGCAAATCAGTCCTCTACGGATTCCCACAGGTGTCCTCCTTTCGGAAATGCATGGGGTTCCCTGTTTTCCTTGGGGGCTTGGACAACCTAGGCCCAAATCTGTAGGGTGTGCGCATGAGCAGAATTCCTGAAATGATGCTGTACCGAAAGACTTGGGGTTACCCGTGTTTTAGGCTTTCCCCTTGGCGACGTGTATTGGTGGGTGAGCTGAGTGAAATGTGCGGAAAATTAGGTCTTTTTCGCCACATTTCGGACTTTGCTGGGGTTTCTGGGTAATAAATTCTGGGCCGATTAGCGCAAGTCAGACCTCTGCCGATTCCCACGGGTGTCCTCTTTTCGGAAATGCATGGGGTTCCTCGTTTTCCTTGGTGGCTTGGATACCCTAAGCCCAAATCTGTAGGGTGTGCGCATGAGCAGAATTCCTGAAATGATGCTGTACCGAAAGACTTGGGGTTACCCGTGTTTTAGGCTTTCCCCTTGGTGCCCAGGTAGGTGCACCCACACATGTGAGGTACAGTTTTTATTGGGACACGTGTGGGAACGCGGGAAGGTATGACATTTGTTGCGTTTGTGTTGTTTTCCTAACGTTTTGACCCATTTGCTGGTGCCCTTTGTCACACAACCCTTTCATTTCCCAAATGTGCCCTACATTTAGTCGCTGCTTCAGGCAACATACACTTTTGTAACCTGTACAAGTCACCTACCCTTGAAAAGGTCTGCCTGTGCGCTTTGAAAAAATGTATGCTTGCCGTTCCTCACCACATTGGTTTTCCTTATTTGCACATGCTACGTACGTCTGTTAAGGCCGTAAGTATAACACTCCTGTGTACCATGGCTCAGTGTTTGGCCTGTGGTATTGCTTGTTTTGTGAAACACTACAAAAAATGTGTGCTTTCCTAACTGCAAGAGTCGGGGGAATGTAGCAGAGCATTGTTTTTCTCAAAATTCATAGAAGCCATTGCCGTACCAAGCCAACCATGTCCACCACATACCTTTTTTTTTCAGTCATTTGCTTGGCACTGGGAGGAAAAACCCATGGAACTTAAAGGGTTAATGGTGAAATCCAAGCTTGTTTTATGCTACTGGGACAGAATTTTCCCTAAAAGACGCATTGACAAATTTGGTTATGAGAGGTAGAAATTGAGGGGCACAGGCCTTCACCGCAATAGCCGGACAAACATTGCCCTTACAATGGTAGGTTTCAGTTTGCAAAGATTGTCAGAAAGATGCTGCTCAGAGATGGGCTGAAAAACAAACTCGGTAAAGGTCCTGGGCATTGCCGGCCCTACAGTGTCATGGGAGTCTTCAAGTCTGTTCTTCTTTATTCAGGTGATGTTTGCCTGAATTCTTTTTAGTTTATCTGAGAAGGCCTCTTGAATGTCATTACACCATTTGGAATCTTTGATAGCTTGCACGGGCATGGGACATGGGTCCTCCAGTTCTTTGAGGATTCTAAAAAGCTCCTTGGAACTGGAAGCTGCCCAAGAGATGCGATGCTCATAGTAATTTCTTTTTGCTGTGGAAACAGATGTTTTATAGACCTTAGCTGCCTGAGTGTAGAGTAGTTTATCCTCGTTGGTCTTATTTTTTTCCCACTGTTTGAGTGCAAAGCATTTATTTTTCTTGAGCACATGGATCTCTGCAGTGTAACATTTTTTATCAGGTTGTTTCTTAAGTAGACGTGACTTGACTGGCGCCAAACTCTCAACCGCTGTTTCCAGCGACCTATGGAAAGCAGTGGAGAGTTCTTCGACCGAAGGCAGAATGGTCAGATTGTTAGTAATGGGTAGGATAAAGGGTGCCATAGCTGTAGGAGTGACTTTACATAAATTTCTATAGGAAACCAGACATCTTTCCCTTATGGTTTTCGTGACTGAGGGAATGGACATAATCCAGTCCAAAAGATGGTGGTCTGACCATGGACATTGGGTATTATGTACGTTGCCAATGTTAATGTTCTGAGATAGGACCCAATCCAAGGTCTTTCCTTTGACATGTGTAGGCAAAATAATGTGCTGGTTAAACCCAGGATCGGGTAGCATAGTCTTTGTCAGCATGGCTGGAACGTCTGACTGATTAAAGTACCCAAGATTAAAGTTCCCCAATATCAATGTTCCAGTGTTGGGTTTCTGAGTGGGGGCTAGGAGGTCACTATAGTCTGTCAGAAAATCTGCTGTTCTATGCGGCGGTCTATAGATAAATACATTGATTGTGGTGTTGGGATTCACTTGGAACTTAGCCCAGATCACTTTGCAATCTGGAATTTGCAAATTCTCAATTTTACTAATGTTTAACGCTTGGTTGTAGAGTAAAGCTACCCCACCGCCTCTAGCATTAATACGGTCACTCCTTATGATGCTATATCCATCTGGCACAGCCAGAGTGAGGGAAGGCCCTGCTGCATTATGCAGCCACGATTCAGTAATGGCACAGAAGTCTATGTGTTGATCAGTAACATGATCTGTAACCTCTGTGGAGAACTTAATGAGAGACCTCGTATTTAGTAGTATACATTTCTTCCTAGGGCAACTAATGACTGAGTTTTTCCGACAGTCCTTACGTGACATATAAGATGCACAGGTCATGGAAAGTAAAGTTGTGTCCCTTTGGCCTGGCCCCAGCGACTCATTGCCTCTGAGACCAGGGTCAGAGGACCACTGTAACGTAGATGATGGCAGATCCCTGCTAGCTTGCACTGTTCGAGTGTTCCCCACAGCCACATCTTGTGGAGGTTGTGGCCACTCACAATAGGGAACAGTCCTGCTAGGCATAGTCTATGCCGACGAGAGATTGATCAATGGGGTCAAAGAAACATCCAATGTTATGTCTAATGCTCGCCATGGAACCTGGGGGAATGGTGTCAGGGAATATGCCTGTAGAGTGGGCCGCCATGACACAGTGACCCAACGCGGACCGGTGTAAACCGGCCTTGCTCATGCGCCGGCGCGCCGGTGTCTTGTCAAATGGTCGACAGACAAATGGTCGACACAATTTGGTCGACAGGACAAATGATCGAATTTTTTTTTTTGTTATATATTTTTTTTAGGTTTTCGTTTAGGGAAAAAAAGGGTTTTTTAGCAAAAAAAAGGGGGTTTGGGAGGACCCCCCCCCCCCAAAAAAAAAAAAAAAAGAAAAAACAAAAAAATAAAATTCGATCATTTGACCTGTCGACCTTTTGGTGTCGACCATTTGTCCTGTCGACCATTTAGATTCGACCATTTGACCTACAACCGCCAGCGCCAACGCAGTGCCGACAGAGCTTAAGAGCCGCTAGAAGTATGGGTAATGTAGTTGATAGAAACTACCACTGGCAATTAGCCATGTTCGCAGAGAAAGCGTGCTCGCAGGCTGAGAGGGGCACTTAGCAGGCAAAGCAGCAATATACTAGACGCAAGGTAGAGCAATGACATACTCTTATGAACAATACAGTGATGAAACAAACTCCAACAAAATTCAAATGTCGGTTTTCCTAGGTATTTCAAATCTAGGTAGTTCAAGGTATTGCTCTAAGAATACAAATCTGGTATTTCCTCACCAAGCGTATTATTCCTAACTATCGTGCAAATCATACATGCCCAAGCGAACAGCATACATACAATTAGGCATATAGGTAACAAAGTAGGGATGTTAAGGATGTTTGAAATGCCAGCCCTTGGGACATATAAAACTGTTGGGTGGGGATGACTGAGGAGTTATTTTTTTAGTCAGAGTTTTGAAACTGGTAAAGCTCATGAAGTGTTCCATCCTGCAGGTTTTGAAGTAAAGGACAAAAGGTTTGGATCATCGTCGACACATGCACTTCCATCGTGCTCCGCAGTGATGTCACAGATCTACCAGACCCCCCCCCCCCAACGACGGCCTGCATGAGGTAAGCCCTGGTGGGCCTACACCACAAATCATGCAGCATCAGCTCCACTGCAAAATGTCCACTGCAGCTGTCAACGTTATCCAGCGGCCTTTGTTCTTCCTGGTCCCTGCTTCTAAACATTGTGGATTGGCCACACAGCCACTCGAAAGCAGAGGACAAGGGGAGTCGGCAGGCAAAGCCGGTCCCCACTAAAAGACACCACTTAAAGGCTTCTATTCCTGTCTAGCCCTGGCCGACTTGCCTGCCGCCTATTCCCTTCCCTAATATCAACTCCTGTCCCCAGACGCTCTCGACACTTGCCTGCCATAATGACTATCATGACTGTCTTGTTGAATGGTCTCACGGCACTTGTATCCAAAAACTAAGATTCCTAATGCGTACCACCATCCGTGACTTTACACCTGCCTCCACGTCCGAAGTAACCCCCATGCCCACAGGACCACTATAAAGACCTACTGTTCTACTGCTCCACTTATGTATGTTCGCACGTACTATCTCGCGCAATTGCATTCAACTTTTAAGTATCCTCCTAAGATGTCTTCTACCTATTGTGAAGCTATAGTGCACATATGACATTCTGTGCCGCTCCTCCATGTATGACCCTATCTCCCTCATCCGAAGTCACCCCCTGAATGAGGCTTTCCCGGACCACGACAAAGACCGACAACGCAACCGCCCCACCTATGTACGCGATTATAACCGTACAGACGCATGTTTGCCTTATTATGCATCCTTTCTATTATGTCGTTACTCAAACTTTGAAGCCTGACACTTTATTGTAGCTGGCATCATGTAGGCATCTCGCAACAGTACGAGTTCCTTACCCTGCAATATGACTTCGACGAGTCCTCTACTTGTTACCTTGAACTTGAAGAATGCCAGCGACCCTCTATGCCCCCGCTCCCCCTTACTTAGCTGGATCTTTCGCACTTTTACCACACCGCAACCGAGAACCTAGCAAGCGGCGCACGCGTAAAGACCCATTCTCATATGCCGTTATTGAGTGTTTTTGTCACCTTAACCATTGGATATCCTTGTTGCCTGCAACTGCAGCGTAGCTTGCTTCTCACATTCAGCAGGTCACTGTAGCCGTCAAGCAGCATAAGTGACATGAAACCAGCGTGGCGGGTATGTCATTTTTCCTTCACAGAGACACTAGTCTAGTCACAATGTCGGGCAACTCTCTGCTTTAACTCGGTTTTGTGATTTTGTTTTTTGAAAGACTGTCTTACCTTCTTCATGGAACCTTGTAACTTGTAAACCTTTCTGTAACTGTAACTAGCGCCTAGATGCCTCAGGGCTTAGTGTGCTGCTTTACATGTAAAAATAAAATACTTTTTGTATTCTGATCAGCAAACTGGAGCCTCAATATAAGGCGGGATTGTAACTTTAAAACCTTGTGTAACATGGTAGAAGTTAATCCACTGTCAATGTCCCCTTCCTTCTGGACGGCCACACCACAGTGTGGAGACCAGAGTATCTTTCTGTGACAGTCAGGAAAAGAAAAAGCTAACAGAAACCTGGTGTCCATGAGAAACTTTGCCCTAAACAGATGCAGACCAGGGGTTTTGAGGGGCGATCTAAGAAAAATACAAAAGTAATCCAAAGAAGTGTACACCGTGTAAGAAAAACCCCAGCTTTAATGACCAGTCGACTGGGAGAACAAACAGCTCTGTGGGCCTGAACTTTAATACAGTCTCAACGCCGCCCAGAAAGGCTACAGTATTTGTACAAGAAAATCATATATTAGCAAATTGTGTCAATCGTTACAATTTTGGGATGGGCTAATACATAATGGGTGGGTCGTAACAGGGCCCTTATACAATTTTATACATTACAGGTTCTGATTGGATAAAAACATTTCCTGAAGCACCACCCTCAACACCCATTCATGACATCATGACCCTCAAGCGTCCCTCACTCAATTACATAATTAACTTCTGACCTGCAGAAACTCTGGCCTGCCATTGGTTGGCATAAGCTAATATACAAGTTGACTCTTTGCTGGAGATGGCGGGAGCCACAGCATCCCATCAAATCTATCCAATGGCATTATGAGAGAAAAGCAGCAAGGGCAGGGGCATTGTTACAGCCTCTGAAACACCATATACCCGTCCCCCGATTGGTGCCCCTCTTCCCTCGCTCCCCTGCACCTGTTTGCCCCCGTCTCCTCTCCTGCCTTGTGCCAACTCTAGATAGAAAAAAACTGTGCACAACACTGTTGGTGAAATTGAATTCCCCCTATTTCATTCTCTTTTGCTACTGTACTCGCTGCTAGGGCCCCTTGGTACGAAGGCCAATCGAACCTGTGTTGCTCAGCGCCGTCTTGCTTCCAAGGCGAGGGCGTTGCCCCTGTGCTATCCTCCCGTGGTACACTACATGTAATATAGGTGTGACATACATGCGTTGTGACGTCACCCTACATGTTACTTTTGGCATTAATGTGTTACTTCTTTAGCCTGTACGTGCGCCGCCCCTTGTGAGCGTGGGATCTGCATATTCATACAGGCTATACCCATCCTCTCCCAGCAGACACTTTCCCTTCCCTAGTCCTTTTGCCCTTTGCATATGGCTTGAAGGGATATCATTTTACCGAGAGAGGGGATAGGAGGTTGAGTCATCTGGAGGAAAGGAGAGAAGGGCAAGCAGTACAGTATTCGACACAGTTCGTAAAACTAGATTTCTACCTGTAAATATAGTACCCCACCATTACTATCATTTATAGATTTACATGCGTATTTGTATATTCCCTGATCCAAAAGTGGGAATGCCCCAGCAGTGTGTACAATAAATCTTCTCTACTAGTACATATAAGTTAGAATCATTATGTATAAAGTCGTACAGTAAGGGTTTTTTCTAAGTGATACCTTTAAGCCAAAACTACTGCCATTAAAGTTAGAGCTTCAAAGTGGAGCTAAGATGAGCAAAGTGGCGCAGATGACATAGGAGGATGGATACAGTGTTGTTTAGTTAAGCGTCCACTCATTTAACACCCATTGGTAAGTGAAGTCTATGGGCCTCATTACACGGATGGCGGTAAGGATTTACCGGTACCGGTAAAATACCAGTACCGGTAAATCCTTACCGCCTTACTACGAGGTCCCTTTGCGGTTTGGGGAATTTAACGCCTGCTTTTTGCAGGCGTTAAAAACCAACCCGCAAAGGGACCCAGGGAGCTAATTACGGTACCGCAATTTGCGGTACCGTAATTAGCGCCTTCCCCATTCCCATTGAGCCCTATGGGGCAAAAATGGGAATGGGGAAGGGCAATGGTGGAAGGGGGAATTACCGCCCCGCCAACCTTGGAATGGGGCGGTAATTCCCCTTTCCGCCAAGGCGGTGCCGGTATTTTACCGGCATGAACCATGGCGCTAATAGCGCCATGGTTCTCCGCCATCTGTGTAATGAGGCCCAATGTGATGTTCCATCCATTGCATCACAAAACCACACCCCTGTTGCACTCTATGCTTGCATTTATATTGTTTGCATAATTTGGAAGTCATTTTTACTTCCAAAATGGCGGGCGCTATATGTTAATGTATGTAAAAAGTTATTTTGTTTTGTGCTTGATAAAATATATTCAGTATATATAAGCTTCGTAATAAATATTTTTTCCCAAAAATGACCAACTTTACATTAAAAAGCAGTACAGATATGCTTTCTTCAAAAATGTCCAAGTATTTATCTGTATTTTTTGATGTAAGCAGTACATGATTGGACGTGCAGTGCATTAGTGATATCAGTATGTTTTCATCGGCTGTGGAGTCTGTTCTGTTTTATATGCATAAGGTAGCATTTTTTCTTTAGAGAGAGTGGTAAGGTTGTTTCTCTGAAGTTACGCGTGGGGTGCATCCTAATTTGGTTGTTATGGTGAGGAGCATTGCTGAATTTGCAGCCTCATCGTCCTGCTGATAGTAAAAAGCTTTCAATTGTAACTGTTCCTCGGCCTGCTTGGTCACCGTTTGTCCACTATGCACTGACACTTTGTTGGGTTCATAGAGCTTCGAAGGCCATTAGGAATTGCGCTGTGAATATCTCGCTTTGTAAGCCAGGTTTGGTTCTGGGTTGGGGTTCAGGGGTTTCAAAAGCAGGCGTAGGCGTACGAGGCGATGCAATTTTGTTGGTAAGGAGAGCCACGTTTAGTGTCAGAAGTGCCTACTAATCCTGTAAATGCACCTCAAGGCCTGTAGTTTTCGACTCAAGAAGAACAAAGGTTTGTCTGTTTGAGCACAAGAGGTTTATAGTTTTAAAGGACTTCTACCTGCATGTTGCATGTTTCTCAGCCACGTTTCTTTTTTTAAAAAGGTAACTGCCAGGGCATGTGATTCTGCCGGGTATTGCGTTTATTCTATGAGCACTAGAGGTTTAATGTATGCTTAAGAGTGTTCCCGATATCGTGCATTTATTGGGAAACCGTCACGTACGCCACGTCTGTTTAAAGCAGTAACAGCCAGAGGTGTGTTGATTGGTCCTTGGTCAGGGAAGATTTTCTTCAAAAGGCAGGTATAGTCTATATGCATCCTTGCTTGGTCCAAGACAACCTATATTGCGGGACGACAGGCTTCATGATAGTTCTGAAGTATCGGTTAATTCTGCAGGCGATTCTCCTTGCAGAGCCACGGGGCAGCGCTCTATTTTACGCGGGAAAGCACATCTGTCTCGCCAAGCTTCTTTTGACAATGACTGTCTAGGAGGGCTAATTGCAGCCATGGTGCAGCGATCATTACATGCAATGTAAGTATTTAGAAGATCGTGGTTGTTTGGAGTGTTGTAGCGAGTCGGATCACTCAGTGGGTTGAACGTGACTGTTGACATCTGCGTTTAAGTCAGCCAGTCAAGTCCAGTGCCCGTGTATGCTGGTTGTTCATTTCAGACGAATTGCTTTTCTTGTTCGCGTCTGTGGATATAGGTCGGACTGGAATTGGTTAGTGGTACACTTAAGCCATACATATGGAAAACACTGATAAGATACGCGACTTACAGACAGGGTCGGACTGGGCATGAAATTGTCTCTGGCACCAATGAAAAAGTGGCCAACAGTTGCAAATGGCTAATCGTTCCATTTGTGACACTTTTTGAATAATAACCATGTTTATTTTTGTTGATAAAGTGTGATGCAAATTGTGCATTTTAAAGAATATTTATTTAGCAACACTGGTCAAAACTACTAGCCACAGAGTGAATTACCTCATCAAACTAGCCCACTTTGAGCAAAAAACGGTGCCACACCAGCGTTTTGTGTTTTTGGTTCGGCCCTGGGCCTATTCCACTACAGCCCAGTCCGAGCCTGTACATTATAAAGGCTAAAGCAGACAGTTTATTGGCAAATCGGTTAAAGCGATTTCTGCAAGCTGGTTAACTATAAACCATCAGTGCTAGAATGATGACGGGGCAGCACAGCGTTTTTTTTCTGGTTAATATTCACGTCCAAATCCCTTGCTTCTCATTTAACAACAACGTTTCCCGAGATTCATTGACGTGAACTTGTCAGGCGTATTCATTGTAGATTCAATGCGATAGCTGTGCTGGTTTAAGGCTTTGAAGCTTCAATTACTTTTGCATCCAAGGGATACATGGTGAAGTAGGCATGTTCATTAATTAAACATTTATGGGAGGTCGGCCAGAATGTATTAGGTTTAACCCGTTTTGTTTCATTTATGTTTGAAATATCGGTACAACAAAACGAGCAGATGGGTCTGGCAGGCGTAAGCATCGAGGGTCTCCCGAGTCACAGGGCCTTTTAAATATTGCCACAGAGTGTTCGACAGATTTTTAGCATTTGGTTCGTAGAAGTTCCAACCCATGAGCAAGCCTCCGTCCGAAGATTGTAGAAGTGTTTAGTAATGTGGTCGTGGCCTGAGCATGTTTACTCGACATCAAAGCTTTCAGCGCTCTATATACCAAAGGACACAAAAAGTCCTCCACCACACCCTAGACGTGCTCTAAAAAGGGGATATTCGGTGTTCACCAAGCACCCGAGCGAGGAACATACAGCAACGTGTCAGCAACCTTTCTCATGCCTGCCCGCATGGTTATTCTCACATTTTTGGGCGTTCCTGCATCCTTAATCTGTCTGAAATACCGTTTTAAAGGCATTCCGTCAGGCTGTTTTCAGGTCAATGGACACAACTGGTCGCACTTTGCAGTTTCGAGGAAGACCTGCAAGTTAAATATTCCTGTTAACTCGTACATGGCACAGTTGGAAGCCCCAGAAAGAACTGCTGTCTGTGCGCTGTCACTTCCTGTGTGTCAGGAACTCACTGTGTCATGACACTCACTGTGCTCTTTCACCCTCACTCTATGCTGTCTCTCTGTGGGCAATGACTAATCCCCCACACTAACGTGAGATGGGGGTTTAGATTCTATTAAAGACAAGGAGGCGATTATTATGCATTACAATCTTTACTCTGAAACCACAGCAGCAAAGAAAAAACTTTTACAAACAAAAAAGTTTCAACAACAGAACTAGATAAAGTTCAATGTCAATGCATGGGGAACTCCCCAAACCATCATTGAGGATAGGTCATACCCTGCAGGGGACCAATGAGCAGGGACCCTCCTTTATATATGTCCATTACTCTAACGCCAACCCCTCTTTCTGCAGCTGACTTGCACCAGACGCCCAATGGAACGGTTGAACTGCGTAGCGCAGAGAAAAAGGATCCAGCGAAACCGGAGATCTCAACCTTTCCGCAGCCTGAAGCAATGAAGAAGTTCTTCTGGATAGGACTTCTCACCCGAAATCACGCACTCCTGAGCAGAACCTCAACTCGTACCTGTAAGAACAACAAGCAAGAAGGGTGGGTGGTTGGGAAGAACAACAAACCAAAGAATGTTCTCACTTGAACCACCTGTGTACATGCGTATCACAATTGTCATATCATATCATATCATATCCAGGGTGGGTGGGAGGGATAATAATCGCCTCCTTGTCTTTAATAGAATCTAAACCCCCATCTCACGTTAGTGTGGGGGATTAGTCATTCTATGACAAGACAGGAGGCTCATATTATGCAAGTTCAAAGCCCTTGCATCTCATTAGTAAGTACAAAATGATCCAATATAATAGATAATATAATAAAATTAAAGGAAAGGTAACATTTTTTAAATGCTTTCATTAAATCAATCTGTTGACCAATCAGAGAATTGCCCAAGACTAGGTTGCCCGAAAAGCTGTCTTATAAGGCAAAGTCAAATCCACTGCAAGAAAAACAGGAATGTGCCAAATCCAGCGTTCCTTACAGGCCACCAAAACCAACTGGTTAAAAGAGGGGAAAACATTGAACAAAGTTTTCCTATACTAATAGGTTAGGACAAAACCATCTGAAATAAACACCTAGGTTGTTCAATCAAATATTCAAAACACTTAAATTCGTACCATTTTTGGGGACCTAGAAAGCAAACCAATGAAATCAAACACCTAGCTCTCCTGGAGATAAAGAAAAGTACCCCATAGGGGTGAAAGTCTTATAGGTTCCATCCCATGCATTAAAGGAAGATATCGCATTAGAAACAGGGCATGTCACAGAACTACACTGTGGAACCAAGAGGGAAAGACAAATCTTCAAAAGGGTAAAATGGGAGTAAAAAATCATTTTTATAAATTTTGTAATAGGACAATCCATCCTGAGCGGAGCTGAAAAGCAATAGAATTAATCTACAATTGTCTTCAGACATATGTGTATACTAAGGAGGGAAGTCTTCTGGAGGCAGAAGCAGAATGGAAGAGAGGGCCCCACCTGAGAAGCTAAACCCGTCAAACCGCCAACACGGAGACCCTTAGACCTCCCGAACTCTTGAAGAAGGACTCTGCTACCATGACAAAAGGCAGATATTATAAACCTGATCCTTAAGAGGCCAAACTTGGCAAGAAGAAAAAATGTATCCGACATCCAATCACTACCATTATAGTGATATCTAAACTCCTTTGTAGGTATGCCCGGTGCTTGAACCTTGATCCCTCCTCCCTGGTGATAAATCCCCTAGCGGATCAAAAGTAACCGAAGGAGGACACCAAATTTCCAAAATCTTAGCAAGACTCTAAACTGCAAAGAACTGATCACTAAATGGTTAAACTGAAGGTGTACACCAGAAGAGGTCCAACCTATATTTCAGCCAATTTGCAGATCTTTGAAGCTCACAGCACCCTGAGCTGGCACCTTACTGCAAACAAACTCTTGTGAAAACCCCAAAGGTCCACCTGCCATGCAGGTGACTATGATAATCAAGTCATCAACCAAATATATATCCCAGCACTCTGGTAATCGTAGCGGCAGACACCGTCTGAAAGTTAATGTATAGACTCTGGAACGCATCGTGATAGAGGGTCATAACGTGGATGGGGGATAGTATCACTCCCAGACCCCTCTATCCCACCAAGGGATATTGAGCCTTCCCAAAAGAGGAGAAACCTCCCCCACTTATCCAAAGGAAAAACCTTGCAATCCAGAAAGAAAACTACCCTGAGGACCACATTAAAGCCCCGCTTTACACCGTTAAGAGAAATAAATACCCACTAGCGCCTCTAACCAATCCCCTGACTGGACAGACTCCAGTTAACTTATTGAAATACCAGAGATTAGCACAAAGGAAAGTAACAGACGGGAGGGAAATGCTCAGTGCGAGTCTGCACTGGTCACCCGCCAGAACTCCTGTAAAAAGGAAAAAACTGAAACCATTGGATACTCCCAGAGGTGTAATATTATGATGCAATCTCCCCCAAGGATGGCAGGAAAACTGAAACCATTGGATACTCCCAGAGGCGTAATATTATGATGCAATCTCCCCCAAGGATGGCAGGAAGGGGAATGAGGGGGAAAGAACTCTGGATAATTATCAATGCCCTGTAAATGCAAGGTTGAGAAGAAATCTGGGACCACTGTCCCCTCAAACCCTGAGGTCTGAGTCACTGTATTCATGTGAGGCTGACTGGCCACTAAGGGAATCAGGGGAAGGAAAAACTAAGCACATTGTCCATAGCAAAACAGTACTTATACAGTACTACGAACCCTCAGGTATATGAGTGGTGCTTAACACTACTACGAGCGTTGTGTGGTGTGAGGTGTTCACTTATCGATCTCAGCAGGATAAAAGACTGATGTAGACCTTTCCAAAATTAGGAACCTGTATCAGAACGGTCAGCACGGATATGAAAACAGCACTCTAAAGAGGTTAAGCAACGCTCATGAGGGTACAGAAGCCTGCGTGTACTCCTCGAGCAGAGGAGAAGTTGCAACACACTGTTAGACGGTTAGCTGAACCATAGGCCAAGCTTTGGGAGGAAAAACATGAGGCAGGCGCCAGCAAGTTATTATTTGGCAACTCGTCTAACTGATACCATCAAGTGTTTCCAAACACTCCATACAAGTAAAACATGGTTGCTCAACTTGTCATGTAAAAAACTGAACGGTTACCCTCGAGCTGACCCTGTCTCCACCAGAAACCAAAAGAATAAGGAATGTCCAATGGGACAAAAGTAGGGGAGAACAAAGGTCCCCACTAAAGAGAGCCTTAAGCCCTACAGACCTCAATAGAGGCATAACGCATCATCTTTATTCTTCCTCATGTTGAGAGAAAATACTGTAGCTTAATCAGCACTGGTATTGGGTGGAGCAATTGAGGTCGGGAATCAAAACCTAAGGAAAGGACTGAGTTGTCCTGAAACTAACTAAGGTAAAGGGTGACAGAATTTTTAACTAAAAGATGAATGATAACACCAGAGAGATGGTTAGAGAGGAAGGTACAACCCCATATGGGTCTGTTTACAACCACTTCCACACTCTTTTCTTTAAAGCACTTAATAAATAAAGAATATATAATATATGAAATATATATAAAATATCCAAAGAAGAGGGGTTACGCCCTCACAGGGGACCGAATCCTCGGCCCTTATATAAGCTGATACTCACTGAGCTTTCTGGGCCACTGACAATTCTGAAAAAACGCAAATGTGTTCCAGTCAACACTTAAACATATTGTTTATCAAAGCGTACACTGAGCAAGTGCACCTCAACTGCTCACCCCAGCAGGGTGAGGCAACCAATAGTACACGAGGGAGCACCTCGCAGTAGGAACAAGGCGAAGCCTGAAACCGAGCAGGTTACTGCACGCCTACAAGACCAAACAATGGCGTCAGCCATATGCAGCACCTAAACAAAGCTGCCGACCTTAAGGAAGGAATACACTAAGCAAGTGCACCTCCAACTGCTCGCCCGAGCAGGGCGTGATAATCAGCAGTACACGAGGGGGTAACCTCGCATTAGAACTCAGGCAGAGCCTGAAACCGAGCAGGTTATGGTGCATGCCAGTTAAGGTAATTACCCAAGTTGCCCACTTTAAGGGAGGAAACACTGAGCAAGTGTACCTCAACTGCTCACCCTAGCAGGGTGTGGACACAGCCGTATACAAGGGGACCCCTCGCAGAAACCCCAGGCAACCTTGCCACCGAGCAGGTGACTGCACCTTTCCAGGGAAGATAACCCAAACAAAAGAAAACTGTCAAGTTGAAGGTAGGATACACTGAGCAAGTGCACCTCCAACTGCTCGCCCGAGCAGGGTGTGATAATCAGCAGTACACGAGGGGGTAACCTCGCAATAGAATCAGGCTGAACCTGAAACCGAACTTATGGCACCTACAGTGAAGGCAAAGCACATAACTTAAGAAATAAGTAAATGAATAAATAAACAAAGAAAATAAAATAAAACTGTAGACTGGCAGTGCATCGGGCTCTTGCGCTGGATGGTCAGACTTTGACCTAACAAACCCACAGTCTATCAGTAAACATTCTTTCTTTCCAGCACTAAAGGTAAGGAAATGTGTTGTGTCACCAGGGATACGAAATTACAAACATTTAACAAAACCACATTTTTACTATTAAAATGTTTGTGCTATAATCTTTCTGAAGAAGTCATGAACCAACCAAATGCCCATTAGGAAATCCCTGCTCAACTGAGCAAAAAAGGTGACAATCAAATACCTCCATTGTAAAATACAATTATTTAAAATATAACAATTAAAATATCTAATCTTAAAATATACAAATAAACATGCGCTGGTCGGCCGCGAACCCGGGTCTTCCTGCATGGGAGACCTGCAGCTCTATATTTGAGCTAACTTGGCTCAGTACTGAAACAGAGGCTTTTGTTACAAACATAAGCCACAGGGGCAGGCCGAACCCAAAGCCTGCAGCACCTGGAATCCCCAGGTGACCATAAATCTGTCAAGGGGCACGAATTCAAACAGGCGAAATGAAGAGGGAACAGTGTAAACAACACTGCTCTCGCGCACGCCGGAGCGAGTTGATTAATGCACTAGAAACACCTGAGTTTACAAGCGCGAGAAATTTTTAAAGAAGAAATAAATTAGAGAGCTCCCTCGAACTCACAACCTCATGGACTGTAGTCCGAAATTCAACCATTGCACCACTGCTTCAGCTGAAACAGGAAGTATGAGCATAATACATATTTTCTTTTTGAAAGACACCAAAATGAAACCAACGGTCGCACGCGGCTATCCAGATACATTGTATCAAATACACAAATTCCTTTATAATAAAAGGTAATTAACACATATTTACCATATAAATAATATATGTCATATTCAAACTAATAAAGCCTACTACTGACAAACAATGTAAGACACAACTGAAAGGGGTGACTTAGCTCTGTGGTGTCAGCAGCAAAGAAAGAGGGGTTGGCGTTAGAGTAATGGACATATATAAAGGAGGGTCCCTGCTCATTGGTCCCCTGCAGGGTATGACCTATCCTCCATGATGGTTTGGGGAGTTCCCCATGCATTGACATTGAACTTTATCTAGTTCTGTTGTTGAAACTTTTTTGTTTGTAAAAGTTTTTTCTTTGCTGCTGTGGTTTCAGAGTAAAGATTGTAATGCATAATATGAGCCTCCTGTCTTGTCATAGAATCACACTCTCTCTCTGTCCGCCATCTCTCCCTCTTCTGTGGCACTGTGCCCTCTGTCTCCCTCTCTGTGCTGTGGCTCCGTCTCTCTGCGCTGTCTCTCATTGTGCGCGCCGTCTCTCTCTGTGCGCCATCTCTCTCTCTCTCTTCTGTGCCCTCTATCTCCCCCTCTCTGCTGTCACTCAGTCTCGCTGTGCTGTCTCTCTCTGTCTTTCTCCTTGTGCGCCATCTCTATCTCTGCGCCGTCTCTCTCTCTCTGCTGTCTATCTGCGTGCCGTCTCCCTCTCTGTACGCCTCTCTGTGCGTCTCCCTCTCACCTTGCACCGCCACATTCTCTCTTCGCAACCTTCCTCCTTTCTTTTTTCCCGCACACCATTAAAGATATCCCCTCTTGCACCCTCATTCCATCTTCTCCAACTCTCACCTTTGCTCGCAGCCCTTTTTCTCTCATCCTTCCACTCACACCCTTTCACTCTCACACTTGTTCCACTCATATTTCCTCTTGCCCATCATCACTGGCACCTTCTCTCAATGGGTTCTTACCTTTGCCTTAAATGCAAAGAACAGCAGTAAACGCGAAAACTGTTGGCTTTGACAATGCTTATTTTCATCTGCCAACAGCTCAGATGAATTCTGTGGCAAAGTCAGCTGCCTGTCCCTGAGAGTAGATGGTGGGGTCGCTGAAGGGGCGAGGTAACGCTACAAGTTGCGTTGTGCTGGGTCCAGGGGCAACATGGGGAGGATTGTCTGGATACACCCACCATGCCAGTCAGGACCCAGGGACTGCCCACACGGGACCACCAGAACGTGTCCCTTTGGGGCCACTGAAACTAGTAAAGGTAGAAATGATACTGCTGTGGCATTCAAGAATACTGTCTCAAAAGAGCTTCGTAATACCAAACGTGTCCCCCGTTAGCCTGTTTACTGTTCGTGAAAGGGGGTTTGGCTATCCATTATCTCCATGTGCCCAAACTGAAGCATGGAGGTCAGCACTGGGAAGAGAGCTCCACGGACGGCCGCTTAGAAAAGCAGCAAGATAGCTGTCAGTTTGCATACGCACGCTGCAACTGAAAACCAACATGGCGGCCATTGGCGGGCAAATTCACTTTCGATCGCATTCTACCAATCGCATGCAGGGAGCCTCAATGAGAGGTAGTGCCATTTGATTGTAACAAAAGAAAAACGTCCCAGGGGAGCGTGATCACAGCCCTATATATGCCAAAGAGGCCAAATCAATGTTGGTGTTTTGGAGAAGACGGCGGTAAGGAGGCGATTGAAGAATGTGAACAAGTCCCGACTGGCCAGATGGCTGGTGGGGTCGCCCAGGGGGGCGGATGCCCGCAACCAGCTGCGTGAGACTGGACACGACAGGGGATGGCGAGGGGAGGTTCCTCAAACCACCCCACCAAGCCACATTCAGGAAGCAACGTTATCATACCTTGCGCCTATTAGCACGTTTTTCTTCAGCAGGCTGGGCAGTCACTGCTGATTCTATCCAGGTTTGGCCGCCTAGCAAGTCGCTGCGAGTGTGTCCGATTAATGCCCGCTAACAAATTCGAAATTTGAACGTTTATTCAAAGTCACGAGCCTGACTTGGTTTGTATAACTAAAACTTGGTTTACTGTGTCCTCATACCGGGACGTATTTCACATCCTCACTCCGGGGTCATTTAGACTGTGACTCAATACATCCTGGCGGAGGTGTGGCTCGTATTTTTAAAGACTGCAACACGTGTAGCATCCTACCTTTTGAAGCGGATGTTAAAATGCGGGCAATGCTAGCTAAAAGTGTAATTAATCCATCTGCTGTTTCATTTTCTTATTATATACCGTCCCCCTAGCGTGGGCACCCCAGTGCCTTGCCCCCCCCTCCTCCATGACCTGGCCCCTCACCCCCCCCCTCCTCCCCTCATACCCCCCGCATATGTCATACATCACATGTTGAAGAAACAACTCAGACACCTTGTAAAGTTGGAAGAGTAAAATGCCTCAGCAGCTTTATTTTGCATAAAGTCTTGGAGTTATCTTACAGGCGATCCGTCATTCACCACCACAGGTATACTACTCTGTGTGCGGCTACCTAGGTATCCCTTGCCCCTCCCCCCCCTTACCCTCCTCGTCCGGTGGACGCCTCAGGTTAAGCCCGGCCCTTGCTATTAACCTCTCTACCCCTGGCCGTTTGTAGATTCCCCATGAGCGACTTTTGGCATAGGCCCCCCCTTTTCTCTAGGTCTTTGTTGGGAATCCCCTGCCCCCCCCCCGACACTTCACCGTGTCCGGTGTTTGGGTCTAGATAAAACCGGCAGCCACGCGGTGCCTCGCTAGTAATCAGGTTCCTATACCGGCACCACCACAAGTGCCCCAACGATACACATATCCCACATCCGTACGTTAAGGCCGACCCCGACCTCCGGTGCCGGCCCACACCTTTCTGCCTGCCTATATGGTCATCGCTTTGCGATGCCCGTCTATTTTGAGTCCTTTCTACTGTACTCTGTCCCCCCCCCGTCCCCCAAGTGCCGCTTGTACCAGAAGCCCTATCCTATCTATGCTGCCCCCCATGTCTCCCTTCCGTCTTGCCGAGCCCCTAAATCCTCCCAGTTCCCCCTCCCCCCGGCCTCCCTGTGGAGTCTGGCCCAGTGCCCCCCCTGCCAGCGTAATATCTCTTCGGTGTACTCTATCCCTTCTCCTTCCTTCCTTTCCCTCGCTCCTCCACTCACCAGGTCCCCAGTTTTTAGGGTACCGCCAAACCCCCCCCTGCCGTTTCTGCCCCTCCATATCCTAGCTCCATTTCCCCCCAGAGGCAGACTTCCCAGCCCTGTTCTTCTGTACCCCGTCTCCTGTCCCCCAGCTTTTGGTCCTTGCCCCCCCCCTTATTCCTTGGGGCTGGCTTCCTCCCCCCTGTTCCCTCTATTCGCCTAGCCGCCCTATCTTGGATCCTCCACCTCCCTCCCCCTCATGCCCCCCTCCTTCCGTGAAGACTTCCCTTTGCTGTTATTTTTTCACAGTTACCTGAGCCCCCCGTAGTCTCCTCTTGCTCCCCCCCGACCGACTTCCCTTGATGGCCTTAATTGTGAGTTTATGTTGATTCCCCCCCCCCCCCGCAATTTTGGGCTTGGAATTGGCTCCCAAGTCCCCTACGTCCCTCCCCTTTTTCCCAGGGCCTCCCCTGAGTCTAGTACTCTTGGGGCGCCGTAAGATCTAAGCTGTTGGCTGAGCATTCCCCTATGGGCCTGCCAGTACTTTGATACAGGGATCGACCTGTGACTCCTCCAAGACTCTCTGCTGGTTGCCGGCGGCAGAGAGTTCCCCCAGCCTGCACAGGTCGCTCCATAGCGGACCTTTCCGCCTACTCCCCTCGCTCCGTTGCTCCTTGGTTGGTGTATGGCCTCCTTGTCCCTCACCCACCCCCGTCCTTCCAAGGCCTTGCCTCACCTGCCTCCTTGTCCCCCCCCCCCGTCCTTCCAAGGCCCTGCCTCCCCTGCCAGCCTGCGCACCCTACACCCAGGCAGCAGTGAAGTAAACGCACCGGGGGCAGGCCCCCGTCCTTCCAAGGCCCTGCCTCCCCTGCCAGCCTGCGCACCCTACACCCAGGCAGCAGTGAAGTAAACGCACCGGGGGGTGGGTGGGGGGGGGGGGTGTACGAGTTGGGCTGAGGATATTCCATTTTGTTGCCATTGCCGGGTTGAGGAACTAGACCTAGGTCAGGTTGGTTCGTAACTGTGAGGGAGTAGGCAAATACCTAATTTTGTTCATGTAGAAGGTTTAAAGAGCCCTGTATTTTTAATGCTCCATTTTGAAACCACGTCTTGGGGCAACCCTAACTTAAATACACGATGCCCTTACGTGTAGTTTGTTTGAGTGGGTTTCAAATTAGTGAATTCGAGTGGATTCTCTACTGCCCCCTTCAGGAGATGCCTCTCCGTTAATCCGCACTTAGCTCTTGCGGCACGTTACCTTGTGATGCTTAACTGGTTGGTTTAATAGAACTGTCTTGCCCTACCGATCATGCTTGAATGTGGTATTTGTGCTCTCACCCTTGCCCCCCCCAGTTCCCGGTGTCTGGTTCTGTACCCCTTAATACTGTGCCCCCTTACTCCCTGTTTCACCGGACCGAGCACCCCAATCCCCAGCCATTCCCTGCACGGGGTGAGGGGGCTCGAAGCGAATGTGTGGTGCTCCGTGTGGTCTTGCTCCCAACACTGGTCAAAACTATTGGCCGCATAGTGAAGTAACTCGTCAGCAGTGACATGGAAGTGGTTTAAGGTTGAATTCATATATAAAGAATTTGCGCTGTTTTAAAATATTATTTTGTACCTTTCCTTTGGTTGGAGGTCAACTTAGTTCAGTCTTAACACTTACCCACAAGGCATTGCAAGCTCTTTCTCCCCCCACCTCTTACTCACGTCTCCCCCCCCTGACATAACATTTTCTTACCCTACAACGCCGCGCGCCCCGGAATGAGCTCCATGCCAGGTAATTCACAACAAGCCCTGCGCCGCGCTGAGTTTGAATATTTTTGTTATAGCATTTTCCGCCCACGGAGCATTGGTCGTGGCGCTGCTATCCCCCGCAAATTTGTATTTATTTATTTATTTATTTATTTTGTGCTTTAGGGAGAAAAGGATCCAACTTGCGCACCCTACCTTACTCCTTTTTGCCCAGCCATTGCCCTAGCTGTTTGAGTACTCCGCACCATTGTAATATCTAAAAGCTCCGTTTGGGTGACTGCCGGCATTTTCCTGTTTTACTTTACCTGTTTTCGGGCTGTTGTGTCTCTTCGTCTTCCAACCCATATGCGTCCTATTGCCTAAACCTATTATTAACTCACTAAGCGCAAGTGCAATTGCCCTTCTGTACCCAGGACCGTCGTCTTGTAACTGTGGGCCCACCTTTACCTTATGTTGTTCCCACACGTGGCCACCTTGAAAACAAAAGACAAATTGTGTTAGTATAGGTCATGAGACATTACTTTACTTCACCCTCATAATGGACACCCTCTGGAAACCAGTGCTACCTCCTTTCCTCACTGTACACTGAACTCCGACTGAAAACCCGGACTGAAAAGCCCCCGTCCGGCCGCACAGTTAAGAAAACATTACCATATGACCTTTTCTTCCTTTGCACAATCGGTGCTAGCAATACCCTGCATTCGTGATGACTTGTTTGATCCTTGGTACATATAATCTCATAAAGTATCTCTAAACAATCTCCATCACTTTAAAACATCCTATCCGTGGCTAATCCGTATGTAATACACACTTTCCAACCTTTTGGAAACCCCGGCCAACCCTTTGCACCTCGGTCCCTGTGACGCAGCCACGCCGACTACCCATGCAGCCCACCGTCGCTTGGGCCATGTGCCCCTGCCAACTGGAGTGTGGTAGGCCCATACTCGCATTATTTCGGTGCACATGTCGCACGCGCCGCATCCCAACCCCACCAAAACCCCTGCTCCCAATTCAGATGGTTGGGGTACAGCATTAGTAATACTGTCCATATGTTGTCAAGTGTTTTTGGATACACAGTCTTTACCCCCCACCTCTGTAGTATGTTGACTTCTATCGGTTTTAGAAAGGAGATTACTATTGAGCGTTTTTATCGCACTGCATCTTCAGCTGCACCACAGGTGTGTATGTCTGCAATCATAAGGACATCTCTTTGAAAACAGAGGCAGTGTTTTAACCACAGCCGCGATTCCTTGCACAATCTACTCGTGTGCCGTCGGTTAGACTGAAGTGAACTGCGTGCGAGCTGAGCCAGGGATGGTGCGCACGCTACTGTACTTGGAAAACACGTGGCTTGAGCACAAAGGCTGCTCCAGAGCCCGGGGGGAGCAATCCTGCCAGCTACAGCAGGGCCGAAAGAGGGAGGGCTTCAGAAATTCCAACACGGGGTCCTCTTTAACTGGCAGTGGGGGGCACCGAGACAGGAATACGAGCGGCAGTGGTAGAGGGCTCTAGTGTGCGGAACGCCAGGGAAAAGGGGAGCAAATTAATTACGACGAATGCACAACACAGAGGGAGAAAGTCCCAGTAAAGGGGAAGGACCAACCGGAGGCTTTCTTTGTCCACATTATATCCCTCCCTCCAGTCGAACCAGACGTGCAGGTTGCGTACGAACCCCCATCTCCCTGCAGCACCATAGCTGTTCCCAAATGATTACACACATAGTTGACAGTCACATACCAGAGAACAAAGATGGATTACATTAACTTAGTATAAAGAGAAAGAAAAATTAGCATAGACGACTTGCCATCCACGTGGCGCACATGAAATTGGAACTTTGCAGACTTTATGGAGTGTGCTTGAGCATGCAGGGTAACTAACTCGCACGTGTCCACAGCGAGTGCGCACGGGCCTGCAGAGCACCTCAAGGCACACGGAGCAGTAGAAGGCCGAGGTCTCGGAGAGTGTCTCTCTCTCTCTCTGTCCGCGGCGGCGGGAAGGTGAAGATGATCGCATAAACAAAATCCACGATCTGGTGGGGGCAGAGAACCGAGGGAGAATGTGTTTGTATCTGGAACAAACCCGTGCCTTTAGGAGGCCTACTTCTCCCTCGGCTCCCTACCCCGCCCCTTGCGTTTCGCGCGCTCCCGTCCCTTCCGGGGGCGGGCTGCGTGTTCCTCCCCCATCCCCGCCCCCCTGACCTGCTTCTTGAGTAGTGGGGGGGGGAGGAGGCCGGCTGGGCAGCCCCCACTAAGGGGCGGCGCCCGCCATGCCATCTTCGTTGGCGCGTTCGCCCGCCATTCCTTTAGTCTTTCTAGTTTAAAAACATATTTGTTGGTGCTGTTTCAGAGTTAGTCTTACACTATTAAAATGTGTGTGTTTTAGGAAATTTTAATCTCTCAGCAAATGCTACTGCAAACTCTACTGTGACTTCCTTTTCAGCAGGCATGGCTAGGTGTTGTTGTATCAGTTGGTGGTGGGGCATACTCTCCACCTGGTTTTCTCATCTATGCAGTTAGTGCGGGGTTTCCCCTGTCATTCTATGACTTGGACGGATCATCATGTGGTGCCGTTTGAACAACTTATTTCCAGGCCTTCATACCAGATCAGCACAAACACTAAAGTGTTCTATTGAAATTGCAGGTCAGTTGAGCCATCTATACTGGCCTCCCATATTGTTTCAAATTACCAAGTATCTACAGATGGTCCTTTTTCGGTACCTTCGTCCATTTCTCGGCTGGTTTAGTGGCTGATCATTTAGCGCCATTTCAATGGGTTAAAAAACCATTGAGCCCCTCCACCCCTTGGCTGTCTACCGAGCTGCGGTCCTTCGGCCAAGTAGTTCGTCAGGTGGAATGTAAATGGTGGACCGCTTACAATCCGCTGTTAAAAGCTGAATTTAAGAAGCAGCTTGCCTTATATCATAAGGCCCTTAAAACAGCAAAACTTGCCAATTTTACTGCCACGATTCAGTCCGCACTGGAACTGTAATAGAGAGGTTGGTGGCACGCTCCATATGTTGTGGTTATGTCGAAAAATACAGATATTTTGGGATAGTGTTTTCCAGAGGATGGAATTAGTCTTGGGCTTACCTATACCTAGAGAGCCTCTCCTTGGTGTGCTAGGTTTGATTCCATTGTGTATTGGATTGTCTAACAGCAAAATGTTCTGGTTATATAGAGCCCTTCTCCTGGCTAAAAAGCAAATTTTAACATTTTGGAAAAGCGATGCTTCTCCGAATACTGAGGATTGGTTGCAAGGTTTGTGCCTGCTATCCAGGAGAGAGAGGGTGTCCTTTAAAGCAAAGGAGCAACTTGACAAATATGAGAGGATTTGGGGAGCATTTAATGATCTCTATGCTTAGTTATCTATTGTAGTCTAGGAGAGGTTTAACAATAATTATTTTATTTTTATATTTAATTTTTTGTTCTTTTCTTCCTTTCTCTCATTTTAATTTCAATTCTTGATTGTTCTTTATGGATAAAGTTAATATGATGGAATTGCATAAGTATTCTTTGAACATTGTGTTATTGTATTACATTTTGTTGTCAATGTGTAATATTAAATGTATAAATAAAGTTTAAAGTTCTTTCAGACAGTGAAAGAGCTTGCGAATCTCGGAAAAGTATCTATTGGCCCAGGGTCGCAGGTGCTGTGTGATAAGTTGGCTCTTTATTTCATAAGCAAAGTCGAGGCAATCAGGGCAAGTATTGCCAACGTCTCTGGTCGCGCCATAATGCCGGTTAATATTGGACGCTCCAGAAGGACCCGGCCAATCTGGCCTTTACCTCGTTTCAGTACACCAATTGTTTTGAGATTACTCGGATTGTCGCCCTCTTAAAAGTTGCTTCACACTGGCCACCAGGGGGGCGCACGGATGATGACAACCTCCGAGTGAGCTCCATAGCCCAAAGGTCCCTGAAATGGTCTGAGCTCCCACCTCGGGAACCCCCACCCCAGAAAATTGCTAAAGGTGCCTGAACATAACCCCCACAAGGTGGGCGAAAGAGCGGAGAAAAATCGGACGAGGATTTGCTTTAATCTAAGAAGTCAGATGCGGCATCACTACAGCAGGCAGCAACCGAAAGTGAAAGTGGACCGCAGGCCGCGTGAGGCTGGGGCGGAGCGTTTGTATGCTCCGGTGCAGGGCCGACTTGGATCCGCTTAAGATTAGCCTGAGACGCAGACAATTGAGGGGGTCCCCCCCTTCGACCACCACGATCTGAACTGATTGTCCCCGCGGACACTCGAAGAGAACACCCTCAGATCCGGCTAGGTGTTCGACCCAGGGAGGAGCTGGCGATATCATCGCCGCTTGTGGTGACACAGGGGGGGGTCTCCCCGCACCCTCTCGCCGAGTGTGCCCTCCTCCAACGCTTGCCCTGCTCAGCTCAACAAGGACTGCGGCACGACCCTCGCCCCTTTCCTGACAGCGTTTATTAATGCCTCCTTCCAGTCCGGCCTTGTCCCATCCAACCTCAAAGAGGCTTGGGTACGACCACTCCTCAAAAAGCCATCCCTTGACCCTTCAGTACCAGGGAACTACAGGCCCATTACCACTGTCCCCTTCCTGCTCAAAATCCTGGACAAAGCAGCCTACCTGCAAGTCCAAAAATTCCTTGAGGACCACCGCCTTCTGGGCCTTCGGCAGTCTGGTTTCAGGCCACGACATGGGACTGAAACGGCCCTCCTTGACCTAAAAAATCAAATGGACGACATCAGAGACGCTGGGAAACCAGTGCTCCTTCTGCTCCTTAACCTGTCGGCCGCATTCGACCTTGTTGACCACAACACACCCTGCCACCACCTCACCATTGCAGCCAACTTCTCCCACAAAGCGTGTGCGTGGATCACTTTGTTTCTACAGGAAAGGGCCATGAAAGTCTTCTCTGACTCGGCATGTGCCTCTCCTAGCAACATCAAATGTGCGGTACCCCAGGGTTCTTGCATCGCGCCCACCCTCTACAACCTATTTACTAGGCCCCTTTCTAACCTTCTAGACACCTTGGGCATCTCATACACCAACTATGCTGATGATACTCAGGTGCTCATCCCTCTCACAGGTGACTACGAGGCAGACAGGATCACCCTTAACTCCATCTACTGCACTATCCAAGCCTGGATGGCAGAAAATTGGCTGAGCCTCAACAGCGACAAAACCGAGCTCCTACTCATTGGGTCACCAACCATCCTGGGTAACCTCGACAAGAACTATTGTTCCTTCACCATCGATAATATACCCATCAAAGTGTCCCACACAGTTAAAACTCTGGGAGTCTACTTAGACTCCAACCTCACCAAGACTCCAACCTCACCATGAACAGGCAGGTCAACGCCATTGCCTCCTCATCTTCAATTTACTTTGTAACTTACCGCCTATGATGTAACTAAGTATCCGCATGCTCCAAATTTGTATTCTTGCCTACGTACACTTTTTTGAAAAAGTGCCTCAATGCCCTTGGGCTGTAGTGCGCTATACAAATGTAAAAAAATAAAATAAACTGCTCAATGCAGTAAGACCCTTCTTAACCACGCAGAATGGCCTCACAATCGCTAGGGCTACTATCGGCTCCAGACTGGACTACTGTAATGCTCACCTCGGAGGCACATCCAGCAAAAACATTGCCAAACTCCAGCTTGTCCAAAACAACGCTCTTAGGGCGGCCACAGGATTTCCTAAAAAGGACCACATATCGGACCTCAGGAGACAGGCGCACTGGCTTCCAGTTAAACAGAGAGTCATCTTCAAAATCCTCTCCATTACCCACAAATGCCTCCATGATCTAGCGCCCCCCGACCTTACCCAGCGCATATTCATGCCCACATCCACCAGGCTTTCTAGGTTAGCCTACGCTAACCTGATCACCATGCCCAAAACATGCAGAGTGCGTGCTGGGGGCTCCAGCTTCCCAGCCATCGCTGCCACCCACTGGAACGCGCTCCCCACTCACATCAGGGCTATCGACTCCCACCTGGCGTTCCGCAGAGCCATTAAAAGCAGGCTATTTGTATGAAATTTCAGGCCTAGCTCATACCTGTACTCAACTGCAACCTACCACGTTTGCTTTAATGTACTCAACTGCAACTTAACATGTCTGCTTCAATTTACTTTGTAACTTACCGCCTATGATGTAACTAAGTATCCGCATGCTCCAAATTTGTATTCTTGCCTACGTACACTTTTTTGAAAAAGTGCCTCAATGCCCTTGGGCTGTAGTGCGCTATACAAATGTAAAAAAATAAAATAAAACGCGGATACCCGGCCCTTCTCTTGTAGACGCCCGCTGTGAAGTATTCCGCCTCCCAGCCCATGGATCCGGTGCCTCTGCTCCTCTCACTCCCTGAGCCCGAGAATGAAATCGAAGGAGACGTGGTTTGTTCTTAAGTCCGTGACCGGAGATGGCCCAGGGGACACCTCCCGTTGAGCCTTCCTGCCTTAATATAGACATTCTGCCACTCGTTCATGCCCTCCTACCTCACCAGTGAAAATAGCCTCAGCAGTCGTACTCTGCAGCATACAAGTTTCGGGGAACCTTGCCTCCAGG
Organism: Ambystoma mexicanum; assembly: GCF_040938575.1. Classification (NCBI taxonomy): domain Eukaryota; kingdom Metazoa; phylum Chordata; class Amphibia; order Caudata; family Ambystomatidae; genus Ambystoma; species Ambystoma mexicanum. Next base: position 845,298,101 of record NC_090941.1, on the reverse strand, counting down.
TGGATACAACACGAATCGGAACGCTGACGGACGAAGAATAGTAGACTCCACGGCGTGTGCTGCTGGGTGCCACTTACACAAGGTGAGCCTCCTATAATTTTGGTTTTACTAAGTTTCAAGACACTAGTTATCATGCCCATGCAAATTGACCCAGCGCCTCACGATTATTCCAATTAACCTCGTGGAGCCCTGGGACATATCCCGCACAGCCATAAATACTACAAGTTGTGAGCTGGCCTATGTGTGACAACGCTGACCCCCAGAACAGAGAAATAACACTGGATAGCATTGCTGCAGGCATCCCCAAACAGTCCGGGGGCCCCCTACCTGCGCCGGTAGATCTGGGCGAGAGGAAGCCCGGTGGGGAAGCTGGTGAAGACCATCCACACCCCAGAGCAGGATGATAGACCAGAGAGAACACCTCTGCCGCCTTTACATTCAGGCGACATCCAGGGAGGCAGCAGCCTACCTACCGCACATGCTGCGAAGCTCTCTGGATACAGGGATTCCTTAGTGGAAGTCCACCTGCCGGGGCTAAGCCTCTCCCCCCGCCTCCACGTGACCCACTCCCCTTGGAACGCGGGTCCACCGCGGAGACCACCTGGAGTCCTACGACCATCAGAGACCGCACTAGATAATAACGGACCGTTGTGCACCATCAGGTCTGCAATAAGCCATGTCTGGCTCATATCTTTTGCCTCGCAAAGACTGAATAAGTGCGCTCGAGGAAACCGGTGCAGTGAACCGGCGGCCACGCTGAATAACCCAGGGGTGCATTCTACCAACGGTTGGGCCCCCTGCGCGTGTGCCCTCCTTGTCTACAATATGCAAACAAAGGTCTAAACAGACGGTGCCTGAACCCAGAAGTGTAACGAGATGTCACAGGGTGCACGTTAGGTTCCACCGAAAATACATCACAGTCATCGCCGCCAACACCGCTCCCATGAACCTGTGAGGGTTGGGCCCCCATTCCTGCTTGGGGCGCGTCTGGTCCTCCAGAGCACAAATCCATGAATTTGGACGAGAATACAATTCTAGCCGGGTGACCGGTGCTAACCGCCCATCGACAATCGAGCATCAACGGGGTCCCTTCGCAGAAACAGATAATCAATGAGAGGTAGGAGCACGAAGAGTACCCACTAACTTAGCCCAAGGTACTGGCCATAGAGTGCATAGACATACGACAGAAGTTGGCACTATATAGAAACTCTTCAATGCGCCCTGGAACAGAGATACAGCAAAGTTCAGACATGGCAACCTCAGGGACAGAAGCAGCAGCAACCAAAGGAGACGTGGCAGCCCCATTGGAAGAAATTAAAAACATGGGAGCAAACATTAGGGGCAAGATTGATAAAATCACCCAGAGAATGGACCAGATGGAGAAGAGACTCGAAGGAGTACAAAATAATCAAGGAGAGACTCAAAGGAGTAGAAAATAATCAAACCTCGCTAGACACCCTTGAAGCCCACATGGACCTAAAAATTACTGAACTGGAGCTACAAGAAGAAGAATTCCACCTCAAGATGGATGATCTGGAAAACCGGGAACGACTGAACAATCTATGTTTTTTTGGCATTCCAGAATCCGAGGGCGAATCAGAACGGGACCTGAAAAAGACGCTTCACAAAATCATGAAACTCTTATTTGAGGATGAGGCCATCAATGAACCAAAACTTGAGAAGATACATAGGGCAGGTGGACCTACAGGCGGTCCGAAGACGGTCCTAGCCTGCTTTCACAACTAACAAGATAAGGCTCGAATCCTTGAGAAGGCCAAGCATGTTGGGCCCATTTCCTACAATACAGCAAGAATTATGATCTTCCAAGACTTATCCTCTTTGGCTATCGCCTCGAGGAGGATGTGCATGCCCATCACAAAATGGCTGCAAAAAAAGGGTGTCCGTTATAGAGGGGGTTACCCTTTCTCCCTTAATTTTGAGCTGGAAGGCAGAAGAGAGAGACTGAGGACTGAAAAGGAGATTAAGAACTGCATAGCCAAACTACTTGACAAAAATAAAGGTGGACAGGACCAAGTCGGGAAGACACCTGAGGACAGACAGTGGTGCACCCAGGGGCCGAGAAGGAGGCGTGTACCAGGTTCCAGGAAATTTCAAAGAGGGAACGCCTCTCCAGATGTAGAGACCTGCGAATTCCCGATAATGGGTCTGATCTTTGGGGTGGTCGCAATGGCGGTCTTGCCCGATCCTGGAATTTATAAGCAGTATGTTAAATGTTGGATTTATTTGCGTGTTCATGTCTGTACTTGGATGGTGGGGGGAGTTCGAAGGGGGCTCAATGTTATTTTGGTAGGTTTGTTTGGGCAGGACCGTGAGCTTACCAGTCTCTACTGGTGGTCCGCACTTGACCCAGTGATGTTAACTGGAAAAAAACAGATGCCGTCAGGGGGAGGTGAGGGTTGGGAGCAGAGGGCTGGGTTGGAACGGGACCCTCTAAGTCATGATTACATGAGAATGTGTGCTCCTCAATGTGCCAGGCCACCGGATCCCACTGGGAAATCGCCTGATGTACACAAGAATAAATGTCGGTAGATATAGATCCTGGAAGGGGGGCCCTCCTCAGGGTGGGGACACTAAATGTTGGAGGCTTAAACTCTCCAACTAAAAGGTCTCTGGTAAGCAAGGAGTTTCGAAGATCGAGACCAGACGTAATGTTTTTACAGGAAACCAAGTATGCACGCGGGGAGGTACTGAAGATATCTCCAAAATTGGGAACTGAGCGCTGGGGCTCTGTCCTCCTGAAAAAAGCGGGTGTGGGGATTCTCATTAGAAAGGGATTAGATTTCGAGGTGACCAAGATATGGGCGGAGGTGGAGGGAAGAGTGCTACTGGTGCTAGGCACTGCACGCAAGTTAATTTTCACTTTAGCCACAGTGTACTCCCCCAACACAGGACAGTCCGATGTCTGATGAGAACACTCCCCAAAATAATGCTGGAAGCCACTGGGCATGTAATCCTGGGAGAAGACTTCAATCTATGGGCGGACATCAGTCTAGAAAGGAGAGTGAGTAATCCTGGTACACGTGAACCAGGGGACGGAGGCTGGATGGGGGTTATGGAGCTGTTAGACCTCTACAAGATGCGAGACGCGTGGCGGGAATCTGACCCACAGGAGACAGGTTACTCCTTTTACTCCGCCCCACACGGTACCTTTACTAGGATAGACTACATATACTATACTGAGGAAATGCGGGAGGTAGTGAAGGTATCGGAGATTGTCCTGGTCACATGGTGAGACCATGACATGGTCACGCTAGAATTGAACTTAGAAGGCATGCCCCGGAAGGAATCAAAGTGGGGATGCAACAAGTCTCTCTGGAAATGGCAAGGAAATGGGGGAGGAAACCAGGGAATACTTTATAACAAACAACACGGGGGAGGTAGCAAGGACTTTGTTGTGGGAAGCGGGGAAAGCAACATGGCAGGGAATTCTGATTAGAGAGGGGGCCAGGAAAAAGAGGGAAAGGGCCTTGATAGAGAATAAACTGAGAGGAGAGATAACCCAATAAGATGAAATCGCGAGGAAGGCGGAGGAAGACAGGGAGGCTAAGCTCCTCCAGGCAAAACAAAAAAGGGAGGGGAGCTTCGGCTCCTGGAAGGAGGACAGGTAATCTGGAAACTGCAACTTCTTAAACAGAAGTTTTATGAAAAGGGAGATAAAGCGGACACACTGTTGCCCTCCAGACTACGGGGTCAGCGTGCTGAGAGGAAGATACTAGACATAGACGATGGAGGTGGTTCCCAGAGCGCAGCGGAGGGACATATCCCAGAGGCGTTCGCTACATTTTATGAGACTCTATATAAGTCAGAGTCTGATCCATTACAATCGGGAGTAGACAAATATATAGCGAATGTTGAGATGCCAAAGCTCACACGAGAAGAAACCCTGGGTCTTGACGCCCCTATCACTGCCGAGGAAATTGAGAAAGCAGTGAAGAGGCTCCCCCTAGGAAAAGCCCGGGGGAAGACGGCTGCACCGCAGGGTTCTACAAATCCTTCCTCTCCACGCTCCTTCCCTTTATGGTCGAACTCTTTAATGACATCCTTGAGTCAGGCACTACCCCTGATTCTTTTTCGTGGGCTCTCATCACAGTAACCCCCAAAGAAGGCAGAGATCCCAAACAGTGTGGATCTTATCACCCCATATCTTTGTTAAATATCAACAAGATCTATACAAGGGTCCTCGCTGCGAGATTAGAAACGCTCATACCCCGATTGATACACCCCGACCAGGCAGGGTTCAAAATGGGAAGACAAGGTGCGGATACCATATGAAAGACCCTACATCTAATTCACGAATCAAAGAAGATGGCTAATGACCCAGCCCTCCTCCCAGTCGATGCTGAGAAGGCCTTTGACAGGGTGGAATGGAGCTTTCTGATGCGGGTGCTGGGTAGAGTGGGAATCGGTCCTAGATTAAGAAAAGGAATACAAGCAGTGTACACATCCCCCAAAGCATTGGTGTTTGTCAATGGGGAATACTCCCGTTTGTTTGATATGGCCAGGGGTACACGGCAGGGGTGCCCCCTCTCTGCAATTCGGTTTGCCCTGTCTTTAGAGCCCCCGGCCCAGAGACACAGAGGTGATACACGGGTTGAATGACTAACGACGGGTGGGAAGGAATATAAAGTGGCTCTAAACGCAGATGATTTACTTCTACATATCCAGAACCCCCTGGCGTCCATACCCCGAACGATACAATTGATTGAAGAATATGGGAAGCTCTCGGTTTCAAAATAAATAGAACCAAATCCATTCTATTCCCGCTGCATGAACCCACACAGGATGACGCCGAAAGATTCTCCCCATTGGGTCCAACGATTGGGGGTGACACTCTAAGAAACCTGGGAATAAACATCACACAGGACTTACATAAGCTGTACAATGTCAATTTCCACCCCCCTCCTCAAGAGCTTCCGCGCTGACCTTATGAAGTGGGAGAAACTAACAATATCCTGGCTTCGGAGATTGAATGCTGTAAAGATGGTACGTCTCCCCAGATTCCTTTATCCCTTTCAGATGCTCTGTATGCCAAAGCCCTTTTTCAATAAGGTAAAAAGGGCAATCTTACGATTCCTGTGGCAGGGGAAAAAGGCCAGGGTAGCCTATGAGATTTTGACATTACCCAAAGACATGGGTGGGGAAGGTCTACCAGATCTCAAGTAGTACTATGAAGCGGCTCAATTAAGAATCCCGATTCCCCCATCTGAGAACCCAAAAAGACCTCCAATGGGTAGAATTAGATAACTCCCAACTCGCCCCAGCCACTGTGGCTGAATGGTTATGGGTTCCCAGGAATAAACGGATACGTAGGTTAAAGGACCATCAGATATTGGGGACAATATGGGACATATGGAGCGAAAGCGTCAACATGCAGGGAATCACTACACGGCCGTCCCCCCTGTGTCACATCTGGTCACCCGGGGTCAGAGAAGACACCCCTAATCTCGAGAGGTTCCAGTCCTGGTATGAAGCGGGATTGGAGAGAGTAGGCCAACTTTGGAAGGATGGGACTTTTATAACTATTACACAACTCGAAGAGGCACTGGGGCGGTGTTCCCTTCCGGTCTTTCCATACCTACAGCTCAAGGGGACCTTTATGAGGGACAAGTGGAGGGAGAAGATTCGGAGGGACCTCATCCCCTTTGAAAAATTATTTAACTCCAGAACCGAGTCAAGGGCCTGATCTCCGCAATGTATAGAGTGTTGATGGAAGCTGGGAAGGGGTCAACACTAAGCCTGAAAAGTAAGTGGGAGAATGACTTTGGATGTGAAATTGATCCTAATCTGTGGGGAAGAATGTGCAAAGGGGCCTTGCAGGTCTCGATAGCCTGCCAGTATAAACTGCACGCTATCAAACTGCTACACAGATGGCAGTACAGCCCACACAGATTGTCGCAAATGTTCCATTCAACAAGCCCACTATGTTGGCGCGAGTGTGGGGAGAGGGCTGACTATTGGCACATGTGGTGGGCATGCCCCCGGATTAAGGTCTTTTGGGTGGAGGTCTTGGGATGCATTAGGGACTTGGATGGGATCCAACGCACCGCTGATCCCCTCTTAATATTGTTTGGGTTTGAAGAATGTGATGATGAACGTAGAAGAATAACTGGGATAGCGGCGCCACTATTACTAGCAGCAAGGGCGGCCCTAGTGATTTGTTGCAAAGCAAACCAGGTGCCAAGGAAAAATGTATAGATAAATGTAGCCACTAATATATGTATAATGGAGGGAATCACTGCAGCCCTTCATGGAAAATCCACCCAATATGAGGTACTATGGGGAGATTTTGTGAGGAAATATATACAGGGGACTTAATAGTCTGACACTGAATGTGAACTTCGATTTAAACTGGAATGTTAGAGGAGTGTTACCCTCATATAGCTAACAGTGAGATAGTGGTCTTACCTGAGGAAAGCAATATGCCTGTTTGGACTGGATCCTGAAGATGTGGCCATACTCATTAACGAATGACAAACGAGAACAATACACACAAATCACGAACATGAAAAAGGTGTGAAACACTTGTAAACTAGAGGAAACAGAGTAGCCAAGGGTGGAGGGGCAGGGGATGGGGGGATTGTTGTGCCGATCTTAGTAAGCAGGGCCAGTTGAGGACTCATATTAGAGCCATATTTTATCAAGCTTAATATATCCTTGACAATGTTTCTGTAATGATTATGATTTGTTGTGAAAACCTTAATAAATACAAATGATTTTTAAAAAATCTGCTTCACCACTTCATGACATTCCAATGCACTTGTTTAAGTCTAGCACCTCAGGTATGTGTGATATTATAGTTGAGGCAGTTAACTCTTCGCTGGCCTCTGACCAGAGAGCTCTAATTATCCTGTTATTGAAAAACCAGTCGTTGGATGTGGCGATTTTTTTAATCCACCGGCCCATCTCTCTGCTTCCTTTTTTCATGAAAGTCGTGGAAGCAGTGGTTAACCCTCAATTATGTTCTTTCCTGCAAGATCAGAACATCTTGGATCCCTGTCAAATGGGTTTTTGCTCCTTAATCGAGATGGAATCTGTTTTAGTCTCAGTGCTTGATGATCTAACGATGATTAAGGATCAGGGAGGTACGACAGTTCTTACTTTGTTGGGCCTGTCTGCTGCCTTTGCCACTATAGCTTTACAGACTTGCAGCGAGCGCTGTACCAGGCGTTATGGGCCCTGAAGACCAAGTTAATGGCAAGAGCCTTTAACGAGGTATGAAGGACCATAAAGCCTGGTACGGCTTAAAGTAGAATAAATGAGACATGTTCAATTCAAGTGAATAAAAATTGCAACATTGTAAATAAATGTTGCAGACATTTATTTATCATTTTACAATTTTGTGTACTTCAATTAAACATGTCTCATTATTTTTATAGGTTGGTGCAAGGTGATAGGGTGGGAAAAGTATGCTATTAAACAGAAATCAGGTGTGGGTATGCCTGCCCATTGTTTGACTTAAGGTCATTTCAGTCCCCCCCCCCCTTACACAAACTTATACTTCCAATTACTGCAAACTTCAACACAGTAGCACAACATTAGCAAGGACACTGCATATAATTTAACTTAGCTTGCCATCAACTTACCTTTGTATGCTATGGCTTCCCATTATCCTTCCCATACTACGGTGCACCAAACATCCAAACAACGTGAGGAGGTGAGAGCAAAGGTTCTCTGTGTCTTAAATGCAGCAAAAAATGAAACATACCACCTTCCATTACAAAGAAAAAGGCAGCTTTCCTTTCTCTGCGGTTTTATATTTCATGAAACGCTTTCCGTAGGAAGTGAAAGCGGAAAGCGATTCTTCCGGCTTGGGCTGCGTTGCACACATTGGTCTTGCAATTTGTAATTCGGAACAGAAAGTTAACTCTTTCCGTTCGGAAATTACACGGAGACCAACGCAGCAACTCGGGAACAGGTAAGCAATTACTGTGTAACTGCGGGCTGTATTCAATCTGCGGGTTATACAGTACGTATAGCCCGCAGATTGACCGATCACAACCCTCAAATACCCTCTAGGGTGTTCTAATGTGTATTATGGTCTTCTTTTCTAAAGGCTGTTGAATTCTTGAGTCTCTGTATTAGTCCTGGAGTGGTTTTGTGCATTTTTGTCATCTCATTCGCAACTGGGCCTCGCTTCCCTCCTTCAGATCATTGCCTAATGCGGTGACTCGTGGTGTACTGCAGGGCTCTGTCCTCTCCCCTCCGCTCTTCAATGCATATATCCAGCCATTGGCAGTTCTCATCTAATGTTTTGGGTTTAACTTTTTCTCATATGCAGATGATAACCAAAATCCTGTTTAGGCTGGATTTGGATCTGGATGGCACTGCTGCCCAGCTGAGATCTTGTCTTGAGGCAATTGGGGTCCGGATGGGGGCCAATTGGCTTAAGTTCAATGGCCAGAAGACTGAGGTTCTGATTATCAGCCCTCTTCGGATAGCTGGACCTCTGATTTCTGGGCTCTCTTCCTGTCACAGCAGAGGTGGTTAAAAACCTGGGTGTAAGGGGGGGCGTGGCTAACCAGCCATGGAGCAGGACGTGGTCTCTTTGGTAGCTCCTGCAGATCCAGAATCGATCCGTATATATATGCTAAACAGCACCTGAGATCTCTACAACTGAAGATTTGGATGTCGAAAAGGTATACAGCACAAGTACTGAGGTGGGCGGGCGCCCCAGTACATAGATCTGCCAGTTACAGAGCCTTGCGGGATGAGGACACGGACGGACAAAGGAAACAAAATGGCGGATCCAGACTACAAAGGGACCACCTAATGCTATGGCACACAAGAAGGACGTCTGCCTAGAACGTATGACGGATGAGTCGGAAGAGAGGACAGCGCGATACGTGCACATAAAAGGCTCCGAACTCGCTCCCACCCTGCTGGACACAGTACAGAGGCTGCTGCAGATAACAGTAACGGCGACACCCCGGGAAGTCAGAAGCTCGTGGGAGGACAGCCGGGAGAGACCCGGAAAGGGTGCAGACCCAGGGAGAGAGTACTACATGCTCGCTGCCCATGTGAGCACATTGGAGGCGGCATACGGGATACAAGCCTCCACCCGAGGCAGCCGCGGACGGGTACACGCCGCAGAAATATGCACATGTCACCAGCTGACGGCCGCATACACATAATGTGAAAGACACGCAGGTGAGGTTGGATGCCAAAACCCGAAGGAGTGGGCTGCACTCTGTGAATTAAAGGTTGCTTACAGATACTTATTGAAGGAACGAAATGGACATAGCGATCTGAGAGACACATTGTATCTAGCACGCGGATGCAGCGTGAGAATGTGAGGGACCCGGAGGCCAGCACAGAAGCAGCACTGAACGCTGACGGCAAGGCTCCAGCCACAACAGGAACTTGGCAACCAGAGGTGATGTGCGGGCCCCGCTGGCCACCTAAGTCTGCAAGTGTCCCCCTAGGGGTGAGGGATCCCCGTGACAAGGTGGATCACAAGAACGCCAATATACAAAAAACAGGCCTGGACGCACGTCCCCTGACCAGAGAAGGAGCGCCCAGAATAGCAAGCAAACCAGGTGCTGGGGCAATAACAGACCTGCGGCCCCTTCCACAAGTGAAAATGCCAACCAAATGGCCCAAAGTCAAAGGGAAACAATCCACCATGAAGGAGTTTGCCAAATAACCACAAGTGAATGAAGGAGCCAGGGGGAAAGGACAAGGTACTCGAGACATTGAGAAGATGGCGCTCAATAACCAACAGATACTGGACGCCATAGCTGAACTGAAGACATCCTGGGAAAGTAAGATGAACACAGCCATATCGGACTTAAGGACTGCGCTGGAGTCTAAAATAGACGCTGTGAGCATAGATGTGAACCTGTCGCGACAAGATGTACGATTGTTGGCGGAGCGCACAGGGTCCCTCGAAAAGGAAGTGAAAGAAAACATAAGCACATGCATGTCTAATGCAAGAGAAGTTCACGTGTTGCAACAACAGATGTGCAACTTAGAGAATAGAGCCGAAGAAGCGGAGGGGCGGGCTCGAAGAAACAACATGGGCATAGTGGGGCTTCCGGAAGGCGAGGTGGGATCTGACCCGACGAACTATGTCGAAAACATGTTTCAGGAGATTTCGGGAGGAATGCTAAGCCAAGGGTTTGCAGTGGAGAGGGCACACAGGGCCCAGTCAAGGAGGCCACCACCGGGAGCTCCACTGCGGCATATCATCATTAAGATTTTAAACTATATAGAGAGAAAGAACACTTCTGCAAAGGGGAACGATCAGCAGAGCGTCAGCAACCATCACAGCACACCTGGACTACACACTCTTGGTGCAGAAGCAACGCCTAAATAATGTGGCAGTGAAAAGGAGAATGCTTGAGGCAGGGTACAGATACATGCTGCTGTATCCGCCGAAAATGAAAGTGATCCTGAAGAATAAAGCTTTGTTCTTCGAATCACAGGAGGACGTGATCGCGTAGCTAGACTCAAGCAACTGTCCGACGGGAGCAGATGACTAGAAGGAAACTGCGATGGAGAAATGAACCAGAGCCTGACACGTACCGCACACACGCACATGATGCCTTTTTAGAGAAATGTACGGTACAAATAATGACAATGGGATTGGATTGAAACAGATTGCATGAGGGAGCATTGGGTTAATTTATATGGTCCTGTATTATAAAGCGCAGTCAGCACATATCAGGAGGCACAGTACCAAGAGACACACTACCGACCCCCTGGGGTAGTTTAGTAGGCATACTGCTAGGGCGGCATCCCCCTGCTGGGTACCGAGTATCGGGCATGCTGAGAAAAGGGCTAAATGTGGGGTAGCCTGAGATCCAGGAATGGAGCAAGTTTGGGGAGTTAGAGAGGGATTGGGAGGAGGGCAACAGTTGGGGGAGGGATGGGGAGTTTGAGGAGTAGTTTACGGGACTGTCATGGTCACTGGTCCAATAGGTCCCAGGACACTGACATCATGCCATCAGGGGAAGAGGACAAAGGGTCACAATCACAGGGGGCCCAGGTGGATACAGTCCTGGCGCCTTTGGCGCCAGGCTCATGAAAGTCAGTAAACAGGAACACTTTGTTTTGTGTAAGAATCCTTTTACGCTCGAGCCTCATATTTCTGAAGCAGCTCCACGTGCACATTGTTCGGATGTGGCCTCCCTTAGTTGCTGTGCACGTGCTAACTCAGGGAGTGGCAAGGTGTGGCAGGCAAGCCAGGCCGGATGGGTGTGGCCTCACAAACTCGGCTATATAAGCCGCTCCCATCCAAAGGCCAGCACTTCGGTTAATCTGCATTTGCATGCAGCATAACGCTCACCACAGCCTGGGATAAACAGACTTACCTTGGGAATCCAGTCTTCTTCCTACGGGCTTGCATCCTGGAACCAGCGTTCACCTGCATTCTGCACTCGCCAAACCTGACATCTATTCTTCCATCATCTTCACCCTCCGGAACGCAGAAATCCTGCTCTTGACACCGCAGCACGACGCATTCTGCATCTCTAAAGGCAGACCCTGTAAAAGAACAAAAGGCAAGGTTAGACATAACAAACATTCAGTTTAAGGTCGCGCTCGCACAATTTTCGCGCTCATCCTTAAAAAACCTACTTACCTGCTGCCGCACCATCACAGGAGCATTCCCATCTCATCCGGCGCCGCCTCGTGCTCCGTAGCTCTGCTTGGCCACAATCACAACTATTTGGGAGAAAGCAGAGATAGACATTAATAACAAGCCGACAACGGGATGTTAAAGAACAATACAAACACTTCACAACAAAAGAAGAGTAACGAGAAAGGGGAGACAAAGAGAAAACTGAAAGACACTTACCAGAGAGGTGTGGAATAGTCGCAGCTGGACTGGACAACCACTTGTGAAGGGCCAGTGAAGGAACTCTGTCTTCATTATAAAAGCGCCCCTACCAGAAGTAACATGACGGAGAGCTCGCCATTAAGAATCAGCAGGTGCGCCTGAATGGGTCGATGCATGCTCACGACACTATGGGAAGAATGGTTTGAGAGGGGAATCAGTCACAGGCTGGCCAACTCGCGTCCTCTCATATCCACGCAGGAGCAGTGCTACCATTCACCGCAGCCCATAGCTTATGTGCAGAGAAAGAAGGTTGGCAGAGAGCATCTACTTCCTGGAAGGGCTGCAACCATGCCCCAACGCCTCCGCAGAGACCAGGTGAGCGTAACAGAATGCAAAGCCTCTACGAATCTCTGCCTGGGCGTTATGGAAACCTCTGAGACAGACCAATTGGCTCAACTTCTGGATGAATTACGAGCTGAAGTTCATGCTTCAAGGCAGGAAACCAATGCTCTAAGAAGGGACCTTATTATAAATCGAGAGCGTACCGATGACTTGGAAAGACATTTGCTCCAGGCACAACCTGGCCAGGTCCCCTTGCCGGGGCCTACTCATATACCGCTCCAATCACCACCAGTACAGGTGGTTCTTCCAGGGGTGGTTCCTCTGGCCCCGCCTGAACGTTTCACAGGCGACCCTAACAGGTACGCCATATTCATGAATCAATGCCGCCTACATTTTATGTGCAGACCTGGGGACTTTCCTAACGATCAAGCCAGAGTGGCGTTCATACTCTCGTATTTGGGAGGTACTGGAGTGGGCTGGTCAATACCTTTGGTAAATCAAGATGATCCTTTGCTTCGGACTTTAGAGGTTTTCAACATGAAATGGAGAAACTGTTTGCACGACACACAAAAGGACAGGCCCTGGACAACAAATTACTGTCTCTCAGACAGGGAAATCAGGATCTGCTAACCTACATCGCATCCTTCAATCGTCTTATAGCTCAAACAGATTGGCCAGAAGGAAAGAGGACTACGCTCTTTCACCGAGGATTGCGTGGGGAACTCAAGGATGTATTAGCTCATGCGGTAAATCCCCCAGAAGGCTGTGCGGAGTACATCAACCTGATAGTGCAGCTGGATCACAGGTTGCAGGATCGAAAAATGGATCGAACAAGGACTGAAGGGCGCCCAGTCTATGTGCGGCCTCGTGAAAGTCAATCCAAGTCACACGAACAGCCCGAACCAATGCAAATTGGGGGATTAAGGAGTCCTCTCACCAAAGCAGAATGAGAAAAAAGGAGACAACAGCAACTCTGCTTGTACTGCGGAAAAACAGGTCACTTCCTTCGAGAATGCCCGGTGAAACTACCCAGGAAGACAATTGGAGCAACCGACAAAGACGAAGAAGGGGAACAAGACTAGGAAAACTCCAACGCCCGGCAAGTGTAGGGGTCCACTTGTCGAACGGTGAACAGGAACCTGTACAGACCTCACATCTAGTCATCTCGGTGCTCTTGGTAGACCACAAACAACCGTCAAAAATACATGCTTTGAAAGCATACATTGACAATGGAGCTGTGGGAAATTACATTGACCAAGATCTGGCTATCCGAATAGGCCTTCCTCTTCGACAAAAGCAAAAATCGGAAAATGTCACAGCGGTAGATGAGTCTCAGCTTTCATCCGGCCCAGTGACGCATTATACCGAAAAAGTAAAGCTACTGTGTCAGGATGGCCGCCAAGAGGACATTACCTTCAATCTCATTGGTGCTCCTCAGTTCCAGATGATATTAGGAATGCCTTGGTTGGAGACCCACAACCCTAAGATCGACTGGCGAAAACGAGTTCTGACCTTTCCCCAAGACTGTATGGACACCTGTTACACTCACAAACCCATCAACCCGAATCCTAAGAAAGGAATCATGCTGGGTCTCACTGGTTCATTAGCATGCAAATATCTGGATTACCAGGATGTCTTTTAGAAGGAGCAAGCAAACGTCCTTCCTCCGCACAGGAGTTACGACTGCCAAATTAAATGCTATTAGCACCATGGCTGCCTCCAAACCGGGCTCCATTACCGGGTTCCTTCAATGAGGAATAACCGGGTCATTCCAACATTGGAGGACCCGGTAATTCCTCCTTGAAGGAACCATTCCCCATTCCCATATGAGCCCCCATAGGGCTCAATGGGAATGGGGAGGGAGGTAATAACGGGCACATTACAAATGGCCCGTTATTACCTCCCTCTTCCCCTCGCGGGACCCGTAAATTACGTCTGGTTTTACCAGACGTCTGGTCCGGGTCCCGCAAAGGGAACCTCTTAATCGGCGCTCACGTAATGAAGGGTGCCGGTCCCGTACCCGTACCGGCACCCTTCATTACGTGAGCGCTAGGGTTGTAATGATTGCCATGGTCTCTATGAAAACCAGGTTCTGCCCTTTGGGCTCTGTAATGCCCCTGCAGCATTCCAGTTTTTTATGACCGACGTACTCCGTGAATTACTGGACGTTTGCGCACTTGTCTACATTGATGACATTCTCATTTATTCAACTTTCAAGAAAGACCACGTCGGTCATGTGCAGGCAGTTCTAGAAAAGCTTCAACAACATCGACTGTTTGCCAAGTTAGAAAGGTGTTTCTTCCATGTAACAGAGGTCGAATTTCTTGGCTTTATTCTCATACCACGAGGCGTTCACATGGATACACGGAAGGTGGAAGCTATCCTTCAATGGCCCGCACCAACATCTACAAAAGGAGTACAAAGCTTGCTCGGGTTTGCCAACTGCTACCGTCAGTTCATTCCCGGTTTCTGTCAGATTGTCCACCCTATTACCTCCCTGTTGTGAAACAAACAACAATTCTGCTGGTCTACGGAGGCAGAGGAAGCCTTCCAAAAACTAAAGCTAGCATTTACCACAGCACCAGTTCTACGACACCCGCAACCAGATTTGGCATACGTGGTCGGAACAGATGCCTCCAACATAGCAATGGGAGCTGTGTTGTCACAACGGAATCCTGAAACAGGATAGTTACACCCTGTGGCATTCTGGTCCCGTGAGTTTTCGGCTGCCGAATCGAAATATGCAAACACTGACAAAGAATTATTAGCAATCAAAGCAGCATTTAAAGCATGGAGACATTATCTTCTTGGAGCCAGACATACAGTCACTGTCATCACGGATCACCGCAACCTACAATACTTAAAGTCTGCTAAGGCGCAATCATGGCGCCAACTTCGTGTCATGATCTCTGCTTCCAAAAGATCAGGACTTGCCCGACTCCCTTGGAAGCAGACCCATAACCCCGGTTCCGAGTGCCAGCCAGTCCCAATTGGGACCTTTTGGACCCTGTCCTGGCGCCAGTGGCACCAGGCTCTTAAAGATGCCCAGTCCCAGCGCTGGAAGCGCCGGGCTCATAATGCTTGGGTGGACTTACCTGCAGCAGACCATGCTGCTTACTTACCTGCCAGTTGAACCCCTGATCCTCTTCTGTTTGGGACTACTTTTCCTATTGGGTGGGGCAGGAGCCACTCCCTAGGTTGAGAACACTGGAACTCTTCTGGAAAGCAGGAACTCTTTTCTTACCTAGGCGTGGCTGTGGAAGGAGACACCTAAGCACTACAGGAGGCTATTTAAACCACACCCGATGGATGAATCTTGCTTTGCGTTATTCTGCATTCTCTGCAGCAGAACGCTCATCGTGTCTTCGGCTTCTGATCCTGGGCCTAAGGAAACAAAGGCTTACCATCCTGGAATCCAGTCTTCAGCAGCACCTGTAAAGACAAAGAAAGAACAGGTTAGCATTACGGTCTTCAGTGGCAGCACATCTCTTACCTGGTCCATCGGCTGTCACCAACGCCTCGCGCTGCATTCCGGCATCTGTAAGACAAAGACTTACCAGCTCTTCGCACGCTCCGGAGGCCTTCGGCACTGCATTCCGGCATCTGAAAGACAAAGACTTACCAGCTCTTCGCACGCTCCGGAGGCCTTCGGCACTGCATCCCGCATCTGAAAGACAAAAGAAGGTGCGTTTAAAGACATTGGGAAACTTTATTACTCACGTGCCATTACTCCTTTCCCACGCCGAATCCAGTGGGTATTCCAGCACCCTTCAGCTTCTCTAAAGCTCCGAACTTGTACCTGCAAGATAAAAGGGACAGTTAGTGCGCATCGTGAAGCAGGCTACCAGCGCTTACTTACGTGCTTCCAGGCGCTTCTATTCCTCACGCGGGTTCGATCCTCAACTCTCATCAGTCCGCCATCCGCCATCGTCGGAACCCTGCAAAACAAGAGATATCATTACTAAAGACTTTTAAGACATTTGAAGTGCCCAGAACTTACCGTTCGTGCAGTTAACGACGGACAGCAGTCCTCTGAGGTCAAGAGGCCTGCACCCTTATCCAGTGAAGGAACTGGTTATGGCACCCTGCCCCGAGGCAGATGGAGAGCTCGGCGTTCACTTACCTAAGGTGAGGGCGTTAACCTTTGGGGTTCTACAGGAGAAGAGAAAGGGAAGAGGAGAGAGGCACCCAATAACCCAAGTTCATTAATCCCATATTTTCTATCTGCAGACATCTTACTCTTCGAGTCAGACATACAGTGCACAGAGGTCCAGCCCAAAGAGCCAACCGTGTGTTACGCATCACCTTTGAAGATACGGCATTCACCCAGTCAAGAGCGGCGCCTCTGCGGTAATAAGGTGAGCGTTACACTTCGTTGGGCCCTTTTCATTGCTGAATACGACTTTATCATTACCTATAGACCAGGAGTACGCAATGGAAAGGCGGACGCCCTGTCCCGCATGAGCGAGTAAAACAAAGCTTTCACTACACCAGACCCTGTGGCCATCATTCCTGAACAACAGATCCAAAACACAATTGTCGCAACTGTTAGGCAGAATCCTGTGCAGTGCCCTTAGGGACCACTACACACAATTAAGACTACAAGTGGCAATACAAGTTCACCTTTGGTACAAGCCTGTACTACACTGTTAAAGTGGTAGCAGTAGCGGAGCAGACAGACTTATCTCAAGAGTAAATGAGCAGTAGTAGAAATGACACAAAGGACCACAATTACTGTGACTCAAGCAAACACTGACTCAAGGTTTCAGGTAAAAAATATAAGTACATTTATTTTAAACCATCTGTTCACAAAACACTTCAATTCTATAAATTCAAAACCACACGTAAAATACACTACACACAACCCATTCCACTTGTTACAGCAAATTCAAGGTAAGTACATTAGGATTTGACAGACCAATGTTGCGATACTAATGCGTACCCGCGAATAGAAATGCTCACGAAGTTAAAACACACTTTGTACTTTAGAATTTAAAACAAGGGAAAAGCGGATAAAATCACAGGCAATACTTTTGTCAAGGCAAGGGAATCGGAGGACTCGTTCAAAGATACAGATTAAAGTCAATAGGCCTGCGCCAGTGTCGTTGAACAGTTCGAGATTCGAGATACCAAGAGTACTTCGATATTGTCAGATGGAAAGAAAAGTTATAAAAGGGAAGGAAAAAGGAACAAATCTTCGAGGAGGAAAAGGGTTCACCCCGATTCCGGATGGTCAGACGGAGAGAACGACCAAATGTGCACAGTACCTTATTCTGTTGGAGAAAAGCTGGTGCTACAGCAGTTGTTCCTGGTAGTTCCTGCAGACTCACTGTTCCTGTGGCTTCAGTCGTGGGGACAAGAAGGACGACGCCTGGAGTGATCTGCACTAACCAGGGATGAGGCCAGCAGCAGCGAAAAAGACAACAATGAATAAAAGGTGCACTCCTTTAAATCAGGCGAGGGCTCTTCTGATAGCTATCCGGACCACTACAGCACAGCAGTGATTTCGACCCAGGAGAGGATTCTCTGACTGAAGAAAGGGTGAGCTGGTTGATCCCACCAGGCTCGGAAGACTCCAGACTGGATCTTCTCTTGTCGTTGAAGGGTAGATAGCTCAGGACTGCAGCAGGGCTTCACCGGGACTCGGGGTTGCAGCAGCCGTCTTCTTCTACGCTTCTCTTCGGTTCTTTGCAGTTCCAGTGGCGACTCTGCCTTCTAGCCCAAGAGTCCTGCCTTTTTTTTTTTAATTTCGTTATTATTTTCCATAACAATACAGTCATACAGACAAGGTATCTTTATCAAGCCAACTGAATATTGGTAATAACTCCCACCTCCGTCCCTCCCCCCCATAGACCAAGTATATAACAGTGTGCTGCAGTCTCTGTTCACCAAAGGTTAGTGTGGGCTGTCCGGGTCACCATCGATTGAGCTGTCTTCCTCTGGGCGGAACAAGGACACCGTAAGGGCCACCCACTGCAGTAGATCGTCAGAGGAGTCCATTTTTTGGTGTCTCAGCGCCAGCTCCCATGCCCCTGTCTCGGCGGAGGTCCATCTACGGAGGTCCTCCCACCATGTTGCTACACTGGGCGCCTTAGGGCATTTCCAGGCCATGGCGATTCTCCTTTTTGCCAAGATATACATTAGGTCCTTGAGTCTGTTCAGTGGCCTATTTTTTTTGTTTCTTTGGTATTGGCCCAAGATGCAAGCTTTGGGGGACTGTACGTCTAGTGTTATGTCTGCATTGGCCGCCTTGGCTTGGATCTGTAACCAGAAGGTTTGGAGTGCCGGGCATCCCCAGAACATGTGAGACATTCCCACGGAGGGTTTGTGGCATTTAGGGCATGTTGCGGTGCCTGTGCTGCTGAATCTGGAGATAATGTCTGGGGTGAGGTAAGCCCTGTGACTAATGTAAAATTGTATGAGCTGGAAGCAAACGTTTCGGGATACTTTTTTGTGATATTGTGTCACAACCTCCCACTCCTTGTCTTTGAACGTCTCGCCAAGATCACGTTCCCATTTATCCCTGCTCTTGAGTTCTTGTTGCGTGGCGCAGTTCAGCAGGGTCTCGTAGAGCCTCGAGGTTTCATGGCCTCCCTCCGCCACACACAGTAGGTTCTCAATAGCTTTGTGCCCGGCGGCGAGGGATTCCATCTCTGGCCATTGTTTGGTAAGTCTGCTCACTACCTCCCCGTGTAGGAGGAATTGCCCAGATGGTATCCCTGTGGTTCCCTGCAGTTCAGTGAACTTGTGAATGCCCTGGTCATCTGCAAGGTCTCCCAGGGTGGCGATGCCCAAGGGTTCCCACATGTTCCTAATCACTTTCTGGTCTTCTGGTCTGTTTGACAATATTGTGACTATTGGGATCTGTGGGAAGTAGGGGTCAGCCAGGTTGGCGATCTTGCAGGCCCGATTCCAAGTTCGGATACCCAGGTGGATTAAGTATGAGTCACGGTGACTGTGTTCCAACTCAAACCAAAGTAAGTCTCTGAGCAGCCACAGTGAGTTTGTGGGCTGTAGTAAGCGAGTGTCCGTGGAGGCGTCGTCCACCATCCATTGTATCACATGCTTCAGTTGGCCCGCCAAATAATAGAGTTCGAAGTTAGGGATTTTGAGGCCTCCTTTGTCATACGGCCTTTGTGTCGTTTCTAGAGCAACTCTGTGTCTCCCCTCGTTCCATAGGAATTTCCGGCAGAGTTTGTTTAGTTCCTTGAAAAATTGCAGCGGGATGTAGAACGGGACATTGGTAAAGAAGTACAGGAGTCGAGGCAGCGCCACCATTTTCAGCAGACCCGCTCTACCTGCCACCGAAAGGGGCAGTTTGCTCCAGAAGTCGAATGATTTGACCAGGCCCTCCTTAGCCCTTACTGTGTTTAGCGTGTGCTCAGTTTTAGGGTCGCTGTGGATTCTGATGCCCAGGTATTTGAATGTGGTGGGCTCCCATTGGAGTGCCAGTGAGGGGAGATGATCTTTCCTGGTTTTACTTAGGGCTGCTAAGGGGTATAGGAAGGATTTGTCTTGATTAATTAGGATCCTGTGCATCTAGAAAACCCTTCCAGAGTTTCCACTATGTAGGGTAGTATGTGTTCAGGGTCTTTCAGGTATAAGAGCATGTTGTCTGCGTACATGGAGACAAGGTGGGTCACTCCATTTATTGTTATGCCCCCATCACCGTACTCCTGTCTAAGATATGCCGCTGCTGGTTCGATGGCCAGGATGTAGAGTAAGGAAGAAAGGGGGCACCTCTGTCTGGTTCCTCTGGAGAGACACCATCTGTCAGAGTAGGTGTAATTGGTTCGGACTCTGACGGTGGGGTGCGCATAGGTGAGTTTGACCTAGTTTAGGAAGGTAGGCCCGATCCCCATCTTGGTCATGGTGGCATGGAGCCATTTCCACCTGACCAAATCAAAAGCTTTAGAGGCGTCAAGGGACACCACTGCGCTTCTATCGGGTTCTTTGTCTGTGCTGTGTATGACGTGGTGCAGCTTACGTAGTTTCTCGGTGATAGAACGGCCCTGCATGTACCCTGTTTGGTCTTGGTGTACCAGGTGCGGGATGGCCGCCTGCAGTCTCCTAGCTAGCAGTGCTGTCAGCACCTTATAGTCCACATTGAGCATGGACAACGGCCTGTACGAGCCACAGTCAAGACTGTCTTTGTTGGGTTTCAACAGGGGGATGATGACCGCTTCACTCATGGTGTTGGGGAGGCGGCCTACTTCGTACGCCTCGTTATATACCTGGGATAGTAAGGGGGCTAGTAGGTCCTCGTAGTTCTTAAAAAAACTCCCCAGGAAGTCCATCTGGTCCCAGCGTTTTCCCCGAGGGCAGTGTTCTAATGGTGGCCATGATTTAGTCAGGCGTGATGGGGGGTTGCCAGACATTTCGTAGAAAAAAATTGGTCGACCAGACAAATGGTCGAACCAATTTGGTCGAAAACCAAATGGTCGAAAAATTTTTTTTTTTATTTTAACCCTTTTTTTTTTTGGGGGGGGGGGGGAGTCCCCCCCCCCAACCCCCTTTTTTTCTCTAAAAACCCCTTTTTTAACTAAACGAAAACCCGAAAAATAAATATATAAATTAAAAAAAAAAATTCGACCATTTGGTTTTCGACCAAATTGCGTCGACCAAATTGCAGTCGACTAGTTTTTTTTCGACGAGTTGACTGGACACCGTGATGGGGCTATCCAGGGCCTTGCTTATGTGTTCGTCTAGGTACGGCAGCCTGACTAAATCAATGTCCGTGTCTGTGGGGGGAGTGGGATCAGAGTATAGGGTCTGGTAGTACTCTTTAAATGCTAGGTATGGATATTCAGTCCGTCATTGCCTCGGAGAAGGCAGATGGGTGTTCTAGGGGTCTCACGTTTGTATAGCCAGGCGAGTAGTTTACCAGGCTTATCACCTAGGGCGTGGTTCCTTTCAGTGTATTTCGCATAGCTTAGTTTCCCTAATGTTTCCCAGTGTTTTAGACAAGCCTGTTTGAGTTCTATTATTTTATGCATGTGAGAGGGGTCAGGGGATGGCGTAGCTTCAAGGTCCCGTAATTCAGCTTCAGTGCGCTCGAGCTGGGACGTGGTGTGCCTTTGAGCTCCTCCCGCAGCAGCTATCATTTCCCCCCCCTTATCACTACCTTATATGCCTCCCATGCTGTGCTTATGAATTGAACACTGTCAATGTTAGTTTGCCAGTAGTTCGCCGTACCTTGTCGGATTTGTTCGTTAAAGGCTTTGTCAAGGAGCGCCTCGCTTCTAAGCTTCCATGTCGGGACGGGGGGTCTAGGGGCTGTCAAGGTCCATGTAGTGATTAGTGGTGAGTGAGATATTGTGTGTGTTCGAAGTGGGCCAGGTGTTCCTTGCTGGCGAAAAGGCTGTTGATTCTAGTATGCACGTTGTGTGGCGGGGAATAGAAGGAGTAGGCTCTAGCGTCAGGGTGTTGTACTCTCCACAGGTCTTTCAAGGGCATTGAGCACTTTGGCTGGGAGGGAGGGATGAGAATGTTTGCTGTCTGATCTGTCTATGCGCGGGTCTAGGGTGCAATTGTGGTCACCTCCCCAAATTATGAGACCCTCCCTGCAAGGGCTCAGGTGGGCATACAGTGAACGAAAAAAGACGGTGGCGTTGTGGTTGGGAGCATAGGTGCAGATTAGGCAAAGGTCTTTCCCCTCTATGGAGCCTTGTATTAGGGCCATTCTGCCTTCATTATCCGTTTTGGTGTGAGACAGTGTAATGGGGACTGATGGCGCGATCCAAATCAGGACACCTCTTGCGTAAGTGGAAAACGTGGAGCCAACACATGTTCCTCTCCAGACTTTGGCCAGTGCAGCGAGTTTGGGTGCATTAAGATGCGTCTCTTGCAGGAGGGCGATACCAACTTTGTGGCGTTTCATAAAAGAAATGATGCAGTGTTGCTTGACGTAGCTGTTTAGGCCCCTGACGTTCCAGGACATTATTTTGAATGTGTCAGCCATGGTCGACACATAGTTGTGAGGTTGTGGGTGGTTCCCGGGCGAGGTTGCGGGTGGGCCCGGCTAGCCCCAAGGTGACCCTGCAGCGGGTGGACTTGGTCTGTAACCTTTGTAACTTTAACTGGGTTCGCCCTATGGGGTCCCCTTTCGAGTGAACTATAACCGTCAACTTTCTTCTAAACAAAACGCGTCTAGCGAGGTTTCCCCCGTTCTGACATTCCCGTTTCCGCTCCATAGACCTAGGTCTCTTGGTGCCCTACGGGCGGGTGATTTACCCAAATAGTTCCTGGGGCAGAAGTAGCTCTGCTTCAGATGATACCAGTGTGCAGTGTTTCGCGCCTAGTATGGCTCCGGCGTCGATGCGGATGCCGCTATCTTACAGTGTGGGGCTGGATAGCTTGTTGGTGCAGCCTGGGGGTAGTGCAAGCTTGTTTCCTTTCTGCCGGTGGCTATGGGTTTTGCTGTTTCTGTTCTAAGTCGGGGACTCGCTCCCTGTCCATCCACTCGCTGACCTCGGTGGGGGTGTCGAATAGGAGGGCTCTATTGTTATGTAGGACTTTGAGTCTGGCCGGGTACAGGAGCATGTACCTCAGGCCTGCGTTCTTTAGTCTAGTCTTGATGTGGTAGAATTGTGCACTGCTTCTCTGGACCTGCAGGGTGTAGTCGGGGTAAATCGCAATCTTTGCCGAGTCTCTTCGTATGACGCCGCCGAGTCTTGAGATGGCCAAAATTGTCTCTCTGTCCTTATAGTTGAGCACCTTGGCAATTATGGGTCTGGGTGGGCTCCCCGGGGGTGGGCGCCTGGCAAGGGATTGATGGGCTCTCTCAATGGTGAAGCCTTGGGAAAGCTTCCCTGCACCAATTTCCTGTATGAGGAGATTTTCGATGAAATTCGTGGGGTCGTTGCCCTCAACTCCCTCATGCAGGCCGATAATCCTGATGTTATTTCTCCGGGCCCACCCTTCGGCCTCGTCAGCCCTATCTTCCAGGTTTTTCACCTTCTGTGTGAGGGCGTCCACATCTTTCAGGACTTGCGTTTTGGTTTCAGTGTTATCACGTACTTGGGACTCAAGGGCGTCAGTTCTACTGGCTAAGGATCGCACGTCCTGCCGCAGTAGGTTCAGGTCAATGGCCACAGCGTCTATTTTGTCCTCCATTGTTTTCTGGAGGGTCTTTATAGCCTCTAGGAGCTGCGAATTCGCTGGTTCCGGTGTTTCCGCATAGAGTTCACCTCCCTTGGCTAGGTCAGGTTTGGGCGTCACGGGGGCAGCAAAGGTCTCCATGGTGGTCTGCCTGTGCTTATTTCGTGCACCCCTGCCAGACATGTCCCCAGGGGCTGGCAGGCCCAGCTGGCTCAGCGTGCATTTAGGGAGGTGTCCTGGGTGGAACGTC
The DNA here is from genome assembly GCF_040938575.1 of Ambystoma mexicanum. NCBI lineage: Eukaryota > Metazoa > Chordata > Amphibia > Caudata > Ambystomatidae > Ambystoma > Ambystoma mexicanum. Next base: position 845,274,609 of record NC_090941.1, on the reverse strand, counting down.
CAGCGGAGATGCTGCTTAGGACTGTCTTGGGACCGTTCAGTCTGCCTGCGTTGTGCTCTCGGGCCTGTGGGCGGGTCGGCACCGGCCCAAGGGTGTCTGGGGCAGGCTTACCCCAGAGATGAGATGCTTCAGCTAGGCGGGCGCCTCACACTTTGAGGGGGAGGGGCCACTGCGTCAAACCTTGTCTTTAGCTTTTGAGCCGGGGGTAGCACCCCGCAACCAGCTCCAAGTGTGAGAATGATTAGCTTCTGCGCCGCCGGGGGTCTCAGTGATTGTCGTTCATGGGGGGTTGGATGGGGCCTCAACCCAGTTTTGTCGATAAGCAGGAGCATGCAGGGGTGCGGAGGCTCCAGTGTGCTTTACTTGTGCGCCAGCCAGGGTAATTCCTTCACTTATGCAGTGTCCCTCTCCCTATGGGGTCCCCTTTCGAGTGAACTATAACGTCAACTTTCTTCTAAACAAAACGCGTCTAGCGAGGTTTCCCCCGTTCTGACATTCCGTTTCCGCTCCATAGACCTAGGTCTCTTGGTGCCCTACGGGCGGGTGATTAGTGTCTAATCTAGTGCAGGGCCAGCGGACACCGGGATAGCTGGAAGAGGTGTAGGAGCTGAGCGCAGGCCGGTCCGGGCGAGGGAGACCGGGGGATCAGGACACAGGAACAAAAGGCTGCAGTGGCGTTGGTGCCCCCGGCTCTCCCTCCACCCCTCTCCTTACCGTGTGGCTTCCGGTAATTTTCGCAGATTCCGCGGTGTGCTTTGGCGGGGGGGCTGTTCCCCGCCCTGTGTCCTCGCCTGAGCGCCACAGCGGTCCTCAGTAGCAAGGCTCAGCTCGGCGGGCCCGCAATGGGGCCAAGGCAGCTGGGTCTTAGTGGCGCGCCGAATCTCCTCACTCCACCTTTACCAAGCGGGGCCCGACAGCGCGTCGGCCCCCGGCCTCCGCTGCAACGTGGGGGCTCCTCTCGCAGTCGAGGCAGGACTGCCTCTCTCCGCACTCCTCCCGGCGCTGCTGTCGCGGGTCCCACACCTCTCCTCCTGCTCACACTCCGATGCCGTACGGGTCTCTCCCTCCCCGCTGGTACGGGGCACTGCGGAGCGGGCCGAGCCCCGCACACACAGGTTAGTGCAAGCGACTCGATGTGCAGCGCCCGCGGCAGCAGAGGGGTGCGCCCGGATACGATCTGCTCTCGCTGTCTTTACTGGGCACGCAGGCTACAACCCGGTAGCTGGTCTCGGGGCCGCCGCCATTTTCCAGACGCCTCGTCTCTTTTTCACTGGGCCAAAGCTGCCGAACGGGGAGTCGGAGTCGCACCAAACTTTGGCATTAGGCTCCCCAGTATTTCATTAGCAATTCAGCATGTTTTAGGCTCTGTTTAGCGGCAAATCAATGTGCATATGATGTGGAGCTGTGAAAGACGCGGCTGTCCTACATGGCAGTTAGCCACGCCCCCCTGAGTCCTGTCTTTTATGCCAAAATCCCCCATTCACACAGCCTGGCTGTCAATCACTCAGCAGGGGGGTTGTCCAGCCCGGGCAACCACCTCAGCCAATCAACACAAAGTGCAACTTGGGTCTCCAAGGAGACCATGTGCAGGGGGTGACTACACCCCTCCCTCACATTCAGCCCACCTAGACACCCAGACGCCAAAGGAGGGCTTCTGGTCAGAAGCCCGCCAAAGGTCAGCGAACAAAGGAGGCAAACCTGGTTTGCCGCACAAAGAAAGACCCAAGAAGGAACAAGTTACTTACCTGTAACTGTTGTTCTCCAGCATGGGTCTGGCATGGATTCACATGCTCATGAATATTCCCAGTCGTCAGGCTGGGAATCCTCGGTAAAGAAAAAAATAATCAGTTTCAGTTTCGTTTCTGAACGTCTTGCTACTAATAACCAATCACTGGTCTCCCGGTCATACTGCCCCCAGCCAATGACTGCCCTCTACCTAAGCCCCTCCTCTGGCAGCCATCTTTTGATTTGGTAGCACGTAAAATGGCAGTAGGACCAAGAGAAGAGCCGCAGAGGGGTAGGCGGGAGGGTTTGCATGTGAATCCATACCAGACCCATGCTGGAGAACAACAGTTACAGGTAAGTACCTTGTTCCTTCTCCAGCATGGGGTCTGGCATGGATTCACATGCTCATGAATACAAGAATACATAGTAGTACACACATGCACAACCACGGGAGGTGGCAAACGGCTCAACATTAAGCATTACCTAAACTCAACATTAAGCAACTCTTACCTCCTCACCAGGCCCACCTTCAGGCGAACAGGTTACGCAGCACTGCTTGGCCGACACTGGACTCCTCCCTGGAATCCCAGTCGACGCAGTAGAATCTCGTGAAGGTGTGCGTCGACCTCCACGTAGCAGTCCTGCAGATGTCCATCAGGGGCACACCAGACAAGAACGCCGTAGTAGCAGCGATCGCTCTGGTCGAATGGGCTCTCGGACGGCCGGGCAACGGTCGGTTGGCCAACCGATGACAGTGCATGATGCAGCCGGAGAGCCATCTGGAAATGGAAGCCTTCGAGAGAGCCTTCCCTTGGTTCACAATTCCAAAGTTCACAAATAGCTGTGATGTCTTCTGAAAACTCTCCGTTCGGTCCACGTAGAACTTAAGCGCTCTAGCTACATCCAGCGAGTGCAAAGTCCTCTCGGCCAGCGACGAAGGCGGCAGAAAGAAAACTGGCAACACCAAGGGCTTGTTAAGATGGAAGTTCGACGGCACCTTAGGCGTGAAAGAGGGGTGCGTCCTCAGCACCACCCTCGTATCATGAAAAGTCAAGTATGGACTTGGCCTCCCGCCGTTGGTAGAGGAAGCCTTCCTTCTTCTGTTCCTCCGGGCAGAGCTGGAAGAGCTCGGATGCCCTGGCGATCATGCCATGGAAAGAGCCAATTAGCCCGAAGGGGTGGTGATGGAAGGTCCGTCCCGTCGTCACCACCGCCGTCGTCGTCATCCGTCCCCGTTGCTGCATCCGTCGTCGTGTCATCTCGGGGGTCCGGCGAGGGGGATGAGGGCTCCACAGGCCTTGTGGGCACAAAGGGCGGGGCGGGCTGGACTCTCCTTCGCTTGTTCGCAGGGCTTCCCGACGGTCCTGATTCTGGATCCTCCGCCGGGGTTCGCGGTAATCTCGTCCTTATCTTGGTGCATAAGGATTGGATTGCCAACAAAATGGCCGCCGAGCTGTCCTGAGGCTCAGGCAATGGCTGCGACGGGTGGGATGGCTGCTCCTCCACTGGGCCTTCGTCGTCGCCCTCGTCGCTTTCTTCAATCACATCAGCAGGTTCTCTCCCGTGGGATTTTACCTCCTCGAACCTCTCGTTGAGGCCCTTCACGGCTTCCACCAGCTCCTCCTCAGAGGCTGAATCCGTGCCCGTAATGGCCACCGGGCCCCCCCCCCTCTTTTTCCACCAGGGTCTTCACGGGGGTCTTGTCGATGGGCTGGAAAGAGGATTCCCTCTGCGGTGGCAGGGAAACTCTGGGCCCCGAGGTCGCCTCCACTGGCCTAGTCTCCGCTGGCTTCGCCAGGGCCTCTGCGACTCCCTCGATAGAGGCCTTCGCCGGTTGGATGAGGGCCCTCACCACCTTAGGTGCGTCCTGGGCCTTCACCTTGGGGGGAGGGTCACCGCCTCGCTCTCCCTCGGCTCCCTTCGAGATCGACCGGGACCTCTCCAGAAGCTTACCTGGGTTCTGGGATTTCCTCTTCCCCGAACCAGAGCGTTGGCTCGTGGTTGATGGTGCTGGGGAAGGCGCACCCTGCCTGGCAGCCGAAGAGCCCGACCGTTCGGTGCTCCCGTTGCCCGCGGACTCGCTGTGCTTAGCCTTCTGTTGGGCCCCTGTCGCCAGGGCGCCCTCACAGGACTTAGAAGACTGCTCAGACCTTTTCTTCTTCTCACATGCTGGGCTCATCTCCAGCCAGTTGGCAAGGTGGGTATGACGATCCCTCATGGTCCGTTCCGATAGGTTCTTGCGGAACGCACAGTCCTTCTCCACGTGCGTCCTGTCCTCATGAAGGCAGTAGAGACATCTCGAATGCTCGTCCTCCTTGAAAACATTCTGTAACCCGCATCCATGTCAATTCCTGAACAGCTTGGATCCGGGCGTCAAGCTTCCCTTGTCCTGGGCCATGTGGAAGGTAGGCCTCGGATCTTCTGGAATCCTCCAAGAAGCGTAATTCGACGAAAACTTCATCTTTGAGGGGTGTCCAAAACGGGTCCCTGTTATTCGGAAGTAGAACGGTGGAGCTTGAGGATCGATTTAACCGAAAAATGAGAAAATCTCTTTGAAAAAAGCACGAAAACGCAATAAAAGCTCAAGAGCTATAGCACGAGGACTCCCAACACTTGAACGTGCGGTAAAAATCTGAAGATGGCTGCCAGAGGAGGGCCTTAGGTAGAGGGAAGTCATTGGCTGGCCCAGAGACCAGTGATTGGTTATTAGTAGATAGACACTTCAGAAACAAAACTGAAACTGATTTTTTTCTTTACCGAGGATTCTCAGTCTGACGACCGGGAATATTCATGCCACCAGCCAAGTCTTAATGTTAAAGGAGCGAAACAATGCTCCAAGAGGTAGAGATAAAAAGGGCTAAGAATTAACCCTTTCCAATACTCCATATAAGATGGGGTGTACTGGATCCGTGGTTAAAGTGACTATGTAAAGTTAATGGCAACGTTACCCTTTTCTGGGGGACAGTAGTCACCCCCAGAATATGGAGTTGGTGGGAAGTCTAAGAGGCAACCCTGTGTCACGCAGTGAAGGTGCTGTGTAACACACAAAGAGTGGGGCTACTGAAGTGGTGTACTCCAGAGTCCACAATCACAAAAACAGTTGAAATACACATGGCAAAACACAGGTAAGAGTGGGGAAAAAGCTCACACTCTTACCAGGTGGAAAACAAACTCCAGAAATCCAGCAAAGCTGCTAAGGGACTCACTGGGTAAGGGAAAGTAGCCATAGAATGAGAATTCTCCCTAACACTGCCCCCCCACCCCTCCAGACTAAGGGACAGGAGGATTTAATCCACTCCTGGATGGATCTCATACCTCTAGTCAGTTATAAACATCCTAGAGAGACCATCAGCATTTTGGTGGTGATTTCCTGCTCTGTGCTCAATGGAAAAATCAAACCCTTGCCGGCAGATTGACCATCTGAGTAGTTTTGGGTTTTCCCCTTTTATTTGCATCAGCCATCTCAAGGGATGGTGGTCAGACTGAATAATGAAGGTAGAACCATACAAGTATGGCCTAAACCTCTTCAGTGACCACACAATAGCAAAACAGTCACGTTCTATTGTTGCCCACCTTGTCTCAGGATCCTTTAACTTCCTGCTGATGAAACAAATGGGATGTTCGCTACCTTTCTCATCCAGCTGACTAAGGACTGCACCTATACCTACATTTGAAGCATCAGTTTGTACAATGAAGGGTTGGTGATAGTCCGGAGCTCCTAAGACTGGGGCTTGACAAAGGGCTTTCTGTAGACCTTCAAAGGCTTGATTGCACTCCTCATTCCACCTGACCTTTTTAGGAAATTTGGGAGAGGAGATGACATTCAAGGGAGAAGCTATGGTCCCGTAGTTCTCAATGAAGTTCCTGTAATACCCAGTGAGACGAAGGAAGGCTCTCACTTGGGATTGAGTAGTAGGGGTGGCCCCGTTTTGTACAGCTTGTACTTTGCTAGGCAATGGTCTTACTTCACCACCTCCTACCTCATGTCCAAGGTAGACCACCGTACTCTGACCAATTTGACATTTACTTGCCTGTATGGTCAGATGGGCCTGTTCCAGAGCCTGCAATACATATCCTAAGTGATCAATATGTTCTTTCCATGTAGGGCTGAAAACTGCAATGCCATCCAAGTATGCCATGCAGAAGTCCTCCATCCCATTCAGTACCTGATTGACCATCCTCTGAAATGTAGCAGGTGCATTCTTTGAACCAAAAGGCATTACCTTAAATTGGTAGAGACCAGCTGGGGTGGAAAATGCAGTTTTCTCCTTGGCATGGTCTGTCAGGGCTATTTGCCAATAGCCTGACGTTAGGTCAAATGCGCTGAGGTACTTGGCAGCACCAAGGTTGTCCACCAGCTCATCTGTCCATGGTAAAGGATGGGTATCAGTCTTTGTGACTGCATTTAGAGCTCTATAGTCCACACAGAATCTCAACTCCTTAGATCCTGCCTTTGGTACAAGCACAACTGGGCTAGACCATGGGATAGTAGAGGGCTCTATAACCCTGAGATCAAGCATCTTGTTGACCTCATTCCTTATATGGGTTCTTACATTGTCTGACATTCTGTACCCCCTGATTTTGACAGGCAAACAGTCACCAGTGTTTATGTCATGCTGGCCCCAAGGGGTCAAGCCTGGTGAAAGTGAGAACAGGGAGGCAAACTGATTTAACAGTAATTTGCACTCATCCTGCTGGTCAGATGTGAGACTGGAAGAGAGATTAACACCTTCCACTTCTTCATCTAAAGGTAAGCCTCTGAGGAGGTCAGGCAGAGGTTCACTCTCCTCCTCCTCCTGAGCTGAAGCTAGGATCAAGGGCCCTATGTCAGGTCTAGAGACATAAGCCTTTAAACGGTTGGTGTGAAAGACTCTAGGAGCCGCCTTAGGATTGCCTAAGTCCACCAGATAGTTCACCTCTCCAGGGTTACCCACAACTTTGAAGGGCCCTATCCATTTGTCCTGCAAGGCCCTCTGCCTTGTGGGGACCATAACAAGAACACGCTGGTATTGAGTAAACCCAACCATCTTAGTCTTCTGGTCATGCCAATGTTTGACCAGCCTTCAAGTTACCACTTGCCTCTGCCATCATGTGTGACATTCTCCTCCGGAGACCTATCACATAGTCAGTCACTCTGACTGGCTTGGGGGAAGGAGCACTCTCCAACCCCTCCTTAATCAGGGCCAATGGACCTCTGACTGGATGGCATAGAGAAGTTCAAAGGGACTGTAACCTACTCCCTCCTGAGGGAATTATCTATATGCAAATTGAAGGCATGGCAGTAGAAGGTCCCACTTTCTTTTAAGGGGTTCTTCTAAAGCACCCGTTAGGGAGAATTCTCTGTTAAGGCTAATTTCCCAAACCTAGTGAGTCCCCCAGCAGCTTTGCTGGATTTTTGGGGTTTCATCTTTTCTCCTGCTAAGAGTGAGACTCTTTTTTTCCCACTCTTAGACATGATTTGAGATATCCTTTGACTTTGGAATGTGTTTTATGGGCTATGAGGTCTTTTACTCCATAGGGCTTCATGTGTTTTTGGTATGTGTGTTACACAGCACCCTCCTTGCCGTAACACCGGGGTGTCATAGTGACCCCCAAACATAGACTCCGTACCCTGGGACTGACTACTGTCTCCCAGGGCATGTAAAGTCACCATTGGCTTTACTAGTCCTAAATTGTAAACAGAACCAGTACAAACCATCATATTGTGGGCGTACTGGTAGGGGCAATTCGATTGCCCCTGGGTCTGTTGTTCGAGGGGGCACTGTCCAGTCCCCCCTGAGCGAGTTTTGGCTGGTGGCAGTGGATACTACTTTTTATATTCAACCGCAAATATAGTCCTATGGGATTTTCCCATTGTTCGAGGCTAATACTTTTTAACATAGCCTCAAACACACCGCCGGTTTATTTATTTAATATCAATTCACCGGTTGGTATTTTGTGCCAGAACTCGGTTCCACAATGGCATTTGTGTTCGCTTCTGTGACTCCAACCCAAGTCGAGCCCTTTGTTCCACATTTTGGCAGGCTTCTGCACAGAAGCCTCCAAAAGTGGTGCCACTCTGTCTGGGTACCACAGGGGGTGCAGCAGGGGGTTTAGGCAACCTGGACTGAGTTGCCTCGGCAACTCAAGTCGCACTCTTGTGTGATTGGCCCAGTGGTGAGCCGCCCGGATCACCACTTAGCATGTTTGAGTGACAGCTAGGACTGATGAATGGGGGTTTTCTGCATAAAAGAAGGGCTTTGGGGACTGGGACTTCAGACGTCGCCACAGGACAAAAGAATCCGAAGAGGGAGAAGCTGAGCCGACCTGCAACGACGACACCACCGGTGGAGCCCTGCTGAACCGACTCAAAACTTCTTCCAATGACAGAGGAGATATTCATCCCGAAGAGTCTTCCTTTGACTGGTGGGGATAACCAGTATGCCCGCCTTTTCGCCTTCCCGGATCATCTCGTGGCCGCCTTGCCTGTGCCAAGCATCCCGGCATCCGGGATACCACGTTTTTCCACTACCGCGAATAAAAGGGTAGTCCCTTTTTACCAGAGAACTCCGCGGCTGGTTTCTTCCCTGGCAGTGCAACGACCTTCAGCTTTCCTCCACGTCGAGATCTTCTCTTCCCCTGGATGACGCCGCAACTTGCATCCACTGCCAGGAACAACTGCCCCTGCTGGAGGATTCTCTCCACTTTCAAGGTACTGTGTCCGCCTGGCCTTCCTCGCAACGGTCTGTGTGGGGTGTCTCGTAAATCCTCAACTTACCACTTGGGTCGGCCCTAGGCTGGCTAACTGAACTTTTCTGAGCTGAACGGATTCCTTTTTAAACTCTCTGCAAGACTTTCCAAGCCTTTTAAACTGTGTGGTCTTGGGCGCATTGGTGTTCTACTCTCTCCAAGAGGGAGCCTGGCATCTGAACATTTTGCTCACAAGTAGACTTTGACTTTCTTGCCTTGCTGAGTGCTTCTAAAGTATTGTGTTGAGTGCTGTTCCTAATTTCTGCCTTTTCCCTCCCTTTTTCTTAAACCTATTGGAGTGCCATCTTTAGTTAAGCGCTCACCTCTGTCTGGAAATAAGTGGTGTTAACTAAGACTTGTCTAATAAGGAATAAGGGATGTATATATATCAATAGTGACTGCGTTTTGGAACATGCTTATAATAGTGCTAGAGTGTTTCTAAGTGTGTCTTTAAATAAATAATTATATACTTGATACCAAAGCTCTGGTCAGTGTTTGCTTGTGCTACTGTATTTTGGTACCTATCTTGTATACTCTATATACTGTAACTCTTCTTGAGAGAAGTCTGGCTGCTCAGCCACAGCTACCAGGTAAGTCTGGGTGGTACAGACTGCTACCAATTGGGTTTACTGCCAACACCTGTAGTCTTAAGCCTTTTGCAGTGGTCCCTAAGGGAACTGCACAGGTGTCTGCCTAACAGCACCTATCATGCTCTTCATAGTTCTGTTAAACCTCTCTACCAACCCATTGGTTTGGGGATGGTAGGCAGTAGAGAACTTGTGGGTGACCCACAGGTTTTCCACATGGCTTGCATGTAGTGGGACATAAAATCTGATCCCCTGTCAGATATCACCTCCTTAGGAAGACCTACTCTGATAAAAATACCAAGTAGGGCCTTAGCCACAGCCAGAGCCGTAACAGTCCTCATAGGTATTGCTTCTGGATACGAAGTGGCATGATCCACTACAACCAGGATAAACCTGTTACCTGAAGATGTGGGAGGGTCAAGAGGACCAACAATGTCAATCCCGACCCTCTCAAAAGGAACTCCCACCACTGGGAGAGGCACCAGGGGTGCCACATTCTTGGCTCCACTCTTGCCAGAAGTTTGGCAAGTGTGACAGCTCCTGCAGAATTTGTCTACTTCTGAACCCATCTTAGGCCAGTAGAAGTAAAGAGAGAGCCTTTCCTTGGTTTTCTTAAAACTTAAATGACCAGCCAAAGGTATCTTGTGGGCTAACTGCAGGAACTGGAGTCGGTTCACTAGAGGTACTACAAGTCTTTTGCAGTCTCCAGGGGTTGGTTCAGTCAGTTCCCTGTAGAAGAGGCCATCTTCCCAGTGCAAACTATACTTCCCAGGCTCAGTCCCAATGAGCTGAGAATCTGCCTGTAGGCGAAGACTTTCAAGAGTAGGACACTCCCTTTGTCCTCTGCTGAAGTGTGCCCTGTTGGGTCCACCTTCTGTCAGTAAAGACTGCAGCTCAGGATGGTCAACAGTGTCAAGATCTCTAACCAGAGTAAGATCTTCTTCTAGATCTGATTCCTCAGTATCTAGTTGAACCATACAGGGTTGAATCTCACACTCAGCCTCAGCTGGTGAAGGAGTCACAGATGTGACTTTGGACAATCTTGGCGATGTCCTTCTGGGCACAGGAGTGCTTGCTGGTTTCTTTCTGGCAGACATGGGTTTCCCCTTTGTCTCTTTCTGTCCTGCAATAGCAGTAAGTACGTCCTGTGGACTTGGGGTGATAGTTTCGTCTATCAAATCCCCAGGAGAGCCTCTCAAGGTTCTCTCCCTAGCAGACCTTGTGAGCTCCTGCTTCCTTTTGCTGGGAGGCCTGGGGGTACTGGACACAACTCCAAGAGCTTTAAGGTCATTACCCAACAGGACTCTCCCAGGCACGTTATTTTGCACACTTACAGGTATTCCGACAGTCATGTCATTGCACTGGATGAGAGCTGGTAACTGAGGAACCATTTGCACAGGGCCTCCGGCTAACTTGGTCAGGGCCTCCAGCTAACTTGGTTAGGTGTTTGGGTGCCTTAGCAACATCCTCCACCTTGAAAAAACATTGTGTCTCTGATGGCAGGGGTTTCCTGACCATTCACAAGAACACTATCTTTGTAATACTCTTTAGTATTATCTGGGATTGAGTTACAGAGATCTAAGTTCTGTTGTTCCCAAAGACCCAAGGACACTAAAGAAACACTAGCTGAGACTCTCATGGGCTCATCAGCTAGAAACTGAAAGTTTCCACTGGCTATACGTACTTCATCCACCTGGGAGAAGACTAAGGAGACAGTGTGGACTCCTGAAGGTTTACCCTTACATCTGGGATCTCCTTTCACATGGTCAGTTGACCCACAAACAAAGCATTTACCAAATGCTTTATTGAAAGGGGGTTTGTTCTGACCTCCTTCTGGTTTGGGAGCAGAGGGTATACGCCTGATTCGGTTTCCTGTGTGGCTTACCCTGGTTATGTTTGGGGCCCTCTTTTGGATTGTATTATTGGAATTCTCTTTGTTGTCTTTCTTGGGCTGCTTTCCCTGATCCTTCTTCTGAGTTGCCCCAGAATCCTTGTGAGTAGCCTGTTGGCAACCCACAAGTCAGCAGCCTTAGCTAACTTCTTAGGATCTATCTCCTTTGAATCAGCCAAGTGCTGTCTAAATTCAGGAGAACAGGCATCAAACATATTACAAGATTCCTGAAACCTTCATAAGAGTTCACTTTGTAACCCTTAACACAACCATCTACTTTTTCAAACATTCACACACCCAGGTCACCTAAGGGGTACCATCATGCTTTTTGAGGGTCCTAGACCTCTTAAGGTACTGGGAAGGGGTCTTCCCAAATCTAGCTATTAATGCTAGCTTCACACACTCATAATCCTCTTTATCCTCATCCCCCAACTCCATTACAGCATCACTTGCAACAGGGGAAGCCTAGAGAAAAGCCAAGGAATCAACTGATTCCCTGAGATACCCTGAATCCCATGATTGTACTCAAACAATGCTAACCAATCCAAAACATCAAGTTTAGTCTCATACATACCAATCATTTCCTTTGGCACACGGGGTCTCTTAGGGCTGGAAGACAATTTCTTCATTTCTATAGCATGAGGCATCTCCATTTCTCTGAGCCTTAATTCTTGATGTTTCATGGCAGTTTGTGCTTCAATACATTTCACTTCTAATTCAAGTCTCATTTACTCTAGTGCAATACACTCAGGAGTGAGTGTAGGACCTGTGTGGGTCCCTGTGGACAGAGGTTGTGGTTGCTGAGCAGGCCAGGGGTTGATAGGAACTCCTAACAAAGGGTTATCTACTTCTTCTTCAACACTCTCAGAATCAGAAACATCAGTATCCACATTTGCTGGAGGGCTAAATCCTTCTGACCCACTCTCCAGACTTTGTTTTCCCAATAATTTAGCAACGAGTTCAGATTTCTTTCCTTTACCAGAGATACTCCTCTCCCTACACATGGTTCTCAAAACCTCAGCAGTGTAGTTTAAGAGACCTCCTCAGTGTAGCTTTCCATATTTGACATGATTTCTCAGTTAATAGAATTAGTGGTGTTTAGCCTTGTGGTTAGTTGACCCAAAGCAATAGCAGCACTCGAAGTGTAATCACTATACTTCCAAATCCTCACAGCTGTACACCAGTGTTAGGCAGAATCCTGTGCAGTGCCCTTAGGGACCACTACACACAATTAAGACTACAAGTGGCAATACAAGTTCACCTTTGGTACAAGCCTATACTAGACTGTTAAAAGTGGTAGCAGTAGCGGAGCAGCCAGACTTATCTCAAGAGTAAATGAGCAGTAGTAGAGATTACACAAAGGACCACAATTACAGTGACTCAAGCAAACACTGACTCAAGGTTTCAGGTAAAAAATATAAGTACATTTATTTTAAACCATCTGTTCACAAAACACTTCCACTTCTATAAATTCAAAACCACACGTAAATACACTACACACAACCAATTCCACGAGTTCCAGCAAATTCAAGGTAAGTACATTAGGATTTGACAGGCAGTGTTGCGATACTAACGCGTACCCGCGAATAGAAATGCTCACGAAGTTAAAACACACTTTGTACTTTAGAATTTAAAACAAGGGAAGAGTGGATAAAATCACAGGCAATACTTTTGTCAAGGCAAGGGAATCGGAGGACTCGTTCAAAGATACAGATTAAAGTCAATATGCCTGCGCCAGTGTCATTGGAGCAGATGCTCAGTTGCCGAGGATCACACGTTGAACAGTTCAAGATTCGAGATGCCAAGAGTACTTAGATATTGTCAGATGGAAGGAAAAGTTATAAGAGGGAAGGAAGAAGGACCAAATCTTTGAGGAGGAAAAGGGTTCACCCCGATTCTGGATGGTCAGACGGAGAAAACAACCAAATGTGCACAGTACCTTATTCCGTTGAAGAAAAGCTGGTGCCACAGCAGTTGTTCCTGGTAATTCCTGCGGCTTCAGTCATGGGGACAAGAAGGAGGACGTCTGGAGCGATCTGCACTACCCAGGGATGAGGCCAGCAGCAGCGAAAAAGACAACAATGAATAAAAGGTGCGCTCCTTTAAATCAGGAGAGGGCTCTTCTGATGGCTATGCGGACCACTACAGCACAGCAGTGATTTCGACCCAGGAGAGGATTCTCTGATTGAAGAAAGGGTGAGCTGGTTGATCCCACCAGGCTCAAGAGAAGAAGACTACGGACTGGATCTTCGCTTGTCGTTGAAGTGTAGATAGCTCAGGATTGCAGCAGGGCTTCACCGGGACTCGGGGTTACAGCAGCCGTCTTCTTCTCCGCTTCTCTTCGGTTCTTTGCAGTTCCAGCGGCGACTCTGCCTTCTAGCCCAAGAGTCCAGCCTTTTATGCCAAAATCCCCCATTCACACAGCCTGGCTGTTAATCACTGAGCAGGAGGGTTTGTCCAGCCCGGACAACCACCTCAGCCAATCAACACAAAGTGCGACTTGAGTCTCCAAGGAGACCCTGTGCAGGGGGTGACTACACCCCTCCCTCACATTCAGCCCACCTAGACACCCAGATGCCAAAGGAGGGCTTCTGGTCAGAAGCCTGCCAAAGGTCGGCGAACTAAGGATGCAAACCTGTTTTGCCGCGCAAAGAAAGTCCCAAGAAGGATATTAACAAAAAGAAATGCCGATTAAACCCAACCAGAGCCAAAATAAAAAGTATTTGGGCAAGCAGGCTTAAAGTTCGAGGCTACTAAAATAGCCTAAAACATTACCACGTTATGTAATATAATCGTGGTAGGAAAATTAGGGTAGATACCACTGCCACGAGCCAAGTCTTAATGTTAAAGGAGCGAAACAATGCTCCAATAGGCACAGATAAAAAGGGCTAAGAATTAACCCTTTCCAATACTCCATATAAGATGGGATGTACTGGATCTAGGTTAAAGTGACTATGTAAAGTTAATGGCAACTTTACCCTTTTCTGGGGACCAGTAGTCATCCCCAGAAAATGGAGTTGGTGGGAAGTCTACGAGACAACCCTGTGTCACGCAGTGAAGGTGCTGTGTAACACACAAAGAGTGGGGCTAATGAAGTGGTGTACTCTAGAGTCCTCAATCACAAAAACAGTTGAAATACACATGACAAAACACATGTAAGGGGGAAAAAGCTCACACTCTTACCAGGTGGAAAATACAAACTCCAGAAATCCAGCAAAGCTGCTGAGGGACTCACTAGGTAAGGGCAATTAGCCACAGAATGAGAATTCTCCCTAACAGCAACTACCGTTTTGGACGACTTAAAACCTGACTTGCAGTGCCAGATGAGTCAATCTGCCCAACAAGAATGGCTATTTAAAGGAGACCGACATACCATTAAAAACAATCTACCATATTTCCAAGGGCGACTGTACATTCCGGATAAAAAACTGCAAATTCAAATCATAACCAACTATCATGATTCCTTGGTGGAAGGACATCCAGGGATAGCAAAGACTGAGGCTAAAATAAAGAAAAGCTACTGGTGGCCAACTTTGAGAAAGGACATTGCCCAATTCATCGTGACCTGTGGTGTCTGCGCTCAACACAAATCCCAAAAGCAAAATCCGGCTGGTCTGTTACATCCATTGATGGTACCGCCAGCGCCTTGGCACACTCTGTCCATAGACTTTATCACAGATCTTACTTCCTGTAACGGAAACAACACTATCTTGGTTATCGTGGATCTGTTCTCCAAAATGGCTCACTTCATTCCTTTGAAAGGACTCCCTTCTGCTTCTGCTCTTGCTACAGTGTTTCTGGAACAAATTGTACAACTGCATGGGTTCCCATTGGTATTATTATCGGACCATGGAACTCAATTTGTTTCAGCATTCTGGAGAAGGTGTTGTAACATTGCCAAGATTGACCTTCAGCTGTCCACAAGCCATCAACCTCAAACCGATCGCCAGACTGAACGCACCAACCAGACATTAGAGCAATACCTAAGAGTATGAGGTCAAAACTATCTTGGATTCCAAGATGATCCTGTCCAAGTTATATTATCTTATAGATTGGAAAGGCTATGGACCTCAAGACCGAACCTGGGAACCTAGTGAACATGTACACGCGCCAAGACTAATCAAACAGTTCCACCGCAGTAACCCCACCAAACCAGGACCAGGAGAAGAACCAACCTTGAGAGGGGCCTTGCGGGGGAGTGCTGTCATGGTAACTGGTCCAATTAGTCCCAGGACACTGACATCATGCCATCAGGGGAAGAGGACAAAAAGTCACAATCACAGGGGGCCAGCGTGGACACAGTCCTGGCGCCTTTGGCGCCAACCTCATGAAAGTCAGTAAACAGGAACACTTTGTTTTGTGTAAGAATCCTTTTACTCTGGAGCTTCATTTTTCTGAAGCAGCTCCACGTGCACATTGTTCGGGTGTGGCCTCCCTGAGTTGCTGTGCACGTGCTAACTCAGGGAGTGGCAAGGTGTGGCAGGCAAGCCAGGCCTGATGGGCGTGGCCTCACAAACTCGGCTATATAAGCCGCTCCTATCCAAAGGCCTCCACTTTGCGTTAATCTGCATTCGCATGCAGCGTAATGCTCACCGCCGCCTGGGATAAGCAGACTTACCTTGGAAATCCAGTCTTCTCCCTACACGCTTGCATCCTGGAACCAGCGTTCACCTGCATTCTGCACTCGCCGAACCTGACGTCTATTCTTCCATCATCTTCACCCTCCGGAACGAAGGAATCCTGCCCTTGACACCGCAGCAAAACGAATTCTTGAAACACTGGTGTATAGGCGTGTTATAAATGCAATATTATATCATATCATTCTGCATTTCCGAAGGCAGACCCGGTAAAAGGACAAAAGGCAAGGTTAGACATAACAAACATTCAGTTTAAGGTCGCGCTTGCACAATTCTTCGCGCTCATCCTTAAACACCTACTTACCTGCTTCCGGACCATCACAGGAGCATTCCCATCTCATCCGGCACCGCCTCGTGCTCCGTAGCTCTGCTTGGCCGCAATCACACCTATTTGGGAGAAATCAGAGATAGACATTAATAACGAGCGGACAAAGGGTTGTGAAACAACAATGCAAACACTTCACGACAAAATAAGAGTAACGAGAAAAGAAAACTGAAAGACACTTACCAGAGCGGCATGGAATTGTTGCAGATGGACTGGACAACCATGTGCGAAGGGCCAGTGAAGGAACTCGGTCCTCATTATAAAAGCGCCCCTGCCAGAAGTAGCAGGACGGAGAGCTCGCCATTAAGAATCAGCAGGTGAGCCTTAATGGGTCGATGCATGCTCACGACACTATGGGAACCAGTCACAGGCTGGCCAACTCGGGTCCTCTCATATCTATGCAGGAGCAGTGCTACCATTCACCGCAGCCCACAGCTTATGTGCAGAGGAAGAAGGTTGTCACAGAGCAGCTACTTCCTGGAAGGGCTGCAACCGTGCCCCAACGCCCCCGGAGGGACCAGCTGAGTGTAACATGGACGGGCTTACACCTATACGCCATTACGCACAAAGCGGAAGTGAAAGGGGGGGTGGAGGGGGGGAGCAGGATATGGATAGAATGGGAGATCTGAAAATAGCCACCTGGAATGTCAGGGGGCTCAATAGTTACGTGAAGAGAAATAAGATCATGATGTATCTGAAACGGCAAAGAATTGACATCGCCCTACTGCAGGAAAGAAGCACAATGTAGTGGAGAGGAAGTGGAAAGGCATCACCATAGAAGCGACGTACTCAGCGTACACCAGAGGAGTCATTGTTGGGATTGCACCACATGTCCCCTTTAAGCTGTTACAGACCACGATTGAGTCTGACGGGAGGATGGTAGTGATAAGGGGACTGGTGGAAAACAGGGAGATGGTTATCATCAACACAGACGCCCCCAATCAGGACACGGTGGGCTACTTCAAGACATTGTATAGTAAGATTAGCACTTACATGGGAGGGGATGTCATATGGGGGGATATTTTAACTGTACGCTGGACCCTAAAATGGACAGGTCAGATAATAAGATGGTGAAACCCGCCCCAGCAGCCAGGGCCCTAGGAGCCCTATTGGGGGACTTTCAGTTAGTGGATATATGGAGGATGCACCACCCACAAGACAGGCACTATTCCCACTACACGGCACGGCACCAGAGAAACTGCACACATGGTTGGACTACATGTTTGCCACAACGGACCTAACAAGAGACGTAGTGTGCTCAGAATATAAGGCTCGGGTCCTATCGGACCACTTGCCATTGATTATAGAGTGGCAATACTCTCCATCCAGAGCACAGATACCGACATGGAGACTCAGGGCGGAGGCCTTGAGAGAGACAATCTTTAGGGAGGACCTGAAAAAAGAGATAGCAGAATATTTTGAACACAACACGGAAGTGTGAAATCGGCCGGCATACTATGGGAACCATTTAAAGTGGTTGTGCAGGGAGCGGCGATATCTAAATCTAAAGGGCTACAAGACGAGATCACTAATGATTTACATGCTGCGGAAAAGAAACTAGAAAGAGTAATGCACAGGGGAGAGCGCACCCCGGAAGAGGTCAAAGCCACTAGCAGGTTACAACAGGACTGTGAGGCACTCTGGGGTAGATTGTGTAATCTAAATTACAAAAAGTACGCAGAAAGACAGCACGCAGGGGGAGATAAAAACCAGGCAGGCTGCTGGCCTAGCTGTACAAAAGCAAGATGCCTAGGCATCCAATAATAGCAATTAGAGACAAAAACAGACAACAGTAGACACTCAGAGAGGAGTGAACGATTGCTTCGTAGATTTTTACCAGCAACTATATGCCGAGACGGGACGGGAAACAGAAGCAGATATTTTAGATACAGTAGAAGATATTGGCCTTCCCCAACTGGAGGCACAGGAAAGGGAGAATCTGGAGGCCCCAATTACCCTAGAAGAATTAGCGGCGGTGATTACACTTTTACCTACTATTAAGGCCCGGGGCAGATGGACTTCCTAGCAAATTTTACAAAACATATCAAGTGGAATTGCTCCCCCCGATGCTGGCAATGTTAAACGAGGCATTAGAAAAAGGAGTGCTGCCGGAATCTTTGAGGGAGGCGATCATAGTCCCGCTCCTTAAACCCAACAAACCCAGCACGGAACGGGGGTTGTACAGACCCCTATCCTTGCTGAACCAAGACAGCAAGATATTATCTGCGGTACTGGAGAACAGGTTAAGACCGGTCATCAAAAAACTAATACACCCAGATCAGACGGGGTACGTCCTGCACAGGAACATATCTGATAACCTTAGGAGGCTCCATCATATAGAACAAACGAAGGAGGACACACAGGAGATGGCTATAGTATCATTGGATGCCATGAAGGCCTTTGAATCGGTTAAGTGGCCATGGCTGATAGCGGCCCTGAAATGTTATGGGATGGGGCCGGTATATTTGAGGTGGGTAAACTTGATGTATAGCGTGCCACTGGCACAAGTCAAGACGGGTGCAATCATTTCTGATCGATGGCAACTTGGCAGAGTCACTAGACAAGGATGTCCGTGGTCCCCGATGCTGTTCATCCTGGCTCTAGAACCCATAGCTATATACCTAAGGCATCAGTATGGAGAAGTGGGGATCCTCGCGAAAGGGGGCTGCACCTGATCTCAATGTATGCTGATGATATGTTGCTGTATCTGAGATACCCTTAGGAGAATCTGGAATACATAGACAGGTATGCATCATTCTCTGGAATTACAGTGAATCCCAAGAAATCATGTATGTTTGCCCTGGACAGGTACAAAGGGACACCACGAGTAGAATTACTGACACCCCAAATACAGTGGGAAATATACCTGGTGGTGGATATATATCATACACCTGAGATTGAACATAAACACAACACGGAGCTGTCAGTGACCAACGGCGCACGCAGTATGAAGTTCTGGGCCAAGCTCCCCTTGACTATGATGGGAAGAGGGGCATTAGTAAAGATGGTGGTGTTGCCCTGGCTGTCAGACGATCCGACACCAGAGTCTAGACTACTGAAGGCTGATTGCGCCCCATTCTTTCTGAAGGAATGGATTTGGTTGCCAAAGACACGACAAAAGGGATGTTGGGGAATGTTGGGAATGGGAGGGAAGATATGGCAGAGAGCTTGCCAGGCTATAGAGAACCCAATCCCATGGGCCCCACAAATACCGTTGGTGACATTGGTGGGAGTGGATGACCAACTAAGGAAGATAATTCACAGACACTGGGAACCGAATGGCATTGCAACAGTCGGGGATATGTGGCAGGATGGGAAGGTTATAGAATTTGAGATGCTAGCACAAAACACAGGTCTGCAACGGGGACAATATATCACCTACAATATGGTGGTGAGGATGGTTAAAAAAGAAGGTGAGCCCGACTCGGCCATAGAAACAATTTATGATCTGTCAGATGGGGGTCACAAGGTCTCACGTATCTATGAACTGCTCATGACCCAGGTTGGTAAAGAGGTGCTTCAGCTGAGACGAGATGGGGAAGAGGAAGCCGGGGAACTTATGGGTGATGGGTTGTGGGAGAGAGCCCAGAGATATCACAAAAAAGTGTCTAGAAATGCCGGATTACAGCAAATCCAGTTATATATTACCCACAGGGCATATATGACCCCACAAAGGATTGCGCGGTTCAAGGATGCCGGGATACAAACATGTCCTAAATGTGGAGAAGTAAATGCGGGAAGGAACAAGTTACTTACCTGTAACTGTTGTTCTCCAGCATGGGTCTGGCATGGATTCACATGCTCATGAATATTCCCCGTCGTCAGGCTGGGAATCCTCGGTAAAGAAAAAACCAGTATCAGTTTCGTTTCTGATCTGTCTTTCGTAGTAATAACCAATCACTGATCTCTGCGTCATACTGACCACAGCCAATGACTGCCCTCTACCTAAGCCCCGCCTCTGGCAGCCATCTTCAGATTTGGGAGCACGTGAAGTGGCAGTATGACCAAGTGAAGAGCCGCAGAGGGGTAGGCGGGAGGGTTCGCATGTGAATCCATGCCAGACCCATGCTGGAGAACAACAGTTACAGGTAAGTAACTTGTTCCTTCTCCAGCATGGGGTCTGGCATGGATTCACATGCTCATGAATAAAGAATACATAGCAGTACACACATGCACAACCACGGGAGGTGGCAAAGGCTCAACATTAAGCATTACATCAAACTCAACATTAAGCATCTTACCTCCTCACCAGGCTCACCTCAGGCGAACAGGTTGCGCAGCACTGCTTGGCCAACCCTGGACTCCTCCCTGGAATCCCGGTCGACGCAGTAGAATTTCGTGAAGGTGTGCGTCGACCTCCACGTAGCAGCCCTGCATATGTCCAGCAGGGGCACACCAGATAGGAACGCCGTGGTAGCTGCGATCGCTCTGGTGGAATGGGCTCTCGGACGGCCAGGCAGCGGTCGGTTTGCCAACCGGTGACAGTACATGATACAGCCGGAGAGCCATCTGGAAATGGAAGCCTTCGAGAGAGCCTTCCCCTGATTGACAGGTCCAAAGTTCACAAAGAGTTGTGACGTCTTCCGAAAACACTTCGTGCGGTCTACGTAGAACTTCAGCGCTCTAGCCACATCCAGCGAGTGCAAAGTCCTCTCAGCCGGCGACGAAGGCGACGGGAAGAACACAGGCAACACCAAGGGTTCGTTGAGATGGAAGTACCTTGGGCATGAAGGAGGGGTGGGTCCTGAGCACTACCCTCGTGTCGTGAAAAAGTCAAGTATGGGGCCTTGCAGGAAAGGGCCTGGATCTCTCCCACTCGTCGTGCGGAGGTGATGGCCACAAGAAACGCTGTTTTCCACGACAGAAATTTCAACGGAGCCGAGTGCAGAGGCTCGAACGGAGGTCCCATGAGCTTGGTCAGCACCACGTTGAGCTCCCACGCCGGGGCCGGAGCCTTCACTGGCGGGAACGATCTGAACAGTCCCTTCATGAACTCTTTCACCAGACGATGAGACCACAAGGATGTCCGCCCCGTGGTTCTGGTGTATCGGGAGATCGCAGCAAGATGAGTCTTGATGGAAGCGTGTGCCAGTCCAGCTTTGGCCAGCGTCAGCAGGTACGGCAGTACTTGGGGAGCCGTAATCCGTAGAGGGTTAATCTTCTGTGCGTGGCACCAGACAGAGAACCTCTTCCATTTGTGTCCATAGCATTTAAGAGTCGAGGACGCCCTGGCCTTTGCAAGAACCTCTCTGCAGTCGGCCGGTATGTCGTATCCTCCAAACTCTAGCGCTGCAGGAGCCAGGCCTGCAAGTTCAGCGATTTCGGGTCGTGGTGGAGGATGGCGCCTCCTTCCCTGGAGAGTAGATCAGCGTCCACCGGCAGCTTGATTGGCGGGGACGCTGACAAGTCCAGAAGGTCCGGGACCCATATCTGCCTCGGCCACGCAGGTGCGACGAGGATCATCCTGCACCGTGACCTCTTGAGCTGGTTGACGAGCCGGATTAGCAGTGGCAAAGGAGGGAACGCGTAGAGGAACAGGCCCTCCCAGGGGAACGAGAAAGCATCGCCCATGCTCCTCGCCTGGGGAAACCTGCTGGCGAACCTCCGGCACTTGGAGTTCGTCGCCGTCGCGAACAGGTCGATCTGGGGTGTGCCCCACCGTCGGAAGAGGCGATCCACTAGATCCTGCCGTAGCTCCCACTCGTGGCGCGAGCGCAGCTCCCTGCTGAGTGAGTCGGCGATGGTGTTTTTTATCCCTGCCAGATGAAACGGCAACAGAAATATCCTTTGGGCGACGGCCCAATGCCACAGGTCCTGCGCCTCCTTGGACAGTGCTGGGGACCTGGTTCCGCCTTGTTTCCTGATGTAAAACATGGTGGTGGTGTTGTCGGTGAAGATCCTCACCACCTTGCCCTTGAGGGACGGAAGGAAGGACCTGAGGGCCCAAACCACTGCACGGAGCTCCAGGACGTTGATATGTAGGGATTTCTCCGTCGGGAGCCAAAGGCCTCTTGCGTGCAGATTTTCGGTGTGCGCTCCCCACCCTTCCAGGGAGGCATCCGTGGTCACTGTCTCCTGGTGGGCTGGGGTCTGGAAGTCCATGCCCGCCGTCAGATGCGCGCGGGTGCCCCACCACCGGATCGCTCGTCGGAAACTCTCGTCGAGTGTGATCCTTTCCTCGAAGCTGCCCGTCGTTTGGATCCAGCGCGCGTCCAGGAACTCCTGCAACGGGCGCATCCGGAGCCTGCACATGGGAATGAGGTAGATGCAGGAAGACATCATTCCGAGGAGGGACTTGATGGACCTCACCTTGGCCGCGTCGGCCACCAACATCCGCTGCACCTTGCCCAGGATGGTCCTGGTCCTCTCCTCCGACGGGGAGGCCAGAAGGGACACTGTGTTGAGCCTCGCTCCCAGAAACAGAGCGTCTTGCGCGGGTGCCAGGTGGGATTTGGCGTAGTTCACGGAGAATCCCAGGTCCGTGAGAAGTTGGACGGTCCTTGCCGTGTGAACCACGGTGAGCTCCCTCGTCTTGGCTCGGATGAGCCAGTCGTCCAGGTAGGGGTAGACGTGGACCCCCTCGCGGCGCAGCTGCGCCTCCACCGGTGCGAGGCACTTGGTGAATACCCTGGGTGCCGACCGTAGTCCGAAGGGGAGGGCTTTGAACTGGTAATGACGCCCTTGGACCACAAACCTGAGGAATTTTCGGTGCCCCTTTAGGATGGGAATATGGAAGTAGGCATCCTCCAAATCCAACGACGACAGGAAGTCTACTTCCTCCAGCTGACCCAGGACGTGCTGGAGGGTGACCATCCGGAACTTCTGCGCCTTGATGAACTTGTTCAGACGTCGCAGGTCCAGGATGGGGCGACATCCCCCCGTCTTCTTCTTCACGAGGAAGTATCTCGAGTAAACTCCGGAGCCCCAAAGCCTCTTTGGGACGAGTTCGATGGCGCCCTTCCTGAGCATCGCCTTTACCTCCAGGAGAAGTTGAGGGACGTGAAGTTCTTTCCTGGCCACGGGGGGGACGCGCGGACACCTTCTTTGAAACTCGAGCGCGTGGCCCTGGGCCAAGGATTCCAGCACCCAACGGCCGGTTCAATCCTGCTTCGACGAGGCTTTGCCGCCTTGACCTCCTTGGCGACGACGGCGGGGTCCGCCAGACTTGCCTCGTCCTCTGTAGGCCTCCTGAGACGACGAGCGGGCCGCTTGACGGTAGGTGGAGAAACTGCCGCCGGAACCTTTGGAGGCGCCCTTGCCTCCGCTGCTCCGCTGCTGGCCTGAAGGGAATCGTCCACTGTTTTCCCAAACAGGTTGTTCCCATCGAAGGGCATGTCCAGGACTCTGGTCTGAACGTCTTGACGGAAGTCTGTAGCCTTGAGCCATCCACGCCGCCTAAGGCAAACGCCGTTGCCCAACTGGCGGAACCCAGTGTCGGCGATGTCCGTCGCAACGGTAATGGCGTGGTCCGAAGCCACCTCACCTTCCCGCAGGATCTCCAGGGCCTCTGCCCTCTTGTCGTCCGGCAGGAAGTCCAGCAGGGGAGCCAGTTTGTACCAGAGCTCCCTGTCGTAGCGGGCCACGATAGCCAAGGCGTTGGCCGCTTTAATCATCGTCGCTGCAGACGAGATGACTCTGCGTCCCATAGCGTCCAATTTCTTTCCCTCGCCATCCGGTGGGGAAGTCGATGTGGAGGCCGCACCCCCCCCGCTTTCTTCCTGGCCGCCTCGGAGACGACAGAGTCCGGGGTAGGCTGCGCCCGGAGGCACAGGGAGGCCGTGTCCGGGACCCGGTACTTCTTCTCGTACCGGTCTCTTCTAGCTGGCGTCGTGGAAGGGTTCTTGAGGAGGGTGAGGCCCTCATCCCAAATGTCGTCCAATAGAGGCACTGCGAGGACCGTCTTCCTCTTGGCCTCGCGCCGCTGATAAAGGAAACCTTCCTTCTTCTTCTCCTCAGGGCAGAGTTGGAAAAGCTCGGATGCCCTGGTGATCATGGAGTGGAACGATCCAATCTCGTCGGGCGGAGAAGCCCTGGTGGGAGGCGACGACGGTACATCCTCGTCGTATACCTCGTCGTCCGTACCCGTCGCTGCCGTGTCAGTCCCCGTATCATCCCCTCGGGTGGACGGGGAGGAGGGCTGGACGGGGCGCGACGGCTGAAAAGGAGTTGGAGGGTGGATCCTTCTTTTCTTGGTAGGGGGAACACCAGAAGGTCCCGGTTCTGGGTCCCCCGACGGGAGAGGTTCCTTCCTTATCTCTGAGCATAAGGACTGTATAGCCAACAAAATGGCCGCCGAGTTGTCTTGCGGCGCTGGCAGAGGGGAATCCGACGGGCGATCAGGGGCCCCGTCGGCACCCTCGACGATGTCGTCGTCACCTGCGTCAGGATCCATCCCGACGGGCCGGTCTTCTTCCACGCCGAGGCCGTGGCTTAAGACCTCGACCAGCTCCTCCTCCGAGGTTGAAGCCGAATCTACGACGACGCCCTGCCCCCCCTTTTTCTTCCCCTCAGGGGATTTAACGGGGGTCCTATCGATGGGCACAAAAGAGGACTCCCTCCGAGGTGGCAGGGAGACTCTGAGCCCCGAGGTCGCCACCACTGGTGTAGCCTCCACAGGCTGAGCCAGGGCCGCCGCGACAGTTTCGATAGAGGGCTTGGCCGGATGGATTAAGGCCTTCACCACCTTAGGTGCGCTCACCGCCTTATCCTTGCGGGGGGGACACTGCCTCGCTCCCCCTCTGCCTTCGAGCTTGACCGGGGCCTCTCAAGGAGCTTCGCCGGGTGCTCGGCCTTCCTCTTACCCGACCCAGAGCGTTGGCTCGTGGTTGATGGTGCCGGGGAGGGTGCGCCCTGCCTGGCGCCCGTAGAGCCCGACCGTTCGGCGCTCCCGGTGCCAGCGGACTCGCGGTGCTTGGCCTTATGTTGGACCCCCGTCGCCGGGGCGTCCTCAAAGGTCTTAGAAGACCGCTCGGATTTCTTCCTCTTCTTCTCGCCGGACGGGCTCTTCCCTTCTAGCCAGTTGGCGAGACGTTGATGGCGGTCCTTCATGGTCTGCTCCGACATGTTGCCGCAAAACACACAGTCCTTCTCCACGTGCGTCTTGCTTGGAGTCCTCCAAAAGCGTAGCTCGACGAAATCTTCACCCTTGAGGGGCGCAGACAAATCCGACACGGGTCCCTGTTGATCGGATGGACAGTCGGTGGAGCTTGAGGCTTTTTGACCGAAAAAACGAAGTTTTTGAGAAAAAACGTGAAAAAAATAGCACTAACGCTCGAGAGCAATAGCACGAGGATCCCAACACATGAACGTGCGGTAAAAATCTGAAGATGGCTGCCAGAGGCGGGGCTTAGGTAGAGGGCAGTCATTGGCTGTGGTCAGTATGACGCAGAGATCAGTGATTGGTTATTACTACGAAAGACAGATCAGAAACGAAACTGATACTGGTTTTTTCTTTACCGAGGATTCCCAGCCTGACGACAGGGAATATAAATGAGCATGTGAATCCATGCCAGACCCCATGCTGGAGAATGATACACATGTTTTGGGGATGCCCCAAAATAGGAAGATTTTGGAGGGAGGTGGCGAATCGCCTGAATGAGAAAGGGATTAAAATGGAAATGTAATCTTTGTGGGTGTGCATGATAGGGGGGTTTCCCAGGCAACGCAGGTTAAAACATGTTTGCAAGCTCAAGAACATGGCCTACATACTGGCCAAGCGCAGGATTGCCATGGGATGGAAAGCTACTAATAGACCGAGAGTGGAAGTGTGATGGCGTGATCTCCAGAAATGGGTAGAAGCCGAAAGACTGGTGTGGAACGAAGCAGTTGACAGAGGGGGGGACGACGACCAAGGTGAGACAATGATGGCCTGGAGGCAGTTAGTGGCAACTATGTTTGAGTCGACTCAGAAGAAAGCTGACGAGGATGCCCCCTCGATAAGCGGAGTAAGGAATGCACCCTTAGTGGAGTTGCTGGATAAGGACGGAAGGGAGTAAGCTCGGGCAGGAGGGGGGAGACAGGGAGAGATTGAAGTCTTATTATTGTTGCACTATGACAAATGGTTATTGTTTGGTTATTTGGTTGTGTTGGTAAAATCAATAAAAACTATTTTTTTTTTATTTTTTTTTTTTTTATTTTGAACTATTACTCGGTGAAAACTGAGTTTTGTCAAAAATAACTGAGGGTCATGGACGAAGGTGCACGCTTTCATCCTTCACCGTGTCAAATTGGTGTCTCAGGTTTCTATGGGTTTCTACAGAACCTCCCCCAGGTCTCCAGTGGCTAGAAATGGGTTAATTGATTTGCTCCTTATTACTGTCAGATTGTCTGATCTGGTCAAACGCCATTTCAATTAGTTTTGCTAGGGCTTGTGACCACTTGTTGTTTTCCCCGGAGATCAATCTATTCCATAGCTCATTCGTATCGAAGATCCATAGGTTGTCCTCTAACGAGGGGAGGTACTGGTTTCTCTGTGTTTCCATGTTAGTGCATTCCATCACCAGATGTTTCAAGGATTCGGTCGCCTCGTTTTTTTTGCATAATCTGCACTTTTTCTCGTTTCCGCCTCCTCTGATGGTTATGATCTCCCTGGTGGGTAGGAGGTTAAGCCTTGCCCTCATGATCGTCGTCCTGAGCCTTTTTTCCGGGAACTTCATGCAGTACTGGAGTGGGACTTTTGCCTTATTGAAGGTCGGGGGGAGGTGGGCTAGTAATTTGTTACCGGTTGCTTTTTCGATAGTTGTTATCCAGTCCAGATCCTCCACCTTCTTTTTAATTCTGTCTGGATTTTCTTTTAGCTCTATCTCCGAGCATGCGATCTTTGTCAGATCTTCCTTTCTCCTTTTTACCCAGTGATTCAAGGCCATGCACTTCCCCGATTCAATTTCCTCAGCCATCGCTGCCATGATCGGCAAAGCCTCGTCCAGGATGATGTTTCTATATAAGCGCAATGCGCTTTTGTCTACCATTGAGGCAAGGGAGTATAGCCCTAGTTCTCTCCTAATGGCTGGCATGGAGGTAGATTTGGGAAGACCCAAAACTGCCTTCCATATGTGCCCTTCCAGCCTGGTCCAGGTATTGCGAGGGAGGTAGAGGGAGGTCTCGGTTCCATATATTAGTGCCGGCACCACTTTGGCTTTGTAGAATGTAATCGCTGGAAGCAAAGAGAATTTACCGAATTTCCGGTCAATGGCTCTGGTTTGGGCTGTAAGACATTTTGCTTTCTCCCATATCTGATTTAAAAGGCTGTTTTCCATTTTGGAATTGTCCAACACTATCCCCAAGTATTTGAAAGAATTGACAATTTCAATTTTTGTGTTGTCCAGGTAAAAGTTTAGGTTAGCAGTTCGTTTGCTAGTTGCTTTCTCTATTACCATGATTTTTGTCTTGGTCTTGTTGATCGCCAGGTGGTTTTTCTCGATGTAGGTTTCGAGGTTACGTAGTTTCCTTTGAAGGCCCACTTTAGTCTGGTCGACCAGGATGACGTCGTCTGCATATAATAGACGCGGAATTTCCATTTTCCCGATCTTGGGGGGAAAGGCACGCGTTTTTGCTTCAGTGTCTTTGTAATCGCCTAGAAAGGCTATAAACAAGGCTGGAGCCAGCGGACATCCTTGTTTAACTCCTCTTTTCACCTGAATTTCTCCTGACAGTGCACCTTGGTGGTTTAGTTTTACTCTCATAGTGGTGTCCTTGTTGAGGGCCATTATTGGTTCCAAAATTGGTCCCGGACATTGCCACCCTTGTAACTTTGTCCACAGGATATTGCGGTCGATCATGTCGAAGGCTTTGGAGAGGTCGACGAAAGCCAAAAAGATCTTCGGTGCTCCTTCTTTGACTCTTGCTTTCAGAATATTCAGCACCATGAGGTTAATTGTTGTCGAACCCTTTTTTTGGAATCCGGTTTGGAGTTGATCTCGTGCCGGACTAATTTTCTCCCAGACTCGAAAATGTTCCAAGAGGCGAGTGGCAAATAATTTGCCCAAGATGTCTAGCAAAGCTATGGGCCTATAGCTTGCTGGTTCTTGTCTGGGGCCCTTCTTATAGATAGGAACTATGACTGCCTTTAACCAGGAGTCTGGTACCATCTTTGTTCTGGCGCATAGTGCGAATATCTTTCCGATCCACTCAGCCCATTCCGCTGGAGCTGATTTTAAGTCTGCATTGGTCAGCCCGTCCGGGCCTGGGGCTCTGGAGGTTTTCAACTTTCGTATTGCGGTTTCAATGTCTTGGATCTCGGATAGATCAACCCACGGGGTTTCCTGGGTGGAAGTCGTTTCTTCCTTATTTCCTGGCACTTCGTCAAATTCAGTCGTGAAGTAATCGACCCATCTTTCTTCGGCTACCGCATTTAGCATGGTGGCTGTGTGCATGCGCTTGTCGTCTTTTATAAGTGCCCAAAATTCGCTTTGTTTTTTCGCGGATAGTTTTGCCAACATCTCCTCTGCATCTCTTTGATATTGGAGCGCTTTATGTTGTCTGAGCCAATTTTTATATTTTTTTTGCTCACTGCTCCAGTTCTCCCAGTCTTCCTTCGTACTGGTTTTTTTCGCTAATCTTCGTGCTCGGCGAACCAGTTTTCTTTTGTTCACCAGCTCCTTATCGTATGTGTGAGACGTATGGATTTTTTCCTTTTTGTTGTTCATTCCCTTTACTTGGAAGGCCAGTAGCAGGGGCAAATAGTTGGGGCGTGGATTTGGGCTCCTCGACGATTCATCCCCGCCTTTCAGTAAAAACTATTTAAAAAAAAAACAAAAAACCTGGGTGTAACATCCCGTCCACACTAAACATGGAACCCCAAATTAATTTAATTTTTTGGATGGGCTTCCTTAAGTTAAAGCAATTTAGGAAAGTCCTTCCTTTTATTCCCATCGATCTTCAGGTATAAGTGGTAGAAGCTTGCCTGAAGGGTAGCCTTGATTACTGTAATGCGACTCTCCTTTCTCAACCAGCGTATCTACTTGATCGACTACAGGTGCTGCAGAACTCAGACGTGCGTTCGGTTAAGGGTATTACCTTTGGTTATCACGTTTGCATGGCGCTACACTGGCTGCCTGTACCTGCTCACATCCATTTCAAGGCCTTGTGTATTATTCACCAGGCAGTGAATGGACAAGGGTGTCCAGCCCTGCAGGAGAACTTTCAGTTGTACTGTTCACGGTGCGCCCTCCGCTCCACAGGTGCAGTATATGTCTTAACACACTGGCCTATCGTCGGGAGAGAGTTGGAGGCCGGGGCTCTTCCATTTTGGGTCCTACACTCTGGAATGCACTCCCGTATGGATCTGTCTCTTACAAGACTTTGGTCCCGCCTAGGTATGTTCTCTGCTTTCTGTGCATCTCTATAGCATCATGATGCCATTGGTGACCGTGCGCTGTAAAAATGCCCCGATTGATTGAAGCAGTGGCTTGCCACATAAAATCAACAGCAGAAACTAGATGGCTTTTTATCTAATTGTCCACTGACAAATATATCAACTTTAGAACTGCCCTGAATCTTGAAAAAAACAAAGATGTGCCTGAACTGAAAAGCGAGACTGTTGATAAGTGTATTACCAATATTCCATAGCCTATTCGTTTGTAGATTGGGTGGTTTATGATTTGTTTTTTTAACTAATTTTTAAAAAACATTTCAGCATCCTATTCTCTCCCCTAGTGTTACCTACGGGTGGTATGATTGAGTCTGGGATGTGTTCGACACGAGTGAACGTCCACTCACACCTTGCTTTATGTTATTTTGCTGTGTACCGTGAAAAGAACATGAAACTGGGTTGTATTGATATAAACTGTAAAACAAAAAAAAAATGAAGTTCAGTAACTTCTTTTTATGCCTATATAAAGAAATATGTACTAAAATATATTCTGTTGCAAATTGATTTTTCTGATGGATAAATCTGTTCTTGTGATAGGTGGTTCTGAGTGTGATAGGATAAGAGTGATTTACGGCAGAATACAATTAACCACAGGGCACTGTCGATTATTGGACTAATTCAAAATATGAGTACTCGGGTCATGCCCTTTACCCACACCCCATAACTTGCTATTGTCCAACAGGCCAGGGTGAAGCATAATCTTGGAAGGACGGGAACTCCACCCGTATGGCACTAGGATACCAACGGAAAATCAAAAAAAGAAAACAAGCAAATGGGTAGCACGACAACAGGCAGACCGTCCAACAGGGCAATGCAGTCAATCACTAGGAGACAGTGTGTACAGGATGTAGTACCCCGTGTAAGAAGTTAAATAAACACACAAAAGGACCAGTTAGGGTGTCTAGGCCCTGTGCATAAGCCCAAATATGTTCACACCCAAAGTACAGAACTACCATATTTTTATTATTCGAGAAGCCACTATCAAATAGCCTGTATGACCCTCCAACCAAAACGACCTGTCCCCGCAGTGATGGACTTTGCCGAGGCTTAGGTGGTGGGCTGCCTGTCTAGGATGAGGGGGACAGGAGACGAGACTGGCCCTCCTTAGGCTACAGCTAAAGAATCATAGCCCAAAGTATAATGGAAAAATATATTTAAAGAAAATATGGAAAATGAACAAAAAAAGTGCCTAGATTACAAGTTTACATAGAAGAAACTATCTTTTAATGCTGCTGTTTCTTAACTCAAATGTGAGATAAAAATATATGCGTTATTCTATCAGGTGTGACCAATTAGTAACTGGACATCCCACTTCGTATCTGGTCGACTGGTTTCAGTGGATTTTCTAGTTTACTCCACTTTCTTCAGGACCCTTAAGGTAAGTAATATTGAGTAGATTAGAAATACCATCCGTTATTTAATGAGTGCTTGATATTACAACAGCAAATTCGGTCGGAAGCATTAAACAGTGATATATGACATACATCTGCGTTAAATATGGCACCATCATAGGAGGTCAGACATATCAATTTCAAGGGCCCAGTACGAGCTAGTCAGCAGCGCACATACAACTAGAAAATCACTTCACAGTCAAGTACCCATCGGGCACATTATCCCGCAGCTGTTGTAGGTAATTGCGTAAGGGAGGCCATATGTCCAAAGGTTTGCATAGGTTGGGTTGGAGCAATCTCCAGCGCTGGTCAGATGCCCATGTGACATCCTGTAGCCACCTCCCCACAGTGGGGGATGAGGGCTGCAACAACAACAAAAGAATACTTCGCACAGCAAGAACCATACATAAACTAGCCAATCTGTGGTATCTAGGTTGGTGCCCCTCGAACTTGTGGAACAGGCTGGGCAACCAAACATTTCAGATACTGTGCCCCAGACTCCACTCCAGAACTCCGGCAATTTCAAACAATCCCATATCATGTGTAGATAGCCAGCACCTTCTGAATTACACCTTGGACACGAGGAGGAGCAATGTGATGAAAATAAACTAAGTCTGGCTGGAGTGTAATGCAACCTGTTTAACAGTTTGATTGTAGCAGGCGGAATCTGGAGTTAAGCGACACATTGCAGGTCTGCAAGCTCATTGTCTCCCATTCTTCAACTGTGATATCAATACCCAAGTCTGTACCCCAGGCTATTCTGAGCGTAGTAAGAGGTCCATTTGCTCGGTCTTGCAGCAACTTGTATATTCTGGTTACCCGGCTGCAAGCCGAGGAGCCCTCCAGCACCAGTCCAAGCAGGGGATCATCTGGGGGTAGTGCGGGGTATTCCGGCCATGTAGCTCGAATCGCATGTCTCAGGCCAGCATACTGCAGCCAGCTGGAAGGCAGCCTTTGTATGGGTCCCAGCAAGTCGCACCAGTCCACTACAAATCCCATGTCATAGATCTGACCCAGCGTGGCGCAGCCATCCCACGCCCAGCTGTCTGCAGGTCCTTTGCCTATTTGGGGGAATGGCGGGAGGCAATTCCAGAGCAGAAGGCCCCTGTGGGATGGATGGGAGTTCTCTACCAGCTCCCATATCTTGCCCCACGCAAGTGCAGTCACACCGACAGGATCAACGCAACCAGAGCATCTCCAAAGTGGTGGCAACACCAACGATCTCAAGTTGCGTGTACCGTTCACAACCGCTCAATCTTCACACATGGAGGAGGGGGGAGTCATTGCCAAACCAGTACACTGGTAAATTGTGCCTGAGCAGTAATCCAATATTTCACAAAGTCTGGGGCAGCCAGGCCATCCTGATTGTAGGGTCTAGTCAGCGATTCCCACTTGAGCCTCACTGCACCCGAGTGCCACATAAAGTTGTTAATTTCAAAAAGCTTGGCGCCTGGCCAAATTGTAACATTCGAGAAATAGTGCAGCAGCTTGGGCCACACGACCATTTTCAGGAGAGGCACTCTGCCCGCAATAAGGGGAAGTTTCGCCCAGTTACGCAATGTGTGAGAGAGCTGGAGCATGTATCTGCCAAAGTTGCAATCATACAGCGAGGCCTGTTGTCGTGTCACAATGACCCCCAGATAATTAACCTCCTGAGGTACCCAAGCAAATCCCATGAGGTCTCGAGGCGCGACAGTAGAGTCTGTCAGCGGGAAGAGTTTCGATTTTGCGCAGTTCAACTTCTGGCCAGAGAGAGCGTCAAAGGCAAAGGGAGAATTCTCTTCTAAGGCTAATTTCCCTTACCTATAGAGTTTCCCAGCAGCTTTGCTGGATTTGAAGGGTTTCTTTTTTTCTCCTGCTAAGAGTGAGACCCTTTTTTCCCCACTCTTAGGCAGATTGCTAGTGTATGTTTTAGGCTATCTCGTGTGCTTCTGGTCTTTGGGGTTTTTCTCACCCTCATAGGAATCATCTTTTTAACATGTGTGGTACACAGCACCTTCCGTGCCGTACCACAGGGGTGTCGTAGCGACCCCCTAACATAGACTCCATACCCTCGGACTGACTACTGTCTCCCAGGGGATGTAAAGTCCCCATTGACTTTACTAGTCAATAGTTCTGAAAAAAAACAGTACAACCCATCTTACTATGGAAGTACTGGAAAGGTTTAAGAGTTTTTCCCTAACGTTCATTTTCGAGGGGGTACCGTACAGTCCCTCTCTCAAAAGTTTCTGGTTGGTGGCAGTGGTTACTACCATAAATATTCGACGGCGAATATTTCCCTATGGGATTTTCCCATTGTTCGAGGCTACCACTTTTACTGACAGCCTCTAACATACCGCCGGGTTATTTTAATATTAACTTTACTCCGGTAGGTTTTTATTGCCAGAACTTTGATTACATTTCTTTCTCGTGTCTTTCTCTATAATCCTAACCCAGGTCGGGGATCCTTTGTTTGTCCTTTTGGCGAGCTTCTGCACAGAAGCCCTCCTCTCGGCGCCACCGAGTCTGGGGTAGACAGGATGTGTGGGAGGGGGAATAGGCACCCTGGATAGGGTTGCCTACGCAACACAAGTCACACTCTGCCCTAATAGGCTGGGAGGTTCTCCCACCAGGATAGGCACCCCACTTTGTGACAGCTAGGCTGTAGGAATGGGGGTCTTGCTGCATAAAAGCAGGGTCCTAAGGACTGGAGGACAATACTTCGCTACTGGAACTAAGAAACCGAGGAGGAGAGAAGCTGAAGACATCTGCAACGACTGAACCACCGGTGAAGCCCTGCTGCAGATACTCACCACTTTTCTCCAACGACTTGAGAAGATCTTCCTCTGCAAGAGTCTTCTTCCCTTTAGCTGGTGGGGTCAACCAGTTCGCCAATTGCCTTCCCGGACCTACCTTGGTCGAATCGCCAGTGCCAAGCACTAGGAGACCGGATAGCCAGGCATCCGTCCACCCGGACCGCGATTTAAAGGAGTGTACCTTTTATTCGTTGGGCAGCACCGCAGCTGGTTTCATCCCTAGGCAGTGCAGTAACTCGAACCTTCCTCCACGACAAGAGCCTCTCTTCCTCTGCTGGATCCCCCAAACGGCAGGAATTGCCAGGAACTACCGCCACCGCAGGAGCCTCTTCCGCTTTTAAGGTACATTGTTCCGCCAGGCCTCCTGTTTCGTTGGGTACTGCTAAAGGTGTTTTAAATCCTTTACCCACCTACTGGGTTGGCCGCCCCTATCCTCCAACATTGTCTTTCACCTTCTGCAACCACCTTTTCGAATCGTTAAACAAAGACTTGACTGCAGCTACTAGAACATTTTGCTCCTGGGCACATTGCCCTGTACCACTGACTCTGGCACAGGCCTATTGACCCTGGCTAAATCTGTTACAACTGCCTTCTCTAGATTGCTTCTCACCTAGAAATGTGTTGGTGCACCTAACTCTTATAACCACCTTTTCCTTCCCTCTTTTTAAACTTGTGAAGTGCCATTTTGCTTGGTTTTCACCTCAGTATTACATATGCTAAAGTACTGCCTTGCCTAACTTGTTCATATTCTTCTTGGGAAGTGTTGCTGGTGTGTTAAAGAGTATAACCCTGTATAACTTGTCCTTTCCCTCCCCTTTTAGAAATTGATAGAGTGCCATTTCTGCTTGGTTTTCACTGTGCCGTTTTGCTCAGTTTTCACTCTTGCTCAAACTTGTCTACGATTTAAATAGGGAGTTGTGTATACTTTTGACTGAGTTAACTTTTTATAACAGTGATTTGTGTGTGAACATCAGAGTGTGTAAAATAAATATATATATTATTTTTGATACAAAGCTTTGGTCAGTGTTTCCTTGTTCCATAGAATTGTAGTCCTATTGTGTAAACCCTGAATACTGCTCATCTCCCTCTTGAGATAAGTCTGACTGCTTAGCCACAGCTACCAACTAAATCTTTATGGTACAGACTGATACCAAAGGGGATTTGTTGCATATACCTGTAGTCTTAATATTCTGTAGTGCTCCCCAAGGAACTGCACAGGATTCTGCCTAACAGTGTATGATCGGTGCTAGATGGATCTCCGGGTCTCGCACAAACAGTAAAGCATCATCTGTGTTAGGCAGAATTATATGCAGTACCCTTTGGGAACACCACACACAATTAAGACAAGTGACAGTACAAATTCATCTTTGGTACAAGCCCAGTAAAGTGGTAGCGATGGCTGAGCAGCCAGACTTATCTCAAGAGTAAATGAGCAGTATCAAATAGTTACACAAAGGACAGCAATTACTATGATTCAAACAAACACTGACTCAAGGTTTCTGAGTAAAAGTATATACATTAATTCACATTTCAGTTGTATTACATTTCATTAAAGTAAAGCAGTTTAAAAATCACACTCTTAATACACCACACCACTCCCAATAAGTTCCAGACAAGTTAAGCTCACAAAATGAAGTGGGAGCAAAATGGCACTAAAGCAATTTAAAAGGGTGGGAAAGGCAAAGTTAGGTAGAAAGTGAACCACACCAACAGGTAAGTACTCAGGGCAATTGAGCAAGAGGAACTACAGTGATAGAATCAGGTAGAAAAGGCTTAGGGCCAAAGTCAACAATAGGACAAAAGTCTTTTGCTCAAGATCACACGCTTCAGGGTAGTTTGCGGTAAAGTTTGTGCCACGAGTTCCGGACGAAGTTGGTCAGCAGAAAAGTTAGTGTTAAAAGAAGAGAAGGACAAGCCCTCGGATCGGCGAAAGATTTCACACACCTTCACCGCGGCTGAACAACTGGATTTGCACAGTACCTTAAAACGGAGAGGGAGCTGTAGCTGAGGTGTTCCTGGTAGTTCCTGCAGGCTCACGGTTCCTGAAGCGACTGTCGGACTGACACGAAGTAGGAAGACTGGAGGGTCCTGCACTATCCAGGGAAGAAACCAGCAGCAGAGCAAAGCAACAAATAAAATGTTCGCTCCTTAAAACCAAAGCAGGGTACGACCTTCCTGGCTATCCGGCCCACTGTAGCTCTGTACGGCGAATTCGAACAGAGGAGGGGTCCTGGCATGAAGTTTGGGCGAACTGGTTGGTCCCACCAGCTCTAGGGAAGAAGATTCCTGGAGGAGCCTCTCTTGTCATTGGAGTTGAAGATTCAGACCTGCAGCAGGGCTTCACCGGGTGGTTCAGTCGTGGTAGGGGTCCTCTTCTGTCAGCTCCTCGTGGGTTCTTTCGTTCCAGTGGCGGCTCTGCCTTTCCAGTCCCAGAGACCTGCTTTTTATGCAGTTTTCCCCCATTCACACAGCCTGGCTGTCAATCACACAGCAGGGTGGCTGTCCTGGCAAGGACAGTCACCCAGCCAATCAAACAGGAGTGCGACTTGGGTTACCAAGAGAACCCATGGCAGGGGTCCTAAGACCCCTCCCTCACATCCTGCCTACCCAGACTTTTAGGCGCCTTAAGGAGGGCTTCTGTGCAGAAGCCTCCGAAAAAAACGGCAAACAAAGGGATCAACCCCGGTTTGGCGCGTAGAGTAAAACACGAGAAAGACTTTTACAAAAAGAAATGGCGAATAAACCCAGCCAGAGCCGAAATAAAATATATTTGGTCAAGCAGATTTATTTTCGAGGCTAATAAAATAGCCTAAAACAATAACATGGTTATTTAAGATAACCGCAGTACAAAAAATAGGGTAGTTACCACTCCCACCAGTCAAGTCTTGATGAAAAAGGAGCAAAACAGTGCTCCAAGAGAAACAGACAAAAAGGGATAAGAATTAACCCTTTCCAATACTCCATGTAAAATGGGGTGTACTGGGTATGTGGTTAAAAGCGACTACATAAAGTTAATGGCAACTTTACATGTTTCTGGGAGACAGTAGTCGGTCCCAGAAAAATGGAGTCAGTGGTAAGTCTGAAAGACAACCCTGTGTCACTGCACTGAAGGTGCTGTGTAACACACAAAAAGATGATGTCCATGGAGTAGGTGCGGCTCCATAGCCCAAGATCACAGAAGTTGTAAAAACACACATAGCAAAACACATGTAAGAGTGGGAAAAAGGCTCACACTCTTACCAGGTAAAAAAAATAAACCCTAGAAATCCAGCAAAGCTGCTGAGGGACTCAGTAGGCAAGGGAAATTAGCCATTTTGGAGAATTCTCCCTAACAATCTGCATATTGCGAGATGATCTCTGGTGCGCCAGTAAGTCTATTCCCTCTGTGAGAGTGTCTATGTCGGATCAAGTTGGCAAGAGGCTCCATCACAATGGCAAAGATCAAGGCCGAGTCCCCTACCAATAGGAATGGGATCCAAGAGTTGCCCATTAGTGCAGACCCTGGCACTCAGAAGTGTATAGAGCAACTTCACCCGGGAGATAAAGCACGCACCAAAGTTGCACCTTTCAAGCACTGCCGATAGAAATCGCCAGTACACAGAGTCGAAGGCCTTCTGGATATCGAGCGTAGCTGCCACAGCCTGTACACAAAGGTCTATCTGGGACTGGTTGTTGAAGAAGCGTCTCAGGTTTAAAGCTGTGGAGCGGCCAAGAATGAAACCCGACTGTTTTATATATTGGTGGACAATATATGACCTATATGGAGCAAGACTGAGGGCCAACACCTTAGCGAATATCTTCACGTCTGAGTTGGGTAGTGACAACGGCCGATAACACGCACAGCTCATCGCCGGCTTATCAGGTTTGAGCAATACCATAATGACTGCCTCCCGTAGTGTAGGAGGGAGAACCCCTCGTGTGCACAACACCTCCCATAGAGTGGCCAGTTGTGGGGCTAGGAGAGATTTAAAGTATTTATAAAACTCCATCTTCAGGGCCAGGTGCTTTACCGGACAGGAGGGCATCAATAGCTCTTTCTATCTCGTCCCTGGACATCGGTCATCAAGCATCTCTTTCACCTCGTCGGACAGGATGCAGAGTGGCAATCCCTCTAAGAAGGATTCAACCTCAGGGACAGAACTTACATCAGGGTTTGCGTAGAGTGCAGTGTAGAAAGAGTAAAATGCCTGATTCACATCAGACGTCGAGTGCACCTGAGCAACGGAAATGTCGTGGATCACCGGAATATGTTGGCTTCCTCTCGCTCGAGCTGCACCGCACTGGCAAGGATTCTACCGGGGCGCTCACCGTCGCCATACCTCCTTGCCACCCCAGGGCCATCTAAGAACTTTCGTTCTCTGTCTGCGTGTTCCCTAAAGTTACCAAGCTCCCTTTTAATGTTGCCTAGACTGACCGTTGTTGAAGCGGTCGCATATTGCGTCTTTAGTCGACTAAGGTTATCTTCGCATGCTTTGATGTTTCGACGTATCGCTTTGAGCAGGCCAGATTACGTAGCAAAGGCCATGCCTAAGATATATGCCTTAAACACGGCCCCATAAGGTAGCGTGAGTTAGTATTGATAATAAAGTATTCCTCTATGCATTTCTCCAACCCCGCCGCAAACACCCGATCAGTCAGCGCCAGGGGCTTGAGTCTCCATGGTCATCTCTCCCCAGCAGTAGCCCCCCCCCACATGTGAGTGACAATGTAACAGGAGAGTGGTCGGACGAGGTTCTGAGCAAGATGCCAGCCCCTTCGATGTTGCAGGTGAGGGTGTCGGATGTCAACCGCTTATTGATACGTGAGTGAGAATCATGGACCCTGGAGTAGAAAGAATATTCACAAGTAGAAGGGTGCAGTAGCCTCCAGGCGTCCACCATACCTAGTCTAGTCTGGCCCTCCATTATCGCACGTGCAGCCCTGGACAGCTGACGAGCCCTACACCCAGATCTATCCAGATGGGTATCCATAATAGTGTTAAACCCCATTCCCCAAAGGTACGGGCACTAGGGGGTACAGCAACAAAAGGTCAGTGACCTGGGAGTAAAAGTCTGGGTCGTCGATGTTTGGACCATATATGTTCATCATAACTATTTCCTGGCCCATTAGTACCCCATGTGTTAGAACAAAGCTCCCCATCAAATCTATATGTGACGATTTGTGTACATATGGAACATCTCTATGAATGAGAGTCATAACCCCATGGCTTTGAGAGGAGTAGGCTGTGTAGTGGTGGTGGTGTGTGCCCCAGGACTTAGCGAACATGTCACATCTCCTTGCCAGGGCGTGTGTCTCCTGCAAAAATAGAACCCATATCCCATGCCATTCCACGTACAGTTGGAGCTTGAGCATCTTAACCAGATTGCCCAATACCCTCACATTCCAGCTCATAAAGCCCAGAGTATTATCCGTCACCTAATCTGTGCTCCAGTCTAGTCACAAGCAGAGTGTGCAGAATATATGCATCTCGCAGAGTTAGCACTACAAAGATACTGCCGTACCCCTAACCTAACCCACATGTCAAGCACATTTTATTTCCCCTCTAACTCCCCTCCTCCGCCTCCCACCCCATCCCTCTCCCAATCAGAGGAATGAATATAACACCCCCCACCCCCCCATACCCACCAACCTAACAGTCATTGGAGTTTTGCATGGGGGGGCTGCGCCCGGGTTCAGCCCGGCCGACCTCACGACATAACATTACAAATTTAATACAAGTATATAGTGCATTATCAGCATATTGAAACTAAGTTGTAGCAGAACTATTACCAAGTATATTTTGCAAACTGTGGCACTGCAATAAATTCCAGAACCAATTTCAACAGATAATTACACTGGACAAGTAGTTCATTCTGACGCACAGGGGTCATCCAGAGAAGTGGTCCTCCAAGAATTTCACAGCCTCCTCCGATATTGGGAAAAGGTATACCTTCCCAACATGCTCAATCATGAGCTTGGCCGGGTACATCATAGCATACTTGACACCCAGGTCTCGGAGCCTCTTCTTTACAGACCAGAAGGATTCACGCTCGTTCTGTACTGTAATCGAAAAATCAGGGTATAGGTGATCCTGTTGGAACTCAGCATCAGCTCACCCTTAGCCCTAGTCGCCCTCAGCAAGGCATCCTTGTCGCGATAGTTAAGCACCCGAGCAATAATTAGGTGTGGGGGGGCTCCAGGCCTGGGCTTGGGAGCTAGAGAGCGGCAAGCACGCTCAATAGCAAATTGTGGCAAAAGTTTAGGACCATCATGCAGGGTTAACAGAGTGTGCTCCACAAAGTCTTCCATAGGACCGCCTAGACTATTCTCTGGTACGCATATGATGCGTAGGTTGTTGCGTCTCGAACAAGACTCAAGATCTTAATTTTTCCTTCTAATGGACTGCACCTGCCTAGTGAGTGAGGAAACATCTGCCCTCAGTGCCGTTATGTCGTCCTCCATTGTCCCCACTCTAGTCTCAACCTCGGCAGCTCATGCATCGGTCTTCTCTATTCAAGACTTTATAGCGCTGATGGTGCCACTCATATCGTCTAGCTTGGAGTGTAGGGCAGTAAATTCCTCACACATGTAATCCATCATGTGCTGCAATTCTGTAGGTTCCTCCGGTGCTGAAGGCTGTCCACCGCCCCCCTCGGCTCCGCCCTGGATTTTGTGTGCAGCCTTAGTATATATATTTATT
Source organism: Ambystoma mexicanum (assembly GCF_040938575.1). NCBI lineage: Eukaryota > Metazoa > Chordata > Amphibia > Caudata > Ambystomatidae > Ambystoma > Ambystoma mexicanum. Next base: position 845,234,481 of record NC_090941.1, on the reverse strand, counting down.
GTGCTTTGTATATTGCCACCTCTCTTGACCATGGTTGCGCGGCAGTACACCAGGAGGGACCCTGGGGGCTGTGTGAGGAGAAGGCTATGCAGGAATCAACAGCCTATGGCGGACCCCACCAGGGGGCGCAGGGTGATGTGGCGGCAACCTCTCAAGTTGCCCTGATATGGTGTGAAGTGGCTTTGCATATGTGTTCAGGGGAAACTGCGAACATGGTCCCCCGCAAAAAAGTAATTGTATATAGTAGGGGCAGAGCAACCTGGAACGTGGAAGGGGCAAGAGAGGGCCGATGAGCCAGCAAGGATGAAGCCAAGACCAGTGAAGGAGAGGACGTTCAGAGCAGCAGCCGGATCCCACTCAAACATGCCTCTCAGCTGTTACCCTCAACCAATGAGTATTCCAGCCGCCAGCGACTTCAAGGCAGTTAACGGAGTGTCCTCTAAGTATACTAAGCGGAAGGAACCCCGGAAGGAACCTTGAGGGGGCACCTATGGTGTGTCCATAGCCAGCAGGGAAGGCACCCCTGAGCAATCTAAGTGAGGAGGGGGCCCTGTAGCTCTTCAATTCTTCAATGCAGGGAGCGGGGGGGGGGGGTCGCCACAACGAGGTGTGTACTCACAGCAGCTGGAGCCGTAAGGGGATGCGCTCAGGCGCCCCGGCGTACAGAGTTATGGTCTGTCCAGCGTTGGATTCAGGGCAGCCCATCAGTTAAACTGGAGCAGGGGGAGTCCACTCCAAGACCTGGGGCTCACGTCCAAGCCCCCGCAGGTAGCAGCCACAGTCAGGAGGAAGGGTAAGAGGCACAGGCCGGGAGGCCCCTGATGTTGTCTTCATGCAGGACGATTACCAAAAGGAAGAGCTGCACCGAGTGTCATCCAAGTAGCACCAGATGGGTGTGGGCCTCACCGGATTCACTGAGGATCCCAGCACTCGGATATCTGGACTACAATAGAGACGCCTTTGTCGCCTTTGATCATGCCAGGACTGGTGATAAGTAAAATTGCTTAACACTGCGATCCGCGCAGCTGTCCGGCAGGCTGATGGGGCACAGGAAACCCTGCCACTCTCATAGAGGCCGCCTCCAACACCGCGCCCAGGCGGCTGGCACCGAGGCGTGTCCATCCTCCCAGGCCCACTCTGTAGCCGTGTCCCGCACCACAAGGGTCGGTGTGGGGACGGAGAAAGCGAGCAAATAGCAGGCACTGGGCAGGCCAAGGCCCAGGGAGCCCCAGCAAGGATCCCGCGTGGACGGGGCCCCTGTCTCGAGGACCAGCAGGAGCAATCAGCCTGCCGGGCCCCACACCGAGGCAGGTCAGGCCACCCACAGGAGCAGCAAGTGCCAGCTGGGAACAGGGCATAGGGTAGACCAAGACCAATCCCCTTGCGGGCTCACAACGGCCCGGCCCCCGTTAAGCAGCCCGCAGGGCAGACAGCACAGCATACACAATCCCCGGTCCAGCTTCGGCCCAGCCCAGTTGGAGAGTCTGTGAGCCAAGTTCCAGCTAGTCCATGCACGAGAGTGGCCACCAGCAAAGTCGTTGGTAGCTGAAACCCTTCACCAGAATCGGTGGCCGCAGCAGCGCACCACCGCCGGGGCCAGCAGTACGCTCCAGTAGGGCACAGTATATTAGCAGCCCAAGCGTGGCACAGCCACCAAAGTCCACCGAGCCAGAGCAAATACGTTCCCCCTGACAAATCTGCTCTGTACTGTTCACAGCATGCACTCATAAAGGGAGAATTGCGTTGTGAAGAGGTCCCGGGCTGCAGAGCCTACCACTCCGGCAGCTAGCTTCGTTGCGCGCAACTGTGCCACCCAGCTGGTAATTATTTCAAGGCTTGGGCCATACAGTCTCTTGTGCTTCCGTATATGCAACAATACAAGTGTTGCTGGTATTTCATATGTAGGCACATAGGGATGTCTGAAGTCACATAACTGTGTAGACATAAGATGGATATGCACACGGCCACCGTAATTTGCTCTGCTCACTGTAAAAGCGGAAGGGGCAGCCTTGTAAGCTTGGGCTGCTTATCGTGCACCTAAACAAATGGATTCACTCAATTTAGGGGCAATGCAAGGAGGGTATGTTTTGCCAAGTAGCAGTGTTTTAAACACAACAGCAATAAAAAATAATAAGTTTATCATTTTTACCAAGAACCAGCATCTGTCACCCGCTCTGTGTCAGTGGTGCCTAAAGCACCTCTTACCTCATTATGGAGTCTCACAAACGCTGGTGCTTGGTGCTTACCACCACAAAACGCGAATCTCTCCAGCTCCAATCGCCAAGTGTGCACATGCGCGGAAGTATGGAAATCTGGATGTCAGCGAAAGTCGCCATTTATAAGTGCTGTCAAGATATATTTTTAAAATATAATGTGTGCATACAAAAAACAAGGCAGGCGCTATTCCGGGTGCATGGGGGCAAGGGATATTGCTTGGAAAATAAACAAATATTCTCACTGCAGTGTTTATCAATAATGCCCAGAGCATGACCTTTTGATGCTGCAATATGTTTTTTTAATGTTTTTATAGCCCAAGTTAAGTCGAGACTTACTATGAGTCATCTCTGTGCCATACTAAGTAAAATGGAGAAATAACCTTGCCGTAATGTTCCTACTATGGATTCTTCTCCCGCAGATTCCTCATCATGATAGATATCCATCCCCTAGCTCTGCTGTTCGAAAATTCTTTGACAGGGGGCATAATGGACCTCGACTCGGCCGCCGATCGTCAATCCGTCTTGTCGGGCTCTCGATCGGCGGCTCTGAACGTGACGTCAGGCGTCATATATATATGTACCACGTCACTACCCCACATGACTTAGTTCCTGTACTTTTTTTCCCTTGCGATTGAACGCTGCAGAAGAAAATTCACAGGAGGAGGCTAACCAGCCATTAAAACATTAGCAAGGTTACAACCAACAGGGTCAACCCACAACAATGCGTGAAGAAAAAACCTTTATTTTTTTTAAAGAAAAACAAAAACGGTCATCCCAGAGCCATCACCAGATGCCTTTTCGTTTGGAGAGAAGCGACAACTCACAGAACTTTGAGGGGGGGATGATGGGAGCGTCAATGAGGAATTCACAGAACGAACATTACTGTAAGGTAATTTCTCCTTCAATGGATTGCTTTTCTCCCACAGATTCCTCATCATGATAGACTCCCCAAGCAGTTAGAATAACGGAGGAGGGCAGAAAGATTTAAACCAGTAGATTCTGCAGAACCGCCCTAACAAACCTAGCATCAGCTCCCTGTGCAACGTCTAAGGCATAGTGCTTGGTGAAGGTATGTAAGGATGACCCACTGGCTCACCCGGCAAATATCCCTAACGGGGACCCCTCTCTGGAAGGCCGTAGAGGCGGAGACCCCCTCTGGGCGAGTGAGCCCTGATGCCCGCTGGAAGCTCCTTGCCTGCCGATTGGTAACACTCGCACAGGATGATCCATCGTGAAAGGGTTTGTTTAGTGACGGCAAGGCCTTTTCTAGACAAGGAATGGGCTACAAACAATTGGTCTGATTTCCTAAACTCAGACGTACGAGCGACAGAGAAACTTAATGCTCTCTTGGGATCAAGGCGGTCTCCTGGGAGAAGTGATTGCGACCAAAAAGGCTGTTTCAAGGGACAACAGCCACATGAATGCATAGGCTGAAACAGAGCCGCCATCAAGAAGGTCAAAACCAGATTAAGATCCCAATCTGGGACAACAAAGGGGGTTGGCAGAAACTTGTTGAGAAGGCTCTTCAGGAACTGGGCCATGACTGGAATGGTGAAAAATGAACTTTGGTCTGGGGATCTCTTGAACACAGACAGGGGCGACAAATACCCTTTCACCGTGGCAACCTGAAGGTCTGAAGAGGCCAGTGACAGAAGGAACTCCATCACTGTGGTGGTGGGACAAGATATGGGGTCAGTCTCGCATTTCCTGCACCACGCCTCAAATCGTCTCGACATGCAAGTGTTCATAGATCTAGTAGAGGGTCTGCGTGCAGCCAGCAATACTTCAAGTACCTCCTCTGGGAGGTCCCAGTCATCATACCTCATACTCTCAAGAGCCACGCATGTAGGTTGAGGAAATCCAGGGTTGGGCGGAGCACCTGACCCTCCGACTGGGTTAGGCGATGCGGACGCTGAGGCAACCGGTGAGGCGGACAGATGGTCAGATCCAGGAGACAGAGTACCTTGTTCTCCTCGCCAATCCGGGGCGATCTAGATCATGGATGCTCGAAATGTCTTCAACCTCCTGAGAACCCAAGGAATGACAGGAATCGGAGGGAAGGTGTAGTGGAGAGGGAAGGTCCAATCCACCAGAAATGCGTCCCCTAGTGCACCGTTCGCTGGGAATTCCCTCAAGCAAAACTGTTTGCACTTCCTGTTGGACTCTGTGGCGAACAGATCCACTGCAGGGGTACTCCAGAGAGTGAAGACCTCCTCTAGGACTTCCAGGCACACTTCCAGCTAGTGTGAGACTGTGCTCTGCCTGCTCAGAGCATCCACCAAGGTGTTCTCTGTCCCCGCCAGATGAACTGCTGAGACAGAGATTTGGTTCTCTCTCAACCAGAACCACAGCGGAATTGCCTCTGTGCAGAGTGGATGAGAGTGCACGCCACGCTGCTTGTTGGCCACCGTGTTGTCTGTCAGGACGAGGATATGCTTCTCTCGGAGAGACGGACTAACCTGATGGCCCGCAACTCCAGCCTGTTGATATGCCACTTGGCTTTTGATGGAGACCAGAGGCCGCTCACCTGCAATTTCTCGCAGTGGGCGCCCCAGCCCTTCAGGGACGCATCCGTGACCACTGGGGCTGGGGACAAGGAGGCCAGAAGGGTTCCCCCGCCAACAGAATTCTGCATTTGTGCCACCAACCGAGTTCGCCGACTACTTGGCTAGACACTGAAAGGCGATCAGTGAGGGCTCCCAGATACTGAGACCACTGGTCCCTCAGGAGCCACTGGAGGGATCTCGTACACAGCCTGGCCTCTGGCACTAGAAAAAACAAGAGGCCATGAAAACCAAGAGGCGGAGGAAGAAAGCTGCTGGAAGAGTGGCATGGTTCTGAAATAACTGCACCAACATGTTGCTGACTCTGCTTGGGAGGAAAAGCCTTCCCTACCCGGGTTTCTAGGGCTGCTCTGATGAACTGGAGCTGCTGGACTGGTGTTAGATGGGACTTCTTCAAGTTGAGGAAGAAGCCCAGCCTGTGCAGTAGTAGGCAGGTGTCTTCCAGATGAGAGACGACTTGCCCCGCCGACCTCCTTCAGATCAGCCAGCCGTCCAGGTATTCTTTGGAAATAGATGGACCCTGGATCTCCTGAGGTGAGCCGCAACTACTGCCATGAGCTTGGTGAAGACCCTTGGTGCGGAGGTCACCCCAAAGGGAAGAACTGATAGTGCTTTTCGCCAATGAGGAACTTTAGGAACTTGCTGTGCTTCTGGTGTATCGGCACATGGAGATAAGTGTCCAGTAGGTCTATGGACACCAGCCAGTGCTGGAGTTCAAGAGCTTGGAGAATCTCTCTCAACGTCACCATCTTGAATCTGTCCTTCCTCAGGAATTTGTTCAAGGCCCTGAGATCCAGGATTGGACGGAGACCTCCTCCCTTCTTGGGCACCAAGAAGTAACAGGAATGCCAACCCGACCCTCTCTGATTGGGAGGTACCTCTTCCACAGCACCCTTCGACAACAGGGCTCTCAGTTCTTCCTGGAGCTCCTGTCCCGGTTGGATTGGGTGAGGTGGAGGTCTGTCTGGAGGCCTCTTCAGAAAAGGCAGACAACCCCAATGAATCAACTGCAGGGCCCAGGTGTCAGAAGTTATTTCCTGCTACTGGGCCAATGCCCTGCCTATCGTCCACCAACTGGTGCATCGTGGGAGGGGAAAATCAAAGCAGCTTAGAAGGCGTGGGTGACCCTGTTGCTGCTGGCCTTTAGAGGCCCCTCTGCCCCTTCCGGGACGGGGGAAGGGCCTCTGCCCTTGCCTGGCTTGCGGGAGCTGCGCCTTCCTGCCATAAGGCACGTAACGTCTATAGCCTTTGCTCCTGGGGGTGAAGCTGAAAGCAGGTTTGGCCGGCTGCGCCACTAGGCCCAAAGATTTAGTAGCCAATTTTGACTCCTTAAATTTCTCAATTGATTCGTCTGCTTTCTGCACGAAAAGCACGTCACCTTCAAAAGGCATGTCCAGCCACCTGTTTTGGACATTTGGGTAGAAGCCAGAAGTTTTAAGATAAGCTTGGTGTCTCATCACAACTGCTGAACCCATTGCTCTGCCAATACAGTCTTCTACGTCCAGGCCCGTTTGTAACAACTGTTTGGCTACCTCCTTCCCATTCTTCACCAGCTGTAAAAAGCCATCCCACATGGCACCCGCAGGGACGTACTCAGCAGCTTGTTCTGCTTTCCATAAGCCAAACGAGTATTTGGCGAAACCAAACACAACGTTAGTGGCTTTGAGTGCCATGCTACCAGAAGTGAAGACCTTTCTGGTCAAGGCGTCACATATATTCCCCTCTGTCAGTAGGCAGGTTAGAGGTGGATGCTGGGGATCTGGTGGAAACAGTGGCAGCCTGAATAACCAACCCTTCCGGAGAAGAATGTGTGACGAGTACAGAAGGATCTCCTCTTGCCGGCCTATACTTCCCTATGAAATTGGCATTCACAGGGGTAATGGTACAAGGGTGCTGCCATAAGGAGGTTAAGGGGTCTGCAATGGCTGGGTTGAAAAGCATGTTGTGCTCGACTGTGGGACTCTCATCCAAAATGTCGGTAAGATCATACCCCTGAAAAGGGGCAGTGGACGTCTTCAACCCCAGGGTGTCAACTACCCTGTGAAGAGGGTTTTGCTTTAACTCCAGATCTGGAGAAGTATCCAGACCACTGGCATCATGTAAACCCTGAGCCAAAGCCAATAAATCAGCCTAGTCACTGAAATAGTCGACGCCGCTGGCTCCCGTGTAAAGGGGGTCGACTGTGTGCTCAGGGTCATCGCCTGCCTCAACTCAGAAAATGGAATGCATGGAATTGAAGAAACCTGATCTCGACAGTGGCACAAAGGAACCATCGCTGACTGTCGGTGCTGAAGGCCTGAGGATAGGTTTTGAAGCCGAAGCTTTCGATACCGAGGGTACTTTCGGCGCTGAAGGATGCTCGGGCAACTGATAGATGTCAGGAGCCTCACCCCACGGCCACTTATTCCTGATGGAAGTAACACCCGAAGATGCTTTCGTCGCCGACGGTGTCGACAGAGTGGCTGGCTTGGGGTCAGGAGCACTGAGCAACACTTTTGCCGCCAAAGCCTGGTGGTCGGGGGCCAGAGTGGCACCTACAGCCGATTGCTTCTTAAACATTTCTAACATAGAGGTCTCAAAACTCTTCCACTCTTCTTGAGTGATCAGCCCTGCCTAGGGCTTACCTTGTTCTTACGATGAGCTGGACTAGCGCTGCTGGTGGTGCTGCTGCTTCTTCTTCCGCGAGGAAAACGATGAGAATGGCTGCTGGAATGGGACTGTTTCTTGGTCTTCTTACGATGTCAGTCTTTCCCCTTGACGGGGGTGGGCTCCTCAGTCTCGGCCTCCGAGGACTTGATGAGTGACCCCGCCGGAAACTTGGCGACAGGTCGGCCCAAAGCCAGTTTTCCCAGCCCTCTCACGCAGGGATTTTGACTGCATCCTTGCACAAGATGCGCAGGCCTCCGTGTCGTGACTAGCACCCAGACACCATAGACATCCCTTGAAGCTCGAAACCCTGTGGGACAACATCAAGTCGAGGTTTTCAAAGAAAAAAGCGTACAAAGTACAGTAAGAACGTCGAGTAAACTCGAGTTGTGTTCCTGATGCAGGGTGCAAGTGCGCGGAAAAGGATCTAAGTCATGGGCCGTAGTGACGTGGTATATATGACAACACGCAGAAACGCTGGGCAGGTGACTTCTTACAGGACACCTGTTTTTGCAAATAATAACCACATGGGAGGGACCTGACTGAACACAGCAGAGGATAGCGTTTGGAGGGGATTCCTTATAGGACACATATGTCCATATTATTCCCATGAGAGGGACCTGACCTGCCATATATAGATGGTAGTTTTTGGAGGGGATTCCTTACAGGGTGCTTCAAGTATCAAATCTGGTAACGCATCAGGAATTTAATAGCCTTGAAAAAGACATTGGGACTCATTACGAGTCCGGCGGTAGCTGTGGCGGAAAAAACGGCAGGTTGCCGCCGTACCGGTAATTCCATTCCGCCTCTGTGATTGCCGGAATCACCGGGGCATTACAACCCCGGTGACCCGGTAATTCTGGAGGCAGAATTCTGTAACTCCCCATTCCCGGATGGGGACCAAGGAAACACCGGTTCCGTCTATGACAGAGCCGGTGTTTCCATGTCTGCCTGCAGGCGGGTGGTGTTACTCCCGCCAGGTCAGACCTGACAGGAGTGACACCTCCCGTCTGCAGGACTCGGAATCAGCCGGTCTGGAAACAACGGTGGCAGCGGATTTACCGCCACCGTTCTTTCCGGACCGGCAGGGTCATAATGAGGCCCATTCTGTCGAAACACTTGTTGGCTGGTCTTTTGCACAAGAAAATAAACTGGGCTTAACAAGCCCACTTAAGACTATAGAACTTTTAACTCAAACATTACTAAAACCGAATAATCTTTTGTCAAACACATTGTATAGCTGCATTTACCAAGCGCAAAGTGAGAGGAGTTTTCTTCTTTCCTTACTTAGTTTCAAGTGGTGCAAGGGTTACCATTTATCACTCGTCTCGCTGCTGGTAGAATATACACCTCAGAACCCAGAAAAATTGGACACAGTATACCCTTGCTTAATTGTGTCATATATATGGGATACATTACTCACCGTAATCGTATTTCTGATGCTTGTATCTGCTTAGATTCACATGCTGTGCATAGGCCGACATCTAGTGGAAGCTGCGGAGTATTACAGTTTGTTTTTCGAAACTCGAAAATGGGCGTTGACACAGGCGTGCCAGTAATACTATCCCAAGTGTGACCTCCACTGTACCCAAGATACCTCACGCGTCTAGGATCCTCAGATTGTATTTTTTCTGACATGAGGAAGCATGAGGAGTAGCGTGAGTACAGATAATTCAAGCAGATAGACAGAAAGGTAAGACTACAAGCAATCATGCGCCTTCTCTCGGAGGGGAGGAAGGGTGGGTCGCATGTGAATCTAAGCAGATACAAGCATCAGAAATACGATTACGGTGAGTAATGTATCCCTTCTGAGGCTTGTGGAATCTGCTTAGATCACATGCTGTGCATAGATTAGCGAGCAGTACCAGAAGAAGGAGGTGGGATGTGAGAAGGGTCATGAGCAAACAGGTGTCTTAGAACCGCTTGTCCCACTTGTGTATCTGTCTTGGAATGAGTGTCAATGCAGTAATGCTGAGTAAAAGTGTGAATAGAGCTCCAAGTAGCTGCTTTGCAAATGGTGTCTAGGGGAACATTTGCAATGAAAGCCAGAGTGGCCCCAATGGCTCTAGTAGAGTGGGCCCTTGGCGTAAAAGGCAGAGTTTTTTTAGAAAGAGAGTAACACAGCTGTATACAGTTGATAATCCACTTCGAGCACCTTTAGAGACGCGATCTCCCTCTCTGCCTGTAGCTACGGAGACAAACAGTTGATCTGTTTTCCTTAGCGGCCTGGTTTTATTTACATAGTAGAGGACCGCCCTACGCACATCTAGGGTGTGTAGTTTCACCTCAGCCGAGCTTTGCGGGTTCTGGAAGAAAGCCGGAAGCTCGATGGACTGGTTTACATGGAACTTTGATATAAATTTAGGTGAGAACCTAGGGTGAGTGCGTAAAACCAGTTTGTCTTTGTGTATAGTAAAGAAAGGATCCTGCACTGACAGAGCCTGAATTTCACTGACCCTTCTTATAGAGGTAATGGCTACTAAGAAGGCCGTTTTATAAGTCAGGTGTTTGAGACTACTTTTATGCATGGGTTCGAAAGGGGGGCCCATGAGCTTAGCTAGCACCACATTAAGGTCCCATCCTGGCGGTGGGTTCGAAATAGGAGGGTGAAGACTCTTTACTCCTTCCATGAAGGCTTTAACTACTGGTACTTTCCACCACGACACCTTGTTATGGGATGTGGTGTAAGCCGAGAGGGCTGCCAGGTTTACTTTCAGAGAGTTAAAAACCAATCCTGCATCCAGCAGGTGGAGCATGTATGTCACAACGTTGGAAGGAGTGCAATCAACAGGGTTGATTTGTTTATTCTGGCACCAAATAACACATCTCTTCCACTTGTCAAAGTAACAGTGCCTTGTGTTTGGTTTCCTGGATTCTTTTAGGATGTTCATACACCTCTGTGGTAAATTGAGATGTCCAAACTCTATGACCTCAGGAGCCATGCTGCTAGGTTCATTGAGTTGGGTTGGTGGTGCACTGTTTGACCTTGATGCTGGGACAGTAGGTTGTACCAGGCTGGAAGTTTGATGGGCTCGCACACCGCCATCCTGCGTAGGTGTGGAAACCATGGTTGTCTCGCCCACATGGGAGCAACTAGGATGAGCGTCATCAATTCCTTGTTCATCTTGTACACCACCTTCCTGATGAGAGGAGTTGGTGGAAAAGCGTACGCAAACATCCCTGACCAGTTCATCCACAGGGCGTTTCCTTGGGAGTTTGGCTGGGGGAACCTGGATGCAAATCCTGGGCATTGTTTGTTTTCGCTTGTGGCGAATAAGTCTATATTGGGGAAACCCCACTGAGAGAAGAGATCTTCTACGATCTCTCTGTGAAAGACCCATTCGTGTTCTTCTGGGAGGGAGTCTCTGCTTAGAGCATCCGCTAGGGAATTGAACTCCCCTGGAACATGTTGCGATGACAGGAAGATGTTCCGTCTGTTTGCCCATATCCAGATTTTCTGGGAAAGCTTGGACATATTTGGCGAACGAGTCCCTCCTTGCTTGTTCAGATAGAACATGGCTGTCGTGCTGTCCGTCCGGATCTGTACCGACAAGTTTAGTAGATGGGGCTCGAACGCCCGAAGCGCTTGGAATACTGCCAGAAGCTCTAGCAGGTTGATGTGGTTCTTGGCTACTGAGTGAGACCAGAGACCCTGAGCTGTGTGGTGGAGATGGTGAGCTCCCCACCCAGTCAGGCATGCATCTGTAGTCACCACTGCCTGTACGTTGGGATCGTAAAAGGGTTTTCCCCTTGTGAGATTCTCTCTTGTCCACCAGTGTAGGCTCTGTACAAGTGTTGGCGAAACGACCACTAGATCGTCCCACTGACCACTTGCCTGAGACCACTGTTTCGCCAACCATTCCTGCATGGGACGCATGCGCAGTCGCGCGTGGGGGACCAGGTAAATGCATGACGCCATCATGCCCAGTAACCGCATTGCTTTGCGTACCGTTATTTGTTGACCGGACTGATAATGTGGAATTTGCAGTAGTATATTCCGAATTCTCTCTTCCGAAGGGAAGGTCAACCCTTTCTGAGTATCTAGAATTGCTCCTAGGAACTGTTTTGAGGTGCTTGGCACCAGGCTTGACTTCTTCTCGTTGATTGAGAAGCCTAATTCGTGGAGGAGGTTGATAGTCCTTTGAATGTTTGTCCTGCAAATTCCTGGGTTTTCCCCAGTTATGAGCCAGTCGTCCAGATAAGGGTACACTGGGATTGCCTCCCTGCGTAGGTGTGCAGCCGCCACCGCCAGTACCTTGGTGAATACCCTTGGTGCTGAAGCTATCCCGAAGGGCAGTACCTTGAATTGGTAGTGGCGACTGTCCACCTTGAAGCGCAAGTACTTTCTGTGCGCCGGGAGCATGGAAATATGAAAATAAGCATCTTTCATATCCAAGGTTGCCATGTAATCCCCCTTTTTTAGGAGGGGGATTACCTCTTGTAGCGTGGTCATACGGAATTTTTGGGGCTTGACATACTTGTTGGCAGGCCGTAAGTCCAATACTGGGCGCATTGTGAAATCTTTCTTTGGCACAAGGAAGTAAGTTGAATAGATACCCTTGTTTACCTGGTGTCCTGGGACGAGTTCTATCGCGTCCTTTTCTAGCAGAATGGCGATCTCCTCGAGAAGGATCTTCTGATGTTCTAAGGAGTGTACTTTTTGTCGTGGAGGATGGTTACGGGGACGCTGCAGTAATTCTATACAATATCCTGTGGACACTGTTGACAGCACCCATCTGTCTGAGGTGATCCCTTCCCAAGCCTGGGTGAAGTTGGAAATGCGTCCCCCTACTGGGGTTGCGTGAGAAGGGACCCTGAACTGAGCGTCACTGCTTTGGTTGAGGCATGCCACCTCCCTTGTTGGGGCTGCCTCTGCCTCTCCCACAACCTCTTTTGTTACCCCTGCCGTAACTCTGGGTAGACTGCTGGCTGTTGTTCCACTGTGTACCCTGTCCCTGGGCATAGTTGCCTCTTTGTGAATTCTGGCCGCGTGGGCGACGAAAATTACTGTTCCCCCTCTGGTTAAGGGGTTTGTTGGTTAGTTGGCCAAGGGATTTCAGTGTTTCGTATTCGTCCTTGGCGTTTTTCAGTGCGTCTTCGACCGCTTTCCCAAACAATAGATCGGGTTCCACCGGCTTGTCTATTAATGAAGCCTGAGTTTCTGTTTTGAACCCCGACTGCCGTAACCACGCATGTCTTTTGATAACAGTACCTTCTGCTATCAATCTCCCTGCGTTGTCCGCGGCGTCGAAAGTTGCTTTCAATATGCAACCAGACACGGCTCTCCCTTCTGCCGAGATCCGAGCCAATTGGCCCTTTAACGGTTCAGGAGCAGAGGCTATGAGTGCCGCGACCTCTTCCCATTGATGGCAGTTGTAGCTGGCCAACAGGGTGGTGGAGTTAGCAATCTTTGCTTGGTAGGCGGACGTTGAGGCTACCTTCCTGCCAAACCCGTAAAGATTCTTGCTCTCCTTGTCGGGAGGAGCTTCTGACGAAGATAAGGGTGTTCCAGCCCTCTTCCGAGTGTTGGTAACAACTAGGGAGTCCGGTTTAAGATGTCCTCTTATATAGAGAGGGTCAGACTGGGCTGCCCGGAAAAGTTTTTCGACCCTGGGGTTGACTGCTCTGGTGAGGTTTGGGTTCACCAGGGACGGATCTATTCTTCGTTGGATGGATTTAAGGATAGGGATGGTCTGAGCGACCGGCCTCCTCTCTCCCACCAACTCTTCTGCGAAGTCCCTTTCCTCCTGTACACCATGGGTGTCGATGTGAAAATGTTCTGCCGCACAAGCGAGAACCTCATTAAGGAGGGGCTGGTTATCGACTGGCAAGTCGGTAACTGGGGCTTCGTTCTCTACCGGGGAATCTACTCTGTAAATTTCCTGCTCATCTTCTCCCTCCTCCTGGTCCTCATCATCCGCATAGTATTCCGTCCCGGTTTGTTCCTCCATAATTTCAAACTCCTGGTCCCCCTCAGGGAAAGGCTCTCCTTGGTACCTGGGGTGTGGAGTAGAGTATGGAGTAGAGTAAGGCTGCACCTCGAAGGGTTCAGGTCTTTCGAACCGGGCCTTTTTACTTAGGGGGATAGGATCAGTGGAACCTGAGGGTGTGGCCCCCTGAGGGTCATACGAGAGGAAATGCTCTGGATTCTTGTCGTAAAAATCAGCCAAGGAAGACATCCTTGACATGACCCTGTCTATGTCTTCGCTGGACCATTCTTTGGAACAGGGGATGACTTTAGTAGGCAATTTAGGGGACTTATCAAGGGTACCCTTGCTGGATGTTGATCTCTCATTAGACTTGTATTTGTCTGTCTGCTTAGGGGGGAAGGATGGTCTTACAGGAGTGGAAGAATGTGCTTTCCGCTGTTTCCCGCTCTCCCTGTGCGTGGAAAAATGTTTTCCCTGTCCGTTGGAGGCCCCGGAGACTTTCGACGCCTGGCGTTGAGGATCGGGAGAGGTATCTGTGTTTTTCGAGCGTGGGGCCTCGCTGGTGTTAACTGCGGGCTCCGTCTCTTGGAGCGCGGCCTGGGGGTGGAAGTCGTCTTCGTCCTCCGACGATCAAACTTCCGTTAGTCTAGGGAGCCAGGCACTCTTGGCAAGAGTGGATGATTGCCTTGTGTCATGAGGCGATCTCGATCGAGAGCGCCCAGAGGACACCGAGTCGGACCGTTCTATCTGTGCCTCTTTCCGAGAAGTCGACGTCGTCGAGGTTCGGTTGGACTTAGTGTGCTTAGTGTGTGTTAGGTGTGTAGCGCTTGCGTCGCCGGGGGTCTTCCCCATAGCCGCCCTGCCGGACGACCTTCCGAGGTCGGGGACCTGCGCTCGGCTGTCTTTCGACGCCGTAATGCCCTCGCCGTCCGAAAGTACGGCGTCGCTGCCATCGCAGGCGTCGCTGCCATCACAGGCGTCGTCGAGTGTCGAGGGTCGACGTTGGGGTGGGGAAGGATGTCAATAAAGAATTATAAATTTCAATTATTAGCAAAAGTATGGCTAAGGCCAGGGGACTCCGCAAGATGCTTCCGACCAGTATGGCGGAAAAAAACAATCTGAGGATCCTAGACGCGTGAGGGATCTTGCGTACAGTGGACGTCACACTAGGGATAGTATTACTGGCACGCCTGTGTCGACGCCCACTTTCGAGTTTCGAAAAACAAACTGTAATACTCCGCAGCTTCCACTAGATGTCGGCCTATGCAGCATGTGATCTAAGCAGATTCCACAAGCCTCAGAAATATATATATATATATATATATATATAAAACGCCGGATCGAGAACTCGAGAACCTGAAAAGACAGATCGATGGCCGAGTCAAGGTGCACTATGCCCCCTGTCGAAGAATTTCCGAACAGCAGAGCTAGGAGATGGATTTCTATCATGATGAGAAATCTGCAGCAGAAAAGCAATCCATTGAAGGCCTGTTTTTGGCACTTATGAACACCCGGCTCTCCCGATGAGGGTCGAGCCTGCCTCGGACAATCAGGTGCAGAGCCTGCTTCCACAGCGGTCATTATTTTGTATAGGTATCGTGCCGATCGCGTCAGTTGCAGGATAACAACATGGGTGCATGTATACATGTGCACAATCTATTCTTTTGAAAGTGGTAATTGCGTGCATCAGTGAGGGCTCTACTAGCTCTGCTGTGAGTGTGTTAACACAGTCTTATACATTTAGGGGGATTTGACAATGCATCTGCTGTATGGTCCGAAAATTCAGCAACGTTATAAGACTGTTCGAGAAGGACAAAGCCATGATTTTTAACTTTCATCAGATGCAGTGGGATACACAGATGGAAAAAAAGGAGTTGGGGACGACCCCTAAGTGAGTTACAGAAGGGGAAGCACTCATGTGAAGTGCTATGGGTTGGGGTATGAGGCAGAGAGAGGTATCGTAGTGTGACTTCATGTAGGGGCAAATTACTGATGAGTCTGGTATTCTGGAGTATGCCGAATTCCTGATGCCCGTGTATTCATAATGTTGCTAAGGTGCCAGCTGGTGTGCTCATTTAGACCTGTGGAATCAGTTTTAAGGCAGAAAATCCACAATTGCTTTATTTTGAACAAGAGGCCCAATATCGCCCATGCACCACAGATTTTAATTTCTATCTAACACAGTCCATGTAAAATCTGAATGTGTGTGTTTTAGGGACACAAAATGGTCTACTATTGGTGAGGTCTGTTTGTTTGTGCGGCTACATGATCTATATTCCTCAATTCTGATCTTAACTGGGCACGTGGTCATTCCCACGTACCTCAGGCCACATGGACATGTAATGAGGTAGAGGACGTTGCTTGTGAAGCATTTATGTGTCCACAGGAAATGCCAGCCTACATCAACAGATGTGCTCCGTTGTGTTTGGGGACATGCTGCACTGTGTCTGCATGGCGCATGTCCTGTGGTCCAGGATTATTCCATAAGGTATTTTCGGTATCACTAACTTGGTCCTTGTATGTGGAAACCAGTGAGTCGCGGAGGTTCTGTCTGTACTTGATAGCAAATCAAGGGCTCAGAATGGTGTAGGTGCCAACATACAGAATAGGGCATAGTTTCAAAATGTCCCACTTAATGCGACTGGTTAAGGGAGAGTAGCTCAGAACAGTTGTGATGTTCTCAGAGGTGTCTCTCCTGGCTGTGTATTGTTCCAGCTTGATATCTCTGGGAATGTGCCTTGCTCGTTTACGAGTATGACGTACTACTTTCTTAGGATATCTCTGGGAGCGTAGTTTCTCTGTGAGTCAGCTGCTTGTGAGTGATTGTCCTGTAGGGAAGAGCAATTATTTCTATAGCAAAGATATTGGCCAAAGGGAAGTTTTTGTCTGATGCTTTGTTGATGGGAACTTTGGAATTTAAGGAGGGAGTTCCTGTCAGTAGGTTTATTGTATACCGTCGTGTGAATCCCACCCTCCTTTGCCCATAAGACATGATCTAAAAAGTTGATCTGTGAGTGGCTCCATGTCATGGTAAAGTTAGGGAATTAATTCCGGTCATTAAGCCAGAGCAGGAACGTTTCCCAACGGTCTTCTCTGCCTTCAAACACCATGAGGACATCATCAATAAATCTTGTCCAATGGTTTATTTCAGTCTTGAAGGGATTTTCAGTGTTGTAAATAGTAGCTTTTTCAAGCTCCAGGACATACAGGTTTGCTAAACAGGGGGCAAATCTTCCTCCCATAGCAGTTCCCGGAATGTTTTCATAAAAGTCTTTTTAAAAAATGAAAATGTTTTTCGTCACAGCTATCACAGCCAATTGCACGACAAAGATCACAGGAATCTCTAGTGGTGGATCCATTTCCCTCAGGACTCGACCTCCAACTCTCTCAGAGTGAGCCTTTTTTCCAAACAGACTTGAGGGTAGAACTTTATCCTCTGCAGGGGCCACCCTCTGGAACAGTCTCCCAGCCTCTCTCCATCTCTAGCCGGATCTCCTTTAAATTCTGGAAAATCCTCAAGGCCTTCCTATCCTCGTCTGCCTTCTCTCTACCTCTCCCCTGCTAAGCGTTGCTCCATAACTGCTACCTCCTCCTTCTGCTCAGCTAGCTGACTGGTGTCTTGGATCACCTCAGAACCGTACAGGTCCCAGGCACCCACACCAGTCCTTACACTTACCTCCAGGCACCCTCACTACTTGCTGCACTATGCACTTCCCCAAAGAGATAACACACTGCACTTAACCCCGCCCTCCTGGACTAGGGACACTTATCCCTTCCCTCATCCCTTACACTTCCTGCTTGTGCAGTTCCACAAACTAAATGCACCAAGCCCAGTAAGTTCGCAGTCTGTCGGCCGCTTTGTCTCCCCTTGTCCCACCCTAGCATTGTGCACCTGAAACACTTGTGTTAGTGGCACAATATATAATGCCCAACCAACTTAACTATTTCTCTTCCCCTCCCTCCTCTCATCCACTCACCTATGTCTATGACTACTTGTGTTCATTCTAGCAAGAAATGTTCTCTGGTGTGGCTTTTGAGTTGTTACATGCCTCCACCCCTCTCTCCCTTCCCACCTACCTTCTCTGCTTGTTATTGTATATCATTCGGAATTCTCCAAGGCCTTATGAATGATTGTATCCCATGTTCCCTGTCGGTCTTGGAGCTCTATGAAGCACTTGTTTTTGTGTTTAAGAGCTTTATAAATAAACAATACCATACCATTGTCATGATGCCTACCCCCAAGGAGCCAGACCGGGCCCAGCAACCCCAGAGGCAGACATCATGTTCCCGAGGGAAGTCCCAGCGGCCCCAGGTAGGGGCCCTTTGGACTCAGTCCTGGGGCCCTTTGGACTCAGTCCTGGCGCCTTTGGCGCCAGGCTCATGTTGGACAACAGTCCAGGCGCCATAGGCGCCAGGCTCATAAAGGATGACTTTGTGTTAAGAAGTGCTTGGTGTGAATTTACCTGATGCAGACTGTGCTGCAACATCCAGGCCACCCAGAGGCCTGAATGGGACTATTTTACCTATGGGACTACTTTACCACACGGGTGTGGCCGGAGGAAGAATACATACCTTAGAGGAAGAAAACATACCTGGAACTACTTTGAAGGCTATTTAAGCCACGCCCAAGCAGCAACTCACGCTTCGCGTTGTTCTGCACCTAGCAGCTGGACGCTCACTGTGTCTGCTCCTGCATCTGGACTCCAGCCACGCCCGACAGCATCCTGGAACACCTGTAAAGGGAGAAGAGAGGAGAACAGGAGAAAGAAGAGACATTACCTGCTTAATCCGCATTCCAGAGTCATCTCGCAGACGATCCTAAAGGGAAGACATTCATTTTAAAAGCACATCGCATAGCTCGCTGCAGCGCAGCATTCCACTCACCTTTACTAGGCGCCCTCTTGCCCATCAGCGACCATCTGGATCTTCCGCCGCATTTCAGCGCCTAAAGGAGAAAAAGACAAGAACAAAGGTGAGCTAGGGAAGAGAATAAGAAAGACTTAATTTCCACCATAAGACTTACCTGTTGGGTCAATCCCTCTTCACTTCGGGTCGGCACCGTTTCTTCGGCATTTCCGAACCCCGGCCCCAAGGGGAAAAAGACATTAGCATTACTGAGCGAATGCAAGGACATTAGCGGAACGCTCATAAAAGACTTACCTGATATTTACTGGGACATCTCTTCTCACTTCGGGTCGGCGCCGTTTCTTCGGCATTTCCGAACCCCGGCCCCAAGACACAAGCATTAGTGCATTAATGCAAGAACTCTAGAGGAACCACTCATCAAAAACTCACCAGAAGTTTCCTTCGACGGTTCCATTCCCTAACTCGGAATCTTCATTCAGCACCTGAAATAGAGAAAACAGACAATGGTTATTTAAAGCTTGAACTTGCAACAAAATTCTTACGATACCTTACCGGAAAAGTCAAGCGAACTTGAACTCTCACCAATCCGAGATCCAGTGAAGTAACTGGATAACAACGTGCCCCTGCATCAGAAGCAGGATGGAGAGCTCGTCCTTTCAGACCCTAAGGTGAGACTTCACGGGGAATCGCAAAAGGGTTTCGTGGAGGGTGAGAAGGGGAGTGGGAGGCCTACGCATTATCCCGCAGATTGTTAATACTCCCTTTTCACACACAGAAGGATATTTCTACGAGCCAGACAAGCCAGATTTGGGGGTCCGGTCCATTCCTTCTTCCGAGTCCTGCGCATCACCCTAGAAGAGGTCACAGCAATCCAAACCAGGCCAGCGTTACAACAATGCCATAGACTACATGTTTTTTCCTGGGGATCTTTGTATACAAAACCGCGATGTTGAGGTTCACAAAGAAATTGGCCCACAGGCTGTGGTGTCCTTAAGGTACAACTGCATTTTGACCACTTCATGCTTTAAGAAAAAGTCCACAAACTGTGATGGGGGTTGCAAAATGGATCCTATTCCAGAAACTATTGGTTGACCTGGTGGTAGGTAAAGTCCTTTAAGCACTTTAGGGAGTGCATAAAAAGCTGGCCATTTCGGATGTCATGTGATCAGGAATGGATATTAATTTCTACTGATATACCCCTCATGGAGAGCTTCTTCTATAATGGAATCGATTAATTGTTTTATCTGAGATGTTAGATCACTACCCAGGCATCTGTAACTAGTTGGATCATTTAGAAGGGTTTTGTCCATGGTGCGAGTTTTCAATAGTCATAATAACAGTGGCTCCACCCTTGTCCGCTGGTTTGATTATAATTGTTTGGTCATCCTTTAAAGAGGATAGCGCAGTCTTGTCTCTCCGGATGAAGTTGGAGAAGCCCTGATTTTGATTGAATTCTAAATCATCTAGTTTCTTCAAGAGGGCCTTTTCAAAGGTGGTGGATACTGCACTTATTCCTGATGAAGGAGGATAGAAAGTGGACTTATTATGCAAGTCTGTTGCATTATCTTTCTTCAAGTTCTTTTTCACCCAAAAATTGTTATAATCGAATCTTCTGAATTAGCTGGGCAATTTTGATCCTAGTTTGCAAAGGGCTGTGTTCTGGTGTGGGGACAAACGAGAGACCTTTTTTTTTATAATACTTGAATTTGATCAGGGTTTAGAATGATGTAGGAAAGATCCAGTGAATAGTGTTTACAGAAAACAGATGGAGTGGCCCACGCGGCCGCCTTACTAATTACTTCCCAAGATGCATGCCTCTGAAAGGTGACCACAGTAGTTTTGGCCCTGACCGTGTGAGCGTAGACCTCTGCCGTCACAGTCTTTCCCAAGGCCACATACGCTTCTGAAATGGCCTGAACCATCCAGCGGGAGATGGGGGACTTGGAGGCCTAGGGAGCCGGGGGCCGCGCCTATGAAACGTGAAGAAAAGCGCTTCCGATATCCGGAAAGATCGAGTCTGGGTTAGATAGAACTTGAGCACTCTCTGCAGAAACAGGGAGTGCAGAGCTCTCTCTGCCTCGGACTGTGGATTCGGGAAGAACACGGGCAAGCAGATAGTTTGGATGAGTGAGCAATAGGACCTGGTTATTGTGGAAAGTGGTGAAGGGTTCACAAGACAACAATGCCTGCAGCTTGCTAACTACACACAGAGCGGAGAGCCACCAGCAGGACCACCTTAAGCGTATCCCACCTGATGTTGACTGTCGCCATGGGTTCGAAGGGTTTGTGCTGTAAGGCGGCCAGAACCACATTCAGGGCCTATGAACAGGTGGGAACAGTTTGGACAAGCCCATGAGGTGGGCCTTAACCACCGGGTTGGCTCCTTGTAATTTTCAACCACACTCTCTCTGGCTGTAGAGCCATGCTGGAGGACCTAGCAGCATATGCCAGGGAGAATGAACTTGTGGTCAATATTGGAAAAACTAAAACACTGTTGGTCTCAGGCAAGAAAATAGAGTGAAACTTGACACCAGCTTGAGGAATAAAGAGCATGTTGACGACTATCTGTATCTTGGGTTGGAAATTAATGCAGATAATAACTATTCTTATATTGTTGCCATCCAGAAGAGAAAAGCTGCACTATTGACCCACCTTTTCAGCCGTTTTGCTCATTAGAAGGCAGGTTATTCACTGGGGGGGGGGGATATTAATACTTTATAGTCAGCTTTTTTGTCCTGTAATTTTATATGGCGTTGCGGATGAAAGATCTTAGATGGTTAAATTGCCTCAAGGGAGTGTTTTGGAGGAGGTGATTGAAACTTAGCCCATCGGAATTGTTGCACTTGTAGTTGGGCCTGATTTCACTGAGTGGTCAGGTCGAAAGGAGTGGTCAGGTCGAAAGGAAAAGGGGTGAGCTGTATCTGAAAGCTAAGATGACTCCAACGTGTCCTATTCTAAAAATCCTGGGTGCCAACTGTGGGAGAAGTGGCCATGTAAAGAGTGATACTTTGGACGATCCTGCGATTACCACGTTTCTAGTTATAGACTGGTACCCTAATTGGGAAGCTAGGGGTTGTTACTTGACCTTGAAGACATCATTTAAAGCCAAATTTGATTTGGTGGACTGGAACAAAAATTATGAACACATATCCACTTTGAAGAGTTTAAAATGTTTGTCCAGGGTGGTCCACAGATTTAAAAAACCACAACTTTATATTGTACTGAGCCCAAAGCCTGAAATGCGCAGGTTAATGTTGTGCTTGCGCACTAATCAGTTACCACTACTATCCGTCTTGGGCGCCCAAATGAAATTACTGTGCGAGGATAGAACGTGTCGAATATGCAAGTCCAATGAGTTTATGGAAACATCTAAACACATGTTTACAGAGTGTATGTCCTTGAGCACTGTCTATATGTGTTCATACCAGACTTTGGTCCACCACTACGATTCCATCAAATCTGGACATACTGTTCGAACTCTCCCTCACTTCCAGTCCATCTTGTAATCTATAGGGTCTGGAATGTGATCTCCAAGAAACTTGCTATTGGTATTTGATTATTTTAGTGCCGAGTATGTTTTCCAGAAGTACCACATTGGCCGTTGTTATTCTCCTGCAAGTTATATATTTGTACTACAAGTATTGCCATCGGTGGACAATGTTGTTTTTGTTCCAATCTGGTGATGATGTAACGTCAAGTTCTATACAAATGTTGTATTTTGTTCATCTACGGATTCACGCATTCTTATTCCTCATTTGTTATATAAGTAGAAACTGTGGTTTTGCTTTGTTGTGTTGATTTAATGATCATATTAACTTTTGTGTGTATTTTAATTATCAGTCTGTCGTTACATATATTATGTTTAAATGTTTTGTAAAAAGTCTTTTGTCTAATTACAATAAACAAATAAAATCAATTTGGAGAAATTCAAGGTGTGTGGTTCTTCCAGTACGATATCTTCGTTACAGGTACTGCAGTAGAAGAGCAGGATCAAATACTGGTCCACTGTCCTTAATAAGCTGAGGAGTGTAGGTCTAACATTACAAAGAAGCAAGTGTATGTTCAGGGCTGAAGAAATTGAGTACTTGGGGCATAAACTCAAAGCACACGGTTTTGCACCGACAGAATGTTTAGTTTCTGCCATTGTAGGTATCGAATCTCCGGTGGACAAACAAGGTGTGTTGTCATTCCTAGGTTTAGTTGAATATTGTGCTAAATTTGTTGAGGGATTTGCTGACAAATAGAAGTGCATATAAGAATTGTGCAAGAAAGATATCCCCTTTGTGTGGTACAATGAATGCCAGGAGGAATTCATGAATTAAAAAAGGTGCATTGTAAATGCTCCCATTTTCAGCAATTTTGATACTGATTGCAAGACCTTTGGGCAAACAGATGCTAGTAATACTGGTTTGGGTGCAGTTATTCTGTAGAAACAGAATGGAAGTGAGAAGATTATAGCATTTGCTTTTAGGTGTCTTAAAGGAGCAGAGGAGAGGTACTGTGCGATAGAGAAAGAAGCTCTGTGTGTAGCATGGTCCATTAGGAAATTCAAAGCGTTTCTATGGGGCAGGAGCTTTACCATTTCTACTGACCACAAACCACATGTGAATATTTTGAACTCCAAGGGTTTAGATGGGGTTTCTAGAAGAATCCGAAGGCGGGTCACGGCGTTGCAGGGGCATCAGTTTGCAGTACAACATATTTCAGGCAAAGACAACGCAGTTGCAGATTTTTTGTCTAGAAATAAGAGCTGTATGGTTTTAACAGAGTATATTGGAGCAGAGGAAATGGGGGAGATATTTTTGACTTGTGGGCCTTCCATTTTGGAAAGTGAGTGGAAAGATGCTGAAAGGAAGTATTGCCAATTTAACAAAATGAAGGATTTTGTTTAGATTTACTGGATCAATTGGACCAGTGAGGATGGCCTAAGTGCATTTCATAGAATTAAAGACAAACTAAGCGTAGACAATGGTTTTCTTCTTAGATCAGGTCGCATGGTGCCACCGAATGATATTTAGAGCAAATTATTGGAGATCGGTCATTAAGGACACTTAGTAATGTTTAAAACTAAAGGACATTTAAGAGCTTACATGTGGTTTGAACGAATGAAAAAATAACAAATTAACTTATAACATGTAAGTGATTTCAATCCGGCACTTCACCTAAGTCAATGCCTAGCGTGGGATGCACAACTGAAACCCTTATTTATTTGTGTCTATAAGTTCTATTATTCTGAACGGTGTACCACTTATATCACGCCCCTCTCTTTTAACCTCCTCCCCCCCCCGGGTCACACTGAACCAGGAATCAGGCTGGTTTGCAAAGTTAAAATATTTATTTAGATATTTTCACAATATATCACACTATTTTTAATAGGAATACAATGATCACCAATGGGGTGATGTCACACTAAACAATCTCTTTAATCACACAGAGTAATAAGGAACAACAATAATGCAGCACAGAAATAATACTTTTGTGGGTTTGTTCAATCAAATGGCAATGTGGTTACTCTTTCCCCCTGCACACCTCCCAACCCCCCAATATGCAATATAGAAAGATAGGAGGAGAGAGAACAGGTTTCAGGAATGCAGAATTCAAGCAAATATATAAATCCCAATTTCCCCCCAGCAAACATAAGAGAGAAACAGAACTAATTGGCAAACTGTCAAAAATGGTTTTAAAGTTGGCTTTGAATGGAATAGTGAAAAACACTAAAAATGGTTTCAATCACAGAAATTGTTGAAATACTAATGGGAGCCGCTTTATCTTGTTGTAGGCAACCACGAGCAATGATTTGAGTGTAATAAGCAATGAGAAAACTTAATTTTGAGGTCGGGTGCAATGAAAAGCTATTTTACACGTTATAGATTTTGCCAAAACGAAGAATTTGCAGCAAACTTTTCTGCGTGCGGTAATCGCGATCGCAGGAGAACTGAGGATTTGGGATGCGGTTTACCTTAGGATGTTAGCTACAGGTAGACAATTAAATTTCGTTTCTAGCATGAAAATTGCAGGAGTTATGAACGTTTTCGTGGAGGTTGTTTTTTTTTTAGATAGAGGCAAATTGTAAAATAAAGATGCGCTTTTAAAAAGACAAACAGGATTTGGACTATCAAGAAACAAACTACATGAAGGCACAGACACTAACCCAGGACGTCTCTGGATGGTTTTGCCTGCCGAGACGCTCCCCTTCTTCAGATGAAATATATATCGGCGCAAAGATCGGTTTAGCACTACTATTACAAAAGATAATAGAGATGAGATGGAGAGTTCAGGCAGTTCAAAACGATTCTAACAATGCAGTTCTGGATACAATAGGATGGGTTTGGATAGGGATGACTATGGACAGTACATAGGCTATGACAGCCCGATACTAAGGATACTCACTACATGGGTTTGGACAGAACTGTCAGGGATTCATATCAGTCAAGATTTCTGAACAGGAATTCTGCTGGGCACACCGAACTTGACAGCAAGGCGCTCCAGTCACTGCACAGTAAGTCTGGACTGGATCTGCAATGGCTTTGGTTCACAGCTATCTGGTCACACCACGGCTCTACTGGGTTGTGTCTTTGGATTCTGGCAATACTTATTAGCAGGTGAGCAGTACAGCACAGCCAGGCGTTTTTGAAACACAACGTGGTTGTGTTTCAAAAACGCTGCGGTTTTTCTTTCTAAGTTTCTCAGGCTCCTCCGGCTAGGAGGAGCCTGAGAAACTTGGAAAGAAAAACCGCAGAGTTTTCAAACACAATAATGTTGTATTCATGTTTGCGGTAGCTTCAAAAGCTACCGCAAACATAAATACAACGTTTTTAAAGCTGCAGTTTTATTTCTAAGTTTTCCGGGCTCCTCCAGCCACAGACAAGGTGTTTATTAAACTGTATATGCAACTTGGAAAAACGCCTAACCTAAGCCTAACTCTAAGATGGGAGCAAGCTACGACCATCAAGGCAGTCCTAGTGGCATCTTGTCAAATAAAAGGACCTATACTAAGAAAAACCTATTGCCAATCCTTACGCTAAATACAAAAAGAGCGCGGGATAGGAATCACAGGAAACAAAGAGGTGTTCACAAATAATAATTCAGGATGCGGTAGTGGGGTCTCCCTTCCCCACGTTTTGAGCACGGGACAAGGTAGGACTCTGGAGCACCGCTCACGCTCGAGCTTTCCCAGCACAAGCTAACAGTTCCGCTCTGAACTTATCAGGGCCTTTAATGGTTGTCTCTTTTCTACACAAAAAGTCTCTTGCCTCCGAGGACCTGGTGTCTTCAATAAAATAATAACAAAAGTTCATTTCCGCTTGCACGTTGCGTGATACCTTTTCACCCCTGGATCCCCCTCTTCTGGGCTCAGATCCCCAAGAAGCCTTTAGCTGTATCAGGCCCTTCGATGTTCAAACTTCTCTCGTTTCCGAGGGTCTGATAAGTTCCAAAAATATTAAACAAAGGGTCAACAATAATAAACCAAAGTTCTTCTCTGAATGTATCTGTTTGCGTTTGGGTGATAGCTCTTCACCCCTGGGTCCCGCTCTTACGGGCTCAGACTCCTCTCGATTGTTAACCTCCCTCCGCCGGGTTCACTATGGCTTTCAACACAATCTTCTTTGTGACATTGATTTGATTCACAAATCTTAGTGTCTTTTTTGAACAGTTCACTGTGGACATCCCTCTGCCGGGTTCACACTTGTCAACACGCTATTCATTGGGACTTCAGACTTCTCCCCTTTTTATCAGCATCCCTCGGTCGGGTTCACTCTTGCCAACTTTACAATATGGGATTTGCATCCCTTAGCTTCAGAATCATCTGTCGGTCAAAGGCTTTTGACTGTACATAGGATTTTACTAGACCCCTGTAGGACCACTTTCACCCCCTTTTCGCCTTTCTCCCAAGGCCTTCTGGTTATGGTAGTTCAACAACAGGGTAATCGACCAGAGTTTCCTGAGTGAGCACCCACGTGGTGCTGGACTTTTCTATGCTGGCTTTCCCCTTGCATACCAACGGTTCTTTGCACTTTCTTAAATCAGCCGGTTGCTACTTTCGTTCAACACAGTTCGGTTTCGTTGCTACTTTCTTTCAACACAGTTCGGTTTCTTATCGGCTCTCCCCTCAACTCACCGGCTCAAGGCCGGTACCATGGGGCCAAGTGTTTTTCCCCGGCTTGGTTGTCAGCGGAGGAGGACCCCATGTACCGTTGACATCTGGTGCAACACACGCTGGCTATTGTTCGCCGTCTTAAGATTCCTTCTGCAGATGTTTCACAAGTCGCGGTCGGAAAGTGCAAGGCCACTCCTATCCTTGGCACTCTCTCGATTTGCGCCGTCTTTCTCCTCCTCTTGAACTGCCGTGCTGAGTTAGCTCTCTCATTGTGCGGTCTGCCTTGCTCGTCTTGTGCTCTCGTGCTCCACCTTTTATCCATGTGAGGAAGGGAAAGGGTGGGTGTGTGATTCTGGTCAATTGCCTGACCCTTGTGTCAGGACATGTTAGAGGAGCGGCTGTGGTGTTTGTCCATTGTTTTTCATGGCATGTGAAAGTGTTTGTGTCGGAAAAGGGAGAAGTCGAGTTTCTGCATGATAGTATGGGGAGAAGGTGTTATAATAAGGGGAAATTGTATTCTTCATTCTAGGGGAATGGGTTATTTAGAAAGGTTAAGTTTGGTAGGGTTTGTGAAATTAATAGGAGGGCTTATGGGAACAGTAGTGTTTTGTAAATGCTGACTTGGAGTTCGGAAAATAATAACCAGAGGGATGTGGAAAAGAATGTCCGGGAGTGTTTGGGTAGGACGAAGGAAAACAGGAATTCTGGGAGAGATCATTTTTGGGTGCAACCAGGTTTGGGATCTTAGGGGATTGTATGGGATACATTAAGATTACAGTGAGCAATGTATCACTTCTGAGGCTTGTGGAATCTGCTTAGATCACATGCTGTGCACAGATTAGCGAGCAGTGTTAGAAGAAGGAGGTGGTATGTGAGAAGTAGAACCGCTTATCCCACTTGTGTATCTGTCTTGGAATGAGTGTCAATGCAGTAGTGCTGAGTGAAAGTATGTATTGAGCTCCATGTAGCTGCTTTGCAAATACTGTCTAAAGGGACATTTGCAATGAAAGCCAGGGTGGCTCCTGTGCCTCTTGTGGAGTGAGCCCTGGGTGTAAAAGGCAGTGTCTTATTTGATAGGGAATAGCACAGTTGGATACATCTTGACTATCCACCTAGAGATGGCATTTTTTGAAATGTGGTCACCTTCTCTGCCTGGTGCTATGGAGACAAACAGTTGATCTGTCTTTCTAAGCGGTCTGGTCTTATCTACATAGTAGAGGACCCGCCCCCCTCATATCCAGTGTGTGGAGTTTTACCTCAGCTGAGCTGTTGGGTTCCTGGAAGAAAGCCGGTAGCTGGATTGACTGGTTTACATGAAATTTGGAGATTCATTTAGGGGAGAACCTAGGGTGAGTACGTAAAACCCGCTTGTTTTTGTATACAACAAAGAAAGTATCCTGCACTGACAAAGCTTGTATTTCACTAACTCTTTTTATGGAACTGATAGCCACTAAGAAGGCAGTTTTGTAAGTCAGGTGTTTCAGACTGGACTTGTGCATCGGCTCGAAAGGGGGGGGCAATGAGCTTAACGAGTACAACATTGAGATCCCATCCTGGCCGTGGGTTTGAAATTGGAGGGTGGAGTCTTTTTACTCCCTCCATGAATGCTTTGATGACAGGTACCTTCCACCATGAGATCTTATTGTGGAAAGTGGTGTAAGCTGACAAGGCCGCCAGGTGGACCTTCAAGGAGTTGAACACTAACCCTGCATCCAGCAAGTGGAGCATATGTCAGAATGTGGGAAGGAGTACATTCAATGGGGTTAATTTATTTAGACTGGCACCAAATTATGAATCTTCTCCAGTTGTCAAAGTAACATTGTCTAGTGTTAGGTTTTCTTGATTTCTTCAAGATGTCCATACATCTTTGAGGCAGGTTAAGATTGACTTCAGGAACCATGCTTCCAAGTTCATTGAGTGAGGTAGAGGGTGCACCGTTAGGCCCCCGTGCTAGGAGAGCAGGTTGTACGGGCACAGGAGTTTGATGGGATCGCACATTGCCAGTTTGCGCAAATGTGGATACCAGGGTCGTCTTGCCAACATAGGAGCAACTAGGATGAGCGTCATCTGTTCCTTGTGGATCTTGTTCACCACCTTCCTTTCGAGAGGTGTTGGGGGGTAAAAGCATAAGCAAATTTCCCTGACCAGTTCATCCATAGGGCGTTCCCCTTGGATCCTGGCTGGGAAAACCTGGACGCGAAGTCGGGGCATTGCATGTTTTTGCTTGTAGCGAACAAGTCTATTGTGGGGAAACCCCATAGAGAGAAGAGGTGTTCTACGACCTCTGCGTGAAGTTGCCACTTGTGTTCTTCTGGTAGGGGATCTCTGCTCAGTGAGTCTGCGAGAGAGTTGAGTTCCTCTGGAACGTGATGTGACGATAGGAATATCTTCCGTTTGAGTGTCCATTTCCAGATTTGCTGTGCAAGTTTTGACAGATTTGGAGAACGTGTGCCCCCTAGTTTGTTTATGTAAAACATAGCTGTAGTGCTGTCTGTCAGGACCTGCATAGATTGGTTCATTAAGTGGGGGTCGAACGCCTGAAAGGCCTTTAATACTGCCAGAAGTTCTAGCAGATTGATGTGGTTCTGAGCTGTTGTGCGAGACCACAGACTCTAAGCTGTGTGGTGAAGGTAGTGGGTCCCCCACCCAGCAAGAGAGGCGTCCGTTGTTCTAATCGCCTGTATCTCTGGATCGTAGAAGAGTTTCCCCTTCAGTAGATTTTCTCTCGTCCACCAGCAAAGATTTCGTACCAGTGTTGGCGAAACGACCACTGGATCGTCCCACTGACCGCTTGCCTGAGACCATTTTTTTGCAAACTACTCCTGCATGGGTCGCATGCACAGGCGCGCGTGTGGAACAAGGTAAATGCAAGATGCCATCATGCCTAGCAAGCGCATCGCTTTGCGCATCCTTATCTGGCGGCCAGCCTCATAATGTGGTATTTGCAACAGCATATTTTGAACTCTTTCCTATGACGGAAAGACCAACCCCTCTTGAGTGTTTAGGACAGCTCCTAGGAACTGTTTGGTTGTCCTTGGCACTAGGCTTGATTTTTTCTCGTTTATTGAGGAGCCCAATTGAAAGAGAAGGTTGATAGTCCTTTGAATGTTCGGTTTGCAAATTAGGAGGGACTCTCCTTTAATGAGCCAGTCGTCCAGGTAAGGGTAGACTGGGATTGCCTCCTGCACAGGTGTGCTGCCACCACCACCAGTACCTTTGTGAATACCCTTGGAGCAGATGCTATTATAAAGGGTAGCATCTGGAATTGGTAGTGCTGGTTCGGTATCTTGAAACGCAATAATCTTCTGTGCTCTGGGATCATTGAAATAGGAAAATAGGCATCTTTCATATCTAGTGGCGCCATGTAATCCCCCTTTTTTAGTAAAGGGATTACCTCTTGTAGCCTGGTCATGCAGAATGTTTGTGGCTTTACATATTTACATATAAGGAAGTAGGTTGAATAAATACCCTTGTTTACCTGGTTGGCTGGGACGATTTCGATGGCGTCCTTTAGCAGAAGTGTGGCGACTTCCTCGAGGAGGATACGCTGGTGTTCCCTTCAATGAACTTTCTGTCATGGGGGGTGGTTTTGGGGCAGTTGTAGGAGCTCTATACAGTATCCGCCTGCTACTGTGGACAGCACCCATCTGTCTGAGGTGATTCCCTCCCATGCTTGGGTGAAGCTGGAAATGCGCCTTCCTACTGAAGAGGCATGGGAGGGCACCTGAATCGGATTGTCACTGTTTTTGTTGAGGGATACCCCCACGAGAGGAGTTGCCCCTAACCTTGGGAGGACTGACTTTGATTATTTCCCCAGGTAGTTCGAAACAGTGAAAATTACCATTACCCCTCTGGCCGGGTGGCTTGTTGTTGAGTTGACCCAAAGATTTAAGTGTGTCATACTCCTCTTTAGCTGTCATTAGGGCGTCCTCTACGGCCTTGCCAAAGAGCACGTTGGGTTCTATTGGCATGTTAATTAAGGTGGCCTGCGTTTCTGGTCTAAAACCTGATTGCCTCAGCCACGCGTGACGTTTAATAACAGTACCCTGTGCAAAAATTCGTCCGGCTTTGTCTGCAGTGTCAAGGTTGGTCTTAAGTAGACAGCTTGACACTGCTCTCCCTTCTGCACCCACCTGTGCTAGCTGGGATTTCAATGGTTCCGGGGCAGACGACAGTAAGGCCGACACTTCCTCCCATTTGTGGCAGTTTATTTGTTTTTTAAATGTGGTTTTAACAAAAGAACAAACAAGATCGGGTACATATTACATGTTTCAACATTGTGAACATATGGTTGCAGAAACAGAGAAGTATACATGGTGTCAGAGGAATTAGGCAACACATGTTACATTGTTTATATCATGGTGTGTCTATCTTAACCTGGCCAATCCCGCCCTCCACCCACCCACCGCCTTCCTTGATTGAGCACGTGACGATTGAACGTTGTCAAAGCATGAAGAGTTCGGGAGTGTTTTATTCGCATTTCCAGTATCTGATCGATCTGTAGCCGGTTATTGCAGATTATCTTCCGTTGTTTTCAGTCGAGGTACACCTTTTTAGCAGGACCCAGACGGATCCTCTGATTGGGACTCAGAGCAAGTTGTGAGATGTTTATTTTTAAAGTCCATCCATAGGGCTTTGCATTGGGCGGCTTTGCCGTGCAGGGAGGCAGTTATTGACTCCATTAGGTAGATGTTTGTGGCTAGAGTGATCCATTCCTTCTTACCAGGCACTGTTATAGATTTCCATTTGATCACAAGGAGGGCCCTGGCCGCCAGCAGTAGGTGGGGGGTCAAGCCCTTCACTCTGGTCCATGTATCTTCGTCTTTTTCCAAGCCAAATAGTATTAGGTAGGGGTCAGCATCCCTTTGGATACCTTCTATTTCTTTTATCCACCCCAAGACCTCGTTCCAGAATACTTTAATGTGCTGGCAGCCCCACCACATGTGCCAATAGTTGGCTATTTCACCGCATTTCCTCCAACATGTTGGGCTCATTGTTTGGGACATTTTGGAGAGTTTAAGGGGATCGTATTGCCACCTGTCAAGAATGGCATGGAGCTTATATTGACTGGATATGGACGTTTTGGAGGCCGCTCTACACATTGTGTCCCATTGGTGGGGGAGTATTTCTTCCCCAAAGTCTTTTCCCCATCTCATTCTCAGCAGTTCCGTTGAACTACCGCCTGCCGCTATTAATTCCTGATACATTGTGGATATAAGGCCTTTCACCTCGGTTTTGGAGTCAAGGAGTTTCTCAAATGGGGTAAGGTCTCTATTCAGTTTGTCTCTCCATTCTGCCTTCGTTAAGACCCCTTTCAGTTGGATGTACTGGAATGTGGATAAGGTGCCTATACCTAACGGCTCCGTCAGGTCAGGTAGAGTGATATATACATCTTCAACAGCTGTCCTACTCTCTCTAGGCCTGCCTCGTACCATGATTGGTACCTGCCGACTTCAGATATGTGGTTGTTCATGGCGGGTGACCATAAGTGACTGAGCGGGGAAGGCCAGGTGGTGATTCTGCGCATTTTTTTGCCTGGACGCCATAAACTCCAGATAGTGCTCAGAATAGGGTGGTCTCTGATTTTCCGTTGCACCCTTTTGTGTGGGGTCCATAGCCATTCCGATACTGTGGCCGGGGAAAGGTAGTGATTGTCCATTTGGACCCATTGGATGTGTTTATGGTCTCTGAGGTGCGGGATCAGGACGCGCAGCTGGGCGGCCTTGTAATAGATCCTGAGGTCGGGAAGCCCGACCCCTCCCTTGTCCTTGGGGAGAGTCAATGTATTGTATGGAAATCTTACTTTCTTCCCCTGCCATATGAAACGTACCATAATCTTTTTGGCCTCCATAAAGAGCTCTTTGGGTACTTCAACCGGTAGCATTTGGAAAGGATATAGAAAACGTGGGAGGCATACCATTTTGACTGCATTGATTCGACCGAGCCAAGAAATCGTAAGCTTTTTCCATCTTTGCAGGTTGGCTGCGAATCGCTGGAGTGGGGGAAAGTTGGCTTCGAAAAGGTCATTCAAGGTTTTGGTAATCTGGATGCCCAGGTATTGTAGCGTGACGTGTTCGAGCTTAAGGCCCAACGGGAGGAACTTAGTGTCGTTCATTTCTGGGGTTCCCTGTAGGGGGAACAAAATGGACTTGGTCCTATTTACTTTAAACCCGGAGAATTGGCCGTATTTGTCCAATAGTTTGAGGGCATGGGGGATGGACTCTGTGGGGTTAGTTATGTGGAGGAGTATGTCATCTGCATAAAGGGCTACTTTATATTCCGTCGGGCCTAGCCACATTCCCTCTATCAAGGGGTCCGCTCTCATCTTTTGTGCCAGGGGTTCTAACGAAAGTGCAAATAGAATTGCAGAGAGGGGGCATCCCTGTCTAGTCCCACGTTTCAGCTCGAACCATCTGGAGTATTCTCCGTTGACAAATATCGCTGCCATGGGGGCTGTGTATATTTCTTGTATTCCCTTTCTGGTCCTCGGGCCTATTCCAACCTTCTGCAGGACTGCTCCCAGAAACTCCCATTCCACTCTATCAAAGGCCTTTTCTGCGTCTATTGACAGCAGGACAGGGTCGTTGGGAAGGTTCTGGGCTGCGTGGATGAGGTGTACTTTTTTACACATGGAGTCAGCTCCCTGTCTCCCCAGTATAAACCCGACCTGGTCTGGGTGGACTAGAGGGGGCATTAATGTTTCCAATCTAGCAGCTAGCACCCTGGCATAACTCTTGGCGTCAAGATTGAGGAGGGAAATAGGGCGGTATGATCCGCAACACTTTGGGTCTCTCCCTTCCTTGGGGATAACTGTTATGAGTGCTTTTTAAAGGAGTATGGTACCACGCCAGTTTCTATAATTTCATTGAATAGCTCTGTCAGGAAGGGGGTTAGTTGCTTAGTAAAAGTTTTATAGAACCCAGCAGTGTAACCATCTTCCCCCGGGGATTTGCCTAGTGTCAGCAATTTGACTGCATCATTTGTCTCCTGTTCAGTAATTGGGCAATCTAGCAGC
Source organism: Ambystoma mexicanum (assembly GCF_040938575.1). NCBI lineage: Eukaryota > Metazoa > Chordata > Amphibia > Caudata > Ambystomatidae > Ambystoma > Ambystoma mexicanum. Next base: position 845,201,146 of record NC_090941.1, on the reverse strand, counting down.
TCGGCCTCTGCATGCGTTATTGTGGGCATGATGATCGGAGATGAGTAAGAGTTTATATCTAATTGGCCACAGGCTATTTCGGAGGTATATAGAGTCTTGTAAAAATTGGCAAAGGATTCCGGGATAGTGCAGGGGATCTGGGCAAAGGGGGCAGAGTCCTCGATTATCTCATTTACCTTGCGCTCTGCTCTTTGTTCTTGGAGCCTGGGGGCTAGTAGAGCATCAGCCTTGTCTCCTTTTTCATAAAATTTCTGTTTCAAAAACTGCACTTTGCGTACTACTTGGTCACGTTCGAGCAATCGTAGTTCTTCCCTTTTTTGTTGGGCTATTTTGATCCTGATTGGGTCTACCTCGAGGTCCTTCCTTATCTCTCCTTCCAGTTAGCATATTTCGGTCTGTATTCTCTGTTCTATGATCTTCCGCTCCCTTTTCTTGGATGATCCCTCTCGTATTAGGACACCTCTCCATGTGGCCTTCCCCGCCTCCCAGATTATTTGTTTGGAGACCTCCCCGTCATTGTTAATTTTGAAGTATTCATCCATTTCGGTCTCCATAGCAGTTTTGAAAACCTGATCTTTCCATAGGGTCTCATTACATCGCCACTTCCCTCTGTTTACAGGAAGGTCCGCCCAATTGATATCGATCAATACCATGTTGTGATCGGACCAGGTTATCGGGACGATGTTTGAATTGTGTGTAGTGGTTGTGAGATCATTTCTGAGGTATATACAGCCAATACATGTGAATGTACGATGGGGGTTTGAATAGAAGGTGTATTCACTTTCGGTGGGGTGCATATATCTTCACATGTCCTTCATGTCATACAGTTCCATCATTACTGCCAGTTCGGTGCAATCTCCCCTACCTTTTTGTCTCGTTTCAGGCCTTCTCGGTTTCCAATCCTTATCCGGGTCAGCCCATTGGTTGAAATCCCCTCCCAGGATGATATGTCCTGTAGCTTCTAACATTATTTTAGGGATCGTTTTTCCAAGAAATGTGAGCTGTCCAGTGTTAGGTGCGTATACAGAGGCAATGGTTACCTAGACAGTTGGCCCCCAATGTCTTAATTTCACCTAGCAGTGCAGCAATGTCCCCTTTGGTGGCGGCAGCCCCCGCTTCCGCAGCATCTATTGACATTGTTGCTTTCTGTTCAGGGGTCAGGGAGGATGGAGCGTAGGTGTATTTGGCAAGCCTACCTCTCGCGTCCATAGAGTGGGTCTGGTTTAGAGGAGGCACACTCCCCGTAATCGGGGGCCTTACCCTATTTGTAGAAGCGTGGGTTGGTAGGAGGAGGGCCGGTCCAGTTATTGAAGCCTTTGCGTGGTTCGTGGCAGGGCGGAAAAGAAGCCTGTGCGGCCAAAAAGTGATCAGCAGTGGAAGGGAGCTTGTCTTTGGGGGTGGGGAGGTCCGTCCGAAGGTGTGATTCGCAGGGATGGCGGGCATAGTGATTCAATTTACCCCTCGTTGGCAGTGTTCGAGGGTTATCCTGAGCAACAAGAGGTCTGGGGTAGCACCAGCAGCGGAGGCTATCAGGTTGCCGGGCTTGAGGCAGGCTAGAGAAGACCGGGGAGCTTGTAGAAGGGTTGGGGTGGTCTTGCGTGTTGTGGTGATATAGGCTGTCGAAGCAGCCCCCCTAGATGCCTCCAATTTGGGAGAAGCGGTGCCTATGTTCCCCTAGCAGGCAGCTCCTGGCAGTCCAAAGCATGAGGTACAGTTCATGTGAGTAGGGCAGCCTGTGTTGTCTCCAATCTGGAGGTCAAGGGCAAAGCGTTGCGATTCCGTGACGATCCTTGACGATAGTGTCCCCAAAAGGAATGTCTTGCCTGATCTGATGCTATTTCGGGGTCAATTGCAGCTGCTGGCTGGTAGAGGCAATGATGCGGCAGGAGTGACAAATCATGACGGCATCCCTGGCAGCTCTGTGGCCCGTCAAATATTATAGCAGTGCAGGACCAAGGCTCATATTCCCACTGTAGCTCTTAGTTCACCACATATTATTGGTGGGGTGTGTGCCCAATTGTGAGCGTTTGGAGCCCCAGAGGTTGAAGCTTGCACGTTCAGTTGTCCAAGTTTCCCTCTTCATCCGCTCTGTCCCCTCAGCTATCTCCCGCCCTCCCGTTCGTCCTTTTCTTTTGCCTATGTAGGCAGATCTCTGGGAACACACGCTGTTTCCGCGCAATGCAGGGATTTGGGGGTCCCGGAGAGCTGATCGGTCCTTTGGAGTTGTGGGGGTCTCCCCTTTCCTCTCGCGCTCGCCCTCAGGCGCGGTCCTTCAGTGCCGTGTCCGCAGGGCCTCCTGCGTATCACGTGGGTATCCAGGGAAGAGGAGGGAGGCGCCGGCATGCGGCCGTGTTATACGGGGCTTGGAGGCAGAGGGGAGGGTCCAGCACTTGGACGGGGTGAGTGCAGTAGCCGGCAAGCAAGGTGGGGGGGAGGCGGACACCTACCTTTCTCCCTTGAGCGGGTCTGTTCGGTGCCCTGATCGGCGCCTGCCTCAGCACAGTTGCGGGAGGCACGGTGCCGGCTGTGGTGTCGGGGTGCCCGCCAGCCCCTCAGGAGCCGAAGGTTGGCGTCACGGGGAGAGAGGCAGAGCGGGCTCCACTAGCTCTACAATTCCGGCGTTCCGCGCCGACTGCTTCCCAGGCCGCGCAGTATCTCAGAGCGCCTCGGGCCGTTACACATGGACTTCTCCGGAGGGGGACATCTCAGCCTTCCTGACTCCGATTTGAGTCGGGTTTTTTGCCAGCGTGGTGGGGGGGGGTCTTCCGACAGCCGCTCCGCAATTTTGGTTGTGGGGGGGGGTCCCGAGGTGGGGGCTCAATGCACCATAGGGACCTAAGGCAGCGGAGCTCACACGGAGTATGAATTCATCCGTGCGCCCTCTGGTGGCCAGTCTTGTGGCAGTTTTAACTGACCAAAAGGGTTGCATTATTTGCAATTCTGGTCTGGTAAGCCGCGGAGGAGGAGACCTTTCTTCCGAATGTATAAAGCTTCTTGCTTTCCTTGTCGGGTGGGGCCTCAGTGGAAGCAAGGGGGTGCCCGCTCTTTTCCTAGTTGTAGTTACGACTAACGAGTCGGGCTTCAGCTGTCCTCTAATATACAGTGGGTCTGAAGGTGCGGGTTTAAATAGCTTTTCTATACAGGGCTTTACAGCCAGTGTAGGTTAGGGGTCTCTAATAACGGTTCTATCTTGCGCTGTACTGACTTGAGTAGATGAATAAACTGCGCCACGGTTTTCTAGTCCCCAAGGATTTGTTCTACGAAATCCTTATCCTCCTGTACCTCCTGTGTCTCAATTTGAAAGTGCTCTGCCGCCCTGGCTAGCACCTGATTAAGAAGGGGTTGGTTGTCAATAGGAGAATCGGGGATAGGGGGATCCTGATCAATGGGTGAGTCGATAGGATACATATTGGCCTCTGGGTCAGCCTCTTGGTCTTCATCATCCCCATACTAAGGGTCTGCTGCATCCTCATCGTACTGAGGGTCAGCTGCCTCTACAATTGAGAGGTCTTTGTGTTCGGAGTCCGGGTCGTAGAGCTCTCTGACTGTGCTACGCACTGGAATTTCTGTACAAGACCTTTTAGTAGGGGGTTGAGAAGGTTGAGCAGAGACTTGTGACCCAGAGGGAACTGTAGTGGGGGGAGTGGAGTGGAAACTCTCAAAGTAGGCAGACTCTTTTTCGTAGAAATTGGCCATAAAGGACATTCTCCTCATGACCCTGTCTATGTCTTGTGATGACCATTGTGCTGAACTTGGGAAGACCCAGGGTTGGGAAGGAAGTCCCAAGTCTTCATCTGTGTGAGGAATTACCCCATATTTCTTAGTCCTAGCCTGTAGAGGTTTATCCTTATGAGGGATGGGCCTAGATTCTTGAGTCTTTTCCTTATGAGGGCTTTTATCCCTAGGAGGGGTCTTTGAGGACATCTTTTTGTGTTCTTTAACCCCTCCCCCCTGGCGCCCAGAGCCGTGTTTATACGACTGTTTGGGGCCTACTACCTGATCTGACGCAAAGCGTCAACTTTCGGGTGCGGGAAGGGCCGAGGCTTCATCGGTGGACGATCGGCCCTCAAATGGAGTTTTACGTGAGACACATGCACCGTCTTTCGACGGTTGGGCCCTGTCGTGTGCCGATCTCGAGCGAGAGTGCCCTGAGGACACGACTCAACAGACCTTTCCCTTGCGCTTCCGCCGCCGGGTGTAGTCCCCACAACAGGGCCGCTGGCCTGTCCTCTGGAGTCGGGGGCCTGCGCTTGGGTAGCCAAAGCTACCCCGTCGCCCTGGCCTTCCGAAACAGTGGCGTTGCTGCCATCGCTGAAAGCGCCTTCTACCTCCATGGCCTCGAGCTACCTGGCGTAGTGTGCCCCGCGTTTTGTCGATCGGTCCTTTAAAGTCTTGGGCTTGAAGAGCCTAAACGCTCGACAAGACCCCTCAACGTGGTCTCTTGGGAGACAAGTTACAGACTAAATGCTCATCGGCCCACTGACATTTTTTGATTGCATTTGGGGCAAAATTTAAATGGGGTCTTGTCCATAACTACAAACTATGGCAGCTCGGCAAAAATAGTGTAAGGAAAGGGGCATATACATCCTAAAATGACCTCCCGCCTCTCTCCCTACTGTCTGGGCCGAGGCCCGGGGCAGCCTTCCAAGGCCGAACGGTCCATCTCAATAGTCTTTCGACTGGCGATCGCTTTGTCTTCACCGGCGTGATGTTTCGATGGTCGGTAAAGTAAAGGATAGAAAGATGAACTATCGGTAATTGAAATAAGTAAATGGCTTTACGCCGAAAGAGGAACGCCGCTATACGCGCAAGTCTAGAATGATGTGAAAAAACTATCTGAGGGACCACGACGCGTGAGGGATCATGCGTACAGTGGACTTCACACTAGGGATAGTATTACTGGCACACCCTGTCGAGGTCCCTTTTCGAGTTTCGAAAACAACAACTGTAATACTCTGCAGCTTCGACAAGATGACGGCCTATGCACAGCATGCGATCTAAGCAGATTCCACAAGTCTCAGAAATATATATATGGAGGGGTCGCTGGATCTGGGCAGGAGGGTGGGTGGAAGGGAGGAAGATGTAGTACAGCCTATAAAGATCTCCGGGATCTCGCCCACCTCTCCTCCTTCCTCGGGGCCTTTCTCCAAGCACAACCCCAGGTTCCCCCATCCAGGTGATCCTTTCTCTTCCGTTCGCCCCTAGAGTTGGGGATCGAGAGAATCGGCCCTTCCCAAGCCACCTAAATAAGGGATTCTCGAGGCTGGCTTGGGAGAACACCCTTAGGTTTCTGACACACCCGACAATGTTTCTAGACCGGTCCGATAACTCTCACCACTGGATTTTCCCCTCTCTCCTCAAGCACCCCCTTGTTAAAAAGCCTTCTGTCGATCCTACCTGTCCGGCAAACTATTATCCGATTTCTATCACTCCTTTCCTCGGCAAACTCGTGGAAAAGCTAGCCATCTCCCAGCTTACACTCCCCACTGAATCTGTTGGCTGCCTCCATGACCATCAGTCTGGCATCAGAGTGGCAAGAGGCACGGAAACTGCTCTCCTGAAGACCCGTGAAGATCTGCTCTCTCATCTTGATTCTGCTCTCCCTCTGTCCTCATCCTCCTTGACCTTTCCTCCGCTTTCGACATGATCAATCGACTCCATGAGAACCTGGGCATCACAGATCAGGCCCTGGCGTGGCTGACCTTCTTCCTCCTGGACTGACCCCTCCCATGTCCAACTTGGGTCCTTTCTTTCCACCACTGCTCTCTCCACATGTGGTGTGCCACAGACCTCTATCCTCTCACCTCTCATCAAAGTCTATCTGGCCATTTTGATCCACTTAATCTCCACCTTCTTTTCTAACTTTCAGTGTTATGCGGATGACACTCGTCTCTCTTTCAGGCTTCCTTCTGCCGCCTCATCTCCCTCGCTCATGCCCGACTGTCTATCTGCGATCCAGGATTTGTGGACCTCCAAAGATCTCTGCCTTAATGCCAGTAAGACGGTGTTATGCTTGATCTAAAATGGCACGGGTGCGCAATGCATTCTGGGAGCGCTCGGAGCCATGATGGATATTTACTTCATGCCGCAGTGAAAAGCTGCACACATTTTGCTGAGTGTTAGATTCACAGGACTGAGAAAAACATGCTTTCCAAACCTGGTATGCGGTCAAGGACATTTCTGCTGGGAAAGCTAACTTTGTTATTGCTTGCTACTGTTCTCTGCGGAGCGTGTTTTTAGAGAAGGGAGGCACTGCGCTTCTTGGGGAGAGCTCTCGATTGACCCAGCTGGCAACCGATGGCTGTTCCTCAACTGCGCAAGTGCAATTTACAGAAGGTTCGAGAATGGACTCCCCTTTGTGGAGTGTGTATATATGCGGAAGCCTGGAGGTGGTCAGGTGAGACTTCAGCCGGAGGACGACGCTTACGTCTGGCCCTCCTGTGAGCTGTGGTGCTCTCGGCCTTCCTGTTCCTGGGGTCTTCCAGCCGCTTCTGGACGAGATGATGAATCCTGTTACGCTCACGGTGATGTATTTCCTTTTGACTTCTTTACTTCTTTTGTGATCTATGTCCACATTATTTTTGTGAGTTATTTCTATGTACTTCTAAGATTTGAATAAATAGCCGTATAAGAGCAGATTATCTTCTAAGAGTGCTTGGCTGTGAGTTATTGTGTCTGTCTACGTTCAAAGTATTTGCTCTATAATTGCATTGACGATTTATGGTTGTTCCGTGCACTTTTGGGGAGAGCAATACAGACGGAGATCCTTCTCATTGGGACACCGGCTCTTACTTTCCCTCTCTCACACCGGCCTCCCTTCTTGGGCCCTCTACCCTCGCCTTCTTGTGAGGCAAAAAACCTTGGGGTCATCTTCGGCTCCATGTTACGCTCACCTGGCTCCCACAGAGGCGTCGATCTGGACTGGACTGCTGCGGTCTCCACCAATGTGATGCGTAGGGCCGAGATGACGGACTGGCCCACCTAGCTTCGTTTGCTTGGCCCGTAGGAATATTCTTCTGCAAGTGGAGAAAGGGAATTAACCACCCGTGGAGTTCAGCGTAAATCCCCCCCACCCCGCTGTTCTCCCCACTGATGTTCCCTCTTATAGTCTCATCTGATGATTTGAAAAGATGAGCTCTCCATCCTGCATTGAGCGCAGGGGCGCGTAGATAACCAGTTGCTTCACTGGCTCGAAGGAATTGGTGAGTTCCAGGACAATATTGACTCTGATATTCCCGGCAAGACGCCGTAAGTATGTAGTTCATAAGAGTTCAAATGCCTGACTTTCACTCTTGTCCGATTCCTTGCAGGTTGCAGCTTGACCCTATTGAAGAGTTCCTCGTGGCAACCGGTAATGTTCTGGTAAGGATTTGTATTATCAAACACAGTTCGATAAAATAATGTCCATATGTAACCTGTTGCTTTCCCCCTTATTCAGGCGCTGAGAGAAAGTATGAAGTCTCGGGAAATATGCCTCCAGTGGTAAAATTAGGTAAGTCTTTTGTGGTGAGGAGGGTTCCCCTTGTTAATCCCTTGTGTTATACCTTGCTGTCCTTTTGTTTCCCCTTAGGGGCCGGGGTCCGGCTAGGATGCAGTGGAAGCTGCGCCGACCCGTGAAGAAGAATAGTACCCCCGGTTGTAAAATCAGGTAAGTCTATGGGGGGTATTCCTCTGTGTATTCCCTTGGCTCACCTTGCTGTTCTTGTCTTCTCCTTAGGTGCCGGAGTGCGGCGGTAACATGCAGGAGGATGCAGTGAAATGTGAAGATGCTGCGAAGGCCGGTGAGTTCAGCGCGGCGCTGCAGCAGGCGAGGCGACGCACATAAAATAACTTCTTTCTTCCAGCTCAAAGGCGCGATGGATCGGGAATGCAGGTAAGGATCAAAGGTATTGCTCTTGTTCTAACCTTTTATCCTTCTTTCGCCCTTTTTCTAGGAGCTCCAAACTCGAGGCGGGCGTGGCAGAAGACTGGATGCAGATTTGCAGACACGATGAGCGTTACGCTGCTGGATGCAGAATAACGCGAAGCGTGTGCTGCTCTTCGGTGGTGGTTTAAATAGCCTCCAAAGTAGTCCCAGGTAAGTATTCCTCCCCAGCCCCACCCGAGTAAAAAAAATAGTCCCTAGGTAAAATAGTCCCTTCCAAGCCTCGTTTGGCTTGGAGCTCTTGCAGCATGGTCTGCATCAGGTAAGTTTGCAGCATGGTCTGCTTCAGGTAGGTTGTAATCTATGAGCCTGGAGATGGCGCAAGGATTGACTCTCCATATGAGCCTGGCACCATAGGCACCCAAATAGCCCCTAGCGGGGGTTGTTGGGCTTGCTTGGGGTAAGTTGATGCCTACTTCCGGGGTTGCTGGACTTGGTCTGGGTCCCCGGGGGTCCTAGCGGGGGTTGTTGGGCTTGCTTGGGGTAAGTTGATGCCTGCTTCCGGGGTTGCTGGACTTGGTCTGGGTCCCCAGGGGTAGGCATCATGACACTCCACTCTCTCCTTCTCTCATCACATCATGGACCTTGCCAAAAAGGCCCACTTCCAGCTGCACCTCCTCAGAGGTATTCTACCTTTCCTCACTTTCCCCCAGAAGCTCTCTTGTCTCCAGAGTCCTGGTGCTCTCCAGGATGGACTACTGCAACAACCGCTTTCTCAATCTACCTGCCTCTTCTCTCCGCCCTCTGCTACTAATCCAGAACAGAACTACAAGACTTATCCTAGGCCTCAAGCCCAGGGACCGTATCTCTCCAGCCCCGAAATCTCTCCACTGGCTCAGGTTGCTTTAAGGATCAAGTTCAAGACCCTATGCATCGTCCACAAGGCCTTCTGGGGCCGGGGCCTGCACTACAGCCAACTCTCTCTGCCGAAATACCTTCCTTCCTGAGCCCTTTGCTCTGTTACCTCCAACTCTCTGAGGGGCAGACACTTCTCTAGACTGAGTGGGGGGTAGATCTCTCTCCTAGGCAGGTGCCTCCCTCTGCAATGGCCTCCCTGCCCCTCTCAGACTTGAGCCGGCCTCAGACTCTCCTTTTCACCTCTGCTTTCACTCTCTCGCTTCCCTGCTAACGTACCTGTCTGCTGCGCCGACTGGTTGCCTGGTACCATTAGAGTCTCACTGGGTACCAGGCACCTCCTAGACCAGTCTTCCTTGCACTGCCTCCTGGTCTACCGTGCACTTAGGCGCTGTAAGCTGTAACCCCTACAGCCCCCTGCTTCCTAGCACTTACCCAGAGCTGGACTGCCCAGGCTGCACTTACCCTGCGTGAAACTGCCCTGTTCGCACTTCGCCTTCCTCTCCCCCAGCTGCAATTCTCTCTCTCCCCTCCCCTTGCACTTCTTGTTGTAGCGCTTGCACGATTCGAATGCCACGAGGCCTAGTAGGATCGTTTGTTGTGCCTTCCGTCCCTTGTCTTGTGGCGCCTAGAAACACTTGTGTTATAAATGCCTCATCATATCATTATGGGAGGGATGAATCCACCCACTAGGGATTTTATTTTACCCATGTCAATTTTTGCACTGGAAAAGTCCTACATGACAGACATTTTTATTTTACACCTAAACCTAAGAATATATTTTAGAATGTTTTCAATTGTTATGTAGTATTTTTTGATATGTGGAGGGTGGGGCGTGGGTTGGGTTTGAAGATCTTGGGTTTTGTTTATGTGTTGTGAAATGATTCATTGATGCGAACATTGTTTTGGTTGTATTGTATTATGGTTTTGAAAAAATAATACATTTGTTAAAAAACAAATAATTAGAAAGCAAAAAAAAGAATATATATATTTCTGGGTTCCTCTCCTGCCGCATTTGACAAACAATGTGCCATTTCTCCAAGAGGTTGCACATCCAAATGTCAATTTTTAGCAATTTACTCAAACATCATAACAGTTGTCAACCCGAAATGTTCTAGGCTGATATTGAATTTGATAAGCTACCACCTCCCCGACTTCGGGCCATTTTCTGCGGAGTTTGGAACACATTCTAGGTTGTAGCTTTTGTGCCCAAGGTTGAATTGTGATGCAAGTTGTGCATAACATAAGCTTTAAAATGATAATTACGTTATTTTTCTGCGACGTAGGGATCTCAAAGAATTTGACGAAATAGGCCTTTCCATGCAAACCCATAGCAACATAACTGCATACATATAATTCTGACCATCAAACGGCACACTAGGTTTCATTTCTTGTTTGTGTTTTCCTTTCCCATATGAACAGGGCATCCACTCCATTGTTGACTTTTTCTTGGTGTAAAATCATCAGCCTTTCTTCTACCAAGACTAATGGGCGATCTGTGGGTTATCTTAGACAACAGCCCCTCATGTATTCCTTCTAGGTCACTGCTTGAGTGTTCTAGATAGAAACTTCGCCCTTCTCAGGAAACAGAAACTTAAAGTCACGTCTCTAGAAACAGACACTTATGTTTGTGAAAATTACATTTCCTTAGGCACAGGAGGCCTTGTGTTTATTGTTAGTACAATTGTGTCTTTCCACCACTGTTCATTTTCCCATCATGATGTGTTCACATTTCTCTGACAAAGGAAACTTTGACTCCATGTATTCATTTCAAGCTGCAAGAAAATAAAATGCACACATTTCCATAATCACAGTTTCTGTGTTTTAAATGCCCCACTTTAGGCATCAGTCACCTTTAATAAAAGGTAGGCCTTTATTTTTGTAACCATGACCAAAGACAAGAAGCCTTCTCGCCTATCGTCTTCAGGAATGTGTTTGGTCACAGCAGACCAATGGCAAAAAGAGTACTTGGCAAAGACGCAAGAGGCATTTACAGCACATAGGGTGAGGCTGCCGACGCAAACACCTTCTTCCCCCAGGAATCAAGTCTCTTACACACTCCCTATAGGGTGGAAGAGAAGGGAAGGTGGCGGTCTTCAAATTGGCCGTCGCTGCCTGTACCAACAATTTCTCGTGGAGGCATGCATGGATAGAAACACTGGATCCGAGTGTATGGGACATTTCTTAGTCAGCTCCCTGTCCACTAGCAAAGCAGAATCAGGCTTTTCCTAGGACCCAAGCACAGAGGTCTCAGAGTTTCTCCTTCTTTAGGGCATCGTCCAGAATGTCACATAATTTGTTTTGAATTGTTGAACTGGATGGGGCAGAAAACCCCATGGTAACAGCCATCTTAACCATCATGCGCTGAAAAGCGGCTTGAGACTTACCAGAGGTAGGTGCTGGAAGGATGTCTAGCTCAGGGTAGGCATCGATGTCACTGGCATCCTGAAGGCCCTCGGCTAACCCGAGAACATTCCCACCTTCCTCATAAAATTACTCTGGGAAATCTCTTTTCTCCCTGGAAACCAATGGTTAAAACCCAAAGGGCACATGGTTACCCTCCTAGTCATAAGATGTCGTACATCCTGGACATGAAGGGCTTTAGGAAAAGAGGAGCCTCCGGCCTCTGTGGTCACGGTGCCGACAGCGTCCGGCGCCAGTAGGCAGGGCCTGACAGAGCTGAGGGACTTCAGTGAACAATGTGTTCAGCCCTGAGCCTGTAGGCTTGCAGGAGTGAACCCCAACAGGCACCCTGCCAGTTGCGGAAGATGCAGTGGGGCCAGTCGTCGCTGTGGCTGGAGCTGTTGCCGTAGGAGCCTTGACAATCCTCCCATTCCTCTAGGCTGGGGGATTGGGTAGGAAAGGTTACCTGAGCCTCCTTCTCCGGGGAACCCTTGGAACGGTGGCTTCATTTCTTGGAAGAATATGAAGAATGACGATGGGAGGACTCCCTCAGTGAGCGGGATCTCTTACAATGCTGCTTTTCCTTGCACGCAGGTGCCCTCTACTGGGCACAATGCTGCGCGCCATGCAGCCTCGACTGAGGACGTAGGGTCTGACCCTTTGCCTTATGGACAAAAGTGAATAGTTTCACTGCCCGTATCCGGAGGGCCATCAGGTGCATGGATTGGCAGGAACCTCAATCCTGGGTAGCGTGCTCCTCGCTCAAGCAAAATAAACAAATTTGGTGCAGATCTGAGACCGACCCCTGCCGGCCACAATCCATGCATGGTTTGAAGCCCAGGGCCTTCGACGAAGTAGGCATGGCGTAGGAGAATAAAACACTCCTTCATAGTGGGAGAATGGCTATGGTTCCACCACAATGACTCTTAAAATGACCAGACACTGAATTCTGTGGGAGATGCAGAGATGTGGAAGAAGAGACAAATTACAGACGAGGTATCGACTTTGCGGATGATTTAATCTCTGAAGCCTTGAGGTTCCAACCCCTGTACAGAGTTAGGTTGGTCAGAGCAGATCAATTAGGGGAGAGAGGCAGATTTATAAGCAAGGACAGTTTGGAACTACTTGGCATAAAACAACTGTCAGTCTTTATGTACCCCCAACTGAAGGAGGCCATGGAAGACCCAACAAGGTATTGATCCCTCAGTAGGGATCTTTACCCATTTGAAAAAGTGTTGGATAAACAAATAGGCACCATAGTTCTGATCACAAACGAATACAACACTTTGATAGCAAGAAGAAGCCCATGAGCACGACCTTACAAATTACAATGGGAAAAAGAATTTAACAGAGATCTGTCTGAGTAGCAATGGTGGTATTTGTGCAAGGGAGCGTGGAAAATGGCCAGAGCCATGCAATACAAAATGCACAACTACAAACTACTATGCAGGTGCATTTCTCGCAACAGAGACTGGCTAAGATGTTCGCAAGTGTAAGCTCTTATTGCTGGAAAGGTTGTACAGTAGAGGGCTCGTACTGGCAAATTTGGTGGTAATGCCCCCTAGCACAGACTTTCTGGAAGGAACAAGTTACTTACCTGTAACTGTTGTTCTCCAGCATGGGTCTGGCATGGATTCACATGCTCATGAATATTCCCCGTCGTCAGGCTGGGAATCCTCGGTATAGAAAAAAATCAGTATCAGTTTCGTTTCTGATCGGTCTTTCTTAGTAGTAACCAATATCTGGTCTCTGGGTCATACTGCCCCCAGCCAATGACTGCCCTCTCCCTAAGCCCCGCCTCTGGCAGCCATCCTCAGATTTGGTAGCACGTAAAGTGGAAGTATGACCAAGTGAAGAGCCGCAGAGGGGGAGGCGGGAGAGTTTGCATGTGAATCCATGGCAGACCCATGCTGGAGAACAATAGTTACAGGTAAGTAACTTGTTCCTTCTCCAGCATGGGGTCTGGCATGGATTCACATGCTCATGAATAAGAGAATACATAGCAGTACACACATGCACAACCACAGGAGGTGGCAAGGCTCAACATTAAGCAATACAACAACTCAACATTAAGCATCTCTTACCTCCTCACCAGGCTCACCTTAGGCAAACAGGTTGCCCAGCACTGCTTGGCCGACCCTGGACTCCTCCTTGGAGTCCTGATCGACGCAGTAGAATCTCGTGAAGGTGTGCATCGACCTCCACGTCGCAGCCCTGCAGATGTCTAGCAGGGGCACACCAGACAGGAACGCCGTGGTAGCAGCGATCGCTCTGGTCGAATGGGCTCTCGGACGGCCGGGCAGCGGTCGGTTTGCCAACCGGTGACAGTGCCATCTTTAAATGGAAGTCTTCGAGAGAGCCTTCCCTTGATTCACAGTCCCAAAGTTCACAAACAGCTGTGATATCTTCCGAAAACTCTTCGTGCGGTCCACGTAGACCTTCAGCGCTCTAGCTACATCCAGCGAGTGCAAAGTCCACTCGGCCGGCGACGAAGGCGACGGGAAGAAAACTGGCAACACCAAGGGCTCGTTGAGGTGGAAGTCCGACGGCACCTTGGGCATAAAGGAGGGGTGCGTCCTCAGCACCACCCTTGTGTCATGAAAAGTCAAGTATGGAGGCTTGCAATATAGGGCCTGGATCTCTCCCACTCGTCGTGCAGAGGTGATGGCCACGAGGAGAGCTGTCTTCCATGACAGGAACTTCTGAGGAGCCGAATGCATAGGCTCTAATGGGGCCCCCATGAGCCTGGTCAGCACCACATTAAGCTCCCACGCCGGGGCAGGAGCCTTCACCGGCGGGAATGATCGGAATAGACCCTTCATGAATTCTTTCACCAGGCGATGAGACCACAAGGACGCCCGCCCCGTAGTCCAGGTATATCGGGAGATTGCAGCCAGATGTATTTTGATGGAGGCGTGAGCCAGTCCATCTTTGGCCAGCGACAGTAGGTACGGTAGTACCTGAGGGGCTGTAATCCGCAGAGGGTTAATCTTCTGTGCACGGCACCAGACAGAGAACCTCTTCCATTTATGTCCGTAGCACTTGAGCGTTGGGGACGCCCTGGCCTTTGCAAGAACCTCTCTGCAGTCGGCCGGGATGTCGTACCCTCCAAACTCTACTGCTGAAGGAGCCAGGACTGCAAGTTCAGCGACTCCGGGCTGTGGTGAAGAATGGCGCCCCCTTCTCGGGAGAGAAGGTCTGCGTCTGTCGGCAGCTTGACTGGTGTGGACGTTGACAAGTCCAGAAGGTCCGGGAAACCAGATCTGTCTCGGCCACGCCGGTGCGACGAGGATCATCTTGCACCGGGACCTCTTGAGCTGGTTGATGAGCCGGAGCAGCAACGGCAGCAAAGGGAATGCATAAAGAAATAGGCCGTCCCAGGGGAAAAGAAAGCATCGCCCATGCTCCTCGGCTGGGGGAACCTGCTGGCGAACCTCCGGCACTTGGAATTCGTCGCCGTCGTGAAGAAATCGATTTGGTGTGCGCCCCATCGTCGGAAGAGTCGATCCGCTTGATCCTGGCGTAGCTCCCACTCGTGGCACGAGCGCAGCTCTCTGCTCAGTGAGTCGGCGATCGTGTTTTTTATTCCTGCCAGATGAAGAGGCACCAGAAACATCCGTTGGGCGACGGCCCAATGCCACAGATCCTGGGCTTCCTTGGATAGGGCCGGGGACCTGGTCCCGCCCTGCTTCCGGATGTAGAACATCGTGGTGGTGTTGTCGGTGAAGATCCTCACCACCTTGCCCTTGAGGGACGGAAGAAAGGACCTGAGGGCACAGAACACTGCGCGGAGCTCCAAAATGTTGATGTGGAGTGACTTCTCCTCCGGGAGCCAAAGGCCTCTCGCGTGAAGATCTCCGGAGTGTGCTCCCCAACCTTCCAGGGAGGCTTCCGTCGTCACCGTCACCTGGTGAGCTGGGATCTGAAAGTCCGTGCCCGCCGCCAGATGGGAGCGGGTACCCCACCACCGATTCGCCTGACGGAACGTCTCGTTGAGAGGGATCCTGTCCTCGAAGCTGCCCGTCGACTGGACCCAGCGGGCGTCGAGGAACTCTCGTAAGGGGCGCATCCGAAGCCTGCAAAGGCGCACCAGATAAATGCAGGAGGACATCATCCCGAGGAGGGACTTGATAGATCTTACCCTGGCCATGTCCGTGGCCAGCAGACGCTGCACCTTGCCCAAAATGGTCCTGGTCCTTTCCTCCGATGGCGAGGCCAGCCGCGCCACTCTGTCGAGCTTGGCTCCCAGAAACAGGGCGACTTGCGACGGAACCAGGTGGGATTTTGGAAAGTTGATGAAGAATCCCAGGTCCGTGAGCAGCTGGACGGTCTTCCCAGTGTGCTCCACGGCGAGTTCCCTCGTCCTTGCCCAGATGAGACAGTCGTCCAGGTAGGGGTAGACGTGGATCCCCTGTAGGCACAGCCGCGCCGCCACCGGTGCAAGGCACTTGGTGAACACCCTGGGTGCCGACTTCAATCCGAACGGGAGGGCCTTGAACTGGTAGTGCCGCCCTTGGACCACGAACCTGAGGAACTTTCGGTGTCTTTTTAGAATGGGGATGTGGAAGTACGCATCCTCCAAGTCCAACGACAACAGGAAATCGCCCTCCTCCAGCTGTCCCAGCACGTGCTGGAGGGTGACCATACGGAACTTCTGCGCCTTGATGTACTTGTTCAGTCGTCGTAGGTCCAGGATGGGGCGCCATCCTCCCGTCTTCTTTTTTACGAGGAAGTACCTTGAGTAAACTCCGGAGCCCCGAAGCCTCTTTGGGACGAGCTCGATGGCACCCTTCTTGAGCATCACCCTTACTTCCAACAGTAGTTGAGGGACGTGATTTTCCTTCCTGGCCACGGGTGGAACGGGAGGGCACTTCTTTTGAAACTCGAGAGCGTACCCTTGGGCCAGGGCGTCCAGCACCCAGCTGTCGGTGGAGATGGACTCCCACATGCTGACGTACCTCGTCAGCCGGCCTCCCACCGGGGTGCTTCGGCGGGGGCCGCCTTGCCTCCTTGACCTCCCTGTCGACGACGACGGGCACCACCTGACTTGCCGCGTCCCCTGTAGGCTTCCTGGGACGAAGATCTTGCAGCTTGCTGGTAATGGAGGAGCCACTGCCGGATCCCTTGGAGGCACCTTGTTTGCCTCCAGAGCTCCGAAAGGACGGCCGTCGTTGTTGGAGCACTCCCAGTGCCCGGACAGTCTCTGTGTCTGTCTTGATGGCCTGAAGGGACTCATCAACCGCCTTCCCAAACAGGTTGTTCCCGTCGAAGGGCATGTCCAAAACCTTGGTTTGTACGTCCTGGCGGAAATCCGTGGCCTTGAGCCATCCTCGTCGTCTCAAGCAAACGCCGTTGCCCAACTGACGGAAACCGGTGTCGGCGATGTCCGTTGCCACCGTGATGGCGTGGTCCGAAGCAATCTCCCCCTCCTGTAGGATTTCAAGGGCCTCAGCCCTTTTGGTGTCCGGAAGGAAGTCTAACAGAGGGGCGATTTTGAACCACAACTCCCTGTCGTAGCGGGCTATGATAGCCAGGGCGTTGGCCACCTTGATAGTCGTCGCTGCGGATAAGATGATCCGTCGTCCCATCGTGTCCAACTTCCTGCCCTCGCTGTCCGGCGGGGAAGTTGATGTCGAGGCCGATGCCCCCCCAGCTTTCTTCTTTGCTGCCGCCGAGACGACCGAATCCGGGGTAGGTTGTGCCCGAAGGCACAAGGGGGCAGCGTCGGGGACCCTGTACTTCTTCTCGTACCGGTCCCTCTTTGCCGGCGCCGTGGCAGGGTTCTTGCGGAGGGCGAGCCCCTCATCCTAGATGTCATCAAGAAGCGGTACGGTGAGGACTGTCTTCCTTTTAGCCTCGCGCTGTTGGTAAAGGAACCCTTCTTTCTTTTCTTCTGGGCAGAGCTGGAAAAGCTCGGATGCCCTGGAAATCATGGCATGAAAGGATCCAATCTCGTCGGGCGGGGACGCCCGAGCAGAGGTCGACGGGAGACCCGTCCCGTAGTCGCCTCCGTCGTCATCTGTACCTGTCGTAGCCGTGTCCGTGCCTGTATCATCCTCGTGGGTAGTAGACCGGGGGGAAGGCAGAGCAGGCCGCAGAAGTGGGAGAGGTGGCATAGGATGCGTCCTCCTCCTCTTATGCGGTGGACTCTCCCAAGGTCCTGGCTCCGGTTCCCCCGTCGGGTCTGGCTCAGGTACCTCCGTCGGGGGAAGGGGCAACCTTGTCCTCATCTCCGAGCATAAGGGCTGAATCGCTGACAAAATGGCCGCCGAGGTGTCCTGCGGCGCCGGAAACGACGGGCTCGAGGGCTCTTGAGGAGCCTTGTCGGCGACACCGTCGCTCTCGTCGTCGCCCTCGTCGGGATCTCTCCCGATGGGCTGGGCCTCTTCCACGACTTCGATGAGCTCTTCTTCAGATGTCTTGTCCATATCCACGATGGCCACCAGCCCCTCCCCCACCTTTTCCAACGAGGACTTCATGGGGGTCTTCTCAATGGGCCTGAAAGACGACTCCCTCCGCGGTGGCAGGGAGACTCTGGGTCCTGAGGGCGCCTCCACTGGTGTAGCCTCCACAGGCTGAGCCAGGGCCGCGGCGACATCCTCAATCGAGGTCTTAGCAGGGTGAATTAAGGCCATCGCCACCTTCGGGACGCCTGGGGCCTTCACCTTGGGGGGAGGGTCCGAGCCTCACTCCCCCTCTACCGGAATCTTCGAGATCGACCGGGGCCTCTCCAGAAGCTTCGCCGGGTTCTCGGACTTCCTCTTACCCGAGCCAGAGTGTTGGCTCGTGGTTGATGGAGCCGGGGAGGGTGCGCCCTGCCTGGCAGCCAAGGAGCCCGACCGTTCGGCGCTCCTGGTGCCCGCAGACTCGCGGTGCTTAGCCTTTTGTTGGGCCCCCGTCGCCAGGGCACCCTCACAGGACTTAGAAGACCGCTCGGACTTCTTTTTCTTCTTCTCGCCTGACTGGCTCTTCCCTTCCAGCCAGTTGGCGAGACGGAGGTGGCGATCCTTCATGGTCCGCTCCGACATGTTCCCACAAAACACACAGTCCCTCTCCGTGTGCGTCTTGTCCTCATGGAGACAGTAGAGGCATAACGAATGTTCGTCCTCCTTGAAAACATTCTGAAGCTGGCATCCAGGGCAGGTCCTGAACAGCTTCCCGGGCGTCGAGCTTCCTTTCTCCTGGGCCATGTCTGGGGTAGGCCTCGGAACTTCTGGAATCCTCCAAAAGCGTAACTCGACGAAAACCTCACCCTTGAGGGGCGTAGAAAACTCCGAAACGGATCCCCGTTGATCAGATGTAGAAACGGTGGAGCATGAGGCTCTATTTAACCGAAAAATGAGAAAAAACTCCTGAAAAAGCGCGAAAATGCAGCAAAAGCTCAAGAGCTACAGCACGAGGACTCCCCACACTTGAACGTGCGGTAAAAATCTGAGGATGGCTGCCAGCGGCGGGGCTTAGGGAGAGGGCAGTCATTGGCTGGGGGGCAGTATGACCCAGAGACCAGTGATTGGTTACTACTAAGAAAGACAGATCAGAAACGAAACTGATACCGATTTTTTTCTATACCGAGGATTCCCGGCCTGACGACGGGGAATATTCATGAGCATGTGAATCCATGCCAGACCCCATGCTGAAGAAAGAAGTTCTATCCTGGATAAAAGACATAGATGGGCGATCGAGTCATGGATCCAATGTTGAATCTCTTTGGTATGGAGGAAAGCGAGGGCCGTCTTTGATCACTCTCTTATATGGTAATGAACTTCTCCTGGCAGCAAGACCTAACCTAACCTGTGCCTAACTACATATTAGAAGTGTCCTTACTTCCCTACTAAACAAGAATGTGCCTGTAAGGCAAACAAGATTTATGAGATGGAAAGCCTCACAGCAAGGCTTCTGGACACACCAACACATTGTTTGCCTTTCCTTAAGCTTGAGAGACTTGAGTGAGAACATTTTGAGCTGAAGGGGAGGCTATCAGGGTTAATGTATCACAAATTGATACTGCAAGGCTTGAAATATGAAACTCATGTCTTTCTTTATATTTTGAAAAAATGTACTGCTGGACATCCCCGGCACCAACCCCTCCCAACCCCCACCATTCAGCTATGTGCAGTAAGTGATTGGAGGGGGAGAGTCCCTGCAAGAATACTCTGTGGGCTGTACTCAGGTGCTGTCAGGATCGCCTTCTTGGGTTGCCCTCGTAGTGTAGACGAAGAATTCTACCCTACAATGTAAACCTGTGTCTGGATATAAAATAAACCAGCACCAGGGATCTATTGTTTGGAAGAATGGACCCAAATGGCGCGTGGCAGCAGATTCCATCGTGTCTGACAGTTTACCAGTTGATTCCCTCGTGTCTGACAGTATACCAGCTGACTACAGAACAGCCTTTTTATGCCGATGTCACAAGGAACAGAAATAGCTGTTACAAAATATGAGAGAAAACAATCCTTAATACTTATACCAGGGACACCAAGAACAGAACATGAAAGTAGGACAGACACTCTTACCATGGGGTTGTTTATAGGAATTCCACGGGCATCCAATGCTCCAGTAAGACCGCCAAGGTACAGGGATGTAGGACTATTCCCGCCGGCACGCGTACGCCTAAGGGTCGGCAGTACAATCCCCGACGAAACGAGGACGCTCCTACCTCCGCCCCTAATGGTACCACGGCAGTCTCTAGTCCGTACCGGGGGATGGAGAGGAGTAGAGTACCGGCAGTCTAGAAATAAGGAGCACTGGTCAGGTGGATCCAAAGCGGGAGATAATGTCCAGGTTGATCAAGTCGAGAGGCAGAGGCAATCCGTAAGGCAATCCAGGTCGATAGACAAAAGTTCCGAAGGCAAAATCATGAGACAGAGGCAATCCTGGGCGAGGTCCGGTAACAATTAGCAGTGAGGCAGAACGGGGTTTTCCGCAGGTGGGCTAGACAGAAGACAGGAGCGAGTAAGCAGAAAGCGTGGGGAAAATGTCCCGATAAGAGGTAACAGGGCTAAACAGGAAAACAAAGATACAAGAGCAGGAAGACAAGAATTTTCGCAAACACGTAGCAGACTCCAGGATTCAAAATCAGAAGCAACGAGTTTACTGCAGGCTAGTGTTTTATAAAATCGTGATCACATGACCTGTACGTGCGGCCGCCGTGGTGCGGGTCGACGTCGCTGACCTAATCTCCATGGTAACCGCCAACGCAAAAATCCTGAAGGACGAGATTGTAACCGGTTCTTGTGGCCGTGGATTAAACCTTTAATGCGAGGTAACCGAATGGATAGCGACCGCTGAAGCAATGTATCCTGATCCCGTTTACTGTGAGACTGCGGGGGCAGAGCTCGCCTATGACCCCTGCGGCTCCCGGGCCGATTCCTGACAGTACCCCACCTCAAAGAATGCTTCCCTCTACGGGAAGCCCAAAAATCCCGCAAACAGGCCGGAGCGTGTATATTCTCCAAAGGTTCCCAAGTCCGATCTTCCGGACCATAACCCTTCCAATCAATAAGGAAGAGACGGACACCAAGATGAACCTTGGAGTCCATTATATGCTGAACCTCGTACTCGTCTGAACCAATAGCAGGCAGGGGACGCTTCGGGGCTAGTAGCCTTGAACCCCCTTGAACAGGTTTCAGGAGCGAAACGTGGAAGACAGGATGGATCTTCCAAGTGGGGGGAAACTGTAAACGGACAGCCACTGGGTTTATTACTCCAGAGACCATGAAAGGGCCTGAGAACCGAGGCATGAGGGAACTGCGACCAGGTAAGCACAAATTCCGTGTGGATAACCAGACCTGCATACCTGGGGAGTAAGCTGGAGAGGCCGAACGATGAACATCCGCACGTTGTTTGCTAAGCCTTTGAGTCTCCAACAGATGTTGTCGCACTTGGGTATGCAGAACCGCAAGCGATCGGACACAGGAATTAGCAGCCGGGTTACTGGATCCAGTAGACAAAGGCAATGGCAAGGTACGTGGATGATGTCCATAAAGAGCAAAATATGGAGTAACCCCTGTGGCAGTATGCAAAGAATTGTTATACGCGAATTCGGCCATGGCCAAACAAGATGTCCAAGAACCCTGATAATGGAGCAGAAGACAACGGAGGTATTGTTCTAAAGTTGCATTGATTCTCTCTGTTTGCCCATCAGTCTGAGGGTGATATGCGCTGGAATACCTGCCGTCTATGCCCAAAGACGCAGTGATTGCCCTCCAAAAACGTGAAGTAAATTGCGACCCCCGATCCGTGACAATGATACTAGGAAGACCAAAACGCCGAAACACATGGGTAATGAACAAGTCAGCTAAGGCTGGGGCAGAAGGCAATCCCGAACAGGGTATAAACAAGGCAGACTTCGTCAAATAGTCGACAACAACCCAGATGGTATTTTGGCCATTGATTGGAGGCAACTCTACAATGAAATCCATAGATATCATAGTCCATGGTAACCTGGGAACGGGCAAAGGCTGCAATAACCCCATGGGTTTTGCGTGAGATGATTTGCCCTGAGCACAGACAGCGCAGCTCTTGATGTACTGGGCAGTGTCAGACCTCATGGTAGGCCACCATGCCCATCTCTCTAGTAATTCCACGGTTTTTCTAATCCCCGGATGAACAGAAAACTTAGAATCATGGCACCAATTCAATGCCATGGAACGAGTTGTGTCGGTGGGGAGATACAGTTTTTCATGAAGATAGGGTAGCATATTCACGACGCTGATATTCTCATCCCTAATGACCAGTGGATTTTGCTTAACCCAGTTCTCCAGGAGAGCTCTTAAAGTAGGATCAACCGTACAACCACAAACCACCTGACTAGGGAGTAATACTGGAGTAGGTTTCGGTTTTGATACATTGATTCCCGGAATACGTGATAGGGCGTCTGCCTTGGTGTTACAAGAACCCGGGCGATAAGTAATCGTGAAATTGAAAGCAGAAAAGAACTCATGCCAGCGGGCTAGTCTGGCCGTGGTACATATCACAGAACGAATGGCAACTAGATTGCGATGATCAGTGTACACCTGGACAGGAAGCTGGGTACCAAGCAAATGATGTCTCCAGACGGTGAACGCGTCTTTTACGGCCAGGAGTTCTCGCTCAGTGATAGTATAATTCCGTTCATGAACGGAGAGTTTCCTGGAGTGGTAGGCAACGGGATGTAAGGCCGTAGAGTCACGACACGCTTGTGATAGAACGGCTCCTACTGCCGTATCAGAAGCATCCGCCTCGACCACAAACTGCTGAAGTGGGTTAGGATGCTGGAGCACTGGGGCCGTAGTGAAAGCTAACTTGAGAGATTCAAACGCGTCTTGGGCGTTTTGATTCCAAGCGAAAACCTTCTTGTTGCTAGTCAAGGATGTCAACGGAGCGACGATTTCAGAGAATGACCGGACAAAGCGCCGGTAAAAATTGGCAAAACCCAAGAACGATTGGAACGTTTTTAGATCTTTTGGAACCGGCCAATCCAAAACTGCCTTTACTTTGTTTCTACTCATCTGTATTCCCTGGTCTGTTATATCATACCCAAGGAACTCCACAGATTTCACATGGAATATGCATTTTTCTCGTTTAGCATATAGGGAATGCTCCCTTAAGCGTTGTAAAACTTGACGAACATGGTGTACATGGTTTTCATAGGAGTCTGAATATATGAGAATATCACCAAGATACAAAACAAGAAATCGATCAGTCATATCTCTGAATATATCGTTAACAAAATGTTGAAATGTAGCCGGGACGTTACACAACCCAAAGGGCATCACGCAATATTCAAAAAGACCATACTTGGTCTTAAAAGCCGTTTTCCATTCGTCCCCTTCCCTTATTCTAACTAAATTGTAAGCCCCTCGTAGGTCGAGTTTGGTGAAGATCTTAGAAGAGCCGAGTTGATCAAGAAGGACAGATATTAGGGGAATCGGATATTGATTTCTGATGGTAATGGCGTTAAGAGCACGATAGTCTATACAGGGCCTAAGATCCCCTTCCTTTTTGGGTACAAAAAACATTGGAGAAGCAGCCGGTGAACGTGAGTGACGGATAAATCCATTTTTCAGGGATTTATCGATATATTCCTTTAGAATGCCTTCCTCCTTTTGCGTCAATGAGTAAATACGACCTACAGGTATTTTAGCCCCAAGAATCAGATCGATAGGACAATCATATGGCCTATGAGGAGGGAGGATTTCTGCTCCTTTCGCATCAAATACATCCCCAAAGGCAGCATATTCTTCGGGTAATGTTGTAGTAACAATGGCTACAATAGTGGAAATGCCATGCAACAATGGTCGACACAGATTTTTTGACTCGGAATTCGATGAAAAACATGAGGACTCACAATAGTCGGACACAAATTCCAGCTCCCCGGAGTTCCAATCTACCACCGGATTGTGACGCCTCAGCCAAGGTAGACCCAAGATTAGTCGATATTGTGGTGCAGCGATCAGATCGAAACTAATAGTCTCTTCATGACCTTGACAGGTGGTTAGCACCAAATCCACCGTTTGTTTCGTAACTAAGCCAGAAAGCAGTACCGAACCATCCACAGTATTAACCATTTCTGGTTGGGACTTGGTAACTACTGGAATGCCTAGTTTCTTAGCAAAGGCCTCATCAACATAATTACCGGTGGCTCCAGAATCCAACACCGCATTAATGAACCATTCTTGGTCCGAGTCAAGGGCGCAACGGATAGGAACAAGGAAAGGTCTCTTAGTCATGGAGTCAAGGAACGGTGAGCTCGGCATTGTGACTCCCTCTACTGCCGGGCTTTGGCGTTTCCCTGACGCTTGGGCTTCTTAGTGCAGTTTTTTAACAGATGTTCTGATGAACCACAATAGAAGCAAAGATTGTTCGTCTTTCGGATCTTCCTTTCTTCAGGAGTTAAAGGACCCCGATAGCCCCAATCTGCATTGGTTCCGGTCCCCCCTGAACAAGAAATGGAGGTAACATAGCCAAGGGTGTAGAAGCCCTTTTCTCTCCTTTCCTTTCGGCTCTCCTTGCGTCAATCTGAAGAACCATATCTAGGAGTTCCGGAAAGTTAGTAGGTACGATAGGTACCATGGACAAGGTATCTTTCAAGGAGTCGGATAATCCATGATAGAGCATAGAGGCCTTCTTGTCCTCAGGCCACCCTGTTGCAGCCACAAGTTGATTAAACCGGGCCAAGTATGCCAACAACGGGGTATCGCCCTGGTGTAGCTTCAACAGCTCAATATCCGTTGCTTGGGTCTTGTATCGGGTATCAAATACCCGACTCATTGCGGCAATCAACGCATCACAGTCGAACAACAATGGACTACCCTGTTCGAGTAAAGGGTTAGCTCATGATGCTGCAGTCCCTCCAAGATGAGACAAGAGAAAAGCCGCCTTGGTTTTGGAATCAGGAAACGAGGTAGGTCTACATAAAAAATGCAGCCGACACTGATTCAGGAAGGTACGATAAGTACGAGGGTCTCCAGTGAACCTTTCTGGTTGAGCTAGAGGAAAATGAGCCGTCATAAACATAGGAGCCGATTCCTGTCCAGACCCAGCCATTCCTGAACCTCAGGGGACCATGGGGTCCACTACAGGAGGGGCGGTAGAAACCATTCCTGCCTGTATCTCATTGATACGCTGTTGGGTAGCGGCATGAGCTGCAGTCATATCCGCCCGTAGATCAGTAACCATTTGCATAATCTGGGTCAGAGCATCACTTGGGTCCATGAGGGTGTTTATGAGGCTTCTGATTATGTCAGGATCGCCTTCTTGGGTTGCCCTCGTAGTGTAGACGAAGAATTCTACCCTACAATGTAACCCTGTGTCTGGATATAAAATAAACCAGCACCAGGGATCTATTGTTTGGAAGAATGGACCCAAATGGAGCGTGGCAGCAGATTCCCTCGTGTCTGACAGTTTACCAGTTGATTCCCTCGTGTCTGACAGTATACCAGCTGACTACAGAACAGCCTTTTTATGCTCTTACCATGGGGTTGTTTATAGGAATTCCATGGGCATCCAATGCTCCAGTAAGACCGCCAAGGTACAGGGATGTAGGACTATTCCCGCCGGCACGCGTACGCCTAAGGGTCGGCAGTACAATCCCCGACGAAACGAGGACGCTCCTACCTCCGCCCCTAATGGTACCACGGCAGTCTCTAGTCCGTACCGGGGGATGGAGAGGAGTAGAGTACCGGCAGTCTAGAAATAAGGAGCACTGGTCAGGTGGATCCAAAGCGGGAGATAATGTCCAGGTTGATCAAGTCGAGAGGCAGAGGCAATCTGTAAGGCAATCCAGGTCGATAGTAGACAAAAGTTCCGAAGGCAAAATCATGAGACAGAGGCAATCCTGGGCGAGGTCCGGTCCGGTAACAATTAGCAGTGAGGCAGAACGGGGTTTTCCGCAGGTGGGCTACACAGAAGACAGGAGCGAGTAAGCAGAAAGCGTGGGGAAAATGTCCCGACAAGAGGTAACAGGGCTAAACAGGAAAACAAAGATACAAGAGCGGGAAGACAAGAATTTTCGCAAACACGTAGCAGACTCCAGGATTCAAAATCAGATGCAACGAGTTTACTGCAGGCTAGTGTTTTATAAAATCGTGATCACATGACCTGTACGTGCGGCCGCCGTGGTGCGGGTCGACGTCGCTGACCTAATCTCCATGGTAACCGCCAACGCAAAAATCCTGAAGGACGAGATTGTAACCGGTTCTTGTGGCCGTGGATTAAACCTTTAATGCGAGGTAACCGAATGGATAGCGACCGCTGAAGCAATGTATCCTGATCCCGTTTACTGTGAGACTGCGGGGGCAGAGCTCGCCCATGACCCCTGCGGCTCCCGGGTCGATTCCTGACAGGTGCTTCTTTCACTGCAGAGAAGGGGAGTGATCGGCCTGCTGAGCACATCTCTTTTGAAGCCCTTTGGAAAGCTTAGAAGGAGTGCGGACATGTCATAGGTCCTCTGTGATAAGGAAAAATCCTTAAACTGTCAACTATTTAGCAGTCTGGATGCTCTTCTTTAATAATTCCTCGAAAAGGTGAAACAAGTCGAGACCCTGGAAAGGCAAGACCAAGGTTTTAGGAAATAGACAAAAATGTTGCCCTCATTTCTGCGCCCCAACAGTCACTGCGACTTTGGGGGCGCACAAAATACTGACTCCCATTACTACCCCCAAGCAGAGCAGGGATTGCAGGGGTGTCCCCTGCTCTCCTTGGGGGCAGTAACGGGAGTCAGGGGTTGCAGGGGTGTCCCCGCTTACCATTGTGGTAAGCAGGGGACACGTAAAAAAAAAAAAAGCACCTGGAGTGTCAGCTCCGACCCACACATGTGGGAGGAACCGGTGCTGCAGGGATAGCAGGGAGCAGGAGGCGCACACCGAAGTGTGCTGCTGTGAAGGTAAGTGTGGTGGGGTCAGGGGTGGGGGAGGTGGGTAAAGTGATCTATTTGATCACTGCGCCGTGCCATAATTGGCATCAACATTTTCGTCGGCGGAGTTACGGGCAGTGCAGTGATCACATAGATTCAGGTTTTATCCTGCACATATGAAATTTGTTTGGTCCTACTGTTATTTGGCCTTCTTCCTGCCCTCTCAGGTCCAGATTTGCCATATAAAGGAAACCTTTTCCTGGAACAAGCTGCTGCTTTAATGGGCAAAGAGGTGGTTTGTGTGAGAGTCTGGATGTGGGGGCTGGCAGATGTGGCCAGTGACTATGCATAGAACATACCGAGGTAGATTTTTTGCAGCCTGTAATGTGGGCAGGTATAGTCAAACAGCTAGTGAATAATCCAAATATAAACTTTATTATTAAATATAAAATATCAATAATGTATGGTTCCTTATCGGGAAGGGGTAGAGTTCTCACGTTGAGAATGATTTAACAATTGCGACCCGGCATTCCCTATTACTTTCCTTCTCACGTGGCCATTGACTATCCATGACTGTACAGCCACTGCCATTTTAAATAGTGCTGATCCCGGATGTGGGGTCTGGGCAAATGATGTGGCCAGTGGCTATCCATGATTGGGCAGCCGCTGGAGTGAAGGCCCCTATGAATAAGTACAGCCGCTGGCGACCTGAGGATGACACCTGCAGTGGAACAGCGCAAACGTCAGTGACGGCCCAGTGAAGTCCTGCTGCTCTGCCTGATCTCAAGAAGACCCTTGTTGCTGCTTTGACCCTTGGACTGCTGAGAACAACCCATGTTGATGCCTACTGGAGGATCCGTGCCCTTGGACGTGTCCCTGTATTAACCAGTGGACTGACCATCTCTCCCCAGGCTACCTTGAAGAAGCTGTTGCTGTTCCGAATGCTTCCACAAAACTTGGAGGATTTTCAGCTTGCACTACAAGGTGCCTGCTCCTGTATATTCAGCCTTCTTGCATCAATGGAGGCCGTGTAGAACCTGCTCCATTTTGTAGTCCAATGCAGATGGCCTGCTGCCGCCTGATCGTGGTTACTCCCGTTGAAATCTGTCTTCTTTGCTCCTTGGAGGTGTACTGAGGTCGCCTGTTCCACAGAAGTCTTCGTCTTTCCATCGTCTGGGTGTTTTCAGCTGGAAGGTGCCTAGAAACGAGATCGAAGCACCGCAACCAACTGAAACTAAATCCTGTGCGGAAACGTGACCTCTGAACCCGCGACCCCTGGGCCTCCCCCAACTGGACCAAGCACAGAAGATTGTGTCTGCAACGGAATCATGAACCACTGCAGTGGTCTCTGGAGAAATCACAGTGATGAGGTAGATTATCATACCCATTCCTCCCCCAACGCCATGCTCAGTAGGGTTGCATGGGCTTACATTCATGACCCTATCTCACTCTTTCCTGATGTTGGTCAGTGGAGGCATGGTCAATGACCCCTTCCTAGGCCTATACTACATTAGGGTATTGATATGGTAGTTTATTTATATAGCGCCTATACACAATGTGTTTCAAAGCGATTCAAGGCACGGGAGGGAACAAGGGAAAATACAATGAACATTCTTACAGGCCATGAACAGCAAGGATGTGAAATTAACTATCGTACTCGGTCTGACGACATTTCAGATTGTGCAAGAGCTAAGACATAGGGCCTCATTACGACCCAGGCGGTAAGTTACCGCCTGGGTCGTACCTTTACCACCATGGCGTAAACTACATTTACGCCATGGTGGTTGGCGGACTTACCGCCCCATTCCGAGGTCGGCGGGGCGGTAAGTCCCCAATCCCCATTTACCCTTCCCCATTTTTGCCCCATAGGGCATAATGGGAGTGGGGAAGGCGTTAATTACGCCACCGTAAATTACGGTGGCGTAATTAACAACATGGTCCCTTAGCGCCATGGATTTTAACACCTGCTAAAAGCAGGTGTTAAATCCGCCATGGCGCTAAGGGACCTCGGAATCAGGCGGTAAGGGTCGGCGCTGTTTACGCTGCCGTAAACCCCTTACCGCCTGGGTCGTAATGAGGCCCATAGATAAGGAAGGGAGGGGAGAGTGGGAAGGAAATGGAAACAGAGAGGCGACTACTGTACTAGGCCTGACAACAATTCTGGTATAGCAGGAGAAAACAAAAAGTGAGGGAGAGGAGTGCAGAAAGGGACGGGAGGAACAAAACAAGCAACTATCGTACTAGGCCTGACGACATTTCAGATAGTGTTGGAGGGGCACGGGGTGAAGGGGTTTAACAAGTAAGGGGAGTGGGAGGAGACAGACGAGGTTGCTATCATACTAGGTCCAGGCACAATTCTGATAGAGTAAGTGCATAGAAGAAAGTAAGGGGCGGAGATAGGAAAAGGGAGAAAGGGAGAGGAGGAGAGAACAGAGAGTAAGCAGACAAAAAGAGTGGAGAAGCAAGAGGGGAGAGCAAATACAATTGCAGAAGTCAGTAGTAACACATAATGTTGCAAGCCTGGATACAAGATGAAGATGGGAACAGCATGATTCAGGGCCACCATGAAAAAGGGAGACGCACCGTGAATCAATGAAGTCCATAAAAGTCAAATCCAGCATTGGCCACAAACCAGAATGTATCAGGACAGACTCCTGCAGAAGTAGGCTGGAGGGGGAGGGGGATTTACTCACTTGAAATACCTATTTGAACCTTGTATTCTAACCTCTGGTATTATCCAAACACAGTATAAACCCCAAAAGTATAACTTTGGGATTGATGACTTTAGGGCACAAGGCCCACCACACCATCTTAGGGATGGACTTACTAAGTGTTAGATAACTGTGTTATGGTTATTCTAAAGTATCTATACTGAATACTTTGCATCTGAATAAAACACATTCTTTCTTCTTTCAAGGGTAAATACGGTTTAAGTTACTTACCTATAACTATTGTTCTCCAGCATGGGTCTGATGAATTCACATACTCATGAATATTCCCCGTCGTCAGGCTGGGAATCCTCAGTTAAAAGAAAACATAGTTTTACTTTCAATTAAAAAATGTATTTCTATTCTAAACCAATCACTGTTCTCTGGGTCATACTGCCCCTATCCAATGACAGTCCTCTCCCTAACCCCCACCTCTGGCAGTCATCTTCAGATTTGGTAAGCACGTAAAGTGGCAGCATGACCAAGAAGAGCCACAGAGGGGATGGAGGGAGGGTCGCATGTGAATCCATGCCAGACCCATGCTGAAGAACAATAGTTACAGGAATGTAAATTAAAATTTTTCCAGCATGGCGTTTGGCATGGATTCACATGCTCATGATTAACGAATACACAGTAGTACCACATTACACAACCACGGGAGGTGGCAAGGCTCAACAGAAGCAATTAACACTTACCCCTGGAACAGACTTACCTCAAGCAAACAGGTTACGTAGTAGGGCCTGACCGACTCTGGACTCCTCCCTGGAATCCCTGTTGACGCAGTAGAACTTCGTGTAGGTATGCATGGACCTCCACGTTGCAGCCCTACACATGTCAAGCAGGGGCACACACGAAAGGAACGCCATTGTCGCAGCGATCGCTCTGGTGGAATGGGCTCTCGGACAGCCTGGCAGAGGCAAGTTCGCAAGTTGATGACAATGCATGATGCAGCCAGAGAGCCACCTTGAAATGGAAGCCTTGGACAAGGCCTTCCCATGGTTCACAGGACCAAAGTTCACAAACAATTGAGAAGTCTTCCGAAAACTCTTCGTGCATGTAACATATAACTTTAAGGCATGAGCAACGTCCAGCGAATGCAAGGCCCTCTTCGCCGGCGATGGAATGGAGGTTTCAGGAAGAAAACAGGCAACATCAAATGTTTGTTTTGGTGGAAATCCGACAGAACGTTCGGCATGGAGGAGGGGTGTGTAAACAGTTCCACCTTGATTCGTGGAAAGCCGGATATGGTTGCTTGCAGCATAGAACCTGGATCTCACCCACATGTCTGGCAGAGGTGATGGTCACAAGGAAAGCAGTTTTCCACAAGAGAAACGTGAATGGGGCTTGCGGCATAGGTTCAAAAAGCGACCCCATGAGTCTTGTCAGGACCACGTTGAGTTCCCATGCCGAGGACAGGAGCATTCTCCGGTGGGAAAGATCAGAAAAAACCCTTGAGGTACTCCTTGACGAGTCTGTGGGACCACAGTGAGGAGCTACTCAGCGATCTGGTGTAGCGTGAGATGGCCGCCAGGTGTACCTTAATGGAAGCATGAGCCAGTCCAGCTTTTGTGAAGGACAGCAAGAATGGAAGAATTTGTAGAGCTGTGACCCTCAGAGGGGTAATCTTCTGATACTGGCACCACGTAGCAAAACGCTTCCACTTATGGCCGTAGCACTTTAGAGTCGACAACACCCTGACTTTGGTGAGGACTTCCCTGCTGTCCGCTGACAACTCATAACCTCCAAACGCTAAGGCTTCAGGAGCCATGCCCTCAGGCTCAGAAATCCTGGGTCGTGATGAAGGATTGCACCTTCCTCTCTGGTGAGCAGATCCAGAAGTATCGGCAAATTGAATGGAGGCGACACTGACAGGCTGAGCAGGTCCAGATACCAAATCTGCCTTGGCCATGCTGGGGTGATGAGTATCATCGTGCATCAACACCGAGTGTGTTGATGACACGTAGCAGGAGAGGAAACGTGTACAGAAACAGACCTTCCCACGGGAAGGAGAATGCATCCCCCAAGCTACTCGATTGGTGGACTCTGATGGCAAACCTCTGGCATTTGGAGTTTGTCCCTGTGGCAAAAAGATCGATCAGGGGTCTTCCCCATTTGATGAACAGGCAGTCCACCTGATCCTGACAAAGTTACCACTTGTGGCAGGAGGGTAGTTCCCAGCTGAGGGCGTCTGATGCTTGCCAGGTGCAGAGCGACGAGTAAAATCCCCTGTCCGATGGCCCAGTGCCACAAGTCCTGAGCTTCCTTGGAGAGCGCTGGAGATAGAGTGCCCTCTTACGTCTGGATATAGAACATTGTGGTGGTGTTGTCTGTGAAAATGCTCACCACCCTGCCCTTCAGAGACGGCAGGAAAGACTTGAGGGTCCAGAACACTGCCTGTAGCTCCAGGATGTTGATGTGCAGATCCTTCTCCTTCAGAAGCCACAGACCTCTGGTGTGAGCCCCCCAACCTTCCAGAGCGGCGTCCGTGGTGACCGTCTCGTGGTATGGCTGGGTTTGAAATCCCACCCCCTGTGATATGGGAGCACTCTCCCCACCATTCAATCGCCCACCGGAACTCCTTGTTGAGAGGGATCTTGTCTGCAAAACTCCCGGACACTTGCATCCAACGTGTATCCAAGAACCAAGAATTTCTGTTGGGGTCGCATCTGCAGCCTGCAGAGACGGACGAGGTAGATGCATGATGACATCATTCCCAGCAACGACTTGATGGCCCGCACCGTGGCCGTCTTTGCCAACCACAGACAATGCACCTTCCCTTCAATGGCTGCTAGGCTCTCCTCCCAGGGTGAAGCCAGGCAAGCCACTGTGTGTAGTCTGGCACCGAGGAACAGAGCGTTCTGCCATGGCTTCAACTTTGGACTTGGATAGTTTACTGAGAACCCCAGCACCATCAGTAGCCGAACGGTCTCCTTCACGTGCTTGTCGGCCCGTTCACGGGAATGGGCGTGTACCAGCCAATCATCCAAGTAAGGGTATACGTGTATGCCCTGAAGCTGCAGATGGGCCTCCGCCGGGGCCAGGCATTCCGTGAACACCATTGGGGTTGATTTCAAGCCGAATGGTAGGGCCTTGAACTGGTAGCGCTGGCCTTGCACCACGAACCGTAGGAACTGAAGATGCTTCCAGTGGATGGGGACATGGAAGTACGCGTCCTCTAGGTCCAACGATGTCAAGAAATCCCCTGCCTCCAGTTGGCCGAGCACATGCTGCTACGTGACCATCCTGAATTTTTGGGACTTCAGATACTTGTTCAGACGGCACAAGTCCAGGATGGGTCTTCAACCCCCTGTCTTTTTTCTTACCATTAAGTATCTGAAATAGACTCCGGAGTCCCAGAGTCGTTGGGGAACGAGATCCATCGCCCCTTTCCGTAACATGGCTTGCACTTATTATTATTTGTTTATTTGTATCACGCCGAAGCCCGCTGGCATCAGGGCGCTTACACTTAGACACAGGCATACACATTTAAACGGGTCAGTGGTTTACTACCTCAACTCCTACAAGTCAGACTCACTTATTTAAAGATGTTTATTTTCAGTGCTTTTCTAAAAGCTGTGTAATTGTTCTCTTGTCTCAAGTGTATTGGCATTCCATTCCATGTCTGTGCCACTTTCACTGTGAAGAATCATCCTAAGCCATTCGATCATTTAAAGGGAGGACAGACTATCTTCCCCAGTGCTTTGGATCTTAAAGAACAACCCAGCTTGTAGTATGTAATCAGTACTTCAAATAGGTAGGTGCCAGCAGTGTGTTTTGTCGAGGCTGAGAGAGAGGACGCTACTTCGTATCCCTGCTGATTCCTTGTGTTCTGAGGAGGATCATCCATTCATTTGAAGTCCCCTCTCTGTGTTCATCAAATCGGACTCACAGACTACATACACACC
The DNA here is from genome assembly GCF_040938575.1 of Ambystoma mexicanum. Lineage (NCBI taxonomy): Eukaryota > Metazoa > Chordata > Amphibia > Caudata > Ambystomatidae > Ambystoma > Ambystoma mexicanum. Next base: position 845,168,017 of record NC_090941.1, on the reverse strand, counting down.
GCGCAGGCGCGGAGCGCGGCGCGGTGTGCCAGCAGTGTGTCTTGTGTTTGGTGGTTGCGTGGTGTGGAGGTGTATCCTGACCACTTCGGTAAGACTTTCGCGCGCCGTGAGACTGCAAGAAAACTTTGCGAAGGCTCACTATTGCGGGAAACGACCATTGGGTCATGCTTCTCCACTGCCGTTTTGACTGTCTAATGGAGTTCTATTGTTTATTTATGAAAATCAGCCATCTGATGGGTCAAGTATTTTTATAAAAAAAAAAATTAAAAAAAACTGCCCACATATTGTGAGAATTTTGCTCTGTGAGCACCCATGGAGAGGGTGCATGTTATGAAAAATCGAGCTAAGCTCGCTACGTGTGCGCCATTTTTTCCCACCATTGCCTCAAGCTCTATTTAAGTGGTACCTGGATGTCCGTAACCCTGTTCTGCCTACCTTGATTGTCCTCAGTTATAAGGTGTTGGCGGGAGTCTACTCTGTTACCTTCTCTGTAGTTCGTACAGTGAGGTCCAGAGGATTTTTGGAAAAGGGTGTCTGCGGGCTTTAGGTCTTTGAACCCTTTCTCCGTTTCGACCCTGCTACTATGCTGCTTTAAAATAGCCACCAAGTTGCCTAATTATTGCCTGGTGCAATTCTATTGCTTACATGTGGTGAGAGTTTCTTGCCTCAGTCGGCATTTAGAGCTATGACCTGAGGGTGACTGTGGGCCTTGTGCCTTTGAACCCTCAGCTGCAAGTATGTGGTACACTTGGTAAGGGGAAAACATCAGTTTTGCCAGCATACTGGTAGTGTCTAGTGTTTCCCTTAAGCAGGTAACTGTGGGCCCCAGGCCTTTGAACCTGCTAGGGGAATAACTTGTTGAACAAACTGCTTGTTTGAGCATTCTGCGTTTGTGAAACTTTCTCAATACGGCCACCACGATTCTTGCTGTCTCCTTTTGAGCCAGGTGCTTTTGGGCAAGCTTGGGGAGTTTCAGTTGGGGTTTTCACAAAGTGAACTATTGACACAAGGTTGTGGTGGCTTGGTTGGAATCGTGAACGGGGAATCAAGAGCCACAGCTGGTTATGCACAGAAATGATGGCCTGAAGTGAGCAGGTATCACAATTGAACGCACAAGGATTTACTCAGGTTAACACATTTATTCATGATGAAGCTTTGAAGGGATCCCCGTCCTCTTTGTATTGTTTTGCGCTGTATTTAGAGTTTGTCGTGCTTTATCTGCATTGAGTTGTCTATTAGATCTTATCCACTGTTTGGGGTGTGTTTGCTCCATATTTGTGGTGCTGTTATGCACATCAAGGGGTTGGTGGAAGCTGCGTGGGAAGTTATACTTTGTTGACCTCTTGTCTGAACCCTCCAAGACGTGTTTATATTTTGTGGGAGGAGCAACGTACTTGGGAGTGAAGTACCCTGCCTTTGCTTGTTGGCGATCAGGTAAAGGAAATGGGTTGGGCATTGAGAAGCAACAATAAATCTGTCAATCTCTCTAAAGGCCCGGGTAAGAATCAAGGGTCTAAAAGCGCAAACACCACACTGCCCTTGTTGCCACCTACTAAAAAATCACTCTTATCAATGTCAACCTCAGTTGAGGTCGAACTGGTGCATTTAACTGTTGACAAAATAGCCCCGTTAGAAGGTGGGGCTTTGACCCACCCACCCCCTGTACTTACAGATCAGGAAGATTCACCAATGATGGACAAGGCGGTCAGTACTGATCCTTTAACCGCAGGACAGGCCCAGGATCACCCCCCTTTGACCTTTTCAGTACAAGATGCCAATGATTGTAATAGTGAGATGGACTGCCCGTTGGCTCATGTTCATGATATTGATTGTATTGTACCCCATTCACAGGAGGGGTTCGTCCATGTCTCTGACACATCTATGCTTGCTCCCACAATCATGGATGAATTGGGCAAACGAGTAAGGCTCTCTCTCGGCCCTTCCTCTCCTGCTTCTCGGTCTTTCCCTTTTCGGGAACAAGTGCATTTCCACCATTTGAATGATTCCAGTTTTAAAGACCAGTTGGGTCCTAGAAGGGATTTTCCAGGGCCCTCTTTGTCGGGTGTGGGAGGTGTTAGCTTATTTGGTCTTGCAAATCCGCATGAAGGATGTGCTCATAATAAAGAGACTGAGTTGCCCCATACCCGGGGGGCTTTTTCCACGGTGAATGAGGATGTGGGATTGGGTAACTTAAAGGGGATCGGTAGAGCGGTTTCGACTCCTGAGGACTCGCCTGCAGACAATCTTGCCCACGAGCCCTTTAACTTCCCAGTGATCTCGCACATTCTTAATTTACTTGATAAAGGCCATGAACTTACTCACTGCTCTATAAGGGAGTTGCAGGGTTCTTTGGCCTTTATGAAAGAAAAAATAGCTAGACTCGAGGGGTTCATACTTGCAGAAGAGAACTCAAGGTCATTCTATCTATCCCAATTTGAAAAAATTATGTTGAAATTTGCTGGGTCACATACCCTGACGCCATCTAGTTTGGTTTCACGTTCACAGGGTACTCAGACGGATGTTGGACCCCCAATGGTATGGCCCCCTTATAGGTTGTACTCGCATGTGGTGCAAGGTGTGAGCAGTGATGTAAACGATCTTGGTGCCTCGGGGGAAATAGATCTCTTAGAGGTATCAAAGCTTCATCATGATCGCTTACTCCAGGTGGAACGTTTACTCTTCAATGTGGTCTCAAAATCTCAATCCCTGGCATCTACAGGGCCCTGTGGTGGTTTTGAGACAGTTAGTGGTGAATCATCAACTCCGGATAGTCCCTCAGCTCTGACAGCAATCATTGACGCACAAGTAAGTGCGGAGGTTCCGGTACCCTTGTTGCCAAGCTGCCGGCTTATGGGCACAGCTGAGAAAGATAAGCATTTTGTCTCTCGTAAGGCAAAAAAAGCCTTTTTACGAGCCCCAAAAACGCCTAAATCTAGCTAAAACCAACCAGAAGAAGGCATCTATGAACGTGGCCCCAGTAAAGGGGCTTCAGCCTAGTAAAGATACCCCAAATTGTGTATGTGCGAAATTGGGTGATAGTTCAGTTGACCTAACACTGGATCTCCATGATCTAAATGAAGAAAGCAAGAAACTCTTGCAGATTAAAGCACTGAAAAGCGGTAATGTTCAAGTGCTATCTGCGCAGTCCCCCAAAACCCCCCTAACGAAAGCCCAATTACAACTTCACAGTTTTTTTCCAACCATTGTAAATAAAAAACTGGTCGACAGACCTCAAGAAGTAGGGAATGGTCTTTGTCCCCCAAACAAGAACATGTTCCCAGTGGTTACTGGGTTGGTCCTACAGAAAAATGAAGTAGACGGTCTGAGTGGAGTTACAAAGGGTAGTGTCCCCTGTGTTGATGGGAATGCTGATGTAGGCCGTCCCCCCAACTTGTTGAAACTAGAAGCTGTTGTGGCACATTTAGCTGCACCTGAGGAGAATCTTACTTTGGCTTCCACTCTACCTGCCCCCTTGCCTCAGGTGGTTTATGGCAGACCTGAGGTTGATTCAACAGAGATGACATCGCCATTAGAAAACCATCAAGTCCTTCAGTCTTTGTCTGAAACCCCAAATGATATGAAACAGGCTACAGGATGGACCAGCAACCCAAAGATTAATGGGTCAGCAAGGATCAACAGGTCATTTTTAATGAATACCTTCTCCCAGATTCCTTTATTAAGGAATCTGGCACCCAAGGACCTCGATTGGATCAAGTTAGCTCCGCACAACAACCATAGAGCTCTGTGTAGAGTTCAATCTCAAATCATTACTAAATTAATTTTGGATTTCGCAGATGATTTTGAAATATTGGGAGTCTCTCCTTGTCTGTTTGCAGACATGGAGAATGCGTGGTCTTTTCTTGACTTTGCCCTTCCGACACCCAACGAGCAGGTCAAACCTCCCATATTGGTGGGTTATGAACAGAAAACTATCGAATTGACTCAAATATTGGCCTCACTAACACAGGTGTTAAGTGGCCTCTCATGGCTGGAACCACTGATTAAAGTGGCAGCTGCTATGAAACCGGAATCCACTAATTTATAACCACCAGGTATCAGTGTTGCATCTTGGAATTGTTGCGGCATGAAAATTCTTATGGCATGGCATGGTCGTTTGGCGGTTCATCTCAGACCTGATGTCATACTGTTGCAGGAAACAATGGCACTGTATGACATCGTACTTGATGGTTACATTGCCTTTAATGCACCTGCGCGACGCCAATTGGCGGGGCGTCCATCTGGCGGAGCTGCGATATTAATTAAAAATGGCCTGAAAGTAACATCCAGATTAGTGGAGAAACTAGATACTTGCATACTGGTGGAATTGCAGTCTTTTGGATGTAACCCCTACGCCATAATTCTATTGTCTATTTACTGGAATCCCAGTGTCGAACCAATCGATGTTGCTATACTGGAACTAACCCAAATGTTGGAGAGGGTTTCAGTATATTTCCCCAAGCATGAAATTTTAATTGGTGGAGATTTGAATTCATGTCTGGAGATACAAGGCTCTAATCCCCGGATTCATCCGCCACAACTCTACCTCCAACACGCTCTTGGTAGAGGCAAAATATGGATTGAGTTTTTTGAATTATGGGGAATTTACCCTATTCCACTAGCCCCCCCTCAGTACTAAAATCTCTTGACATCGAGGACAACAGTCCTCCCTTATAGATTACATGTTAGCATCGGGGGCATGCGCTGGTCTGCTTGATCCCATTGTGATTTTGGATGTGGGACTGAGCGATCACCGCATGCTCCTTTCGAACCTTCATGTGCGGGTTGAACCGTATGATATTATGGTGGCAACGACTTTGATTGAAAATGACAGGAACATGATAACTGTGAGATGGCATCCAAGTACCTGCCGACAAATGGTGTTCTTAATAAATAGAGACCTGATGGTTTTTAAAGAGATTAGTTCGCTCGGGGTTAACGAGGATACAATTAATGAATTGAATGCTAGGATGATACAAAAGCACCTGGAGTGCTTGTCTAGGGCCTGTACTGGTGCACAAACACCGAAAGGTGCACATAAATATAGTACGGAGGTTGCGTTGCTGAAAACTCTCAAAAATCGAGAGCTGCGGTTGGTAAGAGCTGGTAATCTAAACACCCTAGCATATATTATTAAAAAAAAATCCATCGTAGCACGCTTTAAGTCCAAAATGAAATTGTTGCGTCACACAGCTCACACTCTCCAAAACCAACAGATGTTGGCACAACTCTGTAAAAGAAACATTAGAGAAGTATGGGTTGCATTGAGAAATCCCTTGGGAAAGGTGGACGAGCGTATGACTGCGATTATATCTGGATCAGTATGGCAACAATTTTTCACAGATAGATACGCAATACCAGCTGCTCACAGAGGTTTGGAGTCGGACAATCTGCATTTGAAGATGCCGACTGAGTGTCCCTGGACTCTTAGTGATGTTATTTGGGCAATCACTCAATTGAAGTACTCCAAAGCTGCAGGGCCAGATGGCTTGCCTCCCTGTGTGTATAAGGATGACCCACATTTTTGGGCACGATACCTATTGCCCCGTTATCAAAGAATATATCATTCAAGCGTTATTCCAGATTCGTGGCTCTCCGCAATTGTGATCCCTATTCATAAAAAGGGAGCCTTGAACGATCCGGCCAACTTTAGGGCAATTGCCCTTATAGATACGGCGGCTAAAATATTTGCTCAATTGGTATTGTGGGAACTGGAGAAATATATAACTTCTGCAGGTATTTTCTCCAAAGCACAGGTAGGCTTTCGGAAAGCTATGGGAACTCAGCTTAATGCACAAATTCTTGGAGACTTGCTGTCAGCTTCCCGTACCAAAGCTAATGGTCCAATCTATATGGCATCTTTAGATTTATCAGCGGCCTTTGACAGTGTCTTGCGCACTCGACTTTGGCAGAAGATGCTGTCGTATGGAATTCCACCAAAGCTAGTTGGAATTATTGCAGCCCTACACCTGAAGACTTCTTATAGGGTCCGTATCAATCCCGAGGCACTACTGTCTGACAACATCTTGAATGAAATCGGTGTGAAACAGGGCTGCAACTTGGCTGCTGTACTGTTCAATCTCTATCTGGCGGACATTGAAAACATCTGGGAGGGAACAAATGTCTTCCCTGTTAATCTTTGTTTGAATTGGTTGGCGTTCGCTGACGATCTCATATTGTTTGATAAGGTACCCTTTGGGCTGCAGAACAAATAAAATATTTTTAATGAATATTGTTTGCGCAATAATTTGACTATCAATTCATCCAAATCGCATATCATAAGTTTCACAACAACTAAGAAACCTATAAGGTTTAAATATGTAATTAACCTTAAAACTATAGCGTTTACGAATGAGATCACCTATTTGGGTTAACATATTTCAAACAATATCTCTATCGTAAAATGGCGTGGTATTTTGTCAGCCAAGATGAATATCTTGGCTGCGCAAATGAAAATAATCTTTATAAAATACTGTAGGTATTCTCTTATGCCTTTGCTATACTTTTACACCATGAAAGTAGAGCCAACCATTCTATATAGTTTAGATGTTTGTTTGTTGGACATGGGCCCTACTTTCAACATTCTGCAGGGTAGTATCTGGAAAAGAGTCCTGGGGTTGCCTGGTTATTTGCCAAACGCAATCCTGCTTCATGAACTGGGTTTATATCCCTTGGCGGAGAAATACATCTGGCGACTGGTTAATACATATTGCAAAATGCTCTCGCCGCCGCCAAACTCGCTCTATGAAGATTTTAGGGCAATGCTCCAAGCAGACCAGCCTGCATCCATTGTACAATTTCAAGGTCGTATGTCTAACATTCTGAGTTCTTTGAACATGTCACATCAGGAGCTTATTAATTCCCCACGAAAAGCGAAACCCAGGCATTATAGGAACGCAATGCTGACCTAATTGCAGGCTATTCTTCATTTCACACATATGCTAAATTTAAACATGCCCTTGGTCCCTCGTTTGACCTATATCCTCTGCTTTCCTGACAGGAATGCCAGACTGACCTATATGAGATTTCGTCTGGATTTGATCCACACGGGATCTCGTATTAAAAACTGGTCTGGGTTCAAGGAAGGGTGTTGTTGGGACTACTGTAGATTTTGTTCCAGCTGGAAACAGCCTGAAACACTTGAGCATAGTTTATGTATTGTGATTATTTCGAGCAAAAAAGGCCCCTTTTTTTGTGTAAATTTCTGGGGACCAACTCACTGCTTGAACGGAATTTTATCTGGTTACATTGCATGTGGGGCCAGTCTACCGCAATAATATTGGCAACAATAAGACTCGTAAATGTGATTGACAACGATTTGGAATGTCGAAATGGTGCATGTTTCCAGCAAAAGGTCCCTCTTGTATAGAGGGTGTTTAACACCATCTGTAAACCACTATTGGGGCACAAAATAAGGTCAAGTTTATTATGAGGCCGATGAAGGTTCCTTACTAATTTACATTCTTGTAAGGGTGATTCTATGAAATGATGCTGAGATGAATAATTTGGCTTATTTTAGCAAAATGTATGTATAAAATTGTTTTTAGTATTTTTGTATTCTGTATGATGAAATATGTACTTAGAAGTATTAGTAATAAAGCAATGAAATGTAGGTGTTTGGTGGAATGTTTTAATTAGAGGAATGTTAATGAAAAGAATCTCTTTTTGTAAAGGTGTAAATTAAACTTGTTTTTTTTTTACTACCAAAAACAAAACAAAAAAATAAAAAAATAAAAATAGGTGCCTGCTCAAATAGGCAGCGGTGTGGCATAGTCATACCCTTGAAGGTAATTCTGTCCTAGATTGCTAGCCAATGAAGGTCTTTCCTATCTGCTGTTATGTATTCCCTTCTTGTTTTCTTTTTGACTATTCTAACAGCATTGGTCTAAATTGTGTAGCATTGCAAGATGCACCCCTTGCTAGCTCCTATCAGGAGGGCATTTCCATAATCTAACCTGGATAGAATTGTAGCCCTTGGGATGGTGACCCTGTTATTTTCATTCAGGTAGGGCCTGTTGTGTTTTAATAAGCAGAGGTAATACTGACGATTTTCATTCAAGTTAGTAACATGCGTTTCTGCACTCAATGATGCTTCTAGATACATCACCAATTTTTTTACTTTTCCAAGAACTTGGATGGGGGAATTCTTTGATCTGGAAGGTCTTGTATTCTGGATTTAGCTTGGCCCATGCTTGATGCGATCCGAAGATCAACTCAGTTTTGCTCCCGTTCAAGCACATCCAATTAGCTTTCATCCAAGTCTGGATGGTATTGTATATGGTTGCTACTCTCCTATTATCTGTGTCATAGCATCCGCTTAATTCCGCCACTAGCTGTGTGTCGTCTGCGTAGTTCGTAAAATGGGCTCCAATGTTGTCGAGTACAGTGCATCCAGCAGCTACACTTCTTCTAGGAGCAGAGGGATGGAAGCTCCTGACGGGGTAAAAGTGGAATACTTGGGCACCTGTGTTGGAACTCCAAGGTGTGTCCCTGGGCGAGAGCATCCAGAACCAATATGTCGGTGGTGATCTTTCTCCACTCGCTAACGAACCTCGTCAGCAGGCCTCCCGCTGGGGTGCACGAGTGGGGATCCAACGTCTTGGCCGGGTCAGGCTTGCTTGGGTGCTGGCGCCCTGCCCTGCGAGCGACAGCAACGCTGACCTCCACTAATGCAGGCCTGGGAGCGACCTCTGTAGGCTTCCTGCGTGGAGGATCGGGTGGTTGTCTGTATTATGTGGAGAATCCCTTGGATGATGGGCTCGATTTACCCCTGGAGGAGCGAAAAGACGAGCGATGCTTTTGAAAAGTGCCAAGGTAACGTGGTGTCTCCATATCTGTCTTTATGGCTTGAAGGGATTTGTCAACCGCCTCCCCAAACTAATTTTCCCCATCGAAGGGCATGTCTAGAACCTTTGCACGAACGTCCTGACGAAAGTTTGTGGCCTTCAACCATCCCTGCCGACAAAGGCACACACGGTTTCCCATTTGCCGGAAACCAGTGTCAGCGATGTCCACTGCTACCGTAATGGCATGGTCCGATGCCACCTCCCCTTCCTGAATGAGGGCGAGAGCTTCAATTTTCTTGTCGTCGCAGAGGAATTGTAGGATCGGACCCAGCTTGTACCAAAGCTCCCAGTCTACAAATAGATCAGAGAGTAACTAGAGGACTCCCAACACTGAAGCATGCAGTAAAAATCTGAAGATGGCTGCCAGAGGCGGGTTTAGGGAAAGGACTGTAATTGGATGGGGGCAGTGCGACCCAGAGGACAGTGATTGGTTTAGAGGAGAAATACAGTTTTAAAGTGAAAGTGAAACTTTTTTCTTTTATCGAGCATTCCCAGCCTGAAGATAGGGAATATGTTTATGACAATATTAGCATAGAGGTTTCATCTGCTTAGTGTATACTTTAAAACCCTAATTAATCATTGTATAGTCTTGTACATACCTGTCTAACTGGAATTATTGGTGTTGCTCTGTGTGGACTCATTGTAGCCTTAGACCACTCTCACACTCTCCTGAGTGTAAGATTTGCTACTCTGGTGCCTTACTTTGTTTGGGTTTGGCTAGACTTAAGTGTCTCCCTGTTCTCCATAATTGGTGGGACTCCCGAAATCCACCTTACCACCACCTATTCACCACAGAACCTAAATGAGGCGTTTTGTCAAATATTAAGGTTCTTCTGACATGACATCCTTTTGCATGGGATCCCTTGTCTTTTCTGGCCTCATAGGCACTGCGGCGTAAACTGGTACCCGGCTCCATAGGGGCACCTCTTGAACCGGACTCTCTAGATCCGGACACATTCAAGGAATACATAAACTGATGAAGGAAAGTCCTCTGCTACTCCATCAGTGTTTCTCTATTTAGGTTGGGCATTTCTATAGGTAGCAGTTCTGAGGGTGCAAGTGTGGCATAACCGGAAGGGGTGTAGGGGTATGTACCGGACCACTAACACTTAGGACATGGTCCATCAGAGCCGTAGGATTACCCTCCAAAGAAGTAGCCAGAGGAGCTGCAGCCAGAGCGGGGCCGGAGGCCCAACTGGAGTCCCTGGTTGAGGAGGATGAAGACGCATTTCTCAGATTACATCCTTGAAGCAGCCCCTCATGACAGGAGACTGCGTTAGAGTCTGATATTTAACAAACAAATGTTCTTCCAAAAAAAAGAACCATGAGGCCATAGACACTGGAAGCTATGACGGCCTACTGCCAACCGGCAGCCACGGATTGGAAAAGACTGGTGGAGAGAAAATGGGCAGAAGGTCCACCGTTGATTGCAGTGACATTTGCATCCGAGTGAACCACTGTACCCTGAAGATAAATGGGTCAAAACCCTGAGAAGCTGGTGCTAGGTGTTCACTAGCCCTAGGCTTCTCCCCCCTACCGACTGCAACCCTATACGTTCCTAAAACACAGCAGCTGTGCCTACGCTAGCCGTCAACTCGCCCCCTTTGGCCGAGCTGTCTTCTATTTTGTTTATCAACTTTGAGAAGCCCAAACAGACAATGTCAATTAATGTCACCACAGACTGTAGTTGGGGAACCTATGCGCTGGTGCCCGACATTCTTGATGGCATGATTGCCTTTTCTTAGCCGATCCACAGGTATAGCTCGCACAGTGACGCAGCCCGGACATCGCCACTGAATGGGTGAACCACAGGCCCTTGTTAGAATGGATTTCTGAACTCTGTTCTGGTGAACAGATGTTCAGGAGGCCACCCTAGTTTAGTGAAACAGGGAACAGTTCTGAGAAGTTAGCCAGGACAATGCAAGGTAGCTTGGAGAGCAGTCAAGCCTGAGTCTCAGGAGTAGTGGGGGGATTTGAGGTCTTGGATGAACACACACAGTAGAACGACAAGAATGACCCTTAGACAGTAGTATATCAGAAATATACAATTTATTAGGCCCAGAACTAACACGTTAACAATGAAGAATACTGTAATACTACTACTTTAACACACACTATGTAAAATATATGTACAGTAACTTTTCAGTCAATGCAGTAAAGTGCAGATTCCCACCAAAGCCTATGAGGAGGGAAAGCAAACCAACTTTATCACAATGGCCAACTCCAGAAATCGAAATTCCTAACTTAAGAAGTCCAGCCCTACGAAGATTTGAGCCTTGTGCTCAATGTTTTGTTTGTGCGTAAAAGTGCTTGTCGATGCGTAAAGCTCACAAACTTCAATACGAAGGAAAAGTTAGAAGAGGACACTGGAGTGGAATTCGGTTCCAAGAGTCAGAGGCGGGCCTGCTACGGAGAACAAAGCTGTCCTCAAGTTTCGGAAGACTATAGGAAGCAAGCGCCACCCAAGCCAAGATTCGGACCACAAGGAATACTTTGTGCATAAACACGGTATGAATGAACTAGGGGCCACCGTTAAGTGGTATAATTACTCACCGCCCTTCCGGGTTCAAACTTGACAGGTTTGAAGGTTGCCTGGAATACGAAATCCCCTCCTTGGTTACGCTTCAAAGTACACAGGCGCTGGGTGTGGATGCAGTTTCAGTTTACAACTGGAGCTGGATCTCTCATCATGAATGCAGGACAAAGAAAGCATGATGCATCTGGTATGAAGGCACTTGAAGAAAGGTGGGAAAGTCGCTAGCAGCAACCGCCAGTGTCGCACAGTGACGCAGGGGTACCCAAGTCTCTATACCTGATGCACGCGTCTCCCTCGCAGCCCAAAGCAGTAGGGACAATGAAATTTGGCAAGAAGGGGCTTAACAGTGCAAACTAGGGTTCTCCCAAAGCTTGAGCCAAAACTCGACGTAACAATGCTCTAGCACTGGTGCCAAGGTACAAGCTGGTCAGTCTACTGGAGGGCAGAGGGACACTTCCGAGAAGGCTTGTTTGCAGGGTACAAACGAGGTGTCGAGAGTGATTGGTCCGGCCAGTCAAAAGGGTTGAAGCACCTTTGCAGGTTTTCGGAGATCAAGCGCAAAGCAGGGCTCTACCGGGGTAACAGCGGGCTCAAGGTGCCAAACCTTCTCTGCACGGTTCCGGACAGTCCTTGGATCTGCTTCGCTGCTCTGGATACTTGGCTCCGTGAATAAGTCGATTCGGACATGTGGGTGATCTACGGGTCTGCACTCAGGCCCCCTCCTCATATCCCAAAGTCCAGTGAGTGCTCACGCCCAGCTGGCCAATGAGTAGTTCTGCCCCACTTGTGCATGCTAGCAGTGGTCCAATCATGCTCTTGTGCACACAAAACATCCTGGCACCAGTAGTGTGGATTGGGACCAGACAGTCCCAGCCCACTTCCTGGGTACCTATACACATTTGCATGCAATAGCCCGTCAAAAGCGCCGTCTGTCGCGGGAGAATGCATGCCCAATTAAGGACTCCCTGGGTCAAAAAGAGCAAGGTGAAGGCCAACGGACACAATGGCCAATGGAGAAGACAAAAGACCTTGTGGCACAGCCATGACGGACACTAGCCACAGTCATGAGCCAAAAGCGGGAAGCGTGGCATGGCTCGGTAAAAGTTAAGAAAAATACATGAAAGCTTCTGCTGCCACCAGTCTACTCCTAGGCACATTGTACAGTTGCCAAAAAATTCTTAAAGGAGGAATTTCTAGGGCCTTAAAAATGCAAGGACCCCAGGGCGCGCGCTACTGTAATATACTTTGCGCACTGAAATACAGTTGCCAAACGTGCCAACAATGTCGTAAGACTAAGGGAAACAATGTTTCCCAGTACTGACTGTCAGAAGGACAAGTCAGTTCCCCCATAACGGTGAGTGAAAGCCCAGTGGAGTGCAGCTGAAGGCTGTGCTCCACTGGCAGAAAGTCAGGACAGGAGGCTAAAACAAAAGCAACAAGTTGGGGGGTTCACAGATATAGAGGTAAAATAGCTGTAAGTGAAATTTTACCTTACACCCTTAATCAGGTGAAGCTTTGGATCACACCCGGAATTAGCCAGAGAGGGGAACCTCAAAATCATTCTTGAGTTGCAAGAGGGTCACAAAAACACCTCCCAGATTAGGAAACTCCAGGAAAGGGTTACTTTGAAAGGAGAAAGAGTACTTGCCACTTTGCGGTTTATTCACATTAATGAAATCCTTGAAATGCTTTGGAAAACTATTCCTCCAACCAATGGGACAGCCGACCCAAGGCAGGGACCGTAAGCTCATCGCAACACACATAGCAGTCCCACAGCTGTTCTGGATGCAAGGACTCTAGGCAGAGTGTGCGTTTAGTGGTGTGAACCTGCATTCTGCAGCAAGCACAGACCGAAAGAACAGCTTTAACCAGTATAAGCGACGGAAAATGCAGTACTATAAGAAGCTGGAGGAAAAAAGAAAGAATTTAGAAACAAAAATTGGGCATAAAATAGAGCGCAAAGATGTGTTGGTGCTGAAGGCTCCAACTCCCCCAACCCAAAGAAAAAGGACTGGCGAGGCAAAGCTGAGGGCGATGTCTTAATTTTTATTTGAGAAAATATTTGTCTATGCTGGGAAAGAGCGAAACTCCTAAAGGTTTGGCGGAAGGTGGATAAGGACATCGATGTACACTTCATACCAATGTATGTGACTGGATACCAAAGCATGCGATTCGGCTTGAGTGCAACCTGTAGCTTGACTCAAAAGTTGGGCTTGGACCAACGGGCTACTTGGAGAACAGATACTGGTCTTTGGTGCTACCGCCACATCAGGAGGAGCTCAGAGCCAACCACAATGAATAATCGTACAGAGAGAACCTATCACTGGAAAGGGTTGCATGTGAGAAATTCGGTCAAAACAGATGCATACATTTTAAACTACTTTTTCCCCACACACTACTAAGTCCTGGAACTTTTCGGAGTACCAGATCACTCACATGTAAGAGTATCGGTAAAATTCTGATCTGAAGTGCAAGGATCAAAAGTGAATTGCACTGGGAGCAATGATGCCACGAGTGCTTCCAGGCCAGCCACTGAAGGAACAACGTGTACAAGTCAGCTTGTGAAAGCTGGGCCCTGGAGTTGGTGTATTATTTAAAACCAAACGCGGGAGCCATGAAATAAGGAAACCAAGGCATGGAAGCTATTGGACCATGAAGAATCCCACATTTTTAAAAAAAGAGAACCAATCCTAGGAAAAGCTAATCTCAAAGTTCAGGCCACAGATCAATACGTCTACATGGAAACGAACTGGAAAAGGGAAGTCTGTGGGCGTGGCAGTAGAATGGGTCCTTGGAGAAGGTAGAGCTCTGCACAGGTCCCTGCCTTCCCTTTGATTCTAACGTTTTTGTCCGACTGCCACAATAAGATTTTGAGGCGGACATCCCATGTGTCAGGAGCAAACAGCATAGGACGTATCAGTACACAATGATCAAATCCCTGCTCAGGCTGTTGATTTATGGCATCAGGGGGACACATCAATAATGTGAATTTACAGAAATAGCACATTATTTAAAATAATTATATGTTCATTAATATATTAAGTATGCACTCACCATCCATGATGGTCTTGGTAGGAGCAGCCACAGGACCTTTATTAGACCTTGCACTTGCTGATAGTTCTGAGTTTGTGGTGCCTGCAAAGACATGGGGAGCAATATTATTACCCGAATACATAACACTTATGCTCTTTCGATATGTTAGGCGCATGCACTCTGAAGATGTAAAGTTTATCACTTATCTAAAATGTTTAATGGCAAGTCATAGAATAGTCAAACATGCCGCACATGAAAGTAGCATGACGAACAACCATGTGAATGCCAAAAAGTGCTGAAAAATATTCTTGAAAGAATAACTGGAGGGAATATAAAAGTTGCAAAAAAAAGTAAAATGTATTTTACTGTTGTGACAAACAGCCTTCGCCTAGCGCTACAATTCCACATAAAATGGACTTCTAGGTTTCATACATGCAATAGAGAGCAATGACCTCTGACCCAAAAGCTTGAGAGAGACATGGCAATGAAATCCAAAATGGCGTCCAAGCCTTAAAAATTATCCTTTCCTAAACCATGTAACTCGAGGTCAGAAGCAGAGAAAGCTGGGTAATGAGGAGCCAGAAAAAGTAAACCAATGAAACCAGTGAGAACGCCACTTTTCCAGTTTCCTATTCTCTCTGCACTGCTTGCTTGGATCGCACGACAGCTCTCTCCAGATGCCATCTACCTTCCCCTCCAATAGCCAACAAACTCACTGTTTGGAGCTGCTTTCCTGGACTCTAGCCTGGGCTGGTCTCCAAAGCAATAGGCTGCAGCTATGATCGTAGGGGAGAGCTCCTCAGACAGTGGCTTTGGTAACTTCCTTTCTCCAATACCATGGGATAAGCCTTAGCGGGACAGAGGCTATCTGCCCTGCCACTCAACCTGCCTGCAGCTCCTATTCCCTGTCTGATGCTGGAAGGCTTTTTCCCTTTTTTCTAGCAGAATATGGTCTTTTCCTGTCGTCAGCAGGTCCATTTGAATACCAGAAGCTCCTGTGGCGACAGAGGGAAGCTGCATTATCGGTTTCTCCCCTTGGTTTTTATGTAGGTGAGAGGGTGCACTTTCTCCCCTCTAGTGGACAAGGGGTGTGGATTCTCCTGTGCTATCATCCGAGGGCTCTGAAAAGCACCTCAGTGGATTGTCGTTGCTTACACGCCCCCCCCCCACTAGTACTCCTATCCCTCTTAACGGGAGTGTGGTTTCCTGGTGAGTACAAGCTTTCCTTTAGCCAACAAGGGGATTATGAGAGATGTAGCCCTTCCATTTCAACTCTACAGAAAAACTCTGGGTGGCAAGGGGTGTCTCGCTCTGGTATCCATAGTTGCGCAAACTGGATCTAGCCGAGGTTTTGACTTTGAACCAATAGCCAATTCTGAGAGTGGTAGTGTTCTCTTCTAATCATCCCCCCAATTGCAAGGCTCATTTAGGGTCGGGTTCTGTTAGGTGGAGCTGTTGCTTGCAAGTGAACCATGTGACTATACCCTGTTATGCAGAGGTGGCTGAAGCAAAGGTCCCAGTAGATCGAGCACACATGTACCTCCTGATTTCAGGCCCCCTGGGCACCTATACTACGAGAAAGCCATGGAACCAAGAAGTAAAACATGGACACACAGTCAACAACAAAACCGTCAGGAGTCATTCGTGTGCCTCTGTGCAATTGGTGGTTCAATGGAAAGATACAGGAGCTATGTAAACCACACTTGTCTCGCCTGTGATCACATGGCAGTCTCTAGATTGTAGACTAGACAGAACTCTAGGTGTCAGGTAGATATAAGGAATGGAATAAAGGAATTTCCCTGCCTATTCCAAAGTAAACGTGTATTCCAATATCTGGTTGCAAACGAATGGCACTGGGTGTTGAACATTGTTACAAAAAGGTTTAAGGCTGCTTCATCCAGTGCTCGAAGATCTGTTCCAATTGAGCGTCTTGAAGCTGCCATTCGTGTGAGACCGACGGCTCCCTGCTGAGACTTTACATGAAGACATGAGACGTTGCTCTTGATAACCCCACTCCCAACGCCTTAGCTACCATAGGCAGAAGGACACGGTGTTGTCCCCAGGTTCTGATCGAAAGGAGCACAGGGCCAGTCATGTGACATGTACACACAGCAGATGCTTGGTCACGGCCCAATTACCTCATGTTGTAAGCTGGCCAATGTGTCCTTTGTACTGGTACTGGCAACCTCATTCCCGAGACTGATGCTATGAGGACAACGTGACCTTGGACATTGATTCCAAGGAGGAGCTAGTTCAGCGGTTCGGCTATGTGGAGGCTTGGAATGGCAAAGCTATCTTTGGTTGCCGGATGGATTTTGTCACAATGACAGATGTCAACAAGGCATGCTGGGGCGCCTGGGGTAGTCTGACTATGGGAGTGTCTAGTCTTTGGAGGCATATAGTGCCCAGCTCACTAGACCTCTGTTGCAGGGATAGAGTACACTGTTCATTATAGCTCGGTCGTAGGGGACTATGCCTTAGGGACTTGCGTATGTCTTCAATCTCACTGGCCCATTTTTGATCTTTCCAGGTGTACCAATCTTCCTAACCGCTAATGATGGTCTCCCCAGCCTTAGCAATTTTTTTTCTCATTCTTCTATCTCTTTTCCTCATCTCTGGTCTGTCTCTCAAGTCTTCCTGTCTTCTTCCATACTCTAGGTCTCTGCTACTGACTCTGAACAAGTTAGTGTGGCATTGGTGAACACTTGGTAGGGCTTGGATGGTTGTTTTTCTGGTATACGTTTTGGTCTTTGCTATCATTGTGCACTTTGGGTCCCTCAGTTATGTTTACAGCTTCAGGAGGTGATAGGGCCTTTCTGTAGCTTCGACTTTTATGTATCTATGCATGTATGTATACATGTTTTGTATGAGCACTCACATGGCTCCCTCAGGCCTTATGGAGCTAGAGGAAAGCTAGTAGAAGTAAACAGATGAAAATATGCATAGCAGTCCTCTAGAGGCCATTCACTGGATAGGTTTTCGAAGGATTCATGAACTGAAGAGGACTGTCTGGCGAGGCTTAAAAAGTGACTAGTGGCTATTTTGAATCAAGGTGATGTCCGACCCATCATGCTCAATTCCACGTCCATTTGCAATATCCTTCTTGGGCCTGCTCCTCTGCCATAGGTTTCCCTTGCATGCACCCAGTCCTAAACTTGTGAGCACTCGTTGGCTCAGAGGACTTGTTCTTGTTGCTAAAGTAACAATGCAGGTCCTTAATCACAACCCACTCCACGTATGCCTTTTTTTAAAGTGTGAAGTATCGCCCAGGAGCAGTGCTGGAAATGGACAAAGTATTGGGGGAACTCTCCCTCCACTTTGTGGTGGTGGTGGTGATGGGGGGCCAAGGGGAGGGGTGTTCGGATTGTCAGTGTTGTGGGTGGGACTGGAGGAGAGCTAAGTTTCGAATGATGTGCGTGCCCTGAATATAGGACACTGGCTGCTTGGCAGAAAACAAAGTGAATTTTGGGGACATAAGAATGACCACCAATTTATTAAACATGTTTGTGCAAGTTATTCAAACGTTCAGTCCTTCTGAGAATGCAATGCACACTTGTTATGGTGCTAATTTCCTCTGTCAGAATAGTCACTCTGACAGTAAAATGTGTGCAAAGCATGAGACGAACAAGTTACTTTCTTACTTGTTAACGTTCTTTCGATGGGATTTTCCGACGACTTATTCCACATCTATGACAGTAATCACCACAGCTGTGCTGCTTCAGAATTTTTTTCGGCGTCTGTGTCCTGCGTCGATGACGTCGATACGTTGTCCCTCGAGGGCCTCCGTCGAGCCGACATAACCGGACGTTATAAGTAGGACGCACGACGCCCGTAGCCTCAGTTGTAGGTTTTTCCCAGAACATGTGGCACCAATCTTCTGCCAGAATGACTACAGAAAGCCTTGCGGAAACGTAAGCTGCAATCGCATAAGAAATTCTGTAGAGGGGCAGGCTTGGAGGGTTCGATGTGGAATACGTCATCGGAACAGCCCATCGAAAGAACGTTACCAGGTAAGAAAGTAACTTGTTTTTCGAGGTGATTGGTTCCTCCGATGTATTCCACATCTATGACAGACTCCCAAAGCAGTACCAACGTTTGGAGGTGGGAAAGAATTTAGAATTTTAGAATGCCCAATCAAATTGCAGAAGAGAGAACTGCCTTACCAAAGGCTAAATCTTGCCCATGGATAGAATCCAGGGAGTAGTGTTTTACAAAAGTATGGACAGAGGCCCATGTGGCTGCTTCACAGATATTACGAATGGGAACACCCCTCTGCAGAGCAGTAGAGGCAGCCACACCTGCAAGCCTACCGGAGGGTCCCTACCCGCCAGACGGTAGCATTCAGAGATGGTCAAGATGATCCAACGGGACAAGGTCTGCTTAGAAACAGCTTGACCTAAACGCCTTCCAGTGTATCCTACAAATAGCTGATTGTCCACTCTGACCCGGGACATGCGTGAGATGTAGAAACTTAAAGCTCTCCTAGGATCCAACCTATGGAGCCTCTCCTCTTCCTTACCAGGATGCAGAGGAGGATAGAACAGCGGAAGAATTACCTTCTGGCTCAAATGAAACTCCGACACAGCCTTC
Organism: Ambystoma mexicanum; assembly: GCF_040938575.1. Classification (NCBI taxonomy): domain Eukaryota; kingdom Metazoa; phylum Chordata; class Amphibia; order Caudata; family Ambystomatidae; genus Ambystoma; species Ambystoma mexicanum. The sequence goes on along the minus strand of NC_090941.1, from coordinate 845,149,015 downwards.
GGAAGAAAAGAAGGACAAACTCCAAGGGCAACCCTGTTCTTACGGAACACTGTGAAAGGTGGCTTGGCGGATAGTGCCTGCAACTCACTCACTATGCGAGCGGAAGTAACCGCAACTAAAAATACAGTCTTAAAAGACAACAGTCTCAATGGACAAGAATGTAAGGGCTCAAACGGAGATCCCATAAGGAACTTTAAAACTAAGTTCAAATCCCAACCGTGCACCTGGAAAGGTGACGGTGGAAACACATTAGTGAGCCCTTTCAGAAACTGAGAAATCAAAGGAATCTTAAAATAAAAACACTCCCCAGATGAGCGCTTAACTATGGACAGCGCCGCCAGGTAACCCTTAATGGTACCCACTTGCAAGCCCTTGTGGGCTAACGAAAGCAAAAAAGAGAACTACAGGAATGGCACATGAAAAAGGATCCACATTCTGTACCCTGCACCAGTCACAGAACTTTCTCCAATGGCAACGGTACAGGGACTTTGTTGCGGGCCTTCTGTCCGAAAGCAACACCTCCATCACGTCTTCAGGGAGGTCGCAATCCTTATACCTCAACCTTTCAGATAGCAAGCATGAAGGCTGAGAGACTTGACCACTGGATGGAGAACCCGACCCCCCCCGCCGTGAGAGCAGATCGTCTCGGTAGGGAAGACGACATGGAGGGCAGGGTCCGGGTACCACGCTCTCTTGGCCCATGCCGGAGCAATAAGGATCATTCGGGAACCGAACCTCCGTAACCTCCGCAGCACTTGTGGATTGACGGGGACTGGAGGAAACGCGTACAGCAGTGGGAAGGACCACTCCACTACGAACGCATCCCCTAAGGCTCCTTTTCGAGGAAATTCCAGCGAGCAGAATCTTTCGCACTTCCGGTTGACACTGGTGGCAAAGAGATCCACTTGTGGGGTCACCAAATGGGCGAACATCTCCAAAAGAACTTCCCGAGCCAGCTCCCACTTGTGAGAGACCGTGCTCTGCCTGCTCAGAGCATCCGCCGCCTCGTTTTCGTCTCCGGCCAGATGAACTGGCGAGATCGAAATTCCCTGCTGGATGGCCCAGAACCAGAGCTGCATCGCCTCTCTGCACAGTGGGAGAGACCATGCCCCCCCCTTTTTGTTGAGGTAATGCATGGCCACTGTATTGTCCGTCAGAATCAGGACAATCTTCCCCCACACAGACGGCAGAAAAGCCTTCAGGGCTTACCTGATGGCCCTCAGCTCCAACAGATTGATATGGAGTCTGGACTCCGACGGAGACCAGCGACCGCTGACTGCCAACTCATTGGCATGCGCTCCCCATCCCGTGAGGGATGCGTCCGTCACGATCGTTACCTCCGGCCAGGGTAGCCAAAATGGAGCCCCCTTCATCATATTGCCTTCGACGGCCCACCACAGAAGATCCTGGGCGACCGAAGGCGGCACCTGAACGAGATCCGACATCCTGCCGGAGGACTTTGACCACTGCATCTTGAGAGCCCATTGCAGAGATCTCATCTGCAACCTGGCTCTGGCACCAGTAGAATGCAGGATGCCATGATGCCAAGCAACCTCAAGAACTCAAACGCCGGGAGACTCTGGGCATGTTGAAACTTGTGCACCATCTGCAGAATGTGAAGAGCCCTCACCTGGGGAGGTGAACACAGCCCCAGGGAAGTGTCGAGCACTGCTCCAATGTATTGGAGCCGCTGGGTAGGTGTCAAGTCGGACTTCAAGTTGAGGGAGAAGCTTAGCCTGTGAAGTGAGTGGCAGGTGACTGACAGATGATCCAGGACTTGCTCGGGAGAGCGTGCCCTGATCAACCAATCGTCCAGGTAGGGGTAGATGTGAATCCCCGCTTTCCTGAGATATGCTGCCACCACCACCATGAGCTTGGTGAAGACCCTCGGGCGAAGGTGAATCCGAACGGCAGGACCCGAAACTGAAAATGCGAGTCGCCAACCGCAAACCTCAGGTACTTCTTGTGCTTGGGATGAATCGACACATGAAAGTAAGCATCCTTGAGGTCGAGAGACACCAACCAGTCCTGAAGTTGAAGGGCCTGGAGGACTTGAGAGAGGGTAACCATCTTGAACTTGTCCTTCCTGAGGAGCTTGTTCAAACCACGCAAGTCCATGATGGGTCTCAATCCCCCGTCTTTTTTCGGGATCAAAAAATATGGGGAATACCATCCCTTGTTTCTCTCCGCTACAGGAACCAGTTCTATGGCGCCTTTCTCCAGCAGGGATTTGATTTCAAGGAGCGGATCCGGACTCAAAGAGAGCTTCCCCGGTGGATTGTCGTGAGGCCTCAGCTGGAAAGGAAGACAGTAGCCGTGGGCTATGATCTCCAGGACCCACACATCTGAAGTAATGGCACGCCATTCTACGGGATGCTTCGGCAGCCTTCCCCAACCGACGAACCATGGACATGGCCTCATGACTGAGTGGAAGCGGCTGCTGCAGTGCCTGAGGGCAAAGAGGCAACTGCTCGAGCGGCTTTAGCACCTCGAGTACCTTGTTTTCCACCTTTGGTACTCCTATGTTGGCCCCTTTGACTGGCAGCCCCCCTCGATCTACCAAAGGACGAGTAGTATCGAAAGGAACCTGCCCTCCATTGCTGTCCCCTAGGATGAATAGGCGGTGGTTGGCGAACTGCAGCACTCTCGACTTTGCTGCAGCTTTGGAGGTCTGCACCCTCTCAAGGCTCTCGTCAGCCTTGCTGCCAAAAAGATGGTCACCATCAAAGGGCATGTTGAGAAGCCGGGACTGTACATCAGGAGCAAACCCCGACTTCTGCAACCACGCAAACCTGTGCATCACGGTGCTCGCCGCCATGGACCGGCTGACACAGTCTGCCACGTCCAAACCCGACTGAACAGATTCACACATGGCATCCTTGCCATCCTGAACGAGGGCAAGAAAACCATCCTGTTCCTCCACTTCGGGAATATGTTCAGCCGCTAAAGATACACAATTCCACAAAGTGTGAGTAAATCTTGCCAAGGCACAAAAACGGAGTTGGCTGCCTTTAAAGCCATACCCCCAGATGAAAATACTTTCTTCACCCAACCTTCGAAGTGCTTGTCGTCCCTATCAGGAGGGATGGTAGGGTACGCTGCCTGCTTCGCTGGGGCTGTAGCCGCCTGCACCACCAAACTCTCCGGAGTGGAGTGCAAAGATAAGTAGCAGGGTTGCCACTGGCTGGATGATATTTTTTCGGCAACGACTTATTCACTGCCGGGAGACTCTCCAGAGCAGTCCAAGCCGCCACCCTTCTTTGTAAGGCCATATGAAATGGCAGCACCGGGTCAGTGGGTGGACCCTGATCCAGAATATCTGTCAGGTCATCCTGCAGAAAATCCACAGGTGGACCAGACAACCCCAAGCACTCCGTCACCCTTGACATGAGACGCCTGTACGAAGACTCGGCATGTGTACCAGGCTCCGGCCTGCCAAATTCAACCTCCGGGGAGGTGTCCAGTCCACTGGCGTCATGCCGGGATTGACGTAGGTCTTCCATCTGGCTATGACCAGACAACAATTCGCCACGAACCTCAGGAGGGACAAACCCTTCTACATCTGACCCTTCATCCACCTCTGAGATGTAATCCAAAGGCTGGAATAAATCCCTGGACGAGGGCACAGAAAAAGGTACAAACACAGGCCTGTCTTACACAGGGCCATCCTCTGGGTTTCCACCGGTCCAACGCGGCACCTCCGGTAAAGCCTCCTCAAAAGGCATCGACAGAATCAGCGTCGACATCGAACGAGGCGCCGACTTCTTCGACAACGGCTTCAAGGCCAGAGCCCCGAGCGTGTCCTTCGACGGTCTCGGCGCCGATGACTTCCTCGGAGCCAAAGCCTCGAGAGAGTCCCTCGACGGACATGGCGCTGATGGCATCGACGTCTTCTTAGAAGACCTCACAGGCTCCGACCGTCTCAAGGGCGTCAAGGACCGGGACCTGGAGCGGCCATGGCTAGAGCGATCTACCTTGTCCGATAGGGGCCTCGACGGCTCCCGATGATCGTGCCGACCGCCCGAGCTCGAAGGCGTGCGAGCGGTGGTCCTAGCTCATTCCTTGCCGGCTTCTCTCGGAGGCGCGGACGGAACTGAGCCCTGCGATTCGAAAATCGCCATCATCTCCTTGCGAAATGCGTCCCATTCGCAGGAGATGAATGCTTGTTGGGACAAGCTACCCGCCGTCTGGTGGAGTCCTCGGACGAGGACGGGGAAGGCGACCGGTGACGGCACTTCCGAGAGTACCTCGAAGAGGCAGAGGAATGGCGGGAACCACTCCGGGACCTAGACCCCCCTGGATTTACGCCGACGCGGAGAGTCGCCCCTCGAATCGTCGGTCAAAAGCCCAGCGGATTTCGACTTTCGATGTTTGGAAACCCTACCTACAGTCAACTTCTTTTGCTCCCGCAAGGCCTTTGACGTCAAAGACTGGCATTCATCACAGTCATCGTAGCATGGTCCTCGCCGAGGCACCAGAAGCAGACGTTGTGCGGGTCCATAAGCGACATCTTGGAACCGCAGTCCCAACACTTCTTGAAGCGCGACCGCGGGGTAGAAGACGACGAAGACATGATACTTCACAAACAACCAAGTTCGAAGAACCGATTCAACCAGGAGAAGAACCGAGGCGCGCCAAGATTCCGAAGCGAACACATTTGCGGAAAAAACGGAACTGAGGCTGCGGGCGTCCTACTTAAAACATCCAGTGACGTCGGCTCGACGTAGGGCCTCGAGGGACAGCGTATCGACATCATCGACGCAGAAAATCTTTCCGAAGCAGCACAGCTGTGGTGATTACTGTCATAGATGTGGAATACGTTGGAGGAACCAATCCCCTCGAAATATATATATACAGCTTGGGACAGTTTCATTGTTTGAGCTTGGGCTGTTGAGCAAAGGACAACTTTCAGGTGCGGTCTGAAAAATCACTGCATATCGTAGCTCAGCTGCACGCACAGAAACACTCTCTATGCGTGCAGCTGAGCCGCGATATGCAACCCCTCCCAAGTTGAGGAAGCTCTCTGCCCCCGACTGGTGCTGCGGCACTGCGACACTCGCGGCTGTTTCCTGAACACGTTCAGGAGACTCACGGCAGTCAGAGGCAGACGGCTTCCTCAAGGGATTTTGGGCTTCATCTCTACACGAACTGTGCTCCAGCAAGACAGCTTTTGCCAACACACAGCTCCGTTTTGTTTCCGCCCCAATTCCTCCCCTGCTCAGGACAGTTTAATGTAAGGCTTGTGCCGTCACAGTAGCCAGACATAACATTGGATTAACAAGAGCCATCAGTGGTTTATATTGGAGATGAACCAACCACCATATATATATGTATTGTGGAAAAGTCCCCTGCCTTGTTTTGTGGAATTTTTGTGCAACCTCTACTACGTGAACACGCACTCGGGAGATCAAAGCAAAAGTGGCTCTGTTCTTGGACCCAAAAAATTGCACACATGTATGAGGACATGCATTCTTCAAAGCCAAGACAGTGGAATCAGAGTTTAAGCTTGTGGCCATAATAACACCTGCAATTAAAAGGGATTCAATCTGCTGACACCATTCAAACCGGAACTCAAGTAAAAACACTTGAGGGAAGCCTAGCCACAAGGTCTGGGAGCTGTGGGATATGAAAACCTGCGATGGAGAAAGCAGATTGTGGGTGTAGGAGTAAGATGAGAGCAGAGCTCGGGGTGAGATACCAATTGGCAGGAAAAGGGGGAAAAAGAGATTAGAAGAGGAGTGCAGGGAACGAAGGAGACATGTGGCAAGAGGGGGAAAAGGAGGTGGTCAGAGGAGAAGGGAAGAAGGTGGCAGGAGGAGTTCAACAGCACGTGGCAAGAAGAGTTCAAAAGTTGGTGGATGAAGGTGAACAAGGAGAGAAGAAAGTGGTGGTAGGCAGAAACAGCTGGTGCCAGAAAGGGTACAACAGTTGGTGGCAGGTGGTGTTAAGGTAGAGTCGGAAGAGAGTCCGCTGAAAGAAGCCAAGACACAGCGGAAACATCTAGCACTAGTGAGTCTAGTCAGAATAGGAAGAAACAAGAGGGCAAGGATCACCCAAGACAGGGGGTAGAGGCAAGGCCCTGATATGACGGGGTTGAGCCCATGCTTGAAAGAGGAACAAACATGTGAAGTGGCTTACAGGAGGGGAGGTTCAAAAGACAGGTAGGAATAAGCTCAAGAGGGTACAGAGAAGGACCTGAAGTAAGGACTCTCAAAAGCACTCCTGTGGACATTGGGGGCAGGAGGCCTGATAGGCTCTCCAAACCAATTCAAGGAAAAGCCCAGCTGCTGCTACTAATGATGCTGATGCAACAACATCTACGAACCTGGCAGGGGGGTCCAGCATACACTGAATCTTAGAGATAAAACAAACAAGAGACTGGTGCAAGGACGACATTCTACATATCTGTGCCTGAAGTATCCCAAAACAAACCTTTTTTGACTTGATATAACAGTGGCGAGAAATCAGTTTTGATACTTCTATTTTGTGCAATTGTCCAAGCCTTGGGGGTAAAGATTGATCTGTGCTTGCCTTAATACCGCTGGAGCAGAGACACAGTTATCGCTATTTTAATACACTTGCATCTCTAAGAATCACTTGAACTAAAAACGACGACTTACAAAACTGCTTTGGAAAGGATTTGCTTTGTTTTTGCTTTTTAAAAAACAAGAGGGAGGATGAAAGACCTTCATCAGTCGACCTAAGGTAGAGTAGGAGAAGGCAATAGGTTGGGAGTCTCTCCCTAGTTCCATTTTGTCTTTTGTTGATGTGTATGAAAGTTTGAGAATGTTGAAGCAGAAGATTAAAAAGGTTAGAAATTTGACACTGGTGTAATCCAGTTTGTTGATTCATGCGCATTGTGTGACAGTATGCATTCTGCCTCTCTGAAGTTACCGAAGAAAGCATGCCAACTCTCTCAGCGGCAATAGCTATATATGTGAATTGTAAATTAACATATGAAAGTGATATGAGTGATAAATGGCGAGAAATAGTATGGAACGGAAAGGTAGCATTCAGAATCCCAAAACACACATTAAAGAGTATACTTCTATTGTTGAAACATAGCCTTTATGTTTTTTCATAAATGAAGCCGACTGATTTGCAATTCCAATTACTGCAAAAAAGGCTAAATACCTCTTCCTCGCCTAGATGTTCCTCTTGTTGTTGTGGTTTGCCCTCGGCTTCCTCTTGCCCGACCCCTTCCTCTCCCTCTAGCACCACCTCTGTTTGAAATTGATAGATTGTTATCATCTGAATCATCAGCATTTTCATCTTGTTTTCCCATGTCCATCATGTCGTCGTCACTGATGATCGAGCCGGAGCCATCCTCTTGTGATCTGTGTGCTCTTGCACGGTTTATAGCCTATGAAAAAGCACATCACTTAAAAAAAGAAAACAATCTCCCGGCACTGAGACAGGAATTGAAAACCGTTTCAAAGTACCAGTTAGTGTGAGATATATCAAACACTTAAGTAATCAGCAGGCAACCTCAGAAAATGAATACTAACAGGTCACATAAAAGAAAAATCAATTTGCAGAGTAAACCATGGGATCAGGAAAAGCTGAGGTTGTTTTGTTGTGATGATTACCTTATCTGAAACAATTCACACAAAATAAATTACTTTCCTTCAGTAATGTTCGTTCTGATGGATACAAAAGAGTGTTCCCACAGATTCCTAATTTTATGAAAACAGATCTGAGATGCAGTCTACTCCAGGTTTTCTAGAGCCATCAGGTTATGCTGTGCGACTCCAAGGAGGACTTCATCAGACTCCTTGGTACCATCTTGTGCCAGAAGTTATGTTATTGGTACATATACTTGAAGATGCCTGTGACATTTTTCACACTTTTGCCTTTTAACCCTGGAAAGAGATAATTGCAAAATTTCCAATTTGAGGACCAATATCCTCTCATCTCTCCCCTCTTAAATCCATCTACCACTCTGCCATCCGCTCCCCATGCCTTCTCTCACCTCTTGACTCCATCTCCTCCTCCCTTCACCTCTCTAGGTTGGCTCTCTTTTCACTTCCAGCTCAAGTTCCTCTGTCTTGTTTTCAAATCCCCCTATGATCTTGCTCCCCCTACCTCTCCTCCCTTCTTTCCTTCTACACTCCTTCTCGTCCTCTCCACTCTGCTAATCTTTTCCTACTCTCTCCTCCTCCTCCAACCTGCGCCCCCTCCCGCTCCTTCCAACTCCTTGCTCCTTTCCACTGGAACCGCCTCCCCCTTCACATCCGCTCTTCTGCCTCCTACCCTTCCTTTCGCTCTTCTCTAAAATCTTACCTCTTCCACTCACCTCCCTAACACCCCACCTTCCCTACCTCCTCCCTTCCCCTTTACCCTTACCTCTTACTCCTCCTCTTCCTTACCCTCTCCATCCCACCTATCCCCTTCCTCCCTCTGCTTGATTCTTGTCTCACCTTCTCTGCTCTTCTTCCCTCTCATTCCTGCATTCCCTCTTTCCCCCCATCCTTACCTCCTCTAACACCTACTACTCCCTTGCACACTTCCCCCCCTCCCACACCCTCCTCACCGCTGCAATATTGTAAGTTATTTATGCTGTTTTCAGGTTGTGGTTCAATTGTCATCTTATGCTTGCTGTATGTTTATTTGTTCTCATGTAAAGCACTTTGGAGTAAAGGGCTATATACATTCAATAAAATACAAATACAATTTAGTGTGTTATGCAGGAGGGCGATGAGGAATCTGTGAGAAGAATTTTTGTATCCATTAAAGTAGGTAAGTCATTTGTTCATATAATGGATACATTCCTCCCGCAGATTCTTCATTGTAAGACTCAGAAAGCGGTGCCCAAGACAAAGGAGGGGGGAGAAGGATGAGAATGTTCCTATGGTAGGGCATTTTGCAAAACCAAACTACCCATAGAGGTATCCTCAACCGGCCTGAGGAGTTATATAATAGTGCTTGGTGATGGAATGGAGAGAAGCCCAAGCTTCTACCTGACAAATGTCCAGAACTGAACTCTCTCTCCGTAAGGCAGAAGTAGCCACCTGGTCCCTTGCGGAGTAGGTGCAGAGCCCTTCTGTGACATCCTTGTGGGTCAACTCGTAACAAGTTTGGATGCAGAGCGCTATCCATCTAGAGATGGTCTGGTTCAAGCTAGCTCTGCCCTTCTTTAAACCTGAGAAATCAACAAGTAAATGATCATCCAGACGAAATATGTTAATTCTCGAAACATAAAATTTAAAGTCTCTTCTTTGATCTCGCCCAGGTCATCTTTTTTCCATTTCAGATGAATGCAGAGTTTGGAAATACATCAGAAGATGGATATTCTTTTTATGGTGAAACTATGAAACTACCTTAAGAATAAAGGAAGCACTACCCTGAAGGGTGACATTTTCTTGGCATTTGGTGAAAGGGAGGCGAGATGGAGAAGGCCTGTAACTTTGAAATGGTTTGTTCAGAAGTAAGCGCTACCAAAAACGCAACCACAAAAAAAAGAAGCGTCTAAGGACCAGAATGAACAGACTGAAGTCACAATGAGAAAAGTCGGGACAAAATGAAGATCCCAAGGAGAGACAATACAAATTGTGGGCCGATTATTGGATACATATTTGTAAAGCCCTTAAAATGGAAAACCATAGGAACAACAAAATATTACCCCAGCTCATGTTTTCTTTTGAAAATACAAAAGAGTCGCTTTTAAAGTGCTATTGTTAAGGCCTTATTGGATAGACAACAGGATTTAAAGAACTGCGCCAGTGGAGCACAACAACAAGTTGAGGTCTCTATCCTGGCACCAATTGTTTGACTTACGCCAAAAACAAGCATATGTGGACTTGGTGGATTTGCCTTGCAGAGAGCATCACCCAAAGAACTTCTTCATCGAGATCCCTACACCTGTACCTCAACTGCTGAAGTGCCAGGCATGACAGTGCAGCATCCTCACATTGGGGTGAAGCACTCCAGCCTGCATCTGAAGATACTTCCCGGCAAGGAGTGCACACCAGGACCTCCTCGTCCATTAATCAAGATCGTGGTTGCTCCGCTCTGTGTCAACTTTCTCAGTACCACAGAGGAATCAGTGGGAACGGGTAACACACATACAGCAGGTCAAATTCCCAGAAAATCACCAGTGCATCAACCAGGGAGCCCCCTTCAGAAATGTTAGTGTAGCAGAAGATTGAGCACTTCCTGTGCAAAGTGGTAGGGAACAGGTCGATCTTTGGAAGTCCACACATGGAGAAGATCTGCTGAACAACTCTCCATTCATCTCCCCATTCATCTCCCACTTGTGAGAGACCCCCGGGAGAGGACTCAGCACATCCGCCTTAGTGCTGTGAATAAGGCGAGAACAACAAATTACTTACTCTCTCTTTTTTATTTACTTTACTGATTTTCATATACAACCAACACACAACTTAACAGCCCCCGTCCCTCCTCCCCCGCCCTTCCTACCCCCACCCTCTCAGCAGTCTCGTCTTGTAATATCTCACAGTCTGATCACAAGTGTACATAATAGATACAGAGGATGTCAATGTAGCCAGTTAACCAATAACCCATTATTTCACTTCAGTTCATGAGTCCAAGGGCTGCAAGCCCCATCTCCAGTAGTTCACGATTGTCCATCCAGCCTCGTGCCTAAGTGGGTAGACCCAGCATCTATTTCTGCCAGATACAATCGGAATGGAGGCCAGTAGTCAAAAGGGTGGCTTGTAGTCGGCATGGTTGTAGCATACAGGGTTTCCCTCAGCTCACACATGTTCATGTACTCAAGCCAGGAAGTGAACGTCGGGGGGTTTCTCTTTCCCCATTTTCTGGCCACCAGATGCCTGGCCACCCCCGCTGACATACCTAGCAGTTTTTGTTCCGTGCGGGACCCCCCTCAATCAAGGCCAGCAGCCATACCTCTGGTGTATATACCAGTGGCGTAGGTAGCATTGAACTCACTGCCTCCTCAATCTTACTCCAGAACAGTCTAATGTGTGGGCAGCTCTAAGCTACATGAAAAAAATTGGCCGGTTCCCCACCGCATCTCCTACACCCTGAGGAGCTGTCGGTATACATTCTACTCAACTTCAATGGGGAATAGTAGACCCGGTGCAAGAATTTAAAATGGGTCAATCTAAATCTGGCATTCAGGAATATTTTCAAGGTCTGGCTACATATAAGTTTCCATTGTGCATCGCTCAAGTCGTATCCCAGGGTGGCTGCCCAAGCACTCCTGTATGCTGTGTACCCCGCAACCCTTGCGCTCCGGATCCCCTTGTAGATGGAGGAAACTAATTTACTGGAAATCGGGGGTTTAACAATGAGTTGTTGTACCAGATTGGGAACTGGGGCCCTCGGAAATTCGGGCCACCTAGCTTTTAATACCCCTCTAAATCTATAATACAAGAAGAGGGTCACTGCATTGTGTTCGCATCTATCTCGCAGTTCCTCCCATTGTAGAAACCGCCCATCTTGTATCATGTCTCCCAGTACTTGCGCCTCTAGTTTGCGAAAATGTGCTCCTCGAACACTTTTACGTGCGTAAGTGGTATGCCTATAACTTTATAGATTGGCCAATCTGGATGAAAGCAGGGCGTGGCACCCGACAGTCGACTCACTCGCTCCCAGGCCTTACAAGTCAAGTTTACTGGCTGAACCTCCCCCCTCGGAACATCTCTATTCCCCCATAACATTCCTAATAAGCTGTTCGGATAGGAAACCGCTTTCGCCGCCATGCCGTGCAGTTTAGTCAAGCTCGGGGGGGCCCCAACCCACTACATACTGCCCGCTGCCCGGAAATACCAATGCATGTCCGGGAACTCCAGTCCGCCCTGCTCATAGGCTAGCGTCAAAGTGTTGTATGCGATGCAAGATTGTTTACCGGCCCACACTAATCTGGACATCATTGTCCTGACATGGGTCCAATAAGGGCCAGTGGGCCAAATGGGAACATTATTGAAAATATACAGCAGTTTGGGTAGAATGACCATTTTACCCAGGGCCAATCGTGCTGCCTGCGAGATGGGGAGGAAGATCCACGACTCCACTTTCTGCTCTAGCCCCTCAAGCACTTTAATATAGTTATCCCTGTACAGTGACTTGACTTCCGTGGTAACCGTGATGCCTAGATACCGCAACCCTCCCAGGCACCATCAAAAGTCATTGCCTACATCGTTCTGCAGTACGCCTGGTGCCAGAGGGAGGACCTCGGATTTGTTCCAACTGATGTTAAGGCCAAACAGTTCCCCAAACCTGAGCACTTCCTGCGTTAAGGAAGCTAAATTCTGCTTGGGATTTTTGACATATAAAAGGATGTTGTCTGCATAAAGCGATATTATTGCTCGGTGCGCATTCACACAAATACCATGATGGGAGTGCAGATCCCGAACATGACAAGCCTGGGGCTCCATGGCCAGTGCAAACAAAATTGGGGAGAATGGGCACCCCTGTCTCATACCACGAGTAGGGTAGAGAAACTCAGAGGTCACCCCGCTTGTATATACAGCAGCGCGTGGAGCAGTATAAAGCAGCCTGACCCAACTAATATAGGTAAGACCAAACCCGGAGCGCCGCAGCACCTCAAAAAGAAAGGGCCACTCAACCGAGTCAAAAGCCTTTTTGGTGTTAAGTGCTACCAGCGCTATGGGGACCTCAGGGTTGAAGTTGTGCATCAAGGTAAATAATCGCCTTAAATTATACTGGGTGGACCGACCTGGTATAAAGCCTGCCTGGTCGGGAAGAACCAGGGCTGGCATATATGGTAATATACGATTAGTTAATATTTTGGCTAATATTTTATTGTCAGCGTTAATCAAGGACAGTGGTCTGTACGACGCTAGCTGTCGGGGACCTTTCCTTGGCTTGGGGAGCACTGTCACCAAGGCCGATCTGGTTGACTCAGGAAGTGTACCCCTAGACAAGGCGTCTTCATACATTTCCAGCAGATGGGGAGTTACAATGTCAATATAAGCCTTATAAAATTCGGCTGTGATACCATCTGACCCAGGCGCCTTGCCATTGGGAAGCGATTTTATAGCTTCTCAGACCTCCTCATCCGTAATGGGGGTATTTAGCGCTCCACCCTGCTCACTGTCTAGCCAACCCAGCGCTACCTCATCAAGGTATTCTACCAGTTTATCCCGCTCACCTACATAACGCGTAGCATATAACTGCGCATAATAATTATAGAACTCCTTATTTGTCCCGTGCAAATCTTTGACAACCTCACCATTCGCACCCATAATCTCGGCTATAGGAGCAATTTGTCTCTCCCTTCTAATGGCCCAGGCCAGAGTTCTGCTTGGGCGATCTCCCTCCCCATACCTCATTGTCATTATAGGATCTCCCAAATATTTTTTTTCACTCGCGGCTAGTTGTTGGTATTCCTCCCTACGTGCCCTCAGTTCGTCCTGTATCGCTGGGTCATCGGAGGCACTCTGTTTAGTTTCTAAGTCACAAATAGTGCCCTCCAATCTCCTCATGGACCCCCGCAGTGCCTTTAGAACCCCTACTCTCTTGATATACAGTACCCCCTGACATACACCTTAAATGCCTCCCATATTGTACTTTGGCTAGGTCCTGAGCCAGTGTTGGCTTGGAAGTATGTTTGGATGTCTTGTTCTATGCCTGCATGAAAGACCACGAGATGCAGCCCTGAAACGCCACTGGGGCGGAGATGGGGAGCCCCCAATATTGTTAATATGGACAAGGACAGGGGAGTGATCGGAGAGGGTGCGCGGAAGTATCCTAGCTTCCACAGCGCTCCTAGCGATGGCGATCGAAGCCATGATATAGTCAATCCTGGAGGAGCTGCTATGAATCCCAGAGAAAAAAGTGTACTCTCTAGCAGTTGGGTGCTCTTCACTCCATAGTTCACGGAGGTTATGGTACACAGCAACAGAGGACCATACCCTAGCTGCCTGCGAAGTGCCTGCTGTAGTGTAGCTGATCTATCCAAGTCTAGTGTAAGGGCTAAATTGAAGTCGCCCGTCCAGAGTATTTCATAGGCTGGGAATTTATTAATGTGCCTAGCACAATGGTGAAAGAAGTCTGGGCTGTCTGCATTGGGGCATATTTATAATAACATTTTTCGTACTGCTTATTTCTCCCGCCAGAAGTATATAACGGCCCTCTTCATCCTTAATTTGTTCATGTAGTCGAAACTGAAGGGACCCGTGTATGTATATCGCCACCCCTCTAGATTGTGAAGAAAAGGATGAGCAATACCTGTTTATGCCCCAGCCCGTTAGCTTAGGAAGTTGCGCATCGTTAGCCAAGTGTGTTTCTTGCAGACAGAGCACGTTGACCTTATGATTCCTACTGAAGTTAGCTATGAGGCGAGATTTCTTTTTGTTCGTGAATCCTCTCACATTCCACGTCATTATTGTAAGCTGCCTACTCTGCCCATCACTCAACCCCAGTGCGACCTTAGAGTAAAGAATGCCGTCATCCCACTATCTACATTATGCATGGTATTAAGGGACCAGGACCTGCTAAATTTAGAACTTGTGCCAGAGCTTGCGCAAGATGATATATTAACCCCATCAATGCCATTCCCAAATAGCTGTGAACATTTCCCCTCCCATTCTTCCCCCCACTCCCACTCCCCCCCCACGCCAGCAACCATAACCTACCGGCTCCCTGCCCTCCCCCAACAATTCTACCCCCAATCCAACCATAGTAGGAAAACTTTAACCTCAACTAAACAATTACGCAGAACCTGCGGCAACCGGGGCCTGTGAGGGCAGCTCTAGCACTCCATATGGCCATGGCTGACTCAGTAAACTCCTCCCACCCCCTCACTCCCCACACCCCTTGCATCAAAATGTAGTAACATTGCCCCAAGGTTCCAACACTCCTCTTCAAAGGATATCAGCGCCGGCTCAGGAGGGATGCCGGGGAGAACCCCCCGGTGCTGGTACATTCCTGGAGAATTGCTCCACCGCAACTGGAGCCGCAAAGAAAACCGCTACCCCTTTATGCTGCACTCAAAGCTTGGCCGGGTACATCGTGGAGTATTTTGCTCCCTTACTCCGGAGAATGTTCTTAGGCGTTTGGAAGGTCTTCCTTTGGTCTTGGACAGCCGGGCTAAAGTCAGGAAACAGTCGTATAGTGTGGTCCTCCCATTTTAATTCTTTCTTCTCCCTGGCTACTCGCAGTATGGCGTCTCTGTCCCAATAACAAAAAATCCTCGCAATGATAGGGCGTTCCGGAGCGCCCGGTGGTGGTGGTCTAGGCGCCAATGAGCGGTGTACCCGCTCCACCATGTACATGCTAGAGAGAGGCGGGCTATCCAGCACATCTACCAACAGCTGCTCAACAAACTTTTCCATATTGTCTATGTTGGTCGACTCCGGTGTCACGCTCACCTGATTCCCACGGAGGAGCAGGTCTGGCTTCGAGTGCTGATGCTTCTTCAATGGTGAAGCGCAGGACTCTGATGATGGACAGGAAGGGCCCCTCTACTCTGGCTTTTCTGGCTCGCAGGAATATTCCCCTGTGCGTGAAAAGGGAGTATTACCTACTGACGGAATAATGCTCAAGCCTCCCACTCCCTTCCAACCCTCCTCGATACCCTTCCACGATTCCCGTGAAGTCTCACCTTAGGGTCTGGAAGGATGAGTTCTCCATCCTGCTTCTGATGCAGGGGCGCGTTGAAACCCAGTTACTTCACTGGATTGAGGTTTGATGGGAGTTCAAAATAAGCTTGACTATTCAGGTGAGGCGCTGTAAGAGTTCTGTTGCAAGTTCAAAAGTTCAAGCTTAATAATGATGTTCATTGTCTTATTGCAGCAAGCGCTAATGCTTATGTCTTTTTCCCCTTAGAGGCCGGGGTTCGGAATGCCGGAGATATGGCGCCGACCCGAAGTGTAAGTTCTGGATGAGCGTTCAGGTAATGTCTTTGCATTCGCTCATTCAATGTCTTTGTCTTTTTTCCCCATTGGGGCCGGGGTCCGGAATGCCAGGAAGCGGCAGGACCCGAAATGAAATGGGAATGACCCAACAGGTAAGTCTTAGAAGGAAACTGAGCTTTTCCCATTTCCCTTCCTTCTCTCACCTTGTTTTCTTGTCTTTTCTCTCTAGGCTCTGGGAAGTGGGTGCGGATCCGGATGATCGCTGCTGAAGATGGAGGCGCCCAGGAAAGGTGAGTGAAGGAACAAGTTACTTACCTGTAACTGTTGTTCTCCAGCATGGGTCTGGCATGGATTCACATGCTCATGAATATTCCCTGTCGTCAGGCTGGGAATCCTCGGTAAAGGAAAAACCAGTATCAGTTTCGTTTCTGATCTGTCTTTCGTAGTAACAACCAATCACTGGTCTCTGCGTCATACTGACCACAGCCAATGACTGCCCTCTACCTAAGCACCGCCTCTGGCAGCCATCTTCAGATTTGGAAGCACGTGAAGTGGCAGTATGACCAAGTGAAGAGCCGCAGAGGGGTAGGCGGGAGGGTTCGCATGTGAATCCATGCCAGACCCATGCTGGAGAACAACAGTTACAGGTAAGTAACTTCTTCCTTCTCCAGCATGGGGTCTGGCATGGATTCACATGCTCATGAATAAAGAATACATAGCAGTACACACATGCACAACCACGGGAGGTGGCAAAGGCTCAACATTAAGCATTACATCAAACTCAACATTAAGCATCTTACCTCCTCACCAGGCTCACCTCAGGCGAACAGGTTGCGCAGCACTGCTTGGCCGACCCTGGACTCCTTCCTGGAATCCCGATCGACGCAGTAGAATTTCGTGAAGGTGTGCGTCGACCTCCACGTAGCAGCCCTGCATATGTCCAGCAGGGGCACACCAGAAAGGAACGCCGTGGTAGCTGCGATCGCTCTGGTGGAATGGGCTCTCGGACGGCCAGGCAGCGGTCGGTTTGCCAACCGATGACAGTACATGATACAGCCGGAGAGCCATCTGGAAATGGAAGCCTTCGAGAGAGCCTTCCCCTGATTGACAGGTCCAAAGTTCACAAAGAGTTGTGACCTCTTCCGAAAACACTTCGTGCGGTCCACGTAGAACTTCAGCGCTCTAGCCACATCCAGCGAGTGCAAAGTCCTCTCAGCCGGCGACGAAGGCGACGGGAAGAACACAGGCAACACCAAAGGTTCGTTGAGATGGAAGTCCGACGGTACCTTGGGCATGAAGGAGGGGTGCGTCCTGAGCACTACCCTCGTGTTGTGAAAAGTCAAGTACGGGGCCTTGCAGGAAAGGGCCTGGATCTCTCCCACTCGTCGTGCGGAGGTGATGGCCACAAGATACGTCGTTTTCCACGACAGAAACTTCAACGGGGCCGAGTGCAGAGGCTCGAACGGAGGTCCCATGAGCTTGGTCAGCACCATGTTGAGCTCCCACGCCGGGGCCGGCGCCTTCACCGGCGGGAACGATCTGAACAGTCCCTTCATGAACTCTTTCACCAGACAATGAGACCACAGGGACGACCGGCCCGTGGTTCTGGTGTATCGGGAGATAGCAGCAAGATGAATCTTGATGGACGCGTGTGCCAGTCCAGCTTTGGCCAGCGTCAGCAGGTACGGCAGTACCTGGGGAGCCGTAATCCCTAGAGGGTTAATCTTCTGTGCGTGGCACCAGACAGAAAACCTCTTCCATTTGTGTCCGTAGCATTTAAGAGTCGAGGACGCCCTGGCCTTTGCAAGAACCTCTCTGCAGTCGGCCGGTATGTCGTATCCTCCAAACTCTAGCGCTGCAGGAGCCAGGCCTGCAAGTTCAGCGATTTCGGGTCGTGGTGGAGGATGGCGCCTCCTTCCCTGGAGAGCAGATCCGCGTCCACCGGCAGCTTGATTGGCGGGGACGCTGACAAGTCCAGAAGGTCCGGGAACCATATCTGCCTCGGCCACGCAGGTGCGACGAGGATCATCCTGCACCGTGACCTCTTGAGCTGGTTGACGAGCCGGATTAGCAGTGGCAAAGGAGGGAACGCGTAGAGGAACAGGCCCTCCCAGGGGAACGAGAAAGCATCGCCCATGCTTCTCGCCTGGGGAAACCTGCTGGCGAACCTCCGGCACTTGGAGTTCGTCGCCGTCGCGAACAGGTCGATCTGGGGTGTGCCCCACCGTCGGAAGAGGCGATCCACTAGATCCTGCCGTAGTTCCCACTCGTGGCACGAGCGCAGCTCCCTACTGAGTGAGTCGGCAATGGTGTTTTTTATCCCTGCCAGATGAAACGGCACCAGAAACATCCCTTGGGCGACTGCCCAATGCCACAGGTCCTGCGCCTCCTTGGACAGTGCTGGGGACCTGGTTCCGCCCTGTTTCCTGATGTAAAACATGGTGGTGGTGTCGTCGGTGAAGATCCTCACCACCTTGCCCTTGAGGGACGGAAGGAAGGACCTGAGGGCCCAAAACACTGCACGGAGCTCCAGGACGTTGATATGTAGGGATTTCTCCGTCGGGAGCCAAAGGCCTCTTGCGTGCAGATTTTCGGTGTGCGCTCCCCACCCTTCCAGGGAGGCATCCGTGGTCACTGTCTCCTGGTGGGCTGGGGTCTGGAAGTCCATGCCCGCCGTCAGATGCGCGCGGGTGCCCCACCACCGGATCGCTCGTCGGAAACTCTCGTCGAGTGTGATCCTTTCCTCGAAGCTGCCCGTTGTTTGGATCCAGCGCGCGTCCAGGAACTCCTGCAACGGGCGCATCCGGAGCCTGCACATGGGAATGAGGTAGATGCAGGAAGACATCATTCCGAGGAGGGACTTGATGGA
The DNA here is from genome assembly GCF_040938575.1 of Ambystoma mexicanum. NCBI lineage: Eukaryota > Metazoa > Chordata > Amphibia > Caudata > Ambystomatidae > Ambystoma > Ambystoma mexicanum. The sequence continues at coordinate 845,130,340 of NC_090941.1, read as the reverse complement.
CCTCACCTTGGCCGCGTCGGCCACCAACATCTGCTGCACCTTGCCCAGGATGGTCCTGGTCCTCTCCTCCGACGGGGAGGCCAGAAGGGACACTGTGTTGAGCCTCGCTCCCAGAAACAGAGCGTCTTGCGCGGGTACCAGGTGGGATTTGGCGTAGTTCACGGAGAATCCCAAGTCCGTGAGAAGTTGGACGGTCCTTGCCGTGTGAACCATGACGAGCTCCCTCGTCTTGGCTCGGATGAGCCAGTCGTGCAGGTAGGGGTAGACGTGGATCCCTTCGCGGCGCAGCTGCGCCGCCACCGGTGCGAGGCACTTGGTGAATACCCTGGGTGCCGACCGTAGTCCGAAGGGGAGGGCTTTGAACTGGTAATGACGCCCTTGGACCACAAACCTGAGGAATTTTCGGTGCCCCTTTAGGATGGGAATATGGAAGTAGGCATCCTCCAAATCCAACGACGACAGGAAGTCTCCTTCCTCCAGCTGACCCAGGACGTGCTGGAGGGTGACCATCCAGAGCTTTTGCGCCTTGATGAACTTGTTCAGACGTCGCAGGTCCAGGATGGGGCGCCATCCCCCCGTCTTCTTCTTCACGAGGAAGTATCTCGAGTAAACTCCGGAGCCCCGAAGCCTCTTTGGGACGAGTTTGATGGCGCCCTTCCTGAGCATCGCCTTTACCTCCAGGAGAAGTTGAGGGACGTGAAGTTCTTTCCTGGCCACGGGGGGGACGCGCGGACACCTTCTTTGAAACTCGAGCGCGTGGCCCCGGGCCATGGCGTCCAGCACCCAACGGTCGGTGGAGATGGACTCCCACACGCTGACGAAGCTCGCCAGCCGGCCTCCCACCGGGGTGCTTCGGTGGGGGCCCGACCCCACGGCCGGTTCAATCCTGCTTCGACGAGGCTTTGCCGCCTTGACCTCCTTGGCGACGACGGCGGGGTCCGCCAGACTTGCCTCGTCCTCTGTAGGCCTCCTGAGACGTCGAGCGGGCCGCTTGACGGTAGGTGGAGAAACCGCCGCCGGAACCTTTGGAGGCGCCCTTGCCTCCGCTGCTCCGAAAGGGCGTCCGTCGTTGTTGCAGAACTCCAAGGGCCCGGGCCGTCTCGGTGTCCGCTTTAATGGCCTGAAGGGAATCGTCCACTGTTTTCCCAAACAGGTTGTTCCCATCGAAGGGCATGTCCAGGACTGTGGTCTGAACGTCTTGACGGAAGTCCGTAGCCTTGAGCCATCCACGCCGCCTAAGGCAAACGCCGTTGCCCAACTGGCGGAACCCAGTGTCGGCGATGTCCGTTGCAACGGTAAAGGCGTGGTCCGAAGCCACCTCACTTTCCTGCAGGATCTCCAGGGCCTCTGCCCTCTTGTCGTCCGGCAAGAAGTCCAGCAGGGGAGCCAGTTTGTACCAGAGCTCCCTGTCGTAGCGGGCCACGATAGCCAAGGCGTTGGCCGCTTTAATCGTCGTCGCTGCAGACGAGATGACTCTGCGTCCCATAGCGTCCAATTTCTTTCCCTCGCCGTCCGGTGGGGAAGTCGATGTGGAGGCCGCACCGCCCCCCGCTTTTTTCCTGGCCGCCGCGGAGACGACGGAGTCCGGGGTAGGCTGCGCCCGGAGGCACAGGGGGGCCGTGTCCGGGACCCGGTACTTTTTCTCGTACCGGTCTCTTCTAGCTGGCGTCGTGGAAGGGTTCTTGAGGAGGGTGAGGCCCTCATCCCAAATGTCGTCCAATAGAGGCACTGCGAGGACCGTCTTCCTCTTGGCCTCGCGCCGCTGATAAAGGAAACCTTCCTTCTTCTTCTCCTCAGGGCAGAGTTGGAAAAGCTCGGATGCCCTGGTGATCATGGAGTGGAACGATCCAATCTCGTCGGGCGGAGAAGCCCTGGTGGGAGGCGACAACGGTACATCCTCGTCGTATACCTCGTCGTCCGTACCCGTCGCTGCCGTGTCAGTCCCCGTATGATCCCCTTGGGTGGACGGGGAGGAGGGCTGGAAGGGGCGCGACGGCTGAAAAGGAGGGTGGATCCTTCTTTTCTTGGTAGGGGGAACCCCAGAAGGTCCCAGTTCTGGGTCCCCCGACGGGAGAGGTTCCGTCGGCAACGGTAGTCTCGTCCTTATCTCTGAGCATAAGGACTGTATAGCCAACAAAATGGCCGCCGAGTTGTCTCGCGGCACTGGCAGAGGGGAATCCGACGGGCGATCAGGGGCCCCGTCGGTACCCTCGACGATGTCGTCGTCACCTGCGTCGGGATCCATCCCGACGGGCTGGTCTTCTTCCACGCCGAGGCCGTGGCTTAAGACCTCGACCAGCTCCTCCTCCGAGGTTGAGGCCGAATCTACGACGACGCCCTGCCCCCCTTTTTCTTCCCCACGGGGGATTTCACGGGGGTCCTATCGATGGGCACAAAAGAGGACTCCCTCCGAGGTGGCAGGGAGACTCTGAGCCCCGAGGTCGCCACCACTGGTGTAGCCTCCACAGGCTGAGCCAGGGCCGCCGCGACAGTTTCGATAGAGGGCTTGGCCGGATGGATTAAGGCCTTCCCCACCTTAGGTGCGCTCCCCGCCTTATCCTTGAGGGGGGGGACACTGCCTCGCTCCCCCTCCGCCTTCGAGCTCGACCGGGGGCTCTCCAGGAGCCTCGCCGGGTGCTCGGCCTTCCTCTTACCCGACCCAGAGTGTTGGCTCGTGGTTGATGGTGCCGGGGAGGGTGCGCCCAGCCTGGCGCCCGTAGAGCCCGACCGTTCGGCGCTCCCGGTGCCAGCGGACTCGCGGTGCTTGGCCTTATGTTGGACCCCCGTCGCCGGGGCGTCCTCAAAGGTCTTAGAAGACCGCTCGGATTTCTTCCTCTTCTTCTCGCCGGACGGGCTCTTCCCTTCCAGCCAGTTGGCGAGACGTTGATGGCGGTCCTTCATGGTCCGCTCCGACATGTTGCCGCAAAACGCACAGTCCTTCTCCATGTGCGTCTTGTCCTCATGTAGGCAGTAAAGACAAAAAGAGTGTTCGTCCTCCTTGAAGACGTTTTGCAGCTGGCATGCAGGGCAGACCCTGAACAGCTTTCCGGGCGTCGAGCGTCCCTTCTCCTGGGCCATGACCGGGCCTGAGAAACTTCTGGAGTCCTCCAAAAGCGTAGCTCGACGAAATCTTCACCCTTGAGGGGCGTAGACGAATCCGACACGGGTCCCCGTTGATCGGATGGAGAGTCGGTGGAGCTTGAGGCTCTTTTGACCGAAAAAACGAAGTTTTTGAGAAAAAACGTGAAAAAAATAGCACTACCGCTCGAGAGCAATAGCACGAGGATCCCAACACATGAACGTGCGGTAAAAATCTGAAGATGGCTGCCAGAGGCGGTGCTTAGGTAGAGGGCAGTCATTGGCTGTGGTCAGTATGACGCAGAGACCAGTGATTGGTTGTTACTACGAAAGACAGATCAGAAACGAAACTGATACTGGTTTTTTCTTTACCGAGGATTCCCAGCCTGACGACGGGGAATATTCATGAGCATGTGAATCCATGCCAGACCCCATGCTGGAGAAATGCAGCGCTGCAGCGATCGAAGCAAAATGCTTTTAAAATGATGTCTTCCCTTTCAGGATCGTCGGTGTGATGTCCCCGTGGTGCAGCTTTAGCAGGTAAGGTCTTCTTTCTCCCCAATTCTCTCTTATCTCCCTTTGCAGGCAACCCAGGATGCTGACAGGCGTGGCTTAAGTCCAGATGCAGGAGCTGACACGGTGAGCGTCCAGCTGCGAGGAGCAGAACAACGCGAATCTTGAGTTGCTGATCGGGCGTGGTTTAAATAGCTTTGGAAGAAGTTCCAGGCATGTATCCTTCCCCGATCACACCCAGGTGGAAAGTAGTCCCACAGGTAAAGTAGTTCCATTCAGGCCTCAAGAGGGCCTGGATGTAGCAGCATGGTCTGCATCAGGTAAGTGCACATTAAAACACTTGAACACATGTCTAGCTTTATAAGCCTGGCGCCTAAGGCGCCAGGACAGGGGTCCAACATGAGCCTGGCGCCTAAGGCGCCAGGACTGTGTCCAAAGGGCCCCAGCTTGGGCCCGCTGGCTCTTACCTGGGGGAAATGATGCCTGCCTCTGGGGTTGCTGGGTCGGACCTGGCTCCTTGGAGGTAGGCATCATGACATCCGGCACCCCCATGATCCTTACATTGTACCTCCTTGAGCAACCCTCCAGATCCTCATTCTTCGCGACTATTTTCTTGACTAGCTGCTGGAGGGCTGATACCTTGCGCTGCAATGAGGTGACATTGTCTTCTGTGGTTCCAATCCTCTGCTCGGCTTCTTCCATGCACCCGCAAAGTTTTTCTATCTGCACTGCCGAGACATCCACTTTATAAGTGAGAGCAACTATTTTGACCCCAAGTGTGTCTGTACTTCCCTTCAGCGCTAGCAGCGTCTGGTTTAAAGCCGCAATGACCACCTGTTCCGTAACCGGTGCCTGCAAGGGCACAGCCTGGGACTGGCCCTGCTCCGAACGGGCAAACTGCTCCATCCTTGCCTGTCTCTTCTGATTTCCCATAGGGCCGACAGCGGGGGGAACCAAGCCGGGTACTCCAGCCCAAAGGATGCCAGCTGATGCTCAGTCCCCCAACCAGTCCAGAGCAAGTCTCACCCCCAGCCGCCCTCTTAGTTACTCCAGAGGATTGGCAGTCTAATGAAATAGGCAGCAGGGGCTCACCTCATCAGACAAGGTGTAGAAAGCAGGAGCTGCAGTTGAGTATCGATGTGGATCTGGTTTCAGGCGAGCAGATTAGCAGGAAGCACACTCACTCAAGATCAAGATCGACAAGAAAGTCTATGAGGCATACTCAAGAGCACCACTACAACCTTACAACAGATAATAGACACTGCTTGCATAACCAGTGCAGCACAGTTTCTACCCCTACGCTGTCACAGCGAGGATCAAAAGGCACATTGGTCGGTACACAATGCCTTGGTGTCAGCTTCAGAGTTGCACAAGTTCTTAGCCTCGCATGAAAGCTAGGTCACCCCCAGCCTGGATGCGAACCCAGTCGACAGGGGCAGCCACAGTTCCCACGGGCACACCAAACGTTAGAGTGTGCGCCACTCTAGGCAAGCCGGGCACGCCGCGCCACCAGGCTCCCCCTCAGCCCGCCGTCCCCAGCCACAGGGCGGGCCAGACTACTTGCAGCCTGGGGTCCGCCACACCTCCCCACGTCAGGACAGTCTCCAGGAAGAAGCACCACCCCAGCACCGGGGTCGGCCGGAGAGCCGAACTCACCAGCATCCACAACTCATGGGATCCGGGCCGGAGCAACGGGAGACCTGCTCCAGCCGCAGCTCAGCGCACACGGCTACACAGGCCCGACGGCTGAGGACCGCTCACCCCCGTGGTGAGCGACGGCCTGGCCGAGCACGGGGAGCCACAGGGCTCCGTGCCCTCACCCACCGCAGCAGAGTTGCAGGCGCCACGCAGGCCGGCACATCCCGCCTGTCACCACAGCCAGCCCTGGCAGATACGCCTGGCCACAAGTCTGTTTGGTCCGACGCCTTTGTCTCGAGTGGCTTGGATCTCTGCAGTTGGGTAGGCGGGAACGCCGCCACAGGCACTGGCACGCTGGCCACTTCCCGCACCAAGAGTCGCTCCTCCCCCACTCTCTTTGATCCAGCCGCCAGGCCCTCTTGGTTATTGCGCCTCACACTGCAGCAGTTGGGCTCGCAGGATCATCCGGGGGTGCCAGTTGTTGTGCTGAATCCCATCAGCATCTGTCAGGGGCTCAGGGGAGGAGAAACCAGGATAGTGAAAGGATTTTAAATTCAGCCGTTACAGGAGCTCCTCAGGCAGCGGCCATCTTGGTCTGCTGCGCAACAGCGCCCCCCAACAAATTACTTACTCTCAATAATGTTCTTTCTGATGGGAGTTCTTCCCACGGATTCCTCATCTTTTACATCCATCTCCCTGCGCAGCTGCTCTTTGGAAAACATTTCCGATGCCCGGGGGCACAGCACTGCTCTGAATCGGCTCTTGCTGACGCCTCTACGGACTGGACATGACATTGGGGCCAATAAGACAATGCATTACTTGCCGTAAAAGCATTTCTGATGGTTGTATCTGCTTAGATTCACATGCTGTGCATAGTCCGATATCCAGTGGTCACTGCGGAGTATTGCATTTTGTTTTTCGTAGTCGAAAAGGGGACCTCGACATGGCGTGTCTGTAACACCATTCCTATAGTGACGTGCAGTGTACCCACAAACCCTCACGCATCGAGGTCCCTCCGTTTGTATTTTTTCTGCCCTGAGGGAGCCTTCTATACGTGAGTGAGTACAGAAAAGAGAGAGAGATGTAGAAAAATGTCTATGTTCCTTCCATCCGAGCGGGGAGGAAGGGTGGACGCATGTGAATTTAAGCAGATACAACCATCAGAAATGCTTTTACGGTAAGTAATGCATTGTCTTCTGATGTTTGTTAATCTGCTTAGAATCACATGCTGTGCATAGACTAGCGAGCAGTACCTGGAGTTGGGTTGTGAGAAGGAACAGTAGAGAAAATATGTCTTAATACTGCTTGTCCCACCTGGGAATCAGATCTAGAGTGAGCATCTAGACAGTAGTGTTTTGTAAAGGTGTGTACAGAACTCCAGGTTGCCGCTTTGCAAATGGACTCAAGGGGAACGTTTGCAATGAATGCTATGGATGCCCCGGTGCCTCAAGTAGAATGTGCTCTTGGCTTGAAGGGTAGCTCTCTCTTAGCAAGAGTGTAACAGAGAGTGATGCATTGAACAATCCATCTAGATATAGTGGACTTTGAGACTGCATCCCCTTCTCTTCCTGCTGCCACCGAGACAAAGAACTGATTAGTCTTTCTCAGTGGCCTAGTTCTTTCCATATAAAACATGACAGCTCTGCGCACATCTAGTGTATGCAGGCTCTTTTCTCCCAAATTGGAAGGGTTTTGAAAGAACGTTGGTAGTTCTATTGACTGGTTGACATGGAATTTCGATATGAATTTCGGTGCAAACCTTGGGTGTGTGCGTAGAACCACCTTATCTTTGTGAACTGTTACGAATGGGTCTAGAATAGAAAGAGCCTGTAGTTCACTTACTCTCCTAATGGAGGTGATAGCTTTAGGAAAGCAGTCTTAAGGGTGAGGTCCTGAAGAGTTGACTTGTGCATGGGTTCAAAGGGTGAGCCCATGAGCCTGGTAAGTACCACATTAAGGTCCCAGCCGGCAGCTGGGTTTGCTATCGGAGGGTGTATTCTCTTTACCCCCTCCATGAAGGCTTTGATAACTGGGACTTTCCGCCATGACACCTTAAGTTGAGAGGTGGTGTATGCAGAAAGTGCCGCTAGATGGACTTTAATAGAATTAAACACTAGACCTGAGTCCATTAAATGGGTCAGGTAAAGGACAATTAGTGTGGGAGAGCAGTGGACTGGGTCGATGCTCTTACCTCTACACCAGATGACAAATTTCTTCCACTTGCTAGAATAGCAGTGGCGAGTGTTGGGTTTTCTAGCTTCTTTGAGAATGTCCATGCATCTCTAAGGGAGTTGTAAATGGCCAAATTCTATGACCTCAGGAGCCAGGCTGCTAAGTTCATGTTCTGTGGGCATGGGTGTAGTGTCTTGCCCTTGTCCTGTGACAGCAAGTTGTATGGGCAGGGCAGTTTCACTGGTGGGGACAGGGACATCGCCATCAGGTGCGCAAACCATGGTTGGCGGGCCCACATCGGGGCTATCAGTATCATGGTGACTGGTTCCTGGTGCATCCTGTGCACTATCTTGTTCAGCAGAGGAGTCGGGGGGGAAAAGCGTAAACAAATTTCCCTGACCATGGTATCCAGAGACCGTTCCCCTTGGAGCGGTTCTGTGGGTATCTGGAGGCGTAATCTAAGCATTGTGAGTTCTCCAGAGTTGCGAACAGGTCTATTTCTGGGAAGCCCCATTGGTTGAAGACGTCGAAGACGATGTCTTCGTGTAACCGTCATTCGTACTCTGAGGGCAGCGGGAAGTCTCTGCTGAGTTCGTCTGCTAGCAGATTGAGTTCCCCTGGTACATGTTGTGACAATAGGAACATGTTGTGTCTGAGAGCCCACTTCCAGATGTTCTGGGACAGCTTGGACAGTCCTGGAGAGTGAGTGCCCCCTTGCTTGTTGAGGTAGTACATGGCTGTGGTGCTGTCCGTGAGGACCATCACTGTTTTCCCTTGTAGGTGTGTCTGGAAGGCTTTTAGTGCCTTGAACACCGCAAGTAGCTCTAATACGTTTATGTGCTTGGAAGCTACGCTCGGAGTCCAGACTCCGTGAGCAGTCTGATGGGATAGGTGAGCCCCCCATCCTGTGAGGGATACGTCTGTGGTTAGAGTGGCTTCCACTGCAGGGGTGGCAAATGGTTTCCCTATTACCAGGTTTTCCTTCGACCACCACCGTAGCGAGAGAACCAAGGCCTGCGAGACCACCACTAGATGGTCCCATTGTCCGCTGGCCTGACACCACTGGCTGTTGAGCCACTCTTGCATTTCGAGCATGCGCAGGCGCGCCTGAGGTACCAAATAAATACATGACGCCATCATTCCTAGCAAGCGTATTGCTTTGCGTACTGTCACCTCTCGACCGGCCACATATTGAGGGATCTGAAACAGCATATTTTGGACCCTCTCGTTGGAGGGGAAGACGAGGCTGTCCCTTGTTCGAATTAGAGCCCCTAGGAATTGTTTGATTTGGCTGGGGTCTAAGCTGGACTTTTTCTCGTTGATGGAGAAGCCCAGTTGGAACAAAAGGTCTACTGTCTTCTGGGTGTTTGAGAAGCATGTCTCGTTGGACTCCCCTGTTATGAGCCAATCGTCGAGGTAAGGGTATACCGGTATGGACAACCTGCGCAGGTGGGCCGCTGCCACTGCCACTACCTTCGTGAATACCCTTGGTGCAGATGCTATGCCGAAGGGAAGCACTCTGAACTGGTAGTGTTTGCTCTCTATCATGAACCTGAGGTATTTTCTGTGCACTGGCAACATCAATATATGAAAGTATGCATCTTTCATGTCTAGTGTTGTCATGTAGTCCCCCTGAGATAGCGTATGTAATGTTACCATATGAAATTTTTGTGGTTTTACAAATTTGTTCGCTGGGCGCAGATCTAGTACAGGGCGCATGGTTAGGTCCTTTTTAGGTACAAGGAAGTACACTGAATAAATACCTTCCTTCCCTTACCTGATATAGGGGCACGACCTCTATTGCTCCTTTCTGTAGCAGCTGTTCTACTTCTTGCAGGAGGATGACGAGGTGTTCTGGTGACAGGCGTCGTCCCCTTGGAGGTCTGTAGGTGGGGGACCGATTGAACTCTATACAGTACACGTGGGCTACGGTTGTCAATACCCACCGGTCTGATGTTATGCCCTCCCATTCTGAAAGGAACGATGTTATCCGGCCCCCAACCGGAGACGCATGGGAGGGGACCCGAACCTTCGGGTCATTTGGTGTTATTTGCCAGGGTGCCTCTGGGGCTGGAGCCCCGGCCTCTGCCCTTGCCACGGCGTTGTCCTCTTTGGTTATACTGGTTACTGGTACCCTGATTAGAGGGCCAGTTGCCCGCAGTGTAATGCTGTTGCTGCTGTTGGCGTTGGCCGCGAAAAAAGCGCTTGTTCCCAAATCCCCACCTGTTTGGAGGCTTTGAGATTTGGTCTAAGGTCTTTATGGTGTCGAATTCTTTCTTCGCATTTTCCAGTGCATCGTCCACTGCCCTTCCAAAGAGATTTGACTCTTCTATTGGCTTATTAATGAGTGACGCCTGCGTTTCTGCCTTGAAACCGGAATTGCAAAGCCAGACGTGACGCTTCAGCAGAATTCCCTGCACCAAAGAACGGCCAGCAGTTTCTGCCGCATCAAGAGTGTTCTTAATGATGCTCTGGTTGACCAGAGCTCCTTCTGTAACTGTAGCCAATAAGCGAGTTCTTAGAGGTTCAGGGGCTTCTTCGATGTCCTGCTTAAGCTTTCCCCATTGAGCATCAGCGTAGCTTGCCAACAATATATTATTATTGGCAATTCTAATTGAAAACGCTGCCGAGGCGGAAATTCTTTTGCCCAAGGCATAAAGCTTTTTCCCTTCTTTATCTGGGGGTGCCTCGCTGGTTGACAGTGGAACCCCAGCCCTCTTCCTTGTGTTAGTCACCACTAAGGAGTCCGGGACTGAGTGACCCCTGATATATAATGGGTCTGACTGAGAGGGTGAGAACAATTTCTCGATTCTTGGATTGACCCCTCTTACCAGCGCGGGGGTGGGCAGTGATGGGGTGAGTCGTCTCTTAACTGAGGCGAGGATGGGAATAGTTTGACTAGTGGGAGGTTTTTCTTTAATAATCCTTTCGACGAAATCAGTATCTGGGGTGACCTACCCAGTTTCAACTTCAAAATGCGCTGCTGCCTTCCTCAGTAGCGCATTGAAGGTGGGCTGATCGTCTACTGGAGATGGGTTCCTGACCGGTGTGGTCCGAGGAGAAGAAATGTCTATAATGTCGGGGTCTGTAGACCCTGATGGTGACTGCCAGGGCTGTAAACCACCTTCACCTGGTTCCTCCTCGTAGCCCTCCTCACCTATGTTAGTGTCATCATGAAAACCTTCTCCCTCTTGTTGGTCTTCATTATTCACAAAATCATCCTCTTCCTGGAAGTGAGAGTCCTCTTCAGTGAGGTCGTAAGAGTTCATGTCTTCCTGTAGGGAGTTAAAGAGCTTCGGGTATTTAGCCCATGGCCCCTCCTGGAGTACCTCCCTTGGCCTCTTGGGTGTTCTATTTTCTGGGATGGCCATGAACCTGTCTAGCTTGTCCATACATGACTGGAACCTCTCTGCAGTCCAGTAAGGTAGGCCAGAGCGGTCTGGGAGTGAAAAGGGAGTTCCTTCTCCCTTTAGTTGCTTAGTTCTGTCCCATAGCATCGAAGATAGAGTCCATTTCGCCTTCTGAGAAACCTTCTCGCTGGCTAGGGTCTTCTGTCAACGGTGGGAGCTGTCCCAGCCTACCCTCCGGCGTCCTCAGCGTTTCTTTGGCCTTGGGAGCGGTTTTTGACGTGTCACCCATCGTCTGTCTCTGGCCGTCTTTAGAAGCTATACGCGCGAGGCTTTCGGCGATCAGCTTCTCCGTCGAGGGATTGCTCGCCGTCGCGCTAGGCGGTGCCGAGTCTTTACTGGCAAAGTACGCACTCTTGCGTGGCGCGTCGCCTGAGGATTTGGGGTTAGTTCCCTTATTTACAGAAAGCCCAGTCGCGGAAGCGGTGGCGGAGAGGTCTTGTGACCCTTACGTTCGGTGGAAGACGCCAGTGGGCCCGACGCCTCCGTTGAGGCTGTGGCTGCCTTCGTCTTCGACGAATGCGTGCCGTAGGGGTATGTGCTTATGTGTTTTCCTGTGTTCGTCCTTGTCGCCGGGGTGTTAATCCCCATAAGCGGGGCGTGAGCCGGGCTTGTCGGGGCCGGGGACGGACGACGAGGAGCTTGAGCGCTCCTTCGAGAGGTCTACAACCTCCGTTGCGGAGGCCGTGTAATCACTGTCCTCGTCACATTCGGCGGCGGCAGCAGCTGGCGAGGAGTCAGACCTAGACATCGCATAGGCTGCCCATCTTTTGACCCTGCGGTCCTTTAAAGTTTTGGGTTTAAGTAATTTACAGGCCACACAGCCGTCCTCTTTGTGATCGAGGGGCAAGCAACGGTTACACCGTTTGTGCTTGTCCTTCCAGGAAAACTTGCCTTTGCAACGCGGGCAAAACCTAAAGGGCGTCCTCTCCATAGCTGAGGGCATGAAATGTGATTACGACCTCGAAAGGGAGGGAGGGGAAAGAGAAAGGCATTCTCAGAGTGTTAACAAAGAAATGACCAACAACCCCACTCTCCCTACTGTGTTAGGCCGGCGAGGCCCGGCCACGTGTTCGGCAGCGCCGAAGAATCGCCTCCACTCGTCCCTCCGTCGAAGATCTTGCTCGGCGGAGAACAGCTTGGCAGCTACGCTGAGGGAGGGATCTATGTGTTATAGTTAATAATAATAAACGACCAAGGGTCGAGAAAATGATTCTGCTCGTCACTATAGGGATAGTGTTACAGACACGCCTTGTCGACGTCCCCTTTTCGACTACGAAAAACAAAATGCAATACTCTGCAGTGACCACTGGATGTCGGACTATGCACAGCATGTGATTCTAAGCAGATTAACAAACATCAGAAATATATATATAGAGGCGCTGTGCACCATGACCTCGATTCCACCCTTTTTCCTTAGCACTCTGACGCAGCAGGACCGCAGAACCAAGGTCAAGCTAAGAGGGGCAGGTAGGGAGGGCGATGAGAAATCAGTCGGAGGAACGTCCATTAGAAAGAACATAACAGAGATGCAAATCATTTGTTCTTCTAGTGGACTCGTTCCTCGCACGGATTCCTCATGTTTGGTATACTCCCACAGCAGTACCATGATCTGGAGGAGGAAGGATAGTCGGGACACCACCTAATCCAGAAAAATCTAATGGACCGCCATGCCAAAAGAGACGTCGTGACCAGACAGGGAATCCAAACAGTAATGTTTTGCAAAGTGTGCAGAGAAGCCCATGTCACTGCCTAGCAAATGTTCCGAACGGAGGCTCTGCTTTGCAGAGAATAGGTGCCAGCCAACCCTGTGGTGGCATGAGCCCTAAAACCTTCAGTGACGACCTTGCCAACCAGATCATAGCATTCCGAGATACAGAGCATGAGTCACCTTGGCAGGGTCTGTTTAGTCACAGCCAAGCCTGCAAGGGCACCAGTGTAACCAACAAAAAGCTGGTCACTTTTCCTGGCCTCTCTCATCTGAAAGATGTATTAGCTGAGCGCCCGCACCAAGTCCAGCCAATGGAAATGCTCCACTGCCTTGGAAGGATGAGGTGGAGGTAAAAAGGCAAGAAGATAGATCTTTTGAGGGCGATGGAAATCTGAGACGACCTTCAGGAGGAACGATGGCCTAACTATCAATGTCACCTTCTCTGTGGAGAAAAAAAGTAGGGCGGTTTAACAGGCTATCACCCATCTAGCGGAAGTGATGGCAACCATGAAAATCGCATTAACGGTGAGCAATCTTAATGAACAAGAATGAAGTGGCTCCAACGGAGTGCCAATTAAACATGTTAACACCAAATGTAAATCCAACACATGGACAAAAACCCAGGTAAAATACTTTGATGACTGTTCCTCCCACGGATTCCTCAATCTTAGATAGACTCCCATAGCAGTAAGACATCACAGAGGAGGAAATCAGCGAGCTCCACAACAATTATGCCACCACCTGTTCTGGGACAGCTCTGCCAAAACAAGACTCATTGGCGGATAGGGTATCCAGGCAGTAGTGTTTTGCGAACGTGCAGGTGGAAGCCAATGGCACAACCTGACAAATATCCTTCACCAGCATTCTAATTTGAAGAGATGAGGAAGCTGTCACACCCCTAGTCGAGTGTGCCCTGAAGCCCTCAGGGATTTGCTTAAAAGAACAGTGCGCTAAAAAATGTTATTGTCCCGATCTTTCGGGCATGTCGTGTTAAGCATACTGGAATTGATCATAACATTTTTTCCTATGCCTCTTACCTTACTTTTCCTAACTTTTACACATGTGAAAACGTGTTGGGCATGCCATCTTGTGCTAATCTTATCCGTTAATGCATCGCCCTAAGTTCAAGTGCGCTTGTGGCAATAACTCATATTACCCGCCCCTGAAGCTGACATCACTAAATGCGCTCAGCTCTTAGTACATCTCTTTTCAACGTTCTCTGTGCGCAAGTTATTGATGTGTATCCATGGAAAGGGCAGGACGCTGCTTTCATCAAGAAGTGTAAACAGACCCTTTCTGATCAGACAACATTCTAGTTTATTTGTCAATAGTTTCACTGTATTTAGTTTAGATCGCCTGTGGCTCGTTTCTGCTCGGTTCAGCTATCTTTCCGGTAAAAAAGCCCCTGCGAACCGTTACTTACAGTAGCAGAACTGATTTCACTCATTACTTTTGTTTTGGTTAAATCTTTGTTCTACAATGTCAACAATACAGCCCTACCGGTACGAGCCTGAGTATTCAGAGGAGGAACAAATGGAGAGAGAAGGCTGCAGAAACGATGGGGAATCCGACAATAGTTTGCAAGATTAATCACCTGAGCATGAGCCGCAGCCGAGTCGCATGGGAGACGTTTCAACATGGTGTACCTGCAATTGTTGCGAGCTCATGCCAACTGAGGTGGAGAACTGCTGCTGCCAAGAAAACTATGCTCGGCCTACATAGAAGAAGACACATCACCGCTTTGCGTTACCGAGCTCCATGACTTCAGGCAGCCTGCCCCACAAGGTCCGTGTTGAGGATTATGATGGTGCTTATTCAACAGTTTGCCCTCGCAATCCAAGTAACGAGTAAGTATACTCTAGATGTGATGTAATTATGACTACTGAGACCATTAGAATTTCATGTTTTTCTGCTACTTTGTCCTAAGTGATCGATCTCTCTGTAGAAATGCAGCTCTACCATTCCCAGTGCCTCACACAGCAAGCCCACACACACCATAGCCTCCCCCTGTCAGCTCTGCGCGAGCCCTGTTCTCACTAAAGTCAAGCCAAGCCTTGTTACAATTCTGTAGTATCATTCCTTAAATAATGTGCTCTGCGGAGAGCATGAGACTGTGACAAGCCGTATCCCAAGTGTAAATTCATCTCCACTAAACTACCTGTGCCCTCTCAACCCCCAGCCTTCCAGGCAAGGGTCCCACCAGCACCGACACCCCAGTTGCTTTCGTGTTGATACTCATTTGACCCCCATGCACTGACCATCCCAGAACACCCACTACAGCCCTAATCCCGTGCATCAGTATATTCTCCCAAAAGCAACACACGGCCACCAATATCACTAGGATCCAAGCAATGCAATTGGTACATCAAACCTCTGGGGTGTGTTATTATTTCTTTTTGCATATCATTGGGACTTGTGCTGTAAGGGGTCACGCCTTTATTTTTCTAAGGCCAACTATGCCATCGAATTTCGGATGCACTTTTTGAAGTTGGGTGGTACACTTATCAAGTTCATTCAATAAAAATATGAATGTTTCTCTTTCACAGGTGGTACAGGCTGGTGGCCTATCGTTCGTTTACATGGTGGCTTCATGGGAGGCTTGGATACCGTGTTCGACGAGTAACAACCGCCTGTGTAATTCGTGCCATTCACGAGAAATTCCCCAGTGACAGCGGACAGTACAGGGGATTTTCTCACACTGTACTTCAACCACAAGTATACAATTTTTAGTTTGTTGGTGCCATCAACATCACCCAATTAAATAAAATACAACTCATTAAATACGGATATTTCTTTCAGTTTTTCGCTGAGCCAAGAATACGCACAATCGTCTATGAGTGTCATGAAAGAATGGTTGGTGCCAAGGGTGGACTGGGAACGAATGGAGGCACTGAAAATAATTTGCAAAGTGGTCCCATATTACACAGTTTGAGCTAGCTCCACCCTTTTCTTATGATGTAATGTAAAAATAAAATACAAAATAGTCACAGAGTGCAGAGTACCCCTTAGGCCATTCCAGACTTGATTGGTGCACTTTTGCGCTCACCTTGTCCCCATCCATCCATCCCCCTTCCAGTGTCAATGGCATTTCACACCTATGACCGTGTGCTTCCAAGGGGCCTGGGTGGGTGTGACCGCTCAAGTTGTCAAATACCATGTACACTTCAAAGGGATCTTCCGTACGGTCACCATTGTCCACATAGCCTCCCCAGACCCTGTGTCTTCAGACTCCCCTCTTCAAGTCCCAGCCCCTGCAATCAACAAACGTTTGTGTCCCTTCAGCATTGTTCGGGCCTTTTCGCGCTCGCCTCATGCCCATTCACACACCCTTCCAGTGTCAATGGCATTTCACACCTATGACCGTGCGCTCCCAAGGGGGCTGGGTGGGTGTGATCGCTCATGTTGTCAAACACCATGTACACTTCAAAGGGATGTTCTGCACAGTCACCATTGTCCATATGGCCCCGCCAGACCCTGTGTCTCCAGACTCCCCTCTTCGGGTCCAGCCATCCCCCTCACTCCATCCCTCCACAGTATCAATGGCAGTTTGCACCTAAGACCATGCACAAATAAACAGGTGTGTATCGTTATCCTAGATCTGTACTTGTTGGACACTTCTACTGTGAAACTGGAACTAGCCCTCTTTAGCTCACCGATTTGCCACCTTTGTGGGCTATCAGGTTTGTGTCTTGTGGACCTACATATTGTCTGGCGAGCTCTCTTGCAATCACTGGTAGCTCCCTTCAAGGGCCCATGATTTTATGTTGTCCACATGGCCATGACATTCAGTTTCTCCATACTCCCCTCTTCAAGACAACTTCCCTGCAATCAAGCGATGTTTTTGTCCAATGAGCAGTGTTCATTGCCTTTTGCGCTCAACTCGTCCCCATCCATCCTCCTTTCTCGTGCAGCGTTTGAATATTACCCAGGTGAGTATTTTGATGATAAGGTGATGCAAATTGAGCTTGTTAATAAATATATATTCAGCAACAGTTGTCATATTGTTGTGACCCTTGCCCGTGGCCCTCACTGGCAAGTCAGCCTTACAGTTAGGGCCAGGTCAAAGGCCTTAAAACATCATCCAAGACTCTTAGAGTCAGTCCTGGCACCTTTGGCTCCAGGCTCCTAATCATCATGAAGACTAACATTAGAATGGGACTATTTACTTGGGACTATTTAACTTGGGGGAGGGGGGTTTCAGCCAACATGGAGGCACACAAATAGCTCAGTTACAAGGAACTGAGCTATGCGGTCTAGTCTTTTGGGTGTCGCTGGTCTGGGACTATTTTACCTGAGACTATTTAAACCACACCCAAACAGCAGAACATGCTTTGCGTTATTCTGCTGTGAGCAACGTAATGCTCACTGTGTCCAGTTCTTTGATGCCAGGTTACCTGAAACCAAGAACCTGCAGAGAGAGAAAGAACAGTATGAAACTTACCTGGAACAGTATCCCGTCTTCAATCTATCACCAATTCATTTCCACTCACCTGAAGGTACGAACTTCATCATCCGGCACCACATGCATCCTGGAATACCATAACCTGGAAAGAGGAGAAAGAAAGACAGCATTAGTAAGCGTTTACTCACTTTCCTTCCAAATGAAGAAAGCCACACAATTCTTAACTGGCTAGTCATCTCCTGGTCAGTATCATTGCTGGAACATTACGGCGCTTGGCGAGGAACATCGCAACCTGCAAGGAGAGAAAAAACACAGGTTAGCAATATAAAAGGCGAGCATCGAGCATTACTCACCGGACAACATTAGGCACACCGCGCTTTCGCCTACCGAACCATGCTCATCTTCAAACTGCATGACAACACCAAAATACCTTTCCATACCTAAAAGGAAAGAAGCAAGACATTATTATTCGAACTAAGCAGAACATAAGAACTGCATATAAAGACTGTAAAGCAGCAAACCTACTGAGTCGCAGCAGGCCTGGATTCCCACATGGAGGCTTGCACCAGTGAAGTAACTTGGTCGCTGCGCGCCCCCCACATCTATGTGCCCCTGCCACGAGGAGCAGGACGGAGAATTCACCTTTTACAATATTAAGGTGAGGAGGGGGCCCAAGGGGGAGGAAGGAATTGAGGGCAAGGGAGGTGGGGAAACAAAGATATTCTGGTATTGAATCCAGCTCTCCTATATTGCAGACCCATCTTGACTAAGAAATCGTGTTACCAAGGAGTTGTGTTTTCAGGGTCATGTGCTCGTTGTCGCAGGCTGAAACTGTTTCGATGTGGTGTGTTCAGGAACTCGCGATAAGGAGGGTGTCTTGTCATGGTTCACCTGATGCCTGAGAGATAGTGTAGAAGCGGTCTCATAACGGGTAGAGGGGGAATGGTCCCAAGAGCAGAAGGACCTAATCGGGCCCTATGGACAGTGAACCTTATCTCCATTTGGGGTTGGATGTCTGTTCGATGTGCGTTTGCTTAGGAAATCTGCCCACAGGACTTCACACTGTGTTGCCCTGCCGTGGAGTGATGCAGTAATTTTCTCCATAGTACATATGTTCATTGCAACATTAATCCATTCATTCTCGGTCGGGGTCGTAATTGATTTCCATTTGGTGGCAAGTAGTGCCCGAGCAGCGAGCAACAGATGGGGAGCTAGGCCTTGGACTCTCTGCCACTCGGCCTCCATTTTCTAGAGACCGAACAGGACAAGATGGGGGTGCGCCGTTCTTTGAATCCCGTCCAGGTGTCTAATCCACCCCAAGACCTCATCCCAATAGATCTGAATCTTAGGACATCCCCACCACATGTGCCAATAGTCTGCGACTTGTCCACATTGACGCCAACAGAAGGGGGAGGATGATTGATACATTTTGGATAGTTTGTAAGGGTCGTACTGCCAGCGGTGCAAGAGTTTGATGGAATGGAGTTTATATTGGCACGATATGGAAGTGCGTGTTGCCATGCGGCACATTTTATCCCACACGTCTTCATTAATTTCCAACCCCATGTCATTCCCCCAACGTGCTCTGAGGTTATTTGTGTTCCCTCCACCCATCTCCACTAGTAATTTGTACATGGCAGAAATCAGGCCCTTCCTGTCAGTCTTGGAGTCCAACAGTTTTTCGAAGGGGGTGAGCTCCCTACTCAGTTTTTACTTCCATGCTGTCTTTGTTAAGACCCCTTTGATCTCTAAGCAGTGGAAAGTGGACAGCACGCCTATATCCAGGGCCTCTGTTAGCTCCGGGAGAGTGATGAAGGAATTGTTTCGGAGAAGCTGGCCCACCCTTTCAAGTCCTGCTTCATACCACGCCTGGAATCTTTCAACATTGGGGATGTGGTTATTTAAGCCCAGGGACCATAGGTGGCTCAGTGGAGATGGCCATGTTGTGATTTCTCTCATCTCTGGACCCTCCCTCCATATTTCCCATATGGTGGCAAAGAGCGGATGCTCCTTCGTCCTCCTCAACACTCTCTTTCGTGGGGCCCATAGCCACTCCGAGAGTATTGTTGGGTCTAAATAGTGGTTGTCCATTGCTATCGACTGTGGTTCTTTTTGGTTACGTAAGTGAGGGACGAGCACCGTAATTGGGCAGCAACATAATACTTCTTGAGGTCTGGGAGGCCTATCCCTCCTTTATCTTTGGGCAACGTTAATGTGTTGTAGGCGATCCTGGCTTTTTTCCCACGCCACAAGAATTTCATGGTCGCTTTTCTAACCTCGGTGAAGTATTGCTCCGGTATTTTAATGGGAAGCATCTGAAAGGGGTAGAGAAACCTCGGGAGACAAGTAATTTTAATGGCGTTAAGCCGGCCAAGCGACGAGATTGTCAATTTGTCCCACATGGCAAGATCTGCATGGAATTTGGCAAGAAGCTGTGGAAAGTTCGCTTCATAAGGAGTGTCTATTTGTTTCGTAATTCGAATCCCTAAATATCGCATGGTGTCATGCTCAAGCGTCAGTCCAAGGAACAAATATTTTGTTTTGTTTACCTCTGTCGCCCCCTGGAGAGGGAACAATATGGATTTGGACCGATTGACCTTGAACCCTGATAACAGACCATATTCTTCAAGGAGGGATATAGCTCGGGGAATGGATCTTTCAGGATTGACCACATGCAATAGAATGTCGTCGCATGTCCGTTCTTATCTTGCGTGCTAATGGTTCAAGCGATAAAGCAAACAGGATGGCCGACAGTGGGCATCCCTGTCGAATATCCCGCTTCAGTTGGAACTACCTAGAATATACCCCATTTACAAATACCGAAGCTGTAGGCATCGAATAGACCGCCTGGATTCCCTTTCTAAGCTTGGGGCCCATCCCAATTTTTCGAAGGACTCCCATTAGAAAGTCCCAATCTACCCTATCAAATGCTTTTTCTGCATCGATGGAAAATAGTGAGGGATCAGTGTTCAGGTTGTGGGAGGCATGTACTAAGTGCAGGGTCTTGCGCATGGTGTCTGCACCCTGGCGACCCAGTATAAAGCCCACCTGTTCAGGGTGGATGAGGCGGGACATGTATGTTTCAATTCTAGCTGCCAAAACCCTTGTGTATATCTTTGCATCTAAGTTGAGTAGTGAGATAGGACGATATGATCCGCATTTCTTGGGATCTCTCCCTTCTTTTGGGATGACAGTTATGAGTGCTTTGACAAATGAGTCCGGAGGTTTCCCCATCTCCAGGATCTCATTAAATAGTTTCATTAGAAAGGGTGTAAGCTCTGAGGCAAATGTCTTGTAAAAACCTGCAGTATACCAGTCTTCGCCTGGGGATTCACCTAGTGTTAGTCGTTTGATGGCCTCTTGAATCTCCTCCTCAGTTATGGGGGCGTCCAGGGTCTCAGACTCAATGTATGTCAGTTTAGGCATATCGATATCAGCTCAATAGGATCTAATGCTAGACGGGTCCGATTCCGTCTCTGGGGTATACAGGGCTTCATAGAAGTCTGCAAAGGCTTCGGGGATGGTGGTCCTACTTATAACCGTGTTGGGTCCTCCATCAACTATTTCCTGTACTGTGCGTTCTGCCTGCTCTGCTCGTAGCCTGGCCGCCAACAACGGGTCTGCTTTGTCTCTCTTCTCATAAATTGTTTGTCTTAGGAAAAGAAGTTTACGAGCTATTTGGTCGTGTTCTAGGAGTTCCTCCCTTTTTTTCCTTACTTCACTGGCTTTTTCATGGTCCATTACGTCCCCTTCCTTTGCTTCATTATCTAGTTGGGCGCTTTCTCTACGGAGTCGATTTTCAATCAGGGTTCTCTCTCTCTTTTTATTGGCTCCCTCCCTCAACAGGACCCCCCTCCAGGTTGCTTTGCCCGCATCCCAAACCCCTTGTGTAGAGACCTCTCCGGTATCGTTCAATCGAAAGTAATCAGAAATTTCAGTTTCCATCTCCGATTTAAAAACAGGGTCTTTCCATAGGGTCTCGTTGCATCTCCATTTTCCACCTCTAATTGGTAGGGATTCCCATATTATATCGGCGGTCACCATGTCATGGTCAGACCATGTGATCGGTGTGATTTGTGTGTGTGAGGCCGTATCGCATAGATCTCTTGAGAGGTAGAGGTAGTCAATGTGGGTGAGTGTATTGTGTGGGGCTGAGAAAAAGGTGTAAGCTCTCACCGTGGGGTGCATTCGTCTCCACACATCAGTCAATCCATACAATTCCATCATCGCCCTGAATTGGGCGTGGTCTCCTCTGAGTTTATCACGTGTTTCTGGGTTACCAGGTTTCCAATCTAACGTGGGATCTGCCCATGTATTAAAATCTCCTCCAAGGATGATATGGCCGGTTGACTCTAGCATGATTTTGGGGATTGTTTTGGAGAGGAATATAACCTGCCCTACGTTGGGGGATTAAACCGTGGCAATTGTAGTGGACACATTCCCAATGGTTCCTGAAACAAGCAAGGCTCTGCCTTCTGCGTCTGACCAAACCTTTGTGGTCTTGAAGTCTATCCCCTTCTTAATGATTATTCCCACTCCCCCCTCTTTAATGGCCCAGAGCCCCAGAATTCAATCCCGGATCGCCTCCCCAGGACCGCCCTCTCCTCACCCTTCATATATTTAGTCTCCTGCAGTAAAAGGATATCGATATTTGATCTGCGAAACTCTCTAAGTGACCTCTTGGTCGGTGAATTAAGACCTTTGACGTTCAGCGTTCCCACCCTTATGGCACCCCTGCTATATGGTTCAGCGGTCATCGTAACAACAGAATCTGCGACCATACATACTCTCTGACCATTTCAACCCGCTTTCTCAGTGTTTAAACAACCACGTAACCATTGTACTGTTCATAGTTCTTGAATATCCCCTTGATTTGACACGTGCCCCTGTCCATCTTCCCCACCCCCCCTCCCTTCCTTCTTCCTGAGTTCGGTGGCATCCGATCAAGCTTAGTTAAACGCACTAGCCCAGAACCAAACCACCAGTGGAGACCGTTACCTCACGGTCCCCTTGCAAAATAAGCATCAAAATAACTAATGAGCCCCCGGTAACCTCCCCCCCAGAGCGAGCACATTTCTGCAAGATAAGTGGAGGTCTCAATCACGTTACCCCAATAAACACCCATGTTTACCCCTTATCAAATGTCAATTCAAGCAAAGAGTACCATACTTGTCGAGGGTCAGCTGCCCCCTTCTGGGGAGCCGTTTCCCCTACGATATTTCCTCGAGCCTTTCACCTTCTTCCTCTTCGGGCCCTGTATCTGCCATTCCCTCCTGTCCTTGGGGGCATGGTCACGGGATTCCTCCCGGTCCTGCCGGGCCAGTAAGTCAGATATGCAAGCTTTGATTTGTTGCTCAGAGCTCAACCTGATCCTTGTGCCTTCATGTTCGAAAGAAAGAGAAAAGGGGTATCCCCATCTGTAGCGCGTGTCACGAGATTTAAGCCATGTCGTGAGTGGTTTGCACATTTTCCTCAGGGCCAAGGTCAGGGAGGAGAGGTCCTGGTATATCGTTATTTGGGATCCATTTAGGGAGATGGTGCTCCCGCTCCTCACCTTTTCTAACATTCTCATCCTATCCCGATAACGGTGAAATCTTGCCAGGACTGATCTCAGGCCTCCAGGTGGGCCTCCCGCTCTATGAATGCGCTCTGTCTTGGGTTCATCAATGTTGTCATCGGCAACCAGGAGCTTGATGATGTCGTGAAGGGTTGTTTTCAGGTCCTCTTCTGTTTCCCTTTCTTTCTCGGGAATCCCAAAAAAACGTAGGTTGTTTCTCCTTTCACGATTCTCCAAATCGTCCATCTTAAGTTTAAACTCCTGCTGTCTTTGTTCGAGCTCAGTTATTCTGTGGGCCAGCTGTGTTTCCAAGACATCAATTGAGGCCTGGTTGTTTTCGACACCTTCAACCCTATCCTCTATGCTGTCAAGGCGCTGTGTAAGTTTATCAATCTTTCCTCCTATATTGGCTCCCATGTTCCTTATTTCCGCCAGTAAATCTGCTATGTCTCCTTTTGTGGCGGCGGTTTCAGAATCTGATTGGCGATGTGGCCATTTTGGAGCCGACGTCGATTCGGGGTATCGAACCGTATGCGTATATGGCAAGTTTCTGTCGGGCATTCATGCGCCTTATGTCGTAGTTTCAATGTGTCGGACCTTGCCGCTGCTGGAACGCCTGTTACCACAGAGGAGGCACACGCCCCAAGGTCACTTATTTCGTGCCTTTACTTTCCGTCCCAAGACATACCGTTTTAAAAGCATCTCCGGGGGCCTTTCCCTCTGTGAGGTAGATGCGTCCGTTATTACCGTCCGGATAAGGTCCTTGTCCTCTGGAGGGTGAACTGGAGGCGGGGGGGCGACAAGGGCAGACACTTATCTTGGGCCGCGGGGAGTGCAAGGACCTCGCCGCGTGCGTCCCAGGTCTCAGGGCGCACCCCAGCCCAGTGGCGGGCCCGCCTCGCTTGGTCCGTCAGGGGGAGGCAATCTAGTCCCGCTGCGGAGGTTCCTTTTGGCGGAATAGGAAGCACGGGGCCCGTGCCTCCGTTTTCTTCTCAGGGTGCCCGGCGTCGGACTGCCTCCAAAGTTCTCCCCGCTCCTTTCTCCACTATGTGCTCCACTGGGTGTTGCTCTCAGCAGGCCAAGAGTTCCGGGCAGAGTCGAGGCCGATTCTAGTTTTGATTTCACCTCCACAGTTTCACGACGATATTTGGTGGAAGCCGGGGCCGTTTTCGCCCGGGATTTCTTCCATACGTGGCGAGTATCTTCACAGACCTTCGTCTCTAATTTCCACCCAAGGGGGGGTCAAAAAACGGGGGCTCATTCCGTTTTTCGGGTCCTCGGGACATGAGCTCACGCAGGAGAGGATCTCATCCGCATGCCCCCTGGTGGCCACCCTCTGCAGACCCATCTTTAACCAGAGGCCTTACCAAGGGACCAGAAGAGGGTTCGAGAGTGCAAATCATCCAACCAGGGCTGGGTGGCGTCCTCGTGGATACCAGGTGGACGTAACAGAATTGGCTTAACTCATCAAACTGGCATTCATGGCCTAAAAAAGTATGCAACTTTCAATAAAAGCAAAGACCCACACAAGCATGTTTGCATTTGTGTTACAAGCCTGGCCCTATTGCCCTATATGCTGTACGAGAAGGCCTATGCCTGTGCGCTGGAAAGGCGTCAAGGTGGGTTCATATGGCAGATGGGAACTATTGGGATGGAGGCCAGAGTGGGTGTCTATGAACACGTCATTCATTCACATACACACCCACTTCTGTAAGCCTTTATAAACACTTTGAGATTTACCTCGAGAACATCTGGGAGATCTACTAGGTATATCGTCATCGAGCTACCTGTTCACCGGATACTTATTCCTCGGTTTGCTGAATCAGCTCATCTGTTCGCCAAAGGATAAGTCAACTAATTACTTCCCTATGTTCAATGAATGTTACTCTGAACGTTTATGACAATTTCAATCAAATGTACCCAGGATTTTAATGTTCATGTATCTCAAAGACTTAGGCATTAGCGATTACTTCAGGTATTTTCTTCTCAGTAACCACCACAATTCATAGCTGTGCGTTATAGTAGAATGTGCAGTATAACAATTGTATAATAAAGTTGACACAGAGTTCACTCCACTTGGTTACACAGCTTGTCTCTTTATTTTAATTAAACGTGAAAGACAAATCTCTGGTGCAAATTCCTTTATTCACATTCATCCAGCATTTGTGCTAATAGTTCATATTTCTTTATACAGATCTCACGCACTTTTCAAGAATGCCATCATGTGTGGTTTTCGGTTGCACTTCTGCAAGCCACGCCAAAGTTTCGGGTACTATCCTGCATGCATTCCCAAAGGATATTGATTAAATAAATTCATCTTAGTATGCGTCATCTTTCCTCGCTTTTTGGAGCCTCTAACTAGTAAATGTGATCCTTGATGAAAACTTCCACAGTGCCCCTTAGAAATTATGTTTGAGAAGAACAAGTTACTCTCTTACCTGGTAACGTTCTTTCGATGATATGGTCCGACGACGTATTCCAGATCTATGACAAGTAATGTCCGCAGCACAGCTGAGGACATTACCTGTCATAGATATGGAATACGTCGGAGGACCCAATCCCCTCGAAATGTGTTGGTTGACATATCCTTCTTCACTTAGAGCACATTGATGGAAGAGCAGACCCTCGTAAGCGACGAAAACCACCGACACACATTCTATCCCAATGGTGAGCCCTACCGAACTGCACAAAGTGAAATGTTATTGTGTTGCATAAGTCCACTTTTCAAGTACTCATTTTCCTTTTCAATTGTGCTATTTTCGTAGAATTGGGCTGAAAATGAAGGAGCAAGATTCTGCATCAATTTATTTTCCAGAGTCAACATCAACCTCATACACCTACCAAGTAATTATATTACACTACTCTTTGTAAGCGATTGAACTACTTGCATGTGGTATGCTTTCAATGTAAACATAACCAAATGTATTATGTGCTGTACTGGCTGTTTGTACCATTGTCTGCATCTAATTTGTTCAGTTCGGTATGTACCTTCTTCTGCATTGCATTTTGTCCGTTTCATTTTGCTTTTTAATCTGTATTACGGATAATGATAATAATGATATGTTATTTATATAGCGCCTTTAACCAAAGCGCTTTACAAAGCACAAATTTACATATAATATCACCCAACCAAAATTGGTACTCACTTATTGACCTCGGAAGGATGAAAGGCTGATTTGGCCTTGCCGGGATTCGAACCTGCGACCTGCAGATCACGCTCAGATCGCAGCAGTGAGTGCTCAACCCACTGAGCTATCTTATCGATAAGTGCTGTATTATAGATGGATGGTGGAACTTCCAACTACTATCTTTTCCTCCTTTGGAACAAGTCCACAGCTTGAGGTATTTCTATTCACATTTCACTTTCAAGAATCAGAGTACATCCAACATTGGATATACTTTGAGACATAAATGTATGTAACCGTGCACCGCGTAGAATTGTTCTGATTTTGGTTGCAACGTTGCACTCCCCCCGCCCCCCTAATGAGGAACAATTACCAAGGACACATTACAAAGCAAAATACTTTTCAGGGCAACATTGTAATCACTATGTTTTACAGGGTGACCTCAAATCAAGTTCATGTTTGAACTCAGATGGATATCAGGTGAAATATGAACTGAATGTTATGACCCAGTCACGTACACTCGTTTCGAGGTTTTATCCATACTAATGTTGCATTTGTGTTGCAACAGCAACCCTAACAGTATATGGTTCAAAGTCTATGTAAAATACTTAGCTTGGAGGTGCTCTGTCGAATGGAAACTTTTATTATGCACTTTGACTGACATTGTATTTTTTTGGGATATTACTCTAATCAAGGAATGTACTACAGATGTGGACTTAAAAGAGGCACATGGAGCAGAGGTATAGATATATGAAGTAAAATGGGCATCACATTGCATTATGAATACATTTTAATTATGTCGTTATCTCACCCAGTCCACCTAGTTGTTTTCGATCTGTATATATGTACTTATGCTTGTTTGCTTTGAAATTAAATTTGCTGTATTAAAACCATATAAAAACCTTTTTTTGCAGCTTGATGTCGCCGTCTGCAAAGAGAAGGCCACTGTTTCGAAGCAAATCAAGAAACCAAGTGTAAAGAACGTACCAGAAGCTTTTGAGCAGATGTTTTAGACTTTCTAGGTTTTTAGTTGCAACATCGTATTTTCTGTATGTGTGCAATACATTCAGCATCTTCTTCTATTTATTCTTTTAGAAGCCCAGAAGAAAGAGGAGTATAAAGATGCAGACATTGCTTGAGACCAAAGATGTTGCTTGCCAAACAGATTTCACATTGAAAACTAATATCTCAGGCGCAGCATGACACAGTCAACAAGCAGACTAGTGATGCATATGTCCAGTGGCCGGAAAAGGAATTCAATATCACATGCAACCCTTACAAAGTAAGCCTGGACCATTGCTACTTTGTGCCAGTTGGAACACATGAAAATGAAGAAAGTGATGATGCATTGCAACTGCTTGCCGACCCATTCACACAATCTACACCCGCTAAAAATGTTCTACTCAAACATTCAATGTTACCTGTTTTGCCAATTCATGTTGCGTTATCACAGCATGAACTGACAGAGGTTGAAGCTTCAACGAAATTGACGGATGAACTTGCTCAAGATCTCGACTTCAGTTTGCCAAGTCTTGGGGATTTGTACTCCACCGTCGACGCACAAAAATCAGTACTGCAGGACTATTGGCTATTAAAGTAGCAAAAGTACATTGTGTTCGATAGCTGCCTGATAGAGATTGTACAAATGCTGAAATGTGAACATACAATCAGGGCCAAGATATGCGGGGAGCCATTCATGAATGTGCCTCGCGCATTAAAAGGCAACAACCTGAAAATCCATGCAACCTATGTCCACCTCTATAATACATTTACATGGTCTGCTCAACTGATGCTAGGCAAAGTGCAGCTGGGAATCTACTGTGTTCAGCAGTTTTACTGTTCAGCAGATCGACTCTCAGCAACATTTCCAGTTTTTGTCAGTTTGTGGGACTTGAGTTCTTTGCTAAAACTCAATACTACAAATACCAAAGGAAATCCTTATTCCCCGCTATTAGTCATGCTTGGAATGTCAAACAGATGTCAATGGACAGTACATTCTCTGGCAAACGTTTCTGGCTAGCTGGCGACACACAGTGTGACAGTCCAGGATTTTCCGCAAAGTGCTGTACTTACAACTTTCAAGACATGAAAAGTAAAAAATGTGTGAGTTCAGTCGAGGTGCAGGTGTCTGAATGTGCATCGTCTGTTGCCATGGAGAAACATGGTTTCATCAAATACATTCAACTTCTGCAATCCAGGGGAATGGAAATAGACCTGATAGCCACTGACCGGTACGTTTCAATAGCGAAGGCCAAGTGAGAGCAGTTTCCACACATTCGACATCAATTTGTTGTATGACACGTTGCAAAATCAATGAATAAAACAAATTGGAGGAAAAAAAAGGGTTCGGAAAACCTTATAAAATGGTGGCAGTCCATCAGCAACCATTTTTGGTGGAGCTCCAAAACTTGTGATGGATCTGTGGAAATTCTACTTGAGAAATGGCGTTCATTGATGCACCATTGTTCCAACGTACACGAATGGACAGAAAACCAACATTTCCACGAATGTGCACATGGACCATTGTCGAGGGAGGAGGAACGGAAGAAGAAGTGGTTGGTGCCATGTTCACCTCCTCACAAAGCACTTGAAAACATTGTGCACGATAAAACGCGTTTGAGAGACCTGAAGGGACTCACAGATTTCTGTCACACTGGAGATGTGGAGGTGTACCATAAGATGTACCTAAAGTACAGGCCCAAAAGGTTGCACATCGGCATAGACGGTATGGAAGCCAGAACAAGACTAGCTATACTTGCCCATAAAAACAACATAGGGAGGGAACAAGCGAGCACTTTAGGAACATTCTGGATGCTTCGTTACCACAAG
This sequence comes from Ambystoma mexicanum, assembly GCF_040938575.1. Taxonomy (NCBI): domain Eukaryota; kingdom Metazoa; phylum Chordata; class Amphibia; order Caudata; family Ambystomatidae; genus Ambystoma; species Ambystoma mexicanum. The sequence continues at coordinate 845,101,908 of NC_090941.1, read as the reverse complement.
GCCTTTACAAAATGAGGCAAACAATGGGTAGCCAAGCCAATATTCGTGGAAATGGATTTTGAATTTGCCAAAGATCTGACATTGACTGTGTTGGCCATGCATACTCATGGACTAAATGCTGATTTTGTTCCCAGGTCCCATACAATGCCACAAAACACTCCAAAATCCAAACTTGTCGAAATGTGGACTTCTAGATTCAAATGATTTGTAGTTCTCTTTAAAGCTCACAGCAACATTTGGAGGTGTTATAAATGGCATTCATAACATTTGAACTCAAAAGAAACTTTATTTGAATATTACAGCCCAAGGTCGTCGAACTCCCCTATAATAAATGTGCTATCCCGCATCAGAGTTTTTGGTTTATACTTTGCCTAGTACATGAGTTTCACTAGATCATACAAATATATTGTCCAGTTCATTCTAGTATGTGATTTCTTACAGAATAATAAAATAATATGACGAAAGTTCTCTCAATACAGAGTGAATGTTGGCGCCTTTGAAAAGGCCTAGACAGAACCAGTGCTCTAGACACAGTGAGCATCTGAGTGAAGGTGAGATCATTGGAGGAACACCGCTCCTGGATAGTAGACAAACAGTCAGAGACATTCGATGTTGGCTGTATTATCCTTTGCTACCCAGGTATTCTCAGCCTTCTGAAACTGATCCGACGCCAACGGCACACCCTACTCGAATAGTGGGAACCAATTCTTCATCGCCTCATGCCCCTTCCTGACTTGACAGAGACTTCCCAAGAAGAACCACTTTTTCATTCTGCGGCACGATCATGCACTTTCACAAGCTACTGCAATTTTAAGAACAAGATGACACACTGTTCAGGGATGTACTATGTCACCTGTCACGCATGATGGTTACAGAGAGGGCTGACGCAGTTGCCTTTTGGAAGGCCACAGCACCAGTAATGACCTCACACACATTGAACACGCACAGTTCATTGGTAAGACAGTGTACATAACAATATTACATAGGGGATGGAAGGCTACAATTGGTTTTTTGCTCATCCGTCTATAGATTACAGCGTGTGTAAGCTGGGATCATCTCTCCATGTAGTGAACGCTATGGTCTATCTAACTCTCACAAGTTACAATGTGAAAGGTACGATAATATGCTACAGCCGACTACTCCATCAACAGGGAATACACTTGGTGGCATGAAACAGTTCTGTAGGAGGGTGAGGTTTGGTTTATGTGGAATTTCCTTTGAGGGCCGATATACAAACGTGCGTTGCAGCAACACACACATTTCGTGAATGTTGACACGTTAACGTGGCGTAAGATATCTTTACATGGATGTTTCGAGCTGTCCTTCCTGATCTGAAACACTGTACCGCATCATTGCCCTTTCATTTTTTATTTCTGCATTCTTTTCCGAAATCGAAAGCAAACCTCTCTGCCTTTCAACCTCTGAACTGGACAAGTGCCTTATTGTAATTTGGCCTTGAACGCTATGCAGCAATTGCTCGAAGGACATTTGTTGCGGGGAATAGAAAAAAATATATCTTTTAATATATTGAGAGCAGACATACCGCAAGTTAGTGTGAACGTGTGTGATACATCGTACATAGCGGTTGCTCATCGACAGAAACTCACCATGAATTTCCAGAAATTATGTAAATTCAAGCTTACATAAAATTGTTATTGGGATTAAAAACGAGTAGGGTGCTGTATGCATAATAACTAAATAAACAAACACCACCCGTATGCAGGGTGGTGATTTCTAAACCGCTTTGTCCCACGGAACATACCAGTATATCGTTGAGCTTCATAAAGTCGGTGCAGGTGGCGGTGGGGTAAACGTTGTCCGTGTGCACTGTGACCACTTTTCTATCAGTAATCTTGCCAGCTTCGTTATAATGACATCTGTCTGTGGTTCAACGTAAATGGTTGCTATGTTTGTTCTCGTTTTCTCCATGTGGTTCTCCATCCAATTGGGAGCTATACCTACTTCACAGCTCTGAACTTGTATGCAACTCGTCGTCTCAAGTAGTACACCATGTTTTCATTAGTGTGTTAAATATTGGTTGTTTAGCGCTTGTGATTAGGTGTCAAACAGTTATGAGTTATACAGTAACTTGTAATATTAGAATGCAGAATGGCTACTGAAATGTATTTTTATTGTGTTTTGTTCGCAGATACTTTGTACCGTACTGCCCGTGCCATAGCTTCCAGTTGGCAGCCGATGGCTTCTTCAATCAACACTGGAGGATTACCATAAACCGTGTTTTTTCGATCACCATTATGTGGGACGACCAACATGGCGCAATATGTCCATTGGTGTTTCGGGCAACAATGAGCAACCTGTCAGCATTCCTGATGTAGCAACATGGAGAAGCAAGAGCGTTGGGCTTGAAAGTGCAAAATAAAAATGTCTTCTCCCACACAGAGCACCAAGTGGGTCATTGAATTGTTTTGCAGTTGTACCATATGGAAACACCACAAGGACACAGAACATTGATTGTTCAGCGAAATCTGTGTAGCTTCAGAGTCATGCGATGGTCGTTAGCTCTAACTTACCTGGGAAATAATAAAATCTTTCCTTTTCTGGAGTTTATAATTTCTTGTGAACATTCTTTGAAAAATAAAAGAACTTGTTACATTGTGGACTATTGATGGATTATTGAAATATTCCATATGCAAATGCTATTTAGGGCAAGACAGAAGGTACGCGCTGTGTGAGGATATCTGTGTTTATCTTCCTGTTTTTGCGGGCATGGGTGATGACGTGGCACGTTGGGCTACGCTGGCCACGAACGTAATGAAAATAGGTGGAGCAAATCGTTCGGACAAGTGATGTCAGCTTCAGGGTCGGGTGTTTTGATTTATTGCCACGAGCGCACTTGAACTTAGGGTGATCGATCCACGGATAAGATTAGCACAAGATGGCCGCGCCCAAAATGCTGTTTTCGCATGTGTAAAAGTGAGGAAAACTAAGGTAAGATGTAAACACTGGAGGGGGGGTCTGTACTTCTGCTCTCAATATGGTAGAGGAGAGGCACAGAGGACCCCAGCCAAAATTCTCTATTACAGTAGCAATGGATGAGCAATCAAGGCCTAGCTTCTCAGGAGGTGATGCAGGCTGGTTCTTAAGTACATTGTAGTCCCCAAGCCCCACAAAGGAATGTCCACACACTGTATTAGTTAAAACACAGTCTTTATATAATTAATATTCAAGGCTATGTACACTATCACAATAACTCACTTTGCGCTCAGAAAATCTACAATGGCAAATATATACAGTTCTGGTATCACAATTATTATCAGATCTCATTAAAGTGAATCAACTGTACTCTGGTTAAATGTCACACAAATCAATTAATAGAGGTAACCAACAATAGACATAGGAGGAAAGCAGTTGGTTAGAACATTTGGCAGAATACTGGCCCTGTTACCTAGACACAGTTCTGTGTGGAGATCTCCTCCCCCCCCACCTGGGCAACCTGTAAATAAAGATATCATACAAGCCCAGTCCATATATTGTTCATAAGAGTCTTATTTCCTTCTAAAATAGTTCTACCACCCCAATGTACCTGGAATAGCAGAGTTCGTCGTCGGGTCGTCGACGGATCGTTCTTGAGCGGCTCCCTTTAAGGCAGGAGCCACGGATCATCGAGATCCCACGAGGAAAAGGGTTGAACGATGACGGTGAGGTGGCAGCTTCGTTGCTAGCGGTGCTCGACGACGGAGTGTTGCCGTCCTGCAAGGAAGAGGCGTGCGGGGCACCTCCGTGACGATAGTTCAGGACCGCAAAGAGTTTGAAGAACTGTGGCCCAGCAAGGGCGTCGAGTCGTCGGCGTCTCTGTGGTCTTTAGGTGGCGGGAAACCCACCGGCGGATACTCCTCGGCGCGTCAGCGGCCTCTACTTTCTCCGGCGGGACAAAGCGGTCGACGGTGCAGGCGAGAGTGTCCTTGGATCAAAAGTTAGTTAGGCAAAGGGGGCACGGCGGCTCCGGTCGGCGACGGTGATGGACGACAGTGTCCAGGCGCTTCTCCTTGTGATTCCGCGGCGGTCCCAGTCTCCGGTTGGCAGCCTGTCGTAGGACTGTCTACCAGGAAGCGCTGGCAAAGATTAGTAGTGCACAATGATCCCTCGTAGCTCGGGAAGAGGGTGCCTAACCAGGTCCTCTCTGGGTCAGTCCTTGGAGACACAGCAGCTTTCAGATTGGTGAAGTAGAGCAGCAGCAAGACTTCTCTTCCAGCAGGGCTTCAAGGTTTAGCTTCAGTTTCAACTCCAGTTTCTCTTCAGCTTCTGAACACGAATTCTAGCAGTGAGAGGCCCCCAGATACACTAGTTGATCTCCCATTCATTCTGCTGGGTCACACTCAGGCAACCAATCGGTCAGAAGGGCATTCATGCAGACAGGCAGCCAATCAGGTGCATAGTGCATACAGGCCATTCACTTTTCTCCAGACACTCACAACAAGTTATGTGTATTGGGACAAGTACCCAGCCATTCAACACTCCACACTGCATTCATACCAGTTTCGGGCAAGGCTGTCTCAGTCATTGTGTCAAACACCAGAAACCAAACATCCACAACAAGAAGTGCATATTGGTCACACACTCCATTCACCCATGTCCTACCCACAGGGTGTACCCACAACATACAGTCACTGGGAAGGCTCCAGCCAGTCTGCCCTGGACTTCACAACACCACTATATATGGAACTTCCACCCAACAGCCGGTCAGGGGGAAGGAACAGAGTCAGGGCTTCCCAGGACTTTGGGAAAACAAGGTAACAGGCAATAGAAAGCAAGAGGCCACAGGGGCCATCTTGTTTCTTATCAGGAATCAACCGATTCCAATGCCAGGGCCTGGGTATCCCAAAATGGAGGATACTCAGAGCACCTGTCAAATTCAGCATGGAGCTGCCACCAGCCCATACCCTGCTTTGTGGGCCACACACAGGTGCCCAAAAACACACACTAGAGGCACAGGGTTGTACCCCCACCCATGGGTGGCATAAGGGTATCTCATGGGTCTGTACACCAAACCAAAAGAGAGCTGCACCGCCAGGAGTCCCACATGAACTCCTGCGCGGAAAACACGACAGAACACACGATAAAAAGAAGTAAAGGACAAGGATACACAGGCCCTGTCCGTCCGATGCATTTCCAGCATCTCATAAGATGCATATTATGATTGATCAATCACAGTGTGCTTAACAGGACATGCCCGAAACGATCGCGACAATAAAGCGCACTGTACCTTTAACTGCTCTACTTTAGCATTCAGAGACACAAAGCACAATCCATCTGGAAATAGTGTTTTATTACTCTCACCCAGTTTTTGGGCCGGTGTAACAAATGAACAGTTCTTCCAGTATGAACTGGTTTGTCATAACAATATAGAAGCTCATAGCCCTTTTAGGGCTGAGTCTATGCAGCCTCTTTTCCTCCTTAGATGGGTGAGGATATGGCTAGAAAGCTTGCAAACAAATATTTTGCGCAAAATTAAACTCAGATACAACCTTCGGAAGAAACACAGGTCATCCCCTAAAGAGTTAATTTGTCTTTGGTAAAAAACATAAAAGCTGGCTTGCAAGAAAGGGTCTGCAATTCGCTCATTCTGTGAGGTGAGGATATAGCAACCAAGAAGGCTGTCGTCAATGCAAGAAATCTCAAAGGGCACAAATGAATTGGCTAAAATAGAGAAACCATAAGGAATGTCAGTACAAGTTTCAAGTCCCATGACGGCACCCCACGAAGGAGGTCGGAGGGAAGGTGGGTGTTTGTTAGGCCTTTTAATAATTGGACCACAAACGGGATCATGAAATACGACCCTGGCTCGGGCGTGCACTTAAAAATAGAGTGCCACTAAATATCCCTTGATAGCGGAGATCTGAAGACCCTGTCTTGCCAGATGTAGCAGATAAGACACCACCTTTGAGATGTCACATATAAAGGGATCAACGATACCAACTGATGGATCCCCACAAGCATTGGTGACACCATAGTAGAATAAATTACTGTAGTGAAATAAGAGTTGATTACTCCATTTTCTTAATAAAGTCTTTCTTGGTGATGTATTTTCACCATTGCTTGAGTGGCAGAACCATGAGCCAATGCATTTTTGACAGTGTGCCCATCATCAGGGCTGATTCTATAAATAATAATAGAAACAAATCGTGCATGTACCCTTAGATAAGATCAGACCATATCATTTAACCATAAAACGCGAAGTGATCATACCTGTCAATAAATCCAAAGTGACCCTGGTGAATTACACCTGTTTAAAAATAAGGCACAGTGATGCCTACGGTATGATAATAAATATGTAATGTATGGAAAAGATGAAAAAAAATGTAAAAATGCCAAAGTACCTCAAATGGTCATCTCACTAGTGCCTGGGTGTTATTAGACCAAGAAGGATCTGTAACAAAAAAAAACTTATTACAGCAATGCTATAAAGGTTCAAAAGAAGTTTCCAAGACTGTGTGTAAGCAGTTCTGTTCAGCCCAAATTTACTTTGTTTATAGTGTGGGATCCCTGGCAGTGTTCATGCACGATGTAGTGTAAAGACGCTAGCTGAGGCATCTAGTGTTCATATACTCAAAATTACTTGGCAATCTGCATGTGCATGATGTCATTGCGTTGCTTATCATGTCCGTCTTTATACCGTCATGTAAAAAGTGACGTAGACATGTTAATAAGGGCCTGTAAAAAACAATGCATTACAGTTTGCAGCCCATCTGGTGTATTTTGACAGATACATATGCATATACAACTAAGCTGGACAGTTTAAATACTCTCTGAGGTCTTTACATAGCCGTTGTAACCACAACACCTAGAACATGCAAGGTGATAACTTTGTTACATTTCATGTTGATTGAAAGGCAACCCAAACAATACTAATGAAGGGAATTTATGTCACTTTTGATGACACAGTACAGTAAGGTGGAATGGGGAAAAGTAAATCTGTTGGTTACATCATATGAAAAGTAACATAAAAAAGACAATGTTAAATACTCTTGGCAACCGTAACAGGGATATAACAATATCACAAGGGCATGTATAGTACAGTAAGGCACAGTAGAGAAAGGGGAAAAATGCCTGATTGGACTATGAGAGGATTTAGGAATTTACATAGAACATTTGGGAACAAAATGCTTGGGTATTCTATCTATTACCAGACAAAACATTGTGGTAGATGACAAGTACTCATCTGTGACATACTGTAATGGTAGAACATTACAGAAATACATAGTATCTTGGAAGTATCGTCTGTCCGACATATTAACGTTGCTCATTAATCTGGTCCTATGGTACTTCACAAAAAGCAAGTCAAGCATAGTTCTTTATTCATCCCGTTTGGTGCAACAGAATCTAATCTTTGTAATTCTTCTGCACTAGTAACAGGGAAGGCACACTAAGATATGTCATACAATGAGATATCCAACATCACCAACAAGAAAGAAGAAACTTTAGGTTCATCTATAGAGGAGGCAGAAGCCATATTGAATTTGATCCAAGACATACGAACATAGGTGGAGATCCATCTAAAAAGATTAAGCAACTAGAGTACTTGATCCGCAAAGCGATCAATAGGAAGCTACATGCCTCAACCCTAACAAAATAATATAGGGTACAAAGAATATTGAGGGGCTTACACATCCGACTTTGTCCCACTATCTGCAAAGAGAACAAGGAATTTATAAGAAAGTAGGAATTAATTTAGTTCTTAAGAAATGCTCACTCAACCTCATCCTGCTTACGATACAAGAACGTTCATCACAACTGAACCAGTTAACGAGGGCGAAAGACATTTAATCGAACCCACAGCCACACTAGGTCAGGAGCAAATCACCTCTGTTAGAAGACATTAATAATAGGTTAGGCAGCTTCAAAACAGAAATAGAAAACAAATAAATATGCAACATATACGATTATCTCCATGAAGAGGTGTACTCTTGGATGAACAGATAAAGAACAGAGTAACACCTCGAAAAGATCAAGCTCCACAAGTTCAGGCTCCGATAGCAAAAGCGCAGGTTCTAGTGAAAGACAAGACAATAGGAACACTGAACAAGAGTGAATTAGAGACCCCTGAATAGAATAATCAGGAAATAGACAACACAGACCCGCTGCCATTTGTTTAGAAAGGGATACAAGAAGAAAAGAACGCAGTAGGGGCAGAGACGACACCAGCACACAGATAATATAAACAAGATTCCAAACGAGGAGAACCTAGTTGTGAAGTTATCCAAAAGAGTACCGAGTTCCACTGATCTTGTAAATGGTGAACAGCTGCCATTACAAAATAATAGGCACATCTATGAGAGATTTTACAAATGAGAGAATGCAGGTGGCTTGATAAGACACCAGACATGTCTGTTCCATACATTCATAGAAGTGTCTTGTATAGAAAGAGCTCTATCACCTTTCAGAACTGCCATACATTCTATATCCACTTGCAGGAGACCAAACTCAAAGGCATTTGGAGCCAATCTGGCAAATTGACAAAGGTTGAGTTTCACGAGAGACAGTGAAAATCAGAGCAGCTCTCAGAACTGAATGTGTTTGGTCTAAGGAAAGGCTATGAGAATCATCTTTGTCACACAAGTCTTTGCACTACTGTGTGTATGATCAACTGATCACACGATTCCTCCATGTACCTCCTTGTTAAGAACCTTGATGGGATATATTATTACTTCAGCAATTAATTTAAATTATTTGCAAATAGCTTTTGGTCTCTTTACAGCAATAACAATTGGGACAGAACGGCGTAGTATACTCCTGCAGTATGGGCTGAGCAGGTGACCAAACAACTGCTAGCGGTTTCTTTGTGCGTGTTGGAGTGTGTTTATTCTATTACTGGGGCGGTCTCAAAAGGGGGTGATGTTTCATTGGAATGTGCTGGCCTATTTAGTTTATAGTAAGGACAGGGTTGGCAAAAGCATGAGCATTGATCTGGCACTTCTACTGGGACCGAATATCAGATACAGATTGCAATGCTGGAGCATGTTCACACAGTTGAATGAATAGTAACCAAGACCAAATATTGGTTGAAGGCTTTTTAATTTCTGCATTGTTATACTTTGTTTCTAAGCAGCTTAGCAAATGCCTCGTTCAAATTTCGCTTTCTTTTAGGGCAGCTTCTTAAATACATTACATTTTGGTTATAGCAACATGAAAACAGACAAACAGTGCAGGGAAAGCAACAGAGCTGAGAGAGAGTGTGTGAGAGGAGAAAGAGGGGAGAGAGCGAGAAAGGTGGGAGGGTGAGGAAGCACGAGGGAGATAGACCAGGGAAAAAGACCAGGTGCCTTAACAAGTTTAGCATTTTGTTTTTGCTGCTTTAATGACGTGAACTTCACTGCACTATTCCACAAAGTGTGCAATATAATTCATTTTGTAGTAATTTGGAGGTTCCAGGACATTTATTAATGTCAATACAAAGCTCAATGGAATTTAATGGTCATTATTACCTAAATTGGGGGAGGGGTGTGGCCTGGAGCGCCATCGATGTGGCTGCTCCTCTTATGGCCTCCATGGGAAGTCCACGTTATAAACTTACAAGATGCAGTTCCTGCTTTTATCCCGATGAAAGAAAGGGAGTTTCCGGAACCGGAATGTCTGGGCTGCAGCCGGTCGCAAGATAAGCCTCCGACACTCACTCCTGCCCTGGATTGAAGCGGCTTACTAGAGCGCCAGTCGATGATGCGGTCCAAGATGGCGGCGGGCCGCCGCGGACCAGAGGAAAGAGGCTGCAGGGACCCGAAGCCCAGCTGACCACAGCCAGGGAGTGCCCGGGAGAACTCTGCCCCGGATCTGCGAGGTGCAACCTCCCTGCTCGCTTCCCGCGGAGGGAGGTACACCGAAGTCCCATCCATTTGCACACGCTATGAAGAAGGAGGCTCCTTGCCAGCGGTGTGGAAGCTCCTATTCCGCAGGTCTCTGCCGAGCCACGTAGCCACAGTTGCAGCTGCAAAACCCCTCTGACCTCTGCACCCTAATGAGAGGGGAGAGACCCTGAGGCGGCGTGTAGCAGGGTTTATTCCCGGAGACACCAGCTCGCCCAAACAGCTGGGGGTAGAAGTCCACCTTTCTGCGGCATTCCGTGCACCCGCACCCCACTCGCCCTTGATTCACAGTCCTAAAGTTCACAAACAGCTGTGACGTCTTCTGAAAACTCTTTGTGCGGTCCACGTAGAACTTCAGCACTCTAGCTACATCCAGCGAGTCCTCTCGGCCGGCGACAAAGGCGACGGGAAGAAAACTGGCAACACCAAGGGCTCGTTGAGGTGGAAGTCCGACGGCACCTTGGGCATAAAGGATGGGTGTGTCCTCAGCACCACCCTCGTGTCATGAAAAGTCAAGTATGGAGGCTTGCAAGATAGGGCCTGGATCTCTCCCACTCGTCATGCGGAGGTGATGGCCACGAGGAAAGCTGTCTTCCATGACAGGAACTTCAAAGGCGCTGAATGCATAGGCTCGAATGGGGCTCCCATGAGCTTGGTCAGCACCACATTAAGCTCCCACGCTGGGGCAGGGGCCTTCACCGGCGGGAATGATCGGAATAGTCCCTTCATGAATTCTTTCACCAGGCGATGAGACCACAAGGACGCCCGTCCCGTCGTCCTGGTATATCGGGAGATTGCAGCCAGATGTATTTTGATGGAGGCGTGAGCCAGTCCAGCTTTGGCCAGCGACAGTAGGTACGGCAGTACTTGAGGGGCCGTAATCCACAGAGGGTTAATCTTCTGTGCACGGCACCAGACAGAGAACTTCTTCCATTTATGTCCGTAGCACTTGAGAGTTGAGGACGCCCTGGCCTTTGCAAGAACCTCTCTGCAGTCGGCCGGGATGTCGTACCCTCCAAACTCTAGTGCTGCAGGAGCCAGGCCTGCAAGTTCAGCGACTCCGGGTTGTGGTGAAGAATGGCGCCTCCTTCTCTGGAGAGAAGGTCTGCGTCTGTCGGCAGCTTGACTGGTGGGGACATTGACAAGTCCAGAAGGTCCGGGAACCAGATCTGTCTCGGCCACGCCGGTGCGACGAGGATCATCCTGCTCCGGGACCTCTTGAGCTGGTTGATGAGCCGGAGCAGCAACGGCAGCGGAGGGAAAGCATAAAGAAATAGGCCGTCCCAGGGGAACGAGAAAGCATCGCCCATGCTCCTCGGCTGGGGGAACCTGCTGGCGAACCTCCGGCACTTGGAATTCGTCGCCGTCGCGAAGAGATCGATTTGGGGTTCGCCCCATCGTCAGAAGAGTCGATCCATTTGATCCTGGCGCAGTTCCCACTCGTGGCACGAGCGCAGCTCCCAGCTGAGTGAGTCGGCGATCATGTTTTTTATTCCTGCCAGATGAAGAGGCACCAGAAACATCCGTTGGGCGACGGCCCAATGCCACAGATCCTGGGCTTCCTTGGATAGGGCCGGGGGACCTGGTTCCGCCCTGCTTCCGGATGTAGAACATCGTGGTGGTGTTGTCGGTGAAGATCCTCACCACCTTGCCCTTGAGAGACGGAAGAAAGGACCTGAGGGCCCAGAACACCGCGCAGAGCTCCAAGATGTTGATGTGGAGAGACTTCTCCTCCGGGAGCCAAAGGCCTCTTGCGTGAAGATCTCCGGAGTGTGCTCCCCAACCTTCAGGGAGGAGTCTGTCGTCACCATCACCTGGTGAGCTGGGGTCTGAAAGTCCGTGCCCATCGACAGATGGGAGCGGCTACCCCACCACCGGATCGCCTGTCAGAACGTCTCGTTGAGAGGGATCCTGTCCTCGAAGCTGCCCGTCGACTGGATCCAGCAGGCGTCGAGGAACTCCTGTAAGGGTCGCATCCGAAGCCTGCAAAGGCGCACCAGATAAATGCAGGAGGACATCATCCCGAGGAGGGATTTGATAGATCTTACCCTGGGCATGTCTGTGGCCAGCAGACGCTGCACCTTGCCCAGAATGGTCCCCGTCCTTTCCTCCGACGGCGAGGCCAGCCACGCCACTGTGTCGAGCTTGGCTCCCAGAAACAGGGCGACTTGCGACGGAACCAGGTGGGATTTTGGAAAGTTGATGGAGAATCCCAGGTCCGTGAGTAGCTGGACGATCTTCGCAGTGTGCTCCACGGCGAGCGCCCTTGACCTTGCCCAGATGAGCCAGTCGTCCAGGTGGCGGTAGACGTGGATCCCTTGTAGGCGCAGCCGCGCCGCCACCGGTGCGAGGCACTTGGTGAACACCCTGGGTGCCGACTTCAATCCGAACGGGAGGGCCTTGAACTGGTAGTGCCGCCCTTGGACCACGAACCTGAGGAAATTTCGGTGTCTTTTTAGAATGGGGATGTGGATGTACGCATCCTCCAAGTCCGACCACGACAGGAAATCGCCCTCCTCCAGCTGTCCCAGCACATGCTGGAGGGTGACCATACGGGACTTCTGTGCCTTGATGTACTTGTTCAGTCGTCGTAGGTCCAGGATGGGGCGCCATCCTCCTGTCTTCTGTCTTCTTTTTTACAAGGAAGTACCTTGAGTAAACTCCAGAGCCCCGAAGCCTCTTTGGGACGAGCTCGATGGCACCCTTCTTGAGCATCGCCCTTACTTCCAACAGTAGTTGAGGGACGTGATTTTCCTTCCTGGCCACGGGTGGAACGCGAGGGCACTTCTTCTGAAACTCGAGGGCGTGCCCTTGGGCCAGGGCGTCCAGCACCCAACGGTCGGTGGAGATGGACTCCCACACGCTGACGAACCTCGCCAGCCGGCCTCCCACCGGGGTGCTTCGGCGGGGGCCCCACTCCACGGTCGGTTCAATCTTGTTTGGAGCCCGCCTTGCCTTCTTGACCTCCCTGTCGACGACGACGGGCACCACCTGACTTGCCGCGTCGCCTGTAGGCTTCCTGGGACGAAGATCTTGCCGCTTGGCGGTACGTGGAGGAGCCACTGCCGGATCCCTTGGAGGCACCCTGTCTGCCTCCGGAGCTCCGAAAGGACGGCCGTCGTTGTTGGAGCACTCCCAGTGCCCGGGCAGTCTCTGTGTCTGTCTTGATGGCCTGAAGGGACTCATCAACCGCCTTCCCAAACAGGTTGTTCCCGTCGAAGGGCATGTCCAAAACCTTGGTTTGTACGTCCTGGCGGAAATCCGTGGACTTGAGCCATCCTCGTCGTCTCAAGCAAACGCCGTTGCCCAACTGACGGAAACCGGTGTCGGCGATGTCCGTTGCCACCGTGATGGCATGGTCCGAAGCAATCTCCCCCTCCTGTAGGATTTCAAGGGCCTCAGCCCTTTTGGCGTCCGGAAGGAAGTCTAACAGAGGGGTGATTTTGAACCACAACTCCCTGTCGTAGCGGGCTACGATAGCCAGGGTTATGGCTGCCTTGATAGTCGTCGCTGCGGATGAGATGATCCGTCATCCCATCGTGTCCAACTTCCTGCCCTCGCCTTCCGGCGAGGAAGTTGATCTCGAGGCCGATGTCCCCCCAGCTTTCTTCTTTGCCGCCGCCGAGACGACCGAATCCGGGGTAGGTTTTGCCCGAAGGCACAAGGGGGCAGCGTCAGGGACCCGGTACTTCTTCTCGTACCGGTCCCTCTTTGCCGGCGTCGTGGCAGAGTTCTTGAGGAGGGCGCGCCCCTCATCCCAGATGTCATCAAGAAGCGGTACGGCGAGGACCGTCTTCCTTTTAGCCTCGCGCCGTTGGTAAAGGAACCCTTCTTTCTTCTTTTCTTCTGGGCAGAGCTGAAAAAGCTCAGATGCCCTGGAAATCATGGCATGAAAGGATCCAATCTCGTCGGGGCGGACGCCCGAGCAGGGGGCGACGGGGGACACGTCCCGTCGTCGCCTCCGTCATCATCTGTACCTGTCGTAGTCGTGTCCGTGCCTGTATCAACCCCGTGGGTAGTAGACCGGGGAAGGCAGAGCAGGCCGCAAAGGTGGGAGAGGTGGCGGAAACGACGGGCGCAAAGGCTCTTGAGGAGATGTAATAACCCAGGTGCACTTTTACACTACCAAATGGTATCACTACATAATATCCCCAACAAAAATATTGGCATAGTTATGGCCGTTTGATTCGCCATAGGTGATATTTTTGTTGGGGATATTATGTGGGAGCAGGGGTTGCAGGGGTGTACCCCGCAGGGTCCATGTGTGAATTTCGCTGCAAAAATATGGCGATATTTTTGCATCGCGATATTTTTGCGGCGGAATTAACACATTGAACCTACCAAATAAGCTATCATGGCAATAGAACGACCCCGGGATGAGCTGATGTTCCAGGGCTCCCCCCTTCAAATTTACCAGGACCTGTCCGTGGCGACAATACAAAAACAAAGGGCCCTGAGACCCCTAACGCTATTCCTCAGGGACCAACGCATCAGGTACTGCTGGCTATTCCTAACTGCGCTACAATTCTCTTACAAAGGAGTTCTCTGAACGATAGGTCACCTAGAAGATGCAGCGTCTGTCTTACACCCTGACTCCACTGGAAGAATGAAACGCCAAATAACCCCGCGCTCGGGACCTCATGGGCCAGGTTTCAACGATCTCCCACGGCCTGCTGCCCTCCCCTTCCCAGATTTCGGATCTTGAACAGTCGATCCAGCTGAATTCAGATTGATACGGAACACAAAGCTACTAGACACCGGTTGCGGGCTTCACACTGCCCATGCCCAACTCCAAGGTGGATGACACCAGAATTCCCTTGGAGTGGAATACAGACCAATAATCTACAAATTGTTTTAGCTCCGTTGGCTAAGGGATACGCTGTTGGAGAAAAATCAGGTTCCCATGAGTCTGTTACGGATTCCCGTTGGAGGCTCATGTTAAAACCCTGGTTGCATGATGATATCAGGATAACAAAACCCCTGAATGGCAACAGTCACACCTGGCCCAGACCCCGCTCCCAGGAAACACTGATGCTCCTGAAACGTCCCCACCACACGAGACACTGAAGTTTATCATATCGAACATTAGGGGTCTGAACTCTGCCTCCAAACGGAAATCAACATTGCAACGGCTGCAGGACGTGGAAAGCTTGGTGGTCTTCTTGCAGGAAACACACCTAAGGCCAACGGATTTTACACGCCTCCGCAGTAAGAATTTCCTGCTTCAATATCTGGCCTCTAATGGAACCAAAAGAGGGGGTACAGCAATCCTCTTCGCTAGAAAGGTGCAACCACACATACTAGAGACGCAACTGTGCGCAGAGGGCCGCTATACGGCAATCAAGGGCCTTATGTTTGGGCAACTTTACTCTCTAATCTCAGTTTAAACTCCAAATGAAGGACAGGAGGCATTCTACAAAGCACTGGGCGAAACCCTCCTCCCTTTTGTTAAAGGCCAAGTCGTCATTGGAGGAGACCTCAACGGGGTCCCTGACCCCTCAGGGGACAGATCACACCCCCCAAACCCCAGAGACTTTAAACTTGCTACAAGCCTTCTTCAGATACTTCGAACCCTGGAGGTGGTGGACACGTGTAGAGTGCTTTACCCGAGCGAAAAAGACTTCTCTTTCTTTTCACATGTGCACAGAACTTTCCCCAGGATTGATCTCTTACTTGCCTCCCCAAAAATCCTGGCCTTTGTTGACAATGTGACCATTGGAGCGAGGGCACTCTCTGACCATGCCCCAGTGACTCTGACCCTCCGCGCCCATGATCCTGACCCACCATCTCGACCTGTTGGAACCTGTATGAACCCTTTCTGAATGAAATGCTGTTAAGGGACTCCACAGCTAAAGTGATTAGAAACATTTTCTGGGAAAATCCGGCTGAAGATACCTCCCTCAGCCAACACATGGGACGCTATGAAAGCTGTGGTGCAGAGGGAGTGGGGGGGGGGGAGTAATCGCACATGGGGCGGCAGTCTATAAACGCAAATGACAAATCCGAATGGAGCTCGAAGAAGGTTCAGAAAGCTGAGGCCAATCACAAACGCAAAGGCTGGCCCCGAGGTCCCAACGAGCCCTACAAAATGGCCCGGAGAAAGTTGGATGCTCACTATGCAGAGGAAACGGTGCATCTACTGGCCAAATCCAAGCAGGGCTACTATCCCAGGAACAACAAAGAGAATACACTCTTGGTGGAGAAAATAGCCAAGGCGAAGAAAAAGAACACTATATTGGGCCTTCGCGACCCCCAGGGCAAGGTCCAATATGCGGAGCAAGATAAAGTGCGACTGCCAGCAGCCCATCTTTCTAAGACAATGTCGGCATCACCCCGGGTCCAAACAGAACAGCAAGAGTACCTACAAGGTGCCGCTCTTCCTCAACTCAGGGAGTTTGACAGAAAGAGTCTTGACGCTCCAAACACAGGTGAGGAGGTTGAAACAGCCATTAAGTCCCTCAAACCTAGAGCTCCAGGCCCAGACAGGTTCACAACAAGGTTCTATAAAGTATTTCACCCCCAACTGGTTGCTTCGCTGACAGCCCTCTTTGATTAATTTGGTGTGTCGGGATCCATCACCCCATCCATGCAAGAATCTATAACCATCCTCTTGCTTAAACTGGGAAAATATGCTAGAGAAAATAGCTCATATAGGCCCATTTCCTTGCTAAATATCGATGGCAACATCTACTCAAAAATATTGGTGAACCGCCTAGCGAACGCCCTACCCAACTTAATAGATACAGACCAAACAGACTTCATAATGCATAGGTCAACTGGAGATAACATTTGTAGCCTTGAATCTAGTAGATGTCGTAACGCAAGATTTGCACAAACTAACACTGCTGACTTTGGATGCGAACAAGTCCTTTGACAAAGTGGTCTGGGCCTTCCTAAACTTACCCTATAAACCTTCCATTCTGGCCCAAACTTCCGAAGATTCGTCCTGGCAAACTACCAGTCCCCGAAGGCCCTCCTCACGGTCAATGGCAACCTATCAGACCCAATCCCCTTAACCTGTGTAACCAGGCAGGCGTGTCCCTCATCTCCTCTTCTGTTTGCACTGGTAATGGAATCTTTCACCCAGCCAGTTCTACTACACCCGAGCATCAAAGGCCTTCTCATTGGCGCCTCCCAGCATAAGATTGCACACTATGCTAATGACGTGCTGCTAGCCATAACGGACATTAGCTCTTCGCTAACGTCAGCCCTTTCAGAGCTCTCCAGATTTGGGAGGGTAACAGGTTTTACTATCAATTTTGGGAAGTTGGTTGCCTTCAGGATTGGTCTAGAACCTGGGGAACGGGAGATCCTAGAAACCCTATGCCCGATCCAATGGGGTGAGAAAGCTATTCCTATCTGGGGGTCCAAATCCCTGCCCACCCTGGAGATGTCTATCGAACTTCCCCCCGCTCTTTAAAGAGCTAGAGAGCGATCTCGAACAATGGACCTCACAGGAGATCTCACTCATTGGGCGTATCACCGCCTGCAAGACGAACCTCCTTCCACGGTTCCTATATGCTTGTTCATCCCTGCCCACCACGATTCCACTGCCCCCCCCTTAGACACATACAGAGGAAAATGCTCCAGTTTATCTGGAGGGGCAGGAAGGCGATGATCTCCCAGAAAGCCATGATGGGCAGCGCCGGACTGGGAGGGCTAGGGGTCCCCGACCTGCGTAAATACCAGGTAGCTGCACAACTGGCACCTATATGGACATGGGTCATGACCTCTGGGCGCCCAAAATGGGTAGAAGTGGAGAAATCCTGCCTCTCACTCAACTGCGCTTCCTTCCGCATGTCTTGCCTCCACTAAGCCGAACCTGGAGTGGGACTTTGGCCTCCACCAAACACACCCTCAAAACTTGGGACTGGGCTTTAAAACATAAGGGCATCCTGAGGGGGTTGGGTCCTTCCTCCCCGATTTTCCACAATCCAGCCTTTTGTCCCGGATCCTGCCCACTGAACTTCAAAAACTGGACTGTGGGGGGGGGGGCTTCAATACCTGGGACAACTCTTCGAGGGGGACAGCCTCCCTTCTTCGAACAATGCAAAGCAGCCTTTCATCTAACGGTGATGGACAGGTTCTCTTACATTTAACTTCGACACTGGTGCTCCCACCCCCAAACCCATCAAGCAGGGTTATGCACCCCTAACCCTCTTGAGCTTACCCTAAAAGAACTCCCACTTCACGGGAAAATCTCCACAGTGTACAAATTATGGCAGGAGGATATAATCACCACAAGGGCCCCTTACATGGCACAATGGCAGGCAGACTTAGGGCACCCTCTGGAAGTCCAAACGTGGGTGGACATATGGTCTAGGACTCACTCCTCATCCTTCTGCAACACTAACCGGGAATGCACCCATAAACTGCTTCTGCAATGGTACTACTGTCCGCTACGCCTGCATCACTTTAACCAGGCCCTGGATCCCCAATGCTGGTGCCTATGTGGACAGCCGGGGTCATACTTCCATATGTGGTGGTCATGCCCAACCGTAAAAGCTTTCTGGGCACAGTGCATCGCTACTATACAAGACATTACCCAGGTGGCGATCACCAGGAAGCCGGAGACCATCCTACTAGGCGCCGCGACACCAGGGGCTTACCCGAGATTCGGGAAAATAGCCAAACTTCTGACACAACTTCTACTGGCTGGGAGAATTACAGTAGCCCGCACCTGGAAGACAACCGAAGGCCCCCCAATGACTCTTTGGTGGATTAAACTTTCGGACATTTTGATCGCAGAAAGAGTCACAGCAGCCAAAGCTGTTTACATCATTTTGCGAACATATGGGATCCATTCCTTGACTATGATCAGAACCTTCTGGCGATGACCCACAAAACCCAATTGGCAAGAGGGGCCCTCCACTCGGGCAGTGAGCTGCTCGCGGTAGTACCCGCTCTACTGGACCAGGAGGAAAGCGGAGTCGGAGAGCGAATGAGCGGAGTGGGTGGGGGGGTGGTTCGAGGGCTTCGGGTCTCCGGTCTATGCTTGCACAGTCTCATCTCCCTGAAATGGGGGTTATTTTATGTCTCTGATAAACTTGTATTGTTCTCATCTGTGCTCCGGTTTAAAAAAAAACATGTAAAAAAATTGCAGTGCTCTGTCTTTTCTAACCGTGGACATGTTCTGCAAGAACAGAAAATAAGTTATCTGTTCCCTAGCACACCTTAGGTAAGCCCACCAAGACATTTGGGACGCATTTCAAAAATTCAATTTTAGGAGTTTAGAAATGGCACCTCATAGATTGTTACAGTAAGCTTTAGTCAATTACCTCCAGCAAATGTATTCAAATGTTATAATGCTGCTAAAGACACCATTTATTTATTGATGACCATTAATTGCAGTAGTCTCCGCCAATCGTAATATTTCAATTGACAAACGCAAATCTGATCTAAGCAATTTGTTAAAGGATTTAATATAATTTATGTGCAGTACAGTATCCCTCACTAATTTTGAAAAGATATGTATATGCTACTAGCATTCAAAAATAGTCTGAAGGAAGGCAGAGGAAAACGTATAACTGCATATCTTGCTGCAATCAGCCAGACATTTACGAAAACGAACAAGAGGGCCCACATAGAACCCTCGCCCCAGATTTATGTATGCTGCAGTGTGAGAGGTTGAGTTAAAAAATAATACTTTTTTTGAAAACAGGCATTTTCTTAAGAGTAAAGAAAATAGTATCCACATGCACGATCATCTTGAAGAAAATCACTAGAGAATCGAAAATGTAACTTTTTATCAAAGATATTTAATTGAGCAATATGAATGTGGGCAAACTGTTTATCAGAATGTATCACCTACCATTTATTTGACACTCCCCTTTTACAGTCGCCCTCTGCAATCTTTAAAAGAAAATAATTACCTCACGAACTTCTTCATCCTCTTCATTTGTATTTGTTTTTCTTGACTCACGAAATTTTCGTACCTATAAAGAAAAAAAAAAAGACGTTTACATAGACTTTACTTACTTCACTTAAACACACGCCATTGTGCATTTCTCGGAATAACAAATTGAAACACATTCTTGTTTAGTGCCAGGTTATCATTACATTTCCTTTTTAAAAAGACTGAATTCCTTAGTTATAACAGATGAATAAGTCACATACCTGCAGGCTTGATCTGGCGTATATGGCAATAGGGCAATGCCGAAGTGCAAGACCAACAATGCTCGCCTGGGCCGGTTTACTTGGCCAAAGTGGACTACTTTGTTGGCCAATGTGGGCCAGTTTGATGAATTACTTGGCTCTGCAGCTAGTAGTTTTTACTAGCATTACTGAACAAATATTATTTCAAATGCAAAATTTGCAACACATATTGCCAATACACTCGCCCCTTGGTTACTATTCGAACAGTGTCACATAAGGAATGTATTGCCCTGTGGGCCACTTTTTCATTGGTGCCCGAGTCAGTTGTAAGCCCCAGCCACTCCCTGCGTACCTGTAAGTGCAGTTTTCCACATTTGGCTTCATAAATAGATTCAAATAATACCCAATGGTCTGGCTGGGAATCCTCGCTACACTAAAGTGATGAAGCCGTGGTCCAAGATGACGAACACACAGGTTTTTAACAGACAGCCTTCCACCTCAATGTGATCTATTTACCACTTACCACAGACAGGGCTAGGGTTAGGCTCCTACCCAAATAGCCATGTTTTGATTTCAATAGCAGTTGCATGCTGAAATTCCCTCCACAGATTCCCCATTTTTGCAATATATCTGCTCCTCTTGACACAATACCCCCAGTGCAGACGGGAGTAGAAACGTTTCACACATCCACCAGTGGGCATGATTCTGTATGTGGTATCAGGAGTACACATAATTATTTATTTCGAAGTATTGCAAAGACCTGTTTGCAGTGAGCAGCTACAAGGAGCAGTGAAAGGGCACAGAACAGCCATCGGATTCCAGGACTCCTGGATGTAAGGAAATCAAACAGCATACAATTTGAAACAACAATCATACAGAATAGTAATATACAGGAATGCACAATGAGTTTCAAGGGTGAACAGTGCAAGGACCAACTGCAGACTTTGAAATTGCTGGGAGCTGGGAGAAATTTAGCCAAGGAGAGCCTGGTTAGCTTGAAGCCAACATCTACCAAGAGCTACTTTTGGTTTTCGAAAGCAGCTTCTGCATTATAAGCATGCATATGTGACATTAACTTTGAGTATTTGAGAATGTTCATAAAGAATAGTTAGACCACTTCTAGTACACATTTAAACAAAATGGATAATACATAATGGGCAAAAAGTTAGTGTGCATATCATATGGAAGACATTTATTTATTTAGACATTTGTAAAGTGCATCTAACTCTGAGGCATCTGAGCACTGGTTTTTGAGAGTACAGCAAAGAACTACATACATACATACATACATACATACATACATACGTATTCAGGTATAGGTTAACAGTTCTGTTCAGAGTAATGCATACAGGGAGAGTGGAGAGTGGATATTTTAGGCAGAATTGCGAGAGGGAATTACTTTAGCCGCTCTTGTGTGAAAAGCCAGGTTTTCAAGCTTTTACAGAAGGACCAGATCTTAATGAAGATGGTGAAGCCTTTCAGTCTTTGGAAGCTACCACTGGGAAGCTGCTACCCTCTGCTTTCTGTAGTTTGAATCTGGGTATGGTGAGTAAATGCGAATGGGCTGAGCGTGTGTGTCTGTTGGATTGGTTTGTGCAGAATTTGTTGGATAAGTATTACATGCCGAGTTGGATAGAAATGTGTTTGTCAAGGAGAGGGTTTTGAATAGGATTCGACCGTGGACCGGCAACCAGTGGGCATTCCGTCTCACCATGGTAATGTTTTTATTTTATGGGATATTAAAGGCTGCTCTTAGAGCATTGTTTTGAAATCACCTGAAGTTTTCTTTTATATTGCGGCTGTTAGTACCTGCGTAGAACACGTCGCAATAGTCTAATATGGATTCGATAAGCGCTCTAGCCAGCGTAATGACAAGAAAGGTCTACAGTCGTTGATGAGCTTTGAAGTGTAAACTGGCGCTGATGCTGTGGCGTTGACTTGTCTGGTTAAGGTGAGACATTGATGGTAATGCCATCAACAGTGAAGGATCTGAAGGAGTCACGTAGTTTGTTTAGATGGTTTTGTGAGCTTCTGAGGAGTAATTCTGTTTTTTCCTCGTTTAAACAAAGGCCATGTTGGGCCAGCCAAGCCTGGATGGTTTGGTAAATTTCATTTAGTGATTTTGAGTCTGAGTCATATGTGGCTCTAGTGCAGGGGTGAACAACTAATTTTGACAGAGGGCCGAAAGTACCTTACACGAGTGCTATATTGGGCCGAAAAGTAAATGTGGGCAGGGCAGTAGGTGGGGCGTGGCAGGAGGCTTTTTCAACCCCCAATTTGTATAAACACATGGAAAAAGAATATGTTTTTGAGGGGTAACGATTTTTATTGCATTTCAAACTTACATTTTGTGCTAATTTTCCATTGTTATAATTTATTTCGATGTAGTTATTGTATATTGTCTGTTTAGTTAAATTATATATATTTTATTGACCTATGATTGGACATTCTGTTATTTTGGACTGCTATCGTTTGCTGTTTGGGTTGCCCAAGAGGAGTATGGCCTTCGTTGAGTCAGGTTTCCTCAAAAAAGCAAAGGATGTACATCTCCTAACTGTGCCTGTTTTAGCTTTATTATTGGGTTCACTCTTGGAGTGCAACACTATGCCCCATGGCTCCCACCCCCAACCAAACACTATGCCCCATGGCCCCCTCACCCCCAACCAAACACTATGCCCCATGTCCCTCACCCCCAACCAAACACTATGCCCCATGCCCCTCACCCCCAACCAAACACTATGCCCCATGCCCATGTCCTCCACCCCCAACCAAACATTATGGCCCATGGCTCCCACCCCCAACCAAACACTATGACCCATGACCCCCTCACCCTCAACAAAACACTATGCCCCATGGCCCCCTAACCACCAACCAAACACTATGCCCCATGGATCCCACCCCCAACCAAACACTATGCCCCATGGCTCCCACCCCCAACCAAACACTATGCCCCATGTCCCCCTCACCCCCAACCAAACACTATGCCCCATGCCCATGTCCCCCTCACCCCCAACGAAACACTATGCCCCATTACTCCCACCCCCAACCAAACACTATGCCCCATGCCCCCCTCACCCCCAACCAAACACTATGCCCCATGGCCCCTCATCCCCAACCAAACACTATTCCCCATGGCCCCCTCACCTCCAACCAAACACTATGCCCAATACCCCTCACCCCCAACCAAACACTATGCCCCATGTCCCTCACCCCCAACCAAACACTATGCCCCATGGCTCCCTCCCCCAACCAAACACTATGCCCCATGCCCCTCACCCCCAACCAAACACTATGCCCCAAACACACTCTCAAGCATGCACCCATACAGGCCCGAACCCCCCAACTCAGCACACACACTCTCAAGCATGCACCCATAGAGATCCGAACCCCCCATTCCCGAACTCAGCACACACACTCTCAAGCATGCACCCATACAAACCCGAACCCCCCACCCCCCCAACTCAGCACACACACTCTCAAGAATGCACCCATACAGACCCGAACCCCCCCACCCCCCAACTCAGCGCACACACTTTCAAGTATGCACCCATACAGACCCAAACCCCCCACCCCCCAACTCAGCCCACACACTCTCAAGCATGCACCCATACAGACCCAAACCCCCCACCCCCCAACTCAGCACACACACTCTCAAGCATGCACCCAGACCCAAACCCCCCCATCTCAACATACACAACACAAACACTCAAAAACAAACATTCATACACATCCAACACCCCCATCTCAACATACACAACACAAACACTCAAAAACAAACATTCATACACATCCGACACCCCCGCACCCCCTCAACTCAACATACACAACACAAACACTCAAAAACAAACATTCATACACATCCGACACCCCCCCCCACACCTACATCTCAACATACACAACACAAACATACAGAAGAACAAACCCGACACACAAACACAAACAGACCACTTACCGGATGCGCTGGAAGGCAGGTAAGCTGGAACGCTGGCGAGGTAAGTAGTACTACGGCTGGCGTGGCCAGCAAGGCTGAAATGCCTTCCGGCATCAAGCCTTACTGGCCACGCCAGCCGTAGTGCTGGCCCTCCATTGGTGCAGCACACACACACTACGTGGCTCGTAGGAGCGACGTGGTGCGTGTGTGCTGAGCCAATGAGGGCCAGTGTTTTGTCCGGCCCGGAAGACAACAAAGACTTTCCTAATGGAGGGCGGCCAATGCTGCTTGCGGGCCGCCCTCCATTAGGATAGTGTTTGTGCCTCACGGGCCGGACAAAACAGTATGGCGGGCCGCAACTGGCCTGTGGGCCGTATGTTGTGCACCCATGCTCTAGTGGGTATGCGGATTCGGGTATCGTCTGCATAGTTAGTGTAGGTGACACCCAAGTCGTCGAGAAGGTTGAATAGAGGTTTAATGAAATATAATATATCACTTGAGGTGGGGGGGGGGCAGGATCCTTGAGGAACTCCACAGGTGACTGGGGCTGGCAATGCTTTTGCAGTAGGTGAGAAGACACCCATCATTCTATTGGTTAGGAAGTACTTTATCCAATGTATGGCTTTGACTGAAAAGTGGGCCGCCGAGGAGAGGTGTTTGCAGAGTATATTGTGGTTGACTAAATCAGAGGCTGCTGAGTGGTCTAGCAGGAGGAGGAGTGCTAAGTTGCCGTTATCTTTGATCTCGTCCATTTGTATTTTTAGATCCAGGAGGGCTGATTCAGTGCCATGTCCTGGACGGAAGCCTGATTGGTGAAGGCCTAGGAGGTTGTTGGCTCCCAAATGGTTTTGGATTTGCAGATAAGCTGCTCTGTACAATATTTTGAGAAGGAAAGGTACTGTTGTTATGGGGCGGTAGTTTGTAGGGATATTAGAGTCTAAGGTAGGTTTCTTCAGTAAAGGGAGGACTCATGCATCTTTGAGGTTAATTGGGACAGTGCTCATTTCAAATAAGGCATTGATTTGAGTTGTGATGAAAGGGGTAAGTGCGGCAGCGCAATCTTTAGTGAGCGAGGCCGAGCAGATGTCACATTGACTCCTGGAAGGTTTGAGGCTTGTGATAATTTTCAAGACTTCAGTTGTTGAGACTGGGGCGAATTCAAATTGTGTATTGGAGTTCTGGGGTGTATACATGGGAATCTGCTAGGTTT
The DNA here is from genome assembly GCF_040938575.1 of Ambystoma mexicanum. Lineage (NCBI taxonomy): Eukaryota > Metazoa > Chordata > Amphibia > Caudata > Ambystomatidae > Ambystoma > Ambystoma mexicanum. The sequence goes on along the minus strand of NC_090941.1, from coordinate 845,076,854 downwards.
GGCAGGGTGTTAAGTTATTCTTTTTTAATTCGATTTTCGATTGTAGTAGGGAGATTTTGTCAAGGAGAGCTTTTTGTATATGCTTTCACCAGGCAGTGTCTTTAAGACACTATTCTTGCAGTGGCATTGGCGATTCAAGTTCTCGTAGAATAGTGAAGAGCTCTTTACTGCCGGAGTTGGCTTTGGTAATTCTCTCATTCTAGGTGGTACTTTTGGTTTGGAGGATGGCCTGTTTTTAGATTTTGCAGGCGACAGTAAAGATTTCTTTGTTGGATTCAGTGGGATCATTTTTCCAGTTGGTCTCAGCCGTTCTCTTAGTGCTGCGCATGGTTTTGAGGTTTGGGGTATACCAGGAGTTTAGGTGGGCTAGTGGTTTAGCATTGCACATGCTCAGTGTGGCTACTTTGTCGATGGCAGCTAGGAGAGCTTGATTATATACCTCCAGCATAGTGGAGGGGTCACTGACAGTTATCCAGGTATTCAGTAATAGGATGCATTAGAGGTAGTAGTTTTTCTGCTGTGATGTTGCGCGTATTTCTGGATAGGGTGGTTGGTACTTGGGGAGGGGAGATATCTACAGAAAAGTTCTTCCGGATGGTGAAGGAGATGACATGATGGTCAGACCAAGGACATGGGATGTTAGAGAGGATGTTGGTGTTGTAGTTAAGGTCTTCCACCCTGTCAATCTGGAAAAGTGAATACCCTTCATTTGAATGATCGGCGTATCTTGATGGCCGAAGGCCAACCGTCTTATGCACAGAATTATAGAAATACAGACTGCTATGCTTGACGAACAAGCGGCCATTTTAAACGTAGCAAGAATCGCCATTTTGCTTGTTAACCATTGCTCATTGCTTTCTGTCTAAACTGCTTTGCAGCTTGCAATTCTTGCGAATTCTGCTTACTCTGCTCTACTGTTAACATAGTTGTCTGAATATGAAAGGGCAAGGTCGCGGGACTGAGGAGTTCTTTGAAACTCCTCATGAGTAGCCCAGAAACGAATGCCCACGCTCCCTCTCTGTAGCCTTGAGGGAGAGCTGCAGGGCATTTAATCATTTCACAGCTGCCAGCCAGTCTCGTACTGTGGTGGAATATGTTAGAATAAAGCAGCTAAAGGCTTGAATTATGCTCTTCTTACGGCCCCCTCACAAAACCCTTTAGAGCGTGTCGGCTCCCAGGACACGAATAGCACCTCATAGATAGCAAAGCTTGGAATGTGGCTCTTCCCCTGTGTGCAGCTTGCTTCCAAGAACAGAAGCACCATGTTCTGTTCAACAACTAGAAGATGCCTCCGCACTTTCTTAATTGCACATTGTTACTAGAATAGACATCGAAAGTGTCATAATTGTCATACTCGTCGGAAATGTCCGTCATCATCCCGAGTTCAAAGAAACTTAATAAAAGGGGGTGTTAAACATGACATAGCTGATTGAATGATATGCATTTTGTATATATGTAACTGATGTACGTAATTCGCTCTCTTGCCTCCCTCGAGGTCTAGAAAATACACATCGCGGGGCGTGAGACCACAGTTGGCCAATTGGGACTATTTTTGCTTGCAATAAACCCTAGCATTGGGAATTGAACCTCGTGTCTGGCGCATCCTTTCGTGTATGGTTATTGCCTTGTTTCCATATCGCGAGGGACCCCTAGGGGCCCCTTTCAACCCGGTCGAGGGTTCGACCTTTGAAATGTGTGGGGTTAATAATACGGTCTGAGAAGCCTAGCCCTCCAATAGTATTGGCAAGGGCATTGTCATCAGTAGGGTCATTGAGACCCAGATTTAAATCTCCCAACAGTTTGATTTGTGAGCATGGCTTAGTGTTCACAGAAAGGAGTTGTGCAACTTCTTCCTCGAAGGAAAGTGCCGGACCTGGGATCTGTATATAAGGTGGAGGATCGAGGTTAAGGACATTTTGATTGATAGTAGTTCACCTGAATGGAACAATTGATTAGGGATTTCCCTAATGAGGAGTTGGTTCTTAGTAATGGATGCTGCTCCTCCTTTGGAGAGCTGCCTATCGGTCCTGAAGATAGTGTAGCTTTCAGGGATGGCAAGGGAGAGTGCCGGCCAGCTGCTGCATGGAGCCATGTTTCGGTGATGGCTAGGAAGTCCAGATTGTTTGTGGTGATCAGGTCAGCAGTATCTAGAGCATGTGCCAGGAGTGACCTAGTGTTAATTAGTGCGCCCTTGAGCGTGGTTACTTCCAAGTTGGCGTTGTCTATGGGGGCTAGCTAGATTGACTTCAGTACTTGACGGGTGCGTCAGAGGGTGTCCAGTCAAAGTTTCGAATGCATACTTTGAAATGCAATACTTTCGAAACAAAAGGATCGAGAAAAAAAAAATGCAAATGCTTTTTTTTAATGCATATTTTTTTTGGGTTTCGTATAGGAAAAAGTTTGTGGTTTTTCCCCCAAAACGGCCGTTTGGCCCCCCCCCCCAAAAAAAAACAAACAAAAAAACCAAAAACAAAACGTGCATGCTAATTTTTTTTTAATCCTTTTGTTTTGAAAGTATTGCATTTCGAAACTATCTATTCGAAAATTTGACTATAAACCACGTCAGAGCTAATGGGATCGATGTGGGATCGATGTGCGCAAACTTGTGGTTGAAGCAGGGGTAGTGGGTTTCTGTAGAAAGGTAGTGTGGGCATTGTAAATCGGGAGACCCAGGGTGGAGGTGTTCAGATCTTTAGTGGCATCGGTAGAGTCAGGTGTCGTATCATTCAGGTTGCATCTAGTAGCAGTTAAGTCATGGGTGGAGACCTTTGCGTTGCGATGGGTGACTGGCAGGGGTGGTTGATGTGATCTCATGGTGTTGGGGACGGTGGTTCTTGAGTTGAGGTGTGCATTCCTCCAGGTGATCAATGGGGTTGTTGTTTGCGGATGATGCTGACCTGTAGCTAGTCGAGATATTAGTCTAAGGTTCCGCGTGACCAGTGGGCATGGTTGACTAGGGCTAGGAGTGAATTTGAAGGACGTGATCTGAGGGACCAGGGGCCAGGGTTTGCTAGGGAAAGGAATGAGCTCAAATTCCCTGTCCAAAGGGAAAGCTGAGGAGTTGGGTGGGCGTACATAGGGCTGGAAGCGTGTTGGTGGGATAGTGTGAGAGTCTGGGAGGTTGATTGACATTTTTAGGGCAAATGTGTAAGTATTGTTGGGAGTGCCATATTGAGGAAGGATGCTGAAGCCTGTTGTTTGCTTCTGGTTGCCCATATCTTGATGGGGCCAGGCCGGGGTAAGTCCAGGCCTAGTGATGTGTTGGTGCATTGAGGCAGCAGCCGGTGATAGCAACTTGGGGTGGCTTTTAGGTGCAACTGGGCGGATTGGTATGTGCATCATGAGGTTTTGGTGGCAGGTTTAGCTATAGTTGATCAAGGGTAGACAACTAAGTGCACAATTAATCAATGGAACATATCTAGCTGCAGTTAGTTAAGGGGACACTTCTAAAAGCAGGTGATAAATGGCGCATTTCTAAATGCAGTTAATCCAAGGGACACTTCCAAATGCAGTTGAAGATGGGGAACTTCTAAATGCAGTTCATCGAGGGGGCCCCAACAAAATGCAGTTAAGCAAAGGGGCCCTAAATGTAGTTCATCAAGAGGACACAACGAAATGCAGTTAATCAAAGGGGCCCTTCTAAATTCAGTTAGTCAAGGGGGCATAACAAAATTCAATTGATCAAAGGGGCACTTCTAAATGAAGTTGAAGAAGGGGCACTTCTAAATGCAGTTCATCAAGGGGGCGCAACAAAATGCAATTGAAAGATGGCGCACCGCGGGTTCTCTGGCCAGGCTGGGCATAACATGCATCTTAGATCTGTTTTTATTATAGGACAATAGAGTGAAGACCAAGTGTATGTCTCTGATCTTTCCCATAAGCCTGTGACCGGCAGGTGTGTACAGATAGGGGCTGACTTTGACAGAGAGGTCATGTGGACTGGGAGATGTCGGGGGGAGTCTGCAGAAGTTCACGCAGTAGGGCTGGTGTTAAGGGTTGATGGCTGGATTAGGCAAGATGGCCTTACCGGTGTAGGTGGAAGTTCTTCCTTCCGTAGGATGTGTAGCTAACCGTCTCTTTGTGCTCGCAACTCTGTCAGCACCGGACATGCACAGACAGGAGCCTTGGAATTGGGGCCTTAGAGAGCAGGGGCCAGTTTACGCTTTCCGGCCAATGCTATTGGCTCTTTGTAGAATATAGAGGCCAGTCACAGGGTAGCAGCAACAAGGGGGCGGGCAGCTCGTCGATGCAAAAAGGAATCAGCCATTTTGGAAGGCGCTTTTATAATGATAAAACAGTTACTCTGCACAGAAGAAGATTTTGTAGCAGGACGACTTCAGGATCTGCAGCCAAAAAAACGGTTGTTTCATCAAGAACACAGAAGACAGGACACTGGAAGGACTTTTGCAGCATGAATCACAAGGAAGGCTCTAGGCAAGGTTTCCCTCATGGCTAGATGCGGCTCTGTGGATTTGAAGCCTTTTTCAGGGGCACAGAAGAAGACAAAATATCACTGGTCGGATTCGTGTCGTTTGCAAGGCCCAACACTCCGGTGAGGGGACTTTTGAGACTGGAATTCTGCCTCTGGAGATCCAGCAGGATGCCCACGAAGTTTCGCGTGATTTGGAATTAGGAAGACTGTACACCGCACAATGGCTCCAGGTCCCAGGGTATTGCGGCCCGCAAGGTCGCAGTACGGTGTGGGATGGCTCAAAATGCAGGTCTTCTTGAGTCTAGTGGGTCTCCCTAGCCTCCTGGTCGGGGTCATCGTTTTCAGAGACCCAGGTAAATTGAAAGGAAGAACTACAGCAGGCTCCAGTTACACAGCAGGCTCTCTGGTCGCTGGAAATAGTTTCAGCTGCAAATTCTTCATCTTCCTCTTTGATTTTCGGTCCAGGTAGATATGCAGTGCGCTGTGTACTTCCTCCTGGCTTCCCAGCGGTAACTCCTGCCTACTGGGCGTTGCCTAATACCCAGTAGCTGGTTTTAGCTGTTGCTCATCTAATCTTACTTTCAAACCCTACAACGGTGTATGTTTTGGAAATAAAATGTATACATGTTGCAGACAATACAGTAAGAGTTCCATGATACAGAGTAAGATGGTCAATGTGGTAGAAGGGAGGAATTACTGCAAAGCGGAGTTCAACAACTGGGCTTTTAGGTTCATGTCAGAATCGGCAGTAGGACAGACAACACATGACTGATATATACAGGAAGATTGTTCCAGTGTTTGAAGCACTATGCTGCAAAAGAACAGCTTATCTGTCTGTTTCTGCATAACTTCACAGTGCAAAGCAAGTTTTGGGGTGAAAATAGTAGTGTCCTGTTAGGGGTATGTCTCTTGATAGTAAAGCAGATATGTATGCTGATATGATATATGATATAAGATATAGCATTTGTAACGCGCCTATACACAAGTGTTTCAAGGCGCGACGAGGCAGGGTGGGGGAACAGGGGGGAGACAGACAACGATCCTACTAGGCCAGGTGTCATTCAGATCACGCAAGTGCAGGGGTAGAGGGGAAGGGAAAAGTGCAAGGGGAAAGGGAGAGGGGAAAGTGCAGTACAGGGTTATAAGCAAAAAACATTATAAATAACAAGGGCCAGCTGGTGGCAAGTGTGAGGTAAGTGCAGACAAGTGCTATGGAAGGGGGGCTGTAGGGATACAGACAGTTCCGCAGTGCAGGGGTTGCCCGGGAGGCAGTGCAGGGGAGAGTGGCTGGGCAGGGACCGAGAACGGTGAGTGGCCCAGTTGCAGATTCAGTGCAGTTTCAGTAATTTTAGCAGGAGAGAGGGGGAGAGAAAGCGGAGGCAAAGAGGAAGGTTTTGAGGTGCTTCCGGAACCGGAGATGGTTCTCCTCAAGTTTCAAGGAGGCAGGAAGGCTGTTCCAGAGGGAGGCCCCTGCAGAGGAGAGAGATCTGCCCCCAACTCGTTGTTTGGAGAAGCGGCTGCCCCTGAGGGAGTTGGAGGCGGATGAGCGAAGAGCTCGAGAAGGAAGATATTTAGGAAGAGAGAGTTAAAGGTATTTTGGCCCAAGGCCCCAGACGGCCTTGTGGACAATGCAGAGGGTTTTGAACTTGATCCTCTCAGTCACTGGGAGCCAGTGTAGTGAGATACGGTCCCTGGGCTTGAGGCCAAGGACAAGTCTCGCAGTCCTGTTCTGGATGAGTTGCAAAGGGCGGAGAGTAGAGGCGGGCAGATTTAGATAGAGGCTGTTACAGTAGTCCAGCTTCGAGAGAACCAGGGCTCTACAGACAGTGAGCTTCTGGGGGAAGGAGAGGAAAGGAAGGATACCTCTGAGGAGGTGTAGCTGGTAGTGTGACTTCTTAGAGACGTCGGATATGTGAGGAGAGAAGGAGAGTGTAGAGTCGGAGATGACCCCAAGGTTTTTTGTTTTGCAGGTAGGAGCGGGAAGAGGGCCAAGAGAGGCCGGCCAGAGAGCTGCAGGGAAGGAGGGAGTGGGTGTGCCAATGAGTAGAATCTCAGTCTTACTGGCATTAAGGCAGAGGTCGTTGGCGGCACACCATTCCTGGATAGCAGAAAGACAGAGATGAGGGAAGGAGAAGAGGAGGCCGAGGGTAGCCTGAAGATGAGCTGGGTATCATCCGCATAGCACTGAAAGTTGGGGCAGAGAGCGGCGATGCGGTGGGCGAGAAGTGCCAGCTACTGGTTGAAAAGCCTGGGAGAGAGGTTAGATCCCTGGGGGACACCACAGGTAGAGAAAAAGATGTCAGGGAGGAAAGACCCCAGTTGGACCTGGGAGGGTCGTTTGGAGAGGAAAGAGGTCAACCACGCCAGAGCCTGACCAGTGATACCCAGGTTATCACGGAGACGGTTGAGCAGGATGCTATGGTTGACAGTATCAAAGGCAGAAGAGTGATCAAGCAAAATGAGAACACATGGAATGTTCGAGTCAAGGTTCAAGAGCAGGTCCTCACGGACGTTCAGGAGGGCAGTTTCCGTGCTTCGGGCAGCTCTGAAGCCAGACTGATGGTCATGGAGACTACCAACAGATTCAGCATGCCGATTAAGCTGGGAGATGGCCAGTTTCTCCAGGAGCTTGCCCAGGAAGGGAGTGATAGACATTGGGCGATAGTTAGCTGGGCAGGAAGGGTCGGAAGAGGGTTTCTTAAGAAGGGGCTGCACAAGGGAGTGCTTGAGAGGGGATGGAAAAACTCTGGAGGCGAAGGAGCGATTGCAGAAGTCAGCAAGGGCAGGAGCCAAGCAGTCGATGTGGTCCTTGATAGTTCTGGAGGAACAGGGGTGGACCTGTTTTGACAAGACTTTCATAGATCGGACTTGTCTCGAAACCTCATCAGCAGAGAAAAGGGGAAAGGCAGAGAAGGAGAGAGGAGGGGTGGCTGCAGAAGGCCCAGAGGATAGCAGGGAATAGAGGAGGGGAGGTGATAGGAGGAGAGTGAGGACAGGATGTCCTGAGGTTTAGAAATTAAGTGAGGCCAGTGCCGTGCAGAGGGCCAGGGAGGGGACAGGAGAGGTAGAGACTGCAGCAGGGTTGGCCAGCTCCTTGCAGATTTTAAAGAGTTCGGCCGAATTGTTAGATGCCGCAGAGATGCGGGCTTGGATAAGGGCTCTCTTTTTGGTGAGAACGGAGAGCCGGTATTGCCTTTGGAGCAGGCGGCAAACCAGTTGGTCAGGGGATGAATGTGAAGCATGCCATTTCCTCTCTGCCACCCTGCAATTGCGTTTAAGGGTGACGAGATCCGAGTCATACCAGGAGTTACATTTGGCTTTGGGCTTCAGGCGGATTCTCATGACAGGGGCAAGGATATCAAGAGTATCAGATATAGCAGAGTGGAGAGTGGAGAGTGGAGAGGGCTGTATCAGGGTGGGAGTCAGCCGAAGGGGGAGCAGGGGGTGAGAAGGTGGCAGCAAAAGCCTCGACTGACACGCGCTTCATTGGTCGGATGACCGCGAAGGAAGGTGGCAGTGATGAGGGTGGCTTTGCCTGAGGTGTAGGGAGGCTTAGGGAGGATGAGGTGGGAGGAGAGGAGAAAGTGATCACTCCAGGAGAGAGGAGTGGAGAGAGGGACAGAGAGGGAAAGGTCAGAAGAGATCAGGGCATCAAGAGTGTGCCCTGCAGAATGAGTCGGCCCAGACGGGAGAATAGAGAGAGAGAGAGTCGCAGAGGTCGCGAAAGAGTCCATATGCATATACAGAGCATTCCTTGCCCCATTACCTCAGTTCAGAAATGTTTCCGCACTCTCAGAAACTGAGGTCCCGTGGAACTGCTCCAGGTTCTAAGCAAACCGTCTGAGAGGCAGGTGAGTGAACCAATGAGGATTCTATGCGACTTATCCACCTTCAATGAACAATACTCAAGGTAAATTATTTGTTCTTCTAATGGATACTGTGACAATCCTTCAGATAGTGCCACCTTTCCCCAGGGGGCGAGGAGGAGACCCTTTCCATGAGGCTAGGGTGGTGTGGCCGCTAACCAATTGTTCCCCTAGGGGTGGTAACATGAACGAGGATCTCAGAGAGGAACTCCCCTCTTATCGGATAAGGACGCGAATAAGGGACATGGCCCCTTTAACTCCCGATCCCATATGTTAGCAACATCACCTAAATCACTTCTTCCTAGACTTATGTCCGAAAACCTGTGTTATTCTACTGGGTCAGACAATCTTAATGTGACAAGTACAGGGATGAGGGAAAACAGGAGAACGCTGCAGTCAAGCTGTTGTCAATGGAACGGATGTCACGCCAGGGCTGACCCTGCTATATCAAGACACCAAAAACAAACTATGGAGAAAGAGATTGAGACAGAGAGAGAGACGGAGAGGAAGATGGAGTCAGAAAGCGAGATCATGGTGAAGGTAGAAGCCGGAGGTCGAATTGAGAAGCTCGAGGGATAGACGTGGAGGGTGTGGTTCAAGGGAATGCACAAGAACGTCAGGCAGACCGTTTATGTATTGGCAGTAGTGGAAGCAAAAGTAGAAAGTGGAAAAGTCAACCCGCACGGAGTCAGAACGCCAAACGTTACAGAAGTGAAACCTGGTCGCACAGAAAGAAGAGAATCGGCATGTCACAAAGTTACTTGTGAGGATAAGATAAACCACTGACACAGGAGTAGAATTTTAACAGGAAGTCTTTAATGAATTTGTTTTTTTCTCTTTCTTTTATTTAAGAGGATACGTGAGTTTGAAGATTCTTCAGGGAGTGACAGGAGATTCTTCCATGTTCTGGTGAGTATTTCAGTAGGTTTAATTTCTCAATTTCTTTCTTTCTTTTATGACTCTTTCATTATTTTAATTCAGTCTCTTTACTCTTTAATCTTCTTCTTCCTTAAGAAAACCTTCTCTTGCCTAAACTTCAGTTTGCTTGTATTCTTTCACCTTTAAATATCCTTTAGATCACCCTTATTGTATGATTCCTACTTCAAACTTTCAAAATGAATGTTCCTTTAAAGTACATGAATGTTACTTTGTTCCCTTGTTGGGTCAATTACTATATATGGATATTTGACACATTTGATACTTCAATGAGACTCAAGTATTAGCTCCTCCTTCTGTTTTTACTATTGAACTTATGCCAATGAACGACGTGTCAGGTACAATTGCAGTTCATTCATCCGGATTGCAAGAGTCACTGTTTTTGATTACGTTCGCTAACATATCTTCAAAGAGTCTGCGTCTCTGCCGAATGACTCCTCCCCAGCTTGGCGTCAACCATGTCCTGATTTGCCTACATTGGACTCGCCCATCCACAGATGGTGGAGTTTCTCATCTCCTTCTCCGTTTTGATCCCACCTCGATTTGGCTTTGGCGGTATCGCTGATTCTCAGCTGACAGCCCTCAGCTTTTAAGAACGTGAAGTGAGTGTTTACACTGTGTTTCGAGCCGCCTCAAAGATTCTTCTTGCAGACACTTTTTCAGCTTCCAGTTCACACGTACATCGAACGGCTTATTTCTAATAAACTCACACTTCTACAAGCGCAACGGCGCAACGTTTTTCTAACTATTCACCAACTCTGTTTTCATATCCTTCTCTAATACGCCCACTCATAACGGATGTTTTCGCCTTCTTCTGCATCTGTCTCCTGGCAACAACAACAAATACAGAGTAGCTTAGAGAAAAGGTCCTATCTTTGTTAGATCTACATTTTATTGGCAGAAAGAGCGGTCAATCATTTCCCATGAATTGTACCAGTATTCTTAACCCTTCCCACTGCTATGTAGTCTGGTATTGCTAGAGACCTCTTTCAACATGGATCTTTCACACGGCATAAGCGAAGCAAACGTATGTTGTTTGTGAGACACCCGGAAAGCGTTGTACCAGTCGGCCCGGAAACACCATTTGTGGTGGCTAACCCGGCCTTTTGAAAAACCACATTGGCAGCCTTGAGAAATATCCAGAGTGGTGGTGGCTGAACGGCCCGTATGAAAGAGAGAGGCGAGACCATTACCAACCTGAGAATAACCCGTTGTACTCGGCCCAGAAACTAAGCGGCCAATGAGAGAAGAAACTTTTGCTTGTCACGAGATCCGAGGCAGAACTGGTGGAGCCGTCTGACATCAAGAGCAGGTAACCAGAGTTGTTAAAAATTCGGAGGGAGCCGGGGTAAAGTTAAGAGAGCATTGGAAAACAGGCAACAACAAACAAGTATAAAGAACAGTTAACTAACAGAGGTAACAGCTCAGCAGTTGTGAATTAAGGCAGTCTTTAAAAGTCCAACCCCAACTTCCACAAAATGTTATTTGAGGGCTTATCTTCTCGAACTCTGCCGAAGGAACAGAAGCCTGTCTAGGGGTCTTCGGGACATTCATTGGCGAGAACAGAGTTCTTAAGGGGGCTTTCGATGACAATTGTTGACAAAAGACTTAACAGCCCAAAGCACATGGGAAATAGAAGCCCTCCTGTGCACACCCCAGAATCATCTAGGGCTGGTCTTCTGAGTAAAAACCAATCACCCTCTATGAAAAGGCTATTCCAAATGTATGATTGATTGACACCAAATCCTGCCCAGAGCCCTGTCCTTTCAATCTACAAGGTTAACACTCCCTTTTGGAAATAAGAAGAAAACCATTGGGGGTCATTACGACCCTGGCAGCTGCGGAATGAACAGTGCCGGTAAGTTACCGGCACCGTTCATTCCGGGCTGCCACATTACCAGTTTGCTCGTGGGTGGCGGTATGCACGTCTGGTCTGGCCAGACGTGCATACCGTCACCCGCGAGCAGACCAGGAAGCGCTCAACGGACATGTCATTAACGGGTCCGTTGTTAGTATCCTCCCCATTCCCATTGAGCCCTATGGGGGCTCGAATGGGGACATACCGGGTCTCGCGAATGGGATTTACTGGGCCCGCAAATGTCGGAAGGCCCCGCAAATGTCGGAAGGGCCCGGTAAATCCCATTTTTCGGGACCCGGACCCGAGTTTGGGGGTAGCCATGCCGCTAAAAACGGCATGGCTACCTCCAACTCGTAATGAGGCCCATTGTCTTTGTCATTGTCATTGTCTTTTCTTTTGAAAAGCCAGGAAACCAAGAATGCCTGAGACTGTAATATCTGAAGAAACCACAAAGGCAGTGAATCACTTTGAACCATAATTCCATGAGAAGTTCCACAAGAATGTGGTGCTTGAGAGTAGAGAGGGACTCAAGGAGCATCTTCGTCATCCTACTGAAGAATACAAAGAAAGTGGCGTCGGAGCAAATCTCTTAAGGAATTAAAAATATTGCTGAGAACTATAAAAGACATTGCGAAACCAGCTAGGAGAAGGGAGTCATTCTCCTACCCCGAACGAGAATCCTGTGGAACAGTTTGTTTTTCTGTTAAAAGTCGGAACTTTCTGGAACCTTTGTTTTGAACAACCTGAGTCTCTTTGGGACACTTTACAACCAAGAGAAGTGAGTCAGTCTCCTGGGTTACGAACAGAGTCCGAACTTTATATGAGTTATTGTATTGACAGGGGCCTTGTTGACTGAGACAGTGCCTTTTGATTTGGATTTAAACAGACTTCCTGACGAATAGCAGAGATACTTTAGTTTTGGTAGGGAAATCCCATTAGAGTTAGGGCCATATGACCTGCATTACTTACCGTAAAAGCATTTCTGATGGTTGTATCTGCTTAGATTCACATGCTGTGCATAGTCCGACATCCAGTGGTAACCGCAGAGTAATGCATCTTGTCTTCCGAGAATCAAAAGGGGATGTTGACATGGGCGTGCCTGTAACCCTATCCCTACGTGACGTGTAGAGTACCCAAGATCCCTCACGCGTCGATTGTATTTTTTCTGCCAAGAGGGAGCCTCATGACTATCGTGAGTGAGTACAGAAAAGAGAGAAAGTAGTAAGATGTCTATGTTCCTTCCATCCGAGCGGTGAGGAAGGGTGGGCGCATGTGAATCTAAGCAGATACAACCATCAGAAATGTTTTTACGGTAAGTAATGCATGTCTTCTGATGTTTGTCAATCTGCTTAGAATCACATGCTGTGCATAGACTAGCGAGCAGTCCCGGAGTTGGAGGTGGATTGTGAGAAGGACCAGTAGTGAAAAGATGTCTTAATACTGCCTGTCCCACCTGAGAATCAGATCTAGAATGTGTGTCTAGGCAATAGTGTTTTGTAAAGGTGTGTACAGAACTCCATGTTGCTGCTTTGCAAATGGAATCAAGGGGAACATTTGCAATGAATGCTATGGGTGCCCCAGTGCCTCGAGTGGAATGTGCTCTAGGCTTGAAGTTCTCTCTTAGCAAGATGGTAGCAGAGTGTAATGCAATTGACAATCCATCTAGAAATAGTGGATTTCGAGACTGCGTCTCCTTCTTTTCCTGTGGCCACTGACACGAAAAACTGATTAGTCTTCCTTAGTGGACGAGTTATTTCCATATAGAACATGACAGCTCTGCGTACATCCAGTGTGTGCAGGGTACTTTTCCCCAGGCTTGAAGGATTTTGAAAGAACGTTGGCAGCGCTAGTGACTGGTTCACATAGGACTTGGAAATAAATGTAGACGCAAATCTTGGGTGAGTGTGCAAAACCACCTTATCTTTGTGAACGGTTACAAAGGGATCTAGAATAGAGAGTGCCTGTTGTTCACTTACCCTTCTAGTGGAGGTAATTGCTATTAAAAAAACAGTCTTGAGGGTGAGGTTTTTAAGACTTGCTTTGTGCATGGGCTCGAAAGGAGCTCCCATCAGCCTAGTTAACACCACGTTTAGGTCCCATCCACGAGCCGGGTTAGAAATGGGAGGGTGAATTCTTTTTACTCCTTCCATGAAAGCCTTAATCACTGGTATCTTCCACCATGAAACCTTCTGTTGTAATGTTGACAAACCGTTTCCATTTACTAGAATAGCAATATCTAGTGTTAGGTTTCCTTGCCTCCCTGAGGATGTCCATACACCTTTGAGGGAGCTGCAGGTGTCCAAATGCTATAACCTCAGGAGCCAAGCCGCTAAATTTAATGTCTGCGGGCATGGGTGAAGCGTCTCCCCTTTGTCTTGCGACAACATGTTGTACGGGCAAGGTAGTTTGACCGGACGAGATAGGGACATCTCCATCAAATGAGCGAACCAGGGTTCACAGGACCACATGGAGGCCACCAGTATCTTTGTGACTGGTTCCTGGTGCATCTTGTGCACAATCTTGTTCAAATTTCCCTGAACATATTATCTAGAGTCCGTTCCCTTTGGAGCGGTTCTGTGGGTACCTGGAGGCGTAATCTTGGATTGGGCGTTTTTCAGGGTCGCAAACAGATCAATCTCTGGAAAACCCCATTGTGCGAAAACGTTGGCGACAATGTCACTGTGTAATCCCTGGGCAACGGAAAGTCTCTTATGAGTACGTCTGCCAAAAGATTGAGTTCCCCTGGAACATGTTGTGATAACAGGAACATGTTTCGTTTGAGTGCCCACTTCCAAATGTTCTGAGACAGTTTTGACAGCCCTGGAGAATGAGTGCCCTCTTGTTTGTTCAGATAGTACATGGCCGTGGTGCTGTCTGTGAGAACTAAGATCGTATTTCCCTGAAGCTGTGTTTCGAAAGCTTTCAGTGCTTAACACTGCCAGGAGTTCCAGCAGATTTATGTGGTTGGACGCTATGTCTGACGACCAAACTCTGATTGCTGTTTGCTGAAGCAGGTGGGCTCCCCACCCTGTAAGGGTGGCGTCTGTAGTTAGAGTGGCTTCCACTGTGGGGGTGGTGAAGGATTTCCCTTTCAAGAGGTTTTCCCTCGACCACCACCGTAGCGAGAGAACTAGGGCTGGCAAGACCACTACTAAATCCTCCCACTGTCTGTTGGCCTGACACCAGTGGCTGTTTAGCCACTCTTGCATTGGGCATATGCGCATGCGCGCGTAAGTAGATACATGACGCCATCATTCCTAACAGAGGCATAGCCTTGCGTACTGTCATCTCTCGACTGGCTACATAGTGAGGGATTTGAAATAACATGTTTTGAACCCTCTTGTTGGAGGGGAAGACGAGGCCGCCCTTTGTTCGAATTAGAGCCCTTAGTAATTGTTTGACTTACTGGGGCCTAAGCTGGATTTTTTCTCGTTGATAGAGAATCCCAGACTGAATAAGAGATCTATCGTCTTCTGGGAATTTGACAGACACGTCTCCTAAGAGTCCCCTGTTATGAGCCAGTCGTCGAGGTAAGGATATACTGGAATGGATTGCCTGCGCAGGTGTGCTGCTACTACTGCTAGTACCTTTGTAAATACCCTTGGTGCAGATGCTATGACAAAGGGTAGTACCTTGAAATGATAATGTTTGGTCTCTATCATAAACCTGAGGTACTTTCTGTGCGCTGGCAACATCGAAATATGAAAGTATGCATCTTTCATATCCAGAGTTGCCATGAAATCCCCCTGTGTGAGCAGGGGAATTACTTCCTACAGGGGGGACCATGAGAAAATGTTGTGGCTTTACAAATTTGTTTGCTGGGACAAGATCTAAAACAGGACGCATGGTTAGATCCTTTTTGGGTACAAGGAAGTACACTGAATAAATACCTTATTTTACCTGTGATAGAGGTACGATTTCTATGGCTCCTTTTTGTTCCAGTATTTCGACTTCTTGAAGTAGTATGCGAAGATGTTCTGGTGTTAGTCTTCGTTGTCGTGCAGGTCTGAATTTTGGGGACCAGTTGAACTCTACACAGTACCCGTGGGTTATGGTCTTTAGCACCCACTGGTCCGTGGGTATTCCCTCCGCCTGAAGGAATGATCTCAGTCGGCCCCCGACCAGGGAGGCATGGGATGGGACCTGAATCTTCGAGTCATTTGGAACCTGAGGCAGGAGACCCTCTGAGGGTAGGGTTCCTGCCCCTTCCTTTACCACAGCGCTGTCCCCTTTGGTGGTACGGGGTGGTGTAAGTGTTGGTCCCTTGTAGAGAGTTCCAGTTTCCTGAAGAGTATTGTTGATGTGGCGCGTTGGCCACAAAGAAAAACCTTCTGTTTCCAAATTCTCGCCTTGTGGAGGGTCTAATTTGGTCCAGACTTTTAGGGTTTCATGTTCTTTTTTCGCGGTCTCTAGGGCCTCATCGACCGCCTTCCCAAACAGTTGGATTCCTCCACAGATTTGTTTATAAGCAACGATTGTGTTTGAGGTTCAAACCCTGAATTCCGAAGCCATGCGTGTCTTTTGAGGAGAATGCCCTGGGTGAGGGCTTGGCTGGCTCAGCAGAATCCAAAGTGTTATTTAAAATGCTTTGGTTAACACACCTACCTTCAGAGACTGTGGTAAGGAGACGGGTTCGTAGAGGTTCTCGAGCCTCTTGCAGGCCTTCTTGTATTAAAGCCCATTGCGCATCTGCGTAAATGGCCAATAGAGTGGTGTTATTGGCAATATGTGTAAAGTACGCTGCTGCTGTGGTAACCCTCTTACCTAGGGCATAAAGTATTTTCCCTTCTTTGTCAGGGGGTGCCTCAACGGTTGACAATGGTACCCCTGCTCTTTTCCTTGTGGTATTGACTACCAAAGAATCTGGGGTGGAATGACCTAATATATAGAGGGTCTGAGGGAGAAGGGCGAAAGAGTTTTTCAATTCTTGGGTTTACACCTCGTGTGAGCCGGTGTAGTCAAGGATGGAACCAGGCGTTTTTTAATCGAATTGAGGAGAGGGATGGAATGGCTGGTTGGTGGCTTCTCTTTAAGTATATCTTTCACAAAGTAGGCTTCAGGTGCTGGCTCTTCAGTGGCAATTTTAAAGTGTTCAGCTGCCTTTCGTAACATTACGTTTAACGTCAGCTGATCATCAATAGGAGAGGGATTCCTTGGAGGGGTATTTTGAGGAGAGTCTAAAGCCAGAATGTCTGGGTCTTGTGGCTCTGGGGACTGCCATGGTTGAGGGTCACCCATATCTGGGTCCTCCCCCCCAGCCCTCAATGGGCTCATCTTCCATGGGCTCATGTTCCTCCTCGTTAGAGAAAGGATTCTCCTCTACATTAACTGGTGGAATGTCTTCTTCAGTAAGGTCATAGTTATATATGTCCTCTTCTAAAGAGGGGTCAAAAAGCCTTGGGAATTTAGCTCTAGGGTTAACAGGGCTTTCCTCCTTTGGCCTTCTATGTGTAGGTTGTTCTGCACATGAAACAAACCTGACCAGCCTTTCCATGCAGTCCTCAAACTTCTCCCTAGTCCAGACTGACGACCTAGAACGGTCTAGGGGTGGAAAGGTGTCCCCTCATAGTCTTCCGTCGAAAAACGTTCTCTAGCACTTTCTTCCTCGAAAACCGTAGAAATTTTTGCCTTAACGTCGAAAAAAGTCCTTCCTCTCCTTCGTAGAAGTCCTCTTGCGGGATTAATGAAGGTGGGGTATCTCTGTGTCCTTCTCTTCACTTTTGAGCGCTTTCCTTAGATCTCGGCAGACCTTTGGGCCTTTCGCAAACTTTCAGAGAGTCCCTAGATTGCTGTCTTTGAGAATCGGTGGCCACAATTCTTGCTAGGCTGTCCTCGACGTCCTCACCACTCGGGAGGCGCGAAGCTACATCCGCCGATTGTGAGGGAGTATTTTTCAGCAGAACCGGGGCCTTGCCCTTATCGGCCACCTTTTCCGGTAGTGCCATAATCTTCGGCGGTGGTAAGGCCTTACTCGGTTTATCGTCGCCGTACGCCTTCTTGTGATGCGTACCGACTCAACTATGTGTTTTTGGAGAAAAACTCCCGGCCGTTTGCACGGGGAAATGGTTAATAACATGCCCCAAGGAAACTGGAAACTAACATCAAAGGGAACATTAAGGAGGGAAACAAAGGACAAGCAAAAGGGAACAGAAAGCTTACCCGAAATGAATGCGGGTTAATCGCGTCTGCCTAGCGGCTTGTTTGTTTCACGCTGTCCAAGCTGCTGCTATGCTTGGCAGAACGGTGCTACTATCGAGGCGAACTTGCAGCCAGTCTGATATGGGCTCTGTGGTTCCAGCGCCATCTTGGCGCTGGTCCTGTGCGCGGCCAGGTTTGGAACAGGCAGCGAAGTAGTTCGTTTAACTAATACGGGAAAAACAGAAGAACGAAACAGCATGGCCACGAGCATTGGGGCTTAATGTGGGCTCGAAAGGAGGCCAACGATGCATCATATGCCGGGCAAATGCATGATGCGTCCTAAAAAAGAGCGGGGGGAACGCACATTGAGATCCAAAACTAATAAATGACCTTCCCGGAAGCGTGGATGTTCCTAGAGGATGTTTGTAAAACCTATTATTGTGTCCCCATATTACTTCAAGGGGTAGTAAAAAGTTCCCAATCTTGAAGTAATATTGCTGGATAGCCTGTATGTATGTAAATATGGGTAAAGTGGTCTTTCCATTGTGTACGTGGATGTTATGTTCACACTTTTTAGTAAAACCATACCCACTGTATAGCCTACTGATAACACATTTGTTGTACTCTGGTATATGTAACAGAGAAAGCCCTTTTCATGACCAATGACACAGTCAGAAAATGATGTTTTCATAGGAAGGTGACTTGTATATGTGGGCGTCTCTTGTGTTTATATCAACCCGCTCGCTTGTGGCCACGGAGCAGCCAAAGGTATTACGTGATCTATGGACCAAATCACATGTTTAAAATTTTGTGAGTAGTAAGTGCGTACACATCTTGATCTCTAAACAGGGTGTTCTATTTGGCAAAAACTGCCCTCTCACCCATGTTGTTAGCCTGAGAGCATGTTTCAACATTTTTAAACATTTTTAAACATTTTTACAACGTTCCTTAACATTTAGCATCACAAACGCTTGGCAGGCAAAAGGCACGGGTGTACCTAGAGGCATATATGTGCCTAGTCTTACTGAGTGCACGGTCATGGGGGAAATGTACTCTACCCCGTGTGTTGTAATTCCTGTGATCCAGATGGACTGGGGGACTTGTACAAATTTGTCAAATTCAAAAATAAAAATAAAATGTACTAAGGATGGAAGCACCACTAGTTCATTCCATTGGATCGATTCATTCAGGCCAGTCCTATGTGTGTTAAGCCTGAATATCCAATTCTGTTCCCTTCTAAAAAGCTTATTGTGATAGTTCCCACCTCTTTTCGGGATTTGGATTTTCTCGATCATTGTCCATTTGAAATCTTCCGGACTATGTCCTTTGGCTATAAAATGATTCACCATCGGGGCTGTCAGCTTTTTGGTCCTCAGGCAGGACCGATGTTCAATCATCCGTTTCTTGATTGGTCGCATCGTCATGCCCACATATTTCAAGTTGCAAGGACATCTTATCAGATAGAGGACTCCTGCAGTGTTGCAGTTGGTAAAATGACGTTGTATCCAAGGGGTTCGTAGGCCTAGGTCAATTTCTCTTGTGCGCTCCGTTTGGGGGCACATAGAACACAAACCACATGGTGAATGGCCCGAAAGGGGTAGTGCTGTTCCAAATTGTTGGAGGGTGTGTTAATCTGTCTTCATGGAGTGTTTTCACTAGTTTGTCCCGGATATTGGTACTCCTTTTGATAGCAAATTTATGCTGTCCTGTATTGAGGATCGGTCATAACTGATGATTTCTTTTTTGAGCTTATTCAGCATAGGTGAATAGCTCAGCACTGCCATGATGTTTTCCTGGGGAGGCGGTTTAGGATACTGTATCAGAGTCGTGCTTCTCGGAATGTTACGGGCTCTTCTATATGTGGCATCGATGATCCTTTTAGGATATCCTCTGTTTGACAGTTGTTTCTTCAAAGCTCTACCTTGTTCTTCATAGTCTGTTGTTTGTGTACACGTTCTTCTGTATCGTAGGAACTGGCCAAAAGGAAGATTATCTTTTAAGGCTTGCGGATGATAGCTGGAATATGCCAGCAGGGAACTCCTGTCGGTTGCCTTCTTGTATATTTTTGAGCACAGTTTCTCTGCGATTACCATGATGTTTAGATCCAGGAAATGAACATTTTTTGCTGAATTGCAGGGTGAATTTCAAAAAAGCATTTTGTACATTGAGCCATGTGTGAAACTCCTGTAACTCTGCTTGTATCCCTGTGAAGATCATGAAAATGTCATTTATATACCTCTTCCAGACTTTTATTTTGTCTAGAAAAGGATTTGTGACTGGATAGATGGCATCACATTCAAAAGCATTGACAAACAAGTTTACCAAACTAGGGGCAAATGTAGCCCCCATGGCTGTCCCAGATATTTGTTGATAGAAGATGTCGTTACATATAAAGAAATTCCTTGTCAGAGCTATCTCTGCTAATTGAATTATCAATGTGGGTGGTGTGTTGTAAAGTTCAATGCCTGATTCCAGTAGGCATTGGACCATGGAGAGGGTGGCTTGCTGAGGTATCTTTGTATACAGGGACTCTATGTCCATGGTGACTTACAAAAAACAGGTTCTCTTTTTCTCCTGAGAACTATAGAAGCTCATGACCCTCTGAGGATCAAGCCAATGGAATCAGTCTTCCATCTTGGAGGGATAAAGAGGAGAAGTGAAAAAGACAAGCAAACAAATCGTTTCAGAGAGATATAATTCAGTTCGGCAGAATAGCGGGCCTGACCCTCAAGGTACCCTTCATCCCAGAGAAGATACGGTAACAAAGCCATAATGACAGACCCTGAAGCTCACTTTTTGGCTGGGGGTGATGGCCACTTTAAGGGTGAGAAAACGCAAGAACAAGATTGCATGGAAACAGAAGGAGCTGCTATTGGGAAATGTGATAATGTCACACAGAGTATTCATCATTTGAGGCTTGCAAGGGCTCTGGGGATCAGAGATGCCTACCTTTTGTGTGAAGAGATACCGGTAGAAAGTATATTAGGGATTCATCACATGCCCTTCACTACCCACAGTTGTCCTTGTGGTATGTTATCTGGTAAGATTGAGTAATGACACATAATCAGTACATGTGTTGGACAAGAGGTTGGATTGCTCTTCTGTACAAGGTATGGATTGGATAGAACATCTAAAGAAACAACTAGCAGGGTTCTCTAGAAATTATAATAGGGTTTGAAAGAAAAGCACTGCCAAGGATGGTCTAAAGTAAAGTGTGGTTTCCAGCATTGGTGGTTTATACCTTTTGTATTCAAAATCATGTAGTTCAAACCATCTACACTTAAAGGTCTTGCCCCCCTCTTGGGACACCCTATTCTATAAGTAATGTTCAAATGGAATTCTCTCCAGACACCTTGGCCTTTCAGGATTCGTAAAAGGTTCCCCCCTGGACCTTGGCTTTTCAGGATTCTTAAAAGGTCAGTGATACAACGTTATCAAGATTCACAGCAGGTCTCTCCTGGACCATTACTTTTGCTAAGATTTATAACTGGTTCTTCTTGCACCACTGGCTTTATCAGGATTCACAACAGGTCCTTTCATGGACCTTTGACTTTCCAGCGTTCACACCAGTTAAATGGGTATTTCTCCAGCCCCCATATTCAGGGTCCTTGTCAGGCAGTTATTTAGTCAGCTTCCTGCCACAGGTCAGATTTCAACGTTATTCCCCTGGTGGGGCAGCTGGTAAGCCTTACAGCCTTGCTTACTGACCCTCAAATGTCCAGGAGTTGGTCTAGTGTACAGTTAGGATCTTCCAGGTACCACCTACTCCTGGATACCTTTTCCAACTGGTAATGGCTTCTGCTGCCCTCATCCAGGTAGTAGTCAATTTCAGTCTCTTCCAAGAATCCCCCTTGCCTAAGAAGGGTTCAGCTCTTCAGTGTCCCTTTGTCACAAGAGACATGTACTTTACATCTGCCTGCTTGCATCAGGATTCTCCCTCTCGGCATTGCGGACACTTGCCCACTTGTTTTATACACCCGAGTTTGGGGAGGTTATTCCCAGGCGCTTGCCGATTGGGTATGTTCCCTCTCTGTCTCCCTTCTCTGGATTAGTTTTGTTTAAAGTCTTAACTGTCCTCATTAACCTCTGATTAGCTACAGTTTTGCATTGACCAATGAATAGATGTAACAGTCAGGATGAATTGGGACCACTGGGCTTTAAATCTGTTCAACAACAGCTATCATTTTAACAAACATAATAAGCACGGTTCTACGCGGTCACCTTCACATTCCACTATCGCAAACATTCAGAATAATTTCAAGTTAACTCTTTCCACCCCCATTTCTCTTGACACAGGGCACAACGGTTCCAGTGTCAATGAACAGTTAATTACTGGCTCAACCTTTCAGTCTCTAAAGACTGAAACGCTGTAGGACGAATGCCTCCTCACAAGCTAAAACGGAAAGTAGGTGCTGTAATTATGCTACTCACAATCTTATGCCATCACGGGGACTATGCAATGGAACAAGGTTGATAATTACGCGTATACAAGACACATCATAGAGGCATGTGTAATGGATGGATTAAACTTCGATACTGTTCTTATACCGCGCATACCTCTATTTCCATCTGAAACAAATATGCCTTTTAAATTCAAAAGAAGACAGTTTCCTATACATTTAGCCTTTTCAATGACCAATAATAAGTTAGGGACCTACGCTCCCCTCTTGTAAGCGATCAGTGGTCATTCTGACATTTCAGAAGGGGGACAGACGTGACCCTATGAATTACAGACCGATATTGAACTTTAAGATATGCTAGAACCTCGTATGTTACGCCGGGAACAGTTCGTATATATATATATATATATATATATATATATATATATATACATAAGTGACAGAAGAAGATGGAAGGGGCACACTCAGGTTCCCTGGACAATACACCTCTCAGCCTCAACTCAGGGGCAGCGTGCTCACCATGGAAGCAAGACGGCACGGACCACCACAGGTTCGATCCCCGGGTCCGCGTTTAGAAACCTCTGGGTATTAAGCGCATTATAAATAACCTATATCATATCATATCATAGCCACTGATGTCCTCATCACAGCGTTACGGAGGCAGTCTTTGCTTGCAACTCACACCCAGTGCAGGTGTTGTTAATCAATGTCAATTATGCTGCAAGGCCTTCTGCTAGCTGTAGTTGGTAGGTTTGCAGGGAGCCCGCTCACCCCAAAGGCCGCACAGGGAGGCGGGGGGAAGGGGTGGAAGAGTAGCCCACAGTGTGGCACTACAAAGCAAAGCATGTGTCACTGTTGCTCTGCACCCTGTTAAAATCTGGAGCTTCCACCCTACAGAATTCCACAAACATGACAGAAGAGGGTGGGGGGGCGGGGGTTTACTCTGGTTCCCTGCACAATACACCTCTCAGCCACTGATGTTCTCCTCCTACCCGTTTTTGTGCTCATCTCATCGTCAGGGAGGCAGTCTTTGCTTTGCCCGCAGTTCACATCCAGTGCAGGTGTTGTCAATGTCAATTATACTGCAATGCCTTCTGGTAGCTGTAGCTGTTAGTCTTACAGGAAACCTGTTCACTCCCAATCACCCACTCAAGGGGGAGGGAGGGGTGGAGTAGCCTACAGTGTGGCACTCCAAAGCAAGGCATGCCTCGCTGTGGTGCTGCACTCTGTTGGAATCGGGAGCATCCACCTTCCACAAATAAACATGGCTGAAGAGGACGGAAAGGGCAAACTCTGGTTCCCTGCACAATACACCTCTGAGCCACTGATGCTCTCTTCCTACCGGTTTCTGTGCTCATCAGATTGTCAGGGAGGCAGTCTTTGCTTGCAGCTTACAGACAGTGCAGTTGTTGTTAATCAATGCCAATTATGCTGCAAGGAATTCTGGTAGCTGTAGATGTTAGGTTTAAGTGAACCCACTCCACCCAAATCAGCCTGGAAGACGAACAAAGGACGCAGCCATCAGTGAGCACTCTTTGGTACCAAATCACACCCTTGATTTTAAAATCCTAGTGCTGAAATACAAATGCATGCAGATTTTCAATACACTGGGGATGGTGTGAATAGACACTGCGGCTTCATGAGCCACTATTTTCTCTCTTTGTACTGTGAAAGGGCCATGACTATTCATTACCCTGGGCAGGGGGTACAGACCACTCTTAATCTGGGGTAGGCGGCCTACCAGTGCAATGCCAGAGACCGACCTACCCCAGATTTCAGACGGATCGCCATTCCTGGGTCCCCGGTATGCATGGAGCCATGTATAAACCTTGGTAACTCTTTCCCTAGTCTGGTGCCCATTAGCTTTCAAATCTTTTAGGTGGTTACCTGGAGGCATGATGATCAGAATGACCCGGTATACCGACGCAAGAGACTAAAGCCACCAGCAATGATCACACTTTTTGCAGCGCTGGAAGGACTAAGGGATCCTAGAAAGCAGCCAAATCGAAAGACAAACAACAAGGACTACAAGTACTACAACACCAAGGACTACAAATACTACAACACCAAAGACTACAAGTACCACAATGCAAATGCTACTAATGGCCAAAAACGACCTCAGACCGCAAGGGAAGAAATGGTTGCTCTGGTACAAATGGACTATCCTTCTGCCTTTAAACCGGATGGGAGACCCAGCGCACTCAAACCCCAGAATGACTACTGCTGAGCGACCAGCAAGGGTCTACCCAGTACCAGGGCAGACCAGGGAACTCTCTTCAAACTCTTTTTGTCAAGGACTTACCAAGTACAGGAGAGAAAAGAATTATGCAAGAGACCACATGGCACGCTGGACAGAAATGGAGACTGAAAATGAGGCTGGCTAGAGACTGTTATGAAGACTTCCTGGGAAAATTCCAGCCCTCAAGGGGAAGCAATGGGTGGAGGTGGGAATGAAGAGATTGGCCCAGGGAAGCAGCTTACTTGAATACCCAATGGAAGGTTAGATAACCATCTAGAAAGAAAGATGAGGGCTTTAAAAACCCAGTAGTGTGTGTTTGGGTGAGGTTGAAGGGGGTAAAGGAAGACCCCGAAACCAGAAAGGAGTATGCAGCAGGTGGAAGATTACTTGGAAGAGAGTTTTGGAGTGTTTGAAGAGAGTGGAGGTAGGTGTTGGGTTTGAGAGTGTGATAGCAATTTTGTTCTATGTTTTAGATGTGAATGAATGAGAGGAAGGAGTACAATTTGGAAAATTAGGAGGGTCATGGAGACAGGAGGGAAGAGCAGTGAGTCAGATAGGAGAAAGGAAAAGATTTGAGAAAAACGATAAAATCAAGAGGGTGGAGGAGAGTAGAGACAGTAGTGAGAGAGGGAGTAAGAGCAGGAGTGGAAGCAGGTAAGCAGGTAAGTTATGTTATGTTATGTTATTTGAATTTGTAAGGCGCCAAAGCCCGTAGGCATCCAGGCGCCGAAAGACAGAGGAAGATGCAGATGCTAAACAGTCTTAGCTAAACAGGATGGTTTTTAACTGTTTGCGAAAAAGATGATGATCCTCGGTTTTACGTAACCTGATTGGCAGGATATTCCAGGCTTGGGCGCCCTGAACATGAAACACCCGCCCTAGTCCACGGGCCCTGTGAGTACGTGGTATTACCAACTAGGAGACCTCCTTAGAACTTAAGCATCTATTTGGTTGGTGGATTTTAATCCTCTCCTTCAAGTATGCAGGGGCATTGCCAATGATACATTTGCGCCACGTGGTGAGCAGTTTAAATTGAATACGGGAAGCTACCGGGAGCCAATGGAGTCTCCTTCTGGCAGTGCTGGTAGGTTCAGAGTTTTTCATCTGAAAGATGATTCGTACCGCTGCATTTTGTATTTTCTGCAGCTGCTGAACGTTTGCCTTACTGGCTCCTCCTAGTAGGGCGTTACAGTAGTCAACACGTGGCAGAATCACTGCTCTTACTAGTTTTATACGATTTTCCACCGATATTAGCGGGGCTACTTGTCTCAATACTTTAAGATGGTAGTTAGTATTAGTGGAGACGGCGGTGACATGTGCCTCACTATCAAGACTTTCCTCCATATAGGTGCCCAAGGTCTTAACTTCTGTACAATCTTAATTTGATTGCCTTCAATGAAAAAGCTGTTATATTTTTGGTTCAATTTTGATTGTGCATATTTAGAACCAAAGAGTATCAACTCCGTTTTAGCGGCATTTAAACAAAGCCAATTTGTTGACATCCGTTGTTTAATAACGAGGTATGCTGCAGTCAATGTTTCTTGATCTACTTCTAGTATCATCTATCTAGCTAGTATATATCTAGTACCAACTGGAAGTCATCTGCATAATTGCAGAAAAAGATCCCCAGGGCTTCCAGCTCAACACATAGTGGTAGAATATAGATGTTGAACAATAAAGGTGAAAGACAAGCTCTTTGAGGAACACCACAGGTTATAGTCTGTGGCTCAGAAACCTGATCACCCCAGTAAACACAAGACTGGCGGGCCCTGCAGGAAAGATTTAAGCCAAAAGATGGCGTTGCTGGATAGACCTCCGACAGTCGCCATCCTTTCGAGCAAGATTTTATGATCCAGCAGATCGAAGGCTGATGAGAGATCTAACAACATCAGCAACCCCGACCCGCTGTGCTCTAATTTACCTAGCATGTGTGTTTGTAGGTCCAAGAGCGCTGACTCAGTTCCATGAAAGCTCCTGAATCCTGATTGCTTCACATGTAGTTTACCAGTGTTAAGTACATAGGATTGGAGCTGTGTGGTAGCTACCTTGTCAATTAATTTTAGAAAGAACAAGGTATTTGTGATTGGTCTGAGATTGGCTGCATCCAGCGGGTCCAAGCCTGGTTTTTTTAACAGAGGGGTAACTGGATTGAGGGATGTAGCCGGTACGAAAAGATGAACTGACGAACCGGCTAAGGAACGGAGCAAACAATTCTCAATGTTCCAATATATATTTGGAAGGAAAAATTTCCCCTGGGCAATTAGTGGGTTGCATAGTTTTTAATATCTGCAGGACTTCGATTGAATTTGGTTCAGTGAAGTTAAAAGAACCTGGAGAGTTAATTGAATTGTCTTTTTTAGGGGGTTTTGATATAGGCGCGATCAGTGCTTCCTGTTCAATTTTCTTCTGGACTTTCAGCAGTTTATCTGCGAAGGCCTTCTGAACTCGGTTACAATCTTCAGTAGAAGGTTTGAAATCAGGATTACAGGCCATCGGTTCCTCCCAAGTTCTGAAGAGACGGAAAAGTTCCTTTGTCTTGTCTCCAGCCTGGTTTATTTGATCGTCATAGTGTGATTTCTTAGTCTCTATGATCAACGCCTTATACTGCTTTCCAATGAGTTTCCAAGCCAATAAATTCTCATTGGATTTATCTTTGTACCAGGCTTGCTCCGCCTGTCTCTTACTAGCTTTAAGTTCGGCTAGTGCTGGAGTAATCCACTTATGGCGGTTGGGCAAGTCTTTGACTTTTTTATCTTTTAAGGGGGCGTACTTATATAGCATCTCTAACATAACCTCACTATAAACTTCTGTGAGTCTCTCGGGGTTATCCTGTATTTCTGTTTTATCCATAAGAGAATCCACATAAATCTTTAGGACATCTGAAGTGATGTCCCTAAAATTACGTGATTTGACTGTGTGCGCCATGGCATGCACTCTTGCTGGTTTAGCAGGGAGCTCCAAACAACATGTCAAGAGGTAATGGTCAGACAAGATACAAGGGGTAGTAGAAATAGGTCCGAATTGGACATTTCCTCCACCAATCCAGTCCAAAATATGTCCCCTGATATGTGTGGGTTCGGTATTGTGGTAGATAATTCGATGAGTTTTCATCACCTTCTCTAATTGTAATGCTTTTTTATCGGTTTTATCATTTTTCCAAAGGTTAAAATCACCCAAAATAACTAGGCCGGAATTTGTAGTCAACATAGGCGTAACTAAGTTGACTAGGTCATCATTAAAGTTGCCTCCATCTCCTGGTGGGCGGTAGAGTAAAACAATGTTCAGGCTAAAGTTAGGATTTGAGGTTAGCTTTACATGGATAATATCACAGCCCATGCACTGTAATTTGACCTCATAGAATCCTAGATCCTTTTTACAGTTAAGTAAATCAGGAGTGGGAGCGAGAGTGGGTACGGGAATTGTGAGAGGGGGAGGAAGAACAGGGGGAGGTGGAGAGTTGGAGAGTTGAGACAGGTGAAGTGAGAGATCGATGAGACCAGGAGAAGAAAGGAGGCTCGGGAGTGAGAAGCAGAGACGAGGAGTGTCAGGAGAGTGTGGGGATAGGGAGTGAAAGACTGTCACAAGAGGAGAGTCCCAACAATTAGACTATCCCAGTTAAGGTCCCCTTGGAAGTCCATGAGGGAGATCGATGAATAAGGTTACTGCCTTTAGGCCTCCCAAGATCAGGGTCAACCGCGTTAGCATGGGTAGCATTGCTATAGTAAAGATATCTTGGAACAAACCTTAATGTAACAGAGCCGTGGTTAGGGAAGTTTGAGCCCCTGACAAGGTTGAGGGAAAGTGTAGAGGGACCGCCTCTATCCTGGGAGTCCCAATTGCCTCTTTGTATTTTGCTCTTGTATAGTAAAAATTGACAACATTGTCACATGACTTATTGACAACAAGACCCATAGTAGAGAACCAGAGTGTGTCACCAAAGATGAACCTGGTATTTTATATAGCTATTGAATGGCACCTGACTGACACATTCCCAGCCCCACCAGCCTCTCTAAGGCAATAGTCTGTGGCCTGACTCACTCCAAAACAAGCCTTTCTGGCACTTTAAAAGCACTGTCCCCACAGACCTATTAGTGATCCTGTTCCATTTTAGACTCTGCCTTTTAAAAAAAAATTAGAAGTAGAGAAGGATGAAGCCCTGGGGTGGATTAAAGATTTTGATGGCATTCAGAGGACTGCAGACCCCTTCATGATTCCCTTTGGGTTTGAGCAATGTGGTGATGAGAGGAATAGAACCAATCCTCTATTAATAAAACTTGGAACGACCTACCTAAGAATATACGGAATACAACAAACCACCTAGCATTCAGGAAACTACTCAAATCATGGCTCTTCAAAGCGTAACCACTACGGAGACGCACCGGAATGCCCATACATTAAAACAATGATGAAAATAACTCCAACCTCGGCCACTCTCAAATTGGACAAACACTCAAGCCAAAGAACCAACCACTCGACAGAGGATAAGACATCATGGAAAACAGCCACAAAGGAAGGCTACAGAGACTGACCACATACCTAGACCCAGACGAAACCTAGACCTAGACTCTCCCGCTCGTACGTACCGGACGAACACACCCAGACCGGCAGACGCATCTAGATAGACGTTGGCCTGCGTCGCATGTGGATAGGATCGATCGAAGGATAACATGCCCGCGCCTAGAAAAACATGAATGCTAGCATGTGCCACACTGAGAGCCATGAACACCAGCCTTCGTGGCGTTCGGATGGAGTTGTGAATGTTAGCTTGCCCATACCTGGACTGATCTCTAAACACTAGCCTGCGCCGCGTCTAGATAAAAGTGTGAATGTTGGCATGACCACACCTGTATGGAGCCCTAATCGTTGGCCTGCGCCGCGTCTAGATGGGAATGTAAGGGCCAACAAGCGCCACACTCCACAGAACTGCGAGTGCTAGCACTGGTAAAGGTCAGGTAACCCACTAACCAATATAAGCTCAAACTCTGCATACTTATCTCACTCAAAAAACTCACACAACCATCTCTCGCACAACAAGCCGCACGCACTTTACAACACTGCAACAACACATAAGCCGGAACAACAGCACATGCGGACTGACTCCGATCCGATACCCGCACCAAAGCTCAGCATCCAGTGTATACTGAGTTGAAGCTGCCAACAGCACACCACTCCTCTCACTATCCTACTGCCTTCTTCAACCTACTAACCCATCCCACCTTTATCGTTTGCAGATCGGCCTGAGCGCCTGGGGACCAATTCCATTGGTGACGGTGCGCGGTACAAATACCTTTAACATTTAACATTTAACATTTATCCTTGCAGCTCGCCTCCCGTTAGCAGACCGGGCCACCCTAGTTATTAAATGGAAGTCCAAGAGTATACCAAACCAGGGCGAGTGTATTAATGTAGCTTTGAGTATATGTGTTATGAAGAAAATAACCTCAACCCTGCATGCAAAATCTGCACAATGCGATATACTTTGGGAAGACTGTTAGCAAATATATGCCAGGGATGAAACATTAGAACGTGGAGCGTAACTGGAGGGTTACATTTAACCCCTTGATGGGACCAGTCTGATCTGGTGCGTTAGAAAAAGACATGTATTAAGGCCCTGAGGACCTCACATGAAGGCAACCTATCCTAGTGTGATTACCATATACGTTACGTGATACACAGAGTTCTATTGTATGTAATCTGCTTTGTTTGAATTTAAACACTGCTCTGTAATGCCCTTCTCTATGCTTTTGAAAATGTTAATAAACTCAGATTTGAAAAAAAAGAAGTAGAGAAGCACACCTAATATGGCATCTGGCACAGTGGTTTCGCTTCCACCTCCACCCCCCCTCCTACTACTACTGACTCAACTATTGACTCCGCTCTCAACAATCTATCTCTTGCTATCACTCACACCCTTGATATTCTTCCCCCGTCATGAGGATCTGCCTGAAACCTGCTTCCAAGCGTAAAACTTGATAGGACTCTGATCTAGCATCCCTGAAACACAAGTGCAGAGTTGCTGAACGGAAGTGGCAGACCTTGAGCTCGTCTGTGACAAACTGGCCTGTCACCTTCTCCAAAGGCAATATTGTCTTTCCATTCGCTCCAAGAAGAGGGCTCACATCCAGGCCCGCGTCTCTGGAGTTTATAACATGGCTGAACTAATTAAAAACTGCAAGGAACTAGCCAATCCTTTTGCAGTCTCTATCTTGCCTGTTCCTTCCCAGGCCCTCTGCACTGCACTAGCCACCCACTTCACTGCTAAAACTCAGGACATCCTGAGTGTTCTCTCACCCTCCCCCACCCCCGCTCCTCCCATCCCCTGCTAGCCTTGGCCCCTTCTCCTCCCTCATCCACTTTTTCCTCCTTTTCTGCTATCACACCGGACAAGCTAACTATAGTTGTCCGCTCTATGAAGGTCTCTTCCAAACAGGTCTCCCACCGTTCTTCCAGAACTATTAAGGACTATACCGGTTCCCATGCCCCTGCATTTGCAGATTCTGCAATCACTCACTTGCCACGGGGTCTTTCCCCTCCTCCCTCAAGCACCCTCTTGAAATAGCCTTCTGTAGACCCCTCATGTCGGGCTAACTACCGCCCCATCTCTCTCACTCCTTTCCTTGCTTGGGAAACGTCTTGAGAAGTTGGTCTTGCCCCAACTGACCCAGCAAACTGAGCTTGTTGGTTGCCTGCACAACCACCAATCAGGATTCCGAGCACCCAGAGGCACGGAAACTGCTCTCCTGAACACCTGTGAATAATTGCTTGCATCCCTCGACTCCAACTCCCCTGCAGCTCTCATTCTACTTGATCCCTCCTCTGCTTTTGACACGGTCGACCACTCTATCCTCATAAAACAGCTCCACGATACCCCTTGGCATTTCGGAGCGGGCAATGGACTGACCATCCCTGCCACGTTATCTTGGGTTCTTTCTCCTCACCCCCCTGTATCTCCAACTGTGCGTTCCCAGGGCTCTACCCTTTCGCCCTGGCTCTTTAACATCTACCTTGCTCCTCTTGCTCACCTTATTTCCACCTTTTCCCCTCACTTCCAGTGTTATGCAGGCAACACCCAACTCTTCTTCAGACTATCCTCTGTCATTCCTGATTGCCTGTCTGCTATCCAGGCCTGCTGTACCTCTAACGACCTCTGTCCAGCAAGACCAATGCCAGCAAGACTGAGATTCTTCCTATTGGGACTCCTGGTCTCTCTTTTCTCCCTTCTCTCTGGCCACCCTCAATGGGCTCGCCCTACTCCGAAACCAGAACCCTGGGAGTCATCTTTATCTACCCTCTCTGCTTCATTCTTCACATCTTTGTAATGCCAAGAAGGCCCATTTCTGACTCAGGGGCACTCACTTTCCCCCAGAAGCTAAATGTCTCCAGAGCTCTGGTCCTTTCCAGGATGGACTACTGTGACAGGCTCTTCCTTAATCTACCTTCTTCTATCCGCCCCTCCAGCTAATACAGGATAGGGCTGCAAGACTTATCCTTGGCCTTAAGCCCAGAGACTGTCTCTCCAGACCTTTCATTCCATTATTCTTCAAAGAAAACCACTTTTTTTCAGAATCCCTGTAGGCCCTATTCGCAGAAAGATACAGCCTGCAGGACTCCACCCGAAAACCCATCCACGCCAGCTGGTGACAAAAACAAAGTATTCGATCCTACGAATAGCGCAGTGTTTTCATGCAACCTACTTTAGCATCAAGGGCAGAAACAATACCTCTTGTTCTTGTACTGGCAACTTGCTGAGCTTTGAAGGGCCACATGGATGATTTTGAGTTTCGCTTTAGTGCGCTCTAAAGGACCCAGATTTACATTCTCAGGAAACAAGTGGCCATATTCAAAGAAAAAGAAAATGATGAAGAACATTCCTACCTGACAAGACAGGAGGATGACAACCCTCCTGTCTTTGAGCCGAACCTCCCACTCTACAGTTAGTTACATTGGGTTGCAGAACCACAAGCAGAGGTGCCAGGCTGCAGTAATCAGAGCAGGTGCTGGGGAAATGTGGAGCATAGCACCAAAGGAAATCCAACAGATGCAGAAGTGTGACCCCTACTGAGGGTCTAATCCCATTCAAAATGCATACATTTTCCATTTGGCATGCTCCTTTTCACTTTGGGAAGATCTATCCTGTGGTGCCAAGCCTGTTAGTGCAGGGTGTGACAGAGCCAACAAACATTTGACATGAGACAGAAGTAAGGTTCAATCTTTTAGTGCCACTGTCAGATTAACTCCAATGAGGATAAGGGGTCTGTAGATAACACAACAGGTTTTTCTTCTCTGAATATCCTCTATAGTGTACAATTTGTTTACATTGTTGGAGGACCTACTTTAAAATGCATATATGGATACCTGTCTGCCTCATGTTCTCATCTTTAGGTTCGGGTTGGGGCACCTGGTGCAGTCTATAGTTCGTTCACAAATAGAGAGGGGTTGGGATGAATTCCCATAGCGGCTAGTGTTCCAACCTAAACGCAAGTGGGATAACTATACTAAAGGTGAAAAGGTGGCTTTACTCAAAACAGTGCAATGTAAG
This sequence comes from Ambystoma mexicanum, assembly GCF_040938575.1. Classification (NCBI taxonomy): domain Eukaryota; kingdom Metazoa; phylum Chordata; class Amphibia; order Caudata; family Ambystomatidae; genus Ambystoma; species Ambystoma mexicanum. The sequence continues at coordinate 845,044,446 of NC_090941.1, read as the reverse complement.
GGTGCAGAAGAAGGCGGCTGACACAAAGGTGGCATGATTGGGGCTTAAGACTTATTTAAACCAGAAAGCAAGAGAAAACGTAACTGTCATAAGAGGGGTCCCCCTGCCTCAACTAAAGATGAGATGTCTGCCAGTATGTCTGTTGTCCACTGTCATAAGTGTCCACTGTCATTAAAACCTTACTTTTGTCCCTTCCACTAGAAACTAAAGACTAAGGTAGTATTGTTCTGGCCCAAGGAGAAGGACTTCCTTCTCCAGGATTATAGTAGCTGGTTTGTTGTAACAGTTCCCAAATCTTGGAACAGTCTTGTGTCTTACACGTTGTCAGGGGGAATGGCTAACTTCCCCTGATAGAAAAGTTCCACACAACTGTTTTTCTTTAATTATTTATAGTTTATTACACACCTTTACAATTTTGTTTCCTTTCAATTCTCTTCCTAGCTTTCATTAACTTACATAAACATTTCCAAACAGATTCTTTTTTTTTTTAAACTAAAAAAGATTGAATTAAACCATTCCAATTGGTTAAATGTCACTCCATTTCTCATGCTTTAAATTTTCCATCTCTGTCTCTATGCTTTTACTTTCCCTCCAGTGGGGATGTCTTTTAGTTCCAGCTTTCCAAACAGTGATTTTAAAAAATTTGGCGGTGGCATAATTCACTTTCTAATCAGTCATTTCGTAAATCAGATTCCAACATTTTTCTGCTTCGAGCCCAACTCGTTTGTATATCGCTTTCAACAGACGGATAGATCTTAAATCCTTCAGGTTCGGACAGAAGAGACAAAGATGTTTCAATGTTTCGCTCTCTTTCATGCAGAATATACAGGCGTCATTTTCCTCTTGTTTATATCTTTTTAAGGTAGTTCTATTTTGCAGAACATTCAGCCTGGATCTCATTAGCAAGTTTCGGTCCAAGTTACTCGGGAACCTTTTGAAATATGTTCCGATTTGGTTTAAATTGCCAGTGGAATTTTTATTCAAACAATGAGTTCTCGAGAGCATTCTTTTTTATGATATGTTATCCCCATCAGTTGCAAGTATGTTCCTTTTTTATTAACATTGGGTTAGTGCAAAGAATTTCTTTCGATAATCCCATATCGTTAAGAATGGTTTCACACTCTGACTTAATGATTCTGTCGTCTTCTCTGTTCTCTCGACTTTTATGAAGCTCGAATTGCAAGGGGCATGGGTTTGTTATTGCTTTCCTGTATAGTGCAAGCATATTCCATTGAATTGTGGCACGTGAAGAATTCAGACCTAATTCATGGGATATAATTGCCACTGGTGTTGCTTGTAGGAGTTGTAGAATGTTTCTCCAAAAATCCCCATCCAGGCAATCCCATGTCTCGTGCCGAGCATACCCGAGCAAGCCTCAGCTCCATAAATTAGAACAGGTCCCACCTTTTGTTTGTAAAAATTCATAATCAGAGTAATTGAAGATTTACCAAATCTTTTGTCCATGGCTCTCTCCCTTGCGCTGTCAGCTGTCACAACTTTTTCCATAGGTTTTGTATCCAGGGACTTTCGATTTTATATGTGCTTATTTGTACTCCGAGATACTTAATTTCTTTGACTGCATTCAGTCTTACATTGTCGAGCCACCAGGAATTTTGCCGGATTTTTTGTCTAGATGTTTCTCCATAGACCACGATGACAGTTTTTTCGACATTCAATTGGTTTCTTTCAATATAAGTCTGGAGCAGTAAAAGTTTCCTTTGGAGACCAATTTTGGTCATTTCCAGCAGAATGATATCATCTGCATAGAGGAGCCACCCCACTTATCTACCATTTATTGTTTGTGGAAAAGTTTTCTTATTGTTTAGATCTTCTTTAACATCATGGATGAAAAAAATGAAACAAGGTTGCTGACAACGGGCAAGCCTGCTTTACCCCTTCAACATTTCAATTTTTTTTTACAGGTTACCAAGTCTGTCCAATCTTACTTGCACGGTTGTATTTGAGTACAATTCCTGGATGGCTTCCAGTACGTCATTTGGGCCGCCCTTTTCTTTAAATTTTTCCCAAAGCAAGGTACGGTCGATGCTGTAGATTTTTTGTTTATCTTTGGTCGCTTGATGTTTTAACAAATCTGTAAGTTTTAAATTTAGATTGCACCCTACCTCGCTCACAAATCCGGTCTGATGGGAATCTATCGACTTTGATTCTTTAATCCAGTCTTTTAACCTCTTTAGAATCACCGTAGCAGAAATCTTTCCCATCACATCTAATGAAGTGATAAGTCTAATAAGTCTGTAATTCTTGACTTCATACCTATCTCCTTGCTTGAAAATGGGGAGTAATATCCCAGTCTTCCATGACTGGGGGATTGCAAATCTTTCTTGGTGGGCCAGGAGATTGTCTACCTTCTCCTGACGTCCAGGCTCAGATAGCCCGGGAGGATGACTCCCTTCCCCAGGCACTCCCTTCTACTGGTACCTTGTTATCAGTTCCTTACCACAGGGGGAATGACTCCCTTCCCCTAGTCGTCGTTTCATCAGTCTTCGCAACACCCAACTCTGAGTGTTTGGACAGTCCGCGACCCTGTCTTCTCTTCTTCTTTGACCTGGCCCACTTGGTTCACTTCCCTGCCAAGTACTGCCACAAGGAAGATTACTCTTATCTTGTTTAGGGTCCCTGATCCTCCTTTGCCTGTCAGTGGGTTTATCCCCACCATTGTCGTGAGGGACCCTCTGTCTCAAGTTCTCTTTATGGTACTTGGGATAGTCTACCCTTCCCTGGTGGTCAACAGGCTTCGTTCTACCACTGCAAGGAGAAGATGTTTAGGCTTTTTGCCCCTGCTGTGCCACCCAAGCATTATGGTTGCAAAGGGGAATAGGGACAACTGCAGGCGCCTCTCTTGGTAAGCCACCCTGGGTACCCTCTGGATGGATCCCCCGTGCCACCCTTTACCTTGTTGGGGGTTTTGGCAAGTCACTGGGGCTTCCGCGGATGGCAGGCGTTCCGTTCAGCTTCTCCGGTGTCTTGCTTTCCATCTGGCTGTGTGACAGCTTTCACGGCTGCCATCTGCGTTCCTTCCTCCTCTCGACACTGCTATGCACTGATCTGCTTCTGCTGACCTCCTGATAATCAGACGTGTCAGACGCCGGACTGCCAGCGTCCATGGAGTACTCTCCCTCCCGACCAGCGACGCAGGTTTAAATCTCCCGCGTTCGGTGTACAGCACACCTGCTATCTTCAGCGGGTGCCCGGGACCAAGTGTTTCGTCCATTGTCAATTTTTATACAACGTTGCCAGCAGTGTCTTGGCCATCGTACACATCCTTCTCTTTCACAGGTTTCATCTTTATTGCTTCACCCAGTACTTGAATTACCTAGGTTCCTGTTCTTCTTCATCTCAGTACTTTCCAGAACCTTGACGTACTCTGCCTTTTAACAGTACAAAGGTATACCGTCTACAAAATGGTTACGAGAGAAAGGAGAGGTTAGAGTATGTGGGGGTGTGATGTTCTCATAAGGGCTGTACCCTATTGGTTGTCCTTATCCATAGGGCAGTGGGGGAGTCCACCCTCATGAGATCCTTCCACAATATACCACCCCCAGTGGGACCATCGGGCAGCAGCCTCACCTCCCTGGCCTTATGGGAAAGGGCACCCCCTCTGGGAGAAGTGGCGACATCTAGTGAATCATCACAGCAACGACCTGTTTAAAGAAACACTGGTCATTTCAGTATTATGTAATTTAACACATAGTTTCAAGGGTATATATGAACACCTAGATCATTTCTACCTGAAACGTGAAGTCTCGAGGATATGCCCAGCTCGCATCTTGATTTCACCTCGCAGTCAATACCTCTCTCCCCACTTAACTTCACAGTATGATATGGCTCAGATATTATTTACTACCCTCTAACCACGATTCACCCTCCTGAGCTGATGCAGACATATTTTGACACTCCTAACTGCAAGTATTCTTTCCGACCTTCTATAAGGTTGCTTAAGAGATTTAGTAATGATATCACCTCTAGTCGCGGGTCGCCCTCCTGTGACAATGATGATACCTTTTGATAAGATTTCAAAAATCAAGTATACTCTCTCTCTCCCACACCTTGCTTACTGTTTCGTCAGGCTGGGATACTGTCTTCACCAGTCTGGCTCTCCCCGTTGGTTTGGCTCCCTCCCAGTCTCTGATATCTCACTCAGGTCTCCCACCAGTGCCTAAGAGATAACTCTTAGCCAGCTGATAGACCATTCTCTCAATTCATGGGCTCTGCAAAGGATAGGATGCCCATCTCACCATATAAGGGTGTGGCACAGTTACCTCTACACTCCCTTCAAGCTCCTTAAGCCTCGGTCTTCTCAACTCTCTTGGTCGTTCCACTGATTATGGTCTCACAGCTCTTCAACATACATGTGCACTTCTGCTTCCTTTCTTCCAGAAACTGAGTCTTTATATTGTCTATTTTCTGTGGAGAGAGTGTTTGTAGTCCAGAAGTCAGCGATGGACTTTAAAAGTCATGCCAATTGCTTTTTGGAGTTTGTTTGCTGAGCAGCCTCTTTTCCTCTGTCACTGGCATGCTGCTTACTTTTCAGCTAAAAGTGTTTAAGACTAGGATATTAGAATTTCTGAGGCCCGCTTGCTTTCCTTTCCTTTGGAATTTCAACTTAATGTTTCTAGTGTTATTTCCGAGTCCTTCATGCTTCTGCCTCTGGGTGGTGATCAATATATTTTGTCTCTTGGCTACTGGGAGTAAGCCTGTGGGTTAGTTTCGAGCAGAATGAGTGGGTCTTGGGAAGACGTTGCACAGTATCATTCCTTGGCTATATGACAACAGAGGGTCTGGGCAATGCAGAGTAGCTCTGGGAAATGCCCCATTTACCCCCTCCAGGTTACACATTGCAGAACGGGCGAATATCCTTGATCCCCAGAGTCCCTCTGGACCCCAAATAAGGAAAAGATGACTAATGAGATTGCCACAAAACAACCCTTGTGAGATGGAGACTAAGGCTAGAACACGCTGAAGGCCCATCAACAAAAGGAACTCCCTGCCAGTGCTGACCTGGCCAGATCTGCAAGGATCCTCCCAGGAATCGGGATGAGGACCCATGAAAGGTATCTCTTCTGTCACCAAAGGTATAACAGTTCTGAAACACCATGGTGACATGAGGAGCATTTACCATGATTAAGTCGTGCCACAAGACATACGTTACTGATTGAATTTGAGAACAAAATGAAAAGAATCTTCACAGCAGTGCTAATCGACCCCAGACGCACCAATCTTAAAATAAAACGTCATGTTACATCTTAGAGCAGCTATTTGACGCAACAGAACTTGTTTTTATTTTAATTAAAAATGACACAAAAGTCAGATTTTGCTACCTTTGATTGGACTAATGAAGTATTATGCTGAGGTGGAACAATCCATAAGTCCTATAGACTTCATCAGATGCTAGAGACGGAAATAACTAGCAAATAAACACACTGGACAGTTAATTCCAACAAAAAAGGTCAATCTAAAGGGATGAAGCAAGCGCTTCATATATGGAAAAGTCAAAAAATTGACTGTTTAAATGAGAAATGCGCATCCTCTTTTTGTGAAAGTATGAACTGTTCTACATACTTCAACAAGCCTGTTCTAATTAATTCCACTGGAGGGGATTATTGGGTGGCCTGCTATAAAAAATCTACACCCCTATTGAGGACTCTAAAATCCAGTACAACATCATAAAATGTAATTTGGACAAAAAGGGGAGGGAGGTTTCTCTCGGAAAGATATTTTTAATTCAATTATAAAAACAAAGGGCTCCAGAGCTCCCAACCCCAATTTCCCAGCTCACATTAATATTACATTAAATTTGGAGCCTTGGTCTGTAATTCTGGCAACATTATTTGCGGATATTATAAAAAAGGATGCACTTCCTCTTGCATGGCATCTTTCGTACATAATTCCCCTATTTAAGACAAATAGATTAAAGTAATCCTGTTAACTAGTGCCCAATCGCGATATTAGATGCTTCTAGTAAAGTCTTCCCCACGCTTCTTTTCAAAGATTTAGAATTTTATAGATAAATTAAATCTTCCATCAACATTTCAAGTGGGTTTTCTTAAGAGATTGGGCATGTCGCTAAATGGCACTGTTTTAGCACATCTTCATGCTTCTGTGCAGGTGAATTCTGGAAAGACCCCTCTTCTCTAACTGCTATCCGATCTCCTATCCTATCCCTCTCACCAAGTCTGGTAGGAGAAAGTTCAAAAAGTACATCCTGGTCTCCAACCCAGGCCTTCCTATCACTGATACCTACACCAGTGCTTCCTCCAGACAGACCCTTAGCGACATCCTCTTTGGAGTTCCCTCTCCAGACCTGTGGACCCCCCATATGGTCTTTGCTCCCTCTCCTTTTTCCTCCATCACCCATTAATAGTGGCACTTGGTGGGAGGTCCTGCTGGCCCCCTTTCACTCCTCCAAGATCATCATTAATGTCTATGTGAATGGCACCGTCTTGGTCCAGGGCACTCAGCCCAATCTCCTCCTTTTTGATAGACGCTTCTTGCGTCTTATCAACTTCCGTTCTTCTCCTGATACTCCTACCTACACCTCTCTAGCTCCTCTGCCACCCTCTTCTGACACCTCTCTGGCACCCTCCTCAGCTTCTCTGGCTGCTCTGCCTCCTCCTTCCTCAGCCACCTTTTTGGCACCCTCTTCTTCCTCTCCGACTACTCTGCCTTCTCCTTCCTCCTCTGCCCACTCTCGGGCACCTCTAACACCTCTGCAGGGCATAGCTCATGCCTGTACCCGTCCATGGAAGTCTTTCAAATGCGACAATCTGCTCCACGTCGCTACTCTTAACTCTCGCTCTGTTGTCAAACACTCCTCTGACATCTGTCGACTCCTTGAAGATCTTGATCTGGATGCCGTAGCTCTCCTCAAGACATGGTTTGCGGCCAGCTCTGTCACAAGTTTTGACACTCTCCTCCCTCAGCTCTACAAGAACCTCCCTGAACCCAGAACCAACCATCCAGGGGGTGGAGATGCCCTGATCTTCCCAGAGTGGATCCCTGCTTCTGTCATTCCTAAGCAGGCCTACTCCTCCTTCGAATGCCTGGTCTGCAGGCTCTCCATCTCTCCTGGCCTCTCTTACTGTGGCCACCATCTACAGGCCATCTGGCCAGATCGCTCTCTTCCTCTCCATGTGGGCCGACCTGTCTTCCTCCCTCCTTAGCTCCACCTCTCAACTTGTCCTCCATGGAGACCTCACCATCGACTTGGATGCTTATAGCCCCTCCTCTGGGCTCTTTCACAATCTCTTCGACTCTCTCTCAATCGCTCTCCCTCTATTCTTTCATCTGGCCCGACCCACTCTGCCAGGAACATCCTGGATGTTCTTATCTCGTCAGACATCCCCCTTTGCTACCCCCTCACCACTCCTCTCTCTTGGACTGACCACTGTCTTCTCTCCTCTCACACGTGGCTCTCTGTCCCCCCCCAGGTAAAGCTGACCCCAGCACTTCCACACACCTTCTCGGTCCTCAGGCCCATGAAGCATGTGTCAGTGGAGGCTTTTGCCGCTACTTTCTCTCCTCCTCCTGAGGCTGACTCACACTCTGGCACAGCCTTCTCCAATCTGCATCTCTCAATCTCTAACACTCTTGATGTCCTTGCCCCAGTCATGAGGATCTGTCTGAAGCCCACATCCAAGCGCAACTCTTGGTACGATTCTGACCTCCTCACCCTTAAACGCAAGTGTAGGGTGGCAGAGTGGAAGTGGAGGGCATTAGGCTTATCCTTCCAAAAACTGGCCTGCCGTCTGCTCCGAAGGCAATATAGACTCTCTGTCCTGTCCAAGAAGAGAGCATACATCCAAGCCCACGTCTCTGCGGCCTCCAACAACTCGGCCGAACTTTTCAAAATCTGCAAGGAGCTGGCCAATCCTGCTGCAGTCTCCACCTCTCCTGTTCCCTCCCAGGTCCTTTGCATGGCACTGGCTTCTCACTTCAGCACTAAAACTCTGGACATCCTGTCCACTCTCTCCTCTTCCTCTACCACTCCCGGCCCCTCTCCGGCTGTCTCTCCTCCTCCTTTCTCCTCCTTCTCCGTGTTCACTCCCAACAATGTTTCTAGACCGGTCCGATCTATCAAAGTCTCGTCAAAGTAGGTTCTCCCCTGCTCCTCCAGAACCATCAAGGACCACATCGACACCCTCGCTCCAGCATTGGCCAATTTCTGCAATCACACTTTTGCCACTGGAACCTTCCCTTCTGCCCAGTGCTCCAGATAAGATTTTGAGGTGGGAGTATTTTACTCCCAGTTTTTAAACTGAGAGTAAATGTGATTTAAGAGAGTAAAAATTACTTTTCTCCTTTTGCAAGAGAGTAAAATGTATGTGACATCCAGCCGACGCATGCACAAACTGTATGGAAATCATTACCGTACGGCACCTTTTTGCATTTTGACAGAATACACCTTTCATTATTTCTCGAAGGTCTGGCCATTTGATCTCTCCTGTATATATTTAAATGTTGAAACCACAAAAACCTAGCCAAATACATAGTAAAACAAACATGAATTGTATTGTGTGTTTTGAGGTCCGATAGCAGAATTGTCATTTGATGTTTAATGAGTCCTCATTTTCTGAAGCTATTGATACCTAGAGGTATGCTAATGTTATGATACAGCAGTGCAGAGAGGCAATGACTCCATGCTAAATTCTACATCTAACCTAATGGTCAAATGGTTATTTATATTGCGCTTTTGGCCAAGCGCTGTACATAGAACATATTTATCACAATTATCACCAAACCAAAGTCGGTACTCCTTTATCGACCTCGAAAGGATGAAAGGCTGAGTTGGACTTGCCGGGATTCGAGCCTGCAACCTACAGATCACGCACAGATTGCAGCAATGAGTGCTCAACCGGCTGAGCTATCTTATTGGCAAACATGCTTCAGAGGTCGGTTAACTGAGTATTGACTGAGGTATAATAATCACAGTACCTAGATGTTGGACAAACCATTTATGACGCACTACATGAAGTTAAATACCTATCTGGATTATCACAGGGACAGGTTTTTCGGAGTTTCTATTTCAATTACAAATGTAACTTTCATTGGTTTGTTTTTGAACAGCGCTTGCACTTCCTGGAGAGTCAGGTTTTGGATGCTTTAATTGTAGTCTTGAAGATTGGAGAGGCTAGAACACCTGTGATTGGTGTAATCACAATCACTCACCCTTGAGCAAAGACTCTGCTGCCACTGACCATTTATAGGAATGTACCCCATTTCCTGCAAGGTTGAATGGATGTAATCTAGACTGTGCATAGTCATCATTTTACACACTTATAGGGTGGAAATTAAATGATCAGTGTAAAAATGATCTGCCTCCGCATGATTATGCACAAAGTACCAGAACTTTGAAAAATACAATTGTGCAATACTGGTTTACTTTCACTGGGAAAAAAAGCATAATTTGTTACAAAATATTAATTCTCAATTGCAACTTAGTTTTCCATCTAATTAATTATACAATCCTAAAATTCTAGGAAATTATGCACAGTGCTTCTAAAGCTGAATGGAAAGAAACCATTCCTTTTATCACAGTGTGCAGTTTCTTTTTTTGAAAGGCTTCAGAGAAATACATTCTGTTTCAGAGGTGGCTTGAAATTACATCCATGTAGATAAAAATCAAAAGAAGCCTCCTAGTTTCTATCAAGTAACCTGACCTTTGCACTGCCCTCTGCTCTAAACCTGTGTGTAAATGTACCCAGGAAAATAATACAGATGCCGTATTTGCAAGATTTTCATGCGTAAAAAGGCCTAGTACCCACCTTATCTGGAGGCCTGAGTATATGTGATGCCCAAGTTGAAAAGCGACCTTGTGAACAAGTTGTAAAGAGTGGGCGAAATACAAGATCCTTGTGGAACTCAAGATTTGATTATCACTGGCTTGGCGCAGGCTAGGTCCGAGAAGACTTTCAATGTTCTTTCCTTGAGAAAGGATGAGACCCAAGCAGTGGCATTTGGTGAGAAGTTGGTGGTAGTAGAAAGGTAGTGGCATAGGGTAGGATTGTCAACCAGACCAAAAGCCGCCGATAGATCCAGGAGGAGGGCGGGTTTACCTGCATCTCTGAGGTCATCGATCTGATTTTTAAAGTCCAATAAGGCAGTTTCTGTTCCATGGTTGGGACGGAAGCCCGATTGTCGGAGACCTAATAGGTGATGAAACTCGTATTTTTGGACCTGAAGGTAAGCTGCCTTGCTAAATTCTTACGCTACACAGAAAAATCGGAAGTTCTCCTCAGAGCAAAACAAGTACAAGATATTGAATACAAAGGCTTGAAAATTAAGATCCATCAAGACCGGTCAATCTTCACATTGGATCGCAGACGGGAATGCAGACCCCTTACCACTTGGCTCACTGAACAGGCAATCCGATATAGGTGGGGCTACCTTTTCGCAGTGACATTCGAAGACAAAGGAGAAGACTATAGAGTTACCACACCTGAGGAAGCAAAGCAAATATTGAAGCATCTAAATCCATGGACACCAGAGGCCCATCAGGCCCCCAAGGAACCCATTCGCCAAGATCCCACAACATAGGATAACAACCCCAAAGGCGAAAGAGAAGTAAGGTAGGAAGAAAACATTTTAAACTAGGATCGCTGCCTACACACAACCGCCCTGACCATGAAAATGGAAACTGGACCAAAGAACAAAAAAAGCCTTATAATGAATGGAGAGAAGGACAAGGGATTACTCAAGGACTTCCCCGATGTCGCATTTGTTTACAGTTGAAAAAGGGAGTGGGGGGAGACGGACGGGGGGAAAAGCAAGAGGATACAAGTGGGAAAGGGTCACATGCAAATAAAATGCATGAACGAGGAGGAATAGCATAGGAGAGAGGGACCTTAACGTAGAAATGGAAGGGAACTCGAGATCAGGACCAGGGGCTAACACTCTAAAGGCGGGCACACTCTATGTTAAAGGATTGAACGCCCCCACCAAAAGGTCACTAGTCATGAGGGAATTCGAAAGAGCCTCTCTCGTTATTCTCTACATTCAAGAGATCAGGCTTAAGGTGGCAGAAGAGAGACCGATGAGGGGAAGGGGAGAAGAAAATGTGAGAGAGGGTGGTCTTATGAATATATGGAGAACCCACACAAGAAGGGATACACATTTAGGTCCAGCGTCCATGACACTTTCACAAGAATCAACTATTTGCTGGCCAATAAGGAACTCCACCCAAGAATCAGGGAAAGTACAATCCGGTCAGTCGCCTGTTCGGATCACGATATGGTATCCTGCATTTTAGATCTGGAGGGACTGAGCTGTCGGGAATCCAGGTGGCGCTTTAATGAATCCTTGTGGCGGGACAAACTTTTCGCTCAAGAATTAAAGACTGCATTTGGGGAATACTTACAAATAAACAACAATGGGGAGGTGGGAATCACAACATTATGGGAGGCAGGAAAAGCCACATGGAGGGAACTTCTGATGAGGGAGGGGGCCAGATGCTGGATATCATGGAACACACTGAGGGGATGGATGGGAATCAAGCGCTACTTAGCCTGGACTCAGAGAAAGCATTTGATCGAGTGGAGTAGGGCTTTCTCTGGGCCATACTCAAGAACATGGGCTTTGAAGAGCGATTTATAAGAGGAATCCAGGCAATATATAAAAGACCCAGGGGACGAGCGATGGTGGAGTTCAACCTATCCAGAGGAACCAGACAGGGGTGTCATCTAGCCCCCCCTCCTATATGCCCTATCAGTAGAACCATGAGGAGGCTATAGAGGGGATTAAGGTGGGGAGCAACGAATATGAACTTGCCTTGTTCGCCGATGATATCCTCTTAAACTTAGCAGATTCATTGACCTGAATACCCAAAGTTCGCCGGACCATGCAAGAATTTGGCAAATGGGCAGGACTAAAAGTGAACAAGGAGAAATCCACTCTAGTCCCCTACAGCACCATAGACGAATCGGAATTAGTGAACCAAAACGCAGGTGAAATACCGACAGCTCCCCAGAAGCTAAAATACCTGGGTTATCAACATCACAAGGAAAAGGAAGAACCTCTATGGGGCGAACCTCCGTCCCCTAATGTTGGAACTAACAACAGACCTAGTCAGGTGGGAAAAGCTGACAATATCATGGCTTGGCCCCCTTAATGCAATAAAAGAACAAGTTACTTCTTACCTTGTAACGTTCTTTCGACGGGATGTTCCTCCGACGTATTCCTCATCGTAGATATCTCCTTCCAGCTCTGCTGGCCTCGGAAAATGTTTTCTCTCTAGAGGGCGCTGCGCGTCGACGTCCTCCGAGTCGATCTCCCTCGACAGCCGCCGTATCGACATCGACCTGCCTATAAAGGCCGCGCGCAGCGTCCGTTGCTCAGTTCCGTTTTGTAGCCCACAATAATACTTTCTGGACTAAACTAATCACCCTGAAGGAGCGTAAGCTGCAACAACAAGGGAAGTAGAACTGCAGGGATGGATGGGGGGGGTCGATGAGAAATACGTCGGAGGAACATCCCGTCGAAAGAACGTTACAAGGTTAGAAGTAACTTGTTCTTCGAAGGGATTGTGTCCTCCGACGTATTCCTCATCTTAGATAGGCTCCCATAGCAGTATTCTATTATCGGAGGAGGGAGTACCGACTTCATGCTGTCTTCTATTGATGAATAGAATGCAGTACAGCCCTTCCAAACCTAGTCTCTTGACTGGAGGAGGAATCCAAATTGTAAAAACGTGTAAAGGTATGGACAGACGACCATGTAGCGGCCGCACAGATGTCTTTAACCGGCACGCCTCTTTTGAGGGCCGATGAAGCTGCAATACCTCTGGTTGAATGAGCCCTAAGGTTTTGAGGGGGCTCTTTCCCTGCCAGTTTATAACATTCCAGAATGGCTAGAATGATCCATCTGGAAATGGTCTGCTTAGTTATTGGTAACCCCAGCTTGTGACCTGCGTAACCTACAAACAGCTGGTCTGCCTGTCTTATCCTGGCTAGTCTACTGATGTAAAAACTTAAAGCCCTCCTAGGGTCTAGCCTGTGTAACCTCTCTTCCTCTTTCCCCGGGTGAGGAGGGTAATCTTCTGAGTGATATGGAATTCAGAAACCATCTTTGGGAGGAAATTAGGCTTCACTTGCAGGACAACTTTGTCTTTGTGAAATATTGTGTGAGGGGGTTTACAAGAAAGAGCTTGTAATTCGCTCACCCTTCTAGCAGATGTAAGTGCTATTAATAAAACAGTTTTAAGGGTAAGGAATCTTAACGAACAAGAATGGAGAGGTTCGAAAGGTGTGCCCATCAGGAAAGTTAGTACTAAGTTTAAATCCCATAGGGGAACTTGGAATGGTCTTGGGGGATAAACATTGGTTAGCCCCTTTAGAAACTGTATTATCAAGGGTAATTTGAAATAGGATGGTTCTTCCGCAGTACGCTTAAAGATGGATAGCGCTGCGAGATAGCCCTTAATGGTGCCAACATGAAGGCCTGAATTTGCCAAATATAGTAGGAAGGACAAAACCATTGGTGTACCACATGAAAAAGGGTCGATATTCTGTTCTCTACACCAGCTGCAAAATCTGTTCCAACGGAAGCGGTATAAAGACTTTGTGGCTGGCCTCCTTGCTGAAAGCAACACCTCCATAACATCATCAGGGAGGTCCCAATCCTTGTACCTCAGCCTTTCAGAAGCCAAGCGTGAAGGTTGAGGGTTTTGATGTCTGGATGGAGAACCTGACCTCCCTTCTGTGAGAGTAGGTTCTCTCTGAGTGGAAGTCGAATTGGAGGGCAGATGGACAAGTCTAGAAGGTCCGGATACCACGTTCTCCTGGCCCAATCCGGGGCAATTAGGATCATGGTTCGCCGGAATCTTCTCAACCTCCTGATCATTTGAGGAATGACAGGGACCGGTGGGAACGCGTACAGAAGCGGAAACTCCCAGTCCACTATGAACGCGTCTCCCAGATCTCCTCTCGGGGGAAATTCCCTTGAGCAGAACAGGTCACATTTCCTGTTTAGGCTGGTGGCGAACAGATCTACCTGAGGGGTTCCCCAAAGGGCGAAGATCTCTTGAAGGACTTCCTGAGCTAGCTCCCACTCGTGGGAGACTGTGTTCTGCCTGCTCAGAGCGTCCGCTGTCAAGTTCTTCTCTCCGGCTAGGTGAACTGCCGATAGAGAGATTCCTTCTCGGATTGCCCAAAACCAGAGCTGCATCGCCTCTCTGCACAGGGGTAGTGATCCTACGCCTCCTCTTTTGTTGAGGTAATGCATGGCTACCGTGTTGTCCGTCATTATCAGGACGTTCTTCCCTTGTACAGCTGGCAGGAACGCCTTCAGCGCAAGTCTGATGGCTCTCAGCTCTAACAGGTTGATATGTAGTCTGGACTCCGATGGAGACCAACGACCGCTGATGGTCAAGTCGTTGGCGTGGGCTCCCCACCCCGTGAGTGAGGCATCCGTGACTACTGTTATCTCCGGCCAGGGTTGCCAAAACTGTTCTCCTTTCAGAATGTTCTCCTGACAGGCCCACCACTGAAGGTCTCGAGCCACCCTGCCGGGAACCTGAAGAAGATCTGTCATTCTCCCTGAGAATTGTGACCACTGAGTCCTCAGTGCCCACTGGAGGGATCTCATTCTCAGGCGAGCCTCTGGCACTAGGAAAATGCAGGATGCCATGAAGCCTAGCAACCTCAAAAAGTCGAAGGCTGGGAGACGTTGGGCATGTTGGAACTTGGTAACCATCTGTAGAATATCTTGAGCCCTCACCTCTGGTGGCGAGGCTTTTCCCGGGGAAGTGTCCAGGATCACTCCTATGAACTGGAGTCTCTGCGATGGTATCATTTGTGACTTCTTTAAATTGAGGGAGAAGCCCAGTCTGTGAAGGAAGTGGCACACGTGATTTAGCTGGATCTGAGCTTGTTCCAAAGAAACAGCCCTGATCAACCAATCGTCCAGGTAGGGGTAGACGTGAATCCCTTCCCTCCTTAGACTTGCAGCCACTACCGACATTAACTTGGTGAAGACCCTCGGGGCGGAGGTCAGCCCAAATGGCAGCACTCGAAATTGATAGTGAAAGTTGCCAATTGCGAACCTCAGGTATTTCCTGTGTTTGAGATGGATAGGTACATGGAAATAAGCGTCCTGAAGGTCCAGAGATAGCAACCAGTCCTGGAACTGAAGGGCCTGGAGGATCTGAGAAAGAGTGACCATCTTGAATTTGTCTTTCCTGAGGAATTTGTTCAATTCTCGCAAGTCCAAGATGGGTCTCAGTCCTCCGTCTTTCTTTGGAATGAGAAAGTAAGGGGAGTACCAGCCCTTGTTCCTCTCCGCTACAGGTACCGGTTCTATAGCACCTTTCTCTAGCAGGTCCAAAATTTCCTGCAAGAGGAGCGGATCTGGAGATTTCTGAGAGCTGATCCCCGGTGGATGACTCTGAAGTATACGTAGGAAAGGCAGGCAGTAACCTTGGGCAACTGTTTCCAATGCCCAAGCATCTGACGTGATAGCCTGCCATACCGCCAGATGTTGAGTCAACCTGCCTCCTACAGGTGTCCTGTGAGGGAAGTCCTCAGAGTGGTTTTTGGGGCGGCTGATGCAGAGGCCGATGGTAAAGAGGCACCTGCTGTTGCTGTGGCTTTTGAATATCTACTCCGTCCACCTCGGGTAGTTCTTCTTTGTCCCCTTTGAGCCGGTCGTCCTCTACCTCTTCCGAATGCGGAGTACAAGCGAAAGGACTTGCCCCTCGCAGAGGTTCCTGTGGGACGAAAAGGAGTCTGACGGATTGCAGCTCCTAGGGATTTTGCTGCTGCTTTTGAAGTTTGCAGTTTCTCTAAACTGTCATCCGCCTTTTTCCCGAACAAAGAAGAGCCATCGATTGGCATGTTCAAGAGCCTGGCTTGCACATCTGGGGCAAAACCAGACTTTCTCAACCTGGTTGATGTACTTGCCGCCATTGCTCTGCTGATACTGTCAGCCGAATCAATGCCCGTCTGGAGGGATTCGCACATAGCGTCTTTACCGTCCTGTATAATATTCAGGAACGCATCCCTTTCTTCTCCCTCCGGGATGCAGTCAGCCGCTGTAGAAGCACACTCCCAAAGTGTATAGCTGAACCTAGCAAGGGTGCAAGTAGCATTAACAGATTTTAACGCCATGCTACATGCTGAAAAGACTTTCTTTGCCATAGCATCATATTTTTTATCGTCCCTGTCCTGTGGGACGGTAGGATAAGCCGTTTTGACATCGGTAGAGGATGCTGCCTGTACCACCAGACTTTCTGGGGATGGGTGTTTAGACAAAAACTCTGGGTCTGTAGAAGATACCCTGTACTTTGTAGACAGTTTTTTATTTACTGCTGGTACTACATCTGGGGTTTCCCAGTTTGTCATGATCTTCCTCTGACGAGCTTTATGAAAAGGCACCACAGGATCCTCCTGTGGGCCTTCGTCAAGAATATCCGTGAGGTCATCTTGTTGGAAAGATTCTGAAGGTGCAGACCGCCCCATGAACTCTGTGATCCTGGCCATTGAGGCTCTATAGGGGGTTTCAGCATGCTCCCCCGGGTCTGGCCTAGCAAACTCCACCTCAGGGGAAGTGTCTAACCCACTTGCCTCATGTAAGGAATCATGAAGATCCATTAACCTGCGTTCTTCAGAGGAAATTTCCTCTCTAATCGGGGTTACAGGTCCCTGCAACTCAAATGTGTCTTCCTGTTCAGACAATTCACCCTCTTCCAAAATTGAGGACATAGTTCTCAATTATTCTGAACTCATAAAGGGAGTAAATCCCATTTCCAAGGCAGAGGGAGCCGAACTTGTCATTATCGGCCTCGAAAACGTCGATGTCGTCGACGTTGAAGGCTTCGAGCGTGGCGTCGAAAACAAAGGCGGAGGCCTCGAAGACCTCGACAGAATTGGAATTCTACTCGACAATCTCGAAGCCATCGACATCGAGGACCTGGGGATAGTCACTGGGTGTGTCGTAACCGTGACTTTTCTTGGCGTCGATGCCGGTGTCGAAGCTGGCGTCGAGTCGACAGACCCGTGTGTCGAAGGTCCCTTCGACAACGGCGTCGAAGACATCGACCTCGACGGAACCCTCGTTGACGGCGTCGACGGAACCTTCGAGGAAGGTTTGGAGGTCATAGTCCTACTCGAGGGTTCGAGACACGCTCGAGAGGTTTCCTTCGCCGGGTACTGCGACTCGCAGCGTTTTTGACCTTCGGGTCTTTCGACCTGAGCATCGCTCTCGGCAGTCTTCGAGGGGGTCGAGGCCGCTTTCTCGAAGACGCTCATCATATTTTTGCGGAATTCCTCCCATTCAGCCCAGGAACTATGTTTCGTGGGGCAAGGGATTCTTTTTGGCAAAACAGAGGAAGACGGAGAAGGGGGTCATGGACATACAGTCCTCGCATTCCGAACAATGGTGTTCAGCTCCCAAAAACCACAGACAAACTCTGTGAGGGTCAGTCAGCGACATCTTTTTCCCACAATCTCGGCCTTTTTTGAAGCCGGATCGAGGAGTTGTCGGTTCCGACGAGGAAGCCATCGAGTACGGATCGAATAACTCGAAGTAAATAGGATTAATCTGACAAGAACTGAGCAACGGTATTCCGAGGCACCGAGTAAGCGCGGAAAAACGGAACTGAGCAACGGACGCTGCGCGCTGCCTTTATAGGCAGGATGACGTCGACGTCGATACGGCGGCTGTCGAGGGACATCGACTCGGAGGACGTCGACACGCAGCGCCCTCTAGAGAGAAAAAAACTTCCGATATCTAAGATGAGGAATACGTCGGAGAACACAATCCCTTCGAAATGGTGATTCTCCACAAAGTCCTGTATCAGTATCAAATGCTTCCGATAGACATCCCGGGAAAGCACTTTGCGCAGCTTAAAGCCGAGCTCCTAAAATTTCTTTGGCAAAGGAAGAGGCAGCGAATTGCCTACAACATTTTAACAATGTACAAAGAGGAGGGGGGAACCGGACTCCCAGGCTGCTACACACATTACCAAGCTGCCCAACTCAGGGCCCTGGTAACACACCTGAGAGGTGACAAACACAAGCAATGGGTAACAATCGAGAACCACCTACTAAGACCAGTATCACTGGGGGAATGGCTGTGGGCCCCAGAAATCATTCCCAACCAAAGTAATGAACCATTATTCAATGGGAGCCCTCCTAAATATCTGGTGAACTAAAGGAGAAGGAACAAGTTACTTACCTGTAACTGTTGTTCTCCAGCATGGGTCTGGCATGGATTCACATGCTCATGAATATTCCCCGTCGTCAGGCTGGGAATCCTCGGTAAAGAAAAAACCAGTATCAGTTTCGTTTCTGATCTGTCTTTCGTAGTAGTAACCAATCACTGGTCTCTGCGTCATACTGACCACAGCCAATGACTGCCCTCTACCTAAGCACCGCCTCTGGCAGCCATCTTCAGATTTGGAAGCACGTGAAGTGGCAGTATGACCAAGTGAAGAGCCGCAGAGGGGTAGGCGGGAGGGTTCGCATGTGAATCCATGCCAGACCCATGCTGGAGAAGAGTCGAGGCGTTTAAACCGAGAAACACGAAGCAACACGTTCGCGGAAAAAACGGAACTGAGGCTATGGGCGTCGTGCGTCCTACTTATCACATCGGATGACGTCGGACGTCGGAGGAGGTCCTCGACGACGGCGCATCGACGCAGGACGCAGACGCAGAAAAGTTTCGGAAGCAGCAGAGCTGTGGTGATTACATGTCATAGATATGGAATACGTCGGAGGACCCAATCCCCTCGAACAACAGTTACAGGTAAGTAACTTGTTCCTTCTCCAGCATGGGGTCTGGCATGGATTCACATGCTCATGAATAAAGAATACATAGCAGTACACACATGCACAACCACGGGAGGTGGCAAAGGCTCAACATTAAGCATTACATCAAACTCAACATTAAGCATCTTACCTCCTCACCAGGCTCACCTCAGGCGAACAGGTTGCGCAGCACTGCTTGGCCGACCCTGGACTCCTCCCTGGAATCCTGATCGACGCAGTACAATTTCGTGAAGGTGTGCGTCGACCTCCACGTAGCAGCCCTGCATATGTCCAGCAAGGGCTCACCAGAAAGGAACGCCGTGGTAGCTGCGATCGCTCTGGTGGAATGGGCTCTCGGACGGCCAGGCAACGGTCGGTTTGCCAACCGATGACAGTACATGATACAGCTGGAGAGCCATCTGGAAATGGAAGCCTTCGAGAGAGCCTTCCCCTGATTGACAGGTCCAAAGTTCACAAAGAGTTGTGACGTCTTCCGAAAACACTTTGTGCGGTCCACGTAGAACTTCAGCGCTCTAGCCACATCCAGCGAGTGCAAAGTCCTCTCAGCCGGCGACGAAGGCGACGGGAAGAACACAGGCAACACCAAGGGTTCGTTGAGATGGAAGTCCGACGGTACCTTGGGCATGAAGGAGGGGTGCGTCCTGAGCACTACCCTTGTGTCGTGAAAAGTCAAGTACGGGGCCTTGCAGGAAAGGGCCTGGATCCCTCCCACCCGTCGTGCGGAGGTGATGGCCACAAGAAACGCTGTTTTCCACGACAGAAACTTCAACGGGGCCGAGTGCAGAGGCTCGAACGGAGGTCCCATGAGCTTGGTCAGCACCACATTGAGCTCCCACGCCGGGGCCGGCGCCTTCACCGGCGGGAACGATCTGAACAGTCCCTTCATGAACTCTTTCACCAGACGATGAGACCACAGGGACGACCGGCCCGTGGTTCTGGTGTATCGGGAGATCGCAGCAAGATGAATCTTGATGGATGCGTGTGCCAGTCCAGCTTTGGCCAGCGTCAGCAGGTACGGCAGTACCTGGGGAGCCGTAATCCGTAGAGGGTTAATCATCTGTGCGTGGCACCAGACAGAAAACCTCTTCCATTTGTGTCCGTAGCATTTAAGAGTCGAGGACGCCCTGGCCTTTGCAAGAACCTCTCTGCAGTCGGCCGGTATGTCGTATCCTCCAAACTCTAGCGCTGCAGGAGCCAGGCCTGCAAGTTCAGCGATTTCGGGTCGTGATGGAGGATGGCGCCTCCTTCCCTGGAGAGCAGATCCACGTCCACCGGCAGCTTGATTGGTGGGGACGCTGACAAGTCCAGAAGGTCCGGGAACCATATCTGCCTCAGCCACGCAGGTGCGACGAGGATCATCATGCACCGTGACCTCTTGAGCTGGTTGACGAGCCGGATTAGCAGTGGCAAAGGAGGGAACGCGTAGAGGAACAGGCCCTCCCAGGGGAACGAGAAAGCATCGCCCATGCTCCTCGCCTGGGGAAACCTGCTGGCGAACCTCCGGCATTTGGAGTTCGTCGCCGTCGCGAACAGGTCGATCTGGGGTGTGCCCCACCGTCGGAAGAGGCGATCCACTAGATCCTGCCGTAGTTCCCACTCGTGGCACGAGCGCAGCTCCCTGCTGAGTGAGTCGGCGATGGTGTTTTTTATCCCTGCCAGATGAAACGGCACCAGAAACATCCCTTGGGCGACTGCCCAATGCCACAGGTCCTGTGCCTCCTTGGACATTGCTGGGGACCTGGTTCCGCCCTGTTTCCTGATGTAAAACATGGTGGTGGTGTTGTCGGTGAAGATCCTCACCACCTTGCCCTTGAGGGACGGAAGGAAGGACCTGAGGGCCCAAAACACTGCACGGAGCTCCAGGACGTTGATATGTAGGGATTTCTCCGTCGGGAGCCAAAGGCCTCTTGCGTGCAGATTTTCGGTGTGCGCTCCCCACCCTTCCAGGGAGGCATCCGTGGTCACTGTCTCCTGCTGGGCTGGGGTCTGGAAGTCCATGCCCGCCGTCAGATGCGCGCGGGTGCCCCACCACCGGATCGCTCGTCGGAAACTCTCGTCGAGTGTGATCCTTTCCTCGAAGCTGCCCGTCGTTTGGATCCAGCGCGCGTCCAGGAACTCCTGCAACGGGCGCATCCGGAGCCTGCACATGGGAATGAGGTAGATGCAGGAAGACATCATTCCGAGGAGGGACTTGATGGATCTCACCTTGGCCGCGTCGGCCACCAACATCCGCTGCACCTTGCCCAGGATGGTCCTGGTCCTCTCCTCCGACGGGGAGGCCAGAAGGGACACTGTGTTGAGCCTCGCTCCCAGAAACAGAGCGTCTTGTGTGGGTACCAGGTGGGATTTGGCGTAGTTCACGGAGAATCCCAAGTCCGTGAGAAGTTGGACGGTCCTTGCCGTGTGAACCACGGCGAGCTCCCTCGTCTTGGCTCGGATGAGCCAGTCGTCCAGGTAGGGGTAGACGTGGATCCCTTCGCGGCGCAGCTGCGCCGCCACCGGTGCGAGGCACTTGGTGAACACCCTGGGTGCTGACCGTAGTCCGAAGGGGAGGGCTTTGAACTGGTAATGACGCCCTTGGACCACAAACCTGGGGAATTTTCGGTGCCCCTTTAGGATGGGAATATGGAAGTAGGCATCCTCCAAATCCAACGACGACAGGAAGTCTCCTTCCTCCAGCTGACCCAGGACGTGCTGGAGGGTGACCATCCGGAACTTTTGCGCCTTGATGAACTTGTTCAGACGTCGCAGGTCTAGGATGGGGCGCCATCCTCCCGTCTTCTTCTTCACGAGGAAGTATCTCGAGTAAACTCCGGAGCCCCGAAGCCTCTTTGGGACGAGTTCGATGGCGCCCTTCCTGAGCATCGCCTTTACCTCCAGGAGAAGTTGAGGGACGTGAAGTTCTTTCCTGGCCACGGGGGGGACGTGCGGACACCTTCTTTGAAACTCGAGCGCGTGGCCCCGAGATGGACTCCCACACGCTGACGAAGCTCGCCAGCCGGCCTCCCACCGGGGTGCTTCGGTGGGGGCCCGACCCCACGGCCGGTTCAATCCTGCTTCGACGAGGCTTTGCCGCCTTGACCTCCTTGGCGACGACGACGGGGTCCGCCAGACTTGCCTCGTCCTCTGTAGGCCTCCTGAGACGACGAGCGGGCCGCTTGACGGTAGGTGGAGAAACCGCCGCCGGAACCTTTGGAGGCGCCCTTGCCTCCGCTGCTCTGAAAGGGCGTCCGTCGTTGTTGCAGAACTCCAAGGGCCCGGGCAGTCTCGGTGTCCGCTTTAATGGCCTGAAGGGAATCGTCCACTGTTTTCCCAAACAGGTTGTTCCCATCGAAGGGCATGTCCAGGACTCTGGTCTGAACGTCTTGACGGAAGTCCGTAGCCTTGAGCCAACCACGCCCCCTAAGGCAAACGCCATTGCCCAACTGGCGGAACCCAGTGTCGGCGATGTCTGTCGCAACGGTAATGGCGTGGTCCGAAGCCACCTCACCTTCCTGCAGGATCTCCAGGGCCTCTGCCCTCTTGTCGTCCGGCAAGAAGTCCAGCAGGGGAGCCAGTTTGTACCAGAGCTCCCTGTCGTAGCGGGCCACGATAGCCAAGGCGTTGGCCGCTTTAATCGTAGTCGCTGCAGACGAGATGACT
This sequence comes from Ambystoma mexicanum, assembly GCF_040938575.1. NCBI lineage: Eukaryota > Metazoa > Chordata > Amphibia > Caudata > Ambystomatidae > Ambystoma > Ambystoma mexicanum. Next base: position 845,022,025 of record NC_090941.1, on the reverse strand, counting down.
CTGCGTCCCATAGCGTCCAATTTCTTTCCCTCGCCGTCCGGTGGGGAAGTCGATGTGGAGGCCGCACCCCCCCCGCTTTTTTCCTGGCCGCCGCGGAGACGACAGAGTCCGGGGTAGGCTGCGCCCGGAGGCACAGGGGGGCCGTGTCCGGGACCCGGTACTTTTTCTCGTACCGGTCTCTTCTAGCTGGCGTCGTGGAAGGGTTCTTGAGGAGGGTGAGGCCCTCATCCCAAATGTCGTCCAATAGAGGCACTGCGAGGACCGTCTTCCTCTTGGCCTCGCGCCGCTGATAAAGGAAACCTTCCTTCTTCTTCTCCTCAGGGCAGAGTTGGAAAAGCTCGGATGCCCTGGTGATCATGGAGTGGAACGATCCAATCTCGTCGGGCGGAGAAGCCCTGGTGGGAGGCGACGACGGTACATCCTCGTCGTATACCTCGTCGTCCGTACCCGTCGCTGCCGTGTCAGTCCCCGTATCATCCCCTCGGGTGGACAGGGAGGAGGGTTGGAAGGGGCGCGACGGCTGAAAAGGAGGCGGAGGGTGGATCCTTCTTTTCTTGGTAGGGGGAACCCCAGAAGGTCCCGGTTCTGGGTCCCCCGACGGGAGAGGTTCCGTCGGCAACGGTAGTCTCGTCCTTATCTCTGAGCATAAGGACTGTATAGCCAACAAAATGGCCGCCGAGTTGTCTCGCGGCGCTGGCAGAGGGGAATCCGACGGGCGATCAGGGGCCCCGTCGGTACCCTCGACGATGTCGTCGTCACCTGCGTCGGGATCCATCCTGACGGGCCGGTCTTCTTCCACGCCGAGGCCGTGGCTTAAGACCTCGACCAGCTCCTCCTCCGAGGTTGAGGCTGAATCTACGACGATGCCCTGCCCCCCCTTTTTCTTCCCCACGGGGGATTTCACGGGGGTCCTATCGATGGGCACAAAAGAGGACTCCCTCCGAGGTGGCAGGGAGACTCTGAGCCCCGCGGTTGCCACCACTGGTGTAGCCTCCACAGGCTGAGCCAGGGCCGCCGCGACAGTTTCGATAGAGGGCTTGGCCGGATGGATTAAGGCCTTCACCACCTTAGGTGCGCTCACCGCCTTATCCTTGAGGATATCCTTGAGGGGGGGGGACACTGCCTCGCTCCCCCTCCGCCTTCGAGCTCGACCGGGGCCTCTCCAGGAGCCTCGCCGGGTGCTCAGCCTTCCTCTTACCCGACCCAGAGCGTTGGCTCGTGGTTGATGGTGCCGGGGAGCGTGCGCCCAGCCTGGCGCCCGTAGAGCCCGACCGTTCGGCGCTCCCGGTACCAGCGGACTCGCGGTGCTTGGCCTTATGTTGGACCCCCGTCGCCGGGGCGTCCTCAAAGGTCTTAGAAGACCGCTCGGATTTCTTCCTCTTCTTCTCGCCGGACGGGCTCTTCCCTTCCAGCCAGTTGGCGAGACGTTGATGGTGGTCCTAAATGGTCCGCTCCGACATGTTGCCGCAAAACGCACAGTCCTTCTCCACGTGCGTCTTGTCCTCATGTAGGCAGTAAAGACAAAAAGAGTGTTCGTCCTCCTTGAAGACGTTTTGCAGCTGGCATCCAGGGCAGACCCTGAACAGCTTTCGGGGCGTCGAGCTTCCCTTCTCCTGGGCCATGACCGGGCCTGAGAAACTTCTGGAGTCCTCCAAAAGCGTAGCTCGACGAAATCTTCACCCTTGAGGGGCGTAGACGAATCCGACACGGGTCCCCGTTGATCGGATGGAGAGTAGGTGGAGCTTGAGGCTCTTTTGACCGAAAAAACGAAGTTTTTGAGAAAAAACGTGAAAAAAATAGCACTAACGCTCGAGAGCAATAGCACGAGGATCCCAACACATGAACGTGCGGTAAAAATCTGAAGATGGCTGCCAGAGGCGGTGCTTAGGTAGAGGGCAGTCATTGGCTGTGGTCAGTATGACGCAGAGACCAGTGATTGGTTACTACTACGAAAGACAGATCAGAAACGAAACTGATACTGGTTTTTTCTTTACCGAGGATTCCCAGCCAGACGACGGGGAATATTCATGAGCATGTGAATCCATGCCAGACCCCATGCTGGAGAAATGAAGGGACACACAACATGGCCCTCACCCATGAGCCACATCTGCCCCCACCCCCTATCAGAAACGAAATCCGGGAGAACCAACGCTTCCAGAAATGGTTCGAAGCGGGCCTGGAAAGGGTAGGGCAGATGGTAAAAGGAGACGGGTGCATTACCCACCAAGAAATGGAAACGAGCTTACAACTTACACCCCTCGGATCATTCCTATACTTACAGCTGAGGGGAGTCCTGATGGCCCCCAAATGGAAGGATAAACTACAAAAGAGAACTTACACCCCTGGGAAAAATACTGAGTGAAGCCTCCTCAACTAAAGGCCTTATCTCCCTGCTATACAAGACCCTCCTTGGCAGTCCACAGAAAAAGGAGGGAGCCCTCAGAAAAAGATTGGAGAAAGACCTAGGCCCAAAGATGAATGATCACTTGTGGAAACAAATGTATAAATCAGCCCACAAAACCTCCATCTCAGCTCAACACAAGCTGCACGTCCTAAAACTATTACATAGATGGCACTATGACTCAAAACGCCTAGCCAGAATGTTCAATCAAACCAGCCCTCAATGCTGGAGGGAATGTGGCGAGAAAGCAGACTACTGGCACATGTGGTGGGCTTCTGGAAAGCGGTTTTAGCATGGATTAAAAGGATCGATGCAGTGGTAAGGGAATGGGATCCCCGAGTAGACCCGTTAGGTTTGGAAGAGCAGGAAGGCTGATAGGTGAGGCTCGCCCACATGCCACAGTACTTACTGCTAGCGGCCAAGGTCTGCCTTACCATAAACTGGAAATCAGTGTCGCTCCCGACAGAATGTCTTTGGGCGAGGAAAGCCAGAGAAATATATGAAATGGAGAACATTACAGGGGCGCTTCATGAGATCTCCCAAGCAGAGAAATGGAGTGGGCCCCCTTACTCAACATCTATAAATAATGAACAAACTAGCCAGGGGCAATACGCCCGGCTGTAACGCATGGAAACCGAACTTTATAAAAGATAACTGCGACTCGTCTCGGGGGGGGGGGGGGGGGGGGGATGATGGCTGGGAGAGGGATTGTTAATGTTTGAACAGAAGCTCAAGAGAATCTTGTAATGCATGAACGTGATATTGTAAGAATGGTGAGTTGTGCATTAACAAAATGCTTAATAAAAATTGAAATTTGAAGAAAAAAAAAAGGCTGAAACACATGTCTGGGGTTGATGGTACTTTAGTTCAGAGTAGAATTTCCTAATATTTCAGTGCTGGACTGCTCTTGTGGGTGGGACCAGACCGATATGCACATGGCTATTTCTCCTCTGTGAAAGCGTGTTTGTGGGCACTCCTGAATCTGAAACATCCAATGAAACAGGTTATCTGAGAAATGTTTGACTTAGTAGTTAGACAATGACAGTTTGTAAAAAAGAGTGCGGTAGTCAAAGATATCCAGGTTATGTTTTCTGCGGCAGTAGGTAATGCAGCTCATTTAGAACTTACTTCCTCATCAATCTTTTCTTCTTCTGCATCAATGTGCCTATCTTTAAGGAACCGTTGAGTTTTCTCCAGCTGAAATTTCACAAGCTCCTCGATGGCATCTTTCTCCTCTTTGTCCACAAACTCTTGTACTGCCTCTCCCATGCCCCTCTCGGTTAAAAGTGACAGCTGGACATTCTGTGAAAGGCAAATGTCAGAGGATTAATCCATGTGAATAATGACGGATACGTTTGAATATTTTCATTCAAAAAAGTATCATTGAAATCTCATATGACAGATCAAGTTATTACAGTTCGGTTCCAGGCATCTAATAATGTGGTACAAATGCTATTTCTGTTTAAAACAGCACTTTATGGGGAGGACTCGCATAGTCAGGGCCTCAGAGAGGATATGGAATGAAGCGGGCAGAGGGAGGGTCTGTACTGTAAAGGAAAGGGCATCAGGGTTGCAACAACATGGCGGGGAAGAACATTGATGTAAGGCACTACAAAATTTATAGCCATGGCCTGGACCTAAAAGCACTACCTTAATTCCAAGTATTTCAAAAGACAATGGGCCTCATTACAAGTTAGCCGGTCCGGATTTAACAGTGCCGGTAAAACCGTACTGGCACCGGTTTCCGGACCGGCTTACTACGAGTTATGTGGCCACGTGGTGTTACACCCGCCAGGTCTGACCTGGCGGGCGTAATGCCACCGGCCACTAACAGACACGGAAACACTGGTACCATTACCGCATGGCGTCGGTGTTTCTGTGGCCCCCTTTCCGTGGATTCCTCCATGGGAATGGGGAGTAACGGAATGCTGATGCCGGAATTACCGGCAAGTCCGGCGCTACAAAATTTATAGCCATGGCCTGGACCTAAAAGCACTACCTTAATTCCAAGTATTTCAAAAGACAATGGGCCTCATTACAAGTTAGCCGGTCCGGATTTAACAGTGCCGGTAAAACCGTACTGGCACCGGTTTCCGGACCGGCTTACTACGAGTTATGTGGCCACGTGGTGTTACACCCGCCAGGTCTGACCTGGCGGGCCTAATGCCACCAGCCACAAACAGACACGGAAACACTGGTACCATTACCGCATGGCACCGGTGTTTCTGTGGCCCCCTTTTCCGTGGATTCCTCCACGGGAATGGGGAGTAACGGAATGCTGATGCCGGAATTACCGGCAAGTCCGGCGCCAGTAAATCCCCATGAGTCGGGTGGCAGCTTGCCGGTTTTACCGGCACAGCTACCACCAGACTCGTAATAAGGGCCAATGAGTGTAATCTCAAAAGACAATGGGCCTCATTTCACGGAAGGCGGTAGCCATACCGCCATTTGCAACATGGCTACCCCCATTCCGGGTACCGGGTCCGATGAATGGGGAAATACTGGGCCATTCTGATCTTGGAAGGCCCGGTATTTCCCCATTCAGGGAACCCGGACCCTGTGCATCCCCATTCCCATTCGAGCACCCATAGCGCTGAATGGGAATGGGGAGCATGCTAACAAGGGGCCCATTAATGATGGGCCCATTAGCATGCTGGACCCCTCGCGGGACCCACTAAGGACGCCTGGTTTTACAGCGGGACACATTACGTTTTTTTTCTGTGACCGCCCTACCTGTGCAGAAGCAATGAAAATTCCCAGGACCATTCAAATAAAATTATGGTAGGCATAACACATTTAAGTATATATTTAGCAATATTTGTAAAGGTCAGATTTCTGAAAAGATTGGCCCCAACATTCAGTAACAGTGTGAGATGCAGGAATCTATATTTCAGTATCATCATCTAGTACCTTATTGAATGCAACACATTAGAAAAGAACGGCCTTTTCTTTAGGTCTGCTAGAACATCATAGACCTTGAAAAAGGGCTCAAATTAAGAATGAATAAGCAGGAGCTAAAAACAGCTCCCAGGTATCCAGCATTAACGAGTAACCAGGAGCTACCACTGGGGAATGAGGAGCTAGTGCATAGCGTTCTGCAAATCTAAGTTCCACATACAATGGAAACATATCATTTGTCCATTATCTATGACTCATTATGCTCTAAATGCCGTATACATGTATCCTAGCGTTTATTTATAGATTGTCCCAAATGCACAGAGTTAATTTCACAAAGGTGCGTTTGTTTTCCATCAGTTGGCCTGGGAAGCTATAAGTTCCTCCTGGTAATGGTTAGTGTCCAGTTAACCAGACTCTTCTGGGTTAAAAGCAACAGCTAAATAGCTCCCAGCTCCTCTCAACTTCGAACCCTGTTGAAGCAATATGCTTAAGGGTCCTGCTATCTAGTAGCTGCTCCATGATGCAGAAAAAACGTCTCATGGCAAAAGATCCTTTATTGTGTTGGGTATTTGGTGCAACTGTCTAAATTGGGAGAGTGTTATCAAATGTTGCTTTTAAGAGCTTCATTGTTTCCATGCTGCTTGGAACATTGATATTTTCGATTATGTACTGCATTACAGCATGGTCAGAGCATAAATTGACTCCAAATCCATAACAATCAGCTGCTCTGTGAAGCATAAAATGACTATAATCGGGCCACTGCATCTTCACTAAGGTCGTAGTTTGCAGGGGTACCCTTGTGGAATGGCACCCAATATTACCCTTTTAGTTATGTGTGCCAACTTCGCGATGTTGCTTCCATTCAATGTGCATTTTTATTGTGTGTGCCAACCAAGAGGTACAGCAAATATTGACATATCCTGGTGCACAAAGGTTGGCTTCTAAGTCTTTAAAGCGTTAAAAATATTGTCTAAAAAACGTTGCTCCCCAACACATTGCTTCCCTTGTATTTCGTTTTCCCATCATCCAATGAATATCCGCTGCACTGAAATGATTTCCGTTTATGTTTCCTCTGTGTCTGGTTTTTTGTTGTATTTGTTAAGCTCAGTCTTGTTACTGGAGGGTTCTAGACTGCCATCCAGCGGTTTATAATGGAGTAACACACCAGTTAAATAGTGAAAATTCTGCTTACAATCAAAATTGTTTTGAAATCAATAGCAAAAACATTTACATTCCTTCAATCAATTATTTTCAGGGTGCGGACACTCCGTCAGCCCCTCTTCCCCTCTGCCAAAATCCTATTCCCTGTTGCTGTGCCAAATTTCCTAGTGACGATTTACATGCAAGTACTAAACCACTGCATAGTACTAATTTGCCTGAGTGCCCATAGGCACATTATAATAAAATCATACCACGCCATGAAATCTTGCGGCCTCTTAACCCTGCCCGCACCTCCTCTCTGCCTCACTGTCATTTGACTAAATATTGTTCTTCACAATGTAATTGTCACGGGATGTACATGGTGAACGATATGTGTTTAGCTCTCTTTTTGTGACGATATTGGTTCCACCGATGATATGACTGGATGCTCTGCAGCCCTGCATTATATTATTGGAGAACATTTTAACTTACAAATGAGTGCTTTTTTAAACATATATGGGATACATTACTCACTGTAGATATGGGATACATTACTCACCGTAGGATCCTAGACGCGTGAGGGATCTTGGGTACAGTGGACGTCACACTAGGGATAGTATTACTGGCACGCCCTGTGTCGACGCCCATTTTCGAGTTTCGAAAAACAAACTGTAATACTCCGCAGCTTCCACTAGATGTCGGCCTATGCACAGCATGTGATCTAAGCTGATTCCACAAGCCTCAGAAATATATATATAAGAGATAGAGAGAGAGACAGAGAGAGAGAGAGAGAGAGAGAGAGAGAGAGAGAGAGAGAGAGAGAGAGAGAGAGAGAGAATTGTAGATGGGTAACTAGCAACAACAAAAATATGTTTCACTACAGGGTTCCAGTGACATCTGATAGGTTACGAGGTCAAAGTTCGAGCTGTCTAGGGTGTCAATTTGAACACCAAGGTGGAAACAATCCAGTGGTGAAGTGTACATCTACAATTTAATGTTGTGTCATCCCTTTTCCACCCTCTGGTATCCCCTTGAACCAGCAGTACAGGTGGTGGATAAGACGGGAATGAGAAATGAATAGAAACCCTTTGCCAAAAGGACAGTTCATGGAGTCCTGAAACACATTATAACATTTTAATTGTTCCTTTATCCTAAGCGCAAGACCGGGATTCGAACCTGTGTTGCTATGTGTTGTCTTGCTTCCAAGCCAAACTCATTTGCCCCTGTGCTATCCTCCCAGCCCAATCCATTTTCCCCCACCACACCATCAGAAACCTTGGGGGGGGCAAAGAAAATGCTGCATTCCCCTGCTGTGGAGTCACGCAAGAGTAATATGATCTACCTATTCCACGCACTGGCACTACGTCATAGCTGGAGGATGCAGAATATACAAACATATTTATGCACAAATGCCTTCCTAGGTAAGCAGTTTAATAGTTTCTGTGAAGTGCTGCTGGGTATTAGGGCGGTGGTTTAGGGGGCAAGCTGTGACATACTTTGCTTTATTTATTTTTTTAATCCGTTTGTGAGGTTTATGGCTACTGCATTGTATTGAACAAGGTTTTCCAAACGTGAACAAACAGGTGTGTGTATATAGAGCAATATTTCTGAAAAATGTGAAAGTTAGGGTGACTGTTTTTATTGTTGCACCATCCACTGAACTCTCTCCACTCAACTTTTCGTAATCCAGTCTGTGTGAAATTGTAATATGATTTACAGGATTAAAAGAGAAGTGTTTAAGACAAACAACATGGCCTCCTGGGAATGCAAATGAGCCCTGGCAGTTTTTTTGGAGCGAGCGCAAAGATGATGGTTGGAGAAATTGAAAACACAAATAAGGCTGCCAAGCAAAATCAGAAATGGGCACACGGACAGACATTAAAGTGAAGCATTGAAAATGCTCTTAAAGGGCAAAGCTACGATAATAAGCATTGGCAAAGCCTTAACGTTTGGCTTTGCACACGGAGGGAGTAGCCAATGTAGTCCTGTGGGGGCCTTACAACAATACTTTACATTACAAAGCCAAACTTATTTTTATTTCGTTTTTTGTGTCTATGGTTCATCACAAACCATACACAGTTGGCCTTCTAAGATGGCCGTCTGGTCCTGCCCTCATAGGCTCTCGTTTCCGTCGACTGGTAGCTTTCATTTCCTCCTTGCCTCCTGCTAATCTGAATCAAGCATATCATCCCCTTGCCCTATCTGCTTTTTTCATAGCAATGACTTCTGCTATGCTCCGTGGTTTGACCCCGCTGCTGAGGGGAAGCTGGTTTACCGTGACCCACCGGGCCGGCATTGCCTCCAAGCCTGCAAAGGGCAAGGTCACCGGCGCAGATACAGTCATTGGACTATCTGCCTTCGTTGTGGCTTTCTTGGCGCCATCTGGCTGGATTTTGTCCAACATGGAGGCCTACAAGAAGAGGGAGTGATGGGGCTTCTGCCATATAGATGCAGTTCACTGGGCTGCTATCGTCTCAAAGCCCCTATTGAGTAGGCTGCACGTCTTATTAAAGCCTTCTTCATTCCACGACGGGTGAACTCTTAACACCAGCCCTTGGGACCACGGATGTGATATTGAGAGTGCTCAGGCAGTTTTGCCTCAAGGAGTCTGTTACATTAAAATCTATTTAACTCTAAAAATAAAAAATAAACAAAAACCAAACACAGTTATAAAAAAAGAATTCATTAACAATTATTAAATGTATCATAAATGTCAAAAAGAAAAAGTCACAAAACAATGTCTAATAAATAAATCATGAAATAAGTCCCATTGCACTTTCAATTCATTATAATATCAAGCAATTGTGATTATTACAACCCCTTGAGGTCCCCCGATTAAATGTGCCCAGAACTCCAGAATACACAATTGAGCATCAAAAGTAACAAGACAACTGCATTGTACCTGCTTTCTGCAAGGTTTGAACATTGAATAGTACATGTTTCTAAAACTCAATCAACTTAACAAAACTGAAAAAACATAAATAACTACTTATGCCATCTCCAACACCCCTGATCTCTAAGGTGGGGGTATATTAACACTACGAGCATTAATAGTTTTGCTACAGGTCTACTTGGAAATATGTTGATATACATTTAGCTTAATTCAAATATTGAAATAAATTCACACATAGTTTAAATAGACTCTTAAAATGTTCTTCTTCGAGGCCATGCAAGAGCAATTCGACCTCGCACCCATGGACCGGTTTCGACATGCGCAGCTGGCCCACGCCATTCGCACCCAATTCCCTGATATGACAACTATACCCCCCCTGTACTCCCGTTAAGACCAATATCCTCCCACAATGCATTCCCTCTATGGTCACTTCCACGCTCTATCAAGCCCTTAACTCCTTCAGGGCTACTCAGCTCGACGGGCTCAAGGAGAAATGGAAAAGGGATATAGGCCAACTGGAACCAGAAGACTGGGTTGAGGCATTAATGTCCCCTAGAGAAATTGGTATAAAATCTAAACTCAGGCTAATACAACTGAGAATCCTTCACCGCTCATACCGTTCACGCACTGCCATGGCCAGATGGGGGGGACTAGAAGACGAGACATGCCTTAGATGCAAAACGGACCCTGCCACCTTCTACCATATGATTTGGGACTGCCGGTTGTTACAGATCTTCTGGGGGGGATGTATTAACATGATCTCTGCTACCCTGGCGACACCAATCCCTAGGGATCCCAAAGTGATACTATTAGGCATCAGGGGTGAAGTGGACCATTCAAAATACGAAAAAATGTTTTTGGCGATAGCATTTGGGACAGGCAAAAGACTGATCGCGGCTAGCTGGGGCTCTGCCGACTCACTATCTCTGAACCGCTGGAGTAATGGACAGATGCGCGGCCTCGGAACGTCGGATATGTAACGCACGGGGCTGCCCCCGCAAATTCGAAAAAATATGAGATAAATGGCTTGATGCTCACTGAAATTCGTTAATGTAAGAAGATATGTACCGCTGTTAGCATTGGTTACCTGCCTCATCCCACAAATGTCTGACGGCTCTCGGCCCTGCAGGGCTCCTCCTGTCTTTGAAAATGCCATACTGCCCTGGTCAAATGTATGCCTATGACTCATGTTTGTTTTGTTGTTGTGTTGTTTAAAACTTAATAAACAGAGTTATAAAAAAAAAAGATGTTCTTCATTTTGGCCTTAGTCCCACAACCAGACAGTTTTCTTCAGGTCTCCAACTATCCTTGCCTTTCAGTCCTTAGTCTCAAACAAAGGATCAATCCTTTCAAAATGCATCACAACTCTTACTCTTCAACCTATTGTAAACTACCAAAAAACATACTTAAGTAATTAGAGTTTTCCAACGGCCATCGAATATTCACATAAAATATACAACTTAACATGGTCACTGTGTGTCTAGAAAGAAGGCCCAATTCTGTAATGACCTCCATATCCAGCCTTCTATTATGTCCAACATTAATTTGTATATACAAGTACACATTTATATGCCATAAATAATTGTCAGGATAATCTTTTTTTATGATAAATGATTGATATGCACGCAAAACCACCACACCTCTTTATTTTTATTACTAAGTGCTTAATTTCAGCTTTCGTCTTATCAGAAAACAGAACTATCCGAAACCCTTCAAATTTGGAAAATTAGATAAGTGACTGAGTTTCTCTTCAAATGGCATATAATTCAAGTACCCACTAAAACTTATTTTTTTGGTTTTGTGTCAAATTTTAGAATTATTTAATTTTACATGTATTGCCAATTGGTTGAAGTTAGCATGGATCTCCAAGGTTATCAATCTTTATGCAGGCAATTTGGGGTCTGATCAAAGATCAGGAGATCATCTGCATACGCTAACCATAATAATTTCAAAGTAACACATTTTATCAGGTAATTCAAGACACTTTCTAACATTTCTCCAAGATCAGAAACGTGTAAATTAAAAAAGCAGAGGCCCAAGATGCAGCCCAGTTTTACTCCTTTATTCATAGGAATATCTCAGGAGAAGGAATCCATTCGGTAAAGTTGTATTCTACACGTCATTATTGTGCGTAAGAAGATCATTAAGTTTAATGAGCACAAGGGTACATAAATGACTTCCATTTATTCCACAATCTATTTCTGTACACAGAAACGGATGCAGTTGCATAATCGTCAAAGGTGAGATATTCTATCCTGCCTGAGTTAGGGAAGCACCAACTTTTAAGGCAAACCTACAATGGAACCATTAAGAGGGGAATGCTTGCCCTTCCTTAATCCTGCCTGAAAAACCAGCAGGACATTGTTCTGTTTTACCCATGCTTGAATTTCTTTTCATAGCAAAGAGATGACATTTTATCTTTGACATCAAATGGGGTAATGGACACTAATTGTATTATCTTGTGCTCCACTTTTAAAGACCAGAATAATATGTGACTTGGGCCGGGAAGTGGGTAAAATATTTTTCTTAACTACTTGTCAAAATGGGCCAAACAAAATGTGCCACATATGGGGCAATGGCATTAATACATTTGTCACACCTTTAAAATATTTTGATTAGTTCTAACATATCGTTCTAGAAACAGGTTGTTTTTAATATGAATATTCTGTTTTATTTAAAATAATAATTCCAAATAATTAAAGGTGGTCTCTAACTTTGAATGCTGTAGAAGGTACCTACAATACTCCAAAAAAGTACACGCAGCTTGTCTACAGATAAAAAACAGAACCTGCCTGCTATTACCTCGCTAATATTTTTACATTCACAATGTACTCAAACATCAATTTGTATGACAGCAAATAAGAATAACTATTCTCAACAATTAGCTACTTGCTTCAATGTGAACATTACAATTCCACTGCTTGTCATCACATTTTGAATAAAAACATAAAATATTCTCATGATATGATAATGATATGATACAGCATTTATAACGTGCCTATACACAAGTGTTTCAAGGCACGACAATACAAGGAGGGGGAACAAAATAACGATCTTACTAGACCTTGTGTCATTCAGATTGTGTAAGTGCGGGGAAAGAAGGAGGGAAAAGTGCCAGGGGAAAGGGGATGGGAAGTGCAGATACATAATAAGTGCTGCCAGCAGGTGGCTCATAAGTGCAGAGAGAAGGGACTGTAGGGTTACAGGTACAGCCCCTAAGTGCTGGGGGAGCCGGAGGCAGTGCAAGGGCAACTCGACAAGCAGGAGCCTGGGCCCAAGTTCAGAGGGTAGCCAGGCGACCAGTGCGTAGAGCATCCAGGGACCTCAGCAGGGGAGAAGAGAGAAAGCGGAAGGGAAAAGGAAGGCCTTTAGTTGCTTCCGGAACTGGAGGTGGTTGTGCTCAAGTTTGAGAGCGGCAGGGAGGCTATTCCAGAGGGAGGGCCCAGCCGAGGAGAGAGTTCTACCCCACCCACTCTCTGCTTGGAGAAGCGTCTGCCCCTCAGAGAGTTGGAGGTAGATGAGCGGAGAGCTTGAGAATGAAGAGAAAGTTAGAGGTTGAGAGTTCCCAGGCCCCAGAAAGCCTTGTGGACGATGCAAAGGGTCTTGAACGTGATCCTCTTGCAGGCACAGTGAGCCAGTGGAGCGGTTTCAGAGCTGGAGAGATAAGATCCCTGGGCTTGAGGCCAAGGACAAGTCTTGCAGTCCTGTTCTGGCTAGGCTCTAGAGGTCGAAGAGTAGAAGCAGGCAGATTTAGAAAAAGGCTGTTGCAGTAATCCAGCCTAGAGAGGACCAGGGCTCTGGAGACAGTGAGCAGCCTAGAGAGGACCAGGGCTCTGGAGACAGTGAGCTTCCAGGGGAAGAAGAGGAAATGAAGAATACCTCTGAGGAGGTGCAGCTGATAGTTTGATTCTTAGAGACGTCGGAGATATGAGGAGAGAAAGAGAGGGTGGGGTCGAATATGACACCAAGGTTCTTAGCCTCACAGGAAGGGGCAGGAAGAGGGCCCAGGATGGGCAGCCAGAGAGAGATGAAAGGGAGGAGCAGGTGTCCCAATGAGGAGGATCGCAGTCTTACTGGCATTAAGGCAGAGGTCATTGGCGGCACACCACTCCTGAATTGCGGCCAGACAGTCTAGTATGAGAGAAGGAGCAGAGGTGGCTGAGGGGAGCCTGAAAGAGAGCTGGGTGCCATCCGCATAACAGTGAAAGTTGCAGCAAAAAGAAGCGATGCAGTGAGCAAGAGGTGCCAGGTAGTGTTTGAAGGGCCAGGGAGAAAGGTTAGACCACTGGGGAACACTACATGTAGAAAGAGAAATGGAAGAGAGAAAGGACCCCAGTTGGACTTGGGATGGTCGGTTGGTGAGAAAGGAGGTCAACTAGGCCATGGCCTGAACAGAGATACGCAGGCTGTCTCAGAGACAGTTGAGCAGGATGGTATGGCTGACCGTATCAAAAGCAGGTGATGGATCGGGGAGAATAGGGACAGAAGGAAGATTAGAGTCAAGGCTGAAGAGCAGGTCTTCACTGGTGTTCAGGAAAGCAGTTTCTGTGCTTCTGGCCACTTTGAAGCCAGACTGGTGGTCGTGGAGACAACCAACAGATTCAGTATGAAGGTTAAGCTGGAAGATGGTCAGCTTATCCAAGAGATTGCCCAGGAAAGAAGTGATGGCGATCGGGTGATAGTTAGCCAGAGAGGAACGATCGGCAGAGGGCTTTTTTAGAAGAGGGTGCACAATGTAGTGCTTAAGGGGGAGGGGAAGTTTCCAGTAGCAAAGGAGTGATTTCAGAAATCGGCCAAAGCCGCAAGAAGGGTGTCCATGTGGTCCTTAATGGTTCTGGATGAGCAGGGGAGGAACTGCTTTGACAAGACTTTCACAGATGGGACTTGTCGAGAAACGTCGTCGGGGGTGAACAAGGGAAAGGAGGAGGAAAAAGGAGGAGGAGAAACAGCCAAAGACAGGTCAAGAGTGGCAGAGGAAGAGGAGGTAGAGGAAGAAAGGGTGGACAGGATGTCCTGAGTTTTAGTGGTGAAATGAGAAGCCAGGGCCGTGCAGAGGGCCTTGGAGGGAACAGGAGAGGTGGAGACTGCAGCAGGATTGGCCAGCTCCTTGCAGATTTTGAAAAGTTCGGCTGAGTTATTAGAGGCCGCAGAGACGCAGTCTTGGATGCATGATCTCTTCTTAGAGAGGACAAAGAGTCTGTACTGCCTTGAAACAGGCGGCAGGCCAGTTTGTCAAGGGGAGCACCTGAAGCCCTCCATTTCCTCTCAGCCACCCTACACTTGTGTTTAAGAATCGTACCAAGAGTTGCACTTGGATTTGGGCTTCAGGACCGGGGCAAGGACATCCAGAGCGATGGAGATAGAAAGGTGAAGGTTAGAGAGGGGTGTGTCAGGGTGTGAATCTGCAAAAGGTGCAGGAGGAGGAGAGAAAGCAGCGGTGACAGCCTCAAATGACACGCGCTTCATGGGTCAGATGACCGAGAAGGTAGGAATAAAATATATATATATATCTGGGGTACCCAGCATTGCCCATGTCCTGATCGAGTAGTGTCTCATGTGTCCTGGAGGATGTTGAACTTGTCGGCAAGTCTTGCTTCAGTTTGCTCTGGTGTCTCATGTGCCCTGGAGGATGTTGTTCTGGTCAGCAAGTCTTGCTTCAGTTTGTTGTTGTGTTTCAGAAGCTCTTGATAATGATTTTCGCTTCGCATCAGATGGAGCTTTTCCAAGTGATGTTCATTTTTTCAGTCACTTAATGGATTCAGCACATTTGAGAAAATGTCCAAAAAAGATTGATTGTGCTCTCTTCTCGTGAATGAACTTAAGTAAACTGTAAACTTGCAATTTGCCATATTTGGAGTGGCGTGATAAAAAAAATGTGAATTCTTTTTTTGTAATTCCCTTTCAAAATGCTTCAATAAACAGTTTCGAACTATATACAGTAGTGATACATTTTAAAGGAATAACCAACATATCGAACATTTTGCTTCAGACTCTTTTCCAAACTTTGCCTCCTTCTAGTGCCTACTGCAATGAATTTGGGCGAGCATCAGTAAATTAGGGTGTTTACAGAGTACATTTTTTGCATCCAAAGATACAATCTTGCCCTAGACAAATGAGGAATTCATGCAAAATTTGGTAGCAGTGGGTTCAACAGTTTGGATTTGTATAGCCAGACACACACACACACACACACACAGCTTTACACGGCCTGCGATAGTGGCTGTGTAGTTACGGTTAAGTTGCTCAACCCATAGGAAGAGCACCTTTTGGGCAGCTTATAACTTTGCACCTCCTGGACAAATCCTCATCAAGCTTTGCAAAGAAAGTATATGGCTCCCTCGGAATGATTCTACAAAGTTTGGTGGGGTTTCATCCAGGGAGGCAAAGGTATAGGAGGTGCCAAAATGTGTAGAAATCCTCAGATGCAAGGGAAAACATTTTTTGCTCACACCCACAGCCCAAACTGCTGGATGGACTTTCACCAAATTTGTGCCAGGAGCAGTGGCTTAGTCCCGAAAGCGGGCATTCGTAAACCTGGTGTAAATCTGGCCCATATTTATTTTTTTAAGACAGCCAAAAAGTAGGTAAAAACAAATGTGCGATATCTGGGTCCAGTCCACGGACTCACTTCCCTATTCAGTCCACGGACAGCCTCCTGGGCCCCTCAGAAAGCGGCGTGATGTCGGCGGACACTGGACGCGCCCGCTGATTGGTCAATTAAAATGTGAGATGCGTCATATTGTTTATAATGGTCTCCGTATTGGATCCCTAGACAGCCGCCGGTGTCCGCGGACATCGCAGTAAAAACATATTAAAAAACACAACATTGCACTTGTCAAACTACTGAAACTATCTCTCGGGAGGTGAGGGTTAATGAGGATGGACAATGGCCATAAAAAGCCAAAAACGGGTGCTTTGTCATCTCTGCGGACAGTCCAGATGTTTGGGGACAGCCCTTTGATGTTCACGAACATCTCAGATGTTCGGGGACATCCATACATATTTCTGCATTCCAGGGTTGGTGAAAAGCAGTTTTTGGATGGCTTATAACATTGGCACCGCTCAATGAAACTGCATGAAATATTGCAATATCATGTTGGACCAGGCTTTTATATGGCTTATAACTTTGTTGCCGTTTGACGATTGTACACAAAAGATTTTAGAAAGATTATAGACCCAACCTTGAATGTTTGTGCAAAGTTTGAATGGATGTTGTCAAGTGGGGGCTAAGTTATATGACTATTTTTTGTACATACACTTTAAAAAAATAAAACATGGACAGATTTGCAACAACCGCGTGTAAAGAACATTGGCAAGGACCTGAAAGCATGGTGTTGCAAATGTGTTAGTGTTTTATTTTTGAAAAAGTGTCATAATGTAGGTACACAAAAAAGTGATATACCGTTGGTGACTGAGGTATAGCCTGTGGCCATGGCCAGTAGCCAGATTGTCCGAGTCATGGCCTATGGCCATGACTCAGACATTGTGGCAACTGGGCATGACCACGAGTGACCAGCAATCGGGTTAAAGTGGGCATGGCCACCAGAGAACGGCTTTGTGGTAACATTTTGCGAAATAGTGATACGTTTGAATGGGTACTAAGTTTGTGCCCATGGCTACAGCCCCAAGTGCTGGACAGGATTGCATCAACATATCGCTGTGACTACTGCTGCACACTGCAAGCCCCAACGGGCTCCAAGACGATGCTAATCAGCAGCACGCCGAACCAGGCGTCCACCTGGTCAGCCCTCCAAATCATGAGCTACCCTTATTTGCCACCATACTGGGAAAAGATATTGGGATTGCATGCTGGACTCGTTTCAACAACCTCGCAGCAATGACTGGCCCACAATCCATATGCCTTTTGAATGGCCCAAGAGGATCGAAACAGTGTCCAGTGATTATCACAAATCCCAAAATAACGAATTACAAAATAACTAATTTGGAAATAAACTAAAAAAGTGGTTGGGAGTGTGAATAGTGGTTTTGGGGGTGGGGGGAAAGTATTGGGAACAAACAAAGGGGGGCTCTGGGGGGAAACCCCCTCAAAAACAACAAAGGAATTTGTTATTTTGGATTCGTTATTAATATATTAGTTATTTTGGGATTCGTTATAATCACAAGTAACCAGTCGAAACACGTGTCTGCTGACTTCTAACAATAAATATAGCACCAACAATGGTTTTCAAGACTGCTTTATCACAACAGTAACATATTGAATAACCCAGCGCTTAGGTGAACAGGGCTCACTCTCCTATTTGAAACCCAATACATGAAGAAGGAAGGGCACCTTCATAAAAGAACCCCATAACCAGCAGCAGGGTAATCCGATTAAAGTACTAGATCAAGCGCAGTGATCTACCCATTGAACCGCCCTGCAATTACTTCATAATTGTGTACTCAGATTTACTTATTGGAGCATGCAGCATGACCAAAGCCCTAGGTTGAAATGGGGAAAAAAATTCTGCTTGCTGCTGCAGCCCGGAGTGCTGGTCGGGATGGCAGCAAACGCGTGCGAGGAGCATCAATAAGGACCTAAAAGCACGCTTTTGCAAATCTGTCCTCTGTTTTACTTTTTTGAAAGTGTCAAAAAGTAAAATATGTAAATGTGTTAATCATTCTCACATATTAATAAATCATGTTTGTACATGTAAGATGTGGATCACTTTGCCGACATCAGTTTTCTGTTTTAAAATCAAGCAACGCATTCAGATGTTATGGCTTATGATGTCATTTTCATTTTGGTACCAGCCAAACATTTTCTTTTTCAATAGCTGTGTATTGCAAGTTTCCATGAGAATAAATTAACTAAATGGCTGGCTTCTGAAATCCCAGGCTACGAAGCAGCCACATTCTGGCAAATGGATTATGTACCTGCCTGAGGTTAACAGGTCAATGGCTACATGGACATTTGTTGGTACATTGTTTCACTAAGAAACATACCCAGGACCTTATTATACGGCTTCCCTCAAACTGAGATACCACAAAACTGGTGTTTCTAGAATGCAAACATGATCTATTTTGTTGTATTTTTAAGAATTACCATTTGCTCTGAATATCCCATCTGTATCTATTTGGTTAAGCTTGTGGATTAGCAACTGCTTAATGATGAATTTTGTTATACCAGAGAACTGACCTCTGAAACTCTTGTCTTGGGATCTAAGTTGAATAAACACGGCCAGGTACCAGCTGCATCTGAGCATTTATTTACATGGCATGCAAATAGAAAGCAAGGTTATGGTATAGCTTTACTTAACAAGAAATTGGTAATGTAGGCCATATCAAAAAAGTCTATTCAATGGTCGTAATGTAAAGTGTATGGGGCATGGAGTTCTTTTGTTGTACACGTCAAGTTTATGGGTCATTTATGTAACATTGCTGTACCAAAGGAACATAAAGAAGAAAAACAACAACTCCACAGCACTGTCTCATACCGTGTTCACAGTGTTCAAATCACAACGTTACATACATCCAACTCCCAACTATTCCCTCCCCCTTCCCTCCCTGCTCCCTCCCCACCCAAATGTCCAACGCACCCTCTTAGTGTAAACGCTATTCCTACTCATGAAAATGAATTGCCTCCAAGATTTGTGAGGGTTCAACACCCCTCTCCGCCTCCATGGTCTCTGCCTCGAACAGGGCCTGTAACACTACTTCCCACTCCATGATACCCGTTGCATGCTCGCCGTGACTAAACTGCCCCTCTCCACACAGCTGTTTCGGCCATCGCCCATTTCTTCATATCCTGCCACCACTCTTCCATATCTGGACCCCTGGGGGACTTCCATGCCATAGTAATTCTGCATTTGGCCAGTATATACGCCAAATCATTCAATTTGGCGATGGGTTTCGTACCAGTAGGGTGAGGAAAACTGCCCAATAGGCATCCTGCTGGGGAATTCCAATTCAACTCCAGGCACTCTTTGTTTAATCTCCTCGCTACCTCACGCCAGTATTGCTCCACTATTGGACATGTCCGAAACATATGAAGCATGCCCGCTTCTGTACCTTTGCATCTGGGGCATAACTGTGCTGCTGCGCCTGGGAACCTGGAAATTCACTGGGGTGTCATGTGTGCTGTGTGCGTAATCAACAGCTGTATCAATTGCAATCTTGCATTCCGTGACACCTTTTTATGCTATCCAGTACCCCAGTCCATTGTGTGTCTGTGAATGGGGCCCCTAGGTCCTCCTCCCATTTAATCCTTATTACCAGGGGGGTAGGTGTCCTTTAGTTAGCAGGAAGTCATATATCCGGGATATGGTGTGCCCTCCCTCCGATATGTTGTACAAAATATCCACCATGGCATGCTGTTCTTTCAGTTCCCTCTATGCCGGCCTCTTCTGCGTTATCTCTCTCCTAATAGTATTGTGCAATAGGTATTGGCCTTTATGCAGGCCTGTGTGGTCAACCAGTTCTACAAAAGGTATGAATGAAGTATCCTGCAGTAGGTCTCCTATCGTAGCCACTCCATGGGGCTCCCAGTGCACTCGTATCATCTGTCACGCTTGCGACGAGGGGAATCTGGCCAGGGGACCAGGGGAATCTGCTCTGAGAATGGGGTTGTGATTCCTATCGCTGCTAGTACTCTGTCCCACATGCTTACCCCCAGGGTCACCAGATGCGATCTGTTTCTTCCCTGGGGTTTCTTGTTCCGCAGCAGTTCCTTTAGGTAATACTGGGACCCCACGGGTTGCAGCATCAATGTGTCCGAAGTTGGGTCGTCTGCAAGCCAGTCCATCACGAATTACAACTGTCCCGCTATATAGTATAGTGTGAAAATCTGGGTTCTAGCAAGATGACTCTGACATCAAGGGATGAAAAGGTAACTTCTTTATTAAGTTCCAGAGTGTTACATCCAGTTCTTAGAGTCATATTAATCAGATGGTAACTTCCAGGTTAGAATGGCAAACGCAAGCATCCTCTGTCTCTCTGGGCTACATCTCAACTGCTCTCCTAGAACCTTAGTCATATCAATGCATTCCATCAGGTAGCATTCCTGTCAGTCAAACCCACCTTCTCTAGATTCTACAAGGATGCAGGAGGATGACACATCACTACATATCTCCCCCCCTATGAACAACAAAACCACACCCAACAAGATCAAACACACACACAAACACCTCCAATTAAAATGCGCATGCATCATCTCACTCAACTAAAACACTCTGCCAAACCACATCCAAAACCATGAACGTCCTCACAGCTGTGGGACAAACTTTACAACTATGCCCCCTCCCTTTTCTGCTAAGTGAAGAGGAGACATCACCAACCTCATGAAAATACCATTGCCAAACTGCACACATTGAGGCACCCAGACCTCTCATCCAAGTCCATACTCCAACAAACCACGATACAACAAACACTCAAGCTCCCTCACATCACTCCTTCACAACACCGTGGGTGTGCCTAGACACACCACTCCCAACCAGGCTGAGTATATCTGATACTCGGGTAGCTACTTCACCAACTCAGTGACCCCACCATCCCTCAAGTGCCCGTGTTGACAGCATTCCTAAACTTAACAACTCACTACGGGAGTACTTCAATATATACACACCACTAGCGTAACACACTCGGTTAAACTCATTAACCAGTCTACACTACACTTTACTTTAGAGTCCATCTGTGCGAAAAATAAATTGGTAGGCAACCTATTCTTAAAACGTCCTAACACTCTAATGCATTTTATAACGGAGGCTACGACATTAAGCTGAAACACATCCCCAGGCCGTACACACAATCACAGACCCACTCAAAAATGTCTCAAGCCTAGATGAGCCTCACATCACATTAACCTATAATTACACTTACTACAATGCCTAACATCAAATAACACAATGGGAACCATTTGCTTAACTTGCTGTTCCTCTTCCCCAGCACCTCTTGGACAAAAAATACCTTTGGGGACACGGCCCCACACCAGTTGGCCATTCAACTATTCCTCAGTCCCACACATTGCATTCCTCCGTAGTTCACAAGATCGTTGTTTCTGCTTGCCAGCAATTCTCCATCAGCCATGCAGCAGCCGTATGCCGCCTCTTCACTTTTGTCGGTAGCATTGACCACTTTCCAGAAGTCCGACGGCCTGTTCTGTTGGCATTTGCAAGGTCTGGCACCCGACACTGTAGTGCGATTCATATTTTGTCCTTTAACTTTGCCCCCGATGTATAATACAGCAGCAACAGAGACTCCTTCTGTGAGCGCCATCCTCCTTGTGTGAACTCCAGCTCCTGAGCACCCGTCCCTAGTTGCAATTGGAGGAAAGCACCCTGCTTCCTTGACGTTCACGTAACATTCTCTGCGTCTCCGCATTCTCATTCTCACTCACTAGGAGCCACGACACAGCATGAAGCGTCACAACGGTGACTCACTCAAACTCTCACACCATTGCATCGCCAACTCCTCGATCACCTGGTGTGACGTCACCAGAACAGCTGGCCAGCCAGAGAGAAAGGATCTCCGCCCCTCCAACAGTCGCTGCCACAAACGTGGCGGCAGCCCACAGAGTGCACTCTCCAACGCTGCGCCCATACCCAGCACGTTTCTTCTGCGCAGTCTCCACTCCGGCCACAGAGCCCCTGCGTGCACCGCTCAGCACCGCTGCTCTCAACTTTCGCCGCTCAGTTTCACAGCTGCCTCCTCAACTCCAGCACAGCACAACAGACCAACCTTGCTAGGGTAAGACTTGTCTCTGTAGGAGCTCATTCGCTACAAGCCCACAAGTTGTAACGCTTATTACCGATGCTCATCAGATGGCACACAGACCCTCCTGGGAACAGCTCCAAGTCTTTCAGCAACTCCCCAACGGGCTCCAAGCCCTTCCAGGTACAGCCACGGGCTCCAAACCCCTCCTTGCGCTGCAATGGACTTTTGGCCCCTCCTCAGCACAGCACTTTGGCAATGAGCCCCTACAGGCTCTGCATGGCCCCTCCAAACGCTGCTCCAGGCTCCTTACACATGAGCTTCAAGCACCTTCTATCAAATTTTCCGTCACTCCTAGGCACAGCTTAGGCTTCTCCAAACCTCATCCACTACTTCTGCATTGGGCTCCAAGCCCCTCAGCTGTGCAGCATGGCTTCCCAGTTCTCCAGGCGTAGCTCAGACTCCAAGCCTCTTCATTTGCTACTACCATGGGCTCCTAGCCCTCCATGCCACAGCTTTGGGTTCCCAACCCCTACAAAACAGTCTCTGGGCCCTCAGCCCTGCCAAAATGTCTCTGTCAGTCTCTTGACCTTCTCTGTGCTTGACCTGCCCAACTGCTGGCAGGCCAGCTGGCCTCTGGTCCTGGTGCAGATCCTCATCTCCTGCGCCTGCACCATTTTCGCTGGGCCCTTCTGCACCTACTGCATAAAGCGCTCGCCCTACCTGAGAGAGAGGGTCTTCCTTGGGTTGGAGGGCGGTGTTTGTCCCTTCTGTGCTGTCCCCCCAGCACAGCCAGCATCCTCGTCGCCAATGTGGAAACCTGGGTTCTAGCAAGATGACTCTGACATGAGATGAAAAGGTAACTTCTTTATTAAGTTCCAAAGTGTTACATCCAGTTCTTAGAGTCATATTAATCAGATGGTAACTTCCAGGCTACAATGGCAAACACTGGCATCCTCTCTCTCTCTGGGCTACATCTCAACTGCTCTCCTAGAACCTTAGTCATATCAATACATTCCATCAGGTAGCATTCCATGTCAGTCAAACCCACCTTCTCTAGATTCTACACGGATGCAGGAGGAAGACACATCACTACATATAGGTCAAACTTCAGGACCCTGATGCCACCCTCTTCATACAGTCTGTGTAACGTGTAGAGTGCTAGCCTATTCCTCCCACTGTTCCACAAGAAGCTTCTGCAAACACTATCTAGCTTCCCAAAAAAGGGCTGGGGTATATAATATGGAACATTCACAAAGAAGTGCAAGAGTCGAGGCAGCACCACCATTTTCAGTAATGCTACTCTCCCCATCAAGGAGAGGGGCAGCTTAGTCCAGAATTTCATGGAGCCTTAGATACCCTCTAGGGCCTTACGTGTGTTGTGTACACGTTCTTTTACTCGGTCGTGATATATATTGACCCCTAAGTATCTGAACATGGACCATTGTAATGCTAAAACAGGGAGCGCCTCCCGTCCTACCTTATGCAATCCTGCCAACGGAAACAGTGCAGACTTGTCAGTGCTCATCGTGATCCCGGATAATCCAGCAAATAATTTGAACGCCTCCAATAGCAACTCTACGTTGTCTTTGGGGTTCTGTATATACAACGACGTACCGTCAGCATACAGCGATATCAGGTGCGTAACTCCATCTATTTTTTATATTCCCTCCTGAGGTACTGTGCAATTGGTTCCATGGCGAGGATATAAAGCAGTGGAGCTAGTGGGCAGCCCTGCCTTGTACCTTTACCCAGTTCCCATGCCTCCAAGATACATCTGCCCATTTTAACTCTTGCGTCGGTCTAGTGTACACCAGCTGAACCCACGTAATGTATGCCTGCCCAAATCCAAAACTGAACAGTGTTGCATACAGCCAGTCCCATCTCACTGAATCAAATGCCTTCACTGCATCCAGCGTGGCTATGGCGCACAGTCTCCCATGTTGCTGTGCTATCTAACACATGGTTCAGCCGCCTCGCATTCCAGGACATGTTACGGCCTGGCACAGCCTGTCTGGTCCGGCTGCACCAGTGTATGTATTACTCTCTTCATTCTTTCTGCTAGTATAGATGTCAGAATTTATTATCCTGGTTAAGCATTGAAAAGGGCCTATAAGAGCTACATTCCGTCGCTAGTTTATGGGGTTTGAGGAGGGGTGTAATGGCAGATTCCCTAAGGCTTGGGGGAAGGACACCAGCCTCATAAGAGTCAATAAAGGTGTTAAGCAGGTGCGGGGCTAACTCCTGAGCATATTCCTTATAGAAATCACCTGGCAGTCCATCTGTGCCTGGTGTATTCTCTGCCGGCAGGGATCTGTTCGTCTCCAGAATTTCTTCTAAAGTAATAGGTCCCTCCAGACCGTTCATGGCCTCTTGGTCTAATTGAGGGAGGTTTAGCTCATCCAACACCTCTTCCAAGTGCTCTTGCGGTATCAGGGGTTCTCTGTTGTACAGTCCCTGGTAGAATTCTTGAAAGGTCTCAATGACT
This sequence comes from Ambystoma mexicanum, assembly GCF_040938575.1. Taxonomy (NCBI): domain Eukaryota; kingdom Metazoa; phylum Chordata; class Amphibia; order Caudata; family Ambystomatidae; genus Ambystoma; species Ambystoma mexicanum. The sequence continues at coordinate 844,997,560 of NC_090941.1, read as the reverse complement.
CTGATTTGGGTATTGCAGAGGTCTCCCTCGGTCGTGCGTATAAAGTGTATTGGTCCCCGATTCTCCTCTTTTTTATATAACCATGCCAATAATCGGCCTGTTTTATCTCCTTCTTCATGCTGCCTCTCGATATATTTGGAGTAATTATGCTTGCCCTGCCACTCTCAGCATTCAATACATTTCTATTTTAATGCGACTACCTTCGCTGCTTCCTCTCTTAGTCCTTTGGGGGACTGCTCCAGTTCCCGTAGTTGTTCCTCTAGTGAGGTTAGCTCCCTGTTATTGCTAGCTTGGGCATTCCCTGTGGCAGCTATGGCGGCTACTCTAACTACAACCTTCAGCGCTTCCCAGAATGTCCTTGCACTGGCTACACGGCCCACGTTGTGTGTGACATAGCCCACAATGCTTACCCGGACTTCTCTCGGAATGGGGGGTGCTGCAGAGATTCTCCCCTATTTCTCCATGTGGGGGTATTGGGGCCCTAGGGGCTTAAGCTGCCATAGTAAACTCAGCGGGGCGTGATCTGACAGGACCCTTCCTTAATATTGTGCCTTAGTACTGAGATGGACTATTTCCTGCCCTACAAAGAGATAGCCTATTCTAAGGAGCGCTGTATGTGGCGCTGAGTAATGTGATTAATATCTGGTGTCTCTATGGAGTGCGCCCAAGATATCGATCAAATCAAATTGCTCTAAAAGCGTTTGTAGCGCTTTGGCTGGTGGGGCTGGCTTGCTATACTTTGCATCTGATCTGTCTAGGATGGGATGTAGCGTGCAGTTGAAGTTGCCCCGCCGTATAATGTTGCTATTCCTACATGGGCCCAGCTGCAGGTATAGTGATTGGAAGAATACTGCTGCATGGTGGTTGGGAGCATACATATTAATAATACAGGTGTCAACCTTTTCAAGGAGGCCCTGTACTAGAACCATTCTGCCCTTGTTGTCCTTTTTTTAATATGGTCACCTTGAACAGTAACGTATGAGCTCTCCCCCCCACCCCCCCCTGGGCACAAGCAGAGTACGAGGAACCAAACACCTGTCCGCACCATTGATTTGCTAATAGAGTCTGTTTTTCGACCGTTAGATGTGTCTCCTGCAACATTGCATTATCCACCCTGCTCCTTTTCAGGGACGCGCAAACCCTGTGCCGCTTCACATAAACATTCAGCCCTCTTACATTCTAAGTAAGTACCTTTAATGTCCCAGCCATAAGCCTCTTATTAGTGTGAGAAGGCAGACCACCCCTGACACAATACGAGTTATCTTTTCGCTACTATCTGGCAAACCATTTTAGTGCGATATACCACTCTTCTTCATGGACACTCGGATGGACAAACCCCTAAACGTATTAACTTGCCAAACTCCACAAACATAACAACTGCCCAACATCTTTTTCCATGCTCTGGCGTAAAATTCAGTACTCTTATCCGAAACTAAGTAATAAGCACATCAGACAGGTGTTATTTGTCCCCTGAGAGCGAGCTTGTCCTGAGGCTCCCACAAGCACTCTGATGGTGCCCCAGGCGCACTGATGGTCCGCTGCCCCAGGGGGCGGTACATCCAGCAAACACTATTGCCAGTCAAGGCCTGCCCTGTTCACGCCTCTCATGAGCACCTGTCTCCTCCCTTTCTTCAGGATGTATTTTCTCCTTGTCCATCCATTCTTGTGCCTCATCCAGGAGTTCAAAGAACCAGGTCCTGTTTTTATGTATGACTTTCAATCGCGCTGGGTAAATGGGCATATACTTTAGGCCTGCTGCTCTGAGCCTGGTTTGGCCGCCGTGAATTGTGCCTGGCTTTTCTGAGCCTGGAATGTATAGTCGGAGTAACCCGCCAGGTTGGCTGAGGCTCTCCGTAGTACTCCTCCTTGTCTGTAGTAGGCCAGTATCTTCTCTCTGTCTTTGTAATTCAGGACTTTCACAATTATTGGTCTGGGAGGCGCCCCAGGAGGTGGACGTCTGGTTAGTGCTCTATGAGCCCGCTCAATTGTGAAACCTTGCGTAAGGTTGCCGGGGCCAATTTCTTGGCGTTACATTCCGCGCCTTCTTTTCCCTTATGCAGACCCACTATAGGGATATTGTTCCTCCGGGCACTGCCTTCTGCCTCTTCTACTCGGTTTTCCAAGAGGCTGACCTTCTGTTGCAAAACGTATTGGCATGCATCTCCTTGAGCTCGTCTATGTGCTTCTTCACCTGAGCCTCGAGTGTAGTGGTGCGCTCTGCAAGACCACAAACATCATGGCGCAGTAGTCCCACATCTAGTTGTACCGCTTCGAACTGTGTCCCTATAGAGGTCTTGAGGTCAGCAATAGCCTGTATGACTTGGTTATGCAGTTCCATAGTGTCTCCCATGGTCGCCTGTGGGGGCTCCGAGTTCCCTTTCGGGTCCTGTCGCACTACATAATTTTCTATTGACGATTGTCTTGGCAGGTTTGGGAGGCATCCAGTCAGCGGAGCTCTGTGGTGTTGGTCCGCAAATATTTGTGCCCAGAGTACAGCTGGTAACGGTTGGGTCCTACTTTGGGGTGCTGTATCCAGATTCCACAGGATGTGTGGGACTCCTGCGGGCGTCGCTGTAATCTGGAATATTGATGCAGCTCTAGTTAGGTCTTTAATGAGTGTGCCCCAACTTCAATGCCTTGGCCCTCATCCACAGCCTGCAGCCATCTCCTCCTGAGTGTCTAAACTCTGATCTCCTGTAGTCACTGCAGCCTCTTATCTGGGAAGCCACCGGGTTCTGGCTGCCCTGCGCATCTAGATGACGTGGGGCGCAATGCGAGGTGCCTGGCTGAATCCACCAGGACATGCGGGCCTTCCGTGGGGATGAACGGTGTCCTTTGAAGTGTGTGCCCCCTCAGCCGCCTGTTGCTGGTATTTCAGCCCTCCTCTCCTGTTGCTGTTGATTGTGCGCAATTGACAGCCTCTGCTTACCCTCCGATACTGTTAACACCTTTTAATGGGGCGGCCGCCAGGCACTGCCGTCTCCCTGCGCTTTCAGTGGAAGAGGGATACCTCCTCCAATCAGCACCGCACAGCCCGTGCGGTCTTACTGCTGAGAGTATGTAGTTCTGAGGGGATCACGCGCCACTGTCCGCTTGTGGCTAGCATGCGTTACCCATACCGCTTTTACTACTGGGTCTGTAGGTCTGCTTTGTTCCTCCACCAGCCATTCACGATCGCTGCAGTGCGCACCTCCTTGTGCGTTCCTGGACTGCCCTGTGTCAGCACCAGCCCGATGCGGTGGGTGCTTCTCGGCGTGGCCGCTCACCTCTGCACAATTCCTCCTCACTTCTCCCGGGGTGCGCTTGTCGTTGACCTCGCTCTCAGTAGTCGTTCCGCAGTTAGTCCTTTCTCCAAGTCCTGGTTGCCCTTTTAATTCAGGCTTTGTCGGCTCGATTTTCAATGGTGCTGTTGCCGGCGCTCTGTACAAGGCATCGTCCCCGCTCCTGACACTGCACTCCCAGGCACCTTCTCTCTGCATTCGCCTAGTTTCGGACCGAAAGTATGCTGCAAATCATTCCGTATTAACGGACCCGGCGGGACCTAGCCCTGAAGATGTCCTACTTGATGGCAGCTAGCAGTGCCTCCCCACCCCAAACTCCTTTTTTGATTTAAACATATGATTGAACATATTTTGTAAGATTTACATTCTAGGGATGAAAAACCCATGCACAACATATTATATTTATGCTTTCATGTATATTAATAAAGCTTTCCCCCACACAAGATTTAAAATATAATTTCTACTTGGAAAACTCAGCCCAAAACTGCTCCCACATTGAATTTAAGGACTCTCTATATTGTTGTATAACGTCATTCAAAAGAGCACATATCCTTTTAGAATTGTTCTGGACTAGAACACTCAACATTTCTTGCCATTTAGATGAAAAGGACATTTTGTTACGAGCCTTCAGCCTATTTTCACAATGGTGCATGGTCTTGTTTGACCTACAATCTTCCCAACTCATAGCAGATCTCAATAACACTTAACATTCACTACAAATTAACTTTTTTCTGCTGCAGGATCCCAACATGAAATTGTTTAGGGTACAGAATCCCTTTTTTACAGGAACTAAATTTTGATAAAAAAGGATTTAAAATAATATGTCCATTTATTTAAAGACTAGAGAAGGAGGCAGGAGCAAATCATGCCAGCCATCATTTATCACTTAGTCTATGTGGTATGTCAGAAATAGGAGTCAGGCAAAGAGGTGGCATTTTTGAACAAGTATCTATTATTGTAAGAAATAATAACCCAGGCCTAATTATCCCTATTACTCCTGGGATAACCCTATCTAACAGGTTGATACTTTGGTACTCGTCGGCAGGGTGACTGTCAAACTAAAAAAAACAGTCTCTCCTATGGCCAAAACTTCTATTCTGACCCTACCACTAAACAAAAGGCTTTTACAAAAAAAAAACAAAGCCAGGTGAATGACTCCCTTCTCCTGGTTTAAATTGGCCAGCCAGGGCTGTATTTCTCTAGCCTTCGCAACACGTCTGATTCAACAATAGACAGTTCCTGTAAACAGTTCCATCCACATACATGAATAGGGCCAGGAGAATGACTCCCTTCTCCTGGTACAGCTTCTTAGTATTTAGGACTAGCTCCTAAAGTCTTTTCACAGTTCCTGATGAGACCTTTTAGTTCCTTTCAAGGGTTTCTAAGAAGCTGTCGTATTGTTCTACAATAAATCTTTTAGGATTAAGCGTGTCCATAAAACCCTCTTCTCCCGAATTGGCTGCGCCCCACAGGGGATACTGGTTTCAAAATGTCCACAAACATTCCACTCCTGATGACGAATATCAGCCTTGTCACCAAGTGGATTCTTAACGTTCTTACTGTGACGAGGGTACTTTTTATTCATGAAGGCTCTGTTATGCACACTTGAACGTGGGAGATTATGCCTGAGGTACTCTTCAGCTTTATAGGCTTTTTGGCAACAACTGTGAAGAGGGGGACTACTCCCAATGCACTCTTCAGGGTGAGTAGCTTGGGTGGGGCTACTGTGACGAGGGAGATTACTCCTGATGCTTACTTCAGGTTCAGTAGCTTTGGGGTGGCTACTATGACAAGGGAGATTACTCTGATGCACTTGTGAAGTACCCCAACCCTCTGCCGGGTCAACCGTGGCACCAGTTTTGTTGTCTTTGGAGCAACCACGTCACAGGTTCTTCCTGGTGCTTGGTCGTTCATCCCGACCGCTACTTGCCCTCCGCTCTGCGCCGACTCTAGAGGGTCTTTGGTCCTTTGGTACTAGCATCGTTGCAGGACCAAATGGCCCACCTCTCTGAGGTCACACCAGCTAATACCTTCTTCCAACTGCTGGGCGCGTCGGTTCTCTGGAGCGCGTTGGTGTGTACGGTATCCTCTCTAGCGAGGATCAGTTCCTGCAGCTTGCTTCTTTGGTCCTAGGTTTGAACTTCCCAGGGTGTGCAGGGTTCATGCCAGCTTTTCCCTTTCTCTACTCCTTCTCTCTTTATACCTTGTAGCTGGTTCCTCCTCAAAGGATTGTCAAAGTCTTTCTTTAGTTTCCATTGAGTAATCTTCATGTCTCCTCGGGTTCTCCTCTTTTCAGTACTGTCTTGTTTTACCAAAGGAGTAGTCTGCATAACTCCTTCAAGCTTCTTCTCAGTACTTCTAAGAAATGCTTGAGAATGACCCTGGCTTTTTCTTTTCTTGATACCGTCAATCTTTCCGGGAATACAGGAGAGAGTATTGTAATACAAAAACAGTAGTACTCGCAGATTGGTCAGCTATGCATCATGGAGACTTTGAGGCCTCATGGCCAAGAGGATTAGGGAGTTCCACCATGGTACAGGAGTCCCTATCCCCATGAGGGGAGTTGCTCCCAGTGAGATCCCACTTCCTAGCACCCATAGGGGGAATATCGGGTAACGGCCTCACCTCCCTAGCCTCACAGGGAAGGACTCCCCCCACCTCTGGGGAGAAGTGGCGAGATCCCATGAATCATCACATCTAATATACTTTAATACCAATTACTTAATCTTATGATCTACATTACAGGTAAAGCATAGAATACCATTTCTGACACAATTTGATAACACTGACACATTTTATCTTTAACAATTCGTCTATCATTAACAAAACAAAACTGGTGCTTAAAAAAGCATGCTTGCTAATTTTAGTTTCTATAAAAGAAAAGTGCCAGAATTCAAACAGTAATGATGAAGTCACAGGTCTAATCTAAAGTGGACTTAGTCTTGCCATTAGAACAGGTGTATGCCGCCAGAACATCTCCAGCAACTGTGCAAATCCCGAGATGTCGTTACTTCTCTCAGAGGGGATCCCCTTCCCATGAGACCAGGGAGATGAGGCCACTACCAGAGGGTCCCCCTGCGGGTGGTACTCAGCAGGAGAGTCTCATGGGGAGAGACTCCCCCTCTGGGGATCAGGGAGGTTATCTCAGGAGAATGTGGTACACCACCCCTCACCATCCACCCACTTCCTTTACCTCCCTTCAGTCCATGAGGCCCACATTATCTTCCCTCACTTCCATACCACACACATCCATGTGTATGTGAGACTGAATTCTGTAAGGGTGCAGAAGTAAGACTGACATGGAGGGGTCATGGTATTAGCTATAAACCTTTATTCAAAGGTGAAAAGGGAAAGGAAAACCCTAACTTGCCCTAACTCTAAGAGGGGGTCCCCTGCTTGAACGGAAATAACTAGTATCAGAATGTCCGAATGAAAAGTCCCACTGTCAAGTGTCAAAATCCTAACTCTGTCCCTTACACACTAAGCTAACTAAACAAAAATCAGGTGTCTTCTTGATCCAGACGGGTGTCTCCCTTCCCCTGGACACAAGGCAGTTATAGTCCGATTCTCTTCATCCAAGTCCAGCCACTCCTTGGCTGTCGGAGAAATGTTGGTCTTTCCCCAGCCTTCCTCAGGCTTACAAATCCTTTCTTTGAGGTCCCAGACCCTGCTTGGTAGCTTAGGCTCGCCAGCTACTGTGCTGCTAAGCCTTGCCTAGACGTTCTCTCCAAGCTGTATGGGTCCCTAACCATTGGGTGCAGACCTGGTTCCGTTTCACCTAGTGAGGCAGTATAAAACATAGCCTGGATGCCATCTCCAAGCTGTATGCATCCCTGGCCCTTGGGTGCAGAGCTGGTTCCATTTCACCAAGTGATGCACTGAGAAAGAATTGCCTGGATGGTCTCTCCAAGCTGTAGACCTGGTTCACTCTCCTGCCAAGCTTTAGTAAAAGTCCATGTACTATTTGGGTGCGAGTCCCAGACTCGCCTTTCCGACTTTTGCTGTGAGCTCCTTGAATGTGGGGCAGCTGGGCTCACTCGCGGTACTCTGCCCCTGCAATGGCTCCGCAGGTCTCTTCTGTTTGGGGATGGCATACTCGTTCAGCCTTGCAGTCTCCCGGTCTCTGAGACGCCTCAAGTCTTGTTCTGCTTCTGGGCCGTGCGGTCCTCACGTCCTAGACCAGCCCCAGATTCTCTCCTCCTCCGCACAGCGTCCTAGTCAGCGCCGGTCTGCACATCAGGCTCGCTTTGGCTCTCACGGTTCCTACTGGGAGGGCCTGACCCTCTGTCAAGTCCCTTGTTAGTTTTCATCTTGCTTCTGTCAATCACAGATTGTGAACCACTAAACTGTTGAAAATGGTTCCAACGTGGACCTGTCTCAGTCCCAGATGAGTATTGAGATAACTCACTAAATCCTCTTCCTCGTCCCAGTATTCACTATTGGATTAGCCTTAGCAAAATAAATGGGACGTGACTAAGTGTGAAGAGGAATGAGGGGAGGTATGAACGGTGGGGAAATTCGGGGGGCAATTCTAAAAAGTGGCACCAGGGTAATGTGTTGGGAATATCATGTTCTCATGGTGTGCTCGTCAGTGGTCCCAAAGGGGGGGTCTCCCCTCCCATGTCAAGGTATGCGCCCAGATGCCTCTGGGTCAGGCGAGCTATATAAATAAAGAAAATACAAATACAAATGAGGTCCATTCATTGTGTACCACCCCGAGGGGACTATCGGATAGGGGCTTCACCACCCTTGCCTCATGGGAAGTGGCTCCCCCTTTGGAAGCAGTGACAACATCGTGGGATTCGCCACAATACCCTACAGTTACTGATTCGAGCAAGAGTAGGGATGACTTAATGCAGATCTCCTTGACAGGTACTAAGACAATGAGGAGGTTCGCAACAATGAAGAGTTCTGCTAAGAACCTGAATGAGCATTCTAGCGGTCATCGCTGATTCAACATAAAGAGAGAGGAAGGACTTGCCTTTTAGTCAGACCATCCAAGGAGGATCAGCGAGTCTGGAGGACATCCAGCGTGGAAGAGAGGCTGCTGCTGACCAAGACCAGTGCCCCTCCATGAATGAAACCCTTTTGTTCACAGTAACCTTAAAACCTCACAGTTCCTTTTGGGGGTTGCAGAATGGGCTCTGAAGATTTGGCAATGGGGAGGAGAGTCAGTGTTTTGGTTCAACATGGAGTGTCGACCGCAGTATAATATCTTCTACATCACCTTCCCCCCCAGCACTCTTTAGACTCCAAAAACCCAATCGGCTACATAGCAGAGGAAAATGAGGTTGTTGCCTCGCAGTGTATGTTCCTGCAACAGCAGGTACAGGCTTTTGTCTATCTGGAAGTGCCTTTGTCTGGCTGAACAGACTTGTGTGTTAACCATGCAGTGTGTCTGCTGCCATCAGAGCTAACCGCACCGGGCGGTTGTGTTTTGCTCGGCTCCATGCATTACAAGGTTGGCTTGATGCCTTTGAAGTAGCTGCTTTCCTGTTGCTGATGTTTATGGTGATGTGAGAGTGCAGTCTCTTGGCCACTAGCTGTATCCTCCATGACTTGCCCTGAAGACGAGTCTTTGGGGCTGGAGGCCGGCTGCAAACCCTTGCCTGCTGGCGCCTCGGCACGTGGTTGCCCAGAATTGAGTACATCCTCGGTCAATTTATAGAGAGCCTGCACTGTGGTGCTGGCCACACCCTGCGCTGATTCTAGCTACATGGCTTAATTAGCCGAGCCCTTCCATTGGTGGTCCTTTAATGTTTGGGCTCAAATTTATGAGACACTTGGCATAGGTCCTCGACGTGTTCCTGAAGATGATAACTGTTGCACATTTTGGGCGTACCCTTCCAGGGAAATTTGGAGTTACACCAGGACAACATTTAAAAAGGGTGTGTTCTCCATTTAGGGGTCAGGAATCAAGCGTAACCAATGATATGCAATTGGAAGCGAAGATAGGCATTCTCCATACATCAAGCACACGTGCATAAAGCCCCCGTTCTCCCTAGGTGTGCCTGAAGTTTGAGTATTGAGACTTCATTAGTTTCGGCTTCGTTAGGAATCTGAATGATGCGCTGAATGATCTATTCTCCACTTCTCGAAGTCATGAGAAACCGATGGTGGGAAAACAATTATCTGAGGCCACCAGCATATGAAGGATCATGTGTCTGTGTACACTTAAGATAGGGAGGCATAGTTTGACAGGAATGCACATGTCGAGGCCCTGTTTTTGATTTTATTTTTAAAGATGTAATATTATGAGCCAATCACTAGATGACAGCCTGTGCAGAGCATGTGAATCTAATCAGATTCACAAGTTTCAGAAATAGGGCGGCGGTCGCTGTCCTAGTTTAGGTGAGTGACTTGATCCATAGGAAATGCAAACATTCTATTGCTAATAACTTCTGACCAGCAGGATGGATTTGGCTGATATTTTCTTCCCCCATATCTCTGTCACTTCTCGTGCCTGTCGCTACCACCTCTTTAATATTCGGAAAGTCCGCCCCTCTCTCACCTTCCATGCTACCAAACTTTTAATCTCCTCCCTTATCTTCTCCCGCCTCTTCTATTGCTCCTCCTTATTCTTTGGACTACCTATTTCTCATCTCGCCCCCCTCAAATCTATCTACCATTCTGCTGTCCGTACCCTCCATCTCCTTACCTCACGTGACTCCATCTCTGCTTCCCTCTCTTACCTTGGATGGCTTCCATTTCACTCCCAACTTAAATTTCACTTTCTCTGCCTTGTCTTCAAATCTCTCCATGGTCCTGCTCCCCCTTATCTCTCCTCCCTCCTCTCTTTCTACTCTCCCTCCTGCTCCCTTTGTTCAGCTGACCAGTTCCTTCTCACTGTACCTCCGTCCCCTTGTGCCCCTCCCATTTCTGCTCCTTCCAAGTCCTAGCCCCCCTGCACTGGAACTCCCTACCTCTCGCAATCTGCTCTATCATTACCTTCTCCTCATTCCGCACCTCCCTTAAATCTATCCTTCTCCATTCTCTGCCTTGAAACCCCTTCCTCTTCTTGCTTCCCCTCCCTCCTTTATCCATCCCCTTGATTATCTCCCTCCCCTCCCACCCCACTCTCACCTTTCACCTTTCCTCCTCCTCCTCCTCCTCCCTCCTTCTCCCACACAGTCCTACTGCACTACTCTCCCTATTCCCTTCAGTTAATTGCTCTTCTTGCTGTTTTGTTGAATGATCATAATTGAAATTTGCTTCTACCGTTATATCATTTATGTTTTATGTATTAAGTTGTTCAATTGTGCAGCGTTTTGGTGTAAAGCACTATATAAACAAATAAATACAAATACCATATCAGGATTGTGTTACATTCCAATCAAGAGGAAAGGGTGGGGTTTGTCTAGGGACAAGGGCCTGGACAAGTTTCTGGGAAGCTTTTGGCAGATGGGGCTGGGTTGGAGGGAGTTTGGCAACAATTCATTGCCCTAGAGAGGCTGGTGGGTCTGGTGCAGTGCTGGTTGAATGTCTGTGAATGGCATTGGAAAAAATGATGGAAAGTGTCAGGTCTGGATGTTGTGATCCCTGTATCTCTATGAGTGGAAAAAGTGAAAGTCTGTTTGCCCCCTCTTGACAAAATCCCACTAAACTTTGCAAAAACATTGCAATCTGGGCCTAAAATCATTTTACAAACTTTTTTGCAGATTTGTCAAAGACAACCACATTTATAAGCCTTTCAAATATTTTCAAGCCCCCTTCTAATTTAGCCCCCGCTTGGTGAAACAGCACCAAACTTTGCAGAACCATTCAGGGTCGGGTCTAGCATATTGTTTGCATAATTTCAAGCAGTTTCACTGAGTGGCGCCAAAGTTTTAAGCCATCCAAAAGGTTCTTCTCACCGACCCCATTATGCAGGAATATCAATGGATGCCCCATGATGTCCGTGGACATCAGTGGAAAAAAAGCCCAATTTTTGTCTCTTTGAGGCCATATCCCATCCCATCTTCATCACCCCTCACCTCCCCAGACATAGTTTCATTAGTTTGACAAGCGTAATGTTGTGTTTTTCAATTTATTTTTACTGCGATATCCGCTGACATCAGTGGCTGTCCGCGGATCCAACATAGCGACTGTATCAAAAGTGTTGATGCACCTCATGTATTTTATCAACCAATCAGCGGGGGCGTCTGTTGTCTGTGGACATCACGCCGCCCCCCTGGTTGGCGCGAGGGGCGTCTGCAGCCAAATAGGGAAGTGAGTGCATGGACCAGACCCAGATATCACTAATTTGTTTTTACCTACTTCCTGGCCGTTTTTAAATAAACTACTGGATGGAATTACACCAAATGTACAAAAACTCGCTTTCGGAACCAAGCCGCCGCGCCAGGCGCAAATTTGGTGAAAATCCATCTAGCGGTTTGGGCTGTAGGCATGTAGGCATGAGCAACATTTCTTGCATCTTTGAGGAAAACCACAAATTTTGGGACCCCCCCTACATCTTTGCCCCCTAGACAAAACCTCACCAAACTTTGCAGAATAAATCCAAGAGGGCCATATACTTATTTTGCAAAGTTTGGGGAAGATTTGGTCGGGGGTGGGACAAAGTTATAAGCTGCCCAAAAGGTGCTCTTCCTATGGGTTGAGTAACTTAACCATAACTACATGGCTGCTATCGCAGGCCGTGTAATATATCAGCCTTGTGCTCTCAACAGAGAGGATGGGAGACTTTTCAGAAATGAAAAGCCACCATATTTTGCTGTTGCTCAAAGTGATTGTTGCTCGATGTGAGCGATTCCCGCGATATTACCATGAGAAGTCGCAAATAAAATAACTCAAAGTGATATTTGGAGGAGAAAAAAGGATGCCATCAAACTTTGGAATTAACTCCCCATGACCTTACAGAGTCTAATAACATTCTCGACATCAAAAAGAGACTCAAAACTTCTGTTTATGTAGTCACTTCTAGGGGAACACTGATTGTTTTGAACGACAGCACTTAGATGGCCTGGCTGTAGGCACTATATAAATACCAATACCAAAACCAAGAAACATCAGGCTAGATGTCGGGAGTGAGAAAGACGACATCATGTGAAGTTGGGGATTTGTGGGTGGGTTGGGGAGTCACTTACGAGTAAAAAATGTCCTGTTTATCAGGGGAAGACCGTGTGAATCTCATGAGTATACAGCAGCAACGCCGCAAGACGTGCTCAGAAAACAAATGCACGTCACACAAAGTGATGAGTGATGGGGGTATTGGAAGAGGGTTAGGGAGGGGAAAAAGCAAATGAGTGGAGTGAGGTGACTTAGAAAAATGTTGGGGGGACACATGTTGAGTGCCTGTGTAGACGTGGAAGAATGTTTAAGTCTGAGCAGAATCAGCGACCCACCACTCTACCACAGTGATTTTTGTTATTGGAAATGCTTACTGTGAAATTAACGCAAGAATAAGGAGTTCGAGAAAAAAAAAAAGGTTTAACATCTGCAGTGCCTACATCTGCTGAGCAGGGGCAAAGGGTGTTTGGTAACAAATAAATGGTGTGACATGGCCAGTGGCCATGGCTAGTTGGCTGTGAAGGCATCATGAAGTAGACACAGACAACAGATTCAGAATTGGTACTCAAAAGCTTTATTAACTTAAAATTCAGGATGGAGTAAGGTCTAACTTGCACTATCCTAAGGTGGGATTTCCCTACCTAAAGAAAACAAACGATAGTCTGTGTTAGAAAGTCCAAATAAACAGTCTGTGTCCCAAACCTATACTTTCCCTCACAACTCACTGCATACAATGTGTACGGATGTCAGCATCAACATGAATAGTGTTCAAAAGGAAGTTCAGAGCTTCTTCCCGCTCTTGACTGGACTTCAGAATTAAAGGTATTTGAGGTTCAAAATGTATACTGATAAAAAATGACAAGAGTAATTATGATGATAATATTTGCTGAACAAACAATGACTAAGGAACTGAACAGAAATGTCATTTTTAACTTTCAGAATCTAAAATCATTGAAACAAGGTACTGATCCACACCTGATGAAGGGCATTCAGAGCCCGAAACGCGTAGTGCATTAGAAAAACCCTCAAACAAAAGGACTATTGGCTTGGTAGCCAGTTACAAGTTTGATATATGGACTAAAGTTTCTCTTAAAACAATAGGAAATGTACCCACGGAGGAAGAAAATGTTGCACTTTGTTGTTTGAATTGTGATTTATATGGAAATGTTTCAAGTATCATTTACTTTGATATACTGTCAAGCATGAAGTAATGCTAAAAGTGTGCAATAATCTATGTTTTGAACATTGAAGAAATTAGAAAATGAATGGGGTACATTAGTTACCACCAAAAAAAACGTTGTTTAAATAATTAAAACTGGTGTAAAACCACATGTAAACACAGTATTCATTTTTGCATAGTTTTATGCTCAAAAGTGTGCATGTAGCCAAGAAAAGTGTCTGCAACTCGCTTACCCTGCGGGCTGACGTTATTGCGATTAGTAAAACAGTTTTCAAGGTTAACAGTCTTAATGGGTCTGAGTGTATAGGGTCAAAAGGAATGTGTGTTAGAAATGTTAACACCAGGCTAAGATCCCATACAGGGACTTTGAATGGAACTGGTGGAAATACGTTAGTAAGACCCTTTAGGAATTGAACAATCAGAGGGGTTTTAAAATATGAATCCTACTCTGAAGAGCACTTGAAAATAGATAGCGCCGGTAGGTAATCTTTAATTGCTCCAATCTGGAGCCCCAGATTCACCAAATGTAACAAAAAAGCACCATAGGTGTGTCGCATATAAAGGGATCCACATTCTTATCCCTGCCCCAACTGCTGAACTTTTTCCAACGGCAGAAGCACAAAGATTTTGTTGCTGGCCTTCTGGCTGAAAGCAAGATCTCCATTACGTCATCCGGGAGGTCCCAATCCTTGTATATCAACCTTTCAGAAACCATGGGTGAAGGTTGAGAGTCTTGACCACTGGATGGAGAACCCGACCCTCCTCTCACAAGAGAAGGTCCTCTCTTTGTTGAAGACGCACTGGAGGGCAGATGGACATGTCCAGAAGGTACGGGTACCACGTCCCCCTGGCCCAATCTGGAGCAATTAAGATCATGGATTTCCTGAACTTTGTTCAACCTCCTGATCACGTCAGGAATAACGGTGACTGGAGGAAACATGTACAGGAGTGGATATTCCCAGTCCACTACGAACGCGTCCCCTAGAGCTCCTCTTGGGGGGAAATTCCCTGGAGCAGAACAGGTAGCACTTCTAGTTGACACTGGTCACAAACATATACACTTGTGGGGTCCCCCAAAGGATGAAGACCTCTTGAAGGACTTCCTGAGCTAGTTCCCACTTGTGTGAGACAGTGCTCTGCCTGCTCAGAGCATCCACCGCTGTGTTCTTCTCTCCGGCTAGGCGAACTGTTGATAGAGAGATTTCCTCTTGAATTGCCCAGAACCAAAGCTGCATTGCTTCTCTGCACAGTGGTAGTGACCCTACGCCACCTTTCTTGTTCAGGTAGTACATGGCCACTTTGTAGTATGTCATCATCAGGACATTCATCCCTGTACAGAGGGCAGAAAGGCGTTCTGCGCTAGTCTGATTGCCTCAGCTCCAGAAGGTTGATGTGTAGTTTGGACTCGGATGGAGACCAACGACCGTTGATTGACAGCTCATTGGTGTGGGCTCCCCACTCCGTGAGTTTGGCATCGGTCACTACATTTATCGCCGGCCATGGTTGCCAAAAAGATTCTCACTTGAGAAAGTTGTCCTTGCAAGGCCACCACAGAAGGTCCTGAGAGGCTCTGCTCTGAACCTTCAGGTGTTTCTGCCTGAGAATTGGGACCATTGAGTCCTGAGAGTCCATTGGAGGGATCTTATTCTCAGGCGAGCCTCTGGCACCAGAAACATGCAGGATGCCATGAGACCGAGCAACCTCAAAAAAATCGAAAGCCAGAAGATGCTGGTCACTCTGGAATTTGGTGACCATCTGCAGAATATGTTGAGCTCTCCCCTCGGGTGGCGAAGCTTTCCCTGAGGAAGCATCCAGGACTGCTCCAATAAAATTGGAGTCTTTGAGATGGTATCATGTGAGACTTCTTGTAATTGTAAGAGAAGCCCAGTCTGTGGAGAAAGTGGCAGGTTACGCAGAGATGTTCCAGGGCTTTTTTGGGTGAACGTGCCCCGATCCGCCAATCGTCCAGGTAGGGGTCGACGTGAATCCCCCCTCTCCCGAGACTCGCTGCCACCACTGCCATTAACTTGTTGAAAACCCTTGGGGCGGAGGTCAGCCCGAATGGCAGAACTCGAAACTGATAATGAGACCTGCAAACCTCAGGTACTTTCTGTGCTTGAGATGGATAGGCACATGAAAGTAAGCATCCTGAAGGTCCAATTACACCATCCAGTGTTGCAGTTGGAGAGCCTGAAGGATTTGGGAAAGGGTAACCATCATGAACTTGTCATGAACTTGTCCTTGCCGAGGAACTTGTTCAAGTTTCTTAAATCCAAGATGGGTCTCAATCCACCATCCTTTTTGGGAATTAGAAAGTATGGGGAGTACCAAACCTTGTTCCTTTCCACCACAGGTACAGGTACAGGTACAGGTTCTATAGCACCTTTCTCTAGCAGGGTCAAAATGTCCTGCACAAGGAGCAGATTCAAAGTTCTGAAAGAGTTTTCCCCCTGGTGGATGATCCTGAGGTCTTTTTTGAAAAGGAAGGCAGTCACCTTGGGCTACAGTTTCCAGTGCCCAAGCATCTCAATTAATGCCACGCCGTTCTTTCAGATGCTGAGTAAGTCTGCCTCCCACCGGGGTCTTGCGAGTCAAGGCCTGAGAGTGGTCTTGAGGCATCTGAAGTGGCGGCCCTAGACGATTTCTTATCAGATTGAGATTTTTCTCAATGCTGTGCCGGCTTATGGGTCGGTTTTGAAGATTTTGTCTTTGACTTCCCTTTGTCGTCTTAATGCAGATCGACAGGGGCATGGGCTTTCTGCTTGTCCTTCGAGGAGGTCGGGCTGCATTCTCAAAGATTTTAAACATTTCTTTACGAAACGCATCCAATTTTGCTGGAGAGTCCGACTTAGGTTGACATTTGATTATCTCGGCCGAGGAATCACTAGAGGTCGAAGCGGACGCGTGACATCGTTTATTGGCGTTCTTCGAAGGAGACGACGAAGAATGGTGTGATCGAGACCTTTCAGATTTTTTCTGTCGAGGAGAAACCCTCAACTCATCAGTCTTTTTGCCTTTGAAGTCTCCTTCGAAGAGCTCAATCTCCCCACCGCCAATTTACCTTTATGCTACCCCAGAGCCTTTTCGGGCATCGCCTGACAGAAGTTACAGTAAGAGGTACAGTGACTGTTACCAAGGCACCACAGACATATGCAGTGAGGGTCAGTGATCGCCATCTTAGATACAGTTTTAGCACTTCTTGAAGCCTGTTGTATGCATTAATGGTGCCGACAGGGAAGACATTTATAGCACACGCAACGCCCGTTGACTTCAGTTCAATTTTTCATCTCGAAAAATTGAACTGAAGCCAACGGGCGTTGCGTGTGCTATTTGTACTGATGATGACGTTGACAGTCGAAAGGAGGCCCTCAAGGGACATCGACTCGGCAAGACGGAACACAGAGCCCCCTCAACAAAAAATTCCAAAGCAGCTGACGCTGGAAGGATAATTATCATAAAATGAGGAATACGTGGGACGACACAATCCATTTTAAAATTCTGTTTCTTGACTTTAAAATGACATAAGCGGCTGTTACAAAACAGGCATCTTTCTGGATACTTTCATGGTCTTTTTTCATATAGGGGATACTCGGTCTAGGCGCAGTTGTCGGACAAGAGGTCACGCAACAAATATCCCTTCTTATCTGCTTTTTATCAACAATTGTGCACTGCTTTCCTTGACAGTGAAGCTTGTTTCTTTCATCAATGTCAAACCTTTTTAACACTCCGCCATGGCTTAGTTGGCTACCATGCACCTTGTTACACTTTCTGTACTCTTCTGGTTCTTGCCAATATAGGTTTCCTCTTAAACTGCAGTTCCTTCAACTCGCTTAACTTTGGACCATCTTTGGTTTCTCCTCACATACACTTCTTGGTATTCTCTTGGCTTTGCCAAACTTGTATTTCCAACAATTAATTTAGTGGTATTTGCTACGTGCATCACCTTGCTTTCACTCCGTTCACAAGTGCTCATAACATGATTTTGCTCTATGCAGCATTCAAAAAGGGTTTACAATGTCTTTCAAATCGTTCGATATTCAAAAGCCCTTGTTCCGCCATTTAAAAATACTTCTAAAAACTTTCAGTTTGTTTGATATTCAAAAGCCTTTATTTCTTGTTCCCGGAGCACCCCAGTATGAGGAATTCCATGTTTCCACTCACAGGCTGTATACGGCAGCTCCCTTTGGTTTCATTCCTCTGCCCGCTCTGCTTCAGGCTTCCAGACAGCTCCGCTCTTCCCCCGGAGAGACCGCAGTGAGCACAGCTCGCTCTCCTGGTGACTTGCGGCACCCCACAGCTCATGCTGTGTGCATCCGACAAGGAAGGCAGCAGGATTTCCAGATGTTCTCGCGGCCAGCCTTGGCATTGGCGTCCTTCTTGCCTGCTCGGCACGGCTCACAGCTCCTGTGCCTTCAGCTCCAGCTTTCTCCATCCCGTGCAGACGGCATTTTTATGCCTATTTCGGATTGTTAAAGGACCACAGGTGTGGGTCATTCAGTCCAATTCCCTGACTATGTCAAAACCCATTAGCTGAACATGCCTGGTTATTCCATCCAAAATCCTCCATAGCCGCCTTCTTTGTCTCAGTACCAGACTGGTGTTTGGGACTGTCTGAATTAAAGGAAGTGTGCATAACTCTGTGTTGTTTCCTCCTCGTGTTGGTATTTGACCGATATGTGTCTGCATTACCTTCTCAAAGCTCAAAGAACATAATGAGCCCTGCCCATTCCAACATGGTGGGAGACGAGACGAGAGACGATCCAGGGAAGGGGTTGCTGCAGCCATGGGACGAGGATCCTACGGACGGGTTAGGCTGCCATTACCCACTGTCATCTAACGCAACTTACCATCATCATTCGGTGGCTAGTGCAGACGCTGCTCTCATTCTGCTTGGACGCCTTTGCTTGGCTGGGGCTGTGTGCCGTTTCCAGCTACCTGCTCCGCTGCTCCCTTGTTGTTCCTTCTTCTCCAGTGCCGGCACTGTGTGGAGCCCCTCTTTGCCCCCCATGTGTGGGTTTGCATCGGAGTTCGTCCCGTGCTTGCACCATCTTCCCTCATCAGCCGGGGTTTCATGTCAGGATCTCTGTTGTTGGGGAGTCTCACCATGGTCTTTGAACCAATGGCTGGGGTGCCGCCTCATTGCGCCAGGCTCTGGTCATGCTTGTGGGCATGTGTCTGGAATCGCTGGAGACATTGAGGTGCAGCTGGAGTGCTACAGCGTGGTGCTGAACTCCTCAAGATGTATGGAGTTGGCAATGATTATTTCTGGGGATTTCTGGCCTTTGGGACAGTGTACAGATATTCCATCTCGTGCCATGCCTTTTCTAGGATGCCTTGGAAGCGGATTGTAATCTGTTCTGCATGTTCTTATTTGTGAATTTTTACATTTTGGACTCAGCCTCCCACCATGTTATGTTTGGGGTGGAGTGCCCTCATGCTGCCCTGCAATGCACAGATTTGTTTGACTTTCATATATTGGTTATTCTGGATCATTTCATTTTCTTACTGCTTGGCTTTCTATGTTATTTTTCTTTCTTTTCTGTGTTTTGTATGTGACCACCTTTTCTTAAATTGTACCATCTCATATATTTTTTGTAAAGCTAAGGTGTAGGCGCTATAGAAATGATAACATGATGATGTGTCCTCCTAGTTGGCCCCTTTCTCGTCACAGTGTTGAGGTGATGCTTCTGGGGGACATTTTGGAGGGGGGAAAAGGTCCCAAGGTCGGGATCCAAAAACAATGTACTTTCCATGGCCACCTTAGAGGAGGATCCAACGTAAAAGAAAAGAGGACGCCCTCAGGATCCTCATAAGGTCCCAAAAGAGAGATATTGGTGTAACACGTACAGAGAGGCCATGAGACCGCAGAAACGAAGCAGCATTTTCAGACAGGGCCAGTGGCCTTGGCTGAAAGCCATGACTAGTGGGCCGAAAAGACAAATATTGGTACAACATGTACAGTGGCCACGGCTAGTGGGCCCTGAGGAAACTAAGGTATAACAAAACACTTTCACAGGGAAAAAACATTTGTTAAGAGTGTTAAGGTGATCAGATTTAACGCAACAAAACACCTGAAATTCAGCACTCGCATTTTAGTCAAGTTCTCAGAGAAGAAACTGCATCACACAAACCAAACAGAGATAGGGGGTAGTGGCCAGGGCAGGGCCATGGAGGGAAAATGCAATTGCGGGGAGTGGGGGGACCCTGGAAACAGGAGGTGGGGCATTTGGTGGGTGCCTGTGAGGACAAGGAAGAGTTTGGGATGTTCAAGTATTATCAGGAGAATACCAGGGGAATCCTGTGGGCATGGGTGGTTCAATGCTGCTGTATGTGTAGTTTGTTGCCATTATCGGGGGGATATCAGGTGAATCATGTGTGAATGGGGAGAATAAGTGAAATCAAATGTAATCCTACACCTGCAGTGATTCATCTCCTAGACAGGGGTGTGAGGGGTCAGAAATGTGAGACGGATATTTTCTCAAAATTTGCCATTTTTATTAAATAAAAAAGGGTGAGATAAATGCCTAACTTTCCCTAACCTAACAAGAATGTCTGTACCTAGCAATCTAAAGCTAAAGAAAAGTGACCTAGTATCCAAAAAGTCTCTGACCCTCACACAACAAAATTATACAAGGAATATTTGGCTGTCTTCAGTTCAACAAAGCAATATACCAGTTAAAACCTAAGGGTTTTGAAAAGTGCTCCTTGTGACCAGGGTTGGACTCCCAGCCCCTGGATCAATTCAGGAATACCTTGAGCAAAGTTCTGATTCAACAAAGTTCTGTTCAATGCAGCATAAAAAAACATTTTCCATCGACTAAGTCCTTCCACTTTACAGAGAAAATGTCTCTTTCACAAATGTTTGTTCACAAATCCAAAAACAGCTGTTAGCTTCCACAGTATCCTTCTTAGTGAGGCAGATTTCCCTCTCCCATTACACAAGTTCATAAACCAAAATAATTGGTGTCTTCAGAATGCCAAACCATTAACAGCATATCACACTTTCTTCAAATGAAACTTGTCAGGATAGCACAGCATCTACTTTTGGTAATGCAACAGGTTTTCAAAAAGACTGATAGTTAATAAGATCTTTCCACCACACCTTTTTGCCATAAAAACACTTCTTCAAATCATCTTCTTTCCTGGTATACTCGCCTGCCATGACTTACTACTATGGTCCCTTTCCTGGTGTACTCGCCTACCTGGCAGAAAACTCCTACAACTAAAACCACTCTTAGTGGCAATATCTGTTCCAAGATTCTCCACACCAGTATTTCTTGTGAGGAGTATTGAACAATGGTTGCCTCTTCTTATAGTCTCTTGACTCTTGGCAATGTGGGTTCCATTTTTCCCCAAACTTTAAACTCAAGATAGGGGAATTGCTTTCAAATTGCTTATCTGCTTCTCGATAGCCTTTTGGCTGTTGGAAATGTGGGTTATAGTTTTCCCCCAAATGGCATCCCATGTAAGGGGAGTTATTCCTTTGCCACCTCTTTAATGTTTCTTTACCTATTCAGTATTGTGAGGGGTCAGAAATGTGAGGCAGACAACTCTGAAGGTTTTTTATATGATGCCATTTTATTAACTTAAAAGGGTTTGATAAACGCCTCACTATCTCTACTCTAAAGAGAATTTCCCTGCCTCTCCAAATAACTAAAGGAAATAATCTAACAAAAGGAATCTGTCCCTCACACTTATACATACAATAAACATTTGAAGGAAATGTATGGCAATTCAAAGTATAACAAAACCACAGTTACATCAAACATACACTTAATAACTATTTCTCCTTGTGACCTGGGTAATGTTCCCTTCCCCAGATTCAAAGCCTGAATTTCGTATGCATAGTTTAAAATAGGAAAGTTCTGTTCTATAACATAGTTCTGGAAAACAATGTTCTTCTTGCTCCAACAAGTCTCTCAATGGGTCTTCCCAATAGTTGCAACAGAAATAACAAATCTGTGTTCTGCACTGATAACAAAAAGTTCAACACAACTTTTTCTTCAGAACCAAAACACTTCCACAGTTCCTTAACAGCAACAGAAAAAGTTTGTCAGGCTGACACAATGATTCACAATGTAAGGTAGTTTTACCACTTCTTCTTCACAGTCTTTAACCACAACACAATACTTTAATATCTTCCACCTGGGCCACTCGCTTGCCAGGTCTAACACTACAAGGTCCCTTGCCCTGGTATACTTGCCTGCCAGGACAATAAACTTCTAACTATAGTGAAAGTATCTCTGTGGTAAAGTACATTCGGCAACAACTTAAAGTCCTTTGACTTTCACCAACTTCAGAAAGAAACCCTTCTTCTGTAAAGACATGAACCACATTGATGCTGTTTATGCCACTTATATTGTAGACTATGCTTCTCTCCTTGTGAGTGTTGTCCATCAGGAGCGCAGCTCCTCTCCTACAGCAAAGTCTTTTACTTTTAACAAAATCAATAACAACAATTTCAGTCTGGGCTACTTTTGCTGGGTGAATATAAAAACACATTGCTGTAGCTTATTTCACCCTTGGAATTGCCACCTGTGATGCAGATTCTACTCTTCTCCTGCTGAATAATGATTTCCTGGAGGGCAGCTCTTCTGCCACAGTGGCTTGCCCACTTTTGCATAATACAAATACTGATAATGGCTTTTTATCACACTCGCTCTTTTTGGGTCTGAGCAATGCTGGTTTGTGTTTTTTTTAATTATAGCCTCTTCCTCTTGGTGACAATAGAATTTATAATTGTTCTTCTTCACTGCCCTATTTGGGTTGGGGCAATATTGGTTTCTGTAAAGGTCTTTTCCTATTGGCTTCTTTTGGCTTTGGCAATGGTAGTTTTTATTCTCTTCAGAATTACAATTGCCCTCAATCTTATTCTGCCACCTTAGCGGATAAGCCTTATTTTGTTATGCAAAGTTAGTCCCAATTCAACACTTATGCCTCTTAACATTAGTTCGGTATTCAAAATTAGAAGTAGAGGTGATCACGGTGCATCCCTGGGTCACATTTAACTAATGAACTCGCTGGGTGCTGCGACTGCTGGCTCCGCTGCCTGTGTGCCTTCTGCTGTTTCTGCTTCCCGCTCCCAGGTAAGTCGCTTTCTCCTGTTCCCCGCAGTCTGCGCTGGTTAGGGAAAGAGCGCTCCTTCCTTCAGAAGTGCTCTGGTGCCCACCTGCCACTGGCGCACACTACACTTTGGGGAAAACATTCAAGATGAATGCTTCCTGCCGCGCAGCCTCTGTACATGAGATTTTCAGGGGGAAAGCTTTCATTAACACTTCCTGCCGCTCCATCTCTGCAGACACAATGCTTGAGGGCAGAGACCCTCACATAACCAGCATCCGCTTTCCAGCACGCAGTGGCTGCAGCATCGCTGCTGCCCCTCAATCTTGGCTGCTTCTGCAACGTGGAGTCACAAACAGTACTCCACCCTCTGATCCTTCCGCTACTACTACTACTACTGCAACAACTGCAACTATGACAACAACTAATGGCCTGCACCTATATGAGTTTTTTTTTATACTCCTTAGTCCCTCTCAAGTGTGGGTCATTAAAATCATTAGACTGCTGCCTCCAAATCCCTCTTCCTCGTCCCAGTACTTTGGGCATTGTGGGACTTTAAGTCCCCAAATTTACAATTTGCTTCTTTTCCCTTCATATTACTTTTAAATTAATTAACTTAACTTCTATCCTTAATCATGTTTTTAGGAGATCCTTTAAAATGAGTCAATGAATGTTTTGAAATATCAAAGGAGTGCTAGTTCTATTAAAACCTGCATTAAAAAGGCATGTTCTGACATTCACATTTACCATCCTCTTGTGGACCGTAGTAGTTCTTAGCATTATAAATGTGAACAACTTTATGAGGAGGAGCTTTGTGTCTAATAAATGAATGATTAAGACAGTCTTGCCACTCCCATGGTGAATGACTTTAGAACAAGAAATCTCATTCTCACAACAAGCTATAACATATTCTGGCATCACCGACATCTCTTCCTTAAAAGGGAGACAAATACTGCGTCTCACCCAACTGAGTCCTTGCACTCCCTTGGGCGCCTTCTCCTCCCAGCTAATACCACCCCCAGGGTTAGGATCAGGAAGAGGCTCGTTTCCCCTGGCCACCTGTGAGGAGACTTTAGGTAGGGTCATCGTGTGGACGCTGCAGGATTCATCACAGTATTCAAAATTGGAGTTTGTTAACAATTTTCCTTTTCGGAGCGTTCTGGGGTCAGCGTTCGCATCCAGCCAACTTACTGGCCTTCTGCAGTGTCTCCTCTCCATGGTCGGCTACTGCAGCAGGCCTCCTGCGTCCTGCCCGCACGGTCTCCAGCTTCTGTGTGCCTTAGGTGGACTGCATGGCTCTTCCCTGAAGCTCTGACAGCTCCAACAACCTTCACATCGAAACACCACACGCTGAGTTGGGAGCATGTCTCCTACTCAGCTGTGCTTCTCCACACGCCGCTTCCTGCTGGGCGTACTCTGCACTGCGGTTCCTCTTCACTCGAGTCGCCTTCAGCTGGCATTCTTCCTTTTCTTCCTTCTATGGCGGCACCAGCATCTCGGACGACCTCCGCTTCAGCTACTCCTTTCACATCTCCTTTTCCAATGTGTAACTCATTCCGGAGTTTAAATGTCCCGCTCATGTGCCTTGGTCTGTAACAAGTAGACTGCACATTCTGATTAATAGCACTTTTAATCCCCACTGACTGAGCCCTTTTCGCAGTACCATATGCATTATGGGTACCAAAGTCATTTTTATTTATTTATATATTTCTAAAAGCTGAAAGCCTGCAGGCATCGGCAATCATTAGTGGATTGTACAGCAGCAACATAACTGTGTTCTATTTTACAATAAACCCATCAATGTTTTAGGAAAAGTAGGAAAAGCAGGAGGTAAAGAGGTTGCCAATTACCCTTGAAATGAATCCCCTGCCATGTGATTCTCCCACATAATACCACCCCCAGGGCCAGGATCAGGTAGCAGCTGCCTTCCTCTGACCATAAAAGAGAGGAGGCCCATACCGGGTGTTTAGTGATGCTCTCACTAGGTACATTACAGGGGTAATGGGTCTTTGTGCCAAAGGTCATGGCTAGTAGGCCCCAAAGAAACCTATTGGTTCAACATGTACAGTGGTCACTGCCAAAGGCCATGGACAATAGTCATGTCTGAAGGCCACGGATAGTGGGCCACAAAGAAATCTATTTGTGCAAGTGAAGGGCATGGCTAGAGGGCCTCTAAGAAATTATTGTATAGCAAAACCCTTGAAATTCAGGGAAAACTTTAGTTAGGAGAGTGTTAAGGTGATCAGATTTAACGTGCAAAATATATAGCAACAAAACATTTAAAATTCAGTGAAAAATACCTTGGTTAAGGGAGAGTTACGGTGATCAGATTTAACGGAACAAAACCTCTGAAATTCAGTAATCGCATTTCAAGCAAGTCCACCTTAACTATGCGCCTCCTGTTGTGGAGCGTATGACCACAATGACGACATCACAGATAACATCACTGATGATGTCATACACAATACCACGGATGGTGCCACTAATTACATCATGCATGACATCACTGAAGTCACTGGTTTGATTAACTACATTTTGAAATATAACAACTTTGTTTTTTAACATAACATATATGTACATGTCATACTTGCGTGTATTCTGTCCTTGTTTCTTTCAATGTAACGCACAGTATTCAATTGTAAATACATACAGACATTATTACAAAGAAGAGTAGTATGTAAGCATGTATGTACTTTGGAAGGTAATCCGTTATATTGGAATACAAATTCATAATTTATTTTCAGTAGAAATGACTACACATATGTAATACCATTGCTGTGTCTACAATTAAATATTTACTTGCTAATCTTCATTTCATTTCTATAAATGGAATTATATAGCATAAGTAACTCATTTTGTTTGCATATTAACTCAACTTCGAATTTTTAGATGATATATTATCACAATGCACATCGGTCTGTACTTTTGCATTTGATCATTTTTTAAAAAACTTGTCATTTAGAAAAAAATGTGTTCATTTGATGTAATTACAATAGGAATTCTACATTGAATATTTTCATAACACGTATTATAAAACATGTTTCTACTTCTATCTATTCTTATTTTTTTGTACTTCTACATATACTTATGATATTATGTTTGAAATACCGGAAATAGATTTACCAGAATCTAGCACTTTCCCTGCAATCAAGTATTATAATTGTTTACCAATAAATGAAATTCAAAACAATTTTTATTTTAAAGTTTATACGTTGACAAGTACTACAAATGAATGCACCACACGTAATCATACCATACTTCTGTATCAGTGTATTGTTCCATGTCATGTTATTATTGTTAAGTGTAATAAAATAAAATATGTATCAAAAGAGGCCAACACAAATATTCTAACCCATTTAATCAGTAATGCCACTTTGTAAAATTATTAATCTCTTTATGTAAATATTAATCTCATTCGTGAGGTCATGTATGATGTATTTAGTGATGTCACCAGTGATGATATCTGTGATGTCATCACTGTGGTCATTCGCTGCGCAATAGGGGGTGCATAGTTATGGTTAATGTGATTGCTGAATTTCAGGGGGTTTTGCTGCATTAAATCTGGTCACCTTAACTCTCTCTTAACCAAGGTTCTTTTCACTGAATCTATATTTATATAGCAGCAGGATGGGAAAGAAAGGATGGCAGTGTCACTTCCACTATAGCAAGGTTCACCATCCCAAGGTTACCTGTGCCAACATTACCCGTGCCAGCTGTAGTCTAAAACTACCACTCATGTGAACAGGTGCATCCAATGTGTTCTTAATTATGAAAATACTTGCACCTTATTTCATGTGCTTCAGGTTCACGATTTCAACGGACAAAATCAAGTTCTAATACTTCTGAATCCAATTTTATGTGTCAAAGCAGTTTCAACTCATTACATATTTTATTCCCATATGTTTTCAATTGAAGTTGCACTACAAGGATTCATTTTCCAAAAGGATTTGGTTTGTGAAATCTACCAATTTATAAAATGTAAACTTTTATAAAATAGTTTAATTTTGTAAACTATGCAGACACGTTTCCCGCCTTGATTCCATGCATCCTCAGGGTGGTTTTCACAATGGCCAATGCAATTTAGTTACTGTTGTACTTTGTCATGTTATGATCATGCTTAACAAATTCCGAAGCCCATAACCTTGAGGAGAAGTCTACAAAGAGAACAAATAGAGCCAAAGACTCAAAGTCCCATAGAGGAACAGTAAGTTAATCGAAGAGATAACTCAAAAGCATCTCAAAATTGTCTACTAAGGCTGAGGAAGCCTACCCAGGAGAAGGGAGTCATTCTACTGGTCTTTTGTTATTTTTGACTTAGTGGTAGACATAGAGCAGCTTAGCTTTGGACGGAGGACAGACTGTTTACTTTGGAATTCACCAAAGGATAATGATGTTAGTGCACACCTTTTTAGTTCATATGGATAGCAATTTGACACACAATTTAGAAAAAGTGAGGTGCAGGAGAGGAACTATGACCCTTGCACAAAGTCACATGAAATACTAGAGAAAAAGACGGTCCAAGGTAAGGACCCTACCGTCCCCTGCACACTTTATAATGCTGAATAAGGTCGCCAATAATTAGGATTATAGACTCGGAATAAAATAGAGAAAAATATAAACAGTAAATCAAGATATATCAAAACAGAGTGGTAATGTCGTAATTTCATGATGTCTTTCATCATACAGGCAGTCAGTCTGTAAATAGCTGACATGTTTCGGGGTAAGTCCCCCTTCTTCAAGAGCAATACATAACTAGAAAAAAATGTAAAAATAAAACCGTATAGATATTGTATAGTCAAAAATGGTCAGCGTAACATGATTCTTATATGAGTTAAGTAAAAAGTAAAAGAGTGAGATATACAAATGGTGAAGACAAGGGAAAGCCATCACCTAAAAGGCC
This sequence comes from Ambystoma mexicanum, assembly GCF_040938575.1. Classification (NCBI taxonomy): domain Eukaryota; kingdom Metazoa; phylum Chordata; class Amphibia; order Caudata; family Ambystomatidae; genus Ambystoma; species Ambystoma mexicanum. The sequence continues at coordinate 844,970,133 of NC_090941.1, read as the reverse complement.
ATAGAACCAACTGGATGTGATGAGAAAAAGGGGTAAAGTAACCAAGGTAACGAAAAAGCTAACCCATCTGTAGCCCACTTAAAACATGCAGAGGATGCTTGAACTAAAGTGAAGGAAACAGTGTTCTAAATGTCGGGCCTACCTGGCCTAATAACAAAAGTAGTTCATCGACCGTGGATCAAAAAAGATGTCCATGAGACAAACACCTGGAGGCAAATAAATTAAACCAATAGCAAAAACAGTAAATGGCACATATACTGCCATAGTTTAAACTAAGCCCAGCAATTCTCAGGACAGAGGGGTACGAACCTTGTGTCATAGCAAACTCTTAATATTGTTCCAAGGTGCAGGACCAAGATGTCCCAAGGATAACTCAAAAGTTGAACATAAACGTAGCACACTTCAGAACTGCACGTACCTTCCCATAAGAACAATATGGCAACCCATCAAATTATGTAGACTCCCAAGGAGCACAATATAAATATAATTCCCCTATCTGGAAAAAGCCTACAGTTACAATGTTCCAGCTTCCCCGAACAAGATTAATGCAGACGAAGTCCCCTGCACAGCCCGCGAACGTGGCGCATACGGTAATGTATCCAACAGGGTCATAAATCCCCAAGGCTGATAAAAACCTTAGACTCCCATATGAGATCTGGCAAAAGTACTATAGAGGAAAAACCAACTAACAAACAAAATACCAAACATTAGTCAAGCTCCAAACTCAATGGAATCATTGTCCCGGTTGCCCCTACTAGTGATCTTACCTTCCGACCGGTCGAAAAAATATAATGCAACATGAAGTGAAGACTAACGCACTCCTCAGGCCCTCCGAAGTGTCAAATGCTGGCGAGGCGCTGACGCGTAATGAAGATTAATAGAATCCCCTATCATAAGAGAAAAAGGACAAAATAAACGCACTCCACATTCGGTGCGGACATCTTAGAAGAGGGACCGGTAATAGTAAAGAAGCAATATGCTTGCTATTCAATTCATTATAAGGCCCTACGGACTGTTGCTACTGAGCCATTCTGGAATAAGTTGCCTGTGTTATATTAATGTACAGTTATTTATTACTAATAGGCATCCGTATGAGCCAATGGGTGGGGATCTGTTTACTCCTTTAACGATATTGTTTCCTTACGATATCGCGTGGTTAGTTGAGGTAATTTTACTTTTATGTCCATTTTTAGTTCGACCTTTTTATTTGGGCTTTCTGACTTATTTTTTTAGTTGTATCTGTACTTATATCACCCTCTGCCCTATTATTGTTTCTCTCACCATCCTCCTCACACTGATATCTTTATCCTTCTTCAACACCACATTCTTCTCTATGAACTCCTTCGAGAAGACCCCTCTCTCCTGCACAATCTGCTTCACCTCCTCTTCCCAGATGGTACACCTATTTTTCCTCTCCAATGCAATACCCTTCTCTCTTTGTTATCAAACAACTTTTCTCTTGCTATCTCCAAACCAGGGCCCCCTCCTGCTCTGCAATACCACTGCTCCCTTTCTCAAACCTCACAAGCTCTTTTTCGAACACAACAGTCCTGTCCTCCTCTTTTTAGACAATATCGTTTACTTTCCTCTCCAAGCTGGTACCCCTCTATCTCTGCTCCAAAAATAGTCTAGCACTCGGTCTCCTCACTGTCAGTGTCTGGAAGAGCATGGTCTTGCAAGGTCTGCGGCCCTAATTCTGCCAGCTCTGCCAAAGAAAGACCGGCTCCTTGCGTCTTGACTCCCAGGGACTGCAGCTCTCCTCCTGCCAATTCACCCCAGGTGTGACAGGGACTGACTGGGCGGTTTGCCTTTTAAAGGCCAGTCTCTCCTCCTCCCCTTGTTGGTGCTTCGATTTATGGTATACATCTGTGTAGGCTGGGCTGGCCTTAGGTTGGGTCATGTGGGCAAAAGGTGGGAGTGACCGGAAGCCATAATAAAGCTGGCCCCTAGTTTGTATATTCTGTATGTAAAGGTATAAGTAAGAGGTGCCACTGCTGCTACCAGCTGTTTTTTAAGTACATATGGATTGGAGCCAGAGAGTTACCTAGGTATTTACCATGTTCCTTATGATTCTTATTGAATCCTAGTGGGTTTGCTGACTTTGCCAGTGGGTTCATAGCTTGCACAGGTTTATGGACACCTTAATCTTCAGAAAATGTAGTTTTGGGCTAATGGGGCCCAGAGTTCTCAAAAGGGAACCCTACTTGTACTCCCATTTGCTTAAATGTCTGGGACATTGACGCCCCGAACACAGTAAAGCTAGTAGGCCTGAACCTATTAAAGTTGGCTAAAACCCCAACAAAGGTTAACAAAAATAGTAAAAGGCAAAAGCAAACCCACTACACCAAGTAACATAAAACAAGCCCACCAAATAACCACAAAATAAATTCACAGATAAAACATCCACAAACACACACCGGCTAGTGTATCAAAACCTACTAACTCAGCATGAAAACAATAAAACGAACAACATAGGGACAGCACCAACTATCTGCCTACTCCTCTGAATGTTCTGGCTCTCTCTCAACTCCTTCCTCCCTGATCTGAACTTTCTCCTTGAGTCACTTCACTCCAAAATCCCTATTGCCATACTGGGAGACTTTAATCTTCCCACACACTGCATAGCCACCGACCTTGAACTTAACTCCCTCCTATCTGACTACTCCCTCTATTCCCTCCACAACCAGCCTAAACACGTGCTCTCTTCGTCAGACCTTTCCATTGGCCCCTCTCCCTCCGATAACACCATTGTTCACTTTAACATCCGGGTCCCTCCACTGTCTACTCCTCTCACCTGTTAAATGGCCAAGAAGAAATTAAAAGAGAACTCTCCTGCCCCATAACCTTGATGATACAAGGGCCTCTCTCCTGTCTCTCTCTCCTTTTCATGTCTCTTCCAGTGGCATGCTTTTTCTGACTTTCACTATTTATTTATGACTCACTTTGCCCAACACTGTCCCACACTTTCACACCTTCCCGTCCCCATCCTCAGCTTTGGATTACCTCTGATATCCAGACGTGCAACGCAAACATGAGCTCTGACATACGATGACGATGCAAATCCCAGAACCCAAAACTAATCCGACATCTCCTTTTCACTAGACTACCTCACAAACCTAATCTCCTCCCTTCGCAATCACACCCGCAAACTTGCATCTATCTTTTAAGCTTTGGTCATACCTCTCAAGTTAATATCCATTGTCTCCTCTCTAACTAATAAGGGCTTTACTCACATTTCCTCTAAAATCTCTAAACTTTGTGACTCTCACAGCTCCACTCTCTCTTCCTCACCCTACAACTGCCAACCAGCTCTCCCTCTCACCCTTTCTACTTCTCCTCCAGAATTGACACCCATTCTTTGTAGCGCGAACCTACCTTACACTCCTATCGACCCAGTATCTCCTCAAACTGTAAAATACGTAGTCCCAATCACCTGTAGTAGTGTGGAGGAGGGAGAAGTAGTGTGAATGAGGGAGTAGTAGGACAGTGGAAGAAGGAGCAACGTGAAAAGGTGGAGGCAAGACCTAGGAGGGGTAAAAACATCAAAGGGGCAAAAGATTGGTGGGAGGAGCATAAGTGATTTCAATCCGGCACACACCCAAGTCAACGCCTAGCATGTAGTGCACAACTGAAATCGTTATTTATTTTTGTCTAAAAGTTCATTATTCTGAACGATATACGACTCATATCACGCCCTTCTCCTGGAACCCTCCCGGTCACACTGAACCAGGAATCAGGCTGGTTTGCAAAGGTAAATATTTATTTATTTCAAATTAATCAAAATATGTTTTAATATGTACACAACCATCACCAATGGGGTGATGTAACACTGAATAATATCTTTAATACACAAGGAGTAAGTAGTGAGCAAAACAATTCAGCACAGAAAACAATACTTTTATGTCGTTCAGATCAGATAGCACTGTGGTTAGAGGTTCCCCCTGCACACCCCTCAACCCCCCAATAGGTAATGCAAAGAGATAGGAGGAGAGAGCAGGTATTCACGATTAGCAGAATTCAAACAGAATATCAATCCCACCTTCCCCCTTTGAAACACAAGAGAAAATGGAATTGACTGTCAAGCTGGCAGAATGGCTTTTAAAGTTATCCTTAGAATGGACTGGGCAAAAACACCAAATATGGTCAAACTTGCTGAAATTGTTATAAATTCTTATGGGAGCCGCTTTGGATAGTTGCTCACAAACACACGCAATGATTTAATCCAAAGAAAACATTTGAAATCTTAAAATTCAAGTCGGAAGCAATTAAAAGCTGTTTTACACGTGTAAATATTTCCCAAAACGAACATTCGCGGCAAACTTTTCACTAGCGATAACGAGAGAATTGATTTGGAGTGCAGTTTCTAGCACACAAACTGAGGGAGTTACAGACGCTTTAGTACAGGTCGTTTCTTCGAGATAAGCATGAGAATGGAAAACAGGAGACCACTTTTTAAAAATGACAAATGGGTTTCTTACACTAGAGCAGTGGTCTTCAAACTTTTTAGGCCTGGGCCCCCCCCCCGCCCGAGCAAAGTTTGGGAAGGCCGGGCCCCCAAAAAATGTCAAATGGACAGTATGTACAAATGGCTATGAAATATTGCGCGCAGTCACTACACCCTACTCCCAGTATAGTCCCTGGGCTCCCCCAAATGCTCCCATCACGGTCGCTGGGCTCCCTCATCCCACTCCTACCAAGTCCCTGGGCTCTTCCCACCCTGCTACCACCACTATCCCAGTGCTCCCGCCCATCCTGCTCCCACCACAGTCCCTGAGCTCCCCCTCCACATTGCCAACACAGTCTGAGGGCCAGTGGGATCTGTTTTTTTTTTCAAGTGGAGGGGCATAAATATTTCCCATAAAAATGCCATAGCGACCGAGCGCAGTGAGGGAGTCCGAACCAATCAAGGGAAGTTCGGGGGGTTTCCCCCCCGTGAATCTTTTTAAAATAATGGTTTAAAATGTTGGATTTTAGAGCAGAGTTTAAAAGAAATGGGTAAAAAGCCAAACAGTTTGCAATTGGCGCTGGGGGGCCAAGGGGGAAAGCATGGTATTTTTGACTGGACATCTATGATAGATATCCAGTAAAATAAATGGCATCCCTGTCCCCTGGGCTCCACAGCGCCTTAGAATGAGAGCTGATTTTGGCATGTGGGTAGGGGGATTGTGCAATAAAGGCATTTTTAAAATGCCTTTGTTGTTCAACCCTCCTTCCCCACTCTACCCCCAATCCCCAAAATCAGCTCTTCGGACCAAAACAAACACACAGTCTAGCCAGCCCAGGAGCACTCCCTCAGCTGGAAAAAGCAGCTGAGGGAGTGCTCAGTGTTTCACTGGGCTGGCTCCTCGGAACCTTCATAATGGGTGAGGATGCCACTGTGTGGACACCCACTCAGCTATTATGGATAAGCTGCTAGGCTCGGACTGGACTATAGGGCAATAGGACAATGCCTGTATTAAAAATGCAAAATGCTAGTGTAGGCCAATCAAAATGGCCCACTTTTTTGGCCAATGTGTGCCTGTTTGATGAGATACTTCACTATGCAGCTAGTAGTTATGACCATTGTTGCTGAATACATATTCTTTAAAATCACCATTTCCTTACATTTTGAGACAAAACGCCCCCTTGGGTACTATTCAAATGGTCTGTGACTAAAGGAATGAATATCCATTTGCAACTGCGGGCCACTTTTTCATTGGTGTCTGAGTCAGTTTTATGGTCCAGTCTGACCATGTAGTGAGCCGCCCCTCGCCATTTCCTCCAACCCCCCCCCAAAAAATGTTTTTCTTAAATTTTTTTTTTTTTACATTTCATGCTGGGCTCTCACGCCCCCCCCTGGTATGGGGGCGCACCCCACAGTTTGAAGACCTCTGCACCAGAGGATGACTGAAAAAAACCAGAATACCACATAGGAACACAGTCACTTGATCAGGGTGACTGTCTGCTAAGGAAACTCGCCTTCTTCAGATGAGAAAAAGATCAACGCAGAGATAGTTCTAACAATACTGTTTCTGGAGGAAAGATAGGATGGTTTGGAGAGAGGGTTCAGACAATGCAAATATACTCCTAACAATACAGGTTCTGAATACCAGATATGATGGGTCTAAAATAGGGATAAGACTATGCAAAGTACATATGCTAGTGACGCAATTCTGCCTATTTGTACTCACTGGATAAGTTTGAAAATCTTCGCTATGAACAAAATGTCCAATTTTTAAGGAGATTTCTACAAGTGTGCGTGTTTAACATGGGAATGAGTGTAAAAAGTTTCACAATTCTAGCGGAAATCCATTTTGCGTAAAATGACATTTCTTGCCATTGCTGTCCAGAACATGTCACACAGTTCTGGCGCCTCTTCACCCGTGCAGCCAGAAATTAAATTAACAACTCTTATTTTTATATTTTTCTCGATTTTGAATAGTAAGTTATTAGTCTTTTTAAAATGTGTTCTTTGTCCATGTTAAGCAACAAATGGTCGCTTGGCTCCACCACTTGGTCTCTCCCTGGAAGCCCAGGAGCCCTCATGTTTGTTCCTTGCAGAGGCCATTTACGACTGCCTTCACACTTCGAATTTCCTGAGCTGCAGCTTGTCATTGTTCCTTTCCCCACTGTAGACCAGGTTCTTTCCTACCCTGTAATTAACGCCTCTCTGTGATTTCCTGGTGGGGGGAAAGACCTTCCTTCGGTGAGAAAACCTGCTATTCCAGTTTGGCAGCTTCAGCCAGGTTTAATTTAATTGTTAACTCTGTTGACTTTTCCTTAGCACAAAACAAACTTGTATCAAATAACAGGTAGAATTATCATTCAAGATTTTAAACCCATGGGATCAAAACAATTACAATATGGGTTACTATCAGTAACAGGCCTCTTAGATTGCAAACATTTGAATTTCAATTTATACATGTTAAAGTTTAATCAGGAAGGCCCCTGACAGCTGTCATCACAGTAGCCCTCTGCTGCACAGAGATCTTTTTTACAGATCCACAGACAGGCCACTTTTGCTGTGAAAATCTCTTTCTTTTTTTTTTTTTTTTTAATACTTTATATAACCCAAGGGGTTTTTAAAAGTGAACTTTCTATTTTCTTTCTTTCTTTCTTTCTTTCTTTCTTTCTTTCTTTCTTTCTTTCTTTCTTTCTTTCTTTCTTTCTTTCTTTCTTTCTTTCTTTCTTTCTTTCATTCTTATATGCCTTTTTCAAACGTTGACAGAATTATGTCCAGAATTTTTGCCGTGGCAGTTACCCAGGTGGTTCTACCACCTCCAATCAAACTCGGCCACCAGGTCTCTACATCATAGGTATAGGCCGCGGCTAAGATTTCTTTCAGGTTAGGTCCTCTTATTGAGTCAACTCCTGGGCATCTTAATAACAAGTGTTCAATTGTTTCCACTGTGCTCAGATCTTTACAAAATCTACACGTGTTTGTAGTGGCCAGGCCTCTTATCTCTAAGATTTCATTTGTGGGTAGTAAATTGAGGCGGGCTCTTAAAAAAGTATTCCTCAGCTTTCTATTGGGATACTTTTTCACATATGGTTGAAGTTTGTGTAGTTTGTGAGCAGTATGTGGCAGATGTGAAGTTAGTTTGTATGAGGCTGCCTTTTCCAAAGTACATATCCAATCCATCTCGTTTAGCTTTTTTTGGATTTTTGTCGGATTATCCATTAGATCTTTTTTTGAGCATTGGATATGATCGAGTTTTGCTTCCTGGATACTGTACCATTTGGTCAGACTGGCCACACCACCTTCTTCAGCTTCTTCGTTTATTGCTCCCACAAGCATTGGACGATTTTCCAACAGTCATTTTCTGAACAGCATCATGCTGTTCCTTTCCACTATAGAGACCAGTGAGAGCTGGCTCATTTCGCGTCTAATCAGGGCTATTGGCGTTGATTTTGGTAATTTCAAGACTTCGCTCCAATATTGACTTTCCATCTTGTTCCAGATGTTTTGTGGTATCCCAAGCATCGCTTCAGCTCCGTAAACTAGCGTAGGAACAACCTTTACCCTGTAGAAGTCCACAATTGGAATAAGTGAAAAACGGCCATATTTTCTGTCAATCGCTTTTGCTTGCGATGTTAAGTTCTTTGTTTTCTGAAGCAGATGTCTTTGCATTGCAAGCTCCTTAGATGAATTGTCCACAATAATGCCCAAATATTTAAATTCATTTACTGTTTCGATCTGTTAGCCTTCCAGGGACCAAGTGAAAGAGTCACCTTTATTTCTTCTTTTTGCCAAGGAGCATGATTTTGGTCTTTGGTTTATTTATTTCGCGACCATTTGCATTTATATATTCCGCAAGGTTGTTTAGTTATCTCTGCAACCCTATTGCGGTTTGATCAGCAATTAAGATGTCGTCCGCGTACATGATTCTTGAAATTTTCATCTGTCCAATTTGCGGGGGAAAAGTTCTTATTTTTTCTTCTGTTTCTTTATAGTCTCCAATGAAACTCAAGAAGAGTGCAGGAGCCAAAGGGCATCCTTGCTTGACCCCCTGGTTGGTTGAAATCTCCTCCGAAAGTGTACCTTGATTATCAAGCCTCACTTGTATCTTTGTGGCTGTGTGTAAAGCCATGATTGGATGTAAGATTTGTTCAGGGCATTTCCATGATCTTAGCTTCTCCCATAGTCTCTGTCTATTGACTTGGTCAAAAGCTTGTTTTAGGTCAATGAAGGCCATATAAGTTCTGGTCCCTCTCGCCTGGCTTTTGTTTTTTAGGATGTTAATCGTTAGAATATTAACTGTAGTTCCCATGTTCTTTTTAAAGCCAAATTGAAGAGGATCTTCACAGGGTGCCTCCTTTGCCCATCTTAGGAAATGTCGTAACAGTAGCGAACCATACACCTTCCCAATCACATTCAGCAAAGCAATGGGCCGGAAATTTTTTGGCTCGTCCCTCGACCCTCTTTTATAAATAGGTACAACCACTGCATTTGTCCAGGATTTCGGTAGTACCTTTGCAATTGTCAATCTTTGGAATACCTCGCTTATGAAATTGGCCCATACCTCAGGGTGTTCTTTTAAATGTCTGTTTGTAAGGCCATCTGGCCCAGGTGCCCTGGAATTTTTCAGTTTTTTTAAGATAAATAAAATGTCCTCCGGATCATAAAGCTCAATCCAAGGTTCGGTGTCTGAAGTTTGTGGGTTTCATGCCCTCTCGGTTGAAGAAGAGGTTTTCAAAATGCGCTGTCCATTTAGCTTCAGGAATGCCATTTATGAAAGCATCCGAGTTTATCGGTTCCGTTGCGTTGATTAAAGCCCAAAAAGTTCTCGAGTCCTTAATGGTTATGCATCGCAGCATATCTTCAGAGTCTTTTTAATACATCGCAAGACGATGGGTTTTCAGCCAGGACTTATAGGTTTTTTGTTCGCTTATCCATAGTTGTTTATTGTGGTTTGAGCTATATTTTATTAGTCTTCGCTTGACTCTCCTAAGTTGGCGTCTTTTTTCAACTAAAAGGTTGTCATAGGTGTGGATTGACTTATTCGTATTAATGCGATTTTGCAATCTCGGTTTTTTGAAGACATTCAATAAAGTACTATAGTCTGGTAAATTGTCAGCTTGCGCCTTTTGCTCTATCTTGATGTAATTTTTCATCAAAGAGATGACGTTGTCCAAGCTCAAGGCAAGTCGGTTTCCTTTTGTGTTTACTTCGAGCTTTGGGGTCAAGGATGTTTGTTCATAAGAGACGTTTGGCCAAGTTAAGGACAAAAGGTTGTGATCGCTCGCCTTTGTTTTAATGACGTCAAAAGATGAGATAATAGACAGTAAGGCTGTCGAGGCGTAGATATAGGGCCTCATTACACGTTGTGCGCTAAAAACTGCAAATTAGCGGCATGGCGCTATTAACGTGTCCGCCCTCGCAAGAGGGCGCTAATGGCGTACCATTAAGAGTACGCGGACACGAGCATAGCGCCATGCCGTTAATGACCCTACCGACATGCCGCTAAAGTCCCCAAAAAGTCATTTACCGCCTTCCGCGAAAGTGCAGATAGCACCTCCGCCCTCGCGCCATTAGCGGTCACCGCCATTAGCGGTGACTGTTAATTTGAGGAACCGGAAATAGCGTCATCGCACAGGAACGGGAAAGAGCATGGCGGCCATCTTTAAAAACACAATCCATTGCCATCCTCTGCACCCTGGACCTGTTTTGAGTTGGGAGCTGTGCAAATTCATCTGGGACACCTGCATCATGCCGAAGGCTCTGAAGAATACCAGTGACAGGCAGCGCAAGGAAAAATATACCAATGAGGAATTGGTCATGTTAACACAGACAATTGCAGAGCATACGGAGGTAGTCTTTGCAAATGACATGCACCGCCCAACCTTGCTGAAGAAAAAGGCCATTTGGGAGGAGGTAGCTCTCAAAGTCAGTGCTGTGGGCACCAGCACGCGCACCATGCGCGAATGCAAGAAGAGGTGGGACGACCTCAGGCTGCGGGTGAGGGGCATCCTGGCTGAGAACCACCGCATTGCCAGTGCCGGTGGAGATGGCTCACCAATCCGGATGAAGGAATGGGAGGAGACATGCGCAAACATGATTGCCGTTGAATCCATTGAGGGAGTGGGCAGCATGGAGATCGGCGTGGCTACCACTTCAGATGGAGGTGAGTGTACACATGACAGGATGCGGTGTGAATGTACTGTTACCCCCATATGTGAGCACAGACTCCTCTCATGCATGGACACACATCCACACATGCATCCATCCCTCACCATGTCAGTGTCAGACCCAAACACACACACATGCACACATCACCAGAGACAAGTCCCAAACACACCCATGCATGGATGAGGCACTGAACTGGCACATCACCTGCATCCACAACCACTGAGTCCCAATGGCCACAACTGCATCATTCATGTAATCTTCATTAAGTAAATTGAATCGCAACCAATGATATCCCCCTTCTCGTCCCTCACAGGCTCACATACAGATGGGGAGGATGCCTCTGATGCATCAAAGGCACCAGCTACATGCAAGAGGGCAAGGGCACAGGAGCCGGAGGATACCCCAACAACATCCAGGGGCAAGGGGGGAAGGGCACACCTGACGGGTAGGAAACATCGTCATGGTGCCACTGCCAGGGCAGTAGTAGCTGCACCACCAACTGCGGCCCCACCACCGGAGGTGAACCCACTGGCACCAATGCCAGCCACCGAGGGACCACCATCAGCTGCGGCTAGCTCTGCTGGTGAGGCAGCCGCCACTGCCCCCCTATCCGATCCGGAGGACACCCTAGGCCAGCACATGGAGATGCACACCCCAAGCCCCCCTGGAACCCCAGCGCCTGTGCCATTCCAGACCCCTGGGTCTGATAGGACTGTTGAGGACACCAACCCTGCAATCATGTCCCCCATGTTACCATCACCTGCTGCAGTGGATGCATCGGAGGGCACAGCATCCAGTGCACGGTCACCCAGCACTGCTTTCCAACTCACCACCTTCCTGCAGCGCCAAAACGAGCTGACTGTGCTGGTCGGCCAGCATGTTGAGGAGGCTGCCAATCTCAGAGAGAACATTGTCGAGGCGGCGAGGCACTGCACTGATGGGATGGACGCCAACACCGACAGGCTATGCGATGAGATAGCGAGGCTCAGGAAGGTCCTTGTCCGCATGGCTGACACTATGGACCGCCACTTTTCCCAACAAGGCCAGTCTGCCCAGTCCTCATCTTCCGGGTCGAGACAAACAAGCCCCCTCCGGCGCTCATGGCGCACCACCAGGCGCACGTCTGGCAACCCTCAAGATCCTTTCAAGGACAATGGAAAATAGGGGGTTGATGGAGATTCCTCTGTATGCATTGTCCAGGGAATACATGGCAGACACATGAGGGACTGTAGTGGGGGGTGGTGGGAAGGGTGTTATGGGTCTGTTGTGGGGGGGGGGGGGAAGGGTGGTGGGATGTTTTTGGGCTTGCACTACTACACCTTTTTGTCACTCAATACACTGGTTTCTGATCAAAACACAGGCTTGGACATCTTCATTGTGTGTGTGTACTTTATTGGCGACAGGGTCCTTTGCGTGCTTTAAAACATACACCAGTGCATTACCCCCCATATCCATGTGAAAGTACGGAAACATGTTCCTCAGAATATTTGGTTGATCAGATGCTGTCTCACAGCACGTCCCTCCTGGCCATCCCCTCTTGCAACACCTGCATCCCCTTCACATCCGTCCTCATCACCATCATCATCCTCATCAGGTGCTTCTATTTCAACGTCAGGGGGCAGTGGCACATTCCGTCTGATACACATATTGTGCAGCATGACACATGCCATGGTGATCTTGCCCACCTTCTCATGTCCATACAGGAGAGCACCAACAGACCTGCTAATGCACCTAAAACGTGACTTCAAAAGTCCAAAAGTCTGCTCGATCACGATGCGGGTACGGGTATGTGCACGATTGTATTCCTCCTCGTGCCTGTTCTGTGGGTTCCGTACAGGTGTGAGGAGCCAGGTCTTCAGGGGATAGCCCGCATCACCTCTATGGGGGAATGAACGGGGTCCTGTTACTGTTCACCGAGTACCTGTTCACCTCAAGATCGGCTTGTTCACATCACACAAATTGACATTGCATTGTGATTCAAGTACTGAATGGACAGCATACATGCAGACGATCTGTGTGATAGCAACGTGCAAGGGGGAGGTCGACCCTGCAAGTAGAAATGCCACATTCATGCCTCCGAAAGTAATGGACATGTCCTGGGTGAGGCCAGGTCTTAGGTGTCCCTGGCACATCCAAATTAGGTAACACACTGCTAGTGTACTGACATGCTGACACCGATGTTGTCATGCTGTGAAGCATCACTTGAGTGGTGCCATAGGTGTGTGGTTCAGTGCTATGTCTAGGGGTGATCCCTTTGCATACATTCAAGGGCGCGATGCTGGATTGATGTTGTGCTGCACTTATTCTGTATTACGGTCTTGACGCCATGTTGCTGATTTGTGTAATATGTGGCGTGGCATGATGTGCAATGTGGATGGATGTGTGATATTTTGCAACCTGCATTGTTCTCAATGTTGTGCACCTTCGAATTGCATGTGGGTTCTTCTCAAGTACATTGTGGCCTTCCCTGAAGGACATTGGCGTACATCTGTATGTCCATTTTCCCTACGGACGCCAGTCAACACCCAGTTGGAGTATGTATCCCCCCCATTCACACCCAGTTGGAGTATGTATCTCTCCCCCCCCCCCATTCACATCCAGTTGGAGTATGTATCCCCCCCCATTCACACCCAGTTGGAGTATGTATCTCCCCCCCCAAATCACGCTGCCATGTGCTTGCCCTGCTACTCACCAAGTAGCCACGAACGTTGTCCGGTGTGTCGCTCCATGTAGCGTGGGATAGTTGAGTTCCGCAGAACCATGGAATCATGTGTTGATCCTGGGAATCTGGCACAGCAATGTGTGATAATCTTGTTGGCGTCACATACCATTTGGACATTGATAGAGTGGAATTGCTTCCTGTTTCGGTACACTACTTCATTGTGATGTGGGACCACCAATTCCACATGGGTGCAGTCGATGGCCCCAATGCAACTTGGAATGCCTGCCAGTGAATAGAAGCCAACTTTTGTGTTTGCAATCTCCTGGGCAGTCTGCGGCATGGATATGTGTTCAGGTGCATGCTTCAGGCGTGCATTGAGTACCTGGTTCAGCGTGCGCGAGAATACTGGTTGTAAGATGCCATGCATCTGTCCCACTGTATGCTGATAGGTGCCTGTGGCCAGGAAGTGGAGCACACTCGCCACCTTCAGTAGCGGGGGGATGGCAGTTCTGATGTCTATGAGGCTCACAATGTCGTCGTGGATCATGTCCACGATGCTGGTGATGGTAGCCCTGTCCAGACGGTACAGGGCGTGTATCTGCTCAGGGGTCAGGTTGAATGGACTGGGGTTGATCCTGGGTATTGGTGGGTGCCTCTGTGGTATGATTAGGTGCCGTTGTGGTGCCTTCTGTGCCTGTCTTGCCCTCCTCCTCCTCCTCCTCCTGCATCTCCTTTGTGCTGCCTGTTGTAGCAGCTGCGCTGCAATGAGGTCCTCCAGGCCATGTAATGCTGCCAGTATTGGAACCATCTTGGTGTGGGGAGGGGTGTGGGAAGGGGTGTGGTGTGCTCCTTTTGAGCTGCCACAGTCTCCATTGCCTTCACCTGTGCTGATTTGGTCCACCTGTGGCAGGTGGGAACACTGCTCATTTCCCTTAACGGGTGGTCCGCGATGCCGGTATTTGCACCATGGCGGTAAGGGGCTTGGTGGGATTTACCATGCCGCTATTAGCATGTGCACTGGCCTTGTGATGCTGTGCTAATAGCGGCATGGCGTAATTAACGGCATGGAGGGTCGCGCGCACGCGGCCTGCCCGCTATTAGTGGCACCGTAATTAGCGGTGCCGCTAATAGCGGTGTGCCGGGTCGTGATCCATCCGTGTAATGAGGCCCATAGTCTATTGTTGCCACCAAGCCTCGACCTTCCCAAGTTGGCAACAGGTCCGAGTTCTGGAACGTTGAGCTCACATTTGTCAGGTCTTTGGCTTTCATCAGTAGCGACCATGCTTTTCCCCTAGCTTCGGCTTTGGTTTTAATTTGGTTGTTAGTGCATACAGCATTCAGGTCTCCACAGACTAATAGATGTGTTTCAAAATGGTCGATGTATGCTTTGTCTATTTCTAGTTCGACCATGTCCAGAAAATCCTGATTTGAGATGGCTTCAGGATTCCAGTACAAGTTTATAATGATTGCTGTTATTGAGACTGGTTTCATTTTTTGTATATCCCAGTATTTCCATTTGACTTGTACCTAGATCATCAAGAGAGACAGAGTCACAATCTTAATCAATTTCATTCCTTTTCCTACTCTTACAGCAATTAACAGGCCAGAGGAAGGTCGTCCTTTTTGTCCCTTTTTGGCAGTCGCAAAAGCAATTTCAAATCCATCCAGAATAGGCTTTGTAGTAAGCCATGTCTCTTGTAAACATATAATGTCGAAGGAAGCAAAGTTCACTTCGTTCTGTACAGTGAGGTGCATAAACCCTCGCGTATTCCATGAGCAGAGTTTTGCATGGTTTATGTTTTGGCCTCTTTTCAGGTTGTCTCCAAAATTTTTGCCAGAGATGAATTGCTATTTGTTGCTTTGAGAGCTCAAAGCTTTCGGGAGCCAGGCCCACAAGTTTTGTAGAGGGTTTAGATTTTCTTTTGTTCCTTTGGCATTGGCTGCCACTTTCGTCTCCTGTGTGCACGTTATTTTGATCTGCAATGCTGGCCCCTTTGGCTTTCTATCGTATTTCGTCACTTCGGTGTCTAGATCTTTGTTTGTGCGCCCTAAGGCGGAAGCCCTAGAGTCTGGCTCTGTTGTCCTTTCTTGGCCATGTTCTCGTTTAGACAGATGCCTCATCCTTTCCTGGACTCCAAATTCTGAGTTTTCATTTTTATAGTATATTGGAAGGTCTATTTTTTGGCTCCTCTCTTCTCGGGTTCTGTAATCACCTCGTGGGTCTTTTTCTTTCCTCTAGGACTGTTTTTTTTTTCGCTCAGATTGTTTGAATCTGCTCCTTTTGCTCCTCTCTCTTCTCCCAATTCAATGATATCATATCCCATTTTTAAGAAGTACTTCACGCAGTCACACATCCTCCGCTTAACTGATATAGAGGAAATGAATAAATGGGTCATAGCTTGGCGTCCTTCATGAAAGGGCTCAACTAGTTCCAGATCTCTAGAGTTCACTGATCTTAAGTTCGGGATACTATGTAGTAATTCCATAACAGTTCTCCTGTTCAAGATCACATAGTCACGACAGTTTCCAAGTTGTTCAATTTTAAAG
Source organism: Ambystoma mexicanum (assembly GCF_040938575.1). Taxonomy (NCBI): domain Eukaryota; kingdom Metazoa; phylum Chordata; class Amphibia; order Caudata; family Ambystomatidae; genus Ambystoma; species Ambystoma mexicanum. Next base: position 844,954,315 of record NC_090941.1, on the reverse strand, counting down.
GCTGGAGTGCCTCTAAAGTACTTTTTGGGTGTCGCCCCTCGACCTTGGGCCTTTCTTTCGTATTTTTTATCATGTCTTTCCTGTTTTGTTTCATGTCTATTCACTTTTCTGTCTTCTTTCCATGAGCGGTGCTCAGGTCTGTCTTGTTTTACTGCCTCTTTTTCAGGTGTAGTGGGAAATTGTTTTTCACCCCTTCTGTCCCAAAATTCTAGCTCTTTTATTGAGTCTGAGTTTTGCGAACTCTTGATGACAATATTTGGTCCAATTTTTGCCTGCTTTGTAAGGCCCCAGTTTGCATTACAGGAGATCTTTTTACAACGATCCTCTAGTCATAAAAATATTATTTTATCCCCTGTTTCTGTTCGGCCTCCATCTGTTTGAGGTTCTGATTTATGATGGCCCTTCTCTATGGTCGGTGATCCACAGGGTTGATTTAGGTTGTCAAGCACTTCATCCATCAGGAGATCTTCTGTGCACTTTGATGTTATGGAAGCTTTGGAGGTGTCCATTTCATTTACACCTGTTGGTGTGTTGGGTGTCTCTATATTTGTTGAAATTAAACAGTTTGCATCAGTATTTGCTTTTATTTTCGCCGTCTGTCTTCTTCCTATCTTTGAAGCTCATTTCCTGGACTGGTAAGCAAAACACAAGTTGTTTTTCGTTGTAGGCGGCTGGTATAACTGATGACTTACATTCTGAAAAAATGGAAAAATCTTTATTGGTAGCAGATTCATACTCTTGTTTGGGAGGTTTTTTAGAGTAGATGTTTTTTTTTTAGAAGCCGGGGTTTGCATTGTTTTTGATTTATGTCCGCTAAGCAAGGAGTCATTCCTTACTACGTTTGGATGAAGATGTGTACTTGTAGACTTAGGTCTCTTTGTTAGTGGCTGAGTAGGAGAAGGTTCCTCTATAATGAATACCTCGGCTCCTTCTGTTGGTTTTGTAGGCACTTGGGTTTTTGTTGACACATTATCCCGTGTTTGGGCGCCCTTTTCAGTGTATACAATTTCAGTATTTGTTATCTTTTCTCCTATCCCTATCGGCGATGGTCTTGATGCATCCGCCTTTAACTTTTCAGTTTCCATGGCGGTAACATACCCCTCCAGGTAAACAAACTTAGTGTGCATTGTAGCCAATAGAGCGCAGTTGTCTTTTAATGAGTCATTTATAGCCTCATACAGTTTGGTGAAGGGGGCCATGGCAACTGCCACCGCGGCCATCAGTGTCACCATGTCCAATTTTTTTTCCGGTGTATTCGCTACCAAGGAATCATGTCTAGGGCTTCTCCCCAAATCCCTAATTGGCGTGCCTGTTTCAGATGCGTCTGGCTCATGTGTCGATATGTTAACGTCCTCAGCTGTTGCGAGCCAATCTTCTGGGTCCTCGCTTTCTATAGAGTTAGTCGATGTGGGTTTTTCGTTGTTATTATTAATTGGGTTCTTTCTATCCCAGAACTGGCCGATTTAGTGCTGCCCCTTTTGGGCTCCTTTTCCGGTGTGTTTACTTGATTCTCGTCCCCCGCAGGTTCGTTTGTAGGGGGAGGACTGGGCACGAGTTTTTCTTGCTCATCTATGGCACAACCAAGTAAGTTTTTATGGCTTTCTAGATTTGGGTCTCCAATATTCAATCTCAGAGGTGATGTTTCCGGCTGTAAGTCCTCTGCACAATGCACCACTTCCAGCATTTCGCTATCGGTTATTTCTCGTGTGTTATCAAGTTTCCTTTTTCTAGGATTCACAAAAAAATCTGCCATGCTCTGAGGCGAGAATATGGTGGTTTCTTGTCGGCTTTTGCTGTTTGTACATTCTAGTACTTGCCTTATTTGTCTTTTTCTTCTCTTTTTTCCAGCGTTGTTGAAGTCAAAGCCTTTACATTCTGGCAGCTGACATGTACAATTTCGGGGTATATTTTAGCCACCGAGTTGTTATTTAGTTTTTGAGTAATTTTCAATTTTTTACAACACGGCCCTTTTTCTAATTGCCTTGCAGGTAGTTTTGTCGGTTGACAGTCTTTTGGGTGGTTTGTATTTTCCACCTGATCGTTTTCTTTTAATAAGGGCAATTCTTTCAAATCAGGTATTGTCGTCTCACATGGGGGTTTCAGAGATGTTACTCCTGCCATACCCACTGAGCTGTCTTTTAGTTGGGTATCAGGTCTGTGGAAATCCGGGAATGGCTCTGCGATCGAGTTTTCGGTCGTGGTCTTTCTCGTGGCAGCCACCAGAGGGCCCTCTGATTCAGCCGGTGCTTGTCTAGTTTCGCCCTCCTCCGTTTCTTCCTCTGTAGATTTTTGTCCCTGCGATCCTTCCGTAGGGAGCCTCGCCGCGACCCCCGGGTCCGTCACCAGAGGCCCTGTGGGCCCTTGAGTTCGATCTCCCAGACCGTTCACCAGCTGCGCCAAGCTCGACGCCGTCAGTCCTCCGACAGACGGCGGAGCACACACAGTTGGGAAGATGCGGCCATTTTCACATGAATCGCCGACCAGAGTTTCCTGAAGAGCCTCGGAGCGGCCCTGTGAGTTTTTAGATGTTTCTTCATTTATTTGGCATACAGTCCGGGTATCCATCTCTCCCAGCTCATTGATGTTGGAGCCTTGGACAGTAGGCTGAAACCCCCGTGTTGAAGAAAATGTCTCTGCCGATGATTTATCTTTACCCCACGTTGTTTTCGGGCAAGAGCCCCGCTAGTCTCTAGAGTCAATAAAGTGGGCTCATTTCTTCGGAAAGGGCTCAGTAGGCTCCGCGGCTGTTCAGTGGTTGTCAGTTTAGGCAAATTTGACTGTGGCAAAGGGTTTCTTCTGCTTTGTACATATAGTCCCTCCATTTCAGCCCGAGTGCGCGAGCGTGAGCTCCTTTGCTGCAAACCATTCACACTTTTCTCTGCAGTATGCGGGGACGGCAGAGTAGAGTCCCCAGCATCCATAGCTGCCATAGACTGCTTCAGACTGCTACTCTGCCGCTACTCCGTGGGAGCAAGGAGTTTTTAAAGGGTGGTCAGGTGATCTTGAAAAAATAGCAACAGTAGAAAGACTGGAACGTAGAATAACCGGCAGTCTCTGCTTCAGACTGCTACTCTGCCGCTACTCTCTTTATGCTCTCAGCCTTTCAGGACCTTGTAAGTTCAAAATGACTTCTTAAACTAAGTGAATTGCAGCACCCAACGAGAATTTTCAATATTAGGATGGTGTTCTTGTTACGCTCACCTGGCTCCCACAGAAGCGTCGATCTGAACTGGACAGCTGCGGTCTCCACCAATGTGACGCGAAGGGCCGAGATGACAGACTGGACTGGCCCACCTAGCTTTGTTTGCTTGGCCCGTAGGAATATTCTTCTGTAAATGGAGAAACGGAATTAACCACCCGTGGGGTTGAGTGTAAATCCCCCCAACCCCCGCTGTTCTACCCACAGATCACCTTTGATGTCCCCTCTTATAGTCTCACCTGATGGTTTGAAAAGATGAGCTCTCCATCCTGCATTAAGCGCAGGGGCGGTTGATAACCAGTTGCTTCACTGGCTCGAAGGAATTGGTGAGTTCCAGAACAATATTGACTACGAAAAGTATGTAGTTCGTAATAGTTCACATGTCCGACTTTCACTCTTGTCCGATTCCTTGCAGTTTGCAGCTTGACCCCAGCGAAGAGTTCCTCGTGGTAGCTGACTAAGTTCCGGTAAGGATTTGGCTTATCCTACACAGTTCAATAAAATAAGGCCAGAATGTAACCTGTGGCTTGCTTCCTTATTCAGGTGTGGCGAGAAAATATGAAGTTTCCGTGAATAATGTCTCAGGCGGTAAAATTAGGTAAGTCTATTGTGGTGAGAAGAGTACCCCTTGTTTGTCCCTTCGTCTCACCTGGTTGTCCTTTTGTTCCCCTTAGGGGCCGGGGTACGGCGAGGATGCAATGGAGACTGCGCCGACCCGTGAAGAGGAATAGTACCCCTGGCGGTAATCAGGTAAGTCTATGGGGGTAGTTACTATTGCCTCTGTTTATTCCCTTGGCTCACCTTTGCTGTTCTTGTGTTCCCCTTAGGTGCCAGAGTACGGCGGGAACGTGCAGAAGGATGCAGTGGATCGTGAGGATGCTGCGAAGGCCAGTGAGTTCAGCGCGGCGCTGCAGTAGGCGAGGCGGTGCACGTAAAATGCTTCTTTCTTCCAGCTCGAAGGCGCGGTGGATCCGGAAATTCAGGTAAGGATCGAAGGTTTTGCTCTTATTCTAACCTCTTCCCCTTCTGTTCCTCCCTTTTTTCTAGGAGCTGCAGACTCGAGGCGGGCGTGGCAGAAGACTGGATGCAGGCTTGCAGACACGGTGAGTGTTACGCTGCTGGATGCAGAATAACGCGAAGCATGTGCTGCTCTTTGGGCGTGGTTTAAATAGCCTCCAAAGTAATCCCAGTAAGTATTCCTCCCCAGCCCACCCGAGTAAAAAACAGTCCCTAGGTAAAATAGTCCCTTCCAAGCCTCATTTGGCTTGGAGCTCTGCAGCATGGTCTGCATCAGGTAAGCTTGCAGCATGGTCTGCATCAGGTAAGTCCTACTCTATGAGCCTGGCGGCATAGGCGCCAGGACTGACTCTCCATATGAGCCTGGCACCAAGGGCACCAGGACCGCACACAAACAGCCCCTAGCAGGGGTTTTTGGGCTTGCTCAAAATAACTTGATGCCTGCTTCCGGGGTTGCTGGACCTGGTCTGGTTCCCCGTGGGTAGGCATCATGACAGCACTCTCCCCCAAGGCCCCTCAAAGTCGTTCTTCCCCGTGGTTTTGGTTTGTCTGGGAAATTCCGGTGGAATCATTTCACCCATCGAGGTGCATGCACGTGATCACTAGGTTCCCAAGACCTTTCCTGTGGTCCGTAACCCTTCCAGTCGATTAAATAAAAAAGTTTTGACTTCACCATCTTGGAGTCCAGGATGTTCTTAACTTCAAATTCGGGTTCTCCGTCTATAAGGATGGGGTCTGGTGGCTTGGTTAGTCTTGTCCCTGGTTGCACTGGCTTCAAAAGTGACACATGAAAGACGGGGTGAATTTGCATATTAGCAGGTAAGTCCAACTTGACGGCCACCAGGTTGATAATGGCCTTAATAGAGTAAGATCCCAAATATCTAGGGTTAAAGGTCCGCATTCCCTTGAGAGGTACGCGTTTTGTGGCCAACCATACTTGGTCCCCTATCTGGTACTGTGGAGTATCACTTCTATGCCGATCAGCATCTTTCTTATATTTCTCCTTTGCCTGTTTTAATTGTGCAGTTGCCCCCTTAAAGGCTTGTGTAATTGTAGTGTGTAGAGGGTCCACTGCGGGCATTTCTAAGTGTTGGGGTGAGTCAAGGTCTGAGGTTCGAGGGTGGTGCCCATATAGGGTATAAAAGGGGCTTTTTCCAGTTCCAGAATGTACTGAATTATTGTATGCATATTCGGCGATCCAAAGAATGTCCTTCCAATTACTCTCAGTCTGATGTAACATACAACGCAGGTATTGTTCAAGAGTCTGGTTGGTCCTCTCCGTTTGACCATCGGTCTGGGGGTGGTGACTGGTCCATAATCTCACGTCGATTTGCGCCAATTGACAACATTTCTTCCAGAAATGTGAAATGAATTGACTGCCCTGGTCAGAGACCAATACGGACGGAAATCCATGTATGCAAACAATGTTTTCGAGGAATTCTTTGTCCAGGATTGAGGCTGAAGGTAGTCCTTTTAAGGGAATAAAGTGGGCCATCTTGGAAAAAAGATCCACAATAACTAGAATGGTGTTAAACCCATTACAAGGAGGTAAATCGGTAATAAAGTCTAACCATAAGGTGTGCCATGGTGTAGGCGGAATGTCTAAAGGTTGTAAGAGTCCAGCTGGTTTTTTCTTTTGACTTTTGTTTTGGGTGCAAATGCCACAAGACATCACAAATGATTTAATATCCTTTCGCCAGGTGGGCCACCAGAATTGTCTTTTAATTTTAGCTTCAGTTTTTGCAATACCTGGGTGCCCCTTCATTAGGGTATCATGATAACGGGAAATTACTAGCTCTTGTAGTTCCTTGTGTGGCAGAAATAGCCGCCCTTGGTAATAAGGCAGATCATTGGTGACAGAGTAGTCCGGGCCTTTCATTACCCAGTCCTACAGGGCTGTAGGATCAAAGAGTTGCTGGATCTTTACCTGAATGTCCTCTAGTGTCTGTAGAGTAGTCATGCCAAGAATCCTTTGTTCGGAAATTATAGGTACTGGTTCTGGGTTCACTTCTGCCTCTCCCATCCCTATTCGGGATAAGGCGTCTGCTTTACCATTCTTACAACCTGGTCGATAGGTTATCACGAAATCTAACTCGGCAAAGAACAATGCCCATCGGAGTTGACGTGAAGATTGGGCCTTGGCTGTTTTTAAATACTGTAAGTTCCGGTGATCACAGTAATGGTATGCCTGGCACCGAGAAGATAGTGCCGCCAAGCCTTGAAGGCGGATTTAATGGCTAATAACTCCTTGTCGGTAACCGCATAGTTTAACTCGGGTGCCAAGAACTTTCTGGACCAAAATGCTACTGGGTGAAGCTGGCCAGTTTCAGGGTCCTTTTGAGACAGGACAGCTCCCATGGCTAGACTGGATGCATCAGTTTCCACTATGTATGGAAGTTCAGGGCGTGGGTGCTTTAACACAGGTGCAGACGTGAATTTCGCTTTCAGCTCTTGGAAGGCATTTTCAGCTTCTTCAGTCCACATTAAGCGTTTATTTTTTCACAAGAGTGCTGTGATGGGATGTACGACATGTGAAAAATCTCTGATGAATCTGCGGTAGAAATTGGCAAAGCCGAGCATGCTTTGTACTCCTTTAACTGAATTTGGTGATGGCCACTTAAGGATTGCGTCCACCTTTCGTGAGTCCATTCGGACTCCCTTTGGGGTCAGGATAAACCCAAGGAATTCAACTTCTGTGGCGTGAAAAACGCATTTTTCTAGTTTTGCATATAGTTTGTGCTGGCGCAATTTTTCAAGGACTGCTCAGACGTACTTCACATGGTCAGATTCCAAAGAGGAGTATACTAGGATATCATCGATATACACGACAACACAAACGTCAGTGAGTTCACGAAGGACATCGTTCATGAAGTATTGGAAGGCTGCTGGTGCATTGCACAACCCGAAAGGCATTACCTGGTATTCAAATAACCCATACTTAGTGCGGAAAGCAGTCTTCCATTCGTCGCCCTCTTTTACACGTACCAGATGGAATGCCCCCCAGAGATCTAATTTAGTGTATATACAAGCGTCCTTCACTTGGTCTAGCAGTTCAGGGACCAGAGGCAACGGGTATCAGTTCTTAACAGTTATCTGGTTCAATGCGCAGTAGTCTATGCACATTCTGAGGTCACCTTCCTTTTTGGGCACGAAGAACAAAGCTGAAGATGCAGGGGACTTGGATGGGCGAATAAAGCCATTGGCAAGGTACTGGTCTAAGTATTGTCATTAGGTGAAGGTTTTCAGGTTCCGTAAGGGCATAGATCCTGCTACAAGGGGGTTGTGGACCGGGTATGAGATCGATTTGACAATCGTACGATCTGTGAGGAGGTAAGGTGTTTGCCTGTTCATTTTGGAAGACATCCTGGAATTCTTGGTATTCTGGAGGTAGTTGCATGACTGCTGTGGTTACTGTGGCCAGGCCTGCGTTCAGATTTTTCTTTGGGTAACAGGTTTGTGCACAATCCGGGACGGTTATTCTCTTCTCTCGCCAATCAATACAAGGATTATGTGTTTCCAACCAAGGTATCCCCTGTATTATTTGGAACTGTGGGGCTTTGATTAGATCAAACACAATAGTCTCTCGATGCCCATCCTGACCCAATAGTGTCATCTCTGCGGTGAATGAGTTACAGGCCCAGAGGCAATTTCAGTTCCATCGACTGTGGTGATGACATCTGAGGTGGTTTTTCGGCAGAGGTAGATTCATCTTGGAAGCCAATTCATAGTCCACATTGTTTCCTATGGCCCCGCTATCACCCTTACTGCGTGCATACGCGATGGCTGCCCTGGATCTATGAGGCCCATTGATGAAATGCGAGGTCTGAGTATCCTCCTTCAAGCTCGGCAAGCGGACCTCTACACTTGTCGGGCGTGGTCGTTTCCCGAGTCTGACTCCATATGACTTATCAGCAGCTCCTACCACCTTCTTGGGTGGTTTTACAGGGCAATCCCGTAGAAAATGTCCAGAAGTTCCACAATATAGACACAATTGCATTTGCCGTCTCCTTTCTATTTCCTTCTGGGTTAAGGGTCCTTTAACCTCTCCGATTTGCATGGGTTCTAACGCATCTGCTCCTTTGGGGTTAGCGTGGGTTTTGACCAACACCCGATTCTCAAACTTGGCTTGATCAGCCTTTTTGTTCTGAAGTCTGATCTAACTGGACCACTAAGTCTATATATTCAGCGCAGTCTTGAGGTGGGTTCACGACTTGAGCCAAGACATCCTTGAGTTCTCCTCGAAGCCCTCGATGAAATAACGTGATTCGTTTTACCTCAGGCCATCCAGTTTCCACTATTAACCTATTAAAGGTCGCAATGTAGGATAGAAGGTCCTGGTTACCCTGTCGTAGGGACAAAAGTTCATTATCCAGGGCCTGTCCTTGGGAGTGCCGGGCAAATAGTCTTTCCATGCTAGTTTGAAAGCCCTGAAAATCCCGAAGAATTGGGTCATCCTGAGTAACTAGTGGAATTGACCAATCAGCTGTACTGCCGTTGAGATATGACATTACAAAGGCTACCTTGGCTTGATCGTTTGGGAAGGCTCCAGGCCTGCATAAAAAGTGCAAGCGGCATTGGTTCATAAACATGGCAAACCTTTTGGGATCTCCGGCAAAGCGTTCGGGTGGGGCTAATGGAATATTTCCTGGTAGGTTTATTTGCACAGGTTTACTCGATAACACAGGAGCTGGATTTTCCCCGGAACCAGGTAGGGGTGCTTGTTCAGCCTGGCTTTGCAATAGTTGCCTAGCAAGGTCATCAGTTCGCGCCTTTGACAAAATCAGTTCTCTCCTAAGAGCATTGGTTTCTTGACGGGCAGAATGCACTTCAGCCCTCAGTTCCCCTAGTAATTGGGCCAATTGGTCAGTCTCTGAGGTATCCATAACGCCCGGGTGGGAATTTGTGGGTAGGCTTCGCGTTCTGTTACACTCACCTGGATCCCACAGAGGCGTCGATCTTAACTGGACAGCTGCGGTCTCCACCAATGTGACGCGTAGGGCCGAGATGACGGACTGGACTGGCCCACCTAGCTTCGTTTGCTTGGCCCGTAGGAATATTCTTCTGTAAATGGAGAAAGGGAATTAACCACCCGTGGGGTTGAGCGTAAATCCCCCTCACCTCCGCTGTTCTCCCCACAGATCACCTTTGATGTCCCCTCTTATAGTCTCACCTGATGGTTTGAAAAGATGAGCTCTCCATCCTGCATTGAGCGCAGGGGCGCGTTGATAACCAGTTACTTCACTGGCTCGAAGGAATTGGTGAGTTCCAGAACAATATTGACTCTGAAAAGTATGTAGTTCGTAAGAGTTCACATGTCTGACTTTCACTCTTGTCCGATTCCTTGCAGTTTGCAGCTTGACCCCAGCAAAGAGTTCCTCGTGGTAGCTGACGAAGTTCAGGTAAGGATTTGGCTTATCCTACACAGTTCAATAAAATATGGCCACAATGTAACCTGTGGCTTGCTCTCTTATTCAGGTGTGGCGAGAAAATATCAAGTTCGGGGAATAATGCCTCTGGCGCTAAAATTACTTAAGTCTATTGTGGTGAGAAGAGTACCCCTTGTTTGTCCCTTCGTCTCATCTTGTTGTCCTTTTGTTCCCCTTAGGGGCCGGGGTAGGGCGAGGATGCAATGAAGACTGCACCGACCCGTGAAGAGGAATAGTACCCCCGGCGGTAATCAGGTAAGTCTATGGGGGTAGTTACTATTGCCTCTGTTTATTCCCTTGGTTCACCTTTGCTATTCTTGTGTTCCCCTTAGGTGCCAGAGTGCGGCGGAACGTGCAGAAGGATGCGGTGGATCGTGAGGATGCTGCGAAGGCAGGTGAGTTCAGCGTGGCGCTGCAGCAGGCGAGGCGGCGCGCGTAAAATGTTTCTTTCTTCCAGCGCGAAGGCGCGGTGGATCCGGAATTCAGGTAAGGATCGAAGGTTTTGCTCTTATTCTAACCTCTTCTCCTTCTGTTCCTCCCTTTTTCTAGGAGCTGCAGACTCGAGGCGGGCGTGGCAGAAGATTGGATGCAGGCTTGCAGACATGGTGAGCGTTACGCTGCTGGATGCAGAATAACGCGAAGCGTGTGCTGCTCTTCGGGCGTGGTTTAAATAGCCTCCAAAGTAGTCCCAGGTATGCATTCCTCCCCAGCCCCACCCGAGTAAAAAATAGTCCCTATGTAAAATAGTCCCTTCCAAGCCTCATTTGGCTTGGAGCTCTGCAGCATGGTCTGCATCAGATAAGCTTGCAGCATGGTCTGCATTAGGTAATTTCTACTCTATGAGCCTGGCGCCATAGGCACCAGGACTGACTCTCCATATGGGCCTGGCGCCATAGGCGCCAGGACCGCACCCAAACAGCCCCTAGCATGGGGTTTTTGGGCTTGCTCAAAATAACTTGATGCCTGCTTCCGGGGGTTGCTGGACCTGGTCTGGTTCCCCGGGGGTAGGCATCATGACAGTTCTGTACCGGCATTCTGAAGTTTCAGCAACAAAGAAAAGTGATTTAAAGCAAAATTTGGAGTTTCATTCAGCAAAGCACTGCTTTTTCCTTTTGCACTCCACTTTCAATTGTTGTAGGGCCCAGTGACACATTTCAGTAGTGAGAGCTCTGTTCCACCACTGACAACATGCGTGGCAGATTGGGCAGCCATCTTTTTGTGGGTTGAAAAGCGAGATTTTCAGGGGTTTTGGCGCGCACAAGGGTTTTGCGGCCATTTTGCTATTTCTGGCACCACCATAACAGAGCGATGCAGCATAGCAGAGCAAAAGTGGGTCAATACATCCCACAGGAGTGAGGTGAAGTGGAGAAGGGGTAAAAGTAGAAAAGGGACAGGTGAGAGTGAGCACATTAAACAGGGCATGAATCAAAGGGTGTGGTAAATCAGACATAGGAGACGGAAAAGAAGACATGTTTCAACATTTGGCTACCTCCACTGTTCCTACTTCCATGATGGATTCCCTATGCTAGAAAACAAGAAATGGGTGATTGTCAGGATGTCGCACAAATCAACGTTGTCCTCTGTCAAATCTATGCTAACCTACTATCTGCCTATGAAATGAAAGAAAACAAAATGTAAGCCTTAGCTTCGAATACGTTTGTACCTCTTGGGTAAATTAGTGGTGGCTGGTTTTCTACCCTCTTGCTACCCCCCACCAAAGCTTCCAGTTCTTAGTTAAGTATCAAAGTTCCACAACCAAAATGTCTCCCAGCATTCCTTTCGGTTGCAACAAGGGCCCCGTCAGGTAGTCTGAACAGTCTCCAATTTATCCCATCTACTGGGGTACATCCTCCTGACCTGGATTGGATGGTATTCACAACAGAAACAAAGTTCACTCTTTGTCTCTCCTGTGCTATTTGCCTTTTTAGCCACGGTAGGCTTCACGCTTGGTCAGCCATGCTTGGTTTTACCTTTTTTCTCAACCCCTTGTGTGGTAACCACTTTCTCAGCCCTTGGTGGGCTACATGCCTGCTCAGCCCTGCTTGGTAGCTTGTTTCTCACACCCGCTTCTAAGGTATTCGAGTGCTCGGCCTGTCGCGGGCTAAAGGCCTGCTCAGCCCTCCTTGGTAGCTTTCTTCCCTCAGCGCCTACTAGGGTATTTTTGTGCGCAGCCCTGCTTGGTAGCTTGCTTTTCTCAGCCACTACTGGGGTATTTGTGTGCTCAGCCCACCTTGGGCTATGGGCCTGTTCAGCCGAGCTTGGTGGCTTGCTTCTGACACCCCTTTCTTGGGTATGCGGATCATTAGTCCCAGGTGGGGTTTGTTTGTTTATTATTTATAATGCGTTTCAGACCCAGGGGTATCAGGGCGCAGCAGTTACAAGAATATGCAAAGCTTAGTTACAAGTCATGGTATAAGATAACTTACTTACAAACATTACTTACATAAAGGGTATATACAAGTATTTACAGATAATACAGGATAAACAGATAATACAGATATTTACAAATATTACAGGCAGTGTGTAGAGAGTTATGGTAACCATCGAGGGGGTAGCCAGTAGTGGGTCTCCAAGAGAGATGCATTTCATAGGCAGAATGTGTCGTTATTTACCATTAACAGAATGGCATTGCTAGTTGCTGTGCAGGGTTCTATGTCGTGCGATTTAGTGGTCATTGGATTTCAGCCACAGGATAATGTTGGTTCCAAAGTTTTGGTAAGATTGGTCTATTCTCAGTGTAGAGGGCAAGGAGTTCCATAAATAATTTGGCTGCTTTCACAAGGAAGCTGTTACCTCAGATCGTAGAAAGTTTGAATTTAGGGATGGATAGGCGATCCTTGTTTGCTGATCTGGATGGTTTTAGGAAGGTCTGTTTGTGGAATCTCCCGGAAAGGTAGATGGGGCAGCTTTATTAAGGGATTTATAGGTGAGTGACAAAGTTTTAAGAGGATTTTGTCATTAGTCCGGAGCCAGTTCTGACGACTGCTCTTAGAGATGTGGTCTCTTCTGGAGATGCATAGTGCCGCTCTATGGGCATTATTTTGTTGGGTTTGGATTCTTCTCACTGTGGATTTGGTAGAACCTAGGTAAAGGGCGTTGCAGTAGTCCAGGAGGGACAGGATGAGGGCTCTGGCCAGGATAGTGCAGCTGCTATTAGAAAGAAATGGCTTACCGGTTCTAATGAGTTTGCACGTATAGGCCGTAGTGGACGCTAGTGAGTTAACCTTTTCGGCAAAAGAGAGAGTAGAGTTGAGATAAAAACCTAGTGTTTTTACCTCCTGTGCTACCTGAATGCAGTTGCCATCAATTATAAATGAAGAATAGTCAGGTCCTAGTTTTTTAAGTTGGTGGGGGTGCCCAGGATGATGAGTTCTGTTTTATCATCATTCAGGCATAGACCGTGCATGGCCATCCATGCCTGGATGATGATGTACACTCTGTTCACCAAGGCCAAAACCTTGTCATAATCCCCTGAAAGTGGGAGGATCTGGGTGTCATCTGCATAGTTGGTGTAGGTGATAGCGAGATGGTCCAGATCATCGAAAAGGGGCTTGGTAAAAATGTTGTACAGTGTGGGCGAGACACGAGACCCCTGTGGCAAGCCGCAGGTGATGGGTATGGGGTCTGCCGCTGCTAAGGGCGAGAAGACCCTCATTGTTCTGCCACTTAGGAAGGATCTGATCCAAGTTATGGCGTCCTTGGAGAAGTGTGCTGCAGTGTCAAGATGGTTGCATAGAATTTTATGATCAACCAAGTCGAACACAACTGAAAGGTCTAGAAGGAGGAGTAGAGCTGATTTACCATTGTCCCTAAGCTCATGGACTTGAGTTTTGAGATCGATGAGGGCCGTCTCCGTTCCAAGTTGTGGACGGAAGCCTGATTGTCTGGCTCCTACTAAGTGGTGTAGTTCCAGATATGTTTGCATTTGCATATAGGCCACCTTGTCCAAAGTTTTTAGAAGAAAGGGCACTGTTGTGAATGGACTATTAGTTAGTGGGTGTAGATGGATCTAGGGTCGTTTTTTTCAGGAGTGGGAGTACCCATGATTGTTTGAGGTTAGTGGGGATGATGCCGGTGGCAAAGATGAGCTTAGTTATGAAGGGTGACAGGTCTCGAGCCGCGTCCTTGATAAACTGTGCTGGGCAGAGATCCCCGACAGTTGGAGGGTTTGAGGGACAGAATAGTTCCTTCCACCTCAAGAATAGATACTTTGGAGAAGTTGAATCGGGTGGGTTGGACTTTGTTGGTGTTCACAATTATTTTAGGTGGGGATGAGTCCTTTAAAGAAACTTTTTTATTAGATATTTTATTTTGTAAGGTGGATATTCTATTGGCTAGCGCATGTTGGATGTCTGAGCACCATTTTTTATCTTTGGTACAAGTGTCTGGTATTGCTATGGGAGGCTCTATTTCTTTAAGAATAGTAAATAATTCCTTAATATTGGACTTCGCTTGTGATATGCGAGTGTCATAGGATATTCGTTTAGCTAGGCATATTTCTTTTTTGTAGAGGGAGGAAAATTTGGTAAGCTTGAGTTTGTTAGCTTCTGATGGTAGTAATTTTCACGCAGCCTCGCAGGTTCTTTTTTGTTGCCTTAGGTTTTTTAGAAATGGTGTAAACCATTTATTCAGATGGATTTTCGGCTTACTTGGTCTTAGTTTGAAGGGGGCGATCTGGTCTAAGGAGGAGGCCATCATGTTATTGTACTCCTTAACCAGGCTCTCAGGGTCAGTGCTGTCGGGCAGTGAGTTGAGGGTGGGGAGTATGGCAGGGATAAGCCTATCTACTGTAATACTCTTTTTATTTCTAGTTAGTCTGGGTGGAGCCCGGGGGCAGGTGTAGGCAGGGGTCTGTTGGTAGAGAGCATGAATGAGAGTAGGTAGTGGTCGGTCCAGGCTAGCAGTGAGATGGAGAGGATGTTGGCATTGCAGTTGTAGTCTGCCACCCAATCTAGTATTCTACCTTCGTTATGGGTGGATGTTTTGCTTCTCTGGGTGAAGCCAAGTTCGGATAGAATATTTGCCGTTGCTAAGGCGGTTGGTTGTGGCCTCACAGTCCTCCAGACACGTTTCGTATGCGGCCACATACCGGTACTCCAGTGGCTTTGCTTGTTAGAGGTGGTCTCTCTGGCCCATGCGGCCCACGCTCCTGTTTTGCCTGTCTATTATTCCACGTTTCTTCTCCCTTCTTGGGACATGTTTCTTTTAGCTTTGCTTTCTTCCTTAGTGGCCCCGCCTTGCAGGCCCTGCCCTTCGTCAAAGCAGCAGCGTTCTGCAGGCTGCCTTGGGTCTCCGCCCACCACATCAACAGCAAGGCTTCCTCCCTGGGAATTAAAGGGAGATGGGACCTGGTCTTCACAAGACCGTAACAAATACTGGTCAGAAACCAAGCCATTCCCTTTAAAGGGGACCTGCACATGATGGTCCTGTTCAACCACCATGTAACCAACACACATTGAGGATTTATAAGTGAAGGGAGGAGGGATGGAATCCTTACTTGGGCATTCCTTGTCCCCAGAGGGTGGGTACTCCCTAGTAGGATCCACTTGCCCTGTCCCGTAGGGAGAATATTGATTGGTAGGCTCACCTTTCTAGTCCCAATAGGGATGAATTCCCTGGATGTGTCACACAGTATTGCAAACCACCATTCCAATTCTCATTGAAAAGCTAACCGCTGGATAGTGTAGGGAGAGTTAGGAAGTCCCTCAGGGAGTTTAGTGAGATAAGGCGTTTGTCCTTTATGTCCTCACTCCTAGCAGTATATAGAACTAGACAGGAAGAGTCAATCTTCTGTAGCTATTAAACTTGGGTCAGGGATGTCTGGGTTAGGGGTGGAGATTCTACACTATACAAGACAGAAGAACAGCAATAGTCCCCACATAACCTTCAATAAAAACACTTAAATCATCTCAGAGACTGGAAGTGATTCTTGAGCAATTTGACATTGTGTGCATGATGTAGTCGACAAGGCATTACAGGTCCACAAAAAGGAGTCATGCACACCGTTCTATCACTTAAAGATTTCATGGCATTAGTAAAAAAAACTAAAGCCACAATGAAAGAAATGTGGCCATGTATATGCACAAATGAAATTATAGCAAAATTGAGGTAACTGGATACATACTTCTTTCAAATAATGATACTTTGCTACAGAAACTTACAAAATTGATAATACCATAGTATATGCTTTCACTACAGAAGGCAAGGCCTTTCAATGCAAAAATGGAGAAAAGCACCAACTCACTGAATTGCCACAAAACACTGCACCTAATAACCTAATAAGAATCAAACTGAAAATGTTAGTCAGGAAACTGTAGAGAGAAGCCACAATACACCAGTTAAAATTCAATATTGTTTTAGTTTGTGATTCCTACAAATGAAATTAGTACTTTGAAGTAGTCCCACTATCCATAGCTATTATCATACAGTAGAGTATCTTGGAATGTGGAGGAGTAGAGACATTACAAAATTACAGGTTGAGTACATTCTTAGTAAAATCATTTGCCAGATTTCGGTCAGAAAAAATACTCAATTTAACTATGGCATTTTTTTGACCATGGGGACAGTTACAGATTGATAGATGAAGCTTTTAATAAACATTGTATTGCTGAACTCATAGATAAGCATATAAGAAAACTTGATTTACAAAATATATGGGGAAGACAGGATACTACATTATCCAAGAAAACCCATGTCAGAAATCGATAGGGATAATGAAATCTAGTTATACAAGGTTTACAGAAAACTGTTGTAATGGCTTTGGTAACCCAGGGTGGAACTTGAGGGGTGTCACAGCTGGATGAAGGATGGAATTCCTGTGTGGAATGTTTAGGGGCAAACGAAGCCCTGGGTTCCAAAGTGTTGGATGTTTTGGGGGGGGGGGGGCTTGCTGCTCTGTAACTTAATAAAGTCAGTTACAGCTTACCTCAGTCTCCAAGCGCACCTCATATTAAAAAATATAAAACTTGAATGTTCGTAAGATTAGGGAGTATTAAGAGAACAATTTGAATGTGCTTAATTAATGCACCACACAATAATATTGCAGTTTTGTTTGGCAAATTGTAAAAGAGGAGTGGGTAGACTTAGCATGCTGCGTACCTCACATGGTTCAGGAAACAGAATGGAAATTATAATTGACAATTCTGTATGGGCCCATGGCTGAAGACAGGATTAGTGGGTCTAGATCAGGGACCTGCAATGTTTGCCTCACCAGACGTGTTGGACTACAATCCCCACCAGCACAAGACAGCATAGTCAATGGTGAGGGATCATGGGAGTAGTTGTCCAAAACATCTGGAGACACAGTTTGGAGACCACTGGACTAGATCCAAATAATATTAATAGTCAAGTGGACAGTACGATTGACATGTATCAAGTAATGAAGTATACAGAAATAATGAAATATATAGTGATCGTGATAATGCTAAAAATGATTCAATGATTGCCCTGTAGGATTCACCTGCAAAATTATTTCCAAAACATACTGTTACTTTTTAACAGATTAAGTGGAATTAAATCAGCTAATACCACTAAATTAAACAGTTTTTAAGAGGGGGGGGGCTGCTACTACAGATAATTTGGTAGAAATTAATCTCATTTTGAAATATGTGCACCCTAAAAAATGCCTCTATTGTGAATAATAATTTAAATGACATTGAAAAAGTTGATCACACTATATTATATGTAGAAATTAGTGAAATATGGAATGCCATCTAACTTTATGATATTAGTAGATTGACATATACATTGTTTGATAAGAGTATGATTAACTAAAGAAGGTAGATTATGTGAGGAAATGAAGAATGATAATGGGCCTAAACAGGGTTGC
Source organism: Ambystoma mexicanum (assembly GCF_040938575.1). Classification (NCBI taxonomy): domain Eukaryota; kingdom Metazoa; phylum Chordata; class Amphibia; order Caudata; family Ambystomatidae; genus Ambystoma; species Ambystoma mexicanum. Next base: position 844,936,845 of record NC_090941.1, on the reverse strand, counting down.
CTATAATATGAACATGAAAGTCAAAACTTGTCTGTGGGTTTCTGGCGGGATTTGTGGGCATGTGTCTTGGCGAAGCGTTGTTCCTTGTACAATTCAACACTGTTTAGCCAATCTGCAGCAAATGTTAGAACCCTTCGTACATTACTGGCTACATGACATTTCGACACCCCACCCCTTTCCCTGGATTTCCACAAAAGTTAAAATGCGTTTGTGGCCTGCCGACGAAGCCATAAACTATGCTCACCGGGAAGTCAAAAAAATGCATGAGAGGCCAATGGACCTGAGAGGCGAAGGTGAAGGCAGGTAGCATTCACAAAGTTTCTAAATTTTTCCCGCAAATTACTTTTCTAGAGGATTTCTGCAAGATGGTGCCTGCCGACGAAGCCATAAAGCCATGTTCACCGGGAAGGGAAACAAAAATGTTTGTTTCTAAACAACAAGTTTAACAAGTTTTACAATGCCGTAAACCATGGGAAGGGAAACACATTTTTGCAGCATCAGGTGAAATTACGTTTCCAGGAGATGTTTTGAGAGATGGTGCCTGCCGACAAAGCCGTAGACCATGTTCACTGGGATGGGAAAAACACATTTCTGTTTCTCAACCAATCCCGATATGAGGAAAACAACTTCCTTGAAAACTACATTTCAAGGACCTAGGATGTATGGTTTCTGAGATATTTGCACCGCAATACACCAGAACAAACCGCACCACGCAGGGTGATGCGGAACAGCGACCTACAGGATCATTCATTTTCAACAACTGATGAGTGTTATTGTGTTCGTCTACAGAACCCGGGTACGACTGCTAGTGTGCTAGTGTGTGTATATATATATATATATATATATATATATATATATATATATATATATATATATATATATATATATATATATATATATATATGAACACACACAATCAAGCATCAGATTATTTTACGGTTTGCAATCTCATTAACTTGCGAATTTGACTTTTAATGACAGAAAAGAATCAGGTATCTTAACTGGGCATTAAGTAAAGGTACCTACAATTGTTGAGAACAATTATATATATTTGGGAGTGTAAACACAAGATCATCTCAACTGGCATAAAAAAAGCAAAGGAATCCTAAACCTTGTAACCTTGTTAGGTTTAAGTGAAGTTATGAAAGAATGTATTGGCTCAACATCTTTCAAACTTCCAATGCAATTCTAAGAAATTAAAATGGCACCACTATAAATGTATGGAATGGGTGCATTATATGAAAGAATTAGTTGCATGAACAAATAGGGAGCATTATATTAAAAATGAGTTGTTTAAATCCACAAGTATTGCTGGGTTTAGACTGGACATTGGTTTAGCGAGCATTATGGTAAAATTAGAAAGAGCAATGTTATTGTCGTGGAACTCAATGGTTATAGCTGCAATCGACTCCTACATGATGATTTATTATGTGATAGTCGGCCTAGAGAACACGAAATGTGTTCCATTGTAAAAGAGATTCATGGCTTGATAATTCAAGATGGTGTTGCTTGTTCAGGTCACTAACTGAAACGATCTTCGACAATTCAGTTACAAAGAATAAGGAGGGAATCCGATTTAAAGATGTATAAAGAAAATAAAAACCTAATTCTGAATAATTTTGAGCAAGGATGTCCACAGAGATATACTTGTAAAAAATAGTAATAGCTCATTTAGACCCTTTTTCTTGACCTTAAGGCATATTTTATTGCCTTTGTGGATTAGGGAAGGAACATGAATTGGAGTTCAGTTGTTAGTTTGCTCTTGTAAATTAAGTGGATCAAGGAGAATCACCCTCACATTTATTCATCACAGGATGTAGCTGAATTTGGGAGTGAAAATGTTTGGGGACATTTTAAAATACATTTAATTTAAGTATAACAACATTTTTACAAGCGAGAATATATTGCTGTATGCACATTATATGGATTTTGAATTTTATTCTTTGAAAGAATGTGTTACTAAGAAAATTATAACAAAGACAAAATGGTAATTTAGTATTTGTAAACCTGTTAGCATTACAAAAAATACAAATACATTAGTTAATACAAGAAATGAAAAACAATCAGCCTGTTTAGACATATGTAATATTACAGAAAAGACATTTAATACCTTCAAAACATTCATTTGTGAACACTGTTGCACTAGCAACAAGGGTAAGATCAACATCTTCCAATATATTGATACTTCTCCCATGCAATCATATACAAATGTAAAACATTGCATTTCTTGCAGTTCCAATGAACAATGCAAAAGTACATGTCACAGAATAACACATTAAAATGTCATGTGATAAGGAAAATGTACATTGCAAAAATAATTGCACAAATATTACAGGAATTAAAACATAATACGGAACAAGGTCATGTTACATTCCTAGACATAGACCAAAATATACACGACTGCTTCTTTGGGGTTGAAAGAGAAGAGGCGCTCATTGAAAACACTCAAACCCCCAGTCAAAGATTTAACCAGTACTAATAAAGAGAAAATATTGTGAGAAACCAGAGGTTATCTCAATGACTAGTCCCTGAGGATCTGCCATCCTGGTGTCCAGGACACGACCATCGGTTTTGGACCCAATTCCTGGGAGTAGACCAGTGTGGGCGGATCACCTGGGTGAGGGGTCTTCAGGGAGTGGGACACCTGATGCGAGATGCAGTATCCCCCTTGCCCCCGCAACACCTTCACCCATCCTACCAGGTAGAATACCTGGGAACTTTACCCCCCACCTTTTCCTACACGAACACTTTCACACAGACAGCCCGCCCAGGGAGAAAACAGACACATACCCGAGGAATACACTCGACATATCCCACTGCTATGCTCAGGCAAAGTCAGGCAATTACTTTTGAGAATTCACACTTGACTTCCATTAAGCTTCAACACACCGATAAAAGGAGGAGCACTAGAGCACACTCTGAGCGAGGCAAAACACACGAAGGAGCAGCGTTTTCCAGGCAATGGCTGAACGAGGGGAGGAGAAATGCGGCAAAACGAGAAGGGAGATCGAGGAGGGAGATACCCTTGACCTTGTTGGCGAGAAGCCGTTACTTTCCAGAAGCCTTCAGATTAAAAGGTGTAAAGCCAGGAAACCAGACTGAAGAATCCTGCATTGTGTGTCAGAGATACCTGGGGACCTCCTGCATGACTGGCCGAGTCAGGGAGATGCAGCAGCCGCCGTGGTACCGTCCTTGGCTCCAGGATCAAAGCAGCATCAGAGAAATCAACACAGCCGGTGAGTTGGGAGACCAATACAAGACCGGTCTGTGTTGAAGTCAAGGTTGAAAGCAGAAACATTGTATTAAGAGCGAAGAATATTAACAAGTGTGATGAAAGATGTGAGTAAAGCTCAACTTTAATAAGAATCAGAGAAGGTACGATACAAAGTAACAGAGTGGTCCAGCACCACGGGTGTGCGCAATCGAAGGTCTCTGTTTGAGGTATCCAGCCAAGAATTGTCACAAGTGAAAGTAAAGTTTAAAGGTGAAACTTATGAGTCAACTATCCTGACATATCATTTCTTGAACACTTTTCTTTTGCATACATCATTTTCCCACACTATTTGTTCTTAGAGGTAAGGATTGGAAATAGGTTTTTTAGTATAGGCTCTTTTATTTTGACAGATACTCCACTAGGACTGTGTTATTTATTATTTGATTATCAGAGCTTGCTCCCATCTTTAGATGTAGGCTTAGCTAGGCGTTCAACCAACCCATAGAAGTTCAATAAACACCCTTGAACTGTGATCACTTGTGTCGGTCTTCATTGTTTGATACCATGCCTTCCTTACAATGCACACAACAAATTACAAATATAATCTAGAAAGTTAATACCCCTTGGACGAGTGTGAATGCTGTCCATGCACATTTTACAAGAAAACAAATAATAGTTTAGTTTAGTGTAGATGAAAAAAATAACAGACATGGAAAACAAAATGTGTTTTGGCATAGTCATATTTATTCTTTGACATGCATATTCTACGGGATGGTCAGGTAAAAATCAGCCTGTACGGTTTTACCAAATTAGAGAAAAATGTATAACCATCAACAACCATAGCAAATAACATGGAGGCGGAACCCATCCTACCCCATTAAGCAAGCCTCAATTTATATGAAAATAATAATTAGTTTGTCTATTCAAACAAACTTTGGAATAAAACCAGTAAATGAATTAGTCACATCCATACGGGGTAAAGGTGTCTATTTACCCTTAAACATTCATACAACCTCAAAAAACTAGGTGTTAAACATATTATCGATTGTAAATGGAGTTTCACCCAAAAAAATGAAACTATTTGGCAAGAGCTAGTTGACTTGCACAAATCGCTTGAGGCGCACCCATGCGTGAACAAAATGACAGTTAACACAGTTAAATATAAAAGGTCAAATGCACATAAATGTAGAAGAAACCACAAAAGGGATAGATGCACAACTTGGAAAAGTCTATTTCATACTGGGCAAACATGTTTATGAAGAATGCATCATGCATCCATATCACTCTTGTGATGTAATGGGTGACTCAATTGGACTATACCAAATGTGACAAACTGAAGGGTCTTTAGCAAGCGTTTTGGCTAAACATTTAGAGGAAACATGCTTTCCACAATTATTCTCAACCGGTTGTGGTAGACTATTAGATGACAGACTAGTCAGAATCTCTACCTCTGAGTACAGAGCAAGTTGCATGCAATTCTATTGATTAATAATTTCGGCTAAGTCAGAACTATATGAAAGTGAATTTGCTGTTTTGTGTTATGGTATAGAACAGAAATTAAACACAGATATGGCACAGAAACCAGGCTGCATCCACTTTAGTATAAAAGTCTGCATCTACCGATCAAGGTTTAGAAAGCAGTATAACAAACATGATGCAGAACTCAAGAGCATTGTTTCAAGTACTATTCAGAACTTGGTTGCATGTTACACAACCTAGGATCACCAAGAACGTTTTTAACGTTTACTTGTACTCAATATGCCTGGGTAGAACTTATCATCTTCCTCGAGTTTGCCAACAGCCACCAACCAAACATACAAAGCATGATTCCCACTTAATGGTGTGCAGTGGACCTATTAAATGTATCTAGACACTTTCACCATCTGTTTTTAACAATATTAAATAGCATTCTAAAAACTGAATTTCGTACAGTAGGTATAATTATATACTATTTTTGGCTTACAGACAATAAAGCTCTAGGGGCACGACACATCCTTCTGGTAGTGTAAGTTAAAGGACCATACTGATGTGACGACGATATTATTGAAATGAAAAGGTGACTCCGTTTCTTGACAAATGCATAACATGTGACATTTTGAATGAAAATCCCAATCCAGATTCAGAACAAAGTCAGTAAATACCAAATAGAGTCTTTAAAATCATATTGTAAAATAATCTTCAAATCACAACCAGCATTATCATAAACAATGCTGTTTTGGCTTCCTCAGAAAAGAACGCCTTGACACTATAATTAATATCCTCAGCAGTCTTATGAATTAAAATGAAACTCTGGTACACTCTACATCAATGGCTATACCCCATTCATCTCAAGTATATGGAATGCTAACATTGTTGCCCAGTTTGTTGCAGATAACTCAATGGCAGTGAGTTAATACTTGTACATTACACAGGCAGCCAAATTTCAACTGCAAGATCTCCAGGTAGGAAATGCTCATTAGAAAAGCCTTGCGTCCAGATGAACAAGTTACTTACCCATGGTAACGTTCGACTGGATGTCTTTCCCACGTATTCCTCATCTTTTGACATGTGTTGTCCAACTTCAGCTGCTTCGGAAATATTTTTTTTCCGGCAGATGGCTCTGTGCGTCGGTGGCGTCGACTCCATGTCCATATATAGGACGCGCAGCCCCTTTGGCTACCGTTCTTGTTTTTCCCCTTTTACAGCAGAAATACCTGCAAAATCATGGGAATGACTGTACTCAGCCTTGAAGGGACGGAAGCTGTAATAGCATGGGAAATTCTACTGTGGGGTAGGCTAGGAGGGCGATGAGGAATACGTGGGAGGAACATCCAGTCGAAAGACCATTACCAAGTAACCTGTTCTTCGAATTGATTGTGTCCTGCCACGTATTCCTCATCTTTTGACAGACTCCCAAAGCAGTATTTGATCTGTAGCAGGGAGGAGAATTTGACTTAAATGTTTTCATGAACCCAGTGCAGGACTGCTTTACTAAAGGTACCATCCAGACAGAGGGAAGATTCCAGGCAATAATGCTTTGTGAATGTGTGAATAGTAGACCACGTTGCTGCTTCACAAATGCATTTAATTGGTACACCCCTTTGCATGGCTGTAGAGGTAGCCATTGCTCTGCTAGAATGTGCCCTTAAACCTTCTGTAGGCTCCTTTCCTGCCAACCTATAACATTCTGAAATGGCCATAATTGTCCATCTGGATAAGGTCTGCTTAGAGACAGCCTGACCCAGTTTATGACCCGTACATCCGATGAAAAGTTGGTCATCAATATGCAGTTTTGACATTCTAAATATATAAAAGCTTAAAGCTCTACGAGGTTCCAACCTATATAGTCTTTCCTCCTCCTTGCCAGATGAGGTGGGGGATAGAAAGAAGGCAGAACAATGTTCTGTCCTATATGGAAATCAGAAATGATTTTGGGCAAACATGAAGGTTTGACCCCTAGAACAACCCTATCCTTGTGGAAGATAGTAAAGGGTGGCTTGGACGAAAGTGCCTGCAACTCGCTCACTCTACGGGCCGATGTTAGAGTAATATAATGGTTTTGAAGGTGAACAACCTTAAAAGGACATGAATGTAAAGATCCCAAACTGGAACCTGGAAAGGAGTTGGGGGGAACACATTGGTGAGTCCCTTTAAAAATTGTGTCACCAGTGGAATTTTGAAGTAGGAACATACTTCTGACTAGCACCCCCAGTTGGACAGCGCCGCCAAATAGCTGTTAGTAGTACCAATCTGGAACCCACGTTGGCCAAAGATAGCAGAAAGGATAAAACCTCTGGTGTTTTACACATAAAAGGATCTACATTCTTTTCTCTACATCAGTTGCAGAATTTATTCCAACGGCAACGGTACAAAGACTTTGTTGCTGGCTTTCTTGCCGAAAGCAAAATCTCCATTACGTCATCCGGGAGGTCCCAATCCTTGTATCTCAACCTTTCAGAAACCAAGCGTGAAAGGTTGAGTGGCTTGACCTCTGGATGGAGAACACAACCCTCCTCTCACGAGAGTAGGTCCTCTCTTTGTGGAAGACGTATTGGAGGGCAGATGGACATGTCCAGAAGGTTCGGGTACCACGTTCTCCTGGCCCAATCCTTGGCAATGGGGATCATTTGTTTCCCAAACTTTCTCAACCTCCTGAACATTTGAGGAATGACGGGAACTGGAGGAAACGTATACAGTTGTGGAAATTCCCAGTCCACCACGAACGCCTCCTCTAGAGCTCCTCCTGGGGGGAATTTCCTGGAGCAGTACAGATGGCACTTCCGGTTGACACAAGTCGCAAACAGATCCACTTGCAGGGTTCCCCAAAGGGTGAAGATCTTTTGAAGGACTTCTTGAGCAAGTTCCCACTCGTGGGAGACTGTGCTCTGCCTGCTCATAGCATCCGCCGCTGTGTTCTCCTCTCCGGCGAGGTGAACTGCCAACAGGGATTCCTTCTTGAATTGCCCAGAACCAGAGCTTCATTTCCTCTCTGCACAGTGGTAGTGACCCTACACCTCCTCTCTTGTTGAGGTAGTACATGGCCACTGTGTTGTCCGTCATTAGCAGGACATTATTTCCCTGTATAGAGGGCAGAAAGGCTTTCAGCGCTAGTATGATTGCCCTCAGCTCGAAAAGATTGATATGTAGTTTGGACTCCGATGGAGACCAACGACCGCTGACCGTCAGATCGTTGATATGTGCTCCCCACCCAGTGAGTGAGACGTCCGTTACTACTGTTATCTCCGGCCAAGGTTGCCAAAAGTGTTTTTCCTTCAGAACGTTGTCCTCGCAGGCCCACCACAGAAGATCCTGCGAGACCCTGCTTGGAACCTGAAGTAGGTCTGACAACTTTCCTGAGAACTGGGACGATTGAGTTCTTAGAGCCCATTGAGAGGACCTCATTCTCAGGCGGGCTTCTTGCACCAGAAAACTTCAGGATGCCATGAGGCCAAACAACCTAAAAAAAAATGAAGGCCGGGAGACGCTGGGCAGTCTTTGAAGAGTGTGGCAGGTGACGTTGAGATGATCCAGGACTTGTTTTGGAGAATGCGCCCTGATCAGCCAATCATCCAGGTAGGGGTAGAGGTGAATCCCCCCTCTCTGGAGACTCGCTGCCACCACCGCCAGCAGTTTGGTGAAAACCCTTGGGCGGAGGTCAGCCGAATGGCAGTACTTGAAATTTATAATGATAACCGCCAACTGCGAACCTCAGGTATATTCTGTGCTTGAGATGTATCGGCACATGGAAATAAACATCCTGAAGGTCCAATGACACCAACCAATCCTGGAGTTGGAAGGCCTGAAGGACCTGAAAAAGTGTGAACATCTTGAACTTGTCCTTCCTGAGGAACTTGTTCAAGTATCTCAAGTCCAAGATGGGTCTCAGTCCAGCGGCCTTCTTGGGTATTGGGAGATAAGGTGAACACCATCCCTTGTTCCTCTCCGCTACAGGCACTGGTTCTATAGCGTCTTTCTCTAGCAGAGTTAACATCTCCTGCACAAGGAGCGGATCCGGAATCATCAAAGAGTGGTTCCCCGTTGGATTGTTTTGAGGTCTCCTTATAAAAGGAAGGCAGTAACCGTGGGCTAAGGTTTCTAGAGCCAAAGCAATCAAAGTAATGTCTCGCCACTCTTCTAGATGCTGAGACAGCCTGCCCCCCCCCACTGGTGAACTGTGACTCATGACCTTAGAGAGGTTTTGAGGGTGGTGAAGCAGCGGCAGATGGTAAGGAAGCCGCTGCTTGAGCTGGCTTTTCACCCCTTCCCCGTCTCCACAAGGAAATCTTCTTTGGCCCCTTTGACTGGCCATTCCTCTCACCCTTCCAACTGAGGAGTAGTAACAAAAAGATCTACCCCTCCAAAGTTGTCCACTAGGTCGAAAAGGCAGAGGTTGCCTAATAGCGGCACCTAAACGTTTGGCTGCCGCCTTCGAGGTCTGCAACTTCTCAAAACTCTAGTCAGCCTTGTTGCCAAAAAGGTGAGATCCGTCAAAGGGCATGTTGAGAAGTCTGGATTGCACATCTGGTGCAAAACCAGCCTTCCGCAACCACACAAACCTGCGCATAACAGGGCTGGTAGCAATGGCTCCGCTGATGCTATCAGCAGAATCCAAACATGACTGAAGAGACTCGCACATAACCTCCTTGTTGTCTCTAACTACGGCTGGAAATGCGGCCCCATAGAGTGAACGTAAACTTTGCGAGGGCACAAGTGGATTTGGCAGATTTGAGTGCCATACTCCCTTCTGAAAATCCCTTCCTTGCCAATCCATCTACCCGCTTGTCGTCCCCATCAGGAGGGATGGTAGGGTAGGCCGCTTGTTTAGATATCACAGTAGCTGCCTGCACCACCAGACTCTCTGGAGTAGGGTGTTTCGACTGGTAGTCGGATTCACTACTGGAAGGGCGGTACTTCTTGGTCAGGTTTTTATTAATAGCCGGCCTGGTCTACTGTGTGTCCCAATTCATCGCCAACCTTTTCTGCAAGGCAATGTGGAATGGTAAAATGGGATCTGACTGTGGACCGTTGTCTAAAATATCAGTAAGGTCATCTTGTTCGTACGGTATTGGAGGTCTACTCCAACCCACGTAGTCCACTACCTTTGACATGAGTTGCCTGTAGGATGCATCTGCACGCTCCCAAATTGGTTGGTTTCCCAAATTCCAATTCAAGTGAGATACCCACCCCACATACAGTCTGCAGGTTGTCAGAGGTCCCTCATACTGGACTCCTCTGAAATAAAACTCTCAAGTACATTAGGCATACCATATTGTAGGCCAAATGGGGCCTCTTCATCAGACTGCCCATCCTCTTCATAGATGGAAGAAAGAGACTTAGCATAGTCTTTCCTGGGTAGTAGGACACATGTTTTCTCAGGAATCATGGGTTTCGTTAGTAATGGGTTCAACGCTGGACTAGTCGACAAAACCTTTTTTATCAGCGCCATTGGTTTAGCCGGCAATGATGGCGCAGCCCGCGTCACAGGTGTTGATGGCGTTGACGACCTCGACTTATGCTTGCAGCTCGACTGATCCTTCGATGAGACTTCATCGGATGGAGACCTCGAGGACTCACAATGCGGATCGAGTCTTTGTCCCGGGATCAAAGGATTTAGGTTGAGCCCATTCCTTCCCGGCTTCTTTCGAAGGCACGGTAGAAGCATGGCTTGGAGGCTTTTGTTTGAAGAATATTTTGAGCATCTCTGCTCGGAAGGCCTCCCACTCGTCCGGAGCTGACTTTTTGATTGGAAAAGCAACTCTCTCTCTCTCGAGGGAAGCGTCTGACAACAAAGTCAACGAAGGAGACCTACGGCGCCTTCTAGTCGATTTCTTCAAGGATGAAGAAGAGTGGTGTGAGCCACTGCTCCATCTCGACCGCTTGGCATTCTTCCTCCGAAGAGAGTCGCCTCTCGACACAGTCGAAGGTTTCACGGTCCAGGTAGGAGATTTAGGGATTCGGCATACCTTCAACCTCCCCTTCCATTCCTTCAAGGCCTTTCCAGTCATAGACTGGCATTTGCAGCAGTCGGAGGTGTCATGGTCCGCTCTGAGGCACCACAAACTGATTCGGTGGAGATCGGTCAGAGATATTTTCAACCCGCAATCCCGACACTTTTTGAGACCGGACTTCGGTGTTGTTAGTGTCGATGATGAAGACATCTCGATCTCCAAATAGCAAAGTCATTATAAGAGTGAAGAAGCATGCCGTATTTCTTCGAAGCTATTGCGGAAAAACAGAACTGAAGCCAATGGGCGCTGCGCGTGCTATATAGGCCTTTGATTACATCATCCTTTTTTTTGTAAAAGTTTCTTTATTGTTTTAAGCAACAACCAACACAACCAGGCAAATACCCCCCTCATCTCCCCACCCCCGAACAGTAGACTCACAACTTCACCCTCACAAACATTCGGATCGTACACAGGTCACCGCCATACACCCAGCCAAGTCCAAAGAGGGGAGACCACTGGTCATGCCTCGCTCTAAAGGCGATAAAGTACATATTCTTCTTCTTCCCCCAATCAGCTAGATAAAGATCTGGGGGAGTATGTAGCCCACATCCTGTCCGTTCGGTATTGTCTATATAGGGGCCAATAATCAAACGGACGACTGGTCCTCTGCAGTGTTGAAGCAAACATGAACTCCTGCCTCAATCCTTCCCCAAAAGTTCCTAATACAAAGACAACTCCAGCAGACATGAACAAAATCTGCACGGTCTGCACCACACCTTTTACATACCGATGTCCGATCAAGGAAGAATTTGCTGAGTGCAAGCGGGCAATAGTAGGCCTGATGAATATATTTATAATTGATCAATCTATATCGAGAATTGAAGGAGACATATCGAGTCTGTAGGCAGACGGACTTCCATTGTTACCCACTTAGTGTTTTCCCCAATACAGCCTCCCACACATTCTTACATGCCAGTTCTTGTACCGCCCTCCCATTCCTCACCAGTCTATAGATGGTGGATAACAACCTCCTCCCTGACATGGGCTGAGCCACATAACATAAGGCCGGTGAAACAGGTGGGGACCTTAGGAACTCTGGCCATTTCACCCTGATGATACCCCTCAACCTATAATAGTGTAGTAGAGTGACTGCATCGGTATCCCCTCTAGCGCACAGGTCGCTCCACTGAATGAAGCACCCACCCTGTACCAGATCCCCCAGAGTTTGGACCTCTCATGCGTGAGTGGAATCCCCGCTACATTGTACACTGGGAACTCCGGGAGTAAGTGAGGCGTGGACTGCAATAATTGGCACAGTCTTTCCCAGGCCCTGCATGTTATCTCTACCGGCTGGATCTCATCCCTCGGGACCGGGTCTCTCTCACCCCACAGCAGACCCATTAGGGCATCCGGGTGGGCCAGAGCTTTAGCCAGTAGGGCATGTGGGGAGTCCAAGCTAGAAGGGTTCCACCCAGATATATACTGTGCCTGTGCCGCAAGCAAGTACAAATATACATCAGGGTACACCATGCCGCCCATTTCATAGGGCCGGGTGAGAGTATCGCAAGCTATCCTGGGTTGTTTTCCAGCCCACACCAGTCTCGTAAGCATTCTCCTAACACGAGCCCAGTAACCAGTAGGGGCCACACCGGGACATTGTTATATATATATACAACAGTTTATGAAGTATCACCATTTTCGCCAATGCCATACGAGCAGCTTGTGAAAGAGGTAATCGAATCCATGCCTCCACCTTCAACTCCAAGTGTTCTAACGGGCAACATAGTTATCCTCATATAGCCTATCCCTGGACACCATGATCCCCAGGTACCTCATGCCAGTCGGTCGCCATTGGAAATCATCACCCACATCAGTCCTTTGTAACTCAGGAGTTGGGGGGAGGACTTCAGATTTCCCCCAGTTGATCTTAAACCCGATAGTTCCCCAAACCTGGTCACCTCCTGTATGAACGGAGGAAGATTCTGGCACGGTTGCTTAACACAAAGGAACACATCATCAGCATATAAAGATATGATGGAGAGATGTGGGCGCGCATATATTCCACGTTGCACATGCAGCTCGCGTATATGACAGGCCAGGAGCTCCATCGCTAAGGCGAACAGAGCTGGGGAAAAGGGGCATCCCTGCCGTGTGCCACGCGTGGGATATATCTTTGCCGACATAAGCCTGTTTGTATATACTGCGCTCTCGGGGCCGTATATAACAACCTAATCCATTTAATATATGTCAGACCCAGGCCAGACCGGCAGAGAACTTCAAAAAGGAAAGGCCACTCAACCGAGTCAAACGCATTTTCCGCGTCCAAAGCCGCCACCACCATCGGTATTGCAGGGTTAACGTTATAAATAAGTGTAAAGAGACGCCTCCAATTATTTTGTGTGGAGCGACCAGGGATGAATCCGGCCTGATCTGGAAGCACCAAGGCCGACATGTGGGGGAGTATACAGTTCACCAGAATCTTGGCCAGTATCTTGTTGTCTGTATTAATAAGCGAAAGGGGCCGGTAAAATGAGAAACATAGCGGATATTTGCCCGGCTTCAACAACAGAGTAATTAACGCAGATCTTGTGGATTCCGGGAGGGTGCCATTGGCCATGGCGCCTTCAAACATTGCAAGGAAATGGGGAATGACAAGATCTATGTACGCCTTGTAGAATTCAGCAGTAATTCCTTCAAGACCAATAGCCGTTCAAACCTCCTCTTCAGTGATCGGAGCGTTAAGAGCAGCGCCCTGCTCGGGGTCCAGCCAACCCAAAGCTACTTCATCCAGATATCGCAGCAGAGCATCGTGTCATGGTGTGGGACGTGACATGTACAACTGCTCGTAGAAGAAGCGGAATTCGTCATTAATCCCCTTAAGATCCTGCACCCGATTCCCGTTCCAATCTGTGATTTCGACTACACTCGCAGTCAGGCGTTCTCTACGAATGGCCCAGGCCAACGTCTTACTAGGCCTATCCCCCTCCCTGTATTTCGGCGCCAGTATTGGGTCCACCAGATACCCGTCTTCGCTTTGTCACATGCCAGCTCATGCAGCCTCTTCTATTTGCCCTTAGTTCTTTACGTAGCTGAGGTGTATCCCGGATGCTCTGCTGCTTTTCCCCATCTCTAATAACATCTTCTAATGTCCTCATGGACCTTCTAATGGCTCTTAGAACCCCCCCCTCTCTAGAGATGCAGCACGCGCATATATAAACCTTAAAAAACCTCCCAAATTATACCCGGGTCCGATACCGAGCCCACATTAGTCTGGAAGTACATATCTATATCCTCCCTATTTCAGTCTTAAACACTCCGTTGCCAAGGGCAGCTGCCTTAAAGCGCCAGCGTAACGAATCGAGCAACTGAGTTGTGGGCTCGGATCTGACCAGGACTGGCGAATGGTCGGACAGGATTCGTGATAGAATAGTGGCTTCCGTGGGAGCAGTGGACATCACGTAGTCTATTCGCGATGAACTCCCATGTACCCCAGAGTGGAACGTGTATTCCCTGACAGTGGGATGCAAAGTCTGCCAAACATCATGTAACTCATGCGTCTGCAAGATATTAACCCCCGCCCTGGCCGCCCGGGGAAGGGAGAGTTGCGTTGACATAATTCTGTCCATAGCTAATGTGAGGGCCAGATTAAAATCACCTGCCCAAATTATCTCATCACCCAGTAAATGTATGAAGATGGCTGGCACACTCATAAAAGAATTCTGGTGGTTCCGTATTCGGGGCATAAACATTTATAATCAGGAGCTTAGTTCCCAACACCTCACCTGCCAATGACAGAAACCTCCCTCCCTCCCTCATCCCGCACCTGCTCATGCAACTTAAATTGCAGTGACCTATGTATGTAGGTAGCCACGCCCCTGGAATGGTAGGAGACGGAGGAACCATATCTATGAGAGTTCCACCTGGAGAGACTAGGAGGAGACTCACCTTTATTAAGGTGAGTCTCTTGTAAACACAGTATATTCACCCCATAATTCCTATCATAGTTGCCTATCAGTAGCATCTTCTTATGATTGGTGAACCCACGAATGTTCCAGGACATTAAAGATATGATCGTTCTACGACTAACCTTCCCGGGATTCTGGGTCATTCAACTGGCACATAATGGATCGCATTACAACTTCCCCCGAAATAGGTAGGTAGTACTGACTCCTTACCCCTGCCGGTGAACACGTTCCTACAATTCTCAACACACATCTGACATGAAGTCCTCACCCGAGCCAACCTGGCAACAAAAACAGAACCAAAACAGCACCCTCCCTCCCCATCCCACTGTTAGGCAGAAACCTGTGCAGTTCCCTTAGGGAACACTGCAAAAGATTTAAGACTACAGGTGTTGGAAGTAAACCCACTTGATAGCAGTCTGTACCACCCAGATTTACCTGGTAGCTGTGGCTGAGCAGTCAGACTTCCCTCAAGAAGAGTTAGACAGTATGCAAAGTATACTCAATAGGTACCCAGATACAATAATACAAGCAAACACTGACCAGAGCTTTGGTATCAAAGTATATAATTATTTATTTGAAAACACACGGTTTGAAACACTCCAGCACTCTTCTTGTAAAATATTCTAAACACAGTTACTATTGTAATATATACACCCCTTTTCCCTTATCAGATAACTCACAGTCAAACACCACTTATTTTCATACAGAGGTGAGCGCTTAACTAGATGGCACTCCAATAAGTTTGAGAGAAAGGGAGGGAAAAATACAGAATATGGAAAGGTACACCACTCTAAGGTTCAGGAACACTGTTAGCAAGGCAGAAGAGCAAAAGTCACTGGTGAGCCAAAGTCCAAAGGCTGGGCCCACTCTTAGAGAGAGCAGAGCACAAATGCGCCCAAGATCACACAGTTACACTAGGCTTTGAAAGTCTTGCAGAGGGTTCAAAAAGAGTTTAGAGAGGCTTAGGATAGTTTAGCCAGGGTGCCCCAGGCTAACCCAGGTTCGAAAGCCGGGCACTAAATCTACCCCGTACAGTCGGTAGCAAGGGAAGCCAGGCGGGACACGGTACCTTAAGTGGGAAGGATCCTCCAGCGGTGGCAGTTGTTCCTGGTAGTGGGTGCAAGTTGCGTCGTCGTCCAGGGGAAGAGAAGATCTCGACTTGGAGGAAAGATAAAGGTCGTTGCACTACCAGGGAAGAAACCAGCCGTGGAGTTTTCCGGTTAAAGGTGGTACCTTTGTTTCGCGGTCGTGGTAAAACGTGGTATTCCGGTTGCCGGGGTGCTTGGCACAGGCAAGGCGGCCACGAGGTATGTCGGGAAGGGGAAAAGACGGTGAAACTGGTTATCCCCACCAGTCAAAGGAAGAAGACTCTCCGGCGGGAGATCTCCTCTGTTGTTGGGAAAAGTGGTGAGACGGTCCAGCAGGTCTCCACCGGTGGTGGTGTCATGGCAGGTCGGCTCAGCTTCTCCCTCGTCGGATTCTTAGGTCCTGTGGCGACTTCTGAAGTTCCAGTCCCCAAAGCCCTGCTTTTATGCAGAAAACCCCCATTCACTCAGCCTAGCTGTCACTCAAACATGCTAAGTGGTGAGCCGGCCGGCTCACCACTTGGGCCAATCAGGACGGAGTGCGACTCGAGTTGCCTAGGCAACTCAGTCCAGGGTGCCTAAATCCCCCTCCACCCCTCCTAAGTACCCCAGACAGAGTGGCACCACTTTGGAGGGCTTCTGTGGAGAAGCCCGCCAAAAAGTGGAACAAAGGGCTCGACTTGGGTTGGAGTCACAGAAGAGAACACAAACGCCATTTCAGAATCAGGTTTTGGCAAAAAATACCAAACGGAGAATTAATATTAATTAAATAAACCGGCGGTATGTTCGAGGCTACCGTAAATAATTAAAAAAAGATAGTAGCCTAAAACAATGGGAAATCGCATAGGAAAATATTTGCGGTTGAATATAAAAAGTAGTATCCAGCCAAAACTCGATCAGGGGGACGGAGACGTGCCCCCTCGACTAACAGACCCTGGGGCAATCGAATTGCCCCAGCCAGTACGTCCACAATATGATGGTTTGTACTGGTTCTGTTCAGAATTTAAGACTAGTAAAGTCAATGGTGACTTTACATGCCCCGGGAGACAGTCAGTCCCAGGGTATGGAGTCTATACTGGGGGGTCACTATGACACCCCTGTGTCACTGCACTGAGGGTGCTGTGTAACACACATCACAAGAACACATGAAGCCCTATGGAGTAAAAGACCCCATAGCCCATTAAACACATCTAGATTCAAAGAAACACACTCAAATCATGCCCAAGAGTGAGGGTAAAAGAGTCTCACTCTTGGCAGGAGAAAAAAATAAACCCCAAAAAATCTAGCAAAGCTGCTGGGGGACTCACTAGGTTAGGAAATTCAGCCTAAACAGAGAATTCTCCCTAACACCCACCCACGCCAGAAACAAGAACTTACCGGCACCCAGTACCCACCCCCCCTTTCCCCACTTACACCGCAGTGTCTACGGAAACTGGGGCTCTGAGGGCAGCCCAAGTGCTCCTTGCGGCAAAAACCATATAAAACACCTCTCCCTCCCACCCGCCGCTCCCCCAATTCTCATAATGCCATTGTTCTTCCCGCGTGCATATAGTTCCCATGTCAAAGGATCTCCAATTGAGATCAAGGCGGGTGCCATGGCGATCCCCTCGGCTCCGGCAAGTTTCTAGCATGCTGCTCCGCTGCCTCTGGTGTAGTAAAGAATACTGATGACCCATTATGCTGCACACGTAGCTTGGCCGGGTACATCATTGAGTACTTTATCCCCTTACACCTCAGGATACTTTTGGCTGTCTGAAATGTCTTCCATTGATCCTGGACCGCTGGACTAAAATCTGGGAACATGCGTGTAGTTGAGCCCTCCCAGCGCAATTCCCCTTCTCCCTGGCCATTCGCAGTATGGTATCTCTGTCGCGATAGCAAAAGACTCTCGCAATGATGGGGGTCTTGGTGCCAGGGAGCGCTGAGGGCGCTCCATCATATACATCCCGGACAGCGAGGGGTTGTCAAGTACGTCCAGCAGCAGCTGCTCCACAAACTTTTCCATGTTAGCAATGTCTGATTCAGAGCAGCCATATCTATTTGTTCAGGCGCTGAAGTTTGTGGAATGGCTGCCCGAGCCTGGACATGATCAGTGCGGGCAAACTGGTCCATCCTCGCCTGCTTCTTCTGGTTGCCCATATTATCAGTGTAGGAGTTTGCCAGGCTGCCACCTCCACACCACTTGTCACAGTGCAAACGCCAGCACCATGTCAGCCACCTTACTGGAACAGCGCCTTGGTCCATTCAGGTTGGTCAAGGAGATCCACCCCCGTCCAGGACCTTCCCCACGGGTTCACCAGGCCGTTTCACCCTATCCCGCCTGATGATTAGAGGGTGGACCAAATTGCGTCCAGAGGATCCACTACCACAGGCGCCCATCTACCGGGCAGATAATACGGTATCAGCCAAAGTCTACTGCGCAGGGACAGGCCATGTCGCGGGCGGGCAGCCAGATGTCCAGCCACAAGCTACCGCACTGTATGCACGCTGTTCAGTGCCCAGCCGCCACTCTGCAGTTCCAGCAGTCCATCCGGGACAGGAGCGGGGGTGCCCTCCACTCAGATCCACAGTCAGGAGAGGCCCCCTGAGCCTCAGGAGCCGCCACCTGTAGTGCCCAGCAGTTCTAGCTCCTCATGCCCCGGGCACCGCATGTATCAGGATTTGTCCCGTCTCTGGGGTGGGGGGGCTCCAGACAGGACAGGAAGAGCCTCCCCTTGACTGCACGCCGCGCGCAAGGAAGCACCGCCGTGCACCGCAGTCCTCGTGGGCCGGGGCCCTCTCTCAGCCGCTGCCTCTCACGCCGCAGCGCTCCACACCAGCAACGCTGTTTTCTGTGCTGATAAGCACCTCTCCACCTCCGGAGGCAGGCAGTCTCAGCTGCACCAGCTCGGTTCGGCTGCCGCAATACCCGCAGTCCACAGCCGAGTAGGCGGCCCTTCCCCCATATGCCGATCCGGCGCCTCTGCTCTTCTCTGCCGCGGTCTCCAGAGGAAACGGGTCGCGGCAACACTCAACCCGCCAGTGCCCAGATGATTAATCTGCACGCTGCCATAATTACTGGGGAAAGGAGGAAAAGGATATGTCACCAGGATTTATGTCTGCCGTTGCCGGAGCGTTTCAGACAGCAGCCATCTTGGTGTGCTGCGCAACAGCGCCCCCCTTTGATTACATCATCCTTGATGGAGTCCTTCGAGGGACAGAGTTGACGACATCGACGCACAGCGCCATAAGCCGAAATGTTTTTTTCCGAAGCAGCTGAAGCTGGACAACACATGTCAAAAGATGAGGAATACGTGGGAGGACACAATCCAGTTGAAGATCAGTTTATGGGTAAAACACTAGCCCGTGAATGTGGCACTTATGAAGCAGAAGACAGTTTACCAGAAAGAGGCTCGATTGTATCTATAAAGTGGGCAAGCATCTTGAAAACGAGTCCTAAAATCATTTCATGAAATTGAAATGTTAGCATAACTGACCCAAAAAGTATTCATATTCTAAAAAAATAACTTGCTTCATGATCACTATTCAGCTTGATCAGACGACTTAGAGGATATTTTATATGAAACTTTACAAAACATTACATGGGGACTGTGAGATTTTATATGAAACTTTACAAAACATTATATGGGGACTGTGAGAAGAAGGTATTCTCACCCCTAGTCCCCTTGGGTCCTCTATGCAGGTGTCCAGGGAAAGGCCACCGCTTTTGGATCCTTACCCTGGCGGTGAACAAGCGAGGGAGGATCACCTGGGTGGAGGGACATTGGGGACTGGGTGGGTGGTGTCCTTGGGCGAGTCATAGTATCCCCCTTTCCCTATTGACAATCAACTGGACCCCTCCCAAACCTTCATGGGTTATTGTGCGTCAGCTTCCCTCATTCCTTCACCTGTGACAATTGACAGTACTGGGATGAGAAAGAGGCAACCAAGAGCAATGCAGACTATGCTCTTTTCCCACCATGGTACTGGGACGAGGAAGATGCCTGCTGAGAGTTGTACAGGTCAGGCATGTCCCATTAATTGTGGTCATGCAGGGCCAATTGAACATTCACACCTGCAGCCTGTCAAAGGGATGCAAGTGTATAAAAAGGGCCCAATTCAAGGAGAGAGGGTGAAGGTGGAAGTGAAAGCGGATTGGAACCAGGAGCAGCAGAGAGGCCAAAAGAAGCAGCAGGGAAACTTGGTGAAGAGGCGTGCCGAGAGGCTGAGGTCTACAGAGGGAGCCAATCTATGCAAGTGTGGTGTGGGAGCTGGGGCTCTGTGGAGCTGAGCACACGTTGGAAAGGGAGTTGTGTGGAGAGGCTGTGCCTTTTCATTGAATTCAAAGTGCTCGCTCCCCTGTGTTCAAATGGTGACACAGGAGTGCCTGAGGGGCAGGAATTAGAACCCTGATGTAGAAAGCAGAGGGCCGAGCCATCCGTGCTGCTGGGAGACCGTTAAACACAACCGGCGAGTTTCTAACAAAGGAGAGACCCGGTATGCAAGTGTTTTAACTTTCCTATAGGAATACTTTGTATCGGAGTGGACGCGTGTGGGGGGCAACATATTTTCGAAGGTCTCTGAATCAATATAAATACTTTGCATTGGAGTGGTTGCGTGTGGGAGCAAACACGTTGTCGAATGTATCTGAGCATTGAACATTTCATTTAAAGTGAATTAAAGAAGTATTATACCACGGGCTGAACAGCAAGTGTGTTTGGAGTGCATCCCGCGCCTAATGAACTTCGAACTAAGTGGAAACATACACCACAGGTTAAAAGGGAAGGTGTGTTCTGAACGCAACCCGTGTCTATTGAATACTAAACTTAACGAAACCTTAACAAGTACAATTCAACATCTATTGAATGCCAAACTGAATGAAACCTTTACCAAAGAACAAAATCTATTACATATTAAGTTCAGAAGTTAAACAACATTAAAATCGAGTAAAACTATTAAGTGTTAACGCCAAGTTGAATTTAAAATTCAAGTGAAGCCAAAAACGACATATCACAGAGAATTACATTTGAAGCAGAACTAATCAAGACTTTGAAGTTGATTTTGAATATAATTACAATTTGTACACGAGCCACCAACCATAAAGAGAAGACCCATGAGTGCCAAAGACCTTTACATAGAAAAAAGAAATGTTTGTGTTGCTGAACTTAGTCTTGGGGAAGGGAACCCCAAGGCTTTCTACTTTTTGTGCTGTTGAACATAAACAGGCTCGGACTGGCCTATGCGGCAATAGGACCCTGGCCGAACCAAAAACACAAAATGGTGGTGTGGACCAGTTTTTTTTTGGTCAAAGTGGGCAACTTATTTGGCCAATTTGGGCCATTTTTATGAGTTAATTCAGTCTGCAGCTAGTAGTTTTGAACACTGTAGGCGATTAAATATTCTTTTTTGCATCACACTTCATCAAAAAACTCCCCCTTGGTTACTATTCAAACAGTGTCACAAAAGAAATGAATAGCCATTTGCAACGGTGGGCCACTTTTCACTGGTCCCCAAGACAATTTTATAGCCAATGTGACACTGAACATAAGACTTGGGGAAGGAAGCCCCGAGACATGAATCCTTTATTGACTTGAGGACAAAGTCTCAAGATTTGTTGGTGCTTGGATTTGTGTTATTTGGAACTTGGGGAAGGGAACCCCGAGTTCTGGTTAAAACTACAGTATTCTGAGCTCAAGAGGTAACTTTGAGACTTTCGCAAGAACTGTTTTTTATACTTGGGGAAGGAAGCTGTGAGCTGGAAAGAGGCTCAGAACATTATGTTGGACACTATTTCTTTTGGTTGCTGACATCCCTACACATTTTATAAAATATAGGTTTTGGACGCAGACAGATTATTCAGTTGAACTCTTTGACTCAGACTTCCATAGTTTTATTTAGGTAGGGAAATCCCACCTTAGCTTAGGGCAAGTTAGGCCTTTTTCCATCCTGACATTTGAGTTAACATATTGGTTTTGAATTCTGAATCTGTTGTCTGTGTCCTTCTTCATGATGTCTTCACAGGAACCATGAAAAAAAGAGCATGGCCAATACAAAAGCAAAATCTCTTATAGCTGTATAGTATATGACCTTCAAAACCAAGTCAAACTAACAATCAGAAACTGACCATTAGTACAAATGAAAATAAAGCCCTATACTCTTACTGGCCCAGCAAAATGTTTTACCGTGGTGCAAAGGGGAGAAACTATGAGGAACATATAATCACTATCAAGATTTTTTTTTACCCAAATACACTACATAAAATGCTCCAAATTTAAAAACTAATTTACAAATTCTTTCCTCTTCTCCCACTTTCATTCACAGCTTACACTCCCTCATAAACCCTTCTCTCCCTGACTCACTTATCCTCCTACTCTCTCTCTCTCTAACCCACATAATAATCATCCACACACTCTTACACACAGGTGCCACTCTCTTACAACCAAGGCCTCACATACAACAATCTCCAACACAGTCTTCTCAGCACTCTGCTCTATCGTCGTTCCTCGGTCTGGACTTTTGGTCCGCTTCTACTTCATCTGACCTTACCCAAACAACCTACACTCCCTGGTGTCTACTGCAATTTTTTTATACTCCTCACAGGTTATGATCTTGTGCCCTCCCCTTCCCATTGGCTTGTTGGTTCAAATTCTCTTTGGGGCCAATCTAATGTTACTTTCCCCCTTTGAGTGGTGCCACAGCACTGGGGGGAAAAAAACATTTCTTGCTTAGGCCCACCCCTTTTTGTTAGAAGTGTTCACTTTAGTCTCCTCACCAGTGTGGTTTGTTGACCAGGTCCCCGCTGCAGAGCAGCGATTAATTTCTCGTCCCTTTGGCCATGGTTTGCAGGGCACTTGCTGCTGGTTCTATGTCCTTCACGAAGTTGGTTAGTCCTTCTGTCAGGAGAGCAGTGACTTTGAGCAGATGCATTATTTTCTGAAACCTGGAGTACTGAAATTAAAGAAATAGAACTCTGGCCACCACACAGGATTTCAGGCATTGAGTGATTGAGCCTGGGACCCTGTACTTGGAAGAAGGCACATACAGAGAAGCAGAGACTGGGGCCTTTCCAACTCCCTCACTCCTGACTCTGTCACAACCTGTGCAGTGCTGGTGGTAATATGCAATCAACTTTATAAAAATCTGTGTGTTACTACCTATGCACATACCCCAACGTTTCTCTGCCTACAGCAGCTTAGTTATGGATCAAGTTACACAATGAACACATTATTTAATAAATCATGAATCAACCAATTCCGAAAAGGACTGCAATATCCAATATGCAATCATGATGATTGTAATTCCCAAAAAGTAAATATTAAAAACAGACTAAGTACAGGTCACAACAAAACTAGTGTAGTGCAATGCAATAAGTGGTCTCGTATAGCGCTATTCTTCCACAATTGGTTGCCTCGATGTACATGCCTGTTAGTGCAAAAAAATACACATGCGCAAAAGACCTTTTTTGATTTTAAATGGAGATGTTCATTACAATACAAATATTTAATTGGAAAGGTCCATAAAAGGTCCATAACACTGTGGTTAGTAATAGTTACTTCATACAACCCTAGTGGTATTGGGAACTATACATTGTAAGACAAAGTAAGCACTATTTTCCAGATTAAACTTGTAATCATCAGTAACAGAAGTGTAAAGACAATGAATATCGAAAACGATGAAAGAATAGATAATTATAAGAAACTGTTAAGGGTATTCAATTATACAGACAAAAGAAACTTACTGGCAGCTGTGGTGTCTACACAAAATCAGACAGCTGTTGACAAGTAGACAAACTCACATTTTGAGCTAAACATCATTAAACATTGACGCCATTTTATCTCTAAATCAAGCTGTGCGATTTGTAACATGTTTAGGGGAAAACATGGCACCCCTTCGTAGCATTTAATCACCTCGAAATATGCTATTACACCTAATAATTAGCCTTCAATTTATTTGTTTGAGGATCAATTATTGGTTGTCTTTACAAGGACAGGGTTTTACTGTACCTAACCCTATACATTTTAGTGAGATATCTTCTTTCATATGACATGCTGAAAAACGTATCTCAATAGCATACGTTGGATTTTTGTTTTTAATAGCTATACGTTCCCATAGTTTGTGATTTACTTTCCATATGTGGCTGCCAATATATAGTTTGGCAAAAGGGCATATTAAACCATAAACATTTATTCTGTATAATAGCTGTTGTAATCTGAATTGTAGTAGCACCATTTACTCGATGAAGTACAAAGATGGATATTCTTTGTGTTGCAGTACAAACTCTACATGAACCACAGCTTAAACAACCTTTATCGATCAGGTCATTTGCTTAACTGGGGCAGGAAGGGGGCTTCTGTTTATTAGGTTACCTAGGTTTTTGACTCTTTTATATAATATTTTCTCTTTATCTGAAATTACAGAATTTAGTTTTAAATCATTTTGTAAAATACGGCAATGTTTTCTCAATATTCCCTACTATTTTTTAAGTTTGGGCTTCATAAGTTGTTATGAATCTAAGAAGGGATCTTTATGTACCCTGAGATTTTATATTACGTAATTGATTCCTGGGGATAATATGTGTTTTTGCTAATGCAGAATCAATGGTTGACCTTTTGTACCCTTTGGTTAAAAAACAAGACAATATTTCTTTCCAGGCACATACAAGATCTTGTTCTCTTGAACAGTCCCTTTTCACTCAAATTAATTCAGAAAATTGAATAGTTTTAATACTATTAGGAGAATGTGATGAAAAGGAGTGGAGAACAGAATTATCAGCAGTGGATTTTCTAAACATTGTTTGAATAGTGCCATTTTCCAACTTTAACAGTCAGATTTAAAAACTAATTTGTGAACTACTGTTGGCCTAGGTGAACGTCAGATTCACATAGAATTAGTGAAATCCACAATTTGGAACACATTGTTTTGTGTCCTTTTCCATAGAATGAGCGCCATGCCGACATTCAAATTCCACCTGTTTGCCAGACTGTTCAGAATACAGACACCTTCCCAAAAGCACACCAGAATATTAGCATGCAATGGGTCAAACTTAGTCCTCATTGTCTGTCATTCCTGCTACGTTCATAAAATGTGTAATTTATAACAAAGACATTGTTTGACAGAATAAAGTTGATTATCTTAGAAACATTTACATATGGGCCTCAACACCTCTTGAACAATTTCTTAGAAAAATTCAGTGACATTGGTCCCATCCAATTGTACTATATCTGTATACAGAGATGTTGCTTCTAAGGAAACCAACAAGAAATCAACCTCCCATGGAACATCTACTAATCTGTTTCAAACTGTGCCCATCACAGATGATGGAAAACTGCTTACGAATGGCAGTAAAAATTCATCAATAAAACAAGAAAGACGATATATCGATAAAACAAAAGAACTAATGTGGGAGACTGGAGGTGATCCTTATGAATCTTCAGAAGAGAGTAAAATGAATGATGGGATATTTTACCAAAAGGAATCCCATCTCCTTCTTAATAAGAAAGCTCTGTTAATGCTACTTGGATAATTTACGTTTGAGGATGCTGAATTCACATGTCGAATCTTCTGTAACAAATGGTAGAATAAGTTACTTCTTACCTTGTAACGTTCTTTCGATGGGATGTTCCTCCGAAGTATTCCTTATCTTTGATAGATCATCTCCCAGCTTGCTGGCCTCGGAATTTCTTTTTCAGTAGAGGGCACTGCGCGTCGACGTCCCTCGAGCCAATGTCCCTCGATGGCCTCTGTATCGGCGCCAACGTCATCACGCGTATAAATAGACTCGCCGTTGCTCAGTTCCGTTTTGACGTTAACAGTTGTTTTACATGAATTGGTTATTGACCTTGAAGGAACGTAAGCTGCAACCAGAAGGGAAGTATTACTGCGGAGATGGATGGGAGGGGCGATAAGGAATACGTCAGAGGAACATCCCATCGAAAGAACGTTACAAGGTAAGAAGTAACTTGTTCTTTGAAGGGATTGTGTTCTCCGACGTATTCCTTATCTTTGATAGACTCCCATAGCACTGGTGTGTAATTGGAGGTGGGAGTAAAACGCCATGTTTCCTTTTAGGAATGAACAGAATGTAATACGGCTTTGCCAAACCTAGTCTCTTGACTAGAGGAGGAATCCAGGTTGTAAAATCTTGTGAAGGTATGTGCGAAGGACCATGTGGCAGCCGCACATATATCTCGAACCGGAACCCCTCTTTGGAGGGTCGAGGAGGCTGCGATACCCCTGGTTGAATGAGCCCTAAGATTTTGAGGAGGCTCTTTCCCTGCTCAAGTTTTTTTCCCTAGTTTGTAACATTCCAGGATGGCCAAAATAATCCATCTGGAAATGGTTTGTTTTGTTATCAGTAGTCCCAACTTGTTCCCTGAGTAACCTACGAACAGTTGGTCTGCTTGCCTAATCCTAGCAAGTCTGCTGATGTAAAAGCTTAAAGCCCGCCTTGGTTCCAGCCTATGTAGCCTTTCTTCCTCTTTCCCCGGATGGGGAGGCGGATAGAATGAAGGTAAGGTAATTTTCTGAGTGATGTGGAATTCAGAAACCACCTTTGGGAGGAAATTAGGCTTCACCTGTAGGACAACTTTGTCTTTATTAAAAATTGTATGAGGGGGGTTACAAGATAGAGCTTGTAATTCGGTCACCCTTCGCAGATGTTAAAGCCATTAATAAGACAGTTTTAAGGGTGAGAAATCTTAGCAAACCAGAGTAGAGTGGTTCGAAAGGAGTACCCATCAGGAAATCTAAGACTAAATTTAAGGCCCATAAAGGAACCTGGAAAGGTCTTGGAGGGTAGACATTATTTAATCCCTTTAGAAATTGGATTACTAAGGGTAATTTGAAATACAAAGGCTCCTCTCAGTGCGCTTGAAGATCGATTGCGCTGCGAGATAGCCCTTGATAGTGCCAACTTGAAGGCCTGAATTTGCCAAGTAGAGTAGAAAGGATAACACTGTTGGTGTACCACATGAAAAGGGGTCGATATTCTCTTCTCTACACCAGCTGCAAAATTTCTTCCAACGGCAGCGGTATAAAGACTTTGTTGCTGGCCTTCTGGCCGAAAGCAACACCTCCATGACGTCATCAGGGAGGTCCCAATCGTATCTCAACCTTTCAGAAGCCAGGCGTGAAGGTTGAGGGTTCTGATGTCTGGATGGAGAACCTGACCTCCCTTCTGTGAGAGAAGATTCTCCTTGAGTGGAAGACGAATTGGAGGGCAGATGGACATGCCCAGAAGGTCCGGGTACCACGTTCTCCTGGCCCAGTCTCGGGCAATTAGGATCATGGTCCTCCGAAATCTTCTCAACCTCCTGATCATTTGAGGAATGACAGGGACTGGTGGAAACGCATACAGGAGTGGAAACGCCCAGTCCACTACGAACGGGTCCCCTTGAGCTCCTCTCGGGGGAAATTCCCTTGAACAAAACAGATTGCACTTCCTGTTGGTACTGGTGGCGAACAGATCCACTTGAGGGGTTCCCCAAAGGGCAAAGATCTCCTGAAGGACTTCCTGAGCTAGTTCCTACTCGTGGGAGACTGTGCCCTGCCTGCTCAGAGTGTCCGCCGTCAAGTTCTTCTCTCCGGCTAGGTGAACTGCCGATTGAGAGATTCCTTCTTGAATTGCCCAAAACCAGTGCTGCATTGCCTCTCTGCACAGTGGCAGTGATCCTACGCCTCCTCATTTGTTGAGGTAGTGCATGGCCACTGTGTTGTCTGTCATTATCAGGACATTTTTCCCCTGTACAGATGGCAGAAAAGCTTTCAGCGCTAGTCTGATTGCTCTCAGCTCTAACAGGTTGATATGTAGTCTGGACTCCGATGGAGACCAACGACCGCTGATGGTCAAGTCGTTGGTATGGGCTCCCCACCCCGTGAGTGAGGCATCTGTGACTACTGTTATCTCCGGCCATGGTTGCCAAAACAGTTCTCCCTTCAAGATGTTTTCCTGGCAGGCCCACCACTGAAGGTCTCGAGCCACCTTGTCCGGAACCTGAAGGAGGTCCGTCATTCTCCCTGAGAATTGCGACCACTGAGTTCTCAGTGCCCACTGAAGAGATCTCATTCTCAGGCGAGCCTCTGGCACAAGGAAGATGCAGGATGCCATGAGGCCTAGCAACCTCAAAAAGTCAAAGGCTGGGAGACATTGGGCATTTTGAAACTTGGTGACTATCTGCAGAATATGAGCCTTCACCTCTGGTGGAGAGGCTTTTCCCAGGGAAGTGTCCAGAACCGCTCCAATGAACTGGAGTCTCTGTGATGGTATCATCTGTGACTTCTTTAAATTGAGGGAGAAGCCCAGTTTGTGAAGGAAGTGGCAGACATAATCTAGCTGGATCTGAGCTTGTTCCGGAGATACAGCTCTGATCAGCCAATCGTCCAGGTATGGGTAGACGTGAATCCCTCCCTCCGACTTGCAGCCACTAACGACATTAACTTGGTGACGACCCTCGTGGCGGAGGTCAGCCCAAATGGCAGAACTCGAAATTGATAATGAGAGCCGCTAACTGCGAACCTCAGGTATTTCCTGTGTTTGAGATGTATTGGCACATGGAAATAAGCATCCTGGAGGTCCAGAGATACCAGCCAGTCCTGGAGCTGGAGGGCCTGAAGGATCTGAGAGGGAGTTACCATCTTGAACTTGTCCTTCCTGAGGAACTTGTTCAATTCTCGTAAGTCCAAGATAGGTCTCAGTCCTCTGTCTTTCTTCGGTATGAGAAAGTAGGGGGAGTACCAGCCCTTGTTCCTCTCCGCTACAGGTACTGGTTCTATGGCACCTTTCTCTAGCAGGTCTACAATTTCCTGCAAGAGGAGCGGCTCTTGAACTTTTAGAGAGCTGTTCCCTGGTGGATGACTCTGAGGGATGCGTAGAAAAGGCAGGCAGTAACCTTGGGCAACTGTCTCCAATGCCCAAGCATCTGACGTAATAGCCTGCCATTCCGTCAGATGTTGAGTTAACCTGCCCCCTACTGGTGTCGTGAAGAGAGTCCTCAGAGCGGTTTGGAGGCGGCTGATGCAGATGCCGAGGGTAAAGAGGCACCTGCTGCTGCTGCGGCTTTTGTATTTTTACCCCGTCCACCACGGGTGAATTTTTTCGGACCCCTTTGAACTGGCTGTCCTCTGCCTCTTCCGAATGCGGAATAGAAGCAAAAGGACTTACCTCTCCAAGAGGTTCCTGAGGGGCGATATGGTGTCTGACGGATTGCAGCTCCTAGGGATTTTGCTGCTGCCTTTGATGTTTGTAGTTTTTCTAAACTGTCATCCGCCTTCTTACCAAACAAAGAAGAGCCGTCAAAGGGCATATTCAAAAGTCTGCTTTGCACATCTGGAGCAAAACCAGACTTTCGCAACCAAGCAAATCTCCGGGTTGTTGTACTTGCCGCCATGGCCCTGCTGATGCTGTCAGCAGAATCAATGCCAGTTTGAAGGGATTCACACATAGCGTCTTTACCATCCTTGATGATGTTTAGGAACGCTTCCCTTTGTTCTCCCTGCGGGAGGCAGTCAGCCACTGATGAAGCACACTCGCAAAGTGTGTGGCTGAACCTTGCGAGCGTACAAGTAGCATTGATGGATTTCACCGCCATGCTACATGCAGAAAATACCTTTTTGGGCATAGAGTCATATCTCTTATCATCCCTGTCCTGTGGAACAGCAGGGTAAACCGATTTACTACCTGATGAAGTAGCTGCCTGAACAACCAGACTCTCCGGAGTTGGGTGTTTGGATAAATATTCAGGGTCAGCAGAAGACACCCTATATTTAGCTGATCATTTTTTGTTCACCACCGGGATTACCTCAGGTGTTTCCCAGTTTGCCAATATTCTCCTTTGTAATGCCGCATGAAA
Organism: Ambystoma mexicanum; assembly: GCF_040938575.1. Taxonomy (NCBI): domain Eukaryota; kingdom Metazoa; phylum Chordata; class Amphibia; order Caudata; family Ambystomatidae; genus Ambystoma; species Ambystoma mexicanum. The sequence goes on along the minus strand of NC_090941.1, from coordinate 844,907,328 downwards.
TGGCACCACAGGATCCTCCTGTGGACCTTTGACCAAGATGTCTGTGAGGTCGTCTTGCTGAAAAGCAGGCGAGGGTGTGGACCACCCCATAAACTCTATTATCCTTGCCATCAAGGTTCTATAAGGGGTTTCAGCATGTTTCCATGGGTCTGGGCTGGCAAATTCCACTTCTGGGGAAGTGTCCAACCCACTTGCTTCCTGTAAGGATTCTTGGAGGTCTTTCAACCTACCTTCCTCAGAGGTAAATTCCTCTGGTACAGGAGTTGCAGATCCCTGCAACTCAAAAGGTCTTTCCTGATCCAAATCCTCCCCTTCTTCATAAATAGATGATAAGACTATGGAGTGATCAGGTCTTGAAAATGGTATAAATCCCATTTCCATGGTTCGATTGCCTAGGGCATGAGGCTCGACCAAGACCCCAGCCCCACCAAACCACCCCCCAGTTATCCACTGCATCTACCCTGCATCCTAGTTCAGTGTCCACTATAACCTCATAATGTGACCAATGGCCAGTGCTCAAGAATTGCATGGCCAGTCTCTGAAATCCATGGGGCATAGGCTTCGGCCATGCCGCATTCCCCAATAGGCAAATCAGAGTAGACATTTGTCCTTGCCGAGGGCCAGGTCCGCTGCCCAGGCAGCAAAGTTATATCACAATTTTTTGTACTTTTTGACGCTTTCAGAAAAAAAAAGAAAAGTACAAATTTGCAAAAGCATGAATTCAGGTCCTTGATGATGCTCCTCGCAGAGGTTTGCTGCAATCCCAGGCTGCAGCCGCAAGCAGAATATTTTTTTCCCATTCAAACCTAGGGCTTCAGCCATGACGCATGCCCCAATATGCAAATCGGAGTACACGATTATGAAGTAATTGCAGGGCGGTAGAATGGGTAGATCACTGCGCTTGATATAGTACTTTAATCGGATTACCCTGCTGCTGGTGATGGGGTTCTCTTGTGAAGGTGCCCTTCCTTCGTCAAGTGTTAGGTTTCGAATAGGAGAGTGAGCCCTGTTCATCCGAGTGCTGGGTTATTCAATAAGTAACTGTTGCCGTAATAAAACAGTCTTTAAAATCATTGTTGGTGCTATATTTATTGTTAGAAGTCAGCTGACACGTTTTTCAACCCTCTTGGCTCTTTCTCACGGCGTGTGGATTGTGGGCCAGTTGTTGCTGTGAGGTTGTGGAAATGGTACGACGTCCTTTCATTGCAGGATTAACCCTTGCAGGGTTTTTCTCTATGGAAATTTTACCAAAAAAAAAAACTCATTGCATTTTTGCAGGGCTACAAATATATATATATATATATGAGGTGTGGGCATTTGGGAATACATTTTTTTTAAAGGGATGGGGGTTTGGGGTGAACCCCGCCCCAAAAAATAAAAAAATTAAACATTCAATGAATTTTTTTGGTAACATTTCTGCAGAGAAAAACCCAGCAATGGTTAATCCCGCGATGAAACGACATGGAACCGTGGAAATGAGTCTGGGAAGCAATCCCAATATCTGTCCCGGTATGGTCGCAAATAAGGGTGGTTGATGATCTGGAGGGGTGACCTGGTGACCACGTGGGAGCCTGGTTCGGCGTGCTCAGTAATTATCTGCTTATTAGCATTGTCTCGGAGCCCATTAGAATTTGCAGTGTATGCAGCAGTAGTCAAGGCGATCTGTTGATGCAATCCTGTCCAGCACTTTGGGCTGTAGCCACAGGCAGAATGATTTTTCCCATTGGAACCTATCACGATTTCAAATTTTTTTACCACATAGCCGGTCCCTGAAGGCCATGCCTACTTTAACCCCATTGCCGGTCGCTCGTGGTGTGATTGATGCTTGAGCTAAAACATGGCGCTGGTGTGCAATGCATTCTGGGGGCACTCAGAGCCATAATGGATATTTATTCCATGCCGCAGTGAAAGCTGCACTTATTTTACTGAAAAACATGTTTTCAACGTTATTCGTTGCTGAGACTGGTATGCATGCCTCAGCCAAGGACACAGCGCTGGGAAAGCTAGGATCCTCAGGTGGCGGCTGGTACCCAATAAGGTTTGTTATTGCTTGTTATGCCCCGTGCCAAGGTTGAAGATGAGTTATGGAAGTGTTTAGGGGAGGGAAGCGCTTTGCTCCTTGGGGTTACCGTCGGTCGACCCGGCCGGCAACCAACGGTCACTCATCAACACGCAAGCGCTAATGCCAGAAGGTTCGAGAAATTGCCACCCTTTTTGAGGAGGGCATATAATGCAGAGCTCTGGAAAGGTCAGGTGGGAAAAGCACAAAGACCTCAGTTGGAGGGGGGACGCCTTGTTCCGACATACCTGTGGATTGTTGTGCTCTCGGCCTGGCTGTTTCCGGGGTCTTCCAGCCGCTTCTGGAGAGATGAGGAATTCAGTTACTCCCATGGTGATGTATTCTTGTTAGCTTATTATCTTTTTCTGGGATTTATTCTCTGTTACAACTTATTGCTGTATGTATGCTTAACTATGAATAAATAGCTGTATAAGTGCTACTTATCTTCTAACTGTGCGTGTGGGTGTGAATCATTGCTTCTGCCTACCTGCGTTCAAAGTATTTGCTCTGCTATGCAATGTACTGGTGATAAATAACTGTCCGTGCACTCTTGGCAAGCAAGACACGTGGTCATGGCCAGTAGCCAGATTGTCAGAGTCATATGACTCGGGCAATCTCGTCACTGCCCATGGCCATCACTATACTTCAGTCACAAAAGGTATATCACTATTTTTTGTACCTAAATTGTGACACTTTTAAAAAAATAAAACGCAGACACATTAGCAAAACCATGCTTTCATGTCCTTGACAATGGTCCTTGCACGAGTTTGCTGCAAAACCGTCTATTTTATTTTTTGAAAAGTGTCAAAATGTACATATATAAAATAGTCATGTAACTTAGCCCCCAATTGACAAAAACTATTCAGACTGCACAAACATTCAAGGTTGGGTCTACAATCTGAAATCTTTTGTATGCATTTGTCAAACGGCAACAAAGTTATAAACCATGATCCCCCTCTAATTTGCACCTTCTTGACAAAATCCCACCAACCTTTGCAAAAACATTAAAATCTGGGTCTAAAATCTTTTTGCAAACTTTTGTGCAGATTCATCAAACGGAACCACAATTATAAGCCTTTCAAATATTTTGGGACCCCCACGCCCTGAGTGGCGCCAAAGTTATAAGCCATCCAAAAACTGCTTCCTTTCAAAAAAAAATCTGACACACCTCATGTTTTTAATTGACCAATCAGCGGGCGCGTACGATGGATAGTACGAATAGGGAAGTGCGTCTGCGGAACGCACCCAGTTATCACACATTTTATTTACCTTCTTTTTGCCCGTTTTAAAAATAAATTCTGGATGGATTTACACCAAATTTACAAACCACGCTTTCGGGACCAATCCATCACTCCTGGCGCAAGTTTGGTGAACATCCATCCAGCGGTTTGGGCTGTAGGCATGCGCAAAACATTTTTCCAATCGCGTCCATGATGAAATCCACACTTTTTGCGACCCCCCCCCCTGCCCTTTTGGGCGAAACCTCACCAAACTTTGCAGAATCAATCCGAGGGGGCCATATACTTTTTTTTGTGAAGTTTGGTGAAGATTTGTCCAGGAGTGTGGGAGGGGGGGGTTGAGCAACTTAACCATAACTACAGTGCCGCTAGCGCAGGCCCTGTATAATATATACACACATACAAATATATGTTTCAACACCAGTTTTCTGAAAAGGTTGGCGCTCAGCCTCTACAAATGGGTGCTTCCTGGGTGGCTTCAGATCTAGCCACTATATACCAACACAAAAGTACCAATAGCTCACTTGAGCCTGCAATCAGCAACACAAGTAGGTATTGGAACAGAAACACCAGGGCACTGGGTCACCAATATGTTAAAAACTATTTAAAAAAGGAAGCCCTGAGTGTGGGGTCAAACGCGTGGTGACAAGAGGAGTGCTTACTCCAAGGCTCTGAAATTTCTCAGTAAGTCCATGTCTGTAACTATGGGATTTTATTTTGACTTTGAATACATTTTGAAATGTTTTTAACATAGCGCTGATTGAGTGTCCTGGTTTTTCTGTCCCAATACCTACTTGTGCTGCGGATTGCAGGCTCGAGTGGTTTATTGGGGCTGTTGTGTTGAGTTATATAGAAGATCTTGTAGTACATACTAGCAGAATCAAAATGTGGAACAGATACATAGATGATCTGTTCATCCTATGGGGAGGTACAGTTAATGAGTGGCTACAATTTTTCAAGTTACTTAATGTCAATGACAAAAATCTGAAATTTACAGAACATGATAATAAGGTTGAAATTGTATTTTTTGACTTGACGGTTAAACTTGTAGAAGGTAAAATAACAACAGAACTGTACCGAAAAGACACCAGCACAAATTAGGTCTTGCACGCGGATAGCACCGACCCCAAGGGCCTTAAAAATAGCATTCTGTATGGGGAGTGCCTTAGAATCAAAAGGAACTGCAGTGAGAAGAACATCTTTATACAAAATGTGAGAGTGGCAGCAACGAGATTCTGAGAAAGAGGGTATGCTAAAGGTACAATCAGAGCATATGAAAAATGCCAAATCTCAACACGAGATAGCACCTTAGTTGTGGTGAAGGGCAAAAAGAGAAAAGAAAAGCCCATAGAAACTATTAGGTTTATAACAACTTACAACAAAGGAGCAAAAGATGTCTGAGAAATCTTAGAGAAACATTGGCATCTACTGATTAGAGACCATGAAATACACCAACATGTTAGAGCCACTGCCAGTATCACCTTTAGAAGAGCAGCATCAGTCCAATCTAAACAGTCTCATAACCTTTTGCAATCAGTGAAGCATGTAGAAAAGGTGGGTTGGCTGATAGAGAAACCAGAACTTATGCGATGAATGTGCATACTTTTAAACATCTTAGGGCTGGATAAGAGATCAAGATAAAAAAAATGATTACGTGCATGACCAAATATATAATATATGTGTTAAAATGTAGCTGTGAAGTGTGGTATATAGGCCGCACCAAGCTAGAGGTAAAAATAAGGATACAACACATAAGGGTGATCAAAAATGGTGACATGACATATCCCATAGCCAAACATTTTAAAGAGAAGCACTGCAAAGAGATGTCATCTTTTAAATACTTTGCAATAGATTCAATACCAAATAATCCCAGGGGAGGTAGTTGAGAAAAAGATTAAGACAAGCCGAATCTAGATACATCATAGACTATGACACTAAGACCCCCAAAGGGCACAACAAAGACGAGGAGCTATACACATTGTGGGCTACTAACTTAAGATGCAAATAGTCCCACAGGAAGAAGGAACAGAGTACTAGTAAACTTATAAATATTCAGTGACGATCCGGTAGAGAGGGTAATTAGGTTTTAACTATAAATGGGAAAATAATTCATGCTGTCAAGCAAGGACAACACTTGCCTACTCTAAATAGAGTGTCTACCTGAATATATTCCCCCTTAATATTGACCTAGGAAGAACTATGGGTTAACATCCCTCATACAAAATGTAGACTATTAGTAAAGCAAATCGATCTACAAGATGCACCATGCACTTTTAACAACATGAATTAAAGCAGGTCCTTTCTTGATGGGACCCACTGGAACTACTGGGAATTTTCCATAAGGATATGAGGCCACACTGTTGTAAATTTGCACTATGCAGCATGCACTTTGTATGTACATTCACTGTAAAGATCAGATACTATGCACTATATGTGAAAAAGGACTGCATCAAATTTGTACTATGCAACAAGCATTTTACGCGTGTAAGGAATACAGTGGTGTTAATATCCTAGTAATAATAGGACAGCCCTATTTTTAACTTGAGGTTTTATGGACATGAGGATATACTAGGAGGAATTTGCACCAGGCAGTATGTACTTTATGCAAAGATGTACTGTAGTGAATATATACCTTATATGGGTAAACATTGCGGTGAACTAGCATTATGCATCCCTTGTACACAGGGATTACCGCGGATGAATACTGGTGGAGATATACTTTACCACATTAGTCCTGTTGCACCTGTTACGCCTGATGCTTGTATGATAGAGAGTCATTATCCAGATAACACCTTGCATGTAGCACCTTAGGAAGCCAACAAAGAGTCTATCAAGAACAGATATATTATGTGCACAAGTATACGAATACATCACGTTACGTAAACTTGGCATCTTGTTTTTTTATAATGTACTTTTTAGAGCACTATGCACTTTACTGACAGACACAAAAACCAGAAATTATTTGGAGCAGTTATCCATTGGAGATATATTCAAGGGACCTTCCAGATAAATGTTATGGCAACAAAGACTAAATGAGAAGGAACAAGATGATTAAAAAATGTTGATTTCTTTATATTAATGTAATGACAAAGTATCAGATCGAAATGTGTTTAACTTCGCTTTTGCATTATAAGTATAAACCCAAATCCATTATGTGTATTATGTCATATGGAATGGGTATGTTTTGAAAACGATCACTTACATAGAGATATAGCATAATGGTAACATGTTCCAAAATGGAGCCCCTGGAGAGGAAAATCCAGGATAGGGGAATCAAGGGAGGGACCACGAAACAAAGAAAGGACTCATGATGCATATAACTTCAGGCTGTAGCAGAGGAAAGTGTGGAATCTGACGAAACCCTGTTTGGGTGAAACGCGTCGTTTTGTTCTTTTATGTTCTTGATGTCTATCAATATGGAGAATAAAGAATAAATTGACCACTTAAAGAGACCACAGAATTCCTTTCCTTGCACCATTTACTGAGAAGCGAGTGCCGCCGCCTTATTGCTGAGGTGGAATCCTTCGGCGATGCCAAAAAGAAAATCTAGAACTCCAGGTCAAATGACTAGAAGTTTTTATTAATAAAAAAATACAAACAGCAGAGGTAGGACAACACAGGGACAGAGTCCTGTATGGTGCGTTTCACGCTCAGAGCGCTTGTTCACATCAAAGCAGCATAACAGAATGGGCTTAGAAGTACAACAATAGCCCTTTTTTAATGTTTACAGTTAATGCTGGTATACAGAGACAAACGTGCAAAGCAGGCGGACATCTTGGAATAAAGATACATGGCAAGTGTCAATCTATATACAAATACGGAGGAAATAGAAAATGAGAAAAGAAATTGAAACGGAAGTTAAAAGACACATTGCCCTAGACATTCAGTGTAATGCATTAGACCAATAAAAACAGGGGATGGGGGGCGCACAAACCCTCAGACAGGAGAATGTGTGGTCTGGTCGAAGCTCATATAATGCAAGTGCAAACCGCAATGGCGTATGGTACCTACTACAACACTAAAATCTTTAACTTGAGAATGCAACAGCTGAAAGAGTTGAATACAAAATGTCAAAAAACCACAATATGAATGGTTGACGGCTACAAGGAACTGGAAGCAATGCACAGATCTACTGGTGTAGTCAAGCGGTTGCATGCAAATAAAGTGTGAATGCCTGCCGATGTTAAAAGGTATTAGGATGCAGATGTAGAAAGATAAAGTGCTAGTGCAGAGATCTGATAGATAGAAACAGCAACCTATACATATATGGCCCAGAAGGTGAATAATGACACGTTGAAGTGTAATGAGTTACTGAAACTTGCCAGTCTGCTGTCCATTGACCAGCTTAGCGAAACTATATGCAGCCTGTCTAAAGAACCTGCTATACCTCCATAGCTAATGCTTGCATAATGACAGGACTACGTAATCTCTGCTGCATGATAGCCATGTCCACATTACTAGTTATTAGCTCCCAGGACTACCTTAAGGGAATCCCCCTATGTGAGTCAGCACGTACTCTACCGAATATGCTAAATATAAGCAACAATTCGAACCATGATGATCTAAAGAACATGGTTGCACTTGAACCAGGAGTACATGCCACCCTCCCCTGCCCAACCAACAATAGAAATCATAAACTTCGTGCCAGACTTAATAAATTATACGAGCTGCCCAGAAGACTTCTCCCCTCGACTAAACAAGAAACGAAATTCCAATATAACAGGGATGAACCCAACCTCCCTTCTGCCCCACCAGCCAAAATGAACTCCCAAACTTCTAAATCTAAGCCTAAGATTAGCATTAGAAACCAACCAAACCTCCTACAACCTGAAGATGAATCCCATTCCCTTAAAGGAGCGCTCCTTAATGTAAGATCTTTAGTCGCCCACGCCCTTGATCTAGCTGATCTAATCACTGAAGCCAACCATAATGCAGCAGGACCATCACTCATGCTGGCCATCCCAGACGGCTACACTATAATTAGGCAAGAAAGAGAGACTTCCCATGGAGGCGGCATTGCCATCATATTCAAAACAAACCGGTCGCTAAGATTAGCCCCTATCATAACCCTACAATCGTATGAAATCCTTACTGCTAAACTCCCCATAAACAATACCCAATCACTCACTATACACCTAATTTACAGACCACAAGTACCACTTGGGACCTTTGAGGAGGATCTGCACAATTTAGTATCCAACAAGGCCAAAACTACATCACAACTGCTGGTTCTAGGGGACTTTAACCTAGGATTTAATGACCAAGCAGACACACGCCTTAACCATTGCTAATACTCTAGACTCTCTAGGACTATCCCAAAAGGTCAACAGTCCCACTCACTCTAAAGGTAGAATACTAGATTGGGTTACCGACTCCATTTGTACAGCTGACATCTCCTCCATATCGTCATTACCTTGGACCGACCATGCACTGGTATCCTTCAATCTCATAACCACCAGGCCACCTACACAGCCCCACGTACAGCACCATCCTGCCTTACCAGAAACAAAAAGAATATGACTACATATAATATCATTCCAGCCATCCTCCCAACTCTAAATGCTCTGTCGGACAACTTAGACCCCAGTGTACTAGTACACGAATATAATAAAATTATGCTTGACACTATGGACAAAATTGCCCCGCTTAAACTACGTACAAGTAAACCTAAGGCCCATTTAGACAAATGGTTCACGCCTGAACTTAAGGCCTTACGCCTGACTAAGAGAAAAAGCTAATCAACTTGGAAACTATGCCCAACTGACGAGAATAAGGATAATTTAAATGCTATCTCTCGCCAGTACAAACATGAAGTGTGTCTGGCAAAACAAAACTCTTACAATGATCGCATTGCCAATTTGAACTCAAATATGAAGGAACTCTTCTCTATATTGAAAGAACTTGAATCTCCCATTGCCACTCCTGATATCTGCACTAAGGACCAGACTTGGTGTGCAGATATCGAGGACGCACTAGGAAACAAAATAAACACTCTCCAAAAGAAAATCCAACTAAAAAAAGACTTGCTAAACATCCCAAATCAGCCCCAGGAACTGCCCAATAATATCTCAAAATACCAAACTAACAAATTCACTTTCACCAAAACTTCCATAATAGAGGTAGAGAAAATCATACTCTCACTCAAACCCTCCAACTGCAAAGGGGACATCTGTCCAGCACAGATAATAAAAGACGCCGCCAGAGATTTATCTCCTTTTATCTCAAAACTGATTAATGCCTCATTCACTACTGGTAACCTCCCGGCCAACCTAAAACAATCTTGGGTGCTCCCGCTTCTCAAGAAACAGACATTAGACCCCCTGATCCCTACCAATTACCGCCCAATTACTACGGTACGTTTCTACTGAAGATTTTGGACGAAGTGGCGTACACACAAATTCAAAAACATCTTGAATCTCACATGTTACTGGGAGTGAGACAATCGGGCTTCCGGCCATTACATGGAACGGAGACAGTCCTCATTGACTTAAAGACCCAAATAGATGAGCTGAGAGATCAAGGAAAGACAGCACTCCTCCTACTACTTGATCCCTCAGTGGCTTTCGACCTTGTGGACCACAAGGTCCACTGTAGACATCTGGACTCTGCTGCTCAGGTTTCCACCCAGGCTATTAGATGGATAGAATCCTTCCTTAGCGAGAGGACAATGCGAGTTTTCTCCCCTTCAGCAGCAGCGGACCCTACACCAATTACATGTGGAGTCCTGCAGGGCTCTTGTGTCTCCCCTACCCTATACAACATATTCACCAAACCCCTTTTTGATGATTTGGACAATCTAGGTATCACCTACACCAACTATGCGGATGATACACAGATTTTCCTCCCGCTTTCTGGGGATCATGGCAGGGATAGGGAGTTGGTGAATAGGGTGTATCTCATCATTCAGGCGTGGATGGCACTGCATGGTCTATGCCTGAATGACGACAAGACAGAGCTGATCATCCTGGGCACACAGGCCAATAGCAACAAATTAGGCCCAGACTACGCTGCATACAGCATAGACGGTAATGTCATTAAGGTCTCTAGGGAAGTAAAAACGCTTGGCTTTTATCTGGATTCCACTATGTCATTCTCCAAACAGGTCAACTCACTAGTCTCTACGAAAGCCTATACCTGTAAACTAATAAGAGAAGGTAAACCATTCCTTTCCAATGCCAGTTGTATGATCCTGGCGAGAGCCCTAATACTATCCCGTCTCGACTACTGTAACGCCCTTTACAGTGGGGCCAACAAAGCCATCACCCAAAGGCTCCAAATTATACAAAATTATGCACTTAGAGCTGCACTCGGCATGAATAAAAGAGAACATATCTCCTCTACTAGACGACAATATAAATGGCTTTCTACTGACGACAAAATCCATCTAAAAATGATCTCCCCGACGCATAAAGCTCTTAACAATGCGGCTCCCAGCTACCTGGCGGACAAAATAAAGAGAAAAACGTCTTACAGACTGACAAGATCGGTCAATTCAAACTGTCTGGTAATACCAAGATTTAGATTTGCCAAAATTGGCGGTATTAGCTTCCCGGTAATAGCTGCTAAATTGTGGAATGCCTTGCCCTACAACCTGAGAATAGACCAACCCTTCGTACACTTTAGAAGGAACTTAATCAACCACATTAATGCTAATAATCCGTAATTACTCAGATTCCTTTGCCTCTCTAGTCTGATGGAACTCTGCAACTCTGCATCCTGTATATCTTATCCCTAACCAGCGCCCACAACGGCATCTATGTAAATTTGTAAATTGTATTTGATGAACTTCTGTATAACTTATGTATATTTTGTACTATTGTGTATTTCTGTAACATTATAAGTTTCGTATATTCTACTGCTGCGCCCGGTTACCCCTTGGGTCTGGTGCGTATTACAAATAAATAAACAACAATGAGTTACCCCATTTTTGGTTTATTTTGGTAGTGTAACTACTGCAATATTGCCAAAACAGTGCTACTGTAAACAAAACGGTAAAGGGCAGATCGGGAGCAGTGTATGGCATTCGCATGGCAATTTGCCAACGCTTGATGATGAAATGGCCAAAGTACCAGCCAGGCGTTCACCCTCTCACTCACATCTGCCTGCCTTCTGCTATTGCCTGGGAGCTGTGTGGCGCTCCAAAGTAGGAGCAAAATAAATGCACAAAATTAGAGGCAGTTATATTTTTATTTGTATGCACCACTACTTTTTGTCAGTTCAACTCCTGCCGGACTATGTTTAAAGTCTGCCGCGCAGTGATCTGTTTTCTGCTCTCTGCCTGCTTTAGTAAAGGAGAAGGCCTCCCGAAGCGAGGCAGCAGAGGGACAGTCACTGGGAGGGCTGCTCGTAGCTCTCCTAACGTCATAGCAGAAAGGAAGTTGCTCTCTCATTTCACCAGCTTGCAAAGTGGCGAGTCTTTCACTGACTACTGGCGGAAGTTCGCAGCGATTTGCATGAACTGGGAGCTAAATGACTGCAGGTCCAGTGTGACTGAACTGCCAAGGGAATGAGAGGAATTTGCACACCATATGAGGGGAGATACATGGGCCGGCACTGCGTCACTGCCCGCCCCAGCACCACCAGCCAGGTTACTGCAGGCTGCCCTGAGAGCAGTGGGGAGCAGCAGTGACCTGCCTTCCGACCCTAGCCACCCTGTGCACCCTCTCCCCCAATCCCTAGTGCCGGAGCCTGCTCCTTTCGGTGTACAGGCTATGGGTAAGCCCACAGATGGCCATGGTTGTGTCGCATGGGTGGCCGGTGCATCTCCGGGGGGCCAGAGGCTGAAGACCTATGAGGACCTGCCGGGACCAACCCTCCCCCAGAATCTGTACTGGTTCTTCATCAAGGGGTAAGCACTGCGGTCCCACAGGCTCCAGGAGATTGGGACAGGGTGCCTCGATAACTATCCTCTGTTAAAATGCCTGTCTATTTTCAAAGTTCTATTAAAACATGCCGTCTAGGCGTTTAAAAAGGGTTGCACAGCTCACCATGTGTTACACATGTCTTGTGTTTTGTTTGGGGTGTGCAAAATGATGGTAAGTTATGAAACGTGTTATATTAATTTATTGCACAATGTATCTAAAAGGTCACCGAGCACTGTCAGGCGGAACAGGGTGGACTGTTTCCAGTGCTTAGATAACACACTGCTGCGGCGGTTGGCTCCTGTACTACAGACCCTCCGTTTTTATCGCTTCAAGTGCTCCGATAAAAAACACGTTTGACTAATATGCACATAGGATTCTGTCTCACAGTAAGGTCAATCGCTACGCACCACGAGGCACCTAAACAGCACCCCAGAAGGGGGGCTTGGTGGGGTATACTTGACAACATTGAAAATCCAAAACTCAGATGTCTGCTGCTCTCAAACCGCCCCTTACACACCTCCCTAAGTATACAAAGCTCTGCCACAGCCCCACTTTTTCATTAGAAACCCATGGAGAAGGCACATAAAAATACATTGATTTGCCCAAGACCACACACTTGATTGTGGTGCAGCCGCGATTTAAGACCAGGCTTCAAAATAAACTTGACAGAATATTGTCTCTGGTCTAATTTATAGAAATGTGTTCAGATATCAAATTTCATTAATACTCGGTTTTAAATAGATTAACTTGATAAGTACAGAAATCATAATAAACCAATTTAAATGTATACACCCTTTTTATTTAGTGAAAAGAGTATAAATGTACGGCAACTAAGAAGTTCATTGAAGACAAATACATCACACAATACATATCAGGAATTTTAAGACATTAGTTGCCTAAGCTGATATTTAAGGCACCTTGCTTACAACAGCACGAGATGCAACTTCTCATTCTATTACACACCTGCATCCCCTTATCGCATCGTCCTCAAGCTTTGCACTCTCCTCCTTGCACCCTGGTGCCTATAAATGCTAAATGCAGAGGACAACTGTTGACGCCAAAACTATTGGCATTGCCAATGCTTGTTAGTTTGGGCTATTAGGCGGCGCTGAAACTGCTACCTTTAAGCCGAAACTATTGTCATTCAAATAATAGCTTTAACACACTTTAAAATAAGAGCTTCACATATGGGTTTTGAATGAGGGTCTGTAATGCTTTTCCAATGGAGATGACCTATGGGATACACAGTTGTTAAGTTATTGAATCCCTCCCATTTCCTGCCGGTAGCGATGCTAATCCCTATGGCTAATTGTGAGAATGTTATGTTTGTTACTATGGTTACATCTTTGTGTATGATTCCAGAATGTTGATGGAATCATACACGGAGATGTGACTTTGGTGAGAAGGCCCGCCCGGGGGCTCCTCCGTATAAATCTACGAAGTATAAGTTACATGGCTATATATTTCTTTTATTACATAAAAGAAAACACTACAATTGGCGACGAGGATGCAGCTAAGCGGAGGGAGCCCCGGGACATGATTAAGAGAAGGGTATTGCCGTCACGCGATGTATGTGATGAAGTTGGTGAGCCGCAGAGCTGAAAAATATATATGATGAGGAACAGGTGAGGGGCATGACATTGTGGAGAATATTAATGGAGAAAATCACCTGGCAAGAGCTGCAGTGGGCTGCGCACGAGTGTGGATCAACCGTTTTTGGATGTTAGAGGAAAGGACCTTCATGCGTGAGATACGTGCCGCCATTTTAGGAGGAATAAGGCGATTTCGTACGTTTCACGATTACGACGAACAGCTGTTTGGGCTTACATCAACGATGTATGTAAAGAAAATAAACAAACGCTCGTAAGAGTTACACGGAGGAAATGACCTCGTTTTTTTTGATTGTTTGATTTTGCTGGATGCTCGAGGAGTTTAAGTGACATTGTGAAATATTAGAGCAAAAACTGTTGAAGGAGAAGAAATAAAATTGTAATATAGAGGAAGGTACAAACGACCTACTGGGGCATACCACATATGAGTAGGACATTGCATACTAATCAACATCAAGCTCTAGCCATGCAAAACACGGCTGCTCCAATAAAATTCTTGCCGGCTCCTGGGAATCCAACATGTCCTTGGGAGCAGTGGCAAGACAATTTTCAAGTATATTTGAGAGCAATAGGAGGAGCAAAATTTAATGATGATCAGAAGGAAGCAACCCTGTTGCATTGCATTGGTACAGAAGCATTGAGAATATTCAGATCATTGCCCGATCTAGAGCAGGATGAAGAAACATGGGGTGAAGCATCAAGTGGGTCAAGGAAGTATGATATAGCAGTTGCTAAATTGAATAAACATTTTGGAAATAAGTCCAACATTGTATTGGAAAGATATAGGTTTTTCACAAGGAAACAGGGCAAAGAGGAGAGTATTGATTCATATTTGGCTGCATTGAGAGGATTAATGGCCACATGTGCATTCACAGGGGTTACGGATGAATATTTGCGTGATCAGATAGTGTTGCATGTGGCTGACTCGCGCATTCAGCAACGACTATGGCAGGCGAAGAATACTACATTAGAAAAGACTGTTGAGATAGCCAGGTCAATTGAAATGGGTGAACAATGTATGAGAGAGGTTCAAAGTAAACCGGAGTACACTGGAATTAAGTCAGTCCAAGAGATAGATGATGAACAGCACAACAACCAAGAAGAAAAATTGATTGCCATGGTTAAGAGGATGGTCAGGTCAGATGCATCTGGCGGATACAGACAAGACGGAGGAGGTGCATTCAAGCAAAGTAATAGATGTACATATTGTGGATGGTATAAACATGAAAACACAGAAAAGGAGTGTCCGGCATTCTCGGCAGAATGTTTTAGGTGTGGACACACAGGACATTTTGGAAAGATGTGTCGCAGCAACAGAGGAAGAGGCAGATATAATGGCAGATTTGGTAGAAATACTGGTTGATTTTATAGAAACAGAGGTGCAACTACGATGGGTGTGAGAGCTGTGGAGGAAATTGCTGGTCCCAGTAATTTGATAGCAATAATGGATCGGGCAGAAGATAGAGTTCAAATACTTACTGTCACGCCAAGAGATGATGGTGTAGGATCTTGGGTTCCTATGGATATTGATGGTATAACTTTACAAGTGATGGTGGATACAGGTTCTCCATATACTATGGTTGATGTACAGACATATGTCAATGTTTTAAAGAAGAAGATGGAAGATTTACAGATGGCAAACACCAGAGCAACAGGTTATGGAAAGACACCTATTAATATTATAGGTTGTGTTTGGGTGAAATTGAAATTTGAAGGGCGCAAGACCTACTGCAAGTTGTATGTGGCGGAGAATGGTTTTTCAATAGTAGGATGGTGGGAGCAAGCTTCATTGAATATCAAAATTCATCCAGGAGAGAGTGTTCCCATTCTTTGCATTTCTGAGAATGTGTGTGACAATGCAGAGAGTTTGGCAAGAACTTTTCCAAATGTCTTCAATGACAAAATTGGTTTACTTAAAGGATTTGAACATCGCATCATTCTCAAAAGAGGTGCGACACCGGTTGTACACAAAGTGAGAAGTATACCCATCGGCACCAGAGATGCATTAAAGGTTGAATTAGAAAGGCTATGCAGGCAATATGTCATTGAACCAATTGAGAGTTCGGAGTGGTTATCGCCTATTGTATTAGTTAAAAAAACTGATGGATCTATCAGGATGTGTGTCGATTTAAGAGATTTAAACGCCAACATATGGATAGATCGACATCCTTTACCGAATATTGGAGAGATGTTGTCCACCATGAGTCCTGCGAAATATTTTACGACTTTGGATTTGTCGTCGGCTTACCATCAGGTGGTACTTGAGGAAGAATCTAGACATTTGACATCCTTTGTGACGCCGTTGGGAGCTTTTAGGTACAAGAGAATGCCGTTTGGGTTAGCTTCGGCTGCTGCAGTGTTCCAGAGGTTAATGCATCATCTGTTTGAAGGTTTACAAGGAGTATATTATTTCCAAGACGATATCTTGGTGTCAGGAATGTCTCAAGAGGAGCATAATGCAAAGTTGTTAGCTGTTCTGCAAGTGTTACAGCAGAAAGGTATGACACTCAAAATTGAAAAGTGTAAAGTGAAGAAAAACCAAGTGGCATACTTGGGACATCGTATAAATGCCAAAGGCATCATGCCTAAAGAATCTTTGGTAGACACCATTCTCAAAATTCCAGAACCAAATAACAAAGACCAGCTGAGGAGTTTTTTGGGACTCTCAGAATATTATTCCAAATTTATTGATCACTACTCTGATAACACTGAAAGTATGAGGAATTTAATGTGTAAAGGAATGAAGTTTAATTGGTCTGAAGAATGCAAAAAGGAATTTGAACAGATAAAGACTATGATTAATAGAGCACCGGCTTTGAAAATGTTTGACTCGAGTGCCAGAACAAGGATAGCAGTTGATGCAAGCAATGTAGGCTTAGGTGGTGTGTTAGAACAAGTTCAAGATGGTGAAGTTGTTCCCATAGCGTTTGCATCAAGGACATTAAGAGGTGCTGAGCGAAGTTATTCGACAATAGAAAAAGAGGCTCTTGGAGTGAAGTGGATATTAGAACATTTTAAAAGTCTCATTTGGGGTATTCCGGTAGATGTCAGAACAGACCATAAGCCTCTTGTTCATGTTTTGAACTCGAAAAATTCTCACATGATGTCTCCGCGCATAAGAAGATGGACTTTGATTATTATGCAATTTAATGTGACCATAAAGTACACTCCGGGAAG
The DNA here is from genome assembly GCF_040938575.1 of Ambystoma mexicanum. Lineage (NCBI taxonomy): Eukaryota > Metazoa > Chordata > Amphibia > Caudata > Ambystomatidae > Ambystoma > Ambystoma mexicanum. The sequence continues at coordinate 844,890,380 of NC_090941.1, read as the reverse complement.
AAACAATGTGGTTGCGGATTGTTTCTCTAGATTGCCATGTGAAGATGGTGGAAATGACTGAGGATGGACAAGTGTTCATAGAGGAACAGAACATGGATTGTATTATAGCTCAAGTGCATCCTAGTTTCTCAAAAAATGATTGGATAGAAGCAAAGGACAATGACATTGAACAAGAAATGCTAAGGAAGGCTATTGAAGCTGGTTGGAGAGATACTGATGACAAATTAAAGTCCTGGGAAAGATTTAAGGATGAGTTGTCCAGTGATGAAATATGTGTTTATAGAGGAGATCGTATAATACCACCGACAGCTTTAAGAAAGAGGATCATGGACATTGCCCATGAGGGCCATGTGGGTAGAATGTTGACTAAAAGAAGAGTAAGAGAGGCTTACTGGTGGCCCAACATGTGGAGTGATATGGAAACCCTGGTTAAGAATTGTACCGCTTGTGCTGTAAGCGATAAAAGCAAATCCATACGAGCGACTCCGTTACAACCTGTGAACATTCCTGTTACTGTTTGGACAAAATTAGCTATTGATATAGCTGGTCCATATGAATCTTTGGAATCTCAGAAGATCTATCTTATTGTGTTGGTTGACTATACATCCAAATGGGTGGAATGTGGCATCGTAGAGGAGTCGGCGTCAGCTGTTAAAGTTGTGAAGTTCTTGGATGAAATTTTTAGTAGAGAAGGAGACCCGCAAGAAATTGTATCAGATAATGGAGTCCAGTTCATGTCATCGGAAATTCAAGGATTTCTAAAGGACAGATCTATTAAACACAGTACTACCGCGTTGTACCACCCAATGGGTAATGGGCTTGTAGAAAGAATGAATCGTTTCATTAAAGGAATTATACAGTTAGCTAGTGTAAATGGGTTACCATGGAAGGAGACACTTAAGGAAGCTCTCACTACATATAAAGTCACGCCGCATTAACATGGATGACATTGTTGACAAAGTGAAAAGAAAACAAGAGAAGTATAAAAGTTATTATGACAAGCAGAGAAATGTCCAAGAGAGTAAAATAAAGGAAGGTGATTTGGTGAGAGTGAGGGAACCAAAACGTGTGATGAAAGGGGAGTCAAGGTTTCACGCTCCTCAGAGAGTAATGGAGTGCTCAAGAAAGTCTGTGATACTAGAAGATGGCAAGAAATGGTCATGTGATGATGTTGTTTTAGCAAAGGAGAAGGAAGTGATGAAATATGGAGGAGATGAGTCAGTTGAAGTTGAGAATTTCAAGGATGGTTTTGATGAACCCAGTATATTGGTCAGAGGAAGGTCACAAGGGAAGAATGTACAGGAAAATTCAATTGAAGGAAGAAATGACAGTGTTCAGTCAGGATCGAAATGTAGGAAAAGAGTATGGAATTACAAACAAGACCATATATATTATTGAGGAGTTAACCACGGTGACATGTTCCAAGACTGGCTGGATATTCAAAAATCTGAAAGAAATTGTATCCTTTATTGGTATAGATATGTTAAGATACAGTGTTATGTTCATTTCATATATTATTAGGTGTTTTAGTTAAAGTTAAAAAACAATTTTTTTATATAAATTGTATTTGATTGTTTAGGTGGGGAGATGTGAGAATGTTATGTTTGTTACTATGGTTACATCTTCGTGTATGATTCCAGAATGTTGATGGAATCATACACGGAGATGTACTTTGGTGAGAAGGCCCGCCCGGGGGCTCCTCAGAATAAATCTACGAAGTATAAATTACATTTATTATTACATAAAAGAAAACACTACACTAATCTCACCCATTCCTGCCCATCTCAGAATTTCTTCTGCTCTTTGAGCTCTTCGATGGAGGCAGCCATCTTGGATAACTGTCTCTAAGGAAGCGCTCTGGAAACAAACCAAAACTAGCAGCCATCTTTGAATGGGAAAGATACATACATCTTATGTGTATAATCTTTTTTTAAAATAGCTGAAGTGGAATACTTAGAATAATTGATATTTTTCACTTTAATTTGTTATTCTGTATGTTTGCTTTAACCTTGAATTAATTGTGTGATTTTCTTTTTATCATAAAGATAATCACGTTCACCAATACATAATCCAGACCTATTGGGTTTGCCCTTGCTTGTTTCATAATGTATTCAAATCGGACATGTTTTCCAACCGTCAATAGTTTCATCTATTTCCGTTGAAGGATAACGTTAATCGGTTTAGGAAAATGCGTTTGGGCTTCTGTGCAAATCCCGTTGGGGCAACACGCCCCTCCCGTTTGGCAGACTGTTGCATTAGCTAAAGCTCTTTGATCGCCAGTCCAGATTGTACAAAAACCTCAGCAAAGCAATCGCTACATAACCCCAGACACCCCATCATGACGCTGAGCGTGAAAACAGCTGACATACTTGCAGCAAGCCCACACGCACAAGCTATACAAACTCAGGGCAATATATTTGTCAGAACGAATTTGGCAGCAGGACAAACCTTTTAATATTAGCTGGTTCAAAAGGAAGAAAGGCTTGTGGGGAAGGGGTCACATTCCAAATCTCAACTGGAAAACACCAGAGCAAATGGATTTCTTTATAGAACATAAGAAGAAAATAAAATGTCCAATGCCATGCGTCAAAGTCGGTACTGCTCCGCCTTCAGTGGGGAGACAAAGCTCAAGGACAAGTGCAGACAGTGGGGGAAGAAATTAATGAAGCTCTGCGGGCAGACGCCAGTGCTGCCTGCAGTCTAAAAGCAAGGAGCCAACAGAGACACTAACACTGCACATGCAGTGGTGAGTCCAGAACGTGCTTGAAACAGCACTGCAGAATAACGTTGCCGCTCTAACCTTGATCCGCTTCTGACGGCAACTCTGTTGTCACTGGAACCCCTCACCCGACAGTGCAGACCCATGAAAGCGCCTTGGTGTAAAGCGCTCTATAAATCAATCAATCAATCAATATGCAGCAATTGAGTTTTTTGTAGAATAGCTGCACACGCACAGTTTCACCAGGCTTCATTGAAGTCACAGCAACAATACACTCAATACGCTTCCAATAATGCATTGCTTATAATCATGGACTTTAGATTTTTTAAATTGTAAATTGATGCATTTATTTTCTCTTCCCTAAATTAACCCCCCCACCCCCAAACCAAGTAAATGTGCAAATAAGATAGTAAAATGCTTTTTTAGAAGGGACAAAAAGAACTATATTTGAAAAGTAGGACCCCTGCCAATTCTCGTGCTTTTCACATGGCGATCCATAGGCACCATGTGTGGCCTTCACCATTATAAACGATCACTGGCAAAGCCAACAGTTTTGGCTTATGTGCAAGTACTAGACATTTGCCAGACACTGCTATTAGATGCCCATTTACTCGCACTTTTTGGTACCTGCTACCATCAATGGCAGTTAATACCAATACGAAGGTCCTTGTAAGTGCCTTTCCCATGCCTACACAAAAGCCCAAACCGTTGGCATTGCCAATGCTTGTTTGATATACAGTGATGTAAATCCCACTAACTTGGCAAAAGTAATGCAACTGAGATAGGCTTTTAGATGTTTCAGTAGTCACATCAAAGGTTGAAGAATGGCCCAGGTCTCAGACCCAGAATGAAATCGAGCTTGGATTCCAACTCGGATGAAGGGACTAATTCAGGTGTCCACATCAAGGAAGCAAGTAACAAAGAAAATAGAAATGCTGCCCCTGCTACTTCATGTATGTTAGTCACTGAGAGTCTTCGAATTTTAGTGGATGAGGCAGCATCCCGATCAATAAACACGGCATATAGAGGTCTCCCAAGACTACATCTAAAATATCTGTGGGTAAAAGGAAGGAAAAAGCACATAAGATGGGGAAGGACGATAGAGAAAAGCACCTGCACACCAAATTGGCTCTGCAAGAAACACTGCAGAGGTGCCAACATTTGGTATTGACCTTGCCATAACACTACTTGAACCAATTCAACTTTGCGACTTAGACTCTGCTATATATCTCTCTGAATGAAAAAAAGACAGTAGCCAAGATGTCCACAAATGTGAGCATTTTGACAAACATTTAATGCACTCTAACAAGATATCCAGAATCTCAGTTCAGCGAAAGATGATAATCCTTTCACTCGTTGAGCAAGAGGAAGAAAGCTCAGCCACTATTGTGATATAACGTCAAAGAAACACACTGACTGCAGTTATAACTAGAAATTCAAATGATGTGGAATAGTATAAGGCTAATTGGAGTCCCGGAAACTATAGAAAATATCATCCATGGATCCGCTTGATATTAAGTAGGCTGAGGAAGACATGAGGCCTGTCCATCAAGACACGACATGGAGCAAACCCATCTAGGCAAACATGCGGGGATCAATTTTAGTTCCAATATCCTCAATGAGTCAATCATGAGATTAGCAGCAGTGTGAACCTGGATACCTACTCAGAATTACAAAACTATTTTAATATGGGATTTCTTCATCAACATGAAGGAATGATTCTTAAGAAGAGCATGTACTGTTGCAAGCCTCATTAAATCCACTCGACACCTGGCACAATCAAGCACTTTTTAGTAGGGTCAAGTACCATTTATAAAGTACTTGACCCTGTGGTCAAGTGTCCCTTCCAAAATGTTTGGATCTACTAAATGCACCTTACACAGCTTCCCTCTAGATGGGAGTAGTGGACCAGATTAATTGTAATTGCACAGAAGTCAGTCTGTAGCAGGATGCGATTCAAGCCTGTTGGTGAAGGTGGTCTGGATTGGATGGCTCTGGGGTTGCACTGATGTGCATGTGCACTGAGAAACAAGAAGTCTGCTTGCTTGGGGGTTGGCCTTCTACTTTCTATAAGAAGAAATCACAAAAAAGTGGTCCATGAGAACTGTAAGTAGTTGGAACAAAAAAGGTATCCATCTGGATTAGAACTTGTGTGGTTCTTGTAGGTGGTAGACCTTCGGGAGGATAGCAAGACTTTCCTCCAGACTTCCAGGCCAGATGGAATTTAAAAACACCTACCAGGCCAGGCAGTCAGGCGAAAAGACAGGAAGAAGGCCACCAGGCTCCAGTCCCTAGGTGAAAGAAAACACAAAATAACAATGTTAGTATATATCTGAAATAATAAACATCTCACTCTAAAACACATACAAAAATCACAACCCACCGGGGCAGATCACAGGTCTAGCTGTAAAGACTCCAAGGCAAATACAAACTGGAAGAAGGCTTATAATGATCTAGTCAGAGTCCACAGACACTGCCCTACGGTATCAGGAAAACCCAGACAAACTTGCTCAAAGGGTACAATAATATTAAGTCGACCAGGGGGCCTAAACTGGTGACAGAAGCGCACGGCTATCCAGGATAGGACCCAAAAAGTAGAAAACACTCAAAGAGTATCCTCTGGATTCTGTGAGGGATCAAGAGTAAGTCTCGGACACAGTACCAAGTTTAAAGTTCAAAGAAGGCTTTTATTGTCAAAACAAAAGAAAGGGTTGTGTCATTCCTAACTGTGCCTAGCTCTGAGGGGTTTCCCTACCTGAACACATCTAATTAATGTTTCATGATGTCTAAATAAAAAGTGCTCTCCGGCCTGTGTCCAAATATCCTAATCTGACCCTCACGCACTAAACTGAATATAATGTGACACAGAAAAGTATTTGTGCTGTACACCAACAGCTTCTTCTCAAAGTTACAAAGTCTTTCACAGTGCAGAAAAGAAAAAAGGTATCAAGTTCCAGTGGAAAAGGGGACTTTCCTTCCCCTAGAACTTCTCTTGTTGATTCAAAAAGACGTTAATCTCAAATGTTACACAATCCCAAGGTAGACGGTGTGAGGAACCAGTAATGAGACGCAGACACAGCCGAGACTCATAGTAATTGGTATAAACCTTTATTAAATAATAAAGGGGGTTGGAAAATGCCTCAATGTCCCCAATCTAAGAAGTATTTCCTTACCTCAACCAAAGTTAAGGGTTTGTCAGGGTGTCAAGATGTCCAAAGCAAAACTGTCCTGTGTCTGAAATCCTATCCTAGCCCTCTCATTCTAAAAGTAACTGTAAGGTGTTAAGAGTATTGTCTTTGGCCTGGAAAATGCTCAAATGTTCAAGGTCAACAAAAATGTATAAATCCAACAAAGGTTCCAAATGGATAATGTTCACAGTTCCAGGGTATGATTCCCTTCCCCGGATAACCCCTTCCTCTTGGTGTTGCAATCCACTCCAGTGGAAATTGACTCCCTTTCCACATTCAATGTAATTAAAAATCCTAAAGGCATGAATCTTCCTTGGGATTCTCTTTTCAAAATACCACAAATATAATTCAAAATCCTAAGGGCATGAATCTTCCTTGGGATTAACTTTTCAGATGCCATAACCTGGGTGCGGGTCCCAAACTTGCAAAACACCTGGTATACTCTCCTGCCAGGTTCTCTCATGTAGTTTCTTTATACAATTTGGGTGCAGGCCCCAGACTCGTAAAACACCTGGTATTCTATCCTGCCAGATTCTCTGATCTAGTTACCTTTACTTTCAAGACATCAGGGTATTTGCTTTTTCTCCACACGTTCCTCTCATAACTAGTGTATTTGTATCTCCCCAAATACTGAGACTATGAAAATCAGTTTGTGATGTAAATCATAGGAAATCTGCCTCCCGTTTCAATTAGGATTAAGCAAGGCATGGTCTCAACAGAAGAGACAGACAAAATGGATGCAGGTTTTCAAAAACTACGTTGTGTTCGATAAGGTTGGAAGAATTCCTAACTGGCCCCAACTCTAGAATGGGAGTAGTCTCAACCAATAAACAAATAACAAACAAGTCCAAGTCAGTCTAGTCAAAATAAAAAAGGCCTATACTAAAAAAACATAACTTTGCCCTGCTTCTCAAATGACAAATGTGTAAAGGAGATATAAAATGGAAATAAAAGTGTCTTTAAAGAAATGTCAGAATGGCTTAGGTAACTCCCTTCCCCACGTTCAGAAGCACAGGGTCTCAAGAGTTTCTTAAAAGGATAGGTGGATGGTACAGTTCTATCAATCTAGCACACTTTGGCATACTCGTACAATTCAACAGTTTAGGCTTAGACTTCAAGCTTTTGACAGCTCAACGTTCTTTAGGCTTCGTCATCTTTGCCACAAATCCACAGTTCAACTCTTGACTTTATTTTAACACAATTCAACAGAGGCATCCTTCCACAGGGCTTGAGCATGTCTTCTTTCCACACTTTTGTAATCTCACATGGGTCTCCCTCTGCCGGGCTCAAGCCATCTTGTCTCTCTCTGTGGGGATCCCGTTCCCAAGTTTCGTTTCATACAACTTTTAACTGTGTAAGACTTTCGAAACTGCAAGCATTTTATATAGACCTCTGCATGACCACTTCGACCTCTCTTTCAACTTGCAACACCGATGATTCTTGGTACTTGTACATTCTTGGTATTATCATTTCCTTACTTTGCCCTCTTGGCGTGCTTAAAATTCATAATTTGCCCTCTTGGCACATTTAAAGTTCAAACACTTTGGTTTTCACTCAATCAACTTTCATTCGGAATCGTGGTTACTTTCTTGCCTTTGTGTCCCGTTTTATCACAACTTCAAACATTTCACAGAGACTTTCGAATGTGTGATTCCGCCTCGCAGGACCACTCTGTTACTTTGTATACTCTCATCACAATTTAGCAATTGTCTTTTCCATTACGTGTTTGATCGGCACACGCGCAACCTTCAACTCTTGTTACAGTTTCCTTTGCTTTTAACACAAACTGGGCTTTTGTTGCCTTTGATAGCTCACTGGTCGTGTTAATTGGGTTTCTTTCTTCAACACCTTTCATGTAGCAGTCAAGGCCATTACCAGTACCTCCTCTGCTCCTCCCTGACTCTGTCGTTCACCCGGGAGGGGAGCGGGCCGCCTTGAAACACTGAAGGTACATCCTCTCTTCTCAATCGGTTTCAGTCTTGGAACGCTTACAGCTTTCCGACAGTATGGAATTCTCGCCTGGCTCTCTCTCGTTCTACACAATTACCGATCAGCCCCTTGGCCTTCCAACTTCGATAGCCTGGCTAGCATCAGCCCCGGAAGAGCTGCTCCTTCACGTACCCAGCCTTGCTCAGAGTGTGCCTGTGCTCGCCACATTTTATCCTGACAGGGAGTGTTAACAAGCGGCAGGTGTGTGTAGCTAGTATTACATGCCTGACTCTGCCTGATCTCATTAAAGGGACAGAGCCATTGCAAGTCGCTAGAGGTAATGTTCTTGGCCTCGTTCTTCATCTTTCATGGCTCAGTAGTGTTGGTGGCAGTGTGATGTGGGGAAGAATTATGGGAGCTTTAGTTTCCCATAAAATAGGTAGGGACAGGGGTTGGATGGGCTGTGGAAAAAGGGGGTTAGCTTGTCTCACCAGCTGGTGCTTCAACCCCACTCCCTGAGGACACCCTACTCGCTTGTTCACCCCCAGGGTCGGGATCCAAAAGCGATAACCTTTCCCTGGCCATCTGAGTATGGGATCCCCAGGGACTAGGTTGTGAAACACACTCTGGATTTTCACACAGGGAATGCCTTCTCCAGCTCCTTCTGGAAGCCCTGACCTTCCATTGTGGGCTCACCTGTTTTAGGACAGTTCCCTTGTCTTCTCCGACCCACTCGGGTCCTTCTCTGTTTCTGCTCTCTCTCTCCACTTTGGGTGGTGTGTCTCTGCGGCTGGTGGCGGACTGCACGCCACTCCGGCTTTCCATGCCGGCACGAAGCTCCGCCTTTGCCTCGCGTCCTGCTTCAGCGTTTCTCCTGCCTACAGGAATGTGTCTTTGGTCCAAAAGCCACATTTCCCTTTCTTCGATCCTATTCTCTGCCTCGCTCATTGTCTCCTGTACTCCGAGCCCGAGCTGTGAAGTTAACTCCATGGTTACACGCATCTCCTTGATCGCCTGTTGTTAGGCAGAAACCTGTGCAGTTCCCTTGGGGACCACTGCAAAAGATTTAAGACTACAGGTATAGCAGTAAACCCACTTGGTAGCAGTCTGCACCACCCAGATTTACCTGGTAGCTGTGGCTGAGCAGTCAGACTTCCCTCAAGAAGAGTTAGGCAGTATGTAAAGTATACACAATAGGTACTCAAATACAATAGCACAAGCAAACACTGACCAGAGCTTGGTTTCAAAAGTATATAGTTATTTATTTATTAAACACACATAAGTTGAAATCACTCTAGCAAAATATAGTAAAAACACTTCAAACACAGTTATTATGAAAGCAGTTTCAACCCTTACTCCTATCTAGACAACTCTAGGTTAACACCACATAATTAAAACAGAGGTGAGTGCTTAACGTTAGATGACACTCTAGTAGGTTCAAGAAAGGGATAAAAAGAAACAGAAATGGGTTAAACACGCCACTCTAAGGTCCAGAACACTTGCAATAGGCTCAAAGAAGCACAAAGTCACAGGTGAGCAAAAGTCACTAGGCAGAGCCCACTCTTAGAGTAGCCGGAGCAAAAATGTGCCCAAGATCACACTGTTATTAGGGATTCAAAGTCTTGCAAAGAGTTAGAAAGAGTTTAGGGTGGCTTAGAAAGTTTAGCCAGGGTGTTCCCGGCACTCCCAGGTTCGAAAGCCGGGGGCTAAATCTACCCCGTACAGTCGGTGGCAAGGGAAGCCAGGCGGAACACGGTACCTTAAGCGGAAAGGGTCCTCCAGCGGTGGCAGTTGTTCCAGGCAGTGGTAGCAAGGCTCGACGTCGGTCAGAGGAGAAGAAGTTCTCGCTGAAGAGCAGAAGAAGAGGGTCGTTGCACTGCCCGGGAAGAAACCAGCCGCGGAGTCCTCCGGTTAAAGGGTTGTACCGACTTTCGTGGTGGGGGTAAAAGTGGTGGGGTTCCGGTTGCCGGGGTGCTTGGCACTGGCAAGGCGGCCACGAGATACCTCCAGGAGCGGAAAGAAGGTGAAAACTGGTTGTCCCCACCAGTCAAGGGAAGGAGCCACTCCGTTAAGAGTTCTCCTCGGTCGTCGGGAAAAGTGGTGAGACGGTTCAGCAGGGCTCCACCGGGTGGTGTCGTCGAAGCAGGTCGGCTCAGTTCTTCCCTCGTCGGATTCTTGGTCCTGTGGCGACTTCTGAAGTTCCAGTCCCCAAAGCCCTGCTTTTATGCAGCAAACCCCCATTCACCCAGCCTAGCTGTCACTCAAACATGCTAAGTGGTGAGCCGGCCGGCTCACCACTTGGGCCAATCAGGACGGAGTGCGACTTGAGTTACCAAGGTAACTCAGTCCAGGGTGCCTAAATCCCCCTCCACCCCTCCTAAGTACCCCAGACAGAGTGGCACCACTTTGGAGGGCTTCTGTGGAGAAGCCCGCCAAAAGTGGAACAAAGGGCTCCACTTTGGGTCAGAGTTACAGAGGCGAACGCCAACGCCATTTTAGAATCAAGTTTTGGCAAAGAGTCCCAACCGGAGTTATAATAATAAATATATAAACCGGCGGTATGTTTAAGGCTACCGTAAATAAATAATTAAATGTGTTAGCCTAAAACAATGGGAAATCCCATAGGGAAATATTCGCGGTCGAATATAAAAAGTAGTTTCCACTGCCACCAGCCAAAACTCGATCAGGGGGGACGGAGACGTGCCCCCTCGACTAACAGACCCTGGGGCAATCGAATTGCCCCAGCCAGTACGTCCACAATATGATGGTTTGTACTGGTTCTGTTCAGGATTCAAGACTAGAAAAGTCTTTGGTGACTTTACATGCCCTGGGAGACAGTAGTCAGTCCCAGGGTATGGAGTCTATGTTGGGGAGTCCCTAGGACACCCCTGGGTTACGGCACAGAGGGTGCTGTGTAACCCACATCACAAAAATACATGAAGCCCTATGGAGTAAAAGACCCCATAGCCCATTCAACACAAGGTTTAACCAAGAAAACACACTTCAACATGTCCAAGAGTGAGGGAAAAAGAGTCTCACTCTTGGCAGGAGAAAAAAAGAAACCCCAGAAATCCAGCAAAGCTGCTGGGGGACTCACTAGGTAGGGAAATTCAGCGTAAACAGAGAATTCTCCCTAACACTCGCCCCCCCCAGACTAAGGGACAGGAGGATTTAATCCACTCCTGGATGAACCTCATACCTCTAGTCGATGATATACATCCTAGAGAGTCCATCAGCATTTTGATGGTGACACCCTGACCTGTGCTCAATGGTGAAATCAAACCCTTGCAGGCAGATTGACCATCTCAATAGTTTTGGATTTTCCCCTTTCATTTGCATTAACCATCTCAAGGGTTGGTGGTCAGTCTGAATAACAAAAGTAGAACCATACAAGTATGGCCTAAACTTCTTCAGTGCCCACACAATAGCAAAGCATTCTCTTTCGATTGTTGCCCACCTTGTCTCAGGATCCTTCAGTTTTCTACTGATGAAGCAAATGGGGTGCTCCCTACCCTTCTCATCCAGTTGGCTTAGAACTGCACCTATACCTACATTGGAAGCATCAGTTTGTACAATGAAAGTTTGGTGGTAGTCGGGAGCTCTCAATACTAGAGCTTGGCAAAGAGCTCTCTTCAGTTTTTCAAAGGCCTGATTGCACTCCTCATTCCATTTTACCTTTTTAGGGAATTTAGGAGAGGAGATTACATTCAGTGGAGAAGCTATGGTCCCATAGTTCTCAATGAAGTTCCTGTAATACCCAGTGAGGCCTAGGAAGGCTCTCACTTGGGTTTGAGTAGTTGGTGTTGTCCAACTTTGCACAGCTTCAATCTTGCTGAGCAAAGGCCTTATTTCTCCACCTCCTACCTCATGCCCAAGGTAGACCACTTTACTTTGACCAATCTGGCACTTACTGGCTTTGATTGTCAAATGGGCCTGTTCCAGAGCCTGCAACACATGTCCTAGGTGGTTCACATGTTCTTCCCAGGAGTGGCTGAAGACTGCAATGTCATCCAAGTATGCCATGCAGAAATCCTCCATCCCAGCCAGAACTTGGTTCACCATCCTTTGGAATGTGGCAGGTGCATTTTTTAATCCAAAAGGCATGACCTTAAACTGGTACAAGCCAACTGGGGTTGAAAATGCAGTCTTCTCCTTGGCATGGTCTGTCAGGGCTATTTGCCAATAGCCTGACGTAAGGTCAAATGTGCTGAGGTACTTGGCTGCACCAAGTTTATCCACCAGCTCATCTGTCCTGGGCAAAGGGTGGGCATCAGTCTTGGTGACTGCATTTAGAGCTCTATAGTCCACACAGAATCTCAAGTCTTTGGATCCTGCCTTTGGTACTAACACAACTGGGCTAGACCATGGACTAGTAGAGGGTTCTATTACCCCGAGATCAAGCATCTTCTTGACCTCTCCTTTGATGTGGGTTCTGATATGTTCTGACATTCTGTACCCTCTGCTTTTGACTGGCAGACAGTCACCAGTGAGTATCTCATGCTGGCCCCAAGGGGTCAAGCCTGGTGACAGTGAGAACAGGGAGGCAAACTGATTTAACATAGATTTGCACTCCTCTTGTTGCTCAGGTGTCAGGTCTGAAGAGAGATTAACTCCTTCGACTTTTTCATCTAAAGGCACCCCTCTGAGGAGATCAGGGAGAGATTCACTCTCTTCCTCCTCTGCAGCTGAAGCTAGAAGCAAGGCTCCTACGTCAGGTCTGGAGATGTATGCTTTTAGTCTGTTGGTGTGGAAGACTCTAGGAGCTTCCCTGGGTCTGCCCAGATCCACCAGATAGTTGACCTCTCCAAGCTTTCCCACAATCTTGAAGGGTCCCATCCACTTGTCTTGCAAGGCCTTCTGCCTTGTTGGGAGCATAACTAGCACTAGCTGGTCTTGAGTAAACTCAACCATGTTAGCCTTCTGGTCATGCCAATGTTTGACCAGAGCTTGACCAGCTTTCAAGTTGTCACTTGCTTCTGCCATCATGTGTGACATTCTCCTCCGGAGACCTATCACATAGTCAGTCACTCTGACTGGCTTGAGGGGAGGAGCACCTTCCAACCCCTCCTTAATCAGGGCCAATGGACCTCTGACCGGATGGCCATAGAGAAGCTCAAAGGGAGAATAACCTACTCCCTCCTGAGGGACTTCTCTATAAGCAAAGAGCAGGCATGGCAGTAGAAGGTCCCATTTTTTCTTAAGGGGTTCCTCTAAAGCACCTATCATGCTCTTCATGGTTCTGTTAAACCTTTCAACCAACCCGTTTGTCTGAGGGTGGTATGCTGTTGAGAACTTGTAAGTAACTCCACAGGTTTTCCACATGGCTTTCATGTAGTGGGACATAAAGTTTGACCCCCTGTCAGAGATTACTTCCTTAGGAAACCCAACCCTGGTGAAAATACCAAGGAGGGCCTTAGCCACAGCCGGAGCTGTAACAGTCCTCATAGGAATTGCCTCAGGGTACCTAGTAGCATGGTCTACTACAACAAGTATAAACCTGTTGCCTGAGGAGGTTGGGGGATCAAGGGGACCAACAATGTCAATCCCTACCCTCTCAAATGGGACTCCCACAACTGGGAGAGGCACTAAAGGTGCCACATTCTTGGAACCAACCTTACCAGAAACCTGGCAGGTATGGCAGCTCTTACAATATCTATCTACTTCAGCCCCCATCTTTGGCCAATAAAAGTAGAGTGAGAGCCTTTCCTTGGTCTTCTTGAAACTCAAGTGACCAGCCAAAGGTATCTCATGGGCTAGTTGTAAGAACTGTTTTCTGTTCTCTTGTGGGACTACAAGGCGTTTGTAGTCTCCAGGTTCAGACTCAGTGGGTTCACTGTAGAAGAGGCCATCTTCCCAGTGCAACCTATACTTCCCAGGCTCTTGCCCATCAGCTTGAGAAGCTGCCTGGTGGCGGAGACCTTCCAGAGTTGGACATTCTCTTTGCCCCTTACGGAAAGCAGCCCTGCTAGGCCCACCTTCTGCCAGTAAAGACTGCAGCTGGGATGGTCCTCAGGGTCCAAATCTCCAATAAGGTTTGGGCCTCCCTCTAGCTCTTCCTCAGAGTCTAGCTCAACCACACAGGGTTGTACCTCCCTCTCAGCCTCAGCTGGAGGTGGAGTTACAGGTGTAACTTTGGACAACCTAGGGGAAGTCCTTGTTGGAAGCACTGGAGTGCTTGCTGCTGGCTTTTTCCTAGGAGTCTTGGGTTGCCCCTTTGCTCCTGATCTGGTTGTTACTGCAGTAAGTTGTTCCAGTGGGAGAGGAGTGATTTCTGTCATCATCTCCTGAGATAACCCTCTCAGGGTTTTCTCTCTTGCAGGTTTTGTGAGCTCCTGTAACCTTTTGCTAGGGGGTCTGGGGGTATGAGATACAACTCCAAGAGCTTTGAGGTCATCACCCAACAGAACCCTACCTGGCACTTCACATTGTACACTGACAGGTATTTTTACAGCCATATCATTACATTGGATGAGAACTGGTAACTGGGGACACATCTGCACAGGCCCACCAGCTAACTTGGTGAGGCATTTGGGTGCCTTAGCAACATCCTCTGCCTTGAAAAATGATTCATCCACCACAGTTATGCTGGCCCCAGTGTCCCTAATGGCAGGAGTCTCCTGGCCATTCACTTGGACACTGTCTTTATAATACTCTTTAGTATTATCTGGGATAGAGTTATATACATCTAAATTCTGTTGTTCCCACAACCCCAGAGAGACTAAAGAAACACTAGCTGAGACTCCAGTGGGTTCATCAGCCAGCAATAGAAAGTTTCCACTTGCCATATGTACTTCCTCTTCTGGAGCGAAGGCTAAGGAGGCAAGTTGGACCCCTGAAGGTTTACCCTTACATCTGGGATCTCCTTTCACATGGTCAGTAGCCTTACAAACAAAGCATGAGCCAAAGGCTCGCTGGAATGGAGGCTTGTTCTGACCTCCTTCTGGTCTGGGACCAGAAGGTACACTAGCCTGATTCGGTTTCCCTTGTGGCTTACCCTTATAGTTTTGTTTGGGGCCCTCTTTGGAATTTGTAGTATTTGAATTCTCTTTGGAGTCCTTTTTAGGCTGTCTCTCCCCATCCTTTTTCTGAGTTACCCCAGAATCCTTGTGAGTGGCCCTGTTGGCAACCCACAAGTCAGCAGCCTTAGCCAGTTTCCGGGAATCTAATTCCTTGGAATCAGCCAAGTGTTGTCTGAGCTCAAGAGAGCAGGCATCATAAATAGTCTCCAACATAAACAAATTCTTCATACCTTCATAAGTGTTCACCTTGTAACCCTTAATCCATCCCTCTAAGTTTTTCAACCCTTCACTCACCCAGGTAGCCCAAGGGGTACCATCATGCTTTTTGAGGCTCCTAAACCTCTTAAGATACTGGGAAGGGGTCTTCCCAAACCTAGCTATCAAAGCTAGTTTCACACATTCATAGTCCTTCTTATCCTCCTCCCCCATCTCCATTACCACATCAGTTGCAACAGGGGGAAGCCTAGAGAACAACCAGGTGAGTAAGTCATTTCCTGTGATGTTCTGGAGCCCATGATTATATTCAAACAGAGACAACCAATCCAACACATCCAACTTAGGCTCATACATACCAACCAATTCTTTAGGCATCCGGGGTCTTTTAGGACTGGAACTTCTAGAGGAGCCGGAGAGAGAAGCATTCTCAACAGATAATTTCTTCATTTCTAGCTCATACTTGAGCTCCATTTCCCTTAGCCTTAGTTCCTTGTCAGTTTGAGCATTCAGTTTCTTATACTCCAATTCTAGTTTCATTTTCTCCAGATCAAAGTACTGAGGACTAAATGTGGGACCTGGTAAAGGCCCAGTAGGTACAGCAGGTAGAGCAGGTAGAGGCCTAGGGGGGACAGTCACAACAGCCTCACCCTCCTCTTCTGACTCTTCCTCAGAATCATCAACATTTTGCTCCATGTTAATTTCAACACTGTCATCTACAGTTGCTGGAGTGGTAGGTTCCTCTGAACCCTCACCCAGACTTTGGTTAGCTAACAATCTTTCAATCAGCTCCATTTTCTTGCCCTTAGTCAGGAGGTCTTTATGTTTACAGAGCACTCTTAAACAATCAGCAGTTTTGGCTGCAAGGGACTCTTGACTATAGCTTTCTATAACTGACATGTTAGAGGTTTACTTTTATAGTGCTAAGCTTTGTGGTTAGTTGCACTAAGGTATCTAAAGCACACTAAAATGTATACTTAATACAAATCCCACCGCTGCCACCAGTGTTAGGCAGAAACCTGTGCAGTTCCCTTGGGGACCACTGCAAAAGATTTAAGACTACAGGTATAGCAGTAAACCCACTTGGTAGCAGTCTGCACCACACAGATTTACCTGGTAGCTGTGGCTGAGCAGTCAGACTTCCCTCAAGAAGAGTTAGGCAGTATGTAAAGTATACACAATAGGTACTCAAATACAATAGCACAAGCAAACACTGACCAGAGCTTGGTTTCAAAAGTATATAGTTATTTATTTATTAAACACACATAAGTTGAAATCACTCTAGCAAAATATAGTAAAAACACTTCAAACTCAGTTATTATGAAAGCAGTTTCAACCCTTACTCCTATCTAGACAACTCTAGGCTAACACCACATAATTAAAACAGAGGTGAGCGCTTAACGTTAGATGACACTCTAGTAGGTTCAAGAAAGGGATAAAAAGAAACAGAAATGGGTTAAACACGCCACTCTAAGGTCCAGAACACTTGCAATAGGCTCAAAGAAGCACAAAGTCACAGGTGAGCAAAAGTCACTAGGCAGGGCCCACTCTTAGAGTAGCCGGAGCAAAAATGTGCCCAAGATCACACTGTTATTAGGGATTCAAAGTCTTGCAAAGAGTTAGAAAGAGTTTAGGGTGGCTTAGAAAGTTTAGCCAGGGTGTTCCCGGCACTCCCAGGTTCGAAAGCCGGGGGCTAAATCTACCCCGTACAGTCGGTGGCAAGGGAAGCCAGGCGGAACACGGTACCTTAAGCGGAAAGGGTCCTCCAGCGGTGGCAGTTGTTCCAGGCAGTGGTAGCAAGGCTCGACGTCGGTCAGAGGAGAAGAAGTTCTCGCTGAAGAGCAGAAGAAGAGGGTCGTTGCACTGCCCGGGAAGAAACCAGCCGCGGAGTCCTCCGGTTAAAGGGTTGTACCGACTTTCGTGGTGGGGGTAAAAGTGGTGGGGTTCCGGTTGCCGGGGTGCTTGGCACTGGCAAGGCGGCCACGAGATACCTCCAGGAGCGGAAAGAAGGTGAAAACTGGTTGTCCCCACCAGTCAAGGGAAGGAGCCACTCCGTTAAGAGTTCTCCTCGGTCGTCGGGAAAAGTGGTGAGACGGTTCAGCAGGGCTCCACCGGGTGGTGTCGTCGAAGCAGGTCGGCTCAGTTCTTCCCTCGTCGGATTCTTGGTCCTGTGGCGACTTCTGAAGTTCCAGTCCCCAAAGCCCTGCTTTTATGCAGCAAACCCCCATTCACCCAGCCTAGCTGTCACTCAAACATGCTAAGTGGTGAGCCGGCCGGCTCACCACTTGGGCCAATCAGGACGGAGTGCGACTTGAGTTACCAAGGTAACTCAGTCCAGGGTGCCTAAATCCCCCTCCACCCCTCCTAAGTACCCCAGACAGAGTGGCACCACTTTGGAGGGCTTCTGTGGAGAAGCCCGCCAAAAGTGGAACAAAGGGCTCCACTTTGGGTCAGAGTTACAGAGGCGAACGCCAACGCCATTTTAGAATCAAGTTTTGGCAAAGAGTCCCAACCGGAGTTATAATAATAAATATATAAACCGGCGGTATGTTTAAGGCTACCGTAAATAAATAATTAAATGTGTTAGCCTAAAACAATGGGAAATCCCATAGGGAAATATTCGCGGTCGAATATAAAAAGTAGTTTCCACTGCCACCAGCCAAAACTCGATCAGGGGGGACGGAGACGTGCCCCCTCGACTAACAGACCCTGGGGCAATCGAATTGCCCCAGCCAGTACGTCCACAATATGATGGTTTGTACTGGTTCTGTTCAGGATTCAAGACTAGAAAAGTCTTTGGTGACTTTACATGCCCTGGGAGACAGTAGTCGGTCCCAGGGTATGGAGTCTATGTTGGGGAGTCCCTAGGACACCCCTGGGTTACGGCACAGAGGGTGCTGTGTAACCCACATCACAAAAATACATGAAGCCCTATGGAGTAAAAGACCCCATAGCCCATTCAACACAAGGTTTAACCAAGAAAACACACTTCAACATGTCCAAGAGTGAGGGAAAAAGAGTCTCACTCTTGGCAGGAGAAAAAAAGAAACCCCAGAAATCCAGCAAAGCTGCTGGGGGACTCACTAGGTAGGGAAATTCAGCCTAAACAGAGAATTCTCCCTAACACCTGTCCACGTGACAGCTTGGCTTTCCTGGCAGTGGCTAGCCGGTCGGATGTCTCTGTTGCTCTCAGCTGTTCCATCTTTGAACTCCCGCTTCAGGGATGGGAGATGCTCGGAGGCAATCGGCTTTCTCCAAGCACTAGACTGCTCCTTCTGGTCCAGCCTAGCAATCCTAATTTGGGTAGTCCTCTTTCTTGTCTCAGTCTTGTCTTTCTGTTTGCTACAAAATATTGAAAGATACTGCCAGCAGGCTTTGTGGGTTGTTGAAGGGGATTATCACAGCATGTCATCAAGGCATGCAGAATGTAGGGGATATCCCTAAAAGGAAAAGGGGATAACATGTCTCATCTGCAGATGCCTATCCCTCCCCCGAGGGTCGCCTCCCTCATGTGATCATCCCTCGCATAGCCACCGCTGAGGGTCAGGATCAGGAAGTGACTGCCGTCCCCTGGCCAAGTGAGGAGAGGCATCTCTAGGAAAGGAGTGATGACATCATGTGATTCATAACATATTGGGATGAATCCAGTGCAGTCCTCACTAATTCCCTGGCGATGACCTCCTCCCATGTGGCCAGTGAATGGCACCCGTTACCTGATCCTGACCGTAGGGATGGCTATATGGGGGAGGATCACATGGAAGGAGACAACTACCGGGGGGATGTGGTGCCTCCATCGGATGAGACGTGGTATTCCCCTCTTTCCCCAGAGGAAGACCCTATAATACCTGCATTCTTAATGGCTTGTTGTCACCTAACGATTCCCACTTATATTAAAAGTTGGAAAACCCTTCCTATATATCATTCGAGTCAGGCCCCCCATCTGTGACTCAAACACTCACAACTCACACATAACATCTTCTGTTTCTGATGTGGCTTTGTGTGAGATCTTTGAACAACAGCCACGAAAATCCAGTAACATCCATAGTCTTCAACTCCCATAAAACCTCAAGTACTGAGGCAAGGAGGAAGGAGTTTATGCAAATCAGGAGAAGCCCGAAGTCTAACATGCAGGCTAGTAGTTTTGCAGAACCTAAAGTGTCCGGCACGTTTAAAAATGGCACCTGCACTAATGGGAAAGGCGATGCGGGAGAGAAGTGTGCAGGCGAAAGCAGTGTGAGAGAAGACGTGCAAATTCAAGCGGCGGCTCACAAATGCGAGACACACAGCAGTGTGCCAAGAAGCGAGGAGAAGCGCAGCAGGCACACGCAAAGGACCGTGGAAGCACTGGGAGCTGCAGAGGAGCTCCTGGAGGTACGGTTGTGCGGATAGGCAGCACTCTCTGGTCCAGGCCACAGAGCAAAGCAGGCCCCCGGTGAGTCTGTCCAAAGCTGTTGGGGACCCCGGGGCATACCAACACGCATGCAACCGAGTGGTTGAATGGTACAAGATTGCTAATACGGACAATACTCAAAAGTGATTTGATTACAGACAAAACCCAATACCAACTCACCACAAACCCCAAGCAAGTACAGACGCATGAGATGCCAGCGTGCGGCAAAACTGAAGCAAGTCTTAACATAGGCAAATATACCCAGCACCTCAGGGTATATGCAACTGTGGTATAGTGAAAAGAACAGTGAAACAAGTAAATCCTGGCAGGCATGTACACCAGGCACCTGACATTATATAAAGATTCTGACATTGTGTGAAGATACCTGGCAGGTGAGTATACCAGGGAATCTAAAAAGCCCATAGGAGAAGTCCTAGTAGACCAGTACATCAGGCACCGGAGGTTATATGAGGATTCCTGGCAGGCAAGCATACCAGACAATCTGCAAATGTTACAAGAACAGTTAAAAAAAGACTTATGGAATGTATTGTTTGAACAAGAACTTTGTAAGTCCAGTGTTGGACAAAGACACTCTTGCCATCCTAGCTAAACATCCAGGGGAAGGGAACCACTCTCTGGATCCAAGAATCTTTTCCTTGGAGGATATTTTTGTTGGAATCATCCTCATATTTTTGGTGGTGAACGCTTTTTGCTAACATCAAGTCAAAGACATTGCCTTCAACCTTTTGTTATTTTGTTTCTAGTGTGAGGGTAAGCTTAGGGCATTTTGGAAAGAAGGATGGCTTTTAAGTTACAGACTACTTGACACAGACAGATCCTTAGTTTTAATATTCTAGGTAGGGAAGTTGCTATTTAGAAAAGGGCTAGAAAGGTGTTTTCCCAACCCATTTTTGTATAATAAAATGTCTGACTTTAAGAATAGCATAACTTTGTGTCCGGCTCTCATTTCTGACTCCTCACAATACCCTTCCCCTAAAGCTACTGGTTCCTTCAGAATCTATTGGGAAAGGGGAAAGAAAGTCTACATTTCCCCGATCTCTTCCTTTTCGATGTTCTACCGTCAAGCAATAGGGCTGAATATCTACGAACCAGCGCATGACTTGCGCATTGGTATCTTTTCAAAGGTCGATCTGTTTTAATGGAGAATGATCGGTGACCAGCATAAACCTTCTGCCATTGAGAAAGTATTTTAAGCATGAAACTGCCCACTTTATTCTAGGGCTTTAAGCTCAATTGTGGCATAGTTCTTTTCCCTAGGATATCTTTTCTGAATAAAAATAATTGGATGTTTGTTGCCATTGTGATCTTGGGCAAGAACAGCCCCTAACCCAACATGTGAGATGTACGTTTGCACAAAATGTGTTTGTTTGTCAAAACAGTTTTGGTTTTCTGGACAACTTTTTATCTTTTGTGGTTAGGCTTATAAGCGAGGCAGGAGGTAATCGAAGAATAACTGGGAATGAATCGACTATAATGCCCAACCAACCCTAAAAGGAATCGCAGATCTTTCTTTGTTTTGGGTACTGGGATGTCTTGCACAGCCTTCACCTTTTACCTTTGGGGTTGAACAATTCCATTTCTCACAAAGAAATCGAGGTACTTGACTGCGAACTGTGAATGTGAATTTCATGCGTTTCCGCTACGGCAGGCTTTCCTCAGGGATCTGATGACTAAATGGAGATGGTGCAGATGTTCTTTCCACGTCCTACTATGAATGACTAGATCATAGATACAAGCCCCACAGAAAGAGGAGTACGGCTGAAGGACCTGGTCCATTAACCTTTGAAATGTGGCTAGTGTCCAAAGGGTAGTACCTTGAATTGCAATAGTGCAATAGGGGAGGAGAAGGCCATTTTCTTCTTGTCCTCTGGATTAACAGAACTTGCCACTAATCTTTTGTCAGATCAATCGTGGAGAGGAAGGTTTAAGTTACTTACCTTTAACTATTGTTCTCCAGCATGGGTCTGGCATGTATTCACATGCTCATGAATAGTCCCTGTCATCAGGCTAGGAATCCTCAGTAAAAGAAAAAACAATTTCCCTTTCAATTACAAACTGTATTTCTCCTTTAAACCAATCACTGTCCTCTGGGTCATACTTCCCCAATCCAATGACAGTCCTCTCCCAAAGCCCCTCCTCTGGCAGCCATCTTCACATTTAGTATGAACAAGAAGAGCCACAGAGGGGTCGGAGGGACGGTTTGCATGTGAATCCATGCCAGACCCATGCTGGAGAACAATAGTTACAGGTAAATAACAAACCTTCTCCAACATGGGGTCTGGCATGGATTCAAATGCTCATGAATAACAAATACATAGCAGTACATTACACAACCATGGGCGGTGGCAAGGCTCAAGAGCAGCAATAACACCTACCCCTGGAACAGACTCACCTCAAGCAAACATGTTGCGTAGCACTGCTTGGCTGACTCTGGACTCCTCCCTGGAATCCCTGTCTAAGCAGTAGAATTTTATGACGGTGCGGGTGGACCTCCATGTAGCAGCCCTACAGATGTTGAGCAGGGGCACACCAGATAGGAATGCCGTTGTTGCAGCGATCGCTCTGGTGGAGTGGGCACTTGGACAGCCGGGCAGCAGTCAGTTAGCCAACTGATGACAGTGTGTGATGCAGCCAGAGATCCATCTTCAAATGGAAGCTTGGACAAGGCCTTCCCATGGTTCACAGGACCAAAGTTTACAAACAGATGTGAAGTCTTCCAAAAACTCTTGGTGCATGTGACGTAGAACATCAGGGCATGAGCAACGTCCAGCGAATGCAAGGCCCTTTCCGCTGACGACGAAGGTTTCGGGAAAAAAACAGATAACACCAAAGGCTCATTGAGGTGGATCTCCAACAGAACCTTCGTCATGAAGGAGGGGTGCATACGTAGAACCACCTTCGATATGTGGAAAGTCAGGTATGATTGTTTGCAGGATAGGGCATGGATCTCACCTACCCTTCTGGCAGAGGTGATGGCCACCAGGAAAACCGTTTTCCATGAGAGTAACTAGAGTGGGGCGTGATGAAGAGACTCGAAGGTAGCCCTCATGAGCCTTGTCAGAATTACGTTGAGTTCCCACTCCGGGGCAGAAGCTTTCACTGGCGGGAAAGATCAGAAAAGTCCTTTAAGAAACAACTTGACGAGACGATGGGACAAAAGCGAAGATGTTCCTGGCGACCTGGTGTAGCGGGAGAGAGCCGCCATATGTACCTTGATGGAGGCGTGCGCCAGTCCGACCTTGGCCAAGGATATCAAGTACAGCAGGATCTGTGGGGCTGTGACCCTCAAAGGGGTAATCTACTGTGAAAGGCACCACATAGCGAAATGCTTCCACATGTGACCGTGGCACTTTAGAGTCGACAACGCCCTGGCTTTGGCAACGACCTCCCTGCAGTCCGCTGGCAACTCCTATCCTTCAAACTCTAGGGCTGCAGGAGCCAAGTCCTCAGGTTCAGCGATCCTGGGTCGTGATGTAGGATTGAGCCTCCTTCTCTGGTGAGAAGATCCGGAACCACTGGCAGCTTGACCTTAGGTGACGCAGACAGGCTGAAAAGGTCCGGGTACCAAATCTGCCTCGGCCACGCTGGGGCAATGAGCATCATCCTGCATTGGCACTGTCAGAGTGTTGATGACTCGCAGCAGGAGAGGAAATGGAGGAAACACGTACAGAAACAGCCTTCCCACGGGAAAGAGAACGCGTCCCCCAGGCTCCTTGGTTGGTGGAATCTGCTGGAAAATTTCTGGCATTTGAAGTATGCCGCCTTCGCAAACAGATCGATCTGGTGTCTGCCCCACTTGACGAAGATGCGGTTCACCTGGTCCTGCCGAAGTTCCCCCTCGTGGCAGGAGTGCAAATCCCGCTAGGTGTAGAGGGACGAGGAACATCCCCTGTCTGACGTGTCCTTGGAGAGCGAGTACCCCGTTTCCTGATGTACAACATTGTGGCGGTGCTGTCCGTGCAGATCCTCACCACCTTGCCCCTCATAAATGGAAGGAACGACTTCAGGGCCCAGAACACTGCCATAGCTCCAGGATGTTGATATGGAGATCCTTCTCCTCCGGCAGCCACTGGCCTGTGGCGTGCAGATGTCCGGTGTGGACTCTCCAGCCTTCCAGGGAAGCCTCCATGGTGACGGTCTCCTGGTATAGGGGGTTTTGAAATCCCATTCCCTAAGCGATATTGGAGCGTACACCCCACCATCCTATTGCCCGACGGAACTCATCAGCGAGAGGGATCTTGTCTGTGAAGTTTCCGGACACCTGTATCCAGGGAGCGTCCAGGAACTCCTGAAGGTGTCGCATTTGCAACCTGCATAGCCGGATGAGGTAGATGCAGGACAACATCATGGCCAGTAACAACTTGATTTCCCTGCACCATGGCTGTCCTAGTTGACAGTGGCTGCACCTTTCCTTGAATAGCTGCTACTCTCTTCCGAGGGCGACCCCAGGCAAGACACTATGGAGTGTGGTGCCTAGGAACAGCTGGTTTTGCGAGGGCGTTAAGCAGGACTTCGGATAGTTGATGTAGAATTCCCAGATCCGTCAGTAGCTGGACAGTCACCTCCTTGTGTCCAATGGCCAGCTGCCGCAAACGGTAGTGAACGAGCCAGTCGTTCAGGTACCCGTAACCATGTATGACCTGTAGACGTAGATAGACAGCCACCGGTGCCAAGCATTTTGGGAACACTCTGGGGGTCGACTTCAAGCCGAAAGATAGAGCCTTGAAATGGTAGTGCTGTCCCTGCACTATGAAACTTAGAAAGCTCCAATGTTTCTTGTGAATGGGGACGTGGAAGTAGGCGTCCTCCAGGTCCAACAACGTCAAGAAGTCTCCTTTTTCCAGCTGGCCGAGCACATGCTGCAATATGACCATCCTTTGGGACTTTAGGTATTTGTTCAGACATCGTAGGTCTAGGATGGGCCTCCAGCCCAGTCTTCTTTCTGACAAGAAAGTATCTGGAATAGACTCCGGAGCCCCAGAGTCACTGGGGAACTAGCTCTATGGCCCCTTTTCGCAGCATGGCCCGTGCCTGTGCAAGGAGCTGAGGGATGTGCTGCTCCTGATGGGCAACCGGAGAGATCTGCGGACACCTGCGTTGAAACTCCAGGGTGTCCCCTTGGGCGAGACCGTCCAGCACCCATCTCTCGGTGGTGATCGTCTTCCACTGGCTAACAAACTACAGCAGCAGGCCTCCCACCGGGGAACACAAGTCGGGCCGGACGTCCCATCCTGTTCAGGCAGGCTTTCGCGCCTGCATCGTACGCTGCGGGCGACGCCAATGCTGTCCTCTGCTACCGTAGGCCTGGGAACAGCATATGTAGGGTTCCTGAGTTGAGGACCTGAAAGGTTGACAATACAATCAGGAGAAACCTTTGGAAGACCTGCTCGACTTTCCCCTGGAGGAGCGAAAAGAAGAGCAGTGCTGCTGGAGAGTGTCTAGGGAGCGGGCTGTCTCCGTAGCCGCTTTCATGGCCTGGAGGTGTACAGAGGAGCAGGGTTTCACTGACGGGCCCATAGATCAGTGTGCGTCCTCTTGTACCTGTAAGGCAAGATAGCTCCACCATGTGAGGACAGGGGTGCAGGATTCACTTACTCCAACACGACTTAATAATGAGGGAAGTTGGCAAAGGGAAGTCTGTTTAATGACAAGTACATCAAACAGGGAAACAAATGGGAATCAGCATCGTTGTGATCACCTGTCTCGCTCCAACTTCAAACTTCTTCATGCAAACAGTAACCTTTATAGCAGATTCTCGTCATCATTGTCGTCTAACTCTACAAAACTCGTCATGCAATATAATTGGTTAGGAAAGGTAACTTAAGTATAGATTCTATATCTGTATATGGTAATACAGCATGTGGATTGGATAACTCTTATGGGGTGGGCGTCTACGCCCCTCCCTCTACATCACACGTGATTGACGTCACTAAAAGTACAACGTCCTATTGGTTCTATTATCTATAGGACCCAGATAACTTGGTCCCTTGTGATTGGGCGGGTTACACCCCTAGACATAAATCCCCATTTTAATTAGCAGCAGGCAGAATGGACACCCAGGTGCCTGTTGTCCCAAGTTTCACCCTGCCTCCCTTCCATCAATCAGTATTTTACGGCTATGTGTCAATTAGTTGGCTGGGTATGCCCTTGGGACTGTAGCCTCTTATCAGGAAAAGTTATGGCATCCTCGGGTTCTGGATGACATCAGGTGATGGTACCTCTTTGCGCCTGGCTGGTCACGTGTCAATTCACCATGAATCTGCTTCAGTTTCCAGCTTTTCGTGCATTTAATTCTCCTTGTAGCCTGGGACCTCCTCTACACTCCCCCCTCTGGCCGGTTCATTGACCACTTCTGCTTCATCTTTTGTATTTATTTCTTCAGTGTTTTGTTCATCGTCTTCAGGGTTGGCACATGATAGCGTGAACACGTGCGTCTTCGGAGTCCATATTTTTATCACACCTTTCAAGCTCCCTGCTGTTTTCACATGTTCATCTTTGTTCCAGGTCATTAGCTGGCATTGCCCATTTGGGCTGCAGTAGATCCATTTACCTTCTCATCTTCTTCGCTTCTTAGGATATGTGAACTTTGTTCCTTCTGGCGTAAATTTGCTGGCCTTCACAAAGTCTTTTATTTCTTCTTCAGGCAGGTCTCTAGGTTTCCATCCTGGTTCAACATCAACCATTATTTTCATCCCTATAGCTTTCTTTGCAGTTTTCTGGCACTGTGTGATGATTACCTTGATAACACAGAATCCTAGCAGTACCATTGCTAGTACGACTCCCAGAAACTTGAATATGTCTGCCATCCATTGTGGGACCCATGAGAGCAGCTGTCATCGCCCACTTCGTCAGTCTCATCGATCATCTGGTTTTTCAGGCTTGTCAGCATACTTCTGGCCTCTGTTAGGGTTCCATTTTCTTCATCATGTGATGGTACAAACGTGCAACATGATTCTTCGATTTTTGCACAAACACCTCCATCCATCGCGGTGATCATGTCAAGTACATATCTGTTCTGAAGGGTCATCAGTCTGATTGCTCTTAGTTCTTCTTTGATTGTGTTGAATCCCTTTATAGTGGTATTAGTGGTCTGCATTAACTCCCATCTGCTATCTGCAACCATTTAGCGTTTACTCCAACTTGCATGTGGGGCAAGAGCAATGCTGTGAACACTGTTGAGGTGAGGCTGAATAGCCTGTGTTCGTAAGGGATTGCATGAAATGCCTCTTCTGATTTGGCAGAAAAGTAGTTTTCTCTTTTCATCCTGGATACCAGTTCCGCAAGATCTCCTTCTCCTCAGATGAGCATCTGCTTTCGGGAAATTGCCCAAATTCAGGTCGTTTTTGGGGGGGGATCACTAGTGCTGGAACATGGACGTTCACCATTGTACATATACCTCCCCAATTCTTCGGTAGTCTTATATATGCCTTGGATCCACACGCCCAGTAATGGTCCATGATGACTGCGGTACCTTGTGTCATTCCTGGGACTTCAAAGATTCTACTGCAGTTTAAATTCTCTCCCATCTTCCTCGTGCCATTACTTCTGAAGCGTAGTTTTGGGCTTTCCAGTGGTACTATTTACAGGGGTCCTCTATCTTCGACCCATGTTAGCAGTTTTACCAACCTTGGCCACAGAGGTTTGCATAACCTATGCGAATTCTCTATTGCTTCTTTGCAGGCTCCAAGGACCATCCACGCTCGGCAAATTACTACTCCGTCTTCCCAGCCATCTGGGGAGAACACTGAACCCCAGATCTGCATTTGGCCTCTGTTCTTCCAGATTTGAGCCTCTTCTGCAGTTTTTCCTTGAACGTTCAGTCACAGGTTTATTTCCCATTTCATCCTGATCCTTTGACGCCAGGGTTCTCGTACCTGATCACATGATTTCTGGTGTGCGCCCCGTTTCTTGTTTTAATATCCTGGACGTAGCCATCTTCATCCGGGTAATCCTTTTCGTTGGCCCATATCAACGAGGCGTCTTTTCCCATAAATTGTCCTCTGGTGTTACACATTGCTACGTGTGACATACAGTGTGCTGTAGGGACATCAATTTCTACGGCCACGAAAATCTTGGATTTTCCCATGCTGTATGGTAGTAGAGCACAACAAACAATTCTCCTTCTGACTGCCTTTGTCCTACTTCCTTCATGTGCTGGTACCATATGTTGTTTCCAAGATGGGCTGTGCTGTTCAGGTAATCATTAAGTTCATTGTTATCTTTGTGAGGACTTCTCTTGATTCTCAGCGTTCTTCTGTAGTTTGCTATCACTATGTCTCTAAATGCGTCTGTGCTGCATTTCTCCTCCGGGTATCTCGGTGGAGCAGCTGCCTCGACTGCATCGCTGTGGTAGGAGAAGGTTTTGTGTTTCTTTTCCTTCCCTTTTGTAGTCCGTCATAGACTTCCACTAACCACCATTGGTTTACCCACCTCCCAATGCGTGGCTGTGTTGTGGGCCTATGGCGTGTTCCTTGCGTTGGAGCAGGTGTGCTTGCTGTTATAGTCTCTATAGTCCTGTTTTTCAGCTCCTTGTGCAGTTTCTTTGCTCGGACTATGAATGGGAACAAGTAATCTATAAGCATTTGTGTCTTCTCTGTGAATTCTTTCGTGGCCACTTCTGTTCTTTTGAGGGATTTTGTGTCATGATGCCCGCTCCCTGGGAGCCGGTTGAAGCCCTGCGTCCCCGAAAGCGGACATCCAGTCCCCAAGGAAGGACCCAGCAACCCCATATAGGGGCCCTTTGGACAGTGTCCTGGCGCCTATGGCGCCAGGCTCATAAAAGACATCAGTCCTGGCGCCATAGGCGCCAGGCTCATTATGGGAGTGCTTGGGTGCACTTACCTGATGCAGACAATGCTGCAGGATCCCGGCCTCCTTGAGGCCTGAAAGGAACTACTTTACCTGTGGGACTAATTTACCATCCGGGCGTGGTCAGGGAAGGATACATACCTGATTGGAGGAAGGATACATACCTGGAACTTTTTCCAAGGCTATTTAAACCCCACCTGAACAGCCACACGTGCTTCGCGTTGTTCTGCATCTAGCAGCTGGACGCTCACCGTGTCTGCTCCTGCATCCTGACTTCTGCCACGCCTGCCAGCATCCTGAATCACCTGCAAAGGAAGAGAAGAAGAGAACAGAAGAAGGAAAAGTCCTTACCTGCTAAAACCGCATCCCGGAGACATCTTGCCGACAATCCTGAAAAGGAAGACTTTTATTTAAAAGCTCATCGCGTCGATCGCTGCAGCGCCGCATTCCACTCACCTTTACAGGGCGCCTCCATGTTCAGCAGCAATCATCCGGATTCGCGGTCACACCCCAGCGCCTAGGGAAAAAAAGACCAGAACAAAAAGGTGAGAGAGAGAAGGGAATAAGGAAAGCTAAATCTCCATGTTAAGACTTACCTGCTGATTCATTCCCTCTCCATTTCGGGTCCGCGCCGCATCCTGGCATTTCCGGACCCCGGCCCCTAAGGGGAAAAAAGATATCAGCGTTAATGAGCGAATGAAAAGACATTAACAAAAAAAGCTCATTAAAGACTTACCTGATTTCTACAAGGATTTCACCTCTCATCTCGGGTCGGTGCCTGTTCCCCGGCATTCTGTACCCCGGCCCCTATGGGGAAAAAGACACTAGCATTAGTACATTAATGCATGGACACAAGGGGAACCTCTTTTCAAAAAACTTACGTGGAAGCCAAGCAAGTTTGGTTCTCACCAATCCGAAAAATCCAGTGAAGTAACTGGATACCAACGCGCCACTGCATCAGAAGCAGGATGGAGAGCTCGTCCTTCCAGACCCTAAGGTGAGACGCTACGAGGAATCACAGAAGGGTTTCGAGGAGGGTGAGAGGGGAAAATGGGAGGCCGATTGCATTACCCCGCAGACAGTTAATCCCCTATTTTCGCCTACAGAAGGATACTTCTGCGAGCCAGACAAGCCAGATTTGGGGGCCCGGTCCAGTCCGTCTTCCGAACCCTGCGCATCACCTTAGAAGAGGTCACAGCAGTGCGAACCAGGCCAGCGCCTCCGTGGGAGTCAGGTGAGCGTTACATTTTGCTATTCCCGCTTTCTTTGGTATTTCACTTGGCTTCTATTGGTCACTTACACTATTCTCTGGCACCAAATGTTCGGCAGGCAGTCTCTCTTTCTCTGTTGCCTTTGTTGAAGGCCCTGAAGCCAATGACACTTGCCCTTGTTTGTGTGCATTCTGTGTGTGGGTGCGTGCCGTGGTCAGTGCTACATTATCGCCCATTCCGCGCTGACCCTATCTCCAGCTTTTCTCTCCATTCATCACCTCAAATGCATATGTGTCACTGCTAATTACATAAAATTTTAGTTTGTTAGCTTTACAATCAGGTTTTCTTCAAACTGGGATAACTATATAGGGTCTAGGTGCTTTCGTTGGATTCGTATGTACATTATCTGGTGGGTGCACTGAAATTGGGACGCTTCGCGCACCAATAAAGAAAGCAGTTCTGATTGTTAATGACAGAAAAACAATAACAATAACTATACATATGCACATTATTGTTCGGAAAGAGTTTGCAGCATTTTCTTCCAGGAAAGAGGGGGGGGGCCCTCTGCTGGTGGTAGAACTAAATTACTATTTTAGGCCCCCATTTCGACCAAGTCCATAGTCAGTTATTCATTTCTTTTCTTATTCGGATTTCACAGTTTATCAATACTTAAAGTGACACATGCATTTCAAGTATCCCCCCTCTTGTGGATGATGCGGGTAGTCTCTAGGTAGGGAGTACAGTTCCTTTGCTAGACTATGGAAAAAGTTAGGCTAGCAACTTTGGTACATCACATTCATTATGCATATCTATAGTAGGTGAGGTCCCAGTGCACCCCTCGAATTTGCTTTGGTCCTGAGGACATGCTGGAACCTGTTCAATGGGAAGAAATGAAAAGATGCAACCGCTAAAAATCACACAAAAATAGAATGCTGTAAAAAAAAGAACAAAAATAAAAATAAAAGTAAACATGAAAAAAAATAAAAAATAAATAAAAAAATGGAAAAAACCCAAGACAAAAAAATAGGATGGTGTAGTTCTCGTTTCTGCTCTC
Organism: Ambystoma mexicanum; assembly: GCF_040938575.1. Lineage (NCBI taxonomy): Eukaryota > Metazoa > Chordata > Amphibia > Caudata > Ambystomatidae > Ambystoma > Ambystoma mexicanum. Next base: position 844,859,828 of record NC_090941.1, on the reverse strand, counting down.
CTCGGTCTGTTCTGCGGCGGAAAGCTGAAGCGCTGTCTCTTTGTTTTCACGATCTGCCCCACGGCGGAAAGCTTTATTGGGATCTCCTCTTCATAAGGCTCTCCCTAGCAGTTGATGAACATAATGACTTCTCAGTTGCGCTATGATGGCTCGCAGGAGCATGTTTAGTTGTGCATTCTTTACAAGGTCTCTGAGGAATGCGAGCACGTCAACATTGTTGGGTCTCCCCACTAGCCTAGGAAAGTCCTCAATGATGTGAAAGAAGACATGGTATGTATATCTACGGTCTTCTGTGGATAGGGACATTTGTCCTGTTTGCTGTGTCCTGATCACAAGCTTTTCTTTTGATTTGCACAGTCTTTGCACCTTCCCGTTGCGTGGATTACCACCAGGTGATTTAATTTAGTCCACAGCTGGTTCAATTGAGCTAGGTTTCTTGGATCTCTGATAAAAGTGCGTGTTATCAGTTGTTCTCCCGACGAGCCCTGGGCATTTCTCAATTAATTGGAAGAACAAATTAAACGTGAGTTCATCAATGTCTATTGGCAGTGGAAGCATTTGTGTCCTCTTTGCTGTGCTCAGGTAGCTTGACAAAGGCTTCCGTGATAACAATCAGTAGTTGCCAGATTACCTTTTTGTTGGCAGGATCAAGAATAAAATCTGTGACACTGGTCTCTCTCCCTATGAGTGACGGGTAGGCCAGCACCACTAGTTTAAAGTATGTAAGAACATCCCACTTGAGGCTTCAGCTAGGTGATACCATGAGTTCTGTGCACAAAGTCTCGATACCGATTGCTTCAGGATACTGTGTTACGCTCTCAGGCAATGTCTTATTTGCAGTCTATCAGAGTCTTGATTCTTTGTACTATTTGGACATGACGTGCTTTCAAAAGTTCATTTTATCAATGTTGTTGTGGCTTGGAAGTGCTTCTCTTTGCCCTGCAACTGTAGTGCACAGAGTGTTCGTATTACTGTCGTTTCATCACCCTTCACTTGGTTCGAGGAAATGTCTTGTTTAAAAGCCACAATTTTCTGGATTCTTTTGCCGTTGTTTTGCTGCTAATGCGTCCTTCTTCCTCGCCATGGATCTTGTCTGCACGTGCTGAGGTTCTTCCCCGTTGCCTATGGTTTCTTTGCAGTTGGATGCAGCAGGGGGTTGCTCTCCTATATAGGGTTTAATGTCATTTATGAAGATCCATGCCCTTCTGCCCTGGAGCTGGACAGCGGAGGGGGTGCAGTCCTCTACGATGAAAGGGCCATTAAATCTTGGCTCGTCCCACCTTTTTCTTGTGTGGTTTCTCACCAACACTGCGTCACCAGGGAAGACGAGGGGCGCACATAGACCTTGAACTGCGTCTGCTTCAGCACTTCCTGTTGTGTTTTGTGCTGTGCTGTCCCCTTTTCGCCGTCGCTGCAGCTTGCCTGAAATGACAGAGGTGCTGGATGTCATACAGTTGTAGTAGTCCTTCAACTCTGTTCCCAAAACCTCCCTAGTCGGCTGGGCATCACATCTAGCTCTATCTCGGGGCGTAAGAGGGGTCCTCATCCTTCTGCCTGTAACTATCTCGTGCGGCGTGAGATGATGGTCGGAGCCGGGTTGGTTCCGAGGTGCATACAATGCCAATGGTAGACAGTGCAGCCATCCCTTCTTTAATGTGAGCTTCAACTTTGGCTATCCTCTCCTTAAGCAAGCCGTTGATCCGTTCACATATCCCATTCCCCTCAGGATGATACGACAACGAGAACTTGTGCTTTATACCAAGCAACAAGCTAATCCGTTTGAAAACTGAATTTACAAAGTGGGCCCCATTATCTGATCTCATTACCTTGCACACCCCCCTATCTGGGGAACACTTCCCTCACCAAGAACTTGGCAGCACAGGTAGCGTCGGGGTGTGTACAGGGTCCTGCTTCTACCCATCTAGAGAAAGGACACACCACCACAATTAAATACCTGTACCCATTACACACTTGAATCATATCGACATAATCAATGTGTAAGTGCTGAAATGGCCCATTTGGCCTGGGGATGACTCCTCTCACAACTTTTAATATGTGCCCAGAGGTGAACTGCTGGCAGATTATACAGTTCACCATAAAAAATGCAACGTGCTCTGCTAAATTTGGCATAAACCAGTCTTCTGCGAGCGTTGCAGCAAGATTTTCTTTTGACAAATGAATAGAGTAGTGCAGTTGCTCTAACGCTACTTTTAGAAGGGCGACAGGCATTACTGGTTTACCGGTGCTGGCTTGCCTCCACAAACCATCAGAGGGGTTTAAAGAACACCCTCGACGATTCCACAAATTTTTCTCCTCCTGAGGTGCCTCCCCCTGGAGCTCCATTAGCTGAGTCTGCCCCATATTGCTATAGGCTTCTGGTGTGGCTCGCGCTACCATCATCCTCTCATGAGTACATGCCACCTCCACGTCCATGATTGTTTTGTTCTTGGATGCCATCCTCTTGGTGATTTCCACGTGACACGAAATCTGTCCCTTTAGTGTGGGCGGCGCTTTTCACGACCGCTATGCCCACTAGGAGCTGTAGTGCTTTTATCAGCCTGTCCAATAAGGCTGCATGTTGCACTGGCGTGACGTCTGCTCGGAGGTAGCCCCTCCTTTTCCAGCGCGCTAGACCAGCATGCACTGTAGACGTCACATAGGCAGAGTCACTGTACACCGTTACTTCCTGGTCTGCATGATTCTCAATGGCGAGTATCAATGCCATTAGTTCTGCAGCCTTTGCCGAATAATGAGATGGTATTTGTGCACTAACGAGTACTTGAAACTCCCCATTCGCAAGGTGTTTTACCACGGCCACCTTCTTGGCTGATTCTTGAAGACCCGTCAATAAAGACTATCTCTCCACTTGCCAGGGCATTTTCCTTTACCCTGGGAATCTCATCATAGAATTCCTCATAGTTCGCACAGTCGTGTATAGGTTCTCCCTCTGTGACTGGCTCAGCTATGAACGTAGCAGGGTTTACAGTCTTACGTCGCACTATTTTGATTGATGGATTAGAGATAATCACCTCATAGGCGGATGCTCTCTAAGATGTCAGAGTGCCCTTTGGCTTCTCTAATATGGCGAATAGTGAGTGCTCAACGTACAATGTCATGGAGCACCCCATCACAATGGATGATGCCTTCGTGATGGCAAACGCGGCGGCAGCTAGATTTTGTTTGCATGGGAAGTGGCCCCTCATGACCGGGTCCAGGCTCCAGAGATGTTAGCTGAGCGAGTACTGCCGTCATAAAATTGCCATCGGTATGTGAGAACACGTAGAATTCCTCTGCGTAATTAGGAATCCCTAAAACTGGGGCCTTACAAATTGCCCCTTGAGCTCTGCAAACCCCTTTTCCGTTGCTTCAGTCCATTCAATGTTCTCTTTAGTTCCCTGGGCTTTCTTTAAGGCCTGGAACAAGGGCTTGGTATACCAGCTGCAATCGAAGACCCATGCCCTGACGTAATTGCACAGGCCTAAGAAGCTTTGCATTTGTTTTATCGTGAGCAGCTTAGCTGTGTTCATGATAGCTTCGGCCCTCTCTGGGGTTACCCTTTTCCCTTCATGAGAGATTAGCTGTCTTATGTACACCTCCTGCTGACAGTACTGTAACTTTTCCTTAACTCTGTACCCCTTCTCAGCCAGTATAGTTAGTAGCTGTACGGAGTCGTGCCTGCATTGCTCTTCAGTGGTGCTGCAGATCAGAATGTCATCTACATAATGCAAAACAACACTGTCCATTGCAATATTACTTAGTCCATTTGCAGGACTCTGTTAAAAATGGATGGAGACTCACAATACCACTGTGGCAACCTCATGCTTTTCAGGCGCATTTGACTGAAAGTGAATGACGTCAAATCTTGCGAGTCACGGTGCAACAGGATTGAGAAGAATGCATTCTTCAAATCGATCACCGTGAAATATTTTGCCTCAGTGGGTATATTGCATAAAATTGTAGATGGGTTAGGGACTAGAGGGAACTCTGCTTCAACAATATCGTTCAACGCCCTTAAATCTTGGATTAAACGCCAAGATCCTCCCTTAGATTTCTTGACAGGGTAAATCACCGTATTACAGGGTGATTCTGATGTCACTAGAATGCCCTGCCCCATCATGGCGGAAATTGTCTTTGCGATCCCTTAATCCGCTTCTCTGAACATGGGATACTGTCGCGCTCGTGGTAAAATTGCTCCCGGTTTCAGTTTAATTTTCACTTCACCTGCCCCCATCAGGAGGCCTACGTCATAGGGCCCTGTAGTCCATACTGCGGCAGGCACTTGGGCCATGTCGTCATCAAAGTATTCTAGACGTACCAGCGCCAACATCATTCTCTGTGGCACCTCCCGTTTGATCATTTTGACCCAAAATATGACACTCACTTCGACGCATCTATCTTCTAGGTCAGGGTGCTCTTCAAACAGATCGTCATCGGTGACGTCAGTCACTCAATACCCTTCGTCAATGGCGATAATCGCACACCATTGTCTGCCTTCGTCATCATGTCCTTCGACCAATACCACTTTCCCTCGCACTGCAGCAGATTGTATCATTAAGGGAAATACTTGTCCCTCCTCTTCGTGCATGGGTATTCTTGGTCTGAACAGAAACTCATCAGGGGTTCCCATAGTTTTGTCTGCGAGGCCCGGTAGTCCCGCCATAAGCACTCGTACGCCATATGCAAAGACTTCTGGTTCTAACGGTATAGCTCTCATGGCTATACGTCCTAAGTATGCTCTGATCATTTTGCACATGTTTGTATAATGTATTCCTGGGGTGGAGCACACTATACCATTCTCGGTAAACAAGATGGTCATGTTTAATTTAGTCATCGGGTCCCGACCCAGAATATTTACTGGGGTCTGACGTGAATATAATAGGGGTACATTCATTTTGCGCTCTCCCACTGAGACTGGAAGCGTGTCTGTAAAGGGAACTCTGCTGTGAGCTCCAGTGAAAGCCTCGCCGGACAAGGAAAACTTGCCTTCTCGTATGCACAAGCGCGTTACACCCGTGTCAACTAAGAAGGAATATTCTTTTCCCCCTATAACGACATTCACCCTAGGTTCCCTATTAGGGTCTGGTGTCACCGATAGGATAGAGCACATCAGAGTCCGCCGTGAGCTGTCCTATTTCATATATAGGTTCGGCCCACTGTATACTTGTGGGTTCCCCCCCAATTCCAGGGTTAATTCTCCCTCTGGAATTAGTGCCCTGAGCCATTTGTGGCGGTGCCTGCTGGGGTTGTCCCTGTGGCAAGTTCCCTATGTTCGAGGGTTGAACCACTTGGTGCGCACATTGCTGCAAGCGTGACGCCTGCTGTTGCGCTGTGTGATTTTGTGCACGACTCTGTTGCAAGACGGCAGGCTGATTCACCATGCCTGCCCCTATTCCTTGGCTGTTTTGCCACATGCCTTGGCTTCTGCACATGCGCGCCACGTGTCCTGTCATTCCACACAGCTAACACACTGGCGGTGGTCGGGCCATCCGTCCATCTGGCATAGCTGGACTGCCCATCTGCGCATTCTGAAAGCCACCTTGAACATTCTGAAAACCTCCTTGGTTTCCTCGAAAGCCTCCCTGATTACTCTGCCATCCTCTTCCTCTAAAACCCCTTCCTCTTGGGTAAAATCCCACGTTACCCTGATTATTCTGCGATGGGTTAGTCGCTTGCTGTGCGCTTGGCTTGTCAACATGGCTCCCTCAAGAGCATACTTTGAGAGTTTCTTTTGCACCAGCTTCGCCTCCTCGCCCTTACAAGTTGCCTCCTTTTTTCAGTTCTTTTCTTGCAACAATCTACAGTAGTGTGCAATTGTCAACTGTATTTCGGGCCAGGGTTTAGCTTCTATTCCTACCAATTTCTTGAGCTGTTTTTGCACCGGTTCTGGTACAATATATGGTAGAATACAGGGATAGATTTTGTTCAAGACTCATGCGTTTTTTCAAGTACCCACGCGTCTTGAAAATTCTGGATATAAATCAACGGGTCCTCTGAATCTTTCATTTTTCGAGTCATTATAGCTCCCATATCAGACATGTCTGGATATAGCGTTCAAAGCGCTTTCCACACTGCTGCTCTACAATTATTAAATGGCCCTCCATCATGGGAGGTCTTGGTTATGGTTGCCCTAGGGTAGCCTGCCCGCTTCCATACATTGTCTGCTCTTTCACCAAGTATAGAAATTAGGAGGTCCTTAATGTCCCCTATGGCTAAGGTGACACCCCCTGTCATTTTCTCGAACTCATGTATCCACTTCCCGGCTCCCGATGTCAGCATTGGAAGCTTATTTTTCACGTTCTCTCGATACATGTGTGGCCATGGAATATATTGTGGTCTTACTCCCCCTTTCTCTAGCAGCGTGAATTGCAATGCACAATCCTCTTTCCCCATAGCTCTCCGGTTTATTGCAGGGGTCTCATTCCCGCCTTGCCGTCTACCTGGCAATGTCCTTAATCTGTCTGTATAGGCTGGTGCTGACGCCCCCCTCTGACCTTGGGGTGCTCCTTCATGTCGGCTGGACTGTATGTACAGCAAACTTTGGTGTCCTCGTTACGGACCCACTAGCATCTGACCATCATACCCCCCTGGTCCCTTGGGAGCCGCTTTTCGCGCCGTCTCCCTTCTGCATATGTCTCATCCTCCATTTCCCCACCGGAGTCAGGTTCTGAGTGCTCCCAATTAACACAACTCCTTGCATCCTCTTCATTCTGCCTTATCTCTAGTATGTCTAGGGACAGCCCCCTGTTCCCACTACTTTGAGTGACATCTTCAGTGTCATACAGCCGAGTGCTCTCCAAGCGCTCGTCTTCCCTTTCCCCATGGGATATCTGTTCTAACCCCTTCTCATCATACATTTTATCAATCGTTTCCCCGATGCTTCTGGTGTCGAAGTCCTCATCAATATTTGTCCCGCTTATACCTTGCACTGAGTCGTGTGCAGGAAAAAAATTCTATATCTTCCCATTCTACAACAGGATTGGGTTTTTTAACTTCCTGCTCAAAATATTCTAGATCTCGTGCCCTCTGTCTGCGCTTACGTTCTGCTTCCTCATCCATTTCTTTTCGCTTCCTTGCTTCTTCTCTAGCCTTATCTACTTCCCTCATCCGTTCTTTTCTACGTTCCTTTGCTCTTCTACTTTCCTCGTCTTCTCTTCTCTTCACTCTTCTCACGTGCTCTTTGCTCTTCTTCCAACCTTTGCATGTTCTGCCTGTATTTCCCACAGGCTGCGTACTGTGTGCGACTGAGCGATAATCCTTGCTCTTTGCGATATAGTTGTTCTCGCTTTAGCCTGTCCATCTTTCTTATTCTTTCGTCCCTCATTTCCTTCTCTTTTTCATTCTCCCTTCTTTGTGCTTCATCAGGCTTTTCTCTCGGCCTTACATCATCACTTCCCTTTCCATCTAATTTCAATAGTATCTGTCCTCCCATCCATTCGTCTTTTGCGAATGCTAACTCATCACCTCCTTTCCACTTCTTTCCCTCTCTCTCTTTCCCGAGAGGTGCACTAGTCTGTGCCTGATCCTTTCTTCCACCATCGCGTCTCTCCTTGTGCCTCGGGACTGCAGAGGCAAGATTACTTTCCTGCTCCTTCTCTTTGATCTCGTCACTACTGCACATAGGTGACTCGTATGCAGGGTTGCTATACCCCGTGGCTGCCTTGAGTTCTCTTAGCGGATAAAGACCCTCTGACTTACTTCCTTCGATCACTGGCTCAGGTGGGGCTGGTGGCGCGGTAGGCGTCTCACCCCCCTCCGTACATACATTTAATATCCAATCTGCGGGTGGTTCCTCCTCCTTCGTCTGCCCAAACATTTTCCAAAGTTCGAGGACAGCAAGGCGTTTAACTTCTTGCCGGTATATGTGGCATGGGGTAAAGTCGTCATGTGTTGTAAGACGGCTTTAGAGAGGGACCCACTCTGTGGCCAAGGCATAAACATCTTATTGGCGGTACCCTTAACCCACTCTGTGCTGTATTTCTTGAGTTTTGGTGCATGCTTGGGCAGCTGCTTGGACAAATGTGCAAGCGGGGTGACTTCCTCCATTCTTAATTTCGTCACTAACAGTATTTATAAAGTTCTTTAACCATCCAATAGTATGAGCGAGCACCACATACACAAGCTCCAATCCAATCTTTTCCCGCCAAAATGTATCCTAACAATTTATACGAAACCTATCAATTCAATGGCGATTCCCTCTTAGTTACAGAATCGCGTAAAGCCAAAATGCATTTCAAACAATCATCAATACAATTATTTTACATTTGACATACAACAAGACAAGTATTACAGACACTTGACAGACTAGACTAACACCAGCTGGTCATAAGTATACCTGCCTTCTAATCAATACCCCACTCCCTTGATGACGTCTTTAAACGTTACCGTAGCCTAATTGTCCCCCCACTGTGGGCTCGGAGTTCATGTTTCTTCTGACCGCTGTATTAAAGCGCAGGAACAAGGCAAATCCTTTGTTTTTATCTCAGGTGCCCCCCTGGTTGTCCTTACATTTTTATCTCATACTCGAGTCATTAACCATATATATATATATATATATATATATATATATATATATATATATACACACACAGTCATCTCTACTTCTAACTACTTTATTTTTTTCTTAGCTTCTTGCATTTCTAGCCTATTTACACCTATTGGCTGGTTATATTCTTTCATCTGGGTTCACAGCTATGATTCTTTTACGTTTCAGCATCGATTCACGTTTCGTGTCTCTAGTATCCATTTTAATGGCTGCTCACACTGGAGTGTTACCTTTTCCATGTGCGAGTCCATCCGGGCCCTCGTCTCATTACCATTTGCCTTCCCTCAGGGATCTTTGTGTCTCCTCGTGGACAGTCTGTAAATACTCATCGTTTCGTATCAGTGGCTGGTATGGTTGTCTGATGGGGTACCTTCCTGCCCAGGGCTGTCTGGTTATGGGCGCTTCAACAGGTACAGCTCTTCTAATGTACACTTGGCACAGTCCCAGCGCAGCTCTTTGTTGGTTCATCTGCTCCTCATACATCACGTACCTTGGCAAGTACTTTCCTGGTATCTCAAAAGGAAGGGCAGGGGTGCAGGACATGTCTGGGACCTCCTCTACAGAGGGACTCGTCAACAACCTTCTCAAATAACTTCTCTCCATCGAAGGGCATGTGAAGCACCTTCGCCTGGACCTCCTGACGGAAATTCGTGGCCTTCATCCATCCTTGGAGACAAAGGCAGACACTGTTCCCCATCTGCCAGAACCCTGTGTCTGCGACGTCCAATGTCACAGTGATGGCGTGATCAGATGCTACTTCCACTTCCTGGAAGAGAACAATTGCCTCCATTCTCTTATCGTCGGGGAGGAACTCCAGAATAGGGCCCAGTTTGTACCACAACTCCATGTCGTACCTGGCTAGGATCGCCAATGCGTTGACCGCCTTAATAGTGGCCACTGCTGTGTGAATCACCTTCTTTCCCATGGCATCCATATTCTTCCCCTCATGGTCCGGGGGGACCGATGATGACGAGGACTGTTTGGCCGACTGTTTCCTTGAAGCCGCCGGTACCACCGAACCTGGCGATGACTGCAACCTCAGGCACCTGGGTGCGGAGTCCGGCACCCGAAACAACTTCTCCAGCCTATCCCATTTGGGTGGAGTCGTGCAAGCGTTCTTGATGAGGGCCAGGCCCTCTTCCCAAACATCGTCCTGAAGGGGTACCATCATAATCGTCTTCCTCTTTTCCTCGCGCCTCTGGTACAAGAAACCCTCCTTCTTGGTTTCCTCGGGCACAAGCTGGAATGGTTTGGAGGCTCTGGAGATCACTGAGTGGAACAATCCCGCCTCATCCAGTGGGGACACCCTATGTGGAGCATCCAAATGCGGAGACTCACCTTCCACTGCGACGATATCCTCGTCAGCATCCAAAACTTGTGTATGAAACACTTGTGTATCAGCACGATAAAAATAAAATATCATATCATATCAAGCCGGTCAAGTGGCACAGCGAGTAGAGCGCTCGCTTTGACACCCGTGCAGAGCCTGTTAACGCAGGTTCGAATCCCGGCGGGGTCAAACTCAGCCTTTCATCCTTCCGAGGTCGATAAATGAGCACCACACACCGTGGGTAATAATAAGCAGCGCTCGGATACCTGAGGGTTTGTAGCGCTATATAAAAGCCTAATTATTATTATTATTATTATTATTATATCTGTTGTCCTGGCCGTATCCGTCCCTGTACCGGTGTCCGGGTCTGCTGGGGGAGAAGGGACCCAACGGGGTGGTGGAGGTTGAAATGGGGGTGTCCGATAAAACTTCATCTTCTTCGCTGGAGGCTGATCGGGGTCATGGTGGACTACCGGAGCCGGGTCTGGGGGCATCCTCCTCTGGATCTCTTATACCAAGGTTTACAGGGTCGACAGAATGTACAAGGAAATGTCCCTCGGCTGAGATGGCAGGACCGGAAAACTAGGCCCTGCGGTGTCGTCTTCCTCTTCAATATCCTTGTGGACCGTGTGTAAGGACTCCTGGTCTTCGTCATCTGTGGACGAGACCGCCATTGATTGGACCGCGGTCTGGGAGGGCTGTTACAGGAACTCCTCACACCCCTCTTTCCTCCACCCAGAGGGTTTTGAACCGGGGCCTGATCAGGCTCCCCCCCTTCTGGCGTGCCAGCAGACTTTGACAAAGTCACTGCGGCGGTGTTGCGCCTTGGTGGTATGGATATCTTTTGCACTGCGGGCCTACCTTTGCAGGGTCAGCGTCCTTAGCCGTCATGGTAGTAGCAGTCGCCAACTATGTTGCCGACAAAGTCTTAGGCTGTGCCAATTGAGCCTGCTTGGGCTGTTGGGCCTTCTCCTCCATCTGCGGCTTCTCGTATTTCTCACGCAGTTTAGCCAGGGTAGACGATTACCTTTTCGAGGAGGAGCTTGATTTCCATCTGGCAATGGAGGCAGAGGGTGATCGATCAAACCCTATCCACCTTGGGACCCTCTTCTGCTGCGAACCCGGTGAACTCGGACTTGCGGTTCTTGGCCTGGTCTTGGGCCCCCATGTATGAGGTGCGTTTAAAGAACTTAGAATAACCGCTCCTCGGACCCGCCGGTCCTGGATGAGGCATAACCCTGCTTGGAGCAAGGGTCAGAGGCCTTGGCGTTAAGCCATGCCGCCAGTCTACTGTGCCTGTCCCTTGTTGTCTTCTTGGAGAACCAGAGGCATATCTCGCACTCCACCTCCTTGTGGTCCGGATGCAGGCAGTAGAGGCATTACAGGTGCTTGTCTTCTACAAACAAGTTCCGTAGCTTGCATTTGGTGCAGGGCTTGAAGCGGGACCTTCCCTCCTTCTCCTCTGTCATGGTCGGAGGGCCTTCTAGAATCTTTGATGATCTATGCCCTTGTCAGCAGATTGAGAAAAGAGCACAAAGGCTCCTTTGGAACAAAAATAGAACCTACTTCTGTCAAAAAATACAAAAAACAGATGTAGCTCGAAGGGCAAACTAAAGGACTCCCAACACTCAAGCGTGCGGTAAAAATCTGAAGATGGCTGCGAGAGGAGGGGCTTAGGGAGAGGACTGTCATTGGATGAGGCAGTATGACCCAGAGGACAGTGATTGGTTTAAAGGAGAAATACAGTTTGTAAGTGAAAGTGAAACCGTTTTTTCTTTTACTGAGGATTCCCAGCCTGACGATGGGGAATATTCATGAGCATGTGAACCCATGCTGGTGAAAACCGAGGCTCCCAAATGATCAATCAGATAGTCTATCCTTGGCATAGGATAACTGTCGAATTAGGAAATCGCGTTCACCTACCTGAAAAGAATCCAGAAACTCCACGATTGATCTGGCTTGGCAACGAGTATTATCAGAGAGGACCAAGAAGTCTGTGATGGTTCAATAATATCAGAGGTCAACATCTTCTCCACTTCCTGTATGACTATCCCTTGTCTTGCTTCAGTGATCCAGTATGGTTTTAAATGGAAAACCTTCCCTGGGATACTACTGCTACCTACTGCTGTCCGTGGTCAGACAACCCACCACAACCCCTCCCTTTCCCATCCCCGGTAGGTTTTGGGTGTCTCACCAGAGGGCCAGAACAGTTTCCCCATCTTGTGTCCAATGGTTAGAACTACCATTTAAACTATCACAACGACCCCTCTCTTCGTTTAACCTTCAACATTCCATCCATTTAGCAGCCCCAAGTGTATTCTTGGGTGTGGCTGCTAATGGATTGCGTTCGCACATGCTCACTCTCTGGCAGGGTGTGGCTGGTAAGCCGGCCCTAATGGGCGTGCCCACGTTCTCAGCTATATAAACTACCCCGATACTCAAGACAGACGCTTCGCGTTATTCTGCACTTGCAAGCAGCGTAACGCTCACCGTCGCCTGAGGTCAGACTTACCTTTGAATATCCTGCTTCCTGGACATCCTGCTTCCTGCCAGCATTCTTACCAACTGGGGGAAGCTGTTCTTACCTGTACATCTCTTCGACGAACCAAGTATTCATCTTGACACTTTCCGGGACGCTGAAATCTTCATCTTGGCACCCCAGCAGGACACGCTCCATCGTCAACAGCAGCGCCTGCAAGGAAAAACAGAAGATAAGGTTAGACATCGTAAAAACAGCCAGTTTAAGGTTGCGCTATGCATAGTTTGTGCTTTTCCTTAAACCATCACTTACCTGCTGTCGAACATTGCGGTAGCATCCATCTTCCATCCGGCCGCGTCTCGCGTCTCACAGCTGCATTGAGGCCGCATTTCCATCTAAGGGAAGAAAACAAGAGACATTAATGCGGCATAAATAGTAGCAACATATAAAGACATTAAACAGAACGAACAGCATCACAAGAGCTCAAGAAAGACTTACCAATCATAAGGAGAAGCATAGTCGCAGCTGGACTGGACTAATCCTGATCAGGGATCAGTGAAGGAACTAGATCCCATTCAACGCACCCCCTGCCAGAAGTAGCAGGACGGAGAGCTTTTCTTCCATAATTCACAGGTGAGCTTTATGGGCCGGCATATGCTCACAGAAACCGTACTTTGGGATGAAGGGTTTGAGAGGTACAACAATCACAGATTGGCGCACTCGCACACTCTAATTTCCATGCAGGAGCAGTATCACCACGTACCACCGCTCACAGCTTTTCTACTGAGGGAGAGGCCTGAAGAGGTGATTCAAGGTCAGGGAGGGCTGCAACTGTGCCCCAATGCCTCTGCAGAGACCAGGTGCGCGTAACAACGACCTAGCTGGCGTCATAGATCCCTCCTATAAAAGTGATGTGACAATCTTAATTCAAAACAGTAGGAAAGAGGCATATCAAATAAAGGTGGGAGAGAAAATAGCTCAGGGAATTTTGGCGAGAGATTGTTTCCCAAAATGGAGGAAATTAGGAAAGCAGTTAAAACAGAGATGTGGGAAAGGCTTTGAGGAGGCAGATGAAGATTCCCCAATAACATCTGAGGCGGTACAACCGAAAACCCTTGGCAAGGAAGCTGAGATAATTCCTGATTTAGCATTTGCTCAACAGAATGACCCCTTGCCAGCAGAGGCTTTTTTACACATGGTGTCTGAAGAAGGGGGAAGACTGAAAGGGGGGCCATTCTTCCATCTAATGCATCTGCTACTTTATAGAGGTAATCTTGACCCGATGGTACTCCTAGATCTCGGATTATGGTGCCTAAAAGTCACAAGAGGATGTTGCTGGAAAGTACCCTCTCCCATTTAACAGGTGGTCACATAGGGACAGCCAAGACACAGACACGGGTTATAAGCCTATTCCATTGGCCTGGAATCCACGCTGTTGTGAAAACGTCATAATTACTTGTGCCCTCTGTCAAAAGTCTAGTTCACAAATACCTCCTCCAGCTCCGCTCCAACCTTTGCCTATGATTGAAGTGCCCTTTTCCCCACATAGGTATGGAGATAGCTGGGCCACTTGAGCCATCTAGTTCGGGGAATCATTACATCTTGATAATTGTAGGTTATGCTATACAATAACCAGATGTTTCCCAAAGGGACTACACTCATGAGTTGGTTAATAGCAGAGGTGAAGGAGATCCTACACATTAAAACTCTTAAGACCTCTGTCTACCACCCACAACCCAATGGTTTAGTGGAAAGTTTCAACAAAACCTTTTAAAACATAATTCACAAATTGGTTGTCCGTTCGGATTGAGCAGGCTGCAGTGGTTGCATCCGCCTCAGTCACCCAGGCACGGACTTGCAGAGCGTCCCTCTTCACCGCCTGCACGTAGCTTTCCTGGATTTTCTGCATCTCAATCCAGGATCCCATGCAGCCTACCATCGCTGCCCTACTACGAGGACAGACATTATAGATTATCACATGAAGATTGAATGTGTCCTGAAGAATATGGTCCATAATCACTGAAAAACCATTGAAACCAGTCAGCCAGACCATTTGTGGCTCCACCACAACACCACACGTTATCCCTAAGACCAAGAGGGGGTACCGCACAAAATCGACTCAAAATCCAGTAAACATGGGCTTTCAGCACACCCCATAGCCAGTGGGACTGTGCGTTTTTTAGACAAAAAACTTCATATATCTGATTTTACATTCTGGGCAACCACCCATATGCAAAAAGTATTCAGCCACCAGGGTGAATAAATCATAAGAAAAAATCCCGATGTCTCCAATTTGCACATGTTAACCAAAGTTGCTTGGTTTATATCTACGAGATCTAATCCCCCTCCCGTACTCATCGACTATACTATTGGTTGCCCTCTCATTATCTTTTAGGCTGTTGGTGACGACACTACATGCGGTACAAAGACTACCACGTGCATAGAGCTGAATTTAGTTCCTTCTTTCCTCCCTCCAGGACAGGCACTATACCTACTGCTGTCCGTGGTGGGACAACCCACCACAACCCCTCCCTTTTCCATCTCCGGTAGGGTTTGGGTGTCTCACCAGATGGCCAGAACAGCTCCCTATCTTGTGTCCAATGGTTAGGATTACCATTTAAATTATCACAACGACCCCTCACGTCGTACCTTGACCTGCAAGCAGACGAAAGTTTTCCCCAGTTAATTATTTTTTGTGTACCAGTCTGCCCTTGCGGTTAGGGAAGGCAGCTACTACCCCGGCTTATTAAGCCCCAATTGACCCTGTTGTTATTTTATGTTCAAGGTTAATGCATCTGAAGTGCAATGTCCATAATAAAAGCTTTTTGGTGTTAAATGGATGTTCTTGTTTACTTTTGTTCACGAGCCTGGCGCCAAAGGCACCAGGACAGTGTCCACCCAGGTCTCCTGTGCATGCGACCCCGCATGCCTGTGCCCCTGACTTCATGACCATGACAGTCGCCTGTGCCATATCGCCAGGCCAAACGCAAGTGCCTGAGGGAAGGAGTGGGAATTAACATTATGTTTCCGGGTTGTACCAATTCTTCCTTGCTACTACATAGGTCGAATCCTATAGATTTTTTGTAGCTACTGAAGGAGCAGAGGCTCATTGACCAAGTTGAGGATTCCCCAGTTTTTGTCAACTGAGCTCCTGGTACCATATGTGAGGACCCAGGAATAAGACACAAACACAGAGGCATCATGGTGATTGGTGTAACGTTTTATAAAATAATAAAGGGGTTTGGAAAATGCATTGCTGCCCGAAATCTCGGAAGTATTTCACTACCTTAACCAAAACTAAGGGTCTGTCCGGTGTCAAGATGTCCAAAGCAGAAGTGTCCTGTGTCCGAAATCCTATCCTAGCCCCCTCATCATGTTCATAGTTCCAGGGAATTACTCCCTTCCCCTGGTTTCTCTCCACCAAAACAAAAGTTCAAAAGAATCACTAAATTCTTTGTAGCCTAAGAGGATAACCTCCTCCTCTTGATGTTGCAATCCACTCCAGGGGAAATGACTCCCATCCCCAGGTCCTTTCCATATTCAATGTTGAATGTAATTGAAAATCCTAAGGGCATGAATCTTGGCGGTCAGCACATCGCTCTGGCTTCCCTTGCCTCGTGTCTTGCTTCTGCTGCCTGCGGGAAAGCATCTCCGGTCCAGACACTGCCTTCCCCTTTCTTTATGCCGCTTCTCTGTCTCGCTCACCCCCTTCTGGATTCCCAGACCAAGCTGGAAAGTTACCACAGTCCACCCGCATCTCCTTGCTCACCTGTCCACCTGACAGCTTGGCTTCCCTAGCAGTGGCTAGCCGGTCGGATGTCTCTGTTGCTCTCAGCCAGCTGTTCCATCTTTGAACTCTCACTTCAAGTTAGGGAGTTTCTCTGAGCCAATCGGCTTCCTCCAAGCACTAGACTGCTCCTTCTGGTTCAGCCTAGTAATCTTCATTTCAGTAGTTTTCTTTCTTGTCTCAGTCTTTAGCATTCCGTTTGCTGCAGAATATTAAAAGTTACCGTCAGCAGACTATGCGGGTTGTTCAAGGGGATTATCACACTATGCCATCATGTTAATGTTAAAGGACATTTGTACCGCGCACTATCACCACCGAAGGGGTCCCCTGGCGGCTCTGAAAAGGGGAGGTGAGGGGGTGGGCTAGTGGGAATAAGCTGGAAAATTGCAAGAGAGCAGTGATGTGCTGTTGGCAGCCTCAGCCCGGTGGGTCCGTTAGCTGGGCTTGGGGTGTTTTATGGTCCGTAGTCGTCATGTGCTGTTGTGCAAGTCTATGTGTGGTTTGTTTTGTTGTGAAGTTTGTGCGAATTGCTGTGTTTTAGGCTTGTGGTTGTGTGTGGTTATAGTTTCAGAGGTGTATGCAGAGGGATGGAATGGTTAGTTGGTTGGTTAGTTGGCATTGCTGTCCTTGCAATTGTGGGATTAGTGTGGCACATGCTAACAGTCACATTTCTGTCTAGATGCGACGCAAGCTAGGGTTCAGAATCCTGAGTGTGGTGCATGCTGACAGTCACATTTCTATCTAGATTCGATGCAAACTAGGTTCATAATTGTGTGGTGCATGCTAAGAATCACATGGCATGAGGAATGGAGGGGATTTTCCTAAAAGGGAAAGAGGGATACCATGTCTCATCTGATGCCTGTCCCTCTCCCAGAGTTCGCCTCCCCTCATTTGATCCTCCCTAGCATAGCCACCCCCGGTCAGGATCAGGTAGCGGCTGTCATCCCCTGGCCACATGAGGAGAAGCTACCTCTGAGAAAGGAGTGATTACAACATCAAATTCATGACATGGATTTTCCCCTTGGTTTTGTCTTCGATCAAATTATATTTTTGCTGTGGTCTTCTAAGTAGTCACAATATCCTTTATCTATATTTTCCAGATTCAAGGCGGAAGTAATTTGATTTGCTCTATTCACACAAATGTTCAGAATGTTACTTATAGGTATATTCCACAGTTCCTTCTTTCGTTTTTCTGTTATTGTCATGATGCCCGCTCCCGGGGAGTCGGTTCAAGCCCTGCGTACCCGAAAGCGGACATCCAGTCCCCAAGGAAAGACCCAGCAACCCCATATAGGGGCCCTTTGGACAGTGTCCTGGCGCCTATGGCGCCAGGCTCATAAAAGACATCAGTCCTGGCGCCATAGGCGCCAGGCTCATTATGGGAGTGCTTGGGTGCACTTACCTGATGCAGACCATGCTGCAGGATCCCGGCCTCCTTGAGGCCTGAAAGTAACTACTTTACCTGTGGGACTAATTTACCATCCGGGCGTGGTCGGGGAAGGATACATACCTGATTGGAGGAAGGATACATACCTGGAACTTCTTCCAAGGCTATTTAAACCCCACCCGAACAGCCACACGTGCTTCGCGTTGTTCTGCATCTAGCAGCTGGACGCTCACCGTGTCTGCTCCTGCATCCTGACTTCTGCCACGCCTGCCAGCATCCTGGATCACCTGCAAAGGAAGAGAAGAAGAGAACAGAAGAAGGAAAAGTCCTTACCTGCTAAATCCGCATCCCGAAGACATCTCGCCGACAATCCTGAAAAGGAAGACTTATTTAAAAGCTCATCGCGTCGATCGCTGCAGCGCCGCATTCCACTCACCTTTACAGGGCGCCTCCATGTTCAGCAGCGATCATCCGGATTCGCAGTCACGCCCCAGCGCCTAGGGAGAAAAAGGCAAGAACAAAAGGTGAGAGAGAGAAGGGAATAAGGAAAGCTAGATCTCCATGTTAAGACTTATCTGTTGATTCATTCCCTCTTCATTTCGGGTCCGCGCTGCATCCTGGCATTTCCAGACCCCGGCTCCTAAGGGGAAAAAAAGACATCAGCGTTAATGAGCGAATGAAAAGACATTACCACAAACGCTCATTAAAGACTTACCTGATTTCTACAAGGAATTTCACCTCTCATCTCGGGTCGGTGCCTGTTCCCCGGCATTCCATACCCCGGCCCCTATGGGGAAAAAGACACTAGCATTAGTACATTAATGCATGGACACAAGGGGAACCTCTTATCAAAAAACTTACCTGGAAGCCAAGCAAGTTTGTTTCTCACCAATCCGAAAATCCAGTGAAGTAACTGGATACCAACGCGCCCCTGCATCAGAAGCAGGATGGAGAGCTCGTCCTTCCAGACCCTAAGGTGAGACGCTACGGAGAATCACAGAAGGGTCTCGAGGAGGGTGAGAGGGGAAAGTGGGAGGCCGATTGTATTACCCCGCAGACAGTTAATCCCCTATTTTCGCCTACAGAAGGATACTTCTGCGAGCCAGACAAGCCAGATATGGGGGCCCGGTCCAGTCCGTCTTCCGAACCCTCCGCATCACCTTAGAAGAGGTCACAGCAGCGGGAACCAGGCCAGCGCCTCCGTGGGAGTCAGGTGAGTTATCTTGCTACACAAAAAAGGGGTATGGCTCTTCCCTCATTATTCACCAAGAAAACAAGGTGGGGTTTCTCGTCCCCCAGCTCTTTCAGCTTTCCACATAATCAAAAATAAAAGGGGGAGGAGGGTCCCAGACTCACTGAGTGTCTGGTTTTCTCTCATGCCATGCCCTTTTCAGTACATTCAATATTGCCCTGCAAGTGCCAGATTTCTTGCTCTACCTGCATTTGCTTGTTCTTGTAGCCAAGAAATTATACTTCTTATACCTTGGGTCATCAACCTTCCTTCAGTTAAACTTAATGTCCCAATTCCCCTGTACAGGCTTCCCTAAGCTGCTAACCGTATGCGGTACGCGGTATTCAGCTTGAAGCACCCCAGTAACCAGTTCTCCTTCTCTAGGCTAACCGGTTGTCTTTGCCAGCTTCGTTGTCCCTCGCATCACTCCAGTTGCTTGGCGGTCCATCTGCTGCCTGGGAGCATGTCTCGTCTGCCTCTCTGTGTTCGCCTGAACTTTTCCTTCACGCGGCAGTTCCTGCTGCTCCTTCTGCCAACGCAGTGAACACTTCTCAATCCGATGTCTCTGGACGCCGTCTTCTCCCGCTTCCTTGCTTCGAACTGCCTCGCTTCCTCCCGTGTCCCAACCAGCATTAAGAGCCTCTGATCTCTCTTGTTGCTCAGGTGTTCTGCTTTTGAATGTCCCGGCACCTGTTAGTAACTTCCAAAGACTAGATTGAAGCATTGGTTTGCCACTCTTGGTAATCTTCATTATTTCACTCATCTTCCTCGTCTCAATATTGTAAAAAGGGGAGGGGAGTACACAGGTCTCTGTGTTTGTTGTTCTGGTGTTGTTAAAGGGAGAGGAATGCATATGAGTTTTAGTACTTATTGTCTTAGGGTTACCAATGGGAGGAAAATGTATATAGGTTCCTGTACTTGGTGTTTTAGCATCATACAAGGGGGGAAGATGGACATAAGTCCCAAGACTTGTGAACATTCTCCTTTGACGAGAAGGTGGAGTTGGTATCTTGCTTCCAATGATATTAACTGTTCTAACACTCTTTCTCATCTTAGGGGAAACATTCACAAAAGGTTGGTGATGAATAAGTAATGGGGATTCCTTATCTACACCACAATACGCCATTAAGGAAGCAGAAGAAGATAAATAGGTGTAGTCAAGGAATCCAGGCAAGAATTATTTTGGTCCAATGTGATTACTCTGTCTCCCTGGAAATTGTCCTTTCCCACCTGTTCCTCCTGCAGATAGCCACCCCCAGGGTCAGAGCCAGGCCGCGTGTACCTTTCCCTGGCAACGTAAGAGAAGCTTCCTGCCAGGGAAGCAGCGATGACATTGCTAGATTCGTCACAATTCTTAGGAATGCCCGGTAGGAATTACCCAGGCAGCCCTCCCGGGAAGAACAAATGACACTGGGTCGATAGTAAAGAGCAGGGCGATCCGTTCACCAGTCCAAATCTCATGTAAACTTCAAACAAGTACCATTCCATACAAGTTACCTAGTTCCGAGGAAAGGATCAAAGGAATCAACACAGCTGAAGTCAGGAAGACTCAAGAATGCATCAAACTCCACTCGCAGACAAAGTCTTTTAAAAAGCGCCAAGCGTCAATAGAGGATTCCCTTACAAAGAGGATAATTGGCTAACGGTACACAAACAGGATGATGCAGTTGAGCAAACTACATTAGGGGAGACATTTTCATCAGGAGCAGCACCACCATTGAGATCCCCTTATGCCCCAAAGGGGGTAAAGGGAGTGCGGTAAACAGCACCTAGATTTGGCTGCAAAAATCTTTCAACATAGGTGGGATCTTTGGGAAATCCAGCTATGTTGCGGTTATGGACCTAGAAGCAGCCTTTGATAATATAGATATCGAGTACCTCTAGGAGGAATGTAAATCGTGGAAATGCTATGCACCCATATGGGGAGACCTCAGGGCAAATATCATTGCCTATGGTCTTGGTCGACTCCACAGAGAGAGGTCTACAGAGACTTTTGGTGGGTGTGGACAACTATCTAGTTAAAAACCAAATGACCATAAACCCAGACAAATCCTTCGTAATGACTTTTACAAGCAGATAAAAAGTGAAATCATATATATGGAAATTACGCGACTTGCCCGCGAGGAATCTCTCGAATATCACTTACTTGGGGTATTCAATTTCCTCAAAAAGTCAAGACATCAATCAGAAAAGGAAAATGGAGGGCAAAATGTTACAGTGTATCTCTATGATGAAGGTCTGAAAAAATTAAAATGTGTGCCTATTCTCCGATTCCCCTTATTGAACTTTATAAACTAAAAATAACTGCCATGATGCTATATGGATGTGAATTAATAACATTTAAGAATAGAAAATTCCTCAATGTTTTAGTAGGCAGAATCTGGCCTAACTCAACCCCAATTAGTGATATTCGGCTAGAAGTGGGGATCACACCTTGGTGGGCCCAGTATGCAAAATGTAGCCTGTTTCTGTTATACAAATTAAAGTTGGCCGAAAAACCTAGTTTAGGCTACTATCTTCATGAGTGC
The DNA here is from genome assembly GCF_040938575.1 of Ambystoma mexicanum. Lineage (NCBI taxonomy): Eukaryota > Metazoa > Chordata > Amphibia > Caudata > Ambystomatidae > Ambystoma > Ambystoma mexicanum. The sequence goes on along the minus strand of NC_090941.1, from coordinate 844,838,544 downwards.
CTAAGAAAAAGTCCAATATTGTACCCTTCCTAGAAAACCTCTGCAAGTGCTGCATGTTTCTTGAAGAATTGAGATTAAAGATACTGACTCTGATTTTGTGAAGAAAAAGAATATTATGAGGTGGGACAAGTACATGGATATGGCGGACATAGAGAGACTGAAACTGTTTAAAGACCAATATGAATACTAAGCCCCGAAGGGTAAAGTAGAGTGTTTAGCCATATTCCTTTCTCAAAGATTGAGGGACTGCCATCTCAAATTCCACCTGAATGCCTTAACCACATTGGAGGTCATAGGACCAAAATGTAATATACCAAAGGAGATACGTGGATGTCATGTCTGTGGACTATGTGAGAAACCAAAGGGTGTCTCGCTGACCAGTACCTTAGGATCTGTCATCCAGGTGGCTGGGGAACAGCCATCTCTACTGGATCCAGACCCTGGGGGTGGACCAGTGCGGGAGGATCACCTGGATGGGGGGGGGGTCCCATGGGAGTGGAGGACTGGAGGAGGGACATGGTAGCCGTTTTCAGATTTCCCTACAGACCCCTCCATATCCCATTTACTATCTAGGAACTTAACCTGCCCCCCGTACCCCCTTCCTACACACACTCTGCTGCACAGACAAAGCACTTCAGGAGATGATAGACTCACACACAGCCAGTCCGTTTGACATGTCACAATACCAGGGTCAGGCAGAGTCAGGCACTTGACCCTAACGACTCACACCTGAATTAAGTTACCCTTCCCCACAGGATAAAAGGCAGAATATGAGAGCATACTACAAGCAATGCGAGCAAGGCGAGAAAGGCAACCAAGGCGATCAGAACCAGCAGAACGGCAGGAGAATAGATCCTGTGAAATTGAAGCGACGGTGGAAGCAGAGCAGGAAGGGCCAAGTGGCGAGAGAAAGACTGTGGTCCTACCAGCTGCAGAGCGAAGGTCGCTACAGATTTTAAAAGGGAAAACTCCTCTCTAACGCACAAGGTTAAGGCTGCACCTCTTTCGGGTGAAACGTCAGAGTTGGAAGGAGGTGAGCCATGCTGTGCCGATAGCCTTGACATCAAAGGAACATTTGATAAACTGTATTGAATGCTACCGATGAGTGGAATGAGAGACCGGCTTGCGTTAACGAATGAAAGATATAGTAGTGTTTGAAGGGCTTGCTGGGTTTCGTGCAGCCCTGAGGGAAAGTACACTGTAGCAAGAGTGAGATATGCAGAGGCTCCCAGTATAATGAGAAGCCGCAAAAGTCGTCTGAAACATTGTGATTGTGACAGCAAAAAGAGTATTGAAGAATAACGGAGTGGTCCAGTAATTAAGAATTACCTTATCGAAAGGCTTTGCATCCAAAGTGAAACTCTTAGATTGAAAGTAAGATAACTGGAAAGATTGCAAACACCAGAAGGCCTTAGGAGAGACCAACCAAAGTAACAGAAAGTCAAAGTGGTTATACGAAGGTGCAAGGAAAGTCCTCGTACAATCGAAAGTCTTTGACAAGTGAACAAATGTAAAGTAAAAGCTAAGTGAACTATGTTGCAACGGCAAATGTGAACCCGACGGAGAGGGATGCCAAGAGAAAGCTAAAAGGGAGCGAATTCTGCATTGTGATAAATCTGATCGGCAAGCCTGAACCCGACGGGGGAATGCCACACCAAATATTTGTTTAAAAAGAAATTAAGAGCTCCGGAGTGTTATAAGCTAGTAGAACTGGTAATGTTAACTGACTGTGCTCTGAAAGCTACAGTGAACCCGACCGAGGGGTGCCAAGTGAAAGCAAGGGAAAGCGAATCCCGCTTTTTGATAAAGTGACTGAACAGTGGTGTAAAGACGAAAGTGAACCCAACAAAGGGGCATCACGAAAAAATCAGAGAAGATGGGAATCCCACATGATGAGAGCTTAGGAAAAGTCTTGTGATGCCAAGCAAAAGACATTGATTCAAGGGATCCTGCCTTTCTGAAGAAAATGCTTCCTAATGCCTATAGACTCAAAGGATGCTCACAGTCATGCCACTGTTCTGCCTTGTCCAGTGATGTAACATGGGGAAGGGAGTACACTAGTTCAGCAGTCCTGAACTACTGAAGCCCTTTTGGACATTTTAGTTTGCACTACACTCTTTTGTTATAAATATCATTGTCCCACACCCTTTTGTTATATCGAGTAAGGATGTGGCAATAGTTTTATTAGTATAGGCCATTTTGTTTTGACAAAACACCACTAGGACAGTGTTTTCTTTACTTTGATGGTTGTAGCTTGCTCCAGTCTTAGATTTAGGTTTAGATTAGGCTTTTACCTTATCCATATTCTGTTCAATAAACATCCTTGGATTATACTCCTTGTGTCTGTTGTACCTGGGATAACCATGCCTTCCTTACAACTAGCACCTTTGCAAACAATGCAACATTTGGTCTTGAATTTTTGAATTTCAGGACTGACAGGATCAGATTGCTAGGTCCATGGGTGCACTCTAGTTCTTCAGTCATCAATACTGGACTGTGGGAGTGACTTATGATAACTAACCAGGGTTAAATACTAGCACTGGGAACATTTTTGGAGATAATTCTTATGGAATTGTGAAAGGCGCTTCATCAAGGGGAGCATGTTTGGCAAGAATGTTGGGTCAATATATAATGTAAGGAACGGCAACATTTTTATGACCATGTACGTGTATAATAATGTTGAATTGAGATCCAGCTCCGGATAGGCCGGAAATAATTGATTTTTGGACTGTATTGAAATGGAAATGTTAATTTGTTTGGAAAGCACAATGCTGTATATAACTTGGTAATATCAGTGAAAAAGTTTCTTGGAACTAAAAAACACTGAATAAATAAATCAAGATTTTACCTTACACCAGTCAGTGGGCCTCATTACAAGTCTGCCGGTCCGGTAACTACGGTACCGGTAAACTTGCCAGTACCGTAGTTACCGGACTGGCAGACTACGAGTTCTGCTTGTGGGTGCCTTTTCGGCCGCCAGGTCCGCATGTCAAATGCACCGCCACCATTCGTGAATGGTGCTGGTGCATCCGGCTTCGCCATTCCCATTGAGCCCCATGGGGTTCAAATGGGAATGGGGAAAAATATTTTCCACCGCCCAGGAATGGGCGATTATTGGGTCCGGCAAGGCCGTAATGACCCAGTGATTGCCCATTCCTGGGTGTCGGAAAAGAAATGATACCGGCAGCAGCACTGTGTTACAGGCACAGCTACCGCCAGGGTCATAATGACCTCCGGTATGTCAAAGAACACCACATCAGACGCCCCAATGTCCACAGCAACTTGATGGATGAAGTTCTTTGCCATGTGATCCAGGCCTGCACAATTAGTTTTGATAATTAGTCAGATAAACTATTCTCTATCAAGGTATGTATATTTGGAATTTAGAAACTTGAACTCAAGACTGTGGCAGACTTGGTGTCCAAGCTAGTGTTGAGGAAGAGTAGCATTGTGAGGGATTTGAAAAATGAACATTTTGTCCTAACAGAATTGTTTAATAGCCCTCTGGTGGCAGAGGATGTAACTGAGAGTGGATGAAGCTCAGGATGGAGCCTAGGCCCAGTGGGTGCTGAGGTCGATTTGTCCATGTAGGGCAAAGGTTTCCTTGATACAGTTGATGGCAGCAGTATAAGTAGCCCATCACTTACTCACACTAACTCCATTCTGGGCCTTGACTGTTGGTTCACTAACTAAAATCCTAAGTTTGAGACTCATTGTAAAGCTAACTCAAACCAGCAAGTTATTGCAAACTCTAAGCCGGTCACCCAAACCTATTAGAGCAATCATACTAACCACACAAAATGGTACTTTATATGTTGAGGATCTTTCACGCTCAATGGCCCGTAAGAAAATTTGCTCTAACATATCCAGGAGCAGGAGACACTTGAAAAGGTACATTAACCTCGATGGCAATGTTTTTTCATGAATTACCATGGTTTTCAATACTAAAAATATTATGCCATCAAGTTCAAGAGTCAAGTTCACTTCTCTTAGGTTGAGTAAATAAACAGTTATTCGAACTGTAGGTCTGGCAGGATTTTAAAGATTTGTTGAGGCCTGTGTTTATCATATTCAGTAACTCATAATAAACAATTCCTACAGCCAATGAAACATATCTACCTTAAGAAAGCATAAAACTGCCTTTACTTGCCAGGTTCTCTCCAGTTTATGGAGAGTCAGGTTTTTAGAATCACATCCATATAAACCAATTTCGATAAAATAGCCTGGTTGATTGGAAAACGTCACATACAATGAAAAACACATTCAGTACACATGCGATCTACCTTTTCTGCAGTCTGAAAGTATTGCTTCACAAGGTCCTCTACTCTCAGTGTTGAGGACTCTGAAACAGGTCTTGTGAGGAGTTTTCCAAAATTAATTTCTTCTTCTCCTGGAAAACAAGCACATATGTAAATAAGGGCAAAGTAAGCAACTATTGCAATCTCAGCTGCGCATAGCCCTTCTTCTCAATGGTGTAAAGGAAGAAAAGATAAAAAGTTACAAAACCAAAATAAGATGCTAGGATTCAGCACACCAACCCAATAATCCCAGCACACAGACTTACAGATATCTCCGAAAAGGAAAGGCAAGAGTATTGATTATAAGTGGATTGAGGAATAAAGATATGCACATCAGCATTCAGATGGTAGACAAATCTTTTGACGTTTTTCTTTTCCCTTTGACAGCTTTTTGAAGTAGCCTTACCAGTGGTGTATGTGCTTTACATAAAACTATAAATACACTTGGAAATTAACCTAGTATGCGTTTGGGACATCCTTCTTGAGGCCCGATAATGGTGTAAAGAATTTTTAAAAAAGAATCAGAGAACCTAAATACAGCCTTATTTATGCAAAGTAATGGTTGCAGAAAGAAGACTTCTTTGAATGAATTAAAATGAATCCATTATTGACATGAAACAGGATGATAAAAATGCACTTACTGCAACACCTGGAAAACACGATGTCAACTAAAAAGCTATGGCACACTAATAGCAGACCAAAGGCAAGATCACACAGAGGAAAAGCTTGCAATCATCATTCAGAAATTTTCTAGACAAAAACAATGCATCCAGTTACAGCAGAACGCTACAGAGAGGGTCCTGGTTTTTAGTGGGAGGGTTATGTTAGTGGTCAGACAGAAATGTGAGGTGGACAGCTTTGTGAAGGATTTTCAAAAGATGCCATTTTATTAAAGTAAAAGGTTGGATCCAAGCCTCACTATCCCTACCCTGATAAGGATTTCCCTGCCTAAAATAAACTAAAGGAAACACTATAACAAAGGATATCTGTCCCTCACACTTATACGTACAGTAGCTCAACAAGGTAATGCATGGCAGTTCAAAGGCAACAACAATATTACCTCAATTACACCTAGTTTACCTCCATGCCAGGCCCACTACTTCAAAGGTTCGCTGATTGGGTATACTCCCCTGCCCGAACAGTAATTCACAAACAATTATTACCTCTGTGGTTAAGATGGATCAGCTTCCAGCAGATTTGCAGTTTTCATTACTTTACAACAGACTTTAAGCAATTCTTCAGGGAAAGCAAGATTCACATTGGTGCTCTTTAGTACTTTTTGCACTTTCCAAAACCCCTGCAAGTTATGCTCCTCTCCTTCTAAACAACATTTTCCAGAAGGGCAACCTTCTTGCCACTCTTGTTTCCCCACTGCGTTATCAACCAAACACTGACAAGGATAAGGTTTTATTCTGCTTCTTCCTTGGCTTTGGGAATGTGGGTTTATACCAGCATTCGTCATATGCTTCTTAAAATATGCACAGTAAGCTTTACAACCTTTGGAACTTTCATGAGTCCCCTCTTATCTTTGGCAATATCTGTTGGTTTTAAATTGCCATGAGTTTGCTTTATTTTGGCTTGGGTAATGGTTAACTACATTATGGTTTAAAAGTATTGCCTCATCTTGTTGCTGGATTCTCAATAACTGTGCATGCTTAAAGACACAGTAATTAGGTTTTGAGAAATAATGTGTTCTCAGGTTTCTGATAGTTCGGTATTCAAAATTGCTTTTAGTATTACTTTCACTCATACGCAAGTGTTTTCTAATCCGAAAACAACTGCATTGAACAAGCGAGCAGTCTCGGAGCAGTCCGGGGTCACTATCAGCTTGGATAGACCGAGTGTGCATTATGGGCTATCACAAATGTAGCGCTTTAATTTGTATGTACTGTCTTTATATTGAGTAAGACCCGAAATGCATTATGGGCCACAATAGATTTAATATGCCTTTTATCTATTCACTTATAAAATAAAATTGTGTATTTTTTCAAATGCTTCTTAAGATATGGGTCTGATTGAGCTTTTTCTCCGTGCTTGTCATGGAGGACTGTCTAGCAGTAATGTGCTAATTTTAGGCTAGTTCCGCCTGACAGGATCACTGTTTAAATGTTATCAATTTCTCCCCCCTGTCGGCGTTAAAGGGGACACCCATCTTTTTTACTGTGGCACTATCAGCTTGTGACCTCACTGCATAAGGCAAGCACGTGTGATCCCTCACTGCTCACAGGTGCATTGCTTCAGTGGCTCTGTTTCAGTGGCTCCTCGCAACCCGGCAAACTGCTGCTTTTGGTTCGCTGTGTAAGGGAGGCATGGTATCACAAGTATGACACTGGCACAAAAGCTACTAGTTTCAAAACCTTCATTAAATCCCTGGGGTTTGGAAAACTCCTACTTTGCCCTATAGCTATGATGGGAGTAGTCTCTACCATCAAATAAATATAAAAAAACACAGTCCTAGCCAGTCTGTCATTTCAAAATGGCCTATACTAAAAAACCTAATGCCTGCCCTATCTCCTATACAAAAATTGTGTCAAGGGGAATGATTACACAAAGGAAAGTCAGTGTTATAACAAAGGATCAAGGTGGCTGAGTCAGCTCTTCTCCCGACGTTGGGCAGCACGGAGTAAGGCGGCTAGACAGGGTGACACACTCTGGCTGAGGTTATCAAAAAAAGGCAGTTAAAAACGTGGGGCGAGGCCCTCTTGGCCTTCCAAGTTAAAGTCACTTATTTTCAGTACACTACAAGTTCTTGCACAGTTAAACAAATGTTCATGGAGGTCTCCCTCTGTCGGGATCGACCTCTAAAGACATCAACAGTTCAAGTAGGTCTCCCTCAGTCAGACTCGGACCTCTCAAGGCATCAACAGTTCACGTAGGTCTCACTCAGTCTGGCTCGGACCTCTCAAGCAAAGCACTTGCAGGGGTACTCTTCCCCAAGCTTCATTCATATTCGGCAGAGATCCCTTCCTCCAACTTGTTTCACCTTCCAAGTCCCCCTTAGTCGGGCTCAGACCTTTCACTGATGTCGAAGACTTTCGAGTGTGCGATTTTATTTTTATAGACCCCTGCAGGACCACTTCAACTTTCACTTCGCTCTCCCTTATGTTATTTGCCCCAGTGTATCTTGGTCTTGGTAGTTCAATAACACACTCAGATCAGTTCAAAGAAATCTTTCTCTTAAAGCATTCACCTTTTAACTTCACTTTTCATCGGGATTAGTCTTGACCATTGCGTATTTCAGAGTTCTTTCACTTTGTCGACATAACAAAACATCAAACATTTCCCAGAGACTTTCGAGTGGGCTATTTCCTTCCGCCGTACCAACCCGCTACTCTGTATCACTGGCTTTACAGTTATCAGTAAGTTTAAAAGTTCACTACTGGTTTGCTTTCTTTCGCGTCTCATCAGCATGCACGCAACCTTCAATTGTGAGATACACTGTTGGGGCTTCAATCTTTACTTGATATAAACCGGCCTTTCATATCTTTTGCTAACTCACCAGTTGTGTCCATTCCTTTCTTTTCTCTGCGACTTTGATTCACAAGCTAAGGTTGATGCCACAGGCTTGACCTCGTCTCCCCAACTCTGCCATTCACCCGGGAGGATTGCTGCCATCCTTGAAACAACGCAGGTTTCTTCTTGTCTGTTATTTGGCTTTCTCTGCATAACCTTCACGGTTTTCCAGAGGCAACAACCTCCTGCAGGGATCTTTAGGGTTTCACTACCCCTCGCTCTGGTCCCTAAATTGGTCGCCCTGCTCCAGTAGATTTGCCTTCACCCCGGAAGATCTGCTCCTTCGCGTGTCTCAACTTGCTCAGAGAGTGTCTCCATGTTCTGCCTTTTATCCATGTGGGGGAGCTAATGGGTATCAGACGTATGTAATTAAGGTCAAGTGCCTGACTTTGCCTGAACTTATTAACAGAACATGTCCCATGAGATATGCGAAAGTTAGCCGCTTTACTCTGAGTCCTCCTCTTACTCGGCCCAGTGTTTGTGTAGAAAAAGGGGGGAAAGTTGGAACGTTGGAGAATCCTATAAAATAGGATGGAGTATGGGCACTGGAAAGGGGGCGATACCATTGGTTGCCTCACCCCCATTCCCCGAAGATCCCGCAACCAGGTGATGCTCCTGCACTGGTGAACCCTCAGGGTCTGGATCCAAAGGAGGTAGCCGTGCCCTGGCCACCTGAGAGAGAGAGAAAGAGAGAGAGAGAGAGAGAGAGAGAGAGAGAGAGAGAGAGAGAGAGAGAGAGAGAGAGAGATATCCCTGTGGGCTAGCAAGTGAGACACCCATTGGTTTCTCACAGCCGCCCCCCCCCCGTGCCTCTTCTAGAAGGAGCTTCCTTCGCTCCGGAGGCTCTCTGGGGAATAACGTTCTTTAGAGTTTGAATTGTTATTATTCACAGAATTCCTTTCACTGTACCTTTGGGAGGGGAGCTTCTAGTTTTATAAGTCTCCAGGGTTTTAGCAGGGTTTTTATTTCTTTCAATGCTTAAGGGTTTTTGATTGTTTTTACCCACATTAAGATGTTCAACTTGTGGAACAAAAGGATTGTTATGACAACAAGCCATTACATACTTTCGTATTGAGGAGATGTCCTTGGAAGACAAATTCTGTGTTTTACCACACAGAACCCTCATTAACCCTGGGCCCATTGTCCTCTCAGGTGATCCTCCTAGAGAACACCACCCCCAAGGTCAGGATAAAAGTGTCTGCCTTTCCCTGGCCACCTGAGAGGAGACTTTAGGCAGGGGCTTAGGGCGGAGTCTGTAGGATTCATCACAGTTCCTAGAGATAAACAAAGTTACAAAAACAAACAATTTTCAACTGTGCTGTTATCCCCAATGTGTGCTCCCTAAATCAAAATTCATATTATAGTGCAACAAGATTCATTGCATATTTTGTGTTTCCAAATGCAATGTCTCATCCTACTTTAAAAGGTTTTGTACAATAAAAAAGAAAGCAGAAGTCCAAATAGCCACAGCACTGCTTTTCAAGGGAAAGCAAGGTTTATTATATGCAAAATGGTCTCAGTTGGTCCAGTACAAACTGACACAGAGCTTCCCACGCCTTAAGAAGTTACAGGTTACATAGCACAAAACCACATATTAGCATACATAGGTTACAAACATCATCCCACCATCCTCATTCTCAACCACCTATCTGACATGCTAATACCGCCCATAGTCCCTGTACCGATTGGCCACCCTTATCTAAGCCAATTCCCCTATGTTTGTGGCCCACTGCATCGTCATTAATGAATCCTAGTAAACGATTAGTTAACAGGTATATAACATACACTTTCTTTTTCACCACAAACCTATAAGAAGGAATCCAGCCAACCCATAATTATAGCACAGTCAATGCCTCATATGTAGGTCGGTTTTTACGTATGTTACAATCAGAGTGATATCTAGATGTAGTCCAAATGTATAGAACACTTTGTGAACGGCTCCTTGGGTGAGGGCAGTAGTGCTCTAAATCTGGCCTATTGGCATCACAAACCCTTGTGCCCTGTTCTCATGAATGTGTCCTTCAAGAAGCACAACCCTAGCTATCCTCCCCACAGCTCACATTCCATTCCCATCACCTTTAGGCTCTAAATCTGGATACAATTAGTGTTCATCTGAGCAACGCGGGTGCCTCTGACCTCGGCTTCTCTCTTGGGGAATGGGAAAGGGATTTGTCTTGGAAATTAGCTAAACAGAGCCACAAATCCACATCAGGGCTTTCATTCTGTTCATTGTGTACTAGGCCTTAAAATCTAATATGGAGGCACACCTGCTTTGTTGACCGCTGACCTCGCTCTTACGACAATACCTTTCTGACTCCATCTTCCACCTACTTCAGCTCCTTCCTCGCACCTCACTGAAAACGTAACTTTGTGTATTCTTCTAAACACAGGGCCTAGAACACACTGCCCTATCTATCACCTCTTTAACCGCAAAATTAATAAATATGTTGCTTATTCTGTTGTATCATATGATGTATCTATTAAACTAACTACAAGTGATATGTGCACCTTCTACCGCACAAAACTAAACCTGCTTACACTGTGGTACGTACCAATAGGTTTTTCACAGCCTCAACCATTTTGCCTGGCTGGACATTAAGTGCATCCCAACAATGTTTAAAACACAGTGTCAGTCTCTTGAATCATTAATTTCATGTTTTCACTCTTGTTTAGTAACAAGTACAGGATCTGTTTCTGCCAATCTATGATTTTAAGTTTTCCTCAGATGGAATTCTCTGTGTAGGGTTCAGCTACCTATATACAGCAATAGGAAAACGGAGATCTCAATTACCCATCAATATAGGGATGATATCCATCTTGAAAACTAGGCATAAGTGCCTACTGAAGTGTGATTTCTCTTTAGCAAAATTTCTCAACTGGTACATTTCAGATTTGTTTAGCGATGCAGACCCTCTAATTTAGGGTGGACCTCTACATAAAACGGAGTACTAATGGTTCACCTGTTTTTTAGCTGTGGGCAATACACCAGGTGTCAACATATTTCTGCTTAATCAACACCTAGCTGAATTTTGCCAAGACCTCTGTGTCTAAGGGTGCTACGATAATATCTCACAGTCAATCAATATGGCAAAATATTGAGTGTGTGTTTATGATGGAAAAGTAGATTACTAGAGACAGTCCAAATCTGCGCAGCAAATTTTCAGCAGATCTCCCCTCTATAACTATAGTATTTCTGACTCTGATGAAATCTGAAAAATATCTCTGCAAACTTTCAAAGTTTTCCGATTGGACTACCACTCAATTTCTAACAGAAACTACCTACATACGAGGCATTGACTGTGCACTAATTATGGGCTAGCTGGATTCCTTCTTATAGGTTTGCGGTGAAAAAGAAAGAATGTATGTTATAGACAGACCGGTTTTAATCCAACTAAGAAACAAAGTGCTGCTTTAATAATCAAACCAAAAATGAACGCTCCTATGGTAGCCTGGTTAGATGCTACACTATCTTGAAATTGTGAAATGCTTGCATGCATATATGTATTTCCTCTTGGTACTGATAAGTCATAATTGTTTGTTTCACATTATTCAGAACCTGCACAGTGAAGTGTTTCTTCTTAAAATGAGGACCATTTAGAATTGTACCAGTTAATACTGGCTAACACTGCCTTGCAGATGAACCTAGATAAGCTACACTAAATCTTTTATAATAAGCCTGCATCTTCAGAATGGCATTTGGGTTGTGCTGCATAGGGCCAGCAGAAGTGAAATAGTTACAGTTCTTCGTTTAAGTTCTCTTGATAAGCAGGAAACTGTAAGCGTGCTGTTTAGGAATGGCTTAATGTGTGTGTAAGTCCAGGACCCTCTCATAGGTATTAATGTACTCAAAGGTGTATAGGAACTGCTGCAATCTGGAAGGTTCATGGGTTTTGTTCCTGGAACCTGTCCCGTCTATATATGTTATTTCTTATGCTTATCTGCCATTTAACCTTTTATCAATTCTACCTCGTCATCATTTGGATCAAGTATAGATTCTTCCTCTATAAATTGGTGCTGTCAGATGTCGGATCATTGGCATGCGAAATGTCTGAAGGAACTACAGGTGAGTTTTCCAGTCATGACATGGGCCCATTATATAAAGGTAAGATATTCATCTTGATGAGTTAATTGCTGGGAGACACACCTGTACATTTGAGGCAGCTCAGCAGTCAACTGAGAAAAGAACCACAGAGGTTCGTTTGGTAAATGAATTTAATTTCGTTGTAATGTACAGTGTTTTGTCTAAATAGTTCTCTCTGATAACTGGTTAAACAAAGGGAAAGATCTGTTTTTGTTTAAAATTCCTATCCCTGTTAAGAGAACAGGTGGTTACTGAAAATAAAATGTAACTGCAACGTATAAGCCCCTGCAACCAGGCACCACATTTAGAGGAAAACATGTCTGCGTAGGGCGAGCAGTCAGAACAAGATTTGTGAAGATCCTGCAAACCTTTAAGAGGAATTGCAGGTCAGTATCAACTGCTATATACTGCTATGTACTGATGCTAGCCAATTACTGAGAGCTGCTCCCTGCCGCTGTTAAACTGTGAAAACAAAAATGCAATTGGCCAATGCAAGAACCTCTCCCCTCCGCCCCACATAAGACTTAATAAAACATCACTGGTGACTGCTTCACTCCATTTTAGAAATCGGTCATAAAAGACTGATTGGTCCAAACTAAACGCTGGTAAAAATGCAAAAGGTGAAAACCATGCAGACAATTTAGAAAAGCTTAAAAGATGTTTTGATAAATATTCAAGTATCCCGAATGTAACCCTCACAGCACCACAAACAGTGGATTCACAGTTTGTTATGGGACTTGTGGTAGAGACATAGGAGAAACAACTAGACATGGTACAAAGTGATGTACTCTACTGGTTTAAAGAAGAAATGCCTCTCCTAGTCCTAATACTACGATGAAGGTTCCATATTCTACAAAATAATAAAAGAGTTGCTTGTCAAAGGGTCTTACAAAAATGAACCTTGGCCTCAGTCCAAACCTATGCTACTGTGCCAACTGACCCTACCACTAATAAAGGAAAACAAATTTGATCTGGAGAAGTGTCCCTTCTCCCCCTACTTGACTTGTGCTGGTAGGTGCCTGACCCCCTCTCAAGGGATCTCTCTCTCTCCTACTCGTACAATTTAAACTGAAAAGTCTCTTGCCCCTTCCTCCACCTGAGGGAACTCAAGATCCCTTCTAACAGTCTTATTCCCAAGTAGCTCTCTTCTTAATTCTGCAATTTGACTTTACAGGCCTTCAGCGATGGTCCACCGCCTCTTGCTTTTGCAATTTTGCTACACCCCTTGTGGGTTGTTGGTTTTGCTTTCGACCCCTCCTAGTCTTCCCCCTCTAGTTGATATTCTGCAACCCCTCTTGGGTTATTTTTCGCTTCACTCCCTTGTCGGTACTGGGTTATCCCTCATGGATTGTTATTATTGATTTCACCCCCATCCGAGTGTTCTGCTTAACTCTGGATTTTTAATATCCCTTTTCATGGTATTAACTTTGCCACATCATCTTTGGGCTCTTCTCTCAATATTATCTTTTCTATAGCCTCACTGGGACACGTGGATAGTTAATCCACTTTCTCAGCGCTTTGACAATCTTCCAGATGGAGTTTGAGCTCCGCTGCCCTCTTCCCTCTCCATATTGGGAACCACATACCTGCTTTTCCGCTGTGTCTGCTGTTAGGGGAGGAAGCAGCTCCTTCCTTCCTGGAGCCGCAGTTCTTGGTTCTTCAGCCGTCTTTGGCTTCGTTCGGGCACTTCGTTTTGGGCACACCAGTCTGCCATGTCGCTCGCAGCTCGGTCTCTCTGGTCCAGAGACCTCATGGCTCAGTTCTTCCACTGCTCCTGGAATCAGCAGTTCCTCTGGGCTTCCAACCCTCTCCACCCACGACCTTCATGTAGTGGTCCAATCTCCAGTATGCCTGCAGTGCTGCAGTGACTGCTTCTGCTATGCGCAACTTCCCAGTGCTGGCCCTCTCCCAGTGTTCGACTTATTCCACATCGGCTTCTCCACTCCAAGTAAGGGTCTTGTCCCTTATATGTGTCTCCCTACAATGAGAGAGAAAATCCAGGTCTTGTGGTTCAGGCCTTCAGGAAGGGTCAGCAGCACAACCACACATATTTAAAGGGCCCTTTTCCTCAATAATGTTATTGTTACGCTCACCTGGTTCCCACAGGTGCGTTGATCGGACCCGGACAGCTGCCGTCTCCACCAACGTGATGCGTAGTGCCGAGATGACCGTCTGGACTGGCCCGCCTAATCTCGTCTGCTTGATCCGTAGAAGTATTCTACTGCAAGTGGAGAAAGGGATTTAGCCACCCATGGATTTTAGTGATGCCCACTCCCACTGTTCACGTTCTCCCCACTTGTCACCTCCGATTTCCCTTTTTAGTAACCTCACTATGTTTTTAAATGATGAGCTCTCCATCCTGCATGGCCTGCAGGGGTGCGTAGATACCAGTTACTTCACTGGTTTGAAGGTACTGGAGGAGTTCCGGAGGAATATTGATTCCGGGGTTTATAAAGTTCAATATGTCCGATGTTCACTCTTGTTCCATTCCCTTGTTGAATTGCAGCTGGTTCAAAAGAATGTTGCCTGGAGGCAGCAGATGGCGTTCAGGTACGAGTCTGCATTACCCAACACTGTCCGGTAAAAGTTGCAAGAGTTTAACTTGATTTTTTCTCTCCCTTTATAGGTGCGGCATATGAAGATGAGGCGTATTAAAGGGTAATGCCTCCGGTGGTAAATCAGGTAAGCCTATGGTGGTAAGGGATTGTATTTGTCGGCTCTCTTGGCTCACCTTGTTGTTTCTTTTGTTTTCCCCCAGGTGCTGGAGTTCGACGAAGAAAATGATGGAGGCAGCGCCGAGTCGAAAGATGCTGTGGACTGGTGAGTATGACGAAGCGCTGCTGCTGGCGATGCGTTGCGTGCTGGAATAATGTCCTTTGCAGGCTCGGAGATGTGCTGGATCCGGAATCAGGTAAGGAATTAAAATAATGTCCGTGATCTAACCTTTTCTTCCTTTTCCCCCTTTTTCTAGAAGCTCTGGATTCGAGGCGGGCATGGCAGAAGACTGGATGCTGACTTGCAGGCACGGTGAGCGTTACGCTGCAGGATGCAGAATAACGCGAAGCATGTGCTGCTGTTCGGGCTTGGTTTAAATAGCCTCCAAAGAAGTTCCAGGTAAGAAATTCCCCAGAACCACACCAGAGTACAAAATAGTCCCTGTAACAAAATAGTCCCATCCAGGCCTCACGTTGGCTTGGATTCATTTGCAGCATGGTCTGCATGAGGTAAGTAATGTCTATGAGCCTGACGCCTATGGCGCCAGGACTGGTTTCTAAGATGAGCCTGGCGCCTGAGGCGCCAGGAATGAACCCAAACAGCCCCCAGCCGGGGCTGCTGGGGTTTTAATAAGTATCTGGATGCCTGCTCCCGGGGCTGATGGACTCGATCCGGATGCCCGGGGGTAGGCATCATGACAGTTATCAGTTTCATGTATGCAACAACCATTTGAGACATTGGTGGTAATGGAGGTGTTACAGATTGGTTCCATTGGAAGTCCTGGTCCCTTAAAGTAAAGTAACCCCCACTGATAACCTGCTTGCCCAATTCCCAAGTATTTTGTGTAGCAGGCTCACCTCCCTAGTCCCAAAGGGGGCGGCACCCTCTTGGGGCGAAGGGATGAAGTCCCTGGGTCCATCACAGACTCCAGCCCAAGGTTGCAGAGGAGGTTAAATCCATACATTCATTGTCTGTGAAGGAAAAATAGAAGTACAGTACTTTTATCCAATCAACTTTTTCGTGTGAAAACAGGACGATAAAGAAAAAACTGATGCATAACTAATAGTGTTACAAATTCAGCAGCTCCAGCCCTCACAAGGAATGTGAGGGCACCAGGCTAATGCCAGATTCAGGGGAAGTGGAAGGAGGAGTGGATCCCCAGCTAACTGATTGCACTCACCGTGCCTGTATCCTTCAAGAGAATAAGACTGCTATTATTTAGACTGGTTCTCGATATGCACACAGGGTGGTGCTCGACTTTGGTGTTCTTTGGCAACAAAGAGGTTACTGCTGGTACTTCCATCCATAATGGGTCAAACGTGTCTGCTCGATTTCAAGCCTTGTAGCCCTCTTCTACCCTGGCAATTGTCAAAAGCCGAGGGAATGATATCTCACAGCCTTTTACTGAAGCAGGAAACAATCTGGCTGAAAAAGCAGCCCGAAATCTGACCATTAACAGGCCCCTGGCTCTTAATGATGTACATATGTGTGTTTCAGCTGAACAGTCACTGATTGCAACACTTTCCAGTCTGGCTAAGCTTTAAGATTGGCTGGTTTCCGGCCCCCACTGCCCTGTCTCTGGTTAGACAAGGGCTTTTTGGCCCAAACACGGCTCCCAGGTGATCACCAGCCAATCGTCCAGTCTACACTTGCGTTGCGAAAGTCGTTAGGCCTCAAAGCACCATGCACAGCTCAAGTCCTATGCATAACAAAACTCTTCCAAATGTCTCTGTATACTCTGGTCACTTCCAGCCTAGTACAGAACCCCTTTGGTCCTTATCCCTCCCTGTGGTCTTGGGTTTCACACACCCTTCTGGGGTAGGTTTGCTTGTGACACATTCTGGGCCTGACTGTTTCTCACCCCACCCTGGGGTCTTGGGTTGCACACCCCATCTTGGGGTATTTGGTCTATCAGCCCGTCTTGGGTGATTTGGTATCTCAGCCCCTTGTGGGCTATTTGACTTTTCACCTCTTTCTGGGGTATATTGATTCTCGCCCTGTTTTGCGCTAACTGGTTCCTCATACCGGGATTGCACTATTTGGCTTCTCAACCCATCTCGGGGTATGACTGGGCCTAACCACCCTCCTACTGGTTCCCTGCGCGTACTCCCATAACTGGTTTGCCGCAGCATTGTTTGTCAGGGGAGGCAGTCTCCTCGACCAATGCGGAACTGCAGCTCCGGTTTCACTTCTGTCTTCTGCAGCGTTTCATTGGCATCTGTTTTTCGTGTCAGTTCCTGATGGGGCTAGAGTTCAGCAAGCGCTGGTTGACTACTTTTTGTGTGTTCTTGTCTCTTTTCAGTTCGGCGGGGCCAAGCTTACCCAGGTTTCAGCATTGTTGGAGGCAGCAGCATTCCGCAGGCTTTCTTGCTCCTTCGCTCTCCATGCCGTGTGCGTGGTGCTGCTTCCTGGCTCTACCTCGGAGGGGGACGTTCACTCCTCTGCGGTACTCCGACGGCTGACCTCTCTCCCTCCTGCGCTCTACTTTCGTGTCAGTCTCAAAGGACCTTGATGTTCCGGATTTCAAGGAGATTGGACAATCCATTGGTCTTGCACTTCATGCAAGGATGGCAACAGTGAATGGCCATAAATACATACCAGTCACTTCTCTAGTGATATTCACATAGGAGGGAGAGTAACACATACCCCGTGTAAGAGACAGCCTGTCCGCAAAGGAGGGTCACCCCCACAGGGATCCTGCTTTTCCTGTGCCCTAGGGGTGTGTTAAGCTTAGCAGGCTCACCTCCCTAGTCTCAAAAGAAGTGGTTCCCCATGGGGAGATCAGACACATTTCCTGGATTCGTCATACTGCACATACATGCCCTGGGGTGGAATATGAAGAGGCAAATTGGTTAGGGAACATCAAGAAATCATCACAAGAGGAGGAATATTTAAGCAATGGACAGGAAGTGTTGGTCTATTTGGGTGAGGTCAGAGGTGGAGGACGACCAAGAGACCAGCAGGAGGAAGGTAAGGCTTGTGGAGGAGATTGTTGGAGCAGGTGAGGTATTAGCTTAGGACTGAACGTGGTTCTGCAGTTTGTGTGTCTCTCTTGTGTGGCAAGGGTGTAGAAGAAGTTAGTTTAAGAAGTGACTTTGAAATGAATGATACTTGGTGAAAGGAGGGTAGTAAGGTAGTAGTGGGAGGATGAGAGTAGTACTGTGAGGAGAGCAGAGGTGGGAGGAGAGCAGTAGTGTCGACAGTGAATATTAAAATTGAAGAGGAGTAGGAGGAGTGGCAATACCAAAGGGTGGAGACGAGGAGTAAAAAAAAAGTGAAGTACAGAGGACTGCTGCGAAGAGTAGGTCAGAGGGAATGGCAATTCGAAAAGAGAAGGGTGGGAATGACTGAAGTAGCCGAAATCCAACAGAGCAAGTGTAAGTCACTATACAGACTTCCATTAGGAAACTAACCTTGGGTAGGGATAGTTAGAATGTCACTGCAGGAATCTAGATAGCCAGCATTTTAGGGAACCACCATTAGCAGACGGCAGAGTTTAGACAGTTGGGTGTACATTCACCAAAACCTAGGCTAGGCATCGTGGGGGGAATCATGGCAGGAAAAAGAGAGAAAGAGAAAGAGAGGGGTTAGAGGTAGGGATAGAGACTCATTTTCTAAAGTCCCTAGAGCATGAAATTATGGCGTTAATCCAAGGCATAAACATTGTACGGCATGAATTCATTCTCCCTCACAATCTGATCCTGTACACAATTGCGCTCTGACTTTACGTCTGCAAACACAAGCGTAAAAACCACATGCAAGTTATGCAATGAAAATTATGCCATGGTTTTACACATACATTTCACACCTTCAAACTACGCAGATGGGAATGCTGCTGAAACATTACACTGGTTGTTAATCCAACATTCACTCCAAAAAAAAAACTGCCAGAGTAAAATTGGCCATGAACACAGCAGGCAACAATCCTCTTAACAAAGCATGCTACCCTCACGACAAGCCAGAAACGCAAGGGGCCACCAATCAGGGGGTGGGGACAGCATAAAAAGCACAGAAAACATCAGACCCACTTTTGAAAGCACCATGGAACCAGAAGTACCATTGTCGCTGCAGATCCAGCAGCTAAGCCGAATGATCCCATTTGCATGGGCGGGCAAGCAGAAGCCTGCATTTCAGCTCTCAACCCATCAGCCCTGAAGCCCAGCAGGGTGCAAAGCATCCATCTACTGGCCAATGAAGATGTGCCAAATGGTCACCTTGTGCAGCATGTTGCACAATGTGGCCATAAAACAAAAGATCCCCATGCCCAAGTATACCATTGCAGATGATTCTGATGAAGAAGGCATTGACCGACACCCAGGAGGACATGAGCAGCAGCAGGAAAAAATTGATGGGCGTATTCTGCACAACTTTTTCAAATAAAGGTAAATGTATCGCTGCAAATGATTGCACATGCAACTCTCCCACCACCTCAACTTTCCAAACAAAGAAGCTTCAAGGAAATTCAACACATCTCTAAGCAATGGCATTTATTGAGCTTTGACGGGTGTGAACGAGAGGCATCCTATATGATGCATGAAACAAGGGTTGACAAGGGTTGAACTGAAAGTTCCAGGCACTTTCCAAAATAGTCCAAAGCCAATGAAAATAAAGTCAGAGGAAATGTCAAGGGAAGAGGTCTGCAAGTTCAGGTCCAATAATCAGGAAGCAATAGGGGAAAACAAAAGATGGCTACCAGGAACAACAAAACATGTCCTGTTATGAAGTGGAAAGTAGAGTAAGGCAGAAGACATTGGTGTGGCTCACCTACCCCGGTGTGGCTGCTTCAGCTGCGGCCCACTCTAGTTGGTGTAGGTCGCTGGGAATCCAGCTAAGAGCGTATGCGCCGAGCAGTGGAAGGCCTCCCAGGTGACTGCTGTGCCAGGGTGGGGCATAGGTGGAAATGGATGAGAAAGAGGTGGAATCACGGGCCACAAACTCATGCATCTGGATAAGGGACTGCTCCTGGTGGGCCAGAATGTCAGTGATGGCACTCTGATTTACTATGCTGCAGGCTGGCCGTCACTATTCTGCGGCAGAGGGGGCCCATGCAGTGGAATGAGCTGAGGAGGCACTGTAGCATTGCAAGCTGCCTGGAGGCCTGTTCTCTGCCTGGGCGCAGAACTCAGCATTGTCTCCAATGTAGGCCACAGTAACCGACGCAGTGGCAACTGATGCCTGCTCTCGGGCCAATTGGGAGATCTCCCTGGCCCCAGTGTAGCCCTCTGCAGTGGTCCGATCCTGGGCCAGTCAGGCATCCTCACTGGCCCCAGCATAGGCCTCTACAGCCAGATACCTGGCAATCCGAGAATCCTCCCTTACCTGAGCAGAGGTCTCTGCTGCAGCTGCTCAAGCAAGCAGAGCATCCTCTCTGGCCTCTCCCCTTGCTAACAGTGCCTCCGCCAGCAGGCTTCCCTTAGCCGGTTGGCTGCCACCAATTTGAGTTAATCACCACCCAACATTGGACCAAGTAACAGACAGGTCTCCAGCATTTACTTCCCACTAGCCTCTATGGCTGTCAGTATCGCAATGATGTCTGTCAAGAGACTTGCAGCCACACAGGGGCAAGAGCAATGGGCACAGGATGTGGGCTGGGAATGCTGGATGTATCGCCTGAAGTTGGCAGATGAAGAGACGAACCTGGGAGATGTGAAACATACTCCCTAGCTTGCCTTCGAAATGATGACTCCGCAGGATTATCAGTGATGTCCTCCACCACCAGAAGTGTGTTCCCAGACCTCAGTAGCGGGATGTCACATGGAGCCACAGTGACAATGTCCATAGTGGTGACAGTTCTCCTACTGTCCTGGTCATGCATTTGTGCTGTATGGCTGGTGGAGGGCCCAGCTTCCAAGGTATTAAGGTGTTCTGTGGAGCTTCACTCCAGTGTTATGGCTGGACGGCTTGCTCACATTATGGGGTCATCAGCATCACCATCCACCTCCTCCTCTTCCTCCTCCTCCGTGTCATCACCAATCCATGTGAAGGAGAAGGCAATGTCATAATTGCCGGTACATGTGGCAATATGAGTACCATTCACAAATACAGCAAAAGTGCTATCTAGGCATTGAGGAGTGCATTATATAGTCTACTTGGTGGTTATTTGCTGGACTGTGTACCCACAGTAACAGGCATGTAGATTAGTGTGACTTGACCATGGCAGGGGTAACTGGGTCCTGTGTGGTGACAGACAGATTACGGAGGTATGCCTTTACATTGTGGAACATAGTCATTGGATGACATTCAGCCAGAATCCTGCGCATTTGTACCGCATTCATGTTGGTGCTGTTACTCCAGCACACACATTCATAGATTTGCTACGCACAGGTTTCATAGGGCTAGCCCAATTTCACCTATTCTCTTTTGTATGGAGAATACACAACACAGTTGTCATGCAACATAAAGCTACTCAATGTTGACATTTAAGGGGATGTTTTGTGATTTTGTAGACATGCCAAATGGTGCCATTTTGAGACCGCACTTCCATGCATTTCCCTTCAGCGATTTTTACTATTGCATTGTGAAGTGCACATTAATGTCCTGTGGTAAGTCAGGGATATGAAAAGGACAAGTGGCAATGGTTCAATAAGGTTCTTTATTGGAACAAATTAAAGAAAACCTAATGTAACCCTATTTCTATGAAGAGGTCCCTAAACTCAAAGCAACAAATGAATGCTCGTCATGATGTCCCACAAATAAAAACTGTCTTCTGTCCAAATCTATTCTAACCTACCAACTAGCCTATCACTTAGAAAAGAACGGAAATAAAAGAAAACCCAAGCTTGAGTTTAGGATAGGGTTACTTCCCCCTATGGTAATAGTTTGATGGATGCTGCTTTTCCGATGCCCACCAAAGAGTTCTTATGATCTTCTCCTCCTCTGGTTCAATTGTCAATATGTCTCCCATCGTCCTTTTGGCTCAAGACAATGTCCATGTCATGTACTCCAGATAGTCTTTACTTTATTCTCTTCTGGATCTGTATTGATTGGCAGTTGTAAAAAAGTTCACTCCTACACTGTTCTGAATCTTTCACCTTTGCGGCCTCAGATAGGCCTTGGACTTGTTCAGACCTGTTTGGTGTGACTTTTTGTCTAGCTCCTCATCAGATACATTGTTTTTCAACCATGGGTGAGTTATAGGTCTATTCAGCCCTGCTTGGTATCAAACTTGGCTAAACCCTTCTTGGGTATTCTTATCTCTAGCCATTCATGGGCCACTGGGCTACTGAACCCTGTGTGGAGCCTTTCTTTGCTCAACCCCTCCAGGGATATTTTTATCTCTAGCCCTGTATGGGCCACATGTCTGCTCAACCCTGCTGGGTGTCTTGCCTTGCTCGAACCAGCCTGGGGAATTCTCATCTTTAGCCCTGTTTGACCTCTCAGCCCTGCTCGGTGTCTTGCTTTGCCCAACCCCTCGTGGGATATTCTTATCTCTAGCCCCAGATGAGTCACAGGCCTGCTCAGTCCTACCACCCCCTTCTGGGACACACAGATTCATGGACCAGTCTGGGCTTTGCTGTGACCTTGCTGCCCTCCGTCCGCTCTTGGTTCAATAATGCATACTCCTTTTCCAGCAGTGGTGTGCCTCTGGCGTCTCCGATCCGTGTGGCTCGCCATTCAGACTTAGTTGCGGTCTGTGCAATTACATCTCTTCGTCAGCGGCCTCGTTCCTGGATGGACGGGCCTTGGATGTCTCTTCGGCGGAACGTCAATCTACTGCTCCTTTGGGACCTGAGCGCTTTCATTTGAGGCGGTACCAGGGTCTCTAGGTCTTCCGCCAGTCCCCTAGCAGCAGCGTGCTGTGGGTTTCTTCAAGTCTACGCCCACCAGATTAATGACGTGGTTCGTTCTTCTTCCTGTGAGGGAGGGGCTCCCTCCTCTGCGCGGTCGCGCATGCTGGTATTTATCATGGTCCAGCAGCTTCTCTCCCTGCTTGCTGTTATCTAGTGGTATTTGAGTTCCTCCCTTGATGCCAGTGAACCTGGTCTTCAGCAGAAAGCGGAAACAAGTACAAGTCAGAAACAACATTAAAAGGGCCCTGTACCTGTTTACCTTGTTCAACCCCCTTATGACCCACAAACATTGAGGGCCAAGATGTAATGAGAGGTGGGATTGGTACTTGGGCATTACTCGTGAAATCCTTCTTGCCCTGTCCCCTAGGGAGTCTATTGCATAGCACGCGCACCTCCCTAGTCCCAAAGGGGATGGCTCCCTCTTGGGGAGAAGGGATGAATTCCTTGGATTTCTTACAGTCCCTGAAACTCTGTTCTTGGTCATTGTTGGAGGAAGTAGATCAATGTGATATGCATATGAGTGGGGATATAGAATGGATTCCTGTAAGAATTCATAATCTCTGACACATGTCAATGGCCTTGGCATTTCATGCCTATCCATGAGCCTATGGCTGAGGAATGGTGGGATGTGCTATTATTGCCACTACCATCACATTGTGTTAATCCACTTGTAGGGAAGGAGCCAAGTACCCCCACCTCAAACATCTCGCCCATATTGCCTATAGGTTGGGAACCAGAGTGTGAGACACGTGCAGTACCATTGAAAGTACAGGTACCGAGGATAATCCAGGAAGCAAGGTTCCCATTGAGAAAGCCATAGCTGCATATATGATGGCCATTTGAATGAAATCCCAGAAGAAGCAGGACCAATTAATGAAAGAGATGAATGGTGACGTCACACGAAGCAAGCCTGGCGTACATAGAAGAGATGCAGAGACAAGAGAATGCAGATATTCTATAAGGCATCAAGAAAGTATCAAAGATAAGTGACATCTTGGACTCAAGTGTAGAAATTTAAGCTACAGAAACAATGAAGATATCAAGTCATTTTATACGTGTACATATGCAAAGAAACACAAGTAGACAAAGAATTCTTGAGGCTATCTAAGTAGTGAATAGATTGTGGCAAGCGCCAATGTATACATATATAGGAGCAAGTAAAGAATCGATGATTCCACTACGTATTATAGCAGTGCTAGACCAGAGAAGGAAGGCCTTTCCAGTGACTCACAGTTGAAAAAGCAATTGAATTACAGAAGCAAATCTCACTAAGGCGAGGCTGGTTGAGCCCTGAAGAAGCCAAGGTCGTATTGTACTGGGATGTACAGACAGTAGTTAAAATCGTGTGAAAGAACGAAAGTCCTGTTCAGAAGGCATGGACAAAAACAAGGAAGACGTCAGAGGTCTATTAAAAAATAGTATTTTAAATGCACCAGAGCTCAAATTTGTGGTCATCAGTCATGTGGAAGGATGAAGTTGGACAAACATGACGAACCACACCTATGCATGGAGGTAGAGCGTGCCTTCACTCCCCTGAATTCTCCAGAGCAAAGAAAATTTTCAAGGACAAGTACAAAGCCTTAATTGACAGCAGACCACTGAGTTGATGATAGATGATATGCTAATTGGTGGGAAGCAATGGTTATGACCAGCTCACCAGCACCTGGAAGTCTAGCCTGTGTGCTGCTAAACGTAGGTGGAAAAGTACTGACGAATGTAAGAGTGCCAACCAATTGTAGGGGGCCACGTAATTAAGGGCCCTATAGGTTGTGTAACCAATGGGACGTTGTGTATTTAGTGACGTTCATAGTGACTTGTTTGAGGGGAGGGCTTAGTTGCCCCACCTGATGTTAAGGAGCCTATCATTTTCTTAGACTAGTATGGAACGTATACTTAGATGTTCCCTAAAACCTAATCACAATTGGCACTAGGTTTTTGTAGTTTGCCACGTAGGATGACGTTCGTGAATACGTAGGTGAACATCATCAATGACGAGTTTTTACTATACGTTTTTTTATGCGAATCGTTGAGATCATGCTGTGAGACATTCGTTGATGTCCGTTGTACTCCGTTTTAGATAATTGACATTAAAACAATCAACCTTTATGCCAACTACCTGAGTCGTTTCGATTATTGATGTTTGAGTAACGTCTGCATCCCCATTCATCTCACAGTATTGCCACCTTGCCTTAAAGGGCTGGGGCGACTCCCCCAGTTCATGTGGTAGCAGATGGATGGTGGTTAAAAATTCATCGAGATAGAAAGCTTTGGGTTCCCGGCAATATCGCACATCCTCTGCCATTTAAATGGAAGGACGTGAAGCTCCCTGTAGAACCAGTTTTTTAAAAAACTAAGCCTTGCAACCGCAAGTGAGCCGGGTCCATTGTTTTCAGGCAAAATCCCCCTCCCGGCATCTACAGGAAGCTGAACGAACCGAAGGTTGAAGCGGCTGATAAAGAGGCAGCGACCCAGAGAGTCGGAAGTCGAAAAAGCAAATGGTGAGTAAAAACTGAGTGAGGTGGCAAAATTGTGAATGGGCAGTGAGTGGAGAAAGTGATAAGGGGAAAACGAGTAACGGAGGGAGGTTGGGGTAAAAGCAATTTGAGATGATAAGCATTGGGTTATTAGGTAATTGACTTGAGGAGAGGAGCCAAGCAATTGAGGCACTGTGAGAGGAGGATCCTCACAGTGGAGTTAAGCCCAATGTCCTGCGTCATAAGCACGTAACAGAGGTAACTGTATCTAGAGTCCCATTTGAGGATGAGCTAGGCCACGGGCTTGTTTAAAAACAGTCCAAAGAGAACGGTTCACATCCCAGTCGGGGTATTTATAAGGGGCGAGGATAAAGTCTTGAGGATCGTAGACTGGGATAAACGTGGCCGGTCGAGTACGTCCGTTTGTCTGTTTTATATGGTTGTATATAGATATATGTGATGAAAAATAATAGAGGGGCTAAGAGACCTGATAAGGAAAACGTGAGATTTAAGAATTCTAATTTTGTTGAAATTGAATTGATGGTGTTCAAATAAAATAAATAGATTGGAGTAAAACGTGATATCGAGGGTTTGGAGCTGCGATGGTTGATGCACGCTCATATTGTATTATTTTCCTGAAATGCAATTTTTGAAAAGTGCAAAAAGTAAAAGGTGAGTATTGACAGTCAAGTGTGACGAGTCAAAATGGAGGATATTACTCTGCTCACACATATCTGTAAACAGTTAACCGAATGGGTTAAAGGCACGGCAGACAAGGGGGCTCACTATCGAAGGCAATTTTGCAGCATATGACAACATATTTGCATGCAGCATACATAGGAAAAAAGTTAGACAATAGGTTAGCAAGCTTAGAACTCTGGAAAACGTACCAGGAGGAAAGGGAGGAGCCGCCTCCTGAAGACTGGATACTTCACAAATGCAAGAAGGGGGGTGAGGAGCCTTCTGCTCCCCCCGCTGCGCCTGAAATAAAGGACGACAGCAAAAAAGATAATGGATTGTACCCATTAAGAGAGCTTAAGGCAGCGACAGGGTACAGCAATCCGGTATATGAGTCGCCTATGCAAAGCAGTGATGAGGGTGCAGAGAAAATTCCAGAGAGATGTTATCTCTAAAGCCCCAAGGGACAAAGAGAGAAAGGACAAGGAGAGAAGTGATCAACCAAGTACATCCTTAGATATAGGACGAGAAATAAAGAGATGGAAAGGAGAGAAAGATGAGCATGATGAGGTAGCGCTCATATAGAACGAATGAATGGGTGGCCGAATTTTGCTCACACTTGATGGTAAAAGCATTGAGGACTCAAGGCAAAGGGAAGATCGAGAAGAAAGTCAAAAAGGATAAAGAAAGAGGAACGATTGAAAGAAGATGGGGCGAAAAGGAAGGATAGACAAAGACGGGAAAATTTGTATCAAGACGAACAATTGAAAAAGCAAGAAAGAGCAGAGGAGCAAAGAAAGTATGACAACAGACAGAGGGCAATTGAAGAACGAGAAAGACTATAAAGAAGGAGAGAGGAAGAGGAAGAACAGAAATGAAGGGCTAAAAGAATACAGAAACGTAGAGATGAAGAGATACAAAGGGCAAATGAGAGAAGAGATATGAAAAGAAAGGAAGAAGACAGGGTAAGAGAAGAAACAAGTAAACGAAGAGAGCTTTCTGATGAAATAGAAGGAAAGAGGAGGCAGAGAGCACTCAATATTGAGCGTGAAGAAAAAATTCATGGATCCTAATCCAGTAGTGGCATCGGAGGATATAGAAGAAATTCTTCCCAGCACATGAACCAATAGCAGATCCATCTAGAGCAAATCTAGAGCATGAGCTTGACTCTAGAAGCATTGGAGACGCAATCGATAAGGTCTATCATGATATGAGGACTAAGAAAGAACTGCAGGGAAAGGGTAAGAACGATCGACTCGAGAGCACCCAGTTGTACAACAGAGAGGGAGGCTTGTGTACTTTTGAGCCTAAAGAGCTGTCTTTAGATAGACTAACTCTGAATAGAGACGAAGAAAAGAGAAGCCACAGAAGTTGGGGGCAGGATATGTCAGACAAGGACAGAGAACCCTTCTGTGGGGAGGAGGGAGGTAACGCATGTGGACCTGAAGGATATTTTTCAATGGACAAGGAAGTAAGATGATCGGATCTAGACCTACCGAAATCTCGGGCGTCAGAATCCCTGACGCAGCTAGATCAACCTAAAGGGCGATCCCATGGTGAGAGGGGGGACTCGCCACCTTATATGAGCAGGATAAGGTCGCTGCCAGGAAGAAGGCGGTGCAGAACCATTGTCCCTGCTATGGACAGACAGACAATGGGGGTCAGGGATGATGAGAGTTTGGGATTTTGCAGTTTCCCTTGTTAGAGAAGGAAGGCGCCAGACCACAGTATATACCTTAGCCACAGATGGATAAGGATAATTTAAGTTGTAAACTGAGTTTAACGTCTGGCGCTGGGAAATGGATACATGAGTTAGAGAAGATGACGGGAGGAAATACATTAGCTGTGGGAGACATTAAAGGTCTCCTAGTCACTATCCTTGGGGAAAGAGCTGTTGAAGTTTGGTCACGAGTAGGATATTCGAGTGTTACCGGGTTGATTACCGCTCATGATGGAGCACCGTTTAATAACTGCAGGGCGGGAGTCTGGAAAGTGCTTAGAGTGCTGTGTCCGGACACATCAGATATGGGAGCTATAATGACGAAAAAGATGCAGAAAGAGGATGATCCTCTTGTTTACATCCAGAATTTTCAGGAGGAATGGAGCTTGGAGACGCAAGAGCCTTGGGTTTAATCTATACCTGTTTTTTAATCACATATTATGCCAAGGGTTGCCAGTGCAGAAGCAGCTCAAATAATTTGTGGGAATGGAAGCAAACCCATCGTCTGAAATTCAGCTGACCATTGCGCATTATTGCAGAATGTTGCGAGAGAAGAATCAAAAGAAAGACGATACTAGGAAAAACAAACAAGTGAAATTAGTGCAGAAAAAATTGTCAAAATACGCCACTGAAGGGGCGATGTTGGCCATCAGAGAAGGGCTAGGTTCACAGCAAGCAGCAGGCATGCTACAGGTGAATAACCAAAAGCAGTATGATCAAAGTAATAGTGGATTTGTACCACAAGGTAGGGGAAACTTCCGAGGCAGAGGCTTCCAGAATAATAAGGGACATTGGGCCTCATTACGACGCTGGCGCTAAGTGAAAAACGATGGCGGTAAATGGTTACCGCCATCGTTTTCCGCCAGGTCCGATCATGACCCGTGACCGTTAACTACGATGCCATTAGCGGCATCGTAGTTAACGCTGCCGCTAACTGCGCTAAGGGTGCGCGCACGCGACCGGCCACACCGTACTTAGCGCCATGGCGGAAAGGTACGCAAATGCCGACCCAAGCGGACATGCACCTAACGCCATCACCCAGCACGTTAAGTACCTTACCGCCATGGTGCTAATTACGCCATCGCGAACCAACCGTAAAGGGCCATGTAAAGTGAATGCAGCTGCCACAGGTGCACAGAAACAGCACAGGTGAAGGCAATACAGACTCAGGAAGTACAAAAAGAGCACACCCCACCCCTTCCCACACCCAGTCACACTCCACAATGATACCAATACGACTAGCAATGTTGGGGCTGGAGGACCGGATAGCAATGCATGTGCTACAACAGCAACAACAACAGGCAGCACAGAGGAGACGCAGGAGGAGAAGGAGGGCAAGGCAGGCCCAGCAAGCCCCACCAGCACAGCCAGTGCCACCACGCAGGCAGCCCCCCAATCCCACGCATCAGAGCCAATCCATTCAACCTCACTGCTGAGCAGATCCACACCCTGTACCGTTTGGACCGGGACACCATCACCGCCATCGTAGACATGATACACAACGACATCGTCAGCATGATAGAAACTCCAACCGCTATCCCCCCCTACTGAAGGTAGTGTCTGTACTCCACTTCCTGGCCACAAGCACCTACCAGCACACAGTGGGGCACTTGCATGGCATTTCACAACCATTATTCTCACGAACACTCATCCAAGTGCTCGATGCCCTCCTCAAGCACACAGACGACCACATCTCATTACCAGGACATTGCAAACACCAAAGTGGGTTTCCATGCACTAGCCGGCATACCTGGTTGCATTGGTGCCATCGACTGCACCCATGTGGAATTGGTGGTTCCATGTGCCATGAAGGTACCGTACCGCAACAGGAAACAGTTCCACTCAATCAACGTGCAAATGGTCTGTGACTCCAACAAGATCATCACACATTGTTGTGCCCGATTCCCCGGATCAACCCACGATTCTATGGTCCTGAAGAACTCCACAATAGCACGCTACATGGAGCGACATGCAGGCCCAAGATCCTGGCTACTCGGTGAGTCCAATGTCATGGAAGTGGGCAGGTGAATGACGTACCGATGCATACTCCACACCTGGCTGAAAGGGGGGGATGATGCATACTCCACCTGGCTGATAGGGGGGGGGGGGGAATGATGCATACTCCACCTGGCTGAAAGGGGGGGGGGGAATGATGCATACTCCACCTGGCTGAAAGGGGGGGGGGAATGATGCATACTCCACCTGGCTGAAAGGGGGGGGATGATGCATACTCCACCTGGCTGATAGGGGGGGGATGATGCATACTCCACCTGGCTGAAAGGGGGTAGGGGGAATGATGCATACTCCACCTGGCTCAAAGGGGGGGGAATGATGCATACTCCACCTGGCTGAAAGGGGGGGGGTGATGCATACTCCACCTGGCTGATAGGGGGGGGAATGATGCATACTCCACCTGGCTGAAAGGGGGTAGGGGGAATGATGCATACTCCACCTGGCTGAAAGGGGGGGGGATGATGCATACTCCACCTGGCTGTGAGTAACACAGATAACGGAGACAGAGGATGGGCACTCACAATGCACTCAACCCCTCTGCATACATTGGGTGATGGCATGCAAAACAGGCCATGGGAGCCATGAGCATATACTGGTTGCATTGTGTGAATCAATTAGTGCATGTAGAAGTGAGCCAAAGTAACAGTTGGATGCAAGCCATGTTGGCACATCATGTTCTTGATCAGACGACATGACTGGCACATACATTCTCGCCTACATACAGGTGATGCAGGCTATCCCCTGAAGAGGTGGCTCCTTACACAAGTCCGTAACCCGCAGAACCAGCACGAGGAGGACTTCAACCATGCACATGCACGTACTCGTGTGGTCATAGAGCAGACATTCGGCCTATTGAAGGCACGGTTCCGAAGCCTCAGCAGGTCTGGTGGGGCACTCCTGTACCACCATGAGAAGGTGGCAAAGATCGTCATGGCATGTGTCATGCTACACAATATGTGCGTCAGACGGAATGTGCCCCTGCCCCCTGACCCAGAACTGCAACCACCTGACGACGAGGATGAGGAGGGTGCAGATGGGGCGGCACCCCATGGAGGAGGCGACGCACAGGAGGGGCGTGCAATGCGCCTAAGTATCATCGACCACTGCTTCTAGCACACACGGCTGGTGTGAATCATATGGAGACTGCACTTGGGGCACTGTCTGTCTCTGGGACATGCACACTGTGGACTGTACACCCCAACACACCCCATCCCCCTCCCCCCATGCACACCCCAACACACCCCATGTAGGTGTCAATAGATGCCTGTGACAGTGGGCACAGGCTGTTACAAGCCCCCTCTCCCGGCCCCCGGGGCACCCCTGGCTGTGGAGCGCAGGTTACGTCCGGAACGTCGGACGGGGCTGCTCTGTGCAGAACTGGCAGTGGAGGATGTCCCTGCCTGCCCCCGTGCATGCCCGTCCTGTAGGGTGTGGGTGAGCTCAGTGAGCGCACGACGCAAGCCGGCAAGTTCAGCACAGATGTCCCTCAGGGTGGCAGTGCTCTGCGCAACTTCGGCCCTTAGGGTCTCCGTGGCCTTTTCAATGGTTGCCCTAGCCCCCACACATTCCGCGGCATGCTCAGCCAGCATCGTGGACAGTTGTTGCTGCCGTTCTGTGATGTCCTCGAGGGACTGCTGCCCCTGCTGGCCCATGGCCAGTGCTGGTGGTGTGATGGAGGGGCTGCTCCCCTCCTGTGGACTGAGGACTGGGCATGGGGTAGAAGGCCACTCCTCTACCTCTGTGTGCCCCTGTGTGTGATCCTCATGGGGGCTGGCGTCTGACAAACAGGGGGAATGTAGTAGGTCAGTGGGGCTTCGGACTTCGTGCTCCTCAATGTCTGAGTCTGAACATGCAGCTATTGCAGCTGTCTCACCCATGTTGCTGCTGGCCGCTGACCCGGTGCCTTCTGTGGCAGGCAATTTTGGTAGAGGTGGAGCAGCTGCTGCTGGCCTGCTGACTACAGGGGTGCTTGCGGGTGGGACGTCCGGTATGCTTGCAGTGGGTCCTGCTTGTTGTGGGGTCTGCCTCACTGCAGCTGAGGTCGAGGGTGCGGGGACGGTATAATTGGCCTTCTTGGCTCTCTTCGTCGCAGGGGTGTCCTGGTCCTCGGGGTGCGAATCTGTGCCTGTGGTGGAGCAAAGGAGGGAGGGTGTTATTGATGGGTCTGCAGACTTTGGAATGACAATGATAGACATTATTCTGGTCAGTAGATGAGGCAGATTTCAGGCAGGGCCATGCAGGTTGTCTCCTTTTAGTGTGGAATGTGGATGCAGGTATGCGGGTGCCAGCAGTGTATACAGGGTGGTGCTCGCATGTGGCTATGGGCAGTGTGGAAATGTGTTGCATTTACACTCTAGGGCAACCTTGTGCTACACATGAATGGACTGCCGTGACTATGGCATGTCTTGTTTGAGGAACCTACCTTCATCGCCTGATGTCGGAGCTCCCCTTTCCATCCCTCCGACGCCTTCAATAGCTTCCATGCCAATCGTGGTTGCACAAATCTCCTCCCACGGTTGGAGTTTTAGTGGGGATTCTGACCCTCCACCGGTACCCATTGCAAGGTTGCGGTTCGCAGAGATGACCGCTCTGACCCGTATGCGGAGGTCGTCCCAGCGCTTCCTGCACTGCTGTGGGGTGCGGGGTACGGTCCCCACCGCGCTGACGCGCTCGGCCACCAGGGCCCAGATGGCCTTCTTTTTCCCTATCGCTGTCCTGGTCATTTCAGGGGAGAAAACGACAGCTGCGTTGTCTTGCAGGGTCTCCGCAAGCATGCAGAGTTCCTCCCGGCTGAATCTTTCCTGGCGCTGGCGGTCACATGCCTTCTTAACAGCTTTAGGCATTTTTGGGTAGTTGGATGGGTGGGTGATTGGTTGGGACAGGTGTCAGGGTTGGATCTGGTGTTGTTCGGTAGGATGGCAATGGATTGTGTTTTTAAAGATGGCCGACGTGCTGTTTCCCGTTGCGGCGCGATGACGCTATTTCCGGTCCTGCTTTTTACGGCCACTGCAAATTACGGTGGCCGCTAATTACGGTGGCCGCTACTTACGGTGGCGGAAATGCACATTGCTCGCTTTACGATGCCGGTAGGGGCCTTTTCCGCCATGGCGTTAATTGCATTACCGCCTTGGCATAATGCTCGTGCGCGATGGGTCGTAATGTGGCGCTCTTTACGCCATCGGCCCACGGCATAAACGCTCATTACGCCATGGCGGTAATGACGGAAGATTACCGCCTGGGTCGTAATGAGGCCCATTGTCAGAATAACAAAGGTGGGTTTCAAAACACGCAGATTGATAGTCTAGGCATGCAAGAAGGGCAAATTAGGAGACGTCCTATGTGTTGGACATGTGGTATGCCAGGGCACTTAGCATGCATGTGTAGAAGCCAAGAGTTTGTGCAAAATGGCCAATTCTCAAGAGGGGGGGACCGCATACTCAACTGCATACACTTAACAGAGTGGAGATGGATTTGCTCAAAATCAGACAGTGCAGCAAACACAAGTACTGAGAGTACAACAAGATTTACAAACGCAGCAGATAATGAATCAGCCAGAAGGGCAGTCACATCATTCACCCATGCAGATACAGCAGGGCACAAGCACAGGATAATTGATGACTCCTACGATAGGGGTTGTCACTGTTGATGGAGGGAATCCTTTCAGAGGTACGGGGATAAGAATGTACCCACAAAAGGATAGCTCACTGGGAGACTTGATGTGTTTGATACCATCTGTGACATCCAATCCTCAAGAGGAACCGAGGGTTGACATCAATATAGGGGGCAAATCCTTTTCTTTTTTAGTAGACACTGGTGCAACATGCTCATGTATACGAGAGGGAACATTTACAAAGTCTGGGAATGTCATGAATACTCAAAGTTTCACAGGAGCTACAAGTAGAGTTCCTTTGACTGAAAAATTGCCAGTCTCTATAGGGGAATGTGACATGTCTGTGCCATTATTATATTCAAGATAGACACCTGTCATTATATTAGGTCGAGATTTAATGCTGTTTAGGTTACTGTACCCAAAAAGAATCTTGAAAACAAGTCCGTAGAAGAGAGGAGTGAAAGACCGAGGATGCCGTCTGTTGAGGGAAGGTGGTAGCTTGAGTCTGAAAGCCACCGGATTGATCTTGGCTAGGATCTCGAATGGTCCAAAGAATCGGGGGGTAAGTTTTGGAGGGTGAACCCATCTGGGCAAATGTTTGGTGGACAGCCAAACCGAGGAACCTACAACCCAGTCTGGGACCCCTCTTCGGTGCTGGTTAGCTTGCTTCTTGTACGCTAGTCGGGCCGTCTTTAACGCTTCCTTGTCAGCTTGGGTGATGTCTTTAAGAAGGGCATCAATTCAGGGTACTGTGGAAACTGGAAAAGCAGAGACAGGTAGGAACCGAGGATGGCTACCATAGGTGCAATAAAACGGACTCATCCCTATAGCCGTGTGGACTGTGTTGTTGTAAACAAACTCCGCTGCATGAAGCAAATCCACCCAATTGTCGTGACTGGTATTTATGAAGCAGCGGAGGTACTGCTCCATGGTGTAGTTGAGGCACTCGGTCTGCCCGTTTGACTGCGGATGGTATCCAGATGAGAGCATTCCATCAATACCCAACAAGTTACACAAAGTCTTCCAGAATCTAGAGGTAAATTGTGTTCCTCGATCCGATACAATAGACTACGGCAAACCATGTCACCTGAAGATTTCTTTAAGAAAAACCATGGCAGTCTTAGAGGCCGAAGGGAGACCAGAGAAAGGAACAAAATGAGAATTTAATGTACGAGTCTACCGCTCTCCAATATGGCAGTACAACCCCTAGAGAGGGATAGATCTACTACAAAGTCATTGGATATATGGCTCCCTGGTCTGGCAGGAGTGGGACCTTTTTCAAACAAACCCATGGGTTTGCCTGTTTTGGACTTGCATTGAGCACATGTAGGGCAAGAACGGACAAAAGCCTTGACATCATTGTACAACGTTGTACATAATAGTACAACGTTGGCCACCAGAATGAGTGTCTTATGGGTTCCAGAGTGGCATTGATAACTTTGTGACCTGCAGTTCTTCCTTCATGGCACCAGGTGAGAATCTTGTGTTGCAAGCCAAAGGTAGGTACCACTAAACGATCTTGATGGAAGAGAAGATCGTTGTTCTTCCTTTAAGCGGGGTCTGACTGGTCATATGGGAAACTGGCAGTGGCCCCTTGTACTTTCTGGAGGAAATGTGAAACTCCAAGTAAACAGTTCCTTCCAAAGAGAGTCTCACCACTCTGTCCTTTGCCCATCTGCGAGAGAGACTATTTGCCACCGAATTGTCCGATCCCGGGATGTAGGTAATGGTAAAATCATATTGAGCAAATGAAAAAGCCCATCTGGCTTGGAGTGCATTGGCACACTCCATCTGTTGAAGTACCTTGAGGTTGTGGTGGTCAGTCCTGATCTCGAAGGGATGCAGCGAGCCTTGTAGAAGATGTATCCACTCTGTAAAGGTGAGTTTCATGGCTAGGGGCTCCTTTTCTATTACTGAATAGTTCAGTTCTGAAGTGTTTAGAGTTTTTGACAAGTAAGCAATGGGATGTCCACTGTCTCCGAAGCATTGTTTGAGAACTGCTCCAATAGCCACAGCAGAACCTTCTCTCTCTACTTTGAAGGGTAAGGTTTGATCCCGCTGTTCGAGTACTGGCGTGAGCAAAAAGTGTCCTTGAGGAACTGGAACGCAAAATTGGCTTCTTAACCCCAATCAAAAGGTACATTCTTCTTTAATACATTTGTGATGGTTAACACGATCTGTTAGAAGTTGGGGATAAATTTGCGATAAAAATGTGCAAGTCCCAGAAATCTTTGTATGTCTGTACTACTACTCCTCGATCTATCGGCAGCTTTTGATCTTGTCAACCATCAAATCCTCTGTCGCCACATGAAATCTGCTGTCCACTTCTGTGCTAAAGCTACCAAATGGATCAGCTCCTTCCTAGACAACAGGCAGATGAGGGTATTCTCACCTACCGCTTCTGCAGAACCTACTCCAGTACCTTGTGGGGTACCTCAGGGCTCTTGCACCTGACCTACGCTTTACAACGTCTTCACAAAACCACTGTTTGATGTTCTTGATTATCTGGGTGTCACCTACACAACTACGCTGATGACACCCAGATACTCATCCCAAACACAGGCGTCTACCTAGTGGACACAAAAGCCTTGAATGACATCTATCAAATCATCCAAGCATGGATGGCTCAGCATGAGCTCTGTCTTAATGGCGATAAAACAGAGCTCCTCATCCTGGGCTCTCAACAACGACTAAACAGACTCGACCCGGCCTTCAAAACCGTCAACATTGATGGTAACACTATTAAAGTCTCTTCCGACACCAAAACATTAGGAATTTACCTCGATTCCACCCTATCACTTAATAGACAAACTAACGCGGTTGTCTCTGCATCCGCCTACACATGTAAGCTCATTACAGCATGTCGCCCCTTCCTCACCACACAGAACTGTACTATCCTGGCCAGGACATTGGTCATGGCCAAACTAGACTATTGCAAAATTACAGGGGTGTAGAGTCAAAGGCTTCCTTGGCCAAAGGCGTGACAGGGGGTCAACAGGGCCTTGCAAAAGAGCTATGTGACTAATAGCTCGGAAAAAGGAAAGGAGAACACCGTGGGATGCACAAGCAATGTAGATTTATTTTAACAGCAAGGCATCATTTCAAAGTTTGTAGTGTGCCGTGGCACAGCACATATACATACACAAGTGCATTTATAGTTAGCACAGTGGTGAATTAGTACATAGTAGTGACAGGGCCTCATTACGACCCCGGCTCTAAACCATGGTGCTATTAGCACCATGGTCCATGCCGGTGTCCGCCATGGTGAATGGCGGAATTACCGCCACATTCCAAGGTTGGCGGGGCGGTAATTCCCCATTCAACATGGGCCCTTCCCCATTCCCATTTTTACCCCATAGGGCTCAATGGGAATGGGGAAGGCGCCAAGTACGGTGCCGCAAATTGTGGCACCGTACTTAGCACCAAGGTCCCTTTGTGGCACCCTACTTTAACGACTGGTAAAACCAGCCGTTAAGGTCGGGTACCGCAAAGGGACCTCGTATTCAGGCGTTAAGGGTTTAACGGCGCCGACACCTTTTACGGCGCCGTTAAACCCTTAATGCCAGGTTCGTAATGAGGCCCACAGTTTTTTTTCTGTATTGTTAGAGATCACAGTACATTTAACATTGTCATAGTAGTGACATTCTTTTTTCTGTATTGTTAAAGATCACAATACATTTAATATTGTCGACACTTGGGTAGGTGTTTCTGGTTCAGTAGTTGGTTGACAAAAAAGGCAGTGGCTGATAGAAGTGGAATAGCGCTGCAGGGTAGGAACCGAACTGTCTTCAGGACGGAAAAGTCGTTGTCGAGCAGGGTTAATTGAGAAGGGTGTCATGCTATAGTGAGGGAGGAGACTGTGTTTAAAAACGGTGAACTAGGGGATCTCCATAGTTAGTGGTAGAGAAAAAAAATGCAAGGACCAGGACCTACCATGTAGACATTAGTGGACGCCATGGCTGTAGTCTTGGTAAAAGCAGCTGCTGTATATGCGGCTGAAAGGGCAGGCTGTAGGAGTCAGAGGCCCAAATCTAAAATAAAAAAGTCAATAGATGAATAGTGGACAATTGAAAACAATTGTAAAAAGCCGAAGGCCGTGACATGTGCCCGGGCTAATTGTATGATTTAGAGCGTAGGTGTGGGGGCCGTCCTCATGTGAATGGAGCGGCCCGTGGGTGGCTGCACGTGATATGATAAAAGCACGTTTATGGATATAGTGCTGATGAACATGACCTGGAAGAACTAACTTGTGCCT
This sequence comes from Ambystoma mexicanum, assembly GCF_040938575.1. NCBI lineage: Eukaryota > Metazoa > Chordata > Amphibia > Caudata > Ambystomatidae > Ambystoma > Ambystoma mexicanum. The sequence goes on along the minus strand of NC_090941.1, from coordinate 844,801,397 downwards.
GACTAGCCCGTGATGTAAATACAAAGGAGCGAAAAAACGTGCCGTGGCACCCGTTGACAGTGGGAACAGGAGTGCCGTGGCTGGCAATGGTTGTAGGTGGGAGAGTCATTTACAGAGGTTAGAGTCTCCCACATAGAGATCGGGGCCGCTACGGACGTGCTAGGAGGATGTGTAGGCCGGCCGTGCAGAGTTAATAAAGAGATCATGGCGTGAAAGGGCCAGGGCACGTTAGTGCGGCGACAAGCTGTATCTAAACAGCGGTCTTACCTGCGCTGGCGAGGAGCTGTTTCTCTATGTTCCGGTGCGCATGTGTGACTGCAGTTTACAGTATAAATCACGAGACCAACGATCGTTATAGGGTCTGCGCACGCGTCCAGGAATAGTGTTGGATTAGTGAAAACACGCGCCTGCGTGCCGTCATGTAATACTGCTGAGGGAGCAATTGAATAGGTTGCTCTACTTGGTGCGCGTACAGTAGTAGAGTGGATTGGCAGGGTGTATGTGGAGAATACAAAGAAGACTATCACAAATCAACAGGCATATGCAATTAATACATCGGCAGTACGTAAGCGCTGTACGTGATTTAGGATGCAATTTAACCATTGTGATGACCAAAAATAGCAGACGTGTATTATATTCCACTGCATGTGGCTTACTTGTTTAGCAAAAACAAAGTTTGTGAACATGTCTATTGAAAAAAAATAATGAAAATGAAGTAAGCACATGTTACAAACTGTAGAATTGACAGAAAGTATTGGCAATTGGGTTAGATACAACCCTTTTTTTATTGTAACAAAGACATGCACTGATAAAGTGTGGGAGTGCACACACAAATGGGAGCTCCATGGGTGGGGGGGAGCCTATCAAGGAACCAAGGTAAATTTAGGATGCAATTTGGATACAAGTGGGCTGATTAGACAGAGTCTTATAAGGGTCCTTATTAGTTGAGAAACGCACACATACTGGTTACATTAGAGGTGGTGGCCTGTCAACAACAACCACTGAGTGGAAGAATTGAGTGCGGCCAACTGGTCTGACGAAGTCTTAGAATGGACCTTATTTGTTGAAAAATAGGTTCCATTCGATAGAGATGTTGAGGCCTTGTCTGACAGAGTCGAGGCGATAGATCCATTTCTGCTCGAGTTGGCAGAGGGCAAGGTCTATGTTGCCTCCGCGAAAAGGATTATTCACTGTTTGCAATATTGCCCAGAAAATGTCATTGTGGGTGTGATTCATTTTCTTGAAATGTGCCGCTAGCGGTTTGTCTTCTATTTGGTTGCGTACGCAGTACCGGTGTTCACACATGCGTGTTCGGATTTCTCTCTTAGATTTGCCTATGTAAATGAGATTACAAGGGCATTTGATGATGTAGATGGACCACTTTGTCTTGCAATTTGTGAAGGAATTTAGGGTTCAGAGGTTCCCCTTTAGGTCTATTGTCTTGAGGTTTTGCCGTCGGGTTGCAGACGGTGCAGTTGCTGCATTTAAAGTGGCCTTTTACCGGCGGAAGGTGCCATAGTGTGATTTGAGTATTGCTGGGAGCATCCACTTCTGTGTACGTATGTACAAGGTGATCTTTGAGGTTGTGGCTGCGTTTAAAAGCAACCCAACCTGAACAAACTACAGGTTACGCACAATAATGCAATTAGAGCTGCCCTTAACATCTATAGATCTTCACACATTTCTGAGACAAGGAGAAGCTTACATTGGTTATCAGTGTCACAAAGAATGGCTCTGAAATCTCTTACCCTCACACATAAATGTGTGAACAATCAGGCCCCCATCTATCTCTCCTCTCGCTTCTCTCACTACACGCCCGCCAGACTACTTAGATTGGCTCAAGCACACAGTCTGACCATCCCCAGATACAAACTGCAGAAAGCTGGGGGAATCAGCCTCCCTGTCCTTGCCTCCAAACTACGGAACTCGATTCCTTTACCTATTAGATCTGAACACTGTCCTACCCTCTTCAAACATAGAACCAAACTATGGCTAGCTAGCAATGTTGCCTAAATGACCAAACTCATCTCAGGACTCTCTTTCGGCTCTTAACTGCCTTCGCCTGTATGTATTCCTGTAGATATTGTGTACAGCACATTGTTAACCATGTATAGCTCTACCGCTACTGTAGATATTCCTGCACATTATATTCTATACTATGTCTTATTGTATGTATATATTGCGTTAACTTTCCACTTTTTAATTGCAACCAGTACTGTATTACACTACCTTGTCAAGATTTGCGCCCGGTTGCCCTTGGGCCTGGCTGCGCCATATAAATAAATAAATAAAAGTCCTTGACATTAGACGGAACGGGCCATTGTCTAACCGCCGTCACCTTACGTTGGTCCATCTCAATCCCCTTGTCAGAGAGAATGAAACCTAGGTAGGGAACCGAGGAAACCTCGAACAAACATTTCTCTGGTTTGAGGAGAAGCTGATTCTTCTGTAGTCGGCCCAGAACCTCAGATACTTGTCCTTGGTGAGATTCCACTGTCTTTGAGAATACTAAGATGTCATCCAGGTAGATAATAACCGTCCGATATAAAAGGTCCGAGAACATGCAGTCCATAAAACGCTGGCAGATAGCAGGGGCATTGACTAGACCGAAAGGCATGACTCTATACTCAAAATGGCCATAAGGCGTTCTGAAGGCGGTCTTCCATTTGTCTCCCAGTTTGATCCTCAATAGATGATATGCCCCTCGGAGATCCACCTTGGTGAAAATCTTTGAGCCCTGTACGGATTCTAGGATATCCTTTATGAGGGGCATGGGATACCGGTCTCTTATTGTCACCAGATTGAGGCCGCAATAATCAATACAGGGGCGTGGTTCCTTTGAGACCTTCTTGGGTTTGAAAAACAGAGAAGCCCCAGTCGGAGACTTTGAGGGTTGTATGAGTCCATTCTGTAGACTGTCATTCAAGTATTCCTTAAGGGCTTGTTTTTCGGGGATGGTAAGAGACAAGATGCGTCCAAAAGGAACTAACCCGTCGGGTTTCAGGTCTACCACACAGTCCTCCGGGCGATGTGGGGATAGCTGTTTATGAATTTGATCCAGAAACACTTCCTTGAAGGAATCATAGCAAGCTGGAATACAATGAATGCTCAACACAGCGCTCTTAACCTTGTAACATTTCGCCGAGGATGCCTGGGGCTGGAGAACATGGAAGCAATGGGAGGAGCAGTAGGCAGAAGGAAAGTTAATCGTGTTTTCTTTCCAATCAATGTATGGATTATGTAGTCTCAGCCAATGGATTCCCAAGATTATGTGGAAATGGGCAGCTTGAATGAGATCAAAGCTGATTATTTCCTGGTGTTCACAAATAACAGAAGTTAAAGGGGTAGATGTATGGGTAATAGGACATGAAATCAGAGGTCTGACATCGACTCCTACCGCCTGATTCTCCTTTCTTTCTTGTCGGGGAATTCCCTCCTTGCGAGCCCAGACTTCGTCCAGGGAATTCCCTGCTGTCCCACTGTCTATGAGTGCAATTGCTTCTATCTTCTTGTGCGGAAGAACAAGACAGAGGTGGACTGCCAACAGGCAGGAGTCTATATCCTTCTCTCCAGTATGTGTGACCAAAAGGGTACCCTTCTTGTTTCCCCGATCCTGGTTTCCTCCTAGGACCGGGGTCTTTGGTTTCCCTGACATAGTGGGGGGACTCAGTCTCTCAGAATATGGTTGTCGCCTCCACAGTACATGCAAAGACCTAGATTGCGTCTTTTTTTCCTCTCCGAGGGGGATACGGACCTCGAGCTGAACCAATTTGCATGGGTTCTTCTTTTGGTGTATGCCCAGAAGTTGAAGGTGGCAGGACTGGAACCGAGCATGTAGGCGGCTTGTTAGACACTTTCCGGCGCTTGGCCTTTCTTTCTTTAAGACGGTAGTCAATCTGTAAAGTAAAGGCACATCAACTCAGCGAAAGTAGCAGGGCGAGCTATTCTTGTCGAGCTCTTCCTGCAAGCCTCTTCTGAAGATGACCTACTGTGTCTCCTCGGGCCAACCGTCCTGGGCCGTAGTACTTTTGAAATCACTGATGTAAGTCATAAGGTCTGTCGATTCTTGACCGAGAGGGATTCACAAGCAGAATACATGACTTCCGACCTTGCAAACGTCTGTTGTAAGAGTACCAGAAAGGCTTGTAAATCGTAACGCAGGGTCTGCGGAGGTGACCAGAGGTGTGACTTAGGCCAAGGCATTTCCTGTTGGATACCATGAAACCTACTCAGGACTGGTCTGTAGCATAGGAAGTGGTATGAACAGTGAAGTAGACTATGCAGGCATCTATAAAGTCTTTGAGTTTCTTTGGCGAGCCGTCGTACTAGCCGGTAGCCAATGCAATTGGTGGAAGGTCTGTAGATCGGTTCCTTGCGGTCACCATGTGCTTCAGCATGTCATTGTTGGCATTGACGGCTTGGAGTTCTGCTGAGAGGCCTTGTACAGCTGCAATCAGTTCCTGAACCTGTTCGGCGGTAGCCATGTCCGTGGTAATCCTTTGGAGTTGCAAACTGTCACTGTTTGTAACTAGTACCCCCTCCTCACCCGATTCTTCTTCCGTGGAGAGTGCCTGCTCTTAGTCGGATGGAATCATGGACCCCTTCTTCTTCTATGTCTTTCTCTCCTTGTAGAGATATGGTCGACCCTGTGAGGTAGCCACTATGCCTGCTGGGGACACAGCCTAGGCAAGGGGCCGACCTCCCAGGAGCCGCCAAAGATGAATGGAAAAAGCCAAAGGCACAAAAAACCCTTCTAGTTGGAAACTGGCGTCCTTCAGCTTCCTTGGATACAGCAGGTAGTGGTTGAGTTCTGAGTTCAAGAATATCCAATACAGATGCAAGTAGAGGGAAGCAGACATAGTTCTTTGTGGAATAACACTATGAGAGGCGAGAGTAAGGTGTACGGAAGGATTGGCAGCTGAACAAAGTGTAAGAATTCAAGGATGGTCTGTAGAGTAGAATGGGAAATAAACCCTTGAGTACAGCGGCTCCAGGAAAGATGGTGACAGGGTGCTGTAAGGGGAGGAGCTGTGGGGATCTCTGCCTGAGGATCATCAGATCGGCTACAGAAATGCGAGAGGCGGTGAAGCCATAAGGAGAACAACGGTACCCAAAACACAGAAGAGTCACAGGGGTAGGAGAGAAGGTACCGTATTCAGTATGGAGGAGCAGCGAATGAATTAACCCAGCTGACATGCCGTAACCAGTGAGAGAAGCAGACAGCCGCATATAACGCGGAGGAGCCGCAATGCGAATCAGGAAAAAGCGTACGAGTGTGCCGTGAGCCAATACGAGGGAGGCGCAGGGCACCAAAGATAGAAGGCAAAAGTGGGTTGAAAATAAGTAGCCCAAAGGAAAGAAAAGCAAAGAGAGCTAGCAGGATAGCAAACTTTACAACGTGCAATACCAAGCAAGAAGAAAAGCATGGAGGTTGCAACTTGCCGAAAAGGGGGTGGGCCTACTTTTGAAACCGGCACGGAAAGAAAGACTGGAAAGGGCACTGACGTGCTTCAGGGACGTAATGGGACATTCAATGGAGGATCTTCCATCTCCTCCACACACCCGAATTGCGTAGGCTGGTGACAGTGGCAGAGTCTAGAGAATGTATCATTCAGTACGCAAGAGAAGGTGAAATCTGCTGTTAAAAAGTTTTGGTATCAGTCACTTATAAGCTAAAAAAATGGCTAAAATAATGGGTCTGAGTTTTTATCCATGAAAGTAGGTCAAGGAGCAGAAGAATATCTGGACCTGATTTACCCAGCATATGCATATACTCTCTTTATGTACTTTAGAACAGGTACCCTTAGGATGACAAAATGTACCTGTAGTTGGAAAACTGGCAATTCTGAATCATATCTGCGCTGTGGTGCACGATGTGAGAGTGTGAGTCATATATTGTTTTTTGTGAAGCATATGATCACCTGGGGAGAATGCATCTATTTCCACTTTTTTTAAAAAGCTGTTGCTACGCATGTCACGGATGCCCTAGTGTTATATAAATCTTAATGATGTACACTTTGTGGCAAAACGTATTCATCGAGCTTGGCAATGCAGGAATACTTTTATCAAGCATCTGAATAATGTATGATCTGTTTGTTTTTTTAATTTTTCTAGCATTTTATATTTTGGTGTATTATTGTATATCTTGGATGCCTTGTGTTGTATTGATTTATTTTTTTGCTGATGGTATAATGCTGAATAAAGCAATGTGACTGACTAATCTTTACCAAAATTCCTATCCTTGCCCTAACCCTTATCCTAACCCTAAACCAGGCAATCACAAGCCCACAAAACCGTCCTTGGCGCTAACAATTACCCTATTGGCACTACATTTCTGGCCACTTGTCAGCTGTATTTTGTGACTACTTTTTGCTTAGCAACATTTTCACTGCAGAAGTATTTTCACCACAACATTTTCAATGACTACATTTTTGCTGACAACATTTTCACTGGATACTCTGCAGATTCCACTACTTCTTCTTTACCTGTATGCAGACGTCCAGAAACGAGATCTGGACCTGCTTCAAATGTTCAAGATTGTGGGAATGGCTCCAGAATTTTCTTTTCAGTCGGCTCCAGAAAGCCCTGTAATGCCTCAATAGTAGAGACTAACTCCAACTTCCCAGATGAACCCAAGCATCTTATTCACAGATCCATTTGATTCTGTTCCTCCTACTCAAGGAAAATAAAATCCTGGCTCGTTCAGAGAACTACTCTAGGAGTGGCTGAAGTGATTCATTCAGAGCAAGATGTAGTCCTAACTCGCTTTAATGTCTCCTCTGGGTCATCATGAGCATGAAGAGATCACCCAAAGACATTGCAGCGACATGGACAACCCAAAAGAATTTTGGTTTCGCTGGTACACTGGAGATGCCGGTTTGCTTATACTAATAAGCAGTCTGCTTATCCGGATGAGGATGTATGGTTGCCTTTCATAATATTCACCTGTGTTGTTCCTTGTTTGGAGAACTGCTACTTTTGAATTGAATTTTCTAGAACCCTGGAACATTGACTATCCTACTTGCATTAAAGTTGTCTCCTGCTAAGAGACCTTTGAATAATTATTTCAATGTTAGAGTTTGATTTAAGATTTCATTGTCACACCATGATCATGTGTCCATCATTTTTTATTCTGTGCTTGAATTCTATAAAAGTATCTTAACACAACCTGCCAGAAATCACACGTGCACACTCTTGGGTGGACAGTAAAAACACCTTTGTTCATGCTACCAAGAGGTACGCGTGCATACAAAAGGTGTCTGACTGCTGGGTCTCTGCTCATCTACCCCCACAATCTAGCCTCTGGATTTCCTGGAGCGTGAGTTCCATTTAATTGATGAGATGTTTGCAATGAGGTTAGATTGCTTCCTCATACCCAAGGTCCTACATCCTGTATTGGTTAACATCCCAGATGGGATTTACTGGTCCTCTAAATGTTCCCTCCACTGATCAGCTTCTGAGGAAACTTATTTCTTCACACTAAGCCACACCTGCTACAAGCCTTCCTTCTTATACCAACCAGGGTTCTATATTCATGGGAATCAGTCAATAGTATCTTTCTACCAGCACAAGGGCAATCATTAATAACGGTACGTTCTTCATTGACAGGGATTCACTTTTGTCAATTCCGGGTATTTCACATATCGAGGAACATATTTCACATGTAGGGTAAATGCATGTTACTAGTTGCCCATTTATTTGAGTGGGAGCTGTAAAATGGATTATATCATACTGGCTAGCCAGCATTCTATAAGATTTCCATCCGCTCCTCAACCAAAATAATAACAGGAGGATTTAGAGAGCCACAGAGAGATACCCGGGAGCTTCAAACCAGCTGGCTGAGGAGAGCCGGTGGGTAAGGGAGAACGCTGGTTTGTATGGCACCAAACCAGGGGAGGCAGACAGTGCCCGAGGTGCACTATGCTGCAAGCAGCTGACAGCAGGAGTGTTCGGAGGCTGCAAATCCCAGGAGGGACTTTCGTCTAGGGCTGACAGAGAGCCCCAACTCCGATGTGATGAGGGAAAAGGACACTGACGGAAGATCCCCGTGAAGTCTGCCTAACTGAAACACTACCCTGGAGGGAATCTGATGCAAGAGGTGGTGGTCAAGAGGGAAAGGAACAGGGGAACCCTTACGGAGCCAATACCACGTTGGGACGCCATAGAGGGTGGTCAGAGAAAAAGGAAGAAAGTGGAGAAACCATCTTGAAAAGTAGCGAGTGTGGCACAAGAAAGGACACCGAACCATGACACAGTCCCTGTACATGAAAGGAAAAGGGGAGAGCGGGAGACCCAGGGGAACAGGCATAATACTATAGCGCAGTTGTCTTTAAACTTTTTTTTGGCATGCTCCCCCAACCCCTGTGCAACATGTAGGCAGGCCAGGCCCTGCCCATAAACTGCCAAATGGTCAGCAAGTCCCAATGGCTAGGAACTATTGCGCGCCGTCACTGCACCCTGCTCCCAGTACAGTGCCTGAGCTCACCCACCTGCTCCCATCACAGTCTCTGGGCTCCCTCATTCCATTCCTAGACCAGTCCCTGGGCTCTCATCACCACACCAGACACCCTGGGCTCTCCCCATCATACTCACACCAATGTCCCTGGACTCTTCCCTACCCTACTATGCCATGACTCCCATCCATCTATGATAAATGTCCAGTAAAAAGATATCATCCCTGTCCCCTGGGCTCCACAGCGCCTCAGAAGGAGAGCTCCACGGACCAAGACACACACACACACACACACACACACACACACAAACATTCACAAAGCATTCATACAGCAAGCACTCTATCATTCACACAAGCACTCATCATCATACACTCACTCATAACACAAGCATGCACGCATCCATACACATAAATAAAATAAAAATATATGAACATAAACTTACCTTCTGCCCTGTTCTTGATGTTTACTCCCCAGTGCTGCAGCTCCTGCATCATGAACAGGAATTGGGAAGCAAGAGCTTCCTGGTTCCTGCACATGCATGCATGCACCCGAGTGTGGGTGCTGAAATGCCCTGCTCCAGCCGGCTCGGTCTGTCTGTGCGAGGAGGCACAGGAGCCCCCCCTCGCAGATAGAGACATGCAATTCTCCAGCCAGTATTTCCAATGAGCCATGCAAGGCTGGTGAAACAACGCACCCTCAGTCTTGCATGGCTCATTGAGCATGTGTGGATGGGCAACTGAACTATCAAAGGTAAACACTGTTTCCCTTTGACAGTTCAGCCAGCCCAGGAGCACTCTCTCAGCTGGAAAAAGCAGCTGAAGGAGCGCTCAGTGTTTCACTGGGCTGGCTCCTCGGCTCCCACATAATGGGTGTGGGGGCCACTGGGTTGAGGCCCCCACTTGCGCATTATGGACGAGCTGCACCTGTCCAGGGCTCCCCCCGCCCCGACTCTTTTTCATTCCTCCAATTTGTCTATTTAAAATGTTTTTAATTTCATGCTTGGGATCTATGTCTGCCCGGGAGGGTGCCCCACAGTTTGAATACCTCTGCTATAGAGGGACAGTGATACCCACGAAGATTACAAGGCCGAACATAAAGAGTGGAGTATTCATACACATCCCGGCGTGTGGCAAATTGAGAAGAACAGTGAGAACAATAACGGGACCAATCATACTCGTCCCAGTGTCTGGCAAAAGAATGAGAATCAGAACGGGATAGATTATACTCGTCCTAGTGACTGGCAATCTTATAAGGAGATCAAAAATCATAATGAGATTAATCAAACTTGTCCCAGTGAGTGGCAAACTTACAAGAAGTGTTAGAATTCTATAGATAAAAAGAAAAAGAGTCATTTGAGGACTGGGCCTGTGAAAAGAGGAATACAGAAAGGAGGGAGATCCCTGACAACTGTATTTGCCCTATAGAATAAAGAAATGGTCTACAAAGATACAGTTGAACTGTAAACAAAGTGCACAGAGAACTCTGAGAAACCAAATGAACTCATATTTAAGGGCCTGGAGGAGCCCCTTGAAGGAAATGGAAGAATTCCTACAAGAAGTGGCAGGGGGCTATGAAAAAATCCCCTATTAAAGAGAACTGTGAGAACTGTACTGTTCGAGCCATCTAGGAGAAAGGACTCATTCTCCAGGACCTTTTGTTGTTGTTTAGTACTAGTAGGGTCAGGACAGGTTAGCTTTTGGGACGGATAACAAACCCTTGAATTTGGACTTCACTATTGACGGCGGGCAACCTAGTTTAGTTGCGTTAGGGAGGGAAACCCTTAAGATAAGGAAAGTTAGGCATCTTCTTTATTATTTTATAATTAACCTTGTTGAAACATTGCACTCATTGATCTGTCTCCTCATTCCGACCCATCACACTGGGCGTATGACTTCAGTACGTGACAAAAGTCTATCTAATACCTCAATGCAAAACTGTTGGCTTTGTCTTGTTTGATTTTAACAGGACTTCAGTGCAAGGCACAGATATAAATCAAGTGGCGGAAGGCACACTTGATCAAGAACTTTTTATTACACCAGTAGCCATATACAGCTGCAATTAAGCCATTAACTCTCAAAGCTTGATTTTATTACTTGATAGAGCGAGCTGAAAGGGATCCCAGGGGGTGTATTTTGGGAGGGTATGGGCAAGTAGTGGGTGGGAATGCCCGTATAGATTAGGATGGCCATGGGCAGTCAATGGGTGGGTAAATAACCAAACGACACCTACAAGCTGTGTGTCCCTCCTCACTTGTCATCTCTGCCCTACCGGTACTCCAATGAAATAGTTGTGGCTTATAGAAGGTGCTTAAGTGCCACTGAATATCCCAAATTAAAAGCGTGTGGCAGTGTTACATGTGAAGAAGTGTGCCAGCAGAAGCAGTCTTTCTCCAGTTTTTATTGCAAGGAGGAGCTTTCTCACTAAAACCTGTACCCGGATGCGGAGCTTCGGGGAGTGTGGCAGAAGTGCGCTACCTGTGAAGAAGTGTGCCGGTAGAAGCAGTGTTTCTCCAGTTTTCATTGCAAGGAGGAGCTTTCTCACTAAAACCTGTACCCGGATGCGGAGCTTCGGGGAGTGTGGCAGAAGTGCGCTACCTGTGAAGAAGTGTGCCGGTAGAAGCAGTGTTTCCCCAGTTTTCATTTCAAGGTGTCTCACTAAAACCTGTCCCCAGACACGGAATGTGGCAGGAGTTTGTTACCTGGGTTTCTGAGAAGAGGAAAAGAGGACTGAGCTCATGGAGTTGGACACTGTGCAAGATGCGGGAGTATGAGAAGGCAAGCCAATTTGCAGCTTTTGACATTAAATCCACATTTGGAGGAACCAATCAAATCTCTGCTGTAGAGACCAGAGTCACAAGGTACGTGTGATATCCTGCACTCAAGTCCCTGCACATCTACCCTGAACACACAAGTGTGTGTACAAGCGAGTGGTAGCTTTGCAGATCTTTCAAGACCCAGTAAATAAGGATGCCAAGGTTCCCACTCACTTAAAGTTTGTAACTCTTTGGGCCCCAAGGAGATGGGAAAGCCCATAGCACCAATATTTAATCCATGGCGTGGGAAGAAATCAGCCCCCCTTTGAGGACTCCAACCATGATGGAAGGCAGAACATTTTTTGCGGCTAAATTATCACCCGCCCAAGTAAGGGAGAGCTTGGACGAGGAGCAGTTGGATCGCAGGCAGTTAATATTGTAGACATTAGGAAAGTGAGGGGGTGTCAGATTCAGACCTGTTGGCTGGTCTTACATGCGTAACAGATCATCTTCCGCTTTTGGACGGTGGACCCAAGTTTGCCTTACGGCCTGAAACGCTGCCTATTGATGATCAAGGCAGCCCAGTAAAGGACGCCCACGAGCTGAGAGTGGTACCAGGACCCATCTCGTAAAGAGCACTGGTATAATCAGTGACTGTGATCATGATCTAAACCATACAAGGGGACCTTTGGTATCAACATGTACCAACCCTGATCTCCATCGGTGGGGAACGTATACATTGCTTGGTTCATGCTATACCTGCTATTCAGGCTCCATCCCCGGAGTTGGAGCAGGCTTGCCGTTTAAGTTTGGCGGCTCGCTCATCACAGGATATTGACTAACTATCGCTGCAATTAACTAAGAATAAAGCTCCAAGATCGACTGATCTTGTAGGGGTTAATGCAGCCCCTTTACAGAGGACTTGGGAGAACCCTGCTGAGAGACAACGGATGAATGAGATAGAATTGGACCGGGTGTCTCTTGCTGATGCTTCTGATGAAGGCCCTTCCCGAAATTGAATTTAACAGGTGGAACACGTGCTTCAAAATCAATTTCGGCAAGGACCCCCACCCTCTCCCCTTCATCTTCTGACTCAAGCATGTCCGAATTGGAGAAGGAAAGAAGAGCGTGTCGACCTCATAGATCCCATACCCTACGTGCAGTGGGACCAGCTAAAGTTCAGAGTCAAACGGAAGTAGTCAATACTCAAGCTGTGCTTATGTCTGTGCTTACCATCTCTTTAGCACCCAACAAACAAAAGCTTTTATGGCAGAGGGCCGGGTTGAACAAACCAAGGTCTTTGTCAACAATGCTCATCCCACGCATCAGGGGAACTTGTTGACATTGGAGTGAATCTTAAGCATTGAGGAAGGTTCAATATTAAACCAAAAATACATTCTGCGGCTATTCCATCATGTCCCGAAATTAAGTGCTATATATTCAGCAAACATAACAGTGGTAGAGTTCTAAGCTTGACCAAGTTTGCATACATATTCCCTCCACATTAGTGTGCAATTAATTACTGGAGGCGTCCACAGCCCTAAGATCTTTAGGTTTTGACATCACAGAGGGAAAAAGTGAGAATGTTGGCCCCAAGAGAGAGGATGTTGCCAACCGAGATACGCAGACCAGCATTTAACAAATAAGCTAGTAACAACTAGAAAGATTGGTCAATAGTAAATCAAGTGCTTTTTTGATCTGTTACAGCAATTTTGTTTTTCCACTTGTTATTGTAATCCTGTGTATTGTAAGCAAAAATATATTTTTTATTGTTTAAGTAGTTCCTTTGAATTTGTTTATCCACCCAGAATGTGTTTTTTCATGAACACATGCTTTGTATATGTTTTTTACATTTCATGTTCTCTTTTAAATCAGACCTTCAACTATATAAATTTGACTATATGATTGCATCCAGATTGTAAATGGGACGATTTTTTAATGTCATATCTGCTTAGATACAAGTAATTGAAGTAAATTTGAATTTCCTTTCCAGCAGCGTGGACCACAATATTATGTTTTCATTTCAATGACCCCCAACCACAGCTGCCCACTGGGGACCCCCTATTTTCTTACAAGCCAACCGAGATAGGGTCTGGGAAACGTCGTCAGCCGCATCCCCAAAACTGTCTATGAGAGAGGTGGCACAATTTGTACCAGACGCACCTAGGTCCTTACAAAGAGGCTTGATGGAAGTTACCTCCAACTCAAACCTTCTAAAATAACTTAGTATGACAAATGGTTTGAGGCGTACTTTTGGGAAGCCCCAAGTACAGCGACTGAGGTGGACAAGGCTGAACCCTTGGAATGGCTGGCAAGGAACAAGTTACTTACCTGTAACTGTTGTTCTCCATCATGGGTCTGGCATGGATTCACATGCTCATGAATATTCCCCGTCGTCAGGCTGGGAATCCTCGGTAAAGAAAAAAATCAGTATCAGTTTCGTTTCTGATCTGTCTTTCGTAGTATTAACCAATCACTGGTCTCTGCGTCATACTGACCACAGCCAATGACTGCCCTCTACCTAAGCCCCACCTCTGGCAGCCATCTTCAGATTTGGTAGCACGTGAAGAGGCAGTATGACCAAGTGAAGAGCCGCAGAGGGGTAGGCGGGAGGGTTCGCATGTGAATCCATGCCAGACCCATGCTGGAGAAGGACAGTTACAGGTAAGTAACTTGTTCCTTCTCCAGCATGGGGTCTGGCATGGATTCACATGCTCATGAATATAAGAATAAATAGCAGTACACACATGCACAACCACGGGGGGTGGAAAAAGGCTCAACATTAAGCAATACAAAAAACTCAACATTAAGCATCTCTTACCTCCTCACCAGGCTCACCTTAAGCAAACGGGTTGCGCAGCACTGCTTGCCCGACCCTGGACTCCTCCCTGGAATCCCGATCGACGCAGTACAATCTCGTGAAGGTGTGCGTCGACCTCCACGTAGCAGCCCTGCAGATGTCCAGCAGGGGCACACCAGATAAGAACGCTGTAGTAGCAGCGATCGCTCTGGTCGAATGGGCTCTCAGACGGCCTGGCAGCGGTCGGTTAGCCAACCGGTGGCAGTGCATGATGCAGCCGGAGAGCCATCGGGAAATAGAAGACTTCGAGAGAGACTTCCCTTGATTCACAGGTCCAAAGTTCACGAACAGCTGTGATGTCCTCCGGAAACTCTTTGTGCGGTCCACGTAGAACTTCAGCGCTCTAGCCACATCCAGCGAGTGCAAAGTCCTCTCGGCCGGCGACGAAGGAGACGGGAAGAAAACAGGTAACACCAAGGGCTCGTTAAGATGGAAGTCCGACGGCACCTTGTTCATAAAGGAGGGGTGCGTCCTAAGCACCACCCTCGAGGCATGGAAAGTCAAGTACGGTGCTTTGCAGGATAGGGCCTGGATCTCTCCCACTCGTCGTGCGGAGGTAATGGCCACCAGGAATGCAGTCTTCCACGACACAAACTTCATCGGTGCGGAGTGCATCGGCTCGAATGGGGGCCCCATGAGTCTGGTCAGCACCACGTTAAGTTCCCACGCCGGGGCCGGGGCCTTCACCGGTGGGAACGACCGGAACAGTCCTTTCATAAACTCTTTTACCAGTCGATGGGACCACAGGGACGTCCGTCCTGTGGTTCTGGTATATCTGGAGATCGCCACCAGATGAATCTTAATGGAGGCATGGGCTAGCCCAGCCTTTGCCAGCGATAGCAGGTACGGCAGCACTTGAGGGGCCGTAATCCGAAGGGGGTTGATCTTCTGTGCTCAGCACCAGATAGAGAACCTCTTCCACTTATGACCGTAGCATTTGAGAGTCGAGGACGCCCTGGCCTTTGCAAGAACCTCTCTGCAATCGGCCGGTATATCGTAGCCTCCAAACTCTAGCGCTGCAGGAGCCAAGCCTGCAGGTTCAGCAACGCCGGGTCGTGGTGGAAGATGGCGCCTAATTCTCTGGAGAGAAGGTCTGCGTCCGCCGACAGCTTTATGGGAGGGGACGTTGACAAGTCCAGAAGGTCCGGGAACCAGATCTGCCTCGGCCACGCCAGTGCGACGAGGATCATCCTGCACCGGGACCTCTTGAGCTGGATGATGAGTCGAAGCAGCAACGGCAACGGAGGGAACGCATACAGGTATAGGCCGTCCCAGGAGAACGAGAACGCATCGCCCATGCTTCTCGGCTGGGGAAACCTGCTGGCGAACCTCTTGCACTTCGAGTTCGTCGCTGTTGCGAACAGGTCGATTTGGGGTTTGCCCCATCGTCGGAAGAGTTGATCCACCTGATCGTGGTGCAGTTCCCACTCGTGACACGCGCGCAGCTCCCTGCTGAGCGAGTCAGCGATGGTGATGCTTTCTCCTGCCAGGTGGAAGGGAACCAGGAACATCCCCTGGGCGACCGCCCAGTGCCACAGATCCTGTGCCTCCTTGGATAGGGCTGGGGATCTGGTGCCTCCCTGCTTCCGTATGTAAAACATTGTCGTGGTGTTGTCCGTGAAGATCCGCACCACCTTGCCCATGAGCGACGGGAGGAACGATTTGAGAGCCCAGAACACAACTCGGAGTTCCAGGACGTTGATGTGCAGGAGCCTCTCCTCCAGGAGCCAGAGGCCTCTTGCGTGGAGATCTCCGGTGTGGGCGCCCCAACCTTCCAGGGAGGCGTCCCTCGTCACCGTCTCCTGGTACGCCGGCGTCTCAAAGTCCTTGCCCGCAGTGAGGTGCGGTCGAACGCCCCACCACTGAATCGCCTGCCGGAACACCTCGTTGAGGGGGACCCTGTCTTCGAAGGTGTCCGTCGCCTGCATCCAACGGGCGTCGAGAAATTCTTGAAGAGGGCGCATCCGTAGTCTGCAGAGGCGCACCAGGTAGATGCAAGAGGACATCAACCCCAGGAGGGACTTGATGGACCTAACCCTGGCCACGTCCGTGGCTAGCAGGCGCTGCACTTTGCCTAGAATGGTCTTCGTCCGTTCTTCCGACGGGGCCGCCAGGCGCCTCACTGTATCGAGCTTCGCTCCCAGAAACAGGGCCACCTGCGACGGCACCAGGTGGGACTTTGGGTAGTTTATGGCGAATCCCAGGTCTGTGAGTAGCTGGACGGTCCTCGCAGTGTGTTCGACGGCGATTTCCCTCGTCCTTGAGCGGATGAGCCAGTCGTCCAGGTAGGGGTAGACGTGAATCCCCTGCAGGCGCAGCCACGCCGCCACTGGTGCTAGGCACTTGGTAAAGACCCTGGGGGCCGACTTCAATCCGAACGGCAGTGCTCTGAATTGGTAGTGGCGTCCCTGGACGACAAACCTGAGGAACTTTCGGTGACTTTTGAGGATGGGAACGTGGAAGTATGCATCGTCCAGGTCCAACGACGATAGAAAGTCGCCTTCCTCCAGCTGTCCCAGTACGTGCTGGAGGGTGACCATCCTGAACTTTTGTGATCTGATGTATTTGTTCAAATGACGAAGGTCCAGGATGGGGTGCCAGCCGCCCGTCTTCTTCCTGACGAGGAAGTACCTTGAGTACACCACGGAGCCCCGGAGCCTCTTCGGGACAAGCTCGATGGCGCCTTTCCTGAGCATCGCCCGTACTTCCAACAGCAGTTGCGGGACGTGATTTTCCTTCCTGGCCATAGGTGGAACGTGAGGGCACTTCTTCAGGAATTCGATAGAGTGTCCTCTTGCCAGGGTATCCAGCACCCAAAGGTCGGTGGAGATGGACTTCCACACGCCGACGAAATTTGTCAGCCGGCCTCCCACTGGGGTGCTTCGGTGGGAGCCCGAGACCACGGCCGGTTCAGTCCTGCTTGGAGGTGGCGGCCTTGCCGCCCTAGCCACCTTACCGACGGCGGCGAGGCGCTCCCTGCTTGCCGCGACCCCTGTAGGCCTCCTGAGACGAGGAGCGTGCCGCCTGGCGGTAGGACGACGAGCCACCGCTGGATCCCTTGGAGGCACCCTGTCTGCCTCCGGAGCTCCGAAAGGGCCGTCGTTGCTGAAGGGCTCTCCTAGGGCGCGGGCCGTCTCTGTGTCCGTTTTTATGGCTTGGAGGGATTCGTCCACCGCCTTCCTGAACAAGTTGCTGCCGTCGAACGGCATGTCCAACACCCTGGTCTGGACGTCCTGACGGAAGTCGGTCGCCCGGAGCCAACCCCGTCATCGTAGGCAAACACCGTTGCCCATCTGGTGGAACCCGGTATCGGCAATATCGGTTGCCACCGTTATGGCTTGGTCCGACGCCACCTCGCCCTCTTGCAGTATAACCAGGGCCTCGGACCTCTTGTCGTCCGGCAGGAAGTCCAATATGAGGGCCAGTTTAAACCAGAGCTCCCTGTCGTAACGGGCCACGATCGCCAGGGCGTTGGCCGCTTTGATCATCGTCGCCGCCGACGAAATGACCCGCCGCCCCATGGCATCCAACTTCTTTCCCTCGCCGTCCGGCGGGGAATTCGACGTCGAGGCTCCTGACCCCGCCGGTTTCTTCTTCGCCGCCGCCGAGACGACCGAGTCTGGCGTTGGCTGGGCCCTGAGGCACAGGGTAGCGGTTTCGGGGACCCGGTACTTCTTCTCGTACTGGTCCCGTTTGGCTGGTGCCGTGGAGGGGTTTTTGAGAATCGACAGGCCCTCCTCCCAGATGTCATTGATTAGAGGCACCGCGATGACAGTCTTCCTCTTGGCCTCCCGGCGCTGATAGAGGAAACCTTCCTTTTTCTGCTCCTCCAGGCAGAGCTGGAACAATTCGGACGCCCTGACGATCATGGCGTGGAATGAGCCAATCTCGTCGGGTGGCGAGGCCCGTGCGACGGGAGACCCGTTCCGTCGTCGTCGCCCTCAGAACCCGTCATCAAGCCCAACGCACCGTCATCTCCCGACTCGTGGGAGGATGAGGAGGGAACTGTAGGCCTTACGGGGGCGAGCGGAGGAGAGGGTTGGGTTCTCCGTCGTTTGTTCTGAGGACTTCCCGACAGGCCAGGCTGCGGGTCCTCCGGCCTGGGCCGTGGGAATCTCGTCCTTATCTAAGAGCATAAGGACTGGGTGGCAGACAAAATGGCCGCCGAGCCATCCTGAGGCCTAGGTTCCGGCCGGAAGGGAAGGCTGCTCTTCCTCGCCATCGTCGTCTTCCTCTGTGATCTCCCGAGGATCTTCCTTATGGGATCGAACCTTCTCGAATTGGACTTCGAGGTTCCTCACGGCCTCGGTCAGTTCCTCCTCCGAGGCTGACTCCAAGCTTGAGGAGGCTACCGTGCCCCCCCTCGCTTCTTCCATCATGGCGGCCACGACGATGGGCTAAAAAGAGGAATCCCTCCTTGGCGGCAGGGAAACTCCAGTCCCAGAGGCAGTCTCCGCTGGCGGGGTCTCTGCCGGCTTGGCCAGAGTTGCCGCGATCGCCTCGATAGAGGCCTTTGCCTACTGGGTAGGGGCCTTCACCACCTTAGGTGCGTCCCGGGCCTTCTCCTTCGGGGGAGGGGCAACGCCTCGCTCTCCCTCTTCCGAGATCGGACGGGGCTTCTCCCGAAGCTTACCCGGGGTCTCGGACTTCCTCTTCCCCGAACCGGAGCGCTGGCTCGTGGTTGACGGTGCCGGGGAAGGTGCACCCTGCCTGGTGACCGAAGAGCCTGACCTTTCGGCGCTCCCGGAGCCAGCGGACTCGCAGCGCTTGGCCTGGTGTTGGGCCCCCGTCGCCGGGGCGCCCTCACAGGACTTATAAGCCCGCTCGGACCCTTTCTTCTTCTTCTCACCCGTTGAGCCCTTCTCCAACCAGCTGGCGAGACGGGATCGACGGTCCCTCATGGTCCGCTCCGACAAGTTCTTGCAGAACTGGCAGTCCTTCTCTACATGAGTCTTGTCCCCATGAAGACAGCAGAGGCATCGCAAATGTTCGTCTTCCTTAAACACATTCTGCAGCCCGCATCCAGGGCAGTTGCGAAACAGCTTGGGTCCGGGCGACGAACTCGCATCCAGGGCCATCTCGAAGTAGGCCGCAAATCTTCTGGAATCCTCCAAGAAGTTGATTCGACAAAATCTTCACCCTTGAGGGGCGTAGGAAAATCCCGCAACGGGTAGCCGTTAACAGGAGTAGAAACGGTGGAGCTTGAGGCTCGATTAACCGAAAAAATGTGAAAATTCACCTGAAAAAGCGCGAAACACACAGTAAAAGCTCGAGAGCTAAGCACGGGGACTCCCAACACTTGAACGTGCGGTAAAAATCTGAAGATGGCTGCCAGAGGTGGGGCTTAGGTAGAGGGCAGTCATTGGCTGTGGTCAGTATGACGCAGAGATCAGCAATTGGTTACCACTACGAAAGACAGATCAGAAACGAAACCGATACTGATTTTTTTCTTTACCGAGGATTCCCAGCCTGACGACGGGGAATATTCATGAGCATGTGAATCCATGCCAGACCCCATGCTGGAGAAATGTGTCACACTTACAGAACCAAACGGGAAGGGCTGACATGCATACAGCTTCCTTCCTCTGACCTCACTGGCTCCCTGGAGACGCAGCTGTCAGAATCCTCACCCCAATCAGACTGGGATTCACGTTTCTCACCTGATTGGTCCTGTCTTGACGCAGATTTCGTTGTTCTTCCTTTATTCTTCTTGTGTGAAGGCTTCTTCTTCTTGAAGAGGTAGGGCCTGTCACTGTCACATTCATCGTCTGAAAATGCCTCCCCCGACTCCTCACCTGTGTCGGTGGGGCTTGTGGTAGGATTCCGTCTTCTTCGGTAGTCTTTCTTTTCGTGTAGATATGGTCTACCCTGGGAGTTCGCCACCGTGAGCACTTATGGGACAAGTAGTCCAGTGGCGAATCTCCCGGAATAGCCTACAAGGGGGAAAAAGCCAATCAGGCATAAAAAAAACCTAATTTTGTACGTAGTGGCCACGGACCGATGTACTCCAAAGAACAACTCCAGTAGGTAAGTAGAACGGAAGAATCTGCAGCAAGGTCCAGAATAACTCCAGTAGGTAAGTAGAACGGAAGAATTTGCAGCAAGGTCCAGTATAACTCCAGTAGGTAAGTAGAACGGAAGGATCTGTAGCAAGGTCCAGAAGGGAGGAAGTACTATCCAGGCGCAAGACTCAGGAGGTAAGAGGGGAAATCAGGTGAGGAACCTCCAGGACAACGGGAGGTAAACAAAGCAAGCCGACAAAAAGGAAGGTCGGCAAAGATTCAGCAAAGCGGAAAAATATAAGCAGAGCACGGACTGAAAACTAAGCAGGAGCAGGGCAGAAAAGAGAAGGGTGGAGAAAGAGAGGGAGCAACAAGAAGAGGACCAAGGACGGAAGGAGAGCGAGGAATGACGAACGAGCAAGGCGGACCGCACAAAGAGAGGGAGCGAAACGCGACAAAGACAGACTAACAAGCGGAAAAAGGAAACCAGCGGGAGCGAAGGAAAAACGAAAGCGAACACACAGAAGGAAAGAGAAAACTGGCAGCGTAGAACCCAAAGCAAAGAGGAATGATCGGGGTTGAAACGCGCCGAACGCTGGTTCGCACTGAATAAGTTCTGGGCTTGCGGCGGCCATGTTGAAAGCAACTAGACCGTTGACTAGGTTAGGAGAAGTACGCAGTGTGTCAATAATGGCGCCTGAAGCGCCATCTATTTCATAATCGCCAGGGGGGGCGAAGCATGATAGTATGCCCCACCCTTTACTCCCCGGAATGCCTGGCTTGCCTGGTTGAGCACGATGAAACTTCCGAACAAGAATAGGTGCATGAACATAAGAGCAGGGTTCCCATGAGTCTTCCGAGGTAGGATACCCCTTCCAGTGAACCAAATACTCTACTCAGCCTTTGCGATATCTAGAATCACATATCTGAGAAACCTCTTATTCCTCCTCTACATCATCCATCTAGACCAGAGATTTAGTATTTATCGGCCAAGGAGTTGTTCTGCCATCTGTCAAACGGAGTAAAGATGAGTGAAAAACTGGGTGGATCCGGCTGAGACTGGATGGCAATTTGAGACGGTAAGCCACTGGGTTAATCCGTGCAGTTATCTTGTAAGGGCCTTTGTATCTGGGAGAAAGTTTAGATGGGTGAACCCATCTGGGTAGGTACTTAGTGGATAGCCATACCCTGTTGCCTTCCATCAAAGGTGGTCCAGGAGACCGTTTGTGATCAGCCTGTTTCTTGATAGCACGTTGGGTGTCTTGAAGGTTGTTCTGAGCCAGGCGATGAGCTTCCGTGATGGTTGTTAAAAGCGTCTCAAGATACAGGATGTTTGAAGGGTTAGAGAACAGCATCAATAGGCTGCGAGGGTAAAGCCCATAAGTACAAAAAAAAGGACTCATACCTATAGCGGTATGAATAGAGTTATTGTAGGAGAACTCTGCCGTCGGAAGTAGGGCTACTCAATTGTCTTGTTGGGAATTGACATAACATCAGAGATATTGTTCAAGTGTGCCATTGAGACGTTCCGTCTGTCAGTTAGTTTGGGGGTGAAAACCAGACGGTAACGCTCTTTCAATCCCCAACCTGGCACATAGAGCAGACCAAAATCAGGAAGTGAACTGGCTATCCTGGTCAAAGACCACCTTGTCAGGTAAACCATGTAAGCGATATATGTCTCGTACAAAGGCCTCGGCTGTTTCAGAGGCTGATGGTAGACTAACCAATGGGGAAAAATGGGCTAATTTAGAAAAGTAATCAACCGTGACCGTTATACAAGAACAACCCTCAGATATTAGCAGTTCAACTAGAAGGTCCATGGAAATATGACTCCAAGGTCTGGAGAGTGGAGTAGCTTGCCCCAAAAGACCGATGGGTCGTTGGGTCCGGTTCTTGCTTCTGGTGCATACTGCACAAGTGTCGATGTATCTTCTTATGTCAGCGGCCATGCTGGGCCAAAAAAAAGAGCCAGATACCAACTCCAAGGTGCCTTTAGCTCCCCTGTGGCCAGCTGAAATGTGTTCATGACACCAGGATATTACTTTGGACTGGAGTTTAGGGTCGGGAAGAAAAAGTTTGTTTGATAAATATCAAACCCCTTCTCTCTTCAGTGTCAGGAATCAATCGACTGGGAATAGTCTTTGAAGCGAATAGTGGCTTCTTCCACTTCTTTGATGAAAGAGGATACAGAAAGTATGATCCTATTCCTGGGAAATAAAGGATCTGGTAGATTATCTGATGTGGAATCTGGATTGTCTCTCTGAGAAAGAGCATCCGCTAGGATATTCTGAGAACCAGGCAAATAAGTAATCTCAAAGGAGTACTGGGAAAAGAAATGTGCCCACCTGGCTTGACTGGAATTAATACAGTCCATCCGCTGCAAGGTCTTCAGATTCTTATGATCTGTGCGTATAACAAACGGGTAAGAACTGCCTTGGAGGAGATGCCTCCATTCCTCACAAGCCCTCTTCATGGCTAAGAGCTCTCTTTCAATAACCGAATAGTTGCATTCACTGGGAGTGAGTGTCTTTGACAAAAAGCCGATGGGGTGTTCTTTTCCTTCATACTCCCGTAACAAGACTGCCCCGATGGCCCTGGCAGACGCATCGGCTTCGATGATGAATACTTTAGTCTGGTCAGGTTGACGGAGTATGGGAGCAGAAGAGAACAACTCTTTAAGGTGTATAAATGCCTTGTCGGCCTCGCTGGACCACCTGAAGGGACCACAAGACTTCTTTAACAAACCAGTCATGGCAACTTGATCTCTGAGAAATGAGGTATGAACTTACGGTAAAAGTTCGCAAAACCCAGAAATCTCTGCACATCCTTGACTAAGGAAGGTGCCGGCCATCCCATAACTGCCTCTACCTTGCAAGGGTCCATCATAATGCCATCCACGGAAAGGATGAAACCCAAATAGGGGACTGATGAGACAGCGAATAGGCATTTCTCTGGCTTGAGTAGTATCTGGTTCTTCTGCAGGTGTGTTAGAACAGCACGGAGATGACCTGGATGTTCCTGATCAGAGGCAGAAAAGACCAAAATATCGTCTAAATAGACGATAACCGAGTGAAATAACAGGTCGGAAAACATGCGGTCCGTGAAACGCTGGAAAATGGATGGGGCATTGACAAGCCCAAAAGGCATCCCCCGATACTCGTAGTGACCGAAAGGTGTGCGGAAGGCCATCTTCCATTCATTACCCTCCTTAATTTGTAACAGATGGTAAGCTCTCCTTAAGTCAAGTTTGGAGAAAATGTTAGCTCCCTGCAACGCCTCAATGATGTCGGAAATGAGGCGCATAGGATAACGATCCCTGATGGTGACTTTATTGAGCCCTCTGTAATCTATACACGGTCGGAGCGCGTTGGAATCCCTTTTTGGCACAAAAAACAATGAGGTCCCTGCAGGAGATCGACAAGACTGAAGATCATTCTCCAGATGGACATCAAGGTATCTTCATAGAACATGGTTCTCCACTAAAGACAGAGAGAACATTCTACCAAACGGAACCAGGGCGTTCGGAACTAAATCTATGGAACAGTCTTCTGTGCGGTGAGGAGGTAAATCCAATATTTCCTTGTCTGCAAACACAGGCTGGAAGTCCTTCATCTCCGGAGGTAAACAATGTACGGTGCGAGAAGAAGTACTAGCCATGGTGGTAACCCTCTGATGGCTCGGCTCTGGCAAGCAGTGCTGTTTACAGAACAGAGACTGAAAGTCAAGCACATTGTTGGACCAATTAATCGAAGGATTATGCTTCCGTAACCATGAAATTCCTAGGATGATTGGGAAATGCGCAGCTCTGATAATGTCGAAAGTTATTCTCTCAGAATGTTGCATGATATTAATCTGTAGAGAAGTAGCTGTGTGGGTAATGGGTCCGGAACTAAGCGGAGTGCCATCAACACCTTCTACTTTCTGATCTTCCTTCTTCTCCACTCGCTGAATACCGACCTTGTCGGCCCATATGGTGTCCATAAAGTTACCGGCAGCTCCATAATCAATCAAGACCAACGAGTCGATTTGTCTGTCTTTATGCTGTATCTGCAAGGCCACAACCATGAGGCGCACGTCTTCTCTTTCCTCTGGAATGGTTATCATAACTGATACATAGGGACTGTTAGAAAAACCTCGGATACCTGTCCCTTCTAGGACCGAGGCCGTCCGTTTCCCCGACGTCTCGGGGGAACCTCAGGACAATGCCTAAGCAAGTGACTAGAGGAGCCGCAGTACAGACATAGACCTCCATCTCTTCTTCTCTTGCGTTCCTCTGGAGTAAGGAGTGCTCTTGTTATCCCAATCTGCATTGGCTCATAATTAGGAGGCTTAGTTCTGGAAGAGGAAGGAATAACTGGGAGACTAGAAAAAGAAAAGAAGGTCTTGTTCTTCTTTCTTTCCGACTTTCTTTCCACTATACGAAAGTTGATCTGCAGCACTGTTGAGAGCAAATCTGAGAGAGTAGAAGGACGGGGAATCCGTGCCAATTTGTCCTTCAGATCCTCTCTTAACCCACGTCGGAAGATAGTGAACTGGGCTTGTTCAGGCCAATTTGCCTCCGTAGCTAGACGTTTGAACAGAGTGATATAAGAAAGTAGATCCAAGGATCCTTGCTGAACGTCCAGGAGGTCTTCACGAGCGCTGAAACTGATCTCAGGCCGTTCAAAAGTCTGTTTCATCAATGTGAGAAAGGCGCCACAATCCTGTAAAACAGGGTCATTCTGTGTTACGAACGGTGTAGCCCATGCCAAGGCATTACCTGAAAGGTCAGACACCAAAAACCCTACTTGCGCATGTCCGGAAGAATAGGTTTGTGGTTGGAAAGCAAAGTGAATGGAGCATGCTTCTAAGAATTCCTTCAGTTTCTTGAGTGCCCTGTCATATTTGCCTGAGGAAAGAGGCATGGGCAGTAAATTCTGGTGCGGGAGCTTCTCTTGCTGTCGCCAGTTGGCGGAAATTGTTGAATTCGGATTTTAAATTCTGGACTTCTAGACTCAGGTTCTGGACAGCAACTACCACCACTTGTAATTGTTCCAATGTGGCCATGTTGATCGCGGGAGATTCTGGGGGTTTCAAACTGTCACACTCATCGTCAGAAAATGCCTCCCCAGACTCCTCACCTGTGCCGGCGGGGTATGTGGTAGGATTCCATCTTCTTCGGTAGTCTTTTTCGTGTAGATATGGTCTACCCAGGGAGTTCGCCACTGTGAGCACTTATGGGACAAGTAGTCCAGTGGCGAATCTCCCGGAATAGCCTAGAAGGGGAAAAAGCCAATCAGGCATAAAAAAACATAATGTTGTACGTAGTGGCCACGGACTGATGTACTCCAAAGAATAACTCCAGTAGGTAAGTAGAACGGAAGAATCTGCAGCAAGGTCCAGTATAACTCCAGTAGGTAAGTAGAACGGAAGAATTTGTAGCAAGGTCCAGAAGGGAGGAATTACTATCCAGGTGCAAGACTCAGGAGGTAAGTGGGGAAAGCAGGCGAGGAACCTCCAGGACAATGGGAGGTAAACAAAGCAAGCCGACAAAAAGGAAGGTCGGCAAAGATTCAGCAAAGCAGAAAAATATAAGCAGAGCACTGACTGAAAACTAAGCAGGAGCAGGGCAGAAAAGAGAAGGGCAGAGAAAGGGAGGGGGCAACAACAAGAGGACCAAGGAGGGAAGGAAAGCGAGGAAGGAAGAAGGAGCAAGGCGGACCGCACAAAGAGAGGGAGCGGAACGCGACGAAGACAGACTAACAAGCGGAAAAAGGAAACCAGCGGGAGAGAAGGAAAAATGAAAGCGAACACACAGAAGGAAACGAAGAACAGGAAAGCAGGGCTCACCTGAGCCAAGAGAAAACTGGCAGCGTAGAACCCAAAGCAAAGAGGAATGATCAGGGTTGAAATGTGCCGAACGCTGGTTCGTACTGAATAAGTGCTGGGCTAGCGGCGGCCATGTTAAAAGCAACTAGACCGCTGACTACGTTAGCAGAAGTACGTAGTGTGTCAATAATGGTGCCCAAAGCGCCATCTATTCCATACTCGCCAGGGGCGGTGAAGCATGACAGTCTCGAAGGGAAGACACTATGCCTGCAGAGGAGTATGGGCAGGGAAGCGACCCCTTCTCCGAGACAGCCGATAAGGGGAAAAGCCAGAGTGGCAGAAAAACCACTAGCAGTCCATGGCTATCTATAAGTCCAATCCGGATGGTTGGAAAGACTTGCTGGGTCCAGAGTACGAATTTGTGAGTCCAAGGGCTGCATCCGGTGGGATGGAGACTGGACTCCAGGTAAGGAATCAGAGACCCACAGGAGGATAGCTTGTCCCAGGGTCCTTGAGAGGGAGGAAGATAGCGCTGCGAGAGCACAGGACAGATGAGGGAAACACAAATGTCCTGCAAGCAGAGGGAGAGCCAGGAGTGAGAGAGAACAACCAGAACCCAGGAGAATAGCCCATAGAACCAAGAGATCCCTGGAAGAAATCAGGGGAGAACCTAGACCAGGGAAACCCCCCCCCAGTGCCTGCAGAGAGACCAGTGGCAAGCCACGGCGGGAGCGGGCACGCACTGGGCAGGAGGAGAGAAGCCGGAAGGTTCTGGAAGGAGCGACGAGGAAAATTCCGGAAAACAAAATGGAAAAGTTTACCACCAGCGGAGAACGCCTAGCAGTAGCACAAAACCCATAAGGAAATGAATGGGTTGCAACGCGCGGACTCAGAAGCCCGAGCTTCCCTTAGTGGACGCAGCGGCAGCCATGTTTGAAGCCGCTAACTGTTACTGCACATTACATGGAGGCATAACGGGCAGTTCCATTGTGGCTCCTCCATCTCTCTCAAATCTGCCATGGGCGGCCGCGCCTGACAGCGGCTCCCTCTCTACGTTTCCGCAGAACGCCCTGCTCTGCAACTTTCCAGTGTTCTTGCTTCCCATTTTCCTCAGGTTCCCAGCGGTTTGTCTAGCTTCTCTGCTCTCATCTTCCCTTCTGCTGCTCTCTCCGCTTCCCCTCTGCTGCTACTGAGGTGTTTCACAAGGGAACTGAGAGAAGTAAACTGCTTTAGTTTGCTTTTGTTCCTCTCTATGTTCTCTTGGGGAATCACCAGGTCTATTGTCCAAGAAATCCTTCATTCTTATGTTTTAAGGAAACTCAACTTTGTTTCTGATTCGGGAGCGTTTGTCTCTGAAGGGACATGAGACCCCACTACAAGATTATTTAGAATTTATTTGGGCTATTCGTAAAACCCATTGATCAAAGTGAGGAACATCTCTCCTTAACATTAAATGAGTTGGCAAGTTGAGATCCACAACTACTGTTAAAGCTATTTTCCTTCCTAGAACTGATATAGGAATTTGAGTGAATGGGTATTTCGGAGAATGGCCATGTACACTAATCACTTTTTCTTGTTGCTCTTCTTTCCTCCTCTGCGGAAGTACTTCTGTTCTTATGGCACTTTCTTTACTTCTGGTGTACAATTCTGCCCAGATCAGTTTTCCCTCTAAAACAACAGGGATTTTATATGTGGTCTTCCCCTTTTTAAACAAAAAGGCATTAGACTTTTTGGGAGGTTGATTGGATGATATTGATTTTCGAGATTCAACTATATTCACAGGACAATTTTTCACTGCATGACCAAACCCCTTGCATGAATAACATTTCTGATATGGATCAAGAAATGGATTTATTTCTGTAGGATATTTTTCTTTTCCTATTGGTTCCCTCCAGGATTCAGCTTTATCAATCCCTGAATCAAAAGAAGGGTTTATCTGGGGAAGATGAATGTCCAGTAACTTCCTTGTTGGACCATTAGAGTGTTCTTGGTTTTCCTCAAAATGTTTAGTTAAAGTTATACTTCCCTTCTTCATTGACTTTGGATATCCAATACCTCAATCCCAAGTCGACATGCCAACCCCAACGAGTATGCTAATCGGATATAAGCCCCATGGGGGTAATATCAAGACTAAATCTGTGGATAACAGCCTTCTTTCCCCTAGAGGAATGGTTTCCGGTCTACTACAACAAAGGATGAATCTGACTGATCCAATCATGGCTATTGTAGGATCTGAAGCTCTGTTACTCAATTTGACATACTTCAGGGTCCCCCAACATGTTTTAGTTGAGCTGCATCCCACTCTGACACCATATGTAAAACAGGCATGGTACCAACAATATAACTTGTATTAATTATCAGGATGGTTGTTATACCCAGCGTTCCCTATAGCTATGGTGGGAATTTCCCTACATAAAAGAAACTAAGGAAAGTTTATGTCCGTAATTCCAAATCAAAAGCCAGTTTGTGTCCAAACGTAGGCTTGCCTTCACATCTAATACAAAAATGTAGTGTGGGTTATTCTAACTCAAATCGTGTTCAACATAAAGTCTGGATTGAAGTGATTATTCCTTAATCGTGTACGAAATTATGCTCTTGCCAAAGAAGCAGGAGAACAATAGGCACTTGGCACGGGAAATAAATCCAAGAAATTGCGAGGTTAGATGGTCCACTAAATTGGCAAGTGTTTTCGATGAGAAGATTGCCGCCTTGAGTGCAGAGAGGTTCGCTCTTATGTTCCCCTGGATGATTTTACCATAGCGGATGTTTTGGGTAGTCTCACCACGGGAAAAAAAAATGTAGAGGGGTGCTTAAAGTGGGTGGCACTCATGGATTTAATCTAGAGATCCAGGTTTGTAAAAAACAAATGTGTAGGGAGGTAATGAGGTTAAAGAAGGAACACCCAATAGGTTGTGAAAAAGAGGTCTGGACGGTCCAACAGGAATATAGAAACTGGATTAAGGGTAGGCAATTTGTGTTGTATATCAATGACGCTGAAAAAATGTTGGCTTGTATGTCATGGAATAACGTGGGCAGATTTTGGCAATTAATTAAATCCGAAGGCAGAGATCGATTCTTGCAAACCCATTAGATCCTGGAGTAAGTATGGGTTAACATTTTATTGAGCTTTACATGAAATTGGAGCTTAATGTGCTTCCAGAGTGGTCGCAGGCCGGGTGGAAGGGGGCTATTAAGTGGTATTTGGGGTATAGTGTATTATTGATAAAAAAGGAGCAAGAAATCTAATGCTCTGGGCCCTGATGCCTTTCAAACTTGACATTTAAAGCAAATCCTCCTGCTTGGTCTAAATTACTATCCGATTTATTTGCAAGTATACTGACCAATAAAGAGTTCCCTGAAACCTGGTCTGCCACCACTATAATACTTATTTTTAAAGGAGTTGATAGGTCTTCCACCTTGTTTTATAGACCTATATCACTGTTGGACGCCTCAAATAAAAATTTCGCTAAAATGTTGCTCAAGGAACTTCCAAATTGGGCACGTCTAACTGTCTGGACCCCTTTCAGACGGGGTTCCCTCAGGACATGGGTACTGCTTTAAATAGTTTTGTGCTGGACCTGCTCTCAGCCAAGGCAAAAGCTCAAGGTAGACCTGTGTTTTTGGCTATTAGCAAGGCCTTCGAACATGTAAATAGGGCCTTGCTATGGAAGAATCTGCAGGAAAGGGGCTGTCCACTTGCCTTGGTGGGGATTTTGGAGGCATTGCATGTGGGCACAAGGATTAAAGTGAGACTTGATGCCCACGTAGCATACATACCATGGTCTACGTCAAGGGTGTGTGCTGGCGCCTTTCCTCTTTTGCTTTTACATATTAGGAATGTTAGATCACCTAACTGCAGTACGAGCAAATTCTTTGAGGTTGGGAGAGCTTAAAATTCAACATTTATTGTATGCTGGCGACATTGTCATTAGTGATCTGATAGCTATTGGTCTCCAAAGAGCTCTAAGTGCAGTGGAAGAATTTTTGGGCAGCTTGGATTTGTCGATAAATACAATGAAATCCAAAGTACTGGTGCTAAAGGGGGGTAATAATAATTGTAGAGTCATACCTTGGAAATTAAACAGCAGCAACCTTGAGGTGGTGGATACGTTTCATTATCTAGGGTCCCTCGTTTAAAATAACTTGGGCGGACCCGATCTTCTAATTGACCACAAGGCCCAGATAATTGGAGCATTAGTTAAGCTGCAGCACTTCAACTCTAAATGTGGTAGATTTTCTGCCCTTCCAGTGTCAACATTGTACAAGCAACAAATTGTCCCAAAATTAATATATGGAGCACAGACAAGGAATGTACAAATTGATTAGCCAAAACTTGAGGGACTCATCTGGCGAGTGCTCTGTCGTCTACCGCAATCAGTCCCACTAGTGGGTATACTTTATGAATTGGGACAGTTCCCAATCCAGACTATGATTGATTGGGGGAAGCTGAAGATTTTTGCAAGTATACTGGCCCCGCCGGTTGCCTCCATCTATGAGAGTCTAAATGTACTATGGAAAAAAGGTTCATGTAAGGTTTTGGTAGACTGATGTTCCGAGTGTCTAAAGACATTACAAACAATAGTGGCCACATCAGAAGAATTGGGAGTAACAGCTAATTTGGTAAAGAAAGCATTATCCAGATATGCGTGGGTTAGCCTCAGAGAAAATTTAATGGAACATCAATGCTTTGGAGACAATTTTGACTGGGTAATTAAGAATAATAATACTGTGCGCCCCTATCTCAAAAAGCACCCGTTAAGGCACTTTAGGTCCCACATTTTAAGATTTAGATTAAATCTAGTCCTAACTCAAGAAGTTCTAGGCAGACGAAAGAAAGTGCAGAGGGACCAGAGACTTTGCCTGCATAGCCATAATGAAACGGAGACATTAAAACATTTGTATGTGCATTGTCCTAACCTGTGGATATTGAGGGTTCAAACTTTATCTATGAATTCTATGCCGACAGAAAAGGATCTGTGGAGGAGGATTTTAAATACAAATGAACTTTCCTTATCAATTAGTATTTTAAAGTTTTTAAAGGCATGTGCAGTGGACTTTTAAACGGTTGCACTATGAAATTATGATATTTTTAAGTAATAATGAATGTAGTTCATCTGGAATTGTTAAATGTCTTAATAAATGGTAATGGATTGCTATGTGTGCTTTGTGCTAAAAGTACAGATTTGTACTGTAAGGCACAATAAAATAAAAAGTCTGAAGCCATCTCTAGCTCCCTTCCCCAAGTTCGGGATTCAGCTCCAACAATTATAGGCTTCAACTGTTCTTTCAGGACTTGAGTGTATCTTCCCCCAAAGTACGCTTGGTTTCAATATTAAAAAGTTCAGAAGGAGCTTAGGGTTCCCTCCCCGAAGCTTCAAGTACTGGTTCACCAAAACAATATTATATGATATTTTATTTATAGCGGACATAAACAAGTATTTCAAGGCGCGACACATGTTCCAAAAGAGCTCAGGGTCCCATTCCCTGAGCTTCAAGCACAGATTCACAAAACCAATGTTCTGAAAGAGGTCAACAAAAACTTGTTCTGGAGTTTTCTTCAGCAACCTCCATACAATTGCTTAGGGCACTCTGGTCTGGGTGCAGATGCCACCCACTACAGGTCGCACAATCATGGGCCCTTAGTGTTATGTTTTGGCTTCAGACCTTGTCCAAGCATAGTCCTTGGCATTACTTGACC
Source organism: Ambystoma mexicanum (assembly GCF_040938575.1). NCBI lineage: Eukaryota > Metazoa > Chordata > Amphibia > Caudata > Ambystomatidae > Ambystoma > Ambystoma mexicanum. The sequence continues at coordinate 844,769,824 of NC_090941.1, read as the reverse complement.
ATTTGTACATACGTTTCTTAATTTTATATTCAGTCGTCTCGTCCTTCACCAGGGTTTGCAGCCTTTAGTTTTCTTTTGCTCCCACTTCACTGCTCCCCCTTTGCTGTTCGCCCAACAGTTTTAACCACTTTCTCTTCACCTTTAGTGCTTTAAATATGTTTTATTCATCCTCAGATATACAGTCACTTTCAAAACAGTGCATGTTTGCCCACACCTGACCACTCTGATGTCTCGTTTCAAGATATTCTCTTGCCAACATGTCAGTCTTTATCCGTTACTCGAAAGGCTTTCAAAACCTTGCAAATCTTCTGCAGGCGATCACTCCGATACACAGTATCCTCGTACTGCCTCGTACCATAGAATTTGATTGTTCATACAGTTCAGAAGCACTCAAAAGTTTACTGGCGTCACACGCCTGCTCTGCTACAATGCATCTTCTTATACTCTCTCTTGCACACCAGGCTTCTTTACACACAGAAACTCACTGGTTGCGTTACTTGATGCTGCAGCTCCTACGCTCTCACAAACTGAGGTCAGGGTCTCCCAACCTGCACCTGAGGCACTTCTGGGCTGGCTCCTCAGCCATGGGGAACGAGCACTTGCAGAGCCAAACGAGAAGGACCACCACTGCATACAGATTCCTTCCTATGACCTCACCGGCTCATTTGCCACGTGTTTCTGCAGGGTGCCCTGCTCTGCAACCTTTCAGCATTCTCGTGTCCCGCTCTCCTCCGATTCCCAACGGTCCATCTGGGCTTCTCTGTTGCCCACTTCTTCCCTTCTGCTGCTCTCCTCTTCCCTTCTGCTATTGCCACACCATCCTTTTATAGACCTGTATCCCATCAAGTGTGTTCTGGTGGGCTTCTCTTGCTGGTTTTGCCTGATTCCAATTAGACCAATTACTGGGACATGCCTCACCTTCAGCTATGTAGTGTTCAGACTCCCTCTTCTTCGTGCCAGTACTATGGTGGTGTTTCCAATAGGAAGTGTGCATTACTCTTACTTGCATCTTCCTAGTCTCAGTACTTGATGTGAGATTACAGGAAGAAGTTGGAAAGGACTGACAATATCCCATAAAGAAAGAGGGAGGGTCTGATAGGTCAGTGTTAGTGAAGGGGGGACACCATGTCTCGCCTTCAGGTACTCTCTCTCAAATCCCCAAGGACCTTCCACCCATGTGATCCTCTCTTGCTAGTCCACCCCCTGGCTCAGGATCCAAAAGCGAGGGCCCTTCCCTTGCCGCCTGAACTGAAGATTCCTTGGGAGTAGATGTGAGAGCATCTTCAGGTTTCTCACATACCATGGATGTCCTACAGTCATTCATGATGATCTGTTTTCAAGAATGGCTCTACTTCAGTGGAGTGACCTGTATACTTCCACACGCAGAATCTACCACGTGGGTTGTGGCATGTGACTTTGGGGAGAGACCATAGCTCTCATCTTTGGCAGATTAATTACCTCTTGCCTTTGTGCATTAATATGAACCAGGTGATTACAGATACTCATGCTCATTTATTTTATAGGTCAACAGAGGTGGTGGTAATTTATCAGGACCTTTGGCCAAAATATGAAATTTTCTCATGATTAGGCTTGCTTTAGATGAAGAGCTGGTACATATGCCGACACATACAAGACTGTCCTCATTTGTTTTGTGTTCTAAAAAGGTTTTTCTGCTGTCCTTTCTCCGCTTCAATGTTTTCTTGACCATGTATGTTTTGGAAACAGTTGCATGCCAGAAGAAGGAGGCGGACAAAGAGGTGACATTTCTACTTTTGATTTTATTTAAATAATAACCAAAAGACCTATCTATCCCTACCTAACAGAATCTAACTGAGGTGTCCATTGTCACTAAGTTCGTCCAAATAAAAATAGTCTGTCCTCCGTCCAAAAACGACCCTACCACTAATTATCAACTAACTATTAAAAAGGGGTTCCAGGAGAATGACTCCCTTCTCCTGGACAGGCCTTTTCAGCCGTAATAGTATATCCTGAGATAGTCCCTTGTGATGTAGTTAATCAGTTCCTTTAATTCCTCAAATGGGCTTTCCCATCTTCTCTCAGGTATCCCCTGTCTTGACTTATTTACAGTTCGGTGTTTCCCTACTTCTTGACCTTTATTCCTCTGAATTTCCTTTGCATTATTTTCGCTATTGTACTGGTTTCACAGTCTCTCACTCCACGGAAACCAGGGGCACCCTTTCTTTTACCACTTTGTAGTCCTGTAAGTACTTCCCTTTTTGGGAACCACCATGTAGGTTCTCATGTTCCTCTTTGCTATTGTCTTGGCCTTCCCAACCACTGAGACAAGTATTAACAGTCTTTTGTCTTCTTTGAGCATCTTCACTGCTTTTGTAAATCACTGGGACGAGTGTAAAGAGTACCTCTAGATTCGATAAATATTCTGCTGCTGTCACCTTTACAGGGAAGAATACGATTACCTTGGTATTCGCTATACTCTGTTTTCACACTTACTGAGACGAGTATGATGAGTCTCCCTGTATTCGTTATAGTCATTACTACTGTTACAGGTACTGTAATGAGTATGATGAATTATTCGGTATTCATGAAAGTCTCTGCTCTTTAGCTTCTGCCCCTGGCCCCTCCTGGGTCTCCCGCCATGCCCGTTACCTCTAGCTTGTTGGGCTGGCATCGCCGGTTGTTCGTGTGGGGTCGAGAGTATGCTGTTTTGATGAACGCTTCCAGCACCTTCATCTCTTTTGCTTCGGTCTCAAAGGCTCCACAGAGTATCTTTGCGGTCCACTTCCTTGAGGTCAGGCCACCACCTGGCAATGACACACACACACGCACATACAAACGTACACACACGTTCCTTCACGGAACAGGAGTCCTTGTCCCCAAGAGGGGAGTCTCTGCCTGTGAGGTCCCACTGACCGCCACTCACAGGGGGGGAGTGTCAGGTAGCAGGCCTATCTCTCTAGCCTCCCCAGGAAGGGATCCCCCCTGGGAAGAAGTGTCAATATCCCGTGAAATGTCACAAAACCTTTTCTGTGTGTTTTTTTTTTACTACTTGTATGACTTATCTTCAAAGTGATATTTTTTGCTACTGTCATGGTTTAGGTGTAAAAAGTGTAGTTGAGGAGAGGACTGTGGTCAGTAGGCTTGTTGTATTGTTTGGCCTTAAGTCTACTCTCCACCTTGTATGTAGTGATATCTAAAAAGTTTTATACATTTGTTAGTAATGTTGCATGATAATTTTACACAAGGATCGAGCAAATCGGCAAAAGACGTTGATTCATCAAGGCTTTCTATATAACCAGAATGTTACATCGCATCAATTATATGTGGCGCTGGTGTACGGTTTCTGTAGGATAAATATATACCTCTTTGAAGTGGTCTATGTATATTTGCTATGTTGAGGGCGATGGGTGGTCATTGCTGTGCTCGTTATCTGTTGAAATAGTTGGTCTTTAATTTTAGAAAAGCTATTTAAAGAGTTAAGTGGATCGAGCATTAAAAAACTGCTTACTCTCCTCTCCCAGGTCCATGTAATTCGTTCCTAAAATATTACGGACTATCTGAATAGCTTCATGTTCAGGAATCCTTGTAAACAATGCTCAATGGGGGAATGGACCCTTAGCCCAGCATACCATGGCACACTGCCGGCATTGTTGATGAGGCCAGTGCGTATTTGCCGGCTTATCTTCACTCAGGCCTGTGCCAACCTTGAAACCTCTGCCTTGGTGTTCTTGTAAGGAACAAGTTACTTACCTGTAACTGTTGTTCTCCAGCATGGGTCTGGCATGGATTCACATGCTCATGAATATTCCCCGTCGTCAGGCTGGGAATCCTCGGTAAAGAAAAAACCAGTATCAGTTTCGTTTCTGATCTGTCTTTCGTAGTAATAACCAATCACTGGTCTCTGCGTCATACTGACCACAGCCAATGACTGCCCTCTACCTAAGCACCGCCTCTGGCAGCCATCTTCAGATTTGGAAGCACGTGAAGTGGCAGTATGACCAAGTGAAGAGCGGCAGAGGGGTAGGCGGGATGGTATGCATGTGAATCCATGCCAGACCCATGCCAGACCCATGCTGGAGAACAACAGTTACAGGTAAGTAACTTGTTCCTTCTCCAGCATGGGGTCTGGCATGGATTCACATGCTCATGAATAAAGAATACATAACAGTACACACATGCACAACCACGGGAGGTGGCAAAGGCTCAACATTAAGCATTGCATCAAACTCAACATTAAGCATCTTACCTCCTCACCAGGCTCACCTCGGGCGAACAGGTTGCGCAGCACTGCTTGGCCGACCCTGGACTCCTCCATGGAATCCCGATCGTGAAGGTGTGCGTCGACCTCCACGTAGCAGCCCTGCATATGTCCAGCAGGGGCACACCAGAAAGGAACGCTGTGGTAGCTGTGATCGCTCTGGTGGAATGGGCTCTCGGACGGCCGGGCAGCGGTCGGTTTGCCAACCGATGACAGTACATGATACAGCCGGAGAGCCATCTGGAAATGGAAGCCTTCGAGAGAGCCTTCCCCTGATTGACAGGTCCAAAGTTCACAAAGAGTTGCGACGTCTTCCGAAAACACTTCGTGCGGTCCACGTAGAACTTCAGCGCTCTAGCCACATCCAGCGAGTGCAAAGTCCTCTCAGCCGGCGACGAAGGCGACGGGAAGAACACAGGCAACACCAAGGGTTCGTTGAGATGGAAGTCCGACGGTACCTTGGGCATGAAGGAGGGGTGCGTCCTGAGCACTACCCTCGTGTCGTGAAAAGTCAAGTACGGGGCCTTGCAGGAAAGGGCCTAGATCTCTCCCACCCGTCGTGCGGAGGTGATGGCCACAAGAAACGCTGTTTTCCACGACAGAAACTTCAACGGGGCCGAGTGCAGAGGCTCGAACGGAGGTCCCATGAGCTTGGTCAGCACCACGTTGAGCTCCCACGCCGGGGCCGGAGCCTTCACCGGCGGGAACGATCTGAACAGTCCCTTCATGAACTCTTTCACCAGACGATGAGACCACAAGGACGTCCGTCCCGTGGTTCTGGTGTATCGGGAGATCGCAGCAAGATGAATCTTGATGGACGCATGTGCCAGTCCAGCTTTGGCCAGCGTCAGCAGGTACGGCAGAACTTGGGGAGCCGTAATCCGTAGACGGTTAATCTTCTGTGCGTGGCACCAGACAGAGAACCTCTTCCATTTGTGTCCGTAGCATTTAAGAGTCGAGGACGCCCTGGCCTTTGCAAGAACCTCTCTGCAGTCGGCCGGTATGTCGTATCCTCCAAACTCTAGCGCTGCAGGAGCCAGGCCTGAAAGTTCAGCGATTTCGGTCGTGGTGGAGGATGGCGCCTCCTTCCCTGGAGAGCAGATCCGCGTCCACCGGCAGCTTGATTGGCGGGGACGCTGACAAGTCCAGAAGGTCCGGGAACCATATCTGCCTCGGCCACGCAGGTGCGACGAGGATCATCCTGCACCGTGACCTCTTGAGCTGGTTGACGAGCCGGATTAGCAGTGGCAAAGGAGGGAACGCGTAGAGGAACAGGCCCTCCCAGGGGAACGAGAAAGCATCGCCCATGCTCCTCGCCTGGGGAAACCTGCTGGCGAACCTCCGGCACTTGGAGTTCGTCGCCGTCGCGAACAGGTCGATCTGGGGTGTGCCCCACCGTCGGAAGAGGCGATCCACTAGATCCTGCCGTAGTTCCCACTCGTGGCACGAGCGCAGCTCCCGGCTGAGTGAGTCGGCGATGGTGTTTTTTATCCCTGCCAGATGAAACGGCACCAGAAACATCCCTTGGGCGACTGCCCATTGCCACAGGTCCTGCGCCTCCTTGGACAGTGCTGGGGACCTGGTTCCGCCCTGTTTTCTGATGTAAAACATGGTGGTGGTGTTGTCGGTGAAGATCCTCACCACCTTGCCCTTGAGGGACGGAAGGAAGGACCTGAGGGCCCAAAACACTGCACGGAGCTCCAGGACGTTGATATGTAAGGATTTCTCCGTCGGGAGCCAAAGGCCCCTTGCGTGCAGATTTTCGGTGTGCGCTCCCCACCCTTCCAGGGAGGCATCCGTGGTCACTGTCTCCTGGTGGGCTGGGGTCTGGAAGTCCATGCTCGCCGTCAGATGCGCGTGGGTGCCCCACCACCGGATCGCTCGTCGGAAACTCTCGTCGAGTGTGATCCTTTCCTCGAAGTTGCCCGTCGTTTGGATCCAGCGCGCGTCCAGGAACTCCTGCAACGGGCGCATCCGGAGCCTGCACATGGGAATGAGGTAGATGCAGGAAGACATCATTCTGAGGAGGGACTTGATGGACCTCACCTTGGCCGCGTCGGCCACCAACATCCGCTGCACCTTGCCCAGGATGGTCCTGTTCCTCTCCTCCGACGGGGAGGCCCGAAGGGACACTGTGTTGAGCCTCGCTCCCAGAAACAGAGTGTCTTGCGCGGGTACCAGGTAGGATTTGGCGTAGTTCACGGAGAATCCCAGGTCCGTCAGAAGTTGGACGGTCCTTGCCGTGTGGACCACGGCGAGCTCCCTTGTCTTGGCTCGGATGAGCCAGTCGTCCAGGTAGGGGTAGACGTGGATCCCTTCGCGGCGCAGCTGAGCCGCCAACGGTGCGAGGCACTTGGTGAACACCCTGGGTGCCGACCGTAGACCGAAGGGGAGGGCATTGAACTGGTAATGCCGCCCTTGGACCACAAACCTGAGGAATTTTCGGTGCCCCTTCAAGATGGGAATATGGAAGTAGGCATCCTCCAAATCCAACGACGACAGGAAGTCTCCTTCCTCCAGCTGACCCAGGACGTGCTGGAGGGTGACCATCCGGAACTTTTGCGCCTTGATGAACTTGTTCAGACGTCGCAGGTCCAGGATGGGGCGCCATCCCCCCGTCTTCTTCTTCACGAGGAAGTATCTCGAGTAGACTCCGGAGCCCCGAAGCCTCTTTGGGACGAGTTCGATGGCGCCCTTCTTGAGCATCGCCTTCACCTCCAGGAGAAGTTGAGGGACGTGAAGTTCTTTCCTGGCCACGGGGGGGACGCGCGGACACTTTCTTTGAAACTCGAGCGCGTGGCCCCGGGCCAAGGCGTCCAGCACCCAACGGTCGGTGGAGATGGACTCGCTGAAGAAGCTCGCCAGCCGGCCTCCCACCGGGGTGCTTCGTTGGGGGCCCGACCCCCCGGCCGGTTCAATCCTGCTTCGACGAGGCTTTAGCGCCTTGTCCTTGGCGACGACGGCGGGGTCCGCCAGGCTTGCCTCGTCCTCTGTAGGCCTCCTGAGATGACGAGCGGGCCGCTTGACTGTAGGAGGAGAAACCGCTGCCGGAACCTTTGGAGGCGCCCTTGCCTCCGCTGCTCCGAAAGGGCGTCCGTCGTTGTTGCAGAACTCCAAGGGCCCGGGCCGTCTCGGTGTCCGCTTTAATGGCCTGAAGGGAATCGTCCACCGTTTTCCCAAACAGGTTGTTCCCATCGAAGGGCATGTCCAGGACTCTGGTCTGAACGTCTTGACGGAAGTCCGTAGCCTTGAGCCATCCACGCCGCCTAAGGCAAACGCCGTTGCCCAACTGGCGGAACCCAGTGTCGGCGATGTCCGTCGCAACGGTAATGCCGTGGTCCGAAGCCACCTCACCTTCCTGCAGGATCTCCAGGGCCTCTGCCCTCTTGTCGTCCGGCAAGAAGTCCAGCAGGGGAGCCAGTTTGTACCAGAGCTCCCTGTCGTATCGGGCCACGATAGCCAAGGCGTTGGCAGCTTTAATCGTCGTTGCTGCAGACGAGATGACTCTGCGTCCCATAGCGTCCAATTTCTATCCCTCGCCGTCCGTTGGGGAAGTCGATGTGGAGGCCGCACCCCCCCCCCGCTTTTTTCCTGGCCGCCGCGGAGACGACGGGATCCGGGGTAGGCTGCGCCCGGAGGCACAGGGGGGCCGTGTCCGGGACCCGGTACTTTTTCTCGTACCAGTCTCTTCTAGCTGGCGTCGTGGACGGGTTCTTGAGGAGGGTGAGGCCCTCATCCCAAATGTCGTCCAATAGAGGCACCGCGAGGACCGTCTTCGTCTTGGCCTCGCGCCGCTGATAAAGGAAACCTTCCTTCTTCTTCTCCTCAGGGCAGAGTTGGAAAAGCTCGGATGCCCTGGCGATCATTGAGTGGAACGATCCAATCTTGTCGGGCGGAGAAGCCCTGGTGGGAGGCGACGACGGTACATCCTCGTCGTATACCTCGTCGTCCGTACCCGTCGCTGCCGTGTCAGTCCCCGTATCATCCCCTCGGGAGGACGGGGAGGAGGGCTGGAAGGGGCGTGACGGCTGAAAAGGAGGTGGAGGGTGGATCCTTCTTTTCTTGGTAGGGGGAACACCAGAAGGTCCCGGTTCTGGGTCCCCCGACGGGAGAGGTTCCGTCGGCAACGGTAGTCTCGTCCTTATCTCAGAGCATAAGGACTGTATAGCCAACAAAATGGCCGCTGAGTTGTCTCGCAGCGCTGGCAGAGGGGAATCCGACGGGCGATCAGGGGCCCCGTCGGTACCCTCGACGATGTCGTCGTCACCTGCGTCGGGATCCATCCCGACGGACCGGTCTTCTTCCACGCCGAGGCCGTGGCTTAAGACCTCGACCAGCTCCTCCTCCGAGGTTGAGGCTGAATCTACGACGACGCCCTGCCCCCCCCTTTTCTTCCCCACGGGGGATTTCACGGGGGTCCTATCGATGGGCACAAAAGAGGACTCCCTCCGAGGTGGCAGGGAGACTCTGAGCCCCGAGGTCGCCACCACTGGTGTAGCCTCCACAGGCTGAGCCAGGGCCGCCGCAACAGTTTCGATAGAGGGCTTGGCCGGATGGATTAAGGCCTTCACCACCTTAGGTGCGCTCACCGCCTTACCCTTGAGGGGGGGGGGCACTGCCTCGCTCCCCCTCCGCCTTCGAGCTCGACCGGGGCCTCTCCAGGAGCTTCGCCGGGTGCTCGGCCTTCCTCTTACCCGACCCAGAGTGTTGGCTCGTGGTTGATGGTGCCGGGGAGGGTGCGCCCTGCCTGGCGTCCGTAGAGCCCGACCGTTCGGCGCTCCCGGTGCCAGCGGACTCGCGGTGCTTGGCCTTATGTTGGACCCCCGTCGCCGGGGCGTCCTCAAAGGTCTTAGAAGACCGCTCGGATTTCTTCCTCTTCTTCTCGCCGGACGGGCTCTTCCCTTCTAGCCAGTTGGCGAGACGTTGATGGCGGTCCTTCATGGTCCGCTCAGACATGTTGCCGCAAAACGCACAGTCCTTCTCCACGTGCGTCTTGTCCTCATGTAGGCAGTAAAGACAAAAAGAGTGTTCGTCCTCCTTGAAGACGTTCTGCAGCTGGCATCCAGGGCAGACCCTGAACAGCTTTCCGGGCGTCGAGCTTCCCTTCTCCTGGGCCATGGCCGGGCCTGAGAAACTTCTGGAGTCCTCCAAAAGCATAGCTCGACGAAATCTTCACCCTTGAGGGGCGCAGACGAATCCGAAACGGGTCCCCGTTAATCGGATGGAGAGTCGGTGGAGCTTGAGGCTCTTTTGACCGAAAAAACGAAGTTTTTGAGAAAAAACGTGAAAAAATAGCACTAACGCTCGAGAGCAATAGCACGAGGATCCCAACACATGAACGTGCGGTAAAAATCTGAAGATGGCTGCCAGAGGCGGTGCTTAGGTAGAGGGCAGTCATTGGCTGTGGTCAGTATGACGCAGAGACCAGTGATTGGTTATTACTACGAAAGACAGATCAGAAACGAAACTGATACTGGTTTTTTCTTTACCGAGGATTCCCAGCCTGACGACGGGGAATATTCATGAGCATGTGAATCCATGCCAGACCCCATGCTGGAGAACCTCATTGCTGTAACTCACTGTCAGCTTTATATGAGACTGTACTGATTTCTCTAGCTGCAGTCACCAGAGGCCGATTTCAGGATTAAGTACTTTATAGCTCTTTTGTTGCGTCCACTCGTTAGGAGAATAAAACTATCCTTCCAGCTTCAGCCTCAATTGCCAAACCTTCTGCCCAAGGCATGCCTCCTCCTATATTTTCATGGTGTTAATAACGCACAGATTCTCCTGAAAGATTCCGGGCTATATTTTTAAAATATGCAACATAAAATGTTTTGACTGTTCTCATTATCAATGGGTAGATTATTCAGTATAAAGACAGACAGAGGGTTAAATGGAATGCGCCAAGCTAGAAAGGGGAGAAAAAGGTACACTATTTGTCGTCCCTCCTCTCCTTTGGGCATTGACCTCCCAAGCACAAGTATCCCCAAAACCCAGGTCCGTCAACTAGCGATCAGCAGTATTTACAATCCACTGCTAGTTTGGAATAAGGGGCTAAAGGCAAACACCTTATCTATTTGGCTCCCTCTAAGGATTTTCTAGAAATGCCCTATCCTAACACTGCGCATGATTGTTAATGTAGCTTGAGGGGAAAGGTGGCATGGTAGATGCTCTGGTTGAGGGGAAAGGTGGCATGGTAGATGCTCTGGTTCAGTATCACCCACAGTCAGTCCCCTCCCTGATCTTACTACCTCCTTCCTTTCTACCACTGTCTCCTCTCTCTTCCTACGCCCTTTGGGTCTTCAGACACCTTCTCTCCTCTCCCCCTTCTCCTTACCTCTTGCTGCATCACACTCCCCATCACTTACTACACCCTTCTCGTTACATCTCCCTGCACCCCTCTCCACACCTCTTCACCATCTATGCTTTAAAATACTCAGTCGGCCTCTCTTACTACTACCTTCACCCCCCTTTCTGAACAACTCCCCCCAAAACCCCTACTCCCGCTATCGTCTTGCACTCTCTCCACACTCTCCCCCATACACTCTCTCTCTCACTTTCACACTCTAATTCCCTTACAATTCTCACTCATTATCTTTCGTCCTCACTAACTCAGGCGCAATCTGCTAAAATTTTGCCAAAAGCTCTACACTTCTCTATCCATCCTCTGATCTCTTGGTCCATTTTCACACCTCCTGACCTCACCCCAGCAACCCACACTCTGCCCTTCGTTCATTCTCCTTAAATACCATGTCCCTTTTGACTATATCTCTCCCTCCTCCTTTCATTGGCTACAGTGCTCACCTGACTATAGGAACCAATCCGTGCACTTGCTGGAAAAGGTTAGGGGCGTTAAAAGGTTTATAAAGCTTCTCACCTGTATAAGCCCCTCAAACCTACTGCAAATTCAGTTTGAGGAGGGCTTCTCTATCCTGTCCCCATGCAGGTTGTTATCCTACCATTTGCCTGTTTAGCGTGGAAAATCTCAGTCCATTCCCTCGCTGTTCTCGTTGCTCCAGTCCAGGTTTTCTTGACTGGTCCCAGATGCATTCTGGGAGATGTGGGTCTGAAGGAAAGGAAAAAAGAACACTGGCCAGAACAGGTGCTGGGAGACATTTTTCAACAGAGGTCGGCACCAATATCCATATGCATGGCACGTGCATTCCCTCCATCTCTCTTTTCTCACCTGACAGGGTCATGACACCGACCCTTTCACAACATGTTTAAGTACTACTGCACAGATACATGGACCTCTTGTTTATCATCAATTAATTTTCCAAAATTATACTAAAAGAAAATCACAACCAGTGAATTCCCTTCACTAAAATAACCATATGATAAAATACCTTCAACTATCCCTCCGTAAATACCTCCCCTCTCGAGCCCTTTGCTCCTCTACCTCTAACTCCCTCAGGGTCAGTCGTTTTTTTCAAAGAAACAAGCTGGAGGTAGATCTCTGTCTTCGGCCGGGGCCTCCCTTTGGAACTGCCTCCCTGCCACCTTGAAACTTGAGGAGAACCATCTACGGTTCCTTAAGCTCCTCATGACCTTCCTCTTCGCTTCTGCCTTCGCCCTGCTGATCTGCCTTTTCCCTCGGCACTCTGCACCTGGCCACCTTCTGCCCTTCGGGCAAAGGTACCTGCTCACCCTGCCATCCTCCTGCACTGCCTCCGGGCCACCCCTTGCACTGGGGCCTGTGTCTGTACCCATACAGTTCCCCACCCACTCTTCTTCTGCACTTATCATATACTCCCTATCTGACTAACCTAGCACCTTTGCCTCTTACAGGCTGCACTACCACTGCTAACACTCTAATTATTTATGTACTTACTATTTATTTTGTTTCTCTCTTATGCTCTGCACGTTCCCCCTTTTTCCCTTCCCCATGCACTTTCCCCTTTTTTCCTTCCCCATGCACTTGCGTGTTCTCAATGTCACTGGGCCTAGTATGATCGTTGTTTTTGTTTCTCCCCTGTTCCCCTCCCTTCGCCTGGTCGCGCTCTGAAACTCCTGTGTACGAGCGCGATATAAATAAAATATCATATCATATCACTGCTATTGGACCCTTTCCCCATCGGTAACCACTCTGAAAGACTTGCTGACAGAAAATAGCATATCTACTGTACATCAATACCATGCTGATGAAAAATATATCCATGAAGAAATATACACTGCAAATACAAGACCACAATGAGCTATGCTTTGTATGTGGAATCTTGATTACCAGCAAAATCCAAAGCCATACATATTCAAATTCTGAATGAGATGAGATCAACTAAATGTGTTGGTGGAATGTTATATTTTTCATTTTAATTATTACCATGAGTGATTCTCCACAAATCCAATGCACAGAGTAGCTTTCTATTAAGCACCATTCTAACTCGAACATGAACTGTTTCTTATTTATACACTGTCAAAGGCGGAGGGCTCATCAAATGGCTCCAGACTGAAATATGCCATAAACAAAACGGTTTTATTAAGTTAAATACATAATTTAATAGTGTAGGATTTAAGGAAAAGTAAACCTGAGAGGAACATTCAAAGAAACAAATCTGAAACTACAGTAGGACCGTTGTACTAAGTAAAAGTGTCCTAGTTCATGTCCAGGGGAGATGAATCTGAAGAAATCGTACAAAGTCACTCACATTTCTTTTAGGTTCCCAGAACCCATGACCCTTTGGAAGAGGCTGCTGTGGAAGCTGGTCATCCTGTGATTTGGTCGCTTGGCTTCCAAGTGACAATTTATTTCTTCCTCACCTGTCGTAGTTGGATTTCTAGGCTGAAGTCATAATTTGCACTGCCAGCCACGTGTGGTTTGCCATGTTTCGATTCCTGCTGCTGGCCCTGAGTAGTTTGAGAGCAGCCAAAGGCTCCTACTTGCCACAGGTCTGTAGCAAGTCCTTCGTTCTTGGGTTCTCTGTGAGCCCATCAGGCTCAGCTTCTCAGAGAGATCTGCCTGCTCCGATTCCCCAGACAACAAGTCTTATGTATCTTCCTTGATGTGTGGTCAGGCCCACCAGATTCTGGACTAAAGCTCTCGGCTAGCCATATGACAAACACACTCCCATAACAGTGGACCTGTTTATAATCACATGCTATTATGCTAGCACATGCTACAGGCTTCGTTTGCTATGGGGTTCATTCCTGTGGCTTTGAAACACGCCCTTGTCTCTCCACAGTTGAAAAAGCCACAGCGTGATGCTGCTCTTGAAGCTACTTATCGGTTTATTTCTATCCTACCCTGTGTCATGAAGCTTATGGAAGCCATTGTCACTCCTCAACTCTTGCGTTACTTGGAATCCCAGGCTCTTTTACACCCTTTTCAATCAGGCTTCGATCCCTCCAAGGGCACACAGACAGTGATTATCTCTGTTCAGATTACCTCCACCCTGATCCAGGACCGCAGCAAGATCAGCGTTTTAATTCTTCTTGACCTCTCCACAGCATTTGATACTATTGACCATCACATCCTGCTTCAAGATCTGGAGAGGGCAGGAATCTCTGCCCCCCCCTCTAGCCTGGTTTACCTCATTTCTTTCAGAGCGCTCTCAACTGTTTATTTACTTTTCAATCCTCCCTGCTGGCTCTTTCGTGTGGTGTTCCCCAGGGGTCCTCTCTTTCCCCACTTGTTTTTAATCCTTATTTGCCTCCTGTTGCAGACTTGATCCATGAGCACAGGTTATGGTTTTATACCTACGCTGATGATACTGAGCTGCTTTTTTGGTTGGATGATCCCAAAAGTGATCCCCCTTCTCAGCTCAGAAGCTGTTTGGCGGCAGTAGGGGACTGAATGGTCAAACAGTGGCTTCAATTAAATGGAGAGAAGACAGAGATCATGGTAACTGACTCTGGGGCATCACAGGCAACCTGGATCAACGACTTTTGTCCGGACTCTTTGGGCCAATGTCCTGCACCTAGCAAGTCAGTGAAAAGTCTTGGCATTAGAATTCTTCCCACCGGATCTCAGGTGCTTCAAATTTCATCAGTTTGTAACTCTGGCTTTCTGAAGCTGAAAATCTTGGGGAAAAAAATACGGTTTCTGCTTCCCGATTCCCGCGCTAAAGTAGTAGCTGCAGCGATGTTGGGGGCCATAGACTGTTGAAATGTATCTATTTGGGCCAACAAGCTATTCTAATTCAACAACTACAGCTACTTCTGAATGCTGCAGTTCGACTGGCACTTAGAGTTAATCGTCTGTCCAACTCAAAGGGTCTCCTTCAGCAACTTCATTGGCTCCCGATTGGCAGTCGCATTAAGTTTAAGATCCTTTACATTGCCCATTGTGCCTTTCTATACGCTGGCGCTGAGTATTTGCAGGCCAAGTGGATTCCCTACGTTTCAGCCAGGTCCCTTCGATCTGCCTCTCAGAAACTCTTGATAGTCCCCAGATTTCGGAGAGCTCGAGCTGGTGGCTGGGCTTTTTTCCTCCATTGCCCCTGCCAAGAGAAACTCTCTCCTTGATCATCTACAAGAGGTTAGCAACCACTTAAGTTTTTGTAAAGCTCTGAAAACAATCTTTTTTAGTTGATTTCTGTCTCTTCTTCTTGGCTACAGTGGCTCTTTCTCATCAGATGTTCTTAGCGCCTAGCAGCCTTTTGGCTTCAGTTTAGCGCTCTATAAATATTGTTACATTACATATTATCTGGTCTTCGGTCAGGAATATTATAAAGTTTTTCATCAGAATTTATAGTAGGTATCAACAGGGTCATTACTTCCACACTATACTTATCCTACATACACAGGCACCCAGTGCCCTTCTGTGTTTATATGCTCAGATTATTTTCTATGTTTTTACATTACTGAGAGCAGGTTGTGAATGTAGCCATATCTTGTTTCTACCAAGCCTGTGTTTTGCACAATGGGGAGGTTGGGAGGGTGCATGAGATTATAAACCGATAAAAACTGCAGAAGAACAAGTTACTTAGCAAATGGTAACGTTCTTTCGATTGGATGTTCCTCCAACGTATTCCACATCTTTGACATGTAATGTCCACAGCTGTGTAGTTCGGAAACTTTTTCGGCAGAGGGCGTCCTGCGTCGATGGCATTGGGCCGATGTCCCTCGAAGACCTCCGTTGAGGGCAACATAACCAGATGTTATAAATAGGACACACGGCACCCGTAGCCTCAGTTTATATTTTTTCGCCCATAACGTGTGGCACCAATCCAATGCCTGCTTGACTGCACATAGCCTTGCGGAAACGTAAGATGCAACCGCATAGGAAATTCTCCAGAGGGGCAGGCTGGGAGGGCGATGTGGAATACGTTGGAGGAACATCCAATCAAAAGAACGTTACGAGTTGGTAAGTAACTTGTTCTTCGAATGGATTGTGTCCTCCAACGTATTCCACATTTTTGATAGACTCCCAGAAAATGTACCAGAGTACCAGAAAATTGGGGAGGGAAAAGATAGCGGAATAAAGAACTGCCTTACCAAAGGCCATATCTTGACCATGGCTCGTATCCAGGGAATAATGTTTAACAAAAGGTGTGGATAGAAGCCCATGTGGTTGCATCACAAATATCCCTAATAGAAACTCCCCGTTGTAGGGCTGTGGAAGTAGCCACGCCCCTAGTGGAATGAGCTTGCAGCCCTTCAGGAGGGTCCTTACCCGCCAATCGGTAACATTCAATAATGGTGAGGATAATCCACCTGGACAAGGTCTGTTTGGTAACAGCTGGGCCCAATCGGTGTCCAGCATATCCCACAAAGAGTTAATCGCCACTCTGATCCTGGACGTCCTAGAAATATAAAAGCTCAGAGCTCTCCTAGGATCCAACCTACGGAGTCGCTCCTCTTCCTTACCAGGATGAGGAGGAGGATAGAAAGAAGGAAGAACCACTTTCTAGCTCAAATGAAATTCAGATACTACCTTATGTAGAAAGGAAGGACGTACCCCTAGTACAACCCTGTCCTTGTGGAACACAGTAAAGGGCGGCTTAGAGGAAAGTGCCTGCAATTCACTCACTGTGCGAGCAGAAGTAACCGCAACCAAGAACACTGTCTTGAAGGACAATAATCTCAAAGGACAAGAGTGCAAAGGTTCAAACGGAGCACCCATTAGAAATTTCAAAACCAAATTCAAATCCCAATCCGGCACCTGGAAAGATGACGGCGGGAACACATTAGTCAGTCCTTTAAGACATTGAGAAATAAAAGGAATCTTAAAGTAAGAGCATTCTTCAGAAGAGTGCTTAAATATAGACGGCGCTGCCAGGTAACCCTAAATGCTATCTACTTGAAGGCCCCTGTGGGCCAAAGAAAGGAAGACAAAACCTTAGGAATGGAACACTGAAAAGGATCAACATTTTGTCCTCTGCACAAGTCGCAAAATGTAAGCTAACGGTACAGGGAATTTGTTGCTGACCTCCATCACATCATCCGGTAGGTCCCAATCCTTATATCTCAACCTTTCAGATACCGAGCGTGAAGGTTGAGAGTTTTGACCTCTGGATGGAGAACCTGATCCCGCTCTCGCGAGAGCAGATCCACTCGGTAGGGAAGACGGCGTGGAGGGCAGATGGACATTCCTAGAAAGTCCGGGTACAACACTCTCCTGGCCAAATCCGGAGCAATGAGGATCATGTGGGAACCAAACCTCGGTAACATCTGTAACACTTGAGGAATGACGAGGACTGGAGGAAACGCGTATAGCAGTGGGAATGACCGATCCACTACAAAAGCGTCTCCTAAGGCTCCTCTTGTAGGAAATTCCCTTGAGCAGAATCTCTCGCACTTCCGGTTGGCACTGGTGGCGAAGAGATCCACTTGTGGGGTTCCCCATAGGGCGAAGATCTCCAGAAGGACTTCCTGAGCCAACTCCCACTTGTGAAAGATCGTGCTCTGCCTGCTCAGAGCGGCCGCCGCTGCATTTACATCTCCCTGCTGGATGGACCAGAACCAGAGCTACATTGCCTCTCTGCACAATGGGAGTGACCCTACCCGCCCTTTTTTGTTGAGGTAATGCATGGCCACTGTGTTGTCTGTCATGATCAGGACACTCTTCCCCCCGCACAGACCTGATGGCTCTCAGCTCTAACAGATTGATGTGGAGTTTGGACTCCAAGGGAGACCAACGACCGCTGGCGGTCTAGTCGTTGGCATGAGTGCCCCATCCTGTGAGAGAAGCATCCGTCACTACATACACCTCCGACCACGGTTGGCAAAACGGCTCCCCCTTCATCAGGTTCCCTTCGTTGGCCCACCACAGAAGATCCTGGGAGACCAAGATTGGAATCTGAACGGGATCCGACATCTTGCCTGAGAACTGCGACCACTGCATCTTGAGGACCCATTACAGGGATCTCATCCTCAGCCTGGCCTCTGGCACCAGAAAAATGCAGGATGCCATGGGGCCGAGCAACCTTAAGAATTCGAAAGCCAGGAGACTCTGGGCATGTTGAAACTTGTCCACCATCAGCACAATGTGATGAGCCCTCACCTTGGGAGGCGAGCACTTCCCCAAGGACGTGTCCAACACAGCCCGATGTACTGGAGCTGTTAAGGTGTCAGATGTGACTTCCTGAAATTGAGGGAGAAGCCCAGCTTGTGGAGGGAGCAGCAGGTGAGACCGAGGTGATCCAATGCTTGCTCGGGAGAACGCGCACAGATCAGCCAGTCATCCAGGTAGGGGTAGACGTGAATCCCCCCTCACCTGAGATACGCTGCCACCACCATCATTAGCTTTATGAAGACCCTCGGGGCGGAGGTCAATCCGAAGGTCAGGACCCAAAACTGAAAGTGCGAGTCGCCAGCCGCTAACCTCAGGTACTTTCTGTTCTTGGGATGAATCGGCACATGAATGTAAGCATCCTGTAGGTCCAGAGACACCAACCAATCCTGAAGTTGAAAGGCCTGGAGGACTTGAGAAAGAGTGACCATCTTGAACTTGTTCTTCCTGAGAAGTTTGTTCAACCAACGCAAGTCCAGGATGGGTCTCAATCCCCCGTCTTTCTTTGGAATCAAAAAATAAGGGGAATACCATCCCTTGTTTCTCTCCACTACAGACACCAGTTCTATAGCGCCTTTCTCTAGCACGGTGAAGATTTCCTGCACAAGGAGCGGATCCGGAAGCTTCAAAGAGAGATTCCCCGGTGGATAGTTGTGAGGCCGCTTTAAGAAGGGAAGGCAGTAGCCATGGGCGATAGTATCCAGAACCCACGCATCCCAAGTAAAGGCTCAGCACTCTTCGAGACCACGCAAATCTGCGTATAACGGTGCTCGCAGTCATGGACCGGCTAACACTGTTGGCCGTGTCCAAACCCGACTGAAGGGATTCACACATGGTATCCTTGCCATCTTGCACGAGACATTTTGCGTGCCCAACCGTCGAAGCGTTTGTCATCCTTATCAGGAGGGATGGTAGGGTACGCCGCCTGCCTCGAGGTGGCCGTAGCCGCCTGAACCACCAATCTCTCGGGAGTGGGGTGAGGCGAAAGGTAGCTGGGGTCGCTACCAGAAGGGTAGTATTTTTTGGTCAACGATTTGTTAACAGCCGGAAGAGAATCCAGTGACTGCCAAGCAGCCGCCACACTTTTTTGTAAAGTCAGATGAAAAGGTAACACTGGGTCAGAGGACGGACCTTGATCTAAAATTTCCGTTAGATCATCTTGCACAAAAGCTTCAGGAGGACTGGACCAGCCCAGATACTCCGTGACCCTAGCAATGAGCCGCCTGTAGGACGACTCTGCATGAGCCCCAAGCTCAGGCCTGCCAAATTCCACTTCCGGAGAAGTATTCAAACCACTGGCAACATGAAGAGTTTGCCTCAACCCTTCCAACTGGCCGTCTCCTGAAATAACAGGAGCTACATCAGGCTCAACAGGGTCCAGATCGAAGTCTGACCTCTCCTCCTCCTCATATATGCCATCCAGAGGGGGGTAAAAACCCTGCCTCGGGACAGAGGAGGGTCTGGAGTCCACCACCGGCCTCATAGACTTAGAAGTAGCCTTCCTAGGCGGATCCAGAGCATCAGGGACCACCATAAAAATTTCGGGCAAAAATACCCGAAGGCGTCGATGGCTTCGGCGTCGACAACGGCGCCAATGGCACCGAGGGCTGGAACGAAGGCACAGCTTCAAAGTCTGTATCCCATGGACACAGCGCTGAAGGAGTCGACGCCGCCCTTGACCGGTTTCTGCGGTCTCGCTGGATACGAGAACAGAGACCGGGAAGCACATCTCTTGCGACTATCCTGAGCCTTGTCCGAACGGGACCTCAATGGTTCCCGATGAGTCGCGCCGAGGACACGTGGCCAAAGGCATGCGAGCCACGGTACGAGACCATTCCTTGCCGGCTTCGTCTGAATGTGCGGACGGAACTGTGCCCTGCGATTGAAAAATCGCCAACATCTGTTCCCGAAAAGCAGGCCATTCCTCTGGAGTGGAGGACTTGGTCGGACAAGCCACTTTCCTCGCGGCACTATCCTCCGAGGAGGACGGGGAAGGCGACGGTGACAGCGCTTCCTAGAATGTCGAGATGAGGACGACGAATGGCGGGGACCACTCCGGGACCCCCGGTACGCCTCCAGACACAGAGAATCGCCCCTCGAGTCGTTGGTGGACATCTCTTTTCTTGGTTTTACGGGACTTACTGGGCTTAGAACCCCTACCTACATGAAGCTTTCCCTTACGCTCCCGCAAGGCCTTAGCAGTGAGCAATTGGCATTTGGAACAGTTGTCAGTGTTGTGACTCTCGCCCAAGCACCACAAACAAGTGCGATGCAGGTCGGTTATCGACATTTTAGACTTGCAGTCCCGGCAAGTCTTGAAGCCAGACCGCGGAGTCAGAGGGGTAAGACACAAGGCGCGCTGAGTCTCCGAAGCAAACCTGTTTGCAGAAAAAACAGAACTGAGGCTACGGACGCCATGCGTCCTATTTATAACATCCAGTGACGTTGCCCAATGGCGGAGGCCTTTGAGGGACATCGACCCAATGGCATCGACACAGGACGCCCTCTGCCGAAAAAGTATCCGAACTACACAGCTGTGGACATTACATGTCAAAGATGTGGAATACGTTAGAGGACACAATCCATTCGAAAGACTTTTACTGGGTAATTAATGTTTGTCTTCTGAGGTATGTGAATCTGTTTAGATGTATATGCTATGTAAAGATTAGCAAGCAGTTCTCGTTTTTGGAGGTGGGTAAATTGACAGTTTAGCAGCAAACAACGTCCTAAATACTGCTTGGCCCACCTGTGAATCTGCCCTTGAGTATTTATACAGTAGTGTATTGGGAATGTGTGCACTGAACTCCATACTGTCACGAGAAACATCAGTTGGAACAGCAAGTGCTGTCCCTGTACTTAGGGTGGAGTGCGCTTTTCGGACAGTTACCAATGATTTGTGAGCAAATGTGTAGTTTTCTTGTATACAACACAGTCGATTTGGCAATACCGGTCTGTATTACTGTACAGCCTTCTAGTGGATTGCAAGTGAAATGAAAAAACAGCCTTGTACTTATATGTTGTTTGGTACAATCCATGTAAAACGTCACTGCGCTAGACACATCAAGGATGTGAAATTAAAATTCTGCCCGCCATTCCAGCTTTTGGAAAACATTTGGTAGTTCTATGAACTGATTGCCCTGAAACATTGATATAAAATGTGGTGAAAACCTTGGGCGTGTCCTAAAGGCTATTTTATCTTTGTGCATGGTTGCAAATGACTCCCTTAGTAATAGGACCTGTAGTTCACTTACCCTTGTTATGGAAGTGGTATCGTTTAGAAAAAACACTTTTTATGTGAGATGTTTCAGCAAGCATTTGTATAATGGCTGAAAAAGTAGAAGCATTAGCCTTTACAAGACTGCATTTAGATCACAGTTTGGTGCATGGAAACAGCTCAAGTGCTGGGATATGGACTGACCCTTTTTGCTGGAACGTGATGCATGCTGCAAGATGTACTTTTAAAGAGTTAAACACCAAACCTTTGTCCAGGAGGTACAGTAATTAGGTTTTCTCACGCCAAATTGCATACCTCTGCCATTTGTTAAAGTAGTATGTTCTTGCGTTCCGTTTGCATGCTTACCTAAGAGAGATTTAAGTGGCCTAACTCTATGACTTGTGGAGCCATGCTGCCAAGTTCAGGCTGAGTGAATTTGGGTGGGTTAAGTGATGGTTTTGTTGTGTCAGTAAATATTATATTGACATTAGCTTGATTGGTGGATCTAGTGCCATGTGCATGTAATGGGGGTATCACAACACTTGGTGAATCCACATTCGTGCCTTCAGAGTTTGAGCCATGCTCTCCAGTTCAATGTCTTGTAAACTGGGGTGGGACGCAAGTAAATGTCCCTGGCCATCTCATGGACAGTGCATTGCTTAGTGCACTCTTCTGGGTATATTTTATGTTTGGACTTGTCACAAGTAAGTCTATGTCTGAAGTGCCCAATTTGTTGATTATTTCTAGAAGTACTTGTATGTTTACCACTCGTGTTTCTGCTGGATGTGTCTGCCGAGACTGTTCACAGGTGAACTGTCCACCCCGGAACATGCTGTATTTGTAGCCAGATATTGTTTGGGATGCACCTATGGCAAATGAGTGGAGAATAGAGGGTGGGGGAGAGTGGAGAGCAGTGACAATCAGAGGGATAAAAGGAGGACGTAGAGTGGGAGGAGGGTAAAGATCAGGATGAAGCACAGTAGGCGAGGTGGAGAGAGCAGTAAAAGAACATCAGCAAAAGGAATGCAAGGGTGCAGGGGGAGAGATAGAGAAAGTAAAAACGCTTTTGAAGAGGCACCACCACGTGTTGCTGTTGCACCATACCTCAGGGATTTATTAGGACAGGTCCCCCTAAAAGAACTACAGAGGGAGTGAGATAGAAAAGGGTAAAACCGTTAGCCAGTCAGAATCTTACACAGTAAGTGTCAATAATCTCTAGTTCACAAACTAGGGATTAATGGAATTCTTGGTTAGGCAAGTCCACAGGAGAACAGAGAGGGACGGCCCATTTCCTTCACAATTCATCAAGTTTCAGAGTAATTTTTTAAAGATTTGTGTTATAGTCATCAATTTCAATTTTTACAATTACAAACATTTACATCAAATCACTAAAAACACTGATTTTTGTTCATAAGAATATCATTTGATTAAACCAAAAAAATATCAGAAATAAAACAAAACAGAAATAAAAACAAAGACACTAAAGTTACATAACAGCCTTATCGGCATTCGAAGTACAGGTACTTGTTATGTATATAGTTTTACACAATTCAATTTAATAATCTGCGGCACTCCAGTGATAAGAAAATGTCTTTCCCAGCTGATAGTCTTAGCCAAAGCTCTTCTGTGTTAAGCCATTCCTCATACAAAGGATCTGTACCTAAGGGCCATTGTAGCTTTACAACTAACAAATATATGTTTTAAGTCTTGAGGCACTCCTTCCCCACAAAGATCACAGTATCCTTTGTGAGATTCCCTTTTCAACCAAATTCTCTGGATCTCTTTGCTGTCAGGTACATTTAACCAGAATCTCAAGACTTCTGTTCTCCATCTAAGGTTAGGAAATCTCTGCATGTATGGTAGAAAACACATTTGTTTATCACTAACAGGAAATGCCTTAAAAACACTCAATTTCAGAAAAGGACACCCTTGTCAATATCCAGTCCGCTTTCCTCAAAGATCGTTTCACTTTTTCTGGATTATTAATGAGTACAGTCTCTGATTATTCACATAATTTCAGGGCCCTGCATGCATCTGATTCTAAACAAGTCAAAAAGGTACAATTGCCCTAAATCAGGTGCTCTCTTTTGTCCTTGTGCAGTGAGTTCTTACTGGGAAACTTAACTAACCTATACAATGCAAGTATCTTCTAATAGGCTCGTAATCTTCATGGAGGTATTCTGCCTGATCATTAATGCGGACCTGAAATGCAACACATGTTTTGCAAATCTTATCTCTGAATCTTAAAATGAAAATATAATTCTGATGTGGGGGTGTTTTGTTTTTTGCATCATTGATATTGGCCTGCCTTGCCTGGCAAAGATGTTCGGACTGCCTTTTTGATGTATTCGAGCAGTCTCTGCCTTTGTTTGCTGTTTTTCGCGGCTGCTGCATTGTCTTGGAAGATCTGAGGCTGACTCTCCGGGCCTCCTCACCCTCATCTGGGCAGCGATTGGCCACCTGGCCAAACAAATTGACCAACTGGGGAACGGCAGGCTTTAGCCAGCCCCCTTCTTCCAAGGCCCACTTCTAAGGCCACTTCTAAGGCCCCTTTCAGCTTCCCTGTCCGCTTAGAGGCCGCTACAAGAGCCTTCTGACACAGCGCAATCCTCTCTTAGGCTGCTACCCCTGGACTATTGGACTACCATGACTCTATTACTACATTCTGCATGGGTTAGTTCCCTCTTTCTGATTTCACTCTACTTCCTTTCTCGGCAGGTACTCTCAGCTCTCCTTGTTATGTACTCAATTGAAGTTGTTTCTGTACTCACCTTTACCATCTGACTCCCACTTTCAAATCCTTAACTACTGGGCCTTCATTTAACTTGAAAGTCAAACTTGGGTGCATTTTGCATTTCACTTTGGCCATTGATTGTAACCTGCTAGCCCTGGACTGTTCCATTCCGCTGTACTTGCAAACTCCTCCCTCTACCTCCTCTCTCTTCTCACCCATGGCGCTTTCTGTTTCGCTCATCTATTCCAACTGCTTCTCTGTCAACTATCCTTCCCTTCTCACAAAGTCTGGAAAAAAGAAGTTTAAAAAGGATATCTTGGCCTCCAACCCAGGTCTCCCTATCGCTGATACCTATTCTAACGCCTCTTCCAGACAGACCTCACCGACATCCTCTTTGTCGTCCCTTTGCCAAATCTATGGACCCTGCATATGATCTCTGTGCTCCGTCCTGTCTCCTCCTCTCCCATTAATGGTGGCACTCGCTGGGAAGTCCTCATGGATTCCTTCGACTCCTCCAGAGTCATTCTTAATGTCTACCTAAATGGCACTGTCATGGTCCGAGGTCCTCAGGCCTATCACCTCTTCGATAGGCGGTTCCCTCGCCTCATCAACTTCCTATCATCTCTGGCTGTCCCCTCCTCCCACTCCTTGGCTACCTTGCCCACACTTCGGGTCCCCTCCACACCTCCCCAGGGCATACCTCTGATTTGTACCCCTCCCCGGAAGGTCTTTAAGGCTGGCAACCTTCTTCATCTTGCCACACTCAACTCTCGCTCTGCTGTCAAACACTCCTCTGATACCTGCCACCTCCTTGAAGAACTCTTTGTGAAAGGAGACTCCAGGACTCTGCGCCAATTATTCAAATAACATATTATTTGCAGGAATTATATTGGGAATAAACCCAATTAAATTAACATTTCTAATTTAATGTGCAAGAAGACGAGAATCATATTGGGTAAGCGACCCAGGTCACATTCAGTATTTATATACATGTGTTTTGATTATGGTTTTCATTTCTCGCATCATATATAATCCTCCCCAACGCCAACCCCTATTTTCGGTCATGACATTTGCAACCCATTTGACTTTGGTGATTATGAATCATTACTTGATTATGTAATCATTAATGTGTGTTTAATGGCTAATCTTTTTGGGGGGTGATGCACATACTATGGCTATTGTGATACATATTCTATTATTTATAAATGACACTTTATTAATCTACGCTAATCAGGTTTTTTTTTAGAATATTAGTAAGGACTTAGCCCAGATTTCAGAAAGGCTCTGCTGTGCCGAAACACGTGTTATCAACAAGGGCAGGTTTTTTGATTTAACAGTGATTAAAGCACAGAACTTGTATTTGAATAATTGGCTGGAGTCTCCTTTCACAAACAATTATGAATTGTGACACTATATTCAATGATTTATGAATATTTAAATTGACGCTGTTGTCATCAAGAAAATCAGGTATCATAAGGAGTCGCCAAGCAGACCAGCTGTGACAAAAGCGAAACTTCCTTGAAGAAATGTATCGTGATATCCTCCGTCTTACTGAGAAATGGTTCACGGCCAGCTCAGTCATGAGCTTTGACACTCTTCTCCCTGATGGCTATAAAATCCTCTCCGCACCCAGACCCACACGGCCCGGAGGGTGTGTAGCCCTGATCTTTCCTTAGTGGATTCCTGCCACTATCATTCCCATTCAGATTTACTCCTCTTTCGAATGCGTTTTATACAGGCTCTCCATCTCTCCTAGCCACTCTCTTACTGTTGCTACTCTCTACCGGCCCCCTGGTCAAATCACCTCTTTTCTCTCCGAGTGGGCTGAACTCTCCTCCTCCTATGTGACCTCAACCACTCAACTCCTCCTCCCTACTGACCACAACATTCACCTTGACTCTCCCCGTCCCTCACCTTTGCTCTTTCACGACCTCTGTAATTCCCTCTCCCTCTCTATCCTCCCCTCTGGCCCAACGCACTCTGCAGGGCACACACTTGATGTCTTGATCTCCTATGGCTGGTCTCCCCCTCTCTCTGTCCACTCCTCTCTCCTGGAGTGACCACTGCCTCGCCTTTCTCTCTCCCCGCCCCCCCAAGCCTACCCCAACACTGCCACCTACCTTCTTGGACATCCGGCCCATTAAGCATGTGTCAGTTTAGGCTTTCACTGCCACCTTCACTCTCCCTCTCATCCTCTGGCTGACTCACACCCTGACACAGCCCTGCCTCTTCTCTACTCTTCTATTTCTGATACTCTTGATACTCTTGTCATGAGGATCCGCTTGAAGTCCAAAGCCAAGTGCAATTCCTGATATGACTCCGACCTAGCTACACTTAAACGTAAGTGCAGGGCGGCTAAAAGAAAATGGAGGTATTCCTGTTCATCCTCTGACAAACTGGCCTGTCGCCTACTCCAAAGATAATACCGAATCTCGGTCCGTACCAAGAAGAGAGTCCACATTCAAGCCCATGTCTCTGAGGCATCTAACAACTCGGCCCAACTCTTTAAAATCTGCAAGGAGTTGGCCAACCCTGCTGCAGTCTCTACCCCTCCTTTTGCCTCTCAGGCTCTTTGCAAGGCCCTTGCCTCTCACTTTATCTAAATAATCCAGGACATCCAGTCCACCCTCTCCTCTCCGTCTGTACTTGCTGACCCTCCTTCAGTACTCCCCCTCCCTCCTGCACGTCCTTCCCTCTTTTCTCCCCTGATGAGGTCGCTAGACAAGTCCGATCTATGAAAGCCTTGTCAAAACAGGTTCATCCCTGTTCCTCTAAAACTATCAAGGACCACATTGATACCCTCGCTCCGGCCCTTGCCGATTTCTGCAACCACTCCTTTGCCTCAGGGTCCTTACCCTATCCTCTTAAGCACTCCCTTGTGCATCCTCTTCTCAAGAAACCCACAGCTGATCCTTCTTGCCAACTATCGTCCAATTTCCATTACTCCCTTTCTGGGCAAAATCCTGGAAAAGCTGGCCATCTCTCAGCTAAACCTTCATTCCATCTCTGTTGGCTGTTGCATGACCATCAGTCTGGCTTCAGAGCCTCTCCTGAACATCCGTGAGGATCTGCTCTCCAACCTCGACTCTAGCATTCCCTCTGTACTCATCCTACTTGATCTCTCCTCTGCCTTCTACACGGTCAACCATACCATCCTGCTCAACAGTCTCTGTGATATCTCTGATCGACCCCCCAGGTACAACTTGCGTCATTCCTATCATCTATCTTCTTCTCCACCTGTGATGGTCCCCAGGGGTCGAACCTCTTGCCCTGGCTTTTCAACCAATGCCTGGCAACTTTCGGCCACTGCATTGCCATTTTCTGCTCAAACTGCCAGTGCTATGCGGATGACACTCCACTCATTTACAGGCTGCCCTCGGCCACCTCATCTACCTCATCTCTGATTGCCTCAGTGCCATTCAAGATTGGTGTGCCACCAACTATCTTTGTCCGAATGCCAGCAAGATGGAGATCCTCCTCATCAGCACACCATCCCTATCCTTTCCCCTCACTCTCTGGCCGGCCTCCCTTGGCCCTCCTCCTATCCCCTCCTGCGAGGCTAAGAATCTCGGTGTCACCTTTGATTCCACACTTTCCTTCTCCACCCACATCACTGGTGTCTCAAAAAACTCAAACTTCCTACTGCACCTCCTCAGAGGTACTCTGCCTTTCCTCTCCTTCCCCCAGAAGCTTGCTGTCTCCCAAGCTCTAGTTCTCTCTAGGTTGGACAATTGCAACAGCCTCTTTCTAAATCTAAAGGGGTGGCCTCTACTTTGCAACTTATCCAGAACAGGACTGCAAGAATTGTCCTTGGCCTCAAGCACTGGGATTGTATCTCTCCAGCTCTGAAATCTCCCCATTGGCTCCCAGTGGATACAAGGATTAAATTCAAAGCCCTCTGCATTGTGCACAAGGCTTTCTGGGGCCTGGGTCCAACATACCTTCAGCTATCCCTCTGCAAATACCTCCCCTCTCAAGCTCTCTGTTCCTCTACCTCTAACTCCCTCTGGGTCAGTTGCTTTTCAAAGAAACAACCTGGGGGTAGATCTCGGTCTTTGGCTGGGGACTCCCTCTGGAACAGCCTCCATGCCACTCTAAAACTTGGGGAGACCATCTCTGGTTCCGGAAGCAACTCAAGACCTTCCTCTTTGCTTCTGCCTTTGCCCCCCCTCTGCCCTGCTGATTTCTGTTCTCCCTCGGCACCGTGCACCTGGCCACTCCCTGTCCTGCGGGCCCAGGTACCTGCTCACCCTGCCACCCTCCGCACTGCCTCCGGGCCACCCCTTGCACTGGGGTCTGTATCTGTACCCATACAGCCCCCCCCTTTTTCTTCCAGAACTTATCAGACCTACCCAGTCTGCTGCCTTAATCCCAACACTTGCCACTTGCTGGCTGCACTACGATTGTTTGTTGCCTTTATTAATTTAAGTTTCCCCTTCTCCGCACACTCCTTTTCTTCCACCCTTCCATGCACTTTTCCCCCTCCCCCTGTCCCATGGACTTGCGCATTCTCAATGTCACTGGGCCTAGTAAGATCTTTGTTTTGTTCTCCCCTGTTCCCCTTCCCTTGCCGTGTTGCGCTCTGAAACTCTTGTGTATGAGCACGATAGAAATACACCTTTGGGTTCTCAAAAAATTCCTAAACAAGTCATTCAACATTTTTGCCCAAGTTATTGTATCCTTCAGGCTCAAATTTGTTAAGCCATTCGGGTCGGCTGATCTCAACCTCGAGGCACAACCTATTAGACCTTCAATGATGTCCACATCCATCTGGAGTTTCCAACATACGTCCATAGATGTCACCAAAGGATAAGGAGACAATTATTTAAACGCTTTATCAAAGTATTTCTCCCAGTCATCTTCTGTGACCACATTCGATTGCAGTGAACTGAGTAGAACCCTGACAGTTTATTATTGCCCAAACGTTTGAGTTTCCTGGTATGACCGCCACTAACATTATCTGACCTTCTCGCAAACTGCGCCTAAATCTATAATCTCTAGACCAGTTACGGTATATATTATGCAATTCCTATTTATTTTGGATGAAGAGTCAAGTTTGAATACCCAGAGTTTGTATCGCTTTTCTCAAAGCTTTCTTCCGCAGACTTGCCTCCTCATCAAACTTGTGCAGATGTTTACTGGGCCTAGAACAACTCATAACTCTGGGTGTATCTAAAACCCATAGGAACTCTACAAAGCTTGCAAGGGACAATAAACCATACAGGTTTACTTTACTCTCAGAATGTATTAGATCCTCCAATTTTGCATTTAAAATAGAACCTTCCCGTGTAAAGCATACAACACGATTTACTTTTGTATTTACAACTATCTTTTGAGGGGAAAAGGATTTTGTTTTTCCCTTTTGTGATCCCAATGCAAAAGAGTCCTGTAATGAGCAATGATCACATGTACTCACTTCTTCAAACCACAGTCTCTCACAACAATGAATAAGCTCAGGAGATATCACCAAGTAATGAATGGTAGATAAGACCTTACCATTTGTCAAAGTTGCTACCGGCTTTAGATCACCCACTATGTTCCCATTAATTTTTAAATTCCAATCCGGGGAAGAATCTATTCCATCTCTCCCCATTGAGGTCTCATTCGGCCTATTTGATGTTGGGACACAGTAGGATTACAAATCACTGGCTAGTAACACAAGATCACCACCAGACCTAATATTCACATCTGTTATCAAAGTAGATAGATCCTCCAGGAATATGGGCAAATTAATTTGTACAGGGTTCCAATATAAAAATTAATTACCACTATAGCCTTTGTTAGTCTGCCCCTTCGAGGCTAATCTCACCGCATTTATACCAGGGGTTGGTTCGTTTGTTTGTTTTATTCGTATTCATATAGCACACAACAGTCCGAGGACATCGTGGCACTTGTTACAGTACAAATCTTAGTTACATAGTCATTAGCAATATATATATACATATATATATATATATATACACACAATATATATGGGATACATTACTCACCGTAATCGTATTTCTGATGCTTGTATCTGCTTAGATTCACATGCTGTGCATAGGCCGACATCTAGTGGAAGCTGCGGAGTATTACAGTTTGTTTTTCGAAACTCGAAAATTGGCGTCGACACAGGGCGTGCCAGTAATACTATCCCTAGTGTGACGTCCACTGTACCCAAGATCCCTCACGCGTCTAGGATCCTCAGATTGTATTTTTTCTGACATGAGGTAGCATGAGGAGTAGCGTGAGTACAGGTAATCCAAGCAGATAGACAGAAAGGTAAGACTACAAGCAATCATGCGCCTTCTCTCAGAGGGGAGAAAGGGTGGGTCGCATGTGAATCTAAGCAGATACAAGCATCAGAAATACGATTACGGTGAGTAATGTATCGCTTCTGAGGCTTGTGGAATCTGCTTAGATCACATGCTGTGCATATATTAGCGAGCAGTACCTGAAGAAGGAGGTGGGATGTGAGAAGGGTCATGAGCAAATAAGTGTCTTAGAAACGCTTGTCCCACTTGTGTATCTGCCTTGGAATAGGTGTCAATACAGTAATGCTGAGTAAAAGTGTGAATAGAGCTCCAAGTAGCTGCTTTGCAAATGGTGTCAAGGGGTACATTTGCAATGAAAGCCAGAGTGGCACCAATGCCTCTAGTAGAGTGGGCTCTTGGCGTGAAAGGCAGAGTTCTTTCAGAGAGTGAGTAACACAGCTGGATACAGTTAATAATCCACTTCGAGATGGCGCCTTTAGAGACGCGATCCCCCTCTCTGCCTGTAGCTACGGAGACAAACAGTTGATCTGTTTTTCTTAGCGGTCTGGTTTTATTTACATAGTAGAGAACCACCCTACGCACTTCTAGGGTGTGTAGTTTCACCTCAGCCGAGCTTTGCGGGTCCTGGAAGAAAGCCGGAAGCTCGATGGACTGGTTTACATGGAATTTAGATATAAATTTAGGTGAGAACCTAGGGTGTGTGCGTAAAACCAGTTTGTCTTTATGGACAGTAAAGAAGGGATCCTGCACTGACAGAGCCTGAATTTCACTGACCCTTCTTATAGAATTAATAGCTACTAAGAAGGCCGTTTTATAAGTCAGGTGTTTGAGACTGCTTTTATGCATGGGTTCGAAAGAGGGGCCCATGAGCTTGGCTAGCACCACATTAAGGTCCCACCCTGGTGGTGGGTTTGAAATAGGAGGGTGAAGTCTCTTTACTCCTTCCATGAAGGCTTTAACTACTGGTACTTTCCACCACAAAACCTTGCTATGGGAAGTGGTGTAAGCCGACAAGGCTGCCAGATGTACTTTCAGTGAGTTAAAAACCAATCCTGCATCCAGCAGGTGGAGCATGTATGTAACAATAGTGGAAGGAGTGCAATCAACCGGGTTGATTTGTCTACTTAGGCACCAGATAACGAACATCTTCCACTTGTCAAAATAACAGCGCCTTGTGTTTGGTTTCCTAGATTCCTTTAGGATGTCCATACACCTCTGTGGCAAATTGAGATGTCCAAACTCTATGACCTCAGGAGCCATGCTGCCAGGTTCATTGAGTTGGGTTGCTGGTGCACTGTTTGACCTTGGTGCTGGGACAGTAGGTTGTACCAGGATGGAAGTTTGATGGGCTCGCACACCGCCATCCTGCGTAGGTGTGGGAACCACAGTTGTCTTGCCCACATGGGAGCAACTAGGACGAGCATCATCGACTCTGTTCATCTTGTTCACCACTTTCCTGATGAGAGGAGTTGGTGGAAAAGCGTACGCAAACATCCCTGACCAGTTCATCCACAGGGCGTTCTCCTGGGAGTCTGGTTGGGGGAACCTGGATGCAAATCCTGGACATTGTTTGTTTTCGCTTGTGGCGAATAAGTCTATAGTGGGGAAACCCCACTGAGAGAAGATATCTTCTACGACCTCTCTGTGTAGAACCCATTTGTGTTCCTCTGGGAGGGAGTCTCTGCTCAGAGCATCCGCTAGGGAGTTGAGCTCCCCTGGAACATGTTGTGATGACAGATAGATGTTCCGTCTGAGTGCCCATATCCAGATTTTCTGGGCAAGCTTGGACAGATTTGGCGAGCGAGTCCCTCCTTGCTTGTTCATGTAGAACATGGCTGTTATGCTGTCCGTCCGGATTTGCACTGTCAGGTTTAGTAGGTGGGGCTCGAACGCCTGAAGCGCTCTGAATACTGCCAGAAGCTCTAGCAGGTTGATGTGGTTCTTGGCCACTGAGTGAGACCAGAGACCCTGAGCTGTGTGGTGGAGATGGTGAGCTTCCCACCCCGTCAGGCATGCATCTGTAGTGACTACTGCCTGTACCTCGGGATCGTAAAAGGGTTTCCCCTGTGCGAGATTCTCTCTTGTCCACCAGTGAAGGCTTTGTACCAGTGTTGGCGAAACGACCACTAGATCGTCCCACTGACCACTTGCCTGAGACCACTGTTTCGCCAACCATTCCTGCATGGGACGCATGCGCAGGCGCGCGTGGGGGACCAGGTAAATACATGACGCCATCATGCCCAGTAAACGCATTGCTTTGCGTACCGTTATTTGTTGACCGGACTGATAATGCGGAATTTGCAGTAGTATATTCCGAATTCTTTCTTCTGAAGGAAAGGCCAACCCCTCTTGGGTATCTAGGATAGCTCCTAGGAACTGTTTTGAGGTGCTTGGCACCAGGCTTGACTTTTTCTCATTGATTGAGAAGCCTAACTCGTGGAGGAGGTCGATAGTCCTTTGAATGTTTGTCCTGCAAATTCCTGGGGTTTCCCCCGTTATGAGCCAGTCGTCCAGATAAGGGTACACTGGGATTGCCTCCCTGCATAGGTGTGCAGCCGCCACCGCCAGTACCTTGGTGAATACCCTTGGTGCTGAAGCTATTCCGAAGGGCAGTACCATGAATTGGTAGTGTCGACTGTCCACCTTGAATCGCAAGTACTTTCTGTGCGGTGGGAACATGGAAATATGAAAATAAGCATCTTTCATATCCAAGGTTGCCATGTAATCCCCCTTTTTTAGGAGGGGGATTACCTCTTGTAGCGTGGTCATATGAAAATTTTGGGGCAGTCCAATACTGGGCGCATTGTCAAATCTTTCTTTGGCACAAGGAAGTAAGTTGAATAAATACCCTTGTTTACCTGGTGTCCTGGGACGAGTTCTATCGCGTCCTTTTCTAGCAGAATGGCGATCTCCTCGAGGAGAATCATCTGATGTTCTAAAGAGTGTACTCTTTGTCTTGGAGGATGGTTCCGGGGACGCTGCAGTAGCTCTATACAATATCCTGTGGATACTGTTGACAGCACCCTCCCCAGGCCTGGGTGAAGTTGGAAATGCGTCCCCCTACTGGGGTTGCGTGAAAAGGGACCCTGAACTGAGCGTCACTGCTTTGGTGGAGGCGTGCCGCCTCCCTTGCTGGGGCTGCCTCTGCCTTTACCACAACCTCTCCTATTACCTCTGCCGTAACCCTGGGTAGACTGTTGGTTGTTGTTCCACTGTGTACCCTGCCCCTGGGAATAGTTAGATCCTCTCTGGGAATTTTGGCCGCGTGGGCGACGAAAATTACTATTCCCTCTCTGGTTAGGGGGTTTATTGGTTAACTGGCCAAGGGACTTCAGTGTTTCGTATTCGTCCTTGGCATTTTTCAGTGCGTCCTCGACCGCCTTACCAAACAACAGATCGGTTTCCACCGGTTTGTCCAACAATGAGGCCTGGGTTTCTGCCTTAAAACCAGACTGCCGTAACCACGCATGTCTTTTGATAACAGTGCCCTCTGCTATCAATCTGCCTGCGTTGTCCGCGGCGTCGAAGGTTGCTTTCAAAATGCAACCAGACACGGCTCTACCCTCTGCGGAAATCCAAGCTAACTGGCCCTTTAAAGGTTCAGGAGCAGAGGCTATGAGTGCCACGACTTCTTCCCACTGATGGCAGTTGTGGCTGGCAAACAGGGTGGTGGAGTTAGCAATCCTTGCTTGATAGGCGGACGTTGGGGCTACTTTCCTGCCGAAACCGTATAGTTTTTTGCTCTCCTTGTCAGGAGGAGCTTCGGACGATGACAAGGGTGTTCCAGCCCCCTTACGAGTGTTGGTGACAACTAGGGAGTCTGGCTTCAGATGTCCTCTTATATAGAGAGGGTCAGACTGGGCCGCCCTGAAAAGTTTTTCAACCCTGGGATTGACTGCTCTGGTGAGGTTCGGGTTCACCAGGGACAGGTCTATTCTCCGCTGAATGGACTTCAGGATAGGGATGGTCTGGGCAACAGGCCTCCTTTCTCCCACTAACTCTTCTGCGAAGTCCCTTTCCTCCTGGACACCGTGGTTGTCAATGTGGAAATGTTCTGCTGCGCGAGCGAGAACCTCATTTAGGAGGGGTTGGTTATCGACCGGGGAGTCGGTAACCGGGGCTTCGTTCTCTACTGGGGAATCTACCCTGTATGTTTCCGGGTCCTCCTCTTCCTCTTCCTGGTCCTCATCATCCCCATAGTAGCCCGTCCCGGTTTGCTCTTCTATCATACTAAATTCTTGGTCCTCACCAAAGGAAGCTTCTCCTTGATACCGTGGGTATGGTCTTGCGTAAGGTTGTACCTCGAAGGGTTCTGACCTCATCGGAGTTTCAAACCGGGGCTTTTTACTCAGGGGGATAGGATCAGTAGAGCCCGAGGGTGTGGCCCCTTGTGGATCATACGAGAGGAAATGTAATGGATTTTTATCATAAAAATCAGCCAAAGACGACATTCTTGACATAACCCTATCTATGTCTTCACTGGACCATTTCTTGGAACTGGGAATGACTCTCTCAGCAAGTCTATGGGATTTATCTTGAGTAGCTTTGCTGGATGTAGACCTATCAGCAGACCTGGTTTTGTCTGTCTGTTTAGGGGGAGTGGAGTGTTTCACAGGTGTGGAAGGATGCACAGGTAGTTTCTTCTGCTGTTTTCCCCCCTTCCCGTGCGTGGAAAAATGTTTTCCCTGTCCTTTAGTGGCTCCGGAGTTTTTCGACGCCTGGCGTCGAGGATCGGGGGTGGTGTCCCTGTCCTTCGAGCGTGGGGCCTCGCTGGCTTTAACTGCGGGCTCTGACTCCTGGAGCGCGGCCTGGGGGTGGAAGTCGTCTTCGTCTCCCGACGATCGAACTTCTGTTAGCCTAGGGAGCGAGGCACTCTTGGCAAGAGTGGATGATTGCCTGGAGTCATGCGGCGATCTTGATCGAGAGGGCCCAGAGGACACCGAATCGGACCGTTCTGTTTGTGCCTCTTTCCGAGAACTCGACGTCGTCGAGTCTCGGGTGGACTTAGTGTGTTTAGTGTGTGTAGTATGTGAAGCGCTTGTGTCGCCGGGGGTCTTCCCCATAGCCACCCTGCCGGACGACCTTCCGAGGTCGGGGACCTGCGCTCGGCAGTCTTTCGACGCCGTAATGCCCTCGCCGTCCAAAAGTACGGCGTCGTTGCCGTCGCTGAAGGCGCCCTCCGCTGCCATGGCCGCCTGCCTGGCGTGGTGGGCCCAACGCTTCGTCGAACGGTCCTTAAGTGTCTTAGGTTTAAACCTCCTACACGCTCTGCAGTTCGCTTCGGGGTGGTCCCTCGGCAAGCAGAGATTGCACGTGGCGTGCCTGTCGACCCAAGGGTATTTGCGATTGCACTTGGGGCAGAATTGTAAAGGGGTACCCTCCATACGCACCTTGAGTCAGCGGGCTGTTAAGTGTAGGAAATGTATAAGGTGTACCTATATACCAAGAATGTAGAGTATGTACCACCCCCCACTCTCCCTACTTGCAGGGCCGAGGCCAGCGGCCTTCCAGGCCCGGGCCGAGGCCAGCAGCCTTCCGAGGCCCAAATCCGTCGTGCAGCAGCCGACGGTCGGTTTCTTCTCCAGCCGGCGTCATGTGTCGAGGTTCGACATTGGGGTGGGGAAGGATGTCAATAGATTATTTTAAATTTTAGCAAAAGTATGGCTAAGGCCACGGGACTCCGCAAAATGCTTCCGACCAGTATGGCGGAAAAAAACAATCTGAGGATCCTAGACACGTGAGGGATCTTGGGTACAGTGGACGTCACACTAGGGATAGTATTACTGGCATGCCCTGTGTCAACGCCCATTTTTGAGTTTCGAAAAACAAACTGTAATACTCCGCAGCTTCCACTAGATGTCGGCCTATGCACAGCATGTGATCTAAGCAGATTCCACAAGCCTCAGAAGAACAAGTTACTTCTTACCTTGTAACGTTCTTTCGACGGGATGTTCCTCCGACGTATTCCTCATCTTAGATATCTCCTTCCAGCTCTGCTGGCCTCGGAAATTTTTTCTCTAGAGGGCGCTGCGCGTCGACGTCCTCCGAGTCGATGTCCCTCGACAGCCACCGTATCGACGTCATCCTGCCTATAAAGCCTGCGCGCAGCGTCCGTTGCTAAGTTCCGTTTCGTAGCCCACAATAATTCTTTCTGGACTAGACTAATCACCCTGAAGGAGCGTAAGCTGCAACAACAAGGGAAGTAGAACTGCGGGGATGGATGGGAGGGTCGATGAGGAATACGTCGGAGGAACATCCCGTCGAAAGAACGTTACAAGGTAAGAAGTAACTTGTTCTTCGAAGGGATTGTGTCCTCCGACGTATTCCTCATCTTAGATAGTCTCCCATAGCAGTATTCTATTATCGGAGGAGGGAGTACTGACTTCATGCTGTCTTCTATTGATGAATAGAATGCAGTACAGCCCTTCCAAACCTAGTCTCTTGACTGGAGGAGGAATCCAAGTTGTAAAATCGTGTAAAGGTATGGACAGACGACCATGTAGCGGCCGCACAGATGTCTTTAACCGGCACACCTCTTTTGAGGGCCGATGAAGCTGCAATACCTCTGGTCGAATGAGCCCTAAGGGTTTGAGGGGGCTCTTTCCCTGCCAGTTTATAACATTCCAGAATGGCTAGAATGATCCATCTGGAAATGGTCTGCTTAGTTATTGGTAACCCCAGCTTGTGACCTGTGTAACCTACAAACAGCTGGTCTGCCTGTCTTATCCTGGCTAGTCTACTGATGTAAAAACTTAAAGCCCTTCTAGGGTCTAGCCTGTGTAACCTCTCTTCCTCTTTCCCCGGATGAGGAGGAGGAAAGAAAGATGGTAGGGTAATCTTCTGAGTGATATGGAATTCCGAAACCACCTTTGGGAGGAAATTAGGCTTCACTTGCAGGACAACTTTGTCTTTGTGAAATATTGTGTGAGGGGGTTTACAAGAAAGAGGTTGTAATTCGCTCACCCGTCTAGCAGATGTAAGTGCTATTAATAAAACAGTTTTAAGGGTAAGGAATCTTAACGAACAAGAATGGAGAGGTTCGAAAGGTGTGCCCATCAGGAAAGTTAGTACTAAGTTTAAATTCTATAGGGGAACTTGGAATGGTCTTGGGGGAT
Organism: Ambystoma mexicanum; assembly: GCF_040938575.1. Lineage (NCBI taxonomy): Eukaryota > Metazoa > Chordata > Amphibia > Caudata > Ambystomatidae > Ambystoma > Ambystoma mexicanum. The sequence continues at coordinate 844,732,820 of NC_090941.1, read as the reverse complement.
AAACATTAGTTAACCCCTTTAGAAACTGTATTACCAAGGGTAATTTGAAATAGGATGGTTCTTCCGCAGTGCGCTTAAAGATGGATAGCGCTGCGAGATAGCCCTTAATGGTGCCAACTTGAAGGCCTGAATTCGCCAAATATAGAAGGACGGACAAAACCATTGGTGTACCACATGAAAAAGGGTTGATATTCTGTTCTCTACACCAGCTGCAAAATCTGTTCCAACGGCAGCGGTATAAAGACTTTGTTGCTGGCCTCCTTGCCGAAAGCAACACCTCCATAACATCATCAGGGAGGTCCCAATCCTTGTACCTCAACCTTTCAGAAGCCAAGCGTGAAGGTTGAGGGTTTTGATGTCTGGATGGAGAACCTGACCTCCCTTCTGTGAGAGTAGGTTCTCTCTGAGTGGAAGTCGAATTGGAGGGCAGATGGACAAGTCTAGAAGGTCCGGGTACCACGTTCTCCTGGCCCAATCCGGGGCAATTAGGATCTTGGTTCTCCGGAATCTTCTCAACCTCCTGATCATTTGAGGAATGACAGGGACCGGTGGGAACGCGTACAGAAGCGGAAACTCCCAGTCCACTATGAACGCGTCTCCCAGAGCTCCTCTCGGGGGAAATTCCCTTGAGCAGAACAGATCGCATTTCCTGTTGACGCTGGTGGCGAACAGATCCACCTGAGGGGTTCCCCAAAGGGCGAAGATCTCTTGAAGGACTTCCTGAGCTAGTTCCCACTCGTGGGAGACTGTGCTCTGCCTGCTCATAGCGTCCGCTGTCAAGTTCTTCTCTCCGGCTAGGTGAACTGCCGATAGAGAGATTCCTTCTTGGATTGCCCAAAACCAGAGCTGCATCGCCTCTCTGCACAGGGGTAGTGATCCTACGCCTCCTCTTTTGTTGAGGTAATGCATGGCCACTGTGTTGTCCATCATTATCAGGACGTTTTTCCCTTGTACAGCTGGCAGGAACGCCTTCAGCGCAAGTCTGATGGCTCTCAGCTCTAACAGGTTGATATGTAGTCTGGACTCCGATGGAGACCAACGACCGCTGATGGTCAAGTCGTTGGCGTGGGCTCCCCACCCCGTGAGCGAGGCATCCGTGACTACTGTTATCTCCGGCCAGGTTTGCCAAAAATGTTCTCCTTTCAGAATGTTCTCCTGACAGGCCGACCACTGAAGGTCTCGAGCTACTCTGTCGGGAACCTGAAGAAGATCTGTCATTCTCCCTGAGAATTGTGACCACTGAGTCCTCAGTGCCCACTGGAGGGATCTCATTCTCAGGCGAGCCTCTGGCACTAGGAAAATGCAGGATGCCATGAGGCCCAGCAACCTCAAAAAGTCGAAGGCTGGGAGACGTTGGGCATGTTGAAACTTGGTAACCATCTGTAGAATATCTTGAGCCCTAACCTTTGGTGGCGAGGCTTTTCCCAGGGAAGTGTCCAGGATCGCTCCTATGAACTGGAGTCTCTGCGATGGTATCATTTGTGACTTCTTTAAATTGAGGGAGAAGCCCAGTCTGTGAAGGGAGTGGCACACGTGATTTAGTTGGATCTGAGCTTGTTCCGAAGAAACAGCCCTGATCAACCAATCGTCCATGGTAGGGGTAGACGTGAATCCCTTCCCTCCTTAGACTTGCTGCCACTAACGACATTAACTTGGTGAAGACCCTCGGGGCGGAGGTCAGCCCAAATGGCAGCACTCGAAATTGATAGTGAGAGTTGCCAATTGCGAACCTCAGGTATTTCCTTTGTTTGAGATGGATAGGCACATGGAAATAAGCGTCCTGAAGGTCCAGAGATACCAACCAGTCCTGGAACTGAAGGGTCTGGAGGATCTGAGAAAGAGTGACCATCTTGAATTTGTCTTTTCTGAGGAATTTGTTCAATTCTCGCAAGTCCAAGATGGGTCTCAGTCCTCCGTCTTTCTTTGGAATGAGAAAGTAAGGGGAGTACCAGCCCTTGTTCCTCTCCGCTACAGGTTCTCTGGCACCTTTCTCTAGCAGGTCCAAAATTTCCTGCAAGAGGAGCGGATCTGGAGCATTCTGAGAGCTGATCCCCGGTGGATGACTCTGAGGTATACGTAGGAAAGGCAGGCAGTAACCTTGGGCAACTGTTTCCAATGCCCAAGCATCTGACGTGATAACCTGCCATACCGCCAGATGTTGAGTCAACCTGCCTCCTACAGGTGTCCTGTGAGGGAAGTCCTCAGAGTGGTTTTGGGGCGGCTGATGCAGATGCCGATGGTAAAGAGGCACCTGCTGTTGCTGCGGCTTTTGAATATCTACCCCGTCCACCTCGGGTAGTTCTTCTTTGTCCCCTTTGAGCCGGTCGTCCTCTACCTCTTCAAAATGCGGAGTAGAAGCGAAAGGACTTGCCCCTCACAGAGGTTCCTGTAGGACGAAAAGGAGTTTGACGGATTGCAGCTCCTAGGGATTTTGCTGCTGCTTTTGAAGTTTGCAGTTTTTCTAAACTGTCATTCGCCTTTTTCCCGAACAAAGAAGAGCCATCGAATGGCATGTTCAAGAGCCTGGCTTGCACATCTGGGGCAAAACCAGACTTTCTCAACCAAGCGAATCTCCTGGTTGATGTACTTGCCGCCATTGCTCTGCTGATACTGTCAGCCGAATCAATGCCCGTCTGGAGGGATTCGCACATAGCGTCTTTACCGTCCTGTATAATATTCAGGAACGAATCCCTTTCTTCTCCCTCTGGGATGCAGTCAGCCGCTGTAGAAGCACACTCCCAAAGTGTATGGCTGAACCTAGCAAGGGTGCAAGTAGCATTAACAGATTTTAATGCCATGCTACATGCTGAAAAGACTTTCTTTGCCATAGCATCATATTTTTTATCGTCCCTGTCCTGTGGGACGGTAGGATAAGCCGTCTTGACATCGGTAGAGGATGCTGCCTGTACCACCAGACTTTCTGGGGATGGGTGTTTAGACAAAAACTCTGGGTCTGTAGAGGATACCCTGTACTTAGTAGACAGTTTTTTATTTACTGCTGGTACGACATCTGGGGTTTCCCAGTTTGTCATAACCTTCCTCTGAAGAGCTTTATGAAAAGGCACCACAGGATCCTCCTGTGGGCCTTTGTCAAGAATATCCGTGAGGTCATCTTGTTGGAAAAATTGTGAAGGTGCAGACCACCCCATGAACTCTGTGATCCTGGCCATTAAGGCTCTATAGGGGGTTTCAGCATGCTCCCCCGGGTCTGGCCTAGCAAACTCCACCTCAGGGGAAGTGTCTAACCCACTTGCCTCATGTAAGGAATCATGAAGATCCTTTAACATGCGTTCTTCAGAGGAAAATTCCTCTCTAATTGGGGTTACAGGTCCCTGCAACTTAAATGTGTCTTCCTGTTCAGACAATTCACCCTCTTCCAAAATTGAGGACATAGTTCTCAATTATTCTGAACTCATAAAGGGAGTAAATCCCATTTCCAGGGCAGAGGGTGCCGAGCTTGTCATTATCGGCCTCGAAAACGATGTCGTCGACGCCGATGTCGAAGGCTTCGAGCGTGGCGTCGAAAACAAAGGCGGAGGCTTCGATGACCTCGACAGAATTGGGATTCTACTCGACAATCTCAAAGCCATCGCCATCGAGGACCTGGGGATAGTCACTGGGTGTGTCGTGACCGTGACTTTTCTTGGCGTCGACGCCGGTGTCGAAGCTGGCGTCGAGTCGACAGACCCGTGTGTCGAAGGTTCCTTCGACAACGGCGTCGAAGACACCGACCTCGGCGTCAACGGAACCCTCGTCGACAGCGTCGACGGAACCTTCGAGGAAGGTTTGGAGGTCATAGTCCTACTCGAGGGTACTGCGACTCGCTGCGTTTTTGACCTTCGGGTCTTTCGACCAGAGCATCGCTCTCGGCAGTCTTCGAGGGGGTCGAGGCAGCTTTCTCGAAGACGCTCATCATATTTTTGCGGAATTCCTCCCATTAAGCCCGGGAACTATGTTTCGTGGGGCAAGGGATTCTTTTTGGCGAAACAGAGGAAGATGAAGACGGAGAAGGGGATCTTCGACGTCTCCTCTTCGAGTGCTTCGATCTCGAGGAGTGATGGGACCCACTCCGAGACCTGGAGCGCGAATGGTGACGAGGAGACGAATGTCTCAACTTCGTCGACGAAGAAGAAGCTTTAAAAGTCTTACCTTTCTCCAGCTTCCCCCTACGCTCCTTCAGGGCTTTAGCTGTCATGGACATACAGTCCTCGCACTCCGAACAATGATGTTCAGCTCCCAAACACCACAGACAAACTCTGTGAGGGTCAGTCAGCGACATCTTTTTCCCACAATCTAGGCATTTTTTGAAGCCGGATCGAGGAGTTGTCGGTTCCGACGAGGAAGCCATCGAGTACGGATCGAATAACTCGAGGTAAATAAGATTAATCTGACAAGAACTGAGCAACGGTATTCCGAGGCACTGAGTAAGCGCGGAAAAACGGAACTGAGCAACGGACGCTGCGCGCGGCCTTTATAGGCAGGATGACGTCGACGTCGATACGGCGGCTGTCGAGGGACATCGACTCGGAGGATGTCGACGCGCAGCGCCCTCTAGAGAAACAATTTTCCGAGGCCAGCAGAGCTGGAAGGAGATATCTAAGATGAGGAATACGTCGGAGGACACAATCCCTTCGAAATGTATTTATATATATATATATATATATATATATATATACACAGGGTACAAAATAGTTATATAGTCATTGGTAGCATATGTACAGGTTACAATATAGTTATACTTTTGTATTATATTACAATAAGGATGGCAGGGGGGGATGTAGCACTGCTAGTTGAGGAACATGGCCTTGAGGTTGTTGCGGAAGACAGAGATGGAATGTTCAGCTCTAAGGGTGGCCGGGAGAGAGTTCCAGAATTTTGGTGCAATGTAAGAGAAGCCTAGACCTCCAGCTGTAGCTCTCTTTATGTGTGGTATGTGTAACTGGTTGGTGTACTGGGCTCTGGTGGGGCGTGTGGATGTGCTCCTGGATAATGCTTCAGGTAGGTATGTTGGGGCGGTTTTGTATATACATCTGTGTGTGATGGTAAGGATTTTCAGAGTGATACGGTCTTTGACCTGGAGCCAACGTACTTCACGTCTGGCGTGGGATATATGGTCTCTTCTAGGGATGCTCATAGCGGCTCTGATTGCATTGGTTTGTGTAGTTTGCAGTCTTTGAATGTTCTTGGCGGAGATGCCAGCTAAGAGAGTGTTACAATAGTCGAGTTTGGCGCCTATAGTTGCTCTACCTATGGACATGCAGTTGGGGGTGGATAGGTAGGGTTTAATGGCATTGATGAGTTTGGTGCTGAATGCAGATGCAGAGGCTATTGCGCTGACTTGTTTGTTCAACGATAGATTAGCGTCAATGTGAACACCTAGAGTCTTGAGAGAGGATGATACAGAGATGGTAGTGTTGTCTATGTTGAAGTTAGCGTATTGGGGGCTTAGCTTCGTTATTGTGTTAGGTAAGCCACGAATGAGGATTTCAGTCTTCTCCCAGTTAAGACAGTCCATTGATTGCCATCCAAGCTTGGATAGTGCCATAGATGTTGTGAAGGGCTGTGGCGTCTTGGTGATAGAATCCAGATGGGGTATAAATACTTGAGTGTCGTCTGCATAGTTGGTATATGCTACACCCATGGAGTACAGTAAGTAGAAGAGGGGTTTTGTAAAGAGATAATAGAGGGTGGGGGCCGTACAAGATCCTTGGGGGACACCGCAGCTGATGGTGGTAGAGTCTGCGTTTGCTGTGTCCGAGTAGACCTTCATGGCTCTACCTTTAAGGAAGGATGTGATCCAGGATTCTGCTTGTTTAGAGACATGAGCTGCATGGGTGTGGTAAGTGTTTGGTGAACTACCAAGTCAAATGCAGCTGATAGATCGAGTAGGAGGAGCAGTGCGGGTTTGTCTTTGTCCATGATCTGTGAGATTTGAATTTTTACGTCTAATAAGGCGGATTCTGTCCCATGCCCAACACAGAATCCGGATTGTCTTTTACCTAGTATGAGTTAGCTTCTATGTATGATTGGATCTGGTTGTGAGCTGCTTTGTCCAGGATTTTTAAGAGGAACTGGACTGTCGTTATTTGTCTGTAATTGTTGGGAAGCGTTGGGTCAAGGGTGGCCTTTTTTAGGAGTGCCCGTACCCAGGCTTCCTTGAGATCATCTTCGACGGTTCCTGTTTTGAAGGATGCTTTAATGAAGGCAGTAATCAGGGGTGCTAGCTCATTAGCGCATTCCTTGATGAGTTTGGGCGGGCAGATGTCTGCTTTGCAGAGAGACGGTTTGAGGTTTTTGATGAGATTGAGGACCTCCGATTCAGTGACGTCTCTGAAAGTGAATTGAGCGTGATTGAATTTACTATCCTTGTCTTGTAAGGGGCGGTTAGTTTTTTGATTGGGGAGGGCTTCGCAATGGTTTTGGATTTTGTTCTGGAGGAGTTTTATTTTGTTGAGCATGGCGGACTGAATGCTAGCGCACCAGGCTTTGTCTTTAGTTATCTCATCAGCGATAGCTGGAGGAGTGACTAATTCATTAAAGATTACAAATAATTCTTTAGCTTGGGAGTTGGACTTTGAGATCCTGTCATTGAAGGAGTTGGATTTAGCCGCTAAGATGGCTTTTTTATATTGGAGGGTTTTTTGTTTGAAGAGGCTCTTATTTAGGTCACTGGGATCCGTTTGCCAATTTTTTTGCGACTGACGCTTTTGGTTTCGGTGGGTTTGGAGTTCATCTGAGAACCAAGAGTTGCAGTGGAATGATTTCTTTTCTTTCTTATTTTCAAGAGGGGCTATGGCGTTTATGGCATTGGTGAGAGTCTCATTAAAGATAGCTGATAGTATGTTAAGGTCCTGAGATAAAGGTGGTGCTAGGCAGGGGTTTTTGAGGTGAGGACGCAGGTTGTCTGCGTTGAGTTTTTTTTAACGTCTTTTTGTGGCAGGTGGTGCATAGGTGAGATTTTTTTGGTTTGGGGTTGGTGGAGATAAGGAATTCGATGCACGTGTGGTCTGTCCATGGGAGGGGAGTATTTGAGGTAATGTGGGAATCACATGGGTCAGTGGGGTGGGGGAAGTACGATAGTTTAGTCTATGTTCCCCCTGGGAGTGATGCTCAACTGGAGGTACTCCTGGGGAGGTGGTCCCCAAACCTGAGCAGCGACGACCATCTAGGGAGAACTCAGCATAAAAAAAACCCATCCCATTCTTGTACCTCAGCACCAGGCTTCAGTATCTTTGAACCCTTCTGAATATACCCGGATAGCAGACATTCCAACAACTACTGAGACGAGGAAGACGAGGACGACCTAGTAAAGATCTCAGGAGCTAATAAAAAAGTGCTGGAGCAAGAAAGATCCTTCAGGAGAACTGTAATGCACAGTCTAGTCTTCCTAATACCTTTCAAATAAGGAAAGAAGACAGACTGACACCAAGGTTGAAGCCAACCCTGTCGATGCCAGGAGCTGGAGGAGGCTGCAGCGTGGGAGACAGGCTCACTGGAGGATCGGGACGCTGGCGGAATAGACAAGGTGTCTGTTCAGTCTGAATGAGACAGACTGAGATCGCAGCTCCCGGATGAGCAAGAAGCGGGGTCAGTCCCTTCCTTGGGGCACTGCAAACGGGGAACGAATACCGCTGCTAACGGAGACGCCCGTCAGAGGAGTAGAGACTCCTTGGGTGCTGTTCCTGATGGAAGAGGAGAATCCCCAAGCACAGAATGCACAGGAAGGCGTCGTCCTACAGGGTCCTATGTAGAAGGACCGCCAGACTCCCAAGAGGATCCCCAAAGCCGCGAGAGACAGCGTAGAGTGAAGATACCGAAGGGAAGCTGGCAGGGCTTACGGAGAAGCCTGTTATCAATTCCCTGATTCAGAATCTTAGGAATAGGGCTGCATTGGTCGCTGAAAGTAGTAGAGGCTTTTTTGAAGGAGGGTCTGGGACCCTGAACTGGGAAATAAGAAAGTTGTCGGCAAATCACTATGCTGGGCAGGAGATATGATATGAAATATGATATTATGTTTTATTTATATTGCGCTCATACACAAGTGTTTCATTCAGCGCACGACCAAGCAAAGGGAGGGGAACAAGGGAGAACAAAAATAAACTCTTACTATGCCCTTTGACATTAAGAATGCGCAAGTGCATGGAAAAGGGAAAGGGGGAAAGTGCGTGGAAGGGGAAGATGTGGAAAGTGCAGAACAGAAGAGAGAACAGAATAAATAATAAGTGAAATAAATAAATAATGCAGTGAAAAGTGATAATGCAGCCAGCAAGTGGCAAGTGCTTGATTAGTCAGATAGGGTATATCTGATAAGTGCAGAAGAATAGGGGACTGTATGGGTACAGATACAGATCCCAGTACCAGGGGTGACCAGGATGCGGTGCAGGAGGGAGGCAGGGTGAGCAGGTACCTGGGCCCGGGGGACAGAGGGTGGCCAGGTGCACGGTGCCGAGAGAGAGAGAGAGAAGCAGATCAGCAGGGGAGAAGAGGGCCAAATGCAGAAGCGAAGAGGAAGGTCTTGAGGTGCTTCCGGAACCGGAGATGGTTCTCCTCAAGTTTCAAGGTGGATGAGAGGCTGTTCCAAAGGGAGGCCCCAGCCAAAGACAGATCTGCCCCCAGGTCGTTTCTTTGAAAAACGACCGACCCTGAGGGAGGTAGAAGTAGATGAGTGAAGGGCTCGAGAGGGGAGGTATTTACAGAGGGATTGTTGAAGGTATTTTGGACCCAGGCCCCAGAAAGCCTTGTGGACAATGCAGAGGGTTTTAAATGTAATCCTTGCATCCAATGGTAGCCAGTGAAGGGATTTCAGAGCTGGAGAGATACGATCCCAGGGCTTGAGGCCAAGGACAAGTCTTGCAGTCTTGTTCTGGATTAATTGTAAAGGGCGAAGAGTGGAGGCAGGTAGATTTAGAAAGAGGCTGTTATAGTAATCCAAGCTAGAGAGAACCAGAGCTTGGGAGACCATGAGCTTCTGAGGGAAGGAGAGGAAATTCAAAGTACCTCTAAGGAGGTGCAGTAAGAAGTTTGACTTTTTAGAGATGTCAGAGATGTGTGCAGAGAAGGAAAGTGTGGAGTCAAAGATGACCCTGAGATTCATAGCCACACAAGTAGGGGCAGGAGGAGGGCCAAGGGAGGACAGACAGAGAGTGAAGGGAAAGGATGGTGAAGGTGTACCAATGAGGAGGATCTTAGTCTTGTTAGCATTTAGACAAAGACCGTTGGCAGCACACCAATTTTGAATGGAGATTAGGCAATCAGAGATGAGGGAAGGAGAGGAGGTGGCTGAGGGAAGCCTGAAAATGAGCTGGGTGTCATCAGCATAGCACTGGAAGTTTGAGCAGAAAATGGAAATGCAGTAGGCGAGAGTTGCCAGGTATTGGTTGAAAAGCCCAGGCGAGAGGTTCGATCCCTGGGGAACACCACAGGTAGAGGGGAATAGAGGATAGGCAGGACCCTAGTTTTATCTGGGAGGGTCGATCAAAAAGGTAAAAGGTCAGCCAGGCCAGAGCCTGATCAGTGAAACCCAGGTTGTCATAGAGACGATTGAGCAGAATAGTATGGTTGACCGTGTCGAACGCAGAGGAGAGATCAAGTAGGATGAAGACGGAGGGAATTTTAGAGTCAAGGTTAGAGAGCAGGTCTTCACGGATGTTCAGGAGAGTGAACCCATTATAGTGGGAATCTGGGAAAAGAACAGAAGATTGAAATAAGTTTGGTACATGGCAGGGGAGTAAGTCAGATATTCCCCCAACCAAGGGAACATGGGACTGAGAACCCACATTAAGGAGAACCCACATTAAGGAAAAACAAAGCCGTGAGAAGACAAGGAAAGAAAGTATCCCATTTAGCCGTGTGAATGTTTGTTAAGACAAGTGACGGTGTTGGACAGGTTAGTGAACCCAGCCTGTCAAACATCAGGGGAAGGGAGTAATTCCCCCCGATAGTGTCAAGTGTGGAAAACTGAGAGCAAAGTCTGTAAATGGCCCAAGGAAGAAGGGCATCCTGAGAGTCCCATGAACTTTGTGAAACCAAGAGTGTGGAAGACCAGAGGAAGGGAGGCATTCCCCCTGTTGTGTTTTGGACATTGTATAAAGTCAAGAGAAGGGAGGCATTCCCTTGACACGCTGAAAAAGGTGTGCAGAAGGAAAGCATTCCCCCTCATCCTGTGCGGATTGTGTTGCAAAAAACCTAAGAAAGGTTAGGGGAGGAGACATTCCCCAGACAGTGGCAGAGGAAAAGTTTGTGAAGATTTATATGAGTGGAACTCCAAGATCTCAGAAGAACTTTGTTTTGAACTATTATTCTAAATTTCTAATTTGCCTCTAGCCAGAACTGAGAGAAAACCCTTTCCAGAAGAAGGGAGCGACTCTTCTGGACCAAGAAGAGCCCCCCTGTTTTCCCTCAATATCTATAGTGTTAGGGACAGAGTTCGGGATTTTTGGACACAAGACGATGGACTTTTCAGTTGGACATCCTGACCGTTTCATTAGTATTTTGTTGAGGCAGAGAAACCCCTCACACATGGGGCTAGAGAGATTTCTCTTTCCATTTTCAATAAAAACCTTTGAATATGCCACCTTTGTGTCAATCTCAGACTTCTGTACCTTTACATTACACTCACATCCCTTTGCTTGCATGCATGCACACCTATACATAAACCTTTTTCACACTTACATTGCTGGTGACACCTCAGCTATGGCTCCTGCACCACCCCAGATGGCCTGCTTTGACCCAGGCTACTGTCAATCAGGGGAACATTCTTTTTACCAAGTTTACTACCAGGCAAAGAGGCAGTGGGGCAAGACCTCGGATGCCCTGTCAGCCTCCTAATTAAGACATGTACTACTTCAACATGGTGTTCAGAACGCTCCATGGCCAGAACAAAATGTTTTTTGCCTGGGATGCACCCCTGTGCTGCATCATGTCGTACCCCAAGGTCACAAGGCACCACACAATGGCACAGTTCCCTATTGCCTGTGTGCAGCACAGAGCAGCACTGGTAGATGAAACTGAAAGATGTAATTTCTGAATTTGAAGCAAAACATGCATCTTCTTTTCTCTTAGCGTGCAAAGCAAAGGTGGCCTTCACCACAACATACAAGCCAGCACTGATCACATTGTTTTCTGTATTTCACACTGCTTTCAGCTCAATAAGCAGAAAATGCAAAATGTATTTATCGAAGAAAGCAACTGCTGCTTACCTTTCTTAAATTTCTGCTCTTTATGCCTGAAGAAATGTATAATGTCTTTCGGATTAGCAACCCTATCCACAAATTTCTGACTGAATCGAAGTGCATTAAAGGGTTCGAAACCACCACTGTAATCCACCTAAAAGTGTGCATATTCAACAGAAAAGAAAAAGGTTGGCCAAATAGAAGAAATGGAAAGGAATACACACATTTGTAAAGTACATTAAGTGAGCATCTAATTCAGGAAGGTGGTGTTAAGGGACCATGAAACTATAACCAAGCATTCCTAACATGTTGATAACATCATAAACTTATCAACATAGTGATTTCAATTTAGCTTAACTTACAGAGATGGATTGATGGCCAGAATGTCATACTAAGAATAACAGTAACAAATAATAACTAACAGTAACAAATAAGGACAACACCACTTACGGACACCAAAGAGCTACATTTCCCCACATACTACTGCTCAATCCATAGGCAGCATGTATATATCAAACTACTTTGGTGGCCCATTTACCATATGAATGTCATATATAGTTGCTTAAAGTGCCTCACTTTTTCCAATCAGTTATAATATTAACAAACCCCACCAGAGATTCCTTGTTGAACACATCTATTTTCAGGATCATCTAATGTAATCTAGGTCATCTGCCTTTCAGCCAGAACCCAAAAGAATAGTTATTTTCAAAATTATATTATTTTGCCCACTCCATAAGAGGTGTGGAACGACCTGCTGCTCCTTGATGTCCGCCTGTGTTTTTCTTTCTCTGACAGAGACCCAAGAGGGCTGGGATCAGCAGGCTACCAATATCATCTCTATCGAGGTAGGTGGGAATCCCCTTTTACAGGGGGGCGGGAGGTTGGGGATCCAGAACCAGCAGTAGTTTAGTCTAGTCTAGACTAGTCTAGTCCTGGGGGCAATGCACAGCCACGCAAGCCCCAATTCCACCCACTGTGCCGAAATGCTTGTTTTTTTTTTAAACTCTTTATTGTTTTACAACAATTAACCAACACAACAACAAACAAAACATAACAATCACACTGGCACTTCTTTGTGGATTCCGCCTCGTATCCTCACTTATCGTGGCACGATTCCATGGCGTGCCACTCTGGACGGTAACCATCCGTCCTATCCAATACCATATCAGTTTTATATCCCCTGTGTTGGGGGTGTCCTGTCCTTTTGCGGGGGGTCCATCAGTACCGCTTCCTTCTCCTTGTCCAAACAAGCCCTGTATTAAAGAGTTCAATGCACGTATCTTGTGCCCACCCTCCCCCTATCCCCTCTGCACCGCTCTAGTCCACACTACTGTCTCCGCCAGTGACCATTTCTTGGGATTCGTCCACCACGAGCCTATGCTCGGTCCCGAGCTGGAGTTCCATGCCATTGCTATGCTTCTTTTTGCCAAGATGCTCACCAGAACCTTCATTTTGGCAAGATGTGTTCTCTGCCTCCCCTAGGGAAGAGGCCCAATTGGTACGACTCTGGTGTCCATGCTCGCATGTGAAGTCCACCCTTTCTTTGATCCCCCTCCCAAAATATCTTTATCACTGGGCAGGTTCCAAACATGTACAGTATGTCGGCTTCCTTCTCGGCGCAACATGGGCAGCCCCGGGGCTCCCCAATCTTCATTGCAGTCATCCCCCTGGGTGTGAGATATGCTCTGTTCCTGCCTGAATCTTGCATTCCTAGACACTTTCTTCGGGTATCGCAAGACTGGAATCCATTCCTGGTTGCTGATGGGCCTCTGGAGTTCCTTCTCCTATCGGTCTCTTATTTCCAGCTCCCGTTCAATGTTAGATTTCAGCAATTGTTCGTACAGTCTAGAGACCGCATGTCCCCCTTCTGATACATCATACCACGCGTCCAGCCTCCACTCCGAGTCCTCATCTTCCGGCCATTCCAGCTACCTTCCCTTTATTGTCTCGACCATGCGGTTGTATAGAACAAACTGACCACCGCGTATATCATGCTCCTCCATCAAGTGTCGGAATTCCACCCATTGACCTTCTTTCCTCAGGTCCCCTATCTGAGCTACACCCTTTGCTTCCCACTGGGATCGGTATGTTGCGAGGGTCCCTGTAACTACACCCATGAACCCTGCAAGAGGGATCTGTGCCGAGCAGGGGTTCTGCTCCCCCTGAAGTTTCCATGCTTTGTTCCACAAGGTCAGGCCCAGTTTGACTGTGTTGGGTACGGTCCTGGTCAGGGGCTTGTCGATCTATAACAATTCCCTCAGATAATATAGCTTCAATGCCGGCTGGAGAGTAGTGAGTCTATTGATGTTTCATACCCTAGCAATCTAACCACAAACTGTAATTGTCCTGCAAAATAGTATTGTTCAAAGTCTGGCAGTCTGACACCTCCTGCTTCATAAGCCATTTGTAAGGTGTTTAGGGCAGTCCTGTTCCTCTCCCCACCCCATCCCACCCCACCCCACAGTTCTCGTGCCATTGTGTTCAGTCACATGAAGAAGGCCTTAGGTAAAACGTGTGGGGTCTTAGTGAAATAGTATAGCATGCGTGGCAATACCGTCATCTTCAGTAGGGCCGACCTCCCCATCATCCCCAAAGGAAGGGTCTTCCAGAAGGTCATTGCCTTCCGTGTCTTATCGAAGGCTCCCAGTGTGTTGGATTTGTGTGTGTCCTTGGTGTCATGGTGTACCTCTATCCTCAAATAACGGAAGGATTTTGGTGCCCATGTGAGTCCCGGTCCGGCAATTGGCTCGAGGGGACCCACCTTAGATCAGCCAGGGGGAAAAGAGAGGACTTGTCTTTATTGATGGCTATACCTGAAAGTCTGGTATATGCGTGATTGCTTCCAGTAAGCATGGCAGGTGCTCCCGCAGGTTCCACACAAAGAGGAGCATATAGTCAGCGTATAATGATATAATGATATTTGATGTATAATCCCATCTGTATCTATCCCAGTGTCCTCGTATTCTGCCCTCAGGAAAACTGCCAGCGGCTCGAGGACCAGTATATACAGCATTGATGGCAGCGGGCATCCCTGCTTTGTGCCTCTATAAATCCTCCATACGCCTGAGATATGCCGTCCAGATTTGACTCTCACTCTGGGGTTTTTATATAGCAACTCCTCCCAGCGGCAGAACCTCTCCCTCATCCCAAAGTGGGCAAGGACTTTCAACAACCACTCCCAATTCACAGAGTCGAAAACTTTAACAGCGTCTAGTGATGCTATTGCACATTTGCCCCGTCTGCTGTTTGTCTGGTACACCACATGGTGGAGTCTTCGCAGATTCCACGTCGTGTTCCTCCCTGGGACATATCCCATTTGGTCAGTGTGGATTAACATGGGTATCACCCTTTTAAGCCGGTTGGCTAGCACTGCTATAAGAATTTTGGAGTCCTGTTTAATGAGGGAGATCGGCCTATAGGATGCGCACTCTAATGGTGACTTCCCTGGTTTGAGGATTGGTACAATTACCGACATACTGTCAGGCAACTGCCCCTTTTCATATGCCTCTTGATATGTTTCCAGCAGTCTCGGTGCTAAGGTACTCTTGTATTCCTTGTAAAACTCGCCTGGGAGCCCGTCGGGTCCAGGGGCTTTGCCCAATGGCAGCCCAGAAATCACAGTCTCCAGTTCCTCCAGGTAAGGGGAGCTCCCAGTACCTGAACCTGGTCTTCCGCTAGCTTTGGTAGTCTAATCTCAGACAGGACGTCCGCTATATCGCCCATTTCCCCGCTGGGTTGGGAGCATACAATTTCTCATAGAATTGTGAGAATAAATCGTTAATGCCTTCGTGGGTCCTGACCTCCTCCCCCGCTTCGTCTCTTATCGCATTAATAGGGTCCCTCCTGCCTTCCTGCTTGGTGAGCCAGGCCAAAAGCGGGCTGGGTTTATCCCCTTCCACATGCAATCTCTGTATATACTTCACATAATCCAATTTCCCCAGTCTCTCCCAGATTGTGACACATCTCATTCTCAACTCTGTGAGTTCTGCGGGTTCCTCCCCTGCCAAGCCTGCTTGGTGTTTAGCCAGCTCTATCTCCCTTTCCACCTCCCCCAGTTCCGCCATGGCACCTCCTCTTAGACCGCCCGTTTTCCCCATCGCAGCACCCCCTTATCACCACTTTGAAGGCGTCCCAGATCGTACCGGTGCTCTCTACACTTCCCACGTTGGGCTCAAAGTAATCTACTATCACGTCTTGCATGTATTCCTGGAAGTCGCCCTCCTTCAATGCCTCCGCTCTAAACCGCCACGTTGGTATTGGGGCCTTTTTAGAAGTATGTGCCCAGGTTGCTAGCAATGGTGCGTGGTATGACAATCTTCGTGCCCTAATATGTATCCCCGAGAATTCCCTCAAAGATTCAGTGCCCGTGAATAAGTAATCTATGCATGTAAATGTCGTGTGGGTGCGCTATAGTGTGTGTACCCTCTCCCCTGTCCATGTACCTTCCTGCAGACATCCTCCAGATGCAGTTGATTCAGGATCGTTTGTAGGGCCTTCACTAGCGTGCTGGTTTCCTGTATTTGTCATCAGATCTGTCCAGGAGCGGGTCGAGAGTGCAGTTAAAATCACCTGCCCAGATGAATGTCGCCTCCCTGTATTGGCCCAATTTGGGTGCAATTTTCTTGAAGAACTCTGTTGTGTTATGATTTGTAGCATATGTATTTATCAAGCATATTTCTCTGTTCTCCAGCATTCCATGCACCAACACAAATTTGCCTTCCGGGTCTCTTTCTTGCTTTAGCAATTGAAATGGGACCCCCGGGGCAACCCATATCAGGAAACCCCTAGCATAATTGGAGTATGTCGCACTGTACATTTGGCCTCCCTGTTTCTTAGCCACTTTGGTTTGCTTCTCAGGTGTTAAATAAGTCTCATGTAACAATGCTACTTTGATCTTCATCCTGTTCAGCCAGGCATATACTTGGAGTCTCTAGACGTAAGCGTTAAGTCCTCTGACGTTCCAGATTGCAATGGTCACCTTGTCCAGGCCCATTTTAGTGGTATACTCTGTATGGCGGCCCCCTTCATGTCCTTCCACTGCGCCGCCTGCCTAGTGCTCCACTTCCTAACCCCAGTTCGTGCCGCCCTGCCTCCCCATGGGCATAGGTAATTCTTCCCAGCACTAATGTTGTTGGCACGTACCACGGGCTGTGGAATTTTTCTCGGGCTTGCTTCATTTGATTCATATCAGTTCCATCACCACACCCGCCATGCCTTATACTTCTTTGTATGCTGTTTCCTCCACTTTCCGTGCCTTTCGCCAACCAACCAAACAACTGACTAACTACAACTATTAAACAAACGCCCAGCCACCCTCCCCGTGAACGGGCCCGCTGCTTCTCTTGCTCCACCCACCGAGGTGGGACCATCCTGCCGCAGCATGATCCCTTAAAACTGACATCCTAACTAGTAAGTCTTGGGGTTGCGTGTCCTGTCGCCATCTGCGGTAATACCGAAAGTCGTTGCTCCTTTAGTTATATTCCATCTGGCTTTCGTGATGTCTATGGTGTCGGAAACATCTTCCCATGGTAGGCTCACTCCCGCTGTCCCCTAGGTAGATTCCCTTTATTGTCAACATTTCTGGGTCTCCCTTGCGGGATACCCTATTGGTCCATCCATGCTTGGGCCTCTGTTGTCTCAAAGAAGTATGATCTGCCCTCTTGTATCACCTTCAGTTTTGTTGGGTACAGTAGCACATAACGTATAACCGCTGCTTTGAGGCGTTCCTTGGTGGGGCCATAGCGTGCGCGTTGTCTCTGGACCAGGATTGATAGTCCGGGTAGATCGTTATTCTGGAGGAGTTCCTAGTTATTACTCCCCCTTCTCTAGAGAATGTCATCATTTTGTCTCGATCTTTAAGTTCATGATTCTTGCAATTATTGATCTCGGGGGGCTCTTGGTTGGGGCCTTCTGGTCAGGGCCCTATGGGCTCTCTCAACTGCAAAACCTTGGGACAGTACTCCTACCCCGATCTCCTGCAGCAGGAGATTCTCAACATAATTTGTGGGGTCCTGACCCTTTTCCCCCTCTGGTTGTCCAACAATCCGGATATTATTCCTTCAGACCCTCCCTTCTGCGTCCTTTGCCCTCTGTTCCAGGATCTTCACCTGTCGTAGCACATCTGACATTTGGGTCTGGGGGGTTGCAACGTCGGTGGTGTTTTGCTGTACCTGTTGTTCCGCCGTAACCACACGGTCTGCCAGGGTCCGTACGTCTTGTCGGAGGAGGCCCACATCCACCATTACTGTATACATCTTGTTTTCCAGGGAAGCCTTCAGGGTCACTATGGCTTCCAATATTGGGCTCTCGCTCTCACCCTTCTCCTGCTGTACAGCGCTAGACGAGGCCTTGCTTGCCTCCGGTGGAGTGGGTTAGCCCTTGTCTGACTTCCTGGCAAAGGATTTGATGCTGGTTCGCTTGCCTCTTCCCCCTTTTGGTTTACTTGACATTCTTTACTGGTCGACATAGCGCCGTCCTCCCCCCTCCTTCACCTTGTCAGGCGGCCCTCAAAGCTTCCTCTCTGTTCTCGCTGCTCAGATGCCGCTATATTGCTCTGTGGGTGGGTTGTGCTCTCCCACGTCCACCAGCATCTGCCTGTCGTCTGCCTGTCGTTGTTGCTTAGCCTTTAGTATCTGCTGGTCGTGGTCCTGCTCCTCCTTTTACCACTCGTTGCAGGTTGGGCGTGTCAATGTCCAAAGTGTGATTGGGGCATGGGAGGCGCATGCTCCTGCTGCCCTCTTCTTACTCTGTTTCTCACTATGGAACTCTGAGTGGGTTGCGTTCTCCCACGTTGTTGTGTCTTTTTCATCGACTTCTGTGTCCTCGCAGCACTTGACGACACTCCTTTTCTTACCCCGCTAGGTAGCGAAGGTCCTCTTGTTGTGCGCTTGTCCCTGTGCCTCCAGATGTTTCTCACCGACACTTTACCCGTGGTTATGTGGGTCCGCCCAGTTTCTGTTTCAGCCCCTGGATTACTTGGACCTGCCAGTACTGTTCTATGTCCAAGGTGCACCCCACCCTCGGTCTCCCTCTGTGCCTCTAGGTTCGGGTAAAAGTTAATCTCTCCCTGCCCGGCTTTGTTCCCTTCACAGAAGGATATCCCTCACAGCGTCCGTGCCTTCTGCTCCCTGCTGTGTTGCTCAGCGAGTGGGCTGTGCTTTCCCATGTCCACCAGCAGCCACCCTGCGTTTTTTATCTTGTAGAGCCCTCCAGGGTGGCAGTTTGCTGTGTATAAGTCCTGTATGGTGGCTCCTCATCAGCAGCAGCGCTCTGCAGATAGTGTCCGCCTACTCAGATGGTGTGTTTATTTACTACGTGTGTGCGTCTGTGCTACTAAGCCCATTCCAGCTGATATAGTTCAATGTGCCGCATGAGCACTGTGGGTTGTGTCCCCACACATCGATTCAATGCCTGTGTTTGCATGCATTATTCATTCTCCCCAGCGCTGCAAGTCCCATTTACCTCTTCACTTGATGTGCCTGCAGGCTTCCTGGTGTAAATTGCCTCCGGTCTGGGCCAGGACCTATGCAGACTCTTCTTGCCGCACTGTTGCGTGCAGCACTCTCCCCACAGGTCTGTGCCACTGCGACGGTGTCCCCTTCTCCCTCTTTCAGCACCCCTATCGAGTGCTATTACGCCCTGCAAGGTAGGGTCAGGATCTCCATGTGCGCCGCGGATGCGTGCTGTGCCCCTCTCGTTATGTGGACTGGGGGGGAATTGTCTCACGATACATGGGCCCCTGCCAGGGTCGTTCATGCAGCGTGGGCCTCGCGCCGGGTTCCACAAAGTTTAATGCCCACATCAGGTGTTCCTCACCCTCTCCTCCAGGTGGGGAGCCCCCCGCCACCAACCTCTGTCAGGTCAGCCCAGGCTGAAGTCTGCCTCCCCCGAAGGGGAAGGGGGGAAACCGCAGATCCCCTCGCGTCCTGCTGCATGCCCCCAGCTCCCCAGCCAGGGCTGTCCAACCCGATCTGCACTGGAGCCCGCTGCATCCCTCTCCAGAGCACGGGGGCCGGAACTAGGTTGCCTCCTCTCACCAGCTCCTTTCTTCTTGGTGGTCCAGCGTCCCGTGCCCCACTCCAGCGCTGGGCTGCTGATGATGATGATGATGCAGCCGCTCTCTCCTACCCGCGTCCCCCTATCCTGAGGACTGTGCTGTAGCTGCTGCTCCCAGCGTATTCCTGGAGCACTCCCGCCACCCGGCTTCTGTTGTTGGGCTGCCGCCTTGTAGTTCTACTGCCCAGCAGTCGCCATCAGGTCCCTCTGTGCGGACCCCTCATCTTGCGCCCGCCATCTTGGATTTGGCAGGTGAAGTCTTAACTTCGGATTTTCATATGATTCCTTCTCAAATTCTTCTCAGCAGTCACCCCAGCTGATCTCTGGATGTTCCGACATGAGTTTTATACCAAATCCTGCAAGCTTGCTCGGATTTCTTTCAGGATCATTCAGGAGCTCCTGAGCCTAGCCTCCTACAGCATGGTCACCAAGCCACGCCCTTGTTTGCAGATTCCTATATCCAGTTTGCATGCATGTTTCAGAAACTGGCCAGTGTCTCTCTTAATTGCATAACTCTCAATGAGAAATAAGATCTGAATGGTTACCAGAGGGCTGCAGTGAAGAGAAAGAGAGAAAGAGAGAGAGAGAGAGAGGGAGAAAGAGAGAGAGAGAGAGAGAGAGAGAGAGAGAGAGAGAGAGAGAGACAGAGAGAGAGAGAGAGAGGGCGAGAGGGCGAGAGAGAGAGAGAAAGAGAGAGGGGGAGAGAGACCGACCCACAGGGAAACCGTCAACTGAGACCGCAAAGTCCTAAGGCGGAAAGCACTGCACAACAAAAACCAACATCTGAGGGATGCATACGGCTGAAGCAGTAAGAGAACCCTGAGGTTCCCCCTGCCGCCTGCAATCATCCGGACATAATCCTGGTTGCAGTGCCGATTACTGGCCCACAGGTCAGTTCCGAGCAACGGAAAGCGAGCTGCACCTGGTGCAGGCCCCCATTTAAGGCTGGGACCAAGATTTGCAGTGGAATCTGGTCCGAAGGGGAAAGGCGTGCAGAGCAGTGGCAGCAAATTAAAATGGCCACCCATTAATGTTGACACCGCTGGGGAGAGCAGAGAGTGGTGGCCCCTGTCGAGGGAGGCAGAGCCGAGCCGGCCCTCTTTGTGCAGACGCCCACAGAGCCTTCAGGGCGCAGCACCACCGGCGTAACAAGCAGCTGCCTTGCACTGCCGGGACTCGGCTGACAGCAGGTTCCCGTGCCGCAAGGCACACAACAGGGAGGCGCTGAGCCGCACAGCCTGGTTGGCTGGCGCGGCAGTGACTGGAAAGTGAATTGCAGCGGCCCCTTACTTGCATCTAAAGACGACTTCCGGGGGACGTGGAAGAGGGTGCAGACACCATTTCCCAAATCTGCGGTCCTGCAGCTTCTTGGCGACTGGAGTTCCCCCATCTCATGGGTGGGCACGAGTGAGAGCGCACGCTGTTGAAGACCATATGCCGGGTGGTGAGACCACCAAGGACTGCGGGAGGACTCGCCTTGTATCCACGCACAGACAGCTTGCGATCTGCAGGGACCCGGAGCAGCACGAGTGAGTAACCTTGTCCCGAGAAGGAGGTGCATCCGGCATCACGGCTGGGCAGTGACCCTGGAGACTTACAGGTTGCAAGGTGGAGGCAAGGCAGGGAGGGACACCCCCTGTCACATTGTTCAAAGAAAAACCCAAGGCCTTCTCAGAGGAGGAGGGCCGGGGTGGTATCACCAAGATACTAGGAGGAGGGCCCACGGATCAAACACCATAAGTGGCTGCTAAGAGACATCACCCTGCATGACAGGGGTGCAAGACTAGAGCCAGAGGGCAGACTGGTGGCGGAGTGCAGTGAGAGCCGCCTCACGAAGAAAAGGCTGCTGGCCAATTAACCTGCTCATGGTGAGGCATGGGGCTGCAAGACTGGCGACCCCATAGCAAGCAGCATAAGGAACCCCATGACACATGCAGGCAATTGAGTGAAATAGGACCACAGCCCACAGCCCATCTGGGGTTGCTAGCGGTTAACCGGTTGGCAGACAGGCAGACGATGAGGATCCCACCACATAGACCCCTGCAAGTACCCAGAGCATGGTGGAGGTATGGCAGGAACTCAAACTGACCCTGTAGGACAAGGGAATCCTGGAGTCCCGAGTCGAGGGGCATCTCAGGAACTGCCAAGATCAGCTCCGATCAGGCATTTGGCATTGCCCCCCAGACAGCTGGTAAATGGGTGGGGGAACTCCCTTGGCAGTGACAACAACCAGGACAAGAGATCGGCTTGCTCCAATCGACCAGGTGGGTGAGCAGACCATGATGGGAGAGAAAAGCAGGCAACCCAAGACTGAAAAATACACAGCCCCAATGCTGCATGCACACCTTCTCCAAGGACCTCGCCTAACCCGCCCACCCCCCAACAGCAAGATGTGCAGACAACTAATTTGGAGGGTAGGATTGCCGAAGTCCTGCAGGTGGTACCGAGCTCCAGGACGGCCTTATAAGACAATGCATTACTTACCGTAAAAGCATTTCTGATGGTTGTATCTGCTTAGATTCACATGCTGTGCATAGGTCCGACATCCAGTGGTCACTGCGGAGTATTGCATTCTGTTTTTCGTAGTCGAAAAGGGGACGTCGACAAGGCGTGTCTGTAACACTATCCCTATAGTGACGTGTTGTACCCACAATCCCTCACGCGTCGAGGTCCCTCTGTTTGTATTTTTCTGCCCTGAGGGAGCCTTCTAGACGTGAGTGAGTACAGAAAAGAGAGAAATATAGAAAGATGTCTATGTTCCTTCCATCCAAGCGGGGAGGAAGGGTGGGCGCATGTGAATCTAAGCAGATACAACCATCAGAAATGCTTTTACGGTAAGTAATGCATTGTCTTCTGATGTTTGTTAATCTGCTTAGAATCACATGCTGTGCATAGACTAGCGAGCAGTACCCGGAGTTGGTGGTGGGTTATGAGAAGAAACAGTAGAGAAAAGATGTCTTAATACTGCCTGCCCCACCTGGGAGTCAGATCTAGAGTGTGCATCTAGACAGTAGTGTTTTGTAAAGGTGTGCACAGAACTCCAGGTAGCCGCTTTGCAGATGGACTCAAGGGGAACATTTGCAATGAATGCTATGGACGCCCCCGTGCCTCGAGTAGAATGTGCTCTTGGCCTAAAGGGCAGTTCTCTCTTAGCAAGAGTATAGCAGAGAGTGATGCATTGAACAATCCATCTAGAAATAGTGGACTTTGAAACTGCATCTCCTTCTCTTCCTGCTGCCACCGAGACGAAGAACTGATTAGTCTTCCTCAGTGGTCTGGTTCTTTCCATGTAGAACATGACCACCGTGCGGACATCTAGTGTGTGCAGAGTCCTCTCTCCCAAGTTGGAAGGGTTTTGAAAGAACGCTGGTAGTTCTATCGACTGGTTTAAGTGGGATTTTGAGATGAATTTTGGGGCAAACCTTGGGTGAGTGCGTGGAACCACTTTATCTTTGTGAACTGTAACAAAGGGGTCTAGAACAGAAAGAGCCTGTAGTTCACTTACTCTCCTGATGGAGGGGATAGCTATTAGAAAAGCAGTCTTAAGAGTGAGGTCTTTAAGAGATGCTTTGTGCATGGGTTCAAATGGTGAGCCCATGAGTTTGGTAAGTACCACGTTAAGGTCCCATCCGGGAGCTGGGTCAGCTACCGGGGGGGTGAATTCTCTTTATTCCCTCCATGAAGGCCTTTATAAAAGGGGTCTTCCTCCACGACACTGAGTTGGGAAGTGGTGTATGCAGAAAGTGCCGCTAGGTGGACTTTAATGGAATTGAACACTAGACCTGAATCCAATAAGTGGGTCAGGTATAGAATAATATGTGTGGGAGAGCAGTCAATTGGGTTGATGCTCTTTCCTCTGCACCAAATGACAAATCTCTTCCATTTGCTAGAATAGCAGTGGCGAGTGTTAGGTTTTCTGGCCTCCCTGAGGATGTCCATGCATCTCTGCGGGAGCTGTAGATGTCCAAATTCTATGATCTCAGGAGCCAGGCTGCTAAATTCATGTTCTGGGGGCATGGATGCAAAGTCCTGCCCCTGTCTTGTGACAGCATGTTGTACGGGCAGGGGAGTTTCACTGGGGGAGATAGAGACATCTCCATCAAGTGAGCAAACCATGGCTGCCGGGCCCACATAGGAGCCACCAGTATCATGGTTACTTGTTCCTGGTGCATCTTGTGCACTACCTTGTTGAGAAGGGGAGTCGGGGGAAAAGCGTAAACAAATCTCCCTGACCATTGAATCGACAGACCGCTCCCCTTGGATTGGTTCTGGGGGTACCTGGAGGCGTAACTTTGGCATTGTGAGTTCTCCAGGGTTGCGAACAGGTCTATTTCTGGGAACCCCCATTGCGTGAAGACGTCGAAGACGATGTCTTTGTGCAGTCGCCATTCGTACTCTTCGGGCAGGGGGAAATCTCTGCTGAGTTTGTCTGCCAGCAGATTGAGTTCCCCTGGTACATGTTGTGATAGAAGGAACATATTCTGTTTGAGAGCCCACTTCCATATGTTTTGGGCCAGTTTGGACAGTCCTGGAGAATGGGTTCCCCCCTGTTTGTTGATGTAATACATGGCTGTGGTGCTGTCTGTAAGGACCATCACTGTCCTGCCCTGTAGGTGTTCCTTGAAGGCTTTTAGCGCCTTGAACACCGCTTGTAGCTCCAGAAGATTGATGTGTTTGGATGCTACGTTCGGAGTCCACTCCCCGTGAGCAGTTTGATGGGATAGGTGAGCCCCCCATCCTGTGAGGGATGCGTCTGTGGTTAGAGTGGCTTCCGCCGCGGGTGTGGCAAAAGGTTTCCCTTTTTCTAGGTTTTCCTTTGTCCACCACCGTAGCGAGAGAACTAAGGCCTGCGAGACCACAACTAGGTCGTCCCATAGTCCGCTGGCCTGGCACCACTGGCTGTTGAGCCACTCCTGCATTGGGCGCATGCGCAGGCGTGC
This sequence comes from Ambystoma mexicanum, assembly GCF_040938575.1. NCBI lineage: Eukaryota > Metazoa > Chordata > Amphibia > Caudata > Ambystomatidae > Ambystoma > Ambystoma mexicanum. The sequence goes on along the minus strand of NC_090941.1, from coordinate 844,708,654 downwards.
GTGAGGTACCAAATAAATACACGACGCCATCATGCCTAGCAAGCGCATTGCTTTGCGTACCGTCACCTCTCGACCGGCCACATATTGAGGGATCTGAAACAACATGTTTTGGACCCTCTCTTTGGAGGGGAAGACGAGGCCGTCCTTTGTTTGAATTAGAGCCCCTAGGAATTGTTTGATTTGGCTGGGGTCTAGGCTGGATTTCTTTTCGTTGATGGAGAAGCCCAACTGGAACAAAAGGTCTACAGTCTTCTGGGTATTGGAGAAGCATGTTTCGTAAGAATCCCCTGTTATGAGCCAGTCGTCGAGGTAAGGGTAAACTGGGATGGACAACCTGCGCAGGTGGGCCGCTGCCACTGCCAGTACCTTCGTGAATACCCTCGGTGCTGATGCTATCCCGAAGGGTAGCACTCTGAACTGGTAGTGTTTGCCCTCTATCATGAACCGGAGGTATTTTCTGTGCGCTGGCAACATTAAAATATGAAAGTATGCATCTTTCATGTCCAATGTTGTCATGTAATCTCCCTGTGATAGCAGTGGGATTACTTCCTGTAGGGTCACCATACGAAACTTTTGGGGTTTGATGAACTTGTTCGCTGGGCGCAGATCTAATACAGGGCGCATGGTTAGGTCATTTTTGGGTACAAGGAAGTACACTGAATAAATACCTTCCGTTACCTGAGATAGAGGCACAACCTCTATGGCTCCTTTTTCCAGCAGTTGTTGTACTTCTTGCAGAAGTATGGCAAGATGTTCCGGTGACATGCGTCGTCCCCTCGGGGGTTTGTATGTTGGGGAACTGTTGAATTCGATGCAGTATCGCAGTGGGCTACGGTGGAAAGTACCCAGCGGTCTGACGTTATACCCTCCCATGCTGGAAGAAAGGATGTTATCCGGCCCCCGACCGGTGTTGCATGGGAGGGGACGCGAATGTTCGCGTCACTTGGTGTTGTTAGGGGCTTGGGAACCTCTGGGGGTGGACCCTCGCCCTCTTCCTTTGCCCCGGCGCTGTCCTCTTAGGCTGTACTGGCCACTATTGGTCTGGAAATTGGTGGCAGGGTACTGTTGCTGCTGGTTTTGTTGTTGGCGTTGGCCACGAAAAAAGCGTTTATTTCCATAGCCGCGCCTGGTAGCGGGCTTAGAGATTTGGTCAAGAGTTTTGATCGTATCAAACTCTTTTTTAGCCATCTCCAGAGCCTCATCCACCGCTTTCCCGAAGAGGTTTGAGTCTTCAACAGGTTTATTTATTAAAGACGCCTGTGTCTCCGGTTTGAACCCTGAGTTGCGCAGCCATACGTGTCGTTTTAGGACTATTCCCTGAACTAGGGAACGTCCCGCAGTTTCTGCCGCATCCAGAGAGCTCTTTACAATACTCTGGTTGACCTGGGTTCCTTCGCCAATAGTTGAAAGCAGGCGTGTACGTAATGGTTCCGGCGCTTCTTCGGCGTCTTTGCGCAGTTTGGCCCACTGCGCGTCCGCATAGCTAGCGAGCAAAGAATTGTTGTTGGCAATTCTTGCCGAAAAGGCGGCCGAGGATTTAATTCTTTTTGCAAGGGCATATAGCCGCTTGCCCTCCTTGTCAGGTGGCGCCTCACTGGTGGAAAGTGGTACCCCTGCCCTCTTTCTTGTGTTGGTTACTACCAGGGAATCCGGAATGGAATGTCCCCTGATGTACAGCGGGTCTGAGGGTGAAGGAGTGAAAAGTTTTTCAATTCTAGGATTGACCCCTCTGATTAGTGTGGGTGCGGACAGCGAAGGGATGATTCTTCTCTTCACCGAAGCGAGGAGGGGAATTGTCTGACTAACCGGGGGTTTCTCCTTAATTACCCTTTCTACAAAGTCTAATTCAGGGGAGAGCTCCCCAGTGTCCAGTTCGAAGTGTGCTGCTGCTCTGCGCAACAGGGCATTAAATGTGGGTTGATCGTCAATGGGAGACGTATTTCTAACAGGTGAAATGTCGGGAGGATTTAGGTTTAGGACATCAGTGTCTGAATATATTGATGGTGATTGCCAGGGGTGAGAAGGTCCTTCTTCTGGATCTTCCCCGAAGCCTTCTCCTACCAAGTCTGGGCTGTCTTCCAGACCTTCCTCCTGGTTCAGTCCGTCTTCCTCGTCCATAAAATCATCCTCTTCCTCAAGATAATGTTCTTCCCCAATGAGGTCATACACACTGTGGAAGTCTGAGGCTGTGTCCTGGTGAGGATTGACTAATCTTGGAATTTTGGCCCTGGGGTCCTCCTGAGGCCCTTCTCTTATTCTCTTTGGAGTGGGAGGGTTTTGGGCATTCATAAACCTCTCCATTCTTTCCATGCAGAGATGGAGCCTTTCCATGGTTTCATGGGGTACCCCTGAGCGGTCTAGTGGGGGAAAATTGGTGTCTTGTAGCTGAAAACGACTCGACCTCTCCCATAACGTCGAGGAAAGTGTCCCGTCGCCCTCCGAAAAGCCTTCAGGTGTGCTAGGAATCCCTTCGACTGAAGGAGATCGTCCCTGTGTTTTCGGCGTGTCTTTCGACCTTTGCGTAGCGCTCGATGTGTCTTTCGGCGTACGCTTGTGGGCGTCGGCTACCACGATCCTCGCCAAGCTCTCAGCGACTCGTTTGTCAGCGGAAAGCTGTGGTTTCGACGTTACGGGTGTCGAACACTCTACGGCGGCATGCGCCTTCTGCTGATGCGCTCCGGCCGATGATTTGGGGGCGGCGCCCTTATTTGCCGAAAGCCCAGTCGCTGGTCGCGGCTGCGGCTGCGAGAGGGGCTTCGAACCCGAACGGTCCGAGGAGGCCGCCGGTGAAACCTGCGACTCCTTGGGCGCTGATGCTCTCTTTGCCTTCGGCAAAGACGAGCCATGGGTTGTGTGCTTATGTGTGGTCTTGTGTGCGTCAGTGTCGCCGGGGTGTTCAGCCCCATAAGCAGGGCGTGAGCCGAGCCCGTCGGGGCCGGGGACAGACGACGAAGCGCGTGTGCGCTCTCTAGGGGGGTTTACGACTTCCGTAGCGGAGGTCGTGGTATCACGTTCCTCGTCACTGTCGGAGGTAGCGACGGTGGGCGGAGCGTCGGCCTTCGACATAGAGTAGGCCGCCCACCTTTTGACCCTACGGTCTTTTAGAGTCTTCGGCTTAAGAAGCCGACAAGCCGTGCAACCTTCCTCCTTGTGATCGAGGGGCAAGCAGCGGTTACACCGTGAATGCTTGTTCTTCCAAGTAAACTTGCCCTTGCAAAGCGGGCAAAACCTAAAGGGTGTCCTCTCCATAGCCGAGGCAATAAAACGTGATAACCACCCCAAGGGAAAGGAAGGGGAAAAGGAAAGGCATTCTCAGAAAAGAATTAGAGATGTCCCACGACCCCCACTCTCCCTACTGTATATGGCCTGCGAGGCCAGGCCACGTGTTCGGCAACGCCGAAGGATCTCCTCCGCTCCTCCCCTCCGTCGAAGATTTTGCTCGGCGGAGACAGCTTCACAACAGCGTCGAGGGGGGGGATCGATATGTTCTATATTAATATAGGAAAAAATATGCGACCGTGGGAGAGAGTCGCGCCCTGCCAATCGGGCTGTAGGGGGCAGAGTCACAGTGGTGGAGGACGGATCCTTACAGCTGTGCGGGGAGGGTGAGCAATCGGCAGAGGACCAGACCAGAACTTTGAGCGGCTCTGCCCCGCAGACAGAGAACACCACCCAGGCTCTGGATCCTCAAGGATAGCCTTGGACTAAAGATAAGACGGTGACGGATTTGCTGCAACACGGACTTGGGCGTGGGTGGACACTTGGGGCCGTTTATATGAGCGTACTACACCCAAGACCATGGACGCACACTAGCGACCCTCCAACCTTGTGAAATTGGATGTGACCATACATCCCTGGCACGAGCATCGGGACGCGGGTTGATGCAGAGTGCCTACATTGCAGGTATACTATTATGGAGGTTTGTGAGTTAACCAGGTTCTTTGTTAAATGTTGTGTTGTTGATCATGGGGTGTTGGGTTGTTGAGGAGGGGATAGGGTGAAGTTGTCCAGCTCAGAGTCAAAGCCAAGTTGTATCAGGGCAACATTGCGCACTGAGAGGGTTTGTGGGTGGGGGGGGGATCTACAACCAAAACCATGGGATCACTGACTATTCACACGTGGAATGTAAGGGGTTTGGGGCCGCCAGCCAAGCGTAAGGAGGTAATGGGGTTTCTGGAGAGGTGGGGAGTGCAGATAGCACTTCTCCAAGAAACACACTTCACCTGAACAGGGCAGAACCCGAGAAGGTGAAGGCTAGTTGGGGTGCGGGGGGTAGGCAAGTGCACAGCACAATCTACTCCTCCTTCTACAGAGGGGTGTCCTAGATAGCAGAAGGGGTTCCCTTTCAAGTAACCAAGGTTCAGCGTGATGAGGAGTGCAAGAATCATTTTACTGGGGCTGCTAGACAGGAGGGAAATTAGCTTGACAAACTCATACGCTCCCAACACTGATAATGAGAGACACTTCCTCAGGTTAGTGGGCATGGTGGGGGGACACAGGCACAGGGAGCAGATATGAGGGGAGATTTTAATTGCGTGCGCCGACCACAGTTGGATAGGTCAGACCCCAAGGAACGTAACAACCCAATGGCATCTAAATCCCTGGGCTGCATGTTGTCAGACCTAGACATGGTCAATCTCTGATGCAAGAAGAGGGGTAATGAGAGGGGCTACTCCTATTCTCACCTGCATGGCAAATACTCGTGGATGGACTATATCTTTGTGGGGAGAGAGCAGTTTACAGAATAGGGAAATTGAACACATGGGGAAGAGACAATATCGGAACATGCCCCCCTAAGAGCCACAATGGTCTGGGGAAGGAGGATCGGGGCATCCCCCACCTGATGGCTGCGAGCCGAAGCATTAACTGATGTGGCATATGCAGAGGAGCTTCAGCGAGCCATAGGGGACTATTTTGAGGTCAATGAAGGCTCCGACTATGGGGCTCTATGGGAGGTGGTTACGGTGGTAATGAGGGGCAAATTATAGCCGCCACCCATGCAGTTTGCCTGACACTGCTGTCCACCCTAAAAGTCCTGGAGGACCGAATAAGGGTGCTTTAAGGAGATATCGTGAAGGGGTCGCCATGTGGGGCAGAGCTCACCTTGGTAAGCAGGACTACGTGCGCCATCTAGCGAGAACTCATGGGGAGGGGGACAAGGCAAGACGGCTCTTGGCCTGGCTCCTCAGGCGGGACCAGCCCCAGAGTCTGATCACTCAGGTTGAGACTGAGAACAGTGTCCTGGCCACCATGCAGGAAGACATCAATACAGTTTTCCAAAGGTACTACTAACAGCTGTACAAAAGTAGGGGACCGTCGCACAGCCGGGCCATGGAGGAGTTGCTAGATCAGGTCTCCCTCCCTAGACTGAGTGAGGAAGCAGTGTCCAAACTAGAGGAACCCCTAAAAAGCGTAATAGAATTGCTTGGGAACAGGAAGACGCCTGGGGGTGATGGCCCCCCGGATGAATTTTATAAGACATATGCTGACATACCGGTCCCCGACTCGACAACTATGCGGTAAGCCATCATTGTTGTAATACTTAAGCCGGGTAGGGATCCGCATCAAAGTGGGTCATATCGGCCCATCTCACTGATAAACAGACACCATAATACTGGGTAAGGTGCTGGCGGATTGGCTCCTTAAGGAGGTATCCCCGCTCTGATACATCGAGATCAATGTGGATTTGTATGGGGTAAGAGTACAACAATGAACCTCTGGAGGCTCCAATATATTCTAGAAAAGGTCCAAGGTTCGGCGGAGGAATTGGCAGTAGTCTCCCTGGATGCGGTCAAGGACTTTGACAGAGTTAACTGGGAGTGGCTATTCCCAGTCCTGGAGAGGAATGGACTAGGGTCAAATATGCTGAAGTGGATCTGGCCGTTATAGCGGGAAACTCTGGCACAGGTAAAGACAGGTAAAGTGATCGCATGCAGATTTCAACTGGGGAGGATAATGAGTTGGGGCTGCCCCTTGTCACCCATCTTATTTGCACTAGCATTGGAGCATATGGCAAAGATCTTCCGACGCAATTTCACAATGCAGGAATTAGGGTGGGAGATCAGCAACACATCTCCTTATACGCCAATGACGTCCTGTTCTTTGTGCATAGCCCTGGGGTACATATTCCTTAGATTATGGAAGTGCTGCAGCATATGGAGGTTTTCACAGGATTTCAGTTGAATGTGGAGAAGTCATTGGTGTTTGCGCGGGGTTCACTTAGGGGCAGTGAGTTGCAGGACCTGCCGGAGGTTGGGCTGTGCTGGGAGGACGAGTCCTTCCGTTATTTGGGTATCCAAATACACCACTTCACAGCAGACACCTTCCGATATAATGTCGGAAGGGCGCTCACTGGGATTGAATGCAGGATCGCATTCTGGAACAGACTGCCTCTGTCCCTAATTGGCAAGATAGCGATCTGTAAGATGCTGATACTCCCCAGGGTGCTTTACCTATTTGCGAATATCCCCTACATGGCCAGGTTTCCGTTCTTTAAGCTACTGGACAATACAATCACAGACTTACTGTGGGGAGGGAAATTACAGAGGGCGTCACTGGCCACAATACGCAGGAGACATCGGGAACAGGGGCTGGCCCTCCCAGGCTTCGAGTTATACTTTTTGGCATCCCAACTGCAACATGCCACCAGATAGGAAGCAGGAGAGGGGGGGATCGGACCGGCAGCTGCTGGGGGAAACAAAGAGGCATTATACAAGGATGGAGCTGCTATGTGGGAAACAAGTCTGGCATGGAAAAGGGCATGCATCAGGCTGCGACTGGGAGAAGGCTATAACTCTGTGATGCCCTCGAGGGCTGATGCCAGGGTGGCGGGGAAGTATGGATATAAGAAATGCGAAATGTACACAGAAAGGGTGCTGGGTGACCTTTTCAAGGCAGGGACATTAATGCCATTCGATGCATGGGCAGGGAAGTTCCAGATACCCAAGGGGCAGTTTCTAAACTATGCCAGGCTAACCAGTGCGCTTGCAAGCACATGGGGCACAATACTCGAATTGCCACCGACTACCCAGATTCTACACGCTCTCATCACTATTGGGAACGATAGGCACACTATATCTAGACTATACACAGCTCTACGGGACAACGGCCCACCATCACAGCTTAAAGTTAAAGACAAATGGGAGTGGGACACAGAGACAACTTTTGAGGAGTTAGACTGGGAGAAAATATGCACGGAAATGTTTGACCAGCTGTGTGAGCAAAGCACAGTGGTGGGTGACTACTTATACGGTCTAGATGAGCAGTGGGTGGGGCCTTTTTCAACACGACTAAGTGCCAGCTCCTGCACAATGTCTGCTGTTTGGTATGGCTCTTTTAGGAACCCAAACAGCTTGTGAGCCAAAGCTCTGAGAGGTACTTTCATTGATCTACTTGCTCAAAATGAACCTATACAGAAGATCAATGGAACAAGAGAGCACGGACGAGTCAGACATTGCGCCGCTGGAGATAGAACTACTGGTAATCTTTCGAACTGAAACACATATAAAGCACATGAAAGAAAACATGAAACATCTTTTGACATCATTCATTGACCTGCGTTTTAAGATGAAAGTGGCTGCATTCCAGACTATGGGCTGTACGACGACACATACAGAAGACATAGCTGGATTGTGCAAGACTACTGATGTTTGCTAGATGGCTTGCTCACAGAGCAGAGGCTTGAAGGACAGGTAACAACTCAGCATCCTAAACAGCCAGTAATAAGTCTGTATTCATCTGGTAGCTAACTAGATAAACACAGTGCAGCTCTACTGGCTCTCTGTCAGGTGTAGGGGCACCACATGTAGGGTGGGCAACCACATGTAGGTTGGGCAACTGACACATACATCCCTGTAAGACTTGCTTCCAGATTTTACATTATTTAATGTGTCTGCACCTGTGAGAGCAACAGATGGCAGTAGTGGGCCTACAGCTACACAGATGATGTATACACATTTTAGTGATACGTGCTAGCTTGGCAAGGAATATTACTTGTGTCTACATCTCTGCTGTCCTCTCTGCTCTGGTCTTGTTCCTCCTAAGCCCACTTCAAGACAATCTGGCCACCTTCTGGTGCACACCTTCCTGCACTTGCTGGCAAAGGGGTTGCCTTCTACCATCCTCTCAGCTGTTGGTAATCTCACTCTCCTCTTCATCCCCACCTCCCCAGCTGTAACTGTTGAAACCAACAGTATTCTATGAGTTTTCTATGAAGCAATGGTTGGGCATGTATTTAGAGCAGAGCAGCACTTCAGCTGTTACTTGAGACGGGACACAGCAAGAAGTCATGTGGCTATGTATAGGGTTTCAAGTAACCATGTGCCCATAAGGCACTTTGGCTGTGACGCAAGGCTTTCCCCAGGGGCCAGGCACACAACAGTGTTTGACACATCATCCATGAAAGAGGGATGCACTCACCTGGAAAAATGGGTTACATGGCAATCACATGTTCAGTGCCAATTACTTATGATGGGGAGATTTGTTGCAGGTGGAGATTTTGTCACATGGGTAATGCGATGAAACGTGGATCACCAAACCCCAGCCTTAAGTCTCCTTCCTTGTTGCCAGGGTAAGGCGGATCTGCGTGATTTTTCCACCGCGGAAAAGTCTGCGACGGAAAAGTTTGCATGAGAAATGTCCGAACCACAAAAGGTTCACACATTTCCCATGCGAACACCCATCGACAAACCCACACCCCCACCCACAACACACGCAAGACACACCCCCACCCCCACCCGCACCCTTAACACAGCCGCAACCACACCCCAACATACCCCTACCCTACTTACCTTTCCTTCACGCTGTCTCCCTGCGGCACCAGTTCCCTTTCACTTCCGTGATCGAGGAACCAGCGCTGCAGGGTCCTTTATTTTTTTTATTTATTTTTTTTGCTTGGGTGTGCTGCGGGGGTGTCCCCCGCAACACCCCGTTTACTATACTGTATAGCATAGTGAGCGGGGTATTGTGGGGGACACCCCCGCAGCACCCGTTTCTTTATTTTTAATTCATTTGGCGGGGGCTGGGGGATTGTCACTGTAGTGAGCGGGGTGTCGCGGGGGACAACCCCCAAGCCCCAAGTCCGACCCGACCGACACACCTAAACACACACCACGAAAAGTTCAGACTTTTGGTAGTCCAAACATTTCGTGGTGTTTGTTTTAGGTCTTTTGGTGGGGTCATACTTTTTTATATGGTAAAATCGTACAATTCCGGGGAAGGCAGCCTCTACTTGATCCTAACCCTGATGGTGGAATAAGGGGGAAGGATCACATGGGAGAAGATGGCTATTCAGGGCAGGTGGCGACTCCACTAGAAGAGACAGTATTCATCTTCTGAAGATGAGGTGGAAATAATTCCCAGATATTTAATGGCCTACTACCAATGCTCCAATCCTCCTATAATCAAGGTTCCAGAAACCTGTTATAAAAAAAAAAGTTTAACAGAGTCAGGTTGGTACCTTCGAGGCTCAGGAATTAAGCAGAAAACCATTTGAATTTTGTGATTCTATTCTAAAGAGAATCTCTCCCTGTAATGTGAAATTGCAGTCTCTTTATCTCAAACTCCCTTTCTCTTGTAACACTCAGTCTATAGAACAATCTAATGTTAATTGAAAATAAAAGAGATAACTTAATATCTCTCTTTCGCTTAAGAACTCAAATTCCCAGAATACCAAAAGTACTGGACGAAGAGGAAGAACTCAGAGGCTATTGGGACTAGGAGTTGTGAGTATCCAAAGGGGCGGTGTAGTCCTTATCAATTAGAGCACTTGAGTGGGATATTTAAAGCCCAGAACGAGAGCCAGCTGGAGAGGTCGTGGTCGTGTTGTTATGAAGCTGAAGCAGAGGAAGAAGCAGTTCGGATACGTGCAGGCGGTGTAGCAAAAGAAAGCTCAAGCCATCCACGGTGTAGGTGCCGCTAAGAAGAGAAGCCTGCTAGCAGAGGTCATCCTTAACGGGTGACAATCCAAAGAACTGTAGAGTACGCACAGTGGAAGACGGAGTACTAAAGAGAAGCCCAGCTGCAAGAAAGACGCCTTACCAAAGCAACGTGAAACAGACCGGGGAAGACACAGAAGATCAACCAAACTTCTATTGCTACTAAAGACCGCAGCGCTGTTTACCCGAGGCCTGCCAAGGCGTAGGGGACAGAGTGATGTCTGAAGCACCGCCGAGAGACCCGACAACTGAAGGGAGCCGCTGCTAAGAACCCGGTGAGTGTTTAGAGAGTGTGTACTGACACTCGGGCGCTCCGTGAAATTGTCACAATTCAATGTTTTTGTATTTCGAATACTTAAAGAATCCAAGCAGAACATGTTTAATGAATATCAATTAATGAAAATAAACCAAGATAAGTGGCAAAGAAGAACGTCTTTGGGCACACCCCAATAGAGGAAAGGTTGGAACTAGTATTGCCTACAGCCAAATGGCTGTCAAGAGAATTTGGGCAAAGTGCCAGTGGGGGAAGTTTTCTAAGTTTTCTAACCACCATTGCCTAGCACCAAGAAACTACAGGACTAGCAAATAAATACAACCCCTGGGAAATTATAAGTTACTTACCGTAGTGACTAACGTACTCCTAGTCCATAGTCCCCTTTCCTCCATACTGTATGATCGTCCCTCGCTAGGGACAGGAGACAGAACCTTTTTCACCCCTGAAAAATCATTGTCCCCTTTAAATTGCTCCCCTGACTCCGCCAACCAGCACCACTCCTCAGTCCTCTTTTATGCGTCGACAATATTAACATTGCCTTATGACACCAGGTTATTAGGGGGAGGGTGGAGGGACGTATGGAGGAAAGGGGACTATGGACTAGGAGTATGTTAATCACTACGCCGAGTAACTTACAATTACTCCTACGCCCCATCCCCTTTTCTCCATACTGTAGGGGCGACTACAACTGAATGTAGCCCCAGGCCGGAGAGGTGCTCTCTTAAGAAAACAAGTTCTTTAACACTGCCTGACCAAATGCAGCGTCCAAACTGGAGCTGGCATCCAAGCAGAAGTGCTTGCAGAAGGTCGAGGGCGTAGCCGATGTAGCCGCCTTGCTGATAACCTGCCACGGGATGTGTCTCTGGAACGCAACAGCTGTGGTTTTCGCTCTGATTGCGTGAGGATTCATATTTGCTGGAAGCAGTTTGTGCTGCCCCTCGTACGCTTCCTTGATAGCCGTAACCATCCACCTTGCTATGGAAGCCTTGGAGGCTTGACAGCCAGACTTTGACCCACCGAAGGTGATGAAGAGAGCAACTGATTTGCAGAAGCTGTTGGTCCTGTCCAGGTAGTATCTCAGCACATGTCTCACATCCAGACAGTGCAACACCCTTGGAGCGTCATCCTTGAGGTCCGCGAAGAAGGTTGGTAACACTATCTCCTCGTTTAGGTGAAACGTGGAGACCACCCTAGGTAGGAATGCAGGGCGAGTTCTAAGCACCACTGTGTCCTTGTGGAAAGTAGTATAAGGCTCTGTAGCCACCAGCGCCTGGATTTCACTGATCCATCCGGCGTGCCGAGGTAAAGCCCAACAGGAGGGCCCTCTTAATGGTGACTAGTCTAATGTCTGTGGACGGCATAGGCTTGAATGGTTTATGCGCAAGGGCGCCCAAGACCACATTGAGGTACCACACTGCGTGTGGCTTCTTGAAAGGCGGATAGGGTATGGTAAGGCCTGCAAAATATCTTTTAACCACTGGATTAGGGGAAGAAAAGACCTCTTCCTACCTACCGGCACTGTTGTTACCGGACCAGCACAGTACAAATCTGCGGGCGGGTGCTGCCCCGCCCGCCAGGGTCAGACCTGCTGGGCGGAACAGCACCTGCTGGCAGAGTTCTCACAGGAGCACCGGCACCGTTGTTAACGGTGCTAGTGCTCCCGTGTTCCCATTCCCATGGAGTAGGACTCCATGGGAATGGGGACTAACAAAATTACCGGCGCCTGACTTCCCGGCCACCAGACTCTGAATAGCCCAGTGGTACTGGTAAGTCAGGCGCCAGTAATTCATTACAGGCCTGGCGGCTACCTGCCACTTTTACCGGCATGGTTACCTCCGGACCCGTAATGAGGCTCAATGTCTCTGCTATTAGCGCGGGGGTAAACATCTTGAACTTTTGGAGAGGGAGGGAAACGTTCAAGGTGCAAATGTCCAACACAACTCTCAGGCCCACCTGGTTCTTTTTGTGTATGATGAAAATCCGTGAACAGAAGCCCAGTCCTTGTTGTGTGGCTGAGATTTCTTCCACTGCCTGACTCTCTACGAGCAAGCAAATTTCCGCCAACAGAGTTGCTGTACCAATCTGTGGGAGCGGAGGGGAGGAGAGAGAAGTAGGGATAGGTAGCTGTATAGGATGTTTTTTTAAGGTAAACTCCCAATTTTTTCAGGGGGATCCATTTCTCGTAATGGGAGGAAAATAGGAGTATACTATAAAGATGAGAAAAAGGTGAGAAAAAGATTTCCCCTCTCTAGACGGTAGGGTTGGTGGTGCTTTTACAAAGGACACAATGTATCACAACACAGTGAAACCGCATATTTTGGAACCAGACACAGAACTAGAATTACTATAGAAAAGTTTCAATTTTTAATTAATTAATTAAAAGCACAGGGAAATTCAAGAAACAAATCACAAACAAACCAAAAATAGAACAAAATAATTACTAGCTTCAATGTATCCATTAAAAATACAATTCATACAGCGGTCAGTTATACTGGATTAACAAATACTCTTAGCAAATAGAGATCATTTCAGATTGTCGACATGTTTCGTCCATTATGATTGCATTAGACGCTATCTCTAGTGTCACGTCAAACTTCAATATGTCAGGCCTTCTTCAGGACGAACCGATTTCTTCGATTCAGTAATTTATACTGTCTTGTACCCCGGACCTATTTCGCAGGTTTTTCCACCACTGGTGTGAGCAGTATTGTCCCCATGGAACTTGAATTATCCAGAGGAACTTGTGTTTTCTAGAAGTAGGAACGTGTTATTCTTACTTGTCCGACAAACATCACCTAGGTATGTCTCAATGCTGGTTCTTGTTCAGCATGGTGTCGATGAGAAGCTCTTTCTCAGAAAGTGCAACAGTGCTGGCATCTAAGTTGTGTCGCTTTCTTCAATTACCAGGTGTATTTCTTAGCGTTAGAAGGGTCGTAGAACCATCCGTCCGTCTCTCATTAATCACTGGTGCAGTATTTTACGAGCCCGTAAATCAGATCCTCTGATACGTTTCGTATCGGAATCTCGATTCTAGTGTACCGAGGTCCATGCACTCCTCTCGGGTGGTGCGATCCCCGGTCTAGAGAGGGGTAATCTTTTTCTCATCTTTACAGTATACTCATACTACAGATAGGATCCATGGGTCCGTGAACCTTGTCTGCCAGCGGTGAGAGTGAAGGGTAAGCCTGCCCCCCACCGAAGACTTCTGGATCTGGATGGGTGTGTCATGCTTTCTTACCCTCTGAGGCTGGGGCTGAGGAGGGGTACTGAAAAAAACCTTGTGCGCCACCTTATGCTGCCTGACCCATGCAGGCTTGGGGGATCTGTCCAGTTGTCTGGACATCTCTCCTGGAAGCCTCTGAAGCCCCTGAAGGTCCGAACTTTGTCTGAGCGCTGGTGCGCCTGGCTATAGGCCTTGGAGTTGGACTTGATGAGAATCGATAAGGATTTCGCAGTCTGTGAACTATTCCTCTTCTTATCAAGTTCCTCGTCCGTGGTTGAATGGAGCAGGTTGCCCCCCCTCAACAGAGAGGTCCAGAATACGCTCCTGGACGTCAGGGTTGAACCTAGTGGCCCTGAGCCCGGCCGTCCACCTCATGTCGGTTGCAATACAAATGGCGCTACCTGATGTATCAATGTGAGCCACCATGGACTCCATTATGTTTTGCGCCACTATTTTGGCTTCCGCCAGCCCTGCCTTGAACCAAGCCAATAGGGAATTCAAGTAGAAAGTCAGCGATCTCTCGCCAGAGATTCTGGTTGACCGCCGCAAGCATGGCATCCACAATGGACTGGCACAGATGGAGAGTAGCGTTGGAATATATCTTCTTTCCGTACGCCTCCAGAATCTTCTCCTCCTTGCTCAGTAGTGCAGAGGCTGATGTAGCAGAGGATTATTGCGGCTTAGAGTATAGAGTATGCAGCCGCGAACATGGATGAGTGTGGTTGGGGGTGTGCCAACAGTAAAAGGGGGTGCCCATTCATTTGCCTAAATTTGGAGTTGAGGCACCAAATGGTAGACTGAGTATAATGAGGCTTGAACCAACCTTTTTTGGCAAGGGCCACCACATCCTTTTGCATTGGGATTCCCATTCTAGTTGTTTCACCTGTGGCTGTGGGATGCCCAAATATACAGCCAGACCAGCCAACCATTCGTGGAAGGCTTTGGCTGATGAGGGTGTTTCAGGGTTCTCCTCCTCATCTGTGTCAACCATTGTGTGATACTGGTCAGGAGCCGCCGGAGGAGTGCTGGGCGCAGAAAGCTGTGATGTACATGGAGATGGGTCTGCTGTGACCGGGACGGGCATTGAAGCCGGTGTAGTAGGGACTGGTGCAGGCAGCAGAGGCTGCATTGAGCCAAGAGGAGATTGCCCAAAGGGCTACAAGACCATGGGAGCAAGCGACTGTAACAGCGGGAGCATGTCACTGATGACGTCCCTGAGGATGTTGCCCATCTCTGGGGACCTCATGAGCATGAGACATTTCTCAAAAAACCTGTCTTCACAGGCCGGGGTGGGGGGGGGGTCTGACTGTGTAGATGTGGGGCCCATGGGCTGCTGAGGCCGGGGCATGCCCTGTCTCACTGTATGGGCCGAGGTGTACCTGCCCTGAGAAGTAGAGGGGTATGCCATGGGCCAAGTGCAAGGCGTTGCCCAGTCCCACCTGGAGACTTGTTCCCCTACATGTTCCCCAAATGGGAGGGGTGTCGGGCGAGCCGCCATTTTGTCTGGCCCGGCGGCCATCTTTTCTTGCTGCATACCAGGTGCCTGCGTTGTGGCACTCACTGCAACAGGTCCGGCTTCCTCCAGTACGCGGAGCGGTGGAGGTTGAGGCCTACCCTGCACCTCAGGACGGGGCCTGGTAGGCGGAGTGCCCTTGACTATAGCGCCGGTAGTGCTGCGTACAGGTGCCCCCTCAGACATCAGTCCGGTGCTAGGGCATAGCCCCTCGGGTCGAGGCCCGGTAACAGAACCTTGCAGTCCCTCAGCAGAGTCACTGGTAGAATCTCGCGACCCCTCAGCCTGGAGGCTGGTAGCTGAAGCAGCCTTGGTACTCGTGCTGGTACTAGGACCTGCAAGCTCCCTTCCGCTTGTGCGCTTCCTGGGGAAGGAGTTACCTTTGAGGGGTGCGGAGGAGAACAGTGTACCTACGTTGGGCCTAGTCTTCTGCTTGATGAAATTCTTTAGGTCCTCGGGAGGCGACCTACCGAAGAGCTCTCTTCACTTGGCTAACCTGTTCTTGAGTGCGCGCGGTGTGAGCGTGTCGCATGCGGTACAACCTTTCCAGCCGTGGTCCGGGCCACGGCACCGGAGGCAGAGGGCATGTGGGTCGTAAGCCGGGAAGAGACCCTTGCAGGCTGGACACCTGCTGATGAAGTCCGACGATGTCGAGGAGCGTGGCGCCAGAGGACAGAGAGGTACCCGATTGAAAAAAGAATAGAAAGAAGACAAATATACTTCTCTGTGCAAGAGCACATGGAATTACTAGGCCAGAGGCCTAGCCCAGGAGCGCTGGTGAAAGCGGTCCTTTCCTGTCGACACGGAAAAGAGGACTGAGGAGTGGTGCTGGTTGGTTGAGTCAGGAGAGCGCATGCTCCCTGGGCCGCGCTTCCGTGGGCATCTAAATTTAAAGGCGAACATGATTTTTCTGGTGAAAAAGGTTCAGTCTCCTGTCCCTAGTAAGGGACGCACATACAGTTTAGAGGAAAGGGGACGGGACGTAGGAGTAATGTTCATATCCAGTATTACCAACAGCCACGAAGGTTTAAGTTACTTACCTGTAACTATTGTTCTCCAGTATGTGTCTGGCATGGATTCACATGCTCATGAATTGTCCCCGTCACCAGGCTGGGAATCCTTTGTAAAAGAAAAAACAGTTTCACTTTCACCATAAAACTGTATTCCTCCTCTAAACCAATCACTGCCCTCTGGGTCATACTGCCCCCATCCAATAACAGTCCTCTCCCTAAGCCCCCCCACTCTGGCAACCATCTTCAGATTTGGTAAGTATGTAAAGTGGCAGTATGACAAAGAAGAGTCGCGGAGGGGCTGGAAGGAGGGTGCACATGTGAATCCATGCCAGACCCATGCTGGAGAACAATAATTACAGGGAAGTGACTTAAACCTTCTCCAGCATGGGGTCTGGCATGGATTCACATGCTCATGAATAACGAATACACAGCAGTACACATTACACAACCCCGGGGGGTGGCAAGGCTCAACAAGTAATCAACACTTACCCCTGGAACAGACGCACCTCAAGCAAACAGATTGTGTGGCACTGCCGGACCGACAATGGACTCCTCCCTGGAATCCCTATCGACGCAGTAGAACCTTGTGAAGGTATGTGTGGACTGCCACGTTGCAGCCCTGCAGATGTTTAATAGGGGTACACCAGAAAGGAATGCTGTCATCGCAGCGATCGCTCTGGTGGAGTGGGCTCTCGGGCAGCTTGGCAGAGGCCGGTTAGCCAGCCAATAACAGTGCATGATGCAGCCGGAGAGCCATCTTGAGATGGAAGCCTTGGAACAAGGCCTTATTCACAGGTCCAAAGTTCACAAACAATTGAGAAGTCTTCTGAAAACTCTCTGTGCGTGCCACGTAGAATTTCAAGGCATGAGAAACATCCAGCGAATGCAGGGTCCTCTCTGCCGGCGACAAAGGTTTAGTGAAAAAAACAGGTAACACCAAAGGCTTGTTGAGTTGGAATTCTGATGGAACCTTCGGCATGCAAGAGGGGTGCGTACCCAGAACCACCCTCGATTCTTGGAAAGTCGGATCCGGCTGCTTGCAGGAAAGGGCATGGATCTCACCCACTTGTCTGGCTGAAGTGATGGCATTGAGGAACGCCGTTTTCCACGAGAGAAGCTTGGATGGGGCTGGATGCATATGTTAGAAAGGTGCCCCCATAAGTCTTGTCAGGACTACGTTGAGTACCCATGCCGAGGCAGGCGCCTTCACTGAGGGGAAAGATTGAAAAAGCCCCTTGAGAAAACTGTTGATGAGTCTGTGGGACCACAACCAGGATCTTCCCGGGGATCTGGTGTAGCATGAGGTGGCCGCCAGGTGTACCTTGATGGACGTGTGAGCCAGACCAGCTTTTGCCAAGGAAAGCAAGTATGGAAGAATCTGTGAGGCCGTGACCCTCAGAGATGTAACCTTCTGCGACCGGCACCAAGTAGAAAAAACACTTCCACTTATGGACGTAGCACTAAGTGTTGAAGATGCCCTGGCTTTAGTGAGGAACTCCCTGCAGTCCACTGGGAGCTCATAACGTCCAAATTCCAAGGCTGCAAGAGCCATGCCTGAAGGAATCCTGGGTGGTGATGAAGGATTGCGCCTCCCTCTCTGGTGAGCAGATCCAGAACTGGACTGGAGGCGACGTTGACAAGCTGAGTAGGTCCGGATAGAAAATCTGCCTGGGTCACGCTGGGGCGATGAGTATCATCTTGCGCTGACACGGTTCGAGTTTGTTGATCACACGTAGCAGGAGAGAAAACGGGAGGGAAAAGCGTACAGAAACTGCCCTTCCCACAGGAAGGATAACACATACCCTAAGCTCCGCAATTGCTGGAATCAGCAGGTAAACCTCTGGCATTTGGAGTTCGCCACTGTAGCAAAAATATTGATCGGGTGTCTGCCCGATTTGACAAACAGGTTGTCCACCTGATCCTGAAGAAGTTCCCACTCGTGGCAGGAGCGCAGTTCCCTGCTGAGGGAGTCTGAAATGGTGACGCCTGCCAGGTGGAGAGGGACAAGGAACATCCCCTGTCCGATGGCCCAGTGCCACAAGTCCTGAGCCTCCTTGGAGAGTGCTGGGAGATAGAGTGCTCCCTTGCTTCCTGATGTAGAACATGGTGGTGATGTTGTGCGTGAAGATGCTCACCACCTTGCCCTTCAGAGACAGTAGGAAAGACTTGAGGGCCCAGAACAATGCCCTTTAGCTCCAGGATGCTGATGTGCAGATCCTTCTCCTCTTGAAGCCACAGACCTCTGGCGTGTAGACGTCGGCGTGAGCCCCTCAACCTTCCAGAGAAGTATCTGTGGTGACCGTCACCTGGTACGGCAGGGTTTAAAATCCTGTCCCCTGAGTGATGTGGGAGCGCAACCTCCACCACTCTATCGCCCGCCCGAACTCCTTGTTGAGATATTGTCCGCAAAACTCCCAGACACCTGTATCCAACCTACAGAGACGGACGAGGTAGATGCAGGACGACATGCCCAGCAACGATTCCATGACCATCTTCGCTGCGCTGTCCCTTAAATAGCTGCTAGCCTCTCCTCCGAGGGAAGTCCGGCAACGGGTATTCAAGTTTGTCATGCAGACGGAGATGGCCAGCCACCGGGGCCAGGCATTTTGTAAACACTCTTGGGGCCGATTTCAAGCTAAATGGTAGGGCATTGAAATGGTAGTGTTGGCCTAGCACCTCCCCGAACCATAGGAACGTTCAAGGTTTCCTGTGGATGAGCACATGGAAGTACGCATCCTCTAGGTTCAACGAGGTCAAGAAATCCCCTTTCTCCAGTTGGCCGAGCACGTGCTGCAACGTGACCATCCTGAATTTTTGGGATTTCAGGTACTTGTTCACACGGCGCAGGACCAGAATTGGTCTCCAACGCCCTGTCTTCTTTCTGACCAGAAAGTATCTGGAGTAGACTCTGGAGCACCAGAGCCATTGGGGAACGAGTTCTATCGCCTCTTTCCGTAACATGGCTCAAACTTCTTCCAGGAGCTGAGGATGTGCTGCTCCTGACGGGGAACTGGTGGAATAAGACGGCACCTGTGTTGGAACCCCAAGTTATGTCCCTGGGCGAGAGTGTCCAGCACCCATCTGTTAGTGGTGATGATCTTCCACTCACTGACAAAGCTCGTCAGCCGGCCTCCCACTCGGGTGCACGAGTGGGGGCCCAACATCTTGGCTGGTTCAGGCTTGCTTGGGTGCCCGGCACCCTGCCCTGAATGAGACCTTGACTTCTGCTACCGTAGGCCTAGGTGCGACCCCTGTAGACTTGCTGCGTGAAGGATTGGGGAGGTTGCCTGTATGATGTGGAAAATCTCTTGGATGATCTGCTCGATTTTCCCCTGGAGGAGCGAAAAGACAACAAGCAATGCTGCTGTAGAGTGCCAAGAGAATGTGCCATCTCTGTATCAGTCTTTATGGCTTGAAGGGATTCGTCAACCATCTTCCCAAACAGATCTTTGGCGTATAAGGGCATGTTCAGTACCTTCGCATTAACGTCCCGAGGAAAGTTTGTGGCCTTCAACCATCCCTGCCGACGAAGGCAGACTCAGTTTCCCATCTGCCGGTAACCTGTGTCGGTGATGTCCACTGCTACTGTAATGGCATGGCCCGACGCCACCTCCCCTTCCTGAAAGAGGGCAAGAGCTTCCTTTTTCATTTCGTTGGGGTGTAATACCAGGATCGGGCCCAACTTGTAGCAAAGCTCCCGGTCGTATCGTGCCAAAATAGCCAGAGCATTAGCCGCCTTCATTGTGGATAGCGCCGTGTATATGACTCCCTTGCCCAGGGCGTCCATCTTCTTCCCCTCGTTGTCCGGGGGAACTGATGATGATAAAGCCGGGTTAGCCGAACGCTTCCTTGAGGCAGCCGACACAACAGAGTCCGGAGACGGTTGTGGCCTCAAGAACTTAGGCGCGGAGTCCGGCAACCTGTATTTCTTCTCCAAACTGTCATTTGGTTGGAGCTGTGCATGGGTTCTTCATGATGGCTAGGCCTTCCACCCAAATGTCGTCCAAAAAGGGTAGCGCCATGATAGTCTTCCTCTTGGTCTCTCGTTGCTGATACAGGACACCCTCTTTCTTGGTTTCCTCGGGCACCAGCTGGAACAGCTGGGAGGCCATGGTTATCGAGTGGAATGATCCCACCTCATCCAGTGGAGAGACTATGAGGGGAGTCCAGGTGCAGTGATTTGTTGTCTGCCGGGACGAATGCCTCCTCTTTGTCAGTTTTCGTGACCGTCTCCGTACCAGTGTCCATGTGTGTATCCGGGTCCGCTGGTGGAGTCCGGGCCCGATGTGGTGGAGGAGGCTGATGTGGAGGCGTCAGATGACGCTTTCCCTTCTTAGTGGAGGCTGATCAGGGGCCTGCAGCATCAGAGGTGCTGGGGGCAACCTCTGATGGGTCTCCGTCACTAGGGTGTGGAGAGTCAATAGGATGTCCATGGATATGTCCCTCAGCTGTGGAGGTAACGACTGAACGCTAGGCCCTGCCCCGCCTTCGTCCTCGTGGACCGTATAGACGGACTCTTGGTTGTCACCGTCGGTGGATTAGATGTCCATTGGTTGAACGGAAAACTTGGAGGGCTGTTTTGGGGTCTCCTTGTCCACCCTTTTTCCACCCTGAGGGTTTTGAACCGGGATCTGGACCGGTGTTCCCCCCCCCAACCCCCGCCAGGGGTGCTTGCCTGCCTCGGCAGCCACGTCGTGCCTTGAAGGCAGAGGATACCCTCTGCGCTGCAGGAGCCACCCTTGTCGTATCAGCACCTACCGCCCCCGTGGTAGTCACAGAAGATGTCAACGAAGTGGTCAACGAGGACTTTGGCTGCGCCAGTCGAGCCTGCTTGGGCTGCGCGGCCTTCTTCTCTCCCTCAGGTCTTGGCTTTTCTGATTCGTCCCGTAACTTGGCCGGGGTGGACAACTTCCTCTGTGAGGAGGAGCTCGATGGCAGGCTAGCTATGGAGGCAGACGGTGATGGTGATTGCGGCCTATCCAACTGGGACACGCATCAGCGGAGAACCTGGTGCAATCGGACTTGCGGTTCTTGGCCTTATCTTGGACTCCCACAGATGGGGCAGCCTCAAAGCACTTCGATCTCGTGCCAGAGAGAGACCGCTCCTCCGACTGGCTAGTCCTGGGCTAGGCATGACCCTGCTCGGAGCAAGGGTCAGAGGCCTTGCCTGAATTGGGCCATGCCGCCAGCCTGCTATGCCTGTCTTTGTTTGTCTTCGAGAAGCTCAGTAATCTCTTGCACCCACCCTTGTTGTGGTCCGGATGCAGGCAGTAAAGACATTGTAGATGTTTGTTCTTCATGAAGATGTTCCGTAGCCCGCATTGGGTGCAGGGCTTGAAAAGGGTCCTTCCCTCCTTTTTCTCCTCTGTCATGGTCAGAGAAGTGAGAAACTCATGGTGGCACAAGTAAGACAGACACAAGTGATCACAGTTCAAGGGTGTTTATTGAAAAATGAATTCTGTATGCAGGTTGGAAAAACGCCTACTCTAAATCTAAGATGGGAGCAAGCGTTAACCATCAAATGATCATAAGGCAGTCCTTCGTGACGTTGTGTCAAAATAGAAAGGGCCTATACTTCGAAACCTATTTCCAAACCTTACAACTAATACAAAAAGGGGTGATATGATATCATTGGTTATTTATAACGTGCTTAATACCTAGAGGTTTCTAAGCCCGGACCCGGTGATCGAACCTGTGTTGCTGATTGCTGTCTTGCTTCCAAGGCGAGCATGTCAGCCCTGATAGTTCTCAAGAAAAGAAAGAAGTGTTCACAAATCCTATGTCAGGATGTAGTAGTCTAGGTCTCACTGCCCCACGTTATGACCACAGGGTAAGATGGGAGCTTGGAGCACAATATAGTCTTGGGCTTCTCCAGCAGGAGACGACAGTTCAAATGGCAGTTCTCAGGGCTGTCGATGGCCAAGTCTCGTTTTATTTGAAATTCTCTTGCCTTCGACGCCTGATGCATTCCATTAACAAAAACAAAAGTTCTTTTAACAAATGAAAGTTTGTTTCCAATATGCGCTGGGTGATGGGCTCACCTCTGGGTTCCTCTCTTCTGGCCACTGACCCTTTTCAATTGTTAACCACAGTTCATCTGGGATGATGGCTTCACCCCTGTGTCCCCCTGTTTTGGGCGCTGACCCTTCTCATTGTATTACTCAATTTATATTCCAGTTCTTTACTTGAAGTTTGGATGATAGCTTCACACCTGGATCTCCCTCCGTTGGGCTTGGACCCTTCTTGACTGGTGGTACTTGGGTGATGGCTTCACACCTGGATCTCCCTCTGCCAGGTTTCGTACCTATCTTGACTGCTAGTACTTGGGTGATAGCTTCATCTCTGGATCTCCCTCTGCCAGGCTCAGACCCCTCTTCTCTGGCATCCCTCCTTCGCGTGCACTCTTCATATGTCTTCATTTGTGCTTTCACTTGTCAATCTTGGGGTAACAACTTTTCTACCGTGGATCCCCCTGTGACAGGTTCCGACCCTCTCGATACTTAGCTTCCCCTCACCGGGTTTACCGTGGCTCTCAATCAGGGTGACAGTGGCTCACCCATGGGTCACCCTCTTCTGGGCGCTGACCTCTCTTTACTTTCAAAGTTCTACTTTGACACAGTTCAATGTTTACAGGATTCACTTCCCTTTCTTTCACAGCGATTGTAGATCAAAGTCTTTCGATTGTACAGGGATTTTGCTTGACCCTCCGCATGACCACTTTGACCTATTTTGTGGTCCTTCCTACGGCCTTCTGGTATCTGAAGTTTCTCTCCTATGGGGCTCGACCAGTCTCTCGTGAGTTAGCACCCACGTGGTGCCAGTTTCTCTCTGCAGCCCGTCTCCCCTTTAACACTTTTACAGTTCATTCACAGTTCCTTGAACTTGCTTCAAACTTGCCATTTTGCGATTCTTTCACTTAACACATCCCGGTTCTTATTGATTCTCCCCTCGACTCACCGGTTGTGATGAACTGCTTGGCTTTTGGCTTTCTGCGAGTCAAGGGCGTTACCACGAGCGCAGGAGCTTCCCCCGCTCCTGCTCATCGGCATAAGCTTGCTCCATGTACCATTGACATCTGCTGCAAGACACTTGTGCTATCGTTTGCGGTCTTAGGTTCTCTTCCATGAAGGTTCTGTGGGCCTGGGAGGAAAGGGGCAAGTTCACTTCTCTCCTCGCCACCCTCTTGATTCCTGCTGCCTTTCTCCTTCTCTTGAACTGCTGCGTGGTAGCCATCTCATTGTGCTGTCTGCCGTATTCGCCTTGCTCGTACTGTGCTCCCTTACTCCACCTTTTATACCTGTGGGGAAAAGGAAGGGCCATCAGGTGTGTGTGATTCAGGTTAATTGCCTGACTTGGCCTGACGCTGGGGTTGGGACATGTCAAGTAGATAGGTTTTATATTAGTACGCTGTCTTGGGTGTGTAAAGGTGTTTGGGTTGGAAATTGTAGTCTTTGTATTGGGAAGGGAAGGGGTTGGAATGTCAGAGTATCCTACGGGACAGGTTAGGGAAGGTTTATGAAATGGATGAAAATGACCGGGATGAAGAACAGAACATAGGGGATTGGGGAAACAGTAGTATTCTGTTGTAGTAGATTGGGATTTCGGAAGATGACAATCAGAGGGACGGGATTGGTATGGTTTGCGGGTTAAGCAGGAATAACTGTGGACATGACATGAACAAAGGGGATTGTGGGAATCAGTGTTTTGTCTGATCAGATTGGAAGTGTGGAAAATAATAATCAAAGGGACGGGAAGAAGAATGATTGGGAGGATTTGGATAGGGAACCGGAAAACAGGGTTTTTGGAAAAGACGGTTTCTGAATATGATGGGGTATTCGAGTTTGGGTAGGAGAAATTTACTGGGAGGAGGCGAGACAGCTGTATAGTCGCATACAAAGGCCTCAGGGATTACGCCCTCGTCTTCTGCTTCGGCATAGTACACAGTCTCACATGTGTTGCACCCCCCCAGCATAACCCTGGGTTCCCCTTTCCAGGTGATCCTCCCTCACTGGTCCACCCCCAAGGTTGGGATCTGAGAGCACCAGCCCTCCCCTGGCCACCTGAATAAAGGTTTCTCGAGGTTTACTTGGGAGAACACCCTCAGGTTTCTCACAGAGAGCGCAAAGTAGGCCCAAGACAGCCTTCCAGAAACTTCGACGAACAACCATCCTTGAGGGGCGTGCAACTTCACCAACAACGGATCCCCATTGTCGGCCGATGAAACAAAAATAGAACCTTTCCGTGAAAGAACTTGGAAAAAGTACAAAACAGCTCAGAGAGAAACTCGAGAACTGCCAACACTGAGGCGTGCAGTACAAATCTGAAGATGGCTGACAGAGGCGGGCCTTAGGGGTAGGACTATCATTGGATGGGGACAGTATGATCCATAGGACATTGATTGGTTTAGAGGAGAAATACAGCTTTAAGGTGAAAGTGAAACTGTTTCTTCTTTTACCGAGGATTGCTAGTCCGATGACAGGGAATATTCATGAGCATGTGAATCCATGCCAGACCCCATGCTGGAGAAGTTATGAGACACTCATCAAGGTATACGTTCCCTTCAAAGAGATATAGTTCTGGTAAAGCTTGTATTGCCAGTAGTCAAGAAATTGTGAAACCACGTCAGAAGACTGATGTGGAGAATACTGGAATCAAACAAACACGTTTAAAGTTAGTGGTAGGAATTTTCCCCTTGGCAGATGAGTATACCAGAAAAGGGCTTATAGTAGTTAGTCCTGGCATGCGCGTGGAACTTGCACCAAGTTGGTAGCTTGATAACCTTGTGGCAGAAAGACTTAGGGAAAGAACATTTGTTGAATGAAAATAACTGCTTTATTCAATGTTGACAAATCATGGCATCAATCAAACAAGTTGTTTGCTATCCTGAGAAAAGAATGTTATTTTGACAAGAATAACTTTTCTATGATAGCAGAACAATTGCATTTAGATCTTTGAACTTGTGTGTTGGAAGAAAGTCCAGCATCTTTGAACTTGTATTTTGGAAGAAAGTGAAGCATCCTTGAAAATAGACATTGTGGAAGACAATGGGCCTCCGACCCGGAAACACTGAATCCGCCGCCTGCCTTCCCGGTGGCGCAGAAGTCAGGTGGCAGATTCGGTAACTCGCCATTCCTGTGGAGTCCCATAGGACTCCATGGGAGTGGGGAGATGAAGCATCGGCACCAGTGCTAACGGTGCTTCTGTGAAGAGTGTGCCTGCAAGGGCCGCTGCACCCACCAGGTCTGACTCTGCCAGGCACAACAGCCCCTGCAGGGAGACTTGCAGTGTGGTAGTCCGGAAACAAGGGTGCCGGTAAGTTTACCAGCACCCTTGTTTCCGGACTGCCACACTCTGAATGAGCCCATTGTGTTGCTCGAACTATTAGCCAGTTGTGGTAAAAAGGACATTTGTTATTTCTTCAAGAAAGACTCTGGTTGGAAGATACTTTTCTATTTCTCTGAACAGAACTTTGTTGGAACAGAATTATAATTTTAGTATTCCTGAAGTGATTCAGGGGAAGGTAGTACAACCCTTGTAACATGGATTGCTTACAAGACCCATTTTAGTTTGAATTGCAAAATTTTGTTTTTGTAGAATCAAACGTCAGCCATATTTTACTTGTATAATTTGATTGTATATATTAGTGTGAGGGCCAGAAGGATTTTCGACACTAGGTCGGTTTGCTTTAGTTTTAGTTTACTAGGCAGGGACTTCACTGTTAGGTTAGGGAAAGTGAGGTGTTTATCACTTTTTTTACTTTGAATAAAGAAAATGTTACATTTGTGTCGGTCTCACACTTCTGACCCCTCACAGTAGGGTATGTGGAATTTAAAATCCTACCCCGGTGCTGCCAAGTCATGCCAATCAAGGTCATGGAATGTCCTGTTAAGAAGCCCATTTTTAATAACCAATCAAATGTATAATGTGATTTTCTCTATGACCCTCATTGTGTAAAACCCTATAAAAACCCTGCTATTTCAGTGCTTGATGGCCTAATTTTGTGAGATGATGCTGCTGCTACTGGCTTCGCTGTGCATTTCTGCACAGCTGTATAGAAATGCAAACCGACTTTGCTGCCTGTTTCCACTTATAAGATGTATTGGCAGGCTTTAACACAGGTTACCGTTTCCTCCACTGATGTCTAGCCCTGTGAAGTTAAGGGAGAGGAACTGGGCCGGAGAGAAAAATGAGTCCAGAAATGTGACAAATCTCTCAGTTTATTAAAAGCTGTTACAACAGGGATTAAGAAATGGAAGTCGCATGATTTCCAAAGCTCGCTCTCACTGTAAAAAGCATGCCATGGGGTTTTTAAGCCCCAGTGACATGACAAACAAAAGATACATTCTAAACCTTCAGATGAGATGGGATTGGGTGAACAGTGTGGATAGACATACATTCTATAGGGGATAGATGATCTTATTGGTCTGGCCATATCGGGTAACACCGCCTCTGACTACCTTGCAACTACAAGCAGGCCAGGCCGGCACATTTTTATTGGCTTTTGCAACAAAGGGTGAACTAGCGTGGACGGTGGGTAACGGGTGGCTATTATAGGCCGTCTCACGTCTATGTATATGTATATGTATTTCTAGAGCGCCAAAGTCTTTAGGCATCAAGGCGCTACATTGATAAGACAAACACAGACTGCTAGGGAGAATTCTCCGTTTAGGCTGAATTTCCTAACCTAGTGAGTCCCCCAGCAGCTTTGCTGGATTTTTGGGGTTTATTTTTTTCTCCTGCCAAGAGTGAGACTCTTTTACCCTCACTCTTGGACATGATTTGAGTGTGTTTCTTTGACTCTAGATGTGTTTAATGGGCTATGGGGTCTTTTACTCCATAAGGCTTCATCTGTTTTTGTGATGTGTGTTACACAGCACCCTCAGTGCAGTAACACAGGGGTGTCATAGTGACTCCCGAGTATAGACTCCATACCCTGGGACTGACTACTGTCTCCCAGGGTCTGTAAAGTCACCTTGACTTTACTAGTCTTAAATTCTGAACAGAACCAGTACAGACCATCATATTGTGGACGTACTGGCTGGGGCAATTCGATTGCCCCGAGGTCTGTTAGTCGAGGGGGCACGTCTCGAGTTTTGGCTGGTGGCAGTGGATACTACTTTTTATATTCAACCGCGAATATTTCTCTATGGGATTTTCCCATTGTTCGAGGCTACTATCTTTATTTATTTAATTACGATAGCCTCGAACATACCGCCGGTTTATTTAATTAATATTAATTCTCCGGTTGGTATTTTTTGCCAAAACTCGGTTCTAAAATGGCGTTTGTTTTCTCTTCTGTGACTCCAACCTAAGTCGAGCCCTTTGTTCCACTTTTTGGCAGGCTTCTCCACAGAAGCCCTCCAAAGTGGTGCCACTCTGTCTGGGGTACTTAGGAGGGGTGGAGGGGGATTTAGGCACCCTGGACTGAGTTGCCTAGGCAACTCAAGTCGCACTCTGTCCTGATTGGCCCAAGTGGTGAGCCGGCCGGCTCACCACTTAGCATGTTTGAGTGGCAGCTAGGCTGAATGAATGGGAGTTTTCTGCATAAAAGCAGGGCTTTGGGGACTGGAACTTCAGAAGTCGCCACAGGACCTAAGAATCCGACGAGGGAGAAGCTGAGCCGACCTGCCACGACGACACCACCGGTGGAGCCCTGCTGGACCGTCTCACCACTTTTCCCAACGACAGAGAAGATCTCCCGCCGGAGAGTCTTCTTCCTTTGACTGCTGGGGATAACCAGTTTCACCGTCTTTTCGCCTTCCCGACGTATCTCGTGGCCGCCTTGCCTGTGCCAAGCACCCCGGCAACCGGGATACCACGTTTTACCACGGCCGCGAATTAAAGGGTAATACCTTTAACCGGAAAACTCTGCGGCTGGTTTCTTCCCTGGCAGTGCAACGACGTTCATCTTTCCTCCAAGTCGAGATCTTCTCTTCCCCTGGACGACGACGAGACTTGCACCCGCTGCCAGGAACAACTGCCACCGCTGGAGGATCCTTCCCACTTAAGGTACCATGTCCCGCCCGGCTTCCCTTGCCACCGACTGTACGGGGTAGATTTAGCCCCCGGCTTTCAAACCTGGGTTAGCCTGGGACACCCTGGCTAAACTTTTCTGAGCCTCTCTAAACTCTTTTCGAACTCTCTGCAAGACTTTCTAAGCCTAGGGTAACGGTGTGATCTTGGGCGCATTTGTGCTCTGCTCTCTCTAAGAGTGGGCCCAGCATATGGACTTTGGCTCACAAGTGACTTTTGCTCTACTGCCTTGCTAATAGTGTTCCTAAAGCTTAGAGTGGTGTACCTTCCCATATTCTGTCTTTTTCCCTCCCTTCTTCATGAACTTGTTGGAGTGCCATCTATAGGTACGCACTCAACTCTGTATGAAAATAAGTGGTGCTAACTAAAACTTATCTGATAAGGAATAAGGGTTGTATATATTATAATAGAAACTGTGTTTAGAGTGTTTTACAATAAGAGTGCTGGAGTGTTTCAAATAGTGTGTTTTTAAAAAAATAACTATATACTTTGATACCAAAGCTCTGGTCAGTGTTTGCTTGTATTATTGTGTCCCAGTGCCTATTGTGTATACTTTGCATACTGCCTAACTCTTCTTGAGGGAAGTCTGACTGCTCAGCCACAGCTACCACGTAAATCTGGGTGGTGCAGACTGCTACCAAGTGGGTTTACTGCTAACACCTGTAGTCCTAAATCTTTTGCAGTGTTCCCAAAGGGAACTGCACAGGTTTCTGCCTAACACAGACGGCACGAATAGAAAGCGGTGAGGGCTAACCAAGGCAAATCATTTGGTTTTCAAAGGTTTACTAAAGCTTAGGTGGTTATTTTTTTTCTGCAACTGTTCTGGAAGCTCATTCCAAGCATGTGCGATCAGGACAGGAAAAGGCCGCCTATTTCCCCCGAGTTCTTTTAAACCGGTGGACAATTAAACTATGTGCACCGGAGGACCTCAGGCATCTAACTGGCTTATAGAGATCAAGGGGCTGATTCATGGAATTATTTGCGTCGAAAAACGGGGATTTGTGCGCCATTCTGCCCGCAAATCCCCATTTGTTAAACAGGGATTTGCGGACCAAATGGCGCAGAAATCCCCGTTTTTCGGCGCAAATAATTCCATGAATCAGCCTGCAAGTTTCTCTTTCAGATAGCCTGGAGCAATCCCAAACAGACAGATGTAGCCCAGCGTGAGTATCTTAAACTGTACTCTTGCTACCAATCGGGAGCCAGTGAAATTCCCTGTGGGCCGCAGATACTGGGTCTCTACGTACAATGTTGTACACTATACATACAGTGTAATTTTGAAGCATATTCATACAATCCTTGCTTGCACCTCAAAGCAGTGAA
Source organism: Ambystoma mexicanum (assembly GCF_040938575.1). Taxonomy (NCBI): domain Eukaryota; kingdom Metazoa; phylum Chordata; class Amphibia; order Caudata; family Ambystomatidae; genus Ambystoma; species Ambystoma mexicanum. Next base: position 844,679,340 of record NC_090941.1, on the reverse strand, counting down.
TTGTAGTAGTCAAGCCGCGGTAAAAAGATGGCTCAGATCAATTTTGGACGGTTTGGCCTTGTGACCATACAGCAGATCTGTCTCAGGACTCTTAGGTAGTAGTTGACATTCTTGACTATATAATTAACATGTGAGTCCGCGTTGAGCGAGGCCTCCATAAGGTACCCAAGGGTTTCAACTTTACTGATCACAGGAATACAGCTTCTGTCAATACAGAAGCTCTTATATTCCTAGTTTACGCCCTTACGGGCATGATTAGACCCATACACCTTGAGCTCTGTTTTAGAGGCATTTAGACAGAGCCAGTATGAGGACATCCAACATTTAATGAGCATATAGATATTATTTAACTTTTCCTGATCGGTTGCATAACCCCCACTCAGTTGCAAAATCCCTACTCTGTTTCATGGAAAGCTGGAAGTCATCTGCATAATTGGTGAAAAATACCCCCAATCTCTCAATCTCATCACACCATGGTTTGATATAAATGTTAAAGAGGGATGGGGATAAGCAAGCTCCCTACAGAACCCCACACAGGATGACTTCAAAGTCAGATGAAACGTCTCTCCAACAGATTCTGGAGTTATGGCTACAGAGGAGGGATTCCATCCATGTTGCGGCTTTCACTGAGAAACAACCTATGTGGGCCAGCCTGTGCAGCAGCCTTTTATGGTCCGGGAGATCAAAGGCTGCTGATAGATCTAAAAGAATCAGCAGTCCCGAACCACTCCTTTCCAAGGCCGAGTGCATTTGGGTTTGAAGGTCAAGCAAAGCACTCTCGGTCCCATGGGCACATCGAAAACCAGACTGCTTCTTATGTAGAAGGCTGATGGTCTCCAGGTAAACTTGCATCTGAGTGGTAGCCACTTTGTTGATTATTTTAAGTAGAAAAAGGGGTGTTAGTTATTGGGCTAAGGTTGGAATAATACTTTGGATCCAGCCCTGGTTTCTTCAGGAAGGGAGTAACCACCACGTCCTTAATAACCGCAGGGAGTAAACTTCGTGCAAAAGAAGCATTGACAAATCTTCAAACGAAAGGCACAAACAGGTCCTTGTGCTCAAGAATTATTTAAGAAGGTATGAGGTCTCTTGGGCAACTGGTAGGATGCATAGTACTATATAATTCAGCTACCTCGTTGTCCGTTACGGCAGAGAAATTGAACAAGAGTAGATGGTCTAGAACTTTTTTTTACCCCCAACAGTGTCAAAAAATCCTGGCGTATACAGTTGATTCAGATCCTTGCCTATCCTGGCCCGGGCTGATGTGATTTTGTCTGCAAATGCTTTTTGTACACTCGTCTTTATCTGGATTAATAGTCTGATTCAAGGCATTTGGTTTTTCCACAGCATTGAATAGTTTAAAAAGAACTTTGGTTTTGTTTCCTGCTTTTGCAATGTGTTGATTGTAATAATTGTGTTTGGTTTCCATTATCTTGGATTTCTATTCCTTCTTCCTAAGCTTCTAATCTTCTTTGTTCAACTATGCTTTTTCTTTACGCCAGTTATGTTAGGCTTGTCTTTTCCTCTGTATAAATATAGTAAATTCTGGGGTGAACCATTTCTGGTGGATGGGGCTACTGTACGTTTAAGAGGGGCGATTCTATTTAACAGTAGTTCTAGGTGTATAACTCTTCACTAAGATATTAGGGGAGTCTTGGTCCATTTTGGTCCGTAGTTTGGGACATCACGTCATCCAAGCACCCACCTAAGTCTATAGTTTTAACTGTTCTAAAATATCTTTCGAGGACCTTACAAGGTACTTCATGTTTATGATAATCGGCCTGGGCGAGATCTAATTGTCATGTAAAACCTTGAGTATGTCTAAGATGTTACCCGAACAGTTGTAGGACCCAAGCACCTGCTCTTGCTTGTCTCTGTTAAGCTTATCAAAGACAGTGCTTAGGTGCATGCACGCCAGGCAGACAGACAGACAGACAGACAGACTCCTTTTTTAGGAACTGAGAATGTGTAATCACCATGTACAAGCTTGGCCCTTGTTTCATGGTGCTTAAAGAGGGACGAAAACCCTGTTGGATCGGAACAAAGATGAACTTGGGGGTTACCCGATACCCAGCACTTTTTGTACTAACCAAAGTTGAGACCATGAAGACGTTATAAAGATTAGATGTAAGTTTCATATATGTGCATAATATTGTCTCATGGTTCCCTCTTCATTTAACAAAATGTAAAAATCCGACAAATTAGACTTGAGAATTTGTTTAGGTATCATTGGTTTATTTTCAGTTTCCCATTTTAGTCTTTTAGTTGATAGGCCCCTGGAGGAAACCCCTAGCAGGTGGTGCAATTCATTTCCATTGTTGCATCTCCCCTCCTGCCCCCCCAATTGTATTGTTAGAACTAAAGCGTGGTGATCGCTGAAGTGGCTAGTATGAATACAGAACCCCTCAATATTTGCCCCCAGTACCAAAATATTATCGACTGTGGAGTTCCCTCTATGACTTCTAAAGGTTAAGGACCCCGGGGTGTCATCAGATGTCCTACCATCAATTGTTCTCAACCTTCGTTTAATCAGCCGGTGCCAACATTTTAATCCCTCTCTACAAGTTCTTGGGACCTCCTGTAAAGACTGGAGGGGGGTATCTGTAATCCTGCTCTCTATTTGGCAGAGTAGAGGCACAGAGCACCCCAGCCAAGATTCTCTATTTGGTGAACGTGGACGAGCAATCAAGGCTTAAGCTCTCAGGAGGTGATGCAGGCTGATTATTAAGTACAGTATAGTCCTCAAGCACCCACAAAGGAATGTCCACACACTATGTTAGTGAAAACACAGTTCTTTATATAAATAAGGTTTCTATTATATACACAATCACAATAACACACTTTGTGCTCAAGTTAATCTAAAATGGCAAATACATACAGTTTGTATGTGGTACCACAATTATACTTTGATTCCTTTAAAATGCATCAACTGTACTCAGTTCAAATGTCATACAAATCAGTTAATAATGTGAACCAACAATAGACATAGGAGGAAAGCAGGTTGGTTAAAACAATAGGCAGCATACTGGGCCCCTACCACTAGGCACAACTCTGTATGAAGATCCCACCACCTGGGCAACCTGTAAATAAAGATATAATACAAGCCCAGTCCATATATTGTCTATTAGAGTCTTATTTCCTTCTATAAAGGTTCTACCACCCAAATGTACCTGGAATAGCAGATTTCTTCGATGGGTCGTCGACAGATCCTTCTTGAGTGACCCCCTTTATGGCAGGAGTCACGGATCGTCGATAGTCCTCGAGGAGGATGAACCTTGACGTTGAGAGTCATCCATGAAAAGGTTTGATGGCGTCGAGGTAGCAGCTTCGGTCCTGGCAGTGCTCGTCGACGATCAGTCGTGGACGTTCTGCAAAGACGAGGAGTGCAGTGCACCTCGACGATGATGGTTCATTGCCGCAAAGAGTCACCAAAGAACTTTGGCCCAGCAAGGGCGTTGAGTCGTCTGGCTTCTCTGTGGTCTTCGGGTGGCGGGAAACCCACCAGCGGATGCTCCTCAGCGAACTCGACTTTCTCCGGCGGGACAAAGCGGTCGGCGGTGCAGGCGAGAGCACCCTTGGATTCAAAGTGTCAATGGAGCGTTGCGGATCCGTGGCACAGCGTCCAGCTGTCCCCACTTTTGGGCAACACGGCTTCAACGGGCCTCAAGCAGTTATAGCAAAGCTGCAAACCCTGGTCGACGACGGTGGATGGAATATCCGGTGCTTCTCTTCGTTCTCCTCTGTGGTCTCCGTCTCTGGTCGGCAGCCTGTCAAGGGTCTGATTTCCAGAGAGCTTTGGCGATGGTTAGTGGTGCATGATGTTCCCTCATAGCTCGGGTAGAGGTCTCCTAACCAGGTCCTCTCTCGGATCATTCCTCGACAAACTCGACAGCTTTCGGATTGGGTCGAAGCAAATGCAGCAGCAAGTATTCTTCTTTCAGCTGGACTTCAAGGATAAGCATCAAATTTCAACTTCAGCTTCTGGACGATTTCTAACAGTGAGAGGCCCCCAGATATACTGTTCTGTCTCTCATTCACTCTGCTGGGTCACACTCAGGCAACCACTCACTCAGAAGGGTATCCAGGCAGTCAGGTAGCCAATCCGGCTCTCAGTTCATTCAGGCCTTTCTCCTCCCTCCAGACACTCACAACAACCCAGCCATTCAGCACTCCACACTGCATTCATATAAGTTTCAGGCAGGGCTGTCTCATTCATTGTACTACATACCAGAAACCAGACACCCATCGCAAGAAGTGCATATTGGTCACACACTCCATTCACCCAGGTCCCACCCCAAGGGTGTACCCACAACATACAGTCACTGGGAAGGCTGCAGCCAGTCTGGCCTTGACTTCCCCACAATACCATATATGGAACTTCCACCCGGGGGCGTGGCCAGGAAGCCATGTAAAAAGACGTGTCCATACGGGGGCTCCTGCAGATCCGCGAATTATCCGACTGAAAACCATGCAAGGACTGATGCAATTATGCTGTGACAAAGAGGATCGTGTACACGAAGCTTGGGTGCACGTGTGGATACATTTTGGCATGTACCCGTACTGTAAGAGCGCTGCCAGAAGCGAAGGGAAAATCTCGAGGTGAGAGCGTAACGAAGAAGAAGATGGCCGCCGCCGCATAATCAAGGAACAAAGGAGAGCCTGGCCTGGGCGCCTGGCGACTTGTCTGCCCGCGCGATCGCAACGGAGGTGTGCGGCATTGGAGGAGCATGGGTCGGGTGTGCTACAAACATTAAGGGCACCCGACACCCAGTCCGAGGCCCGCGAGGTGTGCAGCCTCTGCAGTGAAGCGGCTCCGTGCGACGCAGCCCCGAGGCCAGGGAGTCGCTGAAGCAGCCTGGTGCAGGAGCATCAGGATCGTAAGATATGCAGCCTGCACGAGCGAGCGGCTCCGGGCGCGACGGCTTCAAAGCCCGATTCACCGCTGCGAAGAACAGCGCGTAACTGAAAGGGAGCCGGGCCTGGTCAGAGATACATTATATCTCGTGTTACGGAGGATCGGCCGCGGGAGCAGCAGTGCGGCCAGTGGACAGCTGGGGCATTGAGCCCTGACAATAACGCAGATGTCTTCCTGGAAGGCTACAAATGTAGCGAGCGCTCCGAACAAGGAGTGAGGCCCCTGACATTTTGTAGCCCAAGCGCCGGGGCTTTCAATAAGCATACAGCTGAGGCTGAATGAGGTGAAGGCAGGGCTTAACAGGAGGTGAGAGCCTGCAGTACAATATTGGATTGTGGAACTGTTGGCAGGCGAGGGGAAAAAAGCGCAGATAAAGATCCCAGAGGTTGCTGAAAACACACATGGGCACTTCTGAAAGTGCTGGGAGCGCCCTTAGAACTTTTCAAAAGAAGGAGAACCGCAGTTCCACCCATTATTGGACTGTGAGAGTCGGAGAAAGAAGATAGAATGGCCGGAGGGGCCAGGGAACAAAGGAGCCTCGTGACAGAAATGCAACGGTAGTAAAGGGAAAGCAAAAAAGTGCACTGGGACGCCCTGCTGCAGATCCAAACGCGGACAGGAGGCTGCCTCTGACGGGAGAAATGTCTAATAAGCCCCTGAGAGCGAAGGGTAAACAGCCCACGCTGGACGAATACGCCAGGACACCGACTGGCCCGGACAGAGCCAGAAGTAAAGACAAACCTACAGCAGGGGAAATGGCCGCGGGGGGCACGAATCAGGAGGTCCTTGCGGCGATCGCGGATCTGAAGGTGGCCTGGGAGACCAAGCTCCAGTTGGCTGTGACGGAATTGAAGACGGCAATGGAACTCCAGGTCAGGGCAGTGCAGGAAGACGTGAACCTCCTCAGGCAGGACGTGAGGACTCTGGCGGAGCGCACGGAGACTCTGGAGAAAGAAATGGGCCCTACTGCGGCAGACTGCGCTGCGCAGAAGCGAGAGCTCCATGCCCTGGTGCAACGTGTGGGCAACTTGGAGAGTAGGGCGGAGGAGGCGGAAGGACGCGCCCGGAGGAACAACATTCGCATTGTTGGACTGCCAGAGGGAGCTGAGGGTCACAACCCTACGGAGTTCGTGGAAAATATGCTGCTGCAGGAGATCACTGGGGGAACCCTGTCTCAGGGATTTGCAGTGGAAAGAGCGCACAGGGCCTTAACGAGAAAGCCGCCGCCGGGAAATCCGCCCAGGCCAATGATCGCCAAGATCCTCAACTACCGGGACCGGGAAAGAATCCTTGAACACTTCCGCAAAGGAGGAACAATACAACGAGGAGCGGCAAACATAACTGCCTACCCTGATTATACCCTGCAGGTACAGCGAAGCCGTATGAACTTTGGATTGGTCAAGAGGAGATTGCGGGAATCTGGGTACAAATACATGCTGCTCTACCCGGCCAAGCTAAAGGTTTTTTTATAAGAGCAAGATGCTGTTCTTCGACACCCCGGAGGATGCTATGGGGTGGCTGGACGTGCATAACTGCCCTCAAGAGCCAGATAGCAAGAAGGCAGATGGAGCAGGACGAGATAAGTAAAGCTGCGGGCCTGGTTGGGCTGCGGACTGTGGGACTTGATTATAGTCATTGAAGCAGTTGGAGAGCAGGTACGCGCTAGTTGGTAGGAAACATGATCCGTGAGCACGGATACTGCTGCGAGAGGAAGGAGCCTCCTGGGGCCGATCTTTATATCCCCATTTAGAGATTAGTTTGGTCACCGATAGTGAGGTGACACCCTGTCGGGTTCTCAAATTGGGCTTCCAAGGGAGAACCAAACGCGGGGATGCCTGAGATCCAGGGATGGAGCTGGGCAGTTGGTTGGGTTGGGGTTTCGGGGTGTTTAAGTTTAAATGTGAGCCTTGGGGGAAGAACTAAAATCAGGAATCTGTTTGGTGTGGGGGGGAGGGCTGCTTGGAAGGGGGAAGGGGAGCTATTGATGAACCATGGGGGACCTTAGGATATTAACGTGGAATGTTAGAGGGCTCAACAATTATTTGAAGCGGAACAAGGTTATGCTGTATCTGAAGCGACAGAAGATAGACGTTGCCTTGCTACAGGAGACGCATCTGACGCGAGAGAAAATGGAGTTGATGGGGAGGAAATGGAAAGGGACAGCGGTGGGTTCGCCGTACTCTGTTTATGCAAGAGGAGTACTTGTCTGGGTGGCGCCACATGTCCCATTTAAGTTGACTGAAGAAGTTGTGGAGGAGGATGGGAGGTTGGTTATAGTGAGGGGGCTGATGGAGAACAAAGAAGTATGCATTGTAAATACATACGCCCCCAACCAAAACACAGCGACATACTTTAGAACGCCGTGTACCAAGCTCAGTGCGTGTGTGGGGGGTGCAGTGATTTGGGGTGGGGATTTTAATTGTGTATTGAATCCTAGGGTAGACAGGTCGGATGATAAGACGGCCAAGCCCAGCCCAGTGGCTAAAGCATTGCAGACGCTGCTAGCGGACTTTGGCTTGGTAGATGTGTGGAGAGCGAAACACCCTGACGAGAGGCAATACTCGCACTATTTGGCTCCGCATCAACTACATACGAGGCTTGATTATTTCTTTGCCACTCTGGACGTAGTTGCAGAGAGTGACCATATAGACTACAAAGCAAGAGTTCTCTCTGATCACTCGCCCCTGGTCCTGAGGTGGCAGTATTGCCCCCCCAAGGGCGCGCATACCAACATGGCGCCTCAGGGCGGAGGCGCTCAAAGACCCAGTCTTCAGAGAAGACATAAGGGATGAGATTATTGCTTACTTCGAGGTGAATACTGGTAGTGTAAAGTCGGCTGGTACGTTATGGGAGGCTTTTAAGGTTGTGATGCGGGGGATCGCATTGCAAAGTCAAAGGGATTGATGGGGGGAGTTCTAGCTGATCTACATAGAGCTGAGATCGAGCTGGAAAGAGAGTTGGAAGGTGGCGGGGCTGATACAGAGGTAGTCTTCAAATTACAACAGAAGTCTGCAGAATACTGGGAAAGGCTCTGTAACTTAAATTATAAAAAGTATATAGAGAGATAGCATGCGGGAGGAGATAAAACGGGCCGACTCCTAGCGTGGTTGTACAAGAGCGAAACCCCGAAATCCCCAATTCGAATTGTAACCAATGAAGAGGGCGAGAAGGTGGACACCCAGGAAGGTGTAAATAGGGCATTTGCGGAATACTATAAGGCATTATATGAAGATGATGAGGGGAGCAGCCAGGAGGAGATAGACGAGGTACTGGAAGATATAGGCCTGCCTAAGGTCAGTGACGAGGAGAGGGAGGAGCTGAATGCTCCGATCACTCTGGAGGAATTGAAAGAGATTGTAAGGCAGTTACCCACCAGCAAGGCTCCAGGTGCAGACGGGTTCCCTAGTGAATTTTATAAAGTATATGGGGAGGAGGTGCTCCCACCCATGCTAGAAATGCTTAATGAAGCGTTTGAGGTGGGACGGTTGCCGGAGACACTCAGGGAGGCGATCATAATACCACTCCCCAAGCCCAATAAACCGGGACACAGTTGCGGTTCCTACAGGCCCTTGTCGATGCTGAACCAGGACAGCAAGATACTGACAGCTGTCCTGGCCAACAGAATGCGGAGAGTAATCGGCAAGTTAATTAACCCTGACCAAACGGGCTATGTCCCGAGCAGGAACATCACTCACAACCATAGACGACGCCACCGAGTGGTCGAATGGGGGTGCAGTGATGACGGCGAAATGGCGATTGTGGCATTGGACGCAGTTAAAGCGTTCGACTCTGTTAAGAGGCCGTGGTTGTTGACGGCCCTAGGAGGGTATGGAGTGGGGCCAGGTTATATTAGATGGGCTGAGATGTTATACAGTGAACCGCTGGCCAGGGCCCGTACGGGTGCAGTGGTGTCTGAAAGATGGCAGCTGGGCAGAGGCACTAGGCAGGGGTGCCCCTGGTCCCCGATGCTGTACATACTGGCCCTTAGCAATATACCTCAGGCAACTATACGACCCGATCGGTATTGAGGTGGGAGGGGAGCGTCACCTTATATCCTTGTATGCAGATTACTTGTTACTATATCTGAAATACCCGGAAGAAAATCTGCGGTATGTTTTGGAGGTGATGGGGAGATATGCCAGGCTGTCCGGTACAGCGGTGAACCCCCAGAAATCTGCTCTATTCCCGCTGGGTAGCTATGTGGGAACTCCTGTAGAGAGGTTGCCGGTGTTGCAGATCCCGTGGGCAGCGAGCTCCTTCCGCTACCTTGGAATTGATGTGCATCACACGACGGAGGAAGAACATAGGCGCAATACTGAAATAGCCATTGGGAAAATCGGGAAATGCATGAGGTTCTGGTAGAGATTGCCCTTAGCGATGATGGGCCGAGGTGCTATGCTTAAAATGGTGGTATTACCTAGGCTCTTGCATTACTTCAACAATATCCCATACATGATACCTAAGAAGTTTTTTGTTAAGCTGCACAGTATGTGCAGGGAATTTTTGTGGCACGGTACCCGGAACAGAGTTGCATTATGGAAGCTGCAGAACTTTTACGAAAAAGGTGGTATTAAACTGCCTAATTTTGAAGCCTACTATGTAGCAGCGCAACTGCAATATGTGGCTAAGTGGCTCTCCGATGAAGAGACCCCTGAACACAGGTTGTTCGTGAGGGACTGTACCCCTTTTTACTTGCGGGAAATGATCTGAGTGGCCAGCGCAGACATGAGGGAGCGCCCTAGAATGCTGTTTTTGGGGTGGAACATGTGGGCCCGAGCCTGTCGGATGATGGGGGACCCTTTCCTGTGTGTTCCGCAGATACTGTTGGTCGCACTGGCAAAGGGAGACAGGCAGCTGAGGGTAATTATCAGGACATACTGGGAATCAGTGGGGCTAGTCATTTTGGGAGACATTTGGCAAGACGGGACTATTATGGAGTTTGGGGAACTGGGGGAAGTGGCGGGATTGCACAGAGGCCAATATGTCACTTATCATATGGAAGTGCAGGAGATTCGGAGCAGATGGCCTGCAACTACTTTGGCGGGGGAACCGGATGCTACTGTTGGGGTACTGTATGATATATCGGAGGGTGGGCATGAGGTTTCCAGAGTGTATGAGATGTTGATGGCTAAGGTTGGAAGGGACCTGGTGCACTTGAGATTAGAATGGAAAACAGAGATGGGAGCCCCGATGGAAGATGGGATGTGGGAACGTGCTTTGGGATATCATAAGAAGGTATCGAGAAATGCCAGGTTCAAACAAATACAGTTATATATAACGCATAGGGCGTACATGACCCCTCTGAGAATATCAAAGTTCCGAAATATTGGGCTCCAGGCGTGCCCTAAGTGTGACGAGGAGAATGCCGACATGATACACATGTTCTGGGCGTGCCCGGTAATTGAATGCTACTGGGGTGAAGTGGCACAGAAACTATTAGGAAAGGGGGTCACACTTAAAATAGACTCGGCCTGGGCCTGCTTGCTGGGAGGGTATCCCAGAGCGCAGAAACTCAAACATGTGGGGAAACTGAGAGATTTGGCATATGTGCTTGCGAAACGAAGGATCGCCATGGGATGGAAGGAGTGTCATAAGCCGCGGATGGAAGGACCTACAAAAATGGGCGGAGGCTGAAACAGTGGTGTGACAAGAGGCTAGTAACGCGGGGGGGGGTGAAGAAATGGGCTCCCTCATGGCATGGAAATTATTGATAGCTGAAATGTTTGGAGCAGTGTCGGCTCCTGTTGAATCTGAGGGCAGCGATACCCTGACACACGAAGCGGATACTGAATGTGAAGAACAAACAGGCTCATAAGGGGGAGGGACTGGGATTGCGGTGTTTATGTTGTTCAATGTGTTTAATTATGTTTTGTTGTATTGTTGTTTGGTTTGAATAAAATAAAAATATTTAAAAAAAAAAAAAAATGGAACTTCCACCCAACAGCCAGTCAGGGGGAAGGGACAGAGTCAGGGCTTCCCAGGACGTTGGGAAAAACAAGGTAACAGGCAATAGAAAGCAAGAGGCCGCCGGGGCCATCTTGTCTCCTATCCGGAATCAACTGATCCAAAATGGAGGATACTCAGAGCACCTGTCAAATTCAGCATGGAGCTGCCACCAGCCCATACCCCGCTCTGTGGGCCACACACAGGTGACCAAAAACATACACTAGGGACACAGGGTTGTACTCCCACCCATGGGTGCCATAAGGGTATCCCAAGGGTCTTTACACCAAACCAAAAAGAGGAAGAGCTGCACTGCCAGGAGTCGGACTTGGACTCCTGGGCAGAAAATAATACAGAACATACATGTAAAAGGACTACATAACAAGGACAGGGAGGCCCTGTCCCTCCAATGCATTTCCAGCATCACACCTCCATTTGAGGAGCTGGTATGTCTAATGTTATGGCTTCCTCAGGGTCAAATAGGTTAACAGGCCTCTGGTGGACCGTTACCCAATTTAATATTTGAGTCCCCAGCGCCAAGGATAAATGGGTCCTTGTGAGGTTAAGTTTTAAGTTCCTTAATTTCGTGTTTGATTATCCTGATTGAAGACAGCAATTTTGAAGGCGTGGGGCTATTATACATGTTAGAACTATACACTGGTATACCGTCCTTGGGGATTTAATCTAACAATTGCATCGGAGCTTCCAAGTGTCTTTCCATATTCAATTATCTTACACTAGAGAGAGCTCTTAAAACAAGTGGCTAGACCACCATAAAACCTTCCACTGTTCCTTTTGTTGACCTTAACTTGGTAATCCAAATACCCATCTAAAATCAGGGCCCCAAGTTTCCTGCAACAATATAACAGCATGATTAGTAAGGAGGGACTTGGTTACAGGGTCGGCCAACCTGCCTTTAGCCCGTGCTATGTTCCAGGAAATAATCAAGAACATGATATGGGTAGATTGTAGGATAGCTTTGTTGCTTGTGTCTAGACTAGTGGATGAGCAGGTGAACCTTGTGTCGCGAGCTGGAATAACTTCAGAAATCGTTAGTTCAACTTCGCTCCTTTCCCCAATACTCTCAGGTGGTCAATCTAGTTCTTCTAGCGGCGCTGGAGGTTCAAACCTATTTACTAAGCCAATAGCCCCCACGCCTGGGTCTCCTTTGGCTTTACTCGCAAGTTATTACCTTTTGAAATTTCCTCCGTCCGTACGTCCCTTCTATCGTCCGTAGAGAACTGGAAGGTAGAATTAGAGCTATATACCGGGAGTTTAGGTATTAGGTGGTAACACAGGGGAGCTGTTTGGCCTTCCACTAGGATGCAAACCTTTGGGGCAGCACATACGGGCTTCCTTCTGAAAAAGTAAAGCGGAACCATTCTTATCCTTGAAAAACGCAGAGGTTGTATTTATTTATTCATTTAAATCCATTTATTAAATTGGAATGAATCACATATGGGCTACTTGTCGTGATGCAAAGACAATACAACACAGTCTCCCTCATTGAACTTTACTGTCGAACCCACCCATTTTACTCTCCTGGTCATAATAATAGAATTAGGGTTAATACAAGGGCCACACAGGTGGGTATTTATCCAACAAACTCACTCCTTGATCAAAGTTACTGTTGATTCTAGTGCTACTTTTGTAGAGGTGGTTGCTATAGGTGGTAGATTATAGTACTCTAAGGTCATTAATAGTTCTTGAGATGCCATTAGATCTTTCTATCAAACCATCATTTTCTGGATTCAGACTCTCCATCGATGTTCTCTCGACATCCCCACCATGTGGCACTGTAGCTGTAATTTTGTTGTTCTGAAGGCATTGGGCATTACTACTAAATTCTGTCCTTGCACAAGCTTTGTGTGTAACCTAGCTTCCTTTGTATTATAGCTAGGGAGAAATTCCATCTTGGGTTGTTTAGGAACACAACTACTAACCATCTCTTTTACTAGACCGGCTTCAATTTTTGTTTGCCTATCCACATCGTCCATCACATTAAAATAATTAAAAAGAGTAGATTTTAAATTCTTCAAAAAGACCCACATTGGTTGTAATTGTTCTTTTATCATTTTGCCCAAACACTCATTATACTGTTCTATCAAATCATGAAAAAAAATCCATACGGTCCTTCTTGGATGGCTCTGTTACGGAAGCCTCCTCCGCTAAGCCGCCTTCCCCAGTCTGCTGGTTGTTGCCCTGCTTTGAGCTCTTCCATCAGAAAATAAAAATAATAATCTATCGGCCGCATTGTTATTAATGAACTTGGGCAGCCCACTTGAAATTATACCAGCTGCACTTGCTCTCGTGGCCGAATTTCTACCAAGATTCCGGTTCTCTATGCTAGGTTGTTGTACAGCCAAGTCCTCTCTCTCAATTGATAGTATCTCCCCTTGCAAAGGAGCAATAAAATGTTCTACATGTGTTGGGCATGCTTGCACATTGGAAAGGGCAGACCCCGTACAAGGAGGAGAAGACTAGCATTGCATGGTCGCCTTCAGTACTATCTCCACATCCAAAATCTTCTCTTCTAGTTTTCACGAGATCTCTTGAAGGTACGAGTCGAAGATAGACTGGACTTGCTTATGTTGCTAGTGTTGCCTCAGTGCCAGAGTCTTCTTGGCCTTTTTGTCACAAGCTGCCTCCAATTTGGTATTTGTCTTTCATTTGACCATTTTGGGCCTGCAAATACTAACCTCAACTATGGGCTATGTGCTTTAAATAGGGTTATTACACATATTAAGTTGTTGGCACTGAGCAAAAGAACTCAAAAGCCCCAAATAGCCAACTTGTGCTGATAGCGATGAGTGGAAGAAAAGGGGGAACTGAGCAACGGAACAATAAAAAGTATGTGTGGTGGAATTAATAGCGAGTTGGACTATGCACGCCACAACAGCTTGAGGGTCTATCTGAGTGCCTTGCCCCCTCCAAACTCTTCTCTGTGGTATAGATGGGCTACTGCAGCAAGTCTCCCCACTCCAAGGCTGACCACACTCACAAAATAACAATTGCACAATGGAAAAGGGAAATTAACCACAAAAGTGTGATGTACTAATAGAGCAAATATAGTAAAATAGATCCCTTACTGTAAGCTAGTGCCTTCCAGCCACAGTCCCAAATATCAACAGTCAGAGGGTAACTGGACACCAACTGCGAATCCAATCAAGATGTTAATCAGGTAAGGGTTCAGCCCAGACCAAGGTTATTCACGGTGGTGGTCATTGGTCTTTGTATGCTGCATAAGGACGATTGAAGTGGCGTGATGGCTTGCCAGCCTGTGGTTTCCTGATTTTCCCAGGCTGGCGATGTCAGCCAATGATCACCAATGCACCCCAGACCAGGCTGTGCCACTGAATCAAACGAACTAGGAGAAGAAGCGGTGACTATGACTCTGTCTCCACAGTCCATTGAATAACAAGATTGAGCAAAAAATAAAGGCAACCACTCATTAAGACGACCACGCAGTTCCACGGGGAATCAGCGGGAACAGCTTGCTCTGCTGAGAAGGATTGCCAGAGTGCTTTTGTCCTTTTTGTCACAGGCTTCCTCTAATTTGGTATTTGTCTTTCGTTTTACCATTTTGGCCCTCCAAAAGAACTAAAAAAACACAAGTACCTAACTTGTGCTTTTAGCAACGCGCAGAAGAGAAGGGGGAACTGAGCAATAGAACAATAAAATGTATGTGTGGTTGAATTAATAGCGTGTTGGACTGGACATGTCGCAACAGCTTGAGGGTCATTCTGAGTCTGTCTCCCCCATCCCCACTCACTCTTCTCTGTGGTGTAGATGGGCTGCTGCACCAAGTCTCACTACTCCAAGACTCACCACTGCCAGAGATCAGAAATGTGAAGCGGACAACTTTGTAGAGGTTTTTCATGAGATGTGTTTGGAAGAAGGGAATGCCATCCCACCCCCCAGGCGCTTTAAGGTGAGACAAGTCCCACTGAATTAACTATAATAGACCAGGGGGCGGTCTAAAAGTCCCCACACAATGTTAATAGTGCTTGCGATTTAGGCATAGTAGACATAGTGCGTGAAACCAAGCTAACGCCATTTTTGTAGATATTAGTTATCATAGCTAAAGCACAGAGCCTGCACGGTCATGAAGTATTTAGTGTGTTAGACACAGGATGCAAGCCTGAAGGGGAAATCTGGTTAGACCAAAGCGCCGATGAGAGGCCCACACCGGTGACTTCCACAAAACCCCATCTTTGTTCCAAGATTGTTGCCAATATGTGTGTGCTAAAATGAATGTGCCCTGCAAGGCCACGAGACGGTACTAGGCGCGTTGGTGTACGTGTTATCACAAACAGGCTGAAGCAGGCTTCCGACCTCCTCGTCCAGCCAACCACGGGTTGTAGCCCCTACAACTGCCCCAGTCCTGAGACTTCTGAATTCCAAGATACCAGTTGGCCACTGACCATAAACCAATCAACCATAAAAGATCTGAGAGTACGGTCGTCCCACCTTTATTTCATAATTACATGGTTTGTAATGTGAGGTACAGGGAGGGATACATTATAGTTCAAAAGTGAGGGTGGAAGCCTCGGGAGCAGATGACGGCATCAGGAATGAGTGAACAGTGTGTGGGTTAGTGTGACCTTGAGACTCCCCCTGTGCCAATCTCTGAGCCTACCAGTTGCACTTATAAATGATAGAATAGCAGAGTTTATAATTGTAGCTAAATGATTCTTCCGCCTTGGTTCCCTGGAGACGATGAGACCAGCAGAACCCACGTGATGGAAGACAGACTGGGCTAGGACCAATGACCGGTCATCCCCTTGGAGCAGGCCGACCATGTTTAGGGTTGCACCAACCAGCCAGGCGGGTTTCCACTGTATACAATGATGTGATCTATGACGATGTGTCTCCTTTTAAGCTTCTGATTGTACTCTTTTTTGGCAGAACATTCCATGGCACAAGAGTTCTTTGCTGATGCACCTATTTTTGGAGAAATAAACACTTGTTGTCCTTGCAAGAGCTTCTTGGGACTGGCGAGTTGTATTTCTTCTGGTGTGCCTTCAGATGCCATTTTATTAACTCAAAAGGGGGTTTGACAAAGGCCTCACTATCCCTACCCTGGCTAGGATTTCCCTGCCTATCAAATTAACCTAAATGAAACACTAACAAAATGAATCTGTCCCTCAAACCTATACATACAACAAACTTAACAAGGTAATGAATGGCAATTAAAATATAACAGAAATAACAGTTATGTTCCATATAAACCTGATAACTGTTTTTCCTTGTACCGGGGTGAGTTCCCCTTCCCCAGATTCAAACAGGATTTTCAGTCACTAGTTCAAAATAGAAAAGTTCTGTCTTGCAACAAAGTTCAAATGATAACGTTCTTCTTGCTCCAGAATGTCTCTCACTTGGACTTGGACCAACAGTTCAAAATACTGAAGTCTTTACCCCCCCATTTGTAGTAGAGTTCAACACAACTTCTTTTCAGAAAACAAGAATACTTGCACAGTTCGACTGTATCAGCAAAATGCTTTTGTCGGGATGATTCCACAGCAGTTCACAATATACTTTAGTGGTCTTGCCACTCCTTCACAGTCTTTAACCACAACACAGTACTTCAAGAACCTCTACCTGGCCCACTCACCTGCCAGGTCTACCACTACAAAGTCTCTGTCCTGGTATACTTGCCTGCCACAAACAATTAAAACTTCTAACAATAGCATCCTGTGGTAAAGTTTACTTCAAACAACTTGGCTTAGTCTCTTGACTTTCCACAACATCAGTTTTGAATACATCTTCTGGGAAGACATGAAACACATTGGTGCTGTTTGATCCACACTTGTGATTGCCACATGCAATGCAGGTTATGCTCCTCTCCTCCTGAATACTTTCTATCAGGAAGGCAGCTTTCCTGCCACTCTTGTTTTCCCGCTCTTATATAAACCAAATGCTGATAATGGCTTTTTCTCACGTTTGACTTAGACAACGTTTGTTTAGATCAGTTCCAACTATTGCTTCATTCTCACTCTGGCAATAGGGTTTACAAACAACTTTTCTTTTAATTGCCCTCTCTTGGCTTTGGCAATGTTGGTTCTTATCAACTTGTTTTGATATCGCCCTCTCCTGACTTTGGCAATGACTGACCTTTACAAGTATAATGTTATCCCTCTAGTCTGTTCCCAAAGTTATTCTGCCACTTTAAGTTCTTTACATCAGTTTAGTATTCAAAAGCTTTGGTTTTGGGTAGCGTGCGATTACAGAGCGTTCCGGGGACACATGATGTAAGTGAACTCAACGGGTATCGCGTACGCATATGCTCACTCCACTGCCTCTGGGAATTCTGCCTTCTCTGCTGTGCTCCGCCCGGCATACTGCTTCTTTCTGCTTCCCGCAGCCCACGCCAGTCATGGCAAGAGCACTCTTCACTCCAGGAACACTCCGGTGCTCACCGGCCGCCGGAGTTCACTTCACAATGGGGAAATCCTTTTACCTTAACACTTCCTGCTGCCCAACCTCTGCATACAAGGTCTTTGAAGGTAGAGACTCTCCCAGAACCTGCATCCGATCTGCAAATCACGGCAGCTTTAGCGTCTCTGCTTTCCTTCAGCTTCTGCTTCAACTGCAACATGGAGTTACTGCAATCACTCCACCTCCCATTACTGCTCTTTTTGGCCTGCATCTGGGGGGTCTTTAATACTACCTAGGCTCTGTCAGGTGTGGGTAATTATTACTACTAGAGTGCAACTTGCAGTTCTGTGCCTCTGCATCCATCTTCTTCGTCCAACTACTTTGGGCATTGTGGGACTTGAAGTCCCCAATGTGCAAATTACTTTTTACTCTGCCTGTTATTTCCAAATCCACCAACTTAATTTCTACCCTAAATTATCTCCTCTAAAGGAGTTTTATAAGGACTTAGTGATTAGTTCTGATCTACAGGGGAATTATAGTTTTCAGGACCCAAGATGTTAATGTCTTGATATTCGTCTTCAACATTCCCCTGTTGATCACAGAAGCTTTCACCACCATAAAGGTGGGTGACTTTGTGGGGTGGGGGCGTTCTTGCTCCCACTAAACGATTGATTATGACAGTTTTCACAACCATTAAGATAATTAGCTTATGGAAAGCAAACCTCCCTGCAACAGCAAGATATTACAGAATCTGACATCATTGACATTTCTTCCTCTGAGGAAGACAAATACTCCTAATGGAGTCCTGTACCCCGGGGGCCCTTCGCCGAGGTGATCCTTCCGGCTAATACCACCATGAGGGCGAGTATCAGGTAGCGGCAGCCCTCCAATGGCCACCTGGGAGGAGACGTTAGGTAGGGTTTTTGTGAGGTCTCCACAGGAATCATCACACCACAGTAACAAAATAACAATTGTTCAATGGAAAAAGGAAATGAACAAAAAAGTGTGATGCACTACTCAAGGAAATATAGTAAAATAGATCCCTTACTGTGTTAGTGCATTCCATCCGCCATCCCAAACATGAGCACTTGGAGGGTAGCTGGAAACCAACTGCAAATCCAATCAAGATGTAAATCAGGTACCAGGTAAGCCCAGACCAAGGTTATCCGCAGTGGTGGTCATTGGTCTTTGTATGCCGCAATCAGCAAAAAGAAGATTGGCTTGGGCTTGACGCCTCGCCAGCCTTTACAGCCTGTGGTTTCCTGATTTTTCCAAGCTGGGGAGGTCAGCCGATGATCACCACTGCATGCAAGAGCACAACACCAAGTCACACCAACTAAGAGAAGAATCTGTGACTCTATGACTCTGTCTTCAGGCCATTCGAGGACAAGACTGCCCCGTCCGGAAGGGGTTTTACCATCAGACCCGCAATATAGAGTGTGTAGCCACTCTCCACTCCTCACAGCGGGAACAGCCCTTGCAGCTGCCCGCTTACTTACCATGCTCCTCTCTCACACGCTGATGTCTCTCTCTTGTTCATGTTTGTAGAATCTCCCTCTCTGTCACATTTGTATGGTCCTTTTTCCTCAGACCTTTATGCATCTGTCCCTCTACTCTAGGACTCAAATATAACACTCTCTTGCCGCTCAGTCAAATTCTTGCATTATTGTCTTTCATGTTGCTCTCCCTCTTTCTCGTACTATCTCTCTTTCATTAGTACCTCTGACGTCTCTGTGCCTCTCTGTCCTACTTAGCTCTCTACCAATCTATCTCTCCATATCTGTATCCATCGGTCTCCATCTAGCCGGGTCTGTGGCTCAGTGGACTAATGCATCCACTACAGAGGCCTGTGTTTGACCTCATAGCCACAGATTTTAATCCTGGTAGGTCCACTCAGCCCTTAATCCTTCTGAAGATGATAGAATGAGTACCATCAAGGTGGGCAATAGACCAAGATACCCTTCTGAGGGTGAATGTGCGCTCTACAGTTATACCCGTTATGTTATCTTGACTCACCTCTGTGCCTTTGACTGCTACAGCTTTCCTCTCAACATTTAAGGGGCCTGCCACATTTACAGTCGGTTCTCTCTGTGAATCTGATCTTTATCCTCCTCTGCTTATTGCATGACTTGAAAAGACTGAATGAGGTTCTCAGTGGGGCTGCTCGCCACATTTTCCTTTATGCCCTCTTACCTCACCAGCAACAAAACCTATCCCCCAGAATATGAAGCAACAAGGGAAAGGATTGGCAAGACATGTCATACTTCCCTTTAATCCCCCACCTCAGAAACCTCTGCGAGGACTCAGTAGTGTAAGAAACTGGAGGGTATTCTCCAAGTAAGATCTTGAGATTCCCCAGGTGGCCAGGACATGGCCATCGCTGTTTGATCCAGTTCCTACGGGTAAACCAGTGGGGGAGGATCACCTTGGTAGGGGTTGTGCTAGGGGGAATACCCAAGGTGAGATGCAGTATTCTACCGAAGAGGAAAAAGAGGGGGACGGACTACCTGCGGTTTTCTTTGGTTATTCCATTTCTACCTCCCTTCCACCCGCAGAAAATCCCTTATTAAAGTCCTATCAACCCTACACCTCTGATAAACCAACTAGAAATCCAAACCCTGTGGCATCTCAAAACAGCATCTCTCAGAACCCCTGTTTCCCTGTTCCCTACATGCATACACCCAGCCATTCTTTTCCACGCCCCTCTAGTGAGTAGTTCCCACGCTTCCCATTTGCGCAGAAGAAACACTACGTTCCCACAACTCCTATGTTTAATTTGTGAACCCTATCAATCCCATCCATTTAATTGACATCTTCTGCACACCCAATCTGCTCAGAGAAAATACTACAATTCCCATGATCCCCTATGTTCTGTCCTCCATCCCGGTAATTCTCGCCCATTTCACAAACCATACCCATTCTGTTCTTTTCAATCTACCACTCAACCTCCTCCTTACAATAATACTGTTTCTCAAGCCTATCCCATAGGACAATTTGGTATGAACAATGTTTTGTGGAATTGTAATGACGCCGTTTATCTGACATGTCCCAACACGAAGGTCAGGCAGAGTCAGGCAATTGATTCTAATCACCCATACCTGATGGCCCTTCCTTTTCCCGACAGGGATAAAAGGTGGAGCAGGAGAGTGCAGTATGAGCAAGGCGAGCATAGCAGAGATCACAACGAGGCGGCAAACAAGCAGCAGTTCAAGAGAAGGAGAAAGGCGGCAGGAAGCGAGAGGATGGGGAGGCCAAAGGTGTCATAAATGTCCTCTGTAGAGCCTCCTAACACAGTTAGATCCCCCTTCTCCTCCTCACCTGAGACTTCAGTTGAAGATGAATGCTTCTTGTCCTTCTTCCTTCGTATAACCATTTTCTTTTGGAAGAGGTATGGTCTTCCTCGGATGGAAGCCACTATGCCGCCGTACAGAACACGGTAGACCAAGTACTCCCGAACGAGAACGCCTTGGTAAGAGGAAAAAGCCAAAGGCTGAAAAAACCTCTTTGGTTCGGTCCTGCAGCGTGGTAATCGATATGCAGTCTCGACGTAAGGTGGATAAAACAAGGTTCTGTTGTTCCAATAGATCCTCGAGAGGAACTTAGGTATTTTAAGACTCAATCCGCCTTCCAAGCGACAGGTAAAAAGTAAGAGCACTAGCAGGAATCGTGCCGATGGACAAAGCATTGACCCAAGTTCCTGCTAGGCAGGTAAGCAGAAAAGCAAGGACCGCAAGAGAGCGTAGTGTGAATGCGATCTGGAGAAACAGGCCGAACTCGGAAAGCACAGGAAAGTAAATAAAAAGGTAGAAAGGAACCACTGAGAAAAGGCAGCGAAAAGAGGACTTGACCGGACTAGTGAGGAGAGACTGAAAACAAGACAGAACGGCTGCGCCGAACGGAAGCAGCCGGGAGAGAGAGAGAGCAAGCGTGCGGAAACCCAGAGAAGGTATCGAAGCAGAGGGCGGAAAACAGAGAGGCAAAGAGAAAATAGCTACGAGGCAAACCCGAAAGGGAAAAGGAAAACAGGATAGTAAGGCAGCCAAGTGCTGCAAGGAGAAAAACACATTAGACCCAAAAGCAACGGCACTGGTAGTGTTGCAACGCAAAGCTGGAACAGGGAGGCGGAGCTAAAAGGGGAAAAGGAAGCCAAGAGACCCAAAGACTAGAATGCAGCAAAAGGTAAAGCAAGAAACGTGATGGAACACCTTAATGGCAGTGAAACCGCCAGGCATGCCAAAAGCGCCAAAGGCAGGCGCGTGACAGAAAGTGATGATGCCCTTTTCGTCCCAGACACGCAGAACCTTTGTGGAAGAGAGCCTAAAACAGCAAACAACAGAACAAGTGTCCTGCAGCAGATGTGAGCGCTACACGGGGCAAGCTTATATAGATAAACAGGAGCGAGAGAAGCTCTGCGCCCGCGGTTCCGGCCTTGACTACAGAGAAGCCAAAAGCCAAGCGGTACATCAAAACCGGTGAGTCGAAGGGCGAACTATTAAGAACCGGGTTGTCTTGAGTGACAATCGCAAGAGTGGCAGGCTTCGAGCCAAAGCTATTGAACTTTGAAATATAAAAAGTGTGAAGGGGAGGCCAGCGGCAGAGGGAAACAGACACCACGTGGGTGCCAACTCAAGAGACTCTGGTCGAGCTCCAGACTGAGAAATACAGAAGCCAGAAGGCCATAGGAAGGCACCAAAGGAAGCAAAGTGGTCATACAAAAGGGTTAAGTAAAAGTCCCGTACATTCTAAAGACTTTGATCCATAAGCTGGCTAAAAGTAAGGGAAGTGAATCCTGCATGGTGAATGAAACAAAGGGACATGAATCCCGTGAACATTTGAAGTAATGTAGAAAGTCATTGTGAACCCGGAGGAGGAGGGCAAAGAACAGAAGGATCCGAGCCCGGATGAGGGAGACCCAGGGTGAAGTCGTCACCCAAGGGCTGACAGACGAGAGAGGTCCGCACCCGAATGAGGGAGATCCAAGGAGTTAAGCTATCACCCAAAGTTTATTGCGAGAGGGTCAGCCCAGAAGAGGGAGAACCAGGGTGAGGTCCTCACCCTATTCGAGAAAAAGAGGTGCAAAGAAATACGATTGAGAAAGGGTCAGTCCGGAAGAGGGGATCCCAGGGGTAAAGCTGTTGCCCTATCTGAACTGCAAATTACAATTGAGAAGGGTCAGCCCAGAAGAGAGGGACCTCTAGGGTGAACCCATCACCCAGCGAATATTGGGAACAAACTTTCATTTGTTAAAGGAACTTTTGTTTTTTGACTACATCAGGCCCGAAGGCAAAAGACTTGCAGAGGAAACGAGACTTAGCCATCAATGACCCTGATTACGGAAAGCTCGAGGGTTAAAGCTGAACTGTCATCTCGTGCTAGACAAACCAGAGAGTGTGTCCTCAGAACTGTCATTGAAACTGTCATATCGTGCTGGGAAGACCCAGACCATACTGTGCTCCAAGCTCCCATTGTATCCCATGTTCAAAGCGTAGGGAAGGGAGACTCAGGCTAACGCTTCCTGACTTATTTGAGAACAATTTTTCTTGAAACGTAACCCCACACCCTTTTTATTTAGCGTAAGAAATTGGCAAAAGGTTTTCTTAGTATAGGCCCTTTTATTTGACTGGACACCACTAGGACGGCCTGATTTTCATTTTATGGTCGACACCTGTCCCCATCTTAGATTTAGGGTTAGATTAGGTGTTTTTCCAACCCACGTACCACTTTCTTGTTCAATAAACACCATTGAACTGTGATCACTTGTGTCTGTCTTACTTGTGTCACCATGAGTTTCTCACATATGGTGTCAGAGTGGGATTTGATACTATTGATATTAGTTGGAGAGCCCACTTTCATGAAGGAGCCCCATATAGAGACCTTCATATCCCTTTGCAATCCTCAGACCCACCCTATCAAATTTCCTTTGCCTTCAATGGTGAGAAACCAATGGAGGGCATGATACCTCTCTTCCCGCCCGTGGAACAGAAAATAGAGGTTTAATTTTCCCTCTTAATATCTCAAGCTATTGTTCCTGACCGGAAAACAGCAGAGGGGAATAGCTATTACCTCTGATGCCCCCACAACTACCACATCCCAAAGAAAGAGAAAATGGTGATTTCTCTTGGCTAACAAATGGGTTATTCAACCACCTCTGCCATTTATGTGGGACCTGTCGAGAAGCAGGGTATGGAGATCTTTCCCCTTATATCGTGTGGAAATGAGCCAAAGTTTGTGGTACTCAAGTTCTCTCTACTTCCCAAAACTATTCACTGAGGTGACATATTGGGGACCCTCATAGATGAGAACATATGTGATTCCTTGGTTGAGGGAATTACTCCAAACCCAAGCAGTTTGAATGAGTCTCAAATTAACCATTCCTCCCTTGCCCCAGAAGGCCCAAATCACACATCATCAGACTTGGAATCTCTACTAAACTCCCAGTATCTTTGGTATGGGAAGTATAAAACTCCTTCGCTAATGAAATTCCCCACCAACTCCTTCCAGAGGAAAAAAAAAGTGAAAAGAGTACCCCAAACTCTAACGTCTTAAAAACAAAAGAGTTGAGAAAAGGGAAGTATTAGAAGGTGAAATGCCTAGAGAAACCTTACTGTATGACACCCTTGGGAAGATGTCATGTAGTAGAACATCAGAAGGAGGGCTTAAGAGTCTGGAGTCATTCACATGGGAATACCCTTGGCCGAGTTGCGGTATTCCACATTTTCCAATGCACCCCTACCCGATATCCCAGCAGTCTTTATGGGATGCCACCAAAATCCCCCTGGTCCCCAAGCATTTTCCCTAACGGAAAAGTCAGAAAACGGGGGAAACCCAAATTACCTATAAAACCCCAACATTTTTTTACCTCTCTACGATACTACAACTCCCATAATCCATTCCCCCATTGAAATCCACAAGGACTGAGACGAGGAAGAGGCCGATGGGATTCATTAGGATTGCCCATATGAATCAATGGGTGATGGATTCCTATGGGCAGTCTCCATGTTGTCCCGATAACGAGGTCAGGCAGGGAGGGACAACTAATCACACCCGACTCCAATTAACCCTAGCTGGGAGAGTATAAAAGCAGCAGCCAGGAACAGTATTGTGAGCGAGTCAGGATGCTGGAAGGTACCGGAGAGCAGGAGAGAGCCCATGAGAGCTGGAGAGACCCTGGGAGGGCTGGAGGAGAAGGAGAAAACTGCCCAAAACACTGGCCCTGCTACCAGAGAGGAGATTGAAGTGTATAGGAGGAAACCATCACTCCAGAAGGCAAGACCAGAAGCAGCTGGGGTGGCCTCGAAGTACAGACAGTAAAACTCCTTCCCTGGGCCGGGCAGGCAAACCCAGGTCTCTGAGGGGCAGAGGGAGAGACCCTGACCTACTATAAACACATCCGTTTAGCTCCTGCAGCTCCCAATGACAAAGTGCCATTTTGGGGAGCAAAGGATGTAGGAGCAAAATCAGCCAAGTGCATTCTGGGACTAGAAGTCCCACAGCATTTTTTTGTTAAAATGGTGACTTTTGCAAGCATGGTCCGTCCCGAAGAGGTAGGCCTTTGTAAACCTAGAAAGAGGTCCAGGCTCGACCGAAGGAGAAGCTTGAGGAGCATTAAGAAGGTTCCGAGCCCAACAGAGGGAGACCCAGTGGTGAAGCTATAAAACACAAACCAAACCTTCAGGACCAGCTGCACAGTGTTCCGGTACCACATGGATGCTCATGTGAAAGACTCTGGCTGACCCCCCCCGTTTGTTTTGAAGGAAACTACAGAATCCAGAAGTCCGTAGGAGAGCCACCAGAAGAGGTCAAAATTGTCATGCTGGAGATCTAGTAAAATCCTTGTACAATCAAAAGACTTTGATCGACAAACTTGAGAAAGTAACAGGGAAGTGAATCCCGCAAGGTGAAAGTAAAATGGGGAAAGTGAATCTTATGAACATTACAAGTGAAAGTGAATATGAAGTTGGCAAGAGTGAACCCAGAAGAGGGGTGCTAACGAAAAGGGGGCAAAGCCTAAGTCCAGAGAAATAGTATGTTGGCAAAGGCAAGGGATGTCCACTATGAACTGTTTGAAAAGACATTCAGACAGGGGGGGGACAGGAGAAGTACACTGTCCTGGTGGTCATTTTGGAATCAGAGCCAGACATAGGGAGAAACCAAGTGACACGATAAAATAGGAGAAGTACACTCTCCCGCTTGTCAAAGAAGGGTCAGCCCCAGAAGAGGGGGGGGTGTAGGGGTGAGCCGTTATCACCCTGATCACGTGAACCCGAAAAAGGGAGGTTCACAGTGAACTGTTGAGCAGACTTTTTGTGAGAATAATAGCAGAAGACTTGCTGAAAGCCATAGCGAATCCGGCAGAGGGAGGCCAACAGTTCAGATGGTCCGAGCCGGAACGAGGGAGATCCAGGGGTGAAGTAATCACTCAGAACCCATTAAGAAGAGGAATAATTTTGAAGGGTCCGCCCCAGAAGAGGGGGACCCAAGGGTGCAACCATCATCCGACGTGAACTGCAAAGAGAACTTTGTGTTTGTTTTGTTATTGGATACATCAGGCCCTCAAATGCACAAGACCTTCAGGAGAAACGAGACTTGGTAATCGACGGTCCTGATGGCTGCCATTGAAACTGTTAACTCGTGCTGGGAAAGCTCAAGTGTGTGCTGTGTTCCAGGCTCCAATCTTACCCGTGTAGAAAATGTGGGGAAGGGAGTCCCAGGCTACCGCATCCTGACATATTATTTACGAACACTTCTTTCTTTTCCTGAAAACTATCCCACACCCTTCTTATATTAGTTGTGAGGTTTAGTATAGGCCCTTATATTTTGACACAATGCCACCAGGACAGCCTTATTTTTCATTTGATGGTCGATGTTTGCTCCCATCTTAGTTTTAGGTTTAGATAAGGCATTTTTCCAACCTGCATACAGCATTAATTGTTCAATAAACACCCTTGAACTGTGATCACTTGTGTCCGTCTTACTTGTTGCCACCATGAGTTTCCCACACACCCTTGACTCCACAGAAGCCAAAAGCCAGGCGTTTCATCACAACCGGTGAGTCAAGGGGAGAAACGATAAGAACCGGGCTGTGTTGAGGGACAATCTCAAGAGTGGCAGGCTTCAAGCCAAGGCTATTGAACTTTGACTGAACTATAAAAAGTGTGAAGGTGAAACCAGCGGCAGAGGGAAACCAACATCACCTGGGTGCCAATTCAAGACTCTGGTCGAGCCCCATACTGAGAAACTACAGAAACCAGAAGGCCATATGAAGGCCGCCAAAGGAAGCAAAGCGGTCATATGAGAGGGTAGAGTAAAAGCCCTGTACATTTGAAAGACTTTGATCCGCTAAAAGTAAGGGATGTGAATCCTGTGAATATTTGAACTCATGTAGAAAGCCATTGTGAACGCGGAGGGGGGAGGCAAAGAACAGAGAAGGATTCGAGCCCGTCCGAGGGGGATCCAGGGGTGAAGTCGTCACCCAAGGGCTCACAGTCGAGAGAGGTCTGAGCCCAAACAAGGGAGATCCAAGGAGTTAAGTTATCACCCAAAGTTTATTGAGAAAGGGTCAGCCCAGAAGCAGGGGATCCCAGGGGTGAAGTCCTCACCCGATTCAAGTATAAAAGATGCAGAGAAATACGATTGAGACGGGTCAGCCCAGAAGAGGGGGACCCAGCGGTGAACCCATCACCCAGCGAATATTGGGAACAAACTTTCATTTGTTAAAGGAGCTTTTGTTTTTGTTGTTTGAATACATCAGGGCCCGAAGGCAAGAAACTTTCAGAGGAAACAAGACTTGGCCAACAACGACCCTGATTGCGGAAAGCTCGAGGGTTAAAGCTGAACTGTCATCTCATGCTAGACAAACTAGAGAGTTTGTCATCAGTACTGTCATTGAAACTGTCTCGTGCTGGGAAGGCCCGAGACTGTACTGTGCTCCAAGCTCCCATTGTATCCCGTGTCCAAAGCGTGGGGAAGGGAGACTCAGGCTACCGGGCTTGACTTATATGAGAACACTTCTTTCTTTTGGTGTCTGTCTTACTTGTGTCACCATGTGTTTCTCACAGCAGAGAATAGGAAATACATTGCTGGGTGTTCCACATGCATTGTATGCTGCTCTTCTTCCAGTGATCCCCCCAGCACAGAGAACAAGCAGTCCCCTAGATTGAGGAAGCATACTCTGACCATCTCACCTCACCACCATGTCTTCAGAATGTGCATGCATGTGTGCCATATAAATGTTTGCAAGATACAGTATGGCTGCTGTGGCGGGTTAGAAGGAGGGTGCAGACTCATTTGATTCATTTCACAGGTTTCTTTATTAAAGAAAATGGGTAAAGGTCCATCTTTCCCAATACTAGAAGGTGTAACAAAACTAGCTAAGATGCTCGTTGGTTGTCAGTGAAACTCTTAAAAAGGAATTGGTTCACAGCCCAAACTAACCCTATCTGACCCTAGCACTAGTCTAATGACTAAGGACAGGAGAATGACTACCTTCTGGTATATATTTGCTTCTTGCAAACTACAATTCAATACGTTACCCTCAAATAGTCTCTGGAGACTGTTTTTATCAATTCACTCAGTTCATTCAGTACTTTCATGGGCTTTCTTCTCTCCTCTTTGGTTCCAGAATTCCATTCTTTTCTTGTTTTCCTTACGTCTTTCTTTATTACCAATACTGTTTCCCTTCTCCCGTTGAGGTTGTCGTTATGTGGCCAGGTCTCTCCTGCAACGTGGAGTTACTGTTTCTCTGGCTCTTGGCCTCTCTTTATTTATTCTTTCCTGATTGATCTGAGTATGAACATTCCAATACTGATTCTCATTTCCTCTTCTGAGTATTAACGTGATATTTTCCTCTCTCTCACTCGGACACGTATGAGTATTCCAGTAACTATTCTAATTCACTTGTCCAGCTATCTATGTAAAATACTTTTCTCCTTTACTGGGACAATTATGAGCATTTGAATAATGATTCTTACATGCTTCGCTGGCTCCTAATATTATAGTCTCTTTATCCACACTGGGATGATTATTAGTCTTCCAATAATGATTCTTATTTGCTTCACTGGGCCTCATTAGGAGTATGCCGGTCGTGCTAACAACGGTGCCGGTAAGCTACCGGCACCGTTGTCACCGGACCGGCACACTCCAAGTTCTGCGAGTGGGTGCCGTCCCGCCCGCCAGGTCTGATCTGGCAGGCAGAACTGCACCCGCCCGCAGACTTTGACGGATGCACCAGCACTGTTGCACACAGTGCCAGTGCATCCACCCTCCCCCATTCCCCTTGAGTCCTATGGGAATTAACTGGGAATATGGAGTTTTTCCGGCGCCTGGCTGCATGGACTGCCGGGGCTGTAATTCCCTGGTGATTCCCCATTGCCAGGCGACGGAAACAAACCACGACTCCAGTGGCAGCCTGACATTTTTACCGGCACGGCTGCTGTCAGAGTCGTAATGAGGCCCACTGGCTCCCAATATGATAGTCTATTTATACACACTGGGACGATTCTCAGCCTTCCAATAATGAATTATAATTATAATTGTTCTTTTATAACGTGCTTAATATCGGAGACCAGTTGCAAATCTTGAGACTGTGATTCAAACCTGTGTTGCAATGCGTTGTCTTGCTTCGAAGACAAACGTGTTGCTCTGAGCTATCCTTCTGGCCCAAATGCCATTCACTTTTCTAGAGATCAATATGATATAATCTTCTCCTTCACTAAGACGAGAATGAGAATTCCAATAACGATTCTTCGTCCCCCTACCGTCTTCCCGGTTACCTTTGGCTGGTAGGAATAATGTTAAAATGTTCTTAAATTCTCTCCTGGTCGTCGCTTTGGTTTGTCAGGTTGGCTTATGCTGTTGCCTGTACGTCCCCTTCTCCATGTTGCCGTAGTTGCAGGCACTCTGGGTCTTTCAGATACTGGTTTGTTCTGTATTGGTAAAGCGGTATCAACAGTGTTTACAGGACCCTGGGTCCACCACATATTTCTTGTGGTCACCCCACCACTCTCCATCTTATTTGTTTCCCAGCAGTCAGGACGCGATGCGTCTGACTTCACTTCTCTTTTTTTGTCGTTATGAGATGCAGCGCGTCTCCCTCTGGTTCCTGTTCTCTCTCCAGTTCAGGATGCAGAGCGTCCAACATCTGCTCAGTTTCCATGTCTGAGTAGTTTTGTAACACGTAGGCTTTTTCCTTCCTTTTCCAGGCTCCTGCCCTTTCATATGCTACGCGGCCATGTGGTTTCCCTGGCATAGCTTTATATTTCTTTCTCTCTTTCTTCCAGGGCTTCTCTTCTCCTCCACAGGTCTTCTTCCTCATCTCAGTAAATGGGATTTTCTTAGTTAAAGGAATATTTACAGTTTCTGGTTACATACTGCCATTATCACAGGACTTTTTATAAGGTATATTCGGAAGACGTATAATTGGTATATTCTTGAGGGAGTTCCTCACAGGAACATGAGTCCTTGTCCGCAAAGGAGGGGTTGTGGGGCGGGGGTGAGGGGGTTGTCTCTCCTGGTGAGGTTCCACTTGCCTCAAGCCATAGGGAGGGTGTCGCAGAGCAGGCTCACCTCCCTGGCCTCACACAGGGGATGGAGGAGTGCTCCCACTTGAGGACAAATTCCTGCGATTCGTCAAACCATTCTATAACTTGTATAGAAGATCCACTAGCATCCCCCCCTCAAGAACCAGTTCTCATTTTGCTGGCTGCCCTTACGGATATGCATGTAATGTATATGCCATTGTATATCCTTAAAGCTGTATCACTTTAAAACTTAATTAGTAGTTTAGGGGGGGCGCTGTTGCGCACAACGGAAATGGCCGCCTGATTCCAGAGCTCCCGTTCCACTAAGATATCCTGCGCCATATCATCAGTTATAACATTGCCTGCGTAGCCTAAACGTTCTGGGAAGGTAGCCCAGCCATCTGTGGTGGGTCAGTCGAACTCCTGTGAATCAGAGGGCAGGAACGCCAGAGATAGAGCTTCAGGCAGATAGGCCGATACACGCGGCTGAATACATCCTGCGCCAAGCTCCAGGGAGATCCAAGCGAGTGCCGCTGCGCGGCTGAAGGGCCGAGGCCCCTGATGGGAGGAGCCTGAACTACGGCCCAGGCCCTACACCCTGCTGGTAATACGCTGCTGTCTCTGGGTTGGCCGTGACAAGGGTGGTTCAGTCAGACGAACCGACCCGCGTTCCAGTCCGGCCCGGTGTGTGGCGGCCCGCAGCAACTGAGCTCCAGAAAAGCCGCTTGCGGAACCTGCATTACAACACGGGGCGAGGCGTGTGACGGGCCCGCGATATGGGACCGTGAAAAGGCCCGTAGATGAGAACGTCTGGTAAAAAGGCGCGGCTGGACGGTGGATGAGTGGCCGAAAAAGGACACATTAATTTCCGCAGGCAGGGGCTTGCAGACCCGGTGACAATCCTCACTGAGCCGATATACTTTATCTGCCGTTCCGTTGGACCGGTGAATCCCGGTGGCACACGCGGCAAGTTGGGGTCACTCAGGCAGTTCCGTTGTGCGGGCAGTCCACTCAAACCACCGGGTTCCGGCTGGGGGCTCATTCTGATATTGTTCATGGCGCCTTCAGCCCCTTAATCTGATCCACTCCCAGGGCTAGGAAACTGCATAAGGAGCAAGGGAGGACGAAAAATAGAAATTTGCATAACAATATACTGCACTGCTTCAGAACACGATTCCGACAGTATCATGGGGGAACCACAGAAGTTGGGAAAAGGTGCCAAAACTCTGGGGAAACAGAAGGCAGGCCCAATGGACGCTTACACGGGCAGTCAGAGTCTGGCTACATCGGCTGACGCCCACACTGCCGCTAACAAGGCCCCCACTACTGAGCCTGGTGAGAATTTAGACAACTTAACCACAATAGTGCAGAATGGTTTCCGCTCAGTCAACACGAAATTGGATGACAGTGTCCACTATCGGCTCCTTAAAGACTAGAGTGGAGAAAGAAAGTTTGCGTATAACAGAAACCGAAAGCAGGATAAGCACTAATGAAGACACTATCTCACATCACAGCCGTGACATCACCCAAATCAAAGAAAACATGGCGAAACTACAGAACAAATGTGAGGACTTAGAGTCGTGCTCTAGGAGAAACAATATACGTGTGGTGGGCGTAGCGGAATCTTTTGGCAAAGGCCAAATGGAGAAACAACTCGAGACACTGCTTAAAACCCTGTTTGGACCAGAGACATTCTCTGAACATTTTTTGGTGGAACGAGTACATCGTACATTGGCCCCAGCACCCAAACCAGGCGCACCACCACGTACTATAATTGTATGACTCCTCAATTACAGGGACAGAGATACAATCCTACGTAAGGTAAGAGAGGCAGGCACCCTTCAATATGAGGAAAGTCGCATTCACATTTACACAGATTTCTCCTCGGGGGTGCAGGCAAGCAGAAGATCCTACGAGCCAGTCAAGAGGCTTTTAAAAGAACGCCAGATCCCATATGCTTTGATGTTCCTGGCAAAAATGAGGATTCAGCATGCGGGAAGGGCCCATTTCTTTGAGTCGCCGGCCAAAGCCACGCAATATATTGAAACGTCCATACCCCTTCCTCCTAGAGGGGGCAGACCGGCACAAAACAACAGACCTGCAGACTAAGAAACACTCGACTGTCCTGTCAAGCCTTTCTAAGGCTATACTCAAGATAAGTATCGGATCAAGCTGTACCAGGCAATTTGGTTGGTGGAGTTGTCGAACCTGATCGGCGGCCATGTGGAGCAACATGGCTACCCGCAGAATATTCCTTAAGTTTTGTTGGACACATCGTCAAGTTGGGTGTGATGAGGGTGGGGGGGTGGGACAGGGTGAGGGGTTTGGTGAATTCAGCTCTTGTATTGACTTATGGTGGCATGAGCCATGTTCATGTGTAAAGTGGTTGGAGGTGACTTGTTGGTTGAAAATTACCAGGTTACTCAACGTAGTGACCACCTTACTCCTAGTCCATAGTCCCCTTTCCTCCATACTTATGGGACATCTCTCCGTCCTGTGGGACGGGACCGGAGCACTTTGTAAAAAGCATCCACATTTTTTCCAAAAATGTGTCCTTCCTCTCTTGCTTGCGCGGAGCCCGGCATGCGGCCGTAACCCCGACCATCTTGGCTCCGCCCCGCGCATCGCCCATCAGTCCTTTTCTATCGCCAGGTCAGAGACCATTAGCAATAACAGAGGAACCTTATTAGAGGGGATGGCGGGCGGGCGTATGGAGGAAAGGGGACTATGGAATAGGAGTAAGGTGGTCACTACGGTGAGTAACCTCGTAATACTCCTACGTCCCATCCCCTTTCCGCCATACTCATGGGAGATTCCCAAGTACTCGTTACAGGAACTACGGGTGGATGGAAATGCCCCTCACTGAAACAGGTTCGTCAGCACAGCCTGACCAAACTGAGCGTCAGCCCTTGAGCTCATGTCGAGACAATAATGCTTACAGAAAGCAGATGGGGAGGCCCAAGTAGCTGCCCTAGTGATGGACTCCCAGGGGACATATTTCTGAAAAACAACCGCGGCTGCCTTGCCCCGCACCAGGCGTGCATGAATACCCTTAGGAGGTTTCAGCCCTTGGACGGTGAAAGACTCCGTGATGGAGGCGGCGATCCACCGAGAAATAGTTGCCCTAGACGCCTGCTTGGCCTGAGGGTTACCGAAGGTCATAAAAAGTTGAGAAGAACTCCTAAGCTCACAGGTCCTGTCCAGGTAGAACTTGAGAGCTCTTCGGACATCAAGACAGTGTAGAACCCTCTCAGCCTCAGAGGCAGGGTTCGGAAAAAAGACCGGTAGGGAAATAGACTGATTCAGATGGAATTCAGTCACAACCTTTGGCAGAAAGGCTGGGTTCGACCAAAAAGGACACTTTCCAGGACAAGTACTTGAGGTCCACAGTAGCCATTGGTTCAAAGGGTTTATGGCACAGCGCCGTCAGGACCACATTTAGGTCCCACGGCGGGTGCGGATTACGAACCGGAGGGTAGAGGCGTGTCAAGCCAGCAAAATGCCTCTTCACCACTGGGTTAGTCAGGGAATAAGAACACTGGTCTGTAGAAAGATACGTTGAAACCGCTGAGAGAGAAGTCTTGCATGACAGAACATGAACCCCTGACTCTGCTAGGGAGGACAGCACCGTGTCAATCGTGGCCACCCTTGGATCCAACTTCTTCTCCAAACACCAATGACAGAACCTGAGCCATTTACTCCTGTATTGGGATCTGGTTGAGGGTTTCCTGGCTGCCTGGATAATACGCATGTTATCCGTAGACAAATTCAGATGCTCTAAAGACTTGAACTCGGGCACCATGCCGCCAAGCTGAGCGATTGAGGGGAGGGGTACCACAGCTGCTGTTCCCCTTGGTGAAGAAGATCGGGAGTTACTGGTAACCTGATCGGCAGATACACCGACAGGTGTTGAAGCTCTGAGAACCAAAACCTATCCAGCCACCACGGGGCTATGAGCAAAAGGGAACAGTTCACCGAATTCTTCAACCTCCAAATTGCCCGGTGAACCAGAGGCAGAGGCGGGAAGGCGTAAACTCTCATGTTGTGCCATGAAATCTCGAGAGCATCCCCCAGAGAGGAGGCCCCCAGCCCCTCTCTGGAGGCATACTGAGGAAGTTTCTTGTTTACCGCCGTCGCGAAGAGGTCCACCTCCGGTGTGCCCCAACACGAGAAAATCCATGAGAGGACCTCTGCCTTCAACTTCCACTCGTAGCAAACCACTGTCCGTCGGCTGAGGGCATCCGCTGTGACATTCAGCTGGCCCAGGATGTGTACTACAAGCAGCCAGACACCATGAAGCACAGCCCACTCCCATATCTGCATAGACAGGTCCACGAGGGGGGAGGAAGACTTCGTTCCCCCTTGTTTGTTGATGTAATACATTGACACCACATTGTCCGTGCGTATGCTCACCACCTTGTTGGGAATGAGCGGTCTGAACGCCTTGAGCGCCAGAAAAATCCCCAGAAGCTCCAAATGATTTATGTGCCGGAGCTTGTCCTGAGGCGACCAGAGGTCTGAGACCTGAAGAAGATCTAATGTCGCACCCCACCCCAGAAGGGAGGAGTCCGTCGTGATCGTCACCATGGGGTCCGGGTCCTGAAACCCCGCGCCCACCGACAGGTTGCTGAGAGATGACCACCAGTCCAGGTCCACTCTCATGGAATCCGGATTCATTATCCGCTTGGAATCCGGGTCCACAGCCTGATGCCAGGATCTCCTAAGAGCCATCTGGGTCCGTCTCATCTTGAGACGAGCAAGAGGAAGAGCAAGCACACACGAGGCCATGAGGCCGAGAAGCCTCTGGAACCACCAGGCAGACATGCTCTCCGACTGCACAAACATCTGACACGTGGCTAACAGATCCGCCATTCTGTCCCCGGTCAGGTACACTCTTCAGTCGATCGTGTTCCAGCGAAAACCCAGGAAAATAGGGTCCTGCGAGACCGTCATGGAAGATTTCCGCCAGTGCACCGACAGCCCAAGATGGAACAGGAGCTGAAGGAGAGACTGGAGAT
Source organism: Ambystoma mexicanum (assembly GCF_040938575.1). NCBI lineage: Eukaryota > Metazoa > Chordata > Amphibia > Caudata > Ambystomatidae > Ambystoma > Ambystoma mexicanum. The sequence goes on along the minus strand of NC_090941.1, from coordinate 844,644,568 downwards.
TGCCCGCTGCTGCTAGCGGACAAGGGCTGCGTAAGAGCCAGTCATCCAAATACGGATAAACATGGATACCCTGGAGACGAAGATAGGCCACAATCACCAACATCATCTTCGTAAAAACACGCGGTGCCGAGCTGAGGCCAAAAGGAAGCACTCGAAAGTGGAAGTGCTCCTCTCCCAAAGACGAGCAGAGAAATCTCCTGTGTGGGTTCCAAATCAGGATATGCATGTATGCGTCCTGAAGGTCCACAACGCTGAGCCAGTCGCCCGCCTGCAAGAAGGAGCGTATCTGGCTGGGCGTAATCATCTTGAATTTCTCTTGGGGTAGGAAAAGATTGAACTGGGAAAGGTCTAGGATGGTGCGCAGGCCAGCCTGGTTGGGTTTGGGCACCGTAAACAGCCGGGAGTAGAAGCCCTCCCCTCGCTCCCCGAGGAGAGCAGGTTCCACAGCTCTGAGGCCCAGAATTTTCTGAACCTCAGCTTTGAGGGAGGGCGAGCCCGACAGGTGAAAAGGAGGGTTGCGGGGTGGGGTAGGGGGTAGAGGTAAGCGGAAGCCCGCTCGAGCGACTGACAAGACCCATCTGTCTTCTGTGATGGTCTGCCACGCCTCCCAATGAGACGCAATGCGTCCTCCCACCGGGGTCCCGTGCGAGCGCGGAAACCCTCATTTAGTAGGTTTATCGGTGGCGGTGCCAACCTGCCTGAGCTGCAAGGCCGAGTTGGCAAAGATTTTCCTCCCTAGGGAGTCAAGGAGCTTGTCCTCCTTACCCAGAACTTGAGTAGCCGTCGTGGAAGAGGATGCTGCAGGTCTGGATTGCAAAGTGGCCGCAGCCACCACTGTGGAGGAGGGAGGCGGACAAGACGACAGGGCCACCTCTTCTGAGGAATGTAGCCTGTACCTCGCGTCAATTTTCTTATTGACAAAAAGTCTCGAGTGTGGCTTTTCCCAGACTCTTCGGACCTCGGCCAGAACGCTCCAAGGGAGACAGGATGAACGCCCCAGAAAGCACGCCCTCCTGCGGAGCAGGTGCCTCGGGCACCGGAACATCTAGGAAACTCATGTCCAGTACCCGGTCATGAAAGGCTCTGATAGAGCAGGGAAGGTCCTCGTTGTCCTGATCACCTTGACGGTCATCTGACAGGTCAGGATCCTGCTGAGCCGTTTCAGGCACTGCCTTGTCCACTGGGGACAACAGAGGCACAGATGGAAGATCCGGGGGAGGCACCATGGGCAAGGGAGGCGCCGGTGGAACCACCGGAAGAACGGTGGAGCCTGAGACGCAAGTGGACATATCTCCTTGAAAAGCCCTTTGAAATATTCCCTCATGGGGTCGGTGCGCATAAGCGCCTGAAATTTACTGAAAAAAGCGTCCTCAGGAGATTGTTTCGGAACCTGAGGAGGCCTCTCATGAGGTGGACAAATCCAGGGACGTAACAGGGAAGGGTGCCACACCAGCCCCTTCACTGACTTATCCACATAAATCAAGGGTGCCACCCCCGCGGGCAACGAAACATTGTGCGGAAGAGGCATCCGGGCGTTCCAATCATAAACCGGCCGGTAAGGATGCGCACAAGGGACCTTAGGTTCACCAAAGGGAACGAGCCCTACACCAGAGGCCGATGGCGTAGTTGTAGGGGTAGCACCTAAAATGGCCACCGTGGTCATGGCGGGAACGGGCGCTATTTTGTCCTCATCTGAGGGGAACTGCGGCACATGAGGAAGTGAGGCAGGGGTCCCCGTCGATGGATCAGGGGTCTTAATCTTAGCCTTAACATAAGGAACCTCCACAGAGCCGGAACTATGAGGCCTGGAATGTTTTTGAGACATACCAACCGCCAAAATAGCCTTTGAAGGAAAGACCTCAGCACTGCCGGTAAAAGAAGAACTTTGCTTCTTTGCCCCCTCAACAGATCTGGTGTCACCACAAGAGCGGGAACGGTGAGCAACCGCTTTCACCGACAAGGCCTTGTCCGGCCTCTCAGAACTGTTGGTAGCTTTAGCCTCTGAACGAGGGACCTCGGACCCAAGCCCGGTAACAGCCTTAACTGCACGGACCTCGAACATCCGTTCGGTAACAAGCCCAGCCAAGGCCTCGGGCCGCACCCCGGTCTTGTTTTTGAGGGAAGCCGACAGAGAGGCCTCAGAGCGAGCTCCGGTACCCCACGATTCAGTAGAACTGGGTCTACAAACAGCCCCCACAGGAGGGGCCTCGGAGCGTACTCCGGTGTTCACAGGCCCCTTACGGCGAAAACTCTGGTAGAATTATTAGGCCCAACGGGCACCTCAGGGCGAACCCCGGTGACAGAGCGATCAACGCCCCTCCCGGACCGAGAGGAACCTGGAAAGGTATCCCCCGGCCTGGGTGCTCTGAAAAGTAAGGAGCTTACCAGGCGTTTTTTCTTCTCGTCGATGAACGCCTGAAAATGTGAAGGAGGAGTTCGTCGGAACCTCCCACCACTCCAACCGACGTTGAAGTGCCCGGACCGAAAGGGAGTCACAGTAAAAACAGGTGTCCCAACGGTGTTCCGGACCCAAACACTCTAAACAAAGAGGATGGGGATCCGCCCTCGCGAAGCGACGGTGACACGATGAACAATCTGGAAAGTCTAACTTGAAAGACATAAAAACGAACGCTAGCGAGTGCCAGAAAGGAAAAAAGGGAAGAACATCTTCCGAGGATGCAAGTGCGTCCGGCCACGATCGAGCGGAGAAAAGGACTGATGGGCAATGCGTGGGGCAGAGCCAAGATGGGCAGGGTTACGGCCGCGTGCCGGGCCCCGCGCAAAAAAGAGAGGAAGGACACATTTTAGGAAAAAATTTGGATGCTTTTTACAAAGTGCTCCGGTCCCGTCCCACAGGACGGAGAGATGTCCCATAAGTATGGAGGAAAGGGGACGGGACGTAGGAGTAGTAAAATTATGGTAGCATCGAGGCTGGCACCGATTATGTTGCATGATTACTGTAAACCTGTTGAGCTTGACAATGGCTGATGCTCCATTTCAGAGCCCGGGTGCTGGGCTTAAGGTTAAACTCCTGACGTGGAATGTGCGGGGATTAAACAATCAGGTTAAGATCAAGAAGATTTCCAACTATGTTGCCAGGCATAATCTCCAAATCCTGATGCTACAAGAAACCCATGCGGTAGGAATTAGTAACGCCCATATATTGCCCAGGTAGGGTCCCCTGAGGTTTTATACTGACTATTCATCCCAGTCCAGAGGGGTGATCACCCTTATTCATCGAGGCCTTGGGTACAGGGTGGGTGGTCACAAGGCTGATCCTCTGGGCAGATATGTCATGGTCTGGGGGAAGGTGGCTACTCAACAAATACTCCTGGTCAACACGTACAGGCCTATCATTGATGACCTGCTTTTTACATGGATGTATACCAGATAATTATGTCACTTGATGTTCCGAATGTGCTATGCGGGGAGACTTCAATTTGGCCTTGGACCAGGTTCTTGATAGATCCTCGAAGGTGGTTAGAACCCCAAGTAGGGCTGTACTAAATCTGAGACATGTTTTGTCACAACTTTTGCTGGTCGATGCATGGCGTGAAACTCATCCTGATAACAGGAGATATACGTTTTATTCCTCGGTACATGGCTTGGAGTATAGGATTGATTATTGGTTTGTTTCCATGTCTTTGATGGCTGTGGTGGGGGGGGGGGGGTGAAATCCTTCCTCAAACATTGTCAGATCATTCCCCAGTGCTGTTGGAACTAATGTTCCGGAATGCCCGTGTCCTGCTAGGAGGTGGAGGATGCCTGGTGGAATGTTGGGAGACCTGGGGACAGTAGAAGCACTCCATGCTGAGATCACAGAGTTTCTATCCAACAATGTGGGATCAGTTGACAAATACTCAACGGTGTGGGAATCCTTCAAGGTCTGGATAAGGGGTGTGTTGATGTCCAAAACTACGGGTATGCTGAAGGCTGTGAGAACGGAATTGTCAACTATCGAAAGCAAACTAGATGTTCTGGAGAAAACATACACAAACACGCAAGACAAATAAGTATTAGCCAATATACACACGCACCTTCAAGAGTTTGATAAGCTCGCCATAAGGGAGGTCCGATACGTGGCAGCCCCTATACGCGTGCGTAGATACGGGGAGGGTAACAAGGCTGGCAGAACGCTTTCCAACTTACTCAAGCACGATAAACAACCTACACAGATCACAAGTATACGCACAGTACAGGGGAGGGTACTGCTCAGAGATGAAGACATTAATGGGGAATTTATGGAATTCTACAAGGAATTATATTCAAATAAAGATAAGAAAACACTCGAAGAAATTAAGATATACCTTGAGGCTCTATCCCTCCCTAAACTCCCCAACGAAGAACGCCTAGCGCTAGATCAACTGGTGACTGCGGAAGAGATTGTAGAAGCGGTCAAAGCATTGGTTTCGGGCAGGGCACCAGGGTCGGACAGGTTGGGAGCTGAATTCTACAAAGAATTTCACGAGGAACTCGTTCCGATACTGCTGCAGGTGTGGGAGGAGGAACTTAAGTGCGGCAAATTACCCCCAACTATGAGAGAAGCTATTATAACCGTACTCCATAAGCCTAGGCGACCACCACAGGACGTTTCGTCCTACAGACCCCTGTCACTCATAAATACAGATGCTAAAATATTTGCAAAGGTCCTGGCGAATCGGCTTCTGCCGGCTGTCCCTACCCTAGTACATCCTGATCAGAACGGGTTTATCCCCGCACGATTTACGGCCCTGAATCTCCGAAGACTCTTTGGTATAATGGCGCAAATAGATCCCACGAGGAGCGGAGTGGCCATATCCCTTGACGCTGAAAAAGCGTTTGATTCTGTCTCGTGGGTCTATCTCCTTGCGGTGCTGGAGGCGTTTGGGAGGGGGCCCAACTTCATAAGATATGTGAAATTACTGTACACAGAGCCTGGAGCTTGTGTCCTGACCAATAGAGCCATTTCCCAGATGTTCCTGTTGGGGAGGGGAACCAGACAGGGCTGCCCGTTTTCGCCCTTGCTGTTCGCATTAACCATTGAGCCAATAGCGGCTGCGGTCCGTCTCAGACATGCGGATAGAGGGATCAAAATTAAGGGATCTACCCAACTAATATCGCTCTATGCGGATGACACTTTATTATATGTCAAGGAACCTGAACTCAATATAACACCCATTTTGGCAGAGATGCAGGAGTTTGCAGATTACTCTGGGTACACGATAAACAAGGCCAAATCGGAAATATTTCCGCTTACACCGGCCACCCAGTGCCCCACAATGACAGATGGACTCAAATGATCTGGAGATCGTATCAGATACTTGGGAATTCTTGTCTCCAGGAATAAGCTTACATTATATTCAGATAACCACGAAAGCGCCCTGCAAACTTTAACGGCCAAGCTCCAGATGTGGGGGCGGCTCCCGGTCTCTTTAGCCGGTCGAGTCGCTATTCTTAAAATGGTTATCCTACCTAAACTTCTTTATCTGTTTGTCAACATCCCTATATGGCCTGGCAGAGCCTTCTTCGCCAAACTCAGATCCATGGCGGTAACATTTCTGTGGAACAGTAAAACAGCGAGGATAAACTGGGAAAAAATGACAGAACCCTATCCTTCGGGAGGTATATCAGCCCCTGATTTCGAGCTTTACTATTATGTGGCCCAGGCTCAATTTGCTAAATATTGGTACAATGATGAGGACAGAAAACCCTATGCTTGGATAGAAGTATACACTACACATCCCACAAACATACAATCAGTCATTTTTGATCCACACTATAAAGACACGTGTGAATACAATCCAGTTAGCTGCACAGTCAGGGCATGGGAAGCTATATACAAAAGGCTTAGACTTGAGGCCCCCTATAACACCGAGATACCTCTGTGGAACTTTCCGGGAATTCCTCCTACATATGATACAAGCATACAGGAATCCTGGTACCCTAACTGTGAAATGAAGCTTGGTGATATGTTTGTCAATGGCATTTTTTTTAGACCTGGGTCTGTTGCTGAGGGCGCTGGGAGATGGTCCACTGAAAACGCTGCAATATTACTGTATGAGATCTGCATTTCAGAAAAGGTGGCCTCTGTTCCCGGACGAACCTCCACCACATCCATGTATACAACTAGTGACAGCTAAAAATGTTCCTGGGAATCTCTAGGCTATACACTGAAGTCCAGACCCACATCCCCACAGTGAACCAGATAAGGGAGCGGTGGGAGGCAGACTTACAAGTTCCCATCGAAGAGAAGAAATGGGGTTCACTAACTAAGAAGATCTTGCTTAACTCTGGCCTGAGGTTGATCCAATTTAAAATTCTAAATAGATTACATTACACGCCGCCCAGTATTGCTAAATTCGCACCGGATGCCTCGGATGCCTGCCCTAAATGCAATGCTCCTCAGGCCGGTTCCTTTCATATGTACTGGGAGGACTGTCCGGTGGTTAGGGGGTTCTGGAGGGCAGTAGCAGAAATGTTGGAAGAAATATCTCAGGTTCCCCCCGATTTGACCCCCCAGAAATATCTGTTTGGGGACAAAGGCAAGCACTCAGAAAAAATCAGAAGACTATTCAACATTTCATGTGCGGTTGCCAAAAAATGTATTTTATTGAAATGGAAAAGCGCTCTGCCACCCAGCATGAACCAATTCCTACAATAATTGACACATGTCAATGAGTCAGAGGGGCAGTTTGTTTTGACCCAACCTTCGACGTGCAGACCCAAAGACATTTGGGGCCCGTTTAGAGTCTACCTGTGCAATATGTTTACTGATGATGACTTGTCACCATAATATTTTTTTGTAAAACTGCATTGAACAAATGTATTCCTGTTGTATCTGTGAAATGAACTGTGCAATGGTGCTGTTGGTCTTTTTGTTACCACTAATAAAAAAAGAGTTTTAAAAAAAAAATAGTTTAGGGTCTTCTATGACATTCTTGGGAACAGGTGTTCTGTTACCTAGAATGTAGTGCCTAGAAACAATTAGGCTTGTAATGTACACTATAAAATAACATTCAGCAAAATACTAAAATGGCTAGCTGTTTTATTTAGAAATAGAGAGAAATTAGCTCCTGCAATCTGGATTGGAAACTGCAACAAATCTAAAATATTAAATGTGGGGAGACAAAAAACCAATGAATCAAATACCACTGGAGATTAAACAGCATAGCAATATTTCATTTGTAAAATATTTTGGTCACATTTCAACACTACTACTTACTCGCAATCTTATCAGAGGCTTTTCAGGCTGGCGGGTATTTCCCAGGCGATCTCTCTCTGCAATTTCAAGCATCGATTCAATCTAAAACAAAAAAGAGTGTGCAATAGTGAAAATAGTCAGCTGCAAGGATTCCCTTTCACACTGTAAATAAACATTAAGCACTGTCCATAAAGAGTGGTCACCAAAAAGAAATGAACACTGCAGAGACTCTGATCTACTTGGTCCCCCTTCCAAAACTCTGTCGAAGAAAGAGAAGCTTATTTCTTCAAATCTCAGGATCTTAAAAACGTTTATATCTCCTGATAGTCAGAAGCACAAAAGGAGGGGGACTCTCATATGGGGTCGTTTTAGCGGAAAGGACAAGAGACTCTGGACCCTAGAGGAAAAGGATCTGGGTGGGGAAGGAGGAAGAAAGTTAAGAATGAATAATTGGAGACAGTTTACACAGCAACGGGTGACATCAACCCTGAATGAAAATTTGGTTTATGCACTGTGATAACAAAGTGTAATGAATATATGTTATAATTGATTATCTCTATCGAAAAATAAAAATAAAATGGTTAAAAAAAAGAGTGGTCACCAAGCACAGATGTAAGAAGTAATTTTTCAGGGCTTGCTACACCCAGCCAATTTCCTATAAATGGAAGGGTGTTGGCTATAAGAAAAGACATTATTGGCTGAATTCTTAGAGACCAAGGACTAAATGACGGTGTGATGATCATTTTGTAAGATGGAGTGGTGCCAATGGGGTAACAGTACCTCAGTCAAATGTTCCCCTAGTACAACCATCGTAGGTAATAAAGTGGCAATGGCAGACTCATAGTATGTCGACTGACTACATTCCCGTAAGTGCAGAAAGTGTTCCGGTGTCTCTGATTCTGGCAGACTTTACCTTGTTGGTATATGCAGTGCATACCTCTGTGCTTTTGTTTTTGGAGCGTTGCACCTTTAAGGCTCCTTGCACATAAACACCCCCCGGAAGCGAAAAGGGTGAAGTGCAGGAGATGTTCTAGTGTTCGGGGATGAGGAGGGTGAGCTGGTCCTGCCCCTCCGAGGAGTTTGCCTTCTAGGACCCCCGGCGAGCTGGATCATCTATTACCTCCCCTCTTGTCACGCTTCGTGGGACTGATGCACTGCTGCGGTACGGCTGCAGCTTTTGTTCTGCTATCTGCATGACCAGGAGGATAACGGGTCTAGGGCCCACTGGATAAATTCTTTGTGGTTGCCTGTTTTGGATTCCTGGAAGTTACTTATTGAGCCTGCTCACATATCAATCCTGACGCTTATCTCACGGCTGTCTTCTCAGGGATGGCTATGGGCCCAACCGTGGAGCTACCGCATATTGTTTACAAATCTCTATCTCAGCATTGTTTTTACAACCAACGAATTTTACATCTGGAACATTTCCTTTGTCCTCACATCTCATCTTGGAATTATTATAAATGAGTGATTGGCAAATAATATAAATCGTTAGCTTTTGATATTTAGTTATATTTTATATTTATGAGAGTGATTTTTATGCTCCTTTTTATCCGAAGTACTTAACCATCTATTTATACATTTGGACTAACCAACAGTAAATAGGATTGGTGTGCTCCTCTACAGCAGAGGTATTTAATCAGTTATTTATACATTTGGATTTATCGTCGCTAAATTGGTTTGTTTTTTTGTACTCCCAATTCTTAATCATGACCCTACAAAACAGTGATAGGCGCCCAGGTCTGAGAAGTGAAACCTCTAGACCCGGTACCCGGTATAAGAATGCATAGCTCTTCAAAATTACATGATACCCTGAAACATGCCTCAAAAGTAAAAAATGGAAAACATGATATCAAAGGAACAAAGAAGGGCAAAGCTAATTTGACTCGCCCAATTACGTTTATTTTTAGCCCTAAGCCTTTGTTGGCGATGACTATGACTGATCAGTCCATAATTAATTTACGAGCTAATACTCCCATTAAAGTGACTATGAGTGATACATTACACTCCTTTACAATTGATAATAAATGGTTCACTTTTAAACCTTTGCAATAATCTAAAGAGGAATTTTCTGGGACAGTCCTACATCGATATGGATTTGTGCTGGCAAATCCTAATCTCACTGGTTTAATTTCTGAACCTGAATAATCCAACTATGAAACTGAAGGAGAAGACCTAATTAATGAATCTCAATTGTTAATTAATAATATGGATAAACTGGTGAATCTTTATTCAATTGTAACATTGATGGCTGAAAATGTTGAGGCACTGTTCCAACTATGTACAAGAATATCAGAGGATCAGCAGGATTTTAAGTCCCATGCAAACAGAATGATTGATAGCATGGGTCCCATTGGTGTCTATGTACCCCTAACTGGGAATACGGAAGGTCCTGCTGACTCCCCAGCCAACGTTCCTCTTGTGGCTAATCATTGTCGATGTACACAGAATTTACAGCCCAAGCTATCCCTTGATAAGACAATCTCAATATCTTCTACTGGCACAACTGGGTTGATTGATTACCAGGTTGTTATCTATGCAGCGAATGAACCTGATGCCATTGACATTCTAGGTCATGAAATGTCAATGATTGAGAAAACAAACCAAGTATTCCTAATGGTAAAAAGCTCAACCCATCTCTGACCTAGAAATGTATACACCCCTTGCAAAGAATTCAATATAGCAAAAAACGCACTTTGGGGGGAGATAATGTCAGTGATACAATGGCTTTCCCAAAGCGACTGAAATCTACTAACACAATTATTTCACAATCTAATGATGGGGAAGTGAGACAGATTGATCTTAGAGGGCCCTTGGATAAATGGGTTACAAACTACTCTTGTCTGTTAGACCTGCACAACCTTTACAAGAGACTGTAGATAACATCTTACCACAGTCACAACGGATATCTAACTCTAGGTCCACCTCCAATATTATTGGATCTTCTGTTGTTAAAACCATCCATCTAGAGGAAGATGGTCAGGATAACCTGCCTGAAAGTCACCCTATTTGGAGTAAAAAAGCTTGGAAAAAGATAAACTTGAGGAAATTAATCCTTCTCAGGATAGCCCTTTCCTTAGCAGATCCCGGTTACTAGCTCTATGGAGTTCCATTCCTAGTCTCTCTATACTTAGTAATAGTGAGACTGGTACTCCCTAAATGGGATAGTGCTATCAACAGGGTGCTGAAGGAATGTTCCTCATGGGCAGTCACAGCGCATTTATATACATCATTTGATCTATTTCGGGGACTGGGCTTTCACCTTACCACCAGTTATTGCAAAACTGAACATAATTTATACCCTAATGTAATCAATACTTCCAATACAACCCAAAAATGACGAGATTATAGACAACACAAAGTTCCTCACATCCTCTACCAATTGACCGTCTAGCAGTATTAAATCAATCAAATGGTTGAGTTGGAATACAAGAGGACATAATTCATTTCTCAATCAGAGGGAAGGCCAGATTCTTATAGTCTTGTCACCTTTTTTTTCTGCAGGAAACGTGGGCAATGTAGTAGTTTATAGTTGATGGTTTTAGTATAATATATCGACATGCTACCAAAGGTTTGCGTGGCCGACCAATGGGGGGACTCGCTATAGCAGCCCAGTCTTTTTCTTACTCCTGTTACGGTTCAGGGTCCTTGTGTCCGTATTAGGGCTTCAAAGCAACATTCTACGTCCTCCTCAACACATAGAACTCGGCGCTGGGCTGCCCCGTTCTTTCGGCATTGGCAGTTGCCTTGGTGACGAGCTGCGCCCACACTAAGTTCCAGGAGAACCGTTGACATGACTTCTGCACGTAACTCGAGTCACGTGGGAGATCAACTGATGGCTCCCACAGGTTTCCACCCTCGACGGAAGCATAAGAGTATCGTAAACCCAGGGAGCGCTGCTTGTGATTGCAATTAGCTTGCCTACTTTGGTGACTCCCTTGTTTATGGACTTTCCAAGGTTACCCTTGACCTTTGCCTTCATCTACAGACTTCTCTTGCCTTACGATTCTGTACCTGTCTGAACTGCTGCTGTCGACCTACGCCTGAATCACAGACTTCCTTTGCCATGCCCATAGTGTCTTCTTACTGTGGTGTTATCGACCATACATTCTTAACAAATTTCTCTTGTCTTCCTGTTGTTTGGGCTGACATTATTGCTAACCCACGCTCCAGCGTAGCTTTTCTGGTCTTCTACCAGAGTCTTGCACTATTCCTCTGCAATTAAAACAGGCTCTCCTGAACCGACCACCATTCACGCTGAATTCAACACATGACTCCATACCGTGCTCCCGCGCAGTCTTCTGCCGGAGTGTCGCACAGGTCCTCTGCATCACGCTGCTTGGAACCTACATGCACTCACGCCGAAATCCTTGCAGGAATTCTTTGTGTGCAATACAGCATTCCGTGAGCTTCAACCCAGACCCTGTGCACTGACGAGACGCTCTGCTGCCAATCACGTGCACCACCTCGAAACTAGTGCGTCCCTCGTGCAACACGGGCTAAGTTACCCTACCAACTTCCCCTTTTTTTTTACTTTATCCTTTTCGTTGTTGTTGAGTATCTGGAGTTCTATCTGCTACAGCCATTGTCCATCCCTGTCCTCACCTTTCATAAGACCCGGTAAGAGTCCTGAATTTCCTTCTGCTGTCCTCATAGTAAATTGGCCCTTATCATACCAAGATTACACTGGTGATACCTGTCTAATTAATCTTTAGGAACCTGTGCTCAGATAGCGCTGCCCTTCACCTTACGGAAACAGGTTGTTCTCAGTATGTATATCGATTGGGTAGTTGGGAATCAATTCCTTTTTTCATAATTTGACCGGTTTCTTTTTCCCTTTCAGCCTGGTACTGTGGCAGTGTGTGCTCCCCGCTCTTTTGTTTGATCTACCCCTCTGATCTGTTCTGTTCCCATGGCAGAGGGGCACATCATAGAAAAGAGTTCCCTCAAGTGAGTAGGCCTGGGTTTAGGGACACCCAGGCTCTTCTATCAAGGCCGAGAACCAAGAATACTTTACTCACCTCACGTCTCCATCTGTGAACCGGGTTGGTGAGTAACAACTCCTTGGAAGTAAATTCACAATATGTCATAGCCGCTGTGTTACATTTTGCCCCACTCCTTAGAGATCTTGATCATTAATGTAAATTCAACGCCAGGTGACGATAAGGTCAATGAAATAGTAAATACTGTTGACAAAATAATCAATACCTTGCTCATAGATCACACGAGAGAAAATATCTTAATTGCTGGTGATTTAAAGTTCCCCAGTTTGGGTAGACATAGGCCCTCATTACGACCCTGGCGGTGGACCATGGTGCTAACAGCACCATGGTCCATGCCGGTAACTTACCGACTCCGCAATGCGGAATGGGGAATTACCGCCCCATTCCGAGGTTGGCGGGGCGGTAATTCCCTATGCCGCCATGGCCCTTCCCCATTCCCATTCCCATTTTTGCCCTATAGGACTCAATGGAAATGGGGAAGGCGATAAGTACGGTGCCGCAAATTGCGGCACCGTACTTAGCACCAAGGTCCCTTTGCGGGTTGGTTTTCAACGCCTGCAAAAAGCAGGCGTTAAAGTCTCCAACCCGCAAAGGGACCTCGTAATCAGGCGTTAAGGGTTTAACGGCGCCGCCACCTTTTACTGCGCCATTAACCCCTTAACGCCTGGGTTGTAATGAGGGCCATACACTTATCCAAACTGACCAATATCATGCAACTTGAGCTGTCCCTTGTCAATTGAAGACCAAAAATTATGGGATGAGATGGGCCCAACTTTTTCATTCTTGGGACATCTCATGCATAAATCATAAAGGTAATATTCCCACCCTAACCAGGAATATTTGGGACGAATGGTATTAGTACATCAGCCCTGGACTATATTTTTATCGACCAGGATCTATGGAACAGATCAGATCCTATGATGATTTCTTTTAACACTTTAAGTAACCATGCAGTTTTAACATGGTCACTTGAGATATCGCACGAATATATAACGATTCATTATAATGAACCTATTCATGTCACACTTGGAATAACAAAAACGTAGAGAGACTGAATACATTTATTCTGAAGAACAGCACATTGATTTATCTTTGGTTTAAGGACAATCAATGGGATTTGAGTAAAATGATGAGATTATTGAAATCACATATCCAACTGAACACATTACAGGGTAGGGGGACGAGTGTTCATGATGGCTGCTTTGAAAGAGAGAACAACATAAAGAAGCAGTTCTACCGACGGTAACGCAGAACAATTGATAAGGATCGTTCTCTCACTTGGGAAGCAAAACAATCATATAAAACCTCACTATCAACGAGATACAAAAACTGATTGAAGCTACCAAAATCCTCCATTAAGAATGCTAACTGGATTCATATCTTCAAATTATTGAATTTGAGAGACGAGAAAAGATTTTGGGCTATGATCAGAACTAGTAGCCTTACTCGTTGCAAAAGGGAAACAAATTTAATTAGCATAAAGGATTGGACCCAAGCTGTGAGCAAATTATATTATACGAGTTGCTCTATCACAAATAGTTTTTATTTGTCGTCCAGTCCTTTTTAGCTGGATTTGAGATGGATGATATAATCACTAATTTGACGGCACTCAACATTCATGGGCCTCCGGGCCTGACATGATTCCTATACCCTTTTGGGCCTCTATATTAGTAAAGTTATTTAGGTAAATACTACGTGATGGTATCATTCCATCTAGTTGAAAACATCCATCATGGTCCCTGTCTTTAAAGGGACGGACCAAACGAACACCGCCATCTATCGGCTTCTGGCTATGGTAGATGAAAGTGAGAAAGTATTTGCTACTTTACTCTTGAAAAAGTAAAATCTTTTGTATTCTAGAAAAAAGGACCCTTTCACCTTTTCAAAGTGGTTTTCGCAGCAGTTTGAACACTTTGACCAACATCAGCTTATTGTATTATTTTATGGCTTCCAAGCAGAAGAAAAATGATCGACTATATGTGTGTTTCATAGATTTTAGTAAAGCCTTTGATACGGTTTCCAGACCTGATTTATGGGTTGAACTTATGAATTGGGGTGGGGTATTGACCCTGCATTACTGCATTTCAATACCGCTCATTATTCAGATACCACTGATAGAATTATAGTTAGCAATGACAGTGCGCTCTCCCCAGACATCATTACAAATACCGGTATCAAACAGGAATGTGTCCTAGCTCCCATAAAGTCTGTTGGTAATTTCCCTCCAATAATTGGGACTACTGCAGTTCTGTGGTTTAGCTATGCAGATGACACCATAATCATGGATCGCACCCCAATAGTATTACAACGGTCCCTTAATGCTTTAGCGGAGTGGGCCCAAAAGAATCACCTACAAATGAATGAATCAAAACCCAAAATATTAATGTTTGGTAATAAAATTAAATTGGCATTTCCCATTTGGTACATAATACAAATATCTTAGTGTCCCCAATAAGAATTCTCCTTCCAATGATTTTTATTGCACCAACCTTAGATTGAAGGTTTTAAAAAAGTGGCTCTTACTCAGGAGCATTATAAATAAGAAAAATAAATATAAATAAGAAAGGTGGCAATTATATTGAGGGACTGCTAAAGGTTTACATGGGTAGCATTACTCCTAGCATTGTCTATGGTTTTTCAACAATTCCAGAAAATCTACTACAGCAAATAAATAAATTGGAGGCAAACATTTTATGTTCCATTTTGAATGTACCACAGACGGTTCCTGTGGCGGCGCTCCATATGTAACTTGGCACTACATCTATTAGAATTACACGTATGTTACAAAAATGTGCTCTTTACTTTACCATTGTATTGACACCCATGTAAGAAAAATGTATTATGGTTTTTTTGGGCAGAACAGTATAACAAAAATAGTGATAATTTCTTTCTAGCCAATCTGAAAGAAACTGTCAAGACATTTCTTGATAAACTTAATATGGAATTGGAAGCGACATTATCTAATCCTAATAGAATGATGCATATCAAAAGGAAAGCCAAACAATATGACTGCTGTATCAACATAGATGATCTAATTCTGTTATGTATAAGAATTATGGTACACAAGCCTTTGGATCAGCGACTCCTTGTACCTACTTGACTAAAATGTGCTCTAAAGAAATTAGAAGATTCATTATTTATCTTCGCTATAACATATTACCCATCTATGAGCATACCCATTTAGGGCGTTGGACACACATCCATAGAACAGAAAGGTTATGTCGATTATAAAGTAACAGCATTAAAACCTCAAGACACATTCGTACCCAATGTAATCAATTATTGAAGGCAAATTCATTAGGCTACAATAATTTAATTACCAATATTATATATATTCAGGAAAATCAATTTTGGACTGAAAATATTTCGCCAAAATCTATTGTTGTATCTGGTGCCGCCTTCTATGTCTCGAAATATGCTTCTTCCCGAATAATGTCCCATTAATTGATTTTAATGCTTGTTTATTCTGGGTTTTTTTTATTTTTTTATTTTTAAACGTGTTTATTTTAAACAGGCAGGTTATGGCAATACAAAGCTTAATCACTTGCGACATGTGGCATACAGTAATACCATTTGACGCTCCTCCCACCCCACCCTTCGGTCTCAAGTTCCGTCTTCACGTCCCCGCAGGGGATCTCGATCCTGAATAGTTTTCCTGGCCAGCTGGGGCTTGAAAGTCAGGGCCAGGAACCTTTGGTCAAAATCCAATACCGGACCCCAGATGTTGCGAAAGCGATGTAAAGTGCCTGCCCCGGCAGCCGTCACCTTCTCGGCGATCAGGATGTCCCAGACTGTCTTCCACCAGAAAAGCATGAGAGGGCCTTACATCGTTTTCCAGGTGCGGGCTATCACGTCCATGCCCGCAAGTAGGCATTGCGATAATAGTTTGGCCTTGGGACCAGACCTTAGGTAGATCCCGTGGATCGGTGCTCCAAGGAGGATAGGTTCGGGGGCCAAGGGCAATCGCACCGGAGTGATGTCCGCTATCGTCGCTAGGCATCGTTTCCAAAAGGCTTGAGCCTTGGGGCAGGGCCACCACATGTTGAAGAAGGAGCCTATTTGTCCGCATTGCCTCCAGCATTGAGGGTTGAGTGTAGAGTTCATGTGGTGAAGTCTTAGGGGAGGGTAGTACCACCGGAGGAGGATCTTGTAGGCGCACTCTCTATTTGTGATGCATGATGAGGAGGTGTGAGCCTGGGACCAGATGTCAACCCACTGTTGGTCTTCAATCGGATGGCCCAGGTCCGCCTCCCATAGGGCCATATACCAGGTTTTGGAGGTTAGGAAATCCGTTTGAAGGCGCTTGTATAGAGTGGAGATTCTTCCTCAGGGCGGGAGCTCATTAAGGGTCAATTCGATGGCTGTGGGGGGACGAGTAGCCGCCTGGCGAGTCTGTGGGTGGAAGCACCAGTGGCGTAGCTGGGTATATGGGAATCTATCTTGTTCCTGGATCCTAAAGAGTTCTTTGCATCGCTCAAAGGTGCAGGGTTGGCCCCCTTCAAATAGTTGACGCAGGGTCTCTAGGCCTCCTGCAATCCAGGCCTTAAAATTCCGGGGAGACAGACCAGGAGAGAAGGTCGGGTTCATAAACACCGGGGAGAGGGGGCTGAGCCCCGTCGGGATCCTCTTCTGTTTCAACGCCTTGTCCCACACCGAAATGGTGTGTTTGGTGGATGCCAGAAGATTCCGCCACTGTCGCCGTTCCGGAGGGGGGACATGTGGGAGAAAGCGTAGCGGGAGGGGTAATTGCGCTTGTTCGAGGTCCACCCATCTAGGGCGGTTGGTGAGGACTTGCCATGATTGGATACAGGACAGTTGAGCCGCCATTTGGTATTTCTGCAGGTCAGGGACCCAGAGGCCAACCAGTTTCGCGTTGCCCAGCATTGTAGATTTAGGGATCCTGGGATTTTTCCCCCTCCAAATAAACTGCAGCATTTTCTTCTGTAGGCGTTGAAGGGCTGGCGCCGGCACCGGGAGTGTGGAGCACGCATACAGAAATCTCGGTAGTAAGTTCATCTTACAGGCTGTAATACGGCCCATCAGCGATATCTCTTGTGCCGCCCAGCGTCACAAATCTGTGAATAATGGGGGAAAATTAGCCCGATAGGTCTCGCTTGGGTTGGCCGGGATCTGAACTCCAAGTAGCTAATTCCTTTGGTCGTCCATTGTATTGGGCACAGCGGAACTAGGGCCTCTCGGGTCAAACCCACTCCCATGGTGACTGATTTCCGGTAGTTGACTGTGAAGCCTGTGACCCTGACATAGCTCGTTATCTCAGCCAGGGCTTGGGGAGGGAGGAGCGGGGTTTCGTGATAGTCAGGAGGACATCGGCTGCATAGAGGGCCAGCTTGTGGTGTGCCGGGCCTGATTGAAAGCCTTCGATTGTAGTGTTCAACCTGATCCGCTGGGCAAACGGTTCCATAATTAGAGGAAAGAGAAGTGGCGACAGCGGGCATCCCTGTTGGGTTCCGCAAGTTAGGTTGATGGGGGAGGAGAGGGTGCCATTAACCCTGAGAAGGGTTTTGGGAGCTTTGTAATTTGCCAGCGTCATAGTGCAGAACTCCGGGCCAAATCCAAAAGCCTCAAGGGTGAGCCTCAGGAAAGTCCAATCCACTTTTTCGAACGCCTTGGTCGCGTCCAGGGCCAGAAGCATCAATTCCCGGGAATCCCGGGAGGCAAGTTCCACCAGATCCACGGCTCTTCGAATGTTGTCGGCCGTGGAGCGGTGTCTGAGGAAGCCACTCTGATCCGCACTGATTATCTCCGGCAAGAACTGAGACAGACGTGATGCCAGGATTTTAGAGTAAATATTAGCATCTATGTTGAGCAGGGCAATGGGTCTATATGATGCAGTGTTCTTCGGGTCGCCTCCAGGTTTAGGTAATAAGACCGTAATTGACTCCTGCATGGACGAGGTTACAGTGCCCGTGGTCCTGAACGAGTTAAACAACTGTACCAAAGGTGCTAATAGTTGGGGTTTGAAAATCTTGTAAAACCTGGTTGTATACCCATCAGGGCCAGGGGCTCGGGATTTAAGGGCTTTTATTGCCTCATTCACTTCTTCGCCAGTAATCGGCGCCTCCAGAGAGTCACGGGCTGTTCTTTTTAGCCGGGGAAGCGCTGCACCCCGTAAGTATTCCTTCTGTTCCTCCATGTCCCGCACTGGAGCGGTCATCACCCGAGTCAGGTGGGTCGCAGCGAGCTGCAGTTTGTCCTGGTCAGCGTAATGGACCTTGCCTCGTTGGTCTCGCAGGCCCACAATTGTATTGTTCCTCTTCGCCTTGGCAAGTTTGGCCACTAGTAGCTTATTTGCTTTGTTGTTTTTAGCATAGTAAAACTGTTTTGCTTTTGCCATTTGGTGGGCATTGTGTTCGGCATAGTGGGCCTCGATCTTTTTTTGTGCTATCCGGATGGCCCGCTGAGTTTTAGGGGTCCAGCCCTTCTGCTTATGGGTCCTTCCTGCATTTCTAAGGTCTTCCTCAAGGCCCTGGCGAGTTTAATGTTTGTGCCTATGATAGGCCGCTCCTTGCGCAATCAGTTCACCCCGCACTACTGCCTTCATTGTGTCCCAAGTATTGGCGGTAGAGGTGTCTTCACTGGGGTTCTCCTTAAAGAAGTTGGTGATCGTGGTTGCGATCGCATCTCTGAGTGGCATCTCGTTGAGAATCGGATCATATAGAGTCCATCTGCGCTGTTGGGGGTTAGCTGGTTCCTGCACTCGGATTTCCAGGGTCACCGGAGCGTGATCAGACAAGATTCTGGAGCCAATTGTCACATTGTTGGTGAACGTGAAGATTTGTGGCGACACTAGGAGAAGATCTATCCTGGAGAAGGTTCTGTGGACATAAGAATAAAAGGAAAAGTCTCTTTCGGATTGGTGGAGTACTCTCCATGAATCCACCACCCCCAAAGTTCTAAATAGTTGTAGGAGAGCCAGGGCTATGGTGAGGTCTCCGGCACTGGGTGGGTGTGACTTGTCTTTCGTGGGGTCCGGGACCCCATTGAAGTCCCCTCCAATCACTATCTGGCCTTCCAGAAATGGGGAGAGAGTTGTACTCAGGGATTCATAGAACAGCACCTGGCCTGAGTTGGGTGCATATACGGAAATTATAGAATAGAGTTGTCCTAGTAGTAGGCATTTCCCCGCCATGTACCGCCCCTCCGGGCAGCTTATAGAGTCTAGAATTTGAGGGTTCAGTCCCCTCCCAAATAGGATAGCTGTGCCACCTCTCTTCCCAGATGCGAAAAGTTGCTTCGGAAAGTTTCGGGAGCGTAGGCGGCTACGGTCCGCCGGCAGCAGATGGGTTTCTTGTAGCATAGCCACTGCTGCGCCGTCGTTCTGAACTTCTGTAGGATGGACTTGCGTTTGGCGGGTGAATTTAGTCCCTTGACATTCAGGGAGACGAACCTCAGAGTTTGATGTTCTGGGGCCAGTTCCGGGGAGGTTGATGAGTCCTGGGGGAGAGGGGGAGATGTAGAGGGATCAGCCATCATGTCTCGGAGTGCGTGGCCATTCCCCAACCTGCCTGTGGAGTTTTTTCAAGGCCGCGGGAGGGCCGAGTTTTAACTGAGGGTGGCTGACCTTTTGCGGGTCTAATGCCTCCCTTGGCCAACGGGGCCATAGAACAGCGTGTAGCCAACATGGCTAACCTTACAGGTAATCTTAGTGGTTTGTTCCAAGGACTCATAGATGGACTGTGCCTTGGAACCGGGCATGGACCGTGGAATAATGCCCGCTGCTTTAAGGATGAAGCTTATCTGTGTTCCTGAGGGTGCTGATCGGATCATGGTGCCGGGCTGCGAGCCGGGATCCAGGTGGAAGCTCCACCATGGGGTCGCATCCGGCTATTTCCTATTCCGGAATCTGGGAACCCTCGACCAAGAATCTTGTGTGGGATTAGGGGAGGCCACAAGGTTTGAGTCAGCCGTTGCTTCGGAGGGCAGAAAAGACGAGGGTTTGGAAGCATCTGGGCGCAGGATGTCGGTAGCATCTTCCAGGTGGCTAATTTTCCCCCTTGTAGGAAAATTGCAAAGCTGTGGGAAAGAGCCATCTGTAGCAGATTTTTTGAGCCTGAAGAAGGGTGGTTAGAGGGCGAAGGGTTCGCCTCTTTTGAAGAGTATGAGGAGAAAGGTCCTGAAAGATCTGAAGGGAGGTCCCTTGGAATGTAATTTCGTCTTTGGAGCGGCTTATTGCAGAGATGGCTTCCTTCGTGGTAAAGAAGTGCACCCTAGTGATGACGTCGGGGGGGCCATCCGATTCCACTCCGCGTCGGGGGTTCAGCCTGTGGGTGCGATCTAGGAGAAGCTGTGAATCTTCGAGGTCAGGGAGGAGAGATTGGAAAAAGAGGCCCACATATTCAGCCAACCCCTTGTATGGGATCGAAGTGGGAACTCCCTGAATACGGAGGTTGTTGCGCCGGGCCCTATTTTCGAGGTCCTCTTGCTTGTATTCCAGGATGTCGTACTTGTCCTGCAATAGTCCGATTGAGCGTTGGACCTCAGTTAGCGCGGAGGCATGATCTTGGATATGATCCTCAACAACTCCCACTCTTTGTTCAACCTCCGAGACTTTTTTATCTGTGCTTTCCAGTTTAGTTATGAGTTCCGCAATACAACAGCGGAATTACTGATTTGATATCCACCACAAATTCACGTATATCTTCTTTGATCGCCAAAGGTCCCTTGTTATCTAGGGATTCCCGTGAGATAGAGGGGCAGGAATCTTGTTTTTTAGCTTTGTCGGAAGTGGAATAGCAGAGTTGCTATGTCCGAAGACTTGGTGGTCTTTTGTTGCTTGGTTATCGCGCTGGTTGTCAGCGGCAGGGCAATGGCCGCCGGGAGCGTTGTAGCGGTGAAGAAGAGTTGCTGCTCACAGGCCCCCAGAGGCCAAGAATAAGAACCGCTGCCCGTGCGGGATGTAGGCTTTATCCGCGCGCAGCAGGGCCGTGGGCCGGGGCGCCCCAGGAAGGGCTCAGGGAGAAGAGCATGCGGGCTAGGCCTACCTTAAATCTCTCAAGGGGCTCCTGCTGAGGGCTCCCGCCGCCAACCGTTGGAGGGAGGGTCTCCCATCTCCGCTCCAGGAAATTGAGTCGCTTCAAAGGCCATTGCATATGTCCATAGGCCGGAAGGTAGGCCCCACCGGGCACCCAGGTGGGCCACTAACGCAGCCCGCGTAGATCTCGTCAGCTGGATGTATAGCTGTAAGGCGGCCTGGGCCGGGGCGCCCCAGGAGGAAGAGGGAGAGGGTGCACAAAACGGGGCCAGTGCATGCGGGGGGGGGCCCGGGCCGCCCTCACTGGCCGATGGAAACAGTCCCCGCTTGTCTGGATATCCGGATGCTCGTCCGTCCCCTCCGGCTCGAGTGCTACGGGGAGGATCGCCTCCATCTCCTGACTGCGCACGCCATCATAAGTGCGTCCGCCATCTTGGATTCTCCAAGCGGCAGAGGGGGGGGCCGGGATTCAAGCGACGAGTACGGACATAGTGCTCCCTCTCCTGGCTTTCATCTTTGAGCTGCTAGTGCCCCATCTGTTCCGATCCACATAGCTGGCGTCGATGGATCGTGTAGGCCACAGGAACCGCACAATTTTGGCTATAGCAGCGGGCAGTCCACGGGCGGCTTTAGAGGAGCGACTACATCGCGTCGGCTCCAAGCCACGCCCCATTCTGTTTTTGTTTTATAATTTTGCTTTTTGATGGAATCAAATATTTGAGTGTCTATATTTATCGCTCTATTATTCATCAATCTAAGATGTTAATTTGTTATCTCTTTGTATGGTATTGATTTTAATTTTAGTATTTTAATGTGTGTAAATGTTTGTATTATAACCCTTGACAAAAAATAAATGTAAAAACATTTTTTTCCCCCATAACAGCGAGCGCAATGCAGGTCAGGACTATGCAGTAGAATTCCTGTAAAATTCCTGAGCTGGAATATAGCAGGGTTGAAGAGGCATCTCATGGACTGCAAATGATTTAATTTTATGGAATCCCATAGTCTTGGGTGCCTGTAGGAAACAGTCTTTAGAATAGCTTAGGGTACAGGGATACCAATCCTTCTCCATTTCTGCTCAGCAAGGCACCAGGGAGAGACCGTATGGAGGCCTTCTTGTTTGCGTGGAGGCAGATTTGTACTGGGCAGTCGAGCAGCTGCATACCGGTTCTCCGGACTTGCAGCAATTAAGCAGAAAAACTCCTGCCGAGAATGCTATTCAGACTTTATAATAGACCAACTTTAGCTAAAGCTTCCGCTACTATCATTCTATTGCGGGAGTGTGTGCTCAGCTGGGAGGCCAACAACCCAGGGCCATACCAGCATCTTGTTATGGGGGATTTTAATTTACAGCTGGAACCGTCAGAGAGTTGGATGGTCTCTGGTCTGATCAAGATGAAGCAGGAGGTAGCCCAAAACTAGATATAACCCGCCCACTAGACCCTAGCCCTCTGCGGTTGAAACTGTCCGAGTCATTAATAGCCTTGCCCTGAGTTTCAGAAAGGACCAACCAGCAAATCACACATTATGGCCCAAAGGGCAGGTCAAGGATTGTTTATGTACTGATCTGGGTCTATGACTGGACTCGTGTTGAGGAGTTTGAGGTCCTTGAAAGACAAGACAGTGACTATAGACCATTAGTATTATCACTTAAAATGACCCCTGTCTCAATGGTACTGTACTCCATCATGACTAGAGACATAACAATCACAGACCATGCCTGTAGGTCAGTAAAATGGAGAACATTGGACTCGAAAGAATGAATACCCAGTATATAGAGAGATCATCACACATATTGAACAACTTTCTACCAATGCTGTGGAGATACAGAACCAATTGAGCCTTTTGATAAGCTGATCCAAAGTATCCAGCCATGGGAGTTCAGCTCTAAACCCATTATTAAGAAGGGAACTCTAAAGAGGGAGAACTGGTTGAACAGTGCATATAGCAAAGCTAAAAAAGCCCTGGATATATATATATCAAGTCGAACCAGGAAATAGAGTTGAGCTGCGGGAACTAAGAAACAATTATTAAGCCATATTGAAGAACAAGAAAAAAGACATCCTGGAGAATAAATAGGGACACATGCTGGATGCTATTAAGCAAGGGAACTCAGCAGGTTTTTGGAAAGAGGTCTCAGATAAGGATCTAGATGGTGACATCGCAATACATGACTGCATAGCCCCGGACTCTTGGCAGGGTCATTTTGTGGCATTATCAACATGAAGGCAGGTTGACCCATTGCCCGACTAAAGATAGGATAGCCGGGCGTCGGATCCAACGCCTCCAGTTTTCTTTATTGGATGCTGAGGACACCATCAGGTCTCAAACGGATGGAAAAGTGGCTGGCACTGATAGAATCCCAGTGGATTTATATGAGGGGAATTGAGAATATGGGGGCCAATTTTATTGAGGGTCTTTAATGCCTTGCTCAAAACAAATGAAGTCTCCATATTGTGGCAGATGGGGAAAATGACTGCCCGATACCCCTGCTGGACAGCTCTGGCAAGATCCACGCGAAGGCACTTTGGCAGCACGTGTAGGCCTGGGTTGACTCCTAGGTCTTACTAAGTCACATGCAGTTGGGCTTCCAATCCGGAATGTGCAAGCTGGACATGGGATTCCGCCTGCATTTGATTGTACAGAAGTACACAGTACTGCGGAAGGCAAGACTTTGCGTAGCCTTTGTTGACCTAAAGACTGCAGTTGACAGCGTTCCCCATCCTTCATTTACCTAAAGACTGCCTTCGACAGCGTTCCGAGGAGGCAGCTATGGCAGGTGTTGGTGACCAAAAACATCCCAAAAGCCTGCTGGAACCGCTCCAATGCCTATATAGTAACAACACAGCGGTGGTACGTTGTAGTGCAACAGGTGATGTGACCAATTCATTGGATGAAAGCTAGAGGCGTCAGACAGGGTTGTGTTCTAGTCCCTCTACTCTTTTGCATTTACATCAACTGCTTCATAGAGGAACTTGTGTCATCTGCTCAAGATGCACCCAGTCTTGGGGATAAGATTCCAGCGCTGTTTTATGCAAATTATGCTGTACTCCTGGCAACAACACCGGCAGGCTTACGCACATCCATCCAGTGTTTTGAAAATAAATGTGGTGACCCAGGCCTAGAAATCAATATCACCAAAACTAAAGTTATGGTATTTTGCCCACCACATGGGAAAAAACAACCCTCCATGTGAAAGTGAGTGGTGAGAAACTGGAACAGGTCTCTTGGTAGAATTACCTCGGGATCAGGTTCTCAGGTAACACCAGCTGGGGGCCACAATTGCTCAAGGCTGTGTCTAGCTTGGAGAAATATAGTGGCTCCATCAAAAAGCGTTTTTCACGCACAGGGTTAGCCCTCTTACACCGGCATTCAAAGTTTATAGGCAACAGGCCATATTCAGGCATCTGCCGTATATGGGTCTGAGATCGGGGGAACAATAATATGACAACCCTGTGTACTGTTGAAAATACATTCCTTAAGTCTCTGCTGCTGCTCCTACAAAGTGCCCCCAATGCTCTTGTGCGATCGAATGCGAAATGTTCCCAATTGATGGGGAGGCAGAGTTTAGACCTGTTTTTACTGGCTGTGAATTTGGGCTACCCCACAGCTCACCAAATACTGTGAAGCTTTGAGTCATGCAATGACATTAGATAGCGGCCATTGTATCTCCTGGCTGACCCATGTTAAAAAGCGTTTGATTACGCTAGGCCCGAGACAATAATGGGACGACCCGCAGGCAATTACAAGAGAGGCCAAGACAAGGGTAAATGTGGCTATTAACTATAAAAATTGTGTCAATATGCAAAACTCGGGCCAGTCCTTATCTTTGGGCCCTGATTACCTGGAAAACAAGGGTGAACAAGGATATGAGGCTTACCTTAATATCTTAACCACCCCCCGTATTTATAGAGTTCTGCCTGGGCTGCTAAAATTCCAAATATGTACACAGCACTGGGCCGAATTGTCTGAAAGTAAATGTCCTGCTTGCAGGGCTGAGGAAGAATCAGTGATGCACTTTATGTTCCTATGCAATGGTTTAAGACGTCTGAGGATTATGAATATCAAGCCGTTGTTTACTCTGTGTGGGATTCGCACACGGAATAAGGCCATGGCCTTTTGTAAATCAACGTGTAATTGGGACGGTGTATTTTGTCTCTAAATGCATTCATAGTGCCTGGCTAAGCAGGCTTTACTTGGCTTAACATTAAGTTGTTGCCCGATTAAATGCACAACTTCCGTTGCTGATGACAAAATATTAATGTCTCAAAAAAGGTAGCAGGCGCTCCTCTCCAGAAAGAACATGGCATGATAACCTGTTCTGAGATGAGAGTTTGCAGCACATGCTTTAAGCTCACTGTACCTTTCACAGATGGGAAATATCCATTTGAATAGTAGTCTTTGTCCCGCCACATGGGCAGTCCAGCACCGAAATGCTATGGCAATTCCGTTCTGAGCAAGAGTACCAACAGCAACCCCATTTATATTAATGTGGTATTAATTAACCCAATATTAATGTGGTACTTGCTATAGTGGCATTTACATTTTGTAATATATGATATAAAATTTGGACAATGACCGATTGTGAATAACTTAATTTACGTGCAAATCGGGTGCGTCTTAATCTGTCTTAATGTATAACAACTCAGTGCATTCCTGGGAACATATTGTGTTTGTTTTATTAAGATCTGCTTATTTTATTTGACCTGGAAATTTTCGAATTTAACATTGTATTGCAATTAGTGTATATTGTATGTTACCTAAAAACTCCAAGTCGAATAAAGGTTTATACAACAATAACAAAATCAGAGGGGTTGTAAACATACCCAATGTTAACCTCTTAAGTGCTAAGGAAGAGGTATCACGTCCTTGGAATTCCCTCCCGGGTGCCAAGGACGAGATAGCTCGTCCTTTTTGGCACTTTGTTTTGAGCGATCCCTGCTTTGCAGCGATCCCATCCCTGCAACAGTCATCCAACCCCCGGGCTATGTCAGGGGAAGTCCCTCCTCGCTGCCCGGGGGCTGGATTACCTTCAGTTTCACGTCGGCGTGCGTAATGAACGCCGACATGAAACTGAAAGTAAATTCACTGCGGCAGCCCTTCGATCTCTGGCTGTATTTCAAGCCGGAGATCGAGGGAGGTGTCGTTGGAAAGGGGAGACTATCCCCTTTCCAACGACACCTTTTGTGAAATCATTGCTGGTTGCGGATTGGGCGCAGAACGCTCGATCCGTGGCCGGCAATACCACTAGACCACCAGGATCTGTTACTGATGCGGGGGGGCTGCTTACCAGGTAAGCGCCCCCCAGACCCCCAAAGCATGGGACCACAGCTATGGAGACCCCTGGGGGCAGATGGGTGATCATCTGCCCCCGGGGGGGGGGACATACAAATTAAATATACGCAAAAAAACTGAAAGTTGGGGTGGAGGGACACTAGACACCTGCTATTTTTTTGAACAGGGAAAGGGGGGGGTGGCCTTCTCCCCCCACCCCAAATGGAAAGGGGGGGCACCCCTTGTAGCCCTCCCTGGGGCAGATTTCTGCCCCCAGGGAGGAGTACATGAGGTGCTCCCCCATCCACTTGGGGGGCACCAGGAAAGTGTGGGCAGGCCCCCCCAAAGGATGGGGCCTGCATGTTAGGGCCCCCTGGGGCAGATGGGTGGCCACCTGCCCCTAGGGATGGGGGACCAAAAAATGAAAACCTGTCTGTCGAGGTGTCTGCAGTCCTTGGCAGTTCTACACGTGTTTTGCTGGAGAGTCTGTCTTCGCTGCTTTTGCTTAGTGGGTGGACCCATAAGCATTACCTACGTCCGCGGAGCTGTCCTTGCAGCTGTCTGCCGAGGTGTCTGCAGTCCTTGGGAGTTCTACACGTGTTTTGCTGGAGAGTCTGTCTTCGCTGCTTTTGCTTAGTGGGAGGACCCATAAGCATTACCTACACCGCCGAGGTGTCTGCCGGGGTGTCCGCCGGGGTGTCTGCAGTCCTTGGCAGTCACTGGCAGGACAATGGACCCGCTACTACCCAGCCTGGATGGGGACATTCTAACCAAGCCCAAGCTGGGAGAAGACAGTGAGGGACGTCGCCTGCAAAGTTACCGGCATCAGCATGAAAGAAAATCACCAGGCCGCGTAGGTAAGAGTCACGCGCCCTCAGTCTGAACTACCCCCGCTGTGGAAAGTGGGCTACAACCCCAAATACTACTGCACACAGACATAACACTTCATGCACCTGCAGAAGGAAAAACGTACCAGTTACTGACAAGCACTTCACCCGATGCTCGAGTTGAAGTAGAGCCTGCCGCCTATGACCGCAGTGGCCTCCGAGCCCCGGTCAATCTGGGGATTCTGGACAGAAGCCATCTACAGCCAGCTAGTGAGAGATTCGACATTCGGCCCGCTTCCCATACGCCGAGAGCTTCCTTTGTCACGGACCCCCAAGAATACAAGTGGAGTCTTGACAGAGTCTGTCGGAGCACGGAATCTGTCTGGCCCCCCCGACCCCCCTGACCCCTCTGACCCCCCTCACCCCCCCACTCTTCCCCCCACCCCCTGGGGGTCAACAGTGTGACGGAGCCCGGCGATCCTGGAAGGTCAGACGGGCAGGTAAATGGACCCGATGGAAACCGCGGGGTCCTGGCTGTTCTACTAATCCAGCCATCAACTCCGGTAAAGGTAAACTCCACCTCACTTGGTAAAACGCCCCCAGTGGGTGCAGCACCCGAATTGCAACCGGCCAGCCCTCTATTTGGAGACATGGCAACTAAACGCAAGAAAACTCTGAAGCTTGCCAAAAAGCGGAGTCCAACTTTATACGTGTCCTCAGGCACAACAGACTCAGACCCGGAATGTAATGACTCCAGCGACGCCAGCAATACAAGGTGAGACTACACTGCATTTTCCAGATTTAGACTCGATTGCAATTAATAAGCTGAAAACAACAGACAACATCAAAAATAAAACTGTTCAAAAGAGAAAGGGAAAAGAGAAACCACAACAACCACCTAAAGGGGAAAACAGAGCTTGCGAGTGAAACCCATCCAAGAAAACAGATCTCTAAAAAAAAAAAAGTGCCTCTGACTGAAAAGAAAAAATGGACCTAGACAGCAACTGATGCCAAAACCACTGCTGTCTAACGCTTTGAAAGAGTTTTTCAAAAAGCATCTTAAAAGAAAACTAGACTCCTCATTAGAGTTATCTGATGCAAAAATTCTTGAAAACCCTTCCCCAGTAAACAAATCACAGAATACAGAGGACACAGCAGGCAAACAACCGACACTGCCCAAACCTTCATTTGTATCCCAGACCCGAGCAAACCGTCTGGCGCCCACAGCACTGCGCGACCAACAGGAATTGGAAAATACAAAGGAAGTACATGATGAACAAGCCACCTCTAAATGCAATAAAGATCCTACTGTGTCCTCAATGAGTAACGTACCATGCATAGAAAAGAGGGCGAATACAGAGCACCAATCCGTGAGAAATCAAGAGGCTGATGGACACCCCTTATTAACGTTAGGGATCTGATCGGTGTTGGGATCAACAATTAACATTGGCAGCACGTCTGCAGTTGTGCATGTATCAGCAAAGAAAGTAGACCTTGGGGTCTAAAGCGATGAGACAAGTTGAAGTCCCAGGAGCCCGGCTCCTCAGCCTTAACCAGGCTGAAAAAGAGGCACCGTTAAGACCACGTCACCTAAAAAAGAACAACCAGCCGGACCTTTCAAAAATGCCTATAACCCCAATGCACCAGGGAACACCGCTGACAGTCACGCCTCCCAAAAACAGATGTCTAAGTGAAATTCCAGCGACATCAACTCAGGAGACGCCCTCTAAAAAAAACAGATTTGCTGACTATAATGTCTGCTGTGACAATAGCCCTGGCCCCCTTTGGCAAGCAGCTTTATGAGTCATTAAAGGACAACACAACAATTATTGCCATGATGCATTCAAAGCTCATTTTCGTGGAAGGCTATATCAAAGCCCTGGAAAAAGAAATCAACAGAACAACAACTTTTATGGGAAACAAGACTCGCTTCGCTTGAAGCATTAGCAAGTCAGCAAGTGACAGACAACATGACTTTGAAGCACAAACTACAGACGGCACCACAATTTTCCCAATGTCACTCTCACATGACACTACAAAAAGAATTAACGACTAAAGGAACTAGAAGCACACAGACAGATGTCGTATCCATGGACCGGTCATCATCCGAGGAAGCTGATTCCCAAGCAGTAGCGAACTCAAATAGGGGCCCAACAGCGAATAACTGGAACAAAACAACCAATTCCAAAGCTCAAGAAGCTATGAGACAGTCATCTCAACTGCACAATAAGCAAATGGAATCCCATCCTTTAAAGGGCTCCCTATTTAGGTCTAGAAAATCAAAAACGGCTGAAAACCAGACAATTAAACAGGACATCAAGGCTCAGGCCCATAGCCTCAAATTCAGGAACCAGCCGAGCACACATCAACACGACCAAAAGAGTCAACCACTATAAACTCTATGTGGGACTCTAAATACCAAGCAGCAGGTGTGATAGAGGGGACTAAATTACCAATTACAGTCGAAGATTGTTTGAGAGATAAAACTGCAATGTACTTAACTCAGCACTGGGATCAAGAGCCAGGAACCCAAAACAACGACTCTCCACCCCAGTCACCGACAACTACACATCACATGCAGTCTGAGAAAGAGTCGAAGGGACACCCGTGCAGCCAGGTACACGGTCGCCCTGAGAAGCCGATTTTAGCTGGCGATCGAAAAAGACATGACAACGTGCAGTCAGACGACGAGACTTCATCTAGTAGCAATCGAGTACCAAATCACAAAATAAAAAAAGAACTTGAACCTGCAAAAAAGAACACAGTGTCTTCCCTACATTGGGTCAAACAAGACAACGACCTTCGAACAGCTGTAAACTCGAGAACAGGGGAAAATTAATCAGTGAAACTGCAAAGACGAGAAAGAGACTACGACGACGGGAAGCCATCCTCAAAGAAAAAATGTAATTCCAAAACCACAGAAGAAACGAGAACCTTTACATTACAACAACTGGAGAACAAGGACAAACACCTAGTCCTGAATAGGAAAACAGTGCTATACCTCCTAAATAAAGTAAGCAACCTGAGGTCTCTAAACTCTGATGACTTCACATTAATTGAGACTTATCATAGGGAGCATAAAGCTAAGGCCTATCTACATATAAAAGCATCTTCGATCCAAGCTATCCCGATAGAAGTAAATAGAACTAGAACACACGGGACTTCGTCTTACCAAACTAATTGAGAGACATTCAGCGAAGCATTCCTCCCCTGAGCGAAGCATTCCTCCCCACAAGCTCAAACTACCGCAACAAGGGAATATCGATATATCTCAAAAACTAAAGATCTTTACAAGGGAAACAGACGCAGTAAGTTCCACAAAACCCCAGAGGACCAGCGATACAGAAAAACAAACCACGATTCGGGGTAGCAAGACCCCCACAGAACTCACCGTTGGCATCAGTATGAGAACAGAGTAAGACAAAATCTGAAATACATCTCGAGATCAGAATGCAACAGCACATCAGATCTATAGAAGATCCACCGTCTGCCACGGCATTCCGAGGTTGCATTAAAAAGTCCAGCTGTCCACAATTATAAAGAGGACTCAACGCGCCTCTCAGAAAACTCACTTGAGGAGAACAAGAAAAAAGGCTCATGGATGTGGCTCCCCACAGTACTAACCAATATATTTACGGGATAGCCAGGGCTTTAAGTGGGGTAAGAAATCGAGGGGGGGCCCTCATTTGGGGGCGTGGCTTGTGGGGGGCATGGCCTAAAACGTACGCAAATCGTAAGGTATGCACACACATATATATGCATGTTATATATCTGTGTGCGTACCTTACTATGGTTTGTGTACTTTGCAAGCCATCTTTTCTAAACATAGAAATATGTATTTCCATGTTTAGAAAAGGTGGCTTGCAAAGTACACAAACCATAGTAAGGTACGCACACAGATATATAACATGCATATATATGTGTGTGTGTGTGTGCATACCTTACGGTTTGCCTAGTTTTCAGGCCATTTTTTTTTTTTTAAACATTTCGGTTTTATAAAAGATAGCTTTGAAAGTACACAATTCAAGCCTTCTTTTATAAAGCTTTGACTACGGACAAAATTGTCCGTCGGCAAAGCTTTATAAAAGATGGCTTGAATTGTGTACTTTTCAAGCCATCTTTCATAAACTTCGAAAAATGTCAAGGAATCCCCAGGTTCGCCGAGGGTTAAAGACGCCTCGGCGACCTGGGGAAACAAAGGGACAGTAACTGCCTCTGGTGACTCCTCGCGCGAGAGGTCACCAGAGGCAGTTACTATGACTTACAGAAGTGGCAGCCAGGCACAGCATCGCTGTGGTTGGCTGCCACTTCTGTCAGATCGCCTGACTTCATGGCAGGCGCATATCCCGTCGCGGGATAATGCATACCGCCAATGTTGCGTGTGGTGGGACGGGAGCCCCGGCAGGGCCCCGGCTCAGTCCCACTTTTTGGAGACTGCCGGGGCCCGGCCCCGGCCCACTTAAAGCCCTGGGGATAGCAATTACGACGGCGGGGCAACCAACTTCAACAAGATGCCCATTTGGAAGCACCCGACGAGTCAGGCGTAGAGTCATTGATGGGGTCCTGGAACACCAGAGGCCATACGCATCTGACGAAACCAAATGGACCAGATCTAGGGTCCGTCGATATCTTGTGCTTACAAGAAACCTGGTTGACTGAAAAACCATCACTCGACGGCTTTTCAATAGAAATATCGCCGGCCGTAAAGGGCCTACTAGGACGCCCATTGTCACGCCTCTTACTAGAGGTGATAGCTGGTTCAGGCATAAACATCACTAAAAAGTTAGCAGACTCATATGGCCTCTTAGCAGTTTTGGTATCCAGGAAACAATCGAAAGACATCATCTAAGATCTGGGAAACCACACAGATGGCAATTATAACCCTCTACTGGAATCCTCAGAGAACCACGAATAACTTCTGTGTGTCAGCAGCAGAGGTGATTGTCAAAATGTATGTCGACCACTAAATAACCAACATCATCATTTGTGGAGACCTAAACGCGAAATGTAAAGAATCGATTGAGACTCAAGGAGATCGACTAACAGGATCGTTAAGCGAGGAACGTGGGTCCAAATGGTTAAAACTAATTAACTCATGTAACTTTCACAACGTAGCAGAACTTCAACAGGTTCCCCCCCAGCCACCGACTTGGGAGCGCGATAGTTCCGTGGGTACCCTGGACTACATTTTTGTGTTGCATTGCTTGCTACCCTTAATTTCTACATATGAGGTAACTAGAACAGATGAACGTGATCACAATCTCCTGACTAGGACAATGAATACAAAACTGCATGTATAACAAACACATTGAAGCAAATAGCCAACAGGCGCGGCTCCATCTCACGACATCGAACATCTGAGATTTAACACAAAGGTACAAAAACCAACCATCAAAGCGACTGAAGAACTAAATTACAGATTTTTGCTATCAGAATACAAAGTAAAGCCAACTCTAGTAAAAATAAATGAAACTGCGAAAAATCACCACGTATACAATAAGGTGCTGGTTTAGACAAATGAAAAGGCAAATGCTAAAACAAAATACACAATCCTTGAGGATCACCTTTCGCGACAAATTGAGGAACTACAAATCACGGCTTAGAAAACATTGTATGAGTCTATACCAAAGTGACGCAGAAACAATGCTGAATATTGTCTGTAACAAAAAAAATCAAGAGATTTCTGGGCTTTAATCAACAAAGTGGATCACCAAACTGATGAAAAACTTACCAATTTGGTAGCGGAACATACATGGGTGACTTATTTTACAAACATATTTAAGCCCCTTAATGACTCACCTTCTATAGCCATGAAAGATCACGATCTACCATGTGCTGACCCAACGGACAAAGTTGATATTAAAAGAGTAATCACAAAATTAAAAACTTCAAGAGCCCCGGGACCCGACTGTCTAACAAACATAGACCTGAAACTCAATGCAGAAGTATGGACCACTTTTATCAGCCAGATCTTAGGCCACTGCAAGGAGTTGCAATCTATCCCGTCCACCTGGACGTCATCAGTGGTAGTACCGATATATAAAAAAGGGAATAGAGAAGACCCGGCTAACTACCGACCTATTGCCTCTTGGACATTATTGGAAAGGTTTTTGCATCCCTTCTACTAGTGAGATTTCAGAAATGAGCAAAAGGCTTGCCCAGTGCAGACCAATTTCAAACAGGATTTTTGAAGAACGCGGGCACATCAGTGAACATTTTGCTTCTGAATATACTAAAGTGCAACATTAAAGCTGGTACCCCAACAACTTTCCTAGCAGTTATAGACCTGACCCAGGCATTTGACCAAGTTGATTGAAAAAACTCTGGGATAAGTTAGAAACGTGGAAGTGCCTGCAGTCGCTCCTGGGTCCTGTCATTGATTTTCACACAAATACCAACATGCAAGTGTGCTTAAGTCAACAGGGCACCCTCCCAGAAGAAATACTATCGAATAGGGGGGGTTAAACAAGGTTGCCCATTGGCACCGGCTCTTTTCATCGCTTTTTTGGGGGACTTCAAAGACTCTGAAAACCAAGTTTGATCATTTCCTCCAAAAATAGGCAAATGTAGCATATCGCGAATGCTGTACGCTGATGATATGATACTCTTGGACCTAACCCCGAATGGACTACAGGGCCAGCTAAAAAACTTGTTGCGCTATATAAAAGATAACAACTTCGAAATAAATAAGTCCAAGACAAAAATCCAGATACTTGAGAAATTCCACAAAGAAAAACAGAAAAACTGACCTGGACTATTAAAAACACAAAAATTGAAACTGTCACCCACTTTAAATATTTAGGAGTCACGATCAACAGTTCAAAGTTAGAAATAAAAATGCTACAGGCCTTAAGGGACAAAACTCACAACCTAACTGCTCAAACCAGAGCAATAGACCAAAAATGTGGAAGATTCTCTTTGGCGCCAGTAATCCAGTTCTGTAAAACAAAGGTTGTCCCCACCATTACGTATGGGATGGATGCGACTCTGAACCTGCCCACGACAATATGGCCGAAGCTAGAAGGCCACTTCTGGAGATCAGTTTTAAATCTACCAAAATCGACCCTGGTTTCAGCAATCAGACAAGAACTTGGGCTACTTTCCCTGGTATTGACAGTAGAACTTAGGAGTATGCAGCTATTCAGAAAAACTTTGATGAGTGATAGCCCTCCTCCGTACCAGGTGATTGCAGGAGAAATTAAAAGGGGCTACAGCAAAATGTTAAATACGTGGGTGTCAGCAAAGAAGCAACAACTAGAACAAATTGCATGCAGCGAGGAGGATTTAATCTCCAAACCTCATAGATTCAAAAAGAAAAAAACGGAAGAATGGGACTGGAACCAAACAAATGAATCTGTAGCAGCAAACAAACTGATGAAATATATTCAAAGGACTAAAAAAAATGAAGGAACCCCAAGCGTACTGTACGAAGTTTCCAACCAAATCACTCAGAAGCACTTTCATGCGAGCTCGCCTCAATTTACTACATACGCACAACATTTTGGCAATAAGATCTTTGTCAACTGCCAACAACTGTAGACTGTGCAACGATCAAGCTCAATTGGAATCCATTAGACATTTGCTGATGTCGTGTTTGGAAACCAGTCAGGTGCGAGCAATCTACCGGACGCCGCTACTTGGCGACTCGACAATGTGCAAAGAAGATTTGTGGTGTGCCCGTCTGATGTCAGGAGAAAAGACTAGATGGACCATAGCCGCAGCTAAGATTTTGAAATATGCGATGAAGAAGCTAGAAGTCATTTAAAAACAATCCATTGAAAAGATTTTTGACCTCATCTTTCGTCATCTTCGGGAGTTTATTTTATTCTATTTTCGGACCTTGTAAAAATCAATTTGATTAAATACAAGTAAATAAAAAAATAAATAAAACATGGTTTGTTTTTGGGGGAGTGCTCCCTGCCGCCCACTAGACCACCACGGCATGGTTTTATGGAAAGGGGATGGCCCTCTCCACGCCCACCCACAATGGAGTGGGGGCCATATCATGCAGCCCTCCCTGGGGGCAGATATCTGCTCCTAGGAAGGGACACCTGACCAAAGGGAGGACTGCATGAGATGGCCCCCCCTCCATTTGGGGTGGGCGGGAAATGTATACCCCCTTTACATTACAAAAATCCACAACGGTTTAGGGTGCCCTCAGCC
Source organism: Ambystoma mexicanum (assembly GCF_040938575.1). Taxonomy (NCBI): domain Eukaryota; kingdom Metazoa; phylum Chordata; class Amphibia; order Caudata; family Ambystomatidae; genus Ambystoma; species Ambystoma mexicanum. The sequence continues at coordinate 844,609,129 of NC_090941.1, read as the reverse complement.
CCCCCCCCCTAAAGTGCAGCCTACCATTTTCAATTTTTTTCTTTGTTTAGCCAGCTTACCTTGGCGCAGATGGGCACATTAGTGTGCCAATCTGCCCCCAGGGTGCCCAAAACGTACTCCCCCACCCACTGGGGGGCCTGTCCCACGTTTTGTGGTGGCCCTCTGCCCCCCAACCCAAATGGAGGGGGGGGCACCTCATGTAGCCCTTCGTAGGAGCCCCAGGGAGGGCTGCATGAGGTGCAACATGGAGAAGCTATTTTTGAAGCATCAAAGTTGTGCAAAGCAGGATTGAGCTACCTAGTTTACTTTGGGAAGTTAATGTTACATTGTTATCCACCCTAACATCAAAGTTAGATATCACTTCTTTTATTCGCATCAGTGGTGGTCCACAAAGCAGAATTTTAGATATCATCTTGTGGGCCACAAAGCATTATTTCTGTCTTGGATGCATTTGATTTGAAACTATCTGTGTACTAATGCCCATACACTATGACATGGGCAGAGACCTGACCCTGTGAAGTGGGATGGGGAACCCTCTCAACCTGGCGGGGCGAGGGAGAAATGGGTGAGAACAGAGGCACACACACATAAGGGAAGGGGGGGCAGGTACCCCAGCCTCTTTTCTCCCCCCGTAGGAACCTGGCTGCAACCACTTTTGATCATCCAGTACCTGTCGTAAAACATACTGACCAGTGTTTTCACTATTTATTTTCAGATCTACCAAGCCCATAAATATTTGTGGTTCAGGAAGGCACATGCAACCCACCAGTGAAAGATGTGATGGTGAACGCAGAGCCACCAGAACGTTGCTCAAGGCAGACTGGCAATCAAGGCGCTGGTGCCCCATGGCTGCAAGGATCAACTTCAAGACCCTCTGCATCGTCCAGAAGGCTTTCTGGGGCCTGGGACCGCTCTACCTCAAACTTTATCTTCCAAAACATCTTCCTTCTCGAGCTCTCCGCTCATGCACCTCCAACTCTCTGAGGGTCAGACGCTTCTCCAAGCAGAGAGTTGGAGGCAGATCTATCTCCTCAGCTGGGGCCTCCCTCTCGAACAGCCTCCCTGCCTCTCTCAAACTTGAGCAGAACCAACTCCAATTCTGCAAGCAACTCAAGACAATCCTTTTCGCTTCCGCTTTCTCTCTTCCTCTCCCTTGCTGATGCACCTGACTGCTCTGCGCACTGGTCACCTGGTCACCCTTTGAACTCAGACCCAGGCTCCTGCATGTCTAGTTGCCCTTGCACTGCCTCTGGGCTCCTCAGAACTTAAGGGTCTGTCTCTGCAACCCTACAGTCCCTTTTCTCTGCACTTATGAGCCACCCGCTGGTTGCACTTTTGAGTTAACTGCACCCCCCCTTCAGCTCCCCCATCACTTCTCCCCTTCCCTCTTCCCTGCACTTCCACGATCTGAATGACACAAGGCCTAGTAAGATGATTATTTAATCCTCCCTTTGTTTCCCCCTCCTTGTCTTGTCGCACCAAGAAACACTTACGTACAGGCGCGTTATAAATGGCACATTATATACCCAATATTCAACAAACTCTGGCACTGACATGCACTGTCCCGTGCCATTGACAAACACCGGCTGACCTGCGAGTGGAAATGGGAGGGGTTTACAATGGTGCTTTATGGCTTCACCCCCGTGTAACCTAGTACCTGGGGGAAAGCATGGCAGAGATTGCCCCAGGAAATTAGGTGGGCCCGAGAGTCAATGGAACGGGAAAGGGGAAGGCTAAAAACGGACAAGTAGGACAGGAGAACGTGAGTTGTTCAGGTGAGATAAAGTGGCATTGAGGCAGACCCAAAGATCAGGCAGTAGGAGGACAGTGGAGCGGAGCATAGAGGTGACTACTGGGGAGATATTGTTGAAGGTGAGGTATTGGTTGGTGAGAGAAAGTAATACTTGGGTGTGTTAGTGGTGAGTAAGGAGAATGAGGTGAGACTTGGTGAGCAAGGTGACTTGGAGAATAAAAGAAGGGAGAGTGTGAGGGAAGAAGAGGTAGAGTAGAGAGAAGTAGAGCACAGTGGGAGTGGAGAGCATTAGAGTGGTGAGAGAGGAAAGTGGTGGGACTAGAGAGCAGTGGAGAGTATAATGGAGGGTAGAATTAAAGAGTAGGGGTGAGACAGGATAACACCAGCGGGAAAGAGGAGAGAGGAAGAGGAAAAAGAGAGGGAGGGGGAGAGTAGTTGGTAGCAAAAGGAAGGAAGGAACATCAGGTTGAGGAATACAAGGGCGTGAGAAGTAGAAGGACAAGTGAGAACAGAATTTGGAAGTCACCAATCTTTGGTTTAAAGGACCATTACAATTCTTGTGGGACACCAGACTAGGATACACCTAGAAGACCCCAGAGGGATTTAAATAGAAAAGCCTGTCGCCTTTAGGCCCTCAACACTAGCCAGTCAGAGTTGAGATAGTTGGAGTTACCAATTTCTAGTGACCATCTTGGAGGTTACAGGGGAGCCCCCTTTACGCGGACAATACAAACCCTTGAACCTTCTTTGAGTGTTGGTGTGTTTTTGAGGATATCTGTGACAATACAGACGGTGCATATTTGAATTGTAAAATTGGCATTATTGTGAAGAGCTGAGGGAGCTCTGCATAGCATTAAATAAGTTGGAAATTCTGACCTCAAATCAAGTTCCGAAGGAAGTACTTCACCAAATCGAGAAGATAAGTAAGACGATTTGGACAAAGAGGAGACAACATCCATAGAGTCAGCTATGAGTTCCTCCCTTGAGTGCTTATTTCTGTGGCCAGCTCAGCAGAGATAGAATCCCTTCACATCAAAGAGCTAAAGCCCCAAAAAGACTAGCTGGTCGAAAAAGAAGGAAGCCCAAGAGCCTGAGAGGGAATAGAGCATATCTCCTTTCCCATCTCACAAAAGATTTTGTAGGTGTGTATGTTGTTGGATCAGATATTTTTCCTTGGTCGTTAACTTTAGATTTGCAGTGTACAAGGCGCACAATGAAAGATGAAGACAAAGCAGCCTATTTCTTTGCCTCGTACTGGAAGGGATATTATTGAATGAAACAAGAGTGCTCAGAAACATTGCAACTTTACGAAAGATGGTTTTGTGGAAATGAGTGAGTGAAATGGGGTTCACTATTTTAAAAGCTTCAGAAATTCTACCGGAAAATAGATATTGTGAGTTAGGTAATGCAAGGAAGGCATGGTATCAACAGTAAGGCAGACACAAGTGACCACAGTTCAAGGGTGTTTATTAAACTTCAACAAGGGTGTCATAAAAACCTTTCTAATCCTAAATTTACAGATGGGAGCAAGCAACGAACATCAAATAATAATAATGCAGTCCGATTCCAAGATGGCAGTGTTGGACTAAGGTTGTGTCGCCCTGAGCTCCCGCACCGAACCTGCTGATAAACATGAAATAGAACCTACAATATTGAAGCAGTCGTCCCCGGGACCCGTTTAGTGGGGTGCAGCCACTCAGAAGACCGCAAGACCCTCACAATAGCCCTGGTGCAGACCCGCATCGCGGCACGTAACAGCACTCCAGGGCCCGCTGCCCGGAATTGAGGAAGCCGACAGTGTCCCTGGGAACAGCCGAGGACCGGAGGAGCTCGGCGGGCCGTAGAGGAGGTCCCGCTCGCAACTTACTCCATCGGGCTTGGGAGATGCAGCTCCCGCAATAAGGGATTGGCAGCACCGGACCCGGAATACCGCTGCGGTGAACGGGGGGAGTCGCCTGGGGCCCGTGCACCAAGCTCGCCCCAGGAATCCAGAGGCGGGGAGGCTGACCGCATTGCAGCAGGGCACGGGGCGGAAAGCGATCCTGACGCCGGGGGGCCTCATCGCCCTCCCCACTGTCGGGAGAGGGCAGCAGTACTGACTGCGCTCCGAGGCCTGCACGGAAGCCGGGTGCAGCCACCTAGCAGAGGATACCGCTCTCCATCTGAGGTGGAGGACTAGCCCCGGGCACAGCGGAATTCCAAGTAAGTGGAGGGAGTGGCAGGGGGCCCACAGAGAACAGTGGTGAGGGTGGGGCCCCTCTGCACGCCCCTCCCCCCAAGCTGTGACATTCGGGGGCCCGGGTGACGGACGAGGAGGAGATTCCCCCAAGGAGAGCAGATCTGGGTGGGTTGGAGCCTTGGAGCCAGAGGGGGGGTCCGTGGGTCGCGGGCCTGTAACGAGACCTCTGGAGAACTGCAGCAACAGTAAAGTATAGTGAGCTGGAAGATCCAAAACAAGCGCACCAGCGCGCACATCACCCAGACCACAGGAGGCGCAACACCCTTGCAGACGGCTCGGCTGACCCTTCACGGATGACCACGATAGTGGGGGAGGCCCCGGACCGCCTGCTCACTGCCAGACATCACAGCACCTGCATCAGCTCTGCTACACCAGTGGGGGTGTCAGGACACGCTAATTAGGCAGTCACAACAGCAGCAATGATACTACACCGTTGAGTAGTTAATATTCGAATCATCCCGGAGGCCCCCCACGCTCCATCAGGATGTAAAGTCTAAGGATACCCCAGGCTCCTCCAAGATGGCGAAAAAGATTCAGGAGGGGTCACTCGGCCGGATCTGGTCCAGGGAACCGGGTGAGCAGAGGCCTCAAGACCCCAAGGATGGGTCCATGATATCAGCGCCAGATACCAGCCAGGAACCAAAGGAACTGCCCGTCTCCCAATCAATGCTCAAGACCCTTCTTGGGGAAATTGTAGAGAAAATCACTGATGCAGGGCAGAAGCAGATGGGACGCATTAAGGGAAGACTTGGCTGAAGGCTTACAAGAGATAAAAAGGTACCTCAACAAAATTGAAGAGAGGGTAGACACGAACGAGAGGGCCATACAGATGAGGTGACCGAAGATGCACGAAAGGTGGACGCTCTTCTGGAAACCCTAGCTACAGCCACTCATAACCTTGAGTTGAGGGCCGAGGACTTGGAGAACAGGCCCAGAAGGTCCAATATACGTGTTAAATCCTTGCCAGAAGCTGTTCAGGATCAAGATCTGGTCGAAACAATGAAAACAATATTCGGAGACCTAATAGAGGAGGACCAGAAGGACAACATCCGATTCAACAGGATTCACAGGGTTGGGCTGAAGTGTCAAGAACCGGGAGCGAGACTGCAGGATATCTTGGTGGCTTTCCACAGAAAGAGAGGATCCTGCAAGCAGCCAGAAAGGCGGGCCAGATTTCCCATAGAAATTCAGTTGTATCAAGACCCATTGCAAACCACCTTGAATAGGAGACAGCGCATGGCTCCGATTCTGGCCCATCTAAGAGAAAATCAGGTGCGATACAGGTAGCTCCATCCATTTGCCCTCAGCTTTCCATGGCAGGGGAGAAATCATAAAATTCCGACGTGCGACCAAGGACTAGCTCTACTCGGCCTGGAGGATGACTCCACCGCCACGAGCGTCCCTGGTTGGGCGTGCAGTCCCCCGGAAGCCTTGGGAATGGACAGAAGCAGGTCCAAAGAAATCAAGGAAGGAGCGAAAACAGTTCCCCCGCGGTTCTCAATCCCAAGACCAGCTGCCAGATCAGGGGGGCCAACCTGGAAAAGGGAACATATAAGAAAATCAAGGCGCACAACCCATATCTCTATGTCACCCCTGGGGAGGGCACATACTTGCTGAAAATAACGTGCTTATAAGAACAGAAGAGGCTATTGTCGACACAAGAGCGGGATGCAAGGGGGAGGAGGGGCAGACAGGACATCTTGGAATGGGAAAGGGAGTTCCCGCATGGAAATAAACCGGGCAGTTACTAGGGTCTGGCTCTCGGTTCTCAAACCGAGAGGGGCAAGGCGCCAGCTGGACCCACCCGGAGGTTTGGGAAGGAGGAAGAGGGGGGGGGGGACAGGGAGGAGGGATTGGGGAGGAGTGCAGATCCAGGAGTTAGAAACTACCAAAAGATTTTCTTGGCCCGATGCTAAGCCCCACTGATCAGAAATATGACATCGCTTTAGTATCAATAGCAGGGGCTGGCCATCACGATCCAACACACTGGCTAATATGGACCAGCTGAATGTATTGACCCTAAATGTCAATGGTTTAAACTCCCTGCTCAAGAGAAAGAAAATCGAGAGATTCCTCAGCGTGGAAAATCCGCACATAGCCACACTCCAGGAGATCCATATTCAAACTAGAGACCTACACATAATCAAAATCTGGGGGTTTAAAAAGGTTGATTCAGGCCAAACAACCCAGTAAGAAAGGGGGAGTAATAACAGCCCTGAAAGACGGGTTAGACTATGCAATCAAATCAACACAAAAATATGAACAGGGAAGGTACCTGGCAGTGATACTTGAGGGTAGGAGGAAGACACTCACAATAGCAACAATAAACGCACCTAATAATGGCCAAGATTCCTTTATTCAGATGTCCTTCACCCGGCTAGGTAATTTTGCCAGGGGCCGCATTATACTAATGGGGGATTTCAATATGGCATGGAACCCTGCAATAGACAGAAGCAGGGCCACATGGGGGCAACAGGGGGGGTCCTCCGGGGACCTCAGTAGGAAAATGGGAGAACTGGTCCTAGTAGACACTTGGAGGAAGATCAAGGGGAATATGCCAGGATACACATTCTATTCATATGCGCATAAAACCCACTCCCGCATAGACTACATATGGATGTCTTCCCCACTATTGGGCATCTTAACAGATATTAACCTAGGGCCTATGTCAATCTTCGATCACGCCCCAATAACCCTGTCAATAGCCAAACCATGTGGTTCAATGGGCCCGTGAAGATGGCGATACCAGACCCCAGTGTTTAAAGATGTAATACTGGTGAAGGAGATAGAAAAGGAGCGGGAGGACTTTGCAGCCTATAATAAATGGGATGACACATCGCCCCAGGTGTGGTGGGATGCCCTTAAGGCCACTATACGGGGCAAGATCATCGCGATTAAGTCAAGGAGGGAAAGGGGGAGGAGACTAGAGGAAGAAAACCTGGGGTTTAAACTTCATGGCACAGTTGGCCATGAAACATACGGGAGCAGTTGAGAGGGAGGTCCGCACACTCAGGGGTCAAATTAATCTTATTCAGACTAGGGCGGCAGAACAAAGCCTCCTGAGCCTGCATCAGAGGTACTATGTCAAGACCAACAAATCCGACCGCCTCCTTGCGAAAATCCTACGAAAGGAGGAAAAAGACAGAACCATCTTGTGAATTAGGGGGGAGGGAGGCCGGGCATATACAAAAAAAAAAAAAAAAATCACAAAATGCAGAGGGAGTTGCCCGATATTGCACCAATCTATATTCCTCCAGTAATCCGGATCTTGCTACGCAAGAGTCCTATTTGGACAAAGTTGCACTCGGGGCAATATCAAAGGAGGACCGGGACAGGCTGGAGGAAGACATAACAGATGAGGTCAGGAAGGCTATTGGCTCACTAGCAACGAATAAGGCCCCGGGCCCTGATGGCTATGTGGCTGAGTTCTATAAACTACACAAAGAATTCCTAATCCCACATCTAATAAGGTTGTTTAATCAGGTAGGGCTCACTAAACTTATGCCTAGGTCTATGGAAGAAGCAAAGGTCATCCTTATTCACAAAACGGGGAAAGACCCGGAGTTGTGTGGCTCTTCTAGCCAGATAGTGTTAATAAATGTGGGCGCTAAAATACATACTAAGGTCCTGGCATCTAGCCCAGATTCAATCATGCCCAAGATAGTAAAATGCGACCAGGCGGGATTCAAACGGCAGATAATGTACGGAGGATAACCCATCTAATTGAAAAAGCGCAGCGAAAGGAGGTCCCTGCCTTGCTGCTGAGGATTGATGCCGAAAAGGCCTTTGATCCGGTTGAGTGGAGCTTCCTTTTCACCACGAGGGCTAGGATGGGTTTTCGGCCTAAATATTTAAATAGGGTTAAGGCCAACTATCAAGCCCCGACCCTTTGATTGACAGTTAATGGACAAGTATCCGACCCCGGTTATTGTAGAACAAGGCACTAAACAGGGGTGCCCTCTATACCCGCTGCTATACGCTTTACATCTCGAACCATTCCTGGCGGCGTTGAGAGGGGCAGACTCCATTATCGGCATTCCATTTGGGGGCCATGAACACAAAGTGGGCGCTTTCGCAGATAATGTGCTTCTTACACTGACATGCCCTGAGCAGTCCTTGCGGGTGGTTAGCAACGAGCTTACCCAGTTCGGACAAGTAGCCGGACTGAGAATGAACGCCAACAAGTCAGAATTACTTAGCATTAATCTGCCCACTCCCACCGAACAGCTAATTAAAGCTACATACGCCTTTAGATGGGCAAGAGATGAGATCAAATATCTGGCCGATTATTTAACCAAAACTATAGACGGAATATACCATGCACATTACCCACCTTTACTGGAAAAGATCAAATCGAAGCTAATAGATTGGGGACCGCTCTCTATTTCGTGGCTGGGACGGGTGAATGTCTTAAAAATTGGGATATTGCCGCGCATGCTCTATCTATTTGCCGCACTGCCGGTAGACATCCCGCACAGCTTTTTCAGAGCCCTTCAGAAGGTTACTAATCGATTCATCTGGAATCATAAGCATCTGAGAATTTCCGCAAGCCTTGTGAGAATGCAACCTCTCGAGGAGGTATGGGGAGCCAGATTTTAGTGCATATTATATACCGGCTCAAATCAGGATACTTTGAGACTAGCAGAGAGATGACCGGGATAAACCATGGTGGCCGATGGATAGGGCGGTGGTGGCGGGACACTTAGAGGGAATGCTATGCAAACCGAGGGGAGATAGAAATCCCCAAATGTATGCCAGTAAAATTACCTCGACTGTGGGACAGGCATGGGATGCTGCAGTGAAGGGGAATCAGATTACCACATTCCCATCCCCCTACACGCCGCTATTTGAAAAGCCGCAATTTACCCTGGGCTGTGACACCAACTTTTGAGAAATGGTTCCAGGGTGGCTGTCGAATGGTGATAGATATGTTTGTGGGCGGAATGGTTAAAGACTTCGAGCGTTGCAAATCAAACTTTGGATTGGAGGAGAGACATAGGTATGGATATATGCAATTACGTCATTGATTATCTCACCCAGAGCTGAAAACAGCAGGAACGTGACTCCTGACACCTTTTGAAAAATACATAGATGCCCACTCCGGGGACAAAGGCCTGATGACCTCCATCTATAGCTACATCAAGGAAGGGGAAAGCATACCCAGCAGGACCTATATGAGAAAGTGGGAGGCGGATACGGTCACGGTCATAGGGGAAAAGGAGTGGCAAAGGCTGTGGAGCCAGATTCCTAAATTCACTAGATCGCTACATGTCCGGAAGGCCTGGCTAAAGCTTATGTTTCAATGGCACTTGACCCCGGTCAGACTGCATAAAATGTACCCAAATTCCTCCCAACTGTGCTGGAGAGATTGCGGAGGGGTTGGTACCTGGGCACATATTTGGTGGGAATGCCCAAAGGTGGGCACATATTGGAGATACATACACCAAGCTATAGCGCTGGTCCTGGGGAAGGTGGGAGGGGAAAATAAGGGGCTGGCTATCCTCTGCATGTAGGAGACCCTGGTTGGAATTCCTACGAAATCACTCCATAAAATATATGTACTAATGATGAAGTCGGCAGTAATGGTGTTGGCTCGTAGGTGGAAATCGAAAACACCCCCTCAAGAATATGAGTGGATTGCCAAAATATGATTGGTGGTATCCATGGAATGGCTCACGCACTCAATACAGGGAGAGCATTTGAGGTTCTCAACTGATTGGTCCACCCTGCTGGCATTTCCCGGAGGAGGAAAGAATAGACTATGGTGTCCTAAAGCGATGGCCCTGTTGGGAATTATTGACACACAGGAGGTCTGAGAACCATGAAAGGGAGAACATGGAGGAGTGCGGGCTGGCCAATGGGAAATGTAATGAATGGAACAAGGCATCATATCGTCACAATCGGTGCCATGCAGAGAGAGAAATACAGAGCATCTGACTCCTGGATCGGGTGGGGGGTGCAAGGGGGTTGTTTTTTTTTCTTTTCAATGTTGATTGTTTTGTTTAAAAAAAAATTCCAATAAACATATGTTTAAATAAACAAAATTATAATGCAGCCCTAGTGGAGTCTTGTCAAAATAAAAGGACCTATACTAAAAAACTATTGCCAACCCTTACCGCTAAATACAAATAGTGTAGGGTAGTGTTCATGAAAAAGAAAGAAGTGTTCACAAATTGATATGTCAGGATGTTCAGGCCGTTGGCCTCCCTTCCCACGTTTTCAGCATGGGGCAAGGCGGTTCACTCGAGCAAAGCACACACACTGGTTTCTTCGGAAATGGGATGCAGTTCCATTACCAGCATATGGGCCTTCTGTGGCCAAGTCTCTTTACTTATCTTGATTCAGAGGGACTGATGTAAAAAAAAAAAAAAAAAAACACAAAGTTCCTTTCCGCTTATAAGTACTCCATACAGGTTATTCACCCTGGATCCCGCTCAGCTGGGCTCAGATCCCTTTTATATCACAATCATTACTGTGGATCCTACTCTTCCGGGCTAACATACCCCTTTTTATAATGTTCAGAAAATATTCTCTCTGGTAACTCCTAGTTCACCCCGGATCCCCCTCATCTGGGCTCAGATCCTTCCTCTTGCATAATTAGTCTCCCTCAGCCGGGCTCAGACCACTTTCAGTTTGTATTAAACTATCAGACTTTTGAATGTGGCCAGGGTTTAGCTTGACCTGTTGAAGGACCACTTCGAACTTAAAATTACCTTTTCACAGTTGCCAACCAGTTAGATAATCAACAGAGACCTTTGAATGAGCAATGACGTGGCGCCGGACCACTCTGTCCACGGTATCTTTCTTGGCCTCCAAAGTTCAGTCACTCCTCTGGTTTTCAATTATATTCGCGTCGCTCGTCACATACGTTTCACACACTTAATCTCTTTATATTTCTTCATACATTGTTGCCACTTGCAAAAGTGGTTCAAACACAGGGTGGTCTTGTATCAGTCTCTCCGACTCACCGGCTGTTCTGTTTTTACTGGTGCTGCTTTGTTGTAGGAGCCAAGCACAGTACCACAGCGACAAACGCTCCTCCCTGCCTTGGTTATCGACTTGGGAGAGCCCCGGGTACCTCCGACACACAATGTAGGTTTCTTCAGCTTTAGTCCCAGGTTTCTCAACGGTCTGAAAAGGTCAAGGGCACTTCCCTCCTTGTAACCCTTTCTGGTCTCGCTGTCTTTCTCCTCGTATTAAACTGCCATCTTGGAACTGCTGCTTCCTCGTGTGCTTTGCCTTGCTCAGAGTGTGCTTTCGTGCTCTGCCTTTTATCCGTGTGAGGAAGTGTGATAGAAGTCAAGTGTGTGTAATGGTCAGTAATTGCCTGACCTTGCCTGCTATTGTATTGGGAAATGTCAGGTACACAGTTCTGGTGTTAGTCTGTTTCCGCTCAGGGTGAGCTGTCCGTGAGAAAGTGTCTGTGTCGGAAAAGGGGGGTAGGGGTGGATTGAGTTCCTAAGTATCTTACCTGTTAGGATGCGGAAAAGATGTTACAGGGAAGGGGATACCACATCTCACCATCTGGTGTCCCACACCGACTCCCTGAAGACCCCTCATCCAGGACTGGTCCACCCCCAGGAACTGTATCCAAAAGCTGATGGCTGTGTACTGGCCACCTGGATGACAGATCCTGGGGACTAGCAGGTGAGACAACTTCAGGTTTCTCACAGTAACCTAGATGAAGGATGCCTGAAGAACTCTAAATAGCCCAGGATAGGCCTAGAACCTAAAAATCTAGTACGGAACTTGGGCGGGATCAGTATTGTACATACAAGGTGGAGGACTAGGTGGCTGGCTTTGAACAGAGGGTCTTATCTGTCTGCTAGTATACTTAACAACCGAAGAATAAGTATTTGCCCAACTCCCCCCCCCACCCTCGGTTAACACAATGGTTGAGGCGCAGGTATTTGTTGGGTGTTCTTTTTTTTTGTTTTTGGGAGTTGTTGGGTTCTGTTCCTTACAGATCCTCATAGCCTGGGTGATGATCGACTCGAGAGTTCTCAAGTCATCAAAATCACAAACTGAGTCACTATGTATCCCTGATATGGGTGAATTGTCTAGTTAAAATATATTTCAGCGTCTCAATGGGCAATTTAATAGCCAGTTTTACAAGTTTAATAGCTGCATATTGCCCATTGATATAGAGTACATAATAGCCTTACAGGAATAGGTCTGTAGGACAAAGGGATTGGAAAGGCCTCTTGCGCTTCTTTTCCCCTTTTCAAGTTCATTGATTGGGTATTTTTTTTTTATTTCTTTGTCAGTGGGCATGCAAACGATGAAAAAGCTGGAATACATTTTACAATAATACCCTATGAAACCTAATAAGGGTGTGAGTTCTTTCTGACAGGTCATTTCATAAAGCCTCTACTTTTTTCCTCTAGTTTTATCAGGCCACGTGTTAGAGTTTGATATCACGTAGCTCTCCAGGCCTGTGGTATCAAATGGAGATAGTACATGTTTTTCTACCAGGAATTGCTATAATGGGAAGATCTATATAAGCCCCAGAGAAGGAGTGATGAGGTCTTATGATAATATCCATGAATTCCTGGAAAGTAGCTGTTCTCCGTGAAGCCCGAAGGACAGGACAGTAAATTGGAACAGTCAATCTGTAGTCTTTGTGAACATGCAATAGTGGCAATTGTGTCAGAGATGGCCCGACTATCTCACGAGTCCCACTGACGTCTAAGGGTTTTTATTTTTTCAAGAATCAAGACAACGTGGGGGTATGCACTGTTTCTTGTAGCATAGATTGTTCAGCCCAAAACAGGCAGATGGTTTCATGGGATCCACCAGGTGCGAAAGGGGTCCAGGAAGAGGCGCTATGGCTGTCCCTCTCTCACTCAATTTCCTGGGGATTCCCACCCTTACCCAGGCGTTCGTAACCAACAGCTAGTTTCTAGCGCACGTTAACCTCCAACTGTCTATGTTCTGCCTTGGAAATACATTTTGCATTGCCCAGCTTTGCTATTAATCAATATGTGGTCTTGGGTATGTATCAAAGGAGGAGATTCAATCCAGCTGCTAAAGTTGATGCAAAAACCCCCAGGAGATGTCTGGTTTACTTACCAACCCAACAGAGGAAGACTATTGGCTCCGAGATAGCCTGAAGCTTGAATATCTTTCTATGTATTCTCAAATGACTTCTGTTCTTAAATGAAGAATCCAGTACGATTTTAGGCAGACAAGTTGCCTGAGTGGGGTACGGATATGGAAAATTGTTGCACTCACCTGAGGTCTGTCCGGAAGATAACTGGACACTGGTCTATTGTGTCCTTAATGCCTTATTCCTCTCAAGCTCCTAGATTTTCTGGGGTGAGGCCAGAAGTGGCTAAAGTGGCAATTGAATGGGTAGGGATGTTAGGTTCTTTCAGGTCCTTCCACATATTGACATGACATATCTAATCTTTATATCACCCATCCAATTGATTTATCTAATAATCAATTTGTCTACTATCTGAGTTATTTGGTAGGGCCCATGCTGGTTGGGTAGGAGTTTGTATTTGGAGGTAGAGATCAATAGGAAGTCTTTATCTCGGACTTGGGAAGTCTGAAGTCACGCTTTTTGGTCATAGAGGTTCCTCTTTTGTTGAGCCTTGCTCACATGTTCTTGTGCTACATCTTGTATGAATGACATCCAGGCTTTGATATCTTGCGTAAACAGAGCCAAATGTTCACATTGGTCATCTTGTCCTTCACAATCCTCTCGGAGCATGTTCAAAAAATCAACAAATATTACAATATATATGGCAACAATGCCCAGGGTAGTAATTTGTCTAAGTTTTCCACATTCTTGTTCACTAACGTTTTAAGAGGCTCTCTAAATCTCTCAACCACACCGTTAGACTGTGGGATGACATACCGAGGACCAGAGAGGGTGGTGCACCTAGGTTTCCTTCACTTCACCTATGAATTTCAACATAAAGGTGCTGTCTTAGTCTGTTGGATTTCCTCAGAGAAGCCTACCTGTGAGGGAAAAGGAAGTAGATGTTTTAGGATTTGTTGGGTAGAGTTAATCCTTATGGAAAACGCTTCAGAACTTTGGGTGGTGTAGTCCAGAACTAGAAAGCTTGGAAGACTCCAGATTTTCTACAATAGCCAGAGTCACTCGCAAGAAGGGTACTTATATAATGAGAAGTGTAGCAACGCTCGAGGAACAGGCTGGTCGAATTTTTCTGAACTATGGGACAGGGGCAATATAACGTTTTATGGCATTATATTACATTTTTATAGTGTTATATACTCCAGGTGAGTAGAATTGGGGGAGAATGCGGTCTTGCATTTTTGCTAAGCCCTGATGTCCTGCTGTGAGATGCAAATGGGCCATCTCCATGACTTCCCTTTGAGAGGGACTGGTGACTAACAGCTGATATCACTACGCCGCGACACAGGCTATAACTGGTTTGCGTCAGCTGACGCGAAGCCTGTTTTAGCCTGGTCTGCAGTCGGCAGGAACCGCTGCCGGGTGAAATATATATCAGGTATCTTTGTTTATATACAATCTAAGTGTACTTTAGGACCATTCCTCTGAATGGCTCACTTTGTATATACTACAACTGAATTAAAAGCCCTTGATAACTCTCTGGGCAAATTACTTTAAGGGCACTAAATAAAATCAATAAAGCACATATTTTGAAACCTTTAATGAAACCTTTAACTAATAACATGACATTGAATGATTTTAAAGTTTCACTAGTGAATGCCAGGTCCGCAGTGGCCCATACTACTGAAATTGCTGAACTTATTCACTCTTATGATTTAGATATAATACTAATTACAGAAACATGGTTCTCTGAATCTTCTCCTAGTATACTCCATGAACTTGTCCCAGATGGATATCTAATTAAACATATCAATAGGATAATGCGCAGGGGTGGAGGAATTGCAATTATTCATAGAGTCACACTTGATATTTCACACCTAAACACTCTTGATTGGGGTGATGATTCTCAGGTGGGATTAATGACTTTTAAAATGTCTTCAAAATCTACTATCCATTTAGTATTAGCATACAGACCCCCTGGTTCATGTAAACAAATTTAGATGCCTTCCTTAACGCTGAAGGGAGTACATATAAGGAACTGCTTCTGGTGGGTGATTGCAATATATGGTTGGATGACCAAACAAAACCAGACTCTAAAGAACTCTAGGATTTACTTAATGCTCATGACCTCTATCCTCTAGGCGTTAATCCCCCACATGCTAAGGGCCACTGCTTGGATGAGGTCATTGCACGTGGTGGATGCACAATCATGAAGGATGTTATTCCAGTATATTGGTGGGACCACTTTGTTACATTTTTTGTATTGAATATGTCCAACCAGGCCAAACCCAACACTAAGACCAGCCAGGTTCCGCATTCTCGGAAAGCTAGAGATTTAGATAAAATTGCTGGTATTGGAATCTCTAGGTCCCTTGATTCTATTGATCCTACAATCCCATATGAGGAGTTTTTTAACATGGGATTCTCGGTTTTGAGTGTCATATGTAACAAAACAGCTCCGCTGCAACCAAAAGCCGAGAATGTCTCCCAACCATGGTTTTCAGCTAATTTAAAAGAACTACGCAGGATAGCTGGTAGAACCAGTTAGATATGGTTCAAAAAGCCTACCCCAGAAAATCAAATTAAAGCCTAAAAAGCCCTGTTGGAATATAAACTGGCCATTTTTTTGGCCAAGAAAGATTTCTTGGTGAAAAAACTACAGTCTGCTAGCAATCAACCGAGAGAAATGTTTTCCAGCATATCTAGGTTTTGTAATACAGAAGCACAAGCCAATCTAACTCCTCCTTTGTAGATAAGATAGAAAAAATCAGGATAGATATTGAACAGACTATATGTGCAAATCCACCGCCAGATACAACTGATTCTGTGGCATCTAAATCAGATCTCGTTGTCTGTGTTTGACTTTCATTCAGTCACTGAAAAAAACATTCTTGAACTTATGACCACTCTTAAACCCACAATAGACTCCCTTTCTCCCCTACCAGCCTATGCAGCCAAAAAATTGGCGCATAAATTAACACCATTTATCATCACCTTTGTTAACAAGTCTCTGTTAGCAGGGACTGTTCCAGAGAGCTTAAAGCTGTCTATAGTCTCACCTCTATTAAAAAAAAACATCACTGGACGTAGAGGTTCTGCAAAATTATCGTCCTATTGCAGGTTTATGTTGGCCAGCTAAAATTCTTGAGAAGGTGGTTACTAACCAGCTCCAGGAGTTTGTTGAAAATGAATTGTTGTTAGATCAACTTCAATCAGGATTCAGACCTAAATTTGGAACGGAGACAGCCATCCTAGTAGTACAGGATGAACTGTTAAAGCCCACAGACCAGGGGGAACTCACACTTTTGGTGATGTTAGACCTGTCTGCGGCCTTTGATACAGTGAATCACGAAATTCACCTAGACCGACTACAGGAGGTAGGAAGAGTCTCGGACTCAGCTTTGAAATGGTTTGAGTCTTTTTTGACCAACCGTCATCAGCGTGTGAGACTGGGAGAGTTCTTATCGAATCTCATCTGTTTAAGCTGTGGAGTCCCACAGGGATCTTATCTTCCCTGTCACCATTGCGGTTTAATTTATATATTCTACCCCTTTTGGAAATTCTTAGAAAGCATGGGTTGGACTTCCATTCATATGCCGATGATACCCAGATATTCTTACGAATAACCAACTTCCAGGAAGCGTTTACTAAACTGGAGCAATGTTTGACAGAGGTAAGCAGCTGGATGTCAAAGAACTATTTACAGCTTAACACTGCTAAGACCCGACTTATATTATTCGGCCCTAAGCATTTGCTGACAGCTGCAAAAAAAAGGTCCCAACACTGCTGGGTAAAAATCTACAATTTGTCTCTAAAGTTAAAAATCTGGTATGTATGTGGCAAGAAGACCTGGGGAGTGAAACACAGGTAGGAGCAAAGACCAAAGCAGTCTACTTTGTCTTGAGAATGCTACGTCAAGCACTTCCCTATATCCCCAAGGGGGCACATGCCGCTGTGGTAGGGGCGCTAACTAGCGCCCACCTTGACTACTGTAATAGTCAATTGATGGGCATCCCTGCCAAACAACTCCAGCGACTTCAGAGAGCCCAGAATGCGGCCATTAGATTGATATTTAAATTGGGCAAATTTACCCATGTATCATCTTATCGGAGAGAGCTACATTGGCTCTCAATTGCTGACCGTATTAAATTTAAGTTAGCCTGCATTATTTTCAAATGCATAAATGGCATTGCCCCTCTGTATCTGAGAGATCTAATTCAGCCATACCACCCAGCAAGACAACTACGCTCTAGCGACCGTCATCTTCTGCTCATCCCACACTCAACCTATATTTCCAGAGGATATTTCCAGAGGTGACAGAAGATTTTCTGTCTTTGGGCCTAAGCTGTGGAACTCGCTACCTCTGCAGTTTAGGACCATGAGCGATCTTTTGCAATTTCGTCGAGCACTGAAAACTTTTCTCTTTAGGTAGACAGCCCTGCTTGCTTTTTAGGGGACCTGTTTTGACTTACATACTCTACCTTTGTTCTTGTCATCTGCACCTAAATACGATTAAATTCGTCATGTGCGCGCTATAAATACAAAAAAATCAAAATCAAAAAATCTGATATAATTTTGATTAAATATGGGCCCTCTAATTTTGCTCAGTCTTTCTCATCAATGACCTGCTGAAAGGCTTCCCTCAGGGGAGGGTCAGTGTACGGAGTGCTTGCAAAATCTAGGCAAAGATGTTTCAAAGAACCTCAGTTCTACTTGTGAGGACGGGGAGTTTGGGTTGGCAACAGGACAGTTGAAGGAATTTTGGGGAGCAAAATCTCCTTGGTTCTCACCGTTTCATCCAATGATGTTTCCACCTCCAATTTTAAGCGAGTATGGCCTTGCACATTAACTGAGTGACTGGGTCTTGTGAGAAACCTGAAGGGGTCTCTGTCTAAATCTCGAGGATTCGTCATCCAGGTGGGCAGGACACGGCCATCGCTATTGGATCCAGTGATGAAGGATCACCTTGATGGAGGGCCCTCGGGGAGTGGGGCACTGACGCGCGAGACGCAGTATCCCCCTTCCTTTAGCACCTTTTCCCCATCCTCTCATGTAGGATATTCCAAACCAATTCCCCCCACTTTTCTGACTGTAACACTTCGCACAACATAAAAGACAACAGACTAACACCCAAGCCCTTTACCTGGCATGTCTGAACACATGGGTCAGGCAAAGTCAGGCAATGGACCAGAACCACACTCACCTGACTGCCCTTTCCCTTCCCAACAGGGATAAAAGGTGGGGCCAGAGAGCACAGTACGAGCAAGACTAGTACAGCAAACAGCACAACGAGACGACTACCACGCGGCATTTCAAAAGAAGGAGAAAGGCAGCAGGTATTGAGAGGGTGGCGAGGAAAGAAGTGACCTTGCCCTTTTTGTCCCCGGCCCGCGGAACGGTCGTGGAAGAGAGCCTAAAACCACAAACAATAGCACAAGTGTCCTGCAACAGATGTCAACGTATACGGGGCTAGCCTATGCCGATAAGCAGAAGCGAGGGAAGCTCCCGCATCCGTGGTACCATCCTTGACTCAAGAGAAGCCAAGCGGTTCATCACAACCGGTGAGTTGAGGGGAGAACCGATAAGAACCGGGCTGTGTTGAGTGAGAATCGCAAAGTGGAAACTTTTGAAACAAAGCAGACGAACTTTGAATGAAATGTTGAAAGCGTGAAGGGAAGATCAGCTACAGAGGGAAAGCGGCACCACCAACTCGAGAGATACTGGTGGAGCCCCATATGAGAGAAACTACAAGTACCAGAAGGCCATAGGAGGGCCATCGACATAGGTCAAAGTGGTCATACAGAGGGTCAAGAAAAATCCCTGTACAATCAAAAGGCTTTGATCTTTACAGCTTGCCGACTGGGCGACTGGTGTAACTCAGTCACACAAGTCCCTGGCTTGCTCGCCTTAGAGAGTGGATCTCTCTGCACTTACTCCATTCTCCACCGACGGGGTGCACTTGGACCTCCCCCTCCTTGTTACCGTGTGCACTTGCACGATCCGCACGCTCCTTGCCTGAAGATAGTCTGTCTGCTCTCTCTTGTCTTCACCCCTAAATTGCACTGGAAAAAACTGCAGAATCGCTGTCAGGCCTATTTGCTGTACCTCAAACTGTTAAATGTATCTTATGCACTTACTCTGCCTGTGCAGACTTTTATCGTCTCAGAATTTCAATGGCTCTGAGCAACTGTTTTCTTCCCCTGTTCCCACCCTTCTTGAGCGTTTTGAAACACTTTCCTGTGTATAGGCTCTTTATAAATAAACAATACCATACCATCTACAAACACTGTGAAAGAAAGGGAAGTGAATCACACAGTGAAAGTGAACATTGAGAAACCAAGGGAATTGAATCCGTTAAAACAAGAGGCGTCCGAGCCCAACAGGGAGATCCAGGGGTGAAGCCATCACCCAAAAAGATAAAGGTAAGAGGGGTCAGAGCCCGACTGAGGAGTTCAGCGGTGAAGCAATCACCCAAAAAGATGAAGGTAAGAGGGGTCTGAGCCCGACCAAGGGAGATCCAGAGGTGAAGCTATCATCCAAAATGTACTGATGAAGGAACTGTGATATAATATGGATTACAATTGAAAAGGGTCAGCGCAAAGAAGAGGGCAGCCGAGGAGTGATCCCATCAACCAGTGAACATTGGAAAAGAACTCATTTGTTAAAGGAAGCCCGAGATCCAGGCTACTACATCCTGACATATTATTTGAGAACACTTCTTTCTTTTCTTGAGAACTATCCCACACCGCTTTTTGTATTAGTTGTGCGCTTTTGGCAATAGGTTTCTTAGTAAAGGCCCTTTTTATTTTGACACAACGCCACTAGGACTGCCTTATTTTTTCATGTCATGCTTGCTCCCATTTAGATTTAGCTTTAGATTAGGCGTTTTTCCAACCTGCAAGTAGCATTCATTGATCAATAAACACCCTTGAACTGATCACTTGTGTCTCTCTTACTTGTTGTCACCATGAGTTCCTCACAGTCTCCAACCTGCATTTTAAAGTCATCATACCCATAATATGCAAAGACCACCTATACTTCCTTTCGGTCTCAATAACCCTTGTCTTTGCATCTGCTGAGTGCTATTGCCAAACTTGCTTTTGGGACAAACCTCCTGCATGTTTTGGGTAGAAGCTGGATCTCTAGACTGGACTTGACATTAATTATACCTCCATCTGAAATGTTAAGTTGTTAAACACTCAAAAAGTGGCATGGCCGAATCAGAATGGTCCCACAATAGGAGCCTGGTGTTGAGGGAGGTCCTTGCGGCATTCCATTTTCAAGGTTGTGGCGCCTGGTTGTAGGCATTGTATCAAAGCATAACATCGCCCTTCCGGCACCACTTTCTATATGGTCGAGCAATAAAACACTAGAAAACTAACGTGTGAGCATTTGGTAAACACTTGTATTATGAGATTTTACAGAGAAAAATTGCTGGTCTGGCGCATACCAGAGGTAGGGATAGATCTCGAAACAATTAGCAACATCCTATTCAAACTTGTATCATATTGAGACAACAAAGTGATGGTTAGTTGTCAAAGTGTTTTAATATTATCTCAAAGTACTTGCCTCTTCTGGGACACCCTATTCTAGTAAGAAAGTTCCAAACATGTGGCCAACAGAAATTCAACACCCAGTCTTATTGAAGCATTACGTTCCAGGCTATCTTAGTATAAAATGCAAAAATCTTCACCGAATGGCCAACAAATGTTCACAAATCCAGTCTTGAAAGTCTGTTCCCATGAAAATGAATTTCTAAAATCAAACCAGTGGGTGATTCTGGAAGCCCAACTCATTATGGTGAACTGGAAAGAAAGTATAGCCAACCAATCAAGGTAGGGAGCAGAGCTGCAAGGCTTAGATTTAGCAGGGGTTGTAAGAGTGGTCTAGGGCTACAATGAGTGCAAAAAGACTAGTAATTCCAGATAGATAAGTACAAAAATATACAATTATTAATAAGGCCTTTCAAATACACACTAAGCACAAGAAAACATCTAGGCAATTATTGTCAAAAACTTACTATATAAACGGATGTATAAATTGATCCTTAGGAGAAGATGGATAGCATTTGATTCAATAACCATTGAAAAAGAGGCAAGTACTCAAATGTATAAAGCTCAGTAGAACCACTAAGAGCAACCATAATGCAGCTCCCTAACAATTAGTGAGTCAAGCCCTAAGATGGTTTGGGGCCTTGTACCCTAAGGTCACCAGTCCCCGAGTTATATTTTTTGAGGTACGCTTTACTATGTGATTGGATGACCCCAGTGGTTGTGACTCAAAGTTCAAAAAGAAAAGGAAAGTTCAGGTAAATAACGCTCTACATACCAGCACACTACGATAGGCCAAGGTAGGGAACCTTGACCTGATTACTACCAACCAAAGTCAGAAAGAGAACTAGACTACTGCTGAGGTTTTGGAATCCGTTTGGGACACAGTCTTCTGTGCTTCTGTGCTTGCTTCGGTCGAGGAAAGGACAGAATTTAGTTTTGGTCAGTGGCGGCGCTTAACTCTCAGTTCCAGTCACCTATCAGCTGCACACCCTTGTGAAGAAATTACGAAGACATCTGTAAAGCAGGTCACCTCTAAGAAGCAAAGAAGACAGTTTGCACCAGGAGTCACCACGGTCAGGCGGCAACATGGGATCTTAAAAGGACGAACAAAGGAGCTGGGCCGGCACGGCTTCTGTTGATGCAGGAAGGCTGAAAATCCAGGAACAAGCATCTTGTAGTACAAGCTGAAGATGCTCTAAGTTCATAGGATGTACTTGAAACAGTGACAAAACTGCACCGAGGTAGCCCAGGAAAGTGCTGTCCATTCCACTGGTAGATCCAGGAACACTTCTGAAGGCTTAGAAGGCATAGATCCTTGAGTCGGAGTGGAGACGGGCTGTTCCGACCAGTTCAGGAGTCAAAGCACTGACACTGGTCTTCTTGAGATTTGGCAGAGGAGCAGGACATCACCGGGGGTTGGTGCTGGTCAGCTTACAGGAGTCGTCCTGGGTGGGCAGAGGGCTCCTCTTCTTCACAGGGGTCGCAGATCCAACTTTTATCTTAGGAATGACTGCATGAGTCCTCTTTGTATCCAAGACTGGGATTGGACGCTTTCCCAGGTCCACCAGTATTTTCGGATCTGCACCATTCAAACTGGCAGTGGCTATACAGTCATGTATAGCCACTGGCCACACATTATGCCCAGCAATAGACATTCAAGCACCAGGATGTGTACTGGAACCACAGTCCCAGTCCCCACATCCGGCCACACACACAAACCGCCGCTTGGGCCACAAAAGCAGCACATTCTCCAGGAAACAGCATTCCATATAAAGGCAATTCCAGCCCTGAGAGGGCAGGAAGAAGGCCAAAGAACAGTACGGCCAGAGGACAGGCCGATATCTTGTGGCACGATCATCTTAAAGTGCTAGCCATTCTAAGAAGCGGAATGGAAATGAACACACATAAACTCAAAACACAGTAGGAAAACATCCACTGCCACCAGCCCATCTCTGCCATATTGTATTTGTAACCCAAAAGTAACAAAATAAAAAGATATATGGATACAAAGTATCCTAACCTCACTTCACTTTAGGGTGTTGTGTGCTGCTGTAAATATACAATAAATCCTTGAGGAGAGACAGTCTCTCAGCACTGTTGTCTTATGGACTGGTCAGTCTCCCCATCAAAAAGCAAGGGAAGTAAAGCAGAAGGCTTTACTCGCCTCCAAAAAGTTAGGCCAGGATAGAAAACAAAGCAAAAAGAAAGGGTGCCCCATATAAGCAGAAACAAGAGAATCTTTCCTAACAATCCCTATGCATTGAAAGCAAACACAATAGTTACCACGGTAAAGGCCCCTTCAGGTTTACCCACAGTCCAGCTTTCTCTCTGGTCTTCCTGTTTGCATAAAATGCCCTTGACCTTGCTATGTTTGTAGGCCTTTCAGTCTTCCCCCCTCAAGCTTTTCACCAAGCTTCTTGTTGCCCAGCGTTGCTTCCTTGGCCCTCTCTGGCCAATAAACCTTCGAGAGTTTCTCTAGGCCTCTCCATGGCCTTGCGCTCTGCATTTCTAAAAGAGTATTTCTCCCTTTTCAAATCGGGGTTCTTGTCAGGCAGAGTAAACGGTTACCCTCCTAACATAGATCTGTTGCTTAATCTTCCATGGATCTGTTGCTTAATCTTCCTCTTAATTTCCCATTCAGTGTAGCTGGTGGGAAGCCTCAGACTCTGGCATTCCACTTCCCCCAGATCTCCTCCAGTACTTTAGAATAAAGCTAGTCGTCTTCTCTCTCAAGGGCTACCAGGCAAAGCAAATCTTCAGCTGTTCTTTCCAAGTCATCATATTCCTTGCTCCAGGCAAATGTTTTCTTTGGCTGCTTCTCTGGTACTGCCTTCTGCCAGGCACCAGTTCTTTCCAGCTTCTCTGCTTCCGTCCCCCACTTTATATCAAAGGAGCAGTGGAAAACATTCTGGTTTCCTCTAGTTCCAAGCCACTGAATGACCCTTCACAGCCCCTTTTAGATCTATGCAGCTATGGAGCACACTCTAAGGCGAACTCTGATTGGTTGGGTCCCAAAGTCTCTTGGATTCCCTCTATGATTCATATCAGGAGTCTAAACTGTCTAAATTATATTATTATTAGTCAAGTTTAGGGATTGGTTGATAGTATAATGGCTGTTTCAATAAGGTATTGCAAGGTTTCATAAAGACCCGCAAAGTGTGTCACCATCTTGGATGTCTTCCTATTGTGGCTAGTGGCTCTGCAGCATTCCACAGTCCCCTGTGCCTCTTGTGGCATCTGTAGCTGTAAGGACACCAAACAGCACGGGCAGCAAGCTCTCTACTGCTTGCTTTAATGGGGGTAAGTCAACTTGATCGGGCTTGTCAGCTGACAGTCGCATGGTCTATGCTCCGATCCGCAGAGCAGTCTGGTTTCTTGTGGTGCATCCTGGTAGATGGAGTTCTCAAGTGACAGACGGTACTGGGCTGCTTTTGAGGGTAAGTTATTGTATCTCTGTGGGGATAGAGAACCGGCAGGATCCCTCCTGATCCATGCTTTGGGAAAATGTTGGCATATCAGTTACTGGTCTGAACACGCAAGTCCCTGGTGGCTAGCTTTCCGCACAAGGTAAGATGGTGAGTTCAGTGAACTAACTACACCTCCTTTTCAGGATAAAGGTTCACAGAAACCTTTCATGTGAAATCTCTTTGAAAGAGGAAAAGAAATCTTGTTTAAAGGGGGACTATGAACCCTAAAACTCATAAGATCATCTCCCCTTGATTTTTGCGCTATTCGCAAGCATTTTAGCATACCCTTGCCTACAATATGCGAATTTGATATTGTTGGGAAATTGCTTGTGTGAGGCTTTTGGGGTTTGATTTGTTGAATTATATGTGGGATTTTATGTTGAATTACTGAAACAGCATTCTTGCAACAGAATCCAAGCCGAAAGTCTTTCTTCCTCGTTTGTCACAGGATTCGCTGCATCACAGCTCACATGGTCTCTCTGAGGCACTTATTTGCAAGGGCTGGCAGACACACCTGTGGCGCGACGTAGCCCAGCAGTCCCTGGAATCTCTGAGGCTGCCAAAATGATCTTGGCATTGACTGACTGAGCGAAGCGTATTTCCATACTGACCGGTGTCAAACCGTCATGTCCCGAAAGTACTTGAGGGAGGATTTAATCTCCCTTGCTCTGCTATCTACCTACCTTCCCCTGGTCTTTTATTTATTTTATTTGTAAAGCGCATAGACAAGGCCCGTAGGCATAATAGCGTTGAGACAAGATACACAAACAAGAAATCATCACACATAGAGCAACAGAGGTCGACTGAAATCAAGGGGGGAGTAGAAGTGCATGGTCAGTGAAAAAGAACAGTTTTGAGGTCACTCTCTTAAGTTAGGGGGCAGAGCATACCAGATTCTAGGTGTAGAGTGTGGAAAAGACCCCTGTACGACAATAGACATTTTGTATTGCGGATTTGCAGAAGAGGAGTGTTGTTGAAACGGAGGACTCTCCGAGAGGGAAGCCACGACAATCTCTTAGCGAAGTAGCTTGGGCTTTTGACATACAGGCACTTATGGGTAATGCACAGGGTTCCATTAGTGACTGTGCTCTCTACCGAAAGCCAGTGCAGGAACCTATTTGCATTGGGAGACGTGAACAGATCTCTGCAAGCGTTCCACAATCCACACAGCATTATTTTGAATGACCTGCAAACAGACCATTTCACCCTTACCGATGCCCTGTAGCAAGCTTGTACAATCATCTAGGCAAGCCGCAATAATTGCGCTGGCAATAGTTGCGCAATTAGAGTGATTAAAAAAAGGCCTGATTTGTGCTAACAGCTTTAAGTAGTAGGCTGAGCTAGAGACAAGGGTTTTGATGCGCGACTTCATTGAGAGTTCTTGATCCAGGACAATACCCAAAGTTTTAACTTTGGGGAGCGTGGCTATGATACATCCCGAGATGGGGAATTCTTGAGAAGGCTCTATTTTCCAGTTTTAAGGAAGAAAGTGAACCAAAGGAAACAGAGGTAACTTAGGCTTTGGAGAGGGCGATGAAACATGTGTCCCTGAGGTAAAAAAGGAAGAAGAACCTACCATCCTTCCCGATCGAGTCCCTTCTTTCTGAAACAGGGATTGCTTTATAGAAGGGAAACCTCTAGAGAAGGCCCAAGTGAAAAGTTAGTAATACCCAAAGACCATTGCAAGATCGTGCTAGAGTTTGCACACATTTGACAGGGGGACATTTAGGACAGTCTAAACCCAAGCTCACATCAGTGGGAAATTCTACTGCCCAGGTATCCACGCTGACATAAAGAACTTCATTCAACGTGTGAAATAAGCCAGAAAACCAGCTCACATATCCCCTTACCTGCCCCTCTAAACCCATTGCTGATAATAGAAACCTTTTTTCCCAAATTGGGATGGATATTATTGGACCGTTGGAAACGTCTAGACTGGATAATAAATATGTTGCCGTTATCATCGATTACGCTACCCGGTACCCGTTCTCATGTGGAACACCACAACCCAGTAAATTTTAAAACACCTACTACCATTATTTTCTAGGGTTGGTTTCCCCAAGGAAATTCTGATGGACCAGGGATCCATTTTCATGAGTAAGCTTATGGGTGAAGTCAAGGAATGACTACACATTGCCACCTTAAGAACCTCAGTTTACCATCCCGAAATGGACGGATTGGTAAAGATTTTTAACAAAACCCTTAAAATGATTTTGAGAAAAATTGGTCGATGAGGATGGGACAGACTGGGATTGCATGATCCCATGGGCCCTATTTGCAGTAATAACGACCCCTCAGGCATCCACCAGATTCTCCCCTTTTGTGCTACTCTACGGTAGAGAACCAAGAGACGTCTTAAAATTGCTCTGTGAGATCTGGGAAGAGAGAGAAGAGGCACCCATTCCCCTCTCACAGACAGCTACCCGATGCGAGAACACATGAAACTCATACAGAGTCTATTCCACACTCACATAGAGAAACTTCAAGCCCAACAGAAGTCCACGTATGACAAGAAAGTGAATTTAAGATCTTTCAGTAGGACAGAAGGTATTAGTCCTCTTACCTACCTCTGAAAATAAACTTGTCTCAAAGTGGCATGGGCCCTAGGGGGTACTAGAGCAAACCGGAACCTGTACCTATAAAATAGCCCAACCTGATAGAAAGCAAAAGATCCACCTCTACTAAGTAAATCTCTTAAAAAAGTGTAAAGAAAATCCTTCCGCCGCCACCACCTCTATATTGGGCCTCATCACGAGTTGGGTGGTAACGCTGGCGCTATTAGCACCGGCGCTAATAGCCCTACCGCCAAACCCTGCTGGCGCTATTAGCGCCGGATCACGGGTTTGGCAGAACGGTTAGTGCCCATTCCCCATTGGGCCCATTCGGTAATTCCTCAGATTTGAACGAACTTATTATGGCATTGCCCGATGTATTCTGCGAGAAGCCAGGGAGAGTACATGGTACTTATGTTATCAGAACTACAAAGGGAACAGTGGTCCATTTGAAACCATATAGACTCCCAGAAGCGCCCGAAAACAAAATAGTGGTTGAGGAAATTAAAAGAAATGCGGATGGCCAACATTATAGCGCCCTCTTCGAATCCATGTTCCTCCCCTATCGTGCTAGTAACAAAGCCTGATCATTCTTTGAGGTTTTGCATAGACTTCAGGCAGGTTAACACCATCTCTGCCTTCGATGCCTATCCTATACCATGCATCGATGAGTTAATAGATAAACTTGGAAATGCCACCTTCCTATCAACACTAGATTTAACCAAGGGATATTGGCAGGTCCCAGTATTTGGACCTGATAAGGAAAAGACAGCTTTCCCGACACCAATGGGACTATTCCAATTCAAAGTCCTCCATTTTGAACTGCATGGAGCCCCAGCCACTTTCCAATGACTTATGGACAGGATACTACAGCCATACTCTGATTTCTGTGGGCCTATATTGACGACAGTCATTTATATTAAAACTTGGGAAGACCATCTTTTTCATTTGTCTACCATTATGAGAACCATCAGAGAGGCCGGCATAACTGCTAATCCATCCAAATGTAAGCTGGTTCAATCGACCATGAAATAGCTAGGCTTCGTTGTAGGGAACGGCAGTATCCAGCCCCAGCAAGAAAAAGGGAAAGCCGTCCTAGATGCCCACACACTCAAGGCCAAGAGAGACCTCCGGGCATTCCTAGGATTGATCGGTTATTACCGCAGGTTTATCCCAAAATTTTCAGATAGAACAGCCAGATTAACTGACAAGCTAAGAAATGCTGAACCCCACATAATTCATTGGGATGAGGACAGCGATGCATGTTGTAATAACCTAAACCAAACCTTGTGTCAGAACGCAATCCTAAAAGTAGTAGGCTTTTCCAATGAATTTGTTACAAACTGATGCCTCTCTCACAGGGCTAGGAGCAGCTTTATCGCAAGTACGCGATGGATTAGAACATTCAATCCTATTCACTAGTCGCAACCTCTTCAACGTGAGAAGAACTACTCTGCATTGGAATTGGAGGGCCTGCCATCAAATGAGCAATTGTCCATCTAAGATACTACCTTCTAGGAAGAAAGTTCACAATTGTCACTGACCGCTCACCTTTAGTATGGATAAATCAACAAAAGGAATCTAACCCCCCCCACCCCCCCGAGTCATACGATGGTCCTTAGACCTGCAACCCTTCTGTTTCACTGTTGAACACCGAAAAGGTAAAGAACAGGGGAATGTCGATTTCCTTTGCCGGTTTCCCTGTGAAACAGATGCGGCTACATCACATATGGGAAGGGTATGTGGGAAACCAGACAGTGTCTCACCCGCTAGTCCCTGCAGAGCTCTCTCACTGAGGTGGCCAGGGCACGGCCATCACCTTTGGATCCAGACACTGGGGGTGGACCAGTGTGGGAGGATGTGGGACTCTTACTTTTCTACGCAAAACACTAATTAATAGATTAGGCACTAATACAGTGAAAGTGCTACTTGTTGGGTAGATGTGGTGTATCGGCATGGACCGAAAGCCAAAGACACAAAGTCCCATATGAGCCTCACAGTAGACACTAGATGGATTTGAAGGTCTGTCCAATGCGCCTACCACTCAATTTCTCATACAAACAAAAAATAAAAGTGTTAATTCATCAAACTCTCTATTTAATACAGTATAATAATTTCATTATGTGTGTGGTCTTGCCAACACGCGATTCGACCTCTACAAACTCAGGTCTACATCTGGGCTTAGCACACTCTTAATCAAGTATATCATCCACTATATTCAAGTTCTTCTGTTGACTGTCAATCAGTGTTCAAAGTACAGTATATACACAACATTTCTATTACTGCTATCAATCTTCCACTTCTCAGATTCTATTTTGTGCTCCTGATAGTGCAAGTGAAATAGCCTCTGCAGTGTTCTGCTTCACGAAGTATATATATATATATATATATATAAAGGTAAGAAATTGACATATAATATTTGGAACTCACAATCACAGTGACTCAAAACGTTCTCAAACTACTAGAACCTGACAAAGTCTAGTAATACAATCACAAACCAAAAAATAGAATTTATTACAAAATTAATTAAACATTGTAGAACTACATAAAAACCCACTACACACTCCATATACATGGTACAATACATAAAATAAGAAAAAATACACTTTTTCAATTTGACACATCAACACTTGGACTCCCAAACAAATGTATAATAGTACAAATTATGTGGTTACATAGTCAGCCCAACACGTTTCAGTCCCTATACAAACAAATACTGGGGCATTCATCAGGGGTATCCAAACCGGAATATATATACTTCTATTGTGACCCAGACAGTAGATAAAAGGTTACTCCTCCTTTTGAGATGGGTTTTTTGGGTGGTGTTTTGCCCTTTGTATAATACTGAGTTCATTAGACCTCTTTAGGTCCCATGGGTTTCTTTGAATAATAAAAAGAATAAACCAACACTGTAGCAGTCACACTCCTGCATTTGTTTTGGGTGCTACCTGTGTCTTTTGTGCTATAGTACCATTGTGTTTTACCTTTTAAACGGAATCAGGTGCAGCACTTTCGAGAAGTCAAAAGTGGCCACACATTCAGATAAATGTTCGGCATATAGTGAAGATTATGTACAGAAATTGATGGAATCAGCCTCAGCCTTAGTGGGACCAAGTAATAACAAAACTCAAATTGATAATAACCAGTGGAATGAGTTGTCCCAGTTAAGAAAATATCTAGTAAGAACAGAACTGTATGGTGCAATGATGCTGCAATAAATGAAAAATCAATCTCTCCCCCGAGTGCTAATTGTGAGAAATGAGCCTTGTGTAACGCTCACCTGGCTCCCACGGAGGCGCGGGCGTGGCTGGGACTGCTGTGACCTCTTCTGCAGAGATGCGTAAGACCCGGAAGATGGACTGGACTGGATTCCCCAACCTGGCTTTTCTGGCTCGGAGGAATATCCCACTGTGTGTGAAAAGGAAGGGTTAATAGTCTGCGGGTGATGTTCCGACCTCCCACTTCCCTTCTCTCCCTCCATGAAACCCTTTTGGGATTCCCTGCGAAGACTAACCTTAGGGGCCAAAATGACGAGCTCTCCATCCTGCTTCTGATGCAGGGGCGCGTTGTGATTCCAGTTACTTCACTGGATTGATGAGTTTAAACTAGTTTGTCCATTCCCGTCGTACCGCAAATGTTTATGGCAAGTTGGGGTTTATATTCACTCATCTGTTCTTTTCTTTTGCAGGTGCTGGAGAAGATTCCGGGCTGCAGGCGATTTGGATGAAGCCAAATTTTGGTAAGAATTCCGATGAGAGATTCCTTTGCAGTTTTAAGTATCTCCTTTAATATCCAATGTCTTTTTCCCCATAGGGGCCGGGGTACGGCAATGCCGGAGGTAAGGCGACGACCCGAAAAAGAGCTGCTGTGTCTCTCTTGCAAATGGGTAAGTCTTGAGTGAGCGTATTGCTAATGTTCTCACATGCACTCACTAATACAATGTCTGTTTCTTTTCCCCTTAGGGGCCGGGGTGCTGAGATGCCGAAGGTATGGCACAAACCCGAAGGCGGAGAGGGAATTGAACCACAGGTAAGTTCTACTTAGATTCGTGTTTCCCTTCTCACATCTCTTTCTCCTTCCTTCCAATAGGTGCTGGATGGCGGTGGAAGCTCCGGATGGACGTCGCAGGACTCAAAAACGCCACGTGCAGGTGAGTGAAATGCAGCGTGCTGCGAGCGACGCGATGCGCGTTTAAAATGTTTGCCTTCTTTGCAGGATCATCGGCGTGCAGAATCCGGAGTGCAGATGTATCACGTAAGGTTTTTGTTTTCACCTGTTCTCTTCCCTTTTCTTCTTTAGGTGTTTCCAGGATGCTGGCAGGCGTGATGGAGGACCAAGGCCGGAGCAGGCACGGTGAGCGTCCAGCTGCTGAGTGCAGAACAACGCGAAGCGTGGTCTGCTGCTTGGGTGTGGCTTAAATAGCCTTTCAAGTAGTTCCGGGTATGTATTCTTCCCCCAGAAATATGTATTCCTCGACCGGTCACACCCTAGAGATCAAGTAGTCCCTAGAAAAATAGTTCCTTCCAGTCTTGGAAGTTGCAGCATGGTCTGCACAGGTAAGTTTACACCAAGCACTACTCCCAACCTACTTCTGTATGAGCCTGGCGCCGATGGCGCCAGTACTGATGTCCCCTATGAGTCTGACGCCAACGGCACCAGGACTGAGTCCAAAGGGCCCCCATCTGGGGCTGCTGGGACTTCCCTTGAATGCATGGTGTCTGTCTCTGAGGGTGTCGGGCCTGGTTTGGCTCCTTGGAGGCAGGCATCATGACACCTTGTTTATTTTTGGACAATCAAGATTTTAAAATCAAATGGAGCTACATCGCAAATAAATGCAGACGCGACTGGCTCATCTTGATTATAGATACTGCCAATAAGGTTTCCAAACAGATTGAAATTGACAAAGAAAGAACTGAACCTAGAAGCCTTTAAAAAGAAGTTACATCTGCATACGAAAGAAATGGCAGATTTCACGAGTGATACTACTTTTGAAAGTATTAAGAGAATGAAAAAGGATATTCAGATGTTCAAGCATGAGAGAGGTTTTCCATACACCACAGAAAACCATACATTCGGCAATATGCCTGGTGAAATAAACAGAACTAAAAGGGTACACTTTCGGGATACCTCATAGTTCAAGTGAAGATGGCACAGGAGAGAATACAAACACACCAAGCACTAGTAATGCTGGTGGGGCACAGGATACCATACCAACTAGAGTACAGAGCAGGTGGGGTAGAAATCACTCAAGACAGGGTCGGACACCTTTTTTCCATGAGGGTTCCCAAAGAGGGAACTGGAACGACGACCATATGAGAACGAGGAGTCAAAAACAGTGGTAGTGAATTTGTCATCCCACTCACTAAACAAAGAAGAAGAAACATCTCTGAATAAGGGTTTAAACTTTGTCATGACAAAGCAACATTATCCTTTTGAATTCAGAGCAGATGTTTTCTCTTTCATGTGCAAGGTACATCTACGTGAATTCTTTGAGAATCAACCTGATTATGACTAAGAACTGTAGTGGTATACGACGCCCCTCCTCTTTTAATCCACTGTTTCATTCTCACTCGGCTGAATCTTTGGTTTAAGAAAGAAAAAAGGTAATAGAAGACGTTAAAAAGTTAAGAGACTGGTGAGAGATGTAGACATTCAAATTTTAGCAAAGATCAGAAGAATTTAGATTCTTACTAAGCTTGTCAACAATCACAATATAATTGTACATCAAGCAGACAAAGGTGGAGCTATTGTTGTGATGAATCGGCAGGACTATATCCTTGAATGCAATAGACTGTTGTCTGATGAGAACAGTTATTGCATTTTAAGAGATCCTACAAGGGACATGATTGCTGTAATGAAAAGGTGACTAGAGCTCTAGAACAGTGCATGAAAGGTAAACGGGAAGCAGAGCTTTTTATGAGAGAAGAAGAGAGGATTCCAGTATTTTATATACTCCCTAAAATACACAAAAACCTTCTCAAACCCCCTGGCCGACCAATTGTATCTGGCATCAATTCCATTTTGGAGCCTTTGTGCAAGCATGCTGACATCTATCTGGGAACATTTGTGCTAAAGGTTAGTTATTCGAGGGGCACCAAGGATGCTATTAAGAAGATTGGAGGAAATGCTTTTGAACCCAATATCCATCTATTAATGTATTTGGATGTACAGTCTCTGTACACACTGATACCGCATAGAGCTGCCTTAGAAGTAGTAGAAGAAACATTAATAGGCACAACTGATCATCATCCAGTAAGTACTGGTCTCATCTTGTGGTGTGCTGAATATGCTCCAACAAATTTCTTTTTACAATTCCAAGGACAGCTTTATTTACAAGCAGAAGGCACTGCCATGGGGGCAGCAATGGCTCCAGATTTGGCCAATATATACGTTGATATCATTGGAAAAAGATGGTGTACGCAGACAATAATCTCTTTACAAGCCACCTTAAACAGTGGTTCAGATATATTGATATTTTAATAGTATGGGAGGGTTCCAGCACTGAGGCTTTGGAGTTTGTGACCTGGCTGAATCTTCAGAACAGGTTTCTAAAATTTACAAACTAGATAAGTAGTGGTGAGATCAATTTCTTGGACATCACTATTTTTCAACAAAAAGGAAAATTGTTCGTCAAACCATTCAGTAAGGCCACTGATAGAAATGCCCTTTTAAATTTTACGAGCCACCATGCTAAACATATAAAGATAAATTTGCCTTTTGACCAGTTCCTTAGGTTGAAAAGGAACTGCAGCATGCTAGAACATTATGAAGTCAGTGCCAGTATCCTTTCTGAGAAACTGGTGGCTAGAGGTTCTACTGGCCAACTAGGTAAGGATTCGTCAAAAATAGCCTATAATAATAACCGTGAGGCCCTGTTGGATGACACTAACCCTGAAAATTGCAAAAGAAAGTGGTCCGGTTTTTGTGAACACCTTTTCCGACCTTTCCTACAAAATTAAGGCAGTGGTCATGAAAAATTGGAAAAAGGTGTTTAGCAAAAAAAAACAGCTCTGCCCCTAATAGCTTATAAGAGGAGTCAAAACATACAAAATATGATCATGAGGAATTATATCACTGATAAGCCTCCCAGGGTAGTCAAACAATCCACTTTGTGGGGTATGACCCATGTAGTAGGACATTTCCCTTGTGGACAGTTTGTAATGTGTGCATACACCACCAGAACCAGTGAAGTAGATAGTGGTTTGCATGAAAAATGGGCTATAAAAGATCAAACTAATTGTAATAGCGAAAATGTGGTGTATATGATAATCTGCCCCTGCGGTTTGCGCTATATAAGAAAAACTAATAGAAAGTGTAAAACTAGACTTCTAGAGCATCGCAGTTGCATTAGGAAAACCATCATACAAGCTCCACTGGTCAAAAACTATAAAGAAAAATGGCAGACTCTTTAAAATATCTGGTGGGTCATTCCGAAAAAGATCCAAGGCACCAATACAGAAGCTATCGATCAAAGATTAAGATTATTGACGTTTGAAAAAATATATATTTTGAGATCCAACAGCCATACATCAGGGCTTAACGAAGGGCTTGAGTTGCAACATGTTCATATAGCACAATGAGATATGTGTCTAGAGATGCTTTGATAGGTTTATGATGTCTACTGTTATTTTCCATTTCACATGTATGCTTTAAATTGCAATGTGTAAGTAGCATCATGCTCATGTAATAAATTGAGATGCATGTGCCTAGACAATCTGTGACATTGGTAGGGTGTCCGTGAAGGAGGGCTCTCCATTTTAACAATTATCTTTCAAATTGCTATGTTCTATGAGGCGCCAAAAGTAATTAAATGGTGGTCAGATGCTATGATAAAAAGGAAAAAAAACATGAGTATGTGCAAAGGTGTGTTTGGTTCTGTATAACCAGGGCTAATGAACAATTAGAAAAATGTGTATTATTCCTAAATGGTAGATATGTGTATACTCCCAGCCTCATTTTCGGGGGGGTATTTGGGTGATGATTTCCATGATTTTAAATTTGTAGTGTACATTTCTGATGTTTTTTGGTGCCCCCGTTTGATGGGACTACATTGTGCTTTAAGACATTCCAAAATGGTGCTCTGCTTGAGCTCAGACTGTTTGATGGATGACCATCTGGCTATAATCTGTTGTTTGTGTCTATTCCTCGCTACTGTTCGGGGATGGGTGAGTGAAACCTTCCTTTAAGGACCTCACCAGTGAGTACACACATGTTAGAAAGGTCGGGCACTGTGTGCTTCGTTTTATGGCACGCTGGCTTCCATGTGGTGGGTGTCATTGGCGCACACATGGCGTTTGTTTTAAAAATTACTTGCACGCCTTCCGTGACTGGAACAACGCTGCATTTAACAACAACGTGGTGGACTGTCATGGTGATCAGACACGGTCCTTCCCTCCAGCCCACTCTTTTTTTTCAATCGGCATATGGGGTGTGGAGTGGCTTTTAGCATGTTTACTTTGGGCACATGTGTTGGTTCTTGGGATAGAATCCCCCCTCTTTTGTTTTTATATGGCATTTTCATTGTAGGTGTGTGTACAGGACTACTAAGGACATGGCCGGTATTTGAGAAGCATTTGAAAGCTCTTGTGTGTTTTTGCTGTTATGAAAGGTATGCCTACATTGTCTTTTTTGGGATTATCCTTTAATATATTAGGAAATACAGGTTGACTATCCTTAAGCATGATTGTTCTGGACTGTGGGTTGTGTTGTTTTCTGTGTTTCAGTGTCAGGATTTTTTGGCCAATGGATGCCTGCTCTTTTATTTATCAACTCCAGTCCTACTTATGAGGGCTACGCTTTGCATCTTTTGCAGTTTTGGAGGATATCATGCATCAAAAGTAGGTACCCCTAATGTAAAAAGACTGTCTGTTATTGTGTATAGTAAGCACTGACCAGATTGTATTCGAATTATGGAATCATCTGCATCTACTGTGGTATCAATTTAGTTGTGGTGGTTTTAACATTTGGTGACTCTTTTCATGTTCTCTCTTACTTTGTTAGTTTCTAAACACTCTCATGGAATGATAGCTACTTTGTGGAGACCATCTCTACCCATCTGTCAAAAACTTTGCTATTCCGGGTTGGAAAGCCCCTGATGAATGTCCCGGTATTTGTTTGTATAGGGACTGAAACATGTTGGGCTGACTATGGCACCACAATATTTGGACTATTATACATTTGTTTGAGAGTCCAAGTGTGGCTATATCTAATTGAAAAAGTGTATTTTTCTTGTATGTACTGTACCATGCATATGGAGTGTCTAGTGGGTTTTATGTAGTTCTACAATGTTTTTAATTCACACAATGTTTTTAATTTATTTTGTAAGACATTCCATTGTTTGGTTTGTGATTGTATTACTAGACTTACTTTGTCAGGTTCTGGTATTTTGAGAACATTTTGAGTCACTGTGATTGTGAGTCCCAATTATTATATGTCCTTTTCATTTCATATTATATATATATATATATATATATATATATATATATATATATATATATATATATATATATATATATATATATATATATATATATATATACACATACACACACATCTGTTGTGACCCAGACAGTAAAGAAAAGGTTACTCCCCCTTTTGAGGGAGGTTTATTTGGGTGGTGTTTTGCCCCATTTATAATACTGATGATCCACCAAGTCAAAGGTCGAAGATAAATCAAGTAGCATCAGCAACACTGTGCTACCCTGATCGAAATTATGTAGAATATTTGCCTTAAAGTCTAACAGGGTGGATTTGGTGCTGTGAGCTCCTGAAACCAGATTACTTATGACCCAGAATGTTATGTAATTCTAGGAATTCTTGGATCTGTGTGTATGCAACCTTATCTAGAATTTTCTGCAAAAACAGCATTTTAGTGATGGGGCGATAGTTTTCAGGTTGGGCTGGGTCCGATGTTTCTTTCAATACTGGAGGGATCCATGCATGCTTAATCAGAGTGGGGACATTATTCTATTGAAATGAACAGTTGATAAACTTGGTGATTAATGGATAAGTTGTTCTGCACAGGCTTTAACGGCAGAGGGGGGGCAAGTGTCTCCTTTGCAGGAGGTAGGTTTAAGGCTGGACAACACCTTACAAATTTCTGCTACCGTCACTGTCCTAAAAGTGAAAGACGGGATCAGAGAGGGAGGGGACATTTTTCCTATAACAACCCTTGTGGCGTCCAAGATGGTGCGTTTGCAGCCACTGTTTCTCTGATGTTTTCCACTTTTTCATCATGGCTTCCTGTATGGTGGTACACCATTTGGAATCCTTAATGATCTCCGTTGAAGCATGGCATGGGTTCCCGAGCTCTTAATATTTTGAACAGTTATCTGGTATTAGAGGAAGCACC
Source organism: Ambystoma mexicanum (assembly GCF_040938575.1). Taxonomy (NCBI): domain Eukaryota; kingdom Metazoa; phylum Chordata; class Amphibia; order Caudata; family Ambystomatidae; genus Ambystoma; species Ambystoma mexicanum. The sequence goes on along the minus strand of NC_090941.1, from coordinate 844,572,168 downwards.
ATCAATTTGGTTGTCATAGGAGAGTTTCTTTGCCTCACGAATGGCGAGTGTATGCACTTACGCAGCACTGGCGCATTTAGTTTTATTATCAGCCGAGTGGCCCTTTCTCCATGACTGAAATGCCCTTTGATTGATTTAAGATTTTGGATCTCGGCTGAGAACCATGTTTTTGAAGGTGCAGTCCTAGTAAGACGTGCTTTCTGAGGGGTCAGGTGATTAACCGCTTTGATCAGCTTTATGTGCCTGGGCTGACTATCTCTCCAGGACCATCAGCCTTTCCCTCTGTCGGGGGTTTACCTGCTCCCCTATCAAGTTTGGAGATATCGCTGCCCCATAATCTAGTAAGGCTACTGCTAGATTGGAGTCTTCCCCAGTTTGGCTTTCTTGATTGATGCCAGATCTGCAGGTGCTGATCACGACGACATCTTTTCTATTTTAGACAACCTATAAACCTGATATTTTGTGTCTTACGGAAACGTAATTTTGCAACACTTCTGACCCAGATAGTACACAACTCCTGCCATAAAATGTTATGATTAAAAGGCTTGACCATCCTAATCTTGCCACAGGCTGGTACATTCAAGCGGTTTAAAGTGTTAGGTCACTCCTGTGTCGCAGAGTTTGTCTTGCAAACTGTTACTGACCCATCTTCAGCTTTCTCCTAATGTTTCAGTGCATATTCCTTTGGTGTATCGTCCTCCTCCTTGCCCCACAATCACTTTTATTTAGAGTTTTATTCAATTGGTATCAGATCTTACACATGCCCATTCTAATTTGATTATGTTTGGTGATTTCAATGTTCGACCCAATGACCATACTGATCTATATGCTGCGAAGCCAACGGCTGGGTTGGCTGATTATCATTTGTATGTACGTAACCATCTTCCCACGCATAATAAAGGAAACACTCATGATTTTATTTTGTCGAAAACTTTGACAGCCATTTGCAATCCTCTACCAGTTACCTGGTCTGATCACTTCCTTCTCCTTTTTGCAATTTTGTATCCTTTCCTTCATTTCTCTGGTTCTTCGATATGCCATGTTCAACATAGTTGGAAAGACATTCTTCCAGCCCAAATAGCCGAACTTTTAGAAGTAAAAACGCTTTCCTTTAGAGATTGTGATCATTTGGAACCTTGCACTGCGTTATTAAATGCAATGACTCTTAACTGCTGATCAACTAGCCTTTGGATTAGGACTTTGTCGACCTAAACCATCTGCCCCCTGGTTTTCTCCCAATCTTAGATTGCTCAAACGTGTCTGCCATAGGGCAGAGCGCAAATAAAGTATTGACTATTCCCCCCGCAGCAAAGCAGGAGAATAAAAGCACTTGATCTGCTTTTCATTTAGCTATTAAAGATGCTAAATCTCTATTTTATGCTAAACGAATTGTTGAGGCGACTTTTCCCCTCGTGAGCCTTTTAGAGTTGCTAAGGAGCTTTCAATCTTGATCCCCTAGATTCTGCTAATTATCGGCCCATTTCTCTCCTGTCAATGTTGATTAAGCTTATGGAATCTATTGTTCCCCCTCAACTTTCACATTATCTTAAATTGAATTCTTGCCTTCATCCTTTTCGGGCAGGTTTTAGACCTCTCAGAGGGACAGAATCAGGGATTTGTGTTCTGGATGACATGACCTTGCTCAACAACCGTGGTGAGGTTGGAGTTCTTATTCTCCTTGACCTCTCCACGGCTTCTGATACGATTGACCACTTCGCTCTTCTCAGACATCTGTAATCACTTGGCATAGATGGGCCCCATTTTACTTGGTTTTCTTCTTTTTTAATCAGATTGCTCCCAAACGGTCTCTTTATTCCTGTTTCAATCGACACAGGCTCCTACCTTTGTGGTGTCCCCCAGGATTGCTCTCGGTCTCCTCTTCTATTCAATATCCATCTTCGCCCTCTAACTGATTTAATTTTGTCCCATGGGGTATGCTTTTACATCTATGCTGACAATAAGCAGCTGACTTTCGGACTCAACTCTTCGTCTGATCCTCCCAGCACACCAAGAACACGTTTAGCGTCTATAGGGGATTGGATGTCGGAAAATTGTCTGAAACTGAATGGGGAAAAAAACAGAGATAATTGGCCTCCAGCAGTCTAATTATATGTGGAACTTGGAATTTTGGCCCGAGTTTCTCGGCCCTTGTCCCACTCCTAGTGTCACAGTTAAAAGCCTTTGAGGTAAATTGCAATCTTCTGGTTCCAGAGAAGCACACATCACCTCTGTTTGTAATGCTGGCTTCCTTAAACTCAAACCTTTGAAGATGATGTTGCCTAGCGCAGCCAGACTTTCTCTTACACGGCTCCAGAATTTGCAAAACTCTGCGGCGTGCCTCGCTCTTAATGCTTCGAGGCTTGCCCATACTACACAATTGAATTTAAGATTCTTTGTATTGTGCATCAAACTACTCAAAAATCAGGTGCCGATTTTCTTCGACACAAACTCTTACATTATACATCTTCTAAAGCTTTGCGTTCTTGTTCCCAAACCTTGTTTACAGTCCACAGGTTCTGAAAAGCTTGTGCTGGTGGGCGATCTTTTTCAGTGCTGGCCCCGAAGTTGTGTAACGCTCTTCCCTTTCAACTACGAGACGGCCGACTGGTTCTATGTTCATTCTTCGCGTGTTTTCTTTTTTTTGCCACTGTTCCCCCCAATCCTCCCCTCCCCTATTATTTATTCCCTATACACCACCCCACGTAACCCCGTATATGCCCTCCCACCCCCAAAAAGTGCTGCGAAAAGAAAACAGGCGATAAATGAACGATGTACCGACTGACCACCTTGTATGCTTAAGGTTCTAAATATTTTATCTTTTTGTGCAAGGTACTAGTTCTTGCTCCCAGCGTCCAGATGCCCTCAGGCCTTGGTTTCACGCTTTATAAATCCTTATACAATACAATACTTTATGGTTTAACCACTCTGACACATTCTGCTTAGTGAATTCCAAGATAGGAATCTTCTTTTCAGCTGCAGATAAACTTCTAGTCCCCTAGACATGTATCCGAAACAATAACGTGAGTTCAACCACATCTTTTTTTTCTCATGTGTTTTGTCAGTTTGCCCCCCTTGTTGCTGCTGCTCACTGTACCTAATATTGCTGACCAGTTTCCCCATGTTATATTTCTGTCCACTGTCTCACATTCTAATCAATATGTGATGAGGTTGCTATACATCTGCAAAAATATGAAGAAAACGATGATTGCAAGTTCATATATATTAAAAGGATACTTTCCTGTTTGTGTCATAGGTGGAATACATACTCAATTGTAGCTGTTGACACGTTTGTCTAATTGGCCACGCTATGTACCTTGTGGGCCCCCCTTGCAGATGGATCCCATATCAACCTTCAAAAAGCAAGCTTTACATGGAATCTCCTGCATGCATGAGAGTCAGCCGAAGATCATTTAGTAGGGCACCACGAGATGATTAGTTCTGTATGTGTCTGTGCTTAACAACTCATCTGGCCATACATCTGGAGGAAGAGCTATGTTTATAGTGCAGAGCCATGCTGGGATAGTCCTGTTTTCGCAGTACCTTTCTTTTTTCAGCCAATGTCTTCCCTCTTGTTTCCCAATAATCAATCGAGCTATTTGAAGCTGAGTTTTCTGTGGTTTCTTTTCACAACACATACCACTAGTAAGGAATCCCAGTGAAGTTACATTTCGTGCATGTATCCACATGAAATGAAGCACATAATGCAATAGCAAAAACACATTACAGTAATAAAAGCTGCCACATGACCATGTAGATTTGTGCTGCACTGGCGATCAGGATATTTTATTCATGAATGTAGTTTATTGCCACGTGAATCAATATTCGCACAAAGCATACAAGCGAATGCAAATTACTCCAAGCTACACGTCAAGGCAATTTCACAAGCTCAAGTCAAAACAACAAGGCATGGCTAATATATGGTTATTAGATTGTAGAGCCATGGTTTTTGACCTTTCTCGGCTTAACAATAAACATTTAATCCCATTTGAAACTGAAATGCAAAACGCTTTCCTGATAGATCAATGAGAAATACAAGTGAGCACATTAAAGCAACCCTACAGTTTAATTTAAAAGCCTTAAAACACAGACAAGCTTTTAAAAAAAGCTTTTTCTTTTCTTTTCTTTTCCTAAGAGCCCGTGATATGCATTAAGCCCTTCGTCTGAGCAATACACTGCGAGCAGGAAGGTTAATGAATCGATAATCTTCGAGGTAGAGTGCCATAACAGCCAACAGCACCTCGCCATCCCTTAGTCCAAGGTAACAGCCCAAGAGAAGTGATGGCCATTACTCAGCACTAAAGGCATTAATAGTTAGTACAATCGGCCACCGAGGGCTTTATCAGAACTAACCGTAGAGTCAGGCTATTCTAGGCTAAAAGAAATTCATTATTTAATAGGGAGCTCTCTGCCCATACTTGCCCCAGAAAATAATTACAAAGTAAAATGGCCACCATGCCATCCAGGGTGCCATGCGGTCAACAGAATGGTGGAGGAGTAGGAACGTAGGACCCCAGAGAGGTGGCTGTAGCATCCATGGGGCGAGGAACGTGGTAGATTTTAATTTAGATTAAAGAGAGGTTTATGCAGGGGAGCAGGTGGAGGACACGACCAGCCAAAAGCTTGCTTGGAAGATGGGTTGTAGAACTGTGATACGAGCAACCTCAATGGATTTTCACACCCAAGCTGGTAATCAGGAAGATAGAAGTGGATGCTCTGATATAAATGAAAGAAAAAGGCTTAAGCTTGTTTGTATGTGCTTTAAAATAAAAGGGAAGGCAGGCGTGGAGCATCTGATCCCTTCAGTAGGCACTGTGGTTACTGATGTTGTAATGCCGAGCAGGTGTGCAGAAGAATGTTCCAGGGTATAGGGTGGGGCCATGGACGTGGTGACTTTCCTTCTTTGCCTAAGGTAGGTGCTGCATACCCATCTTTAGCAGTGGAGCATGAGGGAGTCTATAAATATAAGGGTCAATAAGGAAAACAGTGCCATTGAATGTCGGTCTTCAATATTTTAATCTTTGTTTTTGCCACTGAAATACAAAACATTTGTTGTGAAAAAAACCTACTGACTGTCCCTTTCCTCTTCCGTTGACCCATTCTCATTCTCCCCCTATCCCTAGCAAGGGGCAGGGCAAACAACAAAAAGCATTAATAGGAACATATAATGCAAACTCCTATAAAGAGTATAGAAAAGGATTTTTCAGTAGAGGTAGTTATAGAAGCAGGGGTCAAAATTTCAAGGTGCGCGCTTCTAGCCAGCGTTAAAAAGTCACTCGCCATCTCAATTCTACACACATCACAACATTATTTACTCACCAAGAACCCATTATCACTAGCAATTGGCTAGTAGCGAGTGCACGTTTTGATCCTTGATAGAAGTGTAGTAATCCATCAATTCAACTTCGCAAACATTCAATGTCTAGCCTTGCAGAGCAGCAAATACTTTTTCCAGCCAAGAGTAAAGTTCATACGTTCATTCTTCTTAAACACCAAGGCAGGTCTAACAGCAGCCTCTTAAAACGTGATAAAGTTGAGAATTAATGGGAGGTACATGATCCCAACAAACCTTCTCCATGCAGAATGCTTCAATGGCTTGAGTCGCTTTAGGGTTGTCGGCGTTAAACAGGTCTGGGTGATCAGTGAGTACGAGGTCATCAATGAAGAACTGTCGCACTGTCTCAAGTGGTATCTTCTGCATGTTCATTTTCTTTCCATTAATGCGCAGCAAACCAACGTGCCTTAAAAGGAATGAGACCAATAATGGGTAAGAAGAACTTTTTTTGTGTCGTGATGAAGTCCCCTGCTTAATTCTAGGGACCACCAAGGGGATTACTTGGGGGTGCCAGGTAACAACACATCGAGCCAGTGGATGTTAGATTTGGGGATCTTTTCCATATAGGCGCAAGTCAGCCTTCTTCCCTTGTTCGTCACGATCACCGGACAAAAGACAATTACAGTGCTATTATATTGGGCAGTGCTGGTGACCGTGACCTGCCCTAATGAGGCTGTGCAGAAGCAGTGATGATGAATCTCCTCCCTAACTTAAGTCAGCCTGCCTGAAGCTTCCTCACGACAGACCCAAATTACTAACATTAAAAAACAAACCGTTCACCCCCAGCAGAGTACATTTTATTCATGCAGAATTGGAAACGTTTATTCTCAGACAGTTTTCATTCAGTCGCTGCTATCAGATAAGTTAGTTTCAAAGGAGACGCTCCAAGTGCTCCAGAATGTTACCAGTTAGTACGTGGCTCATGCCATGTTTCTCTGCATGTTTACCATAGAGGCCTACGTGAGGTACAATATCGCAAGCCCGGGGTTTTCCAACTGTATTTTTCCGCTGAAGACATACTATTAACAATTCAATATTCTCCAGCATAGTGTTCTCTCACCCAAGAACTAAAGTTGCAGCTTTTCCACGAGTCAACACTTTATTAACAATCAGAGTTTAAGAAGCTTACCACAAGTTACGCCATCGTACAATCAGGGGCGGACTGGCAAGGGAGACAAAGGGGAAATTTCCCCCCCAAACTGGTTGGGCTGTTGACCCGTGAGCCAGAGCTACAAAATGTGAACGAAATAATCGAAAAGACTAACCCCTTCAGAATATAGCCTGCCACAAAGGAGCTGAGTGCTGCAAAGCCTCCTTAGATTCTGTGTAAACGCGGCAAGGCATTGGTCTTGATTTCAGCAATGTCATATATGTGACTGGGTGGCCACCACACGGACCTCCAGAGTGAGTGAGATGGAGAGAAGTCTAGGCTGCAGGGGCATGTTAATAACGCACAGCAGCAATATATGCATTTAATTACGATTCCGTGACCCAGGGGAGCCAACTTATGAATTACCCGGGGGTGCCCAGATATAGGGAAGTGACGTCATCACTGGTGGGGATATCACCACATTTTCACTTACACACCAACTTGGTAAAGGAGGGGCGCAGAACAGTGGGGACATTGGCTAGCATGTACTGCATAGACTAACGCCAAGTAGGTAGGCGAGGCAAGCCTTCCAGGTAGCCACCACTGCCCCTACTCCACCCGTCTACAATCATCCATGTTGTAGCAGCCCTCAAAAGGTGGAGCAACACGACTAGGATGGGAGGACGACATGCCCGCTAAACAGAAGGCACAGCTGCAAGGACAAGTACCACCACCACCACCAAAAAGAAAGCTGTGGTTCCGAGGACCAGATATGTCCTCAAACCGAGTTCTCTCAAAGCAGACACAGCCAAAGTCTCACATGCTGTTTAGCAGCTGTCCAAATTGGTATGTATGTCTTGCAATTAGCAGACAACTCTTTGCTAGGATGAGTATTGTGACTAATGAAAATACTTCCACTACTCTCTCAAAATGGTTTATTCCTGAATCACTAATCAGTCATGTGTCAAATTTAAAATTGTGAGCATTCTTAGGTTCCTATAATGCTCTTTGCTTTTATGCAAATGACCAGCCATGGGTTCTAGGAAGAGATACTGCTTTGTTTGACCTGGCCTGGGGTAACGGCCCACTGCTGAAAATGTTTACACTGAAGTGCAATGCTGGGACTATGGGGGAGAGGGACGAAGGGTGGGAGGTAGGGATGCAGCAGCTTAAATGGGTGAAGAGGCCCCAGTACGAGGGCAGCGGCGAGGCTCAGGAGCCATGCTGTCGCATATAAAAGTGAACACAAAACGCTATAGCCTGCAGGGAAACCGACTCTCAGGGAACACATGCTGCAGTGGTGAAGAGGCCCTATAGCCAAGATCCCATGGTCTTGGGAGTCTCTGAGTCCTCGCCTCTTCCCTGTTTGATACTGCACAGCCCCATCAGAGCTTCACATGGTTGATGACTTAAGTAAATAAATGTAAAGGGACCCATTCCCCCAGCACCTTCAGCAAGGAATTGCACTGCCTTAGCAAATAAATATGTCATTTTATCATGTCCATTTGAGTATCATATTTATGAAATCTTATGAAATCACTAATCTTTCTCTCCTACCCCCCTCTCAATCTGGTTTTAGACCTAAACACTCTCCTGAAACTGCCCTCACTTATTTCCTTAACTCCCTTCTTTCCGCTCGATACTCTAAGCAATCCTCTGTCCTTATCCTCCTTTACCTATCTGCTGCTTTTGATACTGTTGATCACCCCTTACTTCTCAATACTCTTCCTTCCTTTGGTTTCAAAGGCTCTGTTCTTAACTGGCTCTCCTCTTACCTCTCCTCCCACTCATTCACCGTCTCCTGGGGCGGCCGTTCCTCGCCTCCCCTCCCCTTGGAATATGGTGTACCCAAAGGTTTGGTTCTTGGCCCTTCCCTATTCTCTCTCTACACCTCTCTTCTTGCCCCTGTTATCTCTTCATTCGGTATCTCTCACCATTTCTATGCTGATGACACCCCACTCTTCCTCTCTTTCTCTTCCGCCTCCTCTGACCTCCACCTTAAACTCTGTTCCCCTTATTCCTACCGCTCCCTCCGTTCAGCCGACCACTTCCTTCTCACCGTTCCCCCTTCCCCATGTGCCTCCTCCCGTTTCCGTTCCTTTCAGCTCCTAGCCCCCTCCACTGGAACTCCTTACCTCTCTCGATCCGCTTTATACCTACCTTTTCCTCCTTTCGCACTTCCTTGAAATCTCTCCTTCTCCATTCCCCGCCTTGAAACCTTCCCAACCTCTCATCCTCTCCCCTTCCCTCGAATCCTCCCTATGATCCTCTCCTCCCTCCCCCTTCCCCTTATCCTCCCTCACTTCACCCTTATATCCCTTCTGTTCCCTCCCTCCCCATTCCCCTCCGCTCCCCTCGCCCCTCACAGATGAATTGCTCTGCTTACTGTTTTTATTGGTTCGATTCATTATAAATTGCTTCTTCTGTTATAATGTTCTATGTATTCTGTTATAATGTAAAGCACTTTTGATGAAAGCACTATATAAACATAAGAAATACAATACAATACAATATGAAAGGCAGCTATTTATCACTAGAGGTCTCCAGGAGCAATGAGCGGGAATAGATCATTGGGAGTGCCCAATGCCCATTGTCTGTAAAATTCAGGGCTTCGTTTTAGTACACACGCTACATTATAATACATCACTGACTGCAATTTGCCCACACTTTTAATTTAATGCAAATTACACACGTTTTCAGACTAATTCTGATTTCAGATGTAGCCTGAAATCATGATAAAAACGATCAAACTCAACTGCAGTACATTTTTTACAGACGCAATAACTCGCTATGAGACTACCACCAACGACAATGTACTTGACTGGACGTGTGTAAGTAGCTATGTACCAGCATGGCCAACAAGCTTTCCCCTTGCAGACTGATACAAGTATAAGACATAGGAAGCAGGTGCATGCAATCTATGGGCTAGAATGAGAAATGTGGGCTGGCGAGTGTGGGGCAATAGAGGACACCTTGGATATGTGAACGGGGGCCAGACATCTATTATGTTTAGATTAGTGGCCCAAAAAGAGCAATACACATATTTATGGACACAGATTTCGAAAGTACAGGTATCCTAGAATGTTGTCAACAAAGTTAATGTAGAAAGCAATTTAAGGGGTAATAGTAGCATGAGGTTAATTTCAAGCAATAAGTTGCCAGTCTGATCAGCACTGAGCTTATCGATCCAAATGAGGTCACTAGCACAATCAACAATTCAGCCATACCCTTCTGAGCGTCCTCAAGTTGTTTAAAAGACAACAAAAAAGCACAGAAGTAAAGTCTGAATGGACCACAATTTGGAATAGTTTTGCGGGTTCTCAGTGGTTTCAAAAATGTCACCAGAAGCTGAGGAAAGAATTAAAAAGGTTCCTTTTCAGTCAGTCATCCTGTAGACAGCAGGAAAGCCACAGGGCCCCCCACCAATGGACCAGTCCGGTCATCTGACAAAAGATGGCGAATTCACCTAAGCAGCATCCCCCTCCGTCCAATGAATGTGTCTGGGAGGGGCTGGCAGTCAAAAACCTTACAAACAAATGACATGATTAGGAAGATATCAACGCTGAGATAACATGGGATGTGCTGAACAGAGGGCACAGAAAAAAGTAAAAGTACTTTACAAGCCTGTAAATACACCTAATCAGAGTACATGAACAGGTCACGATGATCTGCCATATGATGCGATTACCTGGAGATATTATGGGAAGTGATGCAAGCACCAGCCAATGCCTGGAATATGATGAGGTCCCGAGCATTGGAATGCAAAACCTGACATACGATACGTGTTTCTGTGCATTTCATGGCATTACTTTGACAATGTTGATTGTATGTAAAATATGATGCGAGTACCTGAGTTTGGAATGACAATATCTGATAAATGATAGCAATAGCTGCCATGGGATGTGGATACATAATACACAAGGCAACCAATGGGAGCACCTGGACATAACATGGCAACAATAGGCAAATGGTGGGGGCATATAACAGCAACACCTAGCAAATAATTGGAGTGTATCGGTATTTGATGGCAAAATCAGGTCCTGATGGACCAGATCGAGCCGAAACCTTGCTTTCTTAGGCTCCCCCACCTGCTGCACCAGCAGCATGTCGCTCTCCATTTTTCATCCATTCTCTGTTCCACCCTTGCTCCATCTTCCTCCCCGAATCGTCCACCACTCCATCTATCTTTTCTTTGTCCTCTCCAGTCCCTCTAATTCCACTCGCTCTTCAAGTCCCATATATTTCCAAACCACCCACATTCCCCCTGCAGTATGTTTGGACAAGCCTTAACAAACAAACCAACACAATTTCAAGAATATTGAGTGTGACTCTAGTCTGTCGTTTACTTTAACTTTAACCCTTCACATTTGGAAGAAGATTATTGCTCAGAATTCTGCATACGGTTGGGTTATCCTATATTATAAGGGTATTTTTTGGCCATGGCATACATGCCAACATTGAAGGAGCTGGAAGGGAGATTTTGCCGGGAGAAGGAAGGCGTGGGCAGTGGGCCGAAATGAAAATAATATACGCAGCACTTAACTGCTCCTCGAATTCTCAGGCCTGGCGTTGTGTCCACGTGTGGGCCTGCCACTGATGCAACCCAGATTCCTGAAGGACAAACAGCTGCTGGTGACTTGCCACTAAGCTACGCCCTCCCCCTTATGCCTAACCACCAATATGACGCCTATAGAGGAGGGCTTATTTTTAAATGTGCGCGGCACAGCGGCAGCACAGTGCAGTCAGGGCCTTGGCCACCAGCAAGTCTGCTTGACTCACAGTGGCCTACTGGTGGCCAAGGGGCTCATCAAACAAGGAGGAGCAGAAGGCGACACTTGAGTGCCACGAACCGGGCAGGAGAGAGGCAGTATACATACAGTGTCTTCTCTCTGGCCCGGAGGAGGCTCAGCCTTTATTCAATTCTCCTGGCGGGTGCCCGGGCCCCGGAGCACCCGGGTACTCGGCGCCCCTGACGTGAACCTAGATTGTAATGTTGCCATCACTGCTCCCCATTACCATTGGTCTGTTACAATCCACAGCAGCTTGCAATGACTCATACTTGCCAAGGAAGTACGGGTCCATATATTATTAGTTTGTCCTTGGTTTGATTCTGTACGAGTGCTTCCCCTATGTGCTGGTGAATTTCTGGATCACCAGTGTGTTAGTATAACAAAACAAAAAAAAAAAAAAGAAAAAATAAATAAAAGTTTAATAACACCTTGAATAGCACCTATTGATGTTGCTTATATAGTGGTTATAGAATAATAATGTAAAAAGGCTATTTTTACATTGTGTCTGCCATTTTCAGCATCAATGCGAAGGGAGAAATTGATTATGTACAGTAGTACCTCGTATCACTACTATTGATTTTTTTTTATGCACAAAAGAGCCAATTCTGGCCTTTTTGTGTATCATATAAGCAAAGGGGTGAGGAGGAAATATGAGATGCCTACCTTTTTACCCCCACAAAGTCACTCTTTGTGAAAAGAAAATTCACTCTATTGAAGGGACGCACCTGTACTTTCATTCTGTATAGTAAAAAGAAACATTTTACAAATGTGGGACCAGTTTGGATTTTTTAGCTTTACCGTCAAGGTGGAGGTTAAAATAGGTGAATTGGGTGGACGGTAAAATTAAAGGTATTTGCCAAATATTGCTGATTTTACTGTTACCACCCAACTGTGAATGACCCTCTAAGTCTGTGATCGTTTTTCATTGTCTTGTCAAGAACGCACTTCTCTTATTTGACCAACCAAAGACACACATGCAAATCAACATCAGATTACTTTTTTTTTTATTTAATAAACATTTATATGGCGCCTATGCAGCAGAAAGTGTTTCCAGGTGCCACAAGAAAAAGGAATGGGTGTGGGGGCGGAGGCAGAGGAAAAATAACAATAACAGTCCTACTAGGCCTTGTGACATTCAGATCGTGAATGTGCAGTAACTAGAAGTGCACAGGGATGGGACTGATGGAGGCGAGGGAAGGAATAAGGGGAGGGGGTGGGTCCCCAGGTGCTGGGCAAGTGCTACGGAGAGCCAAGGTAGGCAAATGCCTAGGGAAAAACCAGCAGGGTGTCAATAGTGCAGGGAAGGGGGTGGACCAGCCTCAAAGCTAGTCAGGGAAGTGTGCCCAAAGTCAAGTGCTGGTAAAAGAGTGCAGGGGAAGACTGATCGAGGGAGGGAGGGTCTGACCCGGTGAGGCTCAAACGGGACACAGGCAGCAGCGTCATGTGGAGACTAACAAGAGAGGGGGAGATGGAAGGAGGAGAAAAGGAAGGTCTTGAGAAGCTTCTGGAACTCAAGGAGATCCGGCTCAAGACGGGGATGGGCAGAGAGGCCATTCCACAGGGTAACTTCTCCCGAAGGAAAATCTACCCCCCACTCTCTGCTTGGAGAAACATCTGACCTGTGGAGAGTTGGAGCTAGAGGACCGAAGGACTCTACCATGGAGGTATTCAGGGAGAGAGAGTTGGATGTAGCGAGGTCCCAGGCCCCAGGAAGCCTTGGGAAAGATGCAGAGTGTCTTGAATTTGATCCTTGCAACCACTGGGAGCCAGTGGAGAGATTTTAGGGCTGGAGAGATGCGGCCCCTTGGCTCGAGGGCAAGGATAAGTTGTGCAGTCTTTTTCAGGATTAATAGTGTTTTTAAATTCAGATAGATACATGAACACAGATACATCCTTCCAACTATACTAAAACGCACATACATATAATAGGCCACTCTTGCTCCCTCTCCATCACCAGGTCCAAAGCCTTCTTCTGTTGCAGATCACCCTGTGTTGAAATATGCAGCTGACTTTCCAAGAAACTGCAACTTGGGAGTACAAAAAGGCCATTCCCCTTCGCCGTCTTTCGCTCTGCATTATGCCAGTGCCGACCCCATATCCACTATTACAAGACTGCTGCCCGATCATGGCTTCTTGTCGTGACTGACAGACTCACTGGCAAATTAAGGTGATCTACTGTTTAACTGTGAGCCAGAGCCAACAGCAGGTGGTGAGGGGCAAGGAATCTGTGACTGAGAAATGTTAGCAGGAGTAGCGGGTGCATGCAAGCTAAGGGACGGGAATTGAGTTAATAGTTTAAAGATGGGGAACGGAGGTCTGAACGTTAACTGTAGAAAACAGAGGGGCATTCAGAAGGTGGTCTAAGGGAAGGACACCAGTGGATGATGGGCAAAGAAAATAACGTAAATGAGAGGGAGGTACACATTTGGAACAGTAGGTCATCAAGTTGACTGTTGCTGAGATGTATGTCTGACCTGCATGCCACTACACACAAATGTGGGACTGGCTTGACCCCCTTTCTTTTTTCTGACTAAGTGATGCATATTTGCTTTATGAAAATCTAAAAATGTTTCAATTACTACTTCTCCTATATTTTGACAGGTTGCTTTATCATGTGACTTGGTGCTTTGAAAGTACACACAATCAAACAGACTAAGAGTATAATTATTATTATTTGTAATTCATTTTAGTGTTATTTGGTTAACAAGTAATCTTTAACAAAACATAGAAATTCACTAAAATACAGTTACATAAAATTACATAATACAAAATGCACATTAAAGTTACAAATACAAAATGCATATTAAAATATAAAAATGCAAAGTAGCAGGAGGGAAAGAAGAAAAGGCAGAGTGAGAGAGACACATGTGAGGGCCTACAAATATGAACATGAAACAAGTCATTTTCCCCCTTCCACGTGTTCCCTAAATACAAAAACTTCTTTTAAAAAGTGGACTGCGGCAACCAGAGTATAATTAAAGTAGGTTTTCATTATAATTATAATCTTAGTCCGTTTCTCAGATGTATTTGCCTTTGGATACAGACGATTAATAGTCTTTCCCCCTTGTAAATACGTTGGTGCTTTGAAAACCAGATTTGTTGAACAGTACACTAGTTTAGCCCTTGAAGAACAACTTTGCAGAAAGCATATTTCTGTTTCTAATTTTGAAGATGGAATAAGAGAATAAGAGTAGAATAAGAGTATATGAAGTCTCCCCTGCTATCTGAATTGGAAACTGTGGATCACGGAAGACAGGGCTCAAATTCCCACCTTCCACATTATGTGATCCTGAGCATATCACCTTTCAACACTGTGACCTGTTTTCCTTTACTATCTGTAGTTAAAGCCTCGCTCATATGGGTTTATACTCTAGTGTGTTACTCTATAAATAAATATAATGTTAACAATGTATGTTATGCATACTAGTGAGATAGCAAGATGACAATTGAGGGTCTTATGTTGTGTAGCAGTGCATACACAGGGTGCAAGTATGGGTTTTGTGTATTGGGCTGCCAAGGCAGGAAGCAAGGTATGGGTATTAAGCCATGCCAGCTCATGTTTGACTCAGAGCAAACTCAGAACCCCCCTGGTTCGGCAATGCCTCTGGTCTACCAAGGAATTCTCTAGCTTTGCCATCTCTTTACATTGTCCTAAAACTAAAGATGGGAGGGGAGGAGATGTCGTCTGCTGGCAAATTACAAGCTGTAACACATTGAAAACTGGGCTCTAATACCATCTTGCCCATTTGACCAATTAGATTATTCACGTGAAATAATGTTACTATGTTTGATAAGCGGGAGAATTTCCAGAGATCCGGCACTCAAAGAAACCATAAACATAACTGAAAAATAGGTTACATAAAAGGAAAGTAATGTCAATAATGTCTAATATATATACTTGAGAATGTGTGGCAGGAGGAGAGGTTGGTATTGAGATTGTTGGTTCCAGGAGTTGGGGCCGCTGCACTGTGGCCAAATGTCAGTCGTCCCCTGCGTACAATCCACATGCGCAGTGAAATGAAGAGCATGGCCCTGCACAAGCAACACCAGCAGTGCCGGATTAAACCCTGTGGAGGCCCATAGGCAGTCGAAATGTTGGGCCCCCACTCGCAAATTATCTCCCAAGACGTTTTTTTTAATTTTCTTCTTCACTTTATTTTTATCTGTTGTTGCAGGGCCCCAGAAAATAGTTGGGCCCATAGGCCGGGACCTACATGGCCCAATGGTTAATTCGGCACTGAAAATCAGGGTGGAGAGAATGCAATCCCAGATGGAGGGCAAGCCAGATGAAGTATTGGTCCAGCACCATAAGCCCAAAGTGAGGGAAGGAGCCCAGAGGACAGAAACCAATCCCAACCCTGTCCCAATAATTAGGCACATATTCAAACATCAGAAGCCCTAGCCGGGGAGAACAGTATAAAAGCCAGAGGCACCAGTCAGAGTTATCAGTGGCTGGAGATTGGAGACTCGAGACACAGAGGAGACAGGGATGCAAGAGGAGGTGACAAGAGCAGAGGGTGGTAATAAGGAGGAGGTGATGAGGCCAAAACGATAGGCGGTGGTAATATCAGTTGCCAACAGCGGTACATAACAGGTGGATGTAGCAACATCAGGCAGAAAAGAAGGTAGCACAGAGAAGGAGGCAGTGATAACATCAGGTGGAGAGGAAAGTGGTATAGAAAAGGAGGAGATTGGAACATTAAGGGACAATTGTGATGTAAAGGAGGCAGGGGTAAAATCAGATGGTACATGTGAGGAGGTGGTAATTCAGTGACAAAGGCGGTGTAGAAGGAGAAGGTGATATCCTAAAAGTGGCATAATCAGGAGAAGGAGGTGGTAACATCAGGATGCGAAGGCTGTGCAGAAGAGGAAGCTAGATCAAATGAGGAGAAAATGGCGATCCCCCCAGGAGGAGAAGAGAGAATATGAAAGGAACAGGTAAGAACAACCCGATGGGGAAGGTAACACTGAGTAAGGAAGAGAGCAGTCCTATGGTCATACAG
The DNA here is from genome assembly GCF_040938575.1 of Ambystoma mexicanum. Classification (NCBI taxonomy): domain Eukaryota; kingdom Metazoa; phylum Chordata; class Amphibia; order Caudata; family Ambystomatidae; genus Ambystoma; species Ambystoma mexicanum. The sequence continues at coordinate 844,555,953 of NC_090941.1, read as the reverse complement.
GAGAGGAAGGTTACAGCAGGCTAGATAGGCCCGTAACAGGATAGAAGTTGGAAGGAGACAATAGCAAGCATCGCCCAGAAAAGGAGTGGGGAGCCCGAACCCCTTCTAGACTGTGAAGAAGGATGGGGAAGCCACCTACCCCGTACCCCTCCTACTAAATTTATGACGAGGAAGAAGGCCAGAAAACATTGCAATCACCCTTTCTATTTCGGACGAATTCCCAATGGACCCATGATTGACAAATATGTCGAGAGGTATCCCCTCAGTCAGCCAAACCGTTCAAGGGACAGATCTATCCGTGTGTGGATGAAGAGCTGCAGGCCGTGATTAAGGACACTTGTATGGACAGCTTGGACTAAAACACCAAGAAGCCATATTGCTAACGTCGTTAGAGACACCATGACATAGCAGCGTTAGATATGAAGCACACGTGGCATCCACACTTCGGGACACAAACACGCACTCGAATACATGAAGAACACAAGCGTACAGTTCTGTAGTTAGTGGACAGATACATATACATACTGTCATTGCTTTTATTATTTTTGCCAGTATCCAAATGCACCAACGCAGAAACCGCAAGAGACAAAAGTTCCTGAGCAGAGCTTGCAGATGCTTACATGCAAATAACCCTATGGAACTGCAGGAGCACCTATGGGACTTGACGGAACCAAGTGTGACTAACCTATGGGAATGTAGCATAGTATGGACACTGTAGAAACCGCATTATAAGGTTTAGGAAAATTACAGCAGGCCTTGCACCTCAGAGCAAGAGACGAGCTGAGCTGATTCAGGCTGGACAGACAGCAAGACGTGTGAGACAGGACCCGAAGCCAAGGCCAAGAGATACGGGTGACATTCCGATCCCAAGACGACAAAGGGACCAGCTTCAGAAAAGACTAATAAACCCCCATAATTCAGAGGAGCTGCACGGCTCGAATTTGTGTTCTCTCAACAGGTGACGCAGCCGAAGCAGGCAATGGACAGTGAGCATCGGTGGGAAAGGAGCGCTGGTCCAGGGCCGCCAGATACAGACAAGTGGCACAAGCGAGTAGATCGCTCGCTTTGACATCCGTGCAGAGCCTGCTAACACAGGTTCGAATCCCAGCGGGGCCAAACTCAGCCTTTTATCCTTCGTAGGTCGATAAATGAGCACCACACACCATGGGTAATAATAAGCAGCGCTCAGATACCTGAGTGTTCGTAGCGCTATATAAATGCCAAATTATTACTATTATTATTATTAGACAGCAACAAGTATGCAACAATAAGTGTTGCAACGATCAGGAGAGCACTCTCATAAGCTAAGGTGGTACACAAAAGTTACAATGCAGACACATAGTCATTCCTATAGGTTTTCTGGAGAAGGGCCCAGATTGCGACATCATGCTGACGGAATTGGGTAGTAAAACCAGCCTGCAAGCTGAGGAAGAGCAAGATTTGCATGGATTTGTTCTGTTCCTGTGCTGATCCCTGTTGGCTTTGCCTGTAATAAACCACAGTTTGAACTTGCCGTTGACCACGTCCTCCGGGTATCCTGGGGAGGGAGTTGGCCCCTCCAAGTCTGTGGACTTCCAGTGTCCCTCTGGCATACAAGGGGGTCCTCCCCATCAACTTTAAGGACAAGGAGGGGCATTTGAGCGACCAGGATAGGCCAGAGAGAGCCACGCCACCAGGCAGGAATTTTTGGAACCTCATATGGACATAGTGGCCTACTCACGCCAAGTAGAAGCTGTCCTGACATTTTGGGTTTGGGAAAATCATGTTCATATTTAAGATGGCCCCTTTTTATAACTACCCTGAGATAAAGGTGTTTAACTCAATGTATGGTCCCAAACCCTCTCTAACGGTAGGTGCTCTACATTTTGACCCATTTTTAGAGCTCAGGCAACGACATTTGTTTGCAAAGCTTTTAGAAGTGTTTTACCATTTATTGCCATAATGCTATTACTCTGTCTCGAAGTAAAATGCTGGGCTTTGTGATAATGAAACAATCAATTATCAGCAGAAGAATGCAAACAGGACAAGCGCTGCCAAAAATATTTGATCAGGCTTTATAAATGTATATGTGTGTCAAGTGTTCTGATTCGAGCCGTTGGTGTTTTGGCTCCGAGGATTTTCAAACATTGGAAAAATATTCACCTGAACAGTGGTCCCTTTAAGTACTTGGACTCAGCTGGGGGTTAAAAGCACCTACAGAGCATGATAGCACGTGTTCTGGTGTGTGGCTTGTGCTTTGTGTTGGAGCAGTAGATGGAAGCTTTAAGAATTCTCTGTTGAATTACGCTGTTGAGCAAGCTGTACAAAACATCAGAATTTCTGCATTGGTACAGCATCCCGCGATAATCTGTCTGTCGCCGACTTGTTTTGTGCAAATGAATGCTTTTTGTCACCTATTATCTGTAATCGCCTCCACAAATTGGGAACTTTATGGCGACTAATTATATCCGGTGATTGCGTGGTGCCTCATTGAACTATAATTTAATCCTGAACACAAGAGCTAGTGATCTATGTTTTTGAGTGCAGCATACTGAAATCTCTCAATAATAACTTTGACCTGAAAACACTGTTAAATAGTATTGAAAATAAGTATTGAACGCCTCGCAATTTGTAACTTGGTTTTACATTTTTATTTTAACTATTATTATTTTTTTAAGTCGGTGATCAAACGAATATATTGAGTGGGCAGGATGAATTATGCACTTGACTGACAATGCCTGAAAAAGCAAAACTGAAAAGTAGTACTGTTAACTATAACCTGAGAAATTAATGATTAAATCGGAAACAAAAGCGCACAGCCAGTAACAGTACAATGGGGAATAGGGGCCACTTAACCTGGATGTTATTAACCCCCTGTTACCATCAAAAACCACTGATGGGGCTAAAACAAAAAGGCAAGAGTACAACCAATTTTCAACCCGGAGGGGGCGAACACTGGTCAACTTTGGCCAATAACAACTCCCTGTTAGACCTGTGTTGTTGACTCCAAAACAAAGTAGCACCTGCATCTATAGTTAATCCTACTGCCAACGTTGTTGGGAGTGTGACTGCTGGAAATGATATGCAATCGGGTCTCTCTCATTCACCTCGATTATCTGCCTCCCCTAATTTGGTTATGACTCAGGAGACCTCAAATCCATCAGTTCATTCCGTTCCTGAATCTCTAGGCGTAGAGGATATTCGAAACACGCTATCCACACTACAGTTTGCGGTTAGAAATCTTCTTCAGCTCTGTGATAGAACTCAGGAGGACCTGAAGTCGATGGGTGGAACTCTCTAGGATTGATCAAAAGGCTGAAGCCCAAGATAGTGCTTTAGCTGGAAAATTCGAACATTTGAATAGAGAGACATTAACAGTAATCAGCCCATCCCAAATTTAGTAGGGGATGCCGCTCAGGTGGTGGCTGAGTTGAACATCCCCATGGGTGAACCCAATGTGCTGGTGTTGAGTTATATTTCCGATATACATCTCACTGCAACATCACTATAGAGAACCTCAAACCTCTTCTCGCGCCTATGAGTAGAGCTCACCTACCTACGCAAAATAACAACCCAGCAGCCATAGTAGACCTATATAACAATACCTTTGAACTAGCCCTCAACCAGATTGCTCCTCTCAAACAACGAAAAGCCAAACCTATTACCCACTCCAACAAATGGTTTTTAGCAGAATTAAAAGCTCTCCGCAATATTAAAAGAACTGCAGAAACTAGCTGGAGAAAAGCCCCTTCTCTCTCCACTAAAGACAAATTCGCTTCACCTGCTCCACCTACAAATCCGCCATCTTAAATGCTAAAAAAGAGATCTATAACTTGAGAATACAAAATGCCAAATCTGGCACTAAATAACCTTTCTCTATACTAAGAGAACTTGAATCACCATTGCCTCCTACAGAGAACTGCATCAAAGACAAGGCCTGGTGTAACAATATCCAGCTCACCCTCGTTAACAAAATTGCCCTCCTACAAACTAAGATAGAAGCAAAAAAAACTAGCCTTGCCTCCAAGCAGAACCCCAGCAGCAAAATTAACCACACCACCCCTAATTGCCCCTCCTTACACTTCTCACCAGTCACAGAAGAGGAAGTAATCAAGATAATTGCCAGCCTCAAACCATCCAACTGCAAAGGTGACATTTGTCCCGCATCTGTCATCAAAGACGGTGCTAATGAGTTAGCCCCTCGCATCACCTCTCTGATCAACTCCTCCTTCAAAAACTCAGTGGTCCCCAACAACCTTAAAGAAGCGTGGGTCCTACCCCTGCTCAAAAAACCTAACCTAGATCCCAACATCCCCACAAACTACAGGCCGATCACCACAGTCCCATTTCTTCTCAAAATTTTGGACAGGGTAGCCTCTCTCCAAATACAACAACGTTTGGAAGACAACAACCTCCTAGGCCTGCTACAATCCGGCTTTAGACCAAGGCATCGGGACTGAAACTGCCCTCTTGAATCTAAAAATCCAAATGGATGACGCCAAAGACAAGGGCAAACTGGCCATCTTGCACTTGTTGGATCTCTCTGCTGCCTTTGATCTGATTGACCACCAGATCCTCACTCAACACCTCTCCTCGGCTGCTGCATTCTCTCAGAATGCCACGAAGTGGATCCAGTTATTTCTGTCTGACAGGTCGACTAGAGTCTTCGCCCCCACTGCGGCTGCGGACCCTATCCCAATCACATGTGGAGTGCCCCAAGGCTCTTGCATTTCTCCCACACTTTACAACATCTTCACAAAGCTCCTAATTGACCGTCTTGATGATCTGGGTGTCAGCTACACTAATTATGCAGACGATACCCAGGTCCTCATCACGCTCACTGGTAGCTATGAAGAAGATGTTGCAAAGCTTAATGATATCTACTTAGAAATCCAAGCCTGGATGGCTACACACAGTCTTTGCCTAAACGACGATAAGACAGAATTGCTTATCGTAGGCTCCCAGGCTCGCCTCAACAAACTGGACCAAAGGTACCAATCCTTTACCATTGATGGCAACATCATAAAAGTATCCAAAGAGGTCAAAACACTAGGTGTATACCTCGACTCTACCTTGTCACTAAAGAAACAAATAAACTCTACCATCTCAACTACCTCATACACCAATAAATTGATCAATGCCTGCAGGCCTTTTCTCTCCACCTCTAGTTGCCTCACCCTATCTAGAGCGCTGATATTGTCTAAATTAGACTATTGGAACACACTCTACTTAGTGCATTATTTTGCAGGATCTGGAGCCTGTTCAAGTTTTTTGTGGTAGTGCCTAAGATGTGCCCTCAACCTCCTGCGCAAGGCGCACATATCCACGGTTAGCAAAGAAGTCCACTGGCTCCCGATCGGCGACAGAATTAAGCTAAGAACCCTGGTCATCACCCACAAGTGCCTGTCATGTACTGCCCCACGTTAACTTTCAGACATATTCTGTAGACACTGCCCCATTAGACCCACCAGAACTCCTTACCTGCACCAACTAAAGATCCCTAACTATAACCTAAAAACAGCAGGAGGCTCCAGTTTCCCAGTGCTCGCAGCACAATGTTGGAACACCCTCCCTCCTACAATTAGATCAGAAACCGAGTTCTGGCCATTCAGAGCCATGGTAAAATCATGGCTACTAGCCTAGACATCTAGACTCTCACCGACACGACCGGCCAGCCGCCGCTCTCTATCTGCAATGTAATTGTAATGCAACCAGTAATGTTTACTCCATCTACAGCCTATTCAGGACCAACCTGTAACCCGGTCCTCACTCGCCACTGTAACTATTTTGTGCCTATTCTCTGTACATACTCTTCTCGGTATATTCTACTCTTGTATGTAAACATTCAGAGCCTGGACCAATGTATGCTCTGTCTGTTGTATTATGATGTTCGTGTAACGATATGTAACTCTGCTGTGCACATGATTATGCGCCCAGCTACCTGAGGGTTCGGATGCGCTTTATAAATAAACAAACTAAACTAAACTGGTAAACAGAGTTAAGATGAAGGAATCGTTTTTTCCAAACAAACTCGAGCAACCTTGTCCAACTTTCAGAATGCGTTTTTATGCTAACATTTGCCAGCCCATTGGGCCTTGGAGCTTTAGACGATTTTAACTTTTTTAACATTTTCATAAGAGAAAGAATATGTTCCCTATCAAATGAGCTAGAGATAATGGGCACCCTTGTACTACTGCTCACATTCTCTTCATTATTAAATATATTGCTACCAAATTGGAGTGGGCCATACTCTTTCCACATATTTTCACTAATGGCATTAATATCTATCTCCCCTGGTATTTTTTCGCTGTTCCCAGCAGTCTCCATATCGATAGAATATCGGCCGTGTCTAGTGTACAGATCATATTTTGCCAAAGCATGTTCTTGGAGAACCACCTCCATCGCACCTAGTTATGGTAATGATTCTTAATCTGGTTCAATTTAACCCTACGCAAGCTAACTTCTAATTCGCTAAGCCTAACTTGTCTCAACATTCTACGCATATTTCTTTTCTCGTCTCTTATTTTAATATAAGGCTTGCCTGCTTTACCTATATCAGAAATTACATATATAGTTTTCTGGGGATTAAAACTAAGAGTAAGATGTGTTATCCACACCTCAATCTCGTTCCCAGTCATATCATACAGTACATCAAAATGTAGTCTGCCAAGTTATATCACATATGCCTTGCTCTTAGCTATATTTCATTGTGTTCATACAATTCCATTACCAGAAGCATTTACCATCACGTCCCCTACAACGGCTCGACTTTCTATTGTGCGTTGCTCAAGAACTAAGATGGTTAACATGGCATGGTCGCCATACTGATTATGGCTAACTTTCATATTTTCAATCCAAGAGGCTAGTCTTAGCCATCACAATAGACATAATCGCTTTATGGGTTACGAGATGACATATGTGTTTTTAAAATCCATTATTTGTCATTTAGCTTGCTCACCGTTAGATGGGTTGATATGTTATAGTCACAAACTACAACAGCTTGTACATTAATTTTACTTGTGTTTTGGTGTTTGGGAATTTTGGTGGGTTTACATTTTGTACTGGGTGTCCGTGAGTTGGGTCTTTTGAATTCTGATGTTTTCAGCAACTTTCTCCACTCAGGGCAGGATCAGAAGGTACTGTAGTTTACGGGATGATAATTTTTTACTACTGTATTATGAATCTTCAATTCATTATAAGCTTTCTGAGTGGATGTTGAGTGCTCTATGGTGTGCTCACAGGTTTTTATATCCCTGGTATCCCAGAGTACTAGGTTATGTGTAGCTAGACGGGTTGTGGTACCCTTACCCGGGTTGTTGAGGCTATTACTAATTACTCCTGTGCACTGGGATACTGAGGCTCATGGGTGCTGGTTTCGCTAAGGCGAATGGTGGATTCTGGTACTGGTACCCCACTAGGGTGTCAGTCTGTGTGCCAATGAGCATAGGCCTGCACCGATATGTTGCGGTGGTGAGTCCGCATTTGTGGGTGCTGTATTGATAGTCGGATGCTGGAGGGTGCTGTTGGAACATCCTTTTGTGTATTTCAATATGTGTAAATGACTAGCTTTTGCTATCAAGTGGTCATGGATGCTTTTGTGAGGCGGTGCACTGTGAAATGTTCAAGTTGAGCACATTTTATTATGTGGAATCATTGCTCCTGTTCTAGACATTTAGTCAATTTTGACACACATTGGCCATCAGCACATGGTTATTGTAGGCCTTGTTTTCATTCAGTGTCTGCGGCAGTAGGACTGGCATCAGAAACTCGGACAAATGGGCTACTCTTGAAGTTGTTCACTAGAATTTCTCACTACATCCAAGTGGAATGTTTTGGAGTGCCTGTATCCATCACCTTTATTTGGGTTGGGTCATGCTCATGACTTTTCGTTGAGTTACTGATGGTGCTTTAAATATGCAATGTGCTTCCTGTTTTGTGATGACATTGACTGATATTTCAAATTGCAATGTTGGGGTGATGTGGGGGGTGCTAGCTACATTAATGTGACACATCAATTGAATGCCTTGATTTCTCGGAGACATTATCAGTAGTTGATAGATATATCCGATGCATGTTTGGTGTTTTCCTTATGCATGGTGTTTCATTTTGTTTGTGTCGGTAGCTTATGTTTTCTTACATTGTTTATCTAATTAGGGCTGCAACGATGTTGATTCAATCTGGTGATTGATTACTTGGGGGGTTTTATTTGTTCCATGCTTCTTTTATTTTTGGTCTCTCGATGTAGTGTCATTTTTCGGTTGTGGTGTGTGGTGATTTAGGGTGGAGGAGACAGTCTTGATTTTATGCTGGGGATATTGTTTTGGGAGAGGCCAGCTTGTTTCAAGTGTGTGATATGGCCTTGTGGGGAGGTGGTGTGTTTCTGTATGGGTTAGAGTGTGGTGGCGGAACGGTTGTGGTTTACGTTGAGGTTTTTGCTGTGGATATTGAGGGTTTTCTTTTTTTTTGATGTAATTTAATCGAGTTCACTTTAGGGCTGCCCTTTTTTGGAGTACACAGGTTTTATTGGGGAGTTCAAGTTATTTAGGAGAGGAGTCCAGGGCGTTGGACTTCTTGGAATGTGTTTTAGAATTTTTTTCTATACGCTGTTCTTGTTGTTTTGCATCTGTTTCAGAAGGGGGGGGTTGGGGTTTTCGGTTGGGGTCACAAATAATTTTGAAGATCGATTGCAGGGATCACTTTTGCATTGGGTGGGGGTGGATAAGCAGTATATGAAAATGGGGGAACAAATGCGAGTTATCTCGTGGAATGTGAATGGTCTGAACAATTTTCAGAAGAAACTGGAAGTTTTGACTTATCTGAATGACTTACAAGGGGATGTTTATTTTCTCCGGGAGACACACCTTTTGAAGGGTCATTTGGATGGTTTGAGGAAAGGTTGGGTAGGGCGAGCTTATGGTTCATCCTTTGAGTCACGGTCAAGGGGTGTGGTTATTCTTATCAGGAAACATGCACCGATTAGGGTTGTCAGAGAAATATGTGACAAGGAAGGTAGAATGGTTGCTATTTTAACTAATATTCAGGGCAAAGAAGTCACCTTTTGTAATGTTTATGCTCCAACGTCAGATGATGGTACCTTTTTTGAAAAGTGGCTCAGGCAATTCAAGACCTTAAGTCTAGTAACATAATCTTGGGCGGGGGGGGGGGGGACTTCAATACAGTTATTGACTCTGCTATGGATAGGAGTAGTACCAGACACTGCAGGAGGATGGACATGCAATCTCGGGCATTACATGATCTACTGGAGGAACATAATCTAAATGACTGTTGGAGGATTGACAATCCTACAGTGAGAGAATACACTTTTTATTCCGGTGCACATGTTACGTATTCCAGAATTGACATGGTTTTGATGGCAGGAGACATGTTACAAAACTATAAAAGGAGTGATATGGGTAATATTGTGCTGACTGACCATGCTCGTGTTTCAGTGGATTTGAAGTGGAATTACACTATGTGTAGATCTAAATCTTGGAGACTAAATACTATATTGTTGGACAATCTAGAGGAGATGAACAAAATTGCAACTGAAATTGAATATTTTGTTGAGGAGAATTGTACTGGAGAAATTGAATCTGACATGATATGGGAGGCATTCAAGTGCACGGTTTGAGGTATGTTTATTAGTATGGCGAGTGGTTTGAAGAGAAAATGGGACAATACACAAAATGTACAGGAGCTGAAAATTAGGGACTTGTCAGGGGTTCTGATGGTGGATCCTCTGAGAGTCGACTTGCTTCCCGAGTTAAACAGGCTGAAAATGGAGTTGAAGGAGCCAATATCTATTAGGGTAGATAAGAAGTATTTCCATCAAAAATGCGCTTACTTTGAACATGGGGAGAAATGTGATCACTGGGTAGCATACAGATTGCGGTTGAGGGAGTCTGAGCGCTCGATCATGTCGATTGCAGACACCAGTGGTCAGGTCACATTCAATCCGGAAGGTATAAATGATGTTTTCAGACAGTTTTATGAGGATTTGTATAAGAATGAAACCCATATTGACGCAGCAAATGGAGACTTTCTGGAGGGTATTCAAGTTCCAGATATTTCAGGGGAAGAGGCAACTTTACTGGAGGGAGATGTCACGGTGGATGAGGTCAAGAAGGCAATATCAAAATTGAATTTTGGTAGGTCACCGGGGCCAGATGGACTGCCAGTGGAATTCTATAGGTGGTTGCCTAATTCTGCGTTGACGCTGTTGACGGACATGTATATGACCTCCAAGGTTAGGGGCATACTTCCTGACACTACTAGGCATGCTACTATTTCTGTCTTTTTAAAGAAAGACAGGGATGAATCGCTGGCGTCCAGTTACAGACCGATTAGTTTGATTAATGTGGACAATAAGATTCTGGCTAAGATTCTAGCTCTGCAAATGGAAAATATTTTGCCTAAATTGATAGATCGGAATCAGTCTGGTTTTGTTAAAGGTAGGATGACGTCCAGTAACATGCGGACACTGCTTTGTACTAGCGCAAAAGCGTCAGAGTTGTCTGAAGACTCAGCTGTCCTATCACTTGATGCCCATTGTCACCTTTGTTATTTGTACTTAGTATTGAACCTTTGGCTATTACGTTGAGAAATGAGGAAGGTTTACAGGGCATAAATTGTTGGGGAATGCAGCAAAAAATGTGGTTATACGCAGACGACTTATTATTGGTCCTTAAGAACCTTGGAGAGTCAGTACTGGTTCTTATGAACATTCTCGATTCTTTTCACCGGTGCTCTGGCTACAAGATCAATTGGGCAAAGTCGGAGGTTTTACCATTGGTGCCGCTGTGTGACAAACAATTTATTACCAGGTTGGGCTTTAAGTGGTGTGCTGATAAACTACTGTACTTGGGGGTTTGGATTTTGCCCAATGTTGCTGATTTTGTGAGTGTAAATATGACTATGGTGTGCACTAATTTCAAATTAGATTTGGAACGATGGTGTTTGTTGAACCTTTCCCTTTGGGGGAAGGTGAATGCTTTGAACATGGTGTGGACTCCTAGAGTAAACTTTGTTCCGAGCATGGTCCCATTAGACATTGAGAAGCATTTTTGGCGTGAGTTGGATAGACTCATGCAGGAATTTTTGTGGGATCGTAAACCTCCGCGTCTGAAAATTAGCAAACTGCAATTACCTTTGTCTAAAGGTGGGCTGGGGGTCCCTAATTTCAAGGCATACCATCTGGGTTTTATGTCTCAGTATATATTTGCTTTTCTCAAACCGGAACATGACAATTGGGTGGGTGCAGAGTCTAGTCATGTAGGACCTTTGTTGCCTGGGGCTGTGTTGACCAGTAAGCCACGTCAAGCTAAGATGGTAGGCCCACTGACCAGGAGTTTGCGGAACTCATGGGTGGCATTGTGTGAGTGTTTGGGTTACAATGCGTTGAAGGATCCAAGTGCTTCCATTTGGCTGAATCCATGTATTACACATGAGGGGAAAATTTTGTTCTGGCATTATTGGTACCTGGCTGGGGTGCGGTGGATTAGTGATCTATTTAATGGCTTGAATTGGACGACGGCTAGGGAGATACAGTTGAAGTTTGACATTCCTACTTTTCGTCTGGCAAATTAACGGAAGATCAGGAGGGCGGTGGGGGTTATGGATATGGAAAAGAAAATCAATACGGCTATGCTTGGTTGGGAGCCTGGAGTGAGTGGGTGTGGCCTGGTTAGTTATGTTTATGGACTGGTTGTGTCAAATTATCGGGCTAATGATGTTTTAAGATTGGATTGGAGTCAGAGAATTGGTGAAGATATTACGAAGGATGACTGGATGTGTATTTGTGAGAATGTGAAGTTGTGTTCTTTGAGTCTTTCAGACAGGTCGCGTCAGATAAAGATCTTGAATAGGACATACTGGACACCTGAGAGAATGATGAAGAGGGGAATGTGTGACAATTCTGAATGTTGGGCGTGCTTACACGAGGTTGGCACCTTTGAGCACATGTTGTGGGAGTGCTCAAGGGTGAGAGGTCTGTGGTTTGAATTTGACCAGATCTGTGGGAAGATTTTTGAAGAGAAGGTTTATATGGATTTTAAGACCATAATACTAGGTAGTGGGGACTTGCTGGATGACCTGACTACTTCTCAGAAGAAGTGGATCTTTCGTGGTGCAATGGTGGGGAAGAAGCTCATATTGAGACGTTGGAAATCATCCACTCCTGTTACTATTGAGGAATGGATTGCTGAGATACATTCTCTAGCAGACATGGAGAGAGTACTGTATCGGAGAGAAAAGAAAGATGCATTATTTACTAAGATTTGGGGCAAATTTCTGTTACTGTATTAGACTTGTTTTATTGATTGTATTGTGGCTCCTTGGGGGGGTGGTGTTTCTGATGTATATAGTTGATTTGCTTTGCTGTGATTATTGCATGATGTTTATATTTATTGTACATATGTTATGATGTGATCTTTTTAAAATAAATATTTTTTAAAAAAATAGACATAATCAAGAGTTGAATTCTTACTGAATGTTCACAAATGGGTGAGATCTATAAGTGAATTTTGGAGATTTTGTACATTCACATGACTCGATAGGAAGCGACGATCTTTGGTCTTTTTGTGTAAATTCTAAATGCCAATCGTTGCACTTTGCACTTTATAGAGTATGCAAGTATGTCAGTAGGAAATTAGGTGTAATCACCTAAAATCTATGAATTTGACTGATGGATGTTTGTGTATATATGTGCTTTTTCTCATTTTTAGCGTTTTATGGACTATTTATATTGACTGTTTTATGATGAATTTGTTTTGGTCTTTTAGGTGAAATATGTAATATGGATATAATGTTAAGAGATGTTTTGGGTAAGGTTCTTTTGAACTATAACATAATAAATATACATTTAAAAAATAGCAGGTGGTATGGTATTTTATATCTCACATGGGAGGGCAGACATTGCAACAACAACAAAAAACTGTCCCCTACATTTAAAAGTCCAACCCAAAGGTTTGGCAATGCGTGTATCAATTTCGTAAACGGACCAGGTAGAAAATAAAAAACAAAAAATGCCAACAGACCTATGGTCGCCTGCCATCCCATGCAAGACCCTAAACATTATTCTCAATTAACATTTGTTTCATAAATTCACATGGGTGCAGGTCAATATAAAAAGAAAACATTTATAACATGTAAATGAACCTTTTAGGGTATTGTAGAGGAAGGACATACCCCCACAATCCTGTAGACATTATTTCCTTTTTCGTTTGAGGACAAGCCAGGTCCTAGCTAGAAATAAATAATATAATTTCTAAAGAGGTCCCTAAAAAATGGCAACAGATAAGCGCCCCAATTATTATTTTAAGTGTGTTCATGAACATTTTGGGATATTTATCTAGACGCAAAACACTTTTTACATAGGTCCAGGATATATTTTTTAATTAAACTTCAAGTCCTCGGTGGTAGAGGAAGAACCTCAGTGCTATAGGCATTCATTTAAATGTCATTTTTTAAGGCTGTGTCTAGCCCCAGTTAAAAATAGAAAAATGACACAGAATAAACTATCTATACCAAGAGTCCATATATTTTCTCCCTGCCATTCTCAAATTAAAGTGAAGTAGAGGAGTAGAAACTAGAGACAAAGGGGGATATTTAACCCCTGGCTATCCTGAATGGCAAGGCAACCTAGAAGAAGACTTCTCTCCCTTACTTTCCCGGACAGAGAAGGCAGGGCAAAAGGGCTCACTAGGTTTTCTTTAATCAAATGCTGTCCCAAAGCCACAAGAAAACAGCAAGAGTTGAAATAGTCTCCTGCAGTCACTGAAATGCAAAGGCTACTGTGCTGCCAAATAGAAGATATGCATTTATCAGTGAGAAGGACACAGGATAGGTCTTTGAAGGTTGCAAATTGACCTGCCTACAATTTCTTAAGTTGCTGGATTCAAAGCAAGAAGGCTAGAATCTCTCTTCAGTCAACCACATGCTGTTCATTTTCCGAACAGGTGAGGATGGCGTTTTTATCCATAATTTGTAATGATGGCATACAGTGAGGACTGTGCTGTGTGGCGAATCTGGACAGTTTGTTCCTTCTCCCCAGAGGGGAAGCCATCCCCTTTGAGACTAGAGAGGTGAGCCATGTAAGGAACCAGCAGTAAAATGGTGGTTTAGCCACAAACGCCAGGATGAGCCCCTTGCCAAATGTGTGTCAGTGTTTAGCAATGAGTCATGGAGCAGTCTGCTCCCTTAACAAAAGAATATTACACATAATTGCAGCACATGGGTAGGAAAAATATAAATTCACTAGGCAGGGCAAACTATAAGAGCTCTTAAAGGTAACATTTTACAACTCACGCCCCAACAAACACAGTAGCCTTAGTATCTACAAAATGTCTATACCTATGCACTCACTACCCATTTTGCTAGTTTTCAGGGAGATAACACGCTTATCCTCTGTGTTGCAGGCCCCCTGTAAATTTTTCAACTGTTCTCGCTGGGCGTGGTGGGAGAGGAAAGTTGTAACTTAGTTGTGGTCACAAGAAATATTTGTCATTCTTTAGCTGTGCATCATCAAGCAGGCTGTTCGCTTTACACAAGCTAAACAAAATGAATATGAACACAGCACGCAGGTTTAAAACATATCAATGCAAACAAAACAGGCATTGGCAATGCCAACAGTTTGGGCTTTACTTAATCTGAAGTGACTGATCCACAGGGCAAAAGGAAGCACAGAAAGGTGCAGAGAGGAGAAGGCAAAGTCACCTAGGGGCTGGAGGCAGATGGTCAAGAGTAGATGTAACACCCCGTCAAGCTAGTGAGTTACAGTGAAATAGGAAGCACAGACAAAGGTTTAGAGAAGACTGGGTTGAGTATTTTAGATGGTTGGATATGGTAGGTGGGAACACAGAGAAAGACATGCTCATAAATAGCAGCAAAGGACAGGGAAGGAACAGGCTGAATGTGGTGGGGACCAACGGATTAACATACCAGACAAAAACAGGCGCAGCCGTAGTGGCAGTAACTGGCCATTGATAGTAGCAGTTGCAAAATGGTACAAGTACCAGGGCATCTAATAGCATGGCCTGGCAAATGCCTAATACTGTAAGGAACTCATGGTGGCAACAAGTAAGACAGACACAAGTGATCACAGTTCAAGGGTGTTTATTGAACAATGAATGCTGTATGTAGGTTGGAAAAACGCCTAATCTAAACCTAAATATAAGATGGGAGCAGGGATCTCACCCCTTTTGAAAAATATGTGAAAAATACATAATAACCAATTCTGGCGACAAGAAACTGGTGTCAACACTGTACCGCTTCATTAACACACCAGAAGAGGAACTCAAGTGGTCATACATGAAACGGTGGGGGCAGAAATAACAAGACAGCAATGGTTAGATCTGTGGGTGGGCGTCAAAAAACTCACCCGGGCAGTCCAAACCAGAGAAATGTGGCTGAAAATCATAACGCAGTGGCACTACACTCCAGAGTGGCTCAAATCAATGTATCCGGAAATGTCGGACCGCTGCTGGAGAGGGTGCCAGGAAACGAGTACATGGAGGCATATGTGGTGGAACTGTCGGGGTGTAAAGGGCTTCCGGAGGGAAGTACAAGCGGAAATGATAAAAATATTCCCAGCGGCAGCCCAAATGGGGGAGAGAGTGTGGCTGTGCGGATTTACAGACCCACAGGCCAAAAGACTCCACAAAGCACAACGGAGAAGTTTCATGGGCTTAGTTATTGCAGCATGGGCCACAATTGCCCAAAATTGGAAAAAACAAGACCCACTGCTAGTATTTACCTGGCTACAGAAAGTTTGGTCACAAATGACTATGGAAAAGATAACTCATCACCTTCAGACTCAGAATAACTCCTTCACGAATGAGTGGGGGGCTGTGCTGGATTATCTGAAATCAGACTACATGGAACAATGATGCCCACACAATATTAAAATCTCAGACATTTTTGGCACATAATCTTTTCCAGAAAGCACAACCGCTTGGGTTCCTACTCTTCCAGGGAGGAAAGGGGGGGGGGGGGAATTTGGTGGAATTACAGAATTGCTGTTATGTTTATGAAAACAATAAAAATATGTTTAAAAAAATATATATATAAGATGGGAGCAAGCGTCAAACATCAAAAGAAAAATAAGGCAGTCCTAGTGGCGTTGTGTCAAATAAAATGGCCCATACTAAGAAACCTATTGCCAAATCTTACAACCAATACAAAAAGGGGTGTGGGATAGATCTCAAGAAAAAAGAAAGAAGTGTTCTCAAATAATACATCAGGATGCGGATCGCTGTGTCTCCCTTCCCCACGTTTTGAGAACGGGTTAAGGTGGGATAGTGGAGCACAGCACACTCTCGAGCTTTCCTAGCACAAGATGACAGTAGTTTTCAGCTATCAGGGCCATCAATGGCCTAGTATAGTTTCACTTGAAATTCTCTCGCCTTTGAGGACCTGATGTCTTCAAAATACTAAAACAACAGATCCTTCAACAAATGAAAGTGTGTTTCTTGGTTTCACTTAGGATGGGGATTCTCCACCCTTGGGTTCACTCTTGTCAACACACTGTTTCTGGGGACTTCAGACTTTGCCCCTTTTGGGACTTCAGACTTTTCCCCTCTTGGGACTTGCTTCAGTTGTTTCCTCTCACTGTGGGATTCACTTCTTTCTTTCACACAGTTTGTAGATCAACGTCTTTCGATTGTACAGGGATTTTACTTGACTCCCAGTATGACCAATTTTACCTATTTCGGTGGATCTCTTATGGCCTTCTGGTATCTGTAGTTTCGCTCAGATGGGGATCGACTAGAGTCTTTGAAGTTAGCACCCACGTGGTGCCAGTTTCCCTCTTCAGCTAGTCTCCCCTTTAACACGGTTTATAGTTCTTTCATAGTTCAATGAACTTGGTTCAAACTTGCCACTTTGCGATTCTCACTGAACACAGCCCGGTTCTTATTTCCCCTTCGACTCAACGGCTGTGATGAACTGCTTGGTTTTCGGCTTCTCTGGAGTCAAGGCCGGTACCACGGGTGCGGGAGCTTCCCTCGCTCCTGCTTATCGGCGTAGGTTTGCCCAGTGTACCGTTGACATCTGCTGCAAGACACTTGTGCTATTGTTCGCGGTCCTAGGCTCTCTTCCACGAAGATTCCGCAGGTCTGGGATGAAAAAGGCAAGGTCACTTCTCACCTCGCCACCCTCTGGATTCCTGCCGCCTTTCTCCTTCTCTTGGACTGCCGCACCCGATTAACCGCCTTGTTGTGCTGTCTGCCATGCTCATACTGTGCTCTCGGGTTCCACCTTTTATCCCTGTGGGCAAGGGAAAGGGCTGTCAGGTGTGTGCGATTCTGATTAATTGCCCTACTTTGCCTGAGCCTTGTATTGGGACATGTCAGGTAAACTGCTCTGGTGTTAGTCCGTTATCCTTTGTGTTTGTGTTAGAAAAGGGGGGTGGGGGAGGACAGTGGTTTTAAATGTCCTACGACAGAGGATGGGGAAATGGTGCCAAAGGAAGGGGCATACCGTGTCTTACCCTTCAGTGTCCCACTCCCACTCCTCGAGGACCCCGCATCCAGGTGATCCTCCCTCACTGGTCCACCCCAGGAACTGGATCCGATAGCGATGGCCGTGTCCTGGCCACCTGGATGACAGATCCGCAGGGACAAGCTAGATTGACACCTTCAGGTTTCTCACAATACATATACACAAGCTAAAACTGTTGGCCTTGCCAATGACTTCAGTGAAGGGCACTAGAGGTTATAAATCGAGTGGATAAAGGCAGACCTGTTTTAGGCATTTTTATTCCACCAGTAGCAGGTTTACAACTCCAATTTAGTCATTAACTGTCAGAAGACTGCAGGAAAAAATCACGAGCAGGCACTTTGAGTGCAAAGTTTGATGGTAAGGCTTGATTAAAGCAAGCCCAAAGAGTTCCCATGAGGAAGTATTTTCAGCAGGGAGGGGCAGGAACTGGGTGGAAATGGCCATAGGGATTAGCATGGCCATCGGCAGTCAATTGGTGGGCAAATAACCAAACACCTATAGGCGGAGTGTCCTTCCTCATATGCCATTCCTCCCCATTTGCCCACAAACTCAATAGTTTCGGCTTATAGCCCAAACTAATTAAACAACATTGGCAAAGCCAATAGTTTTGGCGTTTGCTAATTGCCCATTGCAGTTTGTACTCCTATTTTTTATTTTATTTTGTATTTTATTGTGCATTTGTTAGGCGCTTATACAGCAAGAAATTGTATTTCAAAGCGCCCACAGGGCAGGGGAGGGAACATGGGACAAAGGCAATAAAATACAATAATAAACAATAGAGGTGGTTCTACTATGCCTTGTGAGCATTCGTATTGTGCAAGTGCAGAGAGAGAGAGAGAGAGAGAGAAAGAAGGGACGGGGGAGTGGGGGAGTGGAGAGGGTAAGTGCTAGGAAATGCTTCCTAGGCATCAGTAGCAAGCGGAAGAGAGCAAGAACGGCAGGGAGTGTGCAGGGCAAGCGAGTGAAAGAGCAAGAGAGCCATGCTGCTAACAAGGGTGAGCAAGAGGAGGTCTGAGCGAGAGTGGCAGATAGCGGGATGGGAAAAGAGTGCGTGTGAGAGGACGGATGAGAGATAAAGTAGGAGTAATAGGAAAGGTGAGAGTGAGACAACGTGATGAGGGTGCGAGTGTGAGGGTGCAAGCTAGTTGGAAAAGAGGAGACATCTGGGCTACCAATTGGGAGGCAGAACACGAGTGTGCGAAGTGAGTGGGTGTGAGGATAGAGAGTGTGTGGGGCGAGAGGGAGAAGAGTGAGGAAGTGAGAGATGGTGCTAGCCAGGGTGAGCAAGAGGAGATGTGCATGAGAGGGTGAAAGCAGGAATGTAAGAGCAAGGAAGTGAGGGGGAAGGATGGTGCACAAAGCAGGGACGCAAATTAAGTTGAGAGTAAGAGGTGCGATGAAGATGCATGCCAGGGTGCTAGTGAGAGGGTGAGAGTGAGTACAACGGTGCAAGTGAGAGGGTGAGGGTGTGAATGAGAGAAGAGAGGACACAGAGGGGTGAAAGACAGGAAGAGAAGATTGAGGAAAGAGATTGAGAGTGATAAGCATGAGTGAGAGGAGAGAGAGTGTGTGTTAGGGGGAGAGAGAAAAGTGTGCGAAATGGTGCTAGCCAGGGTAGAAGATGCTGAAAGCAGGATGGTAAGAGTGAGAGTGTGAGAGGAAGGATGCTAGGGAAAGTATGGGCACATGGAAAGGTGAAGAGCGGGAGTCAATGATGAGAGTGCAGCCCCAGAAAGATAGTTTCTGCCAGAGTCTGTTGCGATCGACTCTATCAAAGGCTTTGGAGAAGTCTATGAAGGCTGAGTACACTTTTGGGTGGCCGTCTTTTATTTTGCTTTTCAAGATGGTTAGGAGGAAGATGTTGATCGTGGTTCCCAGTGTTTTTTTGAATCCGGCTTGGAAGTTGTCATTGCACGGAGCTTCTGTGGCCCAAGATTGGAATTATTTTAGGAGAAGGGACTCGAAAACTTTCCCTATAGGGTCTAGTAGCGCGATAGGGCGGTAGTTTGTAGGGTCTTGCTTGTCGCCTTTCTTATAAATCGGGACCACTATTGTGGACAGCCATGTAGGAGGTATCGATTGTGCAGCCACACATCATATGAACACGGATCTTATGAATTTGGCCCATTTGATTGGGTGTGATTTCAGGTCAAAGTTGGTGATACCGTCAGGTCCCGGAGCTCTGGATTTATTCATTTTTTTTAATGATGTTACAAATGTCATCTAAATCGTCCAGCTTTGTCCAGGTGTTAGTTTGGTTTAGGCGATTCAGGTCAGTCGACAATGGTTTCGGACGCTCGTATTTGGATAGAGTGTTTGGCAGCTCGAAGAGTGATCTAAAGTGGGTGGCCCAAGTTGCTTCATCGATTGAATTGGTAATTTCTGGTCCGGTAAACGAAGATGTTTTATTGAGTAGAGACCAGAATTCTTTCGCGTTATTGGTGCAGATGGCTTTTAGCATGGTTTCGGCATCTTGTTGATGTAATGTCCATCTGTGTCTTCTCACCCAAGATTTATATTCTCTTGTTAGTTCTTTGATGGTTAGTTCTCTTTTGGACGGGGAAGTGTTGCTGCTGATCTTTTTGCTTTCCTGTAGGCACAGCGTCTGAGAACCAAGAGTTTGTCGTATGTATGGATGGATGTTTGAGTGGTTTTTCTTGGGTTGGTTCGCTGTGTCATGTATGAGATAAGCAGGGGAGCATAATCCATAGTTTCGTGTTCAGGTGTATCATTAGTTTTTGAGTAACGATTTGTCAAGTCTCTTATGCTTTGAGCTGTGAGACGAGGTCTATTTTTTTGATTGTTTTGTTCAAGTCCATTCTACCTCGGAAGATGAGTGGTGGTTTCCATGTGGTTACCAGGATGTTGTGGTCACTGGATGACGTTAGCTGGACATCGAAAGAAGTTGCTAAGGATAGTATGGGTTCAGATACAAAAGTATATCCAATGGTGGATGCCGAGTTGTTGTTTGTCCATGTTGGATGACGGGTGTTGCTTTTATACACTGTATCCAAATTGTGGAGGTGTCTAGAGTTCATCTGTTTGGTCCATGCTTCGCCTCGTCGTTCACTCTGTGTGTTGGCTTTAGTGGAAGTTTGTTTGCATTGGGCGTTTAGATCGCCACATATTATAATGTGGTATGTGTTGTAGGTGGTGCGTACCTCGTCCACAGTGGATTCAATTAAGGCCAAAAAGTTTTTATCATCAATTGCCGCGGGATTCCATTAGACGTTTAGTATTGCCACCGGGATTGTCTGGTGGAGTGCTTCCGCGTTAGGTGGGAGTTCCCATGTTAGCAGTAATGCCTGCAGTGAATAGTTTGAGACAATAATGTATGTTATTGCCAGGCCACTGTTGATTCGGCATGCAGTTATGAGGCCTGAGGATAGTCGGCCAAGTGATCGTTTTGTCGCTGGTGCCAAACGAAGGTCAAAGCCGTCGAGTGATGGAGTTTTGGTCAACCAGGTTTCCTGGAGGCACCACAGATTTGCTGATCCTGGGTTGACGTCGCTAGATGAGGTGAGGTGTTTGAATCCTCTGGTGTTCCATGATTGTAGTTTCAAGTCACGGGGGGAGTCTTTCTTGAGTAGTTGTTGATTCTTGTAGGCTGGTTCTGTCCATGAGTTGCTATTTCAATCGATGCGTTGCCAGTGCTTTTGGGAGCCAAGCCCAGTAGCTAGATGAAGTCGAATTTTTGGTTTTTGGTGTAGCGGGCAAGTTTTGTGGTAAGTGGATGGTTTTGGTAAGATTCTTGTGTTGGTCGTGTCGTTCCTTTCGGAAGGCTATTTTCGCTTTTTGGTTGTCTTTAGTAGCAGCGTCTGATATGGATGGAGTTCGGGCAGTTTCAGGTGGAGGTTGAGACTGAGTTGATGGTAGCTTATCTGAATTTTGTTGAGCGGTCGTAGTGGTGTTTCGGTATGAAGGTCTCCGTTCATGTGCGCTACCATTTATGTTATGTTTGGGTCTTGGATCATAGGCTGTTACGTGATTTCTTTGCTGAGGGTATTGTGTGTTTGGAGTTTGGGTTCTCGTAGTTGCTTTGTTGTTGAGAGAGAAGATATCCCAAACTGCGGAAGTCCCTTTCTCGGTCTAGCAGTTTGTTTTTGATTCTTCTCGAGATGATGTGAAGGTAGCATGTAGCTCTTCCGTGATAGTGACTTGGTTCAACAATTCTTAGATCGTCTGACGTTATTTGGGACAATTTTGGAACAAGATGTATCAGCGTCAGGACTCCTCTTCTGTTTAGTGTGACTTTGTATCTGTTGTCTTTCGTTTGTTCAACTTTCAGAATCCACTTCTCCGTCTGACGTTCGGAGTGGTTGGAATTATATTGTGTGTTTGTTTTGGAGTTTTGTTGTTGAGTCGAATAGACAGTATTTTGTTTTTGACTATTGCTTCGTTCTCGATTTCTTCGCGATGATTTGGGCGAATGTTTTGGAGCAGACGATCGGTCGGGTTCGTTTAGATTTTTTGGCTGGGTGTTGTTATCTTTTTCAGCACGTGTTTTTTCTTTTTTTTGATCGACCTTCGTGCTGACGAATCTTAGATGCGTATTCGTTTTGTTTGAATCTGTTCTTTGTTTGATTTCTGCCGACCGTTCTCTCTTTTGTCGACGTTCTTCTAGGGTTAGGAAGGTCAGTGGGCTTTCTTGTTCTTCATGATTGTTGCTGATCCTCGGAGTATTATTTTCCTTGTTCGGTTTGGAAGGGTTGATATTTTCTTCTTGTTGGTGAGGTGTATTGCTCACATCGAGTGTTGGATCTAGGTGTTCTGAAGGATTCATTAGGTCTGAGTTTTGTAGGAAGTCGTCCGTCGTTGTCGGTGAGCCCCTAGTAAGTTGAGCAGTAAGAGAAGGTTGAGAGCTCAGTGAGTTGTTCGATTGTTGGGATGCGTTTTTTTGGGAAGACTGCTGCCTCCTGGGTGGTGTGCCGGGGTTGGGTCTTTGATAAGTGATTTTTTTTGTTGGAAGTGGCGTTTTGTTAGTAGCGTCTGAGGCTGTAGGGTTATTTGAGTTTTTGGATCTGGTTGCGTCAAAGATTGAATAGGGTTGCTCCATTTGGTCTTTGGCCGCTTTGCTTCTGTTTTCTTCGTCGTCGATTACTAGGACGATGTTGGTGATAGATCCGTTTGTGGAAGTGGGGGGATGTTGTAGCGTTTTTTTGGAGATCGGATTTGTTTGTTTAGCTGCAATATTTTTGTGTACGTTTTCAGCTGTGAGATCAATAGGTAAGGCAGGTGTTTTAAGTTGAATTGCTGTTGTATCTGGTGTTGATCGCTTTTCTAGGAGATTCAGAGTCGATTCTATTGTCTGTAGGCGTGCGTTGATTTCTGCCAGGTTTGTCCAGGGAGTATTCTTTATGTCTTTTTGAGTTGTGACGTGACCTTCGAGGAATAGGAGTTTCGTGTGAATCATGGCTTGAAGTGCTGTATGATTTTTTAGTGTTTCATTTAGTGATTCATAGAGTTTGGTGAAGGGAATAAAGGCAATTGATAATGCCGACATATATGATAGTAGGTCCGGTTTCTTTGAGGGTGTCTCATTTGTCAAAGCAGACGATTTTCTACCTGGTCCATGTGTGGGAGTGGATGGCGTATAGAAGCTTGTCCTGTCCGGGCGAGGGTCATACTCGCGATGTGATTTCCTTTTGTCTCTGGGTTCCTGAGGTGGTCGGTTTGTGTGGTCGATTTTTTTGAGTTCGTATTGGTCTTCTGGTTATTGATGACTTGAGTCTTTTTGTTCAATTGGTAGCGAGGATAGGGGGGGGGGGAGTTATATCCTGTAAGACTGGGAAGAGTAGTGTTGACATTGGAGGAGATGGAGGGATAGTTGTTTGCTTCTTGTTTACGGCGGCAGCTGGGACAATCTCAGAGTCTGTATCCTTTTGAAGTTCATTTGGTATTGGGCTTGAAGGAATGATCACTGGAGAAGATGAAGAGGCTGAAGTTTGTGGTATGAGCGGGGTTTGACCACAGGTGAAATCGTCAGGAATCACTATGGTGATTGTTTTGTCTGGTGTAGAATCGCCTTCTGGATTGACAGGTTGAATATCTTTTTGTCCTGTGTGGAGTAACTTTGCTTTTGGAGGAATTGGTGTATCCTTTTCGCTTCCTTCAATTTTTCTGTGTTTGCTGAGAGGTTTTAGGTCGTGCACTGCATCCAGTAATTCAGCATCTGTGAGCTCATAACGCGTGTCTGTGTGATTTCTCCCATTTTTTTTTTTTTTTAAAGAACTTTGTCAATGTTGACAATGGCGAAAGTATTGGTCTTGTGTTTAGGATTTTAGTTTTTACTTTCTCCGCTTTCGTTTTGATGTTTTATTGTGTTGTTGTATTGTTTTCACGAGTAGATATGGCTTTGTATTGCCAGTTTCCTTTTCTTTTCGTCGGTCGTGCAGTCGTTTTTTTGGGTTGGTTGGGCTGGTTTTGTTTTTCTCAGTAGGCTGAGTCTCTGGGGGGTGTGGCTCAAGATCATCATAGGTCTCACAGAGCTCCTGCTCTGATGACGTGGCTGTCAGGGCGTGCAGTCGGCGGCTTGCAGCCGCAGCGGGGCCAGGTCCAGCTGCCTCTGCGTCTTCATCACGACGTTCTCCCGGCTCCCGCCTTCAGCATGGACAAGTGCAAGAAGCGAATGCGGGGCCGCGGGAGCATCGTCAGCCGCAGAGTCAGCGGCGGCCAGGGAAACATCAGAGCTCCCAATCGCTTTCCTTGCTGGATCCAACGGCGCCTCCGCGTCCTGGGAGGCGGGGGGCCCGCGAGGTCGGGTGGGTCTCCAGACTCACCACCTCTGCCCGCGCGGACCAGCATACGGATCAAGACCCACCAGAGGTCCTCCTCTCGACTGCAGACACAGCACCCCCTCCGGGGCAAGCCGGTAAGCGAGCGAGGCGAGGCTTGGTGGGAGGGATCGTGTTTGGTGAACTTGAAGCGATGTCAGAATTTGAATGTTGACATTGGATAATAGATGTCTCACGCTCCTCGAGCTCTTCTGGTGGTTTCAAGAGAGGCTCAATTGAAAGTTGGGGATCATTCAGGGTCGGCCACAGGCTTTTGGTTAGAGTCCTTGTGGGTAATTTGAATATTTTTTTTCCCACTTTGTTTCCTGCAATTTTGGAAAGTTTGGTGGTTGGTGCTGAAGTATTTGGTGAGTTTTGTAGGTCTTCTAGAGGGAGTTTTTCGAAGGGTGGACGGGGTCGCAGAGTTTTTAAGCGCCCATTATCTTCTTCTAGAGGAGTGTTTGGGGGGGCAGTCAGACCAGTCATGCCAGCCATGACTGCAGGACTGCCACTCTCCGCCACTCCACGTCAGCTCCGCGGTAGGTCTGAGTCTTTATGGTGAGCAGGGTATCTTTGACTCCTCCTTCAGGTAAGGGTGGCCAGGGAAAACAGACCAACAGAAAGTAGACTGCAGGACTGCCACTCTCCGCCACTCCACGTCCGCTCCGCGGTAGGTCTGAGTCTTTATGGTGAGCAGGGTAGGTTTGACTCCTCCTTCAGGTAAGGGTGGCCAGGGAAAACAGACCAACAGAAAGTATCTCCGCCACTCCGCGTCCGCTCCGCGGTAGGTCTGAGTCTTTATGGTGAGCATGGTAGGTTTGACTCCTCCTTGAGGTAAGGGTGGCCAGGGAAAACAGACCAACAGAAAGTAGACTGCCGGACTGCCACTCTCCGCCACTCCGCGTCCGCTGCGTGGTAGGTCTGAGTCTTTATGGTGAGCAGGGTAGGTTTGACTCCTCCTTCAGGTAAGGGTGGCCAGGGAAAACAGACCAACAAAAAGTAGACTGCAGGACTGCCACTCTCCACCACTCCGCGTCCGCTCCGCGGTAGGTCTGAGTCTTTATGGTGAGCAGGGTAGGTTTGACTCCTCCTTCAGGTAAGGGTGGCCAGGGAAAACAGACCAACAGAAAGTAGACTGCAGGACTGCCACTCTCCGCCACTCTGCACTTAATAGCTTGTGGTTGTTTTAAATAAGTATTTAACTGTAGAGTGGGGCTTCGCTAAACTTGTTACAAAATACAAGATTTACGCACCTGTCCTTCGCCTCCATCTAAAATAATGGTGATCGATGTGGAATAATCTTTAAGCACCAGTCTTCAAACACACAATGTTCCTTAGCTTGAACAGTGTCCCAGTTGGCACGAGCAGGTGTATGAATGCTATCCCACCATTCTTATTTGAGCATTTATCATTTCGGCCATTTTTCATTTACCATATGTATGTGGAAGAATATCTGCGTATAAAATGGATCTGAGCAACCCAAGCCTCACACTGAACAGGCGCATTACCCCACTGAGCTATGCTAATTTCCATTTGGCGTTACTTGCCTGTTAATATGCAAAAAGAGCAAGACCCCAACTTAACAAACAGAAGTGCCACACCAAACAGTAACAGGACAGGGAGATAAGAGTCTTATAGAGAGTGGGCTTTCCTGGCAGGCCGAGCAAGAAGGCCACAGAGAGAGCAGCCCGACAGGAGGAAAGAGTCAGCACTGCTCAAAGCAAGTGATGGAAACTCCTGAAAAGACACATCGGGGCAGGGAATAGGGGAATCAGCAGCCTACGGCTGAAGGGGATACAGAAGGGAAAGGGGGCAAAGCTGTCCAGATGACTGTACCACGATGTGGGAGGGGGAAAGGGGAAAACGGTGAGAGGAGCTTTGGGATAGAAGGGGATCAGGGATGCTGCAGCCCATCAGACAACCATCGCCAGAACAAAGCCCATGGGGGAAGGATGGCAGCGGGAGGCTAGGGAGACCAGTTGACGGATCCCATGCGCGGCCACTGATAATCTGACTTGCAACAATAAGCCGTCTGCGGCACAACACAAAGCCCATCCGTTTGCAAGAGCTCTGAGGCTCTGCAGGCTGCAGCTGTCAGCGAAGCTTATGCCCAGAGAACAGAGCACACCCCAGACAAGGCCAGTCACGGAAAGTGCTGAGGGGAGGCTGTGAGAGAGCGCTGCAAGGAGAATGTAGCCAATCCTCCTTGCACACTTGCACATAATGAAGCAACCAGCAGCTGCACGATTTATAATAAGTCAGTCACACAATTTTAAAAGGGCTAGCACAATACTGCACAGCGCACCCAAAGTACTATTATTTTAAAAAGTAACCATTCTGGAATAGTTGCTTTTTAAAATAGGAGTATAGAACGGTGTAACTTTTGTTATGCATCTAGGATATTCCATTATCAATGGTGACTCCCATGAAAAATGATCAATACACTATTCACCTCAATCTTACTTCTGTTACACACACATCACCATATATCCATTTGGTACACCCTATGCGGGCATTCAACATACAGTAAAATTAATAAGGAGCCAGAATAAAGCTTTCATTAAATAAAAACTAAATTAAATCATCCCTGTCTAAATCTCTCTGGTTCTTATTTATTGACCATACATATCCCCCCCTTTTATTCAATGGACATGTCAGAATTTCAAACCGTGTTCTAGAAAACTCAATTGTAATACAAAGTTTCACAAGTTCTTGGCTATCGAGGTCTGGTCTAACATGGCAACATGTTAATTCCAGTTCTATCTGTTTTTCTTAGATCCATCAAGTGTAGTAGGTCGCGTCTCACTGGGTTCGTGGTTTAGCCAAGTGAGAACCACATGTACAGATAATTATGATGAAAGAAACCAGAATGAGACTGCGCCCAATGTTCCAAGGTGATTTAATATATTTAGAAAAGGTGCCCTTCCTGATGACACGTGTTTCAGTCTGCCTTGAGACCTTTCTCAAATCAGGGCTCGTTTCCTCAAGTGCCCCTATTAGGTTAAGAAACTTGTCTGTTCATCAATATTCGGGTTAGATCCCTTGTGCATGTAATCAAGTCAAAGGAATCACGCGATTGTACGCAGGATTACATGCACAAGGGATCTAACCCGAATATTGATGGAATTCCGGTAACTTTTGCACAAATACTTCAGAGTAAGGATAAATGCGGAACCCAAACCCAAAAACTTAGTCGCGCAACTAGTGACAATATAGACTTCCTGGAAATTGCAAAACTACAGCATGACAGACTGTCAAATTGAATCAATTCTGCTTCAAGGCAATGTGAATGAGAAATTAGAGAAAACACTCTCGGAAAACGGAGATATTGCAGTGAATGTAAGCCTGCCTGTCAGCTCACCAGATAGTCCCTCGACTTTGATGAAGCTGATGGAAAAAGAAAAACTAAACGAAACAGCGCAGGAACACATTAATGCTCAAGACAAACTCTACTTTGTATCTCGAGGAGCTAAAAGAAACCACCTGAAAGCATTGAAGAGAAGACACAAAAATAGGGGGCACTCTGCGAGCGCCGAGTTAAAAATCCGTGAACTAGCTGCTGATCTTGCAAACGATAAAGCCTCAAAATCGTCATCCATTAAAACAATAACACCTTCAGAGCTGATAGAACAAAATCCGAATTTACATTAACTAAATGACGAAAGTAAGACCGCTCTCCAAATTAGACCCATAAAAGGTCATGAATTTAGCTCGCCAGCAAAGTCTAAGCCAGCTAACAAAAAAAAGACTACGCTGAAGTCTCCCACTCAAAAGAGCGGAATGGGAGAGGTTCTAACTATTAAGGAAGTGGGGCTTCAACCTATCATCGAAAACATGATTCAATCTCATGTAACAGCTTTCTTTAAAGACATGTCCTCGAAGAAATCTGACAGTCTGGTGCGCAATGTCAAAAGCAAATGCAACAATGGGTGCGCAGAAATTTCAGACTCACTGGAGAGTGGTAAGGATTCTAAGAGAATGAGTGCACTTGTGTCTGAGGTAACAGAAAAACCCATTACAACAGTGGAAACAAATATCAAAAACGGAGGAAATAAACAGAGTAAGAGTACAAGAGTACAAGGCCGCAGACGCAGAAGAGTGACCAAATGTGACCACAGCCTACGCCATGTATCCCAACGCTGGAAGAAAGGACGCATCCACTGAAAAAATCATGTAACGAGAACAACAACCCGGAACCAGGTTCCCCCTCGATAGATCATCAGCAGGGGGTCGGAGGTATCTCCAATGTAAAAGATAATGTGGAGATTGAAAACAAAACGCAAGATGCATCAAGAGAAGAGCAAATCCCTCAGCTCATTTTACAATTTCATAACATACCTGGAGAAATGCAAAATATTATCGGCTGGAGAAGCGATCCCAAGATTAATAGCATGGTTCGGATTAATCAATCTTTTCTCATGAACTCCCTTTATAAAATTCCATCCTTACGAAGCTTAGTGACAAATGATATAGAGTGGATTTGCCTGCCAGCAACGAATAATAACAGAATGTTATCGGAGATGATATCACCCATTATTGCTAAACTGATCTGGGAGCATCGCAGTGACCTCTTGTTTCTTTAATTAGAAATGGTGGGGTTTGATCACATAAAAACCGCAATGGATTTTATGGAATTCCATCCTCCCTCGGTAGTGGTCTGAGTCTAATGCCTCCAACCATGGGCAAACAAACAAACTCACAAAATGTCATGATGGAACTCACCGCCCTCACAAATGCCCTAAATGGGCTCAAATGGTTAGAAACCCTGGTTAAAACAGTGGTTAATAAAATGCCTCCCGCAAACACATCATAAAATGACGATTTAGTTATCATGTCATGGAATTGTTGTGGCATGA
This sequence comes from Ambystoma mexicanum, assembly GCF_040938575.1. NCBI lineage: Eukaryota > Metazoa > Chordata > Amphibia > Caudata > Ambystomatidae > Ambystoma > Ambystoma mexicanum. The sequence goes on along the minus strand of NC_090941.1, from coordinate 844,526,849 downwards.
GTAACTTTTTAAAATGGAGAGAAAATCCTCACACAGAGCAGGTTCCGAACATATTGCTTATTCAAGAAACTATGGCGCTTAAGAAGATGGAAATCGAGGATTTCACTGTTTGTTCTCATCAGGCAAAGAAAGGCGCAGAAGGAAGACCCTCGGGAGGCCTTATGATTTTGATTGACACTACCTTAAACTTTACCATCAAGAATACATATCGCTCTGATTTATTTATTATATGTGATATTTATTTTGATGTGAAGCCACATGGTCACCTTCTCCCGATTTCGCTTTATTGGAATTCATTGCTATATAGCATAGAAGCAGCATGTGAGCTTTTTGGCGAGACTCTCATTGAAGCCCTTTCTAAAGCACCTCTCGCAGAAATATTCATTGGAGGTGATTTCAATGCAGTGTGTGCTCCCAACTATAGCAATAGGAACATCAATTCTCCTTATTATCAGGCTTCACTTTGTAAAGGAGATACGTGGATTACGTTTTTCAAAGTGTGGAATATATTCCTACTGTTAGTGTCAGCCTCCCATGAGAAGGTTACGTGGAAAAGAGGTAATATGCAGTCATGGATTGATCACATGTTTGCATCTAAAGAGTTGTCTGGCCGACTTGCCCCAATTAACTCTTCTAAAATTGTATTTGGGGATCATGCCATCATTATATCATCAATAGCAAACTATTTCACACGCCCTTTACCTTCTCCTCATTTGGCGCTCATTCAATGTGACAGAACAAGGCTCTCTATTAACTGGTCTGTGAAAACTTGCAGGATGCTAACGGCTCTTGTAAATAGAGACCTCTGGAAACCCAACAATAGTAATAATGTTGATAACTCAACAATTATAAATTGGAACTGGAGGATGATTGCTGTACACCTAGCAATGATGTCTAAATCTGGCGTCACGAAAAACGTGATTGAGGTAGAAGGTAGACCATTCTGTGCTGTCCTTGACGCACTAAAAAGAAAGAAAACCCTGGATGTTCGTAAAATAACGAAATCCAGGTTTAGCATGTCCCAGAATGAATATCGTCTACAGAAACAAAAAATAGTCTTGAATTATAAAAACGCGCTCAAAGAGTCACGTATCTTAAAGAAAATTCAACAAAATCAAAGAATTGTTAATCTATTATGTAATAGGAAAAACAAAGAAATCTGGAAAACGATAAGATCGCTCGATAAAGACGTTCCGCGAGAATTCGAATCATGCATTGACAGCACAACATGGTATTCATTCTTTTCTCAAAAATTTGCATTGCACGCTGAATTCTTGGTGTATGAACACCCTCCTGATTCTCAGTCAATTCCCGATTGCTGTCCATGGAACAGGAACGACATATGCGCGGCAATTTATAGGCTAAAAAGCTCTAAATGTCCAGGGCCTGATGAAGAAGATCCCAGGCTCGTGGCTCACATCAATTATAATCCCGATTCACAAAAAAGGCAGCATTTCAGATCCCAATAATTTCAGACCAGTTGCAATTATTGATGTGGCAGCTAAAATCTTTGCCGCATTAATTCTTCAAGAGCTAGAAAGATTTGCTTCTAGAAACAATATTTTGTGTGCCTCTCAAGTGGGTTTCCGTAAAGGGATGGGTTCTCCTCTCAACGCAAGTATTTTGGTTCATATTATTGCACATGCGACATGCCCTGACAATACACCTGTTTTTGTAGCATCCTTAGACCTAAAAGCGGCTTTCGATTGCGTAATTAGAGGGAAGCTATGGGAAATACTCCAACGAGCCAAGATACCACAACCTCTCATTATACTGATAGAAATGCTACATTACCAAACAAACTTTTAAGTAAGAATTGACAGGTTAGGATCCGTTACGCAAGCAATACCTTCTTGGATAGGGGTGAAGCAAGGCTGTAATCTTGCAGCGATTCTCTTCAACTTTTATCTCGCAGGGATCAATGAGATCCGGGACGAGGCAAAATATTTTCCGATTCACATTGGTTCGCTCTCCTTGTCTTGGCTTGCATATGCGGACGACATTTTGCTCTTTGACCGCACAACAAAAGCTGCAACAAAAACTAAAAAGCTTTATGGGCTATTTTAACAGCTTGCGGGTGAATCCCCAAAAATCTAACATAATAGTTTTTGCGAACAAAAAAAAGGTACGTCATTTCACATGGAGAGTAGACGATGCCCCGATCATGATAGCTATGGAACTTCCCTATCTCGGTCTTATTCTAACAAAAGATATGTTGTTTAAAAGAATCAAAGAAATTCTTACCATCAAGGCAAATACTCTAAAATGTCAAATGAAGGTGTTACAATATAAGATCTGTAAATTCTCATTAACACCCCTGCTAGAATTCTACCTAAAAAAAGTAGAGGCAATATTGCTGTATGGGGTGGAGTTATATCTTTGTGATTTGGGCCCATTATTAGATCAATTGCAAGGGCAGATGTGGAAATATACCCTTGGTCTACCTTCATCCATCCCAAATGCGATTGTCAGACATGATTTGGGTTTGAACGCTTTATCTGCCAAATACAATTGGAAATTACTGGTAAACTTTGTGAAAATCTTATATCCGCCTAGAAATTCATTATATACAGAATTACATATTATGATGTTGAATAATAATCCACCCTCCATATTGCATTTCAAAAGATACATGTTAGGGATTATGGAAAAGATCAATCTACCATACGAGGACCTAGAGCTCTTTCAGGAAAAAATCAAAAAGAAAGTGTTTCAAATTGATTGGGTGGACACCTGCACGAAGATTGGTAGTTACTCTTCTTTCGGAGAGTACTATAAATTTGTGCACAAACAAGTACCACGCATGGCGTATCTAACCTTATGTCCCTGCCCCAAGGTCCGTCAAACTTTTATGAGGTTTAGACTTGACTTGTTACATAAAAGGGTCAGACAAAAGCACTGGTTTAAGCAAGTTGCGGGTGATACATGTGTAATATGCCGCTTTTGCTAGCAAACAGTAGAGTCTCTTAAACATCTTTTTTTATACTGTACTCACTTTGAAACTACGCGCTCTAGAATGATAGAATCATTTGAAGATGCAAATACGTTTGAAGGTAGAGAATGGATTTGGATTAAATGCATGTGGGGTGTGACAAATACCTCAATAATCAAAACTACAAGACTTGTAAAGTCCATCGAGTCTGAATTGACACAGTTTGAATAGGCTAACACCTTACAGACTATAAGGTAATGCCGTCGAATCGTTTTCACATGTGTATGAATAGGTTCTGCCTTGTTGTAAAGGTGCTCTGTAAGTAGTGACCACGTTATTGTAGGACTGTTGATCCCCTTTTTCTGTTGTTATTATTGCTTCCCGTATTTGTATTATATGTGTGATTTTACCTCTGACTTTTTTTTTATTGGCAAATTGGAATTTGTTAAGTTAACAAATGAGACAAATCGAAATATGAAAAATTTGTAAAGGTCTTGATGTTCTTTTGTATCTTGACTAAAAACAATTAAGCAAGTTTTATTAAAAAATTAAAAAAAAAACTGCCTTCCCCTTTTCAATCAGGCCTGGTAACTAATCTTTATGATATTCCTTTTTAAGAATATTTTAAGGAACATACTTAGTAAATATCAAACTCGAAAAATAGACTGTCATTAGGAACTTAATTTCCTATAATTCCCTTCATACTGGGACGAGGGCTAAGAGGGTACAATGTTGCAGGAGTGGTCAGATCGTTAATTCAGAAGACCCACACATGAGGGAGACAGAAAAGCTTAAAAGGTCCCCTCAGGTGCAGGACATAGAGAAGCAGAGAAGCAGAGAAAGTAAGCAGCAGAAGCAGTGTGGTTTGTGCAGGGAGTCCAGACAGAAGCTGGAAGAGCGAGGGAGAGAGGACGCCGGGACCACTGTGCAGCATAAATCAGCTGTCAGTCCTGAGATGGTCTGTCTATCTCAATCCTGAAGTGCAGAGGTTGCACAGTGGGAAGCGAAGGCAAGGGAAGCTTTCGTTCCTAGGAGGCCGTCTTAGGTGGCTGGCGTGCACCTGACGCGGTCTCTGTTGGCTGGCATTCATTAGAGGGCCTCAGGAACAAAAGGAGCTCCAGTTACAGGTGGCGTGGGCATAGGCGGACTACGAGAAGCATTTAGCTGGGTCGCGAGGAGCCGCAGAAGTCCTGTGAGAAGCGAGGGGACCAGAGGCGTATGTCTTACCCGGTGAGTTCAGATGCTGGTAGTGAACCTGCTTGCATGTCCAAGGCAGGCTTTCAGCAAGAGAGAAATACTCACGTAGGAGTGAAAGCAGCACTGAAAGTAATTTTGAATATCAACCTATTGGAAAGCAATGAACGCAGTATGTGTGTGTGGGTGAAAGTGGGTTTCAAAGCAATTTTGAATACCGAACTATTAAGCAGCAGTGAAAGTCTTGAAAAACAAAACCAAATGACTAACTTTAAACGTGAGTTCATGGAAACACCAACAACCCGATGGGACGAAATAGTTGAGAATTAATAGCCAAAAGAGACTAGAAACAAGGCAAATACAATCAAACAGACATTGCCAATGGCAGAATGGGGCTAACATGTCCATAAGTGGTGAAACCCGTTACCCATACTTTGTACGACATAGGGTAAATGTTGGTATAAACTTGCATTGCCAAAGCCAAGCGAGAGGCAGACTACGACCCTATGCTTGTCACTATTTGGTTACCTGTACAGTGGGGAAATAACAGTGACAAAAAAAGGCTGCCCTTCTGGGAAAGATATTCAGAATTAGAGGAGTATTATTTACAGAAGAGTATTAAAGAGCACAAATGTGAATCTTGTTTTCTCTAAAGATGTTAAAAGGTTTGAAGCTGCAAATTGTTGAATACTGTGAATCTGTTGTGAACCTCTTGTCAGTTGACCTTAACCACAAGAGCACTTCTTGTGAAACGCTGTTCGGCAGGGGAGTATACCCGGATGGCAAACCTTTGGGGTGGGCCTGGCATGGAGTAGACCAGACCATGTGTGAACTGAGGTAGTAGGCCTGACATGGGAGTAAACCAGGTGGAAGTCGAAGAAGCGCTACAAAATGGTCTTGTCAGAGACCATTTATGTGCTTGTGCTACTGAAGAAAGGAGCTGTGTAAAGCTACCAAGAAGTTGTGTTTCTTTAGAACTTATCAGGTGTGGCAAATCATCTTGACCAAGCCAATTATTGTTGCTATTGATGAACTGTGAAGTTGTCCTTTACCTAAGGAGGATTTTCTTTGTTGAATCATCAGAGTATTGGAACTTTTTGTTGACCAACTGAACTTGCAAAGAACTGCATTGGAACTTTGTTACAAACCAGGATTTCCTTATTTTCTCTTCTTGAACTGTGAAGCAGAATTCCGGTTAAAATTTGGGGAGGGGGAATTCACGAGGTTCTAAGAAGAGTACTGTGGCAATACAAACTCAATTACTATTGTTTTGAACTGCCATGTCTTTCCTTACTTATTTGCTGTATGTATAAGTGTGAGGGAAAGATATCTTTTTTATTTGAGTGTTTCCTTTAATTTATTTTAGGCAGGGAAATCCTCGTCAGGGTAGTGTTAGCAAAGTGTTTATACAACCTTCTAAGTTGAGAAAATGGCATTTGTTTAGAAAACCTTACAAAGTTGTCTGCCCCAAATTTCTGACCCCTCATAATTGGGTATCAGTTAATAACCCTTTCCCTGGATTCTTGAGTGGTTCCTTGCGAATAATAGAACTCTGCTTAGTGATGCAACCAGGAAATGACTTCAATCAACTACCTTATTTTTCTAGAGATGTTGTGAGTATCACAGATGTTGTCCCTGCTTCCGGAGGATCCCCCCTATGGTACTAGGGATGACAATCCAGTGGGAACGGGTTATGTCCACACTGCATCACAACCTCCCTCATCCTCCTATCCTATACAGAACACCCTAGTTCCCCATACTTCCATGTGCTACTGTAAGGCAGATAATTTGGCCTACCTCAAGAGCACAGGGACGAGGAAGAGTAGGGACTTCATATGCAAATCACATACAAACACTGGGATTCAGAACACCACATGCAGCCCAATGGAGGAGGCGAGCACTATTACTGAGACAAGGAAGAGGGGCAGAGCAATACTGATTGCCCTGCAGAACCAGCAGGAGCGGTCCAGTTATCTGAAACAAAGTATTACATAGAAGGTATGGGGGCTGCGTGGTGACCTCAAAGGGCAAGAAGAAAGCTCTCCAAACGGGTCTGGGACCCAAACGAAAGAGTCTGGAACCCAAACAAGAGAAACCGAACCAAAGGAGTCTGGGACCTGTGAGAGAATCATAAACTGGTCTGAACCCAAGTTAAAGGGTCTGGGACCGGAACAAGAGAAACCGAACCTAAGGGGGTCTGGGACCTTGAACAATAGTGATCAAGTATGAGGAATCTGGGACCCACAGTTAAGAGAAAGCGGTGAAAGGGTCAGGGAGCCAAGACAGTTCCTGGCAGGAGAGTAAACCAGGGCTGTTTTGTTGAACTGCCAAGAAAGGCCTGAGAAAGACCCGGGGAAGGGAGACATTCCCCTACCTTTGTTGTACTGCCAAGAATGATCTGAGAAAGGCCAGGGAAGGGAGACAGTCCCCCATCTTTGTGTTTATGAACATTGTGACAAAAGCCAAGGGAAGGGAATCATTCTCTTGGCGTTTTGAGAAACCTGAGAAAAACCCAGGAAAAGGTTGTCATTCCCCCTGTTATTGTGAAGATTTCAAGAAGCCTGAAAAGATCAAGGGAAGGGAGTCATCCTCTTGACATCAAGGTCTTAAATTGGAAATTTGCTTTATTTGTGAACTGGAACTTTACAATCCAAGACTTTGTGTGGTGCTTTTTGAAGGGGGACGCAACCTGGGTAAGGAAGTAATTCCCTCAGAAGATAGCCCCTCTCGACTACTAGCACAGTCGTCTGCTTAAGAGAAGAAGAGAGCCATCCATCCACATTAAAGAGTGACTCCACAACATTTTGATCTTTAGTTAAGAGTGTAAGGAAAGGAAATAGGTTTTGAAACAGGACGGTGGACTTTTTCTTTCTTACATTCTGGCATATCCTTAGTATTAAAGTAGGGGGCACTTTCCTTTGGGGCCTCTGTACTGCTTTTAAGTTTTAAGAGACCATTTTTAATTTCTGCTGAATTAGTAATTCTTTCCATTGCCTCCTTGTCGAACTTTGGCATTGCCGGCTATCTGACATCATTGTAGCGTCTACCCCCGACCATTGGAAAATTACTCAATAGGATATTAATCACTCTATTGGATCAGAAATTGAAAATTCCATAACGTTCCTGAAGAAAAAAACGTCCACGATGCAGTAATCTATGATTGAGGAATAGTAGGTCTTGTATGCTTACAAATGCACCATTGCCAGTAAAGGTTCCAGGAATTCCTCTGGCAGAACCCCAAAGTAGACCTGAAAATTAGTGCCTCATTTCTGACCAATTTTACGGTCCGAACATTCACACTAAAATACATAAAAATATTTAGCGCAAGAACCCGAAGCCTCTGGTAATGCTTTTTTAGCCCTTCTACATTTTTAAACAACTTTCCTGGACCCATCAGTCTATAAATGTCCTACTTGCCAATAACATTTCCTGTAAACCACTAAAAACACACTGCACATCATCCATCTACAATCTATAAACTACCAATATGTCACAAGTGAAATAGATATGTAAACGAAACCAGTGCTATCGCACACACTCCTGGCATCCTCAGAACCCTTTCACATGCCTGACCGCTTAGCAGGTTTATTGTAGCATGGCCAGCCTGCCTAACTGCTTATATCAGCCTAAGCTCACACACATTCTAAGCATTAAAGACTGCCTTCCCTTACCTTGGACCCGGTATTAGGATAGCCCGTCCTTTGCACTTACTTCTGTCATTACACCTAGAAGACCCTTGATTTTAGCCCATCTTATATGACTGAGGATTGCCAGTGAGTTGCAATTAAAGATAAGCAAGTAGCCCTGATATCACATTTAAAAGACAGTCGGCCAATCACTCTATCACGCTCAGAACATGCATTATGAAAGCTTGTTCAAGATGCAGAGCCTATTATGGCAACCCGGCTAGTGCGCCTAGAGGACTCTCTCACACAGACAACCTGATTAAACAGTGGTGTCAACAACAAAGCTCCATCCGAGCCTCATGGTACGTATAAATGCACCACTTCCGTGGAGATCTGCCACAGGCAAGGCTACTAACACGCACGAACCAGAATGCAGCGATGAACTATGACAAAATCAATCCAGCTGGTGTGATGAACCTAACAACCTAATCACTGATTCCTTGGACAAAAGCCTCTCTTACGTGGCCAGGGAAAGGCAGAAGCTACCTGACTCTGACCCTAGGGGTGGCTATCTGCAGGTGGACCATGTGGGAGAGGCCAAGTCAAGACAACCCTTCAGTCAACACTTTTAGTGACTACCATGTGTTTTTGCAACATTCCTGCATGGTTTATTGTAATATAGATACTAGCTTTCCAGGTTTTTCTAGCCCAGAACCTCATCTACCCCCCCACCCATTTCTTGGTACTGAGAAGAAGAAGAGGGATGGAGTAATGAGGATGACTAGACACGGGAAGTCAACGTTGCGGTCAAGTCATTGTAAACTGAATCAGATTACAGAGCGCATTGCAGAGGCCAAAGGTCATGGTGTTTAGAGGAATCAGGTCAAGAGAAGTTGGCAATTTTTCTGTTACGCGCAGTCCGAGAGGCCGAACACAGAAGGCAAAGCAGGAAGCGAACAACTGGCAAAGGTGCATTGCCAGTCGTTGGACTGAGACTGCAGATGCTGGTGCACTTCTGGGTGAATGCTGTGCACTGTGTACTACGCGAGAGACCCCATATATTACTAATACGGACAATGTTGAGAGAAAAAACCTAAGTAAAGGCAGTGTAATTATTATCGATGTGAACATTGTTGAGAGAACGAACATTCCTGAAAGAAAGATTATGCAAAGGCAGTGGCACAAACATTATTAAAACCAAAATCTTAAAGAAAGGCAGCAGTGTTGATAAGAAAGGGTTGCTGACCCAAAAATGGTGAAGCGCTGTAAATAGAAGATAAAAGAAAAAGTGAACAAAAAGCCGAATAGCCTCGGTAAGTTAGTGAATCAGGCAAACAGTGGGTCTGGGAGTCACACCAAAACAAGTACGTGATGATATCTTGGGAGGCGAGTAAACCAGGGGTAGGAGATTTTACCAGGGAAAAGAAGGATTGAGAAAGCTCAGGCGTCAAAGCCCCTATATGTGAATGTGTATACAACAGAAAAGGGAAGACTCATGCCCCTTTAAGGATTCAAGAGAACTAAATTGTGAACTATGTTGGGATTCACAAGACCTTTGAAGGACGCTCAGGAGAACAGTTCTTTCCCCCCTTGAACAATTTAGAACTGTGATAAAATATTATCAGAACCACTGGAAAACATCTAGGGGAATAGAAGACCCCTTTCCTAATGAAACTTTATTCATTTTCTTTTTGGCACTTTTGTAAATTAGGTTTGTTTGGAACTTCACAGAAATTCCCATTCACATATTGCATTTAGTTTAGCATGTACGGGTCAGTTTAGGGCTTTTGGACACAGGACACAGGGTGCTTTATTTGATTAACATCCTGACAAGGACCCTCCTTAGTTGTGTTCAGGCAAGGAAACCCCTCTTGGGGTTAGGGATAGATAGGATTCTTCCAACCTCCTTTTCTTTTGTGATAAATAAAAGTTAGTAACCAAAACTCAAGATGCCACTGTGTCCGAGTCTTACTCTCGACCACTTACATAGGGCACATAACGCTTTTGCCTCCTTACATCAGATTAAGACACTACAGCTCTGCCATCAGAACACAGCGACTACCCATGACAAAATTCGGTCCAGCTGGACACACAAAGAGTCTCTTGCACTCACAGACTCTCCTGACCCCCCACCCCGCACCCGTCCATATCCCCAATCTCTTGGGTTGCTTACTGGAGCCCGGCCAGCCCACCTCATTTTTTATCTTGGTGAAATGCACAAACGCATTCAATGCCTTTTCAAAGAATTTTCCACATTCTGGACTGCGGTCCCCAAGGGCGGTTCCTCCACAAGCGCGTTGATAACATAGTAATGAGAAAAGGCTCTATATAAATGGAATTGTACGATGAGACCGAAAAAAGGTCAGACCGTACAAAAAGTAAGAAAAATGCTACCACCGAAGGTTCAAACACCAAAGGTTTGAACCTTTGGTGGTAGCATTGTAGGTAAGTATAAAAATACTGTGTGCTATAGTGAGCATGGGTTGCAAGGGACACCCCTGTCGCTCCCGAAAAAACAAAAAAAAAAACAAAAAAACTAAAAAGACCCTGTAGCGCCAGTTCCCGATCGCAGAAGTGAAAGGGAACTGGCGCTGCAGGGACTCAGCGTGTAAAAAAGGTAAGTAGGGTTTGTTTATGTTGGGGGTGTGGGTGGGGAAGTGGTGTGGGTGTGGGTATGTAGGTGTTTTGAATGCGTGTTCGCATGGGAAATGTGCGAACCTTTTGTGGTTCGCACATTTCTCATGAAAACTTTTCCGTCGCTGACTTTTCAGTGGCGAAAAAATCATGCAGGTCCATATATATAACTACTACAATATTATACAATTAGGTTGAGGTAGGGAAAACCCTCCTAGAGTTAGGGATAGAGTTGTTCCCCCTTTATTTTGCTGAATAAAAATCTTTAGCAACAATCATGCCACCCTTGAGTCGGTCTCGTACTTCTGCACCCTTAAAAGTGTTGTCAGGCGAGGGATCGGACCTGGTTGACACAAACCGGTAACCCTAAAATTCACCAGGCTTAACAAAAAGGCATCAGACCCTCAGTGACCACCAGTGAGTCAATCGGGTTTGGCCTGTACAGCAGCCAAGATTGGACTATAAAATCTGGAGCAAGAGGGCAATTATACCTCCTGGCCTAGCCTTAAACACCCATAAAGGGACATATATCGGCCTAAAACTCAAATTGGGGCCTTGCATGGAGTTGATGTCCTAGCAGGGGTGGTTGAACCAGATTATAGGGGTGATGTCCAAATTCTTCTACAAAACAATGGAACACACGCTTATGTTAAGAACGGAGATAAGATTGTCCAGGGGATTTTAGAAAGAGCAGTGTTCCCAGACTTATAAGACGTCCCCGAACAAGATCAAACTGACAGAGGGACACAGGGTTTGGGAAGCCGACCAAGACAGGAACCCCGAGGTAGAGGCCATAAGACCTAGGGCAGAAAATGAAGTTGTGGAAATGTAACGACCTGATACTAGTGGAGGCCTTCCTCAAAGTTTTATCTGAGGAGAAAGGAAAGGAGGGTCCCTTCTTTTTTCGAAAGCAATAGATATTGTACTGGGGAGACAAAACCAACAAGGCAATGCCTCAATCCCAAATGGTGGCCCTGAGAAGTTATCCCAGGTGGTTTTGGAGATTGCACACACGCACCTTACCTCAGGCCGTCCAGGAGCAGCCAAGACCCAGGGTCAGGTAGTGAACAGGGTATACTGGCCAGGAATTGTTTTGGCGATTGAAATGTTTGCGTCAACCTACCCCCTGTGCCAAAGACCAACCATTGGCCGTCATAGATGTCCCATTCTCCCATATCGGGATGGATATTGTGGGACCCTCGAGACCCTCCCGGCTCAGGAATAGGTATATACTAGTCTTCCTAGACTATTATCCAAAGGTTTTTCCTATGCGAAGTAACACTTTGCAGCAGATATTAAAACACCTCATGCCATTCTGATAATCCCTGTGTAGGTTTCCCAAAGGAAATCCTAACAGATCAAGGCATGACCTTAATGAGTAAAATCATAGCCGAAGTTAAGGACATCCTTCAGATCAAAACACAGAACATCTGTGTGTCATCCAAAGACAGACGGCCTGGTTGAAAGCGTTATAAGACTCTTGAAAACATCCCTAAATTAGTGAGTTGACGCCAACGGCAAAAATTCATCATGATTCCATGGGCTCTATTTGCCATCAGGAAAGACCCCCAAGCGTCCTTGGGATTCTCTCCATACAAGCGCCTATATGGACACGACCCCAGGAGTGTGCTAGATAGTGTGATGATTCCTAGGCACTATGTGGTTTATTTCCTGCTTTTTTGTCCCAATTGTGCTGATTTGAGAAAGGGATCACTAATGCCTTTTTGTTCAATACTCCACTACTACTGTTGCCAAGGCTGTATAACTCTGCCTAGTAGCCAAAGACGGCCTTGCTACTTTCACCACACTGTTTCTTAATTAGGGTGTGGAAAAAAGGGGGACATTTGTGAAATAATTCTAAATGTATGGAATTAATCTATGGCCTCCCCTTCAAGCTAGCTCTAGTCATCAGGAACCTCTGGCATATATACTGCTCTACTTGTGGTTTTCTGAATCAACACATACCTTTAGGCATACTGGCACTTTATGAGGTCTTATTGCTGTTTATATATCTACCTGAAGGGGCTTGAAAAATGCTGCTATGATTTTGTACCCGTTTAATCATTATGCACTCTAGGCAGAGCTGCACTTTATTAACTATTGCTGCTAAATAATTATTTGCTGTTTAACATCTGCCTGGAGAGGCAGGGAAAATGCTACTATTACTTTGTATTTGTCGAACTATTGTGCATTTTAAGCACATCTGCACTTTTCTGAATCCAATTGATGCTTAATAATAATCACTACTTGAAGGGGCGTGATAGATGTCTAGCCATGAATTTACTTATAAAAATCCCTGTGATCAACCTTGATTTTATCATTTGTACAACATGCTCCCATGTTTTGATATCCTGGGATGACCCCTTGTTTTAAATTTAATGATTTTTAATGTCGGATTTTATGATTAAAAAAATGCTGAAATAAAGGTGCAACGAACGAATCCTGCAGAGTCCTCACAGAATCCCTGCATAAAGTATCCTCTCAGATGGCCATGAGATATTCATGATGCCAGAATACCTAATGGCTTGCTATCAGAATACGACTCCCCTTCCCAAAGGTACTCAAGGTATCAGTAATGAAAACCCTTAGGACCAGCATAGGAATAGAACATGTAAAGGATAAGCAACACCATTACTTCGGAGAAATGTGATTTGCCCGTTGGGTTGAGTTGTGAAATTAAGAACCAACCAGTAATGTCTTTAAAACCCTCATCTAAAAGAAATGTTTTATAAACGGAGCGAGTTAGGCAAAGTTAAAACCGAAACATACGATAAAAAGAAGAATGAGAACGTTGAGGACTTAAAGTCCCATAATAGCATAGGTACTGGGACGAGGAAGAGGCACAGAACTGCGGTATACAGGCTAATGTTCCCGACCAACCTACACCGGAGCAGAAATTGTGATTATTTAAATTACCCTCCGGTGCAGGTGGAAAGGAGCAGCAGCAATAGTAGTAGGAGACGTTATCAGCGGATGTGTTTGCAGCAGAGGCAGAGATCTGAAGATGCCAGGAACACTACTGTGTCTGTAACAGTTGATGGTGCTGAGAGAGTCCCAAGTAGGAAAAACTTGAATTGCAAAGGTCACGCAGCGGGAAGCGCTGCTGTTGCAGGTTACCCCGTGGGAGAGAAGCCCTCTCTGAGTCTTGTGCAGAGCTCCGGTGGCTGGCGAGCACCAGGGAGCGAGAGGAGCAAAGTAGACTCCTGTTCAGTAAGGCATGAGTCACAGGACTGCAAACGGAGCTGTCAGCAGCTCTGAATCCGAGAAGCAGAGAAGAAGTGGCAGCGGCAGCAGGATACTCAAACGTGTAAGGAGAAACCGGTGAGTTGGCCTCTGACAGAAGACCACGGGGCGCTCCGTAGTAAACTGCTGACCGATTTTAGCTCTTTTGAATACCTGACTAATGAAAGAAAGTGTTTTTGTCCCAAAAGTCATGTGAAGAGAAAACGAGAGAAGAAAGTTTATAACTATCACTATCCAAGTAAAGAGAGAACGATATTTAAGAAAGGCTATGACTACCATTGCCCAAATAAAGAGCATTGAACCCAAAGAGTAACCACCATTGACAAAGTGAAGAAGGGGCATAATTAAAGCGAAACTACAACCAGCATTGACTAAGCCAAAGAAACGTTATTGGAAGAGAAAGGGAAAATTGCTAATTGAAGAGAAAACCTTGAATAAAAGACATTACCAACAATTACCTGGTGTTATAGTGAAAACCCAAAGGTGGTAGGACGGTAGCATTCCTTGTGGAGAGTGGCAAGGGGGAGAGGAATATAACCTGCACTGTATGTGGCCAATCAATCAGTGGAACAAACAGCATCAATGAGTGTTGTATCCTTATGGAAGAAGTTGTACATTTTACCATTATTGAAAGTCAAAGGCTTTACTGATGTTTGAAATAAACCACACCACACTTGTAATAATGTTAGGAGATTTATCCTGGCAGGCGAGTACACCAAGAGAGGGATTGTTAGTGGTAGTCCTGGCAGGTAGAAGACATTGAGGTGAAGGGCTGTGGTGAAGAAGAAAGTGGCAAGGCCACTAATGTGTTTCATGAACTTTGGTAAAACCACCATGACGAAAACATTGTTGTTTATAACAAAGAAGTGTGTTGTAGTTGTCTTTCCCAAGAGAAGAAAAGTCATATTGAAGACTTTTGGTTTGACAAACAAAAGCATGTAGAAACGATATGCTGAAGAGAGATGAATTTAGTTAAATTATAAGACAATCACGAAGGCAAGTGAAACCCTCCTGGAGCAAAGGAACTTAGAGTTGGAAACAGAACTTGGGTATTGGGAAGAACCTTTGTGTATTACTTTCTGAACTAGTACTTGATTATTGGAATTCACTTTATCCATTTGAACTTTTATATTGGAAATTCTACCTTGATCCAGGGGAAGCAGATCCAACCCTAGTGATAAGAATATTTGGTTCTAATTATTATTGTTTTGCATTTGAACAGCCATATGAATACCTAATATGTTTTTGTTGTATTAGAATGTTTTCTTCGTTTACTTCTTCCCCAATATATCCTCCCAGGTGGCCAGGGAAAGGCCATCGCTCTTGGATCCTGACCCTGGGGGTGGATATGAGAGGAAGGATCACCTGAGTGGAGGAGACTTGGGGAGTGGGGATGAGGCACCCTTCGGTGGGACGCGGTATTCCCCCCATTTCCCTTTTCCAATTAATCCAATATCCCCCAGGCCTTTTCAGGTTATTTCCGGTCCCTAACCCATCTTGTTAAGAAATCATCTCCCAGTAGCCCCAGTCAGGTACTGGGACGAGGAAGAGACACGCTAGAGCCATATCTCCTCCCCTTTTGAATTCTTACTCACACAAATACCACTTAGGTAGTGAGATGAGGAAGCAACCATTAACACAGAAGACAGAATGGACAAAGGAACATGAGCGATCATGGAGCCGGGAACTTTATATCAGGCTCCTCTGAGAAGCACAGTGAGAGGCGCAGTCATGGCGGCAAGAAGACAATTTCCCAAGGCACTGGGAGGTATAGAGAGTATGAGCCGGTGCAGCAGGTGAGAGGGGCTTGTTGGCAGTTTGAGGCCGAGCTGGGAAAGCATGGAGAAAAGGTACCAGGAGCGTTGGAGAGACTCCTGACGCTCACAGGTGCAGGACCGCTGACTGCAGGTTTTCCAAAGCTCTGAAGTAACCAGCGAGGAAGATGTGGAATACACTGTACGCCCAAGGGAACCAGCGCAAGCAAACCGCGAGAGGAGATGGTTCTCCGGAAAGCCGCCGAAAGTGGAACGCAGACCATGAGAAGGCCGGTGAGTGAACCTGAGTGAAAAGGGGGCCCCGGGCACGGCGGATAGGCGGTTTAGTCGAAGAGACATTTAATTTTCAATACCTGAATTGAATATTAAGAAATCAATCTAAAAAGTAACAAATATGATAAAAACCTGTAAAAGGAAACATTGCCAAGAGCCAAAGATTAGTTGCGCAAATAGGTAAGCATTGCCAAGAGTTGAAAAAAAGCAAGCACTGCCAAGAGCCAAGAATAGTGGTATGAAAGAACTATAATAGCAACAAAGCCTGTATGCAAGAGAAACCTGACAAATGGGGCACAAGGTGCTTTGATCAGGAAAGCTGAAACAAAGACCAAGGCCCTAAATACGAGGCTACCGGCGGGTTACTGGCAGACTTGCCTTACCGCTTCAGCTGCCAGATATTCCTGTGTTACTGGGAAATTATGGGTGGCGGAGGAACGTTAAGTTCCCATTCCTGGAATTGGAACACTGAAGCACTGGCGCCGTTAGCAACGGTGCCAGTGCTTCAGTGAAAAATCCGCTGCTAGGGGCCAGAACTACCGGCAGGTCAGGCCTGCCGGTAATTCACAACCTCTACTGGCAGACTTGCAGTTTGACAGTCTGGAAAAGGTGTCGGCAAACTTGTAATGAGCGCCTACATTTCCTAGCAGGTGATAGTAATGGGAAACCTATGGTGGCTTGTGCAAAAGTAGTGAGTTTCGTAGCAGAAAAGTGTACTGGGAAGCCTATGTTGGTCTTTCAAGGAAAAACTACTAACCAAGTGAATGATGAGCAGATGAGTAATAATAAAGCTTCACAGGCACTTGGAAGGATACCCAGTCAATACTTGCTCTGAAGATACCTATGAAACAGATCCATGTAAGGTGTGTCGGTTGCGTGACCTGTAATGGGTGGACCATGGGGTCCGACAACTTTGCCTAGACCGAATACACCCACCTAAGGAAAGCCACTTTGTCATTAGATAAAGGAAAACTAAGATTGATGAACTGAACACTAAAAGTTGGTGAAAGGTAACCAAACCTGAAGAGCTGGGAAATATCATGAGTATCCAAAAGGAATTGTGTTATTTTTGAACACTAGAAGGCTTGAAAGCTTGGGGAAGGGAACCCCTCGTTTTGAACGTGAACTATCTGAACATTGGGGAAGCGAAACCTATTTTCCATCTAAGAGCTGGACGAAGCTCTGAACCTTTAATTTAGCAATTCTCATCTGATGCGGACATCCCTACACATTGGACCTCATCATAGCCATGGCGGTATCCCAGAGATAATTGGGCCGGGATACTGCAAACGCCATTAGCGTTACCGCTACTTGGTACAGCGCTATTAGCGCTGGATCCCGAGTACTGGTAAGGAAGTAATTCCCAATTTCTTTGTGACTCCATAGGACTAGTTAAGGTATTTTCCACCAGTTAATCGTGCCGGCAGTAATAGCGCAAAAAACTGGCGAAAGCTGGAGATTTACCTCCAGCTTGGAGCTGGAGGTAAATCTCCAGCTTTCCGGCCAAACTAGGTAATGCAGCAGTAATAGTGTTACCGACGCATTTTTGATGCTCCACCTAACCCCTAATGAGGCCCATTGTATGCAATTAGATGGGAGTACAAGGATAGGTTTTGGACACAGACAGACAATTCCTTTGAACTTCCTGGCACAGACTATCCTTAGCTTTATTTAGGTAGGGAAATCCCACCTTAGCATAGGGCAAATTAGATCTTTCTCCAAACCCCTTTTTAGTTAATAAATGTTTGTCTTTCAACATTCTTTTCAGTTGTCTGTGTCTACTTATTAAAATGTGCCCATTCAGGTGTCCCTTGTGGATTTTATATGCGCGCCCATTCAGATGGCCTTTTTCACCTCTGAGTAAATCACGGGGCGTTTCTACCAATTTAAAAGCGCATCCTAAATTTCCACGCAAGATGCACTTTTAAATGTGCAGAAATTGTAGGCAACTTTATGTGCACGGGAGATAGGGGTGCCACTGCATGACAGGCGGCCTCATTACAAGTCTGCCGCCAGAGTCATTTCTTTTCTGCCGGTCCCTCCGGCCAGACGCTGGAAAAAAGAAAATCCCCATTCCCATCAAGTCCCATTGGACCCAATGGGAATGGGGAGGACGGATGCACTGGCACTGTGTGCAACAGTGCCAGTGCATGGAAGGCACCCGCTCGCAGAACTCGTAGCTTGCCGGTCTGGAAACAACAGTAGCGGCAAGTTTACTGGTACCTTTGTTTCCGGACCGGCAACCTCAGAATGACCCCCAGGGTCTTTGACACGGTCATGCATTTTTTTAAGGTATGAACCGCTGCTATGTCGCTTGCATTTCTGTTCCTCAATCAGGATAGAAATGCGTTTTTTGGGGTCGCATTTTACAGTAGACACGCTGGGAGCTTGCAGAACACTGTTGGGGGAGCGATTCTATTCAACCGCCAAATATCGATCAAATGGTACAATTTGACCTATTTCGCCAGTACCATTTGATCGATTTTTATAAATACCGAACATGTGGGGGTTGCAGGGGTGTCACCCGCTCCTTATGTTCAGTATTTTGGCCTTGGGGGTTACAGGGGTGTCCCCCGCTTTCTCAAAATTGGAGGTGGGGGTCTGAAAACAAAAACAAACAAAAAAACTAAAAAGGGACCCTGCAGCGTCAGATCCGTCCTGCGTTAGAGGGACTGATCTGACACTGCTGGGTTGCAGGGGAAGCGGCAGCGACCAAGCAGTTAACTAAGGGAGCGGGTGGGTTGGTGGTGAAAGGTACATTTTGGGTTGTTTGGCTGAAATGCAAATCTATTCTCGGCAAAATTGACTACGGTCAATTCTGTTGCAAATAATTACACTTCTGTCAAACAACCCAGAACCCTATTCAAGGCAGCTGTCTAGCGCATAATTTGCACTACAGCTCATCCTCGTGGAAATGCGAAGGTCGCCTTTGAGAATAAGGTGACCTGCTCATTTCCAAAAATGCATCATATAAAAATACCATATCCTCGGCTTAAATGTCAAATTTTTTGAGGATCATGGTCAAAATATACATTTTTAAAAAATTGTCAGACTATGAAAGGGAAAGGAGAGAGAGGAAGAGTGATGGGTGAGGTGTGACATGATGGGCAAGAAAGCAGAGGCAGAGCAGTGGGTCAGAGGAAGAAGCAGTGGACAAGAGAGCAGAGGAAGCAGTGGGCCATAAATCTGAGAGCGAGCGGAGGTATAGAAAGTAGATGGAGCATGTGGCCAGGTTGAGCAGTGAGCCAGAAAGCAGAGAGGAAGCGGTTGGCCGGAAAGAGGCAGTGAGCTGTAGATTGGGGAAAAATGATGAGTGAAGAGTGCGATAGAATAGGAGAAAGGATGCAAGATGCAGAAGCAGCACAAAATAATGAAGGACTGTATATTGCGGGAGGAATTGTAGAGTGTAAGGTGTGAGTTGGGAGTATGATTTGGAGTTTGGCAGGGAAGTGCAAATTGTGACTTGACAGTGTGACATAGCATGTTAGTATTTGTATGACAAAGTGAGAGGTTCTGGAATGCAAGTTGTAATGGGGAGTTGGTGAGCTGTGTGATGTGTGTTAGTGAGAGAGGTGTATGGGTGTTCGGGGGATTGGAGAACATAGAAGGGGAAAGGTTTCAGCACTACAACTGATAATGATCAATTTAGTTAATACTATTAAATAGGCATGCACATTAAAACAAAAATGTAGCCAAAACAAAAAAAACTGTTCTGCCAAGCCAGAGACATCCGGGATGCTTCCTATTACATTAATACAAAAGATGCATAATAATGACACACTGACTCTCTTTTAGCCTTGCATTCTGCCTCTTTCCTACAATGTGGCAATCTTACAACCCCCACATAATACAAAATGTCCCACAAAAATGCTGCAATTAATAAAGGTTTGTGCCGCAAAATTTGCCATTTCATGCCGCAGAATTTGCCATTTCATGCTGCTAAATCCTGGAAAGTCTGCTTCATGATACCTTCACAGGTCCCAGAGTCTGCAAAATCACTTTGAACCGCACATGCGGAGAGAACTAGTTGAGGAGCTGGGACTACTGGCAGTGGGCGGCCGGGTGAAAGTCTCATCACCCCTTGTCCGCTGAGGGCTGCCAGACGCAGGCCGCACAGGTGGGCAGTATGTAGATGGGACTGAAAAAGAAGGGACAGACAGAGAAGATCAGAGACTGCAACGAGGCAGCGAGCAGGTGCCACCAAGCAATAAACAATTGTTTCCAGTCCCAGGACAATGGGGGAGCTGGAGAAATGCTGCTCACGAAGGAGGACTTGGACTCAGCGCTGGCCAAGTTTAAAAGTAATAAAACAGAACCTGTCGAGGCGGAACCAGCGCATATTAAAGAAGACCTGTCTCAAGCAATAGCGGCGCACAGAAACGATCTTGAGTCCTTGGGAGAGAGGGTGGTTGACATGCAGGACCAACTATGGGCAGTGGTGGAGAAGACCCCTGACCTATCGCAGCAGACACAGACAGCGGAAGAGATAATACTGGTGCTGGAGGAGAAGTAGAATACAGGTGCTGGAGGAGAATTGCGAAGACCTGGAAAACAGGTTGAGGAGGGAGAACATCAGGATCAAAGACCTGAAATAAGGAACAGAGGCAACAAACCTGGAGGACTGCATCAAGGACCTCTTTGCCGCCCCGGAGAAAAATGGTCAGATGCAGAAGCTGGACAGACAGGATGCACCAGGTGGGCAGAAGGAGGAGTGACCCAGGAGCACGACCTGGGGACATCCTGGCGAAGCTGCATTACTTTAAGGACAAGCAGAGAATATTGGCGGCTCCCAGGAAGCGGGGTAAGGTACACATACAAGGCAGTGAGGTCCGGCTCTTTGACAACCTGGCGCAAGTAACATTGGCTAAGCGAAGAGCGCTTAAGAGTTCGCTTGGAGGAGCTTGCATTGAAGAATTTGAAAGATCAGTGGCTCTTCCCGACGAGGCTGCAGGTCAGGCTGGGAAATGAGGAGAGGATTGACAGTGTGGAGGAGGGTCTGAAGGTGCTGAGGATGGGGCGGCGGGAGGAGGAGGCCCCCACTGAAGGAACACACAGCCGCCCTATGCCGGGAAAGGGGGGCTGGTCCACAAAGGCTAAGAAAAAGTCATGAGTATGTAACCGCGTGCAGGAGGCAATTTGAGACTGCTACGGCTTGATGGCCCACATGGTGCCTAAAGGAGAACACTGGCTCGGAAAGGCACCAGTGTTAATAGCTGCACTTTAGCATTTGTATTCAGAGGTTGACATGTTGATATAAAGGTTTTATGAGGGGCTGCGGGATTGGGGGCAGGAGTGTTTTGAGTGGGCAGGGAGGGGGGGTGGGACGAAGCCCATCTCAGTTCACTGATCAAGGTCATGCCGAGAACCTGGACGGTAGTTCCAGGGGCACTAAACATTTCAACAAGGGGGCCAGGTCTGACAGAAAGAGGGATCATCTTCTGGGGGAGTGCTCAGGTAAGTGAAGGGATGGGAGGTTCAAGCGGGATGAGTCAGTGGCAGGGCAAGTATCCACAACTTAAACATGGCAAAGCTTAAGTTTGAATCGTAGAACTTTAGGGGGTTGAATAGCCTGAACAAGAGGTTTAGTATATTGAGAGATGTTGCCAAGAGAAGGGTCTCCTTTGTATGATTGCAGGAAACTCGTCACAAGAGCGCCCCATGCGAAAAGGCCATATAGCAAAGAATATCCCAATCAGTATCACGCACATGCCAAGAACAAACAGATAGATCCCCTGGAGGGGGTGAAGGTTAAACAAAATCCCATGGGAAGGTTTGTGATGGTGAAGGAATAACTGAAGAGGCGAATATATACGCTGAGGTCAGTACATGCACCTAATCAGGGGCAGGAACAGTTTCAGGATACATGACTGTATGAGTTGGAAGTATTCAGAGAGGGCGAGTGGTTGATTGCGGGAGATTTCAACCTAGCTCTTGATGCAGGGTGGGGCAGTCCTGGAGCGGTAAGAGGGCATGTGGCAGGGGCAATGTTAAAGCATTTGCAGGACTGGCTGGGCAGACTGGGCTTGATGGATGTGTGAAGGATAGATCACCCACAGGAAAGGCACTACTCATTCGATTCTGCTTTGCACAGAACATATTCATGGATAGATTATATACTGGCAACACAAGGGATAATAGCAGCGAGTCACAGGACGACAATAGGGTCTGTCATATTGTCGGATCACACCCGGTGGTGTTGGAATGGGAAAAGGGGACCGTCAAGAGACAAGAAGGGGAAATCAACAGGTTCTCTAATGTTTCGGGGTTCAAAGAAAATTTTTCTAAATCAGAAATTCTGAACTTATCGGGGGGAGGAGAAGCACCTTAAGAGTCAAAATACTGTTCCGCTGGGCTGGAAATATCTGTGATGTATCTGGGAGTAAATGTGACCCTGAGCGTCAAAGCCCTCTATATGGCTAACTATTCCCCCTTGCTGGACCAGATCAGTAAGGATTTACATAGATGGAAGGGGTTCTGTGTGTCGTGGCTACATGAGATAGCGATCGTTAAAATGTATGTACTTTCCAGACTCCTGTGTTTGTTCCGGGCACTGCCCATTATTTTACCTGGCGTAGTGTTGAAGGGGATGCCAGATTAATTATTATTATTATTGGCTATTTGTAATGCACCTATAAACACAGTGTTTCAAGGCACAACAAGACAAGTGGGGAGGGTGAGGACCAGGGATAACAAGACAAAAAAAGGGTCCTACTAGGCCTTGTGACATTCAGAACCAGGGAGAGCAGAGCGTGCAGGGAAAAGGGGGACAACAAGCTAAGTGCAAGGAGCGGGGCTGGAGGGGCTCAAGGGGTGCAGGCCCGGCCAGGCTAGTGCAGGGGGAGGGGGCCCGGAAGGGCAAGTGCAGGATGAGGGAGTGGGAGGGTCAGGGGAGACCAAGTTCAGGGGTAGACTGGTAGAGGATGGCCTGGTGCTCTGTAAGACTCTGAAGGAACCAGCCAACTAGTCAAGACACAGAGGGGGACATTAGAAGGGGAGGGGGAGAGGGAAGGAGGAAGAGAAAAGGAGGGCTTCGAGAAACGTTCCAGAACATAAGGAGATCCGGCTCATGTCTGAGGGGAAGGGAGGCCATTCCAGAGGGAGGCACCTGCGGAAGAGAGAGAGATCTACCCCCGCTACTCCCCACTCTCTGCTTGGAAAAGCATCTGATATGCAGAGATTTGGAGCTGGAAGATCGAAGGGCTGTAGGAGGGAGGTATATAGGGAGAGGTATTTGTATGTAGCGGGGTCCCAGGCCCCAGAAAGTCTTGTGGATGAAGTAGAGGGTCTGGAACTTGATCCTCGCAGCAGCCGGAGCCAGTGGAGCGATTTTAGGGCTGGAGAGATGAGGCTCCTTGGCTTCAGGTCAAGGCTAAGTCTTGCAGTCCTATTCTGGATTAAGTGAAGGGGCGAAGGGAGGAGTTAGGCAGATTGAGGAAGAGGCTGTTGCAGTAGTCCCTCCTGGAGAGGACTGGAGCTCTGGAGACATTGATTTCTGGGGGAAGGTGAGGAAAGGGAGAATGCCTCTTAGGAGGTGCAGCTGAAAGTGGGCCTTCTTGGCAAGGTCTGTGATGTGAGGCGACAAGGAGAAAGAGGAGTCGAAGATGACACCAAGGTTTTTTGCCTCACAAGAGAGTTAGGGGAGGGGGAGTGTAGTAAGGAAGTAGGGAGCTGGGGTCCCAATGAGAAGGATCTCAGTCTTACTGGCATTAAGCAAGAGATCGTTAGCAGTGCACCATGCCTGAATAGCAGACAGTCAGGCATGAGACAGGAAGAGGAGGCGGCAGAGGAGAGGGAAGCTTGAAGGAGAGCTGAGTGTTGTCCACATTACGTTGGAAGTTAGATCATGAGATTTGTGTGGAACAGGAAGAGGACACGTATTCAGAGGGGTGGCCTGTATACATCTAAACTACAGGGGGGAGTAGGGTGCTCAAACATAGTGATGTACTTTCAAGCGTTGCAGCTATGGGTACTGGCAGAATAGGATAGGGAGCGGCTTATGAAACACTGGAGCAGGCAGTGGTGAGAGCGTATGTGGCAGATGCCGTGGCTGAAGAGAGAGGACAGGCCCGTGGGACTCAGTGAGAACCTCATCACAAGATGTAGCTAGAGACGTGAGACAGGGTAAACAGACGGTATAAGTTAGCACCATGGCCATTGCCGAGAATGCTCATATTTCTGAATCCGGCCTTCCCTCCAGGTATAGAGCATCACAGCTGAGCAAGATTGATAAAGTGGGGATTGAGGGAGCTTGGGGATTTATATGATGCTGCGCGCATCAAGACATTTGAAGAGTGCTCCATGGAATTCGGGCTAGCTAAGGGAGATTTATTTGCATATCAACAGCTGAAACACTGGGCCAGTGCCTCCACTATGAGGGAAGGTGCAAACAGAGTATTAAGAGATGGGAAAGGGGAATTACAGACAGCGTGACCAACAGAGTGCTTAACTCAACTATATATACAATCTTACTTGGGGTGCAAGAGCTAGGACCTCTGCAGATCAAAGGCAAGTGGGAAATAAATGCAGGCAGACAAATTCTCTGACAAAGAATGGGATCAGGCAACTCGTGGGAGGGGGTATTTGGGCCATTTCCCTTGGTGTAAAACCAAGAATTGCAATATAAACTCATCTACAGGTGGCATTACGCACCACAGATGTTGAGTAAAATGAGGATCTCCAACTCCCCACTCTGCTGGCTAGACTGTGGGGAAGAGGGGAGAGTGAAGCATATTTGGTGGGGATGTCCACAGAGGAAATACTTCTGGCAGGAGGCGATATCAAAGGTTGGGGAGATTTTGGTAAGCAGCATTACCTTTGATATAGCCATGGTGCTACTGAACATTATTGCGCCGGTGGAAGTAGCGGTTATAGTAATGAGGGGAGTACTGTGTGCAAACCGGTTTCTCGGAGCTGAGAGATGCATTGCATGGATGTGGCGAAGAGGGAGGCGCCCTCCATTGTACAATGGTATTATGCAAAATGGAGTCTCATTCGCATGTAGAGAGTGACAGCAATCATACATGATGACCTGGCACGGTTTGGGACAGTTTGGGCTCCATTCATAGAGTACGCTCTAAAAGATGCGAATCGGCTGTACATTCCTGCAAGACTACCTTTGTTGGACATTCTTCAGGAAGAAGGAGAGTAAATGTATGTAAACATGCTGATGGAGGTTCTAAACTGTTATTGGTGATCTAGACCTGAAAGGGAGCTGGGGCTGTATGTACTTGAAGGAGGCAGAGATGGTAGAAGTTGGAGTAGGTAGATGATGTTGGGTGGATGCATATATTACTATTGTTATGTGACTGTTTTATTTGTTTGCGATGAGTGCAGAACACTGTGCATTTGATATGTTAATAGTATGAATATCTGTTAACAAACACCTGGTTGGAAATAAAAACGGTGGCTCAGCCTTTTTCCAATGGACAGAAGGTCCTGGTACTCCTTCGGGAACATACAAAGTTGCAAAGATGGCATGGTTCATATGAGATACTAGAGCAAACTGGCCTGTGCAATTACCGGTGTGGCTCAACCTGATAGAAGACTCAAATCACAAATATACCACATAAACCTCTAAATGGAATGGAATGAAAATCCTGCACAGTCTTCCGTGGTAATGACCAGTCTCCTAGCGGAGGAAGTTGAAGATCTTAACTTAATACCATCCGACCTTCCTCTGTCCCTTGCATTCCTGAACCTCTCACTTTGTCATGCACATTCTAACGTGCTATGTCACACTGCCAAGTCACAATTTGCACTTCCCCGCGCCTGCCAAACTCCAAATCATACTCCCAACTCACACCTTACACTCTACAATTCCTCCCGCAATATACAGTCTTTCATTCTTTGTGCTGCTTCTGCATCTTGCATCCTTTCTCCCATTCAATCGCACTCGTCACTCATCTTTTATCCCCCAATCTACAGCTCACTGCCTCTTTCCGGACAACCGCTTCCTCTCTGCTTTCTGGCTCACTGCTCCCCCTGACCACATGCTCCATCTACTTTCTGTACCTCTGCTCGCTCTCAGATTTATGGCCCACTGCATCACTACTTCCTCTGCACTGCTTCCTCCTCTAACCAACTGCTCTCCCTCTGCTTTCTTGCCTATCATGTCACATCTCACCCATCACTCTTCCTCTCTCTCCTTTCCCTTTCATAGTGTGACAATTTTTTAAAAATGTAGATTTTGACCATGATCCTCAAAGAATTGGACATTTAAGCCGAGGATATGCTATTTTTAGATAACCCATTTTTGGAAATGAGCAGGTCACCATATTCTGAAAAGGCGACCTTCGCATTTACACAAGGATGAGCTGTTGTGCAAATTGTGCGCTGGACAGCTGCCTTAAATAGGATTCTGTGTTGTTTGACAGAAGTGTAATTATTTGTGGCGGAATTGACCGTAGTAAATTTTGCCGCAAATAGATTTGCACTTCAGCCAAACAACCCAAAATGTACCACCAACCCACCCCCTCCCTTAGTTAATGCTTGGTCGCTGCCACTTCCCCTCCAACCCTGCGGTGTCAGATCAGTCCCTCTAACGCAGTACAGATCTGATGCTGCAGGGTCCCTTTATAGTTTTTTTTGTTTTTGTTTTCAGACCCCCTACCTCCAATTTTGAGAAAGCGGGGGACACCTCTGCCACCCCCAGGGCCAAAATACTGAACATTAGGAGCGGGTGAAACCCCCGCAACTCCTACATTTTCGGTATTTATAAAAATTGATCGAATGGTACTGGCAAAATAGGTCAAATTGTACCATTTGATCGATTTCAAAATCGTTATTACCTTGAATAGAAGCGCTCCCCCAACACTGTTCTGCAAACTCCCAGCGCATCCACTGTAAAATGCAACCCAAAAAACGGATTTCTATCCTGTTTGAGGAACAGAAATGCAAGCGACATAGCAGCAGTTCATACCTTAAAAAAATGCATGACCAGGTCAAGAAAGACCCTGGGGGTCATTATGAGGTTGCCGGTCCAGAAACAAAGGTACTGGTAAACTTGCTGCTACTGTTGTTTCCAGACCAGCAAGCTACGAGTTCTGTGAGCGGGTGCCTTTCAGCCGCCAGGTCTGACCTGGCGGGCAGAACGGCACCCGCTCGCACACCTTGACGGATGCACCGGCACTGTTGCACAGAGTGCCGGTGCATCTGTCCTCCACATTCCCATTGAGTCCAATGGGACTCGATGGGAATGGGGATTTTCTTTTTTCCAGCGTCTGGCCGGAGGGAGCGCCAGAAAAAGAAATGACTCCAGCAAGGCTACCGCCGGACTTGTAATGAAGCCCCTGTCATGCATTGGCACCCCCATCTCCTGTGTGCGTAGAGTTGCCTACAATTTCTGCACATTTAAAAGTGCATCTTGCGTGGAAATTTAGGATGCGCTTTTAAATTGGCAGAAACGCCCCCTGATTTACTCAGAGGTGAAAAAGGCCATCTGAATGGGCGCGCATATAAAATCCACAAGGGACACCTGAATGGGCACATTTTAATAGGTAAGATGCTGCTGCTAAAGATGTTCCTTTTGTCTCCTTGCAGGTTCTGCTTCTCCGAGGGAATAGCTGGACACCGTGAGCGTCACATTGCAAGCTGCAAAGTAACACGAAGCATGTTCTGCAGTCATGGTGTGGTTTATATAGCCCAGATAAAGTAGTACCAGGGAAAAGTAGTTCCAGGCCTGCCACACCCAAAACACTAGACCGCATAGCTTAGTTCTTAGGAACCAAGCTATGTGGATGCCTCCATGTTGGCTGACAATACAATAAAGTAGTTCCCAAGCACATTGTTGTTCATGGTGTATGAGCCTTTCGCCTTAGGCGCCAGGACTGGCCCCATGAGGGCTTTTGAAGAGGATGCCAGGCTCTAGAGGCCCGAGTCCTGACTCCACCTGGCCAATGGGTTTGCCAGAGTGGGTTTTGAGCGAGGGTCGTGACAGCACTCCCCTCCTAAACCCCCCTCCCATGGTGTTCCTTCTGTCTGGCCCCGGTTCGGTTTTGAAGTTCCGATGGAATTTCCTGATTAGATGTGGTTCGTGGATATTCTCACTGGGCTCCCAGGATCTATCTTGTGGTCCAAATCCTTTCCAATCGACGAGATAATATAGCTTGGTCCTAGAGTATTTAGAGTCCAAGATATCTGTGACTTCGAATTCTGGTTCTCTGTCAACAAGTATGGGCTTCGGTGGTGTCCCAATCCGTGTGCCGGGTCTCATTGGTTTCAGGAGGAACACATGGAATACCGGGTGGATGTGTACATTAGGTGGTAAATCCAGTTTCAGGGCTGCTGGGTTGATAATTGCCTTAATGGTATAGGGTCCTAAGAATCTGGAATGAAAGGTCCGGGTTCCCTTGATGGGTACGAATTTAGCGGCTAACCAAACTTTGTCTTCTACTTGATAATCGGGGGGCTTTTTCCAGTGTTGGTCGGCGAATCTCTGTTGTTTTTCTTTGGCATGAATAAGGTGTTCCTTTGCCCTTTTGAAAGCCTGAGTAATGGTTGTGTGTAGAGTCTTTACCGCTGGCATTTCCAAACTGGCTGGAAGGTCTAGTTCAGGAGGTACGTGGATGTCTGCCATGAAGGGTATAGAAGGGCGTTTGTCCCGTGCTTGAATGCAAAGAATTGTTATATGCATATTCGGCTATCCATAGTAGGTCTTTCCAATTCCTTTGTTCGTGGTGCAGCATGCACCGTAAATATTGCTCGAGTGTCTGATTGATTCTCTCGGTTTGGCCGTCCGTTTGGGGATGGTGACTGGTAGATAGCCGAACGTCGATCTGCGCCATTGCACAGCATTTTTTCCAGAAGTTTGAAACAAACTGGCTGCCTCGATCAGAGACCAGAACCGAAGGGAAGCCATGTAGCTTAACCACACCCTCCAGGAACACTTTTGCTAAAGTGGCTGCGTCTGGGAGGCCTTTGAGAGGAATAAAATGGGCCATCTTCGAGAATAAGTCCACAACTACAAGGATGGTGTTGAACCCTTGGCTTGGAGGTAGATCAGTGATGAAGTCAAGGGAAAGAGTGTGCCATGGAACTGGAGGAATGTCCAATGGTTGTAGGAGACCAGATGGTTTTTGTTTCTGTGATTTATTTTGTGCGCAGACACCGCAGGACTAAATATACTGAATGATGTCCTTACGCCAGTAGGCCACCAAAAGTTCTTTCACCTTAGCTAGGGTTTTGGCGATCACAGGATGCCCTTCGATCAGTGAATTGTGATAATTTGAAATAATATGCTGTTGTAATTCCTTCTTGGGTACATATCGGTGATCCCTAAAAAAGGGTAGGTGGTCCTTGATGGTATATTGTTCTCCTTGAGTTTGCCAGGCGAGGTAGGCATCAGGATTCATTGTCCGTTGTATTTCTTTTCATAGTTCTGCTTGTGTTAAGGCTGTCGTGATACCCAAGAGTTCCTCTTCAGGTATAATAGGTACTGGGTCTGGAGTTGTATATACTATTTCATCTATGCCCATGCGAGATAAGGCATTTGCCTTTCCGTTTCCGACTCCTGGTCGAAATGTGATTACATAATCATATTCGGCGAAAAGAAAGGGCCCAAGGCCCACTGTAATTGGTGCGAGGACTGGGCCTTGGCTGTTTTGAGATATTGCAGGTTTTGGTGGTCTGTGATGACTGTAATGGTGTGTCTGGCCCCCAGAAGGTAGTGTCTCCGGCTTTAAAGGCGGATTTGATAGCCGGGAGTTCCTTGTCCGTGATGGCATAATTAATCTCTGGAGGTGAGAACATTTTCAACCAGAAGGCCACAGGATGTAGCTGGCCGGTTTCCGGGTCTCTCTGTGAAAGGACAATCCGCATTGTGAGACTGGACGCATCAGTTTCAACGACATAATGGAGGTCTGGACAAGGATGTCACAGGAATGGAGCAGAGGTAAACCTTTGTTTAAGTTCCTGAAAGGCTTCTTCTGCTTCTTCGGTCCAAGCAAACTTTTTATTGTTTTTTTCGTAATAGTACTGTGATTGGGTGCACAACCTGAGAGAAGTCTGGGATGAACCGGCGGTAGAAGTTCGCAAAGCCCAGCATGCTTTGTACCCCTTTCAGAGACATCGGTGAAGGCCATTTCAGAATGGCATCTACCTTGTGCACGTCCATTCTGATGCCTCCTGGAGTAAGGATAAAACCAAGACATTCTACTTCGGTGACGTGAAAATAGCATTTTTCAAGCTTTGCAAACAAGTGATGTTGACAGAGCTTGTTGAGGACTGAACGAACGTGCCTGACATGATCTTGTTCCGAAGCTGAATATACTAAGATGTTGTCTATGTACACTAAGGCGCACACATCAATTAACTCCCTTAAGACGTAATTCATGAAATATTGGAATGCCGCAGGAGTGTTGCATAACCCGAAGAGCCTGACTTGATATGCAAACAAGCCATACTTAGTACAGAAGCCGGTTTTCCATTAATCTCCTTTTCTGACTCGGACCAGGTGGTGCGCTCCTCGAAGGTCCAATTTGGTATAAATGTGGGGATCTTTAACTTGGTCTAGCATCTCAGGGATAAGTGGCAAGGGGTAGCGGTTCTTCACGGTGATCTGGTTCAATGCACGGTAGTCAATACAGGTTCTCAAGTATCCTTCCTTTTTCGGTATGAAGAACAAAGGACTGGCTGCGGGGGACTTCGAAGGACGGATAAATCCGTTTGCAAGGTACTGGTCTAAATAGGATTTCAAATGAAGGTTTTCTGGTTCTGTGAGAGCGTAGATCCTGCCGCAAGGGATTTGTGCACCAGGAACAAGGTCGATCTGACAGTCATAGGGCCTGTGCGGCGGCAATGTATTGGCTTGGTCTTTTCGTAAAACATCCTGGAAATCATGATATTCACTTGGCAAGGTATTAGTTGCTCCCAGGGTTGATACTGTCGCTCCCGGAGTCATGGGGATACAGACGTCATAGCAGGCAGGGGAGCAATCACCAGGGAAGGTTAGTTTTCGTGCCCGCCAGTCTATAAAAAGGGTTGTGAGCAACCAACCATGGCATCCCTAGTATTAGCCTAAACTGAGGTGCCTTGATGAGATCGAATGAAATAGACTCCCGATGTCCGTCCTGACAGCAAGGTTACCCTGGCTGTGCACTGGGTTACTGGCCCGAAAGCGATTTCTGTCCCATCCATGGTGGTTACCTTGTCCATAGTTGGCTTAGAACACAAAGGAAGCCCCATCTCTGCTGCTAGTTCTTGATCAATATCATTTCCAACTGCTCCGCTATCGATGTATGGTTCAACGGCATGCATTCTTGACGACTGTTGGTGGTTAATTAAGATCACTGGTATTGCAAAGTGTGAGGTCAGCAGCTCTTTCTTCTCACTCGACAAACTGACCTCTACGTTTGTCGAGCTTGGTAGTTTCCCGATTCCTTAGCTT
Source organism: Ambystoma mexicanum (assembly GCF_040938575.1). Classification (NCBI taxonomy): domain Eukaryota; kingdom Metazoa; phylum Chordata; class Amphibia; order Caudata; family Ambystomatidae; genus Ambystoma; species Ambystoma mexicanum. The sequence goes on along the minus strand of NC_090941.1, from coordinate 844,495,790 downwards.
CATCCTTCTCTGTGGCCAGACTGTTCTTCTTGGGGGTTTTACTGGACAGTCCTTCAGGAAATGTCCTGGTTCCCCACAATACAAACAAAGCTGTTGTCTTCTTTTGGCCCGCTCTTGTTTTGTTAATAGGAGGCCGTATCCCTCCAATCTGCATGAGTTCTACAGCATTTTCAGGTACATGGGGTGAGTCTTCCCTTGGTCGAACATACACGGTCCAAGGGTCCGTTTTAGACCGGTCTACCTTTCGGTCCTGCAACCGGTGGTCTAGCTACACAACCAGATTTATGAATTCTGCACAGTCTCTGGGTTGATCAACCACCTGGGCTAAAACGTCCTTTAATTTGCCTCGTAAGCCTCGATGGAATAACGTGGTTCTTTTGTTTTCTGGCCACCTAGCTTCGGCAACAAGTCTGTTGAAGGTAGCAATGTACGTTAACAAGTCCTGATTCCCCTTTCCGAGGGACAAGAGTTCATTGTCTACTGCTTGTTCCTGGGTATGGCGAGCAAAAAGTTTTTCCATTTCTCTCTGGAACCCCCCAAAGTCATGTAATAGAGGATCGTAATGGGTTACCAACGGCACTGACCAATCTGCTGCACTACCACTCAGGTATGATAAGACAAAAGCTACCCGAGCTTGGTCGTTTGGAAATGCTCCAGGCCTACAAAGAAAATTAAGGCGGCACTGATTGATGAATGCCACATACTTCTGTGGGTCGCCGGAGAACCTTTCTGGTGGTGCCAGGGGCACTGTTCTATGTAAAGTGATCTGTACCACAGTGGGTGGTATGGCGGGGTTTTGCATTGTTGGATTGCTTCCAGGTAGAGACGTCTGTCCTGCCTGTGATTGCAAGTATTGCCTGCTAATCTCTTCAGTGCGTTCTTTGGTCACTATTAGGTCTCTCCGGAGGGCAGTCTCTTGTCGGGCAGAATGAACCTCAGCACGAAGCTCTCCTAGAAATTGGGCCAATTGGTCCATTTCTGATGTCTCCATGGCGCCCAGGTGGATTTGTTATGGTAGGCTTCGTGTTCTGTTACGCTCACCTGGCATCCACAGGGACGCCACCCAGCGGGTTACTCGCTGGTATGCTTCTCAGCTTTGCCCTGATGTGGTCTGCGGGGAAGGTTCTGCCTTGTGGTAGAATTAGGCGTGCTCTCCATCCTGCCTTCTTTGTAGGGGCGCAATGTCTTTCATGGGCGAGTGCGGTCCAGTTACTTCACTGACGCCGGCCCGTTTGATATTGTTCAGGTAGGTCTTATTGCTGTTCTTTAGTTTTGTTGCTATCCTGCATGCATTTCTTTGTTTAAAATGTATCTTTTTTCTCCTTTAGGTATACAGAGCTTCAGCGCAGCGAACTGGCTTGGTTGAACCCCACTGGTAAATGATGGCGCATTAAAAGCGCTATGATGTGGTAAGTAAGCGCTATGCGCAGTGCTGCAAAGTCTTGCCTTTGCTAACCTGCGTTTTCCTTCCTTCTAGGTCGCAGTGTTCTTCAGCGTGAGTGGAATGACTTGAGTGGTGCTAGCCGAGAGGCGACCAGCCAGGTAAGCCTTTTGAGCAGTTTGTAATTTGTAAATGTCTCTACAGCTTTCTTTAATGTTGCCTCTATCTTCCTCTTTCAGGTCGTTCTGTTCGGGAGGCGTGCAGATTCAAGGAAGCTGTTCTCAGTAGCTGAGAGTGTTTAAAGATGAAGACTGGAGGTAAGATGCTGCTGCTAATGAGGTTCCTTTCGTCTCCTTGCAGGTTTCTGCTTCTCCGAGGTTCGAGGGAATAGCTGGACACGGTGAGCGTCACGTTGCAAGCTGCAAAGTAACACAAAGCATGTTCTGCAGTCAGGGTGTGGTTTATATAGCCCAGGAAAAGTAGTACCAGGGAAAGTAGTTCCAGGCCTGCCACACCCAAAACACTAGACCGCATAGCTGGGTTCCTAAGAACCCAGCTATGTGGATGCCTCCATGTTGGCTGACAATACAATAAAGTAGTTCCCAAGCACATTGTTGTTCATGGTGGCGCCAGGACTGGCCCCATGAGGTCTTTTGAAGAGGATGACAGGCTCTAGAGGCCTGAGTCCTGACTCCACCTGGCCAATGGGTTTGCCAGAGGGGGATTTGAGCGAGGGTTGCTCATCAGAATGCTCTCGCTCAGGAGAATCAATTAATTTACATCTCAGCACAACACAAGATGTGTGATACAGATTCTCTTTTGCTCTGTGATACGTTTAAACAAAATTATATTCCCAGCTCAGATTAACAGGCACACTGGTTCGAACGTTAGGATATATGAATCAATGGCACATGCCGTTTCAGCACGAAAATATCCATGGCTAATTTCACCGTGAACATTTTTTTTTTATTACTTTCTATGACCCTTCGTTCAAACTTTATAAACCGAAATAGGATTCCATGTGTGAAATTCAAAAGGCAGTTTTTTTTTAACTTTAACAAAATATTAAAACTGAAAGAGACCTCCGAGCATTCTTAGGGTTAATCGGTTATTACCGTAGGTTTATCCCTAACTTCTCGGACAGGATATCTAGTCTGACAGACAAATTAAAGAATGCTGAACCCCAGAAAATTAATTGGACTGACGATGTATGTTACAACAACCTAAAACAAACCCTGTGCCTGAACCCGATCCTAAAGGTAGTAGATTTCTCGGAGGAGTTTGTGTTATAGACGCCTCCCTTATAGGACTAGGAGCAGTCGTGTCACAAATTTGCGACGGATTGGAACATCCTATTTTATTTACTAGTTGCAAAACTCTTCCAACGTGAAAATAATTACTCTGTGCTAGAATTAGAGGCCCTTGCCATCATGTGAGCTATTACCCACCTTAGCTCCAAGGAAGGAAGTTCACACTCGTCACGGATCATTCTCCACTAATTGATTATGGAAGACTTTTGAATCTGCACAGGGCTTTCCTTGCAGAACCACTTTGATTTCCTAATTCTTCATCACTCTTCAGATTTGTCACCTTTCAGCTGGATACCTAACAGAGACTTTCGAATTAGCAACAAAGTGGTGCCGGAACACTCTGTCTGCAGTATCGTATCTTGGCTTCAAAGTTCAATCCTCATCTGCTCTTCAATTGTATTCGCGTTGCTTGCCACATACACTGCTCTCTTCAGGTTTCACGATACAATGTTGCCGCTTACAACCTTGGCTTCAACACAGACCAGTCTGGTATCAGTCTCTCCAACTCACCGGCTGTGCTGACTTCACTGGTGTCGCTTTGTTGTAGTAGTCAAGGACATAAGCACAGTGGCAAGCCTCTCTGCCTTGGCTATCGACACAGGAGAGCCCCGGATACCTCAGAGATACAATGCAGAATTCTTCAGCTTTCTTGGTCTTACGCTTCCTATTCTCCAAGGTTCATGAAAGTAATGGTCTTTCATTGAAAAGGTCAAGGGCACCTCCCTCCTTGCAATCCTCTTCGGTTTTGCTGCGTATTAAACTGCCATCTTGAAACTGCGCTTCCTTGTGTGCTTTGCCTTGCTCAGAGTGGGCTTTCGTGCCCCGCCTTTTATCCATGTGGGGAAGTGTAATGGAAGTCAGGTGTGTGTAATGGTCAGCAGTAATTGCTTGACCATTCGATTGGGACATGTCAGGTATACAGCTTGGGTGTCAGTCCATTTCTTCTTGTAATGAGCTGTCTGTGAGGAAATGTTCGTGTTTTGAGTTCCTAAGTATCCTACTTGGTAGGATGGGGTAAAGGTGTTACAAGGAAGGGGATACCGCGTCTCACCATCCGGTGTCCCACTCCCACTCCCTGACGACCCCTCACCCAGGTGAGCCTCCAGCACTGGTCCAACCCCAGGAACTGGATCCAAAAGCGATGGCTGTGTCCTGGACACTTGGATGGCAGATCCCAGGGGCTAGCGGGTGAGACACCCTCAGGTGTCTCACAGTGATTACAGCAGACCGTGTTAAGTGTTTCTTTATGGAAAGGCCTGGCAGGTCAAAAGATCAGATTATGTGGAAGAAGGCCTGCTGAAGAGAGCCTATTTCTTGTGTATTTAAGGATGTTTAGCCTAAACCCAGAGACAGATGGAAGTTTTAAATGGGGAGCATTTGTTTTACTTGCAAGGCCTGGTTCCTGAGAAATAACTCCAGCTTATAAGATGTTATGGTCAGCTACAAAGCCAGTGTTCACGTTTTTCTCATGGGAAAGCAAGCCACCACCATGCCTATTACTGTGTTGGTGTAGCTGGAGGGTTGGAGGGGAATGCCATTTGCCCTAGGTTGATTTCATTCCCAAATGCAACCCTTTAAGTAATTTTCGCCATTGCAATTGTCACTTTAATATCTCTGTATGTTTCTTTATACAAAGCTAATTCTCGGTTATGTAAAGAAACATATACGCAATGCAGAGCCTAATTCAGTTTTGATTCCTATGAAATGCTGTGATTTTCATCCCACATTGGACTGGTCTCCAATTAACAAAGGAATGCTGTATTTTTCCATGTAACAAAATATATCTCTTTTCTGGACCCCAGCTTGGGTCTCTAGGCCCAGCAGGCACGGGACCCATGTCTGGGCATGCCCGCCCCACTCAGGGTGATAGCACAACAAAAGAATTTATGGCTGGAAGTTTTAGAATAAATATTAATCTCTGGCATCGCTCTGAGCAACCCTCCAGTCCATTGTTCTTCGCCTGGCATGCTGTTAAATAAAGGGGGAAGGACCATATGCAAATCAGGCTGGCCCCACCCCCAACTGCACTATACCACAGATTGTCTGTGATAGCGCACTTCTGTACACCAAGTGCTGGTGAGTGGCTCAGGAATCATGCACAATGTGTTGTTACATAGATTAAAACTGATTTATCCACATACATCAGAATGCCCCCTTCACCAAAACGCAGTGTTTAGTCATGTACCTTGGTGCAGAGCCTGGTCACTTTGCAAAGGAATATGAGTACATGTAAATTTAGCAGGTAGGAGAAAAAATATCAATGCACTAGGCAGCGTAGACTAAAAGAGCTCTTACATGCAATATTCTACAATTCTAGCCCCAACTTACACAGAAGACATGGCTGCTACACAATGGCTGATCCTAGGCACTCACCAGCCGGTCTGCATATTTTCAAAGAGATTGTATGCTTCTTCTCTGTGTTGCAGGTCCTCCTCTTTCACTTTACTCGCTGTTTTACCTTGGGGTGGAGGGAGTGGAATGTTGTATAATTTTGGTGGTCACAAAAAATATTTATCAGTTTATGGTCCCCATCCTTATATGTGGGGGGGACACAACTTCATAGGCCGTACTTTGGAATGGTGGCCTAAAAGACTACAGGAAGCCCTGCTAAGGGATCCAGCAGCCCAAGGGCCAGAGCAGCAGACATGTAATCATGAGAAAACTCAATTCCACAAACCTGCAGTGTTCACAACTGACACAGAGGAATTATTGGAAGCTTGCCTGAGAGAGCGGATGGTTAGAAACCTTGAGCTCTAGCACCCAGAGTGCCGCACAATCCCCGGCAGAGCTGGTCAATATGCAGGAAGGAATTTGAAGGTGGAGCGGCACGCCACAAAAGATTTTCTAACCTTGCAGAACCTCATTAAAGGCAATGAAGACTATCAGACTAATCAGCCAATACGAAAACTACAAACTAATAAGGAGACTCCCAATGGAATACTCAATCAGGTTTGAGAATTCAAACAAAGATGGGGACTCACCGATTAGGGATGACATTAGAAGCATTGACCCTACTTAGGGGCTAAAAAAGGGATTGGAAAACTACAGAAGACGAGGGAGACGTGCTTACTCGTCCTTTCCTGAAGTAATGAGAGATTCCTGGAGCAAAGAATCACAATGGTACTACTGCCTCACCCAGTGTCACAATCTCGAGTGGCTCAGGTCCTGCAGATATCCCTTCCATGGTCATCCAGCCGAGAGGTGCTCACAGGTAGAGAACACCCTCAGAGGCTAGCGGTACAGAGTAACAAAGTTGTTTCAAAATGGTGGATCAAAGTTTTCAACCCTGGTTCCAGACTGGGAAGGGTAAGTAGCTAGCCAATCAGGAAAGGGGGAAGAGTGGACAAACAAAGCCTTGTAATCTTAAAGAAGGGAGGTGAAACAGCTGAGAGAAAGGAGTAGAACCACAATAAACTAGGGAAGTGGAGGACCGATCACATGGGTTATTGGCCAATCAGAAATGTATAGACTTATAAAAGGGAGCAGGAAAGAACATGAATTGGCACAGCTAGGGCAGCAGTCAAGAGAACAGATGGTGCAGCCAGATAGCTAAAGAGGGGAGGTGCCCAGAGCCTGCTTGGGGCTGTGACTCAGCAGCTGTAAAGAGTTAGCATCCAAGGAAGGAAGAATAGCACTAGCTTGCTGAGGTCTCTCACGCTCAGACCTGGACAGAAATCAGGGAAAGCAGAAAAGTTATCAAGACATACCTCGGAACCATTAAGTACATTTATTTCTGTTCAAATTAGGTTTAAGGTGGACACTATTTATTTATTTATTTATTTGCATTTGTTTAGCGCACAGGCAGCCCAGAGGGCATCGTGGCGCTTGTTACAGATATGAAAATGACTTGTTGTACATACAGTGAAGTCATTACTTAGTTGCAAGAGAAGAATAGTAGTTACAGGAGAGGAGGAGAAGAGAGGAGAGGAGGAGGAGAGAGTAAACGACACGAAGGAAGAGGAATTAGTTAAACAAGGTGGTTTTCAGTTTTTTTCGGAAGGCAGTGAGAGAGGTTTCTGCTCTGAGCGTGCTAGGTAGTGCGTTCCATAGCTTCGGGGCAATGTAGGGGAAGCTCATTCCACCTGCTCTATCTCGTTTGATGCGTGGGACCCTAAGTTGGTTGGTGTGGCATTGCCTAGTTGGTCTGCTGGAGTGAGATCTGGCTAGCGTATCAGACAGGTATGAGGGTGCAGACAGGTTGATACATTTGTGTTTGGTGGTAAGTATTTTGAATGTAATGCGCTCTTTGACAGGTAGCCAGTGTGCTGCCTTTCTGGCTTGCGCTATGTGGTCCCTTTTTGGTATATTGAGAGCTGCTCTTAGTGCATTATTCTGTGTTGTTTGGAGTTTATTGAGATTGGAGTTGGAGGTGCCAGCCAATAGCGCATATACAATAATCTAGTTTGGCTCCAATGGTGGCTCTGGCAATAGAAAGGCAATTATCTTTGGTTAGGAAAGGTTTGATGGCATTAATGAGCTTAGTGCTCAGGGCTGAGGCAGAAACAATGGAGTTGACTTGCTTGTCCATGGAGAGTGAGGCGTCAATGTGGACTCGTAGTGTTTTAACAGAAGGTAGAACTGGGATGACACAATTGTCTATGCAGAAGTTGGTGTAGAGTGGGTCGAGGTTCGTGAGAGTGGATTTTTGACCAAGGATAAGAATTTCGGTCTTATCTCCTTTAAGACATAGGCCGTTCGTGGCCATCCATGCTTGAATGGTGGCGTATATATTCTGGAGGGTGGCTGCGTCCTGATGGTAGAGTCCTGTGAGCGGGAGGAGTACTTGGGTATCGTCAGCGTAGTTGGTGTATGTGATACCAAGTGCGTCCAGTTTATCAAAGAGAGGTTTCGTAAAAAGATTATAGAGGGTAGGAGCTGTACATGAGCCCTGAGGAACTCCATACCTGATGGTGGTAGGCTCTGGTTAGCTACATTGGAAAACACTTTCATCACTCTTCCTTCGAGGAAGGAGGTGATCCAGTTTGTGGCTTGTATGGAGAAATGTGCGGCCTGAGTGAGATGGTTCGTGAGGATGGCATGATCGACTAAATCAAATGCCGCCAAGAGGTCTAGGAGGAGCAGAAGGGCCGGCTTGCCTTTATCTAAAATTAGGGTAATTTGGTTCTTCAGATCTAGTAAAGCGGTTTCAGTGCCATGACCTTTGCGGAATCCGGACTGCCTTTTACCTAGGACAGCGTTGTTTTCCAGGTAGGACTGTATCTGCATGTGTGCAGCTTTATCTAAGATTTTTCGAAGAAATGGGACGGTAGTTGTTAGGTTGGGCAGGGTCCAGGGTTGGTTTCTTTACGAGCGGGCGCACCCACGCCTCTTTAAGGCCGTTAGGGACTTTGCCCGTCTTCAATGAGGCGTTGATGAATGCTGTGATGATCGGTGTGAGGGGTGCCGCACACTCTTTAATGATGTTGGGGGGGCATATATCGCCTTTACATTGAGATGGTTTGAGCTGTTTGAGGATGTGGAGAGCATCTGATTCGGTGATTGGAGATTGAGAAAAATTGAATTTGGAGGTGTGCTTATCTTTAGCGGTATTGATGGAGAGGGTCTGTTGGGGGTGCAGAGCCGTGAAGTGTTCTGCTATTTTATTTTGAAGAAGGTCTATTTTGTTTAGCATTGCTGTTTGGATGCTCTTGCACCAGGCTTCATCCTTAACAATCTCATCTGTACAGATTGGGGGGACGGTGAGCTCTTTAAAGATGATGAAAAGCTCTTTTGAGTGGGAGTTGGCTTCCAAGATACGTTTATTGTAGGTTTCTGGCTTCGCCTTAAATATGGCATTTTTGTATTTTTTGAAATACAAAGAAAGTCTACTTTGGTGGCATCACAGGGATTGGCCTGCCATGTTTTGAGGGCTTGGCGCTTGCATTAATAAGTCCTCCGTGAACCATGAGTTGGTGTGAAACGATTTTTTTTCTTTTTTGTTTTCAAGAGGAGCTGCAGCGTTGATGGCATGGGTGAGGGTGTCTTTGAAGATCTTTGCTAGAATGTTGCGGTCAGAGGAGAAAGGAGGTGCTAAGCAGGGGTTGTTGAGAAAGGGACGTATATTGTCTGCTGTAAGTTTTTTGGCACTTCTGGCTAGCTTGGCCGGTGCGGGTATAAGTGGTTTGAGGTATAAGGATATGGGGATGCAGAATTGAAGGCAGTTGTGATCAGACCATGGAAGGGCTGTGTTGGAGTTGAGGGTGGAGCCACAGTTGTGATCTGCCACCCAATCTAAGATACGGCCTTTATTATGGGTCGGGGCAGTAACTATCTGAGTGAATCCTAGATCTGTGAGGTTTCTTGCAAGAGTGGTAGCTGCTTTATCGAGTTTATCATTGTATCCAAGGTTTAGGTCTCCTAGAAGCATTGTTTTGGAAGTTTGTTTGATATTTTTTCCAAGGAGATGGTTGACTATGCCTGTGAAGTTATTGACAGGGCCTGGAGGTCTATATATGACATGAATGTTTACTGTACCTTTAGGGGAGAGGGTAAGTTTGGCTGAGAGAATGTCAGTGGTGTCTTACCCGGTGGTGGGAGTCTGTCTTAAGGCTAGGGTGTCTTTAAAAATGAGTGCGACCCCACCTCCCGTTTTAGCTAATCTGTCCTGTTTTAAGATTGAGTAACCTGACGGTACAGCTAGGCTGATAGTAGGGCAGAGGCAGAATGCAACCATGTTTCTGTTATGGCTAACATATCTAAGTCTTGGCTGGTAATAATATCATTGACTTCTAAAGCGTGGGCGTTGAGTGAGCGAACATTTAATAGAGCACATTTAAGGTGTTGGAGCTTTTTTGATTGTGGTGGCTTGAGGTCGGTAATTGGAATGAGCTTTTTGGTAGTGTGAGTAGGCTTATTAGGCATGTGATGTCTGGGAGGAGCGAGCGTCGGAGCCCTGTTTAGGCGCTTGTGGGTAATAGTGTATGGCAGGCGGCAGGTCTTAACGTGAGTGCGTGAACCTAGGCGTGAGTTCCTAAGTGTTACCTGCATGGGTGTGGAGAGGAATGCTAAAGGGAATGAGCGTGTTCTGAGTCTGTGCTGCCTGAGTATGATCTCGGGCATTTTGGGGGGAGTAGCGTGTGTGGTGGTGTGCCTTAGTTCCATGATATGGCTATTGGGTTGCCCCATGGGCACGAGGTAGGCAATACTACTAGTAAGTAAGATGTAGACTAAACCTATGAGGATGTACAGTGTGTGGGCGGTGTACATATTGAGATAGGACAGCGAGAGCTGGGATGCTATATGGGTTAGACAACAAAAGACACAACACAATATCACAGTGGTCTCTAAGCGACCATAAGGCACAACACAATAGCACAGTGGTCTCTAAGCGACCATAAGGCACAACACAATAGCACAGTGGTCTCTAAGCGACCATAAGGCACAACACAATATCACAGTGGTCTCTAAGCGACCATAAGGCACAACACAGTTGCATAGTAGTCTCTGACGACCATAAGGCACAACACAACAACACAGTGGTCTCTAAGCGACCAAAGGCACAACACATAGCGCGAGTAGTGTGGATATCAACTACACATACGGGCTAAATGTAGATATCAAATGGCCAGGCATATAGGTGCTAAATGCAGTTATCAATTGGCAAGGCACATATGGGCTAGATGCAGCTATCAAATGGCAAGGGACATATGGGCTAAATGCAATTGTTAAATGGCAAGGCACATATGGGCTAAATGCAGTTATCAGATGGCAAGGCACATATGGGCTAGATGCAGCTATCAAATGGCAAGGGACATATGGGCTAAATGCAATTGTTAAATGGCAAGGCACATATGGGCTGAATGCAGTTATCAGATGGGAAGGCACATATGGGATGAATGCAGTTATCAGATGGCAAGGCACATATGGGCTAATGCAGTTATGAAATGGTAAGGCACATATAGGCTAGATGCAGTTATTAAATGGCTATGCACATGCGGGCAAGATGCAATTATCTGGTGGCAAGGCACAAGCACATATATACAAGGGGCACATTAGGCAGCCCAGGGCCTGCAAAATAGGCTGGTATACGTATGCAGCTCAGGGCAGATACAATATAAGTCAGCTGGGTGGCCAAGCAGGATCAGGGTGAATGGCGCTGGGTAGAAGGTACAAAGTTAGCAGGTTAGCCAGTACTGACGTACCTGTTGTAGTATGAGTACTTGCAAGGGTCCATACTGGGCTGATGATCCTACAGGCTGGGGAGAGTGCAGAACTGCAAGGGGTCCAATGCTGCCGGTGTTGGGGATTTGCGAGGCTCAACCTCGTTGTGCAGCACAATTAGCTACTTTCTTTCATTGCCTTCTCCCGTGGGTCGGTGCTCATCTGGCCGTAGGCGGCCATATTGGAGGGGACTGCGCTTCGTGTGTGATCGTTTATAACGCAGAGGGCGTGCAACTTCACAGCTCTATTGGTGTAGGCAATCTCCAGTACTTGTGGGCAATAGTTGAATGTGAGCGAGTGAATAGTTAAGGGGATTTAACTCGTACGTATAGCCAGGAGCTTACCTTACAGGCCAGCATAGAGAAGGATGAAAGGATGTTGCTCCTGCTTCACTGGTTTGCTCTGTCGTAGCTGCGACCCCTCTTAGGTGCAGATCAGAGAGTAGAGAATGGAACTTGGCGAGTTTGGACCAGGTCGCTAACCCTACGCGAAACAGACGCTGAACAGGCCTTTGTATGGCCTTAGTAAGCGCCGCCGGAGTTTCCGCCTGCCGGCGGATGGTTAGGTCCAAAAATGCTGGATTTTCGAGGATCAGCCTCGTTGTGGCGCCGCGAAGCGGCGGGCATGTGGGGGTCAGGCAGGGTGGTGAGACAAGGTCAGGCAGGTCTTGCCTTGTGCATCGGATGTTGCGCTACAGCTAACAGCTGTTTTTCCAGGCTTCTACGATGGGGAAGGTCTCCTGCCCTCTTTCCATGGCGAGGGGGACGAAGTGGGGGTTACAGGGCGGTGAACAGGCCTTAGTATGCGCCGCCGGCGTATCCGCCTGCCAGCGGATGTTTAGGTCCAAAAATGCTGGATTTGCGAGGATCAGCCTCGTTGTGGGGCCGCAAAGCGCCCGGCATGCGGGGGTCAGGCAGGGTGGTGAGACAAGGTCAGGCAGGCTTGGCCTTGTGCATCGGTTATTGCGCTACAGCTAACAGCTGTTTTTCCAGGCTTCTACGATGGGGAAAGGCTCCGGCCCTCTTCCCATGGCGAGGGGGACGAAGTGGGGGTCCAGGGCGCTGAACAGGCCTTTGTATGGCCTTAGTATGCACTGCCGGCGTATCCGCCTGCCGGCGGATGTTTAGGTCCAAAACATGTTAAATCTAGAGCCAGCTCAAAATGCTTTTTTAGGATCCCAAACACACATGACTTCACAGAATTGTAGGATAACCCGAACTCCCCAACCGCAGTCTCTGTTAAATATCAAAAAGCACTCGGAAGAGCATGATATAGCTTTAATGGGCCATCTGATGTAGTGAAGCATTTTTGAGCAGTTTCTATCCCGTTACATCAGCATGGGCTGTAATATAGATTGCATGTTTAAGTTTTTGTTACAGCAGAGAGAAACAGGCCTAGAAGACCTACTTCTAGGTGTGGTTAGAAATCTTGGAATTGCTAACCAGTGAACTGGATTGAACCAGATTTATATCAATGCGATAGTCCCCCTGAAATTAGTGGCATCTCATGGATTCAAGTTCCATCCACGGAAAGTGGAAGACTGTGGGTCAGTCAATAACAGAATGAGAACATACTAGCCTGCAGCTTTGTACATGTGATTAGGCTGGCTTCTCTCCACTAGCTTTAAATCAATACTGTTCTTGTTGTGTACAACATAATACAAACAGTCATGTTCTTTTCCAATCACATACCTCGGAAATGTAAAACACCCTACAAAGCTTTCCCCACTATGCAAAGTCCCAAAATACATTAAAAAAGTAAGCTAGCTTACAGATGTCTAAATGAAAAAGGTGAATAAAAGTAGTGTTAAAATGTCAGCATCATGCATCTAAATACATACTTTTTCACAGCCTCTCCGGGAGACAAAGAAGTGACCACAGAACTTCCAGGTTGAGACACGTAGAAGAGTTGCTGTTCATTTCTCTCAGGTGCGATTTTACACTCATGCTCATGACCCCAGATGACAAGGTCCAAGAAATCATCCAAAAACTGCTCAGGGATATAATTGGTGGCACCGTGTTTACTCCTGTTGAGAAGTTAAGAAATTGGTCAGCCCAGTAGAATATCTAGTCATGGGCAAGTTCTCAATCCAGTAAATAAACTTGAACAGATTATGATTATTTTTGCATGCAATTGCTTTTTCATATATTCTATGCAAGATGAACTGTCAAGAACATAGCACCATCAACTGCAACAGGAGAAAGCAAGAGCAAGCCCTGGAGTGGAGAAGAAAGAGGATGAAAGAACCCCCAGAGTACTGGAGGGGGAAACACGAAAGTCTGCCTGAAGAGAGAGTCAATGTGAGACACAAGTTTCAAGGAGAACCAAACAGACCAGGATGGAACCCCGGGACTACAGTCCAGCATACACAAACCATTTCTTTTTAACTACGAACATAGGCAAGGGCCTATGGTAAAAAATACACCAACAGGAGGGGTCAGAAGCCAGCAGCCATCCCTTTTCCTTGGACAAGGCCCAAAGTATCTTTGGTTGCTTTGTATTTTGTTTGCGCAATTGGGAGAGGAAATAAGTTAGAATAAGATTTCTGGACTGAGGACTTCATTTATGTTTAATCATCTTCACATACTGAGAGGCACCCCTTTTTGAACATCATAGCATAAGGCTTAGTATAACTGAATAGGGAAAGAAGAGGTGTTTTCTGAGAGAATAAAAGAAACATTTGAAAATCATGCCGCCTTGTCTGTCCCCTGATCCTGACTTACCGCATGAGTTTAAGATGGCCGTCTTTTCAGCCCCATGTTTAGAAATGTGCACTGACCCTTTAAGAGAAGTTAGTATTTGTGCTCTTTTCGGCAACAAACTTTTTCTTGCCTTGATTGTGTATTGATTTTACGGTGCCTGACTTTGATGCCATCTTTATGAGTTTCAGTGCCGGCTGCACCTTTATTTGACACGGTTGTTTCCACCTTCTTTCCTGCCCCAGATACAGGAGGCTTAGCACTTGATTTGGCCACTGGCTGAACAGCAGGATGTTTGTTTTCCTTCAGCAATGTGGGCAAGTGTGCCACCATTCATTTGAACGCCATGGGTTGCCTCTTGAAATGGCCTTACAGCTGGCTCTTTGGAGATGGGGCTTGCTTGCTTGCTTTGGATCTTACGGGTCCCATTTTGTGGATTTTAGGCAACTCAGTCTCTTCGGGTTCAATTGGTCCCAATCCCCCACTGACTTATGATACTATCTATTTTATTTATATTGCGCTCATACACAGGTGTATGAGCGCAACCAGGCAAAGGGAAGGGGAACAGGGGAGAAAACAATAAACAATCTTACTAGGCCCAGTGACATTGAGAACAAGCAAGTGCATGGGGAAGGTAAGAAGGGGGATAGTGCACAGGAGGGGGAGAAAGTGGAAAGTGCAGAGTATAGGAGAGAAACAAGATAAATAATAAGTTAATAAATAAATAAGGTGATCGCGAACAGTGGTAGTGCAGCCTGTGAGTGGCAAAGTGCAAGGTAAATCAGATAGGGTGTATCTGATAAGCGCAGAGGAAGAATTGGGGCGGGGGGACTGTATTGGTACTGATACAGGCCTCAGTACAAGGGATGGCCAAGAGGCAGTGTGGGGGGTGGCAGGGTGAGCAGGTACCTGGGCCCGAGGACAGGGGGTGGCCAGGTGCGACAGTGCCGAGAGAGAAAACAGATCAACAGTGGAGAAGAGGGGCAGAGGCGAAGAGGAAGGTCTTGAGGAGCTTCCGGAACCGTAGATGGTTCTCCTCAAGTTTCAGGGTGGCAGGAAGGCAGTTCCAAAGGGAGGCCCCAGCCAAAGACCGAGATCTGTCCCCCGCTTGTTTCTTTGAGAAGCGATTGACCCTGAGGGAGGTAGAGGTAGAGGAGCGAAGGGCTCGAGAGGGGAGGTATTTACGGAGGGATAGTTGAAGGTATTTTGGACCCAGGCCCCAGAAAGCCTTGTGGACAATGCAAAGGGTTTTAAATGTAATCCTTGCATCCGCTGGGAGCCAATGAGGGGATTTCAGAGCTGGAGAGATACGATCCCAGGGCTTGAGGCCAGGGACAAGTCTCGCAGTCCATTTCTGGATTAGTTGTAAAGGGCAGAGAGTGGAGGCAGGTAGATTTAGAAGAGGCTGTTACAGGAGTCCAACCTAGAGAGAATCAGAGCTTGGGAGACAGTGAGCTTCTGAGGGAAGGAGAGGAAAGGAAGAGTACCTCTAAGGAGGTGGAGTAAGAAGTTAGACTTTTTAGAGACGTCGTAGATGTGTGCAGAGAAGGAAAGTGTGGAGTCAAAGATGACCCAGAGGTTCTTAGCTTACAGGTAGGGGTAAGAGGAGAGCCAATGGAGGCCGGCCAGAGAGTGAGGAGAAAGGATGGAGAGGGTGTGCCAATGAGGAGGATCTCAGTTTTGTTGACATTTAGACACAGATCATTGGTGGCACACCAATTTTGAATGGCGATTACACAGTCAGAGATGAGGGAAGGAGAGGAGGTGGCTGAGGGAAGCCTGAAAATGAGTTGGGTGTCGTCAGCATAACAATGAGAATTTGAGCAAAAAATGGAAATGCAGTAGGCTAGAGTTGCCAAGTATTGGTTGAAAAGCCAGGGCGAGCGGTTAGACCCCGGGGGAACACCACAGGTAGAGAGAGAGAGATAGAGGATAGGAAGGACCCCAGTTGTACCTGGACGGGTCGATCAGAGAGAAAGGAGGTCAGCCAGGCCAGAGCCTGATCAGTGATACCCAGGTTGTCACGGAGACGATTGAGCAGGGTGGTGTGGTGGACCGTATCGAAAGCAGAGGAGAGATCAAGTAGGATAAGGACAGGGTGAGTGTTAGAGTCAAGGTTGGAGAGCAGGTCTTCACGGATGTTCAGGAGAGAAGTTTCTGTACTTCTGGCAGCACTGAAGCCGGATTGGTGGTCATGGAGAAAGCCGACAGAGTCAGAATGAAGGTTAAGATGAGAGATGGCAAGCTTTTCCAGGAGCTTACCAAAAAAGGGAGTAATGAAAATTGGGCGTTAGTTAGCCGGACAAGAAGGATCGGCTGTGGGTTTCTTGGGGAGAGGGTGCCCGAGGGAGTGCTTCAGAGGGGAGGGGAAAGATCCATATTGACTTGACCTCAATGATCTGCTTCGATGGCTGCAGATTTATGGGCATCCATGGCATACACCATCCATCACCTGCAGTGCTTTTGTTTCAAAGTTTCTGCACACTATGCATATGCATGAATTTTCTGAGCTGTCTTGTGGCAAACACCTGTCGCATTCATAGCATTTGGCAAGTCAGGGGAACCGTATGCTGCATTTAGGGCAATACAAAGACGTTATCTCCATAGAAATACAAGTTGCAGGGGATACAGATCCACATTTGAAAAAAAAAAAATGTCTCTATATGAAACATGTCCGTATGTACTCCCTGATTTGACACTGTGCAGTAGATTCCAGGATCTGTTGATGTAGTCCATCGTAGTTTGGGAACCCTTAATACTCTGGATCTACCACTAGATGGTGGAATATGTACAACATCTGAATCTAAAGTGATTTACACACCCCAGAAACTCTGACACTAGCGTCATGGATATTTTTTCTAGAGGAAATGCTGCCACATATAGTGAACATAGGCATCGTGAAAATGTAAAACTCTGTGTTTGTGACCTGGCTTCTATTGGATTTTTTAATTGTTTTAACAGAGAACAGACCGTGAATTTAAGTTTTTTTTACAGCATGTTTCTAAAAAGCATACGTTGTAAAAAGCACCATTATGTGAAAATATTCATAAGTCTCCATTGGCATTGAATTATTTATAATTATAGTGCCCCCTCAGGAGTCTCCTGCAACCCTGTCACCAAAAGCTGCCCCTGCCACTGGCTGGCAGGACTCGCACAAGTTGAAAGATTGTAGAAAGAAGAAAAAAGTGAGAAGGAACATGGTGGAAGGAACACAGTAAGGGAGCACATTGGCACATAGGGATAGGAGCATGGGGAAGACAACAGCAGAAGGGACAAATGGAAGGACTGAAAAAAGGTGCACCAGTGGAGAGCCATAGGACAAGGGACATAAAAGGGGAGGGCAAAAAGAAGGGTATGGGCGGTGGGAAAGAAAAAAGGGGAAGGGGCACTTGGGTATAACCAGGGCGATAGGCAAGAAGAAGTACCTCAGCAGGAATGGTACAGAGGGAAGTGACACTTGGAGACTAGGCTCAGGAGAAATGGTGCAGGTAAACTGGGAACACAAGAGGGAATGCAGGATGCAAGGAGTTTATCTAAAGCCATCAGATATCTAGGAGTGACATCCTCTGTTACAGCCATTAACGGTCTACTAGCAGACTTTAGTCTCCAGTGCGGCCTCTTATATACCTTGATCTGTCTTATGCTAAGCAATCAGCATCAAGGGCCAAGAGTGGCCATATGCCATGCACTGTCAAAATATACATAGGTGACTCCTCAAGCCCAGCTGTAGCAATCACAAGGCTTAACATGCACTCAAATGGCCATGTTCTTCCATCATATAAGTAGATGAGGCACCAGACCGAGCTACAGCCAATGTAGCCCTAGACATGGCATCATGTAGCCAGGCCTTGTTATTATGAGCCATGTGTGGCCGAATATATGCTTGTGCACTACCATCACATCAAAGCATGACTTCAGATGGTCATATATTTTTCATCACATAAATATGTGAGTTCATTGCCAATAACAGGCAGAAGAGGCCGAGGTGCGGCTTCACAGCCTTGCTAAGCCATCATACACCCAATTGAGGCCTCATGGCCATGCCATGTTAGGCCCGGAAACAAACTCTTAGAACCATGTACTGGCATCATACATTGTGACAGTCAGGGACCTGTCCCAGTTAACGAGAGGGGAGTGGTGGCTGGAGGCCTACCAGGGTGTTTGTCAGAGTCATTTTGCCACAGAAGTAGGGTGAGGGAGTTGGTAGGGCCCCAGTCACTGTCCCCCTCCAAATGTGCCTTGTTACAATTGCAGTGTCACTTGCAATCACTTCATACCAATCTTTGCAGAAGCTGCCCAGCGTTTGCTCTCCC
The DNA here is from genome assembly GCF_040938575.1 of Ambystoma mexicanum. Lineage (NCBI taxonomy): Eukaryota > Metazoa > Chordata > Amphibia > Caudata > Ambystomatidae > Ambystoma > Ambystoma mexicanum. The sequence continues at coordinate 844,477,927 of NC_090941.1, read as the reverse complement.
TTCAGAATCTTGAAACACTGGTGGCGGTGAGCAAAACAGGTAACTGTGAGGAGTCCAGAATGAAACTCAGGTACAAGTTAGTTATGTTTTTGGTTAAAAACGTTTATTAAAATGAAGGGGTTGTGAAAATGCCTCTCTGACGCTGCTGGAAGAGGAATTTCACTAGCTAAAACCAAAACTAAGGATCGGTCTGTGTTAGGATGTCAAAATCAAAACTGTGCTTGTATCCAACGTTCTATTCTGACTCTTACACTATAAGGTGAAAAGGGAATTGGCCTTAACCTTAGGTGTTTGGCAACAAGAGTTAAAAAAAGGAAGAATAAGTAGTTCCAACTCAAAAGTTCTTTAAGAATAAAGAATCCTTGTTCCAGAAGGAGATTCCCTTCCTCTGGATTTTTCTTAAACAAAAGGAAACATTTTAAGAGGTTGAGACTCCAAAATGGCTGTTGGCAGGAGAGCACTGTAAGCAGAGCTCTCCTTCCTCTCGGCTCTAGAACTGGGCTCTTTATTGCAATAACCTCCCCAGGCACGAAGTTTCTGTGTGGACCAGGGGCCAGAGGCTCTAGTGAGGGGCCTCAGGTTCGAATTACGGGAGGAGGTGCCGTGAATCAGACTGAGGCCACGGAGCGGGTTAGGCCTTGTTGGAGGTAGAGAGCCTTCTGACTGAAGATTCCGCCTAGTGGAGCATTGGTGAAGAGTCGCACGGAGGGGGAGAGAGGCACGTTGGCTCGCCGCCAAGATCCAGAGGAGAAGGGAGAGACGGAAGAGGTGCTCCGCGGGTGAGGAGGTCCGTTGGCGGCTCCCGAGAAGAGGTGGTCTGGAGATCCGGGTTAAGGATCTGACCCTGAGGAAGCCCGGGGCGGCGCATTGGAGCGCACTCGGGGGTTGTCTTAATAAAGTAGAATAAGTGATACTGGGAGCGGGGCGGATTTGAAACCAGTCGATAACTGAAACGAGAGCGGGCCAGGAATTTGGGCACTCCAGGTGCAACGGGACAATGACCAAGAAAAGACTCCGGAGGGGATTAGGCGAACGTGTCAGGGGAGGAGGATGACACACATCTTCTTCCCCGCTCTCCCATTAGCGGCAAGTATTAAAGGTTACGAACATGTTATAGTGAGAGTGACATGGTTGAAGGTTGTGTGTGGGCCATAATTAAGTAGGAAGAAAGCCGAAAGGACCCGCAATCGAGGTGAGGAGCGGGGGGGTGGCGGAATACAGACCAGCGCTGGGAATCCGGAAAGGCCTGGACTTTAGAGGGGGCGGTAAACGCCACATAATCCATGAGGGGAGAAGTGGTACCTCTGCCCCATGAGGGATTCTCTGTCATAGGTCAAGCACAGAGGGCCTCAGAGAGGGGAAGGAGGAACCCCATCCTGATGGCATGGATGATGAGAGTGAGTGAGTGAGATATATACCGACGGCATTGAGAGGGGGCTCCGTTAAGAAAAGGCATATCTATCAGAGAAAACAAAGGGGGGTCTTGGAATCTCTCTACCAGCACGAACACAGCCCAATGACCTGTTCTTGGGTGAATAACCCCTGGGAGAGACTATACCAAGTCTTTAGCTCACTGTCCTTTTCACAGAGAAGAAATTTCCCCGCATTTCAGCCTTTGTCCTGCCCAGGGGCAGTCCAGCGCCGAAATGCTAGGCAATTCTCCTCTGAACAAGAGTACCATCAGTAACCCCATACACGTGTTTCAGCCTTGTTGGGCATCATCAGTGAGGTGAAACTGTTGCCTCTCTAAGAACAGTGAGCAAGGGGTCCACGTCTGAATTGCCCTGTTAACTTTGGGTGAAACCCAAAGTTAATGTATGCAAACAAAGGGGGGTCTGGGAATCTCTCTACCAGCACGAACACAGCCCAATGACCTGTTCTTGGGTGAATAACCCCTGGGAGAGACTCTACCAAGTCTTTAGCTCACTGTCCTTTTCACAGAGAAGAAATTTCCCCGCATATCAGCCTTTGTCCTGCCCAGGGGCAGTCCAGCACCGAAATGCGCCGATATCTATCAGAGAACATATAATTGGTGAGAGCGGCCCGGAGGCACATGAGGGCAGAAGCACTCATAGCACTCTCAGGGGAGAAACAAAAGCGGCCCAGGAGTGTGTATATCTCCAGGAAATACTGACAGCTGGGACTGAAAAATCAAGGAGGATCACTACAATAGCTTCAGAAAAGATACCAATCCCTAGGGAACTTCCGAGACGAGAATGTCAAAAATCATGCCAAAAGGGAATAAAAAACCTCAGGGAGGCCATATGCACAAATTGTGGAAAAAAGACTTGGATTCCCCTTCTGAGGAGGGCAGTAGCCCGAAGAAGCAGAACTATGTAGGACCCTAAGAAAGATTGGGGCACGATCAGGCCATCACGCAAGAGATCCGAAGACAATACTTTCAAGATTTTGGTGATAAGATCGCAGGGACGGTCCAGACTCAGATGGACAAAATGAAGGAGGATCCGTCAGCAGCACTACACAAAACCAAAGGGGGCATGAATAGGATAGAGGAAAGAGTTAATACAAACAAGACTGCTCTTCAGGAATTGGCTGAGGAAGCACGTAAAACGGATGAGCTGATGAAACAGTTGGCAAATGCAACTCATAACCTGGAGGTACAGGTGGAGGATCTTGAAAATAGATCGAGGAGATCAAACCTCAGAATAAAGGGTCTGGCAGAGTGCCGGACAAAGATCTAAAGGATGTGATCAAACACATGTTTGATGGACTTCTTAGAGGAAGACAGTGATACTACTCTCAAAATTGATAGAGTGCATATAGAGGGGCCACTAAGGAAGGAACCAGGGAACGCAATGTTTTGGTGGCACTTCACGACTACATTCAAAAAGAGGAGATCCTGGCGGAGTCAAGGAAAGCAGAAGACACACAATGGGTCAGAAATACAGCTTTTCCAAGACTTGTCCCAAATAACTTTGCTCAAAAGGAAGAAAATGTTCCAGATGGGGAGTGCCCTTCGCGACAGGGATATTTGGTAGCAGCGGACCTTCCCCTTCAGCCTGGTCTTTGAGTGGGAAGGAAGGCAACACCGCTTGTGAAGAGGGAGCGAGAATCCTGGGTCTTGAAGAAGAAGAGTCAATAAGAATGAGCCTACCATGAGAAGTCAACATATGAAAAAGAGTTGGGAATGGTCTACGGCGAGGAAGAAGAACATGAAGAAGAAAGGTGCCCTGGAGGGTCAGATGGGGACCAGGGTCCGTAATCCTGAGGAACAAAAGAAACTGGCAAAGGGCTCTGCAGCCACCTGAAAGGGAAAACACAGATTCAGGGGACGCATTAAAAGGATGGCCCGGGGAGGATGGTTGAGTGCAATTTGAGAGTGCCAGGGGGTGGGGATAGGTTGGAGTTGGGTTCCACAAAGGGGCTTCGGGTGAGGTTGCAGTGATGATGGTTGGGTTGCTATTAGGGCTCGATCCTAGAGGGAGCGATTCGTGGGAATCAGGGGGTGGGGAGGTGTCAAAATCATAGTTCCGATTAGGTTATTGAAAGATTTTTGAATTGTCGAAACAATGGTTAAGGACAAGTTGTTATGCATTACTTCAATGAACATCAATGGGTTGAACTCCCCCGTTAAAATGAAGAAAGTTGAAAGAGTTCTACATAGAGAAAAAACAGATATTCTTACCCTGCAGGAAACACAATCAAGGGACAAAAGGTACATTTAGAATACAGGGATACCTGAAATTGTTCCAATCTAACTATAGTAGTAAAAAGAGTAAAAAAAGGGGGTGGGTGGGTTGGTAATAGCACTGCGAAATAACTTAGATCTCTCAGTGGTGAACAGAGAAAAGGATGCAGAGGGGAGATATCAGGCATTAATATTGAAAGGAGGGAGGGAACTGTTTACGATAGCCACCATATACGCCCCCCAATACAGGTCAAGATGGGTTTCTACAGAGGAGGTTGACCAAGTTGGAAGGGTTCACCAAGGGGAAAATAATACTGTCAGGAGACAGTAATATGGCTTAGCACCCAGGGATGGATAGAAGTATGGGTAGGGCTCAAAGTCAGGTTAAACCCACAAAAGAACTGAATGAGAATATGAATAGGCTTGCTTTGGTTGATGTTTGGAAAGAGAAGAGGGGAGCCACCAAGGGGTACACATTGAAGTGGGAGAATGGGAGAAAAAGCTCCCCCCAATCTCCTCGCGACCACGGCCTAGAGGATCGCGGCCCAGACACCCGCCACAAGATGAATTTGTCTATCTTCCAGACGACCAAATACCCTGGTTCAAGAACATAAGGATATGCCCACCAGCCTGCCCTACTCAAGCCGACACCTGCGGCATGGATGAACTCGACTAAGACCTCAACAACAAGCACCCACATCGTTAGAGATGCCATAACGACCTAGCCAACTGCCAAGAACACACGTGCCACCATGCACACTGGTCACTCACGCACCAACCCACACAAAGAATATATTCAGTGCTATGACGTAGGTGACGGATACACCCACTGACGCGCATCTTTATTATTTTTCACATAGGTTTTTCCATAATGCAGAAACGCAAGACGCATAAAGCACTCGCGTATATGCTTGCTGACGCTTCTCCCACGCCTCGCATTGTGATGAGAATATAACAAAGACGTAATACTGCCTATGAAGCCATGTCAAACCGCAACACAGGTGCCGTGCATTACACATGCCCACCCATGAACCAGGCCCAAGTAGGCCACAAGCAAGAACTGCCATGAACACTGAATGAACGAGAGTACAAGTGCTGATCACGCAGAACGAGCCCAGCGAGAGCTCACAGCCAAGGGGGCGATGTTGCAACTCATATGCTACCAGCCTGCGCCAAGGTCACACCTGTAAGCAAAACCAAGCACACAGAAGCAAAATACAACTTTAAATGTACAGAATTCCGCCCCAGCCACGGTCTCTCCACACGTGACCAAGCCAACCTGACAAGGTGCCAGACCCACGAGGGAGAAGTCGCCTGGGTCCCACGTCTGGGACACAGGTTGCAACAATAAAATGACCCGATGGACACCTACAGCGATGGGAATGGTCTGCTCTCAAGCCTATGAGCGAATCCGCACATTGTCTGCACGAAAACATAGTTACACATTGTTGCTAGTGACAGGTACACTGCGAGCTGGGAACAATGATGGTCCCAGACTGGGGGGCTCGCAGGAGGACCAATCAGAACATGGGGGCACTCATCACTGACGCCACTAACATTAGCCAATCATCAGGGGTCTTCGTGTAACAGTGTTCAACTATCTAATAGAAGGGACAACCCAAGTATACCACCTGACTCATCCTCAACCACTAATATTGCTCTCTATATGTATGCTATACTAACCCTACCACTCGAGGAACCAAACCCGGAGTGGCAATAGGTTTTTCGCTAACTTTCCCAGGTGACGCAAGTAGCGCATCATACTGCGGCAAAAAGGGCCTGAGAGCCCCACGAATTTTGAGTCTGGACGGATGCGTACGATCCTTGACCCATCCCTGCCGTTGTTTTAATAAACAGCAGAACCGCCTTGCTTCTTGTGTGTGTCTCATACTCATTTTTGGGGAACACGGGAGGAGTTGGGGCCTCCCAGCCCGGAGGTCCGCGGACAGCTCAGCCGACCCCGGGATAATCACCGCGACAAGTTGGAGGCACTGCTGAGATCGGTTTACGATCTACCTTTTCATTTTTCCAAGGCCTCTTGTTGCGAGGAGGCCCGGCGGCGCGGGCCCCCTCTGCTGCTGCCCCCTTTTTGAGGACTACAGGACCATTGCGGAACTGCGAGAAGACCGGACAGCGCAATCCGGATATTGGCCCTCGGGAGCCGGTTGAGAAGTATCCCGCCCGCGGATGGCGAGTGCCCACACGTGGTCCAGACGAGGGGAGGTGGCGAGCCGCTTGGAGGGGTGCACGCAGTCTAGCGGCCCCGCATAAAGAGAACTTGGTGAGTATGTCACACCCAACAAGCAATGTGAGATTGTGAGGGAGGGGGGAGGAGTGAAATAAGGGCGGTGGGAGGTGTTACTAAGGTGTGCGGCGAAGATTTAATCAATTAGTGTTGGCGGTGAAGTGAATGGTAGCAGGACAGGCGCGAGAGCCGTCCGCTACCACCTCACGGAAAAGGGTGGGTGGAGCAAGAAAGCACCACGTGCGGTTGCTCGTAGACACTGATTGGCCTAGGTCGTGGCCACCTGTAAGGGGGGTGTGTGTGTGGCTTCCTACAAATTGGCGGTTATTGATCAATGAGTAGATGAGGATCCCTATTGATCGAGCAGTGAAACTCGATAGATAGATGACGTTTTCCTGTAGGTGGTAGCAAACTTGTTGCCTAGTACGGAAGATAATTGGCTGGTTAAGCCCTCCCGTTGAGGGGCGTATCACACGCGAGGCAACGCAGCGTGCGCAGTCCGATTATATTGTTGGTTACCTTGTTCCAGGCGTAACAAGAGGACAGCTGTGGGGTTAACGGGGACAAACAGCAAAAACTTATTGCGAGCTTTCTGAAGTGTAAAAGATCTTACCGGTAGTCTTTGGAAGAGGTCGGTGACGTCAACCGTAGGGCTTTCATAGGATACCTTGACCACACAGCTTTGTTGAAGGGTGGTGGGGAAGTGAATAGAGGGCAGGGGGTGCGCACAGAGGTTGTCGGCCATCCCAAATACGGGACATGTGGAGAGGGGGAAGTGACCGTGCACGGAGAACGCCGGCCACGCCGAGTGAGGTAGGAGGAGGAGGGGAGGAGAACAAGTGGGACGGCTGTATAAGCACGTCACACAGGGCACGCAGCCGCAGGGGGCTTCGTGCGCCGTGGCCGCAGGGGGCCGTAACGGTATTAAGGAAGAAAAACAAATACAGGAAAAGACAGCATATTTGCAATTGTCATATTTGACTGTTTTTCTTTTAGCGGACGGTCACAAGTCCCCAAACTACAGGGCCAGGTAACATATCTGCAATTGTTATATTTGACTGGTTTTCTTTTAGCGGACGGTCGCAAGTCCCCAAACTACGGGGCCAGGTAACGACAACTATACTGAAGGGAGCTAACAACACAGTGTAACCATGTCATACGGGTTAGGATCGGGAGGGTGGGGCAATACCCTCACTACCCCACTCCAGCATATGTGTAACACACTATCGCCCCATAGGGAAAAACTGATCAAATACAGCATAGAATGGACACAAGGGACAGACAACAAAATGACGACACCCTGGCCGCCTAACGGCAGTTTCGACCCATACGACCAACACGCACTACTGACACATATACATAACACATACAAGGGGAAGAAGTTGGCGCATCACGTGGAGGTGTTTAACTTATGGAGAATGTTCCAGAGGTCCCGACTAGGACCAACCGGGATGTTCACTGTGGAGGAAACGAAGGAGGGGAAGAAGATTAAGGAGGAAGAGGGAAATGGGGAAAAGGAGGTTGACAGCGCACAGTGCGCGGGAAGAGACCGAGAGAGGGAGGAAAAGCTTAGCATCGCAAATGAAATAGAAATAAAAAAGGAAAGGACCGACGACATGCCCTTAGCGAAAGTAGTGAAGAAGGAAGAAGGGGGGTTATATCTTGTGACGGAACTACGAGAAGCAGTAAGGCAACAACTAACGGCGGCTGAGGGATATTTGAACCCCGCATACAGCCCACCACCATATACAGCTACAGGTAGCTACACAGGGGGGGTGACAAGTACGGTAGGCCCAACTTATACGAAGATGCACGCAAGGGAAGAATAGTGAAGAAGCAATCCCAACCATAGGACACGAAGAGTGGGTAGCTGCGCAGGTGCTGTTAAAATTGCGAGGGACACTAACGGGAGAAGGAAAGGAGGTAGTACGGAGACTGAACCAGGACAATGAGGGTAGCAGTGAAATAAGAGGGGAGGAAGATAAAAGGAAAGAAGGGGAGCTGTAACGAGCAGAGGAGGAGATGTTGGAGGAACGATTAGCAGAATTAAGGAATGAGCAAAACTCCCTGATCAAACAGCTTGAGAAAGAGGAACGAGAGAGAAGGAGGGAAAGGAAGGAAAGTAAGGATGAGTTAGAAAAAATTAGGGAACGAACTGAAGAACGGAAGCGGGAAGCTGAAAGGATGAAGGCGATAGCAGAAAGGGTATCTCGAGCAGCACAGCGTGACAGGAAAAGAGAGGAAAAGGAAATGGAAATATGGAAGAAGAAAATAATATCAGAAAGCACCAAGAAATACGAGGAAGGTAAAGTAATAGAAAGCATATTAGAAAGGGAGAGAGAGAGAGAGAGATGGGAAAGGAGGAGAGAGGAAGAAAGGATATTAGAGAAGGTGAGTAGTGAGGTGATGGAAGAATTGAAAAAGAAAAGAGAGGAAATAGGTGGTGAAATAGTGGAGAAGAGGGAAGGGGAAAGAAGAGATAGGAAAGGGGAGAGTGGGGTAAGGACATATGTACGTCGGGATGCAGAAGTAGCCACAACATCAGCACAAAGGGGAGCAATTGGTAAAGGAGAAGAGGAAGGAACGGATTCAATAGACTTAAAAACAGTGACGATTAGGGGGAAAAGGACAGATTGGGGGTTGTCGCTCCTGGATGAATTCTGCAGCGAAGAAGAAGGAATGGGGGGAGAAGGAAGAAGCGGTGATAGGGAAAGCTTAGACGAATTGTACATCACCCGCACCAACCGGGAATCACCATGGGCATGCAGAAGGAAGGAAGAAGTGGGGGGAAGTGAGGAGAAAGAACGAGAAGTGGCGGGAAGGCAAACACGTGCAGCTACACCCGCATCATTCCGCCCAACATGTCCGCCCACACCTGCTCCTGAACACACCCCCTACGCCGGCAGGCTTAGAGATCTCCCCGGACGTAGGCAGGAAGAACGGACGCACACACCCACATTAAATAAAGAAAATAATAAGAGAAGGGGAAGCTACAACGAGCAGCAGTAATATGGACATGACAGATGATCTAGATGACACAGAAGAGGGGTATACGGACTCCACACCGCGACAACTGGGGGTACAGATGGGACACAATCTAATGCCGCTATTGGAGAGGGGGGGGCTAGACCACAATACGTCCCTTGGAAGCATGCCAATAAGGAAAATATAAATTGTAGGCTCCCATCACTAAGTGGAGGAGCGGGAAAATGGATATACGAGATGGAAAAGCACATTGCAGGACAGAAACTAGCAGTAGGAGACGTGAAGGGCCTATTAATATCAATATTAGGGGATGCGGCAGATGACATCTTTAAGAGAGCGGGTTTCCCTGGGGTCACAATAACGAACACACCACATGACGGGGCGCCATTTGCGAATTGCAGGCATGCATTATGGCAAGCTCTGAGGGTACAATACCCAGACACCTCAGATATAGGAGCAATTACATCACGCAAGATGCGTGAGAACGAAGATCCTGTTGATTATATCCAGGAGATTCAGGAGAAGTGGCGTATGGAAACTAGAGAGCAATGGGACAAGACACCGGCAATATTTTACCACATACTAATACAAGGGTTCCCGGAGGCAGTACAAAAACAATTGAAGAAAGTAGTGGGGATGGAAGCCAAGGCTTAGCCGGAAATACAATTGACAATAGTACACCATTGTAGGATATGGCAAGAAAAGATGAAACAAAAGGAAGAAGATAGAAAAGCGGAAGAGGCTAAATTAGTGCAGAAAAAACTGAATAAATACACCATGGAAGGAGCACTAATAACTACACCAACAACAATGACACCAAACCCCACGCAAGTAGTGGCCGCACAGGATCCCTCACAACCACAAATAGCACCACTACCACAATCACCACGAACACAACAGCTGCCACCACCCCCACCATACACGGCTAACCTAGGAGGAGGGTACATGGTACCAGGAAATGGATATTATAATAACCTCAGGGGAAGGGGAGGAATGATGAGGGGGAGGGGATATGGCCAACCTACACAACAGCAAGGGGGAGGATTCCGAAGCTTCTACCCCACTGGGCAACCAGGGTACCAAGATAATGCAGGAAGTTTCCCATGGCAGACCAGGGAACAACCTGTATGTTGGGTTTGTGGGATGTTAGGACACATGTCACGTACGTGTAGAATGAGACCCTCCCCACTAGCAAGGGGGGGAACAAGAACAACAAGGGCCTATGAGGGAGCAGCAGGGTTACCAACAACCAGAGGGGCTACAACAGAGCAGCACACAGCAACAATTAGCAACACAACAACAGCTGCAGACATATTCACTACCGCAACAACAGGTGGCAATAACACAACACCACCAAGTGCAGCCAGTGCAGCAGCCCATTCAAATACATGACCATAAGGTAACCTCCACCGATACACAGCTACAACAAACACAATTGGGAAGGGTGACTATCCTGGGACACAACCCTTACACAGGAAGTGGTCAGTCATTATACCCACAATAGGACAGCCCACAGACGTCCTTGGTGTGTCCCATCCTGTCGATAACACCTAATAGTGCGGAGTAACCACGCATTGAGGTAACGATAAGTGACAAAAAATTATCATTCCTTGTTGACACAGGGGTAACCAGGTCTTGCATAAGGGAGGGTAGATTTAAAATGTCTGGTGACGCCATGAACACCCAAGGATTTTCTGGGGCTAGGGGGTTGGTTCCCTTCACTGAAAACATCTCCTTATCTATTGGAGATTATGACATGTCTGTCCCGCTCCTGTATTCAAGGGAATCGCCAGTGAACATACGTGGGAGGGACATAATGAGCAGGTTAAATATGACAATCTCCTTCACGGAGGATGGCATAATTTGCTCCACACCAGGAATAAACATGCTTATTGCACGACAAATACTGCAAGCGTACTGTGGCCAGACAGTAGCTCGGGCTGAGCCAGTGGATGGCGAACTGTTCCAGTACGGAACAGACATGGCATTCGCCTGGATGCCAGGAATAGAAGGAAAGATCTGGAGGAGGCCAGCAGCATATTTGTTCAGGCCTGAGACACCAGCCAATGAACCAGAAGGGAAGGTGATTTCGGTAAGCATCGAGAGTATTACAGCAACTGCTGCTTATATCGCGGTACATGCCCAAGACCGGGAAGGGAGAGCATGGAGGACAGTGATAGCCCTGGCTGAGGGATGCAGGCTCACCCAGGTGTCCGATGAAGAGCTCTTTTCAGAAGACAGGGAAGAAGGTGAGATGGTATTTATAATGAGTGTAGATATATGGCTAAGAGTGACCTATAAGCAAGTGGCACAGAAAATGGCCATGGCACTTGAGGCACCCGCATCTACCCCAGTTCCATTCTACGAGGAAGATATGGCAAAAGTTCCAGCATCACTGTGGACCACCAGTCCCTATGACGTGGGCTGCATAAAGAGTATCGGGGGGAGTAAGAATAAAGCTGAAGAAGGGTGCAATACTACCTAGAGTGAAACAATACCCACTATTAAAAGAGGCAGATGAGGGCATATACGAAACCATAACGGCCCTAATAACTAATGGCATATTGGTACCATCAGAATCACCATGTAACACGGCCGTGTACCCAGTGCGCAAAGCTAAAGGAGGGTCTTGCCATTTTATCCAGGACCTCAGACCCTTGAATAACATTGTAGAAGCAGAATACCCCATAGCAGCAAACCCAGCCACAATATTATGTGGAATTCCGGCAGAGGCCTCACGGTTCACTGTGATTGACCTCAAAAATGCCTTTTTTCTCAATACCCCTGCACCCAGATTCAGAAGACTTGACAAGCTTCACATACAGGAACACAAAATGGAAACACACAAGGTTACCACAAGGATACTGCGAGTCACCCTCGATTTTCAACAGAGTAATACAGATGGACTTGGGAAACATTGAGTTAGAAAGTACGGTGCTGCAATATGTTGACGATATAATAATTTTCAGCACAAGCAAGAAAAGGTGCAGGGAGGACTCAATGAAAATGCTAAAAGTGTTGGCTGAAAAGGGTTACAAGGTAGACAAAGAAAAGTTACAGTACTGTCAGGAACAGGTACTATACATTGGTCAACTAATATCCCAACACGGAAGAAAGATTGCACCACAAAGAGCAAAAGCTATATCCAACACGCCACTACCACAAACGGTGAGGGAGCTGCAGCAGTTCCTGGGATTATGCAACTACTGTAGAGAATGGGTTTTGGACTACAGCTCATACATAGGACCCCTACTTGAGGCATTGAGAGAAGCACACAAAGGGGACAAAACATTGGGATGGACAATGGAAATGAAGGAGGCATTTGACGAGTTGAAGCACGCCATATCCACTGCTCCGGTACTAGCCACCCCAGAATATGAACAACAGTTCTTTATCTTTTCGCATTGCGACTCAGCAGTAATGAAAGCAGTATTGACTCAGAAAACTAGCATGGGACACAAGCCAATAATGTTCTACAGCGGTCACTTGGACCCTGTCATGCTAGGACATTTCCCTTGCGAACAGAGTCTCGCCGCAGCTGCATTTGCGGTAGAGAAATCATCATCGATTATAATGGGGTGCCCAGCCACAGTATTTGTGGAGCATGCGCTATTTGCAATATTGAACAAGCCTAAGTCCACACTAACCACACAGAGGGCGTCAGGTTATGAGATCATCTTGTCTAGACCCAAACTGTCAATTGTCAGATGCAGCACAGTTAACCCAGCCAGATTTATAGCGGAAGTTATTGAGGAAGGTGATTATGCTCACGATTGTACACAGACTATCGAAACGTACTCATGCACTAGAAAAGTTGAAGAGGATGCACTTAAGGGTGGGGAGATTTTGTACATTGATGGGTCATCAACAATAGACCAAAGTGATGGGATAAGGAGAACTGGGGCAGCAGTTGTAAAAATGACAGAAGATTTGATGTATGTCCCGGTGAAATGCGTGCAGTTACCACAGCATTATTCTGCTCAAGCAGCGGAATTGGTTGCACTGATCTTGTCGTTGAAGGAAAGCGTTGACAAAAGAGTTACTATATATAATGATAGCACATATATCACGTCAACTGTCCACTCGGGGCTGATAAAATGGCAGAGAAGAGGGTTTAGGAGAGCTGATGGCACCCCAGTGCAACATGCTCTCGTGTTAGCAGAATTAATTGAAGTAATTAATGATCCCCAAGAGATAGCTTTGGTTAAATGCCCGACACACACTAATGGAGACGACCATATCTCGAAAGGGAATTAAATAGCAGACGCACATGCCAAGCATGCGGCATACTTTGGTGAAACATGGAACCCCCCAGAGTCCGAGAGAGGGAGAGGGAGGGGGATGGCAAAACAGATGATGATGAAAGAAGGGTACACCAATCTCGCCGCAACACAGATAATGGAATTACAGGCAGCCGCACCAATGGCAGAAAAGGAACTATGGGTAAAAAGGAGGATGTACGATGTCCCCAACTGACGCACTGTAGTGTCAAAATAACACTGGAAAGGTGGTCATGCCATTGGCACTGTTGAACACCGCCCTGGCCCAGCTCCATCACCCAGCACATACAGGAAAGGAAGTAATTGCAGCACGAATTAGGGAAGATTGGTTCTGACCTGAGTTAAATTCTCATGTAACAAATTTCATCAGCAATTGCCTCACGTGCCAACAGTTTACGGCCGGTCACACGCTGCAAGTGATAAAAGGTACTATACCCCGGCCAGAGGAACCCTTCCTACACATTCATATTGACTACGTTGATATGATCAATGTATGTCAAGGATATAGGTATATGATTGTGGTGGTATGCCCATTCTCCAGGTGGATCGAGGCCGGACACTGCTCACACGCGGATGCGTTCAGAGCAGCTAAATTTTTAGTGAGAGAGGTTTTCCCCAGGTGGGGTGTGTGTGAAGTGCTGCGGTCAGATAACGGCCCACACTTTGCTAATGAAATGTTTCAGCACATCACGTCCTTGCTGGGTATTAAGCATAAATTTGCATGTGCATATCACCCGCAGGCCAACGGTGTATGTGAACGCCTGAATGGCCTATTGAAAGAAGAAATAGCAAGAATTCAGCAGACAACCAAGAAGAGCTGGTTGTACTGTCTTCCGCTAGCTCTATTTGAGCTAAGGAATAGGCCAGGGTCTGATCACCACCTCACTCCTCACTAGGTGGTGACAGGACGTCAAATGCGCCTTCCTCTAACGCCTACATCAAGGGCATTCACAGACCATGAAAACACTGCAACTGTTCTTGGTGACAAAATGTATCAACATGTGTCTTCTTTGATTACTAGTGTAGCGTTTGTATCTCAACAGCTCGAGCACACGCGGGACGGGTCGAAGAGTTCTCAACAAGAGGACACCAACAAGGAACTGGGAAAGGAAGGACTATGCACTATTGCTAAAGGTGACCATGTGCTACTCCGCAACTTTAATAGAAAGAGGAACGGCCCACGCTTTACTGGTCCTCATTTGGTAGAGGAGGTAGCTACCAGAGCGGTGAAATTTCAGGATAAGCGTGCCGGGAATCACCTACACGACATGAAGATCTACAAATCCAGACCCGCCCTAGCATTAACAACAGGGTCATTGGAAGAGCAACGACAGCAACAGCATCGGCTACATAGAAGGAGCCACAGCTGATGACAGTAGTGTCACTAAACCTGATCACCCCCCAGATTCCCCAGAGGCAACTACTGAGATAGACATTGGACGCTTGCCCACAGCCCATCCCATGGTCACGAGATCACAAAGTAAACAAATTTCCGCCAATTGAGCCCCAGCCCCCTCCCCTCTAAGGTCACCCCCGATTGAAGGATGTTGTATAACAAACTTGGGTATTGCACACACACACATATACAACACTTGTATGTTTTCTCTTTTTCTTCTCTCGCACATGCAGGTACCATGTATAATTGTATTGTTAAGAAAATAGGTAACTAACAGTGCACTCTGCCCAGGAGTAGATGCTGCCCACGGATGATAATACCCCTGAAGCCCTATCACACCAATTTGTATATCATATAAGAAGACCAAAGTACCTAAAAAGAAGAAGGGTACGCGTATATTACACCGCATTTGTTTTGGCCATAGAACAATCATTTCCCCATCTTCACGAGCACTTACCGGCTCTAAGAGATCGATCACTAAGATTAGCGTGGGAACAGCTCTTCGCCTGGGCACTGAACGATTACTTGATAGGGAGAGCTTAATAACAACCACTAACAATAATAATAAGCGATTGAGGATTTTCAGGTGGGCACCTTCAACGTCGCAAGAATAAGCTGCCGGACTGCAGCAAGGTAAGAGCAAAATGCCGGTGAGACTAGCTCTTGTAATAAAAATTATAGGAGTATTGGTCATCACTGGTCTGTTGGCTGCCTCTGTATGGCAGAAAAGTTATGCTATCAATATTATGGCTGCACCCAAAACAAACATGCCCCCTCCCACAGCTGCAACAGGTATGACGTCAGGTGGTAGTAGCAACCCTACGCATAAGGGAAGTCGAGTTAAAAGCAGCACATATAAAGATAACAAGGGTATTGATAATTACATAACAGATTCAGCACACGTCTCAAACAACATGTGGTACCAGCACATGACCCAAATTGGTAAGCAGACAACAGAAGATAGCTGTTATGTGTGCTCATTGATCCCATACGCCATGAGCGCTTCACGAACATTCGTCGCCACAGAAATACAGGAAAAGACGGGTTGAAGTATAGTATTTCTGGCACTATTTCAAACAAGAGGACGATTTCAAGGAACGGTGGTGAGAATGCAATGGGAAACAAGAGACACATACCCATACGAAAACAATTTCAACTCAAGTCATATTTGAGTTACCATAAGAGCAGTTTACACGCTGAAGCGTTCAGATACATGACGAGTGGCCCTGAAAAGGGAGAAACGAAGAAAATAACACTACAATACCTACCATGTGATTGGTACGCCACTGAAGTTCCTGGTATACAAGGATGTTGGGAAAGGCCACTGATAACAATAACAGGGAAGGTATACATGAACAATGAATGGGAAATAGGAGTGGTCGGTAGCAACATAACAAGAGAAAATATTACCACCATACAGGAACACAACGACAGATGTTGGACGACATGGGGCAAATACGTACCCATGCTGACATGGACGGAGAAGGATGAGACCCAATAAGCATACTACCGCTGACCGCGCCCAAGTTATGCTACCAACACAGGGGAGATGTGGAGGTGGGATACAACACCAACTGTGGAAGTGTGTTAGAATTACCAGAGGGGGGTGCTGGAACGCAGTGATAATGGATCATTATTGGGCCTGCAGAGATAAGGCATATCACACCCTGCCTCCGTTGTGGAATGGTATATGCACAATGGTACACATCAACGTACCATCACTAGTGGTGCCCCAAAAACATGTCAACATGGCCAATTTCCCCAAAATGGATGAAGGGAACAAGAGGAAGAAGAGATCCGTACAATCACAGGAGGGAGAGAACAACAACAACAATGTCCTAACAAGGATAAAGAGACAAGGAGAACCCCTGACAGGAAACTACCTGTGGGGAAGGTCGGAAACAGCACTCACTTCTATTCCACCAGAACAGAGATTATTCAGCAGGGCTGCAATGTTCTTCTCGTCAATAATACACCCTGGACTGCAAGCTTATGCAAACGCTAAATGGATCCAGATCATCCGATGGGAACTAATGATGACGATTAATTCAACAGTAAACGGATTCAATGCCATAAAAGAGGAACTGCGAGCGGTAAGAATGGTAGCACTACAGAACAGATATGTACTGGATCTTCTCACAGCAATGGAAGGAGGAGTTTGTGCAAAAATAGGACAATCATGCTGCACATTTATTCCTGCTAACGATGCAGATAATGGTACACTTACCGAAGCAGTATCACAACTGGCCCAGATGCACTCCAAGATGATGGAAGAAAGTAAAGGAGTAAAAAAGGATGATAGCTGGTTTTCATGCCATCATGGCTGTCGGAGAGGCTGAAGAGAATAGTTGGATGCATAACACTGGCTGCAGCTGTATTGATTGTAATAAGGTTTTGGAAAGCCAGGAAGGCACGCACTACAGACAAAATGATCGAAATGGTTGGCATGCACCCCTTGATGCCAACTGACGATGACCAGCACACCGACGTGATAATAAAGGAAAGGAACTGCGCAAACAGATCATCACCAATCACTTAGACCCACCATCCGTAAAGTTTGAGAACCCGAGGAGCTATATCGGAAGATGCGTATACTGCAAACCGGGAGGGAGCTGTGTATATATGTACTGGTCATTTGAATACCATGTCAACCACTATGGACACTTGGGAGGAGTGACCAAAATATGGAGGGTAAGAGGAGATAAAGAAAATGATATGTTTGTGGTCGACAAGTCGACCAGAGGGGGGACTGAAGTGGGAGAATGGGAGAAAAAACTCCCCCCAATCTCCTCGCGACCATGGCCTAGAGGATCGCGGCCCAGACACCCGCAACGAGATGAATTTGTCTATCTACCAGACGACCAAATACCCTGGTTCAAGAACATAAGGATATGCCCACCAGCCTGCCCTACTCAAGCCGACACCTGCGGCATGGATGAACTCGACTAAGACCTCAACAACAAGCACCCACATCGTAAGAGATGCCATAACTACCTAGCCTACTGCCAAGAACACGTGCCACCATGCACACTGGTCACTTACGCACCAACCCACACGAACAATATATTCAGTGCTATGACGTAGGTGACGGATACACCCACTGACGCGCATCTTTATTATTTTTCACATAGGTTTTTCTGTAATGCAGAAACGCAAGACGCATAAAGCACTCGCGTATACGCTTGCTGACGCTTCTCCCACCCCTCGCATCGTGATGAGAATATAACGAAGACGTAATACTGCCTATGAAGCCATGTCAAACCGCAACACAGGTGCGTGCATTACACATCCCCACCCATGAACCAGGCCCAAGTAGGCCGCAAGCAAGAACCACCATAAACACTGAATGAGCGAGAGTACAAGTGCTGATCACGCAGAACGAGCCCAGCGAGAGCTCACAGCCAATGGGACGATGTTGCATCTCGTATGCTACCAGCCGGCGCCAAGGTCACACCTGTAAGCAAAGCCAAGCACACAGAAGCAAAATACAACTTTAAATGTGCAGAATTCCGCCCCAGCCACGGTCTCTCCACACGTGACCAAGCCAACCTGACAAGGTGCCAGACCCACGACGGAGAAGTCGCCTGGGTCCCACGTCTGGGACACAGGTTGCAACAATGAAATGACCCGATGGACACCTACAGCGATGGGAATGGTCTGCTCTCAAGCCTATGAGTAAATCCGCACATTGTCTGCACGAACACATAGTTACACATTGTTGCTAGTGACAGGTACACCGCGAGCTGGGAACAACGATGGTCCCAGACTGGGGGGCTCGCGGGAGGACCAATCAGAACATGGGGGCACTCATCACTGACGCCACTAACATTAGCCAATCATCAGGGGTCTTCGTGTAACAATTTTCAACTATCTAATAGAAGGGACAACCCAAGTATACCACCCGGCTCATCCTCAACCACTAATATTGCTCTCTATATGTATGCTATACTAACCCTACCACTCGAGGAACCAATCCGGAGTGGCAATAGGTTTTTCTCTAACTTTCTCAGGTGACGCAAGTAGCGCGTCATACTGCGGCAAAAAGGGCCTGCGAGCCCCACGAATTTTGAGAGTCTGGACGGACGCGTTCGATCCTAGACCCATCCCTGCCATTGTTTTAATAAACAGCAGAACCGCCTTGCTTCTTGTGTGTGTCTCATACTCATTTTTGGGGAACACGGGAGGAGTTGGGGCCTCCCAGCCCGGAGGTCCGCGGACGGCTCAGCCGACTCCGGGATAATCACCCCGACAACATTTTTCTCGCATGTACATAGAACCTCTTCCAGGATCGATTATATATCGGCGTTGAGGTTGTTGCTGGGTCTGGTGTATGATACAGAGGTAGGAGCAATGGCATTTGCAGACCATGCCCCTATAACCTTGAATGTGAGGATGAAGTACTTATCCCTGGGGCAATGGAAGTGGCGATATCCCAAATCTACATTTAAAGATGCCATACTTTGGGAGGAAATCAAAGTGGGCATAGAAGACTACTTGCGGGATAATAAACTGGGAGACACGAGCTAGCATATGGAGGTGGGACACACTTAAAGCCACTATCAGGGGGAACATTATTGCAGTGAAGGCCCGCAGGGATGGAGAGCAGAGACTCCTGGAAAAAGAGTTGGAAGAGAAATTAAAAGGTGATGGTCAAAATGGGTACAGGAGCAAGTGGGGAAGTGCGGAGGGAATATAGGAACATAAGGGGACAGTTGGAAATCTTACAAACAAGGGAGGCTGAAGGTTCACTGTGCATTTAAACCAAAAATAGTATATAAAAGGCTAATCAGGTGGATCGTTTACTGTCTAGATTGCGAAGAAAAGAAGAGGCCGCCAGAACGATTCTAAAAATTTAAAGTGAAAGGGGAGGGGAGAGTTCAAACTCACGGACATGAGAGAATTTTGGGCTTCTATACAGACATACACAAGTCTACTAACCCCCTGGCGCAGTCCCAATTAGAATACCTGAATAGATGTGACTTACCTGCAATACCAGGGCAGGAGAAAGAAGAGTTAGAACAGGAAATAACTGTGGATGAGGTTCATATAGCTATAGCGTCACTAACAGTTAATAAATCGCCGGGACCAGGCGGCTTCACGGCAGATTTTTATAGAAGCTTAATCCCATATCTGGTCGAGCTCTTCAACAGCTTAAAATTACACCTACAATGGAAGAAGCAAAGGTGGTGCTGCTCCCAAAACAGGGGAAAGACCAGTCAATCTGTGGCTCATATAGACCAATAGCATTGATCAACATAGACGCAAAGATCTATACAAACATGTTGGCGTCCCGCCTTGATAGGCTTCTTCAGAATCTCATAGGCGCAGATCAATCTGGTTTTATTCGGGGCAGGAAAACTGGTGATAACACAAGAAGAATAGCACACTTGATAGAAAAGGCAAACAAAACAAAGTTCCAGCCCTCCTGTTAGCATTAGATGCTGAAAAAGCATTTGACAGAGTGGAGGGGCAGTTCTTGTTCCATACAATGGAGAGAAATGGGTTTGGGGCCAAATGCGTAGCTATGATACAGGCGAATTATCATAACCCAACGCTGCGCCTGACGATTAACGGACATCTGTCAGGAGCTATTCGAATATCTAGAGGAACAAAACAGGGGTGCCCTTTGTCACCGTTATTGTACGCGATTCATTTAGACCCGTTTCTGGCAATAATAAGAGAAGCCCCTCACATAAAAGGAATACCCTTCGGGTCAGGGGAACAGAGTGGCTGAATTTGCAGATGATATGTTATTAACACTGTCGGACCCATCAAACTCCCTCAGAGCAGTGAAGAGGGAACTAAATCTTTTTGGGGTAGTCGCAGGGTTAAGAATTAACACACAAGTCAGAGGTTTTGAATCTGATGTTTCTGCCAGAGGAGGCACACAATCTTAAGGCAACCTTTCCATATACCTGGGCCGATAATTCCTAAAAATATTTAGGGGTGAATATAGCTCCGCTAACGATACAGTGGTTGGGAAGGATACATGTACTCAAGATGGCGATTCTTCTGAAACTCATACTATTTCACGACAATCCCAATAAAAAAGGTCCCTAAATCTTTCTTCCCATTCATCCAAAGACCTACTGCAAGGTTCATTTTGAATAACAAAAAGCCAAGAGTGGCAAGACAGGTTATGACCATACCAAGAAATTGGGGGGTAGGGAGAGCCAGACATTAGGGCATACTATGTGGCCGCACTGATCAGGGACTACACTGATCAGGGACTTGTTAAAAGATGACAGCCAAAAGCTATGGAGGGAGATGAATGAAGCAGTGGTAGGAGAGCACCTTCAGGGCGCCTTTTGGAAGCCAAAGAGGGACAGACCACACAATATGTATTGTAGTACAGTGGAATCACTGGTGGGGCATTCTTGGGAGGAGTTGGTGTTAAGAGCAAATCTAATCATCTACCCGTCGCCTTTTACCCCTATATTCTACAATCCACAATCCACAATTTACTCAGGCAGCAGGAGGGAGGGGGTTTTATAAGTGGATGAAGGGGGGGCTGTCTCAAGATAATGGATATGTTTATGGGTGGCAAGATAAAATCCTTCAAGCAATGTAAACCAGACTTCGTATTGGGTGAAGGGAAGAGGTTTAGATACACTCAACTGACACATTGGCTGAAGTGTCCAGTTATAAAGGAGGCAGCGAAAAGATCTTTCACACCTTTTGAAAAGCTTCTATTATCTGACTCGGGGGAGAAACATATGGTGGATATGATGTATGGATATGTTAAGCAAAATGAGGAACCTGGGTTCAGGAGCAACATGGGGAAATGGGAAGCAGCAGTGGGCCAGCTGATCGATGAGGGGTGGAAACAACTGTGGGTGTATATACCGTGACTAGGTCGATTCAACTACAGGAGCTATGGGTGAAATTGATGTGTCAATGTCAATTAACACACTGGTGAAGCTCCATAGATTTTCCCAAGCAGTTTCCAAATCATGTTTGAGGGGAGGCAGGGCGGACGGCACAGGAGTCATATCTGGTGGGTACGTCCACACACCCAGCAGTTTTGGGATCTGATACAGGGCGCCATAGAGGAGATAGGGGAGGGGAAGCAAAGGTCTTGCAATTTTGGGCGTGTGGGGGATAGGGGAAGAATTAGCCTTGAAAGCTCAATATAAAGTATATGTGATTCCAATGATGGCAGGGGCATTGGAAGTGGAACAGAAGTGGAAATCAAGAGACCCTCCTACGGAACATGAATGGGTCGGGAAGGTGTGGCACTTTGCAGCGGTAGAGTGGGTTTCTTAATCCATACAAGGGGACCACTAGGGATTTTTGGCGGACTAGGGCATTGTACTGACAGTTCTGCAGAAAGGAGCCAGAGTGGCCTGGTGTCCGAGGAAAATGAGAGTCTTGCGACTGATATGATGTGGAGTGGACTACTCAGAGGCGTTAAGGGACTTTACGGCAAGGAGGTGAGACAATCAGTGAAGGAACTTTATGAAGCATATATGTTGGAGTTGACAGTTAAACATCGAGGGGGAACGGTGGAATACATTGGACCAGGGTTGGGACAAAAGGGGGAGAGGGGTGCAGGGGAGTTCTGGGGAAGTTCATGTTTTGTGAAAATGGCAATAAAAATGTATATTAAAAAAATATATATAAGAGGTTCCTTTTTCAGAAGGTGATTCCCTTCCCGTAGATTTGTTCAACACATAGGCTCCTCTAAGGTCCATAAATTACCATCATACACACAGCCGTTTGTCTTTATACTTCTATTTCTTTGAGGGTTTCTGTTATCCCTTCCTTTTATGATTTACTCTGTTCTTCATTCAACACAGTCCCAATATTTCTTAGGATTCACACAAAAAGTCTTGAATCTCACTCATTCCAAAGGCCGCACCCTAGACTGGGTCGCAGACCATAATTGCCTCACTACGATCACCTCCAATACAGCCTTGCCATGGACTGATCCCAACTGTATTGAATTCACTCTACCCATCACCGAAAGCCACAAAATTCTCACCTTTACCCCTGCAGCTCAAGTGAGAAGCACTAAGAAACTCAATGCGGATAACCTGTGCCCATACGTTAATATCCCTGAGCTAGCCCTCCCCTTCTCCAATGATCCTAATACCCAAGCAGACATTTACAAGGATACTCTCACCAAAGCCATTAATGCAATAGCACCACTTGGATGCAAAAAAAGAAAAGAAATCCTTACACTCCAATTCCTGGTTCACTCAAGAACTACAGTCCCTGCGCTCCTGCAAAAGAGAGGCCCAAAAAAGCTGGCAAACAAACCCAAGTGACAGTGCCAAAAACAGCTTTAACTTAATCTCCCGCCAATACAAAGCAGCCATCACCAAAGCCAAGGCCAACACATTTAATGCATGCATTTCTAATGCCAAATCACACTCAAAGAAAATCTTTACTATATTCAACAATCTCATCTCGCCACCCAACACCCCAGACGAAATAGTCAAAGATGAAGCCTGGTGTGCCAGTATTCAATCTGCCATGCTAAACAAAATCAATCTCCTTAAAAAAAAACAATCTCCTTAAAAAAAAAATCCAGGATCACTGTAAAGCCCTACCTATTCATCTTGGGCCTAAGCAAACCTATTCTACTCCCGTTCCAACTAACTCCATGAAATCCGTCTTAACCTTCAATGACATCACTGAATTAGACGTAATGAACCTCCTCAAAAACCTCAAACCCTCCATGTGTAAAGGGGACATGTGTCCTCCTAAGCTCATCAAGGACTGTGCACCGCTCCTGACGGCTTTCATTAATGCTTCCTTCAGAACAGGCCTTATCCCTGTCAGGCTCAAGGAGGCCTGGGTCCGACCTCTTCTAAAAAAAAAAGCCTACTCTCGACCCTCTATAAACCAAATAACTACCGACCCATAACCACTGTGCTCTTCCTCCTTAAGATATTGGACATAGCCGCCCATAAACAGAATCAACAGTTCCTTGAAACCCACTCTATCCTCGGGACTAGGCAATCTGGTTTCCGAAAAGGACACGGCACAGAAACAGCCCTGGTGGACTTAAAGAATCAGATCACCCAAATCTTGGACAAAGGCAAGCCAGCCCTATTGTTACTCTTAGAACTCTTAGCCGCTTATCTGGTGGACCACAAGACCCTCACATCACACCTTACACACTCAGCTAACTTCTCTAAAGAAGCAGCTCTTTGGGTCACCTCCTTCCTTGAAGGCAGAGCAATGAAGGTATTCTCTAACATAGCTAACACTACCCCCACCACCATCTACTGCAGAGTCCCACAGGGCTCTTGCACAGCACCCACACTATACAACTTGTTCACAAAGCCTCTCTTCGACAAACTCGACGTACACGAACTACGCTGACGATACTCAGGTACTCCTACCTCTCTCTGGCTCATACGATAAAGACAATATACACCACCATCCAGGCCTGGATGGCGGTCAATGGCCTCTGCCTCAATGGGGATAAGACAGAAATAATTATACTAGGTCAAAAAAATACTCTAGCCAAACTTGATAAATTGTACTCCAACTTCACCATTGATAATACTATCATCCCGGTGTCTACATCTGTCAAGACCCTAGGGGTCTACATAGACTCCACACTTTCCATGACTAGACAGGTCAGCGCCATCACATCCTCATCAGCACACACCACCAAGCTCATAAATGCCATAAAACCTTACCTATCCAAATCGAATTGTCTATCAATAGCCAGAGCAACTATTGGTGCTAAACTAGACTATTGCAATGCCCTACTAGCTGGTACATCCGAAGGAAATCTAAACAGATTTCAAGTCACGCAAAACAATGCTCTTCGTGCAGCTTTAAGCATCCCGAAAAAGGAGCATATTTCCCAGGTCTGACAATCAGCTCAATGGCTCCCGGTCCAAGAGCGAATCACTTTCAAAATCCTCACCCTCACGCATAAATGCCTCTCCCTCTCTGCACCATCATACCTATCAGATACACTTACCAAATCCTCCTCTACACAACCCACCAGGACACACTACACCAACCTACTCCACATCCCACGAATCAAAAGGGCCAAAGCTGGGGGGCTAGGCTTCCCCTACATTGCCGCCAAATCCTGGAACGCACTACCCACAGATATTAGAGCAGAAATCTCGCTCCTTGCCTTCCGAAGAAAACTCAAAATCTCACTATCTGTACTTTAAATTGCAACTGTTCATTTTTAACTGTAAATATAAATTGTCTGTAATAATAGCCACCATACTGTAAATTGCAAATGTTCATTTATCTGTAACTAAGAATTGTCTGTAACAAGCGTCACGATGCCCCCGGGCTGTTGCACGCTCTACAAATCTGAATAAAATTAAATAAAATAAAAATAAGATTTCTTCTCAAGGCTCTTGGTATCCACACTCATATTTCCACATATTTAAGA
Source organism: Ambystoma mexicanum (assembly GCF_040938575.1). Classification (NCBI taxonomy): domain Eukaryota; kingdom Metazoa; phylum Chordata; class Amphibia; order Caudata; family Ambystomatidae; genus Ambystoma; species Ambystoma mexicanum. The sequence goes on along the minus strand of NC_090941.1, from coordinate 844,452,994 downwards.
TTGCCTGGGATTGTTTCCTGCTACGGCTTCTTGTATTCTTATACTTGTAATGTCCTGATATAGCTTTTAAGAATAAAGAATCCTTGTACCAGAGGGTGATTCCCTTCTCCCGGATTCCTCTTTAACAGACAGTTCTGTGTGTCTTTTTTGGTCTACAATGACACTGTTACCTTCAAAGCTGTTTAGCCTTCCAATTGTATTTCTGTTCCTTTTGGTCTGGTTAACAAAGCTGAAATATTTCCTTTAGTCAATTGTTGTATCCATACACTTGCAATTGCTTGATATATTCTCCCGCCAGGACCTCTTATATTCATTCAGTTGCTATTGCCTGGTACACACTCCGGCCAGTACTTCTTGTATTCACACCCTTGTAATTGCCTGGTGTACTCTCCTGCCAGGGCCTTTTGTATTTCATATACTTGTAATTGCCTGGTATACTCTCCTGCCAGTACTTCTTGTACTCACATATACTTGTAATTGCCTGGCATACTCTCCTGCCAGGACTTCTTGTACTCACACACAATTAATTGCCAGGTGTGCTCTCCTGCCAGGGATTCTTATATTCACACGCTGTTTCTCTACTCTTCCTGAAATGTACATTCCCTTTTTTGCATAATATATCCTCTCAATATATTATTTCGATTCAGGTTCTCCATATGTTTGCATTCCACACACTCACAAATTGATACGGATCTTGTTAGCCATTCATTTTCTTGGCTTTCAGTAAGTCTCTTTGCTTTTTCTCTTTCTTGTATTCCACTTATTTGTATGGCACAGTCGCCGAACGCGCCAGGGTCCACACTATGCTTGGTTTGACTCACCAGCTCTTGCTGGCGTTCCTGTGCTCGTTCACGGTAACCCGACAAAGGCGAACTGCTTGGTTTCCTCGCCTGACTGCTTCCTCCTTGTGGTTTCTCCTGCGGATTCGCTTCTGCACCCCCACTTGGCTTCAGGCTTTGGTAGAAAAGGTATTGCTTTTGGTGGTCGTAAGTTTTTCCCCGGCTGCTGGCGTTTCTGCTGTGCGTCTCGACCTTGCAGCGTCTCCCTTCCTGAATGGTGAGCAGCCCGGCTGCGCCATACCAGTCTGCGCCTGTCAGACCCTCAAGCCTCACGTAGAGGCAAAGCATCTTCTTGCCAAAAGCAGCAGCCACTAGAACTTGGTTGCAGGCTTTTAAATTTCCCATGCATAGGTGTTTTAGAAAACAGCTACTGCATACATTAAGCTTGTGGTTTCTTCCACTCTGCACCGCTCTTTCCCTCTTCCTTGTCCCAGTATTCGGGTAACTCAGGGAACATAAGTCCATTGTTAATGGTCGGTTAAAAAGGCTCAAATAGTCATTTTGTCTATTGCTGGCTGCATTACCACTGTTTGTTGCTTTTATTATTTATTTATTGTTATTTATCTGTTTCTCCTCTGCTTCGCCCTTTCCACCTCTCCCCCCTTCCATGCACTTTTCCCCTCCCCCCTCTCCCATGCACTTGCGCGTTCTCAATGTCACTGGGACTAGTAAGATCGCTGTTTTTGTTCTCCCCTGTTCCCCTCCCTTGCCGCGCTCTGAAACACTTGTGTACGAGCGCGATAGAAATAAAATAACAATCAATCAATTTTTAATAGTTCTAAATGGTGTATCAGTTCTAAATGATGGGATATTTAGAACTGGAGAAGGTAATCATGCAACCCTACTTGTAGATTTTATTGTAAATTGCTCCTGTAAGTACCTGACAATATATATCCTGCGCTGTAACTATATATTGAGTATACGTAACTAATATATGCGCCTTTGGGCCAGGTGCGCTATACAAATAAAGAAATACAAATGTCCACAAAGTAGACCAGAGTCAGAAGTTTGGTCTTTATGATTTGCGTAATATGGCAATAGGCCATGAGGGTATTATGTATGAGAGTATTATCTTCAAGGGCAAATGAGGAATACCATGTTTCATCCAATGAAGCCATGACATCTAGCCGGAGGCCGTCTCCTCCCATGTGATCCTCCCTCATATAGCCGTCCCGAGGGACACGATCAGGTAGCGCACTTTTTGTTTTCATGTCTCTGTAATGGGAGAACAAGGTAGCAATTGGCCCGGCGAACCAGCAGAGCAGGAGGGTCACTCGAAGGGGAGATGATGGATGAAACTGCCCGGAAGGAATGGGGGAGGGGGAGTTGTTCGGGAGAGGTCAAGGTTGGAGAGGGTGGACCGAGAGACCAAATGGAGGAAGGAAGGTAGAGCAGAGCATGGAACAGAATTATGGAATGCTTTTGCAAGGTGAGATACTGGTTGTAGAGAGAACGTTGTGTGAGAGCAAGTGTATGTGGAGTAACGTGAGTGGCTGAGTGTAAGTGAGCATGTAGGGGCGGAAATAATTATTGAGAGAATGAAAGGAGTGCGAATGTGGGAGGAGGGGTGTGTGTAGAGTTGAGTGTGTTGGGGAGGGGAGAGCAGTACAGAGTAGTGAAAAGAATAGTAGAGAGGAGTGGTTGGAAAGTAGTAGAGCAGGGGGAAGGCGATTAGAGATTAGTGGGAGAAGTGTATTAGATAGTGTGGGTGGAGAGTAGGGAGAGTGGCAGAATAATAGAGTGGAGAAGGAGAATAGGAGCATAACTGAGGTGGAATAACATTGAAGGGACAGAGAGGGAGTGAAGAAGTTGGAAAAGGAAGGCGAGTAGGAGAAAGGAAGGAACGAACATCAGGGCAAGGAATAGAAGGGCGCACAATGAAAAGGTTGAACGAGACCTTTTCGATTAGAAGGCACCAGTTACTTGAATTTGTCTTCTTGTGCGATGCATCGTTTGCAAACAGTCTTCTTGTGCTATGCATAGTTAGGATACACCTAGAAGATCCAGGAGGGAGTCCAAAGATAAGGTGGTTGCCATTAGGCCCTGACCACTAGCCAGCCAGATTCCAGACAGCAGGTGTTTTCAATCTCTAGTGACCACCTTGGGAGTTTGGGAAGTTGGTCTAATGTGGAAAGAGACCTGAGGCGGACAAGAGCGTTACAATGCAACCTCTTGCCCAGGTCTTGCATTCAAAATTATGTCCCGCGCCGTACGACTCTAGATCCATTAGCTTAAAAACCGCCATTAACCTCTCAACATGACATTACCAAACCATGTCCAAACTGCTCAGTCTGGCAGATGACAGAAACGTTGCCAGACCGCGCCGTATTCACCGTCCATCCTCCAATAAAATACAACGGCAGCAGCCAGGCACAAGTTCTAATTGACTCCGCTCCTCCTTCCTCAGATGGCTGCAGAACACCATAGCTCGGTCCTGGCTGTCACATATACTAACGTATCATGCGCTGGAAGTGTAGTCTGTATATACTGTGCGCTGTGAACACACGTCCTGGTCACGTTGTCCACGCTGTAGGGTCATTTATTCTAAACCCCAGCCGCTCTGTCCATTGATGCACATAGGTACGGCATCCCTTGACTGATCACCCGTTGCGAAGCGTTCAGTTCGTTTAAAAGACCCCAGGCATACCACGGTTCCGCCGGCTCCCCGCACTACAACAGTTTATTTATTTATTACATTTATATAGCGCGCAGGCAGCCCAGGGGCATTGTGGCGCTGTTACTTGTAAGGGAACTTAGTTACATGTACAGGTACATGTTGTGCCTTGGGTTACAGTGAGGCCGGTCCCTGAGTTAAGCAATAGGGAGAATCATCAAGCAAGGTACATCAAACACCATGGTACATCATACATGTTAGTCATTAAAGTATGAGCATGTGAAGTTGGTTAGGTGAACAAGGTAGTTTTCATGGCTTCGCGGAAAGCAGTCAGTGAAGGTTCAGCTCGCAGTGAGGTGGGAAGGGTGTTCCCTTAGCTCCCAGCGTAGCTCCCAGTGATGTCATCACTTCACCCCAGGGAGCTACGCAATGCAGAGCGCTGCCTTCAACTGCCAGTTCATACCACAGCAGGTACTTTTGCTTTCTACACAGAAGTCTGGCTGTATAACGCGCATGTCTAACTACACATATTTATACATCTCTGGGGAGGTCCAGCGTACACAATCCTTCCTTGCAGTATCAGCGCGCATATAAAAGTCCGAAAGTCTCTTTCCAGAGAATAGGTGTAGCTTCCTCTAAAAGGGAACAGCTTCTTTCCTCAGCTTGTGGGGACACCTTCGTCCTTATTATGGGCGCAGCTTCCCCTTTTCCATATCATGGGACAGCCCCTCTCCAGCCCCTGGGCACAGCTTCCCTTCCTCTGTTTATGGGTAGCTTATCCATGCTTCCAATGATGGGGCTCCCAACCTATTCATAAGGACAGACCATCCTTCCAATTAGGGACTCTCTTCCTCCCCCTTTGGCCGCCCTGGGTGATGGGCCTTACTTGGTGTGGGGGCAGTGTTGTCCTTTTCCATCTTCCTGCACCCCCCGCAACAGGTTCACCAGCTTTCCTTCAGTTACACGCTCAGGTTCCTCTTGATAAAATACCAGCTCGTCACCAATGAAAAGAAGCATCTCCCAGCCTTCCTAGGTTGACTTGCTAGGTTTATTACATGCTTCTTAGGTACCTGTCATGATCTCTGCTTCCAAAAGGTCAGGGTTTTCCCAACTCCCTTGGAAGCAGATCCATAACCCAGGTTCCGAGTGCCAACCAGTCCCAATTGGGACCTTTTGGACCCAGTCCTGGCGCCAGTGGCATCAGGCTCATAAATATGCCCAGTCCCAGCGCTGGAAGCGCCGGGCTCATAATGCTTGGGTGGACTTACCTGCAGCAGACCATGCTGCTTACTTGCCTGCCAGTTGAGCCTCTGATCCTCTTCTGTTTGGAACTACTTTTCCTGTTGGGTGGGGAAGGAGCCACTCCCTAGATTCAGAACACTGGAACTCTTCTGGAAAGCAGGAACTCTTTTCTTACCTAGGCGTGGCTGTGGAAGGAGACACCTAAGCACTACAGGAGGCTATTTAAACCACACCCGATGGATGAATCTTGCTTTGCGTTATTCTGCATCCTCTGCAGCAGAACGCTCATCGTGTCTTCTGCATCTGATCCTGGGCCTAAGAAAAAAGGCTTACCATCCTGAATCCAGTCTTCAGCAACACCTATAAAGACAAGAAAGAACAGGTTAGCATTATGGTCTTCAGTGACAGCTCTTCACTTACCTGGTCCATCGGCTGTCACCAACGCCTCGCGCTGCATTCCGGCATCTGAAAGACAAAGGCTTACCTACTCTTCGCACGCTCCGGAGGTATTCACACTGCATTCCGGCATCTGAAAGACAAAAGCTTACCAACTCTTCGCACGCTCCGGAAGCCTTCGGCGCTGCATCCCGCATCTGAAAGACAAAACAAGGTGCGTTTAAAGACATTGGGGAACTTTAATACTCACGTGCCATTACTCCTTTCCACATCTAACCCAGTAGGTATTCCGGCACCCTGCAGCCGCTCCGAACTTGTACCTGCAAAATAAAAAGACAGTTAGAGCGCATCGTGAAGCAGGCAACAAGCGCTTACTTACGTGCTTCCAGGCGCTTCTATTCATCACACGGGCTCCATCTTCAACTCACTTCAGCCCGTCATCCGCCATCGACGGAACCCTGCAAAACAAGAGACATCATTACTAAAGACTTTAAAGACATTAGAATTACTCGAAACTTACCGTTCGTGCAGTAAACGACGGACAGCAGTCCTCTGAAGTCAAGAGGCCTGCTCCCCTTATCCAGTGAAGAAACTGGTTACAGCACCCTGCCCCGAGGCAGATGGAGAGCACAGCGTTCACTTACCTAAGGTAAGAGCGTTAACCTTTGGGGTTCTACAGGAGAAGAGAAAGGGAAGAAGAGAGAGACATTCAATAACCCAGTTCCTTAATCCCATATTTTCTATCTGCAGACATCTTACCCTTCGAGTCAGACATACAGTGCACAGAGGTCCAGCCCAAAGAGCCAGCCGTGTGTTACACATCACCTTTGAAGATACGGTATACGCCCAGTCAAGACCGGCGCCTCTACGGGAATCAGGTGAGCGTTACAGTACCATAACAAGTAGCTTCATAAGTTACACAAAGGAGATAAAGACACTGGCGGCCCATCACCCAGGCAGAGGGCTAACCAACTGACCAGGGTGGAACCTTCACCCATACATTCCAACACTCATACCTAAACACTCCTCGTGACATCACAACATTCCTTCTTGCTCAAGCAAGCCACATACAACAATAAGAACATGAAACCACATGAGCTAGAACTAATAAAGAATTTGTACAGTGATGAAAATGTGACCATTAGGTCAGCAGACAAAGGGGAAGCATTGGTGATACTGGATACAAAAGATTATTGTGAAGAATGCAGAAGACAACTGAGTGACCCAAGCTTTATGCAAAGCTGGATAGGGATCCAACAAACTCCATCAAAAAGAATCTAGAAGAGTTACTAATCAAAGCAGAAGAATTAAGCTCTATCAACCATCATACACATACATTCTTGACAGACAACTATCCACGCATTCCACACTTCTATACTTTACCTAAAGTACATAAAGACCCAAGTAAACCACCAGGGAGACCTATTGTTGCCGGCATTAACAGTACACTCCAGCCACTAGGTATATACATAGATTATTTCTTGCAGCCCTTAGTACAAAAAAACATGCACATATGTTAAGGACACCACTCACTTTCTGCAACATCTCAATGGAATAGAATATAATGCCAACCATATCCTATTCACGATCGATGTAAGGAGTTTACATACTTTAATCCCACATGACCAGGGAAGAGAAGCTATGGAGTGGTTATTGCTAAAGTAGGAAGACATCCCGGCTCAGAAAGAATTTATTCTCACGTTACTGCAATTCATAGGAGAGAACTCCTATTGCCGCTATAGAGAACAGTTCTACTTGCAAATAGCAGGCACCTCTATGGGTGCTACCATGGCACCGGCTTACGCCAATTCATTTATGCACAAGTTTGAGACAGACCATGTCCTTCATCACCCCAGATGGCAACAACAAATAGGACTGTGGATTCGTTATATATACGATATCTTTGGAATATGGACAAATACAGAATAAAGTTTGCAGGAATTCTTTCTCTACCTCAACACAATAGACCAGCGGATACAGTTTACCTTTGGGCACTCAAACAAAACAATACACTTCCTAGATGTTAACGTGACAACAACCAATACAGGATACAAGACAAGACCAATAAGCCAAGCCTTATTAAAAATGTGGCCTGTAGCCAAATGCTACGGGTGAAAAGAATTGTTAGCGAACTTGCAGATTATAAGGAAGAACTGACAAAAATGGGTGCTACATTTCTGAACCGCGGATACTCCACAACAGAGAGAGTTGGCAAAGACACGGGTGGCACACCAAAAAAGAGAAGATCTACTGAAGATGAAAGAAAAACAAAACTTAGAACTACCATTGGTGTTTGTGTTGAAATACTCTAAACAAAGCAACCGAATAAAGAATATTATAAAGAAAAATTGGAGGACGATATTATGTGATGAACGGGTTGAACATTTGTTTAAGGAGATCCCTACCTTTGCTTACCAAAGAAGTCAAAACCTTAGGGATAAGCTTGTGAAGACTATCCAGACAGTAGCAAAAAAAGTCACAGAACGCACTGGGACATATCCTTATTTGAACTATAGTAACTGTGGATACATACTGAAAGGAAACCCCATCAATCATCCCCACACAGGGGAACAGATCACACTACGTAATTTTGCTACATGTGACACACAGAGTATAATCTATGTGATCAAATGCCCATGTGGCTTATATTATGTGGTGTTATTTCATTTGCGGGTTGCCCCACACTGCGGTGATAATCTCTCCTACCAAGTGGGGATATACTATCTATTTAATCCAAAGAAGATACGTATACATATTTCTTTAACACAACATGTTACCCTCAGCAATCTGAAACCTGATCACACAGCTTATTTAGCCCAATAAAGGCTGTGTCAGTCTAATGAATGACATGTATCCAATATTAAAATATCATATTTTAATTCATTTGCTAAACAGCACAAGTATCAAAAAACATTGTTCTAAAAAATGCATTACACCACATAAAAAATATACAATGTTTTAAAAGTGGTGATTTCACCACACACACTCAAGTTATACAGATACTTGAACACTCTCCACAGTAGTTAACTCAATTTTTCTTATTTCCTACTGTGTACAACAACTTAGCCCAACTTATATAAGTTTCTGTCCTTGATGTTACTATTAACTGGACATTCTTCAGGGGCGGAAAATTGTCTTGTGCTTCCTGTAGACTTCTCTCTATGGCTCCGGTTTCTATAGCTCAATGCCAAGACTGATTTCTCTCTCTTGTAGGTAAGGTCCATAGGATTTTCTCAATCCAAATCTGGTATGTGTAACCACAATGCGGTATGTGTACTTTACAACCCTCAGTCGTAAGATATTCCTACTTTCTGGGGTCTGCAGTCTTCTGAATAAGTTTCCAGAGCCAGAATTCTACTTTGCTTAGTGGTACTCAGTGAAAAAAACGTTTTCCTTGTATATTGCTTAGGCCGAGTCCCATCTGCAGTGCGTTATTTTCCTGCTGCAGATGGGACTAAAGTACACATAGCGCATTGTGGTTACACATACCAGATTTTGGTTGAGAAAATCCTATGTACCTTACCTACAAGAGAGAGAAATCAGTCTTGGCATTGAGCTATAGAAACCAGAACCATACAGAGAAGTCTACAGGAAGCACAAGACAATTTTCCGCACCTGAAGAATGTCCATTAAATAGTAACATCAAGGACAGAAACTTACATAAGTTGGGCTAAGTTGTTGTACACAGTAGGAAATAAGAAAAATTGAGTTAACTACTGTGGAGAGTGTTCAAGGATCTGTATAACTTGAGTGTGTGTGGTGAAATCACCACTTTTAAAACATTGTATATTTTTTATGTGGTGTAATGCATTTTTTAGAAAAATGTTTTTTGACACTTGTGCTGTTTAGCAAATGAATTAAAATATGATATTTTAATATTGGATACATGTCATTCATTAGACTGACAGCCTATATTGGGCTAAATAAGCTGTGTGATCAGGTTTCAGATTGCAGAGGGTAACATGTTGTGTTAAAGAAATATGTATACGTCCCTTCTTTGGATTAAATAGCTTATATTATGTGGGGCAGTCCAAAAGAACAGTAAAAGCGAGACGGAACGGACATAGATCTTGCATTCGTAACCATAATGTGAATTCAGCAGTGGCTCGACACTGGGATGAGAAAAAACATAACCTGGCACAAATACGGTTTCTGATTTTATAAATAGTGTTGAGACAGGATACTCATGAAAACACACAGTGAAGGATGGACCAAAGATAATCCTTTTGGATTAATAAACTTGGAACTTTGACACCTAAAAGGCCTCAAAGAGGAAATAAACTTTGTTTGCTTTTTGTGACTATAGAATTATGAGAAAGTTCTCACGAAAGATATGAGGGCTGCTTTAAGTATTTAAGTATGTGCATATTTAACACTAGAGTTGAGCAGAGAACTTTAGAGGTAGTATTCACATAATGTCCTTGATATTTGAGACCGTACCTTTGATTTGGTGCCAACGAGAACCTAGGGATATACATCAACATTAGAGAGAGTAATTTAAATAATGTTGGCAGGACGGGATAGACCCTGACATGTCAGTTATTGCATTATGAATACAGAAATTTGATGAATACAAACACAGATTGTATACAAGTGCGATTGACACTGCGGGATTAACCCTTATGCTCTGAGATTTATATTGTATTAATAGTACATATAAGTTATCTACATAGACATGGAGTGCACCTCGCCTACATCCACTACATCTACTCGACAACGGAGCATGTGCAATTAACAATATATAAATAATACATACCCCGCCTATCCCGTTGGTTATACATATGCAGGGTTTAACGCGGATGTTCTGTGATGTCATTTTGTGAATTATTAGAATAACAGAGATTCGATATATATGTATTACACATGAGAGTGTTCGGCAGTGAGCGATTTACACTTATACTCTGAGTTTCATTAGTACAGAAATATGGTAAACATTTACACGGATTGTACCGCTCCGACATTCGTGACATCTATCCCGTAATGAAGCATGTATAAGTAACAGTATTAGCATGCCCTGCCCACCCTGCTAGTTTGGCATATGCAGGAGTTAATTGATCCCCTGAGTAATGATGGCCAAGGTTCTGTGATGGCAATTTATAGATTAAACATGGCAATTTAAATTAGAGTTTATGTTGCAGGCAGCGCAACACAGAGTTTATTTAGTTTGTCGTCTGATTACCATGGAGACCGTTTGTCCCGCCCACCCGTTGCTATCGGAAGGTGGGACGCGAGGCACGGACTCGGAAGCTGCTTGCAGCTGACGTGCGGCGCCGGGTTTTTCTCCATAGCAACAGATAAAACCTCTGAGGGCCGCGCGTTCACGCGGGTGTCCTTGGAGAGGGTAGTAGCAGATGTGTGCAGCTCAGGTAAGCAGGAAGTGTGGGATGGTCTACATACAACCGTTACACGCACAGGAGAGAATCTTACAACAATATTTATTTCAGGCAACCTCGCTCAACACGAGACGCCAATCACGAGCAGACTATTCACACTGAACCTTAGTTGTGAGACGCAGACACAAAGGTACGATTTAGGCTGCTCTTATACAGAACATACATGCAAAAGCTAGTTGTAGCTAATGATGAGACTGATGACTTTCTTCATTTTATTTACATTGTTGGTTATTCCTTTGAACATGGGACACCTTTGAATACATCTCTGGTATGAACCTTTACATATGTTTTGTGCATGTTTTTGAAATGTTTAATTGCTTTGGCGAATTTAATATAATTGTGTTGATTATATAGCCCTGATGATGGTGTTGTACACCGAAATGCATTGGCTGAATTGTGTTACACAAATACCAGAGAGTCTTTCTTTTTGCCTCAAGAACTGTGTGAATTAAACACTTTTTGAGACTTTTAAAAATAAAGAATTCCATCCTTTTTTGGATTGAAGAGATTGGCACAGCAAGTGCAAAATTAGCTTATACAGAAAGAAGGGCAATTAATTAAACTAAAAAGTGGAACAAAAATGTAATCTTTTTTGACGAAATATGAAGGAATGAAAAAGCTCATACATTGAGCAAATGTGAGAGCACCAGACATAATTAGGTGGTTTCCACCTGATTCTTTTCTGTTCATTGTCTGTTGTGGTCCTTGTGTCATAGGACCATATTTGTCCGATAGCTCCTAGTACTTAATAGTACAATAGAGAATGTGAGATATACAAAAATGTATCTTTACTCAACAAACAAAAGTAGTGCCCATCTCTACCCTTCTTCGCACTTTCTGATTCACCACACACCAGCACGTCATCCTAAAGCAGAACACACCTCTCATCCCTTTGAAAAGTCTGTGCATTACTTTCTGGAACACAGATGCAGAAAAAAGACCAAAAGGCATCCTTCGTAACTGGACACTCCCTCATGCGTAATGAACGCTGTGAATTTTCTACACCCTTCATCGAGTTGAACCTGATGATAGGCTGACGCCATGTCCAATTTAGAAAACACTTGCCCTTGACCAACCATAGCTAACATTTCTCCCATATTGGGCAACGGATGTCTATCATTACACACCTATTCAATTCAATTCACGCAGGTCCACCCACAACCACAAATCACCCGACGATTTCTTTACTATGACTAAAAGATGTACACTCGACTCCACCAGCCCTCTCAATGATGCTGTCAGGAAACCATCACGCTGCAGAATGCAAAGTGATCCTACACAGCTTTATGGTCATACTTCTCCCGGGTTGCCATGGAAGGGTAAATGGTTGATTGGGCGAACTAGGCGAAAATTATCACGTTATAAAACTTGTGTGGGCATTCCCTTACGCGGCACGTCTTTCCGTGCGCGTTAGGGGTTGCCATGGCGACATTGGCGAGTAGCTCATTTGTTTACAAGCACGCCTCTTAGGCTGCGTCATTCGCCAAGCATCAGGGGATCATCAATAAAACCCTGCCTTTAACACTGTTTCGGCGCTTCTGAATACCTTTAGCGGTTGTTCACGAACTCTCGATACTCCATGATTCTACGCTTATGACCTTGCCTGTGTAACAGATCTGCTTTTTGCTTTTGCCCCTTGGATATTGGTAAAATACTGTCACGTTCGACTCGGATCACCCACGGTACCTCTCTTGCCTCACGTCTCGGTCTGCCTGTCCTGTTACATTGCAGACTCGTTTTGCCTAAGGATTACGGATCTTGTTGCCTTGTTTGTTTCTACGAGAAAGACTATGGATTGTGTACTTTGGACTTCTCTTCTGCAGCACAGACCTATTTTTATGCGTCATTGTGCTGGCGGGAATAGGGAAGTACCTAAGACTTTGTTTTCTCCAGCTCAGACTTTGTTCTACGCGTCCTCGTGCCGGCGGAAATTGTTGTACTACGTGGGGTCTGCCACTGGATACTGCATAGTCGAACAGAACCCCTCCTACCGTTGATAAGAAGACATTCTTCCGGAGAGCACAGCTTGCAGGGTATAATAACCTGTCAGGCTAAGGGCTCAGGCAAAAAGGCAGGTGACACATCAGAGTTAAAGGGAAAAAGACACAAGGCAAACAATAAATACCTTCTTGCTTTCTTGTCGTTAACACCACACGCCCCAATGCCCACAACCTTACCTGTTGCTGTCCCCTTGATTGCAGCTGAACCTACTTGCAGAGTGGCACAGGGTACGTTGAAGCAAAGAGTCCCATAGTAATTCCGCTGGTATGCAGAAGCAAAGGTACCTATTGAAGGTACGTGTTTGTAGACAGAGGAAATCCCTGACCTGGGCGGAACGAGGACGCAACTGGGGCAGAGAAAGGCCAAAGGAATCCAAAAGGAACAACAGCAGAGCATCCATGAACACAGTCCAAAACAAACAGAAAACCACTATCTTCTCGCTCGTTGCAGCAGAGCGTTTGTTGAGTGAGAGGCATAGTATAACCTTTGGGAATCACAGGAAAGCGTCCAATGTCATCGAGAGGTGAACGCCGTTTGGAAATCCAGATGCAGGTAAGCAGAGGAGCACTGTGGAGGAGAGACAGGAAAGCAGGGTACTGAGGCAACCAGAAATAGGGGGTCAAGCAGGGGAAAGCCAATAAGCTGTCTGTGGTCAAAAGGAGCAGGGAAGCAGTCCGAAGGAACAAGGCACCAAACACAATATCGGGATCTGAAGCAAAGTACAAGAAACAAAGCCTAGTCAAAGCACAGGAACAGGAACAACGAGTAAACACCAGGAAACGCTGCTAGTTGTGCCGCAGCTAATGGTTTAGGAGCACCGGCAAGCTGTGAAGGCAAGTCCTAAATAGAAAGCGTACTTCCGGGTGAGGCATGGAACGCATGGAAGCAAAGCGTTCCACGTCATCACGGAATGCTAATCTTGCTGGGCAAGGTAGTCCCGTGGAAACGGCGTGGGTGGCGTTGCCCTAAGCATCATGGCAAACGCCAGGTCCTTCACCCTCAGACTCGCTTTCATTCACCCCCAGACACGCATAGAGATGCTCACACTCCTCCTCATCCACACCCTGAACCATGTTAACAGTAACATTTTCAACATGGCATCCATCCTCCTACTCAGAAGATCTATGCCCTTCTTCATTTACATATAACAATTTCTTCTGATTAAACTGAATGTTTTTGCAATAGTTGGCAAAATATCCTTGAATTTTTCATTTTGCGCACACAACTATTCTACTCGGACATGCCACTGATCCGGCAAAGTGTGAATTGCTGGTACATTGGAAGCATAAACGTTCTCGCCTTTGCCCTTTTAATCTACTGTTCTTGTAGTCACGGTTTCCTTTCACAACAGGCTTTTCCTTAGCTTTCTTCTTCTGCTTTCCATCCACTACACTTAATACCTCCACTTTAGCCTCACTGCACTCCTTTTCCGACAATTTCGCAACACAGGCCAACGGATATTCAACCTGCTTAGCAATATCTAGCACCTCATCCAATGTGGGTTTGTCTTTCAGCCATACCTCTTCTCTAATCTTACTGCAATGGCAGTGAATCATGAATTGATCACGTATGTGTTAATCAAAAGACTCTCTGAATTTGCATGACAAAGCTAAATGTCGTAGAGCTGTCATATACTCCTCACTCTCGCCCTGCTCCTGTATCCAGACAACAAAATTGTACCGCTCCAAAATGGAGCTTGTTTTGGGGTTGAAATGCAAGTCCAACTTGAGCAACCACTTGTCCAACTCATTTGCATTTTCACCACTACCCCCTAGAGGGAATTGCTAGGAATTAAAGTGTCATATGTGTTGTCCCTCATACCCTAAAAAATGCATTAAAAGCGAAAGTGTTCTATCATTTGAATATGAATTCCCACAGGCAGCTTTTATGTAGTATAAAACCCTTCTTCCATTGTGCCCATTTCACTTTTGCAGGACTCTGCGACGTGGGACATTTTCAGCTTTCTTTTCTCCCTACTCGTTGCTTTCTCACTTTTAATTTTGAGCTCACTGAGTTTTGACAGTCAAATGTCATGGGGCGGGGGCTAGAAGGTGGTGTGTGTCTCCAGCGAGCTTCTACCGAGACCCTCTTGTGCTTACTGCAGGGCGGGAACCTTCACATCGTCATTAAGATGAACAAGTTACTTACCAACTGTAACGTTCTTTCGACTGGATGTTCCACCCACGTATTCCTCATCTTGTGATAATTCGTTTCGCCAGCTTCACTGCATCGGAAAAAAAATGTCAGCAGAGGGCGCTGTGCTCGAGGCTGTGGCGTCGAATGTCCCTCTACGGGCTCCATACCGTGTCGACGTCACCGATGGTATGAATGGCTCGAGCCACGCCCGTTGGCTTCAGTTCTGTTTTTTCGAGGAATTCATTGTGGAACATCTAGGCGTATGTTGTGACTGATAGGCCCAACGTGAGAGGAAATTGTAAGAAGTATAAACTATACTGCGGGGTAGGTTGGGAGGGTCGATGAGGAATACGTGGGAGGAACATCCAGTCGAAAGAACTTTACAGTTGGTAAGTAATTTGATCTTCGAATGGATTGTGTCCTCCCACGTATTCCTCATCTAGTGATAGACTCCCATAGCAGTGATCAATTTGGAGGCGGGAGTAATAGGTTTAGTTTTCATGTACAGAGTGGAGAACCGCTTTGGCAAATAGACCCTCATTTGAGGATGAGGTATCCAAACAGCAATGTTTGGTAAAGGTATGTATTGATGCATATTTTGTTGCAGCTGAGCAAATATCTTTTGCCGGGACTCACCTCTTCAAAGCCGCAGAAGTGGCCATTCCCCTTGTAGAGTGAGCCCAAAGCCCATCCGATGGGTCTTTCCCTGCTAATCTGTAGCATTCCAATATAGCTAGAATAATCCAGCGAGATATGGTATGTTTAGTGACCGCCAAACCCAATTTACGACCTGTGTAGCCCACAAAAAGTTGGTTGTCTTGGCGTATTTTCGTCATTCTTGCAATGTAAAAGCTGAGGGCCCTTTTAGGGTCCAGCCTATGTAATCTTTCCTCTTCTTTTCCCAGATGACGAGGAGGATAAAATGTTGGTAAAACTATTTTCTGCGACAGATGGAAGTCGGAAATTACTTTTGGTAAGAAATATGGTTTGACTTTTAGAACTACTTTGTCTTTATAAAATGTGGTATATGGAGGTTTACATGAGAGACCCCTTAGTTCAGTAACCCTGTGGGTTGATGTTAATGCTACAAGAAGGACAGTCTTTAGTGTTAGAAGCCGCAATGGACATGAGTGCAGAGGCTCAAAAGGTATAGATTGTTAAAAATTTAAGAATTAAATTCAAATCCCAAGTAGGAACATGAAATGGTATTGGTGGATATACATAAGTATACAGGAACTGTATTATTGATGTTATTTTAAAGTAAGAAACCTCTTCCGAGGAGCGCTTAAAAATGGAAAGCGCAGCAAGGTATCCTTTGATTGTTTTGATCTGGAGCCCCAGATTTGCTAGATGTAACAGAAAAGAAAGCACCATTGGTGTGCTTCATTGAAAAGGGTCCACATCTCTATCCTTGCACCAGTTACTGAATTTATTCCAGCAACACCGGTACAAAGATTTTGTTGCTGGCCTTCTGGCCGAAAGCAAAATCTCCATTACGTCATCCGGAACATCCCAATCCTTGTATCTCAACATCTCAGAAACCATGCATGAAGGTTGAGCGTGTTGATCTCTGGATGGAGAACCCGACCTTCCTCTTGCGAGAGAAGAGCCTCTCTTTGTTGAAGACCTACTGGAGGGCAGATGGACATTTCCAGAAGGTCCGGGTACCACGTTCTTCTGGCCCAATCCGGGGCAATTAGGATCATGGTTTTCCTGAACCTTCTCAACCTCCTGATTAGCTGAGGAATCACAGGGCCTGGAGGAAACGCATACAGCAGGGGAAAATCCCAATCCACTACGAACGCGTCTCCTAGAGCTCCTCTCGGAAGAAGTTCCCTTGAGCAGAACGCACTTTCGGTTCACCGAGGTTGCGAACAGATCCACTTGAGGGGTTCCCCAAAGGGTGAAGATCTCTAAAAGGATTTCCTGAGCTAACTCCCACTCGTGGGAGACTGTGCTCTGCCTGCTCAGAGCGTCTGCCGCCGTGTTCTGCTCTCCGGCTAGGTGAACTGCCAATAGAGAGATTCCCTCTTGTATTGCCCAGAACCAGAGCTGCATCGCTTCTCTGCACAGAGGTAGTGATCCTACGCCTCCTCTTTTGTTGAGGTTGTACATGACCACTGTGTTGTCTGTCATTATCAGGACATTCTTTCTCTGTATGGAGGGCAGAAAGGCCTTCATAGCTAGTCTGATTGCCCTCAGCTCCAACAGGTTGATGTGTAGTTTGGACTCCGATGGAGACCAACGTCCGCTGATTGTCAGATCATTGGTGTGTGGTCCCCACCCCGTGAGTGAGGCGTCCGTCACTACTGTTATCTCCGGCCATGGTTGCCAAAAAGACTCTCCCTTGAGGATGTTGTTGTTGCAAGCCCACCATGATAGACCCTTAACAACTGTGCTTAGGACTTGCAGAAGATCTGACCTATTCCCTGAGAATTGGGACCATTGAGTTCTGATGGCCCATTGAGGGGATCTCATTCTGAGCCTGGCCTCTGGCACCAGAAAAATACAGGATGCCATGAGGCCGAGCAACCGGAGAAAATCGAAGGCCAGCAGATGCTGGGCTTTTTGAAATTTTGTTACCATCTGCTGTATGTGGAGAGCTCTCACCTCGGGCGGTGAGGCTTTGCCCGAGGAAGTGTCCAAGACTGCTCCGATAAACTGGAGTTGTTGGGTTGGTATCATGTGGGACTTCTTGAAATTGAGGGAGAAGAACAAGTTACTTTCTTACCTGGTAACGTTCTTTCGATGGGATGGTCCGACGACGTATTCCATATCTATGACAGTAATCACCACAGCTGTGCTGCTTCGGAAACTTTTTCGGCGTCTGCGTCCTGCGTCGATGACGTCGATGCGCCGCCGTCGAGGACCTCCTCCGACGTCCGACGTCATCCGATGTGATAAGTAGGACGCACGACGCCAGTAGCCTCAGTTGTAGTTTTTTCCCCCAGAACGTGTGACAATAGTCAACTGCCAGTCCGACACAAAGCCTTGCGGAACGTAAGCTGCAAACGCAACAGAAATTCTGCAGCGGGGAAGGCAGGGCGGGAGCGATATGGAATACGTCGTCGGACCATCCCATCGAAAGAACGTTACCAGGTAAGAAAGTAACTTGTTCTTCGAGGGGATTGGGTCCTCCGACGTATTCCATATCTATGACAGACTCCCAAAGCAGTACCAAATCAAGGAGGAGGGAAAGAATTCAGAAACAAAATTTAGAATAGCCAATCAAATAGCAGAGCAAAGGACCGCCTTGCCAAAGGCCAGATCCTGCCCTCTGATGGAATCGAGGGAATAATGCCGCACAAATGTATGCACTGAAGCCCAGGTGGCAGCATCACAGATGTTGCGAATAGGAACACCCCTCTGCAGGGCAGTAGATGCAGCCAAGCCCCTGGTAGAATGGGCCCGCAAGCCAGCCGGAGGGCCCTTGCCCGCCAAGCGGTAACACTCCGAGATGGCCAAAATAATCCAGCAGGACAAAGTCTGTTTCGTCACAGCTTGCCCCAAGCGCTTACCAGCGTAACCAATAAAGAGTTGATCGTCCACTCTGACCCGGGACATGCGAGAAACATAAAAGCTCAAAGCTCTCCTAGGATCAAGCCTATGGAGCCTCTCCTCTTCCTTACCAGGATGCGGAGGAGGATAGAATGCCGGAAGAACAATCTTCTGGGCCAAATGAAATTCCGTCACTACCTTCGGAAGAAAAGAAGGACGAACTCGAAGGACAACCCTGTCCTTGTGAAATACAGTGAAGGGTGGCTTAACAGAAAGTGCCTGTAACTCACTCACTCTGCGAGCGGAAGTAACCGCAACTAAAAACACAGTTTTCAAAGTCAAAAGCCTCAAAGGGCAAGAATGTAACGGCTCAAACGGAGCACCCATAAGAAACCTAAGAACAAGGTTCAAATCCCAACCGGGCACCAGGAAAGGCGACGGAGGGAACACATTAGTGAGCCCTTTCAGAAACTGTGAAATTAAAGGGATTTTAAAGTAAGAACATTCTTCAGATGAGCGCTTAAAGATGGACAGCGCCGCCAGGTAACCCTTAACGGTACCCACTTGCAAGCCCCTGTGGGCCAAAGAAAGCAAAAAGGACAGAACCATGGGGATGTCACATGCAAAAGGATCCACATTCTGAACTCTGCACCAGTCGCAGAACTTACGCCAACGGCAACGGTACAGAGACTTAGTTGCGGGCCTTCGGGCCGAAAGCAACACCTCCATCACGTCTTCAGGGAGGTCCCAATCCTTATACCTCAACCTTTCAGAAGCCAAGCGTGAAGGTTGAGGGATCCGACCTCTGGATGGAGAACCTGACCCCCCTCCCGTGAGAGCAGATCGTCTCGGTAGGGAAGACGACGTGGAGGGCAGATGGACAAGTCGAGAAGGTCCGGGTACCACGTCCTCCGAGCCCACGCCGGAGCAATGAGGATCATCCGGGAACCGAACTTCCGTAACCTCCGCAGCACTTGCGGGATGACGGGGACCGGAGGAAACGCGTACAGCAGCGGGAACGACCACTCCACCACGAACGCGTCTCCTAAGGCTCCTTTTGGAGGAAATTCCCGCGAGCAAAACCTTTCGCACTTCCGGTTGACACTGGAGGCAAAGAGATCCACTTGAGGGGTCCCCCAAAGGGCGAAGATCTCCAGGAGAATCTCCTGAGCCAACTCCCACTCGTGAGAGATCGTGCACTGCCTGCTCAGAGCGTCCGCCGTCACGTTCTCGACTCCGGCCAGATGAACTGCCGAGATCGAAACTTCCTGCTGGATGGCCCAGAACTCGAGCTGCATCGCCTCCCTGCACAGAGGAAGTGACCCTGCCCCCCCCTTTTTGTTGAGGTAGTGCATGGCCACTGTGTTGTCCGTCAGGATCAGGACATTCTTCCCTCGCACAGTCGGCAGAAAAGCCCTCAGGGCTAGCCTGACGGCCCTCAGCTCCAACAGATTGATATGGAGTCTGGACTCCGACGGAGACCAACGACCGCTGACTGTCAGCCCGTTGGCATGAGCTCCCCATCCCGTGAGGGATGCATCCGACACGATCGTCACCTCCGGCCAGGGAAGCCAAAACGGAGCCCCCTTCATCAAGTTGCCTTCGACGGCCCACCACAGAAGGTCCCGGGCGACCGAGGGCGGCACCTGAATCGGGTCCGACATCCTGCCGGAGGACTGCGACCATTGCATCTTGAGTGCCCACTGCAAAGATCTCATTCGCAGGCGAGCCTCTGGCACCAGAAGAATGCAGGACGCCATGAGGCCGAGCAACCTCAAGAACTCGAACGCTGGGAGCGTCTGGGCATGCTGAAACGTGCGCACCATCTGCTGAATGTGAAGAGCCCTCACCTGGGGAGGAAAACACTGCCCCAGGGAAGTGTCGAGCACTGCTCCGATGTACTGGAGCCTCTGCGTTGGCGTCAAATGGGACTTCTTTAAATTGAGGGAGAAGCCCAGCCTGTGAAGGGAGTGGCAGGCGACGGACAGATGATCCAGGACCTGCTCGGGAGAGCTCCCCCTGATCAACCAATCGTCCAGGTAGGGGTAGACGTGAATCCCCCCTTGCCTGAGATGCGCTGCCACCACCACCATGAGCTTGGTGAAAACCCTCGGGGCGGAGGTCAAACCGAACGGCAGGACCCGAAACTGAAAGTGCGAGTCGCCAACCGCGAACCTCAGGTACTTCTTGTGCTTGGGATGGATCGGCACATGGAAGTAAGCATCCTTGAGGTCGAGTGACACCAACCAGTCCTGAAGCTGAAGGGCCTGGAGGACTTGAGAGAGAGTAACCATCTTGAACTTGTCCTTCCTGAGGAGTTTGTTCAAACCGCGCAAGTCCATGATGGGTCTCAATCCCCCGTCTTTCTTGGAAATCAAAAAATAAGGGGAATACCATCCCTTGTTCCTCTCCGCTACAGGCACCAGTTCTATGGCGCCTTTCTCCAGCAGGGCTTGAATTTCCTGCGCAAGGAGCGGATCCGGACACTTCAAAGAGAGGTTCCCCGGTGGATTGTCGCGAGGCCTGTGCCGAAAGGGAAGACAGTAGCCGTGGGTTATGATCTCCAGAACCCACACATCCGAAGTAATGGCACGCCACTCTACAAGATGCTGCGCCAGCCTTCCCCCAACCGGCGAACCATGGGACAAGGCCTCATGACTGAGTAGGAGCGGCTGCGGCGTTACCTGAGGGCAAAGAGGCAACTGCCCGAGCGGCCTTGGCACCACGGGTACCCTGTCGTCCACCTCTGGTACCCCTGCGTTGGCCCCTTTGACTGCCAGCTCCTCTCGCTCTACCAAAGGACGAGTAATAGCGAAAGGAGCCACCCCTCCACTGCTGTCCCCTAGGACGAAAAGGCGGAGGTTGGCGAACTGCAGCGCCCAACGACTTCGCTGCAGCTTTTGAGGTCTGCAACCTCTCAAGGCTCTCGTCAGCCTTGCTGCCAAAAAGATGTTCACCATCAAAGGGCATGTTGAGGAGCCGGGACTGCACATCAGGAGCAAACCCCGACTTCCGCAACCACGCAAACCTGCGTATCACGGTGCTCGCCGCCATGGACCTACTGACGCATTCAGCTAAGTCCAAACCCGACTGAACGGACTCACACATGGCATCCTTACCATCCTGGACCAAAGCAAGGAAACCATCCCGTTCGTCCCCTTCGGGAATATGTTCAGCCGCTAACGCAACACAGTTCCACAGAGTGTGCGTGAAACGTGACAAGGCACAAATGGAGTTGGCCGCCTGAAGCGCCATACCACCAGAAGAAAACACCTTCTTCGCCCAGCCATCAAAACGTTTGTCGTCCCTATCAGGAGGGATGGTAGGGTACGACGCCTGCTTTGCCGGGGCCGTGGCCGCCTGCACCACCAAACTTTCCGGAGTGGGGTGCCTGGTCAAGTAGCAGGGGTCGCCACTGGCTGGACGGTATTTCCGCGACAAGGATCTGCCCACTGCCGGGAGACTCTCCGGAGCAGTCCAAGCCGCCGCCACCCTACGCTGTAAAGCCATATGGAATGGCAGAACCGGGTCAGATGGGGGACCAACATCAAGGATGTCCGTCAGATCATCCTGCACAAACTCCCCTGGGGGAGCAGACCATCCCAGATACTCAGACACCCTAGCCATAAGGCGCCGGTATGAGGAATCGGCATGGGAGCCAGGCTCAGGCCGACCAAATTCCACCTCCGGAGAGGTGTCCAGACCACTAGCATCATGCAGCGACTGCCTCAATTCGTCAAATTGACTATGGCCCGAGACAATGTCATCCGGCACCTGACCAGGAACCAGGCCAACCGAATCCTCATCCGCCTCCGAAATATAATCCAAGTGGTGGAAAGGCACCTGAGAGTGCCTGCTCTTAGCCAGAGCCTTCCTAGGGGGTACACCCGAGACACGGGGCACCTCCGACACGAAAGGCGTCGATGGCGTCGAGCGAATCGGCGCCGCCGTCGAGAAAACCGGCAACGGCGCCGAGAGGATCGGCGTCGACGTCGAGGAAATCGGCGTCGACGTCAGATGCAACGCCTCCAATATCGGCGGCGTTGACACAGCCCTCGAAGCCGGAGCCCCGAGCGTGTCCCTCGACGACCTGAACGTCGACGGCTTCGACGACTTCCTCGGAGCCGGAGCCTCGAGAAAGCCTGTCGACGCCCTCGACGCCTCAGACGTCGATGTCTTCCTCGAAGACATCACAGGTGCACACGGTCTCGATCGCGTCGAGGACCGGGACCTGGAACGGGTACGGCGAGAACGAGCCTCCTTGTCCGAACGGGACC
Source organism: Ambystoma mexicanum (assembly GCF_040938575.1). Taxonomy (NCBI): domain Eukaryota; kingdom Metazoa; phylum Chordata; class Amphibia; order Caudata; family Ambystomatidae; genus Ambystoma; species Ambystoma mexicanum. Next base: position 844,430,598 of record NC_090941.1, on the reverse strand, counting down.
TCTCCCGTGACTCGTGCCGACCACTCTTGCGAGCGGCGTCTCTCGACCTCACACGGCCGACCCCACTCGGGGGCGCGGACGGTTGAGTACCCTGCGACTCAAGAATCGCCAACATTTTCTTCCCGAAGGAAGCCCATTCCTCCGGCGTCGCACGGCTGGTGGGATAACCGACGTGCCGGGCAGAGTCCTCGGAAGAGGACCTGGAAGGCGACCGGTGACGGCGCTTCCGAGAACGCCTCGAAGAGGCAGAGGAGTGGCGAGACCGACTCCTAGAAGAAGACCGACGAGACCTCCGACGATGACGCGGAGAGTCACCCCTCGAATCATCCGTCGAAAGCCCCGCCGACTTCGACTTCCGGGGCTTGGACACCCGACCTACCGACAATTTCTTCTTACGTTCGCGTAAGGCCTTGGAAGTGAGCGACAGGCAGTCGACACAGTCATCCGTGTCGTGGGCCTCCCCGAGGCACCAGAGGCAGGCGTCGTGCGAGTCAGTCACCGACATCTTGGACTCACACACCCCGCACTTCTTGAAGCCCGGACGCGGGGTTGAAGACGAAGTGGAAGACATCGCTGCGAAGGAATATTCACAAACGAACAGGCTCGAAGAACCAGAAAGAACAGAACTCCAAAGAGTCGAGGCTAGAACCGAGAAACACGAAGCAACACGTTCGCGGAAAAAACGGAACTGAGGCTACTGGCGTCGTGCGTCCTACTTATCACATCGGATGACGTCGGACGTCGGAGGAGGTCCTCGACGGCGGCGCATCGACGTCATCGACGCAGGACGCAGACGCCGAAAAAGTTTCCGAAGCAGCACAGCTGTGGTGATTACTGTCATAGATATGGAATACGTCGGAGGACCCAATCCCCTCGAAGCCCAGTTTGTGGAGGAAGTGGCAGGTGATCGACTGATGTTATTGAGCTTGTTCCGAAGAACGTGCTCTGATCAACCAATCATCCAGGTAGGGGTAGACGTAAATCCCCCCTCTCCTGAACCCGCTGCTACTACCGCCATCAGTTTGGTGAAAACACTCGGAGCAGAGGTCAGCCCGAATGGCAGAACTCGAAACTGATAATGAGAACCGCCAACTGCGAACCTCAGGTATATTCTGTGCTTGGGATGGATTGGCACATGAAAATAAGCATCCTGAAGGTCCAATGACACCAACCAGTCTTGGAGTTGGAGAGCCTGAATGATCTGAGAAAGGGTTACCATCTTGAACTTGTCCTTTCTGAGGAACTTGTTCAATTTTTTTAAATCCAAGATGGGTCTCAGTCCTCCGTCTTTCTTCGGGATGAGAAAATAAGGGGAATACCAACCCTTGTTCCTCCCCGCTACAGGTACACGTTCTATTGCACCTTTCTCTAGCAGGGTTATAATTTCCTGCCAAAGGAGCGGGTCTGGAATCTTGGTAGAGCTGGCTCCCGGTGGATGATCGTGAGGTCTTTTTAGGAAGGGAAGGCAGTAACCCTGGGCTTCTGTTTCCAGTGCCCAAGCATCTGAAGTAATGCCTCGCCATTCTTTCAGATGCTGAGAGATTCTGCCTCCCAGTGGTGTTTTGTATGATAAGACCTCAGAGATTTGGAGGCGGCTGCACGAGCGGCTGAGGGTGAGATTGCCGTTCCTGAAGATGGTTTGTCGTTCTTCCTCGTCCACCACGAGTGACATTTCTTTTGCCCCTTTGAAAAGCCTGTCCTCTTCCTCTACTAACCGAAGAGTAGTAACGAAAAGAACGACCCCTCCAGGAAGATGACCCTGAATAGGGTTTCTGAGGCTGTCGCATAGAGGCGCTAAGGGACTTTGCTCCCGCTTTCGAGGTCTGTAGTTTTTCCAGGCCTTCGGCAGCCTGACTACCAAACAGCCTCAAGCCATCAAAGGACATGTTGAGAAGCCTGGCTTGCACATCTGGTGCAAACCCCGACTTCCTCAACCACGCCAATCTGCGTAGCACTGTGCTTGAAGCCATGGACCTGATAATACTATCAGCAGTATCCAGTCCAGACTGGAGGCATTCCCCCATTGTCTCCTTACCGTCATTGACTATATTCAGGAAGCCTTCCCTTTCCTCTCCTTCCGGAATATGTTCAGCCGCCGCCGAAATACATTCCCACAGGGTATGTGTGAACCTGGCCAGGGTACAGGTGACATTGGTAGATTTCATGGCCATGCTACTCGAAGTAAAAACTTTACGAGCCCAGGCATCAACCTTTTTATCCTCCCTGTCCGGAGGTATGGTTGGGTATGCTGTCTGCCTGGATGCAGTAGCTGCCTGAATTACCAAACTTTCTGGAGTAGGGTGTCTACTCGGGTATTCTGGGTCAGAAGTCGAAGTTCTGTACTTGTTTGGGAGATTACTGTCTACTGCAGCAATGTTATCTGGTTTCTCCCAGTTTCTCTCCACTGTTCTTTGTAACGTCCTATGAAAGGGGAGTACCAGATCTTTCCGGGGTCCTCTGACTATAATATATGTCATGTCATCCTGTTCAAACGTAGGGGAAGCTCTTCCCCAACCCATATATTCAATCACCCTACTCATCAGATTTCTGTACCCTGAATCCGCGTGATCTGCCGGATCAGGTGTAACAAACTCCAATTCAGGTGATGTATCCACACCACTGGCAGAATGTAAAGTTTCAGACAGGTCTCTCATCTTTGTCTGAGGATCTACTAACTCCTCTGGAATTTGTCTAGTCCCATATTTTACTCCAAAAGGAGTGACCTCTTCTTCCTCTGTTCTTGGTAAAGGTGTAAACCTTCTCTCTTCCTCCTTGCAAGTTGTCGATGGAATCAGTGTTTTCTTCGATGTAACCTTCGAAGAAGTCGAAGGAACCTTCGACACACTCGAACGAAGCCTAGGCTTCGACATCGGAGCCGTCGACACCGATGAAGTTGCACCCGACTTTGACAATTTTTGGTTTTTTATGAGGGATCGGAGAGATACTCGATTCTCGAGGGTTTCTCGACGACTTGTCGACTCGAGACTTATGGATACTACTCGGTTTGACCGTTGCAGTTTCCGACTTCCCTGCGTCCTCCAGAGGAGCAACCGGGGTCTGGTTTTTCAGCGGTTTTTTCGAGGGGGTCAAGGCCGCATTCTCGAATACCTGCAACATTTTCTTCCTAAAGCTCTCCCATTTCGTTGGGGAATCCGATCTAGTCGGGCATCGAACCAATTCTGTTGACGAATCGGGCAATGACGAAGGATATCTATGTCTCCTCTTGAGCTTTTTTGAGGAAGACGAAGAAGATCGTCTCGACCTATTACGAGATCGGGATCTTTTCGAGTGCCTTTTACGGCGTTCCGATTCTTTAGAGTCGGATGATTTTTTATGTTTTTTTGATAAGGCTTTCGAAGAGCCCTTTGACGCCTCCCGCCCCACCGCCAACTTACTTTTCCTCTCACGGAGGGCCTTCGCTGTCATAGATTGACAAGAGCCACAGTCGCCTGTTCGGTGGTCTGAGCCCAGACACCATAAACAGATTTGATGGGGATCGGTAATGGACATCTTCGATCTGCAATCATTACACTTCTTAAACCCCGTCTTGGGTGTCGAAGCGGTCGAAGAAGACATTTTCGATAGAAAATCCTGAAGCGCGCTGTTCACGAGTTGCGAAGCAATCGGAAAAATGGAACTGAAGCCAACGGGCACGGCTCGAGCCATTTATACCATCGGTGACGTCGACACGGTACAGAGCCCGTCGAGGGACATTCGACGCCACAGCCTCGAGCACAGCGCCCTCTGCCGAAAAAATGTTTCAGATGCAGCGAAGCTGGTGAAACGAATTATCACAAGATGAGGAATACGTGGGAGGACACAATCCATTCGAAGCAGACTCTGTAGCGTTGCTTCATTAGTCTTTCGCGCATGCATGATCCTCGTCAGTCCTGAGAAGTAGGGACAGGCGGAAACTTACTCACCCTGCTCATTCTCAAGGACCTGCGGCACGGCAAACAGTTAGCTGAGAAGGACCAGAGCGCTTGCACCACACTGCACCAGGGCATGGGCACCAGTCTCGCGAGCCAGGTGAGGCACACGTACTTTGTGGCGGGTGACAGGGTCCTCAGGAAACCCTTACTTCCTTGCTGGCCATATCAATGCCGCGGGCCGCTGGGCAGCTAGTCGTGGGTGCAAGGAGCAACTACTCCCTCGCTGGCCGCATGAACGCTGTGGAGGGTGGATCCACTACGCCTTGTTTTGCTTAACGGAGCCCCGTTTTACGTGATGCCAAGGGTCTGGGTCTTTGAGATCCTCGTCGCCAATGTTGGATGTAATCCATGGACTCCTACATTGGTTTACAATGGGTTTATTTAAGAATGACAGCAACAGACCTCCGGCACAGCTTCTCCCTTGGCCACTCTCCACCAGCTACTATGCCTGGAACCCTCATTGTATAATAACACTCTATATGGAGTGTTGCCTACAACACTCCACATTATATATGGAGTGTTGCCTACAACACACTCCGTACAAAGCTAAGTACATCACAACACCCTATGTGCTGTCACTGCAGATAATGCTACAGTGCATGGAGGCTTCAACATTGCAATTGATAGAGATTTTATAGCATTCAAAATCACCAGGCTCAAAGGATCTCGAGCCACAGGTCCGAATGGACTAGCAAACCTGGTAATAAAAAAAGATCCAGAGTCATGGGTCAAGATACTGGAGATCCTGTTTAATAAGGTCTGCACCGAGGGTGTAATACCAGCATCCTGGAGAAAATGATTATTAGTGCCGGTCTTAGTACAAAAGGTCTTGGCCATCACTGCTTGCCTCTACGAGAAAATAAAACGTGAAAACGTGGGTTTGGGCTTTACGTCTTAAAGGGATCCCAAAGGGTATAGGCCTGCTCACCCCCATTTTCCATAACCCTTCCTTCACCCTGGATTTACAGCTGGGACACTTTGGCCACTCGATTTGGTGGAGTTTGCTCATGGTGTCACAGTTGTTAGACAATGGCCAGCCCCATACATTTAAAAATTGTAAAAAGGAGTTTCTACTGGCTGAATCGGACAGATTTACATATGCCCAACTTCACCATTGGATCATGCATCCCTCAGTCAAACTAGTGGCTAAACGAAACCTTGGGTCGATCAAACTCACTGTGAAGGATGGGTCCCGGGGGGTTGGGTAATATATCTAAAATATATAAACTATTACAAGATGAATGGCTTATTGCCCAACCCAAATACATGTCACATTGGGAGGGGGATCTTGACAAACCGATAGATGACCAAATGTGGTTAGACATCTGGATGTGGAGCTACTCTTGCTCTTCTTGTGTGATGAACAGGAGTGTGCCCTTAAGCTTGTACTCCGTTGGTATCTTCCTCCGACACGGTTACACCATATGCAAAATGCCCTGAACCCGAAAAGTTGGTGTAATTGTGGAGCACAAGGTACATACTTCCACATGTGGTGGGACTGTGATCTAGTTGGTATTTATTGAGAAAAGACAATCACCTCTATTGAGGACATCACCCACATTAGGCTGCCACTTCGGCCTGAGGTACTCCTGCTGGGCACGCCAAGTCTGGAAGTATATCCCAGATCTGGAAAGACAGCTAAACTAATTGCCCAACTCCTGCTAGCTGCTAAGATTACAATAGCCCGTGCCTGGAAATCTCCTGAGGGCCCGATACTTTTTATTGGTTGCTTGTTATGGTTGATTAAAATCTGGGACATTCTAGTGGCAGAGAAAATTATGGAAGCCAAGTAGGGCAGGCTACATCAGTTCTTTGATATCTGGTGAACAATTTTAGACTAGGATTCTCACTTTCCAGCGCTAATCCATAAACCACGGCTAACAAGACTGCTTTTACAGGCGCCTTACAAACCTTCCACTATAACTAGAGCTTTGAGGGGCCGCAACAGAGGATGGGGGAATGTGCAAAGGGGGATGTAGGGGTTGTATCTGCTTCGCCATGTGATATTTTCTCAATGCCAGATGCTTTATGTATGTAATGATTCTCTGTGTCACAACCAATTTAAATAAAGTTGTTAAAAAAAGGCAAACCAACAGAGCCCTCAAACTATAGACTGCTCTCATTACTTCATGTAACAAGCAACATTTTTGCATCTTTTCTCCTTAACAAAATTCAAAAATGGGTGGACTCTATTCAGCTACTTGACAATTTCCAAGCGGTTTAAGCCTGGCTCCGGGGTGGTCCACAATACAAGACTTGTGGATAAGTTCATGTCTCATGCTAGGAAGAAAGGAAATGCAGGATTATTCACATCTCTGGTGGACTTTAGTGCTGCATTTGAATCTGTTGTATGAAAGAAATTGTAGCACAAAATTGAGTCTTTAGGCTGTCCCAGGAATATCCTTCGTGCAATTAGAGGTCTGAACGAGAACACCATTCCCCAGGTCTGACTAGACCGCAGGGGAGCTGTTACTGAGCCTATAATCATTAACAAAGGGTTAAAACAGGGCTGCGTACTAGCTCCCCTGCTCTTCAATAAATATCTGTCTGATCTCCCTGGTGTTCCAAGTAGAATCGATAACTGCACTCCAAAACTTGGCTATGCAAAAGTCTGCTGTTTGTCATACGCTGATGATCATGTGATCCTGGATATGCTGATGATCATGTGATCCTGGATCATACCTACGGTGGGAAGGGGCTAAAATACTGCTGGTTGAACTATACAAGTATGCTAGTGTAAGTGTACCAACTATTAATTTAGAGAAAACTAAAATGATGTATTTCTCGAATAGGAAAACTGGAAACCAAAACTTGTAGTTAATGGAAACATTGAGTATGTTAACAGTTACAAGTATTTGGGGCTTGAGCTGATGACCAGAGACAACTACGCAGACATGGTCTCAGTCAAGCATAGGAAAGCAGTAGTGCCGACATCCCTTATCGCTAAGTTTGTGAGAGAAACAGCAGGGTTTAGTCTTGCGGGCATCCTGATCCTGTATAAACAGTGTTTCTGCCCAATGATCCTTTAGGGCACTGAGGCATTGGAGATGAGGGAACTCAAATGGCTGAAGGTTATCAAGGGCCAATTCTGGAGGAAGGTCCTTGCAATGGTACTGTGTGTACATGTAGAACTACTCAGACTAGAGCTGGGTCTTCTATCTCTTCCAGGTATGGCATTAATACAGTGAGGTTTCCCATTTATAAAATCAAGGACGAAGCCAATATGCCCATTACTGAACCTTCTGGCAAAAGCAGCTAATGTAAGGAAAAAAGGTTGATAACTATATGTCACTGGTGAAAGCTACATTTGAATTGATCAATTGGCATCCTAATTGGGAGTGTGAATACCAGGAGCTCAAGAAAGACTTCACTAATAAATTGGAAAAATGGGATTGGACAACCAATTAGGATTACATGGCAAGTCTAAAATTATATGAACCTATAGTGGGGGTGTGTGACAGATTCAAGAAGCCCAAGAGGTACCTTTTGCTGTGCCCAGTACCAGCCTTGCACAGATTCATACTACTCCTCCGTACAAACAGGCTACCTAAGCTGTCTGTGGATCAGAAAGAGGTATTCCGAAATTAAAAAGAACATGTCGATTGTGTAAACCGTTCACTATGGAGGAATCCGCATGACACATTAACAGAATGTAGAGAAAAGGGGTCTCTAAACAGGTCTGTCTTTGGAAGTTTTGTTAACTGCTACAATAATATAAGATGACAGCTTCTGGCAGTATTTATTTTTTTTATTTGTTACACGCCCAGACCCTCAGGTGTCACGGCGTGGTTATAAGACAGCTTAGCAATTAGTAAAATTCAAATATTACATTCGTTCCATTACATGATATAAATTACAGAATATTCACAACATTATACAATAGCCTAAATATTCACAGCAGTATAAGATGGACGGGGTCCTATCTTTGGGTGCTAATATTGGTTGAATAACCAGGTTTTTAACTGTTTCTTAAAGATTGTGAAGGAAGATGCTTTTTTGATGTGGATGGGTAGGGTGTTCCAGTGTTTAGGGGCTAAAGTGGTGAAGCTGCTGCCCCCTGCTCTTGTGTTTTTGAATCGGGGGGGGGGGGGGGGGTCCAGGAGGAGTTTGTCATTGGATCTAAGTAGCCTCATGTCGGGTTTGGGATGCAGAGTGCTATTGAGATAGATAGGTCCAGCTTGAACTCAGAGTATAAGGCTCTGCGCATTTCCCTACACTCTGTATGAAAGCAGATAGAAGTACTGTTGGGAAATTATATTTAAAAAAACAAAAACTGTTTTTATTGGTTTCTCAACTTCAATACAGACAAGAAAACATTCAGCACAGAGGAGCCTCCCCCAAATGAATGCACGCCCCCACCTATTCAACAACGATAATCAATTCATTACAACCAAAAGAATAGTATTGACTGGACAGCATTGTACCTTGATGTCACATTAACAACCGGACCCTTCAGTGTCACTGCCGCTCATTGAAAACATGTAAGCAATGTACGGCCTCCTCCATTGACCATATTCAGGAGGACGGCCCATCCCCCAAACCATGACCACCCTTATTTTGGCCAATAGCAGCAGAAACCCCAGGACGAGTCTCACTTGTTTCGGCAGTCCCATCGTGTGACCCAGCAGCACCACGACATGAGACTGGGTCACCCACTCTCTGGCAATGCCTCAGATTAGATCAAACACCTTTACCCAGAAGGATTGAATCTGGGGACACGCCTAGGCCAGATGCAAAGAACCTGTTGGAGAAGGACCACACCTCCAGGACGACCGAGGGAAAAATCTGTGAATGCCCACCGGGGTCAGCTAAGTACTTGAAGTGAATCAACTAAAAATTGTTGTAAATCGCCACCTTTCGAGTCTGTACACAGAAATATTTTCAAGCCCCCTCCGTTAGTGGAACACCAAGTATCTCCTCCCATTTAGCATAAGAGTCTGCAGCCCACCCCGTGGACCTGTCAATTATAGAAGAATATATTTTGGAGACTCGCCTGGCCCTGTCCCTCATACCTACGATCATCTCGTGCAGAAACAGAGCTACCGGGGCTCCCGCAGAAAGTCAGTGAACCAATCCCTCAGCCCAACTCATAATCTGAAATAAGTGAAAATGTCCAATGCTGTGACTTCCCCTTTGGCCTTGAATTCCTCCAGCGTTAAAAATTGTCAGTCCGGAAAAAGATCACTCCTGCTAGCCAGGCCAATCCTATCCATACACTGTGTATAGACTTTCTCACCCATGAGGGGTATTCCCGGGAAGTACCTGATCGGAAGGAGCATCTTGGTCCTGGTCCTGCCCTTGATATGCCTCCACACACTATGTGTCAGTTTGACCATATTTCGAGCTTTGATAACCCGCTGTGGTGGTGTAAGGACCACGCCCTCGGCAGTGATGGTGCGACCAGTGCTCTCTCGATCTGTACATGAGCCTAGTCCGGCCTCATGTCAAACCAATGTGGCAAATAAGATTCCTGCGATGCTGTCCAGGAGGCCTCCAAGTCAGGAAGGGCAAGCACCCCATCCCTTTTCCAAGGAGCAATCAGCTTCTCCAACCGGATTCTGGCCGGTTTCCCCCCCAATATGAACATTGTATAAACAAATTTCAAAGAAGTAAAGAATTTTACGGGCAACGGTATAGGAACATTAAGGAAGACGTACAGGAATCTCAGCAGCATGGCCATTTTAATTAGCGAGATGCAGCCGAATGTGGACAAAGGTAGTTTCCTCCACCGTCCCAGCAGTAACTCCGTACTCTCAAACTTCGCCTCAGAATTCTCCCGGTAAAGTAATTCTGGGGATCTGGCCTATGTTGCCCCTAGATTACTGGTTTGATCGAGATGCCACTGAAAATTAAATTAATCCCGGAACCTCCCAGTTCCGCTGGTCAGGAGAAACAATACAGAATGGGAGTGGTTGATATTAAGCTCGGAGAATCGACGAAAACCGAGACATCCCTCATAACAGGCGCAGGATATCCTCCGGGGCCCTAATAAATAGTAGCAAACAGTCCGCGTAGAGGGCAATGATTAGTTTATGCGTAAAAGGTTACTCTCCTCTATCAATGTGCTGCGCATAAACCATCTCTGCCAGGGGCTCAACTGCGAAGGCGAACAACAGGGGAGACAAAGGGCATCCCTGCCCAGTCCCTCTTCCCATCTTTATGGTAGCCGAAAGCCTACCGTTCAACCTGATACAGCCGTCCGGGCCCCTATTCAGAAGTGAGACCGTGCCTATAAAATCCTCCTCCATTCCCATCCGCCTCAGCACAGCAAAGAGAAACTGCCACTCAACAGAGTCACATGCCTTCTCGCCGTCGAGAAGGGCCGCCACTAACAGGGTTTGTTGTTCTAGAGCTGACGTGATGCCAAATAATCTACAAAGTCCACAGGATGTGGATCACCCTGGTACAAACCCAGCCTGGTTAGCCAGCACACACTTCGGCATCAATGGGGTGAGTCTATTAGCCAGTGCTCTTGCCAGGATCTTTTTGTCCAAGTTTATTAGTGAGATTGGGTGGTAGGACACACAACTTTCCGCCTCCTTTCCAGGCTTCAAGAGAAGAATGACCACTGCCTCACACATCGACCCCGGCAGTTCACCATCCCGCAACGTTTGCTGGTACATGTAAAGCATATGGGGGACCAGTACATCCGTGAAGGCCTTGTAGAAGTCGGCCGAAAGGCCGTCCGGACCAGCAGCCTTCCCAGCTGGTAATGATTTAATTGCCTTGTGCATTTCCTGCTACACCAACGGCCTCCCCAACCAATCTCGTTCTTCCTGTGCCAGCCAACAAAGAGCGATCTGGTCCAGATATTCATCTAACCTAACTTGGTCCTCGTCGCATCTGGACGAGTACAGCACCGAACATAAGAACAAATTACTTACCACTTACTTTCCCCTGGATGTTCCTCCAACATATTCCTCATCTTTGATATCTCGTCCAGCTTCGGCTGCTTTTGGAAAATAAATTCTTGGTAGAGGCGCTGTGTGTCAATGGGGTTGAGTCGTGTCCCTCAAAGACCACCGTTCGAGGGTGACCTCATCGGGTGTATAAATAGCATGTGCAGCACCTGTTGGCCTCAGTTCTGTTTTTCCCTCCTGTTCTTGTTGTGCTGTCAGCTCAGGCAAGCAGTAGTTAGCCCTGCAAGAACGGAAGCTGCAATAACATAGGAAATTCTACATTGGGGTAGGCTGGGAGGGCGATGAGGAATAGGTTGGAGGAACATCCAGTGGAAAGAACGTTACAAGTTGGTAAGTAACTTGTTCTTCGAATGGATTGTGCCCTCTAACGTATTCCTCATCTTTGATAGACTCCCAAAGCAGTATGCAGTATTTGGTGGGGGGAGTTGAATTTGAAATTGTCGGCATCTTATAAGGCCGAATACAGTACTGCATGACCAAGTTGCCGCATCACAAATAAATTTAATAGATACGCCCCTTTGAAGGGCTGCAGAAGAGGCTACACCTCTGGTAGAATGAGCTCTAAAGCATTCTGGCGGGTCTTTACCTGCCAATTTGTAACATTATGAGATGCCAAGAATAATCCACCTTGATAAAGTTTGACACAATTTTCTTCTGGTGTAACCAATAAAGAGTTGGTCATCCACTCGGAGTTTGGAGAACATAGATATATAAAAGCTTAAAGCTCTTCTAGGGTCCAATTTATGGAGCCTTTCTTCCTCTTCAACGGGATGTGGCGGGGAGTAAAACGTCGGCAGAATAATTTTCTGATTTAGATGGAAATCAGATACAACCTTAGGTAGAAAGGATGGTTTTATCCTTAACACCACCCTGTCTTTGTGGAATACAGTGTATGGTGGCCTAGAGGAAAGTGCCTGCAACTCGCTCACTCTACGTGCAGATGTCAATGCAACCAACAATATGGTTTTGAAGGTTAACAACCTCAATAGACATGTGTGCAAGGGTTTAAATGGGGCACACATTAAAAACTTTAGAACTAGATTAAGATCTCAAACTGGGACCTGAAAAGAAGAAGGTGAAAACACGTTTGTGAGCCCTTTAAGAAATTGAATCACCAAGGGAATTTTAAAGTAGGAGCATTGTTCCAAAGAGCGCCGATAGGTAACCCTTAATGGTCCCAACATTGAGACCTTTGTGTGCCAATGATAAGAGGCAATATAAACACCTCTGGAGTTGAACATAGAAAAGGATCAACATTCTTTTCCCTGCACCAGTCGCAAAACATGTTCCAACAGCAACGGTACAGGGATTTTGTTGCTGGCCTTCTTGCCGAAAGCAACACCTCCATGACGTCATCCGGGAGGTCCCAGTCCTTATATCTCAGCCTTTCAGAAACCAAGCGTGAAGGTTTAGAGTGTTGACCTCTGGATGGAGAACCTGTCCCTCCCTTTGTGAGAGAAGATCCTTTCTCTGTGGAAGACAAATTGGAGGACAGATGGACATATCTAGAAAGTCTACGTACCACGTTCTCCTGGCCCAATCTGGGGCAATTAGGATAATGCAGTTTCCAAACAGTCTCAACCTGCCGATTACTTGGGGAATCATACTCCCAATCCACCACGAACGCATCTCCTAGAGCTCCTCTCGGAGGAAATTTCCTTGAGCAATACCCTTCACACTTCCGGTTGACCCGGCCACAAACAGGTCTATTTGAGGGGTTCCCCAAAGGGCAAAGATCTCTCGAAGGATTCCTGAGCTAGTTCCCACTCATGGGACACTGCACTCTCCCTGCTCAGAGTGTCCGCCGTTGCGTTTTCCTCCCCAGCTAGGTGAACTGCAGATAAGGAGATTCCTTCTTGAATTGCCCAGTACCAGAGCTGCATTGCCTCTCTGCACAGTGGTAGTGACCCAACACCCCTCTATGTTTAGGTAATGCTTGTGTTGTCAGTCATTATCAGGACATTCTTTCCTCTGACCGAGGGCAGAAAGGCTTTCAGCGCTAGTATGGTTGCCCTCAGCTCCAAAAGGTTGATGTGTAGTTTGGACTTCCAACGGCCGCTGACTGACAGATAGTTGGCATGGGCTCTCCACCCCATGAGTGAGGCGTCCGTCACTACTGTAATCGCCGGCCATGGTTGCCAAAAATGCTTTCCCTTCAGAATATTGTCCTTGCAGGCCCACCACAGAAGATCCTGTGCGACCCTGCTTGGAACCTGAAGTCGGCCTGTCATCTTTCCTGAGAACTGTGACCATAGAGTTCTTAGAGCCCATTGAATTTTCAGGTGGGCTTCTGGCACCAGAAAAATGCAGGATGCCATGAGGCCAAGCAACCTCCAGAAATCGAAAACCGGAGGATTCTGGGCAGTTTGGAATTTGGTAACCATATGAAGAATGACTTGAGCCCTCGCGTTGGGTGGCAAGCTCTTTCCCAAGGATGTATCTAATACAGCCTGATGTACTGGAGCTGCTGAGGTGGTGTCACATGTGACTTCTTGAAATTGAGGGAGAAGCCGAGTCTGTGAAGGGAGTGGCAGGTGACTGAGATGATCCAGGGCTTGTTCGGGAGAGCGCGCCCTGATCAGCCAATCATCCAGGTAGGGGTAGATATGAATCCCCCCTCCCGAGATGCGCTACCACCACCACCATCAGTTTGGTGAAGACCCTCGGGCGGAGGTCAACCCGAATGGCAGGACTCGAGACTGATGGTACGAGCCGCCAACAGCGAACCTTAGGTATTTCCTGTGCTTCAGATGGATTGGCACATGAAAATAAGCATCCTGAAGGTCCAATGACACCAACCAATCCTGTGGTTGGAGGGCCTGAAGGATCTGAGAAAGTGTGACCATCTTGAATTTGTCCTTCCAAGATTGTTCTCAGTCCCCAGTCTTTCTGGGGGATCAAAGAATATGGGGAATACCAACCCTTGTCCCTCTCCGCTACAGGTACTGGTTCTATAGCACCTTTCTCGATCAGGGTTATAATTTCCCGGACAAGGAGCGGATTTGCAATCCTCAAAGAGTGTTTCCCTGGTGGATTGTTGCGAGGTTGCGTTATACATGGAAGGCAGTAACCTTGGGCTATTGTCTCCAGAGCCCAAGCATCTGAAGTAATGGCTCGCCATTCTTTGAGATGCTGAGACAGTCTGCCCCCATCAGTGATTAGTGACGCAAGCTGTCAAAGTGGTTTTGGAGCGGTTACTGTAGCTGCCGATGGCAAGGAAGCTGTAGCTGGAGCTGGCTTTGCACTTTTTCCTCGTCCACCACAAGGGTTTCTTCGTTGGCCTCTTTGACTGGCCATTCCTCTTGCCTTTCCAAATGAGGAGTAGTAACGATAGGATCGCCCCTTCCAAGGTTGTCCTGAAGAACGAAAAGGCTGAGGTTGCCTAACCGCAGCCCCTAAAGATTTGGCAGCTGCCTTTGAGGTCTGCAACTTCTCAAGGCTCTCGTCAGCCTTGCTCCCAAAAAGGTGAAACCAGTCAAATGGCATGTTTAGAAGACGGGCCTGCACATCTTGTGCAAAACATCTGCAACCACGCAGATCCATGCTTGTAGCCATAGGCCTGCTGACGCTGTCTGCAGTGTCTAATCCAGATTGAAGGGATTCCTGCATGGCGTCTTTGCCATCCTTAACGATAGCTAGGAAACCTTCCCTTTCCTCCCCTTCTGGAATGTGCTGCGCCGCCATTTATATGCACTCCCACAGAGTGTACGAAAATGTGGCTAGGGCACATGTTGAGTTGGCTGACTTAAGGGCCATACTCCCAGCTGAAAATACCTTGCGCGCCCATCCATCCACACGCTTGTCGTCCCTATCCAGAGGGATGGTAGGGTACGTCGCTTTAATAGATGTAGCTGTGGCTGCCTGGACCACCAGACTCTCAGGAGTGGGGTGTTTGGACAGATAGCCAGGGTTGCTAATGGAAGGGTAGTATTTTCTCGTGAGGGATTTATCCACCGCGGGTATAGAATCCGTGGATTCCCAATTTTTGGCCCCCCTATTTTGTAAGGCCACATGAAAGGGTAAGATTGGGTCCATAGGTGGACCTTTGTCCAGAATATCAGTAAGGTCATCCTGGATGAATTGAGCTGGTGGTTTAGCCCAACCTAGGTATTTAACTACCTTTGACATCAGGTGCCAATACAAGGAATCAGCGTGTTACCCTGGGCCTGACCTACCGAACTCTGTTTCAAGTGATGTGTCAATACCACTAGCATTGTGCAGTGTGTCAACCTGATCTCTCATCTTACTCTCCTCCGAGATTAAACAATCTGGGACATTAGGAGTTCCAAAATCAAGGCCAAAGAGAACCTCCTCTTCCTCAAAAATCGAAGTGAGGGATTTGAAGTACTCCTTTCTAGGCAAAGGAGTATAAACATTCTCAGGAACCACCAATGGTGTAGGCTTTGGGGGAGGCTTAGATTTAGCCTCTTTGCCAGTTTTAACATGCTCAGAAGGCTGAGTTGAAGTCACAATAATTTTTGGTGCCAATGATTTTAGTGTCAACGTCGACAAAGGCGTTGATGGAGAAGATGGAAATGGCGCTGACGGCGTTGAGGATTCGCCGGTGGCCTTCGAAGATTTCTTCTTCAGGGTATGTGGAGTCTTCAATAGCATCGATGACTTTGAGCGCCTGTCACGACTTGTGTGACTTTCTTTCATCTGAAACCTCCGACACTCGCGCGCCCTCGAGCCCGGGTGATCGAAGAAAGACCCATGGTTGTCCATGGGTCTTTCTTCCATCACCCGGGCTCGAGGGCGCACGAGTGTCGGAACGGGACCGCTCTCGTCCGGCTTCCGAAGGAGGTGTGGGTGGAAGCTTGCCCTTCTTGAAAATTTCTAGCATTTTCATAGGGAATGCTTCTCACTCTGCAGAAGAAGAATGTTTTGTGGGGCACTTACATTTTCTGGGGGATTCGTCCGACTATGATGAAGTGGACGGCGACCGATGGTGCCGTCTCTTTGATCGTTTTGTCGAATATGACAAGTGGCGGGAGCCACTATGAGATCTTGATCTCTTTTTGTCCTTTTCGCGTCGAGGAGAACGCTCTCCAGGCTACACGGTCGAAGAACGATCAGTTTTAGTGTTACGGCCTACCTGCAATTTTCCCTTCCTTTATCGCAGGGCTTTACTTGTCATTGCCTGCCATTTCGAGCAGGAATCCATCTCGTGGGCCTCCCCAAAACACCATAGGCACGAGCGATGCGGATCCGTGATGGACATTTTCGAATCGCATTCTTTGCACATTTTTAAACCTGAACAAAGTGTAGTTGGGGTCGATGACGAAGACATGTCGTCGATGATATTTTTGATTTTGATGAACTGCGTAGTAAGTAAATACTAACGAGGCGTGCCGAGTCTCCGAAGCAAACACGTTTGCGGAAAAACTGAACCGAGACCAACGGACGCTGCGCGTGCTACTTGTACACCCAATTATGTCACCTTCGACGAAGGTCTTAGAGGTACATCGACTCGACGGCATTGATGCATGGCGCCTTCTGGCGAGAAAATGTCTTCCGAAAGTAGTCGAAGCTGGATGAGATATCAAAGATGAGGAATACGTTTGAGGACACAATCCATTCTAAGTGGACAAATGCCCCCGTAATCCCCTTATCCATCTGCCTGACTGCCCCGGTATGATCCATAACCCCATGTCCCCTAAATACACTTAGTTCTTCCTGATATCGGCTGGCTTTTCTTCGTCAGTCAAGAACCCTGGAGCCGATTCCAGTTCACGTGAACATGCCTCACAAAGGCCAGGTCAGCTCTAATAGTTTTCAATATTCCCACCTCCTTGTCAATACACAGGCCCCTTATCACACACTTAAATGCCTTGCAGAGCGTAGAATAGGAGGTTACTGAGCCCCCATTTTCTTGGAAAAAACGGATTATCCATTCCCTCACCTCTTAATGAAAAACAGCGCCACGGAGGCTGTCATTCTTAAAGAGCCTACTCCTGCCCCCAAGACCCTTGCCTGGCATGGCCAGAATAGCAACCACTGGGGCATGCTCGGATAAAGTGTGCGCAAGGATCTTGCAATCCAAAAACCACCCAGACCCTTTAGTAGAGGCAAGGAAATAATCCAGATGGGAGGCAGAACTGTGTACTGAGGACTGAAATGTGAACCGGCTTTCTATACCCTGCCTGGCCCTCCAAATGTCTACCAAGCCCTTGTTGGCACATATCGCCAGAAGCTTACCAGTAGCTCTGGTAATGCCTCTGCTGAGCCCCCGTGACATTTCCAACAGATTATTTGTGACTGTATTAAAGTCCCCTGCCCAACATACTATGTTTTCAGGGTGCTTCCTAATCAGGCCTTCAATGAATTCCAATGTCCTTATGGTATCCATATTGGGGCAGTAATAGTTCAAAGGTGAACCCCTGCCCCTATATCATTCCAGTGAGGATCAAGGCTCTCCCCCCGTCATCCCACCCGACCTCTGTACATTGAAACCCCACCGCGCCTCTGACCTGTACCAAAGTGTACCTTGAATATGATGAGAAATACCTAAGGCATCCCCAAGCCTTGGCAAATCCACATGATGCCGCTGGATGTAGAGTAAAACCCTCCTAGCTTTCGAGGAGTAATTCAGCCCCCTTACGTTCCAAGACATGCAGGTGACCCCTTCATCAGCCATTCTTCATGGTACTTGGGTGCACTGAGGAGCACTGCCATTCAACCTCTCCCACTGAATAGCTAGAGGCAATAGTATTGTGTGCTGAGAAAAACAAACGATTCCCTACCAACAATCGAACCACAACCAAACAGTGTACCCAACTCGCCCTAGTCCCTACCCCCACCACCCCCACTGACAACACCAATCTGCCAGTTAAGACCCCGCCCCCTCCCCAATATATACTCGCTGAGCCGTTGCATGGGAGCCGCTCAAAGCTTAGCCACCCCCCACCCACCTTTACTGTATTTAGCCCCAGCAGTAGGTTACCCCTTCCCACATCAATAGCCCCCTCCAATGTGGGCATCGATTTCCACTGGTGCCCTAGCCTAGGTCTCGGGTGAAGGTCCGCCCTGGCCCTTCCCATTTCTTGCCGATCAGTGCTGCTGTCCATATTGTCCAAGAATTTGCTTGCCTCTTCTGGTGATTGGAAGAACATGGCGTTGCCCTTGTGCTCCACTAAAAGGCATGCCAGAAACAGCATTGTGTATTTGTATGCCTTTGGTTGGAGCCTTTTTTTCACCAGTATGAAGCTCTTCCTTTCTGCTTGCACCTTGTTGAAAAAGTCCAGGAAGAGCCGGACTTGGTCACCTCCGTAGCGGAGGACACCTAGCTCCCTGGAGCGCTGCAGTGCAAAGTCTCGGTCACGATAATTAAGCACTGATGGGCAGGATTATTACAGAATATTCGGAGGGTGAGTCAGGAGCTCAGATAAGAGCTGCCAACTTGGCACGGCTCTCAAGCGCCCCCGCTACTGTTGGTAAATTAGTATGTAAATGAATTGCCGCTCTATTCTAAACTACATTAACTCTTAAGACAGAACCTCCTAGAGTTGGTTCTGCACATTGCATAGTCCTGGCGTATGCCGATGACTTAGTAATTCTGGACTACAGCTTCTGTGTTATTCATAGATCAGATGAAGCCTTCTGGTCATATGCTGAGATCAATGGACTGGCTATTAATTGGGACAAAACTCTTCTGATGGTTTTTTCAGACAAAAGGTTTCCTAGACCTCGTCTTTTTGTTCGATCGTTGGATCACCTACACCCCTCAATACAAATATCTTGGTGTTGAGTATGATGTTTGCGGAGACTTCCACTGTATCCAGATGCACATAAGGAAAGCGGCTCAGTTAAAAGCATTAATTTGCCAATTTACACAAATAAGTAGTGGATACTCGTTGTGGGGTGCCCACCAGCTTTATTTACAGTGCCTTATTCCGACAGTGATCTATGGATTGGAATCACTGGTAAAGATTGATCTGAAATGGTTGCAACTAGCGGAGGGAAGATTTTGGAGGAGGCTATTAGGGCTTCCTACTTGTGTGCCTATGGCAACTATTAGGTTGGAAGTGGGTATCCTTTCCCTGAGGTCATTGGTACTAAAGAAAAGAGCTGAACTTTATGTTAAGATGCTCAATTCCCCCCACGAATTTGCTGCTCGCTAGTATGGGGGAGGATGTTCGCAGAGAAAAAGAGTAGTATTATAAGTACAAGAGTGTGAATACACTTTTCATGGACATTGGTTGGACCCCTAAATGGGGGAATGATTGTATTGATATGAAGAGGAGTTGTATGGGCTTATGGGATTGGCATGAAAACTTTGTCCACCTGGGTCGGCAGAAAAGTTAGATATTTGTTACAAATGTATTATATATGTTCAAAAGAATGCAAAGATATTTGAATCTATGCCCCTCATCCGGTCTTAGAAGATTTATTTTATTGCTGAGGATCAATCATTTGACTGTACTGTCTGTTGTTGGGGTAGCACGTTATCTGAGTAAAGACGAAAGTTCTGCCGCATGTGCCTCAATAGAGAGGTGCCCAAGACGGCAAAGCATATTCTCACAGAATGCCCCACAACGAGAGAAACCTATGTCGTGCACCTAGGCAGATTTGTCCACCACCTGGAGACGATTAAAGACAATACATTTTGGTACCAGTGTGTTAATACCTACAACTTAAGTCTGTTCATGTACCTGTTTAGGATATGGACTGCAGTGGTAAAGCGCTGTAGTACAGCTAGCTAAACTGATATGAATACATCACACTACAATGTTAAACTGTAAAAACAATAATTGTGTATGCCGTTATCTTATGCATCCTACGCTTATGATGTTGCCTCGAATTATCTAATTGATTGGGAAGAAATGGAACCCAATGAATTTAATAGATTAATGGTTGGCAGAGAATGTATTTTATATTTTCATCTTAGTTTTCTTTTATGCATAGGTATTTTGATTATGAAATGTTTTTTAAGTATATGTGGAATTAATTTGTTGTGAAATATGTATTTTTCTATCATGTGAAAGGTTTTCTTTGTACAACTGTATCACATTAAAGAAATAAGACAGCAAAAGATTTTTAGTGATTAAGTTGAAGTTAACATGAATATATGACATTTTAAGAATGAAATACTGTACATTTCTTGCTCAAATTAATGTATTTATTGATTGATGATTTAATGAACTGTATTTTATACATCATTTGTATTATATATGTGTACATTTTACTATAAATAATAAAACAAGGAAAAAGAAGAAAATACACAACGGTGGAGCTGACCAGAACGAAATGAGGACGGAAATCTAAAGGGAACAGAAGAGAGCAAGGAGGAAAGAGATCCAGGGAGTCCTGTAGCAGTTCCACTAGAAGGTAGCAAAACAATGTTCCAAACAAAGGTAAAGTTACCAAAATCCTGAGGAGAATCCAAAAGCAGTCCAGGAGGCAGGCCGAAGTCAGGATACCAGGTCGCCGGTCATCAGGAAAGGAAAGAAAATCAAGAGGCACTCCAAGGACCGTCCAAGATCGAAAGCCGTGGGAACCAACACAAAGAATCGGCCCGAGGAGAATGTAGGGTCAAGGAACCAGGAGATCAATAGTTCAATGGAAGCATGGGAAAGCACAACAGAAATAGCCACTTGCAACAACAAGAACAGTTTGAAACGCACTGATGGTTAAGCCGACACAGGTTTTATTTCCGTGTTGTCGGTGAAAGGATGCAGGGGACTTCATATGTTGCCGAGGACGTAGTGATAGTACCCCTGGCGGTCCGCCATCAGCTTGGGGAGTTTCCAGGATGGAACTGGCTGCTTTGAGGACACAGAAGCCAAAGGATTTGTAACAGAAAGATGAATGTCACAAAACTGGACCCTATTCAAGTTTTTTATTAAAAACCCTTGAACAATCAGAGTTGGTGTGTTCTTGAGGCATATGTGACAACATCCAGGAAAGCAGTATTCACAGCCACACACATGCAAACGTATGAACAAACACAGGCATGTATGTATGCGCACACCCACCCACCACCATTCACACTGCAGTGTGCAGCAGCCAGTCTGCACAACAGGGGCAAGGCACTGCCACAATCTGTTAAGCCCGCCATAGAAGTCACAGCAGCATCTTCTCGAATTAGCGAAGCTAACACAGAGCCACCACTCCGACAGGATCTACGTCTGCAGGCCCTGAAAAGCATGCACTGCTAGGTGCTCAGACGAGCCCAGTCCTTACCCGACTGCAGCCATGAAGGAAGCATCAGTCAAGTCACCAATGGAGGGACCCATTCAAGGGGAGCATGTGAAGACGGCCATACAAACGCCAGACATCTTCTATCTTGAGGTGGTGGATGCACCATCACATTTTACAAAGTAGCCTAGCTATACACACCATCTGGCAGCATAGACTGTGCATCCAGGCCTGCCAATGAATATGGTAACAGAAGACCAACTAAGAGTACCCCTTCACTGAATCAACATTGAAGGCTGCCGAGCAGGTGAAGCTTCTGTGTCACATCAGACAAAACTGAAAATTGCAGCCACTGTAAACTAAATAAAAAAACACTGAGTAATCATGACAACAAATATGGCAGCACCTCCATGCTTGAGCACCATCCCCTCACTGCATTAGAATAAGTTATTTTAAGTTTATAACTTATTAGATCCAATATTTTACCTATTCTGGTGAATCACAAACATATTGAACCAGCTATCCTCCTCTTCTTTGGGCCGAAGCATTGTTACTTGCTTATTGACAAACATTCGATAAAGTCGTTCATCTGGAATTGACCCTGAAACAAACAAAAAAAATACACAAAATAAACAAAGCATTGGGTAACAAAATATTTCACTTCAACACAAGACAAAAAATTCTTCCAAATAGTAAAAATGCATTAACAAAAACACAACAAAACTTTTTTCTGTTAAAAAGACCAAACATGTGGATTTCAAGTTGTCAGAGCAAAAGGTGTACGTTTCCAACATTTTTAGGGGGTAAAGTGATGATGGGATTATGACTATCAGGGAGGTGTTTTTGCCGTGCTTGAAATGAGTGATATTTCATAGGTCTGACATCCAGTGGTCACTGCGGAGTATTGCATTTTGTTTTTCGTAGTCGAAAAGGGACGTCGACAAGGCGTGTCTGAAATACTATCCCTATAGTGACGTGCGTTGTACCCACAATCCCTCACGCGTGGAGGTCCCTCTGTTTGTATTTTTCTGCCCTGAGGGAGCCTTCTAGACGTGAGTGATTACAGAAAAGAGAGATAGAAAAGGAAGTCTATGTTCCTTCCATCCGAGCGGGGAGGAAGGGTGGGCGCATGTGAATCTAAGCAGATACAACCATCAGAAATGCTTTTACGGTAAGTAATGCATTGTCTTCTGATGTTTGTTAATCTGCTTAGAATCACATGCTGTGCATAGACTAGCGAGCAGTACCCAGAGTTGGCGGTGGGTTATGAGAAGGAACAGTAGAGAAAAGATGTCTTAATACTGCCTGTCCCACCTGGGAGTCAGATCTCGAGTGTGCATCTAGACAGTAGTGTTTTGTAAAGGTGTGCACAGAACTCCAGGTAGCCGCTTTGCAGATGGACTCAAGGGGAACATTTGCAATGAATGCTATGGACGCCCCCGTGCCTCGAGTAGAGTGTGCTCTTGGCGTAAAGGGCAGTTCTCTCTTAGCAAGAGTATAGCAGAGAGTGATGCATTGAACAATCCATCTAGAAATAGTGGACTTTGAAACTGCATCTCCTTCTCTTCCTGCTGCCACCGCGACGAAGAACTGATTAGTCTTCCTCAGTGGTCTGGTTCTTTCCATGTAGAACATGACCACTCTGCGCACATTTAGTGTGTGCAGAGTTTTTTCTCCCAAGTTGGAAGGATTTTGAAAGAACGTTGGCAGTTCTATAGACTGGTTGTGATTCTAAGCAGATTAACAAACATCAGAAACATGTTTTCATTCACTGAAAGAACTTTACAGAAAGTCATAGCTGTATTTAAATTGGACTGTAAACCATAGTAATTAAAAAGATTTACACAATTTCACAAAACTCCCTCGGAGAAGGGCTATTATGGGTACAGACTACTGAAATTCGCCACGTACAGTTACTAAAGCAACCATAACTCCCCTATGCAATGCATTTCCATTGACCACACACGGCACAGATGACATGTTAATGTTAAAGGTATTTGTACAGCGCACCGTCACCACCGGAGTGGTCACCAGGCAATTCCCATGTTCTGTTGTGCAGGGTTATGTGTTTCAAGTCTGTTGTTGCAATGTGGTGAAGTACATGCATATTGCTATGCAGAGAAGTGGTTGTGTGAGTTTCTGTATGAGAAGTGTATGCAGCATCATTGATGATTTCAATGTCGCCAAGTCTATGTTAGGCAGAGACTTGTACAGTTCCCTTAGGGACCACTGCAAAAGATTTAAGACTACAGGTGGTTGGCAGTAAACCCAATTGGTAGCAGTCTGTAACACCCAGATTTACCTGGTAGCTGTGGCTGAGCAGTCAGACTTCTCTCAAGATGAGTTAGGCAGTATATAGAGTATACACAATAGGTACAGAGATACAGTAGCACAAGCAAACACTGACCAGAGCTTTGGTGTAAAAGTATATCATTATTTATTTAAAGACACACTTGTAAATTACACTAGCACAAAAAGAGGTAAGTAAATTCAACACACAGTCACTATTATATATATATACAACCCTAATTACTTATTAGACAAGTCTTAGTGAGAAACACCACTTATTTTCAGACAGAGGTAAGCGCTTAACATAAAATGGCACTCTAATAAGTTATTTAAAAAGGGAGGGGAAAAAGCAGAGTTATGAAAGCACACAAATCTCAATACTTTTCACAGAACCACAGTGAAACAGGTTAGGCAAAGTCTACTAGAGAGCAAGGAAGTTCAAATGCCAGGCCCACTCTTCGAGAGAGCAAGTGAAATGTGTCCAGGATCACACAGTGGGGTTATGCCCAAAGAGTCTTTGTAAATAGTTCACAAAAGATTGAAATCAAGTCAGGAAAAGTTAGTTAACCGACCCTAGGCTAACCCAGGTTAGAAAGTCGAGGATTTAGAGGAGGTCTCGACGTGGAGGAAAGTTGAAGGTCGTTGCACTGCCAGGAAAGAAACCAGCCGCAGAGTTTCCCGGTTACAAGGTACCACCCTTTTCTTTGTGGTACTGGTAAACCGTAGTATTCCGGTTGCCGGGGTGCTTGGCATGGGCAAGGCGGCCACGAGATGGTCCAGGAAGGCGAAAATAAGGGCAAACTGGTTATCCCCACCAGTCAAAGGAAAAAGACTCTCCGGGCTGGAGATCTCCTCTGTCGTCGGGAAAAGTGGTGAGACGGTTCAGCAGGGCTCCACCAGTGGTGTCGTCGTTGCAGGTCGGCTTGGCTTCTCCCGCCTCGGATTCTTTAGGTCCTGTGGTGACTTCTGAAGTTCCAGTCCCCAAAGCCCTGCTTTTATGCAGAAAACCCCCATTCATTCAGCCTAGCTGCCACTCAAACATGCTAAGCACTTGGGCCAATCACACAAGAGTGCGACTTGAGTTGCCGAGGCAACTCAGTCCAGGGTGCCTAAACCCCCTCTCACATCCCCTGTAGTACCCAGACAGAGTGGCACCACTTTTGGAGGCTTCTGTGGAGAAGCCCGCCAAAAAGTGGAACAAAGGGCTCGACTTGGGTTGGAGTCACAGAAGCGAACACAAACGCCATTTTGGAACCAAGTTTCGGCAAAAAATACCAACCAGTGAATTTATATTAATTTAATAAACCGGCGGTATGTTTGAGGCTATTTTAAAAAGTGGTAGCCTCGAACAATGGGAAAATCCTGTAGGGATATATTCGCGGTCGAATATAGAAAGTAGTATCCACTGCCACCAGCCAAAACTCGGTCGGGGGGGACTGGATAGTGCCCCCTCGAACAACAGACCCCGGGGAATTGCCCCGACCAGTACGTCCACAATATGATGGTTTGTACTGGTTCTGTTCACAATTTAAGACTAGTAAAGCCAATGGTGACTTTACATTCCCTGGGAGACAGTAGTCAGTACCAGGGTATGGAGTCTATGTTTGGGGGTCGCTACGACACCCCTGGGTTACGGCACGGAAGGTGCTGTGTAACCCACATATCAAAAACACATGAAACCCTATGGGGTAAAGGACCCCATAGCCCATAGAACACATACAAAGTCAAAGGAACACCTCAAATCATGTCTAAGAGTGGGAGGAAAAGAGTCTCACTCTTAGCAGGAGAAAAAAATAAACCCCAAAAATCCAGCAAAGCTGCTGGGGGACTCCCTAGGTTTGGGAAATTAGCCTTAACAGAGAATTCTCCCTAACAGTCTATGCCATGCAACTATGTTCTAAGCACAATACCCTTGCCCATAGTAGGGAGACTAAAGCAGAACCAGAGAGAAGAGGAGGAAACAGCATCAGGGAATCCTGAGATTACCGGAAAGGAAAAGTGTGATCTAATCATCGGAATTAAACAGGAAAGTCTTGATGGCTTTTTTAAATCATGAGAGACAAGGGTTATTTCTTGAATGCAATGGAATAGAATTCCAGAGATAAGGGCCACGAACATCAAAGCTTGTGCGTCCAGAGATCTTCAGTTTATGTCTTGGGTGATATATTATGTCAAGATCATTGGAATGAAGCAAATGTGTAATTAGGGCCTTCTTCAATCTCTTTGATAAACAGGAGAGCACTTGTCCTGCCAGGCATTTATATGTGTCAGTCAGAATTTCTTTTTAATTCAGCTTTATTGAAATGTTCATAAGCTACCAAAAACAGGGATACACAGCCACATTGGGTATCTCTTGAAGTACTCAGAACACATTCTGGGGGATTGATAAAATGTTACCTTCATAATGTACTGAGTGCGAACTCCCCCCGGACCCCAGCCCCCCGCCCTTGGTCCCCTCCCTGATCCGACCAACTCTCCACTTTGAATCCAAGACTTTACTGCTCCCAGTTTTCTTTATTTAATCAATCATAGGTCAATTCCGGTTCAGGCATCATTTCTCCCCTTTTTCATCACTCAGGGTGTCATCCTCCCCCCACCAATCCCTATCCTCTTCAGTGTGTCTGGACCCCTATTGGATATATGCAGAACAGAAGTCAGACATTCTGCTTCAATGGACGCATTGCCCCCATGGAGTGCCAATGTCTTATGTTCCATCACATATATATTCCGGGCTACGTTAATCCACTCCTTCCCCTGGTAGCCGGACTCCCTTCCAACGTGTTGCCAAGCACACCCTTCCCGCCAGGAGAAGGCTGTGTGCCATTCTCGGGAGCCTAACATATTCTTCCTCTTGTTCTTCCAACCCGAAAAGGACACACATAGGGGCTTTTACTCTAGTAACCCCTGCCAGTTCCCTGATCCAGCTCAAAACTTCGTCCCAATAAGACTGCACCTCGGAGCATCCCCACCACATGTGCAAATTATCGTCTCTCAACCCGCATTCATGCCAGCATAACAGGCTCACATCCGGATACATTCTGGAGTGCTTAACCGGTTCATATTGCCATCTGTGTAATAGCTTGATGGCATGCAACTTGTATTGACAGGAAACAGAGGTTTTGAAGGCCCCACGACAGATGTGCAGGTCCAACACCATGTCTCTTTCCCATTTCGTCCTCGGCCCATCCACCGTCCCCCTCTCAGTATACACTAAAGCCCTGTGCAACGCCCCGATTACTCCCCTAGACTCCATTAATGTGTCCAGCAGTTTCTCGAAGGGTGTGAGCTCCCTCTGCATCTTACACTTCAATGCTTCCTTAGTCAGGACCCCCTTAAACTGCAAATAGGAGAATGTGGAGAGTCAACCTATCCCAAGGGAATCCTCCAGTTCCAATATCGTAATAAATCTCCCACCTTTCCACATTTGGCCGAATCTTTCAAGTCCTGCCTCGTACAATGCCTGGAACCTGGAAGGATCCGGGATTTCATCCCGAACTCCCGGTACCTAAAGATGCCTTTAGGCTTGTCGCCAGATACTCCAAATAGTGCCCAGGATTGGGTGCTCACGTATCCCACGGATTAACTTAGTCCTGGGCACCCATAGCCACTCTCCCATCATTGCAGGCCGTAGATGATTGTCAAGTGCCACCCATTGTAGGTCCCTCTGTCCTCTAAAATGTGGTATCAATAGTCTTAGCTGGATGGCCTTGTAGTATATATGATAGCTGGGAGCCCAACACCCCTGCTTCCCTTAGGAAGGCTCAGGACTTCGCTAGAGACTCTCGGTTTCTTCCCTTGCCACAGGAACCGTAAAAGTGTCACCGTAGCCACTCTGAAATATAGGTCGGGAATCTGAACAGGCAGCATCTGGAACAGGTACAGGATCTTTGGGGGAAATACCATCTTAAGTGCATTCAGCCAACCCATCCACCAGATGGTCAGCTCCTTCCATTTTCCCTCATCTTTCTCTATGGCTGTCATTAGGGGGGGGGGTGGGCCTCATACAGACCCCAAGCTCTCTTGTAACATTGATACCAAGATACCTCAGGGAACCCACGCTGACCTCCATGCCCAATGGGAGGAATCGTCCCAGATCATTGTCCTTGCTTCTATCTAGGGGGAACAGTACTGAATTGCCCTTATTAATATTAAAGCCTGCCAACTGCCCGTAATCCTCCATCAACTTCAATGCTGCCGGGACCGATGTCAATGGGTTTACCAGATGGAGGGGCATGTCATCCGCGTAAAGCCCTATATTGTGCAACTACTCACCTACCCCAAACCCTTCAATTCTAGAGTCCCCCCTCAACCTACAGGCCAATGGTTACAATGATAGTACAAAAAGAGTGAGGGAGAGTGGACACCCCCGTCTTGTCCAACTTTCAAAATTAAACCAACGCAAGTATCCCCCATTCACAGCCACACATGCCCTGGGGGATGAGTAGAGTGCCATTATGCCCCTATGAGACCCTTACTTACAATAAACTTGACTAGTATAGCCTCCAAGAGGTCCCACTCCACCCTGTCAAAGGCCTTCTTGGCATCTACAGAGGGAAGTGTGGGGTTGCCCTCCCGGCCCTGCACCTCGTTAATCAGGTGTAGCGTCTTCATCATGTTATCAGCCCCTTGACGCCCTCTCAGAAACCCCACCTGGTACGAATGGATCAGCCTCGGCAAGTGTCCTTCCACCTTGCGGCTAGAATTCTGGCATAGATTTTGCCATCTATATTCAAGAGAGAGATTGGACGGTAGGAGTCGCACGCCCTGCGGTCCCTGCCCTCCTTCGGTATCACTGTGATTAGAGCCTGCATAAAGAGTCTGGTGCTTTCCCTGTGGTCAAGATGTCATTAAATAATGTTGTCAGGAAGGGGGGGCAGTACCAGGAGGAAGGACTTATAAAATCCTGCTGTAAAGCTGTTGTCCCCCAGTGCCATAGATAACTTCAACCACCCAATGGCCATCCTAATTTCATCCACAATGATTGGAGCTTCCAGGCTTTCTGATTCCGTTTTCGTGAGCAGGGGAAGGTGGGAATCTGGCAGGTATTTCATAATTTCTTCAGTGCCCGCTGTCCCTTCACTCCTGTACAGGCCTGCATAGAATGCTGCAAATGCCTCCTGGATCCCCTCAGGAGTCCTCTCACCTCCCACAACTGTGCAACCCACCTTTCCGCCCTCTGACCCTGTAGGCTAGCTGCCAAAAGAGCGTCTGCCTTATCCCCTTTCTCATAAAACTTTTGTTTCAACAATTGTAGGCCGCGGATTATGTTTCCTTTCTCGAGGAGTCTCAATTCCTCCTTTGAGCCCCTCGCCTCTTGAATGAGATCCTCCCTACCATTTGTGGCCGACTGCGCCAGTCTCCCCAAGACCCTTATTTTGTCCCCAAGTCCTCTCTCTATGAGGGTATGTTCCCTCTTTCTGTGGGCCCACCCTCTCTGACGGGTATCCCCCTCTCCATGTAGCCTTCGTCGCATCCCACACTAGGTCCTTACGCACCTCCCCAGTGTCATTAAGTTAAAAATAATTCTGCGGTACCCTCCTCCATCTCTTCCCTGAAGCATGGGTCCTTCCACAGAGACTCATTACACCTCCACTTCGATCCCCTGGGACAAAGGCCATTCCAACCAATATCAACCGACACCATGTCATGGTCCGACCAACTAACATCGATTGATTGATTGATTGGTTTATTTATAGAGCGCTTTACACCAAGGCGCTGCACCATGGAACAACTCACACAGTGAACAACAATAAACATATATAGTGATCAATCAATCAATCAATAATCAGTGAGGTCTTGGATATCACTTCTGACCAGAATTGTCTGACTCTCAGGCATTCCCATGCTAGGTAGACGAAGTTAGATGGAGCGAAATAGCATCTAGTGCATGCTTCTGAAATGGATTGGCGTTGCTTGTGTAGCTTGGCTGGGGTGTGTTATACCGGATGGAGGGAGTTGAAATGTATGAGCTTATACCTAGAGTTAAGGGAGACCTTCTGTGTTTGTTTCAATATATAGTGCCAGTCTTCGTTCGCAATGGGGATGCCTAGGGACGTTTCCCACCTTTTCCTCTGGGTCACCATTTCGCCTGTTTCGTGTACCAACAGATCTTTATAAATCTGTGAGATTAGCCAGCCGTCTCCTTGTGTCTGAATTACCCTGTGTAATAGCTAGCATGCTGGTGGTTGAGCTGGAAATGAGGGCAAGAGGGTCCTAAGGGTGTGATGTAGCCGAAAGTACATAAATATATCGAGAGCTGATTCGCCCCCTCGTTCCCTTGCCTGCTGGGTCGTGAAGAACACCCTGTCCACAAACAAGTCTCCCAGAGTTTCTATTTGTAATTTGTCTGCCCATTGTAAATATACTTGCTCACTTGTTGGAGGTATTCCTGGGATTTGTTTTGCCGGTAGGAGGGGCGAATATCGACTGGTAATGCCACGTTTCGCTGCCATCTTTTTCCAAATTGCGTACGTGATCAGGACTATGTTTATTGTATGTGGTGGAACTCTGAGCTCCCCTACGATCACCGCTCGTAACAGGTTGGGCGACATCAGAGCTTGCTCAACTTGGACATGTGGGTGGCGTACCAGTGTACTAGGAATTGTGCCTGCACTGCCCAGTAATAACGTTCTAGGTCTGGCAGGGCTAGGCCACCATTTGCTGTTGGTTGTATCAGCATTGTGTGGGCTGCTCTAGCTGGCTTCCCGGCCCATAATAATTCCAAGATCAGACCCCTCTAGTGCCTAAAGAATTCTCCAGATAGAAGCAGGGGAACGTTAACAAACAGAGGAGTTGGGGCAATATTTATTTATTAGCATTTTTTAAAGCGCACACACAGCCCAGGGGCATCAAGGCGCTGCTACAGAATTCTTTTTGCGCACCCTCCCCCGTGGCTCAATTTTTGTTGTTGTTGTCTTAGTTGGATATTTATAACACGCTTAAATACCCAGAGGTTTCGAAGTGCAGACCTGGGGATCGAACCTGTGTTGCTTCGTGTAGTCTTACTTCCAAGGTGAGCACGTTGCCACTGAGTTATCCAACTGGGATATGATCATTTTAACGATGGAAATGCGCCCTAGGAGTGTAAGTGGGAGGTGTTGCCACAGTGTTATTTTCCCTCGAAGCGTTTCCATGACATTTCCGTAGTTGTCCCGGTACAGTTCCTCGTAGTTACTGGAAAGTGACACCCTTAGGTACCTGACGCCAGAGTTCTCCCATCGGAGGTCAAACTCGTCTCAGAAATGTCCTGGTTCCCTCTGTGAGAGGGAACACCACTGACTTGTTGTGGTTGATTTTGAGACCTGAGAAAACCCCAAACCTGATAACCTCCTGCATCACTGGATTTAGATTGGTTACTGGATCACGAATGAAGAGAGCCACCTCATCGGCATACAGTGATATAATGAGCTTGTGTGGTCCCAGGCTGAGTCCTCTCTCGATTTGCCTTTCTCTCAGCCCCGCAACAAGGGGTTCCATCGCGAGGGCAAATAATACGTCTGGTGCCTCTTTCCATTACAAATTGCATAGACCGTGCTTTCCCTATTGTGTTTCTGGCAGCTGGATGTGTGTATAGCAGGGAGAGCAGTTTTATGGAATAGGCCCCGAGTTCCAATTTCTGCAGTAATGCAAAAAGGTACGGCCACTCGACTGAATCGATGTCTGAAATTACTGCAACTGCACATGCCGAAGGTTTTAGGGCTTCGATAATTCCGAAGAAACGACGAATGCCGAACTATGTGTTTCGTCCAGGTATGAAGCCCGCTTGATCAGCTAGTACTAACCCAGGCATCAGTCGGAGTAGTCGTCTGGCTAGGATTTTGGCAAATATTTTATAATCTACATTTATTAATGAGATCGACCTGTAGGAGGCACAGTCCTCGGGGCGCTTCCCAGGCTTATGCACTAGTATTACATTGGCTTCGTGCAGCGTGGGGGGCAATGTACCATTTTCCAGAGCCTCCTTGTACACAAGGAGAAGGAGTGGTGCCAGGGTGGGGGCCAGTGCCTTATACGATTCTGCTGTGAGGCCGTCGGGCCAGGTGATTTGGAACCTGGAAGCTCCTTGATCGCCTCCAGTATTTCGGCAAGGTTGAGTGGTTTGTTAAGGGATGCCCGCAGTTGCCCTTCCACCCAGTATAGTCCCAATTCTTCGAGGTAATCGTGCAGGGCTTCGGAGACTCTCGGGTACTTGGAACTATACAGGTTCTTATAGAAGGCGCGGAATACTTTCGCTATGTCCACGTCAGAGTGGACTATTTCCCCTTGTGGATCTGATATACTTTCCATGAAGGGTGGGCGTCTCTCCGCTGCTATCAGCCGTGCCAGAAGAGCTCCCGGCTTATGGCCTTCGGCACATTGTCGGACAAGGTGTCCACGTGCTAAGAAACAAATTTCACGGTCTGCGTTCGTTCTAAATATATCGAGTTCCTTGTAAAGGTGGGCCAGCGCTTGTGGTTCCTGTTTCTCTGTGTATTCACTCTCTAGTTCTTTAATTCGGATCTCCCCTTCTGCCACTGGCGTAACAGGGGCCCCCGCAGCCCCCGCGGTGCGGGGGCCCCCGCTAGCACATGTCCTGGAAGGGGGCCCCACTTGGAGAAAAAAATGAAAAAAAAAATATTTTTTCAAAATCTTTTTTTTTAATTTCTTTTTGAAATCACTTTGCCTGCATAAAGAACTTATTTCTGTAACAGAAATAATGTTGTTAGGAAGACGGAGTAACTACAAAAAGAAACCTTCTTTTTGAAGTCTGAGGGCTCCCTCTACCCTATGACATGGAAGACCCCAGGCTGGAGGCCTCCATGTCATGTGGTGGGGGAGCCCTATGACTACAAAAAGAAATAGCTTATTTTTGAAGTCACTCTGCCTTCATAAAGAAATGATTTCAGTTATGGTTCGGCCCTTAACAGAAATCATTTCTTTATAAAGTCAGAGTGATTTCAAAAGAAACAATCCGCCTCATTACAAGTTTGGCAGTAGCCTTGCCGGTAAAACCGGCATGCTGCTGCCCAACTTGCGCTTTTTCCCAGCACCCGCGAATGGGCAATTACCGGGTCATTACGGCTCCACCGGACCTAGTAATTGCCCATTCAGAGGCGCCAGGAAAAATGCTCCCCATTCCCATTTGATCCCCATATTCCAATGGGAATGGGGAGCTTGGATGCACCGGCAGCATTCAGAAGGCTGCCGGTGCATCCAACATGCTCGGCTCGTGGGTGCCGGTACGCCCGCCAAGTCAGACCTAGAGGGTGGGAAGGCACCCGCGAGCAAAACTCGTAGTTTGCCGGTCTGTTAACAACGGTACCGGCAAGTTTACCGGTACTGTTGTTACCGGACCAACAGACTTATACTGAGGCTCAATTTCTTTTCCCCTCAACCCCATGACGTGTGCGTGTGTGAGTGTATTGGGAAAGGGTCACACAAATGTATGGGTAACTGGGTGTGCGTGTACAGTGAAAGGGTGAACACTTAAATGTATGGGTGGCTATCTGGGTGTGCCTGCAGGGTGAAAGGGTGCACACTTAAATGTACGAATGGCTGCCTGGGTGTGCCTGTATGGTGAAAGAGTGCACACTTAAATATAAGGATGGCTGGGTGTGCATGCATGTATATGGTGAATGGTCTTTGTGCTCGTGTTCAGGGGCGCAACAAAACCTACATTTCGGTGGGCTGATCCTTCAAATGTTGGGAGAGGCGCTAACTTCACGGGTGGTGGGGGAGGCAAACTTATTTGTGTGGGGGCATCTAACTTCTTTACGCATTTTAATGAGACTATTCTAGTGCAGCTTCAATGTTGCAAGCAGTTAACTCTATACTTTAAGTGTGAAAGCACCCTCTTATGAACTGTTGTGAGAATGAACGGTCCCCTGTTCCCTTTCTACACTTCCCTGGCATGAAAGTACTAAGCCCACATCACAATTGCCTAAGAAATTTGGCATTTGAATGCAGGTACCAACAGTGAAATGCTTTACGTTAACTGATGGGCCCTTGTTAACAGCGAAACCCAGGTGCTGTTTAACATTCTGTCTCCTGTTCTGTCCGGCAACTTCTCTGAAAGTCAGCCAGGTTGAGTCAACATAGCCCAACATTTCTGGGGGTGAGTGCTGCAGCCCAGTCAACTGAATTTTGTTAAGCCACTACTTGTGTTTAATGCCTTAATTACTTATTGGTAATCGTCATTACTCCTAGCCCTATTCTTCCGTGTCCCTGTACTTGTGTATGAGGCAGTACTTGTGTATGAGACAGTATGCCTCATACACAAGCACTGGGATGAGGTAGAGGTACATGGAGGTAATCCCTGACTTAGATACCTGTATCTTCATTACTCCTAATGCCACGCTTCCTCATCCCAGTACTTACCTATGAGGCAAGGAGCCTCAAACGTAAGTTCTGGGACAAGGAAGAGGGACATGAAGGTAATTCTGGGCCAAGCAGCTGATTTTGGAGTTTGGGTTAGGGCATAAGAGGGAGAGGGGATCTGTGGGTGGTGGGATTGTGCGATAGATCATAATGGTTGTCCATGTTCAGACTAAGCAGGCAGAATATATGTGGTATTAGTGGCTAGAGGCATTTTGGTGCAGCCAGTCTAGTTATTCCTCAGTTTGGTATCACTTTTCTTTTTACTGCGCAGTCCTGCTAAGTCTAATTACCTAGCTAGATTGGCATTTGGGTGCTGCCAGTCTAGCCATTTCTTACTGCAGCATTGTATATTTGCAGCATTGTATATTTTTTGGAGCATCTATGATAAAATGATATAAGTCTATTATAACACGCCTGTACACAAGTGTTTCTTGGCGCGACAAGCAATGGAGTGAAGATAGAGGGTGGAAAAGACAAATGATCTTACTAGGTCTTGTGTCATTCAAATTGTGCAAGTGTGAGAATGAGAAATGCAAGGGGAAAGGGAAGGGGGAAGTGCAAGGAAGAAGGAGGGGAAAGCAGGGCTGCAAGGCTCCTAGTAAGTGCAGCCAGGACAGTGCGGCTCCGGGTAGTGCAAGGATAACAAGGGACTGTAGGGTTACAGTCACAGTCCCTAAGTGCGTGGTAGGCTGGAGGCAGTGCAAGGGTGACTGATAAATAAAGAGCCTGGACTCAGTGAGACTTGCCAAGCAACTAGTCAGTACAGCAGACAGGTAGGTCAGCAGGGGAGGGAGAGAGCGAAAGCAGAGGAGAAGAGGAAAGTTTTGAGCTTCTTCCGGAACATCAGGTGGTCCGCTAATGTTTGAGAGGGGCAGGGAGGCCATTCCAGAGGGAGGCATTTGCAGAGGAGAGATATCTACCCCCACTCTCTGCCTAAAGAAGCATCTAGCCCCTAGAGAGTTGGAGGTAGCCGGAGGAAGGGCTATTTTGGAAGAGAGCGTTGGATGTAGTGTGGGCCCAACCCCAGAAAGCCTTGTGGACAATGCAAAGGGTCTTGAACTTGATTCTTGCAACCACCGGGAGCCAGTGGAGAGATTTCAGGGCTGTAGAGATATGATCCCTGGGCTTGTGGCCAAGGATAAATCTTGCTGTCCCGTTCTGGATTAGTTGCAGAGGGCGGAGAGTAGAGGAAGGCAGCTTGAGAAAGAGGTTGTTGCAGTAGTCCAGCCTAGAGAGAAACAGGGCTCTGGAGACAGTGAGCTTCTGGGGGAAAGTGAGAAAGGGAAGAGTCCCTTTAAGGAGGAGCAGCTGGTAGGTAGTGAGACTTCTTGGTGACGTCCGAGATGCGAGGAAAGAAAGAGAGAGTGGAGTCGATGATGACAAAAGGTTTTTTGCCTTGCAGGATGGCGAGGGAAGAGGGCCCAAGGTGGGCGGCCAGAGTGAGAGAGAGAACGCAGGGGCAGGGGTCCCAATGAGAAGGATCGCCATCTTAATGGCACTAAGGTAGAAATTGTTGGAGGTGCACCAATCCTGAATCACAGATAGACAGTAAGGAATGTGTTTTCAATGTGGCATGACATTTTTAATAGCAAAGCATTCATGTTCCTGTGCACTGTTGGTGACTAGCGTGTATTGGATTGGTGTTACCCTACAAAACAATTGCAAGCACTCTGGCTTTTTAGCCAATTATTCTCATAGTGTGCTGCATATTGCATTAAAACACATATTTATATCTTTCTCCTAGTACAGTGTGCGGAATACCCCTTCAGCAGCATGTTCATGCGTATTGTGCAAGCGTGATAATCTAGGCCTGTCCAGTGTGTAGCACGAACCGTGATTTGTTGCTGAGTTGGGGGGGTAGGGGTGGTCCCCTCAGAATGGCTCGCAGGGGGCCCCCA
The DNA here is from genome assembly GCF_040938575.1 of Ambystoma mexicanum. Lineage (NCBI taxonomy): Eukaryota > Metazoa > Chordata > Amphibia > Caudata > Ambystomatidae > Ambystoma > Ambystoma mexicanum. The sequence goes on along the minus strand of NC_090941.1, from coordinate 844,395,066 downwards.
CATTTTGTGTTATGCCACTGCCTTCTGCTTCTTCTCTTCTAATGACTCATAGAATACCGTTTTCCTTGCACATACAGACCCCTTAGCACTTAAGATTTTCCCACAGGACACTGTTGGAGGAGACGGATCCTCTATTGTTCTTGAGAAAGGACTGGATCTCCTCCCGCAACTATTGAGCGAATACCAGATCCTGGAGCGACTCTGACTTGAACCTCCAGGATTGACCCCCTTTGCCTCCAGACACAGGTGTGCATTCTAATATCATCAGGGAGTGGTCAGAAAGAGTTCTGTGCAGGATGTGACTGTCCTCCCAGTGGAGTCCCCCTTCCTGAGACACTTGCAGGTAGTGTAATCTAGAGCCTGAGCCGTGCGCCCCCGAGTGGTAAGTGAAGTCACCATGCATCCATTAAGTTATATGCTGAACAGATCTCCTGGATCTCTATGGCTGTCCTAGTCATCGCACCCGGGGTTGCTCTTGATCTGTCCCGCTGGGGATCCAGTGTGAACAAGAGAGGTACTCCCAAATGTACAGGAACTCAATGGAGCACAAAGACTAACCTAAAACACAAAAGTGTTCCTGAACAGAATAAAATGACAACGTTATTTGAACAGCTAACAGTACTTATTCAACTGGTAGCCTAAACTGAATAAAACATATACTTATTCATATGCATTTTCAATATCTCACCAATCTAATGATATCTCAACTAAGGAATAAACACAAGAAATATGAAAGCAATTATTTTTTGTTTTATTACCCATAGAAAGGGTCAATGTGACAAATAGATGATTATAAATGAAAATAAAATGGTGCAAAGCAACATATATAATTCAAACTACAAGGTAGAACCTAATTCTTTCAATAGTAGAATAGAAAGGGACAGAATCATACATAGATTAAAAGAGGAAAGGAGAATAAGAATACAATCATGACACCACATCATGTGGCATACAAACAAAACATTAATTACATATGAAAATTCAACAATGCTAGATACAAATAAACATGCATAGATTAACAAGAAGATACAAGTTGTTTTAATTTTTTAAAGAATTCAAAAGAATTATATAACAAATATAAGTTAGGCTATCACTAACTAACCCTTACTGTCTAAAGGATAAAGTATATCCACAAATTCACAGAAAATCTCTTTATCATAAAAAACAAATTGAATGAAAAAAGATTATCGAAACAGATAATAAAGACTGTACCTTGAACCTGATTTCAGCAAGGAAGCAACAGCATTGTCAAAATCACCTCAATGGTTTTTTTTGTGTAAGGCTACTGTATACAGTTGCTCTAATTTAACAGCAAGATCAAAAATGGTGTCCCAAACTGGGATAGTATACTAGCAACCTCAGAAGTTATATCACAGGCTGAAAGTGGTGTACTACGCCTTCCGCTAGTAAGCATGTAAAACCACACAGACTTGAACCAGGTGCCTAGGCGCCTGTATTGATAGCGTGAGACTGGATGGTGTTTCAGTGGTATAATAACAGATGAAGACCACCTTCTTCAGGTACTGAGATCGTCAGGTTAAGCCCCTAAAGCGGCATATGAAGTGCCTGCATAAAAGTTGTGTCGCAATCATTATAATGCGACATTATAGGTAGCAAAATGAGGGCTGTCTGCTCTGAAATGTGCAGGCATATCTGTGTTTGTCTGCAAGAAGCGCGTTGTGTTTATCCAGCACCGCGGGAGCCAGAGACCAGATTTTCAAACAGGTTCCATTGCGCCATAACCACGAGTAATGTGAACACACTCGTCGTGATTCTAAAGGTCCCTCTAGGTGTAACTAGATACACGCCGGGCTGACATTAGGCCTGTCCAGTGTGTAGCCCGAACCGTGATTTGTTGCTGAGTTGGGGCGGAGGGGGCCCTCAGAATCGCTCGCAGGGGGGCCCCCACATTTTGTGTTACGTCACTGCCTTCTACTTCTTCTCTTCTAATGACTCAGAATACCGTTTTACCTGCACATACAGACCCCTCTAACATAGCACTTAGAGTTTCCCACAGGACCCTGTTGGAGGAGACGGATCCTCTATTGTTCGTGAGAAAGGACTGGATCTCCTCCCGCAACTCTTGAGCGAATACCAGATCCTGGAGCGCCTGTGACTTGAACCTCCAGGATTGACCCCCTTTGCCTCCAGACACAGGTGTGCATTCTAATATCATCAGGGAGTGGTCAGAAAGAGTTCTGTGCAGGATGCGACTGTCCTCCCAGTGGAGTCCCCCTTCCTGAGACACTTGCAGGTAGTTTAATCTCGAGCTTGAGCTGTGCGCCCCCGAGTGGTAAGTGAAGTCTCGGACATTCGGGTGGCGAAGTCACCATGCATCCATTAAGTTATATGCTGAACAGATCTCCTGGATCTCTAGGCATGTCCTAGTCATCGCACCCGGGGTTGCTCTTGATCTGTCCCGCTGGGGATCCAGGACAGTATTCAGATCTCTTCCCCAGATGATTGTGGCCGTGTGGAACTTGGCCAGTTGTGTCATGACCTAATTGAATGCCTTAGTACTGTCTACGTTTGGGCCGTACGAGTTTAACAGAACGACTGTCGTCACCTCGACCACACCGTGTACCAATACTGCTCTCCCAGCGTCATCTCTGGCCACCGATATGAGCTGAACTTTACGCCCTTGCCTGTCAGGAGTGCTACTCCCCTAGCATAGGACAAGTAAGAGGAGATGTATCTATGGCACCCCCAGCATACCCCCCCACCTCCCTTCAGAGGCTGGAGTGAGATTAGTTTCCTGTATCAGCGCCACGTCGGTGTGGTGCCTCCTAAGGTATTGCGATACCCTCCACATCTTTGCAGGGGTGTCCCCCCCCTCTTATGTTTCAAGTTGCTATCTTAATCCCCATTGGACCCTATTGCATCTATGTAGTGAGGTGCTCGATTTCTCTGTCGTTACTTTCTTGGTATGAGTAAAGCCTGCTTGTTTCATCGGGGGTGCCAGGGGAGTGGGCTGGCGAGAACCGAACTACCAACTACCAAAACTTCCTGCACACCCCCACCACCACCCAAATATCCCTTTAGAAACCCCCTCACCCATGGACAACCCCCCCAACCAGCCCTTCGGTGATTCCCTCCCCCTTGACCCATTTCCCAAGAATATTGCAGAGCTTGGGCGCTAGTGCCCGACCAAGCTCGCAAGCTCCCTTATTAACTATATAATTTATGTGTCTGGGCTATGAGCATTGTGTAACAATGGTCTAAACAGTACATTACTTGTTAAACTCCCAGTCTTCACCCGAAGTTGCGGAGCCGACTCTGTCAGCCCGGGTCCCCCCTGTCATGTTCATCCTTTCGGGGCCTTCGGTTATTCCGGTGCGGCCGCCCACCTATTTCGTCCAGGAAAGAGCTTGCGGCCTCCGGCGAGGTGAAGAACTGTTTTCCCAGCATGCTGGATCCGGCGTTTCGCCGGGAACAACATGGAGAAGGGGATGTTGCTGTCTCTCAGACGCCTCTTCACCTAGGTAAAGGAACGGCGGGATGCCTGCACTGCCGCAGAAAAGTCCGGGAACACTTGAATTTTGTCACCATCGTAATAATAAATAATAATAATAATAATTAGGCTTTTATATAGCGCTACAAACCCTCAGGTATCTGAGCGCTGCTTATTATTACCCACGGTGTGTGGTGCTCATTTATCGACCTCGGAAGGATGAAAGGCTGAGTTTGGCCCCGCCGGGATTCGAACCTGCGTTAACAGGCTCTGCACGGGTGTCAAAGCGGGCGCTCTACTCGCTGTGCCACTTGACCGGCTTAGATTGGAGCTCCTCTTTTTCCCTTGTCAATCGGAGGATCGTGGCCCGGTCTCTGTAGTCTAGGAGACGTGCGATGATCGGGTGGGGCGCCGCGCCCGGTATCAGACAGGTTGCCAGCACACAATGGGCTCTCTCCACCACAAACAGCGGGGACAGCGCGGTCTCCCCAAATAGTTCCCTGCACAAGGTTTCTACAAATTCCTCCATCTTGGGAAGGCTCTGCCGCTCTGTGATTCCGACCAGCGGAATGTTAATGCAGTGCCCCCTTTCCTCCAGGTCTTTGTTTTTCACCGACACTGATTTGACTTGTACTTCGAGTGCTGACACTCTGGCTCCGAGGGAGGAGTTCCCATCTTCTATCCCGGATACCCTCTGCTCAACCTCATCCAGGCGGTTGCCATGTTTGTCGATTCGATGCTGCAGCATGTCGACCTTGGAGGATAAAGAGTCTAACTTTGAGTCGGGTCCCCCAATGCCCACGTTGAGGTCCAGCAGGATCTCCCCGATGTCTACTTCTGGCGCCGATGCGGAGCACATTTCTGCCTCTCTCAATGTTTTGCTCAGCTCTTCTTGAGGATGAGCCCTGGGCGTCTTGGTAGAGACGTTGAGCTTTTGTTTTTGTCTGCTTTTCCAATATTTTGCAGGTGGCTCTATTGAGATTGGAGCGTCACCCCGGGATGAGCTGCGTAAGGTCTCGGATTCGCACCCTCCCCGTGACTCAATAATGGTGCTCTAGATCAGTATAAAGTTCAGAGTGGGCGGCTAGGTGCCAGTGAGTTCATGGGCTATGGCTTGGTCGAGTGACATGTGCCCGCTCTTGGCTGGATCAATTTGTTGTGCTGTTTGGTTCCCTGCTGGGCTGTTTCGCCCTGGGGATGTTATTCGTAGCTGCTTAGTGTTTACCTGTGGTGTTGCCCAGCCTCGGTCAATGTAAGCAGTCTTGCTCTCTCTCTCTCTCTCCCGTCACCTTGCGCTGGGTGCGCAGGCACCTCCGCCACACCAGGGCACGCGACTAGCTCCAATTTCAGTGGTGCTGTACTGTTGTGGCTTCTCTGCTAGCTGGTGTGTGCTTTCCCCCACCATTGAGGGGAGCTGGAGTGTTTGTTGGGTGCTCCGAGGACTCGCTGGTCCCGGCCCCCGCAGTTGCTTCCTTTGTCCCTCGGCCGCTTGTTGGTCAATTTCAGGAGATGGGAGGCTTTGAGCTGTATCTTGCCTCTGGCTTATGGTGGGGGGCAGGCAGTGTTGGTCGGCCTCCAGACCCGCCAACTCTGTACTGTAGTAGTCAGACTGTGTGTATTCGTCTCCCTCGCCCCTCTGCCTGCTATCAGGTGGTGCTGATGCCGACTGGGCCCCTTTGCCCCGCTCTCCCTCTGTGCTGTTAAGGTTCACCTGGTGGTACGGGCTCCAAACTGCCTCCGCCCCACACTTACTCACTGAGTTTGTTGTAATCTGGGCTAGCCTTCTTTTGTGTTGGGCTACAATTTGCGCGGGGGGCAATCCGCTCTCTTTTCTTCCTTTTGCGTCTTGCCGTGTTCCCCCGGCAGCAGGAAAGAGTTTGTGGGCACGTATGGGGATCACATCCGTCTATTACGCCCGCAGAGCCTCAGCTATGTGTCACTTGACTATTGGGGGCAAGTTCCAGGCTTGGACGTCGGGCGAGAAGCTGTCTCAAATTACTTTGGGAGTCCAGTTGTGCCCTGCCGTGAGTTTGCCACAGGTCCTGCTCCTCGCACTCCCTCCAGTCCAGACCTCATTGAGGGTGCCTCCCGCAGCCAGGGGGGCTGGAGCCAAGACTGTTCAGCAATATGGCGAGTGCCTGGTTAGCTTCTCTTGCGGAGGGGAGGTGGGACCCATGGGGACAGGCCAGACCCACGTGTAGGGCTCTTACTGTGTCTGCCAGTCACCACTGGGCCGCCCCAGCCGTTGTTGTGTCCTTCCCAGGTCAGGATGCCGTGTTGCTGCTGCAGGCTTCTTACTGACTCCCAGACGGGCCCTCTCTACCACTCTGCGGGCACGGGGGTAAGGGCCTACTCTGCGTCTTTCAGCCCGGCCCCTCTGCTCAAGCCAGGCCACCGGTGTGCCCGGAGGGGGATTGGCGACCGCTGCAGCTGTGTGGGTCTGTCCAAAAGACTAGGCAAGCCCCTGCTTATGTCACCCCCCCGCCCTCCCCCGGGACTGGATTCGATTGTACGTGTGAACGGAGCGCATCGGGATCTGAGAACCGAAAGAATCGGACAAGAACAGAGACACTGACCGCAACGCACAAAAGCTTAAGTGCTTCCCCAGTGACGCTGGCTCACATGAGGTGCCAGTTTGCTGTCTGAGGGCCTATGGAGCCTGCGATTGACTTCTAGAGGACCTGAAAAGAGGACCGGAAAGTGCAGGCGTGTTCCCTGCTCCTACCCACGGGTCCAGGTAACGGTGTGGAGACCGGCTCCACAGCTGGGAGGCCGCTGTGCGAGTGTCCTGGTGCTGTCCTGATGAGGAGAAAGATAGCAGCAAGTATGCTGGCCTGAGGGAATCTGGAAGGGGCCCGGAGAAGGTAAACCTGATGAGTACAGCACTCACGCTGGCAAATTGGCAGCCCAGATAGAAAATAGTGGGCACATCAAGGTCCAGGCAATAGTGAGGTTGAAGAGCCCTTAATGGTACGACCTCCACGGCATGGGATGCAGGACGCGATCCAGCTATTTAGAATAAAGGCCCCAGAGGTGGGGGGGCCCTCAACAAAGGGACGTGTGCCCGCCTCCCGGGGGGCTGAGTCCAGGGGTTTTGCGACAACCTTTGGGACCTGAATGGACAGCTGAAGGTGACGAGGAAACATCCAGGGGACCTGCTGGCAGATCGTCTTGTAGCAGTGGAAAGGTCTGGATTAGCAGGCAGAGACCGGGCTTGGAACTTGAAGGCGGGGGGGTGCCGAGAGGAACCAGGGGGCCATGCAGGCGATTCCTAAATTGGGCCCACAACAGGAGTCACACTAAGGGAGGTGCAGGCCCCAGTCCTGGGAAGGGCCCCGCTGCTGTATTGAACAGTGTGGTGCATTGGTGTGATTTGTGAACTGAGCCCCACTCGGGATCTGGAGTGACTCTCCAAGTAGACCCTTGAAATAGTGGAACGGCGCAGAACCATCAGGTGACGCTGGTGACCCCACCGTGTGCCGGCCCTCCCACGGGACGTGACCTTAACCTCCCCCCCCCAACCAGGTGGTAGAGTGAAACACCTCTCTGGGACAAAACACAGGCTGACGATCTCTTGTTGAAGGTGATCCCGTGGACAAGTGAGGGTCCGGAGGATTTGTCCCCACTGGTGGGAAGGACCCCATCAGACTACCCCACCCTGACCAAAGGTTGCCTGGAGGCTAGAACAAAGCTGGCCGAATTCGCATATCCAGGCAGACCAGGCCCCATGGATCATCACAAATCACAGAGACTGGAGACCGAGGGAGCGGATTTGATGGCGACCAAGAGAGATGTTGCCTCCCTTCTCGACTAGATTCTGAATATGAGGGCAGATATCGGAGGCAAGGTAGACCAGATTAATGTGAGAACCGATGAGATGGAGGAGAGACTACAGACAGTGGAGCATAACCAATCCTCCTTGGACACCCAAATGGACGTTAGGTTGGGAAAAAATGGGCGAAGAGAAGCTGAGATGGTATTGAAGATGGATGACTTTGAGAACTGCGAACAAAGGAATAACATACGCTTCTTTGGGATGCCAGAGGCAGAGGGTGAGTCAGGTAGAACCCTTTGCAGGATCATCCATGACATTGCTAAGCCCCTCTTTGAAGATAGGGTACATAGAGCTGGGGGCTCGGGGTGGGGCCCGAGGTCGCCCCGGCCCATTTTCATAATTACCCTGATAAGCTAAAAATGTTGGAAAGTGCAAGGGCTAAGCGACCTGCAATGATGGGTGCGGCCAGGATCACCATTTTCAGAACCTGTCCTCCATGACCCCCACAAAGCGAAGAATGGCTAAATGAGAAAGGCATTTGATATAGGTGGGGATTTCCGTTCCCTATTTCCTTTGAACTGGAGGGCCTGAAGTACAGACTTGCTATGGAGGACGAAATAAACAGAGCAATTGGGGAGCTTTTGGGTGGAGATGAAGGGGCCTTGGGCTCACAAGGTGATGGTGGAGCGGACAGACAATGGCATATCAAGGGCCCTAGAAGGAAGAGGGTCGCCGGATCGAGGATATTTCAGAAGTTGAACACCCTCACCATCCCAAGCCCTACACGCATTATTGGCCAAGGATGTATATTGGCCGCCTTTGCATGAAGTTATTGATTGGTCAGTTGGAGGGCGTCGGGGGGAGCTGAAGTTTTGGGAGATTGGATTTGTGTATTTTACTACTATAGCTGGGTTGAATGGGATCATGGGGTCCGTAAGCAGTTGTATGTTTGGAACGTTAGTTAAAGTTGGGGGCATGAGTGGGGGCACTGGGATTGAGGTGTCATGAGTAGAGGCCTGGGTTTCGGGCCGGTTTAGTGGTTCAGCACTCTTCTAGTGATAGTAACTGGAAGGGGCCGGGTGCCTAAAGATAGGGGGGTTGGGAGGAGGGTGGTGGCTCTCCGGAATCTTGGGGGTTTGGGAATTTCCTGATCCAACGATGGTATGCACACACTTCCGTTCTGACATGGTGTAACTTGGAGGGTCAACTCCTGAGCGGGTAACGGTGTGGGAAACGAGATTATGGCTGATTCAATTAAGGGTAATAGGAGGGACAGTTTAAGGGTGTGCACGCTGAATGTAAAGGGGCTCAATTCCCTGGCTAAGCGGTCCCTGTTTGCAAGGGAATTTAGAAGATCGGGGACCAATGTCCTATTCATTCAGGACAAATATTTGACGGGCGAAGAACGTAGGATCCCCTGTGATTGGTGGGGGAAGAGTACTGGGGCTCGGGGGTATCAAGACAGGCTGGGGTTGGAATCCTGGTCCCGAGGGGGCTCCTAATGGAGGTCACTAAGGTGTGGTCAGGTGTAGAAGGACGGGTGGTTTTGATCTCGGTCTGATTCAGGAAATCGGGTTCACATTTGCCACGATGTATGCCACCAATAAAGGTCAACGGAGGTTCTTGCAGAGAACCCTGGAAAAAACGAGGGCGGGGACATTTCATTTCAGACTTCAATGTCTGGAGCGATGTTAGCTTGGCCCGACAGTCTGGGCGCCCCGGGGAGCATGTGCCCAAGAATCAGGCGTGTAGGGAAGTGGGAGCGACTATGGAGCTTTACAGGATGCAGGATATATGGCGGCACCTACGTCCATGTGATGGGGGTTCACCTTCTATTCCGTCCCACACGGGACCCTGACGAGAATAGACTAACTGTATATATCCAGGAACCTATGAAATTCGGTCAGCAATACACCATATATAGGGGAACAAGTAGAGCCGAGCCCACTGTCCGCACTGCTAGGATGCACCAAAACCCTACAACCCACTGCAAGGCGGTCGGCAGGACTACTACTGGTCCTGGTACGCCGAAGGGTAGCCATGACATGGGGAAGTGGCCTCCCTCCTAGCATACAGCTATGGCCTACTGCCACGACATGGAAACAGCGTTCATCAAGACTACCTCTGCATGCTTGCCCCCCAGAAGTGTGGGGCCCTTACATTCACCATTTGCTGTCGACCACAGACTGAAATCATAAAATTAAATAGCGGAGGTTTGCAATCAAATTCTCGATATCTCAAAAAATTAGTATTGTATGTAATGCTTGTAGCAGAGGTTTATTGTTGGGGCAGTCTTAGGGAGGGGCGGAACCGGACATCCTGTTGTACTGTTTGTCGATGTTGAAAACACAAAAATAAAGTATTAAAAAAATAACACGCTTTTGTTGCTATAGTACTTTAAGCTGATATCAGTTTTGCTTCAGCGTTACCTTTAGACCACATCTCCTAGCAGCCTTGTAGTCCTTGGACTACTTTTTTTACTAACCAGACACAGGAGCACTGGTGTGGGAGTAACAAGCCAGTCTGTGCCAGTCCGAGTTGACTGTGTGGTTGGGTGACTGCTGTAGGTACATTTTAGAATTTTTCAGTTTCTTGTTTAATTATAACTCGCCATTCTTACTCAAATTAAAAATGCATCTCCTGGATGCCATTAAACAAGCGAGGAGCAACGTGAGGACTGATATGAGTAAGGACATAGTGAAGCGCTATGCTGCTCTACACGCTCCTACTTCGCCATCTAACAACATGAGTAATTTGCATCTGGAAGCCCAGAACGCGGCCACCATTAAACCTGAAGTCAATGCCATCACTGCCGATTGTGCTAATAGGACTCCAGACATGCATCAATGCTTGGTTGATCAAACCCCTGGAACTCCTACTGACACACAGGATGCCTGTAAATCCGAGGCTGATATCTGCTTGAGCAGTACAATCCATGCAGATGACTTCACATCAGAATGTTTGAATGAAGTGCATACTCTGTACTCTTCAAATTTGGGAGATATAAAATTAAATACACGCTCTATTGTAAAACATGCCACAGAGGCGGCAGATTACATTGTGAGCCTGGACTTGAATATGTTATGTCTAACAGAAACATGGCTCCATTATACAATGAATCACACTGCACTTTTAGCTATACCCTCTGGTTATAGACGTTTCAGAACAAACAGAATGCTTGGGAAGGGTGGTGGTATAGCAATTATTTTAAGGGACTTGCTTAGAGTGCACTCTTGCACCTTATCCACCCTGGATAATAGCAAATACACCTTGATTAAGCTAGGTATAGACCACAACACCACTATTAGTGTCCTTGTTCTGCATCAGCCACTGATATGCACAGCATTTTTTGAGGAACAATTTCTCACACTTCTAGGAGACTTTCTTAAAACCTCCTCATTCACACCTATTCTGGGCGATTTTAACTTCTGGGCCTACCATGAGGATGACCCAGAAGCGGGATATCCCAATTAGTGCAGGACGCGACACATGCAAGTACATATTCTTGATTGGATGCTCACTCACAATTTACTTACCACACCCCTGATGATTTCCACTTGCCCGTGCACAGATCATTGTCCGATTTCCTTCTCACTTTTACTTCCAACTAAACTAGAAAATATTAACAGCCAAATAAGGACAGATGCTCAAGTGGGAACTATCTGTAGTGTTCCACAGAGCATGTCCTGCATCTGCGCCTTGCTGGTCTAGCAAAGAGAACATTTATCTCCCAACTCTATGAACTACCCACCCTAGGACATAACCTGCATCCATACTCTGCACATGGCACCTGCATCATTGTCTGGCGCCTTGCTCCAACTGCAGTACACCAACTCACATGGCATGGCTTTGTCCATGACTGGTCAGCACCTCGCATAGGATATGACCGGACTTATCGGCAATGCACTTTGATCACCTTACTGCATCAGGTGATTCCTCATGTTTACATTTCTAATATCCTGGATACTATGGCATGAATGTACAGACAACCTGTAAGGAAGGCATGGAATCAAACAGTAAGAAAGACACAACTGATCACAGTTCAAGGGTGTTTATTGAACTTCAATTGGGTTTGAAAAACGCCCATTTAATCCTAGATCTAAAGATGGGAGCAAGCTACGACCATCAAATAATAACAGTGTCCTAGTAAAGTCTGTCAAAATAAAAGGGCCTATCCTAAAAAACGTATTGCCAATCCTTACTTCTAAATACAAATAGTGTGGGAAACAATGTTATGCAAAAGGAAAGTCTTCAAGAAATGTCAGGATATTCAAGCCGTTGGCTTCCCTTCTCCACGTTTTCAGCACGGGACAAGGCAGCACACTCGAGCTTAGCACACTTGCTGGCTTCTCTAGCACGAGGATGCAGTTCAAAACCTCAACATCAGGGCCTTCTGTGCCAACGTCTCTTTGCCGTTCAAAAGTCTCTGATGTAACACGACAAACATTAAAGTTCCTTTCTTCTTAGGATTTCACATATACATATTCCGCCGGGCTCGGATCAAATGTATCTACTTCATCAAAATCGAAGACTTTCGACTGTGCGCAGGATTTTGCTCAACCAGTCGCGGGACCACTTCGATTCACAATTACTCATTCTCTTGATATAACCTTTTTCTCACATTCACTTTTGCCACTTCTCAGCTGGATACCTTAGAGAGACCTTCAATTGAGCACCTCCTTCTCTGCTCCAGAGTAAGAAACTCACCAGTTCCATTGCTTGGTCTAGCACTCACAGCGCTGTTACTAGTTAAGTGCTCCTGGATAGATGTCACGGACTCCAATGAGTCGTGAGTTGATGGACAAGGTGGAAGAGATGAGATAGAATAAGTAGATGGAACAAGTTACTTACCTGTAACTGTTGTTCTCCAGCATGGGTCTGGCATGGATTCACATGCTATGAATATTCCCCGTCGTCAGGCTGGGAATCCTCGGTAAAGAAAAAACCAGTATCAGTTTCGTTTCTGATCTGTCTTTCGTAGTAATAACCAATCACTGGTCTCTGCGTCATACTGACCACAGCCAATGACTGCCCTCTACCTAAGCACCGCCTCTGGCAGCCATCTTCAGATTTGGAAGCACGTGAAGTGGCAGTATGACCAAGTGAAGAGCCGCAGAGGGGTAGGCGGGAGGGTTCGCATGTGAATCCATGCCAGACCCATGCTGGAGAACAACAGTTACAGGTAAGTAACTTGTTCCTTCTCCAGCATGGGGTCTGGCATGGATTCACATGCTATGAATAAAGAATACATAGCAGTACACACATGCACAACCACGGGAGGTGGCAAAGGCTCAACATTAAGCATCACATCAACTCAACATTAAGCATCTTACCTCCTCACCAGGCTCACCTCAGGCGAACAGGTTGCGCAGCACTGCTTGGCCGACCCTGGACTCCTCCCTGGAATCCCGGTCGACGCAGTAGAATTTCGTGAAGGTGTGCGTCGACCTCCACGTAGCAGCCCTGCATATGTCCAGCAGGGGCACACCAGATAGGAACGCCGTGGTAGCTGCGATCGCTCTGGTGGAATGGGCTCTCGGACGGCCAGGCAGCGGTCGGTTTGCCAACCGGTGACAGTACATGATACAGCCGGAGAGCCATCTGGAGATGGAAGCCTTCGAGAGAGCCTTCCCCTGATTGACAGGTCCAAAGTTCACAAAGAGTTGTGACGTCTTCAGAAAACCTTTCGTGCGGTCCACGTAGAACTTCAGCGCTCTAGCTACATCCAGCGAGTGCAAAGTCCTCTCAGCCGGCGACGAAGGCGACGGGAAGAACACAGGTAACACCAAGGGTTCGTTGAGATGAAAGTCCGACGGTACCTTGGGCATGAAGGAGGGGTGCGTCCTGAGCACTACCCTCGTGTCGTGGAAAGTCAAGTACGGGGCCTTGCAGGAAAGGGCCTGGATCTCTCCCACTCGTCGTGCGGAGGTGATGGCCACGAGAAAAGCTGTTTTCCACGATAGAAACTTCAACGGGGCCGAGTGCAGAGGCTCGAACGGAGGTCCCATGAGCTTGGTCAGCACCACGTTGAGCTCCCACGCCGGGGCCGGAGCCTTCACCGGCGGGAACGATCTGAACAGTCCCTTCATGAACTCTTTCACCAGACGATGAGACCACAAGGACGTCCGGCCCGTGGTTCTGGTGTATCGGGAGATCGCAGCAAGATGAATCTTGATGGACGCGTGTGCCAGACCAGCTTTGGCCAGCGTCAGCAGGTACGGCAGCACTTGGGGAGCCGTAATCCGTAGAGGGTTAATCTTCTGTGCGTGGCACCAGACAGAGAACCTCTTCCATTTGTGTCCGTAGCATTTAAGAGTCGAGGACGCCCTGGCCTTTGCAAGAACCTCTCTGCAATCGGCCGGTATGTCGTATCCTCCAAACTCTAGCGCTGCAGGAGCCAGGCCTGCAAGTTCAGCGACTTCGGGTCGTGGTGGAGGATGGCGCCTCCTTCCCTGGAGAGTAGATCCGCGTCCGCCGGCAGCTTGATTGGCGGGGACGCCGACAAGTCCAGAAGGTCCGGGAACCATATCTGCCTCGGCCACGCAGGTGCGACGAGGATCATCCTGCACCGTGACCTCTTGAGCTGGTTGACGAGCCGGATTAGCAGAGGCAAGGGAGGGAACGCGTAGAGGAACAGGCCCTCCCAGGGGAACGAGAAAGCATCGCCCATGCTCCTCGTCTGGGGAAACCTGCTGGCGAACCTCCGGCACTTGGTGTTCGTCGCCGTCGCGAACAGGTCGATCTGGGGTGTGCCCCACCGTCGGAAGAGGCGATCCACCAGATCCTGCCGTAGTTCCCACTCGTGGCACGAGCGCAGCTCCCTGCTGAGTGAGTCGGCGATGGTGTTTTTTATCCCTGCCAGATGAAACGGCACCAGAAGAATCCCTTGGGCGACGGCCCAATGCCACAGGTCCTGCGCCTCCTTGGACAGCGCTGGGGACCTGGTTCCGCCCTGTTTCCTGATGTAAAACATGGTGGTGGTGTTGTCGGTGAAGATCCTCACCACCTTGCCCTTGAGGGACGGAAGGAAGGACCTGAGGGCCCAAAACACTGCACGGAGCTCCAGGACGTTGATATGCAGGGACTTCTCCGTCGGGAGCCAGAGTCCCCTTGCGTGCAGATTTTCGGTGTGCGCTCCCCACCCTTCTAGGGAGGCATCCGTGGTCACAGTCACCTGGTGGGCTGGGGTCTGGAAGTCCATGCCCGCCGTCAGATGCGCGCGGGTGCCCCACCACCGTATCGCTCGTCGGAAACTCTCGTCGAGCTTGATCCTTTCCTCGAAGCTGCCCGTCGTCTGGATCCAGTGCGCATCCAGGAACTCTTGCAACGGGCGCATCCGGAGCCTGCACATGGGAATGAGGTAGATGCAGGAAGACATCATCCCGAGGAGGGACTTGATGGACCTCACCTTGGCCGCGTCGGCCACCAACATCCGTTGCACCTTGCCCAGGATGGTCCTGGTCCTCTCCTCCGACGGGGAGGCCAGAAGGGACACTGTGTCGAGCCTCGCTCCCAGAAACAGTGCGACTTGCGCGGGCACCAGGTGGGATTTGGCGTAGTTCACGGAGAATCCCAGGTCCGTGAGGAGTTGGACGGTCCTTGCCGTGTGGACCACGGCGAGCTCCCTCGTCTTGGCGCGGATGAGCCAGTCGTCCAGGTAGGGGTAGACGTGAATCCCCTCGCGGCGCAGCTGCGCCGCCACCGGTGCGAGGCACTTGGTGAAAACCCTGGGTGCCGACCGCAGTCCGAAGGGAAGGGCTTTGAACTGGTAATGACGCCCTTGGACCACGAATCTGAGGAATTTTCGGTGCCCCTTTAGGATGGGAATGTGGAAGTAGGCATCCTCCAAATCCAACGACGATAGGAAGTCTCCTTCCTCCAGCTGACCCAGGACGTGCTGGAGGGTGACCATCCGGAACTTCTGCGCCTTGATGAACTTGTTCAGGCGTCGCAGGTCCAGGATGGGGCGCCATCCTCCCGTCTTCTTCTTCACGAGGAAGTAACGCGAGTAGACTCCGGAGCCCCGAAGCCTCTTTGGGACGAGTTCGATGGCGCCCTTTCTGAGCATCGCCTTCACCTCCAGGAGAAGTTGAGGGACGTGAAGTTCTTTCCTGGCCACGGGGGGGACGCGCGGGCACCTTCTTTGAAACTCGAGCGCGTGGCCCCGGGCCAGGGCGTCCAGCACCCAACGGTCGGTGGAGATGGACTCCCACACGCTGACGAAGCCCGCCAGCCGGCCTCCCACCGGGGTGCTTCGGTGGGGGCCCGACCCCACGGCCGGTTCAATCCTGCTTGGACGCGGCCTTGCCGCCTTGGCCTCCTTGGCGACGACGGCGGGGTCCGCCAGACTTGCCTCGTCCTCTGTAGGCCTCTTGCGACGACGAGCGGGCCGCTTGACGGTAGGAAGCGAAACCGCCGCCGGAACCTTTGGAGGCGCCCTTGCCTCCGCCGCTCCGAAAGGGCGTCCGCCGTTGCTGCAGTACTCCAAGGGCCCGGGCCGTCTCAGTATCCGCCTTGATGGCCTGAAGGGAATCGTCCACTGTCTTCCCAAACAGGTTGTTCCCGTCGAAGGGCATGTCCAGGACCCTGGTCTGGACGTCCTGCCGAAAGTCCGTAGCCTTGAGCCATCCGCGACGTCGAAGGCAAACGCCGTTGCCCATCTGGCGGAACCCAGTGTCGGCGATGTCCGTCGCCACGGTGATGGCGTGGTCCGAGGCCACCTCACCTTCCTGCAGGATCTCAAGGGCCTCCGCCCTCTTGTCGTCCGGCAGAAAATCCAGCAGGGGAGCTATCTTGTACCAGAGTTCCCTGTCGTAGCGGGCCACGATAGCCAAGGCGTTGGCCGCTTTAATCGTCGTCGCCGCCGACGAGATGACTCTGCGTCCCATGGCATCCAATTTCTTTCCCTCGCCGTCCGGCGGGGAAGTCGACGTGGAGGCCGCACCCCCCCCCGCTTTCTTCCTGGCCGCCGCGGAGACGACGGAGTCCGGGGTAGGCTGTGCCCGGAGGCATAGGGGGGCCGAGTCCGGGACCCGGTACTTTTTCTCGTACCGGTCTCTTTTCGCTGGCGTCGTGGAAGGGTTCTTGAGGAGGGAAAGGCCCTCATCCCAAATGTCGTCCAACAGAGGCACTGCGAGGACCGTCTTCCTCTTGGTCTCGCGCCGTTGGTAAAGGAAGCCTTCCTTTTTCTTCTCCTCAGGGCAGAGTTGGAAAAGCTCGGATGCCCTGGCGATCATTGAGTGGAACGATCCAATCTCGTCGGGCGGAGAAGCCCTGGTGGGAGGCGACGACGGAAAATCCTCGTCGTATGCCTCGTCGTCCGTACCCGTCGCTGCCGTGTCAGTCCCCGTATCATCCCCTCGGGTGGACGGGGAGGAGGGCTGGACGGGGCGCGACGGTTGAAAAGGAGGCGGTGGATGAATCCTTCTTTTCTTGGTAGGGGGAACACCAGAAGGTCCCGGTTCTGGATCCCCCGACGGGAGAGGTTCCTCCGTCGGTAACGGTAGTCTCGTCCTTATCTCGGAGCATAAGGACTGTATAGCCAACAAAATGGCCGCTGAGTTGTCTTGCGGCGCTGGCAGAGGGGAATCCGACGGGCGAGCAGGGGCCCCGTCGGTATCCTCGACGATGTCGTCGTCGTCACCTGCGTCGGGGCCCATTCCGACGGGCTGGTCTTGTTCCACGCCTAGGCCGTGGCTTAAGACCTCGATCAGTTCCTCTTCTGAGGTTGAGGCCGAATCTACGACGACGCCCTGCCCCCCCTTCTTCCCCACGGAGGGTTTCACGGGGGTCCTATCGATGGGCACGAAAGAAGACTCCCTCCGAGGAGGCAGGGAGATTCTGGGCCCCGAGGCCGCCACCACTGGTGCAGCCTCCACAGGCTGGGCCAGGGCCGCCGCGACCGTTTCGATAGAGGGCTTGGTCGAATGGATCAAGGCCTTCACCACCTTAGGTGCGCTCACCGCCTTATCCTTGAGGGAGGGGGCACTGCCACGCTCCTCCTCTGCCTTAGAGCTCGACCGGGGTCTCTCCAGGAGTTTCGCCGGGTGCTCGGCCTTCCTCTTACCCGACCCAGAGCGTTGGCTCGTGGTTGATGGTGCCGGGGAGGGTGCGCCCTGCCTGGCGCCCGTAGAGCCCGACCGTTCGGCGCTCCCGGTGCCAGCGGACTCGCGGTGCTTGGCCTTATGTTGGGCCCCCGTCGCCGGGGCGCCCTCAAAGGTCTTAGAAGACCGCTCAGATTTCTTCTTCTTCTCGCCAGCTTCTCCACGTGCGTCTTGTCCCCATGAAGGCAGTAAAGGCAGAAAGAGTGTTCGTCCTCCTTGAAGACGTTCTGCAGCTGGCATCCAGGGCAGGCCCTGAACAGCTTTCCGGGCGTCGAGCTTCCCTTCTCCTGGGCCATCTCCGAGACCGGGCCTGAGAAGCTTCTGGAGTCCTCCGAAGTGTAGCTCGACGAAATCTTCACCCTTGAGGGGCACAGATGAATCCGACACGGGTCCCCGTTGATCGGATGTAGGATCGGTGGAGCTTGAGGCTCTTTTGACCGAAAGAATCGAAGTTTTTGTGAAAAAGCGCGAAAAAATAGCACTAACGCTCGAGAGCAATAGCACGAGGATCCCAACACATGAACGTGCGGTAAAAATCTGAAGATGGCTGCCAGAGGCGGTGCTTAGGTAGAGGGCAGTCATTGGCTGTGGTCAGTATGACGCAGAGACCAGTGATTGGTTATTACTACGAAAGACAGATCAGAAACGAAACTGATACTGGTTTTTTCTTTACCGAGGATTCCCAGCCTGACGACGGGGAATATTCATAGCATGTGAATCCATGCCAGACCCCATGCTGGAGAAAGATTCATTAGCTCTATATCTTCAGCAGGAATATTCAAGGTTTTATCCAAATTTAATGGATCATGAGATTTGGTAGAATTTGTTCCCTCTTTTGATTTCACTGATTGTTCTGCAGTTTGTTGCTGGTTTTTAGTTTGGGGTGGAGTCTTTGCCTTGTGCCTAGGCGTAGTCAAGGACTATGGATTTTCTAGAATTGATTGTAACAGATTTTAGTGGGGCAACGCGATTTTTAGATTACCAGTGCGTTTGGTTTTCTTTCGACTTTTTTGATTCTTAAGTGAATCGAATACAGGCTCATCCACTTCTTGTGCCTCTATGACCACATCGGATGATGGGGCATGCCTGCAATCCTGGATCGGGTATAGGACAGGATTCTTCCACGATAGCACTCCTCCATGCACTTGCTCCACTTTTCCTCCATGCTGTGTGAACCAACTGTGAGCATTACCTTGGGTTGACTGGTACTGCAGGGGGCCTCTCATGATGGAATATTCAATGGAGAATTAATTTGTTCTTGTGAAAACATATGAAGTTGTTTTTCAGATTGAGATGTTAACAAGTCGACTTTCAGTGATAATGCTTTGAGAAGTACCGTTTGGGCATCTGTTTATTTTTCTAGAACTTCAAACAGTTTAGTTAGGCTAGCAATCCCAGTGTTCATTGCCATTAGTGTGATCTCATACAATGGGTTTGGTATTGGATTCAACCCAAATGATGGTCTTGGAGTTGGTTATACAAAAGACATGGAGGAGCTTGCCGACGAGCTAAACGTTGAATTCATTGAATCAGGATATAAAAATAGGTGAGTGTGATAGATTTGAGCACGAATGCGCAAAAGCTCACCTGGTTGAGTTTCGTGAACTACCTGTGAGTTATTTAAAACTGTATGAACCGCAAAGACATAAGTTCACACAGTACAAGACAAGATGTTTGATTCTCAATTTGTTGTGTATGCACTTGTTTGAGGATAGTTTCTTTGGGTTTTTTAAATAATTTGAGAGTAAAGAATCGGTGTTTGGGTGACATCTGTTAAATGAATTACTGCCTCAGTTATTGCAGAGGATCTAGTAGATGAGGCTTCATTATAGGTTTCACTAGCGAGAATTATTGTCGGAGGATTAATATCATGACTTGTGTTAGTTTGAGTTGATACTGTCAACAAGTCTGCAACCAGCATGTGGTGCAAATCAATCAAGCAAGATTCTTTGGTAGACAAAGGTATTCGGGCGGTTGCTTGCTGATTTACAAGCATCGAGGTGCAACTCACTCAGGAGTCATAGGAGACAGTCAAGGCATGGGGGAAACTTTGCCAAAAGTGCCGGATGTCTGTAGTTAGCGATTTAGAAGGCTGGCTTTTCTTTCTAAGGCACAGAGATGTACGTGACTTCGCTGTTGGTTGCATTTCAGTAAGCAATGTTACCACAAGCTTGCCAGCATTCAGCGGCATGGCTGATTTTAATGTACACATCAGAGCAACAAACTATGAGCGTGTTACACCATAGTAAACGGGGAGAGAAAATAAGGACAAAGGCTTAAAAATTGAAAAATAACAATTGAGTATGTTGATGACAAGATATAAAAAGAACAAATATACCAGTGTTTAGATGTCTACGCCCGCTACCTGCATTGTAAAAATGTTATCACTACAGCTACCAGAATCCATTGAGACTGAAAGAGCAACCAATTAGTAACACCTTTTAAGAAATAGAGCCTCTGTGATGATTGTTTGCGACAAGAAAGTGCTTGGAGGAGAAGAACAACAGAGCAAATGAACTGCAGCAAATGAGATTCAACCCTGTTAATACTTGTTCATTGTTGGGAAATAACCCAGTTACTTCTTGCATCTGGTATATTCGACTGGGAACTGGAATGCGCGCCTCCCTTCCTCTTTTTTTAATATATAGACCAATAGATGGGATGATGGATGGCTTGTCCCAAGTATGGGAGGCAATGGATTAAAAGTAAAAGACCTGCTAAAGTACTTATATTTATTCTTCGAATCTACCATCTCTTCAAAGTAATGAGAAGAATAAAAAGGCTGTCCAACCATTTAGGGTTGGCTGCAACTATCATCTCCCCCTACTTTTAGCCAAAGAAATTTTTGATTAAAGACCGAGTGCCGGACATAAAGCATGTGTATGATGGATTATGCTTGCATAAATCGTGTGCAGCGGCACAGTTATCAGTTCTACAAATAGCATCAAGTGCGGCATTCAGCTGAAAAGCCACCAACAGCAAATTGACCCTAATAACCTACTTATGTATGCCTTTTAGAGGGACCACACTCTTGACAAACTGGCACTCCAGGATGCAAAAAACACTTCATGTTCTAATCGAAACCTCCGTGGGGTACTTTCCTGAGAAATGGCCAACAAACATAGCAAAAAGTCCAACTGAACAACATATGTATTAGTATACTACAAAATGTAGAATTTCTCCTTAAACACAGATTTTGGGCACCTCTCTCAGCGACAGGTGAGGGAGAACAAAAAAAGTAAGCAGATAAAATGTCCCAATTTATTTGGTAAACATATCTTTGTGAAAAACGGCAAGCTTAGGGAATCACAATAAAAAATAGCTCTGCCAAGATACCGGTTTTGCTCAGAGGGGGTCATACTTTCAAAGGACCTATGAGCCAATACAAACATTACAAAATGACTATTACTGGCATCGGTGGCTCAGAGACAGAAGAGAAAACATTGTTCAGTGAACAAATAAGAGGTGTTGTTTCCTCTCCAAAGCGTAATGGTAAAGCAGTGAGTACTTTCTCTTATACCATGTGTATGTAGAGAGTTTCCTAGCTACCTTCACAGTGCCAAAGAGGTCCTGACAGTGGTCTATGTTTTCATGAGCTAGAACTGCAGGAAACAAGTCTCCAGGCTCAGTGACTAAGAAGGTAGGTCATTCACAAGTTCCTCAATTTGAAAAAGACGGAGTCCCCTTTGGACCTTCTAAACCTGAGCCTGTTTCAAACACCAAAACCATTTTGGTCATTTTGAGCAACAAACATCAGAGCACACCTCTGGAACTTGTAAAGTGGAGTGGTGCCAAGATAGAGAGGAATGAAAGGGAAAAAGAATCAAATGTTATACTTGATTAGAGCTCAGAACTACATTGCACAGGGGGCTTAGCTCTCTGACAATACAGAAAGAGAACCACTACTATTTGGCACATTCCATTTAGAGGCAAAAAGATTCACCAAAAGATTCCCCCATCTTGGACAAAGGGAAATCACTTGCAGTGAAGCTCCCATTGGGAAGTCAGTAAGCCTCAACAGGAAGCTTGCTTGGACATCAGGAACAGCTGTTAAAGTCATAATCTGATGTTCTGGAAAGGGGGAAAAATGCACAGAGGTACTAAAAGTACATAAAACTAAGGGGACTGAGTGTCACCATTTTTGTTGACCGAAAAAATTGCAGCAATGGTATCCCATCATGCAATTACCATTTTCCTCTTCTTTTGATGAAATCCGACGGATGTAAAAATGTCTCTTTCTGAGATCACAAATCATTTAACGGTAGGAAATCAAGTGTGGTCTACCAACCGTGAGCTACCACCTTTTAAAATGAATCGTCACTGCTTGCACAACTGGAATGAGCTACAGAGAACTATCTAATGGCAGCATTCTCCCTGCAAGACAGAAACTCATCTACCATAAAATCCAGATAAGCTTCAATGAATGTATATATGTGATAGAACCAGTAAAGGTTTCTTCATTGATAGGTAAAGTACGAATAGAAGGGATGTCACAAGATGGAGAGCCTGGAGGGTAGATCCTACAGGGTGGCATCCCTAACAAACTGGTCACCCAGGCAGGCATACATGTGATTACCTAGGATTCTGAGAAAGGATGCGATCACTGTCTCAATTGTGGATGGAGAGCTTAGGCCGAACTTCTACATGTAAAAAGGTCTGCTTTCTGCAAATCTGTACTACTTCCTTCAGCGTTTTCATACAGAAAAAAGGAGATACCTCGGGCCCAGACCAGACTGCAAAGAACAAAACCTGCATCTACAGGGCCAAAAGCATTTGGGTCATAATCACCATTTTAAAACAGCCATTTTAACAGGTTTAAGTCCAATGTAGCTTGTAAACATCCTGTTTCCCCCTTCTCCATGAAATGTGGGAATAGAAGCATTGGTTCTACTATACTCTACCTACAAGTTCTGTACAATATGCAAAAATCGTAGAGAAATCAGATTGAGGACTGCCACATCAAGAAGTTATTGTACTATCATAAATTGTCCTACAGAAGCAGAAAAAATAAGAGGGAGCGAAGGAAAAAAAATGGGAGGATAGAATTGGATCGAAGAGAGGAGCCTTGTGCTCAATAGTACATGCAATGCAAGTGCACGTGGTTGTTCCAATGGGGAAAACGGGGTCTCTTTAGGGATTACCCAAATTGACCTTTTACAATTGACCTTTTGTACAATTGACCTAATTATAGTGGTCCTAAATGACCTTCTGTACAATTGACCTTTATATTATTTTAGTTATTTTATACATGTATTGGGTTGGTTTTGGATTATAAATAATATAAGGGGATTGGGTGGAGGGTTGCAGGTTTTTTTGGATTGGGTAAGGGGTTGTGGGGGAGTTTACCCACGCATATATGTCCTGATTGACCTTCTAAATTAGGTCAATTCTCCCGAGGTCAATTGTGAAAAGGTCAATTAGTATACAACCCTCTTCAGGGGTCTCTAGCAGCTCAGGAAGGTGGATGAGGCGATGAAGAATAAGTTCCCCACTATTCAGGGAGGACCTCCACTTGAAGGCAGAGGCAGTTCCAGAGAGCGGGGTGGAGTTGCTAATTCGCACTAGCAGTGGAAAGGGGAGGGACCCTCAGGGGCCACTTGTGTGTAAAAAGGGACCCTGGCGCTAGGGGTCACCGGTTAGCGTTGGAAGTACTCACCGGTCCCAGGCACACTCAGACCCAAACTTCTCCAGTTCAGCCCACTTCGCTTGCAGGTTTTAACGCGGAAAAAAGGATGCATCTGCAGCTGTCAGTTCCTGAGGTACAGTGAGGATTCCCAAACGGGACAGTGGCGATTTCTCCGCTCCGGGTGGATACATCGACCTGGTTTCACTGCAGTAGGCTTCAGGGGCAAGAGGGTCACAAATGCAGCACACTTACAAAGGTTGTTGCCGCGCCAGGGCAACACAGTAACCGTGTATGCTCGGGTCCTGGCGCACGCATCTCACTTCAGACCTGGGAATGCCAAGTGTACGAAATTCGGTGTGAGGGTACCGTGGACACAGAGCTAGCAGTATACCAAGTTTCAAGGGCCTCCTTGAAACGGCGGCGGTGACAGAGCAAAGCAACTGGATAAGCTGGTCAATCCACTGGTTGGCCCAGGGACACTTCCGAGAAAGCTTACTTGCAAGTTTTGATGAAGGTGCCGAGAATAGTTGGTCCCACTATTCCAATGGGTCAAAGCATATTCGCAGACCTTCTAGGACGACCAGAGGCAGAGGGGTCCCATGGGACGACAGCGGGATTAGGGTGCCAAACCTTCCAGCAGGTCACCATTGGTTCCTGAACTCAGCTTCGTAGTTTCAGGATACTTGGATCCTATCCTTCGTTCAGTGAGAAATCCAGAGATCGACATGAAATGGGTGTTTTCGGCCTCCTCTTATCCAAAGTTCCCTTTGCGCCAAAACGGAGAGGACCCAATGGGAGATCTGCTCACAAACACACACTCCATACGTTGACCAATCACGGACCGCAGTGGTCCCAGTCATTGCGTTTCGCGGGAAACTGCTTGTACAAATAAGGACTGACCCAGGTCGGCTCCACTAGGGGAAGGTGAAGGGGCAAGATGGCCAAAGAACAGGACGAAGAACCTCGTGGCATAGCCATTTTGGAGCCAGGCCAGGCCACCTATTTGTGCCAAACACGGTTAACATGGCAGGAAAGGGTTAAAAAGAATGTGAAAAGATATCTGCCACCAGTCCTGACCATGACACATCTGCACATCTCACAAAATGTCCATCGGCATATCTAGGGCCTTTGGAGAATGACTACAGACCCAAGTACACTGTACTGGAAGGTACACTGTACATGTTACATGTTGCAGAAAAGCTGCAACATTGGAAAAGGATTAAGGGAAACAAAATCTCCCAGTACTGACTGTCTTAAGGGCATGTCAGTTTCCCATAAAAAGTGAGCGAAAGCCCAGACGATTGCAGCTGAAGGCTGTGCTTCTCTGGCAAAGACTGTTACAACTGTCCTGTGGAATCGCACTGCTGCACAATTTCAGGAATCGATACCCGTGACATCCACGGTTAAACCCGGAATCGGAACTCTCAATGTGGAGGATCCAGAGACTGTAAGCCGCGCTGTAGTTGTTCCTGCTCCTCGGACCGCGGGATTAGCTCTGCCCCTAACTTCCGGAATGGTATTTCCGGCAACAGGAACCTCAGCACTACGCGTTGCTTCTCTATTCAGAGTCGCGCTGCGCATCGTAAGTTCGCTACCTTCTTATCTGAAGTTATTCCTCATCTACTTTTCAGTGGATCGTTTCCTTTTAGCTTCAATCCCTTTTCTCCTTACCTTTCCGCTTCCTGAAACTTAGAGATCTCGATTTCCTTCCGAGCCCAGCGGATCAACAGGAAGTCACCTCCCTGTGTTCCCCGACTGTTCTCTCAGGTAGTGTTTTGTTCTGTCTAGCTATTTGTGTTTCCGTGTCTCTCACAGGGTTTCTCCCTCTAATCTTGCTTATCTATTACGTCAACATTAGATTTCAACTTCAGCCCTATTCAGTCTTCAGTCCCCTCGAGCTCAAGCCCTCCATCCAGCTCTTTAGAATTCCTCCCTTGGGCTATCACCTGTTGGTAAGACTCCAATTCCTACAACATTCTTTGCATCTTCGTGTCTTTACTTTTGACATATCCTAACCTCTTTAACATCATATAGGCACATAGCCAACTTTTCACATCCGATTGAAAAAGAAAAGCTTAGAAGGGAATAGGCTTGTCAGGGTAAGCTTCTTTTCTTATTCCTACCACTCTACTATATTAGATTCGGTATCTTTACTTATCTGAAATTCTATTCTGTTTCTATCAGAATCCTCCCTGACAAGATTCCGGTTCACAGCCCAACCAGTGTGACCCTCCATCAGCCGCTGCAGGAGTCTACGCTCCCCAGCAGCACCTCACGGGGTTTTTTACCTTCGGGGTTTCCCCTGGAGACTTCACTTCAATTTAGCCTTGGGCTGGGTTTGAGAGGAGTTTTCAGGTAATTCCCTCCTGCTTCTAGTTCAAAAGAGAGCTGACCATCACGGAGGTAGGTGTCATTCTCATTTGCCGAGAGATAATTTGCTTCAAGTACTTTGTTAGTATAAAGTTATAACAGTAAGCAACGCCCGGTTGACCTAGAGAATTCTCTTATCTTCGGCATTTGTGAAGGACGACTTCTGTGATGGATCAACAGATTCAGCAGCTCATAGCTGCGGTACAATCTCTGACTTCAGAGGTGCAGAGTCTGAAACAAGAAAATGCTAATCTTCGACAGGCTCAGCATCAGTCTCAGCAACAAACTGCCCAGTTGGCTTCCCAACAGGCAGCAGCAAGCAGGGTTCCGCATTGCTCAGAAGTTCCTCCTGGTCCCTTACCAGGGGGTCACTTTGATGGTAATCCACATAAGATAAAGGAATTCCTTGATGCTTGCTCAGTACAATTCGCCTTTAAGGCAGCCTTCTTCCACACTGATCGTGACAAAGTAGGGTATATGATTTCACAGATGGTGGGACCTGCCCTAGCTTGGGCTACTCCCTTGGTCACAACCAATAATGCCATATTAGATTCCCATTCTGCCTTCTGCAATAGCATTAGATCGATGTTCGATAGGCAGGAGATTCGGATAGCGGCCCAGGAACAACTACTAGACCTTAGACAGGGCAATCAAGACACCCTGACCTATATTACTAGATTCAAACAGATTGCCAGTGAATCTACTTGGTCAGATGATGCACAGGTTACTCTATTCCGGAGAGGCCTGTCTGAGGATCTTAAAGATGAAGTATCTAGCGTCCCGCGTCCCACGTCATTGACCGAATTCATCGCTTTAGTCATGCAAGTTGACTATAGGATAAAAGAAAGGAACAGTGAAAGGCGCAAAGGGAAACTCACTACTCGTACATATTCCACTACTCCTGTAACACACAGAGGTAATTCAAATGAGGAACCTATGCTGTTAGGATCAGCTAGTCGAGGGCCTTTATCCCCTGAGGAGAGATCACGCAGAAGGACTCAAGGATTGTGCATGTATTGTGGCTCAAATACTCACACTGTCCAGGAGTGCCCCATCACTCCCCCGAGACGATCGGGAAACGCCAGCTCCCGGTCGTAGGAGGAACCGCGTTCCGGGATTCTAAAGTGTCTTTAGGTTCCTCTTTAAATATGCCGGCCTCACAAGGAAACCAGCATTCTCACACTCTGTTGTTTGTATTACATATCACCCTCACATCTGATAATCAGAAGATGACCGAGTTTCCGGCACTAGTGGACAGTGGCGCCGCCGGAGATTTCATTGATGAAATTAGGGCTAAACAACATCATCTACCTTTGTTTTCTAAAGGTGAAGCCATCCCTGTTGAGAGTGTAGATGGTAGCCCTTTAACATCAGGGCCTATTATTAATCAAACCTGTCCATTAATCATGTCTATTCTTACACACGAGGAAGTCATTACCTTGGATGTTATACGAACTGCTCATTACCCTGTCATTTTAGGACTACCTTGGCTACGAATGCATAATCCCTACATAAATTGGGCGGCAGGTTCACTCTTCCTGGGATCAGAGTTTTGCCTCAATAATTGTTTGGGGAAAACTAGCAGGGTTTTTCATCCAAGACCAGAGGAGAACAGACAAGTCACTATTGTTGGGTCTGTCATCGGCCTTCCTGCTGAGTATCGTGAGTTTGCTGATGTTTTTTCCTCCTCGGAATACTCACTGCTTCCCCCTCATCGCAGAGATGATTGTGTAATCGATCTTATTCCAGACCAGCCGTTACCCTTTGGAAGGATGTACATCCTCTCTTCATCTGAGAAGGTCGCCCTAAGGGAATACCTAGATCTCAATCTAAGGAATTGACTTATTACCGAATCTACATCTCCAGCGGCAGCATCACTATTCTTCGTGCCCAAGAAGAATTCTTCGGAACTTCGACCCTGCATAGACTTCAGAGGGTTGAACAAGATCACCATTGCAGACCGATACCCGATGCCTTTGATTACAGATATTTTAGAGGCCGTTAAGGAAGCCCTCATTTATACAAAACTGGACTTAAAGGGTGCTTACCACCTTATCAGGATCAAAAAGGGAGATGAATGGAAAACGGCCTTCCGCACACCTTTTGGCCATTTTCAATACCAATTCATGCATTTGGGTTGTCCAATGCCCTGGCCATTTTCCAGCGATTCATGGATCATCCATTTTCGGATTTACTTTTACATTCTGTTATCGTTTATCTAGACGATATTCTGATCTTTTCAAAGGACATTTCAAAACATCAATCCCAGGTCAGAGAGGTATTACATAGACTCCAGAACAATCATTTATTTTGCAATCTGGAGAAATGTTTCTTTCATCAGCCCCAGGTGACCTACCTGGGTTATATTCTTTCGGCACAAGGTATCGCAATGGATCCAGACAAGCTTATGGCGGTTCAGAACTGGGCTAACCCTCGATCAATCAAAGAAATTCAACGTTTTGTTGGATTCTCTCATTTTTATCGTCGGTTTATCCCCAACTTCTCGGCTCTTACTGAGCCTTTAACCAACCTTTTAAAAAAAAAAAGAGTTCCATATGTCTGGAATGAGGAGACGCAAAAAGCTTTCGATACTTTGAAGAAGAGGTTCACTTCAGCGCCCATTCTCATGACTCCAGATCAATCTCGCCGTTTCATTCTCGAAACAGATGCCTCCCAATATGCCTTGGGTGCTGTTCTCCTTCAAGAGGATGACCAAGGTTTGGAACGCCCCATCGCATACTTATCCAAGAATCTCTCTCCGGCAGAATTAAACTACACCGTTCTTGAGAAAGAGCTATTGGCGATTAAGAGGGCTTTTGAGGAGTGGAGACTTGCTATTGGGAGCTCAGTTTCCTGTGGAGGTCCGTACTGACCATCAAAACTTAAGGATCCTTCAATACGCTCAGACATGCACCAGCCGACAGGCTAGATGGGCTCATTTTTTCTCCCCTTTCAGGATCATATTTTCATTCATACCTGGGAGATGTAATTTACAAGCTGATGCCTTATCACGTAAAGAGATCACTCGTCAATTATCGGTCAAACCAGAACCGATTTTTCCCCGTTGTGTTCTGAACATCAAAAGGAATTACAAATCTACGGATTTTCTCAAACGTCTGGAACAAAGCTCTGTGCCCCCCATTTTGAAGAGGTTAACTAGGAAAGAGTTGAGCCTCTTGTCCAAAAAGGAAGGGTGTTATTTCGATGGGAAACAGGTTTTTGTACCCACCAAATCCTTACAGAAGGAAGTTTTAAATATGTGCCACGACTTTAAATCTGCAGGACATACAGGTAATGTCAACACCCGTGAATTGGTCTCCCGATATTTTTGGTGGCCTTTAATGCGAAATGACATTTTAACATACGTCAAGTCTTGCCCTGTCTGCCTGCAAAATAAGAGTCCTAGACATTCTCCCTTCGGAACTCTGGTCAGAATGCCAATACCCACTCGACCTTGGGAGATTATTTCGACAGACTTTATTGTGGATCTTCCTATTTCCGAAGGATGTTCGACTATAATGGTTGTTATTGATTCATTTACCAAACTGGCTCACTTTCTCCCCTTCTCTGGTCTCCCTTCGGCGGCTCAAATGGCACGAACTTTCATTTCCCGAGTTTTTTTCTCTTCATGGTCTACCTGAGACTATCATCTCCGATAGAGGCTCTCAATACACATCAAAATATTGGAAACAGGTCTGTCAAATTTTGGGTATCACCCGGGCTTTGAGCTCCGGGTATCACCCACAAACCAACGGTCAGACTGAAAGATTAAATCAGACCCTGGAAGGATACCTACGGAGCTACATCTCAGCAGCTCAAGATAACTGGCTAAATTTACTACCAATCGCTGAATACGCTTATAACAATGCGTATCATTCAGCGATTAAGACCTCTCCTTTCTTTTGTTCCTATGGATTCCATCCTGCTTCTTTCCCTGACAAGAGATCTTTGGATGACAAATGTCCGGACGTGAAGTCTCTCCTGGAAAGGATACATCGGGGTCAACACGTAGCCTCTCAGGCTCTTAAATCTACCCAGGAAAGAACAAAGAAGATGGCAGATCGCCTTCGATCTAAAGCTCCCGTAATACGACCTGGAGATCTGGTTTGGTTATCTTCCCGTTTCCTACCTAGACACCTTAGGCCTTCCAAATTTTCTCCTAAATTCATGGGCCCTTTTCGGGTGATTTCGGCCATAGGGGCAGCAGCCTTCAAGCTGAAGTTCCCCAAGACATGGGCTCGGATACATCCGTTTTTTCATGTTTCTCAGCTGAAACAAGACATTCGAAGTACTTTCCATCCTATGGTTTCTTCTCGTCCACCCCCTATTCTACATCATACTGATGCGGAGTACGAAGTCTCAGAGTTATGTGACTCACGTATTCACCGTGGAAGACTTCAGTATTTGGTGGACTGGAAGGGCTACGCTCCTTCTGATCGGACTTGGGAATCAGAATCCAGTATCCATGCTCCGCGGCAAATTAAAAGGTTTCACAAGAGACATCCCGGTAAACAATGGGGTAACGACTTTAAGAGGGGGCATACTGTTACAACTGTCCGGTGGAATCACACTGCTGCACACTTTCAGGAATCGATACCCGTGACATCCACGGTTAAACCCGGAATCGGAACTCTCAATGTGGAGGATCCAGAGACTGTAAGCCGTGCTCTAGTTGTTCCCGCTCCTCGGACCGCGAGATTAGCTCCGCCCCAAAATTCCGGAATGGTATTTCCGGCAACAGGAACCTCAGCACTACGCGTTGCTTCTCTATTCAGAGTCGCGCTGCGCATCGTAAGTTTGCTACCTTCTTATCTGAAGTTATTCCTCAACTACTTTTCAGTGGATCGTTTCCTTGTAGCTTCAATCCCTTTTCTCCTTACCTTTCCGCTTCCTGAAACTTAGAGATCTCGATTTCCTTCCGAGCCCAGCGGATCAACAGGAAGTCACCTCCCTGTGTTCCCGAATGTTCTCTCAGGTAGTGTTTTGTTCTGTCTAGCTATTTGTGTTTCCGTGTCTCTCACAGGGTTTCTCCCTCTAATCTTGCTTATCTATTACGTCAACATTAGATTTCAACTTCAGCCCTATTCAGTCTTCAGTCCCCTCGAGCTCAAGCCCTCCATCCAGCTCTTTACAATTCCTCCCTTGGGCTATCACCTGTTGGTAAGACTCCAATTCCTACAACATTCTTTGCATCTTCGTGTCTTTAGGCACATAGCCAACTTTTCACATCCGATTGAAAAAGAAAAGCTTAGAAGGGAATAGGCTTGTCAGGGTAAGCTTCTTTTCTTATTCCTACCACTCTACTATATTAGATTCGGTATCTTTACTTATCTGAAATTCTATTCTGTTTCTATCAGAATCCTCCCTGACAAGATTCCGGTTCACAGCCCAACCAGTGTGACCCTCCATCAGCCGCTGCAGGAATCTACGCTCCCCAGCAGCACCTCACGGGGTTTTTTCCCTTCGGGGTTTCCCATGGAGACTTCACTTCAATCTAGCCTTGCGCTGGGTTTGAGAGGAGTTTTCAGGTAATTCCCTCCTGCTTCTAGTTCAAAGAGAGCTGCCATCACAGAGGTAGGTGTCATTCTCATTTGCCGAGAGATAATTTGCTTCAAGTACTTTGTTAATATAAAATTATAACAAAGACAGTCTATGGTGTCTAAACAACAGCAAAAGGTTTGGGGGTGTACAAACAACACATTGCAATCAGGAACATTTACTCAGACGAGTCCAGTACTGAACAAGAAGATCACACAGCAGGGACCATAACAAAGAGTATGACCTTGCCTCAGGAGCTACACCTTCAACATACCAGAATCTGAAGAAGAGACGAGATACTTTGAAGTAAGACCTAAGAGTACATTTTCGCCACAGATACACAATCCAATAATGGAAGCTTTTCAAAAGCAATCCTGGAAGACATGAAAAGAAATCACCTTTCAGAGGAGACAGTGGACATTTTTCGAGCCATGAGCAGATAAGGGTGGTGCTCTTGTAATAAAGGACACAGCTAAATAGCTGCGAGAAGTCAAATCACATCTAGCGGCCAAAGATGCATATCTTGAGGTCTATGTAGATCCAACCAAAAAAGTGAGAGAGATTATTCAACTGGTATTAGATGAGCCAGAAATAAAACAAATATATTACCCATCGTACTAAAGCTATCTTGACCAACATTCATCCCGTCATGCCAGTAATGTGTATCCTCCCAAAAATATATAAAAATCTCGAAAATCCCTCAGGACGTCCTATTATTTCAGCCAGCAACAGTTTACTTGAATCTTTGGCTCAATATATTGACAAAATCATCCAGTTTACAAGAACCTGCTTAAAGGACACCAATGATTTTGTAACGAAAATCCAAACTTTAGAATTCGATGGTACAAAGGACATATTTTTCCCAATGGATGTAGCTAGTCTATACACCAACATAACCCACCAAGCCGGAATTTGTATTTGTATTTATTGATTTATTAAGTGCTTTACGCCAAAGCGCTGTACAATTGAACAACAAATTACATAAACAACCAATAACAGTAGAAGCAAATACATTATGAATCAGTCGACTAAACAATGAAAAGAGCAATTAACTGAGGGCGTTAGGTTGGGAGGGGAGAGGGAGTGGATGGGAGAGGAGTGGTGAAAAATGGTAGGAGGAGGGATGGGGAGGGTGAGAGGGGGGAATAGTTAGGGGAAGAATAGGGAGGAGAGGGGGGAAGCTGGAGGGGGGGTGATTCAGGGAGGAGAATGGAGGAGGAGAGATTTAAGGGAAGAGCGGAAGGAGGTGAAGGTGGGGGTAGAGCAGATGGCAAGAGGAAGGGAGTTCCAGTGTAGAGGTGCTAGGAGTTGGAAGGAGGGGAGGCACAAGGGGAGGGAGGTACAGTGAGAAGGAAGTGGTCAGCTGAACGAAGAGAACGGGAGGGAGTGTAGAAAGAGAGAAGGAAGGAGAGATAAGGGGAAGCGAGACCATGGAGAGATTTAAAGACAAGGCAGAGAAATTGAAATTTAAGTTGGGAATGGAAAGGAAGCCAGCCAAGGGAAGAGAGAGAGGTAGAGATGGAGTCACGGATGGTAAGTAGACAGAGGGTTCGAACCGCAGAGTGGCAGATGGATTTAAGAGGGGCAAGGTGAGAAGTAGGAAGCCCAAAGAGTAGGGAGGAGCAGTAAAAGAGGCAGGAGAAGATGAGGTAGGAGATTAAGAGTTTAGTAGCATGGAAGATGAGAGAAGGACTGATTTTGCGGATATTGAAGAGGTGATAGCGACAGGTGCGGGAAGTGAGGGAAATATGTTGAGAGAAGGAGAGAGAAGAGTCAAATATAACCCCTAAATTACGAGCTTGAAGAGAGATAGGAAGATTGGAGGGAGGAAAGTGAATGGATGGGGGAGGGGAGGGAGGTGGAAGAGAGTTGGAGGGAAAGAATAAAACTTCAGTTTTGTCTGGGTTAAGAGAGAGAAATCGGGAAGACATCCAGTTTTTAATAGCAGTAAGGCAGGAGGAGAGTTTTTGGTGAAGGTCAGGTGAGAAGGAGGAGAAAGAGAGAAAGAGTTGAGTGTCGTCAGCATAAAAGTGGTGGGAGAAGCCAAACGAGGAGATAACAGGGGGAAAGAGGGAGGTGTAAAGAGAGAAGGGGAAAGGACCAAGTACCGACCCTTGAATTGAATTGAAGCCATGGAATGTCTACTGTTGGCAACAGACCACGTCAGGCAGACAGGGTGTTTCTACTCAGTCTTTTGAAAATCATACAGTGCAATAATTTCTTCAGTTTTAAAGACAGATTTTTTTGTACAAAAAGCGGGCACCTGTATTGGGCCCGCTATGGCACCTAGTTATGCAAACACTTATATGGCCTTCCTCAAGGAGGAACATGTATTTAATAACACACAATTGAAGTGCCTGTACAGGTATATAAAAAATGTCTTTGAAATTTGGGCAGGGTCAGCGTGCCAATTCCTATGCTTTTTCGATCACATGAATAACATGTCTCCAGGTATTAAGTTTACCCAAAAATACAGTACCATCTCTGTAGAATTTCTTGATGTACTGATTTATGTAAAGGAAGGACATCTAGAAACAACACTTCACACTAAGCCAACAGACAAGAATGGTGTTCTATTGTCCTCCCATTTCTATCCTCAGAGGAAGATTGAGAGTATTACCTCTAGCTTGATTTTACGCTACAGGAGGATAATTTCTAAAGGAACATCAATATGAACAAAAAACTGGTGAACGACGTGATAAATTCCTGAAAAGAGAAAACTCACGAGAAAATTTAGAGACAGCAGCTCTCAAAGCAGGCATTGTCTCACGTCAGCCAGTCCTCACACCCATGATAAAACAACCCAAAACTAATTTGGTATATGTGACCACTCATTCACAACAGAGTAACAAGATTAGGCAAATTCTGAAAGAACGCTGGAAACTGTTAGATCTGGATCCAAATTTGAAACAGCTGTTCCTGGATGTACCCACATTTGCCTACCGGAAGAGCAACTCAATTAGAGACAAGGTTTTAAGAGCCGACATTAACTGTCCAAAGAACACCAGGGCAACCTTCAAAGAGACTCTTCCATGTAACAATTGCCATAATATAATCAAAGGCAACTATTAATAATTCACATACTGGCAAGGCAAACATCCTGAAACACACTACAACTTGTGAATCTGCCAACGTGGTCTATGCGATTAGGTGCCTTTGTGACATCATGTATGTGCGCATGACCACACACAAGGCTAAGGCCTGTTGGATAGAGCACAAATCAAATTGTCGCACACAGTTGCAGAAATTAAATTTGTCATTTTAGAGAAGGTAAAAGTTCCCCGTAGGAGTGGAGATGTAGTTATACTTTTGCTTCAAAAATAAATATTTTGGATAAACCGACTGGACAGTCTAGCCCCTAGGCAAATGAATGCAGACTTTGATTTAAGCTGTTATCTGTGACACAATCTATAAACATGATACAAGTTGGTATTTCCATGTTTTCTGACCCGTTGGTTAATATTAGCAATATCTATAACAACTATTAGTTTACAACTGTGAAAACATCAGAGTTGTACTGTACACTCCCACTCATTGAGCATGTATGTAGCAGGTATCGGGGAATGTTGACCCCATCCCACAAATGTGTCAAAGATGCCATTTACTACTTTGAACCTGTACTCCCCTGTAGCTTAAGGACAGTGGGCCTCATTACAAGTGTTCCGGTCCAGTAACAACATTGCCGGTAAGCCTACCTGCACCATTGTTACCGGACCAGCACACTACGAGTCTGCGGGCGGGGGCTGTCCCGGCCGCCAAGGTCAGAACTGGCAGGCGGAATAGCACCCGCCCGCAGAGTTTCACAGATTTACTAACGGTGACGGTGCTTCTGTGGTCCCCATTCCCATTGAGTGCTATGGGACTCTGGGAATGGGGATTTACAATTACCGGCACCCGACTTCCCGGAACACCGTGGTTGTAATGCCCCAGTGTTTCCAGCAAGCCAGGCGTCGGTAACACTTACAAGTCCGACGGCAACCTGCCAGTTTTACCGGCACGGTTCCCGCCGGACTTGTAATGAGGCCCAGTGAGGTTTTTGCTACACCAGTTATTGGACATGTTGTCCATGGAATGTCAGTAAAAAAGTGCATTGTATGTACATTTCGTGGTGTTCTGAAGAATAAGAGCGTTAATAGTAGCAACATCTGAATTGTTACTTTGCAATTGTGAACACAGTTGATGTATGTTGAATATTTCTACTCATTGGGTTTGTATGCAGCATGTATCAAGGAGTGCTCACCCCGCCTAGGGGCTTATTAATAACATGTGTCGTATTTATGCACTACATATGTTAGTCTAATAGGATTTCCCACCTGCATCAAAGTTATCAAGCTTAGGGTTCATCTTGTTTGGCCCCTTCATATCTATATGAGGCAATGTCGTTTACCTAGAGTAATACCACAAAATGGTGCAGTTCTAAATCACTGTTAAGTTTACCTGCATGCAGTATAACATTGCATTTGCACGCAATGATAGAGCAATATTACTTTACTGAGTCCTTCCTTTATGTTGTTGCACATATGCGCGCTATGTCATCACGCCTGCGCTGCACAGGGTGCGACAGCACTCATTGCGATTTTATTGTAGAGCTGCTTCCTTCCCACGTCCTGATTAACGCATTATTTAAACATCAAAAAGGTGAGTTTATGTCACACCAAGTTCCTAATTCTTTTCCGGCGAACACCAGATCTTCCACCTTCTTTCTATATTATATTAAATGTATCCATTATAATGTCTTTTCAGGCAAGATGATACGTTATTCCAGGCCTTCTATGAATGTTGGGCTTTACATTTGGCCATCGCCATTACCAGGCTTTTTACAGTTGAGAATACAAATTCAAAGTAAATTTACAACATTAACATTTGAGGTTATTACGATTTTTGCATATTCCACAGTACTTGTAGGCAGAGTATAGAGAATTTGGGATTTTTCTTTTACCTTTAGTATTCTGAACAACTGTGCTGTGAAGAGAGTTGGACGTGGTTTGACCACACTGAATTGTTACAGTACAAGTAATTTTATACTTCAACTCCCATAAAGGTCAGTATGATTCATCAGTTAGTAACACAAGTAAAATATGATATATTCTAGGGAGACAGGATGTCCCACACCTGACTAAGGGAGAACACACATCCCGAAACGCATAGTGCAATAGCAGAGCTATCTCTCCAGACAACATCAATCTGTCGATCACAAAGACCTATGAGAATCTCTGCAATTATTGGACATCCAGTGTTTTTTTGTTCTTATTACACATATATAAATATTTATGTACATCAGCAATCGTTTTTATTCTTTGATGAGAAGCTTACTTGATTATTGTTATATTTGTTTTGACAATTTTTCTTGGTTGATTTTTGATCTGTTAAAACCAGTTTGAGAATTTGTATGATTTATCATGATTTTATTTTCGATTAATGTATCTTTGCACTTAATGATATTGAACACAAAGACATCACTTATGTTTACAGAACATTTGTCACTTGGATTGAATTTTGATGTGAGGTTTTTTTCTCACTAAGAGGGCACAGTTATTTTGGTGTTCTAGTTCATCGAACCATTTTTATACAGTCATATTTAGTGTGTCACTAGCCATGAGTACATACCTGTAGCACCAGAAGAACAAGTTACTTACCCCTGGTAATGTTCTTTCGACTGGATGTTCCTCCAACCTATTCCTCATCTTTGATATGTAGTGTCCACGGCTCGGCTGCTTCGGAAATTTTTTCGGCAGAGGGCGCCCTGAGTCAATGGCATCAGGTGGATGTACCTCGAAGGTCTCCGTCGAGGGTGACGTCATCGGATGTTAAAAGTAGCACACACAGCGCCTGTTTTTCCCCCTCCTCGTGTAGCAGAAGTAGCCACAAAACGGGCCTCACCGTACTCAGCCTTGTTGGAACAAAAGCTGTAACAGCATGGGAAATTCTACAGAGGGGTAGAATGGGAGGGCGATGAGGAAAACGTTTAGGGAACATCCAGTCGAAAGAACGTTACATGGGGTAAGTAACTTGTTCTTCGAATGGATTGTGCCCTCCAACGTATTCCTCATCTTTGACAGACTCCCAAAGCAGTATCCATGATTGGAGGAGGGTGAAGAATTTAGCAAGATTGGAAATTTAAAGGGCAGATTAAAGGACTGCCTTACCAAATGCCACATCCTGAGCATGGGAAGCATCCAGGGAATAATGCTTGGTAAACGTGTGTAGCATCACACATGTTTTTTATAGGGACACCCCTTTGCAGGGCCGTCAACATAGCCATGCCTCTGGTGGAATGAGCATGCAAGCCCTCAGGAGGGACCTTGCCTGCCAAGGTATAGCATTCAGAAATAGCAAGGATGATCCACCTAGACAAGGTCAGTTTTGAAAAAGCCTAGCCTAGTTTGTGCCCTGTGTACCCCACAAAGAGCTGGTCATCCACTCACACCTTGGCCATTCTGGAAATATAAAAGCTCAAAGCTCTCCTAGGGTCCAACCTATGAAGCCTCTCCTCCTCCTTACTAGGATGCACAGGAGGAAAGAAGGCAGGCAGTACAATTTCCGGACTCAAAATGAAAGTCCGAAACTACCTTAAGAAGAAAGGAGGGTCTGACTCTCAACACAACCCTGTCCTTGTGAAATACAGTAAATACAGTAAAGGTTGGCTTGGAAGAAAGTGCCTGGAGCTCACTCACTCCGAGTGCCGATGTAAGAGCAACTAACAGAACAGTCTTAAAGGCTAACATACTCAATGGAGTGCAATGGCTCAAATGGAGCTCCCATCAGAAATTTCAAGACCAAGTTAAGGTCCCAAACTGGAACCTGAAACGGTGAAGGCGGGAACACATTTGTGAGCCCTTTCAGAACTTAAAATAAGAGCATTCCTCGGATGAGTGCTTAAATATGGAGAATGCTGCAAAGTAACCTTTATGGTCCCCACCTGAAGACCCTTGTGGGCCAAAGAAAACAAAAAGGATAGAACATCCGGTGTTGAACATTGAAAAGGATTAACATTCTTCTCTCTGCACCAGTCGCAGAACTATTCCAACGGCAACGGTACAGATACTTTGAGGCCGGCCATCTGGCTGAACGCAACACCTCCATTATGTCATCCGGGAGGTCCCAAATCCTTGTATCTCAACCTTTCAGAAACCAAGCGTGAAGGTTGGGAGCCCTGACCTCTGGATGGAGAACCCGACCTTCCTCTCGCGAGAGAAGATCCTCTCTTTGGGGAAGAGGTATCAGAGGACAGATGGACATTTCCAGAAGATCCAGGTACCACAGTCTCCTGGCCCAATCCGGGGCAACTAGGATCATGCGGACCCCGAACTGTCTTAACCTCCTGAGAACTTGAGGAATGACGGGGACTGGAGGAAACTCGTACAGTAGCAGGAATTCCCAATCAACCACGAACGCGTCTCCTAGATCTTCTCTCGGAGGAAATTCCCTTGAGCAGTACTGTTCGCACTTCCGGTTGGCCCCGGTCGCGAACAGATCCACTTGTGTGGTTCCCCAAAGGGCGAAGATCTCTTGAAGGACTTCCTGAGCAATTTTCCACTCGTAGGAGACTGTGCTGTGCCTGCTCAGAGCGTCTGCCGCCGTGTTCTTCTCTCCAGCCAGATGAACTGCCGCTAGGGAGATTCCTTCTCGAATTGCCCATAACCAGAGCTGCATTGCCTCTCTGCACAGTGACTCTACGCCTCCCCTCTTGTTGAGGTAATGCTTGGCCACCGTATTGTCCGTCATTATCAGGACATTCTTTCCC
This sequence comes from Ambystoma mexicanum, assembly GCF_040938575.1. NCBI lineage: Eukaryota > Metazoa > Chordata > Amphibia > Caudata > Ambystomatidae > Ambystoma > Ambystoma mexicanum. Next base: position 844,356,459 of record NC_090941.1, on the reverse strand, counting down.
CACACAGACAGCAGGAAAGCCTTCAGTGCAGGCCTTATTTCTCTCAGCTCCAAAAGATTGATGTGCATTCTGGACTCAGCTGGACACCAACAACCGCTGATGATCAGATCGTTGGCATGAGCTCCCCACCCTGTGAGGGAAGCGTCCATCACTACAGTGACCTCCGGCCATGGCTGCCAAAAAGATTCTCCCTTCATGATCCTGCGAGCCCCTGACCAGAACCTGAAGGCAATCTGACATCCTGCCTGAGAATTGGGACCATTGAGTCCTGAGCGCCCATTGAAGGGACCTCATCCTCAGATGGGCCTCCGGCACCAGAAAAATGCAGGATGCCATGAGGCCGTGAAACATTAAGAATTTGAAGGCCGGAAGACTCTGAAATTCGGTTACCATCTGGAGAATGTTCTGAGACCTCACTCTGCTAATCAATTTTTTAAAATTGATTTATGCCTTGAACTTTCACCTTCACCCACATGCACCATCACCATCACCATCCAGCTCATTTATCATCCTCCCGGCAGCTCCCCAAATTTTTAAGAAAACCTCCTCCACATTCTAGAGGACAATATCAAAGCCTCCACTAAAATTCTTCTTCTGGGTGACCTCAACTTAGGCCTCCATGACATTTATTGATTGGTCATTTGTCAGGCGCTTATACAATTAACAAAACTGTTTCAAAGCATCCATAAACGACCGTTATGCCACCTCGCTGGCCAAAGCACTAGAAACCCTAGGATTCATACAGCGCAGCACCAACCACACTCTAGATTGGATCGCCGACCTCAATTGTCAAGTCGCAATGGACGTTAACACCCCCTTCCCATGGTCTGACCACCACATCCTCCATTTCGCCATTCCGGAACCATCAAAACCCAAACCCACCTCCATGCAACTATCCGCAGCAGTGAAACACAGCTCTCAAAAGAAAACATCTTGCCTTGGATTGACACTGCATTCAAGACCTCATTCACTTCTGACCCTAAGTCACTAGTGGACATTGTAAAGGTCGCACCCTCGACTGGGTGGACAACCACAATTGCCCCACTACTGTTAGCTCCATCTCTGCCTACCCTTGGACTGATAAGAATTGTATCCAATTTACCATTCCTACAGCCCCAACCACCAAAGCTCTCACCTATGCTCCACCAGCTCAGGTCAGAAGCTCAAAACAATTAACTAAGGACAACCTTTGGCCTTTTCTGGAAGTCCCCGAACTCAAGCATCCTTTCTCTTGTGACCCTGCCACACTTGCCGATATCTACACTGACACTCTCACCAAAGCAATCAATGCTATAGCCCTGCTTGAAAACAGAGAAAAATAAAATCAGTGCACACTAACGCTTGATTCCCCAGAAGAACTACAAGCCCTACGCACCAGCAAACCTAACGCCCCAAATACCTAGCAAACCAAACCGAGTGACTCCACTAAGGAAGACTTCAAACGGCTATCCGCACAATACAAAGATACCATTATTAAAGCGAAGTCTCTCCATTTCAACTCTCGGATATCTATGGCCAATTCGCAACCCAAGAAAATGTTCACCATTTTCAAAGACCTTATCACCCTATCCTCCAGCCCTGACGAGATTAATAAAGATGAAGCCTGGTGCTCGATCATACAGGCAGCCCTGCTCAGCAAAATAGAACTACTTGAAGAAAAAAATCCAGGCACAATTCAAAGCCTTACCCAACCACGACCAAATCCCCATGCCTAGCCATCCATCCCACGATTCCACTAACCTGCTCTTCTCCTTCCGTGATGTCACTGAATCGGAAGTCCTCGACCTCCTCCAACACCTTAAACCGTCCATGTGTAAAGGAGACATCTGGCCTCCCAACATTGTTAAAGAATGTGTAGACTCCCTTGCATCTCTCATTACAATTCCAATAACACCTCATTTACTACAGGCTCCGTCAGATCCAGCCTCAAAGAAGCTTGGGTACGCACTCTACTAAAAAAAAAATCCTTGGACCCCACCTCCCTGAACAACTACCGACCGATCACCACTGTCCAGTTCCTGCTAAAAATCCTGGACAAAGCGGCTCACAATCATATTCAACATTTCCTCGAATCAAACTCCATCCTCGGTAAGAGGCAATCAGGGTTCCGCAAAGGCCATGGCACATAAACTGCCCTCTTAGACCTTAAAAACCAAATAACAGATATTATGGACAAAGGAAAGCCAGCTCTTCTCTTACTCTTGGACCTCTTGGCTGCCTTTGATCTTGTGGACCACAGGACTCTCACCTCGCCTCCCACGCACGCAGCACAATTCTCCAATGAGGACTCCTTGTGGATCACATCCATCCTAGAAGGGAGAGCCATGAAGGTTTTCTCCAACCAGGCGAGTGCAGCTCCTACCACCATCCACTGCGGAGTCCCACAGGGCTCATGCACTGCTCCCACCCTGTACTACCTGCTCACAAAGCAGCTTGTCGACAAACTGGACTCTCTAGGTATAGCTTACACTAACTACGCCGATGATATGCAGGTTCTCCTGCCTCTCACAGACTCCTATGAACAAGACTCCGTAGCCCTCCATCTTATCTATAGCACAATCCAAGCATGGATGGCAGCAAATGGGTTATGTATCAATGGCGACAAAACTGAGATCATAATTATTGACCCCAAAGAAACACTTGCCAAATTGGATCAAAAATACTGTAACTTCACCATAGACAACTCCCTCATCCCTGTCTCCTCCTCAGTAAAGACACTAAGCATCTATTAAGATTCCACCCTATCCATGACGCGACAGGTAAGCGCCATTGCCTCGGCTTCTGCCCACACCACCAAGCTCATAAATGCAGTAAAACCCTTCCTTTGCAAGCAGAATAGACTCAATAGCTAGAGCCACCATTGGGGCTAAACTTGATTATTGCAATGTCCTCCTAGCAGGCACAACCCCAAAAAAATCTAAACAGACTCCAAGTCATACAAAACAATGCAGTTAGAACGACACTGAAAATACCTAAAAGGGACCACATTGCACAAGCCAGTAGAGGCGCCCAATGGCTCCATGTGGAAGAACAGATCACTTTCAAGAACCTTACCCTTACACACAAGTATTCAACACTTTCAGCACCGCCTTACCTAGCCAAGACTATTGTCAGAGACACCTCCTCACGCCCTAAAAGAACTTGCCACGCAAACCAACTGCACATCCCTCTTATCAAAAGAGCCAAAGCAGGTGGAATTGGCTTCCCACACATAGCACCTAAACTTTGGAACTCCCTTCCCAATACACTCAGAGCTGAGACATCCCTCTCAGACTAAAGGTAAGCTTTGAAAACCACGCTATTCAACTAAGACCTCCCCTGTCTACACCCTCCCCTTCACTCCCTACCCCGCCAGTCTGCATATAATTAAAATTGTACTATGTCATTGTAATTGAAATTGTACTATGTAACTAAATTGTAACAGCGCCACAATGCCTTTGGGCTGCTGCACGCTTTATAAATGTCAATAAATAATTAAATCTACATTGCTACCCTAGCCAAAGCAGTGAACACCATTGCCCCCTAGTTCCTTGGAAGGCCAAACCTGTCAGAGACTAACTCATGGTTCACCCCTAACCTCCTAGAACTGTGCATCCTTAAACGACAAGCGCAACTACTGTGGCTAAAAATACCCCACTGATTCCCTGAAAGGCGACTTTGCCATGCTCGGCAAATGTTACAAATCAGCCATAATAACCGCCAAATCCAACTCCTTCAATGCCAGATTACACCACACCAAATCTGACACTAGAGAGATCTTCTCCATCTTCAGGGAACTGGAAACACCGGCCTGTCCTCCCCCCACCATCACCAAGGATGAGGCCTGGTGCTCGGATATCCAAAGGGCAATGCTAAATAAAGTCGACACACTGAACAGGAATATTCGCGATCACCCAGCCTCAAGGTTCCAACAGCCTCTGCCACATGCCTGCCACCTGGCTCCCCTAATACCTCCTGCCCCCAGTTTGTTTTCACAGACTTATTAGCAGCTGAAGCCTTAAAAATTACCAAAAGTCTAAAAATCTTCTAACTGCAAAGGCAGTATTTGCCCAGTCACCCTCATCAAGGTGTGCAGAAATACTTGCCCCTATCATCACCGCCTTCATTAATGCCTCCTCCGCCAGCACAGTGCCAGCCAGCCTCAAAGAACCATGGGTCCTCCCCCTCCTTAAAAAAAACCTTAGACCCTGCAAATGCATCCAACTATAGAACGATCACCACTGTACCCTTCCTGCTAAAAATCCTGGATCGAGCAGCCTACCTGCAAGTTCAGGATTTCCTAGAAACCCACCATATCTTAGTAATGCACCAATCCGGCTTTTGCCCCGGCCATGGCACTGAGTCAGCCCTCCTAGACCTGAAAAATCAGTTGGACGAGATCAGAGACAAGGGCAATTCAACACTTCTCGTCCTCCTAGATCTGTCTGCCGCATTGGACCTTGTCGACCATAAAATCCTATGCAACCACCTCACAACTTCAGCCAACTTCTCCTCCAGGGCTACTGCCTGGATTGCATCCCTACTGGAAGATAGTCTCATTAAGGTATTTGCAGAAAATGCGAATGTCCCCTGTGGGGTAACGCAAGGATCTTGTATCTCCCCAACCCTGTACAACATCTTCACCAGGCCCCTTTTTGACATTTTGGACTCCCGCAGCAAAGCTTACACAAACTATGCCGACGATACCCAAATTCTGATCTGTCTCACAGGGAATTAAGCCGAGGACTCAAACACCCTCAATAATACATACTCTTTGATACAGTCATGGATGGCAGCCAACCATTTTCGCTTGAACAGCGACAAAACAGAGATCCTACTGTTGTCGCGCCTCCATCAGTGCTGTCTGCTGTAGGTGAATTGGCTGAAGTTGAATGGGGACAAGACAGAGGTGTTGGTGGTGGGTGGCCCCCCTGACCCGTCACTCTCGGTGTCTTCCTTTTGGCCATCTTTTCTGGGTTCTTTACCTGTCCCAGTGACAAAGGTTAAGGATCTTGGTATCACCCTCTCTGCGACATTATCTATGAATGACCAAGTCTCAGCTGTATGTAAAATTGGTCATTTCCATCTTAAGATACTGAAGAAAATTCTCCCATTTTTGCCTATTTCTATCCATCCTCCGGTTGTTGCTGCCATGGTGCTCAGCCGACTGGACTACTGTAATTCATTGTATCTAGCGCAGCCTAAAGGCTTAATCCAGCGGCTCCAGCGCATTCAAAACCTGGCTGCACGCACTGCGACCGGTTACCCCTATGGTGCACATATCACCCCGGTCTTACGTGCGCTACACTGGCTCCCGGTCAGTCGGAGAGTCGAGTTTAAGTCTCTCTGCATTGTGCACCGAGCTCTTCATGGACTGGGGGCAGAATATCTCCAGTCCAAGTTTGTACGCTATCCCCCCTGCCGTTTACTTCGCTCTTCCTCGGCCGATTTATTGGTGGTTCCCCCTTACCGTCGTAAACGAAATGGTGGTTGTGCTTTCTCTGTGGCCATGGCTCAATTGTGGAACAACCTGCCACCCAAGATTAGGGCTATACCTAACCACTAAGTCTTTAGAAAATCTGTTAAGACCCAGCTCTTCTAACTCATGATTTTGGCCTAACTGGTTTCCTCCCTCGCTCTGTCCTAGCACCAAGATAACTCTGGTGACAGTGCACTTTATAAGTTCACATAACATAACTACATGTTGGACCACCGAGAGCCCTAAAAACATCTCTCCAAGGAATAGTCTGCATTCCAGATTGACAACATTTTGTTGGGTGTCTTGACCCACGTTCAAGTTATTATGCTGCAAACATTTGGTGCTGTTGGCTTAGAAAATCCAAGATGGCCTCGTGGGAGAAACTAAGAACGAATTGGTCTGAAGAGTTGGGCAATGACATTCCAATGGAGGAGTGGGAACAGAGCTGGAGGGTCCCAGTTAAAGCGAGAATCGACTAAATTTGCGTTATGTTCATCAAAGGGTATTGGGTAAAATTTACTGGACTCCGCTTCGTATGTCTAGTCTTGGATTGCTAGACAAAGATGTTTGTTGGGGGTGTTGGAAGGGGAAGGGCTCTCCGTTACATATGTTGTGGTACTGTGATAGGATGAGGGACTATTGGAAGGATGTGCTGGATAGGATTGATGCAATTTGGACTATTGATTTCCCGCGGAGCCCATTATCTGTGCTCCTGCTGTCTCCAAGATGCGGGCATGATATTGCTTATGTGGTTAGGAATTGGATTAATAAAGAATTATTGGTAGCTGTTAAACAGGTGTTAAAGGTGTGGAAAACGAGGAAGAAACCTATTCTGGAAGACTGGCTATGTGATATGAGGATTCTTTCAAAATATGAGAAGTGCTTATTACGTAAACAGCAAAAAGGAACAATTTATTAACAACTTTGGGGACCTTTTAATGAATTTTATGGAAGTGAATGATTATAAGTCAAGGTATGAGTGTTTTCTCATTCTGAGCTGGTTGGGAGATGGGTGTGTGTTTTATGCCTTGTCTTTGTCTTGATTTGTCTTGTGGTTTTGTTGTTCTTTATTGTTTCATAATATTTTAAAGATTCTTGAGGGAGTGATTCTTTACTTCTGTGTGGTATTAGATCCTTTTTGTTTTCCTTTTATTGTTTTATTGTACTCTTTATATTCTTTGATTTGAATGATTGATTGTAATATGTTTATGAAAATTATAAATAAAGTATTAAAAAAGAAATCCAAGAAAGCCCACATTTGCGCCAGAATCCAGGAAAACCACGCAGTTTTGCGCACACCAAAATGGTCGCCTAACCTGCCACCCACCAGTGCAAGCGGGGTGGGCCAGAAGCGCCATGAGTGAAACATGGTGTCAAAGGAAAAAAGCAGTGCCTGTTAGCTCAAAAAGCGCTTTGAAATCACCTTTGTTTCTCTGAAATGCAAGCTAAAAATGCCTATTTTAAACATTGCAAGATATTCAAAAATCTCACTGAACACCAGCAGACATTTGGCAGAATGTAGTCTTGTGTGTATACAAAATCTGGAAAGATGAAGAGCCCAAAACAATGTTTCTAACAAAACTGGCTGAGCTGTGGATGTCAGCAGCTTAACTGAAATTGGATTTAAAACCACTAAATTGGAAATGTTTAAAATAAATGAGTGACCTACTTTTGAGTGTGACATAGGTTGCAACTGTTTAAAGGTCATAGTTTTGAACTTAGAATCAGCGTTCTAGCTGCATGTGTAAAAATTGTAAGTTTGATTTGAATGAAGAAAAACTGGGAACAAAAGTGACATTTGGCTGAAGCCTGGCTTGAAGAGATTGAATTCTGCCAGGCAACTACCCCGACAGGAGTTGAAACTTGCCCAGCCACTGCATTCGCAGGCCTGGCTGCCTTCTGCTGTTGCCACCAAAAGGAGATTACACCTCTCTGATTGAATCAGGGGAGGAGCACCTGGGAGCAGGGAAACAGAACAATGAGCTTTCCTTGGCTCAGGCAAATGTTAAATTAGGGGGGGGGGGGTCGTAAATGGCTTCCTCTTGGAAGAAACTGGGAGGAGCAGTGCCTCTGTGAGCAACCCGAGTAGGAGGAAGTGGACAAACCAGAAATTCCACCATGTGCTTTGGGAAACCACAGTCCTCTGGGCCAGAGCATAATTTTAAAAAGATGGATAATTCATAGTACGGACTTGTCAAAATTATATAATTAATATTATTATTCTTGTGATTTTTCTGTGCACATTTTAAGAGGTGTTAGGACTCTGTGGTATGTTCTGAGGGGTAGTAGCGGAAAATAAGGTATTAGTCCGAATGTCTGTATGTTAAAAATCTGACACTTTATCACCTGATGCCCATATTACTTGTGCATGTTTGTGTAAATTTGTGTAAATTCTGGAAAAGTTTAGAGGTCGTGTTCTTGATGAAAAGGGCAGAATTCTGTCATAAGTGGACACAACATCTTACAAAGACAGGGATCGGATGGTTTGGTGCTACAGAAAATACGTTAACTGGACATATAATATTAGAAAAATGGTACATAGATAAATATGTATTTGGATCAAAGATTGATGCCTGATGACACTCCATTCCTTCCCCCAATCAAGGGAGAGAGGAGAGCTTGGCCAATGATAAGTTGTGAGGGGCAGGCTTAGTTATGCCCACGCACACACCCATTTTCAAAACACATAAAAAGAGACTGCTTTGGACAGGCAAGGACTTCACTTTCCCCTTTCTTGCGAAGCGCTTTGCCGGACCAGACAATATCCAGAAGGACCATCTCCAGAACTTAGAATCCAGAATTCAGAACTTGTAGCAGAGAGGCCTGAACCACCAGCTGAATCCTTTTTCAGCAGGCCTAAAAATCTTTTGCAAATTATTCAAACAGCCGGGCTGAGCTATTTGATTCTGACTAGAACCCTGTGCCAGTACCCAGAAAGCAGTGCTGTATCCAGAATCCACTTGATCCAGACCAGCAGAACCAGAGATCCAGACCGCCGTGCAGTGCCGAGTGCCAGACCAGACAAGCAGAGCAGAGCTGACCCAGAGAACTGTGACTTCAGAACCACCCGCCAGGAGTCCAGTCCAAACCTGACCAGACCTTGACGGCCTATTTCAAATTTATAGTGTGAGTACTCAGCTAGAACTGTGCCAGAACCAATCTCTTAGTCTAAAATAATCTGACTCAAACCATTTTGACCTGTCCAGAACTGCATCATAGGAATCGTGTGTTCATTCTGTCATTTCAAAGCTGTAAAAGTGTAATTTTGTCATTCTGAAGTTTACTTTAATTTCGAGAAACTACCTCCACAAAATCGTTCGCATCTTTTGAACCATACATGCTAGGAACGAGATTTAACTTCCATTTTAAAACTAAGATCCTAAGCATTCCAACAAGCCTAAACCCGACTAGTCGCACAAGACTAAATTGCCGCAAATTGAAAAATTAGCTCCTGTCAAAAATAGCCGTCTTTTGCTCGCAACTGCTGAAATCCCTTTTCCCTCTGATAATCATTCCTGAATCATTGCCAGTGTGACTTGAACTAATGTTAAATAGCTATCACCTAACCAGAACCTCCATCAGGGAATTTAAAATCATTTTTAGCATATTTTTCCCTTCTTTGCATACCACATTTAAAAGTACTTTTGCCTGTGTTTAAAACCATCCCTGTTTCTCTAAGCTTGCTGGGGGGAATTGAACATTGAATTGCATTGTGATTGTATTCCTGAAAACTGTGTGCTTAACTTCCATCTCCTTATATTGCGTAGTGGGGAATGAATTGCCACAAGGGGAAAAGTGAACATATTATCTCTTGTGAAACCCTATCAGTTTATTTCTGTACTGCATTTTTATTCATCATTGCATTTCCCTGAAATCATAAAAGTATTCTCAGCTACCTTATACTCTCTATACTAACTCCAAAGTAATTAAACAGTGTGCTAGTGTAACATCATCCATTGTTGATCACTGTCATATACCCAAGTGTGCTATCAAATATTAATTTATTCATAAAAGTGTTATATATATATGACAATTCATTACTTACCGTAAAAGCATTTCTGATGGTTGTATCTGCTTAGATTCACATGCTGTGCATAGGTCCGACATCCAGTGGTCACTGCGGAGTATTGCATTTTGTTTTTCGTAGTCGAAAAGGGGACGTCCTCAAGGCGTGTCTGTAACACTATCCCTATAGTGACGTGCGTTGTACCCACAATCCCTCACGCGTCGAGGTCCCTCTGTTTGTATTTTTTCTACCCTGAGGGAGCCTTCTATACGTGAGTGAGTACAGAAAAGAGAGAGAGATGTAGAAGAGGTCTATGTTCCTTCCATCCGAGCGGGGAGGAAGGGTGGGCGTGTGTGAATCTAAGCAGATACAACCATCAGAAGAACAAGTTACTTTCTTACCTGGTAACGTTCTTTCGATGGGATGGTCCGACGACGTATTCCATATCTATGACATGTAATCACCACAGCTGTGCTGCTTCGGAAACTTTTTCGGCGTCTGCGTCCTGCGTCGATGACGTCGATGCGCCGTCGTCGAGGACCTCCTCCGACGTCCGACGTCATCCGATGTGATAAGTAGGACGCACGACGCCCATAGCCTCAGTTGTAGTTTTTTCCCCCAGAACGTGTGACATAAGTCAACTGCCAGTCAGACACAAAGCCTTGCGGAACGTAAGCTGCAATCACAAAAGAAATTCTGCAGCGGGGAAGGCAGGGCGGGAGCGATATGGAATACGTCGTCGGACCATCCCATCGAAAGAACGTTACCAGGTAAGAAAGTAACTTGTTCTTCGAGGGGATTGGGTCCTCCGACGTATTCCACATCTATGACAGACTCCCAAAGCAGTACCAAAGCAAGGAGGAGGGAAAGAATTTAGAATCAAAATGTAGAATAGCCAATCAAATAGCAGAGCAAAGGACCGCCTTGCCAAAGGCCAGATCCTGTGCTCGGATGGAATCGAGGGAATAGTGACGTACAAATGTATGTACTGAAGCCCAGGTGGCTGCATCACAGATGTTGCGAATAGGAACACCCCTCTGCAGGGCAGTAGACGCAGCCATACCCCTGGTAGAATGGGCCCGCAAGACAGCCGGTGGGTCCTTACCCACCAAGCGGTAGCACTCCGAGATGGCCAAAATAATCCAGCGAGACAAAGTCTGTTTTGTCACAGCTTGCCCCAAACGCTTTCCAGCGTAACCAATAAAGAGTTGATCATCCACTCTGACCCGGGACATGCGTGAAACATAAAAGCTTAAAGCTCTCCTAGGATCAAGCCTATGGAGCCTCTCCTCTTCCTTACCAGGATGCGGAGGAGGATAGAATGCCAGAAGAACAACCTTCTGGGCCAAATGAAATTCCGTCACTACCTTCAGAAGAAAAGAAGGACGAACTCTAAGGACAACCCTGTCCTTGTGAAATACAGTGAAGGGAGGCTTAACTGAAAGTGCCTGTAACTCCCTCACTCTGCGAGCGGAAGTAACCGCAACTAAAATCACAGTTTTCAGAGTTAACAGCCTCAAAGGGCAAGAATGTAAAGGCTCAAACAGAGCACCCATAAGAAACTTAAGAACAAGGTTCAAATCCCAACCGGGCACCAGGAAAGGTGACGGAGGGAACACATTAGTGAGCAAGGGATTTTAAAGTAAGAACACTCTTCAGACGAGCGCTTAAAGATGGACAGCGCCGCCAGGTAACCCTTAACGGTACCCACTTGCAAGCCCCTGTGGGCCAAAGAAAGTAAAAAGGACAGAACCATGGGGATGTCACATGCAAAAGGATCCACATTCTGAACTCTGCACCAGTCGCAGAACTTACGCCAACGGCAACGGTACAGAGACTTTGTTGCTGGCCTCCGGGCCGAAAGCAACACCTCCATCACGTCCTCAGGGAGGTCCCAATCCTTATACCTCAACCTTTCACAAGCCAAGCGTGAAGGTTGAGGGATCTGACCTCTGGATGGAGAACCTGACCCCCCTCCCGTGAGAGCAGATCGTCTCGGTAGGGAAGAAGACGTGGAGGGCAGATGGATAAGTCGAGAAGGTCCGGGTACCACGTCCTCCGAGCCCACGCCGGGGCAATGAGGATCATCCGGGAACCGAACTTCCGTAACCTCTGCAGCACTTGCGGGATGACGGGGACTGGAGGAAACGCGTACAGCAGCAGGAATGACCAATCCACCACGAACGCGTCTCCTAAGGCTCCTTTTGGAGGAAATTCCCGCGAGCAAAACCTTTCGCACTTCCGGTTGACACTGGAGGCGAAGAGATCCACTTGAGGGGTCCCCCAAAGGGCGAAGATCTCCAGGAGAATCTCCTGAGCCAACTCCCACTCGTGAGAGATCGCGCTCTGCCTGCTCAGAGCGTCCGCCGTCACGTTTTCGGCTCCGGCCAGATGAACTGCCGAGATCGAAACTTCCTGCTGGATGGCCCAGAACTAGAGCTGCATCGCCTCCCTGCACAGAGAAAGTGACCCTGCCCCCCCCTTTTTGTTGAGGTAGTGCATGGCCACTGTGTTGTCCGTCAGGATCAGGACATTCTTCCCTCGCACAGACGGCAGAAAAGCCTTCAGGGCTAGCCTGACGGCCCTCAGCTCCAACAGATTGATATGGAGTCTGGACTCCGACGGAGACCAACGACCGCTGACTGTCAGCCCGTCGGCATGAGCTCCCCATCCAGTGAGGGATGCATCCGTCACGACCGTCACCTACAGCGAGGGAAGCAAAAATGGAGCCCCCTTCATCAAGTTGCCTTCGACGGCCCACCACAGAAGGTCCCGGGCGACCGAGGACGGCACCTGAATCGAGTCCGACATCCTGCCGGAGGACTGCGACCATTGCGTCTTGAGTGCCCACTGCAAAGATCTCATCCGCAGGCGAGCCTCTGGCACCAGAAGAATGCAGGATGCCATGAGGCAGAGCAACCTCAAGAACTCGAACGCTGGGAGTGTCTGGGCATGCTGAAACTTGTGCACCATCTGCTGAATGTGAAGAGCCCTCACCTGGGGAGGAAAAAACTGCCCCAGGGAAGTGTCGAGCACTGCTCCGATGTACTGGAGCCACTGTGTTGGCGTCAAATGGGACTTCTTTAAATTGAGGGAGAAGCCCAGCCTGTGAAGGGAGCGACAGGTGACCGATAGATGATCCAGGACTTGCTCGGGAGAGCTCCCCCTGATCAACCAATCGTCCAGGTAGGGGTAGACGTGAATCCCCCCTTGCCTGAGATGCGCTGCCACCACCACCATGAGCTTGGTGAAAACCCTCGGGGCGGAGGTCAATCCGAACGGCAGGACCCGAAACTGAAAGTGCGAGTCGCCAACCGCGAACCTCAGTTACTTCTTGTGCTTGGGATGGATCGGCACATGGAAGTAAGCATCCTTGAGGTCGAGTGACACCAACCAGTCCTGAAGCTTGTATCTTGAACTTGTCCTTCCTGAGGAGTTTGTTCAAACCGCGCAAGTCCATGATGGGTCTCAATCCCCCGTCTTTCTTGGAAATCAAAAAATAAGGGGAATACCATCCCTTGTTCCTCTCCGCTACAGGCACCAGTTCTATGGCGCCTTTCTCCAGCAGGGCTTGAATTTCCTGCGCAAGGAGCGGATCCGGACTCTGCAAAGAGAGGTTCCCCGGTGGATTGTCGCGAGGCCTGTGCTGAAAAGGAAGACAGTACCCGTGGGTTATGATCTCCAGAACCCACACATCTGAAGTAATGGCTTGCCACTCTACAAGATGCTGCGCCAGCCTTCCCCCAACCGGCGAACCATGGGACATGGCCTCACGACTGAGTGGGAGCGGCTGCGGCGTTACCTGAGGGCAAAGAGGCAACTGCCCGAGCGGCCTTGGCACCACGGGTACCCTGTCGTCCACCTCTGGTACCCCTGCGTTGGCCTCTTTGACTGCCAGCTCCTCTCGCTTTACTGAAGGATGAGTAATAGCGAAAGGAACCACCCCTCCACTGCTGTCCCCTAGGACGAAAAGGCGGAGGTTGGCGAACTGCAGCGCCCAACGACTTCGCTGCAGCTTTTGAGGTCTGCAACCCCTCAAGGCTCTCGTCAGCCTTGCTGCCAAAAAGGTGTTCACCGTCAAAGGGCATGTTGAGGAGCCTGGACTGCACATCAGGAGCAAACCCCGACTTCCGCAACCACGCAAACCTGCGTATCACGGTGCTCGCCGCCATGGACCTACTGACGCATTCAGCTAAGTCCAAACCCGACTGAACGGACTCACACATGGCATCCTTACCATCCTGGACCATAGCAAGGAAACCATCCCGTTCGTCCCCTTCGGGAACATGTTCAGCCGCTAACGCAACACAGTTCCACAGAGTGTGCGTGAAACGTGACAAGGCACAAATGGAGTTGGCCGCCTGAAGCGCCATACCACCAGAAGAAAACACTTTCTTCGCCCAACCATCAAAACGTTTGTCGTCCCTATCAGGAGGGATGGTAGGGTACGACGCCTGCTTCGCCGGGGCCGTGGCTGCCTGCACCACCAAACTCTCCGGAGTGGGGCGCCTGGTCAAGTAGCAGGGGTCGCCACTGGCTGGACGGTATTTTCGCGACAAGGATCTGCCCACCGCCGGGAGACTCTCCGGAGCAGTCCAAGCCGCCGCCACCCTTCTCTGTAAAGCCATATGGAACGGCAGAACTGGGTCAGTTGGGGGACCAACATCAAGGATGTCTGTCAGATCATCCTGCACAAACTCCCCTGGGGGAGCAGACCATCCCAAGTACTCAGAAACCCTAGCCATAAGGCGCCGGTATGAGGAATCAGCATGAGAGCCAGGCTCAGGCCTACAAAACTCCACCTCCGGAGAGGTGTCCAGTCCACTGGCATCATGCAGTGACTGTCTCAACTCGTCAAATTGACTATGGCCCGAGACAATTTCATCCGGAACCTGACTAGGAACCAGGCCATCAGAATCCTCATCCGCCTCTGAAATATAGTCCAGGTGGCGAAAAGAAGGCACTCGAGAGTGCTTGCTCTTAACCAGAGCCTTCCTAGGGGGTCCACCCGTGCCCTGGGGCACCTCCGACACGAAAGGCGTCGATGGCGTCGAGCGAATCGGCGCCAGCGTCGAGAGAACCGGCATCGGCGCCGAGAGGATCGGCGTCGACGTCGAGGAAATCGGCGTCAACGTCAGATGCAGCGCCTCCAGAATCGGCGGCGTCGACACAGCCCTCGAGGCCGGAGCCCCGAGCGTGTCCCTCGACGACCTGAGCGTCGACGGCATCGACGACTTCCTCGGAGCCAGAGCCTCGAGAAAGCCTGTCGACGCCCTCGACGCCACAGACGTCGATGCCTTCTTCGAAGACCTCACAGGTGCACACGGTCTCGAACGCGTCGAGGACCGGGACCTGGAACGGGTACGCCGAGAACGAGTCCCCTTGTCCGAACGGGACCTCTCCCGTGACTCGTGCCGACCACTCTTGCGAGCGGTGTCTCTCGACCTCACACGACCGACCCCACTCGGGGGCGCGGACGGCTGAGTACCCTGCGACTCAAGAATCTCCAGCATCTTCTTCCCGAAGGAAGCCCATTCCTCCGGCGTCGCACGGCTGGAGGGGTAAGCGACGTGCCGGGCAGAGCCCTCCGAAGAGGACCTGGAAGACGACCGGTGACGGCGCTTCCGAGAATGCCTCGAAGAGGCTGAGGAGTGGCGAGACCGACTCCTAGAAGGAGACCCACGAGACTTCCGACGATGACACGGAGAGTCACCCCTCGAATCATCCGTCGAAAGCCCCGCAGACTTCGACTTCCGGGGCTTGGACACCTGACCTACCGACAACTTCTTCTTACGTTCGCGTAAGGCTTTGGACGTGAGCGACTGGCAGTCGATACAGTCATCCGTGTCGTGGGCCTCCCCGAGGCACCAGAGGCAGGCGTCGTGCGAGTCCGTCACCGACATCTTGGACCCACACTCCCCGCACTTCTTGAAACCCGGACGCGGGGTCGAAGACGAAGTAGACATCTTCAGAAGGATTTTCACAAACGAACAGGTTCGAAGAACCGAGATAGAACAGAACTCCAAAGAGTCGAGGCGTTTAAACCGAGAAACACGAAGCAACACATTCGCGGAAAAAACGGAACTGAGGCTATGGGCGTCGTGCGTCCTACTTATCACATCGGATGACGTCGGACGTCGGAGGAGGTCCTCGACGACGGCGCATCGACGTAGGACGCAGATGCCGAAAAAGTTTCCGAAGCAGCACAGCTGTGGTGATTACATGTCATAGATATGGAATACGTCGGAGGACCCAATCCCCTCGAAATGCTTTTACGGTAAGTAATGCATTGTCTTCTGATGTTTGTTAATCTGCTTAGAATCACATGTTGTGCATAGACTAGCGAGCAGTACCCGGAGTTGGCGGTGGGTTATGAGAAGGAACAGTAGAGAAAAGATGTCTTAATACTGCCTGTCCCACCTGGGAGTCAGATCTAGAGTGAACATCTAGACAGTAGTGTTTTGTAAAGGTGTGCACAGAACTCCAGGTAGCCGCTTTGCAGATGGACTCAAGGGGAACATTTGCAATGAATGCTATGGAAGCCCCAGTGCCTCGAGTGGAATGTGCTCTTGGCTTGAAGGGTAGTTCTCTCTTAGCAAGAGTGTAACAGAGAGTGATGCATTGAACAATCCATCTAGATATAGTGGACTTTGAGACTGCATCTCCTTCTCTTCCTGCTGCCACAGAGACAAAGAACTGATAAGTCTTTCTCAGTGGTCTAGTTCTTTCCATGTAGAACATGACAGCTCTGCGTACATCTAGTGTATGCAGACTTTTTTCTCCCAAGCTGGAGGGGTTTTGAAAGAACGTTGGTAGTTCTATTGACTGGTTTATATGAAACTTTGAGATGAATTTTGGTGCAAACCTTGGGTGTGTGCGTAGAACCACCTTATCTTTGTGAACTGTTACGAAGGGGTCTAGAACAGAAAGAGCCTGTAGTTCACTTACTCTCCTAATGGAGGTGATAGCTATTAGGAAAGCAGTCTTAAGAGTGAGGTCCTTAAGAGTTGCTTTGTGCATGGGTTCAAAGGGAGTCTCATCCTCGGTTAAAACCCTAGGGGTGCACCTCAATGCCTCCCTCGCCAAGTAAACACAATTGCCTCGTCAGCAGCCTACGCAACAAAAGTCCTAAATGCTGCCAGACCTTTCCTCTCCAGAAACAGCTGCCTAACTGTGGGCCAGGCTATCGTCGGCTCCAAGTTAGACTACTGCAATGTCCTCTTTGCAGGCAAACTCCAAACTATTCAAAACAACACCCTGCAAGCAGCATCTTGCATCCTAAAACAACATCCCAAGAATAGAACACATCTCTGAAGAGAGAAAGGAGGCACACTGGCTGCCTATCCAAGCTTGCATCACCTTCAAAACTCTCTCGATCACCCACAAGTTCTTATCCAAGACAGCCCCCCTGATCTCTCTCATAAATTAAGGCCTACTCATCAAGACCCACCAGGACACGATACACTGACCGCCTACTCCTTCCCAAGGTAAAACGCACCAAAGCAGGCAGTTCTAGCTTTCTCTACTTAGCAGCCAAAGAGTAACTCCCTTCCCCCCTCTCTCAGAGCAGAGAAATCCTACTGGGTATTCCGAAAAGCATTCAAAACGCAGCTTTTCCGTTAATCTTCAACTAAGCCGTGGGGGGCCCCCTCGCACCCACATATACAGTATCTGTAACATAATGCAATAATTTGTATAATCTGTATGAATGCACCACCAATCACATGTACTTGCTTCAGCGCATTTATGCCTCAGGGCTGTTTGTATGCTATACAAATGAATTAAATAAATAGGCGGTGAACGTGATCTCCTACGTGGAGAACACAATTTCCTATGGGATCCTGATGGTACATCTAGCGACTGATTACGGCCTAGCTGTAGGTGATCTTGCCCTGTGTATTGGTTGGAAAAGCCTAGAGGGACCTGCTATATCTGTTGAAAACAACGTTTGGGCAGTATGACTGGCAGTCATTTTGTCTAACTGTGCCAGTAAGGCTTGGAGCGAGCATAGGACTTCTACTGATACAGCATGTGTGGATTTATACGTGGATCTTGCACTGGTGCTGGTTTTTGTTGCAGTGTTGGTTCCTGTTGCGGGGCTCCTGGCAGTGGTTGGGGATGTGGATCTGAGTAGTCAACCTCTGAGAACATGGGAGAGTACCCCTACTCAAAGTCTGAATCTATTTGGTGTTCCAGGATTTGGTATGGCAATGTGGAGGACACTGGTAAGAGGGTGACCTCAGGTTATCAGGAGTACGTTCCTTTTGTTTGCCCTGGCTTACCTTGTAACGGGCACCTGCTTAGGTTGTGACAATACAGTAATTGGAATTTTCATTATTATGGGTGTTGCCCTGTGTCTTTGGGGGTCTTATCCCTATTATGGATTTTAGCTAGTGGATGTTGTACAGTAGACAATGTCTTAGTGGGTCCTGATGAAGGTTTTGACCCTTTTTCTTTTTCCGATGCTTGTATATGTGGCGATAATGTGGCTTTTTGCCTCGTCGACGGCGATCCTGTTGTGGTTGACAGACTTTGCGCTGACTGATTGTTCATGTTGGTGTGGTTGACAGCTTTTTCGCTTTCTCCAATGACTGTTTTGTTTTGATCGACGAGATCGTCAAAGACTATGTAAGCCGACAATGGGTCGTCGAGGAAGAGTTTTTGTGGCCCGTCAATAGGGTTATCAACGACATTGTGGCCGAAGATTGTTTGTGTGTTGTGATGGTGTTGTAGATGACCTTCATGTAGGCAGTGTCATAGGTGACAACCCATGTACTGTTGATGCAGGGTTGCCAGTTAGCTATGCTGATGCAGGAGTCGTGGACGGTTCCATTGACTAGGAGGTTGTGGTGGACTGTCCCATCAAAGGAGTCGTAGATGCCATCATCAAGGGATTAGGAGAGGGAGAAACGTGCCGTTAGAGCAGACTTTTCAGGTCTCTGCTTTTTAGCAGGAGCTGGAGGCCTCTCCTCTGATCTAGCCCTCTTATGGTAGGACTCTGCCTCTGATGCAGGGTATTTTCCCTCGCTAAGTCAGCATAAAAAAGACGTCTGTCTCTATCCCTTAACGTTTTGGCACTAAAGGTCTGCAAATGTCACAAACCTATGGTGTGTGAATGGGGTAGAGGCAATATATGCACCCTCTATGTTTAACCCCATCATACATGTTTTTGACTCCACGAGTCTCACAAGATTTAAAAAGAGATTTTTTGGATTTCCCTTCGATATTTCCCCAAAATTATCTGTTCTTTGGAGGAAAATGATGTCTGGAGATGAATCAAAACTTCTAATCCAGCCAGATAACAGGTTTCTCTCAGGACGAAGGGGTTAGAGGACTCCTCAGCAGGACATGCACTAAGAATCTGAAGATGGCATCCAGGGTAGAGGCTACATTCTAGACGTCCTATTGGCTGGGGCAGATTGCACCCACAAGGACATAGATAGACCACAAAACAGTGCCGTTTTCTCTTTATAGTATAATCTAATAACTTGGTAACCAAGGACTCCCAGCCTGTCGTCGGGGAATATTCAAAGAATGTGAATCCATGAAAGATCCAATGCTGGAGAAGTGAGGAGACTGGGTGAGATGGTAGGGAGAGATACAAATAGAAGGTCTGAAAATGTCAGCTTTTACGTCGGTTCTCCCACAGACTTTTGGAGACGCAAATTCTGTGGCAGAGCAAAATGTTTGCAGCATTCACTTCAGGACTCTAACAGACCTTGAATTTCTTAGTATTCACTTACGGTATCAACCTCTTGCCTGTACCAGCTCTGCCTGTTGCATCAACACATTACTTGTTCTTAGGCTTCATCTCAGCCTTTCTTCTCACCAGTTCAAACAGGTTACTTCACAGCTTTTGCAATTACACTCACCATCTCCAGTCTGTGGTGGAACACCTATTCTCTTAGGCTTCACCTCAGCCTCTCCCGTCAACCGCTCCAACTGGTCGCTGTACACCTTTACTGCAATCATCCTCACCCATACTTATGGGCCTGGGAGGGGAGGCGACCAGGACTGTTTCTTATGGTTTGTGTCCTCTGGTTGGTTTAAGGTTTCTGTTTTAGGCTTTGAAGTATAATAGACTTTTTTTCATATTGGTTAGTTTTTATTTGTTGAGCCACTGACCTAATGGTCAGTTTCAAGCCTTCACGGGTAGACCAGAGTTTCAGCATCATCTTGAACTTTGGCCTGAGTGCAGGCATGGCTCTGTGGCGGTCAGTATTGCTTCACGAATGAAGAATTGCCAGAGCCTGCTTTTCTTGACCACAAGAGGTCTGCTCCACTGTGATACGCAAGAACGCTCTCAGATCTTCTCATCATACTTCCACAGGTTAATGTTTCCCTGACTTTCAAGTCATCATAACCTGTGCATTACAAGAGCATTTGTGCCTATTTTAGGTGTTGTCAGTGGGATATCATAACTGTGGAAGTCTTGACATTTGTATGGCCCTGTTGTTATTAAGTATAGGCCCTATGGATGCCTGCAAGAGCTTGTAGTTGGCTTTCACTGGACCAAAGAAATAGAGTGTGCCTAGCAAGATGATGAACCACTGGGATCCTGTTCCATCTACCCTTCGGGAGGCACTTCTGGTAGCAGCTGGAAATGTCCAGTCCCATGCATTATGCCACCCTCAAACAACAGGATGGGGAGTTGTGTCAACTCACCACATAATTGTGTGGATTATCAATTGGCGACTGACCTGTAATTCTTGTCTGAGGTCGCCCGGTGTCTGAATCAACAGAGATGCAAATTGACAACACCACAAAAGCATCCACGGGGCCCAATTAAAATAGGGTAAAGTGTGTGCTCAATGGACGATGCCCCAAGGGGAAAACCTGTTAGGGAAAACCCTTGTTGGAGGCGAGGAATATCAGATGGTTCCTCGATCCGGTGAACTGAATACTCAGTCCTTGGCCCGATGTAGAAGGATATGCTCTGAAGCACAAGGGCGGCAAGAGTAACTGGAGAAGAGAAAGGGAACTCCGATAGAACAGAGATCAGGATTCGCAGAGTAGGTAGGCTAAGTGAAGGCAGAATGAAAAATGGGAAGAGCAGGCAGGGTTTGGTAAGGCAGAAGGCTGGAAGGAAGCAGGGAATTGAGAGCACGAGGGAAAACAGCATCCATGCTTAGTGGGGATAAACGAAGTGACGCAAAGCGCTTACTAGTAGATTGCGTCTTATGCTGTTTTCGTCTGTGAAAACGATCCTTGGGATCTGCATCCTGGGTGCCATCATGGAAACAACTGCAAATTCTCGCGCAGAGAACAAATCAGACGCCATCTTGAAGGGCTAAAAACACTGAGGATGCTGCTTCTTCGAATGCTGCTAGATGGACCATGAATTGCGAGAAGTCCTAACTATGTTTTCACTCAGTCTGGCTGTGATGGGGGTGAAGTGGAAGAGAAGAAATGCTTATATGGCCATAAGGGCGTATGTTATCCTGTTTACATAAAGGTGCACAATTTTGCTCCTACAAAAGACTTACACTTGCTATGATGTTGGTTGTGCACTGCTTGCAGTCATAACAGTGCCTCGCTGTTCTAAAGCTTTCTGGCTGAAAAACAGCAGGCCCTACACCACGGCAAATGAACAGCTCTGAAAAGTTTGAATCAACATTGTCATTTCATTCTTGTTTAGACTTCCTTTAATTAGCAGTATCTAAATTACAAATTAGAAACCTACAAACATACACGCCTGGATTATTGAAACCATTCCAAGAGGTATGGCTTGTTTCCAATATTGTCACTGACCTCACCATTCGCCATGACCCGCTAAAGGTTGGTACATAGGTATTTCCTAGTGACTCTTCCAACAGTTTTCCATTTTGCAACCCTCACTTGTCCATCTCGTTATAACCGTTAACCGTTAAGGTGAGAAGCACCACCCCTCCTCCCTGCCTCCACCCCACCTACTCACTCACTCACTTTCCGCTTTCATTCTCACCCTTTATACAGGGAGTCTACTTACTTCGCATTTACTGTATGTTGCCATATTTCTGTAAGGATTTCATTCTTAAACAGGTACATTACTTTTCTAATAAGATAACACTTTTACGATTAGACTGCAAGAACAAACGATACTCCACTAGAAGCATTCTTAATCTGTAATTGTAACGCATAATTTTTTTTTTCTGTAGAAGTAGAAGAGCTTTCTTAATAAGACCTCGGAAAATTTAATTTGGATTGATAGATATAATCAAACACCAACAACAGTACGGTGGGTTTAAAAAAAATGCAAGGTCTGAAAACGTTCGACCTTTAATATGAGAGTAGAATAAGCCATTTCTGTAAACAAGCCACACAGTTCCACAGCACCACCAGTACGCCATCATTTCAGAGGCACAGACCAATGGCCTATGCGTGGCGCTAAAACACATGTTTTTCAATTAATTTGCATGCCCTTACTGCATTGTTCTGTGGTGAAGAAATGGTGAACATCCAGGTAGCGCTGAGGCTCTTTTCCTAAAATGGCTTATTCTACTCTCACATTACAGATATATTCAAGTTTTGATTAACATCACATGCAGTCACTTGGACATATGACCTCAAAAGCAGCAGAAGAAACGTTTGTGTGCTTGACAGGGGCTGTGACAACTCCTTAGGTGAGAGCTATTTGTCCGAGTTCACTCAGAAACAATACTAGAGAGGAATGTCATTGTCAAGTGAATCAGGGTGCGATAAAAGTGCAGTGCTGCATTTAGTTGGAGAACGATGCAACATGATCCAAGACCACAAGTGGCTAGGCAAATGCTGTTAGTGCAAAAGAAAACGGAAAACATTTTTAAACAGAAATCCAATGTGAATTAAAAACATTTAATTTCTGCAATAAATCTAGTAAACAAGAGGCTCACCTAATCCATAAAGAGCAACTTTTGTTCTGCCTTTCTGAAGTAAAACAGGACTTATGTCAATTTTCTCTACAGACGTTGAGCGGCCAAAATGATTAACCAGTCCTGCACAGCTTAAAATGTCCAATGCACAGAGAGCATCGGCCTAGAACGAGGAGAGAAAATGAGTTACTGATTTTACAAAGTCTCAGCATGCCCAACATCTGCACATTTTGTAAAAACACAAAATACAAAGTGCCAGAGTGTAACTACAGGCTAGACAATCTCCACTCGTTCAGCAAATGATCTTGCCCTCTATGTTGCTTCTAAAATTTCTACCATTCGCTGTACCCTGGATACTTACTTTCTATCCCCTCCTCCTGCTCACTTTTCTCCTCCACTCCTACCCTCCTCTCCCACTACCATCTTCCCTTGCGCCCACCAACCCTGATGAGATTCTTGCCTTACTCCTCATCGCTAACCCTTCCTGTGTCCCTATGTCCCACTGTCCCCGCACATTGTGAAGCACATAGCCCCCAGTGTTGCTCAACATCTTACTTGATCTTCAACTCCTCTCTTGATAATGCTACTTTTCCCTCAGCCTATAAGTAAGCTACTGTCATCCCTCTACTGGTCTTAACCCTAACTGCCATGGCAGCTTTTGTCCTATCTCTCTTCTACCGCATTATTCTAAAAACCTAGAGCGAGCATTGTTCAATTGACTCACTGAGTTCATCAGTGATACTCAGAACCTTTGGCACCCTAGTCAATCTGGCTTCCGATGGCTGCATTCTACCAAGACAGTTTTCTTCAATGTCAGCAACTTCATCTCTTGCGCAATTCATGGGAACCGTTCATCTAATCTTAGTCTTTTCAACCTCTCTGCTGCTTTTGATACTGTTGACCATCTGACCTCTCTACATTATCTCTTCTTGGCATCAAAGTGAAGGCCCTGGCTTGGTTTGCTTGATACCTTGCACCTAGACAATTTCAGGTGTCCTGGAACAACCTTACTCCGTATTCACCCGTTACTGTTGGGAGTTCCCAAAGGTGCTGTGCTTGGTCCACTTCTCTTTACTCTCGATACTTCACCTCTTGGCGCCAGGATCTCCTTTTATGGCTTCTCTTATCAACTCTACGTTGACGACACACAGATCTCCTTCTCCTTTCCCTGCTTATCCGATGAGCTGTTGTCAAACATTTCAAATTGTCTCTCCATCATCAAATACTGGATGGCATCTCACTCGCTCATGCTCCCCTGCACTAAGACTGAAGATCTCTACTTCCCAACCAAACAGACTCTTCCTATCCCCCTTCTCTTCATACTACCTTCCATACTAGATTCCACTCGTAACCTTGGTGTTATCGCCCCAACTCACAACTTCTAGCTCTATCTCCAAATGTGCCACTGCAGCCAGACTCGGCCTCCTCAATATCGGAACAATCTGCCATCTTCTTCCTTTCAATACTGCTAAACAGCTAATCTCCTCCTTAGTCCTTTCTAGATCACCCTACTGTGCCAGTCTACTCTACGCCTTCCCAACTATGCTTTTTCACCTCTGGACAAAGTCCTCAACTTCGCAGTCCACACACTTTTTGACCTTTCTCACTTTACCTCTATGCCCTCTGCCTGTTGCCAGATTGGCTGGCTATCTATGAGACAAATCTCCAAGTACAAACGTCTTCTCATCATCTTCAATGTAAGATTCATCAATTTATACCACCAATACTTTGCCCAGTAAATTATGTAAAGGTTTAGAAGGAGGAGGCTGACACACAGGTGGCATGGTTGATGCTAAAGACTTTTATTCACAAAGAAAATAAAGAGAAAACCCATCTATCCCTATCTCTAAGAATTTCTAAGAGGGGGTTCCCTGCCTCAACTAAAAGTACTAAGGGTCCTGTCAGAATGTCCATAAAGTAATAATCCACCATCCTGTGTCAAAACCTACTTCTATCCCTTACACTAAGAACTAAACTAAAGATAAAGTCGACCTTCTTGGTCTAGAAGAATGACTTCCTTTTTCTGGACCGGGGATTGAGGTTCACCTCCTGGTGACGAAGAGTTCTTTAAGAAAAAAAAGAAAAAAAGTTCCAATGACTTCCTTGGGTTGGTTCTTCCACCAATAAAAAAGAAAGTCACTAACATATTTCCAGTTCACAGTCCCAGGTGTAATGACTCCCTTCTCCTGCTTTTCCACACACTGGGTTTCACAGTTCACTCTGCCAGGGGGTGGACACCCTCCCTCTAACCTTCTTTGAGCTTCACAGCACCAGGGAGGATTGTCTCCCTTCCCCTGGTCTTTTCTCCAGCTTTCCTTTTACAGTTCACAATGCCAAGGGGGAATGCCTCCCTTCCCAGGGCCTTTCTCAGGCTACTTGCAATGCCAGGGGAAAATGTCTCCCTTGCCCATATTTTTCTCAAGCTTAAGTACACAATTCACACTGCCAGGGGCATGCCTCCATCCCTGTGGTCTTTCCCAGGCTTTATGGTTTGGTGTGAATCCCAGACCCGGATTTGATTCTCTCAAGGATTCGGCAGACCTAGTTCACTACCCTGCCAGGTACTGCTCTGGAGAAGATGCACTCAGGGGCTCCTCTTTATTGGGTTCGGGTCCCAGACCTGTGTTTCCTCT
Organism: Ambystoma mexicanum; assembly: GCF_040938575.1. Lineage (NCBI taxonomy): Eukaryota > Metazoa > Chordata > Amphibia > Caudata > Ambystomatidae > Ambystoma > Ambystoma mexicanum. Next base: position 844,331,532 of record NC_090941.1, on the reverse strand, counting down.
TCTCATGGTTTTGGGATTTCCTCTTCTCATGGTTTTGGAGTTTGCTCTTCTCAGGGTTTTGGCAGACCTGGTTCACTACCCTGCCAGGTACTGCCACGAAGAAAATGGTTTAGGAGGAGGCTTGATATTGGGTGTGGGTCCCAGACTAGTCTTTCCTTAGTCTTCTGCCCTTTGCAGTCCCCCCAGCCGTCTCCGTCACCCAGAGCTCTGCAGTGTGCTTACCGGCGTCCCCCAGTTGCTTGTGGGCTTCTTCACCTTCTCGTTCGGGTCTCTCTAGGTTTATCCAGGTGCTGGGCGACTCCACAGTGTTCCCCTGTTCCTGGGCTGCGTGTCTCCAGCTGACATTGCGCACCAGTCCCCTCGGTCAGCTGGTTGCCTGTGGCTTCTCCTCCATCATGGGTCCGTCCATTGCGGACCCTTCAGAGACGCCTCTGCCTGCAGGTAAGCGTACCAGCCTCCGCCCTCTTGGCTTCTTTGATCCGTCCGGCTTCCAATCTCCCGGTTCCTCCAGAGAGGTTCTGACTCTGTCTTAAATCAGTCTTCCCTGTTTATGTTCCATTGGCACTTGCCTTGCTCACATGGACTAGAGCGCTTACTTCAGTTCCGCAGGATGCTCTTCATTGCTCCACACCTCTTCTTCGTCCCAGTACTGAACTGGAGGTCTTCCACTAGGTCAATTGGTTTCTCCTTTGTCCCTGTACTTAAGGGATACAGGTCCCCTGAGGAGTCAACACTCTTTCTCGTCCCAGTACCTCCTATACTGACAGTTTGCCAAAAACAAATAGGAACACTAGGGGAAGTGTTGGTGGGTGTGTTTTAGGAAGGTATGTTAGGGTTAGGTGGGTTACGGGATACACTATTCTCCCAAGACTGTCACTAACTGAGTACCACCCACAGGGGGACTATTAGGTAGCGGCCTCACCTCCCTGGCCTCATAGGAAGGGGCTCCCCCTAGGGGAGAAGTGATGGTATCTAGGAATTCGTCACAATTATCTTAACTACTTTTGACTATCATATTATATTCAATTAATCCCTCCTTTGTTTGTGTTAAAGTTCCTTGGACACTTTGTGTACGCCTGCCTTATTATGAAGTTCTATGATTGCCTGAGAGGAATGAAACATGTTGGGCTTTTTAACCTTTTAACTGCTATGGGTCCCCACCCCCTGTGCCTATAACTTTTTTGGTGATTTTGGTATTTCACCATTCAATGCCTTCTAACATTTTCTCCTTCATTAACCCCTTAAGTGCCAAGGACGAGCTATCTTGTCCTTGGCAACAGGGAGGTAATCCCAAGGAGGAGATACCTCGTCCTTGGCACTTAAGGGGTTAACCATTGCGAATGTAGGAGCAAAGTAATTCCTGTCACAAGCTATACAAGAACCAAGTACAAGTACAAGTGATAGTGGATTGGAAATTGGGCTAAAATCTATCTCCTATCAAAATGTAACAAATGCAAATGTTTTTCTTATGTTGGTGATGGTCAATGTATTTTGGCAGTTGTGTATGTTTTATGTATCAAGGTCTGTTGTAACAATCGTTATATTGTTATAACACAGGATAACACTATTTCATTTCATTTTGCGTATTTGCAAATTAAATTTCCAGTTAATTTCACAACACGTGGGCTGGTTGGGTAGATTTTGTGTCCAACTGTTTTGTGTTAAATATTTGATGTAAACACTATTTAAGTAATAACTATTGCGTTACATTATATATAGGACTGCCAGTACTACTGTGGTTGTGCCTACTGTGACAAACCTGAGGGCATGCTCATAACTTCTCTGCTTGGTCCCTCTATGCAGGTGGTCAGGGAAAGGCCATTGCTTTTGGATCCTATCCCTATGGGTGGACAAGCAAGGGAGGACCACCTGGGTGGAGGGTCCTTGGGGATTGGAATTTGGATGCCCTTGGGTAAGACAGTATTCCACACCCTCCTTTCAGGAAGGAACCCCTATCCCAAAAGTGGTTATGGGATATTGTGCACCATGTTCCCTTGTCTTCGAGGAGGGCAGGAGATATTACCACCCCAGACGTGGTAGAAAGAGGAGGAGAAGGAAGGGGGCTGAGGTACCTCGGGACAAAACACAGGATCCCCTTTATTCTAGTGACAACCGACCAAACCCTTCCTCGACCTTTATGGGTCATTGTAGAGTAGTTCCCCTCTTGAGGTACCTTACAGTACTGAGACGAGGAAGAAGCAACTGAGAGCAATGAACACCACTTACTCTCACCACTGTGGTACTGGGTCAAAGAAGATGCATGAAGGTCAGGCATGTCCTTTTAATCCGAGTCAGGCAGCAGTAATTGAGAGAATGGACCTGCAGCCCATTGAAGGACCACAGGTGTATAAAAGGTGGAATGCAGAAGCACAAAGAAGCATCAGCAGGGATTATTCGACCAATGGCCATGCTGGAGTGTGAGCCACCAACAAAGATCCTGGGAGTCCTGCCAGTGGAATTGTGCAGGACGGGGAACTCTCGTAAGGTAAGGCGGGCAGCAGGCGCGGTCGCGGAGCGGAGGTGAAGCGAAGTGCAGAAGCAGACGTGTGCTGGACGAAGCAACCAGCGAACAGGGTTTCCCGCTTGGTGGGAAGCCGACAAGGAGCTGCTGGGTCCTGGTAAGTATCAGGGACACTGAAATCACCTGGCCGCTCCAAGGGACCGTGAATATAGTAGCAAAAGACACTTTCACATTTATTGAATACCAAATCAAATGAACTAGCAAAGTTGCACTTATTGAATACCAAATTGAATGAAACAAGCAAAGCTGCATTTAGTGAATACGGAATCCAATGAAACAACCAAAGCAGCGTTTAGTGAGAAATTGAATGAAACAAGCAACGTTGCACTTCTTGAATATATAAGATTGAAATAAGCAAAACTGCACATATTGAACCCAGAAGTGAAAAGGCAGGCAAGACTATTTATTTTGAACATTGAATTACATAAAATAGCACACACTGCTAACCTTAAACACTAAACTGAACGCAAATACCAAACCTACTAATATTAAATATTGAACTGAAGCAAAATAGGAAACTAAGTTGAATGAAGGGCTCTGAGCGCAGAGCTGAAATCAAAGTTGAGAACTGGCTTGTTGTGGAGCAGCATTTGAGAATCCACTTGTTTGGCTGTATATTGAACTGCTGAAAGAGAACTGGAAGTTCCTGGGCACTTGACCTGTAATGGGTGGATCATGCGAAGCAACAACTGCACCCAGACCAGAGAACTACTACTTGTTGAACAAAGAACTATTGAAAGCGAAAGGAAGGTTCCTGGTTGCGTGACCTGTAATGGGTGGACCGTTATGTCTAACAACTGGGCCAAGACCAAAGAACCCCTATATGATGACAAGGAAGCTTGCTATTGTGTTCAAAGGAAAACTACTGTTGGTGCATACAACTTGGGGAAGGGAACCCTGAGTTGTAGAGAATTGTTGAAACACAGTTTAAAGACAAAGCTTGAAGATACTTCTTTTTGGGGCATCTTTTGATATTGAACTTGGGGAAGGAAACCCTGAGGCGTGCTGCCGTGGAACTATATTGAGCTTGGGGAAGGGTTTCCTGAAATTTATAAAAGTGTGGAACTTTATTACTTCAAGTCCAAAAGAAGGTAAATTGAACATTGTAGTGAACTTGTTGATATGTGGGGAAAAGAAGCTGAAGATTAGGCCCAATCTGGAAATAGCTCAGAACCTTTTATTTTTGAAACAATGTTTAGTTTATGGTTGACATCCCTACACACGGTTTTGTCTTAGTTGTGAGGGCAAGTATTGGTTTTGGACACAAACAGACTTTTCAGTGGAACTTACTGACAAAGATTATCCTTTGTTTTTTTAGGCAGGGAAATCCCACCTAAGCATAGGGCAGGTTAGGCCTTACACCATCCTGACAATGTCTAATAAAAGCCTTTTGTTATTCATTAAATCTGTGTTTGGTGTCTCCTTCCATGATGCCAACCTCACACTACTCTAAATGAGGGTAGCAGGACAGAAGAGGAGCACAAGCAGTTTTAGATAAATGCAGCAGCTTCTCTGCCAACTCAAATTTAAAGGCAAGTCATTCTAAAGCACATAGCAAAAACATCTGGAGCAGAAGAGGCAAGATAATAGGTGAGAGAATTTCAATATGAAATAGAACATTATCTAAGAACAGCCAAGTTGTGTGAGTGAGCAGGAGAACCCTAAAAGCACCTCATGCATTCAAGCTCAATTGATGCGAGACAATTAAAAATTATGTTATTCGCAGATGAAGTCTTTAGGGATCATCAAGGGGTGGGGGAATTAGGGCCACTGTTGCACGGCTGGACAATGGCCGCTGCCTGAGAAGGCTCAGAGAGGCCGTACACATCCTGATTTTTATCATGCTTTTGGTGGTCCCTGCACCACTGCTGCCATGGGCTAGGTCCCTTAAGGGAGTGGTAGCGGCTAGTGTTACTCCGGAGCCTCCGTGACCCTGACCTCGCGAGTGCCGGCTCTGATCCTCAGCGGAGCGTGGTGGTGTGAAACGCTGCACCCGACACAGAGACCACCTACAGCCCACATTTTGGGTCCCGGCCTCTCCATGCCCGGTCCATCGCCTGCAACAAGTCTGTATCCCGAATTCAGGGGCGGGAGAGGCCCTACATGTGTAACACCCGGGCCGCGTGTGGGGACTGAAGAATCGTTCCTCTATGCGCTCTCAAATTAATAAGCATCAATTGACAGATTGTGATGTGGCTCCTAACATTGAGTGAAACATTCACTGGAACAAGAACGAACTTTGGGAATCACAAGAAGCACTAATGGCCGACGCCCTAGCATGGGTATATATGATATGATATGGCATTTATAACGCGCCTATACACAAGTGTTTAAAGCGCGATGAGGCAAGGGAGGGGGAACAGAGGGAAGACAGAGACAACGAGCTTGCTAGGCCAGGTGACATTGAGATCACGCAAGTGCTTGGGTAATCCCAAAAAGCAGGCCAAAATAGACCGGTTTGCCAGGTCTGATCAGACATCCCCCCCCCTCCCTGCTGAGATGCTGGGCCCATCCCAACTGGACGTTTCAGCCTTGAATCAAACATTGTTAGCCCTGAATAACAGCACCGACAATCTCAAGGCTAAAATGTATGCTCTGACATGCAAAGTGGATGTCTCCGCAGTCCAGATTGCTAAGATTTGCGGCTATATGACCGAAGCGGAGCAGAGGATTGGCGATGGGGGAGGATAAAGTGGTGGCTCTTCAGTGTGAAGTCACCACTCTTCAGCAAACAATCAAGAAAGTGGTAGCCAAGAACGACGACCTTGAGGGAAGATCCAGGAGGAATAATATCCATATAGCAGGAGTGGCCGAGTCCACTCCTGTAGACAATATGGAGTAATTTGTTAAAAAACTACTTGTGGAGGTCCTTGAAAATCCACCGGTCACGAGCATGTTTATGGTAAAGCAGGCACGTAGGTCTGTGGCATCTAGACCCGCCCATGGTGCACCAGAGACAGCTATTATAGCCAGAATGTGCAGTTACCAGAGAAAAGAAAGAGCTGCAGTGGGAATCAGCGACCATTCGTCTTTTTCCTGATTTCAGCCCGCAAGTGCAGGACCAAAGAAAAACTTTTCAAACAGTAAAAAATATCCTGAGAAGAAAAGAAGTACAACATTCAATGCCATTTCCAGCCAAGCTCAGGGTGGTGCAGGATGGCAGGGTATCCTTTTTTACATTCCTGGAAGCTGCAGAATGCTTCGCAAGGGACATCCCGGACCAGAGAGGCTCCCCTCCGAAGGTCATCTTAGTTTTTTCTTCTGCTGGGATTATCCTGATGCGCCCATGGTGGGTTATATGTCAAAGGTTGGAAATACAATAGGTTTCAATCAAAAGGAACGAAAAAAGGTTCAAATATTTTTTTTATTTTTTTGTTTTGTTTTTTTGGTGGCCCCCCTCCCCCAACCCCTGTTTTTGTGGTAAAAAACACTTTTTTTACCTATACGGAAACCCCCAAAAAAATATATAATAAAAAAAGAATTCAAACCTTTTGTTTTCGATCCAATTTAATCTCACCTTTTGCATTCAAACCTTTTGTATTTGATCGTTTAAATGGACACCCCCATGATGCTATGGTACTCTGACTATGGGTGCAAATATGTCCTTAAGTAGCGGGACCAAGTTATTTGGAACCGACCAACAAGTGGTAATAAAGCAACAGATATTGAACAGGCCTTTTGTCAAATGGAGCCAACCCAGCCGCCGCTAGCTCCCCGTGCCCAGTGGCAAAGAACTAATTATTTGGGGTTACTTGTGGGGGATGAGCAGGTTGGAGATCAAGGGGCCGGTAAATTGTTGTTTCGGGCGTGGGAGCGGGTGGATAAAAAAGGGGGTTGAATGTGGGGGGACTGCTCTAGGGTTCCCTGGAGAGGGAGGCGAGAACCGAGATACAACCAGTGGCAATCACTTGCAGAGCTTGGGACCAGTTACGTCGTTTGACTGGACAGGGGGAGTGATACTCCCCAATGCTCGCTTTATACCAGGTTAGCAGAATGCTACGTACCCACTAGAACATTTGTCTGTCGACAACATTCCAAGAGGTTGGGGGTCCACACACTGAGGGATCTCGTTCATAACAGGAGGTTCATTGCATGGGAAGACCTGAAGGATAGAGGGGAATGGACAGCAGTTACTATGCTGTTGTACTTCCGACTGCGTGATGTACTTGGTACATCAGTCAAATGGCCGAACTTCCTGCACGCACCCTCAACCACCCTAATACTCCAATATATCACAGCTCCACCAATCACTAAGAAGCTGGTATCTTCCATATATAAACACATTCGACCACAGCGAGTAACCCATATATGTAATAACAAGGTCAAATGGGAATCAGTACTAGGGAAGAAGTTGTCAGAAGAACCAATGGAGGAAGATCTGCATACAGACGCGCACACTAGCCTTGAACAATTATCACAGATTGATACATTTAAAATGTTTGCACCAGATGTACTACTGCCCGGTTCGCCTACACAGGTTTTACCCTGATAAACCCCCCCCAGTGTATTAGATGTGGATATGACCCGGCTGATGTTTTCCATGTTTCCTGGAGCTGCCCACGGACATGTCCTTTTTGGGATAACATAGAGGTGGCTATTTCTCAAATGCTTTGTACTCAAATGCAATATCATCCAGAACTGTGGTTGTTAGCCCTGGTTGAAGATTGGTCTTGCGTTGAAATGAAATTGGTTGGGATGGCATCAGTGATTGCAAGAACCTTAATAGCGAAGGCGAGGAGTGGTTGAACAGCATGAACACGTGTGAGAGGAGGGAAACTCAGTGTGCTGTGACCCTCCCAGACCGTAGCAGACCACTGGACTAATGGAACCCTTTTAGAACTTATATGACCAGAGATGTGGAGGACCTGACCTGATGCCCTTCCCAGGCGTTGTGACCGCAGGGTCGGTTCGATCCTCGAAGCCTGTATGAGAATAGTACAGGCGGGGGGGGTTCCCTGTCGATTTTGTCCCATCACTGTTTCCCTTGTGATGCCCTCTTAGGATGGTACTGAGGTTTTGAGCATGGTGTGACATCACCTTACATGGCCATGGTGTATATTTTATGTACAAGCTGTTGCACTGAACAGTATACATTTATTGCTTATGTATGACCTACTCTTATGCCCAGAACTGTCTCAACATGTTTGTGGGGTGGGAAGGTTATCTCAGGACTGTTTGTATTCCCAATTGTTGCATTTAAAATGATAATAAAGAAATATTTTAAAAAAAGGGTTAGGCTGATTACAGTGAGAGTGTGCTCTGTATGTTAAATTATATTCAGCTGAAAATTATAACAGATGTTTAAACCCGGATAGGGCTTAAAACTTGATTTTTTTCAGTACCGAATTCACAATAACTCAAAGTTGAGATGCTCAGCAGCACAGTTTACACATACACAGAAACCTTAGGAGACTATTTAAGAAGAACGATCAACTTAAACTAAACATTCTTAACTCATGGTATCCTATCTTGCTAGCAAGATGAGCTAGAGCTAACTGCTTAGCTATTTCTCTTTTCAAGACTTCTGCTCTTGGGTTCTTAACTCTTTCCTCATCAACAGACAGTCCAAGAGTAAATTTACTTACGCCGGTTGGATCATCATGGTTGCCATGAACACTAAAAACAGGAATCGAAATGTTGAGATTGCCGTCCTGATAGTTAACCCATGGAAACCTAAAAAGTGTGAAAAGTTGTTCAAGTTTTGACAAAATAGCTTTGCACACAGAAAACTCTTAAAATTTAAATAATTCCTCTAAAGGCCAACATTGCAATGGAATGTATGCAACAGCATAAACATCAATAGTAATACATGGTGTGTGTTTGTGTGAAATAGAGAGGGAGGGAGACCAAGAGAAAGAGAGAGAGACCGAGATAGAGACTGTGATGGAGGCTGAGAGAAAACGTGAGTGGGAAAAACAGAACAAGAGAGCAGACCAAATATCAATCACATATTTTATAAGTGTGTTTAACCAGACACTATTCTGTGCATTCACAGTTTGATAGAACAATGAGGATATATCAGTATTCACTGCATGATGCACGCTAATATGTTACAACAGTTCAAAGCAATAGCTCAGAATAATCTCAGCACTATCACTTATTTTAAGTTAATATTAACGCTTGCTAGGAATTACTGAAGCAAAACAGTGAAAATACCCTGCAATACTCTTTTGGCTGTCATATGAAACATACAAGCAAAGAACATATACTATTGGGGAATTTGGAACAAGGCAGAGGAGTGAACTTCTCAGAAGAACACTTTGAAGACTGAATATAAACACGGGTCTGCCTAGAGTATGGGAAGAGTCTTTAAACCTCTAGCATCCAAATTGGCAGCAACTAAATACTCCAATACAGAACACTAGATAACAACAATGGTTTATAGTGAAAAAAACGAATTACAAAATCTCGAAAAAAAAAAATCTCGAGTCCAAAATCTCGAAAACAAAAATCTCGAATTTTTTTTTTAATACGTTTTTATTTCGAAATGGGGGGGTTCCCCCCAACCCCCCTTTTTTCTTTTTTTTATTTTACCCTTTTTTTATACTTACCTGAACCCACAAATACATATAAATAAATAAATAAATAATTCGAGATTTTTTTTCGAGATTTTGGTTTTGATATTTTTGTGATTCGATATTTTGTTTTCGGTTTTTTGACCGACCCCCAGCAACAATATGTACACAAGCATTAGAAATAAGCTATCCAAGATAGACCTTTACTATGCACACTTTTCAAAGGGTGGAGAAAAACATTTCTAACAGACTTCACCCTAATAAAAAGCTGAATTATTCAAGGAGGCAAAATGAACTCTGGACAAATGCACATAATTCACATCCATACCCAGGGTACAAGAATTATTCATGCCAACAATAGAAACAGAGCATTCCATGAAATGATCCACAAGGACCTACATAGCCAAACTAACAGTGTAGGCCGATGCAGACACTGTTTGAGACACTTGTAAGTGCCACTACCTGCAGTAATTCCCACTCTACTTTTGGAAAGAGATTCTTCAGCTTCCACAATGCATCCCAGTGGTTTGGTTGCGTTACGAACTAGGGCTAACCTCTCTGCATGCGCAATAGCAGTGGAGAGCCTGCGCCCTTCCTCGAAAATGCTCGATGGCTAACCGAAAACACAATGTTTTGCAATTCCTGTCGAACTATATATACAAAACCACACATCACTTTGTTAAACATTGGCTGGGCGCCATCTATAACATCTTAGTACAAGCGGATGCCTCCCTTACCATGCTTTTGACAAATCCCGATAAAGTAAAACAGCTAATTTATTGTTACGACTGGATCAAGACTAGATCTAAATGCCTGCAATACAAATCTGCTATGCCCGAAAAATTCAGACATAAAAGTTTGGGGTTTATGGAACCGTATCTTCTCAAGTTCCCTTGTAAAACAATACGATCTGGTATCCTAAGAATGCCTAAGAATGCGTTTCAATTCATGGCACACTCGTGAACTACTGAGGGGGAATTAATCTCCTGTCGGTTCTGTTTAGACATCAAGGTTACAGAATCCCTGGAACACATCCTGCCATCCTGTCCAGCTTTAATTCAGGAGCGTTTGAAATTTTTCTCTAATCACTGTAGCTATTTGGGAAATCTAGATACAGTTCAGAGGTGGTCTACGCTGCTGTGCTCTACAAATGTTTATTTACAAATTGCCATAGTTAATTTCCTTTTTTGCAGTGAATCTAACTTGTTGAAGAATAATGTTGTCCATTTTTCTTCTAACTTTTTCCTTTGCACTTTACTAAGTCTCTAATCTGTTTTATGTTTTAAATCAACTGAAACTTTTAACAATTGTTAGTTGTTCTACGAATTGTTTAATCAAGAATTTCCGCTTGTCCCATCTGTAGTGTTTTCATTGTTATATTTTACTTGTGATTATTTTAAATGCAAAGTTTTGTATTGAAAAGTTGATTTGTTTCAACTATATCAATAAAAAAAAAAATAAATAAATCCCACTCTATTGTTTCTATGTCCTAACAGCTTAAAGCTGACAGTTCTACAACCCATCCCTACGTCGCTAGACAACCAACAACACACACATCAACACTCAACTGAATTTAATGCCGCAACCAATGGGATCTGTCTTCAAGACCGCCTCTGACAGCTCCATCCCATCTCAATACATGCTATGCAATATATACAAACTCTTTGAGTCCTTTGTTTTAGGAATGGTCTCCCCTTACTGTTTCTCGATCAATCATAGGTAGACCTGCTCCACATCTCATAGGGATGTATTGTAATCATGTTTTCTATGGCGCATCACTTTATATTAGGATGCCCTCAACACTGCGACCCAGTCAACTTGTTCGCTGTGGCGGTCTTCTGGTAACTGCCATTCACATCTGGGCAAGTTAACTTCAACTGCACTTGCAGCATGAACCACAGCAGACAACCCTGCTGTTGCTGCATGTAGCTGTCGGCGATTTATTTTATCTCAAGCATTTACCCAATCACACGTCGCCATGGAAAGGAGGAAGACTTTCTTGGCTCCAATGAATATCCACACAGTCTTTGGCAGTGCTCAATTTTGTATCTGTTTTTATATCTCATGGCTTGTTCCCACTGACAAAGTATTTTAAAAACGGTAAAATGTTTGCTAAACCATATAGCTTTCTATATCTTGGAGAAAGTATAATAAGCATCATCCTCTCAGTAAGTGTTTTACATTAAAAAATACATTTCGCTGATGAAGGGTGCATTGGTGGAGGCCCGCATCGAGGGGTGTATGGATTTTTCATTAACATGTTTTGGGCCAAACGGTCTGCAGTTTGTGTGTTTGCATTGCACCAAGCATTCTCAGTCAATGTGATAAAGGACTGTCCATTGTGTGTTACGCATTCTCGATCGATATCTCTCTCTCTCTCTCTCTCTCTCTCGAAGAAGAAGAAGAAGAAGAAGAAGAAGAAGAAGAAATAGCAACAAGACGATGGAAAGAATGAGGCAGTGACGAAGACATTCCTGTACGTAGACATATGGATGAAATATCATCTTGGTGCCATTGTGAGACGTGTAAGGGAGCAGAGGTAAGAGATTGACACAAATGTGGCATGCTTGTTGCAACACACTTTTATTGTTACCAAAATGAGGAAAAGGAAACCTAATTGTCCTTAACTCTAGAAGGGGTTTCCCTGCCTCAAGAAAAACTAAGGCATTGTCAGAATGTCCATGAAAGTAAAAGAGTCTAGCGTCATGTGTCAAAAGCCTATATCGGTGTTAGGGAGAATTCTCTGTTTAGGCTGAATTTCCCTACCTAGTGAGTCCCCCAGCAGCTTTGCTGGATTTCTGGGGTTTAATTTTTTTCTCCTGCCAAGAGTGAGACTCTTTTACCCTCACTCTTGGACATGTTGAAGTGTGTTTTCTTGGTTAAACCTTGTGTTGAATGGGCTATGGGGTCTTTTACTCCATAGGGCCTCATGTATTTTTGTGATGTGGGTCACACAGCACCCTCTGTGCCGTGACCCAGGGGTGTCCTAGGGACTCCCCAACATAGACTCCATACCCTGGGACTGACTACTGTCTCCCAGGGCATGTAAAGTCACCAAAGACTTTGCTAGTCTTGAATCCTGAACAGAACCAGTACAAACCATCATATTGTGGACGTACTGGCTGGGGCAATTCGATTGCCCCAGGGTCTGTTAGTCGAGGGGGCACGTCTCCGTCCCCCCTGATCGAGTTTTGGCTGGTGGCAGTGGAAACTACTTTTTATATTCGACCGCGAATATTTCCCTATGGGATTTCCCATTGTTTTAGGCTAACACATTTAATTATTTATTTACGGTAGCCTTAAACATACCGCCGGTTTATATATTTATTTTTATAACTCCGGTTGGGACTTTTTGCCAAAACTTGATTCTAAAATGGCGTTGGTGTTCGCCTCTGTAACTCTGACCCAAAGTGGAGCCCTTTGTTCCACTTTTGGCGGGCTTCTCCACAGAAGCCCTCCAAAGTGGTGCCACTCTGTCTGGGGTACTTAGGAGGGGTGGAGGGGGATTTAGGCACCCTGGACTGAGTTACCTTGGTAACTCAAGTCGCACTCCGTCCTGATTGGCCCAAGTGGTGAGCCGCCCGGCTCACCACTTAGCATGGTTGAGTGACAGCTAGGCTGGGTGAATGGGGGTTTGCTGCATAAAAGCAGGGCTTTGGGGACTGGGACTTCAGAAGTCGCCACAGGACCAAGAATCCGACGAGGGAAGAGCTGAGCCGACCTGCTTCGACGACACCACCCGGTGGAGCCCTGCTGAACCGTCTCACCACTTTTTCCCGACGACCGAGGAGAACTCTTAACGGAGTGGCTCCTTCCCTTGACTGGTGGGGACAACCAGTTTTCGCCTTCTTTCCGTTCTTTGAGGTATCTCGTGGCCGCCTTGCCTGTGCCAAGCACCCCGGCAACCGGAATACCACACTTTACCCCCATACCGCGAAAGTCGGCACCAACCCTTTAACCGGAGGACTCCGCGGCTGGTTTCTTCCCGGGCAGTGCAACGACCCTCTTCTTCTGCTCTTCAGCGAGAACTTCTTCTCCCCTGACCGACGTCGAGCCCTGCTGCCACTGCCTGGAACAACTGCCACCGCTGGAGGATCCTTTCCGCTTAAGGTACTGTGTTCTGCCTGGCTTCCCTTGCTACCGACTGTACGGGGTAGATTTAGTCCCCGGCTTTCGAACCTGGGAGTGCCTGGGACACTTTGGCTAAACTTTCTGAGCCACTCTAACCTCTTTTTGACTCTTTGCAAGACTTTGAATCTCTAACTAACAGTGTGATCTTGGGCACATTTTCGCTCCGGCTACTCTAAGAGTGGGCCCTGCCTAGTGACTTTTGCTCACCTGTGACTTTATTCTTCTGTAAGCCTATTGCAAGTGCTCTGGACCTTAGAGTGGTGTGTCTAACCCATTTCTGCTTTTTCTCTCCCTTTCTTGGAAACTACTAGAGTGTCATCTAACGTTAAGCACTCACCTCTGTTTTAATTAAGTGGTGTTTTACCTAGAGTTGTCTAGATAGGAGAAAGGATTGAATCTACTTTCATTATAACTGTGTTGAAGTACTTTTACTATATTTTTGCTAGAGTGTTTTTAACTTATGTGTATTTTAAATAAATAACTATATACTTTTGAAACCAAGCTCTGGTCAGTGTTTGCTTGTGCTATTGTGTTTTGGTACATATTGTGTATACTTTACATACTGCCTAACTCTTCTTGAGAGAAGTCTGACTGCTCAGCCACAGCTACCAGGTAAATCTGGGTGGTACGGACTGCTACCAAAGGGGTTTACTGCTCTACCTGTAGTCTTAAATCTTTTGCAGTGTTCCCCAAGGGAACTGCACAGGTTTCTGCCTAACACTGGTGTACAGCGGTGGGATTTGTATTGAGTATACATTTTATTGTGCTTTAGATACCTTAGTGCAACTAACCACAAAGCTTAGCACTGAAAAAGTAAAACCTCTAACATGTCAGTTATAGAAAGCTATAGTCAAGAGTCCCTTGCAGCCAAAACTGCTGATTGTTTAAGAGTGCTCTGTAAACATAAGGATCTCCTGACTAAGGGCAAGAAAATGGAGCTGATTGAAAGATTGTTAGCTAACCAAAGTCTGGGTGATGGTTCAGAGGAACCTACCACTCCAGCGACTGTAGATGACAGTGTTGAAGTTAACATGGAGCAAAATGTTGATGTTTCTGAGGAAGAGTCAGAAGAGGAGGGTGAGGCTGTTGTAACTGTCCCCCCTAGGCCTCTGCCTGCTCTACCTGCTGTACCTACTGGACCTTTACCAGGTCCCACATTTAGTCCTCAGTACTTTGAACTGGAGAAAATGAAGCTAGAATTGGAGTATAAGAAACTTAATGCTCAAACTGACAAAGAACTAAGGCTAAGGGAAATGGAGCTCAAGTATGACTTAGAAATGAAGAAATTATCTGTTGAGAATGTTTCTCTCTCTGGCTCCTCTAGAAGTTCCAGTCCTAAAAGACCCCGGATGCCTAAAGAATTGGTTGGTATGTATGAGCCTAAGTTGGATGTGTTGGATTGGTTGTCTCTGTTTGAATATAATCATGGGCTCCAGAACATCACAGGAAATGACTTACTCACCTGGTTGTTCTCTAGGCTTCCCCCTGTTGCAACTGATGTGGTAATGGAGATGGGGGAGGAGGATAGGAAGGACTATGAATGTGTGAAACTAGCTTTGATAGCTAGGTTTGGGAAGACCCCTTCCCAGTATCTTAAGAGGTTTAGGAACCTCAAAAAGCATGATGGTACCCCTTGGGCTACCTGGGTGAGTGAATGTTTGAAAAACTTAGAGGGATGGATTAAGGGTTACAAGGTGAACACTTATGAAGGTATGAAGAATCTCTTTATGTTGGAGTCAATTTATGATGCCTGCTCTCCTGAGCTCAGACAACACTTGGCTGATTCCAGGGAATTGGATTCCCGGAAACTAGCTAAGGCTGCTGACTTGTGGGTTGCCAACAGGGCCACTCACAAGGATTCTGGGGTAACTCAGAAGAAGGATGGGGAAAAACAGTCTAAAAAAGACTCCAAAGAGAATTCTAATAATTCCTATCCCAAAGAGGGCCCCAAACCACAAAATAACCAGGGTAAGCCACATGGGAAACCTAGTCAGGCTACTGTACCTTCTGGCCACAAGCCAGAAGGAGGTCAGAACAAGCCACCCTTCCAGAGAGCATTTGGACAATGCTATGTCTGTCAGGGTACTGACCATATCAAAGGAGATCCCAAGTGCAAGGGTAAACCTGCAGGGATCAGCACAGTCTCCTTAGCCTTCACTCCTGAGGATGAAGTACAGATGGCTAGTGCCCACTTTGAACTCTTTGCTGAAGAACCCTTGGGTCTTCAAGCAACTGTAAACTTAGAGCCTATGGGTCTGGTTAGTCCCCAGAATAGGGTTGTGTATAACTCCCTACCTGTTAACTCTAAGGTGTATTATGTGGACAGTGTTCTTGTCAATGGCCAGGATACTCCTGCCAGGAGAGACACTGGGGCCAGCAGAACAGTAGTGGATGAAAGCTTCTTTCAACCTGAGGATGTGGCCAAAGCACCCAAAGGTCCCACTAAGATGTCTGGAGGCCCTGTCCAAATGGTTCCTATCCTACCAGCCCTCATTCAGTGTAACAACATGACAGTGAGGATCCCTGTCAGTGTTCAGACTGAGGTACCTGGGAAGGTCCTGTTAGGGAATGACCTAAGAACTCTAGGAGTAGTGTCACATACCCCCAGGCCTCCCAGTATGGAGAAGCAGAACTTAACCAAATTGGCTAGAAAGGCTACCTTGAAGGACCCTTCTAAGCCTGTGGGACCCTCTACTGAGAACCCCACTACAAGCCCTGGTGTTAGTAAGTTGACCTCTAGCCCAGGCACATTTCAGGATAGTATGCTAGGAACATGGGCGCCCCAACCAAGCTCCATCATTGTTCCCCTAGTCTCAGAGTCTCTGACTCCCCCTGCTTCTGAGGAAGAGGTGGATAGACCAACTAGGCCCCTATCTGGACCTGAGAGAACTGGTAATTCTCAGTGCTGGTGGAAAACCAGAAAAGAAAAGTCTAAGGCCAAAAACCTTCAGACTGTTGGCCCTTCTACTGAAGAACCCAACTCAAATCCTAATATTAGGGGGGAAACTCCTAAAATAGGTAAGGGTAGATCTAAGAGGAAGGGGAAGCAGGTACATTGCCTAACCCCAACCCCTCCAACCAAGAGGCCTAAGACCCAACCTGCTCCCACAAGAGAGGTGGTGAGGAACCTTGGAGGCCCCTCTAGATCTAAGGGAATCCTTTATAAGGACCCCTTGAAAAAGCCTAACATAGGTTCAGAAGTTGTACCAACTTCTGAGGGACTGGTCAACCAGATCCCCTATAACAAAAAGACTGATGTTCCTCAAAGGGTCTGTAGGTCCGTTAGCTTGCAAAAGAAAACCTTTGAGTTCTCCATTGAACATAGGTCAAGGTGTCACCATCAAAATGCTGATGGACTCTCTAGGATGTATATCATCGACTAGAGGTATGAGGTTCATCCAGGAGTGGATTAAATCCTCCTGTCCCTTAGTCTGGGGGGGGCGAGTGTTAGGGAGAATTCTCTGTTTAGGCTGAATTTCCCTACCTAGTGAGTCCCCCAGCAGCTTTGCTGGATTTCTGGGGTTTAATTTTTTTCTCCTGCCAAGAGTGAGACTCTTTTACCCTCACTCTTGGACATGTTGAAGTGTGTTTTCTTGGTTAAACCTTGTGTTGAATGGGCTATGGGGTCTTTTACTCCATAGGGCCTCATGTATTTTTGTGATGTGGGTCACACAGCACCCTCTGTGCCGTGACCCAGGGGTGTCCTAGGGACTCCCCAACATAGACTCCATACCCTGGGACTGACTACTGTCTCCCAGGGCATGTAAAGTCACCAAAGACTTTGCTAGTCTTGAATCCTGAACAGAACCAGTACAAACCATCATATTGTGGACGTACTGGCTGGGGCAATTCGATTGCCCCAGGGTCTGTTAGTCGAGGGGGCACGTCTCCGTCCCCCCTGATCGAGTTTTGGCTGGTGGCAGTGGAAACTACTTTTTATATTCGACCGCGAATATTTCCCTATGGGATTTCCCATTGTTTTAGGCTAACACATTTAATTATTTATTTACGGTAGCCTTAAACATACCGCCGGTTTATATATTTATTTTTATAACTCCGGTTGGGACTTTTTGCCAAAACTTGATTCTAAAATGGCGTTGGTGTTCGCCTCTGTAACTCTGACCCAAAGTGGAGCCCTTTGTTCCACTTTTGGCGGGCTTCTCCACAGAAGCCCTCCAAAGTGGTGCCACTCTGTCTGGGGTACTTAGGAGGGGTGGAGGGGGATTTAGGCACCCTGGACTGAGTTACCTTGGTAACTCAAGTCGCACTCCGTCCTGATTGGCCCAAGTGGTGAGCCGCCCGGCTCACCACTTAGCATGGTTGAGTGACAGCTAGGCTGGGTGAATGGGGGTTTGCTGCATAAAAGCAGGGCTTTGGGGACTGGGACTTCAGAAGTCGCCACAGGACCAAGAATCCGACGAGGGAAGAGCTGAGCCGACCTGCTTCGACGACACCACCCGGTGGAGCCCTGCTGAACCGTCTCACCACTTTTTCCCGACGACCGAGGAGAACTCTTAACGGAGTGGCTCCTTCCCTTGACTGGTGGGGACAACCAGTTTTCGCCTTCTTTCCGTTCTTTGAGGTATCTCGTGGCCGCCTTGCCTGTGCCAAGCACCCCGGCAACCGGAATACCACACTTTACCCCCATACCGCGAAAGTCGGCACCAACCCTTTAACCGGAGGACTCCGCGGCTGGTTTCTTCCCGGGCAGTGCAACGACCCTCTTCTTCTGCTCTTCAGCGAGAACTTCTTCTCCCCTGACCGACGTCGAGCCCTGCTGCCACTGCCTGGAACAACTGCCACCGCTGGAGGATCCTTTCCGCTTAAGGTACTGTGTTCTGCCTGGCTTCCCTTGCTACCGACTGTACGGGGTAGATTTAGTCCCCGGCTTTCGAACCTGGGAGTGCCTGGGACACTTTGGCTAAACTTTCTGAGCCACTCTAACCTCTTTTTGACTCTTTGCAAGACTTTGAATCTCTAACTAACAGTGTGATCTTGGGCACATTTTCGCTCCGGCTACTCTAAGAGTGGGCCCTGCCTAGTGACTTTTGCTCACCTGTGACTTTATTCTTCTGTAAGCCTATTGCAAGTGCTCTGGACCTTAGAGTGGTGTGTCTAACCCATTTCTGCTTTTTCTCTCCCTTTCTTGGAAACTACTAGAGTGTCATCTAACGTTAAGCACTCACCTCTGTTTTAATTAAGTGGTGTTTTACCTAGAGTTGTCTAGATAGGAGAAAGGATTGAATCTACTTTCATTATAACTGTGTTGAAGTACTTTTACTATATTTTTGCTAGAGTGTTTTTAACTTATGTGTATTTTAAATAAATAACTATATACTTTTGAAACCAAGCTCTGGTCAGTGTTTGCTTGTGCTATTGTGTTTTGGTACATATTGTGTATACTTTACATACTGCCTAACTCTTCTTGAGAGAAGTCTGACTGCTCAGCCACAGCTACCAGGTAAATCTGGGTGGTACGGACTGCTACCAAAGGGGTTTACTGCTCTACCTGTAGTCTTAAATCTTTTGCAGTGTTCCCCAAGGGAACTGCACAGGTTTCTGCCTAACAATCGGACTCTCACACTTATAACTAATAGTCCTGCCAATGTCTTGGTTCAGGGGTATGGCTCCTTTCTCCAAGGCAGGGACTTACAATTTGTGTTCTTGGAAACTGTTTCCTGTGGGACTACCTCCCTTCTCCATGGCGCAATCCCTCTCTTAGGAACAGAAGGTTCCAACCAAGTTCCAGGCGGTGTAAAACAAAGTTCCAAAGTTGTGCGAAAAAACAAAGTTCCAAGGTTAAACCCTTGATACCAAGAGAACGCCTCCCTTCTCTTGGTCTCCTTCAGACTCTTTAAAACCTACACAAATACCAGGAGAAATTACTCCTTTCCCCTGGCTCTTCTTGGGCTTCTCACAATACCAAGAGAATTCCTCCCTTCTCTCTGCTTTTCCTAGTGTTCACAAATTCCATGGATAATGAGTCCCTTTCACTGGCTCTTCTTAGCTTTCTCACAATCCCAAGAGAATGCATCCCTTCTCTTGGCTTTTTCGCAGTGTCCCAATGCCAGGGCCAATGGACTCCCTTACCCTGGCTCTTAGCGTTCTCACAAGGCCTCTGCTTCGTGATGTGAGGGTCTCCAACCCCTCTCGTCAAGTTTTGCTCCTTCCCTCTCCGGATGTTGTGTTGAAGAAGATGTATGATACTTCTCTTACTAATTAGCTTTTATATTTTTCCCCTGGCTTGTTTTCTACCAGGTACTGCGACTATGCGAAGCACTGCTGATGCCTTGACTTGGTTTAATGGGTGCTAGTCCCAGACTTCTATATTCTGATTCTCTGCCCAGTCTACCCGTTTGTCGGTGTATTTATTTGTAATGCGCACCAGACACTGGGGTATCAGGGCACAGGGGACCAGGAGGAGACATGAATACTTTCAGCTTATAGTTACACAAGTTACAGAGGAAGTGTACATGGTTTACAGATGAAGTAAGGCTGCGTGCCTGATATATACATACAAATAGTAGTGAACATTGTGTAATTACATAATTTACAAGGTTAAAGTTCAACATATAATAAACTTTACAATATCTATGTACTGTTAATCCTAATGAGTAATGCTGTGAAACATTGAGAAAAAAGGTCAGTCACCAGGTGAGTTAGTGGTATTCGTCTCTAAGCCATTTAATGGTGTTCTGTCTGAAGTTCAGAAGGGTTTGATCCTCCCCCCCCCTCCTTGTGCTGCTTTGACCGGGAAACTGCTCCCCCCGGCTTTTGTCAATTTAAACCTATGTACGACTAAACAATCTGCAGTAATAGTCCTGGTGGGACGGTTACAGGTTTTTCTGGTAATTCTCTCCACAAGGTTGCGAGGTGCAGCGTTATTCAGGGTTTATGGGTTAACAAGGCAGTATTGAGCAGGATTTTGTCACTGGTGGACAGCCATTTGTTCTGTCTCCTTGCCTCTGAAATATGCTCATTCCTGGCAATGCCCTGTGCCGTTCTCAGAGCATTATTCTGGAGAATTTAAATCTTGTTAACAATGTTCTTGCTAGCGCCCGGGTACAGGGCATTGCAATAGTACAACTTGGCCAAAATTAAGGCTCGGGCCAGTATGGTACAGCTTTCCTTAGATAGAAAAGGTTTAATAATCATAAATAATAATAATTTCGCATTTATATAGCGCTACGAACCCTCAACTATCTGAGCGCTGCTTATTATTACCCACGGTGTGTGGTGCTCATTTATCAACCTCGGAAGGATGAAAGGCTGAGATTGGCCCTGCCGGGATTCGAACCTGCGTCAGCAGGCTCTGCACATGCCAAAGCGAGCGCTCTACTCGCTGTGCCACTTGACCGGCTGGCTCTGATCAACTCTGATCAACTTGCATGTGTACGCAGAGGCTGAGGCCATGGCATTGATCTGTTTAGCAAATGTGAGGGTGGAGTCTACCTCTTTAGCCACTTTCATAAGGTTGCCATCGATGTTAAAAGAGTTATATTTGTGACCAAGTTTATTGAGGTTGAATGCAGTTCCCAGAATGAAGAGCTCAGTTTTGTCATCATTCAGGCCGTGGACAGCCATCCATGCCTGGATGATGAGATTTTATTTACTAAGGCTGCATCCTTGTCATAATCCCTGGTAAGCGGTATGAGAATCTGGGTATCATCTGCATAGTTAGTGTAGGTGACACCGAGATGGTCCAGATCATTGAATAGGGGCTTAGTAAATATATTGTACATTGTGGGTGAAACACAGGAACCCTGTGGCACACCACATGTAATAGGAATAGGGTCTGCCGCCGCTGATGGCGGGAAGACCCTCATGGACCTGTTACTCAGGAAGGTTTGGATCCATGCTATTGCATCCTGTGAGAAGTGAGTTGCTGAGTCAAGGTGGTTGCATAAAACTTTATGGTACACCAGATCAAAGGCGGCCGAAAGATCCAGGAGAATTAGCAAAGCTGTTTTCCCATTCTCCTTAAGGTCATCGATCTGGGTTTTGAGATCAATCAGCGGAGTTTCAGTGCTGTGTTGGGGCCTAAATCCAGATTGGCGGATTCCCAGGAGCTGATTGAACTCTAAATATTCCTGTATCTGGAGATAGGCCACACGGTCTAAAATTTTAAGTAAGAAAGGCACTGTCGTAATAGGCCTATATTTAGTGGGGATGGCTGGATCTAGTGATTGTTTTTTGAGGAGGCGAAGGACGCAGGACTCCTTTAAGTTGTTTGGGATGGTGCCAGATGAGAAGGAGGCATTAATTACCTTTGTTATGAAAGGTGCGGGGTCTCTCGCGGCACCTTTGATAATTTGGGCAGGGCACAGGTCTCCCTTGCAGTTTGAAGGTTTAAGGGATAGGATGATTTTTTTCAACCTCTAGGGTAGAGACTCTTGAAAGGCTGAACCGTTGTGACGGTTTACGTGGGAGTACTGGCCGGTGTGTCCCCTCCTATGGGAGAAGGGACGACATCCAAGGATTTGTCACAGCAGTCAGAAGAATTCAACACGGTTTGCTCATCTTTCTACAACAGTCTTCAAAAGGACTTTCAGGCAGCATGTCTTAACAGTTCCGTTCTCCTTATGTTGATAACACTGACACATGAGCGGATGGTCACTGTTTGCCCGTGTGTCCTGTGATGAATCCAATGGAGTAATCACAGATTCGTAGGTCGTGACCTCCTTCCATGTGGCATGGGCATGGCAGCCGCTACCTGATCCTGACCTGGGGGGCGGCTTTATGAGGGAGGATCAGATGAGAGGAGACAACTACCGGGGAGATGTCATGACTTCATTGGACGAGACGCAGTCTCCCCCTTTCCCATGAGGAAGACCCACTAATTCCAAAGACCCTATTGGCATTTTCTCAACTGCTTGTTCACCCTTGGAGAAGAAGTAAAGAAACCTCTTCTTCAGATTGTTCTGGTCAAACACCCACCCTTGACACAACCCCTTTTCCTTCTGAAATAACTTTATGTAAAATCACGAAGAACTAATGACACCTATGCACCTGAACACCCACAATTCCCCAAGTATTGAGACGAGGAGGATGAAGGAGTTTGAACAAGGCTCCAAGAGCTTGAAACACAACATGCAGCCAGCACGATATTGGGAGAGGCAGTGCAGAAGAAGACATGGGCTCCTGTACCAAAGCTCACAAATGCGGAGATCATGTACCGGTGTGGCAGAGCAAGGAAGGCCGCCACGTCAGAGGGAGAGACGCTGTGCCTGAGACCGAAGTACTATGAAGCCACGAGAAAACGCCTGTGTGCTCGGTAGGTCGAGAAGGCAGCGTTCTCCATTCCGGGACCTGTGACCGCGGAGCCTTGAAGTAAGCTAGAAGAACGTATGCACTCTCCCGTGTGGAAAGTGGGTGAAAGCAACACGACGCAGAAGTGCGAAACGGACCGGAGATGCTGGATAAGACAAGTGAATCTATCCAAAGCAAGTGGGCATCCCGGGGCGTTCCAGCGACCGCGCCAACAGCAATGTGAGCGTAAAACCATTATTAACGTGATGAGAAGATTTTTTGAATGTAGAAAAGGCAAAGTACAATCCCCAATGAGCTATGGATGCATGAAGTGCAAGTATCGGACAAATCTTGAACAAACCTTACTGCAAGCCTATATACCAAGCCAAGAGCAATACATACAGTATTGGTGATACAGAGAAAATGTGAAACGCATGAGAAGCCCTGGCAAAGCAAGATACCAGGTAATTGAAACAAGTCCTGGCAGGGGAGTATACCAGGCAAGTGAGAACCACAAGTGAAGACCTGGCAGGAGAGTATACCATGCAGTTGGCAATGCACAAAGAAACCTGACAGGGGACCAGGCAATTTGCAAAGCTTCCAGGAATGACACTTCTGTTCTTTTAACTCATGCTCATCTTACTGCTTCTCCTTCTGACCCACTCCCTTCTTCATCCCCCCAAGTATATCCCCATCTTCTCCCTCTCCTTATTTCACCTATTGACTCCTCCCTTGGTCATTCCTGTTTTCCTGCGGCTTTAAAGCATGTGCTTACTCTTTCTATCCTGAAAAAATATTCTCTTCATCAGTCTTCCCCAGCCAATTTCCGCCCTATTTCCCTTCTACCCTTTCTCTCTAAAATTCTTGAACAGGACGGCTATACCCAGGTACCCAGTTATCTGAGTCTTCATTCTCTTCTTCCTCCCTTGCAGTCTGGTTTCCGCCCGTCTCGAAACTGCCATTATTCTAATTCTCTCCTCATAGCCCACTACTCCAAGCTTTCTTCTATCCTTATTCTTCTCGACTTGACTGCAGCATTCAACACTGTAGATTACTCTGTTCTTATCTCCTCTCTTTCCACTTTGGGTATCTCTGGGTCTGCTCTCAAATGGTTTCGTTCTTACCTTTCACAACAGACCTATTCTGTTACTTGGGCTGGACACTATTCTCCCTCACTCACCCCCCTACCCCCAGCCTTTCTTTCCTTTTCTCTCTCAGGGCGCATCTGGTTTAAATACATAAATTAAGTGTGGACCACCACATAAAGACCTACAACTCACCAGAGTTCCCACTCAAGACAGAGCTGGAGTCTAAGCAATTTCTAAAAATATGGGCCTCATTCCGAGTTTGGCAGTCCATAAACAAGGGTGCCGGTAAACGTACTTGTTTCTGGACTACCACACTACGAGTCTGCATGCAGAGGCCATTGCGCCCGGCAGGGTTAGACCTGCCAGCGTAACGGCCCCTGCAGACAGACATTTCACTGAAGCACAGCACCGTTATCAACAGTGCTTCTGAGTCCCCATTCCCGTGGAGTCCTATTGAACTCCATGGGAATGGGGACATAACTAAATCACCCCGCCTTATTTCCCGCTCCGTCGGGACTTGTAATGTCCCGTTGGCAGCGGGAAGTCAGGCGGCGGATTCGATGTTTCGAGGTCAGCTGCAACCTGCCAGAAGCACCAGCGGGTTACCGCCGACTTCGTAATGAGGCCCTATATATTTTATTAATTTGATAATGAAGACACTAATCCTAAAATAAGAGACAATTTAACAAGAAACGAGAAAGTGCAAAAATGTCAATATTCTTCGCAATCGCATTCATTCAAACCTTTCCCTTATCAAAACACACACATTCATACATACTCATCACTCCATCAAAAAAGTGAAAATGCAGAAAAAGCAGTAACAGAGCTACGTCAATGTACAAAATACATCCCACATAAATAGTAACAGTATGTAAAAAAAGAAATTATATCCGACTAGCAGAGGTCTTTAATTCTGACTCAATGAGGAGAGACAACTAGGTCAAAATTCCATAATATCACATCTGCCTTCTCTTGCTAGTTTCAACTTTCTAATGATTAAATCATAATATTCCATAATCTTCATCAGGACCAAAAAAATACGATGACACTCACCACTGTGAATAAATCATGCAGGACATGTTCTGAATTAGATTACATCAACCGAATTAACACTGAAGGCCAGGACAAAAATGAAGCCTTATCACCCTTATGAACATATATACAAATAGGGGGGCTCCCAAGGGATGCACAATATCATATCTTCAAGGAGACTTCAAAATATACAAAAATGGATGTGCTAAATAAGCAGTCTTCGTATGAGCCAGTGTACTTGCAGTCAATGGAAAAGTATTGCTCAATGTGTTCTGAACCGGCATATGTTGTAAAACCGGAGCTTAACTCTCAGCACCTCTCCAGAGTATAAAACGCTCCTAACCGGTTGATTAGGCTTGTCTGCCAGACTGATGGGGTGTGCATCTTCGTGACAGAGTTGAGCCCCAGATAATCCATGCAAAAGCGGACCTCTGTCTTCCCACAACTGGACTCTTTTTTAGGGACCAGTAACAGCAAGCTAATCCAGGAGCTGTAGGAAGGCATGATAACCCCTAAGGCCAACATCTTAAAGAACTCTTCTTTGGTGGTGTCTTTGACCGTGTCCGACATCCAGTGAATCCTACTCTTCACAGGCTTACTGGCTCCGGGGTCGATGTCATGGACACACCAATCGATCTTCCCAGGAGTCAAAGAACAGGCCGGCGTACTGATCCAGCAATCACTGGCAGTCTCGCCACTGCCGCTCTGTGACGTCTGGCAAGAGTTGAACTCATGCGAGAGACCCGTCAGTGGGTTGTGCATGTAATGGATCAGGGAGGAGAGCCATCTCCTCCTGTGTCTTGTCATCCGTAACCAGAGCCATCAGCAAGCCATCACGACTGTAATGGGGTTTCAGCCGGTCAATGTGAAAGACCTGATGTGACTGCCTCGGGGTCTTCATATCAATTAGGTAGTTAATCACAGTGATCCTTTTACGCACCAGGTAGGGCCCAGTCCACTTGTGGTGCAATGCACTGAGCTGGACAGGTTTCATGATCCAGACCAGTTGGCACCGGCTTGTATTCCGTCATGGTCACATTCTGTTCATGTCAGTGCTTCATGAGCTCCTGGCTGGCCTTCTGGTTCTGGTTGCTCTTGCTGGGAAGGAACTAAGGTCTTCCCGCATCCCCAAGCACTTTAGAATTAGGCAAGACCTCTTCAATGCACTACAGGTACTAAGAAAGCTTTCTCATGCAAAAATAATCATGTACACAAGCATGGGTAGGCACTGGAAAAAGATAGTTATTGTTTAACAATAAGGCATAATTAACTATTAGCTGAATACATTTGTAATGACAGATCCTAGGCAAGTGCGATAGAGGAGTCGAGCTCCATCCCAGAAGGAATGGGGCCTGCGCTAAAAATTGATTGCAGGGCTCATGCAGTGTTGCGTCACTAAGGCTAGCACTGGCAGAGCACACAAAGTGACTATCCGAGGAGGAGCTGGAGCCCCTCCACACTGCAGGAGCAGTGTTTCCACTGAGGAGAAGAACGGGGGCATCACCGGATGAAAGGTATGCCCCTGGCCCCTCTTCAGCCATATCCCTGCATAGGAATCTACTTCTGATGAGATCGCCGCTATAGCTGGATTATTTATGCAGAATTCATACGAAGTGCATCTATCCAGTCGCCGCTTCGTTTCTACTGTGAAATCTGCCTTTGAACCACCATTTGAATGCTAGCCTCCTTTGATTGCCACGAGGTCTAGTCAATCAAAGATGGCGGCTCGCCAAATCTCCATGGCTCCCCTGGCCTAATTCAACATCAGGTGCACTTCCTGCGACCTGATTGGTGCATATCTGCTTTTCAACAGCCTATCCGATGCAGGCAGGCGAACGCCGGCACACCCACAAAGGCACACACATTAAGGCTCGGCTCCTGTCTTGAGCCTGTCCTGAGCCGTTCGGGCCGAGGGCCTCAGCGTGCTGCCCAACCGTTTCTACAGCCCTAGGGTCGAACATTCTATTTCCAATGACTGCATAAATTATTGTCTAATTCGCTTGCTATGCTCATGTCATGAACACCTTGCCAGTAACTAGTACTATTGCAGATAGGCTTGTCCTGCTTATTCCTCAACCATATGCACTCAAGCAGCACCATCTTAGTAGAGCTCTCTAAATGCTGCAGATCATACATCCCGAATTGCATTTCTCCAATTATTGAAACACTCTCATTGAATTACTTATTCTGCACCTCGCTGTGAGATTACCTATTGCTGCTGCTAAACACATATCGCCACATCTGTTACACCAGCCTAATCCTTACTTTTCACCCTTATGCACCTATTCCCACACGCCCCCTACATCCAGTAGCATCATTATCACACCGACCAACGGCCACTACTTACCTAATTGGTTTATTAGTCATTATTAGTTTATTATTTTTATAAATAATAACTTGACCCAGCTACTCACCCGCTCGACCACATACTCTAGCCTCCACTAGCCATTAGCCAGCACTTTAGCCTCCCATGATGGCTACTCTAAGAAGGGCAACTCTTGCCATGGCAACATTCCTCCCTTTACTCCACAACATCCCACCACGGAACTGCATCAACAGGACTCTTCCACAATACCCTGAACTCCTATCACCAATAGATTGGATAATCAGATTCACTTGCCTGCCTACAGCTCTCATTCCATGCCCCACACCTCTAAGAAACGCATGCTTAGGCTCACGCCTTCTCAACAGTCACGCTACTGTTAAATCGGACATAGCTTGCCCTACTCATCTGAGGAATGCCAGACTTAGCTATCGCACCAGCTTGAGGCATAAGTCCTACACAATGATTACCAAACATACCAAGATGCACACTTTGCAGACAACACACACTGAATCCCCAGTTAACCAGGACTGCACTATACTCCACAACCCACCACCCACAAATGTTACCCCAATTTCCACATCCATTAAGGGCACACTCATCAATGCACGCTCATTGGTAGCCCAAGCCACCGATGTTGCAGACCTTATCACTGCCAACCACTGAGACTTCATCGCAATCACCGAATCATGGCTCCACCAAGCAGCTGGGCCCACATTAGCCCTAGCCATCCCTGACAACTACAACATCTTCCGCTTAGACAGAAAAACGGCAGTTGGAGGGGGAGTGGCTCTTATTGCTAAATCCAACCTTAACATCAGAGAAGCAACCAATACTACTTCCCCCTCAGCTGAACTCCTTTCTATTAAACTATCTAACACCCAAACCATTCTCCTACACATTATACATAGACCTCCAGGCGCCCTGTCCACCTTCGAAGAGGATCTCCCTCTCCTGCTTACCACCAACACCAAACCCAAATCACAAATCATCATCATGGGCGACTTCATTCTGGGACTCAATGACCCAAATGGCAGTCATGCTACCTCTCTCAAAGACACCATCATTCATTTAGGACTAACTCAACACATGAATAAACCTACACATACTAAAGGAAGATCCTTAGATTGGCTAGCAGACGCTAATTGCAACCTTTCACTGACAGACATCACCCCCTGCACGTGGACAGACCATCACCTCATCACCTTCTCAATACCCAAAACCGCACCCAAAACAGCACTCCCTACCAGGACACCTCAAATCATTTCCAGAAACAATCATAACATCACCATAGAAAACCTCAGACCGCTCCTCATGCCCATCGCTAAGGTTAACCTCCCCACTCGGAATGATAACCCATCTGCCTTGGTAGATCTCTACAACAATACTCTGGAACATGCCCTCAAGCAGATAGCTCCTCTCAAACAACAAAAGGCCAAAACAATCGCCCATACCAACAAATGGTTCTCAGCAGAACTAAAAGATCTCTGCAACATTAAAAGAGCGGCAGAATCTAACTGAGGAAAAGCTCCCTCTCCTACTACTAAAGATACATTCAGCCTCCACCTACAAATCCGCTATCCTTAATGCTAAAAAAGAGATTTATAACTTAATACACAACACCAATTTGGGCACGAAATAACTATTCTCTATTCTAAGAGAGCTTGAATCACCATTGCCACCCACTGAGGACTGCATCAAGGATCAAGCCTGGTGCAATAATATCCAACTAGCCCTATCAAATAAAACTGCCCTTCTACAAGCCAAAATAGAGTAAAAAAAGCCAACCTCGCTGCTAAAGTCCACCTCAGTAGCAATAAGAGCCGCACCACTCCTGACTGCCCCCTTTTCCACTTTTCCCCAGTCACTGAGGACGAAGTTGTAAAGATAATTGCCAGCCTCAAACCCTCTAATTGCAAAGGTGACCAGTGTCCGGCCTCAGTCATCAAGGATGGAGCCAAAGATCTAGCTCCATTTATCACCTCTCTGATTAATTCGTCTTTTAAGAACTCAGTTGTTCCGAATAACCTCAAAGAAGCCTAGGGCCTCCCCCTCCTTAAAAAGCCCAATCTAGACCGTAACACTCCCACGAATTACAGACCCATCACAACGGTCCCCTTTCTCCTCAAAATACTAGATAGAGTTGCATAGCTCCGAATACAACAACATTTGGAAGACAATAACCTTCTAGGCTTGCGACAATCTGGCTTTAGACCCAGACACAGGACTGAAACAGCCCTCCTTCCAAATGGACGAAGCCAAAGACAAGGGCAAACTGCCCATTTTGCTCGTGTTGGATCTATCCGCTGCCTTCGACCTGGTTGACCACCAGATACTCACACAACACCTCTCATCGGCTGCTGCATTCTCCCAGAATGCCACCAAATGGATTCAGTAATTTTTGTCCTATAGGTCGACTAGGGTCTTCGCTTCCCCACAGCGGCTGCTGACCCTGTCCCAATCCATTGTGGAGTTCCCCAAGGTTCCTGCATCTCTCCTACACTTTACAACATCTTCACTAAACTTCTCAATGACCGTCTTGATGATGTGGGTGTCAGCTACACGAATTACGCAGACAACACCCAGGTCCTCATCAAACTCACTGGGCGCTATGACGAAGATGTTGCAAAACTAACTAAATTTACCTAGAAATTCAAGCCTGGATGGCCACACACAGCCTCTGTCTCAATGATGACAAGATGGAACTGCTCATCGTAGAGTCCCAGGCTCGCCTCAATAAATTGGACTCCAGGTACCAATCTTTCACCATTGATGGCAACATTATAAAAGTCTCCAAAGAGGTCAAAACACTAGGTGTGTACCTCGACTCCACCCTATCGCTGAAAAAACAAATAAATGCCACCATCTCATCCACCACCATCCAGATTTTGCAAAATAACGCCCTTAGATGCGCTCTCCACCTCCCACGTAAGGCCCATATCTCCACGGCCAGCAAGGAAATCCACTGGCTCCCCATCCGAGACAGAATCAAACTAAGAACCCTTGCAATTACACACAAATGTCTGTCAATCACTGCCCCACGTTACCTGTCTGACACATTCTCTAGACGTACCACGTCCAGACCCACCAGAACGCCGTACCTGCACCAACTACAGGTTCCCAAATTCAATCTAAAAACTGCTGGAGGTTCTAGCTTCCCATTTCTCGCTGCACAATGTTGGAATACACTCCCGCTATCAATCAGATCGGAAGCCTCCTTCAGAGCCATGGTGAAATTGTGGCTTTCTGCCTAGCTAATTGTAAATTTTAGTCCATAATTGAACTGGACCACTCTGTAACCTGGTCCTATACTATCTTTGCACCTGTATCTTGTCACCTACTGTATTCTTCTATGTACTACTGAATGTATGCACTTTTGTCGCAAAACGTTATGTAACTATGTTGTCCACAAGCTTATGCGCCCAGCTACCTGAGGGTTTGGCCGCGCTTTACAAATAAATAAACTAAACTAACTCACCAGTTGTCTGCTGTCCGTTAAGAGCCCATGCAGTCTAAAATGGGATTTGCATGATCGATGCGCATAATGCAGAATTATGAAAATAAGGTTTAAAAGGGGATTATAGGACCAGATAAAACATGAGTAGAATTAGTGGAAATTTTTTTTGCACATAAAATAGTCATAGGTAGCAAAATGAAGGAAAGTATGAGCTACAGTGTATTTTTGCACAGGCTAGCAAAATGTAAGGTATCATGTCCTGACAGAAATCGCTGACAATGAAGAAAGACTTTGGAGCTTTCCTTGTATGGAAGCAGGACGGTTTGGGATGAAGCCATGGCCCATATCCAGTGACACAACTGAAGCAAGCCAGGAATATATAAATCCCTGCCTGGCATCACTGTGGCAGGATAAAGGAACGGATGAGGGATAGAAGTAGACCGTTCAGGGAGCAGAATTATTTGCTACCATCCTCATTTCTGTAAGAATAAACTTGTTATCCTTGTAAGATAGACTCTTGGTCTTAATTCCCTAGAGGGGTGTGTTTTTTCTGGCGTGAGC
The DNA here is from genome assembly GCF_040938575.1 of Ambystoma mexicanum. NCBI lineage: Eukaryota > Metazoa > Chordata > Amphibia > Caudata > Ambystomatidae > Ambystoma > Ambystoma mexicanum. Next base: position 844,300,655 of record NC_090941.1, on the reverse strand, counting down.
GCAATTAGGGACACCCTTATAATTAAGGGCCACCCTTACAGTGGTGACCCCGACGTGATCTCAGGTTCACACCCGTACTTTGCGAAGCCCCAGACCAGTCACCAGGAAGGAGTCATGCCCACCTACAGAGACCGTTCCAAAAATGAGCGGTTTTAGTAGGAGCCATTTTACAAGAAATCCTCTGCTCACTGAAGCAGGGTGTGGCTCCAGAGAAAGACAGGCCAGCATTGGGACCTCGTAACAGAGGAAACTCGAGAGAACACACACATGTGAGTATACTCTTGCAAGTGATAACAACAAGGGGACATGTACGTTTGACAATATGTTGATGTAGTTTGAGGTCGATTGAATAGGATTTCAGGTGATGTGTAAAGGCATAGATTGGATTGGAGGTGGGCTATGTATTGAAATTGTCGCATATTTCTGCTTTTCTACTTTTTATAATGGAAAAAGGGAGCCTCCGTGTATAAAGACTGAGAGGTAAGGGATCCTCAGCCATAATAGGTTGAAAAGGTAGTACCACACATTATTCTTTTATGATGATAAAAGCAATGGGATCCTCAGTATATTAAAAAAAGCAGTGAAGGTGGTATTACAAGGATATAAGGAAAAAAAGTAGTGGCTCGGTATAAGGAATGGGCCTGGATTTTAGTCAATGATTTTGTATATTTTCTGTTGCTGTCTTTTGTGCTAAAAAAAAGGTAAGAAGGTGGATGAGTCACAGTGTGTGTGAGTGAAATCAAAGTGGAAAAGAATAAAGGAGTGTGAGGGAAAAGTAAGTTGATCTGTATTTATGTGTACTAAGCAGCAGCATGCGCAGCATAGTAGTAAGGTCTAAGTGAAGTATTAGGGACGCATGCAACATTATCAGGGAAGAAACCCCAATAAAACACATGCATAGGGCCATGCCACTGAATTGTGACAGGATAGATAAATACCATAAACAGTGGGTATTGGAAACAAAGGAAGGGGGGATGTCATGCTCCTGGCCAGAGTAGAGCTCCCCTAACAGAAACATGCTAGACAAAATGTCCATCACTTTTTAGCAACAAACTAGAAGGGGAACAAATTCCAAAAAAGAAAAGAGATTCTAGATCTCTGGCGATTATTCAAGGATATGGAAGATCAAGAAGATGAAAAAGAGATCCAATGTAAGGGGATATACCCTGTAACACCTAAACCTGCAGTAGGGTATACAAATCAAGTCTATAAGCCTCCAGAGGTAGAGAGGGTGTCAACAACAGGATTATCAGGATTAGCAACTAGGGTTCAAGAGCTTTTGCACCTCCATATAACCCATCCACAAGCGCTGACATGCCTGTAGCATCAGTGTACCCAGAGGGTCCACAAGTAGATCCAAACAATGAGTTAAGAGCACTGCGGGAAAGGTTAGTCAGGTTACAAGAACCTAAAGTAGTATCACCAGAAATAGGGGTACCAGTGCAGAAAATAGGGGATTTGAAGTCAGGAGATTTTTTGGTTAGATTCAACCCTGGGGCAATAAGAAATGTTTGTGTTGAAAAAGATGATGTGGAGAGGATATGGACGGTCCTGGGACAAGAAGTAGAACAAGCAATGGAAAATGAAGGGGAAGATCAAGGTGGTAGAAATAATGAAGAGGCAGAGCAATAAAGAGATCAAGGAGACGAGGCGGCGAGAAACCTGTCTCCTCCACAGGAGGCTGTGAGAAGGGATAGACCAAGAAATAGACCAGATTGAATGGTGGTGGTGCAAGATCAGAAAAATATTTTAAAAAGAGGTAGAAAACAAAATAGACTATACATAAAGGAGTAGGGATAACTCAGTATGTGCTATGGCCTCAAATGGACACATAATTTGATTAAAGTTCTCCCGCAGCTTACAGCCGGGGCCAGTAAATGGATCTATGAATTTGGAAAACAAACAGCAGGAGTAGCATTAGCAAGAGGAGACCTTTAGAGTTTACTGGTCGCCATAGTTGGGGACCAGGCTGGGGACATATGGGCAAGGGCTGGGTACCCTGGGGTAAGTCTTGCAGATAATGAACATGATGGAGCAGCCTTTAATGAAGTAAGGGCAAGGGTATGGGATGCCCTACGAAGGATTTACCAATATACCCCCGACTTACATTGTTTAATGCAGTGCACAATGGATGATGATGATGAGGACCCAGTTAGGTTTATTCTTAAGTTACAGGAAATGTGTAGAGTTGAGACAGGAGGGCAATGGGACCACTCAGTACCATTTTTAAGTTTTATCATAAAGAGGGGATTACCAAAAGAGGACCAGAAGGCACTAGATAATATTGTGGGAGTGGAGTCCAAAGGGTGGGCAGAGATAAAGTATAATAGTCCACCATTGTAAGAGAATAAAGGAGCGTGACAGGGAGACCACCCAGAAGCGGCAAACGGATGAGGCAAAACTAGTGGAAAAGAAATTAATTAAGGTTGTCATCCAAGCACCGGTGACGGCACCGGCTCAGGGGTAAAGGACAGGAGACACACAACAAACTGCCACAATTGCGGCACTATGGGGCGAAGGAGGACAGGGACAATGGGTGGGGGGGACAATACCCCAACCCACAGTGGCCGTATGAAGGAGCAGCAAGAGGAAGAGGAGGATTTAGAGGAGCAAGAGCTCAATGGCAGGGGGGGGGGACAGGCGCCCCGTTCCAAGGAGTTACAATTGCAGGAGGCGGCCATTTTTCATTCTCCGGGACAAATGCATATTCTGATTAGGACAGCCCACAGAGATCACTTGCATGTCCAATCCTATCGACAACTGCACACCCTGAAGAGGAGCCCTTGGTGGAGGAACAAATAGGAAACAAGCAATATATATTTATGGTAGAGTCAGGTGCAACTAAATCATGCATTATGGAAGGGAACTTTCCATTATCAGGTAAAACTCTTGACATGCAGGGATTCTCCATACACTGAGGAGCTGGATATAAAAGTGGGAAGGAAGGTTATACAAGCCTACTTGTTATATTCAGAGAGTTCCCCTGTTAACTTATTGGGTAGGGATCTACTGAGTAAACTTAACGTAACTATATCATTCACAGATCAAGGGGTAGTGTGTTCCACTCTAGGGATGTGTCTAGCTCGAGCCATGGTAATAATCAATGCAATGGCAAGGGAGTCAGTAGTCTGTGGCGTTACTGTGGTCCGGACATATTTGTCTATGGTATCAAGGTACTTGCAAAAGCAGTGCCTCAAATTGCGACCGAATTTTGGCAATGCCCACAGATTTTATTTTCTGACCCAGGGAGCCACCCGAGATGGTGGCAGGGACAATATTGTCATTAGATTTTCAAGGACTAGTAGTGTCAGACAAAAGAGTAGTCCTCATTGGAACAGACCCTGGTGAGAGTGGCGCACAGTACTATGTGTAGACCCGACAGTACATTTAAAGAAAATGACTGATGAGAAGTTATTTGAGGATAGTGAGCAACATAGAGAGATCATTTTGGAAATCTGCATCCCCTGTGATATCATGGTGCAGTATAGGAAGGTACAGTGCCCCCTGATGGCAGTGGTGACCCTGTCTTTATTTTTTGAGGAGGACATGCGATATGTGCCAGCACAATTATGGACTGTTGATCCACATGATGTTGGGTTACTGAGAGATGTGACCCCAGTACAGATTACATTGAAGTCAAGAGCAGTACTCCCGAGGGTGCAGCAGTAACCGTTGTCAATGGAAGCAGAGGAAGGGATAAAAGGCACTATTCAGGCTCTATCAGAGCAAGGGATCATTGTGCAATCCACGTCCCCAGGTAATACGGCCATATACCCAGTCAAGAAAGAAACAGGGGTAGTTGGAGGATGATCAAGGATCTATGTCCTCCTAATGATGTGGTGCAGAAGGAGTTTCCGGTCGTTCCAAATCCGGCGACAATCCTATGTAGCATTCCCAAGATAGCGACTACTTCACAGTGGTGGATCTGAAGAATGCGTTCTTCTCAATCCCGCTCCACCCTGAGTCATGGTATCTCACTGCATCTACGCATGGTCAGCGGCGCTTCGAGCACACAAGATTGCCTCAAGGGCACGTGAAAGTCCAAGTATTTTCAATAGAGTACTGCATGCCGACTTGGGAAATATCCAGGTGCTTTGCACAATTTTCAAGTATGTGGATGATCTGCTGGTATGTAGTGAAAATGAACAACAGTGCAGGAGGGATTCTGTTTCATTACTGCAATTGCTGGCTCACAAAGAATACAATGCAGATAAAAAGGAAGCTACAATACTGCCAAGAGGTACTTTACTTGGGACAATTATTTCTGTAAACGGGAAACAAATATTACCAGATAGGGCGGCGGCAGTACGTGCCACCCCTAGGCCCAGTACTGTCAAGGAAATGAAGCAATTTTTGGGCTTACGTAATTACTGTAGGGCATGGATCCTAGACTAAGCAGCCTAGACAAGGCCGCTATTACAAAGTCTCAGAAAAGAACAGAAGACAAAAAATGATAAATCAGAATGGACTGAAGAAACGACTAGACAATTTGAGGACTTGAAAGAAGCTATTTGCACAGCCTCTGTTTTAGCAACCCAGGATTATACACATGAGTTTTATTTATTTTCCCACTCTGATGGACGGCTCATGACAGCAGTATTGACCCAAAAGAGCACAATGGGCCACAAGCCATTGGCTTATTATAGTGTGACGCTTGATTCTGTCAGGCAGGGACAGTTTGCATGCGAACATAAAGTCAGCTGTAAGACGGTGAATCCCACCACATCCACTGACGATGACCTAAAAAAGCACGACTGTGCTACATAAGAGGATGAAGAGGAGGGTAAATCTAAAGCTATAAAGAGTGCGTGCATTGACAGAAGGAGTGATACTATATGTTGAGAGGTCATCAACAATTGACCAGGAGACGGGACGGAGGCACACAGGGGCAGCAGTGGTGCACAGCAAAGGGGGGGGAGGGATGAAGTTCTGATTATGAAACAATTACCTATGCATTATTCAGCTCAGACAGCAGAACTTGGCGGTCTCATTGAGACATTGAGAGCCTCTCAAGGGCAGTGTGTCACCATCTACTCAGACTCGGCATATGTCATGACAACAGTGCATGCAGGTCTGTCTCGGTGGAAGAGGACGGGGTTTCAGAGGGCAGATGGCTCTCCAGTGCAGCATGCAAGGCTGTTGGTGGAACTGATTAAACCTCATCACGGCCCTCCGTTGTGGCAGTCATCAAATGCACTGCCCATACTAATGCCATGGATTAAATCTCTAAGGGCAATGCGGCTGCAGACCAGGCGGCCACGTTGTCAGACTATCTCCCAGATACAATGTTAACAGAATGTACATTGACCACCCCTGTAGAGAGTGAGACCACAGTTTCATACACAGCATTGCCCATATCCCAGATTATAGAGTTGCAAGGGAAAGCGCCCGAGGAGGAAAAGGATTTATGGTTGCGGAGGGAATGCAAACAGTCTCCCACTGATCTATTGTGGAGACAGGAGACTTCTGGGAAGGTGGGGATGCCCCAAGAATTACTCTGTGGCATTTGAGCAACTACATTCCCCCTCCTACAGCTCCAAACAACATATTGTGGCAGATATTCAGGAGGACTGGTTTGTACCAAACCACCAGGAGAACATTTCAGAAAAAGCAATACACTGTCGGACATGCCAAAATTTCAGCACAGGGATGATATTACGGACATTAAGAGGTACGTTGCCTCACCCTATGGGGCCGTGTTAGGCAGAAACCTGTGCAGTTCCCTTGGGGAACACTGCAAAAGATTTAAGACTACAGGTAGAGCAGTAAACCCCTTTGGTAGCAGTCTGTACCACCCAGATTTACCTGGTAGCTGTGGCTGAGCAGTCAGACTTCTCTCAAGAAGAGTTAGGCAGTATGTAAAGTATACACAATATGTACCAAAACACAATAGCACAAGCAAACACTGACCAGAGCTTGGTTTCAAAAGTATATAGTTATTTATTTAAAATACACATAAGTTAAAAACACTCTAGCAAAAATATAGTAAAAGCACTTCAACACAGTTATAATGAAAGTAGATTCAATCCTTTCTCCTATCTAGACAACTCTAAGTAAACACCACTTAATTAAAACAGAGGTGAGTGCTTAACGTTAGATGACACTCTAGTAGTTTCCAAGAAAGGGAGAGAAAAAGCAGAAATGGGTTAGACACACCACTCTAAGGTCCAGAGCACTTGCAATAGGCTTAAAGAAGAATAAAGTCACAGGTGAGCAAAAGTCACTAGGCAGGGCCCACTCTTAGAGTAGCCGGAGCGAAAATGTGCCCAAGATCACACTGTTAGTTAGAGATTCAAAGTCTTGCAAAGAGTCAAAAAGAGGTTAGAGTGGCTCAGAAAGTTTAGCCAAAGTGTCCCAGGCACTCCCAGGTTCGAAAGCCGGGGACTAAATCTACCCCGTACAGTCGGTAGCAAGGGAAGCCAGGCAGAACACAGTACCTTAAGCGGAAAGGATCCTCCAGCGGTGGCAGTTGTTCCAGGCAGTGGCAGCAGGGCTCGACGTCGGTCAGGGGAGAAGAAGTTCTCGCTGAAGAGCAGAAGAAGAGGGTCGTTGCACTGCCCGGGAAGAAACCAGCCGCGGAGTCCTCCGGTTAAAGGGTTGGTACCGACTTTCGCGGTATGGGGGTAAAGTGTGGTATTCCGGTTGCCGGGGTGCTTGGCACAGGCAAGGCGGCCACGAGATACCTCAAAGAACGGAAAGAAGGCGAAAACTGGTTGTCCCCACCAGTCAAGGGAAGGAGCCACTCCGTTAAGAGTTCTCCTCGGTCGTCGGGAAAAAGTGGTGAGACGGTTCAGCAGGGCTCCACCGGGTGGTGTCGTCGAAGCAGGTCGGCTCAGCTCTTCCCTCGTCGGATTCTTGGTCCTGTGGCGACTTCTGAAGTCCCAGTCCCCAAAGCCCTGCTTTTATGCAGCAAACCCCCATTCACCCAGCCTAGCTGTCACTCAAACATGCTAAGTGGTGAGCCGGGCGGCTCACCACTTGGGCCAATCAGGACGGAGTGCGACTTGAGTTACCAAGGTAACTCAGTCCAGGGTGCCTAAATCCCCCTCCCCCCCTCCTAAGTACCCCAGACAGAGTGGCACCACTTTGGAGGGCTTCTGTGGAGAAGCCCGCCAAAAGTGGAACAAAGGGCTCCACTTTGGGTCAGAGTTACAGAGGCGAACACCAACGCCATTTTAGAATCAAGTTTTGGCAAAAAGTCCCAACCGGAGTTATAAAAATAAATATATAAACCGGCGGTATGTTTAAGGCTACCGTAAATAAATAATTAAATGTGTTAGCCTAAAACAATGGGAAATCCCATAGGGAAATATTCGCGGTCGAATATAAAAAGTAGTTTCCACTGCCACCAGCCAAAACTCGATCAGGGGGGACGGAGACGTGCCCCCTCGACTAACAGACCCTGGGGCAATCGAATTGCCCCAGCCAGTACGTCCACAATATGATGGTTTGTACTGGTTCTGTTCAGGATTCAAGACTAGCAAAGTCTTTGGTGACTTTACATGCCCTGGGAGACAGTAGTCAGTCCCAGGGTATGGAGTCTATGTTGGGGAGTCCCTAGGACACCCCTGGGTCACGGCACAGAGGGTGCTGTGTGACCCACATCACAAAAATACATGAGGCCCTATGGAGTAAGAGACCCCATAGCCCATTCAACACAAGGTTTAACCAAGAAAACACACTTCAACATGTCCAAGAGTGAGGGTAAAAGAGTCTCACTCTTGGCAGGAGAAAAAAATTAAACCCCAGAAATCCAGCAAAGCTGCTGGGGGACTCACTAGGTAGGGAAATTCAGCCTAAACAGAGAATTCTCCCTAACACTCGCCCCCCCCAGACTAAGGGACAGGAGGATTTAATCCACTCCTGGATGAACCTCATACCTCTAGTCGATGATATACATCCTAGAGAGTCCATCAGCATTTTGATGGTGACACCCTGACCTGTGCTCAATGGTGAAATCAAACCCTTGCAGGCAGATTGACCATCTCAATAGTTTTGGATTTTCCCCTTTCATTTGCATTAACCATCTCAAGGGTTGGTGGTCAGTCTGAATAACAAAAGTAGAACCATACAAGTATGGCCTAAACTTCTTCAGTGCCCACACAATAGCAAAGCATTCTCTTTCGATAGTTGCCCACCTTGTCTCAGGATCCTTCAGTTTCCTACTGATGAAGCAAATGGGGTGCTCCCTACCCTTCTCATCCAGTTGGCTTAGAACTGCACCTATACCTACATTGGAAGCATCAGTTTGTACAATGAAAGGTTGGTGGTAGTCAGGAGCTCTCAATACTGGAGCCTGGCAAAGAGCTCTCTTCAGTTTTTCAAAGGCCTGATTGCACTCCTCATTCCATTTTACCTTTTTAGGGAATTTGGGAGAGGAGATTACATTCAGTGGAGAAGCTATGGTCCCATAGTTCTCAATGAAATTCCTGTAATACCCAGTGAGGCCTAGAAAAGCTCTCACTTGGGTTTGAGTAGTTGGTGTTGTCCAATTTTGCACAGCTTCAATCTTGCTGGGCAAAGGCCTTATTTCTCCACCTCCTACCTCATGTCCAAGGTAGACCACTTTACTTTGACCAATCTGGCACTTACTGGCTTTGATTGTCAAATGGGCCTGTTTCAGAGCCTGCAACACATGTCCTAGGTGGTTCACATGTTCTTCCCAGGAGTGGCTGAAGACTGCAATGTCATCCAAGTATGCCATGCAGAAATCTTCCATCCCAGCCAGAACTTGGTTCACCATCCTTTGGAATGTGGCAGGTGCGTTTTTCAGTCCAAAAGGCATGACCTTAAACTGGTACAAGCCAACTGGGGTTGAAAATGCAGTTTTCTCCTTGGCATGGTCTGTCAGGGCTATTTGCCAATAGCCTGACGTCAGGTCAAATGTGCTGAGGTACTTGGCTGCACCAAGTTTATCCACCAACTCATCTGTCCTGGGCAAAGGGTGGGCATCAGTCTTGGTGACTGCATTTAGAGCTCTATAGTCCACACAGAATCTCAAGTCTTTGGATCCTGCCTTTGGTACTAACACAACTGGGCTAGACCATGGACTAGTAGAGGGTTCTATTACCCCGAGATCAAGCATCTTCTTGACCTCTCCTTTGATGTGGGCTCTGATATGTTCTGACATTCTGTATCCTCTGCTTTTGACTGGCAGACAGTCACCAGTGAGTATCTCATGCTGGCCCCAAGGGGTCAAGCCTGGTGACAGTGAGAACAGGGAGGCAAACTGATTTAACATAGATTTGCACTCCTCTTGTTGCTCAGGTGTCAGGTCTGAAGAGAGATTGACTCCTTCAACTTTTTCATCTAAAGGTACACCTCTGAGGAGATCAGGGAGAGATTCACTCTCTTCCTCCTCTGCAGCTGAAGCTAGGAGCAAGGCTCCTACATCAGGTCTGGAGATGTAGGCTTTTAGTCGGTTGGTGTGGAAGACTCTAGGAGCTTCCCTGGGTCTGCCCAGATCCACCAGATAGTTGACCTCTCCAAGTTTTCCCACAACCTTGAAGGGTCCCATCCATTTGTCTTGCAAGGCCCTCTGCCTTGTTGGGAGCATAACTAGAACAAGCTGGTCTTGAGTAAACTCAACCATGTTAGCCTTCTGGTCGTGCCAATGTTTGACCAGGGCTTGACCAGCTTTCAAGTTGTCACTTGCTTCTGCCATCATGTGTGACATTCTCCTCCGGAGACCTATCACATAGTCAGTCACTCTGACTGGCTTGAGGGGAGGAGCACCTTCCAACCCCTCCTTAATCAGGGCCAATGGACCTCTGACTGGATGGCCATAGAGAAGCTCAAAGGGAGAATAACCTACTCCCTCCTGAGGGACTTCTCTATAAGCAAAGAGAAGGCATGGCAGTAGAAGGTCCCACTTTTTCTTAAGGGGTTCTTCCAAAGCACCTATCATGCTCTTCATGGTTCTGTTAAACCTTTCAACCAACCCGTTTGTCTGAGGGTGGTAGGCGGTTGAGAACTTGTAGGTAACTCCACAGGTTTTCCACATGGCCTTCATGTAGTGGGACATAAAGTTTGACCCCCTGTCAGAGATTACCTCCTTAGGAAACCCAACCCTGGTAAAAATACCAAGGAGGGCCTTAGCCACAGCCGGAGCTGTAACAGTCCTCATAGGAATGGCCTCCGGGTACCTAGTAGCATGGTCTACTACAACAAGGATAAACCTGTTGCCTGAGGAGGTTGGAGGATCAAGGGGACCAACAATGTCAATCCCTACCCTCTCAAATGGGACTCCCACAACTGGGAGAGGCACTAAAGGTGCCACATTCTTGGAACCAACCTTACCAGAAGTCTGGCAGGTATGGCAGCTCTTACAATATCTATCTACTTCGGCCCCCATCTTTGGCCAATAAAAGTAGAGTGAGAGCCTTTCCTTGGTCTTCTTGAAACTCAAGTGGCCAGCCAAAGGTATCTCATGGGCTAGTTGTAAGAACTGTTGTCTGTTTTCCTGTGGGACTACAAGGCGTTTGTAGTCTCCAGGTTCAGACTCAGTGGATTCACTGTAGAAGAGGCCATCTTCCCAGTGCAACCTATACTTCCCAGGCTCTTGCCCATCAGCTTGAGAAGCTGCCTGGTGGCGGAGACCCTCCAGAGTTGGACATTCTCTTTGCCCCTTACGAAAAGCTGCCCTGCTAGGCCCACCTTCTGCCAGTAAAGACTGCAGCTCAGGATGGTCCTCAGGGTCCAAATCTCCAATAAGGTTGGGGCCTCCTTCTAGCTCTTCCTCAGAGTCTAGCTCAACCACACAGGGTTGTACCTCCCTCTCAGCCTCAGCTGGAGGTGGAGTTACAGGTGTAACTTTGGACAACCTAGGGGAAGTCCTTGTTGGAAGCACTGGAGTGCTTGCTGCTGGCTTTTTCCTAGGAGTCTTGGGTTGCCCCTTTGCTCCTGATCTGGTAGTTACTGCAGTAAGTTGCTCCAGTGGTAGAGGAGTGATTTCTGTCATCATCTCCTGAGATAACCCTCTCAGGGTTTTCTCCCTTGCAGGTTTTGTGAGTTCCTGAAACCTTTTGCTAGGAGGTCTGGGGGTATGAGATACAACTCCAAGAGCTTTGAGGTCATTACCCAACAGAACCCTACCTGGCACTTCACATTGTACACTGACAGGTATTTTTACAGCCATATCATTACATTGGATGAGAACTGGTAACTGGGGACACATCTGCACAGGCCCACCAGCTAACTTGGTGAGGCATTTGGGTGCCTTAGCAACATCCTCTGCCTTGAAAAATGATTCATCCACCACAGTTATGCTGGCTCCAGTGTCCCTAATGGCAGGAGTCTCCTGACCATTCACCTGGACACTGTCCTTATAATACTCTTTAGTATTATCTGGGATAGAGTTATAGACATCTAAATTCTGTTGCTCCCACAACCCCAGAGAGACTAAAGAAACACTAGCTGAGACTCCAGTGGGTTCATCAGCTAGTAATAGAAAGTTTCCACTTGCCATGGGTACTTCCTCTTCTGGAGCGAAGGCTAAGGAGGCAAGCTGGACCCCTGAAGGTTTACCCTTACATCTGGGATCTCCTTTCACATGGTCAGTAGCCTTACAAACAAAGCATGAGCCAAAGGCTCGCTGGAATGGAGGCTTGTTCTGACCTCCTTCTGGTCTGGGACCAGAAGGTACACTAGCCTGATTTGGTTTCCCTTGTGGCTTACCCTTATAGTTTTGTTTGGGGCCCTCTTTGGAATTTGTAGTATTAGAATTCTCTTTGGAGTCCTTCTTAGACTGTTTTTCCCCATCCTTCTTCTGAGTTACCCCAGAATCCTTGTGAGTGGCCCTGTTGGCAACCCACAAGTCAGCAGCCTTAGCTAGCTTCCGGGAATCTAATTCCCTGGAATCAGCCAAGTGTTGTCTGAGCTCAGGAGAGCAGGCATCATAAATAGTCTCCAACATAAACAAATTCTTCATACCTTCATAAGTGTTCACCTTGTAACCCTTAATCCATCCCTCTAAGTTTTTCAAACATTCATTCACCCAGGTAGCCCAAGGGGTACCATCATGCTTTTTGAGGCTCCTAAACCTCTTAAGATACTGGGAAGGGGTCTTCCCAAACCTAGCTATCAAAGCTAGTTTCACACATTCATAGTCCTTCCTATCCTCCTCCCCCATCTCCATTACCACATCAGTTGCAACAGGGGGAAGCCTAGAGAACAACCAGGTGAGTAAGTCATTTCCTGTGATGTTCTGGAGCCCATGATTATATTCAAACAGAGACAACCAATCCAACACATCCAACTTAGGCTCATACATACCAACCAATTCTTTAGGCATCCGGGGTCTTTTAGGACTGGAACTTCTAGAGGAGCCAGAGAGAGAAACATTCTCAACAGATAATTTCTTCATTTCTAAGTCATACTTGAGCTCCATTTCCCTTAGCCTTAGTTCTTTGTCAGTTTGAGCATTCAGTTTCTTATACTCCAATTCTAGCTTCATTTTCTCTAGTTCAAAGTACTGAGGACTAAATGTGGGACCTGGTAAAGGTCCAGTAGGCACAGCAGGTAGAGCAGGCAGAGGCCTAGGGGGGACAGTTACAACAGCCTCACCCTCCTCTTCTGACTCTTCCTCAGAAACATCAACATTTTGTTCCATGTTAACTTCAACACTGTCATCTACAGTTGCTGGAGTGGTAGGTTCCTCTGAACCATCACCCAGACTTTGGTTAGCTAACAATCTTTCAATCAGCTCCATTTTCTTGCCCTTAGTCAGGAGATCCTTATGTTTACAGAGCACTCTTAAACAATCAGCAGTTTTGGCTGCAAGGGACTCTTGACTATAGCTTTCTATAACTGACATGTTAGAGGTTTTACTTTTTCAGTGCTAAGCTTTGTGGTTAGTTGCACTAAGGTATCTAAAGCACAATAAAATGTATACTCAATACAAATCCCACCGCTGTACACCAGTGTTAGGCAGAAACCTGTGCAGTTCCCTTGGGGAACACTGCAAAAGATTTAAGACTACAGGTAGAGCAGTAAACCCCTTTGGTAGCAGTCTGTACCACCCAGATTTACCTGGTAGCTGTGGCTGAGCAGTCAGACTTCTCTCAAGAAGAGTTAGGCAGTATGTAAAGTATACACAATATGTACCAAAACACAATAGCACAAGCAAACACTGACCAGAGCTTGGTTTCAAAAGTATATAGTTATTTATTTAAAATACACATAAGTTAAAAACACTCTAGCAAAAATATAGTAAAAGCACTTCAACACAGTTATAATGAAAGTAGATTCAATCCTTTCTCCTATCTAGACAACTCTAAGTAAACACCACTTAATTAAAACAGAGGTGAGTGCTTAACGTTAGATGACACTCTAGTAGTTTCCAAGAAAGGGAGAGAAAAAGCAGAAATGGGTTAGACACACCACTCTAAGGTCCAGAGCACTTGCAATAGGCTTAAAGAAGAATAAAGTCACAGGTGAGCAAAAGTCACTAGGCAGGGCCCACTCTTAGAGTAGCCGGAGCGAAAATGTGCCCAAGATCACACTGTTAGTTAGAGATTCAAAGTCTTGCAAAGAGTCAAAAAGAGGTTAGAGTGGCTCAGAAAGTTTAGCCAAAGTGTCCCAGGCACTCCCAGGTTCGAAAGCCGGGGACTAAATCTACCCCGTACAGTCGGTAGCAAGGGAAGCCAGGCAGAACACAGTACCTTAAGCGGAAAGGATCCTCCAGCGGTGGCAGTTGTTCCAGGCAGTGGCAGCAGGGCTCGACGTCGGTCAGGGGAGAAGAAGTTCTCGCTGAAGAGCAGAAGAAGAGGGTCGTTGCACTGCCCGGGAAGAAACCAGCCGCGGAGTCCTCCGGTTAAAGGGTTGGTACCGACTTTCGCGGTATGGGGGTAAAGTGTGGTATTCCGGTTGCCGGGGTGCTTGGCACAGGCAAGGCGGCCACGAGATACCTCAAAGAACGGAAAGAAGGCGAAAACTGGTTGTCCCCACCAGTCAAGGGAAGGAGCCACTCCGTTAAGAGTTCTCCTCGGTCGTCGGGAAAAAGTGGTGAGACGGTTCAGCAGGGCTCCACCGGGTGGTGTCGTCGAAGCAGGTCGGCTCAGCTCTTCCCTCGTCGGATTCTTGGTCCTGTGGCGACTTCTGAAGTCCCAGTCCCCAAAGCCCTGCTTTTATGCAGCAAACCCCCATTCACCCAGCCTAGCTGTCACTCAAACATGCTAAGTGGTGAGCCGGGCGGCTCACCACTTGGGCCAATCAGGACGGAGTGCGACTTGAGTTACCAAGGTAACTCAGTCCAGGGTGCCTAAATCCCCCTCCCCCCCTCCTAAGTACCCCAGACAGAGTGGCACCACTTTGGAGGGCTTCTGTGGAGAAGCCCGCCAAAAGTGGAACAAAGGGCTCCACTTTGGGTCAGAGTTACAGAGGCGAACACCAACGCCATTTTAGAATCAAGTTTTGGCAAAAAGTCCCAACCGGAGTTATAAAAATAAATATATAAACCGGCGGTATGTTTAAGGCTACCGTAAATAAATAATTAAATGTGTTAGCCTAAAACAATGGGAAATCCCATAGGGAAATATTCGCGGTCGAATATAAAAAGTAGTTTCCACTGCCACCAGCCAAAACTCGATCAGGGGGGACGGAGACGTGCCCCCTCGACTAACAGACCCTGGGGCAATCGAATTGCCCCAGCCAGTACGTCCACAATATGATGGTTTGTACTGGTTCTGTTCAGGATTCAAGACTAGCAAAGTCTTTGGTGACTTTACATGCCCTGGGAGACAGTAGTCAGTCCCAGGGTATGGAGTCTATGTTGGGGAGTCCCTAGGACACCCCTGGGTCACGGCACAGAGGGTGCTGTGTGACCCACATCACAAAAATACATGAGGCCCTATGGAGTAAGAGACCCCATAGCCCATTCAACACAAGGTTTAACCAAGAAAACACACTTCAACATGTCCAAGAGTGAGGGTAAAAGAGTCTCACTCTTGGCAGGAGAAAAAAATTAAACCCCAGAAATCCAGCAAAGCTGCTGGGGGACTCACTAGGTAGGGAAATTCAGCCTAAACAGAGAATTCTCCCTAACAGGCCGTTCCATGAACTGCATATAGATTATGCAGATATGGTGGAAAGGTGAAATGGATATTGGTACCTTATTGTGGTGTTTTGCCCCTTTTCAAAGTGGGTGGAGGCAGGACCATGTGCACACCCAGATGTGACGTGTGCAGCACGGTTCCTGGTCAGAGAGGTGTTGCCACGATGGGGCGTATGTGAAGTATTGAGATCAGATAATGGCACCCATTTCTTTAATGTGCTATTTCAGCACGTTGCAGCGCTATTGGGCATAAAATATCAAATGTCCTCAATTTACCACCCCAAGGCTAAAGGCGTTGTGGAGAGGATCAATGGGCTTCTGAAGAGTAAACTGTCAAAATTGTGTTCCATGTTGAAGAAAAACTGGGTGCACTGTTTGCCCTTGGCCCTCTTCAGTTTATGCACACAGCGTAGTAAGGACCACCATTTGACACCACATGAAATAGTCACAGGCAGGCGCATGCAGACCCCATATCCCCTTTGAGGAATGCATCAGATGCACATCAAGCAGAGACAGTACTAGGAGAGGAATTTAGGGAATATTTAACAGCACTAACACATGCTATCAAATAGATCTCTCGACAGGTTACGCCACCCAGGAGTTAAGGACTGGACACACCGAAAGGGACAGCAGCTGCAAACATATCTGCCACAACTGGACCATTATTACCCGGGGAGCTGATCTACATAAAAAACGTTGTGCATCGACAGAACTATCCCAGGTTCCAAGGTACATATGAGATGGTGTTCTGTATGCCTCTCGCCGGCCGCGTGAAGGAGTTAAGATACTGGGTGCATCTCTCGGATGTCTGAGGAGAACCTGAGACAAGGCAAAGCTCATTCAACAGAGTAAGGACATAGCCAAAGAAGAAAAAAAGTTTAAGTAAAGGATCCATGCCATCCCCGCAGCCCCCTGGACGTGTTCAAACCTCTCCGTTATGCAGGGATAAGGTTAAAATGAATGTCATTTGTTCTAGGAATTATGCATTATGTTTTATTATATTGTTTTGTATGACAATGGTCGTGGTTGTTGGAGTGTATGAAGATATGTCTGTTCTATGGGGTGGCCATATAAGGGGGGGGATGGACAGTTGCATATAAAGAAAAATAAGGATACTGTTAGTATGAATATGTCTATGACAAAAAAGAATCAAACAATCTCACTTTTTGCTGGCCACCCCTACGGGTTTTCTTAGAAGAATAAAAATCAGGAAGTACGAATGACGTATGATTTATATAAGGGGTTGGGCTTTGATGCCATTTCAGACATAGAATACTCATAATCATTGAACAGCTGGTACTCCGATATGTGTATTGCAGGAAGAAATGTAATAAATTAAAGGTGTTATGTGTGTGCACTTATCCCGCACACCTCAGGGGCTCGTAAGGTTTTAGTTCCACATCCAGTCCCAATTACAGAGGCATAATGTCTGGTACATCTTGCACTATGTAGGATAAAGGACACATTCCAGGAACACAGCGTGCAGTTGAGGAGCATTGATCTAGACCCAGCGCTATTCAATGACAATACGAAATACAGCAAGTGTCTACAAGTACCATATTTTTCCATGGGAGATTACTCGCATATCAACGACAAATGGCAGGGCACCACAGCGACGTGTCCGGCAGATGGACCGGTCAAGTACAGCAAAGAAACAATAGCCCAAGAAGAGACTATGTGTGCGCAAATATGGTTCCAATACATCACAAAGATGACATGGATTGAAACAATGGCGAAACCAGTGCGAATACATAGAGACAAAGACTATTAACTTTGCATTAGCAATGAAGGAACAGTTCCTGTTGGCGCAAACACACAGTGCAACCACACTCTTGTGATCCCCGATATGACGAAAGGTACGGCAGCGGTGATGGATTAATACTGAGTGTGTGGCCGACAAACCTACTAGCACCTACCACCATCCTGGAGGGGCAGGTGATATGCCCAAATAACTGCAGGATCTCATTGTGGAAAAAGTTCACAGCAGATCCCTTAGATCAAGTAATTAAACTCTTAATGATTCCTAGATGCAGAACCAAGAGGGCAGAAAGGGGAGCTTTTTACATTGCTGCACTTAAAGCATGAAGTGACCTCCCTCTAGATCTTTGATTCCAGCTTATTCTGGCATCTTTGAAAAAAAAGTTGAACATGGTTGTTCGCACGATCTCCATTCTTGGTTCAGCCACTCTGATCTCCATCCTCAGTCATTGCTAATGCATTGCTTTTCGTTTGTCAGGGCCCCCATGCCCATGGGTCCAAGGTCTGCGCTTTATAAATGTCTAAAGTAAAGTTAAGTGTTCACTGGCCACCCTGCACTGAGTGCTACTAGTAATCCCAGAAGAACACCGGCAGGGAAAAAAAATGCCTGTCAAGGTGCCAACAGCCACTCCAGCACATAAAGAATCAGAAAGAAACTTGCAGATCACACAGGAGGGTCATATGCTTCCAAAAAAGAACGATTTCAACAGCTAAGAAAGAAGAGATCGAACGACATACCAAAAGACTCTTCCACTGACGAGTATTGACTTTTTAGCTCAGCAGAGACTTTCTTTTAATCTTTTTTGGCTCCTGGGATACAAGCATCTGCTAACGCCAAGTGGGTGCAGATAGTTCGATGGGAGGTAGTCCAGCTGGCCAAGGACACACTGAATGGGTTCAAAGCCATCAAAGTAGAGCTCCCTGCATTGAGACTCATGACGATGAAAAACGGCTACATGCTGGATTTGCGAACAGCCTCTTGCACCCACTGTCGGACAGAAGTGAACTTGCAGCAGTATCACGGAGTGCTGAGGCTTTGCTCCCGTTCATGAACACGTAATCCAAAAAGTCTGTATTAGCAGGAATCGGTGCCTTGGTGGGAGACCCAGTATCGTTTTCCAGCTCAGGGATACAAGGGTGCATTCGGCCAATCCCAGGTGGAGTCGGAAATCATCGTCCAAGATGCCCATATTGACTATTTCCTCCTCTTCTTCCTCCTCCATGAGTGCAGTTAACTACAGCCGGCTTGGGCCAACTCCTTGCAGGCAGGATCTCCCTTCCTATGTCTCCGATCTCCACAGGTAAAGCAGCCTTGAGGGGCTATGAGCGTGGATGCCACAGTAGTGCTAGGGGTGCCGTCACATCTACCTTCTGCTGGGGCGGACGGTGTAGGTGACTGGGTTCTCTTCTTGGCAAGAGGGTGCGTAGCTTTGTCCTTACCCTCTTTCAGATTACGTTTCTCGCTCCCATTGTCCTCATGTTTGGAGACACTAACCACAGTCTTTTTTTGGATGCGAGTAGCCACAAACCGATCAGCAGCCTTTGCAAGCTCCAGAGGTTCTGTGATAGTTTTGGCCACTAGATACTGGTGTAACTACATCTCGCAATGTACAATCATACTCTCACATGCAGTCAGATTAAACATGCCTGTACATGTGTCAACTTTGTTACCTGTGACCCCACCAATCAGATGTTTCAGGGACTGATGCATAAATGCCTCAAAGGTTTGACTTCCCTTCTTAGTGAGCTCTATAAAGCTTTTGAGGTACTGTCCTGGGGTCTTGCAGCCTGCATCTTGGAATGGATAGGCCTCTCATCCGGAGTCAACTGAATAACAACATCAGTTCCAACTGTCGGTAGATGACTCATAAGGGCTGCTTCCCACAAATCTTCTTCCACCTCCTGGAGACGGAAAGCTAACTCCATATTTTCAAACCAGTTGAAAATATCCTTCCTCTCCTCATACAGCTGGACTAAGTCCTTGGAGAGGTGGTGCTTAGGCTTTTCTGGGAAATCACTACTGGTGACACTTCCCTCTCCGACAGAAGTCTTGGTGGCCTCTTTCGGGGCCTCAAGCGCCATCTTGAGCAGCATCACAAAGTCGCTCTGCTACTTCTCCCGCAGGGCTACTCTCCTTTCTTCCAGCAAGTAGAGCCTGCAGGGTCAATTACAACGAAATGCCATAGATGTCTGGCTGAAGCTCGGGAACCTCTTGTGACCTTTGGGAGACCACTGTGCACGCCCTGTGGGAGGAATGCCGAGAAGCGTTATCACGATCGCTCTCCTCGGGTGCATGGACAATATGGCTAGGGGATACAGCTCGCTTCTGGTCCCTGGGCAGCCCTCCAACTCCCTAGCTGCCTCAAAAGCTTGAAAACTTTTCAGCAGTTTGGCTTTCTTAACCTTACCCCCATGATGGAGGGCCTTCTCTCGACAAAGGTAGCGCAAGGCACTTGCTATCAAGGCCTGCACAGTGTTCATGTCGAATTCCATGGTTTTTAAAAATACCTTGGCAGTAAAAAACTAATTTTAACTGCACACACTTAATCTGGCTGGCTGGCTTTAGGCACAGTCTTTTTCAAATGCCATGGCTGCCACCAGTGTGACAAATTGGATTCTGCCTCACAAGAGTACAAGGATGAGTAACGGTAATATGGCCCATTCGGCCCTCACACTTCTACAAACAAAAACACAATGCAATCAAAAGGTAAAGCAGGGACAATAAAGCGATATACCTTCTTTGCCTTTGTGGTGACGCCGGCCGAGGGCAGACTATACTCCCAAGAGAGGTGTGACGGTGAAATAGTAGTGACCCAAACAACACAGTATCACTGTCCAAAATAAAGGGAACATCCAATCAAGGCTCTATACAAATATAAACACTTATCACCCCGTCTGCAAGTAGAACAAAAGGATTACTGTATAGAAAAACGAACACCAGAGGAAAGACAGAGAAGATGCGACAGAGTGTAGAAAGTAGCACATCGAACTTAGTTCCAGGCGTGGTATGTAAGGTACGAAAATGATATCTTGGTGGAGGCCAGGACAATACTGACCTACTTGTCTCTAAGGGCCAAGTGGACAGGGAGGCAAGTTCTAGGTCACAGTACCAGAATTCGGTTCTTGGTGGGCTAACACATCAGACCCGGGTTGAACGTTGATGTGAGCTGATCAGGCTCAGTAGGGCAGGTAGAATCGTGGAGACCCTGCAAGCAAGCGTGAGTCAAGCAGGGTCGACTGCGGATGCTCGGTGCAATCGAACAGCAGCGGTTCAAGTGCTGCAGGTTGGGACGGTCCCAAGAACACTTCTACTTTGGCCGGCTGAGTCGGGCTTTAGCCGCTGGCAGAGGTCGGCGAGTGGTGCTCCACTGGTCGAGTCGGCAGTTCTGAAGTGGTAATCAACAGGGCGTCGAGGTGCAAGCAATAAGGTGGCGGTCCTCAGGCTAGTTGGGCCGATCTGTGTGGTAACCTCTGGGTAGGATCGACATGTGACCCTCCAGAGATTCGGTTCAGTTTCCGGCGTTGAGCAGACGCTTTGGGCATGGCAAATGACGGGCTCTGCTAGGACAGGATTCCATGTCGGGCTGATGGAGATGCAGTGCAAGCGTTCGGCTGGTTGGAGGAACGCAGATATCAGCATCATCTCTCTTGTTCAGAATGCAGGGAACAAGGAGCAAAAGCTTTAGTGCGGGTGAATAGAGAGCTTTGGCTGGTCTGGCCCTCCATGTTGCTGTGCAGTCTTCGCAAAGGGCTTGAGGAAATAATCACTTCAGGGTCTGCTCTTCTGGCACAGAATATCCGTTGCAGATTGGTTGGTCCTGGTCCTCAGCGCTAGTCACTCCAGATAGTCCCTGGGAGTGGTTAGGGGACAGATCTTTCTTCTGTGTTGGACGGCGCAACTGTCCCAAAGAAAATCCAAGTGAGGGTTCCCAGAACGTTTCTTTGGCCTTAACGGATCAGGAGCTAAAGGTACTCTACTGAAGGGGTGCGAGACTCCATCTTTTAAGGGCACAAGTCCTCAGGGGATTGGTCTAAAGCTAGCCTGCTTTAAGGGAGCAATCCCTGCTCCATACTGGAGTGGACTTTGCCCTCTTAATCTTGCACCCGAAGTGCTTTGCTCCAGGGGAAGTGGAGGTGACAGGAAAGGGAAAGAGACGGTGAGAAACAAGATGGTGGAAGGCTTCTCCCATTGTCCAGAGCACTCCTGGCTGCCCTACTCCCAACCCCGGTTACCTTCTACTGACAACAAAAGACCTTTAGGCATGCAGCACCCTTATGTGAGGCGACGACTCCTGGATGGGTGTGCTCCTTATATACCTCGGCACTGGACCACTGCCTGCTGTGCAGCGGTCTCTGGGGGAGTGGGGTTACCGGCCCTCACAAAGAGAATTAAAGAGAGGCTGGGTCCTCTGGGATTCCGTCCTGCCGGGTAGCAGTATCGGCCCATCTGACCCTAATGCATATTCCCTTCCACAGCAAAGCTGACTCACAGGAGCGGACACATGTGCAAAATCAATTGGTTTGTGGCAGCCGCGATCATAGGTATCGCCATGCACTATGCCTAAACTCAGACATAGCTTATTTTTTTAGAGATTACCCTGTCACCAGTATGGGGTACTCATAATTGTCATAGTGTAGGTACAGTGTACATATCTTAAATGTCGCACCCCGTGCTGCAGGAACTTTGCTGTCACTGCATCGGTCGAGTGGAAATCTTGTGACCTTTGAATCTGCTCTGCTCCACAAGCAGAGCGGGTGCTGTGGATAAGGCTACTGATGCAGCCGGGCACAATTGTGCTATGCTTTTGGCATGGATCTGCGACAAATGGGGGACCTGGTTAGCAGATTACCACTTTGGAGAAGGAATCACCCACATTATTTTATATATTAAACATCAATCAAAAAGGCCAGGCTTCTGCACCCTTGCCAGATGGCAATTCCTAACAGGTAGCAAGGCTCTAGTACTGGGTATTGAAACATCTTGTTGAATTCTGCTTGATTCCTAGCACATCTCCACTAATTATGGCTTAATGTGCTCAGTGTGGCCATTGGGCAACATCTTGGTACTGGCGCCCTGTGGGCAAGGAGGAACTTGTGAGGATATTTAGCATTTGTCATGATGCCTACCCCCGGAGCACCAGGCCAGGCCCAGCACCCCCGGGAGCAGGCATCATGCCCCCGGGTAAAAGCCCAGCGGCCCCTTATAGGGGCTCTTTGGACTCTGTCCTGGCGCCGTTTTTGCCAGGCTCATGTTGGACATCAGTCCTGGCGCCATAGGCGCCAGGCTCATAAAGGAAGGTGTTTTGTGCACTTACCTGATGCAGACCATGCTGCAAGATTCAGGCCTCCCTGAGACCTGAAAGGGACTATTTTTTCATTGGGACTATTTTGCCACTCGGGAAGGATACTTACCTGGAACTACTTTGGGGGCTATTTAAGCCACGCCCAGACAGTAGCTCACGCTTCGCGTTGTTCTGCATCCAAGCAGCTGAACGCTCACCGTGTCTACTCCTGCATCTGGTCTCCAGCCACGCCCGCCTCGATCCTGGAACACCTGTAAGGAAAGAAGAGAAGAGAAAGGTGAAGACCAAGAATTTTATCAAACTTCTTACCTGCATCCGGAACCTTCACGCCAGCGTTCCTGAGAAAAGACTTTCATTTAAAAGCACCGCGTTGCTCGCTGCAGCCCCGCGCTTCACTCACCTGTCCTCGGGAGTTCTTCCGGCTCCACCGCGACTGTCTGCACCGGTCGCCACATCTCTGCGGCTAGGGGAGAGAAGAAGAGACAAAAGGTGAGCAGAAGGAACATATGAGGAAAGCCTAATTTTCCGCCATAACGGCCTTCTGTTGGTGGACCATTCCTCATTTCGAGTCGGCGCCGCTTCGTTGGCAGGTACCGCACCCCGGCCACTATGGGGAAAGGACAAAAGACATTACTGGAGGAATATAAAGACATTAAGAGGGATCGCCCCCATCGCTAACTCACCTGAGTTTACCATCGGCAATTCAATCCCTCAACGCATCGCCTTCATTCTGCACCTGAAATAAAGGACAGATCACAGGTTAGGAAGGCAACAGAAAAGGAGGCTCAACACTTGAACTTTTGTAATCTTCATACTTACGGCGTTCCGCTCGGAAAAGTCAAGTGGATTTTGCCAGCGCCATTCTGAAAACCAGTGAAGTAACTGGACAAACACGCGCCCCTGCACCAGAAGCAGGATGGAGAGTTCATCCTTTCAAACCATAAGGTGAGCTTCAACCGGGGATTTCGGAGGAAGTTAGAGAAGAACGAAGGGGGGGGGGGAGCAAGCACACTATTCTGCAGACCGTTAATCCCCTTTCTCATCTGCAGAAGGATATTCCTACATGCCAGACAAGCAAGATTTGAGGGTCCTGCTCAGTCGGTGTTCCGAGTTCTGCGCATCACGCTCGAAGAGGCCACAGCAACCCAGACTAGACCAGCGCCTCCGTGGGAGTCAGGTGAGCGTTACAGCATTGTTCAATAGTTATTTTAGGAGGACGTTCTAATTCTTTTATTTTGCATCCTAATTGTATCTTGTTGAACGCTGCGAATTCAGTTAGCTTTCATTTTAGCCAACTTTGTGAATCAAGTGCCCTCGGCAGTTTACGAGCCATTAAACACTTGAGAACTACAGTTCCCATCTAAAGTTGTAGTTCTTGGGAGTACTTAACATCACGTCAGACGTGTAGGAGCAGGTTTGTTCCTGTTCGTTAAGGGAGGCAGGGGGCAGGCCCAGTACTTTTGTGTTTGGTAAGTCATTATTGGACCACTATGGGAATTCTTGAAGTCTTTATACAGAAGGGTGGGGAGAGAATGGATGCTAGATGTCTGTCCCAGTCTCCAAAATATAATGTTGCTAGTGAAGAGCCCATGGAGAAAATACACACTTTGATTATCATTCCCCGAGGCCGCACATAAGTACCGGATGGAGAATGAGCAGGTAGAGGAGGCACCGTTGGTACCGTACACGTTTGTAAAATAATTACCAGGTGTGCTAAATATGCACACTCACCCCTAAAACACCACCCGCCTCCCCCCGTGAGGTAGCTTTTAAGATCCACAGGGAGGTGGGACGGGATGAGGGGGTTCGAGCAATACAAGCGCTCTATCACTTGTCACAGTCAAACTCCCCATCTGACAAAATTGCAAACACCCATATACAGTTTTATTGTGCCAAACAGACCAAGGAAGTCTAGGATCAAACAAGCCCCAAGCTTATAAGAGGATAACAATTATGCTATATCTTCATCCTGCGGGTTGAAATTCATGTTGTTAAACAAGAGGTCATTGCTTAAACACGCAACGGAAGTGTCCACACTCGTTGAACAACATAATTTGGATATCTATGCCCTCAGAGAGACATGGAGTTATGAGGCTGCCGACCACACGCTGGCTTTAGCAGTTCCAGAGGGGCACTGTATGATAAGGCATGGTGGAAGGGAGGGCAGGGTGGGGGGTGGCTCTGATCATTATATCAGAATTAAAAATGTGGGAAAATAAGGTTGATAGTGATTCTATTCCAGGGGTGGAGTTTGTTCTGGTTAAAGTGGACATTAGTGATGAAACCACACTTACATTCTACTGCTCTATAGTGCCCCGACCAAAGCACCCACCTTTCCGTTTCAATTGAGTAATTGTCGCCTGTCCTTCCTTAAACCCAACACCAAACTTCTTTTGTTGGGTGAATTCAAACTTGGTTAGGCAGTGACTTGGATACTAATGCAGGGGTTATGGAGACTACATTAGACTTGTTGGGCTTTGCTCACTTTATTAGAGAGCCCACGCATATCAAGGGACATACTCTAGACTTGGTCTCCACCCACAATCTGAACATGTCAGATAGGGAAGTTCTACCTTGCCCATGGTCGGATCACTTTTGCATATTTTTTCAGATACATATGAATTATTTCACCAAAAGATTGAAGGAGCATAGAGTTTCTCAAACCATTAGAAGCCGTAAGAAATTAACATTAGAGAACCTGAGTTCATGGGCCATGACCTTGAATGCTGAAATTGGTAATACAGGAAGTTTGGAGGAAATCACTAAAACCTTTGTAAACTCGCTAAACATAGTAACGGAAAGGCTAGCACCTGCTAAGTTTAAATTTCAATCTAAACGTTTAAGTAATGCATGGTTTAATGATAACCTTGTGGAGCTAAAGACCAGTAAAATTAAACTGTTTTATGCATGGCGACAATAACGAGACTCATCCAGCCTTGAAGCATATAAAAAAGCTGTTGGCATTTTTAAATCGGCTCTGATGGCAGCAAAAAAGGAGTCCTTGAATGTCAGAATTGGGAAGGCCAAGTCAGACACCAAGAACTCTTTAAGATACTAAAAGAGCAAGAACATATACAGGGTCCTGTCCATGACCTGATTTTGAAAATCAATCTTTGGTGCTCAAATATCCAGGAGGCCATATTCAGCAAATTAGAGAAAATCAAAGAATCGATTGAAGAGAACGAATCATCTCTTAGTAAAAGGTTCTAGAAGTCAATATCCTCTCGCGACCAAATAAGGACAGGGATGTGAAGACATTTAATTTATCACCCATATCAGAAGCTGAACTTGCCAAAATTATTGCCCAATTAAAAACTACGAGCTGCAAAGGTGACCCCTGTTCTTCAATTATGATCAAGGAGTGTTCACCCAGTTTAATCCCTGAGCTCATGACATTTGTCAATGCCTCTTTTGGTCAGCATAGGGTTCCTGATGACAAAAAATGTGTGGATTACTCCTTTACTAAAAACAATTAAAAAATCCAACCTTTGCCCCCTTATGCCTTCTAACTATAGATCGATAACTACCATGTTTCTCTTGAAAATTCAGGATAGAGTAGTGAACAACCAGATTTCGCTCTTCCTAAATAATCACATTTTGCATACATTTCAATCTGGATTTCGCCAACACCACGGAACAGAGACGGCTCTCCTAGCCTTAAAATCCCATTTAGATCAAGACATGGATGAAGGTCAAACTGCCTTACTGATGATCTTGGATCTCTCGGCGAATTTCGACCTGGTGAACCATTCCATTCTGTCCATCAGGTTGAGGGAAATAGTTAATTTCACACCTCAAGCCGTCCAATGGATTTCTTCTTTTTTAAGTGGTGGGCAGGTTAGGGTGGCGAGTGACATGGCAGAGGCAAATCCAGTTCCTTTATTATTTGGGGTTCCACAAGGAGCCTGCGTATCCCCATGTTTTTATAATATTTTCATGATTCCGTTTTTTTTCATGTTAGAGCAAGAAGGGATTGTTATTGCCAATTATGCCAGCGACACGCAATATGTTATTCCAATTTCAGGAGTACATTGCGATGATGAACTATTCATCAATCAAATATATCAGAAGATCCAAAAGTGGATGGTGGCTAATGGCTTGGCACTTAATAGCGTCAAAACGGAATGATTGATAACTTTTGTATAGATAAATGTGTCATTGAGGTAAAGAGCTAGGTGAAGACGCAAAGCATCATATTCGAATAGAACCTCAATATGAAGGCTCAGGTGAGCAGTCCGGTTTCTTCGTCTTCTTATTCTATTAAATTGTTGCGCCATCTTTGGCTTTTGATCTCCGAAAGAAACACAGACTCTGGCGAGAGCCCTTATTTGCTCCATATTGGATTACTGTGGCAGCCTTTTGACAGGTATCACCAAGACAGATTTCCATCACCTTCATGTTGTACACAATGGGGCACTGAGGGTCATTAAAGGACTTCATCGCAGAGATCACGTGTCGGAGGCGAGACAGAGCCTCAATTGGCTCCCTGTAAAGGCAAGGGACTGCTTTAGGCTGCTGCTCATAACACGCATATGTAGGAGTGGTCACATGCCACTTACTTAAAAGAAGCCATTGTGAAGAAACACAGCACTCGTCTTCTTAGATCAGACAATACAAACTTGTTGAAAACATTGCGTTGTAAAACCAATAAAGCACGTAATGGAGCCTTCACATAGCTGCCCCTCTCGCATGGAATGCCTTGGTTCCCGCACTTAGAAATATCGTCTCGACAGAAGACTTTAAGAAGAAACTAAATACCTTTCTTTTTTCTTAACCTTTGCTGATTAACTGTCTGCCTCAACACCCACCCACTGCTTCAGTAATGACATTTTATGTCATGTCTCTGTTTTAGGTCTGCGCCCTTAAACCCTCGGGTAACGGGAGCACAATACAAATTGATAAATAAATAAAAATAAATAAATATGTCTTTCGACAACCTGGAGTAGGCTGGTATCTCCAGCAGTGCGCAATGAGTTGTTCGGAATGAGAATGGGGGAACACAAGGAGGAGTGGAAGACATAGGGAGCAAGAAGCAGTGGGTGCCAAGTAGAGAGTGTGTTACACTATTTCTCAATAGGTGTTCTAGTTCAATGAAGTGGATTCTACCACTCTTGTGTTACCATGTGCTGCTTTTGCCGCCACTTTCATTTCCCCTCCAACCCCTGCTATTTACTCTCCCACTGACTCAGCCCTTGCTAACATTCACCTCTCCATCTCCGACACCCTTCATATCCTTGACACTGTCATGAGGATCCGTTTGAAGCCTGCCTCCAAATGCAACAGCTGGTATGACTCCGACCCAGCCGCTCTGAAATGCAAGTGCCGAGTTGCTACACGGAAGTAGCAGGCATCAAACACATACATGACAAAACTGGCCTATCGCCTGCTCCAAAGGTACCAACGTCTCTTCATCCGCTCCAAGAAGAGGGCCCATATCTTAGCCCGCATCTCTGGGGCCACCAACAACACGGCTGAACTCTTCAAAATCTGTAAGGAACTCGCCAATCCTACTGCAGTCTCCATCTCTCCTCTTCCATCCCAGGCCCTCTGTACTGCACTAGCCCAAATCCTGTCCTCACTCATCTACCACCGCCTCCTTAATCCCCCACCTGCTTTCAAGCCTCCCTTGGTGCCCCTCTCTCCCTCCCCTATATTCCTCCTTCTCGCCCATAGCACCGGATGAGGTCTCTAAAGTGGTCTGCTCTATGAAAGTCTACTCCAAACAGTTCTGGAGGAGCAGGGGAGCACCTATCAAGAACAACATCTCCACTCTCACTCCTGCCTTGTCAGATATCTGGAACCATTCCTTTGCCACTGGCTCTTTCCCACTTTCCCTTAAGCACCCCCTTATGCGCCCTCTCCTAAAATAGCTGTTAGCTGACCCCTCCTGCCCGGCTAACTACCCCCCTATCGCCATTACCCCCTTCCTGGGTAAACTCTTGGAGAAGTTGGTCATCTCCCAACTGACCCGGCACACTGAATCTGTGGCTGCCTCCATGACCATCAGTCTGGCTTCAGAGCATCCAGAGGCATGGAAACTGCTCTCCTGAACACCTGTGAAGTCCTCCTCTCAAACCTTGATTCACACTCCCCATTTGTTCTCATCCTCCTTGATCTTTCCTCTGCCTCCGACACGATCAATCATGCCACCCTCTTAAAGCAGATCCACAACACCCTTGGTATCACGGACCTTGCACTAGATTGGAAAGTGGCTGACCTCCTTCCTTTCCAATGGACCTTCCGGACCCCTGCCTCTCTTCCACCTCTCACTCTACCTGCAGCGTCCCTCAGGGCTCTATTCTATCGCCGTGGCTCTTCAACATCTACCTTGCCCCTTTGGCCCACTTGATTTCCGCCTTCTCTCCTCATTTCCAGTGTTATTTGTTTGTTTGTTTATTTTATTTATATCGCGCACCTGACCCGGAGGTAATTGGGCGCTAGAGGATAGTAATGGTTACATGGCATAGTATAGACAGTTGTGTACATGAATACAGTTTGAACATTCAAGGAAAATTTACAATGGTACATATATACATATTAAACATTATACATAGGTCATAGCAGTAGTATAGGATGGATGACACATACTAGTTGTGCAGACCACCTAGCGGTTAGTGGTATCAAGAGCTGTTATTTTATGTTTTGTTGAGTATCCATGTGATAACATGGCTTCTGAATTTGTTGAAGGTTTGAATAGTCTGAATATTCTGAGGGAGAGTGTTCCAAAGCTGGGCGGCTAATACCGGGAAGCTAGAACCTCCGGCTCTTTTTAGATTGTATCTGGGCACCGCCAGTATGTTGGATGATCTAGTAATTCTGTTGGATACCTTGCATGTGAACTTATCTGTGAGGTGGGGGGGGGGCTTGGTAGTTGAGCACTTTGTGAGTGAGGCAGATAGTTTTTAGGACAATTTTGCCATGCATAGAGAGCCACCTGTAGTGCTTTCTAGTTTCTGATATGTGCTCTCTTTTGGGAACATTCAACGCTGCTCTGAGCGCGTTGTTTTGCATGATCTGGAGTTTATTTAAGATGGTGTTGTTCGCTCCTAGATAAAGGCTGTTGCAATAATCCAATTTAGATTGTATGAGCGCTCTCGCCAGAGAAAGGCAGCTGGTGGGGGATAGTAAAGGTCTACAGGCTCTGATCAACTTGCCTGTGTAGGCTGTGGCCGATGAGGTTAGGTTAATCTGCTTAATTAGGTTAGACTGGGCATCGAGGTAGAAACCTAAAGTTTTTACATGTTTGGCAATGGGTATACTGTTCCCATCGATGAGGATATTTGTGTAGTGAGGACTTAGTTTGAGAAGGTTGTTAGATGATCGACTAGGAGTAATTCTGTCTTACTATCATTCAGGCAGAGACCATGTGTGGCCATCCATGCCTGAATAATGATATAGACTTCGTTAATCCGCGCCACGTCTATATCATAGGTTCCTGAGAGGGGTAGGAGTATCTGGGTGTCATCCGCATAATTTGTGTAGGTGACACCCAGACGGTCCAGCTTGTCAAATAGTGGCTTTGTAAAAATGTTGTACAAAGTAGGCGAGATGCAGGACCCTTGAGGGACTTCGCAGGTGATGGGGATGGGGTCAGCAGCTGCTGAGGGTGAGAACACGCGCATAGTTCTGTTAGCGAGGAAGGATTGGATCCAGGCAACTGCAGAACTGGAGAAATGGGCTGCTGAGGATAGGTGGTTACAAAGTATGGAGTGATCCACCAGATCCAAAGCCACAGAGAGGTCAAGTAGAAGTAG
Source organism: Ambystoma mexicanum (assembly GCF_040938575.1). Lineage (NCBI taxonomy): Eukaryota > Metazoa > Chordata > Amphibia > Caudata > Ambystomatidae > Ambystoma > Ambystoma mexicanum. The sequence continues at coordinate 844,270,788 of NC_090941.1, read as the reverse complement.
GATGGCCATCTTTCCTTTGTCTTTTAAGGTCGACAAGTGCGGTTTCTGTTCCGTGCTGGGGTCTCAAGCCAGATTGACGGGTACCGAGTAATTTGTGAGCTTCAAGATAATCTTGTATTTGCAAGTAGGCTATTCTGTCCAAAATTCACACTAGAAAGGGGACTGTCGTAATTGGTCTGTAGTTAGTGGGTATAGCCGGGTCAAGGGTCTGTTTTTTTAATAGTGGTAGAACCCAAGACTGTTTGAGGTTACTAGGGACGGAGTTGTTAGAGAAGGAAGAGTTTACAAGTTTAGTAATGAATGGGGCAAGGTCTCTAGCTGCATCTTTTATAACCTGGGCTGGGCAACTATCGCTCTTAGATGGTTTAAGAGATGCAATGATTTTGTGGACTTCAGGAATGGTGACTTTTTTGAATGTGAGTTTATGTGAGGGGTGGGGGTAGGTGCTGGTGTGATGACTGTTAGTTGGGATCTTTTGTCAGCTATTTTGGCCTGCAGTCCTTTCATTTTATTGGAAAGGGCATTTTGAATGCTGGTGCACCAGGCTTTATCCTTAGTGCATGTATCTGACGGTGGGTTGGGGTTCTCTAGTTCTCTTAGGATGTTGAATTATTCTTTAGTACTGGAACTGGCTTGGGCTATTCTGTCATTATAGGTTTCTTTTTTGGCCTGGATTATCTTATTTTTGTAGATGGCAGTGATAATGGCAAGGTTAGTTTTGTTTTCAGGTGTAGGGGATGATTTCCAGCGTGATTCCCATTTTCTTTCTTCAGTACAGAGTGTTTTTAGCTCTGGAGTGAACCACGAGTTAAGATGGGCTTTGGGTTTGCTTTTTCATAGTTTTAGCGGGGCAATAGCATCAATGGCTTTAGTCATGGTCTCATTGTAAATGTTAGTTAGAGTGTTAGGATCATTGGTGTCTGGTAGGGCATTGAGTAGGGGGGGGCTACCAAAGGAACTAGAGCATCTGCTGTGATGTTACGTTTATTCCTTGTGAGGCAGGGGGGAGCAATAATGGGCTTTTTCTTTTCCAAGTTGTTGATATGCAATTCAAAGGTGATAAGGTGGTGGTCTGACCATACTAGTTGAGTCGGGTCTAGTAGGGTGATGGTGCAATTGAGAACCGCGACCCAGTCAAGTATCCTTCCTTTTTCGTGGGTGGGTTTGGTGCTAATTTGAGTATAGCCTTGTTCTAGTAGTGCAGAGGCTAGAGAAATGGCTTGTGGTTCGCTAGTGTCCTTATAGCCGAGGTTGAAATCTCCTTAAATGATATTTTGCGCCGTGAGTTTGGTGGTGTCGGCTGCTAGGGCTGTGATATCTTCTTCAAAGGACCCAGGGGGTCCTGGAGGCCTGTAAATTATGTGTAGTGTGATAGTGCTGTTAGGTGAGGTTTGGAACTTAACAGAGAGGAGTTCACATGATGCCAGCGACGTAGGGGTGGCAAGTCTTATATTGAGAGTGGCTTTAAAGATGATGACTATTCCTCCTCCGCGAGCCGTGGGTCTGTCTACACGGTGAATGGAGTAATTATCTGGGACGGCTAGGGCAATATAAGGGCCTGCTGCCTCATGCAGCCAAGTTTCTGTCATTACAAGGAAGTCAAGGTTATTGTTCACAATAATGTCGGCAATCTCAGTTGCGTGTGCTACCAATGACCCGACATTCAGTAATGCTCCCTTAGTGGGCTGTGTTTGTGGGTCCTTCGTTGGTAGACTGGGGCTAGTGTCCCCTAGTTTGTTCAGTGGGGCTGTATACCTTTTCTTATTGCGCCTGCGATTATTGTCAGTGCATCCAGGGCGATCTGAGCGTATGAGTTTATGGGTATATTCTACTGCTGAGAGCCTGCTGGACGGTAGTCTGCTGGTTAGTCTCTTGTTACGCTTAGAGATGTCAGGAGGGGAGCCGGTTGAGGCTATAGGCACAAGGGGCAACTTATCATGTGTAGTGCACATAGTGGAGGCTGGATGTAGTTTGGTTGTGATTGGTGTGGGGAAAGGGGGTAGTGTGGGAAGGAATGGTGTAGGGCAGGGGATAGGGTGGTGACGAGGACATCTCAGTCTACTTAATGTAGTGACCTCTAGTGCAGGGGGTGGCAGATGGTATAATGCAGAATGGGAACATAGTTAAAGTTAGCAGTGCCTGCATTCTGTTATGATAATGGACAACTTTAGCGTGAGCTTACTGATACTGGGTACTTTGCAAGGCACAAGTAAACTGCAACCTAGATTCGAAATTTAGCAGATAGGCATAATTAACATACAGTCAGCTGTTACCATTGATAGCAGTTAGGCGCTAAGCACAAATATACAGCTGGGTTAGACTAGGCTAAAATGCACGGAGTAGGTGCAAAATCGGCTGAGGCTTGATGAGCATTAGTTTGGGCTAATTCAAAAGCATAAACAGGGTACACCTAGATACAAATTTAACATTGTATGCCAGAATGGCGCTAATTCAAAAGCATAAACAGGGCACACCTAGATTCAGATTTAGCAGTGGAAGCCTTGCCAAGAAAGTCCACTTTCAGCTTCACCTCAGAGGTATTCATGATGACACTCTGCTCTCCTTCAAGCTCCCCCTCTATCTTCTCTTCCTCCTCTCTCATTCCTGACTGCTATTCAGGCACGGTGCTCGGCTAATGATCTCGGTCTTAATGCCAGTAAGACGGAGATCCTTCTCATTGGAACAGGGTCCCCTGCACCCTGCTTCCCACGCACTCTCTGGGTACCCTCCTTGGGTCCCCTGCCCTCACCATCTAGTGAGGCAAAAAACCTTGGTGTCATCTTTGAGTCCGCTCTCTCCTTCTCCCCTCACATTACGGACCTTGCCAAGAAGGTCCACTTTCAGCTTTACCTCCTAAGAGGTATTCTTCCCTTCTTTACATTACCCCAGAAACTCAATATGTCCAGAGCTCTGGTTCTCTTTAGGTTGGACTACTGCAATAGCCTCTTCCTCAATCTACCTATTTCCACACTTCGCCCCCTTCAAGTTATCCAGAATAGGACTGCAAAACTTCTCCTTGGCCTCAAGCCCAGGGACCACATCTCTCCAGCTCTTAAATCTATCTGGTGTCTGCAAGGATCAAATTCAAGACCCTCTGTATCATTCACAATGCCTTGGGGTTTGAGACCCCGCCCATCCATAAATGCCTCCCTGCTAGAGCCCTTCGGTCCTCTAGCTCAAGCTCTCTGCAGATCAGACGTGATTCCAAGCAGAGAGTGGGAGGTAGATCTCGGTCTTCGGCAGGTGCTTCCTTCTGAAATGGCCTCCCTGCCCTTCTCAGACTTGAGCCGGACTGACTTAAGTTTCAGAAGCTTCTCAAGACTACTTTTCTCTACCTACTTCCTCCTTCCCCTTCCTTGCTAAATGCCCCTGCCAGCCACTGTGACTGGTGGCCTGGTGCACTTATAAATCACATGGTGAACCAGGCCCTCCCTGACCCGTCTACACTAGCACCACCCTCCCTGTGTCTCTTCCCTGACCAGCCTGGTGGGTTGACCACCCCTACCCTCTATCGCACTTAGAGATGTCCCCCCCCATTCCCCCAGGCCCTAGCCCCCAAGCTCTTGCCTGCCCCCCCCCGCATCTATTCCTTTGCACTATTCTCCACCACTCCTCTACCCTCCCGGCTCTTCTTCCTGCACTTGCACGGTCCGATTGTCACAATGCCCAGTAGGACCGTTACTGTTGTTTTATGCTCCCCCACCCCCTTTGTTGCCTTGTGGCACCTAGAAACACTTTTCTGTTGTACAGTGCGCCTTATAAATGCCCAATAAATAAAATAAATGAATAAAATGTGGTGTGCTGATTTACACAGATGTTTAAAGTTTACATTTTATTAACAACTAGATAATAAATTTAAAGCATAGACGAGTTTCTGTTGAATTTGACTTTAGGTACGAAACACCTTTTTGCGGATTGGGAGGTTTGTGTGGTTGGTCATGGGTTTTTGGGGAGTGGATGGGGGAGCATTGATTTTTGGAGGGGGCATTGCTGCCTGTGCCCCAATCCCCAAAAACTGTTAATGTCCCTGACTCTCAGGGCTCACATGCTGCTCCATCTGTTGCTTTTTGCAGGCCACTAGCTCTTCTGGACTATACTGGAAATTGTTAATATCGATTAACCCTGGGGGGGCTCTCTGTCACATTCCTTAATTAACAGGGTTTTGAAAATATTTGAGCATTTTGGCGCGAGTCACTTTCATGAGGCACAGTCAACTATTAGTTATCGTATAGCGTACATAAGTATAGCGTACATAACGTGTTGTTACAAAGTACAAGACAGAAATTAAGAGGAGTCCCCCCCGAAACCAAATACCTCCACACCCCCCAAGATCACAGTTCCTCTATTCTTTCCATCTCGTAAACACTGGTCCGAGACCCATAATTCAATTGTCCGTAGTTCGAGTCAAGAGTTCACATAATGTCCAACAGGCAAATGTTTTGTGGGCATCATTGCAGCATAAGAATTGCTTCTCAAATATTACATCATTCCCCAATAACTCCTAAACATATCAAGCTCCCCCTGAATCCTTTATGTTATCCCTTCTATCGTTAATATTCCCCACAGTTTGTGAAACCAACTTATTATTGGGGGATCCTGATCAGTTTTTTGCAAGTACTAACCATGCAGCTATCAACATACACATTAACGCTTGCTTCATTGGTTCCAGAATTAGTCCTAGCTCAGACCCAAGCATATGTTACTTATTTTAAAACACAAAATGAAAGTTTTTTTTCAATGCATTTTATTAAAGTGCTTACTGTATTTTCTGCAACACAATTAGAAACTACATATTAACATTTGTAAGTCCAAACAGATACTACATTGATCAAATGGATCAGCAAGTAAAAGATCTCTTAAATTAGAAAAAGAAGGAGGCCAGGTATTAAAGGAGATGACAGTGTATGGCTATGTAGCATAAGAAATAAAATACCCCCTACCATACTTAATGTCTTGCAAGTGACTGAGGGGCTCTGCGACCAAATAGAGGAACAAGCCCCAATTATAACATATGGTAGAGGGTACTTTTTCACAGATAGAACACTTACTTTATCGACTTTGGATGAAGGACTCAGTCGGCTCTGCTTGATTCAAACTTGCAATAGGTTTCACACAGAAAGCGGAGGCAAGGGTTTAATTTGCTGCGCCATGTTAGAGACTCCAGTATTATACGCCAATGCCCTTTTTTTGTTAGAAGTATAACAGAGCAATAACAAAAGGGAAACATTGTTTAGGGGTAGAAGTGGAATTTCCGTTCGCAGCCTATGAGACAATGGGCCTCATTACGAGAGTGGCGGGCCGGAAACAAGGGTGCCGGTAAACTTACCAGCACCCTTGTTTCCGGACCACCACACTACAAGTCTGTCTGCAAGGGCCGCAGCGGCCACAGGTCTGACCCTGCCGGGTGAAACAACCCCTGCAGGCAGAGTCGTCACGGAAGCACCAGCACCGTTAGCAACAGTACTGGTGCTTCCGTCTCCCCACTCGCATGGAGTCCAACTCCACGGGAATGGCGAGTTACCGAATCTGCCGCCTGACTTCCCGCTCTGCCAGGCCTTGCAATGTCCCGGTGGCACTGGGAAGTCAGGCGGTAGATTCAGTGTTTCGGGTCGGCGGCAAACCGCTGGTGGCACCGGCGTGTTAAACTCGACTTCGTAATGAGGCCCAATGTTATTAATTCTTTGTAAATGTTGGAGTGAAAGGTTTCTGACGCTGCCAGACTTTGCAAATAAATCCCATAGAAAGCAGTCCACACAATGCCTCTATATTATTGGGGGAGCAGAACGAAGGCTATCCACAGGTGAGGAATCAAAGCAGTTCTAAGTGCCTGAGAATGTACTTCAGGCTCAATCCTTACTCAAACTGTTAGCAGAAACGTTTAATCATATATTACCGTCTTTTAAAAGATGCTCATATTTTCTTGTCTTTCAATTTCTTAAAGCTTGCATTTAAAAAGGGAAACTATAGGCCTCATTACGAGCAGTGCGGTAATGGTAAAAAGGGGTGTTTTGCAATACTACCGGTTTTACCCCTCTGCACAATTAGAGGTTTTACCTCCTATATGCCAAAAAAGGAAGGCTGTAAGTGGAGGTATTGCCTTCATTAACAATGCGGAAACAACCAGGTGGACTTGCCACATGCCGTCATTCTGCCTTCTGCCAACCGAGTCCAATGGCCCAAAAATGAGGAAGAATTACCATGACTGCATGCGATAACCGTAATTTTGTTTGGTGGTATTAACAAATGTCAATGCCCCAAACTCGTACCTGGGATGTGCTTTTGGTCATGAATAATGATTTTTAGAATGTAAAATAGGTGACATTGACGAATTGAGGATGTCTGTGATTTATTAGACAGACAGGGCCAGCAAGATAGTTTTTCTGCCAGTGTTTTCCTCAAAATTGATTACTATACGTGTCACCTAAATTTTAATTGATTAATTCACAAAATGTTGACATATACATACATGCATTTTCTATATTGACATATGTATTTATGTTTTGATTTTTCTACATAATTATAAATAGACCCAATTGGTCTTTTTTGAGCTTGTAACCGTAGGACCAATGGCCTACGTAATAAATTATGAAACTTTTAGTATAACAAAAATACTACCCACTGTGTGTACTCTTCTTTGAGATGATTTAATAACCCATGGAATAGGGCCCAGTTGTAGCAGAAACTGGGTCACTGAACTATATGATAAATGGTTCATCTGGGGGACCCCCCTATGTGTGCTAGCCAAACTCGTAATGCGGCTTTATATGTCAAATGTGATTTCACAAGGACTAATCAAATGTGTGTTTATTTAGAGCTTAGAGAATCTAAGAGAAGAGGATGTATGCCCCCATTCCACACAATCATAATTTCAGATAGTTATATTACACACAATGAAAGATGCTTTCACATGAATTAATAGACATTCAACCATCAGCAAAAACTAAGCAAGCACTGTCAAATCTAACAATGTTGTCTTTTGTCTAGGCAGGGAATAGTCATAAGCCGCGTACTGTCATAATGCCACTACTTGGCCACAAAATGGCAACAGCTGGAAAACTGTGCGAGTATCTGGGCATTTGATGTCAGGGGCTGCCAAATGCTTAGTTAGACACAAGCCAAAACGGTTGGCTTTGCCAATGATTGTTTCTGCAAGGACATCAGTGCAAGGAACAGATGTGAGGACACAGCTATAGCTTATAAATCAAGTGGTTGATAAAAACATTTGATTTCATAAGTAGCTCATTAATAACAGCAATTAATCCATTAACTCTCGGAAGACTGCTTACAAACAACACTGTCGGGCCCTATACACAAAAAGGTTTGAGGCTACTGTGTGATTGAAAAATAAAACATTTTGGGATCAGCAGGTCAGCAATAGTGGCTGCTTATAAGTGGCCCTATAGTGACACCTGATTGCCAAAACTAAAAAGGATATGTTCTGAAAAACAATAGAATGATCAGCTTTGACAATTCAAAACGAGATACTCACTTGCTAAAACTGAAGTTGACAGACTGGTCACTCAAAACCTCAAACTGTATAGGACGGTCCCCCATGCAGTACTTCCGGAAAAGCTCAAGGCAAGTGTGTAAAGCGCGCCGAGAGGGTTTGTTGTCATGAAAGAGATCCCCACCCAAAAGTAAAAAATCGACCTAAAGAGAGAAAAGATAAAATGCTTAGGTTACCTGCAGCACCTGTAGAACTCATCAGTTAATTGTTATATAGCATTCTCAAGAGAGTAGCGGAACAAAGTCGGGCAGTGAGCGTACAACAGGTAGGTGAGATAGGAGGCACAACTAAATCACATGCTCACCTTTAAAACGTCTAGTATACACCTAACGGTGGTCAAAATTTACTGTGCGATCAAATTAGAAGAAAACACATTGGGCCTCATTACGGGTCCGGCCGTAACCGTGCCGGTAAAACTGGCAGGTAAAACTGGCAGGTAGCCGCCGGACCCGTAAAAAGTTACTGGCGCCTGGCTTGCCGGTAACACCGGGGTATTACAACCCCGGCTGCCGGAAAGTCAGGCGCCGGTAATATGTTGATCACCATTCCCATCGAGCCCAAAAGACTATGAGAATGGGGACCACGGAAACACCGGCACTGGTAATAACGGTGCCAGTGCTACCGTGAAAGTCTGTGGGCAGGTTCTGGTCCACCCGGCTAGTCAGACTTGCCGGGCTGGAGGGCACCCGCCCTTTAGACTTGTACTTTGCCGGTCCGGAAACAACAGTGCCGGTAAGCTTACCGGCACCGTTGCTTCCGGACCGGCAAAGTTGTAATGAGGCCCACTGTGTCTAAGAAAATGTTTAATTTACATTTGAAATTGCTTTGAGTTAGAGAACACACCACCGTCAGGTGAGTAGAGCAGTAAGAGTTAAATATTAACAGTGTGTGGTGACTAAGAGCTATATGCAGAAAATGCTGCTTAAAGAATTAATACTATAAAGTGAGGAAAAAACAAGGATATGAAGCGAGTGGGCCATCATGTACATATAGCACGTAATTACATAAACATTCCTAACGAATCTATGGAATTTAGAATTGATCAATTTGCATTTCTTGTGGTAACTTGCAAGATCGGTTTATAATCTTTCTACGACTCCGATAATCACAATAGGTTCACAAAGATGTGGTCCCTGCAGTTGTTCAAAAGGCCAGGTAGTCCTTCAGTGCTTCTTTTATTGATGATATAACAGTGAAAGAGTGCAACAAGGACAGAAAAACAGTACACTAATAGCACTCAGGCTTGTGTTTTTTTTATAGCTTCAATAATAGTGTGATGATTTATACAGTGCACCCTACCTACCAGTTTGTTGCACTTTCAAAGTGCTGCAATAAACAGTGTCGCCATTATTACCAAGATTAAGGGCTGATTCTGCCCGACCAGAGAATCATACCCATGTTTGCGTCGGCTCCGAAAATAAGTGAATTTCACTTAGATATCCGCTCAGCTCATGGTTTCTGAAGGCTAGTGCCCACAGAGGAAGAGAGCATACCGAGTACCCCCTTCACATGGACCTCAGTGAATGAACATACATCTTATCCTAGAAATATGCCTGTATGGTGTATGCAATTAAGATGGCATGCCAGCCTACTACGTTATACAGCTGCTGACAACTTTCAGTGATCATTAGGGATGAAAAAGTTAAAATAATCCATTGCTTCAACAAAGTAATTTTGGCAAGTCTGAAAAGATCTACATGCAAATATTCAAACTGTGATAATGCTTCCCGTCTGGAAATAACTTGATGAATCGGCGACTTAAAGCTCCGACAATGTATTGATTTTCAGACACTAAACAGACTGCTATTAGCACGTTTGTTCCTGTTAGCAAGCAGACACCTACTTCAACAATAGTGATGTGCTCCCAGAAGGTATGACGCACAAACTTAATTAGTCTTATTCTGAAGATTAACGGGGTAATTCATAGAAATTCGCACAAAATTGGCGCACGCGGCTGGCGCACAGAGTTCCTGTGTGAATGTCTGTGCCAGCCGCGTGCGTTAAAATTGATTTCTGCGCACAGCGTATTCATGGATTTTAGCCTCCAAAAGTAGCCTTGGCGCAGAGACCCTGCAGCAGCGCCAGTTACGCCCCCAAGAACGCCCTCGCGCAAGGAAAAGCCATCAAAATCCCCAATCCAGCGCAAAGGGCTGCGCCAACCCTGGACCAGTTTACCGGACTGCCAAACAGCAAACGCCAAGCGGGGAACGCGTATTACGGGTTTCGCAGTAACTTCCACACGCGAAAGGGCCTGTGCGAGTGGTGTACGTGGATAATTGTTGTCCTCGTGAATTTATACACGCGATTGGCCTGGGTACGTGTATTCCAGGGGTGCGCGGGAAGTCTCGCACGCGATTGGCCTGGGTACGTGTATTCCAGGGGTGTGCGGAAAGTTTTACACGCGATTGGCCTGGGTACGTGTATTTCAGGGGTGCGCAGGAAGTTCTACAGGCGAATGGCCTGGGTACGTGTATTCCAGGGGTGCAGGGGAAGTTTCACACGCGAATGGCCTGGGTACGTGTATTTCAGGGGTGCGCGGTAAGTTTTACACGCGAATGGCCTGGGTATGTGTATTCCAGCGGTGCGCGGGAAGTCTCACACGCGATTAGTCTGGGTACGTGTATTTCAGGGGTGCGCGGGAAGTTTTACACGCGATTGGCCTGGGTACGTGTATTTCAGGGGTGCGCGGGAAGTTTCACACGCAATTGGCCTGGGTACGTGTATTTCAGGGGTGCGCGGGAAGTCTCACACGCGATTGGCCTGGGTACGTGTATTCCAGGGGTGTGCGGGAAGTTTTACACGCGATTGGCCTGGGTACGTGTATTTCAGGGGTGCGCAGGAAGTTCTACACGCGAATGGCCTGGGTACTTGTATTCCAGGGGTGCAGGGGGAAGTTTCACACGCGAATGGCCTGGGTACGTGTATTTCAGGGGTGCGCGGTAAGTTTTACACGCGAATGGCCTGGGTATGTGTATTCCAGCGGTGCGCGGGAAGTCTCACACGCGATTAGTCTGGGTACGTGCATTTCAGGGGTGCGCGGGAAGTTTTACACGCGATTGGCCTGGGTACGTGTATTTCAGGGGTGCGCGGGAAGTTTTACACGCAATTGGCCTGGGTACGTGTATTTCAGGGGTGCGCAGGAAGTTTTACATGCAATTGGCCTGGGTACGTGTATTTCAGGGGTGCGCGGGAAGTTCTACACGCGAATGGCCTGGGTACGTGTATTCCAGGGGTGCGCGGGAAGTCATACACTCGAATGGCCTGGGTACGTGTATTTCAGGGGTGCGCGGTAAGTTCTACACGTGAATGGCCTGGGTACGTGTATTCCAGGGGTGCGTGGGAAGTTTCACACGCGATTGGCCTGGGTACGTGTATTTCAGGGGTGAGCGGGAAGTCTCGCACGTGAATTGGCAGTGTGGGTCCTCCCAGGTGTCCCCTCTACCGCCTCCACGGCCCCTGCAGGCAGCCCACACCACAGGGGACTACTGTGCACCCCTGGTCATGTCCCGCAGGCAGCCCATCCACCATGGGCATGCCCCTGAGCCAAGCCACATGTCACGTTGCAATATGATCACCAACACATGTCTCCCAGCACCCCCACCCCCCGGTAGTCAGGGGCACCTTCCAGCAGGCCCCCACACATGTCTCCCAGCACCTCCACTCCCCAGCAGTCAGTGCCACCTGCCAGCAGGCCCCCACACATGTCTCCCAGCACCCCCAGCAGTCAGGGGCACCTGCCAGCAGGCCCCCACACATGTCTCCCAGCACCTCCACCCCCAGCAGTCAGGGGCACCTGCCAGCAGGCCCCCACACATGTCTCCCAGCACCCCCACCCCCCAGCAGTCAGAGGCACCTGCCAGCAGGCCCCCACTCATGTCCCCCTGCACCCCCACCCCCCAGCAGGCCCCCACACATGTCTCCGAGCACCCCCACCCCCCCCCAGCAGTCAGGGGCACCTGCCAGCAGGCCCCCACTCATGTCCCCCTGCACCCCCAGCCCCAGCAGTACAGGGTACCTGCCAGCAGGCCCCCACTCATGTCCCTCTGCCCCCAGCTCATGACGATCCTCAATCATGGCCCTTATGGCCAGCCTACCCAGCAGAAAGACCCCAACCAAGTATTGCATCCACCCACATATAAAAGGCAATTACATGATACAACCCCAATGTCAAGTATGTAAATGAACACATGTCCGTCACACACACACAATGGTTGCAAGTGAATGTGAAAACCCATATCTTGATCCTCATGAAACCAATGACATAATACCACACATCGAAGTATGAAGAAAAAAATGTATTAAACACAGCATGAATGTAATTAAAATCAAACAAACAACAATGGGAATAAAAAAAGGATAGCTGGATGTCCCTGAAAGAATGAAAAACAAGCAATCCTAATCCAAAGAAATCCAAAAGAAATGGTGTCCAAAGTCACAGTCCAACAAAGCAAATCCAAGGGAAAAAACAAAGTGAAAACCATTTCTCCATGGTGAAATTTTAAAAAAAGAAAGAGGAATCCAATGGTGAACTATATACAACAATCCAGGGTCCATGAGCCCAACTGAAGAAATGAAACCTATCAAAAATACTACCTATTAAAAAAATATATACAGAAACGTGGTGCATTGTCCAAGCGCAACCAAAATAAAGAAAAAACGAAAGGAAACTTCACACTAAAGAACTATTTACAAGGGCAGCGGGCTAGTCCGACGGCTCACTTCGGAATGTTCCGGGCCAGGGCATCATCAAACTCCTGCTCAATATCCTGGAGGCGGTCCTCTTCTATGGCCCCGAGGGTTCACAGGGACGACGACATGTTCTCCTCCAACGCCCTGCGAATCGCCTCGAGGCACTCGGCCCGCCTCAGGGCCCTCCGCATGGAGTTCTCCACCCTGACCATCGTGAGCCGTGCCTCTTTCGCCCGCTGCTGCTCCGCATCTATGGCGTGGCCCAACCGCTGCCACACGGAAGACATTTCCCATCCTGGGTCCTCCTGCCCCCCGGCCGATGCCTGCCCCTCCGATGTCGAAGGCCCCGAGCCATCATGGCTCCCACCTTGTTGCCACTGCTTCTGCTGTGCCTGTGCCCGTGCCCTGGCTCCTGCTGCCTGCACATCCTCCTGCGGCTGGGGTGCAGTTGTTGAGGTGGCCACCCCTGCTGGACGTCCGATTCTCGACTGTGGCAGGGATCTTTCCTCCACCAGCCTGGCCGCACAGTCAGAGGCAGCTCCACAGGGCACCCAGGTGATACATGGGTGGGAAGATGGCACGGAGGACGACTGGCACATAGGGGGTTCAGGTGAGGTGGGGGTCGAAACAAGTTCCAGTAAACAGAGGAATCCGGCCTGGCTGACCTGTCCCAGTAGGCTGACGTGGTCAACGAGCCATTCGAGATGACGTGCAGTCTCCTCATGAAAAGACTGCAGGTCACCTCGCATGGCCCGTTGACGCAACGCCACACCACCCAGGACAGGCTCAACCCGGTCCCGGATAGCCACATCCGCAGGCAGAGGAAGGCCAGTTGTCGTCAGCTCATCCCCTGCCTGAAAACGGGTCTGGACGTAGGCATCCCAACTGGTGCAGGATGATGCAGTCACAGGATCGGGGACAGGATTACACACAGGCACCTCCGCGGCGGCCTGTGCTGCCTCCTGTTCCTGCCCCTGCACTGCACCACTACCACCAGTGGAATCCCAACCTCCAGACCCCGTCTCTGTCCCTGGCACGGCCTCCTCCTCCACCAAACCCCCCCACCAACCTGGATGACTCTGTGCCAAATTCCTCCATCGGGCCCTGTGGGGTCTCAGCTGCCCCTTCTGCTGCCGAGGAGTCCAACTACGTCCCAGAGGAACAGATCCAAGGTGTGGGAGAACTGCCAGATTACGAGGCATTGTCCGGTGAGTGCACATGCATGTGTGTATGATCCATGTGTATGTTGTGTGTGTGAGGGGTTCTGATTGAGTGCAAGGTGAGGGTGTGTGTGTGTCTGAGTGGTTTGGGTCACCCATGTGCTTCATCCAAAACATTCTGCGCCCCTGGTTTTGGGTATTACAGTATCCCTTCTGCCCACAGTAGACATTTTTTTGCTACATCACGCCAGTTGCCCTTGAAGTGGCATCTTGCAACAACATTGTTCTGTATTTTTAAGTGTTCATTCAGGCTGATTGTTTCAATTCCCCCACTTTTACTACACATTTCTCAGCCCTATTGTCACATATGTTGCATGCCTATGGTACATGCCATCTGTGTGATGGCATGTGTCATGTATGTGGATTGGACATGCCACTCACAGGCCAATGTGTGATGGCACTGCTAGCCAGCATGCAGCTCATGTGTTGCTCTTCCATCTTGGTGTCATCAGTGTCTGCCATTTGCCTCCCCTTCAAACTCAGTGACAGTGCATGCATGGGAGGGTTAGAGTCATGTGGGACATGTGTCAATCAAGTACTGGTTCTGTAGCCTGTCAGGCCTAATTGTGTGCCATGGTGCTAATGTCTGTCCATTTTTTGTCTTTCATGTTTTTGCAGGGGATGACGCACTTGATACTGTTGAGGCTGAGGAGATGGTGCAGACCCAGGAGGGATCTCGGGCACGACCGGGCACCAGTGGGGGACGTGGTGTGGTGGTGAACCCTCTCTTGCTGCAGACCATTCTCTCGAGGGGGGGCTCTGGGTGCACCTCCCCAGACCTCTATTCAGGTGTTGATTTGGATGATGAGACCTATGTGCCGTCGCAGGTAAGTGTTTCTGGAAGGGATTCTGTTCTGCCCTACCCACCTGCACCAGGGGTAGAGTCCACTATGGGAATGTCAGTGTTGGTAGGTCCGCCTTTGGTGGTTACGGATGCAGGGCCACACTCCGCAACATCTGATCCGGTTCCTGGGCCAGCAGATCAGAGGGGAAATGCAGTCCTGCAGCCTCAGGCAGTGCCGACACAGCAAGGCGCAGTTTGCCTTGCCCCAGACAGCTGTGGTGCCCACCAACGCGGTGGCCATACGCCACCAGGCAATACTGCATGGGAGCAATCCATATACGGTATGGCAAACCAACAGGCAGCATCATCTAAGATGATGGCTCAAGCAATGGAGAGGGTGGCAACTTCCATTGTCCCCCCGGAAAGGCAGATGGAGCAACTACAGCAGGCAACAGACTCCATTTGCCAATCACTCAGGGAGGACATGTTGGCGTCCAACAGGGACAGACGGGCGGCCCTGGACACTCTGCGGGAAGCCATTTCTATGGAGTCCCGGGGCCACAACGAAGCCCTGAGGGTAGAAGTCCTCAGGCAGACTCTTGTTGACCTTGAGGCTTCCACTAACACGAGGACAGAACAGCAGCTGGAGCGGCTCACACGTACGCTCTCAGCTGAGATGCAGGAAACTCGGGAGGAGGTCCAGGCATCACGTCAGGTGGTGCATGGGGATCTCCGCACTATAATCCTCCAGAACGAGACCTTCCACATCCGCATGCTTGCTGCCATGGAAGACCAGACTATGGCTTTGCGTGGGCTGCCTCCCATAGCACCACCACCTCCTGTGGCGGCAGCAGCACAGGGTGAGGAGAGCGACCACAGCAAATCTGAATCTCCCACGATAGCGTAGCCATGCAGGCCATGAGCCCATGGAGGTGATTTTTTCCCAACATCCACACAGGTGGCTGTTGGTGTGCACCCTGTCCTCGGATCTCCTGGGTGGCCTCCCCCACCCACCCTGGCCCCCACATGGCCATTTTTGATTTTTGATTTTTGTTACAGTGTGTTGCCTTGTGTGGCTCCCATGGGCATCCACTGTATTCCGTCTGGGCACATGCAGGCTTGTCCTGAGTTTGGGTTAGATGCTTGGGTTCGTGAGACACACACCCCTCCTGCTTCCCGTTTCCATGGGCTTGCAAAGGGTGTGCCCAAGTGACAGTGACTTACACAGTGACGATGGACTCCCGTGGCATGTGTGGGCAGTCTGTAGTCAATACGGTGTATACATTCCTAGTGCATATTGTTGTTGTATTGTACACTGCATGTTGTATTGATGTGTGCTTGTGCATCCATGTCTCCCTTCCTAATTTGCAGGTTCATTCCTCATGTCTTCACAAGGCCGTCTACTTTGGAGATGGAGTTCATGTTGTAAGCAGTGCACTTGCAGATTTGCGTGGCACCAACGCTCTACAATTGGAAGTGGTCGATGTGCTGGCATAATCAGGTTGTAAGACTACGTATCCTTTAACTTGGTACTGTCATGTTTATGCTATGTTTGGGGTTGGGTAGCTGCATTGTATTGTGGTAAGTATTTGGTCATGTGTGTTGTTAGTTGTACATTAATGGGAGCATATTGTGTGTGGCCAGTTTCCATTAGGGACACTGTACTTTGTGACACTTGTGTCATGTTTTGGGGATTACTTTGTTTGCTCTCACATAGCATGACATGCCATGGTGTGTTGGGTGGCGGTGCTGGGGAGGGGTTGGGTGACATGGCACTGTTGTCATGTTGTATCTTGCAAGGGGGTAATGATTTTAACAGCATAGAAGTGTGTCTTTTGATGACACAGCATTGGTGGTGTTTGTGTTGGTAGGGATGCACACAATGGAACACTTCCAGGTGAACAATCTCAGGCTGGTATGGTTGTGACAGTTGACTGTCACTTGACTCATCAACATTGATTGTCAGCTGGTATGTGCCAGGGCTGTGTGCACTCAACAGGGGTGTGATTTTAGGTGAAGTAATTAGCCACCAGCTGCGTACGGGCTGCCTCACCCCGTGCCCTTTCCCCTCCCATGCGCAGCGGGCATGCATGTGGTTGGGGATGTGGGGGCACCACCATGTCCACGGCCAGGCCCCAGCGTGTTGCAACGTTGTGCAGGACACATGCTGCCACTATGAGCCTGCACACTACTGGGGGAGCGTAGAACAGCAGTCCGCTAGAACGGTCAAGAGAGCGAAAGCGTGACTTGAGCACTCCGAATGTGCGCTCCACTATGCCCCGGGTTGCAATGTGGGCTGTGTTGTATCTTTCCTGGGGTGGCGTGGTGGGGTTCCAAATTAGCGTCATCATGTGGGTGCTCAGAGGGTAGGCACTGTCCCCTGGTGAGGTGGTGATGGGTATCATTAGTGGGGTAGTGACATTACTCAGTATCTGACATGCATGCATGTGCAGTGGCATTTATACTCGCCAAGCAGCCATGTATCGCCATGCCGTCCAGCTTCTAGGTCCCGGTTTAGGGTTGACATTCTGTAAATGAAAATGTCGTGGGTGGAGTCTGGATAGTTGGCATATACTGAGGTGATGATTCCCTTGGCATCACATACTACCTGGACGTTGATGGAATGCCAGTGCTTGCGGTTTCTATAGATGTGCTCAGATGCCCTGGGGGGACGTAGAGCCACATGGGTGCAATCAATGGCACCTAGCACTTTGGGGAATTGTGCCACCCCGTAGAAATCCTGGGCGGCAGCCTGCCTTTCTGCAGGTGTTCTGGACAGGTATATGTGCCTGCGGACTGATGGGCGTGCAGTGATGATGGCCAAGACCTGGTGTAGGCAGCGTGACTGCGTGGCCTGTGACACCCCCCCCCCTACTATGGCACTTGTCCGCTGAAATGATCCAGTGGCCAAGAAGTGCAGTACATTAAGGACCTTCTCGAGGGGGCTGAGTGCTTGGGAGCACAGGGTGGGTGATGTGAGGTCATCCTCCCACTCACTGACCAGGTCGAGTATTATGTGAGGTGGAAACCTGTACCTCCCATACACCTGGTCATCAGGCATCCCCAAAAAGGGTGGTTCTGGGTGTAAAAATTCTGGCCCGGACTATCCTCCTCCTCCTCCTGCGGTATCCCACGGCCACTGCTGCTATGAACGGTATATTCATCCTGGCGTCTGAGCTTGTTTGTTGTTTGCGCGCACTTTTATGCTGCGCATCCTGCTGGCGTACGTGTTTCCGGATTGGCGCGTCTTTTTTGGCGCATGCCTTAGCCCCGTTCGATTCCATGAATACGTGTTGTAGGCGAGCGTGTAGGACTTCCCACGCACCCCAGTAATACACGTACCCCGGTCACCCATGCCCACTCGCGTGTGAAACTTCACGTGCACCCCAGTAATACATGTACCCTGCTCGCCCAGGGCCAATCGCGTTTGAAACTTCCCGCACACCCCTGAAATACACGTACCCAGGCCAATCGTGTGTTAAACTTCCCGCGCACCCCTTGAACACACATACCCAGGCCAATCGCGTGTAGAACTTCCCGCGCACCCCTGAAATACACGTACCCCGCTCACCCAGGCCCAATCGCGTGTGAAACATCCCGCGAACCACAGATTTACACATACCCCGCTCGCCCAAGGCCTATCGCGTGTGATACTTCACACGAACCCCTGAAATACACGTACCCCGCTTGCCCAAGGACTATCGCGTGTGAAACTTCACGCAAACCCCTGATATACACGTACCCCGCTCCCCCAGGGCCAATCGCGTGTCGAACTTCCCGCGTACCCCTGAAATACACGCACATGCTATTTTTCACGCAGCAGGTGTCCGTGTTTGTCGCATACCCCTTTGCACGTCCTAGGGGGTCACAGTATGGGACATTCATCAGAGCTGCATATACGTGCTTTTGTTAGTGCACATTTTGGCGCACATTTTTTTCCTGCGCAGGAACGCTACCGCCTGCCTTCGTGTGGCAGACGGGTTTGGGTCTGTGCGCGTCTTTGCCCGTGTGCTGGTTTTCCCTATTCGATTCCATGAATACGTGTTGTAGGCGAGCGTGTGGGCGTTCCGCGCACTTGCCTCCTGTACTTCCCCCGTGACGCCCACATTTTCACGCGTTGTTCCCCATTCCGAGTGTTGCGCCCTGTGTTCCGCCTACTTTTGTTATGTGCGCGGCGCTATGTGCGCTTTCGCTGTGGCCTTAGCGCACGCCGTTAGATGACCTGTGCGCCGACGTGCGCCGCACACTTTTTCAGCGCACATCCCAGATTTTACTCGCGCACGGACTTCCATGAATCGATGTGCGCTGGTTTCCCTGCGATATTCGCACTTGCACTGCGATTTTCAGACTTTCACTGCGAATCGCACGTTTTCGGAGGCTTGCGCCGAAATTTTCAGCGCACATTCATTCCATGAATCGGCCTGAAAGTGCACTTTTGGCCCCAGACGAGAAGAGCGTCTGCAGCGTACATGAAGAAAAAATACTCTAATGTTGTGCAAGATGTGTCCTATGTGGTGCATTAACTCATGCCACATGAAATAAAGGTCCAAACATATTCTAGTTAAAAAAAATGTTAAAAAAACAGGGGTTAATATAACAAACACCATTGGGATCTAGGGGTTTATCTATAACAGAACATTCCTCCCGGTAATGATCCATTGTCAGGATCGGTCAAAGACTAAGGTACCAGGGTCCACTTTCTCAACACGTTCTCAGGGATATAGCGCCCGCCGCTTTTTTGGTCAGCTACAGCCACATGGACATAGCTCCCAACCACTTCTCTGCCGCTCTTCTGCTTCACAGGGATATAGTGCCTAGCACAGCATTTGTAATGCAGACGTAAGGCTAATGCCTGCCCCACTTCTTCATGATCTGAGGTTAGACTGTATGGAATCATTGATTAACTTCCCTCACCCATGCCAAACTTCAACTACCACCTTAAAGACACCTGATAAGAGTGCTGTTACGCACACAGCAAGATGGCCGCATCTTGAGAACGCTCCGGCTGCCGAATCTAATATCCTGTGGTGCATATCCTTCCAACCCAGCATTCGAGGTGGCAAAGACACTAGTAGTCTTCCGTGGCTGGCCATGCACAAAGTGTTCCATCCCTAGTGGCCGCATGATAGGAAAAACAGAGTGAGACACTGGGGAGGCCTGCCCGAACATCTGACCTAATGGACACCACCAGGGGAGGAGCTGTGGCGCAGGGTGCTCAGCACGTACAAGAACATCAAGTCAGGGACTGCAGAGTCTCACACATACCGTGCCGGAACACTGCACCTGGGTCCCCGATCTCCTCAGTGTGCCCATAAAGTCTGCCATGCTTGTCCACTCTGGGACGGCGACCTCCAGGTAAGTGGCACCCAGAATTGGTGGCAAGGGCAATGGGACGTCGGGGTCAGAGGTGAGTGTGCCGGCCGCAATGACAATAGCTCTCCCTACCGCACCAACATGGCCCATAGGCCTACTATACTATATTGTGCTGATGATACAATTGGGAACCACATCTCCCCCATCGCGAGGAACGAGACAGGAATGCCCCATATTTCCACTCCTATTTCACCTAGCCATAGAGCCACTGGCTTGCTATATTTGAGAATTTCATAGGCACAGGAGGAACAAAATCTACTAGCAGATTAGCATTATTTCACTGTACACAAATGATATGCTCCTGTATGTCAAGGAACTTAAGCGAATCCTACCAGCGATATGGCGCCCTATCGGGATTGAAAATCAGTTGAGAGAATTCAGAGATACTGCCACTGACACCCGGTACCACACAGGAGGATACTCTGGCCAACCTCAAATGTTGTGATATCGATAGACGTTGCCACACAATATGTCTCACGACTGCACCACTGGAGCACCCACTGTGGAATATTTGGGACTGATTCTTCACCTTAATCTGCCACTGACAATTCCTATTCATAATTTTGTTCTTTCCATTTGCAAGACTTTGGTGCTTCCTTATTTAATTTCACAAACTACATATCTCATAGTGCACCTTGTGGCAGTTCTCATTCCCTGGCTGTTTCTACGCAGCAGTCTTGGAACCGTGATCCCGAGAGCCCTTAGCGATCAGTGCTGCTTTTGCTTTCCCAGAACCGGAGAGGGAGAAGGCAGACTGCAGCTGGTGAGCCTGCTTCTTCTCAGGGCAGGTCAGTGTTTGGGTCAGCTGCCTGCAGGAGCACAGGGCTCTTGCATGGAGTTCGCTTTCAGATCCTTGTGCTTTGATCCTTGGATTTCTGCAATGTATTTTTCTTCCAGAACCTGCTCAGGTTCCAATGCCCTGTGCTCTCTGCCTTGCAGACCTGCTACTCAATATTCACCCCCTTGCCTTCTGCCCTGCACCTCTGTGCTTCCTGCACTGCAGCCCTGCTCCCCTGCTTGCAGTTCCCGTTCCCTGTCTTCAGCCCCTTGCTCTGGAACACCAATTATCTTGTTCCCTGCATGCAGTTCCTTGTTCTGTGCCCATAGTCTGTGTTACCTGGCTTTAGCTTCCTAGATTTCAGTCCGTAGTTTCCTTGTTATCTGTCTGTAGTCCTGCCCTTGTTATTGCAGTCCATAGTTACAGTTCCTCGTTACTAGTCTGCAGTTCAGTCCTTGCTCTCCTAGTCCAGAGTTTCGGTCCTGAGTTTTCTTGTTCCTGGTCTACGTTTCAGTCTGCTGTTCGTTGATTCTGGTCCTTAGTTTATAGTCTGCAGTTCCAGTCAACTGTACCCTTTCACTTAGATTCTTTTCTTCTTGCTTTTCCTCTTTCTCTCTGTTCCGTCCTGAACCATGGCCACTTTGACTTCCTATTTCTTTCCTGCATACTTCTGTTCTTGTCCTCACTCGTGTTTGTGTAAATCCTTTGTTCAGAGTTTGGCTGCTGGGTTTCCCCAGCAGGCAGGCAATCTCTGTCCCTTTCCTATCCAGACCGCTATGCTGTGAGGAATCAGAAATGTGAGGCAGACAACTTGGTAAAGGTTTTTCACAAGAAGCCATTTTATGAACTCATAAGCGTTTGACAAATGCCTCACTATACCCCTAACCTAACAAGGATTTCCCTGCCTGAAAGGAAATTAAAGGAAAACACTAATAAAAGGAATCTGTCCCTCACACTTGTACATACATCAAAATCCTAAAGGTAATCAATAGCAATTCAAATGCAAAGAAATAACAGTTATATGCAACTTAAACCTAATAACTGTATATCCTTGTAACCTGTAGATCCCATTCCTCGAGATTCAATGCAGGAATTTCAATCAGACGTTCAAATAAGAAAGTTCCTTTTTTGTAACCAAGTTTTGATCATAGAGCTCACCTTGCTCCAATCCAAAAGTCTTTCACCTGGACTTTTAACAAACGTTCCATCAGCTGAAAAGTATTTATTTTTATTTTTTTTTATTTGTATATAATCATTTTAGATTTTTACAAGGACGTTACCATAGGTAGAGAAAAGAAAATCTTGAAGTTTAGCGGCTTCTACTATTCGGAACTAGAAGGTAGTAGAGAAGGCGCTAGAAGTAGATGAAGTGGAAGGATCCTCTATTCGCATGTGTTTTCAGCTGGAAGTTGTTTGGTCTTCTCCATAGCGATGGTCAGGAGTTTAGCCGTCGCTATTGACCATCTGGTATGGGCGCCTGTGATGCGTCTTTATCTCTTCACATGTAACAATAAAACATTCAACATAACTTCACCTCAGGAAAACAAAAATATACTTTCACAGTTCTTCTGTATCAATAATAATGCTTTGTCAGGATGATTCTACAACCATTTGGTGAACACTTTAGTGGTCTTGCCACTTCTTCACAACCTTCAACCACAATTTTTCATCAACAATGATTTCTTCCTGGTCCAGTAACCTGTCAGGACTACCACTAGAAAATCTGTGTTCTGGTATACTCGCCTGCCAGAAAAAAACACTCCTAACACTACTACAAGTGTTCTGTGGTAAGGTTTACTTCAAGCCTTTTTAGGAAAAGACTAACTTTCAACAACATCAAAATTCACAACTTCTTCTGGGAACACATGATTCACATTGGTGCCATTTGTTCCACTGTTGTATTTGCCCTATGCAATGCAGGTTATACTTCTTTCCTCCTGGATACCTTCTACCAGAAGGGCTTCTCTCCTGCCACTCTTGGTTTCTCACTTTCACATGAAATAACTGCTGACAATGTTCTTTGATCACACTTGCCCCACTTTGGATTCAGCAATTGCGTGTTGATGTCTTGTTCAACAATTGCCTCTTTCTCACTCTGGCAAAAATGGTTATAATCTCTCTGTGAAAATATTCTCTCGTTAATTGGCCAATAAGGTTTATATGCTTTGTAAAATATTGCCCCCTCTTTACTTTGGCAATGCTGGTTATGGCTAACTGATTCCAGTATTATCCCCTCTTTGTCTTGGCAACAATAGGAGCGTTGATGATAATGATTATAACCTTTCTTTATAAAGTTCTTATGCCGCCAATGGAATTTCTTTATGTTAGTTTGGTTTTCAAAAAATGTATCTTCCTTTCCTCTCCTTATCCCAGAAGCTCACTGTCTCTAGAGCTCTGGTTCGCTCTAGGCTGGACTATTCTAACAGCCTCTTTCTAAATCTGCCTGCTTCTACTCTCCGCCCTCTGCAACTCATCCAGAACAGGACTGCGAAACTTGTCCTTGGCCTCAAGCCCAGGGGTCGTTTCTCTCTATGACAGAAATCTCTGCATTGGCTCCCAGTGGCTGCGAGGATTAAGTTCAAAACCCTCTGCATTGTCCACAAGGCCTTCTGTGGCCTGGTGCCTCAATACCTTCAACTCTCTCTTCCTAAATACCTACCGTCTCAAGCTCTTCGCTCATCCGCCTCCAACTCCCTCAAGGTCCGTCGCTTCTCCAAGCAGTTGGTGGTAGATCTCCTTCTTCAGCTGGGGCCTCCCTCTGGAAAAGCCTCCCTGAAGATTGAGGAGAATCCTCTCCGGGTTCCGGTAGCACCTCAAAGCCTTTCTCTTCGCTTCTGCTTTTTCTCTTCCTCTCCTCTGCTGACTTCCTGGCTGAAACTTAAACTGCACTGGTTACCTGACCACCCTCTGATCTCGGTCCCAGGTCATCCTCCTCCGCCAGTCGCACACCTGCACTGCCTTCCTGGCAATCCCTGGACTTGGGGACTGTTTTCTGTTTCCCACAGTCCCACTACCAACACTTGACACCTGTTGTCTGCACTTACCCTTGCACTTGCCACCTGCTGGCCGTACTTTTACTTATTGTTATTTATTCTTTTATCCCATGTACTGCACTTTTCTCTACCCCTTCCCCCTTCCCATGCACTTGCGTGATCTGAATGACACCTGGCCTAGGTTAGTTTTCGGTCTTCCCTTTGTTCCCCCTCCCTTGCCTCGTCGCACGTGGAAACATTTGTGTATAGGCGTGTTATAAATGCCATATATCATATCATATTAATGGCCAGCGGTCAATCACGGAGCACACTGGGATTACGGGTCAATGGTAAACTCGCTGGTGTAGTAGGCAAGCACGTCTGCTCAGTCCGCTGCAACTCTTCAGTTTGCTACTGCTGCTGCCTCTCAAACGGCAGTCTGCTTTTCAGATTTCCCGTGGCTCACACAGACCTCAGTTATGCTTCTACTGCTGCCTCTTGCACAGTAGTCTTCTTTGGGTTTCCAATGGCCCGTGCTGACCAGTAAAGGAGCTTTTCTTGCTCCCAATGTCCTCCGGTGCTCGCCAGCCACTGGGACACTGTGTACAATTAGGAGAGCCTCTCTCTCCAGGTGGGAAGCCTGTTACCACACCGCTTCCTGCTGCGCAGCCTCTGCAGTTAAGGTCATCAGGCTTGGAGTGTTATTACTGTTAGGGAACTGCGTAAATATGAGTAAGCTGTTGTAGAATTAAATCAAGTTATAGCTCACACATCGCTCACCTTGGCAATCGATGACTCCAACTGGAAGGGTTAAAGCAGCTGTGAAGATTTCCCAGTGACAGCCCTGGCCACTCAGCCCAGGGTAATGTAACCCAGGAGAGCGGGTAGGACTCCCAGGGAAACTCTCAATGGGAAGAAAACCCTGGACGAAATCCCAGCTCGTGTAGATCAGGTTTTATGATGGAAGGTAGGACATCTCAGACAGGAACCCCCGGGAATCACACTAGACACCTTGTCTGCAGGAATGAGAAGTGAAGAAATTGGGAACAGGTTAGAGGAGGGTTCATAGAAGGGAAAGGAAAGAGATATCAATGGGAACACTCTCACCCAAAAAGGACTGGAGAACAGTTCGGATCTGGACCCTGGCTGAATAGGACAGCTTAGCGCGAGAGTCGGAAGAGTCTGGAAGGATAACAGAAGATGAGGACCTGGTAGAATATTCAAGGGAATCCTAGAGAAAGGGAACTTACTCAGAAGGGGATCTGTCTGGAATGGGAGACAAATAAGATGGATTCGCGAAGCCGGTGGAGAAGGAAACCAGCAAAGGCTGAGAGGAGGATCTGACGAGAGAAAGTAACACAGGGTAAGTAGGAGCCGCAATCAAACAGAGAGAAATGAGAGCATGAAGAGAAAGTTTTCAGAAGCGAACTCACGGAGCGTCAAAAGCAGAAGCGACGCGAAGCACTGGTCGCTTCGTTTCCGGATAAAGGATCACGTGATCGGTCGTCCGCACGTCAAGGGAGCGTGCAACCACTAGACCGCTGCCAGCAGGTCGGGAAAATTCACCAGCTTCCATCTTAGAAACGTTAGGAATCAGGACGCCGCACAAGCGGGTCCGTGCCCATAAAGACCACTTGCCGCGATGTGTAACATGGAGACC
Source organism: Ambystoma mexicanum (assembly GCF_040938575.1). Classification (NCBI taxonomy): domain Eukaryota; kingdom Metazoa; phylum Chordata; class Amphibia; order Caudata; family Ambystomatidae; genus Ambystoma; species Ambystoma mexicanum. The sequence goes on along the minus strand of NC_090941.1, from coordinate 844,245,805 downwards.
CTCACAGGACCAACATCTGCATCACAAGTAGCAGCGGTTCCGGCGTCTCCTTTCTCCTTACACTGCAACTGTTGCGGACAGCTTCTACAACAACTCCTTCCACTTCTAATGGCTGGCACCTGAGGGGGCCCTATTTATTCAAAATGTCTCACTCAGGTGTGGGTCATTAGAACCACTAGACTACATCTTGCAATTCAGTGCCTCAGAGTCCCTCTTCCTCATCCCAGTACTAAGTCCCCAATGTTCTGATTATCTTCTCCTTCAGAGGTTTCAATTCCACAATAGGCCATTAGGATAGTAGGATCTCTGGGGGAATTAGCAAAGGGGTTTTCACATTTTTCCTGACCAGATTCCCTCCTTCATGTGATCCTCCCTCAGAACACGATCCCCAGGGTCAGGATGCATCTACCTTTCCCTACTCACATGAGAAGGGTCCCAGGCCAGGGTTTCAGGTATAATCGCCTCACAGTAATCACAATGCGTACTATTTGGCAGCACAAGTTCAGTATGTAACATGGTGATTGTCATTGACGACGGAATTTTCCCATGTTGGGATAGTGTCATGCCTGCTAGGCCCTCGCACGTCCGGGTTCAGCACCCTACATCTACAGCCCAGAGATCAGCCAGACCATTTTATACTCGGTGGCGACTCTGGGGAAAGATTCCTGGTAAACGCCGTCATTTCCGCTAAAACATGGCGAACTTCTTTGTCAAACACGCTGCTCACATTATCAGTCCGCTCGATAAGTATGCGTGAGTATCACATGACTGGACGTCAACGCGCTACTCACGCATTTTACGTCAGCTGACTCTTATTTAAACGGAAGTCTCCCGCTATTCGGCGCTTCTGATCGTTGTTTCTTGGATCTTCGTTCCGGAGCCTGGTTCTACTTTGCTTCTAAGCAGCTTCCAATCTGCTTACGCTTGCTAGCCGGATCCACGCTGCTATTTCTGGTGGTTCCTAAACTGCCTTCCTTTCTGCTAGCTGGATCCGCGCTGTTGTTCTTCTGGTCTCCTGTTTCATCCCAAAGGTCGTAGCCAGTCTCAGTCAATTGTGGACATTCATGTTCTAGGATTACCTCCTCATCCAAATCCTCATATTATTTCTACTTTCAAGAACTGTGCACTGAACTTTATGGACGCTATCCGGTGTGCACCGACCCGTCCCTTGTGCGGCCCTCGTTCCGTTCGGGTTAGTCTCCTTACTAACCTCCCCTTTTCCTTCGCTGGTTTTTATTTTGGATATTCTTCCTGGAACTCAATTTCATCCTCCAGTCCACACAACTACAGGTTAGTGCATATCCTTAATCTGACACATACATTGAATTAGGTTAAAATTGAATAGTGATTAAAACATATTATTCTTATCCTACAGACTGGTGAATCCATCCAATATCTGGACCTTTCCACTAATTACTCTTTCAGGCGGTGCTTGTTAATTATAGTCTGAGAGTGGCATTGGTTGGAAGGTTTCTATCATCAAATTCTTCTCCTTAGAAGACACTCAGAATAGTCAATCGGGAGAAGCTCTACAGGAACTCAACTTGTATCCTTTACATCAGAGTATCCTTTTTTGGTGTCGTTCTAATTATATTCAGTAACCACAATATTCTGTAATCTGAATCTTAACAGAATCAGAAGCCTTAAAAGATGGAGGGTACCGATCCCTTACAAGTCCTCACACAACTCATAGCTGATTTAAGACATGAGATGATATCTGCTCAGGATACCCTCTGTCATCGTATGGACGTTATGCAGGACGCCATACGATCTGCACCACAGGGAGCGACAGGTGGAGAACCAGTGGCTTCCGGTTCGGGCTTTCCTCCTCCCTCCAGGGAGTTACAGGTCTTGATGCCTACACAGTTTCCCTTGGCTCCGCCCGAGAGGTTTATGGGGGATCCTAAATGCTATCGTACCTTCATAAACCAATGTCGTCTGCACTTTCTCTGTAGACCCAGCTCCTTTCCGGATTTGACTACTAAAGCGGCTTTTGTGCTGTCTCATTTAGGTGGTTCTGCCGCAGCCTGGGCCAATCCGTTATTAGAGTCAAACAGTCCTTTACTTTATGACTGTGACGCACTACTATCTGCCATGAGTAAGGTATTCGATATGCGCTATGCTAACCAGGCGACATATTTAGAGCTTTTAAATATACAACAGGGTAACCAGACACTCTTGACCTATCTTGCTCGCTTCAATCAACTTGCGGCAGAGACCCAATGGCCTGAAGACAAGAAAACGGCAGTGTTTTACAAAGGACTAACAGAAGAACTAAAAGACGCTTTGTCAACAGTTCCTGTGGTTCCTGCTGGCTATTCAGAATTTTTGGATTTAGTCCTCCAGATCGATGCACGACGATCTGCAAGAAAAGGGGAGAAAAAAATCCTTTACGTCAACTTTTGGTCACCCTGGTGTGTCTCAAACTATTCCTAGTGAACCTGAACCCATGCAGATTGGCGTTATACGTGGACGTTTGTCATCCGCGGAACGCGAGAACCGCCATAGGAACAATCTGTGTATGTATTGCGGTTCCGCTGAGCATCTATTGGCTTCTTGCCCTAAAAAACCATTCAAGAAAGCGGGAAACGCCAAAGCTCGGCACTAGCAGGGGTTCCTTTGCCGAGTACCAAACAGGACTCCGCTTTATATGTCGCCTCCTCCATAGAGATAGCAGTTTCTTTGGAATTCAACGGAACCATCGTTTGTTCAAAAGCAATGTTGGACTCCGGTGCTTCTAACAAGTACATAGACAACACGTTCGCTGCACAATCAGGTATTCCCATTGTTACTAAAGCAGTACCCGAAGCTGTTAATACAGTTGATGGGTCAGCTTTGTCCTCTGGTTTGGTAAAGGAAGAAACCGTTCCTATTAAGGTAACTCTGCCTGATGGTCACACTGAATACCTGGTCTTCGACGTGATAGCTGCTCCTCAGTACCCATTGATTTTGGGTTTATCGTGGCTCAGATTGCATAACCCTCATGTTGATTGGGTAACCGGTCACATTCAATATCCATCGGCCTATTGCAATAAAAACTGTTTTTTGGAGTCGAATGTGGTGTCCACTCCTGTGTTGGCCTTCCTTGACAATTCTCCCAGTATTGGGGCACTCCGCTCTAACACCGTCCTAGTGCCTTCTGAATACAATGCGTATTCCGATGTTTTTGATAAGGGTAAAGCAGAGGTATTGCCACCACATCGACAATACGACTGTCCCATTGCCTTAATGGAGGGTGCCAAGATACCGACTGGACGGGTTTATTCACTTACTCCAAAGGAAGATGCAGTCCTGAAAGAATACATTGACAATGCTCTCGCCAATGGTTTTATTCGCCCTTCTCAATCCCCGGCGGCATCTCCTTTGTTCTTCGTCCCAAAAAAGGAGGGGGACCTCAGGCCTTGCATTGATTATAGGGCTCTCAATGCCATAACTACTAAGAACCAGTACCCATTACCTCTAATCAATGTCCTTCTGGACCAATTGGGTGCTTCTGTCATCTTTACCAAGCTGGATTTGCGGGGAGCATACAATCTTGTGCGTATTCGACAAGGCGACGAATGGAAGACCGCCTTTAAGACCCGGTACGGTCTTTTCGAATACCTCGTTATGCCATTTGGCCTGTGCAACGCCCCCGCAACCTTCCAATACTTTATGAATGATATTTTCAGTGATTACATCGATCAGTTTGTAGTTATTTATCTTGACGACATACTGATATATTCAACCTCCATCCAGGATCACATTACACATGTCATCAAGGTTCTCCAAAGATTGAGAGAAAACCATCTATTTGTAAAAACAGAAAAATGCATTTTTCACACTTCTGAGGTCGAGTTCCTGGGTTACGATATCACCAGTCAGGGAGTTAGAATGAGCCAGTCCAAAGTCAAGGCCATTCTAGACTGGCCTGTACCCGCCTCTGTCAAATCCTTACAGTCATTTCTTGGTTTTGCGAATTTTTATAGGCGGTTTATACATGACTTCTCTAAGACTGTAGCACCTCTCACTGCCTTAACAAGTTCCAAGGTTGAGTTTCTCTGGACGACAGAGGCTCAAAAGGCTTTCGATCTGCTAAAAGAATCCTTCACCACGGCACCGGTTCTACAGCATCCAGACCCCGGTTTGCCTTTTATAGTGGAGGCGGATGCCTCCAACATGGCAATTGGTGCTATTCTTTCCCAAATCTGCAAATCCACTGGAGCAGAACATCCTGTGGCTTTCTTCTCCCGAAAATTGGCCCCTTATGAAAGAAACTATACAGTCACGGAGAAAGAACTTTTGGCCATCAAAGATGCCTTTCTGACATGGCGGCATCATCTACTCGGGGCTAAATATCCGGTTTGTGTTTATTCAGACCACAGGAACCTTCAAGCCATTAAAACGATGAAGTGTTTGACTGCACGGCAGGCCCGATGGCATTCATTCTTTGCCCAGTTTGATTTTCGGATCTCATATCGTCCTGCCAGAGAACACACCAAAGCCGATGCTTTATCCCGGCTCCATACGGTTGTTACCGAAGATTCAAGCAAACCGACTTTATTGGCTGATAAAGTGATTTGCAGTTGCCTTGTTCAACCATCTTTGAAACAAGAAATTATAGATTGGGTATCTCAGAATCATCAAGATGTACAACGTCTGAATCTAGATATTCGTGGTGGTCTCCCATACTATAATGGTCTCTTGTATCTACCAACAGAAAACACCTGTGCCAAGGCATTAAACTGGGGTCATGATTCATTAGTCGCGGCCCATCCTGGTCAGAAGAAAACTCTGGAATTAATCCGGAGGTGGGCCTGGTGGCCGGACATGTCCAAAAATGTGATAGACTACGTCAATACTTGCTCTGTTTGTATCCAAAGTAAGGGATCGCTCCAGAAACCAATGGGGCTCTTACATCCTTTGCCAGTCCCCCATAAACCCTGGTTTATGATATCCAGGGATTTCGTGGTGGAATTGCCTCCTATCCAAGGGTTTGACACGATATGGGTCGTGGTGGACTATTTTACGAAAATGGCCTTGTTTTTGCCTTGTCAGGGTATTCCTTCTGCGGCTTTTCTAGCTGATCTGTTTTTGAAACATGTGTTCCGGTTTTTTGGTTTACCCTCAGTGGTCATCACAGATAGAAGGTCACAGTTTGCGTCTCGTTTCTGGAAAGCATTATCAACAGCTCTCCTAATGGATGAACGCATGTCTAGTTCCTACCACCCTCAGACAGACGGACAGACGGAACGGGTTAATGGTACAATGGAACAATTCCTACGGTGTTTGACCTTACAGTACCAATCTACCTGGCTGGAAGTACTGCCCGCAGCCGAATTCGCATACAATAATTGGGTACATTCTTCAACAGGGACTTCTCCATTCTACGCCTTATACGGACAGCATCCAAGGTCCATTCCAGCGGACCTAGAGTCTTCCGGCCTTGTTCCGAGGGCTGACGATAAATTGAAGGAATTGTCATCCTTGCATTCTTCTAGTAAAAAGAATCTGGAGAAAGCACAGGCACGTTCCAAACAATACGCAGATCAAAACAGACGTCCGTCTCCTCTTTATAAAGTGGGTATGTCGGTGTGGTTATCCACCAAGAACCTGAGAATGCCGGGGAAAAGAAAGCTGCTGCCACGTTTTGTTGGACCTTATGAGATCAACAAGGTGTTGAATCCGGTGGCTATACGTTTGAAGCTACCCTCGCGTTGGAGAGTACATCCTGTGTTTCATGTGTCCTTAGTGAAACCGTTCGTGGCCGGAACTCGGCTGCCTGTTCGGCCTGTGGCTCTCTCTGTAAAGGGTTCCGAGGAGTATGAAGTACGGGCCATATTAGATATGAGAATGCGTGCAGGGGTTCCACATTACCTCACCGATTGGAAGGGCTACGGCCCGGAGGACCACTCTTGGGAACCTCTGGCTAATATCCATGCACCCGCTCTTCTGCGACGGTTCCACAATTCCAGGGGGGTGGCGCGCCCTTTGGGGGATGGCACTGTCATGCCTGCTAGGCCCTCGCACGTCCGAGTTCAGCACCCTACATCTACAGCCCAGAGATCAGCCAGACCATTTTATACTCGGTGGCGACTCTGGGGAAAGATTCCTGGTAAACGCCTTCATTTCCGCTAAAACATGGCGAACTTCTGTGCCAAACACGCTGCTCACATTATCAGTCCGCTCGATAAGTATGCGTGAGTATCACATGACTGGACGTCAACGCGCTACTCACGCATTTTACGTCAGCTGACTCTTATTTAAACGGAAGTCTCCCGCTATTCGGCGCTTCTGATCGTTGTTTCTTGGATCTTCGTTCCGGAGCCTGGTTCTACTTTGCTTCTAAGCAGCTTCCAATCTGCTTACCCTTGCTAGCCGGATCCACGCTGCTATTTCTGGTGGTTCCTAAACTGCCTTCCTTTCTGCTAGCTGGATCCGCGCTGTTGTTCCTCTGGTCTCCTGTTTCATCCCAAAGGTCCTAGCCAGTCTCAGTCAATTGTGGACATTCATGTTCTAGGATTACCTCCTCATCCAAATCCTCATATTATTTCTACTTTCAAGAACTGTGCACTGAACTTTATGGACGCTATCCGGTGTGCACCGACCCGTCCCTAGTGCGGCCCTCGTTCCGTTCGGGTTAGTCTCCTTACTAACCTCCCCTTTTCCTTCGTTGGTTTTTATTTTGGATATTCTTCCTGGAACTCAATTTCATCCTCCAGTCCACACAACTACAGGTTAGTGCATATCCTTAATCTGACACATACATTGAATTAGGTTAAAATTGAATAGTGATTAAAACATATTATTCTTATCCTACAGACTGGTGAATCCATCCAATATCTGGACCTTTCCACTAATTACTCTTTCAGGCGGTGCTTGTTAATTATAGTCTGAGAGTGGCATTGGTTGGAAGGTTTCTATCATCAAATTCTTCTCCTTAGAAGACACTCAGAATAGTCAATCGGGAGAAGCTCTACAGGAACTCAACTTGTATCCTTTACATCAGAGTATCCTTTTTTGGTGTTGTTCTAATTATATTCAGTAACCACAATATTCTGTAATCTGAATCTTAACAGATAGAAAGCACAACAGTCAATTCTCTGGGACAAAAGTCGGAAATGTAGGAAGAAAGTGCAACCGGAAGACACAACGTACATGCCTGGGACAGAATCGCAAAAGTGGTTTGCCAGGAATACCTCAACTCCCCAAAAATCTCAATATAGGAAGTATGAGAGATAGATATGAATCGAATGATTCAGTACGAGGGATCGAATGAAGTAACTATATTCCTATACCATAGATTCAAAGACGCAATATGGTCACGCTGGCCGAGTCCTTCCGGGGGAACCATTCCCATCACTGATAGTCCAATACATAATAGAACAACCCAGATACACCAAAATGGTATCATCCATCTGCAGAATGATTGAAACACAAAGGGTAAACTTACAGGATAAGGCAAGGGACAAGAGGGAGGGTGCCCTGGATAGGACAAATTTCGGATCATCAATGGAACATTGCATTGATGCACACCAGGAAAATTGCCCTGAATAATAGATATAGGCTCACTCCCTTTACGCATATACACCAGATGGACTACACGCCTCTTCAGCTGCATTCCTATTATCCTGTGAGGTCAGCGGAATGTGGTAAATGCCATGAACAGTCGGCAGACTTGTTGCACCCAACATGGCAATGCACAGGGGTACAAAACTTCTGGCAGCAGATTATCGGGCCAATGAGAGATATGGTGGCCGATCCCGTGCCGGAAGCTCCCACGAATTGGCTACCATAGGTTTTTGGGGAGAGAGTAGACCCACAAGCAGACTTTTTGGCATGGCATCAATGGTCGCCAAAGCACTAATCGCCAGATCCTGGAATAAATGCCCATCCCCCTACACTCAGACACTGGCTAAGTGTCATTTCCAATTGCAAAACAGGACGGGTCCCAATATGCTGTGATGCTGCCTACCAGAAGTAGACCGAAAGTCATCTGGGCCCCCCTGAGGAGGTATGTAGACAGGCGTACTGCCACTGTCATTTCTGGTCACTCTGAAACAGGATAGGGAGGAAGTCCTATCACCCCAGCAAATATACCACATAATAACCAAAATTGGTAGAGCTTACACTGGTATAATAACAAGGGCCAGGAACACAATACACTCTGCTGGGAATACTTATGTCAGGATGCAAGGATGGGAGCATGATGAACGGTATCAGGGAAAGGTCCTGTATTCATATGTGGCACAAAATGTTATGCAGCGTTGCCACCTGACAAAAGGTTACACTGTGCAGTTGCTGTTCAGAGGTTATGTGTACAAACAATAACAAAGAAGGAAGACCTGATGAAAATTACTAATTTTAAAAAGAAGGAAGACCTGATGAAAATTACTAATTAGCTGGCTTCAAACTAAAGACCCTCCTCACAGTTCATGGTTTCTCCATTGTGATCCCAAAAGACAATGACCAAAAACAGGCAGGGCAGGTCAGGTCTGTATTCTTTATGCACATAGCTCAGGAAGGATTTCCATCAATTATAGAGAATGTAACATTTTCAGAAAACCGATTTTTCCCTAACATTGTGCCATATCTGAAGGATACATCAGGTAGATGGGTCATCGTCCAATGTATTGCTATCATTTCTTAAACTGCCAACAGCCTTTCTGAGATTAGATGTTTTTCCCTTTGTAACAGAGGGAGAATAAATTCAACCATCTGGGAGACCAAGAAGGACTATTTCCAGCTGCAGGGGCTGAGGGAACCAGTTATCTCCCAATTCAAGCTTATTGGGCAATGCTACCACATTTGAAGGAACGAGTCATGTCCATCTTGACCCTCCATCAAGCACTGGTTATTCCCAGATAGAAATGGTGTAGTTTCATTGACGGGAAAGTAGCAGCAACAAATTATTTTACATGGGAGTTCCTTTTTGTTTTTTAATGCTGTTTGTCATTAAGTACTTAATTTCCAAATTTGGAATCATGTATTCTCATAGACAACGAAGCCTAGGTCACTGTATAAGGCCTTTAGCATCGACTCTCAAGCCCAGGCACCCCATCCATCAGAGATTTACACAATCAAGAGATTTGCCCTCTTGTATCCTCGCCAGCACACACACATTTTTCGAAAGAAAAGTTGTCTTGTGACCCCATTCCTGAAAATTAGGTTCAATACCCAGTGGCTCACTTGGATGTAGTCCAGTCGGTCTCTTTCTGTAAACCGAAAAGTCTATCTGCAGCAGCCGAAAGATAAAACCTCCTCCCACAAAAACATGAGAAAGGAACACACAGACCTCTTTGGCAGGTGGAGAATGTATATAGTAGTGCCCAGGTAAAAAATTCAGAACTGGCTGTGATGGGAGCAGCTGGAGTGGGAAAATAAGTCTCCCCAAAAGTGAGAGGCCACCCAATCCCTTATAGACATTGTGCTATGTGGTAAGTGTGACAAATCCAGGGCATTCGTCCATTCTCACCTAGGGCGAGCCACCCCTTTTGAGGCTAGGGAGGGGAGCCTGCTCAATGAAACTCTCCCAAGGGGTTTGGGCAAGTGGGACCTCACTTGGAGTGACTCCTTCTGTTCCATTTATCCCTGTGACGTGTATAAAAAGACGATGGATTGTAAAGTAAAGCGAGACTTATAACTAGGGAGGAAAACTGCTATGCAGACGCAGGCCTCTGCATCATTGATGTCCTGAAGAGGCGGAGCCACGCTGGGGCGCGGAGCCAGTGGCAGCAAGGAGGGCAAGCAAGCGGTGAACCGAATGCCTGCGAGTTGGTGCTCGACGCGACCAAGTAGCCCAGGTCGCAATAATAACATGGATGGCGAGACACCCTTCCAGTCTGATGGCGCGACCACGAAGGAGTGGTGGTGGCCTGGAAGCCTGACAATGACGCCGAGCCCTGACTGTTCGAAGAAGCCCAGATCCCCGAGCTCTACACACGTCGGACTGTGGCTGCAGAGAAGAATATCCTGGGGAAAGCCGACAAGGCTACAGGAGCCTGAAGAACCAGTCGGATAAAAGGTATGAACATTTTGTGTAACGATGATGAACACTATCTAGAAATGGGGTTTAAGACTGATACGAACAAATTGAATAACGGCTAAGAATGCAACCAAGGGTACAGGAGCCTGATAAACCCAAGAGTGCAAGCACCCTATGAAAAGGGGACAGAGTGATTTGAAGCAGCCTAATGACTAATTCCCAGATGAAGGCTCTTGTCCCAACAAATCTTAATAAGAACTGGACTATTTTGCCTTTCCTGGAGAAAAAAGCCCAGGACACTTTTTCTGAGCAAGTCCATTAATGGATCTTTCAGTTTATGAGGACTCAAAAATCCCCAGTTTGCATCTATCAGACACTCCAAATATGAAATTGCCCCGTTTACAAAAACCTGTTTGAACAACATCTACCAATTCGTTGCTGGCTGCTGGAAAACATACGGATGGCCATGTAAGGAGTTTGAAGGGAGACGTAAATCTCAGCAATCCTCACTTTAAGATCGCAGATCGGCCGTTAAGGAGACAAACGCATCTCCGATGCTAAGGATTTCTATCAGCTGTGCAAATCAACAGCAAAGAAAAAGATACTAACATCAGACAACGAGCCACTTCGGATAAAAATCTGCATAGAATTAACAACAGGATTCTCTCCTGAAGATCCATGTTAAACACATGATGAAACACGTGTTGAGAGAGAAAAAATTTAGTGATATGTACTGACTAACAAGGCAAAAGAAAATGGGCCTCATTACAACCTGCCAGTCCGGGACCGTGCAAAATCCATGACGGCGGTAAAAACGTTTCCGTGTCTGCAAGGTTGCGGAAAAACCGTCCGATTACACGCTGTCGGTCGCGCGCACCACACGGACTCGGAAACGTTATCACCGCCGCCACGGAAAACCCCACGGAAATGGAAATAACGAAGCCACAAGTGGCGCTAAACCCGTTTCCGCCTCCGCCACCACGGACACGGAACCGGAAATACCATGATCGCCAAAACAGGAAACAGAGAGGCGGCCATCATATAAAAGCACAAACCATTGCCATCCAGAGCCAGCACAAGCACAATCCTAACTTTGAGAAGCCAAAAGGGACCACCAGCATGTCTGCCAGGATTCCTGCTCAGAGGCAGCGCAAACAGCGCTTCAGCGAGGCGGAGCTAACCGTCTTGGTGGAGCACATTGTGGACAATGCTGAGATGCTGTTCAGCGCCGACCAACGGCGTGCCACACAGCAGCGGAGGAAGGAGGTGTGGGCCGAAGCTGCACGCAAGTGCACCGCCGTGGGCGTGGCAGTGAGGAGCGTGAAGGACTGCCACAAGCGTTGGGACGACCTGAGGCTGAGGGTACGCAACCTCATTTCCACGCACCGCCAACGCAGCAGTGGGACAGGCGGAGGACCCCCTTCCCCACTGAGGCTGCAAGCATGGGAGGAGCGTTGCAGCAGCGTCCTCCACCTAGAGGGAATCCATGGGATCGGGCAGGCTGTGGCAGGAGTGAGCCCACCTGCAGATGCCGGTAAGTGCCCAAACATTAATGCCACATGTAAATATGCAGTTGTGAGTACTGGGCCAAAGGACCCATTAACAACCCCCCCCCCAGGCAGTGCATGTGTGGGCCAAAGGACCCATCATGATCCGTATGGCAACCAATATCACTGAATGCAGACACCAGCAATCAGATGCATGTGACTAACACTATTCAATGTACAATCTCAATGACGCATGTGATGCACCCATCTGCCACCACAACAACACTAATTGCATGCCCTTTGTGTCCCCACAGCCGTTTCAAGTGACAGTGATACTGCACAACAGGCCAGCCAATCTTCATCAGCAAGTACACTAGCCACCGCCACCACACAGGAGGATGCTGCCGGCAGTTCTGCACCTCTGGCCACATTACCAGCCACTACAGATGTGCGGCACACCACCACCACCACCGACATCCCCACCGTCTCCACACTGGCTGAGTCTAGACAGGTGCCACGTGAACCTATCATGGACACCCAACACAACACCGAAGGCAGCAGCACTGCGGAGGGGGCGGCCTGCAGTGATAACAGTGCCCCGCAAGAGCACTCGGAAACGGGGCCACAGGGGGAGATGCCCACATTGGAAGACCTGTGCTCCTTCCATGAGTTGGGGTTCAGCCCCACTTCACTGGGGAGTCCCATGAGGTCGCCCACCCCATCCATGGCCGAACTGAATGCCCGCATGCAGCGGATGGAGGACCAGCAGGCTACCCTCACCCAGCTGGTGGAGAGGCAGCTAGAGGAATCCAGGCTGCAGAGGGAGAGCTACAGCGCCTCAGTGCGTCGCCTGTCGAGGTCCATTGGACGCTTTGCGAGCACCATAGTGACCCTTGCACGCCATGTGCGTGAGGGCAACAACCACACCTCCAGGCTTGTAGAGGCCATGTTGGTTGGCCAACAGGCAAATCTGGCACGGATGCCCTCAATCCCAGATTCTGGCCCATCAAACACTACCACCCCATCCAGCTCCACTATTGCCAGTCCAAGGAGGCGCTCGAGTAGGCTAACGGGTCCTTCGGGCAAGGTTGCACAGGCACAGAAGCGCACGCGGAAGTGATGGCATGTGTGTGGGGCAGTGCAGGACACATGTGGACTACAAGTGTGTGAGAGGGGTGGGCACGTTTGGGTGGTGGGGTAGGTAGTTTTGGGGGTTTGGACAATGGGCTCTGGGTGGGGGTGGGCACGTTTGGGTGGTGGGTGGCCCCGGGTGTACAGCTTCCCTAACCAATGCACCTTCTTCCCTGTTGTTATCACATCAATACATGACCATTTCAAATCTAGACATACATGTGTGGACATTGATCATTTATTTAGCAGTGCAACTATTAATTCATTGTCGTCACCATGTTTGTGCATTTCTGTGAATGTGCTGTGACTCAAAGGTAAATGCCAATCAGGGCATCCCGTGCTCTCTGGCCATCATGTGGACCCCCAGGGGGAGGCGGTGCCATCCCATCCCCATCTCCATCCCCATCCCCATCCCCATCTCCATCCCCATCCCCATCCCCATCTTCCTCATCTGCGTCTGGTGGCATTGGGATGTTCCTGCGCAGGCATATATTGTGCAGCATGGCACATACAAGCGTGATTTTGCCCGTCTTCACTGGGCTGTACAGCAGTGATCCGCCAGATCTGCTCAGACAGCGGAAACAGGCCTTCAGCAGTCCAAATGTCCTCTCAATCATTCCACGTGTGCGGATATGTGCCCTATTGTATGCCTCTTCATGCCTGTTCCTTGGTCTCCGTACAGGTGTCATCATCCATGGCGTGAGTGCATATCCCGCATCACCTACATAGGATGTAGATGGGGGGAACATGTCAGTGTTTGTGGCATCATGTCCTCATCTGCTGCTGTGCATTCTTCTATCATCATTCATTCATGCATATGTACCATGCAGTGTATGGAGGTATGTCTTGGGCATCACGAGGTATGTCGCTGACTGCATATGGGCCTACACATTAACTTGCATGTTTACTGTGCCCTGCGGGTGAAATGTGATTGTGTGCATGTCATGGTGCAGTGCTGTCCACACATGGCAGAGTGACTCCACTGTACGGAAGTAGTAAATACACGTTGTCTCATTTACACGCCTCCCGTGCTTTTTGGGGCAGTGTTTCAATTGAGGGTGGGTGTCTGCAGTGGCACAGGGTTAATGGGACAGTGACGGGATTGGCTGTGGCAGCGTGTGCACGGGCACATTGTGGTGCCCTGTCATGTCTTCCTTCATGATGTTTGGCATCCGCTGTGTATTTGGTAGATGGAAGGGGGGTGATGCATGTGCGGTCACAGCGGCACAGTCACAATGCTCATTGGCCTGGACACACACACACCACTCCGACAGGGTTGTGGCATCGTCAGCTGTACTCACCCAATAGCCACGTGTTTTGTCCGGCATAGCGTTCCATGTACCGTGGCAACGTGGAATTCCGCAGTACCATTGAGTCATGTGATGAGCCTGGGAAACGTGCACAGCAGTGTGTAATCAGTTGCATGGCATCACAAACCATCTGGACATTCAAAGAGTGATACTGTTTCCTATTGCGGAACCCCGCCTCAATTGCATGTGGTACTGTCAGCTCGACGTGGGTGCAGTCAACTGCGCCTATGCAATTTGGCATGCCTGCTATGGCATGGAAGGCCAACTTGGTGGCAATGACCTCGGGGAGGGTGCGGGGTAGGGCTATGTGTTCCGACACATGGCGCAACAGGGCATCCAGTACCTGTACCAGGATTTTTGAGAAACACGGTTGTGATATGCCGTGCAGCTCACCAACCGTGTGTTGATAGGTGCCAGTGCCAAGGAAATGCAGAACTGAGACAACCTTCAAGGGGGGGAGGGTGGCGGTGGAGGTGTCAATTAGGCTGCTGATGTTGTCCTCAATCATGGCGGTGATGTGCAGGATTGTTGCACGATCCAGCCGGTATAGGGTGTGGATCTGTCCTGGGGTGAGGTTCCAGGGTGAGGCCCTGATGCGTGGTATTGGTGGCTGGCGGCGGGGTCGGCCTGGCTGGGCAATGGGGTTTGCCATGGCTGCAGGGTTGGCTGGTTGCCGCCTACGCCTCCTCCTCTGCGCCATTACTGCCACCATGTGCAGTACTGCCTGTTGGTTGAGTAGGCCCAGTCCCAGTGCTACTAGACCTGCTGCCTGCATGGTTCTGTGTTGTGTTGGGCTGGGTGTGGCCCTTTTGTATGCTCCCAGTGGCCTGCGAAGTCCAGCTGGGCTGATTTGGTGCACCTGTGCCCTGATTCAGTTCAGCAGGCAGTGTATAACGCCATGTTCGCGGTGGTGGCGGTTCCGCCACCGTGATCACGGTCTTTACGCCATTTTTTTCCCGGTATTTCCGTGTCCGTGCTAGTTGTGATGCTCACGGTGTTTAGTGTTGCCGGTAACGGAGCGGTTTCCGTGCAGACGGACTTAAGGGGAACCCTATTTCCGCGGTGGCGGTTTAGGGTGGTGCTATTACCGGGGCCGCGGGTCATGATTGCGCGGACATGGAAACGGTGCCGGTATGGTTTTACCGGCAGTGTTAATTCCGGACCGGAGTACTTGTAATGAGGCCCAATGTCTTTCTACTTTTGGAAAATCAGTTCAAATAAGAAATAAACTTAAGATGAATAATACAATTATTGACTGGACATTATGATTTGTCAAAATATGGAAGCATTCACCCTATAACTAAATATAATTGCTGCACATTAGAAGATACCTTTTGAGAGAATACAATCCTCACTTTAAGTCTTTTTTTGACACAGAGGTCGAATTCACGATAGTAGCCGATTTGGTAAATTGTGTCTGGAATTTGTGTTTAGGATAATGTCAGCAGTAATAGTTATTTTTGCAAATATCCTGAATTTATTATCGGGCGTACCGAATCTTGGAATCTTGATAGCAAAAGGATCTTAACCAAATCAAATGTTGTGACCTGCAAAGAACTGCCATCAGTTGTAATGCATATTCGGTCTAAATTAGTGTATGATTTATTAGCAGAAAAGGAAACGCTTTGATGGGTTACAATGCATTTGACATTTCAGTGACACAAAATAATGATTCATTAACATCTAAAAAGAGTCCATGCTGTGAGGTTTCTAGGGAAGGGGATATCTCGCAACCGGGGTGGAAGGTACACATTGATAATGGGCCACAGACGCAGGCCAAATTGTGAAATATAAAAGAATCTACCCAACATAACGTTGTGGACTGGTCTTGGATATCGGCCGCATTATACCAAAATGGATTTCATACACTGAACTCACATCTATAGGGTTCGAATCTTGGTTTGATATCCTGGAATACCAGGGGATTTAGTCATCTGTTGCAACCAAGTGATGAAATGATACATTTTTTGATTTACCAAATTGCAGTCCTAAAAGAAACATGGTTGCGGGAGTCCCCAATCCTGGATGGCTTCTCTCGGTTTACACATTCTGCTAAAAAAGGTATTTGAGAATGTTCATTTGGAGGGTTAACAGCCATAAAGAATGATCTAATGGGTGATATGTAAAAACTGGGACATAGGCCACCCTGGCATCCTTGTGGTTGAATGGTCTAAAGAATTGAGTCAGTGTATGACGGTAGACAAGATACCGATTTTAAATGTTTTAAATGTTCATTGGAATGTGACTCCAACGTATGAGCTAGAGTTTTTAGAATATATAAAAAATATTTTAATAGTATAGTAGCGGGTACTCAGCGACTATCATCATTGCGGGGGATTTGAACTGATGGTCCAAAATATTTGCGCGTATGAAATTCTAACATGGGCATCAGTGAAAATATGAAGGGGTACAACTGATGAAGTCTGATAAGGACTTTGAATCTGTTAAGTTTGAATAGCAAATTGAATACTACTTCCGTTTTCAACCCTGTCAAGGAGGTAAACAATCATCAACAATTGACTACATATTTGTTTCACAAACTATATGTGATGTGCGCTGAATTTAGCACCATACATTCTAAATGCAGTGACCACTGGGCGTTGACATGCACGTTTTGCAATGTCTATAATAATCAGAGGACATGTTGGTCAGAAGATCTCATGGTTGATAAGTGACAGAGGTTTAGTTTGGCACCCAAATGTAATTAGGAAATTTAAAGCCAAAATAGAGAGGTTGTATTTATTTATTTATGTATTTATTGCTTGATAGGCGCTTATATAATAAGAAAATACTGTTTCAAAGCACCCACGGGGCAGGGAGGGAGCAAGGGTGGGAAATGCATTACAACATAATATTTAAGAGCGGGGCTGGGGGGACGAATCAACTATGCCCTGTGAGTATTCGGAACGTGCAAGTGCAGAAAGAAAGAAAGAGGGAAGAGGGGGTCATGCTGGGGAGACCGAGCTCGTGGGTGTGCCATAGGCAAAGTGCTAAGAATGTTGAGTGCTACACGGTCTGGACCGCGGGAGCTGTAAGCCCGAGCCTCCAGATCAGAGGGTGTTCAGATGCAAAGTGCTGTAGATCGACAGGAGCTGGGAAGAATTGGTGTGGGAGGTCAAGGCCCTGAGGATGCATGAGGGCCAAATACAACAATCCAGTAACTGTGGGCTTAGCAGAGAAAAGAAGGAGGGAAGGTGGAGGAAAAGAGGAAAGTCTTAAGGAGCTTCCGGAATTTGGGAAGATCCTGCTCAAGGTGCAGGGGTAGCCTATTCCATAGGAGGGTGCCCGCAGAGGAAAGTGAGCGACCCCCTGCCCTCTGTTTAGCAACATTATTTACACACAAACAGAGTTGGTGCCAGAGGAACAAAGTGGTCTAGATGGTGAGTGTTTAGTGATATAAAGTTGAAGATAGTGTGATCCCCGGGCCCAGACAGCCTTGTGGATGATGCAGAGGGATTTGAATTTAATGCATGCAGTAACCGGGAGCCAGTAAATACTTTTTAGTACAGGAGAGAAGCGGTCCCTGGGCTTAAGGCAAAAGGTAAGTCTCGCTGCCCTATTCTGGATAAGCTGGAGGGGTTGCAGTGTGGAAAAATGAAGATTCAGGAGGAGGCTGTTACAGTAGTCAAATCTGGAGAGAACCAGGGCTCGAGTCACATTGAGCCTCTGAGGGGAAAGTGAAAAAAAAAGGAAATATTCCTTTGAGAAGGAAGAGCTGATCGTTGGCCTTTTTGGCAATTTCCTGAGTGTGAGGGAGGAAGGAGGCCTTTTTGGCAATTTCCTGAGTGTGAGGGAGGAAGGAGAGATGGGAGTCGAAGATGACTCCAAGGTTTCTGGCTTCAGTTCAAGGCGCAAGGGGAGAGCCCAAGGAGGAAGGCCAGAGAGGGGAAGAAGGAGGGAGCAGGGGTCCCAATGAAAAGGATCTCAGTATTGCAGGCTTTGAGGCAGAGATCTTTGGAGCCGCACCAGGACTGGATGGCAGATAAGCAGTCAGGGATGATGGAGGGTGCAAGAGGGTCATCAGGGAGTCTGAAGACCTGTGTGTTGTCTGCGTACACTCAGAGTTTGAGGAGAAAGAGGAGGTGAGGTATGCAAGGAGAGCAAGGTAGATGTTAAAGAGCCAGGGGGAAGAGTATAGAGCCCTGACGGGCACCACAGGTGGAGATGAAGCAGGAGAGGAGAAGGGGCCGAGGATGTCTTGGGGAGAGCAGTTAGTGAGGAAAGAGGACCGCCAATCCAGTGCCCATTCCGAGATACCAAGTGTATCGTGGAGCCTTTGTATGAGGATGGAATGGTTAACTGTATTAAATGCAGAGAAGAGATCGAGAAGGATAAGGACAGCTGGGAAGTTGGAGTCCAGAGATGCGAGCAGTTCTTCACAGGTGTTCAGGAGAGCAGTTTCCATGTCTTTGGATGCTCGGAATCTAAATTGATGGTGATGGAGGCCACCCACAAGTTCAGTGTGAGAGTTGAGTTGGGGCAATGCCAGTTTCTCAAACAGCTTCCCCAGGAAGGGGGTGATGGAGATAGGGTGATAGCTGGCAGGGTAGGTAGGGTCATAGGATGTTTTTTTCAGGAGTGGGCACACAGGGGAGTGCTTAAGGGGGAGGGGAAAGATCCACTGACAAAAGAGTGATTGCAGAAATCAGCGAGATCAGGGACAAGAGAGCCAATGTTATCCTTGATGGTCCTGGATGAGCAAGGGGGTGGATTGTGAGGAAGTGTAGAAAGGGTGGTCAGAATGTGATGAGTTTTGGTGGCAAAGTGTGAGGCCAGTGCATTGCAGAGGGCATGGTAAGGAGAAGGGGAGTAGGAGACTGCAGAGGGGCTGGCTAGTTCCCTTCAGATTTTGAAAAGTTCAGCCAAGTTATTGGATGCGCCGGAGACCCGTGCCTGTATGTGGGCTCTTGTCTTTGTACGGATGGCGCGTCTGTATTGCCTTTGGAGCAGGCGGCAGGCAAGTTAGTCAGAGGATGGGCCTGAAGTTAGCCACTTCCGTTGTGCTGCCCTGCACTTTGTTTCAGGGCTGAAAGTTCGATGTCGTACCAAGTGTTATGCTTTTCAGGCGGATCCTCATGACTCGAGCAAGAATGTCAAGAGTGTTGGTGATGGAGAGATGGAGGTTGCTGAGGGCAGAGTCAGAGGTGGGTGTGTGAGGGGGGTGAAGGTGGAGGCAAAGGCAGCCACAGTCACTCGTTTCATTAGGCAGATGTTAGTGAACGAGGTTGGTGGGACTTTTGGGGGAGGTGGTGGAGAGGGGACCAATGGGACCCAGATGGGAGAGGAGAAAGCGGTGACCAATGGGGGGAGAGAGTGAGGTCAGAGTGTATGAGGGCATCGAGAGTGTGTCCAGCTGTGTGGGTTGGCCCGGAAGGGAGAATGGGGAGGTAAACCTAGGTGCAGAGGTCAGTGAATAGAGTGGATGCAGAGCCAGGGGAGTCCAGTTCAATGTTCAAATCACCTAGAAGGAGAGGGTTAGAGGTGGATGAAAATTAAGAAGAGCAGAAGTCAGCCCATTCAGAGAAGAATAGGGAGGTGGCGCCTGGAGGCCAGTAGTTGGTAGCAATGGTCAGAGTGGAGGTGAGAGAGGTGACCAACTTGCAAAAGAGGGGCTTTGAAAAGAGGACTCGGGCTGGTTAGGTAAGATGGAAACAGGAACCCACTCAGAGAAGATTAAGGCAACCACCTCCCTGCACTCTTTCCCCGCCAGTGAAGTGAGTTTGAGGCTTGGATATCTTGAAGCCGTCAGGGAGGAGGGAGTCAAAGGCAGTGACTGAGCTGGCATTGAACCAAGTCTCGGTAAGAGCGAGAATGTCGAGGTCAATGTCTTCAAGAAGGAGACAGATGTCAGAGGAGTGTTTGTTGGCTGAGCAGGCGTTAAGAGTGGCCAGGTGGAGGTGGTGAGCGGTTTTGAAGGTATCCTGAGGTGGGGTACAGCAATGTGGTACACCATTCAGAGGAGGGAGGGAGAGAGTAGACCGGGGAGATGCAGGCGAAGGAAGGATGTTAATGAGTGAGGGCATGATGCGGTCAAAGAGAAGAAGGTTGGGTTGTGGACCATGAACCAGAATGGTGTCAGTGTGATAGACATTAACGTAGCAACGTGAGGATGCAAAACCGGGCAAGACAATTTCCCACTTGGTGCCACCGTTAATAGAGGAGTGTGTGGAAGTACCGATGTGGCAATGAGCTGGGGGGGGGTCCAAAGATCAGGAGAGGGGACAGAGAAAAGGGTATCCGTGAAAACCTCTCTAGAGGAAGCCCTGGCATAGGGGTCTGCAATGGAAAGTCCAGGGTTTGCACTCACAATGTCTTTTTTGTGCTATTTCCTGCCAGACTTGGAGAGGGATGGGGGATGGGTGATAGTGTAGCAGTTACAGAATATAGGGGAAATGGAGAGAGACATAGGAAGGCAGAGGTTTAGCCAATGAATGAGGGAGGAGTGGCAGTACCGCACAGTTCCTGCTAAACTCACTAGGAGGCCTAGTAGATTGAGACAGAGAGCATAAGTGAAACCCAGAAGGAATATAATTACATTGGATAAGTGGTACAGAGATGTATAAACTATACATAGCTAACAATGCAATGCACATGGTGCACAGGTAATGCTGAAAACACCCAAATTCAATTTCAAAATGGAGGCAGCAAACAATGCGATGCACATGGAGTACCTTAGTCCTCCTTAGATCAGGAATAGAAGGATAACGAAGGTTTAAACGTAGTTTAATTTTTAAAGAAACAATCCAAGATATTTCTGGCACCTATGACCAAACTAATGATCAATAAACACAGTTTTAATAATAAATATACAGGAGGAAAAAAGAATCATAGGAAGGAAGATTCTGGAAATAAATGGGGCCCAACAAACACTGCACAGGTGATCAAGACAATTAAACAACAATATATAAATTGGTTGAAGGACTTCAAATATACCCATTGGTCAAGGACTGTAGTTTAATGCTGCAGGCAATAATAAGCAAACCAGGACATTGCTTCTGAAAGCAGATTAATGCAAAGGACTTCAAATAAGAGAAGTTCCAAATAAATCCAATTGCAGAAAACATCTTGTTGACATATTACAGAGAGCTATATGCTGATCCTAGGGGAGTGTTTGAGTTGTCAGAGCCCAGTACAACTAGACAGTGTAATATAGTGTTCACAAAGGAGGACATTTTAGATTTGATATGAAAACTCAAGCCATCCAAAGCGGCAGGCCTGGATGGAATATCGAACCTCACCTTGAAGGATAAGCCAAAACTATGGGCAACTATACTTTATGCTCTCTTTAAAGATCTAATTCGACAAGCTTACATTTCATCTCTTGGAAGATCTTCCTTCTTGTTCCAATTTTTAAGAAGGGCAACAGGCTGGAACCTGTAAGCTATTACCCTCTGATGTGGTCAGCATATATTTTGGCCTATATAATCCTTTCGGAGTTAGGCTTTGGGGCAGGATCTTCTTGATAAACATCAACGTGCCTTCCGGGAAAGGTATATGAATCCATCTAAATGATCTTCCAATCTCAGTTTTCCAACAGGAAACAAGAAAATGCCAATTTACTTGGCCTTCATTGATTTGTCATCAGACTTCGACAAAAAAAATCGGGAGCTACTGTGGGAAAAGTTTAAAAGTCAGGGACTTCGGACTCAGTTCTAGATACAGTTATTAAACTACACACAGTTAAGAGAATAATCAGGCTAGATGGCACTGTCCAATCCGGTTAAAATCTATAGCAGTCTTCGAGAGGGCTGTGTGTTAGCCCCGACACTCTTCAATCTTTACATAGCAGACCTGGGCAACAAACAGAGAAGCTAGAGCTTATTCTCCAAAATTGGGTCCTTTGCAGATTCAGTATTTGGCTTATGAAGATGGCCTTGTAATATTGGATAGAACTTCGATAGGGCGACAGCGAAGGTTGTTGTTAATGCAGAACTACATGGTGGAGAAGGACTTGGAAATTAATTGAAGAAAAACTAAATATTCTTACTTTGTGTTACAGGAAAAATGTCGACCTTGAGCTATTATTTAGATGTAATGAAGCTTGAAGCAGTTGATCATTTCAGCTATGTTGGCTTTATGTGCGACTGAAAAATGACAGCGATTCACACCTTTATCAGATTACACCCTAAATGTATACTGTTTGCAACAGAGTTTAAATTAAAAAAAAATACACAATTTGGCAACATTTACATTTAAACCAGTTCTATAATATTACAAAAGTCATCTCAAGCCTATTATATGGAGAGATCCTTTTTACCCAAGATCTTCTGTATTGGGATAAATTGTATGGGATCATTTGGAGAAGAACTCTAGAGCTTCCAAGTTGCTTGTCGATGTCTTGAGATAGGCGTTGGGCCTCTTGTTGCCAATAGCAATTGAATCATGGAGAACTTTACAGGAAAAGTATGGATTCCTCTCAAAAATCATTGTATTCAGAATTAAAGATTCAGATGGAAGGAACAAAATCAGAGGTATTAAACAACTTGGTCGTAAAATACCTGAAAATGCTAAATTATCGGAATTCTGTTGCCCACCAACAAGGTGATAGAAGCCTGGTCAAATGGATGCTAATTAGGGGTGTCACGGTATTAGTTTTATGGTGGTACGATAACCTTCTTGCCAAATGACGGTATATCATGGTTATCGCGGTATAGCAGGTGGAGTTAACTGATCTTAACAAATATTTTCTTAAAAGGTCATAAATTGTCAGATTTATCATCACGAACAGAAACAGGCACCCAGGGCCAGAATTGGGCTTTTCAGCATACTTTCCACTGAAATGCCACCCCTTACTTCCACCAAACAACACAAACACATACATGTGTAGGGGTGGGGGCGGGCATGGCCTGCTGTGACTGGCTAAGCAAACTTAATAGTTTTTCTTAAGTGGTCATTTAGGCTTTTAGCTCCCCCACTGGCTACTGGTGAAGATGAACATGTTGCCATCTTGATAATCTGCATGCCACAGATCAATGCAGGCTAATGGTAGGATGCGCTTGTGCGCATACACACACACACACGCACGCACTCTGTTTACATTACAGCCTTTAGTTTACTTGCGGGCCAAAAGTAATCACTGACATGTTACCCTTTGGTATGGCAGCAGGGACTATGCAAAGAGATGAGTGAATTTTGCGGTATGACTTATTATATGTTAATTCAATGATAGAACCAGGGAAATCCCCCATTGTCATATGTTTAGAAAACATTATCCATTATAAATATATAAACCTCAAAGCCGCCAACCCAAAGTAAATCATTTTCCTTCTTGGCACTGTATTTATTCTTCCTGTTGCTAATATAATGATTTTGTGTCAGGCACGTGTGGTGTACGGAACAGCATTAAAAACAACTCCAACTGAAACTACTTGTACCAAAAAAAATAGGTTTTTGTTTTTACATTGCCTTTTTGCATTTGAAGTTCTTTAACTATACCATTAAGTCAATGCTTTTCTAGTTTTGAAACTTGTATCTGCACAGATTTAGCTGATACTCCAGGAATCTAAGGCGGCTGCATAATTGGTCTTTCATGGTGCTCGCTCGTTGATAGCCTTGAATGAAATAGTTAGACTAGTGGAAGTGTTATAATGCACATTTTGAGCAATGAGCTTATTGCTCAGTCACAGGTCATCGCACAAATATGGCCTAGACCACCACCAAACCACAGCCCCATCATTACCATTTTCCCCAGGTCTGAGTGCATTAGGGCCCTTGTGATGAGAGTTCAGAGGGAGAAATGGTTTCATGGGTGGTGTCACAAATTGAGAATAGACCTAACAAGTATTTCACCCCCATTGCTCTGGATTCTTCAAATTGAATGTAGAATCTGTCCTGCCTGAGCCCAGTGCCATATGCAGAAGGCAGGTAGGTGAAGGATCAAGCAAAGCAACAACTCTAGTGCCAATATGCAAATCTACACAGAGGACAGTGCAGGGCAGTTTATTTACTAGCAGAAAGCACTGATAAACCCAGTGTTCACACAGTTTAGAGCAGGGTCCAACTGGGGCATAAAATTGTCTCGGGCACCAACATAAAAGTGGCCCACAGTTGCAAATGGGAATTCATTCCCTTTGGAACACTGTTTGAATAGTACCCAAGGGAGAGATTTTTGATAAAATGTGATGCAAATTGTACATTTAAAAGAATATTTATTCAGCAACAGTGGTCAAAACGATTAGCCGCATAGTGAAGTCACTCATCAAACTGGCCCACTTTGGCCAAAAAAGTGCCCCACTTTGACCCAAAAAACTGGCCCACACAAGCATTTTGCGTTTTTGGTTCGCCCATGGGCCTTTTGCCCTAAAGGCCAGTCCATACCTGGCCTACAGAGCTAAAGTTGTTTGTGGACATGCATCAGAAGGGCATCCAGTTCATTGCCCCCTTTGAATTCTGGGACGTGTAGTTCCCCATCTTTCATATTGGTGGTAAAACAACAAATCCCAGAATTCTAAGCTAAAACAGAACTGGATGGCTATCCGATCCATGACCATGAGAAACTTAAGTTCCTTGAATCCAAACCTTGGGGAGAGTAATTCGATATGCACGACTTTCACTGGCCGTCCTTTTTTTCACAATTTGCACAACCAGAGCAAGAGCCGTTCCAATGTGTGTTTGCTCAGTGTACTAGGACCTTAACTTACTGAACTAATGGCAAATGATGCCGGGCCGGGCTGAATCAATACATTTCTGCTCCTGCTGGCTGAGTGGTTGCTAAGCAAAGTGCTCCAGGATCCATTGTTTTGCAAGTCACTGAAGGTTGTATTACATTTGTTTACATACGAACAAAAGGAAAAATAAAATTCTCACTTTCCGCTAAACCTCGTGACGTCCCTGTGGTCTTGCTAATTGCAAATTGAAAATCGGGACAATCACCATAGAAGATCTGACCTATAGCGCGGAGCAGCACGACTGTGTGAAAACGTTTAAAATCTGTACGCTGCCTTTCAAATAAATAATGCCTGAAACAATATAACTTTGTTCTAGTTTGCCCATGAAATCCAGGTCTGACGGAGTCTATCAACTGGAGTCTCTGGTATGCTTATAGAGCCAGTCAGTCAGCTCATCATTACCAGCTTTGCATGGGGAACACAAAGGTTCAGGCACTGGGCAGCTTTCAACACAATTTGCTCAAAGTCGGCTGATCTTTGACCCGACTCTACTGATCACAATGAAAGAGCGGTCACAGCAGCAAAGCTGCATTTACTAATGTGGCCTCACTTTCCCTATGCTCTTGTCTGCCAAACAAGGCCTCCTTAGCACACGGCACATCCAACAGTGAAAGACCAAGACTGCGCAACACTTGCTTACTACAGCTTTTCCAAATCAGATTGAAAAGCACACTTAACGGTGTAAAAAGTATACCGGTATAAACAACTTGACGGTTATTGTTCAATTAAGTTGTTCACGGTATCTTTAACGGTATACCGTTATACCGTTATACCATTACATCCCTAATGCTAATGTTTGAACATGTGCTGTTTTGTGGCCTCAAATTGGGGCAGGGAAAATGTCTTGCTAGCCTTAGCTACTTTAAGATATATAAGTGAGATTGGACATCAAATATACTTAAATAGGCATGTTCTAAGATTCGGATGAAATAAGGACAGTTTGTAAGGAAATTAATCAAATTGGGCTATAGAATAACAATTGACATTTTAAAGGAAAGGGAGGTTTTACATTTTGTTTTCTTTTTTTGCTTTATTGTTTTATGTGTATTGGAAAAGAATAATGAAATGATTATATTGTTACGCTCCTTCGTTTTATCGATTTATTTTTTGTGTAAAGTTTACTTG
Source organism: Ambystoma mexicanum (assembly GCF_040938575.1). Taxonomy (NCBI): domain Eukaryota; kingdom Metazoa; phylum Chordata; class Amphibia; order Caudata; family Ambystomatidae; genus Ambystoma; species Ambystoma mexicanum. The sequence goes on along the minus strand of NC_090941.1, from coordinate 844,220,121 downwards.
GAAACCAAAAAACGAATAAAAATAAAATACTTAAAAATAAACAAAAACACTTAAAAAAAATACATAATCAATAGAAACAGCCAGATTGAAGTGGATTTCATAAATATTGAATGTGCTTGTTATTTAGACATTGGAGAACATGCAGGAAAATCAACGTGTTTGAATCAGTTCAGTTTTTTTCCCTCCTTCACAGTCAAAATACTATGGTGCCTCGTATACTGACAAATGCAGCTTCCCTTTAAAACACATTTCAATCAAAATGTCATGTTGGGATAGTGATAACTGCACATACAAGCTTCCCTAGACCAGCATCAAAGTATCAAGAACTTGGAATAACTCCAGTTTACAAAGAACTTCACTTACTTCATGTTCCTGTGCAAGTCTAAGAATTTCATCAAAAGTCACGAAAGAATCATTTCCTCGCACAGCGTCTTTCTCCATGTACCCGAGGTGGATATCGGTGGCCACCAGAATGTTGAAGGTACTGTCATCATCACTGTGTCAGAGAGAACATTGGGCAATGTAAGAAAATATTTCAACACCCTATGTCAGATAATAAACTGCAGTTGCAGAAATATGGTGAACCTGTCAAACACTCAATGGTGCAAACGTCAGATCCACTCGCAGTAGTGTTTTCATTCTTGCAATTATTTCTTAAGGTTTTGTTCTTACTGTGAAATACGTATATATGTGTGGTGCTCAATTTTCGCAAAACAGGAAAGGGCGATGACTGAAAAGGAGGCCAAGAAACTCCACACTGCAGTTCATGTAGTATTACTTAGCACTCACCCACTCTTTGCTGGAAAATGCTGAACATGGAGCTACACTTTCACATAACTCCATTTGAGGAGTGCTATGGGCTGCCCCGATCCCCAAAAAAAGCTGCATTAAAAAAGTGCCAAGTTTCCCTGCACAGTGAGAGGTCTCATATCTTAAGATGCCAAGGAAAATAGCAGGCAATACAGCATTTTCACGTTCTTTCGCCCTCCCACTTCAGCTGCCATCATTTGTATCAGGGTTGAAAAACATGGCTCTGCTGGGTGGTCCAGCAATCATTTTTGGTAGTCGTTTGCAGTTCTGGGTGCATGAAGAATTGAGAAGTCGGAATACCATAACTCCTGCTTGACATCATCGCATCTTCTGAATTACTTGTTTTTGAAGTTTTCACTGCATATATTAAAGTTACTTTTCAAGCAAATATGAACCTCTCACATAGATGCCCTTCTTGAAGCGGACGAGTCCATAGCCAAACTTCATCCTCCGTATCTGAAAGGAGAACTGGATCAATTCTAGTATTTTCCCCCCTACATTTGTGGGCTCCCTCCAGTAAACATCCCAGGGGGAGTGACACCACCCACCGCTGTAATAAGTCTACTACATGCTGCAACTGCGAGGCTGCAAAAAATCACTCAATGTCTAGGACTTAAAAGGTCTCCTTTCTTGTAGGGCAGTTCCCAGGGTGGCCACACTCACCGTTTGTAACCTGCTCTCCCGCATAAATTCAGACAAAATTCTGTCAACTGCTTTAAAATGCATCCCGTCTCAGCACCGGGTTGGATTGATGTTCCTATAGTAAAATGGGGAGAAACAATTTTTGCTAGAGGTTTCCTACATTTAATCCCAGGAATCCTTCTATATAAATTCTGCTGCAGCAGATTTGCATGGCCTCCCTCCTACCCACCCGCTGCCGTTTGAGGGATAGACTTGTATCCCTATTTCTCAGAACCCAGCCAGTAACCATATGATCTGAAAGTCCATAAATGGTGCCCTCTATGTCCGCCCCCTCAGGGAATAAGATTCAGCCCAGTTTTTTTTCACACCGGTTGTTACGTGAAAATATTTGATCTACTCCAGTATTTCTGGGAACGTTTATTTTTGATTGCGTATGTACAATAGGATTTCTTCATACAACACAATCACTTCAGTAACCGTGCCATTGGCAAACCTTGATAGTCAAACTTTCCCAAGTCTACTTGCCATCGGCTCTACTGCTAATGTGAATATGAGCAGTGAGAGGGGACACTCCTGCTGAGTACCGTGCCTAAATTCCCTTTCCAGGGAATATATTTTTTGTGACCCAATGCTAGCCACCGGTTTCATGTATAGCAAATTAAACAATCCAATCAGTGAAAGTCCGAAGATAAATCTCTGCAGCATTCCAAAGTCAATCCCAGCTCAGAGAATTGAAGGTCTTTTCTGCTTTGGTCTACTTTGCAGTCGTAAACTCAAACAGTCTGGGTTTCATCAGGATATTTCTATGTGACATCGACTGATCAGAATGAATATGATCGAGACCACCCTTTGCATACACTGGGTTATGAAACCACTGAGCAGTTTGGTGCCTGTATAAGGATGGGAGAGGTTTAAGATGCTGTTAACATCTCATCCTCATAAGGTTTTGGCAGCGTTATCTCTCGGGCTTGCTACACCATAAGGGGCAATAGCCCTGCACTCTTTGCTTCTTGGAATATTTTTGATAGAGAAGGAGCAAGCAGTCTAGCATATGCTGGGATGCAAGTGCAACGTACTAGGCAGGCAAAGAGATTTAGACTGCGCAAAACATTAACAGGTGGCCTAGTGCTAGCAGTCCTCGTTGGGCGTAGCAGAATGCGCATGTATCCATGTGTAGTTAACTTTGACACATATTAGAAACACCATATAGCCAAACAGAAAGAGCAACAATGTATTCACGTGGCAGATGCAGAGGTTAAAGTAAGGGTCATGTATTTCGCATTTAGCAGTAGTATACAGCGTTCTATTTTCATAGATGTGCTAGTAGATAGCGGACATAGGTAGGCGGTCCAAGGGCTAAGGTAGGAGTTCCACCATGTTGGATTTTAGGGCACGTTACAGGATCTGTTTTGTGAAAGTATGAGAAACGGGCTGAATGTGGAGCTGTGGCTCTGTCCAGTTGATCCTGAGACAAGTCCCCCTGCCTTTCCCCAGAGAGAAGCTGTCAAGGCCACAGTCCAGCTGCAGAGCTCAAAGGAGCTGAGAAAGGAATGTTGGGTCCAGGGAGGAAGGGTAGGGATGCACCTTTTAAATGTTGAATTCATGTGAAAAGGGCATAGAGTTCTGTGATGCCAAGAGGCCTGGTGAAGATTTAGACCACTACTGCCCTCCGCCAAAGAGTGGTCATCCTATTTGAACTGCAAGTGCTGCATTCTAGGGATCAATAAATAAGCAAAATTAAAACATAAGAGTAGTGCCCCCAATCGTGTCATTCATGTGCACCTGGGCTTCCAGAGAGATAAGGGGGTGGGGAGGCGTGCTATGGATTGTGAGGGGTCAGAAATGAGAGGCGGATGCAAGGTTGTAATATTCGCAGTCAAACATTTTATTGAACATAAAACACGTTCGAATAACGCCTCTGTGGCCCTATCCTAAAGAAAAAAGGTGCTCTACCTAAGAAACTAAGAATCAGTCTGTTTCAAGTAATTAATAACTTAGCAATCGTCCTTGTGTCCAAAACATTCTAAACTGACCCCAACACTAAGAACAAACAATTAAGGGTGCAAAGAAATGTCTGACTTACTTTCAGTGTAAAGTGTTCATATCCAAAACAAAGGATACATCCAAAAAGTGTTTTCCAAGGAGATACCCTTGGATCCAGAGGATGGTTTCTTCCCTTCCCCTGGATTGTTATAGGATGGCAAAGTGTCTCTTTTAAACAATAGTTTCTCTGTATCACAAGAGTGTCACTTTCTCAAACTATTCCTTGAGGTTTTTATCCTGGATTCAGAAAGCTCTTGTTCAAATAATAAGTTCCAAAATAGTCTTTCATTAACTGTTCTTGTAACTTTGAAGGATTGTCTGATATACTCCTTTATCAGAATTTCTCTCATGGGTTTTTCAGGTCTCCCGGTATATTCCCCTGCCAGATATGTTCCCAAGATGCTCAGAGTTATTTTACAGATTCAAATGCTTTGTATATTTGACTGTCAGGACTTATTTTATGGATTTCTTAGATTCCCTGGTATACTCCCCTGCCACGTATCTTTCCACAATGTTAAAGTCTTTACACAACTTTGGTGGATTGCCTGGTATAGTCCCCCTGCCAGGAATCCGGCTCTGAGCTTTTACAGATTCCCCTTGTATACTTGCCTGCCAGGTATCTTCCCCCTCGTATATAAACGACCTGGTGACTTCTCTTTACAGGACTTCTTATTAGTTTGTTTCCTTTTCATTATATCACATCTGCATCTGCTTTGTTCCGTTCAATGTATTTACTTAGGATGACACTTGTTTCAATTCTCCCCCATATTGCCATATCATGCAGAGGTATTTTTTCAAATTTCGTGGTTTGCTTTTCTCTTGTCAGTATTCCAATCTCTTTCCTTTCAAGCATCGATTGGTCTTATCAGCATAGTTGCTTATAAACTTGGAGTAGTACTCCCGTCATGCCGAGGAAGCTCCTTAGTTGATCTTTGTTATCAGGTTCTGCGATGTTCAATATGGTGCCCATGAGTTTCTTTTTGGGGCTGATGCCATTGGCGTCGATGGAATGACCAAGGTATGAAACTTGGTTGCATTTTATATTGCACTTCTCTAATTTAAGCGCGAGACCACTTTTTTGTATCACCTGCAAGACACCCATAAGTTTTGCGTTGTGCTCTTCCTCCGTGCTGGCCGAGATGATATCGTCCTGAAAACAGTGTACGCCGTCAAGCCCTCCAAATAGGTGCGACATTACCCTCTGAAATACTGCCGCGGCTGAAGCGAGTCCGAAAGGCATTCTGTTAAACATAAATGCCCCAAGAGGTGTGACAAAAGATGTTAAGTTCCTTGAGCTCTCCTCCAAAGCAATTTGGTGATAGGCAGAGGAGAGGTCTAGGGTACTAAAATACTTTGCAGGTTTCAAGGTCGATAGGAGCTCAGATATGTTAGGAAGGGTGTGTCTGTCGACCCATATATTTGTGTTCAGGTCTCTCAGGTCGACGCACATCCTTATGGAATTGTCGGGCTTTTTCACTAAAACAATAGGGGCAAGCCATTCTGAACTCTCGATGGGCTGTATGATAATCTCATTGCAGAGGCGTGCAAGTTCTTTTCTCAGCGCTTCCTTTGCTCCAAAGGGAATTCCGCAGACTTGATGGGCTATGGGGACGGCGCCCCTCTTGAGTACGATCCAGTGTTGGAAACCCTCAAGGGGCCCCATCTTGTCACAGAACACCTTGGGAAATTGTTTTGCTAGAATAGACTTGATATCAGCATCGGTCTTAAGCACACTCAGCACAGGGATTTCTTCCCCAGGGTGTATCCTCACTCGAAGGGCGGCTTGCTCTTCTCAGCCTACAACAGAGGAGCCATTCTTAGCTACGAAGAGTTTGCAATATTATTCTCTGTCATGGAACTTGAGGTTCACCCACACATATCCCATAATGTCGATAGGGGTCTTTCCACAACCGGTAGCCCTCACATAACTGCTCCGCAGGTCGTGCATTTTGCCAGAAAGTACACTCAAGAAGGTCTCACGATCCACCATGGTATAGGGAAAGCCGGTGTCCACCATTACAGGTAAGGATATGCCGTTGATTTGCATGTTGACCCAGGGACCCTTGCACTGTTGCAGAGAAGTGACGGTGAGTATTTGTACTGGTGGTTGTGTTTGATTGATGGAAAGCATGTCATTGTGCTCTTGGTTACTTTCGACAGCTCTCACAAAGGCTGATCTGATGAAAGGTCCCCTGGTGAAATTGCCATATCTGGTTGACCTTCCCCGCTAATTCCTGCAGACTTTGGCAAAATGCCCAAGCTGGCCGCACTTATAACACTCAACAGCCATGGCGGGGCATTCTTTGTCAGGAAAGCCATGCTTGTACCATCCGCACCTCTGGCAGCGCGTTGGGTTCTGGGAGCTGTACTCAGATGGCCTTCTCCTGTTTGAGCTGGATCTCTAACCTCGTGATGGCAGATCCTTTCTCACTACTGCTATTAAAGGCTCGTTAGGCTGAAGCTCAGGACTGACAGACTTTATCTCCACACTAGTTGTGTGGTCAAGTCTTTCCTTCATGCACCGATCCCCAAATTCCGTGCTCCTCACTATCTAGGTGGCTTGGTCCAGAGTGGAATTTTTCATTTGCATAGTTTCTGTTGGATGCGTGGATCAGCCACATTCAGCACAAGTTGGTCTCTCAAATATTCATCGCTGACGCCTGTGAAGCTGCAGGTCGACAAAAGTGCCCTAAGAGATGCTATGTATCAATCAATTGACACTCCTTTGAGCCGTTTTCTGGAAAAGAACCTGTATCTTTCCAGGACTAGGTTGGTTTTGTTGCCAAAGTGACTGCTGAGTTTGGCCAATGCAATGTCAAACTTGCGGTTGCCATTCCCTACTACGTCGTCAGGTTCGGGAAGTGTTCTGAACAGTCTCAGGGCTTCTGCCCCTATGCAATTCAACAGGGTTGCTTCCTTGAGGTCATCGTTGAACTTACTGCCTCCAATGGCCCCGAGGTAAACATGGAAGCCATCGATCCATTGCTCCCAGGGACATGTCAGCTTTCCACGGCATGGGAGGAACTTGGTGGGAGGCGGAACGCCTTGCATGGTGGGTGTGGGTGATGAATGCGCCTAGTGTTTCAGCACTCAGGGCACCACTCACAGTACATCAAAAGTGTTGATGGTATGGCAAATGTTAAAAGATGCTTGGCAGGTCTGGCAATAGTTGTTGTGCTAACTTATCACAACTTGTTGTTGTGGCAGCTGATCGTATGCAAGAAAAATGCCAAGGCGTGATGTATGGTAACTGTTCACAAGGCCAAGCAGATCTGGGAATGGTGGTTGTGTTAACTCATCACAACTTGTTGTGGCAGTTGATCGGGCCCACTGTGTCGTTATGATGACTCTTTCGATAGCTGAGGAGCGCTTTGATTGAGTTCGGGCAGGGTATTTGCACATTAAGCGAGAATCCTTTCCATGGAGAAGCCGCGTAGCACAGTTGTCATGGCAACGTATGCTGCAATGTTGCCGGCAGGCTTTCAAAATGGCCGCATGATGGTCCACGCACTAGGGTCCTTTTTTCAATTCGGCAGACTCTCGGTATTGATTGTGTGACCACACAAAATGGGAAATGTGCTTAATCCCAACTTTTCTCACCGATTACTTTGTGTCGCCGTGGGCTGTTCTCTGGCTCTGCTTCCGAAGTCGGCGGTCGCCGGATTGGGGCTGCTGCGTGCACTAGCGCAGGAGTCTATGGCTGTATGGAGCGCTGCGCTCGCTGGTCGGGTGGTGAAGCATGCTCCCGGGGGCCTCAGGGATACAGCGCCTTGTCGCCAAATGAAGTAAACAGGCGAGCCGTGTGAAAGTAAGCAAGCGCTTTATTTGAGGCCCCCGGAGGGTTCAACAGCAAGTGGAAAAACTGACAGAAACATTCAAAAACAGAGCACAGGGCCATGGGGATTCTGAGACATCTCGTGGGAGATTACACATAACAGAAGCCAATGCAGTTTCCTAAGCAAAGGAGACATATGTGTTCCAAAAGGAGGATGAAGGATTTCTCTGGTTGCCGCATTCTGCAGTAGCTGAAGCCACTTAATCAGATAGCAGGGCTGAGCCAGGTAGAGGGAACTGCAGTAGTCCAGCACGCTTAAAACTAAAGCGCCAACCACTGGCGCCTGGCAAACTGCCGGAAGAAAAGGAAGAACCTTACGGAGAATGCAGAGCTTGAAGTGGCCGGATTTACATATCGCCACCACCTGCTCATCCATAGAAAGGGAATGCAGAAAATCTTACCCCGAGGTTTCTGACCGACGTAACAGGGGTGGGGAGAGGGCCCAATGAGACGGGCCAGAACTCAGCGGTCCAAAACTGGTGGGGAGATGTAGTACTCGCAACCAAGACCTCAGTCTTACTACCGTTCAGCTTTAACCAGTTACTTCCCATCCAGGCTCCCAAGTCCTCAAGGCATCTTTTGAGACGGCTAGCCGTCTCAATCTGAATGAGGTCAAGGTGGACAATATCAATCCGACTTATTTCATTCACTTGATTACAAGGGTGTTGGTATGCCCTGGGGTCCCTAATGCCTCTGGGCAGAGTCACCGGTTGTCCGCAGCGTTTCTGACTTATGGTGTGCCTCTGCGGTGAAGCTTCTTCCTTGGTCTGGCTTCTGACACGATGCAGACGTCTCCACAGCGTTTCCTGCAGCTCCGAGTTCACTCGTTGGGTTCTCTCTGTTGCCTGGACCGGAGAATGCCGTATCCCGGCATGATCATCCTTCCTGGAGCTTCTGTGTCTCTTGGTGCTCGCACGTTCCTTCAGGTATGTCTGCTGCACTTCTCCCTCCTTCACACCACGGTCATGACTCACGTTTACGAGCCTCCTTAAGTATCTGCCCGTCTTCTCTGTCGGCTTTCTCCTTGACTGTTCTTTCCCGTACTCCCGTGCTGGATTTTGCAGATGCCATTTGTAAAGGTCCCAGGCACTTTAATGTCAATAGAACAAACAGCCTGCATGTTAGCAAACAAAGGGGGGTCTGGGAATCTCTCTACCAGCACGAACACAGCCCAATGACCTGTTCTTGGGTGAATAACCCCTGGGAGAGACTCTACCAAGTCTTTAGCTCACTGTCCTTTTCACAGAGAAGAAATTTCCCCGCATATCAGCCTTTGTCGTGCCCAGGGGCAGTCCAGCGCCGAAATGCTAGGCAATTCTCCTCTGAACAAGAGTACCATCAGTAATCCCATACACGTGTTTCAGCCTTGTTGGGCATCATCAGTGAGGTGAAACAGTTGTCTCTCTGGGCAGGACAAAGGCTGATATGCGGGGAAATTTCTTCTCTGTGAAAAGGACAGTGAGCTAAAGACTTGGTAGAGTCTCTCCCAGGGGTTATTCACCCAAGAACAGGTCATTAGGCTGTGTTCGTGCTGGTAGAGAGATTCCCAGACCCTCCTTTGTTTGTAGCCTGCATGTTAGTCTTTGGGATTTGCATCAACTCTTGCCTCCTCTTCTTAAACTCCCATAAAACCTCAAGTACTGAGACGAAGTCCACACATGTACTTGGACTTCTAAACTGCTGCTGTTCAAAAATCTTACATGCATAAATATCAGACACAATATGTTTTATGTGTGTTGTGAATATTTGAGGTATGCATGGATATTTGTCTCGGGTGTCAGAAAGGAAAGGAATTCTGATTTTGACAATAAGGGGGAATTGTGGGGTGACAATAAGCCACCAAAAACTTGGATATTGTAAGGTCTTTGTCAGAAAAAGGGTGAGGGGGGGTGATACCGCATCTCATCCAATGGAGTCATCCCCTCTCCCCGGAAGTTGTCCCCTCTCATGTGATCCTACCTCATATAACCACCCCCCCGGGTCAGGATCGGGTAGCAGCTGCCGTCCCATGGCCACATGGGAAGAGGTCACTGCCAGGGAATCAGTGAGGAGTCCCATCGGATTCATCTCAGGATGTACCGTGATTTGGGATGGGAGGAGCAGAGATGACAATAAATGTATCTAAAAGGGCAGGGGGCTATTTGTGTGTGGCACAGCATCTGGCATAACGAGGAAGCCCATTGAAGAAGAAAAATTACAGAAGGCCAGTCCTAGGGCAAACCATAAGCCATGATACATACGATACGATTATATTTATGGAGGGTGCTCCGTTCCTTTTCCAGCTTTAACATTAGGATCTGCACACCCGAGATGGTTAAAAGGATGGCAAAAGGATGTTAAACCTTTGCAACTCTTCTCCAAAACTCAAGTTTGTACTTATGTTTGCGATTGTTATTAATATTGGTTTTGTCTAATTTTTTTGAATGTACGTGTCAATTTACTTTAACACCACATGTTACAGAGTAGTGGCTCATAGTGGATAAACGTGTGGCACCAGCCGGGAATTCTTTTCTGGCAGTTTATATCTTTACACTCTAATACACATGCACTTTATCTTGGATGTTGTTTGTGAAGTGTGTAAGGGAACATGCTATCACAAGTGTGACACTGACACAAAAGGCAAAATCTGTAAAACCTTTATTGACGTTTCAATGGTGTTGGAGACACTCTTACTTTGCCCTATAGCTAAGATGGGAGTAGTCTCAACCATCAAATAATAAATATAAACAGTCCTAGAAGAGTGTGTCAAATCAAAATGGCCTATACTAACACAAACCTAATGCCTGCCCTATAATCTTGGCCAAAAAGTGTGAAAAGGAGAATATGTATACAAAGTAAAGTCAGTGTTCAAATGGAAAGAACAAATGAGGCTGAATCAGCTCTCCTCCCCACGTTGAACAGCACAGAGGTGACTGTAGGAAAGATGACACACTCTGGCTCAGGCTCTTAACACACAAAGGCAGTTCAAGATGTGGATCGAAGCCAGCCTGGCCTTCCACATTAAAGTCTTATTTTCCAATCTCCAAAACCCAGTTCATCAAAAAGTTCCCGTCAGTACCCTCCCCCCGTCTAGCTCCGACATTTCACAGCAAAAGTTCACGTTGGTCTCCCTCCGTCGGGTTCGGACCGTTTCCTGATGTCAAAGACTTTCAAATGTGTGTGGCTTTTTTCTACAGACCGCTGCAGGACCACTTTGACTTTCCAGCTTTAATCTCACACTCCTATGTTTCTTCCCCCCCAATCCTCCAGTACCAGGAGGATAGCTCAGCGGCAGCGTGCTCGAGTTGGAAACAAGACGACACGGAGAAACACAGGTTCGATCCCTGTCTCCACGCTTAGAAACCTCTGGGTATTAAGTGTGTTATAAATAACTTATCATATCATATCAATGCTTCCTGGTCTGAGTAGTTCACTGTATTATGCACCAAAGTTCGATGTTCACCTTTTTACTCTGCCCTTTTCTCAGGGTCAGTTTCAATCACTTCACTTTTACAGTTCATTCACTTTATCGCAACAAACTTTCACCTTTCACTGAGACTTTTGAGTGGGCTACTTCCTTTCGCTGAACTACTCCATTAATCAGTATTTCTGACTTTACAGCTATCGTTATTTAAAGGTTCATTCGCAGGTCTGCCTTTCTTCACATCTCATCCACATGCGTGCAGCCTTCAATTGTGCGATATTATGTTGCCACTTCAATCTTCTTTAGCACACAATGGTCTCTCGCGTCGCTTGTCAACTCACTGGCTGTGTGCGTTTCTTTGTTGGCTTTACTATCTTCCAGTTTTCAAGTCAAGGTTAGTACCAGAGGCTTGCCCTCACCTCTCCAACTCTGCTGTTCACCCGGGAGGGTCACTGGAGTCCTTGAAGCACAATGTAGCCTTCTAGTTTGGGATTCGGCCTTCTCCACGTGTCTTTCACAGCCTTTTGGAGGTACGACTTCCTGCAGGGAACTCCTGGGGTTCTCTACCCGTGGCGCTCGTCCCTCTGTCCGTTGCTCTACTCCAGTAGGTTCGCCTTCGCCCAGGAAGTTCTGCTCGTACTCGTGTAACACCTTGCTCAGAGTGTGCCTCTATGTTCCGCCTTTTAATCCGTGTGAGGAGAGCTAATTGGTATCAGATGTATGCACTTAAAGTCAAATGCCTGACCTTGCCTGATCTAATTAACGGGACATGTCCAATACAATGTATAAGAGTTAATATTATTACTCTCAATCGCCCTCTTCCTCGGCCCAGTGTCTGTGTGGAAAGGGGTTTGTGGGGAGTTGGGACACCCGAGAATACTATGAAATAGGAGAGATCATGGGTATGGAAGAGAGGGAGGAATAACACCTCTCACCACCGGCTGCCTCACCCCCACTCACCGAAGACCCCTCATCCAGGTGATCCTCTGGCACTGGTCAACCCCAAGGGTCTGGATCCAAAGGCGATTGCCGTACCCTGGCCACCGAGAGAGAGATCCCCAGGGAGTAGCAGGTGTGAGACCCTTTGGTTTCTCACATGTGATTGAGGTAAACAATGGAAGAATTTTGGGTTTCAATGTCTGCTGGTGGGTGCAAGGAGTGTAATCCTGATCTTTATATGAATAACTCCAGCATATTTTCTATGAATGAAGTATATGCTCTTTGCACATGTTTAACCCCTTAAGTGCCAAGGATGAGATAGCTCGTCCTTTTAGGCCCTTCATTTTGTGTAATCCCCTGGGGGCAGTTATATGTACCTAGGAAGGGGCATCGACCCCAGGGAGAGCTGCATGAGATGCCCCCCCTATTATCTGCCCCCAGGGAGGGCTGAATGAGATGCCCCCTCCCATCCATTTGGAGTGGGTGGGCAAGAGGGCAAGGGTAGGTTTTGGGCACCCTGGGGGCAGATTGGCACACTAATGTGCCCATCTGCACCAAGGGGAGTTGGGTAAACAAATAAATGTGAAAATGGAAGACCGCATTTTAGGGAGGGGGGAGAATGAACGATAAGAGGCTGCACTGGGACTGGGAGGACGGAGGGCCTATAAATCTATGACTGGGGGGTTGTCCTACCCTCTAGAATTCAAATACATGCAATACAATTTAAATGCATAATGGTTTGAACCCTTGTGAAGAACCAATTAGATGGGGCATTCACCATTTCAGACAAAAGCAAAACTGTTAAAAACACATGTATCCTTCATTTGTGGTGATTCCAGCTTTTTATTAATTCGCTGATATTGTGGTTTTGCTTAACATATTTTTTGAATTTTTTTTGTGAACAGCAATTCATAATAAACAATGTAATGAAAAACAATGGAGGTTGAAATACACTACTGCATTTGGAAGGGACACCTGATCCCAGGGAGGACTGCATGACATGCCCTTCCCCTGGTCTGCCCCCAGGGAGGGCTACATGAGATGCCCCTCCTCCATTTGGGGTGGGGGAAGAGGTGCACCCCCCTTTGCATTACAAAATTCCCTGGCGGTTTAGGGTGTCCCTCACCCCCTCCCCTAAAGTGCAGCCTACCATTTCCATTTTTTCCTTTGCTTACCAAACTTCCCTTGGCACAGATGGGCACATTAGTGTGCCAATCTGCCCACAGGGTGCCCAAACCCTACTGCCCCATCCATTGGGGGGCCTGTCCGACATTTTGGGGTGGGTCTCTCCCCCCACCCGAAATGGAGTGTGGGGGGGCGCCTGGTTATGGCCCAGTGTCAGTGGGGTCGGTGAGACTGGGGCTGGATTGTTGGTGGTGTGGGTGGGAATGGGCCGTCTGGGGAGATATTTTGGTGAGCTGGGACACAATTGCAGGGGCAGGCCACAAATTGCCCCCCATGCCAGCAGAACATTGGTGTTTCCCTGGGAGCGGATGTCTCCCATGTGGGTCGACCATCTGAAAGCCCAGGCTGAACCTCTGGCTGTGCTACATTACAGATGTCACCTCAGGGGAGGGATGGGGATCCTGCCGGGGCTCCCTGGAACTGCCGCTGTGCTTAGGGGACGGTACACTTGTGCTTAGCGGCCCAGAATTTATTGCCCAGAACCCCCATATTTTGTTTTTTCCGACCAAATATCAAAGTTTGTCAGGGATTGTGGGTAATACATTCTGGGCCGATTTGCGCAAGTCAGACCTCCCACGGGTGTCCTCTTTTCAGAAATGCATGGGGTTGCCAGTTTTCCTTTGTGGCTTGGGCACCCTAGGCCCAAATCTGTTAGGTGTGCGCTTGAGCAAAATTCCTGAAATTCCTGAAATTCTGTTGTCCGAAAAGACTTGGGGTTAGCCGTGTTTTAGGCTTTGACCTTTGCGCCCAGGTCGGTGCACCCTCACATTTGAGGTACCGTTTTCGTCGGGACACCTGTGGGAACGTGGGAAGGTATGACATTTGCTGTGTTTGCGTGGTTTTCATAAAGTTTCGACCCATTTGCTGCTGCCCTTTGCCACACAACCCTTTAATTTCCCAAATGTGACCTACATTTAGTCGCTGCTATAGGCCCTATTACACGTTTGTAACCTGCACAAGTCACCTACCCTTCAAAAGGTCTGCCTTTGCTCTTTCAAAAAATGTATGCTTGCCCTTCCTCACCACATTTGTTTTCCTTACTTACACATGCGAAGTATATCTGTTCAGGCCGTAAGCATAAAACCCCTGTGCATCATGGCTCCGTTTTTGGCTTGTGGTATTGCTTGCTTTGTGAAACATTACAAAAAATGTGTGATTTCCTAACTGTAAGAGTCGGGGGAATGTAGCAGAGCATTGTTTATCTCAAAATGCATACAAGCCATTGCTGTACCAGGCCAACCATGTGCACCACATGCCTTTTTTTCGGTCATTTTCCTTTTTTTTCCCCAAACTATGGAATTTTTACCTACATAGTTGTTGTGCTGACCTGCGCAAATCACCCCTTCCTAAACTTGGAATTCTGGCTACTTTTCAGAAAGGTATGCCTTTGTCCTCCCATTCAGCTTTCCTACCCTTTTCTTCCATTCCCTCCACGCATGTCCTATTGGAAAAAAAGAGCAAAATCGCCTACCTCTCACAAAACAGTTGTTAACCATATAAAAATATTTTTTTTTGTTTCCACTCAACCTGTTCTTGGAAGCCAGGAAAATGGGGAATTCAGCACAGCAAACCATTTGTTCCTAGCTCTTACAAGGAAAAAACAACAGGCTTCTTTGTACATCATTTTATTGCCTTTTTTTGAAAAACCCCAAAATGTTTTCCTTTTTGGTTATTTTCTCTCACCCCCCTACAGCAAACTAGGATTCCTGGGTGGAGTTACGACCGCATATATGTGGGAAAAAAGGGGCCAAATTAGGCCGAGATATCTCATGTAACAACAAGGTTACAAGCATTGAATGGCGACATACCGAAATCACCAAAAAAGGCCTTGGCACTTAAGGGGAAAACCCATGGCAGTTAAAGGGTAAAATATATGGCTAAGACTCAATTTTGTATTTATTTTGTATTATGTTGCTGAATATACAATTAAAAATAAAATCACAAAACATTGGTTCACGTCAGTGAACATCAAACTTATTGGACTGGTGGTCAACAATACACAAAATGTATGCAGTCTATACAATTGTTCGGGGGGCCCTCCTTTTTCTTCTTATTTGATGTAATTCCCACTGAGCCTCCAGCTTAAAATTATGAGTGTGGGACAACCTCATATTTGTGTGGTTCCATTGTATTATCAAAGCAGAGTGGACCTCGCTAGTCACACTTTGATCAGGCTCTGACGGAGGGGTGCACATTACGTGATGGTCAGGAATATTTACTCGTTAGAGAAATGTATCATGGTAACAATGTACCTGTAGTTAATCTACTCCTAGTGATGATGTAGCAGGTAACATGTTTAGGGGAATGTGTTTTAGATAACGTGTGATGAATAAAGTAATGGCCTATAGGGGATAATTAAAATTGCATATAGGTGTTCGCCAATGCGGAGTGTGGGATCATGTTGAAATGTCTATTAGGCATAGTTTTGTAAATTTGTGGTTTTCCACTATAAAAGATGCAATTCCTTGAAAACTTGTTTTCCTTGCAAACGATGCATCAGTTATTTTGCATATTAGGATTGTGGTTATCGTTTGGGTTTTGGGTAATTCACCTTACAAAATTGGTGCCCCCGACATGATCCCAGACTCTGCGTTAGACTGGGGGTCCCCCCAACGCGCATCTTGGATTGCGTTGCCAGTCTGCAGTGACCAGTCCCACGTGCACGACTTGAGGAAGTATGCAAGCACTGTTTTGCCAGAAGGCCTGCCTGTCCCTTGGAGCAGGGCACTGCGCCCAGCTGTCCATGCGAATTGCAGGGGACCCCGCATCGGAGGTGTTCGGGAGAACGCACAGACATATGTGCACGTATGCAAGAGAAAATAATGGGGGGGGGGGAAGAAATGTGCACTTGAGGGTTTGTGGAGAGAGCAGACCATGTAGCGATATATTGGTTTTATAATAGTGGCCAGATGGATCTCCTCAGACGAGAGGAAAGAGGATGTCCCAAGTACTATAATGTTGATAAAAGAGAAGAGAGGAAAAGGGTATCCCCTCATGCAAGAAGGAAGGCAGCGCTGCAAGTAGAACAGGGATCCCTCTACCCGACACAAGGGGGCATTAGTAGGGGAAAATCCCTCATCTTGAGGGAAGGAGATAAAAGAAGGGTCTAAACCATTGTGTAAATAAGTGTGGTTTTATTTTGATGATGTTTTTGGTATAAATTGTGGTTTAACGTGTATATACAATTGTTGTGTTTTGGGGCGATGGTTGCCCAGCTGTATGAATAAGGGTATGTGGTGTTGAGCGTGTGTGTGAGCGAGAAGGGACAAGGGGGGTGTGGTTTGGGTTGAGGGGTTATTGGGATGGAACGCAGCGAGTGTGCACTGCATTGGGAGGGTGGTATAGAATGGTGCCGCTGGATTGGCTATCTGAGATATAAGGGTTTTTGGTAAGGAGAGAATTGGGAAAAGTTAGGAGTACCCCACTCGAGTATGTGTGTTCTGCGCTTACGCTGTAGCAGAAAAAGATTCAAATACCATTGCGAGTGGATCACAGATACAAAAAGGGGGAATGTACAAGCAGTGGCCCAAAGAGGGCTCAAATAACAAAGATGCAGTAGTACTCACGCATACATATTTGGCTGCAAAGTATAAAGGAAGAAAGTTGAGAAGTAGGCAGGGTATCCTCGAACTCTGGAGAATGGTCGAGGATGTAGAAGATGCCCCAGAAGAACAAAAACAACAAAAGGTGGCAATACCTACGCCTAGTGTTGTCCCCTCAGCCCTGCCTCCATATGGGTGTTTTCCCTTGCAACCCGCAGCAAGTTATACCAACCCCCAGTATCTACCCAAACCTGCACCATGACAGTAAACACCCACTGCTAGTGCGAATGCCACAAGTGACTCAGTGGCTAATGCTACACAAGACCGATTGGTTATGGAAGTAGAAAATAGGGCGCAGAGAGAATTAGAAACAGTGTTCCACAGGACAGAGGCAAAGCTGGCGCGAGCAGCGCAGGAGCAGGGGGAGGGATGGAAAGCGACAATAGGTGAAGACGAATTGAGAGCAGGGGACAGTCTGCTCCGAATCGATAGAGTGATTGGGGACGTGCAAATAGCTGCAAGTGAAGATAACCCTGATGCTGAGTGGCAACCAGAGGGTCCATCGCGTGCCGTCTGTTTAGACCATAACTCGACTTGAATGGCCAAAGGTCACAGAGGAGGAAGATGAGTGGGCATCAGATGTGGAGCAGGGAGACATCTAGGAGGGTGAGATACCACCAGTACCAACACCGAGGGCAGAGAGCCGAGGGGGGCATGGTTTAGGACACAACCAGATCGAATGGCTGTACCCATCTCCTTAATAAGCTCCATTAGGATCCCAGAATGTACCTGAAAATTGCAAAAAAGTACGAAGTTCAGAGTGTCGGGAGGGTAGCGTTATTTACATCCAAGCCATTTGAGTTATCACTGTTTATTTGTGGCTGGACAATGGCTTGATCACAGCAGCGTAAAGCTGTGCTCACTGAATGTTGTGATGCCAGAGCCAGAACGGGGCTCATGGACGATACTCCAATAGGAGGACTTAATATTAATGGGGAGGGAGTCTCCCCTCCTGGGATCCCCCCATCCATCAGTGGACTCTGATCCCCCACATCCAAATCAGTGAGTCGCCAAATAGCAAGAGGGTCTATTTCGCACATGCTCCGACACTTTCTTTTAAGAAAAAAAAAAGAAATATCACAGATTTTCTTCTTGATGTTCGTTGCTGTGAGAGTGTATTCCAAGTCAGAGGCCAAAAGTTGCAGAGAGCCCGAAGTCACAGTTTATCTCCGATTCCATGGCTACATTGCCATTTTCATAAGTATGCACTTACGCACAAAACCATCATGCCACGTACATTAGATGGTTGTAAGCTTTGTTGAACGCCAACCTTCTCCAGGGGTGAACCATCCTGCTCTGGAGCCCTAAAGTGTCCAGCAGCGCCCCACTTCTCAGATTGTAAATCGAGGGCATCTTATTGTCTGTACCGAATGTGCCGCGTTGAATCAAAGAGCGAAGCAGCAAGCCGGTCAGCCAGGCACGCAGAGTTAGACAGAGGAAGTGATTAGCACCGCAGCACAACACAAAAGTCACCAGGTGGGGGCCATAGGCGTCTTATAAGCAAAGAAATATGTACCTTAGTCTTCTAACGCAGTTTGTCCTCATAGAAGCGCTGAATGTCGCAGAGGGAGCCCAAGACCCTGCAGAGCCCCAAGGAACACAATAAACGCTTCACTATGGAGCTGAGTTTTTAAGTTCTTTTGCTCCTCTGCCAGTATGCAGTGAGAACAGACCAGCACCCGCGCATAGAGCCAACACAATGAACACTCCCACAGCACTCTGCCAATATATTTTGATTTGGCATACCTCACATCCACAGTACATTCAGGGTTGTCCAAATGGTGAAGGAGACGGTTCAAGAGGGCCTGTAGGACGTCTGCAGCGTGCAGCAGTGCTAGAAAGATTAATTGATACCTAACCCCACCCATCAGTAGTAACATGTGGTGAAATGAGCCCCTCATACCCGGGGTACAAACTTTGTTTCACTTGGTAATGATGCTGCAGACAGGGCCACCAAAGAAACTGCACATTTAGAAGTGCCAGACATCACAGCATATCCTGAAGTAGCTATATAACAATTGCAGCTAGCAGGTACCTTAAACAGCAGTCCCGCTTACTCAGATAATTGAATTGCAAGGTGAGGCATCCCAAGAGGAAAAGGATTTATGGGTGAAACGGGGTGCCCAGTCTCACCAACGGAACTTATCTGGAGAAAGAAACATTACGGGTAAAGTAGTAATGCCACAGGAATTGCTTATGGTTGCTCTTGAGTAACTGCATTATCCAATCCATATGTCTAAAGAGTTTATTGCAGCCGATATCCAGGAGGACTAGTTTGTCCACAATCTTCAAGAATATGTTGATAAATTCAAGGCAAATGCACTAGTTGCCACATCTAAAGCACCAGACACATCCTCTGGAAGTTGCGTGGCACATTTGCCTGTCCAACAGGACCCTTTCAGTAGCTCCACATAGATTATGTGGATATGATAAACGGGTGCAGTAACTTTCGTCAAGTTATTGTTGTGGTGTGTCCATTTTCTGGCTGAAATGAGGCAGGCCCTTGCACACAACCAGATGCTAAATCAGTGGCAACATTTTTAGTACGCAAGGGGGATATGTCCTAAAGTCAGACAATGGGACTCACTTTTTCAACAAATTTAAAGAGATTACATCTGTACCGGGGATAAAACATAAGTTGTGCTCAATTTACCACCCACAAGCCAACCGGTTCATGGAACACCTAAATGGCTTTTGGAAACAAAAACTGTCACGGTTTGGTCATACACTAGGGAGTAACTGGCTGCATTGTCTTCCTCTGGCTCTATTCAGCCTTAGAAACCAGACAGGCAAGGACCACCACTTGCCTCCTCACGGGATCGTGACGGGGAAAAGGTTGCACACACCACTCACACCTCCATCTGCACGCACTGCATCAGATGCACACAGGGCAGCTGAGATTTTGGGGAGGAGTTTCAGGACTATTTGAGGGATTTAACAAAATGTATAGAAGTAGTCTCCCAACAGCTCGCTCCCAGGAGAGAAGAAACAGCTGCCATGCGCGCTCCTTCGTGGGAAAATGGAATGACTGTCAAAACAAGGGCTGTTTAAGGTCATATAAGCCACTCCGTCTGCAGTAAGAGTGAAGGAGCTTCAGTGTTGGATCCACCTCTCAAGTGCGAAAAGCAACTGGTACAGCACCACCTCCTGCAGGCCCTCAAGAAAATTGGCATTCAAAATGTATGTGGGTAGGCTACCAGGGGGCGCAAAGATGCAACTCGCCTGGACATGTGCCCCATCTGGGAGCAGAGCCCCCATGGCACATATGGGCAAAATGTGGGGTTTCCAGGCCCTAAAAACAACTAAGTTGCTGCTCCATAGTGGGGGGAGGGTGATCCCCGTCCTGCCTAGGGGCTCCACGCAGAGTGCAGGAGACACCAGCGATCTGTTGTCTGGCAGCGTGCAGGCAGACCCACTGCCCTGGAGCCCGATGTAAAGGTTGCACCTGCGGGAGGGTGGACCAGTTGCTCCACGGTGGAGACCAGAGATTATAGCCAAGGATTGGGGTACCCGAACCCAGCCTTTGACCTGCTCCGAGGTGGTGTAGATCAGGCGGCTGTTAGATGGGCCAGCACCAGCGGGGTGCCTAACATCCCCCAACGCTCCTAGTTGAGTTGCCACTGCAGGAGCGGCCTTGCGGAGGGAGCCTATACATCTGAGGGAGGCAGGACTGCATTTGCCTGTGCAAGGACTCTGCCGCACAGGAGCCGTGGTGCAGTTGAAGATAAGAGGTTCACTAGTGCACCACACAGGAGAGTACAGAGTTGGGGGGACATGCACAAGTCTGCTGGTGGGGATCCTGGGTGGTGCCATCTGGCCTATCAGGGAACACAATACTTGCATGAAGGAGCCTGGGCCACAGCACAGTGATGTGACAGCCTGTAAAGCCTGGAGCCGGCCTGGGACACAGGTGGGTTCCCCCTGCATCAGTGTAGCTTTTGCAGTGGGAGAGCAACCACCATGTAGCCCTTCATCTTGCCGGGGTCCCTGCGTGGTCGGGCCGGGGGCTCCTGTTGCCTGAGCCAGCCAGTGAATTATGTTGGCAGTACAGAGTAGGGGAGTAGGAGGTGACTACTGGGGGCACAATTGGTGGACAGGAGCTGTGCTTTGCGTGCCCCCGCCCCCAGTTCTTCGCAGGAGGCTACCTCCCATATAGAAAAGACTGCAGTGGCCAGGGCATTTGGGCTTGATTGCAGGAGGGGGAGAGTGGCCCTGAGGAGGCACATGCTTGTTGGTTACTCATGCCCCCCCTTAGACATAGGTGGAGAGCTCTGTCCGGCCAGGCGTTGGCTGGTCAAGGGAGGGCTTGTGGACTTGCTTCACGGATCCTTTTCTCCCAGACGGCTGTTCTTTCGCATCACAGTGTGCTATTCCTTCTGGAGCCACTGGTGGATGAGCTGTAAACAGGCTCTGCAACAGTTCCGATACAGAGGGTAATTGACAGTTGTCCATAGTGCAACCCGCACCACTGTGGCAGAGTCTGCCCCGGACAAAATGTCCACAAAGAGGGATAGTGCAGCGTTACTGGAGGAAATTAGAGGTATTAGAACAGACATCGGCCATAGGCTGGACAAATTGGATCACAGGGTCGACAGTAGGGGTGTAACGGTACAACAGTATACCGTTATAGATACCGTGAACAGCTTAATTGAACTATAATAACCGTCACGTTGTTTATACTAGTATACCGTTTTAGGGCCTGCAGCTATTAAGTGAGCTTTTCAATCTGATTTGGAAAGGCTGCAGTAAACAAGTGCTAGGCATTCTGGATCTTGCACTGTGGGATGTGGTGTTTGGCAGAAAAGAGCATAGGGAAAGTGAGGCCACATTAGTAAATGCAGCTTTGATGTTGTGGCCGCTCTTTCTCTGTGATCAATAGAGTGATCAGTAGAGTCAGATTAAAGATCAGCCGATTTGTAGTTTTCCCGCCAATTCGAAAGATGGGGAACTACACATCCCAGAATTTCAAGGGGGAAATGAACTGGATGCTCTTCTGATGCATGTCCACAAAAAACGTGAACTCTGTAGACTGTATTAACACTGGGCCTATAGGTGCTTTGTGCTAGTATATAAACTGCCTTACCCCAACCCCCCCCACACTGTCCTCTGTGTAGATTTACACTTTGGCACTAGAGTTGTTGCTTCGCTTGATCCTTCACCTGCCTTCTGCATATGGCACTGGACTCAAGCAGGCAGGACAGATTCTACATTCAATTTAAAGTATCCAGAGCAATGGGGGTGAGATATTTCTCAGTTCTATCCTCGATTTGTGACATCACCCATAAAAGCATTCCTCTGTCTCAACTCACATGACAAGGGTCCTAATGCGCTCAGACCTGGGGAAAAATGGTAATGATGGGGCTGTGGTGGTCTAGGCCATATTTGTGCCGATATGTATTTTAACTTTGTCATTTTCAAAATGTTTTTGTGCCACTATCTTTAAGAAGGTAAATGAACATGTATTGCAAGAAACAAGAAAGAAATCAACAGTGCCCACTGAACGCTGTCCTGTTAGGATTACATGGTCAGTTGTGACTCCAACATCAGACCTTTATAATACACCAGGCAGATGGTAAACAAGCTATAGTGATTTGATCAATATGCAACCTTTCGGCGAGTGTGTGTTGGCTATGACATTTTTTTGTTTTTGAAAACTCTTTTTATTGGACTTTTCAAATTTTAACATCAAGGTAATAGTAAAAGAAAGAAAAACTCCCCCGCCTATCCCTCCTCCTCAGGACGACTAGCATTAAAATCCCCCATATTCCCTCTCCCAGACAGTTCCCTCACCCTATTGTAGCTCAAGAAGTCTCAATCGCTGCGGACACCATATCACTCTGTAGTCATCTTTGGGAAAAGTCATAATCTCTCCCCAGTCGGCAGCAAAGCTTTGCATTTTATTCTCCATGACATAAGTTGCCCACTCTAAGGCCACTATGTCCCAAACTTTCCGCAGCCAGTCCTGTTCCCTTGGGATCTCAGGGCTCCTCCATCTTTGGGCTATCAACAAAAGGGCTGCCAACATCAAAATTGCTCTTCCTTTCTCCCTACCCCTGATCCTCCCCACTCATCAGAAATCCCCCTGCATCGGAGTCTATGTATCTCCTGGGCCAAAAACCCTTTCCTGCGCCCTTTGTACCTCAGCCCAAAAAGATGCAATCTTGGGACATTGCCACCAAACATGTTCTGCCGTGCCTACCAAACCACACCCCCTCCAGCACCCATCCGGTCTCGTGGGAAACATCTTATGCCGTTTGGCTGGGGTGTAGTGCCATCGGAATAGGAGCTGGGAGGCTCTGGCTAATTTGGGTATCTTCTTCCAAAGTCTTTCCCACTCCTCTCTACTGATTTCCCTCCCTAGGGCCTTTCCCCATTTCTGCATGTATGGCCACTGAAGATCGGGTTCCGAACTATTCAGGATCTTATAAATATTGGAGATAAGGCCTTTCGCATCGGCATTGGTCAGCAGAAACTTCTCAAATGCTGTCGGCTCCCTAGTTGCCGCTTTCCTACCTCCCGGGTGTAGTACACAATGTCTTATTGCGCTATGCTCAAATCTTTCCTTCTCCTGTAGTGCAAAAACCCTCTTACAGTCCTCGAATGACAACAATTCCCCCTCTCGGAACATATCACATAACTTCCCACATCCCCCTTCCTGCCAACCCCCCTTATCCAAGCCCGGGGAAAAGTCGCCATTTCCAAAAAGCGGCGTAAATGGAGACGGGAAAGAAGAAGTAATTCCCTTGGCCCATACCATGGCATCCCAGATGACCACCATTAGTTCGGTGATAGTGCTTTCATAAAGGTGCCGCGGTCTATGCTCCTTCGGGAGCCATAGGACCTCTGAGAGGCTACGGTGGCCCACCGCTCTATCCATTCTCACCCAGAGTTTCTCTCGCTGGCTCTCTTCTCCCTGCAGCCATTCCCTGATGATTCGTAACTGAGTGGCCTCATAATACCGTCGAAAATTCGGCAGAGCCAGGCCTCCATCCTGTCTAGATGCCATTAACAAACCGCCCCGCACTCTTGGTCTTTTCCCTTCCCACACGAAATCCTTCGTCAGAGTCCCCAATTCCCTAAAGAAGCTGGATGGAACAGGTTGCGGGATAGCCTGGAAAAATACAACAGCTGCGGGAGCGTGACCATTTTCACTGCTGCGATCCGCCCTAGCCAGGACACTCTAAGGCTCCGCCATCTACGAAAGTCCCTTCGAATTGCTCTAAGGAGCGGGGAAAATTCGCTGGGTACCACCCTGAGATTGTTGCCGTGATCTTTACCCCCAAGTATTTAATCCCGCTCGGACTCCACAATAAGTGAGTACCTTCCCTCATCTCCTCAAGTTCTAGTCCTCTAAGCGTTAGATTGAGGATTTCCGAATTGTTAGCGTTAACCTCGAGTCCCGAGGCCTCCCCAAATTGTTCCAACAGGGATAGGCTAACCTGAAGCAACTCTTTGGGCACCGTCAACATCAGCAGCATGTCATCAGCAAAAGTTGCGACCTTCTGTTGTTGTCCCCCCCCACAAACGGGATGCATCATATATCTGGCTTTTCCCTAATCGCTTGCAGCAGGGGTTCCAGGTACAGCATATAGAGAATAGGGGATAGAGGGCAGCCCTGCTTAGTCCCTCTCTGTAAATTGACCCTTCTAGTAGCTGTCCCATTAACAATTATTCTAACGGATGGTGCTTGGTAATTGGCCTGGACCATCGTGAGAAGTTCTCCCCTAATGCCCATCCTTTCCATTACGCGAAGCAGAAAAGACCACAACACACGGTCAAAGGCCTTTTCCACGTCGAGCGCCACCAAAACCGCTGGGGTGGATGTCCTTTGGACTTTTTCAACTAAATGAGCCACCCGTCTGATGTTATCTGCTGTCTGCCGGCCCTTGACAAAACCCGCCTGGTCGGGATGCACAAGAGAAGGCAGAATGGTGTTCAGCCTATTCGCCAAGATTTTAGTATAAATCTTGGCATCTATATTGATCAAGGCAATGGGGCGGTAAGCCGTTCTCTCTTCCGGGTCCTTATGTGGCTTGAGGCCGAGGGTCACCTTTGCTTCTTCCATCGATGGGGACATTTTACCTGTCCGTCGAAACGTGTTGAATAGGGAGTTCAATTGCGGGGCTAATTGTGTAATAAACATTTTATAAAAGGCAGCGGTATAACCGTCGAGGCCGGGGCTTTATTCACTGGAAGAGCTCTGACCACCCCCCTTACTTCCTCCTCCGTGATTACTCTGTTTAAGGCTTCCCTCGTCTCGCTATCAATTTCCCGCAGCTGGACGGATTGTAAAAACCCATCTTGCGCCTCACTAAGGGGGTTTTGGGATGCATAAAAGGGAGTCATAAAACTCTGCAATAGCCTCCTTCAATTCTTCCTTCTCCGTTACCCTCACCCCATTGCCCAGTTTTAAGGCCGTGATGGCATTTTTCGCCCTTGCTCCCCTAAGTAGCCATGCCAAAAGCGTACTCGCTTTATTCGCCTTTGCGTAATACTTTTGTCTCACAGCTAGGAGTGCCCCTTCCACCTTCTTGGTACGTAGCAATTCTAACTGGCCCAGCGCCTTCCTATATTCCCGCATTGCTTTCCGGGATGGGGTTGCCCCTGCTGCCTGCCTAGCTGCCTCAACCTCCGCCTCCAATTGTACCTCCATAGCTCTTAACAGCTTCACTCGAAAAGCGGACGCAGCAATTAAATCCCCTCTGATTGTAGCCTTAAAGGCGTCCCACCGTATCCCTTCTCCCGTGTCCTCCAGCCTATTTATAGCAAAGAAGGTCTTAATCCTCTCCTCAATTTCTTCCCGAACTACCGGGTCCCTCAAAAGCGCACTAGGAAACTTCCAGCCCCAAACCCCCCCTCTCCCTCCTACCCAAATCCATAACCACTGATACTACCTTATGGTCGGCTATTCCAATCGGTCCTACCTGCACCTCCCGGATACATCCCACTAGCCCAACCGAGACCCATATATAATCTATTCTAGATTGAGATCCATGGACCCCAGATACGAAGGTATACCCCTCCGCATCTCCCTTTATCTCCCTCCACACATCCCGCATCCCCAGGTTCCTAATCTTATCCTTCAATTCTGCCGACAACACTGCCCCACCACCTCTGAATCCGTTGCCGCTTCTATCCCGTGCCCTATCCCATGCAATATTCAGGTCTCCCAATAAGACAATTTGCCCCCAGGACTGTTCTTCTAACATTTTCAACACCGACAGCAGAAATTGCTCCTGACCAGAGTTGGGACTGTATACCACCGCTATTGTGTAAGGGGCATCCTGACATTTCCCTCTAACCACCAAGTATCTCCCCTCTTTATCTCTCATGACTGCCTCCACTCTGAAATTAACTGTGCTTCAGAAAGCTAGTGCTACCCCCTTCATTTTACTGTGACCTGAGGCATGCAATATCTGATCAAAGCCTCTCAGCTTCAACCGACCCTTGTCTTTGGGTAGCAAGTGCGTTTCTTGGAGTCCCATAATATCAGGTCTCTCCTTTCTCACAAAAAGTTCCAACTTCTTCCTTCGAAGGGGAGAGTTCAACCCACGCACATTATGCGTTACCCACTTGAGAGGTTAAGATTTGCGACTGAGATCTTCCTCTGAACAACTGTCTTCTCCTCCTTTCTCCTCCTTGAATGTCTTGCCTCCTCCCCACTGCTTCCCTCTCCCCTACCCACTCACTCCTTAAACCGCCCCCCCCCTCCCTGGAAGACCATCCCCTTCCCGCCTGCTCACCACTCCTAACACGGGCATCCGCGCCCTTTTCGTACCCAAAATGGTTGCTCCTCCTCCGACCCATGTCTTCATTTCTCCTTCTAGAGGCCCACCGCCCCTCCTTCCGAGTCAGACTTAGGAGTCATTGGGAGAATTACTCCGCTCTTCACTAGGATTCCCTTTTTGCCTCCTCATACCATCTTTGCCACTTTTCCTCTTCTTCTCTCCCACAGTCGACCAGCTCCATGGTTTCGGCCTGTTGCGTCCTATTGCACCCCTCGCTCCCGAGCTCGTCGGAGTGTCCTCTAGTTCAATGTGAAGTGTGTCGGCCCCTTTCTGCAGGGTTATCACTTGCTTCAGGGCTCCCTCCCATTCAAAGAGTAGCCCAAATGTGAAAGTCCACTTATATCGAATGCCCTTCTCGTTCAACACTTTCACTAGCGGGCCCATTTGCCTCCTCTTCACGAGAGTGCTAGTTGCCAAGTCCTGAAACAAAGCGATCTGCTGACCTTCAAACATAAGGGGTTCGCTCCTTCTCGCCACGCGGAGTATTGCTTCCTTCTGGGCATATCTAGCAAACGCCGCCAGAACATCTCTGGGTCTCGCCGTCTGGCTTTTGACAAACCGACCGGTTCTATGAACCCGGTCCAACTCAATCTTCTCAGGGTTCCATTCGCCCAAGATGCCGGCAAAGATGCCATGGAGAACCTCCTTTAGGTCCTTATCTGGGACCGATTCTGGTAAAGATTTCACGCTGATGTTAACCCTAAGGGATCTGTTCTCTAAGTCCTCCAGTTGGACCTCCAGATTCCTCGTAGCCACGTCCAACCTCTCTATGGCTTCATTGTTGGCTGTGGTTTCCTCCTCTATCTCTTGGAGACCCTTTTCCAGGGTATCTGTCCTTTCCCCCCAATTGGCGCATTTCCTGCCTTCTCTCCTAGGGCCTCATTCAAATATGTTCTCATTAGTGGAAATTGGTCTTGAAAAGTCTTGGCTAAATTCAGTTATAAGGCATGGAGCCCCCCCCAAAAATTCATGTCTAGTCATCATCGAGCGCTCCTCCCCCATCCCCTGATCCGCATCTTCGCCCGACTTCTCCCGGGCTGTTCCTGGGCCCTCCCTTGGGGTATGCGCTGGCCAAATTTCAGGTAGCGTTCCAACCAAGTCACTTACGGCTGGTGCCCCCTTCCCGCCTTTGCTTTTGGATTTGGTAGCCATGTTGTTGCAGTCCCCGCTGTCCTCTCAGTAATACTGGTCCCAAACAAGGTATCGTGGATGAGCTAGAGTCCACGGGCCCCTCCACTTAGCTCACCGGGGGCCGGGGGTAGCGTCATGAAAATCCCAGCCTAGACACTTCAAATCCTTAAAGCCGCCAGAGGTGCTGGGCTGAGCCCCCCCCCCTGCTCCCCATCAAGCAGGACCGCAGAACTACCCAGGGCACCACCGATCACACTGTCCCCCTGTGACAACACTCTTCAAACACCTCACTGAAGTCCACTCACCTCTCTCTGGGGGAAAACCACTCCCCTGCCCGTCCTTTGTAGCAGGGGAGCCTATACCTGCGGGGAGGCAAGGGTGTCGCCCGGGGTCCGTCCCCCAGGTCCCACGCGGGCCGCGCGGCACCGCAGACCGCGATCCAGGCTCACTGCGGTGCGACCTCCGTCCCTCCACCCGCCCCTTCTGGTGCAGGGGGGAGTACCCTCACCAGGGGGCAATGCTCCAAAACCACCCCCCTTCTGCAAACGGATCCTCTGCAGTCAATGGGAGGCACACAATTCCCCCAGCCTGCCTCCCCTACGCCACATCCAGTCACTGATTATGGCGACGTAAAAAAAGAAAAAACAAAAAGAAAATCACCTCAGCTGCCGCCTTATCTTCGCGGCACTCCACCGTTATCAATCTTTTCTGGGGCTCCTTCTCCTCGCAATGCGCCCCGGTCTGACTCGAGCCGCTCCACGGCTCCTCCGCTTCTCCGACCGCTCTTTACTCCCGAGAGGGGGAGGGCGCGCAATCACTCCCCTGCAGCTCCTCTCCCGAACTCCGCAGGCCACACGGTGAAAAACCCTGATCACAGGTCTTGCTCCGAAATGTCCCCAGCTCCGAACTGTGCAGCCTTGTGCCGCCTCCTCGCCAGCTCCAACCAACGGCTGCACCCGCGGCCTCCAACCCCTTCTGCGGCTGGACCCGCGGCCTCTTGACAGCTTCGAACCGGTGACCGCCGCGGGGTGCTGCCTAGGCTTTCCGCCGGCACCAAGTCACTCTCCGCCCTCCCCTCACTCTCCGGGGAGCCTTCTTGATTGCCAAGGACACCTGTGAAAGGGGCGGTGGGCACCACTATGCTGCTGGGTCCGGAGAGCGCCGTCGGCACGTCTACTCAGTGCCGGCGGCCATCTTGGAATCAGTTGGCTATGACATTTTGACAAAAGAAACACAATGACATGGGCTTTCAGACCTCACATGAGTAACTTTTCTCCCTTTAATGGGATAAAGCGTTATCAAAACAAACTTTTAGCGAGGGGTCATGATGCCCATGCCATGTTGTTCCAAAATAATAGAGGTTGAGGCCGATTTTCAAAGCAATGACCTGTGACTGAGCAGCAACCCAATTGCTCAAAATGTGCATTTTAACACTTCCACTAGTGACTCTTTCATTCAAGGCGATCAACAAGTGAGCGCCATGAACGACCAATTCTGCAGTCGCCTTAGATTCCTGGAGGATCAGCTAATAATGTGCAGAGACAAGTTTCAAAATGCTGACAATTTATGACCTTTAAGAAAATATTTGTTAAGATTAGTTAACTCCACCTATTATACTGCGATAACCATGATATACCGTCATTTGGCAAGAAGGTTATCATACCGCCATAAAACCAATACCGTGACACCCCTAGTGGACAGTGTGGAAGACAGATTGCAGGGTCTGGAAAGCAATCAATCGTCCGTGGACATCTTGGAATTCAGTTTGACAAGAAGCTCTCGGAGGTGGAGTGATGGTAAGAGGAGACAGCCCTCAATTTGGACGACATCAAGGATGACATCAAAAACAGGGAACATAGGAAAACTATCAGGTTCTTTGTGTTTCCCGAGAACGAGAGGGAGACGGAGAGGGACAAAGTCCGAGCAGTGAATGATGTGGTCAATCTGTTGTTCGGAGATGACGCCATCGATGAGACTACTATTGATAGGGCCCATAGAGCTGGAGAGGGTGGTCGGGGACCTTGCTCGATCTTGGTTCACTTGCACTACTACCCTGAAAAAGCAAGAATTCTGGAGAAGGCTAAGAAAGTGGACTGCATCTCTTACAATGGAGCCTCAATCATGATCTACCAGGACCTCTCAACATTCACCCTTGCGAGACGCTGACTGTGCTGCACCCTGATGCAGTGGCCAAGAGACAGGGATGCGATATCACTGGGGCCTCCCCTTCTCGCTTGCCTTTGAACATGGTGGTCAGAGTTTCAAACTGGTGACAGAGGAGAATTTTCAAAGGGCAAAAGAGGAACTATTGGACATGAACGGACAGTGCCCCGACTCTTAGCAAAACATGAAGGATGAGCCGAACAGAGCAGTCCGGAAAAACCAGAGGTTGCGTGCTGGGCTCCAGGAAGATTAAAAGACTCAACACAACTCTGGCGAGAGGAAAGTGCACTGGCCCCAATGAGGGGGTCTTTTTGTTTCCAGTCTGGGGTGAGCTAGTTTTAGGCCCGCTTGGTCTACGAGAAGGGTGGTATTTTGTGGGGGTCCCTTTGGGGAGTGGGACTGCTGAGCGACTGAAGGGGTGGGGGCATAATTCCAAAGGGAGTTGCGCGCTGGGGGGGACCTGGATGGGTTTCGAGAAAGGTTGTTAAATAATGAGAGTTCTGAAGGGGGCTCAGGAGATGGAATACGGTGGAGGAGATGCCCGGTGTGGCAGGTACTACTGGTGGTTCAGTTGGGGACTGCATCTGGGAGGAGTTCCTGGCTGGATGCTGTGGGGGGGGGGCAGGTTTGTTGTGGGGGAGGGGTTTAAGGTTGCTAGGGGGTTTTCAGGTGATTACAGGCTGCGTAGGTCTCCGGGTGGCAGTTTGAGGGTCGGGCAGTGGGCAAGCGCTACCAGAGGCAGGTGGAAGGGTCCTGGTTTCTAGGCTGCAATGGCAAGGTTACTAGAGTAGGTGGTGGTGGGCTCCTTGAACGCCAGAGGCATTAATTCTCCAACAAAGCACTCGCTCGTAGTCTGTGAATAAGTGCCAGGTTAGACGTGCTTCTCCTGCAACAATCACATTGAGTGCGTGGTAAAGTACCGAGCCTTTGATCTAAGGGTATAGGGGAGTTTTACCATGCTTTGTTTACCACGAAGAAGAGAGGGGTGGCTGTTGTGGTATCCAGGGGCTTAGATTTTGAGTTGGAAACAGTTCACAGAGACCCAGAAGGACGATAGCGGTTTGTCAAAGGGCAGATTCAGGGGAATCCTCTGACAATAGGGGTGGTGTACTATCCTAACGAGGGTCAGATCCCCTTCTGGGAGAGGGTGAAGGAGAAGCATAAGCAGTTTGTGGTGGGCTCCCTGATAGCAGACAGTGACTTTAATATGGGCCTGGACCCTTCTAGGGATAGGAGGAGGTTGGGGGTACATAAGGGAACTCAGCAAGATGTGGGGGTTTCGAAGCATTTTTTGAGGATCAATCAGGAACTGGGCTTGGTGGATTCCCCGACCCCCTCCCACACCCATCCCCGAAGCTCCAAGGAACCCCGCCCCCCAACCTTCAAGTTTTACTCGCGGGTTCACGATTCATTCGAGGATTGACTACATCTTTGTGGAGAGCTCTTTGTACAGCTAGGTTTCAGATACCCGTGTTGACCCGGTTACATAGTCGGACCATGACTTAGTTCGCATAACGATGGGGGGGGGGAACGGTGGGGGTTCCAGCGGAAAGGGAGATGGAAATGATTCCCTTCTAAAAAAGAGAAGGAGCTTGACCAATCATTGCTTGGTGCGATAAAAGAATACTTTGAGTTGAACGGCAATGAGGAGGGGGCCCGCACGTCATATGGGACACTTTAGAGGCCATGATTCTGGGGTGGTGGGGGTGTTAATCTGGATCCCAAAAGAAGCAGCGGATGAGGGAGGAGAAGGTTCTCATGGGCAATATCAGAGAGATCCAGTCTGGGATGGCCGCCAGCAGACACAGGTCTCAAGGCCAGGCGAGGAAACTTAGGCTCCATAAAGCTCAGATAAAGGAGCTTATGCCTAACGACACAGAGAAAAAGGTATTGTTCCTCAAACAAAAACATTATGAGAAAGGGGACAGGGTTGACAAGATATTGGCTTGGAAAGGGAGGGAGAACGAGCAAGGTAAGATTGTGAGGGCCATTACACCTGAAGAAAGGCCAATCCATTTTGACATTGAGAGTATTGGGGCAGATTTTACCTATACAAGTCGGAATTTAGTAAGTATGTTTCCAGTATAACCGACTTTCTGGATAAGTTACTAATTCCGGAGATATCGAGGGATACAGCGTCCGTGATAGAAGCTAAGATAACAGAGGAAGAAGTAAAATAGACAAATCACGGCTGTGATGGGTGGGGGTAAGACACCAGGGACAATGGGTTTACGATTAAGTTCTATAAGATGTACCAGTCTACTCTGGCGCCTCTCTTGGCCAAGGTCTTTAATGAGGTCTTGGAGGGGTGGGAGTCGTCCCAACCACCATGATGGGGGCCATCATGGTGGTTATTCCAAAGGAGTTTAGGGATCCGACACGGTACCCTTTATACCGTTCCATTTTCCTCCTTAATACAGATGTTGAAATACTTTGCAAAGTTGCTGAGGAAGAGGTTGGAGGGTGTTTTGCCATCCCCGGCACACAAGGAGCAGCGTGGGTTCATCAGAGGAAGGCAAGGATCGGACAACGTTCGGAAGACGATCGATTTTTATGCTGTCATGAAACGCCCATGGAGTCTGTGGGAAAGATGGAAGAAGGACTGAGCTCATCTCATTCCTTCACCCTGACTTTACGTTCTAGTCCTCTGTAGTGACGAGTCTATAATTAGCAGTCAGCTGTGGCAACCGGCGCGTTGCAACTAGTTTCATTCCAACGCTAGTTTCGAAGACAGTGCTCCTGTTTCTCATCCCTCCTCGTAATTCCTCTGTCCTTGTCTAAACCTCTGTTATTCTAGACTCCTGGTTTTTTTCTCCTTTCGTCACCGTTTTTCTCGGGGTGGCTTTTGCCCTTTGCATTCCCTGTGCAATCAGCCGCACTGCCTTTTTCCAGCATTTGTTTTTCCTACCACGCAGCCTACTTATTCAAACACACGTACTGCTCGCACAGCTGCTGACATTCAACGCGTGTTCCCTTGCTGCATATGTGTTTTCCACCTCGCAACCTGATTATTCTTACACACGCTTTCCAAGCGCAGCTGCAGTCCCTCAGCTCGTGTTTCCCTGCTGCAAGTATGTTATTGTAGGCTCGACTCTACCGCTCTGTCTGCGGTTACCTAACACACGCTATTGCACACTGCGGTGTGTTTATTTCTATCTTGCGTCTTCCTCGATCTGCTGACATTCCTCACTCTGGCTCACAAAGTCCCTGGGAATTACTCCAGGTTGGGACATACTCATTGGAACCCAAGTGCATTCTGGTCCAAGTAGTATACCTCAAGAAACAGTATTCCAAGAAGTATTGTGAATACCAATTCGACTGAACAACTCACCTGAAACTACCCAGGGTTTTCTGCTGCAGCTTTTCCCTAGATTGCGGTGGGCTCGCCAGAGTCTGCGCTGCCAAGCATATTGCCTCTCTGGCAAAGTGGCCTCCGGGGGATCTCGGCCCTATCTCTTCAAACAGAAGGGTAAGACGGTGAAGAAGAGGAACCCAAACGCCCAGAGAGAAAAACCAGTCGAGACATCTTTAGACGAACCATCGGAAGTCAACCCCGGAAACCTCAGGTGAGGAGTGGGGGAGTGATACGGGTACAAGTCAGTCTGAACCTGATAGATTGCAACGCCTAGAAAACATGGCAAGTTGGAGCAATACCAGGAAATGGTCAATGCTATTCAAACACTCACTGTGGAGGTACAGTCCCTAAGAGCAGACAATACAGCTCTACGACAACAGGTACAACAGAGAGAAGATAACCGAGGACACTTACCTCCCATGACATTACCTTGTGGCAAGTTTGATGGCAATCCCAGAAGAATTAAGGAATTCCTGGATGCCTGCTTGGTACACTATACCTTTCGCCCAAAAACCGACAAACTGGATAGGGCCATGGTGGGATTTCTGATTTCTAACCTAGTGGGGAACGCGCTAGCAAAGGCTACCCCGCTGGTAACCAACTCTGACCCAGCACAAAAAATTACGGTACTTTTGTTCAACGCTTCCGGGATAGGTTTGAAAGACCCGAAGTTTTGTACTATACATTTGAAACACTATTGGATATACGCCAAGGACCCTCAGATCTTCAAACTTATGCAACGAATTTCCAGAAGGTCGCTACAGAAGCGGGTTGGCCTGAGACGGCTCAGCAAGCCATTTTTCAGCGCGGACTTCATGACGATATTAAGGATGAACTAGCTTGGGTCGCCAGACCTTCTACCTTCCAGGAACTAATATCCTTGGTTTTGCAAATTGAGTTCCGTATGGCCGAAAGTAAAGCAGAAAGGAAGAGACCGAGATCTACTGTACCCATTTTTCACCTACCTCCCTTACATGAGAAGGGATCCACAGATGAGCCTATGCAGATCGGAACGGCCAGAGGGCCTCTCACCGCTAGTGAAAGAAAGAGGCGCAAGGATCTGGGACTGTGTATGTGCTGTGGATTCGATACTCATTTACTGCGAGATTGTCCTGAAGTACCACCTAGGAGACAGGGAAACGACAAACCCCCGAACTTGAACAGGGAAATGGGAAGGGTGTCTAAAGTAAATCCCTATGATACTACACAGCCAGCTTTGCTCACAATTGCAGCCTGATGGTTGTAAAGATCCTCCTGGACTGGAACCTAAAAAACCTGGTGGAATGCTTAGAAATGCTGGATTGCGGTGCCGCAGGCAACTTGGTGGATGACAAATGGGCGGTGAAACAAAAAATTCCCCGACGCCATAAGATCCGTCCAATACCCGTGCAGGGGGTCGACAGCACGCCATTAACTTCATGTCCTATTGTTCATGAAAGCCAGGAATCAAGAGTCAGGATGGTGGCTCATCAAGAATACATGACTGATTTAATACCGGCTGCTCACTTCCCGGTTACACTGGGTGTTCCCTGGCTCAGAAAGCATAATCCATGCATTGATTGGAAACTCAATACAGTGGGATTCCAGTCTCAATATTGTGAACAGAATTGTCTAGCACCTGTGGAATCACCACCAGTGATACACGTGACTCTAGAAGAGACCAACTGCAGTGTCAACACCGTTCCAGTACAATATCAGGAATTGTTTTTGATGTGTTCGCAGACACTCAACCACAAAGCCTTCCGCCCCATCGGAAGGAGGACTGCAAGATTGACCTTGTACCTGATGCAGTAGTGCCGTTTGGAAGGATGTTCCCGCTTTCACTACCTGAAAAGGAAGCACTTACGGAATATTTTGCAACAAATTTACAGAACGGTCTCATCAGAGAGTCGTCTTCTCCAGCTGGAGCCTCTTTTTTTTTATTTCCAAAAAGGCACAACAGAAGTCAGACCCTGTATTTATTTCCGAGGCCTAAACAGCCTTACGGTGCGGGATAGATACCCCATGCCTTTGATGAAAGATATCATAGAGGCAGTCCAAGGAGCCAGTGTATTCACAAAGCTTGATCTCCGAGGGGCCTATCATCTTCTAAGAGTCCATGAAGGAGAGAAATGGACGACCGCATTTAGAACACCACTGTGCCACTTCGAATACAGAGCCATGCCGTTTGGGCTGGTTAACGCTTCTGCACAATTCCAGCGTTTTATGGATAAAATCTTTGCAGATCTGCTGTTCAATACAGTAGTGATATATCTAGATGACATACTAGTCTATTCGGCTACACTAACTGAACATCGCCAACATGTTAAGGAGGTATTACACCGACTGAGACAAAACAGTCTACTAGCCAAACCTGAAAAAAGCGTTTTTGAAACAGCCACAGTACCTTACTTGGGGTTTATCCTTTCAGTGGAAAAGGTACAGATGAATCCAGCCAAGACCACAGCTATTTCCCATTGGTCTGTACCCACTTCTGTTAAAGACATACAAAGGTTTCTGGGACTGTCATACTTTTACAGAAAATTCATCCCAAATATTTCAAACATAGTGCTCCCAATCACAAACTTACTTAAGAAGGGATTTAAGTTTGTGTGGGATCAGAAAGCAGAGCAAGCTTTGAGACATCTGAAAGAAGCATTTGTTACAGCTTCTATTCTCAGACAACCGGACCAATCCCTGCCTTTCATAGTTGAGACCGACGCTTCAAATAGTGCAATCAGAGCAGTCCTGCTTCAAAGAAAGGACGAATTAGAATAGCCCCTCGCATAATTTCGAGAACTCACTCCCAGCGAACGCAATTACTCTGTATTAGAAAAGGAACTTTTGGCCATAAAACAAGCCTGTGAGGAATGGAGACACCTGCTTTAAGGGGCTGTTTACCCATTTCAAGTACGCACTGACCATCGGAACCTAAAGGTCCTTCAGCAGATGGAGTGTCGGAACTCTAGACATGCGAGATGAGCTTACTTCTTCTCCCAATTCGATTTTGAAATCACATACTTGCCTGGAAAGGACAATCAGTTGGCGGATGCATTATCTCGAAGCCCGGGAGAAGACACAGAAGGATTACAAGGCCATGAAATGTTGCTTGCAGGAAAGACATTTATTAACACGTTCAACATTTTCCTCCAACAAGTACCAGCAGCCCAAAGGGAGCAGGGACAGAAGATCAATCTACGGTTACTTCGCAAGGGTGACTCTCTCTTCAAAGAGGAGTCCCTATTCCTCCCAACTCAAGGTCTACGTAACCTAGCGATGTCATGGCGTCACAACCTTCCCACTGCTGGACATAAAGGACAGAAAGCTACTCTGGAACTGACGTCTCGTCATTTCTGGTGGCCTATTATAACCAAGGATGTTAAGGAATATGTTGCCACATGTCCCACCTGTGCCCAAAACAAAATATTCCTCTTGTAACCATTGGGCTTACTACAACAAGAACTCCCCCCGGCAGGTCCCTGGCAGCATATCTCAACTGATTTCATAGTCGATTTACCCATTTCTCAAGGTCACTCTGCTATCATGGTTATGGTGGATTCATTCAGCAAGCTTGCTCATTTTTCACCACTAATGGGGACACCGACTGCTTCAACTACCGCCGAGGTATTTTTTAAAGGGATGTGGTTAGGTTGCATGGACTTCCGAAAACTATCGTCTCTGACAGAGGCACGCAGTTCACATGGAAATTTTGGACAATTCTGTGTAAATTGTTGAAGATAAAAAGATCCCATCTTCAGGATTTCACACAGAGAGCAATGGGCAAACTGAACGACTTAATGCCACAATAGAACAATACATTAGATGCTTTTGCAATCAAGAGCAAATTGACTGGAATCATTTTCTACCCCTGGCAGAATTTTCATACAATAACACCAAACATTCCACCATTGTCCTGAATCCTTTTTATTGTACCTATGGGAACAATCCTAGACAACCACTGTTTGGACACATCTCTT
Source organism: Ambystoma mexicanum (assembly GCF_040938575.1). Lineage (NCBI taxonomy): Eukaryota > Metazoa > Chordata > Amphibia > Caudata > Ambystomatidae > Ambystoma > Ambystoma mexicanum. The sequence goes on along the minus strand of NC_090941.1, from coordinate 844,183,269 downwards.
CTAATGTACCCTCTGTTGAAACTCTTATGGACACCCTACAAAATCGACATAAGGAAGCCCAAACTAATCTACTGAAAGCTTGTGAAGACAGTAAAAGATGGGCAGAACCTAAGCAAAGACCTAACCCTCCTTGGGAAGCAGGATCGAAGGTATGGCTGTCTACCAAGTTTTTACCCAGATGGGTGCACAAAGGCAAGTTCTCGCCTAGATACATTTGACCTTTCAAAATCACAACAAAGATAAACCCAGTCGCCTTTCGTTTAGCACTTCTACCCAATCTACAGAGAATTCATCCAGTATTTCACACATCTTTACTTAAGGCATATGTACCAGATCCTCATGCCAGAAGGACAAAGAAAGTGAATTACCAACAGAATGATAAGGAATATGAGGTATCTAGACTGCTCGTTTCAAAATACAAGAAGGGTGCATTGCAGTACCTGGTGTTATGGAAGGGGTATCCCATGTCAGAAAGCTTGTGGGAACCCATTGGCAACATATCGGCACCTAGAATTGTCCAAAGATTCCATCGGCTGTATCCGGGAAAGCCAGGAGGAAGGCCGTTTAAGAGGGGTGTTATACTGTCATGAAACGCCCATGGAAAGATGTGTGGGAAAGATGGAAGAAACAGAAGAAGGACTGAGTTCCTCTCATTCCTTTACCCTGACGTTACGTGCTAGTACTCTGTAGTAACGAGTCTATAATTAGCAGTCAGCTGCGGTGTTATGCTCACATGGTCTCTGCAGAGGCATTGGGGCACGGTTGAAGCCCTCCCTGAACTTGAATCACCCCCTTCAGGCCTCTCCCTCAGTAAAAAAGCTGCGAGCGTTGGCATGTGGTGATACTGCTCCTGCATGGAGATAAGAGTGTGAGTGCGCCAATCTGTGACTGTTGTACCTCTCGAACCCTTTACCCCAAAGTACGGTTTCTGTGAGCATACGCCGGCCCATAAAGCTCACCTGTGAATTATGGAAGATAAGCTCTCCGTCCTGCTACTTCTGGCAGGGGCGCGTCGAATGGGATCTAGTTCCTTCACTGATCCCCGATAAGGATTAGTCCAGTCCAGCTGAAACTATGCTTCTCCTTATGATTGGTAAGTCTTTCTTGAGCTCTTGTGATGCTGTTCGTTCTGTTTAATGTCTTTATATGTTGCTCCCGTTTATGCCCACAATAACGTCTCACTTCTGTTTTCTTCCCTTAGATGGAAATGTGGCCTCAATGCAGCTGTGAGACGCGAGACGCGGCCGGATGGAAGATGGATGCTACCACAATGTTCGACAGTAGGTAAGTGATGTTTTAAGGAAAGGTGCGAAGTATGGCGTAGCGCAACCTTAAATAGACAGTTTTTTCTATGTCTAACCTTGTTTTCCTTGCAGGCGATGCTATCGATGATGGAGCGTGTCATGCTGCGGTGCCAAGATGAAGATTTCGGCATTCCGGAAAGTGTATAGATTAATACTTGGTTCGCCGAAGAGATGTACAGGTAAGAACAGCTTCCCCAGTTGGTAAGTATGCTGGCAGGAAGCAGGATGTATAGGAAGCAGGATCTTCAAAGGTAAATCTGACATCAGGCGACTGCGAGCGTTAAGCTGCTTGCAAGTGCAGAATAACACGAAGCGTCTGTCTTGAGGATCGGGGCAGCTTATATAGCTGAGATCATGGGCACGCCCATTAGGGCCGGCTTACCAGCCACACCCTGCCACTCCTAGAGAGCAAGCACGTGCGAAGGCAATCCATTAGCAGCCACACCCAAGAATACACTTGGGGCAGTTTAATGGATGGAATATTCAAGGTTAATGCATCCTGCTTAATGGATGAAATGTTCAAGGTTAATGCATCTGAAGTTATATGTCCATAATAAAAGCGTTTTGGTGTTAAATGGGTGTTCTTGTTTATTTTTGTTCTTGAGCCTGGCACCAAAGGCAGCCGCACAGTGTCCACCCAGGTCTCCTGTGCATTGGACCCCTGCATGTCCGTTTCCCTGACTTCATGACCATGACATGTGGCAACCGGTGCGTTGCAACTAGTTTCATTCCAAAGCTAGTTTCAGAGACAGTGCTCCTGTTTCTCATCCCTCCTCGTAATTCCTCTGTCCTTGTCTAATCCTCTGTTATTCTAGACTTCTGTTTTGTTTTTTTTCCTTTCCACTGTTTCCCTCGCGGTGGCTTTTGCCCTTTGCATTCCCTGTGCACTTAGATGCGCTGCCTTTTTCCAGCGTTAGTTTTTTTCTACCACAAAGCCTGCTTATTCAAACACACATGCTTCTCGCACGGCTACTCACATTCAACGCGTGTTCCCTTGATGCAGGTGTGTTTTCCACCTCGCAACCCGATTATTCTAACACACGCTTTCCAAGCGCAGCTGCAGTCCCTCAGCCAGTGTTTCCCTGCTGCAAGTGTGTTATTGTAGACTCGACTCTACCGCTCTGTCGGCGGTTACCTAACACACGCTATTACACACTGAGGTGTGTTTATTTCTATCTTGTGTCTTCCTCGATCTGCTGACATTCCTCACTCTGACTCACGAAGTCCCTGGGAATTACTCCAGGTTGGGACATACTCATTGAAATCCAAGTGCATTCTGGTCCACGTAGTATACCTCAAGAAACAGTATTCCAAGAAGTATTATAAATACCAATTCCGACTGAACAATTCAGCTGAAACTACCCAGGGTTTTTCTGCTGCAGCTTTTCCGTGGTTTGGGGTTGGCTCCCCGGAGTCCCCGCTGCCGGGCATATTGCCTCTCTGGCAAAGTGGCCACCGGGGGAGCTCGACCCTATCTCTTCAAACAGAAAGGTAAGACGGTGAAGAAGAGGAACCCAAACGCCTAGATAGAAAAGCCTGTCGAGACATCTTCAGACGAACCATCGGAAGTCAACTCGGAAACCTCAGGTGAGGAGTGGGAGAGTGATACGGGTACAAGACAGTCTGAACCTGATAGATGCACTTCGCACAGGAATCGGATCTCGAAGCATACTTTGTATCCATCGATTCGGAGAAGGCTTTTGATAGGGTGGAGTGGGGGTACACGGCCATACTTCTGGAAGGAATGGGAGAAGAGGTAAACTTATGGAAATGGGTGGATGCTCTGCAGCACTCTGTTCGCAAGAGTTCAGGTCAATGCGGGGTCTTTTGGACCCGTTCCTGTTAATGAGAGGTATGAGGTAGGGGTGCCCCTTATCGACGCTGCTGTATGCACTCACGATGCAGCCCCTGGCTATAGCAATACGAGAGCACCAGGGAATTCAGTGCATTATAAGGGGGAGGGGGAGGTAGAATTCAAGCTATCCTTGTTCGCAAGTGACATATTTGCATATCTGGTGGATGTCCCCCATCTCCCTTCCTGCGTTCTTCTCCCTCACTGACGCCTTCGGGGCCTTCTCTGGGCAGAAACTCAATAAATCCAAATCTGTTATAATGCTGATCCATGTATTGGAACCTGGGGTTGGCCAGAGGAGATTTATGCTGAGTCAAGATGGAGAAGTCCTCGATACAATACCTGGGAGCTACTTTATCAAGAGACATATCTGAGCTGGCGGTAGCTCATTTTGACCCCCCCCCCCCCAGCTCCTTGAAGTTATTAAATTGGATCTGGAAGGTGGAGCTTGCTTATTCTTTCTTGGTATGGCCCTGACAGCCATGAAAGTGAAAGTCCTCCCTCTTCTTCTTTACATTTTTACAGCATTGCCCATAAGGCATAAGAGTTTCTTCAGGGATCTTCAGACGGCTGTGAATAAGTTTGTCTAGGAGAATAAGAGACCGAGAATCAAGAGAACCACGCTCACCCTCCCGACGGAGGAAGGAGACTTTGGGTTTCCGGAATTTTCTTTATATTACATGGCGGTCCAACTGAGGGTGCTTGTGGAACATATGAGGGATGGCCAGGGGATGTACGGACATACTTAGAGGACATGGATGTACACCCAGCAAAGGGGACGGACCCATTATGGGCTGCGTATCAGGCAATTTCTAACAGATTGAGGGAGCACCGTACCTTGGGGTGTTGGCGTCTTTATGGAGTAAGGAGAAGTTTACTAAGAGCTTATCTTCCTGGCCTTCACCCATGCCATCAGCTTGGGCCCCTGACAAAGGGCTGGGGTGATGGGGTTTCCGCAACATGCAAGCATGGTCTGACGGAAGGTTGGGAACAGCAGTTGTTTAAGGATGAGGTGTTTCTAGGCTACGAAGAGGTTAGAGAGGTGTTGAGTATGTACAAGATTCCCATCTTTGAATGCCTGCGCCTGAAGGGGATATTTTCCAACCAGAGATGGGGCGGTAAACTGAAACTACCCCTCATACCATTTGAGAGGACTATTGACGCCTCAGAGACTAGGTGCAGTTTCTATGGCGCAGTGAGGAGAAGACTACAGGAAGATAACATAAAATACATGTTTTTTCCAGCGACTCTGAAAGTGTTGGCAGATGCAAAATCCTGTTTTTTCAGTCAGCGAAGGAGGTTGGGGACTGACTGGAGACTAGAACATCGAAGGGTGGGAGTCAGGATGTCTCAGCCGCGTATTCAGAGACTGTCCTGCCAAGACGGAAAGACGGAAATGATTGTTCACGGTGCTTAGAGAGGCACAGCTCCACCTCACTGATGAAGCCCAGTAAAGCTGAAGCATTTGTCTGGGGTTGCTGTTGCTACTCTTGTTCAGAGGAGAATTGCCTTTTTGGTGCTGGACTGGATAAGAGGGCTGGGGGGGTCTGTATAGCTCATACGATAGGGGTATGCAAATCGTTGCATGATTCTCTGCAAAAATCGGTAGCCGCTGTCGGGAGACTTGAAGGGGATTTAGGCTGCAGGGATGATCTCTCCAAGTCCAAGAAACTCGGCCACCACCGGGAGCTCTTGGAAAGACTACAGAAGTACGAATTTACCTGACAGGTGTTGGTCCACAGGGAGCGGGAGAAGGCCAGCAGACTCTTGGTATGGTTCTTTCGTCAGGAAGCGCCAAGATAGGTTGTCACACAGATTTATGATGAGACAGGTTCATTAGTTGTATCCCAGAAAGGGATCGACAAGGTATTTCTGGAGTATTACAATCGCTATCCTCCAGCGACAAAATGTATTCGGGATAGGAGGCCACCTATTTAGTAGAACATGTACGGCTACTGCAGCTAGAAGCCACAGCTAGAAATGTCCTGTAAGAGCCTCTGGAGGAGGGGGAACTTCAGATGGCGATTAATTCACTGCAGAGGGGGCGATCGTCAGGATTCGATGGCCTCCCAGTCGAATTATATGCAACATTTGAATAGATCTTGATTCCTAAGCTGAATTTGGTGTATGATATTGTGTTTGCAACGTGGATTTTCCTGGAGTCCAGGCGGGAGACAATGGTGATTGTGGTACTTAAATCTCCGAAAGATCCAATCTACTCGGAAATGTACCATCTCAATCCGCTCATCAATATTGATGCTAAGATTCTTGGAAAAAAGATTGCTGCAAAACTTTCCGGTGTCATTCCGGGACTCGTGCATATGGACCAGTGTGGATCCATTGGGGGTAAAAATACCTCTTTCAAACTTCGGGGGCAGCATCATATCATGGACATAACTAATACATTATCTGCTGAACTGGCATTGATGTCCTTGGATGCTGTTAAGGCTTTTAACTCAGTGGAATGGGACGGGCTGTTCGGGGCATTGGAAAATTATAGCCTGGGATTGAATATTCAGAGATGGATGAGTTTGTTGTACAGTGGTCCGATGGCGAGGTTCAGGACCGAAAAATGTATTTCCTCCAGATGGACCCCAGAAAGGGACACTAGACATGGGTGTGTGGTATCTCCGATCCTTTTCATGCTGGCCTTGGAACCCCTAGCAGGTAATTTAAGACAGTATATGTCAAAGGTGGGTATCACTGTAAATGGACAAACTCATGTTGTGTCCCTATATGCGGACGATGTACTATTGTATATGGGCAATCCCCTGCATAATGTCACGATCATATTTGAACATTTTCCGCGACTGTCAGGCTTCAAGGTCAATAGGGAAAAAAACAAAAAAAAACAAAAAAAAACATCGATTGTATTCCAAATAGCGCTTACGAGGCATGGGCTTGGGAACTCCTTTATAGAGTGGGGTATAAGGTGTACATTTGAGACTCAAGTATTTGGGGGTGCAGGTTTTTCAGGAATGGGCAGAGACCTTTGTATATGTAACACTGGAAGAGCTCTCATTGGGATGGGGACGCCACTGCTTTTTAGAAAACAGTGCCTCTCACGCTGGTGGGGAGGGTGGTGTTGTGCAACATGGTTATACCCCTCCCACCCACCCCAGCCCCCCCACCGAGGTTTCTGTATTTTCTCGCCAATATTACCTACATGGATCAGCGGGTGTTTTAAAAAAATGCTGGATGGTAAAACCTTCGAATTGCTCTGGGGAATCGGGTAGAAATCGTGTGGCGCTGTCAACTCTGAGGAAATCGTATCAAGCCAGGGGTCCGAATCTGCCAGACTACGAGTTGTATTTTCTGGCGGTCCAGCTACAGAATGCGCGGAGATGGGATGACTTGCTGAACAGCGGAGTAGTCAGACTATTGGGAGGAAGGGGTGCCGACTCATCGTCAAGGTATGGAACTGCTTTGAGACACGAAGAGAGCAGTGTCGCAATTTGGGCTGCGAGAGATGTACTATCCGGAACTGCCTCTGGGGTTTGATGCGAGTCTCCTACGGATAGAAGGGTATGGGTTTCTCTGCATTATATAGGGTGAGGTGCAGATCTATAGGGGATTTCTTTATGATGATACTTTAGTTTGTGCAATGGTCCCAAAAATATCACAGACCCCTGAAGCAGATTTTGAATGATGCTAGGGTGGTAAGGAGGATGTCGGAATTGTGGACAGATTTACCAGTGGAACCGGACCTGCCCCCTCGGATGAAGATACTTCTTTTAATGGAAGACGGAAAGGGGTTGATTTCCATGTTCTACAAATAGTTAGCGGGAAGTGGGGAGGGGGCAATCCATGTCACCCAAGGTCCAGGAGAAGTGGGAGAAGGATTTAGGATATGCCAGAACAGATCGAGAGTGGTTAGAGATATGGGAGCGGGTTACGAAGGTGTCTCGAAAGGCCCGTTTTAAGTTAATTCAATATAACATTCTTCACAGGGTGTACATGACCCAAGCAAATATGCCTATGGTTAACCTGGAATTGTCTCATAACTGCCCTACATATAAGAAGGGGTAGGCTGGGTTCTGGCACATGGTGTGAGAGTTCCCCACGGTCCAGAGGTATTGGGGGCAGGCCTCCAGATAAGATTCATAACATGCCTTTTTACGCATTAAAATCTTGTAAATACAGCAGCTTTATAATTTTCCTGTGTACATTTACCCACAGGTTTAGAGCAGAGGGCAGTGCAAAGGTCAGGTTACTTGACAGAAACCAGAACGCTTATTTTTATTTTTTATCTACATGGATGTAATTCTAAGCCATGGAGAAAAGCCTCTGAAACAAAGTATTTCTCTGAAGCCTTTCAAAAAAAGAAACAGCACACCGTGATAAAAGGAATGGGTTCTTTCCATTCAGCTTCTGCTGTGTTGTGTGTAGATGTTCATGGAGCAAACAGAAGCACTGTGCATATTTATTTTCCTAGCATTTTAGGATTGAAAAATTAATAAGATAGAAAACTAAGTTGCAATTGAGAATTCATCTTTTGCACCGAATTATGCTTTTTTTCCCCAGTGTAAGCAAACCAGTATTGCACAATTATATTTTTCAGAGTTCCTGTGCTGTGTGCATAATCAAGCGGAGGCAGATAATTTGTACTTATAATTTATAAAAAACAGTGTGTAAAATGATGAGTATGCACGGTCTAGTTCACATCCAGTCAATGGGATTTGTTACTATAAATGGTCAGTGGTCTGTAATGGAATTCAGTACTATAAATGGTCAGTGGCAGCAGAGTCTTTGCTCAAGTGTGAGTGTCATTACACCAATAACAGGTGTTACATCCTCTCAAATCTTCAAGACTACAATTAAAACATCCAAAATTGACTCTCCAGGAAGTGCAAGCGCTGTTCAAAAACAAACAAATGAAAGTTAAATTTGTAATTGAAATAGAAACTCAGCAAAACCTGTCCCTGTGATAATCCAGATATGATTATATGCTATGATGTGGCATTATAACGTGCCTATACACAAGTGTTTTAAGGCGCGACGAGGCAAGGGAGGGGGAACAGTGGGAAGACAAAGATCCTACTAGGCCAGGTGTCATTCAGATCGAAATTAGGTATTTAACTTTATGTAGCGCTTTATACATGGTTCGTCCAACATCTAGGCACTGTGATTAGTCTACCTCAGTCGAGACTCAGTTTACCGACCTCTGAAGGATGTTGGCCAATAAGATAGCTCAGCCGGTGGAGCGCTCGCTGCTGCAACCTGTGCGTGATCTGTAGGTTGCAGTTCGAAATCCTGGCAAGGCCAACTCAGCCTTTCATCCTTTCGAGGTCGATAAAGGAGTACCCACTTCGACTTGGTGATAATTGTGATAAATATGTTCTATGTACAGGGCTTTGCCAAAAGCGATATATAAATAACCATTTGAGCATGACATTAGGTATAGAATTTAGCATGGAGTCCTTGCCTCTCTGCACTGTTGTATCATAACATTGGCATACCATTAGGTAGTAATAGCTCCAGGAAATTAGGACTTCATTAAACATCAAAAGACAATTCTGCTATCGAACCTCAAAACACACAATACAATTCATGTTTGCCTTACTATGTAATTGACTAGGTGTTTGTGTTTCAACATTTAAATATATACAAGAGAGAACAAATAGCGAGACCTTAGAGAAATAATGAAAGGTGTGTTCTGTCAGAATGCAAACAGCTTCAGCATTGTAATGATTTCCATAGTTTCTGCAGGGAGTAAAATACTGCCACCTCAAAATCTTATCTGGAGCCCTGATTGGAGGGAAGTGATAGATGGGATTAATGCTTTTTTGTATGGTGCCCATGAGTGCACACCTTCTACATGTATACTGTGGAAGCTGCCTATTTTGCTAAAAAGAAAAACCGGTGTGTTGTGTAGCCAATCGAGTATCTTGCCCGTCCCCTGCAGCCACTCTTCAGATTCTAATCAGTCTGTTCTGTAGGGGTGGATGGAGGGCACATGTGAATTTATGAAATAGAACAATGCTGGGGAACTGGAGTTACAGGTCAGCAACTTACTCCTTCTCCAGCACTGGATGTTTCATAGATTCATATGCTGTGAATAGAATATACTGCAGTGCTAACTTTCTGGCGGCTGAGATGTAGGTAAAGGCCTGCCTTACTGAAACAGACGCTGAAGGACGTCTCTCCCCATTCCTGCGTCTGCTGCATGTTGCCTTTCTAGGCAGTAATGTCTCGTGAACGTGTGCAGTACCGCCCAGGTTGTCGTCTGACCTATGTCCGTCAATGAAATTCCGCCCTACAGTGCCGCAGACGACACCGTGACTTTCCCTTTATTTGAAGGCCCGAATCCTACAAAAGCTGCATGGAGTTTTCGAACAATTTTGTCCTATCCAGAGAATACTTAATTGCCCTTTTCAAGTCTAGGGAGTGCAATGCAATTTCTGCTGGTGATGTAGAAGGCAATGCAATGGTTGGGGATGAAGTGGGGGTTGGTGCTCAGCACCACTTTATCTCTCCTGAACCGCAAGTACGGCTCGTTCACTACTAGTACCTGCAACTCCAATATCCTTCTGGAGGATGCGATAGCTACCAAGAAGGGAACCTTCCATGACACATTCTTAATTCACAGTAGCCAATGGCTGGAAAGGTGCCCTCATGAGCCCCGATAGGGCCGTGTTTAAACTAGATTCTGGCAGTGCCCTCCTGGTATGTGGTACTGCTACAAACAGTCCTTGCAGGAAATGTTTATCAAGCCCGTCACTGAACAGAGGGCCATTTCCCCCTCTTGCTGGTGTACCTGGTGATGGTAGCCAGGTGTACTTTGATGAGTGGGAAGGCCTCCTTTTGCTAAAGAGAACAGGTATGGGAGCAGCTGTTCCGGGCATACAGAGTGGTTGGACATGTTGCTGTGCACAACTTGTACAGAATTGCTGTCACTTGAGTTTATATGAGCGGTTGCTGGAGGGAGCACAATGAACTTCATTACATTCTTGTGGTATGGTTAGGTGTCAGAATTCTGTGAAGTCAGGAGCCCTGCTGTTAATTTCAGGGTCTGTGGGCCGTGGTGCAGTAGTACTTTGGCCTGGTCTTGAGATATTATGTCGGTGTGGTCCTGTAGACGGATTGGCTGGTTTCCGACAGTTGGAGGAAGTCTGAATCCCATGTTTGGCGTGGCCAGTTCGGTGCAATTAGGATTAAATCGGCAGGGATATGCTCACCATTTGCACCGTCGTGCGGATCACTGGTATGGGGGAAACGCATAGGCGAAGAGCTTAATTCATGGGATGGAGAAGGCATCCACCATTGACCCTTCCTGTGAGTTCTGCTTGTGAACTGTGCACACTTTTTGTTCTGTCTGCTGGCAAACGAGTCCATTGGCGGGTGTTCCCATTGTGTGAACGCGTTCTTGAGTTGACTGTCTCTGAGCTCCCATTCGTGGCACTATGTCGATGCCCTGCTGAGGCTATCTGCCACTGAGTTTTGGATCCCTGGGAGATGGTGTGCCTGTATAAATATGGCTTTGGCGATCGCTCAGTGCCATACCTGCTGGGCTACCTGGGATAGGGTTGTTGATCTTGTCCCACCTGGTTTCCTGATATAGTACTTGTAGTTGTATTGTCTGTGGGAACTCTCACCGTGGATCCCTGCAACACCGGTAGGAAAGATCAGAGAGGCCATCTGACTACTCTCCACTGTAGAACATTTACATGTAACGTTGTCTCCGTGGCAGTCTAGAGACCCTTGATGTGAAGCTGATCTACGTGCCCCTCCCCACCCAGCCGACCATGGAGGCATCTGTGACTAGCGTCTTCCGGAGTAGCTATTCCTGTAAAGGATTCTCCACAGTTATGTTTTGCGTGAGGGCCCACCACCTGATCTTGCGTGTGAGCGAGGGGGTAATTCTTAGCCTGTCTTCCCAAGACCCCATGATATGGGACAACATGTTGGCTATAAACTCCTGCAGGGGCCTCATGTGAAGCCTGCTTTTGGGGATGAGGGGGATGCAAGAGGACATGGTGCCCAGTAAACCCATGCATTTGCGAACAAACATCCATCGCTCTGTTTGAAGGTGGGGGATCTGTTAATGGCCTCACTAGCGATTCTGTTGTGGAAAACTGTGCCGCAAGAAAGACTAACTTCTTGGATGGCTGTGTAGAGGACTTCCTGTAGTTTATGGTAAAGCATAGGCATTGAAGTATGTGTTCTGTTCTTGAGATGTACTACCCTGCCTTGGCCATCGTTGGTGCCCAGATTAGCCAATCGTCTAAATATGGATAGACAAGGTGCCCCTCCTTTCTGAGGTATGCTGCGATGGATACAAGGCATTCCGTAAATGTCAGAGGTGCCAATTTGAACCCAAAAGGGCAGTAGCCGGAATTGGTAGGGTCTGTTTCCCACCACAAACATTGGGTATTTTCTATGCTTCTGATGTACTGGTTAACTCGAGGGGCTGTACTGTTCATATTACCTCCTGTAGCGTTACCATTTTGAAAGTTTGTTTTTTGATCAACCTGTTCAACTTTCATATGTTGAGTATGGGACGGCACTTGCCGTCTGACTTTTTTACTACAAAGCATCTGGAGTGAACTCCTGTGCCTTTGTGATGTTTTAGCACCCTTTCTATTGCATGCTTTGCTAGCATTTGTTGCACTTCTTTCTGGAGCACTTTTAGATGCAGAGGTGTTTGTAGCTTTGGGGGCATGTTTGGCGGGTGTCTGGCGAACTCTAGAAGGTGTCCCTGTTGGATCACCTCCAGGACCCACTTTTAGGTTATTGGACACCACCCTTGGATGCAGTTTGTAACATTTCCCCCTTACCCACGCTATGTTTAGATGTTTTGTGGAGTCATGCTTGCATTTTACCCTGCCTTCCTCTTTTGGAGGATGGGGCCCCTTCACGTTGCAGCGATTGTCTATAGTCTTTAGACCTTTGGTAACCCTGGTAGCTTCTTCTGTACCCCAGAGTAGTAGTAGGTACTCCTCATGTACTCCCTTCCGCTTCTTGCCGACGAGGAAGCAGCTCTTTCAGATGCTTCCCTGAAGGGACGAAAATTCCTTCTCCCCTGTAATGCCATAAGCGATCTCACTATATCCACGTCTGCTTTCATAGCCTTCAAGGCATCGTCTATTTTGGTTTCAAATAAAATCATCTCTCTCAAAGGGCATATCAATCACCTTGCGCTGGTCTTCCAGCCAGAAGTCTGTGCAGCAGAGCCAGCCTTGTCTCATTAGTACCACCCCATTGCCAATCTGCTCAAAGTCAGTTTCAGTGACATCTACAGCAATATTTACGCAGTGGTTTATCGCCTCCTCTCCTTCCTTTCAAAAGGTCATTACTTCCTTACTTTTTTCTTCTGGCATGTGTTCCAGGATGTGAGCCACCCTATGCCACATCTCCCATGTCTTGCCATTTTGGCCGAGGAGTTTGCAGCTTTAACAGTGGTGGCTCCGATCGTCAAGACCTTCTTCCCAAATGTGGCCATTTTACGCCTCTCGTTTTCTGGAGGCACTGTGCATTTCTTCATTTGCGAGCTTGGGTGGGTTTAGTAGTGAGGCATTTTAGCGTGGACTCCGGAGCCTTCAACTTCTTCTGCAGCCTGCCTTTAATGCCTGGTTCAGTGAAGGGGTGCATCATTGTGCGCAGGTCTTCCTCCTAGACGTGGTGTAAGAACAGATCCAACTTGGGCCCTTCCTATCATCTATCTTCCCCTCTACCTGTGGTGTTCCCCAGGGGCCTACCCTCCCACCCTGGCTTTTCAACCAATACCTGGCAACTCTCGCCCACTGCATTGCCATTTTCTGCTCAAATTTCTAGTGCTACGCTGATGACACAACTCATTTTCAGGCTGCCCTCGGCCACCTCCTCTCCCTCTCTCATCTCTGATTGCCTAACTGCTATTCAAGATTGGTGTACCGACAATGATCTTTGTCTGAATGCCAGCAAGCCGGAGATCCTCCTCATCGGCACACCTTCACCATCCTTTCCCCTCACTCTCTGGCCGGCCTCCATTGGCCCTCCTCCTACCCCCACCTGCAAGGCTAAGAACCTCAGTGTCATCTTTGACTCCACACTTTCCTTCTCCGCCCACATCTCCGATGTCTCTAAAAAGTCAAACCTCCTACTGCATCTCCTCAGAGGTTCTCTGCCTTTCCTCTCCTTCGCCCAGAACCTCAAGACCTTCCTCTTTGCTTCTACCTTCGCTACACCTCTCCCCTGCTGATCTGTTCTCTCTTGGCACTGTGCACCTGGTCACCCTCTGTCCTTTGGGCCCAGGTACCTGGTCTCCCTGCGGCCCTCTCTGCTCTGCCTGCGGGCCACCCCTTGCATGGGGTCTGTATTTGTACCCATATAGTGCCCCCACTTTTTTCCTTCCTGCACTTATCAGACCTACCCTGTCTGCTGCCTTAAACCTAACACTTGCCAACTGCTGGCTGTACTACCACTATTTGTTGCCTTTATTACTTATTTAGTTATTATTATTTATCTGTTTCTCCTTTGCTCCGCACTCTCCACTTCTCCCCTCTCCCTCTCCCATGCAGTTGTGCGCTCTCAATGTCACTGGGCCAAGTAAGATTGTTGTTTTGTTCTCCCCTGTTCACCTCCCATGCCTTGTCGAGCTCTGAAACACTTGTGCACGAGCGCAATAGAAATAAAATATCAATATCAATATCAGGAATGGACGCTATTGTTTTTCACCTTTTACTCATATGGTCAAAAAGAAAACATTCAAGTCGGTGTGAGGCCGAACTGCTGGCATGACCTGGTGATCATAGAATGGAAGCCCCTATTTCATCTGGTGGTGACTGTTTTGGCATTTCTTCCAGTGGCTCATCTACTGGGGAATCATCTGTATCCCAATTGTCACCTCTGAGTGGGGACCCAGTTGTAGTAGACACTGTGTCCTGAGGGTCATCATCAGGATCAGTGTTAGAAGCTCCCCTTCCTCCTGCTCCTCCGTTCTGGGTGGAGAATGCCTTGGTAGCCTTGTGAATGGTCCACATTGTGTTGGGAGTGCTACCTATGGAGCTCGAAGTGGTAGCCTTGTATTAAGTTGTGTGAAAGGGCTTTGCAAGGAAAACAAGACTTGTAGCAATAACAACTCCTGAGCGTTTTACAGGGGCTGGCCTGGCACTGCAATTGGGTCTACCAAGGCTTGGCTTGGCCTTGGAATGTGTGGAACTGGAGCGGGAGTTGCTTTTGGCGGCACAGGAGGCCTGTCTATTGAAGTTAAGTGGGCTGTGCCAGTATTAACAGCCTCTCCTATTTTTGTTCCAAGACTGGGCCACTGTGCTTTGCTGTGCTCAGTCTGACTCCAAATGATCTGCTCTTGAACTTGTCACAAATTATGTAGCCCACTAGAATGATGACTTGACCATCATAGCTGAAGGGTCTTTTTACCCTTCTGATGTCTTGTCTGATATTTTTCTTGCCATAAATCTTCATATGTGCTCTTCACTATGATGGCATAATAAGAGCTGCAGTAAACTAGCACCCTGACGTTTCCTTGACACAGCTGTATTCCACACATAGGTTTCAGTGCTTTTGATTTGCGTGTGACTTATAGTATGAACCTTCTCTTTTGCCCCTTTGGCAATCTCAATCTGCGGGAACTATCTTCCCTCTGGGACAACAGCCACACATTCCACATTGTGCAACACCAGGCAAAGTGACTGTATTACGAACATTTGGTGAATTTAGCACCTTTGGCAGGGCAGTGTTCGACATTGGCCATATGTTTGTACTCACATCGGTAGCATTCTCTTTACATTCTACTGCTTCCTCCCTTGGGCTTTTGCCATCTGCCCATACAGTCTCTTCCTGTATGGTGGTTTGGTGTTGCACAACGTTTATCGCTCTCGGTTTTAGTACTGGTTTTCTCGATCGCTGAATGCTTCTCTTTTTCCGCCGAGCTTTTGGTGATGGTCATAGCCACCTCCCATGTTGGGTTTCTGCTTTGTACCAACATTTCTTGAATGTGAGGGTTCTTGCAATAGACCAGCGCCATGTCCTTAGGTGCTTCATCCTGGTTGGCTCCAGAACTACAGGAGGGAGCCACTTTGTACAAAGTTGTTAGGCAATCAATCTATGATTTCCACAACGCTTTGATCCATATAATAGATTATCTGCTATGCTTTATATTTTCCTCAATTTGAAAATATTGTGCTGCCTTGCCAATGCATCTTCATACTGGCAATATACATACCATCCGGTTTCTTCTCTGACGGTAGTGTATGGAATTATCTATGGTCCTCCGTTCCTAGGGCATTTAGCAGAACGCGTGCCTGCCAGTCGATTGTTAGCTCCCACCCTCTCCATTAATGCTTTGAATTTCTTTTGGCCATTGGGCCCACAGTATAGTTGGTGCTCCTGGGGTTTGCATGAACGGCGGTTGGGCTGTTGCATCTTGTACCACATTAGTCTAGTTCTGCAGCCGGTCGCCTTCCTGCTCTTCTTGCTCCTTTGCCTTTTCATCCTGGGAACTGTTTTGCCTCCCACCTTGCCACCATTTGTAGCACTGGGATGGGGCATGAAGAGGCCATTTGGCAAATACACAATTACAACAGAGGCATATTACATTCAAGGTAAGGCATATAAGATTCTCTTTTTATTTTACTTCCTTGGCGTGTTATATTGCCTACATCTCAACGCTGACATTTTTGGCAGGCGTCACCCATCATGTAAATAGTTTGTTCACCTGACAAGGCCCTTACATTCCCATACATTGCAATGGGCTCTCACCTGCCAAAAACAGTATGTGCTCTCGTGACACAGAAGGTTGAGAGGTATAGTATTGGTGACATCTGAGCAACTACGTTTATTGCTGCACGCTCATTCCTTTCTCAAGCATTTCCAGTCCACCCTCTCCCCTGCTCTCGAGCTTACCCATACTTTGCCCTGTCCTCCTGGCATTCCACTATGACATGACATACCCCACCATGTCGGTGCAGCATCATGAGACAAGGTGAAAGGACACATTCCGATTTGAGTAAATGTCCATTTCAAAAAAGCTGTGGCCCATTTCAAACTGCACAGCAGAGTATATAATGAATACCACACTGCTTTAGCGTCATTTCATTAACCAATGCGTTAAACGTGTCCGTTAAACGGATTAGCTGGCACGCTGTAAGTGATCCCATCAGTTGTTAACTGTTTACAGGTGCGTGTGCGCACACACTTTGTCATTTTTAAGCAGGCCAGATGGGTTTAACTTTAGGGGTTAGCTGCCATTTATAGACATCAGTAGGAAGCGAAGGAAGCAGTAAGCATTGTGTGACAGGAGCTTCCGTTAAAGATATTTTTTTTAGTAAAAGGGGTAACAAGGGAGATCATAGGGGTCGAGGCTGCGAACACTAGCGACTCCAAAATGACATCCCTGATCTCTCACAAGCGAGAACAGCAAACATGAGGGACATTGATAACCTGGGGGACAGGATGATGGAAGTAGAGGGTCAAGTAACAGATATTTTGGAAAAGTCCCAGACGTTGCGCAACAGGTCCTAAACATAGATTAGAAGATACGGATGCTAGAAGAAAAGTGTGATGACTTGGAGAACAGGTCGAGGAGGGACAATATTCGGATTAAAGACCTCAAAGAAGGAATGTAAGGCACGGGCCTAGAGGAGTGTGTGTAAGAAATTGTTGCAGGTCTGTCAGATGGAGGGCAAGAGCAAGGCATGAAGATCGACAGTACATCGAGTGGGTAAAAGGAGGGCTGAGCGGTAGAGTGCCTGCAAAACATCCTTGTGAACATGCACAGTTTTAAAGGACAAGCCGAAGATTATGAGTGCAGCCATGCGGGCCAGGAAAATACAACTCAGAGGGAGTGGCATACAAATGTTTGATGATCTTTAGTGTCCCTTGCGAAAAGACGATCCATGAGGGACCTAACGGAAGAACTCACAAGAAGAAATGTGAGATACAGATCATCTACCTGACGAGACTACAATTCCATATGGGCCACGAAGAAAAGGTTGTCTCGCAGGCCCAAGAGGGTCTGAGGATAGTAGGGGTGAGTCCCCCGCAGACAGGGGAGAAGGAAGAGGAGGGACGCATAAGACGGGTGCAAAGAAGTGCAGCAAGGGGCCGCCATTGGTGAACCTCAAAGAACAGTAAGAAGTCATGACGGTCAACTTACTGGCCTGGGACAGAACAGTGCTCAAAGCCCTTGTTGCCTGGCATTTGCAGGGGGAAGAAAACCTGCCGTATGAAATAGAGGGGAGTGCTTGGTTGAGAGATGTTCGGGTGAGAGAAGAATTGTGCGTGTTTAGAAGGCGAAGGAGTGTTTCCTGTTGAGGATCCATAGGAGGTGAACACACCTTGAACCTGAGCGAGAGAGTTGGGGACATACCTGGGGGGGTGGGGAGGGACTCAGAGGGCAGGTCTATGAAATGGAAACAAACGTTCTGTGTTGAGGTAATGGGATGACAGGAGCATGACGGGTATCTAAGGGGAGGCAACTGGGGAACAAGGAACCTCAAAACGATAAGGGTACCATTCAAGTTAGAATCATGGAACAGCCAGAACAAGCGATTGAGTGTTCTGAGGGAAACATGGAGTGGGGCAATGTTAGGCAAGATTGTATGCAGTACCCTTTGGGTGCACTACAACAACCTTGACCTCCTGGCAATAGGAACCCAACCTTTGGTATAAGTCTGAATTACACAGTTTAGTAGCACACGTTGAGCAGCCAGGCTTATCTCAAGAGGGATCAATGTGAGCAGTAGGGGAATTACACAGATTCACAGTGACAAGTATTCAAATAAACTCTTACACACAAGGTTTCTTGATTAAACAATTATTAATTTATTAAACAGTCAGTTTGAGTAAGCCTTCTTCAGAAGGGGCAATATAATAGTAACACACAAATACACTCCAAAATACACACTCTTAGTTTCTCTAAATCAGCAAGTACCCATTTGGGATGGCACACAGACACTTCCTACACCAGGACCTTTCCATAAACAAACTGCGAGAAAAGAAGACCGGGGCCATTTTGACAAAAATGGCACCCTTGGGTGCTTTACTGCAGCTGCAAACGCAGCACGCGGTAAAAGCACACCCCGGTAGTTAAAAGTAAACCACTGCCACCAACCATTCATCGAGTAAAGTCAATTTCACTTCACTGCTCTTGGAAACAGTAGTTTATCCAACAGAAGGTATTTAAACCTTTGGGAAATCTGAAAGACTTCCCTGTGCCACTGCACTGAAGGTGCTGTGTGGTACAATGTAAAAGATGATGCCTATGGAGTTTGTCAAACTCCACAACCAAAAGAAACAGTGCTCAAGTAATAGCAAAAAATACATGAGAGAGTGAGGAAAAAGGGTCTCACTCTCTCCAGGTAAACAATGGAAGTCCTCAAAATCCAGCAAAGGTGCTGGGGGTCTCTAAGGTAGAGAGGAATTGGCACATTTCCAAGAATTCTCCCTTACACTCGTCCCCCCCAGACTAAGGTACAGGAGGATTTAATCCACCCCTGGATGAATATCCTTACTTCAGTTGGTCATACTTTGTGGAGAGACTATCAGTATTTTGGTGATTACCTGACCTGTGTTCTATGGGAAAATCAAACCCCTGAAGGCCGATATTAACAATTTAGGATTTTCCCCCTTCATCTGCATTAACCATCTCAAGGGTTGGTGGTCTGTTTGAATTACAAAAGTAGATCCATATCAGTATGGTCTAAACTTCTTCAAAGACCACATAATGGCAAAACATTAACATTCTATGGTTGCCCACCTTCTTTCAGGGTCCTTCAGTTTTCTAATGATGAAGCAGATTGGGTGTCCCCTGCCTTTCTCATCCAGCCGACTCAGAACTGCACCTATACCTGTATTGGAAGCATCAGTTTATACAATAAAGGATTGGTTGTATTCAGGAGCTCTCAAGACTGGAGCTAGATAAAGACATTCCTTAAGTAGTTCAAATGCCTTAGTGCACTCCTCATTCCAACTGACCTTCTTTGATTTTTGGGTGAGGAGATTACATTCAAGGGAAAAGCTAGGGTCCCATAGTTCTCAATTAAGTTCCTATAGTAGCCTGTGAGACCGTGAAAGGCTCTCACTTGGGTTTGAGTAGTAGGGGTGGCCCAGTCTTGTACATCTTGTACTTTGCTAGGCAATGACTTTATTTCACCTCCTCCTAACTCATGTCCAAGGTAGATCACTTTACTCTGACCAATTAGACATTTACTTGCCTTTATGGGCAGATTGGCCTGCTCAAGAGCCTGCATTACATATCCTAAGTGGTCCATATGTTCTTTCCAAGTAGGGCTGAACACTGCAATGTCATCCAAGTATGCCATGCAGAAGTCCTCCATCCCATTCAGAACATGTTTTACCATCCTTTGGAATGCAGCAGGTGCATTCTTTGGTCCAAAAGGCAGAACCTTAAACTTGCATAGGCCTCCTGGGGTTGAAAATGCAGTTTTCCCTCTGGCATGGTCTGTCAGAGCCATTTGCCAATAGCCTGAAGTTAGGTCAAATGTACTGAGGTACTTGGCTGAACCAGGTTTGTCCACCAGTTCATCTGTCCTAGGTAAAGGATAGGCACCAGTCATGGTGACTGCATTAAGAGCTCTATAGTCCACACAGAATCTAAACTCCTTGGATCCTGCCAACTGGACTAGCCCACGAACTTGTAGAGGGCTCTGTTACCCCAAGATCAAGCATCTTCTTGACCTCTTCCTTTATGTGGGTTCTTACATGGTCTGAGATTCTGTAAACCCTGCTTTTGACAGGGAGACAGTCATCAGTGAGAATCTCATGCTGGCCCCAAGGGGTCAAGCCTGGTGATAGTGAAAACAGAGGGGTAAACTGATTTAACAGAATTTTGCAGATCAGAAGAGAGATTCACTCCTATCTTTCCATCTAAAGGTTGTCCCCTGAGGTCAGGTAGAGGCTCCTCCGAGGCTAAGAGCAAAGCTACTAGTTCTGGTCTAGAGACATAGGCCTTTAGGCGGTTGGTGTGAAAGACCCTGGGGGCCTCCTTAGGATTGCCCAATCCATCAGATAATTGACCTCGCCAAGTTTGCCCACAACCTTGAAGGGTCCAATCCATTTGTCCTGTAAGGTCCTCTGCCTTGAAGGTACCATAACTAGAACTAACTGGTCTTGAATAAATTCAACCATGTTGGCCTTCTGGTCATGCCAATGTTTAACCAGAGCCTCACCTGCTTTCAAGTTATCAGAAGCTTCATCATGTGTGTCATTTTCCTTCGGAGACCTAACACATAGTCAGTGACTAACTGGCTTGTGGGAAAGAGCACTCTGCAACCCCTCCTTGATTAGGGCCAATGGACCTCTAACGGGATGACCATAGATGAGCTCAATGTAACGCTCACCTGACTCCCACGGAGGCGCTGGTCTAGTCTGGGTGGCTGTGGCCTCTTCGAGCGTGATGCGCAGAACTCGGAACACCGACTGAACAGGACCCTCAAATCTTGCTTGTCTGGCCCGTAGGAATATCCTTCTGCAGATGAGAAAGGGGATTAACAGTCTGCAGAATAGTGTGCTTGCTCCCCCCTTCCCCCCTTCGTCCTTCTCTAACTTCCTCCGAAATCCCCGGTTGAAGCTCACCTTATGGTTTGAAAGGATGAACTCTCCATCCTGCTTCTGGTGCAGGGGCGCGTGTTTGTCCAGTTACTTCACTGGTTTTCAGAATGGCGCTGGCAAAATTCACTTGACTTTTCTGAGCGGAACGCCGTAAGTATGAAGATTACAAAAGTTCAAGTGTTGAGCCTCCTTTTCTGTTGCCTTCCTAACCTGTGATCTGTCCTTTATTTCAGGTGCAGAATGAAGGCGATGCGTTGAGGGATTGAATTGCCGATGGTAAACTCAGGTGATTTTTGCGATGGGGGGCGGTCCCTCTTAATGTCTTTATATTCCTCCAGTAATGTCTTTTGTCCTTTCCCCATAGGGGCCGGGGTGCGGTACCTGCCAACAAAGCGGCGCCGACCCGAAATAAGGAATGATCCACCAACAGAAGACCGTTAAGTGTTATGGCGGAAAATTAGGCTTTCCTCATATGTTCCTTCTGCTCACCTTTTGTCTCTTCTTCTCTCCCCTAGGCGCAGAGATCGGTGCAGACAGTCGCGGTGGAGCCAGAAGAACTCCCGAGGATAGGTGAGTGAAGCGCGGCGCTGCAGCGAGCAACGCGGTGCTTTTAAATGAAAGTCTTTTCTCAGGAACGGTGGCGTGAAGGTTCCGGATGCAGGTAAGAAGTTTGATAAAATTCTTGGTCTTCACCTTTCTCTTCTCTTCTTTCCTTACAGGTTTTCCAGGATCGTGGCGGGCGTGGCTGGAGACCAGATGCAGGAGCAGACACGGTGAGCGTTCAGCTGCTTGGATGCAGAACAACGCGAAGCGTGAGCTACTGTCTGGGCGTGGCTTAAATAGCCCCCAAAGTAGTTCCAGGTAAGTATCCTTCCCTGGCCACGCCCGAGTGGAAAAATAGTCCCAATGAAAAAGATAGTCCCTTTCAGGTCTCAGGGAGGCCTGAATCTTGCAGCATGGTCTGCATCAGGTAAGTGCACAAAACACCTTCCTTTATGAGCCTGGCGCCTATGGCGCCAGGACTGATGTCCAACATGAGCCTGGCGCCAACAGCGCCAGGACAGAGTCCAAAGAGCCCCTATAAGGGGCCGCTGGGCTTTTACCCGGGGGCATGATGCCTGCTCCCGGGGGTGCTGGGCCTGGCCTGGTGCTCCGGGGGTAGGCATCATGACACTCAAAAGGGCTGAAGCCAACCCCTTCTTGAGGGACTTCTCTATAAGCAAAGAGAAGGCATGGCAGTAGAAGGTCCCACTTTCTTCTTAGGGGTTTTCTAAAGCACCTATCAAGCTCTGCATAGTTATATTAAACCTCTCCACTAACCCATTGGTTTGGGAAAGGTAGGCTATTGAGAACTTGCAGGTCACTCCACAGTTTTTCCACTTGGTCTGCATGTAGTGGGACATAACATTGGTTGACCTGTCTGAGAGAACCTCCTTAGGAAAACCTAACCTGGTAAAAAAATACCAAGGAGTGCCTTAGCCACTGCCTGAGCAGTAACAGTCCACATAAGTATTGCTTCAGGATACCTGGTAGCATGGTCTACCACAACCAATATAAATTGATTGCCTGAAGATGTGGGAGTGTCTAAGGGACCAACAATGTCAATCCCTACCCTCACAAAAAGGTACTCCCACCACTGGGAGAGGCATCAAGGGTGCCACATTCTTGGCTGCACTCTTGCCAAAAGTCTGACAAGTGTGCCAGCTTCTACAAAATGTATCTACATCAGACCCCATCTTGAGCCAGTAGAAATAAAGAGAAATCCTTTCCTTGGTCTTCTTAAAACTTAAGCGACCAGCCAAAGGAATCTCATGGGCTAACTATAGAAACTGAGATCTCACCTCCTGAGGCACTACAAGTCTTCTGTAGTCTCCTGGGGTAGACTCAATAGGCTCACTGTAGAGAAGGCCATCCTTCCAGTACAGCCTGTGCTTCCCTGGCTCTTGCCCTTCCAGCTGGGAATCTGCCTGTTGGTGAAGTCCTTCAAGAGTAAGACACTCTTTGACCTCAGCTGAAGTGTGCCCTACAGGGGCCAGCTTCTGCAAGCAAAGTCTGCAGCTCAGGATGGTCTTTAGGATCCATATCTCCAAACGGGGGAAGGTCTTCTTTTCAGCTGTGTGTCATCAGTAGCTGTTTCACCATCCTCTGGTTGGTCCTCACACTCAGCCTCAGCTGGTGGAGGGGTCACAGGTGTGACCTTGGACTGTCCTCTCGGGGATGTCATGGTTTTCTGCACAGGGATGATACTTTTCTCGTTTCCTGAGATCTTGGGTTTCCCCTTGGTCTCTTTCTTCCTGGAATCAGAAGGTTGTTCTTTCTGTGGACTGGGAGTTATAGTTACTTCTGTAACTTTCTATTGAGAGTCATTTAAAGTGAGCTCTCTGACCTTCCTAGTCTGCTCCTGCTTCCTTTTGCTGGGAGGCCTGGTGGTGCTTGATAGAACTCCTAGAGCTTTTAAGTCATTCCCCAACAGGACTCTCCCAGGCACCTCATTCTGTACACTGACAGGTATTCTTACAGTCAGATTGCTGCACTGGATAAGGGCTGGTAGTATTGGCACCATCTGGATAGGGCCTCCAGCAAGCTTAGTGGGGCCTTTGGGTGCGTTCGCAACATCCTCAGGTTTGGAAATGGTTTCATCCACCACTGTGATGCTGGCCCCAATGTCTCTAATGGCAGGGGTTTCCTGACCCTTCACAAGTACACTATCTTGTAGTATTCTTTTTGTGTTATCCGGAATAGAGTTATACACATCTAAATTCTGCTGTTCCCACAGACCCAGGGACACTAAAGAAACACTGGCTGAAACTCCAATGGGGTCTTCAGCCAGTAGATGAAGGTTTCCACTTGCCATATGAACTTGTCCCACAGGGATGAAGGCTAACGAGGCAGTGTGGACCCCAGAAGGTGTACCCTTACATCTGGGATCCCCTTCACATGGTCAGTTGACCCACAAGCATAACATTTACCAAATGTTTTGACAAATGGGGGCTTCATCGGACCTCCCTCTGGTTTGGCACCAGAGGTTTCACTAGACTGACCTGGTTTCCCATATGGCTTACCCTTCTTATGTGCGTGTCCCTCTTTTGGATGGGAGGATTTAGAATTCTCGTTGTCATCTTTCTTGTGCGGTTTCCCCTCATCCTTTTTGTGAGTGGCCCCAGAATCCTTGCGAGTGGCACTTTTAGCAACCCACAAGTCAGCAGCTTTTGCTAGCTTCTTGGGATCAATCTCTTTTTAGTCAGCCAAGTGCCGTTCCAGCTCAGGAGAGCAGGCATCAAAATAGACTCCAACAAAAATAGATTTCTCATTCCTTCAAAAGGAGTTCACTCTGTTACCCTTAACCCAACCATCTAAGTTTTTCAAACATTCACACACCCAGGTAGCCCAAGGGGTACCATCACTCTTTTTGAGGGTACTAAACCTCTTAAGGTACTGGGAAGGAGTTTTCCCAAATCTAGCTAGCAATGCAAGCTTCACATGTTCATACTCCAATCTTTCAAGTTCCCCCACCTCCATTACAGCATCAGTTGCAACCTGGGGGAGCCTAGAAAAAAGCCAAGGAATCAACCAATCCAAAATATCAAGTTTCACATCATACATACTCACTGCTTCTTTGGGCATGTGAGGCCTCTTAAGACAGGAAGACCTAGAGGACTCTGGGAGGGAAATGTTTTCAAGAGACCATTTCTTCATTTCAAGAGCATGCTGCATTTCTAACTCTCCGAGTTTGTGTCTTGATGTTTGGTTTCAGCTTTGACTTGTAACCTTTTGAATTCCAACTCAAGTCTCATTTTCTCAAGAGACACACATTCTGGACTCAGTGATGAACCTTGTGGGGTCCCAGTGGCTACAGGTTGAGGCAAAAGGGCTGTTGAGGCAAAGAGGGGCTCCCTTCCTGGGGCTCCTCTCCCTCCTCAGACTCTCTTCTAAGACAGTTAGACTCTGAATTATCATCCTCATTCTCATTTTCCACATTTCCTGGCTTAGTAGGTGTGACAGGCCTACTACCCAGACTTTGATGATTCAACAATCTTGCAATTAATTCATATTTCTTTCCTTTTACAGGGAGATTCCTGACTTTACACATGTCTTTCAGTTGCTCTACTGTTAAAATGATCAGGGCTTCCTGACTGAAGTTATCCATATTTGGCATGTTACAATTGCCTTTCTACTGGATCTTAGACTTGTGAAGGTTTTTTAGTTGAACAAAAACAAAGCAAATACTTAGTGTAACAACTCTAAAATAGAGCCTCATCGCCTGCCACCAGTGTTAGGCAAGATTGTATACAGTACCCTTTGGGTGCACTACAACAACCCTGACAATAGGAACACAACCTTTGGTATAAGTGTGTACTACACAAGTTGGTAGCATGTTGAGCAGCCACGCTCATCTAAAGAGGGGTCAATGTGAGCAGTAGGGGAGTTACACAGAGATTCACAGTGACAAGTATTCAAATAAACTCGTACACACAAGATTTCTTGATTTAACAATTATTAATTTAGCAGTCAGTTTGAGTAATCCTTCTTCGGAAGGGGCAATATAATAGTAACACACACATACACTCCAAAATACACACTCTTAGTTTCTCCAAATCAGTAAGTACCCATTTGGGATGACACAGACATTTCCTACACCCTCAGGTGACAAATAGCTAGGACTCTTTGGACATTAATATATCACTGTTGCATTTAGGGCAATAGGAGTATGTCAAAGAAAAAGGTTATTAGAACAAAACTAGAGAGCTCACAAATATTCTGAAGCAGATAAGTACTTTTGGTAACCCCCAATGCAAAGCAAGTTTACCTGTTCCTGGAAGGAAGACCAAACACACAGGCAGAGGGAAGAGTCATTCAGGGAGCCAGGTCAGGCCAAAAGTCTAGGTGAGCTGAAGCAATTCTTGCAGGTAGGTAAATGTCTTGCACAATGTTGTAGAAGTCTTTGCAGAACAGAAGAAATCAAAGTATGGACACAAGCTGATTAGGCTTGTGAGGTAAAGAAGCTGTTAGCAACTCTACAGACGCAACAAAGACAAGACTCCACGGAGAACAAGTGAGGTTACACAACAAGAGTTAAGTTCTCTTGGACTGTACAGTACCTTTGGTTAGAAGAAACAGTTCCAGTTCGCTTCTGTTCCTGTGCAGCTCTGCAGATCCTATGTTCCTTGGCTTCAGTCGTGGGGACAAAAGCGAGGACGTCTAGAGACTCCTGCACTGCAACGGGCGGTCGGTGACAGAAAAGGCCAACTTCTATTCAGTGGCACTTCGCGGTTTCAGCTCCTTGCATCTCAGCAAATAGCACCACCGCAGACTCTTGGCTGTTGAGATGGGTTTTCCTTGCATCTGGGGTCCAGCACTCTTTTGAGGTGGCTCAGGCTCGGTCAGTCCTGCTTCCTGGAGGTCTTGGCCAACTTAAAAGAAACGCACACCATCTGGTGTTTCTCTCCCTGGCTCTTCATTTCCAGCAGCAACTGCAGTGGAAATACAACCAGCTTCGAGAAGATGTCCAGGTGGCTTACTTTGGCAATGGATTGGTCCCAACAATTCAACGGGAGAAGTCGTCCTTGCAAAGCTTCTCCAGTCGAGACGAATTCGGAGCTTCAGCACAGCAGCAGGGCTTCACCGGGCAAACCAACTGTCCAGGAGTTGCAACAGGCGTCTCTTCCAAGTTCTTCTTCGGATTCCTTCGACCAGTGGTCGACTCTGCCTTCCAAGCCAAAAAGCCTCACCTTATATGCAGGTTTCTACCATTCATTCCAACCTAGCTGCCAGTCAAACAGCAGGCTGGCTGTCCTTGTCAGACAGCCAGCCGGCCAATCACCTTTGGGTGCATTCCTGTAACCAAGGGGATTAAGCACAGGGAGTTTCGGGCACCTCCCTCACTTCCTGCCCCCGCCAGACATACTGGAGCCAGAGGCAGCTTCACTTGTGAATCCTGCCAAAGACAAAATGAGCAAAGGGACCAAACCTGGTTTGGCACGCAGAGTAAATCTCAAGAAGGACCTTTCCACAAAGAACTGGTAAAAAAATGTCTGGGGCCATTTTGACAAAAATGGCACTCTTGGGTGCTTAACTGCAGCTGCGAACGCAGCCTACGGTAAAAGCACACCACGGTAGTTAAAAGTAAACCACTGCCACCAGGGTAACATAAAAATGTTGCATGAGAAACTAGACAAAGGGGATAGTAAGTAACCCCAACAGTACCCTACTGTAAGATAGTAAAAGATGATGCCTATGGAGTTTGTCAGACTCCACCTCAAGTCATAGCAAAAATACATGAGATAGTGGGGGAAAAAGGTCTCACAGGAATATATTGTTTGCATGCAGGAAACACACCTGCTAAATTGCTATGCGAGGAGCCTTATTAGCACGAAATATCTAACACATTATCTGACCAATGCAGGGAGCAAGTGGGCAGGACTGGCAAATCTTCTACATCGGTCAGTTCACTTGAAGGATATAGTTATAAGAAAGTCCTTGGTGGGAGGTACAGGATGATCAAGGGGAAAATGGGAGGTCAAAAATGTACAATTGTTTCACTATATGCAACCAATCAAGGGCAGGAACCCTTTTAAAAAAAATATATTTATTGTTTTCGAATACAAACATAACTGAGAACTGAACAAATCACCCCACAACTCCCCCCTCCCAACCCCCGCACGCCCGGAAGATCTTCTTGGAGTCTCTCAGTGTGGGAATGTCTTATGAACTGAAAATATCTGTTATTCTGATTTTATGGGGGCATCATTGTTCCATAAAGTCTGACTGCAAATAGTCCAAGACCGCTCCCCATTCCTTTGTGAAGGATCCACCTGAGCCCTGTATAGAATGAGTTAGCTTTTCCATTGTCATCTGTGACCAGACATTCTGTAGCCATGCGTACACTAGTGGTGGGTCTTGTTTTTTCCAATTTTGGGCTATCGCCGCCCATGCCGCTATAACTAATCCCATGAACCACCTCCAATGTGATTTTGTGTATTTCCTTGCTGCCTTATCTTTCATTCCGCATAGCCACACCTACCCCCCCCACCAACTTTTCCACATCTGGAAACATTTTCCCCCCATCTCAGTCTTTACTTCTGACCAGAAACCCTTGATCCCCGGGCAGTCCCACCAGATGCGTTTCCACGTACCCACTTCTGCGCGGCATCTCCAGCATAAATTGGATGTTTGAGGGTACATTGCATGCAGCCTCTCTGGTGTGTAGTGCCATTGGGTTCCTATCTTTACCCACATCTCCCTCATTTTAACTGATCGGGTCATTTTTGGGATGCTGTTCCACAAATCTACCCACTGTTTTGGGATATCCTCCCCCAGTGTGTTCCCCCATTTGATCATGTAGGCCCACTTAACTTCTTCTGCTTGGGAGTTAATAAAGTTATATAGTGACGAGACCAGCCTCCTGGACCCCGACTCAGTTATTAAGTATTTTTCAAATGGAGTTAAGTGCCTTGATGCCACATGTTTGACCTCGGTGTCGCCAGCCAGTGCCTGAGCTGGTCGTATTTATACCCGTCCACCTCTGTTAGTTTGAGGCGTGTAAATCCCTACTAAACCTATCTAATTTCTTTGTCCTGAAACATTTCCTCAATTTTTGTACACCCTGCTATTTCCCATTTCTTGAAGGCCCCTCGTTCCATTCCCGGCGGGAATTGGGGGTTCCGACAGATGGGTGTGAAGGGAGCTTCCACAGTAGTCACAACACCCCTTCGCGTGTGTTAATCACATGCCTCCAGCGTGGTCTTCACAACTACACTGATGCAGAGGTTCGGGTGCCTGTGTTGTCTTGCTTTCCATAGTATTTCCGCCAGTGGGGGATCTGGCAACTGCCCTGTCTTGTGTCACCCACACTGTTTGTTGATCTTCCTCCAGTAGCCTTAGTTGCGCAGCTTGGAAATATTTTTTGTGAGGGAGGGACATCCCATCCGCCCGAATAGGTGCTGTGAGAACCGCTCTGGCCACCCTCAGAGCTTTCCTTTTCCATATATAGGATGTGATTGCCTTTGATAGCGCTTTGAAAAATGATCTGGGGACCGTAATTGGGAGAGCCTGAAATTAGTATAACAACCTGGGGAGAATGCTCATCTTTACCGACTGTATTCTGCCCCATCATGAGACCATTAGGGGACTCCAATGCTCCAAATCCCTCCTTATGTGTTCTAGGAGTGGGGGATAATTCCCTTCATATATAGTAGGTCCAGCAATTTCGAGGTCTAATGCTGCTGCCTCCCTTTCTACTTCCCTTCTCTCGCCTGCCAGGATTAGCACGTCTGATTTTTTCCTATTGATTTTAAGGCCAGAAGATGCCCCGAATGTCTCAAACTCTCTTATTGTTGCGGTGAGTGTCCTACCCGAGTCCGCTAGGGCTATCAACATGTCATCCGCATATGCTATCACTTTGTGTTGTCTGCCTGCCATCTCTATCCCCTTTAAGTGGAAGGATTCTCTGACTCAAAGTAACAATGGTTCCAGAAATATGGCATATAAGAGGGGGGGGGAATAGTGGGCATCCCTGTTTGGTGCCCCTTGATATCTCTACCCTATCTGAGACCTCCCCGTTTATGGCTATCCTAATTGATGCATTGTTGTAGTTGGCTCTTATCATATCTATGTATTGCTATCCAAATCCCATGCACTTCAGAGTTTTAAATAGTAGTGACCACTCCACCCGGTCGAATGCCTTTTCGGCGTCTAATGAGAGTAGTATTGCCGGAGTGTGTGTGATGCCCGTCTTCTCCACTAGGTGTATGAGTTGTCTAAGGTTGTCTTGCGTTTGTCGACCTGGTATAAAGCCTGATTGGTCGGTGTTTATCAAGTTGGGCAGAAGTGCTAGGATTTTTGTGTAGATCTTAAGAGTCCAGATTAATCAGGGCTATGGGGCGGTAGGAGCCAGGATGGGAGGGGTCTTTTCCTGCTTTATGGAAGACTAGTACAGTGGCTTCATTCATTGAGCGGGTTACGTTTCTGCATTATTTGCAGGTGTTTAGAATGTTCGCATATTTTTTATAGAATGGGGCTGTAACGCCATCTGGGCCGGGTGCCTTGTTGTTTGGGAGCTCCTCTATTGCCTTTTTCACTTCTTCTTCCCTAATCGGGCTCTCAAGTGCAATTCTATCTTCTTCCGATATTTGTGGAATGGGGAGGGCCTGTAAATACACATCTTGGGCGCTACCATCGGGGTGTTCCGTTGTAAACAGCGCTAGATAAAACTCCCCGAAAGCCTCACCCATATCATGGGTGCGCATTAGTATCTCTCTGTGTGCATTTCGGATATTCCTAATCGTCATGGACCTTTGTTTCTAGTTGAGTTGTCTAGCCAAGTATCTATCTGCCTTGTTGGCCGTGATTTAATAGCGTTGCTTGAGATACAAGAGCGTTTTCTCTGCTTTTTTGGTGCATAGCAATTCCAATTGTCCATGTATATGTCTCAAAGCTTTCTGCAGGCTGCGGGTGGGGTGACTTAAAAGTTTCTCTTGTGTGTCCGCTATTTGCCTTTCGAGTTCTCTTTCTCACCCATGTCTCTGGTTGTACCTGGAGACTTTCAGTGCTATCAATTTGCCGCGGATTACCGCTTTGAATGCCTTCCAGACCGTTCCCAGTGGGACATCTCCTGTGTCGTTTTGTGCAAAGTATTCTATAATCATGTCCCTTATCGACTCCCCCAATATCGGGTCCAGAAGAAGGTCCTGCGGGAGCCTCCACCGCCAAAGACCCCCCTTCCTAGGGGTAATCAACTCCATCCCCAGTGGAGCATGGTCTGATAATGAGATTGACCCAATATCCATTCCCTGTATTTTACCCATCAGTCCCACTGATGCCAAGAAGCAATCGATTCTCGACATAGTGTTGTATACATGCGAGAAATACGTGTACCCCCTCTGTTCGCCCTGGAGTTCCCTCCAAACATCGCACAGAGCCATATGGTCCATCTTTTGCCTGAGGTGCTTAGACAGGGCCCCCTGGCCCTGGGATCCCCCGTGCTCCTATCTGTCCGTGGGTACCATGCCAGATTTAGGTCTCGCCCCAGTACCACCTCTCCCTATGCAAATTCCTCTAACTTCCCCAGAGTGTCTTATAGGAAACCATCTTGCCCCAATTTAGGAGCATAAATTGATGCCAGGGTGAGGCAGTATCCGTCTATCATGGTGTTAGCAAATTCGAACCTCCCGTTCCTATCTATTATCTTGTCTATTAGTCTAAAGTTACCCCCATCATTTACCGCTATCATCACCCCTGCCCTTTTGTCTGGTGCATTGGACTGAGCCCATATCTTGTACCCTCTGAGGTGCTCTTTCTGGTTGTCCTGGGCTCTTATGTGGGTTTCTTGCAGAAGTAGGATGTTCGCCTTATCCCTCCTGAGCAAGCTCTCGAGCTTTTTCCTCTTCACTGGGGAGTTAAGGCCCCTTATGTTATAAGTTAGAATTCAGAGTTTCCCCATGGTGTCTTAGCCCGTGGCCAGTGTCAAGCGTTCCCAGTAGCCGTGTACCTTTCCGTCTTCCGGGCACCCCCCCCCTAATCACTTTAACTCCCAACCCAATATTAAACTTTGAACCAAAATTTGTCCCGAGGAGGGCCTGGGTTCCTAAGGATGCTAGGGCGTTACGCCCAGCGCTCCCTGCCTTCCATGTACTCGGGGTGAACTTCACAGGGGTTCCTATACCCCGCATCTACCTCTGTCCTTACCGGACTCCGATTCCAGGGCCCTACCCCAGGCCGCTGTGTCGCTGATTCTCCGGATGCCATGAAGTGCTCACCTCTCTTTCCTCCTAGTGTTCTAGTCCTGCCGCCTGCGTACAGGCCATATCGAGCATTCCTCTTTTACTCATCTGGGTTAGTTCTGCGGTTCTCTCTTCCAGTTTGCTTCTTCTTTTGCCATCCCTCTCGGCCTTCTCTGGTGTTCTCCCCTTGCTTTATTGTCCCTTTCATCCGCCCCATCTGCTTGTATATCCATGATGTAGATCCCTTCATCCCACATGGTCACTCTTCGTTGTTTGCCTTCCCATGTGAAGAACAACCCAAAAGGAAACGTCCATTTGTAGCGTATTTGCCTCGCCATCAATTCCTTGATTAGAGGGGCCATTCCTCTTCTCTTTTGCAGCGTCACCTAGGCCAGATCTTGGTACAGCTGGATATCCGCCCCATTCATTCTTATGTGGTCCATCCCCCTCACTCTCCTCAAGATTTGTTCTTTTTGGGGGTATGAGGAGAGAGCAACCAGCACATCACGCAGTGTCTCCTCTGGTGCACCTGTTCTCTTTGGGCCCACCCTGTGCACTCTGTCGATACCAATGGAATCTTATCGAGTACCGACTCAGCCATATTTTTAAAGCGAATGTTGGATCTCTGTGAGCGGTTTTCAAGGTCTTCACATTGTATCTCTAGGTTGTGGGTTAGCCTCACCAGATGTTCCTACGTCTCGCTGTTATGCTGTGCTTCTTCTTCTGTGTTCTGGAGTCTTCCTGTGCCCTTCCTCTGGTTTGTACTGGGGTATCCGTTGACCACATTTGGATTAGGTTGTGTCCTGTTTTGGGGGTTCGTTAGGGACAAGGTCCCCTTCCCCTTCGCCATGATCCCCCTTGGGGTAGTGCCGCCATCGGTTGGGGCGCCTTAGGGTGTCGTCATGCCTCAACCCTCCGTATGTTGCCCTCCGCTTGGTGATGTGGGGGGGCGGCCTTAAAATGGAGGAGGTGGTGGTGTTAAAACTGCCCCTTGGCAGCCGAGGTCCCGATATCTTCTGCCTCCTGCAACCGTGGGTGTGGGACCGCAGTACATAGTCCCCCCCTGCCTGTGTTTGAGGGGGGAGGGTACTTCACATCCAGACCACAACTAGGACCACCACCGCGTTATGGGTCTGAGCTGCTGGACGGCAGGGGGGGGCCCTACGCAATCATACCCCCCCAACATAACACCCTTGGCAGTCCAGCCAAGGGTGTTATGTTGAGGGGGGTATGATTGCTTAGGGGCTGTCACCTTGCCTTCTTAGCGGTGGGATGGGGCGGGGTGGGGGGGACTAGGTCCTCACCTTCAACGCCGCCTGGTCTCTTCCTCCCTCCTGGTCCTGGTCCCCGGACCGCAGCGCTCCCTGGAGTACGGCCTCCCATGTCCTCTCTTTATGCAGCGTCCTTTCTCCTTACTCAGCCGTGGGACGCTGCTGGCTCCTCCTTGTGAGCGTCTGCTCCGTGGCCTAAGGGGAGGCGCCCTGCTGTTCTCCGGGCTGCCTCAGCGCTGCTGACTCCTCCTCGGAGTGTCCGCTCTGCCGCCGGGGCTGCGGGGGGCACCCTGCCAGTCCCGGGCATCGCCTCAGTGTTTCTTGGCGCGGGCGTCCCGGCTGCTGCCCTTCACTCTCCGTGGCAGCCTAGCCCCACCGCCGGCAGGCTCCCCTGGTGTACTTCGGTGGGCGAGGGGCGGTCCGCGCTTCTCCGTTCCACTGCCCGTTTTTTGACCGCATCCGCAGGGTCCACGAACTCTTGCCACTTACGCCGGGGGTGTCGAGAGTATTGTGGGTTTTTATTTTTTTGTCTTGTGCATCCCGGCCTGATTTGTGGTGCTTCGTAGTAGCGGCCCGGCGGAAAAGAGCCTCACTTACATCTACCGGCCCCGGAGGCCATCTTGGAGTGGGAACCCTTTTAGGAAAGGTGTTTTGAGTGAGCTTAAGGAATTTGGGGAAGGGGAATGGGTGGTAGCAGGGTACTTTAATCTGGCAATGGATCAGAGCCAGGATCGCACATCAGTAGTGAGGGGGTACGTAACGGGGCGATGTCAGCAAGGCCAAGAGGAAAGATTCAGGGGCTGGGATTATATGAAGCATGGAGGGTACAACATCCACACGATAGGGACTTCACCTTCTACTCTCACGTGCACAAAACCTATTTGAGGATTGAATACATATTGGTGACCCAAGGGACATTAAAGGTGACTCACATATCACACACACAGGTAGCATGAACATCTCGGACCACGCACCCATATCTCTACCTTCGGTTTCGTCCAAAATGACCGTAGGCAAAAGTCTGACCCCTATTATGGGGGTGGGGTAAAGTTAATAAAAATGTATAGGGGTAAGGTGGAGGGGGGTCTCCCCCCCTCACATATATATATCCGAACAAATGGGAAATAAAAAAAAGAAAAATCAGACTTTTGGGACTCTGGCTTTTTTTATTTTGTCTTTTCACGCAGATCCCTTTCCTTCTACCAGATAAGGTATCAGAGACTCTCATCGAGAGAGAAACAGGTAAATTAATGGAGATGGGCACAGAGCAGGGGTGGCAAATGGTGGAAAAATGGGATGACTTTAAAAGACATTAGGGATTACTACTTAATTGACACTGCAAAAAGACTAACAGAGGCCAAGAGAAGGACGGAGGCCAAACTGAAAGAAGAAATAGGCAAACTGAAAAAGGCTCATAAGGAGAAGGGGACCAATAAAATGGGCAAGCAGCTGGCATATGAAGGAGTGCAGCTTAGGCAGCTGCCTAATAGGTTGGTAGAAAACACCCTATTGAAATACATGCAGATTTTCTATGGGCGTGGTAATAAAGTGAACACAGTGCTGGCACGTCAGAACAAAAGAGCAGCAGTTTTTTATAGTAGGGTTGGAAGACAAGAGACATCACATTGTAGTGACAGAAGGAGGCAAGAGAAAGATAGTGGAAGAGTTCTTTGCAGATCAATATAAGGAAGAGCCATGCGTGGAAGAAAAGCAGGAGGCATACTTAGAGGGATGGCTAGGGCTGGGATTGAATGAGACTCAAAGGGAACAGTTGGAAACCCCAATAACGAGAAAGGAGGTTCAGCGAGCAATAGACAGGTTGAAGCTGCACAAGAGTCCCGGGGCAGATAGTTTGATGACAACCTTGATGGGGGTAGGAACGCTGTTGCTGAGAATGATCCAAGCCAACTATCAAATACCGGTTGTTAGAGTAAAGGTGAATGGAAGATTGACAAATCCGTTTCCAATTGGAAGGAGGACTAAAAACGGATGTCCCCTTTCCCCCTTCCTTTTTGCCATGATTATGAAACCGTTTCTAAGCAAGATAAGAAGGAATGGGGCAATTCATGGGGTCAATTGAGCCTACTCGCACCACAAAATAGGCCTATTTGCAGACAATGTAATAATGAAGGTCACCAAGCCAGAGCAATGTTGCAGGCTATAATAAGGGAAATAGGGGAGTTCTCCAAGGTGTCTGGTTTTAAAGTAAATTTCTCGATGTCGGAAATCCTAGACCTCTCTATAGGGCAGGTAGAAAGGGAACGCCTACAAGCTAAAATCCCATTTAGGTAGGTGAAAGTTCAGTTCGGTACCTAGGAGTACAGCTGACCCCAACCCTACAACAAATGTTATGGTGCGAACGATCCTCCCATCACTTTGCCAAATCAAAAAATATCTTGCTGGATGGAATGGTCTTTTTGCCACCTGGCTAGGCAAAATAGCAATTGTAAAAAAGAACATTTTACTCTGTCTTTTGTATATCTTTCACCTAGGAAAACATTGGCAGGTATTCAAATGGACCTTATGAGGTTCACATGGAATGGGAAGAAGCCGCTCATGAAAAAAGGGACACTATACAGAACTAAAGCACAAGGGGGAGGGGAGAAGGGTGCCGAAAAATAGTACGATACTTTCAAGCGGCACAACTAAGTGTTTTGGCGGAATGGAGGATTGGGGGACAGATGACAATGGGAAACACTGGGTAAGAATGGTGCAAGCGATTGTGGCAGAATACATTTGGAAAATTCCATGGTTACGGAGGGAGGATAGGCCAAACGTTTTGAGAGAAAACCCGATAACAAAATATGTCTTAGAGATATGTGACAAATTGAGGGAAATCTGGGATCTGCACGAATCTACACATTTCAAGACCTTTGGTGATTGTCTTGGGGAGTTTATCTTAAGGAAGGAAGACCACTACAAATACCGACAGCTCAGGCACTGGGCAAACACTCCACAGATCGCAGAAGGTGCAACTACGGATCAGACGGAACGGCAGAGGCTAATTTCAGACAGCAAATCCAATAAAGGTCTTGTAGCTGCAATGCGTAGAATACTGTCAGAAAGGGACAACCAGGGGTAACTAATGGTGAGGTGTAAATGGGACGCCGGGGTGGGCAGACAGTTTACAGACAAGGAGTGAGGACAGGAGGTTCAGGGAGTATTCCGTTCACACATGGCTAGTCATTTGTAAACGGAAGCTGGTTATTTCGATATAATATTGCAGTTGGAGAAATGTTTGATATTTGTTGTTTTTTATTATTATTATGTCATGCTTGTGAATTAAATATGGTTGAACAAAATAAATAAAAATAGGAAAGGTGTAACCGGGTATTCCCAGCCCGAGGACGGGGAATATTACAGCATGTGAATCTATGAAAGATCCAATGCTGGAGAAGGAGTATCTACAAGGTGGGGTTGCAGAGAATGTTGTACACCACTATCCTGAGGATCACTGGAACTGTCGCACGATGTACAGCTGATATGCGATGTTGGACATTGTTACTGCCTTGTAGCACACTTACGTACTGGTATGTTACGTGAGTAAAGAGTAAACAAAATAAAAAACATGCTCAGCCGACATTACGGACTTTACTAGAACTCAGTTTATTGACCTCAGAAGGATGAACAACGTTGGTTGCCTGGCAAGGATTTAAATATGCGAAGTTCAGACTTATCCCATGTCACGACAAGTGCTTAACACAAGAGTTGTCCACCTGAAAATTCTAGATATCACGAAGTCTGGACTACTGCAACATTTTGCATCTTGACCTAAACAGATCAGGTACGACAGAGTACAAAATAATGAAGCAAGCCAAGCCTGAATATCAAAAAGTACAAACTCGTAACCCAAAACACTAATGGCATCCAGTGAGACAAGCAATGCAATTCAGGGCTCCAATGTGTTAAATAACCTTTGGGGGCAGATGCCCCTATATGGGATACACCCATGCCAATTAAAGCCAATAAGCAGCAATCTAAGATTGCAGAATCACCAATCATATAAGAAAGGATAAAAGAGCATTCCTACCAAAAAAAAAAAAAATTCTACTTCTAGACGCACATCGACTGGACTCGCTCCAACAAGGGTTCATGACAACTTTACTTTCGTTCTCCAATCTATGCGGCGTCCATCCATCCATACCAGTCAAAAATACCACCTGACCTTCAATGCCCTTGGTAATGGATGTGACTGTCACACCAATGTTATCAATTTAGGATGGGCAGACAGAAGACACAAAATCAATGGCAGGTCTTCATGCTGCGCTCCAAAAGACATAAAAAAAGAAATAAAAGTTCTAAAACCTATTAAAACAAACATTTATTGGAAAGTGTGAGG
Source organism: Ambystoma mexicanum (assembly GCF_040938575.1). Lineage (NCBI taxonomy): Eukaryota > Metazoa > Chordata > Amphibia > Caudata > Ambystomatidae > Ambystoma > Ambystoma mexicanum. The sequence continues at coordinate 844,146,274 of NC_090941.1, read as the reverse complement.
TGCAGTCAAATCAGTTGCTTTGGAAGTTATGAATCGTGAAAGTGGCAAATCAGCGCAAATGTGTTCTCTATAGCTCTATGACCTTCACAGCATTAGTCTCTAAAAAAACATTGCTGGCATTTTTGGATCCTGGAAAAGTGCAAGTATGTTTTTCAACCACAGTGTGCACCAGCAGTTAATTTGGGAAAGTCAATTTTAAGAAGAGGTAGCCCTCACCACCATAACATTATTTTTCCATAACGGTCTCTTTCTCCTAAACTAGTGCACATGGTGGCCCACAGCATGTATTTGCTTATTCTCTGCTGGAGTAGTAAAATCGCTTGGTCCCCCCACCAGGAACAACACAACCCTTGTATAACCCATATGCCTCGGACCTTCAAAACAACCAGCACTTGGCTACAATGAGACGCACTGGTGTGCTCTATGCGGTCATACACACTGCATAAAGCAAGACAAAAAGAGGGTGACAAACCAACAGTATTGGCTGGGCAATACCAACCTACTCCCTGTAACGAATGCCTCATTAGGTACGAGTCCACTCACTTCACAAGCAGAAAGAAGCCCCAGATCTTTATATGTTCTTGCCAGTCTGCTCCACTTGCTCAACCACGAGTGGTGTGCCACTTTATAAAATGACCCTCGAGATGAAATTATTAGCTATCAGGAAGGCACTTAGTGCACTGTATTTTCTCATTATGTGTTTTCAAAGGCAGCATGAGGCAATTTTCACGAATGCAAATTCAGAGATCTTCTTATAGGAAAAATTTTACATTTTCATTGTAGGCAGCATAATTGAAACACAGATTGTTTATACTGGGGCGCAGCACACTACTGACACTTGACAGCAGTAAATATTAAAGGCCCTTGAGCTTAAACAGATTAGAACAAGAAAACATTGTTTGAAGTCCCAAAATAAGCTGGCCAGATTTATTTGAACAGACCACGCCACAGTGAAGGCCACATACCCACGTGAATCCCTTTTTCGTACATTATTTATTAACTGAAATATTACAGATTCAAATTACATTTTCAAACAGTGACTTACATTGTATTCCCGCAGCTCATCTTCCTGGGTTGTATTGACATCCAGCTTTAAAATGCAGATCACTACACGAGCGACATCCGGCTGGAGACACTTCATATACTAAACAATTCTCTAGTTGAGAAAAAAACAGATTACTACTGATGGAATCGTCTTTCCACACAACCCACAATCAAGAGCATAATTTAAAAAGTTAACATTAAATGAAGAATGCCATCGACAGTTAACGATATGGTGTTTTATAAAACATACACAACTGCATTGAGAAAGGTGGTCTGTCCTTAATGCAGATTGTCCAAACCTTTAGACTATTAAAGTCTTGATTCCATTAAAGATACAGAGGCGAGTAAATGTCTCAGTTGTTTCCCTTCTAACCTAATAATGTGTATGTCCCCTGATCCAGTAGCGGGCAGCACAGAGGCAGAAAGTTAATGGGTTGAACAGGACTGGAAATGGAAATGCTTACGTGAGGACATGTGACAATTGATTGGGGGGGGGATGTGTCAGGATTGTTTCATGGTTAATTTTTGGTAAAATAGATTGCGGATGAAGTCAATAATGGTATGCTGTTAAACAAAAAGTTGAATTAATAAAGATAGTTAATAAAAAAGAAACAGAGGCGACTTTGTACCTTAGTTTACTTGTATTATTAACCTGGAAAAGCTCCTGCAGCAAGAATAGAAAACATACCAACAGCCACAACACACTACAATTCCCAGAAGACCTGGGAGTATTTGTAGTCCTTAAAAACAACAGTGGTGTGATTCCCATAACCAATGTTCAGTAGGCTGCCCCTTGAAGATACCAGGATAACTATTCCTCTTTATTTGGTGTGAAGGTCTTTTTTTTAGAAGGTCCTCATAAAAGGAACTAAAGAACTTTAACAACATAACCAGATCCCTGATCGCCTGCAACTTGCAGAACTCTTCTACATCTCCTCCAACCAATCCTGAGGATTTGGTCACTGCACTTGAATAGAGAAAATAACCATTGAGAAACAGCAAGGCAGGGCAATCACAATATAAAACCACAGGTCATCATGCTCTATGCGCACCCAACGCCACAGCCATAAGTCGCTTAACAACTTAAGCTGCAGGGAGCAGTCCTGCTAGACTCTAGAATCAAAACTGTCCTACACTAAATATTTGGTATATCTCCATTCAATGAAAAGAGCCCAATCAATCATTAACATTGTTTAAAGCTTACTCCTCACCAATGATGATGGCTGTGTAATCGGCTTCAAGCCAAGGTCTCTGAATACCAATTCATCCAACCAATGAACCATAGTCAATATATCATTCAGGCAGACCCCTACTTTAGAAGCAATCACTCCACGGACTGAGTGGTCGCCGAGCAGAGCCGGTTCTACACATGCTTGAATGAGCATCAAGTGAATCTGCCTTGCTAATTTGGGAAAAGTAACGGTTCTATGAAATTTGCAAAACTACAAAAATAATTGTGTGCTCCCTCTCCCACAGAAGGTCTCCATTGAAGAGCACAACACAAAACTGGGGTGTTCTAGAAAAGCTGGGTAGGAGGAAATCACCAAAGAGCCAACCTTGGTATGTTGAGAGATGTGAAATACTACCCCATAAGGGGAAAAGACTGCTTCTTAAGTCTAAAGTTCAAACATCGGAAAGCCGGCAAGATATTAAACAAAGGCAGTTTACATGACAAGCCCCGTGGAAAGTTTTTTGTTCGAACTCCAAGACTCCAACAAGTTAAGGACTGAATTAACTAACATTTTACCAACTGGAGTAGCATCCAACCGTGATGCACACGACTTTGAGATACCAGTTTGCCAGACAGTATTTCTGAATAAGACCTCCCTTTTGTCTGGAATGGCCTGCAGAAACAGCCAAGCAATACGTACTTACTTACTGTACGGTACACCTTGGCAGAAGGTGGGAAATGGGAGATGGCATGCTTCCCCAAAAAACAAGAACAACTAGTCGTGGCTGCTTTGCAACATTTTGCAGTGTAAAGAGCCAGGGACACTGTCAAGTTCCTCACCATTCCCCGAATGGCCATCAAGACTGAAAATCTTCCAGGCCAATAGCTTCAGTGAACTCGCCATTACCAACGGGTGAGGATAGTCCTGCAGGTTTATGGAAAGAAGATTGTTCTGTGGTATTTGGATTGGGAAATACAGAGGTAACAGAGTCAAAAGGTTGAGCTCAACTGCACGAACCACAGATAGATGTGATTCCTATATCCCAGGCCCTGTCACATCTGAAAGTACAAATACCCCATGAAGAGTTTAGATAAGCATCAGACTGCGCAAGCGGAGAAGCCCCGAAGCCCACTGGTGGCCAATGATATGAAAACCCCAGCAGGGGGGGTGAGAGAAGCAACAGATTGCACATGCCTGAGCAGGCCCGAAGCCCACAGGGGGCTAAAAACCTGAATACCTCAAGACATTGTGAGAGAAGCAACATATCACACCTGCCTGAACCGGACCGAAGCCCACACAGGGCTAATGATCCAAATACCCCAGAGACAAGCCCTTGAAACAATGCAATCCCAAAACAGGGATAGCTCTATCCCCTGCACACCTTTGGACTGAACAAGCAAGTCGGAATGTAATATCCTTCAATATAAATGTACATCAATTATTTAAGACATATACTTTCCAGAATCAGGTGTAGGGATGTTCAAAGACTTTAATCCAGATTCCAGGGTAATTCAAAACAATGTTCAGGTTTATTCAAAAAGAGCTCAACACGTTTTCGAAAGAAACTCCTTTCATCAGGAGCACATGTTCTGTAAACAAGAAATAATTAAAGGATAAAATGCTGATAATGTTGAGGAAATACTTAATTATACTGATTGTCAAGAACATACATTCTAATCCGCTCAGTAATAACACCAAATAAATGATTTATGGTTCAATTCAAATCATTACAAGAGAAGTAGATACATGTAGAGATAGTGCTTGATTTAGACAATTGAGCCTCATCTGTGAGGTGGAGCTGTGCCTCTCTGAGCACAGTGAGCTAGGGGTCCATGTCTGGATTCCCCCAGGCTGAAACACGTGTTTGGGGTTGCTGTTGGTACTCTTGTTCAAAGGAGGTTTGCCTAGCATTTTGGTGCTGGACTTTCCTTGTGGGCGGGACAAAAGACTGATATGCATATGGATATTCCTCCTTTGTGAAAAGTACAGTGAGCAAAAAGCGATGGCTGCGGACTCTCAAAGTGGGTAAAAACCACTGAACAGGTTATCATGCCATGTTCTTTCTAAAGATGGGCGCCTGCTACCTTTTTTGCACTTTCTCCAATCGTCTACCACCTCCTCCGGCTCCTTCTCCCACGCCCTTGCCTTTACCAACATCTACTCCTCCACAATGCTTGTAACATGCTCCAAACGCTCCAATCACTGATCACAACCTGCTCCAATAACCCACACCTAGCAATTGGGGCTCCCCTTGGTGGATCTTTCACCAAGTCTGAAGGGAAAATGAGTGAAGGCTGGGATTGGCAGTTTTATTTTTTAGGCACACATTAGGCTGAGGGACCAAGTCTATATCTGGCCAGTCAGCCATTTAGGATATAAAAATGGCCTGTAGGTCACTCCTTGTGCGTTTCGTCACCAAGGGCCAATGGAGTTTCCAGAATCGGTATTTAAGAAGGTAAACACTACAAGTAAACTTTGTAACCCCCCCACCCCACCTCCCTGATTACTTTGTAACACTGGGCATGTGGGGAAAATTAATACAATGTTTCCCTGGTGTAGGATTTGCTCACAGGGGAATGCAGCCAATGTAAATATGCCCACTGCGTCAGTCTCCCACTGTTCAAGAAGTCACGCTAGCAGGACCACAAATGTAAGCATGGGTACTGCAAAATTCTAAATCAGATTCTACTGCGGTGCCAGTTAGGAGGGGAACTGTTCCCTGGCCTCTTCCCAGGAGGATGTTCTGCATTTGGGTCAGGCTAGAGAGGGTTTTGTGCTCTCCTACCAGGGCAGGGGTAACCCGAGAGTGCCAGGTTTTGAGGCCATGTGACCGTCGCCTGCCAGGTAGTGGGGGCCTAGGCTGTGCAACCCAGGGCTCCACCCCATACCACTTTGGGGCCAAACATCTGCAAGTTCTGGATGGTACCCGTCCCCCTGAGTCACCTCCCCACAAGTCCCCACACTCAGACCTTGTCACAGCTCGAAAAGGACTTCCCTACCGTGGGACATGAGAAACAGGTTGTCCAGATAGAGGATTAGTCTCACTCCCCTCTTCTCGAAGGGAGGCTACAACATCCTTTGTAAAGGACGAAGGTGCGTAATAAAGTTAAAAGTGTAGGATCACGGAGCGCCATCGATGTGGTCGCTCCCTTGAGGCCGCCCGTGGGATGTCCGCCGCCGCCGCCAAATCCAAGCGGTTCTGACCGAGTATCCAAGTCGCCAATGCCATCTACGGCGATCGGAACCGATGAGGCACAACCTGGCTTACAATGACCTCCGAACGCTGGAGCGTTCTCCTAGAATTTAGCGACCGAACCACTCCCCCGTCGCCATTCGAAGAAACCAAGATGGCGGCCGCGCCGGAACTCAACAACATACTGCAAACCTGATGGCGACGGGCTTCAGGGGGACCGAAGAGGAGCAGCAGACGGACCCGCCAACACGGATCCAGCCAGATCATGCCGGGGGTGCCCAGTGAACATGTGAGAACTTCATCGGGGGCTGCACTCGGCCAGGTCGACAGGGGAAACACGGAGGCCACGAGATAAGCCCCGAGAGCCACCCAGAGAAGCCCGACCTCGCGGGCCCTCCCTTCACGCACCACTCAGTGCTTCCTGGGGCGCCCCGGCCCACCCATCCAGCTAGCGACCCAGTCTACTGCGGAATCACAGCTACTCCGACGTCTCACTCGCACTCCCATGCTTGAACTCTCCTAGGTGGCTGGCACACAGCTTTGGCCTCGCCGCAACCCTTCTAGCCAAGACCGCCAAACACGATCATCATGTCTAGGCAAACGAAGGTTGGCAAGGGCGCAGATATCTCCACCATGCTCACTACGCTAGATAAAAGCAAGAAGCAAGAACCTCCCAAACTCACTCCACAGAAACAACAAGAGGACGGGGGAGCCCTCGCTACCAAAGGGGACCTGATAGCCTTCATGGCAGACATCAATCCGGAGTTCCGCTCATGCCTATCAGAACTCACCACCAAAATCGAACAGACGGACCAAAGGGTTGCGGAGGCGGAACAGAGGCTCTGAGAAATCGAAGACCACTCGCGGGACCACGCCACCACTCTAGGGGAAATGCGAAGAGCCATTGACTCCCTGCATCAGAAATGCGAGATCCTGGAGTTTAAACATGAGTACCTTGAAAATAGGGCGCGCCGCAATAATCTCCGCATTTGGGGGGTCCCAACCTCCGTCCCTGACAACAAGTTAGCGGACTACGTGGGACGCTTCTTTGAGGCCCTCCTCCCAGACCTGGATAAATCTCAGCTCTTGCTAGATCGCACCCACAGACTTCGCCCACGTCGTGGGGCTGTCTCTGACCCCCCCCCAGATGTCATTACGAGGGTCCACTTCTTTACAACCAAGCAAGCGATTTCGGCGATCAGCCGCCAAGGGGAGGAAATTACATTTCAGAGCACGCCACTCCAAATATATCAGGACCTCTCACCACTCACCCTCCAGAAAAGAAGAGCACTCTGACCTCTGGCACTGTTCCTTCAGGAGCAGCAAGTCCGCTACAGATGGCCGTTTCCAGCGGCTCTACAATTCACATACAAAGGCACCCTAGCCGGATCAGTCACTTGGAGGATGCAGAGAGGATCATGCATCCATCTTCGCCCCAGGAACTCTCCACACCAACCCCGGAGGGAGCTGAGGACTCCGGGCCGCTTTCCTCTCCGAAACCTAAACGTACGCCATGGTCATCAACCCAGCGGATCAACAAAGAGAGATGAACAATGGCGCCCCCCGCACCTCCAGGTTCCAACTACATCTCTTCCTGGTCTCCTCTGACCCGGCCTGAATTCGGATCCACCACATAACGCTTAATCTGACGAGCTTCGAGGGCGGAGACGGCGGACCATACCCACTCCAAGGACACTTTCCAACTTTCGTTCCTTGGAAACCCACAGTACTTGATACACGATGGGACAATCGGCCCCGTTGGCCAAGGGTAGGCCCGTACCTACAATGTCAGTCTACCCACCAGTTAAAGTTACGGCCCCGCGTTAAAACCTCAAGTGCAGGATGGTACTACAAGATCTCATGACAAACATGGCAGCTGAACCATCGACCCGGACTCCTCCCCCCACCCCCAACTCAAGAGATAGAGAATGGGACCCCTCTGGACCACCAGGTTCTGCGAATCCTCTCCCTAAATGTTAACGGACTGAACTCCCCTAACAAGCGAAAGGCAATTTTATTAAAGCTCCAGGACGAACACGCTGCGATAGCTATGCTCAAAGAGTCCCACTTGCTGCCGGCGGACGTGACCCGGCTTCGTTCTCGATCATTCCCGCTTCAATTTTTTGCCTCCGGCCCAAGCAAAAAGGGGGGCACGGCGATTCTCTTTAGAAAAGACTTGAACCCACAAATCCTGGAAACAAAAACATGCCCGGAAGGCCGATACACAGCAGTCAAATGCCTCCTGTTGGGAGACCTATACACCCTCATCTCGGTATATGCCCCTAACAGGGAACAATCACTCTTCTACGACTCCTTGGGAACGACCCTTGCTAGCTTTGTGAAGGGCCAAACAATTGTCGGAGGGGACTTCAATGGGGTTCCCGACCCCACTAAAGACCGGTCACACCCCCCCGACTCCAAGCGACTTCGCCCAAGCACTCAGCCTCCTCCGGCTGTTCAGGTCTCTGGAGATAATAGACTCGGGGCAGGTGTTTCACCCCGACGAAAGAGACTACTCCTACTCGTTCGTACACCGCACTTTCTCAAGGATTGACTTATTCCTGATCTCCCCGCACACCTTCCCCTCAGTCAAAGAGGTCTCCATCGGCACGAGTGCCATGTCCGACCACGCTCCGGTGTTCTTGGAACTCCGGGTTCAGGACCCCAATCTCAATAACTCACGCAAATGGTCCCTATATGACCCGATTCTCAATGACATGGCTACGAGAGACAAGATTGCGACAGGAATTAAAAACTTCTTTGACGAAAACCCAGCCTCGGACACCTCACTGGTAAATAACTGGGACGCCATGAAGGCAGTAATCAGGGGCTCCCTCATCACTCAGGGAGCGGCCTACCACCGGAACAGACGCCAAACCCGAATAGCTTTAGAGGACGAGCTAAGAGAGGCTGAGGCAATCCACAAAGAAAAAGGCTGGTCCCCTAAGACGCAACGGATCATGCGAACAGCGAGGAAAAAGCTTGAAGCCCACTACGCGGAACAAACCGCCCTAATGATGGCAAAAGCCAAACAATCATATTACGCGAAAGGCAACAAGGCAAACAGGTTCCAAACAGAGACGTCTCTGGCCAAACTAGCCAAACAGAGACGTGTCAACACGATTGCAGGCCTGCGTGATCCTGAGGGGGGTCACCCGATACTCAGAGCCCGAAAGACAACAGCTCGCGACAGACTACCTGACCCAAATCATGAAGGCAACCCCTCGGAACCGACCACAACAGGTGAAATATCTACAGAAGGCAGCGGTTCCCCGTCTCGCCAACACAACGAGAGACGAATTGGAGGATCCCATCACGGGGGAGGAGGTCGAGGAGGCCATCAAGTCGCTTAAAACACGAGCCCCAGGCCCGGACGGCTTTTCGACCAGATTCTATAAACTTTTCAGGCCACAACTGACCCCCCATCTGGTGACCCTGTTCAACTCCTTCAGAGACACAGGCGCGGTCACCCCATCGATGCAGGAATCAACCACCATCCTCCTGCCCAAACCAGGAAAGGACCCAAGGAGTCTAGCCTCTTACAGACCGATAGCACTCTTAAACATTGATGCAAATATATATTCAAAAATCCTGACAAACCGCCTGAATCGCGTTCTCCCGAAGATCATTCATCCCGACCAAGCAGGCTTCATCCTCCATCGATCAGCGGGAGACAACATACGGAGAACCCTGAACTTGGTGGACCTCGCCTCCCGGAACTCCCAAAAACTGGTCTTAGTGGCTCTGGACGCAGCGAAGGCATTTGATCGAGTAGATTGGCCCTTTATGAAACTTACCCTAGAGGCCTTCGGCTTCGGGTCAACTTTTCAGACAATGGTGCTGGCCAACTATAAGAGCCCAAGTACGAGTCTAAGAATTAATGGACACAGCTCAGCTCCGATCCCCCTATCATGCGGAACCCGGCAGGGCTGCCCGCTATCACCCTTACTCTTCGCTCTCACCATGGAGCCTTTGGCCCAAAGGATTAGGGGAAACAATCAAATTAAAGGGCTGCAGGATGGCCCCAACCAACATAAAATCGCCCTATACGCGGACGATGTCCTACTCACGACCTCAGAAGCCCAATTATCATTGAAACAGGCAATACGAGAATTTACCACCTATGGTGAGGTCTCAGGCTTCACTATAAACTTTGACAAATCCTCGGCCATGGGCATCGGGCTCACTCCAGCAGAACGGGAGCCACTGACGACGATGTGCCCGATGACATGGGTGAAGAAGGCCATCCCCTACCTAGGGGTCCACATCCCGGCTAACCCAAGAGACACATACAAAGCCAACTTCCCCCGGCTACTGAAAGAACTGGAAGGCGACTTGAAACGATGGGAGACGCAAGAGATCTCACTGCTGGGGCGCATCAGAGCATGCAAGATGAACCTACTGCCGAGGTTCCTATACGCCTGCGCCTCCCTCCCAGTAACGATCCCCACACCAACCCTCAAGGACATCCAAAGGAAAATGCTGAAATTCATCTGGAAAGGTAAGAGCGAGAATCCCTCTCAAAACGATGCTGGGGGGCTCCAAGCTAGGAGGTCTGGGGGTCCCGGACTTGAGGGCCTATAGTGTGGCAGCACAACTAGCACAGTTTCAGGCATGGCAGACCATAACAAACCACCCCAGGTGGGTAGAGCTGGAACAATCACAAACACCTTTACCCTTGCGATTTCTGCCACACATTCCGCCCCCCCCCTTAGAACACACTGGGGAGACCTCCTCCTATCAACTAAACACACTCTTAGCTCCTGGGACTGGGCTCTAAAGCAGAAGGGAGTACCCAGAGGACTAAGCCCCACGCTCCCCGGTCTTCCATAACCCATCCTTCTCACCCGGAGCAGACCCCCGCAATTTCCGGAACTGGATAAAGGGCGGGCTGGAGACCATAGACCAGCTATGTTTGGGAGGGACACCCCTCACCTTCGCCCAGTGCAAGGAGAAGTTCCAACTCCAGGAAAGGGACAGATTCACCTATATCCAGCTACGCCACTGGTGCTTGCACCCCCAGACTCTGCAGGCAGCAACTCGCCCGCCCACCGCCCTGGAGCTGACACTGGGGGACCTTCCAACTCAGGGCAGGGTATCCACCCGATATAGGCACTTCTTATGGGACTTCCTGTCCACAAAGACCCGCTGCATGGCTCAATGGGAGGCGGACCTGGGCCATCCGGTCAAGGACCGAACCTGGGTGGACATCTGGACCAGAACGCATACCTCCTCCACCTGCGTTACCAATAGGGAATGTGCGTACAAGGTGCTCCTCCGGTGGTATTACCCGCCCCTTCGACTTCACCACATGAACCCACATGTGGATCATGCCTGCTGGAGAGGATGTGGTCACCCAGGCTCTTTCTTCCATATGTGGTGGGCTTGCCCAAAGATACGACAGTTCTGGAGGACATGCTTAGAGACCATCGCACAAATTACGGGAACGGCGATTCCTCTGGAACCTGAACCAGTCTTGCTGGGAGCCCCGATCCCCGCGATCTACCTGCGCTCCGGGACCAAGTCTAAACTATTGACACACTGCCTTCTTGGGGGGATAACGGTGTTGGCCAGGGCCTGGAAATCCCCAGAAGGACCTCACATAGCCCAATGGTGGTCTAAACTCTGGGGCGTCCTGATCGCGGAGAAGGTCACGGCAGCACAGGTGGGAACGCTCCACCGCTTTCAGAATGTTTGGAGCCCAGTGCTGGAATACGACCAGCGCTTCCCCGCCCAGACCTACAAACCGATCAGGGCCCGATGGATCTTGAAACACCAAGAGGACCCTGGAGAAGACACATAGACGCTAAGGGGAGAACTGGTCAACCCAGAAAGAAAATTCCACCTCCAAACATGAGGGGGGGGGGGGGGAAGAGGCCGAAGGGAGGTGGGAGGGAGGAAGCCTGATGGGGGAAATGAGGACTGGGGATCGAAGATCCTGAATACGCATTGCTTGTGATATGTCATGATTTGTATATGTGCCATCCTGCCTTGATTTAAAATAAACAAAGTTAAAAAAAAAAAAAAAAAAGTGTAGGATCACAAATTCCCAGCAAGTACCCACCCAAAGAAACAGCAAAAAATGCTTGTGCAGGCTGTAAATTGGAATGGACAGGCAAGCGTTGCTAAGGTCAAGACATGCCAGACTGTTCCTTCGTATAAGAAGGGACCACTATAGGCGTATGCGTATGCCGTGTATTTTGAAGTTCCAATATACTACCTGTTGTTCAGTTGGTATTTCGATGGAATTTGTTCGGCAAACATTCTATAGAAAAAACTCCTGTCAGTAAAATACAGAACTGCTCAGTTGCATGAGGTTGATGATCAGTCTTACCTTATGTTTGCTCTACAGTAGAAAGAGGTTGCTGATAAATCCCAAAGGGTGTCTCGTCTTGCAGAAATTACTATACCTCCCTTGCATGCTAGCTCTTGACTTTTTCCTTCACTAGCTTGTGATCCTCCTGGAAAAATACAATTGGCCTAAGAAAGGTGACCTGCTGAGGTGGCCATATGAATTGTAAATGAAGCCCCCTGAAAGTCTAGTTCATCAATGCATTGTCTGGTAGCAAATCCCAATTGTCTAGAACAACGCTGTGTGGACATGCACAGGAGGGAACACTGTGCTTACAGAACAAAGCACGATTGGCAAACGTCTGTTGGGAGGAGCACCTCCAGCACCGTCCTCAAGCTCATCTGCCACCAGGAACAAAACAAGGAATATGCTTGTTGCGCCTGCCAGTATTGAAGAACCCCTTTTCTTCTGTTCTGTAGCAATCGCAGAGTTTGCATTTCCTAACAGGCACACTGCACTTGCACTTTGGGCCAAATTATTCAGTGTTGTCGGGTCCACTGAGGTCAGATCACTTTTTTGGCTAGGCATCAGGACACATACGAGCTTGTCCTGGCAGCACCACCGGGAACGGTCTATACCCTGTTTGGGGTCCTTTAACAGCTTTCCCACAAAAGTCATAATTTTTGTATCCAAATCCGGCATTGCCACCGAAACCGCCTCCACCTCTACCTCTAGGTCTAGCCTACAAAATGCATGCCAGGCTTTGCACAAACTTCTTGGTGCAAGGGCTTACATAGCCATTGTCTAAAGTATTCAACGGCCATGGGGGAAAGGGTCGAATCTGAGGACTGGGGATTAATGAAATCCCCACGTTCGAAGGTACTGTAAGCTTTGTCCTTCATAGATCTTCAGCCTTGTGCTCCTTATGAAGAGCAGGGTTCGAAATTGGAGGGGAGCTGGAGCTATGTAGCTCCCGCTGGCAACCTAGAAGACCCTGGTTAGCCTGACAGCAACAGCTATCAGGAGTTACATTTGGCTCCCCAGATACACAAATGCGGAAACAAACACACCTATGCAAATGTAACTGTGTGCATTTGGGACAATTGGGAAGCACTGTGTACTAGCTCCTCATTCCCCAGTGCTAGCTCCTGGTCACTGGCTAATGCTAGATAACCAGGAGCTGCTTTTAGCTCCTGCTTAACCAATCTTAATTTCGAGCCATGAGGAGAGGTGAAGCAATCTTGCCATCTTGTCTGCTGGATTCCGACTGGCAGGTAAAGGGCACGTCTGAATCGGTCCCAGAGTCTGAGTTGGAAACCTCCTCGCCTGTACATTCATCAGTGTATTCCTAAGGTTTCAAGAGTCGGGGTTATGTGTTTGGGATGGTGACAATGCGATCTCAGAATGTGGTGTCATTTTTCACACAGTAAGCAGTGAATGCCAGTGACCATTCTATAACATCTTCCATCTCACCCAAACTATAAATTCGAAAGAAGAAAGTGGTGCATGCCTCAAAAACGCTGAAATGCTCATAACTCAATTATTCAGTAGTAGATATTGGTGAATCCCTAGACAAAAGCTGCTTTCTAGTCATAGAGACTTTACACTTCTTGGTGAATCCATGGAGGAACAAACATGGCTAGATTAAGATTAGCCCAACCTGCAGCAAAACTGATGGAATTTACCTTCGATGACCTTCCAAGATGGAATAGAAATATACTGACTGCTTAGCCTTATTAAGACTGCCAATAAATCAGAAGAAGAAAATGGTTTTGTGCAGCAGCCACGTAGGTGATGTAGAAGTTGAGAGTGAAGGTACTATTAGCAGCAAATTGTGGAAGGCACATCCAGAGCAAGATAAAGTAATCAAATCGCTTCACACATATCACAAAAGGATGGCCTGCCAAGAGAAGTACATTCACAGTTACAACACTACTAGAAATTGCATATGAAGTGACCACAGAAAATGAGATAATAGTGAGAAACTTTGTAATCGTTTTGCGATGGAAATGATAAATAGCTAGATTGAAAAGGTGCAAAGACATAAGGGAGCAACCTTGAGGTTGGGAGGTTGAGAAACACGTACTGGTGGCCTGAGATAGACACGTGCAAGCTACCGTAGAATACTGTTCAGTGTGTAATGTAAGTGATATGAGGCTCTTGACAAGTCAGGAACCGATGAAACAAATGACCATCCCTAACAAAGAATCCCAAACAAAGTATGATCTAAAGTTGGACTAGACTTTATAGATCCCACTCCACAAAATTGGTATCGAGGATTAACATGGACAAGGTTTAATAGAATATCTTTCTAACTGGACAGAAATGCACTTTGCAATCTACATAATCACAACTACGAGTGAGGTGCTAGAAAACCATCTTCCAAGGGGAAGGATATCCTGCAAATATTATCGCAGACAGCAGAGTTTACTTATAGTTATGGGTCATTTCTCAAGAGGTAGGTGTAGAGAAATTACCCACACTCTGAAGCAAAACAGTATAAAACAACTTCCCTGACCTATAACCACCCCGCAGGCCAAGAGTAATGCACAAACCGCTTCAGGACTAATTTTTATAGAATCTTGATTGGCCATTTCCTTTATTTTGGTAACACAGTACTATTGTTGTTTTGATGCTTCTGTGCTAGCTTTTGCCCTTCATGAAGAGCAGAGCTTGCCCTAGGACAATGCTAGTAAAAGGATCCAAAGTATATGTACCATTCATGTTGTGCCCGTTACACCTTTACGATTGAGATCACTGCTGATTTGGTCATAGTGTGGGGCTGATCAGTAGATTACAAACTACTCATCGCTGTATTCCCGAAGAGCAGTTGTCATGTTGTCACAGCAGTGCATTGTGATAAATCCCTTGGAGTCATCACTGATTCCCAGCCTAGAATCTCCTCCCATGCGGCCAGGGGACGGTAGCCTCTGCCTGACCCTGAGCCTGCGAGTGATATTATGAGGGAGGGGATGGCTGTCGGGGAGAAGTGGTGGCCCCATCAGGTGAGACACGTTATTCTTCCATTGCAAATGAAGAAGACCCTATAATTCCTAGATTCTAGAAGACTTCTTGTCACCTTAAAATAGCCTCTCATTGTAAGACCCCAAAACCCCCTTCTTGCAAAACAATCTGAACAGAATAACATTCATACTTCATGTGCACATAATACTCACTTAACATCACATGACTTATGGTTTTGATTTAAATAAGAATTCAAAACAATATCATTTTAAAAGTCACTGTTTCAGAAGACACTTTTTGGTCATCCTTGTAGTCGTTCGGGAAAAAAGGCATTTTGAAGAATCACCATTTGAAAAGGACACTTCGCCATCCTACCGGAAACAATCCAGGGGAAGGGAAGCACCTCCTGGATTCAAGGAGTGTTTGTTGAATCTTCATATTTCCTTTTGACATCCTTTTTGCTAACTCAAAATCAGAGACATTTACCTTACACCTTTGATTGTTCATTTTTATTGCGAAGGTCAGATACGTTTTGGACACAAGGACAGTTTACATCATTCTGATGACAAGACACAGACTGATCTTTAGTTTTAGCTTCCCAGGCAGGGAAACTCTCTTTAGGCTAGGGACAGGAAGGCCTTTATCCATCCCCTTTCCTTTAATAAAGATGTCTGATGTTGAAAACATTAAAACCTTGTGTCTGCCTCTCATTTCTAACCCCTTACAGCATGTAATTAAGTAAACCACTTTAGATCTTCTCATGCCTCAGATTCTGCACCATTGTACATGTTGTGAATGCAGGCTTGCCACCAATCTGCAATGCGCTCATTGCCAGGTTCTGCCCTTTACGAAATCAGAGGCAGTTCTGCACTTCCTTGCAGGAAACAGAGCAGATTGTCAGTGTGCCATGGACTAAAATAGGTCTTTCCGACCTTGGCATCCTCTAGGTCACTTTGCATAGGAGTTGGAACAAACCCCCTATATCTCTCATCACTACTTCACTTTCATTGGAACATGAACTGGGATCCCGGTCAAGAGGGAACTCCAAAAATGTGTCACTTTAAAATAACAATTAAAACTCAAGTCCAGTTCATTTCCATCTTGGTTCCAGTGTATTTAGCCGACAGTCAGTCTTACACCAGAGAGATAAATACAGCTTACAAAAATACACCTTACACTAGCAGCGTGACAGGAAATGGTTTGCCATTTGATTCTAAAATATGAAAAGGAGCAATTCAACTTAGTAGATTTGGAATACTTACAACATATAGCTTCTGACAAATTAAAAAAAAAAGAATATGGACCCATGAAAAGGAGTGTCGGTATGGAGGTTATCTGCTGGCGGTTTGTTTACTTTTTCACAGTATTGAGTTTGAATACAAAAAAGGTCCTTATCAGAACTGTATAGTTTAACAGAGTTAGAATGCTTTTTGTCACATTCTTAGCAGTCAAGTAGGAATGAGACCATGCATTCAATTCTGAGCCTTGTCTACTGGGATAGAAAGGTAGGGCAGTAGCATGGATGTAGAGATGAAGGATGGGTTTAAGTCAGCTTAGATAGTAACTACTGCAGAGCAGGTCTGCAAGGGCCTACACTTAGGCAATAACAGGCAATTGGCCACTTCTGGGTTTGTTAATGAAACTTGCGTGTCTGACCAAAAAAAAAATAAATAAAATAACAAAAAAGAAGAAGGACTTGTTTGATTGGAGTGTTGAACCTGTTAACGGCTGGTAGAGCTGCAACTATCCGAACACAGCACTTGTTCTAGATTATGCTTATATTAAGAGGGTAAGCAGCACCACTTGTTAACCAGAGTATGATGCAAATCAGTTCCAGTTAACAGCCAACTCACAAGAGAGGTATTAGGGTTGTTGGCATAAATATTGTAATAGCATTGCCAGAATATCACCCAGCTGGTATTGAAGATGAACAGCAAATCCACCAGGCACATGCATATTAGCTCTGTAATACTTTATTAGCTAGTGTAGGGGAGTCATGGTATCACAAGTATGACACTGACACAATGGGTCAGTGTCAAGACCTTTCTTGAAATGGTTGGGTTTTGAAAAACTCCCAGTCTGCCCTATAACTAGTATGGAAGTAGTCTCGACCATCAAATAATAAATAACGCAGTCCTAGTGAAGTCTGTCAAATCAAAATGGCCTATGCTTACATAACCTAATGCCTGCTCTCTCTCTTGTACAACAAAAAGTGTAAAAAGGAGAAATGTATGCAAAAAGGAAAGATCAGTGTTCAAATTAATAAATGTGTTGAACCAGCTCTCCTCCCCACGTTAGACCCCACAGAGGGAGGCTGTCCCTGTAAGCAGGAAGACACATTGTGGCTCGGCTTCCAACACAATAAACAGTTCCTAGAACGTGGACCGATGCCCGTCTGGCCTTCCACGTTTAAGTCTCTTTCTCGACTTCCAAAAATAATGTTTCAACCAAAAAGTTCAAAGGTCCCCCTCAGTCGAGCTCAGACCTCTCACAATGAAGTTCACGACAAACTTGCAAGAGGGGTCTCCCTTCCCTAAGCTTACTTCACTTTGGCTCTCCCTCTTTCGGGCTCAGACCACTTTCGGAAGTCGAAGGCTTTCAAATGTGCATGGCTTACTTTTCAAAACACTGCAGGACCACTTCGACTCAAAATGTACAGTTCAACTTGCACTCTCCCCTTCTCTAGGAGTTAATTTTCTTTATATCACTTTTGCTGTATATTCGCTTTCTCGCTTTGAACAATTCACCTTTTACTGAGACTTTCGAGTGGACTACTTCCGTTCGTCGGACCGTTCCATTACTTAGTATCGCGGAACTCGTAGCCATCTTTTACTTCAAAGTTCATTCACAGGTCTGCCTTTCCTCATGTCTCATTTACACGCGTGCAGCCTTCACTTCTGATAAAATGGTTTGATTTCAAACTTTAACGCACACCCGTCTTTCAGGTCACTTTCCAACTCACAGGCTGTGTGTGTCTCTTCTTTGCTTTCCGATTTCCAATCCACGAGTCAAGGTTAGTACCACAGGCATGGCTTCGCCTCCCCAACTCTGCCGTTCACCCGGGAGGGTCGCTGGCGTCCTTGAAACACAATGCAGTTTTCACATGCGGGATCTGGCCTTCTCTATGTGTCGCTTGTGGAGTGTCTGAGGCAACAAGCTCCATTAGGGAACTCTGGGGTTTTTCGACCCGCTGCTCTCGTCCCTTGGTCTGTCGCTCCGCTCCAATAGGGTTACCTTCTTCCCGGAAGCCCTGCTTGTTCTCATGTTCCGCCTTACTCAGAGTGTGTCTTTGGGTTGTGGTTTATTTATTTATTTATTTTTTCGGGTGAGAACTAATTGGTATTAGGTGTATGCACTTAGAATTAGGTGCCTGACTTTGCCTGACCCGATTAGCTGGACATGGCCAGTACGATGTGTGAAAGCTAATGTTGTTACTCTCAGTCTCCCTCTTCCTCAGCCCAGTGTTTGTGTAAAAAGGGGAGGAGGTTTGGCCCTCAGAGCATCCTAAAACAAAGGATGGGTTGGATAAACAAAATAGGGGTGGGGGAAATACCGCGTCTCACCATCGACTGCCTCACCCCTACTTCTCAAAGACCTCTCACCGAGGTGATCCTCCCACACTGGTCCACCCCCAGGAGCTGGATCCAAAAGCGATGGCTGTGTCCTGGTCATCTGGATGACAAGTCCCTGATGACTAGCGGGTGAGACACTCTTTGGTTTTTCACACTAGCATGTGACCTGGTATCCAATGCACTCCTGCACTGGTATGGGGGAAGAAATGGGTGTGGACTTGGGGTTAAGCTGTAATCCAAAATAATGTCCTGGCTTGCTAAAATGCACAGTTATTCTAATACTCAACAAGGAGGTCTTGCCAGAAGTTCCCTAGCTGTAGGCACAAACGAGCATTGACCCCCACAACCTCCTCCCTCTGATCAAGCCCAGAATAAAATGCATTTGTAAACTGAGCTCCAACAGGTGAACATCAGCAGTAGAACAGGTCTCAAAATGTTCACTCGACTCTAGCCATTTGCTAGTGATAATTGTCTCTTGGCGATTAAGAATCGGGATGTAGTGTGAACGTGTAGAATTGAGAAGGCGAGTGACTTTTTATGGCTGGCTAGTAACTTGCAACTTAAAATTTTCCACACAGATGTCAATCACTGATCTTACCCAGGTGTTGTGGCGATTGGTTTTGTGGAAATACAGCTGTCCGTCTAAGGAAGCCACACTGTCCGAAAGCAGCCCAGACAGCACGACCCCCAAAGACAGGGACCAAATGCAGGGAAAAGCTCCCAAGAAGAAAAACCCTTATGGATTTCAAGGTGGATATGAGGTCCAGGATGTTTTTGGAAGGAGACG
Organism: Ambystoma mexicanum; assembly: GCF_040938575.1. Classification (NCBI taxonomy): domain Eukaryota; kingdom Metazoa; phylum Chordata; class Amphibia; order Caudata; family Ambystomatidae; genus Ambystoma; species Ambystoma mexicanum. Next base: position 844,127,250 of record NC_090941.1, on the reverse strand, counting down.
ACAAGAGTTCAGCAGAATAAGTCCAGCAGAGGGAAGGCACTGAGTAGGAAAAAAGGAACCAGCGACTAATCCAGGGGTTTGAAAGTAACAGGGAGCAGAGAGAGTGAAAAGAGGGGAAAAATAAGTAGCAAGGACTGAGAGGACAGGAAATCAGAAAATAGCAGGACACTGAAATACAAGGTACAACTCATGCATTAAGGCGCACAGCCGTCCTCCTATGATGGTTTTATATAGCCAACGAGACTAGCATCAACAGGAAGTGGGCACACGTATCTGGGCACCATTTTGGAATGGGCGTCAGGTCCGGACGATTGTGGTTGGCGGCAGGTCCAGGCACCATGTTGGAGATAGCAGCAGGTCCGAGTGACATGTTAGGGTGGGCGGCAGACGGGGCGACGGACTACGTGGCATCAAAGGGCATATAGACAATGCTGGGACATGGCAGTATAACCCATGGCCAAAGCCGGGTACATCAGGTTTGAAAGGATGAAGGCGAAAAAAAGTCTAAACAAGACGAGAATCATGCACTTGAGAAACCTTTTCCCATATCCTATCACAGTTTCATAGCCCTTCCAATCAGTGGAATCTCCAGGAATCAAATTTAGAGGGGGCCAGAGGGGGCCACAGACAAAAGTAGGGGAGGCCCCTATAAAAGAGCAACGTGAATGCTTTCCCGAAATTGACAGGTGCAAAGTAGTCCAAAGTGGCCCGGGAGAGGTAAAAATCACACAATAATACAGCAAGCAATTCTGTTCTTTATATGTATATATATTGATGTTAACAATATTGTCTCATCCTATATAGATATTGAAACTCCTCTGGTTCTTGGCTCCTTTGCATAGTTCCCATCGTTTCTCTGGTACTTAGCAAGTCTTGCCTGGTTGGCTTTGTCATTTGACAGTTCCAATCCATCTGCATTATACCATTATTGTATGTAGGACGGGGCGCTGCCACACTTGCTAACATGCCTGATTCCATTTGGGAAATGCTAGTTCAGTCCTGGTTTTAACTTTGCATTCTGGGACTCGCAGTCCCGGATTTCCATATTGTAAATCCAGGACTAAAAGTACCAGAATACAAAGTTAAATCCAGGACTCGTCTAGTTGCTGGAGTGGGGCATGTTGGTATGTAGGTAGTGCTACAATTGGAGTGTCTGTGGAGTCAGTGGGGTCCTGGGTAACTGACTAGAAACCGTGGGCCCTATATTTATGCCATGGCACAGTAACATCTGATTTAGAAACACTTTGATTAACATGACATATAATGCATAACAAGGCATAATAGCTAGATAACGGCAGTTTTGCAGTGATGTAAGCAAATACCAACTGGGATGTTTCCAAATGGAAAAAGGTTGTCCTTAGATATTAGGTGGCCTGTTGAGCAAGATCTGGTAATACCGCCTGAAATCATTCTATATCCAACTTTAAATAACCACACTTGTCTACACACACAGCCCCTCCAACCCTAAAACAACAAAAGGTTACACAATGAAATGCACAACACCCTGAATACATGCGCCCATGCCAAATTTCCCTAATTAGCCCAGTAGCCCATCACATATACATCAACATAACTCTCCACAGTCCTTAAACACCACTGCGGCAGCCACCAAAATCACAGAAATTTACCTAGAGCACACACTAACCACTGCTCCACATAACTCACAAAATATATAAAACTAGATATCAGAGATATGCACATATCAACTTTGCAACAAAGTAACCTTATCCTGCACCTAGGTTTGTCCCATACCCCACCTCTTGCAGATCCTAAAACTGCAAACCATGAACATTGTAGACTTTATGCTATAGCAGACTGAATAACATAGCATAACGGGGCATAGGAAAGAGCCTCATTAATTCTCCCGTGGGGCGGTATTCTGGATAGCCCATGCCACAAAAGGGGAAGAAAATTAATATTGGCTCCGCTGAGGCAAGTCTTCTGTATTAGAAGAAATTACATTATTTTCCCGGGATCCCACAGGTTAACAGTGATTGTTAAAGCATTAAAGTTGGATTTTAAAGCATTCTACAGTTTAAGCACTTGAACACATACCTACTAATCTGCACCAGATCCAAATATTTACCTTTTGGTTTTCAAGACCTACGATATGGTCTTATAGAAAAGCGCTCTAAAGTTTCCCATGGCCATGCGTGAGAATGCCATCTAGTCCTGTTTTTGCTTGGAATTCCCATGCTTGCAGTTTTTCTTACCCATTTGAAACTTAGGAAAGCTACAAGTTCCAGAATCCAAAAGGAAAAAACAGGACTGGGCAATCTCACGCATGGTCACAGGAACCTTGACAGCTCTGATAATTTACTTGCAAAATACCCACCCTTTCCTGACACGAACACTTTCGCACACTGCGAAAGACGACGGACAAACACCAAAGCCATTTACCTGATATGTCCCAATACAAGGGTCAGGCAAAGTCAGTCAATTGACCAGCATCACACACACCTGACAGCCCTTTCCCTTCCCCACACAGATAAAGGTGGAACATGAGAGCACAATACGAGCAAGGCAGACCACACAACAACACAACTATCCAGACACAGCAGGTCAAGAGGAGAAGGAAGGCGGCGAGACCGGATAAGCTGACAAAGAGAGAAGCGACCTTGCCCTTTCCAACCCGGGACCGCAAAACCTCTGCAGAAGGAATCGTAAGACCGCAAACAATAGTCCAAGTGTGTTGCAGCAGATGTCAACGGTACACGGAGTGTGTCAATGCTGATAAGCAGGACAGAGGGAGGTGCCTGCTACCATGGTACCGGCCTTGACTCCTGATACGAAGAAAACCAAGCAGTTCATCACAGCCGGTGAGTCACAGGGAGAAGCGATAAAGAAACCTGTGTTGAACAAAAGTAGCAAACGACTGATTTCGGAAAGCATAAAGAACTGTTAATGTGAAAGGGAAAAGCCAACTGCAGATGAGCCAGACACCACGTGGGTGCTCGCTTGAGAAACTCTGGCTGATTACCAGATTGTCTAAGCTACTGTTACCAAAAGGCCTTGGGACAAGTGAGAAAAGGGTCAAAGTGGTCCTACGGGGGTCTAGTAAAATCCTCTGCACAGTCGAAAGTCTTTGACCGGCAGATGATCGTAAAGCTGATGGAAGTGAATGCCACAATGTAAGAAAAGTGGAAAGAACAATGCATTGACAAGAGTGAACCCGGCAGAGGGTTGTCCACATTGAACTGTTTAAGACATTAAGATTTGTGAATATCACAAAGAAGATTGTGTGGAAAGCGGTCATGTACCCGACGGAGAGAAGCAAACATTCGAGAAGGGTCTGAACCCAGAAGAGGGGGATCCAGGTGTGAAAAGGCTTCACACAAACTACCGTTGCAAAGGAACTTTTTGTTGTTATTTTGAACACATCAGGTCCTCGAAAGCAAGAGACGTTTTACAGAGAAAGAGACCTGGCCCTCGACGGTCCTGATAATTGAGAACAGAACTGTCTTCTCATGCTGGGAGAGCTCTAGCGTGTGCTGTGCTCCAGAGTCCCGCCTTTTCCCGTGCTCAAAACGTGGGGAAGGGAGACCACGATTACCGCATCCTGAATTATTTATGAACACTTCTTTTCTTTCTTGTGAGCACTATCCCGCACTCTTTGGTATTTAGAGCAAGGATTGGCGATAGGTTTTTCTTATTATAGGCCCTTTTATTTGACAAGACGACACTAGGAGTGCCTTATTTTGATTTGATGGTCGTAGATTGCTCCCATCTTAGATTTAGGTTTAGATTAGGCGTTTTTCCACCCCACCTATCCAGTTTAATAAACAACCTTGAACTGTGATCACTTGTGTCCATCTATTCTTGATACCGTGCCTCCTTACAAGAAAGCATACTCACAATGTTTCAATTCTTAGAGAAACATGTTCAACCAAACTAATGTTGTTTTAGGTATAGTATCCACGTGCTGACTGGCAAGCTAGAAGTCCCAAAATGCAAAATAATGCAAGCCTGAAAAATCGTTTTTTAACACCACTGCTAATACTCTGAGAATCATACAAAAAAGGAGTGGTAACATCATTTGGATACAGATCACCTTTGTGACAAACTCCCAGCTTGCTGTTAGCATTTGCTATCTATACAAGGGAATCTCTTTTTTGCATGTCAATCACAGACATGACAATTTAAAGGGGGCGTTATCGTCTTTTGCTTATTTATTTAGTCATTAGAGCACCCAGCCCGAGGGCATCGAGGCGCTGTTCTATCCTGCAGCCTTTGTCCCCAAGCCTCGCATATCCTGTAACTGCTGCACCCTGATACCCCCAGGTCTGGTGAGCATTACAAAGTTACACAGTTAAACATGGGTCTGGACTTCATCTCGACACAATTATTGCAAAGGATAACATAGTAGTGTATGGTTACAAAGTCGCACAAACTTGCGGCGGTCATAGTAGGACAAGAGGTCAGTAATGGCGTGTAACTCGGCTAGTTGCTAAGCATATGGTATGCTACTTGATGTCTGGATTTAGTTGCTAGTCTCCTGTGTAAATAGCCAAGTTTTCAGATATTTTCGGAAGGCCCAGAAAGTCTTCTGAACCTTAGTTTGGCTGGTAGGGTGTTCCAATGTTTCCAGCTATTTTTTGGGAAGCTGCTACCTCCCGCTTTCTGTAAATTGAATCTCGGGGTGGAGAGCAGGTTCAGGCTGGCTGAGCGTGTGGGCCTGTTGGTATGGTGTCTAGAGATTTTGTCTGTCAGGTTAGAGGGAGCTGACTTCTGTAGGTATTTATGTGTCAGGGTTAGAGTTTTTAAAATGATCCGTTCTTGAACAGGTAACCAGTGAGCGTTCCTTCTTGTCGAGGAGATGTGCACGTTTTTCAGAATGTTTAAAGATGCTCTCCAGGTGTTATTTTGTATCATCTGAAGTTTTTTCCAAATTGTGATTATTGGTGCTGGCGTAAAAGGCATTGCAATAGTCCCATCTGGACAAGACGAGTGCTCTAGCTAGGGTGATGCAACCGTCGGGGGATAAAAATGGTTTGCAAGCGTTGATTAGCTTGGAGGTGTAGGCTGCTGCAGAAGCTGTGGCATTAACTTGTTTAGTTAAGGTAAAAGCTGAGTCTAGGTAGAAACCTAAGGTTTTTACTGCCTTGGAAACCTTTATGGTATTGCCGTCAATATTGAAGGATTTAAATGCGTTGTCAAGCTTGTTGAGACGCAATTGAGACCCTACAAGGAGAAGTTCTGTCTTTTCATCATTAAGACAGAGGCCATGGTGGGCCATCCAGATTTGTATTGTTTGATAAATGAAGTTGAGAGAGGCCGAATTGATGGCATGAGACCCAGTGATGGAAATGAGGTTTTGGGTGTCATCTGCATAGTTAGTATAGGTGAAACCCAGGTTGTCAAGCCTGTGAAAAAGGGTTTTAGTAAAGATATTATAGAGTGTCGGTGAGACACAGGGCCCTTGTGGTACACCGCAGGTGACCTCTGTGGGATACATTTACCCACTCAGCAGTACTTCCCCACATCACCAAGCTGCACTTTAGCAGAACCAGCAAAATGGCTGTGCTGGCTCCTTTGAGCACCACTGCCTTGCATCAAAACTGCGTTTTGCAGCTACAAAAGGAGGGCTGCACTGTTTTGCCAAGCACCATTGGGCAAGTTTGCACAGGGATCACCCCAAGAAAGGCCGCCAGGGTTTGTTCTTGTGTGTACCAAAGAAGCGAAGTGAAAAGTTGCACTGCTTTGCTGCTAGCCCAGGGTTTCGCTTGGAAAAAGGGAAATATTTTACATTTAAAATGATGCCGCTCTGATGCTCTTTTCACCTGTTCTACATTACTCTTCTTTTATCACTAAGGCCCTGCCATGCCCAGCAGGACAGAGCAGTATTCCTGAATGGCAGGCTGTGTCAGACCAAATATGGGAAATCAAAAGAAACTTAATTTCAGCTGCACAGAAAAACACTTGACTTTTGGGCTACAAAATGTCAAACCAACACTGCTTCAAAAGAGGCCCTGGCTCTCTGGGCCTATGTCAATTTCACTGGATCTGCATCTTAAACAGATAGTTGTATGAGAGAAACTGACTAGGGCTGCAAAACCATATGGGAAATTAAAATGGAAGAGCAAACCTTTTGAAAGGGACATATCAGCAGGCTTCACCACATGTTTGCAAAATAAGAAAATGACCTGTTTTAAAAGTGTATGTTGGATAAGGCCCTGTCCTGGCCTAGCAATGTAAAGGGTTTTTTGCTGGGAAACATATATGGGATGTTTTATTTCAATAGGCTTGCTTCTGATTCAGTACAAAATAAAATAAAGAATTAAATGCATTGGTTTGACTGAGGGAGCTCCAGAACAGGTTTTTCTGCTGGCTAAATGGAGGCCTTCCCCCAAAAGAAGCCACACTAGATTCTGGGACACCTACCTGTTAACTGCTTGCTATATTTGAAAACTTTGAATTCAAGACAAAGAAATGTCACATGCTCGTCGGGCCTTTGTCTGGGCTTCAGCTTCAGACAATAGATCTGGGACACCCATGTGTGAAGTGGAGGAAGTGGCAATAAACATTCAATCAAACTGGGAAACCCCCATGGCCACCCTGGGCTGAAACTGACAGTTGGTGGTAGCTGAAGAAAAAAATTGTCCCAGCTGAAGGACAAAGGCTGACCGGCTGTCTCAAAATACTATTTTATTAATAAACTTTTAAGACTTTTATCTCTGCAACAGGACTTGCAGGAATGTAAAAAGTTAACAGATTAAATGTAATTTTATTTTTGTGGCTTTTAAACAAGATGTGGTAGCCTTCACTGCCATATTGGGAACAGAAATGGCAGAGAATTGGATATTTTGAGAAAAGTGTACATGATGCCACTGTGAAATTCAATACTTACATGCCTTTTGATAATCTATACCCATGTATAAAGTTATAGAATTTTAGGTGGAATATTTATCACTGAAAATGACGAAAGATTATTAGACGGACGAAACAAAGTCTTACAAACTAAAGAGTTGGACTGTCATGCTCTGCGTGAAATATGTAATCTGCCTAGATAATTTGTAAAAAAAGACACAATTGCGTAAATGTGTGAGTTATGTGAAGAATGATTTTAGCAAAAGTAACTGTGGGATGATCCCATGCATTGTAAAGCCACATCATAAAGCTGATTTCATGTCCCTAGGAATCCAACCAGCTGACAGCAAGTCGGTAACAATCACCCCTGACCAATCCAGTTGTTTAGTGGTGTGCCCAGCTAAGCCTGCCCCACCATGTAATCCTATGATGTCACTATGCCTTATACATAAGGGAGGCCGACAGAACTCTGGACACACACACTCTCCTGAATTTCCAGCGCCTGCGTATCCTGATATTCTACATCCATCTTGCCAGATTCCAGAATCCACTGCAAGGCCAAAGCATAGCTGAACCTATCCAGCAAGGCCTTCACCCAGAAATCCGACTAAAAACCCCAATAAAAAAGGGAAAAAGCTGTGGTAACCTTTTAGGGAGCATCCTGTGACCAGAACAGCTTTTTTCCCCACTAACTGCATGCCCGCTGACCCCTGCCATCCAGCTGTACTTGCTATCCAGTGACCAGACAGGCCCAGCTGTTGTTCTGCTAGGAGAGTCTGCCGCTACCTGGTGCCCCAAGCCTTTGAGTCCAGAACCCGGATGACTGTTCCTAATCCCAAATCCAAGAGCGGATTGTGAGTATTTCCTCATCCCATAACAACACATAGCCTACCCCATTTTGATACTTGCCTCATTACAACCCTGGCGGAATGAGTTGAACAGCGCCGGTATAGCTGCCGGGGCCGTTAAACCCATTCCACCCTATTACGAGGTCCCCTTGCACAACCCGCTCTGGACTCCTTTGCGGGTCCCGCGAGGGGACCAGGGAGATAACAACGGGTCAGTTGTTAGCTCCCTCCCCATTCCCATTGAGCCCTATGGCGGCTCAATGGGAATGGGGATGGCCCCGGGTCCGGTTCCCTGAATGGGGAAATACCGGGCCCTCCAAAGTCAGAATGGCCCGGTATTTCCCCATTCAGGGACCACGGACCCGGACCCGAGTTTGGAGGCAGCCATGCCCTTATTAAGGGCATGCCTGCCTACAAACTCGCAATGAGGCCCTATCTTTGTTCTACTCTCTACGTAATCCTATCCATACCCTGCTGGTAACTTGTCCAAAAATGTTAGAATTCTCTGTGCACCCTGTCCTTGTTTTTCTAGTGTTAGCGCAATTCTTTCATTCACCCCATCTTGTAACTCCTTAGCAATATTTGGAATAATTCCCACATAGATCTGGACACGGGGTGAAAGGGTTAAGTTGCAAATTAACCTTGGATCGTACCATGTCTTTAACAATCTAGTCTTAATAATCTAGTTTAAGTAGAGCTTGTCCTTTCTATTTCCACTATTTTTCCTCTCTTTAACGGCTTTATTTTACCAAAACTGAATCTCCTTTTATCTTGCAAATATCATCCAGTTCTTCAACTATAGCCATCCTTTCACTTCTATATTGTCCCTGTGATATTCCTCTATCCCACAGACCAAAAACCGCATTCCACCCGTTTTTCTGACAAAACGTTTTTGACATTTAAAACTGTGAAGTAGAAAAATGCAACTTTCCAACGTGTTATTCGGCTGCATCGTGTTCTTACTATGACCTCCCTGATACTGTGATCAAACGTATGTACCTCCCTGATACTGTGAACATATGTACCTCATTATTTAACCAAACATTTAATGAATTATCTGTCAAAATCCAAGTGTCATTTCTAGCAATTGCAAAGGGTTTTTGCCTCTGATTTTGTGAAGGAAGGTCGGATTTCGATTCCGTTTGCTGCCTAATATTCCTGACTCCTTGCTGCTTCCTTCTATCCACTCAGAATTTGATTAATTGTGGGTTGAGGGAACATTGCATGGGAAACCTTAACTTGGGTGCTATCTATCCTAATTGAAAAAGTGCTCCTATTCATTTGTGCTTTGGAGATGTTCTTGTAGAAGGTTAACCAAGTGTATTTCAGTGGTTTACATTGTAATTATCACCAGATTGGTGATTGCGGCCCAATATTAAAATGTGTGTGATTTCTTTGAATTTTAAAAATAAATAAATATTGCATTCCCACCAACCGGCCTGGTTCATGGTCCATTGTGACCTGGGATATTTGTAAAAAGAGGTGTGAGACGGGTTGTGTGCCATCTCAATTTGAATTTGTAGAAAATGAAGAGAAAGCATTCCAATTGCGCTCTACATCCAAGGCTAGGGGCAAAGGTCCTGGTGCGGTGTGTGTCGCCCGATTGAAATCCTGAACACCTGGCTGGGTTGTGCTGCTGCACTGGGTGAGAATACTCTCATTGTTCTGTCTGTTAGAAAGGATTGTATCCACTTGATGGATTTGGGCGAGAAGTGGGCAGCTGATGAGAGGCAATTGCAGAGAATTTGATGATTGACTAGGTCGATCGCTGCGGAGAGGTCGAGTAGAAGGAGCATGGCTAGTTTACCTTTATCTTTGGACTCGTCCAATTGTATTTTAAGATCCAAAAGTGCCGTTTCTGTCCGGTGTCTAGGGCGGAAGCTTGATTGTGCAAGGCTAAGGAGGTTGTTGGCTTCTAGGTAGTTTTGGATCTGGAGATACGCAACTCTATCTAGAATCTTGAGTAGGAATGGCACAGTAGTTATCGGGCGTTAGTTAGTGGGTATGTTAGGGTTGAGAGTTTTTTTTTTTTTTTAAATAAGGGTTGTACCGAGGCATTTTTGGAGATTCGTTGGGACGGTACCGCTTTGAAACGAGGGGTTGATGAGACTTGTGATGGAAGGGGGAGAGCTCAGAAGCGCAGTCTTTGATAACAGCCGCAGGGCATGGGTCCCCATTGGCACTTTAATGTTTTAAGACTGGTGATGATTTTTAGGACTTCCGAATTGGAGAACGTTGTGAATTCGAATTGTGTGACCTTGTTATTCACAGTGTGGGTCAAAGTAGATGGTTGAGGTAGTTGATCAGGTTTAATCGTGTTTCAATTTCCGATTGTAGGAGGGCTATTTCATCGGAGAGGGATTTTGGATGTCAGCGCACTAGTTTGCGTCTTTGTTGCAGACTTCTGTTGGTGGTACTGGGGATTCTAATTCTCCGAGTATAGCAAAGAGCTCCTTCCTTTGTTTGTGATTCAGCGTTGGTTATTCTGTCGTTGTAGGAGGCCATTTTTGCTGGTATGATAGCTTGTTTGTAATTAGTAGCTGCCTTTGCAAATTTTGCTTTGTTAAGATCATTTGGTGATTTCTTCCAGTCCGACTCCACTAGTCTCTTGGAGCTGCGCAAGATTTTCAGATTCGGTGTGTACCACGAGTTAAGGTGGGCTGTTGGTTTAGCTTTACACATGGATAGCGGGGCTACTCTGTCTATTGCGGCAAGGACAGGTTTGTTGTATAGATCGACCATGATGGAGGGGTAGTTGGTTGCTATGTCCTGGTGGGCCAAGATGGGGCTGAGTAGTGGTAGGATATTGTCTGCTGTGATGTTGCGTTTGTTTCTTGATAGGGCAACAAGTGCGACCTAGGGGAGGTTGTTAGAGACTGAGTACTTAATTATACTGAAGGTGATAACATGATGGTCTGACCAAGGACAGTGGGAGTTTGCGGTAATGTTAGTCTTGCAATTAAGGTCCGCAATCCAGTCCAATGTTCGACCTTTGGTATGAGTGGGGTTCAGGATCCTATGCGAAGCCTAGTGCCGAGATAGTGTTGGCAAGGGGTGATGCATTGGTATCCTTAGGATCATTCGGTCCTAGATTAAAATCACCCAGGAGCATGGTTTGTGAGCTAGGCCTTGTGTTGGACGCTAGGCCTTATGTTTGGGCATTTGACACTGATGGGACCTTTTTTGGACAGGTACAAATCTGTGAGGGGTACTTCATTTGTAAAGGTCCCATCAGTGCTAAATGTATAAACATATGCAAAAAGAAGAGAGCATTCAGATTGGGATTGCGAACCGAGGATAGCACAGGGGCAACGCTCTGGTCTTGGAAGCAAGACCACGAAGAGCAACAGAGGTTCGAATCACGGGTCCACACTTAGAAACCGAACTCAGGTACGGTGTTAGGCGCGTTATAAAAAAACTAATAAATAATTGTGCAGCCCTTTCCAGGACGCTCGCTTGGCCGTGTGTAATGGGCTTGGTTGTTTTGTCAGCAAGCCCAATTACACTCCCACTTTTGATCAAACAAGCGGACAAAAAGGGTGACAAGCAACCTCAACATATAAGTGACTTTGGAAAAAAACAAGCCCAAAATCGCTTACAATAAGCACACTTGGCAACACTGCAGGCAGCACTGCAGAGACAAAAGCCAGGGTAGGGGGGCACAGGATTTCAGAGGAGCGGCCCATACCCTCCCTGGCACCACCCTAGCGACAGCACTACTTCCAATCCACCAGGAACAATACGCACCCCCTACTGAAGCGATAGTCACAAATAGAACGCACCTCGTATTCCACATAGCCACCGTGAGTCACTTGAGAGGGAGAGGGTGTTTCTTTCGCACTGCGTCGATGAACCTAGGCCTTGAGTATTGATGCATGAAACAGAGGATGAATGGGATGCCAACTGCAGGCCGGCGAAGTTTGGATGTCACTGGGTTTATCACCTTGTCAATAAAGAATGGAACTGCCTATGTTGAGGCCAATTTAAAGGGACGTCAATGGGCGAGGTAAATGTTTGGTGACTATAAACACTTTAATCGCCAGGATGAAATGGTGGCACAGCAGAACTCTTACGATTGGCAAAATGAGTGATCTTGCATTGCACGTCCCTCAGGTTTTGAACAGCTAGTTATTGAGTCAATTGTAGATGACAAAGAAGTGTGTTCAAGACCGGAACAGGCAGATTTGCAGGAATGGATAGAGGAAAGGCCTTTGGATGGTGTCCAAAAACGAAGAAAGAAGGGTGCATTAGTTGACTGTTGTTGCTAAATTCAGCCAAAGACAGCATCCTTTCCCAGTTGTCATAGGCAGCAGGAGCAAAACAGTGCAAATACTGTTTGAGGGATTGATTTAAGCCTTCAGTTTGTCCATTTGTGTACGGGTGATATCCTGAGGTCAATGCTCATTTAATTTCTAGGGTTTTGCAAAGGTGGTTCCACAATTGGGACATATACTGGGGGCCTCGATCAGAAATAATCTTTTCCGGCAGCCAATGTATGCGAAATACATCCAGTAAAATATACTTCTGTCATTTCACTGGCGGAGGGTTTCCTTCGGCAGAGCAGAGAAATGGGACATTTTGGTATAGTAATCCAGTCACCATAATGACCATATAGCCATAGGACGGAAGCAAGTCCACAATAAAAATTGGTGGATATCATTTTAGGGATCTGTGGGCACGAGAATGCATTCCAACCTACCATAAGGATGGCGACATGGTATCTTAGTCCCACACAAGAAGAGACGTAATCCTTGGTATCATGTCATAGTAGACACTGTGGTGAAGGCGGCGGATCGACACAGAAGGTAAGTTAAAACCTGTATTCCAATAACACCAGCGGTCTTCAGTGCCTCCTCCTTCCAACCGTTTGCTTCACTCAACTCATCACATTCTTCCTTCTACATTCTTTTACGTCACACACACACACACCACGTTCAAAGAATTGCACTGAAGACACAAAGCCTGAGAAACAAAAAGGTATAAAACTAAATAATAATCAATACCCCCGCAGAGGCCACAAGAATTCAGGAAGGGATTTGCCACCCTCCAGACAGGGCAGCAGAACCACAGGCCTCTGAAGTGCAAGGCCTCTTGGAGGCCATCCTTTTAACAGAGCTGAGAAAACACCAACCAAACATTATGATTTTTATCCCACATCCCAAATGTTACTCTGACAGACAGAGGTTCTTCTAAGTCTCCCAGGGACGCATATGGGCCTTTCAACATTTTCACCATGTTGGCACTCTTATCTCACAGCAACATGGTATTTTAATATAGGAAATTAAATGTGTGCTTTGCACTGCACACATTACAGGTTACGTTTGCTGGCACCTTCAGGCCATCACCTCCCTCAGACCTCTAGCAGTATCCAGCAACCTTCATCTTATCACCTTGTTGCATTTTTACTCTGGTTTTCTCTACATTATAACCCTAATGTCAAACAATTATTACTAACTTTTCAGTGGGCATTTATTGTTTCAGCTCCCCGCTGGCTGCCTGTCAATGATAATCTGCAGCTACCAAGCCCCTCGCTGCATTCTTTGGACTCCATTATAATTTATGCACCCCAAGAGTGCTTTGGACTGTTGTTTCCAGCTGTAGGTAAGGGGGCTCCAAAACATCTTTTTGAAATAGGCCCCCCACCAGCCCAGACACATTTTTCTTTGTATTCACTTATCATAACCCTCTGACCCTTGGTTTTACTCTAATTTAATGATGTCTTATCCATATAGTACTTTACATAGAACATATTTACATTTTTATTTATTTAACTTTTTTTTTTTTAAGCGCTCACACAACCGCGGGCATTGAGGTGCTGTTACAGGAATTGTTTGTGTTTTAGTTGCGTAAATGTTTTTGTCTTAGTTGCGTATTTATAACGCGCTTAAACACCCAGAGGTTTCTAAGCGCGGACCCGGGATCGAACCTGTGTTGCTTCGTGTCATCTTGCTTCCAAGGTGTGCACGTTGCTGCTGAGCTATCCTCCCGGGACAACATTGAACCACAGAACCACAGAATATCACCCAACTGATGTTGGTACTCGTTTAGAAACCTTGGAAAGATGAAAGACTGAGTTGGCCATGCCAGGATTCGAACCTACAACCTGCAGATCATGCACGGATCACAGCAGCGAGCGCTCAACACCATGAGCTATCTTACCAGCAAGCACTGATCAAAACTCTGGAATGGTTTAATGTTTGGCAAAGGTTTCCATTCTCAGCAGGCAAGCCTGTGCTTCAGATCAAATCACAACTCATCAGTGTTGACCGGAACCTCATTGTTTGCTATGGCTGTGGCTTAAATGGCCATGTATTTGGCCTACTTCACACCCTTCTTTTGGGAAGATTTTGTGTCGTTAACTTTCTTGATTTCAAATTGTCATTCTGATATACTGTACCTTTTGGACATGGACACCATTATGGGTGAATTTAACAAACAGCAACTGTATGTGAAAACACACTTGCAGGGAAAGGTTACCTATGATAGTAATTTCAATAAAGTGTACGTTGCTAGGTTTTCCAGCATTAGCGTTACGGATTCGGGAATTGCAAAATAAATAAAAAGAAATCTCGCCCCGTACTGAAAATCAAAAGTCGGTACCAATGACCAGAGCTCGAACGAGTCAACGGGGCGAATGTGTGCTATTAATACTGCAGTCCCTACCATCCTCAGAGTTTCAGCCCATCCACTCGTGAGGAAGAAGCAACCCACGTGAAGTAAGACACCAACCCTGATCTTTTCCCATTTCAAACACTACCTCAGGCAGGCACGTGTCCTCACCGTGAAACCTGGCTCCTGGCTGATTTAAAGTTGCTGCTTTTCGCCTTTTTCTCTGAGCCCAATCCAAGCTCGTAGTCCACTGGCTCCAGACGCCTCCTTTCGACAGCTGAGTGCTCGGCACACGATCCGGAACCGCTCCAGCGCCTGCTTTTCCCGCTTGCAAATCATAAGAGCTAGAGCTACCATTAGCCCCAGCGCAGGACGTTCACATGTAAGCCGTCAGGGACGTGTCGGTCACGTGATGTAAATATCTCTTGTAATGTCCTTTCCTTAAATAGGAAATAGTCAGCGCAGGGTCGCTTGCTTGGGGAGATTTTAGAATCCAATTCTGAAGCTAAGCTGTCTAGGGATAGCACCCTGCGCGCCTGGAGAGGACGTTGGCGAGCGATTCACCGCGCAAAGCCTGACATTCGGGTGAGTGCCTGTAGGAGAGATGGTCAAATCAGAAATGGCACAAAGACCGGGATAGCCTATTTAACACAGCTATGGGGTCCCCTGCCCCCTTACAGCAGCTCAGACGGCGTTGCCTTGAACGGTGGCATCAGCCGCTTTTCTCTGTTGTTTGCAGAAGTGCTGCAAGCCCCGAGGAGCTGCTGCACAGCACGGTAATATGACGCTAATTCTTTTTAGTTTTGAGCATTAGCGGTAGCGCTGAAAGCGCTGCAGACAGGTCAAAACTATTATCATTGGAAGTGAAGGTGGGAGGGAGATGACATCGGAGGAGGTACACCGTGTCTTAGGAGGTGCACAGTGCCTATTGTTGTTTTTGTATTTACCCACCCATTTATTGCCTATGGTCATTCCACCCACTACTTGCATTACAAATGCCATAGCGGGGGAATCCCATTGCCGCATCTCCCCCCTCCTCCCTTGACCCGTACAGCCTGCCCTGCTCCAGCACCAGCCAGCATCAGCCAGTAATTCAAAACCACCTGAAAGAACACGCCAGACAATTGTGTAAAGGTTGGAAGTGTTAATGCTACAGCAGCTTTATTTGTATAAAGTCTTGGAGTTATCTTACAGGCGATCCGTAATTCACTACACCTCAGGTTTTCTACGCTGTGTGAGGCTACCTAGGTATGCATCCCTTGTACACCCCCCCTGCACCCCTCCCCCGCCGTCCGCGTCCGTTGGACGCCTCCGGTTGAGCCCGGCCCTTGCTATCAACTTCTCTCTACCCATGGCCATTCAATATGTTCCCTTGTTTCACACTTCTTGACATTTTCAGTTCCCATAGCATTATGGCATGTCCAACCGTGAATTCAAACCCAATGGCAATCTGGGCCCCATCTACTAAACGTCTTCCTATGCATCGTACTCTGCAACAACAATAAAACAAACCGCCGCGTCCTGAATTTCCTGCTTCACCCACCCGGAGCACAGCCTGGTGTTCGTTCTCCCACGGAAGACATGCAGAATTACTCAACATAAGATAGTGTTGCTTTCGAGATAAATAGGTAATTATACCATCTGTTTCTTTCTGCCCTCGGAGGCATTCGAAACTACTTGACAAGCATGAGGGGCCCCATTTCTGGTTTGCTCGTGCTCGAGACGCTTTGCCTGTAAGAACAACAATGTTCAGAATGCCCTGAATATAGCTATGCCAACAGACCCCGCCATTTCCGGCACTCTTTGCTGCAGGGTCCCAATTTGGTACTCCTCCCCCCAACAATGCATCGGTGACCCGACAACGGCTTGGATTCACTGGAACTGCGACTGCTTCCTAGTTAATGCGAGCACTTCTGACAACGCGCCTGCCCAATTCCAATTATACCTACCGGTCGTCTAAACCCGACACATGATACTTGCCACCGCCTTCTAATTATCCACCACGTTCATGCTACCTCATGCCCTGATCCTCCCCCTGTGCGTCGGGCCGACACCTACCTCATCTGGCCTCCAACCCCCTCTTCCCCCATCTGCCCTGTCGCATCCACCCCACTCCCAGGCATTGTGCTCGCTCAACCCCATACCGTGCACTTCATGATTTCGTGCTCCCACATTTTTGTTGCTTCCAATCACCCGACCCCATATGCACACTGGTCAGTGTTAGGCATTGGCGGGTGTGACATCCCGCAAACTCTAGCTAGATGCCCATCGCGAACCACGATGCCCTGCCAATAATGCCCCTCACCAAATTCCCTTCACTCCCCTGCGCCTATTTCCTCCGCCATAATCCCCCCACTAATCACGGTGGCTCTGTGCCTGCCCATGTGCGCTCGGCCTCGCTTGCGGCTTTGAAGAGATTCCGTGCCCCAGACCGCAGGACTATCCTTTTGAGCCTGCATGATCCCCCTCATTTGGATTCCCCTGCTTGCCAGGTCGCACCACAACATGCTTTCAATACTACCTTCCTGCGCCCTGTAACTATTGTCCTGTATACTACCGCGCGGCAGCCTGGCGACCTTGTATGCCTTCCCGACCATACGGCCCGACCCAATGCGCACATTGTCTATCCGTCACAACCCAACATGCCGAGACGCCCAACACGCTACCACTCGCTCCAAACCCTCGCCACTAATCATAGAGCGTACCTTTATCTGCAATTCAATTCCGACTCGACCACTCCTTATCCACGCCAACCACGACACCAACAATTGCAACCTAGATCCTTCCTTCTGGAACACTGCTACTCCTCCAACGGGAACGCTGGACACTCCTTCCGCCTGGAACTGTAACACCCCGAACTCCATTCCGCTGCCAAAACGTGCTCCAAAACCAAAATGCGTTCTCGGGCGGGGCCAGGTGCCGAGGGATAGAGAGTGTGTTGGCTATGCCCCGACCCTTTATAGGGCCTCCCTCTCCCTCGGTTCCCTGCCCCGCCCTGCCCTTCTTCCGGCGACCTTCCAAGTTTCATCCGGGAACGGGCTTTCCCCCCTGTTTCAGGAGCCCGTCCCCCTGATAACCGAGGAGGGGTAGGAGGTTGGCTCGGCAACCCCCACGAAGGGGCGGCGCCCGCCATGCCTCCTACGTCGGCGCGTTCGCCCGCCATATCATAAGTGTTTCAAGGTGCGACGTGCAAAGGAAGGGGGAACAGAGGGAGGACAGAGACAACAATCTTACTAGTCACTTAGTTCTTTGGAAACAATGGTGAAGTTGGTTACTGTATCTAAGGCTTTTTTTGACATAAAGGTATAATCGATGATGCTTTCTGTCTTTTCCAGGTGGGACGAGGAGGAAAACCCCCCCCTCACCACACCCATTTAACATTATCATGTTACGATCCTTCATAGTTCTTGGCCATTTCTCTGCTAGCTTAGGAGCTTTCTGCCACTTATCATGCAGTGCATATTTAAATAACCAGCTATAAGTGTCATGGTTATTGTCAGATCTAAATCAATATCATCCAGCAGATTTGTAATTAGATTTAAAATGGTGTCATCTGGAATGACTACAGAATTCCACTATACGTTTATAATGGTCATAATGGTTTTAGCATTTTTGATTTCATATCTCATTAATTGTGGACCTGGGTGAGGGTTTTTCCACTGAATCAATTCACCGGGAGAGGTCATTTTTAATGCACCTAACCATCCCATCATGGGTCTTCCTTTGGGCTGCTTTGCTGCAGGAATGCAGCATACCGGGTGATTCGGCCATACTGGTTCCGTAGTTAGCCAGGTCTCCTGTAATAACACCAAATCCTAGCTATTTAATAAATTGAGATGTTCCGGCTGCATCAAATGCATGTAGCTTCTAGTATTCCAGAAGGCAATTTTCAATACTGAGTCCTTTTCTTGAATCGTATGCTAATCCCGAGTCCGGTGAATGGTATCAGTCATGGCTTTTTGTAGCCGTGCCCATTTCGCTGGCTGACCAACTAGAGATTTAGGTCTCTCGTCTTTAAAATAAACTTCTCTTCGTAAGCTGCCAATTTGACTGTGGCAGTTTATCAAGAGATTCCCACAATCAGTCTCTGAGCATTTTCGCTCTTTTCCTCTATTGTCATTACCTATATATTGCTTGGATTGTGTTTTATCATTCTGTCTTTGTTTTTCAATTTGTATCTCAAAACCTTTCTCACATATTGTTTCTCTCTCTCTCTGCCCATAACAATTGTCTAACTATTAACGATGGCACACAGATACTCGCAGTGTCCATTCTTTTGCTTCTAGCTATTGTAACAGTATCTATATCCCTTGATATTATTGCTTTCAACGGCGCAATAGTATAGAGTACCGTTAGTAAGGTGGATCTTTTGGGGTATGGATCGCCATGTCTCCTGTCTGTCATTAATATCACAAAACGATTGCCTGTCTGCAAGTTTCCTTCATGTTGAGACTCAGATGCCCTTGGTTGAGAATTCTTTTTGTGTAATTCTGTTTGCTTTTGGGGTGCAGACCTGGTAATTTTACTGAACGTTCGATGTTATCTCTCGGTTTTCTGTTCACCAGGAGCTTAGCCCTTTTCTGCTCCATTGTATTAAACTGTGTCATTCATTGCATTTTTCGGGTTAATTAGATCTAAACACTGTGCAGGATCTTTCTCATGTGTGATATTCTCTAATTCAGATGTTATAGAGTGCGTTTTAAAATTCATTAACACACTCATATTTTCATCATGCTCGGACTCTACTGTTGCACACATGAGTTCTTCCTCTACACATAGATTTTTGATGGATTCTGGCTTTTTAGTTCTAAAAGACTTTGTGTTTTTTTTATCTCACTTCTTTGATTTTTAAAACATTTTTTAATTAAATTGGGTCACCATTAGGGCTTTTCAAAATGTCAGTTTCCCTGTTATTTGATTGGTGCTCTTGAGAGCAGCTTGATTCTTTGTTAATTTTTTTATCTGTCTGCCTATTACTTTTGTTATATATTTATATATTATTATTATTTTTTCTTTTTCTTTTTTTTCTTTAGTATCTTTTTCGGTCTTTTGGGGGTTGAATAGTTCATATATTGGCTTTCTCCCTTGCTGCTTATTTTCTGTAGTCTCGGCTATACTGCTTTCGGTGGCACTGTCGGAGATATATTCCGGAACATAATTCCTGTCATCCTCCAATGCAGTCACCTGCGGTTCCCTTTGAGGTGTATCAACATCTAGAGTTTCACTTATATGGACCTCTACATTCATCAGGCTAATATGCACAGAGGCACCAGTGTCAATCAGACTGCACCCAAGATTGTACCCTGGTGTTATCAAATCTGTTTTATAGCCACAAATAATTTTCAGTGATATTTGCTTTTTCTTATTTAGTAATCTCATATTAACTTGATTAACTTCAGAGAACACGTGGTCAACTTTATCATGAAAAGTACTCCATGATACCGAGTTTAGCTCTGTTTTGTTTTCCATATGTTTTATAATATAAATTTTAGTTAGGCTCTAAATGCCTGTATTCATTGATGCCAGAGTTATTTCATATGCTGGAACAATGGAGTTTTTAAACCCTAAAGAGGGTCTTCGGGTCGATCTGATGTACGACATATCAGAAGATGCAGTATAATTCATCACCTCCTTTGAATGTCTCGGAATAAAAGTCAGAGAATCTGAGAGGTTCGTGCCATTCTGATTGTCAATATTCAATTATGTTTCTGGCACAATAATCTTCTCTCCATGTATTGGATCCAATCTACAGTATACTTTCTTTTGTGTTTCTAGAAATTTGTAGTAAGGCACTTCCATTAATTTCACGTGCCACTTGTTTCGAGGAAATGCCCTCTTCATTGTCTTCTGTTCTATTACTGGTCACACATGAACTAATTATTACTATTGTGTTGTCTGCTCATCGCAAGCAAATTGTTTTGCACAATCATGAGTTTCTTTCGAAAACTCCAGTTGGGCTGCAAAGCATGCTGCACTCTCTCGCTCGTTATGCACAAGACAACAATCTGGTGATAAACGCAGACAAAACACAGATTGTAGTCTGTAAGAATAATAACCATAAAAGTTCCAGATTTAAGTGGACTTTACAGTAGAACAAATTAAAAATTGTTCCTCAATATAAGTACCTAGGAGTGTCACTTATCAACTCTATCAAAGGCAGTACGTATGAGATGGAACTAAAGAGCAAATTGCAAGGGTTGATATCGCAAGCAAAATTACTTGGTTATAAATTTGGTAAATTCTCATGTAAGCATATCATGATATTCTACCAGCAAAAAGTAATACCTACTTTATTATATGGAGTAGAAGCCCTACTTCCAAGGAAGCGGAAGTTTTGGGATTTGTTAGAAGCAAGGTTTTGGAGACAGACTCTAAGGTTACCATCTTGCACACTGCTACCACTGATCCGATTCGAATTGGGTTCTCTATCAATGTACTCTGGAAGATGTCTGCACTATTGAGGAAATGTCTGTTAAATGTAGAAACACCTAATATCCTAGGCATTGTAGCTTACCATCTCTTAAAATCGGAAAATGTCTTTCCAGCCAGTTGTTGCAAATTTATACTGAATGCTTTAGAGGATGATTCGTGTAACTATGGAGATGTTGGTTGACAATCTGGGTCGTGCAAAGATCAACATTTTCCAATATGACTGTGTCTGCAATAAATCTTCTTGTCTTACATGCAAGGTCTTTGATGTATCTCTCTTTGGGCATAAGACATTTAGATCTATGGCAGACTTTTTGATTAAATGCCCTTCTCCTCATATACGTAGCCAATATGAGCGTTAGATTCAATCTTTGGCATACCCGAGAGATACTGTATCGGCAAAAGCAAATAGCCTTGAATCAGAATTATTGTTGATACTGCCTAAATATTCACCAAACCGAGACCTTACAACATCTCATTGTAGATTGTCCAACTCTATTATCAATGCGTCGGAGGCTTTTCAGAAAACTGTTTGTTTGGACTAGTCTGTCGGATCCTAATGACATATGGAAATTGATCTTTTCAAGCCCCAGATTGGGAGTAAAGGTAGCAATAGTACATTTTCTTGAAGCAATACTACCTGAGTGTGAAGGTTAAAAATCGTTCTATTTGTTTAATCATTGTTAAGTGGAAATATTCTGTATTTAGTATCTTAGGGCTCCTGTATATATTCTCTTTTTTTAAAGATATTTGTATGTCTTTTAACTGTCTGTTTCTTTTAGTTGTGAAATATAAGGTGTTATTTATTATTGATATGTATTATATGTTATGTTCTCACTTGATTATATATTTGAAAAGTTGATTTTATCAACTAGCCAAATAAAAAAAGAATCATGAGTTTTTTTCACATCTGGTAATATAATCACTGTCCATGTTATTCCTTCTTTCCTATCTTTACAAAGGTCTACCGTTCCCCTTATTTTAACATTCCCTCTCTCTCACGGTTAGGGGATAACCAACATTTTCATCATATAAAGGAGACAGAAAATACATTCCCCACTCAACACTGATCTTTACATATCGTGTGATGCTGAAAGACCCTCTTTATACCAATAGTCTTGAAAAAATAGACCTAGTACTTATTTGTTTTTTTATAATATCAAAAATAGTTTATTTTAATAGGTTGAATCACAACCCAACTTGTTCTTTTATAAAACTAGCTCTAAAACAGAATGTTCAGTAAAAAGGACCCCACAACACAACATACAGTGGATACATCTACAATACAAATTACTAGTTTCACTCACATCCATTCCTATAACATGACAATACAATACATCAACATATAAAATTTATATAATGATTTAAACATTTCCAATCACTGAGTGTTATTAACTCAGAATAAACAGTCCCGACATGTTTCAGTTCCTCGTGGCGCTAAATGCATGAACCTTCTTCAGGGGGAGAACACTTTTAATTTTTTCTCCACCATGTAATCCAGGGCCCCAACAGTACTCTTCAAACCGTACTCCTCACAAGTAGGATTACTGCAGTGTAGGTGTGCCACAGTGCACCACGAATGAATGGATGTGAGTGAAACTAGTAATTTGTATTGTAGATGTATCCACTGTATGTTGTGTTGTGGGGTCCTTTTTACTGAAAATTCTGTTTTAGAGCTAGTTTTATAAAAGAACAAGTTGGGTTGTGATTCAACCTATTAAAATAAACTATTTTTGATATTATAAAAAAACAAATAAGTACTAGGTCTATTTTTTTCAAGACTATTGGTATAAAGAGGGTCTTTCAGCATCACACGATATGTAAAGATCAGTGTTGAGTGGGGAATGTATTTTCTGTCTCCCTTTATATGATGAAAATTCCTTCTTTCCTCACACCCACCATCATACGGTTTATGTAGATTATGCACTGTTTGACATACTTTACATTTATCATTCGCCACAACTTGTGAGTATAATCTGGGTGCTTCCAAATTGTCATTATCATGAATCTCCATTTGTATGGTAAGGGCAGCTGAAAATTTCGCATTCTCGCTTGCATGGGAAGTTAAACATTGCAGTCGTCATTCTTGCATCACTTTTGCAGCTTTGTGTATTCTAAGCCATGATCTCATCGTCCGTTAAGTGCACCGTCTCTCTGGCTGTTTGAGCCATTGAAAGCTCTCCTTCTAGCTCCTTGTTAGAAAGAGTAGTGCCTTTTGGAAGGCACCACGAGCTTAAGTATGCTTGGTGACCACAGGAGCCAACTGATTTAGAGCATATTACACCCCTTTTGATTCGTGTTTGCTTAGTTTGAGAGGGAAGCGTTGAGGCATTACTTTGTTGTAATATTGAGGAAGGCGAGGGCCTCAAAAGGTTCATCCATTGTTGTTTATATGTTTTCTGTTATATAACGTGTACTTTCATTTTCGGTTTAAGTGGTATTACGATGAATTCTATGTATACATTCCCATATGTTTAATCAAAATACATTTGAATGCAAAAAGCAGCCTTTAATACAATAATTATCAATGCGTGTTGATGGTCTAAAAATCGCGTTCTCTTGCACATTACGTCCTGTTACGAGTGAGCATCTTCAGCTTCAATTTTATGGCACCACCCTTCAAGTGTCGGTGAAAAATGTCTTTCTATTCAACTCTGGTGGAATGCGAATTTCACCACTCCAAAAATAATCTTTATCATCACATGCTAGGCTATACTGGCATGGTAATGGACCACCGCCCATAGCGAACGCCCTGCCCTTCCTTTGCTCGGACCGTTACCAGCCGTTATGGACCGGCTCACAGTCATTAGTGGTGCTTAATCAGTCATAATAATGCAGTATGCTTTTTACCATGCTAAGGGCAGCTGGTGTTTTTAAAATTAAATTGGTGCTCCATGTAGGGATAGTAAGCGAATGCTTTCAAATGATATTGTGTTGAAATAATGCACACTGTTTTTGTATTTCACTAGTCGATCATGGGTGAGTCGCAGCTGGAAGAATCTGCCACGCGAGCTGAGTCGGCATCTTTGGAAGAACTGGAATCCCAGTTTGGGGACTTTCCAGAGGACTTTAACCAGCTTGAACTTTTGGAGACGCACCGTCATCTTATCCCCACAGGCACACACAGTCTCTGGCCAGGAGAGTCTGATGAAGAGGATGACGAAGAGGAGGATCTGGAGGGAAAACCTGAAGAATGGTACCAGGAGCAAGAGCAGAAACTGAGCGGGGATTCCGAAAAGTTGCTCCTGTGGGCAGCTGAAAAAAACCGGGTGAGTGGCGCTATTGGGACTCAAATACTATGGGCCTATTTCACAGAACAGTTTTATAAAGGCCAACCCCCATTGGAAAGTGCTCTGTGAATTAGGCCTTAGGAGTATTAAATACAGTGATTTCTGCGTGACTTAGCCATCTTGCTGATATATGATGTCACTGTAATTGTTCAGCCCGGCATGCATCGTTTAGACTTTCTCTGCACGAGTATTTCATTGCTTTTTTTACTTTTTTCTTTGGCTTCCTCCCCTCCCCTGTCCAATGTGATAATTGTCAGAGACAGCGTGCTTGTCTTGGGAGCAAGACAACACTGTGAAGCTTGGATTTGATACATGGTCCCTTGCTTAGTCTGTCATGTTGTGTTTACGTGAAGTA
Organism: Ambystoma mexicanum; assembly: GCF_040938575.1. NCBI lineage: Eukaryota > Metazoa > Chordata > Amphibia > Caudata > Ambystomatidae > Ambystoma > Ambystoma mexicanum. The sequence continues at coordinate 844,102,912 of NC_090941.1, read as the reverse complement.
ATCTACTACTTGTGATGAAATTACTGCTGCTCAGCAGAAATACAGGGATGAGTACTGGCTAAACCGCCTACTCAATCCCTTACTTCTAAACCATCGTTGATCACAGTCATAAAGGTGAACAAGGGACAAACCGAAAGGTATACCATCTTCACCTCTTTTGGTAGTGCAGATTGATGACAGGCTATATCTTCAGTAGAGTAAACAGCTGAAGAATGGCACTCTGCGTAGATGAACAGGGGTGTTCAGGCTCAAGATTGACTCAGTGTCACTGTTCAAAGGATATATCTTTAATAAAAAGCTAGAGAGGTGGTGTTTAAAATGGTCCCAAAGGGAGAGCAGGAGAACTGAGCCTCTTTTCACAGTGCTTTGTTGTTGTCTTTGGAGCTCAAGCGTTGAGCCAGGCATTTAGGCATCCAATTGTGAGTATTTTCTTTCGGCGCTGGGCCTGTGTTAAGTCAAAGATCGGCAGTGTTTGGTCCAGTGATGCAGTGCTTTTTCAGCAATGGCTTGCAGGTCAAAGATATTGGGGATGGTAGGCAATGTTGAGTCATCGTCATTGAAAGACTTGGTGGCCTCTGGTGCAGATAAGTGAAGACTGGCTGGTGGGGAGCGGACTGGGCTGTCTTGACACGTCATTGGGGTACTGCTGCAGCTTTTGGGAACCCTAGAAGACTCACCAGGTCTCTGATGTGGAGTTAGCAGAGTGCTGCATCAAGCGAATTTAGCGATGCAGAGTCAGTTGGACGTTCCCATGCAGCAGCTTGGGTGACGTCGAAGTTGCCCAAACCAACGTCAAGACAGTTTGGAGATACAGGTATCGCCTCAGTTCTGCAGTTGCTGGGAGTGCGAATCTGAGGGCACAAGGGCAAGGTTAGTCTTTCTGTTCTACAATCCCGCTCCAGGGAGTTGGCAGTCACCTATGGGGAGGTCCTTTACCTCAATTAAATGGGTCTTGGAGCCAATGCAGACACCAGGCTTAAGGTCCAACAGAAATAACCACTATTGTTCCTGGGAATGGTTGGGGGACAGGGCCTGCCTCTGCCGTGGAAGCTTTCTGTCTTCACTTCCCTGGCACAGGACTCTGGGATAGCCTGCATCTCATCTCCAACAGAGGTTCAGAAGAATTCTTCTTCTTGGAGTCCAGAGATAATCAAAGAATGGGGGGGAAATACCCCTCTCCTTTTTAAAAGACAAAATGCCACAGGGGATTGGTCCAAAGCAAACCTGGTCATAGTCCTGTTGTAACAAGTGCCTGTGCCTTGTGACCTCGCACCCAGAGTACTTTGCCCATAGGAAATGGAGGGGACAGGAACACAGAGGCCCTTAACAGAAACCAAGATGGTGGACCCTCTCTCCAGGCCTATCTTCGCTCTCTGGCTAAACTAACTCCATGCCTGCTGGCTTTAATGTAACTAGAGTGATCATCACATTGGTGTGAGGCTGACTTTGTGTCCGTAATGCCTTTGAAAGATCGTCTCCCAGGAGCCTGCTTGGGGAGATTCCTATTCCCTGGTTGAAGATGTTACCCTGCATGCAGGAGAATCAAAGGGACAGGATTCTGGCTATTGATGCATGTGGCAATAGTGGAGACAGTGCAACCGCACACCAATTCACATCATTCCTGTCAAAACTGGCCTTGCTGACATAGGGGACATTGTGTGATATAAAATTTCTGTATAATTGTGTGCTCTTATCTCATCAGTCACCATGCCACACCTACGCATGGCTTATATTGAAAGATTTACATGGCACCAGACTGACAAAGGCATACAATTATCAGAATTTAGATCAAATGTGCTGATAGTTAAAATTACGCCTCTGCCTGCAAGGACTTTGTGTTCTTGCAGCTGTCCTGGGAGGATAGCTCAGGGGAAACAAGATGGCACGGAGCAACACAGGTTTGATCCCCGGGACCACGCTTAGAAACCGCTGGGTATTAAGCGTGTTATAAATAACCAATTACAAGGGATGCACATGTGACCTTTTCAACCAGCTGTATGCCACTGCCGAACCAGGGCTGCAGTTATCAGGAGAGTGGTTATAGCACTAGAATTGTAGAATGGAGCATTTATGATGGGGTGGGACCTGATTAGCAGAACTCTCTTTCTGAAACCGAATTATCAACCTCATTTTATTTTAATGAGGTAGGCATTTCCCATGTATTTCTATAATGGTACTGCCTGACCATAAGAAAGCAACAGCTGCAAAATGGGGTGAGCACCTGGGCATATAATTTAATTATTTTAATTTTATTTAGTGCGTTAGTTATTAAAGCCTTTCACATTTACAAATTATGAATGCTAAAATCCTACCTATAATATTTATAAATATAAAACCATCAAAATGAGCCAGTACAATCCAACTTAATTATTATTACCTGGGCCTATAATGGCAGAGCCTGGCAACTGCCTATGCCTATCGACTACTTATACACCATCCAAAAATGGTTGGCTTTGCCAATTTTAGTTTTTAACAGTACTTCAGTGCTTCTACGTCAAGTGGCAGAAAGCACACTTGGTTAAGACTGTTTAGAAACAGCACTCGTAGATCTTTACAACACAACGTTTGATGTTACTACTCGATATATTTAGCACCAAAAGATCCCAGGAGGATGTGCTTTGAGCGGGGAGGAGCCACGTTGTGCAGGGAAATGGCCATAGGGATTAGCATGGTAATTGGCAGTCAATACCAAACAGTACCCAAGAGCTGTGTGTACCTGCCCAGATCTCCTCTCCATCTTTTCTGCACTCCAATACAATAGCTTTGGCTTCTAGATTGCCCTTAAGCACCTCCTAATATCCCAAACTAAAAACCCAGCTAATGCATACTATTCTCAGAAACGTTCCGATGGTTGTTTTAGGCTGAGATAAACATACAGCCTTTCTCTAAGAATCTTTGTTCTAAATATGGCTCCTACCCACTGTTTGCATTGTTGTGCAAACTTTTTGCACTCTAAATTTCCTCTTTGTTTCTCAATTTCTTTATCCGGCTTAGTGAGAGGGCTTACAAAGGGGGGCATGCTTGTATATCAATGTGATAAGAAAATTCATGGATGGAAATAAAACTGCTCCATTTTACATCCAGAACTGCTTACAAAAAAGTACATAACTTAATTGGTGTATTAATGTAACTCCTCCTTGGTTGTATTGTCTTGTAAAACAGTCATGTGGTGAATGCTAGCCCTATATGAATCCCAAATGGCAGAATGTGAAGCCTAATCTATAAAATCCCACATCGCATATGTGCTTTGGTATGTTCAACTAGCACTCGCTCTTTTATGAGAGCCGGATTGGAGAACATGGAAAGTCAGCTTGTGCTCGGGTGCAGTTGGTCACACCTTGGTCACATTTGACTGGCATTACCCCAGCCCTACTGGCTTTTTATACCTACCGACCTGTTGGCAGACTTCCAGTAGTTCTTGCAGGGCAGCTTGCCTCTACTTAGAACTATAATTAGAAATATATGTGGTCTAGTGATAATGTTTTGGTGGCCATTGTCCAAGGGGACCAGAGTTCTAATCTCGACCTGCTAGAACCTATTGTGTGATACTCCGCAAATCGCTATACTCCTTGCACCTCGTCTCTCTTGCCTGATGCAATTAAGGCCACTGGAAATTTGTTTCTAGCCAATACACAAAATGGTTAACTTAAATATCAAGAAAGATTTGTCCTACTGGCAATCGAAATAAATGCATCCAGGTTTGCTTGTCCAGCAGCACTTTAAACGGGGGAGAGAGTGCAGGTACAAACTAATCTAGAGTTCAAATGGGCTGCATCTTAGCATCCACATGTTCTAAAACTTGCTCTTTCGCCATGGGCCTGCCGGTGCTCCCTGACCTATTTCTATTCATCTCACTCTGCGTGTCTATAACTGCTTTCGCAATGCTCCATTTGTCTCATTCGCTATTTATGTCCGTTTTCAGTTTTGGCTGTAGTGCCACTTATATGCCTGCACTATTTCATGGGAGAACAGCTAGGGGGGAGATGGCACGAGAGGAAGATGCACAGCTTGCAGGTGTTGAGGCTCGGACTGCCCTATAAGGCTATATGGAAATGCCCGAAACAAAAAAATACTAGTGTGGGCCAGTTTTTTTGGGTCAAAGTGGGCCACTTTTGTGGCCATGTCGGCCTGTTTGATAAGTTACTTCACCATGAAGCTAGTAGTTTGGACCAGTGTTACTGAATAAATATGATTTAAAAGGCACTATTTGCATCACATTTGATCGAAAACGTCCCCCTTGGGTACTACACACAGTCTGTCACAAAAGGATTGAATTGCCATTTGCAACTGTGGGCTACTTTTTCATTGGAGCCTAAGACCATTGTATGCCCCAGTCCAGCCCTGCAGGTGTTTTCTCGTTATTTACCCACCCATTGACTGGGTATTACCCAAATTGTTCGAACATATATGTAACAATTGTTACAATTCGGTCAATTGTGCAAAGGTCAATTGTCATTCGAACAATTCATATACAACCATTGACTGCCCATGGCAATACTAATTCCTGTTGCCATTTCTGCCCAGTACGTGCCCCTCCCCGCCCAAAACACATCCTCTTAGAATCTCTCTTTGAGCTATCTTTTATCAAGCAATAACCTCAAACTTTGGCATGCCAGTTTTATTTCAAAGCAGTCTGCTGAGAGTTAATTGCTTATTTCGAGCTGTAAAATGTGGTACTGCTGTAATAAACATTCTTAACCAAGTGTGCCTTCAGCTACTTTATTTAGATCTGTTCCTTGAACTATTGTACTCTTAAGAGCGAGTTCTTACAGAGCAAACCAGTGTGTATTGTCTATAGGCATTGAATGGGCATACGCCAGGCACTGCTATTATGTGCCCAGGTAATTGCACTATTTTTCAACTGTTGCCATCTTACGGCTAGGTAGTACAATTATGGTAGTGCCTGGTGGTGCAACTATTAACATCAATGCCGAAGCTACTGAACGGTTAAGTTAAACTCTTTTTATTTAAGAGACCCAATGACCCTCTGAAACAATGCAGCAGCAGATGCTAGCCTAAATGGCATCCTTCTATAGCGGTTCATGCCGAAAGGCGTGATAAATGCTGTTACATTTCTGCAATCCTCAATGAGGTTGATTTTGATGGTATTTGTTTCACAAGTCTAATGTAGTGAAGAGATATGCCCCCTGAATGCAATTCAACATTCTGTGCGTATTGGTATACAAAAATGTCCTTGTTTAAGTTTCTTGGATACCCGCAGATCCTTAACTTTCCATTATTTTTGACAGCGACAACAATGGGGCTCACCCATTGGGATGATGATCATTTCATTCTCAAGCCTCTTCAGCTCTTGCTCCACGCTTCCAACTAATGTAAAAGCAATCCATCTTGCCTTGGCATGCAGAACTGGAACTGCTCCAGGCTTTAATATGATTTTATGAGCATAATCTTTTAGTAGTCCTAACTCCTGATGAAACGCGTCATCAGCATGTTTTTCCACACTTCGTTGACTGCTCCTCACCACTAACAGGCTCGTCCTCGCAAGGATCCTTAACGCTGCCTGATCTTTCCAGCCCAGAACATTCACACCTTTGTTTGCTATGACAACTTTTAATTCCACTCAACAGTCCTTACATTGTACTATGCTCTTGATCCAACCTGTGATATGAAACTTTGAACCCTCCTGGATTCTTTGTCAGGTCGGTTTAACTTTGGCTCTCAATCCTTTTTTTTTTTTCCCCATGTCCCAGCTTTTATAATGGTCTAGGGAGAGCAGCTATCCACCATCACTGACGACTTCCAATTCTCGATCACTGTCACATCTGGGGCCTTTTAATTCTCCATTGGCTGGTTCATGTACCGCCACCACGTGGTACTCTTCTGAGTCTGTGTCATCTTGTACCAAGGACACTTTCTTTTTATTTCTACAGACCACAGCAATACGTCCCTTCATCCTGCATATTGTACATGTCTGGTTAATGGCAAGACACTTTTTCCTATTAGAATAATGACTTACTTTACCACACCTGAAGCATCTGTCTTTATCTTTGCTTTCATTTTTTAACATAGCTTTCTTCATTCCTCTTTTGAATTGCTTGCAATCTTGATCTGTTGATTTTTTGATTTCAGGTATTTTTCGTTCGACACAGCTTCATGACCTTCTACTTCCTGACCACACTTACAAGAGGTTGCTCATCGGACTCTTTCTCCGCTTGACTTTTTGTTTGTGCTTGTAGAACCTCAATTTTCTTGTTCTTGATCTCCTTTGAACAAAGACGGGTGTGTTCGACTCTTTTAGCTATGGCCATAGCTGCAGATAGTGAAGGATTGCCTACCATCCACAACCAATCCCGAACCAGGGGGTCCTTGGTGTGGATGATGATTTGATCCTTGATCAGCTCATCTAAGGTGATACCTGCACCAAACTGACACATGTGAGCCAGTTTCTTGAGAGCCAATACAACTCCTCCACTGTTGTATCCTCTCTAAGACCTATGATAGAAATGATACCTGTTGATGGCAACATTAATTTCTGGGATATAATATTTATCTAACTGTCTCAAAGCCTGTTCATGTTCATCAAGATCACCAGACAATGCTGGCAACTCTCTGTACTTGCCTTGACCCACTGGCCCCAACGCATGCAACAATAGTAATTTCCTTTTCTGCGGAGTTAGTTCCACTTGTTCAACAGTCTTCATGGTAATTTGTCCAAAATTCTTTCTATTCTGGCCACAATATAATCTGGCGACCAGGATTTGGCAGAAAACATTCTGGCAGATGTACTGTTTTACCTTGCATGTTGATGTCGGTTTGTGTTGTCTCTCAATTCATTCGGTGCAGATGAAAAGGAGAAAACCAATGAGGGTAAGAAAAAAAAAATGAAAACCTTTTTGTACGAAGTAACCTTCTTGGATAGTGAATATGCAAAGTACCACAAGCAAAGCAGTATCAATGCAGGCCAGTCCTTTCTTTATTTATTATTATTTTATTTTTTGTGTTTTTTTCTTTTATTTTTTTAGTACTGCGACCAAGAAGAGCACCACGAGTAGTGCAGACTTGCCCATTCAAAATGGTGGCACTTTGTATGAGGTTCTAGCGTGCTTTACTATAGCCCCATAGTCAGCTGCTGCCGTTGTGGCTTGCAAGCGCGTGCTCAGAAAATGTCTTTTTGTACAATGCTGGGGCCACGTTTACTTTTGCAATCAACCCTTGCCGCTCTTGGCCTACCTGTAAAAGAAGATCTGATGCCTGCCGATAAAATGGGAATTACCCCGGTGGGAGCTGATGCCAGATGCCGTTTCTCAGCCTGCACACTGCATGGGTCTTTTGTCGGTTGTTGATAGGCTCATCGCAAAGTGTTGCAACTATTAATATTAATGCCAGAGCCACTGAATGGTAAGTTAAACTCCTTTTTTATTTAAGAGATCCAACGACCCTGTGTTACCTCCAACTGCCTCTCTCACACATCACCCACATTCTCACACGCACCATACGTTCCACACCTCAAGCACTCAACTAAACACCCACGCAGACGCACAGGAGACAGACACTGCACCTGGCAATGTCGATCCCACGCTCACACAAATGCCAAATATGTTGGCTTTGTTTTTAGGTAAGGATACTACAACACAAAGGAGCGATTTGGTCCTTGCTTGATACATTTTGACTATAGAGTAAACTCCATCAGCAGACCTTTTGTGGTAACAGTCTTGCATGTGGAAGCACCATATTGTTGTCAGAATATCATTCTACATAACTGTTCAGCGACTGAAACCAAAATAGAACATTCACATTATTTCGAATGGATTGGGTCCTCCAACGTATTCCACATCTTTGACATGTAATGTCCACCATGTGGAATACGTTGGAGGAACATCCAGTCGAAAGTACGTCTATGTACTTGAAATAGCATTTGACTTTGCTCGCTTTTAAGCATGTACACTTTTGATCAGACCAGTGAGTCAAGCCCCACAGAGATTAGGGGATGCGCAGATTGGATCCCGCATTTGTCTTCGCCCCAAGACTACATCTTTTAAAGCGTTTAATATAGTGAATGGTGCTACTTTGAAGAGCATGAAGACAAGGAAACCGAGCTAAATATAGTCCAAAACTAATATTTCCCCATGGGCCTGTGCACGCCTGAACACCACCTTGACAACAAAATGGCAGATCCCAACAGCATAAAGTAGCAACTTGTAGAGTGCACCGCTAGGGATGAACAAAGGTGCACCCCTTTTGATAGTTTGTAATACTAATAAGCCATTTATAAAGCATGTTTATTTATGCACAGGTATTTTATATGTACGGTGCAAGTATCACTACCTAGTAAAAGTTAGTACTCCATTTTATCCACCTGCAAATTAATGAAAGGAGGAATCGACAATCTCAGTAGCCGGCCCTTAACTCATTCATCTATCGTTGAGTTCACTCTGTCTAATAATGTGTGGACTAATCTTGTCAAATATTTGTAGAACAGGAAATAAACACCAGGTACTCGCTTTGTGTGGTAGCAAGGGCTTAGACTAGATGCAACTCACTCGTTTGACGCAACAAGAACAACACTTTCTTTATTTAAACATGCATCACAATGTACTCTGGTAAATGTAGTCCAGCCAATGGCTTGTACATCAACACACTGAGAAAATCTCACTCTCTCACTATAATCTGGCGGTCCCAGCTGCAAAGATTCTGAAAACCCAACAACCGCCAACCCAATTGAAGTTGCACGTCCTGCAAGATAGTCATATATAAAAGATTTCCCGTTCGCACAGAGTATAGAGATGCTGACAATTCCTGAAAAAAGTCAAAGTGCATGACATAAACCCAATAAATGCTTCAAGGCGTCTGATTTTTCCATGCTCATTACAAAATCTATAATTGGCTGAATCTGGCAGTACACAACCATATCTAACCAACATTTCGTTTTTATAAAACAGATTCCATCAAAATCTTAAAAATAGACACCTAATCTGTCTATCAGTATAGATGGAAAGGTATGGAGTCGGAACACCAACATGCTTATGCTCCAGACATAAATGACTCTGAATCATACGCATGAAACCTTTCCATAGTGTTAGTCCAATCAAATTGAAATAGCAGCCGCTTAATCTTTTCAGGATTATCAACTAGATCTTGTTCAGACATATCAACAGTCCTGAGCAATATTGAACAAAAGCTGGAAAATGTGCTTGCAAAATTGTCATTTGAATTGTGAAATTATTTTCAAATCGTAAAATAAGGAATCTTTCAAAGGGTTAAGAATGTTATGATAAAATGATAGAAATTTCCAATGAGCTCTACTGGTAAGAGAATATATATTGAGCTCATATTGTATTGCTTCCATTGGGATATCTGGGAATCATTAAAACTCTCCTCCAAATCAGTCCTTCCAACAATGGTAAAATGTCTAAAATTCACAACAGTTGTACTTGGATTCCATATATGTATGGAACTATTGTTCCTTCATAAAATTTAAGGATTGGAATTATTGAGAATTTTCTGTATTGGGCATCAACTCTGCTGAACTGATTAGATAGGGTAGTTGCCCAACTTTTCATCCAAACTCTGATCTGTCTCTTGTGTGGTTTCGATAGGATCAGAAATCCAAGATAAATAAAACTACCAACCCTCTCCAGTATCTCAGAGCCAATTCGCCATTGAAACTGTTACATTTTCTTCCTCGTTCAATGCATTATCTTAGTTTTGGCTGAATTTATTTTCAAAGAGTTGGAGCAGGCTTAATTATCAAATGCCTCAATCAAACACTGCAGGCCGATTTGTGCACGATCAAAGATTAAAAAGTCATCCACATATGCCATCCATATTGGTTTGAGATTTAGCAGTTTAGGAGCAGCAATGTTACACATCGCCGCAAGTGGTCTTTTATGGGCACGGTCCCGCTTGTGCGGCACTCTACTTGCGAACAGGTCCAAGATGGATGCCCGAGATTCTTCCCATTCTGCTTGTAGCGGTCCAGTTGTTGCACGTTCATTTGACGTACGGCCAACCACTCACATGATCCTTTATTCGGAATTGAAGCGGACAGTGCTTCGCGTCGTTTCTGCCTTTGGCGCTCCGTGAGTTCGCTTCCGAGACCTCCTTCTCACTTCTGCTAGTTAATTCCTCTTGTGCTTTACTGTTCCTTCTAACCCTGTTTTTCATCCCCTATTCAGATTCACCCTGCAGCATTCTCCCGCCTCTTTCTCAGTCTGCCATCTCTGGCAGACCTATTTGATTCCCTTTCCTGCCAGACTTCCATTAGAGTAAGTTCAGTTCTGTGAGGGCTCCCCTTCCTTTCGATTAGGATTCTTACTTGCTGCTTTCCTTCCAGAGTCTCCCGAAGCTTCACAACTCCTCCGATCTCCAGTTCTGAACATTATTCCTCTAACTTCGTTCCTTTGTTGGTGAGAGGATTACTTTCTGTTTCCCATTCTCTTCTTTCTCCTTGATCTCTACTCTAACCTTCTATTTTCTTCCTCTTCCGTGTACCTAGAAGAAGCCTCCCGAGTGACATCCTGGTTCTGCCTTCGGAGACGCTTACTCTTCAAACTTCTTCCCGATCCGTACGAGTGGAACTCGTCCAGGGTTTTCTTCCCTTAGAGGGTTTCCCTGGGAGTCCTGCCCTCTCCCCTGGGTCACTTTACCCTGGGTGGAGAGGCCAGTGGTCTCCCAGGGGAGCCTTCCCAGCTGCATTGGTCCTCCCATTTGGAGCCATCGATCTGTCAAGGTGAGCTGGTTGTAGACATTTGTTGTATAATCTGTGCTACAGCAGCTTTAATTATCTGTATACTACAGAGTGCTAATAGTAAGCGACGCCAAAGATATTGACAGCCGATGTCCCAAATGGAGCAACAAATGCAGCAGCTAATGGCGGCTATGCAGGCCATGTCCTTAGAGATGCAATCCCTAAAACAGGACAATGCGCAACTACGGCATCAAGTAGCTAGAGCCTTTTCTGACATTTCCCCCCCCCCCCATCGTCATTACATTCTGTTATGTACGATGGTGATCCTTACAATTTAAAAGAATTCCTCGACAGCTGCACTATCCAATTCACTTTCAAATCTCGCCTTTTCCCTACCGATAAAGATAAAGTGGGCTATGTTATTTCACATCTTTCTGGGCCTGCTTTAGCATGGGCTACCCCGTTAGTTACCTCCAACAACGTAATCCTTGACTCCTACTCTGCCTTCACCAATAGCCTCAAAACCATGTTCGGTAGGAAGGAAATTTCGGTTGCCACGCAAGAACGGCTGCTCGATCTAAAACAAGGAAGCAGAGAATTACTTTGGTACATTACTCAATTCAAACAACTGTCCTCTGAACTGGGCTGGTCAGATGAAGGCCTTCTCAAGCTTTTTCGGAGAGGCCTAACGGATGAACTCAAGCATGAGGTCTCTAAGGTCCCTCGCCCTGATAATTTAGCAGATATGATCACTTTAATCCTGCAAATTGATTACCGTATGCATGAACGGACATACGAGAGAAAAAAGAGCAAAGGAACACGACCTCAGTTAGAGTTTACCCCTATAACCAAAAAGGATCTGACTCAGACCGAAGAACCCATGCAAATCAGGACCGTTCGAGGACCGATTTTGGCTACTGAAAAGGAGAGGAGAAGGACTTTAAAGCTGTGCATGTACTGCGGATCATCCTCTCATGTTTTGAAAGATTGCCACTTGGTTCCTCCACGCCGCTCTCCGAACCCGAAGTCGGGAAACTTCAAAGCCTCACCGTTAGGGGAAGACCGGTAAGTGTACAGAAGTATTCTTCCCCATGTCAGACAAGTATGTCTCTTGATAATTCTCCAACACACCAGTCCATGGTGGTAGTCTCTTTGTTATATTATCAGAAAACATCATACCAGGAATCCCTGCTTTGATTGACTGCGGAGCGGCTGGAAATTTTGTGGATGTGGATTGGGCAAAGAAACACGGAATCGCTCAGGTGCCAAAAACGATTGTCACTCCCATTCAGGGAGTGGATGGTAGTCCTCTAAGTTCTGGTCCCAAGAACAGACCATTCCGCTCACTTGCATGCTGGCAAGTCATATGGAAACCCTAGTCTTTGATGTCATTAGGACGGCCCATTACCCTATCATTCTAGGGCTCTCCTGGTTGAGACTCCACAACCCGTTCATAAATTGCTCAGCTGGAACCCTTTTTCTAGGGTCGGAGTATTGTGTCCATCATTGTCTTTCTCAAGAGTCCGTGGGGATCCGCATACCTTTCGAAGAGACACTCAAATCCACTGTATCCTCCATAAGCCAACTCGAGATTCCTGACTGTCACATGCTATACCGATCGGATTTGAAAACCCCGAATTTCCTATTCTGCCTCCTCATAGAAGGGATGATTGTCACATTGATTTACTTCCTGATCAACCCATCCCTTTTGGTCGTATGTACGTTCTTTCTCAACGTGAAAAGTTAGTACTGAAAGACTATCTACAAACCCATTTACGGAATGGTCTAATTACTGAATCTGTGTCACCAGCGGGAGCATCATTATTCTTTATTCCCAAGAAGGACTCGGATGAGCTCCGTCCATGTATTGATTACAAAGGACTCAACAAAATAACCACAGCCGACAAGTATCCCATGCCGCATTACGGACATCATGGAAGCAGTTCGAGGGGCTTCTTGGTATACAAAGTTGGATCTTCGTGGTGCGTACCATCTCATACGTATCGCGCCCGGAGATGAATGGAAGACCGCCTTTCGTACTCCTTTTGGTCATTTTGAATACAATGTCATGCCATTTGGCTTGGTAAATGCTCCAGCGATCTTCCAGAGGTTCATGGACCATCTATTTGCTGACATACTGTTCCGGTTTGTTATCATCTATCTTGATGATATCTTTGTTTATTCCAACAACCAGGAATATCACATTTATAATGTGAATACTGTACTAGAACGCTTGAAATCAAACCGTCTTTACTGTAAAGCCTCCAAGTGTGAATTTCACCAGAAACAAGTAACCCATCTAGGGTTTGTGTTATCCTCCCAGGGAATTTCCATGGATCCAAAAAAGGTTTCAGCTGTAGTCGACTGGCCCGTTCCTGCTGGGATAAAAGACATCCAGAGGTTTTTAGGATTCGCTAATTTCTATCGGAAATGTGTTCCTTGCTTCTCTGAAATCATACTTTCCTTGACTCGACTTCTCAAGAAAGGTGTCCCATTTTCCTGGAATGAATCGGCTCAGAAGGCATTTGACAGGTTGAAGAAAATGTTTACTTCCGAAACCGTTTTGATCACCCCTGACCAATCCAAACAATTCATTGTGGAAACGGATGCCTCTCAGAATGCTTTGGGAGCCGTTCTATTACAGCTATCAGAACAGGGGGATGAAAGACCTGTAGCATACTTATCCAAGACTTTCAATTCTGCCGAGTTAAACTATTCTGTTCTCGAGAAGGAACTGATGGCTATCAAATGCGCCTTCGAGGAATGGAGACATTTACTTTTGGGATCTCCTTTTCCAGTTAGGGTGCGCACGGATCACCAAAACCTCAAAGTCCTTCAGAACGCTTATACCACAAATACACAAATAATAGGCAGGCCCGATGGGCTTATTTCTTTTTGCCCTTTCGGATTGAGTTTATTTACTGGCCTGGCAAACACAATTTGAGAGCGGATGCCTTATCCCGTAAAGATTCTCCAACTTCCTCTTTCTGCTCTGAAAAGATGTTTTCCAATGCTCGATTCGTTGCAGTTTTGACCGATTTTCCTTCAAGAAGTACGAACAGCCACCAACCTTAACAGAGCGTTTTGTGAAGGACTTGCAACTACCCATCATTTAACCAAGGAAACCGAATATTATTTTCATGGTGCTCAAGTACTGATTCCCATCCCTTCCTTACAACTGGAGGTGTTAAAGATCTGCCATGACTCATGAGCTGCAGGACATCGGGGCGTCCTCTCCACCTTGGAACTCATACAACGACATTTCTGGTGGCCATCCATAAGATCTGACGTCCGGGACTACGTTGCAGCCTGCAAAATATGTGCTCATGCCAAGATTCCTCGATCACCACCGTTGGGATTATTAGCAAGAATGCCCATTCCAGACAGGCCTTGGCAAATCATTTCAACCGATTTTATATCGATTACTTCACCAAGTTGGCACACTTTACTCCTTTACGAAAACTACCCAGTGCACCTTTCATGGCGAAGGTCTTCCTCTCTGATATCTTTTCTCGCCATGGTTTGCCAGATACCATAGTATCGGATAGAGGACCCCAGTACACCTCTCTCTTTTGGCAAAATGTTTGTCGCATTCTGGGCATCAAACGTGCCCTCTCTTCCGGATACCATCCTCAAACTAACGGTCAAACCGAGCGGTTAAATCAAACCCTCGAAGGATACCTACGATGCTTTATTTCAGCAGCACAGGATAACTGGGTAGAACTGCTTCCGTTTGCAGAATTTGCATACAATAATGCCAAGCATTCGGCACTCCAGACCAGCCCTTTTTTTTTTGTTGCTATGGCTATCATCCGTCCTTTGCTCCGAATGTGTCACCTTCTGATTCTGGCTGCCCGGGTGTTGATTCACTAATTGCTGACATCCACGAAGGACAGAAACTGGCTAAGCAGTCTTTACAGAAGGCTCAGGATCGAGCAAAAAGGAGTGCTGATCTGCACCGTCGTGACATTATGGAACTTACCGTCGGTGATTTGGTTTGGTTGGCTTCCAGATTCCTTCCTCGTCATTTGGTTCCATCTAAACTGTCTCCCAAGTACTTTGGACCATTTCAAGTTCTATCAAAGATAGGTTCGGCTGCTGTCAATTTTTCTTTACCGGCTTCCTGGTCTCGGATCCACCCGGTTTTCCACCTGTCTCAGATCAAACCGGTGGTGCGGGATTGCTTTCACCGAAATGGGGGTTCTCTACCGCCTCCGGTGCTCACGGACAGTGGTCCCGATTTTGAAGTGGCGGCTATCTGTGACTCACGCTTCCGACGTGGTCGGTTGCATTTTCTGATCGACTGGAAGGGTTATTCGCCTGCGGAAAGAACTTGGGAGCCGGCTTCTGGGGTTCATGCACCTCGTCTGGTGCGGCGTTTCTTTTTACTTCATCCGGGTAAACCCGGGGCGCCCTCCCGGAGGAGGGGGCATACTGTTACACATCGCCGCAAGTGGTCTTTATGGGCACGGTCCCGCTTGTGCGACACTCTACTTACGAACAGTTCCAAGATGGATGCCCGTGATTCTCCCCATTCTGCGTGTAGCGGTCCAGCTGTTTCACGTTCATTTGACGTACGGCCAACTGCTCGCGTGATCCTTTATCCGGAATCGAAGCGGACAATGCTTCGCGTCGCTTCTGCCTTTGGCGCTCCGCGAGTTCACCTCTGAGACCTCCTTCTCACTTCTGCTAGTTAATTCCTCTTGTGCTTACCGTTCCTTCTAACCCTGTTTTTCATCCCCTATTCAGATTCACCCTGCGGCATTCTCCCGCCTCCTTTCTCAGTCTGCCATCTTTGGCAGACCTATTTGATTCCTGTTCCTGCCAGAGTTCCATTAGAGTAAGTTCAGTTTCGTGAGGGCTCCCCTTCCTTTCGATTAGGATTCTTACTTGCTGCTTTCCTTCCAGAGTCTCCCGAAGCTTCACAACTCCTCAGATCTCCAGTTCTGAACATTATTCCTCTAACTTCGTTCCTTCGTTGGTGAGAGGATTACTTTGTGTTTCCCATTCTCTTCTTTCTCCTTGATCTCTACTCTAACCTTCTTCTATTTTCTTCCTCTTCCGTGTGCCTAGAAGAAGCCTCCCGAGTGACATCCTGGTTCTGCCTTCGGAGACGCTTACTCTTCAAACTTCTTCCCGATCCGTACGAGTGGAACTCGTCCAGGGTTTTCTTCCCTTAGAGGGTTTCCCTAGGAGTCCTGCCCACTCCCCTGGGTCACTTTACCCTGGGTGGAGAGGCCAGGGCTCTCGCAGGGGAGCCTTCCCAGCTGCATTGGTCCTCCCATTTGGAGCCATCGATCTGTCAAGGTGAGCTGGTTGTAGACATTTGTTGTATAATCTGTGCTACAGCAGCTTTAATTATCTGTATACTACAGAGTGCTAATAAGCAAAGGAATCCGGTTCTAAATGATCGCCTATATCCGACATGTATAAATTAAAACGACAGGGTGCCAATATTCAACCCTACCTGACACCTGTAAAGGTAGAGATTTTACGGGAGAGGGCCCCATCGTGTTTCAACCTAACTTGGATATTAGAATGGTCATGAGACCAACGATCAAGCGTAAAAGGCCAGAAGGAATTCCCAAAGTTTTTCAACTTGGTCCACAATAGACCCCTATCAACTGCATCAAATGCCGCCAATAGGTCGATTGTCGCCAAAAAGACAATCATACTTTTAAGACTGCTAGATTTTGCACACCTTTTTAAGTTACAGCCATTTATTTATGTTCCCAGATGTCTCCTGAAACCGGTCTGCCATTTTTTGATGCCTTCCTGTTTTCTTTTTTCCCAGCTTTCAAGATGCCCCAACAGTAGCGTTGCAAACACCTTGCTGTCTGCATCCAGTATGGCTATAGGCCGGTAGTTAGTAGGTTCTGAATGAGAACCCTGCTTATAAATCGGTACAATATATGCAGTAGAGGAAAGATGGAGGTATCCACTACTTGCTTAAAAAGAATAGATAATATAATGGCCCGAACAGCTGGATTAACTTTACAATAGATATATATTTTTGAAAAACTTTATTTAGTGCAGTGAAAGACATACATCCCCAGAAACACATATGCAGTACAGTTTATTTCCACCAAACTTGAGTATAATGATAGACATACAGACAAGCAGTGTTAGGTCGGTCTGGAAAATATCAAGCTTTCTATTACATAGCGATTACAGGTTTGCTCTCAGTTTCTGCAAATATTCTCGAAATAGTTTCCAAATGTCCTTTGGCCTGCAGCTGGGAGTCGCACCAGGGACATGTATTCCTACTCCCTCTTGTTGGCATACATTAATTCTTTAAGCCACATTTTAATGTCCGGGGCAACCTTCAATTTCCAATGGGTCAGTATGCATTCATTGGCAATCGTACATCCTAAGTTAAACAAATGCCATATTTTCACAGACACCTTGCCAATGTCACCAAACAGGTATTTGAGGGGTGACAGTGTGTGGGGAATCTCGGTGAACTCATTAAGGCTGTTGGCAACCATTTTCCAGAACTGTGCCACCCAAGGGCAATCACAAGACATATGATAAGAGTTGGCCACGGCCGCGTAACACTTGTTGCACCTGGCGGTAGCCGCGGGTCTGCACCTGGCGATTTGTGCAGGGGTATAATGTAGGCAGTTTAGTTTCTTGTATTGTATAAGCCTATATCTGGCGTTAAGTGATACCTCCTTGGTTAGTCAGCACCAGCAGAGCCATTGAGCATCTATTGGCCTGTTGAGATCCGATTCCCACCTTGTCCTGGCATTTGGTGGCGATATCAGAGTAGCTTGACACGCTCTGTATAGCCTGGACACCAACCCTCTGGGGTTCCCACCAGCAACCACAGTCCTCAAGGTTTCACATTCACTGGGCCCAACTGGGAACGACGACCAGCAGCTTCTGGACGCCGCTCGCATTCTGTAGTATTGCAGTGATTTAATTGGATTATTACCCAGTTTGTCGATAAAGTCTGCATGTAACACAAAGGAGGCATCTGGAAAAAGGTCATGTAGAGTCATTGTACCATCAGGGTCCCACCCCCTTCTGAATGTCCCTATCCTGTGTAGGGGCGAGCTGGGGTAGTTCCATAGTGGAAGCGCACTGCGGTAGGGGGGGGGAGCGCCTAGTCTCTTGAATATTCGAGCCCATGCATTCACAGTTGTGTGGATCGGGTCAAATGTGCATGTATCTGAATGTTGGTTAGCGAGAATGCCATTGCTTAAGCTTGAAGGGAAGGTGCTGTACTTCTCAAGGGTGGTGTGTATTGGCCGCTCTTGAGAAGGATACCAGTAACCAGCGAATTGTGCCGGCAGCACCTCGTAGTATAATTCAAAGTCTAGGTCTTGTAGGCCCCCCCCCTGTTCAAACGGCCTGGTCATATCCTCCCATCTCATCCGCGGGGTTCCAGTGCCCCAAATAAAACCAATGGCCAGGGATCTCAACGTACCGAAGAACGAGTGGCCAGGCCAGACCAGAATGTTAGTGAAGTAATACAATAACTTGGGGACCACAATAGTTTTTTAATAGCGAAAGTCTACCATATAAGGATAGGAAGTCTGTCCAGAAGCCCAATTTGTCTGCTAGTGCCTGTAAATATTTCTCATGATTTACAGCCAGTAGGGAGGGGTGCTCATGGGAGACCACAATGCCTAGATATTTAAATTCAACCGGGACCCAACTGAACCCATACAGGTCTGCCGGAGCAATGAATATGTCTGTCAGCGGGAACAGCTCAGATTTGGATTCGGTAATGCCATAACCTGCGTGGAAAACCTCTGTACCTCCTCAAGAAGCGCGCCAGATTCACTGCTGGGTTTCGTATATACAGTAACGTGTCTTCGGCATAGAAAGAGCTAATATGTGGCGGACCAGCTATGTACAGTCTGCAGGGTGGACCAACTGCAACATGTATGTGAGGAGACCGGTGGAAAATAATTTGGCAAACATTTTTGTGTCCAAATTGATGAGGGAGAGTGGCCTATAGGAACCCATTTCTGCAGCAGGTCTTTTTGGTTTAGCAGTACCGTAATTACTGCTTCAGAGAGCGAGGGGGGGGGGCAACTGACAAAGATGGAGCGACTCCTCCCATAGTCTCATCAGGTTGGGAACAAGGGTGCCACGGAACTCCTTGTAGAATTCGATCCTCAGGCCATCTGGGCCTGGTGCCTTACGAGATGGAAATGATGAGATGGCATCAGTGATCTCCTCAGGAGTCAGTGGCAGGTTCAGTGTTAGCTGTGCCTCTAATGGCAGCACAGAGAGTTGTATTTCGTCCAAATAGTTCTCCAGCTGTTCGGCAGAGCAGCAATCGGATTTTGAGTATAAAGATTTGTAAAACCTATGCAATTCCCCATTTATTACACCAGTGGACACAAGTATAGTTCCAGAAGATCCCCTAAGCCCTGTGATATGCTGCACTCCCTTCTCGGTTCTTATCGCATTTGCAAGAAGTCGGCATGGTCTATCTGCCTCGCCGTATCGTCGCGCTTGGAGGGGGAAATGCAACAATCGGACCTCAAAATCTGCAAGTTCCCTGATTTTAAAGAGGTTGCCCTTGATGAGACCCAGTAGAGCCCAGATCTTCCATGCTGCCATACTTGTTTTCAAGCTTTCTAAGGTCGGATTCCACCCTGTTCAGCTCCTGTCTAGTATCCTTCAGAGCAGCAGAGGAACTATCACCTCCCCTCTAAACTAGGCTTTGAAAGCTTCCCAGACTGTGTAGTGGAGCTGCACAGTACCTCATTTCAATGAAAGATATCGGCTATCCCATTGTGTAGCGTCTATAAAAAATACCAGGTCTGATAGGCATACTGGAGGCATGCGCCATGGGGGGTGTGGGGCGAGCCAATCCCATTGTATCGACACGGATATGGGGGAGTGGTCCGAAATTGTTCGGGGGAAGGATCTTGCACTCTTTTACCCGTGACATCAGACTGGTCGAAATCAGCCACTAATCGATCCTGGAATGGGTGTCGTGGACAGAGGAGTAGGATGTGTATTCCTATACCCCAGGGTTGCGGTCTCTGCATACATCCACTTTATCTAAATGTTGCATTATATTCAAAGCAGTGTGTCCTGCATTTGTTAATTTGTGTTGAGTGGGCCTAGACCGAACAACTACGCAATCTAGGATTAGGTTGAAGTCGCCACCCCAAATAATACGCTCTCAGGCTTCTCCTAGTAGGATATCCAACATTTGTGCATAAAACTCAGGGTCATCAACGTTAGGACTGAATGTGTTAACCAAGGATGTGGCCACTCCAGCCAAATCGCCCAAAAGAATAACATGTCTCCCTTGTGGGTCAGTGCAGCGTCTGGTTCTTGGAAAGGGATGGAGCTTTGTATCAGTGTCATTACTCCTCAGAATTACGATGAGTAGTTTGTATATCCCTGTTGTGGCCCCCAGGCAGCATAGAACACTTTGTTGAGTACCCCTTGGGCATGCGTCTCCTGTAGCATCACCACCCTTGTGGCCAGACGGTTAATGTATGCCACCACCTTGCACAATTTGATATGGTGATTTAGGCCACAGATAGTCTAGGACAGAAATGCAATACTTCCATACTTTACTTGGGTATGCAGTAATAAAATCACAGCAAAAAAGTAGTCTGTACAAAAAATTGCAGAAAAAATGCTGTATTTTGACCTGGTAAAGGTGTACCCAATTATACCATTTAAGGGGTGCTGGGTTGTCCCCTGCAGCCCTTAAATGGTATAATGAGTCCTGGGGTGGCAGGGGGTGTCCCCCGCATCCATTACATGGATTGTGGCTGCAAAACCACAGCCTTTTTGCCGCAATGTTTGTGTAAACAGCAATTTTTGCCACGATTTTAACACATGGAACCCTTTACTTGTGTCATCCATCCCAAACTTGACCCTTCCCCACCCACATCATCACCCCCCAACTTGACGATGGAACCTATAAAACTCCAAACATACTTTGACACCCACTAGGGGGCAGCATGAGCAGGGAGCAGTACTTTGTCGATGGCCGCACTGTTGTGGCCCGCCTGTATTTGTGACATTGTTTTGTACCCATATTTAATAGAGGGGTCGGCACAGCACATTGTGCAATAATCCATCATTATCCATGTTATGCGGCTCGTAGTTTTGCAGTGGGGAGCCGCCCTCACCACCCCAATCCCACCTTGGTAGCGGTATAGGAATGGTGGATTCGATGTAGGCTATTGCTTCCAATGGGTTCTCGAAGAAATGCGCACGCCCACCACGTTGGATGCGCAATTTTACTGGATATAGTAGAGCATATAGAACCTGCCTCATGCGCATCAGCTTTTTGACAGTCGTACCATTTATGTTTTGCCTGAACGCTGGCGGATAATTCAGGATATATATGGATGTCCGAGGATTCATATCGCAAAGTTCATTTTTCTCTGGCCTGGCCATACGCAAAATGAGGTCCCTGTCTCGATAGTTGAGAAGTTTGGCAAGGGTGGTTCGGGGGTGGTGCCCCTGGCTTTGGGACGGGAGCGAGGACACTATTCGCCCTCTACACCAGGAAATGCTGGGAGAATTTAGATGAGTCGAATATCGATTTCAATACGTTTTCAACTAAGTGTTCCATCGGGCCCTTACAGGCCGCTTCTGGAATAACGATGGTGCAGATGTTATTGCGTCGGGAGCGTGATTCCAAGTCTTCACATTTATTACGGATCTTGCTGAATTCCTGTTGCAAATGCGCTATATCTGAGTCGTGTTTATTAACTTTGGCCTCTGTTTCTCCAATCCTTGTCTCCGCCGCTGTAATACGAGCGCCCTCCTTTTGTAGATTGGCCTTCAGGGAGCGAATGGTTGACACAATATTGTCTAGTTTCATGTTCACTGCCATGAAGCCGTTTTGCATGGCCGCAAGGAGGTGGTCTTACTTTTGCACTGGTGGAGTTAAAGGCGGATGGCTGTTCATCATTGCATGGTAGTTCAGCAGGATCCAGGGTCTTAGCAGGGGTGTTAGTGTATGAATCTATTGAGCCTTTGTTATTGGCTCTGGAACCCTTCCTCCTGTTGCCTCGTCCTGGGTACGAGGATAATACGTGATCTGAGAAGGAATGTTAATAGGTGGATCCTTGCTCAGAGTGGAGCGGTGTGCCAGTTATCTGCCAGCAAAAGGTCAATCTATCTGCCACCTGGGTGCCGCAGCAGCGAGGGAAGGGCCCCCTCAGCACGGACCTCTTCAAGCCACAGCTCAAACCTCATAGGTAAGGCAACTCATTGGCATTACTTTAGGCATTCTATTGGGATCTACAGAACGGCCAGAGGTCTGCGGAGCATCCATAAAATACGATGGGCCATGCACCCCCGCGCAGCCTTGGAAGCAATATGCGTGTGTGGAAAGTCTTGAGGTCGGGGACCAGTCTATGTGGTCTACAAGTTGCCCCCTCTAGCAGGTTCACAAATGCCCCATTATAGGATTACCAGGGGGAGATTTACCAGTTGTATTCCAGCTGTAAGTCAATGTAGCTTTGTCTTAAATGCTGCAATGTCAGGAGATAGGCCTGGTAGGCTTTGCCCGGCAGCCAAGTGTTCCGTAAGCAGCTGTATCCCAGTGTTCAACAGGACAACTGGTACCCCTTGCACGAGAGCTCCCACAGTACCGGCACACGACAAGTGTTGAGGATATCTCCTCTGCAGACTCTCCGGCCTCAGCCCAGGATCCACTACACTTTACAGGCAGCTCAAGACGTGACACCCCTGTAGTAGGCCTCGTGGTGCAGCACTACCACTGGAGATCCTCGTTTGACTCGGGAGGCACCAGTGCATGAGCCAGACCCACAGCCCTCAAATAACCCGCGTATCACCGCTTCAGCGGGTTAGCCAGGAAGCCAGGATCTTCTCGGTACTGCGAGGGGAGCACCCCGCTTGTCAGATCAATGACCACGCCACAGGGCCACGTGACAGATTAGGAGTTGTGTTGTCTCATGACCCAACACAGTGGGGCGGCTCTGTGTTCAGAACTGAGCCCTGCAGACACTTCAGCACCCTTCAAATCGCCAGTCAACCAGGGACTGTTGTGTGCACGCTTTGCTCATGATAGTGTGTGTCAGGGACAGCGTCGCCTGGGTCTGGAGTACGGCTCACCACCATAGTTCCTGCATGTTTTGTGGGTGGATTGTGAATATCAGCGGAGGTGCGGGAGAACAGAGCCACTCCCTCACCGTCAACACAGCCGTCCAGACTGCAGGAGCGTCTTGCCAGCCACAAGGATGTGATACAGCGAGGAAGATGGTACAGCGACAGCCACCTTAGTTATGGTAGTGCACAGGAGGAAGCAGCTTGGACGCTGCCTACAGTGTATTAGACAAGTACGCAGGTACCTCTCCTTGTAAGAGAAACGTTTATTTAAAGCCTCTGGGCTGTTCCACAATAAACATGAGCCGGTGCCGCAGAGTCCCCAAGGATCGCACTGCAAAGCACAGTATTGGGACCTGTGCCAAGTAGACCCTGTGTCAGAGGAGTAATCCGCCACGGGCAACAGTAGAAGGCCGCTGACACACGGTCGGGCCGCAACACCGTCAACCCTTCACAGTCGTCAGGCAGGGTTCGGAGTGACTGGTGCTCACGAACCGCAACAGGACACAGTCCACCCCTCAGCACCCCCATTCACGGCCGTGTGTCTGGTCTGGTCTTGGTAGCACAGCACACTGGGTCAGGAGGAGCCTCCCGGCAGGTGCGCAGTAGCAAGTGGTTCGCCAACAGCACGCAGCACCCCGATCAGGCTGTCTCTGCCGATTCCCCAGCCGGACCCTCAGGGACCAAAGCACCACGATCCGTGCCTTCACGCCCTCAACCAGGGAACTCTCGGCAGGGTCAGCGGGTGTATATAACACTTGCAGGTGCTCCCTTGCACTCGCCTCAAAGCACTGGATGCTTCGCTGGCGTCGGGCACAGGGTGTCCAGTACACGGGAGGCGCTAGGCGCCACCTCCAGCACGGTCCTCAAAGCTGCGACAGCAGCAGCCTCACAGGGTCAAACAGGCCATTCAGGCCGCATGGTATTCACCGCTGGTGGTCCTCCACTGGTGATTCCTAAGCCACTAATCCACGGCTGTTTAGCGCCAATTCAGAACCACAATTGCTGTCTATGTCGGAAGCCTCGGCTTCTTCAAATCGGTCGGTGGCCATCTTGCTTGGCTGCTCGACAGCGCCCCCAACTTTAAACAATAGATTTGATAGCTTTTTGGGGCCAAAAGCTCATGAACCACTGAACAATTTCAGTGCTGCTTCAATATTTTTTTTTTTTTAACTTTATATTATTAGCATTTTCGTAATGTAACAAACAGGCTGAAAGCTTTACCATAGAGTATACAAGTCACAAGCCCAAACAAAAAAGAAAAAGAACCCCTCCCCCCCTCATCCTCCCAAAAAGACGAACCCTCCCCCCCAATAACTTGAACCCAGTAGAACCCCCTTCACAGGGAGACGTGATGCAAACTTTATGTGACCGGAGTTCGGGAAAGAGCGAGAATTTAAACTGCATGTTTGGCTGTGTGTCATCCGCTGTCCGTGGGTGCCCTTTTCCATCCATGTTCCCTCCCAGAACATCAGTGGACCTCCCATCCCCAGATCTGCTGTACCCCGTACCAGTTAGTCTGGAAAGAGTTCATGTCATTGTTCATCATCGCCGTTAACTTGTCCATCAAGAACATGTTTTTAACCTTAAGTAGCCAGTCCTCCTTCGCGGGAGTCTCCCTGCTCTTCCATTTCTGGGCCAGGGCCACCCTCCCAGCCCTCAGCATTGTTTCCCACATTCTCGGGTATCTGTATACATCCGTATCCTCTGGGGGAAGGCCCAGCAGCACGGTCAGGGGATTATGGGGGAGCAGTTTCTCCGTAACTTCCGCAATCCAACCCCTTACCCTCTCCCAGTATGTTTGCACTTTCGGACAGTGCCACCACATGTGGCCCCTCGTGCATGCCTGGTCGCATCCCCTCGGGCAAACGGGGGATGTTCCTGTGAACATTTTTGACAGTTTGACGGGGTCTCTTATGCTCCATGTCCGCTGTGAACAGGTTCCCGTGGAATGCTATTTTAAATATCCTCGACCAGGAGTCCTCCGAGATTTCTTCCCCGGCCAGGTCGTTCCAAAAAGTGCGGAACCCCCTCCTTCTCCCCACATCAACAGTGTTAAGGATTTTATACATTGCAGATACCCCCCCCTTCCTGGAGGTTGCAGTGTCGAGTAGTTTCTCAAAGGGGGTCATCTATCTCTTTAGATTCTGGCCCCATGATTGGTCACACAGGATACCCTTCAGGCGGAGGTATTCGAATATGGAGATTGACTCCCGGCCGAGGGCGACCCTCAAATCTTCGTATGGTAGGAATTCTCCCTCTTTAAACATTTGTTCAGCCCATTCCATCCCTGAATCTGACCAGGACTGTGCATTACGGAACCCCCTGCTTCCCAGTCTAAGTGGGTGACCCCAAAGGGATGACATCGGGGACGGCCATGATGTCAGATGTGCCGTTTGGGGGCCCTCCCTCCAGATTGCCCAGAGAACTCCCAATGTTGGGTGGGATTTGAGTCTGTTTGGGATGTATTTATGTGGGGCCCATAGGAGGTCGCGCACTTTGAGTGGGTGCGCATCCATGTCCTCCAGGTACGACCAGTATGTGCCCATCCCTTCCCTCATGTGTTCCAGGAGGACGTGCAATTGGGCGGCGCGGAAGTAAAGGTGGAAGTCAGGCAGCCCGAACCCCCCCTCCTCTCTAGGTAAGGTAAGAATGGCCTTCGCGGTCCTCGGGGTCCTGCCCTGCCATACAAACTCGCGTACCGCGTTCTGGAGAACCCTGAAGGTTTGGTCGGGGACGCTGGTAGGGAGAGCGGTGAAGAGGTATAGTAAGCGCGGGAGTATATTCATTTTCACTGCCGTCATGCGGCCGTACCAGGACAGGATCATGGAGCCCCATCTCCTTAAATCAGCGGTGACCTGTGACATAACGGGGTCATAGTTGGCAGGGGCGAGATTGGAAGGTCCCTGGTCAGAAAGATCCCCAGGTATCTGATAGAGGTCTTCCCCACCGCTATTCCCCCCAGACTGTCCGAAGAGGCCAGGCCTGGGTCCCGAGTTCTCATGGGGAGGAGGACTGATTTAGATGTGTTGATCTTTAGGCCTGAAAAGTGCCCAAATGCAGTCAGCAGGGACAGGAGGGGGGGGAGTGAGGCTCTTGGGTCCTCCAGATAGGCCAGGATATCGTCCGCAAACGGGGAGAGCTTGAATTCTACATCCCCTCTCCTGATCCCCCTGATGTCTGGGTGTGTTCTGATTGCTATTGCCAGGGGTTCCATAGTTAGGACATAGATCAGTGGGGAGGGTGGGCATCCCTGTCTTGTCCCTCGTGATAGGGGGAATGGGTCTGATAATCTACCATTCACTTGGACTCTGGCCTTTGGGGCCCTGTATAACGCGCCCACCCAGTCCCTGATGTGTGTCCCGAAGCCCATCCTCTGAAGGGTGAGTTCCATGAACCTCCACTCGACCCTGTCGAATGCCTTTTCTGAGTCCAGGGAAAGGACGCTCGCGTCTAGGTCCGACACCTGGGCGTAGTGAAACAAGTCTATAGTCTTAACGAATATTATCTGAGCCCTGTCTCCCCCTAACAAACCCCACCTGGTCGCCGTGGACCAGCTTCGGTAGGATCCCCTCCACCCGGCTCCCGATGACCTTGGCCAGGATCTTGACATCAATATTCAGCAGGGAGATCGGGCGGTAGGAGGAGCACTCCGAGGGGTCTCTACCGTCCTTGGGGAGCACTACAATGATTGCCTCCATCATGGAGTCCGGGAGAGGGCCCCCCTCCAGTACCGCATTGAACACCCTGACCAGGTGGGGGGCGAGGGCCAGCCAAAACCTTTTGTAAAAGTAGACTGAGTAGCCATCTTCGCCCGGGGAAGTGCCCACCTTCATGCCACTGATCGCATGTTCCACCTCCTCCTCGGTCACCGGACCCTCCAACCCCTCCGCCATCTCCCTAGTCAGAGATGGGATCTGTATGGAGTTTAGGAATTCCTCGATCTCGTCCCCCCGTCCCCCTTGTATTCGGACGAGTATAGCCTTTCATAGTATCGGCGGAAGGCCTCTCCAATGTGGGAAGTATCATATCCCAGCTCCCCCACCTCGTTCTTCACTGCCTTCACCATTCTACTCCTCTGTACCTCCCTCAGCCTCCAAGCTAGGATCCTGTCCGCCCTGTCCCCTTTTTCATAATACTTTTGTTTAACCAGGTGGAGGCTTCTCTGTTTTGTGGAGGAGGAGGTCTTTTAGTTGGAGCCTGTAGTCGTCCAGGGCGGCCACGATTTAGGGGCTCCGTAGGGGGGCCTCCTGGTTGGAGTTGGGCGATTTTTTTATTTTATTTTATTTTTTTTCCCCCCTCAGATGCCGTTCCTGGGCTTCCCTTTCTCTTTTCCTCCGGGCTCCCAATTGGATCAGGACTCCCCGCAGCGTAGCCTTGAAGGCGTCCCACAGAGTGTGTGTTCGCACCTCACCGTTGTCATTGAGTTCAAAGAAATCTGCAATGGCGTCAAGAACCTCCTGGGCTAGGACCTCGTCCTTCAGGAGGGAATCGTTACACTTCCATCTTCCCCTGTGTTCATTAAGACCCCCTCTTGCTATGGTGACTCGGACCAAGTCGTGGTCAGACCAGGGGACTGGGTCAACCCTATGGCCAGTGACAAATGGATACAAGGTCTCATCCACCAGGACATAGTCTATCCGGGAAAATGACGTGTGTACGGATGAGTAGTAAGTGAAGAGGGGGGTGGGGACCAGGTCTTTTCCTGTCCCGGGTTGGGTCCAAGACCATGTTAAAGTCCCCCCCCCACCACCACCGTCCCGTGGACAAAGCCTTTGAGTTTGTGCCTCACCTCCTCCCAGAACTGGATTTGGCCTTCATTTGGGCCGTAGACAACGGCTAGGGTAAGGGGGGCTCCCTGCAGGGATCCCCGCACCATCAGGTAGCGACCCTCTGGGTCTTTCAGCACGGCCTCTTTCTCGAGCCCCACGTTCCACGCCACCAAGATGGCCACCCCTCTCTTTTTATTTTTGTGGGATGCACTGAAGACCTCCCCAATACCTCCTCCCCGGATTGTGGGTTCCTTCCCCCGTGGCCAGTGGGTTTCCTGCAAAAAGAGGATGTCGAGGTTGGCCCTTCTAAACTCTCTGCAGACCAGGGATCTCTTTGTGGGCGTGTTTAAGCCCCGTACATTGAGGGAGCCCACTCCCAGGGCAGGCAGACTATCAGCCATAGTCCCTGATTCCCTCCCTCTCGGTCAATACCCTCGTATCTCTTTTCTTCACGTGCTCCCTTGGTTCTACTTTGTGGTCCCCTTTGTTCCCTTCCCCCTCCCCCCCCCCCCCCGGGTGGGCCTAGAACACCCCAACTGCCCCCCGTACTCCAACCGTGTCTGAACAACCCCAACTCCCGTAAACACCCCCAACCCCCCCGGCGTCCAGCCAATTAGTTCTGCCATTGCTGGCTTTTGGCCGAACCACCAGCCTGCCCACCTCGGCCAGGCATTTCACACATAAAGCTCATACCCTCGAGCCCCCAATGTTTCCTCCCCGGCTGTAAACCGACCATGTGTCCCCTGTACTTGCTGTTCGTGGGGACGGTAGTAGTGGTAGACTCTCCGAATCTGCGCATATCCGTCCCGGATTCGGTGCGTCACCCCCGTTCTCAGTCCTCCGGGTCATTTCGTTCTCCCGCTTTTGCCGGTGATGGGGTGTTCATTTTCCGAAATGTCCTTGCACCGGTGCGCCTTCTCCTCTCTCCGGACGGGCCGGGGCTATTTGTTCTCAAGTTCTCTGGTCCCACTGGTCCCCTCCGGGGATGCGGATCCAGTGTATACTCTTGAATAGCACTCCGGATGTCTTCTTCCGTGATCAGGGTTGAGCGTTGGCCCATGTATTCAAAGTTCAGGGAGAAGGGGTAGCCCCATCTATAACGCACGCCCTTTTCTTTGAATAGTAGCGTAAGGGGTCGGCACAGTCTGCGCTTGGCCAGCGTGTAGGAGGAAAGATCCTGATATATTGAGACCTGAGCGTTGTTGTAGGCGATTTCTCTGGTCTTTCGGACCTCTTCCAGCACCTTTTGTCTTTTCCGAGTAATAGTGGAACCGGACCAAAATTGACCGGGGGGCCCCCGCTCTGCCCCCTGCCCTATGCACTCTGTCAAATGTGGGCTCGGTTGTCATCTCCTGTGCGAATAGGAGGGTGATGATGTCCTTCACTATTCGGGTGACGTCCCTCTCCGTTTCCCCCTCCGCTTCAGGTACCCCGAAAATTCTGAGGTTGTTCCGCCTCTCCCCGTTTTCAAAGTCATCCATCTGTCGGCCCCTTTCCTCGTCCCTCTTCTCCAGGGCTTCCAGCCTCATACATAGTTGTATGTCCTGGGCTACTGTTGAAGATTGGTTGGCCTCCACTTGTAATAGTCTATCTTCGACCTTGTCCACCCTCTGGTCCATTTTTTCAAACTTCTGGGCTATATCGGAACGCATGTCCCTGATTTCCTGCAAGATCGAGGCAAAGCCTCTTTCCATTGCTGCCGATGAGGGGGCTGCATCCTCGGGTTGGGCCATAGTTCCTTGGGGGCTCGTACTCATGTTACCTCTGGGGGTCTCCTGTAAACGGTATCCCTGTAAGGCTTCTCGCAAGTTCATCTGGTATTTACCTGCACCTCGCAGTGTCGACCCCCCCCCCCACCCACTCCGGGTCCGCACTCGATCTTCCTCCCGGGGCGCTCGTGCAAGGGGGGGGAGGCCAGGCGAGGCCGCTCGCTCGCGAAACAGATGGGTCTTGGCTGTTTCCTGGGGGTTAGTCTTTTCTTGGGGGGGGGGGGCGGGCACACGCCCCACCCATCCCTGGGTGGGGGCCTCTCACCCCCTCGATGTCTGCCGCAGTGGTCCGGGGCTTCTTCTGGCCGCCTTGTAGAAGGGTGTGGCCTGGGCCGGCGGGGGCGGAGGGCACCACGACCCCGACGCCCTGCCCGAGGGCTCTCGTGTTGTGGGGGGGGGGCGGGCACACGCCCTACCAACAGTGGGTGGGGGCCTCACACCCCGACCACCCCAAGTTCTTCTGTCCGTGGGGGGGCAGGGCGCCCAAGACTGGACCCCCCTGGATGGGGTCGATGTATTCCAGGGGGCCCCCCCGCGCTTAATCCAGGTGTGCGGTGAGATATCCCCACCCGCGCCAGCGGGGGAGCGGCCCTGCCCCGGGGACTCCCGATGGGGGCGGAGGGCGTCTGAGCGCCGGTGCGCTCCGCTCAAGCGGATCCAACCGCGAGCGCTCCGGGACGGTCTCCCGGGCCGGGGGCGCTATTCCGCCACTTCTCTGGTCCGGGCGGTGGGGGGGAGGGGAGGGGGGAGCCCGTCTCCCGAGCCACCACCGGGCTCGCAATACTTCCGGCCTCTCGTCAAGGCGAGGCGGCCTCGTCCCTCCTCTGGCGTGGGGCCCGTTCAGGCCGCGTCTTCTTTCGCTGGACCCGATCTCGGGAACCCCGGGGTCGTCGGGCTCCGCTCTTTCTCTCGCGGGGCGCCCCGAGGGTTCACCCGTCCTATTCGCTGCGTTGGGCCCGCCGAGGGGGGTTTCGGGGGGGGGGGCGGGGGAGCTCAATTCCCTCTGGACGCCTGGCTTCGGGGAGAGCAGCACGTTTAGGCAGCCATTGCCTGCGCGCCCCCTGGTGGCCCCTCGCTGCTTCGATATTACCGCCATCTACTTCAAGCTTCCGATCGTCACTTGAACTGACAGAAATCTGAAAATGAAAATATGAGTCATAGGCAGAATGCAAGACTTCAAAATGGGATATCTGATCTTCTTCAGACACCAAATTAAGCTGGCATGCTGGCTGGGAAACACCCAATTAATGTATTAGTTTCCAAAAAGCTTAAGAGTATTTATTACGCAAAATAATTAACATACCTTCAGAATTCCATTGATTCCTAAGAGCACGATTCCCTATCGGCCAGTTTTTTAAAAATGTGTTTTTATTGGCATTTCAACTTTCAAACAATAACAGTCCCCCTTACCCCCTCGTTCCCCCTTACTGGTTCTCCCCCTCCCCACCCTAGGATCGCCATACCAAGAAGTTTATGAGGGAACAGTCCAAAGCATCTCAAGTTATTAATCAAAGGATGTCCAATAGTCTCAGTTTCTAATAGCACCATTGTTCCCGATAGTCTTTATGTAGAAAAGTTAAGACCAAGTCCCATTCCACTCTCAATTTGATATAGTCCCCTTGGACTGAATAGGTTGCCCACTCTAGAGCGGCGAAGTGCCAGATTTTGGTTATCCAGTCCTGCTCACTGGGTATCGAGGGTTGCTCCGTTTTTGTGCTATTAATGAGTGTGCTGCTACGCTGATTATCATATAGGCCTTCCTTTGTGGCTTCGGTAGCGAGGGATCCAGCACATCACCCAAGCCCAACATAGCTTCTCCAATGTCCTTCATCACCTGGGGATCAAAGATACCTCTCATTTCTTTGACTACCACATCCCAGAAGGGCTTCGGTATGGGGCACTGCCACCAGATATGGATCCAAGTGCATGTTTTGTTGCACCCCCGCCACGACACCTTTCCTGTACATTTGGTCAAACTTTGTGCTCCTGCACTAATACCCATTATCAGTGACTTTATTAATGCCACTTTCATTACCAACTCTATCCCCGCCAGCATCCAAGTGGCATGGGTAACCTCTCTACTGAAGAAACCGGCCTTAGCCCCATCCATCCATTCCTAACAACTACTGGCCCATTATGACTGTCCCATTCTTACTGAAAATAGTGGACCGAATAGCCTATTTTCAAATTCAAGATTACCTGTAAAGCAACCGCCTGCTAGGAGCCAGGCAATCAGGCTTCCGGCCTAAACGCAGAACTGAAACAGCACTCCTAGACTTAAAAATCCAGATGGACAGTATTTGTGACGCTGGTAACCTGGGTATCCTTCTCCTCCTCGATCTGTCAGCCCCGTTTGATTTGTTAGGTCATGACAAATTGTGCCTTGCTCTGTCGGAAAACTTCAACTTCTACCCAGATGCTGCTTTGTGGGTCAAGTCCTTTTTATCAGAATGCACCTCTCGAGTCTTTATCGGAGATGAGGCTACAGATCCCATCCTGTACCTATAGGTGTTCCTCAAGGCTCTATCTCCTACATTGTACAACCCCGATATTAATATTTTATTTGTAGCTCTTGACGCCATGGGAGTCGTATACACACATTTCGCAGATGATACGCAGATCCTTATCCCCCATCATGGGGGATTATAAACTTGATGCCACTACCATTAATAAGATCTAGGCTATTATACCAAATTGGATGGCTACCAATAACCACTGTCTTAATGACAAAACTGAGTTCCTCCTTGTAGGATCACCCGCCCGCCTAAAATCTCTTCCTGCAGACTACGCTACCATCACTATCGATGGTACATCTATCCCTGTCCTAAAACAGGTAAACACATTGGGTGTATACCTAGATACCCCCTTATCCATGACTAAGCACATCAATGCCCTATCCTCATCAACCCCCTACACTAGCCGCCAATGCCTTACGCCACAGAACTGCCTCACATTAGCACGAGCCCTCATACTATCCAAATTAGACTATTGCAATATCCTCCTATTGGGCACCTCAACAACGAGCCTGGCCAAAATGCAACTGTTACAGAACAAAGCCCTCTGATCAGCCTTGCCACCAGGAACAAACCTATCTCCCACATCAGAAGAGGTGTACACTGGCTTCCTGTCCAAGCTAGAATTATATTTAAAACCCTGATCACGGCACACAAATGTATTACCAAGGATGCCCCTTCGTACCTAAACAATTGTCACCCATTAGGGATCAACTAGATCCCTAAGATCCAGATCAGCACACATTTGAATGTACCCAGGTTCAAGAGCATTATAGCCGGGGGATCCAGCTCCCAGTAGCTGCACCTAAGTTGTGGTACAATCTCCCAGTCCACATTAGAAACAAACTATTACGTCAGCGCTTTAAGAAGCTGATCAAAATCTGGCTATTAAATAAATTCAACTAGTCTACTCCTTACCATGGCCCCAGTTAGACGTGCATCCTCACTGTTTATGTAACAAGCTTGATAATTCTGTACTGTGTATGTAACGTTTAAGATAATTCCCGTATTTGTTTTAACTTCATCTGTCACCAGCTAATCTTCTAAGTAACCAACGCTGTGATACCCCTGGGTTTGGACGTTTAACAAATGCAATAAAAAAAATAAATAAAGCGGTAATCCTGCTGCCTCTCTCCTTGATCCCCATGCCTTCTGCTCTCATTCCTTGAGTATATCATCTTCTCCTTCTATATCTGGCTTCTCTTTTCATCTAGTCTTTTATGACATTCCCTTTTCAGCATGTTACAATCTTACCAATTCTTAAATAAAATCTCTCTCCTCAAGTGTGGTTCCATTTTTCTGAAATTCTCCAGCATGCTGTTCTTTCTCTTCATACTTTAATACTAACTTCTTCCCCCCCCCCTAAATTCAGTTTATTCCCCTAAATCCATTGAAACTGCTCTCATGTCAGTAACTTCCCCACCTTCTTGCCATTCTAAACAATCCTCTCTCCTTATTCTTCTAGACGTATCTCCAGGTTTTAATAGTGTGGATCCTTCCATTCTTCTCTTCTCTTCTCTTGGGATTGCTGGTCCAGTTATTTCGTGATTCTCTTCCCAACTATCCAATCCCCCCCTACTCTGCATCTTGGGCTAATGATAACTATCCTCTCTCCATTTCAGGGACCCGCAAGGTTCAGTTCCTGGACTGCTATTTAATTTCTATGTTGCACCTCTTTTTTTTAATTATTATTCACTCTTTCGGTCTAAAGTATCACTTCTATGCTGACAGTTGTCAATTGTTTGCTTCCTAGTCTTTCTTCAGTGATTAATTGCCCGCTTCTATCTGTCTTTTTGCCATCAAGTCTTTGATTCTCTGTCATTCTCTCCACCTTTAATGTATCCTATACAGAAATTCCCATCTCTCATGACTCTTCCCATGGTTGTCCTTCTTTTATTCAATACCCCCTCGACTTTCTTTTTCCTCCTGTGCTGATTACCTCTGTATTATTGATCACTCACATTCCTCCTCATCTTTGCTCTTTATCATTCCTTCTTTTTTCATTTTTACAGCTTTTCTTACTTTTTCTGCCACAAAGCCTCTTATTCTTAACCCAATGTATATCTGACTGGACTGCCGTTCAATGCTTTTTCTTGGCTGATCTCCTGCTTTGACTTCCCATCTAATCCTTCTCTCTGCCTCTTTGATCTGCTGTTCTTTTCTTATTAGGCGTTTCCCCCACACCTTCCTGTGGCCACTTCCATTTTTATTTCTCTTCCCTAAACTCTGGAACTGTTCCTTATTCACATCGGTCTGCCTCTACTCTTGCTTGCTTTTTAAAGTACTTCTTACATCAAATAAATACAGCGTTCTAATGATATCCATGTAGCTTACTTTGACCAGTCAGCAACAAACCTCCAGCGCTTGAACTGCAACTGTTCTCCCATAGCCCGTTAAGCCATGTTGGTGCCATTCAAATGTTGACAACTAGAATTTGGCAGAGTGAGATTGCATATTCGTTGAATGGGTAATTTGTTTAGAGTGGAAGGAGGGTGCTAAAAATGTATGTTTCTTTTTTTCCCATCAGCTTGCCACGGTTCAAAGACATCTTTCTCAAAGTTCAGCTTTAGTTAATGTCAAGGATGAAGATGAGTACACTCCGCTGCATCGAGCTGCTTACAATGGACATCTGGAGATTGCTCGCGAGTTGATAGCACGTGGTGCCGATGTTCGTGCTGTCACAGTGGATGGATGGACGCCACTTCACAGTGCTTGCAAGTGGAACAACACAAAGGTAGCTTCGTTCTTGCTCCAGCATGGGGCAGATATCAACTCTCAGACCAAAGGTTTGCTCACACCATTACATCTAGCGGCAGGAAACCGCGAGAGCAAAGACACTCTGGAACTTCTACTGATGAATCGATACATAAAGCCGAATCTTAAAAATAATCTGGGTGAAACTGCATATGAGATTGCAAGGCGGACAGATGTATATTATTATCTTTTTGAAATAGCTGAAAGTTGCATCAACTCTGTATGACCTTTTGAAAAGTGATCTTGTTAGACCTGCACTATATCGAACAGATGTATCTTCAGTGGCTATAAAGTGAATGTATCTTAGTGTTGGGCACAGTGCTAACTGATGGCACAAGGAAACCCATTGAGCAAGAGAATTACTCCTAAAGATGAAAAGCAGACTGGTAGATGCCGCTGGTGAAGCTAGTTGATGCATTCAGATAGTAATGCTGATGGGTGAAAAGAGAATGTTGTTGTACTCGTGCGCCCCCTAGTTCTTCTGATGCCCTGAGGGGAAGTTGTGATGAAATGGAGTTTGGGATTTTAGGAGAGCCGTCTACACATCATTTCATTATTGGCGTTCCCTTACTGAGTTACGAGTTTATGGGGAAATTGGGAAGAATAGTGCACTTCAGGACCACAAACGTGTTGTGCAAGTGGAGTGAGGCAGGTGCAAATTGCCTATTCAGAGCACTTGTCAAATTCGTATTTACTTGTGAAAATGTACAGCTTGTTGTCTTTTATTGATTTGCAAGCTTTGCATTGTTGTTGAACCCAGAAATGTCCCGCAATTTGTTTAGGAATAGTAAGTAACTGTGTGGGCATTCACTTGAGAGCCCGTCTGCAATGCATTCCCTTCCATGATGCCCACTGAAAGCCCATGAACCTTTAACATGTTTATGCTGCACAATAGTTCTGACACCTTTGCCAAGGTTGGGTGAGGTGAAGGGATGCTTTGCATAAAACACGCACCTGCCCCTAGTTCCATATTCCAGAATATTCCCTGCATCGCGAGAGCCGTGTTTGCTAGCATGACCACATCGGTTGGGAGGGTCAATAACCGATCACGTCCCTGCATGCCATTTCTATCCTAGCTTGCTCCTGCTTCAAGTTTGCATACGTCATTGTTGGCAGTTTTGAGGGGCACATCAGCGTGCTTTGTTTGGTAATACAGATGCACTTTGATTTGCATACAGGAAATGAGAATGTTCCTTATTTGCAGCCAATCCAGAATGCAGACACCATTGCCTTGTGCCGTGCCAACATTCTTATTACATCTACCTCAAGTAACTTCCAATCTGATCAAAATAACTCTAATTTCTTTGTATATAATCGCAAAATGCCTGTCCATAAAACTCATTTGTTGGTCCTTTCCCACAAATTAACATTTAATTTTCAGTGGTCTTATTTAAAGATTACAACCCAAAGCTCTGAAGTAGAGTAGTTGCCCGGGTTTTTTTAATGTTTTACTGAACATAGGCAACTACCCCACTATAATTATAAACTCCCCAAAAGTCCCTGCTCGTTAATAATAAGTCTGTAGGATAACGACCTCCTTTAAAAAAAAAAAACAAAAAAAAAGTGCATTCATCAACTTTCCACGCTCCATCCTTTACAGATTTTTTTACAAAATTTCTTTTTTTTTAAATCTTGGTCCATCTTTGAGTCTTTTAAATCAATGTAGTGTGTAATACCTTGATTTGAAGCGTATGTTCTAATGTGTTGGAACTATCTCCAAGGAAATTATTGAAAATAAAAGCCCCCTTATCACTGCAAAGTCCTGCTATGCCGCTGCATGAGACCGTCCCGTAAAACCAGCCTACATCATGCATGCAGTGCAGTATGATTTTTAGCTGTTGTGGCAGTATCTGGCAGTGTTGTAATGATGTTTCACAAGAAATGTGTTTTTGAATTGCTGAACATTTAAATTCATTGTGTAGTAGTTATTGCTGATGCATTGTACCTTGGGAACACTTTGCCATTCTAATGACGAGTTTAAAGTTGGGAAATATTTAATAATGATTCAATCTGAAAAAATCACTAGCCGAAATCTGTAATGTTTAAAAGAGATGCATTTCTTTAGCTTAAAGATAATCGTCATGTATCCATATTTGGTGCCTCGAAACGTGTTTAATTAAAACTGGCATTATATTTTGTTTGCTGTGTTTTGCAAATTTTCAGGATAACAAGAAACATCTTTGTACATTACAAGACTGGTTACAACAGAGTCATGCCAACTGTTGTAATTGGCTAGATCGTTTGGTAAACATGTTCTGACTGTGTTTATATTTTGTTATATTGTGTATGGGGAAACTGAGCTGTATGGCAGATTAATTTTATAATGCATGGGATTTACCAATGGTAACATTCAATGTTGAAAAAGCGAATACTTTAACAAAAAATATTTTCTTTTTTTAGCTATGTAACGCTACAACTTCTGCTCCGTTCTATAAAGTATAACCGTAAAACAGAGTTGTTTCCAAGTTTAGCTTTGTAACCTTTTGTTAAACTTTGGGACACAATCCAAAAATATTTTCTTCCTCAAGTGATTTCTGCTATGTATGTATTTAAAGGGATGCTGAGGTTGAACTGGGCCACTTACGATGCTTAAGGTGCAATGGAGGGAGAAGATGGGATGGGGAGATGTAACAAAAACACAACTTTAATGCTTGAACACCCACACCTATATATATATATATCTATATCTATATCTTAAGGAAAGGCAAATCCAGCGGAATGCACTCCTGAGAGCAGCTAAGAGATGGCAATGTTCACTCAGCGAAAAAGGAGCATGACAGCAAATCCAGGCAGCTCAAAAGTTGCTTTATTATTAAATGTGCATCAGAGAAGGAAGGCTCTGGATAGCAAATGACGCATTTCGCGGTATTCTGACCGCTTGATCACGTAGGTAGAATGAACACAGATGATGGACTACGTTTTAAACCATAGCAACTCTATGGTAATACAGAGTGGCGACTTGCCCATGTCAGCGCTTTATGGTATCACAAGGCAGCCATATTTGAAGATCCTGCAACAGCATAGTGCATATACATATAGTGGACCCGGTTGCTTAGATAACCAAATGGATAACATAATACAATAAAATACGTTTAGACTGTTGCTTAGCACAGGGAGGAAAAACAGGAAGAACCACACCTCCTATGTTTAGCGAGATAAAAACTAACCACCTTAAAACATGGTGGAAAAATGCCTAGTTATGTGCAAAAAATTGTTGTGCGTTGCTAGATAGACACGATCTAAAATGCTGTACTAATAGAGCCTGTATGTACCAAATAACTGGATAGATCAGGAAAAACACTAAGGCCAAGTGGCCACATCTATGTATTCAAATTTGCAAAAATTGGGGCACAAACATATGCACCGGTGGTTCATAAAGGACAAAGTGTCGTTCCTCGATGTGGGATGCAGCAGTCTATATAAGCTTACGATCCACTGTCATTGCAATGTTTCAACCGACTGCCAAGAATCATTACAAAAAAGGTGATTGTAGAAGCCAAACATGAACAGTGTCAAGTTGCAAAATAGCAATAAATGTGCTAAATATGCCTAGCAGCAATAGTTGTTAAAAACACTAACCGTAAAGTGCATAGTGCCAAGCAGCAATAATTGCTAACAGCAATAGTAATAAGGTGCATAGTGCTCTCCATCCATCCATGCATGCTAAACCAAGGGTAGAGAAACTATATAATTCACGTTCTATGGAGAGTGCTAGTAAATATACATGCAATCAAGATGTAATACAATAAACCTAGCATTTTATGAATGTGTTAAAAGTAATCTAATCTTCTAGAGTAAATCTCATAAGGCAGAAAATGCATACATGGACTGCTGGAAGATAAACATAAAGTCTATCAATATTAAAGTGCATGGTGTGTGCAAACATTGCTCATGTTAAAGTGCATTATGCATATCTGTATTACTGCAATAAACTGCCTAGTGCTTATCATAAATTGTCAGCGACTGGCCTGTCCACATAAGTAATGTATGGAGAAAGCTATTCAGGGAAAAATGTCCTTAAATATACAGCCTCCATACCACAATTGGCATCTTAAGTGTAAATGGTGACGTCTCTGACAAAGGGAGGGGCAAGAATATACGCAATCCAAAAATCTCTGTGTAAAAAAGCTTATCATAATTAGTCCACCTTAAAACCCAAACCTAACAACATGCTAAAAACATATATAAGCAAAGAAAACTTCACGTTCCATAAGAAGACAACCAAAAACATGAATGTGTATATAAAAGAAATACACCATTCAAAAATGTTATAAAACAACAGTTAGTTGCTTACATACAAGAACATGTAAGCATATTGGAAAAAGCAGTAGGAAACTTACATTTGGTGATTAGAGGGTCACAATTGTATGCATCTAATGCAAATGAAGAAAGGTGCAAAAAGTGCCCAAAAACTTGGATAGTTCTTCATCAAGATTGTGACCCCTAGGTCTTTTCGTTTCAAGGTCCAAAATATATTTAGTTTCCAGTTGACTTAACAAAAGCTCTCGGTTACCGCCTCTGGGTGGTTTAGGCACTGTATGGATACCAAAGAAGGAAAACCCGTCCAATTTGCTTCCATGTTTAGTCTTGAAATGGAGAGCCATCAGATAAGTGGGATCCACATTTGTAATGGCCCTGATGTGTTGGGAGTACTCTCCATTTTAATTTCCCTCTTGTGCATCCCACATGTCACAAGGGAAATTCAACACATAGACCACAAACTCTGTGTCACATGTAATCCTTGACGTGATCTTAATGTGTTTTCCCAAAGTAGGATGTAGATAACAAGTAGTATTGGCAGCATAGGTACAGGCTTTGCATTTGGAACATTTGTGGAAGCCCAATGGTTTAATGTTCATCCAACTGCTAGTCCGTACATTATTAATGGGGCTCATGAAGCTCGGTACTAAAGTATCCTTGAACGAGTTAGATCTACTAAATGTAATTTTTATGAGATGTTCATCTGATTTGAGGATGTACCAGTGTCTCTGCATGCCCTGACGGATATTGTGAGCTCCATTTCCATAGGTCAGAATGAGACGTGTCTCACCCGTATCTGTAGTTTTTTGTTTCAAAGTTTCTGCTACCAATAATAGAGAGCGATCAGTGTCTCTTGCTTTCAGAAAGGCTCTCTCCAAATTTTTTTAGGGTACCCCCGATGTTTAAACTTGTGGGCCATAAGGGCACATTCGCTATCAAAAGTATCAATCATTGAACAGTTTCTTCGTATGCAAATGAATTCCCCATAAGGAATACTTCACTTGAGGTCTGTGGGGTGGTTGCTCTTGGCGTGGTGTGGTATATTAGAACTGGTTGGCTTCCTATACAAACCAGTGGTTAATCCACCTTGAGCCACAGTAACGAGAATATCCAAGTATACGATAGCAGTCTTGCTGTGGCTCTCAGTGAATTACAGATTTAAATTATTGATGTTTAGTATTTTAACAAAGTCCAACCATTCCAAACTGGTACCTTCCCAAATAACAAACAAATCCTCAATATACCGTAGGCAAAAGGCAATTTTAGATGTATACTGACTGTTTCTGGGATGCCAAACCACGAACTTCTCCCACCATCCCATAGTCAGGTTGACATACGAAGGGGCAAAAGTAGTGCCCACAACAGTGCCTTGCAATTGCATAAAGAACTAATATATACTTATGAACATTGCTCGTCTCCTACCTATGTTAGGCCTTAACGCAGCACTAAGCATACATGCGAGTGGTCTCTGAAAAGATTTTGTCCAAAGGCCTGACTGACCCTGGTGTGGCTCGTAAAAAAGGGAGATGCTA
The DNA here is from genome assembly GCF_040938575.1 of Ambystoma mexicanum. Lineage (NCBI taxonomy): Eukaryota > Metazoa > Chordata > Amphibia > Caudata > Ambystomatidae > Ambystoma > Ambystoma mexicanum. The sequence goes on along the minus strand of NC_090941.1, from coordinate 844,062,595 downwards.
GAAGCTGGAATCCACTTGTTCACTGGCTCAAATTGCATCTGGTGTGACATGCTGATTAAATCTATAATTTCTTGTGTCAAATTAATCGGAATTTCTTTTTTTTATGATTGGCACCCTTCATCTAGGCTATCGGATGCACTCCCAAAATTAAGTAAATGAGTGTTTGTATTCTGTTGATATCTTGATAGCTGAAGGGTATGAGTGAATCACATAAGCCATGATTGTAGGGATAATCGGATCTTTTAACTGAGTATTTTAACAGATATCCTTTGGTCCCTTTTTATTTTTTCTTTGGTGTTATTACATTGTATCTCGATTCTACAGAGTCGCTTGTTGCTTCTGTTTCGGTGGCCATGTGTAGGGTCTGGGTGTTCAGGTAGATGAAGCGGCCATGTGGAAGACCCACCCTCCATGGATTCACTGTGCACCTGTCGTGCTGCTCAAAATATTGAGGACTAGATAAAATAATACTTTTAGACAGTTTAGACTCCCTTGCTTAGTTAGATTTTCAAAGATTACAGCAGAAATTAATACAATGCCCACTGGTTGGGTATTCATTCTCTTTCCTTCTACCCTTTCATCTTCATTCTCTAGCTCATAGGGGGATCTCTTGGCTTCGTAGCTCTTGATACTCCAGTGAAGTACAAAGGGAGTATAATAATATGGCAGGTGCATGATTCTTAAAAGCACACTCCATGACCAAACATAGTGAAATTTCCCATCTTCTTTTTTAACCTTAGTTTGATCTGACTCTTGAACAAGCCCAGGTGCCAGTTCCCCAAGGATTTAATACAACCCTATAGCTGGGAATTATATTTTTGATTGATTTTGAGGCACCAGAATGAACCTTCCAACTGCAGGAGATGGGTGAGGGGCTGTGGGGTACAACCTTGATGAGTCGCTTACGGACACAAGACCCTGATGTTATCATTAAGCTGGCTCCTGAGGCGAGACCCATGTTCTGCACTTCCTGACGATGCCTGATTTTCATTTTTGCAAAACCCTGGAACTCTGGGTTTTTGAGCACACTCAAAAAGGGCCAATGAAAGTTTTTAGGTGTTATACATTTAGTGTGTTAGTGGAAACAGTCGGCACATTTGAAATAATGTACAATTTTGGTGGCAGGCAAGCATGTTCTTCAAAATTATGAGGCAGATTTACACCAGCATCTAATGGATACACATATTGGACCCTGGTGAGTTTGCCAAAGCTGTTGATTCATATGTGAGTACTCGCGTCCAGAAAAAGGTGCAGGCAAGCATGCTTCTGAGAAAAATGCAATTTGAAGGCCAGTCGGAATCTGAAGCACTTGCATGACCAGAACGTCGCCATGATAGAGTACGCTACTGGCCAGTTAGTCTGGGTAGTGGCTTGTCAAGCCTGGAGCATCTTCTGATAAGTAGACTGAACCCTACATGTTGCTTCAATCGGTCTGCGAGATTAAGTACCTCATTGATGAAATGGCTCCTAGGCAAGTGCATGGACATTTACTTCAACTGGTTGAAACCCCATTACAGCAGGCGTGACTTTGTGCTGGCTCTGGTGACAGACTGAGACTGGGGAAGAAAATGATTCCCCCTCAGACTTGGTACACACCAAAGCCATAGTTGAGTCTTAAGAGGGGTGCACACAGCCACACAGATAAGGGGTGTATAGGCCATTTTTTACTCCTCAAATACTCCCAAAAAATAAAACTAGGGAGTAAAAATACTCCCAACAAAAAATAGGAAAGAGACGTGCAGAATCTTGCACCGCTGCCTTCACCCCCCTCCCCCCCCCCCCCCAGCACCAAAGATATGTTTGGACCAGTAGTGCATGTAGGACCACAGGAAGAAACTAATATTTTAACTGCTGGATTTTATGAAGTAAACATTAATGGGCATGAATTAGGTGCAAAGAAACAAATATTCCAAAAACATTTCTGTTTTTCAGTAAAAACATGTTTACTCGCTTATAAAATTGAGAATTGCACTTACTTTTTTACTCCCTAAAAAATAATTTTACTCCCAACTTTAAAAAACAGGGAGTAAAATACTCCCACTTCCAAATCTTATCCAGAGCACTGGGTGCACAACTCCTCTAAACTGAAATAACAGCAAATTAAGCATGATAGTCTGCTAGGTAATTCTGCAGGGTGTTTTTGCTGACTGGTTCACACAGAATGGTGTGCCGGATCATTGACAGAGGCGATGATGGCAAGCCAGTGAAAAAACGAATTCACAAAATGTCTTAGCGGCTCTTAGTAGTTGTGCTGGAAGCGCTGCATGCAACTTGTGCAGAGCAGTGCCGAAGCTGCACATTTCATGGCCCTTTCCTCTAACGCAAGCTGATGTCTGTGCTCCCGCCTGCGCCCGTCCCCAAATCTTTTGGTGTCGGCGGCAAGTGTATTGCGGGTTTGCTCCTTACTGCCCGAGACCGGCGAGGCACCCTGCAACCTGTTGACCGCCTGGCGTGCGCGTGAGCGCTGTGTTGTGGCGCCGTTGTGACAGTGGTAAGGAAAGGTGGGACTGACTGTTTTTTTTTTGTTGTTGCTACCATTCCTCTGACTCTACCACTCTGTTACCTCCTCCATTGTGATCATTTCAGTATATGCCTAATCCGGCTTATCTGCTCACCTCACCTCGCAGCGGTACCTGGAAGAAGGGTTTGTGCCCTACCTATTGGCCAGGACCCAGGAGTGCTCGAGATATTGGCAGTACTGTTTTTAACTTCACATAAGCCAGTTGACCTCTTGCACAACGAGTGCTTCGTGCTGTTTCGTGTATGCTGTTCCTTTGAGGGCTATGGTCATGGTCCCTAAATTAAAGCGTGCAGGACCTTTGCCGGCGAGTGCACAAGGAAATGCAAAAAACACATCCTCTTACAGTCCTCAAAGCCCAGCAAATTCACACAGTCCGCAATTAGGCGGGCTCTCCGCAGTTTGAAGGTGAAGAACAGCACAGGGGCTCCCGCTCTGCAACGTGCTCATGCTTTGTCTGACTCTACACCTGTTCCGTCGCTGAATGCAGTTCGTTAGCCTGCATTGGCTCCACGTTCTTGCACTCTGGCTACCCAAGTCTCTGGATTTGTCCTGGCAGCACCAGGGATGTACATTGTAATTTCCAATCTGCTCCCGCCTCAGCTATTTCCCGTACCCCACCCCTATATTAAAAAAAAAAAATTAAAAAATTGGGCACGCTTTATACGGATACCGGCACCAGTCGAATCTGTTGAGCTTGGCTGATGGCCTTGATTTTCAGATTGACGAACAACTGGTGCAAGAAAAGCACTGTGATTATGTTTGCGAATGCGAGCAAGGGCAAGCTTAGTGGCGAGTAACTGCTCCATTACGTCTCCAGCGGTTGCAGATGTCGTTGAGCAGAGTCAATTGGGTCTTCTTGCCGATATGCAACTTGTACCAGTTAATACTCATCCATCGGATAGAGAGATTCTGGAGGCAATGGAGCATTCTATCAACCACTTATTTGCAGAAACGGCCAAAGGTTTGGGAGCCTTCCATCAGAGGTTGTTTTAAACACATCCTCATCCGAACTCAAGCAGCCCCCAAATGAAAGCACATTGTCTCAGAGTCGAGAAGCCCGGGCGGCCACGGATCCATAAGCTGTGCGGAAGTCATGTGTCTTCAGTTTATCCCCAGAAATTTCAGGCATAATTTGTGAAGCTCTTCTGACGGATGCTCCCTTGGTTTCAGTGCTGCCAGCCTACTGCAAGGAGAGGAGTCGGCCTCCACCTCTTTCTCCCATCCTTGTGTACGGGGACTCTCCAAGAAATCAGAGTGTGTTCGAGGTAATTAGTTCTCTGGATAATGCCAGAAGCAATGATCTGTTACGTCTAGACAAATGTATTGAAATAATGGAGTGGCTCACAAGCAATATCGGGTTGAATAGGGCCCTCGCAACATCTAATCCGGACTATCAGAATCTGGGCCCCCTGGTGGATAACGTGCCCCTTACCGAGGTTCTAATGCCCCACCTTATGGTGGAAAGGCATGTCGAACAAATGCGTCAGCTGAATTTAGCTAGGAGTGTCACACTTTTCCATACCGTTTACTGCCGGATGTGCCATCCTCAAGTGTTGATGCCTTAGTAGCAACTCAATCTGTAAGCGTGCAAACAAATCCAGCAAACGGCCTTAAAGCTAGCATGGTCCTTTTGGGTCTTCCTTTGTTGCATCTAGGACTATGTGTACTCCCAGACGGCAGGCTGATGCTGCAGTTCCGCCCAAGCAGACTTGGTTTGTTTGCTCTAATCCAGAACTGAGTGCTCAGTCCAAACCTACAGCCGTCAATCAGCTTGCAGGCTAGCGGAACCAGAACCTAATTTCCACCTTTAGGGGAGAACTCATGGCAACAAGAACTCTTACAAAAGGCTTCTACTTGTCGCTTTGTCAGGGATCCTGGGTGTTGATGACCTTTTCTTTTCGGATATTTACAGCATGTTGTATATTATCTGATTGTATGTTTTGTGGGGGATGCAGCATTTGTTTTAGCTTTGCAAATCAACATATTAGAAAATGTGTTTTGCATTGTCAGGATTCACTCCTGCTCAGAGGCATACATGTATATGCAGACTCCAAGTTTACTCTCTGTCCACTTCACGACCATTGGTTGGAACTCAACCACGCCCCGTCGTGTCCTTGTGCCTGTGTGAAGCCTGGGGATGGAGCGTTCATTACTGCTGCTTCAATTGGTAGTAAATCTGCTTCAAGTGTGACCACTCTCATCTCACCTGCAGTTGGATTTTGTTTTATAACTCCTTGCTGTCGAAGCAAGCATGTGAAACGCTGTACCAATCTGTGTCCTGCATCCCGCTTAAGGGCGTTTAGCGCTTGGCCACTTCGGGTGCCAGTCAAGATGGTTCTTGTGGCCTCTGCATTAAAATAGTAAGTTGGAATATGGCTGAAGTTAAAAGAAAAGTGGCCGACATAGACTGGGCGGATTGGGTAAGTACGGCAGACATGGTCTGTTTTCAGGAAACCTGGTTGGCCGGTACATCTTGTTTAGCGGAGCGTTTCCCACACTTTGTGCTACATGCTGTCAATCCCACACAATCTAAAAAGGGCAGATGGAGGTCTGGTAATTCTGGTTAAAAAAAGTCATATCACTCTGTAGCAGTGCCCAGGTCTCAGTTACCCTGCCCTATTAGCAGTCTCTATTCGGGGCAACAAATCACAAGGGGAGCCTATCTTGACAGTAATTAATGTGTATATCCCACCAAAGTATAAACAGATTTCTAGTCCTAATGAATAATTCGTTTCTACCTTCTGTATTACAGCATTCTAAACTGGAAAATGTTTTATTGTTGGGAGACTTCAATGCCAAGCTAGGGATAAATCCTGCGGTTCCTCAAGACAAGTTGTGGCTGGAGGAATGTTGTGGTATTCCAAGGAAAGCTATAGGTGGCAAGTGCTCCGCCATGGGTGCACTGATAGACCTGTTCATGATTGAATACCTTTTTGTTGAATTAAATGGCAGGACTAAAGGCGATTTTCCTCCGGCAGCAACTTTCATTGCCGGGAACCGAAACTCAATCACTGATTATGGGATTGCGAAATGCTTTTCATTTAAGAGAGTTGCAGACTTTAGAATCTGTGACCGACTGGAAAGCAATCGCAACCCCATGGTGTTATACTGGCTGCTTGATGGGGATGTGGGGTAGCCCCCAAATTTGGAAGGGTCTCTAAATCTGTTCTGCCCCTTGAAAAAGATCCCCCGAACAGAGATCCTTAAGCTGTTAGCTGATGAGGATATCGGCAGGCTTCGGGACACATTACTGAGGGTCCCTTTGCATGCCGAGGTGATGAATTCTTTGAACATATTCAGTTATTAATTTGCCAATCTGTTCTGCCTGCTTCTGCAGTGCTTTTTTGGGCCAGTGAGGGCATATGCCCCCTAGTTCGATAGCGAATAGACGGCATTTGAAGTGGGCAATTCACATAGCCTCTCGTATGCAGATGTGTACTGCAGGCCACTTCCCTCACCTGAAGAAGTCGTATAAGCAATTGCTTAGGAAAAACCAACATCTGTTTTTCGAGGCCCAGTGGGACTTGCTGGACAGGTCAGCGAAAAATGAGCAGCCAAAAAATGTTGGGGCTTAGTTTCAAAGGAGTTTGTAGGTCCCAAAGCAAGAGTCGAAGGAGCCATCGATTTAGAACGCTGGACATCCCATTTTAAAGAGATCTTGTGGGACCTGTAGCGCTCTGCTTCTCCAAACTGAGGCACAATTGGATTACTCACTGGGCCTTATATTAACTGAAGTCAAAGGTCAATTACAAATTCTTAAAAGAGGGAAAGCCCCAGGCTCAGACGGCCTCAGACCTGAAATTTATGGGGATGCTAGTGATTGGTGGGCCCGGTACTGCTTCATGTTTTTAATTCCTTAGCCATCCTGAATGCGCCTTCCATCGCTTGGTAAAGGAGTCTGATTGTTCCACTATTTAAAAAAAGGGGACTTATCTGACCCACATTGCTGCTGTCCCATAACACTGGTTGACCCGTCATATAAGATTTATGCAGCCTACCTGGTAGACTGATTTATTTGCTTGGGCCACTGAGAATGATGTGGTCGCAAATGCGCAGGCAGGTTTGCGAAAAGGTTACTCAACAATAGAAAAGTGTTTTATCTTCCATGCGATAGTTACAAAGTACGTTAAAGGATGGAAGCTGCGACTTTCTGCAGCATTTCTCAACTTATCTAAGGCGTTTTATTCCATTAACCGTACATTCATGTGGAAGAAGTTAAAGGAGGTCATTACGACCTTGGTGCTAGTTGCACCAACTTTACCACCATGGTGTAAACTACGTTTGTAAACGTAGTTTACACCATGGTGGATGGCGGATTTACCGCCCCATTCCAAGGTGAGTGGGGCGGTAAATCCCCATTTCCCCTTTTCCCTTCCCCATTCCCATTTTTGCCCCATAGGGCATAATGGGAGTGGGGAAGGCGCTAATTACGCCGCCGTAAATTACGGCAGCGTAATTAGCACCATGGCGGGTTAGCGCCATGGATTTTAACGCCTGCTAAAAGCAGGCGTTAAAATCGGAATCAGGTGTTAAGGGTTAACGGTGGCGTTAACCCTTAACGCCTGAGTTGTAATGAGGCCCAAAATCTATTGGGGTGCCACTTGCACTCTTTGCTGCGATCAAGGCCTCATACAGTGACTCTAGAATATCCGTCAGGTGTGATGAGCAGTATGGGTATTCGAGGGAATTCAGCAGCTATAAGGGGGTGAAACAAGGCTGTCCTCTGACCCCCCTTTTATTCTCATTATTTCTGTGATTTTAATCCTATGGCTATGCAGACATCTCTTATTCCCCCTCAATTAATGGGGTTCAGCTAAACTCACTGCTGTATGCAGAATATACAGTGTTGTTGGATTTAAGCCCCACAGGCTTATAGCTGAGTTAGAATTATGCTAATCTGGATTTCAAAGACTATGGGCTGACACTAAACCTTGTAAAATCAAAGTTTTGGGTTTTTGGAAAAAAATGAAGCACACTCCCAGATGGTCACAAGAGTCAACGGTTTGAGGTTATGAATGAATGTAAATACTTAGGTGTTCAGACGGATTTCTGAACTCTGACCTGGTGGGTAGAGGGTCAGAAGGCCAGCCTAGTTTTTTGGAACAGGGTAACCTTCTGGACAAGCCAGACCAATCAAGGTAGCTTGGTGGCGGTCAAGACTAGGTCTCACGAGTGGTGAAGGTGACTGAAAGACCTCAATGACCACACAGAGTAAAGGATACTTACAAATAACTCCAAGTCTGGTGTATATATATATATATATATATCAAAAATACAAATACATGTATTCCAAAGCCTTTGAAATTCAACACACAGTAAGAAAATCACAGCAATACTATTAAACCAATACAAACCTATCCGTACATATATATACAAGACCAATGAGGTCTAAAGGATGAATGCACCAAATGGGTCCACAACCTAAACGGGGAAGGAAGCAGGCAGTACATATAGTCTTTAGGCCCTTCTGCATCAAACACAGTCCTAACTGAAAGGCAGTCCAATCCTTTAGATGAGGGGAGCCTAATGCTGAAATGTACTTGGAAGCTGGCGCACGTGCTAGTTCAAATGGGCAAAGCAGGGTCTTTTGTAGGGGCTGTAGCAGCTCAGGAAGGTAGGTGAGGTGATGCAGAATAAGTTCCCACTATTGGAGGAGGGCCTCCACTTGAGGGCAGAGTCGATTCCAAGAGTTGGGAATAGTTTGCTCGTTCGCATTAGCAGTGGAAAAGAGGGGCCACTCATGCGTAAACATGGATGGATGTGCTAGGGGCCACCGGTAAGGGTTGCAATTACTCACTGACCCCCCAGCACACTCTGGACTAAACTTCGGCTGTCGAGTCCACTTCAGTTGCAGGTTCAAATGCGGAAATCTTGCGGCTCTTCAGCTTTCAGCGACAAAGATACAGCGTTGATTCCCTTATGAGACAGTGGCGATTTCTCCCCTCCTGGTGGATGGATCAGGCCAGTTCCTCTGTAGCAGGCTTCAGGGCACAGAGGACCACAGCTGCAATTAACTTGCAAAGTTCGTCACCACGGCTGGGCGACACAGTAACCGTGTGTACTCTGCTTCGGGTGCACTCCCCTTACTCCAGACCTGGGAACGCCAATTGTAAGAAATTCGGTGTGAGAGTGCTGTGAACACGGAGCTTGCGATGTACCAAGTTTCAAGGGCCTCCTCGAAATGGCGCCAGTATCAGGGCAAAACTCCTGCGCAAGCTAGTCAGCCCACTGGTTGGCCCAGGGACACTTCCGAAAAGGATTACTTTCAGGATTTGATAAAGGTGCCGAGAATAGATGGTCCCACTATTCCAATGGGTGGAAGCGCCTTCGCAGACCTTCTAGGATGACCAGATCCAGAGGGGTCCCACGGGACGACAGCAGGCTCAGGGTGCCAAACCTTCCAGCAGGTCACCAGCGGTTCCTCAACTCTGCTTCTTAGTTTCAGGATACTTGGATCCTATCCTTCGTTCAGTGAGAACTCCAGAGATCGACATGGTATGGGTGTTTGGAGCCTTCTCTTATCCCAAATCTCCTTTGTGCCAAAACAAAGAGGACCCAATGGGAGATCTGCTCAGATATAGGCATACCATACTTGGACCAATCTTGTACAACGGTGGTCCCAGGCATTCACAGCACACCAGACTCTCTGGCACCCAGGATGTGCATTGGAACTAGACAGTCCAGCCTACATCCTGGGAGCGCGCACATAAGGCATGCAGAAGCCCGCAAAAGCTTGGCGCTTCACGTGAAACTGCATGCCCAAATAAGGACTGACCCGGGTCGGCTCGACCTGGGGAAGGTGAAGGGGCAAGATGACCAAAGGACAGGACAAAGAACCTTGTGGCGTGGCCATTTTGGAGCCAGGTCACCTAACCGTGCCAAACATGGTAATCGCGGTTTACCTGGCAAGAAAGGGTTAAAAATATGCAAAATGGTAAGCTGCCACCAGCCCTGGGCCCATCTGTACTTCTAAAAAAATCCTTCGAGAATATGTAGGGACTTTTGGAAATGACAGGAAGACCCAAGTGCACTGTACTGTAAGGTACATTGTACACTTGTTACTGTTAGGCAGATCACCTGCAGTACCCTTTGGGAACATACATGCAATTAAGACTACAAGTGTAAGCACAATTTCACCTTTGGTACAAGCCCATACTACACATACACAGAAAGTGGTAGCGATGGCTGAGCAGCCAGACTTATCTCAAGAGTTTAAGTGAGCAGTAGAACAAGTTACACAAAGGACCAACCAATACAGTGATTCAAATATACACTTACTCAAGGTTTCTTGGTAAAAGAATATACATTTACTTACTCAGTCAGTTAGAAAACATTACACTAGCATAAGCAGCTCAATATCACACACTAATAAACCACAAACATACAACCGGTAAGTAAATTAACAAGTTTAGCTCCATTGAAGTGGGAGCAAAATGGCCCTTCAGATACTTATTAAATGGGTAAAAAGACATGGTTATAAGAATAGACAGCCCAAATACATTCATAGGCAGGGCAAAGGGTTTCCGGTATCTACAACCAGCAATTCTTCTCATAGCCCAGTTCTGGTAGTAACGGTTAAGTCTTTGCCACAGAGTTTTGAAGAATTTGGCTAGGCGAAAGGTTTGACAAATGTTCAGAGAAGGACAAGCCTTCAAAGTTAAGGAAAGTTTCACGCACTTTCATGATGGCCGAAAAGATTCCCAGACCGCATTTGCACAGTACCTTGTTATTGAAGAAAGCTGTAGCTGAGGCAGTTGTTCCTGGCAGTTTGAGCAGATCGAGCTGTTCCTGAGCTTCAGTCGTGGGGACAGACGACATTGGGAGGTTCCTGCACTGCCCAGGGATGAGGCCAAAAGCTTAGCAAGATGTCGGTTTAAGGTGCGAGTACCTTAAAGTCCACAAGCTGGTTTCCTTCCCTCTGGCTATCTGGTTTTCAACAGCACTCTGATGAAAATTTGACCAGATGGGGATGGTGTCCAGGTGGCTTTTGAGTTGGTTGTTCCCACCAAACTCTAAGTGAAGAAGTTAACCTTGGAGGGCTTCCCTGTCGATGGAGTTTCAGGCGATTCGGACCTGCAGCAAGGCTTCACCGGTTCTCCAGGAGTTGCAGCAGTCCTCTTTCTTCAGCTCGTCTTCGGTTCTTTTGTTCGTGGTCGACTCTGCTTTCCAAGTCCCAGAGACCTACTTTTAAACAGTTTTCCCCCATTCATTCCAGCCTGGCTGTCACACAGCAGGATGGCTGTCCTTGCCAGACAGCCAGCTGACCAAACATGCCAGAGTGCATTCAGGTCTCCTAGGAGACTAAGCACTGGGAGTTTCGGGCACCTCCCTCACATCCTGTCCACCCCAGACACTCGGGCACAGAGGAGGGCTTCAGCACTGAAGACCGCCAAAGGCCAACAAACAAAGGGACCAAACCTGGTTTGGTGCTCAGACACAAACACAAGAAGTACTTTTCCTAAAAGAAATGGCGAAAAAAGATTACCAGAGTCTTTTTTTATACAGAGAGATCTGGGGTGCCGTATTGAAAAACATGGCTGACGCGATTTTTAGACCGCATTTGCACAGTACCTTGTTATTGAAGAAAGCTGTAGCTGAGGCAGTTGTTCCTGGCAGTTTGAGCAGATCGAGCTGTTCCTGAGCTTCAGTCGTGGGGACAAGAAGGACGACATTGGGAGGTTCCTGCACTGCCCAGGGATGAGGCCAAAAGCTTAGCAAGACGTCGGTTTAAGGTGCGAGTACCTTAAAGTCCACAAGCTGGTTTCCTTCCCTCTGGCTATCCGGTTTTCAACAGCACTCTGATGAAAATTTGACCAGATGGGGATGGTGTCCAGGTGGCTTTTGAGTTGGTTGTTCTCACCAAACTCCAGTGAAGAAGTTAACCTTGGAGGGCTTCCCTGTCGATGGAGTTTCAGGCGATTCGGACCTGCAGCAAGGCTTCACCGGTTCTCCAGGAGTTGCAGCAGTCCTCTTTCTTCAGCTCGTCTTCGGTTCTTTTGTTCGTGGTCGACTCTGCTTTCCAAGTCCCAGAGACCTACTTTTAAACAGTTTTCCCCCATTCATTCCAGCCTGGCTGTCACACAGCAGGATGGCTGTCCTTGCCAGACAGCCAGCTGACCAAACATGCCAGAGTGCATTCAGGTCTCCTAGGAGACTAAGCACTGGGAGTTTCGGGCACCTCCCTCACATCCTGTCCACCCCAGACACTCGGGCACAGAGGAGGGCTTCAGCACTGAAGACCGCCAAAGGCCAACAAACAAAGGGACCAAACCTGGTTTGGTGCTCAGACACAAACACAAGAAGTACTTTTCCTAAAAGAAATGGCGAAAAAAGATTACCAGAGTCTTTTTTTACAGACAGGTCTGGGGTGCCGTATTGAAAAACATGGCTGACGCGATTTTTAGCTACCGTTGTTAGTGGTCGGGAAAAATCACGGTGGTTGATCTAAACCACTGCCACCAGCTATATAAAGTAGGAAAAGCTAACATTTTACTATTACATGAGTGTTTTGACTCAGGGAAAGCGTAGCAACCCCTCGAGCAATCTATAGTAAGATAGTGTGTGCTGGGTCAGTACATTTAAAGAGACTAGTAAAGTCAATTAACTTTACATGTTCTAGGAGACAGTAGTCATTCCCAGAGAAGGTATTTAAACCTTGGGAAGTCTGAAAGACATCCCTGTGCCACTGCACTGAAGGTGCTGTGTGACACACAGAAAAATATGATGCCACTGGAGTTGTTTTAAAACTCCATAACCAAAGAACACATAAGTAAAACACACACAAAATACATGCAAAAGTGGGAAAAAAATAAAATCCTAGAAATCCTGCAAAGTTGCTGGGGGTCTAAAAAGGTAAGGGAAATTAGCACATTTTGAGAATTCTCCCTAGAAAAGTTGCAACATGGACAAGGACTAAGGGAAAGAAAGTCTCCCAGTACTGACTGTCTTTAAGGGCATGTCAGTTTCCCCATAAGTGAGCGGAAAAGCCCAGGGGAGTGCAGCAGAAGGCTGTGCTCCTCTTATAAAGTCAGACTATGGTGTTTAAACAAAGCAAAATGTTGGGTGGTACACAACTGGAGGGAAAATTGCACATTAAATGGAAATCTTTCCTAGCATTAGGCCTGCTATTTTCTGATATTGGGTCCTGGAGAAATCATATAAGCATAATCTCCAATCAGGCCCAAGTCGCCTTCGGTGGCCATTTACGTTTCTACCATCAATTTGGAGTGAAACGCCTGGATAAATGTTTACAGGTAATTGTGTTTGAAAGGTTATTATTGAAACAAAAAGGCATACATGGCAATTAATAATCATTATAGGCATAAACAATATACTATAAGCATATGGAAGAGGAGTAATTAAATTAATCTGTGAACAAATGTTTTGCACAAAAAGGTGGCAAGCATACATTAATAACTAGATAACATATATGAGAGAAAGATTTTTTGGGGGAATGGGTGACCAACAAGAACAAACTGCGAAAGAAGCATACATGACAAGGACAGGACATCACATACATGAGAGGGTAGAATGAAAGGGGGAAATAGGATGCAGAATAATCAAGTCAAATAATGCATAATTAATATTGGTATTTGTAAAGACAGGAGGGGGGTCTGCACTTCCGCTCTCTATATGCTAGAGGTGATGCACAGAGACCCCTGCCAAGATTCTCGATTATTGGTACGTGGTCGAGCAATCAAGGCCTAGCTTCTCAGGAGGTGATGCGAGCTGGTTCTTAAGTACAGTGTAGTCCCCAAGCACCCACAAAGGAATGTCCACACACTGTATCGGTTACAACACAGTCTTTATATAATTAATATTCAAGGTCATATACACGATCACGATAACTCACTTTGTACTCTGAAAATCAACAATGGTAAATATATACAATTCTAAAGTGGTACCACTAATGTTATTAGATCCCTTAAAGTGCATACGGTCAGAATGACACAAAGATCAAAATAAAGAGGAAACCAGCAGTAGAGAGAGGAAGGAAAGCAATATGGTTGAGCAATAGGCAGAATACTGGCCCCCCAACCTAGACACAGTTCTGTGTGGAGATCCCCCCACCTGGGCAACCTGTAGAAGAAAGATACAAGCCCAGTCCATATATTGTTCACACTAGACTTTTCAATAGTTCTACAACCCCAAAGTACCTTGGCGTTGTAGCGTTCCTCGTCGGGGAAATCGACAACCCTTCTTGAGTGTCCTCCCTTTCAGGCAGGAGTCACGGGTTGTCGAACATCCGACAGAGAACAGGTCGAGCTACGACGGTGAAGTGGCCGCGTCGTTCCTAGCGGTGCTCTTTGACAGGGAAGTGTAAACGTCCTGCCAGGAAGAGGCGTGTGGGGCACCTCGGTGTCAATCGTTCTGGACCGCAAAGAGTTGAAGAACTGTGACCCAGCAAGGGCGTCAAGTCGTCGTCGGCTCTGTGGTCTTTGGGTGGCGGGAAACCCACCGGTGGGTGCTCCCACTGCGCGTCGACGGTCAGGCCTTCTCCAGCAGGGTACAGCGGCGACGATGCGGACGAGAGCGTCCTTGGATCAATGAAGTTCTTAGGCAACGGGAGCACGGCGGCTCCGGGCGGCGGCGGTGGTCGTCGACAGTGGCGGACAACAGTCCAGGCGCTTCTCTTTGGAGTTCCGCAGCAATCCCTGTATCGTGTCGGCAGCCTGTCTAAGGTCTGTCTACCAGGGAGCTCAGGCAAAGATCCGCTGTGCACGATGGTCCCTGGTAGTCGGGAAGAGGGTGCCTTACCAGGTCCTCTCTGGGTCGGTTCTTGAGGCACAGCAGCTTTCAGATTGCGAAGGAGAGCAACATCAATTCTTCTCGTCCAGCAGGGCTCAAGGTTAAGCTTCAGTTACTCCAGTTACTCGTTGTAGTGGACTTCAGCTTCCGAACACGATTCCTAGCAGTGAGAGGTCCCTAGATATACTGTTGATCTCCCATTCATTCCGCTGGGTCGCACTCAAGCATCCAATCACGACTACGGCATACATGCAGGCAGGCAGCCAATCAGGCACACAAGGTATTCAGGCCATTCACTTCTCTCCAGAAACTCACAACAAGTTATGTGTATTGGGATAAGTACCGAGCCATTCAACACCCCAAGCTGCATTCATACCGGTTTCGGACAGGGCTGTCTCAACCATTGTGTCAAACATCAGATACTAGACAGCCACAACATAGAATGCATATTGGTCACACACTCCATTCACCCAGGTCCCACCCACAGGCGTACCCACAACATACGGTCGTTGAGGAGGCTGCAGCCAGTCTGGTTGGCACTTTCCCACACTACCGTATACGGAACTTCCACCCAACAGCTAGTCAGGTGGAAGGGACAGAGGCAGGGCTTCCCGGGACTTCGGGAAGATCAAGGTAACAGGTGATGGAAGGCAAGAGGCCATTGGGGCCATTTTGTCTCCATCAGGAATCTACCGATTCCAATGACAGGGCCTGGGCATCCCAAAATGGAGGACGCTCAGGGCACCAGTCATTTCAGCATGGAGCTGCCACCAGCCCGTACCATGTTCTGGGGGTCACACACAGGTGCCCAAAAACATACACTAGGGGCACAGGGTTGTACCCCTACCCATGGGTGCCATAAGGGTATCCCACGGGTCTGTTCAGCAAACCAAAAGAGAGAGAGCTGTACCGCCAGGAGTCCCACATGAACTCCTGTGCGGAAAACACGACAGAACACACAATAAAAAGCAGTAAAGGACAAGGATACGGAGGCCCTGTCCCTCCGATGCATTTACAGCATCACAGTATTGACCTTAGTGAGAATGGGAGATGGATAAATAGTCAAGGAATGGTTGCCATTTCATTTGATGTTTACATAACGATTCAGGAGAAGAAGCAATACAACTTTCTAATCTATGAATATTACAGATGCTGTTCCACCAGATTTTATAATGAACATGGTTCAAGTGCTTCCAATTACTGGTAATGGTTTGAATTGCGACTATTAAGCATAAGTCGAACAGAAAGTTTATATATTTGTTAGTTTGATTTGCTTGTAATAGGGAACTACCAAAAAGAACAAATTCAAAACAAAACTCCTTATGAAATTTAAAAATGGATTTGATAGTTTGCCATACAGAGGACCGAAAAGTTTTAACATATTAACAGTCTACACACATATGCTTAAACGATCCTTGAACATGTGAACAGCTCCAACAAAGATCATTAGGTACTAGTCCATATTTGAAGAGAGAAAAAGGAGTGATAAAAGCTCTGTAATGAAAAAACAACAGTTTGAGTTAAACTTAATGAAGAAGTGATTTTAGAGATGCATTTCCATTGCGAAGGCCAGCACAGCTGGAGATCCAGTATCGAGCAGTCGTTCTTGTAATATTGGAATCCAGGATATGCAATAGTCTCTGTGCAACTGGAATGTTAGAATCATGCATAAATAATTCGCAGTTTTCAAAAAGGGTGGCAACAATAATCAGATACTGTTTCAGGAATGATGCAGGCATGTGGTATTTGATAGCAAAATCATTAAATTCATGGGAACATTCTGCACAAAGAATTGGTTATAAAATGTAATGCCCTTTGAAAGCCATGGCTTCCAAAAAATCTATTTACCTTTCATTTTAATAGGGGGATTGAGCCAAATGTAAGGAGAGATAAATAGGGATATTTAAGTTAGGAGTGGAAACAAAGTTTGAGATACAGCATAGATTGGCGAATTCAGGAATAAGTAATCAATTTGCTCTTACCTTTTAATAAGGTAAATATCTGCAAGGGAGATTGGGGAAGCCATGGCCCTCTCCAGGCAAACCTAATTAGGTACATGTACCTGTTCTTCTTGTGTGAACCACATCTGTGTTTGTTTAATGACAAAGGCCATTTGATATTTTCTAAAATCCGGGAGGTTGGCTCCTCCTGAAGAGCAAGACTTTTAAAATTTGTTTAGTGAGAGTCTCTGCTTTTTCTTTGCCCGTAGAAATCTAGTCAAGCAGGAGTCAATAGATTTAAAAAAAGAGAAAGGGAAGGAAATAGGGAGCATATAGAGGAGATAAAGGATAATGGGTAGGGGGCGTGGCCAACCGCCATGTGAGTAAGCCGCGCTTCGTTACAGCTCTGCCGATGCGCCCATCATATTGCCTACAATCTGCATTCCAACTGAAGCTAACCATAACTGCAACCCAGGGATCGCCTCAGCATCGTCGGCTGACCCTCCGACGGTAGTCTAAGACCTGTGCGTGCCCCCAACGAGGAGAAACGCCTTGGAGAAGGTGGAAAGTGCGCACCCGAAAATGGCGGCTGCCTGCTGATGGCAAGGGAGACGAGCGCCGCGGCGCAGAGCGCGAGAGGAGGCTGGCCCCCGGCTGCGGCTGGCTGAGGAAAGGAAAGCGGACAGCTGCCCCTGCCGTCTGGCGGGCACGCAGTGCTGCGACCGGTGGCTGAACACCGTGCCCGCCTCTGAGTGCCTCCCCGGCGCGTGGTCTGCAGCGCCGACGGCGGAGCCACACATCTAAAGGCCTGGACCCGCATATCGAGTGCGCCTGAGAGCAGCACCACACTGAGAGGTACGGAGTGGAAGAGGGGCAGGAGGGACATAATTAACTCGCTTGGCCCTGCGGACCGGAATAGGCCCACGACATTAGCCCGGGGAGGGACCGTACCGAGTTTGAGGCCGCGGTGCTGGCAAGATTTGAGCTCCGGACATCAGAGGCCCGCCTGGACTGCAACCCCCCCGGCACCCCAAGAGTACCACTCACGGGTGCCCTCACAAAGACCACTGCACACACAAGCACTGAACTGCATGGCCACGCGCAACGGGGCTACGTGAAGGGCTGTGACCCATATATTGCTTTCCACCGCACAACATAACAAAACAGCCACGCAAGCCACGCCTCGGCGCACACTCCCGACCCCAACTCCAGAACCACTGGCAACCATCGCAAGCTCGCCAGCACATAGAGATGTCCGTAAAAGTCGCCAGAAACAAGAACAGGCAGACAACAATGGAGGCCTTTGCAGCCACAGGTGTCACCAAGCCAGACGCCGCAATCACAACCTCGGCTGCTGCAGAAGAGGGGCCCCCCGAACCCGCAAACTCGCAACTACTCGAAGCCATCTTCGCGCTCCAAAAAACCATGGAGGGCAAAATAGATGCCGTGGCTATTGACTTGAATCTGCTAAAACAAGACGTGCGCTCCATCGCAGGCAGAACAGAAGTATTAGAGTCTCAAGTAAAGGAAAACACTGAAGCCAAAACCCACCTCTTGAGAGAGGTAGATGCCCTAGCCCAAAAAGTAAAGAACCTTGAAGACAGGGCGGACGAGGCGGAAGGGCGGGCGCGCCGCAACAACATCAGGTTCATTGGACTGCCGGAGGGAACAGAAGGAAATGACCCCACGAACTTTGTTGAGAACCTGCTGCTGCAGGGGGTCGGAGCAGGGAAATTATCACAGGGGTTCACCATCGAAAGGGCGCATCGATCTCTCACTAAACCCCCACCACCTGGGAATCCGCCAAGGCCCATAATTGCCAAAGTCCTCAATTATAAAGATAGAGAGACGATCCTAGCCCACTCACGGACCGGTGGCCGCATAGAATTCGACTCCGCCAAAATTGCAATCTACCCAGACTATACCCTCCAGGTTCAGAGGAGTAGAGCTCAATACGCCCACATAAAGGCTAGATTGAAAGATGCGGGCTTGCGATACATGCTATTGTACCCGGCCAGACTAAAAGTCATCCGAAACAATAGAACGCACCTCTTTGAATCACCGGCTGAAATAAACGAATGGATGGATAGGGAGCAGATTCCTGACATAGATGGAAGGCAACGCAAAACACGAGAAAATGGCACCCCCAGGGAAGTCAACTGAAACCACCTTCTTAGAAAGCATATGAAGTAATCTCAATTCGCAGATTGTGGCACCATTGAGTGTCTTGGAGCTGGCCGAATGGCACCGCTTGGTATCAGACACTACCAAGGGGATTGTCCCGCACCCCCGAATCTCTCTGGGTGATTAACCCGCCCGTAGGGCACCAAGAGACCGTAGGTCTAATGGAGCGGAAACGGGGATGTCAGAACGGGGGGAACCCCGCTAGACTAGTTTTGTTAGCGGTTAACGCCAAGTTTACAGTTCAAAGGGATGGGATCCTGTCTGTTGAAATCCCGATTCAGTTAGTTAAAGGGGAAGTCCAGGACCACCTTGATCACCACACACCACCAATCCGATCTAGAGTCATTAGGGGCTCCTGCCAGAACAGGCCACCGAACCGCATATGGATTGGCCAGAGGGCGACGCTACTACACAGTCCGCCCATATACCCACACACACGCCACATTCATGATTAACGTAGTCAAAGTCATGTCCTGGAATGTCAGGGGCCTGAACAGCTACATTAAACAGCACAGAGTTCACACCTTCCTTAAGCGCCACAAGATAGGAATTGCCTTATTACAGGAGACTCATCTGAATGCACAAAAGCTAGCAGCATTAGCTAAGAGTTGGAGAGGAACCCTGATAGGCACCACGTACTCCAACTACGCACGTGGAGTACTGATATGGATCGCCCCCTCCATTCCCATCAACCTAACATACACTAACATCGATAACGAAGGTAGAATGGCCTTGTTAAAAGGCACCATAGAAGGCAGAGAACTCTGCCTGGTGAACACATATGCCCCCAATCACGATGTGACGGTCTTCTTCCGTTCGTTATATTCCCGGCTCAGTCCAAACAGAGACGGCATGCTAATATGGGGTGGGGACCACAACTGCACCCTAGATCCACGCATGGACAGATCGGATAGTAAACACACCCGCCCCTCTCCTCCCCTCCCGCTAAAATATTGAAAGCCCTCTTACAACAATATGCCCTACAAGACCTCTGGAGGGCACAGAACCCAGAGGGCAGAGTCTATTCCTTTTACTCACCCCCACACGCAGTACACACTAGAATCGACAGCTTATTGGTGAGCGAGGAACACTTAGACATATTCGAGGACACACAATATCTGGCCAGAGTGCTATCGGATCATTCCCCCATCGTCACCTCTTGGACAATAATGGCACCCCGACCCCCCATACCCACATGGAGACTCAGAAGCGAAGCACTGTTAGATAAGGCATTCCAAAAACAGATTAGACAATGCACAGCGAACTACTGGCAGACAAACATGAATAGTGTTCAGCACATCAGCACGGCATGGGAAGCATACAAAGTAGTGATCAGAGGGGAAATGATAGCCACCACAGGGGGAGCCCAAAAATCCATCACAGCGAAATTAGCTAGCGCCGAAGAAGAGCTGAAGCAATTAGAATCCATAGCCTCCTCAGACCCAGCCCACGTATGCAAAATAATCAAATTAAAGAAGGCCTGCCTACAACACTGAGAGGCCCTCGGAAAACTCAGCTACGCCAAATACACCGAGCGAAACCACGCCCTCGGCGATAAACCGGGTAAGCTACTAGCGTGGCTTTACAAGCGAGAAGCCCCCAGAACACCCATCTGCCGTATACGTGATGCCAACGGCACAGACACGCACTCACAAGCTGCCATAAACCACGCATTCGCTGGGTATTACCAGGCCCTCTACACTGACACCCCGCCGCCTACAGACACAGAAATAGAGGACGTACTGGACATCATTAGACTACCACACCTTGAGGAACACGTAGCGGAATCCCTGGAAGGGCCAGTAACCCCTGAGGAGGTTGCAGTTGTTATTAGAACACTTCCCTCTGGGAAGGCGCCGGGACCGGATGGACTCCCAGGCGAGTTCTACAAGGCCTACGAGGACGAACTAGCCCCGTTACTCTCTCAAGTGTTTTTTTTTTAAAATTTTTA
This sequence comes from Ambystoma mexicanum, assembly GCF_040938575.1. NCBI lineage: Eukaryota > Metazoa > Chordata > Amphibia > Caudata > Ambystomatidae > Ambystoma > Ambystoma mexicanum. Next base: position 844,042,251 of record NC_090941.1, on the reverse strand, counting down.
TTGTTTTTCAATCAACAAAACAATGCAGACCAAATATGCAGTGCAAAATGCCATAACACAGTTCCAAATGTGTACATCATACAATTTGATCTCCGCTCCCCAGTGCCCACCCCCCCTTATGAGCCCAAGTCTATTTACTCCGTGTTCACGCTGCGCAGTGGGGTCCGTTCTCCGTTGGAATCTGCCAAATCTGCCATCGTACCAAACAATTCTGTTATCAGTGATTTCCAAGCCAACAGGGTTCCCGCCTCTTCTCCCCCTCCCATCATACTGGACTCTTGCCATACCATAGTCTCCGCTTCGGCGCACTTTTGCAATTCTTTCCACCATATCTCAACCTGTGGTTTATGACAAGCCTTCCACCCCATGGCAATCCTCCTCTTAGCCAACACATATGCCAAGTCCTTCAGCTTGTTAACATGCTTCAGTTTCTGCGATCTTGGGAACACCCCCAATAGGCAAGCCCAGGCTGATTCCACCACCAATGTAACTCCTTTATCCGCCAATTTCGCCGCTATCTCGCTCCAGAAACGCCCCACCACAGGGCAGGACCAAAACATGTGTGCCATGTCAGCCCGTTCTTCATCACACTTAGGACATGCTTGTCTGCCTGCATTTTTGAACCCCGAAATCCGCAGGGGCGTCATGTACGCCCTATGCGTAACATATAATTGTATTTGTTTCAACCTAGCGTTTCTCGACACCTTTTGATGATACCACAAGGCCCGCTCCCACATCCCATCTTCCATCGGGGCTCCCACCTCCGTTTCCCAATCTAATCGAAGTTGCGTTGGTTCTTTACCAATCTGAAGCATCAGCATGTCATACAATCTCGAAATCTCATGCCCTCCGTCTGTTATATCATATATAGGCCCTCATTACGACCTTGGCGGAGAACCATGGTGCTATTTGCACCATGGTCCATGGCGCTAAGCTGCCAACTCCGCCATGGTGGTTGGCGGACTTACCGCCCCATTCCGACCTTGGCGGGGCGGTAAGTCCCCAATCCCCATTTACCCTTCCCCATTCCCATTTTTGCCCCATAGGGTATAATGGGAGTGGGGAAGGCGTTAATTACGCCACCGTAAATTACGGTGGCGTAATTAACGACAAGGTCCCTTAGCGCTATGGATTTTAACGCCTGCTAAAAGCCTCCACCCTCACCATTTCCATCATTAAGCCTGACGTAGCAAAGACATAGTCCAGTCCAGTGGACAACTGTTGAGGGGCCGAGAAGTGAGAATACTGTCTTTCTTGGGGGTGCTTCATTCTCCATACATCAAGCAAATCAAAATCTTCGAGCAGCGCTTGTAACACCCGTGCCGCCGGGGCAGGTTTTTCCAACTTCTGATCTGAACTATCCACCCTCGGATCTAACACACAATTGAAATCCCCTCCCCAAAGTACTGCACTTCCCATGCACATACCAAGGTTTGCACTCAGGGTTCTGAAGTACATAGCCGTGTTCTGATTGGGAGCATATGTATTAATTATACTTATCTCTCTGTTCTCTACCAGTCCCCTAAGCATGACCATTCTCCCATCCGCTTCAGCAGTTTCCTGTAATACATGAAAGGGGACATGCGGGGCCACCCAAATGAGGACCCCTCTAGCATAAGCCGAGTACGTTGAACCCACCACCACTCCTTTCCATTTCCTCTTAATCATTCCCAATCTCTCTTTTGTCAGATGGGTCTCTTGTAATAGCTCAATATCTATCTTTTGTCTGCGCAAGTATAGCATAACCTTATTTCTCTTCAAGTAACTGTTTAGACCCCTAACATTCCATGTGATTATTTTAAGGTCCCCCATGACTTGTTATGTTTTCCTCCCCCACCACAACCGCATTATCCACTGCTCATACCCGTTCTCGTCTATTTGGGCTCGTATCCCATTTCAAACTTCCCTTAACTACACACACCCAAAACACCCCTCCCTTCCCCTTATCCCGCCCAACCACACCCAACTCCCCACACCTCCCACCCCCCATTCCCCTTTCCAACCCCCCCCAACATCCCCCCCAACTGTTGCCCAGCTCCACTCCTGGATCTCAGGCTTTCCTGGCTTCCGCCTGTGTTTGATGCTCCGCGGGGTAAGGCCGCCCTACTGGCTAGCCTACTAAAACTAATATGGGGGATAGAGTGCTCATGCCCTGCCGCTCCTGTTTACTGTAAACTCTACACACTGAACTGTATAATCACCACAAATATATGCCCTCTGCTATATTCAAGTCCTTGTATTCGCCCATGTCCATAGGATCTGCTTCAAATGCCACCCGTACCCAGTACTACCTCTCAACCCTAGCCATCACCCACAGTCGTAATGGATACCCACTACACATCATGCCCCGCTACATATAATGTCCTGTACACTTATCGTATTACTCCTGCGCTTGATCCGCCTCCTGTTCCGGGCAACCCTGAAGGTCCAGCCAAGTCGTCGCATCTTCGGGCGTGTGGAAAAAAAACATCTTGCTCTTATGTATCACTTTTAGTTTCGCGGGATACAGCAGCATATATTTGATCCCCGCCGCACGTAGCCTTCTTTTGATTGCCACATAACTGTATCGCTGCCTTTGGACCAGCATTGTGTAATCAGGATATGCCGTGACAGTGCTCGACGCCCTCTCAATGGTTCCTCCTTTACGGAAGTATTCCAAAATCTTCTCGCGATCCTTATAGTTCAGTATTTTTGCTATTATTGGCCGGGGGGGAGCCCCCGGTTGCGGCCTCCTCATGAGGGCTCTATGTGCACGCTCCACCGCAAACCCCTGCAACAGTTTTTCAGCCCCTATATCTTGTAGAAACAGATTCTCAATGTAGTCTGTCGGGTCCTGTCCTTCCTCTCCCTCCGGCAATCCTACCACACAAATGTTGTTCCTCCTTGCTCTCCCTTCTGCCTCCTCCGCCCGAGTCTCCAGGTTAGCTACCTGTTGTTTGAGCACGTGGATCTCCTGTACGTTGCTAGTGCTGGTGTCCATGTCGATTTTCACCGCACTCTCCAGGCTACTCATTCTCTCCGCCAGCCCCCTGACGTCTTGCCTCAGCAGGGTAACTTCAATGCCTACTGCGTCTATTTTGGCCTCCAGGGAAGTGCGCAGGTCTGCCATCGCCGTCCCCCATGAGTCTCGCAGCTCCGTTATAGCCGCCAGTATCTGATGCTTGTCAGTCGCTGCAGCGCTCTCCCCCAGTACTACCAAATCTTTAGACGGTGTGGCTGCTGGGGATTGTTGTGATTTGGCGAATGCTTCCATCGTGGATTGCTTATGTTTGTGTTTACTCCCAGTCCCCCGCCCCGCCATCCTGCAACCTTCGCTATGCACCCTAGGTTGACCAGCCTCAGGCGCGCAATCCTGCTTTCTTATGTAGGCTCGACACCAGTACGCCCCCCGGGTATAGGCAGCCGTCCCAGAGGAGCCCCGGCACACACCTATGTATGCTGAGCCCCAAGTTCAGAATGGGCTGTGTCCTCCCACGTATTCAACGTCTCATTGCGTCCTGGGGACCCCGCAGCCCTAGCGTATCCACCTAGCCTCCTGGCTTATTGTGTGTACCGCTTAGGATCCTCCCCCTCCACCTTAAACACTCACAGCTGTTATCCACAGTTTCGGCCCAATGCTCCCGTGTGTTTTCCTCGGGCACCACTGTCACTGTCTCAAGAGTTTACTTTCCGGGTCCAACAGACACTTCCAGCTGCTCCCACAACCGAGCCTTCGCAACTGGCACCGGACTGCACAACTGTTTATGCCCTCTAGCAGCGCCTCAGTATGGAATATGTGACCTCTCTCTGCAGGCCCCAGACTCTTCCAAGGCCTACAGCGTCACCACAGTTCCTTAGCCCTTGTCACGGGGGATGGACTCTCCAGCGTACCTCATGTGCACAGTAGCCCTGCGTCTCCAGTGGCACTCCTTTCCAGCCGTATTATGACCATAGTGGGCTATTTAGTCTCATCAGCACTCTCCGTTCGTGTGCTGTGCCATCTGATGTTATAATCAGCTGTCAAGGTTATTCGGTGTGGGAATGCGCCTTCACAGCTCATACATATGTGTTGTCGTTGATCGCCTCTCGGGTGATTTGCAAGGCTTATCATGTGCGCGCTCATGCAGCCTCAAACCGCAGCAGACCCTGCGTGATGTCAGCCCCAGGGCCCAAGCTTTATAGTCCACAACACGCTGTTAAGTTTTCCGCGTAGCACCATTCCGCTCCATGGGCAGCTTTAAATTAATTTCTTGCAGCTGCCCACATTCGCGAGCGCGGCTGTCCCCGACATCAATCAGCGCCGCGCTCGTTCCTTGAAGGCAGCCGCCCGGGCTGTGTCCCGCAAACGTTCCCACAGAGGTGCTCGCCCAGGGCTCCTCCAAGGCGTCCGCCCCCTTCGGTCGGCGCAACCCGCCGAAACCCATACACTGCGGGGTCAGGCCAAATTGCAGCGCCGACAGCACCAGAGAGACCCACAAGAGCTTGATGACTTGAAACTGGGCCCTTCGTCCACGGGCTCCAGCCGCAGCTCCCAAACGCTTGCAACAATGTAGCGAGCTAGTTTCGATTTCGGTCCGCTCCGGCAGTCTCTTTGTTCGCCGCCATTTTGCTGACAAAATATCTACTTGGCAGGAACAAGAAGATACATTTATCTCACAATCCTCCCAGTCCGCACTCTCCTTCCTCTGGGTTCCTGCAGCCAGTATGTTCCAAAACACAATCCTGTGTTTTCAAGGCATGCGTGCCAATTTCAACAGCGTGAATCAAGCAAATGTTGTCGGATCATCAGGAGCTATTCCCGGAGCACGTCCTACTCCATGGCTGCTCAAGCCACGCCCCCTCTCTCAAGTGTTCAACGAGGCATACGAAACAGGCCAACTACCTGGTACCATGAGGGAGGCGGTCATCATACCACTCTTAAAACCTGACAAAGACAGCGCCGAGTGTGGCTCATATAGACCCTTGTCCCTACTAAACACAGACAGTAAGGTACTAACGGCTATACTGGCTATGAGGTTGCGTAGAGTCATCCCGACCCTGATCCATCATGATCAAACGGCATATGTGCCCGGCAGAACCATCACCGAAAACCTACGAAGACTGCACCATGTCATTTACAGTACCGAAGGTAGACAAACGCAATGCGCAGTGGCGTCCTTGGACGCCTCCAAGGCGTTCAACCCGGTGCGCTGGAAATGGCTCCTGGCTACCATGTCCAAGATGGGTATAGGGCCTAGCTACATTAAGTGGGTCACACTCATCTACACCAACCCCGAGGCCAGAGTACGCACCAATAACACGTTCTCAGACAATTGGAGGCTATCCCGGGGAACTAGGCAAGGATGCCCCCTTTCACCCATGCTGTACATTATGGCCATAGAGCCAGTGGCAGCATACCTCAGACAAGAATATGGAGATGGGGGCATAGTGGTAGACGGGGAGAACCACGTGATTTCTATGTACGCTGACGACATGCTCCTCTATCTAACAAACCCTGCACGCATATTGCCCTACATACTAGAAACTTTAGACAGATTCCATAGATATACGGGGATCCAGATTAACCAGAACAAATCCTGCCTGTTCCCCCTAGCCGCCCTGAGCGGAGAAGAGGCCGGAGCGCTCCCCAAGCTAGCCCTGAAATGGGAACCCTCCTCCTTTAAGTACCTGGGCATTAGGGTACACAGAGACCCCAAGACAGAGCACGCTCTGAACACAGTTAGGGCAAAGGAAGGACTGGCAAAATCAATGGAGTTTTGGAGCAGGCTGCCGCTATCGGTGGCGGGCAGAGTGGGATTACTGAAAATGGTGGCGTTAACCAGACTTCTTTACTTCTTCACCAACGTACCATATAACATACCACAACGATTCTTCAATGAATTACACAAGCTGGGGAGGACATTTCTGTGGCAAGATGGAAGGCGCAGAGTCGCCCTGGAAACAATGCAGAGACCATATGACAAAGGGGGCCTCAAGGTTCCTAATTTCAAACTGTATTACCTAGCTGGACAGTTGAAGCACGTGATACAATGGATGGCCGATGAGGCCTCAACAGACACTCGCCTGCTGCAGCCAGGAGTCCTGCAACTGCTACTCAGGGACCTGCTATGGATCGAACCTGGAACTAAACACCCACACTCGTACTTGATCCTCTTAGGCACCCAGATATGGAAAAGAGCCTGCAAGGCCGCAAAGCTGCCGGACCCCTACTCCCCACAGATCCCGATAGCTGCCATTATGACTAACAGGCCGGGAAGTCAAAGGATAATATGAGACACTTGGGAACCTTGCGGTATCGCCACCCTGGGCGACCTGGTGGACGACCAGGGAATCTTAAATTTTACTGAGCTACATGAAGCCTCTGGGATCCACACGGGACAGTTCTTACTGCACAACACAGTGGTGAAAAGACTAGCAGCCCGCTGACCCACAATGGAGAACTTGGTTACCGGACACGAAAGCATTGAGGGCCTGCTTGGGGCAGCGGAGGGTGGCCACGAGACCTCCAGAATATATGAAACACTGCTTGACAGCACCACCCAACAAAGCCTTAAGTGTAAGGAAAAGTGGGAACAGGAATTTGGCTCGCAGTTCGAAGACAAAGAGTGGGAGAACATAATGGTATACCACAAGAAGGTATCCAGGAACTCCAGGTTCCAACTTATTCAATTCTACATCATGAACAGGGCGTACCTCACACCAGACATCATTTCCAGATTTAGTGGAGCCGAGAATACGGGATGCCCCAAATGCAATGAACCCCTAGCAGGGATGACACATATGTTTTGGGGATGCCCCACCATACAGTCCTTCTAGGCACAGGTCAAAGCCAAGGTGGCCGAGGCAAACGTCACCCTGGAGGTACACACGCCAAAAGCATGTATCCTCGGCAGATATCCCAGAAGCAAGAAGAACAGACCACTCAATAGACTAAAGGACCTAATGTATATACTCGCAAAGAGACGTATTGCCATGAACTGGAAGCGCCCTCAGGCCCCGTGCTTGTCAACTTGGTGGGAAGACCTCCGCAAATGGACGAATGCCGAAACAGCTGCTTGGGAGATGGCCCAGAGCCAACAAAGACAGGACACCTCTGACGACCTACTACAATGGGTGGCACTAATTGTTACATTGTTCAACCCCAACGCAGAAGGCTCCTCTGGCGACGACACAAATGACTCACATTGAACACAGAGATGAAACGTGTGGTGTATAACGTTATGGTCCGGACAGTTGGGAAAGGGGGAGGGAGGGTGGGCGGGGAGGGAGTTACTGCACTATTGTTTTGTTGAATAACCACGTTACTGGAACACTGTAAACAATAAAAACAGATTTAAAAAAAAACAAAAAAAAAAGGATAATGGGTATAGTACCATCTTAATTGCTTCTAGGTGGCCCCACCAAGATAGGAAAATGGGTGACCACGAGGTTGTTAGATCTTTTATTCTGGCTAGTGTAGTTTCTGAGTTTTGCTTGCGAATATCTTTGATGGAGGCTGAGCTATGAACCCCAAGATATTTAAGACCTTTGGGACACCACTTCATTCTAAGGGGAAGTGTATGATGCGATGTACAGTGGGAATTAAGGAGAAGAATTTCTGACTTTTCTATGTTGAGTTTGTAGTCAGAAGCTTTGGAGAAGTCTGGGATACTGTCAAGTAAATGATGGCACTATGTTCAGGATTTTAGAGAAACAGTAAAACATCATCTGCTTACGCTGCAGCTTTGATATGAATAAGTTTATATTGTACTCCAATAATGTTTTCATTCTGTCTAATGGTTTCAAGGAAGGGTTCAAGTGCTAGTATGAATAGAATTGGAGAAAGTTGGCACTCTTGGCGTGTCCCTCTTGATAGAGGAACGGAAGACGAAAGTTGTCCATTAGCAAAAATCGCAGTTTTAGGAGAAGAATAAAGGACTTTTATCATGGAAAGAAAAGGAGGACCAAAGCCATGCCATCGAAAAGTTTTAAATAGAAAATCTCACTCCACTCTATCGAATGCTTTTTCCGCACCTACAGCTATTGCAGCATGGGGATCTTTGGAATTGCGAATTAGGTTTTAGACTTCAAAAAAGAGTCTAAAATTAGAAGAGGACACACTGTTCTTGATGTATCCGACCTGATCTTGTTTCATGAGATTAGGTAAAAAAGGGAGGAGTCTATTGGCCAAAATGTTTGCATAAATCTTGCAATCGGTATTAATGAGGGAGATGGGACGATCATTTTGAGGGACTTCGGGGTCTTTATTGGGCTTGGCAAAAACTATAAGTATGGCCTCTAGAAAAGAGCCATGAGCTTCTCCTTCTGATATGAAATTAGAGTAAAGTTAGCTGAGTTTAGGGAGCAGCAGGTTGGAAAATGGTCATAAAAATCAGTAGAGAAGCCATCAGGACCAGGGGCTTTGCCTTTTTTAAGATGTTCAACAGCTAATAGTATCTCAGAAGGGTTAATTGGAGAATTGAATGATTGAAGATTTAATGGGGAATATGAATTCCTGGGCATGTTGTGGAGGAATTCATCAACAAAGGAATTATGTGCATGGCGTCATCAAATATCTGCAAGCATGATACTCCAAACAACATGTGACATGGTGTATATCAGCCTATATCATCAAACATTGGCTTCATGAATTTGGTCACATCACCTGCCACATATCCCTCACATGTGAGTACATCATGGTCTCTCTCACTCCATCTGCGTGAGTGGTGAGTCTGATGTCAAGTCCCATCAGTCCTGTATGTCACACATGCCTACCACCATGGTTTGGCAAGCTGTGAACAGGCCAGATAGTTGTGCATGTGTGTAGTCAATGGCTGCCATCGGTTATATCCTGCATATGAACATGAACAATGTTCACGCTGAGCACAGATGGAATTGAAGAATTACCCTCACACATACCTTATTGTGCTACCATGCAGGTGATGCAGGCTATCCCCTGAAGCCGTGGCTCCTCACCCCTGTCAGAAATCAGCGGAACAGGCACGAAGAGTACTTCAATCGGGCTCATACACGTCCCCTTGTCATGATCGAGCAGACGTTCGGCCTGTTGAAGGCATGGTTTCGCTGCCTCAGCAGGTCAGGTGGGGCACTCCTGTATGGGCCTGAGAAGGTGGGCAAGATCATCATGGTATGTGCCATGCTGCACAACATGTTCATCAAACGGAACGTACCTCTGCTGCCTGACATTGATCAGCAACCACTGGGTGAGGATGAGGATGATGAAGGAGAAGGTCTTGCACATCAGCCAGGTGGCGATGCACATGAGGGTCTTGCTGTGTGCCAGTCTGTGATAGACCAATTTTACGAATGCACATGGATGCAGAGGGTTCCATGGATGTGGGACTCTTGGCACTGGGTGTGGGGGTAGATGGACACTGTACACTGTAATGCAATAAATTCACACACACCCAATAAGCAATGTCCAGTCGTGTGTTTGTTTTTTAAACACAACGGGTGTATTTAACAGGTGATGATTACAACGTGCATAGACCCTCCACCTCACACACACACCCACCCCTCCCCCAAAACCCCCACACCCCGACACCCCCCCCCACACATGAAATGCACAAAATGTTTTATGATGCACTTGCAATCAACACGTGCAGGCTGCCCTGGCTACCACCGCCCCCACTTCGGGGAAGGGGGTTGCATTTCAGTGCTCCGAATGCTGTGCAGGGACCTGTGCACAGGGCTGGTCTGCATAGAGCTGGAAGGTGTGGCAGATGATGGGGTGGATGGTTGCGGGTCGGTTGGCGCTGGATGCCGCTGCTCCATGTTGTCAGATATCCTGGCCAGGATCTGGGCCACTGCTGCAAAACCATCATGGACCCGCTTGCTGTTTCTGTTTACGCCCTTGATGATGGCCACAGGGTTGGCACGCATTTTACGCCTTGTTGCCTCCCCATCTGCAACATATTGTTTGACGAGTTCATGCGATTTTTTAGGTTTTCAGCGTGCTTTTGAAGTGATTTAACAGTGTTTTCAAGTGTTTGTACTCTTCCTGTCACATCTTCTGCGTTACTAATCCTCTGTTCAACTTCAGATATACTTGTTTCAAAATTGGACCACTTGTCCATTTGTTGCAGCTTAATATTAGTTGCTTCCATGAAGGGTTTTAGCGCTTTCACTTCCATAAGCATGGCTTGCATGGTGTCATTAGACGTATCTTCATTAGGCGGTGGTGACTCGCTCTTAGACCTTTCATTAGATGTAGAGACAGATATTTCTTTGGTTTGAATCTTCTTGGGTGCCATTTTGAGATTTATCGGAATGGTGTCTGGTCTTTCACCACTCTGCTGAAATTTCTATATTCACAGACTTGGATAGGGTTTCAATGAAGGGGTAAATTCCTTATGCATCAATTAGTAGCACAAGCCTATTGAGCCTTATTATGAGTAAAGTGGTAAAAGGCGTTGGTAACTAATATGAAGAAAAAAGATATTTATTACCAAGACTTTTCCGTAGGCATTAAAAGAAGTCCAGCACATCCAGCAAGCAGATTAACAGTAGTTAGTTCTACCACTCAAGCATATTCTCACCAATATTTATTTTTCTAGTTCCTTAGCCCCAAGACCTGTTTCACTCTATGAAGGAAATCTGTTGCAGCACCATTATGTGTAATAGCTGTCAAACTTTATTCTGTAACAAGTGTTAGTTTGTCATAAAAAGGATGTGGGGCAGATAAACATTTAAATCATTCCAGAATACTCTGTGTATTTTAAGAAATATAAACTGCCATCCACTAGTCTCTTGAGGAGGGAGGTATCATAATTTACCTCACACAGTGTAAGAAAAGTAATGTCCGTATCTTTAAATATTGATGCAGGCAAAATATGGTGCTTTTGAATGGTGCCGTCTCCGTGTTGTACAAGAAACAGCAACCCGCTTAGCCAGCGAGTGCTTCACACGAGACGCTGCCGAACAACTTACAGGAGCGTCGGTACACGAGTCACAGGACTTCCCGGCTCGCAGGCCTCGCTCCTCCCTCACAGAGCCTCTTCTAATTACCAAGCCGCACCAAGCATTATGAGCCCCACGGACCACCAGGGAGACTCAGTAAGTGTACCGACACCTTTTATGATGAAGTAATTCGTTGCCAGTACGTGAATATAAATGCATATGCATTTACGGAGCGTGAGCAAGCGTGTTATGCTTCCATTCTGATCGGCACCTGGCCACGCCCCCCCATGTTTACACGTAATTAACACGGCTATTCTCCATGGGGCGGAAGTGTGGGATGCTACCCCTTGTGGGCCTCTGGAGAAGGTGCTAAACAAGGGTCTTCATAGGTTAGCCGGCCTACCCCCAAACTCTCCTGTAGACACGGTACGCTACAAATTGGGTGTGAAAAATAACTCCCTTTTAACAGAGCAGCTATTTTTGGACTGTCTACGTGCCACTTTTTCTAACCTAAATCTCACTGCTGCATTGTTGGAACTAAGTAAACATGCAATAAAAGGCAGTGAAAATTGGTTTGGGAGTGGGCTGAATCTGCCTTGCTGGAAAATGACGGTTGAGGAGGCGTGGGTTGTGCACTTAAATCTGGCCGCAAATCCATTCTTAAAAAAGGAGCAGGTGAGCTTGAAGTGGGTACCTTTTTAGAACGAGGGATTATGCTTCCTTCTTTAAGGTTTTATGACCCTGTTTAGGTGCTTCCGAAATCCTCACCAACAATAGTTAGATTACATTCCCCTAACAGCCATTGTGCTTTAGAAAACCTGTCTCTGTGGTTTGGGTTGTATGGGGCGCCTGATTCCCTTTTTAACTGTGTAGCTTTACAATTCACATGAGGAAATGCTGGCTCAGGCAGCATTTTAACCAGAATAACATAAGAAACTGTGTCTGGGCAATTAAACTTTTTTATGAATACTAACGATGTTAAATTTGTATCTGATACAGACCATTTTATTAAGGAATCTTTTAATGTATCAAATATTTTATGGAAGAAAGGAATCTAGTTTTATATGATGTCTAGTGATCATTTTATGCGTTCTTGTGTTAATTGGAAGCATTGTCTGAATAACATTTATTTTCTCTCTACCTGGAGAGGGAAACCATCAAGGAGAAAGATGTTGACTCTGACAGAGATTGAGCCACCCCGTAGCCCATGAACTTGCCCAGTGGTGCTGGTTGCCAAGAAGAACAGCAATAGGAACACCGAAGTCAGTTTTCACGTGAACTACAAGTGGATTCTATTCTCACTAACGTATGCTCGCCCTATACTTGGAGCAGATGAGCTCATTGATACATTGGATGCTGCCAAGTACATTTTAGCCTCAAGGTGAGGTACTGGCAGAACGGCTTGACTGACAGAGCAAAAGCAAGGTCTGCATTTCCCATCCTAGAATGATACTAATCATGTATTCTTATTTCTTTTGGGTTATAGAATGCCCCTTCCACTTTTCAAATAATGGTGAACCAGGTCCTATTTGGATAATAAGACTGCAGCATTACCTGTTCAGATGATGTGCAATTTTCAGCCTCTCCTGGGAAGACCATCTGTCGCAGCTGAAACGGGTGCTGCAGGCAGTGCAGAATGCTATGTTAACTACCAAGGCATCCAGTGCAAGAAAGTGATATGATATGATATGGCATTTGTAACGCGCCTATACACAAGTGTTTCAAGGCGCGACGAGGCAGGGAGGGGGGAACAAGGGGAAGACAGACAACGATCCTACTAGGCCAGGTGTCATTCAGACCGCACAAGTGCAGGGGTAGGGGGAAGGGAAAAAGTGCAAGGGGAAGGGGGAGGGAGGGGAGTGCAGTACAAATAAGTAGAATAGAAATAAAATAATAAATAAATAGGGCCAGCTGGTGGCAAGTGCAAGGTAAGTGCAGACAAGTGCTGGGGGGGTGGGGCTGTAGTGATACAGAGACAGTCCCGCAGTGCAGGGGTTGCCAGGGAGGCAGTGCAAGTGAAGAGTGACTGGGCCCAGGACCGAGGTTGGTGAGAGTGGCCCAGTTGCAGAATCAGTGCAGTTTTGGTGAAGAATTTAGCAGGGGAGAGGGAGAGAGAAAGCAGAAGTGAAGAGGAAGGTTTTGAGGTGCTTCCGGAACCGGAGATGGTTCTCCTCAAGTTTCAGGGAGGCAGGAAGGCTGTTCCAGAGGGAGGCCCCTGCCGCGGAGAGAGATCTACCCCAGCTCGTGATTTGTCTTAGGATGCCAAACAGATGGCGGCAAAGGACTGCCTGTGTAGGCAGAAGTGCTACCGGTACAGCTGTGGGATATTCCTAATACTCTAACCCAGGTGAGGCTTCACCAATCTTTCTATTGCCCTTCCCCTTGAATGACCTGATGTCCAAAAAGATGCCAGAGAAATTAAATTGGACCTCTGCCTGCCAAGCAACAGGCCAAGCCACCGTTCCGAGCCTAAAATTGGTTTGTGCAGGACACCTGTTCTTTAGATCCCAGACTGTGGACTGGAATTCATCATCCAGACAGATGCCTGTGAATTTTCGAATTGGAACTGTTTTACTGCAGCTAAGCACTAAAGGTGGTAGAATAACTAGTCATCAGCATTGGTAGGCAACCAACGGAGAAAGGAACTGGGCTACAATTGAGAAGTGGGAATTTGCCATGGTGTGGGCTGTACGCATGCTGAAGCCCTATAAAATGGGTCTTGCTTAAATGGCCACACTGACCACAGGCTTCTTAGGTGGTGAATGGCCATGCATGGAGTGCATCCAAAACCTTTGCATTCGGCCTTATCCATACAGTGACTGCATACGGACATCCACTAAAACTGCTTCTCAACGCTTCATTGCAAATGGCCCTGGTAGATGTTTTTCATTTTGATGATGAGTCAGGCCCTTTGAAGGATTTTGCTCTGTGTGATTTCGCTGGGGGAGACATGTGGCACCCTCAATGGTGTGTGCAATCATGAGCTTCTTGATTTTGGGTTATTTAGTGTCTCTTGTTCTTTCTCCCTCTCATCTCTTGCTGTCTTTTTCCTATTACTGACCCTCTTCAGCCCATCTCTCTCGCTGCCCTCCCAAGCTCCAACTCTCGTTTGTACTCCCCCAGTACTCCAACGCCTTTGTGCTTCCCTCTCCACTACTACCCCGACCCTCTTTTGTGCTTGCCTTCAACCCCGAACCTATCTTGCACTCTTCAAGCAACCTGATGCTATTCTGCTTACCCCAACCACCCTCTCTCTCGCTTCCCTTCTACTCTCCCTCTTACCTTCTCTCTTGCTCCCTTTCCCTCAAGCCTATCCCTTGGTGTCTCTTCCCCTCTTACTGACCCTCTCGAGCCCATCTCTCTCGTTGCCCTTGCAAGCTCCAACCCTCGTTTGTGCTCAGCCAGGCTCCGTTGCTTTTGTGTTGACCCTCCAACCCATAATCTTTTTTTGTGCTCCCCAACCCTCTTTTGTGCTCCTTCCACTACCCTGACTGTCTTTTGCGCTTAGCCCTGACCCATATTTGTGCTCCTGCAGCCCCTAAACCTGATCTGTGCTCCCCACCACCACTGATGCTCTTATGTGCTTGCCCTCAACCCCTGACCGCCTGTCCCTCCTCCCCACACCCTGTGATTCCCCTAAACATTGTCTGTGCTCTCCCACCACCCACAACCTTCTTTTGTGCTTTAAAACTATTGTGCTGCCCACAACCCCATGACCCTCTTTTACGCCCCCCAACACCTGACCCTCTTTCTTGCTCCTCCTCCCACCCAAACCCTCTTTATTCTTACCCAACACTGTCTCTCTTGTGTGCGCCCCCAGCACACCGACCCTCTTCTGTACACCCTCAACCCCATGAATGTCTTTTGCTTTCTCCCAGCCCCATGGCCCTCTTTTGTGCTCCTCCTGCCCTCACTGTATTGTCTTCCTCCAGCACTGCTGGCCCTGCCTAATACAAATATTTAATTATTGAAAAAGCGCTTCATGCTGGTTTCCTCCAGCTCCTAAGTGCTGTAATTTGGCACTTTCTTATGTGTCCCCATGCTATGTCTTTCTGACCTATCCCAGTCCTGTCACTGCAACCTTACCCATCTCTGCCCACTCTGTGTCCTACCCCAGCTCTGCTGGTCCTGTCACTGTGTTGTGTCCTCTCCAGACTCCAACCCTCTCTCATGCCACCCAACAGCCCGGTTCGCCCTGTCTACATTAAATAGAAATAATTTGGTGATTGAAATAGCACTTGGTCCTGGATTCCTCCAGCTTCCAAGCACTGCAATTTTTCACATCCTTATGTGCACTCTGGCCCTGCCTTTTGCACCACCCACAGCCTCGCCGGCCCGTAACTGTGATCTTCCCTAATCCTGCTGGCCCTTTTGCTGTGTCCTACTCCAGCTCTGCCCCGCCCATTCCCTCTGCCCCAACAATGCCACCTATCCCATCCCTTCCCCCGGTGTCCAGTTATAATGTCCTAAAAACTTTTTTTTTCGAATGTCATTTTTTATTTTACATGTTTTTTTTGCTTTCGTGTGTTTAAAAAAAGCCTTTTTTTTTTTAAAAAAAAAAAGGGGGGTTAGGGGGAACCCCCCCATTTCGAACAGAAAAAAAGGACATTCAAAATGTTTTTTTTTTCTGTCATTTTATTTGACATTTTGACTTTCGACATTTTGTAATTCGGCATTATCACTATAAACCCCTTCCTCCAGTCTACCCACTCTGCCCCCAAACTCCCTCTGCCCCCACTGACTCAGCCTTTTCCGCCTTCGTTCTAGCTCACTCCCCCATACTTCCTTACCCACTCAGCCTAGCTCACCCATCTCTGCCTGCATTCTACCTCCCCCCACCTCTCTGTCTGCACCCTTCCTGCCCACCACCAACCCTCCTTACTTCACCCCCACCTACCCTGACTCAAAGATGCCTACCATACCCACCCGTGCCTCCCATTCAATGTCGCCCTGCTCCTCCCCACCTTAGCTCACCCCTACTCCACCACTCGAGCTAACCCCTCAAATCACCATGCTTGCTTGAAAGGATCTACACGTCCGCAGGTTAGCGTTTGCTGACCCATAAGGTTAGTAATGGAAATTGTTAAATGACTTTAATACACAGCATTGAAGACCAGTCTTTCTACTAAGAATACAACTAATATTTTGTGCCTGCAAAAATGTTTGAAATTTGAGAGTAAGTTGAGCCCAAGTATTCCCTGCATTCTTACTTATACATGAAATCATTCTGCTAAACCAGCCTCATATAGGAAAATAGTTCACACATGTATTTTGCTGGGCCCTTTCTACTGGCACCAGCAGCTGCAATAGGATTGTGAAACATGGCATCTGCAGAGTAGCATGTACCCAAATTAATTCAAACAACTGTGGACTGCATTTAAATGTACCGTCCCCTTGTTCAAAATACCTTGAACTGTATAACCCTGTTTGACTTGTGGCAGAGTGCTAGCTAAATATAAACCTATGTTGATGTTTGATATAGTGGTAGATGAGGAAATGCAGTTAAAGTTGCCAAAAAACAATTTGATATCGGTTATTACTTCCACTTGGTCTCCACAGGGCCTGCAGCTGCAGAGCCATTTGTGTATTGTCTGGCCTGAAGGTTTCACACACAACATATGGTGGGCCTTGCCAGAATGTTCTTTATTCTCTAACCGGATGCTCAGACCCTTCTCTGGAGAACAGGACATGACTCCTCTAGGGGTTTGTTGAGAGCTGGGTTGCTTCAGAGTTGCCCATGCAACCAAATGTGGAAATCGCACGAGGGAGATGGGTCCCTTTGATCTGAGGCAGATGAGAGATGGGGAGGTTGAGAGGACACTAGCTGGGAGAGGCAAAGGGGCCAGCCATCTTGAATATGCTAGGCTCCACTTCTTCCATGAGATCCCTCCTCTCTGGACAAGGCACTTTGCGAGCTGACATCACAAGGAATAACCCTTGTTACAGCAGCGAGGATTGGTCCCTTACAGAAGCCTGACTTCTCTGCTGGACTGAAGTGTCAGCCTTCCAAGTGTCACCAGCAACATTTCTGTCTGGGAAAAGCAGACGGGCGAGTAGCCTTTCCTCATAGCCCCGATGGAGGCTGTTGGCCTTCTCTCTAATATCGAGCTATGTGCACCACTCTGAGGGGCTTTGAACTGCTGCAAAGACCCAGCAGAACTGCTTATGACCCTCAACATCGAGCCACTTTGAGCGCCTTTGTGTTATGCCGACATCAACATTACCACCTGTTCCAAGTTTCTTCGAGCCGCATGCCATCTCCACTTGTCGTACTGCACTGCTTTGTTGGATTCAGTCAAACCAGCTCACTGCTGAATATTTGCTTTCCTTGCATCAAGAGCCCGTCGAGCCTTTGAGCTACGCTGCCTGTGCCAAGCTTGTTTAAGCCATAAGTCGTCGCTGCTTGTCTAAGCACATCACTGTTCGGAATGCCATGGAGCCAGTTCAGTCTCTTGCCAACATGAACCAAAATCTGACGCACCAGAAAGCGTCCGGAAGCTAGGCTTGATGCTGTCAACACCCTGAAAGAAGTTATTTAAAAAATAAAATCAGTGGTACTGTTCCTTTGGGCTTTATGAAACCTAGTGTAAATTAAAACCCCACTCCATGCTTTTAAGAGCTATTTTTTTAAATTTTTTTATTATACATGTTTATTGAATGTTAAATATAACACATCTCACAATATATAACCAATAAGTAAACATAAAACAGAAAAGAAAAAGAAAAAAAAAATCAGGATCATCACATTAATGAATACACATTCCTTAAAAAGAGGAAAATTACAGATTTCATTTAAACCATGTAGACAACAGTCTTATAAATCCAAAAATCAGCCCCAAATTTGATCAAACAAATTCATTTTCTTATCCCTGTATAAAATCAATCTTTCCATTCTGGATACTTATTTCAGATCCTCCATCCATTCTGAAATTGTCGGTCTGTCATCACCTTTCCATTTTCTCAATATCATTTTTTTGGCAGAATTTGACGCCCTGAAAAACCAACACCTCTGTGGAAAGGAGAGATCATCCACCATGTCATCCTCACCCAAAATTACAGTTGTATAATCAAAGTCCAAATGCATCAGAAGAACTTCATTCATCTTCGTAGTGACCTCACTCCAGAAAGACCTTAGTTCATAACAATCCCAAATCATATGCTCAAAAGAACCAGTAGCATGTTTGCACCTCCAACATGCACTCAAATCTGTCAAGCCTCTAGCATGCAATCTTTGTGGCGTCCAGAAAACTCTGTTTAGAATTTTGATCTGTCTACACCTTTCTCCTAGATTCAAGGATGTAAGAGCCACATTCCTGCACAGATTCCTCCATCTGCCCTCCGACATCTCTGAGTCCAATAAGTCTGACCATTTTGATAGTAATTCATAGTTTGGTTCTTTATACTGATCAAGATTCTTGTACACTTTCGAAGCCATGGCACCTTCTGATTTATATTCTTTCAGCCAATCATGCCATCTCTTGTAGCCATCCGGAATCTTGTTCCCTACAGCTTTTTTCAGTTTCCTATACTCCCCCATTGTGCAATCTCTAAGATCTTTAACTTGCTTCAATCTTTTAAAGCTGATTCATTTACCTCTTTTATCTTCTAGCCACTGCACACCACCCACTAGCCAGTTTGACCAGAAAAGTGGTTTCCCCTTCAACGTAATGGCAGGATTCAACCAGAGCGAAGTCAATCCATCCTCTGAAACTTCCTTTCCGCTCTTGTTCCAAAGACTCTTCCAGCATGACCTCACAAAAGCTGTTGGTGGAGATGATTTATATCCCGTTCCATCCACTGTAGAGCTATTCTTGAACTTGTTTGACTTTCCTACAAGGTTATTCATCTGCAGACCCCCCTGTTCTTCAATCACCAGAGTGTGCTTTTGTCCCAAAGTCTGCATTCTGTCATCTCGTTGCATAGCTGATTTTTTAAATTTTTTTTATAGTTTCTGTCCTTTTAGTTTAATTGAAGTTTTCTTTTTATAGAACCTGAACTGGATATTTGTTATATGTTGGTTCTTGCCATACTGTTGTTTTTTCATGCTGATTCACGTCCTGTTGAGTATAGCCTGCTGCAGGCCCAGGCTGCCTTAGAAGAGTTGAATGCGGCATCCCATTCATGATGTGCCAGTTACACCTTTGATTGAGATCACTGCTCTCTTAGTAGTGGTGTGGGGGCTGAGTGGGAATTTAGATACCGCCACTCCTCCCTGTACTGCAGGGCAGAAGTCATTTTGTCAGAGCATACTAAGCCCCTATTAGAGAAGGCATTGTTTGATCCTACCTTGCCTCTAAACTGTCATCCTATATTTCTCCTAGATCTCTGCTTCTCCTCCCAGCCAAACATTGGGCGAAAGCAGTCGCTCGCCAGCTTCCAGTCTTGATTACTTTAGAGAGGGGTGTGTGTCTTGTGTGCCATTAGCATTTGGAAGAGTTCAGGTTATGTTGGTTGGAGAACACCCTGAACTATGAATTAATCATGGATGAGAAGTATTGAAACCTGTCTTGCCCAAGATTAAAGTATGTGAGCCTAAGACTTTTAATTGATTATGAACTACGGTTAAAGACGCATCGTAAACGTGTTCCTGTGTTTCCATTTTAGAAGATTGTGCAAGATCTACCCTCTACTTTCCACAAAAGTCTGAAGCACAGCTTTGGCAGGCGTTCTGCCTTCCTACCTTGATTATGTAAGTTGCTTTTATCTAGGTTTGTCCAAATGACCGTTGCAGAGTGCCACTGCCCACCTGGTGGGAGATGCAGGCAGAAAGGAAATTATTTCAGCGCACATCACAGCCTTCTGTTGATTACTTCTTCTTGGCAGTTTTGAGGTCAAAGTCCTCTGCCTGGTAGATAAGGACCAGCATGTGTGAGGACCACTCTTTCTCACTGACCAACTTCATGCTATTGCCCTGGTCATTCTTTAAGATGTGCAAATCTTCAATTGTGCTCCGTGCAATACATAAGATAATTGGTGTCAAGCACATGGGACACAGTCAGATCAGACCCTTGAGGCCCTTTCCTCCTCTCACGTGGAAGTGGCAGCAACACTGCAGATTGCTATTCACTCAAGCTGATGTGTTAGAAAATGTAATTGACTTGCTAGGAAAATTATTGGCGGTCTTTATTTCAAGACTTCAGTACAAATCAGGTTTGGCCCTTGTGGCCAACTCGCACAGAAATCAACAACGGGGAAGAGGAGTCAAGCAGGGTTGCCTGCTTGCAGTCCTTTTCTGTTTGTACATTAACAATCTGCCCAAAGTTGATAAAAATTCAGCAATAAGCGTTCCCTACATTAATGGAAAGCCAGTGCCAATGCTACTCTATGCAGACGATTCAGTCCTCGTAGCCAGGACTCCAAATGCCCTTACAGCGCAACTCCATGCTGTATCAACTTATTGCACCCAACACCACCTCATTCTGAATAAATCTAAGTCAAAAGTAATGGTTCTTGAAAGTCTCTATACCCAGAAATTAAAGTCCTGTTTCAAGTTGGTCGGTGAACTCATTGAGGTGTTTGAACGTTTTACAATTGTGGTTGTTGTTATTGTGTCAAATCTCACCTGGAAAGCTGAAGTGGAGTCAGTAGCTAGAAAAATAACAGTAGCAGGGCGATCAATTATCAGTTTTGTGTCTGGAAGCACAGGGCCAACTTCGGCTTGGAAATACACTCACCGAAAGTGCCTAGCTGGAAGCGGGAAGGTGGCGCTGTTGCTGATGACTTAATGTTGGGCATGGAAGAGTGAGACTGCTGACTGTGCCTGGGGGAAAATGGCGGCCACGATATGAAGCAGTATGCAGCAACATAAAGAAGAAGCTTGGAAGGCGGTGGATGACCGACGAGGCCCAGCAGCGAAGTGGCAAGGAGTGGTGGCACCGGTGCAGCGTGTGCTGATGAGGAGGGATGCTCCCGAACAGCAGAGGCCAGCCGGGACGAGCCGCGAGGAGGAAAGAAGAGATCTCCCGTCGGGGAGCACTGGCTGCGCACACAAAGCCTGCACAACATGGTGCACCACAGGCAAGCGCGAGACACGCCCCCCGCGCACTGTTCTTATTAGCGGGACACTGGATGTGGGATCATATATTTGGGCATCCTGGCGGGGCTGTGACACCGTGGGGCTGTGTCCCTTGGAGACTACGGGTGGAGCGGAGCCAGCACGGAATGGAAAACACCCAGTGAGAAGCCGAGGCTGGAAGAAACACAGAGGGAGAATCTGGGCCTTGCGGTGACAAAGTGGGAGGAGCCCTGAGATCCGAAAATTTGGAAGGGCTGCTGGGGCACAGCAAGGGACTGGCTACTGTTGCTAGCCACGCTGGGGAAGCCCCAGAGATAGGCTTGCCGTTTAAAACCTGCTCCAAGCAGTGAATGTAGGCAAAACACCAGGGAACAGATGTCAGACACTTGGGGATGAGTGGCCATAGTAGCTTTTGGATGTCACTAAATGCTTTAGCAGGTAATTAATATGAAGGACACACAAGCATCTCTGGAGTCTCACCCAAGATTGATACAATTGCAGCGAGAGATACTAAAGTAGGGCCCTATGCGAATAACCAGTGCGGCCTGCAGCTGCAGTGATAAGCAGTCTAGATGCCCCCCAAATTGGCTAAGACAAAGGTGAACCAACCAACACTGGACAATTACGCCAAGTCCATGCAGCAGGCACCGGGGGGAAACTCGGACCCAGCACACGCAAAAGGAGGGGAAGCCATGGAATTACATAACCTGGTGATGCAAGCTATAGTGGATCTTAAGGCCTCTTTGGGAACACAGATAGCAGCGGTGCAAATAGACGTGGGACTGCTGCGCCAAGACGTGCACAACCTGGCAGAGCGCACTACCACACTGGAAACCCAGGTGAAGGAGAATACGGGAGTGCTCCGAGAGACGCATGCAGATGTTCATGTCCTGCAACAGAAGGTCTGCCTACTGGGGAACAGAGAGGAAGAAGCGGAGGGTCAAGCCCGCAGGAAAAACATTTGCATTGTCGGCCTGCCTGATGGGGAGAAGGGCACAGACCCCACAACCTACATACAGAACATAAATTGAATCCTGTTGAGGAACCTTTCTCCAAAGAACACTTATCAAAAAATGGACCTCAGCGCCCTTAGATCTATTGCAGAGATATTGCGTGTCGCATGAGTTGCGCAACAGCAGAGAAAATGTGGTTCCTCCACTCCGCTTTATAACTCAAAGAAAAAGAACGTCGTTGCACACTCTCTTTTATGCGCCACTTAAACCAAGAAAACTCCACTCTATTGGAATATGGAAGTATATTTCTGTATTGGTGCGGGTAAGTGCCCTTTGTGATGACACGTGTTTCAACGGACCACGCCGTCTTTTTCAAATCAGGGCTAATACATTAGAAAGTGATGCAATAGAAATAAACAAATACACATAAAAAGTTGAAAAGTTGAAGTCCAACAGAACCATTAAATATGTCAAGTGTAGCACAGACAGAGAGGGTGGGAATGGGAAGGATTAATTGGGATGAACAGTGTGACAGTAAACGTCAAAACAGAAATTGATTCATAGTATAATGCTATTCAATAAACAAATTGAAGACATAAGCGGGATGGGATGGTTGGAAAGAAAAGAAAAACAAATAGAATGCCATGAGTTCATTTGTCTCTGAGAATGTAAATATGCAAGTAGAATATAAAATCGTTTTTGAAATAGATGTATCTTACCCAATATTTTAAGTTGCTTAATTTGGAACGTTGCTTTTCAGCTAAACAAAAGGATTCACAGGATCAATCCCAGCCTGCCAAACAATGTTCGGGTTATTAAATGCTGTATTGGCACATCTGTTAGCTTATGATTGTCTAATTAGTATTCGAAGCGGTATAATTAAATTCATAGTGAGTATATTTGACCGGTTGAGTGGGTCATGTTTCAATTATGAATTCCTGTGAATAGAGAAATAATGCACATCTTACGTGCTCTTAACAAACGAAAGGATAAGAGCATTTCTAGGAGTCGAGTATAGTAGTTATGCCACTCAGTCTAACATCGGCTGCTTCGAGAGTGCGCTTCAATATCACATAATGCTAGGTGTGCTCATTAGAGCGGTCTTCACCCATGCCGTACGGGCTGGGGCAGCAAAATAATCCCTTAAGCGTGTCTTACCTCTACAATACGGCATTAGCACCTCCGTACGATTCTGTCCGCCTTCGCGTAAGAATCCAAAATGGCAGCTTTATAAAGTTGTTGATGTGGTTGTCACAGCAACCTCAATAGTCCTTTGTTAGTTACTGATATGAGCGCCATCTTTTAGTGTTGTGTAAAACGTACTGCCTTTTGACCAAGATTAAGGTTCCTTAATTAGTTAAGAATAATACGGATTACAAAATTTATATTAAAGATGTTTGTGAAATAAAAGTCAAAAATGTCACCAAAATGCAAAGCAAAACTAATTAAGTTTGAGGAACAATTGTCCCGGACATTGATGTTCTGGATGGATACAGTAGAATTGAAAATAAGAACAATCATATAAAACATGTTAAATTAAATGCAATCAAGTCTGAACATATAGACTAAAAAGAAAAAGCAAAGAATATCTGGTATTTAAGTATTGCACAATAAAAAAGGGGTGAGCTTATATTAAGAAATGTACCTTCCTGTCCATATATGCGATTGTCAATTAAGTTTGAAATGCTAACATTCTGAGCTATTAGTTGCAATGCAGGGTAATCTTATTATGCGTTGACTTTCAGATAAATGTCTGACAGAAAATACATAGTTTATACAAAATTCAAAATTCAAATGTCTCATAAGAAGGAGGACATCTCATTGTCTGAATTCACACCTCTATCTACTGTCCGAAATCTACATATTAATTTCGCCTTCTCTTGATCACCTCCTCTCGGTCCAAGTGTTACTTTTTTTTTACCCAAATATGTAATATCTTGTTTGTTACTTAATTGATGTTTTCTTTGCCAGTGAGCTGCCAATGGTAAATTGGTATTTTGACTGCCAATGCTGGACATATGTTCACGGATTCTGATTCTCATTTCTCTAATAGTGCTCCCAATGTACATCTTTTTACATTGACAAATGATTGCGTACACAACAAATTTCGTTTTGCAATTAATAAAGTCAGTGATTTTATACTTCGTGCCATAAGAATCTTCAAAAGTCTCAGTGTTACACATTGCATATTGGCACATGGAACATGAACTGCATTTCTGAAACCCCACAGGTAATTGTGGTAACCAGGAAGTTGACTCTACATGTTTTTCTTCAGGTAAAAATGAAGGACTGAGGATATTTCTCAAAGTTCTTGCTCTTTTAAATGTTACAGAAGGATTTTCATCAATATAATTTTGGATATGTGGATCCAATTTCAAAAGTTCCCAATTCTTTTTGAGAATTGTCCTTATTACAGAGTTGTTGGCACAATAGGTTGTAATGAATCTGATCCGTTCTGGCTTATTTTGATTTAGTCTACTAGAGATAAGTGTGTTCTCTCTATTAAGTCCCCTTGCTTGTACGCATGCTTTAGCAATGTTTTTTTTGGCATTTCCTCTGGCTAGAAAAAGGGTTTTGATGAAAATCCTTCTGTAACATTTAAAAGAGCAAGAACTTTGAGAAATATCATCAGTCCTTCATTTTTACCTGAAGAAAAACATGTAGAGTCAACTTCCTGGTTACCACAATTACCTGTGGGGTTTCGGAAATGCAGTTCATGTTCCATGTGCCAATATGCAATGTGTAACACTGAGACCTTTGAAGATTCTTATGGCACGAAGTATAAAATCACTGACTTTATTAATTGCAAAATGAAATTTGTTGTGTACGCAATCATTTGTCAATGTAAAAAGATGTACATTGGGAGCACTATTAGACAAATGAGAATCAGAATCCGTGAACATATGTCCAGCATTGGCAGTCAAAATACCAATTTACCATTGGCAGCTCACTGGCAAAGAAAACATCAATTAAGTAACAAACAAGATATTACATATTTGGGACTCAAAAAAGTAACACTTGGACCGAGAGGAGGTGATCAAGAGAAGAAATTGAGACAAGAGGAGGCGAAATTAATATGTAGATTTCGTACAGTAGATAGAGGTCTGAATTCAGACAATGAGATGTCCTCCTTGTTATGAGACATTTGAATTTTGAATTTTGTATAAACTATATATTTTCTGTCAGACAGTTATTTGAAAGTCAACGCATAATAAGCTTACTCTGCATTGCAACTAATAGCTCAGAATGTTAGTATTTCAAACTTAATTGACAATTGCATATATGGACAGGAAGGTACATTTTTTAATATAAGC
This sequence comes from Ambystoma mexicanum, assembly GCF_040938575.1. Lineage (NCBI taxonomy): Eukaryota > Metazoa > Chordata > Amphibia > Caudata > Ambystomatidae > Ambystoma > Ambystoma mexicanum. Next base: position 844,017,091 of record NC_090941.1, on the reverse strand, counting down.
TCACCCCTTTTTTTATTGTGCAATACTTAAATACCGGAAATTCTTTAATTTTTTTTGTGTCTATATGATCAGACTTGATTGCATTTAATTTAACATGTTTTATATAATTGTTCTTATTTTCAATTCTACTGTATCCATCCAGAACATCAATGTCCGGGACAATTGTTCCTCAAACTTAACTAGTTTTGCTTTGCATTTTGGTGACATTTTTTACTTTTATTTCACAAACATCTTTAATATAAGTTTTGTAATCCATATTATTCTTAACTAAGATCACACTTAATCTTGGTCAAAAGGCAATACGTTTTACACAACACTAAAAGTTGGCGCTCATATCAGTAACTAACAAAGGACTATTGAGGTTGCTGTGACAACCACATCAACAACTTTATAAAGCTGCCATTTTGGATTCTTCTGCGAACGTGGACAGAATCGTACGGAGGTGCTAATGCCGTATTGCAGAGGTAAGACACGCTTAAGGGATTATTTTGCTGCCCCAGCCCGTATGCCATGGGAGAAGACCGCTCTAATGAGCACACGTAGCATTATGTGATATTGAAGCGCACTCTCGAAGCAGCCCGATGTTAGACTGAGTGGCATAACTACTAAACTCGACTCCTAGAAAAGCTCTTATCCTTTCGTTTGTTAAGAGCACGTAATATGTGCTTTATTTCTCTATTCACAGGAAGTCATAATTGAAACATGATCGACTCAACCGGTCAAATATACTCACTATGAATTTAATTATACCGCTTCGAATACTAATTAGACAATCATAAGCTAACAGATGTGCCAATACAGCATTTAATAACCCGAACATTGTTTGGCAGGCTGGGATTGATCCTGTGAATCATTTTGTTTAGCTGAAAAGCAACGTTCCAAATTAAGCAACTTAAAATATTGGGTAAGATACATCTATTTCAAAAACGATTTTATATTCTACTTGTATATTTACATTCTCAGAGACAAATGAACTCATGGCATTCTATTTGTTTTTCTTTTCTTTCCAACCATCCCCATCCCGCTTATGTCTCCAATTTGTTTATTGAATGGCATTATACTATGAATCAATTTCTGTTTTGACGTTTACTGTCACACTGTTCATCCCAATTAATCCTTCCCATTTCCCACCCTCTCTGTCTCTGCTACACTTGACATATTTAATGGTTCTGTTGGACTTCAACTTTTTATGTTTATTTGTTTATTTCTATTGCATCACTTTCTAATGTATTAGCCCTGATTTGAAAAAGACGGTGTGGTCCGTTGAAACACGTGTCATCACAAAGGGCACTTACCCGCACCAATACAGAAATATACTTCCATATTCCAATTGAGTGGAGTTTTCTTGGTTTAAGTGGCGCATGAAAGAGAGTGTGCAACGACGTTCTTTTTCTTTGAGTTACATACAGAGCATGCTACTCCAGGACATTGGGCCCGGAAACTTTACACAGGGCTTTACAATCGAGGGGAGAAGACCGCGGGTTGGGAATGTAAGGGATGGCCTAATGGGACAAGATGTAAACTCATGGAGGGAACTGTAAATGTACTTACCTGGAATGTGAGGGGTTTAAATGCTTACGTAAAAAGGAATAGGGTTTATGCATAACTACAGAGATGTAAAGTGAGCATCACCTTACTGCAGGAAACGCACCTCACTGCTGAAAAACAAACACTATTAGCAAGTAAAAGGAGGGGGCGAGTATTCAGCTCTCTGCATTCTGCCTATTCCCGGGGAGTCCTGATATGGATAGCGCCCACAGTCCCCTTCAAGGTAACCCATTTTAAAATTGATAATGAGGTCAGGATGGTGCTGGTACAGTGCCTTCTAGAACAGGTAGACACCTGTTTGGTCAACACGTATGCCCCCAACCATGGCACTCCCATGGTCTTTCGATCACTGTGCCCCCGATTGAGCCCCTATAGGAATGTAAACATCATAATGGGGTTTGATTTTAATTGCACACTAAACCCAATCCCGGATAGATCAGACGCCAAATACCCCAAACCAGAACCGCCACCCAGGACATCACAGTCACTCCTGGACTCATTCGCTTTGGTGGATGCCTGGAGAGAGCGCCACCCGAATATTAGACACTACTCGCATTATTCTGCTCCACATGCAGTGCAAACAAGAATAGACTATTTCTTTGTGGGACAAGAATTGGCACCTCTCATTACACACGCACAATACAAAGGAAGGGTCCTATCTGACCATGCCCCACTCAGCCTACAGTGGCAATATGTGCCCCTGATGGCTCTGATACCCACGTGGAGACTTAGAAGCGAATCCCTGAAAGACGCCCCATTCCGAGACTTTATACGGGATAGTATCACTGACTACATCACACATAATGAGGGAAGTGTATCCAGTGCAGGAACCTTTTGGGAGGCATTGAAGATGGTAATAAGGAGGGGCTGCCATTGCTGGATCAAGTAGTATCCAGGTAACTATTAACCGGGAATTGTCTGCTGCGGACAAACGGTTGAGGCAATAGGAGCAGTCCCAGGTGGAGTTACCAGGAGAGAATGCAAGGGCAATGGATCTCAAACAGATATGTATAGGATGCTGGGCAAGCATAACTATGTTAAATATATCGAGCAACAGCACAAAGAGGGAGATAAACCTGGCCGGCTGCTAGCGTGGCTATATAAAAAAGAGGAGAGGCAGGCCCGATGCACTCGATATACACACAGCAGGGAGACTTCTGCCATACCCAAAGGGGCGTTAATGAGACTTTCCCAGGATTCTACAAAAATCTCTACTTAGAGAGATCCCAGATACCTAGGGCTCACCTAGCGGTGTTAGAGGAGATAGTACTTCCTAGGCTGAGCTAGGAAGCGAGAGATAGCCTCCAAATGCCGATCACCCTGGAAGACATACAGAGCACGGTCATAGCCTTGCCGACAGGGACGACTCCTGGATCAGATGGGCTGCCTAGCAAATTCTATAAGGAATACATACAGGAGCTGGCTCCACATTTGCTTCACACCTTCACGAACTCCTATGAAACGGGTATCCTCCCCCACAGTCTGAGGGAGTCCATTATTATACCACTTCTTAAGCTCCGTAAACCCTGATTAAGTGTAGCTCATATAGACCCCTCTACATGCTTAACCAGGACATTAAGATACTGATGGCTATACTTGGAAATCGGATGAAAAAAGTGATTCATACTCTGGTACACCCAGATCAGACAAGCTATGTACCGGGCCAAAGCATTACATGGAATCTGAGTGGCTACATCATGTGATAGATAGAATAGCATCCTGGGAGACCCCATGTGCCATAGCCACGGTACACACAGTGAAGGCGTTTGACTCAGTGAGATGGGACTGGCTCTATTTGACTCTGCACAGGTCCGGCATTGGGCAGACATGTATTAAGTGGGTGCAGTTGGTGTGCACCCAACCAATGGCGAGAGTTAAAACGGGGAGATAGTTTTCGGAAGCATGGGCACTATAAAAAGGGGTGAGGCAAGGCTGCCACTTATCCCCGCTGTTGTACATTCTTGCTATGGAACTGATTGCGCAGTACCTTAGGGCAGAATACATGGGGGCTGGTATTGAAATTGATGGGGCTAGACATTTGATATCATTATATGCTGACGACATGCTGCTGTACATTCAAAAGCCTGAAGATAACCTGGAACTCTTATTGGGGGCCTTGGCATTATTTGCAAAATAAGCAGGAATCAAGATTAGCACAGACAAATCAGCTTTGTTCCCAATAGCAGGAATGTGCAGGAGGGAGTAGAAAGCGCTGCCGGTTCTTGCCTTACAATGGAAAAGGTCCACTTTTAGATATTTGGGGGTCAATGTATATCATGACCCACAGAAGGAGCATATACACAACACACTGAACGCCCTGGTGAATACCAAGAGCTCCATGAGGTTCTGGGCTAAGATGCCCCTTTCATTAATGGGGAGAGCAGCCTTGTTGAAGATGGTGGTACTGCCCAGATTGCTGCATTTCTTTGTAAATGTCTTGTTATACTTATCCAAATCCTTCTTTAAGATATTTGATAGCATTTGCAGAGGTATATTGTGGCAAAACAGGAGGAATAGAATAGCATTATCGTTACTAAAAAGGCCACATGAAGAAGGGGGGAGGGTGTAGGATCCCACATTTCGAGCTGTACTAAATAGCGTGGCAGCTACAATTCATGGTGGACTGACCTGCTGAAGAACCAACCCCAGCCACATCAATGTTGCAGCCTGCTGTGTCCCGTTATTACCTGAAAGAACTGGTATGGGTAACAGTTCCCAAAAGGCCAATGGTCGCATCTAGTACGCCTAGGGGTGAAAATGTGGGAAGGGGCACTTGCAGCAATAGGGTTTACAGGCCCTTTTTCTGTGCAGATCCCCTGGGTTTCGGTTGTAGCAGCCACAACACAGGCGAGATTAGGGATACATAAAGACTGTGAATCTTGCGGGGTGGCCCCGATAGGGGATTAAATACAAGATGCCTCTTTTATACCCTTTTTAGAGCTGGCGGAACATACAGGACTACATAAAGGCCAAAATGTATTTACACAGCACTATTGGAGGTGAGATTATACAGAGATGGCCCGCACACAGCAAGCTACAGGAGAAGCATTCTATAGTGGATACCCTATATGACATATCGGAGTGGGGCACACCTTATCCCAGATATGACTTCCTACTGACTAATGGACCCTCTACCCCTTTGGTAGTAAGGGGCAAATGGGAGAATGACCTGGGGGCACCCTTCACTGATGCACATCGGGCGGAGGTACTGGGATATCACAAGAGGGTGTCACGAAAAGCGAGATTGCAGCTCATACAACTACTGGTAACACATCGGGCATACATGACATCCCAGAGGATTTCAAAGTTTCTGAGTGCAGTGGCACAGGTATGTCCCAGATGCAAGGCGACTGAGGTTGGGATACTACATATGTTCTGGGCGTGCCCGATAGTGGGACAATATTGGTGGTAGGTGCTGGATAGAGGGGGGTGAAGCTGGATGTATTCTCTCCGGGAGCATGCCTATTGGGCTGCTTCCCACACCCCAGAAACTCAAAACACATCAACAAAATGAGGGACCTGGTGTATATTCTGGCCAAGCGCAGAATTACTATGGCATGGAAGTCCCCCAGAGGCCCAGATGTTTGGGAATGGTGGGATTTGAAGAATTGGGCATTGGTTCAATCAGCAGCATGGAAAGGGGCTATAAGAGGAGGTTTTGGGGAGACCACTGGTGGAATCGGGGAATGGGAGGCATTGCTACAATGCTGGTTTGTTGAGGAAGCCGCAGACGAGGCGGGGGGGGAAATAAACCCCAATTAGGGCAATAGATGTTTTAATCCAATAAGAGGTCGAGAGATGTTAGCATCAAGGTGCTTTAGGCAATGTTGCAGGGGGTGCTGGGAAAGAGTGAGGGTGTTGGGGGCAGAATACATGATGGGTTATGGTGTGATTATTGCTGACACCATTAGTGGTAGTGCTGGAAATGTTTTACTTTATCTGAAAAAACAATAAAACATTTTTTTTTTAAACTCTACCTGTACAAGAGTTTCCCATCTGCCGTCCTTTATGCAGATGTTGGCTTCCCTAAACAACAGAGAAGGGTGGTGGCGCTCCGGCAAGGTATGCAATCAAGAGGGCATCATTCTACAGAGTTGGTAGATCCCGCCTGTCATGAACACATCACCCAGCCGTTCATTTTGGCAATTGTTGAAGGATCTCACTGAGTTGGGCTTGGGCTATATTTTGGATCCCCTGCACCATTCCATGGTTTCTCATAAGGCCGTGTTGACAAATCTCAAAGAAGCTCAAGGGGCAAGAGAGAAGAGGGCTAAGGCAGGTGGTTTGGCACGCCTGGCTCATTTCGTTTGAAATGAGCCTCTGAGACTAACCATTTCCTGAAGGTTCTGGGCCAAGTGATGGGCAACACAGGTACATCTGAATCCATGACAGACAAGTACAGAGACGAAGAAAGGACTTGTGAGCGATCATATCAAGTCCAAAGTAGTCACCCATTGGCCGGAAAGCCTAGGCACATTCGAGCAGCTCGCGTGACTAGGGACACTCCTCCAAGCCTGATAAAAGAACACTATCCTGCTCAGTAACTTCCCCTAATGCCGCAGAGGGAGTGGAATTGCAGATGACTCTTTTGTTAGCTTAAAGTAAAATGAAAATTCTAGTGGGAAAAAATTCAACCCAAGATCTGTAGTTTTCTCATTCAGCCACGCTTCTCAAAGTGGACTGCCTGTGGTACTCTGCTCTATGGGCTATCAGTGAAAACAGTGCTACTTCTGAGTTCTTTAGCGTATATCTTTATCAGCTTTAATCAACATGCATTTAACAGTCAAAAAATGAAAAAACGTTTCTAAGCCTCACCCCACCCCAACGTCCCCAGCCACTTTTTTGTCCCAGGAGCGCACATAATCCCTCGACAGCCCTAATCGTCCATGAACGCTCCTTAATCGGTATTTGGTATTTTAGGAGACGTAACTAAACTAATCAATAAAATAAGTTCAGTGCCTAAGGTCTTGAGGGGCAAAGTAATTCTGAGTTGGCATCTGGCATAAAACCCACGACTGGCATTTAGGTCCATATATTACATGTGGAATTTTTTCCATTGTGAGAAAGCCTGTGATTTCTTTTTTGTATCCACATTGCATAATTGCAAGGGTCAGATCTTTATGAGGAGGCAGTTCTCATTATGTTTGCTACTTGCCAGAGATGGCCAACCAATTTTGGGAGCATGCCTTCAAGCTCAGGTCTCTTCTACCCAAGATAATAAATGTAGGATTTCCTGGAATAGGATATTACAGTATCCATCTTCATTCACCATGCAGCCCCTGCAGCATTCCTTAGTGAGACAGGTAGGGGGGTGGGGGATATATGTTCAATATAACCAGTGTACAATACCAACCATACATTAGAGTTCCTTATTTGCCACACATCTGGTTCTTTCTGACATATCGTGTCAGTGTTACCCACTGTTACAGAATGTCATTCACCAATGATGATCCCAACTCAATCCCCATTTAAATTTAATATGATCCCTGTAACAAGATGTCAAAAATATGGCATACCCAAGCCCCTGGAAGAAGGGTACCAGAGAATGATATTCAAAGTCAGTGGGAAGTCTGGTGGCCGCCCTATTGACATTGGGGTGAAATAGCTAGTTTCTCAACTACAATCATGTAGTCTCTCGCATTGACCTATGCCAGAGACTAGTTTGCCTTAGATGAACGATTTACTCTTATAACAAGGGAACATGTCTCTCAGAATCTTACAGCTATCTCTGTCTGAATTTACATCTGTAGACCTACAAGCTGGCATGCAGAAGGGGTGCAGGAAGTAAGCTGATGTGTGTGGAATGTTGCACAGGTGGAAATGTTGAAAGACCACCAACAAGGGAAGATATGGAGCAGCAGAATGTACGATGGACTTGACAAAGGTAATTGTAGAGAGAGTCTGAGTGTGGGAAGAATAGTTTGAAGCTCCTGGGCCCAAGGGCTTCCGGCACGGATGGGCGAGGGAGCAGACGGTGCATAGGGGAGACCCTTTGAGTGGGAGGTTGGCGCTTTACTTGAGGGGCAGGAGTGCTGTTCCGCTGGAATTCTAAAGCCAATCTTGTATCTCTCCTCCACATGTCTAAAATGGCTGTGTGTTATGGTGATAAATTGGGGGATAAAATGCAACAATAGGAGAGGAAACAGGAATGTGTACAATCCTTTTGTCACTGACACCTTTTCTCACAGTACCAGCAGAGTACTAGGAGGGGTGCAACCGTGCAAGCATAAGATTTTCGGGTTCAAGATCACTTTTCCATTTACGGGATGTACCATAAAGCTCAGTTCACAATCACATGCTCCATATGGACCCAATAGCTGTCAGATTCTCGTCTAACTTTTGAAATAAGTTCATGCCTGAGAAGATTACCAGTATTGCCAGCTTGCCTGTATTTAGGCGAAACCAGGTAAGCCTCTGCCAACCTGATTAGTAATTCTTTTTAAGTTGTCTGCTTTCATCTAGATTGTGTTACCCCGCTGGATGAAACTCCCTTTTATTAGTTTAATGAAAAAGGAGTCACAAGGTCGTGGTAAAGCCTGAAATAGATATAATAGGTAAGAGTTTGTGGGGGTTGGGGGGCGGAATTCATATTGATCACTCCAATCTATTGAACCAAGAAACAAACATACTATGTTATCAAAGATCAGCGGTGACGTTATACAGCTGTTTGGGCATATCGATACTGGAAATTGCATGGCTACCCGCTGATCTCGGGCCCAGGTCCCCTCCCCTTCCAGCTGCCCACCTGCACTGCCTCCCGGGCATCCCCTGCACTTGGGGGCTGTTTCCGTATCCCTACAGTCCCCCCAGCTCTTGACACTTGATGTCTGCACTTACCCCTGCACTTGCCACAAGCTGGCCGCACCTTTACCTATTATTTTTATTTATTTTATTTATTCTTTACTGTTGATCCTATGTATTGCACTGCCCCCTCACTCTTTACCCCTCCCCTACACTTGCACGATCTCAATGTCACCCGGCCTAGTAAGATCGCGCCTTGAAACACTTGTGTATAGGCGCCGTATAAATGCCAAATCATATCATATCATAACATTACTATGCTTCATTTGCAATGAACCCCTCTCCCCTGCCCCATTTCTAGATCTGTTGCTGTGGGTTCATATCTTATACATATATCATATACATATAAGGGAAATACAAACCAAGGAGAATTGTGTCGCAATCTACTTTTATTTAGGGAATGTGTATTATCTATTTAGAACATCCAGAATATTGCTGTATCTATACTCCAAGATTATGATTTTCTGGAAGGACATGAACTATCACCCAATGCCTTTGGATGATTTGGGTGTATTGCATCCCCAACATAGCTCTTTTTAAATATCAATAGCTTTCACCGGTCACAAATGATCAATCAATCAATTGTGGAAATGTGGAACCTGCACAACCTGCATATCATTCCACAAATCCAGTGTAAGAGTACACCCTTGAAAACACACAGGGTTCAATTTGCTTGACTGCGATTTGCAAAATGCTGCACTCTCTGTGCAGGGCACAGAGAATGTAGAAAATGCCATTTGTTCTTATTTAAATGTAATTTCACTTGGCTTTGAATATGCTCAGAAAGCAGAATACATTTCACACTAACATGGTACAAGATTCTGTTGGTTATAGTTTTTCAGCCACTGTGCATAGGCAAATGCTCTTTGTTCTACAACAAATCGGATTTCACTTGGCTTATAACTAAGTGTGAAAGCAATGTTGCATTTCACACTAAAACATTGTATTTGGGATCATGTTCCACTAGTGAACCCCCTCCCAGTCTCTCTCACTTTAAGCACATAGCAGGGAACTCATTCTAGGGAATGTATATATTATTGAATAGGAGAATTGTTATACTCTCTTTTTGACTCGTTCTTCAAGGCACAGAGCAGCTAGGCCCCTCTGGTCTGTTTCACCCACCTATCGGAAATCAGGTTTGTCTCTGGTAAAATTTGTTTCACACTTCCTCATGGGTAAGGCCCGTTCACCTCTTGATATTATCCAAAAACAGCTCTCATCCAGTTAGAGGTTTTCCTTTCTACAGGTGGCACAAACCCAGAGCTATCTCTCGCTTCATGTGTTTCTGCTTATATAATGTCTAATGTTCCAACAATGTAATACATGACAGCACACCTTTTAATTGGCCAAATGTTTACATTGGCTTGCTCAACAGGCAGACACTCACAGCGAATATACTACTTCTTTTAATAGGCCAGAATTATTTCAGCATTAGGCAGGGGTGTGCTATGAACAATGGGTACTCCTAATCATATTTTATTCCATGTCTCCCAACAGGAAACCCTCTGATCGATGAAATATGATTTTCTAAATGTGCCTCTTCCTTGCAAATTCAGGGGTGTCTGACATGTTAGTGGGATCATTTTTGAGGACATTATTAAATTATATGATTATATTTATTATTGATAAATATCAAAATATCATGTTTAGACATTGTGTTCTGAATTTCTCATGTATTTCAAATTGACCATTGTAATATCTGCTGCAATTTGCACATGGAAACCTTGTGTTTAGCTTAATGAGTCATGTGAGGAAATTCCAGAGGCACTTTTGAAGCCAAGGATTAATAGGAGGATCTGACCAATCATTTTGTGTACGTTTTCATTAGTACCGCAGGTGGTTGGTTTCATGAGGAAAGCTAGTGTCATGATTTGAAACCTTACGGGCATTCTGGTCTTTAATGCTTTGAAAACAAATTCCCAGGGCTTTGCCCCATGTGTTCAGTTTATATTGTAGCAGTTCTGAGACCACATTTTTACATTTAATTGCAGATATTCTTCTGTATTTTTGGTAAGCCTAGCACAAGATGTCGTGCTGTGGTCAATGCATTTATTTGACTGACTGATCAGAGGATCTGGTTTCCGGGTGACTGACCTGATGCCCAGGGTGCCCTAAACCTTCCCTCATCAGGAATGTGGTTTCACATATGTCGAGCAGAAATGTAGCTTATCAGAACCACTAGAGAACCAGCAACAAGCACTGGCCAAGCAAAATAAGAACTGCCAGCAGGTCATGCAGATTTAGACAATAATGTATTTGCCATATAACTTCCAACAGTCTAACATAATTATGGGCATTTGATACATTCAACAAATGTTTCTCCCTGTTTATAGTTATATCATTTTTTTATTTAACATTAATTCAAATGCTCTGCATGAAATGCACTGTAGAATTATGGCAAATTCTTGTACACTGTATGTAATACTTTATTTGAAATTACATGTCAACATTTTGCAGGTAAATATTTTTAAAAGTCTCATTTAGAAAAGGGACATTCCACATTTCTTGCTGTTGATCTAAAGTTGAACAGAACCCAGTCCTTTGGCTGTCTCACAGTTTCACATATGCAGTTCCATAAATGTTCACAGATTTTGGTGAAATCTTTGGCAGGTGTTGCCCATTACATGAGACAGTATCTAAGTGCAGTTCGCTGGCACACCTTTTTCATGGCATTTAAACAAAACACACTATACGTCACTAGAGCAAATCACCACTGTAATGGCACTGAGGAATATGAAAGTATCGCCTACTGCCCCTACTCGGATAAATATGCAAGTACCAATTCCTGACACCTACTCCCCACCATTAATGTACAGGTGAGAAACGATAACAGCTGAGGCAACCTTATCACCCAATGAGTCTAGGGTTGAAAGACGAAACGGACCAAGACAGATTCTAAGAAACAATACTTTAAACAATCAATGTATACGCCTCTAGCATAAAGAATTAGATAGGTTGCCTGACACTAGTAGGGATTATAGCTAGATAGCAGAAAGCACAATTAGTGTGCTGCATATAGCATAAAAGGGCTGAGAATTCCAGAATACCAAGAAGGGACTCACTACACTGACAGGACAAATGAAATTATAGGCAGGTTAGATGCAGCATACATGGGCAGGCAAAGCAATGTATGGCAGACTCACGAGGTGAAAGTAACATGAACAGACACTAATATAGGTCGCCAATATGGAGGCAAGAAACGCAGAAGTGCGGACATTTTTCCTTAAAACAAAGGCTGTAGCAAGCCTACGAATTAGCAAAGCCTTTAGAATATAAGATGCTGAAATCATAAAAACACTTTTATTTCAGACACCTGAAGTTGCCCAAACAGTAGTTATTAGTAAAGTGCCAAGATCAGAACATGAGGAAGGGAGTAGTGCATGAGCAGATCATAGACCCGAGATAACAGTTCCCAGGACACGAAGCAGTAGACTTCCAAGTTAATTAGGTTTCAGTAAGAGCACAAACAGCCATTGATGCGCAGGTGCATGAGATCAACCTGCCAGAAGACTTCATAGAGGATAGATGAAGGTTGTCTCAAGTGGTCACAAAGAGGAATAACAATAGAATTAGATAAAAACTCAATAAATGGGAATACATTATTTCTCCAACACTGTCCCCTAGCATGTGACCAAGACACTGAAAACACTGTCTATTCATTATGAGCCAAATACAGATAAGACACCTGTTGAACTCTCTAGTACACAGACACACTACATTATATACAAGACCAAGTACAAAGGAAAGGATAGGCCTCATCGCCTGGGAATGACAAGGAGCTACTTGTAATTAGAATTATTGCAGACCATGGAATTTTCCCCCCACCATTTGTCTCCCTCATATCTTGTCTCATCAAAGTGTTCAGGAATGGTGTGTAAATGGCCAACCAATAGAAATTCCTCTTGCCACACCGCCTATAATAAACAGAGCCAATGAATCAAGTGTGATTGTAATGAGGTAATAAAAGTAGTATCTGTAATGGGCAGCACCATCAGATATGTTTTAGCCAATGATGGAACTGACACTTAGATATTTTATATGTAACTTGGGATACTAGCATTCCAAAATACTCATAAGCTTTGTAATCAATATTGTACTATGATACCATTCATGACCTATTTGTAGTTTAAAAGCTGCTCACAATCGTACTGTTGGGAGCTACTTGTATGCTGTCCCTGACGAGATTCTGTGTTTTGAATAAAGCTGTGTTTTGTCATGCATTTTCAGTACTCCATTCTTGAGTATAGTTTTTTTCTGCTATTGTGAATTTGGGCCCATCTCTACATTACGTTGGCACCTGATGCTTTAGTTGAGTGTCTGGTGTCCCCATTTCTCTAATTTTGGCTTTACAATATTTCACAGCACAATTTTTCAAAGGAATTGACCAAACAGTTTTGAAGGGCATTGTTGATATGTTCTAACGCGGGCTTACTGAGCAAAGCTAGCTCTCTGTGGTTGGTCAGAAGAAGGAGACAGACTCTGTTTTTGCATCTCACTGGGGTTTTATTAAATTATATACTGAAATCTCCTGACTTTCGCTCGCTAAGCTATAGGGCATTCCTTACCTAACAAAACTAACTAGGGTTCTCATCAGTTGTCCGTGAGTCCAAACCCAAAATGCAGTCCACTGTCCCAAATCTAACCTACTCTATCGAGAATAACTAAAATTTAGGGGAATTACTCCCTTCTCCTGTTATGTGGTTCTTCCACCAATTCCAGGTCAAAAAGGTGTTTTTCAAAAACAGTCTTTGGTGATTCTTTTCATCAAATGATATAGTTTGCATATGGGGTTCAGCAAGGTCTCAGCCATCTTTTATTTGATTGGTCCATCTCCTCCTTTTAATTTCCTCATTGCTGATTGTTCAACTTTTATCTTGACTTGAGCTAGCTTGAGCTAACTTGAGTATTGATTTGCAGTCTCTTCTGTTATTCTCCCGATTGCAGTTCCACTAGGATAAGTATGAACGTTCCAAGAATAATTTGTACTTTCTTCAGATACTTTCAATATTTTCTCTCCACTGGGTTGAGTATGAGTTTTCCAGTAATGATTCTCTGTCTTTATTTTCAATGGGATGAGTGTGAGCGTTCCAGTAACGATTTTTACTTTCTTCCGACACTCTCAGTAGTTTGTCTTCACTGGGATGAGTATGAGTATTCCAATAATGATTATGGCTCTCCCTCCTGGGCATCCCGCTTCCCTGTTACCTGGAGCTTGCAGGAATAATGTCATTGGGCCTCGCAAGTGTTGGGGAGCTTATCTTGTCAGGTTGACTTTTCTAATCTCACACGCCACTATAAATGGTTCCTCCGTTTGTTCTGCTGTGGCGTCCTTCATGGTTTCACCATAGGGGGTATCAGCATTGTGGCCGGACCTCCTCGTCCACCGCCTTTTGTTAGCCGTCATGCCACCACCCGTATCAGTCTCTGGGACGCCTTGGGTCCTCTTTGTTTCCTGCGTCTCATGGATTGCTTGATGGTAGGCGTTAGGCTCCACAGTTACATGGAACTCAAGGTTTAGACCCTGCACATACTGTCTCACCCCCACCCACTCTGTAGCTTGAACAGCTGAATGCAAGCTTGCCAGCTTCTCATTCTGGTGTATCTGCCTTTTATTTTTATGATGTTTTCAGAGAACGTCCATGGCGGACTGTCAAACTCTGTTCTCTCTGTCAAGCTCCTATTCTGTATCCCTTCATTGCGTTTCTTCATCACAGTACCACATGGCTTTGTTTTTGTATGTGTTACCAATGGATTTGATGGACAATAGCTCACTTTGATGAATCCAATAGAGTCATCACTGATTCTCGGTGGTGACTTCCTCCCATGTGTCATGGGGACGGCAGCCACTACCTGATCCTGACCCTGGGGGTGGTTGCATGAGGGAGGATCACATGGGAGGAGAGAACTACCGGGGAGATGTCATGATTTAATTGGAGGAGTCAGTGTTCCCACCTTCCCCATGAGGAATGTGAGGAACTCATGACACAAGAGATCACAGTTCAAGGGTGTATTTTGAACAATGAATGCTGTGTGCAGGTTGGAAAAATGCCCAATCTAAACCTAAATCTAAATCTAAGATGGGAGCAAGCACCGACCATCAAATGAATAATAAGGCAGTCCTAGTGGCGCTGTGTTAAAATAAAATGGGCTTATACTAAGAAACCTATTGCCAAAAGCTCACAACTAATATAAAAAGTGGTGTGGGATGTTCTCAAAAAAGGAAGAAGTGTTCTAAACTAATATGTCAGGATGCAGTAGCTTAGGTCTCCTTCCCCACGTTTTGGACACGGGGTAAGATGGGAGCTTGGAGCACAGTACAATCCCGCGTTTCTCCAACACAAGACGACAGTTTTAATGGCAGCTCTCGGGACACACTCTCAGGCTTTTCTAGCACAAGATGATAGTTCAGCGTTTAACCCTCGAGCTTTCAGTTATCAGGGCTGTCGTTGGCAAGTCTTGTTTCACTTGAAAATATCTTGCCTTCGAGGGCCTGATGTGTTCAAACAACAAAGCAAAAATTCCTTTAACTAATGAAAGTTATTTTCCAAGGTTCACTGGGTGATGGGTTCTCCCCTGGCTCTCCCCTCTTCTGGGTGTTGACCCTTCTCAGTTGTTTATCACAGTTTCACGTAGGGTGCTGGCTTCACCCCAGGTTCCCCCTCTTCTGGGTTCTGACCCTTCACGTATCGTTTTCCAAAATATATCACAGTTCCTTTATCAATCAACTTTGGGTGATCATTTCACCCCTGGATCTCCCTTGGTTGGGCACAGACCCCTCTTCTCTTTATATTGTTGGGTGATGGCTTCACCCCTGGATCTCCCTGGGTCAGCTCAGACCCCTCTTGCCTTTTTATATTCTTGGGTGAATGCTTCACCCCTGGCTCTCCCTCGATCGGGCTCAGACCCTGGATCGCCCTCGGTCGGGCTCGGACCCTTCTTCACTTCACATTCACAATTTGTCCAATATCGTTGGGATTCACTTCCCTTTTTTTCACAGTGCTTGTAGATCAAAGTCTTTCAATTTACGAGAGTTTTTCTTGACCCTCTGTATGACCAGTTTCACCTATTTCGCTGGCCTTCCTACGGCCTTCTGGTACTTGTAGTTTCTCTCGTATGGGGCACGAACAGAGTCTCTCGAGTTAGCACCCACATGGTGCCGCTTTCCCTCTGCAACTGGTCTCCCTTTCACACTTTTAACAGTTCATTCAAAGTTAATCAACTATGGTTCACAACTTGCCACGTTGCAATTCTCATCCTGGTGCTTATCAATTCTCCCCTTGACTCACCGGCTGTGATGAACTGCTTGGCTTTTGGCTTCTCTGGAGTCAAGGCCGGAACCACGGGCCCGGCAGCTTCCCTCTCTCCTGCTTATCGGCATTGGCTTGGCCAATGTACCGTTGACATCTGATGCCGGATACTTATGCTATTGTTCGCGGCCTTAGGCTCTCTTCTATGAAGGTGCTGCGGGTCTGGGGCAAAAAGGGTAAGGTCACTTCTCTCCTTGCCACCCTCTAGATTCCTGCTGCCTTTCTCCTTTGCTTAAATTGCAGGGCTTGCTTAGCCGTCACATTGTGATCTCTGTCATGCTCGCCATGCTCGTCATGTGCTCTTTTGCTCCACCTTTTAGCTCTATGGAGAAAGGAAAGGGCTGTCAGGTGTGTGTGATTCAGGTTAATTTCCTGACTTTGCCTGAAGCCAGGGTTGGGACATGTCAAATAGATGGGTTTTACCTTAGTCCGTTGTCTTGGATGTGTGAAGGTGTTTGTGTCAGAAAAGGGGGAGGGGCGTTGGAATGTCAGAGTAACCTAGGGGACGGGCTAGGGAAGGTTAAAAAAATGGACCAGAATGACCGGGATGAAGAACAGAACATAGGGGATGGTGGGATTTGTAATTGTCGGTCGCTTTCGACTGGGAGTTCAGAAAGTTCCAATCAGAGGGTCGGGATTGGTAGGGTTTGTGGGGTAAACGAGAGTAGCCAGAATTGACATACGCAAAGGGGATTGTGGAATCGTAGTGTTTTGTCTGGTCAGGTTGGGAAGGCGGAAAATAATAAACTGAGGGACGGAAAGAAGGAGATGAGAAGTCCTGACAGGCAATTATACCAGGCAGTTGAAGTTGTACAAAGATCCCTTGCAGGAGAGTACACCAGGGGATCTGGAAACCTTAAAGAAAAGTCCTGGCAGGAGAGTACACCAGGCAGCTGGAAATTGTGTAAAGATTCCTGGCAGTGGAGTATACCAGCTAATCTGTCAAGATACCAGATTCTTCACTGAAAAACTGTTAGATAACTTTTTAAATGGGCAAGAACTCTGTGAGTCTGTTAAAGACACCAAGGTACTGTTAGCTAAAGAGACATTTTGTCATACTGTCCAGGGGAAGGGAACTCCCATCTGAAACCAAAGGTCTTTACCTTTAGAGAACATTTCTTTGGTGGAGTAACTCTTACATATCCTTGAATCTTTGTTTGTTTGTTTGTTTTCTTCATTTGTTTTATAAGTGTGAGGGTCAGGATAGGTTATTTTGTACACAAGAATGACTTTTCAGTTACTGCCACCCTGACACAGACAGCACAATAGTTATAGTTTCTAGGTAGGACAGTTCTTCTTTAGAATAGGGCTAGAAAGGTGTTTTTCAAGCCCATATTTTTAAAATTAAAATATCTTTACTTAAGAATATAACAACCTTTATCTGTCTTTCATTGGTGACGCCTCACAAGACTTTGGGCCTCATTACGACCCCAGCGCTAAACCATGGTGCTATTAGCACCATGGTCCATGCCGGGGTCCGCCATGGTGAATGGCGGAATTACCGCCCCATTCCAAGGTTGGCGGGGCGGTAATTCCCCATTCACCATGGCCCCTTCCCCATTCCCATTTTTGGCCCATAGGGCTCAATGGGAATGGGGAAGGCGCTAATTACGGCACCGTAAATTACGGTGCCGTAATTAGCTCCTAGGTCCCTTTGCGGGTTGGTTTTTTAACGCTAAAAGCAGGCGTTAAAGTGCAACCCGCAAAGGGACCTCGTAATCAGGCGTTAAGGGCTTAACGGCGCCGACACCTTTTACGGCGCCGTTAACCCCTTAACGCCTGGGTTGTAATGAGGCCCTTTGATTGATTCTTCATCCTTTTCTTCAAAAGGGGTAATTGAGGCATTGTTAAAAACATAGAGCTGAGGGAGTTCCATCCCAGAATGGGAATCCTTATCCCTAGAGGGGGAGTTTCTGCCGGTGAGGTCTTGCTTGCTCTACCCCTAAGGAGGGTATTGCCTAGCGGGCTCATCTCCCTAGCCCCACAGGGAAAGGCTCCCTCCTTGGGATAGGTGATGGAATCCTGCGATTGATCATGCCTCATTGGGTGACTAAAGGGTTATAATACACACAACATTTGGGAGAAAGGGGTGCATTGTACAGCAGAATATCTACCCAAGAAATTGGCTTAAAGGCAATTGATCTTATTAGTAGGGTGCAGTTTGACATGGCCCTTTATGCCCCCTACTTTTCCCCCATCTTTGCCTTTCAAGTGCTTTATCAGCCATATAAAATGAATGACAACTGAACTTGGAAATGGTAAGATTGAAAGGTTATAAAGATCTCGGAATGTCAGCCTTACCTCCTTCAGGTTAGACAGGTTTTACAAGCTCAGACACAGGAGCTGTTGATCCTACAGATAGAGAACATATCCTTTTGGTGATATCCATCATACAGACTCGGGCCTCAGACACCAGTTATCTAAAGTGATTAAAAAAAAGTCCTTCAAATCTATAAATCTATATCAAGAAACGGTTCCACATGACACAACAAATTGACACCACAGCTGCAAGAAAGTGTGTATTGCTTTCTACTCCGAGGCAATAACACTATGCCATCAGCAAAGTATTCCCAAATAGAACTGTTATAATTGTAGTAGTAAAAGGATCCCCCTTTTTCGCAAGTACACATTTTGACAGGTGGTCATGCCCCCTGCTTCCGGTCTTAGTCCCTCAGATTTTTGATGTGCTTTGATATAAACGTAATATAAATTTGATATACAAGTGATATAAACAATGTTGATCGATTTTATATCCAATGTATATTGGATATAAAATGTTTTCTAATTTATATCAGTTTTGATATAAAGTGAACATACATTTTATAGAAAATCTGCATGAAGATTGTAGCAGCGCTCGATGATGTTGCTCGTTCGAGCGCCAAGAGTGAAGTGAGCTCTGAAGACAGGGACTGTGAATCTAGGGTTTTGCAGAGTGACATGTTGATGACATCACAGAGGGGTTCCACCCAGGGTGATAGGAAGTGGATATACATTTTTTATCAAATTGATAAGACCCCCCGCAAAGTTTATCATAGCAATTTTATTGAACCCCAATAATGTTTATATAAACTTTATAGGAAGTAGAAAATGATATCAAACCATTTTGAAATATTTTTAATATAGAAATGTATATAAAGCATATCTTTTGATATATAAATCATATCTTTGGATATATAAATCTATATAAAGCATATTAAATCATATTTTTATTTAGAAATGTATATACCAATTATTAAACATTAATTCTTGAATATAGAAATGTATATACAAATTAATATGTTTTTATATCACATATTCACTTACATGTTGCACATAAACTTCCCTGAAAATGTTGATATCAAACATTTTTTATATCAATTTTTATAAACTATTGTTTTCATGGGATCTACAACATCTTGTGTGTGTCCATCTGCCATGCTGTGACCCACCAAAGAGCTGTGAAGCAACACTGCTGGGGGTTTTATATCTACAACAAGGCATTTGGGATCCCATGAATGTGCTGAAACACAGATTATCTTAACCACATCAGCAGAAAGCACAGGGATCTTTATATTTAGCTTGCTGGAATACTGGATGTTTTGTGCCAGCTGTATAAACAAACCACCCATAAAAATACACACGGACAATGTTTATCAACTAAAACCAACTGTAGTTAGCAAGGCTATTTTTAACTTATGACAGAAGGACGGTACAGGAAGCATCTGCAGGCTGAACTTAATTTTATTTTATTTTTTTTAAAACTTCTTTTCATTAATTTAGCGTGGCAGCAAAACATGGGCGAACAGCGCCAGGAAAATACAGTGTAAGCTCATTATATGCAAAACAGACATACAGCAGTTACATTACGATATAAACGTAAACATTAGGCAATTTTGAGGACATGAGCGATATGGCCGGGTGTTATGTGAGGGGTGAGGGCCCGTGAAGGCGAGGAGAAGCTGCTGGGGAGGATGTGTCCGATGTCGTACTCAGATCCGACATGTAGGATCGGAATCTAAGCCAGATATTCCTGGGTCTGGAGTGGGTAGGCTGTAGGTGAGACCAGGCTTCCTCTGTGTCAGAGGCCCATGTGACCGCCCTTAGCCATTGGGCATGTGTGGGAGGTGAGGGGCGAAGCCAGCGAAGTAGGATGGAACGTACTGCGAGAAGCATGCAGAGGCCGGCAAGTTTCCTGGGATTCCGGGGGAGGCCTGGGAGGTCGTGAAAGAGACAGACCATCGGGGAGGGACTGATGGGGTGGTCGAGCATAGCAGTCATCGTCGAGCAAACTGCCTCCCAAAACTGTGAGATGCGGGGACAGGACCAAATCATGTGGATGTAATCAGCTGAGTCTTGACCGCATCTGGGGCAGCTAGACGGGTTAACATTGGATATGCGGTGCAATCTGATCGGGGTAAAGTGAAACCTGTGTAGAACTTTAGACTGAATCAGCTTGAAACGAGAGTTGAAAGACACACGGTGTATGCGGTCACAGAGGTGCGCCCAGCGCTCGTCGGATATTTCAACACCCAGGTCCGCCTCCCATGCTCACTTCAGTTTAGAGAAATCTGGGATGGATCTAGACTGCAGCATAGTGTATAATCTGGATATTTTACCTCTAGTGGGTGAGGGGGAGGTGAGTTCCTCAATGATAGGGTCGTCAGGTGGTATTGCTGGAAACATCTGGTAGTGGCGTTTGAGGAACCTGCGAAGGGATGAGTATTGGAGCCATACGCACTGGCCAGTTCTCAAGGGCAATGGGAGGTCGGGCCATTCAATAAATATACCCTGGTCAAACACATCGCGCATCAGCTCGTATCCCGCCCCGGCCCAGCGTCGAACTATAGCAGGTGATACCCGTAGGACCCCGGGGAAGAAGTTACAGAGAGGGAGGTTGCCGTGGAAGGTATAAACAGTGCCAGACAGCTTCCATGTTTTGGCTAATGCCAAGGATGTGCAGGCGACTGGGCTCTGTGAGTCCAGCGCCAGGGGGACGGGTTGTATCACCAAGGAGCGGATATCGCGGTCGCAGACCGCAAGCTTCTCGAGCTTGACGTGTGGGGGGGAGTCCTCTATGCTAAACCAGTGAGATGCGTATTGAATTTGGGATACCAGCCAGTATTTCAGGAAATCAGGAGCACCAAAGCCCCCGTATATCATAGGGGTGGACAAGGTTTAAGTTTAAGACGGACCGCGCCCGAGTGCCAGAGAAATGTGTTGATTGTACGAGTCAATTCGCTGAAGAAATCCCCTCCTGGCCACACGGGAATGTTGGTGAACCTGTATAATAGCTGGGGCAACACCACCATTTTCAGTAGGCCTATTCTGCCTGCAAGGGATATCGGCAGTTTGTCCCAGATCCGAACTTTGGATGACAGGTGTGTAAGATATTTCTGGTAGTTTTCGTGAAAAGTCGAGGCTCGGTGGCGTGTCACCTCACTCCCCAAGTAAGTAACAGTGGACTGGGCCCACGTGAACCCCTGGGTGTCAGGAGGGGGGAGGGTGCATTCTGTAAGTGGGAAAAGTATGGATTTCGAACAATTCACCTTGAGGCCCGAGATTCGGCCAAAGAGCCTGACGTCTTCCAATATTGGGGCTAAATTGGAAGAAGGAGAGCGTATAAACAGCAATGCATCGTCCGCGTATAGTGACACTATGTCCGCATGGCCCGCGGTACGAAGACCTCTATGCGCGTGAAATTGGCGGAGCATATCAGCGAAGGGCTCTATCGCTATAGCGAAGATCAGGGGAGAAAAAGGGCAACCCTGTCTCGTCCCCCTGGCGATCTCAAAGAGAGGGGAACAACGGTCGTCAGAGCGGACCCTAGCCACAGGAGCCGAGTACAGCAGTTTAACCCATGAGAGAAATGAGGGACCAAATTTACAGTTTACAAGGACCCGCCACAGATACCGCCATGAAACGGAGTCAAACGCCTTTTGCATGTCGAGCATGGCAGCCACCGCTTGTGTCTCGGGGTGAATTCTGTTAAGTATGTTGAAGAGGCGCCTAAGGTTCAGAGAGGTGGAGCGACCTGGGATAAAGCCCCCCTGATCCGGGTGGATAATAGATGGTAGAAAGGGAGCTAAGCGAAGCGCCAGAGCCTTGGCATTTAACATCACAATTGATAAGTGACAGCGGGCGGTACGAGCCGCAGTGCGTGGGGGATTTACCCGATTGAGCAGTACTGTAATTGTGGCTTCCCGGAGTGAAGGGGGAAAAGCACCAGCCTCCACCGATTCATCCCAGAGCGCCATCAGGTGAGGGAGTAGCAATGGCTTGTAGCGCTTATAAAATTCGACTGGGATACCGTCCGAGCCGGGAGCCTTCCCTGAGGACAGGGAGTCCACAGCGTCGGAAAGCTCCTCCAGCGTGAGTGGAGAGTCCAGAGAGCCCGCGGCCTCCGGGGAGAGAGTAGATAGGGGGAGAGCATCAAGGAAGGAATCGATCTCCGGCACCTCATCGGAGTTGGAATATAGGGTTTCATAGAATGTAAAGAATTCCGTGTTAATGTCCTGTGTGGTGACCGCCATGGAGCCATCCGGCCTCTCGATCCCAAGTATACGCGGGGCCCCCGTCTCATGGCGGAGCAGCCTCGCTAGAAATCGGCCAGGGCGCTCGCCCTCTCCGTATCTCCTTGCCATGCCAGGGTTATCCAGAAATGTTTGTTCGCGCTCCGCAAGGGACCGAAACGTGTCCAGCTCCACCCCGATCTCCGCCAGGGTCCCCGGGGTGGAGTGTAGCGAGCATTTGGTCTCAAGGATCGATAATTTAGATTCACTCTCGGTGAGAGCCCCACGGATCGACTTAAGAATGCCACTCTCCTTCGACAGCGCCATCCCTCTAATATAGACCTTGAAGGACTCCCATAAGGTAGCCTGTGATGTCACTGAGCCTGTATTTGTCTCGAAAAACTCCTCGATAGACGCCTCGAGGTCAGAGCTGAACTCCGGGTCTAGAAGGGAAAGGGGTTTCAGCCTCCAACAACGGGTTCGACCAGGATCCGTGCCCCAACTCACAGTGATGGTAACAGGGGAGTGATCGGACAGGGTTCTGGGGAGGATCGTCAGTTGTAGGACATTCTTAACCAACTCATTGGAGATCACCCATCTATCGATGCGGGAATAGGAATCATGGACTGAGGAGTAGAAGGAATAGATTCGAGAATCCGGGTAGAAGAACCTCCATGCATCAACCATAGCGAGACGGGGTAGGGATGACAGTGCAGCATAGGCCGCTCTGGAAAGCTGGCGGGGTCTGGACCCAGATCTGTCAAGGGTTACATCCAAAATTGTGTTGAAATCAACCCCACCCAGAGGATGGGAATAAGGGGGAATCCATCGAGGAGAGACGTGACCTGAGTGTAGAAATCCGGGTCATCTATATTGGGACCATAAATGTTTAGCAGGACAACCTCCCTGTTTTGAAGTGTGGCATGCAACAACACATATCTACCCTGAGGGTCTATTTGTGAAGAGATAAGAGTGAACTTGAGGCTCTTATGTATGAGGGTCATTACCCCGCGGCTTTGGGAAGAAAAGTTAGTGAAAAATCTATGAGGGCCCCATGTTTTGGCGAATTTCATGCATTGTTCCGTGCGGGCATGTGTCTCCTGCAGGAAAAGGACCCTGGACCCGTGCCGCTCCGCCTGCAGCTGGAGCTGCCTCATCTTCTTGTAGTTACCCAACCCCCGCACATTCCAGCTCATAAAAGTCACGTCACCCTCAGACATTGATGCCGGATCCAGTAGAGTATCCCTGACCTGTGGGTCAGATTAGCTTTCCTGCAGTGCCAGTCTTTGAGTATCACCCTGCTGTCCGTCCCTGCTGCCAACACCAAACTTTTTATAACATAATCCCCAACATATCCCACCCCCTCCCACATCCCTCCCCCAAACAGAGGGATGGCGATCCCAAACCCCCTCAACAAAAACCAAACCAAGGGCATCAGCGCCTGGGGGGCTGTAGGCTGGATTGGCCGTGTCTCTCCGGGCATGACAGGTCAATGTGAAACTTAAGGTGCCATCAATGAAAATTTGCACGTAGCTTGAACGGAGAGTTTGCACATATTGATGTGGCACATAACCATACAAGAGAAACCATCAGAGCAAGGTACAGAACTAAGAAAACAGTGTGGTTCCAGAGTAAGGGAATGACCGGGCCTGGTCCCTCCGCAAAGGGCTCAAAAAGAACCCCTAGCCATGATCAGCAGGGGTGGAGGGGGGAAAGCCCGGGAACTGTTCGTCCAGGAATATGGAAGCCTCCTCCGGGAGTGTGAAAAAGAACACCCGGTTGGCATGTTCTATGCGAAGTTTGGCAGGATAGAGCATTGCGTATTTGATTGAATGATCACGCAGCCTGCGCTTTACTGCTAGAAAGGACTTGCGTTCGCGCTGGACAGCTATTGAAAAGTCTGGGTAGAGATGGATCCTTGCGCCGTCCAGTAAGAGCTCGCCTTTGAGTCTCGCGGCCCTAAGGAGGGCATCGCGGTCGCGAAAATCCAACACACGGGCTATGATGGGACGAGGAGGAGCACCAGGTTTGGGTTTAGCCGTCAGAGCTCGATGTGCATGCTCTATAGCGAACTGCGGGGAGAGTTTGGGAGAATCTAGGAGAGCCAGCAATGTGTGTTCAACAAAGTCTTCCATTGATTCATGGATCTCATTCTCAGGGACCCCTATAATTCGGAGGTTATTGCGTCTTGATAGGGATTCCAAATCCTCGTTCTTTTTCTCCACCTCCAGGACTCGGTTGGAAAGAGCGACGACCTCAGAGCGTAGAGAGCCCAGTACATCCTCAGCGGAACTCACTCGTGTCTCGACCTCCGCCACCCGGCTATCTGTCCTCTCAATGTGGGCTTTGATAGAAGATATAGTGCCGTTCATGTCGTCCAGTTTGGAGTGGAGTGCGGAGAAGCCCTCCCGGATAAAGTCCATCATGTTTTGGGACTCCGGAGCTGTGGCGGATGATGACGCAGTGGGGGCTAGGTCGGCGGCCTCCTCCGATGATCTCGCCGGTGGTTTCGCAAACATATTGATGGAGCCCTGTCTCTTTGCAGCTCCCTTGGTCATAGTGGCGGCGTTGAGTTTCAGTAGTATGAGAGGGGGAGCACAGCGGCTCAAGGAGAGAGAGCCGAGGAACTCAACCGGTACAACCCGCTGAGGAGCATGCAAGGTATGGTGAGGAGCGGGGGGAGGCAAGTGGCAGTGGCCACATGTGCGTAATGCTTGTGACTGCCGATGTAGCCTGCGAGGGATCAGTCAGCTCCAGATGATATGAAGGGTGCGATCCGAGGAGCTCGGGCGTAGGGAGACGCAGGAGTGGTGAGCAGTGACGTGTGATGGCTACCACAGAAGCGACGTTCCAGATGTGGCTATCCGGGCGAGATGGGGAAGAGCCCCGCACAGTCTTATAAACTGCCGGTGCGGTGAGTGGGCTGTGGTTCAGGGCCGTATTTGTGGAGCGCAGGCCGCGGCGGTCCCCCGGGCAAGAGGCCCGCCAGAGCCGAGACGTGGATGGTACCGGGATCCCCCCAGTAGGTATCACAAGTATAGGCAGGTCCGTGGTGGGTGGAGGTCCCTGCAGCCGCGGGGCGCCCCCTCGCGTCCAGGGGTCGGCCTCGGCGGCACCAGGGCGCGGCGCAACCCAGGGAGCATCCCCCCAACGCACCTTATTGGGTCTGGGGACCGGCGTCGTGTGATAGGGGGGGAGCACGGCACCAGGTATACAAGGGTGCGCCGCAGCTCGACGCCCCCTCCGGTGTACCCCACGCTGGGGGCAAGGGGGTCCCAGGGAGCCCAGCCACGGCTCAGGTTGCAGTGGAGCCAAGAGGGGGGGGTCCTCGCCGGTGCGGCCGCGGCGTGCAGAGCCTCCAGCGTGTTGTCCCCGGACGAGGCGGAAGGCAGAGCCGCGGCCGAGGAGGAGCAGGTCCGCAGCGGCTTCAGCCGAGTGTGTCCACCCTCCGTGGAGGAGGGCGGAATGAAGACTCCGCAGGGGGGCCTCGATGAACGGCCCGTCTCAGCAGGGGCGGGTGGGGGTCGCCGCCAGGGGGCGGGTGACGGCACCGGTGGGTAGAGAGGCCCGGCGCTTCAACCCAGTCGGGCCCGGTCATCAGCGTGAGCCGCCTCACAGGTGGGGGAGGGGTGCAGAGACAGACGGTGTCCGGATCTCACGGTCCCCGGCTCCGTTTCTTCTCGGGGTTCGGGCCAGAGGGAGCCCAAGCCCTCCCCCGTCGAGTCATGCGCTCTGGATACGGGTGTAGGAGCGGGAAGTGCCACGAAAAAGGATTTTGCAGCCCGTCTGCCACGGAGAGTCACCTTCAGGCGGCCATCTTGAACGGCGCTCAACAGCGCCCCCCGGCTGAACTTAATTTTAGATGTTGCTATAAGGATACAGGAAGCTAACTATTCACAATCAACGGTACCACTCTATAATTATTGCAAAGTAAGCAGAAATACATACATCTGTGCATTGTTGATAATGAAACAACATTGAACTTTCACCAATTAAAAAGGGCCCTGCTGACCACCAGGGGTATTGTCATCCCCATTGGCAGAGCAGAAGCCTGTTGATCCCCTGCAGTGTCAACTAATTGACTTCTAAGAGCTGACTGCAACTCTGCATGGGGAGACCCTGCTTTTTGGCTGGATTTGATTGTGGGCCTGTGGACACGCCTACTTTTTATTCAGAGTTCCATTTCAACAAAAGCAAAAAAGGTGAGTTTGGGGTGTATTTCAATACATTAATGTATTGTTCTGTGTATTTTTGCTACAATTGATGTGGTTTTTTCCAAGCATTGATAAGGCTTTTTTTTAACTGTATTTATCGATAAATGGGCCCTTTTTTGAGACAGGCCAGGGATGGGGAGGCGCTAAAAGGCACTAGGCGGTGCATCTTTAAACTAAACAGCTATGTACAGTTAATGACGTTTAAAAAGATTTACAGTTTGTTTAGAATGCTCCGTGGTTTACAATGTCAGCTAGGATAGTGCATAGATGTTAGTAGCGCCGGATTGTATTTCTGTATTTGTGTGTGTTTGTGTCTCACATGAGCACAGAGCTTATATTTTAGAACTGTTTTTGAGATTTTGACTACAGAGTTTTGGAAGAATTTGAAAATGTGTAAAGGGTTTTGTAAGAGTTTGGTGTTTATAGCGCTGCTAGACAACAAATCAGACACTCAAACAATCAATCAGACACTTCAATTTTAAAGCTTCGAATCCACTGCCCTTATAGCCATTCCAAACGTTAAATTAAACATTAAGTAAACCCCAACTGCACTTTTGGTGCACTTATCTTTTTGTGATGCAGCATATTTGCACGCCACCCATGCCTTGTATTAGTTTCACAGCACAATAAAGTTGCTGAAATATTTCAAGTGCGTGCATTGTGACATGAGTATTTGAGTTTTCACCAAAGATCGCACACATTGCACAAATGCTATAGCCAAGATTTATTGGCACAAAGTGCTAGAGTTGATGGACATTTTTAAGGGTAGTGAATGCCAGGGTGTTATACCAGGCTCAAGATGTTTGGGGATGTGTAAAAGTTGTCTTCTGTACCATTGCATGTTTTGGATTGTGCCGGAATCATTTTGTACTACCAAATAGGTGCTACATTTTACTCTGCACGCAGAGTGGCACAAAACAAAATGTGTCTATGTTTTGTCTGCAATGAAAGCGCAGAGTGTTGGCCTGCCTCTTTACATGTGAAAACTGTAATGTGTACTTTAAAAAAAAGTGTGAGGTAGAAGTGTGCTATGACTTTTAAAATACGGTTCTACCTTTTGCAATGTTCTGTACAATTTTGACAATGCGTGCAATGTGAAGGTCCAATTGTGGCAGATCAGGCACTGTGGGACTCACATTTTTTGCAAAGATCACACCTTTGATGAAGTGGTGTAGCTGGAATTCTTTTATATTAACTAATTGAAATTTCAATTTCTTAGGGGCCCTGTACCTGGTTGTTTCATTGGATTTAATATGTTAAATGACACCTACATTGCAACACGCTGTGCGTTGTAACAGTTGTAACAGTGTTGCTGAATATTGAAAGGCACTAATGCTCACTGTGTAAAAAATGCTTTATTCTGAATCTATATTTTTAGTGACATCACGTACACCAACAGATGGATGGTATAGCTGGGTCTGTGGCTCAGTGGACTAATGCATCCACTACAGGAATCTTTGTTTGACCTCATGGTCACAGGTTCGAATCCCGGCAGGTCCACTCAGCCTTTCATCATTCCGAGGTTGATAAAATTAGTACCATTAAGTTGGGTAACGATAAACATCTGTTATTAGCGCCAAGATGCCCCTTTGGGGGTGAACGTACACTTTACAAATATGCCTGTTATGTTATGTTATAGCCGGCAGAGTCTCTGGATGTGGATTGTGGCCACCAACAACTGGCAGCTGTTGGATTTATGGTGAATGATTCATCTAATGCAACATGTCCCATCTGGTTTAGGGGCCCGCAAGACCCAAGGATGATGGGGTTGCACAATGACCTATGACGGCACTTTAACACAGGTGAATGGATGGGTTAGTTCAAAGATGGAGATTGTTTTTTTTAATTTCTCAGTGGAGCTCGGTAATCGATGACGCAGGGGATGTCTCGGCTTATGGATTCAGGCCCAAGGAACCGCCACAGATATCACTGCTTTGTTGTCACAAGGGGTTACACATTTTGGGCAGCGCAGCAACCAGGGCTTAATCATTATAGGTAGTGGTATTGAGCCCCAACCGGTGATACAGGGTGTGACGGCTGCCACAACAGTTTTTAAGTGTGAGGCATTGTCCTGTAGGTTTTCACCCCTGCACTATTTCACAACGCCCCTGCCGTCTCTACCTTTAAATCATCTGGGCCACACAGACGATGCACCCATCCTAGCTGAGTGTCTGAGAGCTGGATGTTTGAAACTACATGTTTATTCTTCATTGCATTAAAACCTTTCTCTCTGCATTGACCTGATTGTACCCAATCTTTTTTCCTTTCTGTATTAAATATGTCTTTGTATATGAATAGAATATGTGTTCAAAATCATAAAATGGTCTGCCTCTTTATTGCGTGTTCCTTTTTATTATGTATAAAAACACCCATTTCTGGTTGATTTTTAAAAAGTTATTTTATTCACAGGTGTAACGTTAGGATATGGTGGGGACCCGCAATCTGACACGGACTAGAGAAACAGTTTCTATGTTTTAAACACACGTTGTAAGTTAAGACAGAGAGTTTATTTTCACAGCTGATGCTACAAGCTCTCAACAGCCTTCCATACCTGTCAACATCCCTTTGTCTTAATAGATTTCCAACAAATTCATGCCCAGGCATGTTCGCCCATAAGAGCTGAACATATAGATGCAAAATAGGTATTATAAACAACACATTTTTATTAACATTTAAAACAACCATTTTTATTCAGATTTTATACACAATAGTTTGTGTTATGTTATGATATGATATGGCATTTATAACGCGCCTATACACAAGTGTTTCAAGGCGCGACGAGGCAAGGACGGGAAACAAAGGGAGGACAGACAACGATCCTACTAGGCCAAGTGTCATTCAGATCGTGCAAGTGCATGGGACAAAATCAGATGTTACACGACGATCCGGTCGGCTACAAAATATGCGGTACCAGCCACCACATGGTATGTTCCTTCTGGACTTTCATTTTTAAAAATCCAACCTTTCTGGAAATGTTAAGGCCTCATTCATCTGGCTAGGCTGTAAACTAAGTTGAGAACTCTAAACTTTTACAAGTATGTGCACTTGAAAATGGGTGAATTTGTATGCAGAGTGTTGCTGAGAGATAATCGTCCATGCGTTCACATCCTCTTATACATGTAAATGTTTCTCATGGCATTGTTTCAGGGTAACAGGTTTGGGGGCGGGGGCCTGGGAATAACTGAAATAACGCATAGTAATTATACATTTACAGCATATATGCATAAATCTTAGTATGTCTGAGCTATGGGTGTTGGGCATGTCCACAATGAGGGCCAGGAATTTTTATTCTAAAACTCTGCAGCCATAGAAAGCAAAGACGATAAAATATATCAAATCATTTTAATTTCGGATGCAAATCCTTGGGCTGGTCAACTGAGTACAGATGATCATGTGATGGTGACAAACTTTTCTAAAGCTAGGGCGAGTGCTGGGCAAAAAACGAAATGTACTCTAAGATATAGTGTTAAAGTATACAACTCTTTTAGCACTGATTATAGGGTGACAGGCTGAATGATGCCATGTTCCACAGTAAAGCCTATGTTTTATTTATTAAACATAATGATAATTTGTACAGCACCCATTGCCAAAAAGAGTTACAGCATGTGCGTGCTTGTGACTGTAATTCTGTTGCTGAAAGGGATGGCACACCCTTGAGCAGCTATTTTAGATGTTTTCATAGTTTATTTATGGTTTGTTTTCAACATTGTGATTATAAAAATCACTTTGAATTCTTGACGGCCACTGTCTGTGAATATACATGTGCTGGGCTGTTTATTTAACAAAACTGCTATTTCTCTTAAAACCCTTTGCTAGAAGCCCCACGGAATGATCACATTTTAAGCCTGATGATGCTGTCGCACAACCACAGCTTGTGTTTACTCATTTAAGCACTTTAACGGTATCATACAAAACCAACTGTGCCAGTAGTCTAATAATAAATTGTGAATTGCATCCTACACTGTGACTAGAGATTACTGAGTAACGGTTAAAATTCTTTCTGCAGGCAGTGGTTTTGTGAATAACGCCAGTCAGATTTTGCACTGAATTGACACGAAGCATAGCTTAAACATCTCACTCCTTTGGAATGTGAAACATGCCAGAGTCATTTGCAACCAGTCTCACAAGTAGACCAAGGACTTCTGATGCCTCTGACTGACAGATACCGCTGCGGTTGACATGTATTCCCAGTGGTAAAGAATAATCTCTGAAGGTCTTCATCGTGTGTATATTCGGGACTCAGGGTGTATTCTGAGCGTACTTTGTGCCTTTGCTCCTTGTTAAGTTTAGTTTTATCACTAAATTCTTCACAATCATTTGGCGGGTCCACACTTTATAAATATCAAGTGGCTCAATTGTCCCATGTGGTCCTAATGCTCCCAGTGTCCCTCGTGGTCCTGGTGTCCTACATGTCGCCAATGCACACACACGTGTGTGTGTTGGTGTCCCAGTGAGTGGCACCGTACATTGTTCAATAGTTAGCTTCCTGTATCCTTATAGCAACATCTCAAATTAAGTTCAGCCTGCTGATGCTTCCTGTGCCGTCCTTCAGTCATAAGTTAAAAATAGCCTTGCTAACTACCATTGGTTTTAGTTGTCCGTATTTTCATGGGTGGTTTGTTTATACAGATGGCACAAAACATCCTGCATTCCAGCGAGCTTAATCTAAAGATCCCTGTTTTTTTTGCTGATGTGGACAGAATGCTGCTCTGTGTGTCAGCACATTTTTGGGATTCCACAGGCCTTGTCGTAGATATAAAACCGCCAGGAGTGTTGCTTCACAGCTCTTTGGTGGGTCACAGAGTGGCAGATGAATACATGTAAGCTGCGCACAAGATGCTGTAGACCCCATAAAAACAATAGTTTGACTTTTGTATGGGCTTTGGGAAGCACACTTTACTTATAAAGTAAACTGCTTTTCTTTATTTACACTCTGTATCAAAGCCAGTTCATATAATATTGGTATATGTTTTTATATCAAATTTGATGTAAAACATTTTTGATAATATTTTCAGGGAAGTTTATATAAAAAATGCAAATTGATATTTCATATAAAATATTAATTTTTATACCCAAAAAATATATTTTTATATTGATTTTTATATACAATTTTATATAAAAAAGATATCAAAATTGTTTGATATAATTTTCCACTTCCTATAATGTTCCTATACAAATTATTGGGTTTCAATAAAATTGCTATCAAAAACGTTGGGGGGGGGAGCATATCAATTTGTATATCTGCTTCCTATCACCCCAGGGCAGAACCCCTCTGTAACGTCATCAAGGTGTCATTCTGCAAAACCCTAGATTCACAGTCCCTGTCTTCATTGCTCACTTCGCTCTCGGCGCTCGACCAAGCAACATTGTTAAGCGTTGCTACCATCTTTATATAGATTTTATATAAAGTGTTTATTCACTTTATATCAAAACTGATATAAATTAGAAAACACTTTATATCCAATATATATTGGATATAAAATCAATATCAAACATTTTATATATCATTTTTATATCAAATTTATATTATGTTTATATCAAAGCACATCAAATGGGGGACATACTAAGACCGGAAGCAGGGTGCGTGATCACCTCTCAAAATGTTGACTTGTGAAAAAGGTGGCCCCTTCTACTACTATTGTAGGGTTGGATTGAAATATTTTATCTATGTACACATTGTGTCCCAAACATGCCATTTTCTGAAAACACTTGATGTCTTAATTACAAATTTATTTTGTCCCAAAAATAAGTTTCTGAAAAATACTATAGTTTTTACCCCAAATACCAACATTTGCTCTCTTTGAAATAAACTCATGTTTTGTCTCCAAAGATAAGCTTGTAATTTTCTGAAAATACAGTAATATTGTCCTTGAATATCAGCCTGTCATTTTTGTTACGTACCATGATTTACTACTCTCTGAGATAGACAGGTTCTCACTTCGATTCCCCTATGCCAAATCATATGTAAGTGGTTGTCTGTAATGTATATGTTAAGACTCCTTTGCACATCCACAGCATCCTATGATAAGATGCAATCATCCTGTGTCCAGTTACAACCTCCTATATAGCCTATTTCCCCAATAATAATACGATTATGCTCTTATGCCCATGGAATACCCTGCATGACCCAGGACTACTTCAGTATCCAAAGACTGCCCCCTATGCCCAAGCATGTCCTTAATGCCAAGGGTTAGTTTCATATGCCAAAATTCGACCTCACACTCTCAATGACTGTCTCAAATGCCAAGGTCCGCATATATATTCCCATTCTCTATCATCAGATTCAGCCTCTTGTGCCATGGGACTGCCCCAATGCCTGTGTTCATCCTAATATATTGTGAGGAGGTCTTGTGTGGCAGGGTGGTCATCAGGACTGGGGTGGCCCTGAGGGCCATGTGCCGCCATCCACTCCCTGACTCCCGAAGATCCATAGCACATCACCAGCCTAGGAGTTGCCTCTAGTGACATAACCCCAAATATTTCAAAGTAAAAGACAACCGCCTAGACTCACAAGCAGGCTAAACTCCCATTCGTCAGCCAGGGAGGGGAGAGGACCAAAGGTCTTGTATGCATGTATCTGGGAAGCAACCGTGTATTGTAAGAAGCAAGTGGACATGGGAGTCCCCAGACCTGAACAGAACAGTGCTGTCAGGATCCCCCACCCCACAAAAGAATGTAACATTAATCATGACTGATTTACTGTACAGACCAGTAGACAGATCCTTTGAATCTGCTTGCAAAGAATCTGCAGTAAGCTGTCAGCACAAATAATAAGCTTATTTACATTGTGAATGATGAATTATTTCCAGACGTTACAAGCCTTTGCCAAAAACTCATCCACTAGACAGAAGCCACGAAACCCTGCAAAGGGACTGTCACAGAGTTCAACAAACTGCACCAAAGAAGCGTCAAGCAGAAGGCCGAGTTTGCGCAGGCAGAATTAAGAGCCAGATCTACTGGTGCTGATTGGAACCAGTGTGAAGCACGCCAGTAGAACGACCCTCACCATCTCTAAGTGAGGAACGGTTACACTTGGTAATGAATGTGAATTTGCTGCATAGCAAGTGTCATCTCAGATGGCAGAACCACTAAATGTGTGCATGGAAATTCATTGCAGTTTGGTGGTGAGTTAGTAGATCAATTTTGAGTGGAACAATCCTCAAGCTTGAATGCCAGCTTAAGTCAACTCACAATTCTTGATTCACTCAGGGAGGTGTCAGAGTTGGGAGTTGAAAGCTTGTAGAAAGGGGGAGATTGTGTAGGAGAAGAAAGTGGTAGAGGAGGAGAGAGGAAGAGGAGAGATATTGCTACAAAGAGGAAAAAGTCAAATTATCAGGAAACAGTGGTATGAAGACAAGGAGAGGTGCAGAGAAATCAGAGAGAAGTGGAGGGGTAAACATCGAGGAGGTTGAAGAGAGCAAGGGAAGACCAAAAGGAGAAAGGAAATGGTAGAAAGAATGAGGAGAAATCAGGAAGAGGTTGTTTTGCAGAAAACATCCTTCCCTGTTTTTCCCTTCCTCTACCACCATCTTTTATGTGCACTAGGAAGGGTGTCGGTTCCAGGTCACCTGATTGATAACATGTGAAAACTACAGCTACCAGAATCCCTAGGGACTATAAGAGCTCCTAATTGGAATCACCTGCCTACCAGCACAGCCTCCCTGATGATTGTTTGTGACAGAAAAGTGCTTAGAGGAGAACATAAACAGAGCATCTGAACAGCAGATGGGATCCAACCCTGTTAATACTTTTTCAATGTTTTGGGATGGAACCCTGTTAATACTTATTAAATTGTTTTTGGGATCTAACCCAGTTACTTTTTGTATCAGGTCTAATTTGACTGGTAACTGGAGTGCGCTCCTCGCCATCCCCCTTTTTTTCTTACCATCTTTTATGGTGGCTGCATTCTTGGACTCCTTTAATGCTCATACCAGCAACAGGAGGCAGGTCTACTTCTCTGATCTCCACCCCCACATTCGTGACAGGAAACGCGTGTAACATGCCAGCACAGTTTAGAGCGTGCGCTCTTATTTCACTGCAGCCTCAGACTGCGGTAGGACGTTTTCCTGTACACTGTCCTACATAAACTCCCTGTTTCTTTTTGATGTATGTATGTAGGTCGTGAGTATATGCGAATGGCTGGACTGTGCAAATGTAGCAGCGCCTCTAGGTTACCCAGCAGAGAACCATATCCGGATAAAGTACCAATTCTGGCCTAGATATTTGTAAATATGTTAAAGAATAAATGTGTAGTCATAAAATGTGTTTTTTTTTGGCCTTGATAGTAGGTGCTGACAATGGGACCGTGAGTCTGTAAAAATTGTTTGCTTTCTTTTGTCCTCTGTCGGTTTCATTGGGTCAGGTTCACTTCTGTGCACTAATTTAAGCAATTTGCTATTTTCCATCTCAGTATGAGTCTTTTTTATGGCATAGTGTTTGATGTAGTTGAGAGCCGTACAAAACATGTCGTGCTTTATTAACATTTCTGCATGCATAAAGGGATCGTGGAGCTGGTTCTTTTTCGAGAGCCCGAGCAACAAATTTGTTTGTGTTAAATATGTGTGAGAGAGCAGCGCCCCACTGTTTGCAATGTCTGTCAGCACCTGCAAAGACAGACCACTGCTGGGCCAAGTTCCTGATTGTCAAATGCAAGCCCTGCTATATATGTATGGCTCCCTTACAAATGAAACCAGGGAATGCGTGGCTGTGGGCATATTCCATTAGCCATTAATCACATACAATGATGTAGAAAATGCAAATATTAATTACTGCTCAGTTACTGACAAATGAAGAAAGTGCAATTCTAGGAGCGTCCAATTTTTTTAAAATGAGGCCTACCTTTTTCAATTAGTTTAGCGATGATGCATATTATGCAGTGTTCCTGGCAGTAATTAATATGCGTACAGCCAGTGCCAAGGTGAACATTCACTGTATGTCGCGGATGGGCGGCATACATGACATTGGGGACTTCTCACTTCTATGCAGTGGTCGAATTGTAGGAAAAGAAGTAGTGGAACTATGTTCACTACTGGCCTGACACCGCTCCCCCGAAACCCCAACGCACAATACAAACCACCAAACACAAGCGACTGCAGTGCACTGAAAGTGCAAGTTTCAACTTCTTTCTCACACTTATTTTAAAACTAAACCATTCTGGAACGGTTTCTTTTTCAAATAAAAGTATAAGAGCAGTAACAATTAAAAAAAGTAGAGGAGCCACCGGTCGCAACCGCTCAAGCCCACTTCGACCCTGGTTCTCTGCCAAGAAAGGTGCTGTCTCCCCGCCGGAGACGAGAAAGAGAGGGGCATCCCATAGTGAAGCCCTTCTCCAAGGCTTTAATAGAAACCCTGGAAGGCTCTTCTTGAGGCCATCTGTGACAAAGGTTTGTCAGGAAGGATCCTCTTCTGTGTAGGATTAAGAAGAATAAAAGTAGCTGAGTATGTGAGGTAGTATGAAGTGAATGTGACGCAGCCATACCGAAAATGTCTTCCACGTGGCAAGCCTGGACTATAGCATGTGATGTTTCTCTTTAACCAACTGTCAAATATAAGGGGTATGGCTCACATCTTAGTACATACTCCAGATGTTGGGATACCTATTTGTAAACTGTTTGATTTTAGGTTTGAAAATAAAAAAAAATCTGATTTTATTTTAATTGTGTAAGACAAAGCGGTAACTAATTAAATAGCATTGTCTGTTTTAATGAATGCCCCAACTCACGGTATGATAGACGATTATGAGTATGCATGCATTCTGAAAAGCGGTAAATTAGAAACAGACAAGGATCCAGCATGTATGTACTATTCCTAATTAATTTGTGCCTATTTATTTCATTTCTGTTGTGTTTATACATAGGGCCATGACTTGTATGCGTTAATTAAATACAGAAAGTGAATAGCAAGAATCCAGGCAGTAGCAAAGTGTTGTTTTATGGATGATTTTCTCTTGGAAACC
This sequence comes from Ambystoma mexicanum, assembly GCF_040938575.1. Taxonomy (NCBI): domain Eukaryota; kingdom Metazoa; phylum Chordata; class Amphibia; order Caudata; family Ambystomatidae; genus Ambystoma; species Ambystoma mexicanum. Next base: position 843,980,778 of record NC_090941.1, on the reverse strand, counting down.
TGAAAAATATCAATTTGAATGTGCAGATGAGCACTATATCTTGGAGGGTAGCACAAGTGCAACAGGCTTGCCTTGGAAACAAGACGATGCTGTGCATGATGGGTTCGATATACCCTGGTCCGGTCGACTCAGTCTTTCCGCTTAGGTAGATACGTTGAGTACCACATTGTGGGTAACAATGTTGTTACATCAGTCACTAAGCACTCTAAAACTGGATATCTTGTGCTAGTGGAACTCCATAAAACACCAGAGTTATTCTGTTTTGTCTCTGTTCCCCTTTTGTATTGTTTATATGTTTTGTTCTAACCCAAAATAAACAGTTTTAATCATTAAAATAATCAAAATTCAGATCTGTACAGCTTTGCATACCAATTATGTTCTCCGTACTCTTGTAGCACAGCTCCGAATGCTCTACGTCATAATTTATTTATTTATATCGTGCACAATGGACCCGGAGGCATGATGGCGCACACAGACAAACAGCAGAAAGATATAGAACATGAAACATAAAAGGGAGGGCAGGAACATAATGGGAACAGGTGAGGATATCATTGGTTTAGTCTATTGAAAAATCACCTAATTTCCTGCCTGACACTTAATCCAAAAAATGCTGCAATGCTGGTGGGCGTTTAAACACCCTAAAGTGCATCACCTGGTGTCCTAGGAGGCTAAATGGAGTGCCGCTCCGATTCAGCATCTGGTGAAACTCCCCTTTAGATACCACTTACTTTTGAATGTAGCACAACATAATTATGTTAATGGGATTTATACTGTGCACTGTTGCCATTTGCATGGTGGATCTGAAACAAAGGGGTATGGGTTAATAGGTTGGAAAGAAATGCAAGGTGTAGCCTGTCTGTTGTGTTGATGCTGAGCTCTGCATATTATTTGTTCAGAGCATAGAGACGTGTTGTCACCAGAGGGAAGCCTTGTGTGCCATGGCAATAGGGTGCATCACCCGTGGTGTGGTACGTATGGTAGCTGTCAAGATGCATTGTCTTGTTTGAAGTCTGATGAAGGGATCCTTAAGTTTATGTGTGTGGGTGGCATAGCTGGCCTGCATATAGTGCATTTGAGCATAGGAGATGAGGAGAGCAGTTTAGAGCGTCCACCTAATGGATCCATAGCACATCTTGGTGGAGCTGCCCTCTCCTGTCAGTGGAGATACCCCCTCTGCCAGCCATCCTCCAGTTGACACTAACTCTGATATTGTGTGGTGTGCAGCGACAGGTTCTGTATGAGCATTGGAACATAGAAAGGAGCATGCAGTAAGTGGGAAACCAGGGGTCCTCCAGCAGTTTATCCAAGGTAGACCGTGATTGGCATTGATTAACATGTAAGGTGTGAAGTCGGAATTCCAGAGCATTAAGTTATGAGAGAAATTCTGCATGCTGCGAATTGTGGGTGCAGTATGCAACAGACATTCAACGAGTATCACTTTTTCCCCCATTTTAGTGTTATCTCATTTACAGCTATGTAATCAATACACAGTCCTCAGAGGCAGTTGTAATAATAATGGGAAGACTGAATGGTACATTCCTTTTTTGTAACTGGAAATGTTATTTAACACTTCAAAGTCTTTATTATTATATATTTGTATTGTGCAAACCTAGCTCAGAAGCAATGCAATGCTGTACAGTCCATACAAGAAATCATTGGTAGTGCAAACTTAACAATTCATCAATGAAACAGTAACAATTATCAATTTATTGATTGGGATGTGAACAGGATATCTGGATTCTAGGTTGCACCAAGGTGTTGTTGGAAGAGCCAGGTCTTCAGTTCGTTCCTAAACTGAAGCAGACTTGAGCAGTCTGCGTTGCCACTGGGATGGAGTTCCAGAGGACTGGAGAGTAGCATGAAAAGGACGGTTTCCTATTTTGTTTGCTTGCAAGCCAGTCTAGTTTCCAGTCTGCTGATGGTCTTCCTGCGAGATGTCTGTGCTCTGCCTGATCTTTTTAGTTTGGTAGTCAGGTAAGCTAGCGTACTGGCGGTGCTTGTTTTCTAGGTGAGGCACACAGCTTTGAACTAGATCCTAGTTGGGTTGGGGAGCCAATATAATAAGAAAAGCCGAGGTGATGTGGTCAACGTTTCTAGAGGGGGTGATGATACGAGGAGGGTATTACCCCCATTAATAAGTGAGATTGGAAGCCACCACTTTTCAGAAGTCCTGGATGGGAGCAACGGCTTGATCTTTTGGAGTAGTGGGATCTGATACAAATGCTGTTATGGCCTTTTTTGCAAAGTGTTGTTGGAAGGATAAATTGCTATCCACAATGAAGCCTAGGGATTTTCCTTAGTGGATGATTTGAGGGTTGAGCACATCCAAGTGCATTTTGTCCCACCGTTTTAGAGTGTGTTCCATATTAGAGCTTTAAGGACAGAACTTGTATGTTTTTCAAGAATGGCAGCCAGGAGGATGTATGAGATGTCTTTGGGCGAGAAGGGAGAGAAGTTGGTCCATGGTTGAAGATACAATGAGGGGGGTCAGAGGATTTGGAACCCCCAATATGAGGCCTGATAGTATTGATCTTACTGATGAAGAATGAATTAATGGCTTCACAATTCTCTGGGGATTCTGGTACCTCTGGACCTGCTGTGGGGTTCAAGCAGTGTTTGTTTCTTTTACAGGCCACAGTAAGGGTGGTGGTGTAATAAGCAACCTTGTCTTCTGATATCCCGCTGTTTGGAGCATAATGTGTAGAGGGATATAAGATCCACTGGACTGTGGGTTTTGCAACATCATTTCTCAAATGGACTGTTAATAGAGAGCTCTTATGTACCAGGGGGCAGATAGTTTGGTCCTAGCTCTGCCACACTTTTCAGCTATTAGCAAACTATTTTGAGGTTTGACTAAAGCTCTAATAGTGAGGTGACGTTCCTAGAGGTTGGGAAGTTGCAGAAATGGTTATCCAAGGTCTCCACTGGAAAGCTTTCGAAGGAACGTCTTGCCACCATGGGGTGTTTATCCTGACACTTGTGTTTGTTTTTTATTTCATGCCTCAGTGAGTGCCTATAACCTACTACATGGATAACACAACTCCAGGATCGAAATCTATTCATCGGTCAAATGGCCTATGAAAAATTACCGTTTCAGAGCCCTTTTTGCCGAAAACATTTCTGAAATACTCTTACTTTGAAGATAACTTATTCCATCGGGCTGCAAATTGCGATATTTGTGAACCACTCCACACTGTTCTTGACAAGTAACAGTGAATTACTTACTATAGAGCCTTCTCAATCTACACATAACATATCAGAAAAGAGTGATGTAGCTATGAAGTACCAGTGCAAGCTATCTGTAATTGGTAGACAAGTCAATTGAATTCCATTTTTGTGTGGAATTGGTCTGAAAGTTAACTTGGAACCATCTACTGATCCAATCGATTCTGCGTGTGCCTTCAGGACTTTAGGGGTTTCTATCAGTGTCTTGTATGTTTAAGATGTTGCCTGCTGCTACAGCATTTCTAGAAATGCCCATCAAAAAAAGAACTTGGGTGGGCAATGATTACATTACTTACCCTTCTGGCCATTGTATGTTTTTTGGATTAATTCTGTTCTGGAACCTTTATGCCTGTGTTCCAATTTCCATTTTTAAACATTAAGTGCTTGGGGGAAATCCTTTTTCTTTTTTTTTTTTAACAAAAACGTTATTTTCTTGATGGTTACAGCATGTTACAGAGTAAATCAAATAAGAAACATCTCGTAATTTGGTGCACAAGTTCAGACGCTTCATATCGTTCACATTATTACATCTTTCAGAGCACAGGGTCCTCCCTCTCTGTCCGGGATGAACCTTGTTTTTCCGCTAAGTAGCAGCAAAATGGGCCCATACGTCTTTGGGTCTGTTTGTGGGCGAGACAGTCGTGATGTAGCCCTCTTCACATTCATTGACATATTAATTTATTTATTTATTCGCATTTGTTGAGCGCACAGCAGACCGAAGGCATTGTGGCGCTAGTTACAGTGTTTCTTAAACTTAGTTACATATAATTGGTGCCCGTGGTTACATTGGGCAATGATTATGCTTTACTCACATGTACATATTGAGCACGAGAGAGGTCAGGTGCACATGTTAATTGAAGAGGGCAGTTCTGAATTGTTTACGGAAGGAGAGGAGAGATGTTTCCGCTCTGAGGTTGGTGGGCAGCGCGTTCCAAAGCTTTGGTGCAAGGTAGGGGAAACCTATACCTCCAGCCTTGGATCTATTGATGCGTGGTATGGTGAGACGGTTGGTTTATGTAGATCTGATTGGTCTTGTTGATTGAGATCTATACAGGGTGTCAGATAGGTAGGATGGTGCTGTGTGGTTGATGCATTGAGGATTTTGAAAGCGATCCTATCCTTGACTGGGAGCCAGTGGACCGTCTTCCTAGCTAGGGTAATGTGCTCTCTTTTTGGTATGCTGAGTGCTGCTCTGAGAGCGTTGTTTTGAGTGGTTTGGAGCCTTGATAGGTTATTCTTGGAGGTGCCGGCTAGTTTGCAGTAATCCAGTTTAGCTCCTATGGTGGCTCTAGCGATGGACATGCAGTTATTTTTTATCTTTTGTTAGGAAAGGTTTTATTGCGTTGATGAGTTTAGTGCTTAACGCCGAAGCCGAGACTATTGCGCTAACTTGTTTATCCATGGATAGGGTGGCGTCTATGTGAACTCCTAGTGGTTTGACTGAGGATAGGACTGGGATGATGCAGTTGTCCATGTTGAAGTTAGTGTATAGTGGGTTGAGGTTGGATAGGGTGTGTTTCTGACCTAGGATGAGGATTTCCGTTTTATCCCCATTCAAGCAAAGGCCGTTAGTAGCCATCCAAGCTTGTATGGTGGAGTAGATTAGTTGAAGGGAGGTGGAGTCTTGATGATAGTTTCCTGTCAAGGGAAGGAGTATCTGCGTGTCGTCGGGTTGTTGTTCGTGTAGGTGATCCCCATAGCGTCCAGCTTGTCGAATAGAGGCTTGGTAAAAAGGTTATATAGCGTAGGGGCCGTGCAAGAACCTTGTGGAACCCCACAGTGAATGATGGATGGTGCTGCATGAGCTGTGTTGGAGAACACTTTCATAGCTCTGCCTTGTAAGAAGGAGGTTATCCATGATGCAGCGTCCTTGGAGAAGTGTGCTGCATGTGTTAAGTGGCTGGTAAGTGTGTTGTGCAGGGCAGGTTTCTAATCCATGTCTGAACAGTTGGGGCAGATCTCGCTTTCCAATTCCTTAGGATGTTGCGTTTTGCGTCTACAGAGGCCACATTAAATAATCTTTGTGTCTTAATAGGTAATTCACCCAACAGATATTTCAATGGGGTCGGCGGAATGTGCATATCTAGTATAGCATTAAGAGTGTCTGCCACTTCCACCCACAACTTGAGAATGGGTGGGCAGGCCCAGTACAAGTGGAATGAGTCAGCCTCCGTAGCCTGACACTTTGGACAGCAGGCCGGTTCATTCTGGTTGAATTTCGCCATTTTCTTTGGCATAAAGTAGAGGTGATTCCGGACTTTAAATTGTATTAATCTCAGGTTCGCATTGTGGGAAATTGCTTTCGTGAGTTGGCAGTAGAGGACCATTGTGTATCATCTAGTGCCGTACCCAGATCTCTTTCCCATGGCGCTTTCATGCCATTCTCCGAGGGGGAATGGGACTGTGTAGTTTTACATAATGTAGAAGTGCCCCACATAATCCCGTTCGAGGGCATAATGGCAGTCATGAACAGGCGAGACTCAGGCTCAGAGGGAAAGGAGGGCCACCGGTGTCTGAATGGTGTCTGAATGCTGCTTTCATCCGATGATATTGTAGTGCAATGAAGGGCCCATGACCCATTTTAGCCTGGACCTCCCCCAGTGTCACAAATGTACCATTGGAGAACATGTCTCCCATAGTCAGTTGCTTCTCGGGGTCCCATGTTCTTTGTAGTGTTGTGTCATAGTGTTGCTTCACAGCTCTTTGGTGGGTCACAGAGTGGCAGATGAATACATGTAAGCTGCGCACAAGATGCTGTAGACCCCATAAAAACAATAGTTTGACTTTTGTATGGGCTTTGGGAAGCACACTTTACTTATAAAGTAAACTGCTTTTCTTTATTTACACTCTGTATCAAAGCCAGTTCATATAATATTGGTATATGTTTTCATATCAAATTTGATATAAAATATTTTTGATAATATTTTCAGGGAAGTTTATATAAAAAATGCAAATTGATATTTCATATAAAATATTAATTTTTATACCCAAACATATATTTTTATATTGATTTTTATATACAATTTTATATAAAAAAGATATCAAAATTGTTTGATATAATTTTCCACTTCCTATAATGTTCCTATACAAATTATTGGGTTTCAATAAAATTGCTATCAAAAACGTTGGGGGGGGGAGCATATCAATTTGTATATCTGCTTCCTATCACCCCAGGGCAGAACCCCTCTGTAACGTCATCAACGTGTCACTCTGCAAAACCCTAGATTCACAGTCCCTGTCTTCAGAGCTCACTTCGCTCTAGGCGCTCAACCAAGCAACATTGTTAAGCGTTGCTACCATCTTTATATAGATTTTATATAAAGTGTTTATTCACTTTATATCAAAACTGATATAAATTAGAAAACACTTTATATCTAATATATATTGGATATAAAATCAATATCAAACATTTTTTATATCATTTTTATATCAAATTTATATTAAGTTTATATCAAAGCACATCAAATGGGGGACAAACTAAGACCGGAAGCAGGGTGCGTGATCACCTCTCAAAATGTTGACTTGTGAAAAAAGGGGCCTCTTCTACTACTATTGTAGGGTTGGCTTGAAATATTTTAGCTATGTACACATTGTGTCCCAAACATGCCATTTTCTGAAAACACTTGATGTCTTAATTACAAATTTATTTTGTCCCAAAAATAAGTTTCTGAAAAATACTATAGTTTTCACCCCAAATACCAACATTTGCTCTCTTTGAAATAAACTCATGTTTTGTCTCCAAAGATAAGCTTGTAATTTTCTGAAAATACAGTAATATTGTCCTTGAATATCAGCCTGTCATTTTTGTTACGTACCATGATTTACTACTCTCTGAGAGAGACAGGTTCTCACTTCGATTCCCCTATGCCAAATCATATGTAAGTGATTGTCTGTAATGTATATGTTAAGACTCCTTTGCACATCCACAGCATCCTATGATAAGATGCAATCATCCTGTGTCCAGTTACAACCTCCTATATAGCCTATTTCCCCAATAATAATACGATTATGCTCTTATGCCCATGGAATACCCTGCATGACCCAGGACTACTTCAGTATCCAAAGACTGCCCCCTATGCCCAAGCATGTCCTTAATGCCAAGGGTTAGCTTCATATGCCAAAATTCAACCTCACACTCCAATGACTGTCTCAAATGCCAAGGTCCGCATATATATTCCCATTCTCTATCATCAGATTCAGCCTCTTGTGCCATGGGACTGCCCCAATGCCTGTGTTCATCCTAATATATTGTGAGGAGGTCTTGTGTGGCAGGGTGGTCATCAGGACTGGGGTGGCCCTGAGGGCCATGTGCCGCCACCCACTCCCTGACTCCCGAAGATCCATAGCACATCACCAGCCTAGGAGTTGCCTCTAGTGACATAACCCCAAATATTTCAAAGTAAAAGACAACCGCCTAGACTCTCAAGCAGGCTAAACTCCCATTCGTCAGCCAGGGAGGGGAGAGGACCAAAGGTCTTGTATGCATGTATCTGGGAAGCAACAGTGCATTGTAAGAAGCAAGTGGACATGGGAGTCCCCAGACCTGAACAGAACAGTGCTATCAGGATCCCCCACCCCACAAAAGAATGTAACATTAATCATGACTGATTTACTGTACAGACCAGTAGACAGATCCTTTGAATCTGCTTGCAAAGAATCTGCAGTCAGCTGTCAGCACGAATAATAAGCATGTTTACATTGTGAATGATGAATTATTTCCAGACGTTACAAGCCTTTGCCAAAAACACATCCACTAGACAGAAGCCACGAAACCCTACAAAGGGACTGTCACAGAGTTCAACAAACTGCACCAAAGAAGCGTCAAGCAGAAGGCCGAGTTTGCGCAGGCAGAATTAAGAGCCAGATCTACTGGTGCTGATTGGAACCAGTGTGAAGCACGCCAGTAGAACGACCCTCACCATCTCTAAGTGAGGAACGGTTACACTTGGTAATGAATGTGAATTGCTGCATAGCAAGTGTCATCTCAGATGGCAGAACCACTAAATGTGTGCATGGAAATTCATTGCAGTTTGGTGGTGAGTTAGTAGATCGATTTTGAGTGGAACAATCCTCAAGCTTGAATGCCAGCTTAAGTCAACTCACAATTCTTGATTCACTCAGGGAGGTGTCAGAGTTGGGAGTTGAAAGCTTGTACAAAGGGGGAGATTGTGTAGGAGAAGAAAGTGGTAGAGGAGGAGAGAGGAAGAGGAGAGATATTGCTACAAAGAGGAAAAAGTCAAATTATCAGGAAACAGTGGTATGAAGACAAGGAGAGGTGCAGAGAAATCAGAGAGAAGTGGAGAGGTAAACATCGAGGAGGTTGAAGAGAGCAAGGGAAGACCAAAAGGAGAAAGGAAATGGTAGAAAGAATGAGGAGAAATCAGGAAGCGGTTGTTTTGCAGAAAACATCCTTCCCTGTTTTTCCCTTCCTCTACCACCATCTTTTATGTGCACTAGGAAGGGTGTCGGTTCCAGGTCACCTGATTGATAACATGTGAAAACTACAGCTACCAGAATCCCTAGGGACTATAAGAGCTCCTAATTGGATTCACCTGCCTACCAGCACAGCCTCCCTGATGATTGTTTGTGACAGAAAAGTGCTTAGAGGAGAACAAAAACAGAGCATCTGAACAGCAGATGGGATCCAACCCTGTTAATACTTTTTCAATGTTTTGGGATGGAACCCTGTTAATACTTATTAAATTCTTTTTGGGATCTAACCCAGTTACTTTTTGTATCAGGTCTAATTTGACTGGTAACTGGAGTGCGCTCCTCGCCATCCCCCTTTTTTTCTTACCATCTTTTATGGTGGCTGCATTCTTGGACTCCTTTAATGCTCATACCAGCAACAGGAGGCAGGTCTACTTCTCTGATCTCCACCCCCACATTCGTGACAGGAAACACGTGTAACATGCCAGTACAGTTTAGAGCGTGCGCTCTTATTTCACTGCAGCCTCAGACTGCGGTAGGACGTTTTCCTGTACACTGTCCTACATAACCTCCCTGTTTCTTTTTGATGTATGTATGTAGGTCGTGAGTATATGCGAATGGCTGGACTGTGCAAATGTAGCAGCGCCTCTAGGTTACCCAGCAGAGAACCATATCCGGATAAAGTACCAATTCTGGCCTAGATATTTGTAAATATGTTAAAGAATAAATGTGTAGTCATAAAATGTGTCTTTTTTGGCCTTGATAGTAGGTGCTGACAATGGGACCGTGAGTCTGTAAAAATTGTTTGCTTTCTTTTGTCCTCTGTCGGTTTCATTGGGTCAGGTTCACTTCTGTGCACTAATTTAAGCAATTTGCTATTTTCCATCTCAGTATGAGTCTTTTTTATGGCATAGTGTTTGATGTAGTTGAGAGCCGTACAAAACATGTCGTGCTTTATTAACATTTCTGCATGCATAAAGGGATCGTGGAGCTGGTTCTTTTTCGAGAGCCCGAGCAACAAATTTGTTTGTGTTAAATATGTGTGAGAGAGCAGCGCCCCACTGTTTGCAATGTCTGTCAGCACCTGCAAAGACAGACCACTGCTGGGCCAAGTTCCTGATTGTCAAATGCAAGCCCTGCTATATATGTATGGCTCCCTTACAAATGAAACCAGGGAATGCGTGGCTGTGGGCATATTCCATTAGCCATTAATCACATACAATGATGTAGAAAATGCAAATATTAATTACTGCTCAGTTACTGACAAATGGAGAAAGTGCAATTCTAGGAGCGTCCAATTTTTTTAAAATGAGGCCTACCTTTTTCAATTAGTTTAGCGATAATGAATATTATGCAGTGTTCCTGGCAGTAATTAATATGCGTACAGCCAGTGCTAAGGTGAACATTCACTGTATGTCGCGGATGGGCGGCATACATGACATTGGGGACTTCTCACTTCTATGCAGTGGTCGAATTGTAGGAAAAGAAGTAGTGGAACTATGTTCACTACTGGCCTGACACCGCTCCCCCGAAACCCCAACGCACAATACAAACCCCCAAACACAAGCGACTGCAGTGCACTGAAAGTGCAAGTTTCAACTTCTTCCTACACTTATTTTAAAACTAAACCATTCTGGAACGGTTTCTTTTTCAAATAAAAGTATAAGAGCAGTAACAATTAAAAAAAGTAGAGGAGCCACCGGTCGCAACCGCTCAAGCCCACTTCGACCCTGGTTCTCTGCCAAGAAAGGTGCTGTCTCCCCACCGGAGACGAGAAAGAGAGGGGCATCCCGTAGTGAAGCCCTTCTCCAAGGCTTTAATAGAAACCCTTGAAGGCTCTTCTTGAGGCCATCTGTGACAAAGGTTTGTCAGGAAGGATCCTCTTCTGTGTAGGATTAAGAAGAATAAAAGTAGCTGAGTATGTGAGGTAGTATGAAGTGAATGTGACGCAGCCATACCGAAAATGTCTTCCACGTGGCAAGCCTGGACTATAGCATGTGATGTTTCTCTTTAACCAACTGTCAAATATAAGGGGTATGGCTCACATCTTAGTACATACTCCAGATGTTGGGACACCTATTTGTAAACTGTTTCATTTTAGGTTTGAAAATAAAAAAAAATCTGATTTTATTTTAATTGTGTAAGACAAAGCGGTAACTAATTAAATAGCATTGTCTGTTTTAATGAATGCCCCAACTCATGGTATGATAGACGATTATGAGTATGCATGCATTCTGAAAAGCGGTAAATTAGAAACAGACAAGGATCCAGCATGTATGTACTATTCTTAATTAATTTGTGCCTATTTATTTCATTTTGGTTGTGTTTATACATAGGGTCATGACTTGTATGCGTTAATTAAATACAGAAAGTGAATAGCAAGAATCCAGGCAGTAGCAAAGTGTTGTTTTATGGACGATTTTCTCTTGGAAACCTGAAAAATATCAATTTGAATGTGCAGATGAGCACTATATCGTGGAGGGTAGCACAAGTGCAACAGGCTTGCCTTGGAAACAAGACGATGCTGTGCATGATGGGTTCGATATACCCTGGTCCGGTCGACTCAGACTTTCCGCTTAGGTAGATACGTTGAGTACCACATTGTGGGTAACAATGTTGTTACATCAGTCACTAAGCACTCTAAAACTGGATATCTTGTGCTAGTGGAACTCCATAAAACACCAGAGTTATTATGTTTTGTCTCTGTTCCCCTTTTGTATTGTTTATATGTTTTGTTCTAACCCAAAATAAACAGTTTTAATCATTAAAATAATCAAAATTCAGATCTGTACAGCTTTGCATACCAATTATGTTCTCCGTACTCTTGTAGCACAGCTCCGAATGCTCTACGTCATAATTTATTTATTTATATCGTGCACAATGGACCCGGAGGCATGATGGCGCACAAAGACAAACAACAGAAAGATATAGAACATGAAACATAAAAGGGAGGGCAGGAACATAATGGGAACAGGTGAGGATATCATTGGTTTAGTCTATTGAAAAATCACCTAATTTCCTGCCTGACACTTAATCCAAAAAATGCTCCAATGCTGGTGGGCGTTTAAACACCCTAAACTGCATCACCTGGTGTCCTAGGAGGCTAAATGGAGTGCCGCTCCGATTCAGCATCTGGTGAAACTCCCCTTTAGATACCACTTACTTTTGAATGTAGCACAACATACTTATGTTAATGGGATTTATACTGTGCACTGTTGCCATTTGCATGGTGGATCTGAACCAAAGGGGTATAGGTTAATAGGTTGGAGGGAAATGCAAGGTGTAGCCTGTCCGCATACATGGCTGTTTCTAGGTATTATTTGTTCAGAGCATAGAGACGTGTTGTCACCAGAGGGAAGCCTTGTGTGCCATGGCAATAGGGTGCATCACCCGTGGTGTGGTATGTATGGTAGCTGTCAAGATGCATTGTCTTGTTTGAAGTCTGATGAAGGGATCCTTAAGTTTATGTGTGTGGGTGGCATAGCTGGCCTGCATATAGTGCATTTGAGCATAGGAGATGAGGAGAGCAGTTTAGAGCGTCCACCTAATGGATCCATAGCACATCTTGGTGGAGCTGCCCTCTCCTGTCAGTGGAGATACCCCCTCTGCCATCCTCCAGTTGACACTAACTCTGATATTGTGTGGTGTGCAGCAACAGGTTCTGTATGAGCATTGGAACATAGAAAGGAGCATGCAGTAAGTGGGAAACCAGGGGTCCTCCAGCAGTTTATCCAAGGTAGACCGTGATTGGCATTGATTAACATGTAAGGTGTGAAGTCGGAATTCTAGAGCATTAAGAAATTCTGCATGCTGCGAATTGTGGGTGCAGTATGCAACAGACCTTCAACGAGTATCACTTTTTCCCCCATTTTAGTGTTATCTCATTTACAGCTATGTAATCAATACACAGTGTGCAGAGGCAGTTGTAATAATAATGGGAAGACTGAATGGTACATTCCTTTTTTGCAACTGGAAATGTTATTTAACACTTCAAAGTCTTTATTATTATATATTTGTATTGTGCAAACCTAGCTCAGAAGCAATGCAATGCTGTACAGTCCATATAAGAAATCATTGGTAGTGCAAACTTAACAATTCATCAATGAAACAGTAACAATTATCAATTTATTGATTGGGATGTGAGCAGGATATCTGGATTCTAGGTTGCACCAAGGTGTTGTTGGAAGAGCCAGGTCTTCAGTTCGTTCCTAAACTGAAGCAGACTTGAGCAGTCTGCGTTGCCACTGGGATGGAGTTCCAGAGGACTGGAGAGTAGCATGAAAAGGACGGTTTCCTATTTTGTTTGCTTGCAAGCCAGTCTAGTTTCCAGTCTGCTGATGGTCTTCCTGCGAGATGTCTGTGCTCTGCCTGATCTTTTTAGTTTGGTAGTCAGGTAAGCTAGCGTACTGGCGGTGCTTGTTTTGTAGGTGAGGCACACGGCTTTGAACTAGATCCTAGTTGGGTTGGGGAGCCAATATAATAAGAAAAGCCGAGGTGATGTGGTCAACGTTTCTAGAGGGGGTTATGATACGAGGAGGGTATTACCCCCATTAATAAGTGAGATTGGAAGCCACCACTTTTCAGAAGTCCTGGATGGGAGCAACGGCTTGATCTTTTGGAGTAGTGGGATCTGATACAAATGCTGTTATGGCCTTTTTTGCGAAGTGTTGTTGGAAGGATAAATTGCTATCCACAATGAAGCCTAGGGATTTTCCTTAGTGGATGATTTGAGGGTTGAGCACATCCAAGTGCATTTTGTCCCACCGTTTTAGAGTGTGTTCCATATTAGAGCTTTAAGGACAGAACTTGTATGTTTTTCAAGAATGGCAGCCAGGAGGATGTATGAGATGTCTTTGGGCGAGAAGGGAGAGAAGTTGGTCCATGGTTGAAGATACAATGAGGGGGGTCAGAGGATTTGGAACCCCCAATATGAGGCCTGATAGTATTGATCTTACTGATGAAGAATGAATTAATGGCTTCACAATTCTCTGGGGATTCTGGTACCTCTGGACCTGCTGTGGGGTTCAAGCAGTGTTTGTTTCTTTCACAGGCCACAGTAAGGGTGGTGGTGTAATAAGCAACCTTGTCTTCTGATATCCCGCTGTTTGGAGCATAATGTGTAGAGGGATATAAGATCCACTGGACTGTGGGTTTTGCAACATCATTTCTCAAATGGACTGTTAATAGAGAGCTCTTATGTAACAGGGGGCAGATCGTTTGGTCCTAGCACTGCCACACTTTTCAGCTATTAGCAAACTATTTTGAGGTTTGACTAAAGGTTTCTAATAGTGAGGTGACGTTCCTAGAGGTTGGGAAGTTGCAGAAATGGTTATCCAAGGTCTCCACTGGAAAGCTTTCGAAGGAACGTCTTGCCACCATGGGGTGTTTATCCTGACACTTGTGTTTGTTTTTTATTTCATGCCTCAGTGAGTGCCTATAACCTACTACATGGATAACACAACTCCAGGATCGAAATCTATTCATCGGTCAAATGGCCTATGAAAAATTACCGTTTCAGAGCCCTTTTTGCCGAAAACATTTCTGAAATACTCTTACTTTGAAGATAACTTATTCCATCGGGCTGCAAATTGCGATATTTGTGAACCACTCCACACTGTTCTTGACAAATAACAGTGAATTACTTACTATAGAGCCTTCTCAATCTACACATAACATATCAGAAAAGAGTGATGTAGCTATGAAGTACCAGTGCAAGCTATCTGTAATTGGTAGACAAGTCAATTGAATTCCATTTTTGTGTGGAATTGGTCTGAAAGTTAACTTGGAACCATCTACTGATCCAATCGATTCTGCGTGTGCCTTCAGGACTTTAGGGGTTTCTATCAGTGTCTTGTATGTTTAAGATGTTGCCTGCTGCTACAGCATTTCTAGAAATGCCCATCAAAAAAAGAACTTGGGTGGGCAATGATTACATTACTTACCCTTCTGGCCATTGTATGTTTTTTGGATTAATTCTGTTCTGGAACCTTTATGCCTGTGTTCCAATTTCCATTTTTAAACATTAAGTGCTTGGGGGAAATCCTTTTTCTTTTTTTTTTTTAACAAAAACGTTATTTTCTTGATGGTTACAGCATGTTACAGAGTAAATCAAATAAGAAACATCTCGTAATTTGGTGCACAAGTTCAGACGCTTCATATCGTTCACATTATTACATCTTTCAGAGCACAGGGTCCTCCCTCTCTGTCCGGGATGAACCTTGTTTTTCCGCTAAGTAGCAGCAAAATGGGCCCATACGTCTTTGGGTCTGTTTGTGGGCGAGACAGTCGTGATGTAGCCCTCTTCACATTCATTGACATATTAATTTATTTATTTATTCGCATTTGTTGAGCGCACAGCAGACCGAAGGCATTGTGGCGCTAGTTACAGTGTTTCTTAAACTTAGTTACATATAATTGGTGCCCGTGGTTACATTGGGCAATGATTATGCTTTACTCACATGTACATATTGAGCACGAGAGAGGTCAGGTGCACATGTTAATTGAAGAGGGCAGTTCTGAATTGTTTACGGAAGGAGAGGAGAGATGTTTCCGCTCTGAGGTTGGTGGGCAGCGCGTTCCAAAGCTTTGGTGCAAGGTAGGGGAAACCTATACCTCCAGCCTTGGATCTATTGATGCGTGGTATGGTGAGACGGTTGGTGTATGTAGATCTGATTGGTCTTGTTGATTGAGATCTATACAGGGTGTCAGATAGGTAGGATGGTGCTGTGTGGTTGATGCATTGAGGATTTTGAAAGCGATCCTATCCTTGACTGGGAGCCAGTGGACCGTCTTCCTAGCTAGGGTAATGTGCTCTCTTTTTGGTATGCTGAGTGCTGCTCTGAGAGCGTTGTTTTGAGTGGTTTGGAGCCTTGATAGGTTATTCTTGGAGGTGCCGGCTAGTTTGCAGTAATCCAGTTTAGCTCCTATGGTGGCTCTAGCGATGGACATGCAGTTATTTTTTATCTTTTGTTAGGAAAGGTTTTATTGCGTTGATGAGTTTAGTGCTTAACGCCGAAGCCGAGACTATTGCGCTAACTTGTTTATCCATGGATAGGGTGGCGTCTATGTGAACTCCTAGTGGTTTGACTGAGGATAGGACTGGGATGATGCAGTTGTCCATGTTGAAGTTAGTGTATAGTGGGTTGAGGTTGGATAGGGTGTGTTTCTGACCTAGGATGAGGATTTCCGTTTTATCCCCATTCAAGCAAAGGCCGTTAGTAGCCATCCAAGCTTGTATGGTGGAGTAGATTAGTTGAAGGGAGGTGGAGTCTTGATGATAGTTTCCTGTCAAGGGAAGGAGTATCTGCGTGTCGTCGGGTTGTTGTTCGTGTAGGTGATCCCCATAGCGTCCAGCTTGTCGAATAGAGGCTTGGTAAAAAGGTTATATAGCGTAGGGGCCGTGCAAGAACCTTGTGGAACCCCACAGTGAATGATGGATGGTGCTGCATGAGCTGTGTTGGAGAACACTTTCATAGCTCTGCCTTGTAAGAAGGAGGTTATCCATGATGCAGCGTCCTTGGAGAAGTGTGCTGCATGTGTTAAGTGGCTGGTAAGTGTGTTGTGCAGGGCAGGTTTCTAATCCATGTCTGAACAGTTGGGGCAGATCTCGCTTTCCAATTCCTCAGGATGTTGCGTTTTGCGTCTACAGAGGCCACATTAAATAATCTTTGTGTCTTAATAGGTAATTCACCCAACAGATATTTCAATGGGGTCGGCGGTATGTGCATATCTAGTATAGCATTAAGAGTGTCTGCCACTTCCACCCACAACTGGAGAATGGGTGGGCAGGCCCAGTACAAGTGGAATGAGTCAGCCTCCGTAGCCTGACACTTTGGACAGCAGGCCGGTTCATTCTGGTTGAATTTCGCCATTTTCTTTGGCATAAAGTAGAGGTGATTCCGGACTTTAAATTGTATTAATCTCAGGTTCGCATTGTGGGAAATTGCTTTCGTGAGTTGGCAGTAGAGGACCATTGTGTATCATCTAGTGCCGTACCCAGATCTCTTTCCCATGGCGCTTTCATGCCATTCTCCGAGGGGGAATGGGACTGTGTAGTTTTACATAACGTAGAAGTGCCCCACATAATCCCGTTCGAGGGCATAATGGCAGTCATGAACAGGCGAGACTCAGGCTCAGAGGGAAAGAAGGGCCACCGGTGTCTGAATGGTGTCTGAATGCTGCTTTCATCCGATGATATTGTAGTGCAATGAAGGGCCCATGACCCATTTTAGCCTGGACCTCCCCCAGTGTCACAAATGTACCATTGGAGAACATGTCTCCCATAGTCAGTTGCTTCTCGGGGTCCCATGTTCTTTGTAGTGTTGTGTCATAGTGTTGCTTCACAGCTCTTTGGTGGGTCACAGAGTGGCAGATGAATACATGTAAGCTGCGCACAAGATGCTGTAGACCCCATAAAAACAATAGTTTGACTTTTGTATGGGCTTTGGGAAGCACACTTTACTTATAAAGTAAACTGCTTTTCTTTATTTACACTCTGTATCAAAGCCAGTTCATATAATATTGGTATATGTTTTCATATCAAATTTGATATAAAATATTTTTGATAATATTTTCAGGGAAGTTTATATAAAAAATGCAAATTGATATTTCATATAAAATATTAATTTTTATACCCAAACATATATTTTTATATTGATTTTTATATACAATTTTATATAAAAAAGATATCAAAATTGTTTGATATAATTTTCCACTTCCTATAATGTTCCTATACAAATTATTGGGTTTCAATAAAATTGCTATCAAAAACGTTGGGGGGGGGGGAGCATATCAATTTGTATATCTGCTTCCTATCACCCCAGGGCAGAACCCCTCTGTAACGTCATCAACGTGTCACTCTGCAAAACCCTAGATTCACAGTCCCTGTCTTCAGAGCTCACTTCGCTCTAGGCGCTCAACCAAGCAACATTGTTAAGCGTTGCTACCATATTTATATAGATTTTATATAAAGTGTTTATTCACTTTATATCAAAACTGATATAAATTAGAAAACACTTTATATCTAATATATATTGGATATAAAATCAATATCAAACATTTTTTATATCATTTTTATATCAAATTTATATTAAGTTTATATCAAAGCACATCAAATGGGGGACAAACTAAGACCGGAAGCAGGGTGCGTGATCACCTCTCAAAATGTTGACTTGTGAAAAAAGGGGCCTCTTCTACTACTATTGTAGGGTTGGCTTGAAATATTTTAGCTATGTACACATTGTGTCCCAAACATGCCATTTTCTGAAAACACTTGATGTCTTAATTACAAATTTATTTTGTCCCAAAAATAAGTTTCTGAAAAATACTATAGTTTTCACCCCAAATACCAACATTTGCTCTCTTTGAAATAAACTCATGTTTTGTCTCCAAAGATAAGCTTGTAATTTTCTGAAAATACAGTAATATTGTCCTTGAATATCAGCCTGTCATTTTTGTTACGTACCATGATTTACTACTCTCTGAGAGAGACAGGTTCTCACTTCGATTCCCCTATGCCAAATCATATGTAAGTGATTGTCTGTAATGTATATGTTAAGACTCCTTTGCACATCCACAGCATCCTATGATAAGATGCAATCATCCTGTGTCCAGTTACAACCTCCTATATAGCCTATTTCCCCAATAATAATACGATTATGCTCTTATGCCCATGGAATACCCTGCATGACCCAGGACTACTTCAGTATCCAAAGACTGCCCCCTATGCCCAAGCATGTCCTTAATGCCAAGGGTTAGCTTCATATGCCAAAATTCAACCTCACACTCCAATGACTGTCTCAAATGCCAAGGTCCGCATATATATTCCCATTCTCTATCATCAGATTCAGCCTCTTGTGCCATGGGACTGCCCCAATGCCTGTGTTCATCCTAATATATTGTGAGGAGGTCTTGTGTGGCAGGGTGGTCATCAGGACTGGGGTGGCCCTGAGGGCCATGTGCCGCCACCCACTCCCTGACTCCCGAAGATCCATAGCACATCACCAGCCTAGGAGTTGCCTCTAGTGACATAACCCCAAATATTTCAAAGTAAAAGACAACCGCCTAGACTCTCAAGCAGGCTAAACTCCCATTCGTCAGCCAGGGAGGGGAGAGGACCAAAGGTCTTGTATGCATGTATCTGGGAAGCAACAGTGCATTGTAAGAAGCAAGTGGACATGGGAGTCCCCAGACCTGAACAGAACAGTGCTATCAGGATCCCCCACCCCACAAAAGAATGTAACATTAATCATGACTGATTTACTGTACAGACCAGTAGACAGATCCTTTGAATCTGCTTGCAAAGAATCTGCAGTCAGCTGTCAGCACGAATAATAAGCATGTTTACATTGTGAATGATGAATTATTTCCAGACGTTACAAGCCTTTGCCAAAAACACATCCACTAGACAGAAGCCACGAAACCCTACAAAGGGACTGTCACAGAGTTCAACAAACTGCACCAAAGAAGCGTCAAGCAGAAGGCCGAGTTTGCGCAGGCAGAATTAAGAGCCAGATCTACTGGTGCTGATTGGAACCAGTGTGAAGCACGCCAGTAGAACGACCCTCACCATCTCTAAGTGAGGAACGGTTACACTTGGTAATGAATGTGAATTGCTGCATAGCAAGTGTCATCTCAGATGGCAGAACCACTAAATTTGTGCATGGAAATTCATTGCAGTTTGGTGGTGAGTTAGTAGATCGATTTTGAGTGGAACAATCCTCAAGCTTGAATGCCAGCTTAAGTCAACTCACAATTCTTGATTCACTCAGGGAGGTGTCAGAGTTGGGAGTTGAAAGCTTGTACAAAGGGGGAGATTGTGTAGGAGAAGAAAGTGGTAGAGGAGGAGAGAGGAAGAGGAGAGATATTGCTACAAAGAGGAAAAAGTCAAATTATCAGGAAACAGTGGTATGAAGACAAGGAGAGGTGCAGAGAAATCAGAGAGAAGTGGAGAGGTAAACATCGAGGAGGTTGAAGAGAGCAAGGGAAGACCAAAAGGAGAAAGGAAATGGTAGAAAGAATGAGGAGAAATCAGGAAGCGGTTGTTTTGCAGAAAACATCCTTCCCTGTTTTTCCCTTCCTCTACCACCATCTTTTATGTGCACTAGGAAGGGTGTCGGTTCCAGGTCACCTGATTGATAACATGTGAAAACTACAGCTACCAGAATCCCTAGGGACTATAAGAGCTCCTAATTGGATTCACCTGCCTACCAGCACAGCCTCCCTGATGATTGTTTGTGACAGAAAAGTGCTTAGAGGAGAACAAAAACAGAGCATCTGAACAGCAGATGGGATCCAACCCTGTTAATACTTTTTCAATGTTTTGGGATGGAACCCTGTTAATACTTATTAAATTCTTTTTGGGATCTAACCCAGTTACTTTTTGTATCAGGTCTAATTTGACTGGTAACTGGAGTGCGCTCCTCGCCACCCCCCTTTTTTTCTTACCATCTTTTATGGTGGCTGCATTCTTGGACTCCTTTAATGCTCATACCAGCAACAGGAGGCAGGTCTACTTCTCTGATCTCCACCCCCACATTCGTGACAGGAAACACGTGTAACATGCCAGTACAGTTTAGAGCGTGCGCTCTTATTTCACTGCAGCCTCAGACTGCGGTAGAACGTTTTCCTGTACACTGTCCTACATAACCTCCCTGTTTCTTTTTAATGTATGTATGTAGGTCGTGAGTATATGCGAATGGCTGGACTGTGCAAATGTAGCAGCGCCTCTAGGTTACCCAGCAGAGAACCATATCCGGATAAAGTACCAATTCTGGCCTAGATATTTGTAAATATGTTAAAGAATAAATGTGTAGTCATAAAATGTGTTTTTTTTGGCCTTGATAGTAGGTGCTGACAATGGGACCGTGAGTCTGTAAAAATTGTTTGCTTTCTTTTGTCCTCTGTCGGTTTCATTGGGTCAGGTTCACTTCTGTGCACTAATTTAAGCAATTTGCTATTTTCCATCTCAGTATGAGTCTTTTTTATGGCATAGTGTTTGATGTAGTTGAGAGCCGTACAAAACATGTCGTGCTTTATTAACATTTCTGCATGCATAAAGGGATCGTGGAGCTGCTTCTTTTTCGAGAGCCCGAGCAACAAATTTGTTTGTGTTAAATATGTGTGAGAGAGCAGCGCCCCACTGTTTGCAATGTCTGTCACCACCTGCAAAGACAGACCACTGCTGGGCCAAGTTCCTGATTGTCAAATGCAAGCCCTGCTATATATGTATGGCTCCCTTACAAATGAAACCAGGGAATGCGTGGCTGTGGGCATATTCCATTAGCCATTAATCACATACACTGATGTAGAAAATGCAAATATTAATTACTGCTCCGTTACTGACAAATGAAGAAAGTGCAATTCTAGGAGCGTCCAATTTTTTTAAAATGAGGCCTACCTTTTTCAATTAGTTTAGCGATGATGCATATTATGCAGTGTTCCTGGCAGTAATTAATATGCGTACAGCCAGTGCCAAGGTGAACATTCACTTTATGTCGCGGATGGGCGGCATACATGACATTGGGGACTTCTCACTTCTATGCAGTGGTCGAATTGTAGGAAAAGAAGTAGTGGAACTATGTTCACTACTGGCCTGACACCGCTCCCCCGAAACCCCAACGCACAATACAAACCCTCAAACACAAGCGACTGCAGTGCACTGAAAGTGCAAGTTTCAACTTCTTCCTACACTTATTTTAAAACTAAACCATTCTGGAACGGTTTCTTTTTCAAATAAAAGTATAAGAGCAGTAACAATTAAAAAAAGTAGAGGAGCCACCGGTCGCAACCGCTCAAGCCCACTTCGACCCTGGTTCTCTGCCAAGAAAGGTGCTGTCTCCCCACCGGAGACGAGAAAGAGAGGGGCATCCCGTAGTGAAGCCCTTCTCCAAGGCTTTAATAGAAACCCTTAAAGGCTCTTCTTGAGGCCATCTGTGACAAAGGTTTGTCAGGAAGGATCCTCTTCTGTGTAGGATTAAGAAGAATAAAAGTAGCTGAGTATGTGAGGTAGTATAAAGTGAATGTGACGCAGCCATACCGAAAATGTCTTCCACGTGGCAAGCCTGGACTATAGCATGTGATGTTTCTCTTTAACCAACTGTCAAATATAAGGGGTATGGCTCACATCTTAGTACATACTCCAGATGTTGGGACACCTATTTGTAAACTGTTTGATTTTAGGTTTGAAAATAAAAAAAAAATCTGATTTTATTTTAATTGTGTAAGACAAAGCGGTAACTAATTAAATAGCATTGTCTGTTTTAATGAATGCCCCAACTCATGGTATGATAGACGATTATGAGTATGCATGCATTCTGAAAAGATGTAAATTAGAAACAGACAAGGATCCAGCATGTATGTACTATTCTTAATTAATTTGTGCCTTTTTATTTCATTTCGGTTGTGTTTATACATAGGGCCATGACTTGTATGCGTTAATTAAATACAGAAAGTGAATAGCAAGAATCCAGGCAGTAGCAAAGTGTTGTTTTATGGACGATTTTCTCTTGGAAACCTGAAAAATATCACTTTGAATGTGCAGATGAGCACTATATCGTGGAGGGTAGCACAAGTGCAACAGGCTTGCCTTGGAAACAAGACGATGCTGTGCATGATGGGTTCGATATACCCTGGTCCGGTCGACTCAGTCTTTCCGCTTAGGTAGATACGTTGAGTACCACATTGTGGGTAACAATGTTGTTACATCAGTCACTAAGCACTCTAAAACTGGATATCTTGTGCTAGTGGAACTCCATAAAACACCAGAGTCATTAAGTTTTGTCTCTGTTCCCCTTTTGTATTGTTTATATGTTTTGTTCTAACCCAAAATAAACAGTTTTAATCATTAAAATAATCAAAATTCAGATCTGTACAGCTTTGCATACCAATTATGTTCTCCGTACTCTTGTAGCACAGCTCCGAATGCTCTAAGTCATAATTTATTTATTTATATCGTGCACAATGAACCCGGAGGCATGATGGCGCACACAGACAAACAACAGAAAGATATAGAACATGAAACATAAAAGGGAGGGTAGGAACATAATGGGAACAGGTGAGGATATCATTGGTTTAGTCTATTGAAAAATCACCTAATTTCCTGCCTGACACTTAATCCAAAAAATGCTTCAATGCTGGTGGGCGTTTAAACACCCTAAAGTGCATCACCTGGTGTCCTAGGAGGCTAAATGGAGTGCCGCTCCGATTCAGCATCTGGTGAAACTCCCCTTTAGATACCACTTACTTTTGAATGTAGCACAACATACTTATGTTAATGGGATTTATACTGTGCACTGTTGCCAGTTGCATGGTGGATCTGAAACAAAGGGGTATGGGTTAATAGGTTGGAGGGAAATGCAAGGTGTAGCCTGTCTGTTGTGTTGATGCTGAGCTCTGCATATTATTTGTTCAGAGCATAGAGACGTGTTGTCACCAGAGGGAAGCCTTGTGTGCCATGGCAATAGGGTGCATCACCCGTGGTGTGGTACGTATGGTAGCTGTCAAAATGTTTTGTCTTGTTTGAAATCTGATGAAGAGATCTTAAGTTTATGTGTGTGGGTGGCATAGCTGGCCTGCATATAGTGCATTTGAGCATAGGAGATGAGGAGAGGAGTTTAGAGCGTCCACCTAATGGATCCATAGCACATCTTGGTGGAGCTGCCCTCTCCTGTCAGTGGAGATACCCCCTCTGCCAGCCATCCTCCAGTTGACACTAACTCTGATATTGTGTGGTGTGCAGCGACAGGTTCTGTATGAGCATTGGAACATAGAAAGGAGCATGCAGTAAGTGGGAAACCAGGGGTCCTCCAGCAGTTTATCCAAGGTAGACCGTGATTGGCATTGATTAACATGTAAGGTGTGAAGTCGGAATTCCAGAGCATTAAGTTATGAGAGAAATTCTGCATGCTGCGAATTGTGGGTGCAGTATGCAACAGACATTCAACGAGTATCACTTTTTCCCCCATTTTAGTGTTATCTCATTTACAGCTATGTAATCAATACACAGTCTGCAGAGGCAGTTGTAATAATAATGGGAAGACTGAATGGTACATTCCTTTTTTGTAACTGGAAATGTTATTTAACACTTCAATGTCTTTATTATTATATATTTGTATTGTGCAAACCTAGCTCAGAAGCAATGCAATGCTGTACAGTCCATACAATAAATCATTGGTAGTGCAAACTTAACAATTCATCAATGAAACAGTAACAATTATCAATTTATTGATTGGGATGTGAACAGGATATCTGGATTCTAGGTTGCACTAAGGTGTTGTTGGAAGAGCCAGGTCTTCAGTTCGTTCCTAAACTGAAGCAGACTTGAGCAGTCTGCGTTGCCACTGGGATGGAGTTCCAGAGGACTGGAGAGTAGCATGAAAAGGACGGTTTCCTATTTTGTTTGCTTGCAAGCCAGTCTAGTTTCCAGTCTGCTGATGGTCTTCCTGCGAGATGTCTGTGCTCTGCCTGATCTTTTTAGTTTGGTAGTCAGGTAAGATAGCGTACTGGCGGTGCTTGTTTTCTAGGTGAGGCACACAGCTTTGAACTAGATCCTAGTTGGGTTGGGGAGCCAATATAATAAGAAAAGCAGAGGTGATGTGGTCAACGTTTCTAGAGGGGGTGATGATACGAGGAGGGTATTACCCCCATTAATAAGTGAGATTGGAAGCCACCACTTTTCAGAAGTCCTGGATGGGAGCAACGGCTTGATCTTTTGGAGTAGTGGGATCTGATACAAATGCTGTTATGGCCTTTTTTGCGAAGTGTTGTTGGAAGGATACATTGCTATCCACAATGAAGCCTAGGGATTTTCCTTAGTGGATGATTTGAGGGTTGAGCACATCCAAGTGCATTTTGTACCACCGTTTTAGAGTGTGTTCCGTATTAGAGCTTTAATGACAGAACTTGTATGTTTTTCAAGAATGGCAGCCAGGAGGATGTATGAGATGTCTTTGGGCGAGAAGGGAGAGAAGTTGGTCCATGGTTGAAGATACAATGAGGGGGGTCAGAGGATTTGGAACCCCCAATATGAGGCCTGATAGTATTGATCTTACTGATGAAGAATGAATTAATGGCTTCACAATTCTCTGGGGATTCTGGTACCTCTGGACCTGCTGTGGGGTTCAAGCAGTGTTTGTTTCTTTTACAGGCCACAGTAAGGGTGGTGGTGTAATAAGAAACCTTGTCTTCTGATATCCCGCTGTTTGGAGCATAATGTGTAGAGGGATATAAGATCCACTGGACTGTGGGTTTTGCAACATCATTTCTCAAATGGACTGTTAATAGAGAGCTCTTATGTACCAGGGGGCAGATAGCTTGGTCCTAGCACTGCCACACTTTTCAGCTATTAGCAAACTATTTTGAGGTTTGACTAAAGGTTTCTAATAGTGAGGCGACGTTCCTAGAGGTTGGGAAGTTGCAGAAATGGTTATCCAAGGTCTCCACTGAAAAGCTTTCGAAGGAACGTCTTGCCACCATGGGGTGTTTATCCTGACACTTGTGTTTGTTTTTTATTTCATGCCTCAGTGAGTGCCTATAACCTACTACATGGATAACACAACTCCAGGATCGAAATCTATTCATCGGTCAAATGGCCTATGAAAAATTACCGTTTCAGAGCCCTTTTTGCCGAAAACATTTCCGAAATACTCCTACTTTGAAGATAACTTATTCCATCGGGCTGCAAATTGCGATATTTGTGAACCACTCCATACTGTTCTTGACAAATAACAGTGAATTACTTACTATAGAGCCTTCTCAATCTACACATAACATATCAGAGAAGAGTGATGTAGCTATGAACTACCAGTGCAAGCTATCTGTAATTGGTAGACAAGTCAATTGAATTCCATTTTTGTGTGGAATTGGTCTGAAAGTTAACTTGGAACCATCTACTGATCCAATCGATTCTGCGTGTGCCTTCAGGACTTTAGGGGTTTCTATCAGTGTCTTGTATGTTTAAGATGTTGCCTGCTGCTACAGCATTTCTAGAAATGCCCATCAAAAAAAGAACTTGGGTGGGCAATGATTACATTACTTACCCTTCTGGCCATTGTATGTTTTTTGGATTAATTCTGTTCTGGAACCTTTATGCCTGTGTTCCAATTTCCATTTCTAAACATTAAGTGCTTGGGGGAAATCCTTTTTCTTTTTTTTTTTAACAAAAACGTTATTTTCTTGATGGTTACAGCATGTTACAGAGTAAATCAAATAAGAAACATCTCGTAATTTGGTGCACAAGTTCAGACGCTTCATATCGTTCACATTATTACATCTTTCAGAGCACAGGGTCCTCCCTCTCTGTCCGGGATAAACCTTGTTTTTCCGCTAAGTAGCAGCAAAATGGGCCCATATGTCTTTGGGTCTGTTTGTGGGCGAGACAGTCGTGATGTAGCCCTCTTCACATTCATTGACATATTAATTTATTTATTTATTTATTCGCATTTGTTGAGCGCACAGCAGACCGAAGGCATTGTGGCGCTAGTTACAGTGTTTCTTAAACTTAGTTACATACAATTGGTGCCCGTGGTTACATTGGGCAATGATTATGCTTTACTCACATGTACATATTGAGCACGAGAGAGGTCAGGTGCACATGTTAATTGAAGAGGGCAGTTCTGAGTTGTTTACGGAAGGAGAGAAGAGATGTTTCCGCTCTGAGGTTGGTGGGCAGCGCGTTCCAAAGCTTTGGTGCAAGGTAGGGGAAACCTATACCTCCAGCCTTGGATCTATTGATGCGTGGTATGGTGAGACGGTTGGTGTATGTAGATCTGATTGGTCTTGTTGATTGAGATCTATACAGGGTGTCAGATAGGTAGGATGGTGCTGTGTGGTTGATGCATTGAGGATTTTGAAAGCGATCCTATCCTTGACTGGGAGCCAGTGGCCCGTCTTCCTAGCTAGGGTAATGTGCTCTCTTTTTGGTATGCTGAGTGCTGCTCTGAGAGCGTTGTTTTGAGTGGTTTGGAGCCTTGATAGGTTATTCTTGGATGTGCCGCCTAGTTTGCAGTAATCCAGTTTAGCTCCTATGGTGGCTCTAGCGATGGACATGCAGTTATCTTTTGTTATCTTTTATTAGGAAAGGTTTTATTGCGTTGATGGGTTTAGTGCTTAACGCCGAAGCCGAGACTATTGCGCTAACTTGTTTATCCATGGATAGGGTGGCGTCTATGTGAACTCCTAGTGGTTTGACTGAGGATAGGACTGGGATGATGCAGTTGTCCATGTTGAAGTTAGTGTATAGTGGGTTGAGGTTGGATAGGGTGTGTTTCTGACCTAGGATGAGGATTTCCGTTTTATCCCCATTCAAGCAAAGGCCGTTAGTAGCCATCCAAGCTTGTATGGTGGAGTAGATTAGTTGAAGGGAGGTGGAGTCTTGATGATAGTTTCCTGTCAAGGGAAGGAGTATCTGCGTGTCGTCGGGTTGTTGTTCATGTAGGTGATCCCCATAGCGTCCAGCTTGTCGAATAGAGGCTTGGTAAACAGGTTATATAGCGTAGGGGCCGTGCAAGAACCTTGTGGAACCCCACAGTGAATGATGGATGGTGCTGCATGAGCTGTGTTGGAGAACACTTTCATAGCTCTGCCTTGTAAGAAGGAGGTTATCCATGATGCAGCGTCCTTGGAGAAGTGTGCTGCATGTGTTAAGTAGCTGGTAAGTTTGTTGTGCAGGGGAGGTTTCTAATCCATGCCTGAACAGTTGGGGCAGATCTCGCTTTCCAATTCCTTAGGATGTTGCGTTTTGCGTCTACAGAGGCCACATTAAATAATCTTTGTGTCTTAATAGGTAATTCACCCAACAGATATTTCAATGGGGTGGGCGGAATGTGCATATCTAGTATAGCATTAAGAGTGTCTGCCACTTCCA
Source organism: Ambystoma mexicanum (assembly GCF_040938575.1). Lineage (NCBI taxonomy): Eukaryota > Metazoa > Chordata > Amphibia > Caudata > Ambystomatidae > Ambystoma > Ambystoma mexicanum. The sequence goes on along the minus strand of NC_090941.1, from coordinate 843,953,261 downwards.
CCCACAACTGGAGAATGGGTGGGCAGGCCCAGTACAAGTGGAATGAGTCAGCCTCCGTAGCCTGACACTTTGGACAGCAGGCCGGTTTATTCTGGTTGAATTTCGTGATTTGTTTGTATAATGTGATTCTGCGTGTACATGCGGCGCCCTGATGCCTGCGGGCTATGGCACGGTAGAAATAAATAAAGAAATAAATAAATGTATTTCTATGACACTGCAGCGTGGAGAAAGACTGCAACCATTCTGCCCTTGGGATCCAGTTGGGATATTATAGCAAAGAGTCTGCGTAAGTTCAGAGAAGTGGATCTAGTTGGGATAAATCACACATCAGCGCCCACGCATGCCAAGAAAGCACAGAGCCACCATTCAGGTCAACCTCTCTTTATTCTCCCTCAACATAACTGCCCCTTTCCTCCCTTGTCCCCTCCCCTTCCGCCCTCCTCCCGCCTCCCAGTGTGTGTCCGTTCTTAAAGGGGCTGTGTCCCTTTTCAATCACGTACAACACCTCCCCCGTGCTTAACATGGAAGTCCAGTTACATCTGTTCGATGAGGCTCACTTGCTTCTTTATTGTTCTGAGCGGTCTCCCTGGAGATTCTCTGCTCTCACCAGTCGCTTCCAGTGGAGGCTCTATTTCCTCTTCTCCACTCAACTCTTCCACTATTGTTTCCTGTGTCTCTGGTTCTTCCAGGTATAGCCTCTTGAAGAATGAGGAAGTTTCGGGTAATGTACCCTGGTGCTCCCGTCGCTGTGATCATGGGTCCCTTGATGGCTGTGATGACCCGAGGCTCTGGGCTGTAGCGTGTATCTGTCTTCTTGCATTGAGTTTGCCAGACTGGGACGGTTTGTCCTACTTCTAGTTGATGTTCCTTCGCTCTCCTCTTCTTGTCGACCCACTGCTTGGACTTCCTTTTCTTTTCAGCGTCTCGTTCTCTAATGGTTGCGTCTTCTTCTGGTGTATAATCTTCCCATCGGGGAATGCGTGTCCGGAGTTGGTATCTCACTATGAGTTCAGCGGGTGGCTTTCCTGTCGCCACATGTTGAGTGTTTCGGTAACTTCTGAGCATGCTGCAGATAGCCTGCATGTGGGGTGTTTGTTCTGCTACAGCCTTCTGTCTGGTCAGCTTGATGGTGGCCATAAACCGTTCCACCACCCTGTTGGCTTGGGGCCAGAGTGGTGTAACCTTTTGGTGGTGGAACCCTAGGTGGTCCGCAAGCCTCGCAAACTCTCGTCCTTCGAACGGGGATATGTTATCTGTCTTGACCGTGCTTGGGATGCCCCATTCACTGAATAGTTCGTCTATGATTGGTGCTGTTTCCATGAATGACGTCAACGGTGTTTGCTTGATGAATGGGAACCTGGAGTATTCGTCTATTATGACTAGCAGGTATCCCCCTTCTTCCAGGGGTCCGTATAAATCCATCACGACTTTCTGCCAGGGCCTTGTTGGGAGCGTGGTTAGTTGGAGGGGTGGAGGGGGTTTGGGGTTGGGCCCTTTGCTGCCAGTTGGCACGGTCTGCAGTGCATCAGCATGTCCTCAACTATCACGTCCATGTAGGGGTACCAGACGTAGTTTCGGAGGATTCGTTTTGTGTTGTCGATTCCCCTGTGATCCTCATGGGCTAGTGTTACCAGGGTCTTCCTGAGGTCTCTTCGGGCTACTAGCCTGTCTCCGCGTAGCAGTATGCCTTGGTCTGTGGCTATTAGTTCTTCATGCACTTTGGCTATCCGCTCGAGCTCCTTCTTGTCTGCTTCCTCCCCTCTGTTTCTTCTGTTTTGGCGCTCCCTCCATTTGTTAGAGCGGGTGAGTGCGACCGCGGTTTTGATCGTGGGGTCGGCCTTGCTTCTTTCTTCAAACGTTGCCCTTGAAATCGTCGGTGGCATGGTTTTGAGGACAGGTAGAAGATGTAGTTGGCGGCCTCATGGATGGCGGTATTTGGGATGTGCATATCGACACATATGCGTAAGCGTCCGTTCTCTTTGGGCACTATCACTATTGGGGACACCCATGGCATTGGTCCTTCTGCCTTCTCTATGTAATCGTTGAGGAGGAGGAGTTGGATCTCCTTTGATACTTGTTCCTGAAGGTGGAAACCCACTTTCCGGGGGTGCTGTGGCACTGGCGTGACGTTGTGGTTGATGTGTAATTTGATGGGTGAGTTCTTGAGCATCCCCACTCCCTCAAAGAGTTTGGGGAACTGGTGTTTGAGGTCCCCTTTCGTGAGGGGTTGACCCGATATTGCCATGATGGTGTCCTGCGGAGAGGGGTGTCCCTTTATTATTTCTAATCGGTCATAGTGTAGGTCAATCAGTGCCAGGGCACTGGCAGTCCGGTAGCTGAGAAGGCAGCGCCCTGTGAATGGGCTCTTGACGACATGAATCGTGGACGTCACCGTAAGATTGCGGTGAGTGAGGTCGCATTGAAATTGTCCTTTGGATGTCATGGGTAGGGCTGCTCCCCATTGGAAGATATGTGTTTTGGATTCTCGAAGGGGGTACAGAGAGGCAATGTCACGGTACGGATCCTCGTTCATGTCGTTTACAGTCGCTCCCGTGTCGACCACAAACTTGTTCATTGTGTTCCCCATTTGGACTGTCACTTTGGGGGCTGAGGCGTCTTCAACATCGACGCTGAGGAGTCGGACGTACTCCCTGTCGTAGTCATCTTGTAAGTAATAGGCTTGTTCGTCTACCCCTAGGTGATGTCTCGGTGGGGAATTGGTGTATGGATCCGTGTCCTGTGCATGGGGTGGCAGGGGATCCCCCATGTATGTGGTTCCTTGTTCTAGCGTTATCATTGGTTCTCTCTGGCGCATGTTGTACAGTTCGTGATCTCTCCTGTCTGGCTCAATCTGGAGTCCTTCCACTGCTCTCACAGTGTTTGGGTGCTGATAGGAGGTCATGGGGTATGTCGGACTCTTTTCAACAGGGCGTTGTTATTCTATGTGTGTCTCTGCGGTGCGGGTGGCAGTTCGTTGGCTAGTTGAGCTGCCTTTGGGAAGCTGTTCCTTGCATATCACTTGGAAGTGGTTTTCCATTCCGCATCTCAGGCAGCGTTGGCCGATGGCAGGGCACGGTCCTCTGTGTGGGTACTCAAATCCGCAGCGGTAGCATTGGCGGTCGCTCGGAGTCCGTTGAGTGGGGTATCTGGGAGTGACCCTGTTCTGTGAGGCTGGGTATCGGGTGTATGGGCTGGCGGCGGCGATGATGTCTCCTTTTTTGGGGTTCTCAATTGCTGCGGCCTGGATGTCTACTCTTTCATAAACTCTCGCCAGGTCCAGTACCTCTTTTAGGGACAGAGGTTTTTTTAGGAGGTGTTTCCTGAACATGGAGGATATGCACCCTTCTATTATGCGGAGGCGGATAGCTTCATCATCGTTAAAGTTCGCGAAGTCGCACTTCGTTATTTTTCTCTGAAGGCGGAAGACAAATTCTCCTATGGATTCATGAGGGAGTTGACCACATTGATTGAAAGTGTACCGCTCATAGTCAAGATTGGGTGAGATGACAATTTTCTCATTGATGGCTTGCAGGAGTCTTGCGTACCTGGTGCGGTCTTGTAGGGGAATCGTTCGTATGATGTTTTTAATTTCTCTCCCTGCGACATTGGCGAAGATGCTGAGGATGTTGGGGGGTTATGAGGGCCGATGGCACCTACGAAGTCCTCAAATTCCTCCACCCGCTCTTCCCATCGCTGGCCTTGATCATGATGGGGATTTAGTGTGAATGGGCTCGGACGTCTCATGAGGCTGGCATGGGAGGTGATGCTGGTGTTGGCAACTGGTGGTGTCCCAGCATCTGCTGCTGCCTGTGCCTGGTCAGTCATAGTGACGCTCAGATGGCTTGTGCTGCATCTTTAGGGGTTTGTGGCCTTTCCGTTGGTGACGTGGATATTAGGCGTGATCCTGTCGTATTTTGGAGTGGTGGCGTTGGTGCAACTGGGCGTGGGTGCTACTGCGTTTTCGTGTCCCTTTCGTTGCTCTCCCTGTCTGGTTTTGTTTGGGTCGGGGTGGCTGGGTATTGGCAGGGTGGGTGCACCCTTGTTCTGGTACTGGTAGTGGTGCTGAAAGTAGAAGGAAGGAGAGGATCCAAATTGGGAGCCCTCCCGTCCCCTGCACACTATATAATGTTGTCAATAAAGCATTCAGTGAATTACATTCAATTTCACAGATACAGAATGTTCAATTCTGGTAAATGATACTCTCAAATACGAAAAGGTAGAAACATTTAATTCAAAAGAACAGAAATAACTATAATTCAATGATTGCAGTTGACTGTAGGTCAATTGGCATAAAATGCAAAGGAAAACAAGGAAAAATATCCACAAATTAAACTGTGCTTGGCTGACGCGTTTCGAGGTAATTCCCTCTTCTTCTTGAGCCTAGTAGCACTGTGACACAGTTGAGGTAGTTAGCAGAGAAAAAGGGGAGGGGAAAGAGAAAAAGTAACTATTGTGGGTATATTTTGCATAATTATGTATAGATAACATTACGAAACACATGTTAAGAGACATTGACCAGCAGTAGTGATTGTCTAGCAACAATACAGAATATTGAGATGGTTATCATATGACATACTGTTCATTTAGTAAGACGTTCATGGTAAAGACAAGCATCAAGTGATTACAAGGTACTGTTCCAATATAAGCGGACCCGGTGAGCACCAATTAGAGAGAACATTAGTTAGCTGGGTGGTAATAGTGGCATTAAATTAGTGCGGTATCTATATGAGTGATCACTTGACAGGAAACAACCTGCTAATAAAGGTTAAAGGATTAGAAGTGTGAGGAAGTGAAATGTGTGTATATATATATATATGTTTAAAATAGTTCTAGGGAGGCAGTTACTCATCAGGCCGATAGTTGTATGGTAAAAAATAGGTTTAACAACTCACATGTCTCAAGAGATGGATAGTAGTGTCTATCTCTTATCGTGGAGCGGAACAATCCTTGCATCGAAGCAAATGAAATACCAATGTATTCAACTGTGTTAGGTAAACCTAACTACTACTGTAAAGGTGAAAATGAATTAAGAAAAAGATGCATTTCAACTGACTGCTATTAAGTGACTGGTCGGTGTATACTAATCCATCATACTGCCACTACTGGGGTTATGGAAATCAAGGGTAAAAAGAAACTCACTCTTGCAACAGTCCCCACGGGCACTTGAATGCAGAGGAAGCGTAGCTGAGAATTTCATGAGCAACGTGATATGCAGCTTTTGTGTTTTCTTGCGAGTCCGTAGTATTCTGCAAAAGAGGGGACTGCAGGTATGAGCTATCTATGGAAGACAAAAACTGGTCGGGAAAAATGTACAACTAAATGTACTTCAAATACCTGATGCGGTCTGATGGAAGCTCAGCGGCGGAAATGGCACAGGACGTGCCGGTTGCTTCATGAGCGGTCGTAGAAGCCGTTATGTAATGGATGTACTAAGGTTCACTATCTTACGAAAAGAAGTCGTTCCCATGCAGTGGCCCTTGAATGGTATCTGTAAGGAAACAAATGAATTTGGATGCTGGCGGGATCACAAAGTAAGCGCCTCTAAATGGTATGTAAAAACGGAATGAATACCTGTTGCCAAGTAGCGTACGCTGTGTCTGGTATAGGTTGCACTCTGGAGAGCGTGGCGGTTGCCACGGTGATCAAGATCAGTGCATCATGTGGTGTTGTCTATCATGTAGGACTAGAAAGGTCAAAGGCTGAAAGAGTAATAGAAACTAGAGGCGGACTGGATGCAGTAAGTGACTAGAGTGGGTTCCATGTTGAAAAGGGGCACTCTAAGCTTAAAAACCATACGAATTCTACAGAGCAAACTAATGCTCTTGATTGGTGTGAAGCGGGTGCTCTTTCACAATGAACAGTAATTACGTATCTTAAAGTTATGTTACTGATGGAGTGATACATGACAGTGGAATCATCGTTGCATTGCTTATTAATGTCGTAGAATGACAAAATACATTCAAGCTAGTAAACAATCACTGCATTGAAGTTTATACTTTATGTTGAAGATATAATTCCAGATACATGAAATATGAAGATCTAAAGATGATAGAAAACATCCTAAATGCTTATACAGTAAGGTTAAATGTAGTGATATACAATACTTGTACTGTGTCGTCATGGTGACAATATGTGATGTTGTTACTAGAGTTACACCGCTGGGTCACCGTCTAATTTGCTGGGAAGTCCTCTAATGTTGAGAACTAGGGTTCATAATGTAAAACAGAAGAACAGTATGTAAGTAATTCGAAATGGGTAAAGAGCAAACATGTTCATAAGAGTTACAATCTCTGAGATCAACATGTGACCTCCAAGTGGAATAGAGTCAAGCAGTCATCTGGTTCAGATGAAGCATCTTAGTGAGAATTCTTCATTTAGACCTTTAGGATCTAATGTATCCAAGTAGTGGATCCAATACTTCTCACGTCTTGATAAGATTGATTGATAATAACCTCTTCTATGGGGTCATTTCACCACTTCCAAAATCTGGAATTTTAGTTGAGCTATAGAGTGACTGTTTTCTAAGAAATGTCTTACCAAAGGTGACTTAGTATTTTTGCATCGGATTGTTGATTTGTGCTCGGTCCACCTCTCCTTGGTGGGTCTGGTTGTCTGGGTGATGTACAGAAGTCCACACGGGTATTTAATGGAGTAGATTACTCCTGGTGTGAGGCATGTTGCGTAATTTTCTTCCCGGTCTGGGGATGGTTGATGGAGTCACCTTTGATCACGTTGTTGCAATGCGAACAAGACAGACACGAGAAGGTGCCTTTTCTTTTTGTTGTTAGAAATTGTTGTTTTTCTTTGGGCGGTCTCTCCGCCTTTACCATTTTATCACGTAAGTTACGGCCTCTCTTGAATGCCATCATCGGCGCTTTAGGAAACAGTTTGTTGAGAGTTGGGTCAATTTGGAGTATTCCCCAGTGTTTCCTAATTGTCTTGCTAATTTGGAAGCTCTGACGGGAGAATTTGGATATATAGAAGAGTGGTGATTCCTTCTCTTTACTTTTGGAGCACTCCGTGTCTAGTCCTGCTGGGTCTGATATGATCCTTTTAAGTCTCAACATCTGGCTGAATGGAAGGCTCTTGAGCATTGCTTTTGGGTGAAAACTTGTGAAGTGGAGGAGATTATTGGCATCTGTTGGTTTGTGGAAGACCGATGTGGATAGAGTGTTGTTCTTGATCTCTATATTTACATCCAGAAAATGTAGTAATGGCCTGCCTACCTCCATGGTGAATTTGATATTGTCATGTACTGAGTTAAGGTATTCCAAGAATAATAACAAATCTTCCTCTGGGCCACACCATTTGCCAAAGACGTCGTCAATAAAACGCTTCCACATCAATATGCATGCAGACCACCGGGGGTGATCTAATACAAATTTCTTTTCAAAGCGATACATAAATGTGTTCGCATATACAGGGGCCATAGAAGACCCCATGGACGTACCTGTTGTCTGTAAGAAAAATGTGTTTTGAAATCTGAAGTAACTGTTGTATAATATCAAATTGAGTAGTTCCAAAATGAGTTCTGGGTTGCCACTGGAGGATGGAGAATTAAGAAGAAGCCATTCAACTGACTCAATCCCTTCCCTATGGGGAATGGAAGTATACAGGTTGCAGACATCCATACTAAAAAGTATGCAGTCAGAGTCTAGGGCTTTAACCTCATTGATGCAATTTAGAAAATCGGTGGTATCCCTTAAATAAGTGGGGATTCTTTGTATCAGAGGTTTAAGGGAGCGATCAATGTAGATAGCAAGGGGATCAAAAATACTATCAGTTCCAGCTACTATTGGTCTGAGAGGTGGAGAGTCTCGATTTTTATGGATTTTTGGAAGACCGTAGAAAATAGGTGTTATAGGATGTTGATTGAGAAGAAATCTGCTCGTTTTCTCGCTGATCCATTCATTTTCAAGCGCTTCGTTAATTGTTCTTTCAATGATAGCCTTAATCCTGTATACGGGATCACCATCAAGTTTGGTGTATGTAGATGAGTCGTTTAAGAGAGTCATACATTTTTTGGTTTAGTCGTCGGTGTCCATGACTACGATGGCTCCACCTTTGTCCGCTGGTTTAATTGTGATCTTCTCATCTTTAGCCAATGCTTCAATATGATCTAGTTGGTAAATTTTGATGTTATGGGGTGTGGTCCTTTGATAATTAATTCTTTTGAGATCAGTGAGTACATTCTTCTCAAACAGATCCAAAATCAAATTCTGGGTAGGAGGATCAAAGTAACTCTTTGGGCAGAGTTCTAGCTTATCTGGTAGTGGTGCTGTCCTCGTTATGCTAGCGCTAGATGGGACAGCTGTCACTTTGTAAGGCTCCTGTGTAGTCCAGAAGCATCCACTGCCAATTTGGTGCTGTGGTCGCTTGATTGGTGTGCCAGGATGTGGCTCTCCTTCTGGGCAGCTGCAGCTAGCTTGTTTGGTAGGGCGGGACACTTTTGGTGTTAGTTGTGGTCTTTATTAGTGGCATTTTTCTTCAGTGGTGTCACTGGGAGACACAGGGTTAATCTGGTTCAGTTCTATTTTGTTCTTGTGGATTGTCACGACACTTTGTGGGAGACACAGGGATTCCCTCCTTTTATTTTTAATGTCACTGGGAGACGCGGGGTTAATCTCATTCGGTTTGATTGCTTTAATATGGATTGTCAGGTTGAGGAGACACAGGGTTCTTTTCACTGTAGGCCCCCGTCCTTGCTCCTTACTTGGGATGTTGCGACCGCGGCGGCGGTCGGGTGATTCCTCCGCGAGCAGGCGTGATGGATCAGCTGGGCTGCCGGGTCTGCTGCGCGGTCACAGGCGTTGCCGACGCGGTCCTCTCCTCCGATGCTCCGCAGCTGTTGGGGCTTCCTTCACGGACACACGGGCCGCCCACGGGCACACGGGCGGTCCACTTCAGGTCACTGCGCAGGGCACACAGGCCTCTGCTTAATCCGGGGCTTACACCGGCCCACCTTAATTGCTGGGCAGCTGGGCCCGTTGATACTGGGCGCGCAGGCCCACTGTAAGGCATACGGGCCCTCTTCCGACGGCCGGGCACACGGGCCCACCACGAGGGCGCACAGGCCCGATTACACGAGGGCACACCGGCCCTATTACTCTGGGCGCACAGGCCCGCTGCAGGGCTCACAGGCCCACCTCCGATTTCCGGGCACACGGGCCCACCACAAGGGCACAGGGGCCCGATTACTCTGGGCGTTCGGCCCGCTGCAGGGCTCACGGGCCCACCTCCGATTGCCTGGTGCTCTGGCCCACCGTTGTTTCGAGCACACGGGCTCACTGCAGGGCCCACAGGCCCACCATTACTGCAGGGCACACGGGCCCTCCATTCACACCTACCTTAGGAGCTAGGCACTTCAGAATGGTGTGTGCGAGGCATGGGAACTCGTCCGTGCTTCGTCACCAGTTGTTGCGGGGAAAGCTCAGCACACATCAGCGCCCACGCATGCCAAGAAAGCACGGAGCCACCATTCAGGTCAACCTCTCTTTATTCTCCCTCAACATAACTGCCCCTTTCCTCCCTTGTCCCCTCCTCTTCCACCCGCCTCCCGCCTCCCAGTGTGTGTCCGTTCTTAAAGGGGCTGTGTCTCTTTCCAATCACGTACAACAGTGGGGTAGTAGTCGATTCGCTATAGCCTTGGCGAACACTTTAGTGTCTGCGTTGATTAGTGAAAGGGGGCAATAGGATGAAGCCTCATGGGGTGGGCTTATTTGGTTTAAGCAGGACAGAAATGACTGCTTCCCTTAATGACGGGGGGAGTGCTCCAGTGGCCTTAGCTTCCTCCCATACCGACAATAGCTTGGGGGCTAGCTCTGACATGTAACACTTGTAGAGATTTATCGGGAGTCCATCTGGCCCGGGGGCCTTCCCTGCAGTCATGTTCTTTATCGCATATCCAATCTCCTCAATTATTACGGGGAGCTCTAATGTCTCACAGACCTCGTGTGTAAATCTGGAGAGCGGAATCGAGTTTATGTATTAAGCCAGCTCCTGTTCAGTTACCATGTCATTATATTTGTACAGAGATGAGTAAAATTCTAAATAAATCATTAATCGACCGTTCTTCAGTACATGTTTTCCCATCCCTCCTGCTTATGCTAGTGATAGGTTTAACATTGTATTTGGATTTAATCAGTTTGGCTAGTATCTTACTTGCTTTGTCCCCCTCCCCATACCTCCTGGCCCTATTAGGGGTAGTAATATATAGGATTTATTGGTCTGCCAGTCTCTTAAATTCGTCTAGCTGCACCTGTAGAGGAGCAAGCGTGGCTTCCCCATGATTTTTCCAAAGATCGTAGCCTGTGTTCGGACCACTGCAGTTCCATTCTTATAGCCCGTAATGACCCATATGCTAGTGATAATATATGGCCCCGCAGCCAGACCTTAAAAGATTCTCACACTGTGGCCATGGACCTCATTGACCCCTCATCGCGAACAAAATATTCATTAATGTCAATCCTTAGAGGTTCTAGTGTTATGGTGTCTTGCAAAAGTGCCGGCAGCATCCTCCACAGCCTGGGGCTGTGATCAGAGCGGGCTGCTCTAATCTCTAACAGCACCGGGGAATGGTCTGATATAGTGTGTGAGTGAATGGCACACTCCATGAGTCGTGGACCGAGGAGTGGAAAGTGAATTCCTCCCTCTGAGGATGCATCTCCTTCCAGGCATCAATCAGGGGTAAATATGTCATGCTTTGAAGGATAGTGGATGCAGCCTTGGTGCATACCCGGGGGACCTTAGTGGTTCTGTCCAATAGTGGATTAAGTATGGTTTTGAAATCGCCACCCCATATTAATTTAGCATCGTCTAGCTGGGATATGAGCTCAATTACTTGTAAGTAAAAGTCCGGGTCATCCATATTTGGACCATAAGTATGGACCAGGATGATAGTTTGACCCCTCATGGACCCCCAGATGATCACATACCTCCCCATAGTGTCAGCTTGGATTTGGTCACCTGGAACCCTAGGGTATGAGGAATGAGGGTCATGGCGCCCCTCGACTGCGACAAGTAGTTAGTGCCTAGCCTAAGAGGACCCCTAATACGTGCAAATGAGTCAACTACCCTGTGCTGGGTAAAAATCAGGACTCAAATGTTATGTCTTTTGGAATAGGCTTGTATATTCCGGGCCTTGATAGGGTTGCTTCGACCTCTGATATTCCATGTGAGCAGTCTAATTGTGTGGTCCGGCCCTGCCATCATTCCGGTAGGTCAGGTATCGAAGTGCAATTCCAAACGAGGTGCAAATTAATGAGTCTGTTCCAAAAGCAACCGTCATTTTTTCCTTTTAACCATTCCCCAACTGCCCCCCCGTCCACCTCTTATGCTCACCTGGTATCCACGGGGGCGCCACACGATACTAGATGGAGGTCTAAGCGCTATCCCAGACGCCTCTTTGCTTGGTTTTGTGCCAGACGTTGGGTAGCGCCTATAACAGGAGAATGGAGGGTTAAGATACTGGTTCTGTGATGGGTGGACTCCCACCTCCCTCTGGTCCAAATCCCCTCCCTTGGGGTTATTGCTCACCTTAGGTTTTTGTGCATTGAACTTTCCGTCCTGCGTCTCTGTGAAGGGGCGCGTGGTTGGTGCGGGCGTTCCGTGGACCTAGTTGCTTCACTGGTCCATGTGCCCTTATGTCGGGTCCAGACCGGCTGTGACTACGACTCTGCTTGCTGTCTTCCAGGTGAGTTATAATGTCTTTTCCGTCTATATTCTGTCTCTTTCTTTCCCTCCGTTTTCTCTGTCTTCTCAGCGTCTTGCTCCACTACGCTGTTCCCTAACATTGTCTCTTTTTGTTTTCACATGGATGGTTGCGATCTCGGAGTTGCCGCGCCGATGGTGAAGACCACAGTGAGTTATTGATGCGCGGAACGCTGCACTGTTTATTGGTGTTAATTGCTGACCTGTGTTCTCTTCTCTTCTTTGTACATGTTGCGTTGATGTTCCGGAGTGATGAGCGATCGAATCGCTGCTTGCCCAGGTAAGTACTTTGTTAATGCTGACTTTGTTCCTTCTCCCTTGCAGGTTGCGGTGAAACCCTGGGATTGGCAAGGTAAGAGAAGCGCAGGGTGCTTCCAGGACTCGCTGCTTGCCCAGGTAAGAATTGTTATTAATGCTATCCTTGTTTCTTTACCTTTGCAGGTTGCGGCAAACTCCGGAGATGGGCGAGGTAAGCAAAGCACAGGATGGATTCAAGGTCGGTTACTTCACAGGTAAGTGTTGTTGCTTGCTAATGCTGTTCTTGTTCTTCCAGGTTATTAATAGAATCCTGATCTAGGTCTTCAGGATCGGGCCGTCAGAGAAGCAGATGAGCAAGAGCTGGACACAGCGAGCGTTACGCTGCAGGAGTGCAGAATAACTTGAAGCATGTTCTGCTGTTTGGGTGTGGTTTAAATAGCCCATGTAAAGTAGTTCCAGACCAAGTAGTTCCAGGCCCAGCCACACCCAAAACACTAGACCGTATGGCTTGGTTCTAAAGAACTGAGCTGTGTAATAGGCCTCCATGTTGGATTAAGGTCCAAAACTGGTATTATTCCTGATAATGAGCCTGGCGCCAAAGGCGCCAGGACTGACTCCATGTATGTTTCTGATGGAGTTTTAAGGCTCTTGGGGCCAGTGTGAAGGGCTTTAGCCCCACTGCTGGCAGGGGGCTGTTATACCTGAGGGGGTCAGGGGCATGGATCGTGACACCACCCCGCCTCCCCAACCGGACAGTGTATACCCCTTCTCGAACATCCAGTTCTGCAACAGTAGGAGGCAATGTGCAACCCCAACTAGTGGCATTAAACATTTAACAGGTGTGAGTCGCACTATGTGACTCGGTTGGGATTGATGGACCTTCTAAGGTTGTGCCCATATGAGTCTTACAGCTGTGAGCGTTGAAAATATTCTGCAGATTGTTGCGGGTATCAGCCGTTGCCTGGTGTGCAGGGATATTCTGTTCAATATAGGCAATGGCCTCCTCTGGGGATTCAAAGAAATGGGCTCTGCCGGCATGTTGCACCCTCAACTTGGCTGGGAACAGCATGCCATAAGGGATCTTCTGATCTCTGAGAGCTTTCTTGACATGGTCAAAAGTCCACCTGGCCACCTGCACTCCAGTGGAGAAGTCCAGGTATATGTGTATTCTAATCGAATCGAATCTCAGGGTGCCTCTTTCCCGTGAGAGCTGAAGTATCTGATCCTGAACCCGGTAGTTCAATAGCCGGGCGATGATGGTCCACGGTGGGGCAGCTGGTTCAGGTGGAGGAACACTTCCATGGGGACATTGAGGGCCCCCTCGGCCATGCCCAGCACCCTGATGTCATTGCGGCGGGAAGGGAACTCCAAGTCGTCACATTTAAAATGGACTGCCTTTACATTCCTATTGATTTCATCAATGTCCTTTCCATGTACTGCCACTGTGTTCTCAAGGTCGCTCACCCTGTTTTTGGCTACAGTGATCCTAGCGCTTTCTTTCTGCAGGTCTGACCTTATTGAGGCTATGTTATTGCCTATGTCATCAGGTTTGTTGCTCACCGCCGCAAAACTGGCTTGCATTGCCAACATGTATGAGTCCATGTTCTTATCAGTGGGGGCCTGACTTGCTGTGGGAGAGTCCTAGGAGCCCACTGGATCTTCGTCGGACTGTTGCACATTTGCATATGCGTCCATGGGGCCATTTTTGTTTCCTTTTGCGCCTTCACGAGTCATCTCCCTCACGCAAGAATAGTTACTGGAGGTAGTTATGGCTGTGTGTTGATGCTTATTCCTGCTGCTCCCTTGCAGTTACGGGGGTTTACTGGCCTGCAGTCCCGTTACTTTCTGCTCCTCCTCCTGCAGGGGCAGCCATATTGCTTGTGAATAATTTCAGTACCGGCTGCTTTAGTGCTCTGGCGGTATGTACTTGTGTCGGGCTTCCGATACCGGCAATATTATAAAATCAGTTCCTGCTGCAAATGTTGCGGGCCAAGCAGCACCTGACTTTCCTTCCACACCAATCAAAAGGATATTACAATCGGGTGGGCCCGACCATGTACCTGTCCCACTGTGGAGCTCCCCAGGCCACCGTTCGTTTCCAACCACCTGCTGGCAGTGATCCTCGTATCAACAAGTGGGACTGTGCGCAGTATCCTCACGACTCAGGGAGCCCTCGGAGAGTCGCGTATCCCCACAAGTGTCAGTGCACAGTCCTGCAGTATATGGTCCTCCGTGCAGCACTCCGTTTGCCCCGGGATGTCCGCCTTCTTTTGGCAAGCACTCAGCCCCATGGCCTCAGCCCGAGATTACTTTCGGGATGCCCGAACAAGGCTTTCCGCAGCTTTAGTTTCCACAGTATTCAGCCAGCATGTGGAGTGATGTTACTTTGCTCAACCTTTGCAACCTGCGGTGTATATGGTCCTGTAAATCCACAGGATTTTTACAACAGGATACCATGAAGTGTGGAGCTCAACTCTCAAGCAACCATTTTTGTCGGCGCACAACAGCGCCCCCGGAAATCCTTTCTTGAGAATGACACATATTGACACACTGTTCATGGAGGATCAGCATCTGTTCAATTGATCTGATATTGAATCACTATAATTAATTAATCTTTTATAACACTCATAATACTGGAGACCAGTCGCCAAGTGCGAGACCAGGATTCGTACCTGTGTTGCTGTGCATTGTCTTGTTTCCAAGACAAATGCCCTGCACCGGAGCTATCCTTCTGGCCTATAGACAAGTATACCACAAGAAGAGCCATTTTCTTGATCTTCCTGAAAAATACATATTCAGAAGTCCCGACCAACTGTTTTATGTTCCCATTGATTCCAGTGTACTAAGTCTATGCATTTAATTGTTTGAGAAAAGGTAACTATATTGTCCATCTCACAAATTCTGATCTGGAAGAGTTATATTGATGATTTCTTCACTCTCTGACAGGGGACACTGAGAGAAGCTGATGATTTCTGAACCTCCCCCCTTCCCTCTCCTCCCCCTTTCATTCATTTTCCTCCCTCCAATCTCCCCATCTCTTCCCAAGCTCGTAACTTAGGCGTTCTCTTTGACTCCTCTCTTTCCTTCTCCCAGCACATTTCACTCACCTCGCGCACTTGTCGATACCACCTTTACAATATTCGCAAAATCCATCCCTCTCTCACTTTCCACGCTACCAAACTCCTAATCTCTTCTCTCATCTTTTCTCGCCTCTTCTATTGCTCCTCTCTTCTCTTTGGACTACCAGCATCTCATCTTGCCCCCCTTAAATCCATCTAAAAACTGCTGTTCGCACCCTTTGTTCCCTCTCCCCTTCAGTCAATTGCTCTTGTCACTGTTTTATCGAATGATTCATGATATCATTTTGCTTCATCTGTTACATTGTTGATGTTATTATGTATAATGTTGTTCTACTGTACAGCGCCTTGGTGTAAAGAGCTCTATAAATCAATCAATCAATCAATCAATCAACCTGGCTCAATGCTCTGTGTCCCTTTTGGAAGTTCACCCTTAGTATCAAGCATCATTGTCTAAATTACATGTGGGATTATACTAGAAGCAACCATCATTGTCTAAATTACAACTGTGGTTATACTAGAAGCAAGCCTTTAACAGTGTGTTTTTTTTTCATATGAACTCATTTGTCAGCTGATGTAAAGTAGGCTGCTAAGTGACCTACTCAAAAGCATTTTTTGCCCCAGAATAGATTGGTTACGTTTGTGAAATTAGAACTAACCAAGATTGCCTTGGAATCATGGCTGTGGTATCCTACCAAGTCACTACTCTGGTGAACTACTATATTAACTTCAGATATGCTGAAAACAACAAAGTTCAACAAATTCAATCCTTTTCTGGTGCTCCAGGTTAAACAAAACTCTTGCTTCTAAACAAAGAGTACCAAAACAAGAAAACTAATAGCACCTCAGAACACACTGAGATGACAACCTGGTCACTCCAAGTGAGGACATAATCCTCTTCAATTAAGTGTCATGGTATCTAAAGATACTTGGCGTAAATTCCCTTTCACAATTATATAGTACATTGTTTTTCAAAAGACACAAGTACATTTTTCATAACAGTCACCTGTTAAAGTCAACTGAACACTTCCCAAAATAAATCGGAGTACAGAATTCAACACGAAACAATTTTGTTATACCATAATTAGTTTTGATTGAAAAAATGTGTACATTTATTTTCGTAATCAGTACAAAAACATTCAAGAAATATAAAATACAATCAAGTAACAACCCTAATTTGATCTAACAATATTTCCTTCATATTGTTCATCAAGAAGTCGATCAACACTTCATACGATGTATTTCGGGGTCCTATGCCCCCTTCTTCAGGTATGGATGTTACTTTATAAATTCCCCTTTCTGTCAAGAAAAATAAGGTGTTTCAATCAGTAATTTCTAATGTTATTTCCCCTTCCAAGTCCATGTGCGCATAAAATGTGAATACCTTCACTGACCTTGCTATTATGGGGTGACATAGCAAAAACAAAGAGGTGATGGCTGGAAGGTTTAGAATTAATCTTAACCACTGGCAATGCTCTGGGCAACCCTCCAGACCACCGTTCTTCGCCTGCCAAGCCATTACAGAAGGGAAAGACCATATGCAAATCAGGCTTGGCCCCACCCCAAAAGGGGCAGTCCAGCCCGAACTGCTAGGCCACATCCCTTCTGCACGAGACCACAAGCATCCCCAAACATGTTTCGCCCTTGTTAGGGCTCATCAGTGAGGAGTAGCTTGGGTCTCTAGGCCCAGCAGGCACGGGACCCACGTCTGGGCATACCCGTCCCACTCGGGGTGACATAGCAAAAACAAAGAGGTGATGGCTGGAAGGTTTAGAATTAATCTTAACCACTGGCAATGCTCTGGGCAACCCTCCAGACCACCGTTCTTCGCCTGCCAAGCCATTACAGAAGGGAAAGACCATATGCAAATCAGGCTTGGCCCCACCCCAAAAGGGGCAGTCCAGCCCGAACTGCTAGGCCACATCCCTTCTGCACGAGACCACAAGCATCCCCAAACATGTTTCGCCCTTGTTGGGGCTCATCAGTGAGGAGTAGCTTGGGTCTCTAGGCCCAGCAGGCACGGGACCCACGTCTGGGCATACCCGTCCCACTCGGGGTGACATAGCAAAAACAAAGAGGTGATGGCTGGAAGGTTTAGAATTAATCTTAACCACTGGCAATGCTCTGGGCAACCCTCCAGACCACCGTTCTTCGCCTGCCAAGCCATTACAGAAGGGAAAGACCATATGCAAATCAGGCTTGGCCCCACCCCAAAAGGGGCAGTCCAGCCCGAACTGCTAGGCCACATCCCTTCTGCACGAGACCAAAAGCATCCCCAAACATGCTTCGCCCTTGTTGGGGCTCATCAGTGAGGAGTAGCTTGGGTCTCTAGGCCCAGCAGGCACGGGACCCACGTCTGGGCATACCCGTCCCACTCGGGGTGACATAGCAAAAACAAAGAGGTGATGGCTGGAAGGTTTAGAATTAATCTTAACCACTGGCAATGCTCTGGGCAACCCTCCAGACCACCGTTCTTCGCCTGCCAAGCCATTACAGAAGGGAAAGACCATATGCAAATCAGGCTTGGCCCCACCCCAAAAGGGGCAGTCCAGCCCGAACTGCTAGGCCACATCCCTTCTGCACGAGACCACAAGCATCCCCAAACATGTTTCGCCCTTGTTGGGGCTCATCAGTGAGGAGTAGCTTGGGTCTCTAGGCCCAGCAGGCACGGGACCCACGTCTGGGCATACCCGTCCCACTCGGGGTGACATAGCAAAAACAAAGAGGTGATGGCTGGAAGGTTTAGAATTAATCTTAACCACTGGCAATGCTCTGGGCAACCCTCCAGACCACCGTTCTTCGCCTGCCAAGCCATTACAGAAGGGAAAGACCATATGCAAATCAGGCTTGGCCCCACCCCAAAAGGGGCAGTCCAGCCCGAACTGCTAGGCCACATCCCTTCTGCACGAGACCACAAGCATCCCCAAACATGTTTCGCCCTTGTTGGGGCTCATCAGTGAGGAGTAGCTTGGGTCTCTAGGCCCAGCAGGCACGGGACCCACGTCTGGGCATACCCGTCCCACTCGGGGTGACATAGCAAAAACAAAGAGGTGATGGCTGGAAGGTTTAGAATTAATCTTAACCACTGGCAATGCTCTGGGCAACCCTCCAGACCACCGTTCTTCGCCTGCCAAGCCATTACAGAAGGGAAAGACCATATGCAAATCAGGCTTGGCCCCACCCCAAAAGGGGCAGTCCAGCCCGAACTGCTAGGCCACATCCCTTCTGCACGAGAACACAAGCATCCCCAAACATGTTTCGCCCTTGTTGGGGCTCATCAGTGAGGAGTAGCTTGGGTCTCTAGGCCCAGCAGGCACGGGACCCACGTCTGGGCATACCCGTCTCACTCGGGGTGACATAGCAAAAACAAAGAGGTGATGGCTGGAAGGTTTAGAATTAATCTTAACCACTGGCAATGCTCTTGGCAACCCTCCAGACCACCGTTCTTCGCCTGCCAAGCCATTACAGAAGGGAAAGACCATATGCAAATCAGGCTTGGCCCCACCCCAAAAGGGGCAGTCCAGCCCGAACTGCTAGGCCACATCCCTTCTGCACGAGACCACAAGCATCCCCAAACATGTTTCGCCCTTGTTGGGGCTCATCAGTGAGGAGTAGCTTGGGTCTCTAGGCCCAGCAGGCACGGGACCCACGTCTGGGCATACCCGTCCCACTCGGGGTGACATAGCAAAAACAAAGAGGTGATGGCTGGAAGGTTTAGAATTAATCTTAACCACTGGCAATGCTCTGGGCAACCCTCCAGACCACCGTTCTTCGCCTGCCAAGCCATTACAGAAGGGAAAGACCATATGCAAATCAGGCTTGGCCCCACCCCAAAAGGGGCAGTCCAGCCCGAACTGCTAGGCCACATCCCTTCTGCACGAGACCACAAGCATCCCCAAACATGTTTCGCCCTTGTAACTTCAGCCCCTCCTAATGGAATCTGTATATGACCATGAATTAATTTCAACAGAATCTGTGAATAATAGTCCATAAAATGTATAAGATATTTGTTGTTTTTAACAAATATCATGTGTCACAATGAAAAAATAAAAAATAATAAAGTGCGACCTACTTGGTGAAAGTCCAAAAACGTCCTCCTTGGTGGTCCCCATAAATTTCAAACTGAAAGCTGCTGTATTTCATCTGAGGCGGATCTAAAAGAGAAACCACCAATGTCTATAAGGTTGATTGTAAACAAAAAATTAATCTACATGTTCAACAACTCCACGGAAAAATGATAATATAACCCTTATGGTACTCACCATTCAATGTATTCTCTGTGAAATCGGAGACCGGGAACAGGGAGAACAGCTGCATGAGCAGCCTCCCTTCCCGGGCTTCGGTTACAACTACTTCCTGATTAAGTCACGTGATCGCAATTCTGATCACGTGACATGTAACACTCAACACTCCTCAAGTTTTGTCAAGCAGATATGTTGGGATTACTGAATCCTATTCATTATTGTTTAACTAATGGGGCATGGTGCCATCAAGGCCATCACACCATGAAACTTACATGCTCTGTTATGAGTCTCTTCGATTTATAACCACTTGCTAATTATGTCACGTGATCGCAATTCCGATCACGTGACACATAACACCAACTCTTCTCCTAGAGTTTGTCAAGCGGATATATTGGGATTATTGAATCTTTTCATTGTTGTTTTAACTCATGGTGCATGGGCCATCAAGGCCATCATACCATGAAACTCTCATGCTCAATTACAATTCACTTTTTGATGCGGTCACGTGATCGCGATCCTGATCACGTGACCCTCATATGTCGAGGAATAAGGTCTCCGAATATTTGCAGAGAAAATTCTCATGAGAGAGTTCTCATCAAGTGCATGTAACTAATTAATTTTAAACGATGTTAAAAAGCAAAAAATAATAATACGACGATCACGTGACTCCTGTTATGTTAATTTCTGAGAACTGTTTAATCACATTTCATTACTTCATGTGACAATACCAAATGTCCCCAGATGCACTTAAAGACTCAGTTCCTAAAGGGACCAATGAATCATCTAAACCAACTAACTGCCATTCATTTTCTGAAATTGTACATACTAACACCTAAAAAATATATATATATAAGCTTATTCAGTGACACTGATGATAATACAGACTCATGGTGTACTCACTCAGGGCATTTGTTAGTGTGAAACAGACAACTTTTTTTGGTGATCATTTGTAATTCTCAAAAAAGCGCTGGCAGTACTTGGCGCTGGGAAAATAACATGATCATTATTCACAATATTATCCTTCTAAAAAACACAACTGTTAAATATGCTGGCTACATCTCAATGAGCATCTTATTCCAATTACCACTAAAACAAGAGGGTATCATAGAACTCAACAGAGAAACATTAGATGTTTGACACTTTGTGAAAAACAGAAAAAAATAAGTAACTAAATATAACATGTCAAGTCAAACTCATTGTTCATACCTCTAGGCTCCAGTGAATCAAGCCTATCAATCCATTCATTTTCTTTCTGTCTCAAGAGTAATTTAATATCACCTCCTCGTTTTGGAGTTTTAACATGTTCAAGAATAATTAGTTTCATCTGAGCTATTGTGTGATTATGGGAATTGAAATGTTGTTATACTGGTGAATGGATAGATTTATTTCTTATAATTGATTTATGTTCAGTCCACCTTGTTTTAACTTTTCTGGATGTTAATCCTACATAAAAGATGCCACAAGGGCATCTAATACCATAAATCACGTTCAATGTATCACAGGTACTTGTATGATTCAATGTGATTTGTTTACCTGTGTAAGGATGATTAATGCTTGAGCCTCTGATTACATTATGGCAATGTTGACAGTTGTTACTTGGCAACGTTCCTTTATATTGAATCAATCCTTTTGCTGGTGTTTCGTATTCTGCTTTAACCAAGAAGTCTTTCATGCATTTACTCTTTCTGTAGGCAGAGGTTGGAACATTTTCAAACAATTGTGCCAAAACCGGGTCCATTTTCAACATCTCCCAGTTCTTTGTGAAAATTGTTTTGATCTTATGACTTTGCTCTGAATACATAGCCACATAAACCAATGATTCTTGGTCAGGTTTTTCTGATGGTGCTAGATGTTTTTCCCTTGACAATAATGAGGCCTTGATCCGTGAATTTATTAGTAAATCTTGTGGATAGCATCTTTCAATGAATTTTTCATGAAGTATTGCCGCTTGATTCTCGTGTTCTTCTGGTTCTGAGATAATTCTTTTGTACCGTAAGAATTGACTGTAATGTATAGTTTCTATGGTAGTTTTGGGATGGAAGCTGGATGCCATTAATAGACTGTTCCAATTAGTAGGTTTATTGTAAATAGTAGTATGCAGTCGATTATTCTTGCTGTAAATTTCCACATCTAGAAACTGAATACGGCTATTACTGGTTAAGGTTGTAAATTTGATTCTCTGAGCTAGTTGGTGTCACAACCTTATCCCCAGACTGTGGGACTCGGGCACCATGGCCCCCGCCACAGTACTTTAACAAGGCAAGAAAGGCCAGTTGCGGGTGCCTTGGACGCAATCCTGGCGCCGTTGGCATCAGACTCACTTGGCAAGCATGAGTTCCAATGGACAATGGGTGAACACGGCTGCTCCCACCAGGATCATCGAGGAACTGCAACAAGCAGCCTAGCATCAGGGCGGGTCTGCCCCAAGGGCACCTGGGATACCTGCCAGGTATTTAAACCATGCCCGACCTGAGGCACGTGCTTCACGTTATTCTGCTCTTGCTCACCGGGTCCTGCTCTGCATCCTGGGCTGCACAGGCAAGAGACTTCAAGACACCGCCATCCTTACCTGTTCAGCTCCAGCTCCTCCATCCAGTCGGGGCCTTCGGGGATTTCTCCATCGTCCTCCTGCTACATTCTTTGGAAAATAGAGGCAAGAATCAGAAGCTACTTACCCGCCACTCCGAACTTCATCCTTGGCGTTTGGTCCCATCTATCGCTGCTTCAAGGAATCCTCCTCGGCCTGTAAAGAACAACAGCACAGGTCAGACCACTTGCAAGGACGCTTTCAGCGCCGCATCTAGCGCACCCTTACCTTCTCGAACTCTACCGTCAGCCTCGGCTCTCTCCATCAGCCTCTGCAAGACAAGAGAAGAAGGATTAGAGCATTCATCAATACAGTCATTATTCATAAATCTCTAAAAGACTTAACTGAAAAGTGGAGTCGCAGCAGGTCTGGACTCAGGGCTGTCGCCAGTGAAGTAACTCGGCGGACCAAGTCAACAGCGACGCACCCCTGCCCAGCGCGGCAGGACGGAGAGTGCAGCATTCCGAAAATCAAGGTGAGAGAAGTCCCAAGGTGAAAGAACACAAGGGGAACACCGGGAGGTGGGCCTCTCGAGGGAAAGAGAAGTAGCTAAAATCCATCTCCTGTTTCCTAGAACTGATTCCTGATAGAACGAACCCCGGGGAAGGTGCAGTGTTCCCAGAAGCGTCCAGACCAGTCGAGAGGTGCCCCTGTGGATGCAAGGTGAGCGTTACAGTTGGTTCATGTATCCAAAGAACTCCAAAAGATTCTCCTGAGGTCCTCTCCAAATTCCAAAGATGTCGTCAATGAAACGAAAGTAACATCTCAAATGTTCCTTGTATTGTGGTTTATTCAAAACCGCTGTTTGTTCAAGGTATGCCATATATGTATTGGCATATCCTGAGGCCATGGCAGCACCCATGGGCGTGCCCGATATCTGTATGAAAAATCTGTCTTCAAATCGAATGAAATTGTTATTGAGTACTATTTTCAGTAGACTTAGAATACATAATTTGTTAGCACTGCAATTTTGAGATGACAATAATAGCCATTCCATGGATTCCAAGCATGCTTCAAGTGTGATGTTAGTGTACAGACTACAGATATCCATGGCAAACATGGTGTCTGTAGATTCGTCAAAATCTAGATCTCTAATTTTCAACAGAAAATTAATAGTGTCTTTGAGATAAGGTGTTGTTGATTGTATTAACGGTTGAATTGCCTGATCTATATATTGTGCTAGTCGTTCTAAGAGACTCTCAGTGGCCGCTATGATGGGTCTACCAGGAGGTTCGCTCAAACTCTTGTGGACTTTAGATAGTATGTGGTATCCTACCCTCATACAGAAAAATTGGAAATATGTTTTGAAGGAACTCTTATATCCAAAAATCCTTGAAAAGACAAAGAGCTGAGGAAGCCTATGGTCCGTGCATACTTACCTGAGTTGGCCCGAGCTGTGTCTTCATATCTAATGGATCAGAAATGTGTTCTCCTGATCATTGGCAACACAAATCAGATTTGGTCTGCTTCCATTGAACGCATTCACTAAAAAGTGACCAATGATGCTGAAGACATGTGTGGATTAGATGTTGGAGAAGCACTAAGAAATTTTAAGTTATTCTGTCTGAAGCACAAGATGATCAGGAGCCTTTTAACACTACTTTGCATGCTGCATTTTAGGCAGTGTGGTCCTTCTTTAATGTTGTATTTTGTATTTATTGACATTTACATGAAAGGAAAAGGGTACTGCAATTACAGATGAAATGTGAAAAGAAGACATCATATGGTTAAGAGGAGGACAATGAAGACAAGAAATGAGACTTCAATGGATTGTGGAAAATATGGTAGGAAGAAGAAGAACAAATAGTAAGTGGAAAAGAATTTCAGTGAAATAGAGCAAGAAAGGTAAATGAACGAAAGCAAGAAGAGGCACAAGGTGTCATGATGCCTACCCCCGGGCATCAGGACCAAGCCCATCAGCTCCGGGTGCAGGCATCCAGATACTTATTAACACCCCAACAGCCTCCGCTGGGGGCTGTTTGGGTTCAGTCCCTGTGCCATAGGCGCCAGGCTCATAGACTTTACTTACCTGATGCAGACCATGCTGCTAGTGAGTCCAAGCCAACGTGAGGCCTGGATGGGACTATTTTTCTACAGGGACTATTTTTTACTCGGGCGTGGTTCTAGGGAACTTCTTACCTGGAACTACTTTGGAGGCTATTTAAACCACGCCCGAACAACAGCACACGCTTCGCGTTATTCTGCATCCAGCAGCGTAACGCTCACTGTGCCTGCAGTCTGCATCCAGTCTTCTGCCACGCCCGCCTCGAATCTGGAGCTCCTAAAACCAAGAAGAAAGAAAAGGACAAGATTAGAAAACAAACTATTTCGAATTCCTCACCTGATTTCGGATCCATCTCGCCTCCGGACCTGGAAAGAACATCATTTCTGTACGTGTCGCATCTCCAGCTGCAGCGCCGCGCCATACTCACCAGTCCTCGCAGCATCTTTCGATTTGGAGCTGCCTCCATCATTTCTTCGCCGAACTCCGGCACCTGAGGGAGAAAAGAAAACAACAAGGTGAGCCGAGAAAACCAACAAATAAAACTCTTATCATCATAGACTTACCTGATTACCACCGGAGGCATTATTCTATAACTCTCAACATCTTCATGTGCCGCACCTGCAAAGGGAGAGAAAACAACACGTTAAACACCGGCAACATTTACCGACGGCGTCGGGTAATACAGACTCTTACCTGAGCGCCACCAACTGCCACGAGGGGTATCTTCTCACGATCTTAGTTGCAAGACAAGGAAGGAAGGGGGGAACAAGAGTGAATCATCGGACATATTGAACTCTATGAACTTGATACTTACCGAACCTTGCCAGGAACCTCAGAGTCAATACTCTCCGGAACTCTCCCACGCCTTCAAACCAGTGAAGTAACTGGCATCAACGCGCCCCTGCAATCCACGCAGGATGGAGAGCTCATCATTTAAAAACATAAGGTGAGGTTCCAAAAAGGGGATATCGGAGGAGGTGACAAGAAGGGAGAATGGGAACAGTGGGAGGGGGCTATCACTCATATCCACGGGTGGCTAAATCCCTTTCTCCACTTGCAGGAGAATACTTCTACGGATCAAGCAGACGAGATTAGGCGGGCCAGTCCAGACAGTCATCTCGGCACTACGCATTACGTTGGTGGAGACCGCAGCTGTCCGGGTCCGATCGACGCCCCTGTGGGAACCAGGTGAGTGTAACAGAACACAAAGACTATCTACAAATCTCCACCCGGGCGTCATGGAAACCTCAGAAACCGACCAACTAGCCCTATTGTTAGGGGAATTTAGGGCAGAGGTGCACTCTGCGCGCCAAGAAACTAATGCCCTCAGGAGAGAACTGATTGTGTCAAAGGAGCGCACTGATGATCTTGCTAGACAATTGCTGCAAAACCAAGCTGGGCAAACACCATTACCTGGACTCGGGGGGAATCCAACTCCTGTTTCATCGAGCAATCCTGTGCAAGTGGTTCTACCTGGGAGCATTCCTTTAGCTCCACCCGAACGTTTTGCTGGGGACCCGAAAAAGTTCGACGTGTTTATGAACCAATGCCGATTGCACTTTTTATGCAGACCTGGAGCTTTTCCGAATGACCAAACCAAAGTAGCCTTTGTACTATCATACCTTAGTGGCAGTGCAGCGGATTGGTCAATTCCACTAGTCAACCAGGATGACCCTCTTCTTCGGGATTTTCAAGGGTTTCAATTGAGCATGGAGAGACTATTTGCCAGACATTCACAGGGACAGGCCCTGGATAACAAACTCTTATCCTTACAACAAGGTAACCAGGATCTACTAACCTATATCGCAACCTTCAATAGGTTGGTGGTGGAAACCGTATGGCCAGAGGTAAAACGAATTACATTATTTCATCGGGGACTTCGGGGTAAACTCAAAGATGTTTTGGCCCAAGTTGTGAACCCACCTCAGGATTGCGCAGAATATATAGACTTAGTGGTCCAGTTAGACCACCGACTTCAGAATAGAAAAGCTGATCTCGCTAAGTTCGAGAATCGGGTATTGGTTAAACCCAATGTTACCCCCAAAGGAACAGATGCACCAGAACCGATGCAGATCGGGGGGGTCAAGGGACCCTTAACTCAAAAGGAAAGAGAGAGGAGACGGCAGATGCAATTATGTCTGTACTGTGGGGCCTCAGGACATTTTCTACGGGATTGACCTATTAAACCATCCAAAAAAGTAGTCGGAGTTGCTGATAAAAATCAAACAGAGCCTGATTCGGGAAACGACCCCGCCCGACAAGCATAGAGGTCTGCTTGCTGAGCTTGAAGAAGGATACTCAGACCTCGCACTTCATCATACCAATGGTCCTTGTGGATCCAAGGCAGCCATCACGCATGCACGCAGTAAGGGCATACATTGATAGCGGGGCCATAGAAACTATGTGGACCACGAATTGGCTACTAGGATGAATCTACCTCTCTGCAAAAAGACCACTTCGGATGTCATCACCGCAGTCGATGGAACTGAAATTGCCTCTGGCCTGTAACTCATTCCACCGCAGTGATGACATTATTGGGTCAAGATGGGCATCGAGAGACTATTGTGTTTGATTTAATCAAAGCCCCACAGTTCCAAATAATACTGGGGATACCTTGGTTGGAAACACATAATCCTTGTATTGATTGGCGAGAGAAGAGAATAACCTTCCCGGATTGTGCACATATTTGTTACCCGGAAAAACCCTTGAACCAAGGCCTGGCCACAGTTGCTACTCCAGTCGTGCAGTTACCTCAGGAATATCAAGAATTCCAGGATGTTTTCCAAAAAGAACAGGCCAACACCTTACCACCTCACAGATCATACGATTGTCAAATCGATCTCATAACCGGTGCACAACCTCCATGTAGTAGGATCTACGCCCTTACGGAACCTGAAAACCTTCACCTGCGACAATACTTGGACCAATACCTTGCTAATGGCTTCATTCGTCCATCCAAGTCCCCTGCATCTTCAGCTTTGTTCTTCGTGCCTAAAAAGGAAGGTGACCTCAGAAGGTGTGTAGACTACCGCGCATTAAATCAGATCACAGTTAAGAACCGATACCCATTGTCTCTGTTCCCCGAATTACTAGACCAAGTAAAGGTCGCTTGCATCTACACTAAATTAGATCTCCGAGGGGGGCATATCATCTGGTACGTGTAAAGAAAGGCGACGAATGGAAGACTGCCTTTCACACGAAGTACGGATTATTTGAATACCAGGTGATGCCCTTCGGGTTGTGCAATGCACCAGCAGCCTTCCAGTATTTTATGAACGATGTCCTTCGTGAACTCATTGACGTCTGTGTTGTCGTATACATAGACGATATTCTAGTGTGCTCCTCCTCAGAATCAGACCATGTGAAGCATGTTCGTGCAGTCCTTGAGAAACTACGCCAGCACAAGTTATATGCAAAATTGGAAAAATGCGTTTTTCATGCTACGGAAGTTGAATTCCTCAGATTTATCCTGACTCCAAAAGGAGTCCGAATGGACTCTCGAAAGGTGGACGTAATTCTCAAGTGGCCCTCACCCAGTTCAGTTAAAGGAGTACAAAGCATGCTCGGATTTGCTAATTTCTACCGCAGATTCATCCCAGATTTCTCACATGTTGTACACCCTATCACAGCACTTTTGCGAAAAAACAAATGCTTCTTGTGGACCGAAGAAGCTGAAAAGGCCTTCCAAGAGCTGAAAGCGAAATTCACGTCTGCACCTGTCTTAAAGCATCCACGCCCTGAACTTCCATACATAGTTGAAACTGATGCATCCAGTTTAGCCATGGGAGCAGTCCTGTCCCAGAAGGATCCTGAAACCGGTCAACTTCACCCAGTAGCATTTTGGTCCAGAAAGTTCTCGGCACCCGAATTCAACTATGCGGTTACCGATAAAGAGTTATTAGCCATCAAATCCGCCTTCAAGGCTTGGCGGCATTATCTTCTCGGTGCCAGGCATACCATTACTGTAATCACCGATCACCGAAACCTGCAGTATTTAAAAACAGCCAAGGCCCAATCGTCGCGCCAACTTTGATGGGGATTGTTCTTTGCCGAGTTCGATTTCGTGATCACTTATCGACCAGGCTGTAAAAATGGCAAGGCACATGCCTTATCCCGGATAGGGATGGGAGAAGCATATGCGAACCCGGAACCGGTACCTATAATTTCAGAACAAAGAATTCTTGGCATAACTACTCTGCAGACACTAGAGGATATTCAGGTAACGATCCAACAACTCTTCGATCTAACAGCCCTGCAGGACTGGGTAAAGAAAGGCCCGGACTACTCAGTCATCAATGACCTACCTTATTATCAAGGGCGATTATTTCTACCACACAAGGAACTACAAGAACTAGTCATCTCCAATTATCATGACACCCTGATGGAGGGGCACCCAGGTATCGGAAAAACTGAAGCTAAAATTAAGAGGCAATTCTGGTGGCCTACCTGGCGAAAAGACGTGAAGTCATTTGTGATGTCTTGTAGCATTTGCGCCCAAAACAAAAGTCAGAAGAGAAAACCAGCTGGCCTTTTACAACCTTTGGATATTCCACCTACACCATCTTTAGACTGTATTACAGATCTACCTCCATGTAATGGATTTAACACCATTCTAGTTATTGTGGATCTTTTTTCCAAGATGGCCCACTTTATTCCTTTAAAGGGATTAGCTTCTGCTTCAATTCTGGCCAAGGAGTTCCTCGAAAAACATTGTTCGAATACACGGATTTCCTTCCGTATTGGTCTCTGACCGAGGTAATCAATTCATTTCACATTTTTGAAAGAAATGTTGTCAATTGGCGCAAATCGACGTGAGGTTATCAACCAGTCACCATCCCCAGACCGATGGTCAGACGGAGAGGACCAACCAGACCCTTGAACAGTACCTACGTTGCATGCTACACCAGACCGAAAGTAATTGGAAAGATATTTTATGGATTTCCGAGTATGCCTACAATAACTCTGTACATTCAGGAACCGGACAAAGCCCCTTTTATACCATATATGGACATCACCCTCGAACCTCAGAACTAGATTCGTCTCAGCATTTAGAAATGCCAGCAGTTAGTCATTTGCACTCAACTATTACACAAGCCTTTAAAGAGGCAACAGAACATTTGAAACAAGCAAAAGAGAAATATAAGAAAAATGCTGATCAACGTAGAAGTGAAACTCCACAATACCAGATTGGGGATCAAGTTTGGCTGGCTACAAAACACATACCTCTGAAGGGAACTCGGACTTTTAACCCTTGATATTTGGGACCTTACACTATTAATGCCATTATCAACCCGGTGGCCGTCAAATTGGAATTACCCTCTAATATGCGAATTCATCCTGTCTTTCATGTTTCACTTTTAAAACCAGTTCAACCAGAAACAAGATTAACCAAACCACACGACCCCATCTTGATAGATGGAGAACCTGAATTCGAGGTAAAAAATATCCTGGACTCCAAGATGGTTAAATCAAAACTTTTTTATTTAATCGATTGGAAGGGCTACGGACCGCAAGAAAGGTCATGGGAGCCTAGTGACCACATTCATGCACCTCGGTTAGTGAAGAAATTCCATCGGTACTTCCCAGACAAACCAGGGCCAAGGGGAAGAACAACTTTAGGAGGGGCCTTGTGGTGAGTGCTGTCATGATGCCTACCCCCGGGCATCAGGACCAAGCCCATCAGCTCTGGGAGCAGGCATCCAGATACTTATTAAAACCCCAACAGCCCCGGCTGGGGGCTGTTTGGGTTCAGTCCTGGTGCCTTAGGCGCCAGGCTCATCATGGAAATCAGTCCTGGCGCCTTAGGCGCCAGGCTCATAGACTTTCCTTACCTGATGCAGACCATGCTGCTAGTGAGTCCAAGCCAACGTGAGGCCTGGATGGGACTATTTTTCTACAGGGACTATTTTTTACTCGGGCGTGGTTCTAGGGAACTTCTTACCTGGACCTACTTTGGAGGCTATTTAAACCACGCCCGAACAACAGCACACGCTTCGCGTTATTCTGCATCCAGCAGCGTAACGCTCACCGTGCCTGCAGTCTGCATCCAGTCTTCTGCCATGCCTTCCTCGAATCTGGAGCTCCTAAAACCAAGAGGAAAGAAAAGGACAAGATTAGAAAACCAACTATTTCAAATTCCTCACCTGATTTCGGATCCATCTCACCTCCGGACCTGGAAAGAACATCATTTCTGTACGCGTCGCAGCTTGAGCGCTGCGCCATACTCACCAGTCCTCGCAGCATCTTTCGATTCGGCGATGCCTCCATCATTTCTCCGCCGAACTCCGGCACCTGAGGGACAAAAGAAAACAACAAGGTGAGCCGAGAAAACCAACAAATAAAACTCTTATCATCATAGACTTACCTGATTACCACCTGAGGCATCATTCTATAACTCTCCACATCTTCATGTGCCGCACCTGCAAAGGTAGAGAAAACAACACGTTAAACACCGGCAACATTTACCGGATGGCGTTGGGTAATACAGACTCTTACCTGAGCGCCACCAACTGCCACGAGGGGTATCTCCTCACGATCTTAGTTGCAAGACAAGGAAGGAAGGGGGAACAAGAGTGAATCATCGGACATATTGAACTCTATGAACTTGATACTTACCGAACCTTGCCAACCTTGCCAAGAACCTCAGAGTCAATACTCTCCGGAACTCTCCCACGCCTTCAAACCAGTGACGTAACTGGCATCCTCGCGCCCCTGCAATCCACGCAGGATGGAGAGCTCATCATTTAAAAACATAAGGTGAGGTTCCAAAAAGGGCATATCGGAGAAGGTGACAAGAAGGGAGAACAAGAACAGTGGGAGGGGGCTATCACTCATATCCACGGGTGGCTAAATCCCTTTCTCCACTTGCAGGAGAATACTTCTACGGATTAAGCAGACGAGATTAGGCGGGCCAGTCCAGACAGTCATCTCGGCACTACGCATCACGTTGGTGGAGACCGCAGCTGTCCGGGTCCGATCGACGCCCCTATGGGAACCAGGTGAGCGTAACACAAGGGGTTTTGGGAACAACAAGACGATAAGTGGATTGAAAGCGTAAACCTCATGTAGGGGAGTAGAAGGAAGTAAAAGAGGCAAGATAAGGTGGAGCAAGTCCATGAAGACATTTAAAAACTATAGAAAGAAAATGAAATTGGAGACAGGATTCAATAGGTAGAATAGAGGCAGCAAGGAGCGAAGAAGAAATTGAAGAGTGGGGATTAGACTGAAGAGAAGGTGGATATCAGAGTTATAGATAGAATGTAAAGGGGTAAGACGAGATGCAGAGAGTCCAATCAAGAGAGAAGAACAGTAATCAATGCGATAACAAATTTGAGCAGAAATAAGAAGTTTAGTGGTGTGAAAAGAAAGAAAAGGATGAACACAACAGAGATTAAAAAGAAGAAAGTGACAATTATGGGCAGTAAGGGAGATTTGAGAAGAATAAGAAAGAGCAGAGGAAGGAAAAGAGAGCTGGGAAGGAGAAAGTGAATGAAAAGGAGGAAGAAAGACAGGCAGAGACTTGAGAATGAAGAGAGTCAGAGAACTCAGGAAAAGATTTGTGAGTCCTCGGCATAGAAATGACAGGACAAGTTGAAGGAAGAGATGAGAGAAGAAAGGGGGATGGTATACAGTGAAAACAAAAGAGGGACCAAGGACAGAACCTTGGGGGACACCATACAAATGCGGACGTGGAGAGGAGAGCCGAGCAGCCTAGGAAACATAATAAGAACATCCAGAAAGATACGATTTAAACCAAGGGGGCCATTGATGCCAAAAGAAGGAAGAAAGAAAAGGAAAGTACAGTAATCGACAGTATCAAAGGCTGCAGATAGATTGAGGAATATCAGAATTGAAGAAAGCGTATTGTGACATGTAGAAAGAAGAGAATCAGACACATTCAAGAGAGCAGTTCCTGTAGAATGAACAGGTCTGAAACCAGACTGAAGAGAGTGAAAATGAAGATAAGACAAAGTTTGCAAATAAACAATATGCTCAAATAGCTTACACAGAAAAGGAAGTAGAGAAATAGGCCATAAATTAGCTTGAAGCGAAGGGTCATTCTGTTTTTTTACTATCCTCATTTGAATTGTGTGCAGGTATAATGTCATGTGCTTATGGGTAACATAATACCCATGAAGTCACATAATAATGTGCAAGGGTTGTAAATGCAATGATGTGTTTACTTAAAGGGTCCGAGGGGTTCACATGTTTGAGTTCCTGAGAGGTGAATAAACAAATCTGCTTCCACTCATGCATCTACCAGTGTAGCAGAGCACAAATCTGGTGTTGGAATTGGACAGAAGAGAGATGCCTTCTAAATTCTAATCCAGCGAGCAAATGCTACTGAGTCGCGAATAAGGTGCTAGGTTTTACAGACAGTGAAACTGCAGACAGGGTGGGGTGGGGAATGGGCAGCCGCCCCTTTTAAAACCAGCACTCTTAAGTCTAGCTTGGTGATTGAATTTGCAATCTGTGACAGCAGAGAGTGAACAAGAGTGAGAGGGATGGGGTGGGCGTGGAGAAATAATATTATTTAGAAGTTGATAAAGACGACATGGGTGAAGGGATAAGGAGAAAGTCAGAGAAGAGAAGTATTGCTTTTTATTGGCCAGAAGAAGAGTCATAAGAAGAATGAGCAGATGAGAGTAATTCCAGATTGTGAGAGGATTGAGACTTTTTCCTGCAGCGCTCACGTTTCCGAATAGATGTGTAGAGGAGGAGGTACCCGTCTTCTCCCTAGTCCCTGCCCCCTTGCCTCCATCATATTGGGATGACAGACGAAGAGCCATGATGGGGAACCCATGCCTGAATCCTTGCAATAATTCTGTACCACGTAGAGTATATGAGAGACCATATGCACTCAGACAACCCTTCAGACTGTACCTGCAAGCTGACATAGTGGAGGAAAGTTACCAAGAAGGATGTACCTTGCTGAGCTGTCGAAATGCAGCCATGAACAGAATGGATGTGCGTTAAAACAAAGTGTTTCGACAGCGAAGGAATGTCATAAAGAAGATGTAAGAAACTGTGCTGAAACAGTAGGAAAATACTTAAGAATGACGATGTAACTGAAGCACTAAGAGAAGCATGTACCCTACGATACAGTAATAACAAACACAAAGAAGAATGAAGTGACTCACTGGTCAATAACTGAAAATACGCTGAAATGCAAGGTAGAAAGAATACATAGGAGCTTGCTTATTAGATGTGTTAGGCAAGATTGTATGCAGTACCCTTTGGGTGCACTGCGATAACTCTGACATCCTGGCAATAGGAATCCAACCTTTGGTATAAGAGTGGTCTTTGTCAGCTGTAGGGTAGTTACACAGAGATTCACAGTGACAAGAATTCAAATAAATTCTTACACACAAGGTTTCTTGATTAAACAATTATTAATGTATTTAACAATCAGTTTGAGTAAGCCTACTTCAGAAGGGGCAATATAATCGTAACACACGAATACATTCCAAAATACACGCTCCCTAAAATACGAGTTTCCCTAAATCAGCAAATACCCCTTTGGGATGACACACAGACACTTCCTACACCCTCACGTGACTTCAATAGCTAGGGCACTGTGGACATTAATATATCACTGTTGCATATAGGGCAATACTAAGGAGTATGCAAAAGAAAAAGATTATTAGAATAAAACAAGAGATCACACAAATATTCTGAAGCAGGTAAGTACTTTTGGTAACCACCAATGCAAAGTAAGCTAATCCCTACCTGGAAGGAGGACTAAACACAGATTCAGAGGGAAGAAGAGTTATTCATGGAGCCAGGCCAGGCCAAAGTCAGTTGTACAAAAGTCAAGGTGAGCTGAAGCACTTCTTGTAGGTAGGTAAAAAAATCTTTGCACAATGTTGTAGAAGTCTTTGTGGAATAAGAAGAAATCAAAGTAGGGCCACAAGCTGATTAGGCTTGTGAGGTTAAGAAGCTGTTAGCAACTCTACATAAGCAACCAAGACAAGACACGTCTCCACTGAGAAAAAGTGAGGTTACACAATAAGAGGTAAGTACTCTTTGACTTTACAGGTCCTTTGGTTAGAAGAAACAGGCTTTGGCTGGCGTCTGTTCCTGTGCTGCTCTGCACATCCTGTGTTCCTGGGCCTCAGTCGTGGGGACCAGAGGTAGGATATCTGGAGGACTCCTGCACTGCAACAAGATGATCGGTGACAGAAAAGGACCAACTTCTATTCAGTGGCACTTCGCGGTTTCAGCTCTTTGCGTCTCAGCAAATAGCCCTACTGCAGACTCTTGGCTGTCGAGATGGGCTTTCCTTGCATCTGGGGTCCAGCACTCTGTTGGGGTGGCTCAGGCCTGGTCAGTCCTGCTTCCTGGGAGCCTGGAAGATCTTCCTTGAGCTCTTGGCCAACTTAAAAGCAACACACACGATCTGGTGTTCCTCTCCCTGGATCTTTGATTTCCAGCAGCAACTGCAATGGAATTGCAACCAGCTTTGAGAGGATGTCCAGGTGGCTTACTTTGGAGTTGATTGGTCCCACCAACTCAAAGGGAGCAGCCATCCTTACAGGGCTTCTCTAGTCGAGGCGTATTCAGAGCTTCAGCAAAGCAGCAGGGCTTCACCGGGCAAATCAATGGTCCAGGAGTTGCAGCAGGAGTCTCTTCCAAGTTCTTCTTTGGATTCCTTCATCCAGTGGTCAACTCTGCCTTCCAAGCCAAAAAGCCTTGTCTTTTATGCAGGTTTCTCCCATTCATTCCAGCCTAACTGCCAGTCACCCATCAGGATGGCTGTCCTTGCCGGACAGCCAGCTGACCAATCACCTAAGAGTGCATTTCTGTCTCCTAGGAGACTAAGCACAGGGAGTTTCGGGCACCTCCCTCACTTCCAGCGCCAGCCTGACACCCTGGAGCCACAGGTGGGCTTCACTTGTGAATCCCGCTAAAGACAAAATGAACAAAGGGACCAAACTTGGCTTGGCGCATAGAGTAAATCTCAAGAAGGAGCTTTCCACAAAGAAATGGTGGAAAAAGAAGACTGGGGCCATTTTGATAAAAATGGCACCCATGGGTGCTTTACTGCAGCTGCGAACGCAGCACACCACAGTAGTTAAAAGTAAACCACTGCCACCAGACATTCATCGAGCAAAGAGTAACATAAAAATGTTACATGAACAGAAGAAACTAGACAAAGGGCATACTAAGTAACCCCTCCAGCACCCTATTCTAAGATAGTGTGTGCTGGGTCTAGAAAGTTACACATGTAAGTAAAGTCAGTTTCACTTCCCTGCTCTTGGAAGCAGTAGTTTATCCAAGAGAAGGTATTTAAACCTTTGGGAAATCTGAAAGTCTTCCCTGTGCCACTGCACTGAAGGTACTGTGTGACACAATGTAAAAGATGATGCCTATGGAGTTTGTCAGACTCCACAACCAAAAGAAACACAAAAACACATAGAATAGAAAGTACAAAGTCCAGCAAAAGAGCTGGGGGTCTCTAAGGTGGAGGAATTTAGCACTAAACTGAAAATTCTCCCTAACAAGAGGTATATATTCAACATTTAGGATGACCAGCTGAAGAAGATTGACAACGGCTTATGTCAATCAACTCAGCTACCCCAAAATACGAGCCCAGGATCTTAAAGTGAAAAGATGATGAAGAAATTGTTTTCACTTGAAAAATATAGGAGTACATTGGCCTAGGACCAAGGATGCTATTTCGAGAGATGGATGAAAAGCACAAAGGGAGTCTAAGGAACAAACCATGTGTGAAGGAAATCATTCTCAAGATTAGGAGGAACAAGAACATTTACAGATGCCAAGTAATGGACAATTAAAAGGGGATGCATGAAGTTTATATTCGATAGAGTCTCTAAAGGCCAAGAGGAGCAACTGCACCCAGCATAATTGAATCAAATAGTGTTAAATGCACTGCCGACATGGCCAAATTCATGGTCTTGTAACACTTGACACGTGACTAAGAGCTCGCAAACAAGGGCTATTCATTAATTCTGAAGCGAAGATAATGGTGTGCCTACACTCCCCCAAACAGCAGAAGACACTGTCATGAGGCCTACTGATGAGAGAGGGTAGACTAATTGGGAAAAGAAGGGGAGAGCTGAAGTATCTCCAAGCACATGGGTTTCGTTTCTATGTACATGCTGCTAGCAAGCCGAATGTTCAGGGTTGGATTTGGGTTGCCAACCAATCGGAGAATCCTTCTATGCACTTTTACGTACAATGTTGCAAAGAAGTATTCCACTGCCATATTCTCTGCCATAATGAGTATATTACACCATGTGTATAGAGGTAGCTCAGGGTGTGTCTCACAGAGACTGCCAATGAGGGATTAACCAGCGTACTATCGATATGTAGACATGTTCCCCTAATCTAATCCCACACCTCGTAGGTTTTACAGTTTGCAACATAGGATTACATCATAGCTGATGCGTCTAGCATTATATAAACTGAATATAATCACAGATGTTACGCATCCATCTAAACTTATGTGTGACGAGGCAGATCTTAGGCAGGAGACACTTGGTTCCCCAAGATCCAACATTCTGTCGTTATTGCAATGACCAGCAGCAAACCGAAACATTATGCCATTTGGTGGTTGAATGTCCAGTGTTAAGCTTTATGCGGCAGAAACTGTTTAACAAATGTTGCAATTTTCTCTCTTTACGCACTTGAGAAGAAATATGGAATTACTTGCTTACTAATTCTAAAACCTCAATTCAAATTGCTCTAGTTCAATTCGTTAAAAATGTAATTCCACCACAATGAAACAAGATCCAACTCGACGATATGATTTGAGTATCAAACTTGCTGCCTTTGTAAATATTGTCTATACATATTGCTTTCCTGTTTTTTGTTTTTGTTTTAAGGGTTCAAAATTATTATGTTGTGTAAATGGAATTTTAAATGTTTATATTTTTTAATGTTCAATTTCTGTCTATTAACATTTTTGTAAAATTCTCTGTTTTGAAAGGTTGATTTATTCAGCCAACCAAAATAAAATTAATTTTTAAAAAAAAAATAAAAATAATCGAAAAGACATTGTGACCCTGCATAAATCGATTTGATGAGTGTTTATCCGCATTGCTTAACTTCTTTGAGATATAAGCAGTATTTTACCATCTCCTTTGAGTATGTCTGGTTATTTGGTCTGAGATATTTTATTGGTAATTCCATCCAGCCCACAGATGCTTCAAGGTGCTAGAACACATTTGGTAGCAGTGCGGATGGTTCGGGTATAATTGATCTAGAGCCCAGACCTAGAACACAGACCTAGATTCCCAGACGCTCAACGGCTTCTGCCACAAGCCAGCGAGCATAGAGTTTCCTGCAGTGAGCAGTGCGCAAGACTATCACGTGATCAACATATGGTCGACAGGTCGACCTTTGATGAAATTCCTGTCTGGTCCCTGCAGGTGCCCTGTGGACGAAAGACAAACTGCTTGATTGTGGTAGAGTCGATGCCAGGGGACTCAAGCTGAGTGCCAGATGTAAGAAGACCATCGCAGCTGGTAAAAACATGAGGGTGGAGAGATTGGAATTGTGTTATGTTGTAAATGAAAGAGAAATAAAGAGTAACTGGATTTTTGGGGATTATAAAAGGAAGATGGATAAGAATACCTCAAATTCACGGGCTCAAGAGAAACAGAAAGGGCACATGCTATAGTTCTATATTTGAGCATTAAGGATTCCCAAAAGCAGAGTCTATTAGGAGATCGTGTATCAAACTCCTAGATGGGGTAATAAAAAGAGAGGAGAATACATCCATTAAGGCAGTGGAGAAAGATGCATGTAAAGGGGAATATATATATATATATATATATATATATATATATATATATATATATATATATATATATATATATATATATATATCTTGGAAGTGCACATATGTAAAGGGTATCATATGATTGTATGAAAGATAACGTGTTTAAAACAAACAACAAAAACCAAAGACTAGTTTAAATAAAGAAAAAAAGAAATAACCATTATTTTCTTACACTTTTTTCACAAAGGATCGACGTCGACCAAAAAGCTAGAATTAGATGGAACCAAAATAGGAGTAAAAGAGGACAGTTTGAAGATACTAAAAAACAAAGAATGATATAAAAATAATTAACAGAAAGTGTAAACGAAGGAGTTAGAAAAATAGTGTACAATAGATTTATTCTTTCAAAAATAATAAACGAAGGTAGCAAACATATTCTGATCACCAGGAATACGAGGGGCCAGTGATGGTGCCTACTTGAACATATTGAAACAATATATATAATAAATTTGGAAGTAAGAGAAAAAATCGAGTACGTATTGACAGTACAGTCTGAGTTGGCTTGTTGTAATGGAAGAAACACCTCTCACACACCTATGTAGAACACTACCAAGATATACAGCCAAGATTATGCAGTACCATTCCGAATGGATTCAGGGCATGACCAATAAGACATTTATGCCCCGGTTTCCAGGAGGCGGGTTGTCAAATACGGTATTATGTAACCTGATGACACATTCACATGAATGGCATAACACAATATTTGGGATCCCCCCTGCGAGCCATTCTGAGGGGCCTCCACCTCCAACACGCAACAAATCATGCCACACTCTGGGACAGCCTAGATTACCATGCCTGTGCAATACGTATGAACGTGCTGCTGCAGGAGTACTCTCCACACTGCAATAGGAGAAATATATAAATATGTTTTAATGCATTATACAGCATGATTTTTGAGAAAAATTGGCTAAAATGCCAGAGCATTTGCAATTGTTTTGTAGGAGAACAACAATCTAAAAATTCACTACATGCAAGTCACCAACAGTGCACAGGAATATGAATGCTTTAATAAATATAATGCTTTGCAATTAAAAATGCCATGCCACAATGAAAACATGTCCATCTGGCTGCACTATGTAGACCAGTCTAGACACGTAATAACATATTACAGTAAAATATGCCAGGCCACATTTAGACATCTCTAGACTGGTTGCACCAAAATTCCAGTCGAAGCAATAACACTTATCATGGTTATGCCCAGAAAAATATACACTGCTGCAGTAAGAAATGGACAGACTGGCAGCACTGAAATGCCAGTCTAGTCATGTAATTACACTTAGCAGGACTGCTTTATCAGAGATGCCCAGTTAAAAAAAACTTAACGCCAAACTAAGTTATGACTAGACTGGCTGCACCAAAATGCCTCTCTAGCCACTAATACCACATAGCAAGCCTGCTTTGCCTGGACATGGATGACCATTACGATTTATCACACACTCCCCATCCTACACCACTGCCCCCACACCCCTCTGCACATAAAGGCACACACACCCATGCAGCCAACCATACATTTATGGGTGCACCCTTTCTCCTTGCACTCATACAGGCAGCCACCTATTGATATTGATATTGATATTTTATTTCTATTGTGCTCATACACAAGTGTTTCAGAGTGCGACAAGGCAAGGGAAAGGGAACAGGAGAGAACAAAAACAATGGATCTTACTAGGCCCAGTGACATTGAGAACATGCAGAAGTGCAGGGTAGAGGGGGGAGGGGGAGAAGTGCATTGAAGGGGGAACAAAAGGAGAGTGCGGAGCAAGAAGGAAGAAACAAAAATAATAATAAAATAATCAATAAAAAGGAAACAAACAATTGGAGTGCAGCCAGCAAGTGGCAAGTGCTGGGTTTATGGTAGCAGGCCGGGTAGATCTGAAAGTGCAGGAAGAAAAGGGGAGGGCTGTATGGGTACAGATACAGACCCAAGTGCAAGGGGTGGCCCGGAGGCAGTGCGTGAGGGTGGCAAGATGAGCAGGTACCTGGGCCTGGAGGACAGAGGGTGGCCAGGTGCATGGTGCCGAGGGAGAGTAGAATCAACAGGGGAGAGGAGAGGAGATGTCAGAAGCAAAGCGGAAGGTTTTGAGGTGCTTTCGGAACCGGAGATGGTTTTCCTCAAGTTTTAGAGTTGCAGGGAGGCTGTTCCAGAGGGAGGCCCCAGCCGAAGACAGAGATCTAACCCCAGCTCGTTTCTTTGAGAAACAACTGACCCTGAGGGCGTTAGAGGTAGAGGAGCGGAGTGCTTGAGATGGGAGGTATTTGCAGAAGGATAGCTGAAGGTATGTTGGACCCAGGCCCCAGAAAGCCTTGTGGACAATGAAGAGGGTTTTGAATTTAATCCTTGCATCCACTGGGAGCCAATAGAGTGTGGATTTACATTTAAGTGTGCACCCTTTCACCATACACTCACACAGGAAGCCACTATAAATTTAAGTGTGCACCCTTTCATCATTCAGGCACACCCAGGCAGCTACCCATACATTTAAGGTTGCACCCTTTCACCTTACACTCGACATGCACTCCCAGCCACCCATACATTTAATTGTGCACCCTTCACCATACACTCCACACACACACGCAGCCACCCATACATCTATTTGTGCACCCGTTCACCATAAACTCACACAGGCAGAGCCACCTATACATTTAACTGTGTACCCTTTCACCATACACCCACACAGGCTGCCACCTATACATTTAAGTGTGCACCCTTTCACCATACACTCAACACGCAAACCCAGCCACCCATACATTTAATTGTGCACCCTTTCACCATACCCTCACACAGGCTGCCACCTATACATTTAAGTGTGCACCCTTTCATCATTCAGGCAAACCCAGGCAGCCACCCATACATTTAAGTGTGAACCCTTTCACCATACACTCATCCATGCAGCCACCTATATATTTAAGTGTGCACCCTTTCACCATAAACTCACACACACACAGGTCATGGGGTTGAGGGGAGCCCTTTTACTTCAAAAAGAAGTGGTTTCGTTTTGAAGTCACTCTGATTTCATAAAGAAATTATTTCCGTTAAGGACCGAACCATAATGAAAATAAGATACAGAAACTATAGAAACAAGAATGGGAAAACTACATGGACAAATGAGTGATAAGGAAGGATATATAACTCCAGAGGGTGAACAAGGAGCATCCTTTAGAGGAATAGGAGGAAGCTTGGATGATGATCATAGAACTATATCCTTAAGTGGGTTAGATCTTGAGGATGCAGAAGAGGACAATAGTCATACAAGTTGGGGCATAATAATGTCAGACAAGGCAAGGAAACAAAATAAGAAGATATGAGAAGAAGGTGCATACGGATTTTGAAGAGAATCAAGTATAGATAAAGGGGTAAAATGGTTAGATCTGGAGGACACCAGAACCAATGCCATATACTGAACAAGCACAAGTATGATTGCACAGTACAGGGGATGCGTCCCCGCCCTATGTGAGCAGACTAAGGGCATTGCCAGGGAGAAAAGAAAAGCAATGATAATGCTGCCTCGAAGACAAGAAGTGTGGGTAGGTATGTGTCATGCCTGTCAAGTATGGCCTCTCCCCGACGTCTTATCGCTCAGCCCAGAGGATGGCCAGGCCATTCTACACTCGCTGGCGGCTTTTGGATAAACTTCCTGGCAAAAGATCACGTTAACACTAATTAGCAATTTCTTTTACTATGGACTTGTTTCCTTCATCCCTACCTCAATTCCCGTCTGCCTCACATGCGCGTACTGCCTCTAAAGGGTCTCACCCGGCATACGTGATTGTCAGTTGATGTTACGTTAGTTCACGTGACACGCAATTATCAGCTGACACGTACTTAAACCCGAAGCTTCCAGGTTTCGGCGCTTCTGATCGTTGATTGCTGTCTGCGTTCCAGAGCTGCTGTTCTTCCAGTCTTCGTTCCACGTTCTTTATTCAGAACATTCTTCTTGCTGCTCTTGCTCCTCAGAGCTGCCGTCACTCTGCCGCATCATTCTGTGACATCCACACTATTGGGAAAAGGCTTACTGAACTTCTGGAGCATTCTCCTTTGCTGCTGCCTGCAGCGCTACCCGGCAGCATCGTCCGCCTGATTACAGCTGCTCTTGTTCTGTCCTCCTGCAGTTGGGTACAGGAGCACCCGCCAGTCCTCTGTACACCCGCTCCTGACCAGGTGTATCCACGGAGGGGATGATACTTCTCATAATAATGTGAGAGCGGATCCTGCTTCATTTTCCTACGACTGTTTCTTCAAGTCATATGCCAATTCCAGCTACAAGACTTACCAGCCTCTGCTTGTTTTTGCACTCTTTGACCCAGGGACCTCCAGGATTTACCTATTCTCTACCACTTCTCTTATTCACTCTAAAGTTAGTGCTCTAAGACTTCATGGACGCTATCCTGCGTGCACCACCCCGTATCTAGTGTGGCTCTCGTTCCGTTCGGGTTAGTTTCCTTACTAACTCCCTTTTCCTTGTCGTTGGTTTGTGTTGTTCACCCGTGGAGCTTCTAGAGACATTCCTAGTTAGCAGGTTAGTGGTTTTCAACCAGAACTATATTGATTCCTTCCATCCCGAGTCAGTTCCTAAAACATTCCTTTGTATTTCTCCAACAGGCTGGTGGTTCCTATAAATTACACGCCCTTTCCACTGATTACTCCCTTTGGCTGTCTCCCTAATAGTCAAAGAGTGACATCAGTTGGAAGATCTGAATTCAACGGATTACGCTGTACATCGAGTCATCTCCGGAAGACTCTACATGTATCCTTTTGAATATACCCTAGTTGTATCCTTTTACGCTGATATTCTTTGCAAGTGTTGGTGCTCCTAAATATCCAAACCTATCCTTAACAGTATTACAAAAGATCAGGGTTTTCAAAGTTCTCACTAGAAGAGAAAGGAGGGGGTCGACCACAATATATACCATGACCACAGATGGATAAAGATCACTTAAAATGCACACAACCAAGTTTGACTCCTGGTGTGGCAAAATGGATTAGGGAATTAGAGAAAATGACACCAGGAATGACATTAGCTATAGTTGATATAAAAAGCCTGTTATCAGCTATCCTAGGGGAAATATCTGATGACATTTGGAAGAGAGCAGGGTACCCAAAAGTAATCGCGCAAAACACAGTGCACGATGGAGCGCCATTCAATAATTGTAGAGCACTCGGAGTACAATGTCGAGATACAGCGGACATTGGAGAGATAATGACTAGGAAAATGAGAGAGGGTGAAGACCCCCATTTCTTTTATTCAGGATTTTCTGGATAGATGGTGTTCGGAGACACACGAACCATGGGATAACACGGTAGGGGTATTTTACCACATATTATGTCACTGACTGCCAGAACCAGTACAGAGGCAATTAAAGAAGCATGTGGGAATAGAAGCAAAATCTTGGCCAGAAATACAATTTGCAATTGTGCATTATTGCAGAATGCTAAAAGAGAAAGACAAGAAGTAAGACGAGGGTAGACAGCAAAAAGAGGTGAAGTTGGTGCAGAAGAAATTATCAATAAATGCCATAGAGGGAGCAGTGTTGACAAGCAATGAGGGAAGCATGACACAAGTGATACAGTTCCCACAGCAAAATAATATAGCCCATGCTCAAGATCAGAGTAGGTATAATTATATGCCAAGAGGCAGAGGGAATGGGCCTGCGAGGAGGAGGACGAGGAGGATTTCAAAACCCTCAAAGAAGGGGAGGATCTAATGGCGGACAGCCCTTGACATGTTGGAATTGTGGAATAATAGCACATGTGGCTAGAGTATGTAGATGTAGAGGAGGCATGCAACAACAGAACTGACAATCTCGAAGAGTGGGGACAGGATAAGCTCCACAATATAATACAGACTCACAAAGATATTATGCCCAAGATTGCAAACTCCTTTACACATGCAACAGGCACCCACTGAACAAATACAATACATTCCAAAGCAGCAGACAGGCGCATCACATTTGCAAATGGACAAGGGAGCTACACAAGCAGCCAAACCCAAATTAGGGAGTTTGACTGTGGTGGGAGGGAATCCTTTCACAGGCAGGGGGATGAATTTATATCCCCCATAAAATAGCCCACAGGACAATCTGATGTGTTCAGTACTATCTGTAACACCAGACCCCCAAGAGGAACCAAGGTTCAAGGTGACGATAGGAGGCAAGACATTCTCATTTCTCATAGACACTGGAGTGACTCGTTCCTGTGTCCGTGAGGGAAAATATCCAATGTCAGGCATTGCCATGAATGCTCAGGGATTTTCTGGAGCAACGAGTTTAGTTCCAATTACAGAGGAATTACCCATTTCTATAGGGGAACATGATATGTCTATGCCATTTCTATACTCTAAACAGACACTGGTGAACATACTCGTGCGTGGTTTAATGACTACCGTCAATTCTGCTGCAAATCTATTGACTTCAGTCAAAAAACACAGATCTGCACAGACAGCACTCCAGTGCAACATGCTGGGCTATTAGACAAGCTCATTAACACCTTAAGTTTCCATAGCCATTGTGAAATGTGCAGTACATTAAAAAAGAACAGACTTAATCTGTTGCGGGAATGAAGCTGCAGACTTAGAGGGCAAAAGTGCCGCATATTATTCAACCATGTGTGAAGATTACTTAAAAGATTTAAAGCAAGAGGCAGGGCGATGCATGCTGGTTAAAGAAGGA
Source organism: Ambystoma mexicanum (assembly GCF_040938575.1). NCBI lineage: Eukaryota > Metazoa > Chordata > Amphibia > Caudata > Ambystomatidae > Ambystoma > Ambystoma mexicanum. The sequence goes on along the minus strand of NC_090941.1, from coordinate 843,908,908 downwards.
TTTAATATGATGTTCATTGTACAGCTAAATGAGATGCAAGGACAAGCATCGCAAGAAGAAAAGGAGCTATGGAAAAAGTGGGGGTTTTCCATATCCCCCACTCAGGTAATTTGGAGATGGGACAGTACAGGAAAGCCAGTTATGCCTCTAGCATTGTTGAGAGTAGCATTGGAGCAGCTCCACTATCCCGCACATGTGACTCGAGAGAGTCTAGCTGCTACAATAGCAGAAGACTGGTGTGTACCGAACCTCAGTGAACATGTGGCACAGTTCATTATAAACTGCATTGTGTGCCAAAAATGTACAGCAGGGCACACCCTGTGAACGGTGAGAGGAGTAATCCCTAGACCCGATGGCCCCTTCCAACATCTGCATATAGATTATGTGGATATCTTGCAAATATGTAATGGTCAGCGATACATGTTAGTTGCAGTGTGTCCTTTTTCCAGATGAATGAAAGCAGGGCTGTGCACGCATCCTGATGCTGCATGTGCCATAAAGCTTTTAATCCGCAAAGTATTTCCAAGATGGAGGGGTGCAAAGTTTTGCGATCCGATAATGGACCACACTTTTTGAATGGCATTAAGCATAAGTTTGCTTCGGCCTTTCACCTACAAGCCAACAGGATATGTGATAAATTAAATGGCCTTCTGAAAGAGAGAATAGCAAAGCTTCAAATAACATTGAAGAAGGGATGGCCTCATTGCCTACCCCTTGCATTATATGCATTACGCAGATACCATTTAACGCCCCATGAGTTGGTGACTGGACACTGAATGAGAACTCCCCCCGCCCCAACAAGGGCAAATAAAGATGCCCACAGTGTAGCTAAGTCATTAGGGGATGAGATGCATGATTATTTATTGACAATGGGCCTCATTACACGGTAGGAGGTAACCATGCCGCTATTAGTGGCATGGCTACTCCCTTACCGCATACCGGGTCCGGTAGGCGGTATGGGGACTTACCAGATCATTCCAACCCTGGAGGAACCGGTAAATCCCCATGCCAAATACCATTCCCCATTCCCATTCGAGCCCCCATAGGGCTCAATGGGAATGGAGAAGGAGCTAATAACGGTACCGCAATTTGCGGTACCGTTATTAGCTCTGAAGTCCCTCAGCGGGTCCCGTCCTTAACACCTGGTCAGACCAGGAATTAAGGACGGGACCCGCTAAGGGACCTCCTAGTAGGGCGCTAAGGGATTACCAGCACCAGTGACCTTACCGGTACCAGTAATCCCTTAGCGCCTACCGTGTAATGAGGACCAATGTCTCAAAGTATTTTTTGTATTTCTCAACAGATCAAAAACCAACAGGAGCATTCAAAACTGACTGAAACTAGCAACTTGCCTAGTAGTTTAAACGACTCATTAAAACCTTCAAAACTATACCCAGGGGACCAGGTGCTAGTACGCATGTTTTGCACAACCTGGAATACCTTGTCATTCAACAGACCTTTTCGAAGTAGAGGAAGTAAGCCCTACTGCCGCACAGCTTAAGGGCTGATGGGCTTGGATCCATTTGCACGCTATCAAGCCCTATAAAGGTGAAGCATTGACCTCTGCTGCACCTGCTCCAAGTGAAGCAAGTATCCCTAGTGAAGCAAGTACCCACAGTGAAGCAAAAGAAGAGCTACAACGAATGACCACACAATCAATGGTCAAGAACCTGGATAAAGAAAGCAAAATATTTTTAGATTAGGGATGACTTATGGACTCATTCATTTGCAATAATCATGGAAAGTATTCCCTAGAATAGGTTTCAATGAACATTGTGAGAAAAGCTTGAGCTTTGAAAGAAAAGAAGCAAACCATGTTCTAATCTTCACCTATGATACCCATCATTATATAGGAATTGTGAGAAATGTGTCTCACCCACTAGTCCCTGGGGATCTGTCATCCGGTGGCCAGGACATGACCATCACTTTTGGATCCAGTTCCTGGGGGTGGACCAGTGTGGGAGGTTCACCTGGGTGAGGGGTTTTCGGGGAGTGGGACACTGGATGGTGTGACGCGGTATCCCCTTCCTTGCAACACCTTTAACCCCTTCTACCAGGGTATTTAGGAACTCTAACCCCCTTTTACAACATGAACACTTTCTCACAGACATCACGCTATGAAGGAAAACAGACTAAAACCTGAGCCATATACCTGACGTGTCCCAATACAATTGTCAGGTGAGGTCAGGCAATTACTGACCATCACACCCATCTCACTTCCATTCATTTTCCCCAAATAGATAAAAGGCAGAGCACAAGAGCACAATCTGAGCGAGGCAAGGCGCACAAGGAAACAGCAGTTCCAAGACGGCAGTTTAACAAGAGAAGAAAGAAGGCAAAACAGAAGGGGATCGTAAGGAGGGAAGTTCCCTTAAACCTTTCGACAGGGAACCGTTACTTTTCTGAAAACCTCTATGTCACAATCACACTTGAATGGAAAGGAAGAGAGATCAACACTCTCCCCCGAACCACGGAAGCCAAATGAACTCGACCCTCCCACCGTGGTTGGCACAGACGCCTGATATATAAAACAGGTCGCCACGTGGCAGCCAATGGGGGGAAGAGGGGTTAGGGAGAGGTTGTTGATAGAATGGGGGGTTTAGGAACACTGGAAAAAGGGTAAGGAACTCCTACTTTGGATGGGACAGGGGAAGCACCAGGAAAGAACCCAACGCTGTCCAGCATGTAACACTGTCCACAACTAACACCTACTTCCTTCCTAACTAGCACACCTTAATATGTGTACTAACCCTTGCTGGTTCACAAGAAAACATATAAGCAAGCAAAAGCAACAGGATGAAAACAAACATTAGGAAAACTTCCCATACGATTAGACAAGACACATGGCCCTTTGGGCAGCAAAGCAACATATAACATAATGATGTTCCCCTCCACTAGTTTATTGCACCAGTGAAGATTAGTTGACTTGGTTAACGTAATTCCCATGTATCATATAGAGTCTTTTGTCCGTGACTATTTCATTATACATAGGCACCCATTATTGATGCAGATTAACTATTGCTTGATACACCCTGGAATTTCCCAGCGCAGCAGTTCATGAGCGTACACACTGTGTTTTCCCAGCACAACATTCAAGAGCATTTGCCGTTACTTATCTTACGTCTGGGAGCCCCTTGGGACTTCCCAGACAAAATGTGATCTGCTGTAAATCACTCCCAACAATGTAAGCAATGACTGTGCCTTTCCCCGTACTTATCTTTGGTCTGAGGAACCCCACGGGACTTCCCAGACAATGACCGTAGAGCTGTGATCCTTATCTGCACTCTCCTGCTCCTTTCCGAAATGCGGCCGTCTGCAGTTCATGAAGTTCTGATTTCCATTGCTCCTTTCCGCACGTGGCCTGCCTGCCTCCACCGCTGAATCACAATAAGCCACACCTGCCTGCTGCCGTTGCCAGTTAATATGCTGTCCTTAATCCCAGACAGCTGGCCAAGCGTGCGCGTGTTGAACTACACGCAGACCCAGAGGATGTTGGTGATTGTAGTTACCAGTCCTATCCAGCTTAAGAGGCATGTTTAAACACTCCCCGTCTTTGCCAGCCCCGAATCCTGACACTCAAGAATATAAAGCATATGACCAGGAAACCAGGCTGAAGAATCCTACATTGTGTGTCGGACGGACCCCGGGTGCTCCCGCATCAATAGACAAGGCGGGGAGAAACGGCAGCCACCATGTTACTGTCCTTGGCTCCAAAGAACAAAACAGCGTCAGTGAAATCAACACAGCCGGTGAGTTGGGCAGACCGATATAATACCGGTCTGTGTTAAAGCCAAGGTAGCAAGCAGCAACATTGTATGGCAAGTGCTGGAATGAACATTGTTAAAATGCGTGTGATAAAGGACGCAAGTAAAGTTGAATTGCACATGAGTGATTGAACTTTTTGAAGCAAGATACAATACCTATGATAGAGTGCTACGGCACCATGTGGTTGCTCAGTTAAAAGTCTCTGTAAGGTATCCAGGTGAGAATTGTCAAAGTGAAAGTGAGAAAGAGATCAAATCAAGAAGAGAGTAAGTAATTGTGAATCAAAGTGGTCCTGTGACAGGTTGAGCAAAATCCAGCACACAATCAGAAGTTTTCGATTTTTGAAGTAAAGAAAGCTTGGAAAAGTAGATGAAGTTTCCCCGAGCCCAGCGTAGGGAGTTCAATTGAATACTTTGTGTTAAAGAGGGTCTGAACCCTGCAGAGGGGCACCCGGAGTGAACTGAAAATCACCCACCCAAGAAATTGTGCCTGTGAAATCCTAACATGATAGGAACTTTGGTGTTTGTTTGTCGCATCAGGCCCTCTGAAACAAGAGACTTTGAATGGCAAAGAGACTTTAGCACAGAAAGCCCTAATGTTAAGGTTTTGAACTGCATCCTCATGCCAGAGAAGCCAGAGTGTGTGCAAAGCTCAAGTGTGCTGCCTTGTCCCATGCTCAAAACGTGCGGAAGGAAAGCCAACGGCTTGTATATCCTGACATATCATTTCTTGAACGCTTTTCTTTTTGCATAACATTGTTTCCCACATTATTTGTATGTAGAAGTAAGGATTGGCAATATGTTTATTAGTAAAGGCCCTTTTATTTTGACAGACTCGACTAGGACTGCGTTGTTATTATTTGATGGTCGTAGCTTGCTCCCATCGTTAGATTTAGGATTAGATAGGCATTTTTCAAACCCAATTGAAGTTCAATAAACACCATTGAACTGTGATCACTTGTGTCTGTCTTACTGTTTGATACCATGCATATTCATACAATGGAGAAGCTTCAACAGATTGCAGATTCATTGCCTTCTAAGAAATCGATAGGCTGTCATGTAATATTAATAGCAATCTCCATCTGTATTATGGTCTGTGTTTTCTTCCTTATTATAATGGCATTTAGAAATGTTATAAAAGATGATAGCTTAATGAATGATACAGAGCCGTCTACTATTGTCTCTGCCAAAGATATAATGGCCAGATTTCATAGTATGATAATACACTTGTTTTGATATAAAAGCGAGAGTGGGGACAATCATGAAACTATAAACTCTTATTTAGATAATGTGGTACATTCAAAGAACAACCTATGGTACCAGCACATGAAAGAAATGGGAAAGAGAATGTTAGACGGAAACTGCTATGTATGTTCCTTGATTCTGTATGCCATAAGTGCAACAAGAACGTTTATTGCAAGAGAAATCTCACCATATGATGCCAAATGCCTCATTCATCTAGCGGCATGCACATCCAGTGGACAATTTGAAGGGAAATGGGCGATGGTGCGATGGAGAACAAAAGCAGCATTCCCATGTGAAGATATCTAAATGAAGACAGGAAAGATGGAAAATGGATTAGGATGGACAACCAAGAAACTCATGTATCCATCCCAGATAGGGGAATGAATAAGGGTTGCCCAGATGGATAAGTTGAATTGCTCAGATACCATTGAAAAACTAGGAGAGGCAAGATGTGGGGAAAGACCCCATCTGGTGGTATATGGAGGTGTTCCCACTAGTACTGGATGGGAAGAAGGGATATTGGCCTGCCCTGCACATCTATTAAAGGAAGAATCAGCCAGTATAATGAAGATAGTGAGTGACAAATGTCTGGAATCATGGGCCAAGTACTCAAAGTTACTCACATGGGTTGAAAATGAAGCAGGACCAGTTTGTATAATACGGCTAAAAAATGCAACAACATGCTTCAGGTACAATGGGCTGATCCCGGTTGAGTCGAATAAGGGATGTAAACATCTAATTGAAGTCCCAGGAATCGATGGAGGAACTGCAATGTTAATGGATCGATATTTGGCCTGTGGATGCTGAGCCTACATGCAGTTGCCTAAGAACTGGGGTGGACTATGCTCCATTGTGATGATGCATGTACACTCATTGGTGATCCCAAAAAGTGATCTCCATATTGACGAGTTTCCCAAAGTGAATAACTATTTAAGAAAGAGGAGCTCATCTGAATTTCGCTGATTGAGGAGAAGCAATTATTTCTCAGCAAAATCAACAGAGTCTTATGATAATATTCCAGAGGAGCATCAATTGTTCAGCAAGACGGCAATGATAATGACATCTATATTCTTCCCAGGATTCTAAGCTGCAGTAAATGCTAAATGGCTCCAGATTATTAGATGGGAGCATTCAATGCAATTAGATAAGAATTGAGAGCCATTCAGCTGATGACTCTCCAGAATCAGTATGTCCTGGATTTGATTACAGAAATCGAAGGAAGCGTGTGCGCTAAGGTCAGACTGTCTTGCTGTACGTACATACCTTCTCATGATGCCAAAAATGGAACCTTAAATGAAGTGATAACTACATTAACGAACCTGCACAAGAAGATGGTTGAGGAACTAGATGATGATTGATTTACATCTCTGTTTTCATGGATCCCACCTTGGCTAGAAAACGCTTTCAAGATGCGTGAGCAATACTAGTGTTCGTATTGCTAGGATTCTGTTTCATAAGGATCATCATGGGACAATGGAAGAAGACAGCCAATAAAGCTATTGGAAAGAAGATAATGGTTGATATTGACACTGGAGCTCATAAAGAAAAGTACCCTTGCACCTCCAGGAACTAAGTATCATTATTCCAAGGATCGAAAGAAGTATATGGGGCGATGGATATTCTGTTCACCAACAGGAGATAGCTGATTCATGACCTGCAGTGTGTATGAACATATAAAAAATGCTGGTAACCTGAGGGGTGTGATGAAGATATGGGTTTTGAAGAAAAGAAAATATGATGAAATGATAGAAGACGGCATAGCAGGAGTTGTGGAAGAAGAAGCAAAGAGTTTAGTCGAGAGCTCGACAAGAGGGGGCAATGTAGAGGAGGAACCCGTCTTCTCTCTAGTCCCTGCCCCCTTGTCACCATCATATTGGGATGACAGACAAAGAACCATGATGGGGAATCCATGCCTGAATCCTTGCAATAATTCTGTACCACGTAGAGTATATGAGAGACGATATGCACTCAGACAACCCTTCAGAGTATACCCGCAAGCTGACATAGTGGAGGCAAGTTACCAAGAAAGATGTACCTTGCTGAGCTGTCGAAATGCAGCCATGAACAGAATGGATGTGCGATAAAACAAAGTCTGTCGACCGCAAAGGAATGTCATAAAGAAGATGTAAGAACCTATGCTGAAACGATATGGAAATACTTAAGAATGACAATGTGACTGAAGCATTAAGAGAAACATGTACCATACGATACAGTAATCATTAACACAAAGAAGAATGAAGTGACTCACTGGTCAATAACTGTAAATATGCTGAAACACAATGTAGAAAGAATACATAGACGCTTCCTTATGATTCAATATTTAGGATGACCATCAGAAGAAGATGGATGATGGCTTATGTCAGTCAACCCAGCTACCTCAAAATACGAGCCCAGGATCTTAAAGTGATAAGATGATGAAGAAATTGTTTTCTCTTGCAAAATATAGGAGTACATTGGCTTGGAACTAAGGATGCTATTTTGAGAGATGGAGGAAAAGCACAAAGGGACCCTAACAAGCAGAACATGTGCAACAGAAATATTTCTCAAGATTAGGAGTAACAAGAACATTTACAGATGCCAAGTATTCGAAAATTAAAAGGGCATGACGTTTATATGGGCTAGAGTGAGCAAGTCTCTAAAGGCCAAGAGGAGCAACTGCATCCAGCATAATTGAATCAAATAGTGTTAAATGCACTCCCGACATGGACAAATTAATGGTCTTGTAACATGTGACGAAGAGCTTTAAAACAAGAGCTAGTCTGAAGCTAAGATAATGGTGTACCTACACTCCCTTGAATGTCCCGAGACAGTGCAGACTGGCAAGGTCAATCTTCAAACAGAAGACACTGGCATGAGGCCTACCGATGAGAGAGGGTAAACTAATTGGGAAAACAAGGGGAGAGCTGACGTATCTCCAAGCACATGGGATTCGTTTCTATGTATGTGCTGCTAGCAAGCCGAATGTCCAAGGGTGGATTTGGGTGGCCAATCAGTCAGAAAAGCCTGCCATGCACTTTTTCCATACAATGTTGGAAAGTATTATTCTGCTGCCATATCCCTTGCTATGGTGAGTATATTCCACCATGTGTATAGAAGTAGCTCAGAGTGTGTCTCACAGACAAGAGACCGCCAATGAGGGATTAACACGCATACTATCTATATGTAGACATGTTCCCTAATCCAATCCCACCCCTCGATAGGTGTTACAGTTTTCCACGTAGGATTACATCATAGATGATGCTTCTCGCATTATATAAACTGAGTATAATCGATAACACATTGTAATCCTGCATACATCGATTTGATGGGTGTTTATACGCCTTGCTTTACTTCTTTAAGATTAAAGCAGCATTTTACCATCTCCTTTGAGTCTGTCCATTTATTTGGTCTGAGATATTTTATTGGTAATTCCATATAGCACACAGATGCTTTAAGGTGCTAGAGCAAAGATGAGCAACAAGAGAGGGCATAAACCAAGTAAGAGGCGGTTTACGTGAAGGAGTGAAAGAATGTGCAGGGTAAAGAGAACCCAGAGTAGATGTAAGTGCAGAGTTAACAGTAGCTTTGAGAAGACAGAAAAGTGGAAGTGTCAAAAGAGCGATGATTGCGACATAGAAAGGAATTGGGAGAAGGAGACAATGGAGAAAGAAAAGTGATGAGAAAAGTAATGAAAAAGAAAATTATCAGAAGAGTAAATAAGATGAGAAGAGACTGAAGCGGCACAACGAACAGAGGAGAAGATAAGATCAAGAGAAGATCTTGAAGAATGTGATGGGGACAGTCAAGAGCGAAAAGATGATAGGGATCGAGAAGGGGAAGAAATGCTGAAGACGAATGAGTAGAATCTAGATGTAGGTTAACGTCACTGAGTAGAAAAAGAGGGGAATCAGAAGGCAAAATAGTAGAAACAAGAACATCCAAGATGAGATATAAAGGAAAGAAGTGGCCCCAGAGGGCGATAAATAATGAGGAATAAAAGGTAAAAAGGCTTAGAGAAGGATGAATAATTATATTCAAAGGATGGGCAAAGAGGAAGAGAACCGGGAGAACCCTGGCGTAACCAGGAAGAATGAGAAAGAAAGCCTACACCACCACCTTTGACAATAAGGTTGTGGGTTAAGGAAGAAATTAGAGGTAGGAGAAATAAGAGAGGCTAGGATGGTAGTATTGGGGGGAAATCCAAGTGTTAGTGAGGCATTTCAAATTTTACAACCAAAATCCAATCACCTCAAACCCCGCCCGTCCCTATACCACTCCTGCCCCCTCCCCAAATGATCTTTTTCCCCCTTCTGCCCCTGCACATGGGCAATTTGAATAGACTTGAGACTAGTAGATGCCTAGTATTCGTAGCTTGTGTGGACATAAGGGTATATCATAGTTATCTTTCAGAAACTGCAGGAGCACTTCCCAGTCTTTTGTAAATTTGGTCTGGATACCTTGGATGGCATAGGTGACCTATTTTAGCGTGACAGAGTTCCAGATTTTCACAAATCAGTCATGAGTGTGGGGAGGTTCCTTAGATTTCCAGTGTTGGGCTATGTGAGAAACCTGAAGGTGTCTCCCGAGCTAGTTCCAGGGGATCTGTCATCCAGGTGGCCAGGACATGGCCATCGCTATTGGATCCACTTCCTGGGGGTGGACCAGTGAGAGAGGATCACCTGGATGAGTGCTTCCTGGGGAGTGGAACACTGATGGGTGAGATGCAGTATCCCCCTTCTTTCGACACCTTTTCCCCATCCTACCACGTAGGATATTCCAAACACTGCCCCCCCCTTTTCCCACACAAACACTTTTGCACAACACGAAAGACAACGGACTAACACCAGAGCCATTTACCTGACATGTCCCAATACAAGGGTCAGGCAAAGTCAGGCAATTGACCCGAATCACACACACCTGATAACCCTTTCCCTTCGCCCCAGGGATAAAAGGTAAAGCACAAGAACACAGGATGAGCAAGGCAGACCGCACTACGTAAGAGCTAACTCGGCATGGCAGTTCAAGAGGAGGAGAAAGACGGGGCAGACCGAGAGGGTGACAAGGAGAGAAGGGATCTTGCCCTTTCCGAGCAAGGCCTGTGAAATCTCTGCAGGGGGAATAGGTCAGCGAACAATAGCCAGTATGTGTTGCAGCAGGTCTACGGTACATGAGACCCTCCTCCACTGATAATGAAGCCAGGGAGAGAATCAGGTCTCTATGGTACCAACCTTGACTCGAAGGAGAAGAAAGCCAAGCAGTTAATCACAGCGGTGAGTCGAGGAAGAGCTAATAGAAAACCAAACTGTGTTGAACGATAAATAGCCAATGGCTAACTTGAACTTTTGAGGAGCTTAAAGATACAATTGACGACAGAGGGGGAAAACCAGCAACAGAGGAGTCCGGCACCACGTGGGTGCTCAGGCAGGAAACTCTGGGCGATTACCCGATGGTAGAAACTACTGTAACCAGAAGCCCTTGGGAAGAGGCGAGAAGAGGTCAAAGTGGTCATACAGGGGTCTTGTAAAATCATCTGTACCGTCTAAAGTTTTTGACCAACAGATGATTGAAAAGCTAAGGGAAATGAGTCCTGTTTGCTTAAGTCCCTATGAACAGTGTGTTGTAAAGTTGGCAAGAGTGAACCCTGCAGAGGGAAGCTTACAAAAGGGGCAAAGCCCTAAGAACTGTGTAAAAAGACATTAATATTTGTGGAAGTAAAAAAAGCTGCGGTGAACCTGAAGGAGGGAGGCTAACGTCTGAAAGGGGTCCGAGCTCGAAAGAGGGAAATCCAGGGTGGAAGGTTTTCACCCAAAGTGCATAGAAAAAGGAACTGTTCAATTGATTTGTTGAATACGATTTTGTGAAGGGTCTACTCCCGGAAGAGGGAGACCCAGGGGTGAAACCATCACCCAAGGTATGCATGAAGCAGAACTTTGTGTTTGTTTGTTGGATACATCAGGCCTCGAAGGCAAGAGACTTTTGTGAAAAGAGACTTGGTCATCGAAGAACCTGAGAGCTGATGCGCAACTGTCGGCTTGTGCTGGAAAAGCTTGAGCATGTGCTGTGCTCAAGAGATCCACTTTGTCCCGTGCTCAAAATGTGGGGAAGGGAGACTCCTGGCTAAAAGTCATCCTGACAAACGATTTGAGAACACTTCTTTCTTTATTGAAACCCTATCCCACATTGTAATTAGTTGTAAGGACTTGGCAATAGTTTTTGTTTTAGTATAGGCCCTTTTATTTGACACAACGCCACTAGGACTGCCTTATTTTTCATTTGATGCTCGACTTTTGCTCCTATCCTAGATTTAGGTTTAGATTAGGTGTTTTTCCATTCCATTCATTGTTCAAAAAACACCCTTGAACTGTGATCACTTGTGTCTGTCTTTACTGTTGCCACCCTGAGCTCCTTACAGCTATTGCTAGCTGGGCTGCTAACGGCAAAATGGCATATGCTTTCTGCACACGCCTCGGCCATCGTTTGTGTTCCAGCGTAGCAATGCCCAATAGGCAGTCTTTTGGTCCCCTTTGGGCCTGGATTCCAAAAATGTGTGCCATATGGTAAAGTGTCCCCCAAAGGTTGTTCAATTTAGGACAATCCCACCATACATGTAGCCGATCCCCCCTGCTACCACATTCCCTCCAACACCTGTTGGACACAGCTTCTTTCATTTTATGTAATCTCTCTGGGGTGTAGTGCCATTGTGTCATGACTTTATACCAGGCTTCTCTTATCTGTAATGAGCGAGTGAGTTTGGGTATATCTCTCAAAAGTAATTCCCATTCCTCCTCCTCTGTTATAGTTACTCACATTATTTGTTGCCATTTCTGTATGTATCTAATGGTACCCTCTGGCTGGTTTTTCTGTCAAGAGTTGGTATAGGTTAGAGATGAGAGCTTTGTCCCCAGGGTTCGATATCAGAAACCTCTCAAATGGAGTAAGTGGTCTGGTGGCTGTGGCCCTGTTCGGGGGGAAAGGGGCATTATCCAATGTCACACCTGAAAATATTGGAATCTGTCAGTCTCTTTTAGCTTTAGCTCACTTTCACATTGGTCAAATGGTCTGGGTTTTTACCTAGAACATATATTGTATTTTGGTACATGCTGCTCGTTTTCATTTAGACAATGAGCCCTTTTCCATACCGGGAGTAAATTGTCGGTTATCCAGCAGTGGTGTAAATGGGGATGCATAAGTTGTGAGTTGCTGTTGTCAATCCATCTTGTCCCAAATATCTTCAACTAACCTCGTGATCTGGCTAGCATGCATATTTGGAGGGCGGCCATGCCTGGGGAGCCAAAGGGAGTCCCCTAGATGGGGTCCGCAGAGCACCTTTTCCATCGCCACCCACCTCTTCTCTGAGTTTATTGCCAACTAATCACGAAGCACAAGTAGGTGGGCAGGTTGGCAGTATATGAAATCTGGGAGTCTTAGACCACCCTTATGTGTAGGAGCCATAAGGGTTTTTTATGTGACCCGCAGTGTTTTATTATTCCAGATAAAATTGGAGAGCGGGCCCCACTTTGCCAGATGTGGCTTAAGCTGTTCCAGTAGGGGAGGACAATTAGCCCGATATAGCCCCTGTAACATATTTTTTAAATGCACTCCTAACAGTTTAATTTCCCCTTGGGCCCAGCCGAATTGCATTTTTTCTCTGTTACCATGTCCACTTCTGACGGGGTAAGGGAGAGATTCAATATTACTGATTTGGTCACATTTATTTTGAGTCCTGTCACCGCCAAATGACTCCAATTCCTTCATGACTGCCGGTAATGACCTCACTGAGCTCACTGGGTCTACCACCGTGAGGAGCATAACGTCTGCAGAAGCCATGATTTTATGCGTGTCCCCTCAGAACGGGATCCCTTGAATTGAGTCTGCTTGTCTGATTCTAGTTAACAGGGGTTCTAAGTGTAAAGCGTACAAGAGAGGCGAAAGGGGACAACCCTGTTTAGGAAAAGTATTAGTTGAATGCTTTTCAAATAAGGGGGAACATACTGTACCAACATAAACTGATGAAATGATGAACTACCAAGTGAGGTTCCTTTTCCTTTTACTGAAATGCCAATTATGATGCTAGTTTTGTTTTGTTTAATTAGTTATGTGTTGCTCTGATAGAAAATCATTACTTTTCTGAAATAAAGCTGCATTGAATTGTGTCTACATTTCTTGGATCGGACCATCTATGATTAATCAGTTCTCTTGAAGGTTCCAGCGTACACTAAAAATACAGATTGCAGCTCAGCATTACATTATAGTAGGTTCAATCCCAAACCTCTGTGACAACCAACGATTTGGGCATTTTTATGACTAAGAGACAACAGCAGTGATCCATTGAGCGGGTACCCTTAAAGACACATTGGGGGTGAGACAATAACTGTGCTGTACTCATAGAAGGCAATAAATGCTTGCAACGGGGGGTTAGGGGGCTTGCTGATATATGTGAATACGTTCAGTCATCTGTCCTTTAAAGTAAGGATCATTCAAAAATATTGGCATTTCTTGTATAGCTGGACACACCATGTACACAATCCCTTGTTTGCCTGCAGACCTCAATCAGGGATTTTATCACTAGAAATGATATCAGGCAGAACAGGACAGTCTCACAGGATATCCGCAAAATGTACTTCGACCTATCACTTGTGAAAGGCCATTTTTGATGTGACTTCTGACACATTTGCAGTTAGGCAAGAGTACAGAGATTGCCAATGACCTTCCTTGGAAGTCGGTATAGCAGCAACACAGCAACTGCACAATTGTTGTTCACTGCATCAATTGACATTGTGGTCTAAATGAAGGGGTAGAATGGCACCATGTAGAACATATGTATTCATCACATTTTACCACGTACACTGCAATACATTGGCCCTCATTACGACCCTTGCGGAAATCGACCGACCGGACCGCCATAGCGTAAATAGCGTTTCCGCCATTGCACGACGGAGCAAAGTGCGGCTCATTCCGACCCATCGGGCATGAGCACCACGCCATGGCGGAAGTGCAAAGTCAGCAATGGCGGAAATGACCCCAAAACGGCCCACACCGCCGCCGTACGGCGCCCTAGGTGCAATTCCGCCACCCATCTTAGCGGTCACCGCAATGAGCGGCAACCGGAAAGTACGGTGACCGGAAATATACGGAAACGGAAGTAAAAACATGGTCCCGGAACGGGAAACATCACGCCGTACACCTATAAAAACACTATTTCCACACAACCATTAAAAACACTACCCTGAGACACATCCCAACCCGTCAGCCACCCTAGTGAAACCAAGAACAATGGGAAAACTAGCGAAGAAAGCGTGCGACCGCAAGCGGCAGGTCCACTTCTCCCGTGAGGAACTCACCGTGCTCACAGAGACCCTCCAGGAGAATGCTGCCGCCGTCTTCTCCACGCAAATGACCAGGACGGCACTTGCGAACAAGAAGGCCATATGGGCCCTGGTGGCACAGCGGGTAAGTGCGGTGGGGACCGCACCCCGCAACCCACAGCAATGCAGAAAGCGATGGGACGACCTGCGGATCCGCGTCCGTAGCATACCTTCTGCCAACCGCAACATTGCCACAGCTACCGGTGGGGGATCGGAATCACTCATCAAGTTGACCCCCTGGGAAGAAATCTGTGCCTCCACCATTGGAATGGAGAGTATAGAGGGAGTCGGAGGGATGGAGAAAGGAGTGCAGACAACCGAAGAATCAGGTAGGTTCCCCAAATAAAACAATGCCAAAACCACAATGTCCAATCATGTGAAGTACCACGTGTCCACATAGTGCAACAGTAACACATGTCCAGGAGAACGGCCACATGCATAGGCCTGATAGCACACTTTAAAAGTCACATTAAATACATAAATAATTAAAAATCCTAAAAACACCCTCTACACGTGCAGCAGGCACACCCCAACTGCAGGCTGCAAAACAACTGCACCCTCACTCCACACACAAATGAAACCACCTCCAAGGCCCCAACCCAAATCACCCTCAGGTACCACCCCAATGCATGTGAGACATTGCCATTCCAATTTCCACAGACCCATTAATAACGCTCGCCCTCCTTTACTCCACCACAGGGTCCGATTCAAACGACGAGCTCCAGGACACCCCTACCAGCACACCTGCAAAGAGGGCCAAGACCAACGGCCAAAGACCCTCCACCTCAGCTGCACGCATAAAGACACGGCATCAGCACAAATCGAGTGGCAGCACACAGGAGGGGACTTCAACAGGCACCCCAGCAGCCAGCATGGCCACAACACCACCACCACCACAGGCCCCCCCAATGGATGCCACAGAAGGCACTGCTTCTGGTGGCAGCAGCACCATAGGTGACACTGCATTAATGGCAGCATGCTCCGACACAGAAAACGGGGATGTCGAAGTTAGATCCATCCATGACCTGTCTCAATCCCCCTGTCTGTTTCATCCCGTACACCATGAGGATACCACGCAGGGGCACCCACAAGACGACGACTGGCCATCCCCCACAAGCCCTGTGGCAAGGCAACATGAGGTGACCAGCCCCTCTGTGACACCACCGCAAATGGCCATGGCACAGCAGAGGCAACAGTCCCTCGACCAGGTGATCGTGCAACAGCAGCAACTGGCCACGCTCCTCAAGGACCATGCTGATGAATGTGGGGGTACTAAGGCAGCCATAGAAACATCAACTGAGACACTTAGGGCAGTAATGGAGAGAAGTACAGAGACACTAAGGGCACAAATGGAGAGAAGCACCGAGAGCCTGAGAGTACAAATGGAGAGAAGCACCGAGAGCCTGAGAGTACAAATGGAGAGAAGCACCGAGAGCCTGAGGGGGGAACTGCATGCGACGTCCAAAGACGTATGTGTTGAACTTGCCGCTGTGCGCCGTGTGCTCACTGAGCTCACACAAACCCTTAGGGACATGCATGGACGTGAGCAGGCAGAGACATCATCCGTTGCAAGTTCCGTCCAGGGCAGCCCCCAACGTAGATCTGGGAGGAACCTGCGCTCCACAGGCAGGGGTGCCCCTGATACCCGCAGAGGGGGCTTGCAATAGCGTCTGCCCACTGACAATGAGCATCTTTGGACACTGGTGTTCGGGGGGGAGGTAGGAGGGTGGAGGGGGTGTGTTGGGCTTACTTGGGTGGCGGGTCGATAGGGTGTTTAACATGATATCACATATGCCATGAACAATGCACGATCATACAATGAGATGCGTGGACATTGATCTTTGTGTACGTGGCCATTATAGGCGTACAGTCCATATTGTGCATGTTCCAGACACACACAGTGCCACAAGTCCCGTGTCCATGTATCAGCCACCAGGCGTGAGTGCTAGAAGCATGCATCTATGATATGCTGACAAATGTCACGGCCCTCCTGTGCCTCGCAGACTCCTTGAGGTGCTGCCACATCCCCACCCTCATCATGACCATCTTCAGGTGCTTGCGGTTCTGCGTCAGGGGGCATGGGCACATTTCTACGTACGCACATGTTGTGTAGCATGACACATGCAATGACCATCTTTGCAACCTTCTCATGTCGGTACAGGAGTGCCCCGCCAGACCTGCTGAGGCAGCGGAAACGAGTCTTCAGTAGGCCGAATGCCTGTTCTATGACTACACGGGTACGTGAGTGGGCATGGTTGTAGTCCTCCTCATGCTGGTCCCGTGGGTTGCGGACTGGTGTAAGGAGCCATCTCTTCAGTGGATACCCGGCATCACCTGTATGTGGACAATGAAGGTATTTAGAGGAATGCCATTGCTACGTACGCACCCCACCCTTCCTGCCAGGTCATTGCCGCATCACATACCCCACACTATCATGCTTGAAATGAGACTCACCGAGTAGCCAGGATCTGTTCCCTGCGTGTCGGTCCATGTAGCGTGGTATAGTAGAGTTCCTCAAGACCATAGAATCATGGGTGGATCCTGGGAATCGGGCACAACAATGTGTAATGATCCTGTTGGAGTCACACACCATTTGTACATTCAGGGAATGAAATTGTTTTCGGTTGCGGTACTGGGCCTCCATGGCATGTGGGACTACCAATTCCACATGGGTGCAGTTGATGGCACCAATGCAACCCGGTATGCCGCCAAGTGCATGGAATCCCACTTTTGCGTTCGTAATTTCCTGCTCCGAGCGTGGTAGAGAGATGTAGTCGTCTGCGTGCAGCAGGAGGGCATCGAGCACTTGCAAAAGTGTCCGTGAGAACAGTGGCTGTGAAATGCCATGCAACTGTCCGACTGTGTGCTGGTAGGTGCCTGTGGCCAGGAAGTGGAGTACAGACACCACCTTCAGTAGGGGTGGGATGGCGGTTGGGCTATCTATCATGCTGACAAGGTCAGCCTGTGTCATGTCCACAATGGCGGTTATGGTGTCCCGGTCCAAACGGTAGAGGGTGTGGATCTGCTCATCAGTGAGGTTGAACGGATGTGCTCGGAGGCGTGGGATAGCGGGCTGCCTGCGTGGTGGTAGTGGCTGTGCTGGCGGCCCTTGCTGGCCCTGCCTTGCCCTCCTCCTCCTCCTCCTCCTGCGTCTCCTCCGTGCGGCCGGTTGTAGTCGGTGTTCGTCTTCTTCTTGTAGTTGGAGTACTTGCAGTGCTATCAGGTCCCCCAGGGCCAACATGGCTAGTCCTGCCGGTAGCATTTCGGAGTGGGTGTGGTTGTGGGAGGGGGTTGGGTGTGCAATTAATGTGTTTCCAGGCTGTATGGCCTCCACCTGTGGTGATTCATTCCACCTGTGCAAGCTGCTCTCCCCTTTGGGCGAGCACGTCCCGCACACAACGCTGCAATTCGACGAATGGCATCTTGCCATTACAATCATGTATTTGTACCCGATGGCAGTGTAACATTGGTTGATATGTTCATTCTGCTTTGGTCCCATTGTTTCACATACTATCTTTGCAGTCGCGAACAGACTTGTGAAGGGTCAGTGGAACGTAGTACTCGAGTAACGGTGGACCCTCATGCAACACTGCACCGAGGTTCACCGACGGGCGGGGCGTCCCATTTGTGAGTGAAGGCAGTTGCCATTTTCACACACAGCCGCACTAGATGGATTAATTAGTGATTTCAAGCGGCCACAGATGCCTTTTCGACGTGATGTTGCAAATGAGGAATTCGAAGGACGGCGCTTTCGGTTTTCAGCTAGCAGCGAGGAGATGCCCACAGGTCTGACTGCGAATATAACGTTCTATTGTTCAATGTCCTTGGGACAGGGGCCATGGCGAGGATGCAATGATTGATATGAATAGTATGGGATGCGCAATAGCGAAGTGGGCGATAAGGCCGGACGTTCCCAATTACATGTTGCTTCACAACACTGGAATTACGGGCTGGGGGAACAGTGGATTTTGCAGGCTGCATTACGCACAGACTCAATGGAAGTTTCACATGTCATGTGAGTATGGAAGCAGGCGTTTGTGATAGTGTTTTCACCTCGATATAGATAGTTGTGATTCGCTAGTGGTTTTTGGTTGGTGATGATCCTTTGGAGTGGGCTAGCATGCATATGGCTGTGGATTTGGTGTGATCATTGAAGTGAGTAATTCAAATGTAGTTCTGATGGCCATTCTATTCTTTTTCATTTCGTTTGGGTGACAGGTATCTCCTCCCCTTTTGCTACTGCCATCTGTATGCCACTCCTGCAGATGGATTTTACTCCCGACACCTGCTGCTTCGTGTTAATCAGTGGTGCAGCATTACGATCTTATGGGACGATCGCCAATGGGCCACATGCCCTTACGCAGTACTAGTGGCTAGGAGCAACATTTCGGCCTTTCAGCTGGACTAGTGCCTCCCTATTGGGACGGCCCTGCGGGTCGAGGCGCTTCCATGTTGCCTTTTCGTACGAGAATGTAGCCCCTGTGTGCCATGAGGGTACAGGGCGTCACACAAGAAGTAGCTGGTCATTTATTGCGGATGCAGCCCACAATGGTGAAATGTATTTTGGGGTTCATGGCCTGATGGCTGTATGGCCTTGGTGATTTTGTTGTGCATTAAATTCCTATTCTGATATGAACCGTGTAGCGTTCTTCTTTGCAGGTGATGTGTCATATTCCTATTTGGGGAGCGATGTATTGTGAGGAGATCTGCATTGGGTTCCAGCTTCGGAGTATAGTTGCGTGGTACTGTGCTGGGCGCGTTTGACTACGAAGCCCAGTGAGGTCAGGGATGAGGGCTGCCAATGTGACTGTTTTGATGATGTGATGCTCAGGGGCGGGGGAATGGCTTTTGTGTAACAGATGCCGGTCAGCCAGTTGGATTGGTGGTATGATGTGATTATCAGAATATGGCTGGTCACAGGTGCCTGTGTTTGCGTGCGTTTCTTGGAGGGAGACTGAGGTCATGTCCATTTGTGTGGCTTCTGTATTCGTGCCATCTGTGCCCTGCAGCTTCCATTGGCCCCTCTTGAGATTCATTTGTTCGTTGGCAGGCATGGATGACTTGTACATTTCACTGGTTGCAATGTGTGGCTTCATTGAACCTACGGGGAGTTGTACAATGTGGCCAGGGAGCGGTGTACAGGCACTCAGTAGGGCCGTTTACGGTTGGTTCGCGATGCCGTACTTCTCACCATGGCGGAATGGTACTTTCCGCCGTGCTTGATGGCGTTAGGTGCATGTCCGCTGGGGTCAGAATTCGCGTACTGTTGCGCCATGGTGGTAATTGTGGTTTGGCATGGCGCGCGCGCGCGTACTTGGTGCAGTTAGCGTTGGCGTTCACTGCGGTGTCGCTAATGGCATCGTACTTTGCGGTGACGGGTCATAATCGCACCGAGCGCTATTTGATGGCGGTATTGCATTTCCGCCATCGTTTTTCCATTTCCGCCAGGGTCGTAATGAGGGCCATTATCTTTCTTATGATGTACCACGTTCCCATTTGGGGAGCTGACCTAGACTACTGACATCATTGTAAATGGGTTCATAATCTTGCATGCAGTCCTTCTTCACTGTCAGTTAATCTCCCTTAATATTTTCAAATGTGTAAAGTTGACCGACTCAATTTGTGGCGTAGTGGGCATAACCTAGCCTACTTGTTCCTGGACTGCCTCAGTTTCTAAGCTCCTTTCATCATCTGCCCACACAGCCCAAAATACTGTAGTGCTGAGCTATTCCAGATGGTGCTGCATGGTTCCTCAATGGGGATGCTTGTGATCTCGTGGAGAAGGGATGTGATCTAACAGTTTGGGCTGGATTGCCCCTTTTGGGGTGGGACCAACCCTGATTTGCATATGGTCTTCCCCTTCTGTAATGGCTTGGCAGGCGAAGAACAATGGTCTGGGGGTTTGCCAGAGCAATGCCAGATGTTAAGATTAATTCTAAACCTTCCAGCCATCACCTATTTGTTTGTGTACTGTCCCACAGCCTCAAGAGGCCGTTTCCTGTCTCTACCTAAAGGATTTATTTACAAAAACACCACTAGACAACACTGGAGTACCCTCTATGGAAACAAACAGTACACTATTAGCTATGTTTCAATGCAATGTCTAAAGAAGCGGGACCACAAAGCTTTATAATGAGTTGGAAATTAGAAGTGGAAAGGCCTTAAAGCTGTGAGATTGGAAAGCAGCAGACCTCCAGAGTGCTGCTCTTCTTGAGAAAGCATGACAAAGCTATAGCATATGATATAGCAGTATGCGAGAAGGCAGATGTTTTCATTATGAACCATGATGTCTGCTGAAGCAGAGATACAAAGCGATGGAGAGACATGTCAAGTGACTAGGTTTGATGGAAAAGTATGAGCGAGAGACAGAACACTCCGAAGATAGCAACACCTTCAAGGATGAAACGCAGTGAGACTCCTACTAGAATGTGATGTAATGTTTAACACCCTGAAATGATCTAGTAGCTATCTTGCAATAGTGTGTTGAATATTGGTTGGGACAGAGCTATTTTGTCAGACAGGGTTACTATGTTCAAATTCTTTTTACTTTGCAAGGAAACAAAAGCAGACTCTGTTGCCTGTTGATTCTAAATTTGAGTGCTGAGTGCTTTGCTTTAACATTCATGGTGCTGGGACTTGGATTGCAACGCCCAGCTGAGATGTCAACATCTGTTGTAGCCCACTCCTTTCCGAATGTCAGGCAATGACATTGAGAGGTAAGAGATCGTTTGAAATCTCTGTATAGTTTCGGAGGAGGGCTGCCCATAAGGTTATCTTTTCTCAGGCTTCTATGACAGCTGTGTATTATCTGGGGGATCACAGATCAGAAATTATGTAAATGTGAGGTCAGGTCTGGGAACTGTTTAAATGTGCACAAGGAATTACAGAAAGGCTATATAATGCAGTTTAAAGCAACTGGAAAAAGTAACTGAAAATCGGTATCTGTTGAGTAGACACATTAGTTAGAGTAGTGGAATGAGCCCGTATATGTTTTTTACAAGAGCGCTCACATTTAAAAAGGGCAATATGTGTCCAGGATAGTGGGAAATGTATCTTGATTGGTATGGGGAAGCTTCTAAGCAAATCAATAAACTCTGTGTTAGAAGCCTAAATGATTCTATTTGGAATTTGAGAGCAAAATTACAAAAATGTGAATTGAAAAATTGAAAAACAAATAGAAAAATAGCTCATTTTACCTATGCCCCTGTTAATGTCAACACCCCTTTATCATCAGGTGCCTAAAGAAAGAAATAGGGAGGTTGTTGCCGAAGATATGGATATTTGTCAAAGTACTCCAGCTCCTTCTCAGCCCAAATTGTAACCACGAAGGCCTGATACCTTGGCCATCACAGGTTCTGTTTCACAGCAATCACTCATACCATTGCAGGTCTCTCCACAGCAACCACTGCCGCAAGCATATTTTTCAAGCGGTAGTATAGGTATGACCATCGGCACTTTGCACACGAGGATGGGAGTTGCATAGCAAGTCTTTAACCCCTCAAATACAAGCCCCTTTCAGGAAGCTACCAGGGGTCACATCAGACAGTCCTGGTAATTTATTCATATTCAATATCACACTATACGTGGACACAACTACCATAGGGTTATACTGAAAGCCCTGCAGTATTTTCCCAGATTTCAAAGATGGAGTTAGATGATATTGTGTTTCCTGGAAATGTGACTCCTGTGTAATATGTTGATGATCTCCTTTTATCATTGCCTTCTTTAGAAGCATGCAAACAGGATACATTGGTACTTTTAATCACATTAGCTAAGAAGGGTCGCAAATCCTCCAAGCAAGAATTATAATTCTGTCAAGAAAAAGTGCATTATTTGGGTAATGATATTGCTGCCTATGCTTGTCTTTTGACAGACACCCATTCTGCTGCTGTTCTGAAAATGCCAAAGTCAAACACTTTTACACAAATTAATTCTTGTTTGGGCATGGCGAGGTATTACTGACAATGGATCCTTGTATATGCTGGCCTTGTCAAGCCTTTGTAGAACATGACATGTTTAGATAACTTGAACTCTTTCAATTGTCTTCTGAGGCAGAACAAGTGTTTGCAAGTATTAAACATAAGCTCTCCAGTGCACCTGCACTAGGTCTGCCAAATAAGAAGAAACCACCCAGTGTTATGAACTCAATCTCGGAAGGAGATATCTCGGGAGGATAACTCAGGTGCAACGCGCTTGTCTTGGAAGCAAGACAACATGGAGCAACACAGGTTCGATACCCGGGTCTGCACTTAGAAACCTCTGGGTATTAAGTGCGTTATAAAGAACCAATTACAATATGTTTGCACACAGACACACACTAATAACCATCACCTTTTAGCCTATTACAGCACTGCATTGGACCATATCACTGCTGGTTTACTAACTTGCGTGCAGTCTATATAGCTGCTGCTGCACTGGTGGTTCAGTTATCTGAGTGTTTGGTTCTGAGCTTATCGTTGCAGTCCCTTATGCAGTAATTACTTTATTATTGAATTTATTGAAAATGAAAACTCAGCCTTTTTTGACTTCTCACTTTAGAAAATACTAAGTGCTTTTGTTAAATAATGCAAGCAACACACTGACACAGTGTCATGTTTTTAACCCTAGCTCATTACTGCCAAGGACACAAATCGGTAAACCTCATTATTGTATTAGTGTGACTTATGTCCTCTCTTGCCCTTGAAAGGACTTTCTTGATATTCCTTTGCAAAATCATGTTGTTACTCGTTTTGTTGGTGGGTCCCATCTGCTGGAGCAAAATGAAGGTAAAAGAACTGTTTTATATGCAGTGTGTTTTTTCCCGAGATTTTATTGAAAGTGCACACTACTTTCCTAGAGTATATTCTATAAAAATTGAAAAATGAGTTATCCTCATTAGAGCATCAGTATTGGCTGTAGGTAAAACAGTAGCCATCTAGACAGACTCTGGGTATGCTTTTGGTGTCGTCCAAGATTATGGATATCTATAGAAATAGATTTTTCATGGCTGCATGTTTGCCTATACAAATGTGAGTGTATCCTAATGCTCTTTTAAATGCTTTTATGTTGCTAGAGGGTAGTGGCCATTGTTAAATGTGTTGCCTACAGGCCCTCTGAGACAACAACACCAGGTGAGATGCCCTCGCTGATGTTATGATAAAGGAAGCTGCCCTTTCTCCACACTCTCAGGATGTACATTTACTGTGGGCATAGAAGTGCAGCAACAACACGTTAGCTCTTTCCAAGAACTTGACTACGCCAGGGTGTTTCTCAAATTCTGATAACCTTTGGTGATTTTCAGATGGTCCTTTTTTGTACTTTTTAGGATACTGCTACATTATCTTGTCTGTGTGGTGCAGTAGACTTGGGAAAGGTGGGGTATGATCTTTACTGTGAAATGTGATTGGTATGCACCAGCATTTTCTTCTCTGGTGTGACAACACTATAGGCACTGTGTTGTATTTCAACAGCTCAACATTGGTAAGACTATCAAAACAAGTACAGGGTCACACCCACTGCCGTAAGACCTCTTTGGTAATATCCAGGTTGATTTCATTCAGATGCCGAAGTGCCAGGGTTATGAATAGGGTTTTGTCTTGGTGTACATGTTTTCAAGTTGACTTGAAGCTTAACCCTGTAGGAAGTTGAACACAACAACTGTGGTTAAAGTGCTTACCAGCACTTAGTTAAAGACTTTCAAATTGCCCCATCATTCTGAGTACTTGTCATATTAAACAGGGAAACAGAAATAGAGACTTTACAGAATTGGTTATTCCGCCTTACATGGTCAGTGAAAGTTGAAATGACAAAATGAATCTGGAAGAAAAGATTTGCAAAAATGTGTGATCAGACTACCTGTTACATCCCGCCGTGCACATCATTCCAGAAGACGGGCTTGTTCTTTAAAAGGTATGCGCAAACATGTTTTCCTTCCTTATGGTGTGCGACACTTCATTCCCCCGTTCCTTTTACAATGGAGATTGCGGCAGGGATTGAACAAACTACGAGTACCATGATGCTCCACTGCACTATCATGTGTCCTGCGCCTCCAATCACCATGCTCTGACGTTTTGCTTTCTCTTTCGGGTAAAAGCAGTCTTTTCATTCGGCTCGCTGCTTCTGATTGAAGTTGCTGGCGCCTTTGAAGTTTCGTCTTCGTCCTTTCTTGGAAATCTGGATTTCTTGACCTTTGCCTGCCTAACGGACTGTCTTGTCTGCTGCTTTGTACTTTACTGCCAGGTTAGTGTACCAGGACCTATATCTTGTTTTCACGGACTGCCTTGCCAAATCGATTTTGTACTTCTGCTGCCCGCACGTTAACAGGACCCTTTCAAGCCTTGCTATTAGCCCCGAACAGCACATCTAACAGGATATCAAACTACCTTTGTGGAACTTACCATCTGGGAAATTACCATCTGGGATTCATTGACATTTCTATCACGTCTGATCTATTGGACATTGGGGATTGCGTTTACCTTTCTTCAACAAGTGCACAGGGGGACGCTGCGCAGAGTGTGCACCAACCCGGAACTAGTGCACTCCTCGTGCCGTTCGGGTTAGAACCCTCACTAACATTCCCGTTTATTATTTTATACTGCCGTTTTTGTTCACCTTGGATTAATCCCAACTCTACTAGTGGTAAGGAGTGTTTCTTTCCTATTCCAACCCATTGTCATAGTTCCTTGATTAGTCTTGACAGGGATATTGTCTTGAGGTAGAAAAAATCCATCCCCGGTCTGCAATCATAAAACTCATCTCTTCTTCTTTATTTTTTCAGCTGGTAAACCGTGGCGGTGTGTTCTCCCCGCTCTTTTGGGTGATCGGGCTCTTGTACTGTTTTAATCAGTAGGGGGTCATATCATTTTAAAGATCTATACCCTCACAGAGAGGAAGCTCGGTTGGAGGCCCCATCCGAGCTCTTCAATCAAACCCTGTGAATACCAGTCCTGGTCACCTCCTTATCCTCATCCTAGTTGGTGAGTAACTCTACCCTGGAATTGCCTAATGCTTTACCCCTTGCTTTGATGAGTATGAGAAATGTTTGCAATAAGAGAACTGGGCTAAGCGTGCATGAGATTCTGATGTGACAGCCTAAGTACCTGTCTGATACACTTTCAGGGCCTCTAGCTAAGATGTTGCTGTTTTAGACTATTGCAAACCACCTATCAAGAACATTACGTTTATGTGTTCATGGTTCAAAGAACCACTCCTGAGTGGGTCAGAGCTACTGTGTTATGATATGATATGACATGATATGGCACTTATTATTATTTTTTTTTTATTGATACAACTGAAATTAATCAACTTTTCAATTCAATTTTTCATTACAAAATATAGCAAATTTTCTTAACATTTTTTTCTTTCAACTATTTACAAACCTAACATATAAAGGTTATAAAACACTTGTTATAAAACATAAAACATAAACAAAATAGAGAGACAGAAAAAACACCAAAATAAAACAATTTCTCTTCTATGCAAAATCAGAATCAATATTACTCACTTTGCTTCAAGTTTTAATGACATCAAGAAATTGATTGTTGCTATCTGTAACATTTTGTGCGAGGAGCCTGCAATATACGCCCAAGAAGTTTGTTCTTCTAACAGTCCTAAATGTCTATGAAAATACCTAAAATGTGTTACTCTCAACGATGTTAATTCAGGACAAATTACAATCAAATGTTCAACAGTTTCTTCTATACCACTCTTTTGACAGAATCTGCAGATATTTTCTTGATTTGTTATGAGTTTACGTTTATGAAGTAAGGCTCTTGTAGGCCATAAATTAAAACGAAATCACAGGATTGCATGTCTATACAACACAGTTGGTATTTGTTCAAGATATTTTTCAGGTGTGTTCATATGTTTTGGTGAAAATATTTCAGGAGAGATCGTATGATAACACAAGCATAACGCATGGTTATCAATCCAATCTATTCTATAGAGTTGTCTTTTTGCTTTGTCTGGGTTAGCTACCAACAATTCAATGGAAATATCTGCATGCATCAATATTCGATATATTGCTGACAACCAACTTTGCACAAATCGATGAGAACTGGAAACAACATATTCGGATACTGTTTTCAATATGCTCGACCTGACAGTTGATATTATACATTTTCGAAATAATGCGCATATTCTCCAACAGTAAGTTGCATACAGCGATACAAGACCTAATTCATACCGCATCCAGGAAATGGGAATACAAGGCCTCATCACAAGTTGGGTGGTAACGCTGGCGCTAATAGCGCTGGCGCTATCTGCCCTACCGCCAAACCCACTGGCGCTATTAGCGCCAGATCACGGGTTTGGCGGATTTGGAAATCCCCATTCCCCATTGAGCCCATTCGGGAATGCCCCATTCCCCATTGGGCTCAATGGGGAAATTTTGCGCTCATACTGAGCTAGGGAGAAATCCGCCAAAGCCCTGATTTGGCAGACCCTTAAAGCATCGCTACCGCTCGATTTAAGGGTTACCGCCAAACTCGTGATGAGGCCCACAGTGTGGTAATTGCAATATTTGTTGCCAAAAATGTTTCTCCCATTTATCACAGGTTTTGGATGAGATCGGAATATCTGTTTCAAACCCATATAGAATGGTTGGTACTACTTTTGCTTTCCAGTATGTTAGGGCCGGAAGCACTGTAAATTTACCATAACGGTGCAGCATTATTTTTGCCTGAGACACTGCAGTCAGGATTTTATGTTCAATTTATCAGTGGTGAGTGTTTGCTTTTTCCATCCCCTCAAAACACATTCACAGATACATGTAATCAGGTACAATTTCTAGTAGTATGTTATTGATAGACCATCTGTTCAGTCTACCTCCACGGGTGGTTGGTTTATATACAACTATTTGAGTTTTCGCTGTGTTAATACTCAATTTGTTGGAGGTGATGTATTGCTCAAAGGCTGTCAATAACTTTTGTAGTCCTACTGGCGTCTTTGCTATGAGCACCAGGTCATCTGCATACATGAGTGCTGTGATCGGATAGCCGTTCATTTTTGCGGAATCAGAATTAATTGTCTCAAACATGTGTTTCACATCTTGTATGAAATAATTGAAAATCGTAGAAGCCAATAGACTGCCCTGTTTAAGGCCTCGGGATGTTGGTATTTCTGCTGACAATAAACCTTGTAAATTCAACCTAATATGAATAGATGTGTTGGTATGAAATTCGTATATCATATCACATACATAAGGTGGGCATTGATGGTGTAGTAACTTTGACATTAACGAAACTCTCGAAACTGAATCGAACGTGGCCCGCAAATCCACAAATGCAAAAAATACTTGTTGTTTCATTTGATGACATTGATGTTTTAGCGCATTAATGCATAGTAAATTAATGCCTGTGCCTATGCCCTTTACAAATCCTGTTTGGTGTGGATCACGTAATTGGCATTTTAGCGTCCAAGCATTGAAATCTCTCAGTAAACACTTTGCGAAAAATGTTCCCGGTATATCAAGAAGGGCTATGGGCCTATAATTTGTTGGTTTGGAGTAGTCTCCTTTCTTGAATACCAGGACAGAAGACTTCCAAGAACTCGGTAACGATTTATGTTCAAGGATTTGTTGGAACATAGAGTGTAAAATTTCAGCCCACATATCAGCATTATCTTTGAGCATGTTGTTATGTAGCCCATCAGGGCCTGCTGCTCTAGAATTGTGTGCCTGTTTAATATAATCGCAGATAGTGTCTGGGGAACACTCCAGTTTCCATTGCTTGTTCGTTTGCATCTTATGATGAAAGTCATCGAATGCTGTATCAGTGTATAGATCTCTAAAGTGGATTAACCATTGTTCCTCCGATACACCATTTGCCTGAGCTTCCATTTGGTGAGATAGACTACACTCATTCAGTAGAATCCATGTGGCGGCAGAATTTTTTGTTGCTATGGTCTTAAAAAAAACTTCGCTATCATGATTGAATAATTTTGCTTTATAACCTCGGATCCAATTGGTGTATCTACATTTGGCTGATCTTAGCCTCTCAGATATCAAAGGTGACGCTGCTCTCAAGCTGTTCTTGCGTTCTCTCCAATACATTGCTTTCCTTTCTCGCACTTGGGGGTTATATCTATGTATATGCTTCACTATTTGGTTATTTTTTATTACGATGGTATTCTTAAACCCCTCTAAAATGCGAGTATATGGGTGCAAAGTATAATCATTTGCATGATTTTGTATGCAATTTTTAGTATCTGCAATTTCGGGGTTCACCAGGTAAATCTTGTTCTTGCATTATTAATTGCCAGGGATTGTTGAAGTTACATTTGTTGTTCTTTCCCATTCACTTGGTCCCACATGAAACAAGTTGTTAATAAATTATGGTCACTTACAGGTAACGTAGTTATGTTGAGAGAGATTATTCTTGAAAAGTGTTTGGTATCGACAAATATATATTTTTAAAAATATGTTTATTCATTTTAAAACCAACAACAACCAAACGGTTAACATCATTGATACGTCATTTAATATTACCACATGTCACCCCCCCACGCTCCCCTCCCTCCTGCCAAGACCACAATTTGTCTTTCAGTTCTGCCGTTACCAGGCTCTGATTACGAGCTACCTGCTTCATCCGTGGTAGCCTCGTCTTCCCTTGGGTTGAATAATGGCATCCTGAGCGCCACCCATTGATGTAAGTCTTCGCTGGTGTCCAACTTCTGCTCTCGAAGTGCGTTCTTCCACGCCCCGGTTTCTGCTGTCACCCACTTATGAAGGTCTTCCCACCACAATACTACACTTGGGCTTCTGATGTTTTTCCATCCCATAGCAATGCATCTCTTTGCCAGTATATACATCAAGTTCTTCAGCTTTTTTAGAGGCTTGTTCTTCCTACTTTTTTCATATCCGCCCAGGATGCATGCCATCAGTGTTTGCACGTCTAGGTCGATATCTGCCTCTGCCACCTTTGCAGCTATCTGCGTCCAAAAGGATTGTATTGCCCGGCATCCCCAAAACATGTGAGTCATTCCTGCGCTAGGCTCGTTGCATCTGGGGCATTCTTTGACTCCCGCCCCCCCGAAACCTGGAAATCACCTCCGGTGTGAGGTACGCCCTGTTGGTGATATAGAACTGTATGAGCTGTAATCGGGCGTTCCAGGAGACCTTTTTATGGTAGTGGGTTATGGTTTCCCATACTTTATCTTCAAATTCTAAGCTCAGTTTGTGTTCCCATTTCTTCTTGCATTTGAGCTCTTCTTTGGTTGTGCTATCCAGTAGTATTTCGTAGAGCCTCGAGGTTTCATGTCCTGCCTCAGCCACATTCAGCATGTTCTCTATGATCTTGTGTTCTGTTTCTAGGTTCTTGACATCCAGCCATCTGTCCATGAGCCTTTGCACCACTGCTCCATGAAGCAGAAACTGTCCTGAAGGCAGTACCGTGGTTTTGTGCAGTTCAACAAAGGTTAAGATCCCCTGGTCGTTCACCAGATCGCCCAATGTAGCTACTCCACTGGGCTCCCATCTATTTCTTAACTCTTTCCATCCCCACTGCCTGCCCGCCATGATTGCTGCTATAGGAATCTGAGGGGAGATTGGGTCATTTATCTTCACCGTCCTACAGACCCATTTCCAAATTTGGATCCCCAGTTTCACCAAGTAGGGGCAGTTTTGTATTGCGCCTGCCGGAGTCCAGAGTAGATCCCTGAGGAGCATTTGGGGGATAGCTGGTTTTAAGTGTGAGGTGTCTGTCGTGGTCTTGTCTACCATCCATTTCACTACATGTTTCAGCTGACCCGCCAAGTAGTACAGTTCGAATGTGGGGATTTTCAGGCCTCCCTTTTCATAGGGTCTTTGCAGTACTTGTAGCGCTACTCTGTGCCTCCCCCCTGCCAGAGGAATCTTCTGCAGAGTTTGTCTAGGTCTTTGAAGAATCCCGGGGGGATGTTGAATGGGACATTGCTGAAACAGTGTAGAAGTCGGGGCAGTGGCACCATTTTGGGGAGACCAGCCCTACCTGCCACTGACAGCGGCTGTTTACTCCAGAAGTCCATCGATTTCTCCAGGCCTGCTCTAGCTTTCTCCGTGTTCAGGGAGTGTTCAATTTTGGGGTTGCGATGGATGGTGATTCCCAAGTATTTGAAGGAGGTGGTCCTCCACTGGAAGGCCATGGTAGGAAGACTCTCGGCTCCGTCCCCGCACAGGGCAGCTAGGGGGAAGAGGCATGACTTTTCTTTATTGATTTGGATCCCTGTGTATCTGTAAAACCCATCTAGTGTCTCCAATATGTATGGCAGTATGTGTTCAGGGTTATTCAGGTATAGTATGTGTCGTCTGCGTACATTGACACTAAATGAGTTGCCCCGTCTATCACTATGCCCCTGTCCCCATATTCTTGTCGTAAGTAATCGGCAACAGGTTCAGTGGCTATGATATATAACATGGGGGAAGTGGGCATCCTTGTCGTGTGCCCCTGTGGAGGTACCATTTCTCAGAATATGTTTTATTCGTACGTACTCTGGCCATAGGGCCAGTGTATATAAATTTGGTTCACTTTAAGAAGGCTGGTCCGATCCCCATTTTTATCATGGTGGCGTATAGCCAATTCCACCTGACCAAATCGAAAGCTTTGGTGGCATTTAGGTACGCCACTGCGCATTTCTCGGGTCTACTGTTAGTGCTGTATATGACGTGGTGTAGTCTACGCAGGTTTTCAGTAATGGTCCGCCCTGGCACATAACCCGTCTGATCCTCATGGACCAGTAGAGGGATCACTCTGCGTAGTCTCCTCGCCAGCAGTGCCGTCAAAATCTTGTTGTCTGAATTCAGCATAGATAAGGGCCTGTATGAACCGCACTCCTCACCATCCCCTCCAGGTTTTAGTAGTGGGATGATTACAGCTTCCCTGATGGTTTCTGGGAGGGTGCCTACTTCGTACGCAGCATTGAACACCTGGGCTAGGAGTGGCACCAGGATGTCTTCGTACGCCTTATAAAACTCTCCTGGTAGCCCATCGGTTCCTGTGGTTTTTCCAGTTGGTAGGGATCTGGTGGTTAGTAGTACCTCCTCAGGGGTAATGGGTTAATCTAGAGCTTCTGCCATCTGTGCATCTAATTTGGGCAGCTTAATGATATCTAGGACGTCTTCTATTTCGTTGTCCGTGGGGGACGGTTTTTCCCATTTTTTCCCAATATGTTAAATAAGCTTGTCTAAGCTCAACTTCTTTTTTCAAGTGTTCGGGGTTTGAATTGGCCTCTGCTTCTAGTTCCCTTAGTTCCCTTTCAGTTTGTGCTAAGGAGGTTTCGATGGATCTCTGGGCTCCCCAATAGCATCAATTATTTCTCCCCTCAAGACTATCCTGTATGCTTCCCATACCGTGCCAATGTGTCACACGCTTTTTTCATTTATCTGCCAGAAGTCCAGTGTACTTTTCCTGATCTGTTCACAAACAGCAGTATCTAGCAAGGCCTCACTTCTAAGCCTCCATGCAGGTGTGGGGGGGTCTGGGTGCGTACACCGTCCAGGTGGCCATGAGTGGGGCGTGGTCTGATAAAACTCTAGCTAAGTATTGTGTGTCGCCGAACATAGCTTGTTGCCCTTCGCTCAAAAATATATAGTCTATCCTAGTATAGACGGCATGCGGGGGAGAGTAGAATGAGTATTCCCTATTATCTGGGTGCTGCTCCCTCCATAGGTCTTTGAGCTTGAATTGTTGTGTTAGTGCTGTTAATATTTTTGCAGGTGGGGATGGGCGGGTGTGTTTATTATCTGAGCTGTCTTTGCGGGGATCCATGGTGCAATTATGGTCTGCCCCCATATCAGGGTGCTATCTCTGAAAGGGCTGAGCTGTTTATACAGTGAGTGGAAGAAGACTGTGGCAGTTGTGGTTGGGGGCGTAAGTATTAATTAAGCAAACTTCCTTTCCTTCTATTGCACCATGCATCAAGGCCATCCTGCCTTCATCATCTGTTTTCGTGTTTATAAGTTTAAGGGGGATGGTTGGGTCAATCCAAATCAAGACCCCCCTGGCGTAGAATATGTGGAGCCGATCAGTGTCCCTCTCCAAATTTTAGCTAATGTATCTAGTTTACGTGCGTCTAGGTGGGTCTCTGGTAGCAGGGCTATTCCGACCTTGTTCCATTTTATGTGAGCGTGGATTCTGCGTTGCATGACAAAACTGTTCATTCCTCTGACATTCCACGTCATGATTATGATCTTGTCAGCCATGATGTTTGAAAGTATCAGTATTTTTGTGGATGGTGCGTCCGGTGGCGTCTATTCTGGTTTCGGCAGTCGTTGATGCTCTGGGTGTTCTTGTCTTATCCCAATTTGGTTCCCCAACTGTTGTGTCAACTCCCATTTGCCCTCCCTCCCCCAACTCTAAACTCCCCTGTAACAAAATAAAATGTCCAGCGGGGTTTCCCCCGTTATGACTATCCCGTTTCCGCTCCATTTGACTGTGTTCTGGTGCCCTACAGGCGGGTGAATTATACCCAAATAACTTCTGGGGGCAGAAGAAATCTGCTTTGTCTGCTCTCTTTTTAGGAGCAGACCATCCTCGGCGCGGGTCATGTGGGTAATCAATCTTGCTGTGCTTGGATGTGAGTTCAGCCCGTTATTTGTGTGTGCTTAGGTTGGTAACTGGTCTTACATGTGACCTCCCCAGATGGTTCATAATGCGTGCCGCGCACCTTTACTTCAAGGTCCTGGATCTGTTCTCCGTCCATCCATTCCCTGGCTTCAGCCGGTGTCTCGAACAGCAGCGTTCTTTTGATATGCAGCACTTTCAATCTCGCTGGGTATAAGAGCATGTAACGTAGGCCTGCTTTATTCAACCTCGCTTTTGTGTCGATAAATTGTGCCCTCTTCATTTGGACTTGGAAAGTGTAATCGGGATATATGGCTATCTTCGCAAAGTCTCTTTGAATCTGGCCTCCCGTTCTCAAGAAAGCCAGAATTGTTTCTCTGTCCCTGTAATTGAGCACTTTTGCTATCACTGGTCTGGGCCCCCGGGGGCGGTCGTTTAGCGAGGGATCGGTGCGCTCTTTCAATGGTGAAGCCTTGTGAGAGGTTCTGCGCTCCGATCTCTTGTATCAGAAGATTCTCTAAATAGTTAGTGGGATCGGTCCCCTCGATTCCCTCTGGCAGGCCTAGAATTCTAACGTTGTTTTGGCGTGCTCGCCCTTCAGCTTCTTCTGCCCTATCTTCTAGGTGTTTCATTCTTTGTGCCAGTTCGTCGACGTCTTTCAGAAGCTGTGTTTTGGCCTCTGTGTTGTCTCGAACCTGGGTTTCAAGCACTTCGGTCCTGCCGGCGATGGTGCGGACATCCTGTTGCAATAAGCCCAAGTCTATGGCCACTGCATCAATTTTGTTCTCCACCTCGTCTGGAGCGTCTTGATGGCCTCCAGGATCTCTGTGTTGCCCGGTTCGGTCATAGTTGCAGGAGTTTCGGGCAGCACTGCCACTGTACTTTTGGTGGTAGTTTCGGGTCTTGTTGGCCCTCTGGCCGCGAAGGTCTCCATGGTGGTCTGTTTTTGTTTGGCCCTCACCCCCTTTGAGGACATTACACCGATTTCCAAGTGGGGCTTTGTGTCTTTTGCGGATGCTGCGCAGCTGTGAGGCAGCATTGTTTCTTTGCACTCGTGGGTGCTAGCGTAGTAGAGGCGCCAACCAGCAAGGTCGCAATAGCTCTGGGGTGCTGGGTGCTATGGTGTATGTTCTTCCTTGCTCAAGGTGTGTTGTACCGTGGGTCTCCAGTGTAGTCTCTGATCCACCCCGTTTTGTATGATCTCTTTTGGGCGGATGGTCCACACCAGTGCCTAGGCTTACCACCCAGTCAGGGCGCTGCGTATTCACATGCTCCCAGGCATCCGTGGCGCATGCTACTGATGTTGGGGGTGACCCCTGTTATGGCTTGGGTGGGGTCGCAGTTCTGGCAGGGCTCCTGGCTTGCCCAGCGCCGTGGCGTGGACGTGCCTGTCCCAGCACCAGTGCGTGCACTGACTGCCTACTCATCACCTCTCCGGGCCCACTGTGCTTGTACTCCCCAGCCTCTGTGTGTGCTCCGTTGTTGCACTGCGGGCCCCCTGCGGCCCAGGCGCCAAAGTGTCTACTTCCTCTGTGTGAAGTGAGGACCTGGGGGGGGGACCATCCACCCAAAAGAGTTCATAGTTGCAGGAGTTTCGGGCAGTCGAATTGGATCTCCCTCTCCCGCCGTCCCTCTCCCGCCGGCCCCTCACCTCATATTTGCTGCTCGGCCAGGCTCTTCCGTCTGCTTGCACGGGGTCTGTGTCCTGCTCTGCTCCATGGCCCTCTGCTGCTCGGGCCCTCTGCCGCCCTCCCGGGGTCAGCCTCGTGTGTCCCGCTGTAGCGTAGCCGCCCTCGGGCTCGGCCGCACTGTCCAAGCTCTGCATGCAGCAGTCAGGGCCCTGCACGTCTTCTGCCCTTTCTGCCCTCTCGGTCCGCTCAAGGCACTGTCCTCCCATGGGGCCCTAAGGTTGCCGGAGCTGTTCAGCTTCGCTCTCCTGTTTAGGCATTCAGCCCCCCTCTGCTAGCCGCCCGACAGCGCTTAGGATGCTCCACCCGTCTTCCGGCTGATCCAGTTCTGCCAACGCTCAGCTCGCTGGTTCAGGTCGATGTGCGCAGCGTCGCTTTGTCCTTTCCCGCGGCGGGTGCCATTTTCTGCCAGGCTCCCCAGCTCTGCGTTTCAAGGTGCCGCTTCCCAGTTAGGTCTCTCCGGATCACGAAACTCGGGGTGGAGCCGCTCAATGTCTTCGGCAATAGTTGTGGCGATTAAACAGTTGTTTGGGACATCTTTAAAGCGTGCTTTGCCAGCATATCATGGTCACATCATGCAGAGCTCGCCGGGTGTGCGTCCTTACATGGCGGCCTGGTATCGACAAATATATGATCAATTATGCTAGAGCTATTGTTTCTATGCCATGTCGGTTGAGCTGGATCATCACCTTTAACCGCACCATTGAAAATGGTAAAGGCTCTCTCGAACATAAACAGCACCTTCGAGCCTCCTTAGTTTGCAGACCTTTTTTTTTGTTATTATAATCTATATTAAAGTCACCTATTACGAACGTAGAAATTACGTCCTTAGTCAAAGCAATCATTTCTAGTATATTTGATAATTTCAAATAGAATATGTCGTCTGCTATACCATACGGATTCCGATATATATTTATCAGTCCTATTGATCCTACTGGACTGACCAATTTCACCAGTTGTAAAACCCACTATAGTATAGCCAAGGTTCTAGACTAAGGCCAGATGTTAAGTGGACTGCAACAAGTAGACCCGAGGATGGTCTGCCCCTAACTCCTCTAATTGCAGGGACTAGAGAAACAGCATAGTTATCCCATACAGGAGGAGCAAGTAACCACTTTCTTGAAAAGCTAATACATCAAAACTGACGGCGAAGTCTTTTATAGAGGACTCCAGATGAGTATGACCTCTGGTGTTACAACAACCCAATGTGATTGAGGGGGTCTCCTGCCTATCACTTAGTTATGTTCTTGGAAACGCTGAGGAGTTGTATTGTAATCTTATTCTATGCTCCTGTTTGTTTAGAGTTCTGGAAGATGAATATATGGTATTTGTGCTCTGATTATGTGATCGAACCAGATCTTATGCTAACAAGAAACCCATCTCAAAGAGCTGCAATTTTGCCTTCCATAACACGTTGAAGACCAGGCCTGATGGTATCAAATGTCTTACTATCGTGAGATTCTTTCCGGCAATAAATTCGATTAATTCAATATCTCTAGAAGTAATCGACTCCAACTCTACAACATCTGCAAAAATATTCAGTACACTTTCTCCATTTAAATCAAACATATTAAACTGCCCTCCCGGGCATTTTAAAATTAAGGAGTGACAGTTACGACTAATCTTAGGCTGATTAGACTGTCTGGTGAGATGTTGAGGTGGTTGATTTCGATCGTTCAAGGATCTAGAGGGATCAATGGATGATGACAAAGCTTTTTTATACGGATGTAATGAGGGTCGGGCAAATGAATATATCTGAACTCTGCCTTGTTGTTGAGGTAGATATTGCAAATTTGCCACCTCATGCAAACTTGGGGTATGATGATTATACCCAGGTTGTGGAGTGTTACTTGTCCCCATCTCATTTGTTAGTTGGCTAGACTGTGTTCTCTCTGCTACCACATCTTGTATTTGCAGCACCCTTTTGTCTGGTGCCCTATATATGCCTTGAGAGCCCTGGCTCACATTATCTAGGTTGGTTGGATGGGGCCCAACACATGGAGTTGTTACTCCGTCGTTGTTAGACGTTTTCAAGGCCTTATCTTTCTCTGCTAGATATGAGTCAATCATATTTTTCATCACTTCCATCGTACTGATGGGTGGTGGACTATCAACCCTCACTGGTGTCGCATTTGAAACTTTTTTTGCTTCTTCACTTGCCATGGCGCTCTTGTTACTGTGTTCGATGGCCTGGACTAGTTCATTTAAGGGGGAGTGTTGTATCGGTGCACTCCTTACTCTCGGAGTTGTATCACTTAGAAGCCCACTAACAGGCAACCGAAGGTTCCTGGTACTTGTGTTATCTGATAACAACTCCACATCCATCCTCTTTGTTATGTTGGATTCCAGGGACTCATGTTTCTTATTCTCTTTGGTCACTACTCCTAGTATGTTGAAAAAAGAGGTCAACTTGTTTTTGGGCATTTTCATGGATGGCATGTTTTTTGATTTTATTATCAAGGACTGTTTTGATAATTTTTTTGTCAACTGCTGAGGTTTGGTTTTTCTCTTTCGCTGAATCACAGTGTAGATCGGCTGTTCCAGCATCCAGGTTGCCATGATTATCAATGCTTACCCACAAGGTCTCTGCTGTAGCTATTTGGGCAGCTACAAGCAGGGTTTCGATTGGGCAAATAATCTCTGGGATCAAGGGTAAGCATCCTCCTTTGGAGGCACTTGTCTGTGTGATTTGCGTCTGTTGTTGTGTATGCTGCATCCAAAAATAAATAGCATTGATTTGGTCAGCCTGAATTGTGAGTTTCTGATCTAATTTCTTTATTAACTTGAATAGAGTTGTTATTGTGGTGTTTATTGCGGATAGAGTTACTTCTAACATAACTGATTGTGGCCTGTCTGTGTGTGAGGAGCCATCATCGAACACTGGCTTTTTGGGACGTTGGCTCGGGATAGAGTGAATATAAACTGAGGATTCTCTTGACCCCGACCTCTCTGCAACGTGTGAATCACCCTCAGGCAACTGAAAACTGCATATGGTAATGGGCGATTCACATTGGCTGGCGTACAGTGAGATATTGCCTGCTTCAGGGCTGTTAGCTAGTGAGCTGTTTATATTGTGATCTGAAGAGCTCACAACACTATCTGACAACTCTGCAGTTTTAGGTGCCTCGATCATATTCGCATCAGGCTATAATATAGTGGCGTCAGACAGTGAATGCGGCATTGGTGATATTGCTACTGCAGCTGCATTCTTGGCCATGCTTCTGGCTACGCCGCGAGGTGTGAAGAAAGGAGCAGTTTTTACTGTGTCCTTTATAGTGCGCACCTTCCATTGAAATGGCTTTTGAAGTTTGCTGGGAACCGTTGGCGTGGCCATTTCGGAAGGTGCAGCTGGTGTTAAGGTAATTGCCGTGTGCGATACACATAACTTCGTTGAATCCGTCACCATTATGGATTTAGGGAAGTATGCCGTGTTTGTGGGCATACACGCCGTTAAGGTCTATAGCTTTTTGAACATAGTCCGCTACCAATTTTAATGGTGGCACACAAAAATAACAAGACTTCTTAATATCGAGCACAGGACCAGATTTCTCTGTGAGCCACAAACGAGGGAAAAAGAAAAAGAAAATGAAAGACGACGAATAAAGCAACTAGACTGTGTTCACACAATATGTACGCAGCTGATAGCTAATACATTAAAATAATAAATACTAATAATAAAATACATCCAATATCAAATCTCAATCACGAGACAAAAATAAGAAATGTAATAATCTATCTCACCAAACTACTGGACTCGCTGGGCAAAGCGGGCTAAGCAGTACTTCAACAAGGTACTTCGCTCGCAAGGTGCGCGCGCACTGGTGTGCGAACAATCTAAACTTATGGTGAAAAAAAAAGGAGTTCAGCCCCTCCAGGGGCGTGGCAAACAATTTTAGCACAAAATGCTTTCTGGTAGACGAAGTCCACAGTAATAAACAGCACAGCACAGCGTTCCAACGTCCCCCAGCACTTATAACCATCTGAACTGTGGCCATGGCGAAACATCTGGGAATTCTCTGGATGATGATGTAAGTCCTCTTAGGGCTCATTTCTTGCATTTGGGACCATTCATAGAATAGGAGGCCCCACCCACCGGATCTTGCATGCTCCCTGGTCAGGGTGTAACTGGGATTGTATATCTCAGTGCACATCTGGGAGATTTAGACTCCAGGAGGACAAAACAATCTTGTAATCAGCACCGCTGGGGTTACTCCTATTGTCTAGATAGGAGATGAAACAGAATGGAGACTCTGGCTTATGGAGCCACCCCAGCTACACTGCTTGGACAACTGAGCCCAGGTCAAGATCTAACTGTAGGTAAACAGGTCTGTTGGGAAGGTATAGCTGACTAGTTTTCCCTGAAAGGAAATCAACTATTTGAAGCAAATGATGATTGCACCTTACGCATGATGAACATACACAGTATGTACACTTCACACTAAATACCCAAAGTAGAATTTTGTGGCCTGCTGATCAAGAAATACAAGGAAGATTGAGGTTTGACATTTTTTTTCACTGGACGTTCCTTACTTCTTCACAACCTGCTAGAACTGTTGCCTCAAATACAGTAAATCTCAGATATAGTCCTACGTGTCTATTTTGAAAGATATTTGCAATGCTTTCCACACTGCCCGTAGAACAGCCATCCCAAGTGCACTCTTATCAACATTTTCTGCTGTGCCACAAAAAACATTCCATGTGGGCTCTTCATATTGCAGTAATATTGGGTATGGTGTATATGCTTTTCAGTCGCTGGCTTTATTGTAGAAACAGATCCAGAAGGTTGGTGCTTATCCATAATGATCAAATGGAGCCAGGCCTGATTAAAGTGTTGACATCCTCTGTAGGTAAAGAAAGTTCCCCTAATGATGAACCTGAGGTCCTAGCTCTCATGGGAATAGAGCATTTGTAGACTTACATTGATATATTGCGTACTGTATTTTAGGAAACTTTGTTTAGGTAGGGATAATTGATTCATCTTTTATAACACACTTAATACCAGTCACTAGTCTCTAAGAGCAGGTCTGAGGCTAATGGATTGCCTCTGAGCGATCCTCCCGGACCAGGCTGAGCTATCCTCCCGGATATTTTAATAAAGGCCCCTGTGATGGACCTCGTTAAGGATGCAAGTTTTTGATCAATATAGCAACTTTTGTTTAGGCAGGGACAGTTCAATAAAGGCCTATGGGATGGATGAGCCTGGATAGGACATATGTCTTTAAATATGCTGACAAAAGAGCAAATGCTAATGTAATGTAGATGCTTGTGAGATGTGCTTGGTAGCACAAAAGGGTGGAGTGTGTAAACGGACCTCAATGAGCTCCTATTCTGCATATATGAAATGGTATGTCTGTGTTAAGAACGAATAACAGCATGTGAACTAATGCGCTCACAGTGATTAGAACGCGCAGGCAGGTATGAGAGCAGGCAGCTGTTTCCAGTGAGAATCATGTGACCTGCTGATGCAGGGATACCAGGTGACGCGTCATATGACTAGGTTAGAGAGAAAGGTATGAGTGAGGGAAGGGACACTGCTTAGCGACATCTACATGGATGAAATACTATGAGACTCGCACTCGCACTAGAATATGATGTGATGTACAACACCCACAAACATATCTAGTAGCAGTTTACAGGTGAAAAGCGTAGAACTGATTTATATTTTTTTGGGGTGACAGATACTCAGTAGTAGTAGGAGCCGAATATGGCATGTGTCATATGCCAGTGACACGTGCCACTGCATGTCACCACTACAAGTGACACGTGCCACTGGCAGGTGTCACATGCCATGCCCCAAAAAAGTTTTCACGTGTCACGCACGGTAAATCTGTCTCTTCGTTTTTCAAATTATAATCCTCCTTTTTAAAAATAAAAATACGAAGCGCCAATTATAATCCTTCTTTAAAAATAAAGTTGAGAGGTTCTATGAAGGATTCAAACTCAAGCCCTCATTCTTTCGGGCTTAGCCCCATTAAACACCACGCCCAGGGCTTTAAGTGGGCTGGGGCCTGCCAGGGCTGGGCCCCGGCAGGCTCCGAAATTTCGCTTTGAGGCGAATCTCCCCTGGTAGCCCCGGCCACTACAAGAAAAGGCATTTTTTTCTACAGCCAGAAGCTCTCGCTCGTGTGCGAGAGCTTCGGGCTTCAGAAAAAAATGCCTTTCAGCCATAATGGCGGCGCCGCACCTGCGAGGCATCCCTTTAATCAAGTGATGCACGTGGGCCGGCGCCACCATTATGGAGAAAACGTGAGGCCGCTGGAAGCAGAGGCCTTGCTTTCTAAATACTGAAGCTCCCGCGGATTCGCGGGAGTTTCAGTCTTTAAGAAAAAGGCCTCTGCTTCCAGTGGCCTCACCCTTTCAGCCTTAATGGTGACGCTGCCCCTCCCCAGCTGGCGAGGGGCAGCACCACCATTAAGGCTGAATAGGCGAGGCGTTGTCCCCTGCCAGGCAAGCCTATACAAAATAAATGCAGAGATCAGCACCCTCTCCCCCATAGGGGAGAGGGTGCTAATCCCTACAAAAGGCTGCCTGGCAGGGGTGCCAGTAGCCCATTGAGCCGGGGCTCGTCAAGGGGGCGTGGCCTAACGGGCCATCAAGACCCCCGTTGTTAGGCCACGCCCACTCGATGAGCCCCGGCTCGATTTGTAGTGCCACTTAAGGCACTGACCACGCCACTACGTCTCACTCCATGTAAGTGTCAAATTCTATCTCTAATGTGAACCATCGCATGGTTCACTGATGCTCTCTTTTTTATTTTAAGCTACATCTTAAAATAAACTGCATGTGCGATTCTGGAAGTTTGTAGGATAGAAACAATTTACCAAAAGTATTTGCATCTTGTGCTTTTCTTGCATAATACTAAATTTAAAAAACAGTTCAATCCAAAACCTATTACTGTGTAATGCTTTAAATGTCAAACATGTGTTGTGTACATGTTTTCCAAAACAGTATGGACGCAATAGTAAAGTGTGTGTGTTTGTACATTAATTCATGCATTTCACACTTCACTGTACGAACTGTGATAAATACAGTACAACCATATCCCACTGATAATATTTATAACTTATATATCAGAGTATATGCACGGTCATGAAAACATCATTTACAAATGTTGCTAAATCTTCCGATTTAGGGCCCAATTCATATAATCCAGCGCAGAAGCAGAGCAAGTGCCATGCGCCGAGAAGGAGCGTGTGCCACGCATTCACCAGCTGTGGCGCAAACCAGCAATTGCATGGCATGCGTAT
This sequence comes from Ambystoma mexicanum, assembly GCF_040938575.1. Classification (NCBI taxonomy): domain Eukaryota; kingdom Metazoa; phylum Chordata; class Amphibia; order Caudata; family Ambystomatidae; genus Ambystoma; species Ambystoma mexicanum. The sequence goes on along the minus strand of NC_090941.1, from coordinate 843,867,105 downwards.
TCATGGATTTTCCAAGGCATCAGTAGCCATGGTGCAATAAACACCAAGCAGCGCCAGTAACGCCCCCAACACACCCCCTTGCGCAGGCAAAAGCCAGTGAAATGCCCAATATGGCACAAGGCCCGCGCCATCCGTGACCCAGCACACAGCCCCCCCATCGTGATCGCGTGAAAAATCAGAGCGTAACCCACTCGCACCAGCCAAATCGCGTGAAAAGGCCTGTGCGTAACCCGTCCGTGCCCCAGCCAAATTGCGTACCCCGCTCGCACCAGTCAAATCGCGTGGGAAGGCCTGCGCGTACCCCATCCGCAACCCACTGAACTCACATACCCCGCCCACACCAGCCAAATCGCATGGGAAGGGCCGTGCGTACCCCGTCCGCACCCCAGCAAAATCATGTACCCCACTCGCATTAGCAAAATCGCGTGAAAAGGCCAGCGCGTACCCCGTCCGCACCCCAGCGAAATCGCGTACCGCACTCGCACCAGCCAAATCACGTGGGAAGGCCCGCGTGCACCCCGTGATACACGCATAAATCCCCTGGAAGCAGTGTGGTTGCCCCTTTGTGTCGCATACCCCATTTTCGTGCTCATAGTAGCCTACGTGTTCCTCGCGTATGCATTTTTTGTGTTGCTGGGTGACACAGCATATTGCAGGATCTATTTTACTCACACGTGGGCTATCAAGGGGTCACGTACACGTTAATTTTTGTTTTTGGGGTGCCTGAGCGTTGTGCGACCCGTTATTTTTTCACCAGGGGTCACATAGAGCCTTTCTGGAGCACAGTGGTACGTTTTCCATCACGTACCCTGCCCCCTCACTCCAATTGCCCAGGACAATTGTTGGCTGCACCTCCCATTGCGCTAGTCCACAAGTGCCATGACTGGGAGGGCAACAAGTGGGAAGGGAGGCAAAGGTGGGCACTTGCCAGAGGTGGCCAAGGTGGGCAACGTGGCCAGGGTGGCCAAGCTGGCCAAGGTGGGCGACGTGGCCATGGTGGCCAAGGTGGTCCACGTGGGCAAGGTGTCCAGGACCATGCAGGGAGAACTATGCCCCCCACCCAACCAGGGCAGGGAGATGCAGCAGCTGCTGACATACCCAGCACCCGTGGTCCCGGAGAAGCAGTGCCATCTGCTGTCCAGACCAGCCAGGGTGTGGAAGCTGCAGGGGCAACTGCGTCTACCACTACCCAGGCTCAGGGTCAGCCAGCCCGGACTGTAGTGGTCCCGGCACAGGGACAGGGTGACTCAATGGCCGATTTCCGTGTCCCGAAGGCCAAGACACGTGCGGTGCAAGTTCCAGGCACCGGCACCCGGGGATCTGGAGCAGCGGTGTCATCTGCTGTTCACACCGGCCAGGGTCTGGAAGCTGCAGGGGCAGCTGTAGCAACCAGCACCCTGGCTCAGGGTCACCCAGCTAGGACTGGATTGGTCCCGGCCCAGTGTGACTCAGGGGCCAAGTCCCTTGTCACTAAGGCCAAGACACGTGTGGCGCAGAAGCTTACCTTCTGTAGTTACATTGGTGGCTGATTCCATAGGCCAGCCCACCTTTACTCCAGCCCCTACTGACCAGAGCGGTACAAGTCACTCAGGGTGTGCACCACCTCACAAGAAGCAGAAGCGATGCTCCAGCGGTACAGGTTAAGACCCCAGACACGGCACAGGAGTCCCACACGTCGAGAAAGAGGAGTTTCTGTGATGATGAACTGGACATGCTCGTGGACTACATGTTGGAACATGGCTGTGGCATGCTGGTGCAGGCAGGGAACACACATACACCTGCTCAGTGTATGACCCACTGGCAGTGCCTCGCGGACCATATTAGCGCCTTGGGCTATGAGGGGCGCACAGCTGATGATGTTGTGAAGCGTTGGAATTACCTCCGACACCAAGCAAAAGACAAGCTGGCTGCAAAGTTTGCTTCTACTCTGGTGACTGGCAGTGGGTCACCATCAGAGGACGATGAACTCACTGGACATGAGGAGATCGCTAGTGATTTCATTGCAGTGGAGCAGATCCAAGGCGTGGGAGACCTGCCAATGTATGAGGGAATGTCCGGTAAGTGGTGATGCCTGTGTGTACAGGCCATGTGTATGTTGCTTGGGTGATGTGTTATGATTGTCTGCAAGTTCAGGCTACATTGTCATGACTGCCATGTGTGACCCATGTGATGTTGGACTGATACGTGCTTATTGTCATGCAGACTGCATACAAACCATGTGCTGCACACAGAGGCAATCCTCATCACCACACCTGCTCCCTCCTTCCATGACAATCTCTGTCAAGCCTCTCTTGGCCCTATTCTTGCTCCAACCTGTGGTCGCGGATAGCCTGTGATGATCTTCCACTCAACAGTCGCCTTCTATCATCACATAACTGACGTCTCTGTGAGGTCACCCTGCAAGTTACTCCTCCTCAGAGGAATTTTTCCTTTCATCTCCATCCCCCAGCAGCTCACTGTCTCCACAGGACTGGTAATTCCTATGGTGGACTACTGCAACAGGCTTTACCAGGATTTATGTGATTCTACACTCTTCCCTCTGCAACTCTGCCAGTCCTGGACTGTGTGAAAAGTCCTTTGGGCTTGGTGCAAGGTATCTCTCTAGGACTGTGATGATGGCACAGGCTCACAGTGGCTATGAGCGTTCATTCCTGAACCCTGTGCATTCTTACCAAGTCCCTAGGGGTCCTGGGCCAGCAATTCCTTCAACTCCACCTCCAGTATTTACTCATGGTCTTTGATCATCCCTTTCTTACTCCTTCAGGGTCAGTTGCTCCTCGTGGAAATTAGTTTGTGGTTCACGTCTGTGCTGAGGTGGGGCCTCCCTCTGGTATAGCCTCCCTGCCTCTATGTAACTGGAGGTGTAGCTTCTCCGGGTCTGCAGGCACTTCTGATGCTTCCTCATGTGTTGTACTTTCTGTCCTCCTCTCCCCTGCTGTAGTCCCAGATGACTGAGAGAATGCACTTGCCACCTGCCCACACTGTCTGCTACGACACGGTCCTCTGAGCAACCATTTTAACCAATGCACTGCCTCCCAGCCACCCCCCGCCCTTGGGGGTGGGGTTTACTGTATCCCAACAACCCACTACCAACACTTTACACATGATGACGGCACTTACCCTTACACTGCCATCAGGCCGCGGCATTGACATTACTGGATCTGGGTCGTACCCATGTACTGCACTGCACCCACACACTTCTAAACCCTGTTATCCCCTTCAATATGCCTATTCACTTGCGTGATGTCAATGTGACATAGCATTATTGAATCCGTATGCCTGCCCTCACTGTATTACAACACCGTAGCGTTGTTGCACCCTGTGACACGTGTGTGTTTTCTAATAGTGAATTCCATGAAATGTCATCTGATATGCATTGTACATGGCTCATGGTCAGTAGTATTCATCTTCCATCTGAGGCTGGATGACAATTCTGGCATGGCTATGCTACGTGCCATCTGTGTATTGGCATCAGTCATGTTTGTGGAAGGACTATGCCAGTCACATGCTTGTGTGTGATGCAGGTGCTATGCAGTATATGTGTTATTTTGCCCTTTGACACGCATCCAAGTCTGCTTTCAGGCTCCCCTTCCCTTTCATTGACACTGCGTGCATCCCTGACTTTGTGTCATGTGTGACATGGCAGGTTCATGTGTTGGCTGACAACATTGTAATACCTATGTGTGTGGCCTATGCTATTAACATTTGTATTCCTGTTTTTTTTTTTATTTGTGCAGGTGATGAGGCACTGGATGCAGTGGAGGAGGACGTTGTGTGGTAGCCCATGCGAATCCTTTGGTGCTACAGACCATCCTGGCCAGGGGTGTCTCTGAGTACACCTCTGAGGAAGCCTTAGCCTCTGGTGCTGAAACGGACATGAAACCCTCATTGCTGTCGCAGGTGAGTAATTCTACTGTGGATGCTGTTCAGAGGTCGTTTGGAGCACACCACGACTGAATTGCAGCCAGACAGTCAGGTATTAGTGAGGAAGAGGAAGAGGCCGAGGGTAGCCTGAAGGAGAGCTGTGTGTCATCCGTGTAACACTGAACGTTGGAGGTGAAGGTGGCTAGGATACGGGGCAGGAGGGCCATGTAGCCATTGAAAATCCAGGGGAGTAGGTCAGATCCCTTGGGGAAAATTGCAAGTAGAGGGAGTGATAGGGGAGAGGAAAGACCCCAGTTCCACCTGGGATGGGCTGTCGGAGTGAAAGGAGGTTAGCCATGCCAGGGCCTGAGCAATGATGACGAGGGTATCACAGAGACATGCGATGAGTGTGTTGTGGTTCACCGTATCGAAGGCAGAGGAGAGGTCAAGTAGAATGAGGACAGAGGGAGAGTTAGAACCAAGATTTGAGAGCATATCTTCACGGGGGTTCAGAAGAGCAGTTTTCATGCCTCTGGATGGTGTAAAACCAGACTGGTGGTCGTGGAAGGAGCCAACAGATTCAGTACAGAGGGTAAGCTGGAAAATAGCAAACTTCTCTAGGAGTTTGCCCAGGAAAGGAGTGATAGAGAACGGGCGATAGTTTTCCAGGAGAGGGTGCACAAGGGAGTGCTTAAGAACAGTGGTGGGGAAAACTCTAGTGGCGAAGGAGAGGTTGCAGAGGTCAGCCAAGGCTGGAGCGTGAGAGTCAATGTTGTCCTTGATGATTTTGGAGGGACAGGGATCCACCTGTTTGGAGGAGGCTTTCATAAACCAGACTTGTCTAGTAAACTCCTCAGGTATGACAGGGGAGACAGAAGGGAGAAGAAGGGGAGGGGTGGAGGTGGCCAAGGGTGGTACAAGAGATGTTGCTACATGAGGTGGTGACGAAGAGAGGGAGGATAGGATATCCACTGTTTTTGAGGTGAGTGTGCAGCCAGGGCCGAGCAAATTGCCTGGTTGGGTGCAATGGTGGAGGAAGGCTGCGGTAGGGTTGGCTAATTCGTTGCAGACTTTGAAAAGTGTGTCCATGTTATTGGATACCGCAGAGATGCAGGCTTGTATAAAGACTCTTTTCTGGGAGCAGATGCAGAGTCTATACTGCCTTTGGAGGAGGTGGCAGGCCAGTTTGTCAGAGGGTGCGCCAGAGGAATCCCATTTCCATTTGGCTGCTCTGCTCTTGTGTTTAACGGAAGCTGATTTGGAGTCGTACCAAGAGTTGCACTTTTTGGTAGGCTTCAGTCGTACCCTCATGACAGAGGCAAGAATATAAAGAGTATTGGAAACAGAGAGGTTAAGGTTTGAGAGGGCTGTGGCAGTCAGTCGCAGGAGTGGAAGGAGCATAATAGCTGGAGGCAAAGGCAGCTACTGAGACTCTTTTCATGGGTCGGATGACCTTGTGGACGGGAGGCAGTGCCGGGCTTACCTATGCAAGGGGAGAAGAGAGCTTCAAGTGAGAAGAGAGGAGAAAATGATCAGTCCAGGAGAGAGAAGTAGTGAGAGGGATAGATAGTGGAATGTCAGTTGAGAAGAGAGCATCCAAGGTGTGGCCAGTGCTGTGCGTTGGGCCAGACGGTAAGATGGAAAGAAAGGGAGAGTCGCAAAGGTTGCATAAAGGTCTTAAGGAATCAGGTGAGTCGAGATGGATGTTGGGATCAACCAGTAGGAGGAGATGAGAAGAGGAGGAAAGGAGAGAGGAGGCCAGGTCAGCCCATTACGAAAGGAAGAGGGAGGGCTGACCAGGTGGCCGATAGAAGGTGGACAGCAGCAGTGAAGAGCTTAGAAAGAGGGACAGCCTGCAGAACAGGCACTCAAAGGATGAGTAGGCCTGAGCGGGAATGACAGACACAGGGATACACTCAGGGAAGATCAATGCTACTCCGCCACCTGGTCTGTTTGGTCTAGGAAGAGATAGTATTGTGTAGCCTTCTGGGAGAAGTGTGTCAAAACTTGTGACAGAGCAATCCTTGAACCAGATTTCACTGATGGCAAGAACATCACAATCCAGGAGTTCAAGGAGGTTTCAGATGTCAGAGGAGTGTTTGACAGCTGAGCGAGTGCTTACCATGGCAATGTGGAGCAGATTGCAATAATTGAAAACTTCCGGGGGAGCAGGGGACACTGGGCCCCCCCAAAGTGACGACAGTGCCTGAGGGACAGAGGTAGAAGGGGGCAGAGGAGCCAAGGCCGTTAAGGGAGCCGGGACGATAATGGGTGATGGGGGAGCCCAGATACATGTTAGTGGGTGACTGGTTCACCCAAGAGGAGAAGGCAGATGGGTTGTCAATGTGTGGGGTCGTGGCAAGAAAGCCATGGCGAGCGTAGAAGGGTAGTTAGGAGGTGGCAAGGGAGCCAAGGTGGGCACAGCTGGCATTGGAGCCATGGCAGCTGAAGGAGCTGGTGCAGAAGGCGGAAGGAGGTTGATAAGGTGGGGGAGGAGCCTATCAAAGAGTAGAAGGTTGGGTTGAGGACCCTGGACCATGATAGTACCATTTCAGTAGACATTGATGATGATCCTGGAGGTGGAGACGGCAAGAAAGACCTCCCAGCGGGTGCCATCATTGATGGGTGAAGAAGAGAAAGGAGAGAGAAGAGCAATTATATGGAGAGTCCATAGGACGGGTGAGGGAATGACATAGAATATGTCTGTGAGAGTCTCTCTGGCCGAGGCAATGACGTAGGTGCCTGCAATTGGAAGGCCTGGGTTAGAGCTCAGTGTGTACTTCTTGAGGTTCTTCCTGACAGACTTAGTAAGGGGTGAAGGATAAGAGATAGAGAAGCAGTTTGAGAAGATAGGAGAGATAGATAGCACCATAGCAAACTGCAGAGAGTGAGGTACACTTAACCAGGCTGAGGCCACAGAGGCGCAGCGTGAGCAGAAGGTAGAGGGGGGGAGACAGGGAACAAGACTGGGAGAAAAACAATGGGAGCTGGGTGAGGTAATATGCACAGGAAAACAGTGAACACGCAGAGGAAGGGGGTAGCGGGTGTAGGGCTGAGGGGAATAACAGCACAGAGGGACAATGGGACTGTGGAAGGGTGAGGGAACCGGTAGTAGACTAGACAAAGTACAGATGGGTGGACATGTTAACACATTCTCATAAAAAGCAGGTTATGCACACAGCTAAAAACAAATGTAAACAGGAGCAGGACAATCAAGATGTGCCCACAGCTGAAAACGAATTTAAATAGCAGCAGGACGAGTCATCGATCTGACCATGCTAACCAGAGCTTTCGCCTCAACTTCCACTGCCTCCGATGTCGACGCCCGAAGACCTGGATAACCCAGCAGGTAGTCCATGGGGTTGCCAGCCACTGCATCGAAATGGACAGTGACCATGTAATCTGACAGTTGCAATCAAGTGCTCTAATGGGAGTCGTGTGCGAAGAAATGACCCTTGGAAAATTGGCAATAGGGGTTTTGGGTCCATCACAATCATGATAGGATTATGAAAAATGTAAAGGTGTATATGACGACACCACAACAGACCAAGGAACGCCTCTCACTCTATTTGTGAATGTCGTATTTCTGTTTGTATCAATGCTTTGGGAGCCCCCAATCTCTGCACTCCCTATTCCAGGGTAAAGGGACTTCCTTCTTTCCTTAGGTAGCTCCTGAAATGCCTAGCCTGTTTAATATACCAGGGGACCCCAGGCTCCATCTAGCCCATGTGTCTCTGGAAATATTGTTTTTGACTAAACCCTGTCATGCTTTTCTTCTATTCTTTGACCCACTGCTGAGATCCCACACAGTAACATGTAAAATGTGACTCAGAAGCAATGGGCCTCACAAAATGAATGACTTATCGAAATGCAACACATCACACACATCTATGACTCCAAGAAATCAACAGCCTACAGAAGGACAAACATATGATACATAGATTTTAAGACAAAGCTATATTTCACATGGGCCTGCAGTATAAGAATATTGTTACTCTCTTGCCAACATGGACTAGGGGAAAAGCCATATAATTGCTGCCATTTGTTCCATAAAGCTGTGGCCCTGAGGGCAGTTGTCCATTTCATGCATGCCTTTGAAGGACAATAGAGGTTGGGCAGAGTGTGAGACATATGAGCCACAGCGACATTCAGAGGGACCAGTCTGTTGGGAAGTGTCTGGATTTTCCTCGGGCTGAGGCTTTAGGAAAGTAGTCATTAAGGTGAAGTAGTCCCTCCATGAAGCCTATCCCTTGACGTTGACCGGGGTCTGCAGCACCGACCTGGTAGTGATGAACCTGCATATGAAATCAATAAGAGAATTGCAAGGTCCTCTCCTTTCCTGATGTAACGTTAAAAAACGAAAGGTCTGGCTTAGAAACCCTAAACTGTGCTTCATATGAGACTGCAGGATGTGGTTTCTAATCACATTTAGAAGCAAAGCAAGAATATGTCTTGACAGACACTACAGTCATGTTTGTGTGCCAGAATATGCATGTCAGACCATCACATGGGCTGTGTAGCCTCTGGCACACCACCTGTGCTGAAATTACACACATCATAATCTTATCTATCCCATCTATCCCTCTTTAGCCAAAGTTGCCACTGAGATCAGCTGGAAATTCAGCAGTCGAGGTGTACAGGACACAGCTTAGCCCCAGTCAGACCAGCATGTGCTTTTGAGTGCTGTGTTCAGCAGTGTGTTACTTACTTCAACCTAGTGTTGCCACAAACAAAGAGACTGTCTGAGGCACAGCTGAAGATCTTTGCAGATGTAGAAAGAAATTCCTGCCCAAATACGAGAGTGCAGGTGTCTGTCTCATTTTGCTAGAGACTCCCACGATTTTAGGGAGACTCGGCAGCTCTGTTGACATAGAAATGTAGGGGCCACTCCATGACACGATATGGAATACATTGCCAGAAAAAAGGGAGTAGCCAGAAATGCTGTCTGATGTTAAACTCCATTGAGGCAATTAGTACTGTGGTAGAGTCCAGATTGTCCATACTTTCTTTCAGGAAAGTCATGATTCTATTAAAGACACAGAGGCTCGTATTATGCATACTATTCTTTATTAAAACTCAAGCAGCAATTTAAAAAAAGAAAAAAAACATTAAACAAAAATCAAAGAAAAAACATTTTCAGTGTCAATGTAGTCTTTGCAGTTTGAAACTCTATTGGCCTCAGGCATGACACTTGTCCTAGTCCATTAATCACGACACTATGGTCCTATCACCTCACAATTCCTCATCCCCAATTCCTCTTTCTTTCGCCGTCTTGCTGTAGCTTCCTAATGAATGACTCCATCTCGAACAGGGTATAGCGAAGAACAAAACCTGTAATGAACCGCCTCCAAATCCGGCAGGGATCCGCCCTGTGTTGTCTGCCTGTTTAGTGTCCGCACCTGCTGTCAGGTGCCCTTGGTGGTTCAGCAGATTCCTTCTTAGATAAGTGACTGTAAAATTACTGACGAATGCAACTTGTTATGACATATGATTGATGGAAAATTGATCAGTTAGTTAAAAGAACTTTTACACAGAAGAGGTGATTGAGCAAACATAAGACTGTCAAGTAAAGTTTAGTCTTTAATGGAAAGTCAATACTGTGATGTTTCAAAGGGTCTTTCATTTTCCACAGGGGCAGAGACAGTGCTCCAGCTTTGAGTCTGTGATAAACTGCAGAAACTCCATTCTCTGCTGTGGCCTGGTCTCGGATTTCTCCCAATTGATGAGAAACCCCAGCTTCTGTAGGAGACCTGTCATTGGGACCATTTGCTCTAGCAGCCACATAGGATCCTGCCCCATGAGACAAATATCCTCGATGTATAAAATCAGTCTCACTCCTGAGTAGCTTTGTGAAGCACCACAGTGCTGAAGTTAGTTCGAAAAGGGAGACACATAAACTCCCACCTTTGCCATCACCAGAGGAATTCTAAAAATTGCTGGTGCATCTCAGGAATGGGTACTGCTAGATAGCCATCCCTCAAATCCAGTGCCCTTTCTGCAAAATGTCCCTAAAGAGATGGATTTCCTCCATCTTGCAGTGTCGGTACACGAGAAAGGCGTTAAATTGTCTGAGGTTATCACCGGCCTGACCTTTTGCTTCTGTTTCACCAGTAAGACATTGCTTAGGAAGCATTGCGCCACCTGCTACGCTGGCCTTATCGCCCTTTTCTTTAGAAACTCTCCTAGTTCCTTGTCCATGAGGCTTTGTTCCTCCTCTGTGTTAGGGAGGATTCTCAAAATGTGCTAATTTCCCTTACCTTTTGAGACCCCCAGCAACTTTGCTGGATTTCTAGGATTTGATTTTTCTACCTGGGAAGAGTGTGAGCCTTTTTTCCCACTCTTCCATGTATTTTGGTGTGTGTTTTACTTTTGTGTTCTTTGGTTATGGTGTTTTAAAACAACTCCATAGGCATCATCATTTTCTTTGTGTCACACAGCACCTTCAGTGCAGTGTCACAGGGGTGTCTTTCAGACTCCCCAAGGTTTAAACACTTTCTCGGGGACTGACTACTGTCTCACAGAGCATGTAAAGTTAAATTGACTTTTCTAGTCTCTTTATATTTACTGACCCAGCACACACTAACTTCCTATATGAGTGCTGGAGGGGTTGTCTAGCATCCCCTGAGTCAAAACACTCATGTAACAGTCAAATGTTATCCTTTCCTACTTTAAATGGCTGGTGGCAGTGGTTTAGATCAAACTACCATGATTTTACCCGACCGCGAACAACGGTAGCAAAAAATCAAGTCAGCCATGTTTTTCAAGATGGCGCCCAAGACCTATCTATAAAAACAGACTCTGGTTGACTTTTTTCGCCGTTTCTTTTAAGAAAGATCCGTCTTGTGTTTAACTCTGCGTGCCAAACCAGGTTTGGTCCCTTTGTTCATTGGCCTTTGGCGGGTTTCAGTGCTGAAGCCCTCCTCTGGCGCCTGAGTGCCTGGGGTGGACAGGATGTGAGGGAGGTGCCCGAAACTCCATGTGCTTATTCTCCTAGGAGACCTGAATGCACTATGGCATGATTGGCTGGCTGGCTGTCCGGCAAGGACAGCCACCCTGCTGTGTGAGTGACAGCCAGGCTGGAATGAATGGGGGAAAACTGTTTAAAAGCAGGTCTCTGGGACTTACCGGTGAAGCCCTGCTGCAGGTCCTAATTGCCTGAAACTCCATTGACAGAGAAGCCCTTCAAGGTTAACTTCTTCCCTTGAGTTTGGTGGGACCAACCAACTCACAAGCCGCCTGGAAACCGTCCCCTCCTGGTCGAATTTTCTACAGAGTGCTGTGGAAAACCGGATAGCCAGTGGGAAGGATACCAGTTTGTGGTCTTTAAGGCACTCACACCTTAAACCGATGTTTATCCAAGCTTGTGGCCTCTTCCCTGGGCAGTGCAGGAACCTCCCGATGTCCTCCTTCTTGTCCCCACGACTGAAGCACAGGAACAGCGAGGTCTGCTCGAACTGCCAGGAAAAACTGCCTCCGCTACAGCTCTTCTTCACTTTGAAGGTACTGTGCAAACACAGTCCGGAAATCTTTTCGACCACAGAGAAAGTTTGTGAAACTTTCCCCTCTTTGAAGGCTGGTCCTTCCCTAAACATTTGTCTAACTTTTCGCCTAGCCAAATTCTTCTAAAAACCGTGGCAAAGACTTAACCGTTATCTACAAGAACTGTGCTATCCTATACAATGACTCTGAACCATTGACTTTGGCCTAGACCTATTGAATTGAATTGCTGGTTGTAGTTAACTGAAACCCTTTACCCTACCTATGGATGTATTTGGGCTGCATTTCTTATAGCCTTGTTTTTTTACCCCTTTTTAAAGCAACTGAAGTGCCATTTTGCTCCCACTTCAGGGGAGCTGAACTTATTCAGTAACTTATTGGTTGTGTATTGTGGTGTATTAGTGTATGATATTAAGCAGCGTTGCTAGTGTAATGTTTTCTAATTGACTGTGTAAATAAATGTATATTCTTTTACCAAGAAACCCTGAGTAAGTGAACCACTGTATTTGTTGGTCCCTTTGTGTAACTTGTTCTACTGCTCACTTAAACTCTTGAGATAAGTTTGGCTGCTCAGCCAATGCTACCACATAACTGTGTAGTACAGGCTTGTACCAAAGGTGAAATTGTACGGACACTTGTTGTCTTAATTGCATGTAGTGTTGCCAAAGGGTACTGCATGTGATTCTGCCTAACACTCTGAAATTGCGAAAGGTTGCTGCAGTTTCGTTTGTCTGTGCTCTTTAAAAATTACAGACAACACCACTGCACAGTCTCTGTGACCCAAGAGTCCCCAGTAAGCTCCTCCCAAGCGCTTAGGTGCATCGCTAGCCTACCACCTATCGCGGGAATGCTTTGCTTGCTGCTGCGCTGTGTGCATACGACTGTACTCTCACCTGCTGCTGCAGTGCCAGCCCTGACGCCTGCCTCTTCCACGGGAGGGGAAGGAAGGATCCAGCCTTCTGCCTTCCTGCTGTCACCAGTTGTTTTCTCTATAGGGCCTCTGGCCTCCCCAGCGGCTGTGGGAGACACCTCTGCTTCTGCCGCCCTGGCGGATACACAGGGCACAAACACTCTTTTTTACGATGCCTGACCTTTGTCCAGAGCAGCAAAGGTGCTAACAAATCTGGACATTTCTTTGACAAAAGCTTCTCCAAACAAAAGCCCTTTAGCTGCTGCAGCAGCCTCAGAGGATGCCAACTTCCTGAGTTTCAGGTCGATCTTTACTAAAAATGATCGTCTGCACTCTGCTGCTATTGTACAGGTGTTAATACTTATTAAACAAACTGCTCTTTGTGCCCAATTAGCCAGAATATGCATATCCATAGGCAGGGCCTCTTCGATCTCTTCCACCATTTTAATGATCTTGGCCAAAGGACCTATGAATCGGGGAGTGTGTCCTGGCATGCAATCCATGAACGGTCAATGCCCTTTTCAGGTCCTTGGTGTGCTTCACCATGAATGAGTCCACCTCCAGAGTGTCCTCTACTTTATCCGGCAGAGAAGGTCTGGGATATTGGGCCTTCAATTAGACTCTCACCTCCTTATTATTTGGCGTGCGCAGTCGCTTGCTCAAGTACCTTTTGGCCTTAAGTGGGGGCTTCCCCTCCAAGGATCTCGGTGGAGTAGCAGGTCTGGATGAAAGGGGTCGACCAGGGAACTATCTCTGCATTTCTAAACGCTCTTATTGTGCCTTTTGCACGGTTCTCCTTCATGATGAGAGGCCAAGTTCACAGAAAGGTGAGAACTCTCAGTGCTGCTGGAATCCCATTCATTGCCCTCTTGGTCTTCCTGTGGGCTAAGGGGTATGCATAGCTCTCAACCATTTGTTTTGCAAAGGCGGGTGAAATCAACCCGATTTTGTTCTTGGCGGGTGAGACGCCCATTGGAATGAATGGGCGTGCAGGAGGCTTGGCGGGTGAGTCAGGCCTTTACAAGGCGGGTGACACCCGCCAAAAGCGTGTGAGTTGAGACCTATGGGTATGTCACCTTGTCCCTTCCATCACGCCTTTCCCTTAGCATGCCACTATTTTGTGTGTCCTTTGCATGATTCAGACAGTGGTTTGCCACTGGCCTTATGTTCCTCCTGCCATTGTCTCTTGCAGGCTCTGGGCCTCACAGTTTTCAGCCCTTGCGAAAAGACGACCCAGCACAGGAGAAAGTCCAGTTTATGGGATAACGGCCCTAGACCTGCCCTTGCTGCTTTCTCCATCAACTGTCCCAGAGAGGGGTCCTGCAGAATGTTTGAAGGCCCTTCTCTGCTTTACTTGCTGTCAAAGGATTCTACTTCTACCCAGGCCATATTGTGTAATGCACAGGAGACAGACAGCTAACAGCCGCAAGGTGACGCAGAGGCTTTTTATTACTAAATTTGATTTCTAATATCTCACAATGGTTGTGAGGCTTTATATTCACTTGTTTAATGTCTTTGAAGTCATTTAAACAGTACATTTGCCATCAGCTTGTCCCGAGAGTGGCGACATGCTGTGGCATGCTGGAGTTCCAAGTGCTTTCAACCATCCAATTGCTGTAGGTTATAACATATAAGACAAAAACCTAAGAGGTGAGATGCCTGAAGTAACTTTGAAGCAATGAAAAAACGGACTTGAAGCAGATATAAAGAAATATGTAGGTGGCATGCCATGTTAGAATTGACACTGAAAAGGGACTTGCAGGCCTGGCTTTCTGATTAGGTCATAAGAACTAGCACCAGGCATTTCCCACCTAAAGTATTGGTGCAATGTTAGAACTTGTGACCTCAGTCTTTGAAGTAGTGAGTTCGAGGGAGCTATCTTAATTTATTTCTTTTTTTAAAATTTCATTTATAACATCTCACAACGGTTGTGAGGCTTTATATTCACTTGTTTAATGTCTTTGAAGTCATTTAAACAGTACATTTGCTATCAGCTAGTCCCGAGAGTGGTGACATGTTGTGGCATGCTGGAGTTCCAAGTGCTTTCAACCATTCAATTGCTGTAGGTTATGAAATATAAAACAAGAGCCTAAGAGGTGAGATGCCTGAAGTAATTTTGAAGCAATGAAAAAACGGACTTGAAGCAGATATAAAGAAATATGTAGGTGGCATGCCATGTTAGAATTGACACTGAAAAGGGACTTGCAGGCCTGGCTTTCTGATTAGGTCATAAGAACTAGCACCAGGCATTTGCCATCTAAAGCATTGGTGCAATGGTCAAACTTCTGTCTACAGTCTGTGAAGTAGTGCATTCAAGGGACATATAGGAATTAAATGTATTTCTTCTTTTTTTAAAATTTGATTTATAACATCTCGCAGTGGTTGTGAGGCTTTATATTCACTTGTTTAATGTCTTTGAAGTCATTTAAACAGTACATTTTACATCAGCTAGTCCCGAGATTGGTGACATGCTGGGGCATGATAAGTGCTTAAACTATGCATTTGCTCAAAGTGTTTTAATATAAAACAATCCCACAATGATTGAGAGGGTATTTTTCACTTGTTGAATGTGTTTGAAATCCCTTAAACTGTACATTTTACATCAGCCAGTCCAGAGTTTGGTGGCATGATCTGGCACGCTGTGGCATGTGCCACATGTCACATTCGGCTCCTACCCCTTCTCCAGATACTTTGTCAGACGACTTATTATGTCTGAATTGTTCATTGCATTGCAACGCAATAACGCTGAGTGTTACTTATTGCTACTAAATTCCAGAGCTAACGAGTTTTTCCTTGTCCCCACCATGATATGTGTTACTTGGGAGGGCGGTTTAGTGTTGTTTAGTCATTTGTAATTTCGTGGAGTGTTTCGTGTAAGTTGTTTCTGAATGCAGGTGTTGTGGTCATTTAATGAAACAGCATAAACAAATGATTTATTGTAGATGTGCTGGCAGCAATTGCATGACACATGCACAGGGACGATTTCTTGATAAAGGTATTGGAGAAATGTCGTAATATGGGTAATCAGAACAATTTTGCTGTCACAATATCTTTATAGATTTCGGGATACAGTTGCAAGTGGCAAGTTGATGGAATACATACTCTGGATGTAATGACGCAGCACCCATGGCAATGCCACGTTACCGTGCTAGGCACAGTTTCATAATGCATGTGTATGAATTTAAGATGCAGGTTTTCTGGTCATTTAATTAGACAGGTGCTGGCTATAGTTCACAGTGGTGGTTGTAGAGCCCTGCCATGGTGCAGATGCTTGGCTCACGTACTCCTCAGGCACTGGGGTCATATTATATAGCCTTATAGACCGAGGGAGGCTTCCTTATCGAAGGAAAAAGACCTGCCACAAAAGTTGGGGAAGAATCATTATCCCAAGCGATAACACCCCTCTTGGGGTCTATAAGGCTATTAGCACATAATGTTGACAGCAAGACATGTTTTGCAGCTTTGGTGCTGAAGAATTTTTTTTTTGTTTAATGATGAGAAAGTAAATCAACAAACAGATGTTAGTAAATTAAATGTAGTTATATTTTGTAGCATTGAAATAACAAGTGTGTCTTTATACGTCAAGCGTTTCAATTGCAAACTGGGTTAAAATGGAACTGGTTTAACATGAGCCTTCATTAGGGGTTGTGTAAAAGTTAACTGCTTCTCTAAATTTATTTATTTTTTTATACTGCGCCTTGTACCATACCCGAGTTTGGTTTCCAAGTGGGGATTTTGGATTTGAACCTGAATTGCTCTGCGTGGTCTTGCTTCGAAGACCAGCGTGTTGCCCCTGTGCTATCCTCCGTTCACAAGAGCATATAAGAAAGTGAAAGCATTTCCCCATGTTGTAGCTTTCTCACTGGTGTGCTAAATAAGATGTTTCAGTGAAGAAAATACTCCTCTTAGAGAAGAAGGGTCTAGTTGAAGGACATCTTGACTTGAAATTGCATTATTGCTTCCCTGTCTGCTTTTGATGTCAGAATGTTCGGACTGCAGTTAATACCAGTAGTTATTGAATGCACTTTGATAATTCTTATTGCCTGAGGGGGGGTCAACACGATTTTCATGTGCTAATAATGCAGATTTTAGGGGCATTTTATGATGCAGATTCTGGGAGCAGTGTCTGATGGAGATGCTGGAGTCAATGTCTGCTGCAGATGTTGGGGGCAAAAAATGTATGCAGATCCCGCAGGCAATGTTTGATGCAGAACCTGGAGCCAGTGTATGGTGCAGATCCCGCAGGCAATGTTTGATGCAGAACCTGGAGCCAGGATTAGGTGCAGATCCCGCAGGCAAAGTTTGATGCAGAACCTGGAGCCACAATGTTTGATGCAGAACCTGGAGCCAGCGTATGGTGCAGATCCTACAGGCAATCTTTGATGCAGAACCTGGAGCCAGCGTATGGTGCAGATCCCGCAGGCAATGTTTGATGCAGAACTTGGACCCAGCGTATGGTGCAGATCCCGCAGGCAATGTTTGATGCAGAACCTGGAGCCACAATGTTTGATGCAGAACCTGGAGCCAGCGTATGGTGCAGATCCCACAGGCAATGTTTGATGCAGAACCTGGAGCCAGCGTATGGTGCAGATCCCGCAGGCAATGTTTGATGCAGAACCTGGAGCCAGCGTATGGTGCAAATCCCGCAGGCAATGTTTGATGCAGAACCTGGAGCCAGCGTATGGTGCAGATCCCGCAGGCAATGTAGGATGGAAATGCTGGAAATAATGCCTGATGCAGATCGTTGAGGCAGCGTCTGATGCAGAAGCTGGCATCTTTTATGATCCAGGTGCTGAGACTATGGGATGAGATGAGGGCATTTATCCAGTTAGCATTATTTCTCCTGGAGATATTAGTCCTTAAGGGATACATTTTTGCACAGTAGTTCGGATACTGGCCCGTAAGCAAATATAACATGCTCAGAGGATGGTCTATTTTAATATAGCCTTATAGACCGAGCGAGGGGTCTCTGAAGGCCATACATTGGGGAAGGGTCATTATCCCAAGCAATAATGACCCCCCTCCCCAAGGTCTATAAGACTATTAGCACATAGTGGTAGTAGACATACATGTTTTGGAGTTTTGGTGGTGAACCAAAAAAGGGTCAAGTAAATATGCAAATGAGTTTGTAAATTAAATGTGGTTTTATTTTGTAATATTGAAATAAAAGTTGTTATTAAATGGATCGCTGCCTTCCTTGCAAACAGATCCTCCAGAGTCTACTGCCCCCCATGCCCACCACTTGAGGAGTCCCACAAGACTTCTGAGTCTCACCCATGCTCTACAACATTTACACAAAACCCCTCTTTGACCACCTTCACCCTTGGACATCACTTACACCAACTATGCCGATGACACACAAATCCTCATTCCCCCTCTCTGGGAACCACATACAAGACACTATAAAAGTGAACAGCATATACGAAACTATCAAAATCTGGATGGCCTCACACAACCTGTGCTTAAATGATGAGAAAACCAAACTACTTCTCATGGTTCCCCCGCCTGTCTCAACAAACTCGACGCTGCATTTAGCCACTTGAACATCGACGGCCACTCCATCCCTGTCGCCACCTTGATAAAAACGCAGGGAGTTTATCTTGATGCACTGCTCACGATGACACGCCATGTCAACCACATTGCCTCAACCCCAGCCTATGCAACCAAGCTCATCACCGCCTGCAAGCCTTTTCTCTCCACAGAAAATCATCTCACTATTGAACGTGCCCTTCTCCTGTCCAAGCTTGACTATTGTAATGCACTTCCCTCTGGCACCCCGAGAAAAACCATGCCAAACTGCAAGTCCTGCAAAACAATGCCCTTCGGGCCACCCTCACCCTGACCAGGCACGCCCACATATCTGTGGCACGAAGATCCGCCCACTGGTTCCCTGTCCACGAACTGATTTCATTGAAAATACTTGCCAAAACCCACGGCTGTCTCTCCAACAATGCTCCCACTTACCTTGCCCAGATGTTCAAGAGACACATCCCTAACAGACCCCCGCGATATGCTCCCAGCCACTGCCTCATCATGCCAATATTCAAACGCAAAAAAGCAGGAAGCGCCAGCTTCGTCGTTCGCTCTGCCACACTCTGGAGCAATCTCCAACTCCCGCTCATGGAGGAGCCTTCCTTCCTTCTCTTTCGAAAAAAACTCAGAACTCACCTGTTCACCTAACCGCTCCCCCTGCCATGATTACTGACGTTATGCTTTGGAACCGCCTTTGTAATCTTGTGCTTAACTGTTTCCCCTCGGTAAGAATCAGGGCCTAGATGCCCACAGGCTTTGTGCGCTACTATAAATGAAATAAATTAAGCATTTTTATTGCAAACTTGCTTTGACTGAAACAGATTTAACATGATCATGCATTTGGTTTCATGCAAAAGTCAACGGTTTCTCTATAAGACAAAGCATTTCCCCCTGTTTTAATTTTCTCTTTCATGTGTCAAATAGGATTGCAGCCAAAAATGGTCCTCTAAGAGAAGAAGTGCCCTGTTGAAAGAATTCCTGCCTGGAAATTGCATTGTTGTTTCCCTGTCTGCTTTTGAAGACAGATTGTTCAGAGCACAGTCAATACCAGTTTGTATTGACCACACTCTAACCATTCTTGATTGGCTGAGAGGAGCTCAATAATGATCTCCATGTGCCAATGTGCATTATTTTGAGACCACCTTATTAACAAAGGTGACATGGACATTTATAGGGGGATGGGCAGCAACACAATGATGCGCTGGACAACCCCTGTGCATACATTTCATCTCTAAAGCTGAGGACATCCTGTCCTCTCTCTCTTCCTCTGCCCCCCCTCTACTCCCTGCTCTTCCTCTGGCCCTTCTTCGGCTACCTCTCCACCCTCCTTCTCTGCCTTTCCCCTGCTCTCCCCAGACAAGGCTTCTAGACAAGTATGATCTATGAAAGTCTTGTCAAAACAGGTTCACCCCTGTTCCTTCAAAACCATCAAGGAGCACATTGACACACTGACTCCTGCTCTGGCCAACTTCTGCAACCACTCCTTCACCACTGGAGTCTTCCCATCCCCCCTGAAGCACTCCCTTGTGCACCCTCTTTTTAAGAAACCCTGTGCCAACCCGTCCTGCCCAGCTAACTACCGCCCAATCTCCATCACTCCCTTCCTGGGCAAACTCCTGGAAAAGCTGCCCATCTCCCAGCTTAACCTTCACACTGAATCTGTTGGTTGTCTTCATGACCATCAGTCTGGCTTCAGAGTTGCCAGAAGCACGGAAACAGCTCTCCTGAACATCTGTGAAGACCTGCTCTCCAATCTTGATTCCAACACCCCGTGTCCTCATCTTACTTAATCTCTATTCTGCCTTTGACACGGTCAACCATGCCATCCTGCTCAACCGTCTCTGTGATAAACTGGTTATCACCGGTCAGGCCCTGGTGTGGCTGACTTCTTTATTCTCTGATCGACCCACCCAGGTCCAACTTAGGTTCTTCCTCTCCTCTATCTCTATCTCTACCTGCGGTGTCCCCCAGGGATCTAACCTCTCTCCCTGACTGCTCAACCAATACCTGGCACTTCTTACCCACTCCATTGACGCTCTCTGCCCCAGCTTTCACTGCTATGCGGATGACACTCAGCTAATTTTCAGGCTACCTTCGGCCACCTCTTCTTCGTCTCTAATCTCTGACTGTCTGTCTGCTATCCAGGAGTGGTGTGCTGCCAATGATCTCTGCCTTAATGCCAGTAAGACTGTGATTCTCCTCATCGGCACACCTGTTCCCGTCTTTCCTGTCACTCTCTGGCCGGCCTCTCTTGGGCCTCCTCCTGCTCCTAACTGCGAGGCTAAAAACCTCGGCATCATCTTCGACTCAACACTCTCCTTCTCTCCTCACATCTCTGACATCTCTAAGAAGTCACACTATCAGCTGCACCTCCTCAGAGGTATTCTTCCTTTCCTCTCCTTCCCCCAGAAGCTCACAATCTCCAGAGCTCTGGTTCTCTCTAGGCTGGACTATTGCAACAGCCTCTTTCTTAATCTGCCTGCTACTACTCTCCGCCCTCTGCAACTCATCCAGAACAAGACTGCGAGACTTGTCCTTGGCCACAAGCCCAGGGATCGTATCTCTCCAGGACTGAAATCTCTGCACTGGCTCTCAGTGGCTGCAAGGATTAAGTTCAAAACCCCCTGCATTGTCCATAAGGCTTTCTGGGGCCTGGGGCCTCAATACCTTCAACTCTCTCTTCCTAAATATCTTCCTTCTCAAGCTCTTCGCTCATCCGCCTCCAACTCCCTCAGGGTCAGTCTCTTCTCCAAGCAACGAGTTGGTGGTAGATCTCTTTCTTTGGCTGGGGCCTCCCTCTGGAACAGCCTCCCTGCTGCCATGAAACTTGAGGAGAACCATCCCCGGTTCCGGAAGCACCTCAAAACCTTCCTCTTTGCTCCTGCTTTCTCTCCTCCTCTCCCCTTCTGAATTCCTAGCTGAAAATGTACTGGTTCCCTGGCCACCCTCTGATCTCGGGCCCAGGACCCCTCCCCTTCCAGTTACACACCTGCCCTGCACTGCCTCCCTGGCAACCCCCACACGTGGGAACTTTTTCTGTATCCTTACAGTCCCCCCCAGCACTTGACCCCTGTTGTCTGCACTTACCCTTGCACTTGCCACCAGCTGGCCCTACTGCTCTTATTGTTTTTATTTATTCTGTTTCCCCATACACTGTACTGTCCCAACCCCCCTCCCACGCCACACTTTTCCTCTCCCCCTTCCCCTGCACTTGCGTGATCTGAATGGCACTTGGCCTAGTAGGATCGCTGTCTCTGTTTTCCCTCTGTTCCCCCTCCCTTGCCACTTCGCGCCTTGAAACACTTGTGTATAGGCGTGTTATAAATGCCATATCATGTCATACCATTAGTGTCGGAAGCACCCACCCAACACTAATGTATGACAGGATCCCAGTAACCAATGCGCATTTCACAGTGATGGCCATTAAAGGTCCCCAAAAAGTTAAAGGGGCACCTGGCTATTCCCTGATCTCTCCAGGTGAAAACGTACATCTATGTATGAAAATAACATATGTAGATTTGGACGCCACACCCGCACACCGGTGCAGTCAGGATGGGTGTCACTATACTAGACAGCACAACGATATGTAAGATCACACAGATCCTCCACCCGACTATGAATAGGTTCCGAGGCATTCCATTTAGATCTCTGGTGACCCGTGGGCCAGGCACTAGCCTTCACGTCTCCATATATTGTTAGTAGAGACATTGTGTACCTGAACGAGATTGCCTTAAAATTCCCGTCCAATGAAGGCCGATGTATTTACAGCACTCCACCTTTGCTGAAGGGCCGAAACACAGTTGTGTTGAGAATCCCATCACCACACAGTGCTCAATTCTTAACACTGTTGCTCAAGCTGATTTGTTTGGCATGTTTAGTAATAGACTGCTCCAGATAATATTTAGGAGATTTGTTACCCTAAGTTACCTGGGGGAACCCAGACGTGGATCCCTTGCTCACTATGCCCAGAGAGGCACAGCTCTGCCTTACTGATGAGGCCCAACAAGGCTGAAACACGTGTCTGGGGTTGCTGTTGGTACTCTTCTTCAAAGGAGGTTTGCCTGGCATTTCGGTGCTGGACTGCCCTTGTGGGCGGGACAAAGACTGATATGCAAATGGTTATTCCTCCTTTGTGAAAAGTACAGTGAGCAAAAAGTGATTGGCCGTGGTCTCTCAAAGTGGGAAAACAACAAAGAACAGGTTATCATGCCATGTTCTTTCTGGCAATGGGCGCCTGCTACCCTTTTTGTAATGTTTAGGGGCTGTATAGTGAGGATTTAATATTTTTACCATTGTACTATTCTGCTTAGTATCAATGCTTGTTTTTTGTATGTATGGAATGCATGCAGTCCATTAACCTGCGTCTTTTGTTGCTCTAATACATTCAATTTGTTGTTGGTTAAGAGAGTAAGTGCAATAAAGAAGTGGGTCACTTTCTAAACGGGCCCGCACATTAAAGGTCCCTTCACTGTGAAATGCGGTAAAATAAATAATCATTTCTATCCCTCTTTTTGAAATGCAAGTGGGAAGGCAACGCTTCATGCGGCTGCTGTTCCACTTGACTTGCAATGCACACGCCCTTGCTCCTGTCCAAAGTAGGCCCAGGTGATTGGGTTTGTTTTCTGCTCATGTTATCACTTTTGAGAATGTGCCTCTTATACTTCTATACGCCGTGACACCGGCGGAACGGTTGCAGCTCCTTGCAAAAGCTCTATAAATGAACCTGCTTGCTGTTGCATAGCTGCTTGCGGGTCAAAGATACCACACGGGTGAGCGTTTTATGCCAAGAGGAATGGCCATTCTGCAAGTGGGAATGAAGGTTAGCATGTATTGGCGTTCAGTGGCGGAGGGGGAATCTTTAAAGTGCTGCGTCATTGTGTTTTCATGTAATTGGGCCAAGCAAGCAAGCGCACGTGCTAGCCTGACCCACATCATTGAGGGCTTAGCGAAGTCATGACAACACCTGTCACAACAATATATGTCACTATTACCCCACAAAAGGTGCCCAATAGTATACCAGAAGAATGGCCTAGCAAGCCATGTTTTCATGCTGAAAGTGGCGAGCGGAATATATCAGCATTGCTCTGCAGTGCACATTTTCACACTGCCACCATGAAACACATTCCCCTGCTTCAAGTCTTTCTTAGGTTATTCTGGGTGGCAGCATTCTGCGCCATGCCTAATTGCTGCTCTGACACACAACTACACCCCCCGGCGGCTCCTAAACCGCCACCCTGCCCGTGGTTGGAAGCTAGGCAGGGATGTGACTGGCATTCCCTTCCCTGAGTCCCGCCTCAGCACGACCCAAAGGAAGATAGGAGGGGAGCATTGGGATGGATGCCCCCATGGCTTCCCACGGGCCAGGCCCCCTTGCACTATCTATCCTGCAGGGACGGAGCGGAAGCATGCCCCCACGTGATAGCTTGCAGAGCCACTGCCCGCGCAATCATGCTGGCATGCGCAGTGCTTCCTGTCACGTGACAGGAATGCTTTGCACAACAGACACCAGTGATGGCGCCTCCATAATGGGAGGAGACTGCTCTCTGGCCCCTTATAAAAGTGCCGCCAAGTGGGCGACTGCGCAGATCCTTTGCAACCAGTGGGTGTTTCTTGGGGGTGTGCAGAGGAATCTTGGGAAGCACTGTGTTCATTGATATGTTCTCTCTCACCCTCGACAGTCACATCACCGGAAACCCCTTGTAATAAAGGTACATTAAAAAACACTGTGGCCCATGAAAAGAGAGTATATCTTTGGGACCCCCTCGTCTGTAACTAAGCGGAGTGCTCTTCCTTGAGAATGGATATCTCGGCCTGTATGTGATTAGCCAGTTACACATGCGTATTAAATATCTCATACCTGGTTCACTTACAGATTTTAATCTCTTCACAGATGGAAACAAAGATCTGCGTTCCCTCTCGCTGAAATATTCGGATGAAATGTCAATCGTGAGCTATGGCGCCTGTAAGAAAACATCAGTGGGACCTAATTGCTCCAAAACAATGGGTAGGCTTTTATTTCAAATAAGTGTGGTTAACCAAATGGATTTACAAGAAGGACAAAGAACGACTACAACCTATGTCATGGTGACACAAACCCACCTTTCTGATTTCGCCGCTCCTTCTATTGCTCTTAATAAGAAGCAGGTCATGACTTTCTTCTGAAATGCATTTTGTGCCGCACATTTTCATACCACGCAAGGCGAGTCCAATGTCTGGTCACTTGAGGTTTATTTTAGCGCGGGGCGACCCCCAGTGGTTAAAAAGAAAATTCGATGTGGAAAACTATTTACAAAGCTCCAACACCATGAGCACAATAGTCATCACGTCCTCGCCGGAGCATGAACTGCACTTTTTATTTTAGTGTTAATGAATTTATTTACTTAATGCACATTACAGGTAAAACAATGCATTTTTGCCACAAAAATGTTTACAAAACTTTGTAACATTGATTTACAGAGCGGAGGACCAGTGTCCTTAACAATAGGCGAGATGATGTGGATATAAGACCAGATGATGCAGAAGAGGTAGAAACATGAACCAGGGACAGTAGAGCATGATATAGGAATGGGATAGTGGACGAAGTGCTACGTTTTAGGATGAAGGTGTGAGGCATAACTGCTGTGGGGTTGTCGTAGAGAGGTCGAGGGCGAGGGGAAGATGTGCTGGCGTAGAATGCTGTGCAAGTGGTTCTTCAGAAAGGAGGAGAGCTAGGAGGTTGGATTTAAATGGAGATAGAGTGGGAGTAGTGTGCGGAGGAAGAGCATTCCAGAGTAAGGGAGCGTGGGAAGAGAGTGGAAACGAGAGGGAGAGCATGGGGCACAAGAGGTGGCATGGAGGTGAGCCTAGGATGACCGTAGGGAGGGAGGGGGAGAGGAAGGAGTGAGATGGGCGATGGGTAGGGTGGGGCAAGACTGTGAATAGTTTTGAAGATGATGAGTGTGATGCTGGAAATGCATCGGAGGGACAGGGCCTCCGTATCCTTTACTGCTTTTTATCGTGTGTTCTGTCGTGTTTTCCGCACAGGAGTTCATGTGGGACTCCTGGCGGTGCAGCTCTATCTTTGGTTTGGTGTTCAGACTCATGGGATACCCTTATGGTACCCATGGGTGGGGGTACCATAAGGGCAGGGTATAGGCTGGTGGCAGCTCCGTGCTGAATTGACAGGTGCCCTGAGCGTCCTCCATTTTGGGGATTCCCAGGCCCTGTCATGGAATCAGTTGATCCTGATGGAAACAAGATGGCCCCCGTGGCCTCTTGCCTTCCATCGCCTGTTACCTAGATCTTCCCAACGTCTCAGGAAGCCCTGACTCTGTCCCTTCCTCCTGACTGGCTGTTGGGTGGAAGTTCCATAAGCCGACCAGACTGGCTGGAGCCTTCCCAATGACCGTATGTTGTGGGTACACCTGTGGGTGGGACCTGGGTGAATGGAGTGTGTGACGGATATACACTTCTTGTTGTGGATGTCTGGTACCTGGTGTTTGACACAATGACGGAGACAGCCCTGCCCGAAACTGGTATGAATGCAGTGTGTAGTGTTCAATGGCGTAGTACTTGTCTGAATCCACATTTTGTGTTGTGAGTGTCTGGGTGGAGAAGAATGGCCTGAATGCACTGTGCGCCTGATTGGCTGGCTGAATGCCTGAATGCCCTTTGGAGTGATTGGTTGTCTGATTGTGACCCAGTAGAATGAATGGGAGATCATCTAGTATATCTGGGGGCCTCTCACTGCTAGAAATCGTTCAGAAGCTGAAGTTGATACTTAATGCTTACTCTCGAAGCCAGAAGAAGAAAGTGAACCGCTGGTCCCTTCTGTGTAATCTGAAAGCTGCTGTGTCTTCAAGAACTAATCCAAGAGAGGACCTGGTTAGGCGCCCTCTTCCCGAGCTACGAGGGACCATCGTGCTCCAGCTGATCTTTGCCAAAGCTCCCTGGTAGACAGACCTACGAAAAGGCTGCAGACCCGAGACGGGGACTGCCACGGAAACCTAAGGAGAAGCACCCGGCCCATTGTCTGTCACCTTCACCGTCCGCCGTCACCGACCGGAGCCGCCGTGCTCCCATTGCCTAAGAACCTTTTTGATCTAAGGATGCTCTCGTCTGCACCGTCGACCACTTTGTCTCGCCGGAGCAAGTCGAGGCCGCCGACGCGCCGAGGAGCATCCACCGGTGGGTTTCCCGCCACCTAAAGACCACAGAGACGCCGACGACTCTATGCCATTGCTAGGCCACAGTTCTTCATACTCTTTGCGGTCCTGAACTATCGACATTGTGGTGCCCCGGATGCCTCTCCCTTGCAGGATGTCTACGCTCCACTGTCAACGAGCACCGCTAGGAAAGAAGCTGCCACTTCACCGCCGTAGTTCACCCTGTTCATTGCCAGACGGTCGCAACCCGTGGCTCCTGCCTTAAAGGGAGTGCACTCAAGAAGGGCCGTCGATTTCCCGACGAGGAACTCTACAACAACAGGTGCTTTGGGGTTGCTGAACTATTGGAAAGACTTTTGTGAACAATACATGGACTGGGCTTGTGATACCTTTATTCTACAGGTTGCCCAGGTGGGGGGATCTCTACACAGAACTGTGTCTAGGTAACAGGGCCAGTATTCTGCCAATTGTTCTAACCAACTGCTTCCCTCCTATATCTATTGTTGGTTTCCTTTACTAACTGATTTGTGTGACATTTAACCGTACAGTTGATGCACTTTAAAGAGATTGAATAGTGATTGTGGTACCACGTAGAACTGTATATATTTGCCATTGTAGATTAACTGAGTACAAAGTGAGTTATTGTAATATTCTAGAGAACCTTGAACATTAATTATATAAAGACTGTGTTTTAACTAATACAGTGTGCAGACATTCCTTAGTGGGTGCTTGGGGACTACACTGTATTTAAGAACCAGCCCGCATCTGAAAGGTAGGCCCTGATTGCTTGTCCATTGCTACCAACTATAGAGAATCTTGGCAGGGGTCCTCTGTGCCTCTCCTCTGCCATATGAGACCAGGAGTACAGACCCCCCCTCCAGTCTTTACAGAATGAGTTTATACATTGTCCTCTCTTTCATAGATAACCAGCCTAACTGATGACGGGCGTGGTAGGTGGTGGTGAAGCAGGGATGGCTGAAGAGTGTACAGACAGCAAAGTTGAGGACTTTGGAGAGAGGTAGAAAGTCAGTTGGGAAGGCCACAGTGTATACTGGCATAGTAGTCACATTGAGAGAGTACTAAAGAGGAGATTAGGTGATTAGGTGCTTAGCAGTGTTTACAGGAAGAAGATGTCTTATTTTTCAGATGTTGAGGAGATTACGTCTGGCCTCAGTGGCAGATGTGAAGATGAAGAGCAAAAAGTTGTGCGATGAGCCGAAGATGACACCAAGGTTTGCGAGCAGAGTAAGGTAGATAGTCAGAACAGAAGACTAGAAGAGTGGGAGAGGAAGGGATAGCCTGTTTGGATGGGAAGTAGAGAACTTCAGTCTTAGTGGAGTTGAGCATGAGTGAGTGAGATTCCATCCAGTATTTGATGGTGGAGCGACACTTAGAAATGTTTGACCATAGCTCGTCAGATGAAGAGGGAAAGGTGAAGAAGATCTGAGTGTAATCAGCAAAGAGTTTATAGGAGAAGCCATAGGGGGAGATCAAGGCGCCAAGAGCAGAAGTGTAGAGAGTGAAGAGAAGAGGACCCAGGACTAACCCTTAGGGAACACCAACAGTACGGGTGAGTGGGGAGGGAAGGTTATTCAAGGACACCTGGAAGTGTCTGAGGGTGAGAGATGAAGCAAACCAAGGTAGGGCCTTGTCCCTGATGCCTAGGAGAGAGAATGTTGAGAGAAGGTCAGAATGGTTGACGGTATCAAAGGCAGCAGAGAGGTCGAGAACAATAAGAAAAGATGAACGGATAGTATAATGAGCGGAAGAGATGTTGTTGCTGACGTTGAGACGGTATCAGGTAATATTATCCCCATATATATGGTCGCCGTAAATAATATCGCCGGGAAAAGGTCGCAGCGATATTATATGGGTGACCATATATATGGGGACGGGGCAAAAAAAACAAATTTAAAAAAAAATAATAATAATGTCGCCACTAAAAACCGCCATTTTTCGGCGATATTTTTGCATGGCGAGATTTTTGTGGCAACATTATTACATGGAACCATTGAGACCTGACTCTTTAGAGTGCAGAGATCGGAAGGCAGATCGAAAAGGATTCTGAAGGTTGTGTGTGTCGAGGAATTCAGTGAGTTGTTTGAAAACTGCATGCTCTAGGATTATTGGGTAGTGAGGTAGAAGAGAGACAGGATGAAAGCTGGCAGGACAGTTAGGATCTAGGCCAGGTTTTTCAGTGGTAGGGATAACAGTAGCTTACTTCTAGAATGATAGAAAAGTGGCACTGTCAAGAGAGGAGTTGAAGTGGGAAGTAAGATATGGAGCAACACTGGGATCTAAGAGTTTCACTATGTGTGGGATAGAGGGTCGATGCGGCCACATGAAGGGTTAGCTCCTAGGATACGTTCAAGAACCACATCAGGGTTAGTGGGGGCAAAGGGAGACATGGGTAGAGGTGGTGGGGAAAAGTGAGCAAGTGGGGGGATAGAAGGTAATTTGTGAGGGTATTTTGAATGTTGGACATTTCTGAAGCAAAGTAGAGAGCTAGATCATTAGTAGAAAGAGTAGAGGTGATGGAGGAGGGTTTCAGAAGTAAGAGAATTGAGTTGAGAGATGTTTGGAGGCATTTAGGTTTAGAGAATTGAGACAGAATGAGAGAGCGATAGATGTCACGTTTGGCAGAGTCAAGAGCAGAGGAGTAGTTTTGAAGAGAGTCAAGTAGAGTTTGAGATCCGAGGAGTGTCTAGATCTTAGCCAAGTGTGAAGGTTTTTCCTCATTGTTGTTTTCAGGGTGCGCATGGTAGGTGCAAGAGGACGGGAGGGTTTAGTACTGAATGTAGTAGGAAGGAAGTGACAGAAGAAGGGAGTGTTAAGAGCAGTGTTAAAGTTAGTGAAGGCTATATCTGTGGATGGAAGAGTGAATTGTGGATTGGAGGAGAGAGAGTGGAGAAAACGTATGAAATGGTTTTGAGCAGATGAGAATGAAGAAAGAGATAGAAGAGGAAAGAAGAAATAGTAAGAGCAGCACCTGGTGAGGATAGGGCTGAGTAAAGATGTAATTGGTACTCACAAGCAAGTAGCAGGACACAGCAAAGCAATAGCTCAAAGGCAAAGAGGCAACAATGTTGGAGGAAAGGTTGGAGGTTTGCCCTTAGCTGTTTGACCTTTGCTGGGTCGGCGGAACTGAGTCACACCAAATGTCTTAGATGTCAATTGGAAGATTCACTGGCATCGGCCACATGCTAGCTGACATGGAACAACTTCCAATATTCACTCCTGGCCATAATCAGCCTTTGCTGTCACCATTTTTAGTTTTGGCTTTTAGATGTTGCTTGCAACACCTATAAGCCGAAGGTCTTGCATTATAGTACAGATAGGGAGGAATGGCATATGAGGAGGGACACACAGCCTGTAGGTGTTGTTTGGTTATTTGCCCACCCATTAACTGCCCATGGCCATGCTAATTCCTATAGCCATCATTCCCATCCAGTTCCTGCCCCTCCCCAGATAAAACATGGGAACTCTTTGAGCTCGCTTTAATCACACCTTACCATTAAACGTTGCACTCAAAGCGCCTGCCAGTGTTTTTTCAAAGCAATCTTCTGAGAGTCAATGGGCCTCATTACGAGTTTGGAGGTAGCCATGCCCTTAATAAGGACATGGCTACCTCCAAACTCGGGTCCGGGTCCCGCAAAAGGGGACTTACCGGGCCATTCTGACCTTGGAGGGCCCGGTAATTCCCTTTTGTGGGACCCAGACCCGGTATGTCCCCATTCCCATTTGAGCCCCCATAGGGGTTAAACAATTACCAAATGAAGAATCCAAGTGGTCCATACCCATATACCATGAAGCTCTGCTTTTCGACTGCTCAGCATGCATCCTAACTGTTTGAACACCACCCCATCCGTGTCCCCCTTGTGACTGTCTTTTTTAAATATAATGGTTTTGTAGCTGGTCAGCTCGCGGGTGCCGAGCTGACCAGCTACAAAACCATCCTGGTCAGCTCGCGGGTGCCGCTCTGCACGCCTGGTCTGACCAGGCATGTAGAGCGGCCCCCGAGATCAAACTCGTAATGGTTGCGGCATGGCAACTACGGTGCCAGTAGCACTACCGGCACCGTTGTTGCCTTACTGCAACATTCGTAATGAGGCCTAAATGACTTAATTGAGGTTCTAAACCTACTCTTGGTGTAATAAAAATGTCTTACCAGGTCTGCCGTCAGCCGTCAGCCACTCGATTTATAAGCACTCTGCGTGTCCTTCACTAAAGTTCTGCCCAAAACAAACATTGGCAACGCCAACAGTTGTGGGCACTGCTATTAGATTCCCAACCACTCTCATCATTTTGAACCTGCTACCATCAATGCCCAGTTAATTCCACTACGGGTGTGCCTGGCAAGTGCAGTGCACTGTTCGCAATTCTTCTTGACTATTTCCACATAGTGTCTTCTGGTTCCAGTTGCTGACATATGGATTAGACAGCTATATCTCTTGAACTGCTTTGAAGAAAGTGTATGTGATCATTTCTGTCCATCTTTGCGCACTGAAAGCTCCTTCCGCTCCCTACGTTAGCAGACAGCGGCATGGAAACTCCACTCCTTCCCTCACTAATCAAGCCACCTCTTTTCCCTTCTCCTCCCAACCTACTTTCCCTCACCACTCCTCTTTGCCTTGCCTCCTCTTTATCTCAATTCTCACTGCCTATCATTTCTCCCCTCCTCAAAGACCCTCTTTGCAGTGCCTATAACAAAGCCAGAATTATTGCTTTGCCAATCCTTGTTTTTCTGATACGATGAACAGCGCTGTTAATTGGTCATGGAGCTGCCCATGCCAGAAAAAACACTCCGGTCCTCATGTATTTGCTGTGGGTGGAGGACAGGAAGAATACCTAGTCATCATCATCCTCAGTGTAGCCAAAGTGTCCTCTCTCTGACTCCGCCCACTGGACCATGGCTGGTCTGGGCGGTCTTTTTCCCGTTGCTTGTCTCGTATCTTCCTTTGAGGCACTCCCTGCTGCTGGGGCAACTGGGCCGGCTGGTGATGGGGCTGGGCAGTCCCTTGCAGATAGGCTGCCCAGAGCTGGGGATTTATGACGAGAAGCTCCTGTGGTCAGGGGTTGCAGGAGGTCTGAGCAGTAGGATTTTCATGACAAAAAGTAGACCGCTGTGTCCGAGTGAGACTCATCGTGGCTGCGGAACAGTCGTCACTCAAGGGGATGAACTGCTCAGCCGGACCAGCACAGCTTTTATGGGACCTTGGCACACTTGACTAGTCAGCATTTATTTGGTGGTATAGATCTGGTAGTTTCTGTGCAGGCCCTCCACTCACATGTCTGCAGAGTGATCATTTTAGGTGACAGGTCTTAGCAGGCCTGTCACCCGAAAGGATTTATTTAGGTTTGGCTAAAAGGTAGTTGTTAGGTCAGAAAATTATTTTTGTTTTCTTATTGTTAACTGAGGTAGTCTACCAGGCCTTTTGGTGTCCTAACCTATTTTTTCAACAGTGAGGCTTTGTCCAAAGTCCCATTGAAGACTTGCAGCTCACTTTTTGATGTGCTGCCTTCTTAGCCCACAAGGGTACTAGGGCATGGGTGGTCCCTAAGTGTCCACACCCAGACAATGTGTCAGCGTTACAGGTCTGTGGCAGTTGTATACGTTTAATTTGGTTGCCCTGCAGTGTGACCTTTAAACTACTAAGGCAGCCACTTGCTCCATGATCGTGATCAACATTACCATCTATTGTTTTAAAGCTTTGAGAATGGTCCATTTTCGTTGTGGTTCTTCGTGCTAGTGTTTCATGGTAGAAACACCCATCTTGCCCACGTGAGGTATGAGTCAGAGCTCTCAAAGGCTTCCCTGCATGAAGAGAATCTGATTGAGGCTGCAAGAAGTTCTGACAGACTCCTCGATCCACTTTCCTGCATGTGTACACAAAAGTTGGAGTGAGACTTGTGTCCTGCTCGGGGGTGCCTGAGCAGGACACACAACTGCTGGCGAGCATCTAGCAGGATCAAGAGTGCTGCGACCACGCAGCCAAGAACACGGCAGGGGGCACCCTGCTGGGGTCGCGATCACCCAACCCGACACAGACACTTGGATCGCCCAGTGTGCTGGTTTCTCGGCGCTGTGATCACAAAGGCCAAGGATCCCACACAGGCTGTGAGCACACGACTGACACACCATACAATGAGACACAGACACAGTCACTCTCTGTGTCTAATGTTGCAGTGCCTGCACGTGCACACAGAGGCCCCTTTTTGTTAACTCGAGTCATGACAATTTCATGACTCATTCTCTTAAATGTGCAACACACCTCAGTTAAAGGGGCCACAAAATTCCTCCTTTTCCTTAATCAAATGAAAATACTGACAGCAACACTGGCCCTGTAGCTGAACCCCCGCTTTGGTGCATTGCAGTCCACACACCAATACTGTGAACCACGTAACTAAACACAGCAACCTATGGCGCATTCCAGTCTGTGCTCCCACACAATTAACATTGAAATTAATCACAATGACCCTCTCGGCCCATGGCAATCCTATATGCCTGGATCAAACTGTTCGTCTGAGGGAACCATGCTCCGGTCCTCATGCATTTGCTGCAGACGCCCCCGGGAACTTGCCTGGGTGCAGGACTGGAAGAACACCTCCTTGTCATCATCATCCTCGGTGTAGCCAAACTGTCCCCTCTCTGGCTCCACCAGCTGGACCAAGGCTGGTCTGGGCGATCTCTTTCCCGTTGCTTGTCTCGTATCTTCCTTTGAGGCACTGCCTGCTGCTGGCCCAACTGGGCTGGCTGTTGATGGGGCTGGGTAGTTCCTTGCAAAATGGTCTTCTTTCCTGTATCTCCCGCATGTGTGCTGGGCACTCATGTGCGTGCGGCAGGCCCCATCCACACTGCGGGCACAGCGTTGCGGACATTTCCTTCCGTGGCCACCCCCCTTTTCTTGCTGGCTTACTTCCTTGCCATTTGGCCACGATGCACACCTCTTTCAGTTTCACCCGCTGCATGGGCTTCCAGCTTGAACTGCTGCCTCGAGACTTCCATGTCGAACAATCGTACCTCTGCTAGCTCCTGTGATTGTCCCAATTCCAGGATCCTTTCCAAGGTTAACCCTGGTTCCCTGATGACCTTCTTCCTCAACTTGACCGAGCTGCAGCCATAGATTATCTGAGACCTGATCTCATCATCCTCAAAGTTGCCTAAAGCACAGGAAAGCGCGATGTTCCGAAGTTTACCATGAAATGCATCTAAGGTCTCCCGTTCTTCTTGTCTCGCACATCTCATCCTGAACTGTTCATAATCACGGTTCATCATGGGCATGAAGTATTCATTCAGTGTGGCAATCGAGGCGGCATATGTTTGATCCCTGGGTCGCAGAGTTTTGAACAACCTTTGAACTGCGGTCCCGCTGAGTATAGCAAAGATGGCCATTTGATCATTTTGCACTTTCATTAATCTCCACCGCCTCAAAATAAAGTTCAAGGTTCTCCACCCACGCTGTCCATTGGGTTCCCAGACGGGCAAGTGCTCCTACCGCATCAAAGGCATGCAGTGGCACTAGCTGTCTTTCTTGCCGATACACCCCACCAGCCCCCCTGGGTGCTTTCCTCTTCATCCCCTATGATGTGTATCAGATGTTGGTGTGAATTGGCCACGTGCCAGCAGGTGTGCCAGCGGAAATCGCAATGTGCATTGTCAAGAGGGCGTACAAGCACTCACTGGGAGCCGCAACCCTTTGGTCTCCACCTACCAGAGCAAGAGTGTCATCTATATTCCCTTTCCATAGCAGCCTTCAGGACTCTTGGGCTCCTCGTGTGTGACCACACTCCTTCTGTAGAGGAGACTGGCTACGGGGTCTGCAGAGCGCTTTACTGTATCTTCACAAACCTCACCAAACCCAGCGTTTGTATTCCTCTGACACTCTCAAATGTTTGTCCTCGGCGCCCTACGCTGCCTG
Organism: Ambystoma mexicanum; assembly: GCF_040938575.1. Classification (NCBI taxonomy): domain Eukaryota; kingdom Metazoa; phylum Chordata; class Amphibia; order Caudata; family Ambystomatidae; genus Ambystoma; species Ambystoma mexicanum. Next base: position 843,833,239 of record NC_090941.1, on the reverse strand, counting down.
AGCTGGCCAAGCGCAGAGCTATCGAAAACAACACACGCAGAAGGGTACCTGCATGTGGCCTTATGAATGCACACAAAAGAAGAAAAAAAAATCCTTCGGCCCCTGCTGGACCCGGGACTGCAGGGTGCCCTTTCCGCCTTCAGTGTTGCTCCGACACGGAGCACATTCAGATTCACTGCTGGGAGGCCCATGTGTGGTGGAGGAGGGATGCGGGCAGCCACGTGGCTCCTGTCTCCCTGCTAAGCACAGGGATGCTGACAGCTGCATGCTCCAACATGGAGCACCTCTTCAACTCACCGCTGGTGGGCGCGGGATCTTCCAGGCCCTGCAGGCACAGCTTCCCCCGGAATGGAAGTCAGGCTGCTCTCCTCTGGCGGCAGGTGCTGCTTCTCCGCCTTTGTCTCCGCGGGCGAAGGGCAGCCGACAGGCTACAATGTCTTCACTGTTGGGGTACAGGGGCCTGGACACCATCATCGCCAATATTGTGTCCTGCTCGAGGGCGCCTGAGCAGGACACACAACTACTGACGAGCACCCAGCAGGAGGCACGCAGCTGGGCCAGCACAAACACTGGGATCACCCAGTGTGCTGGCTCCTTTGCACTATGATTACACAGGCCAAGGATTCCACACAGGCCGTGAGCCCACGGCTGACACACCATACAATGAGACACCGACACAGGATTGACTCCTGCAGTGCTTGCACGTGCGCACAAAGGCACCTTTTTATTAACTCGAGTCATGACAAAGTCATGACTTATTCTCTTAAACGGGAAACACTGTTAACTGAGGTGGTCTCCCAGGCTTTTTGGTGTCCTGACCTATTTTTTCAACAGTGAGGCTTTATCCAAAGCCCCACTGAAGACTGCAGCTCACTTTTTGATGTGCTGCCTTCTTAGCCCACAAGGGTACTAGGGCATGGGTGCTCCCTAAAGGACCATTTTGTTCAGGGATGAATTTCCACACCCAGAAAATGTGTCAGCGTTACAGGCCTGTGACAGCTGTATACGTTTAATTTGTTTGCCCTACAGTGTGACCTTTTACCTACTAAGGTAGCCACTTTCTCCCTGATCAGGATCAACATTACTATCTATTGTTTTTAAAGCTTTGAGACTGGTCCATTTTCATTGTGGTTCTTCGTGCCTGTGTTTCATGTTAGAAACGTCCATCTTGCCCATGTTAGATCTGAGTCAGAGCTCTCAAAGGCTTCCCTATAAGAAAGGAATCTGGTAGAGGCTGAAAGAAGTTCTGACAGACACCTCAATCCACTTCCCTGCGTGTGTACACAAAAGTAGGAGCGAGACTTCCCTTCACCGATTGCAGTTTTCCCACACTTTGAATGGATTGTGATTGAAGGGGTGGACAAGATCGCACCCCCTGTGTGGATGCATCTGTGTAGACTACACGCCACTCATCAGAACCTACCCGGAAATACATGTGAGTAGCTGGAGAGAAGAAAATGCCACCAGGGATCCTTCCTGGAAGCTGTGGTGTTGACTCCTGATCCTGTTGAGGATGAAGCTTTGCTTCTTTCCAATCTCCGTAATGGGTGTTAATCCTCCTCGTCCATTCCCGTTTTGCGATTTTCATCATGCTGAGCTCACCCCAAATTGACTTTTGTTCGACGTCAACATTTATTTATCTATTTAATTATGTTTATAATAATGTCACTGGCCCGGAGGCATAATAGCGCTAACAGGACATAAAACATATAATCATAACAGATTAAAAAAAACAGATAATAAAACTGGAAAAGGACGGACGGACCTCTGGCCAAGCCTGGCCGAGGTGCTGTGGTTGGACTAGGGTTCAACCAAACAGCCTGGTTTTCATATCCCTCTCGAAAGTAGAGAACGTTTGCCACAACCTCAAATTTAGTTGCAGCGCATTCCAGCCCTTAAGGGCCACATAGCCGAATGATCCCTGGTTGACCCCTACCAGTTTGGACCATGGTGTGCTGAGCAGACCTATATTGGTCGATCTTAGTGTCCTCCTTGTTGGCAACCATGAGAGGTTATTGGAGAGATAGGCTGTACTTAGTCTATATAGGCATTTGTGTGTAACACACAAGGGGTGGAAAGCCACTCTAATGGCTATAGGTAGCCAATGGAGATCACTCCTAGCATGTTTGCGCTTCATCAGCCGTTTATTTGTTCTTACAACGTTGTTCTGGGTCACCTGGAGACATATAATTTCTCCTTTCCCTATGCCCTGCAGCAAACTGGCCCCATAATCCAACTTGGCTCTAATAATGTCCCTCGCTATTGTGGCACAGTTATCGTGTGACAGAAATGGTCTCAGCTGCACGAGTAGTTTAAGGTAGTAGGAGGTGGAAGATACCAGAAAGCTCACATGGGCCTTCATGTTCAGCTCCTGATCAATCACCATCCCTAATGTCTTTACTTTTAGGAGTGGAGACATGGTACAGCCAGCAATTACCATCTCCTTGTAAGTTGGGGATAGTTTCTGCAGTCGAGAGGCTGTCCCTATCATCATTACTTCTGTCTTTGCATCATTTAGCGCAAGATTGTTCTCCAATATCCAGGATTGAATCAAAGTGTAAACCCTATTGATGGAGTGTCCCTGCTGTAATCCCCTGATAGGGGGATGAGACACTGAGTATCATCTGCATAGTTGGTATACAGAACCCCATTATCGTCCAGAAGTCGAAACAGCGGAAGTGTGACTAGACTGAACAGGACTGGGGACAGGCAGGATCCCTGCGGCACCCTGCATTGTACCTGAAAGTCATCTGCCCTCCCATTGTCAGAAAAGACCCTTGCTGTGCGTTCAGTCAAAAAGGATTCTATCCATTTGGTTGCTGCTGGTGAGAAGCTGGCAGAATGCACCAGTCTGTTAACCAGCAGGGCATGATCCACCAGATCGAATGCCGCTGAGAGATCGATCAACATGAGAAGGGTGGTTGTTCCAGGGCCATCTTAAGCACTTTTGGGGCCCTGGGCACGGACATCTTTGGGGCCCCCCTCCACCAAACCAAAGTAATTAAGGGATCAAGAATATCTGCCCCGTCCCCCGACCCCTAAGCGATCACAACCTGTAGGTTGATATGCTGCCTCACAGCAATAAAAATAAGCATATTTACTCCCTTTAGGTCCCCTTACCCTCTTCATTCTTGCTCTAATCAGAATGATAAACAAGTACCATTTGAAGGCCATCATTATCAGTCTACAAAGAGGTTACTTCTTTTCTAGCATAGATACTGGAGACTTTTTATCAGTAGCATCCAGGAAGGTATGCCACCTGCCACCTGTAGTATTAATGCAGGACTGTAAGTAAAAGGTACATGAAACCCAGAATAGAAAGATAACTCATATTTGCTGCCTCACAGAATGCAACAGTGCTCAAGCATGGATAGAGGAGACCAATTGGAAGGAAGGAGAAAGCTACACATACCATAGCATGGATAGTGGATACAGATTAGAAGCTAGCGGGAAGGTGCTTGTATCCAGACAGACTGAGATTAGAAGAGGGGCATGGTTTTCAAATAGTGTTGCCATTAGAGATCAAAGGAGCAAGTGCCTGTGGTGTGCAATGTATCAATGATCACCATTATAGTGGAAGCAACACTATAGCCAGTGAAACTATGAGTGAGGCTGTTTTGAAGATCATACTCTGAGATGGAAATCACTCTGAAGGGCTGACAATTTTCAAAGGTTTAGAGACTGGTAATCTCTAGAGGCTAGGCAATACAAGATTAAATTCGATGCCCAGCATTACACACACTGGTGAAGCGGTGAAGCAGGGATTTGTGCCAACTCTGCAATTTCTGCATTTGAACACTTTTATTACCAGTTGTTACCAAGAACTAAAATAATCTTATTTGATAAAACTAACTTGGAAAGTGCACCAATCACATTACCAAACATGACAATTTTTAAAAACAAAATATTATAGAAGGGTGTAACACAGAATGATTCTAGCTTCATTCTCTCCATCATCAAGAGAAGCATATAAGTACCAGCATAGCAATCAGTGTGATTTAACCAATTTAATCTGGGTTTGTCTTTTGTATTTTAAAGCTTTACACTGGCTTGTGAAATTGTCATTTATAAATATGCAGAAAAACCTTTGTCTTTTACAAAAATGCAAAGCGTTTTTTGTGTCAAACGAGCAGGCTTTAAAATATGCTTGCCGAGCCCTGCACCATCTGGTCCGCTCCCTTGCGTCTACCACCCCTTCCACTCAAATGGCCTACATAAGAAGAAAGATCAAGTAATGGGCTAAACAATGCCACCAGCATATGAGAAAACAAACTTCACAGAAGACAGTACAGTAATTTACGAGATATTAGATGATTTGACCAGGATCACTGTAGTGTCTGCAGGAAAAGCCAGGATACAAGTGCTTTGGTTCCAAATGTGGATACTTATTCATCTCTTGGACTAACAGTTTATGCTCATTGTTGGCAGTGATTGCCTAGGATTTACAACACCCCATCTAAACAAACCAATGTCTAGACCTTCACCATATGGATGACATGTTTGTTTTTATTGTAACCCCTATCTGGTGCAGGTACATTGCTGATAATAGCACCTTGTAAAAAGGATGAGGCAGACAGCCGATGACTTAAAGGAACGCAAAACAGCCTTTATTCAGTTTCAACAAAATAAAAAAAAATTATGTCTCAAAGTTCTCAAATAGCCTTCTTCCTTCTTCTGTGATACGGATGAACAGTGAAAAAATGACACCTAGTCCTCGTAGGCCCAGAGCGTCTCAGGTGCAGTTCTCTCTCTCTCTCCTCCGGTGATCTGCAAGAGATTCGGAAAGACACACACAGTCCGTCATTAGTTTCACCCTTATATAGGGGTTGGAGTTGGTTGGACCAATCAGGGCTGCATTGTGCTGTTTTTCTATAAATACACCCCCAATCCCACCCCCTTTCTCTTTGCACGAAGTTCGCCATCCAGCCTCTCCTGTCAAAGCCGGTAACTCGCGGGATAACTCTGCCTCCATGCAAGCTGATACAACTAATCCTTCCGGAGTGTTGTCTTCCAACAAGGAAGGTAAGTAACCCTTGTGAAATTGGGGCTGTGAAATGTTCATTACCCTGGCAGCTCTGTTGTGCTATTCTGTTTGTTTGCGAGGGAAGCCGCGTGGTTACAGCCGAACGGGACACGGCAACGTGTAGGGAATTGTAACGCTTTGCTGTGTATTCATGCTGGTTGAAAAAAGGACTCGCGGTTTCACGTGACAGTTCCCTGTCACTCCTTTATGTTTGTGGGTCGGGAAAGGAACAATTGTGAACCAGGGGAGCAGGAACTGGAGCGGGAACTGCCAGGTCACTATTGTTTGTCTCTTCCAACAATTCGGCTCCACGCGACTCGGCTTCATGTGACGCTGTGTTCAGGCGGCGTTGTTTTTCCCCCTCTCGCTGGCTCCCAGACTGTCTCCCTTCATTACTGCGGTGCTCCCATGGCATTCGTTCCCCCTTCCTTTTTCCCATTTCTCCCCGTTCACACACCTGTTGTGCTTCATGACCAAGTACATATGCAGGCAGGTTTATGGGCCAGCCTTACAGGAATGTGCTATTCTAATCTTGCATAGGAACACATATCTCTGCAATGAGTGCTTAACACACCCCAGATAACTTGTGAACCATTGTGGCACTCAATTTACCAATATGCATTTCAAATTTGGCTATTGCACATGATCAACATAATTCCCACTGGAAACAAAGAATGCTACAGGAGTTGTGTCTCAAGGAACACACAAACTATATATACCACAGTGAACATGCATTACATGATGAATTGATCGAGGCAGAATGTACTTGTCAAAACAGGCAGGCAATAGGTTTAGAGCCTCAGCAGCATGTCATATCATGATGTGTGCTGTTTAAATCTGGTGAACAAAGAAGTCTTACTTCTTTAGATCAGGCAGCCTTATGGGGCCCCCCTCCAAGGTGGGGGCCCTGGCAAGTGCCCCTTTTGCCCTCACATAAAAACGTCTCTGGGTTGATCCCTTGTCTACAATATCCAGCATGTTGGCCTTGAGATCAGTTAGCTCAAGTTCGGTGCTATGGGCCCTGCGAAAGCCCGACTCGACTGTCTCTGCCCTAAAATCTGTAATTTTGCAACATGTTCCTACACCTGCATTTATGGTAACCTGATCCAAGATTTTTAGCAGGAAGTGTGAGTTTGAAATATGTCTACAGTTGGTCGGGATCTCTTGATCCAGCGTCTGTTTTTTTAATAGTGGTGAAATCCATGTTTGCTTAAGGCATGATGGCACTGAGCATTCCTTAAAGGAGGTGTTCACCAACTTTGTGAGCAAAGGAGACAGTTGAGTGGCACATAATATGAACATTTTAGAGGGGCAGATATCTCCCTCACAAGAGGTGGGCTTTAGACGATTCAGCACACTGGTCTAATCGCTCTCCGTGATTGGTGCAAAACCGAGGAGTGGACGTTGTTCATTTTGTACTTTGTGGGGGGTGGGGAGTTTGGCCGAGGGTTGGCCATCTGTAAATTCTTTTTTCTGCAAATATCCACCTGGATTTTTTTGATTTTATTATTAAGGGTGTTCTGAACGGCCGTACACCATTTTTTGTCTTTGACTGTTATAGACATCTCAGGGCACGGGGACCCAAGTTCTCTAAGTATTTTAAACACTTCTTTTGCGTCTGATTTTGCTTTTATTATCCTTAGGTTGTATTCCTCTTTCTTCGCTTCCAAGATAGCCGCTTTATGTTCTTTGGCTGCCTTTGCGTAAGCGTTCTTATTGATTTAAGCGTTTGCGGCTCTCCATACCTCAAATGCTTTGCGTTTTGCAATTTTACATGTTTGGATTTCGCTAGAATACCAGCTTTTTGAGTCTCTTTCTAACCTAAAGCACGTTTTTTTCTGTGGCTAGCATGTTAACTGTCGATTCCATCATATTCTGATATGATTCTGCAATTTTTAGAGCCGTATCTAGGTTAGGAATCTCTCTTAATGTGTCTTCAATGAGAGGTACCAAAGCCTCCAATGTAAGTCGGCGTATGTTCTAAAGGCTGAGAACACTTTTTTTGCTTCCACCTTCCTACTCTGGGATCCAACTTCTACTTGAAAGTGTACGATTTTGTGATCCGACCATGGACATGGTGTCACCTGCCACACCTTCACCTCTAAGTTAAGACTGGCCACCCAGTTCAAAGTCCTGCCCCCTGTATGAGTTCCCATCAGGATATTCTGCTGGAAGCCTAGGTTGGACATGGTAACCTTATTAGTCAAGTCCATAGTATCTTTATCATCCCTCAGGTCTAGGTTAAAACCTCCTAAAAAGATGGCCTTCATGTGGGATTTGAGGCGTGGTGCTATTATATCCCGCAACTGAATTGGGAAGTCTGGCATGTGCGTGGGAGGTCGATTGACAAGGTTGATGTCTATGGTTGTATTAGGGTCCATAAGGACCTTTACATACAATGTATTGCAGCCTTCTTGCGCTTTTAGCTGAACCTCATGGGTGAAGAGGTTAGACTGATGTATCGGGGAAACCTCCCCTCTCCGACCCGAAGTCCGGTCTGTTCCTAGAATTGAATAGCCGACAGGAACAGCCAATGCTAGAGCTGGACCTGCTGCTTCGTGCAACCAGGTTTCAGTTATAGCACAGATACAGATATTATTTTCCACTATATAATCAGCAATTTCTGTGGCATGGCACACCAGTGATCTAGTGTTGATTAGTAGACACACCAACGATTTAATCATCCTCCCCATTCTCCCCCGTCAGGTGGATCCCTAGGTCCTTAATCAAGATAATTCACGCACAGTACCTGAGGCAGATAGATGGTACCAGACCCAGTATCTGGTAGACTGTCAGGGTGTCCAACGCGTCCCGGACACTAACCGACATGTTGAAGAGGGTTGCGGGAAATGTAGTTCTCAGGAACTACAGGAAGTGTCTGCAGCTCGTATCTAATCAGTGAGCTGTAGACAGATGCAAAATGATATCTAGAGTAACGCGGCTGCTGCCGGTAAATGCAGCAAGAGTCACGGCTCACAGAAGAGTCAAAACCAAACACAGTTCTGTGCAGAAGTTGCAAATACACAGCTATAGCAGTCCTTACTGCTTGGTTAACTGAAGATAAGGCAAATAAATTTGAGCAAAATTAGCTTCATCAGCCAAAACCTGATTAGATGAATGACTTTTATCACTCTTCAACAGGTCCACAGTTCCCTCCCTCACCAAACCCAAGCAAAATTAAGTTGGTTGCTGCAAAAGTGCTCCTAGTATCGGAGATAACCTTGAAAACCCCATTATGGCCTTCTCCATATTAAACAAAAATGCCCCCTCATCCTTTCTGATTCTCTCAGCCCTCCCCTCCCCCAAGCAAGGAAGTACGCAGTAAGTTTACAGTAACCCATATAGCAACATTAATAAGTAGAACTATATTATTAACACTAGAACTAATATTTATTTTGAATTCCATGGGTTGATGATCCACGTCTTCAGTTTATTATTTGAACCCAAATCCTCTCCTCGCAGATTCTGGGATCTTTATCATTGTTATCATTGGAAGGGGGTCCAGAGTTTGACTTCTTCTGGGGTGATCAGGAGCAGGATCGTACAGATTCCAGGGCCCGCCTCCAGCAGCATCACTTCACCCAGGTGCAGCTACTTGGGGAGGGGCCACTTTAGCTACTTCGCTGGTGCATTCAGAAGGGATTTCTGGGTATCCCTACAAATTACAAGTGCGTTCTACTCAATATGGGTCAGACGATTGTGCCTGCCAGTAGCAGTCCTAGCATCGCATAGTTAACGTTGTCTTCTGAAACCAAAGGGACTATTTCAGGGAAACACTCAAGCCTATTGACCCAAGAGACTCCACAGAAGGTGGATGCCACCTCCACCTTCTGACTTCAACACCTCGCATTAATTTAAATGTGTCCTTTGCATCGGAAGGCAGGGAGGTAAAGAATGGTCTAGCTATGGTCAATTGATGGGCCACAGATAGACTTTTTGATTGGGGCCATAGAAGAAGATTAGAGATTCCATTTCTTAGGAAAGCACAGGCTGCACATGTTGGAGGAGTAGACAGAACCCAATTGTCTTCAGTACCTACTGCCCATAACACCAGCACCATACAGCTCATCACCATACAGCTCATCCATTGCATTGCTGACATCATCTCAAGCATATTCAGTTCCTTCTCATCGATGCACTAGACTTGACAGCTTTCCGTTGTCTCAGAGTTTGTTGTGGTGCTGAGATCGGTCTGGCCAAAATTATACCATAAAGTAGTCACTTTTAGCCTCATTAGATATTGAATTTTATTTTTAAATGTCTTTATTGGCATTTTGTCACAGTTACATGGTAGGTCTGATGATTTATTTGTGAGAAAATGGAAGGAAAGAGAGAAAGAAAGAAGAACTTGAAAGGTAATGTAACCAACATTAACTGTCTCCATACATTATCAATATATTCCAATGCAAGCAGTTCCAGTTCAGGGGGGTTATTCAGGGAGCAGAGGGAGTGAGGGGGGCTCCAGTCATCGTTCAGATTAGCCTCATTACAAATTGAACAGATAGACAGACAGAAACTAAAAAAGGTTCCATCATAGTTCAAGGAACACCTTGATGTACTCCATCAATGAGTTTCATTGTAAGAGTCATTATATTCCCTATAGCAGGATATATACCCTTACCCATCAGTATTCAAACTGTGGAGCGCTGTTAGGGAGAATTCTCAAAAATGTGCTAATTCCCTCCAACTTAGAGACCCCCAGCAACTTTGCTGGATTTTGAGGACTCGATTTTTTTTAACCTGGAGAGAGTGAGACCCTTTTTTCCCACTCTCTCGTGTATTCATACGTGATTCTTGAACACTGTGTTTCTTTTGGTTATGGAGTCTGACAAACTCCATGGGCAGCATCTTTTACATTGTGTCACAAAACACCTTCAGTGCAGTGACACAGGGAAGTCTTTCAGATTTTCCAAAGGTTAGAATACCTTCTCTGGGATAAACTACTGTTTCCCAGAGCAGTAAAGTAAAATTGACTTTACTTACATGTGTAGCTTTATAGACCCAGCACACACTATCTTACAATAGGGTGCTGGCTGGCTAACCTAGTATCCCCTTTGTCTAGCTTCTCATGTAACATGTTTTATCTCATCCTTTCCTCACTGAATGGCTGGTGGCAGTAGTTTCGTTTTAACTACCGTGGTGTGCATTTACCGCGTGCTGGGTTCGCAGCTGCAGTAAAGCACCCAAGGTGCCATTTTTGTCAAAATGGCACCGGTCTTCTTTTTTCACCATTTCTTTGTGGAAAAGTCCTTCTTGAGATTTACTCTGCACGCCAAACCAGGTTTGGTCCCATTGTTCACTTTGCCTTTGACGGGATTCACGAGTGAAACCCGTCTCTGGCTCCAGGGTGTCTGGGGTAGGCAGGAAGTGAGGGAGGTGCCCAAAACTCCCTGTGCTTAGTCTCCTAGGAGAAACAAATGCACTTTGTGGTGATTGGCAGGCTGACTATCCGGCAAGGACAGCCACCCTGCTGGGTGACTGACAGCTAGGCTGGAATGAATGGGAGAGAACTGAATAAAAGGCAAGGCTTTTGGTTGGAAGGCAGAGTCGACCACTGGACGAAAGAACCGAAGAAGAACTTGAAGAGGATGCCTGCTGTAACTCCTGCACCATTGGTTTGCCCGGTGAAGCCCTGCTGCAGTGTCCCGAAACACCACGTTCGCATCCACAGAGAAGCCCTTGCAAGGACGACTTCTCCCCTTGAGTTGGTGGGACCATTCATCTCCAAAGTAAGCCACCTGGACATCCATCTCGGAGCTAGTTGAATTTCCTCAGAGTTGCTGCTGGAAACCGTATGGCCAGGGAGAGGAACACCAGATTGTGTGTGTTATTTTTAAGCTGGTCTAGAGCTCCAGGAAGATCCTCCGGACTCCCAAGAAGCAGGGTTGACCGAGCCTGAGCCCCCTCAACAGAGTGCCGGACCCCATAAGCAAGGAAAGTCCATCTCGACAGTAAGGAACGCAGTGTTGCTATTTGCGGTAGACCCAGGGAGCTGAAACACTGAACAGCCACTGAAAGTGAAGTTTGCTGGTTGCAAGTTTTGACCGTCCCAGTGCAGTGCAGGAGTCCCCTGACGTCCTCCCTCTTGTCCCCAAAACTGAGGCCCAGGAACAGTGAGATCTGCAGAGCTGCACAGGAACAAGAGTCATCTGCTGCATTTTTTCTTCATTTGTAAAGGTACTGTACAAAGTCTAAGAGAATTTACCCCTTGCTGCAGAGTTGCTTGCTCTTCTACTACTCACAAGTCTAAACAGCTTGTGGCCCTACATTTGATTCTTTTTTTCTTCAAAGACTTCTAAAACATTGTGCAAAGACTTTTCAATGAACCTACCAGAAGTGCTTCATCCTATGTAAGACATTTTGCCCGTTGACTTAGGCCTGGCCTATTTTACTGAATGACTCTTCTTGGGGGGATCCAAAGGTATTTGCCTGCTTAAGAATATTTGTGATCTCTTGTTTGTTCTAAATAATCTTTTCCTTTGACTTATTACTATATGATCCTAATTGCAACAGTGATATATTAATGTCCAGAGCACCCTAGCAATTGAGGTCACCTTAGGGTGTAGGTAGGGTCTGTGGGCCATCCCAAAAGGGTATATACTGATTTAGAGATATTAAGAGTGTGTATTTCATGAAGTGTATTTGAGTGTTACTATTATATTGCTCCCTTCTGAAGAAGGCTTATTCTAACTGACTGATAAATTAATAATTTTATTCAAGAAACCTTGAATGTAAGAGTTTATTTGAATACTTATAACTGTAAATCTCTGTGTAACTCCACTACAGCTCACATTGACTCCTCTTGAGATAAGCCTGGCTGCTCAACACACTACCAAAACTGTGTAGTACCATATTATACCAAAGGTTGGGTTTCCTATACCTGTAGTCAGAGTTGTTTGTAGTGTTCCCAGAGGGTACTGCATACAAACGTTGCCTAACAGGCGCACCCCTCTGGTGGGCCACAGCCTCGGGCCCGGGGGGGGGGGCGCATGCATTCACAGCCTGAAAAGCTCAGCTAAATCAGCTAAATAGCTCGGCGGTGGGCGCATTAAGGGGCCCACACAGAAAGCTGCCGGACAACAGATTAAGCAGCCTGCTGTGCCGGTGAGCGCTGCTCTGCGATTTGTGGCTGACTGATCTTTGTTGATTTGTAGATGACTGCGATGCGTTCGGAATATGCAAACAAAGGAATGCATATTCCAAACAGAGCATGTGAGGTGCTCTGCAGTCACATACTCTGTGCCCCTCATTCTTTGTGTTGACAGCCTTTCAAGTGGGGCAATTTATAAGTGATTTGCTTAACCTTTCAGTGTTAAGAACTGAATAGGGGTTATTTTTATTCACCAGGCCAGCACAAGTATCAGTTAGCTGATCAAACCTATGCAAAAGAGAATTAACGTGCCACACAGAAAAGTCTAAAACTATTTTCTTTATTTTCATGTCTCTTTATTTGACACACCAAAAACCTTTTTTTTTAAATATTACTTTTTAGTTACATATGGTGCATCCCTGGAAAGGTTATCTCTAGTTTTCTTGCTTACATATTCTAGTGGCTGCTTTGGGACATGGACTAAATGCATCCTCACAGCATCAAAGGTCTTTTAATTGTCTAAACAAGCCAACCACTGCCTAGCAGGCACACCAGATGGCAACTCAATGTCACTTGGCACCTTGATTAGGAAAGTGGAGTTCATTGTGTGTCACCATGCAGACAGTAGTCCATGGCAAATCAATGCAGTGATGTGTGCAGCAATGATTTGTGTGCTGCACAAGTCGCCACCCTGTTGGTTAATGGTGTCTATGTGGTGCTCCCTTATGTAACAGCACATATACTGTTTTTGTCTGATGTGCCCAATGTGCCCAATGTCCATACAAGAGCACACTAGACTGTTTTATGTATGTGGCTCTGACGAGCATGCCATACTGTGCCCATACTTAAACACATAAAGCAATCAAAGAAGTTGCCTCAAATTGTAAATCCACAAGGCCAAAAGCCCTTTCTACACTGCCACACCATGATTTTCACTAGCTGCAGGTTAGCACTAGTAAGAGATCCTAATGCCAGCTCTGTTAGTTAAAGCATGGGCCTGCTCTTTTTTGCCGAAATAACCCCTGAGGCCTGCACAATGGTGAGGAGGATAGTGGATGAGGAACTGTGGGCCCTATACCATGCATCAGAAGCCATTTTATTTTTTTAACGCTTCATCAGCTTATTGCTGGTCAGGCTTAAGTTTGAAAGAGGTACAATCCTTTCTGCGCAGCCTTTCTGTGCATTGTTTATTGGGTCTGTCTTGTGCAGTATCCTGCCCTGCCTGCAGAAATAATTCCCTAAAGATGTTTCTGTATTAGGTTGGGCATGCCAAATCCGAGACCCAGCCCTTCCTCCTCTAAAATTCTTCAGAAACAAGAAGCAAAAGATTCCTTGTACCCCCATAATCCTTTTATCACAGACTTGTAGAGATCTCTGATCACTGTTATAGTCCTGTAATGTTCTGTGATTTAATGCAAAGTATACAGGAATCCTCATTGGTGCTATTTGTCCTGGTAATTCCTTTTGGATGTGGACACTGGCAAAGCAAACCATCTGTGTGATCCCCGCTGGCTTGTGCTCTTGGCATACCCTGCTGATATTTTCATAAACTAAATACCCTGAATATGTCTTTGCAAGGAGCCAATGCCAATTCATTTACAATGAATACAAAAGTATTTGCCTTCAGGAGGAAGCTAGACCTCTGGAAAAGAACAATTGGAGCTGGGGTAGCAGTTCAGTCCACATTGCTTTCAGAAGCAATTGAGGAAACATAGTACAAATTGATGCATGTCCCAGAACCAATCACAAGTCACCTAACAACATTAAGGTCCAGCTTTGATAAATACTTCGCTGAAGCAAATGCTGGCATTAATGACTGGGTGATTTAGCCTTTTCTGGCAGAGGAGGTGGTGCATCTTCCATTTGATGCCCAGGAGGAGCTGATTGAGGTTCAGTCGGACACTACTCTACAATCTAAATTCATAGAATTTAGTAACATTGCAGTGCGTGACTTTTGGCTGAAGGTAATCCTGGAGTATCCTACATTGGTAAGGTCTGCTATACAGTCTCTCTTGCACTTTAGGTCTTCCCACTTGTGCGAAATAGGCTTTTCAGCATTGGCTGTACTGAAAACAAAATACTGCACAAGGCTGGAAGTGGAGGACAACCTCAGAGTGGCGGTCTCAAAATAAAACAACACATTGACTCACTTTCTGCAGAGAGACAGGCCCACACTTCCCGTTAGTACTTGCTCTGTAAAATCAAAATGCCTTCTGCTGAATATACTAATAGGAATGTATTTTGAGAAAATAAAAGCCCTACTGGACAATTTTGTGTTTACTTGCACGGTTTCTATGTTTGTATTGGAAGTGATTGTCCTATTGTTTTGGAATGTCTCCCCAACAACACATCCCTTCAAAGTTATGGCACCACGCATTCTGCAGCCATCTCTATAAAAAAATAACACCAACACAGAGGGGCGGGGAAGGGGGGTCCCAAACAATTTATTTTTTGCTCAGGGGGGCCTTGGCATAAAAAGTTTGAAGACCACTGCCCTTACCGAAAAAGTGAACGTGCATTATATTCCTTTCATTTTTCATTTTGGTTTCTGTTAGATCACTGTGCTGGAGTCACTGAAGTAAGGCTCAGGGATGGGCCCCTGGAGACTCTAGGCACTTTACAACCCCCCCCCCCCAATGCGAAGCTGGCCCCAAAGCTGGTTAACGGGTGATCCTCCAGGACACGCGCCCTAATCCTAGCCTCATGCATGCACAGTATGGGTGACATAGTCCCCTTTCTGAATGATAGCCTGCCAAGGACACAGCAATGTCAAGGCAGACCTGAGGGGTTTGCTGGCATGGTCTGTGAAACGGCTGAGGAAAACGTACATAAACAGTATGCTCGAGCCAGGCCCATAGAAATGAACCTGAGTGGGGCAGAGTTAAAGTTGGGGGGCAACATGGAGAGAAGCAGGGCCACAAGTGGACCTCACAGCACCATGGTGGAGTCAGGCTGCCACCATGACAAAGCCTCCTGACTCCAATATGGTGGAGCCCACTTGGAGTTCACTGGCAAGTGAGGCTGCGCCTGCGTTCCCTCCGGAAGGACTCTATCAAGTTTCCATCTCACCAGGGCCAAAGACAAGAGGCCTGACAAATATCCAACCCCGTAAACACTATGGGATACTGTCCTCAGTGATGCAATCACCCAGAGAGTGAGAACATAAAAAGCTGCCAATACCAGTCAGTACTCTGGGCAGGGGAGTTGCTAGGTCTGGAAAAGACCCGGGGCTAAACTGATGTCGGAACTGTTGAGACTGGGGGCTAGCTAGTCTTTTGGCTGTAGCTCCTGAGATTCTATCCGGGGCTACAACCAAAAGATCAGGGGCTATAGCCCCCTCAGCCCCTCCCTAGCAACGCCCCTGACTCTGGGAGTTGGGAGCCAGACCGCAAGGACTGTTGGGAGATGCAGAGAGAGGAGGCGGGAGGCAGATAAAGAGAGAGAACAGAAGCATGGTGGCGATAAGAGAGAGAGAGAACGAGTGGAGGTGGAAGTAAATAAGAGGGAAGCAGGGTGAGTGCAAAGGCAAGGATGAGAGGAACAGCGGGAAGGAGGAGGTGAGAGTCAGAGAAGTAGAAGCACCTGGGGAGGGAAGGAAAGCAGCAGGTGAAAAAAACGAGCACATTTCAGTGGGGAAAGAGCCAAATGAAGGAAGGCAAAGGGAAATGAGGAGATTGGGGGAAAGAACATCCCAGAGGACAACGTGATTCAGCTTCACCTCCCTTTACAACACTAACACACCAGAAATGGTGAACGTGTGATTTAAATAACAAAATACAAACATAAATAACTCAAAGATGAAACAATTGTAATTTGTAACAACAGAGGGCGCGATTGCACCATAATTTAAGCAATGCTAATGTTGCGAAGTAACTGAATTAGTTTACGAAGTTTATGAACAGATCTGTAGGATCACCGCATAAGGAAGCATTGCCTAGACAAGGATGTGCTTTTTTTTGTAAGGGCGCATCAAATCACAGTGAAAGTCTTGCGTGCGATAAACGTGTGTAACACACACACACCCACCCTCCCCTGCCCCCTGTTGGGTGAGGTGGCAGAAACCGAGGGGGAAAAAAACGTGTGTAAATTCTCTTGACATCCTTACTTTTCAAGCGGATAGACTGAGGAATGAATGGAGTTTCTTCTACATGACGGTCAGCGTGCATTTTTTTGTGATAAAAAGGCCTCAGTGACTTGACCTTTGCCACGACAATGGAGATAAATGGAACTGTAATCCTTTTACTCACCGTTGCGGAATGAGAAACATGGTACTTTGGTTATGGTCACGTATGACATTTCTTTATCAGCTGGAGTTTGTTTACTGAGCGGGGCACCCTGAGTGTGTTTTGCCAGAAATAATGCATAGCACGGAGCTAATGGGGTTGATTTATGGTTAATGCTCTGTTTAGACAGTGCCTGGGGGCACTGCTGGCACATTGACTTTGAGGTGCACAGAGTTTTGGAGTTGTTTTATAGTTGGAGCGGTAGATGTGAAATGAAGCATTTCAATTTAATTGTTAACATTTTCTTTCAGGATTAAATGCTTCGGTGTAACGAACGCATGGAATTATGCATTTTAAGTTGCAAGTTGTTTTACATGGTCATTTTGTATGTGGGAGGGCATTCATATTTAATTATGCAGTGGTAACTATTGCCTCGAGAATAGTGATGCATTTTAAGGTTTGAAGTCTATACCATATCATGGGTTTCGTGAAGTGAAATGAACTATTGGGGAAGTGAATGCAAGCCGGGGTGCAGTGTGTGCTGTAGTTGTAAGTGACTGATAAATCCATTTTAGGAACATGTGCACAGTTTTAAACAAAGACTGAACATGATTCATTTTGAGAAATGATTTAATGTGTTGGAGGAGTACAATTATGCAAAGGAGTTCCATATTGTATTTGTCCACAGTATTAGTTTTACATATTATGCAATTTTGAAGGGATTTTGTTAACATATGAAGAATATTCATTATGAGTTTATATGGGAATCAAAAATCATTTTTGATTTTTATTGTGTTTTGAGCCCCCAGCATGGTGACTGATCACCACCATGGCTGGTGGTGCAGCACATCCCTGTTTTAGGAAGTGTAGAGATTTTAAAATGCGCATTTGTGAGTAGTATGTATGTTGTGTGGACTGTAATTTGGAGTTTGCATTTTTGGAGTGCAAGTTTGAAGTTGTTGTGTGTTGTAGGGGTGTACACATGATGAAGTATATTTGTGTATTGTTGTGTACGTGTGTGTGGAGGTTGTAGAATTCATGTGTTTGAGTTTCATGTAATTTGTGGAGTGGCGCTCACATGCCGGCCGGGTGTCTTTGCCTGTATGTTGTAAAACCTTTTGTAGTAACATCAATTATTTGGGGGAATTAGGACACACTTGTAGTAGTGCACCAGTTGAGGTTAACCCTTCAGTAGGGTAGAGATGTAGATACCAGGGCACGGGGCCCATTTTTATTTGGTAGTATGGAGTTCTTATAGATGCAATTATGCATGGGAGTTTTGGGCAGGAGGCAAAGTTTTTATACTTACCTGAGTCAGCCTGGTTCCTGCTCCATGTCATTCCTGACTCAGATACATCACTTACCCTTACACTTTCTTCCCGATGCTTTGGTACTTTCAGTACATTCTCAGAACACAGCGTCAGAGCTCGCTTTATGGCAACATGTCTGGGAAGCTTTGGGGGTTCAACTTCATTTTCCAGAATGCAGATTCGTGGCTTCCTTCTTCTCCCAATGGGCCTCATGCTGAGTAAGGCAGGAATTCCAGAAAGTGGTAGTTTTAACTTTTACCTCACAATTAGCGACAAGCACCAGCGGTAATTCCTCTGGCACGGCCCCGCAGATTCCTTCAGCGGAATTACCCTCCAAAATAAAACTGTAAATACACAGTATTGCAATCTGAAATAATACCAAAGTACCAATAAAAACAAGTGGTGATTCCTCCAAAAACCTATTGCAGGTACCTCTAAGAGGTGTAGGTTAATGCACTCACGTGACGGGGCACCTAATAGGCTCTGAAAGGGTTTGTAACGGCAAACCCTTCCCCAAACACACTAGTGAACGCCATGCAGCCAGCAGCAGGAGCAACGATTGAGCTCCAGGACCTTCTGCTGTTCAGCGAGCTGCAGAGGCGCGCGGAGCAGCAGCATCCCAACCTGGCCAAAGAGGAGAAGTCATGTAAGGAGAGCCCCCATTGCCCCGGGTTAGGCCATTCAGTCAGTGCTGGCAGCTAATTACACAGTGCAGGGAGACTTGAAGCTGAATTACACATCCTGACGCAGGCAGAAAGAGAGAATAGAATCAACATAAGAACAGCCAACCCACCTCTATTGAAGCTGGTGACGGTGCAGCACTTTTCCGCCTCAGGCACTTTCCAGTAGAAGGGTGAGGCAAAGCAATCCGTGGAACAAAGCGTGGTCGAGGAAACAATCCGAAAGTCAAACCGAAGAACTAAGCGTCACGTAATCCAGGAGGAAAACAGCTGTGAAGCAACGCTCCTTGTTTCCGGAAGCCTTTAACCAATGTCAGAAGTCACGTGATACGTGACATGGAAGCGTTGCTGCGTGATGGAAAATCACGTGATCCGTGACGCGCGGGTCTCCATGGGCAGCGCAAGGCGCTATGACGAAACGGAATCCTCCTGTTCAGCTGCCAAGAACGGGAGGGGCGATAGACGCCAGGTCTGCCATGCTGCAATCTACCATGATGGGCGAGGGGATGCAAGGGAGTACGTGAGCCAGGGAGCGTGTGTGGGGTAGTGGGAGGGACGGAGGCCGAGGGCGGGGAAAGAGCACCTGTAGGGGATGCACTCGGTGCAGGAGACGTGACAGAGTCCCCCCTGAATGGCTCACGACCCCGTGGGCAGGCAGGGCAGTCCCTATGAAAACGAGCAACAAGAAGCGGGGCATGGACGTCACGGGAGGAAACCCAAGAGCGGTCCTCAGGACCATAACCCACCCAGTCCACGAGATACTGAAGGCGACCCCTGTGAAAGCGGGAACCCATGATAGCACTGACCTCGAAGACATTGGGGGAGGACACAGAGACAGGTGCTGGGTGGAGCACTGACACGGGTAGGAGCAAGGCAGGGTTTGTGTAGAGAGGTATGAAATACCGGGTGGATCCGCCAAGCAGGAGGAACAGCAAGGCGGAAAGCCACGGGGTTCAGGACTTTTGCGATTTTGTAGGGACCCACGAAACGAGGCAGCAACTTGCGACACCCAGGGATACGTAAGTGCCGGGTCGACAGCCACACCCGGTCACCCACGCGGTACTCAGGGGCCACTGACCGCCTCCGGTCTGCCTTCGTATTCATAACCGTCTGGGCCTCACAGAGATGGATAAGGGTCTGAGCATGGCAGCAGGGGTGGCAGAGGAGAGATCAGGGAGCGGGAGGGTGCGTGGATGTTGTCCATACATAGAATAGAAAGGGGAGAAACCAGTAGCTGAGTGTCGTGAGTTGTTATATGCGAATTCAGCGAGGTGGAGCAGATTGGACCTGGAGTCTTGGTACTGGAGGGTCAAACACTGCAGATACTGTTCCATGGCCTGATTCACTCTCTCGGTCTGCCCATCGCTTTCTGGGTGATAGGCTGAGGAGAAGCGAGCATCAATATCCAGGAGCTTGGTAAGGGCACGCCAGAAACAGGAAGTAAACTGTGACCCGCGATCCCATACGATGACCTGCGGAAGAGCAAAGAGACAAAAGACTGTCTTGAAGAATAAGCGGGCCAATGTCGGGGCTGAGGGTATGCCGGTACAGGGAATGAAGCGGGCCATCTTATTGTAGGAGTTCACGATAACCCAGATGGTGTCATAACCTTGTCTGCGTGGTAGGTCCGTGACAAGATCCATGGAGATAGTATGCCACGGTCTGGGGGGAATGGGCAGCGGCTGGAGTAAGCCCAGGGGACGTCCTCTACGTGACTTGCATTGGGCACATATCGAACAGGTGTTTACATAGTTCTCTATATCCCTTCTCATGGACGGCCACCAGCACCACCGGTGTAGCAGATCCAGGGTGCGTTGCTGCCCTGGATGACCATTTATGGCAGCATCGTGAGACCAGACAAGCGCCTGGTTGCGCACATCGCACGTGGGAAGGAACAGCTTGCCCTGGACAAACGGCAACCCCTCCCGAAGTACAATGTCCCATTCAGTGAGCGCATGTGGGTGTTGGGAGACCCATTGCCTAATGGCGGTAAGCATGGGCGGGGATGGTGTACATAAACAAATAACATGGCCCTTCCCCAACAACATGTCTGGGAACGAAGACAGTGGTTCCCCCCCGGGAGAGCGGGAAAGGGCATACGCCTTGCCGTGAACGAGACCTGGCCTGTGCTTAACCACAAAATCAAAGGCAGCAAAGAACAAGTGCCAACGCACTTGTCTACTATTCACGCACTTAAGAGAGGGCAGGTCCTGTAGGTTCTTGTGGTCCGTGTATACTACCGTCTGGTGTTTCGTCTCCATGAGGTGGTGTCGCCATGAGGGCGTCCTTGATGGCCAACAGCTCTTTCTCAGTCACTGTGTAGTGGGACTCGGCTACGGTGAACTTCCGTGAGTGGTATGCTACCGGATGCAAACTACCCGTGGCTGGACATGGCTGGGACAGTATGGCACCCAGAGCGAACGAGGAAGCGTCTGCCTCTAGTACAAACGGGAGGTACGGGTCAGGGTGCTGTAACACAGGGGCAGAAACAAACCTGGACTTAAGCGCTTCGAAGGCCTCCTGATGTACAGAGGACCAGACGAAGGGGACAAGAGGGCTGGTCAGCGCGGTCAGTGGAGATACAATGGAAGAGAAGCCGGCGATGAATCGCCGGTAAAAGTTAGCAAAGCCGAGAAAAGACTGGAGTTGTTTGAGGTTGACAGGGACTGGCCATTCTGTGACAGCACGGACCTTTGACTGATTCATGGATAACCCTCCAGGGGTGATGTGAAAACCCAGGAACTCTACCTCCCTCGTATGAAACAAGCATTTCTCGGGCTTGGGGAATAGGGCGTTCTTCTTGAGGCGTGAGAGGACCTCTCTGACATGAGCGATATGTTCTTTCAAGGAGGACGAATAGATCAATATGTCGTCCAAATAGACCACCACGTACGTATCCAGGATGTCAGAGAATACCTCGTTGATGAAACGTTGGAACGTTGCAGGGGCATTACAGAGCCCGAAGGGCATCACGGTGTACTCAAATAATCCCTGTCGGGAGCAAAATGCCGTTTTCCATTCGTCTCCATGCCGCATGCGGATTAGGTTGTATGCCCCTCTCAGGTCTAGCTTGGTAAAGAGGGACGCCTTCGTCAACCTGTCCAGTAGCATGGAGATGAGCGGAATGGGGTACCTGTTCTTTACGGTGATAGCATTTAACCGTCTATAGTCTAAGCATGGGCGCAGATCGCCTTCCTTTTTTGGCACGAAAAATATAGGACTGGCAGCTGGAGAACAGAAAGGGTGGATATGACCCAAACGCAAGGCTTGCTGGATATATTCCTTTAAGGCCCGTTCCTCAGACTGCGATAACGAGTAGATCCTACCGCTTGGTATGGGAGCATCCGGGAGAAGATCAATAGGACCGTCGTAGGGTCTGTGTGGAGGTAGACCCTCCGCTGTGACTTTGTCAAAAACCATATGATAGTCGTGGTAGTCCACGGGAATGCCTGCCATAACAACTCCCACGGTATGTGATGACGTGGTGTCGGGAACTATGTCCCTGATACTGGAGGAAGCCAAAGCGCTGAGGATCCTGGCGGGAGAGGAGAGTGACTCTGGTTCTGTTAGGCAGAAGTGCTGGCATTCCTCTGCCTCGAACGTTACTTGTCCCATTCCCCAATTAATCAAAGGGTTGTGGTGCCTTAACCAGGGGGTACCCAAAATGATACTGAACTGTGGCGTGGTGATGAGGTCAAATGACAGGTTCTCCTTATGGGTGCTCTGTATCACCCCTTCCAGAGGCGCAGTTTGGTGTTTGATCGGACCAGAGGCCAAGGATGTGCCATCGACTGCTTGCACTGGTTCCGGGTGTTCTTTTTGAATCAGGGGCAGATTGAGACGATGGGCTAATGCGATGTCTATGAAAGAACCCGTGGTCCCGGGGTCGATCACGATCTGAACAGCATGGACGATCTCCCTGGTAGGTTTCAAAAGGGCGTGAACCACAACCGGTCTGATAGGACCGAAGGCGGGTTCAGTGGGGGTCGTGGACGGGCTCGCCGGTGCCCCCTGTATCATGGGCGAGCCTTCTGAAAACCCAACGCCTTGTTCTTTGGTCGTCGGGGGCATTCCCTTACGTAGTGTCCATTTAGCCCGCAATAAAAACAGGCGTTGTCGGTTCTCCGACGTTCCTGTTCGGACTGTGTTATTGGGCTTCGAATCCCGCCTATTTGCATGGGTTCGGAACCGGCGGGAGAAGGGGCCGGGGTTGACTGGCCGGCGAACGTTGTTTCTGCCTTCCGTTCGGACCTCCGGGCGTCCACCTGTAGTGCAAGGTCTACAAGATCCGTGAACACAGAGCGAAGGGCAGGAACCACCGACAGGGCGTCCTTCATAGCGTTGCATAGACCTCGGTAGAACACGATCGCCTTCTTTTCCTCTGGCCAGGAAGTTTCAGCGGCGAGCTGATTGTACCGGGTGATGTACTCAATCAGTGTTTGCCTACCCTGTGAGAGATCTAGTAGTTCCAGGTCCCTTGACTGGGCCTTATAGCGGGTGTCGAACACTTTAGCCATCTCTGTTACGAGAAGCTCGAAGTCGTATAAAGCAGGGTGGTCGTTTTCTAGCAACGGGTTTGCCCAGCTAGCCGCTACTCCGGATAGATGAGACAAAAGAAAGGCGGCCTTTGTGACAGAGTCGGGGAAGGCCTGGGGTCTGCACAAGAAGTGAAGCTTACATTGGTTTATGAAGGTGCGGTATTTACGTGGGTCACCCTGGTAGCGTTCTGGGGCAGCAAGAGGGAAGGAGGTCTGGAGCAACACGGGAGTGGGGGCGGGGGCTGGAGCAGGGACAGGCTGGACTGGAGGGGCAGGGTCCACGAACTCGGTGTCTGCAGGTAGAGGATAACGTGTGCTCTGCAAGGTGTCTAGGCGATGGTGAATGGCGGTCGTGGCTGCGGCCATGTCGGTCCTAAGGGCCGCCACGGCCTGCATTAAAGCGTTCACTGGGTCCCCGGCGGAGGGATTCATACTCTGAACGGCCAAAAGGCTTCACAGTCTGTTATGGACTTGATGGTCGTGCAGAGTATGAATACCTCCGTCCCCACACAGACAACACCAGAAATACTGCCTGTGCGGTCCTTGAGGCCACAGGTGTGGTAGTCCGTCGGGCCTGGATTCAGGAACAGCCAGAAGAACCCCTTGAACGCTGTAAGGCAATGGATTATGAGGTTATGCACAGAGCAGGAAGAATAAACACAAGAACACAGGTAACTTGACACTGCTTACCTATGTGTACTGAAAGGTTGCCCAGAGACGTGAGGAAGGACTGGACCCCAGGGCAGGAGCTGGATGAGGTCAGGAGTATAGACAGGTAAACACCTAGCATGGGGCCTGAGGCCAAGTTCCAAGATAAAGAGACGTGATCCGTAGAGTATCCAGGGACGATACCGTGGTCAGGCAACAAGAGGACCAAAGTTCGAACAGTAGAAGGGTGAGACAGAGCAATCCGTGGAGCAAAGCGTAGTCAGGCAACAGGAGGTCCAAAGTTCGAACAGTAGAAGGGTGAGGCAGAGCAGTCCGTGGAGCAAAGCGTAGTCAGGCAACAGGAGGTCCAGAGTTCGAACAGTAGAAGGGTGAGGCAAAGCAATCCGTGGAACAAAGCGTGGTCGAGGAAACAATCTGAAAGTCAAACCGAAGAACTAAGCGTCACGTAATCCAGGAGGAAAACAGCTGTGAAGCAACGCTTCTTGTTTCCGGAAGCCTTTAACCAATGTCAGAAGTCACGTGATACGTGACACGGAAGCGTTGCTGCGTGATGGAAAATCACGTGATCCGTGACGCGCGGGTCTCCGTGGGCAGCGCAAGGCGCTATGACGAAACGGAATCCTCCAGTTCAGCTGCCAAGAACGGGAGGGGCGATAGACGCCAGGTCTGCCATGCTGCAATCTACCATGATGGGCGAGGGGTGCAAGGCAGTACGTAAGCCAGGGTGCGTGTGTGGGGTAGTGGAAGGGACGGAGGCCGAGGGCGGGGAAAGAGCACCTGTAGGGGATGCACTCGGTGCGGGAGACGTGACAGTGTCTCAGTTGCAAAACACCATTCGTCGGGACAGCTATTGGAAAGTGTAGCTCAGTCTGTCACAGCCTTGAGGTACGCCACTTACAGCTCTGACTGAGGAGACACTGCTCAGCTTCTTCTCAGCTCTGCTCAGGGCCTTACACACGATGCAGCTCCAGACTGAATGCTGCTCTGGGTGAAACGGGCACTAGATACAGGAGAACCACTTCTTTTGTTATTAGATTTGTGTGCATCTGTGTGCCTGCACGTGTGACAGGGGTGAAGAACAAGGTTTGTAGGAATTGTGGGGGCCTATAGAGCTATGCGAGGGGGTGCAGCAGGCTCTGTGTACGGGACAGTCTAACCCTAGATCCATTTCTGACAATACACAGGAAGGATAAGAACCTGCATTCTCCCTTAGTTAATAGTGTACATGGTGAGAGGGTTAGACGGAATCAGCCAACACTCCTCTACGCCTCCGCCCACTACCCCCAGCCTCCATTTTGTTCCTGCTCTTATGTGACAAGTATTACCCCCCCCTGCAGGGGATTGTGCGACTGTTGGAGGGGGAGGGGGATAGTTGCCAACCTACGCGGCACAGCTTGTAAGGGACTGTATATTTGCCCTGGGATTGTATATTCTGGAGCATTAATATTGCTCCCCTAATACCTGCCTCAGAAGAATGAGATATCACTGCACGCAGCCTGCCCCCCCTGAACATGAGGTTAATTACAATATCCTTCACATTTTCAACTTGCTACCACGCCAGAAAGCATCCCCCGGCACCCAGCCTGTGCATCAGTTGAATTACACAGTACACTTAAACCAGCATAAAGCATAATCTTGCCCCCATCTTGAGCATCACTGGTAGGTGTGCACTGGGAATGATGTGAACATCACTTCACTGGGAGGTGTGCATTGAGAATAAGGTGAGAAGGGGTGTAAGAAAAGCTGTCAGTGGCACACTAGCACTCGGGTGGGTTAATAGAGGTTGGTAGTGGTGAGTGTTTACACGTAAGCGAGGGGTGCATGGAGGTGGCTAATGGGGCATGGGTCAGGCATGGCATGTTACGCTTGGAGAGTGTAAATGAGGAACCTGTGCTAGGGCAGATGGCTGTGCATGAAGGCTAATAGGGTCTGGTAGCACTGAACTGCAATAGGATGTATAGATGTTGGTTAATGACTTGTACGTTGGAGTGCAATTAGGCTTTTAATGTAGGATTAATACCAGGGCAGTATAAGAGTTGGACTGCTTTGATAAACCGGGTCAGGGGGTGCGGGACTGACTAAGGGAAGCTGAAAATGGGCAGTGGGGGTTAAGAAGAATGGTGTAGAAAAAGCAAATGTCTATGATTGCCCAGTCCTAATAGCACTTAATTGTAGGCAATTGTATGTAGTAGCACTTCATGCCAGATTCTGACCGCTTCTAAGCGCTATAGTGAATAAAGTCTGATGGCGAGGCTCATAGAGGCTGTTAATGGTGCAGTTGTTAGGGGGGTTGAGGGTGTACAGATGCCCGTGATATGGTGGTGGCAGTCTCCCTGAATTCAATATGGACTCCTGGGTGGATTTGCAAGTTGGCTTCCTTTCCAATCCCCATTGAATGGAGAGAATTGCACAAATTCTGAGTGCAAAAAATTACAAACGGTCTCACTAATTTGAATTTTCTGCTGGAAATGTCCTGAAATGAATAGATTTACAGAGACTCAGTCTAAAAAATGATTTCAGAAAATAGTCTTCCTGAACTCAGAAAGTCTGCACAAGTGAGAAATCAGCCCATTTGTGATCCATAGCTCCAAAACTCCATAAAAACAATCTGCTTGAAAGCGTTGCAATGTAATTAGATTCCCTGATCATGGAGAATTCTCCCAGATCCCGACTTTAATCCCGAACTTCCCTAAAATTGATAGAATCAGGGTGACTTTGCAAAACAGCTCAGCAGTTAAGCCCTCTGTATGACTTACATTACACAATCCTTCACCTTAGTGCCATACTACCACAGCTTGCGACTGCACAGTGCCTAAGCATCAGTTGTGTTACATAGTTCACCTTTCTGACACATTAAAACTGCATTAAGCACAATAATGCACCCAACCTGAGCAGGAGTTGTATTACACACAAAATGTCACCGTCATACCAAATTATCACTGCATAAAGCAAAATAGTGTGCCCAGCCTGAGCATGAGGTTTATTGCATAATGTTCTGGCTGCATGCCACATTACCACAGAAAGCATAATATTGCAACTAGCCTGAGCATGAGTTGTGTTACAGATTTCCACAACATAAAGCATAAACCCATTTTGACAAATTTTATGCAACATTTCCATGTAGGATACTCCCAATCACCTCATAGAAGGGTTGGTCCGGGGCGCTGTGCTTGCTCATTTAGTGAAATTTGGGGCCACTTTGAAATAGAATTCCAGGGCCACTTTTGGTTCCCAGTCCAGCCCTGCGTGGTAATAGCGGCCATAATGTCCCATTGGGTCCGGTGCACGCAATGGCGATTTACCGCCCTCTCAACTCAGGATCTGGTGCTAATAGTGCCGGACCAAGTTGCGGTAACACAATTTGCATTGACGGTATCCCAGCTGATTTTCTGCTGGGATATCGCCAAGGTCCTGATAGAGCCCAAAAATGTGATCACCTCTTTCTTATAAAAGACATTTTTGCTGCTTCATCTTCAAAGAACTCTGTATAAATCCTACACAGGAATAATTATCTTGCATTGATTGTAACGTTAATAAATAGCTAGGATTCTAACTCCCATCCAGAAACATTGTATTACTCAACAAAGAAGTAATCAGTAGCGCCTTCTTTATAGTGTACAAGAAATGATAAAATGCTAAACGTTTTCAATCCTCCCCCCACATCGCATGCACTTTTCTGCAGTTTGTTTTGGCGTTTGACCACATTTCTGCACCTTCTTCTAAGGCAGAGGGCATTTAGACACATGCTCATTATTAGAGTCTGGAGTTCACACCAGCAGAAGGTTCTATTTATTGTGGGGTTCCTGGGTGGAGATGGGAAGGGGATCCCTTCCATTGCAGTTTTCTGGTTGGGTCACTTGGGGTTTCACAGTTACTTACTGTGAGAAATGTCATTAATTGACGTTGACAGAAGGAGGCATTTATGTTAATGTGACATCAGTGCACTGGGAATGTCCTCATTGTTCAAATGTGTGGATAGTGGTATGTTTCAAGTTGTCTGTGTGTTTGAGGGAATTATTTGGGTGGTTGTCTGCAGTATGGGTGCACTGAAAGCGTTTCCCTGTATTGTTGGAAGTGATGTAACTTACAATATTGGACCCAGTCTATCGAGTCCTTTATAAAACATGATATAATAACCAGGGAACCAGTGATTACATTGCAGGAAAAAATAGTGACACAATAAATAAAGGGGTTAAAATAATGAAATACAAAAATGAAGAAGGTAAAAAACTGTGCCAGGATGAAAAAATATTGAAATATTTCCAATTGTATAGTATTGCAGGTTTGGGTTTAAGTAGGAAAAAATAAACAAATAGACTTCAGTTAAAAAAAAGTATAAATGGGTGGCCGAAAAAGAGGAAAGACGGGTTGGGGGTGTCCACCAGTAAAGGATATTAGCAAGGCAAAAGTAGGTGGAAAGTAAAATGGTAAAAATAAAAAAAACATTTAAAAAGCACAAAACCAGGATTGTATTTCTTAAAAGGTCCACAAAATGTCAGTCACAGACTATAGAAACAATAGATATATACATCTGCATGTAGATAATATTGGCGATGTAACAGGTATGTCGTGATTTTTTTTAAAGTTATTAATGTTTCTTTATAAATGTATTTAGATATTTTGTCAGCAATAAAATCACAAATAACCATTAACTATCACACTGCAAGGGATAATTGTTTGCTTGAAGAACCCATCGGTGTTGATGGTATTACAAGACGTCAGCATTTCACTGTTGAAACACTGAAAACCTTGCTAGGTAGGCAACAATAAGCGAGGACTCAAGGTGGTGCATCGTAGGTCAGCCTTGAGCTTCAACCATGGATATATTTAACTGTAAGAGTAGTGGTGGGGTCATATAGAAGGGTGGTTTGATATAGCAAGTGGTGATTCTTAGGTATTTAAGCAATTAACTTGTTTTGCTGGTTCAATTTGATCTCACTAGTAAAATGCACTGAACTAAGGGACATAATGTAGCGGCCAAGCTCAAGCTTTCAAATAGACAGTAGTTGCACCACCCAACTGCATACATAGATATACATCTTTCCATTTTTATTTTTGATGGTTTAGGTTTTCCAGTTCAACTTGATCTTTTAACATTTGATGAACTTACGCAACTAGCAATGCTCCACTGCAAGTACTTTCTTCCTGATCAGCCATGCTCTTTGCATGTATTTAGATACTGCATATATGACACATTCGCTTTAACTCTGTTCACATGATGCCACTCCATCTGCTGTGTGTCGGATACCAGATTTTATCAGCAGAGGTTTTAAATAAGTGGTTCTCAAGTGCCTATACCTATGGCACAGAAATAGGGAATGTTCTACGTTTTCTATGTTCTCTGCACACATTGGACACATGTCAGAATCTTTCAAGTTCCCTGTATTCAATATATTTGCGGGGGGGTATCGTCCCTAAGCAGAATCTTACATACAGTGAGTGTGCAAACTGTGGGGTAATCAGATCTAGGTATTTCTTTTGCCCAATGACTGCCTCGATTGCCCATTATGCTGCCCAATGTCTAGAGACTGTGACGTCGGTTGACACGTGTTCCTCTCTGCGTGCCACGTGGGCCATTTTGATTTCTAATTTCATAATGCCATCCATGTCTGTGGCATTAGCCCATGTATCTTCCAAGTGATCGTCCTCCCTCCTGATTTAATATGTCCTGGGTGCACGCCCTATATTTCACCAGATACGGTGAAGCCCACAGCCGAGCCCAGTACTGTGTCAGTGTTAATGCCACGGTGTCTGCAATATATTCCAAGTTGATTTCAGTATGTAGCATTCTATTGGCGTGCTATTGGCATGCATTTCGGCAGGCTCAACAATTTGTTTTTTAAAGTTATTTCCACGATTGATAGCCTTACTGTCTTTGTATAGACTCAGATTTCGGCTGCATATTTTAAGGCCAAAGTCACTTGTGTCCTATAAACATTAAGTGCAGGCTCTATTGCACCATTTCCGTGGGTATAAACGAATTTAATGACTGCATTGCTAGTCCTCTCTAGTGTAAGTGTGGATTTTTCGTGCTGTTTCAGCAAGCTACCATTCCCATGAATCGGATTCCCAAGTATTCATAGCTGGTGACCTGTTGAATGGCGCTGCCGTCTAATGTTAAGTTTAGTTTCAATGGCTTCTTGTATGATGGGTAAAATGCAAGTGTTTTAGTTCTGTTAAAGTTAATTGCCAGACCATTCTTCTTGCAGCCCTCGTTAAACCTTCCTAACTGCTTTTTTAGCCCTGCTGTGTTTAGTGAAATTAAAACTGCGTCACCTGTGAATAAAAGTAATGGAAATGTATCACAGGCCAGTGTTGGAGTGTCTGACGGTGTAGTGGTAAGCATGTCAATCACACTATTTATAACAATACCAAACAGCATTGGAGCAAGACACACCCTTGTCTCACGCCTCTTTGTAGCTGGAACAGTAGTGTTGTTTCACCATTTGGGTTCCATCGCAATGTTGCTGTGTTGGTCGTGTGAAGTCTTAGCATCGTGTTGAACAGTTGCATTCCGTTAGTGCTTCCCATAGTTTATTCCTAGGCACCCCATCAAACGCCAATTTTAAGTCAACGAAGATAGTATACAAACACAGTCTCTTGAATGTTACATATTTTTGCATTAGGAAGAAGAGTCGTAATGCCTGGTCAACTGGAATGCCTGGCAGAGACCCGGCTGAAAACCAGCTCGGAGGTGTCTGATTACTGGTTTTTCATCCACCCAGTTTAACAGATGTATCAATACAGACCGTGCAAATACATATGTGCTAGCTTCCATCTTTGGGGAAAATCTATTTATTTTCAAACTAAACACTGAGATCCAGCCATTGCGCATAGCTGTAGGTCCTTACTCTCTCAAGGGTTCCATGTTTTAAAATCGTGGCAAAAATGCCGTGGTTTATTGCGCCACAATCATGTAAAGGATGCAGGGGACACCCCCGCAACCCCTGGACCCATTATACCATTTAAGGGGAGCAGGGGACACTCACGCAACCCCCGCTCCCCTTATATGGTATAATGGGGTACACCTTTACCGGGTCAAACCACAGCATTTTTGCTGCAATTTTTACCAGTGACATTTTTGCTGCAATTTTATTACCTGATACCCTCTCAAGTTGTCATATGCCTGATCCTTCTGGAGGAAAATCCACCCATGTTCCTCTACCTCTGTAGGAGGCTGGACTTGCTGGTTCTGCTTGGACTGGCACAGAGAAATAACACTTTTTTTATTAAATGTTCTATGAACACACTGTCATCTGTCCAGTCTTAGTCCCCAGACTTTTTAGGAGCCAGAGTCCCTCCAGAGGCTTTGGCTGGGCAAATCCCTTAGATGTCACTCTCTTGGGCAGCCCTCCCGTGAACCTGAGGTCTATGAGGCAGCCCTTCCGCCTTTCGCACAGAGGAGGCGTGGCCATGTCACAACGAGGAGTCTCTGTCATGGGATTGACACGGGCCCTTAACATTTGTTTAAGGGTTCTTTCCTCTTATTTCAACAACTATTTCCCACAAAAAGCCACCCCTTTTCTCTGGGCTCATATCTCTTCTTCTTTCCTGCCTGACCAGGACACCTCCTACGTTTGGGTCACTCAGCCCACTTTCACGAACAGGCCTTCAGAACAGGCTGCTGCTGAGGAAATGACAGGTCTTAATCTGCTGCAGAACCCGGGTGGACAAAGTTAACCGTTTACCTATTGCTTCAATTGCGAGCAGGTCACATGTAATTCACATATCTCTGACACATGTGCACCTCTATCCTCTAACTGATAAAGGGGGGGGGCTGCATGTGTCAGCCTCACAACACATGTATCACCAAAGCTATGTACATTATGGGCGGATGGGCAACTTGATGCTGCAAGTTTAGTGCAAGCTACTCACTAGGGTGACTCTTGTACTCCTATTCTTCCTTCCGCAAGACTCTAAGACCAGAGAATGTTTCTCCAGTAGCATTAAATACCCTGAAAGAAAAGCTAAGGTATGCCCCGCAAACATGCACTGATCTGCCCTCTACATGGACCCTACCCGCGCACACTTTCTGCACCCCCCAGCTTTCTTTCACAGTCATGTTCCTCTTTGCCAGGGCCCTGCACCGTTTTGTATTATAACAGGAGAGGGGTTAAAATGGCAATTAATCTGCTGGAAGAGGGACCAGGGCTAGAAGGGTAATATTATCCCCACCAATAATATTGCCATATATATGGTCATGGGGTAAAGCCATAGGCAATATTATTAGTGGGGATAATTTATGGGGTAAATGGGAGCGGCGGGAGCTTTAAAAAAATATGGCAGTTGCGGGGGTGTCCCTCACAGGTTACATGGGTTAATATCGCAGCGAAAAATCTGCGCCATTCTTGTATGGCGATATTTTTGCAGCGATATTTTCACATGGAAACGGCTAGAAGTACAGTAGTGTCTATGGGGAGTAACGTATTCTAAGTACTACATGATTATCCAGCTTCCGCCAGACTTGTGGGAAGCATTTTCTTTAAATCAATGGAAACAAGAGGCAAATCCTGTCTTGCAAATTTAACCAAAGAGGTTCCCAATGGTCATCTGGCCAAGCTGTGCACGAGCCCTCGAGTTCAAATCCGATGTGGAGCTTTTGAAGAACACATGTAGAGAAGGGCACGTCACTGCCTTGCATGTGCAATTCAGAGACAGTTGGCGCTGGAACATCGGAGTTGGCGCTGGAGCATCGCAGATGTCGCCTTTGCCCTACGGCCAGTGAGAGGTGTAAGGATGGCCACTTAGTGGCGTTCCAGGATGCAGGAGATCATCTAGCGAGCAATGGATGTGTGCGCTGCTGCTCTGCTATTGGAGTATTCCCGCCCAAATTACAAAAAGCCCCTTTGAAGCATGAAAAACCAGTTAAAATTCAATGTTCTCCTCGGGTCAGGTACACTCTGTCGAAAACACGCTACGTGGCAGGTGATGTATAAGGAAAGTTGGACAACCCATTTCTCCATTCAACGGTTTTGGCTCACCTATATGCATCAACTAGCCATTTGACAAGCACGCCAAAATGTGCCCATGCGCTGAAACCATGCCATTTTATGGCTAGGTAGTACCATTATGGCATTGCCTGGTGAAGGCCTCTCCCATGCCTAAACAAAAGCTGCATCGGTTGGCTTTGCCAATACCTGTTCACTTCTATTGCGGGATACTTTTGCATTGTTTACTGTTTGTCTCAGACCAAGGAGTATCACTTTTCTTTCCATCCTCCTGCTCCGAGAGAAGGGCCATTACACTCTCATAAGGCGTTCATGAAATGAAATGCCTGCAGGTGTACACATGCCAGGTAAACAGATTTCCTGAATACTGTACGCCATTTGCAATCTTTATAGAGGCTTTAATCAGATCAGCTTTCAGGCGGCTACTAATCTCCACCCAGTGCCTGATCATCGGTGCATGGAGTTATTGTTCAATGAAACCATAAGAGTCTATTTGCTCTGTGGTTTGTTCTCTAATGAAATGTGCTTTCTGTAACAGGGCCAAACAGAACATGAGATCTCGTCATAGCTACATGTATTATATCCTCCCTGCTTCACCCTGAAAGCTATTTATTTAATTGTTCACAAACCTATCAACCGGCTGGGAGAGGTGTTTACAGAGCTGGAACAAGTGTATCAGTCGCCCCAGGTGAAGTACCATTTTGGCACCAACAGCCCTGCTCCTTCACAGAGTTTGAAGTCTGTCCAATCAGTTGCCACCTGCTGCCCACTTGCTGTTGACCCCCTATGTGGCTGCCTTTTTGCCTTAGCATAGAACCAGCTTCCAGTGTTTGTAAAGATTTAATCAACACAAGATGAAGATATTGCTTCACAAAGAATGTTGTGGCTGCAGATGCATCTGTGGAGTGAAAAATGTCCACATTATAGCTGATGCAATTGCTTCTCAATCACAACAGTGAATCAGGTGTCACAGATGGCCTCATGAACACACCGGCTCCTCGAACACAGTGCAAGGGTTTTATTGAAGAATACAAAAAGGGGATCACTAATGGCCATCTCGTTCTCTCATGTCTTCCCTGGGTGTTTCTCTCCCTAGCGCAGGCGTCCCTCAACCCCAGGGTGTTGCATAGAGATTGCTACCCTCAACTGTCTACTGTGGCAAGTCAGATATAGGAGACAGACACGAAGACATGTTTCCACCACTTCAACTTTAGAAAAGGAAACCAATGCCTATGATACCCCTAGTTCTAGTGATGGTGGTTAACTGTTCTAAAACATAACAAAAATGGTGCTGCTCAGGGTGACTTTGAAAGAAAACATGGGTCCTCTGTTCTAAACCTAATATGTTCGATTGCCTGCCCTACCACTATCAACAAAGGAACACACAGTGGTCTATGGAAGTATTCTTCTCTCCTCTTGGCATTGGATGGCTGGAACTTGACCCCCCACCCATTTGTACTTTCCGTTATTTGCCCTTCTTGGTTCAGGTCTCGGCCTGTAGACACAGATCATAAACCAGTTTGGTGTTTCTCACGACACCCTGTAGAAGGCGACTCCTGACCCCCTCAGCAAGATCCTACTAAGCTCGTAAGGTTTGGTCTCAATTGCAAAATGTGTTCTTGTAATTCAGTCACTTGGATATTGAACCTCCGGGATCTCTCTTGCTCCTCCCTCGAGGATATCTCATCACTCTTTCTTGTCTCTCTGTTAGCCCTGTATGGGCTATCCAGCCTAACTAATCATAGGCCTAGTACAATGCTGTCGCCCCCTCCAGGGGGCCTGGCTCTCTCTTTGTCCCTCCCAGACTATTTGGCATCGCTGGCTGTGTGGGGATTATAATGCTCTCACGCCCTCTAGGGGTCCTGTTTTATTAGCCCCACATGGGCTATTCGGTCTCTTTGGCCGTGCGTTTGAGCCATTGTTTTCACCCAGTGCAGGGGTCCTGTGTCTCTCAGTCTCTCGTGGGCTATTCGGCCTCTTTGGCTGTGTGTTTGCTGCAATTTTGACAACCCCTCCAGGGGTCCTCTGTCTCTCAGCCTCTCGTGGGCTCTTTGGCCTCAATGGCTGTGTTCTCACTCTCTCGTGGAGGTGCGCCACCCTCCTTCCCTTTCTCCGTATCTGCCACTTACATGAATGTTGGCGTTGCTGCTCATTGAAAGAGATGGTGGCTCTGAGGGCTGTGGAGCCATGTCTTTGAAGTCGTCGGCTCTCTTGCAACAAATCCCCATCTCTGGTGTATTGGCTCTGGAGCGTGGGTACGTTGAATCTCTGTTGGTTTGGTCGCCCCCTTGAGGGGACCTCAGGTCGTTGGGCGCTCTGCCCCCCTGGTTTCAGCACAGTTCTGCGGGCTCCCGGATTGTTTCGCCAACCACGCATCTGATGTGGTCCTGCCTCCAGGATTGACCCGCCCAGCATAACAGCGCTTCCACTGTCCATGGGCTGGCTTAAGATCATTCCTCTCCGTGGGTACGATTGTGCATCTTTTAGGTTCTCCTGAAAAACAAGAGAGGAAACAGGAATGGTTCTGCACCTCCTGTACAGAGGCTAACAGAGTGGGGTCAGCAGTAAAACCATTCCCAGTTACAGTGCCCTTTACATTATAACATGTTTACATTCTCATGTAGCCCATAAATAATAGAGTTGCTATCACAAGGGAAGATGCAATCATACCCTTATCCTCCTTATTGATATTGATATTTTATTTCTATCGCGCTCGTACACAAGTGTTTCAGAGCGCGACAAGGCAAGGGAGGGGAACAGGGGAGAACAAAACAGCGATCTTACTAGGTCCAGTGACATTGAGAACGCGCAAGTGCATGGGAGAGGGGGAGGGAAAAGTGCATGGAAAAGTGCATGGAAGAGGGGAGAAGTGGAAAGTGCGAAGCAGAGGGGAAACAGATAAATAATAACCAATAAATAAATAATAAAGGCATAAAACATTGGTAGTGCAGCCAGCAATCTGCAAGTGGTAGGTTTAAGGTAGCAGACAGGGTAGGTCTGATAAGTGCAGGAAGAAAAAAGGGGGGGGCTGTATGGGTACAGATACAGACCCCAGTGCAAGGGGTGGCCCGGAGGCAGTGCGGGAGGGTGGCAGGGTGAGCCACCTTGTCCCCTAAGGGTGGTCACTCCCATTGGGAGTCTGCTTGCCCTGTTCCCTAGGGAGTTTCTAAAGCAGCGGACTCGCCTCCTAGTTCCGAAAGGGGCAGCTCCCTCTTGAGAAGAAGGGACACATTCCTTGGATTCGTCACACTACCAACTGACTGGCTGTCTGGTCGTGATGGCATGAATGAAACACCCTTCCTCTCTGTCTCCCTCTGGGAGCAATCTAGGTGAATCAAAACCTAGGTCCTCAAAAATAACATGATAAGAGGTGCCTTCCAGACACTCAGGTCTCCTTTGGTCCTTGACTTGCACACTCGTATACAGCTCACCCTGATGTTCTATTCTTCCTTTCCCTTCCTGTTACTCTCTTCCCTTTTTTCCTCCCACCATCATTCATCTCTCCCCTTCTCATGCTTCCCTTCTGTCCCTCCAATGCTGTCTCTCTACTCCTACTCTCCTTTCCTCTCTACGC
Organism: Ambystoma mexicanum; assembly: GCF_040938575.1. NCBI lineage: Eukaryota > Metazoa > Chordata > Amphibia > Caudata > Ambystomatidae > Ambystoma > Ambystoma mexicanum. Next base: position 843,797,184 of record NC_090941.1, on the reverse strand, counting down.
CTACTCTCCCCACTCCACACTCCTACTACACTCCACTTCCCCACACCTTCTCCTACTCACCCTCGTTTCCCTCACCCAGTCACCTTCCCATTCTCTCTCATCCACCTCCTACTCTCTTTCTGAAAGTCTCACTCACTCACCTTGCATGTGCACTCAGACCTGAATACCCTATACCCTGTTCTCCCACAAACCAAACCCACACCTTGCACATGCCTTCACAATCCACCTTCATGCTCCTCAGCACCATTCATCCTCTGCTTGGTCTTTTGGTCCTCTTTCTCCTCCCTTGAGCTCACCGAACAACCCACACCGTCCTGTTTTCTGTGCCCCTTTTGATCGTCTCTCCCTTTACCCTTCATTGGTTTTCTCCTTCTTCTGGTTCCCTGGGCCAACCACTGGCTTCTCTCACCCCAGGAGCTGGGTTACAGGTGCACAATTGCATATAACCACTCTTAAGCCCCACCCCCTTTTCTTATGCAGGTCAGCTGGCATTTGGAAATGGCGGCCCGCAAAAAGTACAGTTACTTCCAGTGTTCATGTCATGTTCAGACTTAGAGTCAAGTTGCTGCTTTGATACACGGACCGTGCTGTGGTCTCCTGGAAGTGAGAACATGATTGAAGTCCATGCCGGATAGAGCATCTAAATTGCTGGTTTGTCACACAGACCATTCAGTGATTGTGCTGAAGGTAACGTTAGGGCAGCAGTCCTGCTCGTGGATTGTTTCTAGATTGCTGGTTGGATGTGAGGGTAGCGCGGCAGCTCTGCAGTTCCCCGCCAGCGCTGTCTCTGTTGGGCTGCTCGCCCTCCACTGGCAGGCCTACTGGTCGATGTAGTGCTTTGGGACATACAGAAAGAAATTGGACAGCATTATGCAAAAAGTATTGGCGAGAACAGGTGATGCTTGATTCACATAGTCAGGGAAAGGTAGAACGGACAGAGTGGAGCCCTCCCCACTCCCATAATCTCAACTTTGGGGCAGGACTTGCTCTGGTTAAATCCCTGGTAGGCCTCCCATTCCCGGTTGAAAGTGGTCTCCATCCCCTCTTGTCAGGGTCGGGTCAATGACCCTGTCACACAGCTCATTTGCAACCGTGGACATAGAAATATGTATATGGAATGTGAGCTCGTGCACATATGAGACGTTATTGGGCAGAAGAGTTCTACCTCCATTAGCACCCACTTTCCACATGCGGAAGGGGTGTGTTTGTAAGAGTGGTAATGGCTTGGAAATGCATATAAGGAACACATCCACAAACGGAAGTGGAGCGCCCCGAATTCCAATAAAATAACAAGGCACTTACTCCTGTTGCAACTTATCCCTGTATGAACGTGGTCCAAGTCACTTGGGCAAATCGCCAGGAACAAATGTCACTTTTTACAACACTATTACCCAAATGCTTTTCAGTTTGCACCATCCCATGTCCATTTGAACTTCTGGGGTCTTGCGCCTGGTGGATCAGGCCCATTTGCTCATGCAATGGGTGGTAGGATATATTGTGTCTGGCGCATTTGGGATTCTTTGTGAATCAGCATGCACATGCAGTTTGAATGTGGTGGCAGGTGCACATTGTCCTAGCTCCATTTTGCTTGTACAAATGGATTCCTTTGTGTGTCTGGCCCATTACTTTTCGCATGTGTCTCAAACTGAGAAAGGATTGATGTACTTGGCCCAATCAGGCAATTGGAATTAGATTCCAATTACAGCTCACTTAATGTTCGATTACAGTTCTATCTCCGTCGTTTCAGTAAATTTCTATGCATGATATTATGTATGCTTCTTAATACAAATCTATGAGCTAGACAGAGAAAGTATGCTTTATGTAGATTCAGGTTGTGTTACGTGGTATTTGTAAAGTGCTAAAATGGTATGGGCGTGGCCTCCTAGCACAGAGAACATCAGGGCCAGATTACAGAAACTTAGCAGTAGGGCAAAGTTTGCACCTGGGCAAAACACTCTTCTTTCAATGCTTTTTTGCACAACGGCATAGTTTGCCCTAGTGCTAGTACGGAATCATATTAGCACTAGGGCAAAGTTTGCGCTGGTGCAAAAATTAATTGAAAGTATTTTTTTGCACTGGGCCAGTTTTAGCCCTAGTGCTAATACTATGCAAATTGCACATGCCATGGTGCATAGGTTTTCTAATGTGGCCTGTGAAGAGCTGGGAATGAAATGCGGACTCGGAAAGCTCATAGTTTTAGCTATAAACATATTCCAAATAAAAGAGGGTTGGAAAATGCCTTGCTGTCCCTGTTCTAAGACGTGTTTCCCTACCTCAACCAAAACTAAGGGTATGTCCTATGTCAAGATGTCCAAAGCAAAAGCATCCTGTGTCTGAAATCCTATCCTAGCTCTCACATTCTAAAAGTAACTCTAAGGAGTTGGGCTTGAAAGTGCACGAATGTTCAATCTCAAAAGAAAGATTTAACTCCAGCACAAAGGTTCCCAATGGATAAAGTTCACAGTCCCAGAGGAGGGCTCCCTTCCCCTGGTTTTCTCTTTGTTATACTTTAAACTCTTAAGGATGTGAGTCTTTCTTGGACTTTTCTGGTCAATAAAAAAAAAACCTGTATGCAAATCAACTTGGATGCAAGTCCCAACTTTATAGGATACCAGGTATACGCCCCTACCAGGTTTATATCCTGTGATGATTTGCTGTCTGGGGATGCTGCTGGGAACTGTACCCAGAGAGAATGCTGTTGAAAACTACAGATAAGTTAGTCAGGACATGAAAGGCTGACATAGGAAGGGGGGTGGAGCTTATCACTACCTTGGAGACACTTCCTGTTTATTGTCTCACCTACACTCAGGTTCTTTTTTCTAACGAGAGTTATGGGATCCTGTTTTTGTTGTTGCTAGGATACAGCACAGAGGGAAGACGAGGAAAACAGCCGTTACGAGTGGGCGTACTAGGCTGAAGCCCTTCGTAACAGTGATTATGTTAATAAAAGTTGCGCTGTTGCGCTGTCTGAGAGATCTGTTCCAAGCCGTAAGAAGTTAAGGAAGTTTATTCGTTTGTTCGTTGCGTGGAGAGAAGAAGCCGTGGGTGGAGCTGATAGAGTAGTGCGAACTCTTTCCGGAATCTGACAGCTGTTCGTTCAAGAGAGGGACGTAGTAACGCTTCTTCCAGCTAAGAGGAAGAGAAGCGTTGTGAGAGGTCTCCGACGCGCAGAGGCTCATCAAAATGCAGGAATCGCAAACGCTGACTGAGAGAAGGAGGAGCCAAGAGTCGAGCCTCTGAAAAGACTGGAGGTTGGGCTTATCAGCGGTAACCGACTACGTACGCTGACAGCCTCGCCTCAGCTGATTGTCACACAGCCGTGAGCACCCAAGAGAAACGAGAAGGGAGGAGCCAGCAGAAAAATATAAAGATAATGAATTCTGTGTGGAGAGAAAACGGTGTTGGAGATGAACATAGGAACTTTGGAGAATCCACACCCAAGATTGCCCAGCAGCTAAATCCGAAGCCTAGTAAAAATCCCATACTCACAGAAGCAATGAAAACACATTGAACACACGTTCTATTAGAGACTGGGGTTTTGGCCAAGATAAAGGGAAGAACAACAAACTCTCGACCAGTCGGCCACTCTGAGAGTTTGTAATTCCTGACAATCTGTTTAACCCTCTATATTAGCACAAGAGGCCTCACGGAAGAAGAGGAGACTTTACAGATTACACAAGCTGGATACCAAAATAGGCCTGCAGGGCGAACTATACAGTGGAAGGGGAAAAGACCACAGATGAAGCACTAAGCTCTTGTACATTTGAAAATACCTTCCCAAGGAACTAATACCATAAAAACTCTACAGAACCTGAAGAGATCTTCACTCCAAATATCCTTTTTTTTGCAAAAACTAAAGTTAGTCTTTTAAAATAAAGTTGTCGGCTTCCAAGATTCCTGTGTGTGCTAACTCTTATTCCCACAAGAGGTGACATTTTGGTGGCAGTGGTGGGATAGGAGTGAACACCATGGTGGACTTAATTAGAACATTGAGTGAAGGGCAACACCTTCTGCAACAGGCGTTACAACTATAAAGCCAACAGGCTCAAGCGGATCGGCAGGCTTACCAACAGGCCCTGCAAGTACAACAAGCCCCACTGTTAGAAGCTACCAATTTGCGGAACCACCCACTGGTACCAACTTCTGTGCTGCAGAAATATGCTTCAGGCGAGGACCCTGCACATTTTTTTGCTAATTTTGAGAGAGTTGCTAGGAATGCTCAATGGCCTCCAGAAAGGTGGTGCCACTACATCACCCCTTTTATGACGGGGTAAATGCAGAGCGCCTATCAAGCCGCTAACCCTACCGGGGAGACGAGTTACAGTGATATGAAGAGGGTTGTGCTCGAAAGACTGGGGCACGATGAAGAAGCATATAGGCTAAAGTTCTGGGAAATGAAACTACACTCTGATGAAACACCACGTCAACTTTACTATCGTGTAAAGGAAATGGGTGATAAGTGGCTTCAAACTGTTACAGCCAGTATGCAGGAGATGGCGGAGAAGATTATACTGGAACAATTCTTAGAATCACTTCCATTACCCATCTAACGCTGGGTTAGGCAACATCACCAACCCACATTGATGAAAGCATTTAATATAGCCTCGGCACATCAGAAAGCTGGGCAAAGCCGTTTATTAAACTACACTGCTATCCCAAGAACTGCCACTGGTTCATCTTCAAGCACAGGAAGACCCATAAACAACCCAAGGTGGCCAAACTCTATGGTCAGGAAAATAGACTGGGAAAATACCAGAGCTTGGCCCAGTAGTGAAGGCCCAGCTACCACTAGACCGCCAGCTATGTCCACGAGAGGGCCACAATGTTTTGAATGTGGTGAATGGGGACACCTGGCGAGATTATGTCCTAAGAAGAGCAAGCCTGAACCCATGGACGTAGGAACATTCGAAGTCCCAAGAGAAGGGGGATACCAAGACTGCGACCAGATAGTGAAGTCCCCGTACCTGTATACCTGTGAGGCGGAGGTCGACGGCAAACCCACCAGGGCCATGATTGACTCCGGAAGCCTACAGACGGCGGTAAACCACAGATCTGGTAGGTGGAACGGTTGACCCTAACAAAGACATACCCATTAGGTGTGTGCATGGGGATGTAAGAAGTTATCCCACGAAAGAGATTCGGATAAAAGTAGCTGGGGAACAAATTGGGATAAGAGCCGCAGTGTTACCGGTCTTACTGGAACCATTATTTGTGGGTTCTGGTGTCCCCGATTTTTCCAAACTGATAAAAACTGTGGAGAAGAGCTGGTTAGAAAGTGCCCCATTTCCTGACCAAGAAATAAGAAGTCCACCTAACAGGGAACGAAAGAGTAGAGCCGATAAGAGGAAGTTGAAACAAGAATGGGGAGAACTAAATATTTTACCAATCGCTGTTGACTGGAAATTAGATGAGGATGGAGACAGTTTTAGAATAGCACAGGAGCTGGATCCGCTCCTTCAAAATGCCAGAACGGCTGCTAAAGAGAATACGGTGAAAGACGGAACACACTTGGCTCAAGAAAAGGGTTCATACTATCAGTTCACGAAAGAACCCAGAGACAATCCTATCAGGCAGTTATTGGTACCCAGTAAATACTACAAGGCCGTACTAGAAGTAGCCCATCTGCAACTTGGAGAAGGACATTTGGGGACTGAAAAAACAAGTACATTTTTTTTAGCAAGGTTTTATTGGCCTGCCATATATGCACAGGTGGCCAGGTTTTGCAGAGGGTGCGAAGAGTGTAAAAGAAAGTATAGGGCAAATGTCTCAAAGGCCCCCTTACAGCCAATGCCCCTGGTGCTAGAGCCGTTCAATCGTATTGGGGTAGATATTGTGGGACCATTGGACCCTTCCAGTTGAGGTCATAAGTATATATTGCTAATAGTAGATTATGCCACTCGATATCCCGAGGTATTCCCTTTGAAAACAACTAATACCCAACAAATGTGTGATGCATTGATTCCTTTTATGAGTTCCTAAAGAAATTGTAACAGATCGTGGAACGAACTTCATGGCCAACATTATGAAACAAGTCTGTGACACTTTAAAAATGGACAATTTGAAAACAGCGGTTTATCACCCCCAAACCGATGGTCTTGTGGAAAGGTATAACCAGACCATTAAACAAATGTTAAGGAAGACCACTTCTCCGGATGAGAGAAATTGGGATAGGATAATGCCTTGGATATTGTTGACTTTGCGTAACACACCTCAGTCCTCAACAGGGTTTTCCCTCTTTGAACTCCTCTTCAGTAGACCGGCTCGTACTTTGTTGGATGTATTAAAAGAAAACTGGAAGGAGCAACCTTCGCAAGAGATTTCTCTTATGGAATATGCATGTCAATTGAGAGAGAGGGTCGAGAGATTGCAGTCCATCGCCAAGGAAAATCTACGTCAAGCTCAAGTGAGACAGGAACTATATTATAATCAAAATAGTAGACTACGAAGCTTCAAGGGCGGAGACCAGGTGTTAGTACTTTTACCATCGTCAGAGAATAAGATGCTGGCCGCATGGAAACGTCCTTATATAGTGGAGGAAGTATTGGATCCGGTTAACTATAGAATACGTCAACCAGAGAAAAAAATCCCTTTACAGACCTATCATGTAAATCTCTTAAAGAAGTGGGTGAAACCTGTTGGGACAATAGCTATGATTAATACTATCGAAATCCAAGCTGAACTTTTCCCGCAATCTAAGAAATCTTATGGAAAGGAAGTCCTGAATATAAGTCCAAGCATATCTGCTTCACAAAGGCTTGAGCTGGATAACTTGGTGGATAAATACATGAAGATATTTTCCTCCATTCCAGGGAGGACCAGCCTGGCTTTTCACCGTATTACGACGCCACCTGGAGTTAGCATTAGACTACGCCCTTACAGGATTCCTGAAACCAAGATTCAAGCAATCAATCAAGAGGTTAAGGAAATGCTTGATCTGGGAGTAAGAGAACCTTCACACAGTGATTGGTGTTCCCCAGTGATTCTAGTTCCAAAACCGGATGGGTCTAACCATTTTTGCATGGACTTCAGGAGGTTGAATGAAGTTTCCAAGTTTGATGCCAATCCTATGCCAAGGATAGAGGACCTTTTGAATAATCTCGGGAAGGCCCAGTTCTTGACTACCATAGACTTAACAAAAGGATATTGGCAGATGCATCTACAGCCGGCTGATAAAGAAAAAAGAGAGTTTGCCACTCCCACAGGGTTATACCAGTTTACTGTCCTACCTTTTTGCCTACATGGGGCCCCAGTGACTTTCCAAAGACTGATGAATCATCTAATCAAGGGTGATGAGAAATATATGGGTGCTTACTTGGACAATATCATTGTATTCAGTCAGTCTTGGGATGATCATCTGGCTCACTTAGAAGCTGTGTTCAAATCACTACTACAAGCAGGACATCACATTAATCCAAAGAAGATGTTTTTAGCATATGCTCATACGAAATATCTAGGGTATTATGTAGGGCAAGGAGAAATCAGGCCTCAGGAGGAAAAATTGTCAGCCATTTGATGATTACAATTTCCAAGGAATGCTAGACAAGTCCGAGCATTCCTAGGCTTTATAGGTTATTATAGAAGATTCATTCTCTATTTTTCAATGTTGGCCACTCCTTTGACAGAACTCCTAAAGAAGGCTGCTCCTTCAAGAAAAGAATGGCAAAATAATAAATAATAATTTAGCATTTATATAGCGCTACGAACCCTCAGGTATCTGAGCGCTGCTTATTATTACCCACGGTGTGTGGTGCTCATTTATTGACCTCGGAAGGATGAATGGCTGAGTTTGGCCCTGCCGGGATTCGAACCTGCCGGATGTCAAAGCGAGCGCTCTACTCGCTGTGCCACTTGACCGGCTAAAATGAAATAACCGAGAAATCTTTCAATTCCCTGAAAAACGCATTGACGGAAAAAGCAGTCTTACACTCTCCTGATTATGAAGCCCCTTTTTCCTGCACACCGATGCCTCAGGAACCAGTCTGGGAGTGGTATTGTTTCAAAATCAAGGGGACAAGGAGCGACCTATAATGTTTATAAGTAGAAAACTACTTCCACATGAACTGCAATACGCCACGATTGAAAAGGAGTGCCTGGCAGTCAAATGGGCTATTGAGTCACTGAAATATTACTTGTTGGGGAGAAATTCTACCCTTATAATGGATCATGCCCCTTTAGTATAGCTGGCATGAAACAAAGACACTAATCCAAGAGTATTGAGATGGTTCCTTTCTCTCCAGCCCTTCTCTTTCCAAACAGTTCATCAACCAGGCAGATTGGTGACACAAGCTGACTGATTTTTTATCACATGCTCATGCCCTTCCTGAGCGTAAGGGCCTAGGAGGGGAGGTATGGGATGATATGCTGTCTGGGGTGCTGCTGGGAACTGTACTCAGAGAGAATGCTGTTGAAAACTACAGACAAGTTAGTCAGGACATGAAAGGATGACATCGGAAGGGGGCGGAGCTTATCACTACCTTGGAGACACTTCCTGTTTACTGTCTCACCTGCACTCAGGTTCTTTTTTCTAACGAGAGTTATGGTATCCTGTTTTTGTTGTTGCTAGGATACAGCACAGAGGGAAGACGAGGAAAACAGCCGTTACGAGTGGGTTTACTAGGCTGAAGCCCTTCGAAACAGTGATTATGTTAATAAAAGTTGCGCCGTTGCGCTGTCTGAGAGATCTGTTCCAAGCTGTAAGAAGTTAAGGAAGTTTATTCATTTGTTCGGTGTGCGGAGAGAAGAATCGCTCCCAGTCAGGGTGGAGCTGATAGAGTAGTGCAAACTCTATCTGGAACCTGACAGCTGTTCTTTCAAGAGAGGGACGTAGCAACGCGTCTTCCAGCTAAGAGGAAGAGAAGCATTGTGAGAGGTCTCTGACGCGCAGAGGCTCATCAAAATGCAGGAATCACATACGCTGAATGAGAGAAGGAGGAGCCAAGAGTTGGGCCTCTGAAAAGACTGGAGGTTGGACTTATCAGCGGTAACTGACTACGTACACTGACAGCCTCGCCTCAGCTGATTGTCACACAGCCGTGAGCGCCCAAGAGAAACGAGAGGGGAGGAGCCATCAGAAAAATATAAAGGTAAAGAATTCTGTGTGGAGAGCAAATGGTGTTGCGGATGAATGTAGGAACATTGGAGAATCTGCACCCAAGATTGCCCAGCAGCTAAATCCGAAGCCTAGTAAAAATACCATACTGCATAGAAGCAACCAAAACACATTGAACACACGTTCTATTAGAGACTGGGGTTTTGGCTAAGATAAAGGGAAGAACAACAAACACTCGACCAGTCAGCCACTCTGAGAGTTTGTAATGCCTGACAATCTGTTTAACCCTCTATATTAGCACCTGAGGCCTCACGGAAGAAGAGGAGACTTTACAGATTACACAAGCTGGATACCAAAATAGGCCTGCAAGGCGAACTATAGAGTGGAAGGGGAAAAGACCACAGATGAAGCACTAAGCTCTTGTACATTTGAAAATACCTTCCCAAGGGACCACTACCATAAAAACTCTACAGAACCCGAAGAGATCTTCACTCCAAGTATCCTTTTTTTCTGCAAAAACTAAAGTAAGGCTTTTAAAATAAAGTTGTCTGCTTCCAAGATTCCTGTGTGTGTGAACTCTTATTCCCACAAGAGGTAACATATCCACTTTAAAGAAACTTCAATCACAAGCTTTGGTTTACCTGGTATACTCTTCTGCCTGGACCTTCTTATATGATTCACGTCACACAGTTGCCAACTTGTCTTTGTTTGGTATACTCTTATGCCAGGACTTCTTTGTGCAGTTCACTTTGTACAGTTGCAAACTTGACTTTGCCTGCTAAATTCTCCTGCCAAGGCTTTCTCATGTGATTCACTTTACACACTCACAAACTTGACTTTGCCTGGTATACTCTCCTGCCAGGGCTTTCTCATGTGATTCACTTTACTCACTTGTAAACTTGACTTTGTCTGGTATAATCTCCTGTGAAATGAAGCAGTTAGAGCTGCGGAGTCCTCTTTTTTAGGGGGCTGTGTGGCAAAGGACTACTATAAATCTATAAGACAAAGAGAATACCACAAAAACAGCTACCCGCCTACACACGTGCCAGGTGTGTCTAGTTGCACAACGTGCTACCTTTCATGTTGGTCAATTATTTGCGATAGAAAACATAGAGAAATACATATTTCAATTCATGGATACAAAACACTTAGAAAAATTTATATTAAAACAAGAGGGACAAAAATGCATTTTGTTTACACATAACATTCCATAAAACAACCTATACTGAAAATCAATTATCTTGACCAGTTGGTTTGAACTGAACACATTCGTCAGATACTGGTGATGTAGTGAGGTTAGTAAACATATATGGTGACATCCTATTATTAAATGAAACCTTGATACAATTCACTATCCTTGACTTTGTCAGTTTTTCTGTCCTTGACTTTGTTGACACCAAAGAGTGTGTTTCTGGGTCCTGGCAAAAGATGGTTAAACAGGCTCAGTAGCTAGTTATTTCATGCTATCAGCCATGCGTCGGACCCGTCTTCAGGACTTGATTTATATAGATCTCCCAAATTGGAATTTCAGAAATAGTTCATTGGTTAATTTCCTAAAAACCAAACGAAAAAACCGTGTTGGTAACAAGATAAAAACAAAGTGTAATGTCTCTATGTGTTTGCACATGCAACTAATACAACTAACCTTTTCATAGTTTATTTGGCGTGTGTGGCCTTGATTTTAGAACAGATGCGGACAGGATTCACTGGTCCCAACTGTGATTTCTTCTCAAAGATTTGGAAACTGCAACAAACGAAGATGATTTTTATGAAAAGTTTGTTTCTCTTTTGCGCTACATTCATTAGAAGGCAAAAGTTCAAAAATGACTGGCAACAGAGCCACCTAAATGAGCCAAATCGAGTTTGTATCTAAAGCGGTACAGACTGCCTTTGAGTGTTTGTCTTTTATATTACATTCGTTAGAAAGCGGGAGTTCAAAACGAAAATGAAAATGAAATAGCAACTAAATGAGCCAAGTCAAGTTCGTATCTAAAGTGATACAAACTACCTTCAAATCAATTATATTGCACTATTGTTTTGAGCATTTTTTAATAAAATACTACATGTTTTTTTGAAAAGGGAGGAACATACCTCTTGATCCAAACGAAGATATGCTACGATATAGCTTCATTCGCAGACACACATATCACGTATGTGGTGTTTTTCGTATTGTAAATTGAAGTTTACCTAGTTTGTTAAAAGAAATACAGAGATGTAACGATCCGTATGTAGCTAACAGAATAGTGCTGTTTACATATCACAAAGGCGTCATATGAGTACTTACAATTGCTGCTTTTCAAGGAAGTTGCTTGATAACAAGCGTTGTTGCTGCCACTCGAAACGAACGCGGGTAGTTACTGCCGGGTTCGCTTTCACTCACGTTAGGAAAAGGCTAGACTCGCTGTATTTATAAATTCATCTAATCGCGACCGCCATCTTGGAAGAAAAAATGGCGGACGCGGCCATATTACTAAAGGGAAACGGGCTGCAATGACTTAATGAACTGAGAAAAAGTATGCTGCGCAAGAATGAAGCATCCTAATTGCAAGCATTAAATAGAATTGCTTTATTATACTTTGGTAATACTCTATTTGTTATTTCGAAGAAAATGTGGAAAAATGGTCAATACATATTGTGACATTTCCACCCAATATTGTGCACTCTTCAAGGAGAGGGCATTAAAAAGCTGTGTTGTAAGCATGCATATTTGAAGGCTCAGCATGCACTAATGAAGGTTTTACGTGTGCTTCATGATGTCACTTGCGCAAAAGAGTTACTTGTGTAAAAACAAACTCCATTCAATTCCGATGTTAAGGCCAGCCTGAACAGTGTTTAGATTGTAAATCCACTTCTGTTCAAGCTGCCTCAGCTTTCGGTCGCGGCCTCCTCCACGAGGGTGTGATGGAACTGTTTGAATAATATACCACTCAATATCCTCACAGGTGTGTTTTGCTTTTACAAAATGAGCAACTAAAGGTTTCTCCGGAACTGAATTTTTAACACATGACCTGTGCTCGCAGATTCTCTGCTTTACAGGTCTTTTTGTCTTCCCAATGTAAGTTAATTTGCACGGGCAGATGATAGCATAAATTGCCCATGCTGTATTGCAATTGGTGAAGGCTTTTAAGTGCCATGTTAGACCCTTTAAGTTGACAGTTTTCACGTTTTTTGTCAAACGACACACCGAACAGTTACCACATTTAAAGTGACCGCTCACTGGTGGCAGATGCCACAGTGTAGCTTGTTGATGTACTGAGGTTGTTTTTGGCAATTGGTATGTATGTACCAATTTGTCTCGTAAATTGGGCATACGCTTGAACGCAAATCGGGGTTTGTTTATAGAAAAGTCTTCAGTTTCAATTAAAGACCAGTTTCACGCATCAGGCGTAATTGCTCCACTAAGGAAGACTTTGACCTTCATAGTAGTCATCTGTCGCAAAAACTAAAAGAACGAGGATATCCATCTCACGTGATCCGACGATCACTTAAAAGAGCAAGGAACACAAACAGAGACCAATGTCTGGAGAAACGCCATAGAGTACAAGAAGATAAAATAACATGTGTCTCCACGTTTTCCCCAATTAACAACGACCTCCGTCGCTGCATCCTAAAAAACTGGTCTTTAATTCAAACTGAAGACTTTTCTATAAACAAACCCCGATTTGCGTTCAAGCGTATGCCCAATTTACGAGACAAATTGGTACATACATACCAATTGCCAAAAACAACCTCAGTACAACAACAAGCTACACTGTGGCATCTGCCACCAGTGAGCGGTCACTTTAAATGTGGTAACTGTTCGGTGTGTCGTTTGACAACAAACGTGAAAACTGTCAATTTAAAGGGTCTAACATGGCACTTAAAAGCCTTCACCAATTGCAATACAGCATGGGCAATTCATGCTATCATTTGCCTATGCAAATTAATTTACATTGGGAAGACAAAAAGACCTGTAAAGCAGAGAATCTGCGAGCACAGGTCATGTGTTAAAAATTCAGTTCCGGAGAAACCTTTAGTTGCTCATTTTGTGAAAGCAAAACACACCTGTGAGGATATTGAGTGGTATATTATTCAAACAGTTCCATCACACCCTCGTGGAGGAGACCGCGACCGAAAGCTGAGGCAGCTTGAACAGAAGTGGATTTACAATCTAAACACTGTTCAGGCTGGCCTTAACATCGGAATTGAATGGAGTTTGTTTTTACACAAGTAACTCTTTTGCGCAAGTGACATTCATGAAGCGCACGCAAAACATTCATTAGTGCATGGTGAGCCATCAAATATGCATGCTTACAACACAGTTTTTTAATGCCCTCTCCTTGAAGAGTGCACAATATTGGGTGGAAATGTCACAATATGTATTGACCATTTTTCCACATTGTCTTCGAAATAACAAATAGAGTATTACCAAAGTATAATAAAGCAATTCTATTTAATGCTTGCAATTAGGATGCTTCATTCTTGCGCAGCATACTTTTTCTCAGTTCATTAAGTCATTGCAGCCCGTTTCCCTTTATTAATCTGGCCGTGTCCGCCATTTTTTCTTCCAAGATGGCGGTCGCGATTAGATGAATTTATAAATACAGCGAGTCTAGCCTTTTCCTAACGTGAGTGAAAGCGAACCCGGCAGTAACTACCCGCGTTCGTTTCGAGTGGAAGCAACAACGCTTGTGATCAAGCAAGTTCCTTGAAAAGCAGCAATTGTAAGTACTCATATCACGCCTTTGTGATATGTAAACAGCAGTATTCTGTTAGCTACATACGGATCGTTACATCTCCGTATTTCTTTTAACAAACTAGGTAAACTTCAATTTACAATACGAAAAACACCACATACGTGATATGTGTGTCCGCGAATGAAGCTATATCGTAGCATCTCTTCGCTTGGATCAAGAGGTATGTTCCTCCCTTTTCAAAAAAACATATAGTATTTTATTTAAAAATGCTCAAAACAATAGTGCATCATAATTGATTTGAAGGTAGTTTGTATCACTTTAGATACAAACTTGACTTGGCTCATTTAGTTGGCTTCGGTGCTATTTCATTTTCATTTTCGTTTTGAACTCCCGCTTTCTAACGAATGTAATATAAAAGACAAACACTCAAAGGCAGTCTGTACCGCTTTAGATACAAACTCGATTTGGCTCATTTAGGTGGCTCTGTTGCCAGTCATTTTTGAACTTTTGCCTTCTAATGAATGTAGCGCAAAAGAGAAAACAAACTTTTCATAAAAATCATCTTCGTTTATTGCAGTTTCCAAATCTTTGAGAAGAAATCACAGTTGGGACCAGTGAATCCTGTCCGCATCTGTTCTAAAATCAAGGCCACACACGCCAAATAAACTATGAAAAGGTTAGTTGTATTAGTTGCATGTGCACACACATAGAGACATTACACTTTGTTTTTATCTTGTTACCAACACGGTTTTTTCGTTTGGTTTTTAGGAAATTAACCAATGAACTATTTCTGAAATTCCAATTTGGGAGATCTATATAAATCAAGTCCTGAAGACCGGTCCGACGCATGCCTGATAGCATTAAAAAACTAGCTACTGAGCCTGTTTAACCATCTTTTGCCAGGACTCAGAAACACACTCTTTGGTGTCGACAAAGTCAAGGACAGAAAAACTGACAAAGTCAAGGATAGTGAATTGTATCAAGGTTTCATTTAATAATAGGATGTCACCTTATATGTTTACTAACCTCACTACATCACCAGTATCTGACGAATGTGTTCAGTTCAAACCAACTGGTCAAGATAATTGATTTTCAGTATAGGTTCTTTTATGGAATGTTATGTGTAAACAAAGTGCATTTTTGTCCCTCTTGTTTTAATATACATTTTTCTAAGTGTTTTGTATCCATGAATTAAAATATGTATTTATCTATGTTTTCTGTTGCAAATAATTGACCGACATGAAAGGTAGCACGTTGTGCAACTAGACACACCTGGGACGTGTGTAGACGGGCAGCTGTTTTTGTGGTATTCTCTTTGTTTTATAGATTTATAGTAGTCCTTTGCCACACAGCCCCCTACAAAAGAGGACTCTGCAGCTCTAACTGCTTCATTTCACTATATTGTACAACCCCTTTGGTTGGTTGAGCTTAAAGTAATTAACAATGGAGAATGTAAATATCCTATCATTTTCCGACGATGAATATAAAAAATTCTTTGACCTTCCGTCAATGCTAGATACATCCACCCCGAATGCAGCTGCTGCTCCACCCTCAACTACCAATGACTTAGACCTGTTGACACAAAAGAAAAAGAAACTCATTAGAACTGAGTCCCATGGCCAACTTATGGTCGAGTACCTAAAAGCGGGAGTCATCCCAGAGGGGCTCCAGGTAAAAAACATCCCCCGGGTCTTTTTAGATAACCCGAAGTTTATGGTGGGGTTTAGTGGGGTGGGCAACAAATGCTCAAGGGATTGGGTCATTCTAGTTATTTCGACGGCAGAAGAGGAGGCAAAACAACAGAAGAAAGATCTAGCCATCCTAGAAAAAAAGATCCTAGATGAATCTGTGATCCCAGAAACTAAAACACTGCTTGACAAATTACAAGATGAAATGGTGAAATTTAAAACTTTCACCCTAGACAAAAAAAATTGGAAATTGAAAAAAGATATACAAAATTATAGGGAAGAGATTACTTATCCATATTTGGTTCCAGGTTTTTACCAATCAATGAACGTTAATCAAGGCCTCTCAAGAGGCCCGATTTGGCCTAGACAACACAAAAATGTTGTTTCCTTCTCAAATTCTAGCAATAGTAGTGGTTCAGATTCTGGGAATAATGCTCCCAACAGGGGAGGCAGCCTTTCACAAGGCCAGTTTTTTCAAGGACGGGGCAGACGAGGGAGAATGCGGCAACCAGGCAATCATGGAATGCCAATGGCAACCGCCACCCCAAACTTGGTAATTCCAAAATTGGGAATTCCAATTTTCAATTTGAGTAAACACACGCTCACACCTATTGAAACCAGCCTTCTTAGTAAAGGCTTATCATTTGTGCCTACTAATAATGCTGATCTGTTTAAAACAGAAACGGAGATGCGCAACTTCTTTCGCATTGTAAGACTGAAATACTTTTTCCGTGACAAAGAATCTACATCGGATAAGAGATCGAGTGCCACAGGCCTCAAACCTCCGTCCTCCTTCATCCCACCAATCTCAATGATTTCGCCTGAAATCATCAGTTTCGAGAACAAAGTCCTTCGAGAGATGAGAACTTTACTTAAAACTAAAAACAGATGCACCAACAATCTATCAAAAGAAGAAAAGCTAGCTCTTGCTAATCTAGAAAATAATGACTTATTCGTCATTAAACCGGCGGATAAAGGAGGAGGTGTGGTACTGTGGGACACTCAACAATATAGTAATGAAGTTCATAAACAATTGACAAACAAAAAATTCTATAAACAGCTGCCAGGAAACCCAACTAACACCATACGGGATGAAATCAGCAGCCTTCTGTCTCATGCACTACACGAGGGGTGGATAGATGAGGAAGAAAAAGCTTTTCTCACTAGAAGTCAACCTACCACCCCAGCTTTATATTGTTTGCCTAAAATTCATAAAGATGCCAGTCAACCACCAGGGCGCCCTATAGTAGCCGCCATCGGTTCATTACTTGAACCATTATCAATTTACACAGATTCATTCCTTAGACCCTTTGTATTAAAAATGAGGTCGTATGTTCAGGACACCACGAACATGATTAAGATCATTGATGAACTTGCCACGGACACAAATGATATTTTAGTCACTCTAGATGTAGAATCTCTCTACACCAGTATTCCACAATTACAATGCATTCAAGTTATTTTTTCATATCTCGAAATCAGAGAAGACCTTTCAGTCCGTCTGAGTTCATTTGCGAATGCATTCGAATAGCGCTGGTCAACAACTTCTTTATGGTGGAAGATAAATTTTACCAACAGCTACACGGAACAAGCATGGGTGCTACCTTTTCTCCTGATTTAGCGAACTTATTTATGGACAACTTAGAATTAAATTCTGTGTATCATGAAAACAACCCTTTCCAGTTAAACATCAAAGCTTGGCATCGGTATATAGATGATGTGTTCCTTTTATGGCATGGAAGTGAAACAACTCTGACAGAATTTCTTGAGTGGATAAACGCACAAAGCCCATGCATAAATTTCACTATGAGTTTCAATCATCAGAAAATAGCCTTTCTAGATTTAGAAATTTATAAAACATCTCAAGGCTTATTAAGAACCACTCTATACAAAAAGCCAACAGATAAAAACAGATTGTTGTCATATAAAAGTTTTCATCCGCAATCACTGCGGGAAAATCTTCCCTTGGGTCAATTCTTACGCATCAGGCGTAATTGCTCCACTAAGGAAGACTTTGACCTTCATAGTAGTCATCTGTCGTAAAAACGAAAAGAACGAGGATATCCATCTCACGTGATCCGACGATCACTTAAAAGAGCAAGGAACACAAACAGAGACCAATGTCTGGAGAAACGCCATAGAGTACAAGAAGATAAAATAACATGTGTCTCCACGTTTTCCCCAATTAGCAACGACCTCCGTCGCTGCATCCTAAAAAACTGGTCTTTAATTCAAACTGAAGACTTTTCTATAAACAAACCCCGATTTGCGTTCAAGCGTATGCCCAATTTACGAGACAAATTGGTACATACATACCAATTGCCAAAAACAACCTCAGTACAACAACAAGCTACACTGTGGCATCTGCCACCAGTGAGCGGTCACTTTAAATGTGGTAACTGTTCGGTGTGTCGTTTGACAAAAAACGTGAAAACTGTCAACTTAAAGGGTCTAACATGGCACTTAAAAGCCTTCACCAATTGCAATACAGCATGGGCAATTTATGCTGTCATCTGCCCGTGCAAATTAATTTACATTGGGAAGGCAAAAAGACCTGTAAAGCAGAGAATATGCGAGCACAGGTCATGTGTTAAAAATTCAGTTCCGGAGAAACCTTTAGTTGCTCATTTTGTAAAAGCAAAACACACCTGTGAGGATATTGAGTGGTATATTATTCAAACAGTTCCATCACACCCTCGTGGAGGAGACCGCGACCGAAAGCTGAGGCAGCTTGAACAGAAGTGGATTTACAATCTAAAAACTGTTCAGGCTGGCCTTAACATCGGAATTGAATGGAGTTTGTTTTTACACAAGTAACTCTTTTGCGCAAGTGACATTCATGAAGCACACGTAAAACATTCATTAGCGCATGCTGAGCCATCAAATATGCATGCTTACAACACAGCTTTTTAATGCCCTCTCCTTGAAGAGTGCACAATATTGGGTGGAAATGTCACAATATGTATTGACCATTTTTGCACATTTTCTTCGAAATAACAAATAGAGTATTACCAAAGTATAATAAAGCAATTCTATTTAATGCTTGCAATTAGGATGCTTCATTCTTGGGCAGCATACTTTTTCTCAGTTCATTAAGTCATTGCAGCCTGTTTCCCTTTAGTAATCTGGCCGCGTCTGCTATTTTTTCTTCCAAGATGGCGGTCGCGATTAGATGAATTTATAAATACAGCGAGTCTAGCCTTTTCCTAACGTGAGTGAAAGCGAACCCGGCAGTAACTACCCGCGTTCGTTTCGAGTGGAAGCAACAACGCTTGTGATCAAGCGAGTTCCTTGAAAAGCAGCAATTGTAAGTACTCATATCACGCCTTTGTGATATGTAAACAGCGCTATTCTGTTAGCTACATACGGATCGTTACATCTCTGTATTTCTTTAACAAACTAGGTAAACTTCAATTTACAATACAAAAAACACCACATACGTGATATGTGTGTCCGCGAATGAAGCTATATCGTAGCATATCTTCGCTTGGATCAAGTGGTATGTTCCTCCCTTTTCAAAAAAACATGTAGTATTTTATTAAAAAATGCTCAAAACAATAGTGCAACATAATTGATTTGAAGGTAGTTTGTATCACTTTAGATACGAACTTGACTTGGCTCATTTAGTTGGCTTCGCTGCTATTTCATTTTCATTTTCGTTTTGAACTCCCGCTTTCTAACGAATGTAATATAAAAGACAAACACTCAAATGCAGTCTGTACCGCTTTAGATACAAACTCGATTTGGCTCATTTAGGTGGCTCTGTTGCCAGTTATTTTTGAACTTTTGCCTTCTAATGAATGTAGCGCAAAAGAGAAAACAAACTTTTCATAAAAATCATCTTCGTTTGTTGCAGTTTCCAAATCTTTGAGAAGAAATCACAGTTGGGACCAGTGAATCCTGTCTGCATCTGTTCTAAAATCAAGGCCACACACGCCAAATAAACTATGAAAACGTTAGTTGTATTAGTTGCATGTGCAAACACATAGAGACATTACACTTTGTTTTTCTCTTGTTACCAACACGGTTTTTTCGTTTGGTTTTTAGGAAATTAACCAATGAACTATTTCTGAAATTCCAATTTGGGAGATCTATATAAATCAAGTCCTGAAGACGGTTCCGACGCATGCCTGATAGCATTAAATAACTAGCTACTGAGCCTGTTTAACCATCTTTTGCCAGGACCCAGAAACACATTCTTTGGTGTCGACAAAGTCAAGGACAGAAAAACTGACAAAGTCAAGGATAGTGAATTGTATCAAGGTTTCATTTAATAATAGGATGTCACCTTATATGTTTACTAACCTCACTACATCACCAGTATCTGACGAATGTGTTCAGTTCAAACCAACTGGTCAAGATAATTGATTTTCAGTATAGGTTCTTTTATGGAATGTTATGTGTAAACAAAATGCATTTTTGTCCCTCTTGTTTTAATATAAATTTTTCTAAGTGTTTTGTGTCCATGAATTGAAATATGTATTTCTCTATGTTTTCTGTCGCAAATAATTGACCGACATGAAAGGTAGCACGTTGTGCAACTAGACACACCTGGCACGTGTGTAGGCGGGTAGCTGTTTTTGTGGTATTCTCTTTGTCTGATATAATCTCCTGCCAGGGATTTGTTTTATCATGTGATTTACTTTACTCACTTACAAACTTGACTTTGCCTGGTACACTCTCCTACCAGGGCTTTCTCATCTGATTCACTTTACACACTTGCAAACTTGACTTTACTGCGTTTACTCCATTGTTCTTACTTTGGAAATATCGGGTATCATATTCCCTTTCAATTCACTCCACTTGCTTTTATCTGTGTTCTTTAATGTTGCCGAAGTGCCCCAGTGTTCCAGTATCCCTTCTGAGGACTCACTGGCTTTCCGTGGCATTCTTCAGCTCTATCGCGGTAAACTGGGTGCAGCACTTCGGTGTCTCAATTCCACTTTATGTGCTTGCAGATGCTGCTCTCTGGTTCCTGTGACCATTAGGAAGTCTCTACTTCTCTTCCTCTCACGGTTTCCACATGGCATACCAGCATCTGCAGTCCTCCTTCTTTGGTCTTCGAACTGGGCCGGCTGACTCCATGGTTCTCCCTACAGCTTTTCAGTCCCTCGGTCAGCACTGAGGGGGTGAAAACGCCACACGCAGCATCTCCCTCCTTCATGCTTGTTCAGGTTTTTAAAAGTCCCGGCACCTATCATACATTCACAACCACTAGAGCACGTTTCTTGTTCTCACTGATCCTCACTGTTCCATTTAGCCTCCTCGTCCCGGTATTTTCACATGTCTGGGAACAACAGACAGTTCCTGGTATTTTCTGTGCAGAATATTGGAAGGTTTCAACAGTAGGTCCCATGGATTGTTGAAGGGATCCAACACAATATGCCATTAAGGCTTGAGGAATACAGGTGGTATCCCTAAAAGGAAAAGGGGGATACCATGTCTCATACACGGATGTTGTGTCACTCCCTTGAGGGTTGCCTCCCCCAGGTGGTCCTGCCTCATATAGCCACCCCAGAGTCAGCATCAGGTAGCGGCTGCTTTCCCCTGGCCACATGGGGAGAAGCTACCACCAGGACAGGAGTGATGGCATCATCAGATTAATCAAAGGCCCCAATGTCTTTTGCACTAGAACAAACTTTGCCTTAGTGCTAATACTATGCACAATTGTACTTGCACTGGTGCAATGGGTCTGTAATCTGGTCGCAGGTAGTGATTTCTGATAGAGTATAGTCGGAATCATAGCATACATTACATGAAGAGGTGTAGGTGAGCCCAAAGGCCCTACACAATTAGGATGTACAGGCCTAAACTATTCTGTTCATTGCCACGTACGTGTGCACCTGTCCATCTCTGGGAAGTAATTGAGGGCAATATGAAGACCAACAGGCAGACCATAACATTTGTAACCCTTCCCCACCTCCCACATTGAAGCTCCTCACAGTTCTCCATTTCTGTTCACAGGTACATTTCAGCACACTGTGGTCTCAGTGTATGGCATCTGCAGGCCCTACTTCTCCTAGACCAAGCATGGTGAGATAGATGTACCTGCCACCACACTGCATTTCCTGCTGACCCTGTTGCCCCAAATTATAAGAAGACATTATACTATGCCATAGTCAGCTTCCTTAACATGGTGGCTGCACTGGACTGCACACATGTGGGTCTTGTACCACCCACAGCAAGAGAGCAGGTCTACAGAAACGGATGCATCAAGCACTCCATCAACATGCAGATAGTCTGTGAAACCGATGTGCTTTTAGATGCCTGGTGTGAGAAAACACTGATGAAAGGTGGATAAGGAAAGAAAGGGAGACAGAGAAAAGAGATGCTGAGTTGGGGAAAGGTTGCTGCAAGTGGTAGAGGAGTGGAGAAACATCATAAAGGCAAAGGAGGAGGTAATAAAAAGAAGTGAAGGGGAATCATAAGGACTAGGGGAGGAAGTTATAGAGGGAGGAATGGATGAGGAGTGTTAATGAGGAGGTGGAAAGATTCATACCAGAGGAGAGGTACGACACCAGGAGTGAAAAAGAGGTTGTGTTTGACCAAAAGTTACAAATTGGTACACTAAGTGTGGTGGGGGTACCAGGCATGATGTAAGACACCGGGGAAGAAATTGAGATTGGGGCATGTGGATTGAGTACCAGAACCCTAGGAGAGAGGAAGATAAGTAGGAGCATAGTGAGAATCCAGTCGAGATTTTAGGGCAACCTTTTGTCATTCTGTGGCTCCCATCCTTTATGGAAGGCTCGCCACTCATCACCCACCTACAGAGTCAATCCTGGCTCCAAGTCTGGAGCAGAAACCCTAGATGGTTAACCAAGGAGCAGAGTCCCGAGAACTGTGGGAAAAGGGTTTGGGCGAAATCCACAACAAATCAGACTAGACGAAGGGTGTGGGCACCCCTTAAGGGTTGGGGAAACCCTGAAGCCTGAAACTATCCACTTAGTGGTATTGGTGCAACCAAAATTCAAAGAAATTTTTATTTGAAAATGTTTCACTTCCATGAGAGACAGTTTCTTTTGTTAAACTGCCTCAAAACACTATCCCTATTCGGGAGATTAAACATCCTGTGAACTTTTACTTTAATTCAGACCATACCAGTTTGCTATTTTGGACTCAACGTGTACATGTTTGTTAATAAAACCTTTGTTAAGCATATTCCTTTGTTTGGCCTATTTGTTGATCAATGTCAACCTCTTGGGACACATTGCACCTGTATATTTTAATTTGATACCCGACACTCTATAGTCTTAACACTCCCCCTACGCAGATGTCATCATTTTGTTTATAGCGCCTTTATCCAAAGCACTTTACGAGACATAGTCAAAGCCAGTGATACAAAATATGAAAAAGCTAGAAACGTATAACTAAAAACGGAAATGAAATGGTCACAAGGCATGTACCCTGAATCACAAAAACAAAGGCATCATTTTAACCAGAAGATAAACGATCGAAAACGAGAAGAAGTACACGAGGGACGTTGAGTGGAGAGAAGAAATTGAGAGGAGAAGGAAAAGGAATAAGATGGATGATAGCGGGATATCAGAACATAAAGATAGCAAGGGACGAGTGCATGAACACGCTTAAAAACTATACATAAGATATGAAAATCATTGGGATAGAGAGTCACTTAAATTGAGATAGATATGGAAAAATGAAAGTAGAATAATCTGAGCAAAAAAGAATACACACAACAGAATATAGAAAAGAGCAATGCTGCAGCGGAATAACATAGTGAATCAAGCCAACATACAAAGAATAACAGTAATGAAGACGAGAAAGAACATGAGTTAGGAGTCATGATTTAGTAGCAGAAAAAAATAAGTAAATACTGAATTTTACAAATATTATAAAGCTGATAGTGACAAGCAGTTGAAACAGCCACAATTTGATCCTGACAAAATAATGACGAGTTGAAAAGAAAACCCAATTTATGAGCGTGCATGGAAATAGTGAGGCAGAGGGGAGAAACATAAATAGACATAAGAGGAAATATAGAAGCAGAAGAAGGGAAAAAAATAATCTTAATTTTCTTCCGGTTGAGACGAAGAAAATGATTGGACATCCAGAGGTGACATTAGAAAAAGAAAAGAAAGATTTAGACTTCATCAACATAAAAATGTACTGAGAACCAACCCCAACTGTGTGATTAAAGAATTCAGAGATGGATGTAGTATAGAGAATAAACAAAGAGGGCCTAGAACAGAACCCTGAGAGTATTGCCCTTTCCAGAATACTACAAATGAATGATTCGATAGATAAGAAGATAGCCATGTGAGAACAGAACCAGAAATACCAAATGATGTAATACTGTGGAGAAGAGTAAAGTGCTTAACAGAATCCAATGCAGTGCTCCAATCTAGTAAGACAAAAATAGAAGAAGGTTTAAGATGACGAGCATGGCATTGTTGTGTTGCTGACATCATGCATTCTATGCAGTTGGGTGAAGTGATGCCACAGGTAGGCTGGTTTGGGAAAACACATATCCTGCAGCATGGACCCATGTCTGTCGGTTCGTGGTAGCAGACAACTGATGTGCCACCTTTTCTTGTCCCTCTCCTCTGTCCCACCGACAGCCATGGGCATAGGGCACCAAGCAGACTGTGCAGTGGGTTGCGGCCATAGTGTTCAGAGGAGTCTGCAGGGCTCTCCATATTCATATTGAAGGGACAACACTAGAGAAGGGATGCATGTTGAGGGTTAAGCATACAAGAGGGCATGTATTTGGTAGGTAAGTCATGACATGGCTTCAGTAAACAAACATCCTGTAGTTTCACATCACTGTTCTTATCCAACTGGCCATGCATTCAAAATTGTGAATTAGTTTTGTGTCTGGAATGAGGGTACATTACATGACGCACCTGGGGAAGACACGTGGCTTCTAGAATGCAGCTGCCTACCTTCCTTGTATATGATAATCCCAGCCACTACACTATGTGTGGGGACAAAGATGGCATTCACGCATCCTGGTCAGGTATGGTTAGATGGCCACTCTGTGTCCTGGGGAAACTGTAAAGGGGCCTGTCACGGCTGTTTTTGGCGTTTACAGTGATTCTCCCCTTGCTGGCATTTGAACAGTTAACAATACAAATACCCTCCTGTCCCAGGCAATCTGTTCAGACATAGGATGCAGGTGGGATGTTCCCAGTGAGGTGCCTACAATCATCATTTGGACATATGTACACTGCAGGTTGCGGAAAGTGTTCAAAGCTGTGTGGGAAGTGACAAGCGGTGGCTTTGGGGAGTATACATTGGCGATGCCACTTGTCCGTAGTTGCGGCGTGTCTGTGTGTGTGTGGGTGATGACTTTAGGCCATGAGCGCATTTGGTCCTGCCCACTCACATACATGACAAATCACATCATTGTTTTTTGTCATGCATGCATGCGCCATACTCACCTTGAACCCCAGTTTCCACTCCACCTATATTCCCTCTAGGCTACCGGGCGCGATGCCAGGCAGTGCATGCTCCTTCCAGGACCGCAGGTCCAGAGGTGGAGCTCTAAAGCCACATCCTGTGGCTAGGGTCTCCGTGGTGGTCAGTGCCAAGCTTCCGAATACACCTCTTTAGGTCTATCAAGCACTTACGTATCTGGTTCATCCTGCGTGGGGTGATTGGCACAGGATTATCTGGTTGCTCTGGTGCAGTGGGGTCTTCTATTACTCTGGAATGATTAGGTGCTTTGCCTCCTTCATGACAAACTCAACCGGGACCTTTGGCTCGTTGTAAGAGAACCTTGGTCCTTTCCCTCTTAACATGGTCCTGGTGACGACCTGGAGGCGTGGAGCGAAGAAGGAGGCAACCCCAGTGAGGCAGGAAAAGGACCCCAGGACCTGGGCACAGGAGTAGGGAATTGGCCGAGAGACATTTGTTTTTAGTGGGGCGACTGAGCTTGAAATGGCAGCCAATTTGTTATGTGAAGGGCCCTTGTGCAATTCAGATTTATCATGAGGATTATTTATGTTCATGTGTTAACCAACAGTGCATCCTTGTGCGACTTTGAGGTACTTTCCTCATTGTATTCGGCACAGTCAGGAAATTGACGACCTCAGAAAAATGCAAAAACATGAAAAAGTAAACGCAGTAACTTTCTGATCTATATATACTGATTGCATTTCAACACTTTTGGCGACCACATTCCCTATGAAAACCCAACAAATCCATGGGCTACTTCATGATTTATTTTTCGTCCTGCAATAGGATCCTCTCCTTCCACTTTCTGTCATTTTCCCTATGAAGTTCAAAAATGTGTTAAAATAGAAAGAAAATGGCCTTAATGCTTTTATTTTGCACTTCGTGGTGCAAATAGTGTTAAGGACTCCTACAGGTTACACTTGCAGAAGTCTTGTACAATGGAGTCTTATGGAATCTGACCGCTTTTACCAGATGCTAAGCATAGACGGATTCTGTAGAAACAGACGAGTTTTGCACCAGCTTGAATTTGACCTGCTGAAGTAAAACCGTGTGGTTTTTGCAGGTGGAGCGTAGGAGGGAGGCAGACATGGACATTTTGTTTTGTGACTCAGCTTCCCCTCTAAAAACATTGAAAATCCACTGGCGTGCTATAAGTGCTGTTAGACCACAAGACATAGCTCTATACTGGGTATTTGCGGATCTGCATGATTTTACCGTTGCGGAATGGTCCGTGACGGAAATGTCCGCATGGCAAATGTCCGAGAACACAGAAATGTTTGTACATTTCCCATGCGGACATTTATTAAAATCACAGATTCAAACTCACACACACACACACTCACATCCCCAACACCCCCAAAACTCCCCCGCCACACCTACTTCCTTTCCCTTCAGACACACTGTGTCCTTGCAGTGCTGGTTCCCTTTCACTTCTGTGATCGGGAACCGGCGCCGCGGGGTCCCTTTCTTTTCTTTTCTTTTCTTTTTTTTACTTTGGGTGAACTGCAGGGGTGTCCCCCGCAATCCCCGCCCACTATACTGTATAGTATAGTGAGCAGGGTGTTAATGGTGACACGCCTGCAGCCCTTGGCTTTTCTTTTTGATATTTTCTTTATTTTGTTTACTGGCAGGGGCCTGGGTGGGTGTCCCCCGCAACACCCCGCTCACTGTAGTGAGCGGGGTGTTGCAGGGTACATCCACCAGGGCCCATACCAACCCCACCAAAACACCTCAAAACATACTACGAAAAGTTCGAACTTTTGGTACTTAGAACCTTTCGTGGTGTGTGTTTTAGGTCTTTTGGTGGGGTCGGTAATTTTTATTCAGACTTTTCGGCCGAAACCGGTATTGGATCTAGTATTTACACCCCTGAGGAACTTGTGCGTTTCAGTAAAATATTAATAAATGATGACATTTCCATTACCTTCTTGGCTTTGTGATCAAATGTGTATGTGGGATATCAAATCGATAGACAGCTGTGTTTGGGAACACTCCATGCTTCAACAAATTAATTGCAAGATTTAAGAGGTAGAACTCTGGCCCTGTGGTTGAATTTCTGGCACTGAAATGCTCAAGTATATTCCTTGCAAATCTGTTGCATCCAAATCTGTAATGAATCCATATTAATTGCATGGATGGGTACTGTATTGGTTGCACAATTTGGCGAGTAATCGGAATATCTGGGGTCACACGCTGTACTTAACAGTGAACAATGAAGTCCTTAGCTCTCTCTCTAATGCCTTATACAATTCTTTCGGCAGCCCGCAGGGATCAGTGTGCCATTGCTTTGATAACTGGTCTGGTGATATGCCTGTTTAAACAGACAGCTTGAATAGTGGGAGGTTCCTTGACTAGATCAGATTTCCCTTCTGAATCCTTTGTCCTCTGGTGTGAAAGGTGCAGGTCTTAGAAGCTCGGCGATATTTCAGCTTCTCTCTTAAATGAATGAATTGCTGCCTTCTACTGCTTGTGTTTTAAAAAAAAAACAATTAAGTTGTGGTCGTGAAATACGTTGGAACATTATCAAAGAACCGCTGCAATAGGGAGACAAATATACAACCACATCTTTAAAAATGTGGAGGTAACAGAACAGATGATAAAGCATAGTCTGGTTAATGATGCAAAGAGCTCGGGGGAATGCAGATGCAATGCTTATGAATCTGGAGGATCAACCTGTTGATTCTGCAGACTTTAGGCCTCGTCACAATTCTGGCGGTAACCCTTAAAAGTGGGCGTAACGGAATTAGCACTGCCGATAACGCTCCACCGGATCATGAGCCGGCGCAAGTACCGCCGACTGTAAAATCAGCCGGTGCAATTACAGCCGGCGCTATTGCAGCCAGCCACACGAGGCGCACACACAACCGCATAACAAGTACATCTGTGCGGTATTTTCTTAGAAAACCGGCGCTAATATCGCCTAAAACACAGCACAGTTACATCTAGCGTTAACACAGGTGCTTGAATTGAAGTCACAGGTGATCCCAATCCACCCCAGAGGACTATATAAGGTGCACCCATACCACAAATACTGTTTCCAACACCATGCTGTCACTAGCCACTGTGAGCTGGGACAGGCTGTGCCTGGAAGTAGAGAGGCAGGACAACCAGGCCAGGGCAGAGGGAGTACAGAGTGGGGTTTAGGGGGAGTAGGAGAAGGAGGAGAGCCCAGGCAAGGTGTGCACCGATCCCCAGGGTTAGGCCCTCACCCTGGACTCTCACCGACAGTCAGCTGGTCACCCTGTACCGCCTGAAAAGGGAGACCATAACAGAGCTGCTCACCACAATACAGGACGACATAGGGAGCAGCATCAACATCCGGAGAGATGTGCCCCCACTGCTGAAGCTAGTGTCTGTCCTGCAATTCCTTGGAACTGGCACCTTCCAGCGCTCTGTGGCCATGATGCACGGCATGGCACAGCCCACATTCTGTGCAGTGTTGGGCAAGGTGCTTGAACCCCTCCTGCAGCAAGTGCAATGCCACATCTCACTACCTACCACCCCAGCCCAGGTCACGGCCACGAAGGCACAGTTCTATGCAGTTGCCCAAATGACAAATCTAAATGCTGCCCTGGACTGTAACTGCAAGTACTACCACATCCTGAATGTGCAATTGACCTGCAGCCCCAAACTGTACATCACCCACTGCTGTGCCCGCTACCCTGGTTGCACCCATGATGCCATGGTCCTACAGAATAGCACACTGCCAGGATACATGGAGAGGCACAGAGGACAACTGACCTGGATAGTGGGTGAGTAGGAAATCCAGCACACATGCCCTGTGAAGCTAATGGGCAATTGGGGGTGAGGGGGGGGAGGGTGGTGCAAATAATTACACAAAGGATGGCATGACAAGCACATGTGAAATTCGTACTTGACCACCTCCCACGCCAACGTCACAGTACCAGCCAGGAAGCATGCACATGTCATACTTACCTACATGGAGAAGCTGATGTACACATACAGTAGCAACTATAAACACCAATATGACTACAGGTACCACAATGCAACATGCACTTAGCAAAACAATGCTGACAAATGGCCACATTGCCTCACACAACAACTCTGCCAGTACCACAGCCATGCACCCATGTGTACCCAGCCCACAATGGGGACCCGGCGGCCCCAGATGCTCAGGGAGGGCCCATGGTAAACCCAGCATGCCACATGCACAGTGGAAATACACTGCCACCTGACAGCCACCATATCAGCTGCACATGACACCGACATACACCTTACGTAACAAATGCTGCAAGGGAACAGGGTTAGATTCGACACATGACCTGATATGAAGGCCCATTTGCATGCATGCACAAGTTGCCCATTGCCCTGATATTGTGTAAGCCCACCCCCACACCTTGCACCGTGACTAATGCCTGTGCCTCCCCACATGCAGGTGACTCCAGATACCCACAGCTGCCTGGCTAATGACCCCTGTGCGTGATCCACAAACACTGCAGGATAATGCCTACAACCACGCTCACAGTAGGACCCGTGTGTGCATCAAGCGTACCTTCGGCCTCCTGAAGGCACATTTCCGGTGCCTCGACTGTACCAGTGGAGCCCTTATTGACGCTCCAGAGAAACAGGGCAATATCTGCCTGAAGAGGAATGTTCCGCTACCCCCTGATGTGGACATGCCACCCCCAGAAGATGAGGATGCAGTGCCTGTGGCAGAGGCAAAAGCACGCACTGCCAGAGATGACATGAGGGATGGGAGCTTGGACTGCCAGGGAATGATAGACAATTTCTTCTGACACTTTCACATGACAACTGTGTGACACTCACCTCTATCAATAAACACGACAATGACAAAATAAGGAATTTCCTCGCATTGATGAAGTTCAACGTTTTAAATGTAATAAATGCCCAAACTATCCCCCTCCCGCCTCTCACAACCAACCCCCCCACACTATCCCCCCTCCTGCCTCCCACCACCAACTCCCAGCATGGCCACTCATGGCAATTAGTGTCTCAGAGTTCATTACAACTGTGGCCCCTTTCCCCAGCTTCCAGCCCCCGATGATCTTGGGCGCTGAAGGTGCTGTGACTAACGTCTCAGCGTGCCCTGCTGTGACTCCTCTGTGGGAGTGGTAGAAGTGGAAGGGATGGAGCCTAGCCCATGCATCTGTTGGCATTGCACCTCTGTGCTCTGGCGGATGGTCTCTGCCAGTGCTAAGACATCTTCAGTCATCTCCCTGACCCTCTGGGTGTATAGTGTTAGGGCGGCCGTACTGGCAGTTGTCTCGGCCCGGTTCTTTGTCATGGCCCGCACAATCCTGTGGGTGCCCACTTGGATTCTGTCCCATATGGCCTGCAAGTGTTCTGAGCGTGTGTGCCCTATCGCCTCCATCTCCCTCTGTATCTACTCCATCTCATCAAGCCTCTGCAGCACTGTGCAGCTTGTTGTTGTGTGCCGTATGGGGGAGCTGTGCAGTGGGCCTGGGCTGTCTTCGGGGGACGGACACTCTGAAACCGTTACACTGTACACGATTACAGCAGACCTGCAGCCGTGTAGTCGTCTACTTCTGTATTCAAGAACTCTACCAGTCCCCTTTTCTACCCACTCTGCTAACCCTGAGACTATACCTCTGCACCAGAAGACTCAAGACCTACGAAATTAATAAGAAGTCTTAAGGTCACCTCTGGGGACTGCATCATTATGAACCTAGGCAGTACCTAGAAAGTACTTACCGACACTAAGAGACGGTTTGGCCTGGTACTTTCAACCTGTATCAAGTACAAGAGTTTTTGAACAGTTACAAATCTAGATGTATCCACTACTTTTACGATTAAGAACTCTACGCTGCCACAACACCCCAGAACAAGTCCAGTTCTATCAAGCCTCCATCTTGACTCAAGCTGAGGACGAGCTCTGTCTCAGCTTCCACATCCCCCTGAAGAAGTTCCTATAACCAATCCCAAGGACTACAGGAACGAAACATGTAGGGCTACTGCAGATACTAACACTGAGTACCTGAATAAGGAATTATAACCCGCCAAGGTGCATTTAAGGTATTTTGTAACCAAAGCACCACGTTTTGAGACATTCGACAAAAATAGGTCTCATTCATTGTATCCTGTATGGCTTTTTCCGTTTTCCAAAACAAGTCAAAGGTTGCTTTCTTTTACAGTTTCTAAACTAAAATTGTAAACAAGTACCTGACAAATCTAGAATTTTCATGTACCTGGAAGTTAGATTTAGTCAGGGTACGTTTTTTGTACTTTACTAGCACTTTTTTGGTGATTCGCACACAGCACTTTATTCAACAGCACTGGTCATATTGTTAACTATTTTACTGACTAAATTATTATATGTATGTTTTTATAACCTTATATGCTTTGTATTAAAATTGTTTTTAACCAAATTAATAATGAAGTCAGTTTGTATTTTCCGTGAACTTCTTAGCGTTACTGTTCTACATCATGTTTTAGTGTGATATTTTATGTTCAACCAGGAAACTAAGTGTCCAAACCTCTATTAGGTACGGGAGGTATTATAGTCTATTGTTTTCTAATAAGATATGTCAGGTTTGCTTCCCGACCGCCTCTAGTATACCTGATTTCCCTCTAAGTGTGTATAGCTGTCTTCGGGGGAGCCATAGGGTGGGGTGTTGACATCTGGCTCAGGTGTGTGAGCACGCTCCGGCAGCAAGGCGGTACTGGGGCAATGAAGGCTTCCAGGTGTTGGGCTACGCTGCTGATGATGAGGGCTTCCAGGTGTTGGGCTATGCTGCCAGCGATGATGGTGCCCAGGGGTCTGTGGCCTTTCTGCATGTGGTGACACCGGGCTGGTGTCCCCCTGTGTTTCCACAGTCACCCAGCCTGGAGGTGTGGCCTCCGTGTCAGACTCTCTAGCTGCAGCAGTGGGTGCAGTGGGCCTTGCAGTGGTTCTGGTGGGCTCTGGGGTGGACGTCGGCCTGGCCCTGCTGAGTTGCGATATCTCATGGCAGGACATCTGCCTTGGCATGGGCTGTATGCACCTTTACAGGGTGGCGGTGGTGATGGTGGACCTTGATGGCCTGGATGCACCACTCCCAGATGTGCCTGCCCCCTCGTCCTCCTCGGAGTCCTCTGGCGATGCGTGAGTGCCTGTAGGGGAAATAGGAAATGTTGTCAGGTATGGTTCCCCCACCTGTGTTGGAATGCAATGCACATTTGCTGGGGTGGTTGACAGGGTGGGACCCCACACATTTGGGCAGATGGGCACAGTTGGTCAGGGGAGATTGCATTTGGGTCCAGCATCATGGGGATGGTTGCAGCAATGAGCGTGTGACACATTGGCAGTTGGTCTTTGGCCTGTGTGGGGGTCGGCAGGGTATCCATGCTGTGGCAGCTGATGTTTGGCATGCATGCTTGTGGTCCTTCATGCACCCACATCCCATCCTTGGGTGGCTCTCAGCTTGTGGGGTGGGTGTGGTGGATTACTCCATGGCAATGGCATGGCTCTACGGGGCACTGCTGTGCAGCCAGCAGGGTTACGCTGTGGTGTACAGTGATTGGCTAGCTGAGCCCATGTTAGTGCAGAGGGACATGGGCTTCCCTGTGCGTTGTCTGCCATGCCAACATGGAGCTGGCCAACTGGGCCCGCAACATGCTGGTGTGACTGCTGCACGGTGTCATGGTTGCTCATGCACCACAGTCCCGCTGGCACAAGGTGCACCAGCAGGGATGTGGTGTGCATGGCACTTGGATAGGTCACTTGCTACCCCTTCCCACTGCTGCAATGCACAGGGGTGCCCTCGGTGCCCTGCCCCATGCTGCTGTGGATGGTGGCTGATGTGCCACCCCCTCCTTCCACCCTGTTGGCATGCCCAGCTACAGGGTCTGCTGACATAGGTCTCTGCCCACTAGGGCATCTTATGCTAGACTGTAATTTGAGCATGCACTTGTGCTGGGGGGTTGACTCACCTCCTACCTCCTGGGAACCACCTCCGCACCTTCCGACTCCTTCGATACCCTCCATATCTAGCACTGTGCTGCATATTTCCTCCCAGGCGGGGAGGACCAGTGGCTCCACAGTTCTTCCACCTGTGGCAAGGCACTCCTGGCAGTGTTGGGACAGCCGCCCACGCATCCTGACCCAGAGATCAGTCCTCCCCATCATGGGGGATGCTGGCCATAGCTGTCACATTATGGATGATGGCATGCCAGATGGCTCTCCCGCTCTGTACTGATGTTTTCCTTGACCTCATCCCATATAGCTCATAGGTGTGAGCAACAACCTCATTGGTCAGGACCACCAGCTCAACCTCGCTAAACTTTGGTTTTCTGAATAGATTTTCAGACACCTTGCCTCTGATCCTCTCCTGAGACATTCTGGCTTGTTTCCTGGTCCGGTTAGCAGCAGGAAGGGGAGATATTTGATGGATTGTGTTTTTCAAAACGGCCACTGCAATGCTTCCCCTTCCGTCGATGATGCAATTTCTGCTGGTGCTAATAGCGTGGGGGTGCCGCCAGTAGCGCTATAAGCACTGATTTTCCAGTGGTAGCCCCAATTTCCTCCAGGCACTAACAGCGTTGCTGCCAGAGTCAGGCACGTGTTCATGCCAGGTTGTGATGCAGCGCTAATTCTGCCGAAAGACACGGCAGAAACGCTATTTCTGCTCGATGGATTACCCGCAAACTTGTGATGAGGCACTTTGAGTGTATGCATGCTGGTGCTTTTAAAATTATCTGTAGTTTTGTCCTTCCTGATTTACACATGTGAGTTTCTTCTACAGGGTCATGATGTGTAATTGAGAACGCTGTGCTTTTGAAACTTTATTGCAACTTGAAACATTATTGAATTTTGAAACATCTTGTGTGCTTTGTGATCTGTGGAAATCTTGTACTCAGTGGCGCTCACAGTTTTAAGCTACATTTCCCAGAAGTGACTGGGTACTTAATCCCAAATCCAGGTGCATACAAGCCAGTTTGCACCGGTATTACTATCAGGATATATTTTCCCTTGCTGTGCTTACTCTTCTTGATTCTTCTGACTACGAGTGCATGCACTCTGGTGCTTTAAAACACTCGGCAGTTTTGTCCTTTCTGATTTACACATGTTAGCTTGTTCTACAGTGTCACGCTGTGTTATTGATAACTCCGTACTTTTGAAACTTTATTGAAACTTGAAACATTATTGAATTTTGAAACATCTTGTGTGCTTTGTGGAAATCCTCTTGTACTCAGAGGTTCTCCCAGCTACGCACTACATTTTCCAGCAGGGACTGGGTGCTTAATCCCAAGTCCAGGCGTGTCTGCGCCAGCGCATCAAGCTGGGTGTGCCGGTTCGCTTTTGGGTCGCGGAGGGAAGGCTGATGCAGCTGAGCATTTCCTCGAGTAAGTTTTTGCCCTCACGCCCTGTCTATTGTGGGTTTTTCAGTTTTATTTTCTCATCGGCTGTTACAGTTTGTCATAAAACGGTATGCTGCTGTTGGAGACTGTTAGCATTGGACCTAGCAGGTCAGCTGCTATCCTAGATCAGTATTGCATCATGGCCCTGGTTTCTGGGGGAAACGAACCCCAAAATGTTAATACTGCTATTCCATACACCTGAACAATGACTATAGATTCCCCCGTGCCACAGTTCCCACTGTTGATTAAAGGCAAGACGGAGCTGGCTATATGTCCAGCTACTTCCTGTGAGATTGACAAGGCCAATACCCCTCTTATCATCACTACTATGACCGCACAGGCTAAACATGCGCCCTCAGGTGTTGAAAGTGGGCGGGAAGTCCTTAACCAGACTACTGATGCTATACCTCTACATCACGACTCCCACCTTCCCAATGTCATCTCTGCTGTTACAGAGCTAGGGGGTCCAAATAACATCAATACTGTTATATTTTGGTTGATGGACAAAAAGAACCTTGTTGAAAATAGTCCAAAAACCACATTTTCCCCCGGATAATACCCTAGGTACACCATTTGAGTGAGGGGTTGCATTAATGTTCCAGGCCTGACCAGGAATGTTTAACTGCTTGCTGATCAATACCCGTACCCTGAGATGCCACTGAGATTGCCGACTATCTGCTAGCTAAGCATATTGAAATCTGTGCTGTAACAGAGACATGGCTCGATGCTTCTGCTGGACCGGCTCTGGCTGTACGTCCAGGCTGTGAAATCCTCAGAACTGATCGCATCTCAGGTAGAGGAGGAGGGGTTACCTTGATTGTTGCAGCCTAACTACAGATTCATGAAGTTGTAAAGGTCCCATGTCATAAAGTCACCATAATAAATCCTGTGGTAAAAAATGCTGAATTGTTTTCTTTTTTTGTTTGCATTTTTCATATATATATATGCAACGGGAGACCCCCGCGACTCCCCAACACTCCCCATAACATAAATACTTACCTTTACCCTACCCCCATATATATATGTGAAATAAGCACATTTAAAAAAAAAGAAAATCAGCATTTTTTACCACGGGATAATCTCTGCGACTTTATTACTGGATACCGTTGTAAAGGAATGGCCAACTGGTTGTTACATTTTATATGTCAAGCCTTCTCAACCCCAATACCACCATTGACTTTATTCTTTTATATAGGCCACTGACAAATATGCAAGCCTTTCCCTTTCAGTTTTGGTGATATTTTGATGCCTCTGCTTAAGCCACTGTCTAAGTGGTTGTTTTGGATGATTTTAATTTCAGACTCTTAGGTAGTTCCAATTCTATGGCAGCCATTGTTGAGTCCACTATGTCCAATCTGGATTTTTCTCATCATGCGACTGTGGCAACTCATGTTAAGGGAAGGACTCTGGACTGGGCTGCAGGCCACAATGTCATCATTAATAATCTTCATGTGATTCCATGTCCCCGGTCAGATCATATGCTGTTCCATTATAATCTTCTTTGCACTTTGCAGTATGAAAAATCGAAACCAGAGAGGCTTGTTATCTCCTCAAGAAATACTTGTAGGATCGCTGCTGTATTGTTGGCACCTCCCTTGGAGGCCACACTTAACAACCTGGATAACTATTCCACAGCATATGAATTGGCAGTAGCATATCAAAGCATGATTTTGAATGCCGTCAACATAGTGGCACCAGTTAAAACTCAATGCATCACGAAACTAACTACCAAAAGTTGGTACTCATCTGACATTCAAGCTCTTAAAGTGGCCAAAAGCAAAGCATTTGAGCATTGTAGAAAAATCAACTTGGCAGAAAATAGGCTCAGGTATACCAGTGTAGCTAAGCTCCACACAATTACCATTACTGAGGCAAAAAAATGCTCCTACGATCAGAGGATTGAAAACACTAAATATGACACCAAGGAACTTTGTAAGATTCTCAAGGAGCTAGAAGATCCCTCTCTCTCAGCTCCATCTGTAATTTAAGATAAAGGCTGGTGCACGTCCATTCAGAACACTATGATCAGCAAGATTGAGACGATTCAGAATGATATTACAAACAAATGTGTGGCCATGCGTAAATAAAGTGGTATGGTAGAGCATCCGGAACAAGGGAATGATATTCCTCTGTTTGAGGGAATGTCTAACTTGCTACTCCAGCTGAAACCAACCTTCTGTAAGGGTGGGTGCATACCCTGCTGTAGCTGTCAAGGCTTGTGCTGCCAGATCAGTCCTCATTCAATGAAGTCTGTGTGCCACCTTGCCTCAAACAGGCCTGGATTTCTCGGTTGCTAAAAAAACTCTCTTGACCCCTGTGTCCCCTCCAACGACAGGCCCATAACCAATGTCCCGTTCCTACTTAAAATCTTGTCATCGGGCTGCCTATATGCAGTTACAGGAGTTCTTCGAGAAACATGACATCCTGGGGCTAAGACAGTCTGGGTTACCCAATATGCACAGTACTGAATCTGCCCTACTCAATCTTAAGGCTAACATGATGGAAATTCTGGAGAAGGCCGGTACAGCCCTCCTGATGCTTCTGGATCTGTTGGCAGCGTTCAACGTGGTCTATTACCCAATGTTGATCTCCAGACTTATACACTCTGCCGCTTTTTCTCGATCAGCAGCCAGATGTGTTGAATCTTTCTTGACGGATCGGGTAGCTAGATTCTTTTATGAGGATGCCAAGGTGGACGATGTTGGGGTGACTTGTGGGGTTCTGCTGGGCTCCTGCCTATCCCCCACATTGTATAACTTGTTCACCAAGCCCCTCTTTGATCTATTGGATGCCAAGGGTGTACTTTACACCAACCAAGCTTTTAATACTCAGTGTCTCCATCATTGCAATTTACACCCTCATTAAGACGTGGATGGCTGACAATGGACTAGCTCTGAATGATACCAAAACAGAGCTTGTTATAGTAGTCACAGCTGCGTGGCTAAAAAAGCTAAGCCTTGATTTTCAGGTATTCCAGATAGCAGACTGTTCCATTGTCACGCTGGCCAAGGTTAAAAGTTTTATCACAGTAATTACACCATAAAAGATCTATGAAGCAATTAGACACCTTCAGGGAAAGTAGAATGTGCGTAACCCCGAAGAGCATAGCTATGGACTTGAATTGGTACAGGTTTTTAAATAAGCCCTTAAATCTTCTGGATCCAACTTCAAGGGAACCCCAATGAAGCCTCCAAGTCTGTACAACCCAGGACCAGAAATGGGCCGCAAATGGACAGGGACACAACATATGGTATACGTATGCCTTGTCTTGGGAATACCTCCGCATAGTGAATTCTTATAATCAGCATAACTTATGATTGGATGGATCGCTATGCCAAAAACAAACCTGCACGAAAGGGAGAAAATCGCACTACGATATTTTGAATTCAGCTTACTTCAATAACCTTTTGGTACCATAAAGGCTAAGGAAGTATTGCGTTGTGTCCAATCTGACACCTTTCCAATTATCCTACTAGGAGGATTCTACATATCTTTTTAAACTCACCATCCAAATGATTTCTTTTCCTGCAGCTAGGCTTGCCTCAGTGCCCCTGATTTGGACCCAGATCTTCCCCAACCATAATCTCCTTGTACAGCTGCCAGCCAGCACCAACTCCCACGCAGCTACCAGTCTCGAGTGTGTTCCACCCAGAAGGCCCTTCAGTCAGGATTACACAGAGAGCCCTTCAACCAACTTCTCCTCCTGGCCGAGATCGCCTTTTACCTTTTTTCCCGCCCTCTTTTTTTCCCTTTTTGCCCCCATTTCAACCCTCCTCATTCATTGCCGCCCACTCTATATGCTTCTGTAGGTTTTCTTTAGAATTTCCCAACCTTCTTCATGTCACCTCTGACGACGTTGCACGCCAAAGACCTCCAGCACCTACCTCGCCCCCTTGAGACTTTTGAGCAGCATTCTGTCGTTTAGCACACACTCCTAATAATGCTGGGCTTCACTTCCACCCTTTTCCTTCCTTCCCTCCTGTTTCTACACAAATAATGAGTGTTCCTTTCAAGGCCCATCTTACTTCTGTTACATTGTTCTACGCACTCTTAATCTTCCCTTCACGCAGCATTGCTGTTCACATTTTAATTGTGCTTGATTTTCTGAACCAAACTATGTTCATGCACCTGCAGTTATGCTTCTATTTGCACAGCCTAAGTGAAACTAACCCACTCTTCTCACTTTCCGATTCTAAGCTGAAATGTTAAAGCACACACTGCCCCAAATTCTTAAGCTCTAACAAGGTCAAATGCTCCCATCCATTTTCCCCTCTTTCCGGTAAGTGAATGAATGTGTATATTATGTTTTATTTCTTGGTATGTTTGAAGTACTTTGAATTGATCTAGATGATGAATATGATCATAAACCCAACTAGGCTCATAATTAACACCATACAAAATAAAGTAATCTGAGGGTATATTTACTGTAATGAATTTATTATGCCCATCCATGGACTCTGGGGCTTGAGGGCCCAACAGACAAACGAGCAACATTTAGCAGCTATATCAATATAAGGATAGCCAATTCATGTAGTAGACCAGTCTTATTGCCTAGGTAAACAGGCAAGTCTTCAGTTTCTTTTTGAATATATCTGCAGAATCAATACCTCTCAGCTCCAAAGTGAGGTCATTCCAGGCCTTGGGCGCATCGCAAAGAAAGCTGCCTTCGAGACTGACTATTCTGCATTTAGGAATAACTAAAAAGTTCTGGTTATTCAATCTCAGTGATCTACCACAGATTCTCGTAACCAGAAGTTGTTGGAGATATCCGGGCATTTTACCATATCTACACTGCTGTATAATAGTCAATATTCGGAAAAGAATTCTATACTCCACAGGTAGCCAATGAAGAGTGTGTCTTGCTGCAGCGACGTGGTCTCTGCGTGCAAGCCTCGTTACCACTCTTACAGCTCCATTTTGGCAGACTTGTAGTCTATTGCAAGCCGCTTTATCAATGACAATGAGCAAGCTGGAACAATAGTCAATTTTCGCCCCTATGATCGCTCTAGCGATAGTTTGTGCATTGTCTCAGGAAATAAAAGGTCTTAAGTGAGCCAAGAGCTTTATGTAATAGGCGCAAGATGGCACTAAGCTGCTTACATGAGGTTTCATGGTGAGTCGTTGGTCAAATATTACTCCCAATGTTTTAACTTTAAGTGGGATAATATTTTCCGCTCCCAGTTTCTGTAACATGTTGGATGAGCCAATCACCAGCAGCTCTGTTTTTTCTTTATTAAGAGCCAACTTGTTATGAATCATCCATGATTCAATGAGGGCAAAAGTCTTATTAATCACTGCTTCATCATGATTGCCAGACAACGGGATAACACACTGTGTGTCATCGGCATAGTTGGTAAATATCACACCCTCGCGAGCTAACCTGGCGAATAAGGGGGCAATGAAAATGATTTACAAACAAGGCGAAGTGCATGCCCCTGGTGGTACACCCAAACCAACGTTACTAGGAGCAGATTTGGCTTCCCTGAAAAAGACCCTGCTTTCTCGAAACGAGGAACGAAGTGATCCATTGGGTAGCTAAAGGTGAAAAATTAACAACCTTGCTCAACCTGGTAGACATGATGGAGTGGTCCACCAGGTCGAACGCTGCTGAGAGATCACGCAGCATCAATAAGTAAGCTTCATTCTTATCCATGTGTGTTAGTAATTTTGATTTAAGCTCTAAAAGAGTCGTCTCCATTCCGAAACCCACACAGAAGCCTGATTGATGGTCACTAAGGACAGGGTGAGCTTTTAGGTGCTCTGATATTTGGCCGGGCCACTCGGTCCAGGATTTTCAGGAGAAGGGCAGTGTTTATAATGGGCCTATAGTTTTTAGGCAGATCAGCTGGTAGACCTGTTTTTTTCAAAATGGGCATAACCCAGGCCTTTTTTAAAACCTGTGGAACAGTTCCTGATTTCAAAGAAGCATTAATAAACTTGCAAATTGCAGTTAGCAGTGTGGGGGGCAGGTTTTAATCAGAATTGCCATGTGGACATCCTTGTTCTTTAATTATTCCGTCCAATTCATTTACAGATGTTAGGGAGAATTCTCAGAAATGTGCTAATTCCCTTCTACCTTAGAGACCCTCAGCTCTTTTGCTGGACTTTAGGACTTTTTATCTCTCATGTAATTTTAATGTGATTTCATTTCTGTGTTCTTTTTAACTTTGGAGTCTGACAAACTCCATAGGCATCATCTTTACATTGTGTCACCCAGCACCTTCAGTGCAGTGGCACAGGGAAGTCACTCAGATTTCCAAAAGGTTTAAATGCCTTCTCTTTGTGAAACTACTGTTTCCCAGAGCAGTGAAATGAAATTGACTTTACTTACAATTTGTAACTTTCTAGACCCAGCGCACTCTATCTTACCATAGGGTGCTGGAGGGGTTACTTAGTATCCCCTTTGTCTAGTTTCTCAGGTAACATTTTTGTTAACCTTCCTACAATTTATGGCTGGTGGCAGTGGTTTACTTTTTACTACCATTGTGTGTTTTTACCATGGGCTGCGTTCGCAGCCACGATAAGGCACCCATGGGTGCCCATTTTGTCAAAATGGCCCTGTCTTCTTTTTTTTGCCATTTCTTGTCAGGAAGGTCCTTCTTGAGATTTACTCTGCGCGCCAATCCAGGTTTGGTCTTTGTTCATTTTGTCTTTGGCGGGATTCACGAGTGAAGCCTGCCTCTGGCACCAGTAGGTCTGGCAGAGGCGGGAAGTGAGGGAGGTGTCCGAAACTCCCTGTGCTTAATCTCCTTCGTTACAGGAATGCATCCAAAGGTGATTGGTCGGCTGGCTGTTCGGCAAAGACAGCCACCCTGCTTTGTGATTGACAGCTAGGCTTGAATGAATGGGAGAAATCTGAAGCGCGGAGAATGTGTAGATCGACGGATCAGATGAATGTACAGACCAGGCGATTGTATAGAGTGGATGAGTGTATGGAGCGGATGAGTGTATGGAGCCAATGAGTGTATGGAGCCGATGAGTGTATAGAGATGATGAGTGTATGGAGCGGATGAGTGTATGGAGCGGATGAGTGTATGGAGCGATGAGTGTATGGAACGGATGAGTGTATGGAGCGGATGAGTGTATGGAGCGGGTGAGTGTATGGAGTGGATGAGTGCGTGGAGCGGATGAGTGCGTAGAGGGGGATGAGTGCGTAGAGGGGGGATGAGTGCGTAGAGGGGGATGAGTGCATAGAGGGGATGAGTGCGTAGAGGGGATGAGTGCGTAGAGGGGGTGAGAGCGTAGAGGGGCAGACAAGAGTGCATGCGTGGGGCAGACAAAAGTGTATGTGTGAGGCGGACAAGTGTGCATGTGTGGGGCGGACAAGAGTGCATGCGTGAGGCGGACAAGTGTGCATGCGTGAGGTGGACAAGAGTGCATGCGTGAGGCAGACAAGAGTGTATCCGTGGGGCGGACCGGAACGCGCGGGGCAGACCGGAACGTGCGGGGCAGACTAGAGCGCGCGGGGCAGGCTGAAATGCATGAGTGCTTGGAGCAGGCCAGAGTGTATAGACCAGACGGGGGTGCATGGAGTGAATAGGAGGGCACGGAATGGACTGGAGCGCATAGAATTGCATGACATATATAGTACGGTTTGGAATGCAGAGAACGTTTGAAAGAGCATATAACCCATCATATCACACCACCACGCTTACTCTCTCCTTTACACCACCACTCAACTAGAACACAGAGATACTATGACACCGTTCGGTATGGCTGTTCTCATACCAACATCTGCCGTTTACTCCACATCACTCTAAGTAAACACTGCTGGTTTCCCCCCCCCCCCCCAGCCAGGCGTTCTCCTCAGGCCTAACGCAGCCACATCCGTTCTGGATAAATCCTGCCAGAACGAACACATTCTCCTGATCTCTCAACCACCACACTACCGCTAAGAAGCAGCTATCACACGAATATCGCATGAGCTGCACACATATCCGGTGCTCACACGCACCTTTTGACTCTCTCTACTCTCTCTACTGATCTGAACTTCGGTTCCCAAGGGTGTTCAACCTACCAGCGCCTTCAGACCATACCAATGGTATATAAGGCGCTATATAAATGCAAAATAACATAACAAGCAACTTGTATGAGAGAAAGGAAAGGTATGCCCTCTTGAGCATGTTATCTGTATACATTTCTGGTGTGAGTTCCTAGCGACCTTTTGATAATCCAAATAAACACTTCGAGCATCTGAGAAAGTATAACCAATATCTATTCCTACCTTGCTCTAATCCCATCCACCTAAGGAATTTTCATTTTTGCATCATTGAGTAAGGTGTAGAGACAACTCTCGTGCAGCCTCAAGTGTTTACAATATAATGTAACAATGGGGTAGTGTGCGGTTCAGCCGGAAAATCTTTTCTCAAGCTATGTAAACCATTTTGTATTCTAAAACATTGGAACAGCGAGCTGTGCCCTTTCCCAGTTTCTCTTGAAAAGCCTATTGAGTCACAAATGTACCATCTGGAAACATATCTCTCAACTTGCTATTACCTGGCCAACTGCAAGGTCTTTCGAATAATAGAATCACCCGTGGGGCTCAGTCATCAAATACTCCTTAGTACTCTGCTTTTCAACCTCGGTACAGATGCCCCATATAAACATTTAAATGCCTCCTAGAGAAATGAGAATTGAGAAACAGTTCCTTGATTGATGGTAAAGTACTACCTAAACTGGGGACCAACCACCCTGTCAAACCCACATACAACAGATCAAATGGGGCTGTTCTTGTCCAGCCAGCTTGTAATTATAGATCAACTACGACAGATTGTAATCTAAAAATGTCAGTGTCAGGACTGAGCAGTCGTTCATAACAGTGAAAGGCTTGCTGAGAGTAAAATCAGATCAATTCTTGAGATCAATTCTTGACTGCATATCATGCACCGGGGAATATTCACAGACCATTGGGTGGCACTTTCGCTATACATCAACTAGCCCAAAAAATTGTTATCCTGGAAATCGTGCTAGCAGAATAAGAAAGAGGCCTATTTGCTGTGCTGGACCAAACAGGGAACACATTAGGTGTAGTGTTGAAATCCCTAGCCCACAGCACCTTTGATAGATAAAACTCTTAGCACCTATAAGTGATCTTCTGAAAAACCCTTGGGTTATCCATAGTTGTCTGAGCACGCCTGTGTAAGAGGGAGGCCACACAAGACACCCAACATGATCACATAACTCCCGTAAAAGTCAATGGCAACCTTAGGTAACATGAATGGGAGGGATTGGTGGATATGCGTAATGACCCCTTTGGAGTTAGAAGAGTATCTCATATAAAATCTAATAGATCCCCATTCTTGGTGAACCAATGATTCATTGCACCCTGTAAAAATGTCTCCTGTCTGAAGCAATCTTGACACCCAACCCATCAATGTAGGCTGTGCTCTTCCTAGCTCAGATCAACCATTAACTTGTCTCACGTTCCACGTAAAAAGGTACGAAAAAAGTATACAACACTGTGTCATTTTAAAGAAATAACCGTCATCTAACCCACCAAACAGCAGGCTACCGCCCATGGGCGCCAAGAATAGAAATACTCGTAACACACCACACTTAGCCACAACCACCCAATTCTTTGGTCATTGTAACCACTGAATACTATATGTCACATAGTACAAATCAACCTGATCTGTTACATATATCCCTAGAAGAGGGGTACAAAGCAATATGTATCATTACAAGTACAAAAGTAAACCCCAGCATGAGATTGAAAGCAAGGTGTAGAGGAAACAAGCCTGCACTCCAGTCGCCCATTTTGAAGTACCAGGAACGTTCACACCGAGGTATGTGACGTATGATGAGCAAATAAACCAGCAGAGAGCCGCAGTAGGGCTCTGCCCAGTGCCTATCAGAAGAACGATACCTATTGAAGTACCAATAACCAGACAACCGTGGGCAGTAAGGTATCCATTGAGAAAACCCTACCAGCAAATAAGACAAAATGAAGATTGCCTAAGTACCGTCCCGGAAGAAACCAAAAAGGCCGTAATGGAAGACGAATGGTGACGTCACGAGGGCCCGGACAGACTCACAGATGGAAGAAATGACAACCACAAAATGACACACAGAGACGAAATGCCATGAATAAGGATA
Organism: Ambystoma mexicanum; assembly: GCF_040938575.1. NCBI lineage: Eukaryota > Metazoa > Chordata > Amphibia > Caudata > Ambystomatidae > Ambystoma > Ambystoma mexicanum. Next base: position 843,752,920 of record NC_090941.1, on the reverse strand, counting down.
TAGTGAACCTAGAAGGAGAGAACAATGTTGAAATAGAAAGAAGCTTGAGCTGTAAGCAGGATGAAGATATTCAACCAGTTAACACCTGTACATATGCTTGAAACCGCAAGAAAGCTAAGCAAACCATGCGGCTTGCTATGCTAAGTAGAAGAATAGAGCGGCAAGCGCCATTATACATGCTCTACCTCAAAACGAAGCACAGTGTTATAAGTGTGAGTCTACTTTACACAAAAGCAGAATCAACTCAGGTTACTAGAGGCAAAACAGGACAAGATTCGTATTCCAGCTGAAACGAGAAGAGATGGCTGAATCGAAACTCAGCAGATGCAACTTGTGCCAGGAAGAGCCAAGGTCAGGCCAATAGAAGGAACGAATAGTAGCTTTGCATAATCGAAACTTAAGAGCAGAATATCCTGTGTTTGGAAGGTCGAGATAAGGAGTCGTAGGCAGGTGGCAAGCCAAATACGAATTAAATGCACAAATTGAGGGAAACTCTGCAAATTCATTGTGTGAGCAGCACGTGACCATCCGAGCGAGAATAAGCACGGGTTCACACCTACGCTTGGCAGCCGCACAGACAGAGATATCATAACTTTTCCTGACAAGAAGATGCAGTTTCGAGGCCAACCACAGCTAACTAATTGACACATAGCCTCTAAAGTAATGATTGATTGAAGGAAGGCCTGGTGAATTATGGGGCACCATGCACCTGGCTGACCATTCTGTGTGCTGCTAAGTAAAGTGGAAATGTATGCATGGGGTTGGAGCCAACCCAATCACAATGGACCAAATAATCTAGGGTCCTATAGATAGTAGACCCAATGGGACGTCGTACTCTTAGTGACGTCTACAAGATAATGTTTGAAGGAAGGGCTTAGACGCCCCCTGATAGTGTTTATCCAATCCCCTCACTCCGTTACCATATACAGATATGCTACCTATATTAAAGTTACCTTTTCCTAACCAATAGAATTGCATGTTAACTTTTAAGTGTTACACGTCAATTATGACCAGTTTTGAGTATAAATGTTATTGTTTGAATGAAGTTCGTCAGAGTTGAAGCGAGACAGACTCGCTTCACTGTTAATTCCCATGACTCCCCATTTTTTGTACTTGTCATTAAACGGACTCCCTTTGCCAAACCATTGAGTCGTCCTTATTGATTGGTGTTGGAGTAATAAACCTGCACCCCCATCCATCTCAAAGGTGCAGCTATATCGTCTTAAAGTACTCTGGAGCAAACCTCGGCTCTATGGGCCGGCCGGGGGTCTCCCCAGTACACTTGGTAGCAGAGATTTGAAGGTTATCGACTATCGATTATTGATTAAAGTAAGACAACTATTGTCCGTCGACATAAAGTAACTCTAGGTCTTCGGCAATATCACAAGTCCTTTGCCATTCGGCTGAGTTGACTGTGAAGCTCCCCGTAGACAGTGGTAGTTAGAAAGAACCTGCAGCAAGGGCCTGAAGGGACCCGTGTTCCCCACATTTCCCTTTTCACTCCTACGGGCAGCTGAGCGGGCAAAAAGCTGAAGAAGATGGTAACAAAGGCGGTGATCCCGAGGGTCCAGAGAGGAACAATGCGAACGGTGAGTGAAGCAAAAAATGGAATGTTTTGGCAAATAGTGCATGCCTTAGAACAAGTAAAGGAAAAAGGTAACGGAGGCAGGAGGAAAAACAAAAAATAGTTAGAAGTAGAAAAGACTGTATATATATATAAGGGGATAATGACTTGAGAATAATTAAATAAATAAAGGGTTACCGGGGAGGACACCCGAGAAGAGAGAGGATACCGGGGAAGACACCCGAGAAGTGAGAGGATACGCCTTATTCCTACGCTAATATAGCGGCTAGAAGAAACGTGTACCCACAGTCCCACATAATGGGGAATGGTTAGACTACCACAATGTTTAAAGACGTCGTGATAGGGGTATGCTTCCACTCATGAAGGGGTAATGATTAGAGGCAGAGATATTTGTGTCCAGCTAGTGTCTGTATAGTCTGTCAAACGTCTGTCATATGTTTTGCTGTTGTGACATCATATATATTAAAAATTTTCTTTGAGAAAACTGATTCAAAATTTACACGATTTAATAGCTGAGATGGAATCGAATACGAATTGATGTTTTTTGAGTAAATTAGAATATATAAAATTTTGTGAAAATTTGGATTGGAGCTTGCAGTATTTGGTGCTCGCTCATATTGTTGGAACTGTTCGAGCCACACGAAAGCATTGACAGGTGTTGTATAAAAGGAAAGGGAACAGATTTAAGTATGGAAGACATGACTCCATTGGCACACTTATGCAAACATTTGCCAAAACACGCACCCAAGCTAAAGAAATATAGTACAGAGTGGGTTAAAGGTACCGCCCACAAGATGTTTATGCCGTGGCCACAAAATGGGTCTTTATCTAAAGCCATCTTACAACACATGACGACATATTTGCATGCCACAAATACAGGCAAGAAGTTAGAAAAACGCCTTGCTGTTCTCGAGTTGTGGAAAATGTATGAACAGGGAAAGGAAGAGGAACCACCAACAGATTGGATACTTAATGTATGCACAGAGGGGGGTGGGACGCCCAGAGCGCCACCTGCCCCAACCGAAACAAAAATTGAAGAAAGTAAGAATGAGGGGTTGTACCCACTGAGAGAACTTAAAGCAGCTACGGGGTATAGCAACCCCGCATATGAGTCACCTACACATAGTAGTGACGAAAATCAAGGGAAAGATAAGAACAAAATTATTACCTCCGCAGTCCCAAGGGACAAGGGGAGACGTGATGATGAAAGAAGAGATCAGGCACAGACAAGTGCATCTCTCGACAAGGAGAGAGAGAAGGAAAGAGATGGAAGGAAAGCGAAGATAGAACTGAGGAGATAGCATTCGCAAAGGACGAATGGATGGGAGGTCATATTTTATTGAAACTCGATGGCAAAGGCATTGATGACGCAAAACTAAAGGAAAGGTTCGATGAGACACAGAGAAGGGGAAAGAGAAGGAGTTGAGAGATGAACGGATAAGAAGGAAAGACAGACAAAGGCGAGAACAGCTATTTCGCCGAGAGAAAGAAATACAGCTCGATCGCAACTCAATAGCAGCCAATGATCAAGACAGACAGAAACAGCAAAGGCTAGAGGAAGAGCAAAGAATACGTGAAAAAAGAATAAGGAGACGAATAGATGAGGAAATTCGAAGGGCAGATGAATGTAGAAATGAAAAGAGAAAGGATGAAGATAGGGTCAGAGAAGAGGCGAGGAAGCGCAAAGAATTTGATGACGTAGAACGCAAGCGAAGACAGAGAGCACGCGATCTTGAATATGTGGGGAGAGAGGTTAAAAAACACAATCCAGTTGTAGACTGGGAAGACATCAAGGAATTATTTCCTGCGTACGATTCAGTACCAGGCACATCCAGGACAAATATTAATGATGACTTCGACACCAGAAGCATTGGAGAAACGGTCGACAAAATATATGATGAAATGGGGCTAGAACAAATACCCCAAGGGGAGGGGGAAGACAAGCGCCTGGAGAGCACTCAGCTGTATGACACTGAGGAGGTCTCCCAAAGTAGTGGGAATCTATCCCTGGATACATTAGAAATACGTAGGAACAAAGAGGACACAAGAAGTTGCACTAGTTGGGGACAGACAATGTCCGACTCCGAAAGGGAGGAGCGCGAGGAAAATGAGGAAGAGAGACGGAGCGAAAGACGACTCCCAAGAGAAAGAGGAGTAAGGTGGTCAGACAATAGCAAACCTACACAGAGGGCATCAGAGTATGCCACGCAGCCTGACCGATATGAAGAGGTATCTCATGGTCAGAGGGGGGTGTCTTTACCACCCTATGTGGACAGACTAAGGGCATTGCCAGGTAGACGACGATGCAGGAATATTACCACTGCAATAGTCAGAAGAACAATGAGAGAGGAGAGAGAGGGCTACACATTCCAATTTCCGTTACTCGAGAAAGGGAGAGTAAGACCGCAATATATTCCATGGCCACACATGGATCGAGAAAATCTGAAAAACAAGCTTCCATTGCTGACATCGGGAGCCGGAAAATGGATACATGAGTTAGAAAAAATAACAGGAGGAAACACGCTAGCCATAGGGGACATCAAAGATCTCCTAATCACCATACTTGGTGAGAGAGCAGATGGTGTGGGCACGAGCAGGCTACCCTGGCATAACCACAATTAATACTTCACATGACAGAGCTCCATTTACCAATTGTAGAGCTGCAGTATGGAAAGCGCTACGAGTACTATACCCAGATACTTCTGATATGGGAGCTATAATGATTTGAAAAATGAAGGAGTCTGAAGATCCGTTAATTTATATACAGAATTTCCAAGACGCATGGGTGCTCGAGACTCATGAATCATGGACAAAATCTATACCTGTATTTTACCATGTACTGTGCCAAGGGCTGCCAGAGCTGATGCAAAAACAACTCAAAAAATTGGTGGGAATGGAAGCCAAGCCTTGGGTTGAAATATAGTTGACCATCATACATTATTGTAGACAGTTGCAGGAAAAGAATCGCAAAAAGGAAGCAACTCGAAAAGGTAAGGAGGCGAAATTGGTGCAAAAGAAATGGTCAAAATATGGTCTTGAGGGAGCCATGATAACTAGCACAGCTGAATCAAGCATGCAGCAGGTGGCTAGTCCGCAGCAGAATAATCAAGGCATGCTGGATTCTATCCAGGGGGAAGAGGATTTAGGGGAAGAGGATGGCAGAGCAATCAGGAAGGTTTCTAAAACAATCAGGGAGGTTTCCAAAATATGCAACATGGTAACCAAGATATGTCAAATGGGCAAATGGTCTGACCGCCGCCAGTTTGTTGGCTGTGCGGAATGACAGGGCATTTGGCGCGCACATGCAGAAACCAAGGCATGATGCAGAACTTCCAAGGGACAGGAGCAGGCATGACGAATACACCTGCCGTTTTACAGCAAGGTATTGCACAGAATCATACAGTACAACAACAAGCGCCAGGAGCACAACAAGGCGTGCAACCTCAGAGCATGGGCAATTTTCCACAAGGACAATCCCAACAGGCGCCATTGCAGTTATCACAAACGATGAGCACAGTGCAGGCCCCAAACCGTGGAATGGGAAGTAACCCTGGAAATGGAGGAAATCCACCTGTACATAGTGGACCAAGTTTGTATATAAACTAGGACAGCTCACTGGGAACCCTGATGTGTTATATCCTATCAGTGACACCAGACCCTCACAGGGAACCTAGGGTGGATGTCGTTTTAGGGGATAAAGAATATTCCTTCCTAGTTGACACGGGTGCGACATGCTCGTGCATACGTGAAGGCAAGTTTTCCTTGTCTGGCGAGGCCATAGATGCTCAGAGTTTTACAGGAGCTACCAGTCTAGTTCCCTTTACCAATGCACTTCCCGTCTCTATAGGAGATTGCGAAATGAATGTACCTCTATTATATTCTCGGCAGACCCGGTAGACATTTTGGGTCGAGATTTAATGACAAAGTTGAACATGACAATCTTGTTCACGGAGGAGGGCATAGTATGTTCCACTCCAGGAATGCACTATTCAAATGTATGCAAAATGATTAGAGCATACTCAGGACACATAGCCATGAGGGCCATACCATTAGAGCCAGAAATCTTCGCATATGGTGTGCATGTGCTCATGGCAAGATTGCCAGGCCTCGCAGACAAAGTCATGAGAACCCCCGATGAGTTCTTATTCAGACCCAGAATACTGATGCACGAGAAGGGACAAGTGTTTCCCTTGACGATACACACAGCTGCAATGCGAGGGAAAGTGGTCTTGGTTGACGGTTACGATGACGAGGGCAGACAATGATGCGTGATAATTGCCATTGAAGAAGGATATCGAGTGACTGACGTCACCGATGACGATCTGTTTGAAGAACAACGAGAAATGGGAGAGACAATGGTGGAAGTGAGTCTCACCTTTTGGGTAAAGATGATTAAAAGAGAAGTACCTCAGAGAATGATGTTGGCACTAAAACGTCCTGAATATTTTTATGACGACATAGCCAAGGTGCCTGTCTCAGTGTGGACTACAGGACCCTATGACGTGGGTCTCTTGAAAGGGGTTGGGGAAGTAAAGATTAAACTGAAACCAGGAGCAATTCTACCAAGAGCCCGACAATATCCCATGTCCAGAGAGGCAGATGAGGGGATGTTCAAGACAATTTCTGCCATGATGGACCAGGGCATCTTAGTGACGTCAGAGTCACCATGTAATTCGTCAGTGTATCCTGAAAAAAAAAAGTAAAGGCGGGTCTTGGAGGGTAGTACAGGACCTAAGGCCAATAAACGATATTGTTGAGGCCGAGTTCCCTCTAGTCCCTAACCCGTCTACAATCCTATGTAATATAACCATTGAGGCAAAATATTTCACAGTGATTGACTTGAAAAATGCATTTTTCTCAATCCCGTTGCATCAAGACTAACAAGATCTAACGTCATTTACGTTCAGACAAATGTGTCTGAAAAGCACGAGGCTGCCACAGGGGTACTGTGAGTTTCCCTCTATTTTCAACAGAGTCCTGCAGATGGAATTAAGCAAAATTACATTAAAAAGTTTCATCCTGCAGTATATAGTTTAGTTTAGTTTTGTTTATTATTTGATAATGCGCTCAAAACCCTAGGGTAGCCGGGCGCAGCGGTAACAAGAATACTTAAGCTTAGTTACATACAGTGAATGCATAACATGTAATGACATTATTTACAGTACAAATATACAATCTGTCAGAACATCACTTCACACAAGTCTATAGTACAGGTTTCAAGGAAGTTCAGGTTTCAAGATATTTACGTGCAGAAATCCATTGTCTAGAGCTGGGGAGCTGTTTGGTAGGTGTCGTTAGTCCAGAGCGAACTTTTCACTTTACATCTAAATCTAGAGTAGGTCTGAGCATCTCTTAGCGCAGAGGGGAGTGCATTCCAGGCATGGGCAGCTCTAACAGGGAAGCTCGCACCGCCCGATTTTGTGAGTCTGAATCGGGGTGTTTCTAGCAGAAGATGGTTGGAGGCTCTGGTGTGGTGACTGGAAGATTTCCTGGTCAGTCTGGCCGAGATATATGGTGGCGCGGTATTGTTTAGTCCTTTGTAGGTGATGGACAGCGTCTTGAGGTGAATTCTGTCTTTGATTTTTAGCCAGTGGTGGTCTTTCCTGATGTTAGATATATGCTCTCTTCGGGTTATGTCCAAGGCAGCTCTAAGAGCATTGTTCTGTAGTATTTGCATTTTATTTATGATAGTTTTATTGGCACCTGCATATAGGGCGTTGCAATAATCTAATTTGGACATTATTAAGGCGTTGGCTAGAGTGATGCAGTTAGTTTTGGAGAGGTAGGGTCTACAGGCCCTGATTAATTTGCAGGTGTACGCTGTAGATGAGGCCAAGGAGTTGACTTGTTTTTTAAGAGATAGTGTGGAATCAACGTAGAAGCCTAGTGTTTTTACCTCGGTTACCACCTTGATTACATTACCATCTATATTAAAGGCTGGGTAGCTGGGGCTAAGTTTTTTGAGGTTAGAGTCGGAGCCCAGGATCAGTATCTCTGTTTTGTCGTTGTTCAGGCCGAGTCCATGGGAGGCCATCCATGCCTGAATGAGGAGGTAAATCTTGTTTACTAGTGCTGTGTCTGCGGCAAAGTTGCCAGATAGTGGTATAAGGATCTGCGTGTCATCTTCGTAATTTGTATAAGTTACCCCCAATCTGTCAAGTTTGTCGAAGAGTGGCTTAGTGAATATGTTGTACATTGTGGGAGAGACCCATGAACCTTGTGGAACACCACAGGTGATTTGTATTGGGTCCGCTGAAGCTATGGGGGAGAACACTCTCATCGTACGGTTGGTTAGGAAGGATTGTACCCAGGCTATAGCTTCCCTTGAGAAATGGGCGGCAGACGCTAGATGCTTGCATAACACTGCATGGTCAACCAGGTCGAAGGCCGCCGATAGGTCGAGGAGGAGGAGCATAGCTGTTTTGCCTTTATCCTTCAACTAGTCGATTTGTGTCTTCAGGCCAATTAATGCTGTTTCAGTACCATGTTGTGGTCTGAATCCAGATTGGCGTGATCCCAGTAGTTGGTTCGTCTCCAAGTAATTTAGGATCTGGGGGTAGGTATACTCTGTCAATGATTTTAAGGAGGAACGGGACAGTAGCAATGGGCCTATAATTGGTGGGGATAGCTGGGTCAAGGGTCTGTTTTTTGAGGAGAGGCAGTACCCATGATTCTTTGCGGTTTGAGGGCACAGTGCTTGATCTAAAGGAGGCATTAATTAGCTTAGAAATGAAGGGTGCTCAATCTCTAGCTACGTCCTTAATTACTTGTGCCGGGCAACTTTCACCCTGACAGTTCGAGGGTTTCAAAGATAAAATTACCTTTTCTGTTTCCAGTATGGAGATGTTGGTGAACCTAAATGGTTTACAGCTACTTGGTACCTCTGTACTTAGTGTATCTGTCAGAGGGGTGGTCTGAGTTCCTGTGGAACTCAAAGTGGCCTTCTTCTTTGCGATTTTGGATTGTAAAGTTATTATTTTATTTGCTAATGCATTTTGGATGCTGGTGCACCATTGTTTGTCCTTAGGGACATTGTCCGTGGGAGCTATTGGGTTTTCCATTTCTCGGAGGATGGAGAAAAGCTCTTTAGAATTAGAGTTGGCATTACTAATTCTCTCATTGAATGTATTTTTTTTTGTTTGGATTATTTCTTTCTTGTATTTGTTAGCGAAGTTGGTAAGTAGAGTTTTATTCTCAGCTGAAGGTGAGTGCCTCCAGATTGCTTGGAGTTTACGTTTTTGGATACGTAGTTCCTTGAGATGGGGGGTGAACCACGAATTGAGGTGTGATTCTTGTTTACTTTTACGTAATTTGATAGGGGCAATGCTATCCAAAGCTTTAGACATGGCTGTATTAAATGTATCGACTAATGTATTAGGGTCAATGTTGTTGGCGCTGGCCGTTAGAGCTGGTAGGAGGAGGGGGATTAATTTTTCAGCCGTAATTTCTTTTTTGCTTCTGGTTGGCAGAGATGGTGCTATTTCACGAGTAACTACTTTAGGTGGTTCAATGTTAGATGAAAAGCAAATAAGATGATGGTCAGTCCAGACCTGAGGTGTAATACTAGAGATGGTAGTGGTGCAGTTCCAATTAACTATCCAATCTAGTGTGCGTCCTTTTGTATGTGTTGGAATTAGGACTTTTTGGGTAAGGCCATGTTCGACTAAGATCGATGGGATGGATTGGGCTTGTTTGTCCTCAGCATCGTCAAATCCCAGGTTAAAGTCACCTAGTAATAGGAGCTGGGTGGAGTCTTTGATGTTGTTAGTCAGGATGCAGGAAAGGTCTTCCTCGCAGTTCCCTAAGGGGCCAGGTGGTCTGTACACCAGGAAAATGGTTAGTGTGCTATTGTTAGATATGGGTAGTTTGGCTGAGAGTAGTTCACACGATGTGATAGCTGGGGGTGGGGTGAGTCTTAATGCTAACTTAGTTTTGGCGATAATAGCCAGGCCGCCGCCTCTAGAGTTAGGTCGGTCGACTCTAAGTATATTGTAGTTGTCTGGTATGGCAGCCATAAGTGCAGGACCTGCAGCATCATGGAGCCAGGTCTCGGAGACAGCCAAGAAGTCTAGGTTATCCATAGTAAGTATGTCTGCAATTTCTGTGTTATGTGCTATGAGGGACCTCGCATTGAGGAGTGCACCTGATATGGTGGGGGTGGTATTTCTTTCCTGAGTAGGTTTAGTTTGGGGTGTTTAGAACCCTTCTGATTATGAAGAGCGTGATTCTGCGTTTTTAGGGGTTTAGCTGCAGCTGTGGCGGGTAGGTTGGTGGCAGTTAGAGTGGGTGTGAGGAACGGTAGTCTTGTTCTGTTGTTTTTGAGGTCATAGAGACGTGGCAGCCTAGCTCTAAGTCGCGTGTTTCTCTCCTGCAGATTGCAAGGTGTGGAGTTGGTGTGGACCATTGTTGTGATGATTATTAGCGTAGCCCAGAGTAAGGAATAGAGTGTGTATATAAGGTAGGTCTTGGTGATGTGCATGTTGGGTTATTCTGTAGTGACTACTGCATAATATAGGGAGGTACTACGTAGATACTGTATAGTAGCTAGGGGGCAGTGAAGGGTCACTTATATTTGACAATCCCAACAATAGCTTAAAAATGTAAGCATGCCACATAGGAGGGGCGCCTGGAATTGACAAACCCTATCATGCATATATGTCGCCGAGAAGGGAGAGTTTATCAGTCTCAGGCTGTGTGCTAGTACAGGTACAGTTGGCCTGCAAGTATATATAACAACTAACTTGAGCCCTGACTTCAGCAGGGTCCATCTGAATTTGAAAATCAGATAAATGGGCTAAAATGCGGTATAACAATTAACATGAACACTAACAGCAGCAGGGTCCATCTAAATTTGACAGTCAGATATATGGGCTAAAGTGCAGTATAACAATTAACATGAACACTAACAGCAGCAGGGTCCATCTAAATTTGGCAATCAGATATAGGGCTAAAATGCAGTATAACAATTAACATGAACACTAACAGCAGCAGGATCCATCTAAATTTGACAATCAGATATATGGGCTAAGGTGCAGTATAGCAATTAACATGAACACTAACAGCAGCAGGGTCCATCTAAATTTGACAATCAGATATATGGGCTAAAATGCAGTATAGCAGCTAACATGAGCACTAACAACAGCAGGGTCCATCCAAGATTTGAAAATCAGGTATATAGGCTAAATGCAGTATAGCGGTGAACAGGAAAGACTGTATCAGTATGGTGAGGCACAGTTTAAATAAAAATAATAATAATCTCATATGGATGACATCTTAATCTGCAGCACAGCAGAAGAGAAATTCAGGCACAATTCTGTTCAGCTATTGACTATACTGGCTGAGAAAGGATATAAGGTTGACAAAGAGAAGTTACAATATTGTCGACAAGAAGTGCTGTACATAGGCCAGCTGATCTCACATGAAGGAAAGAAAGTGACCCCAGAAAGGGCTGAAGCCATACTGAACACGGCTGAGCCGCACACGATAAAGCAGATGCAGAGCCTTTTAGGCCTATGCAACTATGTCAGGGCATGGGTCTTCGACTACAGCTCTTACTCTAAGCCTTTACTTCAGGCCCTAAAGAAGGCCCAAGTGACGAAAGAAAAGATCGAATGGTCTGAGACCACGGAGAAAGTGTTTGCTGAACTCAAAAGAGCTATTTGCACAGCTTCAGTTCTAGGGATCCCCAATTATATAGAGGAATGTTACCTGTTTTCACACACAAATGGCAGCGTCATGACAGCAGTGCTCGCTCAGAGAACCTCGTTGGGGTACAAGCCCCTGGCATATTACAGCCGAAACCTGGACCCAGTAATGAGAGGCCACTTCCCATGCAAACAAATTTTAGCTGCCGCAGCGTTCGCCATAGAAAAGGCAACAACCATTGTAATGGGATGCTCAATGGCATTGTACGTCGAGCACTCGCTATTTGCCATTCTGGAGAAACCAAAGGGCACATTGACATCTCAGAGACCTTCTGCTTATGAAGTGATCATAGCGAATCCATCGATAAAAATAGTCCGATGTAAGATAGGGAACCCATATATGTTCATAGCAGAGCCAGTCACTGAAGGAGAGCTCATACATGACTTTGCAAATTATGAAGAATTCTATGATGAAATCCCCAGGGTGAAAGAAAATGCCTTGGCAGGAGGGGAGATCGTCTTTATTGACGGATCTTCGAGGATCGATCAAAGTGACGGACAAAGATATACAGGCGTCGCTGTAATAAAACACACAGCAAATGGAGAATTTCAAGTGCTTCTTAGTGCATGAATACCATCTCACTACTCAGCGCAGGCTGCAGAATTATTGGCGTTGATGCTCGCCATTGAGAATCACGCAGACCAGGAGGTAACGTTGTACAGTGACTCCGCCTATGTAACGTCAACAGTGCACGCAGGACTAGCACGCTGGAAAAGGAGGGGCTACCTCCGAGCGGAGGGCATGCCAGTGCAGCACGCAACCTTATTTTACAGGCTGATTAAGGCACTACTGCTCCCAGTGGGCATAGCGGTCGTGAAATGCGCCACCCCCACCAAAGGGACAGATGTTATCTCACGTGGAAACCAAGCAGCAGACACGCAAGCCAAGCGCATGGCATCCAAAAGTGAGACGATTATGGAAGTGGAAATCACCCATACACATGAAATAATGATGGTTGCACGAACGACACTTGAAGCCTATAACAGTCTTGGGCAAACGCAGCTAATGGAACTGCAAGGGGAGGCACCACAGGAAGAGAAAAACCTGGCGCATATGACAAAACCATTACCCGGCGCATATGACAAAAGAGAATCTAGCAACAACGCTCACAGAAGACTGGTTCATACCGAATTTAGCAGAGCAGGTTGCATTCTTTATGGTGAACTGCATAATCTGCCAGCAATTCACCGCTGGGCACCCATTAAAGGTAATGAGAGGAGACAAGACAGGCCAAATTGGCCTTTTCAGCACTTGCATGTCGATTACGTCGACATGATTCAAGTATGTAACGGGTACAGATACTTAATTGTTGTGGTGTGTCCATTCTCTAGATGGATAGAGGCAGGTCCATGTACATACCCAAACTCTACCTGTGCGGCCACATTTTTAGTGCGGGAAGTTTTCCCAAGGTGGGGGGTTTGCGAAGTCATGAGATCAGATAACGGCCCTCAGTTCTCGTCGGCTTATCATCCGCAAGGTAACGGAAGCTGTGAGAAGCTCAACGGCTTGTTAAAAGAGAGGATAGCCAAGTTGAAGTTTACTATAAGGAAGGGATGGTTGCACTGCCTTCCACTGGCACTGTATGCACTTCGGAAACAACCAGGCTCCGACCATCATCTTACGCCACATGAGATAGCCACAGGAAGAAGAATGAGAACTCCCCTGACACCGTGAGATAGAGCTAGATGTGATGCCCAGTCAACAGAAGAGGTTTTAGGGTCTGAAATGCAAAATTACCTGAACTGCATGACATCTTGCCTTACTGTAATTTCAGACCAGCTGCAGCGACGACGAAAAGGGTACAACGCAGCACAGAACACAGAAGGGCACCCTGCAACAGACCCAGTTCAAGGTCTAGGTGTTCCACTCATCTTCCCTGAAGGCGCCGTCCTTGTGAAACACCATACAAGGAAAAAGTGGGACGAGCCAAGATTCAACGGTCCTTTTATCGTTGAGGACTGCACTCCATCTGCAGTAAAACTACAAGGCCGGTGACCTTGGATTTTTCTCAGTGATATCAAACCCTACATCGGAGAAGGCCCCCTGCCTGCACCCCAATGAGAGGAATCAACAAACAACGAGGAAGAACCACAGCATGTGCAGACGAGATCCATGACAAGGAAGAAGGACGCATGACCAGCGAACCAAGGACAAGGAACATTCTTTGCAAATTGTGATTTAAATTGGACACTTCCTCTAAGCAAAAAAAAAGGGGGATAAGGACATAAAAATTGACACTCTGTGCATCCTAGTTGCAGGGCGAAAAAGAAAATTGCACGTATAAGCCACAACATAATCTAGTGACTGCCGAACTTTGGACTGTGGCACACTTAAGCCTTGATGAGAAAAGACTGTGCCAGATTTTGACCGAGGACATTTCCATTGGAAGCAAATACACAATCCCGACTTGTTCCACACCTGGAACCCTATTCGGAATCACTTATGGTGTCCCACAGTAGAGACATCACAAAGGACCTAGTCACCTATTTTGAGCTAGTGCTAAGATCATACCCGTCAGTGGTAGGGAGGCTCACCAGTGTCACAGACTTCTTACAAGAAAACGAAAAGACAATAAGACAACTCCTCACTGTCATTGCTGAACAACTTATCCTACTTCCTGAGTACAGTGAGAAAGAATTAGATGTTCCCAACACAGGCGGAAATAAATGAGCTTATCAACACACTGTTCTTTCGCATAATCGAAGCCTGTCCAACTCTTATCGGGAGAACAACAGACACACTCACGTTTCTTCGAGACCCAGCAAACACCGAACATTTAAGCCATCTTTTAAATAAGATCAGAATTCTAGTCGCACTCCAAGCGACTGGACAGTGCAGACATTGTTTACATCAGGGAAAAAACATATAATCCTGAACCCAGCAAGACAGGACAGATGTCTCTGTCACCAGAAGACAGCAGATTGGCACATAATGTCCTCTTTCGCCTAGTCACTGACTTTCCAGAGCTAGTGGGGAGACCTATCGATGTTGACGTCCTCACATTCATCAGAGATCCAGCTAATGTCGCACAGATGGGTTTGCTCCTGCATGGAATCATGCTTCAAGTGGAACTTTCTAACCATCAGAGGAGCTATCTGAGGAGATTCTAAAAAAGCCTTCTGCCGAAGGACAGATCGAGGGAGCAGAGTCAAGAACTTCACTTGTTGTACCTGTTGTTATTTATTCCCTATTCCATCATACTGATAAGTGTCCAATATGTCCTCAGGACTGAAGCACATTCGAGGAGTGGACTGGGAGCTTACTTACTTTGAACACACACAGTAAAGGAACTCACTAAAGTTTTATTTTTATTTGATTTTTTCCATAGCTAGAAAAGGAACTGCATCCTTAAATAAAAGACAATTGGTCACTCACAAGAGGGGGGACCCTTTTGAAGCACCTGACACTCTTAAACACATAACTTGAAAGACAATATTGGGTGAGGGAATAATAACATTGACATTTGTTGAATGATCAAGATGGGGGTCCAGAGCAGCAACCTGGTCCTCCCACAAGAAGAGAGGTGCCCCGCTTCTCTGGAAGAAAAGGCTGCCACCTAACGTATAGAACCATAATGTATTTATGCATCATATTTATCATTATTTTACTGTCATTAACGATCAGAACTGCATTCTTTATTGGTGAACAAAGTGTTCCAATTTCAGTACACTCACCTGATGATGCACGCATGAAACCCACAAAAGCACCCAGACCTTATATAGTCATTCCAGTCCCTAGAAGATCTGACGGAGTGAATGAATTTGAAATGATTGTAATTAGAAATGATACACACACACACACTTGAGGTAACGAACGAAAAGAAAAGCCAGAGACAGGGTCGGCATGAAGTGAATGAAGTGAAATCACTGACAACTACACGCACACAAACACTGAATGGACATGAAACAGGCCTAGTATCAATGACTGCAGAACCACAAACCAAAACAGCAGAAAAGAAAAGACTATCTGCATTTAGAAACTTCACAGAAGATGTTGGGAGACAACAAGAAGAGTTAAGAGAAAAACCCACAGAAGCAGTCATATCAGAAACTCTTGAGAAAACAAAAGCCAACTCAGAGAAACTCTCTGTACGGACACAAATGTTAGTAGACTTATTATTCCCGCACATAGCCAGAGCAAGGAAACTACAAGAGGAAATGAAGAACAAAACAGCAGGGACTGTATTGCCAAGCACACATGTCCTAACACAAGGGACAAGTACCAGTTCTACAATACAGCCATATACCGAACCGGCGTCAGGCTGGTTGGCATGGGCATTTGCACGCAAAAGAGAAAAGATGCATGAGGACCCGGAAAGAGCTGCCAAACTCCTGTCCACTCAAATGGCGCAGATGAGGAGGCTGCACCATGGATCAGGATACCTGAGAACCCTCCAGCAAGAAAAAGCCATACAGATGTATTCAGAGATGTAGTAATAGCAAACTACATGAAAACCTTAAGAGTCATAGAGAAGCATGCATGGAGTTGACAATGAACTGAATGACTAGCTGGATAGCACAGCACACCTAGGTAACAACATTTGGTACCAGCACATGAAGGAATTTGGAAAACGAAATTCTGAAGGGGAATGCTTCGTTTGTGCACTTCTACCATACAGCATGGCAAAATCCAAGATCTTTGTGGCTGTAGAAATTGATGTCCCAACAGCACACTGTCTCTCACACGTAGCAATGTGCAAGACCAGAGGCCAGTTCATGGGAAGTGATGCCTCATTGATATGGGCAACTGAACCAGCTTACCCCGACGAAGATGATTATGTCCAAGACATTAAGACAAGAAACAGGGCTCATACTAGGAATCATGTGATCAGGTACGAGAAGCCTGCAGTTAAAGGAGCAGGAATAAGATGGGAAGTAAACCCAAGACTAACTGTCCAAGGCAAAACTCCAGAAGAGGCTCAAATTTCGAAGAACAGAGGCCAAATGCAGATTTGGGGAACAGTGCTTTCACCAGACGGATGGGAGAAAGGAGTAGTGATCTGCAGAGCATGGATGGTCCTTGGAGCCTGCAAGGAAGCAATTGAAAACTCACAAAGACTGTGCAAGCCAGTATGGTCAAAACTTGCAAAACTGCTGACATGGGTCAAAGACACAGGAGGACCCTTGCAGATAGTGCCGCTATAAAGCCCAAAATTGTGCTTCAGGAACAATGGCACAAGGAAGATGGGAGGGAACCAGAACTGTGGACGAATCTTTGACGCTCCAGGAATAATACATGGAACCTCAGTAATTATGGATCATTATTGGGCATGTGGTTCCAAAGCATACATCAGACTACCGAAAGATTTGGGAGGCATATGCACAATAGTGAATGTCCATGTTCCAGCATTGGTGATCCCGAAAAGTGACCTGAACATTGACAGTTTCCCGAAAGCAGATGCTCACCTGAGAAAGAAGAGATCTGTGGAACTGATAACTGGAATGAAGAGAGAAAATTACTTCTCTGCTAAATCAGAAGAAGCATTTCATGCAATGGCATATGAACACAGGCTGTTCAGCCTCACCTCATCAGTGTTCACGATGCTCTTTGTGCCAAGAATCCAAGTTGGAGTAAATACTAAATGGTTGCAGATAACCAGATGGCAATTGCTACAGACCATCAACACAACCATAAAAGGATTTAATGTGATTAAGGAAGAGTTAAGAGCAATCAGACTGATGACTCTCCAGAACAGATATGTCCTTGCCATGATCACAGCTATGGATGGAGGAGTTTGTGCAAAAATGGGAAAATCATGTTGCACATTTATACCTTCTCACGACGAGGAAAATTGACCTTTAACAGAAGCTATAGGTATGCTGACGAAGCTACAGAACCAGATGATCAACGAAACTGACGAAGTTGATGATGACAGCTGGTTTGGATCACTGTTTTCATGGGTTCCACAATGGATGGCAGATGCATTCAAGTTTCTGGGAGCCCTACTAGTAATGATATTACTAGGATGTTGTGTTATCAAGATAATAATCTCGCAATGCCAGAAAACTGCGAAGAAAGCTATAGGGATGAAGATCATGATTGATTTCAAGCCAGGATTGAAGCCCAAAGATCTAACTGAAGATTAAATAAGAGACTTTGTGAAGGCCAGCGGGCATGCAACTGCAGGTACAAAGTTTCTTTATCCCAGGAATCGCAGACATTATGTGGGAAAATGGATTTCCTGCAGCCCAAATGGACAATGTCAACTAATGACATGGAATAAAGAGGAACATGTAAGGACAGCAGGAAGCCTGAAAGGAGTAATAAAGATATGGACTCCAAAGAGACACTTCTTCAAACCATCATGTACAAACCCAGAAGACGAAGAAGGAAGAAACCCAGACATTGAAGTGAAGATGGATACAGATGAACCAAGTAAGATGAATCCAAAGGAGGAAGTGAAAGTGGTTGATGAATCGCCCAGAGGGGGAGTGCAGAGGAGGTCCCAAATAAAGCCTGCACTACAGTCGCCCATTTTGAAGTACCAGGAACATTCACACTGAGATATGTGACGTATGATGAGCAAATAAACCAGCAGAGAGCCGCAGTAGGGCTCTGCTCAGTGCCTATCAGAAGAACGATACCTATTGAAGTAGCAATAACCAGACAACCGTGGACAGTAAGGTATCCATTGAGAAAACCCTACCAGCAAATAAGACAAAATGAAGATTGCCTAAGTACCGTCCCAGAAGAAACCAAAAAGGCCTTAATGGAAGACGAATGGTGACATCACGAGGGCCCGGACAGACTCACAGATGGAAGAAATGACAACCAAAAAATGACACACATAGACAAAATGCCATGAATAAGGATATTGTGAACCTAGAAGGAGAGAACGATGTTGAAATGTAAAGAAGCTTGAGCTGTAAACAGGATGAAGATATTAAACCAGTTAACGCCTGTACATATGCTTGAAACCGCAAGAAAGCTAAGAAAACCGTGCTGCTTGCTATGCTAAGTAGAAGAATAGAGCAGCAAGCGCAATTATACACAATCTACCTCAAAATGAAGCACAGTGTTATAAGTGCGAGTCTACTTTACACAAAAGCAGAATCAACTCAGGTTATTAGAGGCCAAACAGGACAAGATTCGTATTCCAGCTGAAACGAGAAGAGATGGCTGAATCGAAACTCAGCAGATGCAACTTGCGCCAGGAAGAGCCAAGGTCAGATCAATAGAAGGAATGAACAGTAGCTTCGCATAATCGAAACTTAAGACCAGAATATCCTGTCTTTGGAAGGTCGAGATAAGGAGGCGTAGGCAGGTGGCAAGCCAAATAAGAATTAAATGCACAAATTGAGGGAAACTCAACAAAATCACAGTGTGAGCAGCACGTGACCACCCGAGCGAGAAGAAGCATGGGTTCACACCTACGCTTGCCAGCCGCCCAGAGATATCATAACCTTTCCTGACAAGAAGATGCAGTTTTGAGGCAAACCACAGCTAACTGATTGACACATAGCCACTAAAGTAATGATTGATTGAAGGAAGGCATGGTGAATCATGGGACACCCTGCACCTGGCTGACCCTTCTCCGTGCTGCTAAGTAAAGTGGAAATGTATGCATGGGGTTGGAGACAACCCAATCACAATGGACCAAATAATCTAGGGTCCTATAGATAGTAAATCCACTGGGACGTTGTACTTTTAGTGACGTCTACAATAGTAATGTTTGAAGGAAGGGCTTAGACGCCCCCCTGATAGTGTTTATCCAATCCCCTCACTCTGTTACCATATACAGATATAGTACCTATATTAATGTTACCTTTTCCTAACCAATAGAATTGCATGTTAACTTTTAAGTGTTACACGTCAATTATGACGAGTTTTGAGTATAAATGTTATTGTTTGAATGAAGTTCGTCGGAGTTGAAGCGAGACGGACTATCGCATCATTGTTGATTTCCATGACTCCCCGTTTTTTGTACTTGTCATTAAACGCACTCCCTTTGCCAAACCATTGAGTTGTCCTTATTGATTGGTGTTGGAGTAATGAACCTGCATCCCCATCCATCTCAAAGTTGCAGCTATCTCGTCTTAAAGTACTCCGGAGCAAACCCCGGCTCTATGGGCCGGCCGGGGATCTCCCCAGTGCAAAGGTTTAAAATTAAGTGCACATGGTAGCACGCAACTACAGGTCTTGACAGGCCATCTTACATTACTACAGGATGATTGAGTCCCCTGTAAACATTTTCTAACTTCTTACATCTCATTACTGCACAGTCTAAATTAGAATAAAAGGAAATCTAGTAGTCTATCTCCCACCTCTGAAAGATACCAACTATAAAGTGAGGCATGTGGAGAGCATAGATGGAGCCAAATAGTGGCTAATATTTCTTTAGTGGATGATATGTCTTGTTCTGAGTCCCCTCCCTCTCTCTGAGGGTAGGGTGTCCAGAGTTTAAACATTTTTTTTTTTTACCTGCCTTTCCCGGAGGTGGAGAAATTAGTCTTTCCTTTATGGATCACCCTACAGTGCTTAATTTGTGGGGGTGTTTGCCAAGGCTCAGCCCCGGAACTTATGTCTGAGCCCCTGCACTTATTTTCTCAGACTGATTATGATATGGTGTTTTTGAAACTTTATTATTGTAACTCTCATTCAGTAGTTGTCACACAACAAGGGAAAACAGTATATACTGGGCTCAGTCTCTTCATCCTGGGTCGGTTCATTGTTATTTATGAACCTAATGACCCAGATGTGCAGGACAGTGCTAGTTTCCATGGATAACAATGAGTTGGAAGGTGACAAGGTGCAGGTCTGCTACTGCAGTGTGGGTTGACAACAAGAGGACAGTCACCAGTCAGCAGTACCAGCACAGTGGCAAAGCAATGGAAAAGGCCACTGCCTAAGAAGAGTGCCTGCCATGAGCACCAAATTATACACAAATATGTTGCGGCAGTGTTTGAGAGGCAAGTTCAGAAGTTCAGAAAGGATTTTCTCCGAATTTGACAATTAATTTGTTTTCTGTAGATAGATAGTCAACATGTTCCACCTGTCATCTACTGAATCCGAGCAAAATGTTAAAAATAATGACGTGTTTAAAGAATCACTCAAACATTTGCCTTAAACTAGTATTTTATGTTATTTCATGTCGATTGGTATCTATAAATTGCACATCTTATGGGTAGGTAGTACATCCATCACCCGCAATGCCCGGTAAGAGTTGCAGGTTTTACTCTAAATATGCAGACAGTTTGGGGAACAGCCGTGGATGGTGGCACCAGTTGGCTTGGAGTTTCCTGTCCCGATGTGTCCCAGATTTGCTAGAAAATATTTGGGCCCTGGCACATATTTGTTTACAAATTAATCACTGATCACCCATAGATTAGACAGAAAAAACAAGGCATAGAGCAGACCTTGAAATGGATTTTTTTCTTGACTTTTATGAAAGATCAATGAGAAGATCAGAATGATAAAGTTAAATCTGGATCACTGATAATTTTGAACTGTGATACTTGTGTAGAGGAACAGCTGAATGCCTCTGCAGGAAGTCCCGTCCCCTACCTCCTTTATGTTGGAAACCTGAGATTGTGCCATGCTTGACACCAGCAGTTGTGACCATACGCCACAGAATATTCGAAAGAAAGTACCTTCTGAGAAAGCTCTACCAAATGTATTCCTGAAGACACGATAATCTGAGGGAGGAACTCCCCGAAGAAATATGAAAAGGGCGATAGAGGAGCTGGTGACCCCACAAAAGACAAGTGTGATGCACTGAGAAGACTGGTTGAAGAGAATATATGGACCTTATAGAACCTGATGACGAAGTTAAGAATTGAGTAAACTTTCACATGCAAAGAGAAGATTACACGTGTGTCACGCACTGCAGAAAATGCAAGCCGTTCAATAACTGTACAGAGCTGTAACGCAAGTAGACTAAGAGCCTCATTACGAGCATGGAGGTAATCAAAAAAGGAAGGCAGAATGGTAATACCAGCATCGAGTACCGGTCCGGGCCATTACGAGCCATAAAACCCAGCATTACCGCCACCGCCTGTACCGTGCCCCTTCTTACCGGCATGCGCGCATCCACGCGCCCTTCGTGGCGGCAATACCGGGATGCCGCTAACAGGAGGACATCACAAGTAACGCAGGCATGCACCTACCGGCATCCTGAAGGCAGTAAATAGTGCCTGGATGATGGCGGTACAACAGGCATCGCAGATCACCCGTAAATAGCAACCTGCTGTGTACCCAACTGCCACAGGTACACACAATCATCACAGGTGAAGGCAATGGAGCCTGTCCCAGCACAAAAGGAGCACACCCACACACCACACCCCTTCCTACACCAAAATGATCCCACTTGCTGTTGCAATCCTGGGGCTGGAGGACATGCCTGTACTGCTACACCAGCAACAACAACAACTACAACAGCAACAGGCAGCACAGAGGAGACGCAGGAGGAGAAGGAGAGTGAGACAGGCCCAGCAAGTCCCACCAGTGCAGCCAGTGGTACCACATAGACAGCCACCAATCCCTTGCATCTGAGCCAGTCCATTCAACTCTACCCCTGTGCATATCCACACCCTGTACCGGTTGGACCGGGACACCATCACCACCATAGTGGGCATGATACACGACGACATTGTCAGCCTGAAAGAAATCTGCACTGCCATCACCCCAGTACTGAAGGTAGTGTCTGTGCTCCACTTCCTGGCCACAGGCACCTACCAGCGCACAGTGGGCCAGCTGCATGGCATATCACAACCTCTCTTTTCATGCATGCTGACCCAGGTGCTGGATGCCCTCCTGAAGCACGCAAGCGTCCACATATCCCTACCACGGACTGGCCAGGAGCTCGCTGACACTAAAGTTGCCTTTCTTGCACTGGCAGGCATGCCCAATTGCATTGGTGCCCTCGACTGCACCCATGTAGAATTGGTAGTCTCTCATGCCATTGAAGTGGTGTACCGCAATCATAAGCAAAACCACTCCATCAATGTGCAGACGGTATGTGACTCCAGCAAGATGATCACACATTGCTGTGCCCGATATCCCGGACCACACATGATGCCATGGTGCTGCGTAACTCCTCGCTACCCCGCTACATGGAGCGACATGCTGGACGACGTGCCTGGCTGATCGTTAAGTTGCCTGACAGGCCCATGGCAGTGCAGTGGGGGGGATGCATACTCCACCTGGGTGAGATTGGGTGGTGAGTGGACAATGCACATACAGCTAAATACTGTGGCCCTGAACATCCCAATCTGAACATGACACATCAATGCCATACATAAGACCAATGCTGCATAGCAATGACAATATGACAGACGTACAAGCAGGCCACATCCCTCAACGCGTCGACTGCACATCTAATTAGCATACCCTCTGTGACACAATCCAGAAACATGCAGTGAGTATACGTAACGGACATGACTGCAGCAAAGCACAACACAGGACATGCACCCTTGAGTGCACTGACTGTCACTGGCCCACCACCACAGTCGTACAGCACGCCACCATGGGAATATCAAGCGATGGATGACAAAACATTATTACACGTGTTACAATGCCACTAGTGGGAATACATACAGAGTACTATACATCACCAATATGGGTGCAAAAACATTTTTCAGCATCCACAGTACATCTGCATCAGCATGCAAGTGAACACCCTGCATCATTTGGACAATGCAATCCACACCTGCAGACCATAGTACAGCACACATTGTGTCAAATTAACCTGTGTGCATACATCCAGGGACATGTGCATGTCAACACCAATTAGCTGCAGCCATGGCAGTGATTTCTAAAGGTGTCAGGTCAGATATTGACTCACACATACCTCATTGTGCTCCCATGCAGGTGATGGTGGCTATCACTTGAAGCCGTGGCTACTTACGCCTGTACGGAACCCGCAGAACAGGCACGAAGAGGAGTACAATAGGGTTCATACCCGTACCCGTGTTGTGATTGAGCAGACCGTTGGCCCGCTGAAGGCACGGTTCTGCTGCCTCAGCACGTCTGGTGGAGCACTCCTTTACGGGCCTGAGAAGGTGGGAAAGATCACCATGGTCTGTGCCATGCTGCACAACATGTGTATCCGGCGAAATGTACCACTGCCACCTGACATTGACCTGCATGCACCGGGTGAGGATGATGATGATGATGGAGGAGATGCACCACCCCTGCCAGTTCGCGATGCACAAGATGGCCGTGCTGTGCGCCAATCACTGATTGATGATTTCTTCTGAACCACTGGGATGCTGATGGTTCTGTGTTAGTACTACACTGGGCACTGGGATCATGTGCATATGGACACGGTGTGTGGGGAGTTGGGCACTGTGTGCTGTCATGAATTGAATAAACACAAATTAAATGAACAATGGCCAGTCATGATATGATTTTGAACACAAGGGGTGTATTGGATATATAACATTATTGTGCTTGAACCCTCCACCACACACAAACCCTCAATCCCTCCCTCCACCCCAACACCCCTAACACCACCTCCCCCTCCCCCAAACACCTCCAACACCCCATACCCCAAACACCACCTCCCACCCAAAACTCCCTACACCACCACCTCCCTCACCCATTGTCATCCCACACATGATGTGCCAATCATGGTTTTCCCCAGGATGCAGTTAGCACATGCAGGGTGGCCCTGCTAGTTGTGGCCTCTCTTTGGGTCTGGGGGCAGCATGTCCATGTGGCGTGCGCTGTGTCTGGTCAGGCGCACAGGGCTTGTGGGAGCCAAGCTGGCAGGTGTGGTGGATGGGGTAGAGATGGATGCCTGTGCAACTGTCGGTGCAGGTCGTTGCTGCTGCAATTGTTCAACAATTCTGCTAAGGACCTGGGCTAAACTGCTGCAGATGAACATGGTGTTAGTGTTCATGGCTGTGATGCTAGCTACATTTGCTTCACGTATCTCATGGCGGGTCAGTTCCCCCTCCGCCACATACTGCCGGACCAGCTCGATCATGCTATCCTGGCGGGCCTCAACCCTCGTCACGTGGGCCTCCATGTTAGTGGTGGCTGTGGAGGTGGACGGTGCAGCCGCAGGGCGTGCCAATGCTGGACTACCCTCTGATGGCGATGACAGATGTGGACTCCCCAGTACTCCGGCATGTTCTTGCATGGGGCTGACTGGTGTGCCCTGTGTGGAGTGCAGGGGGGTGGGCTGGGAGCTCGGGGTATGAGGACATACCACATGGAGGTTGTCGTCCATGTCAAAATGTTCTTCCACGTGGCCCTCCACATCGCTGAGGGTGGCTGAGGCAGCTACCTCCCCAATAGAACTGGTGGCAGCAGACTGTGTGCATCACCTTCTGCCTCTACAACAGTGGACGACTCTGCTGTGGCAGTGTCGTTGGATAGTGTCTCACTTGTAATTTCCTTTTCCGGTGGCCTGCCCTGTCCTGCTGGTGCTGGCCTTTGTGGCAGTCTGGGCGTTGGTGTACCCCTGGAGGTGGATGGCCCTGTGCCTTCTCGGCTGGCCCTGGATCCCTTGGAGAATGTCGTGGCCGGTGTGGCAGGCCCCTGGCCTTCACTGTCTGCATCTGTGCCTGTGGGGGAACAAGAGATGCAAGGCATCAGTGATGGTGGTATGTGCAAGATGCATAAATTGGTGTTGTTCAGTAGTTCACGTTTCATGCATTGCATTCTTGTAGGTGTGATGCACAGGGTACTTGCAATGGGGGGGCATATTGGCATACGTCATGGACTCTCCTTTCTGGACTGATGTGTACTATGTGGCATACCGTTGTATTGCGGTTTGCATGATGTGTGACATGTGGTTTCTTCCTGTGTGTTGGGTGTCTGTTGGTAATCGGATTGTCACGCAGCATGCATATCATTGTGCCAGGGTTTGGGCCACCACCTGGACATGGATCTGTATATGTGTGTATGATGGGCCATGCATTGACTTGGTTCACTTTCACATCTGTTGTGCTACATCATGCTTTGGTTCTCTGTGGTTTGTGGGGACACTCACCTCCATCTGCCTATGAAGGCGCACTCCAAATTGACCGTGGTGCTACATGGCTCCTCCCATCTTGACAGTTTGGTGGGAGAGTGGTCCCCGGCGCCTGTTGCCATGGCCTCCCTGCGGTTCGCAGAAAGGATGTTCCGTACGCGGAGACGTAGATCGTCCCACCTCTTTTTCACATCCTTCACGGTGCGCGTGGTGGTGCCAACCGCAGTTACCTTCCTCGCCACCTCCTCCCATATTTCTTTTTTGCGCAGTTGGGCTGTGTGCTTTAGTTAATTAGCAAAGACCTCACAGCATGGGCCACCAGCGTGTCCGCTAACATATTGAGCTCCTCGTCTGAGAACCTCTTTTTGCACAGGCGGGGGGTGGTCTTCCTAGTGGCCTTCGACATTCTTTCCTGATTCTGCCTTCTCTCCACTCAGTATCAGTGCTGTGTTCGGAGGATTGCAATGGATTGTGTTTTTTAAGATGGCCGCCGGCGCATTTCCCATTCCGTCGCAATGACGTTACTTCCGGGTCTGGTTTTACGAACCTGTATTTACATGATGGTATTGCCGGGTCCGTTATTAAGGGGTTGCTCCTGGGCAGTGTCAGTGATGCCGCTATCGGGGGATTGGAGGGTCTTTAGCGGCATAGCGGTGCAGCTATTACCGGCATGGGCGTTCGCGCATGCTCAAGCTCTCGTAATCAGCCGCTATTTGTGGTGTCATTTTTTCCGCGATTCTCATAATGAGGCCCTAAGTGATTTTAGAAGCTGGCTATACATAGTGAATAGACTGCAGGCGAAGCTGCCATTGTATAGATGCTGGACATCAGTGTCATTAAATTAGCCCAGACCCATGGAGAAGAAAAGCCTAGAGCTGTATCGCAGCAAGAATTAGCTGAGGTCACAGACTTGAATGGGGAAGCCTAAAGGCAGCGAAGACTGGTTATCTATTCTTGAAGGTGGCAAACGTGAGAATCTGAATCATCCCTACTTAAGGTGCAAAGAAAGAACATCAAGCATGCCAAGTTTTATTCAATTAACACATTTAAATGCTGAAAAATTGACTAAACCATGGTCTCCTGTCACGTGAGCCAAGGACGGAAATACAGTTGAGCTTGGAGTTCTAGACCAACAATAGTGCATGCTTGCACTCCCTTATATTCCCAGAGACAAGAATACACTGCAAGGCCAAGTTCAAAGACAATCTTCATGGCAGAAGGAATGGGTGATTAGAGATGTTGGGCTAATAGGGTGGGGAGGTACACCTCCTGGGACCTGGGTATGCGATAAGGTGCTGCTAAGTGAACCGAATGTTCAAGACATGGCACAAGCATGTTAACCGTAGATTGCCATATAACGAAGGGCCTTATAGCTGAGAGCCAATGGTATACCGTGTACTTAATAGTGTTGAAGATGACTTGCACAAGAGGTAGGCATATGTTGTCCATCTGACAGTAGATATCCAATCACAATCCCACCTCTTATAGAAAGCATACTTAGATGTTCCCCTTGAGCCTACCGTAACCCTTTGTAGATTTTTCTTATTTGCCACCTAGTGTGACGTTATGTATGATGAATCTTTATTATATAAATGTGTTTTATGTGAAATTAACAGTGAGCTCAAGCGAACGTCCGTCGATGTCTGCTGTAACTCCGTTTTAGACAGTTGTTGATAAAACAGCAGAACTTTGCCATCTTCCTGAGTTGGTTCGATTATTAGGTGTCGGAGTTATTCTGCATCCCATCCATTGCATGCATGTTATTCAAAGGGCTCTATGCTCACTTGTGAGAAACCTGAGGGGTTTCTCACTCCCAAGACCCCTGGGTAATCTTCTCAGGTGTCCAGGGAAAGGCCATCTGTCTTGGAACCCAACCCATAGGGTGGAAAAAGCGAGGGAGGATCACCTGGTTGAAGAGTCCTTAGGAACTGGGAGTGAGGTACCATTAAAAGAGACATGGTATCCTCCTTATCGTTTTGAGACGCAACCAAACCCTCCTCAGCCTTTTTAGGTTACTGCAAGGCTGTTCACCTAATTTCCCCATGTATGATATCTGACAGTACTGGGACGAAGAAGAAACAACTAAGAGTAATGAAGATTACATCTCTTCAACCCTTCGGTACTGAGACGAAGAAGAAGCAAATAAGAGTAATGAAGACTATACAATTTCACCACTTTGGCACTGGGATGAAGGCGATGCCTGCAGGGAGCTGTAAGGGTCAGGCATGTCCCTTTAATTATGGTCAGGCAAGCCTCATTTGAGATACATACCTATAGCCTGTTAAGGGGCTGCAGGTGTATAAAGAGGGACTGGTGAACCACACCAGAGAGGGAGTAGGAGGCCTGCATGGAGGAAACCAGCAGGGGACCAAGCTTCAAAGGAGGCAGCCGTGGTGGGACTAGACGAGGAACAAGGACGCCTGAAAACTATGCAGAAGATTTACACAGCCCGTAGTCGGTGGGCCGTGTAAGTTGTGTCAGTCTGGGAGACTCTGTGACCTGCTGGCGTGTGAAGGATGATACGCGGCAGACTCGTGGAGTGCACAAGCCTGTGAGCATCAGAGAGGACACATGCATACCGGGGCACTCCTACAAAATTAGATTGAATACCAAATGAATGGAACTTTTCAATTTAGCAAAAATAACACATGCTAAATACTGAATTAAATGGAACATTAAAAGTTAAGCATAACAATGCTTCCTGAATACCGAATTCCATGGACCTTTTAGATCAAGGTGTGTTTGTAGGACAATCAAGTCAGATATTAAATTCCCTCTGCACCACATTTTCCTCTGATCTGGTTGGCAAACTGACAATGAAATGTGTTTCTTCTACAAGGAAGAAGGCAGGATCACCAGGGGTTCTTTAAATTGTGATGAAGATGAGGCAGGTATGGACAAGGGGTGTAGAGGAGTTAGCAGCAGTGGTGACTATAACAGTAGTGGAAACAGAGGAAGTAATGATCAAGGCCACTCCGTTACTCGTTTTGGACACCTTGTTCACAGCATGTTTGCTGTGCATTTTGTAGCTCTGCTCAGAAAGTGTCTTGGTTTCTGAGGTCTCGGAGGTAAGGACCTCAGGGAGGGCTGTGGCAAGAATGAAAGGGCAGAAGTGGAGGAAGCCGTGTTTGTATGAGGAGCTGTGTTTTGTTGAACCAGTAGGGGCAGCATAGGAGTTGGGGAGGTGAGAGGGAGGTTGGTATGTTGAGAGGGGTGGTCAGGAGCGAGGCCCAAAGTAGGTGCTGAGAGGAGGGTTGAAAGGACAGAGTGAAAGACTAAAAGATGCTCTAGGCTGCCTTGCATCATGATGGTGCTATCCTTATAGATGTTGATAATGAGTTTTGGAGGACTGAGGTGTGCTATTAGAGATAAACCACAGTGTCCCTCCATTCATGTATGTACCTGCAGGAGATAGTATATTGCACACAAATAGAGGAATTGTGAAAATACATATGTTTGTAACATTCTCTTTGGAGGATAACCTGTCGTTGTTGAGGAAATGGGCCATAGATCTTTCCTTCCACAAGCAATGAGATGGGCCACCCTCCCTTATGTCAGTGTGTGGTCTCCGGAATATACATTGAGGTAAGCAGGGAGCCCAGGGTTAATATACCTTGCTGGAGGAAAAACTGCAAGGCAAAACAAAACTTGCCAAACAAAAAAGTAGCATTGGCAAAGCCAAGAGTTTGGACTTGTGTATATGCATGTGATATTAATTTACTAGGCACTGCCATGAAGATACTATTTGGCCATGACAACATCAGGCAAGTGCTGTGAGTGCCTGGCATATGGTACCCATGCCTGGCTAATGCCTATACAAGAGCTAAAACGGTTGGCTTTGTCAGTGCTGGGTTCTTTAACAAGAATTCAATGCAATGAGCAGATGGAAGGACACATATATTATAGCAGCCAAAACGTAGCCCATTAGGGCTATCTGCAGAAATGTTTTTTTTCCCACAGATGAATGCTTATGTCGCCCAATTGTGCGAGTGTGTCATTAGTATTCAAGCCAATTCAATTCACTGCGTCCACCTCTTGTTTGCAAAATACACAATGAAGGTTTGACCTTAAGGTGCACAGAAAACAGTGCAGTAGATGCATTAACCTGCTATATGCGCACACACCTCATAATAAAGACAAACAAACTACAAGTCTGGAAATGCAGTTTTAATGGCCATATTGCTTTACGAAATTAGGTGGCTTGAAGTTGTACAAAAAAAATAAAGCATACCTGTATATTTACAAAGCTGCAAAATTCGATAAAGAAGCAAAGAACCCTGTGCATGTTTCATACTCAATTTTGGATTAAACCTTGAATATGATGTCTATGTGCACGCAGCAAGTACACAGTTTTAGCCAGCAGCTACAGGCACTAATAAGGAAGTGTGGATGATGGGTTCACAAGATGCTAACACTGATGTGCTTAAGTTGCTGCTTGTGCCCTTGACTGCATTCTGGGAATATGTTTTTATAAACTGACACACAGAATTCTCATTGGAAGATGAAGGGAGACTCTACAGACACACCTCAATTTGAACTGAATCAGCTAAATAGTCTTGTCTACCAGTAATACCAGAAATTGGACCATAACACCATGAGCCAGCGTTGACTCTGCAGAAGAGGAAACGCGTAACCTTTGTAACGATTGGTGAAACACATAATAAAACATTGACATATCTGACACAAATGGTCGTGCCAGATTCTCCTATTGAAGTCATACATACCCAACCCAATAACTGTTTGCAGAGCCATGGCTTTTCATAATAGTAAGACCTATAGGACCTAAACACATCAAGTGTTATAGAAGATTTCCCAACCAGAAAATGCTCTTCTGACAATGAGAACCCTGAGTCGCCAAGACAAATGCTCAGTTCACAGCTAGAGGGGGAAGGAGGAGAAGTGAGATTTGGTGGGAGAGCGAGGCCAGAAGGCGCAGCTGGGTGGCCAACAAGAATGTGCATGTGACAGAAAGATTCACAGAAGAGTTTGGAAAATAATTCAACGGGCACACCAACAACACACTGAAGGAATTCTGTAGGCGGGTAATCTTATATCCCTTGAAAAGTGATTCGTTGAGTCACCCCATGTAAAAGAAAGAGTGCAGGCTACACAGTAGTGTTCCCTAGTGTACAAGGGAAAACATTTACGCTCTACTAAAAACAGAAAAAGCAGAACTCTGGGTTTGAAGACAGGGATGCAAAAGGCAACCATTTCAGGAGACAATGACAACGTTACTGCAGATGTCTTTTTTAAAAAGGAAGAGAATAGGTAGACAGGTCAATTCACCAAGATATCAGGTGTAGCGGGAGCAACCTCACACACCTGATCACATCACAGGAAATGTCAGCACGTGACCTTTGACGCTGATGACATTACTTAAATGATAGCATGTGTCCTTATGCCCTATTGACATCACACTTATGAAAAATGAAGATTAGGATTAGTAAAATAATAAAGGGTAGTAAAGCAGACAAACAGCTATTTGAGATTCCAGCCATATCTTAACTATGGTGCTGCCTCAATATGTCCTGGGTACAATCATGGTATGTCAGGAGCACACCCAGCAGAACCAGTGTAGGCTGGTAGAACTGCCTTCTTATGCCAATATAGCCTTATACCGCCATGACAGCCATCTCACGCTAGTTATTTCCGCATGTGCCGGGGATAGACATAATATAACAATTCAGCCGCACAAGCCTAGGAAGTGTTATATAATACGCCAAGTGGTGAAATACCAATGGCGGTCCAGGCACATACACAACATACATTCATCCTATACAAGGTACAGCCTCATAAAGACTAGTTCTATTAT
Organism: Ambystoma mexicanum; assembly: GCF_040938575.1. Lineage (NCBI taxonomy): Eukaryota > Metazoa > Chordata > Amphibia > Caudata > Ambystomatidae > Ambystoma > Ambystoma mexicanum. Next base: position 843,721,897 of record NC_090941.1, on the reverse strand, counting down.
TGTATGCCTGGCGCAGCCTCAATCACCCAACTACTGCCATTTTATACCAGGTATAGACTGATAAGCCGGGTATAGTAATATGTATGTTACAGCCTCACATTCCGAGGTGTTTCCATCAAATGACAGTGTAGGTTCATTTGCCCAAGCACAATCTTGGGTCACCGGGTCTCCTTCACCTCCCTGCCTGAAGTAGCAGATTTAAGACAAAGGCCTCTATAGCTAAGTATGTCAAAAAGGGCCAAGAATGAAAAGGGAAGGGAGGTGGAGAGTAGTGTTTTTGTGCTGCAGTGCTGCATTTCAAGGGTACATGATTCAGCCTGCTGAACGGAATCACATTTAGGTGATCTCAATATGATTAGTTAGGGGAATAAGACCATATAGGGGAACGTGATTTTCCCCAGGGTCACAGAGTTTGGTCGAACAGAGAAGCTAGGATTTGAGACCACCTGTCCGTTGTCACCATTACTTTTAGATTATCTGAATTGGAGCAGTTAAGGAAATAAGAACCTACACAGAAAAGCGATTTGCCCAGGATCAGACCATTTGTTTGTGTGGAGAATCCAGAATTTGAGTCCCGGGCCCATTTTCCACAATCTCCAATTTGCTAAGTAGACCGCATCTCTTGCCATCTTATCTGTAGTTTTACATCAATAGACTAAGATTTCTACATTGTTTTCTCTCACGAGCAGAACCAGCTGTTTGTTTTTAATTAAGTGAATGTGCAATTGCAAAGCACCAAACTACATTCTAAATCAACCTGACAAAAATGAATGACATCTTTCTAGAATTCTTTTTGTATAAAATAGATGTAATTTATTATTTCGTTTTTTACAGTGCTTGCAAACATTACCTTTCCGTTTATTAGCACTGTCATTTAAAGATATTAATGTTATCTAAATATTGGTACTCAATTTATCATCATTGTAAGGGTGAAAGGCTGAGTCAGCTCTGCTGGGATTAAAACCTGTGCCAAGCTGCTGGATGAATGCCATTACAAGCAGCAAACACTTCCATTCCTTTCTATATACTATCTAAAAAGAGTGTTATTTCTGAAATGTACAAGACAGAAATAGAAGTGTCACCCTTAAGATTGCTTTAAAAGTCAAACTTAAGCAAAACATGTCTTACAACGAAATAGGACATCTCACTGATAAAAAAGCTGAAAATGTGGGTTTCTCCACAGAGGAAGCAGACGCAATTCTAAGTTGGAACAGGCACACTAGTAATACTGCTTCCAACAGGGATCCTTCAAAGAAATCAGACATTTAGAATAACTCATACGCAAAGGGGTGAGCCGTAAACTACATGCCGCCACTTTAGGAAGATATTATCATCTTCAGTGGATACCTAAAGTTTTGGAAATCCCACAGAAACCTGCATTTTGCAAGAAAAAGACGTATTTTGTTAAAAAATGGGAATATGTCCTCAATGAGTGTTTCTTAGATCCGATCTTACTTACTATCCAGGAACTATCCAAATGTGTGGATAGTTTGAATAAAGAGGTCAATGATATAGAGGCCGAATTGAGTGCACTCCTGACACAAGATGAATTATAAACAATTGTTACTGACATTAATGCTAGATTAGACTCCTACCGCTCAGAAGTGGAAAATGAAAAGATCAGTACATTTAAGAGGGATACCTAGGATTACATGAATGACGAGGTATACACATGGATGGATACATTTAAACCTACCAACAATAAGAACAATACCAGTAGTTCATCCAACCCTTCGAGCTCTGATAGTCAAAGCACTGGTAGGAATAAGGCCATAAAACAAACAAGCAGGATAGATTTGACATTACCAGTTGGTAGTACTTTTTTAGGATGAATCAGCGCAGGAAAAGATCCTGCAGGGGACAGAGACACAGGATACTATCTGAGAACACACGCCAGATTACATATTGGGAAACGTGATTTTCCCAAGGGTCACAGAGTTTGGTCGAACAGAGAAGCTAGGATTTGAGACCACCTGTCCGTTGTCACCATTACTTTTAGATTATCTGAATTGGAGCAGTTAAGGAAATGAGAACCTACAGAGAAAAGCGATTTGCCCAGGATCAGACCATTTGTTTGCGTGGAGAATCCAGAATTTGAGTCCCGGGCCCATTTTCCACAATCTCCAATTTGCTAAGATCCTTGTGATTGCTTTATCCATGAGAATACGTACCACCAAAGAAATGAACACCCTACAGAAAGGTTTGAGTTTTGTTTCCTCTTACAGTTCTAATTTATTTGACTCCCAGGTCGAAATGTTCAGTTTTATCTGCAAATTGAAATTGCGTTGTTTCTTTGCAGACAGAGACCATGTCAGATGACACCATGATCTCTACTTATGAAGACGATTCTTAGATTGAACTCAAAACCAAAAGTAGATGTATGCCTCCTATCTCAGTTCCTGGCATAGACACATTTGATAATCTATGGCTAGCTGATTTCAAGAAAATACCTTTTAGACCACCGAGACACAAGACTCTCAAGAAGAATTAATTGGCTCTGGTTCACTCATTATTTGGTGATAGCAATATCACCATATGACCAGCAGATAAGGGTGGAGCACTGGTGATATTAAACACCACGGATTATAATAACGAATGCATGGGACGACTAAGTGACTACTCCACTTACATGCCACTGAGTAATGATCCCCCACTGGAGATCCAAAATAATCTCAAAACTATTCTGGCTAAAGTAGAAGAGCAGGGGTGGATTAATGACAAAACGAAGGCATTTACACCCTAGTATTCCTTCCTTCTTCCTCTTACCCAAGATCCATAAGGGACTTGATAACCCCCATGGGTAGACCAATAGTAGCTGCCACAAATGGCATTTTACAGCCTCTTGGCATTTATATTGACCACTCCCTACAACCACTGATACAGAAGACCAGTACCTACATCAAGGACACTACTAATTTCCTTACTCCTTATCCAACATTCCTTTCGAATCAGGTGATATTCTTTTTACCATAGTCAGGAAGGGTTTATATACCAGCATTCCACATGATCAACTTTGCGGGTGAAGAGGATAGTCAGTGACGATGAACAAAGCAACACCGAACGTGATAACATGATACACAAAATCCAACAACATGCTTATAAGGATGAAAAGCTATTTTTATCAAAGGAAAAGGCGTCCTCTTTTCCGAGGGAATCTATCTTTACTAAATACACCAGAACGAGTAGCCATGACCTTACCTTTGTCTCCACATACTCTGTACAGAGCCCCAGGATTAGGAAAATCTTTTTTAAACATTGGAACGCCATTACCAATGACACTAGACTTAAATATCTTTTTGATCGGCCACCTGTGTTTACCTGCAAAGGTAGTCACAATTTACATAACTTACTAGTTGGCACTATCTAAAAATGGTGTATCTAGCAGATGTGGGACTTTCCTGTGCTTACAGAGCTCAAATTGTAACAACGTCATAAAAGGAGATACTGTGTACCACGCCAGGGTAGGGGAAAAGATCAAGTTGAAACATTTTTCTACTTGTGATATTCCAAATATAATTTATCCCATCACATGTATGTGTGATATTTATTATGCTGGGCAGTCTAAATGCATAGCTAAGATTCGTTGGGATGAACATCGGTCCAACATACAAATTGGTAATCTCAATTCACCTGTGACAAGCCACTTTCAAAAGCAACGACATCAACTCACGGAAATCCCTTTCCAGATACTTCAAGGCATCACATGTAAACCACATAAGGACATCCACAGAAAGCTGAATTGCTGAATTGCAGATAAGCCGTCTTGATAAATCGACTAGACTCTTTGGCCCCTGGGGGCATCAATGAAGAACTTAGTGTGATGTGTTTATTGTGGAATCTTGTTGCACTGTACTCATTTTCGTCTCAACTGATTACTTCTTTTTTTCATTAGTATCCAGTTCCTTGTTTCTTTGTTACATTTTCCCGAGGGCACACCGAGTGGTTAGTGGTCAGCAATTCTTATCTACTGTTTCCCTATATCCGTCGAATGTATACATTTGTGCAATTTTTCCATTGATACACATTAGACTGATCCCTAAATCTTGTTAACCTTTTTTTTGCAAGTGTGTATTTTTGTAGTTGTTTATCTGTTGTTCTACTTTCCTGTAGTTTGGGATTTCCTTATGATCCTGTTTCTATATACAGATACAGACCGACTGGCTTTCCTACTGTTCCACACTGCCCTTCTTTGATTATTACTATGCATGTGTGCCTTTTTGTCTAAATTTGTGTTGCCCCTATTTTGTACCTCTACCTTTTTAGTCACTTTGATTTTCCTAGCATTTCTTTTTGTTCGGACCAAGTTTTAAGCCTTATTTTTCACTTGTATTTTTCATTTTGCCTCAGATTCATTTTTTTTCTCCTCTTTATTTACACTACACACAGTGGCTTCATCACACGCTCGCGTGATGATGTAATCACATGCTTTTATAACCCTGTCTGAGCATTTATGTTACCAGTCTTCTCAGACATGACCACAAACCTCCTGTCTACCGGTCTACTGAGTTCCTTTCTTGGAAACAACATTGGAGAGTCTTCTGGTTACTTTCTTGACTACACCTGCCTTTTTTTTACCCATGGTTTAAGCTTCTTGTGGTCTTCCCTTTTTTGTCTTCTTTCCACACAGCCTTTTGGAGACCTTTGTGCTAACTTATGCAGGTACTGTTCCTCATTTGTGTACTATTAGCTGAGAAGCTGGCTGTGTTCATTTAGTATTTTGTTTTGAGAGCCCTTCCTTTGTGTTTGCGTATATTTTTCCTATAGAGGCTACATTTCTGTAGCCCAAGAGACAGGTACATATTATGTGTGATCTCGCTTGAGACTCCTGTTTCCCTATGTTATGGTCTCACATGATTTGAATCATTCTATGTTATTGTCTGTGTACTATACATTGGAATTTTGTATTTCTATTAGTGGCATACGTCAAAGCCTATTGATTATGTATTTCCCTGTTATTCTTTTCTTTATTTCGATAGGTATCTCTTCTAGATGTGCCATGATGAAGGATATCTTGTTATCCAAAATGCATTGGCCATGACATCAGCTCTCCTCTGTTTTTATTGCACATTTGAATTTCTTTTCCTTCTGCCTTTGATACACAATGTGGCGGTGCCTTTGTTGCACCATTGCTGTGAGCACGCAGTATTGAAGTGAATCTGCTTCAATCTCAATTTAGAGTCAAACTGAACAAGCAATTTTAAGTTTGTGAAGGCGAATGCGACCACCCACACTTATACTGTCAAAAAAATGATTTATTTCAGGCAATTTGCGTTTGCTTCTACTGTGAAGACCAGTATGCCGGGAGTTGCAAGGGCAGTGCCAGGACTACCATGGGAAATGATAGTGGCAGCAGTTGCTACCTCTATCTACCTCTAAATGACGTTATTGAGAACAGGATCTTCCCTGCTCTTAAGGTTGTCACTAAAGCACTTTTAAGGCGGGCAACGGGAACATTACAACTTCAAATATCTCTTAGTGAATGTCTTTGGGGCTCAATAAGAATGAACCTGGCCTCTAAGCAATGTGCTGTAGTTTAGATGATGTTGCAATGATTCTTGTTCTTCTTCTTCTTAATTACTGAATGCGTGGGCGGACCCACGCAGGCGCTTCCCCATCCAATAGGGTGATGTGCACCAACCCACCAATCAACACATAGCCCACATAAACTCACAACTCCTCCCACCGCCCCGTCTGTCTCACAAAATCCAACAACACACTGCTCCTCCTGCCTCTCACCCCGTCACCTCCCAGCAAAGCCTTCCCACTCATCTCAGCCACACCCAGCGCAGACAACCGAACCCTCATCAATTCTCTCTACACAACATGTCTCTCACACCTAAGCAAAAAATGTCCCACAGTCTCAGGCACCCCACACACTGCACAGTCCCTCGACTCACGCTTCCCCACTCGATACAGACAGTCATTCAGCCCCACATGCCCTATCCTCAACCGATTCAGCATCACCTCCCCCCCCTCCTCCATTCCAGACTTCCCGCGTCCACTTTCACCGACACTTTCCCACGGACACCAAACATCCACCTGCCCTTCACCCCACTCACCCACCTCTCCTGCCACTCATCCATGACCTGTCTCACCACCACAGCCTTCACCTCATCCACACTCAAAGGCAACCTCACATCAACCGTTCCCCTCCTCATACCTTCACCCACCGCCAGATCCACCAACTCATTACCCAAAATGCCACTGTGACTGGGAACCCACGCCAACTCCAAATCCATTCCCCCACGCACACACCGATCAATCTTCCTCCTAATGTCCAAAATCCCATCCTTCCTATCACCATCCCCTGCCACAATCGCCTGCAACCCACTTAATGAATCTGAGAACACCACCACCTTCTCATACCCCAACTCGCACACCCTATCAATCGCCAATGCAGCTCCTCGTGGCGCAACGGTAGCGCGTCTGACTCCAGATCAGTTGCGATGATTTGAGACAAGGGCACCTGATGGGTCAAGTCAACGTTTGGTATGGGTTGAGACTATTGCCTTCCAAGGACAAGGCTTCCACTGGATGGAGTCAGCTTTCGAGGCACATCAAGTCATCCCCTTTCATAGATTTGAGGTCGCAGTCCAGTCAAGGCGATTGGGTTCAATTCGACACAAAGATGGCTCAAACGCAGGTAAGCAGATGAAAGCACTAGTATGCCAAATGCAGCTTGGCAGGTCTTGCAGTGGTTCCAAGCATGGCAAGCACTGTTGAGCTGGCTTGAAGAGTTCCTTGAGATGGGAATCAGGCTGTGGGCTGCTTCTGGGCTTCTGAGTTACTGGGAGACCCGTTCCAGCATCTCCAGTGGTAAGTCCTTTCTCCTGCATTTCGGAACCAGGAAGATTTCTAGAGAGCACTTGCAGGGTTCTGTCATTTTCAATGGGCAGGTAGTGGGTACCAGTGGTCTCAGCTGCAGTAGGTTTTGTCCAGCCAGCAGTCATCCCAAATATTCCCTTGGTATGATTAGGTGAAGGGGCATGCCTCTTAGTTGGAGCTCTCTGTCTTAACTAGGGGTGTAACGAAATTCAGTTTCAGGTAAGTATTTGGCCGAATTCCTGCTATAAAAGAGATATTCAGCATTAGCGAACACTTACTTATTTTGTCATCATCACCCGAATTTCACTGTTAATAATTAGCTCAGGCCCTTGGTATTCTTAAAAAGACATTGGGCCACATTACAAGTTTGCCGGTCCGGGAACTATGGTAGCGGTAAACTTGCCGGTTCCGTAGTTCACAGACCGGCAAACTATGAGTTGTGCTCACGGGTGCCTTTCGGCCCACCAGGTCAGACCTGGCGTGCAAAGCGGTACCCGCAAGCACAGCATGTCGGATACACCGGCACTGTTATAAATGGTGGTGCATCCGCCGGAAAAAAGCATCTTTTTTCCGGCGCCCGCAAATGGGCAATTACTGGGTCTAGCAGGGCTGTAATGACCCGGTAATTGCTCATTCGCGGGCGCCGGAAATAAAATGACACCAGCGGCAGCCATGCCTTTATACAGGCACAGCTACCGCCGATGTCATAATGAGGCCCATCGGCCTCATTACAAGTTTGATAGTCCGGTAACAACAGTGCCGGTAAGCTACCGGCACCCTTGTTACCGGACCGGCAAACTACGAGGTCCGCGAGCGGGTGACTTTCAGCCCGCAAGGTCTGACCTGCTGGGCAGAACGGCACCCGCTCGCAGACCATGTCGGATGCACCGGCACCATTCACGAATGGTGCCGGTGCATCCGGCCTTCGGGGACTAATATTTGCTGGTGTTCTGGAATGGGCAATTACTGGGTCCGCCTGGGCTGTAATGCCCCGGTAATTGCCCATTCCCGGGCGCCGGTAAATTCATGACCCCCATTGCGTTTGTAAATCCGAGATTCTGTCAGAAGATATAGCTGTCAGAAAGGTATAAAACAACACTGCAGTGTGCATAACAGAGAGTCATTAAATACCTCGCTCTCATGAGAGTTTACAGTGGGCGGGCAGGCAGGCTATCTTCTGTTACCATAAGGAAAGTGCCAAAGCAGGAAACTTCCAAAGAGCAGCCGTAGATTCTCCTGGTGGGCTGTAATTAAACCTTGAGGCGGATGAGGAATGACGGTGAGAATGCACAGGCAGATACAGTGCAGACAGACTGTGGCGAGATAAACGCACCCACAACAGCAGGCACCGAGGTATCTAATTTCGAACAAATATGCTACATGTGCGCCTGTTAATTTTGGCAAATTCAGTGCTAGTGAAGTTAGTCTATATTTAAAGTTCTAAGAATGAACTGTTACATCCTCTAGGACACTTTCTGTCCTAGTAACTGGTCAAACCTGTTATATTTGACAAAAAAAAGTAAGCACGGACAGGCCCTCGTTTACTATCCTTGTTTTCCTGCAGATCATTGAAGCTGCCCAAATGCAGTATGGGAGCTACATAAAGATAGTATCATAATATCAAAATGAATAAAAGATAGAACTCCTTGCACACTGAATAACAAAGTAACAGCCAGGTATGGATGTTTAAAACTGGAAATGCTAGCAGATCTGCTCAAAATGATTCAGCATTTAAAATGTGTGCAGTCAGTGGCACTTTAGCCATCAGCAGGGTGCTAATTGATGGTGTAATCACTCCATTCTCTTTCAGTGCCTTGCTAGAGACAGAAGACAGAAGACGGGCAGGCCTAAAATACACATTGGAAAGGTTGAGGCCAAACACTCCCCTCACTGATTGCACATGTGTTTTGTATTGCCATAGACTCTTCTTGGTTTCTTGGTCCTAGCCCACCCATGCTCCATGGAAGCTTCCCCTATGAATGCACCAAGAAACAAACTCTAAAATTAGTTTTTTCATTTAAAAAGAGTTATGCTATAGTTAACAAAAAGAGAAAAATATGCAAACACATATTTAAAAGTGTACTACATTTTTTTTATGTGTAGCTTTATTTATTGTAAAAGCATCTATTCGGCGCCGGCCAAATACTTTGTCAACTATTTGTTATTCGGACGAATATTAAATCTCCTATTCGTTACACCCCTAGAAAAATGTGGGAGCAGACAGTACTCCCAACAGTGTTCCTGGTGAATCCTTCTTCTTTCAGAGTCCAAAGATGAACCAACTAAGAGGTAGATCCCTCACCCTCCTGCGTATATAGGCAAAAGGCCACATTGGATTGGTTCCCTTAGAGTCTTCTGTAGGGGCTCCAATTCTGATTGCTGTTTCAGAATCCTCTTGTCTGGTGACGTCATACCGTGAAGGGTTGCCATCTGGCAAGGGTGTAGAAGCCCTGGCTTTTTTGATGTTTCTACTAATAAAATGAAACAGGTAATTATCTCTCTGAAAGGGTTGGTCTGCTAACCAGACCTCCCTTTCAGCCAACTCCATGCCAAAAGCATAGTGCACCACGGTCCATCTTGTTTCTCAATATCACTACCCTTCCTTCCTATCACCCAAAACCCCCTTTAGCACAAAGCACTTTGATGTCAGAAGGCAAAGACCACTTGTCTCGAGCACAGGGATTCCACCCCATAAAGCAAGCTTGCTTTATTCCATAACCTGTGGACCTTTGACTTTAAAAGAAGGGGTCCGCCACTCCTTTTTGGATTCACTTTGGAACAAACACCTGAGGGAGAATTCCTTTGACCTCTGTTGAGAAAGTTTTCTTTCAAAAGCCCCCCGCCAGTGAGATGAAGACTCAGTGTCCAAGGCAGAGGCGAGCACTGTTCCCTACCCATCCCCAGGGCATATTGGGGGTGACCTGCTGCTGGAAGAAGACATGCATCTGTGCAAATTGTAGGCTGCCCAGGACCTCATCGTGCTGAAGGGTTCCTGAAAGCATACACCAGTCGCTCTTTCATTGAGAGCCCTAAAACAAGGACTACACTTGTCTATGAGACGCCAGATGGGACTCACAGCACTTCCACAAGACAGCCAAGATTCCTGAGTTTTCACTGGCAAACCGCTGTGAGTCGTGATTGAAGCCGTTCGACCCCATTTGAATCAATAGGACCCTTGGGCGCTGCCTTTGACACTCGACTGATCTTCCAGCCGCTACTTTGGGTACTTCAACCAGTTCATCCTGCACCGTTTCAGGTGAGTGTGTCATTGCCTCGGCTTGAACACAAAGTCCATTGTTGACTCTGCCGCATTCAAAATTCGTTTCAAATTGCCAGCATCTTCGCTGCTGATCTACCTCGCCAGTTGAACAGATTCTGGTAGCCTCAACCAAACAGTGACCATAGAACTCTGCATCAAACCTCGCGTCGTGAAAAGCTATCCGGTCACCAGCACATTCACAAGTCGAACCGACCATTAACCTAACCCTGGTGGCACTCACAATCTGCCCTTCTTGAAGCATAGCTAAACCCCTGCTTGTCACCAATCTCCACCTGGAACAATGCAACTGATGCTTTTCAGCTGCTAAGAACCTCACAAACAGCACCTAAGTGACTAGTGCGCCAATATCTCACCACCAAAACCAGCGGAAAGGCACTATTGACTGGTAACTCCGTCCCCCCCACCCCGCTGGGCCCTAGAGAGTGGTTAGGGCACCTTGCATACCTTTTTGCACCAGAACATATCCTTTTTGAAATCATTGTGGTTATTTAGTGCCTTTTTTCCTCGGCTTCATTACCCAGGGTGCTGAATCTTTCTATCTTGCATATTCTCTGTTCTTTCCTGAGGGGTGGGTTTTGTGTCGTCTTTTTCTATTAGGTTGTTATTGCAGATGGTATGTTTAATTAAAGTAAGATTCCTTGATTTAACATTCCCTTTATTTTGGACTATTATACTTTGCTGGTTGGGTTGCTACTGGATCACATTCACACGCCCACTTCAGAGTATACCCTTCCCTCTGGACATGTTACGACAAAAGGCGAAGAAGGTATGCATATCTCTTAACTGTGCCTGTTTTATATCTATGATTGGGTTTGCTCCTGTTTTGTAGAAGTGTGAGGGCTGAGTAGGCGACTTGGCCTCTACTCATCCTTGTACTCCAAAACAATGTGTCATGCATAACCAGAGGGATTTGTCTGCAGAACATGGGGTTTGAGAAAGAATGTTTGGGAGACCTAGGAAGATCCAACATGGTGGGACCCCCCTGTGCACCACCCTGACTCTGCTCCTTACTCTGTCTGCCTCTATATGTTACAGCTAGTTTACTCTAAGAAAGACTTCTGCCTTCGGCCTACAAAAATGCAACCATATCAGAAATGCTCTTCAAAATCTGCACTGCCTTCCCAGTTGAACCTAAATTCAAGGTCTTGTGCATCGCTAGGAAAGAAATTGGTATACATATATAATATATATAATAATTGGTATACCTGATTTACTGCCAGGCATATCCACAAGGAAGTAGGTTGGTGATACTTGCAAGGTACTATGTGAAAGAATGAACCTGCATAATTACAACATCTTGAACCAGTGGCGGAAGTGGCCGGGAGCGGTTGGGAGCGGTGCTCCTATACTTTGGTTTATTACATTTTACCATTTCTATACTTTTATTTTAAAAAGAAACCCCTCTGGAATGGTTTTGTTTTAAAATAAAAGTGTAGGAAAAAGTTGAAACTTGCACTTCAGTGCACTGCACTGAACATTCCGTTAAACAGCAGGCGCATTGGTTTGGCTGTTTGTTTTGCACGTGGGAGGGGCGTGGCCATGGAGTTTGTGTGGAGCAGGGGCAGGTCAGCAGGGAACATAGTTCCACTACTTCTTTCATAAACCTTGACCACTGTCTCGAACCACACATAAAAACACCAGTTGGTCAACACTTTACATCGGATGGGCACATGGTACAGGACCTGTCAGTGATGGTACTTAAAGGTGGCATCCCGAATACCACACTTGAAGATTCTCAACTTAAAAAATGCTGGTCTGAACATAGACTGAGGTTTTATGGCATACTATAGCTTACTTGAGCCTGGGAGCCTCAAGGCAACCATATTTACAGTACCAGCTGATGACCTGCCTTTACCACCTCTCACATACGACTGTTGGACACATTTCGCAACCCCAAATGATTAAGGACACAGTCATGACGTATGGTGATTTTGGTGATCTTGGATGTCTGAGCACAAATATTTGGTACCCATTATCATACAGAGTCATGCCCAACCAACAGTAGAAAAGTCACCATTCTAAGAGTGGTAACGCATCTTTGTATTTGCCACTTTGTGTGTGAGCCAGAAAGGCACTGTCAAACATGAGGCACATCTAGGATACATTTTCGACATGATGCCTTAGAAACGTAGGCTATGTTTCTGCATTGGACCCACCATATGCCTGCACACAGGCCTAATTAACTGAGGTTAACCTACTATGCGATCCCAGCACAGCATGTAGGCTGCAACACATGCACTAACCTCTGACAATGTTTTAGTGCCAGCACACTGGTGCAGGATTTATTTTGTTCTTACTCCGGTTGAGAATTGCAATCACTGCAACCAATTATTTGGCTGCGGATGACAGGATGATGCTAATACACATTGTCGTTGGAAAAACGGGAGGCTGGTTGAAACATTGAAAATTTAAAACCACTTCACAAATGAAAAATCTTACACTGTGCAGGGAAGGTGTTAAAAAGCATTTCTTTACTTTCTCAAATTGTGTACCTTTGAATGTAACATTTTGGAATTTCTATGCAACAGCATAACTGTTTTTGTCATATGGGGGGCCAATTATTAGACTTGTGCTTAAGTGTTTGGACACATGATCACGACCTCGGCGGTAACGCTAACGCTACTAGCGCGGGGGCTATTAGCGCCACCGCCATAGCCCCCGGCGCTAATAGCGCGGGATCACAAGTTGGGCGGACTTGGAAGTCCCCATTCCCCATTGAGCCCATTTGGGAATGCCCCATTCCCCATTTGGCTCAATGGGGAAAATTCGCGCTCTTACCGCCGGCGGATTTCCCGCCGGCAGTAATAGTGCGAATTTTCGGCGAAATCCGCCGAAGCCCTATTACTACAGCAATATTACTTCTCGAGATAGCTGGTTCCCAGTCCTTCAATTGACAGTAGTAGCACTAATTGGTATATTACTGTAACATTACTTCCTGGCATGATTGTCTGCAATTCCTTAAATGACCAGTAGTAGCAATAAACAGAATAATACAGTGATATTACTTCGCAACATGGCTGTCTGCTATTCCTATAATGGACAGCAGTATTAATCGGTATAATAGAGTAACAATACTTTTCAGCATGGCTGGCTGCTATTCCTATAATGGACAGCAGTATTAATCGGTATAATAGAGTAACAATACTTTTCAGCATGGCAGGCTGCCATTGCTATAATGGACAGCAGTCGCATTAATCGGTATAATAGAGTAACAATACTTGTCAGCATGGCAGGCTGCCATTCCAATAATGGACAGCAGTCGCATTAATCGGTATAATAGAGTAACAATACTTGTATCAGGTACAGTAGCATTGCTTGTCATAGTAGCTGGCTGCTACTCCATTAAAGAGCAGCACTTGCACCTCTTAGAAGCTTTGCCTTACGCTTCTTGGGTCACTGTATTTTCTATGACATAGGGCCTGTATTTCTAAGCAGGCCCACTGCACTTTTCAATGGAACAGTACCATTATTTCTCAACAGACCATCAGCAGCAGCACTTCTCAGGAAAGGCTCTCCATGTTTTATGAATCATGCCTGACACAGCCCCAGTCCTACCTCTCACAGATGCTAGCCTGATATAGACCTTTCAAGCATTGATGTGGTTGGGGCATAGTCAGTGAGATAATCATGCACATTTGGCATGCTGTACATGTGGCTGACAATAGCCCAACTTTACAGGCCTTCCACAAACACCGACCAGTTGCGAAATATAGCTTGGTAGTTTATATCTTGGTTACACAGTTGAACCTCAAGCATTACAACCTATCCTTCCACATTTCAGCATGGTCTCAGTACTTTTAGTGGGACTTGTCAGTCTGCTGGCATACATTTAATAGAGCAGAGATCACACTACTACTCAGCAGCTCTCCTAGATAATGATTGGGCTTGTGTTAAATTAAATGTCTGTATTGATGTACTGTCCAATGCATTCTTGTTGCTACTTTAGATCACTCAATTTCTTAATTGTCGTAGGAGTACATCTGACAGGTTCAAATGTACATTGTCCATCTATCTTTCTACTGGTGGCTTAGGACCAACATAAAGCAAGATGTACTGTTGCCGATTCGATATCTACATGAGATAGGGAATTTGCTGGGCTGGTCTACTATGACATTAACTGGACCTGAGCCACTAGGAAATAGAGCCCAAATCAGGAGCTGCCAACCCCCCACCCTGAGGAAATGGTCACAGCATCCTGTGCCCTTCAATGAGGGGCTCCTTTAATCCCCAAGCTATTGACACCAGACAAGGCCGTCAGCTTTGAAAAAGAACTCCACCATAGCCGCCCAGGGGTATCGTGAACATGATAGAAGAATTTGTGAACTGTCATCATATGACACCCTCCCATACAAGGATTTGGGTAGATAATACCAATGTCAGATTTGAGTTTCCAGGTATGGCTAAATGATTAGCTTGTAACAAGTGATGCACATTCCTATAGACCTTGATCCCCAAATATGTAATCAAGTCTGGCACCCAAATACAGCCACCTGGATTCATGAGACTAGGTGTACTCTCAGCCGGCGGGAGCAAGTCTGATTTAGTACAATTCATGTTTAGGCCTCACAATCCTCCCACCCCTGCAAAGCTGGTCCCTTCCACTGTCACCGCAAAGTGAATCTCGGGTTCTTTGCTAAATGGAAAGAATCATCAGTATAGAGGGAGATAACCCCTCTATGCCCACCCAATGCAAGCCCTCTATGAGCATACCGTTCCCTCATTAATAGTGCTAATGGTACCATTATTATAGCAACTGAAAGGGGGGAAGTGAACCACCCTCTCAGGTGCCACACCCAAAAGGAAACGTGTCTGAGAAGAGACTGATATTAGATACACTTTTACAAAGGTTTCTGTATAACAATATTATCCAGCTAATTAATTGAGGTCCAAGCCCCACATGACGGCAAAGACGTAACTCCATGAGATGGAGTTAATGCTTTTTAAGTATCCAACACTACCCCATTTGCTTATACTGCGGGGTTACCCTTGAACGAGGAATCCGAAAAAGCACCCAACGTTGAGGGAGGTAGACCTGCCACGCAGGGAGTAGAGGTGTTTGTAGAAATCATGAAATGTTTTGTTTATCATCATAGAGAAAGTGTTAACATTCCCAACCTTATTTTGAATACAGAAAAACATGCCTCTTTCTCTAAGTTACTGAATTCATTTTGTAGCACCATGCCAGTCCGATCGCCCTCCCCATATTTCTTTGCTATTGTTGTTTTGTGAAGACATTTCAATTTGTGATCTGTCACCGACCTAAATTTGTTCAGTTTCTTTTTCATTTCTCCCAAAATTGACCTATCTTGCCCAGTTGCATATCTACCCTTCTGAAATGTTAGCTCAGCCTCTACTTTCCCCATTTCAGACTGGATACACTTCAGAACTCCATTTCCGACTTGCATACAAATACCAATAATGTAGATTTTGAATGCTTCCCAAGGAGCTGATCAACAGAACCTTCATTAAAAATAAAATAAAAAGAAAATATTCCCTAATCTGAGAGATAATCTCATTTACAAATGCTGCATCTGATAAACCCAGGGATTTAAACCTCCAAGGTAGATGCCCAGTCCAATGCTATGAACTGAAAAGTTCACTGAAGACGATAATTTACTGGGTGGAGGTCAAAAAGAAATAATAGGCTCACACAGTTGGTGGCTCCGCTGCTGCAACTAGAGTGTTTAGGCTGGGTCACTGCTGCTTGGCCTACGCTTGTGCACAATTAGGGTACGTGCAGAAATTACAGAACGGCACTGCTCAATGCGCAGGCGTGGGACAAGGCGGTGCGATCCAGTCTGCTGCAACCTGCATCAGAGAGTGTAGTGCTCCGATTGACTTCTCGTCCTGCGTACCTATACTTTTACTTTAAAAAGCAGCACTCCAGAGCGGTTTCTTTTTCAAATAAAATTATAGAAATGGTAACTGAGAATGAAATGTAGAGGAGCACCGCTCCCAGCAGCTCTCAATCATTTCGATCACTGGATGTAACATCCAGACATCCGCTTAGAGGCAAACCGGGCCATCAGGCCAGATACTTGCCCAACCAGGTTGATATCCAACTAAGATCACACAGACAAGCAGTGAAAGCTGACCACCAACACAGAATCGTGAACAGCCAATGAGAACCCATGTACTAGCCTTGATAAAGACCCTGAGAAGTTGAAACGTGTATCGGCTGACAACTTTATTAAAGCAAATAAAATGCACACAACTCAGTGCAAACAAGATTGTGAAGAGTAATCCTTTAAGTGCAAGGTATCCGGGCCCAACTACATCCCACTCCCTACTATAGATTGATGGAAAGAGGACATCCTCTATTGTAATGCAATGGAAGTGGAGTATGGCAGAACAGTACATCAATGCACTAGGCCCAAAGACATTTGGGGGCCATACAAACATTATTTGATTTGCAAGCAGGAGGAAATATGGTGGATACGGGCGAGGAAAAGCCAGGATGGGAGGGTGATAATGTTGCAGAAAGTACCTGAATATGGAAGTGTTGCAAATAGATGGGGTGTTGAAGGATGGAGGGGGGAGCAGACTCATGGGATGGAGGGGTTGTTCGGCAGCACCGATGATGATATTGAACTTTAAAGGATGTGTATCATTAATCTGAACTGTGTTGGAGTGGAAGGGGGAGAGGGGTTGATTCACTGAACCATTGTTTTTTGTTTTTGTTTCGTCCTTTCTTTTTTGGATTGTTGTGATTAAAAACAATAAGCAAAGTTAAAAAAAAAAACAAATGCTCTCTTCCATGTCTCCAACTTTCTGTCAACTGCGCACTACCCTCGCCTCTCCTCCCTCCTCACCCTACTTGATCTCTCAGCTGCCTTTGGCACAGTGGAATATCCCTCTCCTACCTCTGCTTCAAGGACCTGGCCATTCATTGGGTTGCCTCTTACCTGTCTAACCACTCCTTCTCCATTTCATGGAACTCTGACTCCTCTTCCCCAATCCGCCCTCACTGGATATCAGTCCTAAAACCACTCCTCTTCACCCTCTGTATGTCTTCCCTGGGTAAAAGTATCCAATCCTTTGGCTTTCAATATCTCCTCTTTGATGATGACACTCACATATTTTTCTGCTTTCACTGCTTCTGTCAGGATGCTTAGGGTTACCGAGGCAAAGTTCATGGTTCACATACTGTTGGTGGCTTCTGCTACAACAGACAGGGCACAAATCTTTAGACATGCCCTCATTTGGGTGCAAGAACTACCTTTCCTAGAATTCCTGGTCGTCCATGTTGCTAGGGATTCAATTTAAACCACTCAGCACCCTTGCTCAAGCACAAGTAATTGAAGACTTCAATGTGAGTGCCATCATGGACGCGGAGTAGCCTTTGTGCATTCCTTGAGGTCTCTACCACTCTTGAGAGTCACCTCCTTGCAAGAACCTAGAAAACACGCTAGCTTCAGCAGTGCTCGATTCTGCACTTTCTTGCTGAGTGGAAGTCTGGGCTCGCATCGACTTCTGTGGCTGCTCCCAGGTCACACACATTCAAACCCCCATGCTCCCATAATGGAGAACAGAAACCTGCAGCAAAAGCCAGAGATAAGTGACAATTAATTCACGCTGAGTTACTAGAATCCTCAAAAAATATAGTCCAGCCTAAAACTATATTCATTAACAAATTAGCATGAATCTTAGTAATCACATTATAAAATATATTACATAATCCCAGAAGTAAACTCATAAGGCCAGTTAAGCAGAGGTGGCGTCATGAGTGTTAGCATATCAAACTACATTATAACCCTCCGAATGTTGAAAAATCATTTGCATTTGACAATCAGAGGAATACAAAAACCGTTTGCACAAGGGGGAGTGCGGCCAAACATATAGCTGAGAACGCAAGCAGAATCTGTCAGTGCCTGCTTGTGTTCTCACCCAAGCACCTTTCCTAGGCCGCTGCCGTTTTTTTTAATTCTGCTTCCCCCCTGCCTTCCCCCACCTTCCCCACCTCACCCTTAAACGCCATGGAATCCTGTACCCCTTGCCCCTCTTTTCCACACCCTCTCCACCATGGAAATAGAATGGGACGTCATCCTTTTTCTATTTCCCATGACTCTGCCCATATTTGTTAGTTTCGTTATGGGAGAATGGGCACACACAATACGTGTGCAGCTCATCTCAAGTAAAAAAAACACTTTAAATGTATTCAGCCACAGAGGGAGCCCCAGGGTGTGCTAAGTGATTTCCCCACATGTTTGGTGACCTACAGGGCTGCTTATGGCTCTGAGTCCTTGCTGAGGCCCTCGCTTTAATCCAGTCTACCTTGGGCTCGGTTCGCCCCTGAATGCTAATGTGATCGCTATATAGTACGCATAGGCGATATGGTATAACCTGCAGATTATTCAGAATGCCACATTCCAAGCTTACGCCGACAGTAATAATTTTTCTTTCTTTTTTATAACTGTTTATTGACATTTTCGTGACTAAAAAACTAAGTAAAGTAATACAATAGCAACATACACATTGTGGAACCGTTCTATCCTCCCTCTTGTAACCGACTCAACGCACCCCCTTCCCATCTGCAGGTTTGTACTTCTGGCAAACAATCTTTGCCCTGTCTCAGTGGGCTGCACTCTCTGCGTCACGCCATGATTCCTCCCACTTCCCCCATATTTTGAGATATTTCCCAGACAATTGAACATCAGGTCCTTAATCAGTAACATGTCATGCAGAGGATGGGGTGCAGAATAACTCTTACACAGGATAATCAGACCGACTCAGAAAGTTAGCAAAGTCTCATCCAACTGTTTTATTATCAATTCTCTAAAACAGGGAGTTACAACGGACATCGCACAAGCTTGCTCGTACATTTCATAAAAAATCTCATTTATATACTAAATGTTCATCATACAGGACGTCATACTACGTGGCAAACAAGAAAAACCTATGAGGGGTTGTGATAGGCTTGAGGGGAATGTCTAAGTATATTTTCTATAAGGGGTCTGGTTGTGATTGGATCTCTACAGTCAGTTGGACAACTTATGCCAACCCCTAATGCAGGTCATCCTCATCATTTATGAAGTACACAGGATATCATTGGCTCTGAAACTATAAGGCTCTTCGTTATACGGCCCTCTACAATTGGTTGGCACACTCGTGCCCTTCTGGAACATTTGACTCATTAGCAACACATAAGCTAGCACCCCAGGTGCCAGGAGGTGGACTTGACCATGTCTCCCCACCCAATTAGCCCAACATCTTTCATCACCCATGCCTTCTTCTATGCAGACTGCCTTTGTGCTTGGTCTTGCAATTTATCTTTGCCTCTGAGAAAATTAGCTAGTGTGAGCTTGCTCCTAGATGTCCTATTTCTATCCTTGGCACATGTGGCAGGAGACCACAAATTGGCCCATTTTCTAGCATTTATTTGTATTAAATGAATAAACTTGGAAGGCGTGGCGTTCTTTCTTTGTATCTTGATAAGATACAATCCGGCTTCCCAAATTCACTGTCTACAGCAACAGATAACCAGTCTTTGGCTGCTCCAGCTTTTGACACCAGGCCAGTCAGCCTGTCTCGATTCTTCCTTGATTCTCAGGTACTTGTTTGCTGCGACCCAGCTTTTGATCCTTCTTTCTCTGTGGGTCTGAGCTTACTAAAATTGTGACATTGAATGTCCAGATTCTATATAACGGCGACACCGCCTGCAGCCTATTCACTACGTATAACCAGCCTTTATGATTACTTAGTCTACTTCCGTTTCTGCATCTGCACAGTTATAAAATGGCTTGTATTTTCTGCAGTGCTCTTGACACATGCACTCTTTACTTCGCACATGAACGTTTACTCGATTATTTACTTCGTCATCAGATTCTATAAAGACTATACATTTTCTTCTTCAGCAACTCTTAGTGTGTCACGATCATCTCTTTTGTGATGTCACCAGTTCCCTTTCCTTTATTCTTTATATTTCTTCAGGAACGTCCTCCAAGAGATTGTCTTCTCTCCTGGGATACATCAGATACGGTTTTCTTAATGGATACCTTTTCTCAAAGACTCTCCTCGGAATGGTCACAGTTACTGGTGTCAAGCATGGCACAATCTCTGGCTTCCAAAATATAGGCACGAAGGGGGCAGGACTTCCTGTAAGGGCAGTCAGCTGCTCCTCTACACAATCCTCTATTTCGTTATGTTATTTCTTCCATGCTGCGACAATGCTCCATGCCTATTTTCCAATTCCCTATGTTGGGCATTTCCTTATATGCCCATTTAACTGCTTGGTCTCTTTTAACCACCATTGCCGCTATGGATATCAGTTTGCTTTCCCATCTGGGTTCCCATCAGATTCTCTATTGGTATGCAATAGTAACATTTTGGGATCTTTAGGCATTACTCTGCTGAGTACTCTTGAAAGTTTGTTGAGGACTTTGTACCGTAATTCCGCGACCAATCAGCACTCCCAGAGCAGATGGTAAAAGGTGCCTGTATCTCCCTCACACTTAATGCACATGTTGCTGTAAGCTTTCCCCATTCTGTATAGCCTGTCCCACGAGTAGTATACCCTGTGGAATATCTTATACAGCACCAACCTCAATCGTGAGAAGACATTAAACCCCCTTGCAGCTGGCATGGCCTCTGCCCAGTCCTCACTTTCGAGGGTCCCACGATCCCTTTCCCATTCATTCTTCAGTTGTGTCAGTGGGGATGCTGTAAAGTTATTAATAACTTGGTATAATGTAGAGATCGCTTTCTTCTGCAGCTCGTCTGTAATTTCTAGGGGACTTTACTCCGGGAGGTCAAGATCAAACCCCATTGTGCTGTCATCACATGTCGTAACCAGAGATAAGTATACACTTTGGACGGCCCCAATCCGTACCTTCCCCTTCTGATCTGGAACGGCATAAGCCTGCTGTTCTCAATCACATCCCCCACCTTAGTAGTACCTGCCCTGATCCAACGCAGTTGTTGTACCAGTTTACAGATCTCCTTGAGACCCGGGTGACCCCACAGGGGTTGCCATTTAGTAATTTTCCCTTTCCAGCCCATAGCTTTTGTGGTTTCCTCCCTAATTTGTACCAGTCTCTGCCCCACTAGGGGGAAGGCAGTGCCACCCTCGGTTCCCGTACAGTACTTGTATTGGGTGGGCTCCTTGCATGGTCGCTAACTCAAGTCTCGTGTGTGAGAGGGTTCTCCCCCCAAACAGCCATTTATTGGCTACTATTAGGTAAGCCACCCAGTAATACTTCCTTGGGTAGCCCGACTCCTCATTCCCACATGGATCTCATCAAAGCGTTCATGGCTATACAAGGGTTGTTGGCACCCCATATGACCACTCGTATCAGAGCGTTAATCACATCAAATTGTTTTTGAGGTATTCAGACAGGGGTTATTTGCAGTATATATAACAATCGGGGGAGTGTCAGCATCTTGAGCAGGTTAACTCTCCTCCGCAATGTTTACAGTAGCCCAATGCTGCCATTCTCCAGTATCTGCTGATCACTGGGTCAAGGTTACCCTCCAAGAATGTCCTCTTGTCCCGGTGTACCTGTATCCCCAAGTACTTGAACCCTTCCTCTTCCACTGGAAGGGGACAACCTATTGGCACTGCGGTTTTCCTACCTATGACTGGCATAATCACTGATTTGCTTCAGTTAATTATGAGACCTCAGAGCCACCCAAACTACTGCAGTGTCGGCATTATCCTCGTGCCTGATCTTTTGGGTTCCCCCAGGTACACCAGAAGGTCATCTGCATGTAGGGATATTTTGTTTTCCCAGTCCCCAGGCCATTTAAACACTCAAATTACCGGATCTAGCCTAATACATTGTGCCAATGGTGCGATCGCCAAAAGGAACAGCAGGGGTGATAATGGGCAACCCTGTTGGGTGCCCCTCTGTAGCAGGAATGTGCAAGATATATGGCCATTGACCTTTACCTAGGCCAATGGTCATGTGTAGAGTAGCCACACCCCTCCCAAATAACTTGGTCCCAATCACATCTTGACTATCACCGCCCAGAGGAAATCTCACCCAACAGAGTCAAAGGTTTCTCTGAATACAACGGCATAACCACATGAGGCCCTTCCAGTAGGTCACAGAGTGCCAAAGCATTGTGTATCCTCTTCACATTCGTCCGCGTGGCTCTGTCTGGCACAAACCCACACTGATCCGAGTGTATTAATACCTTCATCAGCGGGAGAAATCTACTAGCCAGGACCTTCACCAGTATTTTAGTCTCCACTTTCAGCAATGAAATTAGCCGTTTTGAGGGGCATTCATTTGGAGGTTTACCTTTTTTGATTAATGACAACAATATTGGCTGTTCTCAGGTCCTCTGGAAGTTCCCCTTTCTCTCCGCTCTCTTAGAACATTTCTAGTATGGGTTCATCCACATTGTCCGAGACACATCTCCAGAATTCCACCGGGATTTCGTTTGGGCCTGATGTTGTTCCTGATTGCAACCCGTGTATGACCTCAAAGATCCCCACTTTCGTTACGTCTTTCTCCAAGAGTAATCATGCCTGCTCACCTAGGCTCACCTGTGTTCGAGGACCCTGGTACCTCAGCATAGAGCTTCTGGTAGTAGTCTGCAAATTCCTGAGTGATCCCGTCTCCTTCCGTGTATTCTCCCCAGCCCTTCCTCTCTCCTTCCCAACCAGGCCAACATACGCCACCCCTTTTTGCCCAGTTCATATATACCCAGGCTCGCTTGGTCCAGTAAGCTTGTCGGGCTTCATCCGTCACCACCACCATGTAAACCCCAGAGCTTTGTCCAGGACCCTTTTGGTTTCTATAGTTTTCGTCTGTACATAGAGCCTCTCCACTACAATCACTTCATCCTCTTTTCCCTGTGGTTTCTCTTGTTTAACTCTCTTATGCGCCCCTATCGTGCATTGTGCTTTCCCATGGATCACGGCTTTATATGCTCCCCATAGCATTTCGCTGCTGTCCACTTTGCCCCAGTTCAAGAGAAAATACTCCTACGTCACCTCTAGGACAGCCGCCTTTATTTTATCATTGCCTAGATAATAGGCACTGAGTCTCCATTCTCCACACCTGAGCCTTACGTTCCCCTCTTTCATCATATACTGAGAAGCATGGTCTGATAGCCCCATGGCCAAATAGCATGCCTCTGCTACTCTACCCAGCGCTGCGCAGGACATTCACAGGTAGTCCAACTGGGACATCGAATAATGGGCCTCAGAGTGGTTCAAAAATTGATGCTGGTCGCGTTGCAGCTCCCTCCACACATTCCAAAACCCTGTTGTTGCTAGGAATGTTGCTAACTGCGTGCCTGTCTCCCCCTGGGATTTCCGGGTCCCTGGGACCATCTATCAAATCCCCTATAATGGACATCATTGAAATTACCACCAACAAACGTGAGATCAGCTCTTTGTTCTGCTAACCTCCCCAGTATCTCTACCAAAATATCAGCCTGCATCAGTGGAGGGGCATACACGTTGATTATTGAGACTGATTCTCCCACAGGTCACCCATGAGCAGGAGATATCTCCCTCCCCTGTCTCTTATCACTCTGTTTATCTGGAAAGGAAGAGATTTGTGGATCAGTGTTGTCCCTTCCCCTCTCCCCCGGGAGCCCCTCTGATACCCTGCACGTTCTACCAGAACATATTCTCCCTTCCCAAGAAACGTACACATCGTTCCCATCAAGTGAGTCTCTTGCCATAGTATTACCTCAGCTTTTATATCCCTTATATAGTGTATTACCAGTCCCCTCTTAATTTTGTCTAGAAGGCCATTGAAGTTCCATGTCAGGCACTTGATAGTCGTACGTTCCACCATCATTTCTGCAACGGTATGTCGAACCATGCCCCTTGGCAAACACCCAGCATTGGGTCGTATCCATTACTTCTATCCACAATTGTGCATTGATAACACAGCAACCAACTTGAACTCCCCCCTGTCCCTGCTCTTAAATCTTCATGCAACCCCAACTCTTTGCCCTTCCCTCCACCCTATACTTCACCCCAGCTTGAAGCATCTGTCGCACCGCACAATTTCCTTTGTCCATCCGAGCTCCCAAATTGGAACCCAGGATCGTCTTGGGGGCCTTTGCATCAGTGAAGCAGCGTTCCCCTTGCGGCTCGCTTATTCCCAATGTCGCCGGAAACATCATTGTGTATTTGATTCTTTTTTCCCTGAGCTTTTTGCGCACTGCATCAAAGGACTGTCCGGCCCTTTGGACTGTTTTCGTGAAATCTGGGTATATGGCTATCTTGGCTCCATTGTACTTCAGCGGTCCTTTCCTTCCAGCCACCTGCAAAATTAAGTCTCTATCCGGATAATTAAGCAACTTGGCGATGACCTGTCTGGGTGGCGCTCGGGATTCTATGGGCCTGTTCTATTGAAAATATTCTTGACAGATCTTGCAGTCGCATCCATCCCTGGATCCATTCTTCCAAGAATAGTTCCATCGAGGACCCTTCTGCTCTTTTAAGTACACCACTTAGGCAGAGGTTTCTCCTGCAAGACCTCCCCTCTGTCTCCTCGATTCTATTCTCCAGTTGTTCCATTCTACAAAGTAGGGCCTTTACATCTCCACTTAGTGGGCCCACCAGGTCCTCCAACGCAGAGATACGATCTTCTGCGTCAGTTACTCTCAAGGAGACTTTACAGAGATCTTGCCTTAGGAGCCCTACATCCAGGCCCAGAACACCGATTCTTTGCTCCAGCTGGGTTCTGGCATCCTCGATAGCTCTCAGGATATCTTGTGTGGTGCTGTATTCACCCCACCACCCCTCTCTGTGCCCTGTACCCTTTGTGGCAGCGGCGGGGCATGTGCCCTCACCCCTCCTATTGTGTAGGCTTCCATCCTAGTTTGCCAACCAGCCTTCTTAGCCTTATCCTTCTCTCTAGTCATAGCCGTCACTGCTTCCGGCTCTTTGGAGGCCTTTGCTGCTGTATTCTATAGTCCATTTGCACCCCTTTAGTGTGTCGGGCTCGGCCTCTGCAGTATGTCTCCTGGGCCCACGTTGATGGCAGTCCTGTAATTACGCACTAGTGTCCCTCAAGGGGGAGTGGGCATCCCCTCTTATTATTGATCTGCACCCCCATTTGTGGAAAGCGGGGGATTTCCCCAGCATGCCTGCAGCTGCTTTACACTGTCAGCCTCTTAATATAATGTCCTTTTTGACCACTTGCTTGTGCATTTATTTATTTGATCCATGTGTTTCACGTTGCCCGTATCTTCAGGCACTCCTCCACATCTCTTTGGTCGGCAGTGGCTCACGGCATCTCCGCTCTACCTGCTCAGCACTTCCTGGAAGACTTCAGTCCATCCTCTTGGTTCCCCTGATCTTTGGTGGTATTCGGCTTCTGTTTCCCGCTCCTGAGCCCAGCGCAGCCACTCTACTTTCGCTGAGGTGCACTCCAATCCTGTGGAGTCAGATCCAGTAGTCGAGAGGAGGAGAGGGAGAAAGGGGATCCAGCGACATGGGCACTGAGGCCAGTGGCAGTCCACTTGGCCTCTCCGTGTCAGCACTCTTCAATGTGCTCACCGCTGTTGTAGTGTGCCCGATGCGCACACGGGCATCCTTGAGCCCCCTCCCGCCACAGATCTCACACGGACACATCTGTGTGGTTCGGGCTCCCGGTCGCTCTGTGCAACTGGGAACGCCCCCTTTATCTTTACTGCACGCGGCAGAATGCAACGTCACTCCGCCACGTGCATGCAGCCCTTAAAGGGGCAGCATCACACTCCTCCTTTTTCATAACAAAAACAAACAAATTAGCAAAGGATAACTAACAGATCTACCAACCAACATCACTGTACACAAACCCCGGATCCCCTTTAATAGCAGCCACCCGGGTCCCTGGGACATTCAGGGCTCCCACTCACAGTCTTACTTCAACACATAGTCGGTGAGATGGGCAGGTTTCCCTCGCCCAGTCTTCTGGGTGTACCTCCTGCCAGCATTTCTGATCGGAGTCCTGTCACTTGCCAACTCCGGAGCCGGGGAGCTGGGAAGGCACATGGAACCACCGTCCTCATCCGGCACTTCCACCACTTGCCCGCTGGGCACCGGATCAGTCCTTGGCTCAGTCCTTGGTTCTCCTAGCCGTTTGAAAAAGCTAGCATTGCGAGTCACTGAGGAGTGTCCATCGGAGGCGGTCACCATTGACCCTTTTACTGCCACCACGTCCAAGGGTTCCAGCTCGTAGGTCAAACACAACTTCCCTTGGGGGTGTCGGTTCTTCACCAGGATCTCGTCGCTGGGCACTAGCCTCTGTGGTCGAGTTCTGGCAGCAGGTCTCGTGGGCACCTTCAGAACATTGCCTCTGCCGGGGCCACACCCGTGGAGTGGAGGTATGGGGAGTGTTGCGATATCCTCTCAGGAATTTGTACAGTGCCCTTTCCAGGCACTTGCCTTGTCCTTGGGCGATGCGAAAGACTTTATTGAGGGTTCGCATCATTCTCTCCGCCTCCCCATTGGCCCGTGGCCACAGCGGGGTTACTTTGCAGTGGTGAGCGCATTACTCCTCCATTAGCCCAGCGAAACTCTCCCCCTGGAAGGGCGGGCCATTTTCGGAACAGAGCACCGTGGGCAGTCCATGGGTGGCAAAGATCTTCTCAATGGCTACCACCACCTTGCCGAACACCACCGACTCGATGAACTCCACCTCCGGGTAGCGGGACCACTCGTCTACCACCACCAGGAAGTGGGAGCCCCCAGATGTGGACCCAAAGTCTGCATGGACTACTTCCCACAGTCTGGTCCCTGTCGGCATGGTCTCAATTTCCGGATCTCTTTGGGCAGGTGACGCTGCTTGGCACCATACACAGGATGCCACAAACTCTTCCACTCTTCGTTCAAGGTCAGGGAAGCAGACCTTCTGGCATAGGCGTGCTTTTGTTTTTGCCGCGCCTTGATGCCCTTGATGTGCCAGCATGATCATCTTCTGTGTCCGACTCTGGGGGATGACGATGCGGTCCCCTCTTAGCAGCAGGCCATTCTCCGAGAAGGTCAGCTCCCTCCTCACTCTCCACAGTTGTTCTAGTGTGGATTTGGCTTCTTGCATTCTGGCTGCCAGGGAGTCGATGACCATCCGCCATGAGTCCTGTTGGATGGCTGCCTTGAGTATCCAAAAGCATTCACCCTCCCCGATGCCTGTTCAAGTTCTTTCACCGGCACAGAGTTGGGTGTCGCGGCCTCCACCACGAACTGCACGTGTCCATCTGCCTCCTCAGCACACGTGGATGACGCCCCGCCAGTCCCTTCTCGCCAGTGTCTAGACAGATAGTCGGCCGCGTTGTTGCTTCCTGGCCCGTATACCAGCAACACCCCATACTCTAAAAGTGCCAGCATCCACCGTTCAATTCTGGCAGAGGGTTTGTACGATGACCCCACCAGTATGGGCAGTAGTGGTTTATGGTCTGTGACCACTGTCACGGGTCGTCCCAGAACATACAGTCGAAAATGGCGGCAGCCCCACAAGACGGCCAGAGCCTCCCACTCGATTTGGGAGTACCGCTATTCTGTCTCTGATAGGGCCTTGCTGGCATACGCAATGGGGCGGACCTCCTGATTGGCATCTATCTGTGTCAGGACAGCCCCCAGGCCAACCGGGCTAGTGTCCACCACTATTTCAGACTCCAGCGCCGGATCAAAAAAAGCAATTATGTCCTCTGCGGTGAGGGCACCTTTAAAGGGATGGTCTAGTAAAAAATGTTATTTAAAAAATAGATAGGCAACATAAAAAAAAATACTAGCATTCTCCGTTTTAAAACTTCCTATGTAAAATTTTGAGCTATTCAAGCTCAAAATTCGCAAAAGCAAGCACAGGGGCGCAGCCATTTTGTGAAATGGAGGCCCTCCTGTGCTGGCTTTTGCTTTTGCGGCACTAATGAAGGAAAAGCCAGCCAGCTGTAGTAAACAAAGGCTACCGCTGGGTGGCTTTCCCTTCATTAGTGCTGTAGGCGGAGGACGGGGACCGGAGACCAGAGCAGGAAAGCTGCAGCTGAATCTCGGTAAGTGCTATTTATTTTTTTTACAAAAAATAAGCACTAGCTGCGTTTTTTTTTTCTAAGTTTTCCGGGCTGGAGGAGCTTTAAAAACGTTGTATTTATGTTTGCGGTCGCTTTTGAAGCGACCGCAAACAAATACAACGTTATTGTGTTGGAAAACGCTGCGTTTTTTCTTTCCAAGTTTCTCAGGCTCCTCCGGCTCGGAGGACCCTGAGAAACTTGGAAAGAAAAACCGCAGCGTTTTCCAACACAACCGCGTTGTTTCTGCCTGCTGTGGCTATCACTTTGGGTCTCCCGTGCTCCAAGGGAACACCGGAGACCCAAAGTGAAAGCCACAGCAGGCAGAAACACACGCGGTTATGTTTACATGCCGCGTAGTGTTTCTACCTGCAGCTGATTTCCCATTTGGGGCTCTCGGGCTCCCTGTGGGGAGCCCGAGAGACCCAAATGGGAAATGCTAAATGCTGCGTTGTCTGCCTAAATCTGCTTTCCCATTTGGGGCTCAGGTTCAGGTAGAAACAACGCAGTTGTTTTCCGCAAAGCCGCGTTGTTTCTGCCTGAATCGGCTTTTCCATTTGGGGCTCTCGGGCTCCCCACGTAATCGTTACATGAGAAGCTGGACAAAGGGGATACTAAGTAACCCCTCCCGCACCCCATTGAAAGATAGTGTGTGCTGGGTCTAGAAAGTTACAAATGTAATTAAGGTCAGTTTCACTTCACCGCTCTTGGAAACAGCAGCTTATCCAAGAGAAGGTATTTAAACCTTGGGACACAAAGTAAAAGATGATGCCTATGGAGTTTGTCAGACTCCACAACCAAAACAGTGTTCAAAATCACATTAAAATACATGAGAGAGTGGAAAAAAGGGTCTCACTCTCTCCAGGTTAAAAATTCAAGTCCTCAAAATCCAGCAAAGTTGCTGGGGGTCTCTAAGGTCGAGAGGAATTTGCACATTTTTGAGAATTCTCCCTAACAATGGCCTGAGTATATTTTGGACAAATGCAGTTAGTGTGCAGTGAGGTGCTGCAGGAGGCATGTTGACTGATATCTGCATGGTTTGGTTGGCAGTGTGGTGCTGCAGGAAGCTTGTGGATGTAGCTTATTAGCTCTGGTCTACATCAACCGGGTAAAGTTTGTTGTGGTTGTTTAGAGAGGGTAAAGGTTGGACATTGTGTTTTGGTTAAGGTTGATTGTTTTCATTTTGTTTGAGGTTGGTGGGACTGTGCAGTTGTGGTGACTTATTCACCAATGGGTGTGCAGTGGATCTCTTTTTCCACATGTGCACTGTTGTTCCTTCCAGGGTTTTTGTGTTTCTTTACTGCATGGAGTTGTTTTTTTTATTTGTTGCCCTATTATTATTGTTAGGGTTCCGACTGCAAGTGGTTAAGGTTACCATGTGTTTTTCCCTAATGTGCTGTTTGTTTCTGGTAGCTTATTTGGTGGCCACTTATGAGTCATAGTTGCACACAGTGTTGCATGTGTGTGTGTAGTTTATTTATTTATTTACTGGATATTTATAAGGCGCATATAAAACAAGACAGTGGTTCAAAGCGCCACAAGGCACAGGTAAGTGAGTAAAATAAACAATGGTAAGGAACAAAGAATAAGTGGAGAGGAACAGTGGTCCTACTAGGCCTTGTGACATTCAGAGTGTGCAAGTGCAGTGAAGCGAAAGAGGTGGGGGATAGGGGTAAGTGCTATTAGGGTCCCCTTGGGGAGGAAGTGCCAGAGGTGCCTGTTGGGGAGGCAACAGCTAAGGGCGAAGGTAGATCAACCTACAGGCAGGTGTGGGCCCAGAGGCCAATGCATGAATGCATGAAGGGGGTGCTGGGGCGATTGTGCAGAAGGCCAGGACCCTATTGGACGCATGAGGGACCAGGCCCCCAATCTCAGCGACAGAGGGATGGTTAGCACGGAAGGGGGAGAGGGAAGGAGGAGGAGAATAGAAAGGAGTAGTTGCGAAACTTGAAAAGGTCTGGTTCAAGACGGAGACAGAGAGGGAGACTTCCATAGGATGGAGCCAGCTAAGGAGAGATATGTGCCCCCAGCTCTCTGCTTGGAGAAACTTTTAATCAGCAGAGAGTTGGAGCCAGAAGATTAAAGGGATCTGGAAGGAGAGTATTTAGTGTGAGAGAGCTCCAGGCCACAGACAGCTTTGTGACTGATGTAAACAGTCTTGAATTTGATACTTGCAAAAACCAGGAGCCAGTGATGAGATGTTAGAGCTGGGGAGATACAATCTGTGGGCTTGAGTTCGTCTTGTGTTCTCCCATATAGTGTTGTTTGGTGGTAGGAATTTATGGTGTGTTGATGGAAACATGGAGGGAGAGGTGGTGTCATATCTTAAGTAGTATCTGGGTGTGACGTTGGAAGTATCAGTCAGGTCAGAAATGTTGGAGGCATCAGCCATGCCAGAGTGCTGTGAGGAATTTTAGGTTGTGTTGATGAAATAACGAAAGGAGAGGTGTTATGATCTCAGGTGTCTGGCTGAGATGCTGGAGGCAAGAGCCAGTGATGCCAGAGTGCTGTGAGCTCAGTGATGGAGTGATGGAATGCTGTTGTGTGTGTGTGTGTGACTGTGTGAAGGTTCTAGGAGTGACAGTTACACCTGGGAGTTGCTTGGGTGTAGATGGGCCAGTTGTTGGTCTCTTTCTACTTAGCATCTTAATAACTGTGTGTTTACTTGTCTACCTGTGTACAAATGGACATTAAACTACTTACTTGAAGCACATGCCTAGTGTCTTCTGTGGCGGACAAACCGGCTACAAAATCATTATGAATGCTGCATGCTATGCAGACGTGTCAGTCGGCATTTGTTCTATTTGCACTGCAGAGTGCAAAAGAGAGGTAAAGAGGCCGCTGCTGTCTCTTTACCCTTCTCTTTTGCACTCGGCAGTGCAAATGGTGAAAATTGCCCGCAGGGGACATGTTTGCACATAAGTGAACCTACGTAGTCCCCTATATGCAATTTACGCAAAGGAGCAAATTGATCTCCATAGGGTGTAATTTGACAAGAAGTGGTCATTTCTTTGAGCAAACCGCCACCCTTAACACGTGCTGTTTGGACCCCTACATTCAATTTTCATTCTTTGCCAAATGCAACGCAAAAACCAAACGTAAAAACAGAGCAATCCACCATTATTTCTTGTTATCATGCTTCGTTTTGAACAAAGTGTAACTAATGCCTGTAGTTCACAATACATAAAATAGAATGTAGTCTTTTTAAAGTTGTATATATTGTATTGTAGTCATGATTTTATGAAAAATGTCAATATTCAGAAATAAATCTACTTTTAAAATGACTTTGACGATAGAGTGGGTAAAAAGTGGCAGGGCAAATGTAACAGAAGGCTGGCAGATTACCTCAAGTACTTCCTATTGTGGCACAGATTTTAATGCACTGTATGGGAGGGAACTTTGCAAGTGTTGCAAAGCCTCGCGTTACTTGTGCATCGCACATGCTCTTTGGAAGACTTGGAGCCTCAGTGCATTATTATTATGAAGAGTTAGCCAGCAGGCGACCCATGTTTTGCAATTAACATGGCCTTACTTCAAAGTCATTTAGCAACTTCATGCACTTACTTCCAGGTGACTTGCATTTCGCATTGTCATAGCTCATTAATTGCATAGCGATTATTGCACTAGTAGAATAGCAAAAGGTACCACCTTACCTAAAAAGTATTGCTGAACTTCCAAAAAAAGTATTTCTGGGTGACATTGAACTTCCAGTTTCTCACAATCATGGGCTCTTATAAACATGCACTTAGTTTCCTCGTAGTTATTACTCTTTAAGAAAGCCTTTATTCTATTGCTTGCACGTAAATGGGTCACTCCAGGAGGAGGTTAAGTGAATGACTTCTGATCACTCTTAACTTCCATATCAATGGCTTTCAGGTCATCAGGGTCTGTTATGGCGTGCATACATCAGATCAGAGTCCACTCTTGTCCTCTTGACAGGCCTAATAGCTGGGACCACTCTGCGTTCTGTTATTTTGGAAGGTCCTTGCTTAGTTCCATGAGTCCTAGTCATCATGACTTCACACAAAGACACCAGAGAGGGACATGAATCATCATTCGTGTCTTAAATAAATGGTGAACTCTGTCCAGCATAGTGTGTTACTTAAACCCACATCTCACCTTTCTTCTCAAGAACAACTTTGAAACGCTGCTGACTCATATAGTGGCAGTGTCAAGTAACTGGTTTTGATTCACCCTGGAACTCCATAGCTTGCGACCTTCCAGACAGAGACGTTCTGTAAACACCACAAACACCAATGACCAAGTGCTGTCAAAACTCAGTGTTACACTACCCTACTTCTAAGCGGCAGACAGTCTATTTGTTTTGTGTGCAAAATTATAGAGATTTTCACAAAATGTTCACAAATTGCACAGTAACAAGTTGGGGCAGTACAAAGCATACATTCATTTAAAAAAAATTGATCAGCAGAGTTTGCTAATTAAACTTTTCTTGATTAACAAATAGCAGCATTTGATTAACAATGTTGTACTCATACTTTTAATGTCACAAGACGTTATTTGGACCCAAAACACAAAATGAGCAACAATTCAGCAGTTTTGTGTATGGCTGAACTAAGACTTTAGTGAGGTGAGTCAAGCCTTGCAAATTCTTTAAAATTCTGCAAGACCTTCAGGTCCAGTAACTTAGTTTACCTACGTTTCCTAAGAGAAATGCACTCGGCCTATGGCAATGGATAAAAACACATTTAAATGTGCTTTCTGTAAAATGGTGCAATGTCACCACAAACCCACTTCATGTTTGGAACACTGCTGCCACCCAGAGGCTGCCATGCACAGTGAAACCTTTCTTTGGCACTTACTGCAAACTAAATGTTTAATAAAACTTTCAAACATATACTGCAAGTGGTAGTCACCCTTCTTAAAATCTACTCGATGATGCAAGTCGGAGAAAAGACTTTGCAAGCCCTTGCTGATTGTCTGTAAAAGGTGAAAGCGGCATGAATGGAGACAAATAAATACACAGATATGTTAAAAATACTCTGAAAACAGCTTGGCCATCCTTCTTTCACAAGTTCTAATATATGCAATCATAATCATCGAGCAAAGCAAGTTCTGGAGGCTAGTTACAGTGTATGGTAATGCACTAAATCTGTTGATGTACATACTGGATGGAACTATTGATCCATCGTGGAGGGTATTAGGGTGTGGAGGGGATGAGTGCATAGAGGGGATGAGTGCGTAGAGGGGGTGAGTGCGTAGAGGGGGTGAGTGCGTAGAGAGGGTGAGTGCGTGGAGGGGGTGAGTGCGTAGAGGGGGTCAGTGAGCAGAGGGGGTCAGTGAGCAGAGGGGGTGAATGCATAGTGCATGTGAGGACATAAAACGGACAAGTGCGTAGAGCGGGTGAGTGAGCAAAACAGATGAATGCATGAGGCGTGACGTACATAGTATGGTTTGGAATGCAGGGAACGTTTTGAAAGAGCATATAACCCAACATACTATGAATGCATAGTGCGTGTGAGGACATAAAACGGACAAGTGCATAGAGCGGGTGAGTGAGCAAAACAGATGAATGCATGATACGTGACGTACATAGTATGGTTTGGAATGCAGGGAACGTTTGAAAGAGCATATAACCCATCATATCTCACCACCACGCTTACTCTCTTCTCTACACCACCACTCAACTAGAACACAGAGATACTATGACACCATTCGGTATAACTGTTCTCATACCAACATCCGCCGCTCACTCCACATCATTCTAAGAAAACACTGTTGGTTACGCACCCCCCAGCCAGGCGTTCTCCTCAGGCCTGACGCAGCCACATTCGGTCTGGATAAATCCTGCCAGAACGAACACATACTACTGATCTCTCAACCACCACACCTACCGCTAAAAAGCAGCTATTACATGAATACCGCACCAGCTGCACACATACCCGGTGCTCACAGGCACCTTGACTCTCTCTACTCTCTCTACTGACCTGAACTTCGGTTCCCAAAGGCGTTCAACCTACCAGCGCCTTCAGACCATAGCAATGGTATATAAGGCGCTATATAAATGCAAAATAACATAACATAACATACCATCACTACTTTGCACAAACATCTAGTTAGCTTTGTGTATTCATTATGTTAGAGGAAAGAAAGTAAGGGACTAAGCAGAGTGGATGACATAGCACACAGAGAACTGGGTAAAATAGGTGAAATATTGTAGTTTGTGGGCACTTCACTTTTCGGGCAGCTGTTATAAAGCAACAGGGTGATGCGATAGAATGTCAATGATTATGGGGTCAGCTCATGGGTTGAGCACCAGTTGCACAGATGAATTCAACCAGCAGTCCACAGAACTAGGTGTGCCATCAAAAGCATTTGGCAGTGTGACCATGTACATTTTCAGAAGGGTTCCCTCGTCAATATGATGCTTCTTCCCCAACAAAATGAAATACAGTTCACACTATGAGATTTAGATACACTAACCTAAACTTTACTGTGATGCATAGAGACAATGCAGTGTTTTCCAGTAGTAACACTATAACTATGCATTATGTAACAACTTAAATTATTGGGAACGTAATTGCATGACTGTCTTTGAAAAATAAATAAAGTTAACACACACTAGTCTTTGCCAGACAGGATATAGTTGGCTTAATAAAAGTATTGTCTCGGTCACTTCTAGTTTGCAATTATTTGAAAAGGAAAACATATGTTTTGCCAGCACACAGGCCTTTGGCACTTAAGAGTGGAGGAGATGATTACTGCTGCACTCTTGCTCTATTAGCCCCTTTGAACTTGCAGTGAACAGAGAAAAGAGGGTGGCGAGAGCAGTGGGAGCAAGAGAGGAATGCAGGGCGAGCTGTGCTTTAATTGAACAGGGTATCTTAAAAAGCTACCGTTGCTACACCAGTTTCAATCTAATTAGCAAACCTACAGAATTGCTTAGCAAATTGCTATGCAAGACTGCTTATTTTAATCATGAAAACGCTTCTCGGCAAACTTTGTTCTCTTTCAGAATGGTGCTGTGCTGTTCATCTGGAGGTCTGAGGAGAACTTTAGGAATGTTTCCCTTCTAATCAGTTATTCAGCTTACGTTATGAGCCAGCACTCTATTTTTCTGGCCATTAATGCAGCACTGAGGTGGCACCCATAAAGTCGTTGATGATGGCTCATTAGTTGTGGCCTACACATTATAAACAATGGTTACCCTTTCCTCTATGTCCAACCCGTGTTCTCTTCAAACTTCAACCCCCTTGGCCATCAGGCATCTAAGAACACTTTGTTCACACGCATGCAATTTGAGAACACAGCCCTACTATGGCTCTTCTCATATGCCGCCAATGATCACCGACTCATCCACATCACATGGCACCTGGTGACCAATGAACAAGAGGAAGCATCCTTTCCCGTGCGATATTCAAGATATACATTGAGCAATTGGTTGATTCCTTGCCAACCATGGAAAAATTCCATCACTATGCCAACAATACTCAATTGTATCTGAAAGTCACTGCAGTCAATGTAATTTATTGACTCAGTGACTGACTTCCCACCATCCAAGTTTAGGTGTCATGTACCTACCACAAGCTGAACCCAACAAAGACAGAATTGTATTCAGATGGGGAGCAGGTGCAAGTGGATCTAGATCACCTGGCCTAAGCCCCGCCCACCTGGTGCCTTCCTGTTTGCCGCTCTTTTTCTCCACTTAGCAAGTCCCCCCTCTGGACTCTTTCGCGACCTCTGCGACTCTCTCTCACTCTCTATTGTCCCTTCTGGGCCGACCCATTCTGCAGGGCACACTCTAGATGCCCTGATCTCTTCTGACCTTCCCCTCTCTGTCCCTCTCTCCACTCCTCTCTCCTGGAGTGATCACTTTCTCCTTTCTTCCCACCTCACCCTCCCTACCCCACTGGCAAAGCCACCCTCATCACTGCCACCTTCCTTCTCGGTCATCCGACCCATGAAGCGTGTGTCAGTTGAGGCTTTCGCTGCCACCTTCTCGCCCCCTCTTCCCCCTCGGCTGACTCCCATCCTGACACAGCCCTCTCCTCTCTCCAATCTGCTATATCTGATACTCTTGATATCCTTGCCCCTGTCATGAGAATCCGCCTGAAGCCCAAAGCCAAATGCAACTCCTGGTATGACTCTGATCTCGTCACCCTTAAACGCAAGTGCAGGGTGGCAGAGAGGAAATGGCGTGCTTCATGTTCATCCTCTGACAAACTGGCCTGTCGCCTGCTCCAAAGGCAATACCGGCTCTCCGTTCTCACCAAGAAGAGAGCCCTTATCCAAGCCCGCATCACTGCGGCATCTAACAATTCGGCCGAACTCTTTAAAATCTGCAAGGAGCTGGCCAATCCTCCTGCAGTATCTACCTCTCCTATCCCCTCCCAGGCCCTCTGTACGGCACTGGTCTCCCACTTCATTTCAAAAACTCAGGACATCCTGTCCTCACTCTCCTCCTATCACCTCCCCCCCTCTACCCCCTGCCCGTCCTCTGTCCCCTCTGCAGCCACCCCTCCTCTCTCCTTCTCTGCCTTTCCCCTTTTTTCTGCTGACGAGGTTTCGAGACAAGTCTGATCTATGAAAGTCTCGTCAAAACAAGTCCACCCCTGTTCCTCCAAAACTATCAAGGACCACATTGACGTCTTGGCTCCTGCCGTTGCTGACTTTTGCAACCACTCCTTCGCCTCTGGAGTCTTCCCATCCCCTCTCAAGCACTCCCTTGTGCACCCCCTTCTTAAGAAACCCTCTTCCGACCCTTCCTGCCCTGCTAACTATCGCCCAATCTCTATCACTCCCTTCCTGGGCAAGCTCCTGGAGAAACTGGCCATCTCCCAGCTTAATCTCCATGCTGAATCTGTTGGTAGCCTTCATGACCATCAGTCTGGCTTCAGAGCCGCCAGAAGCACGGAAACTGCTCTCCTGAACATCCGTGAGGATCTACTCTCGAACCTTGACTCTAACATTCCATGTGTTCTCATCTTGCTTGTTCACTCTTCTGCCTTTGATACTGTCAACCATACCATCCTGCTCAATCGTCTCCGTGATAACCTGGGTATCTCTGGACAGGCTCTGGCTTGGCTGACCTCTTTCCTCTCAAATCGACCCTCCCAGGTCCAACTGGGGTCCTTCCTCTCTGACATCTTTTTCTCTACCTGTGGTGTCCCCCAGGGTTCTAACCTCTCTCCCTGGCTGTTCAACCAGTATCTGGCACTTCTTGCCCACCGCATCGCTGCTCTCTGCCCCAACTTTCAGTGCTATGCTGATGATACCCAGCTCATTTTCAGGCTACCCTCGGCCTCCTCTGCTCCTTCCCTCATCTCTGATTGTCTTTCTGCTATCCAGGAATGGTGTGCCGCCAACGACCTCTGCCTTAATGCCAGTAAGACTGAGATTCTACTCATCGGCACACCCACTCCCTCCTTTCCTGCAGCTCTCTGGCCGGCCTCTCTTGGCCCTCTTCCTGCTCCTACCTGCAAGGCAAAAAACCTCGGGGTCATCTTCGACTCCACACTCTCCTTCTCTCCTCACATTTCTGACGTTTCTAAGAAGTCACACTACCAGCTGCACCTCCTCAGAGGTATCCTTCCTTTCCTCTCCTTCCCCCAGAAGCTCACTGTCTCCAGAGCCCTGGTTCTCTCAAAGCTGGACTACTGTAACAGCCTCTATCTAAATCTGCCTGCCTCTATTCTCCGCTCGCTGCAACTCATCCAGAACAGGACTGCAAGAC
Organism: Ambystoma mexicanum; assembly: GCF_040938575.1. Lineage (NCBI taxonomy): Eukaryota > Metazoa > Chordata > Amphibia > Caudata > Ambystomatidae > Ambystoma > Ambystoma mexicanum. The sequence continues at coordinate 843,684,146 of NC_090941.1, read as the reverse complement.
TTGTCCTTGGCCTCAAGCCCAGGGACCGTATCTCTCCAGGACTGAAATCGCTACACTGGCTCCCTGTGGCTGCGAGGATTAAGTTGAAAACCCTCTGCATTGTCCACAAGGCCTTCTGGGGCTTTGGGCCAAAATACCTTCAACTCTCTCTTCCTAAATACCTTCCTTCTCGAGCTCTTCGCTCATCCGCCTCCAACTCCCTCAGGGTCAGCCGCTTCTCCAAGCAACGAGTTGGGGGGAGATCTCTCTCCGCAGCAGGGGCCTCCCTTTGGAACAGCCTTCCTGCCTCCCTGAAACTTGAGGAGAACCATCTCCGGTTCCGGAAGCACCTCAAAACCTTCCTCTTTGCTTCTGCTTTCTCTCCCCCTCTCCCCTGCTAAATCACTGAAACTGTACTGAATCAGCAACTGGGCCACTCACCAATCTCGGCCCTTGGCCCAGCCACTCTCCCCTTCACTGCCTCCATGGCAACCCCTGCACTGCGGGACTGTCTCTGTATCCTTACAGTCCCCCTTCCCAGCACTTGTCTGCACTTATCCTGCACTTGTCACCAGCTGGCCCTTATTATTTATCTTGTATTTTACTAATCACTTTGTACTGCACTTTCCCCTCTCCCTTTCCCCTTTGCACTTTTCCCGTCCCCCGAACCCATGCACTTGCGCGATCTGAATGACACCTGGCCTAGTAGGATCGTTTGTCTGTCTCCCCTTGTTCCCGCCTCCCTGCCTCGTCGCGCCTTGAAACACTTGTGTATAGGCGCGTTACAAATGCCATATCATATCATATCATATCATATCACCTGGCTCCTCCCTGCTTGCCGCTCTTTTTCACCACTTAGCAAGCCCCACCCACCTGGTACCTTCCTGCTTGCCGCTCTTTTTCCCTACTTAAGGAGCCCTCCAGACTCTTTTCCTTTGCAGATGGGGAGCAGGTGCAAGTGGATCTAGGTCACCTGGCCTAAGCCCCGCCCACCTGGTGCCGTCCTGCCTGCCGCTCTTTTCCACCACTTAGCAAGCCCCACCACCTGGTGCCTTCTTGCTTGCTGCTCTTTTTCCCTACTCAAGGAGCCCTCCAGACTCTTTTCCTTTGCAGATGGGGAGCAGGTGCAAGTGGCTCTAGGTCACCTGGCCTAAGCACCACCGACCTTCTTAGCCCTGCCTCTTCCTTCCTGCTCTTAACTATTAGATCAAGGGTGTCTCTCGCCTGGGCGTCCTAAGTGAAGAGCAGACAAAGAAAAGGGCAATTCTTGTTTGGACCTGTTTGGACCAAGAGGACGCAGGGCCCGACCCCCTGCTCAGACAGCAGGTAAGCATGCACCAACATGTGTTACTCCCTCTGTCCCCACAGGCCATCCCCACCCCCTCTGGTCCCCCCGTGATGTTCCCTTGTGCCCCCACCATTCTCGCACGTAGGTGTTGCCTGTTTTGCTTGATTCTTCTACCCTGCTCCCCCCTCACCCCCTCAAGCCTACTTCTGCAGGAGTCTGTCCAGATAAATTCTGGTTTCACCATCACCGTCTTGTGGCCAATGCTGGATTTGATTTTTATGGACTTCATTCATTCACGGTGTGTCCTTTCTCAACTCTCATGCTGGACTTCCTTTGCATCTTGTACTCATGGTGGCCCTGAATCATGCTGTTCCCATCTTCATCTTGTATCCTGGCTTGCAACATCATGTGTTACTACTGACTTCTGCAATTGTATTCACCCTTCCCTCTTGCTTCTCCACTCCTTTGACTACTAACTCTCTGTTCTCTCCTCCTTTCTCTTCTCCCTTTTCCTATCTCCTCCCCTTACTTTCTTCTATGCACTTACTCTATCAGAATTGTCCCTGGACCTAGTATGATAGCAACCTTGTCTGTCTCCGCCCCCCTCCCCTTACTGTTTTTTTCCTCCGCTCCCCTTCTCCAGCACTATCTGAAATGTCGTCAGGCCTAGTATGATAGTCGCTTGTTTTGTTCCTCCCCTACCTTTCTGCACCCCTCTCCCTCATCTCTTGTTTTTCTCCAGCTCTACCAGAAATGTCGTCAGGCCTAGTACACTAGTCACCTGTCTGTTTCCATTTCCTTACCACTCTCCCCCTCCCTTCCTTATCTATGTCTTAGCTCTTGCACTATCTGAAATGTCACCAGGCGGAGTACGATAGTTCATTTCACATCCTTAATGTTCATGGCCGGTAAGAATGTGATTGTATTTTCCCTTGTTCCCTCCCTTGCCTTGAAGCACTTTGAAACACATTGTGTATAGGCGCTATATGAATAAACTATCATATCATATCATTTATTTATTTGACATTTGTAGAGTGTACCAAGCCCAAAAAACAGGTTTTGAGACATTTACAGAATGTCCAAAACGATGGTTCTGCTCTTAGAGTTAGAGGTAGGGTATTGCAATGCATATCCGCCACCACTGGGAAACTGCAACCCCCTGATCTCTGCAATCTGAATCTTGGTCTAGAGAGGTGGTGAGAGTGAGTAGACCGGGTAGGTCTGGTGGATTGTGGTCTGGAGAATTTTTGGGAGAGGTAGCTGGGCGTAGTGTTGGAGAGGCATTTGTGGGCTATGGTTTTAAACAGAATACGCTCACGAATGGGAAGCCAATGTATGTTTCTTCTGGTTTGCGATATGGGGTCTTTTTTGGGATCTTTAAGGCAGCTCTTGGCGAATTGTTCTGCATGATCTGTAACTTTTTGATATTGCCAGTAGTAGTTTGGGCGAAGAGAGTGTTACAGTAGTCTAATCTGTAGACTATGAGGGCTCTTGCGATTGTGACACAGCTCTCTGTGGAGAGGAAAGGTCTGCTGGCGTTAATTAGTTTAGTGGTATATGCTGTAGCGGAGGTAGTTGCATTTTTTACCTGTCTACTTAGGGATAGTGAGGAGTCCAGATACACCCCCAGAGTTTTAACTTCTTTGGGGACTGAGATGCTGAGGCTGTCAATAATGAAGGACTTGTACACTCCATCTAGTTTGTTTACTAGTGGTTGCGATCTGATTAAGGGCAGCTCGACCTTGCCGTTCAAGCACAGTGAGCGTAAGGCCATCCAAACATGATTAGTTTGGTAGACCATACCCAACGAACTGGAGTCAGTTTTGTTTGAGCCTGACATAGGAAAGAGGATTTGAGTATCGTCCGCATATTTCGTGTAGGAGATACCCACAGTGTCGAGGAGGTCGAAGAACGGTTTAGTGAAGATATTGTATAATGCTGGAGAGACACATGAACCTTGGGGGACTCCGCAAGTGACTGGGGATGGTGGGGTCTAGGCAGAGGTGGAGAACACTTTCATTGTTCTGTTTAAAAGAAAGGATGAATGAGATCCAAGCTGTAGCTTTAGGGAAGAAGTGGCCTGCAAATGAAAAGTGTTGGCAGAGAATTTTGTGATCTACCAAGTCAAAGGCCGCTGAGAGGTCCAGTAGGAGGAGATGGGCGAGTTTGCTGTTGTCTTCAAAATCCTCTATTTGGATCTTTATGTCTATTAGCACATATTCAGTGCCGTGGCCTGGGCGTAACCCAAATTGGCTCATGCAGAGAAGGTTGTTAGATTCCAAATGCTTTGGGATTTGTAGATAGCGGCTCTATCCAGGATTTTGAGTAGAAAATGAATGGTAGTGATTGGGTGGTAGTTGGTGGGTGTACTAGGGTCTAGGGTGAGCTTCTTTAGGAGGGGTAGTACCCAAGCATCTTTAGACTGGAGAGCACTATGCCAGTGGCGAACAAGGTATTGATGAATGAAGAGATGAACGCCACCAGCTCTGACGCGCTGTCTTTGATGACTTGGGCTGCGCAGATGTCCCCTTGACATCTGGATGCTTTTAGACCTTTGATGAGTTTTATTACTTCCAATTCCGTGACAGGGTTGAATTCAAACTGCTGGATGTGAAAGGTGAGTAGTGAGGGTTTTATGTAAGGTAGGGCATCAGAGGAGATTAGTTTGTTTTTCTTAGCTAGGATTTTTACTTGGAGTCCTGAGATTTAGGCTAGCAAAGCATGTTGTATATTGGAACACCAGGAGAGATCTTTGGAGCAGTTTGTCGGTAGGGGGACTGTAGATTCTATGTCTCGCAGTATAGCAAAAACCTCTCGAGTACCAGAGTTAGCTTTTGCAATGCTGTCATTTTATGTGGAACCTTTAGCTGGGAGTATGGCCTGTTTGTATATTTGGATAAGGTAGTGAAGTAATCTTTATTAAGTACTGACGGGTCCTTTTTCCAGACAGTCTCAGCTGCTTGATTAGTTGAGTAGAGAGATATAAGGCAAGGGATGAACCATGTGTTAAGGTGGGCCAATGGCTTTTGTTTGCGTTTGCTCAAAGGTGCAGTCTCATCAGTGGCGAGCACTAGAGATTGGTTGTATAAATCAACCATGATGGTAGGGTCATTTATTGTGGTTTGGAAGGCTGTTAAGGCTTCAGCCAAAGGAGGATATGGACTGCTGTGATATTCCGTGTGTTTCTTGTGAGGGTAGCTGGTGTCAGTAGCAGTAAGGTAGAGGGTTGTTTGTTGGTAGGCATGATAAAGGAGGTGACATTATGGTCTGACCATGGGGGGTGCTCATTAGAGAGGATGGGGATGTTGCAGTTCAGATCTGCCTACCAGTCAAGGATGCAACCTTTGTCGTGGGTGGGGCTTGTGATGCATTGGGAGAAGCTGAGTGCTTCGATAGAGTTTGCTAGTGCAAGAGCGTTAGGGTCCAATGGGTCATTAAAACCTAGGTTTATGTCGCCAAGATGCACAATTCTCGAGGATGGGTTGACATCTGCTTAGAGGAGCTGGAAGATATCCTCCTCATCTAAATCATCACCAAAAGCTCCAGACAGCTCCTAAACCCAGCAAATGAGAAGGCGCTGGGATTCAACTTTGGCAGCAAATTCTCCTTACAAGAAAGCCTCATTCCAATTCTATCTCCTTTGCAAAGTAAAACCTTTCCGTCCTGACTCAAACTTCTGAACCACCATTGAAACTCTGTTCCTATCTCAAAAGTATGATGACAATGACTTACTCTCGTAAAATCCTGAGTACACCTTGGCCCTACTGAAGAGCATCTTAAATGCAGTTCTCAGACAAATTCATTAATTCATCACACCCACTTTGGTGGACTTGCACTGGCTGCCAAACAGCTTGTATCATCTTGAAAACTTTGGTGGACTTGCACTGGCTGCCAAAAAGCTTGTATCATCTTGAAAACAGGGTACTACCCCCCTTGGATTTAAAAATATCTCAGGAGGCCAGCACAGCGCAACAAGTCACAAGGTCACAGGCATGGAATCAAACTAATCAAAGGAGCAACCCACATGGCGGGACATATGCTAGAAGCAATCTTTGCCATCAAAAACCTCATCACCACGATGCCACCACTACCGATCCTCTGGACTGACCACCTCATCATCCCCTTCGTAATCATGCTAAACACAATGAAAGATAAGCAACCCAACACCATGAAAAGAAACTGGAGGTCCATCAAAGCCAGCAACTTAGCAGAACAACTATAAATAAAGAAACAACCAACAACGACCCTGGAGGAAGCTGACCTTGACAGCAAAACAGAACTAAGTCATAACTTGATCACCAGAACTATCTACGAAATCTCCAAGGAAAAACCGTTCACTCCATCATGCAAAAGAGCTACATCTAAATGGTTTACCCCACTCCTCAACCCCATGAGAAGAAAGAACAGGAAACTTGACTAGAATGGACGATAAATAACAATGAGGCGAAGAAATTACAATTCCAATGACAAATCCGCTCATACAAAACGGAAATCCATAAGGCGAAAAGGAAATACTAAGACAACAGAATCACCAAAGCCACCAACACCCAAAAAGAGCTATTTAAAATCATAAATGAAATGAGAAACCCACCTGGCTGCATAAACACACCAATACCCTCCACAAAACTATGCAATTACATCGCAGACCACTTCAAAAACAAAATATACGCCATATAACAGATCATAAAAATAGACCAAGGAACTACAACATGGAACCGAACCAGCTACCCGAGGATCGACATATCAAACTCCAAAGATTTCCCCAACTATCAGTGGAGTCATACGTCAAGCTGGCAAGCAATACTAACAAATCAGACCTATCTCCAACATCCCCTACCCAGCGAAAAGGCTCAAAACATACACCTGTAGAATAACACAGGAATTCATAGAAGAACATCAGCTACTAGACCAGCCACAAGTAGGTTTCAGACCGATGAGAGGAACAGAAGCAGCGCTGCTTTCAATCTGGAACAATGTTAAGGCCAACGCAGACCCTGCCAAATACACAGCCCTAATACTCCTGCATCTCTCAGCAGAATTCGACACAGTCAACCATGAAATCCTCATCAGGAGATTGGAAGAAATAGGAATCCCTTCTTAACAAACAGAACAGAAACCCTATGGATCAAGCCTTACAAATCCACCACAAGGGAATCCACCTATGGAGTACTGCAAGGATCTTCCTTCTCACCACTGCTCTGCAACATATACCTGATGCCTCTAATAAAGGTCATTAAAAAACATGGCCTCACTTGTTATAACTACGCTCCTGACACACAGTTCATCTACAAAATACACAGGAATGAAACGCAACACTAGAAGAATGCCTACAAGAACTCTACTGCTGTATGAACACAAATAGCCTCAAAATCAACCCGGACAAAACAGAAATAATCATCATACCCAGAAATGGGGAAAACAATCACTACATCCCATGGGCGACCGAAATGGGGACTGCACCGATTCGGACAACGACAGTAAAGAACCTGGGAGTCTTAATGGACAACAAACTAACACTGGAGCCACAGGTAAACGCTATAATCAAGAAATGTTTCTTCCTCTTACTTGCAGTAAAAAGGATCTTACCATTCCTCTCATTCACCCACAAAACACCATCATCGCACTCATCATGTCCAGAGTAGACTACGCCCACAGCCTATACCTAGGAATGCCAGAACAACTATTAAAAAAACTCCAGCACATCCAAATTGCTACAGCAAGACTACTGCTCAAACTATTGTGAAGAGAACACATTACCCCAGCGCTGGAACTGCTACACTGGCTACCAATAAAACACTGACTAAAGTTCAAAAAGATGTGCATAACACACAGGGCAATCCACGGCCAAGGAGCACAGTACCTAAAGGAGAAAATAACCATCTACCATCCGACAAGACCACTAAGATCAAGCAATGACATACGACTAGAACCAAAACCTTAGATTAAGAGAAAATTTGGGGGAACTTCGTTCTCTCACCTGGCAGAAATATCCTGGAGTCACCTACCTAAAAAGATACACAAAGGATCATCTGAAATTCAGAAAACTGCTCAAGACCTGTTTTTTTTGCTCCCAAAACAGGATGAAATGACTGCGAAGGACTAGAACCCTTTGGGAACAAGATACCCAGAGAGGAAAACATAACCCTAAATCAATTCCTCACATAACCATAAGGCAGAAGGACCCCATGACCACCCACTCCACTTAACGCTAACCCACAGAAAAACCTAGGTAGGTTAAATCTCTGCATGGGACAGGCTGGGGGGGGGCAGGTCCTCTAACCTAAACATCTCCGACCCAGGATGAGGGAGCAGAAAAACGCAGGGATATAGAAGTAAAAAAGGGAGAGAGAAGAGGAGAGGAAAGCAAATACGCTCACCGACAGAAGAAACAAAGGTAGGTAAGATCCCCACATGGGACAGGTAAGGAGAGACCAGAGTCGTCTAACCTAAACTTCAACGACCTAAGATGAGGGAGTGCAGAGGAGCAAAGACAAAGAGGTAAGAGGGGGGAGAGACAGAAAAAGAAAAGAAAATATAACAAAAGAAAATGCTAACCCAACACTCAACTTTTCTCATACAACTCTCATACAGAAAACCAGACAACTGCCTCTCTGCACGGCAATCCACATGCACTTCACCACACTGCAACAACAGACTAACAACATATAACCCTGCACAACAGCACATGGGAGTTCGCACAGACCTGTTAACCACGCTTAAGCTCAGCGAACGGTGCAAACCGAACTGAAGTTGCCAACACAACATCCCAAATCTCACTTTCCTATTCCCAACTACACCCTACTAACTCTCCACCAGACCCCTTTTTCCACACTCTCTTTTTCAGATCGGCCACAGCGCCTGGGGACCACTTCGGTGGTGACAGTGCACGGTACAAATACCTTTAACATTTAACATTTAACAAAGTGCAAATAACAAAAGGATCTGAACACAAACCTTCCAAAGTTATGCATAGGGAATCGGAAACAACATTCCTCTACATATCAAGCATGCCTCATCACTCCTGCATTTCATCCTTTTATGGAGCACCACTTCTGCTCCCAGGGTAAGCCAACTCTGGCAGGCAATCCACCATTTCCTGAAATGATGACCTAGTATGCCAGTGTGAGTCATCCCAGTGGCCCTTAGTGGAAATTACTTTGGACTGTCTGCAGGCAATATTTGTGCACTCTGTCTGAATCAACCCGCTCTGCAAAGGAAAGTCTGACACATGTGTAGGCAAGCAAGAAGAAATTCAACCGAGGGCCATGAAAGGAAGGAATGAACAGCCGGGAGGGTGTTCATTGAGTGAAGGGTTAGCAGGTTTCAGTTGTGAGGCCCCCCGATGACAAAGGAAAATCACATACATGGATAGCATAAGAAGAGGGGAAGGTCTGGTGAGACAAATCCAGTAATATTGCCTTGTCGAGAGGGGATGGGAAGCCCTCTCAGCCTAGGATGGGAGGACTACCAGCAGTGTATGACTGGCTGAGGAGCCAAGGTTGTGGGCTAGCAATAGCTGATGGTTCTAGCAGGAGAGGATCTTGATGCTGGCTGCTGGTCAAATGGGCATCTATGGTGAGGTACAAGGACGTTCTTTGGGCCTAGCAGGTATCTTTGGGGTTTCTGTCTACTGCAGTGCAGTAAGAAACACCTATAAGAATCTCCAAGAGAGGACATTGTCAAAAGAAGCAACTTTTATGCTACCTCATGTGACCTTTTAAATGTTGCTGGGCCCACCCATCAAACCCTCGTGAAAGTACTTGGCGGTTGTATTTGTCTGGTGAGTGTCAAACCCTAGTTGGCAAACGCCTCACATCTGATGTCCGTGGCTGTCCCGCCGTTCATGGAGCTTCTTTGATCTCAGAAGTTTACACTAGCATTTAGACGACAGGGGGAGAAGGGGTGCAAGTGAGCACCTGAGATACGGAGAGGCTGTGAGCTTCAGTCTGAGTTGTTGGAATGTGCTGCAAACCCTCTGGTTTGGTGGAAACTGCATCAGTGATGCTGGATCAGCGCCCAGTGACAATGGCAAGCTAGGGATGTTGTGGTTCTCAGGACGTGTGGGAACTGCAAACCAGTGTCCTTGCAGGCTCCGCGCTGGGTAGACTTCCTAGCCACAGGTCTCTGGCTCTGTCAGCTGTAATGTACCTCTGTTCGCACAGGTTCTCCCTCCCAGTGGTTAGGCCTTGCACTTCACTGGGGTGGGCTAGCCCGGGAGTCGCCCACAGTTGTGACTTTTTTCCAGTTGGTCCTGCAGAAACATGAGAGAGGAGCACCATTCCTGGTTAAATGTACCATTCACTGCTAGGAAAGTGTATAAGTATTTCAGCTTTTTTTTATCATGTCGTGTTCATCCTATTTCTGGCTTGGTGTCTTGTTCTGTACAGATCCAACTCATTGATGGGATTTGGGGGTATTTGGGCCCAGGCCCCAATCCCTGGGATGGTTCCATTCAAACGTTGTGAAGGTTGGTAGTCTCTAATGTAATGTTTGCATGTTGCTTGCTTCCCAAACATCCAGGATGTGGATTTGCTCCAGGATTCCTAGTCAAGCTGGTCACGCCTGCTCTTGGTTCAGTGTAGCTTCTTGAAATACCAGGCATGGGAGCTATTGCAATGTAAGGCCAGATCCATGTCCCGCACACCTGGTAGGAACACGTTCTGAATGCAAAGCCCTGCCCTACATTTCAGTGTGGGCTTAGACACACTTGTTCAGATTGCATGCATGCCCGTCTCTGTGGAATTAGTTCAGACCTTGATTGAGAGGCTGCCACTAAGCACAGGGGCTACTCTCAGTGGTCCAGGCAAGAGTACTCATGGGGCATTTAGGGGTATTGTCAGTATACGGTGTGAATTCTACCCTCATGGAACATCACAATGTGCCTTGCTGTCAGCCTCTAGGGTTGAGCATTATATCTTACTCTTTTTGTCTTGGTGCTGGGGATAATTGACTGAACTTCCTGAGTTTCTTGTAAACTCTTTGCCATCCAGGAGTGGATCTATATGTTTGTAGCAAAGCGCAACACCTCATATTGTGAGCCAGAGATACTCCCTGAATCCTGCTCACCAACCTTCCCTCTTCACAGAATCTCTTCAAGAGCTTTGGATCCTTCCTCCTCCCCTGCTTCTTTTGGCCTCCATAGAGGTCTTGAGGTGTACGTATGCTCACCAACTCATTATTGCTATCATGAAGTAAGGTCATTGCAAATCCACCCAACACACCGAAGAACAATGATCAAAGGCCTAGTTCTCTGGGGGACACCTGGGATAGATCCATAGCTCCCCATATTGAGCCTTATAAATGTGGGATCCTTGCAAAAGGACAGGGCAGTAAACATGTACTTTCATTTAACGAATGACAAATATCAATGCTAACAATTATCTAAACCTGATTTGGCGACTCTTCGGGAATGTTCATGGAGCAAGTTATCCCATATTCCATGAACACTCTCATAAAAAAAGCAAGGGCAGCAAATCACTGCCATGAAAAAAGATGCACCCAAAGGATCTCTTTTAAATCTCTGGTGGTAACATATCACTTCTCCTCTGCTCGTTTTTCTCAGAATGGGAGTGGGGCCAAGTTCCACGATGACAACTTTGCATTGCAAGACAGCCACATTCATCCGAGCATGCGTTTTGGTTCGCACCAGCCCAAACTGAACTCCACACTTAAACAAGCTGAATGGGACTCGGTCGGGGCCACTGGCTTCCTAGATCTACAGTCTAGGGCTCTGGGCAGAAGCAAACATAATATCAATCTCTGAAGCCCATACCATGGGAACAGACAACTCTCTGGCAGATCAACGAAGTGTGGCCGGTCCACCCTCCTGGAGGTACTGGCTATCTTTGGTAGTGTTTACAGAGTTTTGTTAGGAACACCTGCAATCAATCCGTTTGACAGCCCGGATGACTCGTTGCTGTTTGCCAATCGATTTCAGAAGGCGGAACCTTGGGAGTGGACGTTCTTCAACGTGCTTGGCTGAATACATGGCCTGTGCCTTTCCCCTTTTCCCTTATCGTTAGGTTCCTCTCTATGGTGAGGAGAGAGGAGTGATCTGTAATCATAGCAGTGCCATTGTAGCAGAGGATATCTTGGCTCCCTCTCCTCCAGTTGAAGGCGGTTCAACCGGAAAATGTTCTCCTAGGCTCCCTGAGCCGTCATCAGGTTCCCCACACCTTTCTTTTCAGACATCCCAGCCTCTTCACCTTTCGGCTTGGAAGTTGAGAGGGCTGCTCTCCACAGACTAGGATCCCACCAGGATTTAGCAATCTCTATCTACTGATTTTGTTGAACATCTACCCTTAAAGCATATCATCACGTTGGGTGCCTTTCTAGGCTCAGCGCATGAGATAGGAATTCCGTACTTCTGACTGTGAATGTGCTGAAGTCATTGCATTTTTAGGAAGAGGGTTTTTATGTGGACCATTAGCCAGCCATTAAGGTATTTTCTTGTTCATGAAGAGGTTTCTTGATCTATGGAAACCTTTGCTTGTAGCTCAGTGAATCCCACCTGAGAACTTCCTTAAGTGCTGCCCACGCTTCAGGGCCTCATCTTTGATATGAGTCTGACTCGTTCCTGAAACGTTTAACGTTCAAGGTTTTTTCCTTTGTAGTAATAACTTTGGCCAGACGGTTGGGGGAGCTGTGATCCCTGATGGCAGTTACACCTTTGCATAGGATCCTCCCAGACTGCTCCACAGATCTTCCCTTATGTGGTTCTGCCGATCCACTGTAACCAGGACATGCGTTGCCCAGTTTTATCTTTCTAATCCATCCTCCCAGAATGGGGTTCGCTTCAGAAAAGCCACTGTCTTTTTGAAATTGTATTAATATTTTGATCCCACTTTCCTGCTGTTAATGGCAATAAGCAGACAGTGGGGACCCTGGCTAGATCCTAGGCCCCTTTTTACCCAGGCTTTCTGCGCAGGTGGAGCTTTTGGGGAGGTAGTGATTGAGGGTTATTTCATGAGAGGCATCGTGGCATCCCGGGCAATTCCTCCAGGGTGCTTACTTGGCCGACATTAGTAGAGGGCTACTTGGATGCCCCTCACCTTTTATCTCTCATTACAGACTGGAAGTGGCTAGTCCATGGGAGCTGTGGTTTGGGCCCAGGCATGTGCAGGCATGTGCATAGCACTAGTGTTTTCATCATAAGCCGAAATCACTTGCCCTCTGCATTACTTCTCATGTTGGTGTGTGTTTTCTTGAGATGTTTATGAAGCAAGAGCAGACTGCTGGGGTATGTCCTCAGAAAGAGATGGGACGAGGAGGCAGACGGGCAGGTACTCTAATGCCTAGATTGCTGGCCAGTAATCTTCATTACTTTCTTTGGAAGGGTTTAAGCGGAAAGAGAAAACGTTTGTTTCGTTTGTATGTTTTGTAACATGACTTGGCACAGGCTTTTTCCCAGATGTTCTCCTAATGTCTTCTCCTCTGTATGAGCCATTATGCCTTCGGGGTAGCCTGGTGCGCTTTACATATGTAAAAATAAATAAATTACCATAAGTCTTTCTTTACCCAACTGTTAGCTATCGCCCCTCTACTCCCCCTTCGTCCATGAGCGTAAGTCTCTGGACTTTCTTGGAATATGGAGTGACAGTGTCTACAGCGGGGGGCGTGGCCACAAGCCATCTTTATGGCTATGCCCCACAGGGAAGGACTTTTCAGGGGGCTTTTTTTCAATGGCAGTGCAAAGGGTTTCCGCCAATGCCACAGGTGATGTCTCACCTCATTTAAGTGAGTAATGGCAGGAGCAACAAAGAGGCACAGTAGTGAGGCTTATTGGGAAGTGATATAAGCATTAAAGAAGCCTGTGACAACCTGAATTTGAATTCGCACAGCGCCAAGTTCAAGCAAAGAAGTGCAGTGCCAGTGAAGCATTCTCAACTTGCATGGGAAGAGTTTTAGACAGCATTTATGCCACTACCGAGCAACTATCTTTGCTTGGGCCTCATCAGGAGTTGGGCTGTATCCTGGCGGTAAATCGACCGGAATACCGCACAACACAATTACCGTTGACGCCACTTGTGCTGAAAATGGGCAGAAAGTCGTTGCATTCACCTCCAGCTAAGTCTTTTCACAAACACGTGCTTTGCCTACAGATCTCATTTGCTTGCTCGGAAATGTACAAAAACAAAGGAATCATGCTAAACTTGAAAATGTTGCGATTAGTAAAAATAAACGTATGAAACATGGCGTCAACATCTGTATTTATCGGCTAAGCCACTTGCCATAAAACAGTATTAATTAAGTAATGTTGTTTCTTTATTTTTATCATGGTGTTAAAAGTTGTAAAATTGAAACAAACTAAATAAAATAAAAAAATAAGTCATTTATGAAATAAAAATGCAGGTAATATGAGGACATGTTTAGAGCAATGGTGCAAGTGTGTATTTTGCAAAGGTTGGAAAAGAGCACAGTTTTTGTAGTTCAGCTGCATCATTTATACTGACTGAGGGGTTGGAGGTCACAAGGCAATGGACCATGATATGACCGGATTATTTACTGGTAATCTTCATTACTTCTAGTTCTGCTCTTCCTCGTCACAATACCTACTTGTGAGGTGGCCCATCTCTCCTGCAGGAACTCCTTTTCACTTTCTATCTTTGTTTAACTTCATGCCCCACCCCTCCCTTTGGAGTTGAACACCACCAGCCTCCCGGCATGCAACAATTACTGACCACTCCTATGGCCCATTCCAACCATGCTGGGAGGAGGAGGGAATGCAAGTACTGAGATGAGGAAGATAAGGGCTAGGAATAATGAAGAATATACTCCACGTCCCGCTGAACCATCCCAGTACTTACGTGCGAGAAATACCAACTTCAGAACTGATTGGCCAACGAAAAACAACAGCTTAGCAGCCAGATGTCATGCACATCCATCATCTAGAAGAGTGTTCATTGCAGTCGGGCACTAGACCCACCAGAGTTCTGGACAGGCAAATGCAATCTATAGTGCCTAGAAAACATGTTCGAATTTGCTCATGTGACTGCCCCACAAATGTCATTGATGGAGCCCCCCAGTGTCTCAACGCAGGAAGCCGCCACCACCCCCAGTCGATTGTCCTTGAATAATTGGAGGAGAAAGAAACCCAACCAGAGAATAGACCATGGAAATGGTGTCTTTGATCCATCTTCAGATAGTTTATATTGAAGCCTTTTTACCCAGACTAGCATCGCCACAGAGTCACAAAAGTTTTCTGATTGAACCCCCTTAGATTTGTCAAGATATGTTAGAACTGACCTTCTCATACCAAAGTTATTCCATGCAATCGAATATGAAGACACAGGGTTCGGAAAATGAAGGGAAGGCTGATGTCCTGCGATAAATGGAACTTAGAAATGACTTTAGGAAGAAAGGCCAGATCACATCTGAAGAACAGTGTGTCCTCCCAGATAACCAGTTAGGGTTTTGAGGTTCAGAAACATCAATACAATTTCCTCAATGAGGTCATAGGGAGTGGCCTGCAGAGCCTTTAAGACTAATGGAAGACCCCAAGGAGGGACCCCGCTGCAGCCACTGGCCAGTGAGACAGAAACTCTTTAGGAGCTAAGCCACCAGATTTACATCAGCTCTCTCCCTCCCAGGAGACCTGAAAGATCTGACAGCTGCTGTGACGAATTCCAGGATGTCATCACTGCTTCCGTAGGTGGAGTCCCTTCCCTTGAGGCCAGGGAGGTGAGGCTGCTGCCCGATAGTCCCCCTAGGGGTGGTGTTCGGCATGTGGATCTCATGGGAGGGGAATCCCCCTTTGGGACCAGTCAAGACTACTGTAGGAGAATGCGATATCCACCTAACACCTACACTTCTCCTTCCCTCTTTCTCAACCCCTACCCTCCTATCCGGTATACTTCTGTAGAAACCAGGAAGTAAAAAAGACTGAGATAAGGAAGAGCAGAGGTAGTTGTCATGAAGATCCAACCAACTGTGATGAGGAAGAAGTGCGGATCTGTGAGGATCCCTCTGAGGAACATACATGAATGGTCTAGTCTTCAACTACAGAATGTACTGCATGCCAAAATACAAACTGACTACAGACTCACCTGTGTGCCAGATCCTCCCTGGAGGAACCGAGAGCATGGCAGAAGCTCACTGTGGAGAACAGCAGGGGAGACCAGGACACGACAAGGTTAGAAACACAGTATCCCAGGGACGCAGTGAGAGAACCAGAAGGCCGGCTGGGGAGAGCAGCGTGGCATTGCAGGACCACACGATCCAGCTGCAAAAGACATACCAAACAGAGTCAAGAGCCGCAGAGGCACTGCAGCAAGCCGAGAAGAGCCCCAGAGAGCCAGCAAGCTGAAAAGAGACAAAAAGGAGCCTGTAACTGACCGGAGGGCTGCAGCCAAGTCCCTAAAGGTATTTGGGTGGCTGAGTCTATGGTTGTGGGTCCCTGGAGGGTACGAGAAACCCTAAAGTCAACAATTCATAAAAAGGGGGGAAACAGAGGACAACCCCTATGGGACATTAAAATAAGCTTTACATAGACACTATAATAAGGAGAATAGGATCTGGGACCCTTACATGAAAAGAACATATAATGTAATAAGGATACCTAATCTTTCTCGTGGCAGTACTTGGAGGGAAGATACCCAGAACTGGCAATACTTGGAGGGAAGAAGACCCAGAACTGGCAGTACTTGGAGGGAAGAAGACCCAGAATTGTCAAACAAGAGGGGAGAAGGCAAAGGGAATGGTGAGAATAAGATGTATGAAGACAGTACCTGGCAGGAGAGTAAACCAAGTCTGCATGTGAGATTAAGAGGCCGTGAAGAGAACTGTGAGAAGAATGTATATGAACACAGTACTTGGCAGATGAGTAAACCAAGTTTGTGTTTGAAGCTAAGAGACTTGGGAGAGAAGGGAACCAGGTCTGCCAACAAGGGTCAGGGACCCACCACGGTTTGGAAAAGCATCCAGCCCCCTCTTCTTTGTTGCAGTGCCTGGTAGAAGGGAACCAGGTCTGCCAATCAGGGTCAGGGACACGCCTAAGTCTGGAGAAACTTCCAAACTCCTCTTCTTCATCGCAGTGCCTGGTAGAAGGGAAGAAGGTCTGCCACCTATAGTCAGAGACCCGCCACGGTTTGGAAAAGCATCCCACCTCCTCTTCTTCGTCGCAGTGCCCGGTAAAAGAGAACCAGGTCTGACAACCAGAGTCAGGGATCCACCACCGCTTGGAGGAGCCTGAGAAAGGCTGGTTGGGGAAAGGAGGCATTTCCCAACCAATTGTGGAACTGATTGTTGAACTGTGTTATAAACATAAGGGGGACTGGGGAAAGGAGATATTCCCCCAGCAGTTGGTGAACTGTACCAGACGCCTGGGGAAGGCTGTGGAAGGGAGAGATCTTCCCAATACTTGAATAAGAACTTTAAGAACTCTTACGACCAAGAACTGTCTTTTTGTCCAGGGGAAGGGAGTAATTTCTCCAGACTAGGAAGACATCCTTCTTTTCAATAAGTTTAACATAGAGTGTGAGGGACAGAGCTAGGATTCTGATATAGGACTGTGAACTCTTGCTTTTGAAATCCTGACATTAGTAATTGTGATGGAGGCAGGGAAACCCCTCTTTGAGCTAGGGCAAGATTGTTTTTTCTTTTCTTTTCTCAGTTGAATAAAAGTTTATACCAACCACAGTGACCACTCTGTGTCAGAGTCTTGCTTGTGCACCCTTACACTGCCAATTGTACCCACAATGTAGGGGCTGACAGTCCCAATGTAAGCTGCTTTTGTAAAAACTGAAGCACATCTGGGATCCCAAAGCCCATGGCCCAAAAATCCCTCCTGCTACACCAATTCTTGAAGTTTTCTAAATGTCTCTCATAGTTCTTAAGTCTGGAAGGATGCTTATCATTTTTGCCCATTCCAGCTAAATCCTTGGATAGCCCCAATTGCTGAAGTTTCTGCCTCTCAATTTCCTGTTCCTCCATGCCGGTTTACTTAGCTCCCCCTCCACCCAGAACCCCAGAGCATGCTAAAGCAAACTCGGGAGAGGAAACCGTTGGGAGACAGCTAGATCCAGGATCAGGGAGAACCAGGCCAAGTGGGGCCAATTGGGAGCAATTATGTTGATCTCCCCTCCAGAATCCTGGATTTTGAGAATCAGCCTCTGGGGCATTGGAAGTGGAGGGAAGGAATAAAGCAGCCGCTTCGGCCATTCTATGGCCATCACATCCATTGCTAGAGCCCCCTGGGAAGGGAAGCAGGTACAGAACCTTGGCGTCTTCGAATTTTTTGGGGAGGCAGAGAGATCCAACTCGTGTGTCCCAAACCTCCAGCATAATTTGAGATACATCTCTGGGAGGAGATGGAAACTTCCTGCTCCAACACAAAAAAGACTGTTTTGTTTTGCTGTTTTGTGTTGGCTTTAAAATGTGGAAATAGCACATACTTCCCCCCTTCTTCCACACCCCCACCATCTCCCGCCGGTTCTCTCCTTTATTGGGAGTGTTTATGCCCCCCCGAACCCTTCATTTCCCCACCCACCACCCCCTTCAGGCACAACACACGCTTACTTCCCCACACAAACGTACACATACACACACACACACGCCCGCACGCACGCACACACACACACGTACAGACAAACACTCACCTTTTGTTCCCTCAACGACTCCTCTGGGGGTCACAGTGCCTGTCAGCCCATGCCCCCACTCGTGTGCGGCAGGGACATGACAGTTATATTTAGAAAGACCGCACTGTGCGGTCACAGAGCAGTCTTTCTAAAATGATTTTTTTTCTTCCTGTCGAAGAAAAAGGTCTTATTTTTTTTTCTTTTTTTAAATTATTATTTGTTATAGTTGTCTTAACAACTTTTCAAATATTCTAACACATACATACATATACTTCCAATTTTACATCGTTTCTATTCAGTTTCTTTTTTTAAAAAAAATCTTTCAGATTATATACATCTCACATAACCAATTCACATACAAGAAAACACATACAAATTCATTGTGACTACTATGATTTAGCAGAATGGAATATCTCAACCATTCTTTGCTTATTACAGCCAGTCTCTTACTCAATTACCATCAACAAATAATGAATTTCACCTTTTAGGTTCTCAGCCCTGGTAGCACAATTTGCAAATACTGTACTAAGGCTAGCTGGATCCTTGTATGGGTACTTGAGAACAATAGGTGCCACCTTTCATTACTCTCGATGGCTCTCTGCGTCACTATCACACCTTCAAAACATCTAGCTCGTACATTGCAAAGAGCTTCATATTCTACTATTAAATGTTGCAGGGTTTCTCTCTGTTGTAACACAGCACAGTATCTACAATAGTTTTGTTCCTTTGTCAACTTTTTTCTTTTGCAAAGTACATCTCTTGTGTACCATAGATTTAGTCTAAATCTCAGATACCCCATTCTCACTTTTGGCAATGGACCTTTTAGTAAATAGCTTGCCATGGTTCCATATTTCTTAACTCCAAATAGAAAGATATTAAAATCTTTATATTGGGAGCATCTTGTCATGTTCTCGGACCAATCCGCTAGATATATTTTCATTTTTGCTCTGTCTGGGTTTAATAACAATAGCTCAACTGCGACATCTGCTTCAGCCAGTTTATCAAATACATGGTTTCTCCGATCAATAACAAATGCACTTGTAGATTTTAACATATAGCAGGCTATCACCTTCAATATATTGTTACTTTTTTGTACCAGCAGATATTTGCGAAGGAGTGTGCACTGCTTCCATGTTACCTGGGCATACATAGATGTAAGGTCAAATTCATAACGTAATATCGCAATTGGGACAGTATTAGGTAGATTTAATATCTGTTTCCAATAGCTTGATTCCAGATGGTCCCAGTGGCACTTATTTTTCAGTAGAGTTCCTTCGCTAACATACAACAAAATTGGAAGTACTTTCATTTTGTAAAACAAAACTATATGTTTCAGGGAACATTTCCCATACTTTTTAATTAACAATCGAGATTGGGAGATTAGTTGTTGTAATTTGTTCCTTATTACTTCTTCCTCTGATTGTCTATTTTTTGCATTATTAATAAAAACCCCTAGGTACTTGTATTGGGGCACACTCTGCACTAATTCATCATGGACTCTCCAAGAGTACTTTTTACTCTGAATACACTGCTTCTTTTCACATTTTAGTATTTGGGTCTTTTCAATGTTAATTTCTAGATTATTTGCTTTCACATAGAATCCTTATTTTGTCAACATTGTCTGCAAGCCTTGAGGCATTTGGGACAGTAAAACAAAATAATCCGTGTAAAGCAAATATGGGCTCTTTTGGACGCCGAACTTGGGGGGGTCTCCCATACACTTGTAGAATTCTTCTCCAAGATCCAAAATAAAGAAGTTAAATAAGAAGGCTGCCAAAGGGCACCCTTGTTTTAGCCCTCTCTGCGTCTTAATTAGAGGTGATAGCTTACCATCTAGGGTAATCCTAACTCTCATTGACGTATTTGAATGAAAGAGAATTATCAGCGAGAGAAGAGTATCAGGACAGTCATATTTCTTTAACTTCTTATATAGGATGTTTCTATCAATAGAGTCGAACGCCGCTCGAAAATCGATAAAGCCCAAATACAGGGACTGGCTCCGCTCTGCTTGCTGTGCTTGGATCATATTTAGCGAGATGATATTCAGAATAGTACCCAACCCCTTCATGAATCCCGATTGGAATGGGTCAATCAACCTTTTATGCTTCACCCATGCCTGTAGCTGTTGAAGAATTACCTTACAAAATAATTTACTGCGGATATCTAGAAATGATATGGGTCTGTAGCTGGTCGGAGATGCTCTATCACCCTTTTTATATATTGGCACTATAATTGCTTGGGTCTAGGTCTCCGGTAAAGACTGTGAGATGTTCACCATTGAAAAGATCTTACACAATATTGAGGCCCAGATCTCGGGATGCTTTTTTTACTAATAATTAGACAACCTATCTGGCCCACTAGCTCTGGAGTTACTTGATAGTCTAATAAGCTCTAATATATCAGACCATTCAAATTCTAGGTGAAAAGCGGGACGTGGGTTCCACTGTTCTAGTAATAAATCACTCTCTACATTGGCATAGAGCTGTGTAAAATGTTCAACCCAAATATGTGTAGGGACAGCTGTTGATCGCATTACTAATTGAGGGACTGCTACAGATTGGTTTATCGCAGTCCACATTCTAGAGATGTTTTTACTGGCCAGAATTTTTAGCATGTTAGAGCCATCCTCATGAAACATAATAGCTTGATGGTTCTTTATCCAATTCCTATAACGCATTCTAAGAGTGTTTGCTAGTTGTTGTCTAAAGGGATTGGGCTCATTTCTTATATGTCTCAAGTCAGCTCTAAGTTGTACTTTCCGTTCCTTAATCGCTGGGTCAAAAAGGTGGAGGTGAACTCGACTAGCTTTTACTTTATAGCTTTGTTGTTGTATTACCTGGATTAAGTTGGGGTACACATGTTTCATTTTACCAGACTGAGTGTCCAGATTCCCACACATCAGACTCAGTTTATTATCCAATTGTAGTAATTCTGGCTCTGACCATCAGAGGTGATTCCCCCCTGCATTCACCACGCTAACACCTTGCATAGAGTCAGATTTGTTGGATTCAGAAACACTCTTCATCCTCCATTCAGTTGTAAGCATATTATGATCACTCACATTTGATTTTAGTACAGAGAACTTTGTCGTCACTGGCCATAGCCCTCTGTTTACATATATATAGTCGATAATCGAATTACTATCACCCTTATGCCATGTCTCGACTGGTGGAATATCAGGAGCTAAAGCCCCGTTAAGCATGAACAAACCCCTTGCTTTAATTAGGGAATTCCATCTCAAGTATCTAGCCTTATTTCTTATTTCCAGATTCTCCAAACACCTCAAGTTTAGGTCACCCGCCAGAATCAGCACGCTAGTCGTTAGATCTTCCGTAACAAGGTCTAATAAGTCATTTAAATCTTGGAAGAAATTATTTTCTGACATGGCAATCGGGTTCCAGTATACATTTAATACCGCAACCCCCTCTTTTTCAAAAATTACTTTTATCAGTATGATGGGGCCCCTAGGGGACCCTCGCATATGGAAACAAGGCACAATCACCGTACATGAATTGATACGCCAGACACAAGATTCAATTCCCAAAATCTAGGGTTTATTGCAAAGCAAATAATCTCAGTCAGCCGACTGGGTCTCACGTCCCGCAACATGTGTCACCCAGACCTTGTGGGACGCAAGAGAGCGAGCATTCTACATCAGATACATATATACAAAGTGATCATCTTATTGTCAGTAGTGACACATTCAAAACTGCCCATAATGTATCTTTCTTTGCAATGGTTTCGATGATTGAAAATTATGATGAATATGACACCCTTCAGACATTTATCCAGCAACAGTTTGCAATTTGTGAAGTCCCAGACACCATTCTTTGTTTTAGGGAACATAATGCTCCTGTTCTTACAAGCAAGCTGCGTGCAGGGGAGAGACACATTCCAGGCCTCACTATCTTCTAGTTTCTATTCGTGAGCTAGAGATCAGCTCAATCTACAGGGGTTCAGTGAAGGGGGGCCGTAAAAGAGATCATAATTCAAGCCATTAATTGTTCATTTCTACCATTTCTGCCGCACCAGCGAGACTAGCTGGCACCTGCGTAGTGATTAAATGCCTTGTTGCTTTCATCCAAGGACTTGTGAGGGAGGAGACCGGGGGATCGCTGTCTGGGTGTCTGGGCTACGTTTCAACATGTAACTTGTGGCCTTGCCCTATGCATGAGAAAGAACAAAATAAAATTCACTTACAGCAAAGCAGTTTGAACAGAAAAGCAAGAAAGCAAAGTTACATCAAAATGGCGAATTTCATTCCTACAAAATGGACGCCCTCTGGTTATGCTCATGAGTATGTACCAATAATGCTGAACATATGATGCGATTGGATGCGATTGGTTTTCGGCTAACAAAATATACCGCCTATTTCATGGGAGGGTAATTTCTAGACTCACAAACCCTCCTCTTGGCTGTAAGCCAAGCGCATCATCCGAACATCCCATCTACCTCTGACCATGTATCTGTTTCCAAACTTTTCATACTACTATAATCGTCATCATTGTCATCGATATTAATTGACATAAACTCTTTCACTGTCTTCATTTCATAATTCATTATTGTATCCAATCCAGGGGATCTTTTCTGCGTTACCATGTGTATGCATTCATCACTTATTCCGGTGCAAATTATTGGTAAACAGTGTATGCAACAACAACATGTCATGAATATTCCAAGCGCTGCGACTAGAATCGCAACCAATTTCCATCTCCATGAGCGTAATACTTCCCAAAACCAGGAGCTTATGTCCAGTTCCCAACTACCTTCTCGGGGATGGAGATCGGAGCTCAGGACGTGCAACTTTTTTATCGCTTCAAAAATCGTAGGGGAGGAGTCACTTACAAATACGCAACACGATGACCCCACGATTTTGCAAACTCACCCACGATCAGCCAAAACTATGTCTAGAGCCATCCTATTTTGAAGTGCCATCAATCTAATCGCTTTTTCCTCCAAAGTCATATTATATAGTATATGCGTTGTACCATTTATTGTTTTTTCTAATATTCTGGACAGTTTTCTTATATTATAGGAGTTTATTGCTTGACCCCAGAATGGAATAAACGATTTTGCTATTTCTTCTGCTATAAATCCTCCTTCCTCGTTCTGTCACGGTCTTGATCTAGATAGTTTGGCTATATCTGACGTTTTTGAAAGAAACACCCCCGGAAACAGAATCCCTAAGTAACAAGTACCTCCCCAATTTCTAGGCAACCAGGGATAAGCTTTTTTTCCACATATGAAATAGACAGGGTCACCTATATATACTGGTTCTTCCTCTCTCGCAAGGAACGCTATGTTCATACATCTAGTGAATGTCCCTACTAAATAGGAGCCTTTTTTTCTTAAACAAAATGGAACAGAGCGAGGACTGTAGTTTATTGTATAGGAGGGGGGCACTGTATCCTTATTCCCTTCTAGGTTCATGTGAAATGTGATTACAGATGATTTATATGGCACATATAATCTATCTTGTGGCATTACTACTGGTGTTATTGGTCTTGCTTTGCGAAATATAGAGCAACCTACAGGTTTCATTATTACCTCCTCAAATCCATCCATGTTTGTTCTATCTAATTGACCCATTTCACTCTTATTCCACTTCCCATTATATAATGCACTTAAGGAAGTGTAACATGCAGAACTCAATGGCAATGGCTGCACATACCAACCTATTCCCTTTCCACCATGTTGAGGTATATGGGTGCACACCCAACAACAGTTTTTTCTCAGAATTGAGTGTGTCATATTCATTATCAAAAGTAGTGTATTGTTTCCATATCCTTCCCTGTGCCTCTCTTCCATTGGGGATAAAGTATAGGAAAGTACATGGACGAGGCTTTCAGTGGCGGAAATATTTCTAATGGGCAGAAACACTTCTAATGGATGTATCTCTTCTAGATACCACAATACCAATACCGTCATTATCGGTGCTAATATACTCATAACACACATGACTATTGTTAAGATCAGCATACAATTTTTCCGGCATTTTTTTTTCCTCAATCTTACAGTCTCTATATTTACTACATTGTCAGCATCGGTGCAGAAGGGGGCAGAAGCTGGTGCAAGCATTTTTCTTGATTCTTTTTCTCCGAAAATGTTCGTCGTGAATATCTCTTACTGCTTCATTCGTCCGTATATCAGTAAGTTCTGGAGTGTTAATAAAGTGTTTTAGCCAGTTTTCCACAGCCCGATTGCTATACGTTGGGCAAGATTATCGTGCT
Organism: Ambystoma mexicanum; assembly: GCF_040938575.1. Lineage (NCBI taxonomy): Eukaryota > Metazoa > Chordata > Amphibia > Caudata > Ambystomatidae > Ambystoma > Ambystoma mexicanum. The sequence continues at coordinate 843,660,075 of NC_090941.1, read as the reverse complement.
TCTGCACACTGCTCAAAGAACTCCGGAGCAGTCATCAATTGCCTTTGTACCATATGAGCCCCACTTGTCCGTGTGGGGTGATCAACACATGGATTTTTTTTGTTTTCTAAGATAGCACCGGGGAGCCGCGTTCCTGAGCTGTCAGATTTGTACAACTCCCACGCCTCTCTCCCCTAGGCCTCCGGTTCCCACTTCATCCGTGATGGGAAATAGAGGCAGCAAAGAAAATAAAATGAAGATCTGATCACTTCTTATTTCGTGTACGTAGATTGTACCGTATTGCTCCAGGTACCGTGTGATCGATGAATAGTGCAGGTGCACTTCCAGATTCAGGCTCAGAGTCGGCCTGTGGCGCAGCGAGAAGTGGTGGGCGCCAAAGTGATGAGGCAGGCTTTGTGTCAACCAGCAGCAATGCAGATTCTGTTGGGCAACGTTGGGGCACTCTTAGCCCTTTCTCCTTTGTAGCAATCTTTCCAGGCTTTGTTTCAGGATCAGATAGATTTTGTGGCAGAGAACTGGCAACAATTTCTTTCGTTTCAGAGGCAGCTGTCTCTTCCTTTTCGTCTGGATCAGGCAGTTCTTTCAATGGTGATGGAATTATTTTTGTGTGCATGTATCCACGCCTTCCTCCCGTCCACACAGACTGCTGTCTGTGTTGCCAGAAGGACTTGATAGGCCCCACGTCATCTGGGTGCAAGCGATGACTTTCTCTCGAAATTCTTCACTAGGATCCAGTTGCCTGGTTGGAGAGAATGCCACGGACCAGTATATCTAATGGGAAGAGCCTCCTGCACCTGATGGTGAATCAAACGCAATTTCTGCATTACAGTATATACTAAGCACAGGATATTCTACTTCACTCAACCGCCTTGGCTGCTGCGCACAACAAACATTAGCAGGCCTCCCCATCACTATTTCATAGGGGGGGAGCCCAGTCCTTGCTTGCACATATGTGCGCATGCACATCAAAGCTAAGGGCAATGCGTCCGTCCATCTTAACTTGTTTCCTGCACAAATTTTACTGATCTTACTCTTTAGTATGCCATTCTGATGTTCAACAAGCCCGCACTCATCGGATGCCTGGCGCAATGGAATCTTTTATCAATCTGAAGACCTGCGCAAATCTGTAATATTACTGCGCCAACAAAGTGCGGGCCGTTGTCTGACCTTATGACTTGGGGCAGGCCAAACCGCGAAAAGTACTCCTTTAACATCACCTTAGCAGTGCTCATGGCGGTGCAATCCTTCAGTGGATATGTTTCCACCCATTTACTGAATGCACACACTACCACCAATACATATTTCAATTTCTGACACCTTTCCATCTCTATAATATCGAAATGGATCACCTCAAATGGCATAGAGGGGGGCCAAAACTACCTGTTGGAGTAGCTGTTCCTTTTCCAACATTGTGTTGTAAACAAGTTATGCAATGTTGTACTAGCCTTTCCGCATTTTTTCTTATGTGTGTTCTGCCATAATGTAGCCAAATGCTGAATCATCTTCCTTGCACAAATGTGCGTGGGGCTGTGGGCCATAGTAACCATTGCAGTTACATAGGAGTTGGGCAACATCCAGTTTCTACTCTTCTTGTCCACCCAGCAACTTTCCAGATCTAATTCTGCAGAGCCCTCAGCCCATTCTTGTATTTCATCAGCAGTTGCTTCCGCTTGCATCTCTTTGACGCTAGCAGTTCCATTCTCTATCATGCAGGGCACTTCCTCTGACTGTACTGTTAACGTTTTGGTGCTCAAATCAGTGGCAGTTTGTTTCGCAATTTTGTCTGCAAATGCGTTTCCCTCTCCCACTTTACATGTTACTTTTTTAGGCGCCTCGCATTTTTCTATTGCTAGGCGCTTCGGACACGTAAGTGCGGACAGCAATCGTACGATCAAAGGGCCATGTTGAATTCTGGTTCCATGTGATGTCAAGAAACCCCTCTCAGCCCAGAGTTGGCCAAAATTATGTACCACCCCAAAGGCGTATTGACTGTCAGTATATATGTTTACACTCAGATTTTCAGAAATTTCACATGCTCTGGTTAACGCTATTCTCTGCGGCTTGTGCGGAGTTGTAGGGGATTCTTTTACTTTCTACAATACTTTTTTGTGTCGTAATGGCATAGGCATCAGTTGATGTGCCATCAGGTAGTTTAAAGCAGGAGCCGTCACAAAACAGTTCTCCATCTGGCTCTTTCTGTGGGGTGTCTGTTAAATCAACTCTTCCTTTTGTTTCTTCTTCAGTGACCAGTAAACAATCATGGGGAGGTGATTCATTCTCCCCCATCTCTCCCTTGGGCAGTGGCATTAATTCTGCAGAATTCAAAGCGCTACACCTCATAATTTTAATATGTTTGGTGCAAATAGGACAATTTCAAATCTAGTCAATCTAGCGGACATGAGGTGTTGCGTCTGTGTTCTATTTATTAGAACGTCTATGGCATGCGGCACCATTAAAATCAAGGTGTGCCCCAACACCATTCCTTCAGTTTGTTTCATTGACGCAGCAGCCGCTGCAACAGCTCGCAAACAATGTGGTAAAGCGCATGCTACAGGGTCCAGCGCGGAAGAAAAGTAACCGCATCGTCTATTTCTTCCACCTTGTTCCTGCGTTAAAACAGCCAACGCGCAGCCTTCATGCTCATGCACAAATAATCTGATTTTTTTTTCATAATTTGGTGTGCCCAAAACTGGGGCGGAGCACAATGCAGTTTTGAGCAAATCAAATGCTCTCTGGCATTCTTCATTCCATTGCAAAGGCATCACAACATCCTTTTTCGTCAATGCCACCATCGGTTTCACAATCATCGCAAAGTTTGCTATCCATTACCAGCAATAGGAAGCCATGCCTATTATGGCTCCAACTCCTTTCTGCATTTTTGGAATAGGCATACCAGAGATACTTTCTATCCTTTCTGGTGTCAGTCTTCTCCCCTCTCTCGAAAGTAGGTAGCCCAAATAGGCCACCTCCTTTCGACAATATTGGAATTTTTTCAAACTTGCTTTATGACCATCTGCTGCTAAGTGTGACAATAACAAAACAGTACTCTCTTTACAAATCTCCTCTGTATCAGCAGCAATTAACAAATCGTCTATGTATTGCAATAATATACAGCCCGCCGGTAATTCTAGCATATCTAACTGTTCTTTCAATGCTCTGCTGTAAATACTTGGACTCTCTGTATAGCCTTGTGGAATTTGTGTGAACGTACATGACCGTCCTCCGTCCTCCTAACGTGAAAGCAAATAAATATCTGCTATCCTGGTGTACTGGATAAATGGAAAATGCATTCTTAAGGTCAATCACGCTAAATATTTTGCCGAAGCAGGTATCATTGTCAGAATTGTGGTGACATCTGGGACCGAGGGGAATTGAGGATCAACCACTTTGTTCAATGCGCGTAAATCCAATTATGAAACGGTACGGTATCTCATTACCTCCTTTCTTATACACCGGGAGAATGGGGCTGTTACAAGTGCTACATGTAATCTCTTCAATTACATTCCTTTTTACCAAATCAGAGACAATACTTTTCAATGCTTTCTCGCCCTCCATCAAAATCTTATACTGAGGAATACGTGGCAATGTTACTCCTTCTTTCAAAACAATTTTCACTGGTTCTATCTTCAACATCCCACATCATTGTCATTCATTGCCCACACACAAGCTGATACTTCACTTAACTCCCCAGGCAGAGGTTTAGACAGGAACTCGGACACTGGTATATTCTGTGGTTATATTGTCAAAAACACGCCATCAGGAGTGCAATGGATAATTGCACTTAATTTCTTCAATAGGTTTAATCCTAATAGATTTTCCCCGCAATTCTCTGTCAATAGAAATGGACAATATTCGGTGAATGGCCCTAGTGTTACTGGTACTGATTGGGACACGCAATTGATTACTGGTGTACCTGCAAACCCTACTGAAATATTCTTTTGCCCTGACAGTGGTATTTCTGGAACCAAGTGGTGGTCTATTGAGCACTTCTGTGCACCTGTGTCTATGGGAAAGCTGTGCTCTCTATTCCCGACTTTCATTTCTACATAGGGTCCTTTTTGATTTACGGGAATAGACACTGGTTCCGACCCCTGTCTTGGGCTGTCCTATTGGGGAAACAATAGATCATCCGATGTGTAGTCACCAGAAAAGTATGTATTTGGCTGTGTATCGAAAATATTTCCGCCCCTGCCTCTATTGCGCTCACTTTGATTTTGGAAGTATGGAGTCTGACTCTGATCTTGGTTCTGATTCTGATTACCATTTCCTTGATTATTCTGGTTTTGCTGCATATTATTATTTCTATTCTGTCCATTTGTTCCTGGGTGACCTCTGTGTTGTCTTCTCTGGCCATACCCATTTCTATTTTGCAAGTGTGGACATTGGCTCGCCAATGACCCTCTACCTTACAATATGCCCACTGATTTAATCCCAAAGGACCTGCATGCATGTTGGAATTACTTCCTCTCCCTTGCGCATTTCCTCTTCCTCTACCTGCTGGAGTAACACCCTTGTTTTCAACTGTACCCTATCTTTCACCTCTTTCTCTTTCTCTGTATTCACTCTATTCTCATAGTACGGGGCCATGTGTAATACCTCACTCAATGATTTTGCTTGCCATGCACTTTCAGATGTCATTATTAAGTTTTGAATTGGAGGTATTAATCCCCTCACATATTTATCAACAAACAGTCTTTTCCCCGCCTCAGTGCTTATATCTTGCCCACTGAAATCTGTAAACACTTCCTCAAATGTATTGAAATAATCTGTTGCTAACTCATCTTTGCCTTGAACACATGCAGTTAATTTGTCCCATACAATTCTTTTCTCTCCTTTAATTTTTGTATTATTTGTGCTTGTAAGGCTGCCATGTTTGGCGATGGTTTTTCACCTGCTTTCCTGTCCACATCTTCTTTTACTAGATGCTCCCATGTGTCCCCGAAACTATCCACATCATCTGCTTTTCTTATCTGCTTCCATATATCTGCCGGTAAAATTACTGGGAATATTAGGTCAATATCGTTCATTGTAAAAATGGACGATCTCAAGTAAGACTCTATTTCTTTATAGAATCCTGCCGGATTTTTCCTCAAATCAGGGATCGTTCGTTTTATGTTATTCACCTCTTGTGTGGAGAAAGGAACATGTACGTACTGTGCTGTATAATGTGCTTCCGTTACCTGTGCAGGTTGATCACCTTTTGCAGGAATTTCTACTTTCGGTACAAAAGTAGGTGGAACTTCCCTCATGGGAAATATCGCACTCGCTTTTCCTCCCCCCCTCACTCATATGCAACACTATTGCTAAATCAAGGGATAAGGCTGTTTCTCCTGTATCGCGTTCAAAAGCTCTTTTATACACTGCCATTAATTCAGGGGGGCTAAACTGCTTATTTTCTATATCTCCATCCTGCAAATATTCAACCATTACCTGCAGTGCTTTCCTTTTCATTGGTAATGTATATTGATCAAATATTTCGTGCACTTCCATCGTGGGAATACTGGTTGTATGCAAATTGTTTGTTTTACAACTGCTCGAATGACAATTGACCTTTTCACAATTGACCGAATTGTGAAGGTCAATTGTACCATATATGTGGGGGAAACCCCCCACGACCCCCCACCCAACGCCAAACCCCCCAAAACCCATATATATATATATATATATATATATATATATATATGTTACCAAACCGATATATATATTCGGTCAATTGTGAAAAGGTCAATTGTGACCCTTTAAATTCAGTCATTTGTTCATTTGAACAATTGGAAACAAACAATTTGGGTAATACCGGAATACTAGCATCTGTAATCCATTTACGCGCCTCCCGTGTACATATTTTCATTTTCTCACTTGTCTGTCTTGACGGCGGAAGAAATTGCCACTGCACATATGGTATCGCCTCTTGCCTTTCCCTCCTTATGTCTTTGTTCTTATACCCTGGCATAGAAAACATTTCAGCATATGCTTAATCGAGTTCATTTTTAAACTCAAAATGCCTGTCCACATGTTCCTTTATTTCTACATTTCTTTCTCTCAACCATGCAAATGCATTTAGATCCCGCAACTTCTGTGGCGGTACCATTCCAATCAACTGCTTCCATCTCTCTATTAAATATTCTCCCATGCCCTCCAACAATACCTGCTTTTCACTAGTCTTCCTGAAATCATACATCGAATCCAGCGTCAATGTCTCATCGTTTCCATCTATATACATTTCTGCCTGTTCTTTCAGCTCCTTTCTTCTCTCCTTACTGAACGCACTGTGTGTTATTCTAGTACACTCACTTTGTGCCGTCCCCTCTCTTCCCATACCGTCTTCTCTTGTTACAGTGAATTCAAGTTCAATGGGCGGAGGGGGAAGGGAGGTGTATTGGTGGGGAGGGCCGGTGCAGATGGAACAACTGGAACGGGGAGTGGTTGCTGCAACTGTACGTTCTGCGACTGTAATGATGACTGGGCAACAGGGATAGGTTGGGCAATGGGCGTTAATGCAATTTTATCAGCCTTACTCTTAGGGCGCTCTTGTCTCATTTCAGTTAATATTTTATTGATTAGTTCATCTGATGAATGCAATTCTTGTTGAGGATATATTTTATCTACTCCCATTTGAACACATCTATCTGTCTTTCTTATATTCTCATCCCACTCCTTTTCGTCCTGTTCTTTCACTCTCTCTATTCTTGACTTGTGCCTACGCGCATTTTTCTCTCTGCTTCTCAAGCGGAGCATAGCTTCCTTCCTCCTCTTTTTCAACAGTACTGATTCCAAATAATCTATCCGCGCAATCTCATAACTCCCATGTTTTGGCCATTGTAAATGTTCTTCGTGTCTGGTTTGCCTATGCCAAATTTCACAAAACATTATTGCCCCTACACCATACTTCACATACATCTCATATGCTGGAGACCCTACAGGTGGCGCAGCCTGGCCAGTTTCCAAAGATTGTCTACCGCAGTGGGAAAATCCCAATAAACAGAAAGACAATATCCCAGGCATGTTTTAACCTTAACCTGGGCGTTTGATCTTGCAAGAACAACACTCAACCAATATCAGGGTTATTTGGAATCGGGGCACGACTCACCTGATCAACCAAGTCGTCTTTCAAGACGCAATTCGTCTGTATACTGAAGCAACCAAGAATCGTTGTGTCTGCGTATCTTGGCTCACTCTGCCTCGTTTCGGGACCCTTGCCTCCTTGCTCTCTGGCCGGACACGTCAATCAGGGATCAGTGTGTACAGATCTGCAAAGGAGTCTCTCATCACTTTCACAGGGGCGCCCCGAACACCTCTCGATCCCGGCTCGACCGTCTCATCCTTGCTTTGTTTTTTCTCTCTCTCGCCTTCCTTAAATTACCACGTCTATGATGGAGCAAGTGGGGGAGGGTCCCTATTCGGGCACAATTTTGATGGGGCCCCTTGGGGACCCTCGCGTATGGAAACAAGGCACAATCACCACACACGAACTGATACGCCAGACACAAGGTTCAATTCCCAAAATCTAGGGTTTATTGCAAAGCAAATAGTCTCAGTCGGACAACTGGGACAACTGGGTCTCACGTCCCGCAACATGTGTCACCCAGACCTCGTGGGACGCAAGAGAGCGAGCATTCTACATCAGTTACATATATACAAAATGATCACCTTATTAACAGTAGTGACACATTCAAAACCGCCCATAATGTATCTTTCTTTGCAATGGTTTCGATGATTGACAATTATGACGAATATGACACCCTTCAGACATTTATCCAGCAACAGTTTGTAATTTGTGAAGTCGCAGACACCATTCTTTGTTTTAGCTGCGTGCAGGGGAGAGACACATTCCAGGCCTCACTATCTTCTAGTTTCTATTCGTGAGCTAGAGATCAGCTTGATCTACACGGGCTCAGTGAAGGGGGGCCATAAAAGAGAGCATAATTCAAGCCATTCATTGTTTATTTCTACCATTTCTGCCGCACCAGTGAGACTAGCTGGCACCTGCGTAGTGATTAAATGCCTTGTTGCTTTCTTCCAAGGACTTGTGAGGGAGGAGACCGGGGCATCCCTGTCTGGGTGTCTGGGATACGTTTCAACATGTAACTTGTGGCCTTGCCCTACGCATGAGCAAGAACAAAATAGAATTCACTTACAGCAAAGCAGTTTGAACAGAAAAGCAAGAAAGCGAAAGTTATATCAAAATGGCGAATTTCATTCCTACAAAATGGACGCTCTCTGGTTATGCTCATGAGTATGTACCAATAATGCTGAACATATGATGCGATTGGATGCAATTGGTTTTCGGCCAACAAAATATACCGCCTATTTCATGGGAGGGTAATTTCTAGACTCACAAGTAACATATATTTATTCGGGGCAGCCCAAAATTGAGAGGTCATCCCTCTCCCCATTTTTACCGCTGTTAACAGGCCAGAGTTTGGGTGCCCAATAGTTGGTTTAAGTGCAGCATTTATGTGAATTTTGTGGTTCTCCCAAAGGGGAATTTCTGAAAGCCACGTCTCCTGTAGAAGTACAATGCCCCATTTATTTAACTCGCTTTGGTCGTTGTTAATGAGATGTTTGAACCCTCTCGTATTCCAGCACAAAAGGGATATTCGATCTTCTTCTTCTAGTTATTTCTGGTTATGTTGGCAACAACACACTCACATAACATTGTTCAGATGACTTTTCTTCGTTATATTAGTATGACCAGGAATCAGCACCTGTGCCCTCTCACACTCCTTTTTCTGCTGTTGTTCACTCTCTCCCGCTGTCTCAAGGCTTAGCGCAAACCCCAATTTAAACAGCTCTTCTTTGCTTAGCCAAATTAAGTTCTGTACTACCCTGGATTTAATCCAGAGCCTTACCAAATTTAGGCACCCCTTTCTCGTAAATTCGACCAAGGCTAAATCGGACAATATCCTCCAATTGTGGAATTTCCGAAAATATGGCCATCACAGCTCTCCTGTTCAAGTCATATTGCGTGGTCGGTGGGGGTCTACATGCTAACACCAATGAATAGAGTGCAGGAGTTTTCCTATGTGGGTTTGTTACATTTCTCACCTCCCCTTTCAGCAGTCTGTTATTAGGGGCCAACTGAGTTATCTGCATCTTGTTCGCCACCACTTTTCCTACAGCATTTTCTATTAGATTAATGATGGTACTAGTTATATCCTTCTGGGATCCCTCACTATAACTTTGGCACTTTCTTTCTAGTGTTCTCAAATGACCCTGAACAATGTCAGGTAATGGCCTTGTCAACTGCCTTTCTCCTTCTTTAGCAACAGTTCTCCTCTCAACACACTCTCCTTCACTACACCTTTTACGCTCGAGTTTATCACTCTCCTTCTCCTTATTCGCAGCATTACACTTTAACTGTAGATTACCAGCATCGTTTCCACCTATAACGAGTGCAGGGGGTGGTACAAAAAATGGATTACAAACCCCTGTCATGTATGCATCAACTGCTTTCCTGATTTCAGTCCTTTGAGCCATCAATTGTGCATCGCTCTCCACCTTTTTCTGGGGAACTCGCCTGGGCCCTCCTTGAGATCTTAGCAGGTCATGATTCTGAACATTCGTCTCCTCAACGTTCTCTACATTTAGCAATTCCATTAACTCATCTAGCGGAGGGTATTCCATAGCCTGTACTGGCACAAACTTAAGTGTATCATTCCTTTTAGACTGTGCTAATTGCTGGTATTTTTCTTTAATTGCTTGGGAGGCTATTAGAGTATTTCGCTTGGGTAGGGAAATAGTTTTAAAGAAGTGTTTCTCCGAGGCTTTTCCTGCACTTTTGGGAGCCTGTTGGTTTTTTGAGAGTTTTTTCATCATTTCTTTCTCTTTCTTTTTTCACCTTACCTCAGATGGTCCTAGCACCAGTGATTTACTTTGTGCTCTTCTTTTATTTTGTTTATTGCCACCTTGATCAATCAATCCAATGTTCCCTTCCATCTGCCCCGGTGAACTCAAAGTCTTATCATATATAATCTCTGTGATACACGGTAACGCAGGGCCAGTATCTACTCCTGCTTTTTCAGGGGTGTTTTTTTTACAAGGTTGAAATTTCCCCTTCAGGCTTTCTGTTTGCGTAGCTACCGAGAGCCCACCTCCCTGGCTCTTTCTATCATTCACTTTATTGTCTCTCACATAACACCCACTCTGAGTTTGCCATAGTAATATTTTTTCTAACTTTTCGTCCTGCGAAAACAGTTTTCGCTCACATGTTTTTAACATTTTAAAAAGAGCTGCATCGTTACATTCATTGATTGGAGAGTTATACTCAACATGTTATTATCCGATTGATGGAAAAAGAAGGATGTATTTGTACTATGATTCGACATTAGCACTTTATTGGAGATGGGGGAACATCCGAGGCCAATGATTCTTCACTACTTTGCCCACTATCAGAGAACATCACAGGGGAACTTGAGAGGTTTTCCGACATCAAATTATTAGAAAACACTGAGGCATTAGGTTCCAAATCAATAAACACAATATCATTGGTCACTTGCTGGCTCAAGTCTGGCATATTTGGCTTCAGACCTGTATTAGGTAAAGATTTCAATATTGCGGTGTCAGTTAAGGACTGTTCCATAGAGGGGAGCTCACTCCCTACTGCTCTTAGATGATCAATTCCGTCCCTCTCAATACGCTCTAAATCACTCCCTTTAATGGGTTCTATACAACTCTTGTTAATCTCGTTCTTTTCTATAATCTCAGCACCCGATGTTACTGTTTTAGCTCTAAAGGCCGATAAAGAACCGTTGCAAAATTGCCGAATATCAGCATTCCCCAAGGTTCCATTGCCAGTCGGACCATGTCTAGGGGTAGAGCAAGCAAGGGAGACAGACCTATTCTTAGTTACCCTCAGGACTTTCTTCTTACGTACAGGGCTTTTTACAAGTAGTCCTGTTTTCTGAGCCCAGAGAATCATGGTCTCTTGTTTACGCTCCGATGTAATAAAGTTCTCGAATTTAAAGGCTTGTTTATAACAAGCTTTTACTGTAATAGTTGGGGGGGCCCTCCGCCCTCCCGCACCTCAGTGCTGGGATCATAAGCGTTTTCCACCAATGTGCATACAAACAGTGTCTGCTAGAATGCTCAATAGCCGATCTTAACAATTCACAAAGTACAATGCAAAAAAATCACAAGAAAAGTCAGCCACGCTCAGCTACACTGCGCGAAGCGGGCAAAGCGGTACTTTCCCAAAGGTACTTCGCCGAGGGTGAGTGCGCGCGGGTGCGCGAGCGAGCCCGTACTTAAGCAAACACTGGCAGAGTCAGCCCTCTTAAGGGCTGTGCTTATTACTTAAAGCAAAGTCTCTCTGTAACCAAACAAACATAAAACAAAATAAGTCTTTTTCCTTAGATGATTAACTTGCAGACCGTTGAGAAGTAGATGAACTTGGATACCTCAACAGGGAAACACGGCTGCAGTGAAACAGAACACCAAAGTCCACACAGTCACAGCGTCTCTCGCGGCAAAGCGGTACTTTCCCAAAGGTACTTCACGAGGGTGCGCGCACGCTTGGGTGCGCAAGCGAGCCCGTACTTAAGCAAACACCGGCAGAGTCAGCCCTCTTAGGGGCGGTGCTTAATACTTAAAGCAAAGTCTCTCTCAACAGGGAAACACGGCTGCAGTGAAACAGACCACCAAAGTTCACACAGTCACAGCGTCTCTTATGACCTAACACCCCAGTCCAAGATTCTGACACTGGAATAAACGCCTCAAAATTCTGGAAGTCTTCACTCCAGCTCTTTTCCAGGTGGAACAAAAGCAGCCTCATGTCTGTCCTGCCCAGAGTACCAGTAATATACAGGAAGCCATGTGTGCTAAATCCTGTAGACACTCCCGTCCTGGGTCTGATGCTGGACTTAGAGCATACAGAGGGCTTAAAGAAGATTCAGCGCTCTGTTTTCAGGAAGAAGAACATTACCCTCTGCATTGAGGGAGTAGTGCTAGGCCAGTCCTTGTTGCGTTTAGCCAGAGGGAATCCAGATGTGTTCCCGCTCCCGCCCAGCAGGAAGAGGGTCTCTGTTGCAGAACATGGCCCCACCACATTCCAGCATCGCTCCGCGGGCACAAATTGAATAAAATGGGAATGTCGGAATTCTGGGGGTGTAGTGAGAGGTGGAGCGTGCATAAAAACAAAGGTAGAAGTGGAACAGGGTTCTTCTAGGAGAGGGGTCACCTGGGATGACGGAGAGGGGCGTGGAGGTAATGACTCTGACACTAGGTACGGGAGATATCATGGGCGAGTATGCTCGTCCTACTTACTCAAGGATGTCACCTTGGGAGCAAGATGGCAAGACGACACGAGCACCACAGATCCGATCCACGGGTCCGCGCTTAGAAACCTCTGGGTATTAAGCACGTTATAAATAACCTATCATATCATGCATGATAGCCTAGCAGTTAAAGAAATATGATGATACGCCGAGCATCAAAGAATTTGTATCGGGAACCTTTTGCCGTGGGCATGGCATCATTGTCAGTGACTGCTGGGATGTGCTACTTGGCCACACCAATAACGCTCCAGGCCCTTTTTTTAAAGTTACAATTTATGTTTTGTTTTTTTCAAATTCGTTTTTGGTTAGCATTAACGCATATCACTGCTCTGCCAATCTGATCTTTTCTTCCTGCACTCCTCGCCTCCCTGCTCTCTCCTCCATCTATCACTAAATACAAGCCAATACTATTGTCTTTATCAAGGCTTGTTTTCATTGTCACTTAATCTGTCCCCATCTAGGTTAATTCCCCAGCTGCCGTGAATGTGTTTTTCCTTCTCCATTCTCCTGGGGCTGGATGCCAGGTAAACCCCGCCCCACTCCTCCTCTCGGGCAAATCCACAGTGAAACTCATTCTTGACAGATTGAATGACGACAGTGAGCCTTGATGGTGGCCCTTTAGTGGCCTAAATACAATATACATCTGTTTGCGTTAGTGCTTCGTGACAGATTCTTTCTTCTTCAAAGCGCAGTAATACTATGTATGATTGTGATTATTACCCAATGTAATGGTACTCAATATATCGACTTCTCGGCAGGAGGGAGGGCTGAGTCGACTCTACAGGATTAGAGCTTGTGATGAAACTATTATCACAACTCCAACAGTAGAGGCTGTTCACTGAACTATGCTGAAGTTTGACTGTCCCAAATGAGCTTAAAACACACAGTGAAGCAGCAAGAAACATTTCTAAAGGCACCCTGATTTCCCATGAACTCGTGCCAGTGGACTTTCTCTGCTGCTGGGCTGAGCCCTCGCATACCTGGGCACAGTCCAAATCTGCCAGTGGCTGGCTGCACCCATGATTGTAACTTAAATGATAAACTGGCCTATTACATTGTGAAAGTGCAACAGCAGTTCAGGCTTGTGTTAATCCGTTTACCTGCTTTGTGGATGAATCATCAAATGAAGCATAACAGCAGTTTGTTAGAGCCTTTATAATACATTAGCAACCTGATTTGGGGGTGGGGGGGGCGGGCAGTAGCCAATCAGGATGCTCGAAATGCAGCTGTACTGTATTGTAGAGGCCCGCGTTCTGAGCAGCCTGGGATGCCAACGCCTCCTTCCCCTCCTCGATCCTCTTTCACCTTAGCACCTGCGTAGTTTCCTACACAGGTGCTAAGGTGTCTTTTTTATTTTGTAAATAAAATAAAGAAGTTTCCCTTGGCTGGACGGCCCAGTGCCATGCAGTGCTGCTTTCCCTGAAGTCCGTTTTTATGTTGATGCCATCAGTCTGCAACAGGGAAAGCGTACTTCCTGGACACCAGCACCGGGCTTTGCAGGCAAGGTAAGTTTCTTTGTTTTAATTTTTAAAAAAAGACACCATTAGCACCTGTGTATGGAGCTACATGACTGCTAATGGCGATATTAGACTCCTCGGCGGCGGCCGACGCTGACGGTAACAGCACTGCCGCGACGCTGCCGGTAACAGCACCGCCCCCTGTGTTAAGGGACCCTCCCTGTGCTCGGACCCTTAACTTGGGTGGAGGTCTGTTGCCGACAGGGTCGGCCCACCGCCTCCTTTAATATCACCTTATTACAGCCTGCAATAGCTGTAAAAAAGCCGGGATATAATGTTCCTAGTACAGGCTGGTTGTGACATTACAACTGAGCTGTAATAAGAAAATGACATCACACCCACTCTGTAATCAGTTTTTACGCGGCCAGTCGGATGTCAGTGCTGCACTCGATTAAAGCTCTGAAGAGCTTTTCCATTGCCTTGCCTGCAGAGATGTTGCCGCCGGTAATTGACAAGGATCAGAGGCTGACCTGCCCCTGTAGGGGGCGCTAGAGGGACAGCCTACATAGCGGGCTGTCCCCTCTGGCCACCCCCTTCCGGGGGTTTGTCTAGCCTCTACTCTTCCTCCTTCTAGGCGGAGGAGGCGTCCCCAGGGACCTGGCTTCCGGTCGGGTTTCACTGGGGATGCTTATAAGGGCGGGAGCTTCGGGCAATCAGTCTCTTTGCCCAGCAGCTCCTGCCGTGTGTTGATAGCCACCCACCCGCACCAGATATGAGTGAAAGGCAGAGTGCGATATGATAAAAGATCAGGTGACATGGGAGTTTAGCATAAAGCTGTGCAGATCTTCTTAATGTAAATAAAATAGTTGGTAGGATCAGGGTGAGGCGTTCGTATCACCGACAAAAATATTCATGTAGAAATCGTGATAAATTAAGTATAGGGATAAGATAATTGTATTATGTTGTGTGAATTGTTCCTAATTTTCTTCTTTTGTTACATGCGGAGTATTGGGGTGGTCCTAGCCAATGAGGGACTTTCACGCTGCAGCTTTGGCGGCAGCGGCTCAGGATTGGCCGGGCTCGAGCCAAATCCATCGACGGGCACTGACTTCCCTTTTAGGGCTCTAGGCCAGCAACCTCCTCATCAGTGCCCATAAGTGTCCTACTGGTAGTAACCGGTGTTCTCCTGGTAGTAACCAGAAGCGTTGTCAGCCTGTGCCTATGGCAAATATGGGACAGTGTCCTACTGGTAGTAACCGGTGTTCTCCTGGTAGTAACCAGAAGCGTTGTCAGCTTGTGTCTGTGGCAAATATGGTGACACGGTTCACCCTTACCTGACTGTATGTAATATGTGGCTGGGACCGTCCCAAGTTTATTGTTTGCTCCAAATAAGCCTGTGACCTTCTATATTCCAAAGAACCTTAAAAAAAAAAGTTGTCTGTGGTTATTTCATCATGTGTGTGTGTGTTATACTGGCTACAGGAGGTGGGGGTGTCCAATGGGGATCTCCCCGCTATGTTTATGGTAGAATGTTTTGTTTGTGCATTGCTGGAGTTTACCTCAGCTGATCAAGAATCTGAATGCATTTTAAAGCACCCAATGAACGTGTTTGAATACATTTCTATTAAACTGCTTGAACTCTTTTTTTTTTTTTACAGCACATTAGGAGCTGCCTGTTCGCTTGTTGAAAATCCAAACAGATGCTATATTGATTAAATAGCAAATGGAAGATCTCTAACATTATATTAAGCAAGAAATGTGTTATTAAAGGGCATGACTGTGTGTGGCCATGCATTGAAAGGAATAAAATAACCCCTGTCATACATTAAAAGGATGTTGCACGTGACCTTGCAGTGCCATGCCCTTATAAAGAAACCTACCATGGACTGGCAACTAAAAGAGGCCCTGGAAATAATTACTGGGGACCAAAATAGGCCCTGGAAATCATTTTCAAAGGGGCCCCACATGACACATTTTCAGTAAGTCCAATGCTTTTCCTATGAGAAAATTTGGAAATACAACACAAAAGAGGCCCATGGTGCAGAGGCCCACCGGGAAATCTCCAGAGTCCCGTATAGCCCAGTCCAACCCTGAAAGAAACTCTTTGGGTAACTTGCAGTATCCTTATATGGTACAGTACATTATCCCATGTATTATGCAAATGCACGGCAACATCCCGACCACAATAATGCAATTAAATAAGATTTCCTAATGAGTCATTTAATAAAGAAGACTGAACGCAGAAACACACGTGTCTAGATGAACATCCACTGGGAAGGTATTTTGAAGCAAGTACTTCACTTCCCGCAAACTATAAATGAATCCTCGTTGACGCAAGAGCATTCTGCTAAACCCTGCCCTGGACGCCTCCGCTGGCGTCAGCTGCGAGGAGCAGGCTAGGCGCAGACCTGCTGCTCCCCGCAGGGACCCGGGGAGCCATTTACTTAATTACGCCTTACATTCAGATGTCCCCCGCGTGCCCTGGGGTGCAAGGTTTAAAAGAGCACAACCTCTGATGACAAATAACAGACGTGCAAGAATGCTGATGCAAGGTGCGCGGTTACCGTGGCAACGGGGAGCAGCACCAATGAGAGCTCCTGCGAGCTGATAACACCAAGATAAAGGGAAACCCTGTAAAAGGCTCCCACGCCAATGATTTGCCACAGGTGCCTTTCTGATAACTATTTTTCTTTTCGTTTGGGAGTTGGTTTAACATTCAAACCTTACACAATACATTGACTATACAAAACCATAACCCCATTCCACAATAAAACACAATTAATCATACATTAGCCATTATTTCTACAATATCTACATAGATGTTAATTCACCATCCATAGTTCAAGTGCCTATGGTCAACATGTGTCAAATACAATACCCTTGATAAAATACTATGGGACATGACATAACTCCCTACACGAAGAGTCCGAAAATTCATGTAACCCTCTTACCACTCAAAACAGCCGGAGTTCATGGTGGGGCGAGGGGGTAGACCTATCCACGAATTGTTCTATTAAGGGAAGGGGTGACGTGAGAAAGAGGACAGTTCACATTTTTTTTATTTTTTATTTATTTGCATTTATAAAGCGCACTGGCAGCCCAGGGGCATCGAGGCGCTGTTACAAGAGAGTGACTTAGTTACAGGTTACATTGCTACTGGTTACATGAGTCGTAGCAGGTTTGGATCAGGTTACATGGATGACAGAGTATATACATGACAATCATTTGGATAGGAAGCAGTGGTACATGCAGGACAATTGAGCGCATTTAGAGCCCAATGGATGGATACATAAATAGGCCACCTCTGTATAATAATGTGGATTGGTCCTGGCTTCCTGGGGCTTTGTCAAAACCATGTATCCTAGAAAGGGACAATACTCAAGATCTTTAAACTCATGCAAAACTTGAAGGTGGCCTCATGGAACACAAGTCGAGGGCATAGACAACTGTTTACGAATAAAGAATTGTGAGATAACCTGCGCAATGACCCCATCATTATGTTGCAGGAAACCTGGCTTGCGACACCAGTCTATTCAGATGGATGTCAAGTCTCCTGTTGGCCTGCAGCTAGGGTTTGTCCTGGGCCCTCCTTGGGGGATCTAGTGACAGCTGTGTGAAATACCCTAATCTTTATGATGGGGAGATCTTTGCCCTCAAAATACATCTCTCTGGCTGCAGAGTATAGATGTGTGTTGGACTCTGTAGCCTTTACCGTTCTTATGAATAACATCTATTGGAACCGCCATTAAATGTATCAGCAGTCAGTTCCTTGATGAGCTTGCGGACACCTTGGAAGAGTGGTACTCGACTACTGACAAGGGGCTTGTTTTGCTAGCTGCTGATTTGAATACCCCTTGCCCAGATATAGATAAAGACCACGTGGAGATGCTGATTGCAGATATAGGGGCGAGCAATTCTAATGGTTTGCATGGTCTGCATTCTTCATGAAATGGGAACACATGATATTGAATGGTAATGTTATGGGAGACTTGGAGTGCAATGCCACATGGCAAAGGGCACCAGTTTCAAGCTGTATTGATTATATATTGATTTTAGTTATTTATTTGTATTTTTTAAAGCGCACAGCAGCCCGGGGATATTGTGGCCGTGTTACAGATAAGAACATCAAGCTGGTTACAGAGGAATGCAAATGGTTACAAGGTAATTTGCATTACAGGAGCATAAATGGATACATGTACTGGCATTGCAGACACATATCGTTACAGTACGGTTGAGGGTCAGTGGTGGTAAGGGCAAGGGTAAGGTTTAATTGAATAGTGTGGTTTTAAGAGATTTATGAAAGGAGTACAGCGAGGGTTCTGCTCTGAGTGAGTTGGGGAGAGCATTCCAGAGCTTAGGTGCTATGTGAGGGAAGCCAATGCCGCCGGCTTTGGCTCTTCTTATAGTGGGAACTTGGAGTTGGTTAGCATGGGGGCTTCTTTTAGGAGGGATGGAACAATTCTTAGTTATGGTTTCTGATAAATAGAGGGTGCTGTGTGATAGATGCATTTGTGTGTGAGGGTGAGTATTTTAAAATTGATTCTTTCCTTGACTGGGAGCCATTGTACGTTTCTTCTGGCCTGTGATACATGGTCAAATTTGGGGATACGTAGTGCAGCGCGTAGAGCATTATTTTGCACTTTTTGGAGCGTGTTTAAGTTTTTGGTTGATATGCCAGCTAGAAGGGCGTTGCAGTAGTCCAATCTCGCTCCTATTGTAGCTCTGGCGATGGAGAGGCTGTTGGGTGCGGTAAGGTAGGGTTTTATGGCATAAATGAGTTCAGTGGTCAGTGCCGATATGGAGGAGATGGCGCTGACTTGTCTTGTCATCGAAAGTGTGGCATCTAGGTAGACTCCTAAGGTCGTCACGGCTGAGGAGACAGGTATGTTAGTATTGTCAATGGTCATGTTCGAATATTCGGGGCTGAGTTTGGTTAGAGTTTCACTGGGGGCTGGGATGATGATCTCGGTTTTATCTCCGTTTAAGCAAAGACCATTAATAGCCAACCAGGTTTGGATAGTGGTATAAATCTTAAGGAGAGCTTCTGAGTCTTGGTCATAATCTCCGGAGAGGGGGAGGAGAACTTGTGTGTCGTCGGCATAGTTTGAGTAAGCTATGTCGAGAGTGTCCAGTAAGTCAAAGAGGGGTTTGGTGAAGAGGTTGTAGAGGGTCGGAGCGGTGCATGACACTTGTGGGACTCCACAACTGATGGTGGTGGGGGGAGCGTTGGCCTGGTCTGAGTACACTTTCATGGCCCAGGAAGGAGGTGATCCATGTGGTTGCTTTGTGAGAGAAGTGTGCTGTGTTGAATAGGTGAGAGGTGAGGATGCTGTGGTCCACTAGGTGTTAGTTCGGATTTGTTTCGTACATGTCTTGGTTCGAACATTATTTCTACAGATCTACAGATCTACATGATCATAACCTTTTATCAGCTGAGTTTTCTTCATCCAGTGAGACCCTTGAGAGGGTAGGTTTGAGGGACCTGTTAGTGTGCTGAAGGTAACAAAGTTGGGTGGAATGGCACCAATATAGACAAAAACAATGGAACAAATAATGGTGCTCTTAACGAGATGGCCATGGTTGAAAGAAATGTGACACTCGCCCGTATGATCATCAATAACATTCTACGAGAGATCTTCTGCACTTCTAACTTCAAAGTTACAAACACTGTATGTTCAAATAAACATGCTTTTGATGCTGCAATCCAATTAAGGAAAAGAAAATTGAGACAGGAGTTAAGAAGCATTAAGTACAGTAATGTGAATACGCTTACGAAAATGGGTAGGTCAAAACACTGCAACACAAAAATAGAAAAACTGGTATTCAAAACACTGGCACAATATATTGCAACGAGATGCCGAAGCAATGTTAGTAGTGATTACATCAAAACATGACGAAAACCTTCGGACGCTGATTAATTATCTTGCACATAGCCAACTAGAAGCTCAACTAAACCCGATTCTAGAAGAAATGTGGATAGATCATTTTCAGGGTCTGTATGCATCTCAGTTTTTTGTGGAGCACGATGGCACATGGCGGACACCAGTGACTCAGTGGACCTTAAAATTTGACTATGATGACATCTTACTCCTTATTAAAAAAAAGCCAGCAATTCTCAAGCAACTAGCCTGAATGGGCTATCTAATAAAACTATGAAAGCTTCACCAGAATTATGGACAACCATCTTGCACACTTTATTTACAAATATAATCAATTCTAGGAGTACACCAGAATCCTGGAAGTTATCCTACATCGTGACAATCTTTGAAAAAAGGAACTGACTGCACCTAACTAATTACCATCTGTTTATTCTCTTGGATGTAGAGAGCAAGATTTTTTCCTCTCTCCTTCTAAGGGTGATAGAATCATGGGCAGTCCAGTCGGGGCATTTGGCGAAATTACAGTTGGGATTCTGTACAAATATGGGCACAACATTGAATGGTATGCAGAGATAAAATCGTGGCAAAAATGTCGCCTGTACAAAAAATCGCGGCAAAAATGCTGTGGTTTTACTTGTTAAAGGTGTACCCTATTACACCATTTAAGGGGAGGCGGGAGTTGCGGGGGTGTCCCCCACTCCCCTTAAATGGTATAATGGGTCCGGGGGTTGCTGGGGTGTCCCCCGCATCCTTTACATGGATTTTGGCGGCAAAACCACAGCCTTTTTGCTGCAATATTTTGTGTCCACTGCCATTTTTTCTGCGATTTTAACACATGGAATCCATTGAATGGCCTGATTTATGACATCTTACGCATTACGGCAAATAGGTCCAGTGGTCACCTATTTATCTAGGCTTTATTGACTTCTCGTCGACCTTTGACATAGTCAAAAGAGGAAGACACTGGGAGAAGTTAGACAAGTGGGCTTGTTTAGTATACTTGTGTATTTGCACAAAGACACATGTATCCAGGAAAGGTTGTACCTGAAGGGACATCTTACTAAAAAAGATCTATACACAGAGGAGTCTAAGGCAGGGGTGCGTGTTTACTTCCTGCCTGTGTCACCTTTATGTCTCAGACTTGGGAGGTCATCTGAAGGGCTCCTCCATGGTATCTCCCCAATTGGGCAACACTCATATACATTGGCGAGGTATGCCTGCGATGTGTTGATCATAGATCACACTCAAACCGGTCTACAGATGCTACTGGGCGCCCTGAATGATTACACAGAGCTGAACAATCTCAGAGGGAATACAGATGAAACTAAGATCATGAGACTTGCTAATATGTGGATTATTTTCGATCGCAAGTCCATTTGTGTTTATTATTTTATTGTGATTTTTCTTGTTTGCAACTTGCACTAATTCATTCACAGAAGGTTCTTACAGTTTGTTCCCCATCACTCCTTGTGTAGGAACCATCAAATCTGCTTGTCATTGTTATCTACAGGTTATTTTACCATTTTTCCATCCAGGCACCACATCTGTAGGGCACCCGTAAGTACCCCAAGTACTCAGAACCAGGTCCCTTTCCCACACATTTGTCATTGCAGGTGGAGCCTTGTGCTCTTATGTTGAGTCCGATACACACCTGTTCTGCCGTGAGCGGGTAAGCAATAGGGGTACACTTCGAGAAGGCTACACTGAGCCTACCTAAGATTGGTGGACATGGAAGGAGCTTGTGCAGCAGGAGGTTGTGGGCTGTGCAGAGTCTGGTGGAGAGGGAACTGTGAAGGGCTATGGTGAAGAGGGGGCCAGGGCTAAATGTAAACAGAGGCTGTGAGAGACGACAATGCAGGGTGGGACAACTCAGCGAGAGAGTGCAGGTAGAGAGGTAGAGAGAGAGAGAGACAGAGAGTGCAGCACAGGACATGCAGGCATTTTTTTGCCAGATCAAGCCCTTGTTCCTTGCTTTCTTAATTGGAGGATCACCCACACCAATGTGGTAATCTTAGATAGAAAAAAAGTGTTTTGATAGGACATTACTATGTGAGTGTCCCAGACAAAGAAGATATAGGGTTTTTCCCAAAAGGACAACCAGTGGAGATGTCAATAGGTCTAGCTTCTGTGTAAGTTAAACAGGCCGATTCATGGAATTAATGTGCGCTGAAAATTTCGGCGCAAGCGTGCGAAAAAGGTGCGATTCTCAGTGAAAGAGCGAAAATCGCAGTGCAAGTGCGAATATCGCAGGGAAACCAGCGCATATCTATTCATGGAAGTCCGGGCACGAGTAAAATCAGGGATGTGCGCGGCACATGCCGGCGCACAGGTCATCTAACGGCGTGCGCTAAGGCCACAGCGAAAGCGGACATAGCGCGGCGCACTTAACAAAAGTAGGCGGAACACGGGGCGTAACACTCGGAATGGGGAAGAACTCGTGAAAATGTGGGTATGCGACAAACAGCGACACCCGCTGTGTGAAAAATAGCGTGTGCGTGTATTTCGGGTGTGCGCGGGAAGTTTTACACGCGATCAGGCCTGGGGGAGCGGGGTACATGTATTTCAGGGGTGCGCGTGAAGTTCTACACGTAATCGGGCCTGGGGGAGTGGGGTACGTGTATTCCAGGGGTGCCCGGGAAGTCTCACACGCGATCAGGCCTGGGTGAGTGGGGTACGTGTATTTCAGGGGTGCGCGTGAAGTTCTACACCCGATCGGGCCTGGGGGAGCGGGGTATGTGTATTCCAGGGGTGCGTTGGACTTTTACACGCGATCGGGCCTGGGGGAGCGGGGTACGTGTATTTCAGGGGTGCACATGAAGTTCTACATGCAATCGGGCCTGAGGGGTACGTGTATTCCAGGGGTGCATGGGAAGTTTCACACGCGATCGGGCCTGGGTGAGCGGGGTATGTGTACTACTGGAGTGCGCAGGAAGTGTCACACGCGATTGGCCTGGGTACGTGTATTCCAGGGGTTCGCGTGAAGTTTCACACGTGATTGGGCCTGGGTGAGCGGGGTACGTGCATTACTGGGGTGCGCGGGAAGTGTCACACGCGATTGGCCTGGGTACGTGTATTTTAGGGGTTCGCGTGAAGTTTCACACGCGATTGGGCCTGGCCGAGCGGGGTACATGTATTACTGGGGTGCGCGGGAAGTTTCACACGCTCGCCTACAACACGTATTCATGGAATCGAACGTGGCTAAGGCATGCGCCCAAAAAGACGGGCCAATCCGGAAACACGTACGCCAGCAGGAAGCAGGCGTACGTCGACCCGCGCATCATAAAAGTGCGCGCAAACAACAAACAAGCTCATACGCCAGGATAAATATACCGTTCCTAGCAGCAGTGGCCGTGGGATACCGCAGGAGGAGGAGGAGGATAGTCAGAGCCAGAATTTTTACACCCAGAACCAGCCTTTTTGGGATGTCTGATGACCACGTGTATGGGAGGTACAGGTTTCCACATCACATAATACTCGACCTGGTCAGTGACTGGGAGGATGACCTCACATCACACACCCTGTGCTCCCAAGCACTCAGCCCCCTGGAGAAGGTCCTTAATGTACTGCACTTCTTGGCCACTAGATCATTTCAGCGGACAAGTGCCATAGTGGGGGGGTGTCACAGGCCACACAGTCACGCTGCCTACACCAGGTCTTGGCCATCATCACTACACGCCCATCAGTCCGCAGGCATATATACCTGCCCAGAACACCTGCAGAAAGGCAGGCTGCCGCCCAGGATTTCTAAGGGGTGGCACAATTCCCCAAAGTGCTAGGTGCCATTGATTGCAACCATTTGGCTCTACGTCCCCTCAGGGCATCTGAGCACATCTATAGAAACCGCAAGCACTGGCATTCCATCAACGTCCAGGTAGTATGTGATGCCAAGGGAATCATCACCTCAGTATATGCCAACTATCCAGGGTCCACCCACGACAGTTTCATTTACAGAATGTCAACCCTAAACCGAGACCTAGAAGCTGGGCGGCATGGCGATACATGGCTGCTTGGTGAGTATAAATGCCACTGCACATGCATGCATGTCAGATACTGAGTAATGTCACAACCCCACTAATGATACCCATCATCACCTCCCCAGGGGACAGTGGGACAGTGCCTACCCTCTGAGCACCCACATGATGACGCCAATTCGGAACCCCACCACGCCACCCCATGTAAGATACAACACAGCCCACATTGCAACCCGGGACATAGTGGAGCACACATTCGGAGTGCTCAAGTCAAGCTTTCGCTCCCTTGACCGTTCTGGCGGCAGCTGTTATACGCTCCCCCAGTAGTGTGCAGGATCATAGTGGCAGCATGTGTCACTGTGGAGGGGCCTGTGCATGTCGCTGTCCTTGACCCTGTGACTGCATCATCATGCACCAACAGGGAGGCCCCGTCCCAGGCCCGTCCGCAGGTAGGGGAGAGTGCCATATCACCTGCCTCTCCACTACCTGCGGGCGAGGGGTCCCGCGACCGTATGGGATCCGTCCTGGTGGGTGTCGCGTTGCGCACGCATGTCATTTGTGATGACGTGCATTCTTCCTGGGCGGAGAACGCACACCATCACGAAGAGCAGCGTCGTGACGTGGCACTGCTGGGAGGGGCCCTGGTCGGTGGGTTCCTACATGTGACACGCACTCTGGCGGACCTCTCTCTGTGGAGGCTATGCGCCGGTCATTCTCCACATCACATCGTCTTCCGGCCCAGATTCCACCAGGGCCCCCTGTGGACCTGGCCTGACCAACATAGCCAGCTTGGTGGAGATCCCATCCCTGCCACAGTCGGGAGTTGGCGGTCCAGCAGGGGTGGACACCACAACTGGAGACCAGCAGATGGAGGATGTGCAGGCACCATCGGACAGGGCACATGGACCACAGCAGCAGGAGCAGGCTGTAGGTGGGAGCCATGATGGCTCGGGGCCATCAACATCGGAGGGGCAGGCATCGGCCGGAGGGCAGGAGGACCCTGGACGGGAAATGTCTTCCGTGTGGCAGCGGTTGGGCCATGCGATAGATGCGGAGTGGCAGCGAGCGGAAGAGGCACGGCTCACGATGGTCAGGGCGGAGAACTCCATGTGTAGGGCCCTGAGGCGGCCGAGTGCCTCGAGGCCATTCGCAGGGACCTGGAGTTCCAGATGTCATCGTCCCTGCGAACCCTCAGAGCCATGGAAAAGGACCGCCTCCGGGACATCGAGCAGGAGTTCGATGATGCCCTGGCCCGGAACATCAACATGTGAGCCGTTGGACTTGCCCGCTGCCCTTGTAAATAGTTAGTTAGTGTTAGGTTTCCTTTGTTTTTTTCTTTATTTTGGACCGCTTGGACAGTGGACCACATTTTTGTATATAGTTTTTTTATTAGGTAGTAGTTTTTGGTAGGTTTCATTTCTTAAATTGGGCTCATGGACCCTGGATTCTTCTATTGTACATAGTTTTACATTGGATTCATCTTTTTTGATATTATTTTTGTGTTCACCATGGAGCAATGGTTTTCTTTTTGGATTTCTTTTGCTTATGTTTTCTTGATTTTCATGATTTATTGGACATGGACCATTTATTTTGTTATTCCCATTGTTGTGTGTTTAATTTGATTTACATTCATGTTATCTTTAATATATATTTTTTTATACTTCCATTTGTGGTATCATCTCATTGGTTTCATGCATGTCATGATATGAGTTTTGACATTCACTTGCACCCATTGCGTGTGTGTGACGGACATGTGTTCATTTACATACTTGCCATTGGGGTTGTATCATGTAATTTGCATTTCTATGTGGGTGGATGCAATACTTGGGTGGGTCTTTGGCATGTGGAGTCTGGCCATAAGGGCCAGGAATCTAGATTGTGATGACGTGTTGGCTGGGGGACATGTGTCGGGGCCTGCTGGCAGGTGCCCCGCACTGCTGGGGGGTGGGGGTGCAGAGGACATGTGTGGGGGCCTGTTGGCAGGTGCCCCTCAGTGCTGGGGGCTGGGGGTGCAAGGGGACATGAGTGGGACATGAGTGGGGGCCTGCTGGCAGGTGCCCTGCACTGCTGGGGGGCGGGGGTGCAAGGGGACATGAGTGGGGGCCTGCAGGCAGGTGCCCCTCAGTGCTGGGGGGTGGGTGTGCAAGGGGACATGAGTGGGGGCCTGCTGGCAGGTGCCCCGCACTGCTGGGGGGTGGGTGTGCAAGGGGACATGAGTGTGGGCCTGCTGGCAGGTGCCCCTCAGTGCTGGGGGGTGGGTGAGCAAGGGGACATGAGTGGGGGCCTGCTGGCAGGTGCCCCGCACTGCTGGGGGGTGGGTGTGCAAGGGGACATGAGTGGGGGCCTGCTGGCAGGTGCCCCATGACTGCTGGGGGCCGGGGGTTCAGGGGGACATGAGTGGGACATGAGTGGGGGCCTGCTGGCAGGTGCCCTGCACTGCTTGGGGGTGGGGGTACAGAGGGACATGAGTGGGACATGAGTGGGGGCCTGCTGGCAGGTGCCCTGCACTGCTGGGGGGTGGGGCTGCAAGGGGACATGAGTGGGGGCCTGCTGGCAGGTGCCCTGCACTGCTGGGGGGTGGGGCTGCAAGGGGACATGGGTGGGGGCCTGCTGGTAGGTGCCCCGCACTGCTGGGGGGTGGGTGTGCAAGGGGACATGAGTGGGGGCCTGCTGGCAGGTGCCCCATGACTGCTGGGGGGTGGAGGTGCAGGGGAACATGAGTGGGACATGAGTGGGGGCCTGCTGGCAGGTTCCCTGCACTGCTGGGGGGTGGGGGTGCAGGGGGACATGAGTGGGACATGAGTGGGGGCCTGCTGGCAGGTGCCCTGCACTGCTGGGGGGTGGGGCTGCAAGGGGACATGAGTGGGGGCCTGCTGGCAGGTGCCCTGCACTGCTGGGGGGTGGGGCTGCAAGGGGACATGAGTGGGGGCCTGCTGGCAGGTGCCCGGCACTGCTGGGGGGTGGGTGTGCAAGGGGACATGAGTGGGGGCCTGCTAGCAGGTGCCCTGAACTGCTGGGGGGTGGGGGTGCAAGGGGACATGAGTGGGGCATGAGTGGGGGGCCTGCTCGCAGGTGCCCTGCACTGCTTGGGGGGTGGGGGTGCAAGGGGACATGAGTGGGGGCCTGCTGGCAGGTGCCCTGCACTGTTTGAGGGTGGGGGTGCTGGGGGACATGAGTGGGGGCCTGCTGGCAGGTGCCCTGCACTGCTGTGGGGTGGGGGCGCAAGGGGGTAATGCGTTGGTGATCACTAGTGCAAGGTGACATGTGGCTTGGCTGGTGGGGCATGCCCATGGTGGATGGGCTGCCTGCAGGACATGACCAGGGGTGCAGGGTAGTCCCCTGTGGTGTGGTCTGCCTGCAGGGGCCGTGGAGGGTGTAGAGGGAACACCTGGGAGGACCCACACTGCCAATTCACGTGTAGGACTCCCCTGCACCCCCGAAATACACGTACCCCACTCGCACAGGGCCTATCGCATGTGAAACTTGCCCGCACCCCAGTAATACACGTACCCTGCTGAAATCGCATGTGGAACTTCTCGCGCACCCCTGTAATACACGTACCCTGCTGAAATCGCGTGTGAAACTTCCCCGCACCCCAGAAATACACGTAGCCTACTGAAATCACATGTGGAACTTCCTGCGCACCCCTGTAATACACGTAACCTGCTGTAATCGCGTGTGGAACTTCCCGCGCACCCCTGTAATACACGTACCCTGCTGAAATTGCGTGTTAAACTTCCCCGCACACCAGAAATACACGTACCCTGCTGAAATCGCGTGTGGAACTTCCCGCGCACCCCTGTAATACATGTACCCTGCTGGAATCGCGTGTTAAACTTCCCCGCAGCCCAGAAATACACGTACCCTGCTGAAATCGCGTGTGGGACTTCCCGCGCACCCCTGTAATACACGTACCCTGCTGAAATCGTGTGTAAAACTTCCTGGCACCCCAGAAATACACGTACCCTGCTGGAATTGCGTGTGGAACTTCCTGCGCACTCCTGTAATAAACGTACCCTGCTGTAATCGCGTGTTACTCTTCCCCGCACCCCATAAATACACGTACCCTGCTGAAATCTCGTGTGGAACTTCCAGCGCACCCCATGTAATACACGTACCCTGCTGAAATCGCGTGTTAAACTTTCCGGCACCCCAGAAATACATGTGCACTGCTGAAATCGCATGTGGAACTTCCCGCGCACCCCTGTAATAAACGTACCCGGCTGAAATCGCGTGTAGAACATCCCCGCACCCCAGAAATACACATACCCAGCTGAAATCGCGTGTGGAACTTCCTGCGCACCCCTGTAATACACGGACCTTGCTGTAATCGCGTGTTGAACTTCCCCGCACCCCAGAAATACACATACCGTGCTGAAATTGCGTGTGGAACTTCCCGAGCACCCCAGTAATACACGTTCCCCGCTCGGCGTTTGCTGTTTGCCAGCCCTGTATACTGGTCCAGGGTTAGCGCAGCCCTTTGCGCTGAATTGGGAATTTTGATGGCTTTTCCTTGCGCGAGAGCGTTCTTGGGGGCGTAACTGGCACTGCTGCAGGGTCGCTGCGCCACCCTGCACCATGGCTGGTTTTGGAGGCTAAAATTCATGAATACGCTGTGCGCGGATATCTATTTTAGCGCACGCGGCTGGCGCAGACATTCGCACGCGCACACTGTGCGCCAGCCGCATTCGCCACTTTTGTGCGAAATTCTATGAATTGCCCTGAATGTGTTTGTTTCTTTTTTCATGAAAAAAAGTGTGTGCTTGCTTATCTGGAAGTATTAGTAATTGTGTGGATGGGCGAGTTTGTGTGGGTTTCTGGTCCAAGTGTGTGTGGGAATTTTGTGTGATTGTATTAACAGGATTGTGTTGTGTTGGATTAGAGACTGTATTATTGGTTAGGTTCATGAGTTTTCTCTAGGTGTACGTGTGTGTAAATTCGTTTATGGCTGGATGTGTGTTTGTATAACAATGGTTTGGATCGATGGATGCATGTGTGTGTGTGTGTAATCACAGTGTGGATCGATAGGTGGGTGGGTGTGGTTTTGGCATTCTTGGGTCTAAAGTTATTAGCAATTCACTTTTCAGGATCCTTATGTATCTCGATACTCAACTTAACTATATGCTTGTACATGGTGAGATCAGCCGAGTTTACTTTGTATCTTGAGTACTTTTTAAAAAACTTTTATTTATTTAGCTTGGCAGCACGAGAACAGGTGAACAATATTCAAAGCAAGTACAACTCAGTAGCGATACAGGCAGCACAGGTACAGAGAACCATTATACAAGGTGAACACAAACAGAGTGGGTGCGGGGCTGGCAAAGCAGTAATTCAGGATGCTGTGAGGGAAGGGGGGGAGGAGCCGAAGACTCAGTATCTGAGGGAGTGTCCGTGGAGGCCATATAGGATCGAAACTTTGACCAAATGTCTCTGGGCCTCGAGCAGGTTGGTTGTTGCACAGCCCAGGATTCTTCAGTATCCGAGGCCCATTTAGCCGCCCTGAGCCACTTCACATGGGTGGGTGGTGTAGGACGGAGCCAGCAGAGTAAAATGCAGCGTACTGCGAGTAGCATGTAGATGCCGGCCAGTCTGTTGGAGTCCCGGCGAAGCTCAGGGAAGTCATGGAATAAACCTCTCAGTGGGGATTTGCTGATGGGGTGTTCAAGAATAGTCGACATGGTAGAACATACAGCACTCCAAAACTGGGCAAGACGGGGGCAGGACCAAATCATGTGAGTATAGACAGCATTATCACAGCCACACCTGGGACATCTTGGGGAATGGTCATTCGATATACGGTGTAGCTTGTTCGGGGCATAGTGATATCTGTGGAGCACCTTAAACTCAATTAGCTTGAAACGGGAATTGAAGGAAACCCCGTGGATGCGTGCACACATAAGGGCCCATCTTTCATCGGTCACCTCCACCCCTAGGTCGTCCTCCCATGCGTGTCTCAATTTGGTAAATGCAGGGGCTGATCTGGATTGGACCAGGGAGTAGAGCCTGGATACCTTGCCCCTCAAGGGAGTGGGGGCGGCCAGTTCTGCAATTATAGGATCATCTATTGGTATTGCTGGGAAGGTAGGGTATTTGCGTTAAAGCATTTTTCGGAGGGATGAGCATTGTAGCCATGCGGATGGTTTCCGTCTCAGGAATGATGGGAGGTCAAGCCATTCTACAAAGCTACCCTGCTCAAAGACTGTATCTTGAGTACTTGACAGTAGCACATCAATGCATCTTAAAAAGGCTAGTCCACTAGACATTCTCTAAAAACTCATTTAAATTCAATCAGAGTTGCGTACTTATTACCACATCGAAGAGGAGAAACTGACCGTAGCATTGCAATTATATAATTGACAAGGATTATAAAGGGCCGCTGCATGAAGCACAGCAGGGATCGAATTTTGTAGGAGAACTTTTTTTAGTTTTTATTGTGTCATAGTTCATTAGCTGAACTTTTCACAAATTATTAATGCACTTTGTAACAATAAGAATTTGTAGAAAAGAAGAAAATCAGCTCACGCAATGTACGTTAATCATCATTAAAAAGATTAAAAGTTGATTACAAAGGAGGGTGTGGCTAGCATGCAAGCAGTAAGGATGTGAGTCCTTGTGAGCTCCTGTGGCCGCCTAAGTTATCCTGAAGGAATATCCTGTTGGCAGACCGAAATCCATAAAAAATATACCCATGGAAGGGTGAAGGTATGTGGTATAATCGTGGAAAGTTGGAGCTACAGGTGCCAATTCCTGCCGCAGCTACGCCGACTTGTTTGCCGAACCTGTCTGGCGCGAAACGTCTCACCAACATGGCCTGTACAGATTCCCTCTGCCGAAGCGAGGGGCTGCTGACGGTGAGACACTGATAGAGCCCGGGGCTGCTGCCCTACACCAGGCATCCATAGCGGAGGTGGCAGGGATGGCGAGGTGGCGGAACGGCCTTGATAAGAGACCTACTGACAGATCCCTGGATCTGAGTGGGCGCCGCTTGCCGGAACGGTGCTGCCGTGTGCGGAGACAGGGGACCCACAGGCACCACCAGAGACAGCGCCACGACCGTGGACGCCGGCAGACACAGCTGCAGATGGAATCGAGCTGCGGCGAAGTAGACGGTGCAAAATAGAAGGCTCTGCACTGCTGTGGAGTGCAGGAGAGAAGGAGCACTCCCACACAGCTCAAACCACTGAACATCCATATATCCTGCACCGCAGATGGGAAGCACCCCTTGGCGCCTCTCCTGATTCCTGACCCTGAGCTCTCACTGAGGAACCCATCCTGCGGAGGGGCTGGCGACCTGCTGTGCTGCACTGGGATCCACGGGGAGGTGAATAATAGGGAGCAGCTGCTGGCCTGAGCGAACCTTGGCCCGCAGCCCCCCGCACACACACCCGGCGAGTGCATAGAACACACACACAGGATCAAGAGTGCTGAAGTGAGCAGCGCGGTATTAGGGAGGCCCACTGGCCAAGCCTCCAGGATAACCAGGGACTGCGCCCAGATTGAATAAGTCATATCCCCGAGCTAAACAGGGCGTCAGCATCAACCTGCCTGAGCACAAACCCCCAGGATCGAAGGACACTATACAAACGCCCCTATCCGGAGAGTGGACCACCTAGCCCGGTGATGTTTGCACACCATAAAGGAAGGTGCAGTGATACCTCTATCAGTGGGACGACTGGCTCCCCTAACACTCCAACCACAACAGTGCAAGGCAGTGAGACAAAGGTTAGTCTACACCTGTGGGGCTGGGCTTCTTCATAACAATAACTGCAGGCGCACCTTTGATGAGACAGAGCCTCTCCCCGCCTGAGATCCCTGAGGGGATAAAATGGAACTAAAAGCGCACAAGGGCCCGCTCTGCCATGGAAGCGCCCTGGAAGCGACCCTGAGGCGACTTAAGACGTCTACAAGCACACTAGGGAAGCACTCTGGGCCCAATTACCCCTACCTCTGAAAATGGCCCACAAGAAAGCTTGAATACCGGCGAACATCTATATTTGACCACGCTTTGGCTGCAGCCAGCCAGGGGGTGGGAGGTTCACTGGTGCACATAGGGGGGTTCAGAATGCCCTGGGGCGTCACCAACTGGCTGTCTTTGCATTGACTGGGGGAGAGGACGAGTGACCCGCCACGCTACTGTCGTCATCCACACAGATCTCCTGTGGCAGAAGCTGCACCACATTCCAGTAGCCGGAGTGGCATTCTTTTCTAAGACCTTCAACCCCCTCCCCATCTCCTGCACTGTCTCGGTGCCAACTGCACACAAGATCTTTGACTCCAGACTCCTTGGGATAGGAACCACCTCCTGTTGCACTGCCGCACTGGGCTCACCTGTAACGACACCACTACATGCACTTTGATTCCAAGAACGAAATCAAGGGCACTCCAGATTGTTTGCATATTGGGAAACACCGGACTGTAGCATGGGCAAGGATAAGACCAAAAAAGCGTCCACACAGAACACCATGGACCAATACGCAACTAACACCTCCACTGCAGAGGTGGATGCAGAGCTACAGACGGCCTCCTCTTCTTCAGTTGAACCTTTAACGCTGAAAGACGTGCTGGCCGTCATTTCCAATTCTCGCTCCTCGAGAGGAGAGAAAGATGGACAGCATCACTGCTGAAGTATCCTTTCTCCGTCATGACCTCCAGAAATTATCCTCCCAAACTGGAGAAGTGGAACACTGCGTATAACAGCACAATCCCGATGCAATCACCCACCATATACAATTCACATACCCATCTCACACAGCCGTTATGACCCAAGTGCTATGATATGATATGATATGGCATTTATAATGTGCCTATACACAAATGTTTTAAGCCGTGACGATGCAAGGGAGGGGGAAACAGAGGGAAGACAGACAATGATCCTACTAGGCCAGGTGTCATTCAGATCGCGCAGGTGCATGGGAAGGGGAAGGAGGAGAAGTGCAGGGTAGAAGGGGGAGAGGACAGTGCAGTACATGGGAAAAATTATAAATAACAATAAGTAAAGTACGGCCAGCAGGTGGCAAGTGCAAGGGTAAGTGCAGACATCAGGTGTCAGGTGATGGTAGTGGGATTGTAGGGACACAGAAAAACAGTCCCCAAGTGCAAGGGTTGCCAGGAAGGCAGTGCAGGAGTGCAACTGGTGGGGGAGGGGACCTGGGCCCGGGATCAGAGGGTGGCCAGGTAACCTGTGCAGTTCCAGAGTCAGCCAGGAAGTCAGCAGGGGAGAGGAGGTGTCACGACCCTCGCCCAAAACCCCCTCTGGCAAACCCATTGGCCAGGTGGAGTCAGGACTCGGGCCTCTAGAGCCTGGCATCCTCTTCAAAAGCCCTCATGGAGCCAGTCCTGGTGCCTATGGTGCCAGGCTCATACACCATGAAAAACAATGTGCCTGGGAACTACTTTATTGTATTGTCAGCCAACATGGAGGCATCCACATAGCTTGGTTCCTAAGAACCAAGCTATGCGGTCTAGTGTTTTGGGTGTGGCAGCCTAGGGACTACTTTACCTGGACTATTTTGTTGGGGCTATTTAAACCACACCCGAGCAAGACAACACGCTTCGCGTTACTTTGCACCTTGCAACGTG
This sequence comes from Ambystoma mexicanum, assembly GCF_040938575.1. Classification (NCBI taxonomy): domain Eukaryota; kingdom Metazoa; phylum Chordata; class Amphibia; order Caudata; family Ambystomatidae; genus Ambystoma; species Ambystoma mexicanum. Next base: position 843,626,917 of record NC_090941.1, on the reverse strand, counting down.
ACGCTCACCGTGTCCGGCTATTCCCTCGAACCTCGGAGAAGCAGAACCTGCAAGGAGACAAAAGGAACATCATTAGCAGCAGCATCTTACCTGCAGTCTTCATCTTTAAACACTCGCAGCTACTGAGAACAGCTTCCTCGAATCTGCATGCCTCCCAGACAGAACGACCTGAAAGAGGAAGATAGAGGCAACAAGAAAGCAGTAGAGACATTTAGAAATTACAAACTGCTCAAAAGACTTACCTGGTTGGTTGCCTCCCGCCTGGCACCACACCAGACATTCCACTTGTGCTGAAGAACACTGCGATCTACAAGGGAGGAAAACACAGGTTAGCAAAGGCAAGACTTCGCAGCGCTGCGTATAGCGCTTACTTACCGCATCATAGCGCTCTTAATGCGCCATCATTTACCAGCGGGGCTCAGCCAAGCCAGTTCGCCGCGCTGAAGCTCCGCATACCTAAGGGAGAAAAAAAGAGACATTTTAAACAAAGAAAGGCATGCAGGATAGCAACAAAACTAAAGAACAGCAATAAGACCTACCTGAGGGCCGGCGTCAGTGAAGTAACTGGACCGCACTCGCCCATGAAAGACAACGCGCCCCTGAAAAGAAGGCAGGACGGAGAGCACGCCTAATTCTAGCACAAGATGAGGAGAGGGCACCAGAGGGACTGAAATCATATGGGGGTGGCGGGAGGATACTTACCCCAGTCGGTCAGTCTTGAACACAGTCCTCCTGTATTTTCAGGCAGAACCTTCCCCGCAGACCACATCAGGGCAAAGCTGAGAAGCATACCAGCGAGTAACCCGGCTGGGTGGCGTCCCTGTGGCTACCAGGTGAGCGTAACAGGAGGAGATAAAGCAGAAGCAAAGTGAAAGGTTTTGAGGTGCTTCCGGAACCGAAGGTGATTCTCCTCAAGTTTAAGGGAGGCAGGGAGGCCCCAGCCGAAGAAAGAGATCTATCACCAACTCGTTGCTTGGAGAAGCGACTGACGCTGAGGGAGTTGGAGGCAGATGAGCAAGAGCTTGAGAAGGAAGGTATTTGGGAAGAGAGAGTTGAAGGTCTTGAGGCCCCAGGCTCCAGAAGGCCTTGTGGACGATGCAGAGGGTTTTGAACTTAATCCTCGCAACCACTGGGAGCCAGTGCAGAGATTTCAGTCCTGGAGAGATACGATCCCTGGGCTTGAGGCCAAGGACAAGTCTCGCAGTCCTGTTCTGGATGAGTTGCAGAGGGCGGAGAGTAGAAGCAGGCAGATTTACAAAGAGGCTGTTGCAATAGTCCAGCCTAGAGAGAACCTGAGCTCTGGAGACAGTGAGATTCTGGGGGAAGGAGAGGAAAGGAACAATACCTCTGAGGAGGTGCAGCTGGTAGTGTGACTTCTTAGAGATGTCAGAGATGTGAGGAGAGAAGGAGAGTGTGGAGTCGAAGATGACCCAGAGGTTTTTAGCCTTGCAGGTGGGAGCAGGAAGAGAGCCAAGAGAGGCCGGCCAGAGAGCTATAGGAAAGGAGGGAGCGGGTGTGCCGATGAGGAGAATCTCAGTCTTACTGGCATTAAGGCAGAGGTCATTGGCGGCACACCACTCCTGGATAGCAGACAGCCAGAGATGAGAGAAGTAGAGGAGGAGGCCGAGGGTAGCCTGAAAATGAGCTGGGTGTCATCCGCATAACACTGAAAGTTGGGGCAGAGAGCGGCGATGCGGTGGGCAAGAAGTGCCAGGTATTGGTTGAAAAGCCAGGGAGAGAGGTTAGACCCCTGGGGGACACCACAGGTAGAGAAAAAAATAGCAGAGAGGAAGGACCCAAGTTGGACCTGGGAGGGTCGGTCGGAGAGGAAAGACGTCAGCCACGCCAGACTAGTGATACCTAGGTTATCACAGAGATGGGTGAGCAGGATGGCATGGTTGACAGTGTCAAAGGCAGAAGAGAGACCAAGCAGGATGAGGACGCAAGGGGTGTTGGAGTCAAGGTTGGAGAGCAGGTCTTCACGGATGTTCAGGAGAGCAGTTTCCATGCTTCTGGCAGCTCTGAAGCCAGACTGATGGTCATGAAGACAACTAACAGATTCAGTGTGGAGATTAAGCTGTGAGATGGCTAGTTTCTCCAGGAGCTTGCCCAGGAAGGGAGTGTTGGAGATTGGGTGATAGTTAGCCGGGCAGGAGGGGTCGGCGGAGGGTTTCTTAAGAAGGGGGTACACAAGGGATTGCTTCAGGGGGGATGGGAAGACTCCAGTGGTGAAGGAGTGATTGCAGAAATCAGCCAGGGCATTAGCCAGGGAGTCGATGTGGTCCTTGATAGTTTTGGAGGAAGAGGGATGAACCTGTTTTGACGAGACTTTCATAGATCGGACTTGTCTAGAAAACCTTGTCTGCAGAGAACAGGGGAAAGACAGAGAAGGAGGGAGGAGAGGTGGCCGCAGAAGGGCCAGAGGAAGAGCAGGGGTAGAGGGAGGGAGGGGATAGGTGGAGAGTTAGGACAAGATGTCCTGAGTTTTAGAGATGAAGTGGGAAGCCAGAGCCGTGCAGAGGGCCTGGGAATGGACAGGAGAGGTAGAGACTGCGGCAGGATTGGCCAGTTCCTATGCACCACCCATGGCAGACACACAGGCTCCGATGGCAACCACTGATCGTTGTAAGTCCCTCAAGCTCCTCACCTGGAATGTGAACGGTATGGGCTCTGGAATCAAACAACGTCTCATCACCCAATTCCTCAACAGGCACTCCCCTGATATGGCCCTTTTTACAGAGACACATTCAGCAGGCTCCACCTGCAACTTTTTTTTCAAGATGAACTATCGCTTGGCATTCCATGCAGGATAAACAATGGGGTCCAGGGGAGTCTTAGTTCTCATACACATGCGCCTTCTGTTTACACTGCTCACGGTGGAGCAGGACCCCAGGGGTCAGTTTGTGGTACTGCAGGGCACAATCTAGGGAGAAACACTAGCCATTCTAGCAATATACTCCCTGCCGGGACTCAGGACAGACTCCTAGATGAGATAACTACCCTGGTAGCGAAACATCAGCCAGACATGTGGATCCTGGGGTGGGTCTTTAATGATGTAATGTGCAACACCTTAGACCGCACTCATATCCGTAGCCGTAATCCGAACACCTCCACAAAACTAGCCACACTCATATCTGCACTTGGCTTCTGCAATGTATGGACAGAACTTCACCCCACAGACAGAGGCTACTCTTTGCACTTGGGTGCCCATGCCTCCCTGTCCAGATTGGACTACTTTTTTCTTCCAACCTCAGAAACATACAGGGTAACCACCGCAGAATTACTCCCCCGAAGTATCTCGGATCACTCACCTATGGTGATAGAGATGCACGTTGATAGACCTGCGCCCCCCAGGACGTGGAGACTAAATAATTATTATCTGGGCTTCTCTGAACTCGGACGAGTACTTTAAAATAAACTCCACCACAGTAGATAGTCCTTTCATATTGTGGGAGGCCTACAAGGCAGTTCAGAGAGGGTAAATAATCTCCTGGATGGCACACAAAAGAAAAGAACAGCACAGGAAAGTGACGGAGGCGGAGAGGGAAGTAGGAGAATGGGAAGCAAAATATATCCTAGATACTATCCCTGAAATACACTGCTCCCTCTTAAAAGCTAGGGAAGGCCTCCGCAACACGGCGTTAGACAATGCCAAACACGTTCACAGGGAATCGAGGGCTCGGGTCTATGAATGCAGAGATAAAGCGGGCAAGTTGTTGGCCTGGCTGGAGAGAAGGGAAGGACACCGACATGTTAGGAAGGTTATAGATGGACAAAATATGCGGGCCCAATCGGACCCTGACATAGCGGAGGCTTTTGCTAACTTCTATGCCACTCTCTATCAGGCTCTGACATCCCCAATGGATCCTTCCTTTTTAGATAAAATTGCGCTTCCACAACTGTCGGAGCAACAGAAAGCACAGCTAAACCGTGACCTGGCTAAAGCCAAAATTGCAGAAGCCGTCGCCCAGTTAAACTCCCGGAAAACACCGGGTCCCATCGGGTTCCCGGTCGAGACTTGGAAGAAACTGGGCAGCGATAAAATGGCGACTCGCCTCCACAAAATGTTCCTTAAAGCAACGGAACAGGGCACCCTCCTGTCTGATCTACGTAAGACACTGGATCCTCCTCCCCCTAACACTAATGGACAGGGCGGTACTCTTCAAGATGATGGCACTACCACATTTTCTATATGTGCTGCAAAATGCCCCACTCAAGATTCCCGATTTCGAATTTAACCGGGTGGAGGGCCTCCTTAGGAAACTTATACTGGGAGGTGGGCAACCCCGTATCGCTTTAGCTACATTACAAATGTCAGTCTGGGAGGGAGGTATAGGGGTCTGTAGGATATTTTGTATAGATTTGGGGTCTGGCGGTATTTTCTCACCGCCAAAAGAAAAGTGGTAATTTGGTAATAACTTGTCCTTGCATCTAAATTGGGTTTGGCCTTACCTCCTTCCAGTGACCATGTTTTGTTACATTATATTGGATAATCTAGTAATATACACTATTGGTGGTAATTTCTGGTGGTAAATCACTTAGTGGTAAATTACTTAGTTGTGAATTACTTAGTGGTGAGCATAACTTTCCTGTTTTATTTATGGCCCCATCATACACAAAACCTTCCTTATTCTTATAATATTTAATATAGAGCATCACCAATAACCTGTGGTGTTATCATTGATTTATCTACATCAGTGAACTATGCTTCCATAGGCCTCATTGCTGATTCATTACTGGTTCATGGAACCCCAGTAATCTATATATTATATTATATTCCCCCAGACACCATGCACAGGGGAACACACGCATACATCGATTTATCACTGTTAATTCTATCTATTATTCCATCTGCATGAACAAATGGGTGACTATCTTACCAATTGCAAACAATTACAATGTCACGATACAATTCTTACCATTTGCATTTCATCTCTACCTGCTGTAACAAAATGAGAAGAGAAAAACAAAACAACTGATACAATGCAAACAAATCTTTTTTTTTAAACTAGGATTCAACACATGACAAATAAAAATGCAAGGGATTTTCTTTTGCTTTGCTATCCTAACTGCCTAGTATTTTTAGAACACATTTGCCAAACAATCGCATAAAAATAACCTCACTTTGAACTGGGCTGCTTACCAAAAGATCTGTGGTTTCCTCCCCCAGGTGACCTCCTTCAGAAGAGCGGCCCAGTCGACATGGGTTGCCTTCGTAATCTCAGTGTCTGAAGTGTGTGTGACGAAAACATAGGGTTCTCAAGCCAGTGCTAAGACACCAAGATCATCCGTCTCTTGAGCTCAGCAAAAGCGAACTGCCACTCCCTCTGTCATTCTTTTCCCAGCAAACCTCTGCACCTTCCCCTTTTCCTACGTGGGGCTACTGCAGATACTTTGCACTAATCAAATTAAAAATGCCGCATCACCCTTCCTTCCACACAATAGCCCATTTGTACAGTAAGAAACTGTAACTAAAATCATTTCCTGGCATGCAGATTCTGCTTGCTGCAAACACAGTGAACAGAAAGAAGAAAAAAAAATATCCTAGTGCACGTTTGAAAACGAATTTCTGAACACGTACTTCCACCTCATTTTTCACATAGAGATTACATTATAATGTTAATGAGTTAGCACTAGTGACTAGTACTTGTTAATTAAGTCAGTTAGTTAGATAAATAATGTAGTCGCCTGTGTATGAGGCATTTCAAGGAAGAGAAAAGAAAGAAAAAAAATTCTGGTGCACTTTTAAACCTGCAGCCTGTCTCCATCTGCATACTCATAAATTATGCTAGCAGCATAGGACTGGCTATATGTGTATGCCACATTATTGCTGTGAATAGAATGCTATCACATTCAGTGAGGCGCTATACTTCAAAGCACTATAAATTATACTACATTATCCCTCCTCTTCTGACAATTTGGCAGTGGTTCAAGCCACAATTGGAGGAACCCAACTTGTGCTCCTCTTTTTCTTTCCATGAACAGAAACTCAAAAATATGAATGTTCAAATTTTTCACAATAAATTATTGTTTAACCACCATAAAATCAAGATTCATCTCCAAGGAGTCCATTAGTTCTCATAAAAGATTGTACATATTTTTCTCAACTGAAGTGTCCATAGTCCAATGTTTTTTTATCAATACTTGAAGTCAATCATAAAATAACGAAATAAAATAAATAATTAAAACAAATAATTAATATAACAAATTAAAATAATTAAATAAAATAATAAAGATGTTGAACTCCATACTTCCAGGATACATCCAAATTAATGCACCCACAACTCTGCCGATTCAGTCAAATATTGTTTCTATAGTTATGTCCCCCTCTGATACGTCCCGACCAGCAACATCACATCATCTGCTTCATCTGGTGAATTCTTTCATCCTGGCACTCTTGGATGTTTTTCCACAGGAGTCATCTCTTTTGGCATCCCGGTAACTTTGTCTTCACCTCCACCCGGAGTCAGACATCACTTGATCTTCATCCTGTGGACTCCAGGACTCCATCATCTCCCGTGTCCTCCGGTCCTGTGACCTCCAACCTCAAAAGACAGTTTAGTGATTCTAAATAAAATAGAAAAGAAACAGATTAAGTACATGGCCTTTTACCAAAAATAAAATGCATTTCGCCCTTTCTCTTTCGCTTTCTGAAATTAAGCACATGTTAGAGAGAAAACAAACATACATAAAGCATCATTGATCATTTAACATATTTCCACCTTGTAAAAATAATTTCATTAGTTTCAGCCCCCGTTTAATGATCATCACATATATTCTTTTTATTCACATCTATTCCATTACAACAATCACTTCTATTTTTATTTCTCTGTTATTGGGCCCTATAAATAGACTCATGTGTTTTCTTTCATGTATTTAAGGGACCTGATCTGTTTCTGCACGCTCAAGCCTCCTCACCTCATATTTGGGAGGCCAGGGCTTAATTTGGTTAACATGAACAAATTGCTCTGTTACCGTTTCACCTTGAGTTCTCAAAATGTTATAAACCACTGGAGATACCTTATCTATATTTGAAATGGCCCCTGCCAGGCAGCCAGAAATTTTGAATTTTTCTGTTTACCCTTTCCAAAATGAAATTTTTTGCACCTGATCCCCCACACAATGCTCTTTCACCGATGTCTTTTTATCATAATATGACTTTGCACTGTCAGCAGCCCTTTCCAAATTCCGCTGCACAAAAGCAAATGCATGTTGTAAATGCTTCCTCAGTTCTTCCATATATTCATGAACTGTAGATGCGCTTGCAAGTGTCTGCTCATGTGTCCTGTATAGCAGGTGTTGCGGCAACACCATTTTCCTACCTGTCACTACTTCATGAGGGCTGAAGCCTGTGGCTTTGGCAGGAGTTGATCTGATTGCCATCAAAACCAGAGGTAAACGTAAATCCCAACTGGAACCTGCCTCTGCTGCAAACTTCTTTAAAATTATCCACAACAGACCTATTACAGCGTTCAATTGCCCCACAAGAGGCGGGTCTATATGCAACATGTAGTTTTCTTTTCACTCCCAGTATTTGCCACACCTTACTCATTAGAGCGCTTGAGAAATGACTTCCTCTGTCTGATTCTATTCTTTGTGGTAACCCAAATCTTGAAAATATATGATTTACCAGTAATGTAGCTGCTGTTTGCGCACTACAATCTGGTGCAGGAATACACTCTATCCATTTTGACATTAAACATGGAAGAGTAAAGCCTCTTTTCATTAATGGGGCTCTATGCATTGGTGAAGCAGGTTTAAATTGGGCACATACTAGACATCCCCTAGTATATAATTCCACATCTTGGGACATATGTGGCCAGTAAGCATAATCTTTCAGTATCTCTAATGTCTTCTGTGAACCTCTGTGTCCTGCAGTTATTGCATCATGTATGTGGTGTAGCATTAGCCCTCTGAATGAAAGGGGCACCACCCACTGTATTTGTCCTGTTATGGACTCCCTAATCATGAGTCCATCCTGTAGACTAATTCGCTTTTTATTCTTTAATAGCACCCTCAACTCTTCTTTTCCCACACAATCATTTTCTGTTAAAGGATTTTGTTCAGGGTCTATCAAATGATTATAATAGATTCCCAGAATTGTATCATCCGTTTGTGCCTCTTGATCTGGTGTATCATAACTCCATTGTACTACTGGTTGATCCACCTCTTTTGGAGCTTTAGAGAGTGTAACTGCATCAATTTGTATTTCACCAAGTAAATGTTCAATAGGTAGCAACTCTCCCATCACAGCCCCAATTTTAGCTAAATGATCTGCCTCATCATTTCCCTCCTTATCCTCTCCTGGAGTTTTTAAATGTCCACAAATGTTTCTCCAGTATATTGTCAAATCATTCTCTGACACCAATTTGTCTATGGCCTGTATCATTTTTCCATGTTTAAGGGGCTTTTTGTTGTATGTAATCATGCCTCTTACCTTCCAGCCAGGCAAATATTCCACAAAGCTATTTCGTGCATAATCAGAATCAGTCACCAGGACAATTTCACTGAATTTATTATCAACTGCAGTAGTAATTGCTTTATAAATGGCTGCCAATTCCACTACTTGACTGCTCCTAGCCCCAATTCTCATCCCTATACTGGGAATGCCTTCACATTTTAACCAGACATTTCCTATTCCTGACAGCAATTGTTTATTACTGTCATTTTCAATGTGAAAAGCACAACCATCAACATATACAGTTGGCAAATCCTTGCATGTCTTTTCATCAAAAGCTTTGTGCAGTGATTGCCCAAACTCCTGTAAACTAGATTCCACTTCTTCTTCGTTTGATACATGTCCAGCTGCACAGTCATGTAGATCTGCCAAACCTTGAGCGACTGGGCTCTTTTTATTTTGGCCATACCTCACTTCTACAGGAAAACCTTGCAATGCCAGTGTCCATGAAGTAATTCTGGACTGTGCTATGTTGCCTGACCTAATTATTTTACTCTCTAAAAACTGCCAAGGTTAATGATTTGTCTCAATAATTACCTTTTCTCCCTGAACAATGGGGCGGAGATGCTGTAGCGCCCACACAGTGGTCAAAAGGGCCTTTTCACATTCACTGAATTTAATTTCAACTTGGGAAAATGCCTTACTTGCATAAGCAATGGTTTTGTGATTCAAATCATGTTTTTGTGATAACACTGCTGACATACAATGTTCAGAGAAACCTATTTCTATAAAGAAATCCCTATCCTTTATGGGGTATGCTAAACATGGTGCCTTTATAAGACATTCCTTTAATTTAGCCACTGCTTCAGACTGCTCTTTTTCCCATTTCCAGGGTGTATTCAGCTTTAGTAGTTTAGTCAATGGTTGAGTAATTTCAGCATCATTTTCCATAAACTTTCTGTTATAGCCCGTCATTCCTAATAAACTTTTTAATCCCTTCACACTTTTAGGATCTTTGAGCTTTTGTATGGCCTCTACCTTCTTCTTTTTGGGTTTAGTCCATGTTCAGTCACTTCATGGCTTAGAAAATTCACTTTTGTAAAGATACTTTGGCACCTGCCTTTTGCAATTGGCCAAGCACATGTCTTAGTTCATCAAAAAGGATTTTCAAGCTTTCATTTTTTTATCAGGACATCATCCACGTAAACTATGGTTCCTCTTTCCGCTTCATCAGGCATAGCCTTTCTCAAAAATATTCCAAATTCACTCCCACTATTGACGTACCCGAATGGAACTCTAACCCTTGCGTATTGGGTCTTATCAAATGAGAATGAAAATAAATTCTGAATCTCCTCTGCCAATGGCACACACCAATATCCAGATGTGAGATCTAATGTAGTAAACACTTTTGAGCCATGCACCTGAGCCAGGCCTTGGTCAATGAATGGCAGTGGCCATCAGGACACTGGCACTCTTTTATTTAATTCTCTCAAATCTGCACATAGACGCCATTGACCATTTGGCTTTAACACACCTAAAATAGGTGTGTTGTTTGTGCTATGAATAGGCCTGATAATTCCCTGAGACTCCAAATTTTTTATTATCTCTGCCAATGACTCTAAACATGCCAGTGGTAATCTATACTGGCGCACAAATACTGGGCTTCTACTATACCCTTCCGGTAGTGTGGCAACATGTAAATTAGTTATGCCGTAATCATAAGCATCTTTAGCAAAGACATCTTTAAACTCCATAAATATTTTTCTCAATTAATTTTTATCTTCATCGCTATTGCATGCATCTGCTGATAAAATCTGCTCCTCTACCATTTTTGAAAATTCTGGGAAATCTTCCAATGGAGGAATCTCTGTGCTTTCTTCTAACTGTGTGTCTTTGTCTCTCTGTAAAGCTGCCACTTTAAAATATTTTGGCATATCAGCTTCCACTTCAATGTGCTGATTTTCTGATTCCTTTTCATTTAAGTCAAATACTATATAATCCTTTTGATGACAGTACACTGTCTCATTTGAATCATAAGGGTACACAGATTGAATTTTAAAGATTCCTTTGGGCTGAGAATCCAGGTATTCTGGCAACACACCCCTGGCATCCACATACCTTTCAGGGATATTTCCCATCACCATGTTATTTAGATCTGCTGTATAATGTGATTTTTGTATGGCCATTCCTAATGAAGAATTTTCCTCTAGATGAATATCTTGACACCCTTTATTATTCACCAACATTTTTACAGACCCTTCACCAACATCTATCAATGGAATGTATTCATAATCCAGGCCTTTCTGTTTTATGGATTAATTCAGGCACACAAATGCATCAGAATCTTTCATCTGCTGTCCATTTTTGCATTTCAGTGTTATTGCAAACTGCTTTAACTGCATGTCTTTTTGGCATACACCCAACTCTGTTCTTAACATTTCCTCTTTTTTACTTGCCCCATCTAGATCAGCTTTTAACCTGTTAATCAGCTTAGTATCATTTTCTTGCATTCGCAGGAACCTACTCAAGATAAACCATGTCTTGGCGCATAGCTGTATCAGACAATCGTTCTCTGCATGTTTATCAGCTGCATTTAATAATCTCAGAAGGCAGATCTGAATTATGCTGCCTTCTGCAAAAACGCTGTCTAGTGGTTCTTTCTGTACTTCACCATAAATGCGGTCATGACATTCTGGCGCATTATTTGAAGACCATGTCCTATGTGCATATAACTTTGCCTCTAGATATTGCACTGGTTCTGAGAATGTGGCTTCTATTTGAGACATTCTGAAATTCACTTTTAGTGTCACACTGCTATTATGAAATGGGTTCCCTCTAATGCACGGATGGTAGTGTGAGACACACTTGCCACGCCAAGTAGGTGCTCTATGATCACTTTCCAGGCCTGCAACGCACCATATATGTAGGATATTTTGTATAGATTTGGGGTCTGGCAGCATTTTCTTACCACCTAAAGAAAAGTGGTAATTTGGACATAACTTGTCCTTGCATCTAGATTGGGTTTGGCCTTACCTCCTTCCGGTGAACATGTTTTGTTACATTATATTGGATAATCTATTAATATACACTATTGGTGGTAATGTCTGGTGGTAAATTACTTAGTGGTAAATTACTTAGTGGTGAATTACTTAGTGGTGAGCATAACTTTCCTGTTTTATTTATGGCCCCATCATACACAAAACCTTCCTTATTCTTATAATATTCTTGTGATCTATAGAGAGCCTTGGACCTACATTCAGAGACACCACGATTTCACATAGAGCATCACCAATAACCCGTGGTGTTATCACTGATTTACCTACATCAGTGAACTATGCTTCCATAGGCCTCATTACTGATTCATTACTGGTTCATGGAACCCCAGTAATCTATATATTATATTATATTCCCCCAGACACCATGCACAGGAGAACACACGCATACATCGATTTATCACTGTTTATTCTATCTATTATTCCATCTGCATGAACAAATGGGTTACTATATTACCAAAGAACATGAATCTTCCCCACATCCGCTTCGGCAAACCCAAAACAATTAAAACTCAGAGGCATATATATATATACATATATATATATATATATATATATATATATTTCTTATATTGCAAACAATTACAAGGTCACAATACAATTCTTACCATTTGCATTTCATCTCTACCTGTAACAAAATGAGAAGAGAAAAACAAAACCACAGATACAATGCAAACAAATATTTTTTTTTTTTTAAACTAGGATTCAACACATGACAAATAAAAATGCAATGCAAGGGATTTTCTTTTGCTTTGCTATCCTAACTGCCTAGTATTTTTAGAACACATTCGCCAAACAATCGCATAAAAATAACCTCACTTCGAACTGGGCTGCTTACCAAAAGATCTGTGGTTTCCTCCCCCAGGTGACCTCCTTCAGAAGAGCGGCCCAGTCGACATGGGTTGCCTTCGTAATCCCAGTGTCTGAAGTGTGTGTGGCGAAAACGTAGGGTTCTCAAGCCAGTGCTAAGACACCAAGATCATCCGTCTCTCGAGCTCAGCAAAAGCAAACTGCCGCTCCCTCTGTCATTCTTTTCCCAGCAAACCTCTGCACCTTCCCCTTTTCCTACGTGGGGCCACTGCAGATACTTTGCACCAATCAAATTAAAAAAGCTGCATCACCCTTCCTTCCACACAATAGCCCATTTTTACAGTAAGAAACTAACTAAAATCATTTCCTGGCATGCAGATTCTGCTTGCTGCAAACACAGTGAACAGAAAGAAGAAAAAAAATATATCCTAGTGCACGTTTGAAAAAGAATTTCAGAACATGTACTTCCACCTCATTTTTCACATAGAGATTACTTTATAATGTTAATGAGTTAGCACTAGTGATTAGTACTTGTTAATTAAGTCAGCTAGTTAGATAAATAATGTAGTCTCCTGTGTATGAGGCATTTCAAGGAAGATAAAAGAAAGAAAAAAAATCTGGTGCACTTTTAAATCTGCAACCTGTCTCCATCTGCATACTCATACGTTATGCTAGCAACATAGGACTGGCTATATGTGTATGCCACATTATTGCTGTCAATAGAATGCTATCACATTTAGTGAGGCACTATACTTCAAAGCACCATAAATTATACTACAGGTCCCACACCTCCAATCCTACTATTGGGCAAGCCAAATGGCAGTGGTCAGTGATCTACTCCATGGAGATCGTGAACTACCACACATCAGGGCTGAATTAAGTAGTATCTATGATGCTTCACCACTTGATACGATTTATCAAACTCTCACTAGACCCCCCTCCACTAACAATGGCAACACATAGCGCTGTAACCTGGAAACAGGCACATACCTATATTGGCTGGGGGAATAAAGTGACCCTGATGCAACCTCTATGGCACAACTAAATTCTTACCGAATTAGGGAAAATTACCCAATGGGCGTGATGGGTGGAAGCAGGAATCACCAAGGTGGGCAATATCATTATCGAGGGCGATATAGCCCCATTTGAAACACTGCAACAGAACTTCGGGCTTCCTGAAACTGAACACTACCATTACACACAATTAGCCCATGCCCTAAGGAAACACCTACCAGCACGCACTGATGCACCTGAATGCACACCCCTGGAGCGCAACCTCCTTATAGAGCACATTCCCACCAGAGTCACCTCCATTCTATATAATGATATGATATGATAGTTTATTTATATAGCGCCTATACACAATTTGTTTCAAAGCGCTTAATACCATAACGGCCTTTGCTACCCCAGACTTGGCCAACCTTAAGGCAAAATGAGAGAGGGACGTAGGTATCATCAAACCAGAAAACTGGATCCAGGTCCTAATGTACCCGCGAGAAATTGCGATAGACTCCATACTTCGCTTTATTCGACTCAAAATACTGCATCGAGTCTATTATCCCAGGGTTGCACTGTATGGCTGGAAACGGGACCCTGATCCAAATTGTTTACGGTGCCGAGAGGGAGAAGGCACCTTCATACACATCCTGTGGGAATGCCCCCGGATCAAAGCCTTCTGGAGGCAATGCTGTTATGTTATTTGGCATTTATATAGCGCTCTATATATCATTGTTATGACCTCAAAGCGCTGGTAGGTTGAACGCTCTCAGGAACCGTAGTTCTGGTCACTAGAGAGAGGTAGTGTCGTAGGGTGCGTGGGTGCACAAGATAAGTCTGCCGCTGGTGTAATTGCCGGGTGGTAGCTGCATCCTAGCGTTTAAGTGTGGTGCTGGAGGTGTCAGTTGGATGTGTGCAGTCTGGTGGGTAGACATCCAGACTGGGCTCTGGCTGCGTTAGGCCTGAAGAATGCATATGTGAGCAACTATGCCGGAATGTGCTCGGCTAGCTGCATTTTATTAGGGTGATGAGGTGTTCATGAGGTCATATTCGTATGTGGACAGCTAGGGCGAATTATGTGGGGGTATAGCTGTGTTCTAGTTGAGTGATGGTGGGTAGTAGAGAGTAAGAGTAGTGATGTGATGTGGTGGTTATCTTTAGAGCACCCGAGACCAGGCACGAGAACAGGAAGGCGGGAAGATAGCGACAAACAGACACTTAGAGACAGGGGGCGATATGGGTATATAGGTGGGGATACAGATATGTGGCATACGTAGGGGGATACAGATATATAGCAACAGCATGCAGAACTGTAGCAAATTAACAGAGGTACTGGGATGTACTATATCACTAGATCCATCAATACTGTTATTGGGTGTACCTGAAGAGAACAACGTCAACAGGTGGGAAAAATTGTTATTATCCACAGCAGTAATAAAACGTGACATAGCTCGGAAGTGGGGAGCACCGGAGTGCCCGACCCTGGCTCAATGGGCGGCTGAGATGGATATATGTGCAGCAACGAAAAATAGAATATACATCGCAAGGGGCTGTTCAACTAAAGCTAATAAGATATTGGGAAAATGGGAAGAGGGAGGGGATAAAGACCCTCTAGACACTGCAGGACGAGTGGGGGGAATGTAATGATGTGATTTGATGTGGTTTAATGTAACAACAAGGTATATGATTGTTAAGTGACCTATCCAGGACCACGACATGGGAAGTGGCGGGGTGTGAGTTAGTTGTAAGGTTTTTATTAAAAACAATAAAATGTTTTATTAAAAAAAGTTGATTACAAAACATTATCAATGAATATGTGTAGTGTAATAAAATACCCTACTATACAAATGGCAATCATATTCTATAACACTCTTAGTAAGAACCACTTTTAAAAATCTCATCACATTAATTTTCCAGAAGATTTGAGTACCCTCAAGCAATAAATGCCATAATATTTCAGGGTTTCGTGTTCGGAACTCCTCCAGGAAACACCCTACAAATTTCATTCTGAGCTCCTTCAGACAAATACACTTAAGCGCTAGATGTCTCAATAATTCAATTTCATTAGACATAAAAAAAACTCCTATCGGAAATTATTTTATCTCTACCTCCTAAGATCTCATTAGTGGATAAAAGGTTCAGTCTAATTTTTAAAACATAGCATCCAGGAATTTTATCAGGTAACTTGGGAGCTTTTTTTTAAAAAAAAAAAGATTTACCATCTAAAGTTATGTAATGGTGAAAGGTATAAGATTTACATTCTTCAATGGGTTGCATCCAGTCTGCTCTCCAAGTAGCTTCTTGATCTGTAAAGGATTAGAGATCCAAATAGCTAAGGAGGAATCAAGCAAGGTCAAAGTTTGCAGACATGCATCCATCCAATTATTAAAAATCAACTACTTTCTACCTTTAGGTAATTGAAGTAAACGGTAAAATAACAAAGTCTCACAGGCGCTACTAATTTTACTCAATATGGACAAAGCTTTCCATGTAACCATCGTCTTCATGGAAGTTAAGTCAAGTTCGAACTGAAGCTACGAGGATGGCATTCCCATAGGTAAAAATAAAACCTGATTCCAAACTAACCGTTCAAGGCTATGCCAAGGGATTTTGTCCCAACTTAAAATGGTCTCAGACCCGAATGTAAGCACTGGTAAGACTTTGGACCTATAAAATGTTAACATCAGGAGGCTGGAAAAATGGCCGAAAAACATTCAATTTTAAACATTCTTGGGTGGTAGCCCTTTAATGCAACCCTTTTGAGGTTTATGTACGTTTTGTAACTTGATGGTAGTCAAGTAACTTAAAGGCATAGTGCGCTCAAAAATATTATTGTCCCGAGGGTTCAGGCATACGTTGATCGATCGTGCAGACATTTCCTATGCACCTTAGCATAGTTTTCCTAATTTTTATACATGCAAAATCAGGCAGCAGGGCGCGGCCATCTTGTGCTAATCTTATCCATTTCGGCATCACCCTAAGGTGAACTGCCCTGTCGGCACTAAATCATATCCCCCGCCCCTGAGGCTGATATCACCAAACCTAGTGGTATTCTTCACCTATCTCCATGATGTTAGTGGGCAGCGTAGTCAAATCTGCCCAGTCATCACCTGCGTGTTAAAGTAGGTTGATGCAGAACCTGGAATATCAACACCTATCATCTCACAACACAGCGCGTCCCAATTTTGAATATAAAACTATACTTTTAAAGGAAATAGCAAAACTGTACAATTTGTCAAGTACTTTTATTTCACAATAAACGCTCTGCAAACATCCAGCGATTGCCATATTCAAGCAAATTGGTAATTTTTTTCTTTGTTCTCGATCCACAAATGATTATCGTGAGACACGCGGTTTTCCTTTTGGATATAAGAAGCGCATTGGACGCACCGTGAATCGGAGGTCTTCGGCATCAGCTTGGCGCTAGGCCGCCGTAAACGATGTGAGGTTGCTCCTTATCGCTGGTACCGCATAAGGGCATATTGGCCCGTGGTGATCGTCCGAAAAAAACATCATGGTGTTCCAGCCGTTCTTTATTATAATTTATCATTTTACCAATTAATTCTGCACCGTGTGAAAACTAATGATGAATACAAACGGGAAACAATGGGAACCCAGAAAAAACAACGTGGAAAGTAGTCTACAATTTGCTTGAGAGGTAAGTGCTATGGAGTATGTTCAGCTCGAAATGGGATGCAGAAGCTGACGCTACAAGATGGCATATTAACTAAATATTAGCATAGAATTTGGCGTTTGTGGAACCTGGAGGAAACCAGATGTGGACTACATGCATTTCGATGCTGGACTGCCCATGTGCCCGGAACAAAGACAAGTACACACACAGGTTGTATTTGCGTGTCATTGCAATATGCCACAAAGAACAACCCAATACAATGTAAACCAGCAATAACTGTCGGCTAATGATACGTTGACCCGGTCTATAAAATCATCTACAGTAAAACTTACATAATATTCAACATTTCCATTCTCTCGGCGTAACGCAGAGACTCCGTTCAGATCAACGAATTTTCATAAAATGAAATTACATGTTCCTTTGTCCAGTTTTGGAATGGTGAACCTTATCATATTTGATGGTATTACACCCCTCCCTTCATTCATTCCTTTTGGAATCCTCCCTTTCTTCCAAGGTCGAAAAACAATTGAACCCTAAACTGAGTATGATGCGTGGGTTTGCTCAGCTCGCAAGCAAAATTCAAAGCTGCTGACCTTCACTCCGAATTCGAGCAAATAACCCTTCAGACCATAGTGGCATTAGAAATCTTTTTGAAAAACAAGCAAATTGTTTTGCTGCCATCCACCAATGCCGCATGAAACCTCTAGTAATTTACTTTTTTTAATGAAAACAGTTACAGTTAGTTTACTTCCAAAAGCCTTATTTATAATGTTCCTCTGGAGAACTTCGCACTCTCTCAGCCACGCCCACACCACCTGTCAGCTCAGCCCGTCTCCTGTTCACACGGCAAATCACGTAAACATTTTTCGCAAGGAGTGAGTCTCGAGTGGGGATGTACCGAACTTCGGCTTCGAGTAAGTATTCGGCCGAATTCCAGCTGAAAAAAAGCTATTCGGCTACGACCGAATCGTTTCTCGCTATTCAGCTCTTGACGAATACTTGGACATTCTCATTTGAATACAATGCAACGTGAACTCAGAAAGGCAAATATAGACTTCAGTTTGCAAAACTGAATAGAATTAGACCAGACAAATTGCTATCACACAGCTGAAAAATATCATATAATGTAATCTGCTCTTCAGGGCATGTTTAGTGACAGATTGTGAGACAAAAAAGGTGCTCATCTTTTATACTTAGCCTGCAACAATACAGGAACATCTTTTCTTTTGGCAAATGTTTATATGCAATGTGCACTGTTTTCAGTTGGAAAAAACAAACTGAAAGAAATGTGCATAGATACTTTCAGTTCCTGTTATGTCACTTCCAATTGCGTATGTCATAGTCCCACCTTTTCTTTTTTTAAGGTCCTGAGTTTAACATTCTGATATTTTATCAGGAAATTATAAGTTGCATATGTTTGTGTATTGGCGAGAAAGAGTGGCTAAGATAAGTGAAAAGTGAGCAACATTTGTTTTGGTGAGGTGAATAGTTGTGAGATGGAGTTCACGCATTTCAAATTTCCTCTTGACTTGTGTCCTGAGCCCATATGAACCATTTAATAAATTTCTATGTGAGCTGCAAAGCAGTTTTGAAACTCAACCACATCGGCTTTGCAACTGGATAGAGAATGCATTGCATCTGATTCACAAAGGCAGTCCTTTTGCATTTGTGAAGCCTCCTACTTTAACTGGTCCTGAATATGCAACAATCTTCTTTACATTTATTTGGTCCCTTCATTTTGGTTAAATCTGCTTTATTTCTGGCTTTTATACTTTAAATAAAGATGCTACATTAATTACAATGAAGAGAAATAAAAGTATAAATGCATTTGAAATGGTGCTTTATTTGTTTTTTTAATAAGTGTGTTTTTTGAAGTTTGGAACATGATTAATTAAATAAAGCAACTATTCGGCTTCGGCCGAATAGTTGATAAACTATTCAGTATTCGGCCAAATACTAAATATGCTATTCGGTACAGACCTAGTCTGGAGCCCTGACAAAATGTGCTTGTACAAGAATGTCCGAGAAAGCCCTGCTGCAATCCCCTCCTGCCAGGCTGCGGTCCCCTGCTGAATCCATGACCCCAGTTCTCCTTGAACACATCTGGTTTCCAGACCCTAACCCCGCACCATCTCAACCTCACCCCCGATATACCTATTCTGGATTGGTCATATATTTTGGTAACGCTGACACCTACTCCCACTGCGCTTCAGAGGGCTGCAAATCAAAGATTGGCCCCTGTGATAAGACATCCGATAGTGAAGCGCTCACTCCCCACACTGATCTACACACTTATCCTAGACATGCATTAAATAATGTTCATCACTATACCTTTTAAGTATATATAAGAGACATATAAATTGCACACATGTGTTTGTACTATCCCACTTTGGGTCACCAGCTAGGTGAAGGGTATGGGGGTCTTGTTCCTGAGGTAACCTGCGGGGGTCGGCATTGATAGCTGACAGGTCTGGCACATCTGAGTGAGAAAGGGTGGAGTGACACATGATAGTTTAAGACAGGAATATACGTGACTGGGGTCTTGTTTTATTAGGAGGCACTCTGGGGTAGTCAGCAAGGAAGGGTCACACTTCCGGTACATCAAAAGAATAGCTTTGGAGCGGCCCAAGGTTGAACAAGCAGTAATTTTCCAGCAGCGGGGGTGAGAGGTGCAGGAGCACCTTTGTTGAGATGGATGAACTACAAGTCATGGTTTGGCCCTTTCACACACAGGACAGTGACCTCAGAGGAAGAATGAAATTAATACATTCTTTGTTCGCAACATCTTGTCTCAGCGCATCCGTGAGAAAGGGACTTGGGAGGCACATGCGCAGGAGGAAAAAGGTGGTGGCTGTCAGTGCTTTCTGTGTGTGGCGCTGCTGAGGGGAGGGGAAACTTTGCAATGCCAGAATGCGGCCTAGTCAAAAGTTGGAGTCAAGGGTACACAAAATGAAGTCCTAGTGTGTCTAGCAAAAGCCCCACCTCTGCTTATGTCAGGGCCTTCTTCCCTATGGCTGCAAATGGGCAAATGAGGCGTCCCCCACGAGTGCAAGAGCAAGGTGTCACTTTCGCGTAGAATGTATGGGGTGTGGGCACAACCGACCCACTCTTTCCTTACATTAGCAACAACCCCAATACATGCCCCCATGAAAATATAGGTCAAAGTGCAGCTATTTCTCACCAACAACCCCCTTTGATGTGCTGTTTTGCTTTCAGTCAGTAGTTCTTGCATGCCGAGTATCTTATCTAGCCTAGGTCTCATTCCTTTTGTGGGACGCGTAGTTATTCAGCTATGTGGGCAAGTGTTTGGTAAGACAACTGCATAACCCCAAAGTTGCTTTCATGCTGTTATCCATCTGACCCTCCCACGATCAGTGAAGGACCCACAATAGCTCGACAAAACTGGGAAGTGTGAAAGCAAAGCATTACATTATTTGGCATTCTCAAAAAGGCAGTTGTTGAAAAAAAAATGGACAAAGAGGATAGATTTCAAAAGACAAATTGGACGCTTTATTTGAACACTTTATATAAACATTGTTGAACAAAGAAATAGATGGTAATCATTTGAACCGGAAAGTAAACTGTTCCACAAGTTCTGCTTTCGGTGGACAGGGCACGTTTGCAATGTTTTGTGGCAATGTATGTGTCCTCGGAACAAAATTGTGCGCTATTCCGTGAGTATGTATGTCCAAGACAGTCATAAAAAGATCTTTTACAAAATCAAATTCCATTTCCTGGTATGTTGGCTTAACCACCCAATTTTTGCTTTTTTCGTAACGGCCATTGTATAACGAAGCATCCCAAAGTTTCCTGCAATCCTCGATTGTTCACATCCTACGTTCTCGTTATGCGCTAATACCGTCTATGCCGAAATTCAATCTCTTGGGCTTGTACTTTAGGCACATATTGTGGAACACCACCAAAATTTCCCTTGTGACAGAATTCTGTGATTCCCTACAGATCTCTTGATAGAGTTTTACCAAACACGATCTTCTCAAGAGCGTTGTGTGGAGGTGAAGATGGAATCAACCACTTCTTCTTGCGCTCCTGCTCTGGCGACAAAGGTCCATGTGCAAATTGGTGGAAATGTTGGTTTTCTGTCCAAGAGTGAACGTTGGAACAGTGGTGCATTAGTCACTGCCATTTTTCGAGTAGAATTTCCACAGACCCACCACAAGTTTTGGAAGATGGTTGCTGAAAGACTGGGAAAGACTGGGACCACTGTAAAATATTTTCAGAACCTTTTTTTTTTTTCCAGCAGCGGAGATTTTTTTATTGATTGATTTGGCAACATGCCATACATCAAATTGATGGCGAATATTTGGAAACTGCTCTCTCCTGGTCTTGGCTATTGAAAATGTCTGTCCGTGGCTATGAGGTCCATTTGCATTCCCCTCGATTAGAGTCTTCCAGGGATTTGATGAAACTATGTTTCTCCATGGCCACTGAGGATTTACATTCGGACTCCTGCACAACCACCAAACTCACAATTGTTTTAGTTTCCATGTCCTGAAAGTGGTATGTGCAGTACTTTGCTGAAAATCTGGGGCTGTCACACAGTCCATCGCCAGCTAGCCTGAACCGTTTGTCACAGAATGTCCTTTCGATTGATATTTTTTCAATTTTCCATGCTTCACTAATAGCAGGGAATAAATATTCATGTTGATATTTGTAGTACTGCATTTTGAAAAGGAACTGGACTCCCACAAATTGACAGAAACTGGACAACTTATTAAAAGTAGAGCCACTGAAAAGTAAAGCTGCTGCACACAGTAGATTTCTGCTACCACTTTCCGGAGCTTTGGTTGAGCGGGCCATGAAAACTTTGCATGGAGCAGATCACAGGTGGCTTGTATTTTCAAGTTAGTGCCTTGTGATACATGAGTCCCATTCAACAATGGCTTCCCGCATACTTCCCCCCTTATTGGATGGACACATTTCAGCATAAGTATAATCTCCATCAGGCAGCTGTCGAATACAATGTATTTGGGATCCTGTATTAGACTATCGTCCTGCATGAATGTGGTTTGTGACTCAACTGTGGTGGACATATCGGCCGAACAGGACGCACTGTAGTTGAGATCTTTGGTAAGTTCCTCGGTCAATTGTGTTGAGGCTTCAGTCTCTGTTAATACAGCTTGTGTTATTTGAACAATAATCGGAGAAAACATCAATGTCGATTGTTTGTTGGGTGGCCCTTTTTTTGCTGGTGTCGATTGTGTCAAGTGGTCTGCGAGTAATTCAAAAGCATCATTATTATATTCAGTCTTCTTTCTATTATAGTCTAGTCTATTATATTCATTATTATATTCATCTTGTGGAGTTCTCGCATTGTAGCAATGATCCAACAACACTTTGCTGGCTTCACCGGTCACATTCAATTCATTTTCTGGCCATTGGGCATAAGCATCTCGAGTCTGCTTATTGATTTGAACACGCTGCGCCTCAAATAATAGTTGCTCCATGGTGAAATCAGTTTGGCAAGCAGCATCTCTGGCTTTAGTAGCTGTCTGTGTCATCAAAGTTTGTTTACTTCTGGGCCTCTAGGAGATGGGTTGGGAAAACATGTTCAATGTAAAACCAACATACAGTATATTGCACTTTAGATTTAAAATAAAGCGTGTTATGAAGACACCTGCCCAAAACACATTTTGTAATCACACTTGTTTGCTAGTTACCCTTGCTTTCTTGATTTTTTTTAAAACCGTTTTCTTCAATGTAACGACTGCACCAGCAAGTTGGTTCCGCCACCTCGGATCCACGTGCCTCCTCTTCTATTTCCCAATCTTGTATGCATGGCTAGAATAGAATATTGATTTTAAAAAAGTCAATCGTATTTGAAATCAAATTATTTCCTTGCACACACGGCTTACATAGATACCCTCATACACTGTGTACG
Organism: Ambystoma mexicanum; assembly: GCF_040938575.1. Taxonomy (NCBI): domain Eukaryota; kingdom Metazoa; phylum Chordata; class Amphibia; order Caudata; family Ambystomatidae; genus Ambystoma; species Ambystoma mexicanum. The sequence continues at coordinate 843,604,127 of NC_090941.1, read as the reverse complement.
TCATTTAGTCAAAATATACATTTCGAATTCCACCTGATTGATGGCTAGTGTACTCGATCAGAGATCACTGTGGGGAACCCACTGATTGTAATGTTGCACTCAAGCGTTTTGCAAAAGATGCTCCTTTATAAAAATGTCACTGTCTAATAGTATTAGATGTACAATATACTTTCTTTCATTCAAAGGTTCTGTCAGTGCGCCTACCTCAGGCTCTGGATCAGCTTGAAAGGATGATGTAATTGCATTTGAAGTACCAGCATCACCCTGAAACACAGTACTTGTTTTAGTATGGATGAAAAAAGTGAAATTGAACCCACATAATGGAATGCAGACAATAGTACATATCAATAAAAACCCATAAATTAAACATTATGTAAACAATCGACAGGATACGTAAACTTTATCATATTATCTCTAATTCCATGCATAATACATTTCCAGAACTGAATAGCGAAATAAAACTACCTGATACGTGCTTGAAGTTGTTGTTGACTCCGGGAAAGACATGGATGCAGAATCTTGCTCCTTCATATTCAGTGCATTGTCATGGAGTTGTAAAGGGAAAATTAGATTTGAATTAGAAATGCTAACCTAAAGAAATTGACATGTAAAGCAAACGATTATGAAAAGATTATGCTTATTTTCAAGGGCACTATAGCATAGTTATCTGTGCCCATAAATATTTTCTATGATGGTCCTAAAACCAAGGACAGATGTATAGCAAAATGGGGTTTAGTTATAAAGGAATACAATCTTGTTAATATGAAAAGTATTATAAGGGGCATGTACACCTAAAACACAAATCTGTCCATGTAGGCCTACAGCTAAATCATGAACCGTGACTCACCTGAGGCAGCATGTGTATGAATGGAGTTGGAATTGCATTTGGAAACAATTTACGAGACGTTCTGAGTCAATGCTTCTTTGTTTACTGCGATTGGTCGTAGATATTTGTGGAAAAGTGCAGGCTGCAGAGGCGGAATCGATCACCCCTCAAGTCCCCCAAGACCTCCTGGGCCCTAATTTCAAGCTCGTCTGGCGCAAATCCGCAATATCTGACCCTATCTCTTATTAGATCTATATTCCTCGGGAATATATGCATTATTGTGCCTTTAGCTTTATTATGGGTCTTAGAATGGCAACCGTAAACCATACATGCAGGCATTGTTGTAAATTCTGTAAAAAAATAAAAAACGGTCCACATCATAAAAAAATTATTTTGCATAAAAGCGTGAGAAAGATAGAATTATATCATACATTTTTCTATGCAATCTATGTTTTGTTCACCAAAGCAAAACCTGTGTAGCGTAGCCGACTGTATTATAGGATAACTTTCATACACAATTGATTGATGTGACGCAAATTGTAACATGTTACTCGTCCCTTGAATGTACTATCATGCATCAAAAGGAAACATGCTTTTAGACACGGTCAGCGAAGGATGCAATTCGATCCCAATTGAAACTGATGACAATTGCTATATATCGAGAACAGAACAAATTAAACTGAAGTCACTAATAAAGGCAGTGAGATGAATGAACATTACACTACTGGGTGCGTTCGTTCGAAATAAATAGAAATGTAAAGCTCAAGGAGATATGATGAGGTGACCTGCCCTTACCTTGACCAACAGTTAGATTCAGCAAGCATGGTAATTCGTATCAGGAGAACAGGGAGATGTTCACAGGTAACATGATGACGAGCTGATTTTCAGTGGTCACAGAAGTTCTCAGCACGTTCGCAAGTTGACTTGCAGTGCTCACAGATGTTCTCATGATAAATATCAAGGTTTATAAAGAATTAGAAAAGTGGGTGCGTAAGTGAATGAGTGATGTGTGTATGGTGTGGTCTTATGTGGATAGCAGGGGCGTGGCCTGCTTCAGGGGAGCCTGCATGGAGACACAGGGTCTGGCTAGGCCATGTGTACAATGGCCCCTGCACGTAAGATACCTTTGAAGTGTACATGGTGTTTGGCACCTTGGTCATTCCCACCCCTAGCCAGCCCCCCTTGGCAGCGCACATCCACTGGTTCAAACTGCCATCGATAATGGAGGGGGGATGGATGGGCATGAGGCGTGCAGAAAAGGCCCGGAACAGCGCTGAGGGGAGAGACACACTTATGTGGATTGCAGGGGCGCGGCCTGCTTCAGGGGAGCCTGCATGGAGACATGGTGTCTTTTGAAGATACCTTTGAAGTGTACATGGTGTTTGGCACCTTGGCCATTCCCACCCCCGGTAGCCCCCCTTGGGAGGGCACGGCCACAGGTGCTAACAGTCATTGATTCTGGAGGGGTGGATGAGGCATGCAGGAAAGGGCCGGAACACTGCTGAATGGAGACACACTTATGTGGATTGCAGGGGCGCGGCCTGCTTCAGGGGAGCCTGCCTGGAGACACTGGATTTGAGGAGGGCATGTGAACAATGGCCCCTACGCGTAAGATACCTTTGAAGTGTACATTGTGTTTGGCACCTTGGCCATTCCCACCCCTGTAAGCCCCCTTTGTCAGCGCACATCCACTGGTGCGAACGGCCGTTGCTTCTGGTGGGGGGATGAAGGGGCATGAGGCATGCAGACAAGGCCCAGAACACCACTAAAAGGATAAATACACTTATGTGGATTGCAGGGGCAGGGTCTGCTTCAGGGGAGCCTGCCTGGAGACACTGGGTCTGAGGATGGCATGTGAACAATGGCCCCTGCGCGTCAGATACCTTTGAAGTGTACATGGTGTGTGGCACCTTGGCCGTTCCCACCCTGCCAGTCACCTTGGGAGGGCACAGCCACAGGTGCTAGCAGTCATTGATAGGGTAGGGGGGGCGGTCGGACGGACGACCAAGAGGCATGCAGAAAAGGGCCGGAACACTGCTGAATGGAGACACACTTGATTCACTGAAAAAGTGCAACAACCATTCATAAAAGTTCAGTTGTATTTTATTTTGTTGCTGATTCTGATGGCACAAATGTACTACACATTATAAACTTCGGTTTGCAGCACAGTATGGGAAAATCCCCAGGACTGACCGCTGTCACTAGGGAATGTGTCTCTAATGGCACCAACGACACAGGCGGGTATTACTTGTCGAACGTGGTGTCCAAGCCTCCCATGAAGCCACCATTTAAACGAACGATAGGCCACCAGCCTGTACCACCTGTGGAAGAGAAAGATACAAACTGTTTTTTTAAATGAACAAGATAAGTGTATTAAACTTTAGTTGAAAATTCAATCTTATATCCAATGGCATTGTTGCCAGTACAAATGTTACTTCACAGATCAATCCACTTGGGCTTTGAAGTGTAGACACATTATGATATTGAACGACCATGCATTCCATTATATTTGGGACACAAAGAAATATTGCTTCATGGTTGTACATGAAATAAACATAAGAAGACCACTATGATTTCCCCAAATTCCGAGTGATGTATAGAATTGCAAGACTACATTCATTTGGCAGTGATAGATCAAAGTTACGACAATATAGGAGACAACCATGAAATGGTAGTGGCGTAAGTGACATCACAACTAGAGTACACTTACTCGTTACTTGGATTGCGAAGTTTGTGCATAAGCACCATCATAATCCTCAACACGGACCGTGTGAGGCAGGCTGTCCTGAAGTGATGCAACTCGGTAATGCATTGTGGCCGTGTCTCGCCTTCCGATATGTAGGACAAGCATCCAGAGTTTTCTCGGTAGCAGCAGTTCTCCTCCTCGTTTGGCATTAGCGCGCACCGATTGCAGGTATACCAGGTGGAGATGTCGTCCATGCGACTAGGCTCAGGCTCTTGATCTGTTGATTCATCCTCCCAACTGTCGTCCGAAGCACCATCGTTTTCGCATCTTTCTCTTTCGAGTAATTCAACCTTGCAATACTCTGGCTTGTACTGGTAGGGCTGTATTGTTGCCATTATGAGACAAAATAAAAATGGATAGTAATGGAACAACTTTTTTCTTTAATTTTTTGGAACAGCAATCAAAGAATTACCTATTTTATTTTTACCAGAAGCGCAACCCACTATGGTGCTTTTACAATAAGAAAATTGCTTTAGGATATTGCTACAGTCGCAATATAAGCACTTGGGGTGCAGAATCTGGGTCAACAAATAAATTCTTTTTAGGCACATTATTGATATCGCCAAAGTAGGAAAATAAAGCCGAAAAGGACTGCAAAATAGTTAAACAAAGTAATGGTACTACTATCTGTTCTCACGGAATATGAGCAACCAAGGTAACTGACCAGAGCACAGAAACAAGGCACAGAATACCCAAACAAAGAAAGTGAAACGATTGGAAAAGCAAATCTGATGTCTGATGAGAAGCGGTATGTGTATACTTATTGAGGAAAGAGGCGCCCTGCCATTTCCACGGAGACATGACATTAGCTGAAGCCCAGAGAATGTTGACATGAGACGTGCATTGGCGTTGTGAAATGGGCGGTACGCATCTAGTGATCTCACCCTCAGTGGTGGGGGATATGATTTAGTGCCGCCAGGACAGTTCACCTTAGGGCAATGTGGCAACGGATAAGATTAGCACAAGATGGCCGCGTCCTGCTGCCTGATTTTGCATGTGGCATAGCAAATGTTTGTATGATCGATCAACGTATGCTTAAAAACACAAGCCCGAACCTTCGGGACAATAATATTTTTGAGCGCACTATTCCTTTAATAAATTTAATCTGTTGACATATACCGACAACTATCCCATCTCCCAACCTTTCTTAGAAACTGTCACCTTTGGCCGCAAGGCTCACCTGTGATTTCTTTTGAAGAGTCTTGCTTTCACTCTGTTCCCCGGGACCTGGGGACCTTCGACTCAGGAAGTTGCCAAAACATAGTACTGTTTTATTAACAATTATCGAAAACAACGGACGTTCTCTCGATTTCTCGCAATCAAATGATTTCATGAAAAAACAACATTCTTACACTAAAAATGTGCCTCTACTGATGTCATCCTATGTGGCAAACAAGAAAAACATACTAGGGGATGTGATAGGCTTAAAGGGAACATCTAGGTATACGTTCCATACTGACGGGGGTTGTGATTGGGTCTTAAAGATCTGGTGGACAACTAAGCCCATCCCAAGTGCAAGTCATCTTCCGTGTCATACTAATACTCGACACTCAATTGGTTACAAAAACTATAGGTCTCTTTGATACTTGGCGCTCTATAATTGGTTGGCACACTCATACCCTTCTGGAATATTCCACTTGCTAGCAGCACGCAAGCTGGTACCCAGGTGCTAGGAGGGTCGGCCTGGTCATGCCTCCCCACCCAATTAGCCTAACATCTCTCATCACTCCTGCGGTCTGTCATTCAATTAGGCTTTGAACTTGCCCTTGTAGAGGCTCACGGTGTCTAAGAATAAAAGGGAGTGTGGCATGGTCTTATCTTCTGTTTTTGGTGTAGCTCGATCCACAGTCTATTTCTAGCTGACCATGTCACTGGAGACCATCTTTTCAAGCTTTCGTTGCATATAATACCATTAAATGGTGAACTCTTGGCACCTTCAGTGTTTTTCCATTTCACCCCACACAGAAGTTTGCTTCTTTCTTATGTTCATGTAGCTTCTTGACAGACAACCAGGCTCACAGTGGCCTCGACCCTTGGTGCTGGGCCAACCAGCCTTTCTTGAATTCACCTTCGCCATCAGCTATTTTCAATTGCACCACACTTCAAGCCCTTTCCATTCACGGGTTTCAAGTTTGCTAAAATGCGTTGTGGAACATCATCCAGATTCTATACCTTCCTATAAGTTTGCATTGGCGCATCGCTGCAATCTATTCACTACGTAGCCTGCCTCAGGATTACTTTGTCTACTTGCGTTACAGCATCTGTACAATTGGAAAATTACTTTGCATTTTCTTCAGTGTTTCTTTGCACAAGCATCTTCATTTCGATCCCGAAATGTTGCTTTACTTCGACACCTCATCCTCAGATCCTATAGAATGTCTATATTCTTTCTTCATTTGTGTCTTTTCTGGGGTCATCAGTTCTGTTTCGTGTTGCGCCATCAGTCTTCTTTCTCATTGATTTTCATACTTCGTCCGGGAGTTTTTCCAGAAGGCCATTTCTTCTTCGTGATTGCATATAGGGTTTTCTTAGTGGATGCCTTGTCTCAAGGATTCTTTGCAGTATAGGCATCCTCACTGGTACTGCACATGTCGCAATTTCCCGCTCTGAAGATATGGGCAACATGGGGACAGAGCTTCTGGTAGGGGTATTTGGCTCCTCCTCTACACTCCCCCCTCTACGTGATTCATCAACCACTCTCTCATCAATCTTCACATTGAGACATCCTCATCTGAAGAAATGCTTCTTTGGAGTCCATATTTTTATGACTCCTTTCAGGCATCCTGCTGATTTCACATATTCATCAACACTCCAGGTCATAAGGCTACATTGTCCATTGGGACTGCAGTAGATCCATCTTCCCACATACTTCTTGTGGTTCTTCGGATACAGGAACTTTGTTCCCTCAGAGGCATTAATATTGGCCTTTACGTAGTCTCTGATTTCTTCATCTGTCAGCTCTTTAGGTTGGAATTCTGATTCGACATCAAACCCAATCTTCATTCCTACCGCTTTCTTTGCAGTCTTCTTGCATTGTGTGATTATTATCCTAATCACACAGAATCCAAACATGATCATAACCAAGGCTCCAAGGAACATGAAAATGTTCTCCATCCAATGCGGAACCCATGAGAAGATCGTTGCAAACCAGCTGTCATCAGCAATATCTTCCACTTCATCTTCCATCTTGATGTGTATGTTTGCAGCATGGTTATGCCCTCTGTCAAGGTGCTATTCTCGTCATTGTGAGAAGGTATGAATGTGCAACATGATTCTCCGATTTTGGCACAAACATCTCCATATCCAAGACATATCTGTTCTGAAGGGTCATCAGGCGTATGGCTCTTAGCTCCTCCTTGATAGCATTGAATCCCTTTATAGTGGTTTGTTTGTTTGTTTATTTATTGAGTTTCTAATGCACACCAGACCCAAAGGTAACAGGGCGCAGCAAAAAGAAGGTGCAAAGCTTACAAGTTACTTAATGAGAATCACAGTGACATATAGGTAGTTACAGACCAAGTGTGGTGAGGACACACAGGTAAATACAGTTGCAAAATAATTATAGTGGTTTACAAGAATAGTTTCGGGAGAAAATAGAATAGTTACAACAGCAGACAGGTAAAGTGAACAATTATGCGGTAGTCTCATTTTAGACTATACTACAGTTTGGTTGAGAAGGGTGATGTAGCTCTTTCTAAAGTGTGGGTAGGGTTGGTCAGCTCTCAACTCGTGGGGTAGGGAGCTCCAGAGTTTGGCGGCCTTCACAGGGAAACTATTACCTCCAATCTTTGTGGATTTGAATCTTGGCACCACAAGACAGTTAGCATTCATGGTTCTGGTGGGCCTATTGGAAGATCTTCTCAACAGTTTGTCGATTAAGTAGCTAGGGGCAGCGTTATGTAATGCTTTATAGATTAAGGAAACGATTTTTAACTGAATCTTGTCATGTGTGGAAAGCCATTTATGTTGGCGTCTAATGGAGGTCATGTGTACTCTTTTGTTAATACCTAGTGTGGCTCTAAGAGCATCGTTTTGCATTATTTGCAATTTATGGATGTTAGTTTTGTTGGTGCCGCAGTAGAGGGCATTGCAGTAATATAGTCTTGATAGGATTAATGCTCTGGCCAGAATAATGCAGTTATCGTTAGACAGGAAGGGTTTGCCCGGTCTGATCAATTTGCATGTGTATGCTGTTGTTTAGGCCAGGGATTTCACTTGTCTGTTGAAGGACATAGTTGTGTCCAGATCGAATCCCAGGGTTTTTACTTCCTTTGAGACTTTGATGTCATTGCCATCGATGATGAATGATGTGTATGCAGGACCTAGTGTGATGATGTTGGAAGGGTTACCTAGAATTATCAACTCTGTCTTGTCATCATTCAGGCAGAGGCCGAATGTTAATCATCTGCAGAAGCTCCCATCTGCTGATCTGCAACCACTTGGAATTTGCCATCGTCTGGATCCCAGGCATAAAGATAACAGTAAAAACTGAAGCAGTCTTGCTGAACAATTTGTGTTCACGTGGAGTAGCATCAAAAGCCTCTATTGATTTTGCTGAGAAATAGTTTTCTCTCTTCATTCGATCAAGGAGTTAAGCAGATCTCTTCTTCCTCAGGTGAGCATCTGCTTTTGGAAACTTGACAATATTCAGGTCACTCTTCAGGATCACCAATGCTAGAACATAAACAATCACTATAGAACGCAGTCCTCCCCAATCTCTGGGCAGCTTCATGTAAGCTCTGGATCCACAGGCCCAGTAGTGATCCATTATCACCACTGTCCCATCTTTCATTCCTGGCACATCGAAGATTCATCAGCACTGCTGATTCTTTCTAAATGTTCTCGTGCCATCACTTCGGAAACATAGCTCTGCGCTATCTACAATGGGCCTCCTTTGTCTTCGACCCATGCCAGAAGCTTTGCAAGTCTCGGCCAGAGAGGTTTGCATCCTTTTTCCACTTGCTTGATAACTGGCTTGTGATGACCAGTTACTGCCACAGCTCTGCATACAACTATGCCTTCTTCCCAGCCACCTGGAGAAAAAGTACTGTTCCCCAGATTGCGCATCTGGCCTCTTTCCTTGCAGCTTTGAACTTCTTCATTAGTCTTTCCTTGGCAGTTAAATTTCCTGTTTATCTCCCATCTAATTCCAGCTCCCTTCATGCCAAGCTGTTCATATCTTATCACATGATCTCTGGTGTGTGCTCTTTCTCTTGTCTTCAAATCTTGGACATAACCATCTTCTTCTGGAGCTGACCATTCTGTCACCCATACCAAGAATGCTGTTCCATCCAGGAATTGACCTCTTGCATGACAGAGTTCAGGGTGAGTAAGGTAATGAGCTGTGGACATCTATCTCAATATCTATGAATATCTTAGACTTTCCCATAGCATAAGGGAGGAGAACATAAGGGAGGAGAGCACATACATATCAATCCTCCTCTCCTTAGATGTTCCTTTCCCACTTCTTTCATGTACTGATACCACATGTTGTTTCCCAGATGTGCTGTACTGTCTAAATAATCATTTAATGCATAATTATCCTCCCTTGCACTTCTCTTGGGTCTCTTTCTTTGCTTTGCTAAAAGAGCTTGTACCTGATATTAATTAAGAATATCCAAAACAATAAGTCCTACAATAGGACTCCTAGGAACATCTGTCAGAGAATTGGTGCCTTCACATGTATCACAGGTGTAGGAACAACCACATACGGCCTTGGCCTTCTTACAATGTCTAGTTCTGCAAAGGTGACTGGAGTGGGAAGGATCAACAGAACTCCTTCCCCTTTGGGACCATTAAAGTAAACAGTGTGGATAAATAGAAGCAGAAAAAAGTTAATAGATGCTGAACAGGCATATATCATGCACCAATACATTAGGCCCCACGACCGGTGTCTCTCCATATGTCGTTGACTCTGCTTACTCTCTAGAACTGTAATATGTTCAATAGACAACATTTTGCCTGTAATTACTTTTAAGGAAGGAAACATTCTTTTTAATCAGGCAACCTTCTTAAATGCTCAGGTAGTTGTCTGATTTGCTCTATAATCTCTATAAGTAACCGACTGATTGCGGGGTACTTTATAGGATCTCGTAGAAACAAATAAGTGTTGGTGTTGCACCAGACAAGCTAAGGATGAACTTGAAGTATATAGGAAAAGATCATGACAAGTAATCTTTGGGCATTATCATTAGACAGGACCATTTCTGCGTCCAAAGAGAAACTCAGTGAGAATTGAGTCGGGGAACTGCTCCCTTTTCCAGTCACTGAAAAGGAAGTCTAGATCGGGCATTTTTCATTTGCTTCAGCACACTTATGATCCAATGTGTCAGCCCTCTGAGAATGTTCAATCTCCACCCTTAACCTTTCTCCCCTTTCCTCCTCCTCACCTGAAGATTGGTCTTGAATGGATGATATCTGTGGTCTTCTAGCGCAATAATCCTTCTCTTTCTTTCTCCTTTCTTTTTTTCTGAGAAAGTGTCTTTCTCACGGAAGGAAGCCACAGTGTACTGCTGTGAATAGCACTATCTGCGGCCCCTCTTCCGAGAGGGACAAAGTGGGGAAAAAGCCTGCCGGCACAAAAAACCCCAGAGGTAGAACAGCAGCAGCGGAGGTCCGTTGTAAGGATTCCGGGTGGAAGCTGGGCTCCGAAGGAACCGTAAGGTAGCCGATAATGACGGCCAGCGGGAGTCAACAGCACGGAGAAAGAACAGAAAGGGAGCCGGAGATAGGGAGGCAACAATGGAGAGATCCAAGGGAGCAGGAGGAAGAGGGAAAGGAAAAACAAGAGGACCGGAAAACGGGAAGGCAAGAAGCGGCCCGAGGGGCGGCAGAGGAGAGAGGGGAAAAAAAGGAAAGAAACTAGCATAACAGCAACCGAAAGAAAGCAGTCAGGGAGCTGACCAAGCGGGTTGCAACGCACTGTGAGCCGGGGGGGCGTGGCTGATAAGCTTCCCGGCTCGCAGTGAAGGAAACGCTAGACTGCTACAGCGACGTCCGAAAACGTGGTGGAACGCTGCAATGGCGGCCTCCAAGCCGCACCCTGTACCATAACGTCCACAGGAGGTGGCGTATGACACAATGTCAACAAGCTCCTGTGGTTCAAGAACAGTAACTTTATCACTTCCTGCTGTAATATCTATAAGGAGTGTTTCAGGGGAGCCACAGTCCAAATGTACACTTTCTTTCTATTGGATAATCTTTGCATCCTTCTTCCTTGTCATCGATCGAGTCTGCACATTCTGAACTTATTCTTCTTGACTTGCTTCTGAATGGGTTGGGGGTATGACAGTTTCACCATTTTCACAGCGGAGACTTCCACATCTCCTAAGTGAATCCAAGCTTGCCTCCCTTGGACTTTAACTGTTGAGAGAGTAATATCTTCCACTACAAAAGGGACACTGAATCTGGGTTTGTGCCACTGTCTAGTGAAGTTCCTAATTAGAACTGTGTCTCTGGCAAAATGTTTAGGAACATGTAGCTTTTCAAGTCCGGTTGCTGCCTTGTCTTCATCTGTATCCTGAGACCAACACCCCTTCTACTTCAGTTGATCTGAAATGACAGAGATACTAGCGGTCATACATGTTAAGTATGCATGTAGATAATTTCCTAACAATTCTGCAGTTGTCTGGCCATCACTCCTTGTCCTCGATGGAGGAGTGAGAGGTGTTATCATCTGCTTCCCTGTAACTGGCTTGTGGGGTGTGAGGTGGTGGTCTGAACCGGGCTGATTTATCAATGCATATAACGCAAGGGGCAGGCAATGCAGCCACCCCTTCTTCAGTGTCAATTTCAACTTTGCTATCCTTTCCTTGAGAAGACCGTTGAGTCTCTAACATACCCTGTTCGCTTGCGGGTGATAAGCAGAAGAAATCTTGTGCTTAATTCTAAGCAATAAGCTAATCTGTTCAAATACCTCGTTTACACAATGAGGTCCATTGTCAGATCTCAGCACCTCACATACTACCCATCTAGGAAATACTTCTTGGACTAAAAACTTCACAGCGCAAGTGGCATCAGGATTTGTGCATGGACCAGCCTCGATCCATCTCGAGAAGGGGCACACTATCATTATCATATACCTGTATCCATTACATACTTCCAGAATGTCAACATAGTCAATATGTAAATGCTGAAATTGACCATTTGGTCGAGGAATCACTCCTCTGACTATTCGCAACATGTGCCCAGCAGTAAACCTTTGACATACGATGCAATTTACTACATAAAAAGCAACATATTCAAACAGGTTCGTTACAAACCAGTCCTCCGCAATGGTTGCTGCGAGGCTCTCCCTAGTGACATGCGCAGGGTAGTGTAGCTGTTCTAACACCACCCTTAATAAGGCAACAGCCATCACCGGTTTACCACTGCTGTTTTGTTGCCACAGTGCTTTGGGATGGAATAAAGAATACCCCCTCCGTGTCCACAGTTCTTTTCTACCTGTGAAGCTCCACCTCTTCGTCTGCAGCTAGGTTTCTGAGTGAAATAAAGTCAGTTCTCTTAGTATGTGCTGCGCACTTAACTATTGCAATGGCTACTGGAAGTTGTAGTGCTTTAGTAAGCCTGTCCAATAATGCTGCGTGTTGCACTGGAGTGCCGTCCACTCGAAGGTAACCCCTGCTTTTCCAATGTGCTAACCCTGCATGTGCGGTTGATGTCATGTAGGCGGAGTAACTGTACACCGTCACTTCCTGCCCTGTGTGATTCTCGAGCGCGACAATAAGTACAACCAATTCTGCAGCCTGTGCTGAAAAATGAGACGGTAGTCTCACACTTGCTACCACTTCAAATTCCCTGTTAGCTCTGATCCTTACCAGAGCTGAACCTGAATGCCTTTCTCCATCAGTTTGATTGATCTTCAAAGACCTATCAATAAAGAGAACCTGTCCTGCTGCTAGAGCATTCTCCATTACCCTCGGGATTCTCGTCATAGAACTCCTCATAGTTAGAGCAATCATGAACTTGCTCATCCGCTGCCAAAGGTTTGGCTACAAATGTGGCAGGATTCACTATTCTACACCTGACTATTTTCATTGATGGCTTCGATATAACCACCTCATAATCAGAAGCCCTCTGATATGTCAGTGTACCCTTGGGTTTCTCCAAAACAGAAAACAAAGCATGCTCAACAAATAAAGTCATGGAACACCCCATTACTATGCTTGCAGATTCCTCAATAGCGAACGTGGTTGCTGCCAACAATTGTTTGCAAGGGAAGTGACCCCTCATAACTGGGTCTAAAATCCCACTATAATATGGTAGAGGTTTATACCCCAATGTGGTTCTCTGTGTGAGTACTGCTGTCATAACTGTTCCATTGGTCTGCAACAACAAATGAACACTGCAGAATAATTGGGAATTCCTAAAACTGGCGCTGTGCAAATTGCTTTTTTCAATTCATCAAACCCTTCCCTCATCTCCTCAGTTCATTCAATTTTGTCTTTATTCACCCATGCTTTTTTCAGAGCATGCAAAAGGGGTCTCGTATATGTACTATAATCAAATACCCATGCACTGACATAGTTACCCCACATTTCTGCATTTGTTTTATCGTGTGCGGTTTTGATGTTTTCATGATTGCCTCAGCTCTTTCAGGTGTAACCTTCTTTCTTTAATGTGAAATTAACTGTTCTATGTATAACACCTCTTCCTGACAATATTGCAACTTCTCCTTATCCCTTTATATCCTTTCTCTGCTAGAATACTCATTAGCTGAATCGAGGCTCGTCTGCATTCTTCCTCTGTTGTACTACAAACTAAAATATCATCTACGTACTGCAGCACAATGCTTGACAAATCAATATTGCTTAGGTCCATCTGCAGGACTCTCTTAAAGATCGATGGAGACTCACAGTACCCCTAGGGAAAACATGTGCTTTTCAGCTTAGTCTGACGGAACGTGAATGATGTAAGATCTTGGGAATCCTTGTGCAACAGGATTGAGAAAAACACATTTTCCAGTCAATCACCGTAAAATATTGTGCTTCTGGGGGAGTACTGCATAAAATTGTTGCATGATTCGGACCCAGAGGAAACTCTGCCTCTACAATCTGGTTAATCAGTCTCATGTCCTGAATTAAACACCACAAACCACCCTTCGATTTCTTAATCGGATACACTGCAGTATTACATGGTGATTCTGATATCACCAAGATACCTTGCTCCATCATGGCCGATATAGTCTTAAAAATGCCCATGTCTGCCTCTCGAGGCATAGGATACTGCTTTGCTCAAGATAAAATTGCTCCTGGTTTAAACGTAATCTTAACTTCTCCCACCCCCTTCAACAGGCCTACATCATAGGGGCCCGTAGTCCATGAAGAATTTGGCACCTTTTCCATGTCTTCATCATAACATGCAGGACGCTGCTGCGCTATCATCATTCGGTGTGGGATCTCTCAACTCTCTCTTCTGATCTAATAAGTAATGCTCATCTGAAACACCACTTCATTGTCTGACGGATTGTCTTTAAACATATCCTAGTCAGTGATGTCAGTCAATCTGTATCCTTTTCCAATGGCAATCACTGTTCTCCATGGCCTTCCTTCATGATCAAATCCTTCGAGCATGGCCAATTCCCCTCGCATTATAGCTGCCTGTAATTCTAGGGGAAAAAATCTGTCCCCCCTCCTCGTCCAAAGGTATCTGTGGCCTGAACAGAAATTCATCAGGTATTCTCATAATCTTGCCCACCAAACCAGGTAGCCACGGTCACGAAATGTGCACCCCATAGTGAAAAGCTTTGGCTCTAACAGTGTTCCTCACAGAGCTATTTTCCCTGTAAATGTAATGATAATTTTGCCCACATTTAAACAATGTATCCCTAGCGTGGAACATACTATGCCTTCATCAGTGAAGGAAATCGTCATATTTAGCTTCGTCATTAAATCTCGGCCAAAATATTAACTGGTGTCTGTCTTGAATACAATAATGGGACAGACATATCACACTCTACTATACAGACTGGTAATTTCTCAGTGAAAGGAACTCTACTTGTAGCTCCAGAGAACCCTTGAGCATTCATGGAAATGTTACCTCTTGTATACATGAGCGAGTTGCCCCAGAGTCTACTAAAAAAGAAAAGGAGATTTGCCTACTATGATAACATCAACCCTTAGTTCCTCTTGAGGATTTGGCATTACTGTTAGTACTGAACACATCAAGTAACCCCTGTGAGCTGTCCTATTGTGAGTACATTCTTATTCCGGTGACTGTAAACAGATTCCCTCCCATGATAGTGACACCCCCTACTCTAGGAGTCAATAACTGTCCTGTGGTTGCACTCTGCTGTATCTGCATGGGTGCGTGCTGTGACTGCCCTTGCGGTGGATTCAATGGTGCTTGCTGTGGTTGTAAAGCCTGTTGCATTTGCAGTACTTTTGCTTGATACACTGTTGGATCTTGGGCGAACCCATCCCTACTTTGTGGGCAGTATGCTGGAGGATAAGCTGTCCCCCCTCTTGAGAATTGCCCATTCTGTACAGACCCTTTACTTCCACATGTTCGCGCAATATGCCCTGTCATTCCCCATGTCCAACACACAGGACTGAATCTTTTAATCTGCCCTTCCTGTATGCCTTCATTATTGTTCTGCACATTCTGAAAACCACCTTGGTATTCTGGAAGCTTCCTTGATTATTCTGAAAGCCTTCCCTTCCTCTAAAACCTGTTGCCCTGCCTCTTGGCATGAGCCTGTTCCCTCCTTGATCCGACTGCCGTTGATTATTCGCCTGCGGCACCCCCGCTACTTGCTGTGTCTGCAGCCCCTCTCCGCTTTTCAGCATTGCTCCTTCTATAGTGCATTTCTACCGTTTCTTGTGAACTAACTTAGCTTCCTCGAGCTTCCGAGCATCTTCCCTCTTCCGATTTTTCTCTTGCAACAATCGGCAATGGTGCGCAATGGTCAACTGTATTTCTGCCCATGGCGTTGCTTCCATTCCCACCAGCTTCTTGAGCTGTCTCTGTACCTGCTCTGGCAGTTCCTGACACAGAATTTGATAGAATACAGGTATTGATTTCCCCCAAGGCACTCGAGTTTCCAAAGACCACTGTTCCTAAAAATTCTGAATGTAAGCAAGCAGATTTTCGTCTTCCTGCATCTTATGTGGCATAATTGCACCCATATCCGACGGATCAGGATATTGTACTCTAAGCACTTTCCAGACTGCCGCTCTGCAATTATTAAACGGCACTCCATCAAGTGCTGTGACACTTGAGTATCCTGCTCTCGCCCAAATGTCATCAGCCCTTTCCAGCCAGATTGTCTTTATCCATCTGGGGCCAAGGGATATACTGCGGTCTGGCCCCTCCTTTCTCTAACAAAGGCAATTGCAAAAACCCAAAATCGCAATCGGCTCCCATCGTCTGCCTATCCATAGTAGGGACAATGGTTCCTGATTGCCTTCTTCCTGGTAATGACCTCATTCTGCTCACATATGGTGGCGATTCTCCCCTATCACTATGAGATCGCCTCGTGACTGGGAAATGTCCTATCAATCTTCTTTCCCCCTGTTCCTCAATTCACTTTTGGTCCTCATCTTCTGATAAGCTTTATCGATTAAGTCTCTGATACTTCGTATCTCAAAATTCTCCTCTTCGTTTACCCTGGAAGGTCCTGGCATCGCTTCTTGCGATGGGAGAAACTCCTCTATGTCTTCCCATAATACTACTGGTCATGGTATCAGTATCGCGTGCCCTCTGTCGTCTCTTTTGTTCCATTTCCTCATCAAATTCCCTTTGTTTCTTTCCTTCCTCGCTAACCCTGTCTTCTTCCTGTTTTTTCGCTTACCTTCTTTCATTTACCATATTCACCTCTTCATCTTTTTGTCTTTGCATTCTTTTATCTCTTAAATTCTGCTCTTCCTTTCTTCTTTTCTACTCTATCTCATTCTTCGATTGCTCTTTGTCTATTGTCATGTCTTCTTTGTTATTCTGCTCTTTCTTCCTTTCTTAACTGTTCTTCCTGATACATCTGTTCTAGGCTTTGTCTACTTTTTCTTTTATACTTGTCTTCTTTCAATCATTTTTCTCATTTCCTGTCTTTTTTACTCTGCTCATCTTGATCTTCCCCTTTCCTTACTTCCTCAATGCTCTTCCCATTAAGTGTGAACAATATCTGACCAATCATACATTCGTTCTTTATGAGCGCTATCTCATCAGCTTTGTCTTTTTCTCCTTTCCATCTCTTAATTTTGTGTTCTAAGGTCACACTTGGCCGTTCACTTTTCTCTTTGTCCTGCAAGGCTTTAGAGATCACATCCTTTTCTGAAGTTCTTTTTGGGCTCTCGTCACAGCTATACGCAGGTGGGTCATGTATCAGATTACTAAATCTGTCACTGCTTTTAATCCCCTTAATGGATACAATTCGTCATTATTTGCACTATCGCCATTTACTTCAGGTGTGGTAGGGGGAGAAGAAGGCTCAACAGCCCCCTCTTTACACTGGTTAATCATCCAGTTTTCAGGAGGCAGGTCTTCCCGTTCTCCTGGTACATCTTCCAAAACTCTAAGCTGGCTAACCTTTTTTCCAATTTTTTTCCCGTGTACGCAGCGTGCAAGTATGTGGTCATATGTTGCAAAACCGCTTTTGACAATTATCCCCTTGTGGCCTTGGCATGAACATTTTATCTGTCGTGCCCTTAACCCATTCTGCACTATATTGCTTAAGCTTGGGTGCATGTTTCGGCAGTTGCCTACATAGGTGCATAATGGAGTAACATCCCCCATTGTGACAAGTCTCAGTCGACTGTCAATACTTACTGTTATTTTACACAAAAAATACTTTTTCAGAAAAATAATAAATATGAGCGTGAAACAATTGTCACCGCTCCAAACCTCTATGTCTCACTCTACTACAATCTACCTTTTCAGTCAATACATCAATGACTAAATAAAAAAATAATTTACTCTTAACCTCTTAACACAACCTCTCATGTGTCGCTCTTTGACATCTCAATTCTTCTCTATACATAAAATATATAACATATACAAACAGACAGACTGGCTGGCCCCAACATATATCTCTTCTCAGCGCTCCTCGCTGCTATTCTTGATGGGAGTGTAAATTATTTCCTTTAGCAAACCTTGTCTGCTTGTCGCCTATTTATCCACTTGGATTTTGAAATACTTTTTTCTAGACATTCCTTTAACGTAGGACTCTGGGCTTATCTGTGACATCTGTGACGCTCCTCATCATATACCTCTATGTGACGCACTTGGTTATTTACTAAATATCCCACCAACCCTCTGTTACTTTCTTCCCATCATCACTTTCCCCAATCAACACTCATTCATTTTTTGCCACCTTTCTCAATCTACTTACCATTTGCTTTTCAGCTCCTGACCCTCAGGATCGTCTCCGCCTCATCCGGCCACCATCGCCGTCGGTCCGCTCAGCTCCATTTGGAAACCAGGAGGGGATTTCATGAAAGAGGGACCCATCCCACCTATCTCTAACTCAAAACCTTTCTCTTTGCTTCTGCTTTTTCTCCTTCTCTCCCCTGCTGACTTCCTGGCTGAAACCTAATCTGCACTTTTTACTTTCCATGCCCTCTGATCTCGGGCCCAGGTCCCCCTAACCTGTCAGTCACACCCCTGCACTGCCTTCCTGGTAAACCCCGCACTTGGGAGGTGTTTCATTATCCCTACAGTCCCACTACCTTCACTTGACACCTGCTGTCTGCACTTACCCTGGCACTTTCCACCTGCTGGCTGTACTTTTACTTATTGTTATTTATTATCCCATATACTGCACTGTCCTCTACCCATCCCACCCCTACAATCTCCCCCTTCCCATGGACTTGCGCCATCTGAATGTCACCTGGCCCAGTAGGCTCCTTGTCTGTCTTCCCACTGTTCCCCCTCCCTTGCTTCGTCTCGCCTTGAAACACTTGTGTATAGGCGCATTATAAATGCATATTATATCATATCATATCTAGTGTCTTGCAAGAATGTTTCAGCCGCTATCCACAGGAAGCCTTACGGTCCTCCAGCTAAATGGCAGAGGACGTCCGATATTCTGAGACTCTCAAAAGCCTACTGGGTCGATGAGACTTTACCCATCCTACCTCTGCTACCACGTGATCGCCGGGACCTGGGGCCCTTTAAGACGAGGTAGCAACACTTAGAGATGGATGGGGATGCAGAAATATAATAATCAAACCAACTCAGGAAGTTGGAAAAACTTAGTACTGTTTTATTAACAATGATCTAAAACAGGGAGTTACAACGGACATTCGCTCGATTTCTCACACTCAAAACATTTCATGAAAAAACAACATTCTTACACTAAAAATTCACCACTATTGACGTCATCCTACATGGCAAATAAGAAAAACCTACTAGGGGATGTTATAGGCTTAAATGGAACATCTTGCTATACGTTCCATACTGATGGGGATTGTGATTGGGTCTCTAAGATCAGGTGGACAACTAAGCCCATCCCAAGTGTCATCTAATACTCAACACTCTATTGGTTACACAAACTATAGGGCTTTTTGATACGTGGCCCTCTATAATTGGTTGGCACGCTCGTACCCTTCTGGAATATTCCACTTGCTAGCAGCACGCAAGCTGGTACCCCAGGTGCTAGGAGGGTCGGCCTAGTCATACCTCACCACCCACTTTGCCCAACAGCTATCAGCACTCCTGCAGTCTGTCATTCAATTAGGCTTTGAACTTGGCCTTGTAGAGGCTCACTGTGCCTGAGAATAAAAGGGAGTGTGGCATGAGCTTATCTTCTGGTTTCGGTGTAGCTCGACCCACAGTCGATTTCTATCTGACCATGTGAATGGAGATCATGTTTTCGAGCTTTCGTTGCATATAATACTAATAAATGATGAACTCTTGTCACCGTCAGTGTTTTTCCATTTCACCTGAAACAGAAGTTTGTTTCTTTCTTACGTTCATGTAGCTTCTTGACAGACAACCAGGCTCACGGTGGCCTCGACTCTTGGTGCTGGGCCAATCTACCTTTCTTGAATTTTCCTTCACCATCAGCTATTTTCAACTGCGCCACACTTCAAGCCCTTTCCAGTCACTGGGTTCAAGTTTGCTAAAGTGCATTCTGGAACATCCAGATTCTAAACGTTCCTATGAGTATACATTGGCACATCGCTGCAATCTATTCACTACGTAGCCAGCCTCAGGATTACTTTGTCTACTGGCGTTACAACATCTGCACAGTTGTAAAATGACTTTGCATTTTCTTCAGTGTTTCTTCGCACAAGCATCTTCATTTTGGTCCTGAAATGTTGCTTTACTTCGACACCTCATCCTCAGATCCTATAGAATGTCTATATTATTTCTTCATGTGTGTCTTTCCTGGGGGCGTCAGTTCTGTTTCGTATGACATCACCAGTCTTTTTTCTCATTCTTTTTCATACTTCTTCTGGGACTTTTATGAGAAGGCCATTACTTCTTTGTGAATGCTGAAAGCTCGCATTCCCCACAAATATAATAAAATAACCAAATAAGAGACACTAATGGACACACCACAGTAGGAAATGAGACCAGGGCCAAGTGCAGGTGAGGTAAAAGACAAGTCTTTATATAAGGTAAAATAGGGCACGCAGAGGACTCTGCTTACTCCGAGAGCCCTCTGCCCAAAACAACAGAAAATACATGTTATATTACAAAAACACATCGTCTATGACGTGTGCTATAGGGGATAAATGGAATCATGGACATTGGATGAAGCGGACAGGGCAGTATCCATGCTTTAGGCGTGGTGCTCCCGGATTGGTTGGTGTTGAACTGGTTACTTTGTGGAGCATGCGGGTTAGCTGGGCTCATCTGGTAGGTGTCCAGGGTAGGAAGATGTCCAAGTTGCGGTGATGTAGACTATCTGACATTTGCCCTTATGGCCACACATACCTTGAACATTATTTATACATTTCGACATATCCTGGAAACAGATGAGACATTATCCAAAAACATTGAAGCAAATCCATTGCTAATATTTTGGAAAGCACAGACTTTAAAACAGCGTGTAAGCCCAAGTCACTTAAAAGGAGAATCAGAAAATACACTAAGTACAATTCTGAATGTGCCGGCACCAACAGGAACATACAAATGCAGACACTGCAAAATCTGCCCACAAATTGCTAATGGAATAAAGGAACAACTTTTACGTAATGGGCAAAAACAAACCATAAAACAATTCATAAATTGTAATAGCAAATATGTTATATATGGCATCATCTGTGTGTGTAACAAAATATACATAGGCAGCACCATTAGGACTTTGAAAACAAGACTTATGGAACATTTCAGAGCCATCAAAAATGGAGACCTGAGATATCCCATGGCAATTCACTTCATTTCGGAACATCAACCAACATAAATCAAAAATATAGAATTTCTAGGACTAGAGAAAGTAAAATGAACAGAACGTGGGAGAAACAGAGAATTGCTCCTCCGCAGGAAAGAAACCAAATGGATTTGCATCATGGACACTTGCAACACTGGCCTGAGATGTCCCATTGGCTGTAAATAGATCATGGCCTATGGCACTGCCATACTATGTATACCAAAACATTCCCATTTTCTCTTGAACTAGCTAACAATAACCCAAAGTATGTCCACACCTTGCCTTTTAAAATGCCATTATTTGCAGAAATATGTCATAAATGTCTAAAAATATTTTCTAAGGCTGGACTAACAAATGAGGTTTACACTTCGTTTTTTCTTTTTCTTCTTTGAAATATCCTTATTACCTAAAATATGATATATACGTATTGCTATATACTGTTCATGCCAATTGACCTCTAGTAGAATGCTTTACTAAAGTTACATCTTTTCTCAGATTAGAAAAATCATCACTAAATAACAGCACGACATTAAGATCTAGTGAGATAATCACAAAAACATCATCCAATATCACTCTGTGATTGAACTTAATATGAGTCCAACATTGGCTCTTAGTAAGACAATTATAAAACACCACTTTACTCAAAAATCCATGGGTCTACTACCCCCCCCCCACTTCTAGAAAGCTACGAGCATTACAATCATGGCAAAAAACAAAATCCAAGATGGCCGCCAGACTTATTTTGCAATTGATGACATCATAGAACACCATCACATGACCATTTTTCCGGATATAAAAACGGAAGTCCCTTAGAGAACAACACAACGCTAATCCTGGCGCTGTGTGGGAGACAACCGTATCTCCCTGCTTCGCCACATTAACAATAATAAAGCCACAAAAGGTAAGCTAGATTCTGCATATTTTTGCAATTATTTTAAATGCTATGTTTAGCGGAAATGCTAAAAAATCAGCAATTTAACTATAAACTAAACCTAAATGAATGAAACATTTAGGGGGTAATTCATAGAATTCAGCGCACAAGTGGCGCACGCGGCTGGCGCACAGTGTGCGCGTGCGAATCCCTGCGCCAGCCGCGTGCGCTAAAATACATTTCCGCGCACAGCGTATTCATGGATTCCAGCCACCAAAACCAGCTGTGGCGCACAGTGGCGCAGCAACCCTGCAGCAGCGCCAGTTACGCCCCCAAGAACGCCTCTCGCGCAGGGAAAAGCCATCAATATACCCAATCCAGCGCAAAGGGCTGCGCTAACCCTGTACCAGCACGGCAAGCGGGCTACGTGTATCACTGGGGTGTGCGGGAAGTACCTCACGCGACTGGCCCCGTGCGAGCAGGGTACGCATATTTCAGGGGTGCGCGGGAAGTACCACACGCGATTTCCGCAGGGTACGCGTATCTCAGGGGTGCGCGGGAAGTGCCACACGCGATTTCAGCAGGGTACGTGTATTTCAGGGGTGCGTGTGAATTTTCACACGTGATTGGGCCGTGCGAGCAGGCCACGCGTATCTCAGGGGTGCGCGGGAAGTGCCACACGCGATTTCAGCAGGGTACGTGTATTTCAGGGGTGCGCAGTAATTTCCACACGCAATTGGGGGTACACGTATCTCAGGGGTGCGCGGGAAGTGCCACACGCGATTTCAGCTGGGTACGTGTATTTCAGGGGTGCGGGGGAAGATTCACACGCAACATCAGCAGGGCACGTGTATTTCCGGGGTGCGCGTGAATTTCCACACGCGATTGGGGGTACGCGTATCTCAGTTGTGCGCGGGAAGTTCCACACGCGATTGGGCCCGTGCGAGCAGGGTACGCGCATTTCAGGGGTGCGCGGGAAGTTCCACACGCGATTCCATCAGGGTACGTGTATTACAGGGGTGCGCGGGGAGCACCACACGTGAATTGCACGTGTGGGTCCTCCCAGGTGTTCCCTCTACACCCTCCACGGCCCCTGCAGGTGGCTCACACCACAGGGGCCTACCCTGCACATGTCCTGCAGGCACACCATCCACCATGGCCATGACCCCCAGCCAACCCACATGTCAACTTACACTACTGCCCACCAACGCATGTCCCCCTGCACCCCCAGTCACCAGGGGCACCCTCCACCAGGCCCCCACCCATGTCCAATTCATGTTCCCCACCACCCCCACCCCCCAGCACTGTGGGGCACCTGCCAGCAGGCCCCCACCCATGTCCAACTCATGTTCCCCACCACCCCCACCCCCCAGCCACCAGGGGCAACCTCCACCAGGCCCCCACCCATGTTCCCCACCACCCCCACCCCCCAGCACTGTGGGGCACCTGCCAGCAGGCCCCCACCCATGTCCAACTCATGTTCCCCACCATCCCCACCCCCAGCCACCAGGGGCAGCCTCCACCAGGCCCCCACCCATGTCTCCCACCACCCCCACCCCCCAGCACTGTGGGCCACCTGCAAGCAGGCCCCCGCCCATGTCCCCCACCACCCCCACCCCCCAGCACTCTGGGGCACCTGCCAGCAGGCCCCCACCCATGTCCAACTCATGTTCCCCACCACCCCCACCCCCCAGCACTGTGGGGCACCTGCCAACAGGCCCCCACCCATGTCCAACTCATGTTCCCCACCACCCCCACAACCCCAGCACTGTGGGGCACCCACCAGCGGCTGACTTACTGCATTGACTGTGCATGACCCGTCACAGGGGTGATGTTATATATGGGTACGAAGCATCGAGCAGAGATTGTCTGTTTGTAGAGCAGTTTGTAGCTATGGGGCATGTTTGGTGTTGTGTTTTTGTGTAATTGGCACGTACAGGTTGTTGACTGTGGCTCTCTTTGGAGCATTGCAGTGTTCCTGTAACCGGACCTGAGAGTGCGCAGGCAGGAGGCCAGCACTCAAAACCAGAGCTAAGTGTCTTGTTGTTTTTCTTTCAAACTGCTCTGCATAGGCTTGCTGGGGAGTGTACTGATGCATGGATGTATGTGTGGTTCATTTTGGTATGTTTTTTCTCCCTAATCACCCGTGATCCTATGCAATTTTGAAACCTGTACCCTCTACCCGGTGTTCCTGCTTTCCGTGCCTATCCAAGCAACGTTCCCTGACCCTCTTTCCCCACTGGGGTTGCGGATGCCTGTGTAAGCTCTGAACTTGCAGGCGCCAAAACCCTAGAGGGGGTGGTTGGTTCGTACCACTCCTGAGCCTGGACTACAGAAGGCCATGACAATGATGTCCAGGTTTGTTTGGATTGTGTATGTGTTCATGCAGGTTGTACATTTTCATGCATTCCCTAGTTTCATGTGTCATTCCTCCTCCCCTCTCCTGCCACTCATTCCAGTCATCCAGTGTGTCAACACCTGTCCCGACTGCATATCCCTGAACCTCATTCCCCACCAGGGTCTCAGGGGCCTGTGTGAGTTTGACCTTGCAGGCACCCGGGACATGGTGGGGGTGGTTGTTTCGTGACACTCCCGTGCCTGTACAGGGGACCTGTGACAGTACACATCCATTCATGGTGCATCATCCTATGTCATGTACCACACATGTCTCACATCCTGTCGTGACATTGTTTTGCTGTGCTACCTTGGTTGTTGCATCATTGTGGTAGTACTTGGCCTTTGTGAGGTACTGCTACGTCAAGTCATCTACTGGAGGGTGTTCGGGTTCGTTTTTATGCCTTGGATTTTGTGATTTTGGAAATGAGTGTGGATTCTGAGTGTTCAGGCATCTTTTTACACACAAGGTGGGAGATGGTGACGAAGGGTAAAGGTGATCCTGTGGCCAGGTGGAATTGAGGTTTGGAGGCTCAATGACCCAGGTGCAGTTGTTCAGTGGGTCATGGTCATTTGTGAGGGAGGGGGGGTTGTTGTTGATAGTTGTCTTGCCCTGCAGTGTGATGGGAACCCTGACATAGTAATGGTGGTATCCTATGTACATGTTGTGTTCTGCTGATCAATGCCTGTTCATGTGTTGTGTTTTCCTTTCAGGTGCGAGTGGATAGTTGTGGTTTGACATGCTGGGGTGTACACATGGTGGATGTTCACATGTGATGTGTAGGGAACACTGATGGTCACTTGAGTGCACATGCATATGTGGAGTGCATGTCCTTGCAGAACCACACACTTGCACTCTGATGCACTACATGTACTCCCACCCTTGCATATTCATGTGTACACTGTTTGCCTTCTGGTGCCCACTGTGTCCCGGCAGCACATGTTCTGTGACCGATTATGGATCCAGTACATGCCTAATTTGATGTTTGATGTGGTCTGTCACTTAGAAGTGATGCTCAGGGTGTGCATCACACACAATGGCTGTTCACTGTGCTGTGCGCTGAGCAGTGTGATGCAGGAGTAGGACACTGCACACATGAGCTGCAGTGTTGATTTTGCAATGCATAATGTGCATGTAGACAGGCATTCATTGTGATGTTACGTCTACGACTGTTGTAATGCATTTGGAAATGACTTATTTTGGGTGGGAGATTTTGTTGGTCTGTCATTTCATCTGATTCCGGGTCAGGCATCATTGTCCGATGCCACTGTACATTTAGGACATGGCAATGTGTACCTTATCGTTACTGCGTTGGTGTATGGGTATTGCTTGCCATGTCATGTTGATGTTTGGGAGGGTTTGAGTGACATGACAGTGATGGCCATGGCCTGTTTTGCAGGTGTGTGTGATGCACACCTTGCATGTCCGGGTCATCCGCTTCTCAGAGCAACTAGCTGGGGGTAGATTTCTCTCTGCAGCAGGGCCCTCCCCCTGGAACAGACTTCCTGCCTGACTTGAACTTGAGGGGAACCATCTCCAGTTCTGGAAGCACCTCAAGACCTTCCTCTTTGCTTCTGCTTACTCTCTGCCTCTCCCTTGCAGAATTCTTCACTGGAACTGCACAGGAGCTGCAACTGGGCCACTCACACTGACCTCGGTCCCTGGCACAGCCACTCTCCACTTGCACTGCCTCCCTGGCAACCCCTGCACTGCAGTACTGTCTCTCTATCCCTACAGCCATCCCTTCCCAGCACTTGTCTGCACTTACCTTTGCAGTTGCCACCAGGCGACCTATGTATTATTTTTTTGGGCTACTTCCCCTGTACTGGACTCCCCCCCCACCCTTCCCCTTGCACTTTTCCCTTCCCCCTGCCCCTGCACTTGCATGATCTCAATGACACCTGGCCCAGTAGTACCGTTCTCTGTGTTCCCTTGTTCCCCCCTCCCCGCCTCATTGCGCCTTGGAATACTTGTGTATGGCCCATATCATGTCATATGTCATATGTGTGCCTTTTGGTCACACAGGATAGCTTGTGTTTAAGTAGCTAGGGATGCAGACGATCTGGCACTTCCATGGCAACTATCTCAGGGTGGTAGTGTTGTGACAGTTGACTGTCTCTTTGTCATCATTGATTGTCACCTGGTATGTGCCAGGCCTGTGTGCACTCCGCAGGGGTGGGAGTTTAGGTTAAAAATGTGGCCACAAGCTGGGTGCGGGCTACCTTGCCACGTGCCCTGTCCCCTCCCATGGGCAGCGCCTGTGCCTGTGGTTGGGGATGTGGGGGCACCACCATGTCCACCGGGACGCCCTGCCATGTTGCAACATTGTGCAGGACACATGCTGGCACAATGATCCTGCACACTACTGGTGGTGCATAGAGTAGTTGCCCACCAGAGCGGTCAAGGGAGCGGAAACGTGACTTGAGCACTCCGAATGTGCGCTCCACTATGCCCCTGGTTGCAATATGGGCGGCGTTGTATCTTACCTGGGGTGGTGTGGTGGGGTTCCGGATTGGCGTCATCATGTGGTTGCTCAGAGGGTAGGCACTGTCCCCTGGGGAGGTGATAATAGTTGAGATTATTAGGGTTTGGATGTTTGTCTGTGTGTGACTTGCATGCATGTGCAAGGGCATTTGTACTGACCTAGGAGCCATGTGTCGCCATGCTGCCCAGCTTCCAGGGCCCGGCTCAGGGCGGACATTCTGTATATGAAACTGCCATGGGTGGAGCCAGGGTAGTTTGCATAGACAGAGGTGATGATTCCCTTTGCATCACATACCACCTGTACATTGATGGAATGCCAGTGCTTGCGGTTTCGGTAGATGTGCTCAATGGCCCTAGGTGGACGTAGGGCCACATGGGTGCAATCTATGACACCGAGCACTTTGGGGAAGTCTGCCACCCTGAAAAAATCCAGGACAACGGCCTGCCTTTCTGCGGGGCATGTATATGTGCCTGCGAAGTGAGGGGCGCGCTGTCATGATTGCCAGTACCTGGTGTAGGCAGCGTGACTGCGTGGCCTGTGAGACCCCCCCCACTATGGCAGTGGTCCGCTGAAATGACCCAGTGGCCAAAAAATGCAGGACATTGAGCAGCTTCTCCAAGGGGCTCAATGCTTGGGAGCAAAGGGTGGGGGATGTGAGGTCATCTTCCCACTCCCTGACCAGGTCTAGGATGATATGGGGTGGAAACCTATACCTGCCGTAGACCTGGTCGTCAGGCATCCCAAAAAGGCTTGTCCGTGGTGCGAAAATGCGTGCCCTGGCTATTCTCCTTCTCCTGCGGTGTCCCATGATCAGTGCAGCGACAAATGGGGCATTCATCGTAGCTGTATATACGCTTTTGTTGTTTGCGCGCACTTTTATGCTGTGCGCGGGGACGCCTCCGCCTGCCTTCGTGTGGGCGGACGCGTTGACGCCTGTGCACGTCTTTTGCCGTGCGCGGGTTTCCTGTATTCGGATACGTGGTAAGACTGTAGGTCCGAGTGTCATCGCGTGTGATTGGAGGGGAGTGAGCGTACACGCGATTGGCCTGGGTACGTGTGTTTCGGGGTGCGCGGGAAGTTCCACACGCAATTAGCCTGGGTACATGTGTTCCGGGGTGACGGGAACTTTCACACGCGATTGGTGGAAATCCACGTGTGTTCTGTCATCACGTGCAATGTGGGAAACACCCGCACGCGTCACGTCACAGACGCGCTCACGCGCGAAGGGCATTTGGTCCAATGAAATCGCATATGCGTGCTGCCGTGCATACGCGCTAAGGGCCTTTCCTCGTATTACACGCAGACGTGCATTTTTTCGCGCGCTGACATGCCCATGCACGTCTGTACGCGTCACGTCACAGGGGCGCTTGCGCTTGAGGGGCCTTCTGTCCAATGAAAATGCGTATGCGTGCAGACCCGCTTACGCGCTAAGGGCCTTTCCTCGAATCACACGCTGACGTGCAGATTTTTCACGTGCCAAATCACTCCGTATCAAGCTGGCCACGTGTAAGCACACGGAAGACCACGCTCCTGCCCAGAAGGCCGAACTACTGCCCCCCAGAGCCCCGAGCACGCTCCCACCTGCCATCTGCTGCTGCCTGACTGCCTGCTGCCCACGTGCCCTGCCATTTGCTGCCTGCACATCAGCCAGGGGTGCTGTTGCTGTGACCACCCCTGCTGGAACCGAAGACTCCCGACTGGGATTCCATCGCTCCACAGCCCAGCCCCAGGACTCAGTTGCCCACCCACTCCTGCCTCTGGGGTTGTCATGTCGGGGCAAACACCATCTGTGCCCACTGACAACCCCCGGCCAGAGAGGCAGAGGGGCACCAGCTTCAGTGCCACCGAAGTTGGTGTCCTGGTGGAGCAAGTCCTGGGGCAGTATGATGCCCTCTTCGGAAGTTCCCGCGCCGACAAGGAAGGACGGACTCGGATCTGGACTGACATCGTGACTGCCATCAACGCGGAGGGGGTGGCAGTCCGCGACTTACAACATGTCAAGAAGCGCTGGGAGGACATCAGGTCCAGGACCCTGAACAAGGCCCGGCGCCTCTTGAAGGCAGCGGATGCCAAGGGGCGCCGGGGCCGCTTGTCGGAAGAACAGATGAGGGTCCTGGAACGCATATCCCCAGCGCTCCACGTCCAGGTCCTTGAGAGGCAGACCCGTCTGGAGTCGAGCGGTGAGTGTACATGCATCCTGATTGTGAGCAGTGTGTGTGGTGATTATTCAGTAGTGTGCAGGTTGCACATCTGTTTGTATGGGGTCGAGTATAGGTGGGGGTGTACAGGGCCGTGGGGCTGACACATGCGAGGGCTGGAATGTGTGAGACATGGATGGTGCTTGTGTGTGTAGGCTTGCATGCCAAATGCAGTTGTGTGGGCACACATGTTTGGATAAATGTGTATGTAAGTAGACATGTCCGTGATGTCACGCATGTATGTTGTTTTCGGCTGCATGTATCGGCACTGTGTACATGTGCATGTGTGTGTATTTGACAAGGATGCAACAGTGATGCAACATGGATGCATGTGACAGCGGTATGTGGAAGCCTGATTGGCAGATGTGACATGGATGCCCGTCTGAACACTGCGACACTTGGCAGAGGTGTACACATGCATGCAAGTGTGGTGGTGTGTGTACATGTGTGGTGCACTTCCTGTGTTGCATGTGATGTCTGGCTCACCTTTGGCTGCTCATGCTGTTGTATGTGTATGGATGGTGGTGGCAGTTGCGATATGGCTGTGGTATGGCTCATGTGTGCGAGTTGTAATGACATGTGTGTTGGGGATTGTGATGACATGTCTGAGGTTTGCCAATGCCACTCATGTACAACTGTCATGTGTGTATGTGTCCATTGTACAGTGCCCTGATGCCTGTGTTGTTTTGTTTCTCCCTGTCTGCAGCGTCAACTGATGAAGAGGGCCGAGAAGGTGCTGTGGAGCACAGCGGCGGGGATCCCACCGCCAGCCGGAGACGCAAGGCCCGGCTCCCCTCCCATGTTGTGATCTCGTCAGGGAGTGAGGAGTCCGGTGCCGCGTCCCAGGCCCCAGCTGCCGGGGGGAGGTCCAAGAGGCGGAGGTTGGAGTTGGACTCCTCGGCAGCAGAAGGGGCAGCTGGGACCCCACAGGGCCCAACAGGGGAAGATGGAACGGAGTCATCCAGGTTGGTGGGGGGTTTGGTGGAGGAGGTGGCCGTGCAAGCACCAGAGACGGGGTCTGGAGGTGGGGATCCCACTGGTTCTAGTGGTGCAGTGCAGGACCAGGGACAGGAGGCAGCACAGGCCACCGTGGAGGTGTCTGTGTGCAATCC
Organism: Ambystoma mexicanum; assembly: GCF_040938575.1. Classification (NCBI taxonomy): domain Eukaryota; kingdom Metazoa; phylum Chordata; class Amphibia; order Caudata; family Ambystomatidae; genus Ambystoma; species Ambystoma mexicanum. Next base: position 843,574,183 of record NC_090941.1, on the reverse strand, counting down.
TGTCCCTGATCCTGTTCCTGCATCATCTTGCACCAGCAGGGATGCCTACGTCCAGACCCGTTTTCAGGCAGGGGATGAGCTCACTTCAACTGGCCTTCCTCTGCCTGCGGACGTGGCTATCCGGGTCCGGGTTGAGCCTGTCCTGGCTGGTGTGGCGTTGCGTCAACGGGCCATGCGAGCGGACCTGCAGTCTTTTTATGAGGAGACTGGACGTCATTTCGAATGGCTCGTTGACCACGTCAGCCTGCTGGGACAGGTCACCCAGGCCGGATTCCTCCGTCTGATGGGGCTTGCTACGACCCCCTCCTCAACTGGACCCCCTACGCGCCAGTCGTCCTCCGTGCCATCTTCCCACCCATCAGTCACCTGGGTGCCCTGTGGAGCTGCCTCTGACGGTGCGGCCAGGCTGGTGGAGGAGGCATCCCTGCCACAGTCGGGAGTCGGACGTCCAGCAGGGGTGGCCACATCTACGACTGCACCCCAGCCGGTGGAGGATGTGCAGGCAGCAGGAGGCAGTGCACGGGCAGAGGCACAGCAGCAGCAGCAACGTGGTGGGTGCCATGAAGGCTCGGGGCCTTCAACATCGGAGGGGCAGGCATCGGCCGGAGGGCAGGAGGACCCAGGACAGAGAGTGTCTTCCGTGTGGCAGCGGTTGGGCCACGCCATAGATGCGGAGCGGTAGCGGGCGGAAGAGGCACGGCTCACAATGGTCAGGGCGGAGAACTCCATGCGGAGGGCCCTGAGGCGGGCCGAGTGCCTCGAGGCAATCCGCAGGGGTTTGGAGGTGGATACGTCAACGGCCCTGCGGACCCTCGGGGACATGGAGGAGGACCGCCTCCGGGACATTGAGGAGGAGATCGATGATGCCCTGGCCTGGGACATCCACAAGTGAGCCGTGAAACTAGCCCGCTGCCCTTGTACATAGTTATGTAGGTAGTGTTAGGTTTCATTTTTGTTTTGATTTTATTTGGACCTTTTGGACATTGGCCACATTTTTGTATATAGTTTATTTTATTAGTTAATGTAGTTAGATAATGGACCCTGGCTTGTTCCCATGTACATAGTTCACTGTTGGATTGTATTATTTTTTTCACATTTTAACTATGGAGCAATGGCTTTTTTTTTTATTTCCCATTGGATTTTGTTTTGTGGACATTGACTTTGGACAACATTACTTTGGATTTTTATTTTTGGTTTTGCTTTGTTTCACGGACATGCTTCTTTTAATTTTTGTACATTCACATTTCTGTTTCTTCATTTTTTAATCTATTTATGTTTCCTTTAATACATATTTTTTTTGGTGGACTTCAATGTGTGGTATCTCATTGGTTTTCATGCATTTCATGATATGTGTTTTGAGATTCACTGACACTCATTGGGTGTATGTGAGGGAGATATGTTTGTTTCGGAACTTGCAATTGGTGTTCTGTGATGTAATTGCAAATTATGAGTGGGTGGATGCAATACTCGGGTGGGTGTTTTGCATTTGGAGGCTGATCATAGGGACCAGGGATCTACATTGTGATGACATGTTGGCTGGGGAACATGAGTTGCACATGGGTGGGGGCCTGCTGGCAGGTGGCCCACAGTGCTGGGGGTGGGGGTGGTGGGAGACATGGGTGGGGGCCTGCTGGCAGGTGGCCCATAGTGCTGGGGGGTGGGGGTGGTGGGAGACATGGGTGGGGGCCTGGTGGAGACTGCCCCTGGTGGCTGGGGGGTGGGGGTGGTGGGGAACATGAGTTGGACATGGGTGGGGGCCTGGTGGAGGCTGCCCCACAGTGCTGGGGGGTGGGGGTGGTGGGAGACATGGGTAGGGGCCTGGTGGAGGCTGCCCCTGGTGGCTGGGGGGTGGGGGTGCTGGGGAACATGAGTTGGACATGGGTGGGGGCCTGCTGGCAGGTGGCCCACAGTGCTGGGGGGTGGGGGTGGTGGGAGACATGAGTGGGGGCCTGCTGGCAGGTGGCCCACAGTGCTGGGGGGTGGGGATGGTGTTAGACATGGGTGGGGGCCTGGTGGAGGCTGCCCCTGGTGGCTGGGGGGTGGGGGTGGTGGGGAACATGTGTTGGACATGGGTGGGGGCCTGTTGGCAGGTGCCCCACAGTGCTGGGGGTGGGGGTGGTGGGGAACATGAGTTGGACATGGGTGGGGGCCTGCTGGCAGGTGCCCCACAGTGCTGGGGGGTGGGGGTGCAGGGAGACATGGGTGGGGGCCTGGTGGTGGGTGCCCCTGCACTGCTGGGGGGTGGGGGTGGTGGGAGACATGGGTGGGGGCCTGGTGGAGGGTGCCCCTGGTGGCTGGGGGTGCAGGGGGACATGCGTTGGTGGGCAGTAGTGCACGTTGACATGTGGGTTGGCTGGTGGGCATGGCCATGGTGGATGGGGTGCCTGCAGGACATGTGCTGGGTAGGCCCCTGTGGTGTGAGCCACCTGCAGGGGCCGAGGAGGGTGTAGAGGGAACACCTGGGAGGACCCACACGTGCAATTCACGTGTGCTGCTCCCCGCGCACCCCTGTAATACACGTACCCTGATGAGATCGCATGTGGAACTTCCCGCGCACCCCGTAATACACGTACCCTGATGGAATTGCGTGTGGAACTTCCCGCGCACCCCTGGAATACACGTACCCCACTCAATCGCGTGTGTAACTTCCCGCGCACCTCCAAAATACACGTACCCCGCTCAATCGCGTATCTAACTTCCTGCGCACCCCCGAAATACACGTACCCCTCTCAATCGCGTATCTAACTTCCCACGCACCCCCGAAATACACGTACCCTGCTCAATCGCGTATCTAACTTCCCGCGCACCCCCGAAATACACGTACCCCTCTCAATCGCGTATCTAACTTCCCGCGCACCCCCGAAATACACGTACCCCGCTCGATCGCGTGTGTTGCTTCCCGCGCACCCCCGCAATACACGTGCCCCGCTCGCACAGGCCCAATTGCTGTATGTTGCCACTTTTGTGATGCGCTGGGACTCTACCGCCTGCCTTCGTGTGGCGGACGTGTTTCAGCTTGTGCGTGTCTTTGGCTGTGCGTGGCTTTGCCCTATTCGATTCCATGAACACGTGTGGTTCGAGTGCGTGTGGGCGTTCCGTCTGCTTCCCTGCAGTACATCCCCAGTTATGCCCTTATTTTCGCGCGTTGTTCCCCATTCCGCGCGTTATGCCCCGTGTCCCGCCCACTTTCTGGTGTATGCGCCGAGGTTGTGCGCTTTCACTGTACGCGTCGCGCACGCCTTTCGGGATGTTGCAGTGACTTGTGCGCCATGCACGGGTTTGGCGCACATCCCGAGGTGAAAACGCGCAGGGACTTCCATGAATCACACGCTGCGCGTGCGCCTGTTTTTTTCCGCTTGCGTCTGCTTGCGCCTGCTTGCGCCTGCTTGCGCAAAGATTTTCGGCGCACGTTTGTTCCATGAATCGGCCCCTTATTCTCCTTAAACAGTGCAGCACATAAAGTTTTGTTTTCCTTTAAAAACTGTAGCAAGTGGTTTGACAAATGAGCACATTTTTTCAAAGTACTAAACCTAAACAGCACACCATCTGATTTACTCATGCAGGCTAACATTGCACAGAGGATCCACTGATGACATCCTAGCCTGTAGAAAGACAAAAACGTTTTCTGATTTAACAACAACAAAGGGTGAATACCCAGATCAATCATAAGGTAATGCACACTATCCTTATTCCAATGTTTAGCTATCAAGAACCAAGTGTCCTATTTTTCCTATCTATAAGAGATCCCCCATTTCCTTTCTTAAAAAAATATTTTTTCTTTTTTTTGTCTGTTTACTTTTCAGCGTTTTCTCTCCTGGTGAACCATGGTATAAACCATGGGGAAACACTTTTGAGAGGGATGATATTATAAAATGTATGAAACACAATTTATGTGTAAGACCGACTTTGATCTGTGTGAATAACAGAATACTGTATGAAATATAATACAACAAATCTGTACAACACAAGGAATAAACCTAATTTATACACCTTAATCAAGTTTGCAAGTGAAAATTCCTTTCCTTTCTAAAGAACTGTGAGCGCACGATTGGTACTCAACCGACAAAAAACTAAGTCTAAGTATTGCTGCAGTCACAATACACGTACCAACAGAGTTGATCACAGTAATAAACCAAAACACCCAAAAAAGGGAACTAAGCCAAGAGTGACTGCAAACCAAGTATAAAAAAACATTTCGACATGCAATAACTATATTACTAGATGTTTGACCTGGACAATAAAAGTGAGGGTACATGGGTCCAGGTGCCTAATCTATTCTTAATACTTCAATGACACATTCATCAAATAGTCCCTTGGATCTCTTGAGAGGATGCTTTATTATCTGTTAGTACGAGGAGACTATATTGCCACTCATGGGATTAGTGCTAGAGGGGTGAGCTGGGGTAGCACACAGGCAGGGGGCATGCAACTGTTACATCAAAAGGTGTTGGGGTGAAGGGGCTTGTGATCTATATTACTTTAAAGGGGGTCTGTTGGTGCAGAGGCAGCTTTGTGGAGACAAATGTTTTTTTCCAGGACCAGGCTCCGGCCCGGTCATTCACAGGGCAGTGATGTAAAAGGAAGATGAGAGATACAGTGTTTAGTTTGATACTTCTTGCGCCTAGGCTTCCGTGAGAACAGGACAGATGCAGAGATGGCAGAAGGGGGAGGTGGGGGTTGACCTGCTGACTGTGCGCGGAGAAGGAAGGAGAGAGGTGCAGGCTGGCATTAAACATTTTCATGTAGCCTAGCAGAAAATGGAGCCACTAACCAAAACAAAATGGGAGTCTTGTGGCCTACAGGTTATACATACTTGTGTCATTCAATGGGTACCGCACACCTTTGCCAGAGGTGAGTTGTCAACTGCAGAATGAGCATATCATGTGCATTCTAATAGGAATGAAGGGGGCCTGGGAGACCCTTCCTCCCGTACATTCCCCCCTTTCGTTACTTAAGTAACGAATACTGCACCTCTCCCAAATGTTTCTGTTCGGCTTCCTCAGCTACTGCCTCGTCCCAAGCCGGGGTTCCCTTTCTTGGCATCCAGGTCCGACACACTGCTCTCAGGGTCCCCCCTGCTCGTGCATACTCATCTGGGGTACGGTTCATGTAAATACAACCCCCAAACCCGTCCAGATCTACCCATACCTCATCATACCAATCCAATTCCCGGGGCTCCTTAATTGTTGTATGCCAAAATGGATCTACTATGTATTGTATATTGCTGTCATTCTATATTATGGTTCTGAATCCTCTCTTGTCTGGACCTGGACCTCATGTGCCATCTGTACTACTCCTGCTGCACTACCCACTGTCGCTATCATCATTGCACTATTGGGTATGCTTTTTGCACAGCACCTGAGACCCAGTTGGTACACACAAAAAATCGAAAGAATAAATATGATGATGGGTATCAATAACTTCACAGTCATTCCCAGGCATGACGGGACCCACACGAACAAGTTGTCGAACCATGTGCTGGGTTGTACTCCTCCTTCTTTCTTCATTCTTTCACTGAGGTTATGCACCGCTGCTATCACATGCAAAAGTGTCCCATTATCCGTGTCGGCAGAGGGTACAAAAGTGCAATATGCGCTTCCGATTTTTCAGCAAACACCGCCATCTATTGCAGTTAGTAGGTCCAAGACGTAGCGATTCTGCATGGTCATCAGTCGCAGAGCTCTTAGCTCAACCTTGATGACATTGAAACCTTCTTCTGTGTCGTTAGCCAGTTGGATGAGCTCCCAGCGGGTGATTTGCAGCCATTTTGCGTTTGCACGAGCTTGAATGCTTGGGACAAGGGACACAAAAAACATCTCTGCGGATGTGAAGAGTTTGAACCTATCAGGAACTTCTAACAAATGTTTAGAGGATGCAGCGGAAATATAGTTTGATGATCTCCACTTCCGGGATACTGTGCTCTGCAGCTGCTCTTTGGATAAAACGCTATATGCAGGGGGTTCTTCATTTGTTGACGGGCGCCTGGGATATCTTTGCTAGCACCCTCTCCCCTTGGATCTGGCTTTCCAGTATCACCATCAGGACTGAGTGCAGCGTTACCAGGGCACAGGTGCCCCATCATGACTGTGGAAGGTGCAAATACGCCTGTTTGCCACACACCCAGTAAGTGTCCATTAAAGCTGCTGTTCCTTTTTTCATGTCTGGAATGATGACAGTTTTGCTACAGTTCTTGTTTGTGCCCAGGGGCATTTTTCCTTCTCCATTAAAGCACAGTTCATATGGTATCTCGAGTTGCACCTTGATCGGTTTCTCTAGAGCTGTAATCCATGTTAGTTTGGTGATGTGCTGACACCAGATTGGAGCGTATGTTCTTTTGATCCATTGTAGCTTCTCATCGGACCGTCCTTGCAGCGCCTCCACCTTACACGTTATTTGCTCATCATGCCATTTGTTGTCGGAAAACATTGTCCCTTGGATTGTGAAAAAAGGCTCCTTTTGGCATATTGCTTCTTGTGGCTTGTTATAGCAGGTTCTCTCATTTTGCAGCATTTGTAAGGTAACAATGTGTGCTTGGAAGGTGCTCTTAATTTGACATAGTGCAAGATGAACCAGACACTGGGATTCCGCAATAGGCGCCTCTTGGCGTAACAGCACTTTATGTGTCCCTGAGGCATGGGGGATTAAAGAACACACAAAGCAGCTTTCATTGGTAATCTGCTTTGCAATTGTGCTCATGTCTGCGTACCATTTGTTGGACTGATGTGGGTGTCATGGATCTTCTATTGTGTCTAAACCTAGCCCGTGATACTCACCATACCTCTTCCGTCCCGCCCCCCCTTTTCTGTTTTCTGCTCCCCCCTAGACCATTTTGGATCCCTACTAATTCCTGGTATTGGATTGGGAATATCCTGGTAATTACCTCCACCTCCCACCCATCATTTTGTTGCCCATTCATTTTGTCACTCCCCAGAGCGGGCGTCTGCATTTCATCATTTACATAATCACTGCCTGAGGTAGCCTGTGTGGTTGTATAGGTGTCATCATATGATAATGTGTGCGCATCGGGATTGGGGTCATTCATGTCATATACGTTAAATTCATGTTCATAATAATCAGTTTTGGAATAGTTCAACAGTGGGGCTCTAACAGTACAGTATTCTTGTACAATGTGGTGAGGTTTGTAGGGGCATTGTGGGCCCAGATTAGTTTAAAACCATCCCATATCAGGTGGGAACTTTCTTGTATCAGCATTACTCCTCCTCCCCCCTCTTTTATATCTATAGATATGAAAGCAATTGCCCAGTATAGTACCAGGCCAAACAAAAATGAGAAACCCAAAATTACAGTAAACCAATCCCACACTCATAGGAGTACATTCTAGAGCTACTGATAGTTCTCCTATTGCTATGTATAGTAGAGTTGCTTGCATCGAGGGCCCTCGTTTCTGACATTTCTGTGCCTGCAGAGTGAGAAACAATTGGGTTAAGTTCATGTGCACATTTACTTCCATGTTCAATCTCTTTTCACTGATGCATTTGTTCAATTAATAATTTATATTGCATATACTAAAGGAAATGAAACTAATAAAGAACCGAACAGAAAGGAGAGAAAAAGATACTAGAAAGATACAAGGGACGAAGTGAAAGAAGAGAGAGAGACAATTTTAAAACATGTAAATCATTCAGTGGCTGTTATTTATAGTTTGCATTTTATGTCATTATTATTCAATTGTATATACATTTCATCCTCTTCCATTATGTACACCTTTTTCTGCTTATATATGTACAATGCACTGTTTCTTTTTCATCGTTTGTATTTCCTTTTTGCAGTAATGCTATATAACCTCCTTTTATTATCTGTGATGCTATGTTTGCGTTGTTCTTTCCTCAACATTTTCTCCCTCCTCAGCCATAACACTGTTATGTGCTTTAGGCATGTCCGATAAATGAATCCAATATTTCAGCCCCTTCACCTTCACCGCTGTGGGTGTACAGTATATAACCTCATAGGGGCTGTGAAATCTTGGAGCATTCCATGGTCTCACAAAGGTTTGTACATATACCGTCTCCCCAGGTATTAGTTGGACATTCGGGCTATCATTTGCTGGAGTTACTGGGGGTCATTACGAGTACGGCGGTAGGGGGTTAACAGCACTGGTAAGGATGCCGGTGCCGTTAACCCCCTACTGCCGCATTCCGAGGTCCCTTAGCGGGTCCTACTAAGGCCGGCTGGTAAAACCACCCGTCCTTAGCGGGAGCCGCTAAGGGACCAGGGAGCTAATAATGGGCCCGTAATTTACCTGGCCCTTTATTAGCTCCTTCCCCATTCCCAATGAGCCCTATGGGGGCTTGAATGGGAATGGGGAATGGTTATCAGAATGGGGACTTACCGGGTCCTCCAGGGTTGGAATGACCCGGTATTTCCCCATTCTGAGAACCCGGACACGAGTTTGGAGGCAGCCATGGCGCTAATAGCGCCATGGCTGCCTCCAAACACGTAATGACCCCCACTGTGTCACTTTCACTTTCTCGGGTGAATGGTGTCGCTATTTGCTTTGCAATTATTCTTGCTACTCTGGTCAGTTTCATTAGGTACTCTTGAAACTCCTCGCCCAATACTGTGGCTGTTCTGTGTGCATCTGACATTCTTCTAAGGGGTGACAGTGGTGTATGCTTGCGTCTCCCTGTCACTATCTCGTGGGGGGACAAGTGGTGGTCTTTGCTAGGCTGTTTTTTTAGGTCAAATAGTGTCAATGGCAAGCAGTACACCCAGCTCTTTTTTAGGGTGTTGCACAATTTAGATAATCTGCTCTTAAGGAGGCAGTTGATTTTTTCTACAACGCCATTTGCTTGGGGGTGATAAATCGAACACAATTTGTGTGTCATCCCCAGTATTGCAGTTAATGCTTTAAACAAGTCATTGTCGAAGGGCGTTCCATTGTCAGACCGTATGACGTCACAGATCCCCCATCGGGGAAAGACCTCTCTTACTGAGAATTTTGCTGCACATTTCACATCCGGGTGGGCACAGGGTCCTGCTTCCACCCAACGTGAAAAGGGGCAGAGCACCACAATCAAATGTCGTGCTCCATTACGATGCTCTGCAATGTCTGCATAATCAATATGCAGTTCACGGAATGGTCCAATGGGGTGGTGCAGTGTTCCTCTCAGTGTTCTCAAAGTCATTCCTGAATTATAAGTTTGACATGTTGTACATTCTATCACTAGCTTTGCCACGTGTTCCTGCAATCCTGGCACAAACCAATTTTCTTGGTTGTCTGCTGCTATGTGTTGTTTTGCTGTATGTGCGGGGAAGTGCAATTGTTGGAATGCTACCTGTAATAATTCTACTGGCATCACTAATTTACCCGTACAATTTTGTCGCCATAGAAGGTCAGTGAGTGATTGTGTGCATCCTCTTTTCGCCCATAGTTCTTTTTCTTCCACTGGTGCCCTTTTTTGCAAATCTGTTATTTGTGACACTGACATTGAGTTGTACCCTTCGCCTCTTTTTTCCTCTACATTTCCTTTTATTATGAATTCTCCTCATTTGTTTATTTGTTTGTTTATTCATTTGTGTTGCGCACCAGACACGTAAGTAAAAGGGCGCAGCCGTATGAAAATACAAAGCTTACAAAGTTGCAAAAAATACACCACATACAGTAATTACATACTTACAGAATATGCAAAATATACAGATAAGAGCAAAAACTAGCAATGACCTATGTAATTACAGAAATAAATAGTAAACAATGTACAAAAATACAGGTTACGAGAGCGATACCATCCGTGTATCATGATAGGAAAAGTAGATTACACGTGGTCTTCAGGTATTAACACAATATAACAATATTGGTGCAGTGTGAGTGTGTCTCTTCAGTAGCGGACAGATCTAAGACGGATACTGGGAGACTAGGGCTCAGTCGTAATGATATGTTTTATTACATTTTTCCTGAAGTGTAGATAGGGTTGGTCGGCTCTCAGATCTTGTGGCAGTGAGGTCCAAAACGTAGCTTCCTTTACAGGGAAGCTATTACCACCAATAGTGGTGAGCTTGTATTTAGGTATGGTCGGACAGTTAACATTCCCAATTCTGGTAGGTCTGTGGGAAATTCTTTTCTGGATTTTATCTGTAAGGTAGCTGAAGGCCGCATTGTTAAGGGCTTTATGAGTCAAAGAGAGCATTTTTAATAGTATTTTATTGGGCGTGGATAACCATTTATGATGGCGCCTAAGGGCGGAGACGTGTTTTTTTTTTATTTATGCCTAAGGCTGCTCTTAGGGCGTTATTCTGTAGTGTTTGGAGCTTTTGGATAGTAGATTTATTCGCACCACTGTATAGGGCGTTACAGTAGTCGATTCTAGCAAGTATAAGGGCTCTGGCCAGGATCAGGCAGCTGTCATCAGAGAGGAGTGGCTTACCAGCTCTGAGTAGCTTGCAGGTGTAAGCCGTGGAGGAGGTGAGGGATTTTACCAGTTTATCAAAAGACAATGTGGAGTCCAAATAGAATTCAAGGGTTTTCACCTCCTTGGAGACTTTGATGGTGTTCCCATCAATAATAAATGAGGAAAATGTATGGCCTAATTTGTAATGTTGGCCTGTGAACTCAAGATTATCAGCTCAGTCTTATCATCGTTCAAGCATAGGCCATGAGTAGCCAGCCAAGCTTGGATAATAAGATATACTTTGTTCACCAATCCCGTATCCTTGCTGTTGTCCCCAGAAAGCGGGAGGAGAATCTGAGTGTCATCTACGTAATTGGTATAGATGACACCCAGATGGTCCAGATCATCGAACAGAGGTTTGATGAAGATATTGTATAGGCTTGGCGAGACGCAGGAGCCTTGAGGAACACCGCACAGGATGGGTATCGGGTCTGCAGCTGCCGAGTGAGAGAAGACTCTCATAGTTTTCTCGCTCAGGAAAGACTCAATCCATTTGATAGCTTCTGGGGAGAAGTGGGCCGCAGAGTCAAGGTGTCTGCAAAGGACCTTGTGATTGACCAGATCAAATGCAGCAGAGAGATCGAGTAGGAGCAGGAGTACTGTGTTACCTTTGTCTCTCAGCTCGTCTATTTGGGACTTTAAGTCGATTAAGGCTGTCTCTGTTCCGTGTAGTGGACGGAAACCAGATTGTCTATTACCTAGGAGTTTGTGCAGTTCAAGGTGTTTTTGAATTTGGATATAGGCGGCTATTTCCAGTATTTTTAATAGAAATGGGAGCGTGGTAATAGGCCGGTAATAAGTAGGGATAAGAGGATCTAAAGTCTGTTTCTTCAGGAGAGGGAGCACCCATGATTGTTTGAGGTTAGCCGGGATGATGCCTGTGGCAAAGGGGGCATTTATCAGTTTGGTGATGAATGGGGATAGTTCTCTGGCAGCATCTTTTATTAGTTGTGCTGGGCAGATATCGCCTTTGCAGTTGGAAGGCTTCAGTGACAAGATAATATTTTCTACGTCTAAGGTAGACATTTTGGAAAAATGGAAAGTGGTATTGTGTGCCGGTGGTGAAACACTAGGCAAAAGGTTATTGGGCAGGTGCTGTAGGTTCAGTACTTCTTTTTCTTGCTGAATTTTGTTTTGGAGCGTGTTGATTTTGTTAGCTAGAGCATGTTGGATGTCTGTGCACCAAGATTTGTCTTTGTTACAAACATCGGGTATGGCTATTGGGGACTCTAGTTCTTTTAGTATAGAGAAGAGTTCTTTCATACTAGAGTTGGATTTAGCAATACGCTCATCATAGGAGTTGCATTTTGCCCAGCAGATTTCCTTCTTATAATGTGAGGAAAGTGCAGTTAATTTAGCTTTGTTTTCGCTAGAGGGGCAAAGTCTCCAGTTAGTTTCACTTTTTTTTTTTAAAGTGCAAAGGTCCTTAAGTTGTGGTGTGGACCATTTGTTTAAATGGGCTATTGGTTTGCTAGGTCTGAGTTTCACAGGGGCAATTTTGTCTAGAGTGGTGAGCATAATATTGTTGAATTCCTAAACTAAGATGCTCGGGCCAAGATTTTCTGGCAGTGCATTAAGGGTGGGCAGGATAGCAGGGATGACTTTCTCTGATCTGATACTTTTTTTACTTCTAGGTGAGCATGGTGGCGCTAATGACTGGGCCACTGGAGTAGGTCTTATAAATAGATAGGTGGAATGGCACCAGAGAATGGTCTGTCCACGATAATGGCAGGATGGATGAGATAGTGGCTGAACAGTTATAATCCACTATCCAATCCAGTATTTTCCCTTTTATGTGCCTAGGTTTGTTGACTTTTTGGGATAGACTTAGTGCATTAATTATATTGACTATATATGTGGCATTTTTGTCCATTTGGTCGTTAAAACCTAAGTTGAAGTCCCCTAAAAGGAGTAGTTGCGAGGAAGGTTTCAGGTTACTCGTGATTATGTTGTGCACATCCTCCCCAAAGGTGCCAAGAGGACCAGGCGGTCTATATATTAAGTGAATGATGAGTGATTGTGAGTTATTAATCTGGAATTTGGCAGAGAGAACAAATGGATGGGGGTTAGTCTGAGGCAGAGACACGTTTTGGAAATAATGGCAATACCGCCTCCACGGGTGCTGTCTCGGTCTTGTCTAACTATACTGTAGCCATCGGGGATAGCTAACGTGAATGCGGGTCCTGCTGCATTATGGAGCCATGTTTCCGTAAGGAAATCCAGATTACCTTCAGTGATTAGGTCAGCAATGTCAGTGGCGTGGGCGACAAGTGATCTTGCATTGAGAAGTGCTCCTTTAAGGGGGGAGAGCCTCAGTTACTTTGTTGGCTAGGATGGACTTGTCTGAGTTATTATTGCATGACTTGTGCTTGTGAATATTGAACTGATGGGCATTTGTATCCGAGGTGGACAATGGTGGAGACATCTTTGAATGACTAAGTATCAAGGTAGATTTGTAGTTGGTTTTCAGGTTGGAAGCAGGAAGGGATACTGTTTTTGAGGCCTTGTTATATATAGGTTGACTCATGGTAACAGTATTTATTAGGGTGGGCAGGCTAGGGTCTAAGATAGGCACTAGCAGAGACTGAGCAAAGTGATCTTGGCATACATGGAGGCAGCCAAGGTGCAGAACAGTATTGCTAGATTTAACATCTTTCAATTATAATGTGAGGATGGCACAATGCAAAGGGCCACAGAGTAGTCAGTTAAACAGCACAAGGAAGGTAGTGTGATTCCTAGGAGTCAAATAGTCACTTAGGCTTAGATACAATTAAATGGCCGAAATAGGGCTAAGGTAACACATCCAGACAGTAGTACAGATCATAATAGTCACTTAGTCAGTACAGGGCAATAGATTATATCAAGCAGCTAGATATCTAGACAGTAGCAATAAATGGGACATTGCAGCTAAAGCATCTATGTCGAGACTGGGCAGCAATGGAGGGTAGATAGGCAATCTAGGTTGGAGCAACGGGCCATAATGAGGTGCGAGAAATATGAGGCCAGTGTGATTATTTGTAGTGTGGCATATGGGTAGCCAGTGAAAAAGAGGGCAGCTAACAAATAAGTGGAATCATGATTAAACATCAGAAGCATAGTAATGCAATTCTGGTAAGCGCACGGCAAAAAGAACAGTAGACGCAGCTATAGTGTACTATTCATGCAAGGATACGTAGGTATCTAGTCATCGTTACTGCCGTACAGGCACAAGGTAGCAGAGCATGTTAAAATCTCGACAGTAAATACAGCCAGTAGTGTGCCCGGCGCCAGTATAACTATGCTATTTCAGCAATACGCTGCAAATAAGGGCGCAATGAAGGCGCTTCTGCCTTATTCAATTAGAGCATTAAATTGCTTGGATTCAATGACGTACGTGGAATAAAGCACATTTTGAGTGCTTTTGTGCGGATTGCTTAACGCATTTGTGCAGTACACGAGGCTTCCAGTCCTTGGTTTCACCACTGCTCATGCAGTGGCTGGAAGGAGCTCCTGCTGCCTGGAAGGTGGTGGGTGCTGCAGAGGCCGGCTGGGACAGGCTGAGGACAGGAGTCAGCCTTAGTTCCTGGGCCTTGGGAAGTGGGCCGGCTTACCCCTGCCGGCGCCAGATTGGTGCTTAAGCAGGCACCAGGACCAATCCGAGCCAGGCAGCTTGTGAGAAGGTCCCACTAGTAGGTGGGTGGAGGAGCATCAGGCCCCTAGGTGGCCATCTTGGAACATACACTCCTCGTGGTGTATGTAGGTGACCAAAGTGTTTTTCCTGACAAATTCGGCGTAATAAGCTGCAAATAAGGGCACAATGAAGGCGCTTCTGCTTTATTCAAGTAGAGCATTAAATTGCTTGGATTCAATGATGAACGTGGAATAAAGCACATTTTGAGTGCTTTTGTGCGGATTGCTTACCGCATTTGTGCAGTACACGAGGCTTCCAGTCCTTGGTTTCAACACTGCTCCTGCTCCGCGGAAGGTGGTGGGTGCTGCAGAGGCTGGCTTGTGCTTCTCTTCCTAGGTAGGCTGCCTCTTTGGCCGCAGCATCCGCTGCTGCATTGCCCAAAGAGATGACATCATTGTTGTGTATGTGGCTTGGCACTTAACCAGGGCCACTATTGTTGGCTGGCTCTGTTAATGCTTCTATAAGTTCTTTCAAAAGCTCAGCATGTTGCACTGGGGTCCCGTCTGCTCTCCTGAACCCTCTCCTTCCCTATCGTGACAATCAGCTGTGCACTGTAGTAGTCATGTATGCTGAGTCTGTATAAATGGTAACTGCGCATCCTTTTGCTGTATGTAATGCCTCAATTAGGGCTACCAGCTCTGCTGCTTGAGCTGAAACGTGTTGTGGTAATCTCTTGTGTACTATTGTCTCATAGTCCCCATTTTCCATTCTTACTACTGCTGCCCCTATGTGTTTTTCCCCTGTCTCTGAGTTTATTGACGCTAATCTGTCCACAAAGTATACCTCCCCTTCCTTTAGGGCATTCTCATTTGCGGTGGGCATGTCGTCATCCTCTCCTTTGTATGTGGTGCAGTCATGACTTTGCATATCTTCTACAGTGCAGTTTTCAATAAGGAACATGGCTGGGTTTACTGTCTTACACCTTACTATATGTATGTTTGCACTGGACACAATTATCTTCTAGGCTGTGGCTTTCTCTTTAGTCAGTGTACATTTTGCTCTTTCAAGTATGGCAAACAGTGAGTGCTCAACGAACAGTGTCACTGAGCATCCCATTACAATTTTGGCGCTTTTCTCAATCACAAACGTGGCGGCTGCGAGAGCCTATTCGCATGCGAAGTGTCCTTGCATTACAATGTCAAGTGTTCCGCTGTAGTATGGTAGAGCCATGTGCCCTAGTGACGTTTTTTGTGTTAGCACCGTGGCATCAGTGTTCCATTACAGTGTGAGAACAGATAGAACAGACGGTCATAATCAGGTGTCGCTAGAATGGGTGCTGTTGAAATCAATACTTTTAATGTGTCAAACGCTGTGCTAATTTCTGAGGTCCAAACCAATGTTGTGTTTTCTCTCTGTTCCTCTTTGGGTGCATGCAATAAGGGTTTTGTATATGCCATGTAATCTAATATCCAGGCATGGCAATAATTGCAGATGCCCAGAAAGTTTTGCATTTCCTTTACTGTGTTTGGTTTGCTTACTGCGCGTACCGCTGCTGCTCTATCTGGTATTATTCATTTGCCGTCTTTTAATATGAACTGTCCTAAATACAACACTTCAGTTAGACAGTATTGCAATTTTGTTTGTCTAATTTGTACCCTTTGTGGGCTAGCAGTGTGAGCAATTTTATTAAATCGTGTCTGCACTCTTCCTCATTCTCTCCACAAATTAGCAAATCGTCTACATATTGAATAATGGTGCTCTTTGTGTCAATTTATCTGAGGTCTTCATGCAGTATCCTGTTGAAAATACTTGGGCTTTCACAATATTCCCGGGACAATCTGCAATGCTCACACCTCTTTCCCCCCAGGGTAAATGATGTTAAATATTGCGACTCTGGGTCCAGTGGTACTGGGAAACACACATTTTTCAAGTCTACCACTGTGAAACATGTTGCTGTCTCTGGGATGTTGCACAAGATGGACAAGATGCACAAGATGGACGCAGGGTTCTTTTTGTATGACATCATTAAGAGGCCTTAAGCCCTTTATCATCCTCCACGCCCCGCCCTTTGCTTTTTTGATCGGATAAATGCAAGTGTTACATGGTGAATTTGATGGTAGAATAATAGCCTGCTCTAATAGGGTTTGTATTGTTTCTTTTATACCTTCCTCTGCTTCTCTAGGTAGTGGGTACTGCTTTACACGGGGTAGTATTGCGCCGTGTTTGGGCTTGACCTTGACAGGGGTCACTTCCTGTAATAGGCCCATGTCATGGGGCCCTGTGGTCCACAAGAGGGACGGTATCTGTTGCATGTCTTCATCAAAAAATGCCAACGGTGAACTGACAATGGCCATGAGGGGTGTTGTCACTTATCTATGTTGGATCATTACTTCACATGGGATGGAAATCTCCATTATTATTTCTCCATCAGTGTCATTGTCAGTGAACAGCTCCTCGTCTGATATTTCGCGCAGCGCTATATTGGGGTCTATACACAGCACTGTCCGCCACTCACACCCATTCATGTCCATTCCTATTACCGAAATTCTCCACCTGGATACTTGCACACCGTGCAGATCTATGGACACAATTGACACTGGCACCACCTTTGTGGTGGCCACGGGGCGGAATACAAATTCTGATGGTACCTGCCATTCTTGGCATGTTATCTCTGGTATTACTCTTGCCAGCACCTGTATCCCTTGCACAAACATGTCTGGGTCAACTGGTATCCTGCGTGTTGTCAGTTCATTAGCTTGTGTGTGTATAAGCAACATGGCCCTCATGGCGCATATCCCTGGTGTTGAACACATTATGGCTCGGTCCGTGAACAATATCATCATATTAAGCTTGCTGAGGAAGTCCCTCCCCAACAAGTTTATTGGCGAGTCTTCATAGTACAGCAGGGGTCCTCACACTGTTTTTCCCCCCACCGTTACATCCAAATCTTCAGTGGAAGGAAACTCAACCACCGCCCCAGAAAATATCTGCGTCTCCATTTTTCGACTTGAAAGCGGAAACCAGCCTTCTTTTAGACATGATTTTTCCACTCCCGAATCCACCATAAAGATGACTTGTTTGTTTCCTATCTCCGCCCCCACCAGTGGTTCGTCATCTGCGTGAAGCATGGTTGACAGTACTGGACACACAAGTATTCTCTGTGAGCTGTCCTATTCTGCGTATCTCATTGTTTCATGATTGTTGAGAACATTATTACATACTACTTCTGTCACTCTGAAGGGTGCCGGCGCTCCCTTCGCTGTTGTGGCAAATGGGTTACCGCGTGCGTGTGTCATATTATTCTGTGATTGTGGGTGTTGCTGCACACTTTGCGGAGGTGGTCTTTGTTTGTATGTGTACCTGGGATCTGCTTGCTCTTCGAGTCTAAATCCACCCATAGACAAGTCATATGCGCTATCGGCGTGGGGTTGGCCATACTGATGTTCATTTTGGTAGGGTACCATTGGGCGGCTACGAAACTCTCTCAAAAAATGACCCCACCTCCCACAGTTCCAACATGTTCCTTGCCCTCCTCCACTTGGCCCTTGTCCTCCGTACCCTCCTCTAGACCCCCCTGTACCCACCTCTTCCACCTCTTTCTTGCCATTGGGGCCCTCCATACTGCTCCTCGCCGGCCCATTGCTCCTGCCCGTTTGATGCCCAATTTGCTACCATTCTTGCCTGTATTGCTATCGGCCCCTCCTCCCCATCTACCAACCGCTCTGCAGGAAGGGCGGCAGCTACTGCTGCAACCTTCACCAATTTTGATTGTACTAATTTGGCTTTGTTCGCCAAACCTTTTCTGTACTATCTCATTTTCCCTCTCTTTGATCCTCCTACAATGGTGTACTATGATGCTCTGTATTTCGGGCCAGCCCTTGGTGTCTATCCCAAAAATGTAATCAAGTGCCTTCTGCACTTCCTTTGGGAGGCCTTTCTTGATTATGAAGTAAAAGAGGGAGGTAGATTGGTCCCAAGCCATGCCTGACTCTGATCTCCACATGTCCTGCACCCGAAGAATGTAAGCTGAAGCATCCTTGTCCTCTCCCATAGTGCACTGCATAACTGACTGTAAATCAGGGGTGTCAGGGAATGTGTCCCTCATTGCATCCCATACTCGGGTCCTTACTGTGTTAAATGCGGCCCATCATGGCGGCCACAGTCTAGTGTGACCCCAGGGAATCCTGCCTTCGCCAACACTCTATTCGCTTTTTCACCTACTGCAGAGACCAACAAACTCTTAACATCACCAATGGCTAAGGGGACCCCAGCAGTGTTCTTCTCAAATGCGTATATCCACTTGCTCGCCCCCCTGGAAAGCAGAGGCAATGTCTTCCGTAAATTTGCCTTATCAATTTGCGCCCACGGGGCATAATGTGGTCTTCCCGCCCCTTTGTGTGTCAAGGGCATCTGTAACTTGCTCTTCCCTCTTCCCATGCTCACCTTTACACCTTTTTTCCCTGTTACTGGCCCCTTTCCAGTCCTGTTTCTTAATCTCCCCCTGCCACCCTTCCTCAATTCCTTCTTTTCCTGTTGATGAGGCCATGAACAGGGACGCTCCCCCGACACCCGACCTACCACCTCATCTGCTTTGTTTCCTTCCTCCTCTTCATCTAGGTCACTCCAATATTCTTCCTCCCTTTCAGATAATACATCCTCTTACTCCGTAGTTACCTGCAACCCTTCCTGATCTACCAGTATAATTCTGGTGGGGATGTCATTAATTCAGAATAGAATCTCCCCCTTTTTCCATTTTTTCCCTACTGCATTTGCTGAGGTGTCAGGTGTTAGCGGCGACGGTATTCGCTCACCCCATTGTGTATGAGTGTTTTGTTCACATAAACCTCTGAGCCGTGTTAATTCTGTTTGTGTCATGCTTAATCGTGTTTCCAAATCTTGTGTTAGCTGTCCTGTATCTATCAGAGCGGTGCATGTCTGTCCAAACAAGCCTTTTGAGTCATATGGGGGTGGGGCTGGGGCTATTGCTTGTGGCGCTGGAGGTGGGTTTGGTTTTGCCACATACGTGGGGTCACTATATCCTTCCATAGGTTTCACTAACATTGGGTATAGTTGTGCATGCTCTATTGGCTTTTCCTTACTCTCCCCCTCCCACTCGCTGTTAGTTGTTGCCTCTGGAGACGTACCTTGACCTTCACTCTTACTTAGGGGTACTTCTTCAAACAATCTCCACAAGTCCAATACGTCCCTTCTGTTTTGGAGCTGTTTGGCCTTATATTTAATAATCAAATATGTTGCTACCATGTCTAACATTGATTTATCAAAAGACCCACCTTCAGGCCATACCTGGGGCATATTAACAAGGGGGGTCCTGGGAGTCCCTCTGCCAGACATTAGTCCTGGTTGCGAGAGACTTACCCAGAGTCTTTAGCTCACTATCTTTCACAGAGAAGAAATATCCCAAACATATCAGTCTTTGTCCTGCCCTGGGGCAGTCCAGCACCGAAATGCTAGGCAATTCTCCTCTGAACAAGAGTACCAACAGCATCCCCAGACACGTGTTTCGGTCTGGTTGGACCTCATCAGTAGGGAGGAGCTGTGCCTCTCTAAGAATAGTGAGCAAGGGGTCCATGTCGGGATTCCCCTAGTAACTTAGGGTGAGACCCAAAGTTACTCAAATATGCAAATTAACAAGGAGGGGTCCTGGGAGTCCCTCTGCCAGACATTAGTCCTGGTTGCGAGAGACTTACCCAGAGTCTTTAGCTCACTATCTTTCACAGAGAAGAAATATCCCAAACATATCAGTCTTTGTCCTGCCCTGGGGCAGTCCAGCACCGAAATGCTAGGCAATTCTCCTCTGAACAAGAGTACCAACAGCATCCCCAGACACGTGTTTCATTCTGGTTGGACCTCATCAGTAGGGAGGAGCTGTGCCTCTCTAAGAATAGTGAGCAAGGGGTCCACGTCTGAATTCCCCTAGTAACTTAGGGTGAGACCCAAAGTTACTCAAATATGCAAATTAACAAGGGGGTCCTGGGAGTCCCTCTGCCAGACATTAGTCCTGGTTGCGAGAGACTTACCCAGAGTCTTTAGCTCACTATCTTTCACAGAGAAGAAATACACCAAACATATCAGTCTTTGTCCTGCCCTGGGGCAGTCCAGCACCAAAATGCTAGGCAATTCTCCTCTGAACAAGAGTAACAACAGCATCCCCAGACACGTGTTTCGGTCTGGTTGGACCTCATCAGTAGGGAGGAGCTGTGCCTCTCTAAGAATAGTGAGCAAGGGGTCCACGTCTGGATTCCTCTAGTAACTTAGGGTGAGACCCAAAGTTACTCAAATATGCAAATTAACAAGGGGGGTCCTGGGAGTCCCTCTGCCAGACATTAGTCCTGGTTGCGAGAGACTTACCCAGAGTCTTTAGCTCACTATCTTTCACAGAGAAGAAATTTCCCAAACATATCAGTCTTTGTCCTGCCCTGGGGCAGTCCAGCACCTAAATGCTAGGCAATTCTCCTCTGAACAAGAGTACCAACAGCATCCCCAGACACGTGTTTCGGTCTGGTTGGACCTCATCAGTAGGGAGGAGCTGTGCCTCTCTAAGAATAGTGAGCAAGGGGTCCACGTCTGGATTCCCCTAGTAACTTAGGGTGAGACCCAAAGTTACTCAAATATGCAAATTAACAAGGGGGGTCCTGGGAGTCCCTCTGCCAGACATTAGTCCTGGTTGCGAGAGACTTACCCAGAGTCTTTAGCTCACTATCTTTCACAGAGAAGAAATATCCCAAACATACCAGTCTTTGTCATGCCCTGGGGCAGTCCAGCACCGAAATGCTAGGCAATTCTCCTCTGAACAAGAGTACCAACAGCATCCCCAGACACGTGTTTCGGTCTGGTTGGACCTCATCAGTAGGGAGGAGCTGTGCCTCTCTAAGAATAGTGAGCAAGGGGTCCACGTCTTGATTCCCCTAGTAACTTAGGGTGAGACCCAAAGTTACTCAAATATGCAAATTAACAAGGGGGGTCCTGGGAGTCCCTCTGCCAGACATTAGTCCTGGTTGCGAGAGACTTACCCAGAGTCTTTAGCTCACTATCTTTCACAGAGAAGAAATATCCCAAACATATCAGTCTTTGTCCTGCCCTGGGGCAGTCCAGCACCGAAATGCTAGGCAATTCTCCTCTGAACAAGAGTACCAACAGCATCCCCAGACACGTGTTTCGGTCTGGTTGGACCTCATCAGTAGGGAGGAGCTGTGCCTCTCAAAGAATAGTGAGCAAGGGGTCTACGTCTGGATTCCCCTAGTAATTTAGGGTGAGACCCAAAGTTACTCAAATATGCAAATTAACAAGGGGGGTCCTGGGAGTCCCTCTGCCAGACATTAGTCCTGGTTGCGAGAGACTTACCCAGAGTCTTTAGCTCACTATCTTTCACAGAGAAGAAATATCCCAAACATATCAGTCTTTGTTCTGTTCTGGGGCAGACCAGCACCGAAATGCTAGGCAATTCTCCTCTGAACAAGAGTACCAACAGCATTCCCAGACACGTGTTTCGGTCTGGTTGGACCTCATCAGTAGGGAGGAGCTGTGCCTCTCTAAGAATAGTGAGCAAGGTGTCCACGTCTGGATTCCCCTAGTAACTTAGGGTGAGACCCAAAGTTACTCAAATATGCAAATTAACAAGGGGGGTCCTGGGAGTCCCTCTGCCAGACATTAGTCCTGGTTGCGAGAGACTTACCCAGAGTCTTTAGCTCACTATCTTTCACAGAGAAGAAATATCCCAAACATATCAGTCTTTGTCCTGCCCTGGGGCAGTCCAGCACTGAAATGCTAGGCAATTCTCCTCTGAACAAGAGTACCAACAGCATCCCCAGACACGTGTTTCGGTCTGGTTGGACATCATCAGTAGGGAGGAGCTGTGCCTCTCTAAGAATAGTGAGCAAGGGGTCCACGTCTGGATTCCCCTAGTAACTTAGGGTGAGACCCAAAGTTACTCAAATATGCAAATTAACAAGGGGGGTCCTGGGAGTCCCTCTGCCAGACGTTAGTCCTGGTTGCGAGACACTTACCCAGAGTCTTTAGCTCACTATCTTTCATAGAGAAGAAATATCCCAAACATATCAGTCTTTGTCCTGCCCTGGGGCAGTCCAGCACCAAAATGCTAGGCAATTCTCCTCTGAACAAGAGTACCAACAGCATCGCAGACACGTGTTTCGGTCTGGTTGGACCTCATCAGTAGGGAGGAGCTGTGCCTCGCTAAGAATAGTGAGCAAGGGGTCCACGTCTGGATTCCCCTAGTAACTTAGGGTGAGACCCAAAGTTACTCAAATATGCAAATTAACAAGGGGGGTCCTGGGAGTCCCTCTGCCAGACATTAGTCCTGGTTGCGAGAGACTTACCCCGAGTCTTTAGCTCACTATCTTTCACAGAGAAGAAATATCCCAAACATATCAGTCTTTGTCCTGCGCCGGGGCAGTCCAGCACCGAAATGCTAGGCAATTCTCCTCTGAACAAGAGTACCAACATCATCCCCAGACACGTGTTTCGGTCTGGTTGGACCTCATCAGTAGGGAGGAGCTGTGCCTCTCTAAGAATAGTGAGCAAGGGGTCCACGTCTGGATTCCCCTAGTAACTTAGGGTGAGACCCAAAGTTACTCAAATATGCAAATTAACAAGGAGGGTCCTGGGAGTCCCTCTGCCAGACATTAGTCCTGGTTGCGAGAGACTTACCCAGAGTCTTTAGCTCACTATCTTTCACAGAGAAGAAATATCCCAAACATATCAGTCTTTGTCCTGCCCTGGGGCAGTCCAGCACCGAAATGCTAGGCAATTTTCCTCTGAACAAGAGTACCAACAGCATCCCCAGACACGTGTTTCGGTCTGGTTGGACCTCATCAGTAGGGAGGAGCTGTGCCTCTCTAAGAATAGTGAGCAAGGGGTCCACGTCTGGATTCCCCTAGTAACTTAGGGTGAGACCCAAAGTTACTCAAATATGCAAATTAACAAGGGGGGTCCTGGGAGTCCCTCTGCCAGACATTAGTCCTGGTTGCGAGAGACTTACCCAGAGTCTTTAGCTCACTATCTTTCACAGAGAAGAAATATCCCAAACATATCAGTCTTTGTCCTGCCCTGGGGCAGTCCAGCACTGAAATGCTAGGCAATTCTCCTCTGAACAAGAGTACCAACAGCATCCCCAGACACGTGTTTCGGTCTGGTTGGACCTCATCAGTAGGGAGGAGCTGTGCCTCTCTAAGAATAGTGAGCAAGGGGTCCACGTCTGGATTCCCCTAGTAAGTTAGGGTGAGACCCAAAGTTACTCAAATATGCAAATTAACAAGGTGGGTCCTGGGAGTCCCTCTGCCAGACATTAGTCCTGGTTGCGAGAGACTTACCCAGAGTCTTTAGCTCACTATCTTTCACAGAGAAGAAATATCCCAAACATATCAGTCTTTGTCCTGCCCTGGGGCAGTCCAGCACCGAAATGCTAGGCAATTCTCCTCTGAACAAGAGTACCAACAGCATCCCAGACACGTGTTTCGGTCTGGTTGGACCTCATCAGTAGGGAGGAGCTGTGCCTCGCTAAGAATAGTGAGCAAGGGGTCCACGTCTGGATTCACCTAGTAACTTAGGGTGAGACCCAAAATTACTCAAATATGCAAATTAACAAGGGGGGTCCTGGGAGTCCCTCTGCCAGACATTAGTCCTGGTTGCGAGAGACTTACCCAGAGTCTTTAGCTCACTATCTTTCACAGAGAAGAAATATCCCAAACATATCAGTCTTTGTCCTGCCCTGGGGCAGTCCAGCACCAAAATGCTAGGCAATTCTCCTCTGAACAAGAGTACCAACAGCATCCCAGACACGTGTTTCGGTCTGGTTGGACCTCATCAGTAGGGAGGAGCTGTGCCTCGCTAAGAATAGTGAGCAAGGGGTCCACGTCTGGATTCCCCTAGTAACTTAGGGTGAGACCCAAAGTTACTCAAATATGCAAATTAACAAGGGGGATCCTGGGAGTCCCTCTGCCAGACATTAGTCCTGGTTGCGAGAGACTTACCCTGAGTCTTTAGCTCACTATCTTTCACAGAGAAGAAATATCCCAAACATATCAGTCTTTGTCCTGCCCCGGGGCAGTCCAGCACCGAAATGCTAGGCAATTCTCCTCTGAACAAGAGTACCAACATCATCCCCAGACACGTGTTTCGGTCTGGTTGGACCTCATCAGTAGGGAGGAGCTGTGCCTCTCTAAGAATAGTGAGCAAGGGGTCCACGTCTGGATTCCCCTAGTAACTTAGGGTGAGACCCAAAGTTACTCAAATATGCAAATTAACAAGGAGGGTCCTGGGAGTCCCTCTGCCAGACATTAGTCCTGGTTGCGAGAGACTTACCCAGAGTCTTTAGCTCACTATCTTTCACAGAGAAGAAATATCCCAAACATATCAGTCTTTGTCCTGCCCTGGGGCAGTCCAGCACCGAAATGCTAGGCAATTTTCCTCTGAACAAGAGTACCAACAGCATCCCCAGACACGTGTTTCGGTCTGGTTGGACCTCATCAGTAGGGAGGAGCTGTGCCTCTCTAAGAATAGTGAGTAAGGGGTCCACGTCTGGATTCCCCTAGTAACTTAGGGTGAGACCCAAAGTTACTCAAATATGCAAGTTAACAAGGGGGGTCCTGGGAGTCCCTCTGCCAGACATTAGTCCTGGTTGCGAGAGACTTACCCAGAGTCTTTAGCTCACTTTCCTTTACAGAGAAGAAATATCGCAAACATATCAGTCTTTGTCCTGCCCTGGGGCAGTCTAGCACCGAAATGCTAGGCAATTCTCCTCTGAACAAGAGTACCAACAGCATCCCCAGACACGTGTTTCGATCTGGTTGGACCTCATCAGTAGGGAGGAGCTGTGCCTCTCTAAGAATAGTGAGCAAGGGGTCCACGTCTGGATTCCCCTAGTAAGTTAGGGTGAGACCCAAAGTTACTCAAATATGCAAATTAACAAGGTGGGTCCTGGGAGTCCCTCTGCCAGACATTAGTCCTGGTTGCGAGAGACTTACCCAGAGTCTTTAGCTCACTATCTTTCACAGAGAAGAAATATCCCAAACATATCAGTCTTTGTCCTGCCCTGGGGCAGTCCAGCACCGAAATGCTAGGCAATTCTCCTCTGAACAAGAGTACCAACAGCATCCCCAGACACGTGTTTCGGTCTGGTTGGACCTCATCAGTAGGGAGGAGCTGTGCCTCTCTAAGAATAGTGAGCAAGGGGTCCACATCTGGATTCCCCTAGTAATTTAGGGTGAGACCCAAAGTTACTCAAATATGCAAATTAACAAGGGGGGTCCTGGGAGTCCCTCTGCCAGACATTAGTCCTGGTTGCGAGAGACTTACCCAGAGTCTTTAGCTCACTATCTTTCACAGAGAAGAAATATCCCAAACGTATCAGTCTTTGTCCTGCCCTGGGGCAGTCAGGCACCGAAATGCTAGGCAATTCTCCTCTGAACAAGAGTACCAACAGCATGCCCAGACATGTGTTTCGGTCGGGTTGGACCTCATCAGTAGGGAGGAGCTGTGCCTCTCTAAGAATAGTGAGCAAGGGGTCCACGTCTGGATTCCCCTAGTAACTTAGGGTGAGACCCAAAGTTACTCAAATATGCAAATTAACAAGGGGGGTCCTGGGAGTCCCTCTGCCAGACATTAGTCCTGATTGCGAGAGACTTACCCAGAGTCTTTAGCTCACTATCTTTCACAGAGAAGAAATATCCCAAACATATCAGTCTTTGTCCCGCCCTGGGGCAGTCCAGCACAGAAATGCTAGGCAATTCTCCTCTGAACAAGAGTACCAACAGCATCCCCAGACACGTGTTTCGGTCTGGTTGGACCTCATCAGTCGTTTGGGATATTTCTTCTCTGTGAAAGATAGTGAGCTAAAGACTCTGGGTAAGTCTCTCGTAACCAGGACTAATGTCTGGCAGAGAGACTCCCAGGACCCCCCTTGTTAATTTGCATATTCAAGTAACTTTGGGTCTCACCCTAAATTAATAGGGGAATCCAGACGTGGACCCCTTGCTCACTATTCTTAGAGAGGCACAGATCCACCCTACTGATGCGGTCCAACCAGACTGAAACACGTGTCTGGGGTTTCTGTTGGTAATCTTGTTCAGAGGAGAATTACCTAGCATTTCGGTGCTGGACTGCCCCAGGGCAGGACAAAGACTGATATGTTTGGGATATTTCTTCTCTGTGAAAGATAGTGAGCTAAAGACTCTGGGTAAGTCTCTCGTAACCAGGACTAATGTCTGGCAGAGAGACTCCCAGGACCCCCCTTGTTAATTTGCATATTCAAGTAACTTTGGGTCTCACCCTAAATTTCTAGGGGAATCCAGACGTGGACCCCTTGCTCACTATTCTTAGAGAGGCACAGCTCCACCCTACTGATGAGGTCCAACCAGACCGAAACACGTGTCTGGGGTTTCTGTTGGTACTCTTGTTCAGAGGAGAATTGCCTAGCATTTCGGTGCTGGACTGCCCCAGGGCAGGACAAAGACTGATATGTTTGGGATATTTCTTCTCTGTGAAAGATAGTGAGCTAAAAACTCTGGGTAAGTCTCTCGTAATGAGAACTAATGTCTGTCAGAGAGACTCCCAGGACCCCCCTTGTTAATTTGCATATTCAAGTAACTTTGGGTCTCACCCTAAATTACTAGGGGAATCCAGACGTGGACCCCTTGCTCACTATTCTTAGAGAGGCACAGATCCACCCTACTGATGAGGTCCAACCAGACCGAAACACGTGTCTGGGGTTTCTGTTGGTACTCTTGTTCAGAGGAGAATTGCCTAGCATTTCGGTGCTGGACTGCCCCAGGGCAGGACAAAGACTGATATGTTTGGGATATTTCTTCTCTGTGAAAGACAGTGAGCTAAAGACTCTGGGTAAGTCTCTCGTAACCAGGACTAATGTCTGTCAGAGAGACTCCCAGGACCCCCCTTGTTAATTTGCATATTCAAGTAACTTTGGGTCTCACCCTAAATTACTAGGGGAATCCAGACGAGACCGAAACACGTGTCTGGGGTTTCTGTTGGTACTCTTGTTCAGAGGAGAATTGCCTAGCATTTCGGTGCTGGACTGCCCCAGGGCAGGACAAAGACTGATATGTTTGGGATATTTCTTCTCTGTGAAAGATAGTGAGCTAAAGACTCTGGGTAAGTCTCTCGTAACCAGGACTAATGTCTGGCAGAGAGACTCCCAGGATCCCCCTTGTTAATTTGCATATTCAATTAACTTTGGGTCTCACCCTAAATTACTAGGGGAATCCAGACGTGGACCCCTTGCTCACTATTCTTAGAGAGGCACAGATCCACCCTACTGATGAGGTCCAACCAGACCGAAACATGTGTCTGGGGTTTCTGTTGGTACTCTTGTTCAGAGGAGAATTGCCTAGCATTTCGGTGCTGGACTGCCCCAGGGCAGGACAAAGACTGATATGTTTGGGATATTTCTTCT
Organism: Ambystoma mexicanum; assembly: GCF_040938575.1. Lineage (NCBI taxonomy): Eukaryota > Metazoa > Chordata > Amphibia > Caudata > Ambystomatidae > Ambystoma > Ambystoma mexicanum. The sequence goes on along the minus strand of NC_090941.1, from coordinate 843,546,723 downwards.
CTGTGAAAGATAGTGAGCTAAAGACTCTGGGTAAGTCTCTCGTAACCAGGACTAATGTCTGGCAGAGAGACTCCCAGGACCCCCCTTGTTAATTTGCATATTCAAGTAACTTTGGGTCTCACCCTAAATTACTAGGGGAATCCAGACGTGGACCCCTTGCTCACTATTTTTAGAGAGGCACAGATCCACCCTATTGATGAGGTCCAACCAGACCGAAACACGTGTCTGGGGTTTCTGTTGGTACTCTTGTTCAGAGGAGAATTGCCTAGCATTTCGGTGCTGGACTGCCCCAGGGCAGGACAAAGACTGATATGTTTGGGATATTTCTTCTCTGTGAAAGATAGTGAGCTAAAGACTCTGGGTAAGTCTCTCGTAACCAGGACTAATGTCTGGCAGAGACACTCCCAGGACCCCCCTTGTTAATTTGCATATTCAATTAACTTTGGGTCTCACCCTAAATTACTAGGGGAATCCAGACGTGGACCCCTTGCTCACTATTCTTAGAGAGGCACAGATCCACCCTACTGATGAGGTCCAACCAGACCGAAACACGTGTCTGGGGTTTCTGTTGGTACTCTTGTTCAGAGGAGAATTGCCTAGCATTTCGGTGCTGGACTGCCCCAGGGCAGGACAAAGACTGATATGTTTGGGATATTTCTTCTCTGTGAAAGATAGTGAGCTAAAGACTCTGGGTAAGTCTCTCGTAACCAGGACTAATGTCTGGCAGAGAGACTCCCAGGACCCCCCTTGTTAATTTGCATATTCAAGTAACTTTGGGTCTCACCCTAAATTACTAGGGGAATCCAGACGTGGACCCCTTGCTTACTATTCTTAGAGAGGCACAGATCCACCCTTCTGATGAGGTCCAACCAGACCGAAACACGTGTCTGGGGTTTCTGTTGGTACTCTTGTTCAGAGGAGAAATGCCTACCATTTCGGTGCTGGACTGCCCCAGGGCAGGACAAAGACTGATATGTTTGGGATATTTCTTCTCTGTGAAAGATAGTGAGCTAAAGACTCTGGGTAAGTCTCTCGTAACCAGGACTAATGTCTGGCAGAGAGACTCCCAGGACCCCCCTTGTTAATTTGCATACCTGGGGCATACCTTCCCCTTTCATATCTGTGCACCACTGCTCGTGGTACTTCTTGATATTTTCGCTATACCCTTGTAAGCTTTGACATATGTGCATGAGTGGCGTCTCTGCCCCCAATGTGACTTAAAGGATAGTTCCGGGACTTTTTTTTTATTGTCCCTATGGTTCGGCCATGTGTTTTTAAGCATAAATCGGTAGATCGTAGAAAACTTTCCTATGGACCTTACCCGACTTTTCGTCCATTAACGCATTCGAAATCAGCCGCCATTTTCTGATAATCCTATCATTTCCCCCCATCGCCCTGGCTCACCTGCTTTTGCGGCACTAAATCAAATCCCCCGCCCCTGAGCCTGACATCAGCAGACGCGTACCGCCCATTTCCCAACGCCAAAGCACGTTTCGTGTCAACAATCGCTGCGCCTCAGCTAATGAAGTGTCGCCATGGAAATGGCAGGACGCCTCTTTCCTCTATAAGTATAAACACACCGTTTCACAACACACAGCAGCAGATTTTCGATTCCATTACTCTCTCTGTGTTACTTTGAGTATTCTGTGACTCGTTTCTGTGCTCTGGTCAGCTACCTTCGCCGCTTCTAGGCCTTGTGAACACCTGTACCATCTCTGTAAATTATTTTACTTTCTTTACCACACAATGGCTAGAATAATGCCGTATATGTACGAGCCCGAGTACACCGAGGAAGAACTACTGGAAAGGCAAGCACGCGAAAACGATGGGGATTCGGACGCCAGTTGGGAGGACCAGTCAACCGATGAAGAGCCTGAACCATGTCGCATGGACGGCGTCTCCACCTGGTGCACGTGCAATCGGTGCGAGCTAATGCCAACTGAGGAGGAGAACTGCTGCTGCCGTGAAAATTCCGGGTGCTTGGCCTACATTTCGGAAGGCGAGCCAAGTCCGCAATGCATCACTGAGCTGCCAGAGTTCAGGGAAGCCTGCCTCTCACGGACCGTGTTGAGGATGATGATGGTGCTTATGCACGAACTTCGCGGCACTGTTCGTCCGCGTAATCCGAGTAACGAGTAAGTATACTCTGGTTGTGATGTCAGTGATGCCACTACTATTTCATGGTCGTCTCCCACATATAAAATTACATCTACATATCATTCGAATGCATGTAAATTGGTTCCATATTGTGCATTTTCTAGATAGATTTTTTTTCAAAGCAGAATGACATTTTTTACCTGAATCGACAGTGATAAGAAAGTTTTGTCATTTTAATACAGTTTGCATCTTTCATTTTCACAGGTGGTACAGGCTGGTGGCCTATCGTTGCTTCACTTGGTGGCTTCACGGGAGGCTCGGACACCGCGTTCGGAGAGTAATACCTGCCTGTGCGGTACTTGCCATTAGACAACATTTCCCCAGCGACAGTGGACAATACCGCGGATTTTCCCTGGATGTGCTGCAACCGGAACTTTACAATGTGTAATGTTTATTATTTATGTTCAATTGAAATTAAGATCTAAAATAAAACCCAACATATATTTTAACAATGGTTGTTTTGATTTTTTAAATTAATCTAGTGTCTCTCCATTGAATAGTCTTCCTGTGCCTTGTCTTGTCACACCACATGTCTCCGGCCAGCATCCTCCCTCACGCTGGCCGCCCACCTTCAATCCACATAACCGTTGAACCCATATGCAATGGGTTATAGGTAAATAATCCATATGGTTGATCATAATAAATCATCCTTTTGGGCACCGGGTACAGAGATGACCCCCTCTGGCCCGTGCCGCCTTGCCACCACAGGCCAGCCTGCTGCTGACTAACTGCCTAGGCATCCAGGGTCTCCAGGGTGAACTGCACCCATATATTCTCCTGGGAGGGTGAGGTATTTATAAACTCACACCCCTGCCTTCCATGTACTAGATCCTGCAGCCTGCCTCTTACATGCAGTTAGATGGCCTCTCCTTGGTGAGGCCCTGCGGCAAACGAGTCTTGTCTGCACGACCACCGCCCCAATCCACCGCCCCCCCCCCGCCCTATCAAAGGCAGTTCGCACCGGGGTACTTGTGCTGGCAAGTGGAGCTGTCAGGGAGCGATAAAGGCCAAGAGGTGCCAAAGACCATGTACACTTCAAAGTGGTCTATAGAGCATGGGTTGTTGTTCCCATGTCTACCTCCAGACCCCGTGTCTCCTGCCAAGCATCCCCCCTCACGCTGGACGGCCCCCTGCAAACCGCATAATGCCACGACATATACACGTCATTCATTCACAAACACACCCCTGTTTCGAATTCTTTATAACCCACTTCATATTCTAATGAGAACTTCTTTGCGCTTTGCTAGTCAACCCGCGAAGGTGCTGGTTATCTGCTCTTCGTCTCTGTGAATCCCTGCATCTAACTGTTTGTTCGTCAAGGTAAGGCCATGTACCATAATCATTTTGCGTCCAATTTCTTTTCGTTCAAGACAGTACATGCAAGGAACTAGTCACATGTTCTGAGTTTAGTCAAATCATCTTTCTATTTTTTTAAAGTTATTCAAATACTTATCCGCATGTGAATAACGTGTATAGTTCCAAGAACCAAAACGAACCTTGCATTGAACCTTTTATGTGTCATTTAATTTTTTAACACATTGGTATTCATAGAGAATTGTTGATCTTTACTTTTCAGAACTTTCCACAATGCCTGCCTGTTCCATTGGCGGTTGCCCTTCGAAGACCCATAATAAATCTGCAGGTACTATAATGCATGTTTTCCCTAAGACAATAGATCAGATAAGAGAATGGGTCCGATATTGCAGATATCCACCGTCTGAGCTTGAAAGTAGAGTCCTAGAAGTCTTTGCGGACAAGAGGGGTGATCGATACCGCATCTGCAGCAGGCACTTTAGCTCAGACATGTACTCCACATCATTGCTAATAAAGAAGAACACACCGCGAGCGAGGCGAAAATTGCTCTCAACCGCTATTCCCACTCTATTCGTCCACATCCCTCCACTGGTGAGTCAAGTTTACGTATTTATCTCTCGGCCTTGCGGTAGTGTGTAGCATTAGCTAACAATAATTTCCCCATTTATGTATCCACTCAATATGAAGGCGGAAGATTCTCCATCCGTGTCGTTATTGCAGTCATCAGCCACTTCAAGCGCCTATCGGGTAATCTTACTTAGCTATTCTGCCACTGACTTGTTTTAGGCATGTAAATCAATAGTTTTAATTTATCGTGTGATTATTTTACCTAATGGTACACCCTTGTACTCGTCCTCTAGTCTTTGTTTTCAGTTATAATTATTGTTATCCAAAATAATGCAAGTACTGTCTTTCAGGGAGATGCTGAGGAGTCCAACGTATTGACGACAACCGTTGATGTCACTCAGATGCTCGAGGTACGTTTCCGGACAGTTCCATCGATGGAGATCATCAGATCTTGCATTCTTGTAGCGTGATTGTTACACACAATGTTTCTTTCGTTTTTAGCCATTGATATGTCCTTCTGTCGTCGCCCTCCTATGTGTCTTCTTTTTTCAATATTGTGTTCATTACTAATGAAAGTCCTATGTTTCAGGGAGTTGATGGAGCATTAGTCCAAGAAAGGGGAGCATGCAGTTACGGGTCGGCGCAACAGCTTGCAGAAGTGTGCACCGCAGTTACATCGTCCCTTGATGTTCTTATGCATTTCGAGGTATGGATACTGACAGTTCGATCAAGCGAAATCATATGACGTGATTACATCCGCTATACTTCCTTCTTTATTAACGCAAGTACTATGTTTCAGGGAGATGACGGAGCTTCTTCTACAAGAACATCACCCCTAGTAGTTGATGCAGATATCTGGGTGGTGACACTTCCAACGATCGAGCAAATCGAATCATATTTAGATATCCATTATTTATTTTAGACAACTGATCATTTGTGCAGGTCTATTTAGATGAGCCGTTGACGCCTGCACAAAGTGTATGTTCTTTTTAACAAAATAGAAAACCATACTAATGCAATTACTGTGTTTCAGGGAGTTACTGAAGCATCATCTTCAATAATATCATCAATGGAAGTCTATGAGGAGCCCGAGGTATGGATCTTGACAGTTCCATCTAACTAGATCAACAATGCGTGAATAATTGTCTTTTTAATGTTCCACACAAAGTGTTCATTCGTGTTTTGCTATTCAGATGTACGTGGGTATTGGTCCCCAAGTACATTTTGTGTTTTCAATATTATTATACATACTAATGAAAGTTCTATGTTTCAGGGAGTCGATGGAGCGTCAGTGCGTGATGGATGTGCTTATCATGAAAATATAGTCGTTGCAGCGCAAGAGGAAGTGGAGACATGCACACACGAGTCGGAGCAACAGCGTCCCGATGTTGAAGTTCGAGGCAAGAAAGTTTCAAAGAAAAGAAAGCAAAAGAAGGTTAGTGTCCTGGTCACTATATTATGTTGTTTTTCACTGTTAATAGTTCAATACTGTAAGTTGTGTTTAAACTGAACATCCCTTTTCCAATCTGTCCTCTAGTTGCGAGTGGGTGTACGAACTAGATCTACACAGACAGTGAAGCGAACGAGAGATGTTGCTTGTCAAACCTTTTGGCAGGGACTTGAGACTGGAGATGCATCGTGCCAATGGGAAGAATATGAAGTGATTGACAACGGAGCTATACCACATCCAGCCATTGATAGTGAATGTCCTCCTGGTAGTTCGGATGCAGTCGGAGATCAATTCACAGAATCCACACCCGCAAAAACTAAGACCGCGAGAAAGTTGAAGAAATTGTTTTATTCACCCATCGCCGGAGAAGGAACAGATGTTGCAATGGAAGAGAATGAAGTGGACGACAATGAAACACCATCAATATCACTGAACATAGCGGAAGACGATATCAGAGATTCTACCTTTCATGTGAGTGACATGTCCTCAACGTTACAGGCCGAACCAGCTGGGATGCAGAGTGACAGTATAAGGAAAGAGGCCAAATTCATTGTATTCGATAGTTGTTTGATTGATATTATTATTCGGATGAAATGTGGGCATTCGGTTGGTGGGGAAGTATGTGGGGAGCCATTGATTAATGTGACTCGTGCTATTCGAGGCACTAACCTTAAAATACATGCCAACTGTACAAAATATCATCCTTTCTCATGGTCTGCACAACCCATGCTGGGGCAACTGCCAGCAGGCAATCTACTTTGTGCAGCGGCTGCACTTTTTAGTGGTTCAAGTTTTAAAAAGTTAGAGTCTTTCTTTCAGTTTGTGGGAATCCATTTCATTGCGAAAACTCAGTTCTACAAATACCAAACCGATTATCTATTTCCAGCCATTAGCGAAGCTTGGAGAATGGAAAAAATGTCTATTGATAGTACATTCGCGGGCAAACGGTTCAGGCTAGCCGGTGATGGACAGTGCGACAGCCCAGGATTTTCAGCCAAGTACTGCACCTACCACTTTCAGGACATGGAAAGTAAGAAAATTGTGAGTTCGGTGGTCGTGCAGGTGTCACAAAGTACATCCTCAGTGGCCATGGAGAAAGTTGGCTTTGTAGCATCATTGCAAGAACTACAATCGCGGGGAATGGTGATCGACCTGATAGCCACGGACAGACATGTTTCAATTGCCAAGACAATGAGAGAAGAGTACAAAAATATAAATCACCAATTTGACGTTTGGCATCTTGCAAAAACAATCAATAAAAAAATGTCGGCTGCGGGTAAAAAAAAAGATATGCAAGGTATTTCACAGTGGTCCAAGTCAATCAGCAACCATCTTTGGTGGAGCTCAAAAACATGTGGAGGGTCGTTGGAAATTCTACTGGAAAAATGGCGGTCAGTAATGTTACACTGTAGCAACGTTCACCGCTGGACCACAAACCAACATTTCCACAATTGTGAACATGGCCATTTGTCCACAGAGGAGGCACGGAAGAAGAAGTGGTTGATTCCTTCATCACCCACTCACAAAGCCATTGAAAAGATTGTATTTGATAAAACTATAACAAGAGATTTGAGGGGACTCACGGAATTCTGCCACACAGGAGATTTGGAGGTGTTCCACAATATGTGCCTAAAGTACAGGCCAAAACGATTGCATTTTGGCATGGAGGGCATGATAAATCGGACTCTTCTAGCGGTCTTGGCACATGACCATAATGTTGGCCGTCAACAAAGTAGGACGACCGGAACTTTAGGGACTCTTCGCTACAATAAGGCCTTCACAAAAAGAAGTAAACAATGGGTTATCAAACCAGTGTTTGAGGATATGCAATATGACTTTATTGAGAGACTTATTGTTGATGTCCTAGATAGGTACATACATGGAGTTGTGAACGAACCTGTGCAGGGGACAACTGCATTGCCACCCAACATTGCCTCTGTTCCATGTCCACCTAAAGCAGAGCTCATTGAGAAATACACATCGCGGTTTAAATGATTGTAATTTGATTGTCTGTTCTCTCAAGTCTCCTCATGTTGCAGGCCCATTGAATATGTGTATCTATGTAATGTGTAAATAAAAGTGATTGCTCAGTGTACATGCAATGTGTCTCTCCACCGTTGCCCCTCCCTTCACCGTGCAGTAGTGCGAACCACCCGGGTGTCACCTGTGACTTTGCTCTCGAGTCTCCTCATGTCGCAGGCCCATTGAATATGTGTAGCTATGTATTGTGTAAATAAAAGTGATTGCTCAGTGTACATGCAATGTGTCTCTCCAACCTTGTTCATTTGCGCATTGAATTAAACCAAACAGTAATATAAATCATTTTTCAAAATATATAGAATGTCTCCGTATTTATGGTTCTCTGGGGCTGCAAATACACACACACAAAATGCAAAGATGGAGTGTAAATTTCAAGTCCTGTGAGATGGCCTTACACTGAATGTAGCTAACTAGGAAAGTGTGCTCGTTCAAAGTGAAGGTCAGCTGCTTTGATTTTTTGCTCGGGTGCCGGAATGGCCCACGACTCAGTATAAGGTTCTATTGTTATTTGACCTTGACAGGCCGGGACCATCCCGAAAGACTTCTTTTTGGGGGTGTGGTGCAATAACGTAAACGATAATGAATATAATTTCAGAAACAAAAGCCATTTAATGTTCGTTCATTAGAAGAAATAACGTCGGCATAGAAGGAGTGGTATTTCGGGGCTGCCCTACGCACAGACACAATGGAAAATGCAAATATAATGTAAGTAACTCTTTAGATGAGTTTATACCGCAATTTAATTACTATACAGTAGCTTTAAAGACGGGTTAAATTGTACTTGTTCGTTCTATGTGGCATATTGTTTTGTACCGCGCACTATCTTGAGGAGAACCATCTCCTTTTACGGAAGCACCTCAAAACCTTCCTCTTTGCTTCTGCTTTCTCTCTCCCTCTCCCCTGCTACAATCCTACAGCCCCCCCTTCCCAGCACTTGTTCTTCACTTACCTTGCACTCGCCACCAGCTGGCCCTATGTATTTATTATTTTATGCTACTTACCTTGTACTCCACTTCCCCTTCCCCTTGCACTTCCCCTTGCACTTTTACCTTCCCCCTACCCCTGCACTTGCGCGATCTGAATTACACCTGGCCTAGTAGGGTCGTTGTCTGTCTTCTCCTTGCCCCCCCCCTCCCTGCCTCGCCACGCCTTGAAACACTTGTGTATAGGCGCGTTGCAAATGCCATATTATATCATATCAGTGACGAAGTGGTCCACTGGCGCTCAGACGGCTCTGAAAAAGGCGGAGGAGAGGGGGTGGGTTACTGGAAATGACGTATAATACCCAGATGCACTGTCCTAGCTATGAAATAATTTCCCGACCTAATATATAAAATGAATAATTTTAATAAAGATCTGATGGTGAGACTAATTTCATTTTTTATGTTTTTAAAACAGGTACATTATACATTATTGTCTGTGTCATGAGTACCAGACACCGGCGGATGGCTTTTACAGCCGCCAGTTGCTTCTCCGCGTGAACAACGTTACCACCCTGACCATTTTATGGGACGATCGCCAAGTACAAGTATGCCCTTATTGTGGTACTAACGGCTAGATGCAACATACAGACCGTTGTGGTGGCCTAGTGCCTCGTTGTTGGAACAGCCATGCGATTATCAGTGCGACCGAAGAGCTTATTTTATCGTAAACCAACACCCTGTGTACTGCACACGAACATCGCTTGCCTCAAGACGAACTATTTTGGATCGAGAGCAAATAAAAATGCAAATCGCTGAATATTCTCTAAACATTTGATGCCAAATAAATGTACTTCACCAAATTTACAATCTTGCGGTTTGATTTGAAAGTACAGTTTCATATTCCGAATTGTGGCGCGCTGTGTTGTGAGCTGATCTGTGTTGGTTTCCGGGTTCTGTGTGGAGTCGCGTAGAAGACGCCTGGGCGCGTGTGCATACGCAGCACAGTCACGTCACGGAGAGAGGCGGGGAATATGAATGTTTTGATAAAGTCTGTTTCAGGGGCGGGGGATTTGATTTAGTGCCGCAAAAGCAGGTCAGCCAGGGCGATGCGGAAAGTGATAGGATTATCACAAAATGGCAGCTGATTTCGAGTGTGTTAATGGACGAAAAGTCGGGTAAGGTCCATAGGAAAGTTTTATACGATCTACCGATTTATGCTTAAAAACACATGGCCGAACCGTAGGGACAATAAAAAAAAAGTCCCGGAACTATCCTTTAATTATTGCCTCTCGTATATATATGCAAATGTGGACAATCTAATATAAATTCCAACCAGTTTCAAAAACACAATAACCTTTTCCCCACTGAAATTATCGCAATGCTGTTCACCAAAATACCTTTTCTTAAAATTCAATTTTTTCACTTTTTCATTGCAAACCCAAATTTAAACAGGCCATCAGGCATGTGACATATAACACTTATTCAGACAGACGTACCACAGGTCATTCAACATAAAATGTTATACATAAACATTAAAACATAGACCCTGTCTGCCTAGGGGTCCCTATCTCCCCGTATCTCTGTTTCTCCCAGACCCTCGCCCCCACCTTGACCACCCTCTATGATTTAGGAAATGAAGAAGGAGAAAATTAAAAGCGTTTCTAAAATCTATTCTGAGTCTTCTCTTTACACAAGACTCCTACTTTGTTCACTTTAAAATCACTTAATCCCTGTACTAGTCGAGATAGTACTATGCAGCGCCGCCTTCTACCCCCTCGCGGAGCTAGGTTCCCGTACCTCTGTTCACCTCTTATCCTCTTTGTACACTCCTAATGGCCATATGCGAAAGAAAAAAGGCATATAAAAAGAAAAAAGTCCCCTGTTAAAAACGAGGAGTCCCCTATTTTTCTCCCCAGTATATATATTCTCAACACCCTCAATCTGACTCCCGTCCCATCTTTCCCCTCCCACCTTCTTTTAGGGTCTCCCGTACTTGATACTCACGTGTATGTCTTGATCCGAGAGCCTCCGGACCGGGTCTGTCAAGGTGCCGCCGCGCACTCAATGGCCACACCTGGCTCTGGCGAGCAGTACAGATGGGTATTTGCAAAGCCGGAACCGGTGGAACCTTCTGGCCTAATGTGCACACGTCTAGGGGTACCGGTTGCCATAGGTGGGCAGCCTTGACGGGGGCGCACCCTGGATTTCGCATCTGTGGCCTGGGGACGTCTCGTGCCAAAAGGACCGAAAGGACGTAATCACATCTCAGGGTCACCAAATGAAAACTGGCATCCCCCACAAATATAATAAAATAACCAAATAAGAGACACTAATGTACACACCCCTGTAGGGAATGAGACCAGGACCACGTGCAGGTGAGGTAAAAGACAAGTCTTTATATAAAGTAAAATAGGGCACACAGATGTCTCTGCTTACTCCGAGAGCCCTCTGCCCAAAACAACAGAAAATACATGTTATATTACAAAAACACATCCTCTATGACGTGTGCTATAAGGGATACATGGAATCGTGGTCATTGGACGAAGGGGACAGGGCAGTATCCATGCTGTAGGGGTGGTGCTCCTGGATTGGTTGGTGTTGAACTGGTTACTTCGTGGAGCATGCGGGTCAGCTGGGCTCATCTGGGGGGGGTGCAGGGTCGGGCGATGTCCAAGTTGCGGTGACGTAGACTATCTGACATTTGCCCTTATGGCCACACATACCCTGAACATTATTCATACATTTCGACATGCAATAACTATATTACTAGACGTTTGACCTGGATAATAAAAGTGAGGGTACATGGGTCCAGGTGCCTAATCTATTCATCATACTTCAATGACACATTCATCAAATATTCCCTTGGATCTCTTGAGAGGAACGGTTTATTATCTGTTAGTACGAGGAGACTATATTGCCACTCATGGGATTAGTGCTAGAAGGGTGAGCTGGGATAGCACACAACGGGGGGCATGCAACTATTACATCAAAAGGCGTTGGGGTGAAGGGGCTTGTAGTCTATATTTCTTTAAAGGGGGTCTGTTGGTGCGGCGGCAGATTTGTGGAGACAAATGGTTTTTTCCAGGACCAGGCTCCGGCCAGGTCATTCACAGGCCAGTGATGTAAAAGGAAGATGAGAGATAGAGTGTTTAGTTTGATACTTCTTGCGCCTAGGCTTCCGTGAGAACAGGACAGCTGCAGAGACATCAGAAGGGGGAGATGGGGGTTGACCTGCTGACTCTGCGCGGAGAAGGAAGGAGAGAGGCGCAGGCTGGCATTAAGCATTTACATGTAGCCTAGCAGAAAATGGAGCCAGTAACTAAAACAAAATGGAGTCTCGTGGCCTACAGGCCATACACAGTTATCTGTCATTCAATGGGTACCACACACCTTGGCCAGAGGCAAGTTGTCAAATGCAGAATGAGCATATCATGTGCATTCTAATAGGAATGTAGGGGGGCCTGAGAGACCCTTCCTCCCTTACAATGCATATAGGGTTTTCTCAGTGGGTACCTTGTCTTTAGGATTCGTTGCGGTATAGGCATCCTCACTGGTACTGCGCATGTCACAATTTACGGCTCCCAACATATGGGCAACATGGGGCCGGAGCTTCTGGTAGGGGTATTTGGCTCCTCCTCTACAACCGGATGCTTTGCAGTTCTTGTTTTTGGATTGGGTGTCTCGAAGGTATGGGCGAGACTCTCCAGACGCCACACTGCCTGATTAGTGAAAACCCAGGCAACGTGGCCCCTGGAGTAGAAAGCCAAAAGAGCACACAAGAGAACCCCCTCCCCACCAAGGGGAGAGGAAAAACCCTGTGTCTCAGCAAAAACAATTCCTGAAGCACTGATTTCCAAAGTCCAGGATAAACAAATGAGTAAGTACTGCGATGGAAATAATCAAAAATGAAAAAGCCTGGTCGAACGTTCCAAGGAATCCCAGCAGCAAGGAAGCTAGGAAAGAAACCAGGAAGAGAGCCAGGCAAGGAGGGGACAAGGAGGAAGGCAGAGGGAAGTCAGGCGTCAACAAGGAGTGAGTCAGTAACTAGAAAGGAGTGCTGAGCAGGGAAACAATACCTGTGTTGAGACCCGAGGAACCATAGACTGGGATGTGGCTAATGCCCGTAATCTGGAAGATGGAGCTGATGATCAAGTGCTGTTCCAAACACTGGGCCTCAATGATCGCTTCTGCAGAAGGTAACAGGCACCATCTTGGAAGTAAAAATGGCACCCGTGGTCCGAGGAAAGCATCTCAAGCCGAACTGAGGGACCAAACACTGCGATTCGTGACAGAATCAGGGGAATCTTCACGATCTTCAGCTCTGCCGTTTGCTTTCTAACTAAGGGGCTAATTTAGAGTTAGGTGGTAATGGTAAAATTGGTCGTATTTCTGATAACCACCCGTCTGCTGCTGCACTTGATTATGAGGTGTGTGATATTGCAGCATTAGGCATTCGTAGGGATACTGCATGCGGTAAGTCCACCCAATTAAACATTTCAAACAATGCAAATTACATGTCCAATTTTCACTTCCAACCACGAAGTGGGGGTACAAATTCTAAAAGTCATCAGAAATAGTTTTGCAGTGAATGAAAAAATCATACTTGCGAACATCGAAAACGGCAGAGAACCTGCGGCATCCCTGATACCCCCCTTAAGACCCTCTTCACCATGCAAGACACAGAATGCTCACGAATGCCTCTTTTGTGCATTAACATTTGTTTATAGGGTAGCTCCTGTATAAAAACAATTTCCATCTTCAAAATGAATGGGACTTTAAAAATACTAATGCATGCGGATTTCCAGAAATATAGATTTCAAGAAATCTACATTAGTTACTGGAGTATTCACATAAATAGGCAGATTGTCACTAATATCGCAAGCGGAAACGATAATTACTGCATGCATCATTTCCGCACGAAAATCCGCGGAGCTTCAAATGATGCCCTAAATGTCTGCCCTAGAGAGCTGGCTGAGTACATGCACCCAATACGAAAAATGTTTCAGTTCAGGAGGGCCAACTCCACCGTCCATCCATCTAGGTTGAGTTACATGCACAGGATTTGGTCAATCATAGCATATTTTATTATTGCCATGAATATGTTCTGTGTGACCAGTAGACTTTCTATAAAGACATACTCCCACATGTGAAGTCTCCCCTCCAAATCAGATGTTATGATCCTTGGCTCTTCTGCAGAAATAGTTGGACCTCTTCTAGATTTCATAAATACCACGTGCTCATCACACTGCCTCCTTTTCTCCAAGCTGTACTAGTGTATTCTCGTTTGCAATGGTTTAGTGACGTGTGAAGCGGCATTGTCAATTACGGTTACTCAAAGCAACTATTTGAGAAGCAAAGTCGTAACATCGGGCGCATAACAAGGTTAACAATAATACAAGACATAGCAGAAATACTCATCTTCAATTAAGGTCTTTTTTACTATCTGTACTTTTGATTACATATCAGCAAACACAATGTTTGGAAATCTTAACCTTGGCACTGTGATTTTAAGGGTATGCTAAGGCGGTTGGGCTAGGGGCTAGCAAGGGTAGGGGGGAAAGGGGTGATCTGAGGTGGGCGAAAGTAGGCAAAGGTGAGCATGGTAAGCATGCATTAGTGGAGATAGGTAGGGGTGAGCTAGAGTGGGTTGTCGGGGATACGCAGGAGTGAGGTAGGGTAGGTGTGGGTGAGTAGACAGGAGTGCGGAAGGGAAGGTGAGGCTAGAGAGGGTTGGGGATGAACTAGGATGACTGGGAGTAAGCAGAGGTTAACAAGGGTGTTGCGTTGTTAGGGATAGGCAGGGATGATTCAGGGTGGGTAGGTATAGGCTGGATATGTTTGGGTGGGCAGGAGTGATGTAGGGTGGGTGGGTGAAAAGTGGCTATCGTTGTGTGCAACAGTGAGTTAGGGAATGTATGGGTAGAGTGGGGTGGGTAGTGTAGGGTGGGGGGGAGTGGGAGTGGTGAGTGGTGGTAGAGTGAGATGAGTTGTGGATTTGTGTGGTTAGAGAAGGGCATGGTATTGAGGAGTGAGGTAGTGTGGGAGTAGAGAGGTGTGAAGAAGGGTGGGTGGGGATAGAGAGTGGGATCAGAGTTGAAATATTCTCCCAGAATTAAGAACTTGGGATGCATATGGCAGAGTAACTTGGGGTGTGATTGTCAGGTGGCGGTGAATGTTCAGGCTGTCTTTTACAACGTAAGGCTGCTTCGACAGGCACTTCCTTATGTCCCTAAAAAGGACCATGCCACAGTGGTAGGAGCCCTAACAAACTCCAAGTTGGGCTATTGCAATAGCCTCTTAATGGGGGCTCCTGCCAAACAAATACATTGACTGCAAAAGGCTCAAAATAAGGCAGTTAGACTGGTGTTTGGAGTAGGGAAGTCAACACCCATATCATGGCTGCGCCAATCACTTCACTGGCTGGCAGTTGAAGATCGGATTAAATTCAAAACAGGATGTATCATTTTCAAGTATTAGAACAATCTAGCTCTTAGCTAGCTCATGGAAAAGATACATCATTATCAAACAACTTGGTCTCTATTAATCCCTTAATCACTTAATCCCTGTACTAGTCGAGATAGTACTACGTGGTGCCGCCTTCTACCCCCTCGCGGAGCTAGGTTCCCGTACCTCTGTTGACCTCTTATCCTCTTTGTACACTCCTAATGGCCATATGCGAAAGAAAAAAGGCATATAAAAAGAAAAAGTCCCCTGTTAAAAACGAGGAGTCCCCTATTTCTCTCCCCAGTATATATATTCTCAACACCCCTCAATGTGACTCCCGTCCCATCTTTCCCCTCCCACCTTCTTTTAGGGTCTCCCGTACTTGATTCTCACGTGTATGTCTTGATCCGAGAGCCTCCGGACCGGGTCTGTCAAGGTGCCGCCGCGCACTCAACGGCTACACCTGGCTCTGGCGAGCAGTACAGATGGGTATTTGCAAAGCCGGGACCGGTGGAAGCTTCTGGCCTAATGTGCACACGTCTAGGGGTACCGGTTGCCATAGATGGGCAGCCTTGACGGGGGCGCACCCTGGATTTCGCATCTGTGGCCTGGGGACGTCTCGTGCCAAAAGGACCGAAAGGACATAATCACATCTCAGTGTCACCAAATGAAAACTGGCATCCGCCACAAATATAATAAAATAACCAAATAAGAGACACTAATGTACACACCCCTGTAGGGAATGAGACCAGGACCACATGCAGGTGAGGTAAAAGACAAGTCTTTATATAAAGTAAAATAGGGCACACAGATGTCTCTGCTTACTCCGAGAGCCCTCTGCCCAAAACAACAGAAAATACATGTTATATTACAAAAACACATCCTCTATGACGTGTGCTATAGGGGATACATGGAATCGTGGTCATTGGACGAAGGGGACAGGGCAGTATCCATGCTGTAGGGGTGGTGCCCCGGGACTGGTTGGTGTTGAACTGGTTACTTCGTGGAGGACGCGGGTCAGATGGGCTCATCTGGGAGGGGTGCAGGATTGGGCGATGTCCAGGTTGCAGTCATGTAGACTATCTGACATTTGCCCTTATGGCCACACATACCTTGAACATTATTCATACATTTCGACATGCAATAACTATATTACTAGACGTTTGACCTGGACAATAAAAGTGAGGATACACGGGTCCAGGTGCCTAATCTATTCATCACACTTCAATGACACATTCATCAAATATTCCCTTGGATCTCTTGAGAGGATGGTTTATTATCTGTTAGTACGAGGAGACTATATTGCCACTCATGGGGTTAGTGCTAGAAGGGTGAGCTGGGGTAGCACACAAAGGGGGGCATGCACCTGTTACATCAAAATGTGTTGGCGTGAAGGGGCTTGTAGTCTATATTTCTTTAAAGGGGGTCTGTTGGTGCAGAGGCAGATTTGTGGAGACAAATGTTTTTTTCCAGGACCAGGCTCCGGCCAGGTCATTCACAGGGCAGTGATGTAAAAGGAAGATGAGAGATACAGTGTTTAGTTTGATACTTCTTGCGCCTAGGCTTCTATGAGAACAGGACAGCTGCAGAGACATCAGAAGGGGGCAGATGGGGGTTGACCTGCTGACTGTGCGCGGAGAAGGAAGGAGAGTGGCGCAGGCTGGCATTAAGCATTTACATGTAGCCTAGCAGAAAATGGAGCCAGTAACTAAAACAAAATGGAGTCTCACGGCCTACAGGCCCTACACAGTTATCTGTCATTCAATGGGTACCACACAACTTGGCCAGAGGCGAGTTGTCAACCGCAGAATGAGCATATCATGTGCATTCTAATAGGAATGTAGGGGGGCCTGAGAGACCCTTCCTCCCTTACAATGCATATAGGGTTTTCTCAGTGGATACCTTGTCGTGAGGATTCGTTGCGGTATAGGCATCCTCACTGGTACTGCGCATATCAGAATTTACGGCTCCCAACATATGGGTAACATGGGGGTGGAGCTTCTGGTAGGGGTATTTGGCTCCTCCTCTATAACCGGATGCTTTGCGGTTCTTGTTTTTGGATTGGGTGTCTCGAAGGTATGGGCGAGACTTTCCAGATGCCACACTGCCTGATTAGTGAAAACCCAGGCAACGTGGCCCCTGGAGTGGAAAGCCAAAAGAGCACACAAGAGAACCCCCTTCCCACCAAGGGGAGAGGAAAAACCCTGTGTCTCAGCAAAAACAATTCCTGAAGCACTGAATTCCAAAGTCCAGGATAAACAAATGAGTAAGTACTGCGATGGAAATAATCAAAAATGAAAAAGCCTGGTCGAAAGTTCCAAGGAATGCCAGCAGCAAGGCAGCTAGGAAAGAAACCAGGAAGAGAGCCAGGAAAGGAGGGGACAAGGAGGAAGGCAGAGGGAAGTCAGGAGTCAACAAGGAGTGAGTCAGTAACTAGAAAGGAGTGCTGAGCAGGGAAACAATGCTTGTGTTGAGACCCAAGGAATCATAGACTGGGATGCGGCTAATGCCCCTAATCCGGAAGCTGGAGCCGATGATCAAGTGCTGCTCCAAACACTGGGCTGCAATGATCGCTTCTGCAGAAGGTAACGGCACCATCTAGGAAGTAAAAATGGCACCCGTGGTCCGAGGAAAGCGTCTCAAGCCGAACTGAGGGACCAAACACAGCGATTTGTGACAGAAACAGGGGAATCTTCACGGTCTTCAGCTCTGCCGTTTGCTTTCTAACTAAGGGGCTAATTTAGAGTTAGGTGGTAATGGTAAAATGGGTTGTATTTCTGAAAACCACCTGTCTGCTGCTGCACTTAATTATGAGTTGTGTGATATTGCAGCATTAGGCATTCGTAGGAATACTGCATGCGGTAAGTCCACCCAATTATACATTTCAAACAATACAAATTACATTTCCAATTTTCACTTCCAACCACGAAGTGGGGGTACAAATTCTAAAAGTCATCAGAAATAGTTTTGCAGTGAATGAAAAAATCATCCTTGCGAACATCGAAAAGGGCAGAGAACCTGCGGCATCCCTGATACCCCCCTTAAAACCCTCTTCACCATGCAATGCACAAAATGCTCACGAATGCCTCTTTTGTGCATTAACATTTGTTTATAGGGTAGCTCCTGTATAAAAACAATTTCCATCTTCAAAATGAATGGGACTTTAAAAATACTAATGCATGCGGATTTCCAGAAATATAGATTTCAAGAAATCTACATTAGTTACTGGAGTATTCACATAAATAGGCAGATTGTCACTAATATCGCAAGCGGAAACGATAATTACTGCATGCATCATTTCCGCACGAAAATCCGCGGAGCTTCAAATGATGCCCTAAATGTCTGGCCTAGAGAGCTGGCTGAGTACATGCACCCAATACGGAAAATGTTTCAGTTCAGGAGGGCCAACTCCACCGTCCATCCATCTAGGTTGAGTTACATGCACAGGATTTGGTCAATCATAGCATATTTTATTATTGCCATGAATATGTTGTGTTACCAGTAGACTTTCTATAAAGACATACTCCCACATGTGAAGTTTTCCCTCCAAATCAGATGTTATGATCCTTGGCTCTTCTGCAGAAATAGTTGGACCTCTTCTAGATTTCAGAAATACCACATGCTCATCACGCTGCCACCTTTTCTCCAAGCTGCACTAGTGTATTCTCGTTTGCAATGGTTTAGTGACTTGTAAAGCGGCATTGTCAATTACTGTAACTCAAAGCAACTATTTGAGAAGCAAAGTCGTAACATCGGGCGCATAACAAGGTTAACAATAATACAAGACATAGCAGAAATACTCATCTTCAATGAAGGTCTTTTTTACTATCTGTACTTTTGATTACATTTCAGCAAACACAATGTTTGGAAATCTTAACCTTAGCACTGTGATTTTAAGGGTATGCTAAGGCGGTTGGGCTAGGGGTTAGCAAGGGTAGAGGGGGGGAAAGGGGTGATCTGAGGTGGGCGATAGTAGGCAAAGAGGAGCCTGGTAAGCATGCATTAGTTGAGGTAGGTAAGGGTGAGCTAGAGTGGGTTGTTGGGGATACACAGGAGTGAGGTAGGGTAGGTGTGGGTGAGTAGACAGGAGTGCGCAAAGGGAAAGTGAGGTTAGAGAGGGGTGGGGATGAACTAGGAAGAGGTTAGAGAGGGGTGGGGATGAACTAGGATGACTGGGAGTAAGCAGAGGTTAATAAGGGTGTTGCGCTGTTAGGGATAGGCAGGGATGATTCAGGGTGGGTAGGTATAGGCTGGATATGTTTGGGTGGGCAGGAGTGATGTAGGGTGGATGGGTGAAAAGTGGCTATAGTTGGGTGGCAACAGTGAGTTAGGAAATGTATGGGTAGAGTGGGGTGGGTAGTGTAGGGTGGGGAGGAGTGGGGTGAGGTGGAGGGGAGTGGTGAGTGGTGGTAGAGTAAGGTGAGTTGTGGATGTGTGTGGTTAGAGAAGGGCATGGTATAGAGGAGTGAGGTAGTGTGGGAGTAGAGAGGTGTGAAGAAGGGTGGGTGTGGATAGAGAGTGGGATCAGAGTTGAAATATGCTCCCAGAATTAAGAACTTGGGATGCATATGGCAGAGTAACTTGGGGTGTGATTGTCAGGTGGCGGCGAATGATCAGGCTGTCTTTTACAACATAAGGCTGCTTCGACAGGCACTTCCTTATGTCCCTAAAAAGGACCATGCCACAGTGGTAGGAGCCCTAACAAACTCCAAGTTGGGCTATTGCAACAGCCTCTTAATGGGGGCTCCTGCCAAACAAATCCATTGACTGCAAAAGGCACACAATAAGGCAGTTAGACTGGTGTTTGGAGTAGGGAAGTCAACACCCATATCATGGCTGCGCCAATGCTGGCAGGTGAAGATCGGATTAAATTCAAAACAGGATGTGTCATTTTCAAGTGTTAGAACAATCTAGCTCTTAGCTAGCTCATGGAAAAGATACACCATTATCAAACAACTTGGTCTCTATGATCAAAAGACAAAATTCTCCTAATTGTTGCACCAACCCAGTGTGTGTCCAGAGGAGATTGTAGACTCTATGTTTTTGGGCCAACATTTTGGAACAGTCTTCCACTTGACCTAAGAAGAACGGTATCCCTGCCAGGTTTAACATTTTTTAAAAAAATAAATAAAAACGTACCTGTTTAAATAGATTTGAGACAGTTTTGTTTGGGTAGAGGAAGCATAAAGCACTCATATACTGATTGAGCTACCACTGTCAACATCCGCGCGGTGATTCAATTTATTTCGTGATGCAAGCGCTATACAAATACTTCAATCAATCAATCAATCAATCAATCAATCAGTGGTGAGAAAGGGTGGGCTGTGGTAAATTAGGGTGGGGCAGGTGTGGACATGAGTAGGATAGAGTGAAGGTGGTTAAGGCAGAGGGTAAGGTAGAGTGGAGATGGGATGCAGAGTGTGTGTACATGGGGTAGAGTGGGGTGCCGGTACAGTGGGGTTTGGTGCTAGAGTGAGGAGGTATGGAGTGGTGCTGTGCAGGTATGGAGTAGTAGTGTGGGCATGTGTGGAGTGAGGGTGTGGTGGTGTGGAGGTATTGACTGAAGTGGAGTTGTGGTATGGGAGTGTTGAGTGGTGGTGTTGAGGTCTGGAGGGGTTGTGTGGTTTGAGGGTGTAGTAGTGTGCAGCTTGTGTGGAGAGAGGTGGTGTGTGGAGGTTTAGAGCAGTGGTGTGGGGTGGTATGGAGGTGTAGAGTGTGAGTGTTGTTTTCTGAGTGGTAGAGAGGGGTGAAGGATGAAGTGGTGGTGTGGTGTGTGGAGTAGAAGTATGGTGTTATGGACTGGTGGTTTAGATGGTGGTGTGGAAGGATGCAGTGGTGTGGTGGTGGTATGAAATGGAGGTGTGGAGTGGTGGTGGGGTTTGATGGTATTGGTTTGTGTTGGTGTTGGTGTTGTGAAGTGGTGATGTGGTGGTTTGAAGGTGGCAAGTGTTTGTGTGGAGTTGTGAAGTGCAGTTTAGTATGGTGTGGGTGCATGATGGTAGAGTGGTATGAAGTGGTGTTGCGGAGTGGGTTGATGTGGGGTAAGATAGCCTACAGGGGCACAATATAAAACAATAGTCAGAGTGGGTCATCCATCAGTCTCTGCAGCACCAGAATGCCTAGAATGAGGTGGCAGGGCTTGATGTTTAGTCAGGATTCGAGAGAGGGCAGTTAAAAAAAAACAAGCACCTTCCTCTTCTCGCTACACTCTATGGTGTGGAGTGCGGAAATGGTGAGGTGCAGTGATATGGGCATGTGGAGTGATGTGAAGGTGTGGTGTGGCATCAGGATGCTGAGTGGTGGCGATGAGGTGCAGAGTGGTGGTGTGGAGGTGTGGTGTGCAGGGGTGGAGTGGCAATGTGGAGTTGGGGTGTTGGGTTTTGAGTGCGAGAGTGTTTTGGGATGCTGGAGTGGTAGGGTGGTGGTGTGCAGGTATGGGATGGCAGTGTGGAGTTGTCTAGTGGTCCAGATAAGATTTTGAAGTGGGAGTATTTTACTCCCTCATTTTTAAAGATGGGAGTAAAATGAATTTTCAGGGAGTAAAAAGGTAACTCCTGTTCCCAATAGGAGTTTCATAAGGGAGTAAAAATACGTTTTAACTGTAAAACAGAAATGTTTTATAATCTTTCTTTGAACCAAGTTATTCATGCACAATAAAATATGCCCTTTTACCCCTTCAGATCAAGCATTAATAATAGCAGTGTTTTTTTCCTGTGGCACTACTGGTCCAGACAAATTCATGCAGAGTGCGGATGAAAGCAGGTAGACAGGAGCCTATGAGTCTATTTCCTATTTTGGTTGGAAATATTGTTACTCTCTAATTATTTATTTTTTGGGTGTATTTGCATATTTTTAGTGAGTAAAAGTGGCAAATTCATCACGTCTGCGTAGGGCTGCATGTGAGCTTAAAAGCCAGGACACCTAACAAGGGACTATGTAACATCTCTGTGAACTCCAACATATTTCACAATTGTACAACGAAACTCTAGCGCGGGATCAAGCCCACTATATAGGACATAGCACTTCACAAAATTAAGTCAGAATTCAAAGAAGCAGTTCAAACTATGGAAACCATGCGGATTTAAATCACAAGTTATATTAAAGTGAATTCATCTACCAAGATGCAGATAACATTAGGAACGGGCACTATGCTGATCTGAACATCCCTATGTTTATTTGTGAAATATAAGGAGCAGGCCTCGAAAACGACTTCATTGTCGAAACACGTGTCGGCTGACAGAATTTCTCAATAAATCGAGCATAAGATTGCATTTGTGATTAATGTATATGTCATATTACATTTACCAATAGTGTATATTAACAAATTTAAGGGGTAGCGCGTTGTGCAGGTTACCACATAACATCAATATTTCACAAGAGCCTGTAAAATAATCATCTGCTTTCTATCACCCTTTGGCAGCCATGCAGCTTGCATTTATGTATGACAAGAGTAAACCTGCAGTTCAACCAAATCAGTTTAGTTTCTAAGCTGCCATCAACTTGGGAATGTACCATGTAGCTTTACAAAGCTTATTATCTTCTGTGTTTTGTTTTCTGGAATGGTAAGCTGCGCCCAGCGCACGGTTTGGATCTTTGCGATGCAGATAAACATTTTGCCAAATTAACAGTGGCAGAATAATGATTGCATCCCCAATTGAACCCTGTTGCTACACACCGAAATGCAACATCACTGCCTCCTCCTTTTGCTGTATTAGAGTAGAATGTATCCCAGATGTAAAATAATTCCAGTGTCTGGTTGATTGCCAGGAAAAAAGACCTCTCAATTTAGACCCGGTGCAGATACATGCATTGACCTCGGAATGCACAGAGCCTGCCACCTGTATCTTTGAAGAATATCCAGGGCCCCTTGTCAGTTTACCTAAAAATAAACCCACATTAGGGCTCATTACGAGTTGGGCGGTATACGATAAAAGTGGCGCTAATGTAATTACCGCCACTATTACCGTACCGCCGAATTATGAGTCAGTGGTAATACTGCCAATGGAATTAACACTGCCACGAATACCGCCGGCGTAATTACCGCCAACACATAGTGAGCGCACCCCTGGCACTGATACCACCGACGGAATTACTGTCCAAACCCCAGATGGTATTTCTGCTGTATTACAAGTAGAAATACCACCAGAAATGGGCTGTAATTCCACCGAAAACACAGTGCAGTTACAGACAGGTGCCAGAAATGAAGCCACAGGTGCATCCAATCCACTCAAGAAGGCTACATAAGGCACACACCTTACCCAAACACACTTTCCAACACCATGCTGCCATTAGCCGTTGCGAACTGGGACATGCAGCTGTTCATGCTTTGCTTTGGCCTACAGAGGCAGGAAGAACAGAACAGGGCATAGGGTGCAGAGATAAGGAGTAGGGGACGCCATGTAATGCGAATGCCCATACCCAGGTCAGGCCCTCACCCTGGACCTTGACTGACAGCCAGCTGGTCACCCTGTATCTGATGAACAGGGAGATCATAGGTGAGCTGCTCACCTTAATCCAGGATGACCTAGAAAGCAGGATAAACATAAGAACAGTCATACCCCTGCTGCTAAAGCTTGTGTCCGTCCAGCAATTCCTGGCGACTTGCACCTTCCAGCACTCCGTGGCCATGCTGCACGGCATGTCGGAGCCCATATTCTCCAATGTGCTGGTGCAGGTGCTGGAAGCCCTCATGTGCCATGTGTCCCAGTACATTTCCCTGCCCACCACCCCAGCATGGGAGTATGCCATGAAGGCACGGTTTCTTACGGTAGCCCACATGCCCAACGTCATTGCTGATCTGGACTGCACCCATGTGGCGTTGGTGGTCCCGCAGGCATCTGAGGAGGTATACAGCAGCAGGAAGCAGTATCACTCCCTCAATGTCCAGGTGACCTGCGATCCCAACCTCTGCATCACACACTACTGGGCCCGCTTCCCTGGATCCACCCACAATGCCATGGTCCTGCGCAACAGAACACTGCCTGCATACATGGAGAGACACAGAGGTCAACAGATCTGCATATTGGGTGAGTAGAATTGCCATCACAAAAATTCATCTTGAAGCACTACTGAGAAGCAATGTACACAAAAAAGGAATATCCTGGCATTGCTTCAAGTGTACTAATATTTAATGTTGAAATCTGCAAACACCCTCCCCGACTTCCTTCCACCCGACAACACCATCCCCAACACACCCTCCCTCCCCACTCCCCCTCCCCATAACACACCATCCCCCCACATACCCCCTGCCCACAACACCAGCCCTAGAACATACACTCCTTCCCTGTGCCTATTATATACAAATGAACAGTAACCTGTGTGGCCTCTTGACCCTACTAGTGTCCTCCAGCACCTTCGGAGCAAGATTGCGTGCAGAGCGGCGCCTTGGGGTGCTGGGCAGTGATCCCTCTGTGGGGGTGACAGATATGGATTTATCAGATTCAGTCCCCAGGTTGCATGGCCAGGAGGATGATGGCCTGCAATTCCGCCGCAAAGGCCGAGATGCCCTCTCTCATTGTGACGAATATACTTTCGGGGCACCAGTGGTCCAGGGATGAATATCGGTTTCTAAACCATCAATCAGCCCCACACCTCTGGTACACCAGAAGGGATCTGAACAGATTGGAAACACAAGCAAATTATAAACCTCCTTGTCCAATGCTGGTAATTGGACGGAACAGCAGGCTTATCTCTGCAGGGTTGTGGGAGACAGCTGCGGGTATCAGGCGGCAGGCAGTTCAGCCAGCAAGGCTGTAAGGACAGCTGCAGGCTGGCCTGCACGGTGGATTGGGGTCAGGAATCATTGTCTCAGGGCTGGTTGGCGGGTGTGAAGTACTGCTCGAGGCATCTCGGATGACGTCAGCAACTGTGGCATGACAACAGTCAGCCGCGCAGTCAGTTGCATCACGAGGAGCTCGACTGGCTCGTAAATGTCCTTTATGGAGGACACTGGCTGATGCACTCCTCCTAGCTTCTTCACTAGGCTTGTGTCGTCCTTTAAGGGGGATGGTTCAATGCTGAGGAGAGTGTTGCAGGCACAGGCATTGTCCTGGGTTTGGTTCAGAGAATCTCTGGCGCATACCACCAAGGAAGCTTCCTCGCAGAGCCTAGCAGGGCACGCTGTGTGCTGGATGGGTACCAGTTCTGGAGCTGCTGGAGGGTCCTCTGGATTCAGTATCTCCCTCTGTTCCCTGGGGGATATTTAGGGGAGGGGTCTTGTTTCCCTTTTTGGAAATCCTGGCCTTCCTTCACTGGCGGAAGCTGTAAGGTAGACTGGGTCCAAAGTGAAAAAATCATTTTTTTAAAAAGGATTTTAAAAAAAGGCTGATTTAGAAAGACCGCTCAGAGCGGTCTTTCTAAATTGAACTGTCAACCCCTGCAACACACACGAGTGCGTGCAATGGCTGACAGGTATGGAAAGACCTGGAGGAGGAGTCAGGGGAGTGTCAGGTAAGTGTCTGTGTGTCTGTGTGTATCTGTTTGTGTGTGTGTGTGTGTGTGTGTGTGTGTGTCTGTGTGTGTATGGAAACGAAGGGTGGGGGAATGGTGAAAATGAAACTATGTGTGGGGGTGGGGGAGGGGTGTATTACGGAGGGACAAGGTGTTTAGGAGTAAAACCTCCCGAATTCTAAAAAAAAAAAACGAATCTATGTGCTTTTTACAGCTATTTGCAGGCCAAAATAAATCAGCCTTTTTTGTGTGCAGCCTTCAAAAAGCAGGGAAAAACACATTGAACTGTCAGGCTGTACCTTCAGCCAGGGTCCAAATGAATTCTTTTTGTTACTCCTTGAGAACTCTTCAGAAGAGCTGCTCAAAAGAGGGGCTCAGCCCTCTTTTAAAGCCAAATGGGCCACAGTGATTGCTTTAGGCTAAGCCTACCTTAATGAACCAATCCTGGGTCCACACCAACAATCTCCTGTATGCATGAGGCCATAACCAGAGTGCTTTGCAACAGAAATGGTAAAGGGGTGAAAACATATAATACTAAGTCCCACCCATCTTTCTGCCTGTTGTGAATCAAAGTATCTCTCTGGTTAATTGAGCTCTCTGTGGTTCCTGATTATATTGGCAGGTCTCCTTTGAAGCTGCAGAGAGAACAGACGTTCTATCTTCATCCATCCACATACCTGTACCTTCTGAAAGGGGGCCCCTGCAGGGCTGACTACTGTAAATACATAGTCCCAGACAAGACAGTTCACTGCCCTTGATACTGAGAGATGGGACCTGGCTTCAGGTTGACACAGTGCATAACAAAGCGGTTTTGGGTTTTCCTGTCTCCTTTGTTTTCGCCTCTGCAGCCAGGCCACATTTGGGCCTGTTTGAATATACTCAATTAGTATATTCATTATGTTTATTGCTTCCAGAATCTGCAGAGGGTAAACAAGCGTACAGGGTGGATCCATGGAACCTTTGATAACTAAGCTGGCCATGGCAGGAGGAAGGTTTTGGCCCTCACCCTTCTGAGATTTATTGTCTACCCCACCCCTCAGATCCCAACTAACTATGACAGGGAGGACTGCACCTGTCGGCTGTGACCACCCAGAGTAACTGGGTCTATGTTTATGTTGTGCGCTGAGCATAGGAAAATGTGTGCGGATTAGCCCCACACATTTTCCAGAGGTTGATCTACCATCATTCAATTTCATATAAAATTTCAAAAAAGCGCAGGTGAGCGTATACAAACCGTATGGATGGTTGAATTCCTCACATTCATCTCCCTCACCCTCTGTACGACAACAGTCAGGGCAGCAGATGCTGCGGCTGACTGCCGTCGGTCACGCTCCATGGTCCTCACTATCCTCCGTCACAGTCAAAGATGGACCTGTAAATGTTGGGCCTGTGCTTTTGGAAGAGTCTCTATGCACACCCGGCAATGCTCCATATCCTCAAGCCTCCTTCATATGGCTTCCTTTGATGGATGGATGATGGGTTGAGGGCTATGGGGAGGGCTGGGGCTGAAACAGTTTGAGTCATATGACCGGCTTTTACCTTCACCCACTGACTCCTGGCCATGCTGGCCAAGTGGCTGGGTATCCCGCTCAGCTAATGTGGTGGTATCATGTACCAGATCGGTGGTGCATGCACAGTGTCCTCTATGTGCCTGCCAGCATCTGGCTCCCCTCTCACATCCCCAGTGACCAGCTGTCAGGGGTGGTTGCAGGTTCTGGGGCTGCAGTACCTGCGGCAGTGTTATCAGATGATGTGCCAGCGCTGGCACGAGTGGTGCTGCTGGACCCTAGTTTTGTGATCCTGCCCTTTCTCTTCCCCTTCCCATCACTGGGCGTTGCAGGGGTGATGGCTATTGACACTGCACTGGATTCCCGGCCATGGGATGTAGAAGCCTGCATCCTTATCCTCCTCCTGCGTCGCCTGTAAACCTGTTGGGCGAACAATGATATGCTGTTACACATCATGCATATGTGTGTGTGGGCTTGCAAGTCATACATGCGACATGGTGTAGGGACATCCTTCACATGTGGTCTGAGGGGTGTGGTCAATTGCAGGCCTATGCATATGGCCACTGCAAGGCGGGGGTAGTGTCTGATGAAGGTGTACTACCCATTGGCATGTGGTGGCATCTTGCATGGTTAACAAAACTAATGTTGTATGCACATTTTGTTCTTGCGATGTTGGTTCCTAGAGGTGAGGGCGGTGGCAAGTAGAGTATGGAGGAGGGCATCCATGATATGCTTGTTTTGGTGGAGTGCTACATAGACACCCTGATTCATTAAAGTAAATGTTTAAGTACAGGAGATGAAATTGAATTGCACGCACATGTGTTATTAAGTACATTTCTAATTCACAATAAAAGGGAAACCTCGGTCATGGCCACTCTGTTCATAAAACAAGGGTTCCTGGCAGGCAGTGCCTCTGGTTTAGCACCATGCAGCGCAGCAGCTTCAGCTGGCAGCATGAAGGAAGCCTTTCATGAACATAGATTGCCCTTCAATAGGGAACTTCAACTGGCAGTGGACATTTTAGGAGCAGTAAAGGTGATGTCTCACATTCAAATGTAAAGCCCTTGTACTCATGTTGGAACAATAAAAGGAGCATAATGACTGACTTTGCAGCTGCGAAAGAAGTCACTGCTTTACTTTTACTGTTACAGAAATGTAATGTTTGCACCCCATGTACGGATCTCCCATGGGCCAGACACAGGTTAAAAAGAAGCCTTTTCACTGGCCTGGGGGAAAATGCATTTGCTTGGTGAGAAATTATTTTAAAAAAGCACTGTTGGTCTGTATTAGCCTTGAAGGGGGAGGTGAAAGGAGCAAGGGCTTGAAAGTACTACATGCTTCAATTACTTACAGGACTTCTATGACACAGCCCTATGATGGCCTGGCTCCTTTGTCTGCATTCTGCCCGGATCAGTAAACTGGGGTAGTGCTGCAGAGTCTATTTAGTAGGATTACACAAGCTTTTTTCTAAGCTACAGTGTCTCCTACCGGCGAAAAGAAAAATAGCCCTAACAAGAAACTGTTATGTCCTCTGCGTAAATGATAGCATATTAACATGTTTTTTGTAGCATAAATAGGCCCAATACACCACTTATCTGGAGGACTGGTGGTGTGGAATGATGGGATGGTTTGCAGTAGTGGTATTATGGAGTGGTGGTGTGGAGTGATGGGATGACGTGGTGGGATAATGGGGAGGTGGCATGGAGTGGTGTGTTGTGGTGTGATGTTGAGTGTTGGTAGTCTGTCATGGTGGTGGTGTGGAGGGGGTGTGGTCATTGGTGGTATGTGGTGGTGGGGGTGTTGGTAGGTGATGGGATGTGGTGTAGTATTGTAGATGGGTGTGATGGTGTGGTTGCAGTGTGTACCAGTTTGATGGATTGGTGTGGATTGATGTTGTGAGGCTGTGGTGTTGTGGAGCATAATGAGATGAGGGGAGATGAGGTGAGATAGCTGACAGGGACACAATAAAAGAAAATAGGCAGAGTGGGCCCTGTGCCTCTGCCGGCGGACCATGCAGCAGCATGCCGAGAGTGAGGAGCTTGAGGTTTAGCGGGAATCGTGGGTGGGGGAAGGAAGTGGGAGAGCACAAATAACAAGCACTCACCCTCATCCTGCCTTTAAGGTTGTGTGGAAGTGAGGGGGGCAAGGGAGTCAGGTAGTGCCTTAAATGCGATGCAAAATCAAGAGGGTGCTCCAACAAGGGTGTGTGGCCTGATTGTTGGGCCTAGGTAATGATAAACTTGGCCTAAAGGGGGCACCACCTGACTTAACAATACACTGGGAGACCCTGCAAACATGTACTTTGGGTAACCCAGCATGCTCTAAAATGGTCTTGTTTGCATCAACCGTGAGATCTGTGTGCATCAATATGCAGATGACACACAGCTACACTTGAAGATTAATCGCATCCAAGATATCACACGGTTGAAATTGTGTCCTGCTCTCATTGCTTCCTGGATGTCATGCACATACTTAAAACTCAGCCACTTAAAAACTGAGTTCATGCTCCTTGGTAATCCAGCCACTTAATTACTCATTGAATCACGGTAATCTGATATGAACCTCGACGTACTCATGCTCAAACTAGCCTGAAGTGCCAAATAACTGTACCTCATCATTCACTCTAAACTCTCTTTTAAACATTACACGGCCAAAACGGCCCACGTGACCTGCTATCAACTAACACTCCTACTAGACTAATGTTAAAATAGTCAGCAGGGCATGCAAGACTGCGTATACTCCAGCGCCGTCTTACATAGTTGATAAGATCACCATCTCATGAGCCCAGTACAATTACAGAAGACAACATCGCAAATTGGGAGACAAAAAAAACAGGAAATTAAATTTACCTGTCATGCGTCGGAAGTTTAGAAGAACCTCCCACCGAATATCCATATGGCACCATTGCTTATGCGGTTTAGGGCAGAACTGAAGACCTTGTTGATCAGGGAATTCCGCAGGAAGCATTTTACACACATAATGGACCCGCTCATGGCCAACGCGCATCCATCCATACTGGTGAGCGTCCCTAGTTGTTACATATTTTCATTTATCAGTGCTTGTGCTTACTAGCTAGGTTTGTGATTCATAATTACCCTACATACATATACACTCGGGCATCTCTGCAACCCTTGCCCCTTGAAAATAACTATGTGAGTATATCATGTGGAATTATCTTTCCAAAAGTGAGGCCCTCGATTGCAATATTGTATTTCCATGTTCTCATCCCCATTCATCGGATCCTACAGTTCAACCCCAGTTGGCCGCCTACTACAATTCAACCCGATTAGCAGAGCCTATATCATCATGAGTATGAGGTACTTCAAAACTTCATCCCCTTCCACAGATGTCTGCAACACCACTATGCTGAAACTGGACCCCCTGTGATTGACGCCTGTGATGTTAACTAATTAGCATTTCACTTTGAAATGAAGTCATACCCCAAAGGCAAAAACACGGCACTATGTCTACAATTCTCAAAAGAACAGATGGTAACCTTGAAGAGTTGTCAAAGTCTTGGCCCATCTCAGGGCCGTGGTGTGGGATTGGAAGCAATTGCCACATGATAACTGTGTTCCTACATACAATCCAACAGCCTTCTGAGTGATGAGTGATAATCATTTTGGCCTTTGTCTTCACTAGGTTTCTAGAAACTGCCCAAATGGTTACACATGAAGAGATCATCTTGGCCAGAGGAGACACAGGGATCATTTGTGAAATTATCCTTTTGGACCTCTCAGTTGATTTCCATAGGTAGACCACACTTAAGGAGGATGTGGGTTTTGGTGGTTCTGTTGTGCAATGTCTGAACTAGAACCCACCACACCAAGGTAATGTACCTTCTGTTATCCCCTCCATCTTTGACATTACCTGTGGAACTCCCCAAGGCCTGGCACTGTTGCTTATCTTGTCATTTACGTTTCTCCATTAGCCAGCTTCCGGAACAATTTATAGCTGGAATACCATATTTATTTGGATGACTCTCAGGAATACTTCAAGTTACATGGTTGTAATGTCTGTCATAATGTCACTGATTGTAGCTCACATTAAGAATCATGCACTTGTGATGATCAGCTCTTTCACAATGAAGCTTAAGCTGAAGCGCTACTTTTCAGACGAACTCTCCACTCTCCACTTTGAATGGTCACTTTCACGAGGCCCTCTTCCAGTCCCTTAACTAGCCCATAACCTCTGTGTGTTCTTCATAGCTGACTGATCAGCTAGTGATTTCGAGGAATCAAATCCATGATCTTTAAATGTGTTATTTCTACTGTTGTTCATTAGAATATGTTAACTGACATCTGTATGTAAAATTGGCAAATGTATCTCATATTCATATATTATTGATGCAATCAATGAATTTATAACTAGGATCTGTCACTCACCCAGACTGAGTCATGAATAATTTACAAGTATAATTCGTCAGCAATGATGCCATCACATTAGAATCAATGTGATAATGGTTCACTTCAGTGAATCCTTAATAAGTAACCAAAGGATGTAGATAATAAGAAAACTATTGCTATGTAAGATTGGGGTAATTCAATTACCACAAAATTGGCCAAGTAAACAATTCATACCTCACAATCACTTTACTAGATAGATACAGCAATGACGCTATAACAAAATAACCAATGTGATAATGTTTTACTTCAGTGAATCATTAATAAGGAACTAAATGATGTAGATAATAAGAAAACGACTGCTATGCAAGCTTGGGGTAATTTATGTACCACAAAATCAGCTAAGTAAAAATGTTATCCCTTACATTCATTATATTAGATAGACACAGATTTATCAGCAAGATACAGCGGTTTTCATGTCTGATCCGTAACTGTATCAATTGGAGTTATCTTAATAATTTTCAACAGAATGAGAAGAGTCACTCTAGTTCGGGATTCAAGACACATAACACAGGGAGCACAGTGATCCCTTATGTACTTATAAATGAAGACTTAAGTGGAGATCGACTATTCTAGTTGATATTGCTAGTTGTTTACGTATGACCCTTGATAGGGTGGAAAGACTGCAAGCCTCATGATGTGACTAGAATGGCACAACTAGTATAAGAACATTTTCAAAATGGTGATCGGGTCAGATTGCCGCAAGAAACGCTATACCTGAGCATGACGACACTCCGCTCGGGGGGCACTACACATAGAAACTGATAATAGCTCATTACTTAAATAACTATAAGTATCTTTAAATTGCTATTCTTTGTCATTTGTGACTCACTAAGATGCATACCAGACAACTCAAATTCCTTTTCATACAGATGCTGATATTAATCACATGCGACTTTGGGAAGTGAATACATTTTCAGATAAGAATCACCCGTGACTTACGAACGAAGGGTGAGGATATGACAATCTGGTCAATGTACAAGTTTATCAAAATGTACATTAATAACCACTTAAGTAATTGATGAAGTTCGGAAACAAATATTTATTATTTTAAAAAAATTGATTTCTGCAACAGGAGGAGATAGTTTCAACACCAGCTGGGTAAGTCCAATTTAGAGATGTAATATCACAAATTTCTTAACACTTTAAACCACATAATTGGAATAAGGCTATTGGTTTAACACATATAAGGCAATAATGAACACAATTGTTGCCATGAGCATTTAGACACAAGAGGAAATATATCACTTGAGGTGCCTGCCATTTAGCACTTAATATCACAATTGGGTATCTGTATGTAGACACAGATGTGGGTGAGCAACTTTTAATTAGTGATCAAATGATATGAGATCTTTAGTCACTAGCAACCACAAATATGGAGTAATCCAGCACATCAAATGATATCCTGCATGTTAAATGCATTTAAATTTGCGTAAGTTAGATTTACAATGACAGGTCTCTTTAAATAAATTAGAAAGCGTGTGGAATCAACATATGTTTAACATCAAAGAATTTCTTTTCTTCTCGTATAATTTTTCCTTATGTATATTTTCCTCTTTCTTTATTTTTCTCTCCTCTCATCGACCTCGCAACATTCATTGATATTCATCTGTACTGGTATGGAAATGACATGGACTAACCAATGTTTGTCTTTTGGTTTATATAATTTGAAATTATTGTGAATATTATCTCATTTACTTTGATTATGTTTTACTAGTGTGTATATATCAATGTCTTGAAAACGACCAGAGGTCCAAACATGTGTCTGCAAAGATCTGAGGAACTAAAGATTGAGACATCATCAACCAAATAAATCTATGCTACTGATTACTGCTTTGTGTTAGAGATTGCTTGACCGTACATCCAACTAATCAATTATGAGAGAAGCGCATTATCGGGAAAGCCATTTGAATTTAGTGAATTACCATCTCCACTTCTTGCCAGGGGCACTCCACATTTTGTTTTTATCGCAGACTTTCTTACTGATCTTGGCAGAGGTAACGACAGGCGTTGACTGCAATAACATCATGCACATTGGACTTCCAGCTAAAACAATTAACCTTCATAAGGTCCACAGCCACTCTGTTCCCCTAATTTGCATTCTCAAAAGTATTTCTGTTCATAAATTCCCTGCACAGACTCCCAATTACAGAGTTAAATGCCCTCTTCCTTGTGTCTAAGGCTGTCCAACAACGTGCCACTTTACTGGAGTGTACCCTTCTTACCAGAGAACTACAGTCAATCGAATAAAGCCTACTGTCTATATAGGGCACGTGAAAACGTTTCTGGAGAAGCAGCCTGCAACCGAAAGCTGCACACCCTGTAACGCTTCACTCCATGTAGAGCTTGAAGGCCTACTTGTCCTGCTCAATGTGCTGGCCTCCTTGCCCGTGCTTTCTCTGAACTGCTGATCTATCCCCTCCATGTTTATCACACTTCCTTCCCTCGCCACCCATGTCTTGGTAAACATTTCTGAAGCAGAATCCTGGCAGTGTGGCCACTCTCTAAAACACTGTAAATAAATAGGTTCTTTTTAAAAAAAATGTTACTGTCATTTAGTTTTAAAACAAAGAAAAAAATACTTTTATCACATATCAGATTGACTCAATGTCACTTGTCTGTCATCTTTCCAGTCTCAATCAATCTTAAAAGTTAATCCTCATTCAGTTCTGGATCCGGCTAGAGCCTTTGTTTCCACTTGTGATGTTTACCGCTAGTCATGGGAGTCCCCTCTTCTTTGTTTAATTTCTGGTGATGTAATTTGTTTCTTCAAGAGATTGTCTAGGAAGTTTATTCCGGCACAGGTAAATCGCTGATTCCGTCCAAGTGTGAGGTCTTCCCACCGTTCGTCCATTGATTTCACTTTGAATGCTGCAACTGCAATACACTGAAGTGATAGGTGTTTTGTGGATTCTGCATTGTTAGAATTACTGCAGAATCTACACAATCCCTAGTTTATTCCACGTTTACCTGTGTTATATTTAAATTAATTTGTTGGATATACTCCGAGTCTAATTTGCATCATCCTCTCATGAAGATTGTAAGTGACTTCAATGCAGCACTCCAACTAAGTCAATGCCTAGTCTGGGATGCCCAATGGAAGCCCTTATTGGTATATTTTTTATGTCAAAGTTCTTTGAATCTGGATGATGAACCCTTATATAACGCCCCTCTCTTTCAATCCCCCTGACCTCACTGAGCCAAGAAGTAGGTTTGTTTTGCAAATTAAAAGGTTTATTTGAAGAATTAAGCAATATATATATATCACACTTTTATGAACAAATAATATCTGAATAGCACACTTATGAATATGGACGGTAATCAACAATGGGTAATATTACAAAATGAATGGACACTCTCTTTAATCACTTAGGAGTATGAATATGGAGGATACTGTAGCAGAGAATACTTTATATGATTCAAGGAAATGCAATGATGGGAAAGAATGCAACACAGAAATAACTTTGATTTGTTTCAATAAAAAGATAATATGGTCACTTTTTCCCCTGTG
The DNA here is from genome assembly GCF_040938575.1 of Ambystoma mexicanum. NCBI lineage: Eukaryota > Metazoa > Chordata > Amphibia > Caudata > Ambystomatidae > Ambystoma > Ambystoma mexicanum. Next base: position 843,511,957 of record NC_090941.1, on the reverse strand, counting down.
ACTACTCACTCCCCCCCTATGCAATATGAGAGATGGAAATGAGGGCACACAGTTTTCAAGAATACAATCAGTAATGCAGTTCAATTCCAGTTCCCCCCAGCAAGCTTAGAGAAAAGAGGTATGATTTAAAACACAGGTCAAAAAGCTTTTGAATGTGATTGAAATGGATGGGAAAATATGCTAAAATGATTTTAATTCAGCAAAGGATATTCAGGATAAGTGATAGTTACTTTAGATTGGTTCAGGTCAACACCAGCAATGATTCATGAATGATTATCAGATTGAAATAATCGAAATTCAGCAGTTGCAAACAAGAAAGGGGCGTCGATCGAACCCGGACTGCAGCGGCATCCACCAACGTGAAGCGTAGGGCAAAGATGGCTCTCTGGACGGACCTGCCTAGTCTCGTGTGCTTGACTCGTAGGAATATTCTCCTGTAGATGGAGAAAGGGATTTAGTCCTGTGGATTTGAGTGCAGACCCCTCCCCACTGCTCCCGCTCTCCCCGCTGGCCACCTCCGACATTCCCACTTAGTGTCCTCACCGTATGTTTTTAATGGATGAGCTCTGCATCCTGTGTGGCTTGCAGGGGCGCGTAGATACCAGTTACTTCACTGGTTTGGGGTATTGGAGTTCTGGAAGATTATTGACTCCGGAGTTTACCAAGTTTAAAGAGTTCAATATGTCCAATGCTCACTCTTGCACCCCTTGGTGATTTTGCGGCAACAAATACTGTCTGGAGGTTGCTGATGGCGTTCAGGTAAGAGTCTGTATTACCCAACACTATCCGGTAAAGTTGCGTGAGTTTAACTTGTTGTTTTTTCCTCCCTTCATAGATGCGGCGTAAGAAGATGCGGCGTATTGAAGGATAATGCCTCCGGTGGTAAATCAGGTAAGCCTTGTGGTAAAATGATTGTCTTTGTAGTCTCTCTAGGCTCACCTCGCTATTCCTTTGTCTTTTTCCCCCAGGTGTTGAAGATCGCCGAAAAAAATGATGGAGGCAGCGCCGAGTAGAAGATGCTGTGGACTGGTGAGAATGGAGCGGCGCTGCAGCTGCGAAGCGACGCGTGTCGAAGTAATGTCCCTTCAGGCTCGGAATGGTGCAAGATCCTGAATCAGGTAAGGAATTAGATTAATGTCCGTAACCTAACCTCTTCTCCTATTTTCTCCTTTCTTCTGGGAGCTCCGGATGCGAGGCGGGCGTGGCAGAAGACTGGATGCAGGTTCGCAGGCACGGTGAGCATTACGCTGCAGAATGCAGAATAACGCGAAGCGTGTGTTGTAGATCGGGCATGGTTTAAATAGCCTCGAAAGTAGTCCCTGGTAAGAAGTCCCTAGAACCACACTCAAGTAAAAAATAGGCCTTGCAGAAAAATTGTCCCTTCCAGGTCTCACGTTGGCCTGGATGCATGTGCAGCATGGTCTGCCTGAGGTAAGTGATGACTATGAGCCTGGCGCCTTAGGCACCAGGACTGATTCCTACTATGAGCCTGGCGCCTACGGCGCCAGGACTGAACCCAGATAGCCCCTAGGCGGGGCTTCTGAGGTTTTACTAAATGTCTGGATGCCTGCTTCCGGGGTGGATGGGCTTGGTCCAGATGCACGGGGGTAGGCATCATGACAGCACTCCCCCCCAAGGCCCCTCCTAAAGTCGTTCTTCCTCTGGGCCCTGGTTTGTCTGGGAAGTTCCGATGGAATTTCTTCACTAACCGGGGTGCATGGACATAACCTTTCCAATCGATTAAATAAAAAAGTTTAGATTTAACCATCTTAGAGTCTAGGATATTTTTTACCTCGAATTCAGGTTTTCCATCTATTAGGATGGGGTCAGGTGGTTTGGTTAATCTTGTTCCGGGTTGAACTGGTTTTAGAAGTGAAACATGGAAGACGGGATGGATCCGCATATTAGAGGGTAATTCTAATTTAACTGCTACCGGGTTGATTATGTTTTTAATGGTATAAGGTCCCAAATATCTAGGATTAAAAGTTTGAGTCCCTTTTAGAGGTATGTGTCTGGTAGCCAGCCATACTTGATCTCCAATCTGGTATTGGGGAGCGTCACTCCTATGCTGATATGCATTCTTCTTGTATTTCTCTTTTGCTTGTTTCAAATGTTCAGTTGCTTCCTTAAAGGCTTGAGTAATAGTAGAGTGCAGACGGGTCACTGCCGGCATTTCCAAGTGCTGAGGTGAATCAAGTTCTGAGGTTCGAGGATGATGACCATATATGGTATAAAAGGGGCTTTGTCCAGTTCCTGAATGTACTGAGTTATTGTATGCGTATTCAGCAATCCATAATATATCCTTTCAATTGCCTTCGGTCTGGTGTAACATGCAACGTAGGTATTGTTCAAGAGTCTGGTTGGTCCTCTCTGTCTGACCATCGGTCTGGGGATGGTGATTAGTAGATAACCTCACGTCGATTTGCGCTAGTTGACAACATTTCTTCCAGAATTGCAAAATGAATTGACTACCTCAATCAGAAACCAATACAGAAGGAAATCCATGTATTCGAACAATGTTTTCGAGAAATTCCTTGGCCAAAATTTAAGCGGAAGGTAATCCCTTTAAAGGAATAAAGTGAGACATCTTTGAAAAAAGGTCAACAACAACTAGAATGGTGTTAAACCCATTACATTGAGGTAGATCGGTAATAAAGTCTAGGGACAAAGTGTGCCATGGTGCAGATGGAACATCGAAAGGTTGTAAAAGGCCGGCTGTTTTTTTCTTCTGACTTTTGTTTTGGGCGCAAATACCACAAGACAGCACAAATGACTTTACTTCTTTTCGCCAGGTGGGCCACCAGAATTGTCTTTTAATTTTAGCTTCAGTCTTGGCAATACCTGGGTGTCCTTCCATCAGAGTATCATGGTCATTGGAGATTACTAGTTCTAGTAGTTCTTTGTGTGGGAGAAATAGACGCCCTTGATAGTAGGGTAACTTATTGATGACTGAATAATCTGGGCCCTTTTTCACCCAGTCCTGCAGGGCTGCTGGATCGGAAAGTTGTTGGATCCTTAAATGAATATCTTCCAAAGTCTGTAGAGTAGTTATGCCAAGGATTCTTTGTCCTGGAATTATAGGCACGGGTTCTGGGTTTGAAAAGGCTCCTCCCATCCCCATTCGTGATAAGACATCTGCCTTATCATTCTTGCAACCTGGTCGATAAGTAATCACGAAGTCGAATTCGGCGAAGAAGAATGCCCATCGAAATTGACGGGATGATTGGGCCTTGGCTGTTTTTAAATACTGCAGGTTCCTGTGATCGGTGATTACAGTAATGGTGTGCCTAGCACCGAGAAGATAATGTCACCAAGCCTTGAAGGCGGATTTGATGGCTAACAACTCTTTATCGGTAACCACATAATTTAACTCGGGGGCCGAAAACTTTCTGGACCAAAAGGCGACAGGATGAAGTTGACCGGTTTCGGGATCCTTCTGGGACAGGACAGCTCCCATGGCTAAACTGGATGCATCGGTTTCGACTATGTATGGGAGCTCAGGGCTTGGATGCTTCAAGACAGGTGCCGACGTGAATTTCAACTTCAGCTCTTGGAAGGCCTTTTCGGCATCTTCGGTCCACAAGAAGCGTTTGTTTTTTTGCAAAAGTGCGGTGATGGGGTGTACGACCTGTGAGAAGTCTGGAATAAATCTACGGTAGAAATGAGCAAATCCAAGCATGCTTTGTACTCCTTTAACTGAATTGGGTGATGGCCATTTGAGAATTGCATCCATTTTTCGAGAGTCCATTCGGACTTCTTTTGGAGTCAGGATAAATCCCAGGAATTCAACTTCAGTAGTATGAAAAACGCATTTTTCCAATTTCGCATATAACTTGTGCTGACGTAGTTTCTGAAGGACTGCACGAACGTGCTTAACATGATCTGATTCTGAGGAAGAGTACACTAGAATATCGTCGATGTATACGATGACACAGATGTCGATGAGTTCACAAAAGACATCGTTCATAAAATACTGGAAGGCTGCTGGTGCATTGCACAACCCGAAGGGCATCACCTGATATTCGAACAATCCGTATTTGGTACAAAAGGCAGTCTTCCATTCGTCGCCTTTCTTTACACGTACCAAATGATACGCCCCTCTGAGATCTAATTTAGTGTAGATGCAAGCGTCCTTTACTTGGTCTAGTAACTCGGTGATCAAAGGCAATGGGTATCGGTTCTTCACAGTAATCTGATTGAATGCGTGGTAGTCTATACATGTTCTATGGTCACCTTCCTTTTTAGGTACGAAGAACAAAGCTGAGGAAACAGGGGACTTGGATGGACGAATGAAGCCATTAGCAAGGTAATGGTCTAAGTATTGTCGTAGGTGCAGGTTTTCGGGTTCCGTAAGGGCGTAGATCTTGCTGCATGGGGGTTGTGCACCATGTATGAGGTCCATTTGACAATCGTATGATCTGTGTGGCGGTAAGGTGTTTGCCTGTTCTTTTTGGAAAACGCCCTGGAATTCTTGGTATTCCTGAGGTAACTGCACAACGGGATTAGTGACTGTGGCCAGGCCTTTGTTCAAGGTCTTTTCCGGGTAACAGGTGTGTGCACACTCCGGGAAGGTTATTCTCTTCTCTCGCCAATCAATACAAGGATTATGTGTTTCTAACCAAGGTATCCCCAGTATTATTTGGAACTGCAGGGCTTTGATTAAATCAAACACAATAGTCTCTCGATGCCCATCCTGACCCAGCAGTGTCATCTCTGTAGTGGAATGAGTTACAGGCCCGGAGGCAATTTCAGTTCCGTCGACAGTGGTGATGACATCCAAAGTGGTCTTTTTGCAGAGAGGTAGATTCATCCTAGAAGCCAATTTATGGTCCATATAGTTTCCTACGGCCCCGCTATCGATGTATGCCCTTGCTGCGTGCATACGTGATGGGAGCCTTGGGTCAGTAAGGACCATTGGTATGATTAAATGCGAGGTCTGAGTGTCCTTCTTCAAGCTCGGCAAGCGGACCTCTACGCTTGTCGGGCGTGGTCGTTTCCCAATTCAGGTTCTGTTTGATTTTTAACAGCTACTCCGGCCACTTTCTTGGATGGTTTTATAGGACAATCCCGTAGAAAATGTCCTGAAGCCCCACAGTAAAGACACAATTGCATCTGTCGTCTTCTTTCTCTTTCCTTTTGCGTTAAGGGTCCCTTAACCCCCCCCCCCCCGATCTGCATAGGTTCTGATGCGTCTGTTCCTTTGGAGGTAACATTTGGTTTAACCAATACTCGATTCTCGAATTTAGCTCGATCAGCCTTTCTATTCTGAAGTCGGTGGTCTAACTGGACTACTAAGTCTATATATTCTGCGCAATCCTGGGGTGGGTTCACAACCTGGGCCAAAACATCTTTGAGCTCACCCCGCAGCCCACAATGAAATAATGTAGTTTGCTTTTTCCTCTGGCCAGCCGGTTTCCACCACTAACCTATTGAAGGTTGCGATATAGGTCAGCAGATCCTGAGTGCCTTGTCGCAGGGATAAAAGTTTGTTATCGAGGGCCTGACCCTGTGAATGTCAGGTGAATAGTTTTTCCATGCTCAGTTGAAAACCTTGAAAATCCCGAAGAAGAGGGTCATCCTGGTTGACCAGCGGGATGGACCAATCTGCTGCGCTGCCACTAAGGTATGATAGTACAAAGGCTACTTTGGCTTGGTCGTTTGGGAAAGCCCCAGGTCTGCATAGAAAGTGCAAGCGGCACTGGTTCATGAACACTGCAAACCTTTTCGGGTCCCCAGCAAAACGTTCGGGTGGAGCTAAAGGAATGCTCCCTGGTAGCACCACTTGCACAGGATTGCTCGATGAGACAGGAGTTGGATTCCCCCCCGAGTCCAGGTAGTGGTGTTTGGCCAGCTTGGCTTTGCAGCAGTTGTCTAGCAAGATCATCAGTGCGTTCCTTTGACATAATCAGTTCTCTCCTGAGGGCATTAGTTTCTTGGCGTGCAGTGTGCACCTCTGCCCTAAGTTCCCCTAACAATTGGGCTAGTTGGTCGGTTTCAGAGGTTTCCATTACGCCCGGCTGGGGATTTGTAGGTAGGCTTCGCGTTCTGTTATGCTCACCTGGTTCCCACAGGGGCGTCGATCGAACCCGGACTGCAGCGGCCTCCACCAACGTGAAGCGTAGGGCAAAGATGGCTGTCTGGACGGACCCGCCTAGTCTCGTGTGCTTGACTCGTAGGAATATTCTCCTGTAGATGGAGAAAGGGATTGGAGTCCGTAACCTAACCTCTTCTCCTATTTTCTCCTTTCTTCTAGGAGCTCCGGATGCGAGGCGGGCGTGGCAGAAGACTGGATGCAGTTTCGCAGGCACGGTGAGCGTTACGCTGCAGAATGCAGAATAACGCGAAGCGTGTGTTGTAGATCAGGCGTGGTTTAAATAGCCTCGAAAGTAGTCCCAGGTAAGAAGTCCCTAGAACCACACCCGAGTAAAAAATAGGCCTTGCAGAAAAATAGTCTGGTCTGCCTGAGGTAAGTGATGATTATGAGCCTGGCGCCTTAGGCGCCAGGACTGATTCCTACTATGAGCCTGGCGCCTAAGGCGCCAGGACTGAACCCAGATAGCCCCTAGCCGGGGCTTCTGAGGTTTTACTAAATGTCTGGATGGCTGCTTCCGGGGCGGATGGGCTTGGTCCAGATGCCCGGGGGTAGGCATCATGATGTCTGGATACAGCACTGCTCTCTCTGGGCCTGGATCTGGGTTCTAGCACAGGGTTCTTAGCTAGAAGCAAACAGCACGGCCCGGCTGTTGAATGGTTTGGTTAGGCCCCGTGGAAGTTTAGGGGTTAGAATCAGGTTGCAAAAGATTCTGAAGGCCTGCTGAGAAGGATTAAGCTTGTGAATTAGGCCTTTGCTTCAGGGTTCTAGAGCTTGGTTCTAGAGTCTGGATTCTAAGTTCTGGTCTCTGGATCTAAATTTGGAGTCTCTATCTGGATATTGTCTGGATCTGGTCCGGCAGAGTGCTTCGCAGGAATCGGTGAGTAGTGGAAAAAATGAGTGTCCTATCTGTCCTAGGCAGTCTCTTTTTATGTGTTTTCAAAGTGGGTGTGGAGGCTGATTCTACATGCCCAACCCCCTAAGGATTTGATAGGTTAGAGAATTTGCTGTCGGCTGACTGGAGAAGGGAGTAGTGTGTCATCCTGTGTCATCAGGTGTCATGTTTATGGCTTAAGGAAAGAACACTCCCCTTTGCTTTTACTTAGAAAATCAATTTTTCATAACAAACATATTTCCCAGATACAGAAGTTGTTCATAATGGTGTCCATTCATAATGTCGAACCAATAATGTCGAATTACAAAAATGTCGAATCCAAAAAGTCGAAAACAAAAATGTCGATTTTTTTAATTTTTTAATTTATATATTTTTTTTGGGCTCCGGGGGTAAAAAAAAGGGGTAAAACAAAAAAAAAAAATTTAAAAAGAGGGGTGGGGGGGGGGGGGGGGGGAGAAACCCCCCCATTTCGAAAAAAAAGCAACCAAAAAAATAAATTCGACATTTTTGTTTTCGACTTTTTGTTTTCGACCTTTTGACTTTCGACATTATTGGATTCGACTTTTTGACTATAAACCGTTCATAATACATTTACACATATATTACATAAGGTACATTCTGTTCAAGTCCCATGTTCCTACGGGCTTGGGTTCAGAAATGACAACTTATTTGCGCTTTTGGTGGGTTTTGCAATATTGGTTCTGCACCAAATTTGATACGTGCATGCAGATCCTCTCTGGGCATATTGGTGTAAGTTCTTATGTTCATAGCAACAACACTGCAGCTACAATATTCATAAATTACGTGGTTTGGTCTCCAGCTTAGTCTTGAATTGTGAGTGAATTTGTCATTTTAAGAATACCAAAGTTTCATATTTTTGTCAGCTTGTTACAATATTTTAGAACCATTTTCCTTAAACATATATTTGGTGCAATGTTAAATCCACATCCCAGTCTGGTCCGCCCCCAAAGCTGGGTGAGTCAGATGGTCACATGGCCTGCCTTCCTGCTAGAGCAGTTGTTGACCAGGCACACCCAAATCAGCATATTCTATTCAGTTGAAAGAGTCTATTGTCTCTTTCCTCCTGCCAGCAGGGGAAATCTCCTCCTCTCACAACAGTTCTAATTAACATGTCCATGCGATATCCTCTCCTGTTGGTAGGAAGGCCAGGTGTGAAGGATTCCCATGGAGAGAAGGCCTCTTGAAGTTTTAATTAAATCAGACTACCTTCTGATCAATTGCGCAGAGTTCCCTGTGAAAAAAAACATACATTTATAAACTTAAAATAAGCAATATATCTTTAAATCAAGTCTTTTTCAGAATGAAATCACTGTGTGGCACTCTATATGGAATTTTGATGGAATTATCTTCTTTGGCATATTTAGCTTCTGACATACAGCTCTCCTGTCAGAATTTTGAGATCGCCAGCACCTGTCAGAGGCGAGCAACGGTACTGCACCCAATTTTGACAGCTGTCTTTCCATCAATATCTTTAAAAAGGGGATTTTACTTTGATAGCCTAGGATTATTGCTGATATTGTACTGATGTAGATTCTTGCAGTAGAATAATGTGGAACACCCAACAGGAAGGTTGGATCTTTTTGGTGATTTGGGTGCCATGATTTTAGCACATTTTGACAATCAAGAAAACGGATTCCCAACCAGCTCTGTATTTCTTTTGGCAATCAGTATTGCTATTTCCAAGTGGTTTCAGGCTGCTTTGTGGATGGCCCAATGGTGGTTTTAGGCAGTGATCTCCTGTGCTCCCTAAAATAGGCAAAAGTGGATGGCAGCCTATCTTTCAGATTTTTACTGTGCATTTTTTGGCTGGTTTTGAGCGAGCAGCATGCTTTCCAGTGGCCATTCTGATGTTTCTGCTGCCAGCAATGCCTAATGATGTTGCAGGGCTTGGATGAGTGGGTTAAGACATCCCACAAGATGTTTGGACGGGAATCACTTGACGTATCACAGGACGGTGTCTCTTTTTCTATGTTCATTGGCCGCAGGGTTTTGTAGCTTGTATTTGAGATTTGCTTTGCTTGTGAGAATCCAGTCGTGTCTTTTAAATTTTTCCTTCTCTCGATTTGGGTTCTCTACTAGTTCTTCCAGCGTTGAGTCTAGAATGTGTAGTTGTTTGATCCATTCTAGTTTCCGAGATTTGAGCAAAACAGCGCTCTTTCCAGCATCTTGTGTTGCGAGTATTTGGTATCATATTGCTGGATTTTCCAGTGAGATCTTTCTTAATAGGGATAGCGATTTCCATTTTATTGTGGAATACAGAGATTGAAGCCCTAGCTCTGCTCTAACTGCAGCTATTGGGGTGCATCTCTGCAAGTTTAGGATTGGTTGAAAAAATTGGGCCTCAAATTTTGCTAGATTCTCCAGGTTATTATGTACCATGAATTAATGCAATCTGGCATACAGATTAGGGCTATCTGAAGTTTTAGGGTTGTATTATTTGTATATGTTTGTTATTGATTTATCGGTGCTTCTGGAGTGTGTGGTTTCGATTCATTTGATATATGTATTTATTATAGTGGTTATGTATAATTGTGTAAAATATCTAATGTAGAGCGATTTCAAACTGGTTTCCGGTATCACTGCACTCAATAAATGATTTTACACTTTACTTACTACCAGTGGGAACACTGCCTTACGCCTAACACCTAAATTCACCTTTTCTGAAGATCAAAAATATCTGGCAGCACAACATTCAATCAAAGGAATCACCTGGTAGTCTCATTATTTAACATTGAGATTAAATAGCACCAGTTCCTATCCCACCAAAAACATTGTCTTCATATAGGGTCCCCACATGTGCTAAAACCTTGTGATGGCATTCCCACACACACACACACACACACACACACACACACACACACACACACACACACACACACACACACACACACACACACACACACACACACACACACACACACACACACACACACACACACACACACACACACACACACACACACACACACACACACACACACACACACACACACACACACACACACACACACACACACACACACACACACACACACACACACACACACACACACACACACACACACACACACACACACACACACACACACACACACACTTCAATGCAGCACTCCAACTAAGTCAATGCCTAGTCTGGGATGCCCAATGGAAGCCCTTATTGGTATATTTTTTATGTCAAAGTTCTTTGAATCTGGATGATGAACCCTTATATAACGCCCCTCTCTTTCAATCCCCCTGACCTCACTGAGCCAAGAAGTAGGTTTGTTTTGCAAATTAAAAGGTTTATTTGAAGAATTAAGCAATATATATATATCACACTTTTATGAACAAATAATATCTGAATAGCACACTTATGAATATGGACGGTAATCAACAATGGGTAATATTACAAAATGAATGGACACTCTCTTTAATCACTTAGGAGTATGAATATGGAGGATACTGTAGCAGAGAATACTTTATATGATTCAAGGAAATGCAATGATGGGAAAGAATGCAACACAGAAATAACTTTGATTTGTTTCAATAAAAAGATAATATGGTCACTTTTTCCCCTGTGACTACTCACTCCCCCCCTATGCAATATGAGAGATGGAAATGAGGGCACACAGTTTTCAAGAATACAATCAGTAATGCAGTTCAATTCCAGTTCCCCCCAGCAAGCTTAGAGAAAAGAGGTATGATTTAAAACACAGGTCAAAAAGCTTTTGAATGTGATTGAAATGGATGGGAAAATATGCTAAAATGATTTTAATTCAGCAAAGGATATTCAGGATAAGTGATAGTTACTTTAGATTGGTTCAGGTCAACACCAGCAATGATTCATGAATGATTATCAGATTGAAATAATCGAAATTCAGCAGTTGCAAACAAGAAAGGGGCGTCGATCGAACCCGGACTGCAGCGGCATCCACCAACGTGAAGCGTAGGGCAAAGATGGCTCTCTGGACGGACCTGCCTAGTCTCGTGTGCTTGACTCGTAGGAATATTCTCCTGTAGATGGAGAAAGGGATTTAGTCCTGTGGATTTGAGTGCAGACCCCTCCCCACTGCTCCCGCTCTCCCCGCTGGCCACCTCCGACATTCCCACTTAGTGTCCTCACCGTATGTTTTTAATGGATGAGCTCTGCATCCTGTGTGGCTTGCAGGGGCGCGTAGATACCAGTTACTTCACTGGTTTGGGGTATTGGAGTTCTGGAAGATTATTGACTCCGGAGTTTACCAAGTTTAAAGAGTTCAATATGTCCAATGCTCACTCTTGCACCCCTTGGTGATTTTGCGGCAACAAATACTGTCTGGAGGTTGCTGATGGCGTTCAGGTAAGAGTCTGTATTACCCAACACTATCCGGTAAAGTTGCGTGAGTTTAACTTGTTGTTTTTTCCTCCCTTCATAGATGCGGCGTAAGAAGATGCGGCGTATTGAAGGATAATGCCTCCGGTGGTAAATCAGGTAAGCCTTGTGGTAAAATGATTGTCTTTGTAGTCTCTCTAGGCTCACCTCGCTATTCCTTTGTCTTTTTCCCCCAGGTGTTGAAGATCGCCGAAAAAAATGATGGAGGCAGCGCCGAGTAGAAGATGCTGTGGACTGGTGAGAATGGAGCGGCGCTGCAGCTGCGAAGCGACGCGTGTCGAAGTAATGTCCCTTCAGGCTCGGAATGGTGCAAGATCCTGAATCAGGTAAGGAATTAGATTAATGTCCGTAACCTAACCTCTTCTCCTATTTTCTCCTTTCTTCTGGGAGCTCCGGATGCGAGGCGGGCGTGGCAGAAGACTGGATGCAGGTTCGCAGGCACGGTGAGCATTACGCTGCAGAATGCAGAATAACGCGAAGCGTGTGTTGTAGATCGGGCATGGTTTAAATAGCCTCGAAAGTAGTCCCTGGTAAGAAGTCCCTAGAACCACACTCAAGTAAAAAATAGGCCTTGCAGAAAAATTGTCCCTTCCAGGTCTCACGTTGGCCTGGATGCATGTGCAGCATGGTCTGCCTGAGGTAAGTGATGACTATGAGCCTGGCGCCTTAGGCACCAGGACTGATTCCTACTATGAGCCTGGCGCCTACGGCGCCAGGACTGAACCCAGATAGCCCCTAGGCGGGGCTTCTGAGGTTTTACTAAATGTCTGGATGCCTGCTTCCGGGGTGGATGGGCTTGGTCCAGATGCACGGGGGTAGGCATCATGACAGCACTCCCCCCCAAGGCCCCTCCTAAAGTCGTTCTTCCTCTGGGCCCTGGTTTGTCTGGGAAGTTCCGATGGAATTTCTTCACTAACCGGGGTGCATGGACATAACCTTTCCAATCGATTAAATAAAAAAGTTTAGATTTAACCATCTTAGAGTCTAGGATATTTTTTACCTCGAATTCAGGTTTTCCATCTATTAGGATGGGGTCAGGTGGTTTGGTTAATCTTGTTCCGGGTTGAACTGGTTTTAGAAGTGAAACATGGAAGACGGGATGGATCCGCATATTAGAGGGTAATTCTAATTTAACTGCTACCGGGTTGATTATGTTTTTAATGGTATAAGGTCCCAAATATCTAGGATTAAAAGTTTGAGTCCCTTTTAGAGGTATGTGTCTGGTAGCCAGCCATACTTGATCTCCAATCTGGTATTGGGGAGCGTCACTCCTATGCTGATATGCATTCTTCTTGTATTTCTCTTTTGCTTGTTTCAAATGTTCAGTTGCTTCCTTAAAGGCTTGAGTAATAGTAGAGTGCAGACGGGTCACTGCCGGCATTTCCAAGTGCTGAGGTGAATCAAGTTCTGAGGTTCGAGGATGATGACCATATATGGTATAAAAGGGGCTTTGTCCAGTTCCTGAATGTACTGAGTTATTGTATGCGTATTCAGCAATCCATAATATATCCTTTCAATTGCCTTCGGTCTGGTGTAACATGCAACGTAGGTATTGTTCAAGAGTCTGGTTGGTCCTCTCTGTCTGACCATCGGTCTGGGGATGGTGATTAGTAGATAACCTCACGTCGATTTGCGCTAGTTGACAACATTTCTTCCAGAATTGCAAAATGAATTGACTACCTCAATCAGAAACCAATACAGAAGGAAATCCATGTATTCGAACAATGTTTTCGAGAAATTCCTTGGCCAAAATTTAAGCGGAAGGTAATCCCTTTAAAGGAATAAAGTGAGACATCTTTGAAAAAAGGTCAACAACAACTAGAATGGTGTTAAACCCATTACATTGAGGTAGATCGGTAATAAAGTCTAGGGACAAAGTGTGCCATGGTGCAGATGGAACATCGAAAGGTTGTAAAAGGCCGGCTGTTTTTTTCTTCTGACTTTTGTTTTGGGCGCAAATACCACAAGACAGCACAAATGACTTTACTTCTTTTCGCCAGGTGGGCCACCAGAATTGTCTTTTAATTTTAGCTTCAGTCTTGGCAATACCTGGGTGTCCTTCCATCAGAGTATCATGGTCATTGGAGATTACTAGTTCTAGTAGTTCTTTGTGTGGGAGAAATAGACGCCCTTGATAGTAGGGTAACTTATTGATGACTGAATAATCTGGGCCCTTTTTCACCCAGTCCTGCAGGGCTGCTGGATCGGAAAGTTGTTGGATCCTTAAATGAATATCTTCCAAAGTCTGTAGAGTAGTTATGCCAAGGATTCTTTGTCCTGGAATTATAGGCACGGGTTCTGGGTTTGAAAAGGCTCCTCCCATCCCCATTCGTGATAAGACATCTGCCTTATCATTCTTGCAACCTGGTCGATAAGTAATCACGAAGTCGAATTCGGCGAAGAAGAATGCCCATCGAAATTGACGGGATGATTGGGCCTTGGCTGTTTTTAAATACTGCAGGTTCCTGTGATCGGTGATTACAGTAATGGTGTGCCTAGCACCGAGAAGATAATGTCACCAAGCCTTGAAGGCGGATTTGATGGCTAACAACTCTTTATCGGTAACCACATAATTTAACTCGGGGGCCGAAAACTTTCTGGACCAAAAGGCGACAGGATGAAGTTGACCGGTTTCGGGATCCTTCTGGGACAGGACAGCTCCCATGGCTAAACTGGATGCATCGGTTTCGACTATGTATGGGAGCTCAGGGCTTGGATGCTTCAAGACAGGTGCCGACGTGAATTTCAACTTCAGCTCTTGGAAGGCCTTTTCGGCATCTTCGGTCCACAAGAAGCGTTTGTTTTTTTGCAAAAGTGCGGTGATGGGGTGTACGACCTGTGAGAAGTCTGGAATAAATCTACGGTAGAAATGAGCAAATCCAAGCATGCTTTGTACTCCTTTAACTGAATTGGGTGATGGCCATTTGAGAATTGCATCCATTTTTCGAGAGTCCATTCGGACTTCTTTTGGAGTCAGGATAAATCCCAGGAATTCAACTTCAGTAGTATGAAAAACGCATTTTTCCAATTTCGCATATAACTTGTGCTGACGTAGTTTCTGAAGGACTGCACGAACGTGCTTAACATGATCTGATTCTGAGGAAGAGTACACTAGAATATCGTCGATGTATACGATGACACAGATGTCGATGAGTTCACAAAAGACATCGTTCATAAAATACTGGAAGGCTGCTGGTGCATTGCACAACCCGAAGGGCATCACCTGATATTCGAACAATCCGTATTTGGTACAAAAGGCAGTCTTCCATTCGTCGCCTTTCTTTACACGTACCAAATGATACGCCCCTCTGAGATCTAATTTAGTGTAGATGCAAGCGTCCTTTACTTGGTCTAGTAACTCGGTGATCAAAGGCAATGGGTATCGGTTCTTCACAGTAATCTGATTGAATGCGTGGTAGTCTATACATGTTCTATGGTCACCTTCCTTTTTAGGTACGAAGAACAAAGCTGAGGAAACAGGGGACTTGGATGGACGAATGAAGCCATTAGCAAGGTAATGGTCTAAGTATTGTCGTAGGTGCAGGTTTTCGGGTTCCGTAAGGGCGTAGATCTTGCTGCATGGGGGTTGTGCACCATGTATGAGGTCCATTTGACAATCGTATGATCTGTGTGGCGGTAAGGTGTTTGCCTGTTCTTTTTGGAAAACGCCCTGGAATTCTTGGTATTCCTGAGGTAACTGCACAACGGGATTAGTGACTGTGGCCAGGCCTTTGTTCAAGGTCTTTTCCGGGTAACAGGTGTGTGCACACTCCGGGAAGGTTATTCTCTTCTCTCGCCAATCAATACAAGGATTATGTGTTTCTAACCAAGGTATCCCCAGTATTATTTGGAACTGCAGGGCTTTGATTAAATCAAACACAATAGTCTCTCGATGCCCATCCTGACCCAGCAGTGTCATCTCTGTAGTGGAATGAGTTACAGGCCCGGAGGCAATTTCAGTTCCGTCGACAGTGGTGATGACATCCAAAGTGGTCTTTTTGCAGAGAGGTAGATTCATCCTAGAAGCCAATTTATGGTCCATATAGTTTCCTACGGCCCCGCTATCGATGTATGCCCTTGCTGCGTGCATACGTGATGGGAGCCTTGGGTCAGTAAGGACCATTGGTATGATTAAATGCGAGGTCTGAGTGTCCTTCTTCAAGCTCGGCAAGCGGACCTCTACGCTTGTCGGGCGTGGTCGTTTCCCAATTCAGGTTCTGTTTGATTTTTAACAGCTACTCCGGCCACTTTCTTGGATGGTTTTATAGGACAATCCCGTAGAAAATGTCCTGAAGCCCCACAGTAAAGACACAATTGCATCTGTCGTCTTCTTTCTCTTTCCTTTTGCGTTAAGGGTCCCTTAACCCCCCCCCCCGATCTGCATAGGTTCTGATGCGTCTGTTCCTTTGGAGGTAACATTTGGTTTAACCAATACTCGATTCTCGAATTTAGCTCGATCAGCCTTTCTATTCTGAAGTCGGTGGTCTAACTGGACTACTAAGTCTATATATTCTGCGCAATCCTGGGGTGGGTTCACAACCTGGGCCAAAACATCTTTGAGCTCACCCCGCAGCCCACAATGAAATAATGTAGTTTGCTTTTTCCTCTGGCCAGCCGGTTTCCACCACTAACCTATTGAAGGTTGCGATATAGGTCAGCAGATCCTGAGTGCCTTGTCGCAGGGATAAAAGTTTGTTATCGAGGGCCTGACCCTGTGAATGTCAGGTGAATAGTTTTTCCATGCTCAGTTGAAAACCTTGAAAATCCCGAAGAAGAGGGTCATCCTGGTTGACCAGCGGGATGGACCAATCTGCTGCGCTGCCACTAAGGTATGATAGTACAAAGGCTACTTTGGCTTGGTCGTTTGGGAAAGCCCCAGGTCTGCATAGAAAGTGCAAGCGGCACTGGTTCATGAACACTGCAAACCTTTTCGGGTCCCCAGCAAAACGTTCGGGTGGAGCTAAAGGAATGCTCCCTGGTAGCACCACTTGCACAGGATTGCTCGATGAGACAGGAGTTGGATTCCCCCCCGAGTCCAGGTAGTGGTGTTTGGCCAGCTTGGCTTTGCAGCAGTTGTCTAGCAAGATCATCAGTGCGTTCCTTTGACATAATCAGTTCTCTCCTGAGGGCATTAGTTTCTTGGCGTGCAGTGTGCACCTCTGCCCTAAGTTCCCCTAACAATTGGGCTAGTTGGTCGGTTTCAGAGGTTTCCATTACGCCCGGCTGGGGATTTGTAGGTAGGCTTCGCGTTCTGTTATGCTCACCTGGTTCCCACAGGGGCGTCGATCGAACCCGGACTGCAGCGGCCTCCACCAACGTGAAGCGTAGGGCAAAGATGGCTGTCTGGACGGACCCGCCTAGTCTCGTGTGCTTGACTCGTAGGAATATTCTCCTGTAGATGGAGAAAGGGATTTAGTCCTGTGGATTTGAGTGCAGACCCCTCCCCACTGCTCCCGCTCTCCCCGCTGGCCACCTCCGATATTCCCACTTAGTGTCCTCACCTTATGTTTTTAATGGATGAGCTCTCCATCCTGCGTGGCTTGCAGGGGCGCGTAGATACCAGTTACTTCACTGGTTTGGGGTATTGGAGTTCTGGAAGATTATTGACTCCGGAGTTTACCAAGTTTAAAGAGTTCAATTTGTCCAATGCTCACTCTTGCACCCCTTAGTGATTTTGCGGCAACAAATACTGTCTGGAGGTTGCTGATGGCGTTCAGGTAAGAGTCTGTATTACCCAACACTATCCGGTCAAGTTGCGTGAGTTTAACTTGTTGTTTTTTCCTCCCTTCATAGATGCGGCGTAAGAAGATGTGGCGTATTGAAGGATAATGCCTCCGGGGGTAAATCAGGTAAGCCTTGTGGTAAAATGATTGTCTTTGTAGTCTCTCTAGGCTCACCTCACTATTCCTTTGTCTTTTTTCCCCAGGTGTTGAAGATCGCTGAAGAAAATGATGGAGGCAGCGCTGAGTCGAAGATGCTGTGGACTGGTGAGAATGGAGCGGCGCTGCAGGTGCGAAGCGACGCGTGTCGAAGTAATGTCCCTTCAGTCTCGGAATGGTGCAAGATCCTGAATCAGGTAAGGAATTAGATTAATGTCCGTAACCTAACCTCTTCTCCTATTTTCTCCTTTCTTCTAGGAGCTCCGGATGCGAGGCGGGCGTGGCAGAAGACTGGATGCAGTTTCGCAGGCACGGTGAGCGTTACGCTGCAGAATGCAGAATAACGCGAAGCGTGTGTTGTAGATCAGGCGTGGTTTAAATAGCCTCGAAAGTAGTCCCAGGTAAGAAGTCCCTAGAACCACACCCGAGTAAAAAATAGGCCTTGCAGAAAAATAGTCTGGTCTGCCTGAGGTAAGTGATGATTATGAGCCTGGCGCCTTAGGCGCCAGGACTGATTCCTACTATGAGCCTGGCGCCTAAGGCGCCAGGACTGAACCCAGATAGCCCCTAGCCGGGGCTTCTGAGGTTTTACTAAATGTCTGGATGGCTGCTTCCGGGGCGGATGGGCTTGGTCCAGATGCCCGGGGGTAGGCATCATGATGTCTGGATACAGCACTGCTCTCTCTGGGCCTGGATCTGGGTTCTAGCACAGGGTTCTTAGCTAGAAGCAAACAGCACGGCCCGGCTGTTGAATGGTTTGGTTAGGCCCCGTGGAAGTTTAGGGGTTAGAATCAGGTTGCAAAAGATTCTGAAGGCCTGCTGAGAAGGATTCAGCTTGTGAATTAGGCCTTTGCTTCAGGGTTCTAGAGCTTGGTTCTAGAGTCTGGATTCTAAGTTCTGGTCTCTGGATCTAAATTTGGAGTCTCTATCTGGATATTGTCTGGATCTGGTCCGGCAGAGTGCTTCGCAGGAATCGGTGAGTAGTGGAAAAAATGAGTGTCCTATCTGTCCTAGGCAGTCTCTTTTTATGTGTTTTCAAAGTGGGTGTGGAGGCTGATTCTACATGCCCAACCCCCTAAGGATTTGATAGGTTAGAGAATTTGCTGTCGGCTGACTGGAGAAGGGAGTAGTGTGTCATCCTGTGTCATCAGGTGTCATGTTTATGGCTTAAGGAAAGAACACTCCCCTTTGCTTTTACTTAGAAAATCAATTTTTCATAACAAACATATTTCCCAGATACAGAAGTTGTTCATAATGGTGTCCATTCATAATGTCGAACCAATAATGTCGAATTACAAAAATGTCGAATCCAAAAAGTCGAAAACAAAAATGTCGATTTTTTTAATTTTTTAATTTATATATTTTTTTTGGGCTCCGGGGGTAAAAAAAAGGGGTAAAACAAAAAAAAAAATTTAAAAAGAGGGGTGGGAGGGGGGGGGGGGGGGGAGAAACCCCCCCATTTCGAAAAAAAAGCAACCAAAAAAATAAATTCGACATTTTTGTTTTCGACTTTTTGTTTTCGACCTTTTGACTTTCGACATTATTGGATTCGACTTTTTGACTATAAACCGTTCATAATACATTTACACATATATTACATAAGGTACATTCTGTTCAAGTCCCATGTTCCTACGGGCTTGGGTTCAGAAATGACAACTTATTTGCGCTTTTGGTGGGTTTTGCAATATTGGTTCTGCACCAAATTTGATACGTGCATGCAGATCCTCTCTGGGCATATTGGTGTAAGTTCTTATGTTCATAGCAACAACACTGCAGCTACAATATTCATAAATTACGTGGTTTGGTCTCCAGCTTAGTCTTGAATTGTGAGTGAATTTGTCATTTTAAGAATACCAAAGTTTCATATTTTTGTCAGCTTGTTACAATATTTTAGAACCATTTTCCTTAAACATATATTTGGTGCAATGTTAAATCCACATCCCAGTCTGGTCCGCCCCCAAAGCTGGGTGAGTCAGATGGTCACATGGCCTGCCTTCCTGCTAGAGCAGTTGTTGACCAGGCACACCCAAATCAGCATATTCTATTCAGTTGAAAGAGTCTATTGTCTCTTTCCTCCTGCCAGCAGGGGAAATCTCCTCCTCTCACAACAGTTCTAATTAACATGTCCATGCGATATCCTCTCCTGTTGGTAGGAAGGCCAGGTGTGAAGGATTCCCATGGAGAGAAGGCCTCTTGAAGTTTTAATTAAATCAGACTACCTTCTGATCAATTGCGCAGAGTTCCCTGTGAAAAAAAACATACATTTATAAACTTAAAATAAGCAATATATCTTTAAATCAAGTCTTTTTCAGAATGAAATCACTGTGTGGCACTCTATATGGAATTTTGATGGAATTATCTTCTTTGGCATATTTAGCTTCTGACATACAGCTCTCCTGTCAGAATTTTGAGATCGCCAGCACCTGTCAGAGGCGAGCAACGGTACTGCACCCAATTTTGACAGCTGTCTTTCCATCAATATCTTTAAAAAGGGGATTTTACTTTGATAGCCTAGGATTATTGCTGATATTGTACTGATGTAGATTCTTGCAGTAGAATAATGTGGAACACCCAACAGGAAGGTTGGATCTTTTTGGTGATTTGGGTGCCATGATTTTAGCACATTTTGACAATCAAGAAAACGGATTCCCAACCAGCTCTGTATTTCTTTTGGCAATCAGTATTGCTATTTCCAAGTGGTTTCAGGCTGCTTTGTGGATGGCCCAATGGTGGTTTTAGGCAGTGATCTCCTGTGCTCCCTAAAATAGGCAAAAGTGGATGGCAGCCTATCTTTCAGATTTTTACTGTGCATTTTTTGGCTGGTTTTGAGCGAGCAGCATGCTTTCCAGTGGCCATTCTGATGTTTCTGCTGCCAGCAATGCCTAATGATGTTGCAGGGCTTGGATGAGTGGGTTAAGACATCCCACAAGATGTTTGGACGGGAATCACTTGACGTATCACAGGACGGTGTCTCTTTTTCTATGTTCATTGGCCGCAGGGTTTTGTAGCTTGTATTTGAGATTTGCTTTGCTTGTGAGAATCCAGTCGTGTCTTTTAAATTTTTCCTTCTCTCGATTTGGGTTCTCTACTAGTTCTTCCAGCGTTGAGTCTAGAATGTGTAGTTGTTTGATCCATTCTAGTTTCCGAGATTTGAGCAAAACAGCGCTCTTTCCAGCATCTTGTGTTGCGAGTATTTGGTATCATATTGCTGGATTTTCCAGTGAGATCTTTCTTAATAGGGATAGCGATTTCCATTTTATTGTGGAATACAGAGATTGAAGCCCTAGCTCTGCTCTAACTGCAGCTATTGGGGTGCATCTCTGCAAGTTTAGGATTGGTTGAAAAAATTGGGCCTCAAATTTTGCTAGATTCTCCAGGTTATTATGTACCATGAATTAATGCAATCTGGCATACAGATTAGGGCTATCTGAAGTTTTAGGGTTGTATTATTTGTATATGTTTGTTATTGATTTATCGGTGCTTCTGGAGTGTGTGGTTTCGATTCATTTGATATATGTATTTATTATAGTGGTTATGTATAATTGTGTAAAATATCTAATGTAGAGCGATTTCAAACTGGTTTCCGGTATCACTGCACTCAATAAATGATTTTACACTTTACTTACTACCAGTGGGAACACTGCCTTACGCCTAACACCTAAATTCACCTTTTCTGAAGATCAAAAATATCTGGCAGCACAACATTCAATCAAAGGAATCACCTGGTAGTCTCATTATTTAACATTGAGATTAAATAGCACCAGTTCCTATCCCACCAAAAACATTGTCTTCATATAGGGTCCCCACATGTGCTAAAACCTTGTGATGGCATTCCCACACACACACACACACACACACACACACACACACACACACACACACACACACACACACACACACACACACACACACACACACACACACACACACACACACACACACACACACACACGCGCGCGCGCGCGCGCGCACACACACACACACACACACACACACACACACACACACACACACACACACACACACACACACACACACACACACACACACACACACACACACACACACACACACACACACACACACACACACACACACACACACACACACACACACACACCCCCCTAAGTTGCATGCCCACTGTTTCAGATGTGGGAACTGCACAGTTTGTTTGCTAGCTAAAAACAGCAAGTCTAGAAAATGTGGTAATGTCGTTAAATTCCCCTGTGGTCAAATCACCTACACTGTGCATTTTCATAGGTGAAGTCAACACCTGTGTTGGCAGTAAAGCCACAATTTTAAGAATGTTCTCGGTGACACAGATTCAGCAATGCCAGTAATGGGATGAGTGAAATGTGGACCCCATATAAAGGTGCAAAACTGGATATTTCTTCTGTCCCCCCTATGGAATGGATTAAATGACTTCAATGAGTAGCAGCACCTTATTTTCTTGAGGGATCATGCTCTAATACGAAGTACGCCATTCAGCTACCACCGCACTAGTTTGACTACTCTGGTAGCAGAACAAAACCTGGCACCAAAAATAAAAACCCTATTCTACTTTTTAGTCTGCAAGAGATACCGCGTGCGAGAATTTTTCCATTTGGAAATCCTTACATTATAAGTGGAAATATCTTAACCTAACCAGAAGCTTTGTACCATGTATTCTCTCCGCTCTTATTAATCACGAGTAGTGACAGCTCTGAAACGGAAAATGAGCAGAAATAATTCAGCAACTCACATTATGGCCTACGTTCACAGTTACCAAGGGGCCCTATTCATGTGTGACAAGATTGTGAATTCCTGGATTTTGAGCCAACCACAGCTTTCACTGTGGCCCTCTTAGCTGTGTTAATTTCATTTTAAATAAAGGTCTACAAATGCAAGTATGCAAGGTGGAGATCGATGAAAGGTGTGCACTGGTACTTGCTGAAGGTGTTACACATGAGATGGACCTTTTAATAGCTGTGCCCTTTATGAATTTTGATCACGATTGGTATCCATGTGTCACTGGCAAGGTAACCCACATCACACGTGTGTGCAGAAAACCATAGGTCACTAGTGGACCCATGTCAGGGGGGGTGCCACCCACCCACTCCTGTTTTTTCTGTTGCATTCTGTGACTTGTAGTTATGCATTTATAAAGGAAAAGGCCCACCTGTAACTAATAAAGTACAGACGGTAGAGGAATGGATGGGCTGGCTGAAAAGCATCTTGTGGAAAGTTCTGAGAAAAGGCAGGTATTCCTGTCAGATACTGGCAACGTTTTGAAAACAAAACGTTAAAAAAACACCTATTCCAGGTCTTCAAAAAATAGCCTGCTGTATGCTAAATGCGCTCACAACATTCAGGGTTTAACAACAATGTGCAACACCACCCCAACCAACCCTGCTTCGATCAGTCGCCGTCTTGGTCCCTTTTTTTATCTATTTTCTCGCTTACCTACAATGATCTATGTAGTATCCTGTCACAGGAGGTAAGGTATACACAAAGCAGGAAGCAGTCTGAAGACACGTAAGTGCCTTTAAGTGTTAGCTTATTAGTTACAGGATAAGATAGAAAGATTAGGAGAGCAATTACAGTAGCATCTTTCCAGTTATTATGATGACTGCCCCTTTAAAGGCACACCCCCGTTGGTGCCTGTAATAAACGGGATGTCCCCATGGCCGCATCAGAGCGACTGTGGAGCCCGGACAGCAAGCACTTCTCCAAGTGTGCTCTGTGGCTGGGGGGCTCACGCGGGTCAGAGGGACAATCTGGCTACATGCAACAGTGGCGATGATTCGGGGGATTAATCTGACGGGGACCTGGGTGCAGGAGGTGAAAAAAATGTGGAGGCATTTTTCTCCAGTTTCCATGCTGCGGAGCCGGCAAAGTCCACGCGGTCGGCCGCCATCTTGTCCATGTGGTGGTGAGGGTTGCTGCTCCTGCTAAGAGTGCATGTGTGACCCCCACATGGAATTTTTGGAACCCCTGTACAGGGGACAGCATTGTGCTGCAATTCATCATTTTCTGGAATACTTTCAACACTTTTCAAGCGTCGAGTGTGACATGGGAAGCAAGGTGAGGCCTACAGTGTATTGTAGACCCACTCAAATTTTGGGATATCTAGTCTTTGGACCAGAAGGACTGTCCCATTTTTCCTGGCTGTTTTGACATATCTGGAAGGGGCTACTATGTTGGTAGGCCCTAGGGTGGGATAGTGGCAAGTGGCTGTATGCACAATTTCTGTACATTTTGGACTGGGTGCCAGGCAGGGCATTTAGTAACTGTGTGGTGTGGTGGAGAGCAATCATCGGATGTAGCTACAAGGGGAGTGTTTGGCCAACATCATCACACTCAATATTCTGGGACAGTTTGCCTAGAGAAGGCCAGCTTTGAGTTGTAGGCCCAGTGTTCGGTGGGGTGCTTGTGTGCTCACCATCATGGATGACCTGGGTGTCGGGGCAGGAGCCCAAGCACCAGTGGCAACACCAGCCAGCCCAATGGCTGTGCACCGGCAGAGACAACAGGGGGCGCGCACACCATTGCCTAGGTTTGATATCTCGGGGGCCGTCAAGCCTTGGATCAAGGTGGAGGCTGTGGATTGATTGGCTCGACATGTACTTGCGGGCCACTGGTGAGACTGATGAGGACAGTAAAGTGGCCACACTTCTCTACTCAGCGGGACCAGCGGTGCATGAAGTCTTTCAATCCCTGACACCTGATGATACGTCGTTCATGGCGGCCAAGAAGGCACTGCATGAGCATTTCATGCCACTGGCCATGGCGGATTATGAACGCTTCGTGATGTGCTGTGCCAGACAGAAGGACGATGAGTCTCTGGACGCTTTCTATGGACGGCGGCACTGGATGTCCCTGTCGTGTGCCTGGGAGAATCCCTAAACAATGATCAGGAGCTATCTCATACAGGGCTGTTTTTCTGGAAAACTGTAGAGACAGGTGCTACGGGAACCGATGGCTCCCATCCTGTGTCTTAACGGTCATCCCTGGAACACACAGCCCTTCAGGTTCCACATTCAATAGTGGATACCTTCCACTCAAGAGATGCCCTTAGCCATATACTACAATCTACAATCCACAGTTCTAAATAAGCTTGGGAATCCTTTCAAGAGACACCACCTCTCATCCACCGGGATACTCTATTTGCATGCTGTGTGTGAGTACTGCAGCAAATGTTTTTTTTATATGAACCACAACCTGCATTCAATTAATCTTTAAGGCAGAAATAAACTACCTGAACTCAATCAACATCACTACCTTGGAACCACGGCTCCTCACTCAAAGGTTAGGTATTCTCCTGCCCATATGTATAATGGAGTGTGATATCTGTACAGATAATTGCAAGTGGTCAGTGTCCAGCAGGACCCCTAGTGATGACTTTTTGTGAGTCAATAACCCTCCTGTTTTACCTTGAAGAACCAGGAGTGCCTTAAAACCGGGGACGGGGGGGGGGAACAAGGATCCTATGTGAATCAAGAAAAAACAGACAAACGGGTGGGTATATACAAAGGAAGACTCTGTATTTACAACTCATGGTAAGTTGGACGAACAGCACAAAGCACAGCAGAAAGCAATGTTAATCTGACGCAAAAAGGATTATTAGGCTTCTGGGAGCACCCAGAAAATACTACCATCAGAGAACTCTCTGAACCTGAGGCGAGTTTACAAAGTAGACTTCTAGGGAAACAGGAAGTCCTCCTCTGCCATTGAACACTATAGGGTGAGAGAGATATGAACCTTAGCCTCTGCATGTGTAGTTATATCACAGTGCCGCCACTTCCCCTCTGACGGGCTTGTGCGGACACTTCAGGCCACCAAGAGGAGCTATGGATAGAATGTCCACCTAAGAAGCTGTTTTCCTCTGACATGGCCTTCATCTTGTTCTTTTTGCGGAATTCGAGATAGACTTCTTTGTTCATATCCGAATTGTCAGGATTTACCTTCAGGCTCCAGGGTAGAGGTGGGGAATTGTTCCTGACTTAGGTAAAGAGGGCTCATTTAGCTCTCCTTGGTCACCTATTGGTAGCAGTGCTTGAGCAGTCAGGCACGAAGGGTGGGTCAGGATACAGGACATTGTCATAATAAATAGGTGGAACGTCCAAACATCATATGCTTTACATATTTTGCTTGCATTTAGAAGGATTCGTTACAAGGAAAGATAGTGTAAAATAGTGCAATCCACAAGTCTCTAGGATTAGGCATTCATGGGTCACAAACCAATAGGGCTGGGTTTTGTTATCAGGTCACTGCAGTTCCATGGTTGCTCCACAAAGGTTCACAGGGCAGTACCACGCACCCATTTTAGAATTCCTGGGGCAACTGAGGTGGTAGGTTAGCTCCAGAACCCCTCCTTTAATGAAGCCAGGTGTTATTGGTTCAGTGGAATATGGTCCTGTTGGCAAGTGCAGTTAGAAGGGAAATCGCTTATGAAGTACGACATTTTGGTTCTTTTTTTATTTTTACATATTTCTTCTCTTGGATACCATGTACCTTTGGGATGCCTGTTCTCGTGGTCCTGACTTAGGTAAAGAGGGCTCCTTTAGCTCCCCTTGGTCACCTATTGGTAGTAGTGTTTGAGCAGTCAGGCTCGAAGGGTGGATCAGGATACAGGACATTGTCATAATAAATAGGTGGAACGTCCAAACATATGCTTTACATATTTTGCATGCGTTTAGAAGGATTCCTTACAAGGTAAGATAGTGTAAAAAAGTACAATCCACAAGTCTCTAGGATTAGGCATTCATGGGACACAAACCAATAGGGCTGGGTTTTGCTATCAGGTCTCTGTAGTTCCATGGTTGCTCCACAAAGGTTCACAGGGCAGTACCAAACACCCATTGCAGAATTATTGGGGCAACTGAGGTGGTAGGCTAGCTCCAGAACCCCTCCTTTAATGAAGCCAGGTGTTATTGGTTCAGTGGAATATGGTCCTGTTGGTAAGTGCAGTTAGAAGGGACATCGCTGGTGAAGTATGTCATTTTGGTTCTTTTTTTATTTTTATATATTTCTTTTCTTGGATACTATGTACCTTTGGGATGCCTGTCTCTCGTGGTCCTGTGAGAAGCTGATGGACAATGGGGAGAAATGGGCATGAGAGTACCTGTTTAAATCAGAAAGTGTCACAACAATGTGGGCAGTGCCCCACAGTCAGGACCGTACGTCTGTTGTCAGGTCCAGCAGACCAATCTTTATGGAGGTACTTTGAGGTCATGTTCCTCTGGTGGGTTGTAGCTCTGAGCTATCAAATGCTCCTCTTCTAGGTTAGGGGCTGTTTTATTTACAGGATAGCAGTTTCTGTGGCACCATTTGGCATTGGATATCATGCTGGAGCAGTTCTCCTAAATCTGGCCTGCCAAGGAGGAGATGAAGTAGTTTTAGAAGGTGCCAGAGATAGCTATGGAATGCATGCTAAGTTTAGGGGTCATGGCGCAGTCCCACTACAATGGAAATGCAGCCTGGATGATGGTAAGACAACACCCAACTAGGAAGACAGGCTATAATTATTTCTTGGAGTCATTTCTTGGTTTCACAAGGGCAGATCTCTGGCTCTGTTAGCCATAACGCATATTGGTTCACCCAGGTCTCCTCTCTTAGCAGTAGGGCCAAGTCCTTGACAACGTCTAATGGGCAGGGGAGACAGCACCTCTTTATATGTCATCCTGACTGGTCTGGTTCTTCCAAGACAATGGAGATAAGATATGGTCTTGGTCTCAAACAGGAACGTAGGCGGTCTGATTCCCCAAGTTAGCGGGCAGAGCTTTGCCATCAGGATATCTAAGAAAGTCTTGCAACTTCTTCAACAAGGATTCTTCACTATGTCTTCAGGTTGTCATCTTCTTTAATACATTGACAAGGCAATGGAGCAGGATCCCCTACATTTATGGGAGGTTAGGACGAGGGTTAGTGGGAGGCGGTGGACATTCAAAGTATTGGGCGGCCATCCAATCAGTGGTGGTGGTGATATAAGGGGCTTGATATCCCAGCGAGAGTCTCAGATGTTTGCTCAAAGAGTTTCTCAGTAAATTCAGATATTTTCCCAGGATTTTTAAGGTGTTTGCCTAGAAGGCTTGCGTAGGAGGTGCAGGCGCTGTGCTGGGTGAGGAAAACACAGTGAACTTCGGAAATGATTGTTAAGAACAACATTCATGAAACGCTAACGTAGCGTAAAAGTGAACCTGAACAGGGGTGCTGTTTTGCTCCCAAGGAAGGACCTGTCCTGGTGGAGGTGGGGAATAATTTCCGCACGTGTCCTCAGTTCTGCAGAAAGAGCGGGAGCAGAGCCAAAGCTGAGGAACTTATGATGAAAAAGGCAAGTGCCAAAATTAAATCTCTTCATGGGCTGATTCGTTTGTGACGTTATGTGTGCACAGTATATAGGAAACTGTATACATATTCGTGTGCGTGTATGGGTGACAGATCAGAAACCAGAAGTGACAGGGTGACAGGCCCTCTAAAGAGTTGCAGCTTAAGTAATGCAAGTCCGGATGCCCCAGAAGTCTGAAAGTACTCACATACCATGTACTAAAGATGGTAGGAAGGTTGACAGAGGAAAGGGCTGTCTCTGTTTAAGGGAATGCCTCTTCTTAAGCGAACTTCACCTTCAATGGCAGACTTTCTGTACTACCTTGGGTCTTGGGGCTCTTGTAATAGGCAGACTCTTTTGGAAAACAGTAGTAATTTTTGCTGGCAACAACATCTACCAGATATACAAGATGTCTTAGGAATAAAGGAAACAAGGAAACATATGAGTGAAGGGGAGGGAGAGCAGATAAGGACATCCATGAGCCCTCAGATAACTTAGAAAATATGGATAAGTCAGGCACTAGAATGTTTAGAAATATACTCAAATAATGTGTCTGAAATTCTACAATTCTTCAAGGAGCACTGCAGAAAAACACAATGTTCTGCCACACAATGTCTTCAGTTAATTTTATTTTATAGTACACCCACACACACTTCTATTAGCTAGCATTTTTGAATTAATTTAATTATTTGTACTATATTCGTAATCCTTATTTACATTTTGTTTCACTCGTGTGACATCAGCGGCTTGTAACATCACGCCGTTATGGACGTCATCACGGCGTAGCACAACGCATACGTTGTTATTTTGTCACGTTATTATCATGAACACAACAGGTGACAGTGTTTTTTAGTTTCCCTTAACAAGCTGAGGCCTTAATCATCTGAGGTGAGTGTGATTGCCCTTGTTGGATAAATTCCTCATAATTTGGTTATACTATTATGCTTTGGTTACCAACCAGGACATATATGTTCGCAGGTTATTGGACACGCATACCTTACCAGTGAAGAGGAAATAGGAAGAGCAGTTAAGGTACTGCCTCTTTCAAATATGTCTATGTGGAGATTTGGCATTACATTCTTTTTAATTACTTTCTAGTTACAACTTATATATACACATATATATATATATATATATATATATATATATATATATATATATATATATATATATATTTCAACAATAAGAAGAAGTAATTCCACTTCTTCAGAAAGGGGACAGCACTCTCCAAATTGCAGTCGTACGCCAGTTCCAGTTTTCCTAGAATCAGCCCATCACACAACGGCAAGTGTATTCAAATATCCAGTTTTATTTTGGCATCCACAAGATAGATTAATCACGGTACAACGCATTTCGCAGCACTCCCGCTGCTTGATCACGTACAAATGAACAACAGTTACAAAACGTTACAAAATTAAATACATGCACATGCAACACTCTATGGTTCCATAGGTTGTGTTTGTCCGTTTTCGCTTTTTACCCAAATAAGTTTCTTTAGCTTCCTTTGCGAAACGCATTCGGCCATTTTGTAATAGGTTTTATGTTTATGTGCATTTCACCATTAGTTCAAGTCACCTTGTGTGTGCGGTTTGTATTTTCATAGTTTTCCATGTATTCCATATATTTGCAGGAATATATAAGTATAGCAGAGAAACCACCAGATTACTTTAATAAAAGTTATATAAAGTGCTTAGTGCATCAAAGAGAAATAAAATGTGTAGTTTCATTACTCCCATATTTTATTTCATATGAGTAAAAGCAAAAAATGAAGCCATTCGCCTCTTTGCAACTGCTTCTTATCTATTTGTAATTCAATTATTTCTTAAATCTTTTCATGTAGGCACTAGTAGATTGTTCAACTCTTTCAAGTTATATGCAACTCATGTTCAGGCAATGTGTAAAGTGCATAGTGCTTGTTCAAATTACTTCTAAAATAGAAATACATTGCGGAAGAGAATTGACTACAAAGTGCTATCATGCATGTATAATTGTTTCAGTTGCAAAACGTCAGAATCACAACACTTTTCTTTTTATTTCCCAAAATGATTGTGCCACAATGTTTCCGTTAGGAAAACTACTATGCACACCTATAAAAATAAATAAAATAAGGTAATAGTTGTAAACCTATTAAAACTTATTGGAGAAATGCATAGAAAAGCTAAAGTGCATAGTGCATTGTGCAAACAAAGTATATAGCTGCCATAGGTTTTTATCCTTCTCTTGTCACAATTTGGCCCAAAACTCACCACCAAAGGAAAAAAGAATTTACAAATAGTTAATTCTCAATATTTCGGTTACAACCTCTGCATGAAAGATGTATTATTTGGCGATAAAATACACATGTAATATATTTAACAAGTAAAAAAGACATTCTTAAGGTGTTATTTTTGAGTCTGTTTCTTCTTTCGTGAACCCCAGTAATCAAGACATTTTAAAGTTGATTTTAAAGTGCAAAGACATTTCTAAAATGCACAGAATATAAGCAATTCATGTTCCAAGAAAAGTGTATAGCTCTTCATCTAAGTTATGTCCTTTAGGCTTTTTGGTTGCAAGATCTAAAATAAACCTTGTTTCCATCTGACGAAGCTCTAATTCTCGATTACCCCCTCGTGGATTCTCTTTTACATGATGTATTCCAAAAAACCTAAAAGGTTCCAACTTACTTTGGTGGACATCTCTAAAATGGACTGCCATAGGATAGGTAGCATCAACATTTTTTATGGCTCGCATATGTTGTAGAATTCGTAATTTCAATTTACCTATGGTACTTCCCACGTATCAAAAGTCACATGAACAACATAATACATATACAACAAATTCTGTATTGCATGTGATCATGGATTTCACTTCAACATTATGACCTAGTATCGGGTGTACAGAATTGTTGTTATTTAAAGCAAATTGACATGCTTTACACTTTGTACACTTATGAAAGCCTGTATTCTTGCTTCCTAGCCATGAGGAGAGGCCAAGATTTTCCATTCTAGGGGGTAAAAAACTACTAACGAGTAAGTCTTTGATGGAAGTTGATTTTCTGAAGGTTATATTTACTCGTTCCTCAAGGTACGGTTGTAGAGCTTCATCTGATTTTAAGACATGCCAATGTTTGTGTAGTATTTTTTTGTTATTGTACTGGCTTCGGTACCATATGTGAGAATTAGCCTTATTTCATCTGTTTTTGTTTCTTCTTCAGATGTTCGATTAGTCAATAATAAGGCAGTTTGCTCTAATTTGCGTGCTTTGGAGTAAGCTCTTTCAATAACTGCTTTTGGGTATCTTTGATTTGCGCAATTATTGGCTGTAGTCTGACATTCTTCATCAAAGCACACCAGTTTACTACAATTACGCTGAATTCTGACAAATTCTCCATACAATATACTCCATTTTAATGGAGTTGGATGGTTGCTGCTCGCAAACAGAGGCATGTCAGAACTGGTGGGTTTCCGATGAAGCTCTGTACTAATTTGTTTGTGATCCGTCTTAACTAGTACATCAAAAAGAAATAGTGACTCTCGACTATGTGTCTCAGTAAATTTTCAAGTTGTTAGTATTCAAAATTTCAACAAAGTCGAGCCACTCTTTTTCCTTGCCATTCCAGAGGATAAATAGATCATCTATGAACCGTAGCCAAAGGACTACTTGATTTGTGTGCTGGCTGTTGGCTTTTGTCCATACAATGAATTTTTCCCACCAACCCATGGTAAGATTGGCGTATGGTGGAGCAAAACTAGTACCCATTGCTGTGCCTCTCAATTGATTGTAATAGACATTGTCGAATAAAAATACATTATTGCGTAGACATAGATCTATCATTTCCATGATCCTTTCGCCATGGGTGCGGTAATTTAATGATCTGCTGTCTAAAAAGTGTTTGCACGCCCTCTTTCCATCCTGATGCTCTATGGAGTTATAGAGAGATACCACATCTAGTGTTGCAAACATAAAGTCCTTTTCCCAAACGACTCCTTCAATCCTACTCAGAAAGTCTTTAGTGTTCCGTAAATGCGATGGTAAGGTAAAGACTAAAGGCAGTAACGTTCTGTCAACATATTTTGACATGTTTTCAAGAGAGGCTCCATTTAAGGTGACAATGGGCCTCATTACACGGAAGGCGGTGAGCCATGGCGCTATTAGCGCCATGGCTCATGCCGGTAAAATACCGGCACCGCCTTGGCGGAAAGGGGATTTACCGCCCCATTCCAAGGTTGGTGGGGCGGTAAATCCCCCTTCCGCCATTGCCCTTCTCCATTCCCATTTCTGCCCCATAGGGCTCTATGGGAATGGGGAAGGCGCTAATTACGGCACCGCAATTTTGCGGTGCCGTAATTAGCTCCGAGGTCCCTTAGCGGGTTGGTTTTTAACGCCTGCAAAAAGCAGGCGTTAAATCACCAACCCGCTAAGGGACCTCGTAGTAAGGCGGTACTGGTTAACGGTCACCGTTACCATTAACGGTGGCCGTTAACCATTACCGCCTTCCGTGTAATGAGGCCCAATGGGTCTGCCTGGTGGGCGGGTGGTATGTTTATGGACTTTCGGTAGAAAGTAAATAGTGGGAATAATGGGGAATTTATTGTAAAGGTATTTGTAGTCATCGTCATTCAAAATATCCAAGTCTGTCCATTTTTTCAGAAAACATTCTACTTTGTTCTTTATGATTTCAGTAGGATTCTCAATCAATTTCTCATAGCAGCTGGTGTCAAACAATTGCCTGTCTGCTTCTTCTATGTAATCTTTTCTGTTTTGGATTACTATATTGCTGCCCTTGTCGGAAGCTTTTATGACGATGTTATTTAGATCCTGCAGGTCTTTGAGAATTTTCTTTTCTTTTTCTGAGAAGTTCGATTTGATTTTCTTTTTTAGAAGTCTTGCTTTTTTCAGGTCCTGGATAACTAGGTCCTGGAAGGCTTCAATTTTACCTCTGGGTTATATATATATACGACAAGAAGAAAAAAGAGGAAAACCGCCAGAAAACTAGACAGGCAAACCTGCACTCCAAGTCAAGGGCATGAACAGCAAGGTCCAAAACTTACGGGAAAAAGATGAGCCAGAAACTTGAAGTGATTAGCTCACAAGTTTATTTAAAGATACACGAAGTGCATCATGTTTGAAAAAAACACCAAAAACCCCAAAACAAGGCAGGACACCAAGAGAGCAGTCCTGTATGGACGCGTTTCGCGCTATACACAGCGCTTGTTCACCAATGGGGGAGAGGCAAAACACAGTATAAATAGTAAAATAAGTCCCTTCATAGTTTTTACAGCTCAGCAAGTGAATGCACAGACACCTGATACAATGACAGACATCTTGTAACATATAGGCATAGTGCTTGTGCCTAAAGCAAATACTTGACTTTGGGGCTAAAACAAATTCCACAGCAACAGGGGTGATAAAATAAAGGAAATCACTCACTGAAGTCTGTAAAAATATATATATTCTCTTACCTTTCACGACAGAGTTGGGAGGAACAACATTTACACAGGTAAATAATGACATACTTATGCAGATGGACTATTATGAATGTTTTTTATGTTTGTTATGGTTGTTCATATGGGTTGTTCACTAATTTGCGTTCATTTTGTTTTTTCCCCTTTTACCTAACTTTTCTTTACATTATTATGGCTTGCTATTCTCCCAACGGTTACCTTGATGTTAATGGACGTCATGCACATATGTTTTCATGCAACGTAGTATATGTGGATGGATGACGGACTTCTGTCTGAAATGCATTGGCAGGATTTTACCACGAAGGTCTATTTCTCTCTTGACCAGCACTTTGGATTAAAGTGTTTCAGACCACGGCTGAGAACAACTGGAGTTTCCTTATTTATCGTACAGTATGAACTGCACTGTTGAGGCAGTGGTGTGAGCATGCAGTTTTCTGCACTGGTTCGGGGATTGTGTGTTGGTTCACTCAGGTAAGTTAACCATCAAAACGTCTTCAGAAAAGAGGGTGCAAGCCCATGAGGTGAGGGGGTACAATGGAAGAAGGGGATGGGGTGATCATGTGAGAGGCATTCCTCCATGCTCTACACCTTAATCTGTGGCCCTCAGTCTGCACCGCAGCTCCAAATGTGGTGCTCTTTATTTAACGTCACTTCTTATCGTCTTGTCTTTTTCATATGGTCAGATGCATGATCCACCCATGCTCCACAGAGGTATTGCCACTGATGCCCCTAGCCCGCCAAACCATTCCCCGGCCGCTCAGACCGTGCAGCCATGCATTTAGACTACAGGATTTCTTCAGTGGTACTATTGCGTGCCTTGTACTGTGGACCTCGAATTGTGGGTCGTGTGCAGTCTCTTCCACTGTTTGCTGTGTCATGAGTTAAGTAGGAGTGACTCCTTCAATTCCCGTTTTTTAACAGTGAGAAAATTCCCTGTTTTGCTGGGGTTGGACTACCTCCAACATTAGGTTTCTTTTGATAAAGTCGCCTGGAAAAAGTTGCCAAGTAAGGACTTTTTTCCCTGACCCGTAAAATACTTTCCCCAAACTAGAAGGGGGTATCATTTTATATTATAAACTTCCATGTAGAATATTTGGGGACAGTATTTGATTTTAATGAGGGTGCATTTTTTGGGAATTATTTTTAATTTAATATGCTATAGTCAAGAGAGAAAAACTGACTTTTCACATACTAATACATATAAAACACCAATAGACATTTGAGCAATTGAGTAAAATAATCAAATAATATAAAAAGGGAGAAAAAATGGAATTAGAGGAAGAACATCCTTGTCATGTAAAACAGGAACCCCAGCTTCTACTAAAATGAACAACCAACTCCTGCTCTACAAATGCACCCTACTCAATGTACGCTCTCTCAATGCCCATGCGCTAGAAGTTAATGATCTAATCACCAGCCAAGACCTAGACATAATAGCCATCATGGAAACATGGCTTCACGAGGCCCAGCTATCATGCTAACACTTCCCAAAGGTTACTCTATCCTCGGACAGGACAGGCTAGCCAAAACAGGAGGGGGAGTAGCCCTAATATTCAAAGAGGATATATCCATCAGACCTATGCCCCACCAAGGAGAAGGGAATGTAGACATCTTATCAGCTAAAATAGCTCTATCGCCAAAAAATACCATAAACATCCATGTTTTTACCGTCCACCGGTAACCCCTTCTGACTTCCTAGGTCAAGTCACCCACCTTATAGGTAATAATATCAAATAATCTACAAAAACACTACTCCTAGGCGACATTAATCTAGGCTTCAACGACCCCAGTGTCAAAACTGCCACATCCCTTAGTGACCTTGGCTTCTCTCAGAAAGTCACTTCTCCCACACACGCGAAAGGTCGCAACCTAGACTGGGTTGTAGACCATAACTGTGACACAACCATTGTATCCAGTATTGGCCTCCCATGGACAGACCACAACTGGCTACAATTCGCCATCCCTATAACACCATGCGCCAAACCTACTACACCAGCACCGGCTACATTAGCTAGAAGCGCAAAAAAACTCATTGCAGAGAACATCTGTGCTTGTCTTAACCTCCCATGCCTAGCACCACCATTCTCACCAGACCCCAACATACTAGCTGAATTATTCAAAGACACACTTACCAATGCCATCAACACTGTCGCCCCATTAGAAAATAAAAAAGAGAAAAAAATCATTCCACTCCAATTCCTGGTTCACAGAAGAGCTCCAAAATCTGCACAAGTCCAAACGTCAGGCGCTTAAAACCTGACAGGCTAACCCCTGTGACACCACTAAAGATAACTTCCAATCCATCGCTAAAAAGTACAAAGACTCCATATTCAAAGCCAAATCGGAAGCCTACAATAATAGAATCTCCTCTGCTAACTCACAAACTAAAGAACTCTTTACTATCTTTAAAGAATTAAAAGTACCTCCCATATGCACTGACAAAATCGTTAAAGATGAAGCCTGGTGCAACAGCATACAATCTGCTATGCTATAGACCTCCTCTAGAACAAAATCTCAGACCATTACAAAGCATTACCTAAGCAGAACCACCACAAGCAGACCCAGCCCAAACCCATAGATATCAACCCTCCTAAATTCTCTTTCACTGAAATCTCTGAGGTAGATGTTTTAGACATCCTTAAACACCTCAAACCCTCGCTATCCAAGGGCGATGTATGCCCACCCAAAATCATCAAAAAATGCACTGAGCAACTTGCTCCTCTCATTACCGCCTTCATAAACGCCTCATTCACAACAGGCATAGTCCCCGACTGCCTCAAAGAGGCATGGGAACGTCCACTCGTAAAAAAAACCTACGCTAGACCCCTCTCAACCTAATAACTACAGACCCATAACAACTGTCCCGTTTCTTCTTAAAATACTAGATAAGGCTGCCCAGAGACAAATCCAACTGTACCTCGAAACCAACTCAATCCTAGGAAAGAGACAATCGGGGTTCCACAAAGGACACGGAATGGAAACTGCCTTATTAGATCTAAAAAATTAAATCAGTACCATCCTTGACAAGGGCAAGCCTGCCCTACTCCTGCTCCTAGACCTCTCAGCAGCGTTTGATCTGGTTGACCAGAACACCCTCACCAACCACCTCACGCATGCTGTCCACTTATCCAATCAGGCAGCAACCTGGATCACTTCCTTTTTAGAAGGCAGAGCCATGAAAGTGTTCTCCAATATAGCCAATGCAGAGCCCAATATCATACACTGGGGCGTCCCCCAGGGATCATGTACTGCCCCCACACTCTATGATCTATTTACAAAGCCTCTTTTTGATAAACTGGATGCTCTTGGGATCACATACACAAACTATGCTGATAATACCCAGGTGATCCTTCCCTTCACCGGGATCTATCACCAAGACGCGACAACCCTTCATCAAATTTACTCCACAATCCAAGCATTAATGGCCACGAATGGCTTGTGCCTTAATAGGGATAAAACTGAAATCCTCATTCTTGGTCAAAAATCCACACTAGCCAAACTAGGTCCGACCTATCTCAACTTCTGCATCGACAACTGTGTCATCCCAGTCCTGTCCTCCGTTAAAACGCTCAGAGTCCAAATTGATGCTACACTATCCATGGATAAACAAGTTAGCGCCATTGCTTCGACCTCCGCACTGAGTACCAAACTCATCAATGCCATAAAGCCATTTCTAACAAAAGACAACTGCCTCTCTATTGCCAGAGCCACCATAGGAGCCAAACTGGACTACTGCAATTCCCTCCTAGCTGGCACCTCCAAAAGAAACTTAGCTAGACTCCAAACCACCCAAAACAACTCTCCTAGAGCAGCTCTCAGTATTCCTAAAAGAGAACACATTTCACAAGTAAGAAACACTGTACACTGGCTCCCAGTTAAAGAACGCATCACATTCAAGATTCTCTCTACCACACACAAATGCATCAACTTTACAGCACCCTCTTACCTATCAGACACTCTAGCCAGAACACTATCTACAAGGCCCACCAGATTAGGGTACACCAACCAACTCACAGTGCCGCGAATCATGAGGGCCAAGGCAGGAGGAATAGGCTTCCCTTATCTTGTCGAAAAGCTATGGAACGCGCTCCCCACAGCCCTCAGAGCTGAAACCTCTCTCCATGCCTTCCGCAAAAACCTCAAAACTGCCCTCTTCAATTAGTTTGCTAGCTCATTGTCTGTATTTTGCATGCAACTATGCTATCTGCACCTATTGTAGCGAGTGCTGCAATGCCGCCTGCGCCTTTTATGTGTATGTGTGTGTAACTAAGCTATGAACATATACTGTAACCAGCACCACGATGTCCACAGGCTGCTGTGCGCTTAACAAATGTGAATAAATAAATAAATAAACATGAAAAAGCTAAGACATTATTTCACACATTATTTCACAATTAAATCCAGCTCCCGCAAGACTTTCAAAATTTCTATTGACAAACATACTTCATGCCCTGATATTAACCTCTCCCAAAAGGAAGGTGAAGACAGCCATTCAACATAATACACAAAATGCGACAGGAATTTAACTCTCAAATCCCAAATAACCATACATTCAATCACTATATGTCTGAGAGTTTGAATCGATCTAGACATGAATTGCACAGATTATCGATGTGAACCTCCATAAACCTAATATACTGAATTTGTCTCGTAGGCAACAAATTAAGGTGGAATTGCTAAAATTCTGAGCACCATTTAGAACTTTGGAAACACCTTAGGTAGGTTGATAAGAACCCTCTAGGATTTACATATTGCGAGAGTGAATGTGCTATTACGAAATTTTGCATAACAGCGTGAATCCAATCTTGCCTCTTCAACAATTCCTTTACGCTTGTTAGATTTAAGATTAGATCGTCTTCGGAGCGTTCACATAATTTTTTTATTTTTAGCGCTTCTTTCTTAAATTCCACCAGAAAGGGATTGTTTACTGCAGTCACCAGTGAGCCAATACCTTTGTACAAAGATTTCCCCTGAGGTACTAACAAATGCCTAAATGGTGAAATGACTCTCATATCCATATAGGCACTCATTGACTGCAAACCCAACTCATTTCTTAAACTCGCGATGGGTGAGCTTTGTAGGAGATTTAAAACACATGTTCACAGTTTCCCTTCCAACCTGGACCAATCTAATGATCTTACCAAAGGATTGGCCTCCAGTCCATATGTTATGGTTGGGATAACCTTACCCATGTAAAATCTCACTAAAGGAACATTACGAGGTGGGCGGTAAGGGATTACCGGCACCGGTAATCCCTTACCGCCCTACTACACATTCCCTTTGCGGGTCCTTCCTTAACGCCTGGTTTTTGCAGGCGTTAAGGACGGGACCCGCAAAGGGATACCGTGGTCAATAACGGGGCAGTTTGCGATACCATTATTGCCCCCTTCCCATTGAGCCCTATGGGGGCTCAAATGGGAATGGGGAATGGTCCTGGTGAATGGGGAATTACCGGTCCCTCCGACTTCGGAATGGACCGGTAATTGCTCCATTCACCAGGTCAGAGTTGGAACAAGTTTGGAGGCAGCCATGCCGCAAATAGCGGCATGGTTACCTCCAAACTCGTAATGAGGCCCAGTGTTTCCCTTTGACAGTTCAGCCAGCCTAGGAGCACTACCTCAGCTGGAAAAAGCAGCTGAGGGAGTGCTCAGTGTTTCACTGGGCTGGCTCCTCAGCTCCTCCATAATGGGTGAGGGGGCCAGTGGGAGGACGCCCCCTCACCCATTATGGATGTGCCGGCAGGCTTGGACTGGCCTATAGGGCAATAGGGCGATGACCGTACCAAAAAAGCAAAATGCTAGTGTAGGCCAGTCAAAATGGGCCACTTTTTTGGACAATGTGGGCCAGTTTGAGGAGTTACTTCACTATGCAGCTAGTAGTTTTGACCATTGTTGCTGAATAAATATTCTTTAAATATCACAATTTGTTTACATTTCAACAAAAAACAACCCCTTGGGTACTATTCAAACAGTCTGTGACTAAAGGACTGAATATCCATTTGCAACTGCTGGCCATTTTTTCATTGGTGCCCAAGACCGTTTTATGGTGGTCCAGTCTGATCATGTGAGCTGCCCCCTCCCATTTTCTCCAACAATCTAAAAAAAAAAATATATATATATATTTTTTTTTAACATTTCATACTGGGCTCTCGCGCCCCCCCTAGGAGGCGGCCGCGCACCCCTGGGGGGGGGGTGTGCGCCCCACAGTTTGAAGACCTCTGCCCTAATATATTAGTCGACACCTACAATACAACTATGGGCATGATCACGAGTTGAGCGGTAACGCGGCGTTAATAGCCCTACCGTCAAACCCCTCGGCGCTAATAGCACCGGATCATGGGTTTGGCAGAACGGGTATTGCCCATTCCACACTGAGCCCATTCGGGAATTCCCCATTCCCCATTGGGCTCAATGGGGAATTCTCGTGCTCTTACCGCCGGCGGATTTCCTGCCGGCGGTAAGTATGCGAAATTTCGGCGGATTTCCCCCCAGCTCTGAGCTGGGTGTAAATCTGCCAAACCCGTGATTTGGTGGACCCTTAAATGCGGCGGTAGCTACCGCCGCATTTAAGGGTTACCGCCAAACTCGTGATGAGGCCCTATGTCTAAAGCACTGGACTCTATCGCACCCCTTAAACTGCGTAAATGTAAACCACAAGCACACCTAAACGCTTGGTTTACACCACATTTAAAAGAACTTAGGCAAAAAAAAAGAAATCCCGGAAGCCCCCATCAGCAGAAAACAAAACGAACCTGACTAAATTTGCCGACTATTACAAAAAAGAAATAATTAACACTAAGAAAGACCTTTACAATGACAGGATTGCTAAAGCCAGCTCAAACACAAAGGAGCTTTTTACCATACTACGAGAAATGGAGGCACCCATCCCTCCAGCTGATAACATAACTAAAGATAAAGCCTGGTGTACCAACATTCAAAATGCTTTAGCCAACAAAATTGTTCTCCTTCAAGGAAAGATTGCGAACAAGAAATCCTCTCTTACCAAACATGATGCCTCAAATCACCAAAACACTAACCAATATACCAGACCAATATAAATTCTCAAAAGTCCCCATCCTTGAAGTGGAGAACATTATTTCCTCCCTGAAGCCATCTAGATGCCAGGGCAACAACTGCCCAGCACAATTAATTAAAGATGCAGCAAGAGACCTGTCACCATTTATCACTAAACTCATCAATGCATCCTTTTCAACCAATGCTGTCCCAAGTAACTTGAAAGAATCCTGGTGTTGTGTCCTCACCCCGGAGGGTCGGGTGAGGTGCCCGCACTCACTCCTGCATGCAAACACACACACCTGACACACATGCAAGGACGACGCGGGACGCGTTGTTGCCTGGTCCGCGTCCCGGCGGGAACTGCCGCACGGGCGCCGTTTATTCCTCTGCGCATGCGCAGCCGGGAACGAGGCTCACGCATGCGCTGACCACTGCAGGGACGTCACATCCCTTCTTTTTTTTGTAACAACAAACAGCAGTGTAGTACGAACAAATTGTACTCACGTGATCAAACGTAACAGTAATACAAACATTGCAAACCATGTGTAGGCTTCGGGACTACCTCGGTCAATCGCCCGAGTCCATAACATAGTCTTTGAAATGAGCCGGAAGTCTCCTCCCCCCTCGAACTGGATATCTTGGCACAACCGTGGGCACGAGACAGTCAGCGCCACAGGTAGGGTCTGGATCTCTCGACGGCTCGCTCTCCTGGATCTCGGGGCTTGATGCCCGCATCGAGGACTCCCCTGAGGTCCAAGCTTCCGGCACGACATCCACTTTCTTGAAGAACGATCGATTGCGGGTGACGGTGCCACGTTCACTGGCTGCAGTCACCATAGTGCCTTTCACATGGGTCACCTTCCAGGGGCGTGGTTCAAATGGCAAGGACAGTTTCCCTTCCGGGTGCCGATTCTTGACGAGCACGGAGTCTCCGACTTATATCTCCTTTTCGTGCAAACCTCTCCGTTCGCTCTCCTTTTCGTTGCGTTCCGCCCGTTCCTCTCGGACTTTCTCGTCGTCTATAACTCCGGGTCTTCGGTTATCCACTTCCGGTATCATCCCTCTCAGCGCCCGAAAAGTGCCTCGGCAGGGGCAACCCCGGTGGACTGGTGAGGGGTTGTGCGGTACACTCGAAGGAACTCCACCATTCTCTTTTTGAGGGGTTCTCCCTTGCTGGCTGAGATTCGCATCACCTTGTTGAGCGTATGCATCATTCTTTCGGCCTCACCATTTGCCCGCGGCCATAGCGGGGACACTCTCCGATGTTTAATCCCCCTCTCACTCAGATACTGGGCAAATTTGCGACCAGTAAAAGGTGGTCCGTTGTCTGAGCACACGATGTCGGGAAACCCATGCGTTGTGAACATTCTGTCCAACGCCGCCGTGGTGTACTCGGTGGCCGTCGACTCGACCACCTCCACCTCCGGTTACCTCGACCATTGATCCACTGTCACCAGAAAATACATACCCCGCCCCGTTGCGCCAAAGTCCATGTGTACCGTACTCCACGGCTTTGTGCTGCGCTCCATCGAGCTGATTGGTGGTGCTTTGTCCCCTGGCGTGGCAGCTTGGCAGACCAGACATCTCTTTACAAAGCGCTCCACCCTTTCTTCCAGGCCTGGAAACCATACTTTTGGCCTCAACCTCGCCTTTGTCTTCACGACCCCCTGGTGACCAATGTGCGCCAGCTCCAGTATCCTCAGCCTGAGCTCTCGCGGGATGACGATCTGTCGGCCCCTGAGTAACAGCCCATCATCGGAGATCGATAACTCATCTCTGTGCTGGATAGTGCTTTGCTTGCGTATGCAATCGGTCTCAGGTCTCCACGCTCATCGGGTTGTAACAGCACTGCCCCGACACCGACTGGGCTCGCATCCACCACTACCTCCGACTCCACCACTGGGTTAAAATATGCCATGGTGTCGCCATCCGACAAGGCGTTCTTTAGGGCCTGGAATGCTTCTTGTTCTCGTGACTCCCATTTCCACACTACCTCATTTTTTGTTAGTGCCCTGAGGGGTTCCGCCATCGACGCCAGTCCTTTTATAAAACGCCCACAGTACGTCACCATCCCTAAGAAGCTCCTCACTTCCGTAGGGGACTGTGGTGCCGCTGCTTCCCGAATGTCTATGACTTTTTCCGGATCTGGCGATATTCCTGCGGCCTGGAAGATGAAGCCGAAAAATCCAATCCGGTCCTTGAAGAACTCGCACTTTTGGCGGTGTAACGTGAGTCCCAGGTCTTTCAACCTCTTCAGAGTACTTTCTAGACGTTTTAGGTGCTCTGCTTCTGAGTTTGCAAAAACCAAAATGTCATCACTCATGTTTAGGACACCTGTCAGCCCCGCGAATGCTCCTCTAATAGTGTTCTGGAACACTTCAGCCGCAGATGATATCCCGAAACTCAACCGTTTGAATTGGTACAGGCCCTCGTGTGTTGTGAAGGTTGTAATGAATCTTGAGTCGGGGTGGAGCTCCAGTTGGTGGTATCCCGCTCGTAGGTCCAGCTTGGAGAACACATGTGCCCCTTGAAGCTCACCTACAATGTCGTCGAGGGTTGGTGTTATATGTCTCTCCCTCTTAATCGCCGCATTGGGGAGGCGCATGTCTACGCAGATCCTCACTGCTCCCGGCTGCTTAGGTTTGGGGGCGACTACTATCGGTGAAACCCAGGGTGTGGGCCCTTCCACCCTCTCAATGATATCCATATTAACAAGCGACCGCATCTCTTCTTCTACTTTTTCCCTGAGATGGAACGGAATTCGTCTGTGTTTCAGAGCGGTCGGTCTGATGGTGTCATCGATGTGCAGCCTTATCGGGGGCGCCTTCAGTTTCCCTACTCCTTCGAAAATGCCAGCATATCTGTCCAGCAGGCACTCGACGTCTATTTGATGCACTTCCAGTGCGAAATGCACCAATCCAAGAGCCTCAGATGCTGCGCAGCTGAGTAGTGAATGAAGACTCACATCCGTGACAAAAAAGCGTGCTTTGATTGCTTTGTCACCCTTGGTGACCGGCGTGACGAACACACCCTTGATGGGTATCGGGGTGTCGCCTCCAAACGTGAATATTTTCGCCGCGGAGCTGTCTAGTGCAGGAGGTCCCGGAAGTTTTTGGTATTGTTCTTCAGCCAATACACATACGGAGGCTCCAGTGTCAATTAAAACCTGTGTCGGCACCCCTTGTATGTCCACCATGCACTTGGGTTGCCTCTTCTTCCTGGTTCCTGACGCTAAGTTAGATATGAAGAACACTTCTTCATCTTCCTCCTCTTCTTCCTCCGCTAGCTGCAGCCTTTGTATTTCCTGTTCGAGAGCGGCAATGCTTCGTAGTCTTCTGGATCCGCCGCTGCGACTTCTTGCTGGGCCTCTCTGTACAGATACGGGGGCTGGGGCACGGCACATACGGGCATAGTGCCCTGGTTTATCGCACCGGGCACACGATCCTGATTTGGCCGGGCATTCCTCCGAATGTGGCAGGTCATAGCCGCAGTATTGACATATGGACTCCGACCCTGGAGGATTGCGAGTTTCTAGCCTGTTCTGGTCCCACTTGTCTTTTGTGTCCCCACGTCTGCTAATGGCATACGCCTCGTCCGCCATACCTGGGCGTCTGGTTGCGTCCATCTTTGCGCCTCTCGACTCCGCCAGTTCAAACGTCCTGCCACTGTCCAGTATTTGTGCCAGCGACCATCCCGGTTCTCGCAATACTTGTCTCCTTAGCTTACTCGAGCTACAGCCCTGTATTACCTGGTTCCGTATCATAGACTCATCATTGTCCCAGCGGCATGCTGTGGCCATCATTCTCAACCTGGCACAAAACTGATCAAGAGGTTCTTCATCTTTTTGCTTCTCCCCACAGAACAGGAATCTCTCATAGTCCATATTCGACTGAGGTATGAAGTGGTTTTCCAAAGCCGTCTTGACCGTCGCATATGTGACTTCCTGCAGATTGCATGCCTCAAAAATGCGAATGACGTCCAGCCCTGCCGAATACAGCAAAGTTGCCCTTTTCGCGGCATCATCGGTGATGCCGGTCGCTGCAAAGTACATTTCAAGTCTTTTAATCCAGAGCAACCATCTTGGCCCCAATTTGGATGGGGGTCCCGACACGTCAAACTCCTGCATCGGTAACAGAGACCCTTCTTGGGGCCCCGTTGTGCCACGTGCAGTCTCCGCTTCCCCATCGCTGTCTGCCATTGTTGCGGGTCGCACAGGCACCTCTAGGTGTCACAGAGGCCGCAAATCTGATATGTGGGGCC
Organism: Ambystoma mexicanum; assembly: GCF_040938575.1. Lineage (NCBI taxonomy): Eukaryota > Metazoa > Chordata > Amphibia > Caudata > Ambystomatidae > Ambystoma > Ambystoma mexicanum. Next base: position 843,467,694 of record NC_090941.1, on the reverse strand, counting down.
CCAACGCCGTGTTCTGGCCACTCCTTTCTGTGTCAAAGTAGAGGGTCGTCCCCAGGTGAGTGGGAACGACCAGGGTTCCAAAAATTTGCCGCGTGGCGGAGGCGCAACAGCGCACGAGCACCTGTGCAGGCCGCTACTGTTGCTTCCTCGTGGCGTTCGTGCCGGGTCCGTATCATGCCACGATACGCAGCACTGCTGATCCGACGTTCGTTGTACGTTGGGGCGAGCGTAATCGTGGCGCTCCTCCTCGTCGCCAGTTGTTGTGTCCTCACCCCGGAGGGTCGGGTGAGGTGCCCGCACTCACACCTGCATGCAAACACGCACACCTGACACACATTCAAGGACGACGCGGGACGCGTTGTTGCCTGGTCCGCGTCCCGGCGGGAACTGCCGCACGGGCGCCGTTTATTCCTTTGCGCATGCGCAGCCGGGAACGAGGCTCGCGCATGTGCTGACCACTGCGGGGACGTCACACCTGGGTCCTACCTTTGCTGAAAAAACAAACATTAGATCCAGCCATTCCAACCAACTACAGGCCTATCATGATGGTTCCCTTCCTTCTGAAGATACTTGACAGAGTAGCGTACACTCAGATACAACAATACCTGGAAACAAATCACCTCCTAAGCACCCTCCAATCTGGCTTCAGGCCGCAACACTGCACTGAAACTGCACTGATTGACTTAAAAACCCAAATTGAGGCACTCACCGACAAAGGGAAAACTGCCATGCTGCTCCTCATTGACTTGTCAGCTGCTTTTGACTTGGTGGACCACAAAGTCCTTTGCAAACACCTTGCCTCAGCGGCTCACTTTTCTAAGGACGCTGTAGCATGGGTTCAATCATTCCTCAATAGTAGAACTATGCAAGTCTTCTTCCCTTCAGACTCAGCAGATCCCATCTCCATTACCTGCAGAGTTCCACAATGCTCATGTGTTTCACCCACTATGTACAATATCTTCACAAAGCCATTGTTTGACCAATTGGACCATCTGGGTGTCACCTACACTAACTATGCAGATGACACCCAGATCCTCATACCCCTTTTGAGCAATTACATCACCGACACGGCTCTTGTGAACAAAATCTACCTCCTCATTCAGGCATGGATGGCCACACATGGCCTATGCCTGAATGACGACAAGACCGAACTCCTAACACTAGGTACCCCGGCTAACCTTTAAAAACTTAATAACGAATACTCCTCCTTCAACATTGATGGCAACTCCATCAAGGTTGTAAAGGAAGTAAAAACGCTTGGATTCTACCTTGACTCCACCCTAACCATGAGCAAACAAGTCAACTCCTTAGCGTCCACATCAGCATACACATGCAAATTAATCAGGGCCTGCAGACCCTACCTATCCCCAACTAGCTGCATTACCCTTGCGAATGCTCTCATACTCTCAAGATTGGACTATTGTAATGCTTTCTACATGGGAGAAAACAAGTACATCTTAAGCAAAATCCAAACATTACAAAATAACACCTTAAGAACGGCACTATATATCCCAAATAAACATCACATATCTGTGATAAGAAGACAAAACCGCTGGCTGTCAATCAAAGACAGAATTAAGCTAAGTATGACTTCCTTGACCCACAAATGCCTCAACAATGCCGCACCACGGTACCTCTCTGACCGATAGCTAAGAAAACTACCAATCGCCTAACTAGGTCCTCCAACTCATGCTACCTTAGCGTACCACATTTCAACCAAGCCAAATCTGGCGGCAGAAGCTTCCCAGTCATGGCAGCCCAAACATGGAACTCACTCCCTTACTTACTCCGGGCTAATCAAACCTACCCTAGTTTCAGACGAAACATACAGAAATGGATTATAACCAATGACGCTCACCCCATAGTTTAGTGTCTAACAATGCCATCATATAAGTTGCTATTGTAATTACACCCTATGTTGATCTCTAAATATAACTGTATATAATTAATGTAACTGTATATATCGTTAATTGCTCACCTGTAACTTGGGAACCATAACTTGGGAACTGTAAGTATCGCCACACTGTATTGTTAATACTATGTCTGTAACTCTATGTATCATCAAGCCTAAAGTCTCCTTGTACTGCTTGCGCTCAGTTACCTTCTGGTTTGGTGCGCCATATAAAAAACAATAAACAAACAAACCAACAAACAATAGAACATTTGCAATATGTTTGCAATATTTTCTTCATCTGTGAGGAGAGCTGAATTAGTTTCCCTCCAAATCATGGATCAAATTAGACATTGTTGGAAATGACCTGAGTTTGAAACCCAAGTATAGAACTTAATTCGTAACTGGGACCTCTCTCTCATTCAGAGAGCACTTGTAAGTTAACAATCTCTTTAAATGCCTCCTAAATCTGACTATTTTGGATTTAGCTGGGTTAATCTGCAAGCTGTTTTGTGCTGCATAATCTCCCAGAGATCCCAGCAAATGCTGGTGATCCTTAGGGGTGTAATCGAGTAGCACTATGTTGTTGGCATAGCCTATCCAATTCAGTGTCTCTGAGCCTATCCTAGGACTGGCCAAAGCTGCCTGGTCTAATAACTCAGCGAGATCTGCTAGACAGAGGTTAAAGAGGCAGGGGAAAGTGTGCATCCCTCCTCTATCCGCCACGACAGATCACCCTGCATATCCAATCTAACCTGCATTTGAAAATGGTCATGTAAATTTACAATGATTGCCAACAGACTCGGAGGAAGCCCCCATTTTAGCAGTTTAGACCAGATGCGAGCCCTGTTTACAGTTTCAAATGCCTTGGTAAGGTGTACCCAAGCGCAATACAGATTTGGACCACCCTTGATGAACGACTCAGCAGTCACTATGCTCATAACTAGACCAGGGGAGTAATTCATAGAATTCAGCGCACAAGTGGCACACGCGGCTGCCGCAGAGTGTGCGTGTGCGGCAGTCTGCACCAGCCACGTGCTCCAAAATCCATTTCCGCGCACAGCGTATTCATGGATTTCCACATCCATAACCAGCCGTGGCGCAGAGTAGCCATGAACAGCGCACAAATCCCGTAAATGGCGCACAGGCCAGTGGACCAGCATACATCCCCCCAACCACTAAAATGTCTGTAAAAATCCCTGTGCACCCCTCCGAATACACGTACCCCGCTGCGCAGGAACTTTCACACGCGATTGGCCTTGTGCGAGCGGGGTACGTGTATTTCGGGGGTGCGCGGGAATTTTCACATGCGATTGGCCCTGTGCGAGTGGGTGGTACGTGTATTACGGGTGTGCCCCAACAAATTGACAGTGTGTGTCCTCCCAGGTGTGCCCTCTACCCCATCCCCAGGGCCTGCAGGCAGACCCCATTACAGGGGTACACACTGCACCACTGGCCATGCCCCACAGGCAGCCCATCCACCCTGGCGACGCCCCCCAGCCAGCCCACATGTCACCATGCACAAGTGAGCACTGACTCATGTCCCCCAGCACCCCCACCCACCCAGTAGTGAGGGGCACCTGCCAGCAGGCCCCGACTCATGTCCCCGAGCACCCCCATCCACCCAGCAATGAGGGGCACCTGCCAGCAGGCCCCCGACTCATGTCCCCCAGCACCCCCATCCACCCAGCAGTGAGGGGCACCTGCCAGCAGCCCCCCAACTCATGTCCCCCAGCACCCCATCCACCCAGCAGTGAGGGGCACCTGCCAGCAGGCCCCGACTCATGTCCCCCAGCACCCCAACCCACGCAGCATTGAGGGTCAGGCCCCGACTCATGCCCCTCAGCACGCCCACCCACCCAGCAGTAGGGGAACCTGCCAGCAGGCCCCGACTCATGTCCCCCAGCACCCCCATCCACCCAGCAGTGAGGGGCACCTGCCAGCAGGCCCCGACTCATGTCCCCCAGCACCCCCATCCACCCAGCAGTGAGGGGCACCTGCCAGCAAGCCCCGACTCATGTCCCCCTGCAACACGACAGGAAGCTGCACAATCATGGCCCTCATGTGCACCAAAATACCACAGCACGCCCCCCCAGTCTGGACATCTAATGATTTCACCAATCCACCCCACACTGACATGCCTATGTCAGGACACAAATCAAAAGTGAACCATGTACATCAACACATGTCCGTCTCACACACACACAGACACACTGTTTGCCATAGATTGTGTAAACCCAAATTTTGACATGCATGAACCCAATGAGCGAATCCCACACATGGAATTAAAATATAAAAATGTATTATGAACAAAAACAATGTAATGAAATGAAAGCCAAAAAAAAATACAAACATGAAATGAAATGCATGTCCAAAAAAATAAAAAAGGAAATGTAAATCCAATCCAAAGAATTCCTGAAGAAAAATGGTCTAAACTTACTGTCCACCAAAACAAATCCAAAGGAAACGTAATAATCAAATTCCATTGCTCCATGGTGAAATCCAAAGAAAATGTAGACATGAATCCAAGGTCCAACTATATACAAGCAATTTTGAAAGGGTCCATGAGCCCAACAAAAGAACTGAAACCTATCAAAGAAACTAACTAAGAAATAACTATATACAAAAGTGTGGGGCATAGTCCAATCACCCCAAAATAAATTAAAATGAAAATGAAACCTAACACTACAAACTATATACAATGGGGGCAGGCTAGTCCGACGGCTCACTTCCCGATATCCCGGGCGAGAGCATCATCGAACTCCTGGTCTATGTCCTGGAGGTGGGCCTCTTCCATGTCCCTGAGGTTTCGCAGGGACGATGCCATGTTGAACTCCAACTCCCTGCGAATTGCCTTGAGGCACTCGGCCCGCCTCATTGCCCTCCGCATGGAGTTCTCCGTCCTGACCATTGTGAGCCGTGCCTCTTCTGCCCACCCCCGCTCCGCATCTATGCCCTGGCCCAACCGCTGCCACACGGAAGACACTTGCAATCCAGGGTCCTCCTGCCCTCCGGCCGATGCCTGCCCCTCTGATGTTGTTGGCCCCGAGACATCATCGCTCCCACCTTGAGCCTGCTGCTGCCATGCATGTGCCCTGCCCGTTGTTGCCTGCATGTCAGCCACCTGCTGGGGTCCAGTTGTTGGGGTGGCCACCCCTGCTGGACCTCCGACTCCTGTGGCAGGGATGTGTCCTCCACCAGCCTGGCCGCTGGGTCAGGGACAGCTCCACAGGGTGCCCGGGTGACACTTGGGCAGGAAGATGGCATGGAGGACGACTGCCGCATAGGGAGTTCAGTTGAGGAGGGGGTCGGCAGAAGCTCCAGCACACGGAGGAACCCAGCACTGGTGACCCCGCCCAGTAGGTTCACGTGGTCTACAAGACATCCGAAATGACGTGCGCTGTCCTCGCGAGAACACCGCACGTCATCCCGAATGTCACGAACGCGCAACGCCACCCCACCCAGGACAGGCTCAATCTGGTCCCGGATTGCCACGTCCTCAGGTAGAGGAAGGCCAGTTGTTGTGCGGCTATCCCCTCCCTGAAAACGGGTCTGGACGAAGGCATCCCTGCTGGTGCCGGATGATGCATTCACAGGATCGGCAACATGATTACACAAAGGCACCTCCGCGGCGGCCTGTGCTGCCTCCTGTCCCAGGTCTGCACCACTGGCACCAGTGGAATCCCCCCTCCAGGCCCCGTGTGTGTGACTTCCACGGCCTCCCCCTCAACCAAACCCCCCACCAACTCCGTGCCTCCGTGCCATCTTCCTACATAGGGCCCTGTGGGGTCTCAGCTGCCCCTTCTGCTGCCGAGGAGTCCACCTCCGACCTCTGCCTCTTGTCCCTACCCCCGGCAGCTGCGGCCACAGAGGCGGCACCAGACTCCTCACTCCCCGACGAGATGGAAACCTGGGAGGGGAGCTGGGCCTTGCCTCTCCGGCTGGCAGTGGGATCCCTGCCTGTGTGCTCCACAGCACCGTCTCCGCCCTCTTCATCAGTTGACGCTGCAGACAGGGAGAGACAGAACATAGGCATCAGGGCACTGTACAATGGTCTGATACACACATGACATTTGCAGATGAGTGGCAGTCTCAACCTTCACACATGGCCTCACACTCCCCAACACACATATCATCTCTATCAACACTCACACGCAAGTGAACTGGAATGTTGCAGCAGCCAGCACCATTCATACACATACAACACCATGACCATCCGGAGGTTAGCCTGACATCACATGCAACACGGGGATTGGCAAACATATGCACACACGCCACCAGACGTACATGCATCAGTACATCTACACCACCTGTTGCAGTGCAATCCCGGCATCCATTTCAGATCTTCCAATCAGCCTCCTACATGTCAGTGTCACATGCATCCATGGTGTATCACAGTGGCACACATGTCAAATACCCTCACACACACACATGTACACCATGCACGTACATGAAGGTGGAACCCGCATCCATGTGTCACACCCCAACCATGCCATGGTACATACACAGATATGTAAACATGTGTGCACCCCAACATGCATTTGGCCCTAATGCTTTCGTACACATACACCGTTGATGTGCCTCACACATGAATGGAGTCTCATGCGGAAGGCTCATGTCCCTGTACATGCACATACATACACGGTCCTTCAAAGACATATGTGCAAACTGCACAGACCTGCCACACCTCAACATGCACAGCATCCAATCAGTACGCAAGCACACTTACCGCTCGACTCCGGACGGGTCTGCCTTCCAAGGACCTGGAGGTGGAGCGCTGGGCCTATACGTTCCAGGACCCTCATCTGCATGTTGGTAAGGCAGACCCGGCACCCCTTTCCATGCTTTGTCTTCAGGAGATGCTGGGCCTTGCTGAGGGTCCTGGAGCTGAAGTCCTCCCAGCGCTTCCGGACGTGTTGCAAGTTGCGGGCTGCCATCTCCTCCACGTTGATGGCAGCCACGATGTCCGTCCAGATCCTCTTCCGTCCTTCATTGTCGGCGCATGAACTTCCAAAGAGGGCATCATAATGCCCAGGACTTGCTCCACCAGGATACCAACTTCTGCAGCAGTGAAGCTGGTAGCCCTCTGCCTCTCTGACTGGGGGTTGCCAGTGGTGCCAGATGGTATTGTGTCCGACATGGCAACCCCCGAGGCAGGTGTGGTTGGGCAACTGGGTCCTGGGGCTGGGCTGTGGAGCAAGATGGTACACCAGTCGGGAGTCTACTGTTCCAGCAGGGGTGGTCACAGCTACTGGACCCCTGCAGATGGCTGACGTGCAAGCACCAAATAGCAGGGCACGTGGCCAGCAGGCTGGCAGGCAGCAGCAGATGGCATGTTGGAGCATTCTCGGGGCTCTGGGGGGCAGTAATTTGGCCTTTATGGGCAGGAGCATGGTCTTCCGTGTGTTGTTGCGTGGCCAGCTTGATACGGAGTGATTTGGCACGTGAAAAAATTGCACGTCAACGTGAAATCTGAGGAAAGGCCCTTAAGGCATAAGCGCGTCTGTGATGTTACGTGCGCGGGCGTTTCCCACAACACGGGTACATTGTGAATAAGCACATGAGAATAATGCACGTCAGCGTGCTATTAGAGGAAAGGGCCTTAGCGCGTACACGCGTCTGTGACGTTGCACGTGTGGGCAGGCTTAAAAGATACGTGTAGGATGCCATTTCCTTGTACGTGCTTTTTGTGGAGAGCGAGCGGGTGATTCTTGTACTTCTTGTCGGTTCACACGCGATTACTTCACAACGTTTCCAGTTCATACTCCCTGTTTCCTCAGACTGCGTTCTTTTCTTCTTTTGGCGGGGTGTTGCATCTTTTTCACATTCTTTTTCAAGGCAGATGGTGAGTCGCGCACGTATTTTCCAACTGTGGTTGCCCCGTGTGTTGCGTACCCCTTCAGAGGTCATTGTAGGCTGCGTGTAACATGCGTACGCTTATTTTTGTGTTTCTGGGTGCCACAGCGTAGTGCGGGTTCTTTTTTCCACGCACGTGGCCTACCAGGGGTTACGTTCACGTGTAATTTTGTTTTTGGGGTGCCTGTGCGTTGCGTGACCTGTCATCTTCCCCCAGGGGTCACAGACAGCCTTGCTAGAGCACTAGGGTACGAATTCCATCTAGTACCCTACCCCTTTGCCCCAATTGCCCAGGACAATTGTTTACTGCAACTCCCATACGCACAACAACATCAGTGCCATGGTTGGGAGGCGACCAAGCAGTAAGGGAGGCAAAGGTGGCCGACCTCAAAGAGGTGGCCGTGGTGGGCGCGGTATGGGATGTGGCCAGGATTTGCAGGGTGCCCCTAGAGCCCAGTGTGTGGAGGACCAATCGGGGCCACCTATACCCCCCATGGTTGTGGGAAATGTAGCTGACACCATCCCAGCTCAGCCCTTGTTGGACTGGCCCATTTTGTCAACTGAACGGCACAGGATCACTCCCAGGCTGACTTCCAGGTCACCAAGTCTAAGCCACGTGTGGTGGTGAAAGTTGCTGTCACCAGGCCACGTGGATCTGGGTCAGCAATCTCATCTGCTGCCCCAAGTAGCCAGGGTGAGGAGGCTGCAGGGGCAGCTGCAGCTCAATCCACCCCAGCTCCGAGTCTCCCAGCCGGGATAGTGTCGGTCCAGGTCCATCACACCGACATTGGCCCTGCCAACATCACCCTGCAGCCAATGCCTGCACCAAGACCTTTGGTCATTGTGCATTCGCAAACTTCAAGTACCCAGTCCACCTGCACTTCTGCCCCTACTAACCAGAGCGGCGTAAGCCACTCAGGATCCGCACCACCTTCCAAGAAGAAGAAAAAGGGTGATCTTGCACTACAGGCTGAGAACCCAGACACGGCTACACACTCCGGCACGTCAAGGAAACCTAGCTTCAATGACGCCGAACTTGATGCACTTGTGGCCTATGTGTTGGCACATAGCCGCAAAATGGTGGTGACTGCAGGCTGCAAGACTACGCCTGCTCAACGTAGGGCCCACTGGCAGACCATCGCAGACCACATTAGTGCCCTTGGATTTGTGAGGCGCACAGCTGATGATTGCTACAAGCGGTGGAATGACCTGAAACGCAGAGCAAAGAACAAGCTGGCTTCCAATCATGCCTCTACTCTGGTGACTGGCGGTGGGTCTCCACCAGAGGACGACCAACTCACTGAATATGAGTCTGTTGCTGGAACCTTCGTCACAGAGGAACAGATCCAAGGCGTGCAACACCTACCAGATTATGAAGCATTGTCCGGTGAGTGCCCATGCATGTGTGTGTTATCCATGTGTATGTTGCTTGGGTGATGTGTTCTGATTGAGTGCCAGGTGAGGGTGTGTACTCCTGAGTGGTATGGGTCACCTATGTGCTTCCTCCAAACCATTCACCGGCCTTGGATTTGGGTATGACAGTATCCCTTCTGACCACAGTAGCCAATTAGCACCACATTACTGCAGTTGCCCTTGAACTGTCATCTTGCAACAACATTGTTCAAAATGTTCAGTGTTCGTTCTGCCTGGTTGTTTCAATACTCCCATTTTTGCAATGCATTTTTCTGCCCTAATGCCACATATGTGACATGCTTCTGTCATAGAGTACACCCCACAATGGCCCACATTTATTACCTTGTTATGGGAATGATTTGACCATTCAGGCTGATTGAGTAAGGGCCTGCTCACATACATTTTTGGGGCCTGTTTGAATGTGGAACATGACTGTTGTTTCCTGTCATGTTGAAGTGACCAACCATTGATGTAGCCATCTGCCTGCCATCACTGTATAAATGTTAACTGGATGTGTTGGAGTGTGTGGCACATGCGTATTTTGTCACACTATTTTGAATTTTTCATCTCATCATGTCCATCTCACATGGATGGGTGACAGTACTCATTCACTAACATATGGCTGTACTTGTCAAAAGTACCATGGCTATGCTACCTGCCATCTGTGTGCTGGCATGTGTCATGTGTGTGCATTGGACATGCCACTCACAGGCTATTGTGTGATGCCAGTGCTATCCAGCATGCAGCAAATGTGTTGCTTTTCCATCTTGGAGTCCTCAGTGTCTGCTTTTTGCCTCCCCTTCCAACTCATTGACAGTGCATGCATGGCAGGGTTATAGTCATTTGGGACATGTGTTATTCATGTACTGGATCTCTGGCTTGTCAGGCCTATGTGTGTGCTATAGTGCTCATGCCTGTTTCCATTTGTTGTCTTTCATGTTTATGCGGGTGATGACACACTTGATGTTGTTGAGGTAGAGGTGATGGTGCAGACCCAGGAGGATTCTCAGCCACAACTGGGCACCAGTGGAGGACGTGGGGTGGTGGTGGGTGAAAATTCAATCCTCCTGCAGACCATACTGTCCATGGGTGTCTCTGGGTACACCTCCGCAGACCTCTATGATTCAGGTGCTGAATCGGACAGTGAGACATATGTGCCGTCGCAGTTGAGTGTTTCTGGGAGGGATGCTGTTCTGTCCAACCCACCTGCACCGGGGGTAGGCCCCTCTATGGGGATGTCAGTGTTGGTAACTCTGCCTTTGGCGGTTATGGATGCAGGGTCACAGTCCACAACATCTGATCCTGTTCCTGGACCAGCAGATCAGAGGGGGAATGCAGTCCTGCAGCCTCAGGCAGTTCCAGCACAGCAAGGTGCAGATCGCCTTGCCCCAAACAGGTGTGGTGCCCGCTGACGCGGTGGCCGTGCGCCACCAGGCAATACTGTATGGGAAAACTCCAAGTACGGTATAGCCGCACAACAGGGAGCATCGTGTGAAATGATGGCTCAGGCAATGGATAGGGTGGCCACTTCCATCCTGCCCCCTGAAAGGCAGATGGAGCTCCAACAGCAGGCAACAGACTCCATTTGCCAATCACACAGGGAGGACATGTTGGCGTCCAACAGGGACCGATGGGCGGCACTGGAGACTCTGCGCGAAGCCTTATCTGTAGAGTCACAGGGCCACAGGGAAGCCCTGAGGTTAGAACACCATTTCCTCAGGGAGACTAAGGGTGAACTTGAGGCTTCCCGAAATTTTAGGTCAGAACAGCAGCTGGAGCAGCTCACAGGTTCACTCTCAGCAGAGCTCCAGGCAACCCGTGTGGAGATCCGGGCATCATGCCAGGCCATGCAGGTAGAAATGCGGGCTACCCGTGAGGTGCTGCATGGGGATCTCCGCACCATCATCCTCCAGAACAAAACCTTCCACGCCCGCATGCTTGCTGCCATGGAGGACCATACCAGGGCTTTGCGTGGGCTGCCTCCCATAGCACGGCCACCTCCTGATGTAGCAGCAGAGGGTGAAGAGAGCGACAGCAGTTCTCCCACATTAGCGTAGCCGTGCAGGCCATGAGCCCATGTAGGTATTTTTTTTTCTCAACATCCACGCAGGTGGGTGTTGGGGTGCACCCTGTCCTCGAACCTCCTGGGTGGCCTCCCCCCCGGTCCACACATGGCCATTTTTTATTTTTTATTTTTTATTTTTTTACAGTGTGTTGCCTTTTGTGGCTCCCGTGGGCATCCACTGTGTATTCCAGCTTGGCACATGCAGGCTTGTCATGTCTTTGGGTTAGATGCTTGGGTCCCTGACACACACACCCCTCCTGCTTCCCCTTTCCATGGGCTTGCAAAGGGTGTGACCAAGTGACAGTAACTTACACAGTGACATTGGGCTCCCATGAGCTGTGTGGGCAGTCTGTAGTGAAAACTGTGTGTACATCCTTAGTGGGGATTGTTGTTGGATTGAACACTGCATGGTGTATTGATATGTGCTTGTGCATCCATGTCTTTCTCCTTATTCACATGTACCTTCTTCATGTCTTCACACGGCCGTCTCCTTTGCAGATGCAGTTCATGCTGTATGCAGTACACTGACACATTTGCCTGACAGTGACACTCTGCAGTTGGAAGGGGTCGATGTGCTGGCTTAGTCACGTTGTGAGACTTGCACTACTTTGATTTTGTACTGTCGTATTTTGACATTGTTTCATCCTGTGTTGCTGTTCTGTGTTGCTGGTAAGTATTTGTTCATGTGTGCTGTTTCTTATTGATTACTGGGAGCATATGGTCTGTGGCCTGTTTACATTTGGGACAGTGCACTTTGTGACACTTGTGTCATGTGTTGTGCATTTCCTTTTGTTGCTTTCACATTGCATGACATGCCATGGTGTGTTGGGTAGCTGAGATGGGGAGGGGTTGGGTGACATGGCACTATTTTCATGTATTTTTCAAGGGGGTAGTCATTCATGCAGCATGAATGTGTGTCTTTTTGTCACACAGCATTGGTTGTCTTTAAGTAGGTAGGGATGCGCAAAATGTAACACTTCCAGGTGACCAATCTCAGGCTGGTATGGTTGTGACAGTTGACTGTCCCTTATGTCATCATCATTGATTGTCAGCTGGTATGTGCCAGGGCTGTGTGCACTCCACAGGGGTAGGATTTTAGATGAAGTAATTAGCCACTAGCTGTGTACGGGCTGCCTCACCACGTGCCCTTTCACCTCCCATGCGCAGCGGCCGTGCATGTGGTTGGGGATGTGGGGGCAACACCATGTCCACCCGCAGGCCCCGGCGGGTTGCAACGTTGTGCAGGACACATGCTGCCACTATTATCCTGCACACTACCTGGGGCGCATATAGCAGCTGCCCACCAGAGCGGTCAAGGGAGCGAAAGCGTGACTTGAGTACTCCGAATGTGCGCTCCACTAGGCCTTGGATGCAATATGGGCTGTGTTGTATCTTACCTCAGGTGGTGTGGTGGGGTTCCGAATTGGCGTCATCATGTGGGTGCTCAGAGGGTAGGCACTGTCCCCTGGGGAGGTGATGATGGGTATCATTAGTGGGGTTGTGACATTACTCAGTATCTGACATGCATGCATGTGCAGAGGCATTTATACTCATCAAGCAGCCATGTATCGCCATGCCGCTCAGCTTGTAGGTCCCGGTTTAGGGGTGACATTCTGAAAATGAAACTATCATGCAGGTGTTCTGGGCATGTATATGTGCCTGCGGACTGAGGAGCGTGCAGTCATGATGGCCAACACCTGGTGAAGGCAACGTGACTGTGTGGCCTGTGACACCCCCCACTATGGCACTTGTCCGCTGAAATGAACCAGTGGCCAAGAAGTGCAGTACATTGAGCACCTTTTCCAAGGGGCTCAGTGCTTGGGAGCACAGGGTGGGTGATGTGAGGTCATCCTCCCACTCGCTCACCAGGTCGAGTATTATGTGTGGTGGAAACCTGTACCTCCCATTCACCTGGTCATTAGGCATCCCAAAAAGGCTGGTCCTGGGTGTAAAAATTTGTGGCGTGGCTATCCTCCTCCTCCTGCGGTGTCCCACGACCACTGCTGCGAGGAACGGTATATTCATCATAGCGTCTGAGCTTGTTTGTTGTTTGCGCACACTTTTATGCTGCGCGGGGCCACGTATGCCTGCTTCCTGCTGGCGTACGTGTTTCCGGATTAGCGCGTCTTTTATGGCGCACACGTTTCCCCTGTTCGATTCCATGAATACGTGTTGTAGGCGTGCATGTGGGCGTTGCGAGCATTTACCTCCTGTACTTCCCCGTAACGCACACATTTTCACGCGTTGTTCCCCATTCTGCGTGTTACGCCCCGTGTTCCGCCCACTTTTGTTGTGTGCGCTGCGCTATGTGCGCTTTTGCTGTGCGCATAGCGCACGCCGTTTGATGACGTGTGCGCCCGCGTGTGCCACCCACGATTTTAGCGCACATCCCAGGATTTACACACGCACTGACTTCCATGAATCGATGTGCGCGGTTTTGGCACGCTTGTGCTGCGATTTTCACGCTTGCTCTGCGATATTCACGCTTGCGCTGCCATTTTCCACGCACATTAATTCCATGAATCGGCCTGTATTTAGGTAGGTGGACACACCTCTTCAAAATCTGACTTGATGCTTTGACAAAATGCCTGCTGCTTCTGCACAAGTCTCCAGTTCCCTCAGGACAGCCCAAGCGAATATCTTGCTGTCAGCATCAAGTAAGGCGATCGAGCGGTAGTTGGAAGGATCCGCCCGATCGCCCTTCTTGTAGATTGGAATTACAATTGCCAATCACCAGGATCTTTTGGGAAATGTCACCCACTGGCAGCCATTTTCTAGGCGACTTTATCAGTGGACACCCATCATTACATGTACATATCACTTTCAAACATGCAAGCCCCTCCCCCTATGGAAGGTGAGTATTTGTTAGACATGGTACCTGTGCCAGTACAAACTTTATCTCATTCTCTTTTTAATGTAAGAATACATGCTTTATTTTTACAATTAATACAAAGTTATCCTTACAAGTATATACATACACAACAATAACAATATTTCATTATTTGAGGACCATTCTCCTTATCGCTTTGAACGCAACTACCCTTTATGTCTTTTTCCCTCGAGACCTCACCCCCAGCTATGGAACTCCCCAGGGATTCACTGCCTCAAGACTGATATGCATTTCCAAGAAGGATGTTGGTTCAAATATTTTTCCTCCTCTCTCCTGTCCTCCTACGAAGCAACCTTCTCTTCCCTGTTCATTTCCTTGGTTGATGCTAAAACTTCCTATTTCATCAATCCTTCCTCATCACTACTCCCATCCCCAAACACTCTCCTATAATAGAGAGAGAGAAAGAAAGACAGGAAGAAAGAAAGAGAGAAAGATGGGAAGGAAGGAAGGAAGGAAGGAAGGAAGGAAGGAAGGAAGGAAGGAAGGAAGGAAGGAAGGAAGGAAGGAAGGAAGGAAGGAAGGAAGGAAGGAAGGAAGGAAGGAAGGAAGGAAGGAAGGAAGGAAGGAAGGAAGGAAGGAAGGAAGGAAGGAAGGAAGGAAGGAAGGAAGGAAGGAAGGAAGGAAGGAAGGAAGGAAGGAAGGAAGGAAGAAAGACATAGCTGGGAGCAGGAAGAGGAGGAAGCCCATCAAGAGAAAGAAGAGTAACATCCGAGAGGTTGGAGAGATGGGTATCCCTAGGTTTGGGGAGAAATACACCCCCGCGGTTGTGGAGAAAGGCGCATATATATAGAATGTCTGTGATTTCTGATCAGTGTTGGCATTTATACTTATTTGTCAACTGTTGGGGCGTGACATGAGTATCATGTGGGTCCATACCCATTGCCCCTCACTACTACTTTACATGTGAGTTTAAACTTCAAACAAACGCTGTCCCCCAGTACAGGACGTCACCTGAAGCTGTTTTCAATGACTCTACTGGACATTTTGACCTGCATGTCCATGGAAGGCGTGTTCTCACACAGGCTCAGACTGGTCTGTAGAGCAAAGGGCAAGGCCCGAAGTGCCGCCCCAACATTCTAGTGTAGGCCCGTTTTTTTTGGTCAAAGGGGCCCAATTTTTTGCCCAAAGTGGGCCCGCTAGATGAGTTACTTCAAAGTGCAGCTTGTAGTGTTGACCAGCATTAAACAAATATTTGTCAGTGTTGACAGTGAACAAATATTCTTTAAACTTGATAATATGTAGCAAATTTGACCAAGCCACTTACCCCTTGTGTACCATACAAAATAGCAAAGAAACTGTCATTAGCCTCTGTGGGCTACTTTTTCATTGGTGCCCAAGCCAATGCCCCAATCTGACTCAGTTCTCACATCTACTAGGTCCATCACGCAACCACTCTAACTACATCTAGTACTATGCTTCGTCGGGTCTAGATATTGCTATCAGAAAAAACCTCTGCTCTAATCCGAAGTGGACTCCCCTAAGTCCTACACTCATGCTTATGTTAATTTTATTTATTGGACATTTGTAAGGTGCCTATACCCAATAACGTATCCCATTTCAGAAGCATGCACCCCATCTTCTACAATCATATCCCCACCCACGCATCCCAATTCTTTTCCCTCTCTGTTTCTGGTCATACATAACACAACAAAACATCTCAAGTAATAACACACGATCACGATGCACAACGCATTACATTACAAACCTAACATGGCCCCTTGCCTTGACATTCTCAAACACTGAATCAGAATAAACGGCAGCTACACAAAGTGGAAGATCTTGGCTCGCTGTGTCCCCCTATATTCCTCTCTCCGATGTACACGCAGTTCACTATTATTGCAAGAAGCTGACCACTGTTCTTCTCAGATCAGGCAAGCGAGTATCAAATCCAGAGGCCTTGTTTCGTGTTTCTTTGTCCGTGTGCCAACCCTGTTCAGCCTTCCCCTGTTTTATCTTCGGCAGAATGTTGATCTTCTTTCAATTGCTACTTTATTGACAACATTGATTTCATACAAGAAGATACTGCTGGTCAAAAACAATATGCCTCCACCCCTTCATTTCAACGGAGAGATATTCCCTTACGGGACACTCCCCCCCTGTTTCTATGCAAGATATGGTTTACTATTAGGATCCCTTAAGACATTTCATATGGATGGTGTTATTCCTTCTTGCTTTCCAAGAAACATTCTGAATCCCTCTCTCCTTTGTTGCAGATCGTAACCTTCCAAATCAGCTAAGCTTGGATCTGACATTGCCCTTATTGAGCAAAGCTTCATTATACCCAGCTGTTTGGAGTAATCATAGACTGATCATTAATCTTTCGTTTCCCAGGAAGATCCTGGAGAATGATAATGGGGGTGATGACTAGGTTGGAGGTAGCCATGGCGCCATTAGCGCCATGGCTACCCCTTACCGCATACCGGGTCCGGGTTCCCTGAATGGGGAATTACGAAGCTATTCCAACCTTGGAGAACCCGGTATTTCCCCATTCAGGGAACCCATCCCCATTACTATTCGAGCCCCCATAGGGCTCAATGGGAATGGGGACCATGCTAACAACGGGACCATTAATAACGGGCCTGTTGTTAGCATGCTGGCCCTTTAGCGGCTCCCACTAAGGGCGCCTGGTAAAACCAGCCGCCCTTTGCGGGACCCGCTAAAGGACTTCGTAATGCGGCGGTAAGGGGTTAACGGCACCGGCACCTTTACCAGTGCTGTTAACCCCTTACCGCCAACCTTGCAATGACCCCCAATGAGTTGTTATTTATATCGCCCTTCGCCAAGGCACTGTACATAGAACATATTTACATTCAACTATCACCCAACTGAAGTAGGTACTCATTTATCGAACACAAAGGGTGAGTTGGCCTCGCCGAGATACAGACCTTTGACCTGAAGATCACACACAGATGGCAGCAGCAAGCGCTCAGACCGCTGAGCTATCTACCGGCTTTAGAAAGCAGTTTCTTTACCACTCCACACTCAAATTGACACCAATCAATTTCTGTCTTCTTATCAATCCATCTTTGGCCCTACACTCTAGGGGTTGCTGGCAGCATCCTCATTTCAGCTGATGATGGTGGAGCCCATTTGCTTGTGCTACTCGCCCTCTCTGTGGCTTTTCACAAAGGGGACCATGAGGTGCTCCTTACTATTTATCCACTATCACACAATTGGGCAGGGTCGGACTGGGGCATAAAATTGTCTCGGGCACCAACAAAAAAGTGGGCCACAGTTGCAAATGGGAATTCAATCCTTTTGTGACGCTGTTTGAATAGTACCCAAGGGGGAGGTTTTTGATAAAAAGTGATGCAAATCGTTCATTGTGAAGAATATTTATTCAGCAACAATGGTCAAAACTATTAGCCGCATAGTAAAGTAACTCATCAAACTGGCCCGCATTGGCCAAAAAAGTGCTCTGCTTTGACCCAAAAAACTGGCCTACACAAACATTTTGCGTTTTTGTTTCGGCCATGGGCCTATTGCCCTTCAAGCCAGTCCGAGCCTGCTCTTGGAAGAACCATGTGTTGAAAAGGTCACAATCTCTGCTATCTGGAAGATGGCAAACTGTACAGATGGGCACTGCCGACTCTTCCTCCCTTCCTCTGTGACATGGTTTGCCTCAGGGGTTCATCCTGTCTCCAGTTATATGTGATTTTTATATAGGGCCACTGGAAAATCTGGTGACTAAGTGTTGTGTACCCACTAATAGGCACATGATACCCAATTTTTACCTGAGCATTTTTCTTGGTGGGAGGGGGGGGGTTTGCACAACTGAAGGCCTGTATAGAGATCGTCGAGTCCTGGATGTTGGGGCCCTAATTTGGAGATGAACACTGCAAAGTCAGCGATCCTTCTGTACTCCAGCGGGAAATTGGATATTCCAAAACCGATTATCCATTCTAAGCGATAATAAGATCTCCCCTCTGTAGTGTGTTCTGCTGGCTCTCACGACTTCTGGGAGGACAAACATCTTTCTAGGCTGTTGCACGTGACAAGGAAAACACAAAGCGCTCATTTCCCAAGTGCCCTTTCATGCAGGACTGAACCTTTAATTCCTCCACAGCTTTTTTGATCTGGCAGAGAGGTTCTGATACTATGATATGATATGATATGATATGATATGGCATTTATAACGCGCCTTTACACAAGTGTTTCAAGGCGCGAACTATCCCATATTGAGGAGGGCATGACTTACTTTTGGGGTTCACTGAGTTGTTGTATGAACTCTTAAGTGAGCCTGAGATCACTGCTGCCTCTTATGGATCCTGGCACTAAACATGTGACCATATCTCTCATATTTTAAAAAAAACACTCCTTTAATTCCCCTTTGAATCTAGAATGCAGTTTACATTAAATTGCCTAGCATTTAGTGCTTTCTGGCTCCGTAATCCCTCACACTTCTCAGACAAGACCCATTCTTAGGTGGTCAGTCAGGAACCAGAAGCCCTTTTGGAAATAGTGCAAGTGAGAACATCGTCTGCTGCCAGCCAAGCATTGGGCCTCATTACAAGGTTGGCGGTCCGGTAAGAACCATACCAGTAAGGCATTACCGGCATCGTTTACCGGACCGGCCCATCGCGACCTGCAATGCCGTTCCTACCGGCATCGACAGGGAGACGCTGTGGCTGTGCACCACCGTACCGGCATGCGCGTGGGCACGCGGCCGCCGTGCCAGTAACATCGGCATACCGCAAGGAAGCAATTGCGATTTTGGAGCTGGAGCACATGCATGCACTGCTACCCCTTGAGCAGGCAGTACACCAGGGATTACAGAGGAGACAAAGGAGGAGAAGGAGGGTGAAACAGGCCCAGCAAATCCCACCAGTGCAGGCAGTGGTTCCCCGCAGGCAGCCACCAATCCCATGCATAAGGGCCAGTCCACTCAATTTACCCCAGCACAGATCCACACCCTGTACCGCCTGGACAGGGACACCATCACCACCATAGTGGATCAAATACATGAAGACTTTGTCAGCCTGATCAACATCCGCACCGCCATCCCCCCTCTGCTGAAGGTGGTGTCTGTGCTCCACTTCCTGGCCACAGGCACCTACTAGCACACAGTGGGGCTGCTGCATGGCATCTTGCAACCATGTTTTTCGGTGTGCTAAACCAAGTGCTGGATGCACTCCTAAAGCACGCAAGGGCCTACATATCCCTACTACGGACAGCACAGGAGGTGACTGACACCAACATTGCATTTCATGCACAGGCAGGCATGCCCAATGTCATTGGTGCCCTTGACTGCACCCATGTGGAGTTGATAGTCCCGCATGCCGTGGAGGTGGTGTACCGCAATCGGAAGCTATACCACTCCATCAATGTGCAGATGGTGTGTGATGCCAGCAAGATAACACATTGCTGTTCAAAGTTATTAGTTTGTCAATTTGGGTAGAGGTCCCTGGGTAGTTTTTGGCTCGGGAGCTTAGGCTAGTTAGTTTAGCGGTAGAGGGGCATATTTCAGTGCACAGCATGTTAGTTGGGGCACGATGGTGGGACAGGGAGCTAGTAAGAAGGGTTTAGTGGATGCTAAGGCTCTGAGGGAGGCCCTGGAAATCATTAGCAGGGCATCTAAGGCCCAATTGGAAGGGGCGGTGGGGGAGGTCACGGGAGAGGGGGAGTTAGGAGGTGGTAGGCCGCAGCGTAGAGCAGCGGTAGATGGGGATCTCGCGACAGTGGTGGCTTGCACCCCTGCGGCGGGGAGAGGGGAGGTTTGGAAATCCAGGGGCAGGAAGATGAGGAGGGAAATAGATAGGAGGGCGTCCGGGGGAGAAATGAGTTCAGGTGGGGAGCCAGAGAGGGAGGGAGTCAATGATAGCCAAGGGGAGGTTGGGAGAGGTGCGTCAAGGGAACCACGGGGGGGGGCGGTGATGGGGCACAGAAGGGGGTGACAGGGCAGAGGGGAAAAGGGAGTAAAGACCTGCGGAAGAGTGCAAGTGGGAGAAGGAGATAGAGGTCCCCATCAATTGAGGAGGTTAGAGAGGGGCGTGGAACGCCCCCCCCGGGTAGGAGGAGTGAGGGCAGAGGGCGCTGCGCAGCCCCCGCTGTTGAAGTGGAGGGAGAGGGTTCAAGAATGGCCCCTCTTCGGTCAGCGCAAGGAGAGCCTAGAGGGTGCAGCACGGCCCCTAGCGAGGAGGATTACAGGGTGGAGGACTGCACGCCTCGCCCGAGAGAAGAGGACCAGGCAGGGGTTTCTGCGACCCCACCGAGAAGATGTCAAAGGAGTGGCGGGGCAGACGCCCCAGGCTCGCAGGAAGAAGATCAACTCAACTCGGGCATGAGCTCACATCCACAATGGTATTTAAGGGGTGCTGAAGTTGGTTTGGAGGATTATGGGGGCAGTGGGAGGAAGAAGGTGATAGGGCTGTAAGGGAGAGGAAGGAGGAGAGAAGAAGTTTGAGGTGGGATTGGGAAAGACAGGTGCAGGGCGGTCGGAGGGCAAGAGGTCGGGGAGCAATTGGTTGGGTGAGTGTGCTGACATGTTTTGTCCCCGCAGTAGGAGCCCTCTAAGAAAAGAGATGAGGAGCATCGGTGGGGAAGCCAGACCACAGACGGGCTGTGTGGAAAGAGGTGAGTGGGAAAGGGAATGGTCATCTGCATGGCAGAGAGGGAACACGAGAAGGGGGATGGGAAATGAAGGGTCTGGTCTGCAAGGGGTAAGGAAAGAAGTTGGTGTACAGGCCATTGGATCCTTGGGGGATGAGAAGGGCATTTGCTCAGTGGAGGTTCAAACGGACATGGTGGTGGAGCCGTTGGCGCCCGAGGTGCAAGTTGCAAAAGAAAAGGAGGTTGAAATGAAAGGCAAGGGGAAAAAACTGCCATACATGGGTATTACAAAACCTTTGGGGGCGCACTTGATGGCAGCGACCAGGGAGAAGATTCAGGGGGGGGGAATTTGTAGATGTTTTAAGCTGCTTCATAGGGAAGTGAGAGCAAAGGAGGGGTCTAAGGAAGAAGAGAGGGAACTGGGTTCGCGCCCAAGGGTCCCAGTGACTATTGAGAATTGGACGTCAGCATTTATCATTTATGTCAGTGTATATTGTGAGAAATTCCGGAGCGATGCGTGGCCCTGCTTAAATATATGGACGTAATTAGGAAGGCCAGACCATATACATTTATTTTTCTGTATTTTTCGATAAAAGTTAATTCCGTTTTTTTTTCCGGCTAACATCACTGGATAGCGAATTGTTATACAAGTGGGAGTAGTAATTTTGCCTTGACTTTTTCCATACTAGGTTGGAAGGAGGTTATCCAGGGTCGCCATTGGTTGTTTGTTCTTTGTGGAGCTTGGGAAGGGGATCCTTTCAACGACCAAAAGAAGGAACTGTTAGTCGTGGATTATGTTTGGGTGACCTTTTGTTTCTTTGGAACTCTACACAAACTGATTTGGAATTTTATTTTTATTTTCTGGAAGAAGTTGACTTTGGACATTTCTGGGGGGACAAAATCTACCCAGAACAAGTAGACGTCATCCTCGACACACTGGTTATGTGGTAATCGTTTGTTCATGTTGTTTATGCTTTGCTTTCATTGTTATGTTGTTTAGAGTGAGGACCAGTTTTGCACATGCTAGGAGCTTTCCGTTTAGATCCTCGACTAGGTAGGGAATTCCGTGGTAGAGTAGGCTTAGGTAGGTAATATGCAAGGGAGTTGCTAGGTCTGGAAAAGACCCGGGGCTAAGCTGATGTCGGAACTGTTGGGACTGGGGGCTAGCTAGTTTTTTGGCTGTAGCTCCTGAGATTCTATCCTGGGCTACAACCAAAAGATCAGGGGCTATAGCCCCCTTAGCCCCCACCTAGCAACGCCCCTGGTTATATGTGTACATTTTCTTTGAAATAAAATGTCAAGTATTGAGAAAACTACAAGCAGTGGTCCACCTCACATTACTGACCCCTCACATAAGGTAGAGCAGCCCTGCAAAGCGTGCCACTCTGTCTTATCAAAAAAAGCCCTTCTAGGAAGTACCAGTAATAGACAATTAAAAGTCTATCGCCTTTACTGAGAAGGGCCACATTGTGATAACCAGGGATGTCATCAGGGGTCGTAGCTGCCACCCCTGAGGTCTCCATTGCAACCCCTAAAAATCTTTTTTACAAAAAACATTTTTTTTTAATGGAAGCTCCTGGGCTGTGGCCAGCACCATGTGGCTCTTTGTTTCTGGAGTGGCAGGCTTTCTTGTTTAGGCCTCTTAAAAAAACAGGGGGATCCACAGTGTAACACTTTGAACAGTGACCCTAAATAAGAAATAATATGAATAACCAAAAACTTGTCTTTCTGGAATTCTATACAATAATTGCTACGCTCATTAAAGGTTTATTTCATGCACACTGCAGGGGGTGAGTAGTTGATTTAGTCTGTTCCTTAACACCTCAATTCAGCCTTTCCTCCTTCTGAGGTCGATAAATGAGTACCAACACAGGTTGGGTGATAATGTATGTATATTTGTTCTATATAAACCACTTAAGTGTAAGTGCTATAAAAAAGCACATCATTTGGCCTTGGACGTCTGCTTGTATTCACAGTAATCTGGAAATATGAACCTGTACATACTGATATTAACGATACATATGGCGATCCATTCTTGTATGAAATGTATATCACATTATAGTGATTTCGTAACCATATTTTTCGTAGTGTACTTCGGAACAATGCTATGTGATGCCACTCCTGTTTTGTCAAGGGGTGAAAGGTTGTGTTCCATTGCTTCCTGTGATGTCACTTTGGGATGGGGTCAAATGACATCACATCTTTGGGATCCATTTTATATGCAGTCCAGCATTGTTTTGCTTTTGTTGGGCCACACATGGAAATCTTACACTTAGTCCACTGGCCCTCTGCAAAATTAGTGATTGGACTCAGATAGGCAAAAAAATACACGTGACACAGTTGTTATAATGAATATATGAATGGCTCGTTATAGGCCCTTTATTCAAGTACAATATCTATATCTATATAGGTAAGACAGAAAAAAACAACATACAGTTAGACATACAAAACGTAGAAATGTAACATCACCATTAAAAGGGTAGCGGAAGACACCTTCATCTCAGCCACAACAACACTGCTTAATCCCAGAGCTGGTCGGCAAAGAGATCAATTGTCTTAATGGAAATCTGAAACAGAGCATCCTCCCACTCAGTGAGACTGCATCACCCGGGGTCTGGCTTCTAACTAACTGTTCCACATATCTTCTCTTGTTTTATGGGCTACTTTCGATCATCGCCCATCATAGTTGACCACTGCTCTCGGCTGAAGAGCAGACGACAAGCATGAAGAGCCAAGAGTGAAATATTCCAGTCAGAAGCGGTAAAAACTCAGCTTCCCTCCTACCTTTCGTTCACAGTGTCCCTTATCATGCACCTGCAGCGTGCTCCGACTCCCTTTCTGACTTGTCCTTTGCCGGACAATACCATAGCTATTCTCCCAATTAGCTCAACTGACATAAATCTATGATCCTTGCCTCAACTGCAGAAATACATGTTTATTTGCTGAGCCCATGAAAACATAGGCTTTCATTGCTTTTTCATTGAGGTAATGGAAGTGAGTGTGCAAAATGGCTGCGCATCGGCGCCATGTTGTTTAGCTCATTTTTCGCACACGCACTACACTCCACCCCTTGGACAATCAATCTCCATAACCTAGTGGGTGGAAAGGTCGTTCCCAGAATCGGCGAAACAAACACCACAAATTCAGAATACAGGAAATACAATAACAACAACAAATTACGACAGCAAAAATACCAAACACCCAAAGCAAAGCAGAGCGTAACACTTCAGGAACCCAAGAAAACATTTGACCCCACAAGTCCACGTTGTTAGCCTGTGTCACTAGGGCAATTAACTTCCTCAATTCCTCAATATGATCTTCCATAGAACGCAAATGATAAGTTAAATCAAAACAACACATTCCTTCAACAACATTACAGCCCAAATTATGCTTAAAAAACAAATAATCTATAGCCGCTCTATTCTGCAAAATAGCTTTTCTAATACCCCTATTATCTAATGACAATTCAGCTAAGGCTTGCCAAGTCTCATTAATACCTTTGACCACCAAACAAGCCAACTTAACCATAGTTCTATACCCACCCACCGCCAAGCCCCAAATCCCTACTAGTGGAATAGCCAAAGCTAATGTTTCTGTATCAGACAATAAATGTACATTAAAATCACAATCTGAGGACAGAGCGGTATAATCGGGCAGAACATTCGAGCCACTGAATAGCAGGCTGCAAAGGAAACATCATTAGACCGAGATGTGTCAAGGCACAGGGGCCACCTGAAATGTTAGCAGGAATATATGAATAAGTATAGTTCCCAAAGGAAAATAACCAACCCATAGGCAGCTTAACATGATTCAAGTGGCTAGCAGTAATGACCGTATGATTACATTTCATGTTATTAGATACATCAGAACATACAGACATTGATCGTGTACACAAGCGTTGCTCAAATCCGTCCTTTTCTCATCTCTGTTGAGGTTTAATTGTCAGCATTTGCCAATTACGTTCGAATCACAAGTCATGTAATAATAAATATCAGCTGGAGCGATATTGTGTGTAATTATACTTGTCATATTTCTCCATTTGCGGTTTGTATCTGCACAAAATTTACAGTACTCATAAACCGTAAAGGAATTTCGTACATCTGATGTTTCCACCAAAGAATCCTCATGTAAAACTCCAAATAATTGTTGCAGTACTGGGGCAGGAGTGGATACTGCCACGAGACAGGTAGAAAACAAAGTGGCAGAGGCATGCACATCTGCCATGCAAACATTTGAAACATTCAATACCTGTCGGGCCAAGTAAATCCAGATATTCTCATTTTGGCTAGAAATGGAGGAATAACCATTCTGCCCTGAGGATATAGAAATTGCAGAGATGGGCAAGGCATCCAATGTATTCCCTCTCCCATTTCTCAAAGGGTTGCATCTTGCAGAGCAAACATAGTGATAGATTCATCAGTCTTCATCCAAATTCCTGATTCCATCTGTAGGATCGACACATTTTCTGTTGTTTCCTCCAGCATGTCCCCGGATCCTCCCGAAGACGCTCCATCGTGCCTCACACAGGCTCTCAACACACACAGGATCTAGAAACAGAATAAAAAAACAAGATATCAGTGGAGTACATCACTCGTGCAAATAACATTTGTCAGCGGGAGCATGAGTCCACTTCCTTTTTCCCAGTTCCATCACAAGAATCACCTCATCTTTCTCTGCCACAATTACATCTGCTGGAACAGGCGGACCATTGGGCTTTTCAATCCACACCTTGGCACCCGGGACCATTGCATCAGATGAGCCAAAGCCCTTATTAGCACGAATAGTTAATATCGTGGGTGGCACTCCGTTCTCCACCATTGACAGTTTGACAGGCACCAATATTAATTGGACCACTCGATCTCCATTATGAATTGGCAACATATTATCTCCACTATTCAGCAAAATGACCTTATTTCACCCTGATAGTCAGCATCAGCAATCCCTCCCAATACTTGAATACCTTTTAAGGCTAATCCAGATCTGGGGGCTATCAATCCCATGTGTCCTGAAGGAATCTGCACCCCTACTCCCCTGCCGATCACAACTATGCCTCTTGATTCAAGGCACATTTCCTCTCTTGCATGTAAATCCACCCCTGCAGACTCAGGCGAGGCACGATAAGGAGCTAACGCTCCAGGAGATGTTTCCCAATATGTCAATGTTTCTGTAGCTTTAGTAGGTCTGGATCGGAAGGCTGGAGTTAACATGCGCTGCACTGGAGTTTCACCACTCACAATGGGGCGATTGTTAAGCACTTGCACTGCGTCTGACAACCAATCTCACCACCCTTTCATTCAAAAGTACTCTCACCAGTATTGCACAATTATGTTTTAATAATCCATTCATTCTCTCAATTAATCCTGAAGCCTCAGGGTGGTATAGGACATGAAAAATCAATTTGATTCCCTTTTCCTCACAGTAATCCAGAACCAACTCCCTCTTGAAATGGGACCTATCATCACTGTGGATTTTCAAGGGGACACCATAGTACACCGCCATTTGGTCCAGCAATTTGATTGTGTTCGGTTGTGTGGCTCTTTTACAAGGTAACAGCATTAAGTAACCAGAATACGTGTCCACAATGGTACACGCGTATTGACATCCTCTACTAATAGGCATAGGACCAAGATAAACGATCTGCCAAATTTGTCCAGGTAATTTACCTCTCTGTAATGTACCATGAATTATATGGGGAATAGACCTCTGCTTCTGGTGTTGACACATGGGGAATTGTAAAAAGACAGTTTTCATGATCTCTAATGGAATGCTAATTCCCCTGTCCTGTGCCCACCTGATAGTAGCCTTCTCTCCGAGATGTCCACTTTTCTGCGGTGCCCATTTAGCAATCCCCTCCATATCATCTTCCTCAGTCCTCGCTTCCATGATTGAAATCTTTGAATGTTCATCTGCAACAGAATTGAACCATTGCATCAGATTTTTCGATTTGGGATTATATGCTACAGCTTTCCAGTGTGGTTCTACTTAAAATATTTAGCAGAGTCATCAGTGAATTATGCATGTTCTACCTTTTCACTCGATAACTCTCTGTACGGGATTCCCCATTTAATGTAAGATTCCTCCATTGTTCTCTCCTCATTGGGTTCTAGACCTACTAATGGAACCTAAGGCCCTTGCTCATGTAACTTTGCAATTCCCCTCCTCCCAGTCTTGGCACGATCTTGAATGTACCATTTCCATTTGATAATGCTAGCCTCTTGTGCATGCCCAATCCAATGTGTTTTAGGGGAACTCAGTACCTATTGCATGATTGGGATTTCCGGTCGGATCAAGATATCATGACCCACCGTCATTTGTTCGGTATCCACCAGTGCCAAATAACAAGCTAACAATTGTTTCTCAAACAGGGTGTACCTGTCCCCCGCATCTGGTAATTTCCTACTCCAAAGGCCTAAAGGCACCCTCTTTCTGTCTTGCTTCTGCCACAGACTCCAGTTGGCGTAGGAATCTTTTACTGATACATTTAATTCCACTTCACCATCCCTCAATGGACATAAATCAAGTACTGTTTACACAGTATCTTTGGCCAACTGAAATGCCTTGTTTTGCTCCCCACCCCACTCAAAATTGAATTTCTTGCGCGTTACCTTATAGAGGGGTCCCAAAATCTGCCCCAGATGTGGTATATGTTGCCTCCATAATCCAAGCAGCCCAATGAACTGCTGGGCTTGTTTTTTGGTATTTGGAGTTAGAAACTCAAGAATCTTCTGTTTGGCTTTTGGCACCATTTCACAATGTCCATTAAGGCATTGAATGCCCAAAAAGATTACGGTCTCTGCTGGACCTTGTATTTTAGCTTCAGTAATTTACCATCCTTCCTTACGTAATCCGTCCATGATAAGATCTAGGTGCACTCATACACTATTTTCATCTTTGCCTTGGATCAGTAAATCATCAATGGAAAGCACGATTTGTACATCGGGTTTACATGGAATTTTATCCAGGTGTTCTGCCACCAGCCGGTGACAGATTGTTGGATTGTGCATATATCCCATAGGTAAGCGTTGGAACGTATACTGTCTCCCATTCCAAGAAAATGCTAACTGCTCTGCTCTTGGCATTAATCCACAATAAGTACAGTGAAGAAGGCATTATCCGGATCTAACACTGCATATCATGTTCCCTCATATTTCTGTACGTTTTCGATCAAAGTTACTGCATCAGGCACTACCGGTATCAATGGAGGGGCAATTTGCGATAATCCACCGTCATCCTGTAGCTTCTGACTAGTTTTTTAACTAGTGTTATGTCCTGTGACATGCAATAGTCACAGGACATAACACGCCTGCTTGTACATACCCTTTAATGGTGTCAGAAATCTCTTTTTGTCCTCCAGCGATTCTGTACTGTTTCATAAAAATTAGTTTGGTGGCTATCAGAACCTGCACTGGGGGCATTTTTAATTGCCCTACGGTCACAGGGGTACATACAAAAGCACTTACTCCAAATTGGAAGAGTTTTCCTTCTAACCCAAGCGTTAGCCCTTCCAAAATATCAAATCCAATGATATATTCGGGAATCGGGACAATTAATAGTTGATAGGCATCTATCTTTAAACTTCCAATTTGTTTGGGAACATTTTGGAAATGTCAGGCATTGTCTGCCCATTTGATAGAATTGACCAAGGAACTCCACTGGTCAAGTCTCTTTGTAAAAAAAATCCCTTTGGCACCTATTGTATTGTATTGTATTGTATTGTACAGAGACTTGATAAAGCACAAACGAGACAAATCGAGGCATCAAGGCGCTTGAAAGAAGACAGGAGGTGAGACTAAAAGAGAAAGGGTTTTAAACGTTTGCGAAAAGGGAGAAATTGAGGGATGCTGCAAATCTCAACTGGAAGAGCATTCCACAAAGTAGGACCGAGGACAGAGAAGGATCTTCCTCCGAGACGAGTCTGTAGGAATCCAGGCATACAGAGCAAAGAGAGATTAGACGAGCAGAGAGCTCTACGGGGTCTGTAAGATACCAATTTGGATTGCAGAAACACTGCCCCGGCATTGTGAAGAGCTTGGTGAACAAGACAGAGAGCTTTAAATGTAATACGTCTTTTCACAGGAAGCCAGTGATGTTGGAGAAGGAGCTCCTGGGAAGGAGCAAGTCTGGAAGCATTAAGAGCAAGGCGGGCGGCCGAGTTTTGAAGGATCTGCAACCGTTGAAGTAAATATTCGGGTTCACCAAGGTAGATCCCGTCACAATAGTCAATAAACCCCATAATAGAGGCTGTGACAATTTTGGATCGAGAGTCACTTGGGAGAAAGGGACGAACCTTTTTCAATAATTTAAGTTTGGCAAAGCCTGTTTGACAAACAGCCGATGCTTGGGCTGATCTGGACCCAGAGGACATGATTTTTATGAAAATACTTTTAACAGTGGAGACAAGTTCAGGACAGGGGCCAAGAGAAGAGGGCAGTAGTCAGAGGCCCAGGAAGAACTAGAAGAGTCAGAGTCGACCAGTAAAATCCCGGTTTTGTCACTGTTAAGCTTCAACCGATTGTTTGACCTCCATTCAGCGACTGCAGAGAGACAGTCCTTTAACTTATGTGGAGGATCAGTGGAGGGGGAATTGAGACGAAAAAGAATCTGTGTGTCATCGGCATAAGATAAGAAGTGAATGCCGTGACTGGAGATTAATTTTGCAAGAGCCAACATATACATGTTAAAAAGCAAGGGAGAAAGAGCTGGACCCTGCGGGACCCCACAGTCCAAAGTAGTGGGACAGGAGGTGAAAGGAGAAAGAGAAACTGTCTGAGCTTGGTTGGAGAGAAAAGATGAGAACCACTTCAGGGGGGTGCTAGAGATTCCAGCTTCATGGAGACAATGGAGGAGTCTGTGATGGTCAACAGTATTGAAAGCCGCGGAGAGAGCCCGAAGAATAAGAACACCAGTCTCTCTGCGGTCCTGAAGTAGAGCAATATCATCAAGAAGAGAAACCAGAACAGACTCAGTGCCCATGCCAGGGCAAAAGCCTGCTTGGAAAGGGTGAAGAAGATTGTTGGTCTCCAAAATAACTGCAGAGTTGCAGTGTGGCAATAGCTTCAAGCAGTTTCATAAGAACAGGAAGAAGAGAAGGGGGTCGATAATCTGCCACAGCAGCAGGATCTAGATGTGACTTCTAAAATAGGGGCAGGTTACGGCGTGTTTAAGTTAGTCAGGAATATAGCCAGTGGAGAAATAGCATTGGAGCACCGAGGTGAGAAGGGGGACAAGTTTATGAGAAAGAGTTTGCAAAATACAAAGTGGAATGGGTCAGTGGCAGAGGCAGATTTCAGCTTAAGAAGGGCATTGGAAACCATGCTATCCGTCACTGGTGCAAAAGAGACATCAGGGAGGATATCCGGAATATGTCTTTCAGTACATATCGACTTGCATATTTTAAAGATCTTTTCTTTAAAGAAGAGTGCAATTCAATCACAGTGTTTTTGCGTAAGTAAAATAGCAGGGGGGTGGGTCGGGGTGGTCAGTTCCTTGGTCACCTGAAACAATTCTTTAGAGGAAAAGGTAGCCCTCACGATACGATCAGCAAAATACTGGGCTTTACCATTTTTTATAGCACCTTGTTTGGTATTACGTGCGTGAACATAGACCACTTTAGCAGAGGGGTCAAGAGAACTACGTCATCTGCGTTCAGCTTGTCTATATCTTTGCTTCAAAGTTCGCATTTCAGAAGAATACCAGGGGGCGGATTTTTTTGCACGGGGGCGATGGAGAGTTTGAGAGTTTGAGAGGGGCCAGAGAATCTGCGGTGGATTGTAAGGCCTGGATAAGGGAGTCACAAGGGTTAATGTTGGCAAGAGTGCCATGGTGAGTGAGACTCTCGGTAGACATAGCAATATTTTCAAGAGAAACGTCAAGCCAACAGCGTTGGTACATAATTACAGGAGGTGTTCTAATTTTAGGCTGCGTGAAAGGAATAGAATAAGGCACCAAAAAATTATGAGACCAGAGCACAGGCTGGGGAGAGGGGGAGGAGGAGAGATCAGGAACATCCGAAAAGATGAGGTCAAGCTGATTGCCATCCTAGCTCTGGAATCGCATCTTATGTCCCTTGATAGTGAAAAAATAGATTATAATGTAAAAAAGAAACATGATCCTCATTAGCTACCCTCTGCATTGGTCTCTATAAGTCTCACTATTGTATATCTATGTTGCTGGATCATAGTCAGTGTGCAAGCCACAGCCTGCATACCCTTTACCAAACCCCTAATAGTGGTAAGCCAGCCTTTGATTGGAGTGGACTAGGCGAGTCGTAGTAAATTTTGTTAATGACTTTTGGGACGCTTGCTTCTAATTAGTGCTGCCTGGTTTGTGTTTTGTAGCTCCCAGGGCTGTCGAGAGCTTGACATTAAGTTATCAAAAGAAATTCCAAAACACTGTGGTGACTGGCACTCCAATGTGGATTTTATTCAATTTGTGCTTTGTTTTATGTCCTCCAAACCCCGCCAACATTTGACACTCTGCTTTAAGGCATTACCTCATAAGTCAACCGAGAAGAACAGGGGTCACACAAATATTGTTTATCTTTACATTTATGGATAATCACATTTTGCTTTATTGATTCAGTCTAGCCCACTCTCCTGGCTTTTGTTACTACCAAGGGCATCTTCTGGAGTCGGCTTGGCAGTCCCTGAATTATTGTTCAGGAATTTACCTGTGATAACATAAATAGACATTACAGGTATTTAAGCCAACATCTCTGCCAGTTTTTCCAGTGCAGGCTAACCAAGCACATACTTTTCTGCGACACATCTCTCTAGAGCATAGTCCATATATAGGGAACTAGCACCCATCATACTAATACAAAGCATTTTACCCATGCCTGACTATCTCACTTAGACCATATATAGTGGATTAGCCCGCATCCACACTAAAACAAAGCATTTTACCGATGCCAGACTAACTCAGTCCATATATAGTGGACTAGCATGCATCTACACTACAACAAATCATTTTAAACGTGCCTCCTCCCCCTCACCTGCATCTGCAAGCTCCTTTTCACTATCCCTCCCTCTGACCTCCGTCTTGCTCTCCTTCCCAGCAGATGAAGTTCTAGTTGCCTAAGCAGGGGAACACAATGCACCAGTGACCAGAATTGCTGATTTGAAACTACTATGGGGATAATTTGGTGCTGTACAAAAGCATAGTAAATAGGACGAACAACTAAACTCAGACACTTTGAATAGGTTGAGGACTAGAATGAGAGACGAGGATGACTAGGAGGAGAGCCTGTGACTGGGATAGGGGATTAGGGTGAGACATCACATAGGGTCTATATATAGGGATCTAGCATGCATCCACACTAACACAAAGCATTGTGTTCAGCTTGACTCCTTCTCTGCATCTGCAACCCTTTTCCCGGCTTCCCAACCTCTTCACTCTGGCTCTTGCTCTCTTACCCAACAAACTATGGTCCACTTTCTCCAGTTGGGGGTACAATAAATCACTGACAATGATCAGTGCTTTGAAACTACTACAGTGATGATTAGGAAGCAGTTCAAAAGCACAGTAGCAAAACATAACTAGGATGATGGATTAGGACAAGACATTAGGAACAAGAGTCTAGGACAAGGAAGGAGGGACTATACAATCGGACAAGGACAATAGCCTAGGACGAGAGATTAGGCATAGGGCAAGAGACTAGGGCTAAAATGAAAGACTAAAATGAGAGACTAGAACTGAGATGAGAGATTGTGCCTAGAATGAGGGACAAGGATGAGGGACTAGGATGAGGATGAATGACTGGGGTGATGGCCCAGGACAAGGGACTAGGCTGGTGGAATAGGATGACAAGGGACCAGGAATATGATAAGGGACTAGGTTGAGAGACTAGGGTGAGGACTAGGGCTGGACAAGGGATTATTATGAAAGACTAGGACAGGATATAACATGAGGGACTTGGACTTGAGACAATGGATGAAGGACAAGGGAGGATGGAATAGAACAAAAGACTAGGACTAGAGGTTCTGACAAAGAACTAGGATAAGATACAGAAACCAGTATGAGAGACCTATTTTATCATCACGAGTGGTGTCTCCAGATTGCCAACTTCCTGCATCTTCTCATTCCCAGACCCATGTGGCACTGTGGCACATAGGGCAGCATTTGTCTATGAGAGAGAGAGAGAAAGAGAGAGAGAGAGAGAGAGAGAGAGAGAGAGAGAGAGTGGCAGAGAGAGATAGGGTCTGACAGTGGCAATGTGATATGGTAAAATGGGGCCTGTCTACAAGAGGCGAGGCTAGTGGTGGGATGATAACAGGTTATTATGTATTTTCTAAGTGTCTCTATGACTTCTAATGCTTTGTGATGAATGTCATGCCCTTTTCATGCCTTATCATACCATGTTATGATAAGCTAAATGTTGTTTCAAGTTTGTCTGCTCACAGTATTCTCTGCCTGCTCCCTGCGCTAACACAATCAAATTCTTCTTTTCAACACACAATATGCAACAAAGCCACACACAAACATGACAATCGAAAATTCCTCCCAACAGACATCAAACAGTACACCTCTACAATCACCTTACAAACTGCACACTGGGCCAATG
Organism: Ambystoma mexicanum; assembly: GCF_040938575.1. Taxonomy (NCBI): domain Eukaryota; kingdom Metazoa; phylum Chordata; class Amphibia; order Caudata; family Ambystomatidae; genus Ambystoma; species Ambystoma mexicanum. Next base: position 843,434,468 of record NC_090941.1, on the reverse strand, counting down.
TATCCCACGCGGACAAAGCCCCACAAATGCCTCTATGCTCTCCACGCGGGTCACATAGACACTGACCTCCATGTAGAGCTTAGGGTACTTCCAATCTACATGCATCAATACAACAGTGTAGCGATGCTGCAATTTCCCATTTCTCCTCACCAACCTCACACACCCTCCTCTCTTCCAGATCAGCCAAAGCACCTGGAGAACAGTGGAGTGTGGTATAAATCCACATAACACAGCATAACATAACATTACATATTACATGTTACATATTACATATAACAGAACAGAAGGGAACAGGTGTATGAGACTATGACAAGCCACTAGGATATGGGTCTAGAAGGAGGGATTGGGATGAGGGAATCGTACTAGGATGAGCGACTAGGATGAGATGCTAGGATGAGAGACTAGAATGAGGGATTAGGATGCATGGAAAGAGATAAGGAGTAGGACAAGGGTGTGAAACTAGCAAGAGAACTAAAATGAGAGGCAATGATTAGGACATGGATGAGTGCCAAGGACTAGGATGAGAGACCAGAAGAATGAGCTATTAAACTGGTGAGGGGCTATGACAACGGACTGGGATGATAAACAAGGACTTCGATGAGACACTAAGGTGATGGACAAAGATGAGTGGCAAGGACTGGGAGAAGGGACTAGTACAATTGATTAGGATCAGGGACAAGGAAAATGGGATGCGGTATTAGCACGAGGGACTAAGGACAAGAGACTAGGTCGAGGAACTAGGACTAGGATAAAAGACTCGGGTGAGAGACTAGAACTAGGATTAGAGACTATGCCTGGATTAGGTTAGGAGACAAGGGATGGGATGCGGTATTAGCATGAGGGACTACAGCAAGGATGAGATACTAGGGTGAAAGACTAGGGAGAGATGAGAGATGAGGGCTAAGGTTGAGATTCTAGAATGAGAGAATAGGATGAGAGACTAAAATGAGTTACCAGGACATAGACACAGGATGAGGTTGATGTATTAGGACAACAAATAGAGATGACAGTTTAGCACAAGGGACAACACACTGGGACAAATGTCTAGGACATCTAACATTCTGCACCCTGTTATTTGCGTACTCCTCTTCTTTCCACTCAGCCCAAGACAGCACATGTGACTCTACATGCTTTAAACCTTATATAATCACTCCCTCATCTTCCTGCGTGTTTTATGGTGGATCAATTATTATGGCTGTGTTCTTTGTGTCTGCTCCTACTTTTCCCGCTTACTTCACCCTCCCCCCATCCTTTTCATGATGTAATCTGGATGCCCAACCTGCAGACACGCCTGGATGCCAGAAAATCACTGGCACAGTTAGCAATACTACTTCCATTACAAGCACATATCCTTTACCCACTCCCACAGTCAGCCCCACAGACCCACAAACCAACCATGCATACTACGGGGCACACTTCTTTAGTTCTGCAATGGTGTCATCGTAGCAGGTCGGCTCAGCTTCTCCCTCGTCGGATTCATAGGTCCTGTGGCGACTTCTGAAGTTCCAGTCCCCAAAGCCCTGCTTTTATGCAGAAAACCCCCATTCACTCAGCCTAGCTGTCACTCAAACATGCTAAGTGGTGAGCCGGCCGGCTCACCACTTGGGCCAATCAGGACGGAGTGCGACTTGAGTTGCCTAGGCAACTCAGTCCTGGGTGCCTAAATCCCCCTCCACCCCTCCTAAGTACCCCAGACAGAGTGGCACCACTTTGGAGGGCTTCTGTGGAGAAGCCCGCCAAAATAGTGGAACAAAGGGCTCAACTTGGGTTGAGTCACAGAAGTGAACACAAACGCCATTTTAGAACCGAGTTCTGGCAAAAAATACCAACCAGAGAATTAATATTAAATAAATAAACCGGCGGTATGTTCGAGGCTATAGGAATTAAATAATTAAAGTTTGTAGCCTCGAACAATGGGAAATCCCATAGGGATATATTCGCGGTCGAATATAAAAAGTAGTATCCACTGCCACCAGCCAAAACTCGATCAGGGGGGATGGAGACGTGCCCCCTCGACTAACAGACCCCAGGGCAATCGAATTGCCCCGGTCAGTACGTCCACAATATGATGGTTTGTACTGGTTCTGTTCAGAATTTGAGACTAGTAAAGTCAATGGTGACTTTACATGCCCTGGGGGACAGTAGTCAGTCCCAGGGTATGGAGTCTATACTGGGGGGTCACTATGACACCCCTGTGTTACTGCACTGAGGGTGCTGTGTAACACACATCACAAAAACACATGAAGCCCTATGGAGTAAAAGACCCCATAGCCCATTAAACACATCTAGAATCCAAGAGACACACTCAAATCATGTCCAGGACTGAGGGTAAAAGAGTCTCACTCTTGGCAGGAGAATAAAATAAATCCCAAAAATCCAGCAAAGCTGCCAGGGGACTCACTAGGTTAGGAAATTCAGCCTAAACAGAAAATTCTCCCTAACAATCCGGAATGTCAGTTTCTTCAAACGGCTAGGCGAAGCAAGGACTGAAACTGCACCCAGTGGACAAATGTTGGAGGTACCGGACGAGGGCAGTGGTTCCGTGAGCTCGCCTGGATCCCCATCCTGTGAGTTGGTGGGTGAAGAGACTCCGATCCGGGAGGCTGGCAGGAGGTACCCCCAGAAGACTTGGCGAGGGAAACCTGCCTGTCTCACCGACTATGTGCTTGAATAGAGACTGTCATTTTGGACTAGGAACATCCAGGGAACCAGGGTGGTTGTTATTAAAGGGGTCTCCGGGGTTATGGTTGCAGTGAAGTTATATGTGTGGTAGGTAGTTATCCTTCGTTCATGTGTTCTGTATGTTATGAAAAAGGAGGAGTGTGATGCTGCCCCTTTAAGGGTTGCACGCAAGCGGCGGAGTGACGATGCACTCCGCCGTGTGCAGTACAAATAAAGGGTGCGTTCCCGGCCGCGCAGAGTGATCGGGGAGCCCGAACTGAAAGGACATGTCCGTGTGCAGTCTGTGACAGGGGTGCGGCTCACGGTCCCCCGCGAGGGCGCGGGGGAACCTACAACAGTCATGCTGTTTAAATACAGCAGATTTAATAAGGTGGTATAGGAACTTCTCAACTGTGCCCCACCCAATTAAACAAGTTGCAGAAGACTGGTAACAACAGAGAAAACAAACACCTTTGCTGCTCTCCTCCGATCTCGCAACAAAATGGCTAGCTTGTGGAAACATGCACAGACTCCAGTGCCAATGAAATCACACTGACTTCACTAACACACTGCACATCCAATCAAATACGAGTTTCCTTACAGAAGACTAGACAACACCCATAGGTAACTATGTGGACATTTTCGATTAATATATATATATATATATATATATATATATATATATATTAATCGAAAATGTCCTCATAGTTACCTATGGGTGTATATATACACCCATAGGTAACTATATATATATATATATATATATATATATATATATATATATATATATAAGTTGTACTATTAGTACAAAAGTATGCAAATAAATATTTATTAAATAATTTACAAGCACTAATATATATTTTGTAAAGCAGAAAACAAGTAGAATAAATATTGAGTAACATTAACATATAGCAGCTGGCATGTTGAAAGTGAAAATGGCTGCCAAATTCTACACATAACACAAAGGCAAGCAAAGAATGCAAAAGCTGTGTGGTTTTGTGTGGGAATAGGTAGGAATGGGTAGAAAATCACATAGATTTAACTTACTAATGGACCTTAAATGGGTGGACACATGACCAGACAAAATACACCTATAGACTATGTATCCCTCCTCATATGTCATCTCCATTTGGATGCATTACAGGTCCTCATCTGAGCTCCACTTTAAAGCTCTTATTTTAATGACAATAGTTTCAGTTTAAAGGTAGTGCTTTCAGCACCACCTACTAGCCACAAATAAAAATAACAATCTGTGATGCAGCCAATGCATGCAAATAGCATTAACAGTTGCCATGACAACCAAAGACCATGCTTCTAAACAACCTTTCCCTTCTCTCGCCTCTCTGCACAGCACAGAAGCCAGACATCTGACTGTCCAGGACTGGCACTGCAACCATTCAGGGTAAGAAAGAGGTGCAAGTAAACAAGGGGTTTTTATTTCACATAGCCAGAAACCCCTAAAGCAAATGATCGTTGCACTACAGAAAATTAAGATGTGTTGTCAAAATGTGAGAAACCCGACAAAATAGAACTATAAAGAGATTACGCGGACACAATTGAACACATCAGCATTATATTACAGCACTCATTCTAATTGCTCCATGCATGTAACACAATATTGAGTTGATTCAAGTAGCCGTGGGACTGTGGTGTACATGTGCTGAAAAATACAGTATCAGGTAACACGTTTATTTACAGCTGACCTCAGTTTCCATGCAGGCAATTAGTGCTGTACTCCTCTGCTCATCAGAAATGTACTCAAATCACTTCTTAGTAAGTGTATCGCAGCTGATCTTATCATCTCTCCACCAAATGCTCCCAGCAAGGGTTTAGTTCATTAATTAGAGCATTCCTCGCCAGCAAGGGAACTATGAGGTGCACCAGACCATAGTTGTTGGCTGTACATTCTAAACATATCCTTTTGTGCTAATTTGCATAGGAAATGGGTAGAGGCTGGGTAAAGCACAATATCAAATGTGCATTCTTCTCTAATCATACTACAGTTACTGACCATTGGAATAATCAAGAAGCATTGGCAAAGCCAACAGTGTTGGTATGTGACTTGGTAAATTGTGTGAGTGCCTGGCAAATGCCTAGCCAATGCCTATAAAACAGAAAAAGTTGCCTTTTTTTTAACATGAATTCAGTGCAGGGACCAGACTTGAGGGCACACATTGCTTACAAATCAGGTTGCTGAAGGCAAATGGTTAAGACGTGTTAATTACGCCAGGTGTTGATTTATAGCTGCAATTAAGCCATTCACTTTCTCTGGTTGTGGTTCTGCAGCAGAGCACACTTTGAAGTGGTGTTTATTGTTATGGAGGGACCTCAACATAGCTTACCCTCGCTGGCACTTTGTACAGAATAGATTGGAACAAAATGGATGCAGAAGTAGCATGCACACACAGCCAAACCACCAGTCGTACTGGGGCCTTAGTGTTCATGAAATACCACTGTGTGATAATGTTGAAGTCCTCCATGAAAGTACACACTCCTCACACTGGCTCTTGACGCCCCACTCTGTCTGCCCATATATCTGAAGCTCCTCACACTGCCTGTCCATGTGACCCCAGATCCTCATATTGTATGCTATACTCGTCACTCATTCTATGTTCATGCTCCTCACACTACTTCTTTATATGGCCAAAGTTTGACACACTTCATGCCCATGTGCCCCAAAGTTACACACTGTTTTTCAATACTCCTCACTCTGCCTAGCCGCATGTATGAGGCTCCTCATATTGCTCTGGATCCCGATAACCTAGGTAACTATCACCCCATCACCCATCTCCCCTTCCTTGGTAAGATAATGGAAAGCGATAGCCGCACAACTGCAGCAACACATTGACACCAATAATCGCCTCGAAACCTACCAATACGGTTTCAGACCCAGATGCAGCACCGAGACAGCAACCAAACAGTTGGTTGGTGACGCCCCTTTAACATCCTTGATGACAGCCACCCCTGACTCCTGTTCTGCTCGACCTCTCAGCTGCTTTCGACACAGTAGACCTCCAGGTACTTACAGACACTCTACATTTGTGCATGGGGATCAGCAACCTTGTCCTACACTGGTTCAAGTCCTACATCACCAACCGCTAGCAGTTTGTTCAGATGGACTCCTCTAGATTGCCAATGCTACCTGTCATCTGAGGAGTCCTTCCGGGTTCCATCCTCTCGCCAGTGATCTTCAGTATTTACATGGAGCCACTGGGAGCCCTCCTAGCCACACACAACATCCTCATCCACCAATACGCTGATGACACGCAGCTATACTTCAAGATCGACTCCATCAAGGACATCCATAAACTCAAAACCTGCCTGTCGCTATTCCAGTTTTGGATATCCAGTGCATACATGAACCTCAAACCCTCCAAGACCGAATTCCTACTTCTCACCAACAACACTGCACACCCAGACATACAGACCTGGCTATCATCCATGAATGGGGGCTTCACACCTGAGCTCACCTCCTGCACCAAGTCGCTCGGGTACCACATCGACAAACATCTCTCCTTTTAAACACATAGCTAAGAAAACTCAGACAGCTCTGTATCAGCTCTCCCTCCTGCGGAAAGTCAAGACCTTCCTCCCTCCAGATAGCTTCAGATCCACCGTTCCAACACTGGTCCTATCCCGCCTGGATGAGGGCAATGCGCTCCTTGAAGGCCTCCAGTCGCCCTCCCTTGTGACCTTGGGAAGTGCCCTACACGTGGCCACATGCATAAAGAATCTATGCAGATGTGACCACATCACCCCAGTCCTCATCAACCATTACTGGCTCCCACTGCACACACGAATCACCTTCAAGTCTTGCTGCATCATCTATAGGACAGTGGCCCTCAAGTCACCCAGCCATCTTGCGGAGAAACTCAGCATCTCCGGCGGACAGCACACCACCAGAAACCAGGACATGTGCAGACTTGAAATCCGCTGCTGCAAAAATGAAAGGACCAGATAAGAAGCCTTCTCTGCCTACACCCCACGTTATGGAACCTCCTCCCCATCAGCATCAGACTCGCATCCACGCCCCTACTATTCAGAAAGGAACTCAAGACCCACCTCTTCAAGGAGTCTCTCGCCCTCAACACCTAGGCCATCACTAATTCCCCCTCGCGCCACCTGACTTGCTAGACGCCCCCAGCCACTGTCCTCACTGCCACCTGGTACAGCTGTGCCCCTGCTCTGTGCCCCTCTGTATCCCACCCCTCCACTGTATAGCTGTTCTGTTGTTACCTCTGAAAAGCGTTCTGTTATACATCTGTACTGTTGTGTACCTTGTTAAAGCGCTCTGTTATGTATCTGTATTGTTGTGTGCCTCTGTAAAGCGCTCTGTTGCTTCTCAAAGCTAGGTCCACACTCAATAATAATATTGCCTTGCCCATGTGCCTCAATAGGCACAGTTTCTTCACACATCTAAGCCCCTAGCACTGTCTGTTCAAGACTCACAAATTCCTCACACTGTTCATGTATCCTCCAGTGCCCTACACTAAGTGGCAAGGGCCTCATTGTGCATGTACTCCAAGGTCCTTGTACTGACTGTCCATGATTTAGTAATTTGTACGTGGGGCATGGTATCTGTCCACGTCCTTTATGTCCACGTGCCCCCAGCTCCTCCTGCTTTGCTGACATGCCCCAAATTACCCCAAAGTGCCTCTGCATCCGCTTCAAGCCCCACACACTGTTCGTCCTTGTGCCAGTCATCTCTCACACCATCCAGAAATGTGCCTCACAGCCCCACCCCAGCTCCTTATATTGCATATAGCACAGACTCAAGCACAGTAACACCTACTTTGCCATTTGAGTGCTAAACTAGGTAGCATACGGGCACATATATAGGGCCTCATTACGAGTATGGAGGCAGCCATGCCCTTAAAAAGGGCATGGCTGCCTCCATACCGGGTTCCAGTACCGGGTTCCTCCAATGAGGACTTACTGGGCTATTCGAACCATGGAGGACCCGGTAAGTCCTCATAGAATAAACCCATCCCCATTCCCATTTGAGCCCCCGTAGGGCTCAATGGGAAGGGAGCTAATAACGGGTCCGTTAACAATGGGCCCGTTATTAGCTCCCTGTTCCCCTTGCGGGACCCGCTAAGGACGCCTGGTTTTACCAGGCGTCCTTACCGGGTCCCACAAGGGAACCTCGTAATAGGGCGCCCCGTAATGAAGGGTGCCGGGCCCGTACCGGCACCCTTCATTACGGGAGCGCCATGGCCGTAATGAGGTCCATAGTCTTTGTCCTCCAACTTTTCAGTGATCAGCCTAAAGACTTGCGTCTTTTCCATGCAACATGAATAGCCAAGATTCCACCAGGTTGAGACCCTTGGATATGAACATGTTCAAGTGCTCCTGCCTGAATAGCCACAGAGCAGCTATTTCATTCTACCATCTCTTCCAGGATACGGTTAGGAATGAATGGAATGCCCTTTGGCCACACCCCACAATGCAATTCTATGAACTGCTTGAAATCTCCAGTTATAATTGGCAAAATCCAATTTCCAGCATGATAGCACATAATGGAGTAGCCTGCAGCAAGCCATCGGTATCATGATTCACATATTTTCAAGACAGTCAGGTTGCTTGCACCCCAAGTAAAGTTGTCATATAGCATCACTGGACAACTTTATCCATGAAAACCCTCCATACTGACCATCAAATCTTATCAAGCCCTGCATTACCCCTTTACCCTTTAGCTTGTGAAAAAATCTTCAAATTGGTGTGTTTAGAATAAATTATTAACAAGAAGTAGGCGCTGATAGTTTTTTTACCATCTCTAATTTGCATGAACCCCAAAACCAAGGTTCTGTTCCTTTCCGACTTCCAAGAAAAATAATTATCTGTGTTTACAGGTCTAACTCCATACCAGTTCCTCTTAGCCTTGTTTGTAGGGTTGCATCTGATAGGAAGGGTTCTGCAGGGTCCGACTGTACATCCTGTATTGTGGTTGAGGAAACATTTGCGGAGTGGGAAATGGTCTGCCTTCTCTGCAGACAGACTGAAAGTGGCCTTCTCTGCCACAATTGCTGCATCTCTGGGAGAGAGCGGGGCATGTCCCCAAATGAAGGAACACCAACCCACTGCGGTAACACTGCCTTTGCATCTGGGGCCAGTCTGGTTCCCTCCTGTAGCTCCTCTGTCTCCAGGGCGTTGGCTAGGTGGGGGAACCGCTGCAATGAGTTTGTTCTTGTCCTGTTTGGTGCTGGCGCCCCGTGATATTAATGCCGCTTGCGTGTCCACTCTTTCAAAGATTCTGGCCAACTCGCTGACTTCGTCAATGGAAAGTGGCTTTTTTCTTTTAGTAATTGTTTCTTCAGGGTTTGGGACAGGCACCCCTCTATCACCCTCAACCGTATAGCTTTGTACAGTGAAAAGGCATGAAACTGACAGTGTGCGCCTTTGACTCTGAGGTGAGTGATGAATTCATCAACTGTTTCTTCACCCCTTTGGGTACACTCATTAAACAAGTAACGCTCGCAGTCGCGATTGGGCTCAATCAGAAGTTTCTTGTTGGGAGCAGTTATCAGTGACGCAATTTCTGGCTGTTCCGCTGGGGGAATTGTCTTGATGAGTGTCTTGACCTCCCTGCCAGTGATGTTCATAAACATATTCAGTAGTCACAGCGATTTCTCCTCAGCTGCCACCTTTATGAAGTTGTTGAAGTCGTCTAGCCCTTCCACCCATCTATGGCCTTTGTCTCCCTGCGGGATCATGGTGAACGGGTGTGGCATTCACCATGCAGTGGCCGTAGACCTTGCGGGAGGGTCCGGCGTGGCAGAAGGTTGTGGCGCAGGTGCAGCAGGTTCACTCATTGTGGCAGGTGTGGCAGTTGAGGTATTCGTGTACCGTTAGGTGTGGGTCACTTTATGGACAGTAGGCAGGCTGGCAAAGAAGGGCTACCAACCCACGGAAAGTCTGTGGCGGTGATGCCCCTGGTAGGTGTGAATTCGTGGCCAGCCCCCGCTGCACGATTGATGGCTGGTTGTGCTCAGTAAGTGCCCTTCACCACCAGCGTTGGGACAGGGTGGTGCACTTGGTGCTCAGGGATTGATGCTTGAAGTGTCCAGGTAGGGCACGGTGCTCAGGGATTGATACTTGAAGTGTCCCAGTTACAAGAGAGAAGGCCCGCCGTGGCAAATGGAAGGGCTGCTTGTGGTGTGGGCCGGCATGGGCCCTGTGGGTATGATCCTGGCCGGAGCAGCCTGTGCGGACGTGTGTGTGGCAGCAAAACATCCCGGCACTGTGCAGCGTGCAGCAGAGATGCTGCTTAGCAATGGCGGGACTCGTATCCGTAGGGGAGGAGGAGCCACCCACCTGATGGTGCCATGTGTGATGCTGTGCTCCTGCACGTGGAAAAGGAGACGGCCGCTGGCAGATTGCCGCGCAGCGTGTTGCTGGAGTTGCTTGCGCTGCTCCAGCAGCATAGAGCATCTAGGATATGCTCTCGATGGAGGCCCGTGATCGGGTGCTTCAGGGCTCGGCGGGATCGCTGCCGCGTAGAATGGAACGCTGTGGACAGAGCCTGTTAACACAGTAATCGCTCCCACAACGCTGCACACATCTTGATGTGTCTAAACTCACGTCACGTCGCAGGCCCAAAAGAGAACAATGGAAGGCAGCCGTGCCCTTGTGACACCGGTCTTTCCTATACACCTTTCTGTATTTTTATTTATCAGTGCAATTAACTTCGGGTCGTGTACAAAAAGATCTACTTTTGGGGTTTTTCAAAAGCAGTGATTTTAATTCTCGTTCCGTTCTCAGTTGTTCTGCTCTATTGGCCCACAAAGGCGCTCTGCAGCGCAGGTAATAAAATGCCACTTGCAGTAAGGCAGCCTGATGGATGGCGTGTTGAGATGTCAGCTATCGCATAAGCATTGATTAAGGGGACGCGAGGCGGTGGGGTTGGTGTGATTGAGCCTCCAGTACACTTGACAGAGGTTCTGATGCTTCTGTTAAATGGGCAGCCTGGTGCTCATAGCCATACCAGACGGGTGCCCGGTTTGCGCATGGATCTGCGGGCGCATGGTTTTGGCCTGTAAACCCTCGCTACCAGGTGTGGAAGCTCATGAAAGTTGTGAAAGGTGTCAGCTACAGCTTCAGGCTGGGACTGGCCAATAGGGCAATGCCCAACCCCAAAACACAAAAGGCTAGTGTGGGCCAGTTTTTTGGTTTGTGAAAGTGGGCCACTTTTTTGGCCAGTGTGGGCAAGTTTTATAAGTAACTTTACTATGCGGCTAGTAGTTTTGACCATTGTTGCTGATTCAAAATATTCTTTAAATTGCACAATTAGCGTTACATTTGATCAAAACATTCCCACTTGGGTGGGTACTATTCAAATAGTCTGTCACAAAACTGTGGGCCATTTTTACAATGTTATGCCCCAGTCCGACCCTGGCTGGCATTGTGCGTTTTCTGTGAAACAGGATGTCCTGCCACGTCAGTGTCAAGTGGAGAAAGCGGTACGTTTGCTTAGGACATTAGAGCCTTCGTGAGTTACTGATACAATAACCAAAATGGAAGATGAAATGCAGCAATACTTTTGGTTAGTTTAACTTTGAATAATGTATGACATTTAATTCATCTAGTTTTAGCAATTGACAGAAGATGCATTTCATGGGTCGGCTCCAGAGGGAACTAGAGCTCATGTTCCCGAAATTCTTACACAAATTGCCTGTATGGTATTTCCCCCCACCCCCCAGGCCCAGCCAGCCAACAATAACTGCTGCATAATGTGTGGGGAAACAAAACGCAATCAAATATGCCTTCTTTTGATGAGCTCCCTTGCCCCATAAAGCCACTCAATTGCACCGCGGGGTGTCTTCTCAGGCCTGCAGGGGCGAAGAAATTTCTGAATTTGAAATTACGGGGATCAAGGAAAAGCGGACACAGGTTAAATTATCGGAGGTACCCAGCGAGCTGTTGTCAGAAAGAGGTTTTTGTGTACCTTATTCATCTTGCATTAAAGGGGCAAACCTTATTGCTGACTGCTGTGAAGAAGGGGGCCTAGTGCCTAATGTGTGTACATGTAGGACTGTGTTGACTGAAACTTTGATCCCTGAAAATCTAGTTGTCTCCTTAATTGATCTTGTTGGAAGGGGCGTGCGTAAGGAGGGGCCATTGATTGATCACGAGGGAAAACAGGGAAACCAGAAGGAATGTTGTTTTCAAGGGAGGCTGTGCAGCATCCATGTATGAGGCTCTCCTCTCTTTTGTTTTGTCCTAGTGGGGCAATGTGTCACCTCCAAACCTCCTTCAAAGCTCTAGAGACAAATACCACCCTACCCCAACAGCTGAATGTTCTATTGAGCATAGGAGGTATCACACCAGCGGGTTGCAATTTCACTGACTTATTGCCTTTGTCCTCCTTTAGGTTTCAGTGAGGGACTTCCCCAGAGGTTCATGGTGGTGGCAGTCAGACTCTGAGAGTCTCAGGCTTCTGCGTAGAACGCATCCTTTTCCCTGAGAACAAGGTAAGACGTTACCAAGCATAATTGGGGTGTAATTGTTTTACTAACGCAAGGAAAATGGGTTTTTTTTTTAAATGGAGATGGGCATGGGTACACATTTAGACTGAGAGTGCTTCTGCCGGGCCAGAAGCTCACACGGGTGCAGGGTGAGCTTAGGTAACTGCTTTTCGCATTGTACACTACTTTACCAGAATTTCTGGTAAACTACAATGTGTAAAAAGCAGTGAACGCTCTTCCCCCAGTCTGAAAACACTCGTGATTGCATTATACTTCATCTGGAACATCTGATGTGTGTGTCCACTGAGAGGTTCACAGAAAGTCACATCCTTAACTATTTGTGAACCTGGGGTCCCAGAGGTAATAGTAAGTCTGCCCGGTTCTCAGGGGTAGTAGTTTCTCTTGCTCTAGAGTGCAGTGACCCAACTTCCAGAGGGTCCTTCTGGTACAGCAATACGGTCTAAAAACCTGCCATAGCTCCACAGCATTTAGACCACCTTTGGGTTGATGGTTACGCTGCAGTATCAGGGTATGATGTAGATCCTGACAAAGCACTGTTGTCCTTTTAAAACAGGAAACTTCTTTACTTCTTGTTTTCCCTTAAATCGGGAACTTTTTTTGGGTGTTGGTGTTGGTACTCCACCTTGCAACTGTACCTTCTGTTTAGCGAGCATGTCGTTCTCCCATCCCAGTTGTGTTGCTCAGCCTTTTGAGGGCTGCTACAACCTGGATGATTATAGAGAGGTGGAGTAGGGGCAGTGAGGGCTTACTGGAAGGCTTACATCTCCTTCTTACTAGACTTTAGTATATGCAGTACATGCTAGCCAATGTTTCCACTGTTCTGTGCCCCCCCTTCCGCCAAGTTGGCGACTACATGCAAATGTGTTCATATAACTGCCGGTAATGTCACTTCCCTATATATGGGCATCCCCCCGGGAAATTCATAAGTTGGCTCCACTGATGGGTGTCCCTCCAGGCAGTTGAGTAGATTTATTGAAACATTAAGCAATATTATTGAGTCCGTGTGCAGATGACATGCAGTGAGCCACTGCAGCGTCTGAATCCCGCGGTCAACTCATGATGCCATGGTGTATCAAACCAGCACCATGCAGGCAGAAACGGTAAGCTTTGCAGATGTCATGTGCAATGCATTCCTGTTATCTGCGCCAGCTGGTAGACGGTGCTAAAATGAGCCATACTCATTGGAATCTATTGGTGAATTGCAATCTTGAAAATACATGCTGTCGTTGTATAACCAGAAAGTAGAGGAAGAATGCATGGGACAAGTTTAATTTCTGCGTCGTGCTCCTACTCGGCAGTCACAACATTGACGGGTGCATGGCTTCCACTTTACGTTAACACCTCACTGTAGCCATAATGGAATTAATCCCATGCCGGGCTAGGAAGCCATATAACTCACAAATGCAGGGCACAATATGCACCAGTCACCCGGGTAAGGTTGGATATTGGGCATACATAAATGGGGCATGGGGCTGGACACATACGCCAAGATGCAGGATGGGCTGTACACTTAGGTCATGCCGCATACAGAGGCACATGCTACAGAAGCGTGGTAGGGTTAAAACACCCATATGTACATGACGTACGACAGAGGCCATCAGCACAGTACAACAAAGGTGATCAAGGAGTGCTACCGTGAACCTACGCTTCGTACCTTGCAGGGGGAGGCCTACAAGGCTGCACATATCAGGACAAAGGCATACATAGAGAGTACTATTGCACAGCTTAAGGCAATGGTTTAGATGCTTCAACCAAACAGAGGGACAGTCATGCACAAGCCAGATAAAGTGTTTGAGTCTGTTGTTGTGTGTGCAATGCTGAAAAACATGTGTATTTGGAAAAACATCCCCATGCATGCAGATGAGGCCAGCGACACCTGCAAAATAAGGAGGAGGCGGCTCTGGGGACATCATGTCACCAGAGGACGGATTTCTGAATGGAATGGAAGGGTGCTTCATCTGGCAGGGACCTAGTGACAACTTCTGAGCATTGTGAACAATTGTGCTGTGTTGCAAAAAATAAAACAAATTCCAATTGCGGGTTATGTAAATACAAGACTTTAATCAAACTAAAAGGACAGACAAACTAATAAAAAACACTACCTAACCATCTTTGTAATTAAATACAAAGAATTTGCAGACTGTTGGTTGAAAGGGGCCCACTGAGCATGAGGACAGAGCTATGCAGGCAATTGTCTTTATAGAAATGTTTAGGTCTAATTAAATACCCTTTAAAATGTAGGGCGTTGGGACTCAATTGTCACTAGGGCCCACAGAAGAGGGCCAGTCGACAGAACCCCCGCTATATACCTTTGTGTCTTCCTTGTAGTGTTGCAATACACTTCCCTGGGTCTCTGGGCAAAGAGCAGTCGTCTCCTGCGCTTCGCAGCCGGGATGTTTGCCAGAAAATACTTGCAAATGTGTCACATCCAGTCGGAAGGGGCCTGGTACCAGTGATCCATCCACAGACAGACCTTCCATGCAGCAGGTCCTTGGTGTGTTACAAGGCTCTGTTAAGGGTCTCTGAGAGAAAGTGAGTCCTTATTCTACCTTTCTCAGCCAGGAAGGCTGCCTTTTCCCAGACACGAAGGCTGCCAGAGTGCACTTGCAGCGCTTGGCACTTTCAGTAGGAAGGGCCCTGCATTTCAGCAAGCAGGCATGCCTTGTCTACACAGCAGGTTAATCCAAATGCTCCCCTGGAGTGGCTGGCTGGGCGAAAGTTCTTGCTCCTTTTTTGGAAACTTTAGTTCACCCTAAAGTCAGACTGTAGCCCAATAATCTCCAGTGAAATCCTTCTTCTGAAGTACAAGATGATTAATTAAGTAGAGGCAAGAGAGGGGTGGGGGGGGAATTTTTCCACAGCAGATTGGTCCTTTTAAAGCTTTCTCTAAGGGTCCAATTCAGACTGCTGTAGCAAAAGCGTTTGCCTTTGTGCCGAGTACAGGGAGTTTGTCACCTCTCGCCCAGGGGAAGTCAACCCCTTTGGGACTAGAGAGGGTTGCCCCCTACGCATAACAGCCCCTAGGGGACACTGTAAGTGGGATCCCTCTGGAGGTGACTCCCGCTTAGGGGACAGAGTAACCCCAGAGAGAAACTTAAGTCAGCCTCCCAGAGACTAACGCCTTTATGGGGCATGCAGGAACTATGATGTGTTAGAACCCTTTCTAAATGGCTGGCTCGGCTTCTGACCCAAACTTCATTTAATCCTCTTTTGGGTAAACAGCAGAAAGATGGAAAAAAACAGCCTTCTGAAGTCACGTCAGGTGAGGAACTAATCAGGAAGTAGTTTCCACGCATCCCAGGATTTAAATTATGCCGCAGCGCACATTGAGAGGAGGGACGCTTGGAGATACAGAATGCCACGTGTGGTGTCACACCCATAGGCCCGCACTAGGAGAATGCAACGCTGCATGCCAAGCGAGAAACCAGAGCCGTCGGGTGTGGCAGCCCGAGTGCATACCCTTAAAGGGGCAACGCCACAAGTGGGCAGAGAAAGAGCTCAGAGGAGGAACCACCCACAATCTCCTGCGCAGAGCAAGCAGGAAGCAGGAAGAGACGCCCAACTCTGTGGAGTCCAGTTGAGAAGTTATGTAAGCGGCTCCTCTGTGAGACGAGAGGCAGTCAGCCTACATAGTCCTCCCAAGAAGCACCGCTCGTCAGATACAGGTATGCAATGGCTTCTGAGGAATGTGCCATCCTCCCCATCAAGTTTTGCTTTTTTGATGACGTAAAAGCCTTGTCATCCATATACATTTCGGCTCATGCTCATTCATTTTTATGGCTGAGAGGAGGGGTCAAATGCAGCTTTCATTTCTGCCGCTGCCTTCCACTCCGCCATACAAATACTCCAGCATTTGCACCAGCATGTATTTTCATGCATGTGCAAATAATAATAATAATAATAATATTAATAATAATAATAATAATAATAATAATAATAATTTATTTATTTTATTTTATTTTTTACATTTGTATAGCGCGCAGGCAGCCCAGGGGCATTTTGGCGCTGTTACTTGCAGACAGCTTAGTTACATTATGCATAGGTTACATCATTTGGCATTGACATTTAGGTGTAACAGATATTATGCATGGAGGCGTACAAAAGATCAGGTATACATGTGGCGAGTGTAGGTGATAGACGGTAGGGAATCAAGCAAACAGGTTTTGCGGAAGGTGGTCAGGGAAGGTTCAGCTCGCAGGGCAGTGGGAAGGGCAATAATAATAATGCTGGGGATCCATATAGAGTCCACCGGTTTTTGCAACAGCAACAATTCTGGAGTCTATATAGGAATCAATTGTAAATGCTGCCTTCTATGCGTACATGGCAGGCGACTTTTACTCAATTTGCACGCCGGATTGCATATGACGAAAATGGGTTGGCGGGAACCCATTAACGTTGAAGTGTTAACGTAATGGCTCCTCAATGCCAAATTACAGGCTCGATGAAAATGAGCTCCCAAGTGTCTTGAGCCATTACTTAATGGGGTCAGGGTGAGACATGTTCAGGTTGATCTGATCTGGGCGTTTTGCACTGTTTCCCCAGAGGTAACCTTCACAGTCTTCACTGGTATCTGGAAGTCCCGAAGAATAAAACGTAAATGGCAAAAGGCCAGACTGACAATGTGCTGGTAAACCTTATGCTTTATGCACTGTGCGGATCTAGGTGGCCTGCCTTGCTATTTATTTATTTTTTGGTGGTACATTGGTATTCAATTCACTTTTAGATTTTATCTTTTTTTAATGAGATTACTGTTTGTATTCTATGGTTTTGTTGTACTGGGATTTTACTACAATTATGTATTGTGCTAGCTGCTTTAATGGTTTGAAAGCTAATGATGATGAAACTTACCTTTTATAAATAAAACGGGCTCAGTACATGAGCCTGCAGGTGGATAAATGTTTCAGAAATGGTGCCTTTTACCCCCATCTGCTCGCAGAATCCTTTTAGGGTGGATGAAAGAGTGCACAACACAATATTGCTGATTATAGT
This sequence comes from Ambystoma mexicanum, assembly GCF_040938575.1. Lineage (NCBI taxonomy): Eukaryota > Metazoa > Chordata > Amphibia > Caudata > Ambystomatidae > Ambystoma > Ambystoma mexicanum. Next base: position 843,417,333 of record NC_090941.1, on the reverse strand, counting down.
AAGAAGACAATTCAATTATTTAGTTCAGTTGACCAGCAACAGGTGTGCTAAGCAAAAGCTGGCCTGCGTCATCACCTCCTGTTACAAAAACACAAAAGCAGCCAAACAATGAGCAGGCGCAAGAGGTCGTGGGTGTGTGACGAAATTAGACCAGCCAAGGTACAGGGATGGGAAAGTAAAGGCTGCTCTGGAACTCGCCACAGAGAGCTCTGTATTGAAAATGCTGTTGCAGAGTCCTATGGAATCCTGAATTCTCACTTTACTTGAAAGCTAGCAAACGTTGGTTTGCCACTGGCGTTTATTCTAGCTTGTGGTGCTTGCATTTTATCCCTCGAATTCATGATGCATGTTGACTGGTTTCTCATTGGCAAAATGAGAATACCATGTCATTCGAGTGACCTTTAATGGGTCCCACCCGTCAGTGAGAGGAGATTGTGTTACACATTGGCTGTTGTCGCATACTGTATGACAAAAGGCAGCTACAATAATGTAGAAACCCTGTACAAAAACAAAGAACACAAAAATATCTCATAGACCTTATGACGTGCATGGTACACCGTCTGTGTGGAGAGTCCTCTTCCATAGTTATGAGTGATGATGTTGAAGAAAGAAGAGCCACCACTTCCGGGATGAGGTCACTGTTACCGGGAGCCCGGGGTCTCCGCCCCCGTCAGGATGGTTGTGCCCCTCAGTGTTGGGCAGCCTGATGGGCCCATGGTGTGCGCGGGTGCAGGACGTGAATAAGGGCACAGACACATACATCTCTGGTGTCCAACCGCAACTGCTGAGTGGCAGACCGCTCGGCACCTTCATCCACGTCTGAAGACACGTGGCCCTAACATGTGACATTTGCCTGAGCCAGTGCTGCCGTCACAACAGTCACTAACCCACTTCCACTGGCGTGCGCCTGCTTTCTTCTGGGGTGGCCCCTCATATTCTAGGTGCATAGGTCCCCCAGGTGAGGGCCTACAACAACTTGATGTCGTCTGGAACTAGACGATGATGCCATGCAAAGATCAATGCTTCTGTTCTGTATTGGGGGATGGGGGGGGGTACATACAATCTTTAAAAACCTCCCCCAGGAGATGGATCCTACAGGGTGGCAAAGGATGCCCTCATTGCATACTTCATCCCTTTAGTAAGCATGGACTATGAACGCAGCAAGGTGTGGCAGGCTAGTTATGGTGTGTCCTAGTCTCTCCATGAATTACACGCAATTGTTACGCACTAAATGCTACTCATGCAGTAGATCACTTCCCCACATGACAAACTGCCCGCAGTAGGCCAGACATACGGAAGATGTTGAAAGTCAAATCATTTTGGTGACATTCGGCATTCCAACCAGCATGACAATGACAAGCCGTCCAAAGCCGCCCAGTGTGGTAAACGTCGTCAGCGAGGACCAAGCCTCCACACTGACAAGGAGAAGGACACATCAGGCCATGACTGGCTTATAGGGCAATAGGCCCATGGCCGAACCAAAAACTCAAAATGCTTGTGGGGGCCAGTTTTTTGGGTCAAAGCGGGCCACTTTTTTGGCCAATGTGGGCCAGTTTGACGAGTTACTTCACTATGCGGCTAATAGTTTTGACCATTGTTGCTGAATAAATATTCTTTAAAATGTACGAATTGCATCACATTTTATCAAAAACCTTCCCCTTGGGTACTATTCAAACAGTGTCACAAAAGGAATGAATTCCCATTTTCAACTGTGGGCCACTTTTTCGTTGTTGACCGAGACATTTTTATGCCCCAGTCCGACCGTGGGACACAGAGGAGGTGTGCTTCATCTCATTGATGGACTGGGAAAATCAGGAAATCGTCAACATCCGAGGTGCTCTGTGACAATATTGTCATGATAGGCACAGTGGTTGTAGACACAGGGGAGTTGGTGAATGCCATGCTCACCGCCCAGTTTCTGCTTCTCAATCCTGGAAACTCGCGAGATTTATATTTTCACATGTGTGGGCACACTCCCATTCGCTTTCGGTGGCGGATTGCATACAAGAGAGGCACATATTGGAGCCTGAATCATTTTTGCACGACCAGCCAAAGAGACCCTTTTTAGCTGTTAAACCGACTAAGAGTTGGGGGTTGGCCCAATTGGCTTTGAGAATCTATCAGGAGGACATTCAGGCACTTCGCCCACATAGCAAGGCCTGTTAGAATAGGCTACTTAAAAGGGCAGGAGGTTTGCCTGCGCAAGGACCCTATGGTGCCGCCAGTCGCACCATGCCACCGGAGAATTCCATTCTATGTGATGCATAAGGAGGAGCTTGAGCAAGTGGAAGTAAATGGTCCCACGCCATCGGTTTCCCGGATTGTTGTGTTCCAAAAACCCAAGCATCCCAGTGAAGAAAGCATCTGCATTGACATGAGGCTCCACCATATTCTCGACAACAGACCGGAAATGAGGATGTCATCAGGTACTACTCCACAAAGACTCCCAACAAATCATCACGTTTTCATCCCACGTGGAGCTCTTTGGATACAAGAGGTTGAACTTTATAGTCTTGTCAGCCTTAGAAGTGTGAAGGAAGAAAAAATGGCAGGACCCTCTTTTTTGTTGGGGGCCTGACTCTAGAGGGTTGAGAGGTACAGAGATAAAGGGGAGTAGAGTCAGCGGCTACCCAGGCCAAAGGCATGACAGGGGGTCACAATACTTGCAGGAGAGCTAGGACAATACTAGCTTGAAAAAGAGATCACTGTAAGGTACAAAAAACAAGAAGATTTATTTTGACAAGAAGACATATTTACAGAATTCTTTATGTGCCATGGCACATAATATATGCATACTGAAGTACATTTATAGTCTGCATATTGGTGGGTTAGTAATAAATAAATAGTGACAAACTATTCCATGTATTGTTTACATTCACAATGTTAATATGTCTTCTTGTCAAAATAAATCTTCTTGTTTTTGTACCTTACGGGGATCTCTTTTTCAAGCTAGTATTCTTCTAGCTCTCCTGCAAGAAGTATTGTGACCCCCTGTCACGCCTTTGGCCTGGGTAGCCACTGACTCTACTCCCCTTTATCTCTGTAGCCTTAGAAGTGTTCCAACACACCATATGGCACGGGTGCACAACTAAAGGCATAGAGAGGGATAAAGCAGCAACAAAAAAACAACAGGCCATCCTCCATTAGAAAAGCCTTCATTGCCCGGGAACACTAGTGCTCTTGATTGGCTCAGCGCATGCTCCACGTGGTTGTATGTCTTACAATCAATGTAGTGTTTCCACTGGACCAATAGAGAGCTAGCACTGCGGCTGGAGGGGCTAATAAGGCTTGTTGCCAGAAGGCATTTCAGCACCGCTTCCTGTCGGTGTCTTCCCTGAGGTAACAGCAATGCTTGCCCACCCTCCTGCCCTGAAATGGTTGCTTGCCCTCTGCCCACCCACCTTAGAGGACTCCCTTGCCCACTCACTGGACTACCATGGGACCTCACTCGCCCTCCTGCCTCACCCCGAGGGGCTCGCCGCCAGCCCTGAGAAGCTCACCATGCCCTTTTGCAGGCCCGTTTTACGGACTTGGCCTGGGGACAAAAAGGGCCTCATTCCGAGTTTGAAGGTAATCATGGCGCTATTAGTGCCATGACTACCTCCAATACCGGTACAGAGTCCGCCCTCGTTCAATGGGGACTTACCGGTCTATTCCGACCTTTGCCGAACCGGTAAATCCCCATTGAAAAAGCCATTCCCCATTCCCATTTGAGCCCCCATAGCGCTCAATGGGAAGGCGCTAATAACGGTACCGCAAATTGCGGTACCGTTATTAGCTCTAAAGTCCCTTAACGGGTCCCGTCCTTAACGCCTGGTAAAACCAGGCGTTAAGGAAGGGACCCGCTAAGGGAACTCGGAATAGGACGCAAAGGGATTACCATCACCGGTGTCCTTACCGGTATCCCTTTGCGCCCAACTCGTAATGACGCCCAAGGTCATGCTGTTAGGAGGGCGGGGGTGGCAGGGACAGAGACATGCCGTTAGGTGGAATTGGGGTCAGGAATTGGGATACAGCATTTGGTGGTGGAGAAGAAAGGAAAAGGGACATGCTGTTTTGTGGGTGGTGGGAGCAGGAACAGGGGCATGCAGTTTGGTGGTGGTGGGGGGATCGGAAAAGGGACACCCATTTGGTGAGGGGCAGGAACAAGGAAATGTTGTTTGGTGGGGCAGGAGAGGAACAGGTACATGCCATTTGGTGGGAGGCAAGGACACAGGCATGCTGTTGATTAGGGGGTGGGAGGCAGGAACATGGACATGCTGTGTGGTGGGGGGCAAGAACAGGGATATGTTGCTGTTTGCTGGGGGTGGGGAACAGGAAGCCTCCCCACCCACCACCTCTATGCCTACACCCAACCCCTCTCTGGCCCATACTCTATCTCTGTGCCCCAGCCACCAACCCACTCTACAACCCCACCCAACCCTTTCTGCCTCCACCCCTCCCCATCCCCTCTCTGCCTCATCCACCCACTCCCCTGATGACCCCCCCACACACATCCCTCCCTGGCACATCCCCCACGGACCCCCTCTCTGCTCTCAACTTTCTCACCCACACCCTCTAAGCTACCACCCAACCCCTTCCCACTACCTGCCTGCACTATACCTTTGTAAAACCAACCCTCCCTATCCAACTCTGCCAGTACAATGTCCTTTCATCACTGGATGTTTTTTCGCTGTTTTTTTTACTGCAAACGACAAAAACCCATCAATTATTTTACAAAATTAGATATGTGGGATGTGGGTGTTTGTGAATAGATTAAAACTGAAAAGGAATGGGTGTTCGGGGGCAACCCCCCAAAAATAAATTTAAAAAAAATGTGATCGTTTTTTTTGGTAAAAATTATGCGGTAAGAAAACCAGCGAAAAAACATCCCGCGATGAAATGACATGGAACCACTCTGCCTAACCTCTCCAACCTACTAACCCACACATGCCTACCATGACCACCCATGACTCTCATTCAATGCCACCCTGCTCCTACCCTCCTTAGCTCACCCCTGCTCTACCACTCCAGGTAACACCTGAAATCACCATATTTACTTCCACATATGTCTTCAAGTTAGTGCTTGTTGGCACATAACATTAGCAATACGTTCACAGAATAAAACAGTTGTGAAATACCAAACTCATACATACATACAAAAATCTATGGCAGAATTGGTACTTTATCTGGATAAAGGTCTCTGCGGGACAAGATAAAGGCTCCGCCCATCTCTACAGTCCAGCCATTCGAATATACGCATGCACTGAATAAACCCATTACAAACAGATATTATGGAGGACAGTCAATAGAAGCGTCTTACCTCAGCATTGAGCTGTAGTGAAGTGAAAGACCAAAATCTAAACTGCACTTGAAATAGTACAGATGTCTCCTGTCATAGGTGTGGGGCTGGGTTCAGAAATACCACTGGCGGAGGTAGTAACTGCTTCTGGAGGTATTTCTTACAGAAAACCCCCCAACTCTAAATGACTCCCTAAAATAGGATTATTGGATGATCTACAACGAGGGTACCAAATAGACATTTCAAGTGGTTCCTTCTGAAGTGTCTCCTCAGAGCCTCCAACCTAAAAGAGAAGAGCTGTTCTCCACTTTGGGTGGCTCACCACACAACACAGTTGCCATTATGTACGGAGAGCCTACAGATTGCCTACAAAGAAGCCAAGCAAGAAAGCTACTCGAGAATGTACTGCGATGGTGGTTAATCTTTGCTGGGCAGAAATGACAGATAGCTGGATATCTTCGACTGCAGAGGAACACGCATTGGCAAATCCAATCGTTTTGGCGTTTGAAGTTGTTTATTGCATTTTACATTAATAAGCAAGAATGCAGTAAATACGTGGATGCTACTTACCCCATAATTACAAACATGCTCCTCTAACCCAAAATATATTTTTCTTGTTTCGGTACACCACAGTTACAAGAACATGAAGGCTCCCATCCTCTCTCTTCCAGCGGATCGGCAGGGACTACCATGACCTAACCCAGTAGGGTGGAGGGGGGGGTGCAACATATTGCCCTGGGGTCTCCCTGATAACCCTCACCTGTTGATGCAGACCAGCAGGTTTCCATTGCATGCAGAAACCAGGCAGCAGGAAAAATACCAGGCTGCCAAAAAATGTACTGGAAGAGTTGTTTGTCTTTGCTAAAACAAACTACCAAATAGAGCACCTACAAGTAATCATCCTTGAAACTAGCACTGTTTCTTTTGTAGAGTACAAGTTAACATCCTGGAAGGACGATAGCACCAGTGGCACTTTGTAAAGGGCATTTTCTTCAGAAAACCAAGGACCACATTTCAGAAACTGTATTCTGCACTATTCACAGCACACAGCATATTTAGTGAATGTACAGCCGTGAATGCATGCATGCCAGCTGGGCTACGGCCATTTAAGAGATGCTCATTCAGTCTTATTTTTTTCTTTGTACTTTGCAGTCCGGAATTTAAAATGGGTAAGACCAAGCCTCAAGTCTCAGACTGTGATATTGGGCACGTGGTGGTTTGGGTACAGCCAGAACAAAAAAGAGACTGAGAATGGAGAGAAGAAGGCAGATAATAGAAAGAAATGGGTAAGGAAAAATAGGGTGGAGCAGGGCCATGTAGACATTGGAAAATTAAAAAGAAAATGAAAGAGAAGCTGAGATTCAAAGGAGAGCCAAGATGGAGAGTGAAGGTCAGAAGAGACAGATGATCGAGAAGGTAGAGACAGAATAACATGGATCAATTGGTTATAGATGGAAAGAAGAGGAGCTGGGCGATACGCCAGAAGACCAGTCAGAAGAAATGAGCAGTAGAAAAGCCGAGCAAAAACAAGAGCTAAAACAAGCATCTTTGCAGCAGTAATAGAAAGAACAGGCCAGATTTTATGGATGTTAAATAACTGGAAACTGCAGTTTTGGGAAAAAGACGATATATGAGCAGTAAAGGTAAGAGCGGAATCGAAGATCACTCAGAGACTGCGTGCTGTGGCTGAAAAGGGAAGATTAACAAGGGGCAAGGAAAGGAAGGGAGGTGAGAGAAAATGGGAAATAGTGGAGGATGAGAAGAAACAAACTTCTGTTTTAGAGGGGTTTAAGTTGACGTAACCTGAGCACATCCATTGTTGAATATCTAGCAGACAGACAAAGACGAGTGAAGAATATCAAAGAAGTTAGAAAATTAAAGATTTGTGAATCATCTGCATATTAGTGAAATGAAAAACCGACTTTCACAATGATAGATACAGGAGAGGTATACATAGAAAAGAGAAGAGATCCGAGGACCTAGCCCTGGGGGACACCGTATTGCAAAGGCGAGGGAGCTGAGCGAAAGCCAGCCCAAGAAACAGAGAATGAACAGTCTGAAAGATACAAGAAGAAAACCAAGATAGAACAGTGCGAGAAAAGCCCATGTAAGATATCATGGTTAGGAGACAGGGGTTGTCTACAGTATCAAAAGCCGCAGAAAGATCTAGTAGGACAGGAATAGAAGAGTGTTTAAGATGGCGTGCATAGAGTCAGGATTTACAGATATAGAGTAGAGAAGTTTCTGTTGAATGCGTTGGATGGAAACCCAACTGATGAAGCAGACATAGTGAATGATGGTGAAGAAAATTGGAAACTTGCATGCAAACTAATCATTCAGGAAGTTTAAAAGAAATGGGAGTAGTGAGGTAGGGCATAATTAGAGGGAAGAGATGGGTCAAGTGACGATTTCATGAGAATAGGTATAATATTGGCATGTCTGAAAACAGAAGGAAAGATGGAAGATGAAAAGGAGGAGTTATGAAGTGCAGTGAAAATGGGAATAAAGGAGGGTACGATTTTGGGAAAAAGGAACAGAAGGAAGATCGTCATCAGGACGTTAAGTAGGATGCCCACGGTTAAGATAAATAGATGGATCTGAGTTTGAGAGTCGGGAAAATTAAGAAAGAATCTGAGAACTGGGGTAAGAAGGATAGAATACAGGGGATAAGGAGTTTGAATCAACATAAAGAGCAGAGCACAATTGGAGATTTTTACCAGTGAAATGTTGAGCAAAATGAGAAGAGAGAGAAGATGAAAGAGCAGGTTCAGGAATAGGAGGAGAGAGCAGACAGTCTACTAGTTAAAATAGTCGGCAAGGGTGGGGATAAGATCAGAAAATCAGAGTTTTTTTTAGCAGCAGCAAGAGCCACATCATAGAAATAGCTAATAGAAGAAAGTAAAGACTGATGCAAAGGGATTGAGTTTGCCTCCAATGCTGTTCGACTTGGCATAGAGAGGAACGTAGAGCACACATCTGTGGAGAGAGCTAGTGTTGTGGTGGTTTAAAAGAACAAAGAGGATAGGATGAGTCAAGAGTTGAAATAAGAGAAGACTTTAAAGTGGTAAGAGCATTGTTAAGAGATAAAAGCGAGAAGTATGTCAGAGAAGGTAGGGGAAATATAGAGCTGAGAGGAAAGAGGAAACATTGAAATGTTTTAGATTATAACGGGTTTGTGAGGGAAAGGGTGAGGAAGAGGACAGAATAGAAAAAGGCAAGGAAGGAGAGAATGATAAGGTAAAAAAGGAATGATCAGCAGAGTAAAAAGGAGAGGCAACAATAGGAGATGGGGATGAAAAAGAAGAGAACATTCGATCTAAAGATCTAACAGATATTGCTGATGGGGAGAAGGAAAACATGTAATGTAATATGAATGGAGAAGGGGAAGAAGATGGCAGGATGAATGTATAGTATAGAGATGAAGGTTACTAAGAAGAAGGAATGAGACTGAACAGAGGGACTTGTATATATCAAAGTATCAAGATCATCACAGAAGTAGGACAGAGACCCAGGATGCCGATAGATGATTAAACAAGCCAAATTATAGGGTCTAGCAAATGCTGTAAAGTGATTTTCAAATGAAAGGAATGAAGTGGAGGCGAGAGAGGAGTATCTCTCCCCATTCTGAGTGGGCTGGGGGAATGGGAAACAGCAGTAAAGGGAGTCGAAAAGAAAGCTGGAATGACCATGTCAGTAGAGGAAAGCCAGGTTTCAATGATGCATTGAAAGTGAACATTAAGGCAGAGAAAGTGTCAGGAAGAGAATGTTATTATTGCACACTGATCGGGAATTAATGAGACCAATAGATATAGGCATAGATCAGTTATTTTTTATTTTATTTGAATTTTTGTTTAGAGCTGACCCTACCCAGACGGTCCTGGAGCACCTTACATGTTCAAAGTTGGAAAAGGTAGGATTTGAAAAAAGAGTTATAAAATATTTTCAGGAAAATATAGAAAGATTAGGATAGACATGTGATAGCAGAGGAGGAGGGCAGGGTTATGTGTGGGGAAACGGGTATGTTTATAGGGCCTTTCTAAAAGTGGTGATGGAGAATGCAGTACGTATGTGAAGAAATAGGGTGTTCCATGCCCTGTGTGCCCAGTGGGTAAATGCTTGTGTTTGTGTGCATGTGAGTTTGCAGAGTCGAATGTGTAGAAGGTGTTGGCTGGCTGGTCTGGTGTTTGTGGATGATGGTAAGATGGAGTTTTGTGGTGGGTGGTTTTGAATACAATGCAGAGTCCTTTGAAGGCAATTCTCTGGGGTATGGGCAGACAGTGGAGCTGGATTAGAGTGGGGGTGATGTGTGAATTTTTGGGTAGATGGAGGATGAGTCTGGCTGCTGTGTTTTGTATGACTTGCAGGGGGAAAACGGTGCTGTTGGGGCGTCCAGTGAGTAGAGCATTACCTTATCCAGCTTAGAGAGAACCAGTGCCTGGACTGCAGTGCGGAAGTTGTCCGAAGGAAGGATATGTCTGATTTTGCATAGGAGGCGCAGTTGTAAAGTGCATGTTTTGGTCAAATCGTCTATGTGGTATGTGAAGGAAAGGTGGGGGTCGATGGTGAAGCCAAGGTATTTGTCAAGTGTGGAGAGGGGTATGTGCAGGATGTCTGTGGCGAGTTCTTGGATCAGGGGGTGAGGTCGGGCTTGTGCCTAGGGGGAAGATGAGGAGGTGTTCTGTTTTGGTAGGGTTGAGTTTGGGGAAGTGGGTGGCCATCCACTTTGTGATGGTGGAGATACAGGTTTGAGGGTGTAGAGTTGTAAAGACAATGACATTAGGAAGTATATGTGTGTGCCGTCTGCGTATTAAATGTTGTGTCTGTTTGCTAAGGGTCTGCCAAGTGATTCACCTTATAGGTTGAAAAGGAGTGGAGATAGGGAGGAGCCTTGCAGGATCCCGTACTTGATTGAAGTAAGGTCTGATTGGTATGGGGCCATGGATTCAAAATGTGTCCTGTCAGTGAGAAAGGAGGTGAACCAGTCACGTACAGTGCCAGAGAGATTCATCCTGTGAGCTAGGATGCCCAGTAGAATGGTTTGGTCTAGGTGTAGAAGGCTGCAGAGAGGTCGAGGAGTACAAGTGATGCTGTGTGTCCATTGTCCGTGATGCTCTGGAGGTTAACAAGGATGTGAAGAGTAGCAATCTCAGTGATGTTCCCAGGTCGAAAGCCAGATTGAACACGGTTGAGTAGGTTGTTTGTGGTGATGTGCTGTTGCAGTTGGGTAGTGATGAAGCATTCCATGATTCTGAGGAGGTATGGTAGGGTAGTAGTGGGGCAGTAGTTTTCAGAGAGTGTGGAGTTGAGAGATGTTTTTTTGAGGAGGGGTGAGATTTGTCCAGTTTTGAGTGCAGCGGGGCTATTACCATGTGAGACACAGGAGTTGATGTTGAGCCAGTGGGTTCTAGGGTGGTGGTGCAATTGGAGTTAGTAGGAGATATTAACATATGATTATGGAGATTACGTGCGCAGGAAGGATATGGGGAGAGGGGTGACCAGAGGACGATGATACGCAATCAGCCTAAATAAAGTATTGGAATGGTGATGAATAAGCACTAGGGATGGAGCTGAGTTTGGAGGTTAAGAGGCGGGGGAGCAGGCGATTGCCGATGATGGTACATGATTTCGGGAGCAATTCACAATATGCCATGGAAGAAGAGAAACCGTAACAAACAGGGGCAAACACGGTTGAGTAGAGAGCATACTTAGGATAGTCGCCCTTTGGAGAGGACGGCCTAGGGGAAGAAGGAATTCTACTGCAGAAGGACACGGGAATGAACCTGTGACCGGGATGGAGACAAGGGGAGGGGCAGCACCAGGTTCCGCAGTCCGATGTTCAGGGTCAGACAATGCAGGGTACATGTGTGTATGTGCCCACCTGCAGCAGTAAGAGGATGGTAATTGAGGCAGGGGTCTACAGCCCCAGACGAGATGGATACTTGCATGTGCGTCCTCCAGCACAAGCCCTTCGAGCAGTTTCTCAGCTCAGTGGGCATGCACATGGGAGGGCACGCGTGAGTGATGGGTGTGTTACTCAATCTAACCTTTTAATCTTCCTTTCTATTACTCTTGGGTAAGAGATCCGAGTAGGTTAAGGGATCAGATGAAGACATCGGTGTGCAACACAAACATCTCAGGTTCGAAAGTGGGTTGGGAGGACTTAGACTTTTGCCCATCTGAATTCAATGAAATGTGTACCACTCAGTTGTTGGACATTTTGTAATATTATGGCATGAAACAATTCCAATTGTGGTGTTATTTAAATCAATACAGTCTAACAATAGCACAGATACTTCATAGGCACCAAACATTTCATTAGCCCCCAACATTTCTGACATGGAATGACATAAAATAGCTTACTAACATAGCCCTGACATAATCTATCAATAAAGTGATTGAATTAACACACATTTCCCACACCCCACATCTACGTAAGAGTTTGCTAACATAAGGTCACCATATTGTTTTATATTTCATGAAAGATTATTTTTCAGATTCCCCAGAATCAGACCACTTGGCATTTCCAATACTGCTTACACAGTAATAATTATTAACAGAAACATGCATTTACAGCAACAAAGAGAACATAAATTAGACTTTCCCAGATGCCAGACCTTCCAAGAACCCTTAATACTGGCAATAGATGCTCCTTTTTCTACGTTTTTAAAGCATCAGGATAGATAATTAAAACCAATTAGGAAATGAAATAAAGAAAGGGGAGGATCAATGCCTCACAATTAAATCTTCATCTGATTCCTAGTATTGTCTATTTTCTGAATATCAGATTGGGCGATTTAGTTCATGAGCTCCTAATCTACTCCATTTCAAGGTTAGGAAAATGCTAGCAGGTGGTGATGTCAATCCGACTCCTGATGTGATGCTCAAAAGCAATATTACTACTAATGCCTTTGGCAAACCAGACACACTGGCCTTCTATGGATGGATGTCATAACTGGGTCTCTGTCATCCTTGATTACTATCCTATTGGAAAATAATACAGTTCTTACTCCCAAGTCTCCAGCAGATCATCTCGTGTAGCTTTTACTCTCATCAAAGTCATTGGTAGAACATATTGCAGGAGTAACAAGTGGTAATATTCACGTGCCTGAGCACAGCCTCGCTGATGTAGCAGTATGTAGAGAATGGAAATTGAGTACAAGTAGGGGTCGTGGTTGAATGTAGGTCTTGTGCTGCACACATGGATTTGGTTTAACGTATATAAAGGAACGAAATATAAAGGACTTTCTCTCAGTAAACAAAGATGATGTCAAAGACTGTAGCATGGTGTGGCTGTCCCGGAAGGCACACGTGAGCTGGGAGATCATACGTTAGGAAGGCACACGTGAGCTGGGAGATCATACGTTAGGAAGACTAAAAACACAGGAGTTGGAATTCAAGTGAATTAAAAACAAATAGAAAAACATAATTCAGTTAACAGAAGAAATCTGGTGATTGAAATGGTGGCCAACCAATATGACAAATACATGTTATGCAGAACACTGGCCTTGCCCTTTTCAAGACTAGGAAGACATTCTTTGAAAAATCAGTCAAATGCAGAAACCTGTTTACTCACAGATTAAAGAAGTAGTTCTCAGCAACCCTGATAATCTCGAGTAAAGAGGAAAGTGGGAACCATTTGATTGATGATGAAGATAGTCTGGAAGAGTGTGTGTATTCCTCTAGAGGTTTGGATCTGCACCGTTTAAAGATGGGGGATGTTCAGTCTGTGCTTCGTTTACTGAAGCTGGTCACAAAGAGAAGGAAACGCGAGGTAAAGACCTCGCAGGGAAATGCGATATGAAGGAAGGGACCTGCCCAGGGCTGGATGGCTGCTCTGGAGATGCATCTGTGCTTCAGTGACGATAGAGCAGAGCTGGCTGGTCAGACATACAATGAGAAGCTACTTTTCATCAGACAATGAAATAATATTACAGAAAAATAAAGTTCAACAAACCCTTCCTGCTACCGATTCACATCCGTAATAAAGATTGATGTCATGTTATGTTAAAGGCATTTACATTCAACAAAGAGACTGGGCCTCATTACGAGGTTGGTGCTAGTCATGGCGCTATTAGCGCCATGACTAGCACCAATACCGGTACCGCCACCGACTTGGTGGTATGGGGACTTACCGGTCTATTCCGACCTTTGCGGGACCGGTAAATCCCCATTTGAAAAGCCATTCCCCATTCCCATTTGAGCCCCCATAGGGCTCAATGGGAAGGGGGAAGGCGTCAATAACGGTACCGTAAATTGCGGTACGGTTATTGACCCCGGTATCCCTTTGCGGGTCCTGTCCATAACGCTTGGTAAAACCAGGCGTTAAGGGAGGTACCCGCAAAGGGACCTCGGAATAGGGCACAAAGGGATTACCGGCACCGGTCTCATTATCGGTGCCCGGTACCCCTTTGCGCCCAGGTCGTAATGACCCCACACTGACTTGGATTTTCTGTCTTTATCTGTGTTTGTCCTGTTTGGCCTTTATGTAAAGCGCACTGAGGCCGGGATGAGCGGCGCTCAATAAGAACGAAAAATAAATACATAAATAAATTAATAAATACTGTTTCGTTTGATGAAGGAATATAAAATGTTGATCTTCACAGGTGATATGTGGCTCTTGGTTATTGACCCACATTTCTCAATGTTGGTCATTTTCACCTCCACGTTAATTGCATGGAGGGGTCCAACTCTGATTGCACTTTTGTTATGTTCAGTTAATACCGCACACCGCTGCCGTTTTCATGGTACCCAGGCACTCACATGGCTCTGTAAGGAAAAGTGGTTTGTGTTGGTTAGTGAGGGAGAGAGGGAGAGGATAGATGTTATGCTCATCTGTTGATTCGTGTCGAACCAGGAGGAACTGGCGTCTGTGCATGTGAGGTTTCTGGGTGTGTTTTGTTTTGTGCAATGTGTTTGTTCTGTCTGGAAGGGCCGTGTCCAATGTTTGAGTTATTTGTTGTCAGAGTTTATTGGGTTTGCAGTTTGGTCAGAGAGTGATGTGCGGTTTGCATGTTTTGGTGGGTTGAGTCACTATAAGAAGCGTTTGTCTTGGAAGCAAGACAATGCAGCACAACACAGGTTTGAATCACGATCCTGCGCTTAGAAACCACTCACTGGTATTAAACGCATTATAAATGAACAATAACAAATATAAAAGTGACCCTTGCCCACTGTGCATCTACAAAGATGTCCTCAAACACAGCACCCCGGCATCACACTTCCGTCTTCTGATGAACATGTCCCTAAACAGAGGAATAGCACCAAAATCATTCAAATCGGCTTGCATCAGGCTGCTGATAAAAAATTTAACGGAAAGCACAGTAGACCCCACTAATTGCAGACCTATATCCTACCTGCCCTACCCGGCAAAAATGCGGTAGAGCCACGTATACAAAATTCTACTCAGCTGCATAGAAATTAAGGCAATACTCGCAAGTTGACTTCAGACCTATAAGAGGAACGGAATCAGCACTCCTATCCATATGGGACGACTTAAAAATTGCAGACAATTTGCTCTCATACTACTAAACATAGTACTACTAGACATATCAGCGGCGTTCAACACAACCACACAAAGCTAATGAAAAGACTGGAGGAAAGCGGCGTAAAAGACTGTGGCCCTCATTACGACCCTGGCGGAAATCAACCGACCGGACCGCCATAGCGTAAATAGCGTTTCCGCCATTGCACGACGGAGCAAAGTGCGGCTCATTCCGACCCATCGGGCACGAGCACCACGCCATGGCGGAAGTGCAAAGTCCGCGATGGCGGAAATGACCCCAAAACGGCCCACACCGCCGCCGTACGGCGCCCTAGGTGCAATACCGCCACCCATCTTAGCGGACACCGGAGTGAGCGCCAACCGGAAAGTACGGTGACCGGAAATATACGGAAACGGAAGTAAAAGCATGGTCCCGGAACGGGAAACATCACGCCGTACACCTATAAAACCACAAATTCCACACAACCATTAAAAATACTACCCTGAGACACATCCCAACCCGTCATCCACCCTAGTGAAACCAAGAAAAATGGGAAAAGTAGCGAAGAAAGCGTGCGACCGCAAGCGGCAGGTCCACTTCTCCCGTGAGGAACTCACCGTGCTCACAGAGACCCTCCAGGAGAATGCTGCCGCCGTCTTCTCCACGCAAATGACCAGGACGGCACTTGCGAACAAGAAGGCCATATGGGCCCTGGTGGCACAGCGGGTAAGTGCGGTGGGGACCGCACCCCGCAACCCACAGCAATGCAGAAAGCGATGGGACGACCTGCGGATACGCGTCCGTAGCATACTTTCTGCCAACCGCAACATTGCCACAGCTACCGGGGGAGGATCGGAATCACCCATCAAGTTGACCCCCTGGGAAGAAATCTGTGCCTCCACCATTGGAATGGAGAGCATAGAGGGAGTCGGAGGGATGGAGAAAGGAGTGCAGACATCCGAAGAATCAGGTAGGTGTCCCAAATAAAACAATGCCAAAACCACAATGTCCAATCATGTGAAGTACCACGTGTCCACATAGTGCAACAGTAACACATGTCCAGGAGAACGTCCACATACATAGGCCTGATAGCACACTTTAAAACTCACATCAAATACATAAATAATTAAAAATCCTAAAAACACCCTCTACACGTGCAGCAGGCACACCCTAACTGCAGGCTGCAAAACAACTGCACCCTCACTCCACACACAAATGAAACCACCTCCAAGGCCCCGACCCAAATCACCCTCAGGTACCACCCCAATGCATGTGATACATTGCCATTCCAATTTCCACAGACCCATTAATAACGCTCGCCCTCCTTTACTCCACCACAGGGTCCGATCCAAACGACGAGCTCCAGGACACCCCTACCAGCACACCTGCAAAGAGGGCCAAGACCAACGGCCAAAGACCCTCCACCTCAGCTGCACGCATCAAGACACGGAAGCAGCACAAATCAAGTGGCAGCACAGAGGAGGGAACTCCAACAGGCACCCCAGCAGCCAGCATGCCCACAACAGCACCACCACAGGTCCCCCCAATGGATGCCACAGTAGGCACTGCTTCTGGTGGCAGCAGCACCATAGGTGACACTGCATTAATGGCAGCATGCTCCGACACAGAAAACGGGGATGTCGAAGTTAGATCCATCCATGACCTGTCTCAATCCCCCTGTCTGTTCCATCCCGTACACCATGAGGATACCATGCAGGGGCACCCACAAGACGACGACTGGCCATCCCCCACAAGCCCTGTGGCAAGGCAACATGAGGTGACCAGCCACTCTGTGACACCACCGCAAATGGCCATGGCCCAGCAGAGGCAACAGTCCCTCGACAAGGTAATCGTGCAACAGCAGCAACTGGCCACGCTCCTCAAGGACCATGCCGATGAATGTGGGGGCACTAAGGCAGACATAGAAACATCAACTGAGACACTTAGGGCAGAAATGGAGAGAAGTACAGAGACACTAAGGGCACAAATGGAGAGTAGCACCGAGAGCCTGAGAGTAGAAATGGAGAGAAGCACCGAGAGCCTGAGAGTACAAATGGAGAGAAGCACCG
Source organism: Ambystoma mexicanum (assembly GCF_040938575.1). NCBI lineage: Eukaryota > Metazoa > Chordata > Amphibia > Caudata > Ambystomatidae > Ambystoma > Ambystoma mexicanum. The sequence goes on along the minus strand of NC_090941.1, from coordinate 843,400,501 downwards.
AGAGCCTGAGGGGGGAACTGCATGCGACGTCCAAAGACGTATGTGCCGAACTTGCCGCAGTGCGCCGTGTGCTCACTGAGCTCTCACAAACCCTTAGGGACATGCATGGACGTGAGCAGGCAGAGACATCATCCGTTGCAAGTTCCGTCCAGGGCAGCCCCCAACGTAGATCTGGGAGGAACCTGCGCTCCACAGGCAGGGGTGCCCCTGATACCCGGAGAGGGGGCTTGCAATAGCGACTGCCCACTGACAATGAGCATCTTTGGACACTGGTGTTCGGGGGGGAGGTAGGAGGGTGGAGGGGGTGTGTTGGGCTCACTTGGGTGGCAGGTCGATAGGGTGTTTAACATGATATCACATATGCCATAAACAATGCACGATCATCCAATGAGATGTGTGGACATTGATCTTTGTGTACGAGGCCATTATAGGCGTACAGTCCATATTGTGCATGTTCCAGACACACACAGTGCCACGAGTCCCGTGTCCATGTATCAGCCACCAGGCGTGAGTGCTAGAAGCATGCATCTATGAGATGCTGACGAATGTCACGGCCCTCCTGTGCCTCGCAGACTCCTTGAGGTGCTGCCACATCCCCACCCTCATCATGACCATCTTCAGGTGCTTGCAGTTCTGCGTCAGGGGGCATGGGCACATTTCTACGTACGCACATGTTGTGGAGCATGACACATGCCATGACCATCTTTGCAACCTTCACATGGCGGTACAGGAGTGCCCCGCCAGACCTGCTGAGGCAGCGGAAACGAGTCTTCAGTAGGCCGAATGCCTGTTCTATGACTACACGGGTACGTGAGTGGGCATGGTTGTAGTCCTCCTCATGCTGGTCCCGTGGGTTCCGGACTGGTGTGAGGAGCCATCTCTTCAGTGGATACCCGGCATCACCTGTATGTGGACAATAAAGGAATTTTGAGGAATGCCATTGCTACGTACGCACCCCCCCCCCTTCCTGCCAGGTCATTGCCGCATCACATACCCCACATCATCATGCATGAAATGAGACTCACCGAGTAGCCAGGATCTGTTCCCTGCGTGTCGCTCCATGTAGCGTGGTATTGTAGAGTTCCTCAAGACCATAGAATCATGGGTTGATCCAGGGAATCGGGCACAACAATGTGTAATGATCCTGTTGGAGTCACACACCATTTGTACATTCAGAGAATGAAATTGTTTTCGGTTGCGGTACTGGGCCTCCATGGCATGTGGGACGACCAATTCCACATGGGTGCAGTCGATGGCACCAATGCAACCCGGTATGCCGGCAAGTGCATGGAATCCCACTTTTGTGTTGGTAATTTCCTGCTCCGAGCGTGGTAGAGAGATGTAGTCGTCTGCGTGCTGCAGGAGGGCATCGAGCACTTGCAATAGTGTCCGTGAGAACAGTGGCTGTGATATGCCATGCAACTGTCCGACTGTGTGCTGGTAGGTGCCTGTGGCCAGGAAGTGGAGTACAGACACCACCTTCAGTAGGGGTGGGATGGCGGTTGGGCTATCTATCATGCTGACAAGGTCAGCCTGTGTCATGTCCACAATGGCGGTTATGGTGTCCCGGTCCAAACGGTAGAGGGTGTGGATCTGCTCATCAGTGAGGTTGAACGGATGTGCTCGGAGGCGTGGGATTGCGGGCTGCCTGCGTGGTGGTAGTGGCTGTGCTGGCGGCCCTTGCTGGCCCTGCCTTGCCCTCCTCCTCCTCCTGCGTCTCCTCCGTGCGGCCGGTTGTAGTTGGTGTTCGTCTTCTTCTTGAAGTTGGAGTACTTGCAGTGCTATCAGGTCCCCCAGGGCCAACATAGCTAGTCCTGCCGGTAGCTTTTCGGAGTGGGTGTGGTTGTGGGAGGAGACTGGGTGTGCAATTTATGTGTTTTCAGGCTGTATGGCCTCCACCTGTGGTGATTCATTCCACCTGTGCAAGCTGCTCTCCCCTTTGGGCGAGCACGTCCCGCACACAACGCTGCAATTCGACGAATGGCATCTTGCTATTACAATCATGTATTTGTACCCGATGGCAGTGTAACATTGGTTGATATGCTCATTCTGCTATGGTCCCATTGTTTCACATACTATCTTTGCAGTCGCGAACAGACTTGTGAAGGGTCAGTGGAACGTAGTACTCGAGTAACGGTGGACCCTCATGCAACACTGTACCGAGGTTCACCGACGGGCGGGGCGTCCCATTTGTGAGTGAAGGCAGTTGGCATTTTCACACACAGCCGCACTAGATGGATTAATTTGTGATTTCAAGCGGCCACAGATGCCTTTTCGACGTGATGTTGCAAATGAGGAATTCGAAGGGCGGCGCTTTCGGTTTTCAGCTAGCGGCGAGGAGATGCCCACAGGTCTGACTGCAAATATAACGTTCTATTGTTCAAAGTCCTTGGGACAGGGGCCATGGCGAGGATGCAATGATTGATATGAATAGTTTGGGATGCGCAATAGCGAAGTGGGCGATGAGGCCGGACGTTCCCAAATACATGTTACTTCACAACACTCTAATTACGGGCTGGGGCACAGTGGATTTTGCAGGCTGCATAACGCACAGACTCAATGGAAATTTCACATGTTATGTGAGTATGGAAACAGGCGTTTTCATTACGGGATGAGGGAATGATGTATGGATGCATGGACAGATGATTTGATACAGAGTTTGCCATGTACAGGGCTTCTTGGAATCTATCCGCCTCCCCTGCGCTATGTGATGCAGGGCTGCCATAGTGGGACCATCGTCTATCTGGCCTTGTTGAGCCCTCCCTGTCTCGACGCGCCTTCAGACACTTGTGTCTATGCACGTTACCAATCCCATCTGATGGATTATGTTTTAACAGACGCATGCACAGGTACACTCGTTTGTGATAGTGTTTTCACCTCGATATAGATAGTTATGATTCGCAAGTGGTTTTTGGGTGGTGATGATCCTTTGGAGTGGGCTAGCATGCATATGGCTGTGGATTTGGTGTGATCATTGAAGTGAGTAATTCAAATGTAGTTCTGATGGCCATACTATTCTTTTTCATTTCATTTGGGTGACAGGTATCTCCTCCCCTTTTGCCACTGCCATCTGTATGCCACTCCTGCAGATGGATTTTACTCCCGACACCTGCTGCTTCGTGTTAATCAGTGGAGCAGCATTACGATCTTATGGGACGATCGCCAATGGGCCACATGCCCTTACGCAGTACTAGTGGCTAGGAGCAACATTTCGGCCTTTCAGCTGGACTAGTGCCTCCCTATTGGGACGGCCCTGCGGTTCTAGGCGCTTCCATGTTGCCTTTTCGTACGAGAATGTAGCCCCTGTGTACCATGAAGGAACAGGGCGTCACACAAGAAGTAGCTGGTCATTTATTGCGGATGCAGCCCACAATGGTGAAATGTATTTTGGAGTTCATGGCCTAATGGCTGTATGGGCTTGGTGAATTTGTTGTGCATTAAATTTCTATTCTGATATGAACCGTGTAGCGTTCTTCTTTGCAAGTGATGTGGCATATTCCTATTTGGGGAGCGATGTATTGTGAGGAGATCTGCATTGGGTTCCAGCTTCGGAGTATAGTTGCGTGGTACTGTGCTGGGCGCGTTTGCCTACGAAGCCCAGTGAGGTCAGGGATAAGGGCTGCCAATATGAATGTTTTGATGATGTCATGCTCAGGGGCGGGGGATTAGCTTTTGTGTAACAGATGCCGGTCAGCCAGTTGGATTGGTGGAATGATGTGATTATCGGAATATGGCTGGTCACAGGTGCCTGTGTTTGCGTGCGTTTCTTGGTGGGAGACTGAGGTCATGTCCATTTGTATAGCTTCTGTATTCGTGCCATCTGTGCCCTGCAGCTCCCATTGGCCCCTCTTGAGATTCATTTGTTCGTTGGCAGGCATGGATGACTAGTACATTTTACTGGTTGCATTGTGTGACTTCATTGCACCTACGGGGAGTTGTACAATGTGGCCAGGGAGCGGTGTACAGGCACTCAGTAGGGCCGTTTACGGTTGGTTCGCGATGCCGTACTTCTCACCATGGCGGAAAGTGGTACTTTCCGCCGTGCTTGATGGCGTTAGGTGCATGTCCGCTAGGGTCAGAATTCGCGTACCGTTGCGCCATGGTGGTAATTACGGTTTGGCATGGCGCGCGCGCGCGTACTTGGTGCAGTTAGCGTTGGCGTTCACTACGGTGTCGCTAATGGCATCGTACTTTGCGGTGACGGGTCATGATCGCACCGAGCGCTATTCGATGGCGGTATTGCATTTCCGCCATCGTTTTTCGATTTCCGCCAGGGTCGTAATGAGGCCCTGTGCCTGAAATGGCTAAAATCCTTCCTCACAAGTCAAACTGAAAGAACCTACCCTCCGCCTTTACCTCAAACAGCAAAACATCTCCTGCAGAGTGCCACAAGGCTCCAGTCTCTCCCCTGTCCTTTTCAACATCTACATGCCCCTCATGATGAAAATCATTTGAAACCACGTACTGACACCTACAACTATGCTGATGACACACAACTCATTGTCAAGATAGCCACAACCCAAGACCCAAGCAACATCCTCAACAATTGCCTCACCATCATATATACCTGGATGACAATGAACAATTTCAAATTAAACCTCAGCCAAAACAGAAACAAAGATCTCACCTCCAGAGGACAATCCTACAGACTCAGAATTAGACTGGCAGCCTGGCATGGGAAGCCAATCGGTGACATCAAAAGTGGTAACACATCTGGGAATACTAATAGATAAAAGACTCTCACTGGAACCACAAGTCAATGCTATTACAAAGAAATGCTTCTACCTCCTGAGACTACTTAGAAGGATGCTCCCCTACCTCTCCTTCCCACACAGAACCCTCATAATTATCTCCCTGGTATTGTCAAGAATCAACTATGCAAACAGTTTCTACCTCAGAATGCCAGAACAGCTCACCAGAAAACATCAATGCATTCAAAACACTGCAGCAAAGATACTCTTCAGACTAAACAGAAGAGACCACATCACACCAGCACTAGGAAGCCTACATTAACTCCCAGTAAAACAATGCATTCAAATCAAAGCCCTCCGCTTTGCCCACAAATCATTACACAGGTAAGGAGTGATTGCCTGCAGGCCAAGATCAGCTGCTACCAACCAGTTAAAGAGACCTAAGATCAAGTAACAACCTTTAAATTTAAACAAAACAATACAAAAAAAGGACATTCAGAGGAACCGCATTCTCACGTCTAATTGCTAATCTGCGGAATACAATACCAAAGGAAATTAGGAGAACAGAAGACCACCTCACCTTCAGAAAATGGCTAAAAACATGGCTATTCAACTCCATATGACAGCACAAATTAACACTGCCCGCGAAACCAATGGGGACCGAAAGAAAGTCACCAACTACTAACCCCTTGCTTCCAACCCCTCTCCAGCATACCCCACACTTACCTCACACGATCCTCAGATCAGTCTAATTCCCACTGAAACACACAACTCACTCATCCATTATGAAACTAACTGCCGCAAACAAACACCCAATCCCTGGACGCAGTCCATCCAGACACAATGGCCCCAGTGCACACAGCCTAAATGCACCTAGAAACATGACACACACTAGATGCCAGTTTCTCCTGGCTCTACAAACACCAACAGAAAAGCTCAACCTCTATTCTACTCCCTCTTACCTTACTAAACCTACACAACCCACTCTCTTACAGAACCACGTGAGAGCATGGAGATGATGCCAATGGTAACACAGCATGGTACAAGATAACATAACATAACACTAGGCTTCTGGGTGTTTTTTGTAGGTGGGAGGTGTGGTTTGTGTTGAGGAGAGACGTGATTAGTGTATATTGGGCAATCTCAGGGTATTTGTATCTGTTATTGTTTTTAATTCTGTATGTATCCCTTGTTTCCGGCTTACAGTTTGTAGCAGCGGGCATTGTATGGGTTGGGTGGTGAGCCAGGTTTTTGGTAATTTTAAAAGTTAGGTGGTCTTCCATCATTCTTGTTTCTTTGGGATCGAGTACCATATTTTGGCTATCACATAAGAGAAGGTGGTTCCTAAGAATTTTCTGTTCTCGTAGTGTCTTGTGTGAGGGGTCAGAAATGCCAGACGGACACAAAGGTAACAATTTCTCAGAGTTTGCCATTTTATTAAATAAAAAAGGGTTGGATAAACGCCTATCTTTCCTTATCCTAACAAGCAATTCCCTACCTAGCAAACTAACTAAAGAAAGATGACCTAGTGTCCAAATGTTTCTTGCCCTCACACTAATACATACAACAAAATAACACAAGAAACATTTGGCTGTCTTCAATTCAAAAAGTTCTAATTTATAAGCTTTGAAACGTACTCCTTGTGACCAGGGTTGGATTCCCTTCCCCTGAATCAATACAGGATTACCTTTGCAGAAGTTCTATTTCAATACAGTTCTATTCAGTTCACACACAAGACCTTTTCCTTCAAAGGTCGACCTTCCGTAAGTAAGGTAAATCTCTCTTTCATAAACACTTGTTCCACAACTTCAAAACAATTGGTCTTTCCAATATTCCTCTTGGAAAAGCAGAAATGCCTTTCTCTACAAAACACAAGTTTGTAAATCAAAGCAATTGTCAGCATATCACCTTTCTCCTTCAAATTAATCAGAATAGCACAGCAATTATTTCTGAAAATGCCACACTTGTTCTTCAAATGGAATATCTTTAACAAGTTCTTTGCATGACACTTCTTTTCCATCAAAACAACATCTTCTTTCCTGGTCCACTACCTGCCAGGACTAACTACTAGTGGTCCCTTTCCTGGTGTACTCGCTTGCCAGGATATACACTCCGACAACTACAATTATGCTTTGTGGCAAAAGTTGTTCCAAGATTCTAAACACAAGTATCCTTTGTGGGGAGGTTTGAAAAGTGTGTGCCCCTTTTTATGATTTTTTGACTTATGGTTAATGCAGGTTACAAGTCTCTCCCTGTTGGTGTCCCATATAAGGGCAGTTGTTCCCTTGATGACTTTCTTCAACTCCTTTACAGCCTCTTGGCTGTTGGTAAGGTGGGTTACAGGTCTTCCCTCGTTGGTATCCCAGATAAGGGATGTTGCACAATTGTTGCCTTGCTTCTGCTTCTTTATAGCCTCTTGGCTGTTGGCAATGTGGGTTTCAGGCCTTCCCCAATTGGTGTTCCGGGTAAGGGGAATTATGCCTTTGTTACCCTTCTTCTGCTTCTTCACACACTCTTGGCTGCTGGCAATGCGGGTTAAAGGTTTCCCCTACTTGGTGTCCCAGGTAGGGGGAATTACGTCTTTGGATTGCTTTATCCATTCAGTATTCAAAAGTGGCAATTTTTTATAAATGTTCTATTTGGAGCACCCCAGGGATACCTCTAGCCTTAGGCCAACTCACTGGTCTGCTTTGGCTTCTCCTGTTTCTTTGTTGGTGCTGTGGTGCGCCTTTTATCTGCTTTCTGTCTTCCTGTCAGCTCCCGCGTAGCACCCACGGTTTCTACAGCTTCTCCCCAGAGCGCCAACCGCCCTGGCAGCCCACTGCAGTGCTGCTCGTCGGGCTCGGTGCACGTTTCCCTTTCGTCGGGCTTCTAAGCCAGACATCATTTCCCACTGTGCGTACTCTGCCATGCCACCAGCCTTCATATCTCGCTTCGGCCTCAGCTGGTGTTCTTCTTTCTTCTGCATTCGACCCAACATTCTGGTCTGCCTCTGTCTCAACTACTCCTTCAGCATGCTCTAAAGCCTGTATTTCCTTCCTGAGTTTAAATGTCCTGCTCAGGTGTTGTGGTCTACAACAACTAGACCGCACATCATTGTTAATGTCATTGTTGATCCTTACTATCTCTGCGCCCCTCTTTTTCATTATGGATCCTGAAATCCACAATGGGTTTGGGGGTTTTATGTTCAATTATATTGAATTGCTTTGGAAAATTAACATTGTCAGAGTTGGGGAATTTCGTATAATAGGTTGGTGTTTTACCATTGGCTTTTAAACCTCTATTTAAGACATGATTATGACAAGTAGAGAATGTTACATTTAGTTCCTGATTAAATGACTTTTCACAACATGTTCTTTGGCTATTTTCATAGGACGGACTTCTATAATGACAGCATGCCATTAAATATTTGGGGATCTAATCCCCATAAGAAGATGAATACTGCGTCCGTCCAAAAGGAGTCATGACTTCCCCCTGACTGCCATCTCCTCCCATGTGATCCTCTATAATGTAACCACCGCCAGGGTTTGGATCAGGTAACGTATGCCTTCCCCTGGCCACATGGGAGGGGAATTTAGGCTGGGGTTTAGTGATGACTCTGCAGAATTAATCACATTTGTTTCCATTTAGAGGTTGGTGCTAAATCTTAAGTCACTTCTAGGTTGGTATTGGGTTCATTTTGCTTGGATCAATTTGGCTTCTTGTCCGAGTAATGATTTATGGGCGATGCATAGGGCTTTGAAGTTATGGTGTTTCTTTACTGGTAGCCAGTGTAAACGTCTTGGGGATGGAGTGATGTGGTCTCTTCTATTTAGTCTCAGGAGTAGTCCTGCTGCAGCATTTTGGATGCGTTGTAGTTTTTTAGTGAGGCGTTCAGGCATTCCTAGCTAGAGACTATTTGTGTAGTCCACGGGTGCACAATTTACAGCCCGCAGGCCAGTTGCAGCCCACGATGCTGTTTTGTGTGGCCCGCGAGGAACAAAGACTTTCCTAATGGAATGCGTCCCACAAGCAGCATTGGCCGCCCTTCATTAGGAAAATCTTTGTTAGTCTTCCGGGCCGGACAAAACACTGACCCTCATTGGCTCAGTGCACACACACCACGTAGCTGCTACAAGTCACGTAGTGCGTGTGTGCTGCACCAATGGAGGGCCTGGCGTGGTCTGTAAGGCTTGATGCAGGAAGGCATTTCAGCCTTGCCACGCCAGCCGTAGTACCAGAAACCTTGCCAGCGTTCCAGCTAGCCTGCCTTTCAGCACGTCCGCTAAATACATACCTGTTTTGCCTGTATGTTTGTTTGTGTGTGTATGTTGAGATGCGGGGCTGGGGGAATGTGTCGGGTCTGCATGTATGTTTGTTTGTGTGTGTATGTTGAGATGTGGGGTGGTGGGATGTGTCAGGGCTGCCTGTATGTTTGTTTTTGTGTGTATGTTGAGATGCGGGGTGGGGGGTGTTGGGTCTAGTTGTATGTCTGTTTATGTGTGTATGTGCAGTGTATGTTGAGATGCAGGGGTGGGAGGGTGTCGGGTCTGTCTGTATGTTTGTATTTGTGTGTATGGGGAGTGTATGTTGATATGCGGGGGTGGGGGGTGTCAGGTCTGTCTCTATGTTTGTTTTTGTGTATATTGGAAGTGTATGCTGAGATGGGGGTTGGGGGGTTTGGATCTGTATGTGTGTATGTATGCATGGTGTATGCTTGTTAGTCTGTATGCTGAGATGGGGTGGGGGCTACGGATCTGTATGGGTGTATGTATGCATGGTGTATGCTTGTTCGTTTGTATGCTGAGATGGGGGTGGGGGTTCGGGTCTGTATGGGTGTATGTATGCTTGTTAGTTTGTATGCTGAGATGGGGTGGGGGGTCCGGGTCTGTATGGGTGTATGTATGCATGGTGTATGCTTGTTAGTTTGTATGCTGAGATGGGGGTGGGGGTTTGCGTCTGTATGTGTGTATGTATGCATGGTGTATGCTTGTTAGTCTGTATGCTGAGATGGGTGGTGGGGGGTTTGGGTCTGTATGGGTGTATGTATGCATGGTGTATGCTTGTTAGTTTGTATGCTGTGATGGGGTGGGGGTTCAGGTCTGTTTGGGTGTATGTATGCATGGTGTATGTTTTTTAGTTTGTATGCTGAGATGGGGTGGGGGGTTCATGTCTGTATGGATGTATGTATGCATGGTGTATGCTTGTTAGTCTGTATGCTGAGATGGGGTGGGGGTTCGGATCTGTATGGGTGTATGTATGCATGGTGTATGCTTGTTAGTTTGTATGCTGAGCTGGGGGGGTAGCGTGTTCGGGTCTGTATGGGTGTATGTATGCATGGTGTATGCTTGTTAGTTTGTATGCTGAGATGCAGGTCGGGGGTTCGGCTCTGTATGGGTGTATGTATGCATGGTGTATGCTTGTTAGTTTGTTTGCTGAGATGGGGGTGGGGGGTTTGGTCTGTATGGGTGTATGTATGCATGGTGTATGCTTGTTAGTCTGTATGCTGAGATGGGGTGGGGGTTCGGGTCTGTATGGGTGTATGTATGCATGGTGTATGCTTGTTAGTTTGTATGCTGAGCTGGGGGGTAGCGTGTTTGGGTCTGTATGGGTGTATGTATGCATGGTGTATGCTTGTTAGTTTGTATGCTGAGATGCGGGTCGGGGTTAGGCTCTGTATGGGTGTATGTATGCATGGTGTATGCTTGTTAGTTTGTTTGCTGAGATGGGGGTGGGGGGTTTGGTCTGTATGTGTGTATGTATGCATGGTGTATGCTTGTTAGTTTGTATGCTGAGATGGGGGTGGGGGTTTGGGTCTGCATGTGTGTATGTATGCATGGTGTATGCTTGTTAGCTTGTATGCTGAGATGGGTGTGGGGGTTCGAGTCTGTATTAGTGTATGCATGCATGGTGTATGCTTGCTAGTCTGTATGCTGAGAGGGGGTTGGGGGGTTTGGGTCTGTACGTGTGTATGCATGCATGATGTATGCTTGTTAGTTTGTATGCTGAAATGGTGGTGAGATTTGAAGTGTACCTCAAACAGGTTTTAAACAACTGCAAATTGATGGACGTAGATCAGAGGGGCCATATACGCTGCACAGAATGTGTAAGGATGATGATTCAGGGGGCACTGTAAATGTGATTTTTGTTGGAAGGGGATAGGATACAGGCAAGCTGTATGTGGTGGTCCAGTTGAACACGTGTCAGTTGACAGCTCTGTGTGTGTCCCTTTTCAAGCCATAAAGGGGACCACAGTGAGCAATATCAATTTGCATGCAAGTCGCATCACAAGGATGTTCAGATCTACACCAGTCCTCATAAGAACAGTAGGGGAAGCCCATGAATTCGAGTTCACTGAACTATGGCTGAGCTTCACTCATGACACAAACTAGCTTACTTATGATCACCTTTATAACCCCACGAGTCCATAGTTGGTCTGTTTGTAAAACTCTGATGTCACCCAAAACTGACATACACCTGTGTAATAGCTAATGCTGTGGAAATATGTTTAATGCCTGTAAAATATAGCACAAGGCTGAGGGCAGGCTTTAATCTCACGAGGGCCGTGAGGTGACAACTGTAGCAACACAAACAGCAATAGTACAAAAGTGCAAAATTACACCCAGACTAGCCATGAATATATAACGCATTGGGTGTTAATATAGAAATAATATAGACATATGCCTAATTACTATCACAATGAAAGCAGGCCACCCTGAGAAGTGTGTGTACCGCAACAATGAGGTTTTGCAGCCTTATTGAGAAGTGCTCATGTTGCCTCATTAAATGTATTGCAGCTCTTCCAAGGAGTGCTGGCACTGCAGTGTGAAGAGGCAGTGAGATGGCCATGTTATGTTATGTTATGTTATGTTATGTTATGTTATAGGGTCTTGTACCGCACACTGTTGCCAGCTGTGTGGTCTCTTGGCACTCTGGTGAATCTGTAATGCAAGAAGGGTGGCAGGGTTTGTTAGTAGGATGGAGCGGGAGAAGAGCAAGAGAACTGTGAATTGCTGTTGGCCGCATCAGTTCCGAGAAACAGGTCACTTAGGGTAGGTGCGTTTTTGGTTGGTAGGCGTCATGTGGTGTTGGGTGATGTTTTGTAATGTTGCAATCTCATTTCGCAATTCCAAGGCAGCAGACAGGGGAACGATCAAGAAAGTGCCCGGATACACCTTCATGCGCACAGCCTAGAAACTGGGAACAAACGTAGACTTCAGACTCCCGATCACGTAAAAACTGTTTCTTATTATACGACAGTAGCTTGGATTCTCGGCGTGGCTCTTTGAACAACATAAAGCTAAAACAGGCAAAGTTAAGAGATGTACCTCCTTCACCTTTTGTTGAAACGTGACCCAACGAAGGCTATACTCCCAAGAGTATGGCCGACCCAAACAGCAAAGTATAGCAGTCTAAAATACTGTCCCCACCACTGCACTCCTATATTGAGCACTAACTTTTCAGGGCATGTTTTAGTTTTGCAAAAATTACTTTTCAAGAAATTTGAGGCTTCCGACAGTGCATTTGTGCCAGTTTCTACATTTTGTGCTCTGGCTCGATGTTTGTTTCGAAGGTGGAATTTGTACGGTGCAGTTCTGCCACAATATCAAATGGCTACTGTAGTAGGGCCTGCCAATCCCTGCATTCACCACCACCTTAATCTCAAACACAGCAGTTTGATATGCAGTGCAGCCCGCTATTCCTGAAGGAAGTATCCATCAATTCAATAAGTGCATGAAAAGGTATGCTGGCAGGGCTGTTCTTTATCTGATCTTGTTCTTTTGTCACTTCTAAGCTTGTCTAAACTGTATATAATTTGTATATACTCTAGACTTGGACCGTCGTAGTAGAAGCATAACAGGGGAGTTTATATCTTCCCCTAAGTACCATTGAACCTGCCCTTTACCGTTGGTACTCCATCTCAGTACGCAGGCCCGAGGGTCTGATTGATCTGTGTGAGGCAGTTTGTGCCTTTGAAATACAGTTGAGACTTCTGAGAGCCCAAATGGAGAAAGGGATGCTGGTAAACTTCCCTGTATGTGCAGAGATTTTCCCCCAAGACAAGTATGTAGGATGCTATCGGCATGTGAAGGTCCTGAATGAACTGCAAAATGTTTTTGAGAATCGTTTCACACAATTAAAATCACAGCGAACCTCTTTTGCAGACCCTTTCTCTGCTGATGTTGACAGGGTGCAACCTGAACTTCAACTGGAAGTGATTGCATTTTAGTGCTGTAGTCCCCTCAAATATAAGCACACATAGATGCGTCTATTAGCCTTTTATCAGTCTCTGAACACAGCTCAATTCCCTAATCTGTCACAGGAAGCATTAAAGATGGTATCTATGTTTGGCAGTGCTTACATTTGTGAGCAAATTTTTTCGCAAATGAAACTACATAAATCCATCCTAAGGACAAGACTTACTGACCAACATTTCCATGCTATGCTGAGAGTAGGAACAATATCACTGGAGCCCGAGATCCAGAAACTGACAGCTGAGAAATGCTGCAATGTTTCTCACTGATCAAGTATGTCCGGTTCACTGTTCATCTCCCAAAATACTAATGGTTCATTGCTCACTTACAGCCGTGCCAGTTGCTGTGCAAAATGGCAGAGCTTGTGCCTTCCAAATCTAAACCAACATAACTTGTAAAATGTTTGAGCGCAGTCTTTTCATCCTGTATGATTTGCATATTTATTCTAATGCCAATATGTCCTTTGCAAAGAAAGAAATTATAAAAGTCGAATGGAAAATGTGTACTACAAAATGTAAGTTTTAAATACAAATAAAGACTGGTACACCCCCAAAACGGTGTTCTTTTTCTATTTGTCTAATATAAATTGGGGGTAGAAAAGGCCTCCCCCTGCTCTGGGGCCAGGTGAGGGATGTGTGTGTTGGACTGTCTTCTCATTGGGGGATCATTAGTTTGGTTTTGGTTGGGTTTAGTTTGAGGTTATTGTTTGCCATTATATGGAGGAGCCCCTAACCACCTTAACTCAAGGGGGCCCACCACTTCAGGAACTAGTGCACGTTTGTATGTAAAGCAAGTTTATTGTACAATCGCCGGGGTAGAACTAGATGACACTGCAGAGTCATACTAACCCAAGTCCTGCCGAATCACATAAGATGACACATTATATACACTTTTGCAACAATTAAAACACTCCCATATATTTTATTACAATCCACCCCCCACATGTGATTGGACGAAACCTATTCAAAGAAATCCCATCTTTTTCCAATTCTTCCATTCACATTGGTTATTGATATCTTAACTTCCATCTTCAGATCGTATTCATAGCACACGCCTTCTTGGGATTCGTCCATGGTAGGTCATGACATCAGTACATGGTCACACATTCATTTACAAACATAATTCATTACAGGTCATAACTGGGCACAAAACCACTTAACCCTAAATGTAATTGCACATGTATTGCATGGATACTTCAAATGACATGAAGAAGGCAGAATAAAAAGGTTCCCTTTGAACTGGTGCTAACTATCTCATCCACCACAACTTTACTAGCATCCCAGAACACCCTAATCTAAATGACTACCTACTCAGCATGCACGGCACATCCTGAAAATACAATTGAAACCCCTGGGAATTGGTCACTCTGACCTTGAGCGTCACTACACCCATTGTTTATTGCTGATCAAAATAAATGACCGAAACCCTTCTGCAAGCTCCCATGCACTTCAAAGAGATTAAATCTGTGTTCACAATACTACCAGGCCATAAAGACCCTAGCTGGTCTGTTAGTTGAGCTGACCATCTGTCATGATGCCTACCCCCAAGGAGCCAGACCGGGCCCAGCAACCCCAGAGGCAGACATCATGTTCCCGAGGGAAGTCCCAGCGGCCCCAGGTAGGGGCCCTTTGGACTCAGTCCTGGCGCCTTTGGCGCCAGGCTCATGTTGGACAACAGTCCAGGCGCCATAGGCGCCAGGCTCATAAAGGATGACTTTGTGTTAAGAAGTGCTTGGTGTGAACTTACCTGATGCAGACCGTGCTGCAACATCCAGGCCACCTAGAGGCCTGAATGGGACTATTTTACCTATGGGACTACTTTACCACACGGGTGTGGCCGGAGGAAGAATACATACCTTAGAGGAAGAATACATACCTGGAACTACTTTGAAGGCTATTTAAGCCACGCCCAAGCAGCAACTCACGCTTCGCGTTGTTCTGCACCTAGCAGCTGGACGCTCACCGTGTCTGCTCCTGCATCCGGACTCCAGCCACGCCCGACAGCATCCTGGAACACCCGTAAAGGGAGAAGAGAGGAGAACAGGAGAAAGAAGAGACATTACCTGCTTAATCCGCATTCCAGAGTCATCTCGCCGACGATCCTAAAGGGAAGACATTCATTTTTAAAAGCACATTGCATAGCTCGCTGCAGCGCAGCATTCCACTCACCTTTACTAGGCACCTTCTTGCCCATCAGCGACCATCTGGATCTTCCGCTGCATTTCAGTACCTAAAGGAGAAAAAGACAAGAACAAAGGTGAGCTAGGGAAGAGAATAAGAAAGGCTTAATTTCCACCATAAGACTTACCTGTTGGGTCAATCCCTCTTCACTTCGGGTCGGCGCCGTTTCTTCGGCATTTCCGAACCCCGGCCCCTAAGGGGAAAAAGACATTAGCATTAGTGAGCGAATGCAAGGACATTAGCGGAACGCTCATCAAAGACTTACCTGATATTTATTGGGACATCTCTTCTCACTTCGGGTCGGCGCCGTATCTTCGGCATTTCCGAACCCCGGCCCCTAAGGGGAGAAAAGACACAAGCATTAGTGCATTAATGCAAGAACACTAGCGGAACCACTCATCAAAAACTCACCAGAATTTTCCTTTGACGGTTCCATTCCCTAACTCGGAATCTTCATTCAGCACCTGAAATAGAGAAAACATATATTGGTTATTTAAAGCTTGAACTTGCAACAGAATTCTTATGATACCTTACCGGAAAAGTCAAGCGAACTTGAACTCTCACCAATCCGAGATCCAGTGAAGTAACTGGATAACAATGCGCCCCTGCATCAGAAGCAGGATGGATAGCTCGTCCTTTCAGACCCTAAGGTGAGACTTCACGGGGAATCGCAGAAGGGTTTCGTGGAGGGTGAGAAGGGGAGTGGGAGGCCTACGCATTACCCCGCAGATTGTTAATACTCCCTTTTCACACACAGAAGGATATTTCTACGAGCCAGACAAGCCAGATTTGGGGGTCCGGTCCATTCCATCTTCCGAGTCCTGCGCATCACCATCACCATCAGGCCACAGCAATCCAAACCAGGCCAGCGCCTCCGTGAGAGTCAGGTGAGCGTTACACCATCTGCCATGGTCGTATTTACTCATTTACCCTTCCTCTGAAACTCTGCAAAACCAGTTTGTCCAAGTCACTTAAAATTATTCTTGCGAAACCCTGACTGCCGGATTTTAATGAATTCAGAAAAGCTGACTACGTATACATTGATACGTTCCCTGTGCATGCATGTTTAATAAGTATTGTCTCTCCTATACAGTGGGCCTTCCATGACCAGTCCCCTTCTTCGCAAGTGCATTACAAAACTGCTTGTCCCTCTGTTTCCAGACACTTCATAGCACACCATACCTGGATCGTATTTTATATTTAATTTGGTGGTTTTGGCATTCATCTTTCTATGCACATGCAAATCATATATGTATCAATCTTGAACACAAACTAACCACTTAAAGTAACATATACCATTCACATTTAACTACACTGGATATATATGAAATTGCAACATTGTGCTAACTTTGCCACACCCCCAGTCACAAATATGATGCACGCAACATGAACCCCTTTTCATTGTTGGGAGCTTTCCTGACCACCCCAACATTCCCCCCTTTAGTTAATACTTTAACTAATAAATCATATTTCTGTTGTGCACAACCATCTTCTCAGGGAGCCCTGCACTCATCTCTCATACCAGTCCCAATATGGGCATACTCCTCTGCTGTGCTCCACACAATCATCCCATCTTAGTGGAGGACACAAGACAGCTTCAGTCTGAGTCCCTGTGTGAGATGAAATGGCACTGATTCTAGCTTTGAACAGGGTCACAGTCATCATGACATCTGTTTTCGGTTCTTGGGCAGAACAACATCATAAGAGCATTTGACAGGAACAAAAGATAATAAAAAAAAAGATTTTAAAAAGTAGGTAGTACACTTTTCATGGCTAGGCTTAACCAAGATGGCACCCAGGAAAAAAGAGAGTCCAAGCACGGGTCCTTTGTGATCCCTGCCTCATTCGCCATAATCACTCTGAGCTTATGCAAGGTGGCAATATTTTGAGTTAGGGACCCATTCTCCAAATCATTGGGAGGCACAAACGTGCAACATGTACTCCCTATTTTCTGACAAACCCAGCCCTCCATAGCTGTTAGGAAGTCGAATATGTACCTATTTTGTAAAGTTATGAGCCTCAGGCCTGAAGTTGTTCTTTAATGGCACAGAACACTGATTCGGATGAGTTGAAAAACAATAGGAGTTTGTACCTGGTCCCCTGGAGCCCCTTGCCATTTGCCACGATTTGGACTCCAGGTGCTAGGAGGGATGTAAAGAAAGTCTCTGTGTGACTGAATAGCCAGTACCTGTCAGGAATGCCCATTAAAGCTTTGGATGCTGCTGCTGAGATGTAATTGGACCACTTGGTCCATCGCAAGTCTCTCCTTTCCGTGGTCAACCAAAGTCATTAATCTGTCCATGTGTGGTGATTCAGGGGACGCAAGGGGAACAGGGTACAAAGGGGACACAGATGTGGCTTTGAGTATTGAGCTGGCCAAGACCAAGTGTTCTCCAGGAATAACAAGAACTGTCACATGGAGTGTGGGGATACTGCCAACACCTTGCCGGGATGGAAGCTACTGCAGATAGGTGTACGATCAGCAAGTCCAAAAAACATCTAGAAGGGCAGCTGTACCTCCAGCCAGGTCAGCGACACGAAGCGTGCGGCTGCAGGTCCCATTTGTGCCAACAGGCTCTGTGCCATCATCCTTCAAACACAGAGAAAAATGGGAACCAAAAACATATAAACACTCATCCTAACATGCATAATAAATTCAAAGATTTTCTTCTCCCTTTTTTTAAACAAAGAAATGTACTTCCTGGATTTCTGTTCGTACCCCCCTTTTCCACTGGAATTAACTGCAAATCCCTAACTTTGAGCCTGCTCCTGCGTAGGTGGAGGGGTACCGGTATCCCTTTGTGTATCATTGACATGGATCCAGCTCTTGTTGCCCTCCACCTTCACAGCAGTCAAAGTCGCATTCATCACATGGTGCAGCCCATGGAAACCGTTTTGAACGTAAATCCAGTCTCCCGGGAGTAGTGGCTGCTTGTGCTGATCACCGATTTCCTTACCGATTTCTCCTGTAGGCTCTTGGTGTGAAGACACAACCTGTGTGTTATAATCTTGATACTTTTGGTTAAAGCCCTAAAATACTCCCTAAACTCCTCTCCTAGGACCTCTGTGGTCTTATGTGCGTCTGATGCAGTGCGTTCAGGTAAAAGAGGTGTGTGTAATCTATGCCCGGTCACGATCGGGTGAGGGATGAGGTGATGTTCTTTCCCTGGATGATTTAAGAAATAAAACTATGCTAAGGTCAGGGAGTGCAACCAGGACCTTTTTAAATCATTGCACATCTAGGTCAGCCGTTTAACCTCTACATAATTCCATTAGCCTGCTGCGCTTGAATTTTTAAAACATTTATTTATTGGGTATTTATAAATCGCCTATACAGCAAATGGTGTTTGAAGGCACCATTGTCAAGAGTGAAGTTATTTCTGGGAACAAGGCATTAAAAAAGTGGGTTCCATTGGCAGATTTCAAGACCTCACAAATTCCCCACTGTGGAAATACCTCCTTTATCAGAAATATTGCTGCAGATTTAGCATCATGGTGTACGCAAGGACCAACATCAAGCCACGGTGAGAATCAACAACCACAACGAGATACCAGTAATTGTTACATATCATGAGCATATCCACAAAGTCAATATAGAGCTCCCAATATGGTCCAGAGGGCCTTGGTAGAACTCTCCTTACTGACCGCATGGTGTTTCCAGGATTGAGTTTCTTGCAAACTATACTGTTTCCTACGAATCTACCTACCTGTTCCTCGAGGTTTGGTATAAACCATTCATCTTGGAGCTCTGATACGAATTTGTCATCGGGAAGTGTGCGAATAGTAATGCAGCTGCTCTAGAGCCACAAGGAGAAGTTCTACAGGCATTACTACCTTCCCCATCAGCTCCTGTCTCCACAGCAAATATGTGGGTGTGAGGGCACATCCTCTCTTCCTGGTGGGACACGACTTCCATTTTCTGGGAATCTGTAAACAGAAAATGCGTGGCTTCCTTCGCCACCGTGTATGGGGTTAGTAAGATTAGTATGCACAGTGCACTTTACAAGGCCTACCTCTGTATTTCTATGTTCAATAATTACCCCATGCCAAGAATCAATGAGCTCATTGAGAAGTTAGGGTCATCTAAGAATGTATCCACTCTTGATTTAACCAAAGGATACTGGCAGGTACCCCTACATCCACTGATAGGGGAAAACAAATGTTTCCACCTTGCAAGGGCTTTTCCAATTTAAAGTACTCCCATTTGGTTTTCACGGTGCTCCTACTACATTTCAGAGGTTAATGGATAGGATTTTAAGACCATACTCTAGCTTTTCTGGAGCCTACTTTGATGACCTTATCATACACAGTAAGACCTGGCCCAAACCCACGCACAAGCCCTCAGGAGAGCAGGTTTAATGGCAAACCCGAAGAAATGCCACCTGGACCAGGCAGCTGTAATGTATCTGGGCTTCGTGGAACATTGACTGATTAAATATCAGACTGAGAAAGCCAAAGCGGTACAACAAACACCTGTACCTAAAACAAAGTGAGCCTTCGAGCTTTCCTAGGCTTGACAGGCTGTTATCGATGGTTTACACCTTATTATTTCACTTTGGCCGCCAATCTTACAGACAAGTTAAAGAACGCTCAACCCCAAAAAAATGTCTGGGGAAAATAAGATCAATGAAGCTTGGATGGTTTAAAACAAATATTATGTGAAAAACCTGGCTTGAAAATGCCAGACTTCAACCGTGAATTCATTTTTCAGACTAATGCCTCTAAAGTCAGGTTGGGGGCTGTATTGTCACAAGAAAATTACGGCACTGAACACCCCGTCTTGTATACGACTTGGAAGTTGTTTCCAAGAAAGCAATCATTGAGCTGGAAGCCCTGACCATCAAATGGGCAATCGTAAGCCTACGTTACTATCTGACAGCAACAGAATTCCAGGTCTTGACCGACCACTCACCACTGACCTGGAGGAGTCCAAGGAAAGATTCGAACACCTGAGCCATGATATGCTTTTTGGATCTTAAACCCTTTGTGTTTTTTCGGGGGAACATCAAAAAGGGAAAGAACAAACTAATGTGGACCTTTTGAGCCGTTTGCTGCCGATCAAGGGAGAGACACTTGTATAACGAGAGGGGTATGTGATTAATCTGGACTATTCGTCACTTCTCCTCAGAAGGGAGCCACCCCCTTTGAGGCTAGGGATGTGAGCCCGCCAAGCAGGACCCTCACCAGGGGTCTGGGAAAGTGGGACCTCATTGGGAGTGACTCCCCTCTTAGGGACAAGGACTCCCATTCCTGTATCCTGTAAGGAACTCCCTGCCCAGAATACATTGTCTGCCTACATGTTGTTACTTCTGTTTTAGGCTCTCCAAATAGAGGCATTTCATCAATCTCTTCCAGGTAATACTGGATTTCGCCTGAACTCCACAGTCAAAGAGGCGCGAGGAGTGGGGAGAAGCTTGTTCCTTGTGGTACACCACACTTCTGCACAAAAGGTCAGTGCAATTTTCATAAATTATT
Source organism: Ambystoma mexicanum (assembly GCF_040938575.1). Lineage (NCBI taxonomy): Eukaryota > Metazoa > Chordata > Amphibia > Caudata > Ambystomatidae > Ambystoma > Ambystoma mexicanum. The sequence continues at coordinate 843,379,921 of NC_090941.1, read as the reverse complement.
GCATGCCATGGAAAAGTGAGGAGTAAAACATAGGTGAAATTGCCTTTACGCTTTACTTTTCCAACCCTTTAGTGGAAAAGACTAATCGTCACCTGCAAAGTATGCTTTTCAGGCAGCATTTACAATGGAGTTCAATGGAATCTGCCTACTTTTACCAGGTGTCAGTTTCAGGTGGTTTCCATAGGAATCCATTACATTAATGCTACCATGAAAATCAATGCTGACCTTAATGCACCAGCAGTTGTGGCGCAGCAGGAAATGGAGGCAGGCATGTTATGTCTGCCCTACCCTACAACTCCAATATATAAATGCAAGGAAATGAAGCAGAAAGTGGCGGAAACAGTGTTTTCTGCCACTTTTAGTAAACCACTTCACCCGGAAAAATTACCCCCCCAATATCTTGTATCACAAACCAATAATTAATTCAGCATTTTCTCCAGATACAAGATTTATTACGCTAAGTCAGATAGATATGACTTGTTCACAATCATTAAGAAAGCACCTACTGTATAGGGGTTGGATACATATGAAAACTATCTCTCGGTATTATCTTTCCAAGTACAACTCAATAATGGTGACCATCATAGATAGTAAGCAGATTTAGCCCACACTGAAAGCACGCCTTTATGTCCTATTTAATATTGTGAAGGTGTATATTGTCCCTAAATTCCTATGTGTGATCAATCATATACATGGCAGTTTCTCTGCAACCTGGATAGACGGTTAGTGGAGTTTCAATCAGAAGCAGGAAAAACTGAAATATTACTCAACGGGCTTTATCTGCCAATTCATAATGGAGGTTTCAAACTTTCAAGTTAGCTCTGTACTTTTCTAGGCAATAACTTTTCTAAACCCAAAGAACAGGACCTCCTATAACTGGTAGAGGGCGAGTCACGATAAACTAAGCAACGAGCCAGCTGAAGTTGTTCTCAAATTCTATCAAATCCTATCGCGTGTCAGGCGTTAGAAGCTGCATAGATCATATTCATCTGAAGAGGAATCCCCTCCTTCGATGCTAGGGTGGTGAGACCACTACCTAATAGTCCCCCGGGGGAGGTACTCAGTGGGTGGATCTCATGGCAGGGGAAACCCCCTTTGAGACCAGTAATGACCTCATCAGGAGAACGCGGTATTCCTACCAACCACATGACCCTGCTCCAGAGTTACCCCACCTTTTCTTCCTCTCCTCATTCCTCTTCAAACCTATCCTCATACCCTATGTACTTTGCTTATGCTTTACAGATAGAGAGACTTAGACAAAGAGGCACCTTAGTGAGTTGCCACATCAACACTCACTTAGTACTGAGATGAGGAGGGAAGGCGGAGCAATAATGAGTAGCTATTCGAACCACTTTTACCAGTCTAGTGGTTCACTAACAGTAATTGGAAGAAACAAGATAAAAACCAAGAAAGAACTTGGCAGGAGGAACCGCGAGAGCCAGGACAACCCTGACATGCAGGCGGGTGCTCACCGGGATGCCGCGAGGAAGGAGGCAGAGTCTAGGGCCGGTCTAGGGTGGGAGGACCAAGTGGCCCGCAAGCGGACCAAAACTCCAGATGCCCCAGAGATCTGAAGACCGTGAGGGTGCGAAAGCACGCTGGTCCAGAAAGGAAGAAGACTGCAGAATCACTGCAGGGAGAAGCAGGCTCTGGAAAGTTCCCAGAGCACAACAAACAAACTCAGCTGCCTCAAGGGAGCCAGTACTCGTGTAAGCCATACCACAATGTATATGGGAAGCTGAAAGGCTTTAAAAGCTCAAGGAATTGGGTACAAAGCTGGCAAAGCAGGGTCTGGGATCCTAACGAAATCGGACAAAAGCAAGAACGTACATGGACTTGTACTAAGGCTTGGCAGGATAGTAAACCAAGTCTACAGGAAAAGTAAAGCGGGAATTGCGGGTCTGGGGCTCGCACCCAAAAAGGGAGAACAAGAAGGAAATGGAAAGTCCACACAGTACTTGGCAGGTTAGTAAACCAAGTCTGTACGATCCACTACAGGCTGTAAGTGCATCCAGGCAAATCTTCCTTGTCTCAGTACCTGGTGAGAGGGAACCAGGTCTGCATCAAAGGGTCAGGGACCTACTACAACTTGGAGAGTACATCAGGCAACTCTTCTTAATCACAGTACCTGGTGAAAGGGAACCAGGTCTGCATCTGTGAGTCTGGGACTCACTATAGCTTGGAGAGAGCATCCAGGCAATGCTTCTTCATCACAGTACCTGGTGAGAGAGAACCAGGTCTGCGCCCAAGGGTCAAGGACCCATTACAGCTTAGAAAGTGCATCCAGGCAATGCTGCTTTGTCACAGCCTAGTGAGAGGGAACCAGGTATGCACACCAGGTTCAGGAAACCACTACAGTGTGGGGAGTGTCCAGGCTGTTCTTCTTCGACACAATACATGGGAGAGGGAATCAGATCTACAAACTTGGACCAGGGACGCACTATAGCTTGCAGAGTGCTTCCAGGTTGTTGTTCTTCATCGCAGTACTTGACATGAGGAAGCCAAAGCTGCCACTCAGGGTCTGAAACCCCAAGGAACTACATAGTAAGCCTGAGGAAGGCTGGAGAAAGAGACACATTTCTCCAACAGCCAAGGAGAGGTTAAAATCACATTAGGAAAATCTTATAAAGAAAACTGCCTTTTGTCCAGGGGAAGAGAGTCATTACTCTGAATCAAGAAGACATCTCCTTTGATTTAGTTAGATTAGTGTATAAGGGACAAAGTTAGGTTTTTGAGACTGGACATTGCAACTTTTACTTTGGACATTCTAACACTAGTTATTTCTATTGAGGCTTAATACCTCTTAAATAAAAGTTGGTAGCAAACAGCATGGCCCCTCTGTGTCAGAATCTTACTTCTGCACCCTACAGCAGTTGTCTCTTGGATCACTTCACCTGTTGAACCTGCAAGGTGTAGTCTGGGAAGAGCATGATGTTGGCGTTCCCCACTTTGATCAATCCCCTGACTCTTGCGGCTTATAATATGATGTCCCTAACTCTGAAGTTGAAAAGTGTTGCCACCACTGGTCTCAGGGGGTGCTCGCAGTGGGGGTGGTCTGCCCGACACTCTGGGTGCCCTCTCAATGGAGAAGAAATTAGTAAAGCCTTTCGGGCATAGGCCCGCTCTAATAAATCCATTGCTGGTTCCTCAGCTCTCTCGGGCAGACCCACTATCCTAATGTTTGCCCTTTGGGATCTTCCCTCTGCATCTTCCAAAGTGTGGGTTCTGCTCCGTAGCTCCTGCACCTGTGTGTGGAGAGTTCTGACCGTGTCCTCCAGTAGACCTATCCTCTATTCGGCTTCCCCCACTCTTTCAGACACCACCCTCAAATCCGTTCTGAGCAGGGAGACTTCCACCCTCACCTGGCCTATCTTGTCCTCCAGACTAGTCCTAGAGCCCTTCACCACCCTCAAGACCTGTGCCATCGTGGTTTCCTCCCCTTCAGTGGCCGTCATGCAATCTGGGTCCTGTCGTGGCTTGCCTGAGTGGGCGTGTACTTGCAGTGTTTCTGCCAATCCCATGGTATATCTCTACATCTTGCTCTGTGTGGCTCTGGCCGTCTTATCCTTAACCATGGCTGCTGCCATCATGCTTATGCCCTGTTGAGGTGTCTATCAGCTGCCCCTCCAGTGTAATCTGGAGCACACCTTTCCTTAAGACCCTCTTCACCACGCTTCGGGATTCCCCCAAATACTCAGGCCACTGTCGTGTTGGCTTGCTTGGGCCCTTGTCCGGAGCCCACCAGTTCCTGCTCCTTTTCACTTTCATATGGGACCAGCCCCCGCCAGGAGTTCACTACCTTTGCTGTTACTACCTCTCAATGTCGAGTGGGCTCCCCAGCAGTATTCACCACAGGTCTCCTCCTTCTCTCTCTGTCTGTGTCCCCGCGTCCGGGGCCAATTTGCTTTTCTTTACACCCTGCTGCACTGGGTGTTTCAGGCCTCTCCTCCTCCTTCCTGTGTCAGCTGCCATTCATTGCTGCCCCTGCCCCCGGGCACCTCACGCAGTGTGCTGGTCTACTCCAGCTCTGCTTGGTGTTCAGAGGGGAGAGCGAGAAGACTCCCACTTCTCCCCCGTTCATCTCCAAAGGGTGTCCCACCAGAGTGCTAGTGTTCATTTTGGGTCAGGGGAAGGGGCGTTGAGGGACGCGTCGAGTGTCCCCAACTCCCAGCACCCAGCCCGCACACCGGGACCTGGCCTCACCGCCTCGTAGCTTACGATCAAGCAATGCGGCCACCGGCGCACTGCTTTGCTCTCTCCGGATCCACCACTCTAACATGGCTCAAATGACCCTGTTGCACTCTTCCTCGGTTCCGATACCGATTTCAAGGGTTTGTTCTCATTTATGTTACTGAGGGACTGATACCGTGCAGATTTCTTGGGAGGTAGGATGGGAGCAGTCATTTTAGGCAGCCATTTTCTCTATGCACCCTAGTGGCTCCTACAAAGCAGTCTGGAACGGAAACACCAGCACACTTGCCAGCTAAACGCCACACCTCTAGAGGCTCTGTCACCTTAGATAGAAAAACTATCAAAAGAATGGAGTCTAAGCAAGCTATCCCATTATGGGAAGACTCAGAAGGAGACTTCTCCTGCCATGCATGACCATCTGGAACTCAATCCCGCAGATGACCCAACCATCCTCCAGTTCAGCAAAAAAATAAAAACGTGGCTCTTTCAACTTCATTTGCTGGATGAATAAAAACCCCTCTATACCTCCGCCAACAGTATGGCATGCCACTGCTGATTGTTGATCAAAGACAATGGGCCTCATTATGACTCCGGTAAAACCAGCACGGCTGCCGCTGGAGTCATTTTTTTCCTGCGCCCAATTACCGGGGCATTACCGCCCCAGTGGACCCGGAAATTGCCCATTCCCGGGCGCTGGAAAATATTAGTCCCCATTCCCATTTGAGTCCCATTGGACTCAATTGGAATGCACCGGCACCATTCGTGAATGGTGACGGTGCATCCGTATGGTCTGCTCGCTGGTGCCGGTAGACCTGGTAGCGGTAAGTCACCCGCGAGCAGAACTCGTAGTTTTCCGGTCCGGTAACAACAGTACCGGCAATCTTACCGGTACTGTTGTTACCAGACCGGCAACCGCATAATGAGGCCCAATGTCAATTTCGGAAACTGGATAGAGACCAGACCCACCTAAGACTGTCTTATTACAAGCAAGCTAGATTCTTGCAGAAGTGCAAGTGCAGACCTGCACTGCAGGATACAGGATTTTGTTCTGCATCACTGGGTCATTTCAACAACATGGGTTGGAGTGGGTCTATTTATCTTGCTCATGGCAGTTGATTTGTGACATTGGGCCTCATGACAAGTTTGCCGGTCTGGAAACAAGGGTGCCGGTAAGCTCACCTCCATCCTTGTTTCCAGATGGGCAAACTCTGAGTCTGCCTGCCAGAGCTGCTGTACTCGACAGGTCTGATCCTGCCGGGCACAGCAGCCACGGTAGGCAGACCGGTCATGGAAACACTGCCACTGTTAGCAACGGTGCCGGGACTTCCGTGTCCCCACTCCCATAGAGTCCTTTGGGACTCTGGGAATGGTTACTTACATTTTACCGGCGACTGACTTCCTGGGCTGCCGGAGTTATAATCTCCCAGTGGCACTGGGAAGTCAAGCGCTCGTGAAATATTACAGATCCGGCAGCAACCCGCCGGTAGCACCGTCAGGTGGCTGACCAGGGTAAACTCTGCATCTTGGTAATGCCAGACCTGTCAGCCGCCTTCAATACAGTCAATCATATTATTTTGTTGGATCGGCTGAGGTCAGTTGGTAGGGTATCGGAGCATGCCATTAGGTGGTTTAGCTCCTTCCTGGAGAATCCCCAACAATGTGTCAGACTTGGAGGCTTTATCTCAGATCCAATTAATATGAGATGTGGTGTCCCGTAGGGGTCCTCTTTGTCGCCACTTCTCTTGCAGTTGTATCTTCAGCCCTTGATGGAGATTCTGAGACGTCATGGGATGAGTTATCAATCCTATGCATATGACACTCTAATCTTCATCACAATTGGTAACATTGAAGAAACTTTTGCTAGGATTGGTAAGTGCCTTCAGGAGATTACTGAGTGGATGGCCTCCAACCAACTTCAGTTGAATGCCTCTAAAACAGAGTTTATTATGTTTGGCCCAGAACATCTGCTTACGGCTCTTAAAAAACAGCCAACCTCTAATCTTTTGGGAGTAGAACTGAAATTTGCCCCCAAAGTAAAGAACCTTGGCTGCATCTGGCAGGACAATCTGGGTTGTGAAAGCGAGGTTGGGGCCAATGTGAAAGCAATTTTCTATTCATTGAGACTCCTGCGTCAGGTCCTTCACTACATTCCAGAAGAAGATCATGCTCAAGTGGTGGGAGCTCTCACCAAAGCCCACGTGGACTATTGTAACAGTCTACTGATGGGCATTCCAAAGAAAACAACTTTATAGGCTCCAAAAGGCCGAGAATGCAGCAGTTAGACTGGTCTGCAGACTAAGCAAAACAGCCCATGTATCCCTTTGCCGTCGATCACTCCTTTGGTTGGCAGTAGAAGACTGCATCAAGTTTACAGTGGCATGTCTAGTGTTTAAATGTTTGAACAACTTGGCACCTGACTATCTGAAGGACAATATTAGTCATTATCAGTCTTCTAGATGTCTACGTTCAATCCCTTTTGACTATCCCTCTGTCTACTTTTGTATCAATGGGGGATAGAAGATTTGCTGTTTTTGGTCCAAGGCTTTGAAACAGCATCCCCAAAGAAATCAGGATTCTTGATTCTCTTCATCAATTTTGCAAGGCTCTAAAGACCTTTCTGTTTAGATAAAATATTTTCTTTATCTGTAATGATTCCTGCTTAGTTCTAAGGATGGGTTCAACTTAGTCATGCTATCTCTATATGTTCTTTTGATGTCATCTGCACCACTATACGGCTTGGTCCGTTATGAGCATTATATAAATTCCTCAAATCAAATCAGGGTTACTGCCGGACCCGTAATAAGGCCCATTGTCCCCTATCTAACCTTGGGGGACAGACAGTGGGCTGGCCAAAGGAGCCAGGGCTGGCCCAAGCTAGTAGGTGATGGACTCGGAGTACGATACAGGGTGATACCCAAACCAACCCCATATGCTCACAGCACTAAGGCAGGGGGAGACGCAAGCGTACAGCCATAAAACCAATGACACACAGTTTAAAGAGGGTCTGGGATAAATCTCCTGAGGATGCCTGTAATCTTAGTACTGATGCATCTAAAGAGATATTCAAACCCCTTTGCCTTACCCAAACACCCAGCCTAGAAATTGCTGCCTGTCCCTTTAAGTGAATGAATTAGCAACATGTTGAATTCCCTGGTGAGTGTTTAGATACATTTCTTTCTTTGGTACAGCTACAAAGGAAATATTGATGAGAATTAGTCCGACTAACGCATGAGTCCTGTGGATATAATGTTGCACATGAAAAACCAAACAAAAGGTACGTATGTTGCCTGCGCAATGGATAAAACAAACAGCCGTTGTTCTTCAGCACGAATAATGCAGGGTTTACAGAGTTGCTATTTCCCTGAAACGAAAGCTTTTATTATGCACCAAACAACTCTCCTTGATCACCAGAAATTTCTCTGAGTGGTGTTTTACAAGCTTGGGAGAAATGGGGAACCAGTTAAAAGCAGGCAATGTCAGAATTCGGCAAACTTGAAGGAAGGGAGACTTCAGACATATCTAGCGAAGGTTTAAAATCGAAGATGGCAGATATCAGCCGAGAGGCCTATCTATCTTCCTGCCCACATGACTTCAGACACACAGCACAGATGCAATACATCTTGCTAAGTACCACCATAGGGGAGGAGAGACACTACAATCAAAGTCAGCTGGCGCAGTCAGGCAGGGAGTATTCGAGAAGGAGCTGGAGGAAGATGTTTGGAGGAGATTGCAGAGATAGAGTCCATTGAGAGGGGAGCAGAGAGGAGAGTGTTGGAACTTAAATGGAGAGTATTGAGGAGGCAGGAAGGAGAATTGTTAACATCTGTAATTAGGGTTGTTGGGGAGTTTGGAGGGAGCGTATTGAAGATGATGGACAGAGAAGTGTTACCATCTGGGGAGTATTACTGAAGATGTTGGAAGGGAGAACTATCTGGAGAGACAGAGTTAAGGATGTTGGAGAAAGGGAGAAACAATACTATCTTGGGAGGACACCAAAGGTAACCTAGATCGGAGAGATGGAGATGCAAGACCATATATGCAAGGAGAGCAGGAAAACAAACCTAGACAGAGAGATCAGGTCAAACCGGGATGTCTCCAGAAGTGGGAGGAGGTACAAGACAGTGCTCATCGAGGGACTGTGAGTCTACAAAAATGGGGGTAAGAAGCACAGTGTCCCAGGAACAAAGACCTTAGATCAGGGAGGTAGCAAGCTGACAGTGAACTCACCAACCTCATCCTTCAAACCCTCATAGGGAGGATCAGTGTTGAGAGGGTTGCATCCGTTTCTTAGGCTTCTGTGAGAGAACTTACATCTCTGCAAAGGCCATGAAATGTGGGCCTAGGAGGGCATTTCCCACTGATTTAGAAGCAGGGTTGGAAACGTTGAAAACCTACAACCCAAAGTTAAAAACCAGGGTGTTCCACTGGTTAGGACAACCCCAAACCAAGAACTTTGTAAAAAATACTTTTTCTTTGCTCACGGCTCCTAATCTGGGATTCAACGTTCTGTTTTCGTTTCTTTGGAACTATCTGAAGAAGCCTTTTCCTTTTCCAAACCTTTTTTCATCGTTTTCAGTCCAGGTTGCCTTCAGTTTCCAGGTGCGAGGTTCTGTGCACCTGAGATAACATTAATTCTGCAGAACTCAAGCTTACTTATTAATTATTCCGACAACTATTAGGTATAGTTATACACTTCATGCTCCCCTACCTGAACCACAATATACTTTGATTAACACAACCCTTGGGTTATTCCTAACAACGTATCTCGTTTTGTGGCCATACTTGGCACACTCAAGGACAGAAGAACAGAAGTTAGTTCTTGAGTTGTCAACAATCGCAAGTGTGAGAAAAGCAGGTTTCACCCCTGATGAGCATAGGGCAGGTGGTGCTGTCTTTAACCATTGAAGCATCAGTGCTCAGATAGGGGCTGATCACTTCTTTTAAGTATGTCATGACATTTGCTGCTTAAGGTTAGTCCTGCAACCTTCTGCCTAGATGCTGGACTTGGCACTTCATATCTGTTCTTTTGTTTTATGCGGTTGCCACAATGTTGGTGATCTAGACCCTTCCACCCTGTCCCACACTGAGTCACCAGATGAATGGCAAGCCAAAGACACCTTTCCCTTGCAGGTGAATCCATCCTGGTGTCCAGCCATGTGCAAACAAGCCTAACAGAGAGGCAGCGGGGAGAAGGCTATCATTCTCTGTGTTGTCATCATGTAGCTCTTTCCACAACACCATAAGAAACCATGGTGGTTGCTCTGGTATTTATTTGCACTTGTTGAGAAACTTCTCATTACTATAACTTTGCACTTTTCTGTCTCTGCCATCCACGCCAGCTGTGGGCCATCATGAAATAATGTACTGAATAGCACTGAAGGTTGAAGCTCTCTAAGGGTAAGAAGACGCTCACTTTACTGTTTGCTGTTGTCTCTTTAGCTGCCTCTTGTCTCAATTCTGTGACATACCACTGGCACTGTGTATTGCTTAGTGATGTTATGCAATAATCATGGATGGAAATAACAAAGAACATTTTGTAGAAACCTTTTGCCCTTCTGCTTTTGTGTGCAGCATATACATTCCTCAGCCCTGGTCCAAAGTACTCCCAGGAAGGGTGGGCGTGACAACCAATCAGGATGCTCAGAATGTGGGCTGACTCTCAAAATCAAAGCCTGCATTCGGAGCAAGCTCATTGCTGCTCACGCCTGCCCACCATCTTCTCATCTGTCCCAGTTGGTTCCTCCATCTGCTCACCCGTCCCCTCTGGCCCCTCACTTACCTGTTATTTGTGGCGCTGCGCGCCGCTCCTCACAAGGCCCCGAACCGCCATAGAAATAGAATGGGGCTCCTTGCCTTTCATTTCCATGGTGGCCGTGTTTGGTGAGTATTTGTTTGAAACAACAAGTCACGGCGAGCATGCAACCTGTTCTTCCAATTACCTGCCACATGGGCTTCACCAGCCGGTAACAATGCAGGAGCCCGGAATTAAGGCATTTGCTTGGGCCTGTAACTTGGGCCCTTAAACCATTAACGGTTGTTGAAGCCCATGGGACCGGTGATTGTTGCTTAGATACTATGTTAAACCTTAACATTGGCATTACCAACGTTTATAGACTTCAACCTTTTAGAAACTAAACTTCACTATTTTTAAAACAAAAAATGTCCTCCACTGATTTCCTTGTTTTTGCACAGGAGGATTGGGTACACTGAATGATCTAAATTGGCAAATTAGCTTGGATTCAGAAGGTTATGATTACATACTTTGGCGTCGGACAACTTACTGACATGTTCAAAAAGAGTTTTATTTAAATTAACAGAAAACTCCTAATTTGCTCTATAGCTGTGAGGGAAGTTCCCTAACTAGCAAAAGTAAAACTAAGGGTGCATGTTTTTATAATCAAAGATCACTGGCACACATCTTGTCAAAGGTAATGATATCTTTATTTGAGATACATGTTAACAGGCTGCAGCTCTCTCTCCCTTGCTCAGGCACCAACTGACCACAATTCTAACATAAACATTCCAAGGCTCAGTGACACTGGTGATGACACAGTTGTTGTGTTCAAACATGGAACTGTATGACATAGCTACAGGAGTGGTGCATAAAACTGTACTTGATGAACTATATGCAATACAACACATGTCAACTCCAAACAAAAAGTCTTCAGTCCGAATTCTAACTGGCTCTACTACTTTAGAAAAATACCTAACTGAAAGAAAAGGGAGGCTTGCATAATAGCCTTGGTATGGGATTCTGCCTGGCCCAATTGTATTTAACTTGTTCTCAGTCTCACAGTTCTTGCAGATTGCCTTCACAGCTTTAGTATCAAAACTGTTTGGAAAGTTAACAAATATCGGCAGCCTTGTGTTCCCTCTCCCTTTGAAAAGGAGATTGTTTCTGATTTAAAAAAATGTCCAATCCCTCCAGGGTGCCCTCTAATTACACTTCAGAATTACACCAGCTCTCAGAAAGTAAAATAAGATCTTTTCCTCCTAAAATCGGGAAAATGGAAATTCCACGTCTTCTGTACGCCGATGACGTCATCTTAATAGATCAGACCAAAGTGGGGCTTCAAAGAAAACTAGCAAACCTGGAGAAATACATCGCTGAAAACCAATTGGAGATAAATAAAACAAAGACCAAAATTTTGGTAATTGAAAAAGTAACCAACAAAGCAACGAAAAAACTAAATTGGTTTCTTGACAAGACCAAAATTGAAATTGTCAAAAATATCAAATATCTAGGGGTCCAGATGGACAGTTCAAGAACAGACATGAGTGCGCAAAACCAACTGTGGGAAAAAGTGAGATGTCTAACCTCCCAGACAAGAGTGGTTGGCTCCAAGTTTGGAAAGTTCTCCTTAATACCAGCGATAACCTTCTACAAGGCTAAAGTTATTCCCGCGATGACATATGGAATGGAAGCTTCTCTGTATATACCACGCCATCTCTGGAGCAAACTAGAGGGCTATGTTTGGAAAACACTTTTGGGCCTTCCGAAATCAACTGCCATGCCGCCCATCAGGAGAGAGCTGGGGCTAGTCTCACTAGCGTCGATGGTAGATCAAAGCGCCATGAGACTGTACAGGAGAATAATCATGTCGGATACATTACCCATTTTTAACTTCATGAAGAAGGAAATTGAAACAGGCAATTGTGAGGCTTTGACATAATGGGTCAAGGCCAGAAAGGCCGATCTAGCACTAATAGCATGTTCAGAAGTAGAGCTGAAGGAAAACCCAGATCGAATCAAAAGAAAAATTGAAGAGATGGACTGGATCCTGACAATAGAGAAAGCGGTGGGGAACAAACTCTAAAGCCACCTGCCACCGGCTTTTAATAAACTGAGAAAACCGATGAACTACTGCCAAAAATTTCCAGACAAGAAGATGAGAATATACGCCATGAAAGCGAGATTGAACCTTTTGTTGACCCGAGAGATCATAGCAACTCGAGGAACCACAACCGACAAGAGATGTCGCCTATGTAAGGAGGATTCATCTGTTGAAACACTTAAACACCTGGTGATTGATTGTTCTAAAACCAACGCAAACAGAAACATCTACCTCCCATCGCTGGTGGAAAACCTATGGATATTCAAATCTGACGATATGTGGAACAAACTGATCTCTGGCAAAAAAACGAGATGGACCATTGCACTGGTCAAACTACTCGAACTCGCATTCGAACAGATAAATCGCCAAGGGCCCGAGGGTGGTGTGGCATAGGGCGTCGATTTCAAAAGGCTATTTTTTAGTTTCTTGTTCTCATATAACAGCCACTGCTACGTACCAGTTAGTGTGGGAGGTTTATGTAGTTGGTGACGTTTTTTCTCTTTTCTTTCAGCTGCAGATGAGGCGAAATTTTGATAAAACTTATTGTAAATAAGTAAAAGTTAAAAAAAAAAAAAGAATTACACTTCTTTCTTTCCCATCCTTGTAGCATTGGGACTTCCCAAAGTCTGTTAGTTCTGAGGTACGGTGTCTTATTTCTCAGTACAAGCTTAGCTTAGAGCTTCTGCCCAGATGGGGAATACAGCGTCCCGTGACTTTATGCTTTGTTTGTTTGTTTGTTTATTATTTATAGCGCGCACCAAACCCGAGGGTAACCGGGCGCGTTGTTCAAGGATACTTTAAACTTTACAGGTTACGCATGCTTACAAGTGTTGGTTATACATCGTAGAAATTACATAATGCAGGACAGTAGGGAGAATATACATTGTGCATAAAATAAACATATAACATAATATGTACAGGAAATATGCAGTAGGAAGATAGAGAGTATATAATTATGTGCATAGTACGTCTGTAGGACAGTAGTTATGTTAGTGTAGGGCGGGACTATCGGTCATTTTCTTTGATCCAGTTGATACAGTTAGATCTGAAGAGAGCGTAGGATTGGGTAGATCTCAGGCCGGGCGGGAGGGAGTTCCAAAGCTGGGCCGCTTTGACCGGGAAGCTGTTTCCTACGGCCGTACTTAGTTTAAATGGGGGTATCACTAACTGGTTGGAGTATACTTCTCTGGTGGGTCTAGTGGAGATTTTTCTGTTGAATTTAGCAGTTAGGTATTTGGGTGCTAGATGGTTGATACTTTTGAAAGTTAGAGAAGCTGTCTTGAGTTTGATTTTGTCCGCTGTGGAGAGCCAGTTGGATTGTCTTCTAGCCTCTGAGATATGCTCCCTTCTTGGAATTCCTAAGGCAGCTCTAAGAGCATTGTTCTGTAGTGTTTGAATCTTTTGCAACGTATGTTTATTGGCCCCTAGGTATAGTGCGTTGCAATAGTCCAATTTCGACAGCACTAATGCTCGAGCAAGGGTTAGGCAATTGGCAGTGGATAGGTATGGTTTTGCGGCTCTAATCAGCTTGCAGGTATATGCGGTGCTGGATGCCATTGCGCTCACCTGTTTGGTTAGGGAGAGGTGGGAATCAAGGTAAAACCCTAATGTTTTTACCTCTTTTGCCACCTTGATAGTGTTGCCGTCTATGACGAAGGAGGAGTATTCTTCTTTTAGTCTGTTGATGTTTTGTTTGTTCCCCAGTATGATAAGTTCCGTTTTGTCATCATTCAGGCATAGCCCGTGGGTGGCCATCCATGCCTGAATGATGAGATAGGTCTTGTTCACCAATGCCAAATCTTGTTCATAATCCCCTGAAAGTGGTATGAGAATCTGAGTGTCATCCGCATAGTTAGTGTAGGTAACACCCAGATCATCTAGATCATCGAACAAGGGCTTTGTGAAGATGTTGTACATAGTGGGGGAGACACAAGAACCTTGTGGGACTCCACATGTGATGGATACAGGGTCAGCAGCAGCAGAAGTAGAGAAGACTCTCATAGTTCTACCGGTTAGGAATGATTTGATCCATGCGATGGCATGTGTGGAGAAATGGGCAGCTGTTTCTAGGTGGGTGCAGAGCACATCGTGATCCACTAGGTCGAAGGCTGCAGAGAGGTCCAGTAAGAGGAGTAGGGCCATCTTTCCCGAGTCTCTCAGCTCATCAACCTGAGTTTTAAGATCGATGAGCGCGGTTTCAGTTCCGTGCTGAGGTCTGAAGCCTGATTGTCTTGTGCCTAAAAGGTGGTGCAGCTCCAGATGTTTTTGGATCTGCAGGTAGGCTACCCTGTCAAGGATTTTTAACAGGAAGGGTACCGTTGTGATAGGCCTGTAGTTAGTCGGGATGGACGGGTCCAGTGTTTGTTTTTTTAGGAGGGGGAGGACCCAGGATTGCTTGAGGTTATCTGGTATAGTGCCTGAAGCAAAGGAGGCATTAATAAGCTTAGAGATGAATGGGGAGAGGTCTCTGGCCGCGTCCTTTATTAGTTGGGCTGGGCATAGGTCGCCTCGGCAATTGGATGGCTTGAGTGAAAGTATTATCTTTTCAGTTTCGAGTATAGTTACTTTCGAGAAGTTAAATTTATGGTCTAGTTTAGTGCTGATTGGTGGTTTGCCTCTTGGGTTAGTTGAGGGTGGAATATTCTGTTTCTTTGTCTCAATTTTTGTTTGGAGTGTGGCAATTTTGTCATTTAGTGCTTTTTGGATGTTTGAGCACCATATTTTATTTTTGTCACAGTTATCTTGGACAGGAATAGGGTTTTCTAGTTCCTTTAGTATAAGGAATAGTTCTTTCGTTCCAGATTTGGCCTGCAGTATTCTGTTGTTGAAATTATCTCTTTTTGCTTTCTTTATTTCATTTTTGTAAATCTTGGAGGCATTGATGAGTGTAATTTTATTTGTCTCTGTTGGGGTTAGTCGCCAAGCAGATTCGCATTTACGTTTTTCAAGTCTTAGAGATTTGAGGTGAGGAGTAAACCAGGTGTTTAGGTGGGCTCTGGGCTTGCTCTTTCTCAGTTTCAGTGGGGCAATAGTATCTAGAGCTGTAGCCATGGAAGAGTTGAATTCATTTACTAGTGATGAGGTGTCCAATAAGTCAGGTAGAGAGTTTAATCTGGGGAGGATGAGTGGTAGCAGTTTTTCTGTAGTTATAAGTTTTTTGTTTCTGGTTGGCAAGGGGGGAGCCAGAGCATTTTCAATAGGTAGGGCCAGGTTAACATTTAAGAGGAAAGTTATCAGTGCATGATCAGTCCAGAATTGTGAGGTGATATCGACAATCGTTGTATTGCAGTTATAGTCAGCAACCCAGTCAAGTATACGGCCTTTTTCGTGTGTGGGTTGTAGGATTTTTTGGGAGAAGCCTAGTTCTGAGATGACATTAGTGATATTGGTTGCTTGCAGGTCTTTAGGGTCATTGTAGCCTAGGTTTAGGTCTCCCAGAAGGATAGCTTGGGATGAAGTTTTTAGGTTGTTTGAGAGGATTGTGGAAATGTCCTCCTCGAATGTGCCAATAGGGCCTGGTGGTCTATAGATAAGGTGAATAGTAATAGTTTGAGAGGGAGATGCAAGGAGTTTAGCAGTTAATGATTCGCAGGAGTTAGTCGTTGAACTTGATTCAATTTTTAGGGTGAGATTATTTTTAGCAATAATAGCTAGGCCACCTCCTCGAGAGTTGACTCTGTCTACTCTAAGTATGGTGTAATTATGGGGTAAGGCAAGCATTAGGGCAGGTCCTGCAGATTGGTGCAGCCAAGTTTCTGTTATGGCGAAGATGTCATAGTCTCCTATTTGAATGAGATCCGCAATTTCGGTAGCGTGTGCTATTAGTGATCTGGCATTAATAAGGGCGCACTTCAGTTGGATGTTCGGCTTTGCTGTGGCCTGGGTGGTATTACTTTTCTTTTTTGGTATGCTATTATTAGCGTTGGGCTGCTTATTTAGGCGGTTGTTGCGATGGAGGTCAATTTTTACAGGAGGAGTGTTTCGGATGTTAGCGTTACTTCTATTGCAAGAGGTATTGAGTCTAGCTAATGGTTCGTAAATTTTAGGTAGTCTTGAACGTAGTTTTGCGTTTCTATTTGCAATGTCACAGGGAAGGTATGTTAGTGATTGGTGGGTAATAAGTGAGTGTGAAAGTTGATGGCTGGGTTCTAGGGGGGGAGTTAAGAGTCCTTCATCCACAGGCGGTAAGCCCTGTAGTGTGGGCCTCGGATAGTAGTTTACTTTAGGCATTGTGGTCCAAAAGGCTGACAGGTAAATAAAGGTTAGTATCATTGTAGCCTGGTTTTAGGCTCGAGCAGTTGGTTTGCAAGGTACCTCTAGGCTAGACGGAGCAATCATATGTAGGCTAGATGCAATCAGAGACAGGTTAAATGCCGTCAGGGACAGGCTAAGTGCACTGTGGTCTAGGGGCGACCATAAGGCACAACACAGTTCGAGTGTGGTCTGGGGCGACCATAGGGCATAACACAGTTCAAATGTGGTCTGGGGCGACCATAGGGCATAACACAGTTCAAATGTGGTCTGGGGCGACCATAAGGCACAACACAGTTCAAATGTGGTCTGAGGTTACAGAGTATTCACCTTTATTTTACTATGATTCAACATAGGCCCTGGGTCTGGGCTTCCTTGATACTCTTAACTGGTTGTTTCAGCTTGGCTACACCCTATCTGTATCTTTTTCACTCTCATTTATTGAAGCTGTGTGCCCGTCATTTTCTTCACTGCTCATACATTTGGCGGCTATTCTAGCCTAGAGTTACATTGTTCATATCCCTTTTCTCTGATTAATGGGGCCGGGTGCCCGTTACATTTTCATGACCTTTCATACATTGGTGGCAAGTCCAGGCTTGCATCACATTGTTCGTATGCCTTTCTCTCTGGATAAGTGGGGACGGGTGCTGGTTAACTTCACTTTGTCTTTCGTACCTGCGTTGGTTTCACTCCTCCTGGAAATCCACAGTCATATGTCTTGCTCGCCTCCACACATCCACAGCATCTCTTTCCCTGTCCGTAGCTCTCACAGCGGGAAAGGCACTTATCAGCAGGAGCTCAGGACCTCGCACTCCTCTCTTCTTTCGAGGTCTCGGCATTGGTTGCTGGGCGCCAGGCCCACCACTGCTCTTCAATGGTCGCGCCACCCACGAGGACAGTTGGCATTCTGTCCTCTCCTTCCCCTTGACCAGGGATGTTTGCTTGGACAAGGAACCTATCTTCCAGCCTCCAGCAAGTGGGTTTCTTGCTCGGCACGTGTCTGCTCGCTCTGCGGCTCGACGTGGCTCTGCCCCTCCAGGACGTCGGTGCTCCAGGAGCTCGCCTCTGCAATTGCTCTCCTCTAAGCAGAGAATTTCCTCCTTCATTCATAGTTTGTTCTACTTTTATATACGACTTTAGAATCAATAAAATTATGTCCATCTTCCTTAATCATGGGACTCAGGCGAGGTTCACCATTACCTGAAGCCAATAGAGTGAATGAAGAATCTTCGTGCATTATAGTTATAACAGAGAATGCAATTGCTTTTTTGACACCCATATATGCAGAAAGGGTTCTTTGGATAGGGAGTTCCATGTTGGAATGGGAGTCCTTGTTCCGAAGAGAGCAGTCACTCTCAGTGAGGTTCCAATTGCCCTGATCCCTAGGGAGGGTCTTGCGTAGCAGGCTCACCTCTCTAGCCTGCAAGGGGGTGGCTCCCCTCTGTGGAGAAGGGAAACATTGTGCAGAGTCATCACAATATATACCATTCCTCCCATTATTTTGGTGTATAAAGATTATTTTGAGAATGTTGAGTATGCTCTTTCCGCATATTATTTTGTTGGTGCATGCGTAATATTTTGTGCATGATCCAAGTATATGTGGTTCATAGACCATACCGAGGACAGGATATTGGACAGGATTGGACTTTTGGTGGAATATATGGCTTAAAGTCGTAACCAATGAAGATGATTGATGATAACTATTTACTCACAAATGTGTGGATTGTTCTAGAAATATATAAATAGGAGAAAGAAATATAATGTGATCTATCAGGCTTTACATGACTGATATATAGTTGCATGAGTGGGTTGATACTTTTAATACTTTTACAACGGCTCCCATGGCTATTTTGGTGCTTGGACTTTAGAGCACACAGATGATTTGGCAGCTTTCTGTGGGTTAGAAGGATTTACTTGAATGTAGTGGGCTTCTTAGTTAATATTTTTTATTTGTGTTAGTCAAAGTAGTCGCATGTAATAATTTGTATTTTGTATGTTTTTTTATTTTTTCTTGTTTGGGATGACAGTTTTGAAGCAATCTTTTGAAATAATTTGAAAACGTGAGGAGATATGGATTTTCAGAAAGGGGAGTAGCATTGAAGTGTATAGGTTTAACATTTCTCTAGGTTTTTAGGTTTTGTGCACAACAGTTTAATGTATTGATCTGTAGTTTGCACTGGCAAGATACCGTTTTTGCTCCATGGTAGGTTTATTAGATTAGGTCTAGCCTTTTGTAGCATTTTTCTATTCCATAGCATTAATTGTTCGGTTATAGTTTCAAGAGTGGATGGTCAAACATTTCTGAGTGTGTGATTTTATATTGCTCCATACATTTTGCTCTGTGTTGACTTGCAGAATATTTCCTCCTTGTGTCGGTGTGGAACTTTCTAACATTCATTAACGTTTTTCATTCTTAGCTGTACAGTCAACCTATTGATTTTAAGTCTGCATTTTAGAGCACTGTTTCTGGTTTTTGTTGGTGATTCGGCAAGAATGAAGTTAAACTTTTCTTTTTTAAACAGGACTGTGGGAGTCAAGCTTTGCGTTCTGTACTTGAACAAGATTCAACAGCTAGAGCCGCAATTGGGCGAGTGATGTTTGTTGCTAATTGCAAGTATGTTGTAAGTGGAATTATGTTTATTTTGGTGCATCTAGTATGAGAATATTTAACTTGGCTCGTTGCTAGTGTTTTGTTTAGGCAGACTTGTGTTCTTGGTTAATCTTGTATCGTTTGTTTTGTCACCTTGTTTTATACTCTGTTGAAGTGGCTGTGAAAGCATGCTAGTCGCATGCACGAGAACTCCATGTCATCAGAAATACAGTGTTGGGATGTTTTGGCTGGTGAGTGCATGTTGGCCTATATAATGGAGACATTGTGCATTAAGGAGTACAATTATCTAGGCATATTGTGGTGTGTGCATGCTATATTGTAAAGGGACTTGTGGGCGCAGGCAAGAGTGTGCAGTGGTTTTGCTGCCGGAAAAGAACCTATATGTGGTAGGCATCCTGTGAAACCAGTGAAAAAAGTAGCATGTTTATATTGCTTGTTTTCAGAGTGTTGCATCTAGGAGTGGGGATGTTTGTGGGTGTGTCTGTGTGTGTCTGTGTTTGTTTGGTTGTTTATTTGTATGGTGCACCAAACCCGAGGGTATCTGGGCACAATCATCAGGAGGTTACAAGGTATACTTTAGGCATGAATTACAGAGGTTACGGCAGGATATATAAAAATTACAAAGGTTATGTACATATAAAGGAAACAGTAAATATAGAAAATATTACAGTAGTTATATACAGGTACAGTTAAGTACTTTATGATGCAGAGGATCATACAACATGGTACAGGTAGGATCAAGCATTAAGGTGAGTCAGTGCTCCTTCACTATGAGCCAGTTTAGGTTATTACGTCTGAAATTTGCGATGGTTTAGGTCGTTCTTAAGGACGGAGGAAGGGCGTTCCAATATTGAGCCACCATAATCGGGAAGCTGCTCCCCTCCAGCTTTTTTTAGTTTAAATCTAGGAACTACTAGGCAGAAGTGTGTGTGTCTGTGTGTCTATATATATGGATGGATAGGTGTTCCATTTTGGTATGAGTGACATACGTATGTTATGCTCTTTCCTTGACTTTCTTGTGGGTCAAACTCCAGTGGCTCGAGTGCATCACTGCGGGTATCGTTTTTGTTCTTCACAGTTGAATCTCCTGATGTAACACAAACGTTGGTATGGGCGTGGCTATTTAAGTAAGTAGTGTGGTTGTGATCCAGCAGGTTGACAACAGAGTTTAGATGCATGATTCGTCAATGCCTGCCATACTCACATGTTGTCAAATATAATGTAATGTTTTACCTGAGTCAACAGGGTGTAGGTGGGTGTGCGCTTATGCTGCTTTACAGAATATAGTTTTGTCCACGTGTGTTTGGTGAGATTTCTGTGTATGTGCAGTACTTCCGTTATTGCGCATAACACTGGCATTTCAATAGCATGAGTATGCAGGGGTGGGCTTCAAGGAGAGCGCAGATTTGTGATTGGTCATTACATTCCTTGCTTGCACATTGTCATACGTAATGGATTTTGCTCTGGCAAGCATTGCTTACCTTCTGCTAACAGGATGGTGTAGGGATGTGGGTCTGTGCGATTATATGATTTCCAGTGTCTTGGGTGTGTATATGTCGGGTCCTCTAGATTCTTGTATGTGTTGCATAGATTAGCCCCTTGTAACTTTTGTCTTTCCCACTTTACTGCACATGTGTTCCATGTTGGGTGTGGTGGTTGCTGATGATTCTGTGTGTTTGCAAGTATGCAGTCCATGCTATTTATCATGTGGAAACATGTATTACTTAAGGCTTAGGTCTACTTTTCTGTGTAAAACCCACCAGAGCCACAAAACAGGTTTTTCCAAGTATCTTTTTTAGCATGAAAACATTGATGCAACTTCACCAAATTTTGCATGAATATTTCGATTTGGCCACATTTGGTGAACTTTCATGCACAGGGATAAAAGTTACAAAGGAAAGCTTCTTTGCATTTTCTTTAATGTATATCAATGTTAATGTTAATCTTAAAGGCATGGTCTAGTAAAAAATTTTATTGTCCCAACGGGTCGGCCATGTTTTTTTAAGCCTAAGTGGCTCGATTTTAGAAAACTTTCCTATGGACCTTACCCGAGTTTTCGTCCATTAAACGCACGCGAAAACAAGCACCAGGGAGCCGCCATTTTCTGATAATCCTATCTTTTCTCCGATCACCCTGGCTGACCTGCTTTTTTCGGCACTAAATCAATTCCCCCGCCCCTGAGCCTGACATTATCAAAACATTCATATTCCCCGCCTCTCCCCATGACGTTACTGTGCTGCATAGGCAAACGCGCCCAGTCGTCTTCTGCGCGACTCCACACAGAACCCGGAAACCAACACAGATCAACTCACAACACAGCGCGCCACAATTCGGAATATGAAACTGTACTTTACAATGAAACAGCAACACGGTACATTTGGTAAAGTACATTTATTTGACATTAAATGTTTAGAGAATATTCAGCAATTGCCATATGAACTCCGGAAGCCATTTATTTTCTTTTATCTGTATCCGCAATAAATAACTGTTCCATTTCATCTTGAGTCACGCGGTGTTCCTTTATGGTACACAGGGTGTTCATTTTCGTAAAAAGAATCACTTTAGAAGCGCGGTGAACCGCAAGGCTGTTCCATCAAATAGGCACTAGTCCAGCCTAAAGGTTGTTATGTTGCTTCTAGCCACTAATACAGCGTAAGGGCATGTGGGCCCTTGGCGATCGTCCCATAATATGGTGATCGTGCTCCAGTTGTTGACACGAAGCTGCAGGTGTCTGCTGAAGAATCCATCCGCCGGTGTCTCAAACAGATGGCAGTGGCAGAAAGGGATCAAATACCTGTTATGAAAACAAAAAAATGATAATTAGTCTCGCTAGCCGAACTTCATTAATATTACTCATTTTATTTATTACGGCCGATCAGAAACTATTTGCTTGCAAGGATAGTTCAATGGTGTATGTTCGTCTATAAAATCAATGCGAAAAGTAACAAGATAAATCGAGGCAAACACACAATGATAAACGACAGTTAGTCTACATGCGTGAGGAATGATATGATATATGATATGGCATTTGTAACGCGCCTATACTCGTGTTTCTAGGCGTGACGAGGCAGGTGGGGAACAAGGGCAGACAGACAACGATCCTACTAGGCCAGGTGTCTTTCTGATCGCGCATGGGGAAGGGCTGTACATGGTTAGTTGAATACAAATTAAATAGTAGGGCCAGCTGGTGGCAAGTGCAAGGTAAATGCCGGGAGAAGGGGCTGAAGGATACAGAGACAGTCCCGTAGTGCAGGTAGGCAGTGCAGGAAAAAGTGGCTGGGCCAAGGACCGAGATCGGTGAGACCAGTGGACCTGCATGCCCATGTGCCCACTACGAACACGTTTTACTTGCTTTTCCTAGCTCTTCATTCATTCATTTATTCATGCATCCATTCATTAAATCTTCATTCCGGTATAAAAGCGTGTAAAGATTTACTTACATTATATTTGAAATTTCCATTGTGTCTCTTCGTAATGCAGTCTGTAAAACGGACCGTGCTCTTGACAACGATTTTTCGTATACTGAACTAAACTAAAACTCTAGTTTCTGAATTTTCTGCCTTATCGTCTCTTACGTTATTGCGCACTCCCTTCAAATGTAGTTCTTTCGGCATGGTCCCTGTCTCAAGGTCAAAAAACAATAGACCCTTATACTTCCAGTGCGACTTGTGGGCCTCATCTGGGCGCTGTCCTTCGCATTCTTTATTTGCAACATCACGTAGTATAGGCATCTATGAGAACTTGAAGTTTAGAATCCGTCTATGTAGTGCACCTCAATGTGCAAATGGGAACTGGCTTCTCTCCCAAATGCCACGGCCCGCTTGGCTGGCGCGTTCTAAGTGCCCCAATTTTGTCACCGTTGTCTGCGAGCTTTGCAGCCCAAATTGAGACATTTAATTATTGGCGGAAGGTCAGGGAAAGTATAAAGTACCACAGGAGTTGAGTTAAAAGTGAGATTTATTGTTTGTTTGTTTGTTTTATTATTTGCAATACGCAAGCCTCCCCTCCATTAACAGTGCGCAGCATTTACATTTACATGAGATGAGACATGAGAAAAATATATACATACACATATGTGAGGTGAATAGAGAGAATTCAAAGATGACACCCAGCTTGTTCGCCACCCATGATGGTGAAGTTAGGGGTTAGGTTTACAGGTACACTGTACAATAACATTTATTTACAAAAAGACAATCGTATTGCAATTATTTAAACCGGGATTTGTACTTCACAATCAGCTGTGCATTGGGTGGGCATGGCACAGTCGCAATGTTTGGTGGCAATAGGTCACTGCTCTGTACAGAAACGTCCAAAATTCCATATCTGTGCTTCTCTAACACAGCAACAATAAGGCCTTTCACAAAGTCGAACTGCATTTCATCATAGACTGGTTTGATCAACCATTGCTTACTTCATTTTGAAAACACCTTAGTGTAGCGAGGCATCCTTACTTTACCCCTAGTCCTAGATTGTTCACGTCCGACATTGCTGTTATGGGCCAAGACCGCTAGTAGAGTGCAATGTTTCATGCCCCGAAAGCCAAAATGCAAGCGCTTTGGCCTGTACTTTAGGCACATATTGTGGAACACCTCCAAATCTCCTGTGTGACAGAATTCTGTCAGTCCTCTCAAATCTCTTGATAGAGTTTTGTTGAAAACAATCTTCTCAATGGCTTTGTGTGTCGGTGAAGATGGAATCAACCACTTCTTCTTCCGTGCCTCCTCTGGGGACAAAGGGCCATGTTCACATTGGTGGAAATGTTCATTTGCTGTGCAGCGGTGAACGTTAGTACAGTGGTGCATCAGTGACCGCCATTTTTCAAGTAGTATTTCCACTGACCCCTCACAAGTTTTTGAGCTCCACCAAAGATGGTTGGTGATAGAATGTGACCACTGCAAAATACTTTCAAAACCTTTTTTTTTCCTGCAGCCGAGATTTTCTTATTGATAGATTTAGCAAGATGCCATACGTCAAATTGATGTTTAATATGTGGGAACTGCTCTCTCATTGTCTTGGCAATTGAAACGTGTCTATCCGTGGCTATGAGGTCGATGTGCATCCCCCTCGATTGTAGATGTTCCACTGATTTTATAAATCCTAGTTTCTGCATGGCCACAGAGGATGTACATTGTGTTACCTGCACAACCTCCAAACTCACAATTTTCTTACTATCCATGTCCTGAAAGTGGTAGGTGCAGTACTTGGCAGAAAATCCAGGGCTATCGCACTGTCCATCGCCGGCTAGCCTGAATCGTTTGCCTTCGAATGCACTTGCTAGAGACAATTGTTAAATTTTCCAAGCATCACTAATGGCCGGAAACAGATAATCACGTTGGTATGTGTAGTACAGCGCTTTAGAAATGAAATGGAGTCCCACAAACTGAAAGAAAGCCTCTAACTTTCTAAAACTGGAGCCACTAAAAAGTGATGCAGCTGCACACAGTAGATTGCCTGCTGGCATTTTCCCCAGCATTGGTTGTGCAGACCATGAGAACCTATAATTTAATCTACAGGCGGCATTTATTTTGACGTTACTGCCTTTTATTTGACGAGTCACATTAATCAATGGCTTCCCACATACATTCCCTCTAATGGAACGCACACATTTCAGCATACTTATAATTTCCATCAAACAACTGTCGAATACAATGTATTTGCTCTCTTTCATTAGACTGTCATCCTGCGTCAACGTTGTTTCGGCCTTTGACGTTGTGGAGATTTCAACACATTGGAAAGTAATATTGCTGCTATCAAGTTCTGATGCGTCTATGGATGCTGCGGCTGGTTCATTCTCTCTCATTTCAACATCTGCTACTTCAACATTGATGGAAGAACACAACAATGTCGACATGTTTTTTGGTGGCAAATTTTTGGCGGGTGTAGATTGTGTAAATTGATCTGCAACTACTTCAGAGCTATCTTCAATACATTCAATAACGTCTTCTTGTGGTGGTCCGGTCGCACTGTAGCTATGGTCCAATGCAACTTTGCTGTAGTCTCCAAACACAGTTAATTCATGTTCTGGCCATTGGACATGAACATCTCGAGCCTGAACACGCCTCGCCTCAATTAATAGTTCCTCCATAGTGTACATGGTCTGGCAAGCCACATCTCTCATTCGCTTCACTGTCTGTGTGTGTAAAGTTCTGACGCCCACGGGTAACTGGAGGAGAGATTGGAAAAGGGATGTTCAGTTTAAACACAAGATGGAGTGTAGTAGAATTGACTGGAAAAAAACATAAAATAGTCCCCACCACAAAAAGTTTTTTAAAGTTATTAACTGTTTGTAACTAACCTTTTTTTGTTTTTCTTTCTTTGCAACTTTTTTGACTCGACCTTCAACATCTGCACGCTGTAGCTCCGATTCGTTTCGGCATGTCCTCCCTTCCTCTTGCGCTGCAAGGACTATATTTTCTGTATCCGCATAGACAGCACGGAATGAGGCTCCATCGTCTCCCTGAAACATAGTACTTTCATTACTATGTATCAAAATATTGTTAGCATAAAACACACGTGAGGACGAACACACAGGTACATCTCAATAGCCAAATACGATTTAAACATTGTGTGCAACAATCAAAGGACAAGTATTCGACCAGTGATGATCTATTTCGATGGAACTGTCAGTATCCATACCTCTGGCTCTGCATGGACTGCCATGAATGGTTGTATTGGAGAGGAGGCATCCGCATCTCCCTGAAACACAGTACTTGCATTAGTATGCTTTTCAATATTGGAAACACAACACACACTTGGGGTCGACGGCACAGGTACATCTAAAGAGATAACTGCAAATGATGGATTGTCCAAAAGAATGAAGGAAAATCCAAATATGATCACATTTCATCGACTTATTTCAACGATTCCTTTACATCTGCATCATCTAAATGAGATGTTGTGATTGTGGTGGAAGCTCCGTCGTCTCCCTGAAACACAGCACTTGGGTTAATAGGGAAGAAAGTATAGCAAATGGAATCACGTTATACGATCACGCATGATGGAGCTGTCATTATCCATACCTCGTGCTGCTGAAGAATATCTATGGATGTTGCAAATGTAGTGCGCACTTCCGAAAGCTGTTGCGCCAATTCGTATACTTGAATGTCAGGCTCTGCATCAAGTGCAGGGGTTGACGCTCCATCAACTGCCTGAAACATAGTACTTGCATTAGTGAGTATTACAATTGCGAAAACATAAAATACACCTGGGGTCGACAGCACAGGTACATATCAACGGCTAACCACGAATGAAACATTGTGTAGAACAATCAAACGACAAGAATTCCAGCTCTGATGATGACGCTCGATGGAGCTGTCAGTATCCATACCTCCTGCTGGTGAGGAACATCTAGAAACGTTGTATATGTGGTGGACGCTTCAGCATCTCCCTGAAAGACAGTACTTGCATTAGTATGGATAACACTAATTATAACTGAAAACAAACACCAGTGGACGATAACTAAGGTGTATATTAATTGGAAAACAGTAACCAAACATTCTGTAAAATAATTACACGATAGAATAAAACTATTACTTGACATGCATAAAACAAGTCTGTAGCGGATTAGCCTAGTAAAATTACCTGATACGCGCTAGAAGTGGTTGATAACTGCGACCACCTCAAGGATGTAGAATGTTCTTGCTTCAGATTCAAGGGATAGTCAAGAAGTTGTAAAGGTCAATTAATGATTGATAATGAAATGCCAATATTAAAAATAGCCATGTAAGCCGACAGAATACTTGAAAAATGCTCAATACAGCACAGTTCCCTGTCCCCATATATATATACATTGCGTTTGTGGGTTATGAAATCGAAAAAGAATATATTGATAAATGTCATTATTCAAAAAAGTATACACTCATATCAATATTGAAATTATTACAAGGGATAGAACACCTACAATATCTATTAATCCATTCGGCTACACACTACCGCAAGGCCTAAAGCTAAAACCGGACACTTGACTCACCGGTGGCGGAATGTGGACGAATAGAGTGGGAATAGCGTTTTCGCGCAATTTCCGTGTCGTTCGCCGTTTATTCTTCTTTGTTACTCAAGAAGTTGTGTACATGTCCAAGGAAAAGTGCCGGCTGCAGATGCGGTATCGATCACCCCTCTTGTCCTCTAAGACTTGTTGGACTCTACTTTCCAGCTCATCCAGTGGATATCCGCAATGTCTGACCCATTCTCTTATTCGATCAACAGTTTTCGGGAATACATGCATTGTAGTGCCTTCAGATTTCGCATGGGTCATCGAAGGGCAACCGCTAATCGAACAGGCAGGCATTGTTGATGAATCTGAAAAGTAAATATCGACATTATTATACAATCTTCAAGAGTAAAGATTTGATACAAAAGTAAATGAATCATACAATGATCAATGCAAGGTTTGTTTTGGTCGCAGGAACTATACCAGTTCATTATGTGCTGCTTAGTATTTGCATAAATTGCAGAAATGTATAATTGATGTGACTGAAATCTGAACATGTGACTCGTCCCTTGGATGTTCTGTCTTGCACGAGAAGGAAACATGCTAACATTATTGACTGGACCCCCAAAGGATGCAATTCAATCACAATAGTCACAGATGAAAATAAATAGATCTATTGATAGCATAGCAATGGAAATTGAAGTCAATACCAATGAGATCAGTGAACATAGCACTATTTTGTACTCTACTGGAAAATAGATAGAAATTTAAAAATCTGCGAAATATAACCAGGATACATGGCCTTACCTTGACCAACAAACAGTTGGGTTCAGCAAGCAGAGCAGTATGTTGCGGGAGAATAGGTGGATGGCCACAGGTAGCGCACTGATGGGTATGCTCGAAGCGGTCGGTCACAGAGTTCACGGATAGCACGACGACAAGCAGATTAGCATAGATCTCAGTGGTTCCCAGGTAGCACGTTCAAGAGTTGACTTGCAAAGCACAAAGATGTTCTCATGAGACATATCGAGTGGTTTTTAAAGTATTAGAAACTGGGGTGTGTTTGTGAATGAATGACGTATGTATGTCGTGGTATTAGGGGGGCGGCCTGCCTCAGGGGAGGCCTACCTGGAGACACGGGGTCTGAGGAGGCCATGTGACCGATGGCC
Organism: Ambystoma mexicanum; assembly: GCF_040938575.1. Lineage (NCBI taxonomy): Eukaryota > Metazoa > Chordata > Amphibia > Caudata > Ambystomatidae > Ambystoma > Ambystoma mexicanum. Next base: position 843,351,934 of record NC_090941.1, on the reverse strand, counting down.
CCTTGGAGTGGGACACCTTTTGAAGTGTACATGCAGTTTGGCACCTTGGCCTTTCGCGCCCCGGACAGCCCCCCATGCCAGCGCTCATCCCCGGGTGTGAACCGCCTTTGATAGAGGGGGGTGGGATGGATGGCCCTGGGGCGTGCAGATAAGGCACAAGAAGACTGCTGAATGGAGACACACTTATGTGGATTGCAGGGGGGCGGCCTGCCTCAGAGGAGGCCTGCCTGGAGACACGGGGTCTGAGGAGGCCATGTGACCGATGGCCCCTTGGCGTGGGACACCTTTTGAAGTGTAAATGCAGTTTGGCACCTTGGCCTTTCGCGCCCCGGACAGCCCCCCATGCCAGCGCTCATCCCCGGGTGTGAACCGCCTTTGATAGAGGGGGGTGGGATGGATGGCCCTGGGGCGTGCACATAAGGCACAGGAAGACTGCTGAATGGAGACACACTTATGTGGATTGCAGGGGGGCGGCCTGCCTCAGGGGAGGCCTGCCTGGAGACACGGGGTCTGAGGAGGCCATGTGACCGATGGCCCCTTGGCGTGGGACACCTTTTGAAGTGTACATGCAGTTTGGCACCTTGGCCTTTCGCGCCCCGGACAGCCCCCCATGCCAGCGCGCATCCACCGGCGCGAACCGCCTTTATATCAATATACAGTATATCGCCTTTATATCAATGATAGTATATCGTTGCTTATCAATAACAAATGCCACATACCGGAGATTCTTGTGAGCACAGACCCACACTTCAACCGGTGTATTATAGTGGCCAAGACCCTAAGGCCTGTATAATCCAATGGTAATTGTTAGTATAGATATATGTGTGACTTTTATAGAGACATAACCTACTGAAAGACTTTGAACAAGTGTTATTTAGTGCATGCATTATCGAGAATATGTTATGTTAGCTTAGATAGATAGTGACCACCCTGCACAGGTGTCTGACGTCCATCCTTGAATGGAGACACACTTGATTCATTTAAAAAATCGAGACAAACGTTGTTAAAATATATGTGGTGTTTTATTTTGTATCTTATTTTCATGACACAAAAATAGAAGACTTTAAAGATTATACAGGTCAGGTTGCAGCACAGCGAGAGAAAATCCCCTGTACTGACCGCTGTCACTCGGGAACGATTCTCTAATGGCACGAACGGCACAGGCGGGTATCACTCTTCGAACGCGGTGTCCAAGCCTCCCGTGAAGCCACCATGTAAAGGAACGATAGGCCACCAGCCTGTACCACCTGTGAAAAGGAATGAAACAAACTGTTTTTAAATGACCCAGATAAGTTTAATAAACGTTTGTTGTCAATGACAATTCTTGTAACTAATGGCATTTTACACGGACAAATGCTATCTAGACAATGCACACTATTGAATGACTTACATGCGTTACAATGATATGTAGATGTAATTTTGGATATAGTAGAAGAACATGAAATAGGAGTGGCATGACAAGCAGAGTATACTTACTCGTTACTCGGATTATGAGGACGAACAGTTGTGCGAAGTTCGTGCATAAGCACCATCATTATTCTCAACACGGCCCGTGTGAGGCAGGCTGCCCTGAAGTCTGGCAGCTCGGTGATGCATTGCGGTCGTGGCTCGCCTTCCGAAATGTAGGCCAGGCATCCCGAGTTTTCTCGGCAGCAGCAGTTCTCGTCCTCAGTTGGCATTAGCTCGCACCGATTGCATGTGCACCAGGTGGAGACGCCGTCCATTCGACTAGGCCCAGGCTCTTCATCTGTTGATTCGTCCTGCCAACTGCCGTCCGAATCCCCATCGTTTTCGTGTGCTTCCCTTTCCAGTAGTTCCTCCTCGGTATACTTGGGCTCGTACATGTAGGGCATTATTGTAGCCATTGTGTGTTAAACAAACTAAAATAATTTATAGCGGTGGTACTGATATCTGTTCACACGGGCTACAAGCGGCGAAGGTAGCTGACCAGAGCACTGAAACGAGTCACAGAATACTCAAAGTAACACAGAGAGAGGAATGGAATCGAAAATCGGCTGCTGTGTGTTGTGAAACGGTCTGTTTATACTTATTGAGGAGAGAGGCGTCCTGCCATTTCCATGGCGACACGTCATTAGCTGAAGCGCAGCGAATGTTGACACGAGACGTGCTTTGGCGTTGGGAAATGGGCGGTACGAGTCTGCTGATGACAGGCTCAGGGGCGGGGGAATTGATTTAGTGCTGCAAAAGCAGGTCCGCCAGGGCGATCGGGGAAAAGATAGGATTATCAGAAAATGGCAGCTCCCTGGTGCTTGTTTTCGCATGCGTTTAATGGAAGAAAACTCGGGTAAGGTCCATAGGAAAGTTTTCTAAAATCGAGCCACTTAGGCTTAAAAAAACATGGCCGACCCGTTGGGACAATAAAAATTTTGACTAGACCATGCCTTTAAATATCTTTTAAAGAGTGCAACTCGCCCATGAGCCTCAGTGTGCAGTGCAACCTCAATGCAACCTTAACCCTAGAAATGCAACGCTATAAAATATGTATATATACACATGCACACACACATGCCTATTAGTCCACTTGATATCAGTGAACAACCTTACCTAACCAGGGCAAGAGGCTGAGAATCAATGCATCCTCCTAAACTAAAAACAAGTATCCCGTATTCACGCATTGTAAGAATGAAAAGAAATGAATCTGCTCCAAGTTCCTTTCATAAATCAACAGAAAATATGATAATTCAGTTTAAAACAGGATCCGATGACAGAATTCCAAATGAGGCAGTGGATAAAAGAAGAACAAATGCATTCAAATTATTAAAGAAGGATGTTATTAGTTCAAAGATTGATTGTCCATTGATATATGGGCAGTTCAGCGCTCATATAGCACAAGATTACAAGAAATTGGCCAATATTTAATTCTGATCCAGTGATGAACAAAATAATTGATGAAGAGCATATGTTTAGCTTTAAGTGAATTAACAATCTGTACATCTATCAACTCGGGATAATATTTTATATCCAAATGAGAAAACAATTAGTACAGTCACCCAAGAATTGTAAGACCTGTGCTTCTTTGTTCATATTTGTATTAGGGTTTATATAGTGTGAACCTTGGTAGGAAGCAACTGAGCCCTGCACATGTACTTTGTTGTTAACAGAGGTCGGTGGATGGGGACGTTATATGGATAGAAGCTTGGATATTCCATACAACATGTTGGTATATAACTAGGAGAAGCGGGTCCTGTGTGTAAAACTGTTCTTGCTCTAATTACTTGCAGGATATTTTATTCACCATCCAATGACAGATAAAACTATATATACATACAAACACTTGAGAAATGTCATTATGTCTTAGTGATCACGTTGTATATTGTCTAAAATGTCCTTGCGATGATGTCTATGTGGGGCAAAACAATGAGAACATTTAAAGAAAAACGAATTGAACATAAATCTGATTTCCTTAAAAGGAATTTGAAATCAAGCATAAAGATTATTATGACAGCAACTTAATGGGAGTCAACTGAGACCAAATGGACTGGAACATGTCAACACATTTGAGAAGAAGAGGAGATGGGCTATTACGTTTAAAGAAAAGAGAAGTATTTTGGATACATCATTTGGGAGGATTGGCCCATAAAGTTATGAATGAGGACATTATTTGTCTATATATTTTTAAAGCACAAACCATTTAATGAGAACATTTTGGACGATAATTCAACACAATGCAAATGGAGGAATCTTAATCCATTTATCATCTTCAGCCTTAGGAAATGTATATTTGTTGTTTTTTGGAATTGTGATCCTCCATATTTTGGTTTTAATAATAAATATGAGTTTTATATATTCTAAAATGCTGTAATATGAATTTAAGTGATATTTTGTGTGATTCGTTTTAATTTAAAATAACGTCTATGAATTATTGTCAACATTGCCAGAATTGTTTTCTGTAACCAATTTTATTTATGAGCAAATACTGTTTTTCATGTATTCCGTATATCATCTGTTTCAATCTAGTATGAAGAAATACTTGCGTTTAACACATGCTCAGTAACTGTAACATCATACACTTAAGAGACACTCAGTGCACAAAGTGAAAGCAGAATTACAAGATCCTTTAGCTGTGTAAATGGCAGACAGCATTTGTATGCCGTATTCTGAATTGAATTTCATTTGATTTCTCACCCAATGGTAAGATTCAATGTAATAATGATTAGTTGTTGTTTGTAGCCATAGATAGAGGTCAAGAATGTAAATATGTATAAATTGCTATTTTGTTCTCATCGTTAATACGGGTAATGAATCTGTCAGTTAGCACTTTCAATAACATCACACCCTGTTGTGGTGTGCTTCTGGGCACATATCCCTGTGGCCTTCAGATTTTGTGCAACCGTTTCTCCAGCAACATTTGTATTTGCATTTGTTTTTTATTGAATTTATATAGCCCTTTAATCCAAAGTGTTTTACATGAGAACAAGTAAAATACAACAAGCATAAGATGACAATTGAATCACAACTCGAAAACAGTATAAAGAACAATTTACAATATTTCAGAGGTGAGGAGGGAGTAGGGAGGGGCAGAAGTGTTCAAGGGAATGGTAGATGTTAGTGGAGGTACGAGTGGGAGTAAGAGGGAATGCAAGAATGTGTGAAGGAGAAGAGAGGAAAAAGTAAGACTAGATGAGAGCAGGGGGTAGGGAGGAAGGTGGTAGCTAGGATGGAGAGGGTAAGGAAGAGCAGGAGCAAGAGGTGAGAAGAGAGGGGTAGGGAGAAGAAGGAGAGGAAACGAAGGGTGTTAGGGAGGTGAGTGAAAAAGATAAGATTTTAGAGAAGAGAGAAAGGAAGGGTAGGAGGGAGAAGAGCGGACGTGAAGGGGGAGGCGGTTCCAGTGGAAGGGAGCAAGGAGTTGGAAAGAGCGGAAGTAGGAGGGGGCGAAGGGTGGTGGAGGAGGAGAGAGTAGGAAAAGATTAGCAGAGCGGAGAGAACGAGAAGGGGTATAGAAAGTAAGAAGGGAGGAGAGGTGGCGGGGCAAAACCATAGAGGGATTTGAAGACAAGACAGAGGAACTTGAATTTGAGCTGGGAGTGAAAAACGAGCCAACCTAGAGAACATACCCCAAGCACATGCATACTGTCTCAACTTCAGGGATATTTTACATTAATTGCTGCCAAAAATACTAAGTGGAGGTGCTCTTATAGAATGTTTACCATTGTAACAGCTTTCTCCAGGATGTATTCTGTATGCACGGCAGAGAAGCTGAATTGCACCACAGCCACTCTCTGATATTTATCTTCATAACCTGTGGCGTCGAGCAAAACTCCCTCAAGCCAGACCTAAATAGCATGTGTCGTTAGGTGTTAGGTAATATTAGGACTCTTTGCTTGAGTGGTTCTTGAAGAGTCCTCTGTAGTTGCCCTAGAGGAAAACATAGAATGGCAGGGACAGATTGCGTTTGCAATGAGAATTGGTCTCAGCTAACCTGATGTTGCACTAAAAAGTCAGGAGTGAACCTGTGCTGCTGATTCCAAGGAGGTTGCTCTTGTGGGCAACATTAAATGGCAGAGAAAGACAGTGTTTGCAATCAGCGTAGATCTGTGCTAATCTGATGCGACATCAAAACGGAAGGTTGGAGCTGCTCCATCTGTGCTGTAGTTGATGATGGTAGAGGTAGATTGGAGTTTGGAACGTTGTAGACCTCATTCTTTAAAGGACCATTTTCAAAATGTTATGAGGTTTAGTTTACCACTCAGTCCTAAGGTCAGGGATGTTTAAGGTTAGGTTAATGTAAGGTAAGTGGTCTTACATAGCACTTTTCTGACAAAGTTGGCCTTACTGCATGTGGTTCTGTAAAAATAAGCAAGGATGGGACTAGTGTTAGTAGGATAGTGCGGGAGGCAGGAGCGGAAAAGCTGTGGTGTTCACAAGCACAGGTCAGAGTCCCCTGTTATCTGTGTGCTGAATTATATTCCACTGTGTTCTGGGGAAGTGCTATCCATGAGCGTTTTATCTGTTGGAGTGGTCCCACGATTAAGAGGGTAGACGTTGAGGCATAGGAGAGGAGTGGGTTGTTGATGGGGGTGGAGTCAGCGTTTAGTTTGCTGGAGCTTGTGGGTTGTGTCTTGGAATGTGCATTTGGTGCAACAGTATGAAAGATTTTAGCAGTGAGCAATTCATTAGGGAGAAGTACGTGGGGGAGTGATGGGTAAGTTGATCTCTTCACTTGTTCCTATAGCAGGCTTGCTTTGTTTCCAGAGGCATTTGTCTGATGTGGAGTATAAAAGATAGGTGATGGGCATCTCAGCAGGGAATCCCGGTTGGCAATGAGTTTTCAAGTTAGTGGTAAAGCAGACTAGTCTCCTTTGTGCAAGTGCAGTTGTTTGATGGTTTAAATGCCTACACCCCTAATCTAGGTTTGTCGTTGAATAACCAATCTGCTTAGTTAAAATGCAAGGCCTTGAGCTGTTTCGTGCAGAGATGTCTGCAAAGGAATGTTCCAAAGGTTGGAAGCAGGATGAAGAGGAATCTCCTTGACTTCTTCTTTTGAACGCAGGAACAAGGACTGGAGTGGCATTACTCGATCTAACTGGCCCGGTTGCTGTGTAATACTGAACTCTCCTTGCGGAGCAATGTGGGACCCTTCCATGATATGCACAGCTTTGTTTTTTTGGGCCAGTGCAACTTGCTAAGTGCCGGGGGGATGTGTGTTTGTACCTTTTCATCCTGAATAGTAGTCTGGCCGTCTCTCATGGTGCTCTTACCAGCAGTTTGTAGATAATTTGAGTGCTATCTGCATAGCTGTAGTAAGTGGGGCCGGATAGGCTGTTGAGTTCCAAGTGGGGAGTCATTTAAATGTTGAACAGGAGAGGTGACAGTGTGAAACGTTGGGGCACCTCAAAATGCATATGGTGTGGCTGGGATCTGTAACGAGCCACAGCAGTGGCGTTTTTTTTCCGTTGGTGAGGAAGTAATGAATCCATCTTAGACCCTTTCTCATGGCTAATGGTATCAAAAGCTGCTGAGATGTCCAGAAGGATGAGAGCCCTCTCTGAGTTGCCGTCAACGTTGTTCTTTAGTATGTCCCATGTTGAGCACATGGTTCATGCTGTGTCCCTTGTTGGTCTAAAGCCGCCTTGTGCCTCTTAAGCAGGCTACTTGTTTCAATTAATTGAACTGAGAGTACATGCCTTTTCCAGATGAAAGGTGTGTTTGAGATTGACTGAGAGCTTGCAGGGTTGTTTTGGTCTGCAGTCTATTTTTTGGGGGAGTTGCCTGATGTGGGCCGCTTTTAACAATGGGACACTCAGTGGTGATTGGGTTATTGAAGGATGATCATAATCTAGCTGTCTGTTATGGACAATTGATGACACTTTAAGTAAACTAATGGGGCTGGAGATCCAGCACGGCTGCAGGGGTTAATGGTAGTGACCAGGTCCTATGGGGCGAAGGGAAAGAAGGTGGTTAGCAACAGGGAGGTTGTTTACCAGCACAGGTGTCAACATGGTGGGGCAGGGAAGTCTTTATCCTTTTTAAGCTGGGTGTTCTTAGATTGGTAGTGTCTTTTTGGTGAAGTCTGCTGTGATTTCTTCGCATGGTTCTTGAATTTGGGATTGTGCTGCAAGGTTTTCGAATTTTTAAAGTATCGTGAAAATTTCCTGTTGCCTGAGATGTACTGATTTCATGCATCGATAGTGAGCTTTCTCGCCTTTTACTATTTCTTCCCTGTAAGAACATAGCTGTTGATAGATAAATCTGCCCGGTTGTATTTGCTTCAAATGTTCTCCAATGTTCTCTTCTTTATCTTCACGCAGTGTAGCTTTTGTGTTTAACATTTCACAAAATTCTTCTTCAGAGAGATTTCTGTCCATTGTCTTGTGTGTTCCTCATTAGCATGCCTTCAGGTGGATGCTTCAGGCGGTGTCTGGATATGAAAGCTGGTAAGGGTCTTCTGCGTTGTGCAATTGAAAGACCTCATCTCGTTGACTGGTCTGAAGGGTCTGATATAGCGGCTTCCATCACGTTCCCTTCCGATTCTACTGTCTTTGCAATTTCTTGGCATGTTGTTGCATTTTATCACGTGGACTGCAAGGATTGGTGGTGCTGTTGTAAGTTGGTTGGAGGGAGTAATACTACTTAGTTGATTAATGTATTGGAGCTGTAGCAGTGATACACTTTTAGGGCATGTACCAGCTTCGGAATTGAGCCAAGTAAGGCATCTAGAGCTTTGGCTAATAAGACAAAACTCTAAAACTGCAATGGATCCAACTGGTGTTACAATGACAATTGGCGTTTGAATGCTATGGATTTAACTGGTAACACAGTCAAAATGATCTAGCAGTGCTAAATGTTCAACTAGTGGCACAATCCAATTGATCTCATAGTGGTAAGGATTTTATTTTATTGATAGGGTGATGTAATTGATCAGACACTGCTATGAAAACAAATGGCATCATACTTCACCTTGTACGACAGGACAATTGATGTATGCATAGTATGCTTTCTGCAGGCGACAAACACACGTGATTAATGTGGCTATCCTATGAAATCAGCAAATTCCAAGCGAGCGCTCTCATTTCTATTAGAATCCAGATTTCATGCATCGATAAGTAAATTTGAAAGCATGACGGTTCGCACACTTAATTTTACTCTTTTGATTCGATCAAAGGGATGATTACAGTACATTATTTTGCTTATTGCAATTTTTCAGATATTATCGCGTTTATGAGTACAGGCAGGTCAGTTAATTTACAAAGTTGATTTTCCTATAAGCATGGTCACACAACATCTATTATAGTTAACACAACGATCTTTCTCTGTTTTTGCCTAACCAACATAATGCCGTTCAACGTACATACTGAAAATTGAATTATGTCACTATTGTTTGTCCACTTTACATCATTCTAATATAATCGTGCTTGCATTTTACCAATCTGTGATGAATTTGAACACATTGAATTGGATGTGCTACCTGTTCTTATTTTGCATTGATTTCTGTTGAACTATAGAATGCCCATGTGGAATATTTATTTATTTCCATTTATAAAGCGCACAGCGGCCCTGAGGTATTGTGGCGCTGTTACAGAATATTCACTTGGATACAGTTTGAACAGATTAATACAATGTGACATAAAGAAGGTTAACAATAATAATGCAATAGGAAAGTTCCATGGTTACAGCGGAACAGCAATAAGGTAACAGTCTTAGTTGAATAGCTTGGTTTTTAGGGCTTTTCTGAATGCCACGAGAGAGTTTTCCTTCCTGAATATGTTGTTTTAAATGCACATTGACTGGTTGTGGACAATTAATTTAATAATCAGACTTAATCTAAAGACTATATTGGCCCTGATGAAGGACAGCATTGTCCGAAATGCATTGGCCCTAAATACGCATCTGCCATTAATAGATGACAAATCAATTACTTATGAAGACAATTATTATTGAATAAAACAACCTTGAAGATTTTGATATTTTAGAGTACTGTTTGTTAACTATAAAAAACATTACAAACCCACTATGTGGTCATTGGGAGTGCAGCCCACACCACTGGCTTTGCAGCCAAGATCCTTCTTCTAGTATGAAGTCAACTGGTGTCATTGAGTTTGATGTACTTTGCTATGGGTTCACTTGGTCCCTCAGTGTAACTGTGCATCTATGCTATGGATCTAACAGATATCACAGTTCAATTGAAGTGACTGTGCTATGGATTCCACAGGTAATTCAGACAATTGATCTAAAGATGTTATGGATGGCTATGGATTCACTTGGTATCACAGTGCAATTCATGTAGCTATGCTATGGATCTAATAGGTATTACAGCGACACCGATATGGCTTTGCAATGGATACAACAGGCCACAGAAAATAGATGTTGTTATGCTAAGGATTCATATAGGTAAAATAATGGATGTAGCTATGCTTTTCATTCAACTGGAAATACAATTAAATTCCTGTTGCTTATACTAGGGATTCAAACGGGTAACAAAATAGTAGGTGTAGCCATGCTTTGAATTTAGCTAGTATCATATTGATGGTGCTATGCCATGGATTCAAACAGTATCACAAAAGCAGTTGGTGAAAATACCCGTGTAATTACTTGTGCTAAACTACACTAGATCACATAAATATTATTGATTCAAACATGTGACATAAAATATATATATTTTTTTATTTATTTGTTTTGGTTTTAAAAAACAAAACCTTTACAAAAAACAATATCAGAAGGTGGCTGTGAAAGAGCAGAGAACAAAGATGAAAAAGAGGAAGGAAAAAGAAAAAAGAAACATAAAAGCAAGCGATTAAAAAAAAAAGAGACCCTAGGGCCATGAGGGGAACCAGTCATAATGTGACAGCAGTCTTTCATGTTACAGGTGTCTTCTTTTATGTTATGATGGAGCTTATTTTCAAGACTTGTACTATTGTTGCTGTTAGCATAGTCTCGTGTCCGGCTATCATTCTGTCCCAAAAAAAACTCTGCTATTAGGCCCTCCTCTTTGGCCACGAATCTCCTAAATAACAACAATCTGGCTTCTCGGGTGCCTTCGCACTCCATTAATAAGTGTCTTAATGATTGTTTGCTAGGAGATTTGCATTGTCCACAGAGTTTTTTTGCCTGGTCCCCCTGATATGAATATTTCCACAGTGTGGGCGATGTTTAGCCTGAGTCTCAAAAAGTTATTTCTCGCTATTTTGTCTGGGAATTGTTGTAGGTATCGTGGTAAGCAACCTATCTTTTTTTCCACCGTTAGTAGTAGATTTGGAGGGTTAAGGGATCTCACACCAGTGATTGTGTTTATCCAGTCGCTTGTTTCTAGTGATTTTTTCACTTTCAAGGGGTTTATAAAATAATGTATAGAGCTGTGCTAAGGATTAAACTGGAATCACAATACAACATAATTGATGTTGTTATGATATGGAATGACCAGGTAACAAAAACAATTGATGTAGGTATACTCTTTGTTCACCTGGTCTCAGTGCACATTAACAATGCTATGGATACGCCTGGAAGCACAGTGCCAATGATGTTGCGATGCAATGGCTACATCAGGTAACACAAGATAGTAGATGTAGCTATGCTATGGGTTGCAACTGGTAACATGTATGCATTAGGTAGGAAGGCGGCAGAAAGAAAAAACTAGGTTCTCTCTTAGCTGAACTGTTATGCGGATGATTTAGAAGTGTCAGGGCTAGCTGTGACAGGGTCAGCGAACAGACTCTGCCAAGCAGACAAGGAGACCCCTCTAGGCATGGGCAGCAATGCCTAACAGGGTGGAAGCCAGACACAGTCCTACCCCAGAGGGGGGAGGTGGCAGTTCGGTGGGGCTTAGTCCCTGTCCCTTCTTAAAGAGCTAGCATGCTTGTACAGATTAGCACTGCCAATCATCCCATGCCTTTCTCAAAGGATGCTGGCCAGTTCTTTCTGTCTTTTGCAGGAAACTATGCGTTCCAACATGTCTAGCGGAAGAAGGACACACAAACAGCCTAAGAGTGACTCAAGAGTTGCAGTGTGGCAACACAATGAAGTGAAGCCTCTACGCGACACAGCCCAGCAAACAAATGTGAATGTCAGCATGTATTCGAAAAAGCTCCAGACTCCTTCACGGAGATGCTCACCTGTTGCAGAGCCGTGGAGCAGCTCCCCAGCCAGACCAATGATTCTGGGAGACCCCTGCACTACTCACTGCAGCAGGCCTGTCCCTTCCTTCGAGTATCCCGCAGCGAGAAGGTCGCCTGCAGCTCCTCATCTACCCAGCGTCTACTATATTTCCGTGGTGCCATCCAGCAGTTCACATGAAGAGGTAAGCCCTCCACTGGGGGTGTGTGCACGTTTTCTGTTGACATCATGTGCATGTACAGCACTACGGCAGAATTGTATGTTTGTAGTTCCTGCCTGCATTCTAAAAACTGGATGCCTCTTGCTTTGGGCAAACATGTGTGTGCGCACTCAGCACTATTGTCTGTGGTATTTTTGCCTCTCTTCATGATGACCGCCCTCATCCTCAGCACTGGAGTGCCCCTGAGGGCTGCACAGGTTTCCATGGTGCTTCAGTGTACACAAAGCTCCTGATTGGCTGCCCTACTATTCTTTAGGCCTATTGGCAGCCAGCGGGCAAGGAATGCCAGCCCCCAGCAAAGACCCACACAAAATTCCCCTGTCTGAGCCTGTCGGAGCCTGGTGGCACACTGCTTTGTGTAAACTTTTTTCTGGAACTTTCAACACCAATGGTTCCATGAGAACTTCCACTTGCCTGGTATGCTGCCATGGGGTGCAATGCTTCATTCCTGGACACTATCCCTGTTCTTACTGCTGCATACTTTTTCTTTCTGCCCATTGACAGCTTACTGTCCACCACTAACAACACCACCACCTTGTTATGCATGCCCTAAAGTGCCTTAATTAAAAAATCTAATCTAGGTGTTTTTACATCTGTGCAGCCATTTTCGTTTTGTGCTCTAGAGTGCCTTGTTTCAAAAAATCAAATGTAGGTGTTGTTACATCTATACAGCCATTTTCATTGTTGTGCTTTAGAGTACCTTTATAGTGCCCCTCATGTGGGTGAGACACTCCTGCTTTGCTCACTGCTTACTAGTCACCTTCACAGCCCTTACTGTGTGGCAGCCTGATTGATGTTGCCCCTCATACCTTGAGGTAAGACTTTGCCAATCTATGTAATCTTATCTATTTAACTCATATGCTGCCTGATGTAGCCCCCTGTAACATGAGGTGAGGCTCGGCCAGCCTGTGTAATCATTCCTATTTGACTCACATGCTGTCTGATGTAGCCCCGTGTAACATAAGGTGAGGCTTCGCCAGTTTGTGTAATCATTCCTATTTGACTCACATGCTGCCTGATGTAGCCCCCTGTAACATGAGGTGAGACTTTGCCAGTCTGTGCAATCGCACCTATTTGACTCACACACTGCATGATGTAGCCCCCTTTAACATGAGGTGAGGCTCTGCCAGCCCATGTAATCATTCCTATTTGACTCATATGCTTCCTAATGTAGTGCCCTGTAACATGAGGTGAGGCTCTGCCAGCCTGTGTAATCGTTCCTATTTGACTGATATCCTCCCTGATGTGGCTTCTTGTAACATGAGTTGAGGCTCTGCCAATCTGTATAATCGCTCCTATTTGATTCATATCCTGCCTGATGTAGCCCCCTGTAACATGAGGTGAGGGTCTGCCAGTCTGTATAATCGTTCCTATTTCACTCATATGCTGCCTGATGTAGCCCCCTGTAACATGAGGTGAGGCTCTGCCAGTCTGTGTAATCACTCCTATTTCATTTATATGCTGCCTGATAAAGTACCCTGTAACATGAGGCGAGGCTCTGCCAGTCTATGTAATCGTTCCTATTTGACGCACATGCTGTCCGTCTGATGTAGCTCCCTGTAACATAAGGTAAGGCTTCGCCCGTTTGTGTAATTGTTCCAATTTGACTCACATACTGCATGATGTAGCCCCCTTTAACATGATGTGAAGCTTTTCCAGTCTCTGTATTCAGACATATTTGACTCATATGCTGCTCGATGTAGCCCCCTATAACATGAGGTGAGGCTCTGCCAGTCTGTGTAATCCTTCCTATTTGACTCAAATGCTGCCTGATGTAGCCCCTTGTAACATGAGGTGAGGCTTCGCCAGTCTGTGTAATCGCACCTATTTGACTCATATGCTGCGTGATGTAGCCCCCTGTAACATGAGGTGAAGGTGAGGCTTTGCCAGTCTTTTTAATCATTTCTATTTGACTCATATGCTTCCTGATGTAGCCCCCTGTAACATGAGGTGAGGCTCTGCCAGCCTGTGTAATCGTTTCTATTTAACTCATATGCTGCCTGATGCAGCCTCTTGTAACATGAGGTGAGGTTCTGCCAGTCTGTTTAATCTCTCCCATTTGACTCATATGCTGCTTGAATTAGCCGCTTGTAACATGAGGTGAGGCTTTGCCAGTTTGTGCAATAACACCTATTTGACAAACATGCTGCCTGATGTAGCCCCCTGTAACACGCGCTGAGGCTCTGCCAGTCTGTGTAATCACTCCTATTTGACTCACTTGCTGCCTGATGTAGCCCCCTGTAACATGAGGTGAGGCTTTGCCAGTCTGTGTAATCCCACCTATTTGACTCACTTCCTGCCTGATGTAGCTAACCCCTTGTAACATGAGGTGAGGCTTTGCCAGTCTGTGTAACCGCACATATTTGACTCATATGCTGCCTGATGTAGCCCTGTGTAACATGAGGTGAGGCTTTGCCAGTCTGTGTAATCATACCTATTTGACTCATATGCTGCCTGATGTAGCCCCCTCTAACATGAGGTGATGCATTGCCAATCTGTGTATACACACCATTACGTCAGTAACCATATGTGTATTCTTACACCAATGTACCATGCACTTTCTGTAACAAGAGCCTATATGCCGCAGAGCTTTGTGCGCTGAAATGAATGCACACATAAATAAATAAACAAAGCCACCATTGACAAAACCAAGCAGAGCTGCACAAAAAAAGGGACGGGGCTTAGATCCTCATTGCCAATTACACACTTTCAATGGGGTGGGGGCGAACAGTAAGAGGATGGCCCGGGATACCTGCATGGGAGGATAGCCAATGGAAGATGAGATGGGGAGATAAAAGGAGACCCAGGAAGCAGGAGGTTTTGGCTTGTTCGGATAAGGTCAGATGAGGCTGCCCAAGAGACCAGGTGGAGGAAGGATGGTGCAGAGGGGCCTGGAGGTGGATTATGGTGTAAGTGTGCAAGGTGAGGTATTTGCTAGTAAGAGAAATCGCACTTGGGGTTGAGAGTGGGCATTTCTATGAGTAGAGTAGGGAGTGAGAAGGTAACAAAGCGAAAGGAGGAGTGATTAAGGGAGAGAGTGTGGGTTGATTGGTAGCAATGTGGAGAGAGTAGTTGCAGAGGTGATGTGGAGAGTGAAGAGTAGTAGTGGAGTGGGGAGTAGTGATCATGGGGAGGGTAATAGTGACGTAGAGTAGTTTCCCCTGTTTAAGAGGCACTTTTGTTCTCCACGTTTAATTCGATTTGACTCAAAACTTAGTTTCCTCCCTGGACGACGTTTTGCTTTTCCTTTTTTCTGTATTTACATTGACAGCTATTTTACCAGATAATCATACTCTTTCACACCCAATAATGCACTGAATTGTAGTAATTTAAAAGGTCTCAATAACCTGGGGTTCAGAAAGTCCTCATGGCACTTTAATCATGTCTGCAGAGTAGATCACGATAACCAGTTTGTATTACAACAAACTTTTTTTAGGAATTGGTCCAAAAGGTGTCAATATGTCCCATATCATCCAGCAGGTGTTTTTCACGTCATGATTTAGTGTTGCATTCCGGGACTTGTAGTACTGTGTTTGCCATTATAACACGGCACTACACATACCAGAATGCAGATAAAAAACAAGCATTGGCAATGCCAAAAATGTGGGCTTTTGTGAAGGCCTGGGAAAGGCACTTGCCAGGCAATGCCATAGTGGTTTAACTGGCCATTGATGGTAGCAGGTGCAAAATGGTGCGAGTACCTGGGCCTCTAATAGCAGTGCCCGGCAAATGCCTGATACTTATACACACGCCAAATCTGTTGGCTTTGCCAATGCCAATGTTTGTTTTTAACAGGACTGCAGTGGAGGATGCACATTGTGTTTCTAAAGTGAGTGGCTGAACGCAGACCTGGTTTTGACATTTTTCTTAACCAGGTCTGCCTTCCACCAGTATTGTGTTTGCAGGTCCAATTAAGTCATTAACTCTCAGAAGACTGCTTTGAAAAAATACTGCCGGGCATTTCGTTTGCAAAGGTTGATGGTAACGTCTGATTAAACAGAGTTCAAAGAGTTCCCATGATGAGGCGTTTTGGATGGGGAGGGGCAGGACCTGTCTGGGGCCAGGAGGTGGTGTGAGGGGTAGACAGGCCAGACATGGCTAGGGTCTGGTGGTTGCAGGCCCTCATCTGGGGTTTTTAAGAGTTGGAAGAGGGCTGAGATGGGGTCTCCGACTGCAGGTGTTGTGTTGAACTATGTGTCTGACGTGAACCCCCAGCAATGCACTGGCTCTGATTACACGGCGTGACTTCAACTCATGGGTTGTTTCTGCTTCCCTGGGGTGGTTTCTGGGCTCCCTGACCAGAGGGGTCTGTAGGGGAGGTCATAGAATTTTGGAGATGTGACTCCTGACGATTTAAATTGCTGTGATGAGGCCACCCAGCCCTACATTTGCTTGGAATTCTGGGACTTGTACTTTTCATAAATGTCAAAGAAAACACTACAAGTTCCATGATCCAAAAGGGAAAAACAGGACTGGATGGCCTTCTCACGCGTGGCCTCTTAAAACTTGAGAGCTCTGGAATCAAGAATTGGAATTGAGTGGTGCTTCAAACGCTGCCTATAAGCTGCAACTATAGTCAAGCTTTGCTGTCGCTTTTGCTGCAGTCTGCTTTGTTAGGTGCACGTTGCATTAGTTTAAGTTAAATTGTGCACCCTGACCACATGTTGCCATTTTCATCTATGCCGGGTTTCTGCATCCTGTGGCACAGGACTGGGAGCAGGACGGCCGGTCTGACCGGAGCACACCAACACCAAGCACGAGCAGCTTGCATTGCCTTTTCCGGAAACTCAAGATGACCAGCCAATGTAAGTGCAAATGCTTACGTCCACAGTAATGTGGAAATATGGGCCTATACACACTGATAACGCTACATATGCGGATCTATTCTTTATTGAAATGTATATCACATCGCCCCTTGTGCCACCTGACTCGCTAGATGCCACCCGCTACAGCTGTACCCCTCCTCAGTGCTCCTCTGTATCCCACCCCCGTTGTATATCTGTTCTGTTGTACACCTCAAATAATGCCGTGTGATGCCACTCCCTGTTTTGTCAACGGGTCAAAGGTCATGTGCTATCACTTCCTGTGAGGTCACATGGGGTGGGGGTCAAATGACATCACTTGCTGTGAGGTCCTCAGAGGTCAAAGGTCGTGTGATGTTACTTCCGCTACCCCTGGCATTTTGGTGAAATTACATACCTGATCAGCCTCCAAGCTAGCACCTCTATGTGAGTTTAAATTCATCTTACCTTGGATCGGGGGCCTGTGATCCTTGGGAAAGGTGGGACCATTATCCCTCCTTTCTCTCCCTCAGGAGAATAGTCCGGGCTGGGGAGTGGCACGGAATCGCAAAAAAAGATAAATAAGGCAAATAAGTGGTACCAAAAGCCAAATAAGGCTTTAGAGAAAGTAGAGCGAGATTGGGGGGTGGGAGGGTGGAAGGAGACAGTGGTTTGGCGGGGAAAGGGGTGGTTTGTGAGCAAAACAGAGGGCAAAAGAGAAGGGATGAGGTTATAGATAAGGAGAGACAAAGAAAATGAAAAATAGAACTGCAAGGAAACAACTGAGAAAGAAAGTGTACAAGAATGAAAGAAACGAGTGATAAAGGAAATAAAGATAAAGGGTGGAAAGAAAAATACAGAGAGAGCAAGCAAAACCAGTGACTCGTAAAAAAGAAAAACAATGGGGGATAAGAAAAGTATGGGAATGAGCAAAAACAAACGAAAGAGAGCACTATAAAAAAGAAAATGGAGAAAAAAGAGAATGTGGCAGAATGTTAAAAAAAGGCAGTCGGTGGGAGAGTGGTGAAATGCATAAAATAAGCTGGGGATGCTTTTGGGGTGGGACCATTGGCAGTAGAGACGGGGACATTTTTTGTTGTTGGCTTAGAAACTGCCCTGCCATAGGTTTAATTTCTCACTTGTTTACAGATTGTGCTTAAACAGATGCACGTTCAAATGTCAGAGCGACCATGTTAACAATTGTATGCTTTGTTTCGTTACACTGGGCGTCCAAATGACAGATCTGGGCTCCTACATCCAAAGCCACCACTCTCTTATCAATAATCAAAACCCAAGGAGGCCTACTGCCTGGTTTGCCAACATGTACATCATCTTCAATGTGTGATTGGCCCCTTGGAATTGTGGAAACACAATTCCGTTCCATTGTTTTATGTCTTTATCCATGGCTCAAACGTTGCATTCATCACTAGCCAAAGGCTCGTCATAATTGGCTCTTGGAGAGTATGTGTTGTGTGCATGTAGAGGGAATAGAGGGGGCTGAGAGACTTCTTATGCTTTGCTAGATAGAAGCTTGCCACTTGAAATTGCAGTCGGCTTTATCCATTGACGGCCTAAGTATTTCACTGTACTATATTTCTTTGTTCTACGTGTGTTATGGGCATTCTGTTAACAGAGGCATGAATAAATACAAACAAGCATGAAACCACTGCTAGTAGGATTGTTTGGCTGCTGGCACAATGAACTAACTTTGTATTAGGGCCTAAGCCCTGGTACACAGCATAGGACTTGCAGGGTTGGTCATTGGGCTGGCTCTCGCCGGATGCGAGATCTGGCACCAGATATGTAGCCGGATCTCTGGATCCGGCCAGAGTCAGCCGCCCCAAACCCTTGCTCTGCGCTGGGGAGAAGATTAAAAGAAGCGCACGTGAGCAAACTGTAGCTTCCTCTGGTGACCCCATGCAAGAGGTCACAAGAGGAAGTTACAGTCCTCAGCCACGACCCGGTTTATTTATGCAATGTTTGACGGATACATGGTGCCGAATTATTTATTTATTTATGCAGTTTGTCCGACAAACATTGCATAAATAACTAAATATACAAATATCCGACAAACATTGCATACATAAATACCCCTATTAACATCACACACGATGCAGCCACCCAACTGCTTTCAGAAGGGAGCTGCAGGAGCTGTGCCAGGTGGGGTTCAAGTAAAGGTAAACATTGCTTATGGCAAACAGAAATCGCCTTGTTTGAATAGTACCCAAGGGTCATTTTTTTTCAAAAATAAAATGGAATGCAAATTTTGCACTTTAAAGAATATTTACTCAGCAACACTGGTCAAAACTATTATCGGCATAGTGAAGTGAACTCATCACCAGTGCCATGGAAGTGGTTTAAAGTGGAATTGATATACAGTTTGGAAAAGAAGCAGCATGAAAGAAATAGTGCCGTTTTAAACTATTATTTTGGGACATTTCCTTTGATCGGCGGTCAAGTGCCAGCTCCACCCCTTAACCCTGCCTCCTCGGACACTGCCACCCAAACTCCGCCCCCATGCCGGCCCTTGTGGGATCCCCACCAATTTTTTTTCCATTTCCACCACCGAGGATTTATACTCATGGGTAATGAGTGATTGTACACAGAACGTGGAAAAATTGAAATCTACGAACTTCCCAGGATGTGAGGAGGGCAGCAGGTAGACCAAGGTTACTGCCGTGTCCGGACCACTGGCGTAACAGGGGCCCCGCAGCCCCCACGGTGCGGGGGTGCCCGTGACCACATGTCCTGGGAGGGTGCCCCAGTTGAAGTAAAAAAAAAAAAAAATAATAATGTTTTCTAATTGTTTTTTTAAATGTTTCTTTTTTAATTCACTGCATTTATAAAGAAATTATTATTGTAACAGAAATAATTTCTTTATGAAGGCAAAGTGAATACAAAAGAAACTTTCTTTTTGAAGTCCAGGGGCTACCCCCACCCCATGACATGAAGACCTTAGGCTGCAGGCCTCCATGTCATGGGGTTGGGGAAGCCCTATGACTTCAAAAATAAATCGTTTACTTTTGAAGTCACTCTGCCTTCATAAAGACATTGGGCCACATTCCGAGTTGGGCGCAAAGGGATTACCGGCACCGGTAAGGACACCGGTGCCGGTAATCCCTTTGCGCCCTATTCCGAGTTCATTTAGCGGGTCCCTTCCTTAACGCCTGGTCGGACCAATTTGCGGTATGGTTATTAGCTACTTCCCCATTCCCATTGAGCCCTATGTGGGCTCAAATGGGAATGGGGAATGGTTTGGTGAATGGGGACTTACCGGTCCCGCCAAGACAAGTCCTGTTCTAGACAAGGAGGAGGAAAGGGAGAGATGGCCAAGCGGGGCTGAGAGAGGAAGAGGGAGAGGAAGATGAGCTAGTGGACAGGTTGTCCTGAGTTTTAGCAGAGAAGCAAGAGGCCAAAGTCGTACAGAGGGCCTGTTGAGGGAACAGGAGAGGTAGAGACCGCAACAGGATTAGCCAGTTCCTTGCATATTTTAAAGAGTTTGACCGTTGTTAGAGGCTGCAGAGACGAAGACTTGAATGTGTGCTCTCTTATTGATGAGTCTTATTGCTTCGACTGGCATTTTGGTGCAACCTGACTAGGTATGTTTAAATGTGGCCTGGCATGCTTTACTGCAATGTTTATTACGTGTCTATACTGGTCTACATTGTGTAGCCAGTTGGACATGTTTTCATTGTGGCATGTCATTTTTAATAGCAAAGCATTAATGTTCATGTGCACTGTGACTCGTATGTATTGTATTGGTGTTACCCTACAAAACAATAGCAAACACTGTTGCTTTTTAGCAAATCTTTCTCAGAAAGTGTGCTGTATATTACATTAACACTCATATTTATATATTTCTCCTAGTGCAGTGTGCGGCATACCCCTTCATCAGCACGTTCGTGCGTATTGCGCAAGCGCAGTAATCTAGGCCAGCCCAGAGTGTGGCGCGACCCCTGATTTTTTGCAGAGTTGGGGGGGGCCCTCTCAGCATGGTTCGCAGGGGGCCCCCAGATCTTGTGTTATGCCACTGGACTCTGGACACAGAAGGATAATGACAGACTTATGGAGAAATGGAAGAAGGCCCACTCCTGAAGCAGGGCAAGGCCCTTTCCCACAACTTGGGATCATCCAAGATATAATAACATGAAGTCATGTTTTTAGATGTTTCCTTTTTATCAAAATGTATGTTTCTATATACAACTGGGTTTAGGGTGTAAAGGTTAGGTTTCTGCTGGAAGTTTAGAAGGGGACATGCTGGCAGTTTTATTGCATCTATTAAACGGACTGTTTCTTGGTACTCTTCGAAAATAAATTGTGAAGGCTCTGTTTCCTCCATAATGTCGTGCCTCAAGCAGTACCCGGTTGCTCCACTGGGAAAACACTGGCCGCTTGCAGACCGTTTCCCGCCGAATCACAGTGGCAATGCATGTGAAGTAGTCCAGTCATAAACACCAGCGGGGTAGTCAGAGACGATACTTTGCTTTGGGTCCGGCAGGGCCGTTTTTATGAAGTATCAAAGGAAGGTTTATAGGGGATTGAGGGTCGGGGTTTCTCGTAAATATGAATTCTGTTGCTTGCAAGAGCCGTGTCTGGTCAGGTTTTTTAAGAATAAATGCAGATGTACACAGTATCAGAACATAGAACAGGACACGGTTAGGGACAGTCAGTTAGTCGGAGAAAGGATAAACAGTTAGAAAGAGTTGCGAGATTCCCCACAGTCAGTCAGTAAAAGGTAGTCAGCTCTAGGTAGCCAGAAGGCAGGAGGGACGAGTCATCAGGTGCCAGATATGTGAACAGGCGTATACAAACGTTCACTGGTCTTCACCTACCTTGGCTTCCAATCATATCAAGCTTCCAGCCTGGCAGTGGGTAGAGAAAGCAGGCGAGAGCCAGGGGAAACACTATGATGAACAGCTTTCTGTCCCTTCGCCACCAACAGAGACTTTCAGGTTTGAAGGACTTTTCAGGACCACTTAGCAGGGGTTTCCCATGCGAGATTTTCCCACTCATGGCCACAGAAAAATAGCATTTACCTTTATGTGTTTATATATGTGTGGATAGAGTAATGGAAGAAAAGGGCACTCTGAGGAGGTTTACTAGTGTGGCGAGTAGCGCTAGGTCAAAGAGGTGCCACCAACACCCGAGGGCACCCCAGCACATTACATGAACGCTAAATATAATAGCAACACATGCAGCTATTTACCAGAGCACCATGCCCTGGCATAACCAATTCCCCCGGGAGGACTTTTAATTTCAACAGAATATTCAATTTAAAATGCATGCTTGAAACAAAATCAAAAGAATATATGACCAAAACAATGGGGTGCTTATTCAGATCGGTACAAAGAGGCATCAAGCAGGCAACAACTGTCTAAATTAAGGGGATTCAAAGATTCAAACAAAAAACAAACGAAAAATCAAATGTAGAACCAGAAATCAAGGGGCAAATCAGTAGATGTAGACTTGGCGCCAGCAACAGCTCTGCTTCAGCCTCAATTGGTAAAAGATACGTTTGGCGAGGAGACAGCGTAGGGTATATATGTTTTACTAATGTTTGATCTAATTCACAACAGGCTGCCCAGTCCTATCTACCCTGCAGCCGCCTACCCCGCAGCGGCCCACCTCACAGCAACTGACTAAACTTCCCATATCTCCCCACAGCAAAACAGGCTGCTTGCCAGGATCTGTGTCTCCTTTCCGGTATCCACTCCTGAATCATCAATATTCTATGGGACATCTTCCTTTGACTTGAAACCCGGGCTTATTATCTAAATGAGACACCTGAGGAGTTGGCAGCTCTCAGGTTTTCCTAGATACCTGCTAACTCTCCCTCTCAACTGTGTGTTACCCATGGAAATACTAACTACAAAAGAGACACCCACAATTCAAGCCAGTCTGAGACAGCTACTAGGAATCTCCAAAGGATGCAGACACTATGGCCACCGTTTACGACCTGTGATCACAAGGCAGAAATCGAAGTAAAAAGACTTCCCAAATATTAGAGAGGAATCACAGAGCTACAGCCTACATTGAGGAGCTTGAGACTTTTATTCATGTTTGCAACCATTCATAGGCTAAAATTAACCAAATCGTGCCTGTAATAAGGTTTGCTGTGTTGAGGCAACGACTCACCCAACAAGACAGATGGCTGGTAGCTGATTCCAGGATAGCTACAGAATTGGTGCAGGCACGAGGAAGATTAAAAACACAATCCTCAAGGTGTGCCCCCTATGAACAGGTTGGGCCAAGATCCACCATTTTAAGCAGAACAAGGGAGAATCTCTGGATCAGCCTACAATAGTTTTCACTCAGCATTCAGGCATATTAAAACCTACAAAAACTCCTCAAGAAACTGTGGCCAATGTCTTTGGGACTACAGTCAAGGCTTCAAAAGAAACTTGAAATAATTTGCAATGGATGGCAATCTGGGTTACAAAAATAAATAATACACGTGTCAATGTTCACAGCTTGCCAATTATAACTTGAATGTGCCTTTAAAAAGCACCTCTGGGTGAAAATACATTGGGCCTCATTACAGGTTCGGCGGTAGCCATGCCGCTAATGGCGGCATGGCTGTCACCAAAACCGGGTACGGGTTCCCTGAATGGGGAATTACCGGGCCATTCCGAGTTCGGAGGGCCCGGTGATTCCTCCCTCAGGGAACCCGGGCCCGGACCTTCCCCATTCCCATTTGAGCCCCAATAGGGCTCAATGGGAATGGGAGTGGGAGCTAACAACGGGCCGATTATGGCCAGTCCGTTGTTAGCTCCCTGGTCCCCTCGCGGGACCCGGTAAGGACGCCTGGTAAACCTTACCGGGTCCCGCAAGGGGACCTCGTAATCAGGCAGAATGGGAATAATGGGTCCGCACCCATTAGCGGACCCCGTTAACCCATTACGCCTGACTTGTAATGAGGCCCATTGTCACTAACAGGAGGTTCATTGTTTGTACCCTTTATGGAAGATAACTTTTAAAATGTTAATAAATGTATGTACATTTTACTCTTTGCAATCACGTTATCCATATCAAACATATAAAACGTGGCCATAGAGAACAAAGCAGCAAGGTGTTTTCGTTTTTACTTCTCCTCTAAACAATTGACCAGGATTCACTAGTACCAAGTATGCCCAAAGCAAAAGAAGGAATGAATCCGGTTAAACAGTTCCTACTGAAGCAAGGAATAATAGTCTCACCTAGAATGTTGTGTAACACTCCTATTCTACCCGTGAAGAAGCCTGGAAAAACATATTGGTACAGGATTGCTGTGCTGTCAATGCTATGGTGTCCCGAATCCTCCAACTATACTGTTATGCAATTCCCCTCCACCTGTCTATGTTATTTTCATCAAACTTTGCATTCTTCTTTATCCCAATAAATCCATTGGGTGGTACCTCTTAGGTTCCAGTACACATGGACCCTCCTTCCCCAGGGGTAGAGAGGTACCTCAGCCCATTTTCCCAATTGTTGAAGATGTAGGTGACATAAACCTCCCTGGAAGGTCTGTGTTGATCCAGTACATGGATGACCCTCCTTTTAGCGTCACCATCCTATTATGCTTGCAACCAGACTACACGTGTATTACTAAGAGCATTAACTCAAAGGGGCCACAAAGCTTCTCAACAGCAATTATGCCAAATAAAAAGAGAAAAGCATGCAATATCAGTCATACGTTATAGCAAGATATCGGCTGCTCACCGAAGACTCGTATAGAAGTCATATTAAAGCTCAACAGGCCCAGAAGGATAACACAAATGTGCACATTTGTAGTGATGGCAGGGTACTGCCAATGGTTATTCAGTTATAGGGCACTGCTTAAGCCATCTAACGAAATTAAACACACCAGAGGCCTAACCCTCATTAGGGGAAACTGAACAGGCTTTCACAACAGTTTATGGGTATACCAGAGAGGACCTGGGTTCACACTACACATTCACCATTCAGAGTACCCAGGGTCCAACAAACCCTCCCCCGGATACAGACGGAGTACTCAGCCAAGTGCAAGATAGAACTGTCCTTTATTTTCCGTAACAGACAGTGATCATACAGGAAAAACATTATTCTCCAGCAATCACAGCTCCTGATTCCGTGTCAGGGGCTTTTGTTGAGGTCTAATGTGATACGTCAGAGCACTTCCCAAAAACCTACGAGCATGCACGATTGGGTGGCTGACAACCATACATATTAATTCACTGGCCCTCTCATGTCAGGTGGCTTTTGCCTGAGCGTTCCCCCAAAACAATCTATTACATTGTTGCAGGGTCGCCGGATTACCATTGGCCCCTGCCCTTTGCCATCCACACCTGGATTTGTGTTCCCTGATTGGCTGGAGCAGGCCTCACGAGGCCTGGGACCCAGCTCTGTTCTCACCGCTCCGTCTACTTTCTCAAGGTAATGAAAACGTCTATGTGTTCCCATTGTTGCCATCAGTATAACCACTTTGCATTTGGAGAGTGCCTTCAGGTTGCAACTTTGTAAAACAACACATGTATTACTTCTTGTCTGCTTTGCTGGAAACTGCTCCTCTTCTCACCGCAGTAAATGCCCATTGTTCGGCTCAGCCAGTTCACGTGGGTAAAGACTGCAAAATTGAGCTTTCTGGTCTGCAATTAGTGAGGATTTAGTCTGTTATTTTGCAGGTGGCTCCTTGTCTCTGGGATGATTAATAAAGTTATTCCTGCAGCTGGGACCCTAGCGATAGTTAAATGGCCCTGTGTCAAGTATCTCCTACACAGTAATTGCAGTCTAGACCACCCCTAGTCGGTGTTGGTGTGCCGACTACAAATGGGATGTCGAGGTCCTGACCCTTTCCTCTCTCACTACTTTCCTAAATTCTACAGTGTAAGTGCATACCTAATGGGGGTCGGTGTAGATTTTTAATAGTACCGCCTCCAATGTGTATGTCTTATAAAAGAAAAATAATAGTTATGCCTGAAATGATCAGACAAGGGATTAAAAATAACTTAAAGAACTGATTTCCTATTCAACAATTAGTTGTTCAGTTGTAGATTGCTATGATATTTTTCTTTAAACAAGCCCTTTAATTTTTATATGTGAGGTATCGGGGCGTGGGTTATCAGTCCAGAGCTACTTTAGAATGAGTCAACCGGTTTCAGCAGGATTAAGTCTTTAGCCGCTTTCTTCAGGACAAGTGCATTGATTTTGCAGTGTTCTATATACAATCTGCAAATCATGCAGTTTTACACGGATATCTTCGGGTATCCACAGAGCTAATAGGTAGTTCCCTTGGTCCTAAGGGATTAAAAAGACAAGAAAAGACAAATGGAAACTGCCATCAGTCTAAAAGTGCTTCTGACAATAGGTTCTCTATTCACATTTCTTTGTGCTGGATGAATCCTTACCTGTACATTAGTACTTGGAACTGGATTCTCTATATAGTCTTGCTAATGGTGGAGCAATGCATGGACCCTGCTCGATTCCTGTGTTGTATTCCTTACTGGAATCTGTAAAGTAAAGAGGTGTGTTTTGCTAGCGTTGTTGTTTACACATTCTACTTTATTATGCTGTAACAGGATTCCTCAAGATAGCATAAGACATAGAAAAACCAATTCACCTGTCTTCACTGTGACTGTGGTTAGTGTGAAGATTCAGGAATGGTTCCTCTGTGTTTGGTGATCATACGCTTGTTTAAAGAAAAATATCATAGCAATCTACAACTGAACAACTAATTTTTGAATAGGAAATCAGTTTTTTAAGTTATTTTTAATCCCTTGTCTGATCATTTCAGGCATAACTATTAGTTTTCTTTTATAAGACATACACATTGGAGGTGGTACTATTAAAAATCTACACCGACCCCCATTAGGTATGCACTTACACTGTAGAATTTAGGAAAGTAGTGAGAGAGGAAAGGGTCAGGACCTCTACATCCCATTTGTAGTCGGCACACCAGCACTGACTAGGGCTGGTCTAGACTGCAATTACTGTGTAGGAGATACTTGACACAGGGCCATTTAACTATCGCTAGGGTCCCAGCTGCAGGAATAACTTTTTATTAATTATCCTTCTCTCATTTATGTGTTAAAAACTTGGGTACAGTCAGGAGGCGACCACCTTCTGACTCCATATTGTTGTTACTTAATCCTTGTCTCTGGGGCCAGGAATGGTCTGCTTGTCTCTGATCTTAGCTGCGAGCACGAGCCCTGGTCAGTGTGTGTGTGCTGCGAAATCATTTTTTCATTCGTCTCATATTCTGAGTCCAGTGGCTTCATGTAACTCTACTATGATTATGCTATGATTTCTACATGTTTATAGTATTTTCCTTATTGGTTAGTGTTACTTGGTCCTTCCAGGTTCCCTATGTGATCCTGTAGTTCCATGTGATCAGTTGCAATAAGCTGCTGCATGCTTGATCTGCATCTCTCGCATTTCTGTATTTGGCTAATGAGAGAAAATAATAAAGGCTTTCGACAGTGTGTATATGTATCTGACCTCTATCTGCAGAGCTGCGTAAGCAAGTTCTTTGTGTGTGCATGTGTGTGTCCATGCAACTTCGTGCAGGGATGCAAGTTTGCTTCATGGCTAACATTATTATGTTGTGGTGTCACTAATGATGTCAGCACAGTGGGATATTTATCATTAGTCGATCAGGTCCATTGAGGCACCTGCAGCCATGACCAGTGTTGAGGCACCTGTATCCAGGAAGACGTCAGCTGGATAATGTTTGAATGGTTGTCTGAGAGAATATCTGTTGGCATTCGTAGATGTCACTGGTCCACCTGGGGCTGGCCAAACAGTGAATGGCATCTTGCATTTCTGGCTCTTCGGGCTGTTATGCTTAAGGGGGTCAAGAAGGGCATTCCAAGGACTCTCTCTTCTGTCTCCCCTCTGGTCGACTTGTCGACCACTCCACCAAACCTATTCACTGTCACTTTTGTTAGCCATATCTTTGTTATTCCTCCAAGATGTCCATAATAATTTGTATGGTCATCGAAACTCCATGTCATGTAACTGCAGTCTCCTTCCGAGTTACACCATACCCATTTCGACCAGTTCTTCCTATTGTCCATGGGATCATCAAATGTTATCATCTCAGTCAGGAACAATGAGCACTCCTTTATCTATGTCCTTATTTTATTTCTTTCTTCCACTAACTTATCTTCTTCACCCTCTTTGTTTATATCTACTATTACTTTCACTCCTGTTGTTTTCTCTGTTGATTTGCAGCATTCCATGATACAGATCTTAATCACACATAGTGCCACTAGTACAATATTAGTGCTCCTCGTAATACTTTTAGTCCCTCTTCCATCCATGTTACCATCACTCTTATACTGACCTCTTCTTTCTTTTCGTATTGTCCATTTCAGGGGAGTCTTCTGTTTTGATGTCCTTTTGTGGTACTACTAGTGCTGGTGTATTGATGTATACCAACAAACATACTCCTTCTCAGTTGGGTGGCAGCTTCTCATATGCCTTTGATCTGCATGCCCAATAATGATCTATCAATACAGCCGTCCCAACCTGCATGCTTGGATGCTTTTCTGTGTACTTGCACTCTTTGTTTTCTCCAACCATTACTGCACCATTATTCTGGAAATACAATGCTGGTTTCTTCAGTGGTATTGTGGGCATTGGTCCAGCTTCATTCTCCACCCAGGTCAGTAACTTTGTACTTGCATCCCATTCTTTCATGCATTTGTCATTTCTGCTTGTACTGTGATCACTGGAACTTGTTTTATTTTTTTTCCCATCATCACTGGAACTTGTGTGTGCCTTGCTCCCTACTACACCTTCCTTCCATCCTTTAGCTGTGTATACCTGGCCATACTCAAGCATCTGTGGTTGTTCCCAACATCCTGGTTCTCCTCCTACTTCCTTGGGTCCCTTCTTTGGACATGGCAATTCTTTCAGTGTTATTGTTTTTATCTCTCCTTTCTGTGTGCCATCAGTTATGTATTGTATAGCCTGGTCTTTCTTCAAAGAGGTTTCCATCATGTCAAGTGTTTTTATATAACTATCTTCATAGGGGACTGTTGCCCTGGACATCCATCGCAATGTTGCCTTTCTCCCTTGGAATCTTGCTCGGGTTGGTAAACAAGGACTGTTACATAAGGCATTGTGCTCTTGCTGCTGGTATTTCAGTTGCTACAAACGTTCTGGAGACACTCATGGGGATTAGTGAGCATAAATAGCAGCTCTCCCCTGTGGTTTGTTTACCTATTTTAGGCATGTGCTTTTGCACATGTTATTAGATACTCGAGAAGTATCAGTGAGATAGAGATCCACCCCAACCCCCCATGTCTGCATCAGCAATTAGTCTACCTCTCCTTACTGTATTCTCAGTGCTTACCTTTCCACTTGACATGGTCGTTCCACTTACTTTAGTTGGGGTTGTGTTAGTGGAGGTTACAGCGGTATTACTAGCAACATATGACATTCGCCAAAATATGAGGACATAAATACCACTTGAGAATAAGACACAAGACACAATAAGCATTATTTTAATAATGCCCTCCATCACTTATGCCTCTTTGAACTCCTGCATAGTCTTGAAGATGTTTGTTGCCCATCTGAAATATTCTAAAAAGGGGTTGGTTGCTGCAATTCATTTCTTAAAAGATGTTTTAGAATCACAGAAACTAACATGATTGAGTCCTTTTTATATTTTTGTGCTTTTTCATGCTCTTGTTTTAATTCTTTTCTTATTTTGTTTCTCTGTATTTTGTAATTTGCTTGTATTTTAAAAATTGTTATGCATATTTTGTTAAAGGTTACTTATTAACCAAATAACAATAAAATTTAAAAAAAAGGCGTTATTTGGTTAGTATTTTATTAATTCCAGCACCGCAAACTTGCTGTTGGGTCATTGCAATAAGGAATAGTTGTTCCCAAAGTGTGCATATTCTAGGATCTCGAAATACTGCAAGCACAGATGGGTTTCCGATCTCTAGGTATGGGTATACTTGGGCCAAATAAGCTATACAAACTCGGAAAAACACATTGGGGTGGCTTCTTCTGAGCACAAAATTGAACAAATTGGCCTTGGAAACTCTCGGGATGAGGATCGAGGGCAAGCATGGGACAATGCAATAATAATAATGCAGTAATAACAGTCGAGGTTTCACAATGAATGCTGTCAGTGTGCGGAAAGAAACATAATAAACAGACAGTGTACCCTTACTCTGGATGTGTTGGAAGTCCTTTCCCTATCTTTCTTGCTCTGGCATGAGTAAGCATAGGTTGGCCTCTGCTGGGTTGTGATGTGTCAAGGCAATTGTTTTCTTCTCCTGCTTGTAGATCGTTGGCCCTTTCATTGTTGGTGCTAGGAGAGGCCACTGCTTTGTAGGGCTTTATGTCCCCTAGGTGATTCCAGGTTTTCTTCACTTCCAATCTCACCACTTGCTCAGTTACTTGCTCCATGGTGTAGGGTCATGTAAAACACGGCGTAAACCACTGTCTGGTAAAGTTCCTTAGCAGGACCTTGTCACCTGGATACACTTGTGGCTGTTTTAAAAGGTCCTTGTTTGCTTCTAGATCATTGTTTCCTTCTCTTGCTTCAGGCCTCTCTCGTTGTCCCTGCAGTTGACGAGAAATAAAAGAGGCACAAGCCATCAAGGAAGCAGTGTATTCATACATTTCCTGACCCAATACATCAGACATCTCTTCTGCGTCCTTCAGTGCTCTAATGGGAGGAGCTAGGGGAATCTAATTTGCCGTCCTGTCACCACCTCATGTGGGATAAAATGGTGGTCAAACCCTGGTTTATTGCGCAATGCGAATAATACTAATGGAAGACAGTGCAGCCAACTATTATGGGTCTTTTTAGTTTTGGCTATGCCTTCTTTGAGCAGCCCGTTGAGATGCTCACACAATCTGTTTGCTTGTGTGTGATGGGCACAAGAGAATTTGTATTATATTCCTAACAAGTTTGTGATGTGTTGGAACATCCCATTGGCGAAGTGTGGCCCATTGTCAGACCGCAGGACCTAACACACGCCCCATTTTGGGAACATTTCTCAAACCAGGAATTTCACTGCTCTAAGGGCATCAGGATGGGAACAAGGACCAGCTTCAATACATTGGGAATATGGGCAGACAACCGCTATCATGTAACGGTAGCCCTGGCAAACCTGGAGCATGTAAACATAGTCTACGTGCAGGAGCTGGAAGAGACCCAGTGGGCGAAGTATGGCCCCTCTCACTACTCTTAATGTATGACGTGCTGAACATTGTTTACATTCTAGACAATTAGTCATGAATTCAGCCACATGCTCTGCCAAATTGGGCCAGGAGGATAGTTCAGTGGCAACGCGCTCGCCTTGGAAGCAAGACAACGTGGAGCAACACAGGTTCGATCCCCAGGTCCTTTGAATATTAAGCATGTTATAAATAACCAATTAAAATTACAATTACAGAACCGGTCTTCTCCTATATGAGCATCAGGGACCTCCTTCCCTATATGGGTAGGATGGTGTAGTGGTGTCACTGCAGTGTGCAATAATGAGAATGGCGTTACTACTTTTCTTGTGTTATTTTGTCACCATAAGGTGTCTATCTCAGACACTGTACATCCCCTCTTTATCCACAACTTATTTTCTTCCCTGGGTGCAGTTCCATGCAATCCCATAATCTGTGTCACTGGCAATGTGTTATATCCTTTCCTTAGTATCATTTCTCATAGATGAGTGCACGCTGGAGACAAAGTACCTATTTCTAAAATGTCCCCGAAATAGGCAGCACATTTTGCTTCCGCATCCGCTGCCTTGTTGCCCCTAGAGATGGTGTCCTCCCCCTTGTGTGTGCTTGGTACTTTGTCCCTGCCATGCGCAGTGGGTACTGAGTGCCTCAATCACTTTACCCAATAAGAGTGCGTGCTGCACCAGTGACCCATCAGCACATCTGAAGCCCTCCTCAGCCAACGTGACAGCCCAGAATGCACTGCGGATGTCATGTAGGCTGAATCTGAATACACTGTTACTTCCTTGCCTCTGCTGTGCTCTAATGCTAATATTAAGGCTACTAATTCTGCTGTTTGTGCTAATAAATGTGACAGTAGACATGTATCGAGACTTGATCTGTCGTGAAGAGTAAAGGGGCCTCCATCCCCAAGTATCACACAGGGAGAATTAAATGCATTCCCTGTGCGATCCTTGAGGCCACAGGCGTGGATGTAGGATTGCCGGAACCATGCGACACTGATAACCCCAAGGCCGCTGTAAAGGAAACAGGAATTAGCACAAGCAGTCACAATAATAAATGTACAGGCGAGAGTATAGATATATGGGCTGGAAGGCTTACCTAGATATGGTAGTGAATCACTGCTAACCCCACAGGACCTGGGAGAGTGCTGCGGGGAGGGCGCGTGAACAGTGCTCTCTGTTGCTGGTATGATGGAGAGGAAACACCAGCTATTAGACACACCCGATCAGTTCTTGATGGTAGAACAACCAAAGTACAATCCGAATGCAAGACGTGAATTCTGATGAGTTCGGAAGCAAAGTCAGCAGTCCAGGGGTAAAGCAAAAGATGTCAGTTGGTAAGATCCGAGGTCGATGAGCCAGGTAATCACAAAGAAGGGCGCCAATGCAAGAAGGGAATATACAATAGAAGTCCGTAGTCCGAAGTCCGTGGTTCTTGAAGCCAAAATAGATCCTGATCGATAAGCAACTGCCAAACAGAGTCGCAAAACAGCTGTGAAGCAACAAGTGCTTGCGAGGACGCTGTTTTATCCTGATCGTTTCCTTGTCACGTGAACAAGAGCAGAATCACGTGACCGGGATTTCGTCACGTGACCAGGAAACCGATGCGACAGCTTGACTCTGCCTGATTGTACTCGCCACAGCAGTTGCCAGTGCAGGAAGGGAAACCAACGAGACTGCACGCGGCCTCCACCTCGGGTCATAGACTGTCCACGTGACCCCCGTGCTGCAGGTACGCTAAAACTGGTGGGTGTCGGTGTACTTGTGGAGGGTTTAGCGGGGGAACAAGAGGGTGAGGATCCTAGTGGGGGCGTGGATGCGGTGCATGACAACATGAACTTGTCACCACCTTGCTCGTCCCATCCTCTCTTAATCTCACTACTTTTGTCCCAGTATGTCTTTCCACATTCTGGTCAATTGTTGATGACCCATCAATATAAAACACATCTCCCCCCCCTCAAGTGCGTCCTCCTGTACCTTTGGGGTGTCGCTGAATTCTTCTATGTTGGCTGTGCAGTCATGCAAATAGTCACCCTTTGGCGATGAAAGTCGGCATTTCACTATCTTGAGAGCTGGGGTTGACAGTAACACCTCGTACCCTGAACCTCTCTGTGTTGTCAGTGCACTTTTGTGCCTTTCCAGTATTGCGAAGAGAGCATGCTCCACATAAAGAGTGGTGCTGGATCCCATCGTAATACTCACTGATTTGTCTACTGCGATTGCGTCAGCAGCCAATGTCTGTTCTCATGCATAGTGCCCTCTCATCGTGGGTCTAATTTCCCACTGTAATATGCTACAGGTTTGTGTCCTATGGTAGTCTTCTGTGTCAGACATCCCATATGAATTTCAAGTAGACACACAACTTAAGCATATAAATCCCTGAAATTCAGACTCAAAAACGGTATCCTAGTCACATCATTACTGGGCACCTGGGATTTGGGGCACACTCTCCTTCTCTCCTCACATCTCATATGTCTGTAAGAATTCATGCTACCAGCTGCATCTCCTCAGAGATATTCGCCCTTTCCTCTGCTTTCCCCAGAACCTCACTGTCTCCAGAGCCCTGGTTCTCTCTAGGCTGAACTACTGCAACAGCCTCTTTCTAAATCTGCCTGCTTCTACTCTGCGCTCTCTGCAACTCATCCAGAAAAGGACTGTGAGACTTGTCCTTGGCCTCAAGCCCAGGGATCGTATCTCTCCAGGACTGAAATCTCTGTACTGGCTCCCATTGGCTGCAAGGATTAAGTTCAAAACCCTCTGCATTGTCCAGAAGGCCTTCTGGGGCCTCAATACCTTCAACTCTCTTCCTAAAAATCTTCCTTCTCGAGCTCTTCGCCCATCCACCTCCAACTCCCTCAGGGTCAGTTTCTTCTCCAAGCAACGAGTTGGTGGTAGATCTCTTTCTTCTGCTGGGGCCTCCCTCTGGAACAGCCTCCCTGAAACTTGTGGCGAACCATCTCCAGTTACGAAAGCACCTCAAAACCTTCCTCTTTGCTTCTGCTTTCTCTCCTCCTCTCCCCTGCTGAACTACTGGCTGAAACTGAAACAACACTAGTCACCTGACCACCCTCTGATCTCAGGCCCAGGTTCCCTCCCCTGCCAGTTGCACCGCTGCACTGCCTCCCTGGCAACCCCTGCACTTGCAGACTGTATTCTGTATGCCTACATTCCCCTACCAGCACTTGATGTCTGCACTTACCTTTGCACTTGCCACCAGCTGGCTGCATTTTTACTCATTGCTTTAATTTATTTATTCTATTCATTTGTTTACTGTCAATCCCATGTACTGCACTGCACTCTATCCTTTTCCCCCGCACTTTCCACTTCCCCTGCACGATCTCAAGGTCACTTGGCCTAGTAAGATCATTGTCTCTGTCGTGCCTCTGTTCCCCCACCCTTGCCACTTCGCACCTTGAAACACTAGTGTATATGCGCGTTATAAATGCCATACCATATCATATCATAAGGGGGAGCCATGTCTGGAATGTCCTGTGATTTGGGATAGGAGAAGCAGATGTGATACCAGTAAATAACGTCCAAGGTCGGGGAGGCAGCTTTTGTGTGCCACTGCGCCAGGTATAATGAGAAGGTCTATTGTCTTATCAAAGCGGAGTTGGCCTCAACAGCTTTCTTCTGTCACATCTGGAACGGCAGGGTGCACGTCACGTGACAGTCTCGATTAATTAATGTATCAATATATTGGACAGCCATTCCCGTTGCTGGAGTCAACAAGTTACAATGTAGGGGACCACGTGCCAGGGGAAGTGGTTTAGATAGTGTGTCACCAATCAGTCCAGGGACTATAGGGGGACATTAGCATGCTCTATATGCGGTAGGCAATGAGGGTGGTGGGATAACACTGTAACCCATATAACAAAACGTTTCCTTTCCCACTAAATAAGCTGTAACTCTGTGGGATTGGAAGAGATCTGTGTCAGTTTAGTTCTATGGGATTGTCTGAGACTTTTTGCATGTAATAAACCTTGTTTTCCCTTGCAAAAGGTGCAATAGTTATTTGGCCTATTGGATGATTTTTTTTCTTGATCGGTTTTCGGGTTTCTTTACATCCTCTTGGATTGTAAACCTTGCAGTAAGGATGATCATTCCATGTTAATGCTTTATCTTGACTGGGATGATGAGTATGAGGGTTCCAGTAATGATTCTATTTAAATCTATTTAATATCAATAATTTCTCTTCATTCAGTCTCAATGTTCTTCCCTCATTCAATGTCAATTCTTTATCTCGACTGGGACGAGTATGAGCGTTCCAGTAATGATTCTCCTTTTGTTTATTTATTTTTGCATTTGTTACAGCACACAAAACCCTCGGGTATCTCGCGCGAGTTAGATTAGGATACAAGGTTACTTGTTACATTACAGAAAAAAGGTACAAAGCAGCAAAGTTACATGTTGCATTGGGAAAAAGAGAGCAAAAAGAGGGGTGGACAGTGCAGTGAGGGAATGCAATAGTCTTAGGAGGAGTACAGTAAGTTGAGCAGCCACGTCTTTAAGTTTCTGCGGAAGGTCCAGTAGGCCTGTTCTTTTCTGAGAGCTAGTGGCAGATTGTTCCAAAGTTTGACCGCCATGACCGGGAAGCTCTTGCCCCCAAATGAGAGGCGGTTGAAGTTGGGGGTCTTAAGGAGGTGAGAGTTTGATGATCTCAGAGGATGGGCATGGGTGTCTTTCTCTACACATCATGATAGGTAAGTCGAGCAGTGTTGGAGACACATCGGTGGACCAGGGACAATGTTTTGAATGTAATCCTTTCCCAGATAGGCAGCTAGTGTGCAGGTATCTGGCCTCCGGGATAGGGTCAGATTTGGAGAGGCCAATGGCCGCTCGGAGTGCATTATTCTGGATCGTCTGTAGTTTGCTCAGGTTGCGTTCAGGGGTGCTACTAAATAAGGCGTTACAATAGTCGAGCTTGGCTCCAGTGATAACTCTTGCTATTGTTAGGGGGTCAGGAGTGGACAGGAAGTGCCTGCTTGCATGAAGCAGTTTGGCTGTGTAAGCCGCCACTGAAGCGATTGAGTTCACTTGATGTGAGAGAGGTTGGCATCCAGGTAGACGCAAAGAGTTTTGGCAGCAGTGGAGGTGGTGATGTGGTTATCATTGATGATGATTTCCTTGTAAGCTGGATCAATGTTGCGAAGTGTGGAGGTTGAGCCAACGATAAGGATTTTAGCTTTATCGTCATTGAGAAATAGTAGGTGAGAAGCCATCCAATTTTGAATGACCTCGTAGGCAGCGTTTATGGTTGCTGAGTCCTGGGCGTATGATCCGAAGAGGGGGATAAGCAGCTGCGTGTCATAAACGTAATTTGTGTATGAAATGCCTAGTTGGTCAAGGTGGTCGAAGAGGGGTTTTGTGTAAATGTTGTAAATGGTGGGGGAGAGGCAAGAGGCTTGGGGGACTCCGCAAGTGACAAGAGTAGATTCAGTGGAGCGGTTCTTGATGAAGACACAAGAGAATCTGTTGGCTAGGAAGGACCTCACCCAATCGGGGGATGATGGCTAAAGGTTTGCTGTTGAGTCAAGTTGAGAGCAGAGGATTTGGGGGTATACCAAATCGAATGCTGCATAGAGGTCTAGCATCATTAGGAGGGCTGATTTGGTAGTGTCTTTGATTGCATCGATTTGTATTTTCAGATCTAGTAGGGCAGTTTTGGTTCCGTATTTGGGTCGGAATCCTGATTGGCGAGTGCCCAGGATATTGTTTTCCTCAAGATATTGTTGGACCTGGATGTAGGCAACATGATCCAGGATCTTCAGGGGGTAGGGAACCATGGTAATGGGGCGGTAATTTATCACGTTGGAAGGTTCAAGGGATGGCTTCTTAGGGAGTGGTAGGTCCCATGCTTCCTTCAAGGAAGATGGCCCTGAGTTGGTGGAGAAGGAAGCGTTGAATATGGCTGTTAAGAGCGGTATGAGTGTTTCAGAACAGTCTTTGATGATTGGGGCAGGTGTTGCCTTTGCAGCATGATGGTTTGAGACTCTTGACAATCATGGTGAAGTCAATGTCAGAGACAGGGTGGAAGCTGAATGGGGTGCTGGAGTGGGTCAGTAAGAAGCTGGGTGCTGTTGGCGGCGTGGCTTGGAGAGCATAGCAAGTTGTTTGGCGATGATTTTTCATTTGAGGGAATTGACCTTTGCAGTTAGGGTGCCTTGGATTTGCTGTGTACTGTCAGGTCTGGCTGGGGGCGAGGGGAACTTTAGTATCTGGAGAATAGTGAACTGTTCCCGAGAGTTGGATGAGGCGTTACTAATTCTGGAATTGTAGCTATTGGTTTTGGCATTGTGGATTTTATTTGTGTAGTTTTTGGCAAGTGAGGAAAAGAAGGCTTTGGATGCGGGGGAGGGTTCTTTTATCCAAGCTAGCTCGGCAGCTTGCTTATTGGGGTGAATTTCCAGGAGTTCGGGAGGGAACCAGGTGTTTTTTTAGTGGAGTTTGACTTTCCAGAGTTAGAGAGGGGCAAGCGTGTTGACTGGTTGTGCAATAGATTGCATATAGAGGTCAATTAGTGCTGCTGCGTCTGTTACTGAAGGTCAGGGGTGCACCAGGGTGGAAAATAGCGGTACAAGGTTGGTTAGGTTAAGGTTTTTTGTGCACCGGGCCATGCATTCAGGTTTGGCAGGGTGAACTGGTCTGGGGCGTTCTGAGAACGGGATTCTGAAGGCAATAATGTGATGGTCTGACCATGGGCAGGGGGAGGTGGCGGGGTGGGGATGTTACGATTAAGGTTGCTTTGCCAGTCTAAGGTACGGCCTTAGTCATGGATGGGATCGAGAGAGCATTGTGAGTAGCCGCCATGGTTAAGTGCCAAGGCTACGATGGTGGCCGATGGGTCAGCTGTGTCGTTGAGGCCTAGGTTGAGGTCTCTAAGGATTATGACTTTAAATTTGGGTTTGATGGAAGTGAAGATGCTTTGCATTAGGTTGTCTTTCAAAGTGAGGCTGGGGCCAGGTGGACGTTAGATGAGGAGGGTGATGGAATTGGTGGCCGACATGGTGATCTTGGTGAGTAGGGATTCACAATTTGGGATGACATTTTGCGTGACTCTGATGGTGAGGGTGTTTTTAAAGATGAGGGCGACGCCGCCACCTATTTTCAAGGATCTGTTACATCTTAGGATGGTAAATCCAGGTGGGATGGCAATGGAGGGGGCTGAGGCTGCAGCAGGTTGGAGCCAAGTTTCTGCGATGGCAATCAAGTCAAGGTCATTGGATGTTATGAGGTCAAGGATTTTGGCTGTGTGTGCCGGGACTGATCTTGCTTTGTATAGTGCGCAGTTGATGGCTCTGCAGATGGGACTGGCGGGCGTGCATGAAAGCGGAATTCGCAATCGTTGGGAAGCTTGGAGAGGGAGGTGTGGGATGAACTGGGTGTCCAGCCTCTGGAGGCTGTTCCTCGTAAAGAGTGGTGGGTGCGTGACAATGGGCGAGTCAAATATTTTAGGTTGTGAGGGGCCTGGACTGTGGGTTTCGGGCGGGTCGATTGAATGCAATGCGTGGGGTGGGGCGCACGCCGTGAACCAAATGTGCAGCCTGAGGAAGCTGTTCCTCATGAAGAATGGCAGGTGTGTAATAATAGCCGAGTCAAGGATTTCGAGTTGCGAGGGGCCTGCACTGTGGGGTTGCAGTGGGCCGGTTGAATGCGATGCATGGAGTGGGGTGCACCCAGTGAACCGAGTGTGCAGCCTGAGGAAGCTGTTCCTCGTAAAGAACAGCAGGTGCGTAACAATGGCCGAGTCAGGGATTTTGGGATGCAAGGGGCCTGGACTGTGGGTTTGCGGTGGGCCAATTGAATGCAATGTGTGGTGTGGGTCACACGTAGTGAACCGAGTGCGCAGCCTGAGGAGGCTGTACTCGTAAGGATTGAGGGGAGCATGGTGATGGCAGAGCCAAGAGTGTCGAGCTGATGGTGGGGTCGGAGGGGTGGTCTTGGGGAGCGTATGAGGAGCAGCGAGATGCTGATGGTTGAGGCACCAGGGCGCTTACCTGCGGATCAAGTGGACCGGGCATCCTTGGGGTTGAATGGACTTGTGCGGAGGGTGTA
Source organism: Ambystoma mexicanum (assembly GCF_040938575.1). NCBI lineage: Eukaryota > Metazoa > Chordata > Amphibia > Caudata > Ambystomatidae > Ambystoma > Ambystoma mexicanum. Next base: position 843,313,148 of record NC_090941.1, on the reverse strand, counting down.
GTAGTGGATCTTGCTTTTCTGGCTGTGGACTCATTTCTGTTTGTGGGTTGTTACAAGTCCACAGTGATGTGGTTCAGCTGTAATTGAGATGCAGTGGGTTTAACGGGCGGCTCAAATGTTCGGTGCCATACACCTGTGGCGCACAACACTGCACCCTTTGCCTGCATGGGCTTTGCTGCAGAGGGTTCGTCATAAGTTTTATCGCAGGGGAGTCGAGCGTTGATGAGTAGTATAGCGTGTAGTGGACGTGGAATGAGCAGCGTGCTCTGCAACCTGCAGCGCACAACACTGTGCCCTTGGCCTGCACAGGCTTTGCCGCAGAGGTTGAGCACGTAGGTTTTATCGCAGTATAGTCGAGCATCGATTCGTAGCATAGCACGTAGTGTACATGGAACGAGCAATCATGTGGTTCATCCGAAATTGAGATGCAGTGGGTGTAACGGGTGGCTCCATTGTTTGGTGCCAAACACCTACAGCACACAACACTTCACCCTTGGCCGGCTCGGCCTTTGCCACATTGGAATCAGCACGTAGGTTTTATCGCAGCGGAGGCAAGCGTCAATGTGTAGTGTAGCACATAGTTCACGTGGAACGTGCAGCGTGCTCTGCGGACCTGTGGTGCACAACACCATGCCCTTGGCCTGTGTGGGCTTTGCCATAGAGGGTTCAGCACATAGGTTTTATCGCAGCAGAGTTGAGCGTTGATGCGTAGTGTAGCACGTAGTGGGTGTGGAATGAGCAGCATGCTCTGCGGACCTGTGGTGCACAACTCCGCGCCCTCGGCCTGCGTGGGCTTTTTGTTCATTCACTCTCAGTACTTTATCTTGATTGGAATGAGTACGAGCGTTCCAGTAATGATTATCTTTCTCTTCATTCCATACCAATAGCTTATCTTGACTTGGACGAGTATGAGCATTCCAGTTGTAAGGTAGGCCCAAAACCCTGAGATGTATACAAACAATTCAAATGAGCCAATAAAGGTGCACGAGATGCAAGAAAAAACAAACGTTTATTACATGCAGCCTCGGCTGGGAATAATTCAAAAATCATTCAACATTTCAACATTAAATGGAGGCTTTTATAGGAAGGATTTATGTCATGTTTCATAACTTTGTTTCATGATAAATGTACATTCACATTCACTGATTGGACAGTAGCTGCTGTCCTATATGGGATTCTATGAAATATTTGGCCCTATTGGCCTATCCTATTCCTCGTGACCATTCTAATGACGTCCTATTGACAATGACCCAATAATGGGATCATCCAGCTTCTTAGTTCCTGATTGGACGATATCAATTCTAACACTTTGCAACATACACATTAATTTCCCATTGGCTGTCCTGCCTCAAGTGTTCCATGCTGAGTTTCTTCCCTCATAATTCACCAATCACCTTGTGAGGTGTAGATTGTGTGGCAAGAAAAAGAATACCTCATTAATCTCCCATGGGACCCCAAGGTTGGCACAATCTCACCGTTCACACCCTTGTGACTGGACAAATGACGGTTAATAGTGCGACTACTCGTTTGAAATGTTTCACCTCTAGGTACATGTCCTTCCTTTTCCCATGATGGGACTACATGACATCATAGGGCGTATGCAAGAACATTATTTGTTATGTATTCTACTCGTTGGACGGTTGGGGACCTGCTGCACCCTCCACTCCTACACAATCCCTGTGCAGCTTTTGCATCTTCCCTCATAGAGTCTGTCCATGTCTTTTGCAGTGTCTGTGGCAAGCAGGAATTAGCTGTGTTTAACCAATAGACATCTGAATAGTTCTCTACAGCCTAGATATTCTAACTACTGTGGAGGGCTTCTTCTCAACAGGAATTGTATTTAGAATGTAGCAATCTTTAGCTGTTTCGTGTTACCTTACCAATATGAATTTCTATATGTACTATGACTATTATCTAGTAAATTTTCTATGTCCTCTCGGAAGTGCCATGTGTCTCCTTTTGTTGCTTATAATTGTATCCTATTTCTACCGTGCTGCTATAAGTTAGTTGCTTCCTACTTCACTGCGCACAATTTGCACTTTCAATGTTAGATGCTTTTAAGTGTCTGGTGTGTATTTCGTCATTGACTATTCTCAGAAATGTGTCTATCCCTTTGCTTCTTATGTGGTCTATATGTTGTGCGAAATAGCGAGGTGACTGGCCCTTTATGTGGTTCATGTCTCATGTTAGAGAGATTTTCATAGTTTGTACTTTTTCTCACTTTGGGGCGTTGGACTTGCATCCCAACATTCCCCTTTTTGTTCCTTCTAGGACAAAATCTTTCATAAACACTTTGGCCCTCATTACGAGTTCGGCCGGTAGCCATGCCGCTATTGGCGGCATGGCTGCCGCCGAAATCGCATCTGTGTCCGGGTCCCCGGAATGAGGACTTACTGGGCCATTCCGAGTTCGGATGGCCCGGTAATTCCTCCCTCAGGACCCGGACACGGTCCTTCCCCATTCCCATTTCAGCCCTAAAGGGCTGAATGGGAATGGGAGAGGGAGCAAACAACGGGCCATAACGAGATGGCCCGTTGTTTGCTCCCTCTTCCCCTCGCGGGACCCGGTAAGCACGCCTGGTTTTCCCAGGCGTGCTTAACGTGTCCCGCGAGGGGGCCTTGTAATGTGGAGGAATGGGTTGAACGGTGCCGTCACCTTTTATGGCGCCGTTTAACCCGTTCCGCCAGGGTCGTGATGAGGCCCATTGTCTCTCAATTCTTGCCCAATCATATATATCCTTGGGGACCCAAATTTTGCTTATATTTCTCAAGTTTCCTCCCCTTTACATAATCTCACAGGCTAGATCTCAGAAGGCTGAAATCTCCATCTGCCGTGGGATGTACATAGCATTCAAGGTAATTTTCTGGGGGTGGTGGCCAAAGTGTTCCAGGTGGGCCTATTGGGTGCTCAATTCGTACCATCTTCAGCTTTGCTTTTACTATTACCTCATCAGTCTGGGTGTTTTCATCTTTGCAAGGAGAAGTGAACTGCAAGTAATCTTATTTTATTTCCTCAGGACACACAACAGACCATTATTATTTTTTTTTATTTTTTTTATTTTAATACAGCTTATTACAAGCTTTTTAAAAAGAGAAAAAGAAGAGAAAAAAAGCAAGAGGGAAAAACGTCCCACTGACAGGGTTGTGTATTCAGATGGCATCCAGATCTATAAATATATTTTCCACATCCGTCGATTATTTTTTAACTCTTCTTTAGATTGTACGACTGTGCTTTTTCGCCGACCCTGTTTCAACCTCCAGGGTTATCCTGTTGCGCACACTTCTCGCTCTTCCCAGTGTAAAATCGAGATCTCATGGGTTCCTTCTGTCACATTGCATTTGTGGCCACTGTCTCTTTTGCATGCTTCTCTTTATGACATCTGACTCGATAGTGCAATTTCTCCTTTCGTCATTATCTAACAGCAGACTCATATCTTCCAGGAAGAAGGTCAGGGCGAACACCAACTTCTTTTCTTCTCCTCCCACCAGTCGATTCCACCACTCGTCGCTACTCACAGTTCTATATTTCCTAAACTCTGCCCCAAGATAATTTGTTCTGAGGCATCTTAGGTGTGGGCAATCAATTGTCAGATGTTTTAAAGTTTCTTCGATTTTTGAACAAAATCTGCAGATGGTATCTACACGATCTCCCTTTTCCGTTCTCAGGTTTCGTATCTCCTTTGTTGCAAACAAATTGAACCTGAACTTTAAGTAGATCTTCCTATGAGTTTTACAGGGGAATTCCTCCAAGTATCCGGGCAATTTATTTAAATTAAATCAGACAGAAATCATAATACTAGGCCAAAAGAACACCCTAATCAAACTTGACAAACTGTACGCCAACTTTATCATTGACAACTCCATTATCCCCGTATCTACAGCCGTCAAGACACTGGGAGTATACCTAGATTCCTCACTAACCATGACCAGACAGTTTAGCGCTATGAGTCCTCCTCTGCGCATACCACCAAACTAATAAATGCCATAAAACCATACCTATCCAAACCTAACTGTCTATTAATAGCTGGAGCAACCATTGGAGCAGAACTAGACTATTGCAATGCCCTTCTAGCAGGCACAGCCGCAAAAAACCTAAACAGGCTTCAAATCACGCAGAACAATGCTCTCAGTGCCGCCCTAAGCATCCCAAGAAGGGAGCATATCTCCCAGGCCAGACAATCAGCTCATTGGCTCCTGTTGAAAGAGCGCACCACTCTCAAAATCCTCACCCCCACACATAAATGCCTCACTCTCTCTGCACCTTCATACCTATCTGAGACTATCTCCAAATCCTCCTCTACACGTCCCACCAGGACACAATACACTAACCAACTCCTCATCCCACGTATCAATAGAGCAAAAGACGGTGGCTTAGGCTTCCCATATATTGCTGCCAAATCCTGGAACGCACTACCTACAGACATCAGAGCAGAAAACTCACTCCCCCCATCTCGTAGGAAACTCAAGACTTCACTCCTTGCGCAGTAAAATGTAACTATCTTCGAACCATCTCTGTAAATATGTACATTACCACATTGCATGTAACCTTATGTATGATCATGTATATGTAACTAAGCTATGTATGTAACAAGCGCCACGATGCCCTAGGGCTGCTGCGCGCTTTACAAATCCGAATAAATAAAGCTTTGGTCTCCAGAGTATATGACTTCATGCATACATGATGCTTTCTTTGCTCACATGTTTCAATCCAGTCAAGCTCCCAGAGCTTTTTCTTTACCGCTTCCGGATTGGTCTCCAGCATGTTTTTATCGGTGTTAAGTTGCTTAAGAAGTATTTCGCAATTTTGCACCCATTTTTCAAACATGCCGTCTTGATTGCTTGGGTCTGGTGTATTTAGAATTTTGAACTGTGGCAGGTTATCGTATCCAGTTACTTTTCTGTATAAAGCTAGTGTATTCCACATTACCTCGCCTTAATTGAAGTTAACCCAATTTCATAGCAAATACAGGCCGTAGGGAAACTTTGAGGGAGCTGTAAAATTTGCTTCCAGAAGATGTTTTCACACTGCGCCCAGAGCTCATACAAACAGCCCAACACAGTTTCGGCCCTGTGGATCAATGCTGGAATTACTTTAGATTTATTGAATTCCGTGACCGGCCTTAGGGAAAATTCCCGAACGTCTTGTCAAGCACAGCCCCTTGGCCACGAGTGCTTTACACTTTGCTTTATCTGTGGCTCATCTGTGATGTTAGAGTTTATAAGTTCTCCCAAATACGGGGCCTGGGTAACAACGTTCAGTGTTTCCTTTCCAAGCACCCACTGGAATGATTTCTTGTTGTTTCTTTTTTGCCCTTTTAAATTTTTTAATTGCAAGACTTCTGTTTTCTTTACGTTAATCTCAAGGCCGTTCTTATAAAGGTATGTTTTTAGGGCTGTCAACTTCTGCTGAAGACCGATTGGAGTCCTATCTATCAGAACGATATCGTCTGCATAGATCATCCAGCTTGCTTGATTGCCGTTTATTTTTGTGGAAAGGATACGACTTCTTCCAGGGCATTTCCTGCATCCGCAATAAACAGGCTAAAGTGTGTTGCACCCAATGGGCAGCCCTGTTTAACTCCCCGTGATGTTGTTATCGGGCATAAGAGTGTGCCATTCCGATCCAAGCGGATTTGTATCTGTGTGTTTGAATGCAGCTATTAATGGCCATGATCAAACTGGGCGGGCAATTCATCTCCGCCATCTTAGCCCACAGCTTCTCTCTGTCGACCCCATCAAAAGCATGAGCTAGGTCCATGAATGCTAAATAGATGGTGGTTCCTTTCCGTATTGCTTCTATCTTTAGCAAGTTTCTAATTAACAGGTTCAGCCCACAACCTACTCCCCTGACGAAGCCTGTTTGGTGCGAGTCAAAGGAGCCTGATGCTTTGGTCCACGATGTTAAATGAAGGCGGATTTGCGTAGCGAAAACTTTTCCTAACACATCGAGCAACGCTACAAATCTATAATTCTTGGGATCTGTTCTTACTCCCCTTTTAAAAATGGGCACAATTATAGCAGCCTTCTAAGATGCGGAGATCTTCTTTTCCTTCAGTATTAATTTGAAAAGTATTTCGCAAACATCTGCCCATGTGTTTGGATATTCCTTTAGCATCTGATTTGCTTGCCTGAGATGAATTGTTTTGCTTAATGTTTAATAGAATATTTTCTCTTGATATCGAGATGTCCCAACTTTCTAGTTCAGCATAGGTTGGTTCAGATGTTGAACCTTGTTTTTTAAAGAGGTTTGAGTAGTGTTCTATCCAATGTACCTCCTTTACCATATTGTTCTGTGTTGCACATTGCAGAGCTTCATTCTTGTTGATAATAGCCCAGAAGTCTCTAGTATTTTTATTTTTCAAGGTCTCCATCATTCTTTCAGCATCATGTTGTTCCATGAGTATTTTGTGTCCACGTATCCAGTTTCTGTCCACGTATCCAGTTTCTATACCTCATCTTCATTGTTTTATTTATCAAAGATTTGTTTTTTTCTTGACTTGTTTCAAGTAACCTTATGTTCCGGCTTAGCTCTCTCTTTTTTTCTGCTATTACTGGGTCGTACACATGCTTAATGAATCTTGTTTTCCAAGCTCGAATGTTTGTTCCGTATATTTCTGTAATAATGAGGTATATTGTAAACAGTCGTTCTCTTTACTGACCATTTTACTGCCTAGATCTCTCATAAGGTTTGTTATTTTAGCTCTGTTCATTCTCAGTCTGTTACGTCCTGGTTCCAGGGACGACGGGTGCTTTCACGAGGTCACTCCCTTTCCCGCCTCATACTTATTCTCACAATACAGACCATTATTATTTGATACAGGCTCCAAATCAAAATTATGAGAACAAGGATGGGGAACAATATGTTGCATATACTTGTTAGCCAGTTTGGCATCCACAAGATTATTTCGGTCATCATTTTATAGAATATTCCAACTTCCCAGATCCCCCCTTTCCTAAACAAACACTGAGCTGAGGAAGCAGAAGTCTGAGGCTGAAAGCAGTACCACCCATGCAATACATTGGACATGTCCCACTAATACGATCAGGCAGGTTCAGGCTCTTGATCTTAATTACATACGCCTGGCACCTATTAGCTCTCCACACATGGTTGAAAGGTGGAACACTGAGACACACTCCGAGCAAGGCGATGCACGAGAAGGAGCAGTTCTTCCATGGCAATGGCGAACCAGGCTGAGCAGAGCGACAGGCCAAGTTAGGGATTCGAGGTACGGAGAAACCTTGGACACCCCAGCAAGAGATTGTTACCTCTGAAGAGCCATGACAGTTGCACAAGGAAGCCTAACCAGAGAGAAAAGACAAACCTCTGTTGTGTTGCCAGGATACCAGCCACCCGCTCGCGTGAACGGCAGAGTTGGGGAGGTGCAGTGGCAGTTGTTGTATCAGCCCTGACTTAAAGATCAAAGCCATGAAAGTCGAAAATTAATAAACACAGCCAGTGAGTTGATGAAAGCAATGAAAGTCTGGTCTGTGTTAAAAGAAACTTGACTACAACAGTATCTGATGAATGAAAGTTGCACATGTGCCGATAAAACGCAAGAGAAAGCAGAGCATTGTAAAGAACAGTAAATTGAAGATACAAAGTGAGAGAAAGGGAGTGAGAAAAGAGAAAGAACCTGAGATGCAAGATTTGAACTGTTATTAGATTTGATCCCAGCAGAGGGAAACCTCGATGTGAGAGATGTCTTTGAACTTTTAGGTTTGATGCCAGCAAAGGGAAACCTGGATGTGAGAGATATCGTTGAACTTTGAAATAAGTACTCTGCTCAAAAAGACATTTACCAAGAGGCCTTGGTGAAGGAGAGAAAAAGTGACATTTGAGGAGCGAAGGTCGAAATGGTCATGCTGAGGTGAGGGCAAAAGCCTCACAGTTTTGAAAGTCTTCGGCAGCAGAAGGTAAGTGAAAGGGGGCTTGAGCCCTATGGAGGGAAGCTTATGAAGGTGGGATTGAAGCTTGGTGGAGGGAGCCCCACAAATTGTGATTGAAAGGTTTTATCCCGGCAGAGGGAAACCTGTACTGAACTGTGGTAACCAGAAGGAAACAAACTTTTGTAGAACTATATTACAATCTAAAAGGTGACCTGGGCTGGAGTGAGAGAAAGCCGAGAGTTCTAGCAGATAAACTAGTTATTTTTTGTGAAAGGCCAAATGGGCCCTGGTACTTGAAACAAAATGCATCCTTGTGTCTGAGGCCAGAGTGTCTCGCAAGGTCCAAGTGTTCCACCGTGCCCCATGCTACAAAATGTGGGGAGTTTGCTCAGCCATACTGACACTTCTTTTGAACACTGATTTTCCTTTTTGCATTACACATTCCCATTACACATTTAGTGTATTAGAAGGAGGGCAGGCATTAGGTTATTAGTATAGACCATTTTATTTTTTACTAAGGACTGACTGGAACTGTATTTTCTTTTTGTTTGATGGTCGAGAATACTCCCAACTTAGTTATAGGGCATGCTAGTTTTCCAAACCCACTTAAACCATCAATAAAGGTTTTGAAACTTGCAGCACTTGAGTCAGTGTCTACTTGTGATACCATGCCTCCCCCACAAGTCTGATTCTTTAGTGATTCCTCCTTCTGCTTTCATATCTACCCACAAATAATGGAGCGCTTTGATTGCTATACTTAATTAACCATTGTTTAGATCGTTTGAGGGCACCTAGGTGCAACATGTTAACCCAATCTTCTTACAGACTCCACCATCCATGATTGTGAAGCGGTCCAATACTATAGGATTTTGTAGTGTAATTCTTTGCAGGGCGCTTAACTCTCCCGCACGGCATTGAGGCCATGCTCTGTTGCAATTGCCAACTGCATGACAATCCATCTGATGATTTGGATTCATTTGGCATTCATGGCTGTTTGTATTCCAGGGGTTAGGCATGATGCAAATAATAGTTGCCTGCCCTTGCTGGTTTTTGCAACCACTCGTTTGCCTCAGGATCCTTCCCATCCCCTCTGAAGCACTCCCTTGTGCATCCTCTTCTCAAGAAACCCACAGCTGATCCTTCCTGTCCAGCAACCTATCACCCAATTTCCATTACCCCCTTGCTGGGCAAACTCCTGGAAAAGCTGGCCATCTCTCAGCTTAACCTTCATTCAGATTCTGTTGGTTGTCTCCATGACCACCAGTCTGGCTTCAGAGCGGCCAGAAGCACGGAAACTGCTCTCCTCAATATCCGTGAAGATCTGCTCTCCAACCTTGATTCTAACATTCCCTCTGTCCTCATCCTTCTTGATCTCTCTTCTGCCTTCGACACGGTCAACCACACCATCCTGCTCAACCGTCTCCGTGATAATCTGGGTATCACTGATCAGGCTCTGGCCTGGCTGACCTCTTTCCTCTCTGACTGACCCTCCCAGGTCCAACTGGGGTCTTTCCTATGATCTATCTTCCTCTCCACCTGTGGGGTTCCCCAGGGGTCTAACCTCTCACCCTGGCTTTCAACCAATACCTGGCAACTCTCGCTCACTGCATTGTCATTTTCTGCTCAAATGTCCAGTGCTACGCTGATGACACTCAACTCATTTTCCGGCTGTCCTCAGCCACCTCCTCTCCCTCTCTCATCTCTGACTGCCTAACTGCCATTCAAAATTGGTGTGCCGCCAATGATCTTTGTCTGCATGCCAGCAAGACGAAAGATCCTTTTCATCGGCACACCATCTCCATCCTTTTCCCTCACTTTCTGGCCAGCCTTCCTTGGCCCGCCTCCTACCCCTACCTGCGAGGCTAAGAACCTTGGCATCATCTTTGACTCCACACTTTCCTTCTCGGCCCATATCTCTGATGTCTCTAAAAAGTCAAACTTCCGACGGCACCTCCTTGGAGGTATTCTGCCTTTCCTCTCCTTCCCCCAGAAGCTCATGGTATCCCAATCTCTGGTCCTCTCTAGCTTGGACTATTGTAACAGCCTCTTTCTAAATCTACCTGCCTCTACTCTCCGCCCTCTAAAACTTATCCAGAACAGGACTGGGAGACTTGTCCTTGGCCTCAAGCCCTGGGATCGTATCTCTCCAGCTTTGAAATCTCTCCATTCGCTCCCAGTGGATGCAAGGATTAAATTCAAAACCCTCTGCATTGTCCACAAGGCTTTCTGGGGCCTGGGTTCAGCTATCCCTCCGCAAATACCTCCCCTCTCGAGCTCTTCGCTCCTCTACCTCTAACTCCCTCAGGGTCAGTCGTTTTTCAAAGAAACGAGCTGGGGGTAGATCTCTGTCTTCGGCTGGGGCCTCTCTCTGGAACAGCCTCCCTGCCACTCTAAAACTTGAGGAGAACCATCTCCGGTTCCGGAAGCACCTCAAACCCTTCCTCTTTGCTTCTGCCTTCGCTCCCCTTCTCCCCTGTTGATCTGATCTCTTGGCACCGTGCACCTGGCCAACTTCTGTCACCCTGCCACCCTCCTGCACTGCCTCCTTGCCACCCCTCGCACTGGGGACTGTATCTATACCCATACAGCCCCCCCCATTTTTCTTCTTTTTCTGCACTTATTCAGACTTACCCAGTCTGCTGCCTTAAACACAGCACTTGCCACTTGCTGGCTGCACTACCACAGTTTGCCTCCATTTTCTATTTATTTATTTGCGCTCCTCGGCTTCTGCACTTTCCACTCTACCCCTTCCATGCACTTTTTTCCCTTTTCCCTTGCCCATGCACTTGCGCGTTCTCAATGTCACTGGACCTAGTAAGATGGTTTTTATGTTGTGCTGTGTTCTGCCTTGTTCCCCTCCCTTGCCTAGTCGTGCTCTGAAACACTTGTGTACGAGCGCGACACAAATAAAATATCATATCATATCATAGTTCTGTGTTTGAGAGCAGTCTGTATTGGGTGGGTATCTTCTCTAGGGCATCGTCTGCTTCTTTGCTGAAATAGTTTGATCTTTTCCTATGGGGCAGTGTCTGTAAGATTTCTTTCTCTTGTGCAAATGAAGGATCTGAATGGGATGGGGCTCCTAGTGGGGACTGAAAGGTGATTTTCTGGTATAAGGATTACTGGGGCATTTAGGGTCACAAGGGGGCAGACTCCTTTCGAAGACAATGGTAGATGAAAATATGCCTTACTACCAGAGGATGTCCATCAACGTGGCTGAACATCACGTAAAAGGTCTGTTGCAGTTTACATTTTGACCCACAGGTCTGCTTCCTTTGCTTCTGAAGCAAAATCAAGATCGAGTGAGTTTCTGTGCCTTAACAGGTTGATAATGTTGCTGAATGTTGGTCAATCTTCTAACATGTGAGGACCACACACTTTTGTACCTTTCATCTGGATTTTTTTATGGCATCTTCAGTGTACCCCACCAGTCCCTCTGTTTGAACACTGCTTGCCACTTCACCCACTTATTCCAGTAGGGTGCTCCTTCGAAATACATTTGCGGTCTGAAAGCAGAGCGTACATAATCTTGTCATTCTTTACCTGCACATTCAGCTTTATTTACTTTTCTAGTCTGGCATGTACTGTGTGTCCCTGCAATTGCCTGTGTATCTAATGTTGGCACTTCCTATGGTATGAACTGTCTGGGGGTGCCAACTGCATGCAGTATTAGCCGACATACATAACACGAGTCATTAAACTGGGCCCTGCCTATCCCTTTCATTGTGTTGTTCCAAATATGTGTTCCTTCCAAATGATGTTCATCTATGACATTAGCTTTTATGTGTTCTGCTATTTGAATTTCTCTTCTATGTCTGGTCACCAGGTAACCAGAACTTGCTGTTACATTCATTACTTTAGTTCCATTAGTTTCCCTACTTCTAAACCCTAAATTATTTACATTATAGAACAGGAAAAAGAGGAGAGAGAAAAACAAACAATTCCTATATACAGTTTCTTCATTCTTTTACTATTTTCCACTTGTGCCTCAAGAATTTGTGTTGAGCACTCAGTTCCTGTTTTCCCAAATGGGCGCACAAACTTCATACAAGTTAATGGCGCTTTCTCTTGTGTCTGCTTCGTGCCGAGGCTCTACTGTTGTGCTGGTGTCCTTACAAACTTCTGTCAGGTGGACCCAGGTGCGTCTGTCTTTCAGTCTCACTGTGGTAGGTGTTTTGTAGATGACCTCATGAGGACCTGTGAACTTTGGTTGCTTCCGGGTCCTGTTGTGCTGTCTTGTGTAGACTCTATCTCCGGGGAGGAGCTGCATCGGCTGTGCTACCTCTGTGTTGCTTCAGTTCGGTGTGGCCCGTTGGTGCACTTTGTAGGTTACCTGGTGGGAAACTAATTTGGCACATGTTGGCAGGTCCTTAAGATATGCATTAAGTTGCTCCACCAGGATATTGGCGCTCCTGTGAGCATCTGTTGTTGTTCATGTTGGGGCATCCAGCTTGTGCATTTTCTGACCCATCACCACTTCATGTGGTGACAAGTGGTGGTCCTTGCTTGGCTGGTTGTGCAAACTGAACAATGCTAAAGGCAGGCAATATAGCCAACTCCTCTTTAGTGTGTTACACATTTTAGACAGCTTGTTTTTCAGCAGACAATCCCATTGGCCTGTGGGTGGTATGCTGTGCAGAGCTTGTGCTTGATTCCCAATAATTTGGTGATCTCGCTGAAGAACTTATATGCAAAGTGCGGACCGTTGTCGGACCTCAGACTATCGCATATTCCCCAACTTGGAAATACCTCCCTGATCAAAAATGTGGCTACCGGTTTTGTATCAGCATGTACACATGGACCAGCCTCAAGTCATCAGGAAAATGGGCCTTCAATTACAATCATGTAATGAAAGTTACTGGACCTGTTAACCATGTTAATGAAATCAACATGGATTTCCTTGAAGGGCACGGCAATGTGGCTTTCAGGGTTTTCAACATGTGGCCATGATGGAACATGTCGCACGTTTAGCAAATGTCAACAACAAAACTGAGACAAGAGGGTAACTTAAATACCCAAACTAGCACCCCCTTTTCAGGAGCCTATCCTTTACAAAAACACTAGTGGTAATTGGTCTAGCCGTGTCAACAATAGGACAGAGTCGCAACAACAAAAATTCACTTCAAGGCAACTTTCCAAACATTGTTTACTATTTAATCAAATACAAAAATATAATCCAATAGATTAGACACACAATTTCTACATCAATTATTGGTGAGCACAACGTTACTGCCCAACACATAGTTAGGACCACTACCATGCAAGAAACAAATGCTGGCATTTACACTAAAATACAAAGTGCAAGTGCCATCATTACAGCACAATTCAATCACTATTCATTTGCTCACAACTTGATTCATACATCCATCAATACAATCTACATTCACCCAACATGTTTCAGTCCTCTCAAAAACAATTAAAAATCATCAAGAGGAATTTCTTCAGGGGCTCGCCGGCTACAGCTTGCATTCATATGGCTCTCCATCGTAACTTGGACAGTCTATTACTATCCACTTCTGACCCGTGGTCCTTTTCTCTTAGTGCTGGGCTGTGGGCTTACCTATTGCATTATTGGCGACTTTGTTCTTTTCTCTTAATCTCTATGTCTTCCTTCTTAATAGAACTTGGATTTTACTTCAATTGCTTGTGGGCTTTCACTTAATCGGGATTTGGCAGTTAATTTCCACATTTTATCGTTCTCCATTCATATAATTTAGCTGAAACTGGTGCTTCTCATGCAGATTTCTCTATTCCCAGTGCCCCAATATTGTGCGCCAAAACCTCATTCTTGAATTGTATTGCTATTCTTTATTACAAGGTTGTTTGCGTTTGCCTCGTTTTTGGTCAACTGTAACACATCCATGGGTCTGTTCCGCGTCGTGACTCCAATGAGCTAATCATCTGTTGGCGTCATGCCAGGCTGCAAGAGTTCTTAAAGTGAGTTGTGCAATTGGCCACAAATTTGTCCACATAATCAGCTAGGTTCAGAACTGTCCAGTCGTCGTGTGATGTGTTGCTTGGGTGCATGTGTAGGGAAATGAAGCTGCTCCAGGGCAAAGTTTAACAATTCCAGAGGTTTCACTACTTTACCTGTAATGTCCTGTCTCCATATCATATCAGTGGGTGATAATGTACACCCTCGTTTTACCCATACTTCTTTCTCTTGGTGTGGCGCTCTTTCCTTCAACTCTACAATGTGTGCCATGGACATTTGAGTTGTACAATTCTGGTTATTGCTCTTTTACTGTTGTAACAGGCATTTTGCTTTCCATTGGAAAGGGCATATAAGCTGCCTGTTTGGCAGCTGTGTCCACAGCTGAGTTTCCACGTGAGATTGGATTGGTTCCTCTGTTGTGCGCTGCACACTTCACAACTGCTACATGGAGGGGACACTTCACCTAATGGTCTAAACAATAGTGCTGCATGTTGTACTGGGGACCCTTCTGATTTTCTGTAACCCCTCCTTTTCCATCGTTAACAGACCTGAGTGTATTGTTGATGTTACATATGCTGAATCAGTTAACATAGTGACATCATCCGATGACGCATCAAGTGCCTCTATGAGTGCTATAAGTTCTGTCGAGTGTGCTAGATAGTGTGAAGGTTATCTATTCTGCATTAATGTCTGGTAATCCTTTTCCTGACCCTTTACATATCTCACCACTCCTGCATGCCTCTGATCATTCCCCTGATTTATTATTGATGACCCATCAACATACAGCACTTCTCCTATACCGAGTGCATCCTCACTCACTCTGTTGCTCTCTTAAAGAGTTCCTTCTTACACTATAGTTGTATACCTGTTCTTGTGATTCAACAGACAACCGTTTCTGGATTCAAAATGTGGCATCTAATTATGGTAATGTCTGTGTTGGACAATATCACCTCATACCCAGATACTCTATGCGTGGTGAGGGTTGACTTGTGTTTCCAGAATGGTGAAAACGGCATGCTCTACATATAATGTTACTGGGCATCCCATTGTGATTGTTGCAGATTTCTGAATTGCATATGCAGCGGCTGCCAGAGCCTGCTTGCATGAGACATGGCCTTGCATTACTGGGCCGAAAAGCCAGCTGTAGTATGCTAATGGCTTATGTTTCAGTGATGATCATTATGTAAGAACTGTCATTGCCTGCCCATTCGAGTGTGAACACAAATAAAATGGCTTGTTGTGACTGGTGTTGCTAACAATGGGGCATTGCTGATTGCTATTTTAAGATCTTCAAAACAGTATGTCATCTCATCTGTCCATTCTCCTTTTTTCTTTTGATCATCTTTCAGTGCTTGCAGTAAGGGCCTGACATGTGGAGTCGTCAAAAATTAATGTCCTACAGTCGTTACACAACACTAGGAACTGCTGCATTTCCTTGGCTGTACTGGGCTGCGATGTGTTGCGCACTGATGTGGCTCTGTCTGTGGTTACTCTTCTCCCTGCTGAGTATAGTATTTGTCCTAGGTACACTACCCCCTTTTGACAGCAATTTCTCTTTGTCAACCTAATACCCCTTGTCTGCGAGAAGTCTTAAGAGCTGGATTGTGTGTTCCCTACACTGTTCGTCTGTTGTGCTGCATACTACAAATCATAGATACAATAGTACTGTGCTGGTATTTGTATGCTTCCTAAATCCATCTGGAGGACTCTTTTGAAAACACTAGCGGACTCACATTACCCTACTGATAAACAGGTGTGTTGGTATCGCTGTCTGCAGTAAGTGAACGCAGTGAGACACTGAGAATCTAGATGCAATGGCACCAAAAATAATGCATTTTTTAGATCAATCATAGTGGAATAAGATGCATCTGTCCGTACTGCAGGGGGAAGTAGATGGCACTATGATGCCTTGCTCAACTAGTGCACCAATGGTATTGTATATCCTTTCATCTGCCTCTCTGGATAATGGGTCTTGTTTTACCATAGGGAGTACTACACCTGGTTTGAGTTTGATTCTCACTGCTCCTACCCTGTTCAGTAACCCTACATCACAAGGGTTGTCAGTCCATAGACAACTGGGCACTCTTGCCATATCCTCATATAATTGCGATGGTGGGGCTGTGGCAGTCAATACTGATTGTAGTATCTCTCTATGTTGTATCGCCATGTGACAGGGCATGCATATTTCAAACACCATCTCCCCTTTGGCCACTGTATCTGCAAATAATCGCTCATCAGTTATTTCTCTTAGTGGCAATGTGGGGTCTATGCACAGTACTGTGTGCCATTCTATTCCTTCTTTGTCTGTACCTGTTAGAATGATTGTGTCATTTCTGGTACTCACTGCTTCTATGTGTATGGTAAACATTGTTCCTGGTGCCTTTTCTTGTGGGACTGCTGGTCTGAATACAAATTCTGTGGGCAGGTGGAATATCATGTTTCGCACCTCAGGAAGCCATCCCATCAGGAAAGTCACTGCGTACATTAACATTTGTCCGTGCACAGGTAGTGCTCGAACCGCACTGGTGCTGCATAGCGCTTGGACTACTGCCGCTACTCTGGTATAGCGGCATGGCTGGTGTGCAGCACACTATTACAATTTACTCAAAGAGATCCTTTTTCCAATACGTTTATGGGTGTTTCTGTGCTGTACAGTAATGGCGCTAATCAGGGCTCCAGATAAGGCGAGTACCAGGCCTTCTTACGCATGAAAATCTTGTAAATACGCCAGCTTTATTATTTGCCTGGGTACATTTACACACAGGTTAAGAGTAGAGGGCAGTGCACAGGTCAGGTTACCTGACAGAAACAGAAGGCTTCTTGTGATTTTTATCTACATGGATGTAATTGCAAGCCACCTCTGAAACAGAATGTATTTCTCAAAAGCCTTTCAGAAAAATAAACTGCACACTGATTAAAAGGAATGGTTTCTTTCCATTCAGCTTCAGAAGCACTGTGCATGTTTTCCTAGAATGTTAGGATAGTATAATTAATAAGATGGAAAACTAAGTTGCAATTGAGATTTTTTTTTTTAAACAAGTTATGCTTTTTTCCAGTGAATGCAAACCAGTATTGCACAATTGTATTTTTCAGAGTTCCGGTGCTGTGTGCATAATCATGCAGATGCAGATCAATTTTACACTTCTAATTTAATTTACAGTCTAATTATAAAAACATTGTGTAAAAATGATGACTATGCAAGTCTAGTGTACATACATTTAACCTTGCAGTCGATGGGGTTCATTACTATAAATGGTCAGTGGCAGCAGAGTCTTTGCTCAAGGGTGAGTAATTGTCATTACACTAATCACAGGTGTTCTAGCCTCTCAAATCTTCAAGACTACAAATAAAACATCCAAACCCTGACTCTCAAGAAAGTGCAAGCGCTGTTCAAAAACAAACAAATGAATGTTACATTGGTAATTGAAATAGAAACTCAGCAAAACCTGTCCCTGTGATAATCCAGATAGGTATTTAACTTTATGTAGCGCTTCATAAATGGTTCGTCATAAATCTAGGTACTGTAATCATTATACCTCAGTCGATACTCAGTTAAACCTCTGAAGGATGTTAGCCAATAAGATGGCTCAGCCGGTTCAGCACTCGTTGCTGCAATCTCTGCATGATCTGTGGGTTGCGGGTTCGAATCCCGGCAAGTCCAACTCAGCCTTTCATCCTTTTCGAGGTTGATAAAGGAGTACCGGCTTTGCTTTGGTGGTAATTGTGATAAATATGTTCTATGTACAGCGCTTTGCCAAAAGAGCTATATAAATAACCATTTGACCACTAGATCAGATATAGAATTTAGCATGGAGTCCTTGCCTCTCTGCACTGTTGTATCATAACATTGGCATACTATTAGGTAGTAATAGCTCCTGAAAATGAGGTCTTTCATTAAACATCAAAAGACAATTCTGCTATCAAACCTCAAAACACACAATACAAATTCATGTATGCTTTACTATATAATTGGCTAGGTTTTTGTGATTTCAACATTTAAATATATACAGGAGAGATCAAATGGCCAGAAATAATGAAAGGTGTATTCTGTCACAATGCAGAAAGCTGGCGCATAATAATGATTTCCATACAGTTTTTTCACATGTCGGCTCGATGTCGCATACATTTTACTCTCTTGCGAAGCAGAAAAGTCATTTTTACTCTCTTAAAATCACATTTACTCTCAAAGTTTAAAAATAGAGAGTAAACTACTCCCACCTCAAAATGTTATCTGGAGCACTGGCGCTAATATTTCCTGTGTCCTTATGTTGATAGGTAGATCTTCTATGAATGGAACAGTGGTAATAGACCTAGAGAATCCCTGCATGCCCATGCTTCTGTCAGTTAAAGGAAACCGCCCTTCCCTTATAAAGGACATGGTGGCCCTGTATCCTCCATGAAGGTGAACATCCTGTATCCTATACCCACTCCCACCTCTGGTTCCTTTTCTGGGTGCGGGGTGACTGATATGACTGGGCACGTCAGGGTTTGCTGTGGGTTGTCCTATTGTGGCTACATGTTTGTCCGTGGGAGCGGGAAAGGGTTGCCTCCAAGGACGCTTGCTCCTGTGCAATGTGTCAACATCCCGTGTGGCAATGTATTCTGTTGCCATGGCGGTGGGATTGCTTGGGAAGGTGCTTGCTGTGACACACTCTGCATAACATTTGGGGTTGGATACTGTATGGGTTGTTCCTGTGTAGGGGCTGTTATCGACACTGGGCCCGAATTTTATGGCTGTGCGGACCCGGAAGTGCACATGGTCCGGGTATTGCTGCAGCACCTGGGGCATATGCGAGCACCTTATATGGTGGGAAAAAGGCATAATACTGGTCTGGGGCGTACCTGGACGATACTGAATGGGAGGCCTGCTTTGACAATATCGTGCCATGTGTCCCACATGACCAACAAGGCTCTCTGAATCGTGATCTTAATCCTCCAAATCCCCCTCCCTGTCCTCTTTGTGGGTTACTTCTTGCTCCCTGTACTTCTTGCTCCCTGTACCCTTCCCATGTCCCCGCTGCCATCACCTGAACCTCCTAGCCATCCTTGTTCGTGTCACCCATCTGTGGCACTAGTCACTACTGCACCTTCCATACTCACCTTTGCTAACTTTTTCAGATGCAATTGATCTAACAGACTCGTTTGCCGTGCAAGATTAGGAGGATAACTCAACCACCTCCCACATAAAGGATCCCCCAGAGAACGATCCAAATGAGAAGCACCCGCCGACGACCCCGACGGATCCCAAAAGTGACTCAATCAATCTGAGGACTGATTAAGGTTCAAAGCAAAGTTGAAAACTCCAAATTGAAATCCACCCTCATAGCCAAAACGAGGACCTGAGAAGCCTGCTGAACTCTATACAAGAGGGTGATCAAGCAGCTTCCCTGGAACCGACAGAACGAGGGGGCGGTGGATCAGGTGCAGACTTGTACGATCCAGATGATCCGGAGTGCATGATCAAGCGAGACGAAGTACCAGCCCGTAGCGATATACGTTTGGCAGAGATGGACTCTTTGCCAGGGGAAAAACATAAAGCATCAGTGTGGAAAGTAGCAGATTCAGGTGTGCAGGATATTTCAAGCACTAACACAGATGCAGTGGCCTCCAAAGACAACCAACAGCTTCCCAACCCTACAGAATGCCTGAAGCAGCAAAAAAATACATTAAAAACAACTTTGCAGTTTAAATCAATAACACAGACAAGACTCAAAAATACGTATACTGGGAAACTTCAGAGGAAGCCCTATCATAGGAGGACACATCACAAGATGGCTCAGCCGTCGGCCAATCAACAAGACTTAAGTGAGACCAACTCCCTGGAAAATTTCTTCAAGAAAACGAGCGCAAAAGTGGGCTCGAAAGCTGGTGAAATCTTAGATGTCGAAATGCTGAGAGGAAATTTCCACCACCTAAGGCCACCTTCAGAAGAGAGCCTGAGAAAACATCAAGGCTGATAAGATGACATTTTGGGAAACCTCCATGTACTCCGTCTATCAAAACTCCCTCTCAAAGAAATCCGGTTTTTAGGCCAGAACCTGCAGCAGCTGTCGAGCTTGCAACTAGGGAGGGAGCACTGAACGCCCCTCCCCTTAACATAATGGACATCCCATCAAGCTCGAGAAACGCCGAGAGATCCTCGGAGGGCGACAGGCCAAAGGAAATAGCCTCAGCCCCACAACTAGCTAAGGCTATCACTGAACTGAGAGCAAAAAAAGGGACTTCTAGCAAAGATATTGTGAAGTGTGCAAAAAGCCAAACACTGTTCGACTCAACAAACGTACCTGAAAAAGAGCTACCAACGAACCCCGTGGTAGCACCATACACTCCACCAGGTGCAAAACGACTAAGTGAAATTTGACATACTTTAATAAAGGACACTCCACAAAAAAGCCAGATTTGTTAGCTTTAATGTCTACGGTGACCATTGCTCTGGCCCCATTCAGTAAACTGTACGAAGTCCTGAATGAGACCTTTAAAGATCATACCACCTTAATAGTTCTAATGAACACAAAGTTAATCTACTTGGAGAGCTATCTGATGGCCAACGAAGTAAAAAAAGTAGATACTAGAGACCAATGCACTACTTATCTGGCCGAAGCAGAACTTGTCAGAGTACCGGAAACAACAAGAGCAGATAGAGCTATGTCTCCAGGACCCACAAACGGCCATCTGATACTGGAAGAAGCCTCAATAAACATTCATACGGAGGGCAACTTAAAAGTCAAGAACGAGCCCAGGCACAAAAAATCCAGCCTCGTATCAATAATAAACGGGCCCCAAGAGCCAGACACGGAGCAGTTGAGAAACTCAAGATTGAAATTGGAACTCTGGACCCACACCATCAAGAAAAGACTGACAGGTCGTTAGGAAATGGTTGCATAACCCATCACCCACTGACAATAACAGTACACTTGACATCCACAGAACCGTCTACGAGAAATCAGAAACGACAAAGCCCAAAAGCAAAGGTTTGGGATATTTTTGCAACCGAAACTCCTTAGTAGGGATAAAGCATGCCGGAATTCAGAATCAAAATCTGTAACTGAAAAAAAGGATGTGGTCTTAAAGATCTCAGAATCAGATAACCTACCTAGACGAAGGATCATGGCTAAAAGGAACCTTGCGGGAAAAAGCCAAGCAAAGGAAACAGCCACGAAGGGGCAAACAAATGGGGAAAAAAACAAAGGCCGGACTCTAGCCCTCTCAAATACAAGAAGAGCGACTGGCACAAAATGAATCATCCCGAATATTTAAAAAACTCTAGGACATCCAAAAACTACAACACAGCCACTATAAAATGGAGACAAGAAGCAAAATACAGAAAAAATTAAAGGGAAACCAGGAACGACCAACGGCTGTACAGGGAATGAAATGCTCATTGTGGCGGTCCGCGGGACAACACAAGATAAAACACTACTAGCAAAATTCCTCGAGAGATAAAGGTCTCCTCTAGAGGACACCGGCTAAAACTGTCCGACAAAATAATCAGAGAAATCACTGAAGCATATAAGAAAAAACACACTGAGAATGTCACCGAAAATTCCGGTGCAAGTGTCGCAGTAGACTATGTGCCCTTACTTACAGTGCACCGTGTAAAAAAGAGCACAAATGACCAAACGCAGACTACCTTCCGCCACACATATACCCAACAGTTGGTAACCCAAAGAGCGTCTCTGAGGAAAATAAAACGCTTGGCAAAGAAGTCAAACTCCCTGGAAATCCAAAGAAAACTAAAAGTGGCAGAACAAACATACATAAATTGGGTCTGCCAACAACGAGCAAACCTGTACCAGCAAGAGAGGGAGCAGATGCGGAGCACCCGATGTGCGAAAAAACAAAGGATTTCTGGTCCTTAATCAGAGCAACGAATAAAAGTAACAATGACTCAATCCAAAACAATGTGAGCGAAGCAACGTGGGTTAAGTTTTTTGAAAACTTGTACAAAGCACTGACAACCTTACTCAAAACGCCTGAGCAACAAAGTACACCAATTTGGGAGATTCCTTGCGATATTGAGACCATAAGGAACAAAATCTCAAAACTGAAAAATTTGAGAGCCCCAGGCCCGGACGGGATATCGAAAATTGATTTAAAGAGCAATGTCGATGCTTGGACACTTCTTATTAGCAAAATCTTCCATAACTATAAGGTAAACAAATCAATACCTCCCTCTTGGAAGACAGCTAACATTGTACCCATGTTTAAAAGAGGAGCAAAGGAGGACCCGCGACATTATCATCCTATAGCGCTACTCAATGTCATCAGCAAGGTTTTTGGGTCATGTGCTCTGGATGCACGCCATCTCTGGATGAAAGAAGTGGACCTCATCGATCATTATCAGACAGGCTTTGTAAAGAACACAGGCACAACAGCAAACATTCTACTGTTGAGCATCCTGAAAGCCAAGGTCCAACAGGGTGGTCCAAGAATATTCATGGTTTTTGTAGATCTGGTACAAGCCTTTGATCGAGTTAACAGGGACCGTCTTTGGGAGAAGTTAGCAATAAAGAACTGTCCGGAAAAACTCCTGGCCCCAATCAAAGCGCTCTACAAGGAAACATCTACGAGAGTCAGATTAAACAGAGCAGGAGATCGATCAAAAGAAATCCCTGCTGCGTGCGGTGTGAAGCAGGTCTGCCCATTGGCTCCAACCTTATATAATGCCTACCTGGTGGATTTCGAAGATTGGGGAAACAACATTAGAAGCTTTCCTCCGACGATAGGGGAAGCCAAGCTGTCCAGGATTCTCTATGCAGACAATATAATTTTACTTGATCAAACTGAAGTCGATCTTCAAAGACAATTGAAAACCCTATTGGAATATTGGAAGGCAAACAACCTGGAAGTGAATAAAACAAAAACTGATGTCCGAAAAGTCGTCAAGGAAGGTGGAAAGGGGAAAATGGTACCTAGCGGAGGAAAAGCTGGAAAAAGTAAAAAGCTTCAAGTACCTAGGAGTCATCTTGAGCAGCAATCCCTCCAGAGTCCCCATGCAGGAAACCTTGACAGAAAAAATGAAAACTCTGACAATCCAGGCAAAGGCATTGGACAGAAAGTACAGGCGTTTTTCACTTATTCCAATAATGTCTTTATTCAGGCAAAAGTGGTGCCGAACCTAGAAGCAATAAGGCACAGAAGCAATGCCTCAAACCCCAAAACACATCTGGGACAAACTCAAGGGCTACTTCTGGCGGCAGGTCCTTGGCATTCCGCAATCAACCCCCATACTCCTCATTAGGCGCGAACTCTGTCTATCATCTTTAAGGGGTACGATTGCTAGAAACACCATGATGCTATACAGAAAAACCATCCAGGAACCAAGAACAAAAATCTTTGAAATCATAAAAAAGGAAATCGACAGTGGGAAGAACAAAATGCTGACAAAATGGGTCTCAGATAACATCAACCTTCTAGATGAATTAGTTTCGACTGAAGACACACTCATAATGAATCCAGATAAACTGGCAAGAAAACTGATAGAAATGGACTGGATCAGAACCTTGGAAGCAGCGAGAAACTACAAACTAACAAAAAACTTCCCAACCCATCCAATGAAAGTATCTGAGCAAATTTCCAAATAAAAACCTGGGACGCACCTTCCTGAGAATCCGCCTAAATCTCATGAGAACAAATGAGATAAGGGCGACAAGAGGAGAATCCTCTACTAATTAATGTAGATTCTGTAGCACAAAGTACCAGGTGGAGACAGTTTGTCACCTACTTTTTGATGTGCACAGGCACGCAGGCAGCAAGAGTCACCTACCTAGGCAAAATTTTAAAATTGGCAACGACAAATGAGGAAGCATGGTGGACACTTTTACTGACCGGTGAAAAAACTAATTGGACAATGGCCGTGGCCCTATTTATGGAAAATATTGGTTTGGAACAGAGTGACATGGATATAAATTACACAAATCAGGTCACAAGGCCATGTAGAACTTGACAGTAATGGAAACAAACTTTCTTCCTACTCCTCTTTCTATTCCTCAATGCTGTTGCCTCTTCCATCCGTTAAAGTCAAATGGAGACACGTGGACATGTCAACAATGATACATGGAATATGGACCATTTTGTAAAAAGTGTAATACAATTAAATAAAATTAAAAAAACAACAAAAAAATAAAATAGAATGCTGGTATACTTTTATCCCAGTCGCCCCCTGTCTCTTCTCTCCACATCTTCTGAATTGAATGGATGTATAATGCTGGGTCTTCATCTGGTCTCATTGTACGTGCTATAATCGTTCCTGTGTCTGGTTTGTCTAGGTGTGCTCTTCTCAAAGCAACACAGACACGGGTTCGGCAATCATTAAATGAAGGCCCATCGTTTAAGTCACTTTCTAGGCGAACCCCTGGGTATCCTGATTTCTCCCAGATTGTGTTTGTTGTCTGTTCTCCTAAGTGGCAAGTAGTCTGTCTCTTCATGTCTCCTACTGCTACACTGACTCCTGCAGTCGGTTTCTCTAATGCGTAGATGCACCTCCCTGATCCTGCTGGGAGAGTAGTTAACATCTTCATCAGATTATTTTTATCCATGTGCAGCCAAGGCACATACTGTGATCTCCTTATTCCTTTGTGTATTAAGGGGAACTGTGTCATTCTTTCCTGCTGTAGGTGCTTTTGCTCTGTTCTTCCCCCTTGCTATTGCCATTGGTCTTTCTCTCCATGGCGTTCTTTCCCTCTGCTCTTCCTCTGTCTCCCAATCTTCCTCCTCCTGTTCTCTGAAGCTTCTGACTCATAATCAAAGTTTTGCTGGTTTTGTTTCCTGCTCATCATTCCCTCTTGCATCCCTTCTTTGGTCTCTAACTTCACATCCTTAATCACTGCGCTATTCATTTTTAGCAGTATCTCCCCTGCTGTCCATGTATCACATTTATCATTGGGCATGTTCCTCCTCCTCTCCTAGTCACCCTCTGAAACTCCTCCTTTGTTTTCTAGCTTAGTTATAATTGGGCCTTGAACTTTGTTGTTTGCTGCAATGCCCCATGGTGCTTTTGGTTCCGATTCTGCTTGGGGTTTATACAAAGTATTTGTAGATCCCACGGCAGACTGTACGGGATATGGTCTGAGTGTGGGCGAGGTTATTTGCTGCGCAGGCGCTGGAGCATGTGCCAAATTGGTGCCTTCTTCTAGGAGGGGCAGGATCAGCGACTGTGCAGGTGTCAGAGCCTGGGTTGCACTGGTACTGTCTCTGGTAAGGGGCAGGGATGGGGCTACAGCAGATGTCCTTTTCCCTTTGTTCATTTTTATTCTCTGAATCCCTTTCTATCTCGTCATATAGTTTCCATAGTTATATTATACTCTCTTTTTTAACCTTTTACCTTTATATGTTGACAACAAATGCATGTACACATGCTCAATATTTCCATCATACATACCTTACACATGCCATGCAGTGAACATCTTCTCTTCTGTTACTGTCACCCATTTATTATGATACTTAAGGATTTTCTCTCTATATGTCAGGAGCTATTACACATGTGCTTAACCAGCGTGTACATTTTGAACAAAAAACACAACGGCCAACAAGTTGTCACAACACAAAAAAACGTGTCTCACACAAGCCTCCAGAGGCAGACCCCTATTGTGCACCCCATATCCACTCCAATTAACAGAGATAAAGCAAGAAAACAAGTACGTCTCTGCACAACCAACAATACAATCTCTCTGCCACAATGTGTTTTCCACCCCAAATTCTTCCCCTGCGTTCCACACACACCAAACCAAACTATTCTCACGATACACCAAACGACACCCGATCACAACTCATACAATAAAATCACAATCGACACACACACACAATGGTTTATTTTTCCTCCTCTCACCCTTTACCTCGGGACGAAACAGCCCTTGCTATTATGTGACTTCCCACTATTTTGCAGCGCTGCCCTCCATCCCGTCGAGAGACGTTTCACTTCACTATATCTTCTTTTACTACTACTACTACTGTGATGTCATCGCCCCCTTCTGTGGGACTTCTTTTCTCCATTTCTACTAAAAATTAAAATCTATATACACCACACGGTTCACTCTCTCTCACACACATTCATTTCAATACTTGCTCTCCCATTTGTTGTTCTTGCGTTAGGTGCACTCTCTTTCTGTACGTTCTTCCGAGGACCACCGATGCCATCTCTCCCCCTCAAAGAGCCTGCACACCTGGGGGCAGCGGCAAAGCCTTCAGTGATCAAGCAAGCCCCGGTGCTTGCAGGCCTTCTCTTGGTGTGTACATTTTCTGCTCTCTGCAGGAAGGTGTGGCTTGCCTATGAAAATGCAGCAGACCTCTTAGCTTGTCAGATGGGCCTGTAATCATGTCACGGGTCACCAAATGTAAGTTAGGCCCAAAACGCTGAGTCGTATTATTATTTTTTTTATTATTTGTTTGGCTGAATTACATCAACCTTTCAAATGTTTACAATATTTTAAAATCTTTTTTTTACTTATATTACATATACTGAAAAACACTATCCACAAATTCATTTTATATAAAATTGTAAAAAGAAAAGCTTATTGACATTTCATTTGAACAACAACTTATAACTTTCAGTCCGATGTTTCACTGTTGAAAATATTATCAGGAAGTACATGATCAAGATAATGAACTATTGCTTTACTCTTGGCAAATTTTGTGTTGGAAAAGATCATCCATCATATTTCGTCATGATCAGCTGGTCTAAGTATACAAAGTTGATTTGCAAAGAACAAATGACGTGGCGTGTATAAAACAGGACATGGGACTATGAGATGTTCTAAAGTCTCTGCCTGCAAAATATTTTTGCAAAAACGACAGAAGTTTAATTCCTTAGAAAATGTTCTCCTCCTCGCTAGAATATCATTTTTAGGCCATAGATTCAGTCTAAATCTAAGATATTTGTTTCTTATATTGAGTCGTATAAAAGCAAGCCAAATGAGCCAATAAAAGTGCACACGATTTAAGAAAAAAAACAGAAGTTTATTACACGCAGCCTCGGCTGGGAAAAATTTAAAATCATTCGACATTTCAACATTAAAGGGTGGCTTTTATACGAAGGAGTGATGCCTGTTTCATATTTCAAGATACATGTATATTCACATTCACCAATTGGGCACTAGCTGCTGCCGCTAGCCCAATTGGCCTATCCTTTTCCTTGTGACTATGCTAATGACTTCCGCTTCAGAATTACTTAATAACGTGTTATCCAGCTTCTTAGTTCCTAATTGGAAGACATAAATCCTAACACTTTGCAACATACAAATAAATGTCTGATTGGCTGTCTCACCTCTAGTGTTGATTGGTGGGTTTTATCCCTCATAATTCACCAATAATCTTGCGAGGTGTAGACAGTGTGGCAACAAAAAAAGAAACCTCATCCTCCAATGGGACCCAAAGGTTGGCACCATCTGACCATTCTCAGCCTTGTGACCGTGCAGCTGACAGTTAATATTGTGACTTCTTGTTGGAAACATGTTTCACCTTTTGGTACATTTCCTTCTGTTTCCCATGATGGGACTACATGACTTCATACAGCGTACTTCTCGGCCCTTGGCTTCGAGACCATGTGCAAATCTAAACTGTGTACTTATGGGTGGTTAAGTGCGAGTGGTTCTCGCTCTTGTGACTATATTTGGTTTGAAAGGAGTATCAGAACATTTGAATGTATCCCTGATCATATTTCCAACATTAAGCGTCTCCTTGCTTCTATAGTATTGAACACTTTATATTCTTAGACGAAGTACACATGTGGCTTGGCACTTGTAACTTTACTCATAGGTGGAGGTTTTCCAACAGGGGGCAGTGTGTGTTTTTTGCTTGATGGACTTTGTCTTGTGCACATTGCCTCATTCTCACCGAACTGTGACCTTCATTTTGCTAGTTTGAAGTGTTGTTTAAGAACATTATTTTTTATATATTCCACTTGTTGGAAGCTTGGAAACTTGCTGCACCCTCCTCCCCAACACAATCCCTGTGCAGATTTTCGCATCTTCCATCATGCAGTCTGACCTGGTCTTTTGCAGGGTCTGGGACCAGCAGAAATTACCTGTGTTTAACCTCTAGAAATGTGAATATTTCTCTCCTGCCTAGTTTTTCTAACTACTGTGGGGGTCTGCTTCTCAACAGTAATTTTATTTATAATGGCACAATCTCTAGCTGTTTCGTGTTACATTACCAATACGAATTTCTATGTTGTATTACTATGACTATTATCTAGTGCATTATCTATATAATATGTCCACACCCTGATGTGCCATGTTTCTCCTTTTGTTGCTTGTAAGTGTATCCTATTTCTACCGTGCTGCTATAAGTTAGTCACTTCCTACTTTACCACACACAATTTGCACTCTCAATATTAGATGCTTTTAAATGTCTAGTATGTATTTCTTTGTTGTTGACTATTTTCAGAAATTCGTCTATCCCTTTGTCTGCTTCACGAGGCCTATATGTTATGCAAGGTGAGCGACCCTCTATGTGGTTAATATCTCATGTTAGAAACATTTCCTTAGCTTGTACTTTCTCTCACGTTTGGGGCATTGGACTTGCATCCCAACACAGTAATGATCTTCCTTCACCTCCCGGGTCTCCCGATTTCCCTGTTACCTGTCGTGTTCAAGGATAACGTCACTGGGTTTCTCGAAAGGTTGGCTTCCACTTGTACGGATAGCCTGTGGTAATTCCTGTGGTTTCATATATGATCTCCCCAGTCACTTGTTTACCGGTATGTTCTGTGTTGAATTAAAGGTAATGATACGAGTGTCGTTCGCAGACCCACTGGTCCACCTCTGCTCAATTGCGGTCCCGCCACCACTTGGCTCTAGCTTGGGATGAAGACACTGTACGATGAACTCTGATACTCTCCTCTCTTGCTGTTCTGGATGCTGTTCCTCTGAATTTTGACCTGGATTCTCTTTGGCATAGGACTATGCGTGTCTAGATTTCCTTCGGCATGCGTGTCCGAGCGAGTTTGTAACTTGCAGGTTCTCTCCTTTTCTTTTCACCTTCTCCATGCCACAAGCCTGAAGTTTCAGCCAGTTCCTTCTTTGTTATAGGACACTGTGCGTCCACCTCTTCTCCAGCATACGTCTGCGAGCAAATTCGTAGCTCGCAAGCACTCGGTTTCCTTTCCCAGTCTTCGCCTCTTTGTTTTATTATGTTGCCATAGGACTTTCCCAGCGCAGTGTTGCATTCCTTTCTATTTTATGCTCTGTATTCCTCAACAGAGCTTTTTCCTCATCTTACGACAATGTAGTTTGTCCTTCAATGGATTAATCAGAGCTTCTCAATGACAATATTATTTCGGTATTTCTTCACTGGATCTTTTTGGAGGTATGTTATTGCTATGTTTCTTAGGGAGTTCCTCGTAAGAATCGGAGTCCTTGTCCCCAAAAGGGGAGTCTCCCCCAGTGACGTCCGTTTACCTCTACCCCTAGGGAGGGTGTTGCAGCTCTTGCTCACATCCCTAGCCTCACAGAAAAGGCTCCCCCTTGGGGAGAGGTGACAGATTTCTCATAGGTGGAGGTTTTCTGACCAAGGGCAGTGTGCGCTTTTTGCCTGATCGACTTCCTCTTGTGCATATTACCTCATTCTCACCGAACCATGGCCTTTATTTTGCTAGCTAGAAGCGATGTTTAAGAACATTATTTTTTATATATTCCACTCGCTGGAGGCTTGGAAACCTGCTGCACCCTCTATCCCCAACCCAATCCCTGTGCAGCCTTTCGCATCTTCCATCATGCAATCTGACCTTGTCTTTTGCAGTCTCTGTTACAAGAAGAAATTACCTGTGTTTAACCACTAGAATTGTGAATATTTCTCGGCTGCCTAGTTTTTCTAACTACTGTGGGGGTCTGCTTCTCAACAGTAATTTTATTTATAATGGCAAAATCTCTAGCTGTTTCGTGTTACTGTGATTCATCATACATGGTTACCGTGGGAAAATACAACAGCAACTCATTATGGTCAGACCCAATCTATATTGCACACATGTATACACAGATACTAATGTTTCTTGTTCCATCATACATTTGTGTCTCCTGTCATGGGACCTGCATAACTATATGGCCTTATTAATGTGTCAAATCAAATGGTATGAACCAGCAACTTGGTTAGATCAGTTAGGACACGGGTTGCCTTTCATAAAATGTCACATTAGGCACCATCACTTTCTCATAACCTTTGTCTGCCTTCCATGTAACTTCCCATTAAGAGAAGTAAGTGGGGTATAGAGGACCAGATGTGGAACATGGCAAATGCTGGGCTTTCAAATTGAAACGTTTACAAAAGGTCTGTCACTAAAGAACCATTTGAATGGATTGGAGAAGTCTGCAGCCTTATAACTGGGGTACAGATGCCAAACATTGATGCAGACATTGGGGAACTACACATCATCTCCTCCTTGAGAACAGTCACCAAGGATCCCCTGAAGAGCTTGATCTAGAATATGTCTGTGGAATGGAGACACTTTCATATTATCACAAACTAGTTCATATTGTTTTTGAAAAAGTTCTCTTTAAAATGTATTTTTTTGTGTTGCTACTGGATGAGTAGATAAAGAAGATTAAAGCATAATACTCACCTGTGTCTTTAATAGAATCTAAACCCCTACTCACAATAGCCATTGTTCCTTGCCACTTAACATATATTGTGAGGGCTATGGTTTTCCCATGGCATTATGAGCTAGCTCATTCTGTGCACTGTTTGTAAACAAAAGATAGCATTCAGCGTAATGCTCATCATTAAAATATTCTAATATTGTTTTCACGATAATTGTGCTATTCATTAGACAGTTGGACCTGTGCGGGATACTATTTGAAAAGAAGTTATGTTTAGTGGAGTTAACCTGTGCTGTTAGAAAAAATGATGGTGTACATTGCTTGTACACAAAACGACAGTCGCACGTAACAAATGTATTATTTGTGCAAACACATGACTAATTAGCGACACGCTGTGCCTGGTGTACTGTTTACGAAATGGATATTGCCGAATGATGTACCTCATTGAGACTACTTGTAGTCTGGTCGGTCTTTTCCCTGGGGGGCAGGGAGTCTCCTCTTCAGGCAAATTCCCACGCTGAATGCTTAGCATTCACTGCAAGCAGCCTCCTCAGTCGGCGAAGAAAGGGATGGACGGGGTTACCCACTTCTGATTGCAATCCGGTTCTTCTGGTTGTCTTTCTCGAACTTGCGCGCACTACTTGCGGGGAAGCATTGAAGGGCTGTAAGACTCATTCTAAACAAGGAGCCTTTGTGCCCCTCCAACCCGCAGGGGGCAGCGCCCCCACCCTCTTCTGCCACGTCAGTGTGCAATTCTGCTGCCCGTGTAGCACCGGGACAGCAGGTCTCACGGAGGTGATGGCAGCACCGATGAAGGCAGCCGGGGAGGCGTGATCCGGTGCAGAGCACCATCCCCCATCCCGTTTTGCATAGGCGCCTCCAGCTGGAGGAGGAGACGCCGGCGACTGCTATAAAGCACACGGGCTTTGCCGGCTGCCTCCGAGGGAACGGGCCGCGGAAGGGAGGAGCAGCTGCAGCAGGAGGGATGCTCATCACCGGTGCGTCCCACGGGAGCCGGGTGCTTTACCAGCGTTTCTTGTTTTCGGGCTGCTGCAGGAGCTCAGTGCTGCACACTTACTCTCCATTGCAATCCCTGCGCGAGCCATTCATGGAGGGGCAGCTGCGATTGCGGCGTTGAGGCCATGGTGCTCTCCCTGCCGCGGCGGTGGCGATGGAAGCACCGCCATCGGCTCTTAGCAGCCGCCCTGAGTTGTGTAGTGCTGGTCCTGTACTCTTTCACGCTGGAGCTACCAGGAGTCCCCCGGAACTGGGTGCAAAGCCCCGATCCGCCGCCGCCCCCGCTCACCGTGCTCCTCTGGTGGGAGCCCTTCGGCAAGCGGCGGCGGATGGGCGACTGCCAGCGGCTCTTCAACATCAGCGGCTGCCGCGTGATCACCAACCGCACGGCGCGCGCCTCGGCCCACGCCATACTCTTCCATCACCGGGACCTGGGCGACGCCAGCTGGCTGCCGCGGGGGGCCCGCCTGCCGGCTCAGCGCTGGGTCTGGATGAACTTCGAGTCGCCGTCGCACTCGCACTGGCTGGGCGACGTGGGGGGCGTATTCAACTGGACCATGACTTACCAGGCCGACTCGGACGTCTTCGTGCCCTACGGCCGGCTCCTGCCCCGGCCGCAGGGGGGCGCTGCCACGGTCCGGCTGCCCCGCAAGCGGAATCTGGTGGCCTGGGTCATCAGCAACTGGAACGAGGACCACGAGCGGGTGCGCTACTACCGCGCGCTCAGCCGCCACGTGCACGTGGACGTGTACGGCGGCGCGGGCCGGCCCCTGCGCGCGGGCGGCCTGCTGCGCACCGTCTCCGAGTACAAGTTCTACCTGGCCTTCGAGAACTCCCAGCACCGCGACTACATCACCGAGAAGCTGTGGCGCAACGCGCTGCAGGCCGGCGCCGTGCCCGTGGTGCTGGGGCCCAGCCGCGCCAACTACGAGCGCTTCCTGCCGCGCAACGCCTTCATTCACGTGGACGACTTCTCCGGGCCCGAGAAGCTGGCCGCCTACCTGCGCTTCCTGAACCGCCACGGCTCCCTCTACCGGAGCTACTTCGCCTGGAAGAAGCGCTACACGCCCCACGTCACCCGCTTCTGGGACGAGCACTACTGCACGGTCTGCCAGGCCCTGCGGGCCGCTGGGAACCAGCAACGCACTGTGACGGACCTGGGCCCCTGGTATGACAGCTGAGGGGCGTGGATGGGGCCCTGGACTCCTAGCCCCCCCCCACGACTTTCTGGCTCGAAGCTCTCTTGTCAAAGGTGTTACAAGTCTAATTCCCTGAGCGGGGCAATGAGCAATGCTGTTTTAGAGTGACCGTTTTCAAGTTTATTAGTATTACCAGCGTGACGTCTCTCACCAAATAGTGTCCATTGCTTTCCTCCCGAATAGGCCTCTGTTGGCGTTAAATAAGAGGGCATTATCTCCCAAAATAATTTTCCTCCAGTCTACCTAAAGTAGCCCATTGCTCTGTTTTATACACCAACCACCAAAACCTTTGATATGTGCGCACAGAAGTCCTTTGCCTCTGACGGTAATCTTTGCAGTCGGCTGGATTTCGTATTTAAATCCTGGAGCTTCTGCTACTTGAGTTCAGGAAGTAATGTGCGTTTGTTCTAATGTATGCAATGGCACCTAGGCCAAAAGGTTAAACGGATGCATTTCTGTCATAGTAATAACAAACATTTATATTGAAGTATATAACATATATTTTTTTACACGTATGAATGTAAAATGCGAGCGTTGACTTGCTGTTTTTCGGGGATGATTTATTGAAAGGTTTACCGTTAGTGCTGACGCGTCTACTTTAAATGTGGTGTTACGGTCAGTTTAAAGGGCATTTTGAAGAGCTTTTGGGGCTGTGCAGATGTTTTCACGAAATGGAGCAGAGACCAAGATGCCCATGGGTGGCACTGAAACGCATAACGATGCTCTCAATCAATAAAAAAAAATGTTTACATGACTTTATAAATGGGAACCAATAAGGATTTAGGCTTATTGTTCTGGCATAGCTCAGTTTAACATTATGGAAATGTCCCGATTCCTCCCATTTTCTAATATATGCCACCTAGATTAAAAATCTGTTGCACTGAGCGACTAGCTAAAACGACGAGCTCCTTACTCATTGAATGTAATATCGTGCTGACACGGAATGCCATGCAATACCCAGCTCCCATAAAGTAGCCAAGGCACCGGTGCAGGGAGTGTGTGGGGCTGTGGCACATCTATTCCTTCCATTCACTTGCTTAATTCCCGTTTTACTGTTAGTCCCATCGCTGCTGCCTAGCCCTTAGTGCTATGGTAAACCTTGCTGGTGTACAAGCTAGAAGACCAAGGACACGTAGAAAGCTAGATATCTACTTTAAGTCGGTTGTATTTATGACTGCCAGCCTGTTTACACAATTGTTTGTGAAATGCTACTGGGCTAATGTAAGAGCTGATCGACGTATGTGTTGTAATATGTCTTTACAAGCTGAGTGGAATTAGCATTTTGAAATTAATAATGATGCTGCACTTGAAAGCGGCCATGATTTGTCTGCCAACCGAACTGCGGTTCGAGAGCGCTTCTTTACTTCCACGTAGGGACGCTGCAATGATGTTTGTGTATCAATTTGAACAGAATTAATCAAAATAATGAATACATACAAATGATGTCTCATCAATTTATTTTTCATCTTGCTTTACTAAAATGATACAAAGTCAGTCATGTTTTCCAAATCTGCACTTCATCAACCAAAAAGGCCCTGCTTCTCAGAGCGTTTTTCAATGGGGTTTTGCCATGAAAAATAAGGCTTTCGGTTTTATATTTATTTTTCTGCCATTTCCGTCTGTATTCATCCACATTTATATTGTGGCCTTTTTAAAAAAAGTATCCACTTTTGTGGCCTTTTTAAAAAAAAAAAAGTGTCCACTTTTTTTTCTCACAAATTCGCAATCAGAATTTTTCTCCATTTCTAATAAAAACATGCATTTATTAAATCGCAATGCAGCCATATAGGTCAGAAATGTTAGCTCATTTTTTTTTTTCTCCATAACAACAAATGATTGCACTTTTGACTGATAACTGACTTAAGCTATATGGTGTCAGCAACTTGAACTTCAATGCTGTTTTTATACCACTTGTACACTCTCCATGCTGACAACCTGCAATCTGATTGGCCTGGGAGAGATATCGTACACCGTTTCCCCCCTCCATTTTTATAAATACAGACAGAAAGCAGATTGATTTCCGTCTGTATTTGTGTACAAATCAGTAAAAACATAAAACTGGAAGCCTTAATTATAAAACACTTCTGTGAATTATGCTCCTATTTAAAATAACTGCTAAATACTGTCAATTTGTAGTTGTTGCTAGGTGGCATTTGTAAAGGATTTTGAAACACATTCACAACGTCTTGGCACTAAAGGCACCAGTGACTACACATAGTGTGTGCTTATTTATCTAATAATTTCGTCTCTTCACCACTTAATCATTTTTTTGTTGGAACTGGGCAAAATAAATGTGCAAATATCCCAGCTGCACAGCAAGGGTAGTCGGCAGCAGTTTGACGGGGTCTGAATGTTTGGTTACTGGGTTCGCCTTTAGGGAAATCGGACTCTGAGGTATTACAACGGGGAGAGCCTGAAAAACTAGATGTCTTTTATAATGAAACTCGCAGGGCCTATCAGTACGTTGACTGGGAATCGCTCAGAAATGTTTTCTCGGAATGTGAAGTGTCCAGAGTGGTGTAGGTATAGTATTCAGGGGCCAGGATTAGGGTGTCACATGCCAGTCCCACTGGATGTAAATATTATTCGCTCCTCTGGCCGTTTTAGTTTAAGTGTCCAAGGGAACTTTTTTTGGACACTGACAACTAGCTCCTAAAATTTGCGTGACGTCTTTTGGACTGGGCGCAATTTCACAGATACGCAGGGAACTGTTTTGCCAATGATAATGAGCCATAACACGCACAGATAATTTGACTGTACACAGATAATTGACCTTATGTGTTAAGATAATTCAGAACTGCCCAGTTGACAAGCGTGTATAGATTTTTCTTGTCCTGCAACTTGAAGTTTTCAATAATGAACAAACAACTCAAAATATTAAAATGTACACTGTATTTCAAATGTTTATCACTGCTATAAATTG
Organism: Ambystoma mexicanum; assembly: GCF_040938575.1. NCBI lineage: Eukaryota > Metazoa > Chordata > Amphibia > Caudata > Ambystomatidae > Ambystoma > Ambystoma mexicanum. The sequence continues at coordinate 843,277,659 of NC_090941.1, read as the reverse complement.
GAAATTCTAATATACACTTAAATGTATTTTCTATATACACGGTTTGTATGTAGCCCTTCATGCCTGATTAATATCAACTGGATTACTTGCCTATACACTTAATTACTCCTATTTTTCCTTGTGACAGTACTTAACTAACAGGTATCAAACTTGATATCGAGACGCTATTCCACATCTAATTAGTCCTTCCACTGCAGAGGTGGATTTCCTCCAATAACCGATAAAATCCCGTTAACCTCTTTCCCCAGCAGGATCATTCACCCATCCATAAATTGGGAGGGCTAAGTGGCAAGCTGGTACTGTGGCCAGGAAGAGTAGCACCAGGAAATGACTGTTAACTAATTCAGTCAAGCCATGTAGGGGGGAACAGTTTTCAAGTGGAAAGCTACTAGCCAGCCATAAGTCATTTACCACCTCAATTGTACACATACACGGCACATTTCCTATTCGCCCAAGTCCAGTGTCAACAGCTAGTACACATTTTGAGCACTGCCCATTCACTCTTTCTCCTACCAAAGCGAGCGAAGGAAGGGGGCCCATGACAAGATGTATGCTGCCATACACCCATCAACATTTACTGGGAAAAAAGGACTACTTTCTAAATCAATGCAGCCCAGAAAGTGGAATACCTGTGCCAAATGAGGCGTTGGGCTTACTTTCCATGGTACGTTTATAATGCTTAATGAGCATGTTTGGATCAACCCACACCACTAATCTTTATAGTTCCTGCAGGCAAACTCCATTTGTGTTGCTTTACCTCTGGTAGATCTCCCCTGTATGTGCACAGGAAGAGTACCCCCTTTGATCACTGTCCTGATTACACTACTGACCTCTTCCTGCCACCAACGTGGATATGAATGTGACCAATAAGTTAGATTCGGTATTGGGCCCTACTAGATATGGAACCTTCCTTGCTAAGCTCTGTTTGCTGTAATGTCCTTCATGTCAGTGCAAGGTCACAGGATGTGTTTGTTGAGGTGAAGCCCACACCTCCCTTTATAGCATGATTTGTGAGTTTCCTGGATACCTTGCTGTTGGTTTGTTTTTACACAAATGGATTTTCCACACTGTTAGTTATTGGTGATAGGGCAAACAAAGCCTTAATTCATCAGTTTGTTTTGAAAATGTGGGCTCATGGTCCCAGTAGTGGTCAGCCGATACGTGTTTCGACCTGTGGGTCTTTATCAAGGCTTATTATCAAATATGAGAGCCCCCTGTGGGGTCCTGAATTGACTGTAAAAAGCAGTCTCGTCAATGAACGCTGGGCTCCTCTTTAGGCCCTAGTGTGAAAATGATGCAGCGTCAATGCGTCCTTCGGTGATGCATGAAAGGGACTCTCATCTTTGACATGTTCTCCTTTGCAAGAGAGTAAGCTGTATTTAGCACCCAGCTTACCCGTGTAGAGTTAACACTATAGAGCTCATTATCATTTGGCAGCTTCCCCCATTGTGACAGAAAAGCAGGTTGCTCTCACAATAAACAGATAAACCACAGGGTGAAGTGGCACAACACACCATCTCGCAAATGGAACAGTTGAGCACTAACACTCTGAGCTTCCTTTGCATGTTAAGAAAGGTACAACAGCAGCATAAGCTATTTAATGCTTCGCTCACACAGAGCAGGTCAGCTAGATTAGGAGCCGTGCAGTCTTTTCACATAAAAACGGAAAGCAAATGTGTATCAGTGCAAGCTATAGAACGGGTGGTGTGGATCAATGTAAGGTAAAGCAAGGGGAGATTCTCACACATTAGGAATGCGTCTTTGCCGCAGACGGTTCCGCTCACATAAAACAGTTGCAACATAGGCTTCAGGAGTGCACAATCCACTCCCAAGGTATGCCATGCACGTCTAATCAAGCTTTCCTCACATAGAATAGGGACGTTGCAAGTCTTAACAGTGTAAGATTACCACACATCAAACAGATATATTGTGTGACCGACAACTTCAGTTCCACTTGCATTCAGAAGGAACTGCATGGGATGCAGTTGTGCAACGAACCCCTACACTGAAGAGGCAAATGAAGGGCCTCAGCATTGCAAACTACACGCAAAAAGAACTGGAACATGATAGGCCTCAGCAGTCCAAATTCCTGCCACAAAACAAAATGCTTCTCAGCAGTGCAAACTCCTCACAGGTAGACCTAATATACTATTGATGGTGACTAGTCTAAATACGTAGGGTAACTCGAATCGGAAAAGTTCTGCATAGTAGGAATTCAGCAAACTATAATTGGAAGGAATTTAACTTTAAAAACACATTTCTATATCAATTCCCAGCCAGTTCACTTGCTAAAACATGTTGCAAAAGGGGATGTTTATATAATACAAGGGCATACAACTCAATATGCCTTTCATTATTTCTTTACAAAGGTCTGGCCATTTTATCTCTTCAGTATATATTTTAATTTTTAAGACACAAAACCTGGCCAATTACACAGTAAAGCAAACATTAATTGCATTGTGTATTTTGAGGTTTGATAGCAGAACTGTGTTTTGATGTTTAACTAAATACCCAATTTCCCAGAATTAGTACTGACTAATAGTATGCCAATGTTATGATGTAAACTTGCAGATGGGTAAGGGTTCAATGTTAATTTCTATAACTAGCCTCATGGTCAGTTTGGCTGGACAGAGTTAGCTTTACATCCTTCAGAGGTCAATATACCGATGATTAATCGGAATCGCAGTGCTTGGAAGTAGGAGGAACCATGCATGAAGCGCTGCATACAAAAGTTGAATACCTGTCTGGATTATCATCACGGGCACGTGTCTTGCTGAGTTGCTATTACAAATGTAACTATTTTATTTAATTCATTTTGCACTAGATGGTGAGTCAGGTTTGACTGTTTTAACTAGTAGCCTTGAAGATTTGAAAGAACCTGTGACCCCTGTGATTGGTATAATGACAATCTCTCCTTCTGCTGCTTATTTACAATACAATTTACCCCAGTGACTGCAATTAAGATTGAACGGCTGTAAACCGGTTTTGAGGTGGGAGTATTTTACTGACAATAATAAGAAAGTACGTTCAATTAAAAGAGTAACAAATGTTTTACCTCTGTAAGAGTGTAAAAATTATGCACAGGCAATCAAAACGTGACCCAACTTGAAAATGAATAGGACCCGTTGGAAACGAACAGTTGTGCAGCAAATAGATCAGGCTTCAAACAATTTTACATTTGTTGAAAAACTTCTCCTATGCAATAATGTGTATGAGCACACCATCTTCATGATAAATGCACACCGCAGAGGAACTCTGAAAAATATGTTTGTGCAATTCAGCTTGCTTTCACTGAAAAAAGCATAATTTGGTCCAAAGCATACTTGCTAATTGTAACCCGTTTTCTTCTTAGCGATATGATCCTAAAGTGGTAGGCAAACAAATATGCATAATGCTTCTGTTTGCTCCATGAGCATCTAGATAAAAAACACAAAAGGCTGAACAGGAAGAAACCATTCCTTTTATATCACTGTGCTGTTTCTTTCTGAAAGGCTTCAGCGAAGAACTGTCTGTTTCCATGTCGTGCAATTTAATCCATGCAGATGAAAATTAAAAGACGCGTTCTGGTTTCTGTCATGTAACCTGACCCATGCACTGCTCTCTACGGGTGCGTGGCCTGATACTATCTGGAGGCCTCCTTGGATCCGTCCTCTCCTGATGTGTTTTTGCACCCATCATAGCCCGCTATGCTATGTTGCTCGCATCAGTGGTAATAGTGATCTTGTAGGTATGGTCCAATCTCCCCCTTCACTCCCACCCCATGAGTTTGGCTATTTGAATCCACCAGTGATGCAGGAACCCATTTAATTTGTATGATGGCAATGGACTTGTCTGTGGGACCACAAATACTGGACTCCACGTGCACCCGAGTGTCTTCCTGGATGCCGATCTCCTGCTGAAGCACTTTTCACCAAGTATTTTCGGAAGATCCACAGCCTTGTGGCAGTAGCATCCTCTCGGATTTTATGCAGAATTGTATTTATCGACTGAAATTGTTCCAGATGAGTCTTTGTCAGGGTCACCAGAAATCCCCATTGAGCCAAGCACTGGCAAGTCATCTACACTCGAGTTGATATGGACGCTGACCTGAATGACCACTTGTCTAGGTCTGATAATATCTGGATACACTCTGATGTAGAGAAACCGTCTGGGCCAAAATCTTGATAAATTCTCTGAAGGCCACCCTGAGCCCAAATGGTAATGCTTTGAACAGGCAGTCTCTCCTGCAACGCAAATCTCAGGAACATCCGGTCTTGCCTTCTGATTGGTACATGGTGGTTGGCATCCTAGAGAAGGATCAATGCTAGCCAGTCTTCCTTGCCCACGAACAGCATTATTTATTCGTAAAGTCTGCATCGTGACTCTCTTCGCTATTAACTCGTTCAGTGCCTTGAGGTCCAAGACTAATCTGAATTTCCCAGATTGTTGGGATACCATGACTATTTAGTATGATCTCTGACGCCTCTTTTCTTGGTACTTTTGAGATTACTTCCTTGGCTAGCAACTTCTGGATCACCTCAGACCTCACCTCTCTTGTTTCTCTTCCTTTGTGCTGGGGTCAGAGCATTCCTTGATTTGAGAGGTGTGAGACTGGAACGTTTATCTGGTAGATTAGCAGCAACATTCTGTTAGCCCACACATCTGACCTTCCCATATCTTGAAAAGCTGAAGCCTGCCCATCTTTGATGGGCTTTCTGCGACCTGGAAAGGCTTCATCTGCCTTTGTTTCACTGGAATCTCATTTGTTCTCTGGGCCAGTCTGAATCTTGCTGTTGGAAGAGACTTGCCCTACCAAAGTTCTTTATTTGAACCAAGCTGCCATTTACAAGACAATTGCTCTTGGTACGTTTTTTGGTACACAAATCTCATTAATACAACTGGATAATGTGATTTTTAGACCAAGATGGTTTGAAAACTAGGAGCACACGTTTTGCAGACTTGATCGTGTCAAAAGGCATATATTTAAGTATAGCAATTTGGCATAACCTAACAATGGTTCCGTTAATTCCTTCAGCGCTTGTTTAGCATGGTGGCACATCTCCTCAGTCCAAGCATCACTTGCCAGACTGCCTCTCTTCAAACCCAGCTAGTTCAAATGGGGCTGGTGAAGAGTGCAAGTGCAGCAGGGCTCAAAATTGAGGGGAGCTGGGAGCTATTTTTTTTAAAATTTAGTTTATTTATTGTGCATTTGTGAGGTGCTCAAACATCAAGTAAATTGTCTTTCAAAGCACCCGAAGGGCAACAGGGAGGGAACGTGGGAATGAAAGAAAATATAACCATGAAAGATATAGGCATATCTAGTAGGTCTTGTGAGCATTCAGAGCGTGCAAGTGCAGAGAGAGAGAAGGGAAGAGAGTGAGGGGTTAAGTGCTAGGTGTACCAAGAGGAAAGTGCCATGGAGTGAGCAACTGTTGAGTGGCTAGGTGAGGGTGGTCTGCTGCCCACAAATATTTAGCTCCTGCTTATAACCTAGGAGAGCCTGTGTAGCTTGAAACCCGGACTGGCTCCAGGAATTTTCATCTAGGTGGGCCAGGTTTTTGATCAGAGGGGCCCAAATTCCATTGGGTGTGTGTCTAGGAGTACCCTAACAAAGTGCTGGCGTTGATCCAGATTTCCCAGATCCCTGATGCAGCAAAAAATGTCTTCCCAAATCTGGAATAATACATTTGCAGCCCTCTATTAAAAACGGCACAGAACAAAAGGGGAAGCAAGGAAAATAACATCAATCTACCTGGCTTCCCATCTCATCTCCCCTTTCCATTATATCGAATTCTCCTTCACGTCACCTTCCTTCTAGCCACCATTCCCATTAACCCCCACTCCCCACTACTCCAACCAGCTCCCAGCATGCCTTTCCTGGTCTGGCTGGCGAGAATCAAGGGTGATGCCGCCTCGTCCTCTTAGAGGACTGAGCAGTGAGGCACCCAGTCTCTCATATGGTGGTCACTCAACAATGCCTACCTGGAACCCTGTGGCTACTGCGTTGGCCCAGGCGGAGGTACTTGTGGTTCACTCCCTCCAGAATGCTGAAGCAAGGAATAGGAGATTTTGTTTCTTACAAAATTACATTTTAAACAAAACATTTTTTTTTTTTTTGCATTCTTGCAGTACATTTTAATTAAGTTGAGGGTGCGAAGGAGTGGTAGAATGTATGAGAGAGTGCCAGTGCTGGGAGAGCTGCTTCAGAAAGCGGACGGTACAGGTGAGGGGTTTATGGCGTCTTGGTATCGCTGCTGGTGGGGCGTATGCCTGTTCATCATTGTCTGGTACACATACTTTTTATAATGTGCAATTGTCCATGATGATTTTCTATTGAATGAGACAATTTTGTTTGATAAATGTGGTCTGATGTTTAAACCATGAGTGAGGCTTTTTTGAATAGCTTAAGCAGGTAAAGCCTAGTGAAATTATTAAATAATTTGTCCATGATCTCACACTTTGGTTAGTGATAAAGCCAGAATTTGAGCCTGGCCTGAAATTTAGATACTTGACCATGCATCTTTCAAGCTCAAGTTGGTATGCATATGTTTTGAAGTTTGGTTTTGAATAAATACCTAAAATAATACCCCATGTGATACAGATTACTTTAAAAATGCACAAGTCACATGGTTAGTTAACCTGTCAATGTTTTATGGTAGAAACGTGTTGATGAAAAGTGTAATGGGGCATTTTATTTTGAATTCTAATTTCACAGGAAGGGACCACTCCTGTTTGCACATTTTGTGTAAATCACTTCCACAATTAACGGTTGTGGGAGCCATACACTATGGATTCCTTTGGAATCTGCCTGCTTTTATAAGTGTAAAAGTCAGGAGGATCTGGCAGGGGGACCTTGTTAACTCCAACCTGCTCAGACTTTGCCTTCCAAATCATACAAAATCTTGCAGCTCATAAAACGTGGTGACAAATGCATTTAACACCACTTCTTCCACTCCGTTTGACTTGGAAAATGATATTCTCTATAATTATAGCTTTATTTTCCCCATCCTAAAAGAAGCATACAAGCTCTAGCCTAGAATGAGAATGTACAAAAAATCTCATACAGATTCAAAGTGAAATGAAATGCATGATAAGGTCACTGTTTCACACAGCTTGTTCTGTATCCTCCCTCACCCCCCCCACCTCTTGCCCTCAGCAACCTCCATCTTTCAATCATCAACACTCTTCACATTCTTGCCCCAGTCATGAGGATCTGTCTGAAACCTGCCTCAAAACACTTGGTACGAAACCGAACTTGCAGCCCTGAAAGGAATGTTCAGGGCAGCAGAACGGAAGTGGCAAACCTCAGGTTCAAACTGAGCTGCCGCCTGCTCCAAAGACAATACAGACTGGCCATCTGTGCAAAGAAAAGAGCCCACACCCAGGCACGGTTCACCATCGCATCCAATAACTCTGCTGAACTTTTCAAAATCTGCATGGAACTTGCCAACCCCTCTGCAGTTTCCTCCTCCCCTTCTCCTTCCCAGGCCCTCTGCAATGCACTGGCCTCACACTTTGCCACTAAAACTCAGGAGATTCTGTCCACCTTTCTACATTCCCTCACAACCCCTCTCGCACCCCCCACTACACCCCACCCCCTTCTCATCTTTCCTGTCGCACCTGAAGAAGTTACCAGAGTTGTCTGATCCTTTTCTAAACAGGTCTCCCCTTGTTCATCCAGGACCATCAAGGATAACATTGGCTCGCTTGCCCCTGCCCTGCTGATTTCTGCAATCCCTCTTTTATCACTGGATCTTTTCCCCTCCCCGTCCCTTGTGCAACCATCTCCATCACCCCCTTCCTGGGTAATCTACTTGAGAAGCTGACCCTGCTACAACTTAACTATGCAGTGAACTTATTGGTGGCCTCCATGACCATCAATCTAGATTCCGAGCATCCAGACGCACAGAAACTGCTCTTCTGAACACCTGTAAAGAACTGCTTGCATCTCTGGACTCCAACTCCCCAGCTGAGCTTATCCTTCTTGATCTATCTTCTTTCACACAGTTAACCATTCCATCCTCATACAAAGGATCCACAATACATTTGGTATCTCACAACGGGCCATGGATTGGTTGTCCTCTTTCCCCACTAACCGCTACAAACCGCTGGTATCTCACAACGGGCCATGGATTGGTTGTCCTCTTTCCCCACTAACCGCTACAAACCGCTGGTATCTCACAACGGGCCATGGATTGGTTGTCCTCTTTCCCCACTAACCGCTACAAACCGCTGTTCCTAAGTCCTACAGGGCCCCTTTGTTCCCACTTCCATCCCCACCTGTGGTATCCCCCAGGGCTCTATACTCTTCCCCCGGCTCTTTAACATCTACCTTGCTCTGCTTGCACGCCTCATCTCCTCTTTCTTGTCCAACTTCCAGTGCTATGCAGATAACACCCAGCTCTTTTTCAGACTACCCGCTGACCTTTTTGCACCTTCCATCATCCCTGACTGCCTATATGCCATTTAGTCCTGGTGCGCTGTCAATGAGCTCTACCTCAATGCCTGTAAAACTGAGATCCTTCTCATTGGGACCCCTGCTCCTTCCTTCTTATCCTCGCTCTGGCCTTCCTCCTTGGGCTCTTCCCCCTATACCCTCAACTGAAGCCAGAAACCTTGGAGTCATCTTCGACTCCTCTCCTCCCCCACACTCGACATAGCCAAGAAATCCAACTATCAGCTCTTCCTTCTCAAAGGAATTCTACCTTTTCTCACTTTCCCTCAGAGGCTCATTGTAACTCAAGTCCTGGTTCTCTCTAGACTTGACTACTGTAACCGCCTCCTCCTAAATCTTCCTTCTACCACTTCGCAACCCCCTTCAGCTTATCCAGAATAAGGCAGGAAGACTTATCCTTGGCCTTAAGCCCAGGGACCGCATCTCCCCTGCACTAAAAGTCTTCATTGGCTCCCAGTTCCTTCTCTCTGCATCATACACAAGGCTGTCTGGGCCTATCTCATTAAATGCTCTCCCTCTAGACCTGTTGGCTCCTCTGGCACCAACTCGTGTGTAAGGCTTTTCACTAAACTGAGGGCAGGCTCACTTTCCTCTGTGGGTTTCCTCCTTTGAAACAACCTCCCCCTGCTCCTTGAGCAGGATGTTCTAAAATTTTGGAAATGCCTTAAGGCATTCCTCTTTTCCTCCTTGTTCCCTCCTCTCTCCTCTGCTAATCCCACAGCTGCTGAATCAGTGTCCTTGTCCCGTATGCATCTTCGGGGCCTTGACATCCCACACCAATTCTTCCCTGCTCATCTATAGCCACAGCACTTTGCATCTGCACACTCTCCGCTCTGGAGTCTTGCACTAACACCTCATGTGGGCCATGCTATGTAGCACTCAACGCTCCTAGCACTTCGTCCCTGGCTCACCCACGAGCTCAGACTCCCCAGCACTTAACCCCTCTTCCTTCTGCAATTGCACATTCTGAATACTTGTAAGGCATAGGTTCGTTCCTCTACCTCTTCCCACCTCTGCTCTTAAATATTGTGTTTTATTGAATTTCCCCATCCTCCCCCCCCCCCCTGCCCTGTGGGCGCTTTGAAACAGTATATTTGTATTGTATAAGTGCCTAACAAGCAAACGATGAATATAATAAATAAATCCCCATAATTTCGAATGACTCAACAATCGCACTTAAATAGTGTGATAAAACTCTTATATAATTTAAGGAAAAAAGTGCCACAGCAATGGCCACTGCTGTACCATCTCTAATCACTTCCTGTTGTAAATAATCTGCCTCTGAGATACGCCAAAAAAGATAAGGCCTCACTGGGAGGGCCTTTGCAGCCCTGGCTGTTTGTAATTGAGTGGAGAGAGGCAGAGCAGAGGAATCCCTGGGCATGTGTCCCTTATTCAAATGTTAAATCTACCCCTGAGGAAATATTTCAGTACTGCTTTTTAGTTTTAAAAGATGTACACCTTTTTATATTTTGCCCGCTAGGAAACTCTCTTCTCTTGTTTTATTTTACAGGCATTTGTTTGATTTCCAGCACTACCTGAGCACCCAGGATTTATATCATACAACAAGACCTGCAATACAAATGATGTATTCTGTTTGACTGCAAACTCTGTTAAGTTACTCAAACAATATGAGGATAGTCGGAGTGTTCTGGCAGAGTAGACTAGGCTTTCAAACAGACAGATGCATTCTATTTCGGTCAGAGGCCAACTGGAAAGTATGCATGAGAAGATCTGAAACTAGTCCATGTTTGCCATCCCAGCCTTATTTTCAGGTAGGGCCTTTTTGGACCAACTAAGTGAGGTCCAGTTTTATATCCTAGGCGTAGCAAGCAAGGCAGCCACATCTGGGCATATATGTGCTCACTTAGTGAGACAAACTGAAGCCAACATGCATTGCTGAAGCAAAAGGCATTGGGTTTTGATTAGGCACGGATGAGCATTTGCCCAGCACTTCCATAAGGGCATGTGGTGTGATGGAGTAAGGAGGCTGACATGGTGCTATTTTTTTTTTGTCTGTAGACTATTATTCAAATAAAGAAAATAACTTGTCTCTCCCTCTTTCTAGAGGGGTTTTCCCTACCTCAACACAAGATGACTCTGGTGTTCGTCGGAATGTAAATCAAAATAAACCAATATACTGTCCTCTGTCCAAACCAACTACGCTATCCCTGTCACTAACAAATCAAGAAGGAACGGGTTCAATGAACTAAGGTTGACTTAACAGCAGTCTCTTATATCGGTGCCTGATTTATCAAATATACCTAGACCAGGAGAATGACCCCTCTGGTCTATCTCGAAGCGCTTTGGAGACTGTACCTTGATGGTTCTTTTACAAGTCATTTACTTCCTCCCAAGCATTTATGAACACCAGAATTAAGACTTTATCAACTCTTCTTATTGTATTGCTGATGCTTTGTCAATTTGTAATGTCTTGACTAATGGGGCGATTACTCCCTGCAAGTTCTTGATCTTTTGCCTTTCACATGTGTTGTGTTTCTGTCTGACGAGCAAGTTCACTCCTGAGGCACTCTTGAGATTTGTGCTTTCTTATGTCACCAATGTAAAGAGCGAGATCGCTCCAGAGAAATACTTGAATCTTGGTTATTTGGATATCACTACTGTGATGAAGATCCCTCCCAGGAATACCTGTCTCTTTGGGTATTACTACTGTGACAAGGGAGATACTCCCAAGGAATATTTTACTCTTTGGGCCCCTTGGACCCCACCTGCTTTTTTAACTGGGGCGCTCTACTGGTTCTTCCCAGGGTCACTGTAGGTTCTGCAGCATTCAGTGCGTCTTCCTGCTCTACTCCTCTTTGGTCTGCGTGGCGCTGCAGAGCTGTTACTGCAGCGGTCTGTGCATGTTTTTGTGTACTACGCTGTCCACCTCGGAGAGGCCACGCCACTGCTGGATTCTTCCTGCTTCAGCAGCAAGTCAGGTTTGCTCTGGCTTGCGTAATCCCTTTTGGCTTCTTCTTCAGAGACAGGCTGTCTCTCGATGCCTCAGGCAGCGCAGGCTTGAATTTCCCAGGCCCTGCAGGACGGATGCCATCCTCTCTTGCTACTCTTCCTGCTCCCGAACACACTTAGGGCCTAATTCATAGAGCGTTTTCCAATGGGGTTTAACACTTCAGTGAATTAGGCCCTTAGTCCTTCCTTGGTCTTTTCATTATATTGCTGGGACTGCCCCACCTTATTATCAATGTTTGTCGGCAATGCCTTTGAAGTTATCTTCACACCTCCCAGTGGCCACCTCGTCACAGTTCTTTGGTAATTTCTTCTACTGTTGTTCTGTATGTTTGTTTGGCTATTCCTCCCCTCAGTCCTGTCTGGTTTTACAGATGCAATAGTAGAGACTTCACAATAACAACCGTTAGTAGCTTCTGTTTGGGAGGGAGAAGGAGTTAATAGGGCCATGGCTTTGGGAAAAAGGGTCGAAGGAGGTCTTTTATAGGACGGTAGTCCTTTTCACAATGAGGGGAGTCTGCCCCTATGAGGTCCTCCCGCTTTCTACCTCCTCTAGGGGGGCTATTGGGTAGCATTGCCTGGCAAATGTCTAAGAACTATCTGCAAGCCCAAACTGTTGGCTTTGCGATTGCTTTTTTAAGACGGAACTTCTGTTGAAGGAACAGAGGCATTGATAAAGATATTGCTTATAAAATCAACTGGCTGAAGACACACATTAAGAGATTTTTATTACACCAGGAGCTCATTTATAGAGGCAAGTAATTAATTACCTTCTCAAAAGAAGGTATCTGGTAATATTTTCCCCACCAAAAATATTGCCGTATATATGGTCATCTGGAACACTTTAGGCATCTAAAACACTGGCAGGCCCTAAACAACAACACATTTGGTGTTACTTTGAGTTTGCGAAAGGTTAAGTTTTGGTGGGGAGGTGCAGTAGTTGGTGCTAATGCCATAGGCATTGACATAGCCATGGCTAGTCATTGGGTGGGTAAATGACCAAACGCACCCATAGAATGTGTGTTTCTCTTCACGTTTTATCTAAATCCTATCTGTGTTCCACTGCATGAGTTCTTACGTCCACCTATTAGGCAGAAGTCTCTGAATCAATTATAACCACAGGCTTTGCTCTGGCCAGCCATCCATACCATTGTTTGTAAATCAGCCTTGGCCAAGTCACTAATGTGAGAAACTCTTCCCAAACCGCTAGACCACAAGGCCTAAAAATGCACGTGGTTCCTTGTGTTTCGGTGCAGAGAGGACATGGCCTAGCAATTGAGATTGAATAGCACCCTTTAGTGGCAGCACCAAGAGTCATTTCCTTATTAATGGCTTGCCACTTCTGCATTGGCACAGGCATAATACAGAATTATGGCATGGAATGTTGCACAGAGCCAATGGTAGAGATCATGTTTAATTCAAATCTTTGTATCTGTCACTTTTCGATTGTACTATACACTCCCTTTCTGAATTACATTTGTGTTACCATCAACCTTATCTTTTCACTTATGCTCTAGTTAATGCAGCAGAATATATACTTTGAATGTAATTGGTGAAGGCACCCAGCCAGACTATGCACCTTCTGCAGTGTGTTCAAGCAACATCATCTGTTATTTTGTTTGATATAGTTAACCATTCAATTAAGCTTGATGTGAAAAAACACTATATTCCCACAAAAGATAAACATACCTTAAATTACAGAAACCAAAATTGAATTCCAGAAACCAACATTGTGATTTTAGCTTTGAGAAAATAGTTATAGGCAGCCTGGCAGCAGACTACTCTTCAAGCAGGAAAAGATGTGGAATGTCAGAGTGGCACATCACAACCATCCTGCTGCTCTTAAAAAGCCACAGAACCATCAAGTGAGGGTACTTAAATGATTAACCAACGTGGAGAAGTTTCCTATCGCACTGTAACGGATCAATTGAATTGAGAGAAAAAATAAGAACAGCTCAATTGGAACAAGGTGGTTTCTTTGCCAGAATACATCCTTGGACCCTGATGCAAGGGTGTGAGCACTGCATGAGAGCTGCAAGAGACCAATCTGCTGAGAGGCCAGAGGTATGCAAGAGGCTTATGCAGGTCTGAGAGAGTGCTATCAATTAAATGGTGATAATCAAGGAGGTCTGAGAGTGGCCTAACTGTTGAATGCTGATTATCAAGAGACCACGGGTGAGACCTAGACTGAAGGACGAAGAACCAGTCTTTCAGTAGACTCAACTGCGGAAGGCTTAGAGTCATAGGGTTTGGAAGAGACCAGTCTGTTAAACACTGAAACACAAGAACTCTTGGAATGACCCATCGGCTAAATGGAGAGACAGATCGGCTGTAGTCAAAAACCGGTTGGTGGAGTGGACCAACACTTCAACGAGAGGCACTGAAGCCTGGCAGGGCAAACCAGAAGATAAGAGGGCAAAGAAAGGCCTGGTAGTGAAGTCTGAAACGCAGAGGACTTAACATGCATCGCTAAAGCACAAAGACTGCAGAAGGGTCAAACTATCAGTACTTTCTGGAAGAACCTTCACAGGAGAACAGTCTGCATTATTTTGTAGAGTAGGACTCCACGTTTGCAGAATAGGGATAGTTACTTTACCTTTAAGCATTGGAGTTGGGGAAACCTTTTCTTTTTACTACTTTTTGATTTCAGTTGTACTCCGCATATTTGACTGAACTTTGGTGGACTTTTAAGGTAAGTAAAACCTTTTTAGCTTCACTCACCTGCTTATTTTGGGGGTGCAGGCCAGTCCCTAAAGAGCGCAGAACAGGGAGCATGTTTCTCTCATAGGGTTTCCTGTGTTTTCATTAACACACCACTTTAAGTGGAGTGTTACAAGGGTACTTTGTATCCCTTTTTTCTTTTGTCTAACAACATTTTATATGCCTTTTGGATATGCCTAAGATTGGCTGGCGGCAGTGAACTGCGTTTCACTTATTTTTCCGGTGCACCACCATGCCTCATGTTGTTTTTTTACTGCATAATGACGATTTCAGTACTATATACATTAAATGGCTGCTCTTTGACCGTCTTACATTTTGACCATCTTCGTGACCTTCTGAGATCGGAAATGACCATAAAAGGGCATTCACTTTCGTGAAGTCTGGCAGGACTCTTTAACGAAGTGCTTTGTGTGACTGAACTGGCTGAACGTGGCCTTTCTATTGCCTAGTTCCAATCCACAACTCGCCCCTGGATGGCTGTTGCTGGGCATCTGTGGGGTAAGTGCTATCCATGAAACAGTGTAGATTCTTGCTGTTGGTGGGCAGAAGCAACCTTCAAGCCTGTTTTTGGAAAAGCGGATCCATTTGACCATTCTGGAGGTTCCCCACTGCAGCAAAGAATCTGAAGATGTGAATCTGCACAGAAGACCCCAAAAGGCAGCTGCTGCGGACAACCAGAATTTCCCATTCTGATTATGCAATCAGGGAAGTGCCTCGACAGCTTTCCTCCTTTAGGTTGGTGCGATCAACTACTCCAATGTTCAGCACCAGCGACAGGCCGTTGGTGGACTTTTGAAGGGTTCCGGGACCGACCTATGGGCTGTCCATCCCCCCCCTGCTGCTACGGTCGACATCCTTATATGATGATTGGGAATTGTACAGACCCTCAACTTTGTCAACGAAGAATATTGTTGGTTGCTGCTCTGCTGTACAAAGTGGTGACTTTTTGGGAACACATTCTTTCAGCCATCGCTAACAAAACCTGATGACCCCTGAACAGGGTTTCTTTGCTTCTGCGCTTGTTCTGCCATGTCGTCGACTTCATTGTGGCTGTTGTCCTGTGTTGTCTGGCCTATCCAGATGCGAGTCTGCTTGACCTGTAACCTGAAATTGGAACTACTGCTTAGCCAGACCCAATCCTGACACCTTGAGCCACTGCATCCGCAACCCCGGAACCCTCACAGATGGGAACAATTACCGAAGTTAGTGTCCGTAGCAACTCTTGAGTAGTTGTGGGTGGCTACGTAGACAATCGGATTTCAGTGTGCAAGTGTATATACCACTCTGTGTGCCATCACCCTATCTGGATTGCCTGCGTGCAAAGTCCACTCTAGTAGGACTCTTACCTGACTGTTCGGTGGAGTTTTAGCCGTGTTTGTCTTTAGGTAACTCAGTGCGGTGGAACTGGAGTGAACTCTGTAGTAAAGAAGCGACACGGTAGGTAAGTAGAGCTTCTTTATTGGCAACCAGCCTAAGCCCAGCAGTGCTGAGCCTACATTACAGCTCTCCAGATAACTTCTAACCGTCTCCTTTAGAATGTAAACAATAACATAAGCAAACATGACATCAGAGCATGGGTGGAATTCTACAGAGTAGAATTCCACCCTAAGAGCCATTATAACACTTCTCCCTCCTTTCTTCAACAAAAGAAACAATCAACCACCCAGAGATACACAAGACACACACTCACCGCAAAACAGACACCCTCACACAAACACCAGTAACACACACACAGACCCACATTCAATAAGTATTAACATGGCATGCGCACTAGAGCAAAGAAGAAACAAACTAAGGGTGCTACTGAACAACAGCACCCAAAACAAACTCTTTGTACTTGGAAGGGACCTTCCTCTCCCTGCCAGAGCGAGTATGTGTAGGAGCAGAGACGACCGCTCCAGAAGCGGACACTTCATTCATCCATCGGAACATCCCTAACACCGGAATCAGGCACAGAGATGGGAACGAAATGGTCCTCAACACCCTGGGAATCAAAAGCCACTCTACTGACTGTGGGGCTGCAAGTTAACTAGTCCCTCATTCTCCTCCCGGACCACTGAGCCTTCCAAGGGGCCATCACACCCCACTCCAGCATCTCCTGAACCGTTACCCGGCACGCTAGACTCACTATCCTCTGAAACCACTTTCTCCTTATCTACCACCACTACACGCCTGCGACTCCAGGTGGAACCATCATCGAGTTTTACATAGCCACAACCCCGCTTGAGCACCCTGCGTGGATTTAAGTACTTGCTGAGACCCTTGGCTACAAACCTATGATTCTTGATCTGCACTCAATCTTCAACCTTCACAGAAAGGGGCTTCCTGCGAGCCAATTGCTCAGTCAAGAAACAATCCTGCTTACTCCGAACTCGATCCAAAACTCCCTGCATGTCCACCTGTGTCTGAACACCGCCACCCAGGGCTGGCACTCTCAACTTGGAGCCAGGTTTCCTCCCCCGCATCAGCTCAAAAGGGGAATGACAAGTAACAACAGAAGGGGTAAGCCTATAAGCTTTAAGTGATTCGGACACCACCTTCCCCCACGGAAGACCATTAGCAAGGGCTAACTGGATGGCCCCCTTGATGAAACGATTCATGCGTTCCACCAGACCGTTGACTTGTGGGTTGTATAGTGCAACTCTATGATGACGTATGCCAAGATCATTTAAAAAGTTCTGCATGTAGTCCGACACAAATTGAGAGCCATTGTCAGTCACTAAACCTGCAGGAACACCTTCCCTGTCAAACACTGCAGAAAGGAATTCTACCACTTTCTCGGCAGTTACAGTAGACATAGCCGTGGCCTCCACCCATCTCGAAGTATAGTACACCATAACGACAATAAACCTCAGACTCCCCCCCCCCCCCCCCAATGAATGAATGGGGCCCATTATATCAAGAGCCACCTTAGACCACACCTCACTAGGAAGTTCCACCGGATAAACCGGTTGAGTAGTAGGGGCTTTGCTCTTGTCACTAGTGGAACAAGCTGCACAATCTTTCACCACGTCCTCTACATCAGCGTCCATTCAGGGCCACCAATAATCTTCCCTGAGCCTTCTTTTGGTCATGGATCTGCCTATGTGCCCCTCATGGGCCAAATCAACAAGCCTCCCTCTAAGGGAACGAGGAGGAACTAACCTCAGGCCTCTAGCCACACCCCATGGACCCACAGATAATTCCTCCCACACATGCCCATAGGATTTAGACAATCTCTCCACTGCTGAGCGGCATCCTTATTTCCGTCAACTCGGGATCAGCTGCACATTCTGCACTCCATTCAGACACCACGGGCACTACACTGGCCACCAAGGTACAATCGTCCCCCGCTGCCTCTTGGAGCTCAACATCATCAACAGATCTCGGAAACCGCGAGAGACAATCCGCTACCGCATTCCTAGTGCCGGGAACATATTCAACTTTGAAATTATACTCCACCATATCGGCCATCCACCTCATGATCCGTGAAGACGCGTGAGACAAACCTTTGGTTGTCAACACATGTACCAAGGGCTTGTGGGTGTATTCAATTCCCCACAGAAAGGTCCTGAAATATTTGGATGCCCACACAGCAGCAAGAGCCTCTCTCTCTATGACAGCATACCTGCCTTCGGCCTCTCTGAGCACTCTGGATGCAAAAACAATAGGTCGCAACTCACCATCCAACCTTTGCTCCAAAACAGCACCTATGCCATACTCACTGGCATCTACAGTAATTTATGTTTTCCTGGCAGGAGAGAAGGACCCTAAGGACGGGGCTTGCTCAATCTCCTTCAACTTGATAAACTCCGCCTGACATTGATCGGACCATGCAAAATGCACACCTTTCTTCAGTAACAACCTCATACTAACAGTCTTGTCAGCATACGAAGGTACAAACCTACTATAATACTCTGCAAGACCCATAAAGGATCTTAACTGGTGCTTGTTTACCGGGGCAGGTGCATCACTCAATGTCTTCACCAACTCCGCCTTGGGATGAATACCTTCAGCATCTAAAGAATGTCCCAAATAAGTCACACTGGGGACACCTACCTTACATTTGCTAAGTTTGACAGTGAGACCACACTCCCTCAAGACACCCATGACCTCAAGAACCCTGCAATCATGCTCAGCCTGAGATCTACCCCACACAAGGATGTCATCCTGGAAACATTCTACACCCTTAATGGCCCCAAAAGAGTTTTTGCATAATCCTCTGAAAAACCGCAGCGGCGGAGGCCAACCCGAAGGGCAGCCTACAAAAACGGAATGCGCCAAAAGGGGTTACAAAGGAAGTGAGTGGGCGAGATTCCTTGTGCAGGTCTATCTGATGATATGCAGAGGAGAGATCAAAAGTAGAAAAACATGAAGCCCCAGACACCAATGAAAGCATCTCATTGATATTCGGTAGGTGGTGTCTGTCAACCCAAATGCATGAATTGAGGTCTACACACATCCTCATACCTCCGTCACCCTTTTGTGCCAACACCACTGGAGCCAACCATTCTGAACACTCTACCTCTTCTATGACCCCGGACTCCTTGAGTTTGTGCAGTTCCTCTTTCAAAGCATCACGAGCCATGATGGGGACTCTCCTGACTTTGTGAACAACAGGTACTGAACCTCTCTTCAGAACATTCTTGTGTGCAAAACCCTTCAATTTGCCCAACTTAGAAGTAAAAACGGATGGAAACCTACTCTCCAAGATTTCTGCCGTTGTTAAGCTTTGATTCAAGACAATTAAACAAAATGAACACCAGAGAATAACGCAAGGTTTGTAAAGGATACAGGCTGGTAGTAATAAAAGGATACACTCGAAGACTTCTTCCAACAGGAACATCGGAGGTAGGACGTAGCGTATCAAAAGAGAACCTTCTAACTAATGTCACTCTCTGACTAGTACGATCTACAGTCAGATAGAGCTATTAGTGGGAAGGGCATGAGTGGACCAAGATTCACCAAGCTGTAGAAAAAGAGGAGCTATTTAGAATTCTATTTGCAAAGTAGGACAATATGAACCTATGTTGTAAGCACTGACCTGGAGATGCAGCCAAGGAAGTCCTAGGAAGTCCAAAGAATCCAAGGAAACAACGGCAAGGGAAGGGTAGTGAGGGTTCTGACCCGAGCGAAACGAGGGCCGCACTAGAGACGGGTTGGTGCACACGCAGGAGAGCGTCCACAGTCCCGTGCACATGTAGAAGATGTGAGGAAAGTCTTGATCCTGGAAGGTATGCCCAAGCCGTAGAAGTTCGGTAAGTAAGGTAGAGCTGAGTCTTGGTAGACTGGAGCGGAGTAGAATGCAGAGTTGGCCTCCGCAAGGTCTAAAATGGAGCAGTCTGCAGAGCGGGACTCTGCAGGGTCTGAAATCGGTAGAAGCAGAGCGGGTTGAAGGTGTATCCTGGAAATAGGGCTGTGCGGCGACTCCGTCGGGGAAGAGCAGAGGAGTGCCGTCTAGAGCACGGATGAGACCGAGCTTGAGGAGGAACTGGAGTAGCGGGAAAACTGCGTCGGAACGCAGGAAGGCAACCGTTACCTTGATGAGTACGGCAACTGCAAGGTAACAGTAGCAGAAATCTCCGATGTAAATGCCTTGGAAGGCAGGTGTCTGCGAGAAACGGCAGACAAGCTCCGGAACGCGAGGATCATAAACAACGTTCAGAAGCGCATGTGTGAAGCTTCCGCTTCCTTAAATGGGGTCAGCTGACATGTGTACGCACGTAGACGTCACTGCGCTGGTCATGTGATGAGTATTTTAGCAATAGCGTTTCCCGGACAGCTTCCACTGAGTATAGAACCGTCTAGCCGTTCTCAAAGCTGATGACACCGGGAAACCGGAACGTGTAGGTGTAGCAATGGAGCCGGATGGGGAGGCAGGTATGACAGTGCCATCCCCCAAAGAACGCCCCACCCCTCTCGCCGCATGGAAGCGACGCAACAATACGGGGGCATGGATATTTGACAAAGGCTCCCAGGACCGATCTTCCGGACCGTAGCCTTTCCAATCAATGAGATAGTGAGGACTTCCGGATCGCATTCTCATACCTAGAATAGCATGAACCTCATATTCATTGGTGCCTTTCACAGAAACCGCCAAAGGTCGGACAGGCAACCGGGTTCTCGATGCACACGGTTTGACCAATGACACATGAAACACCGGGTGTACCCGCCAGCGTGCGGGCAGATCCAACCGAACAGCAACAGGGTTGATAACTTGTGTGATCTTGTATGGCCCGATAAAACGAGGCAGCAGTTTTCTTTTCCCTGGGATCCTTAGATTTCTGGTAGACAACCAGACAGACATACCAGCTGCGTATCGTGGGGCAGCCGTACGGTGCCGGTCAGCATAGTATTTTGCCCTGGTTTGGGCCTTCAATAGATGTCCCCTCAGACTGATATGAAGGGAGGCCAGGGTTTTCAATTTGTCAGTCGCCTCAGGCACTGTGTCGGTCAGTTCCAAATCCATCGGAATGGATCGCGGGTGTTGTCCGTAGAGAGCATAAAACGGGGACATACCCGTGGAGGAATGGCAAGAGTTATTGTAGGCGAACTCAGCTGCTGGCAACATTAAAAACCAAGAAGACTGGTATTGAAGACAAAGACAGCGTAAGTATTGTTCCATGGTACCGTTAGCCCGTTCTGTCTGCCCATCAGTTTGAGGATGATGGGAACTGGACATGCGATCCTCCATGAGCAGGGCAGACGTTAGTGCTTTCCAGAATCGGGATGCAAATTGCGAGCCCCTGTGTTAGGCAGAAACCTGTGCAGTTCCCTTGGGGAACACTGCAAAAGATTTAAGACTACAGGTATAGCAGTAAACCCACTTGGTAGCAGTCTGCACCACCCAGATTTACCTGGTAGCTGTGGCTGAGCAGTCAGACTTCCCTCAAGAAGAGTTAGGCAGTATGCAAAGTATACACAATATGTACTCAGACACAATAGCACAAGCACACACTGACCAGAGCTTGGTTTCAAAAGTATATAGTTATTTATTTTTAAGAACACATAAGTTGAAAACACTCTAGCAAAGTATAGTAAAAAAACACTTAAAACACAGTTATAATGAAATCAGTTTCAACCCTTACTCCTATCTAGACAACTCTAAGTTAACACCACATAATTAAAACAGAGGTGAGCGCTTAACGTTAGATGACACTCTAGTAGGTTTAAGGAAGGGATAGAAAAAGAAACAGAAACGGGTTAAACACACCACTCTAAGGTCCAGAACACTTGCAATAGGCTCAAAGAAGCACAAAGTCACAGGTGAGCAAAAGTCACTAGGCAGGGCCCACTCTTAGAGTAGCCGGAGCGAAAATGTGCCCAAGATCACACTGTTATTAGGGATTCAAAGTCTTGCAAAGAGTTAGAAAGAGGTTTGAGTGGCTTAGAAAGTTTAGCCAGGGTGTCCCAGGCACTCCCAGGGTCGAAAGCCGGGGGCTAAATCTACCCCGTACAGTCGGTAGCAAGGGAAGCCAGGCGGAACACGGTACCTTAAGCGGAAAGGATCCTCCAGTGGTGGCAGTTGTTCCAGGCAGTGGCAGCAAGGCTCGACGTCGGTCAGGGGAGAAGAAGTTCTCGCTGAAGAGCAGAAGAAGAAGGTCGTTGCACTGCCCGGGAAGAAACCAGCCGCGGAGTCCTCCGGTTAAAGGGTTGTACCGACTTTCGTGGTTGGGGTAAAAGTGGTGGGGTTCCGGTTGCCGGGGTGCTTGGCACTGGCAAGGCGGCCACGAGATACCTCGAGAAGCGAAAAGAAGGCGAAAACTGGTTGTCCCCACCAGTCAAGGGAAGGAGCCACTCCGTTAAGAGTTCTCCTCGGTCGTCGGGAAAAAGTGGTGAGACGGTTCAGCAGGGCTCCACCGGGTGGTGTCGTCGAAGCAGGTCGGCTCAGCTCTTCCCTCGTCGGATTCTTGGTCCTGTGGCGACTTCTGAAGTTCCAGTCCCCAAAGCCCTGCTTTTATGCAGCAAACCCCCATTCACCCAGCCTAGCTGTCACTCAAACATGCTAAGTGGTGAGCCGGCCGGCTCACCACTTGGGCCAATCAGGACGGAGTGCGACTTGAGTTACCAAGGTAACTCAGTCCAGGGTGCCTAAATCCCCCTCCACCCCTCCTAAGTACCCCAGACAGAGTGGCACCACTTTGGAGGGCTTCTGTGGAGAAGCCCGCCAAAAGTGGAACAAAGGGCTCCACTTTGGGTCAGAGTTACAGAGGCGAACACCAACGCCATTTTAGAATCAAGTTTTGGCAAAAAATCCCAACCGGAGTTATAATAATAAATATATAAACCGGCGGTATGTTTAAGGCTACCGTAAATAAATAATTAAATGTGTTAGCCTAAAACAATGGGAAATCCCATAGGGAAATATTCGCGGTCGAATATAAAAAGTAGTTTCCACTGCCACCAGCCAAAACTCGATCAGGGGGGACGGAGACGTGCCCCCTCGACTAACAGACCCTGGGGCAATCGAATTGCCCCAGCCAGTACGTCCACAATATGATGGTTTGTACTGGTTCTGTTCAGGATTCAAGACTAGCAAAGTCTTTGGTGACTTTACATGCCCTGGGAGACAGTAGTCAGTCCCAGGGTATGGAGTCTATGTTGGGGAGTCCCTAGGACACCCCTGGGTCACGGCACAGAGGGTGCTGGGTGACCCACATCACAAAAATACATGAGGCCCTATGGAGTAAAAGACCCCATAGCCCATTCAACACAAGGTTTAACCAAGGAAACACACTTCAACAGGTCCAAGAGTGAGGGTAAAAGAGTCTCACTCTTGGCAGGAGAAAAAAAGAAACCCCAGAAATCCAGCAAAGCTGCTGGGGGACTCACTAGGTAGGGAAATTCAGCCCAAACAGAGAATTCTCCCTAACACCCTGTCTGTGATAATAACCGAGGGCAAACCAAAAAACCGGAAGACGTGCTTCAGGAACATATCGGCCAGATCTCTAGCAGTAGGAATACCTTGAGTAGGTACGAACAAGGCCATTTTAGTGAAGTAATCTACTACTACCCAGACCGTGTCGTAACCTTGGACAGAAGGCAGTTCGACTACAAAGTCCATGGAAACCATGAACCAGGGTCTGTGAGGAACCGGTAACGGTCGTAGTAATCCCATAGGTTTACTCAGTGTTTTTTTACATTGTGCACATAGGGCACACGAGGAGACGTAATCCACAACATCTCTAGTCATCTTGGGCCACCAGCACCATCGTTGTAGAAGTTCCAACGTTTTCCTTTGACCCGGATGAGCTGCGACCAGAGAATCGTGACCCCAATGCAAAGCCTTGGTACGCGTTTCCTCTGTCGGTAAGTACAGGAGTCCGTTCATGAACGGAAGACCTCTTTTGACATCGAGATGAAGGTCATGTATCTCCCGGGGATGAAGATTAACCCACTCTAGTATAGCCTTCTTTAATGTAGGTTGAACAGAACAACCACAGACTACATGGTCTGCCAAGAGAAGCGGTTTAGTGCTGTCTGAGTCGTCCTCCCCAGAGTGCAGACGGGATAAAGCGTCGGCCTTGGTATGGTCTCTTGCGGGTCTGTAGGAGATGCGGAAGTCAAACTGGGCAAAAAACGAGTGCCAGCGGGCCTAGCGGGCAGTAAGGCATTTCATGGTTTTGATGGCCTGTAGATTGCGGTGATCGGAGTAGACAGTCACCGGGTGTTTTGCACCAAGAAGATGGTGACGCCATGCGAGCAACGCGTCTTTGATGGCCAGCAATTCTTTCTCGGTCACCGTGTAGTTCTTCTCGTATGAGGCTAGTTTGCGGGAAAAAAACTCCACTGGGTGTTCCACTCCGGAATCTTTGCATACCTGAGAAAGGATCGCACCTACGGCCAAATTAGAAGCATCCGCCTCGATGATGTATGGCAGATCAGGATCCGGGTGCTGCAGGATCGGAGCCGTGGTAAAAGCCTCTTTGAGCAGATCGAATGCCCTCTGAGCCTCTGTTGTCCAGTGAAATGGAGCCTTAGGACTGGTTAGCGCGGTAAGCGGTGCCACCACTCTTGAGAAGGAGTGGATAAAGCGTCTATAAAAGTTAGCAAATCCAAGAAAAGACTGCAAGGATTTGTTGGAAACAGGTACCGGCCAGTCCAAGATGGCTTTTACCTTGGATCGACTCATTCTGACGCCATGATTGGTAATATCATACCCCAGGAATTCCACGTCCTGTGAGTGGAAGACACATTTCTCTGCTTTGACAAAGAGATGGTTCTCTCTTAGTATTTGAAGTACCTTGGATACATGCTGTAGGTGTTCCTGTAAGGATGTAGAGTATATCAGAATGTCATCCAGGTAAATAACCACAAACTGATCCATGTAGACACTGAATATATCGTTCATAAAGAACTGAAAAGTTGCGGGGGCGTTGCACAGGCCGAAGGGCATGACAAGGTATTCATATAAACCATGTCGGGTTTTGAAGGCGGTCTTCCACTCATCTCCTGCCCTAATCCTTACAAGATTGTAAGCACCCCTCAAGTCTAGTTTAGAAAAAACCACTGAAGAGCCCAACTGATCCAACAGGACGTCAATCAAAGGTAGGGGATACTGGTTTTTAACCGTTATGGCATTAAGAGCCCTGTAGTCAATGCAGGGTCTTAAGTCCCCTTCTTTTTTAGGGACGAAAAACAAAGGAGAAGCAGCCGGGGACTGAGACGGGCGAATAAACCCAGTCTGAAGTGCTTTGTTGATGTAGTCCCTCAGGACAGCGTCTTCCTGTTTGGTAAGGGAATAAACCTGACCGGTAGGTGTTTTGGCTCCAGGAATCAATTCGATAGGACAATCGTATTGACGATGCGGCGGCAACACCTCAGCCTTGCCTTTGTCGAACACATCGGCAAACTGTCGATATTCCGGAGGTATCAATGGTTTAGGTGATGCCATAGCATTTATTCTGGACAACCCTTCGAGAAAAGCCAAGACAGGGGTATTATGAACCCCACCGGAATCCAGAAAGCAGTGTTCATTACAATGGTCCGAAGGGTACTGGATATGACCGGTAACCCAATCGATCACAGGGTTGTGTAGCTTCAGCCAAGATAGACCCAGAATCACTGGATATTGGGGTGCCGTAATTATGTCAAATACCATCTTTTCAGTATGACCATCAGGTAAGGTGACCGTTATAGGCATTGTTTCCTCCGTTACCAGACCAGAAGATAGTGCAGAACCATCGACCGTTTTAACTGACTCGGGTACCGGTTTAGTGGACATAGGAATAGATGATAGTCTGGCGAAAGCAATATCCATGTAGCTGTTCGTTGCACCGGAATCTATCATGGCTTGGGTCTGAACAGTGATGTCGTTGAAGCATAA
Source organism: Ambystoma mexicanum (assembly GCF_040938575.1). Lineage (NCBI taxonomy): Eukaryota > Metazoa > Chordata > Amphibia > Caudata > Ambystomatidae > Ambystoma > Ambystoma mexicanum. The sequence continues at coordinate 843,252,229 of NC_090941.1, read as the reverse complement.
AGACATTGCTACGGAAATGGAAGCAGTAAGTGACAAAGCGGAGTCCGTCTTGGTACCCGGCATAGGGACTCCCACTATTGCCGAGCTCTGGCGTTTCCCGGCTTTTTTGTTGGCCTTTTAGGGCAAGCAACCAGTAAATGCTCCGCTGAACAGCAGTACATGCATAGGTTATTCTTGCGACGGTTTTCTCGCTCAGCGGTGGATAAACGACCCCGAATAGCGCCTATTTGCATGGGTTCAGGTTCGCCAGAAGAGGGCTGAGAAACTCCTGGAAGATTTGGTGAGGACAGGAAGGGTTTCTTTTCGCCTTTTCTGGCGGTTCTCCGAGCATCGATTTGTAGAACAAGATCGATCAACTCCATGTATGCTGAGGGTACAACAGGGACTGTTGACAAGGCGTCTTTCAATTCCTCAGACAGTCCTTTATAGAAGAGTGCAGTCCTCTTATCGTCTGGCCATTGTGTTTCTGCTGTCAACTGGTTGAATCGTGCCAGATAGGCCACTAAAGTTTGGCTACCCTGTTGTAGATTCAACAGTTCTAAATCGGTGGCCTGAGTAGAATACCTCATGTCAAAAACCCTGCTCATGGCTGACAACAGCTCATCGCAGTCATATAGCAGAGGGCTATTGGTCTCCAACAATGGATTCGCCCATGCAGCAGCAGTGCCCCCCAAATGCGACAATACGAAAGCCGCTTTGGTTGTCAAATCCGGAAACGAATTGGGTCTACACAAGAATTGGAGACGACACTGATTAACGAACGTGCGATAGTTCTTTGGGTCTCCAGTAAACCTTTCAGGTGGAGCCAGAGGAAATTGGGTTGGCATCAACACCTGGACAGTTTCCCTTTGCGGTACAGACGCGCCTGAGGTAGAGACAACGGGAACTGGGGCAGCCCTTCCTAGTGAGGAAGTATGTATGGCGTCTTGCATTACGTCCATACGATGGTGCATGGTGTCCTGAGCAGTGATCATTTCTTGCCTTAAATCAGACACCAATTGGGTGAGAACAGACAGAGGATCAGACTCCTCCAACATGGCTTCTGATTCTGTTAAGCTTTGATTCAAGACAAACAAAATGAACACCAGAGAATAACGCAAGGTTTGTAAAGGATACAGGCTGGTAGTAATAAAAGGATACACTCGAAGACTTCTTCCAACAGGAACGTCGGAGGTAGGACGTAGCGTATCAAAAGAGAACCTTCTAACTAATGTCACTCTCTGACTAGTACGATCTACAGTCAGATAGAGCTATTAGTGGGAAGGGCATGAGTGGACCAAGATTCACCAAGCTGTAGAAAAAGAGGAGCTATTTAGAATTCTATTTGCAAAGTAGGACAATATGAACCTATGTTGTAAGCACTGACCTGGAGATGCAGCCAAGGAAGTCCTAGGAAGTCCAAAGAATCCAAGGAAACAACGGCAAGGGAAGGGTAGTGAGGGTTCTGACCCGAGCGAAACGAGGGCCGCACTAGAGACGGGTTGGTGCACACGCAGGAGAGCGTCCACAGTCCCGTGCACATGTAGAAGATGTGAGGAAAGTCTTGATCCTGGAAGGTATGCCCAAGCCGTAGAAGTTCGGTAAGTAAGGTAGAGCTGAGTCTTGGTAGACTGGAGCGGAGTAGAATGCAGAGTTGGCCTCCGCAAGGTCTAAAATGGAGCAGTCTGCAGAGCGGGACTCTGCAGGGTCTGAAATCGGTAGAAGCAGAGCGGGTTGAAGGTGTATCCTGGAAATAGGGCTGTGCGGCGACTCCGTCGGGGAAGAGCAGAGGAGTGCCGTCTAGAGCACGGATGAGACTGAGCTTGAGGAGGAACTGGAGTAGCGGGAAAACTGCGTCGGAACGCAGGAAGGCAACCGTGCTTAGATGAGTACGGCAACTGCAAGGTAACAGTAGCAGAAATCTCTGATGTAAATGCCTTGGAAGGCAGGTGTCTGCGAGAAACAGCAGACAAGCTCCGGAACGCGAGGATCATAAACAACGATCAGAAGCGCATGTGTGAAGCTTCCGCTTCCTTAAATGGGGTCAGCTGACATGTGTACGCACGTAGACGTCACTGCGCTGGTCATGTGAGTATTTTAGCAATAGCGTTTCCCGGACAGCTTCCACTGAGTATAAAACGGTCTAGCCGTTCTCAAAGCTGATGACACCGGGAAACCGGAACGTGTAGGTGTAGCAATGGAGCCAGATGGGGAGGCAGGTATGACAGCCGTGATCCCCCCCCCCCCAGACCACACAACGCAACTGTTTCCATCAGTCACGCTCATCACCGGGACGGGCTTTCCCGGTCTAATTAGTAGCTCCAGGGCAGCTTGTTCTTCCCACCCCACAACTGGGTCACCCTTGTGGGCCACATACAACTTACCGCAAGCCATTCTACCTTGAAACTCTGTCAACCCACTCAACTCCAAGAACTTAAATGGGTAAACGCCCATAAGCGTATGGGTTTATGTCAGGAGAGGATAAATCAGAAACCCTTTTGTGGAACTTGGATTCATATAACTCAGGGGATATCATAGTGTATGGAGATCCTGTGTCCACCATCATCTCCAACGTGACACCATTTACCATGAGCGTCGCCCAAGCTCTTTTCTTGCAACTCCCCACACTCAGTAATGAACCTTACAGCACACTTCTTTCACTCCTCTCAGAACAACCCATATAACCCACTATTGTGACATAATCATCCTCGTCATTAGTGTCCACCATGTTCACCGAGTCCTTAGTGGAGACAACACTCCTGCACATGCGGGCATAATGTCCTTTTGGTTTTGCATTTCCTACAATCCACATTGGCAGCAGGACACCCCTTTGCACCCACTACATTGCCACGCCACCCACAATTCCTGCACAGATCCTTCGAGGAAGACACAGCCCTGTTGTCTTTGTTCCTCCCTTTGACGTCCGTAGTCCTGCGGGGAATGACAGCATGCACTATTTCCCCTTTATCTGCCATCACTCACACTTTTCCTGGATTCTTCAATTGCACGGGCTATCTCAATGACTTTTTCTAGAGGCGGATCTTTCTCTATCCACAGTCTCTCCCTGACACGCACATCACATGTACGCATCATCACGGATGTATTCGTCCACGGTGCTTGTGAATTTGCATGTCGCTATCCATGTACGTAGAGCAGTCACATATGCATCAATGCCTTCACTGGAACCCTGAGCTCTCGAGAAGAAATGATACCTCTCAAGTACCACATTTGCCCTCTTGCCAAAACCTGCCTCCAACTTGCCCAAAGCCGTTTCATAAGCCCGTATTACTCCTGGTAGAGCATCACCCCCCTCACTCCCTTCCGCGGGGGCGGCATGCACATTGGGACCAGGAAGAGTCCTTCAGTTCCCAAACAGTTGAGTAAAGCGGCCTCCTTTTCATCATCAGTAAATTTAGCACCACCTGCTGCCCTTAGGTAGACTTTAAAAGTGTCAACCCATAAGTTCCATACTATTGCTGGCTCACCAGGACTGGCCAGAAAGGCTGGAGGCGGGCACGCATTGTTGTGCTGCATGTCGATGCGGTAATGAAATAGTTTGCTAGGCCAGTTGTTTGCACCAAGGCAACAGCACTGTATATTTGTCTCTGATCCCTGCACAGTAATTCCCTGGCGCGTGCAAAAGCGTTGACTGGTGAATACGGGGTTAACTTTTGGGTGATTACTCTATCCTAAAGCTTTTCTCTCCTCCCGTGTGAGAGACACGCGTTTGGTGGGTGGAGCCTGGAACAGGCAAGGAAACTCACTCGCTGCTCTCTCTCCCTAGGCTCTACTTCCTGCCAGGATCTCTGTGGACTAGCCGACTGCTCACCGACTGTTCCCCCTCCCGGAACTCTGCCCTGCGCCCGGCTGCAGCGAGCAAACGTGAAAACAGGCACACGTCCGCGCTGATCGCAAACGTGGGGAAATGTTTCAGTCTCCTCATCTGTCTCTGCTGCGGTGGGAGCACTGCACTCGCCCCGCCCTGGGGAGCGCAGGTGGGACGCAGCAGCCTTCGCAGTAGCCCGGACAGGGCCTTAAGTTCAGGCAGCCCTTCAGGGGAAAACGTAGACAACTGCTGGGCCAAAGTCGGCTGCGTGGGTTGGGAGGCTGGTTGCTCTCATCGCCAGTGTAGTAAAGAAACAACACGGTAGGTAAGTAGAGCTTCTTTATTGGTAACCAGCCTAAGCCCTGCAGTACTGAGCCTACATTACAGCTCTCCAGATAACTGCTAACCATCTCCTTTAGAATGTAAACAATAACGTAAGCAAACATGACATCAGAGCACGGGTCCACCCCAAGAGCCATTATAACATACTCCTAATTTTGTCCTGAAACCTTTCTCCCTAAAAGTGAACTTTAACTATGTCTTTACGAACTGTTGGCTGTGGCCAAAACCTTTTACGGGAAACATTTGAGGCGTCCTACCCTCTTTCAGGCACTTACCTGCATCTTGTACTCCTACAACTCTGGAAGACTTACTTGGTAGGGGACGACTTCTTAAGTTGGATGCCCCTCTTTTAATTCTAAGGCAAGGCATATGATATATTTTCTACCGCTTGCTTTTGAAGGCGAGCGTCCCCAGATAGCACGATCCTCCCCACAATGAGAGACAATAATGGACTCTCCCAAGATGGGAATAAGGCCAGGACAAAGTGCGGGTGAGCTTAAATGGGAGTTTATCAATCAGAATAGGGCATGCAAAGATCTCGGCAAACTCCGAGAGTGCTCCGTCTGACAATAGCAAAGACAGGCGTTTATATTTACAAAAAAGTCACAAGAACCTACATGCTATAGGGGGCACAAGTTTGTGGGGATTGGGTGGCGACGACTAGCTATAGGTGCTGCTGCGATGTGGTTTGCTGTGGCTGGAGAACGTCACTGGTTACCCTCGTGGGTTGGTCTGGGCCTGGCAGGTCAGCTGGCTCATCCGGACGGTGGTGTTGTGCCAACCGTGACCAGTGTCGGAGATTAATGTCTTTCCTGACTTTCTGCCCTAGGACCATGCACACCGCAGTCATTCAACATTGCAATATTATCTTCCCTGGTAAATCTTCCAATAGGTTATCCTACAGGTTAATGCAACACAGGAGGAATGCACCTAGAGGGGGGTCTTGTGGCAATACATCAATACATGGTTACCATCATCCTGTTGACCGGGTATCATAGGTCGCGGGGTTGGGCCTCAGGGCATGGGACAGGCGGTCCGCGTTATGTCTCGTTAGAAGTCATTATGGATGTGTTCCTGTAGTGTTGCCATAATATTGGGTGTCCTAATTTTACAGGGGCCATTAACCTAAGGTGGGTCGTGGAGCCTAAGAAAGGGCGCCTTTGGATCTGTGTTTTAAGGCCGGGGTTTACTACAGGGTTGTAAATAATTCAGATGGCAGGCCGTGGCCTTGGGTGCTGCGGGGGAATGTGAATGTTTGAAGCGGCTCCAGCCGAATTGGGGGAGGTGGAGCAGGGCAGCACAGGCCTCTGTTTTTTCGTCTGGTAGGCTTCACTGGGGGGGAAGGGGGAATGGCCTTGCATGTGCTCTCAAAGGTATTTTTCCTCGTGTGTTGCAGATTTAGGTGGAATAGACATAAACATTCACATGATATACAATACTCATTGAGTCTTTTCAAAGCTCACGTTTTTGACATTGCTAGTGCCATCCATATGGCCAATTCGAACATATTACTTATACTCTAAGTTTTTAACAATTACAACATTTTGTTACATGTCTATACATTTGCGGTAAGTGAGGTAGTAGTAAGGTTGGTGGAGCACACAGGAACAACCCGCCAATGAGACTGGCGGCAGTGGCACACGGTGAGCTTTGACATACATATGGTGCATTTTCGTGCACCCCTTACGTGAGCTCTCAATATGGTTGCATTTGTCTTCCTTTGCACTCTAGCAGCATTAGTTCATTTATGGCGCGGGACCGTGGGGTGCAGTCTTTTTGATGAAACACATAACGCGAAAAACCCCGGGACACTTTTTTACTATTTGCGCATAGCTACAGGGATGTGGGTGCTTCATCCCTAAATGTCATATAAGCACACATTCTGTCATTTTTATGGAGTTTACAGGTTTTTAGTCAGGGGGGCCGTGGAGAGAAAAGTTTCACCACAGGTGGTTTGCTCATTAGTATTTGGGGACTCTGCTTTTGTCAGGGGACCGTTTTACAGTTCTATTCCACCCAGGCCCTGCTGGCCGGGTCATGCTGGAAACAGCGATACACTGCGGAAGGTGAAATGTTACAGTGTTGGTATCTAACACTAGCTCATGTCCGTCTGTTCGTGGGAACGGGCTCTCAGCGGATCTGCCAGAGAGCTGCGGCCACAGGGATAATTGAAACTCTCCAAGGGTGGGGGCCGCGCTGCGGTGCACAGGGCTCAAACCATCTTTATTTCACAAAAATGGTTTCCTGGGCCTAGCTAAATTCAGCAGGTTTGGTCAATGTCTTCAGCCAGTGGCCCACCCACCACCTGGGCCCTGGTGGCAGGGGGGACTCTTGACGAGCCATGGACTTCACCGGGGGAGAGGATGCAGGGGAGCAGGGTCTCTTGGACCAATCCTCCCATACACTTTCTCACTTAACTGTTTTTGCATTGCTTTATTGAATTGCTTTTTACTATGTTGTAGTGTAAAGTGTTGTGTAGTCTTGTTTAGAGATTAATAATTATTTTTTGTTTATGTAAAAACGTGTATATGTGTGTGTGTGTGTGTATATATATATATATATATATATATGAAAATTCTTTTGAGCGCGAACAAAAAGAAAAAGTCGGAATGCACTCCAAAAAGCAGCCAGAAACGCTGTATTGACTTCCAGCAAAGAGGCAGGGACACCAAAGGATTCCAGACAAACAATCATTTAATAATAGTTTGTCACATAGCAAAGAAAGTGGCAGAAAAACGATATATATATTAGTGAAAAAACTTTTGTTTAGGGCAACAAATTCTTGAAATCTGGTAAAAAAAGAACGTCATTTGAAGTGACGTTGGCAACAAACCCCTGAGATTAGCTGCGCCACCTTAACAGCGAGGTCCGCATTGCAGTTTCTAAGCACACTGATACCACAAATAACATCAGTGATGACATCACTTATGGCATAATTCGGGACATCACTGGACCAGCTGATCACACGTGCAACATTTAGCTTGATTGGAGATGCATTTAAAAATATTGCCCCTTTACAACCATAGTATACTTACACACCAGAGTTACTCTAATGAATTAGAATTTCTCATGATTAGATACTCTAGTACCTTATCACTCTGTTCTAAAACAGTCCCCTATGCAAAGAGGACATTTGAGTTGTACAGTTCTGACTTCAGACCAAACAATACAACATATGTGGGAAGGTACAGTTTTCAAAATAAACTTCCCTTCATATATCAAGGCAACTTACTTACAGGTAGGCCTTGACCCTGTCAAATAGTAAAGTTTAGGACCAGTAGCTTGCAAAGGTCAAGCATGCTTATGTTCATGTTTTGAGGACACAGGGGTATCATGGCTAGAGTAGATAATATACCGAACAGATGAAAGTTGGAATTGCTTTAGTGCCAGGGTTTGAAACCTGCTTTTTGAGAAATGTTTTGACTATGAGTCAATGATCCCTCACCATAACCTATACTGGGTAAGGATAGTGGAAGTTTTAATGCTAAACCTCTGGAGATTGAAAGGTTGGAGACTCCCGCTGTATTGCATCTGAAATTGTAGACTATCTGCAAGGCCAACTTTCTGTAGTTATCCTACCATTAGTTTCAGTGCTTAACAAATGTTTTTGGACCTTTTATAACATAAATGGTATATTTCTTCAGTGTTAGAATGCATATATGGGCTTGATTACGAGGTTAGCGGTAACCTGCCAGTGCTACCGGTGTGTTGCTGTGGACCTTGTAATACCGTTTCCGCAGCCTGATATCCTGGTGTCACTGGGACATTACAAGTCACCCAGGATGTCATATGGCGGGAACTGTAAGTGTCCGTTCCCCTGTAGTCCCATAGGACTCCATGGGGATGGGGTCACAGAAGCACCATTAGCAACAGTGCTGGTGCTTCCGTGAGAAGCATGACTGCAGGGGGCGGTACTCCCGGCAGGTCAGACCTACCGGAAGATCCGACCCCTGCAGGCATTCTCATAGTCTGGCGCACCGGGAAGGGTGCTGGTACCTTGCTACCGGCACACTTGTTTCGAGACTGCCAGACCTTGAATGAGGCTCTATATCTTCAAATACAGTAAAAACAAAATTCCCCATGGCTGGGACCTGCCAGTAAGGTCATTGAGGAGGTTGTAGGTGATGTCCTAACTGATTTTCATTTGTCATCACTGATGGCATCTGACATGTTCTAAGTGATATGTGGTGTCAGCAGTGATGTCTGTGTGCTTAGGTGCTGCGCATTGGGCCCCCAGAATTACGGCGGAGTAGCTTCCAACACCTGCTGAAGTTCAGAGGTTTTTGTTGCATTGAATCAGCAAATTAACGTCACTTCAACTAGTTTTTTCACTAAATTTCAAGGGTTTGCTTATGCTATACCTCCCACTGCCTAGAATTCTACCTTTTTTCTGATAGCATAATTGTCATATCCTTTATCAATACGTGTTTATCAGCTACACAACATGAGTTTATCAAGTATTTCATATTTTCTGTCCATTGGGCCGAGGAAGAGGGAGGTAGGGTAATCCAATACACTACTTTTGGGGTACTGGGACGAGGAAGAGAAATGTGGGGGTAATGACAAATTACTATTGGGCTACGAGGAAGAGGGATGTGGGGGTATTGAGGAATTATTATTGGGCTACTGGGATGAGGAAAAGGGGAATGTGATGAGGAAGAGTGGTGGGAATAGTGGAGCACTTGACTAGGAAGAGTGAGGTTGGGAAATGTGACGAGGAAGAGTGAGGTGGAGGTAATGGGGGACTGACAAGGAAGAGTGAGGTCGGAGTAGTGTAACACTGATGAGAAAGAGTGAGGTGGGGACTGACAGGGAAAAAGAAGGGAGATTAGTGGGCGACTGATGAGGAAGAGTGACGTGGTAGTGGGGGACTGACATGGAAGATTGAGGTGGAGGTAGTGAGGGACAATGAGTGAGGTGGGAGATTTGGGGGACTGATAAAGAATAATAAGGTGCTGGTAGTGGGGTACTGACAAAACCCTACTGGGGTTAGTGGGGAACTGTGATGAGGAAAAGTGAGGTGGGGTAGTCTGGGACAGTGAAGAGAGAATGAGTTGGTGTAGAGGTGGACTGGAATGAGGAAGAGGGATGTCGGGTAATGACATGGATTACTATTGGGGCACTAGGGTGAGGAAGTGGGAAGTGCAGTAATGGCAAGATCGTCACTTTTGACATCAGGAGAAAATCGATTTCTTCACTGTTAAATCATGTAAAAACTTTGTTAAAGCAAAGGTTATTGAAAACATGCATCAGCATCATGCAGTTTTATTTAATGCAATTGAACCAAATTAAAGCTCTGAAAGCAAATCCAACACCCACAAACAATATCCCCCTAGTTCCCTTCCTCCCACACATGTTGGGTACATTTAAAAAGCAATCCCTGTGGCCTTTAAACAAAATAATATAACCAGGGATTGCTTCCTAAATTAACTTCAAATACCCCTCTTCTCCTAAGTAGCAAATAGTGTGATTGCCACTTTTCAATAATTATATTTGTAAAGTATGTTCTGTTTTCATTTTGCCACTCAAAACAAATCAAGATTCAGATCTCGAAGTTGGCAAAATGCTTGGGGGTTGGGGGGGGGGGAGGGTGGAATCTACGCTATCCCCAGGTCCTAAACCTTTACAAATCCTACGCTCTTAGTCTGCTCAAATGCATCGCAGCCTCAAAACTGCCCCACTCACCGGCATTTCATGATTTTAGGGCACTTTCCAAAAAACTGAAACAAATCCAGATCTGAATCTTGATCTGCATAATGGTGATTTTCAGGAATAAATACATTGGACCAAAGGTATCATGGGAGATTGGGAGATATAATTAACTTTTTGGCTACAGGGGCATGCCGCTCTCTGCGAAATATTTGAAGTGTTTGACTGATTAACGTCAAACCAATAAGGAATTCCCTGAGTGCCTTGTTTCCAAATTGGTAGCTATTTAGCAAAAAATTGATTTAGCATTTAGGGGTGGTCGTTTCAGTAAAAATTGGACATTGGCCAAACCAATGCAAATGTTAAAAACGCACCCTTTTTAACCTTAAAACGGATATGAAGAAAATGTGTCTTGTTTACAGAATTTCATGATTGTCCATATTACGACTCAAAAATGATTATATATAGATTAGAATGTTTGCATATGCTATGGATGATGGGTTTCACCTTTACTATAAGGCAACTAGGTCGCCCTATAATATGTAGGAATAAGTGTCATGAAGTTCATAGTATTCTTGAGTTTAACTTGCAAAGCGTGTTAAGGCCTAATACAGAATATATTTTATGCGTCCGCTTGAAACTCGTGGTGTTTTTAAGTGTTGTTAACTGTACTAAGACATTGGCCCCTGGCCATTGCTTTTTTAGGGGTGTGATTGGAGAGACAAGGACCCGTTTATTATTCCAAATGTTATAATTTTTTGGAATCCTCATCGGAGGTACTGGATACACTTGAAATATCTCACTTGTTATCCAACACGGTTTCACTATGTAATTTCCTTATTATTTGAAGACTTGACCCAATTCCTAGAAGCGTTTTTGTCCAACCACTTCCCTAACATACCCGGAAATAAAGGCAAATTTGAGATCACACCAGGGTCTAGTCACTTGTCATTAGTCGACCTTCCTACACCTTGCAGTATTTGACCTAGACTTACTGTACTTGCTGATGGTGCAGTGGTATCTGGCTTTCTGTCATAACTATGAACAATGTCTCTCAATAATGCTTAATCCAGATCAGATTAAGTGATTTATAATTATAAAAAGCACTTGTTACGGTTTGAGATATTTTAAGAGGGAGGAGGCCCCCTTCCAATTGCACTATTAATTAGAGCCCCACAGTCCTAGCCTTGTGGTAATAGGATTCCTTAGGAAAACATTCTTATCTTTACAACTTGCATCTCAACTGCAGGCCCTGCAGATAAATGTCGTGACCATGCAAGTCACTCTGGGGCTTATAGTATCAGTGGCTCATAAGAGAGCCTCCTGGCCATGTCTCATACCAGGCCCTTTAATAGGTGGCTTAAGCCGTTTGCACCTTGTTCATTATGTGCCAGTCAAAAAAATGGGAAGGGTACTCCTGGCTAACACACTGAGCTAGACGCAAGCACCATCTACCTGGATAAATCAAAACTCTGCAAGCCAAGTATGTAGTCTACATTTAGCAAGTAGGCCTCATATCAGGGCTGGTTAGCTCATCAAAACAATGGTCTAATGCACAAAAGGTCCATAATGGTACCAAAAGCTCAGTTTCTATAAAAGAACAAAAGAAATTTGTTAGCTCTTTGAAATCTTACCGCATCATGATCATAACTTCCAAAAGAAACGGCACCTGCAGCTTGTATGCCAATTTTGTAATATGGGAGAAACTGCAAGTTTTCTGCATCCCTCTGCTGGCTAACCTCACTAGATGTTTTTGATTTTGGTGCATTTTGTTAGGAAATAACTTTTAGGAAGCTCAATATCTGGTTGCCACAGCAACTGGCAATGCTATAGCACGAATTGGCTGAACGACTAAATGTTATTTCTTATTGCATTCCACCCTATAATCCAATGAATTTTTGTTTTGCACCCATAAACATTAGGATGATGGTGCAGTGTTTTTCTCAGCAGCCCCAACAAAAATATAGGTGGTTCAGTTTATAATTATTTTTAATAAAAGTTCCCTTCCCTCCAGCACACCATGTTGTGCATTGCAGCAGCCCCAATAAAAGCGGGCCCCCTCCCTTTTTATGCTTCCTCCTGATACCTCAACCTGTAACCTCCTTACCATACTTGCGCAGGAGCATACCATAGAGTGGTCCGGTCCCATTGCAGACACCTGGAATGCTCTGTATTTTTGAACCCCCGCCCACAATACCAACACCTACTTCCCACTATCATGATCCCACTCTACCCCGTCCATTGTACCCCACAGTACTACTACCTTACTTCCCTCTGCAACACTACCCTGTTCCTCAACTTAACCTAAACCCACTCTACACCCATCACACCACTCTACCTCCTCTACCCAACCCTACTACTCTACCCCACATCCCTTGCACCCCGAAATCCCACTCACCACACCCCTCCCTTTCTACTATGCTGCACCACCTCAATATTTTCCCCACATTACACTGCTACATCTTGCCAAAACACACCATCTTACTCTTGCCCCACTCGATCCCCACACAGTATAACTCCCACTATTCTACTCGGGTGCCTGAGCACTCTTCTCCCACCATGTCCACCCAACCTTTCATGTGTCCCATCTCACTCTCCACACACCCTATGTCACTGCACTTTATCCCCAACCACTGCAAACCCACCCTGCACACTCTACCACACCCATTCACCCCATACCACTACTTTACCTCCATCGACCTATACTCACTTGACCCCACTACTCCACTCCTCTTCCCACCACTCTACCCTGACAACTCAATCCACACCACTCTACCTATCTCACCCCCACTGTATTGCCACCCGCTATACCACACGTTGTTATTCCTACCTCACTTATCACCCACCTCTCTACCTGCTCTATCCCACCACCTGCACACCCACACTACCACCCCAAATGTACCTTACCTGTTCTACACCATCCTACTACTCTACCTCACTCTACTCCACCCCTACCCAACTGTGCCCCCACACCCATTACATCATTCCCCCACTCGATTCTATCCGAGACTACATTTCCTATATTCTTACCCACATTCACTCAACCATATCCCACTACTCTGTTCCACTCATTATACCCTTACCTCACCCTACTCTCTCCCACATATTCAACCTACTATACCCCAGTCTAACCACACTACTCTACCCCCTTCCCCATCCTCTATCCCGTCTCACTCCACTTCTCCATCCACCACTCTTTCCAACCAATCACTCTACCACCTCCCTTCTACTCCATGCACCTAACTCTTCCACTTAAAGCACCCTAACCCACCTCACTGTACCCCACCCCACTACTGTACCCACTACACTTTACCCTCACCACACTCGACCCTTACTCAACTGTACCTCTGCCCACACCCCACCGCTCTACCTCCTCAGCCACACTCTACCTCCCACTCCTCTAGCCCACACTACCACCGCTCCACTCGTTTACCTCCTCAACCCCTCTTTACTTCGTCTGACTTCTCTGCCTCCTCGACACTACTCTCCTCCAGTCCCCGACCACACCACCCACTTTACTCCCACCTCTCTATCCAACACTACCCCTGCTGCACTCATTTACCTCATAAATCTCTTCATCTGACTTCGCTCCCTCCTCGACACTACTCTACCCCAGTACCCGACCACACCATACTCTTTACTCACACCTCTTGCCACTCTACTTCGCCCCACCCACTGTTCAAACTCCTTCTAGTCCACCCTCTCAAACCGCATTCACTATAACCCTCTTCACCCCACTCTACCCTCCCCTAGTTTACCATCAATACTCCAACCCATGCATCCTACATTCCCCACTCTACGCATGCCACACCTTACTTCATGCCTGTCTACCCCTATCCTGTCTTCCTCAACCCTGTATACCGCAACCTCGATGTCCACCAACTAGCCCGCTCTACCCCTACCCAGCCACACTATCGACCAGCCTTCCAAACCCCTGCTCACCCACTCTATACGCACCCTATGCCTTGCCACCCGACCTGATCCCTGCCTAGCTCGCCTCTGTCTACTAGCTCTCCCATGTCAACCATGCCTACCCCTGTTTACTTCCTCTTACCTTAGCTCACTCCTACTCACTCGAGTCTAGCTCACTCCTAAAACCCTCATGCTTTACTTCAAAAGTTCCAAACATGTCTGCAAGCTAAGTGTTTGTTGGCACGGAACATTAATAATACACATGATAAACTGATTTCCGTACACAGCAGTGAAGAGAAGTCTTCTACTCTGTCGATCTTGCAGACCGTTTTGGAATTACTGGGTAATTAGAGCACTCGTTTCTACATCAGGAACACTGCATTTGCACATCCCACTTTTAGCACCACTACACACATAGGGCCCCAGCTGCACACACACATAATACCCCATTATGTTATCTGCCTTCAGCGTGATAACTATGTTAATGAGGACTTGATGTGCAAAGAGTGCAACAGGTAGCCTGTTATTGCTATCCTAATTGAGCTTAACAGTGTCTTGCTCTACTACTAATTGATCATGATTGATGCTGGTTGTTTGTTAACTGCGCATAATGAAATCTGTTATCTCTTTACTAACTGGGCTTAATATGATCTGACACTAACTGGGAATAGTGGAAAGTGCTGCTCTGCTTCAAAAACAGGAAGCAGAAGTAGCAATTTAGAGCACAAATCGGTAAAATCAGTAGCCATATGAAAGAGGTACAAATACCTCTGCCTGAAAGAGGATAATTTATGTTTAACCTCACTGGAAAGTTGCTGCTCTGATATACCAGAGCATAAGGTTTAAATTATGGGATTAGACTCCACAAGAAAGGTTCCATAGGGTGGATACAGTCCACAGAATGGGAGCCATTAGAAAAGCACTGTTGTATACATACGCTGTAGTAAACACATGACACTGATATGAAGCTACATTAAGAAAGGAAATTACACATAGAAATTACTGCGTGTGCATTCCTCGCTTCGGCCAAAAGGCAGCCTGCAACCCAGCATTTCTAGTCATGTGCACTTAACGGCGCCCCAATGTTAGAAGGCGGCTTAGTTTGCATATGAAAGGCTCATTGTGTCTGGTTTTGTTTTATATTGTTTGCGGATTGGGGTTTGACCCCCATATTGCCTTTTGCTGCAAAAGCAACAGTATAAAGCTACATAAAGCAACATTAATTAAAATAGAAGAAAATAAAGAATTCAAGAAAGGTTGCAGCAGAGGTGAAAAGTGTGACTGTAGACTAGGAACTAAAAAAGCAGCTTAGGATATCGATGTGTTTCACACCTGTGCTTGTCCAGCGTTGTTACATTAGCACATAACTCGCCTTTAGGGTAAAGGCTTCACCAGCGTAAAGGAGCGTTTAAATAGCCCAGTTTGTCAGCTTCCAGTCCATATGGCCTGCATCATATATTTTTATTACATTTTACAATGGCTAAACAAAAGCGACAAAATAAAAACCCACGGCCAACTGAAAACTATTTGGTGGTTGTCAAAACCAACTCTCACAAACTGCTTCTCATTTGGAAGCCTCTACCCAAACAACTTCACAGTCCATCACTGTGTGGGAAGCCCACAAAATGTAGATCCATGTTATCCCAACACCATAACTCGCGGTTTGATCAGCTGTACCAAAACCTTGCACATTGGGCAACAGTTTCCATCCAGTTCCACACTGTGGAGATAATGGAGAGGTGCTGCTCTCTTCTCTTTAGGCATATTGAGATAGTGGGGGATAAATCGACCTCTGGTCACTTTTGCATCAAAGAGTACATCGTGTGTTGGGTGATATTACAAATGTCGATGCATAAAAGTCTAGTTTTCTAACATCTTTCTAAGTCGCCTTGATCCTGTCAGAGGTCATAGGGAATGGAATGCACGTGCGAGGGGAATGGACACCTTTTGAAATGTTGCCTTATCCTGCAGGGGCACACAGTAAGTAAATGCACATGCCAGTAGGTTTGGCTTGGCCAAAGTTAATTGTACTAATTGTATTTACAATTTAAAACGAGCACCATGGCCTGCTTTAGGCCTGAGGACTACTTAGACGTAGGAATGGATCAATTCAGTTTATTGTGTAGGACATTTGGCCTCATCTATGAAGGAAGTTGCTCCATTTAATGCAAGAGTTGTGGGGCAATGTGTTCTTCCCCCTCACCTATGTCAACTGCCCCTCACCTACCTACGTCAACTGCCTCAACATAGCGAGAGCCACCATTGGCGCGAAGCTGGATTATTACTCCTAGGCATGTCTACTAAAAACATCAACAAACTGCAAATCCCTCAAAAGGATGCTCTTAGAGCGGCAATAAGTATCCCTAGGACAGAGCACATCTCCCAGGCTAGAAAAGATGCCCACTGGCTCCCAATCAAAGATTGCATACTCTACAAGGCCTTCACCATCACTCAAAGATGCCTCCCGCAGTCTGCCCCCTCGTACCTAGCAGAAAGAATACATCAATTGCCCTCCCACAGACCAAGACGAGACCAATACTCCCACTGACTCTCAGTCCCGGCGTTCAACAGGGCCAAAGCAGGCGACACCAGTTTCGATGTGTTAGCCCCAAAAGCGTGGAACGCTCTTCCACTCACACTTAGAAAAGAAAACTCTCTCATGACATTCAGAAAGCCGCTAAAAAACAATTTATTCAACTAGACTGTACATCAATGTTGTTCCCGTGTAACCCTGGAACACTCCTACCGTACTGATTATTAACACTGTCTAATATTTGTCATAAGAATCCTTTTTAAGTTCTATCAAAGTGAGTATACTGTAACGGCGCCACGATGCCCCAGGGCTGGTGTGTGCTTTATAAATTGAAATGAATAAAAAAATAAAAAAACTCCTGACAATACTGATGAGAGTGAAGATTACGATGTTTTAGGCACCAATCAAAATTCCTCTGGATGAATATGCAGGTTCTGATGAGGAGGAGGCTGGCTCCACGCACCCCCCCCTTTCTCCTGTCCCTTCCTCACCCTCTACTCGTGGTCTATTGACGGAACTCAGCCAAAGGAAAATTCTAATAGACTATAACTTAAAGACCAGAAAAATGGAACACAAGTCTAACATATCTATGAAAAAGGATTATTTGGACTGTACTTATTTTTCAGTGACTGATGAGTCTGAAGCTTCCAGGATCTCAGAGTTGTTAAGTTGGTATGGCTTGGAGTATGATATTATGTATGGCCGAAAACCTTTGACCTTATTTTGTTAAGTTTGGTTTGACTGAGAGGGATCATATACCCTGGGTTCTCTTTAGGCTTCCCAAGAAAGGCTACCATGTAATTTTTGATATGAATGAGGCTGAAAGAAGTACCTATAGTTGGGTGAGACACACTCTCGTAACTAGATATGAGAGGAACACTTCTCTATATCTCAACCCCTTAAGGGAACGTGTGACAAAAGATATGTCTGAAAGTCCCATCTCTGTGTACCCTCTAGGACCAGTGAGTGTAGCAGAAAAGCTGTTGTCTTAGACTCAGCTGAGCCACCTTGTAAAAAGGTTGAGGTTCTTAAACCTGAAGCAAGAGTTCACCTTAGGTGACCCCTCCTCAGCGATAAAAGGCATTAAATGCCACTCTTTATGGTACTTGGGCATAGAAGCCCTCAATTCAAATCGGGACCAGGCCCCTAGGCCCACAAACCTTTAGTTAACACTGAGGGGAAAGAACCCTTGAAAGCCTACCTAGAGTAGAAGTGGTTGAACCTGTTTCTGTCCCATCCCTAAACCGGTGTAATCCCATTAAAGAGGTCACTGAGTTGATCTCACCTCCTAAAGTAATTGGACTGTCTGAAAATCCACAAGAAGTGGAGATGGTTCACCTAGTTAATGAAAACCTAGTGTTTCTGTTAAACTGGTACTTTGGTGTACTACCACTGTACAGGTCACTGATGTGACCCCACCTTCGGCTGAGGTGACTAAATCACCTGAAATCTCAGACTGTGGGGTTAGTGCTTGAATCCCAAAACCTGGACTACTGCCCACAACCTGTAAATGCAATTCAGAGGGCTGACCAGAACTTAGTTGTTCCTGTCAGAAACCAAGAGTGGTGTCAAACCTATGACGCCAAGGCACTGTCAGTTAACTCTGAAGTGGCTGAACCACTTGAGAATCCACTTACTGTGGAAGTGGTTCATAAATCTCTAAAGCTGGATACTCCACTTCTGGCGGACCAGAACTTAGGTGTTCTTGGCCCCAAATAAGAAATACAGAGTGCCCAGAAGGACACTTCCAGACCTGAAAAAACAGAAAACCAAAAATAGTTATACAAAATCCAAACATGGATTTCTTATTAGGCCTTTATAAAAAAAAAAAAAAAGAAAAGACTGACTACTCCTCCAGGAGAGACGGATAGGTGTTTTGAAACGGCTAGGGTCTCTGTTTGAAAATAAAACTCTAAACCTGTGGGGTCCTCTACAGAGGACCCAACTGTAAGTCCTAATGGTAGCAGGGCAACCTCTAACGAAGGCAAATCAAAAACTAGAATCATAGGGAAATGGATGGGATCCTAAACCATGCTCTACCATTTCACTTCCAATTATAAAGCGTTTGACCCACACTGCTTCTGAGGAAGAGGTGGATAGGAAAATTGGAAACCTCTCTAGGTCCTTGGGGACTGGTAGTTCTCAAAGCTAATGGAAAACGAGAAATCCTAACTCTAAGGCTAAATACCTTGAGGCTGTTGGATCTTGTACTTGAGAACCAATAATAAATCCTATTGTTAGGTGGGAGACCTCTAACCAAGGTAAAGGTAGATCTAAGAGGAAGTGGTAGCACGTGTCATACTTTGCCACAACTACTCCAACTAAGATACCTGAGACCCAACTAGCTCCAGAGGGAAAAGTGGTGAGGAATCATAGAGACCCCTCTAGGTCTAGAGGATTTCTTTATAAGAATCCCTTTTTAAAACCATATCGCAGGTTCAGGAGCTGAAACCTCTCCCGAGGGACTGTTAACTAAGACCCCTTGCTTTAAAAGGAGCAAATTCCCTAGCAATGATTGCAGATCCTATAGTTTGTTAAGAAACTAGCCACTAATCTCAAAGAGTTACAAGATTTCTGAGGGCCTTCACAGTAGGTTTAACCAACTGCGACACAAGATCCATCCATGAGAAGATTAGATCCTGTGCCTTAGTCTGGGAGGGACGCCTGTTAGGTAAGATTTTCATATTTATGATGAACCTTCCTGACCCCAGAACCTTTTGCCTTGCCTAGGTAACTATTTTACCTTGTCCCTAGGTGAAGGGGAATCTTTTTCCCCCTCACCTAGTCTGTTTCTCTTGTTATGGCTTACTTTTCTATGTCTCTCCATAGTGTATGGTTGTATAGTTTCCTACACTTTTTGGGCTTAGCCTGGGTTGCCCCTTTCGGCTCCCCTGTCAATTTCTCTTTGATGTACTTGGGAGGGGGGTGGGGGAGGGAACTACTGCTACAAAGTAGTAAAGAGGGATGTTCATCTCCTTTACGTTTGTACAAGTGAGCCAGTACCCTCAGCTTATGTGGAGTGCTGGGGTGATGAAATGTGTCCCCTTTCTTACTTACCTGGTAACATTTTGTAACAATTGAAAGTTTCCTTTAATGGCTGGTGGCAGTGTAACTACTGTAATGACTTTTTAGTCTTCATTACTCACAGGCTGTTAATTCAGCCTCTGTAATGCACAGAGGGGCCACAGGTTTGCCCTTTCTTGTGTGCTTGCTGTTTCTGAGGTCTTCACATGCCATTCTAGGTGGAAATGAGCTCAGTGGAGGTTCTGTTTTTGGCAGGGATCCCTTGGA
The DNA here is from genome assembly GCF_040938575.1 of Ambystoma mexicanum. Classification (NCBI taxonomy): domain Eukaryota; kingdom Metazoa; phylum Chordata; class Amphibia; order Caudata; family Ambystomatidae; genus Ambystoma; species Ambystoma mexicanum. The sequence goes on along the minus strand of NC_090941.1, from coordinate 843,232,697 downwards.
TTCCCTGCCCGGGCTCCAGTTTGTCTGAGAAGGCAGGAAGCGAAGGAAGAGTCCAAAACTCTGCAGCCCTTTTGTCTTTCACCTTGCCTGAAAGGAACCAACTCCCAGTGGGGGAGGGGGGGCTGTCCTGATTGGGCAGCCATACTGTCCCTTGCTGAAAAATGCAGGGAGAGAATGCAGAAGTTGTGCTTAGTTCCTGACACAAACTCTCAACCTGGAAGCTGCTGACAAGTCGACCCCTGGAGCTGAAACCGAAGATGAAGAAAAGATGGCTGTGGTGATTTTGAGCAACTGGAGAGCTTGCTGTGTAACCGGAGCCTGCTGTTACCCTATCGACTGGGTGTCCCGAACGCGATGACTCCTACCCAAAGGCAGGTGGGATGCACTAGTCTCAAACTGACCTGCATTTTGAGCCATCCCACAACATGCTGCGACCTTGCTGGGCTGCAATACACCCATACCCTGGGACCTCAAGCTATTTTGTGCTGCACGGTCTTCCGAATTCCGAATCGAGCTGAAACCTTGGCATCCTGCTGAACCTCCAGAGATGTGAATAGAGTCTGAAATGTCCCCTCACCAGAGTGCTGGACCTTACAAACGATGAGAATCCGACCAGCAATATTCTTCTCCTGGTTCCTGAAAAGGGTGCCAAAACCACAGAACTGCATCCAGTCACAAAGAAACTCTTGCTTGGAGCCTTCCACATTAAGCCCTGCTGCAAATTCTCTTCCAGTGTCCTGCCTTCATGACAAGGAATTCAACAACTGGGTTTTTGGCTGCAGATCATGAAGACGTCCTGCTGCAAACACCTTTTCTGTACTGAGGTACTGTGGTGCCTTGGTTATTACTTACCTTAAGCCTTGTGTGATTCCTGTAAGGCTTTGTGGGTGTTTCATGTGATTGGGTGTCCTCTCATCCAGTTCACCCAGGTCCACTGCTGGAATCCTTTTAGGGTGTCCTCTTCGAAGTTCCTGGACCCTAACTAACTCTAAAGTAAACTACTTCCTTGTTTTGAAGAGCCTTCCTCAGGAACTCTGACTTGCCCTGCAACTGAACCCTATCCCAACCTGCCTACAGCTGGCACCCAGACCACTAGGGTCCCTCTTTGGATAAGAAAAGTATTCTGTCTTGAAATGTATAATGCATGTTTAACTGTCCCTGTGAGAGATGAGCAGTTATAAAAGTTCTTACTTCCTTTGAATGTGTTTTGCCATTCTTAAAAGCATATAGGGATACATTTACTTGCCTGGCAATTGGTTGCTCCTCTTCCCCAAAAGTAATGCTGTTGGCTTCACTTTAGTTTTTCTATTAGGAAATCAATGTATGCATTCCCCAATTGGATCTTGCTTCCCCTAACTTGCTGGATAGCCAGTTTAGAATGTCTGGCTTAGATCCTACCTTGAATAGCAGCATGCAAGTCTTAATAAATGTATTGTGGGTTTTATTGGCCTTACTCTGCCTTGTGCCATAGTGCTTACCTTAGTCTGTGTTCCACTGATTCAAAAAGCAACTGTAATAGTTTATTACAACATTAGGTCGAACTCACCTAGTATAAATGAAGATTATCCTAAATGTAGTTGTAGTTTCACACTGTCCGATGAATTGGCCTTTGACTATTCAGAAAAGTATACTTATAACCCTGGGTTGTGCCTCCCTGAATCTGCTTAGAGCATTAGCAAAATATTCACAGGCTCCATTACTTACCTTGAAATACTGCTGTATTTATTAAAAGTGTAATAGGGTTTTACTGTCCCTGATTTGCTTAGTGCATTCTAGAATAGTTGCTTTGTGTTAATACTTGTCACTGAGTAAGGCCCTTTTAGAAAGTGTATGAGCTGATTTACTAAACTCTGAACTGAGTTCTAAAAAAGAAGGTTGCCAGGAATACTTGTAACAGAGTTGGTTTGTTATGTGATTTCATAACTGCATGTCAGTATGACTGACGGGGTCTACTACCCTTGAAATACTGACTGTATTCAAAAAAGTAAATAAATAAAACCTGGTTTTACTCCCCAAGAATAGCTGATTCTGAATGTGTAATAGGTTTGACTTACCTGGACTACTTATTGTATTCTTAATAAGGTTATGCTTTAGGTTGTATCCCGTAAGTATTGAGTTGTTTTTTATAATTGTGTTTACATATAATAGTACTTATTTACCCAAGATTCATCTTGGCCTACTTGTATTTAAATAAACCATTTATTTTTACAATACATAGTGTTTGTGTTCCTTTGGACCAGCTGTATGCTACAATTTCTTTGTACCAAGCTACAGCCCTCTCTCCCTCCTAAAATAAGCCTGGGGCTCTGTCTACCAACCAAGTACTCGGGTGGTACAGCCTTATACTAAGAGTGGAGTTTTGTACTGTCTCATTTGGATGGTTTTTTGAAGCCTATAGTTGGACTATAGACACACTGTCGCAACAATGACAGTTACTTTATTGGAATTCATTTACACTGCATTACTCACATTTACACCAGCAAGAACTTGTTTATCTTTCCATTCATACTTCTGGGCATGTTCATATTTCAAATGAAGCAAGCATTAAAATATATTCTTCAAATGTAGATTTATTGAAAAGGAAATTCTCCATTGTATGCAAAGATAGGAACCGTGAATGTTGAACCTTTGGAAAAGCAAACGCCAATTTTCGAATTGGCATCGGCAAACTTCCTATTGTTTTGTATATAGAAAGAGGTATTTCATGATCAGTCAGTCATAAGGCAGCTTCCTGACCTCACACCCTGAAGTGTTTTAAATATCCACCTGACTATATCCCCAAAAACGTACCAACTTAATTGGACTGAAGGTACATGAGCTTCAAAAATTCATATTCTGATCTTTATAAAACAATATTTGCATACACACATTAAAACACATGAATAACTGAACGTAAATTAATCTTATGCTGCACAACACCTCACTACAGAGGACTGAATTCATTCAAGTCTGACCACATGGGAATAATGAATATTGCCAACAGTGGAAAAAAATATGACCTCAATACAGTGAAAGATGGTTTAAATATTTCCATACAATGGGGTCGATTTATCCACTAGAGAGATAGGGTTAATGCATGCCCTCAGAAGGGGACATCTGCGGTATATTCATGTAATTAATAAATTGTATCAGCAGATGATAAATATCATCACGTTGGCTCTTGTGAAACTAGTGCGATATGTGCAAACGAAAACTTAGATAGACATGGTAGTTCAGCATATACGATTACTAAAAGCATAATAAGAGATTTGATTAGTGTGATATTGTTGATTTTATTTATATAATGGGAAAATTGATTGAGTAACATCAAGATATATTATCCGATCGTCTGTGGACATGCTACCAAATATGGAACTAGGAAATACCCATAACAAGAAACATATGGGAATATATAGAATGGGGTGCCGTCCCTGAAGTACCAAGGTAGACCATACTAAAATGACGCCCGTGCGTATTTTCCTAACGAGTGTCTACGTACGTCATGACGTACAACAAATTAAGTTTTATCACATAACCGGTATATGACTGAATAATACCGTGTGCGATTTCAAGATCACAGTGAGGATCGGATAACTGATATACTTTTATATGGGTAAGAGACGGGATGAATAAGCATATGAATGTTCCTTTTGAACGAATAGAAAATAATTTGTTTTTTTAAATCAGACGCTCACATTTGTGCAGCATAGGAGTGACACTGTAGAGACACGGGAGCGTGTGAAAAGCATAGCTGTTGTTGGAAGTAGTCTGGAGCCGCCATTGAAATAGGAACACAAACAGGGCTCACAAAAGAGCTTTCTGGTGTGAATAGCTGGGAAGAAACATATAGCATAGAGAGTAGTTAACACTGAAATATTTTCAATCAGTATTTAACCTCATGCTTCGTTTTCCTCATGGATACGTGATGAACCATACAGGGGGCCAATTAAAAGTCTTCTGTACCATACAGCAAAAAGAAAAGAAAAACTAGAAACAAACCATTCACTTGTGGAGTAGCATTTCCAAGGTAAACCAATCATAAAATGTACACATTAGTGTTCTAAATTAGATGTGAAGAATCCACAACTAAATATCAGCTTAAAATGAATGGCATTAAGAAAATATTCACAGGCCTAACTATTAGAGAAATATAAAATGTGTAAGTACTCATCCAGATTAGGAATGTGTAACAGTAAAACATGAATCAGCAGAAATCAACAGATTAGACAATGAGAAAAATAGAGCATAAGTCATGTCTCGGATTGGGTTAATAGAAGTAACCAATAAGTAAGTTAAGGAATTCAAAAGAAAAATATATGGTTTCTCCCCAGCTGTGAAAAAACACGTCTGGCCTGTAATTCCGGATATCGTAAAAAGTGGAATAAAAATTTCCTCACAGGCTGAAAAGAAATCTCGGGTTCGTTTTTTTGATCTATCCACAATATCTGACACAGTGCAAAAACATTGGTACATGGTGATAACACGTTTTTATGTATGTTTGGGTTTTAGATTTTTTGGAATGTAGTATGCCTTACGATACAACACGTCAAATGTAACACTGTGATGAAAACAAGAAGTGTCCTGAAGACCGAGCCAATGGAACACGCTAATAAGATTAATTCAATTTTGTGTTGCTAACAACATATTGGTTCTAGAAACCCACGTTGAGTGTTGACACATTGTTTCAAACAATTGTAACGGTTTTGTCTGAGAAGAAACTGGAAAGATAACTGATCAAGTGATTGATTTAACCTTTTTTCCACTATTGGCAATATTCATTATTCCCATGTGATCAGACTTGGATGAATTCAGTCCTCTGTAGTGAGGTGTTGTGCAGAATAAGATTTATTTATGTTGATTGATTCATGTGTTTTAATGTGTGTATGCAAATATTGTGTTTTATAAACATTAAAATATATTAATTTTTGAAGCTTATGTACCTTCAGTCCAATTAAGGTGCTAAGTTTATTGTGATATAGTCAGGTGGCTATTTAAAACATCATAGGGTGTGAGGTCAAGATGCTACCTTGTGGAAAACCCTGTTGTTTGACTTCCCTAGTACTCATCCACACAGCCCCTTAAAAAAGAGGACAACATGGCTCTCATGTAGCTAATGTATTTCATGATAAGACAACTTCAAACATGCATTATTTTTGTTGTGCAGAAAATAGAAGATCATGTTACTAGTGGTGGTCTGAGTTTTTTAATTGTGAGGGTGGTGTAAATGTTTGCCTTGAATTTGTCGGAGCGACCAAAGGCTATTATGGGAGCCTGTACCACCAAAGGAGGTCCTGAGGGGTTAAAAATAATGGGTTGAAATGGTGCGTTTTACTGCACACTTTCTGTGAATAATCATGTAAGTTTGCAGTCGGTTTTATATAATAGCACATTAACCTATCCAATAGATGCAAGTCAGCAACCGTGTACAGGATAGTTTTCCAATGCATTTTCATAATGCTGTTGCCCACATGTGCCAATATAAAAAACATTTCATGCAGGCTGTACCAGTTTATGCCAATATTACTGTGTAACAAATTAATCCTGTTGGCTTCGCCAGTAATAAGAAATGCTACAGTAAGAAAGCATGTACACACTGGCTGCACTAATGTAGGCCAGTATAGTCATGTAATAACACTTCAAGTTTGCTTGACCTTTGATGCCCAGCAAAAATGCCTTGCCACAGTAAGTATATCCAGACTGGCTGCACCATTGAAGGCCAGATTAGCATTGTTCTAACATTTATTATGTTGGCTTTACCCTTTTATAACTTGTAAAAAATGCAATGCTGCAGTAAGAAGAGATGTCCTAACCCCCTCCCCTCCCTCCTAATCGGAGGCCCAATCCCAGAAAGGCCCACAGAAGCATTCACACAACCTTCATTCAAACACATTCACTCTCTCATTTACACACGGACCCATACAGTATTCATACACTTTCATTCACAGGTGCACTCCAACAACATATACTCTCATTCGATCGTGCACAACACACTGACTGATAAAAAACGGCACATAAATACAAAATGTTCCTGACCTCCACCCCCAGTCCGGACTTTGCCTGACACAATGGCCCTCTGGCTCCTGTGCAGCATGCCACAGACGCAACTATGAAGATGGAGGTCCCTAGTTTCCAAGGGCATACACAGGGGAGTTGAAGCACCTCCTTCAAATCACCAGGGGCCATGAAAGTGGGGGGAGGGGCCATGAAAGTGGGGGGAGGCGCAAGAGTGGCCCTTAGGCACATTCGTGCCTGCAGTACCCCAGCCTGCATTCCCAATGGGCCATGCAAAGGTGGGGAAGCAAAACACCCCCACCCTTGCATAGTCCATAGGGCATGCTTGGTGGGGTTTGTAAACTGTCAAAGGGACAACATATTTCCCATTTAAAGTTAAGCCGGCTCGGCAGCACTCCCTCACCTCCTTGCTGCAGCTGGGCGAGCGCTCAGTATTTGCACTGGGCTGACTTAGCTCAGCTACAACGACTGGTGGGGTGACGCCCTGATGCTCCAGGGCTGAACTCTTGAAAGCTTAAAATGTGATCAATTATCTGTTATCCTGCAACTACCAACATCTAAATCGACATATGTCTGTATTGTTTTTACATTTCATGAACACAGTCCTTGCTTAGTTAGAGGATTTGAGGTATGCACGGATCTTAAGCTCTGTTAATAAGTGTAACACCTGCAGGCAAGGACTGATTAGAGCAGCTTATGTTGCCCTGGTTGTAAATGGTAAGGCATGAACTGCGCAAATGTGCCAAAACCAAAAAGACAAGATGCTACATTATAATAGTGTAGCAGAGATGAGGCTCCAGAGCTCTGTGAAAACCTGGTCGCAGAACAAGACTTGCATTCCCGTATTGTGACCCTCAGAAAGGACACAGTACACAATATAACGGATCTTCATAGCGAGGTAAACCTTGCCCATCGCTATTGAGGCCTGCATCGGCTTGGAATTGTTTTTGATATGCTCCTTCTGTCTGCCTAACTCGAATAATGGCCAACTCCGGCCTCTGGTGATTGGCACACATTCTGCACCTCGATGCGCCTCTTCACTACAACTTTACCTATTTTTGCCTTTAACTACCTGTCTCGACCCACCGTTTATTATTGTACATGTACCCGAACTTGCTTACAACATACCACACTTGTCGTGCAGCTTGGGGCCGTTTATGCATCTGAACATTGCCGGAAACATACCAGACCTAACCTTCAGCCTTGTACTGCTCTTTACCTAACTTGTCTACTTACATTCCAGTTTTGAGCCGCAGCCTGGCGCTATATTTGTACTTTTACATGCCTGTATCTTACCCGATCTGACTTACAGCCCTGTGCTGTTAACTTATCTTGTCTGTAACATTTGGCAGCCCTGTGCTGTATAGTTAACATATTTTGTCTGTACCACTCTGGATTTGACTTGCAGACCTGTGCTGTATTCTCAATTTATGCCTGTAACTTTCTGTGCACCCATTCTAATGTTGCATCTCACCTATTTGTACCCGCATACTTGATGTAGCCTCAGCACCATGAGTGAGGCTTTCCCAATCTGTGCACCCACTAATGTCGCATCTTACCTACTTGTACCTGCATACTTGATGTAGCCCCCCTGCACCCTTAGGCGAGGCTTTGCTAGTCTGTATACACGCACCTACTCTATAACCAACATGTGTACTCTTCCACTTCTTTAATGTACTATGGACTGTAACTAGCACCTAGATGCCTCTGGGTTCTGTGCGCTGAAATAAATGCAAAAATAAATGAAGGAAGTTATGAAAATTATTCCATGATGTATTGGAGATGCTGGTTCGGTTGAGTGACGTAGGAGAACCAACTTGATCCATGCAGTTTTTGTGACAAAATGTATATGGAAAACTGTTCCTCATGCAGGAGATGTGTTGAAACTAGAAGGAGAGGGAAAGTAATTGTACCATTCGGAAGAGCTCAATTAGAAACTGGAAGACAGTGAGTAGCAGCTAAACCACCTACTCAGCCCTACACTTATACAAACCAACAGTGATCCCAATCATAACAGTGGTACAGTGGTAACGTGGGCAGAGAGCAAGCTATACTATTAAGAGGGTGTGAATGTCATAATCGTAGCATTCCAAACCGTAGTAAGAAAAAATAGGATGCTTAACACAGTGCTTTCCTTGGTTTTAATTTTGGCAAAGCCTAAAGTTGCAATAATGTGGATGACTCCGGTGGGTCCCCCTTTGGTAATTGGCTTAGGGACCTCAAGAAATGGACCAAAGCTGAAACGAATATCGATGATAGATTGAGTAGACCTGGGGTGGATACTGGTTCTTCTAGTGTTTGGAATGAGTTAAGGGACTTATTGCAAACCCCATCAGATCTCGGACCCCTCTAAATGTGATGTACTATATATGCAGGTTAATTGGAATGGAATGCCCTAACGTTCTAATATTCAGGATTTGGAAGTGGTTTAGAGCAGTGGGTCAGTGGATTTAGACAGCAGGTTTAACACTGGAGTGGGAGAAGGGCCGTTTCGAGGTTGGTGGATTGAGCAGCCATTGCGAAGAGATATGTATATTTTTCTGTTATTATGATAAATTGTATGTACTGACAAAACAAGGTTATATATGTTGTGTGTAATATCACAAACTTTGATTTATTGTTTGTACAATGACTGACTGCGTTGTGAAATGATAAGCAAATAAAAGTGTAATAATATCTAGAAAACCACAAACGGAGCCAACCCCTTCGGACAGAACACATAACATGCAGAACATATGTGTGAGAGCACTCTGGGTTCTGAGCAGGTGTGAAGAGGCAGGAATTGCAACAATGTCACTTGAAAAAGAGTATGTCTTTGAGAAAAGGTCAAAAGGGTGACTTATCAGTCTGTATGGTCCCAAAATGGAACTGGGGTCTGGGCCAATAGTACTTTATTTTGTTCTTTGGTGGTTCAACAACATTGTACTGGGCTTTGTGGTGCTGTTCTTGTGGATCAAACTGGGTTTGAGTGTGGAGGGTTGTGTTGATCCAGGTGGTGAGGCAGGGTCGTAGTAGAGCTCTGTGGGGTTTGATAGGGTGCATGAGGAATGCAGTTCAATGAGTCCTCCAGGGTCGGTTCGAGGGTCGAGCTGGTTCGATGTGATGGGTATCACTGTGTTGACTCGGCAAATGACAAGTTGCTTCGAGGGTTTTGAGTCAAGGTTCAGTGTGAAGGCCCAGATTGTTCGATGCATTGTTAGAAAACAGGACCGTCCAAAAGCTTCAGCACCGCATGTCCTGTGTGGATCAAAGGCTTGGAACATGGTTGAGTCAGTTCGAGGATGGTTTGAAGAAGCGGAAAACCGAGTCCAGCTGCTTTGGGTTTCTTAGGGTACTATAAGTTCCACTGAGGAAGTCTAGGACAAGACAATACTTTTTTACTCTTCATTCCCAGTCCAGGGAGATTGGCAGGCACCTGCAATGGTCCTTTCCATGAAGTGAGGAGCCTGATCCCAGTACAGCTGACAGAGAACTTGGTTCAAAAAGCAGTCACCCCCAATATTCCCTGGGGATGTTTATGGGACAGACTCCCAGGCTTGGATGCACCTGTCTAAACCTCTGGCAGGGACTTTGAAATTAACTGTACTCTCAACACGGTGTAAGGAATTCTTCTTGTGTTGTAGCAGCCCAACATTTATCAAGGAAGGAGTGGGAGGCATATTCCGTTGAAAGGTAGAAGGGCACAGGGGATTGGACAACAGCAAGCTGTTTTAAAAAGCGCCTATCACTGTGACATGTGACCTCCAAGCCCACCATGAGTTATGACACCCACAACTGCCCCAGACCAGGACCCCCAAATTCCATGATAGTAGGGGACCCCAGGCCACCAACCATAAACCCAGTAGTCATAAAAGATCTAAACGTGGGTGAGGTGGGAGAGGGCAAATGACTCTTATCTTGGGGCTTGGCCCGGCCCAGGTAGACGATAGACAATGGACATACAACTTGAAGGAGGATATGTTGGGACTTGTGCCCCTGGAACCTCTTGGACGTTGATTTATCTGGCGGTCTTAACCTAGAGGCAAGGAGAACTGTTCTTTTGGAGGGGGAACCGGGGGGAATGGGCAGGACGGGTGGGTTTGTAGGGGTAAATTACAGCATCAGAATTGTTGGCTTGAGGGTTTGTCCCTTGGATAGTATTATGTTATTGAATGTTTGAATGTGTTTACAAAACGAATACAATTCAATAAAAAAAAAGATCTAAACGAACATGGCCATTCAACCTTATTTCATACTGACACACTTTGTAATACAATACGAGGTACAGGTTGGAATGAATTCTAGTCCAAAGCGAGGGTGAAACCTTGGGTACGGAGGCTGCGATATGAACTGAGTGAACAATATGTGGGGCAATATGATCTTAAGCCTTCCCCTGTGCCAGTCCCTGAGCTGTGCAGGCCACAATGATAGAGTAGCATTTCCTTACATAGCTACTAATGACAAACTCGGCCTTGATTCCTTGGAGATGATGAGCTCAGCTGACCCCACGTGATGGAAGATGGACGGGGCTGGGACCATTAGCAGCCTAGTGTTCCCCTATGGAGCAGGTCGCCCATGTCTAGGGTCTCACTAACCAGCCACAGGGGGTTTTAATGTATATGTGATGTCATTAGTGACAATGTGTTTCCTTATAACCTTCTGCTTGTACTCTTTTTCGGTAGAACGTTCTTGAGCAGCAGAGTTCTTTGCTGGCCCTACCTATATTTTGTGTGTGATTAAAACTTGTTATCCTTGCAAGAATGTCTTGGCCTTTTTTCCCTAGCGGGGTGCATTTTTTCTGGCGTGAGCGTTTAGGGGTGTGCCTTGTTTTGGGGACCCCGACGTGATCCCAGCGCCACCGTGTACTTACCGAGGTGTCCAGGGAGCCTCTCCAAAGGAGCCGCACCCACCTACAGTGGCCAGCCCCAAAAACATGTACTTCCCAGTGGCTGTGCAGGAGCCGTCTTTGCAGAATCCTGTCTGCTCTTTGGAGTGGGGCACAGCTCCAAGGAGAAGTGCAGGCCGGTGTTGATGGGAGCCCTTGACGGAGGAGTTCGGGTGAACATGCACATGTGAGCATTGCCTTGCAAGGCTTAACTAGTAGGGGATAGATGTATGGGAGAGTGTGAACATGCAGATATTGAAATTGGAGGTGTGGCTTGTATGTGGATTATTTTGGTTTTGGTATTAATCTTTTAAGGAGAATATTAAGGACAAGAAAATGGAATGGTAGGGAGCCTCCGCAAGTGCGAGGAGAAGGTGGTGCCACTCATACTGTAAACGAAAAGAAAAGGAAATACATAGGAGCCCTGCATAATTAGAGGGCTTGGGAATAGTAGTTGTTGTTGTTGTTATTTTAGCTTGTTTTATTGGTGCTTTTATTGTGTAGGGTGCAGGCCCAGGAGGGCCATTGGGTATGTGTAGTGTGTGACCGATAGCATGGAGAGGAAGAAGGGAGGGGAGAGAATATTTTTTTAAATTTTGGCAGGAGGGAGGGAGTGCAAATTGGTTGTTTTTTTATAACATTATAACACTGTGCACAGCGCGTTAGTACACACATAAGGCATTGGAGGTGCAACCACCCCCAAACATGGGAGAAGAAACACTGCTATGGTATATGTGTAGGGCCCTACCGCTCTATCGGGACAAAATTGAGAAATACCATAAGCAGTGAGCAGTGTCTGAGACATGAGGTGGGGAGATGGCCCACTCCTGGCCAGAGCAGGGCTTCCACAATAAGGGTATGCTACAACATATGTCAATTTTCCTAACAGCAGCCAAATATAAGGGGAAGCAATTACAAAGACAGAAGGAAATAGTGGATTGCTGGAGGATGTTTGAGGACACTGAAGAGTGTAAGGAAGAGAACAAACAGGACGGTTGCAAGAGTGAGTGCCCAGGAAGAGTGAGCGGGGAAGTGACCGAACATGGAAGGATATACCCACTGGCATCTCACCCTGCAGTAGGCTATACCACCCCGACCTATGTGTCCACAGCAGCGACAGCACCACCACCACCACCCATATGCATCACTTCTGGACGTCGCAGGACATGCCGATGTCAATAAAAGAGATTTAGAGGTGGCACTGGCCTCCGCAAGAGCAGAATTAAACAGACTACTAACCGTGCAAAAGTAAAAGCTGACAGACGGGTAGAACAAGCACCAGATGGATGCAAGACAGGGGACTTCCTATTCAGGGTAGATAATACACCCATAAAAACATGCACATGCCAAAGGAGGCAGAAGGAAGTGAGCGGGCTGACCGCTTGGGATATGACAATGCTGATGGGTTGAGTACATACGAGTTTGAAGATGAGGAAGCAGAATAGGCAACCAAACAAACTCTTAGGGTGGAAAGTTTATGGGATGGGGTTAAGGAGTAGGGTGGGCTGGATGGTGGTGGCAAGGAAAAAGGGAAGTGGGAAAAGAAGAGAAGGGAATAAAGCACGATTGCAAATGCCTCTTGTATATAAGGGGATCGCCATGCCCCACGGGCACAAATGGATGAAAACAATCTTATAAAAGTACTCCCGGCCCTGACAGCGGGCGCAGCGAAATGGATCTATGCATTCAAGAAGAAGGTGGCGGGAGTGCCTGGAGCAGTAGTAGGAGACTTCAAAAGCCTACTAGTAGCTACCATCGGAGATCAGGCTACTGATGTGTGGGTAAAATATGGCATGTGCTGCGCAGAGCATTTCCTGACACACCCGACTTGCAATGTACTGTGGGTGATGACGGAGATGCCCCTCAATTTATTAGTTGTAGAGATGTGGAGAGCAGAGATGGGTAACGCATTGGACCAATCTTTACCCTTATATTTTATCGTTAAATGGGGCCTACCCAAGGAAGTGCAGAAGACGCTAGACAATATTGTGAGCATTGAAGCGAAGGGGTGGCTTGAAATACAGAGCATAATAATACACCATTGTAGAAGAATAAAAGAACGCAACAGGGTAACGACTCAGAGGCGACAAGTGGAGGAAGCAAAACTAGTACAAACAGTAGCTGTAGAGGCGTCGGTGTCGACGCCAGCACAGTCGGAAGTGGCAGGGTACACCCCTGTACTCCTATGTCCCATCCCCTTTCCTCTATACGTTTGGGGAACATTCCGTCCATCGGGACGGGACCGGAGCACTTTTGAAGCATGAAAAATAACTTTTTTGTCCTTCTTTTATTTTTACGCAGGGCCACCAAACGTGACCCTAGCCCCACCTTCCTGAGCTCCGATCCACGCATCACCCTTCAGTCTTTTCTCCGCGCGGTCAGGGTAAGATGCACAAGCATCATAGGGAATTTCGTTTTTTTGTTCCCTAGTCCTTCATCTTTCTGCTCCGGTTCCCTGGTCTTCTTTCCTCCGTCTGTGCCGGAGCGTCTTGGATTTGTGTCCTGTTCCTTGCGAGAACATTGTTTCGCTAGGGCAGATCCCCATTCTTTCTGTTGGGAGTGCTTGGGCCCGGAACATCGGTGGGACTCTTGTTTCTACTCTCCAACCGGGCACTCCAGCGTAGGCTCGTCGGGTGGGAGGAGGTGTTCCAATGGCTTCCGTGGCCTCAGTTGCAGCAGTTTATCGACGATAAAAGGAAGCATCTGGAAAGGGGACCCCTTACCAGGGTCTTCTGGTTCCAGGAGGGGCCCAAGTGGCTCTTGTACCAGGGTTCTCCCTGAGGTATCCCCCAAAGGGATCTAACCTGGATTCCGGAGTTTTACGCGAGGCCCCCTGTCAAGGGGCTGTGAAGTCTGGATCTTCATCCGAGGTTCCCCATCTGGTTCTAAGACCAAGCCCAACGTTTGTGTGGCTGTTTTGACCGTGGTTATTCCTGAGGTTTCCAAAAAGGGGCTGTATTTAAAACCAGCAAGATCGAAGGGCCTCAATTAGGGGCTCTGGCCACCGGGTGTGACCCTAGGACTTCCTACAAATAATCTTGTGTTTGTACGGATCCTGCTAAGGGGGCAAAGAAGGAGGGCAAAGACCCTAAGTCTTCAAGTACAGGCCCTTACCGAGGTTCCCTCATTGAGGGCTAATTCTTCAGCAGAATCCAAAAGGACTCAAAAGTGCTCCTGATCTGCTAGTAACGGCTCTGCCGAGGTTGCCTGTCGCAGGAATAAAATGGATAAAGTAGCCCCTGAAACCCTTACAATGACGATGTCCTCACTGAAACCTGTGACGCAGATCACTTTGGGCAGTGACAAAATGGCAGTTCAACCCACGCAGTCTGAAGCAGCCATTTTGATGAGATCTTCCACAAATATGTTCTCAACGGCTGGTACAGAGGGGCCTATCTTTGGAGCCGAGCAGCATTTTCCATGGAATGTGCATAATATAAATCCTTTTCGCCCTCCAATGGATTGGCGTCCACGATTTCCGCTGCATGCTCCCTTAGTTTATGTGGATCCAGTTTGAGAAGGCCATCTTGGCAACCAGCCTCATTACAATCCAGGGGGTATGTCGCTCCAGAGGCCTCTACCCACTCCTCTGCCTAGACCTTCCTCTGAGGACTCGTTCTTTGGCAAATTCCAGGCCATAATGCACTCTGACCTGATGAAGGCATACTTTAAGGATCTATTCAAAGAAATGTATCCCAAGCCTGCTCGTCCTACTTCTCAGCAGGTTTCGGTAGTGCCTCCTCCTCTTCCATTGGGGCCCCCTCCTACACTGCCACCGCTGCCTCCACTTTCACCAGTGCTTAAGACGCCAGCTGTGCAAACTAGAATGCCCACTGTATCTGAGGTGCCACGTGCTGCGGATCAGTTTTCTGTTCCTGCCACAACCGATGAGGACCAAGCAGATCAGGATAGTGAAGAACCGCCCCCACTCTGTCAGAGCTTTTCATGACCGGGTCTTGGATATGAGTGCGTTGCTAGATATTCCAATTCCAGAGCCTCTGGCTCCACAAGGAGTACTTTCAGGAGCGTTAACTCTTACAACACAAGAACACACATGTCTATTCCTTCAAAAGGATGTGCTTGCTGAAGCCAACAAGGTCTGGGAGAAACCTCATTCTGGGCAGCATGTAAATAGGAAAATGTACACTTGCTACAAGCTACACTCGTCAGAAGACAAACCTTTGACTGCATGTCCACTCCCTTCATCAATGATGGTGGCAGCAGCCACGCTCCAGTCCAAGCCGTCCTCTACATCCTCCATGGCTGCCTCTCGGGTTCTGTCCAAGGAGGACAAAATTCTTGACGACATTGGGGAAATACGTTTTTTCCAATTCTGGTTTTCAGCTGCGGCAGGCGAATACCAAAGTCATACTTGCAGCAGCAAACCTGAGGCTGTGGAAGGAGCTTTCCGAGTTTCAGGAATGTATCCCACATTACAGGCTGCAAAATTTTAAAGGGGGTCTATCTGATGCCAGAGTTCTGGCTCAGGATCTGCTGGAGGTCGCGGCCCATCATATAGATACTTCTGCTCGGGGCTTTATGGTTGGTGTAGACATTTCCCACCAAGCATGGCTTGATGTGACAAAATTCTCGAAAGAGGTTCAGGACAAAGTACTTGATCTTCCCTTTGAAGGTAAAGAGCTGTTCGATTCCTCCACCGATGAGAAACTCAATAAAATAAAGGCAAGCACGCAAACGGCTAAATCTTTTTTGGTCCTGGTAAAAACCCCAGCTAAAGCGGCCTATATGCAGAGGTCGGGACCCAGAAAAGGTCCTTCTCAGGTTTTCGAGTGTTCCAAGAGCATCGGGCATGCCAGGCAGAAGGCTCCTCTGGTGCACCTGGACGCAAGCAGCGAAGGAAAAGTGGCCAGTTTTTCTCTTGGTCATCAGCCTCCTCTTCAGCAACATGTGGTCTCGCCACTGACGAACCATCCAAATGATGTTTTCCATCGGTCAAATCCTATCATGCAGAACGTGTCTATCAATCATTGCAGCTTTTCTGTCAGTTGCTCTTTTTCTCTGGCAAACCCAGTAATAAAGATGCATTTTGCAGATCTTCACCCGGTGGGAGGATGTATATCGTCTCATCTGGAGGCGTGGCAGACCATCACAAAAGACTGATGGGTTTTGTCCATCGCCGGGCTGGTTATCGCTTGCCCCTCCCTCATACCCCACCCTCTAAACTTCCTCTTGAGCAGACAGGGTCTCCCTCCCTCAGAGCTGAGGTACAGAAACCTCTGAAGCTCAGACAGATGGAACCTGTTCTTTTGCAGGAGCAAGGGGAGGGCTATTACTCCTGTATGTTTACAGTGCCCAAACCTAGCCAGGCGGGCCTGCGCACTATCCTCGACCTTTCGAACTTCAATCTTTTCCTACCCCAAGAGAAATTGAAGATGATCACGCCCAGCCAGATAAGGTCCTCTCTCCGGAAGGGCGATTGGCTCAGTGTAGTACATCTTCAGGATGCTTACATGCACATCCTGACCTGGGGCCCTCATTGGAAATACCTTTTGGTTTTCCATGGGAACGGAACACTTCCAATATCGACTGCTGCCGTTTGGTCTCAGCTCGGCACTGCATGTCTTCACAAAGATGATGGCGGTTATTGCAGCGTTCCTCAGACTGCAGGGAGTTCTATCCATATTTGGGTGACTGGCTTCTGCCGAGTCCGTGCCCATGGGCTGCAACAGCCAATCTTCAGTCACTCCTCCACCTCCTGTTCCAACTGGGGCTGTCGGTGAACTGGCGGAAATTGTCTGACGGTTATTCAAGACCTGCTTTTTCTAGGTTTCCGTTGGGATACAGTCTGTGCCAGAGTTTTCCTAATGAAGGACAGAATAGTGCACTTATCAGCCACGTGCCTTCTTTTCCTCAACTCCTCTCCCATGTCGGCTTGGTGGTTCCAGAGGATCCTGGGCCTCATGGCTTCATGTGTTCTAGCCCTACCTCTTGCAAGTCTGAAAATGAGGTGCACACAGCTAGCGCTTCGGGGCTGCTGGTCCCAATACGTGAACCTGGATTCCATAATGATTCCAATACCATCCTTCATGATGGTGCATCTTCAACAGTGATCAACCACCAGCAACCTTTCAGTGGGGAACTCCTTCCAGGAACCCTTCCCATAGATTACTGTTACAACAGACTCCTCCCTCCTAGGGTGGGGAGTGACATTGGGTCACCTTGAGGTGTACTATCTATGGACACCCAAAGAGAGAATGTCTCCTATCGACTACCTAGGACTAGTGGCAGTCTTTCTGGCATTGAAGGCTTTTCAGCATTCTATCATCAAGAGAGTGGTGTGAATCTGCATGGACAATTCTGTAGCTATGTTCTACATCAACAAGCAAGGGGGCATCAGGTTCTTCCTCTGGGGGATCTAGCTGTCCAGTTTGGAATTGGGCAGTCAAACACAATGTCTGGCTACAGACTCTGCATTTCCAAGTGAGAAATGAACAGCAATGGGGTTCTCCAACGGTGGACCTCTTTGCGACTGGAACCAACAGGAAACTACCACTCCATGCTTCCAGGGATGGTCTCGGAGCATCTTCCTTGGGATGCCCTTGAGATTCCTTGGGTCAACATGAAGACTGAGGCCTTCCCACCTTTGCTGTTGATTCAACGGTCAATCTGGAAGCTGAGTGGTGACCCCCACTGCACTCTCCTCTTCATAGCTCCTTCGTGGCCCGGCAGGTGCTGGTTTTCAGAGCTGCAGCACCTATCAATATGCAACCTGATCAGGTTGCTGCAGATTCCTGACCACCTCCACCAGAGCAATTACCAGGTGTAGCACCACTCCCCACAATCCTTCAGCTTGGCAGCCTGGTACCTAAGTTCAACTCC
Source organism: Ambystoma mexicanum (assembly GCF_040938575.1). NCBI lineage: Eukaryota > Metazoa > Chordata > Amphibia > Caudata > Ambystomatidae > Ambystoma > Ambystoma mexicanum. Next base: position 843,215,002 of record NC_090941.1, on the reverse strand, counting down.
TTAGCAGAGTTTAACCTTTCAGAGGATAGTATGTGCATAATACTTGCAGCCTCTGGCATCCACGTCTTATTGTGCAGAACATATCTATCACCCATTGCATCTTTTCTGTCTGCAGTTGCTCTTTTTCTCTGGCAAACCCAGTAATAAAGAGGTACTGCGCAGGTCTTCTTGACCTCTTTCCGCCTGTCATAAGCCATTTGAACCAATGGCCACTACCAAGCTCATGTTTCTTTCTTGGAAAGTGGCCTTCTTGATTGTGGTAACGTCTGCAAGAATAATAAAGTGAGCTTCAAGCTCTCTCTGTCAAACATCCGTTATTAACTTTCCACAAGGATAAGGTTGTGCTTCGCACCCATCCTTCTTTCCTTCCAAAAATGGTCTCAGAGTTCCACATAAATAAATCTATATCCTAACCGGTTTTCTTTCCAAACCCGGTCTCGGATGCAGAGAGGGTTCTACATAACCTTAATATCAGACGAGCTCTGAAGTTTTACCTCGGCTGAACATGCAAACTCAGAAAATCTTCACAACTCTTTGTTACTTTCGGTGACCCAAAAGGGAAACCAGCTTCAAAAGTGTCTTTCTCATGCTGGATCGCTTCATGCATTTCAGAAGCTTATACAATTCAAGGGGACCGTGGCTGCTGTTGTCTTCCAGAAATATGTTCCTTGGGAGTCTATAGCTTCTATTTGGGCTTCTCCCTTGGCTTTTTGCAGACACTATTTTCTTGACCTGAGCTCCCGGGCTGATGCCCAGTTCTGCCAGACAGTTCTTAAGAACCTGTTCCAGTAAGGTACATTTCCATCCTCCCGTTTTCTTTGGTCAGTGCTTGGCAATCTCCCAAAAGTATGGAGGAAAGGGGAGGGGACGTAGGAGTATAACAAAGTTACTCACTGTAGTGACTACCTTACTCCTAGTCCATAGTCCCCTTTCTTCCATACGCCCACCTGCTGTCCCCTCTAAAAAGTATCCTCTATTTTGTTAATTGTCCTTCGACTTTGGCGATGGAAAAGGACGGAAGGGCGATGCGCAGGGCGGAGCTCAGGAACGCGGGGCTATGGTCAGGTGCGGTGGCCCTGTGTGAAAATAAAGGACAACAAGGTTTTTGATGCTTCAAATGTACTCCGGTCCCGTCCCGATGGACAGAATGTCTCCCAAAAGTATGCAGGAAAGGGGACTATGGAATCGGAGTAAGGTAGTCACTACGGCGAGTAACTTTGTTAATTTTGCAAACGCGAGAATAGCCGCGGTGTGGGCAGGTGGAGGACAGTGGGGCGGGAATGCACAATACCCGGGCCTGTGGTGGCAAGGAGGACAACAGCGAGGAAGAGGTGGGTTCCGAGGAACCACAGGAGGGGGCTTTGGAGGAATGGGACCCCGGGGAGGAGGATAGGGGCAATGTTGGATCTGTGAGAAGTGGGGACACGAACAGACAGGTAATGGGGTACAGTGAATTATGGTATGCCCCCTCAAGGGCCAACTCCTAGGATGACCTCCATACCGTAAGAATGCACCAAGCACACATGCCCTCCCACACAGCAACAACCACAGTAGACAATGCAACAACGCATGCCTCATAATAACTCCAAACAGACGGGAAACAATAACCCCTTTTATCGGAACGCCTAGTTGCACAGTAGCCCTGTTCCAGGGCGCAGCAGTGGTGGGAGGAAACCCTTTCTCATTTCCAGGGACGAATACCTACCCAGACAGCCCACAGAGCGCACTTGCGTGTCTGGTCCTGTCAAGGACCCTCAACCCAGAAGAGGAACCCTTGGTGGGGGCAGAGATAGGGAACAAACAATTGATTTTTATGGTTGATTCGGGCGCTGAGAAATCATGCATCAGGGAAGGGGACTTCCCTTATCTGGCAAAACTCTTGATATGCAGGGATTCTGTGGGGCTATTTCTACGGATCCATACAGTAAAGATTTGGATGTAAAGTGGGGGGAAAGGTAGTACGCGCTCCCCTTCTATATTCCGAGAGTTTTCCTGTCAACTTGCTCGACGGGAATCTGCTCATCAAGTTGAACATGACGATCTCATTTACTGATCACAGCATTGTCTGTGCCACGCCAGGTACGTGTGCAATGAGAGCGATGGCCATAATACACACCTTGGCAAGTGAGGTAGTGGTGCAAGGAATACCCATCAACCGAGACATATTCATATATGGCATAAGTGTTTGTAAAAGCAGTGCCGCAGATTGGCAAAGCCTGCTGAAGAGTGCCAACTGGTTTGATTTTCTGCCCTGTGGTGTCCCCAGAATTAGTAGCAGGCACAAAACTGTTCCTAGACTTACAAGGGTTGTTAGTATCTGTTAGTATTGTCGGGTCCGATAGCACAGCGAGTAGAGCGCTCGCTTTGACATCTGTGCAGAGCCTGCTGATACAGGTTCGAATCCCGGCAGGGTTAAACTCAGCCTTTCATCCTTCCGAGGTTGATAAATGAGCACCACACACCGTGGTTAATAATAAGCAGCGCTCAGATACTTGAGGGTTCGTAGCGCTATATAAATGCTATATTATTTATTATTATTTAAAAAGAGCTGTTCTAGGAACAGACCGGGAAAGGTGCCAGTGGCATACTGTATTGTGCAACGATTCCCACCATACCCCTAAAGGAAGTGACAGATGCAGAACCTTTCAAAAACAATGATAATGACAGGAAAATAATACTAGAGATTTACATCCCTTGCAAAATAATGGTGCAATACAGAAGAGTGTAATGCCCCCTGATGGCAGTTGTCGCACCGCCTCCCTTCATCCAAGCTGACTTAGAGCATGTGCCAGCACAATTGTGGACAACCAACTTGCATGATGTAAGGCTACTAAAGGAAATTAACTCAGTACAGATCACACAAAAAAGTGGAGCAGTATTACCCTGAGTAAAACAATACCCATTATTTTGGAAAACAGTTTTGAAACTACCAAAGTGTGCTACCCTAGCGTTAATTAGATTCAAACTTGAATCTTTATCTTTGCGTATCCAGGTTGAATGGAAAATGTGCTGCCTATTGACTTTTTTTTGATGGGCAATAATGCATAAAACATCTTGAGTACAGTAGCGTATATATGTCAGCATACAGGTTTCCGCGTCTGTGGCGAAACTATATAATGGATGCGATGTCTGATGATGATATATCTATCAAACTATTGTTAACTAATCCAGGAAGGGCAAAGATGAAGCTGTACAGATCTGACTGGATAATCATGCTAGAGAAATGTAGAATGCATGTTGATTTTGACACTTTTCTGTTTGGTCATAAAAGACACTGTGATATGGCAGATTATCTAGTGAGGTGTCCCTCAATTTACATCCAAGGGCAATTTCTTAGAGTGAGATTAAACCTGTGGCCCACGAAATACGAGGAATTATACCCAAAGATCTGAATCGCTGTCGTCTGTGTAAAGATTTAGTAAATAAAGAAACTCTGCAGCATTTAGTAGTTGAATGTCCTGCCTTAGCAGTAGAATCAGAGAGATATTTTAAAAACTGCATTGAATTAAGCTTTTCACCTACAACAACTGCTATATGGCAAATTCTTTTTTCAAATCCGAGAATCTGAGTCAAAATTGCACTTCATTTTCTGGACATGGCGATGTGTAAAATAACAAATCTGGTCTAATCATATAGTAGAATAATTTGGCCTTGATGATGATTGAGATTGTTGAAACTGCTATATTAATTGTTATTTTTAATTTAACTTTTAATTTGTAAAATGGATTCTATATTCATCAATGACAGGATTGAAAACAAATATGGTGGTGTTTTAAAGATGTGTAAAGTTTTAAACAATGGTGTAAAAATTATGAAATATGTTATATAATTTAAATGAATTTAATGTGATGATGTGTAATGAATTTTGAAAAGTTGATCCAATCAGCCAACCAAAATAAATAAAAATATTAATAAAATACCCATTATCAAGAGAAGCGGAAGAGGGAATTAAAGACACAATACAGGCCCTACTACACCAAGGGATAATAGTGCCCTCTACATCACCATGCAGTACTGTCATATATACCAAAAAAGCAAATGGGGGCAATTGGAGAATGATCCAGGATCCACGCTCACTTAATCATGTAGTACAGGAAGAATTTCCTCTAGTTCAAAATCCTGCCAACATTTAGTGTAGTATTACTAAAGAAGAAACCACTTCACAGTGGTTGATTTAAGGAATGCCTTTTTTTTTGATACCCTTGAACCCAAACTGAACCCGGAAAGCGCTACAAGCACACTTATTTGCACCACGGGTATTGTGAGAGCCCAAGCATATTCAGCAGAATATTACATGAAGCCCTAGGAAATATCCATGTGCCCAGCTCCATCATCCAGTACGTGGATGACTTGCTGGTCTGCCGTGACAGTGAGCAAAATTGTTGCAAAGATTCCATTAGCCTTCTTCAACTCTTGGGCCGCAATGGGGTACAAGGTTTACAAGGCCAAACTACAATACTGCCAACTTGAGGTGCTCTACTTAGGACAGCTGATCTCGGCAAACAACAAAATAATGATACCATACAGAGCAGCATCAGTGCGCACCACGCCCAAACATGTTACAGTACATGAGATGAAAAAATTCCTAGGGTTGTGCATCTACGGCAGAGCGTGGATTCTGGACTATGCAGCATACACAAGCCCACTTCTACAGGGCCTTAAGGAGGCACAGAAAGGCAACCACAAACTAGAATGGACAGCAGATACAGTGCAACATTTTGACCATTTGAAAGAAGTGATTTCCACAACCTCAGTTTTCACCACCCCAGATTACACTCAAGAATTCTATAGCTTCTCACATTCAAAAGGCACACTCATGTCTGGTGTGCTAACACAGAAAAGTACAATGGGCCACAAGCCATTGGCCTAATACAGTGGTACACTAGATTCAGTTATGCAAGGGCAGTTCACATGCGAACAAGCTCTACCTGCAGCTCCCTTCGCCATTGAAAAAAGCTCTACAATTGTAATGGGATGCTCAGTGACATTGTACGTGGAACATTCTGTATTGCTATCTTGGAGAGATCGAAGTGTACCCTAACCACGCAAAGACCGTCCGCATACAAGATTATTATATCAAGCTCAAATATTCATGTAGTGCGATGCAAAACAATAAATCCAGCCTCGTTCCTAACAGAAGTATGCACTGACGAAGACTTACAGAACCACGACTGTGCCACATATGAAGATGAAGAGGATGAAATTCCCAAAGCAAATGACTGTCCACTAGAGGTGGGGGGGTTACGCTTTGTTGACAGGTCAGCAACAATTGACCAGGACACAGGACAAAGACATACGGGCGCAGCAGTAGTGCACCTCGAAGATGGAGAATATGAAGCATTAGTGATGAAAAGATTACCTATGCACTACTGCGCACAAACAGTGGAGCTCACGGCGCTCATCGAGGTGCTACGCACATCACAAGGATGCCACGTGACCATTTATTCATACTCGGCATACTGTTGTAGTGACCTACAACAGTGTATGCCGGATTGTCTCGTTGGAAGAGGAGAGGGTTCTGGAGAGCAGACAGTGCCCCAGTACAACATGCCGCACTATGATAAACACTTCCTTCTGCACTGTCACAATCTTCTGTGGTAACAGTAGTTAAATGCTCTGCCCACACTGGTAATACGGATAAAATATCATTAGGAAACACTGCAGCGGATGCTGTGGCCAAAATGGCAGCCTATGAAATGATATTTTATTTATATCGCTGTTTCAGAGCGCGACCAGGAAAAGGGAGGGGAACAGGGGAGAACAAAAGAACGATCTTACTAGGCCCAGTGACATTAAGAGCGCTCAAGTGCATGGGAAAGGGGGAAAGTGCATGGAAGGGGGAGAAGTGGAATAGAGGAGAGAACAGAATAAATAATAATAAGTAAAATAAATAAATGCAATAAACAAAGGTAGTGCAGCCAGCAAGTGGCAAAGTGCTAGGTAGTCGAGGTGTATCTGATAAGTGCAGAAGAAAAGTGGGTGGGGGACTATATGGGTACAAATACAGACCACAATGCAAGGGGTGGCCCGGAGGCAGTACAGGTGGGAGGCTGGGTGAGCAGGTACCTGGGCCTGATGAACAGAGGGTGGATAGGTGCACGGTGCAGAGAGAGAAATCAGATCAGCAGGGGAGAAGAGGGGCAAAGGCGGAAGCGAATAGGAAGGTCTTGAGCTGCTGTCGGAACCAGAGATGGTTCTCCACAAGTTTCAAGGTGGCAGGGAGGTTGTTGCGAAGGGAGGCCCCAGCCGAAGACGGAAATCTATCCCCAGCTCGTTTCTTAGAAAAACGACTGACCCTGAGCGGGTTAGAAGAAGAGGAGTGAATGACTCGAGAGGGGAGGTATTTACGGAGGAATAGTTGAAGGTATTTTGGAGCCAGACCCCAGAAAGCCTTTTGGACAGTGCAGAGGGTTTTAAATGTAATGCTTGCATCCACTGGGAACCAAAGAAGGGATTTCAGAGCTAGGGAGATGCGATCCCAGGGCTTGAGGCCTACGACAAGCCTTGCAGTCCTGTTCTGGATTAGTTGTAAAGGGTGGAGAGTGCAGGCAGGTAGATTTAGAAAGAGGCTGTTCCAGTAGTCCAACCTAGAAAGAACCAGAGCTTGAGAGACAGTGAGCTTTTGTGGGAAGGAGAGGAAAGGCAGAGTACCTCTGAAGAGATGCAGTAAGAAGTTAGACTATTGAGAGACATCAGAGATGTGTGCGGAGTAGGAAACTATGGAATCAAAGATGACCCAGAGGTTCTTAGCCTCACAGGTAGGGGTAGGAGGAAAGCTAAGGGAGGCCAGCCAGAGAGCAAGGGGAAAGGATGGTGAAGGTGTACCAATGAGGAGGATCTCAGTCTTATTGCACCAATTTTGAATGGCGGCTAGGCAGTCAGAGATGAGGGAAGGGGAGGAGGTGGCTGAAGAAAGCCTGAAAATGAGTTGGGTGTCATCAGCATACCACTGGAAGTTTGAGCAGAAAATGGAAATGCAGTAGGTGAGAGTTGCCAGGCATTGGTTGAAAAGCCAAGGCGAGATGTTAGACCCCTGGGGAACACCACAGCTAGAGAGGGAGAAAGAAGATCGGAAGGACCCAAGTTGTACCTGGGAGGGACGATCAGAGAAGAAAAAGGTCAGCCAGGTCAGAGCCTGATCAGTGATACCCAGGTTATCACGGAGACGATTGAGACTGTGTCAAAGGCAGAGGAGGGATCAAGTAGGATGAGGACAGAGGGAATGTGAGAGTTAAGGTTGAAAAGCAGGTCTTCACGGATGTTCCAGAGAGCAGTTTCAGTGCTTCTGGCAGCCCTGAAGCCAGATTGGTGGTCATGGAGAGAGAGCCGACAGAGTCAGAATGAAGGTTAAGCTGAGAGAGGGCCAGCTTTTCCAGGAGCTTACCCAAAAAGGGAGTAATGGAAATTGGGCGATAGCCAGACAGGAAGGATCGGCTTTGCGTTTCTTGAGGAGAGGATGCACAAGGGAGTGCTTCAGAGGGGAGGGGAAAGAACCGGAGGCAAAGGAGAGGTTGCAGAAATCGGAAAGAGTATCGTTGTGGCCTAAATGGTTTTCGAGGAACAGGGATGGACCTGTTTTGATGAGGTTTTCATAGATCGGACTTGTCTGGCAACCTCATCAGTGGAGAAAAGAGTAAAGGAGGAGAAAGAGGGAGGGGGGTAGCTGAAGGAGGGTCATCAAGCAGAGAAGGAGAGGGGGAGATGAGGAGAGAGTAGACAAGATGTCCTGGGTTTTAGAGATAAAGTGAGAGACAAGGGCATTGCAAAGAGCCTGGGAGGCGAGCGGGGGGGTGGAGACTGCAGCAGGGTTGGCCAGCTCCTCACAGATAATAAAGAGCTCGGCTGAGTTGTTAGTCCTGTCCCAGTAATTTCAGAATACGTCATAACTACACCATCACATGATCCACAACAGACATACACAGCGCTGCCCATCATACAACTGATTGAACTGCAGGGAAAGGCACCAACTGAGGAAAAACAACTATGGTCCAGAAGAGGGTGTAAACAGTCCCCTATGGACCTACTTTAGAGCCAAGAAGGCAGTGGCAAGGAAGTAATGCCTATGGAGCTCTTGGCAATAGCACATTCAATCAACTACACCACCCATCCCACAGCTCCAAACAGCACATTTCAGCAGACATACAAGAAGACCTGTTTATACCAGACCTTCAAGAGCCTCTCACAAACCTGATTATACACTGCCCCGCCTGCCAAACCTTCATCACTGGCATGACGCTCCAGACAATACAAGGTACCATGCCTTGCCCCATAAGGCCATTCCAAGAGTTACACATTCATAACGATGAGATGGGAGAAAGGTGTAATGGTTCCCGGTAACCTAATAGTTGTAGTGTGCCCTTTTTCATGATGAGTTAAAGATGGTCGTTGTGCACATCTGGATGCCAAATGCACTGCTAAATTTTTAGTAAGTGAGGTTTTCCCTTGATGGGACGTGTGCGACATACTTACATCCAACAATGGCACCCACTTCCTCAATGAACTCTTCAAAGAAATAAGAGCACTACTTGGCATTTAACACTAGGTGTGTTCAATTTACCACTTCCAACCAAACAGCGTTTTTTAAAAGGTTCCTAGTGATTGCATCGAATGCAAAAGCATTGAATGCAAAACCATTGAAAATAATGCATTAAAAAAAAATAAAATTAATGGGGCGGTCCCCCCAAACCCCTTCTTTTTTTAACCCTTAAAACCCATTATAGTAAAAAAAAAACCTTTACCTACAAAATAAAAACATTTTTCGATGCTTTTATATTTGATACTATGGGGGTCATTACGAGTTAGGTGGTAAAAATCAATTTTTACCGGCATGGAGGTAATACCGGGTCCGGGTAGTAATGACGCTGCTAACAGCGGCCGATTACGTGTATGCGTGCACGCGCATAGCGGCATGCCGGTAAAGTCCCTAAAACATCCTTTAGCAGCATAATAGAAAGCATTGACAGCCCTTCCGCCTCCGTCCACCACTAAATAACGGGCCCAGCATTAACGAGTCCGGCATCAGCGGGCCTGCTAATAACGGAACCGGAAGTAACGTCATCATGCCGGAATGGGAAATGGCACGGCAGCCATCTTGAAAAACACAATCCATTGCCATCCTCGATACACAGGACCCTGAGCCTTAATCCAACACCAGAACATCAACCACACCACCATCACCATGCCAAAGGCGATTAAGAAAGGGGCATCCAGGCAGCGGAAGGAGCGGTTCTCCGAGGATGAACTGAACATGCGCGCGGACACTCTTGCTGAGAATGCAGAGGTGGTATTTGCGTCAGACTTGAAAAGAGCAGCACTGCTAAAAAAGAAGGAGACATGGGAGCTAGTGGCCCAGAAAGTGAGTGCGGTTGGCACCACCCCCCACACAGTAAAGGACGTGAGAAAACGTTGGGATGACCTGCGCCTCAGAGTGCGCATTATCTTGTCAGCCAACCGGAGCCAGGGCCTGGCTACTGGCGGTGGCTCAAACTCACCAATCAAACTGAGCCGCTGGGAAGAAACCTGCACAAGCACAATAGGTATGAGTCCATAGAAGGTGTGGGAGAAATGGAACATGGAGCCACGTCATCGGCAGATGGAGGTGAGTGTCCTAAGAAAACAGTGTATTGCAAAGTATGAAGATAGCCCACCAATGTGACCATGCCATGAGGCAATGCATGGGCCATTACACACACATGGACACATCCCTGCCTAGATGCCGTCCCCAGCACTTACACATCCACATGCATGCAGTATGCCTATGCCATACCTGACACACACCACAGACAGAGAAACTGCATGTGTCACACTGCACGCAATCCACAACACAAAGGCATGTCTCACAGCAGACACCACCTCACAACTGTGTGAACCTAACGTATGCCTGAGCAACCCCAACAAATAGCAGATAACCTGTATGCCACAAGAGTAGGACAGCAAGTTATCAAATGTGTACAACTGCACTAATACCATTGTATGCATGATGCATGTACAACCATCACTGATGCCGTCCCTCATGGTTCCCCACAGGCCGAGATACCGATAGCAATGCAGAGGACTCTGCAGCACAGGCCACCGCACCTACCAAGAGGCCCAAGTCCCGGGAAGAAACCAACAGGCCTTCCACCTCCAAGGCCACTGGCAAGGCAGATCAGCAACAGAGGAAAAAGGCACCAATGGATGGCATGGAACAGGGGCGTCATAGATCATCCACTACTGCACAAATTCCAACACCTGTGGTATCCGCAGCTGTAGAGCTGATGGCAGATGGGACCCTGTCTGCAGCCACCAGTTCTGTTGGGGAGGCAGCTGCCACTGCACCACAGAGTGGCGATGAGGTCCTTTCACAAGGCGAGATCTGTGTCCCTGAGGAGGACTCACGTTCCATGGAATTCTTTGGCACACACAGCCCCACCCAAGAACAACAGTACACACCCATCAGCACACCCGATGCCATGTCTCATTTCCAGTCGGGAAGAGAGGCTGAAGCAGAGGCCTGGAGCCACACACAGGGCACAACAGATATGGGCCCCTTGCCACACCAGCCATCCACCTCCTCAGGGGTCCGGGACGGGGAGTTCAGTATGTCACAGATGGAGGCGCGCCAGCAGGAGTTGACCGGCCTAGTGAAGCAATATGTCACTGATGGTGTTGTGACAAAGAGGGAGGCCAGAGACAACACTGCAGCCATGAAAGGGGCCATAGAGGCGAGCACACAGAAGATCTGTGAGGAGCTGTCGGCAGTGCGGCAGGTCCTTGGCAGAATTGCGGATGCCATGGAGGCTCTGCGTCCTGCCCCAACAGTTGAGCATGCGCCCACAGGGTCTTCCTCAAGCTCAACACAGACAAGCCCCCTGCGCAGGTCTGTGTGCACCATCTGCTTCTCCAACATGCCGCCCCTGGAGTCAGACACAGGCCATTAGTTGCAGGCTCAGCCTGCATGTGCACACCTATGCAGACTGGAGTGGCATAACATTGCATGCCATGTGTGGGGGAGTTGTGGGTGGAGGGGAAAGGGAGTGTGTGGGGTGGAAGGTAAGAGCACTTTCAACTTTTTCCTGTTAAATACACCTGTTGTGTACCTGAAAAAATACTTGACTAGACATTCCTTATTGTGTATGTCTCATTTATTGGTTTACAGTGCATAGTGACCATGTACCCCCACACCCAGTGCCCTCAGTCCCACATTCATGGCACCCTCTGCACCCATGTGTCCTAGAAGCATTGGCCTATCACTGACTGGTGCACAGCACTTCCCTCATGTGCATCGCCACCGGGATGATGTACAACCCCATCATCTTCATCCTCGCCTGGTGGTTGCTGTTCAATGTCAGGGGGCAGAGGCGCATTCCGTCGGATGCAGATGTTGTGCAGCATGACACATGCCATGATGATCTTGGCCATCTTCTCATGCCTGTACAGGAGTGCCCCACCTGACCGGCTAAAACAGCGAAAACGTGTCTTCAACAGGCCAAATGTCTGCTCGATGACCACACGGGTACGGGTATGGGAACGATTGCAGTCCTCTTCGGGCTTGTTCTGTGGGTTCCAGATAGGGGTGAGGAGCCGCGTCTTCAAGGGATAGCCACTGTCACCTGCATGGGTGCAAAATAAGGTATGTGTAAGTCATTTCCTGATGGACACCTGTACCTATCACACATGCCTGCAGATTTATGTTGTACACATGTACATGTCCCTGGTTGTATGCGCACATTTTACCTTGCCACAATGTGTGCTGTGCCATGGTCTTATGGTGTGGGTTGTGTCTCCCAGTTGATACAGGGTGTACACTCCCTTGATGTTCTGCATGCACTGTGGATGTATTCCGCTGTGTTTGTTATCATTATGTGATGTGTAGTGATTAGTATAATTTTGTTACTGGCAGCGTTGCCAGAAGTCTCAGCATTATTTGTCATTCAGCGCTAATTATTCCCATGGTTACATGCAGTGCTACTGTGCTGGTGGCCCTGTGACAAGCAGTGCATACCCTTGGTGGAATTGATTTGTGCACTCTCATGGATGCTTGTCCTGTGTTGTGAATTGCTGCGGACGTTTACATTGTGCATACTCACAGCATGTTGCTGGATTGTGTTACGGAGCGTGAGGTCTGATGATGGATTTTGGACATGTTGTGGGATGTGGAGTGTTTGTAAATTAGTTATGCTGTAATTGGTGTGCAGCTTCCATCATTGCTATGGGGATTGGTTGTCAGGTTCAGTTTGGGACGCTTTGGGGCACAGTGTTTTGCGATGTGGACTTTGTGCTGTCACCACAACAATGACGCCATGGTGGTGTGTGTATCTCTCCCCCCAATACACTGCCATGTGCCTGTCATGCGACTTACGAAGCAGCCAGGCACATTGTCCTGCATGTCACTCCATGTAGCGTGGTAGCGTGGAGTTCTGCAGGACCATTGAGTCATGAGTTGACCCGGGAAATTGGGCACAAAAATGTGTGATGATCTTGCTAGAGTCACATACCATCTGTACATTGATGGAGTGATATAGCTTACGATTGCAGTACACCGCCTCCATGGCATGCGGGACCACCAATTCTACATGAGTGCAGTCAAGTGCACCAATACAATTTGGCATCCCTGCCAGTGCATGGTAGCCAACTTTCGTGTCAAAGATCTCCTGGGCAGTCCGTGGTAGGGATATGTAGTTCCTTGAGTGTTTCAGGAGGGCATCCAGCACTTGGTTCTGCATGTGAGAAAATAAGGGTTGTGATAGGCCATGCATGTGCCCCACTGTGTGCTGGTAGGTGCCTGTGGCCAGGAAGTGGAGCACAGACACTACTTTCAGTAGAGGGGGGATGGCGGTGTGTATTTCAATCAGGCTGACAATGTTGTCGTGTATTATGTCCACAATGGTGGTGATGGTGTCTGTAAGGACAGATATATTTTACGAAAAAGGTAATGGCATTTTTATTGCAAATGCAATGGCATTTTATTGCCAGCATGTAGCAGTATTTTGCCAGCAGATATATTTTTTCTTATTTAGCCAGTATGACATGTAAAGGTGTTGTTGGTGGCATGCAAAGTACATAATGTACAACCCAGGCAAACCCAACTTGAAACTTCAGAGAGAAAGGCACGCATAGAAGCTTAGTGCTGCCAGGCCAAACAATGAAGTGCACAATTTTTTTTTTGATACCTCATACATGGAAGACTACATTATTCATATAACTGACTAACTCAATTAACATTACTAAATACTAATTCTAACTTCCCTAACATTATAGTGTAGTCTTGTGTGCAAAATGAGGTGAAAATACATATTTTGGTGGTACTGCTGAAATGCATTTTAAATGCACAATGGCATTTTTTTTTCTTCCTTTCTGTGTTAGCTGGTGGAGAGCAGAAAGTATGCGCAACAGGAAATAAATGAAACAGTTGCTCAGAGAACAAGTATCTCATTGTTCTGGAAATGGAGGGTGGTGCAGAAAATATCCCTTTTGACCTGATTGGAAGAAAGTGTCTGCAGATATGCCACGTATAAAGTGGGAAGGCTCAGAGTTTTGCTAATGGCAAAACTTGCGGAGAGGAATTAGTGGAGACTGGGCTGTGAAGACAGACGGAGTTCCAAGGGGTTACATAACGCTGGCTTTAAAGGATACCTCGCCGGCCCTCCCCACACACACAAGATTTACAGAAGCATTCCGCACTGAATGGGCCTGCCTTTGCGAGTGGAGCAAGGTTGTGCTAAGAACGTCAAAGCAGGGCTAATTTTGGTAAGCTTTGTGCCAAGTGAGGATCTTTTGAACGTCGTATGTATGGTTACAATTTTATCATAGTGTAGAAAGGCTAGAAAATCACTGCATGCTATTGTTGTCAATGTCAGAATGTGGGAACATTAATCCACGTTGCAAATAGACCTGATTGTTCTGCTTTGTTTTCTTTTTTTGTATTCCAGAGGCTGCTGTAAATAACCATGGTAAGACTTGATGACATGTATATGTATATGTAATATAATGAATACCTATGAAAACAAATGGGAGTTGGTGTCATTCATGCTTCTATGAATTATTTTAATAGACAAGGTCTAAAGGGGAGGCTAATATTAAGTGCAGTAGCGCATTTGCCAATTTACCAATGCAAGCAAAGTAACTGATAAAGCAGGTTTGTGTGTGTGTGCCCTTTCCTTGCATGCTGATGGGAAAGGCATTGATTACTGGATGTAAATAAGCCAGTGATACTTGATGATAATATATATAGATTACTGGATGTCCGTGAGCCAATAATACCTAAGGGCACATAGATCACTGGATATAGATAAGCCAGTGATACCAGCCATGAACTGTAGATGGTGCTCTGAATAAAATTATTGGGTTATAAAAATGCATAGGTCCAAGGCTCTCTATAGACCACTGTGAGGTATTGTAATAGAAAGGAAGGTGTTGTTTTATGGTGGGGTTATAATATAAGGAATAAAGCTATGCTCATCACTAAATACCCAATCCATATGCAAGACTAATTTACCACCAAATTACTGCTAAACTGTTTACAGTAAGAAAATACCGCCAAACCCCATATTTACCCCAATAAGACCAAATATCTTACAGATAATGGTGCGTCGGCCGGGAACGTGCCTGTAGAGCACCTACTGGGTGTGGCAAGTGTGTCTCACACTACCATACATGCATTAAAGGGAACCCATTTTATGAGAGCAGTGTGACACTAAAAGTGGATTTCAGAATGTCTCAAATGGAGGCCACATTCCCAGAGCTAGTGCAATATCTAGAGGCAAAGCTATATGCACATAGGACATGGTCATCAAATAATGCCAGAGAATGGCACGACCGCATATATGGTGAAGTGCAGAAAGAATCATTGGACAGCATCTTTGCAGAAGGAAGCATAATCCAGGTCTGTCTGTTGAGATTATTAAATGCTGCTGATAAACATGCAGGGAAAGATTGTCTGATACGGCTATGTGCCAAGACATGGTTCATTTTAAATAGGTCTCTGCGAATGCAAGAAAATGATGCCAAGATGATTAGCAGATTAAAAATTGAACTGGATTGAGCTAGTGAACAAGAGGAAAAATTAAGAGCAGAACTAGAGGTATGTCAAAAGGACATGCAGTCAAAATGTAAAGATCTCGACACTCAATTGTCTCAAAGAAAGAAACAGTTTGAGGATAGTGAGCAAGAATTAAAACACTTGAAAGTGTTGGTAGATCATATTAGACAAGATAAAGATTAAGTTGTTTTGAAAATGCAGATTTTGCAAAAAGAAAATTTTGAGAAAGAAAGTGATCTTCAAAATGCTGAACAAGAGATAGTTAAAATGTTTCAAGAAAGTGACAAAAGAGACAAAGAATTCAATGAATGCCAAATGCAAATGCGCGATATGCAAAGTGTGATTAATAAGATGAGTGATGAAAACAATTATTTGCGTAAGGAGGCAGATAGGATCCTTAAAAAGTGCAATGATTTGGAACAGCAAATATGCATTACAGGTCCCAGGACAAACGACAGGGCACCACATTCAATGGAGTTGAGGTGAATTCTATTTCTACACAGAGAACTAGTGCCCCAGTGGCCGTGCCGGTGACTGAACTTGGTTGCAGCCCACTTGGGGGATTTGACACACCCATTGGGGGCTGCCACCAATCCCATACGCCTGAAACAAGGGTTGAATCACAAAGTAGTGCAATTCCATGCATAGCAACGAGTAGCCCTATTAAAATAATTAAATCAATTAAGGCTCTGATCGTTGAGGGGAGTGCTGTATAGAGGACCACTTAGAAGCGGGGCACAATATATTTAAAGCCCTCCAGATACCTAAAGAACAATACAGACAATACTTTCATTTAACTCTGGACGCTCCCACAGCCAGTATCATTAGAGGGTTAAATGAACAGCAGAATTTGAGAAAGAGATTAGACATCATTGTTCTCCATTCCAATCATTACAGGAGGCGAAGAAAGTTGCTTACACAATTACAGCTGGCCCGTATATGTCACCTCGCCAATTTTTGCAAGACTTAAAAAGAGCTTTTTTGCACTTTGATGTTTCTTTTGACCCCAATTCCAATGAGTTTAAAACTGCCTACTTCTATGGGCTACAGAAAGACATCATATCACAGTTAGTCTGTGAATTTGACCGTGACAAGTCCCTTGAATGGATTGTGTACCAAAGTACAAAACTATATGAGGTGCTATATTGTCGGGGTAGAGAGAGTGATAAAATGAAAGACACTAGACCAAAATCTAAAGAATCCTCAGCAACAGTGATGGAGATCAGGTCAGCCAAAATGTCCCTTGAGTCCGCTCAAAGTCCAGGTAAAAATAATGTGACACCTTGACAAAGGGGTAATCCACAGAGGTTTTCGCTCCCTGCACCAATGTTTCAATCACATGATCCTAGTAAGAGGGAGAGCTACATTAGCCCTAGGTACGTACGAGATAGGCCTGATATGTCAGGTATGAACAATAATCAGAGACAGAATCAGGATCAAAGAAATAATGGTCCCTACCAGGCATTGGGGACACAGAGCAGATTTGACCCTAAAACCATGATATATGGTAATCAGGATAGACCCCCAATATGTGGATCGATTTACTGAAAATGGGAATCAGCATAGAGGACAATACTCACAAAATGAGAGACAAGACATGAGGCAGAGTATGAATTATGCCCCACATGAATACAATGAATCACCACCACCAGGGGACTACAACCAAAGGATAGGTGCACCGCGCTCCCCTCCACATATGAATCAAGAGTTCAGAAACAACGCCCAATAGAAATCATTCTCCTGAGAGATATCAGAATAGATTCAATCAGGGGGAAAACAACCAATATCGACCTAGGCCGCAGAAAGAAGATTCTAGAGAGATGGAAAGATTCCAGTGTCTGGAGGCCCAAGTGAAAATGTTGGCTGAACAAATAGGAAAACTACGTATGGCACAAAAACAGTAATCCAAGGAGGGGGCAGAAGGCCATAGCAATGACCGGGTGGTTTCCGATAATAAGTGACTAAATATTAATGATACCTGCAATGCTAAAAAGACAGATTGCCCTGATTTGATTTTGCATAATGACTTTGAGATACCTAATGATTTAAAAAGGAAAACACTGACAAATGAACATGTGATAGAAATTGCAAATACATCTAAAAAAGAAGTTTGGTTTAACCTGGAGTTAATTCAAATGTTGGAGATTTGCACACATGAAAAAGGGAAACATGAAATTCCAAAAGAACAAAGGGACAGATTTAAGAAAGACAACTCATTCATGGGTAATACCATTGAACAGGGATTAAGTGGGGATGTTAGAAAGACGCTCTCCCTAGACAATCAAAACAACAATAAAGTACAGGCAGAAAGAATAAGTACTCAAAAGGAGGGTACATTTCAGTCATCTGAAGAGTTCTTTGAACCACAGATTTTTGAGGAAATTAAAAAGATTGATACCATGTCAAATATCCACAAATGCTCAGAATTAGAAAATGACAAATCACCAAGTAATGTTTCTATGCATATTCAGTTGGAGAATTGTAGTGTGAACTCTGATGAGCCCCGGATGGAAGGGCGAACAGTGGCCACACTTCAAAGGACCTCTGAATATGGGGAAATGAGTAAGGTTTCTCAAACGGAAATGGACAAAAGGAGGGAAAAATGCCTTTCCATTTACCAATGTGCTTAGCCAAAAGTGAAAAAGGTCTGAGAAAAGTGAATCCTGAAATTAGTAAGAATTCACACTTTTTGTGTGTGTTAGAGGCTTTTGAAGACAGATATGCTCCCATTACAGTGGAAAAGAAATGCAATACATTTGCAATGATTGACACTGGCGCACAGGCCCAATTATGTCCAAATAATTGTTGAAAAGTATCAATGAAGGGGGATCTCCACAGAACCAGATCACAGTGAGGCGGGATGAAGGCCCAGTGCATAACTTTAATGGTGAGGAGGTGCCTATTGTGGGTGTCACTGAGGTTGACATAAAGATAGGAAAACACAGAATGAAACAGGAAGTATTAGTCACATCTATTTGTGAAATTCCATTCCTAATGGGAACAGAATGCCTGAAAAGATTGTCTCCTCTCATAGATGGGGTACATGGGGTATTGTGGTCTTTAACCAAAAAACCATTAAGACCTAAGAAAATAAAATCCCAAAACAACAGTATAAATGAATGCCACACTGTTGCTAAAACAAATGATGCAGTGGAGGTATACCTACAGAATAGCTGTGTGCCTAGTGTCACTGTCATTTTGATGTGTCAGGATAAAATGCAAAATAAAAAAGAAAAACAATCTGTGCAGATTTATTTGGATCCCAGGAAGAAATGGCAAACTGAAATAGATGAACACACATTGCGCTTCTATTTAAAAGAGAATAAATGCAAACAGAATACCATACCTAAACCAGACACAGGAAAACACATTACCAGCCTTGCTGAAATACACATGGAAGATGAGCAACCATGGATTCACATTGGTATAAATGACAATTTTAGAGTGATAAAAGCTACTTTGGTGCTTGAACAGGAATGGAGCATTATTAATGAGAAATTACTGCAGAAAATAATGGAGAGAGAGGAGATACCAAAATTTAGAATTAAAAACCAATATGTCTCTGGTTTGGACAACCCAGATTTTAAAAACCAAACTGCAGGAAGATGCATGCTAAAGATTAACATTGGACAAAAAACCATCTACCACAATGTGTGGATAGTGAGAATAGTGAGTGGAACACAAAATGACTTTTACATGGGCAATGATATCATGCACAGAATGTGTATGGTGTTAGATTTCCTTAACCAAAAAATATGGTCCCGGCTAGGTGGGCCTGCGCCTGAATTTGAAGACAAGAGAAAGGCTTATCATTGTGCACAACTGGTCCCATATGCAATTGAATTACAGGTGAAAAAGGATATTACTATTCCTGCATTCACCAAACAAGTTGCTATAACACTAAAGTGCAAGAATGGACAGCAAATGAAAGATTCTGATGCATTTATGTGCTTAAATGAATCCATAAAGCAACAAGGCCTGGATTATGAATACACCCCATTGATAAATGTTGGAGAAGGATCTGCCAAAATTATGGTGAATAATAAAGGGTGTAAGGATATTCATTTAGAAGAGAATTATTCATTAGGAATGGCCATATAAAAATCACATTATACTGTAGAATTCAATAACATGGTGATTGGAAATATCCCTGAGAGATATGTAGCTGCACAGGGTGTGTTGCCAGAATATCTGGATTCTCAACCCAAAGGGATCTTTAAATCTTTAAAATTCAACCTGCGTACCCTTATGATTGCAATGAGACAGTGTGCTGTCACCAAGAAAATTGTATAGTATTTGACTTAAATGAAAATTAAATAAAAAATCAGCACATTGAAGTGGAGGTCAATATGCCAAAATATTTAAAAGTGGCAGCTTTACAGAGAGACACAGCTACACAGTTGGAAGAAAGCACAGAGATTCCTCCGCTGAAGGATTTCCCAGAATTTTCGAAAATGGTAGAGGAGCAGATTTTGTTAGCAGATGCATGTGATAGTGAAGAGGATAAGAGTGAATTGAGAAAAATATTTAGGGAATGTAAAGACGTTTTTGCCAAAGATGCATATGATTGCGGCCTGACTAATTTACATGTTGCCACATTACCGGATGGGTGCGGTAGAAATCCAGTATTTGTGCGCCAATATCGGTTACCATTGGCATGTTTAGAGTCATTGGCAGAGATTATTAAAAACTTGAAGTCTCTGGGAATTACAAGGCCCATTCATAGCACCTCAAACACTCCTATTTTGGGTGTGTTAAAGCCAAATGGTCAATGGCGTCTGTGTGCAGACTTGAGAGAGTTAAATAAAAGAGTGCCAGTGTCCAGATGGCCACTGCCATTCATTGATCAAGGCCTTGCTCAGGTGCATGGCTCAAAGGTATTTACTACCTTAGATCTCACATCTGAATATTGGTGTGTGCCACTGGCAGAGGACATTCAGAATTTATTCTAATTTTCATTTGATAAAACGCAATACGCATGGACTAGAAAACCATTCGGGTACGTCAGTAGTGGTAGCGAATTTGGCATATTTTTGAGAAAGGCTATGTCTGATGCAGCGGAAAGAGGAACTATAGTTTATGTTGATGATGTCCTGATAAAAAATTAAAACTTAAAAAGCCATTTTGATTAAATTAGACATGTTCTTGGCCAATTGCAAAAGGCAGGTGCCAGAAAGCACAATGGTGCAAGAAAAAGGTGAATTTCCTAGGCCATGAAGTAACTGAACATGGACTAAATCCACAAAAGAAAAAGGTGGAGGCCATACAGAAACTGAAAGATCCTAGAAATGTGAAAAGTTTAAAAAGTTATTAGGAATGATGGGATATAACAGGAAATCTATTGAAAATTATGCTGCAATTACTCCACTATTAACTAACCTATTGAAGCTGAATACGCCCTGGAAATGGGAAAAGGAGCAATCTGAGGCAGTTGCTAAATTAAAGGAATGTCTCGTAAAGGCATCATGTTTGGCATATCCCATAAAAAAGCAGAGATTTCTTTATAGAAATAGGTTTCACTGAACATTGTATGTCAGCAGTGTTATCTCAAAAACATGATTTGAACCACAAAAACATTGCATATGCAAGTAAGGCATTTTCTCAAGTTGAAATTAAATTCAGTGAATGTTGCAGCATATCGGCACCATTGTTCAGGGAGAAAAGGTAATCATTGAGATTAAAATCATCAACCACTGCAGTTTTTACAGAGTAAAAGTATTAGGATAGGCAACCTAGCACAGTCCAGAATTACTTCATGGACATTGGCATTGCAAGGCTTTCCTGTAGAAGTGAGCCAAAATAAAAAGAGCCCAGTTGCTCAAGGTTTAGCGGATTTACATGACTGTGCAGCTGAATGTGTATCAGACGAAGTAGAGGTGGAATCTAGTTTGCAGGAGTTTGAACAATCACCACACAAGGCTTTTGATGAAAAGACATGCAGGAAGTTACCAACTGTATATGTTGATGGTTGTGCTTTTCATATCGAAA
This sequence comes from Ambystoma mexicanum, assembly GCF_040938575.1. Lineage (NCBI taxonomy): Eukaryota > Metazoa > Chordata > Amphibia > Caudata > Ambystomatidae > Ambystoma > Ambystoma mexicanum. Next base: position 843,193,995 of record NC_090941.1, on the reverse strand, counting down.
ATGATAGTAATAAACAGTTGGTATCAGAAATAGGAAATGTCTGGTTGAAATGTGAAGGCATTCCTAATAGAGGGATGCAAATTGGGGCTAGGAGTATTCAGATAGCGGAATTGACAGCCATTTATAAAGCAATTACTACTGCAGTTGATAATAAATTCAGTGAAATTGTCCTGGTGACTGATTCTGATTATGCACGAAATAGCTTTGTAGAGTATCTACCTGGTTGGAAAACAAGAGGCATGCTTACATATAAAAAAAAGCCCCTCAAACATGGGAAAATGATAGAGGCCATAGACAAATTAGTGTCAGAGAATGATTTGACAATATATTGGAGGAAAATTCGTGGACATTTAAAAACTCCAGGAGAAGATAAGGAGGGAAATGATAAAGCAGATCATTTAGCCAAAATTGGGGCTGTGATGGGAGAGTTGCTACCCATTGAACACTTAATTGGTGAAATACAGATGGATGCAGTTACACGCTGTAAGACTCCAAAAGAGGTAGAACAACCAGTAGTGCAATGGAGTTATGATACACCAGATCAAGATTTGATTAAGGTGCAAAAAGATGATCCAATATTGGGGATCTATTATAATCATTTCATGGATCCCGAACAAAATTCTTTAACTGAGAATGATTGTACAGGAAAATAGGAGTTGAGGGTATTATTAAAGAATAAAAAACGAATTAGACTACAGGATGGACTCATGATCAGAGAATCCATAACAGGACAAATACAGTGGGTGGTACCTCTTTCATTCCGAGGGCTAATGCTACACCATGCACATGATGCACTAACTGCAGGACACAGAGGTTCCCAAAAGACTTTAGAGATACTGAAAGACTATGCTTACTGGCCACATATATCCCAAGATGTGGAATTATATAATAGGGGGTGCCTAGTATGTGCCCAATTTAAACCCGCTTCACCAATGCATAGAGCTCCACTGATGAAAAGAGGCTTAATCCTTCCATAGTCATATTTGCTAATAGACTATGTAGGGCCTGTAAAAAGGTTGAGTAGGGGAACCGTTATATTTTGAGCATGGTTTGTTTGATGTCAAAATGGATAGAGTGTATTCCTGCACCAGATTGTAGTGCGTAACCGCAGCTACATTACTGGTAAATCATATATTTTCAAGATTTGGTTTACCACAAAGAATAGAGTCAGACAGAGGAAGTCATTTTACAAGCGCTTTAATGAGTAAAGCGTGGCAGATACTGGGGGTGAAAAGAAAACTGCACATTGCATACGGACCCGGCTCTTCTGGGAATATTGAACGTTGCAACCGATCTGTTGTAGAGATATTAAAAAGATTTGTAGCAGAGGCACGTTCCAGCTGGGATTTACGATTACCCCTGGTTTTGATGGCAATCAGATCGACTCCTGCCAAAGCAACAGGTATCAGCCCTCATGAGGTGTTAACAGGAAGGAAAATGGTACTGCCACAACATTTATTATACAGGACACATGAGCAAACACTTGTGAGTACATCTACAGTCCACGGATATGTGGAAGAACTGAGGAAGCATTTACAACATGCATTTGCTTTTGTGCAGCGACATTTGGAGAGAGCTGCTGACAGTGCAAAGTCATATTATGATAGAAAGATGTCCATGAAAGAGTATAATGTAGGGGATCAGGTATATAAATTTCATTTTGGAAAAGGTAAACAAAAAAAATTCAAAATTTCTTGCGGCTTGGCAAGGGCCGTTTGAAATTGTGGATAAGGATTCCCCGGTAGTTTACAAAATAGTGAAGACAGAGGGTGAAACGGTAACAGAACAATTTGTTCATGTTTACCAGATCAAGCCCTGTCATCCCAAACATAAATCAGGAGACTTGAGCAAGTAGAAACAGCTTAAGTGCCCTGAAGACATGGAAGGGAAGACACAGTGGCTGTATTCATAGTATCCCACATCATAGAAATAAAAATAGTTGTGGTCCTTATTATAGAGATAAAAGTAAATGAAAATACCATAGGTGATAAACATTGATATAAGGGGCTGAAGCAGATTGAATTATTATGGTACAATGTTGAAATGTTTTGATGTATAATGGTGCCTTGTGTATGTTTATTTTCTCTTTAACGTGTTTAGTTTCAGAATGAAGCGGAATGTTTTGGACTATTTTTTTATGGTAGAAAGGGTGAAATTGGTATTGTGCTATGTACTTAATCTGTCTCTTTTCTATTTGATTTAGAATGACTAATATATCTCTTGAGGCCAGAGGTCGCAGGACCGGAGGACACGAGAGATAACGAAGTCGTGGAGTCCGTGGGAGGAAATTTAAAAAAAAAGCCCCAGGGGGGGCATCGAAGACCAAGTCTATAAGACGGATGTCATTGATGATGGCGCCAGCGACATGGATAACTTTTCTAATGGTTGCAGGGAATCTCAAAACTATGGAAGCACAGGTTATCATTGAGCCCAGACCAACATCTGGCATTGCGGTGGAAGAAGCGCATGGATTTATTATGGGCAAAAGAAGGATGATCTTTCAGAATATATATATATATATACCCATGAATCCTGATAGTTTGATGGAAAAACGTTTTAACAAAACCGGGATCGTAACCGACCAAACTAAAGAGTGGCTAGAATTAAGAAAAGATGACACCAAGCAGACAATAAGAGATATGTTAACGCAATTAGAAAATACATTTGTGAATTCAGCGGATATAAAGAAAAGGAGGGGAAAGAGAGGGGCAGTAATGCTTGTATTCTCCTTGGTAATGTCTATTATTGGAGCTGTAATAGGTACTACGATGTCAACAGCTAATACCATTTCAGTAGGGACATTGAGTGCCAAAGCACAACAATTGAACTATGATTTAGAAATGATTCAAAAGACATTGGATGGAATTAGGGGTGGATTGGATGAACAAGTGAAATTTATTAATGAGACTGTGGTATTGATAAATGAACAGGCTGAAGTTATACTACATAGCACCAAGGTAACAATCAAGCATGACCGAATATTGAATGAGATTATGAATGTAATAAATCATGTTGCTAGATTGTTGACAAATGACGTGAGGGAGGTCCAAACTGCAATTTCCCAATTAATTCAAGGACATATACCGTTATATTTTGTTTCACAAGATATTGTTCATTAAATGATGGAAAGAATAACTTAAAGGGAAATTGATACAATACAGGTGAAAGTTGCATTTGAAATGGGCAATGCAATGCCATTATATGTGAATTTGGAAAGAATAGAAATTGGATTTTTGTTGTGCATCCCATATATAGCTCCTGAACTTATTTATCAAACTAAGTGGGTACATAACGTGGGATTTTGGCAAGAAGGGAAATATATAAAAATGAAAACTCCAGAGTTGGTGGCATTTCAGTCATGGGAGCCTGAGGTTTACTTGATTCCAAACCTGGAAACATGTATAAAGTTTAAAGAACAAAATTACATGTGTCCAGGTAAACCATTTGTTCCTGATGCTACAGATGCTATTTGTGGTTTAAAACCTGATCCAGGCGTATCAGGAGGATGTGAAGTGGTCATTAGCAATTCGGGTGGTGAGGAGTTAGCACAAACCAAAATGGTTAAAAATAGATGGTTGGTCAGCACCTTCATGAAAAATATGACAGTTACAGTTTGTGTCCTCCCCGTCTTCAACGTGCAAGAGAATAAAACAGACACTCCCGGACGGGGAATAAGGCAAAGAGAGCAGGCTGCGAGAGTTCAAGGAAAAGTTTATCTAGATCTCTGAGAGCGCTCTGGCAAAATTAATGTTACAGTACATTATATAGGCACAATGACATATCTAACATTTGATGCTACGTTGGACCCGGATTGGTCAGCCAGGGTGGTGTCTTAGGTGTGGGCATCATCTCTTCCTCCTGGTTGGTTGCTTGGTTGGCGGGAGGATGGACGTCAGATATCTGTGCTCCGAATGGGTGATGGTCAGGTCGCCGTGAAGCAGGGTGGTCACTATCTAAGCTAATGAATACATTCTAAAAGATGCATGCACTAAATAATGGTTGATCAAAAGACTCTCAGTAGTTTATCATGTCACTATACAAATCACACAGGTGTCTATATCATCTATACCATTTGGGTTATACAGGTCACAGGTTTAAGGGTCTTGACCACTATAATACTCTCATTGAACTGTAGGGTTATGATATGATATATGATATGGCATTTGTAACGCGCCTATACACAAGTGTTTCAAGGCGCGACGAGGCAGGGGGGAAACAAGGGGAGACAGACAACAATCCTATTAGGCCAGGTGTCATTCAGATCGCGCAAGTGCAAGGGTAGAGGGGAAGGGAAAAGTGCATGGGGGAAAGGGAGAGGGAAAAGTGCAGTACAGGGTTATTAGCATACAGCATACAGGAATAAATAACAAGGACCAGCTGGTGGCAAGTGCGAGGTAAGTGCAGACAAGTGCTGGGAAGGGGGGCTGTAGGGATACAGACACAGTCCCGCAGTGCAGGGGTTGCCGGGGAGGTAGTGCAGGGGAGAGTGGCTGGGCCAAGGACCAAGAACGGTGAGTGGCCCAGTTGCAGATTCAGTGCAGTTTCAGTAGTATTAGCAGGGGAGAGGGGGAGAGAAAGCGGAGGCAAAGAGGAAGGTTTTGAGGTGCTTCCAGAACCGGAGGTGGTTCTCCTCAAGTTTCAGGGAGGTAGGAAGGCTGTTTCAGAGGGAGGCCCCTGCAGCAGAGAGAGATCTGCCCCCAACTCGTTGTTTGGAGAAGCGGCTGACCCTGAGGGAGTTGGAGGCGGATGAGCGAAGAGCTCGAGAATGAAGATATTTAGGAAGAGAGAGTTGAAGGTATTTTGGCCCAAGGCCTTGTGGACAATGCAGAGGGTTTTGAACTTGAATCTCATGTATGTGGCATTTGTTAGTATTAGACATGATATACTACAGCAGGGGTCTAATGTTATTTGGGGGTCTGCTGGGTGGGCATCATGGCATGGTCGGTGCTCTGGCACATGAAAGGAATATCTTGCAGGGACACAGGGTCAGAATGGCAGTAAGTTTCCATCGGTGAGGGTGCGGGAGCAAGAACACGTTTTTGGAGATGAACGAGCTATGTGCTTAGTTCATGCTGGTTCACATGCAGGACAGTGATCTCAGAGGAAGACTGATGTGATACATTTATTAGTTGTTGCGAATGCCTCCAGCTTCAGCGTGAGAATGGAGCCGCAGAGTTTTCCAGTCAGAGTGGGGACGAAGGTGGGGGCCATGTGCTCTGTGTGCCTGATCGCATTGGGGAGAAGGAGAGAAGCGTTTTGTACTATCGCAATGAGGCCTGGTCACCAAGATGGAGTCGAAAGGGGGTACAAAAGATGGATGCCCTGTGTCCTGCTCAGTGGTCCCATCTACACGAAAGTCAACGAAAGTTAACTTCGCATAAGGGCAAGGGGCGAACCCACTACTGGAGGCACTTGGTCCAAGCTTTGTGCTGAGGAGTGAAGGCAGAGAGGGGCCTGCTGGCCCCTCGTTCCCACACATTATGCATCTAAATCATGGAACGTTTGTTGTCAAGCAATTGAAATATAATGTATTTTACTTACAGGTTCCAAAGGATACAGTTGTTTCGATTGGGGGTTTAACATTATTCCATATTACAAAAGATATTTGGGAAAGCCAAGTGGAAAATATTGAATTTTTTCAAAGGGTTACATTTCCGATAGACCCGGATGTAGAATTTTTGTTGAGTCATAAGGAAAAGCATACTATTAAGATGAATCTGAGAAAGAACATTACATTTAGTAGCCTGGGTGTGATGGAGGTGAATGTGTTTAATTAGGGAACCTGGGTGGAACGCACTAGAGTGGGTTTAGCAGTAGTAGTGGTAGCAATGGGAGGATGGTTGATCATTTTGTCTATAAAGATGAAGATGTTACTTATGATATTGGCAACAATGGGGAATGAAATATATCCCAATGCACATACATTCTAAGGTAAAAAAAAAAAACACAATTTGGGTTTCCTCCAATTGTGGATTTGGGAAGCCAGAATTGTCGGGAAAGGAGGGTATGTAAGGACAGATATATTTTGCCAAAAGGTAATGACATTTTTATTGCAAATGCGATGGCATTTTATTGCCAGCATGTAGCGGTATTTTGCCAGCAGATATATATTATTTTATTTAGCCAGTATGACATGTAAAGGTGTTGTTGGTGGCATGCAAAGTACATATTTTACAACACAGCCAAACACAACTTGAAACTTCAGAGAGAAAGGCAACCATAGAAGCTTAGTGCTGCCAGGCCAAACAATGAAGTGCACCATTTTTTTTGGATACCTCATACATGGAAGACTACATTATTCATAGAACTGACTAACTCAATTAACATTACTAAATACTAATTCTAACTTCCCGAACGAAAATGAGGTGAAAATACATATTTTGGTGGCACTGCTGAAATGCATTTTAAATGCACAATGGCATTTTTTTTTCTTCCTTTCTGTGTTAGCTTGTGGAGGGCAGAAAGTATGCGCAGCAGGAAATAAATGAAACAGTTGCTCAGAGAGCAAGGATTTCATTGTTCTGGAAATGGAGGGTGGCGCAAAAAATATTCTTTTTGACCTGATTGGAAGAAAGTGTCTGCAGATGTGCCACATATAAAGTGGGAAGGCTCAGAATTAGTGGAGACTGGGCTTTGAAGAGAGTTCCAAGGGGTTACAGAGCGCTGGCTTCAGAAGACATCTCGCCGGCGCTCCCCACACACACAAGATTTACAGAAGCATTCCTCACTGAATGGGCCTGCCTTTGCAAGTGGAGCAAGGTCGTGCTAAGAACTTCAAAGCAGGGCTTATTTTTGTCAATATCAGAATGTGGGAACATTAATCCACATTGCAAATAGACCTGCTTGTTCTGCTTTGTTTTCTTTTTTTGTATTCCATCTTGAATATCAAGACTTGATGACATGTATATGGATATGTAATATAATGAATACCTATGAAAACAAATGGGAGTTGGTGTCATTCATGCTTATATGAATTATTATTAATAGACAAGGTCTAAAGGGGAGGCTCATATTAAGTGCAGTAGTGCATTTGCCAATTTACCAATGCAAGCCAAGTAACTGATAAAGTGCGTGCGTGTGTGTGTGTGTGTGTGTTCCTTGCATGCTGATGGGAAAGGCATAGATTACTGGATGTAAATAAGCCAGTGATACTTTATGATAATATATATACTGGATGTCCATGAGCCAGTAATACCTAAGGGAACAGTGATACCAGCCACGAACTGTAGATGGTGCTCTGAATAAAAGTATTGGGTTATAAAAGTGCATAGGTCCAAGGCTCTCTATAGACCACTGGGAGGTATTATAATAGAAAGGAAGGTGTTGTTTTATGATGGGATTATAATATAAGGAAGAACGCTATGCTCATCACTAAATACCCAATCCAAATGCAAGATTAATTTACCACCAAATTACTGCCAACATTTTTATGGTAAGAAAATACCGCCAAACCCCAAATTTACCCCAATAAGACCAAATATCTTACATGTCCCGGTCCAGACGGTACAGGGTGTGGATCTTCTGAGAGGTTAGGTTGAATGGACTGGCTCTGATGCGAGGGATTGGGGGCTGCCTGCGTGGTACCACTGGCTGGACTGGTGGGGCTTGCTGGGTCTGTCTCACCCTCCATCTCCTCCTGTGTCTCCTCTGTGGTGCCTGTTGTTGTTGCTGGTGTAGCAATGCAAGCATGTCCTCCAGCCCCATTATTGCTACTGCAAGTGGAATCATTTTGGTGTGGTGAGGGGTGTGGTGTGTGGGTGTGCTCCTTTTGTGGTGGGCCAGACTCCATTGCCTCCACCTGGGCTGATTGCGTGCACCTGTGGCAGTTAGGAACACTGCACATTGCTGTTTGTGGGTGGTTTGCGATGCCGGTGATGCCGGCATCCCGGTATCCCTTAATACCGCCTTCATGATGCCGGTATTTGCCTGTCCGCATGACTTGTGATCTCCTCCTGTTGCCGGACTGAACGGCCGCGTGCACGTTATCGGCGGTGGCGCTGATACCGAGTTGTTGGTTCGTAATAGCCCGGAGCGGTATGCGGTGCCAGTAATCCCTTACCGGCATTTTATTCCATTACCGCCTACCTCGTAATGACCCCCTATGTATTCGATGCGATGCCTTGATACCTTTTGAAAGGTTCAACAGCCTTAAAAGCAAACTTTCCAAACTCTGCACCACCTTGAAGAAAAACTGGGTGCGTTGCCTGCCCCTAGCTCCATTCAGCTTACATACTCAACCAAGTAAAGACGTTCACCTTGAACCCCACGAAATAGTAACTAGCAGTCGCATGCACACCCCCATCTCCCGAGTAAGGAAGGCATCAGATACCGATAGGGCTGCAGCTGTTCTGGGTGAAGAATTCAAGCAGTACTTAACAAACCTAACATGTGCGATCAAATATGACTCCCAATATGTCGCACCACTCCACCTATAGGACACACAGGGCACTGTACAGCAACCTACAACAGACACCACGCCCACCCAACCGCTACTGCCAGGAGAATTAATATATGTCAAGAGCTTTGTATGCAAATGGAACAACCCTAGGTTCCAGGGCCCATATGAAGTGTTTTTTTCCACCCCTCTCGCAGTAAAAGTGAAGTGGCTTTGATATTGGATTCACCTCCCTGATGTCAGTAGGGCACCCCCAGATGCCTCACCAGTACCCTAAAGAACCTACCAGTATACCTCAAAATAACTACCTCAGAAGTAATAACATGCCTTCATGTCTCAGATAATAAACATGCATTGCTGCTAAAAGCATAAGCACTTTAAAGTAAAAGAAAACTCTCTTTACCCCCGTGTTTGTTTCCTATACAGGAGTGCTCAAAATAGAATCCTCAACATCAAATGATTTGTTGTATATTAAATAAGTAGATACAAGAGGGGTTGGGGGGGGACCCTTTCTATGAGGCCAGAGAGATGAGGCTGCTACCCGATAGTCCCCCTGGGGGTGGTAAAATGTGGGAGGATCTCATGGGCAGGGACTCCCTCCCCCTGCCCGCCTGAGGAGAAGGATGAACACCTGGTTAGAATTGGGCACAACGTCCCCAACCTAACCTTCACAAGCCCTTTACCACCTTTCAACCAACCTCCACTAGCACTTCCATTTGATACTGTAACATTGTACCATTGACTGACTCCAGTACTGAGATGAAGATGAATACATGGGAAGCAGGTACTGACACAAGGATGTATGGATGCAGGAAGAACCCTTCCGTGAACTCAGAGGAGCGTTCTAGCTTTCCAGGAAGATACATACATGTATTCACTTTAAAAACCAAAGAGGGACTTGACACCATGTCAAGCCGTCCCCGGTGCCACAGCGTTTGTGAAAGCTGTTCGGCACAGCAGATTCAAAGGGCTGGAGACTGGGACGCTGTCAGAGGAGGAGGTGCGTCTCTAGAAGGTCCGACATAAGACCCTGCAAGAAGCTGGCAATGCTGTACCACGGCCTCCAGGAGAAGGTGGACTGTGCGGTCTGTAACAGGTGATGATACTGCAAGGAGCCAAAGGCTGTGGAGATGCCGGAGCAAACCAGAAGTTGTCAGAAGCCACCAAAGACCAAGGCAAGTGCAGACCCCAGGAGAGACCGGACCCTGGCGGGAAGATCCCAGAAGGTATGGGAGAGAGTGGGCCGGCCAGTGGGGGTATGAGAGGGTCTTGGTGACTGATTAACGTAACATGGGGAAACGGGGGCCGGCACAAGTCCCCTGATTTGAACGAAAGCATGATTGAACTTTTCATTAGAGGAAATCTTCCTTTTGTCAGTGATTGTAGCAAAACCACTGATCACAAAAGAGAGTGTGACTTTTGCATCCGAGGATGTCTTCTTCATGTTGGTGGTAGCCCCAAGGCCACTAAACGTCAGAGAAGGGTCAAGGACGCCAACAGCAGCGAGCAAGATAAAAATACGAGTCATCGCCCTTGTGGCAGTACTTGGCAGGGTAGTGAACCAAGTAGGCCATCTCAAAGAAGACGTGAAAGAGAAACCAGGGTCTGGGCCCCAATACCAGAAAGAGATATGAGTCGTCTTCCTCGTGGGAGTACTTGGCAGCAGGGAAGTAAACCAAGTGGGCCCAGTCAAAGAAGGGGTGAAACCAGAATTGGGTGTTATAGGTGTGAAGCCTGATGGAAGGAAGACCAGGGTAAGGGAGTTATTCCCCCTGCTTGTGTTAAACTGAGAGCAAGAAAGCAAGAGAAGGGAGTCCAGAGTAGCCTGGAGTGGCTGTAAAGTCCAAGAAGGCCTGGGGAAGGGAGTCATTTCCCCCAGGCTATTTGAAAGAACAGATAACAAGACACCAGGAGAAGAGTGCCATTCTCCAGGTAGCTCGGACCAGCAATAAGGTCCAAAAGCGCCTGTGAAAGGGTAGCCATTCTCCCAGGCTATCGGAAACTCCACATCAGGAAAAGGGAGACATTTATCTGGCCAACCAAGAGGGTGTACCAAAGGGCTTGGGACTCTACTATCAGGGTAAGGGAGCCATTCCCCCTGATAACACGTGAGAAGTATTGTTTGGAACATTGCTATCGGTGGATGGGAGCTGCAACTTGGAGACCCAAGACTATTTTGAACTGAATACAACTGTTCCAACAAACCAGGAACTTGAAACCAGGAGAAAGCAGTCCTTCTCCTTGGATTGGCCAGAATGATACTACTTTAGTTCTAGTTTCTAGTGTGAGGGACAAAAGCAAGGTTTTCTTGACACAGATCTGTGGACTCTTTCGGACTCATTATATGTTTTCCACTCCAGAATTAACGTGCCGTTAAATCTGGTTACAAGTTTGCCGGTGGGGTGCCTTATCTACCACCACCCAAGAGCTGGAGGTAAATCAGGCACCACACTGGCAAAAACAGCTGGTATTACCAGCACCGGTGTTACTGATGCAGGTAATACCGGCAATCCCCCCATGGAGTTCTGTGGGACTCCATGGAATGGAGATTTATATACCCTTACTGGCACCAGTAATCTGCCAGTAATTCTGGCAGACCAGGTGCCGGTAACAGTACTACCGTTAGCTGGGATCCCAGCAGATTTACCGGCAGGATAACAGCAAACTTATAATGAGCCCCTTTGAGTTGACAGACACCTCATATCCTTTAGTTGAGGCAGGGAATCCCTCCTCTTAGGGACAGGGAGCGATAGGCTTTCTTTTCCTGTTTTTCACTAAATAAAAGTCTTTACCCACAAATATGCCACTTTTGTGTCGGCCTCCTTCCTCTGCACCCTTACACAGCCTAGACCTTACTGAGGATGAAGAGAGATGGGACAATTCAAGGCCTTTATAATAGGATACCTCTTTGAAAAACCGACCAGGCTGAGGAGAATGAGAGCACAAGCGGAATAATCATTACCAGAACCATTTCTGCATTTAAAACACAATGTACGGCAAGAGGATATGTTAAGTGACTCAGGAAACAGCTTCTCACCAGAAAACTTAATGCCCTACAACTGAATGAAAGGGATGCGTCTTTCAGCAAGTAAATCAGTTATTGTAAACTTGGGAATAAAGCAATGCAGTTGCTCGCCTTTCAACTGAAGGCTAGAACGTAAAGCAATATAATTGCACATAATTGACAGCCATCACAGGTTTGTCTTTGGGGCAAGCTCCTAGATAGGATTGTACCTCTGTGCTTCCCTTTGTATGAAGGGAGATGGGGAACAGTGAGATCGGACATCCTTTCTAGAAAAGGTACAGCTCCCCAAACCGTCTGTTATGGAACAGGAGCAACTTGAGCCCCAATTTCTAAGAAAGTAATTATTTTAGCAAATAACGGTCTAAAACTTAACAAGGCACCAGACCCAATGTCTTTACCCGTTGGTTCTATAAAAAGCTACAGAAACATCTGTTAATGCTGTTGGACAGCCTGTTTAATTACATTAGAAACCAAGACGCTGTTACCTCTTCTATAGGTGATACCACAGTTGGTGTATTAACAAAGCCTGGGAGGGATCCTCTCCAGGGGTCTCCAACCTTTTGTGTACAATGAGCAAAATTTGGATATCAAATGAAGAGGTGAGCAACATCCATTCTTCGACAGAACATATTGGCACTCTGCGTAAAAATTATTGCAACACACATTCGAAATATAATCAACTTTAATACTGCTAATAGAACATTTTAACTTGCAGTACATAATAGTTTTCAAGACCATGTGCAATTCCAGTAAAGTAAATCTGAAAGGTCTCTAACTTAATTTGACAATAAGTGGTTGTTTGCAGGAAATGTTAAGGAGCTTGAGTGCTCAGTAGGACCTTTTTAGACGCATAGGACCAGTCTAGTTGTTCAAAAATATTGTAGGACTAAATAAACATTACCAGTGGCTTCAGGTTCTCGAAGTAAATATTTTAAAGACATTTAGTGCTAATGTTTGAACAGTAAAATTGGTCACAAATGGAAGATTGATTTTCATGTGTACTTTAGGATTTTGCTTGGGGATTTTCTGGGATCTTTTGTGACAAATGGTGCATTCCTAAGCATTCAAGACCATTAATACTGTTTCTCAGTCATTGATTACTGTCCTCTGGACTACTTTTTATCAGGATCATTTTGAAATTTTGCATTTCTGATTGAACAGAGAGTGGTCACAATCCACTTGAGTTCATCTTCCAATAGAATGGGGTAGGCACCAAGAAGATGTCTGACAGCCAGAGGGCCTGGTTGACTCTGCCTAAGCTTGGCAAGGAGGCTTTGAAAAGGTCTACTGATTCACAAGAAATCAAGATATTCTCTTAAAACTGGTAAATAGTTCAGAGGCCACAAAGGAAAGTGCCAGCTTGTTTTTTGGTTGAAACTATCCAGGACAGAGCTATTGGCAAATGGTGTCCTCCAGTTCAGGAGGTCCAGGTTATAGAAAGGTTTGATGCAGAATGCAGAATGCAGAATCTTGAATAGAAAATGTTATGATTTAATGATTGATGTGTACACAGCTGGCCAGATGTATAGTTTTTAAAAGGGCATCTAAACACTGCAAAAAGACAAAAAAATGAATGTATTGAGAAATAATGAATGACACCAAATTGTTTAATGCATTAACCATCTCCTTGAACCAGTAGCCCTTGGACGACCAGCCGCCCATGCTTATAGGCCAATTTCCTCACTAGACATTGGCAGCAAGATATTTTCCAAATGTTTGTTGCTCAGACTGGACGAGCAGACTCAAAGTAACAATATCTTGAAGCCAACCAAAGCAGGTTTTAGGGGAGGGCTTAGTAGAGTGGAACACTGCTTCCCGCTGAGCACCATCATGGAGAAATACGGCAAGGTTAAGGGAGGGAGATTATTTGTGGCTTTTTTCAGATTTGGAGAAACCATTTGATTTGATTGATATAAACATCTTGTGGCATAATTTACATTTTATTGGGTCCCTAGTTGTTCATTAAGTATTATCTGAATGTGACACGCAGGCATCTCAGCGTCTGTCCCATATGCAAGATGGGGGTATTATACATTCTTTGTCCCCACCAATAAAGGTGAAAAGCAGAGATGTCAGTTGGCCCCAATGTATTGCTTTCAGACTTTGACTCTAGTACTTCTCTTAGGAATGTTAACCCACCCTCTCTGGAGGATACATTTTATAGTCTGCTTCTTTATGCCGATGACAGCCATTTTGGACTCAACGCCGGCAGGTCTGCAACAGGGCCTGCTAAACACTACGTACTATTTTGGGGAACTATAGTTTTAAATGAAATATGACCAGATTATGTTGTTCACGAAAGGGATGAAACCTTGTAGCTGGTTTTTAAATTAATGTAGAGATGAGGAGCTAGTCTCAAACGTATTAGAGCTTCCTCTTCTCAAAGAGCAGTGCTTGGGTCAAGCATTTTAGGAAGAAAGCTGAAATGGCATCATTAAGTTTTAAAAGGCAAGTCTGGGGCATTCAGATCGGACAAGTGCCTGGAGCTATACAAAGCAAAGGTATAGGCCATGATTTATTTTTTCTGGGATGGTTTGAACTGTCATGTCCTGGAGGGGTTGCAAAATACATTCCTGTGCCAACTATCAGGTCTTGCTCCAGGTACACCTGGCAGCGCCTTATGAGTTCAATTAGGGGTATTCAGTGTGAAGATGTTGGAAAAGTTATGATTATTTTACTTATTTTTTGAAAGCACATTTGGGTTTTTCTGCAAATCATAAAATTGAATGTCAGTGTAATTCTGATTGCAGCCTTACATATACATATAAAACGGCAAGGCAAAATCTGTAAAATAAGATCCCCAGAATGCAGGAGGCTATGCTAAAGGTACATTTAAATTTACCCAACCTCAACAAATGAAGAAGCTGTGCATGAGGAAGCACAAAGTGTGCCTGCAAAATGCAGGTAAATGAAGATTTGGTTCAATTTCTGTTAATGTGTCATTGTTTCAGTGTTTGGTATAAGTGTGGCCATGCAGGGAAGCTATGTTTTATATATTAAATTATAAGGGTCAGGCTTTTATTTATAGCTTGTTTGAATATGTTAAAGCTGCTTTTTTAGTTTGGCCTTGTTCTATGTGAATTTTATCAAATATGATAAATGTTTTGAAATGTTGCTAACTTAATGGAGCAAAATGATTAAATAAATATTGACTAAGTAATACTGGTCATTACATGGTAGGCTTTACAGATCACTTCACTGGGGCTTTGGAGGTTACCTCCTAAAGAATTATTGTGGCATTTAATGGCAAATTGTGTATTTTAAAGCACCTGGGGCCTGTTACATTGGTGAAAAAGTGCTTAGGAATAAAGAAATAATATTTTTCTGAAGGATTTGGAGACCTCTTTTCTCTGCCCAAAAAGGAGTTTTAAACAAAACTTGGTAGCAGACATTGGCCAAAACGTTGAATATTTGACAACCACTTCGTAGTGGTATGTGCTGGTGTTAACTAGGTTTCAGGATTAATTAATTGTCGTGTTAATTGAAATTTATTAACAATAACTAAATTGGATTTTAATATATGGGAAATTAATTATGAACCTATTATCCACATCCACATTTTATACACATGCCAGATGGATGAGTATCAAACAGCAACACTTTTTCCACTAGGGCACTCCGTAATAATAAATATAGGTGACCTGTTCTTCAGTGTATGGCCCCCGGGAGAGTCTCAACTACTCTTTTACTCACTGCGCTTTTTACAGAGGAGAAATGTCCATATGCATATCAGTGTTTGTCTCACCCAACGGCAGTACAGCTCTGAAATGCTTGGCAAATCTCCTCCGAACAAGAATACCAATAGCAACCAAAGGCACTTGTTTCGGCCTAGTCAAGCCTCATCAGTGAGGTGGAGCTGTGCCTCTCTGAGCACAGTGAGCAAGGGGACCACGTCTGGATTGTTTATATTTCAGATAACTATAGTGCATGGCGGCATCAAATGCAAACATGTGTACAAAAAGCAGGGTCTGCAAGTTATTTAATAAAGGCAAGTTAAGTATGCATGACACTTATTTGTCCATTATCCTCCTACTAGCTGTACAAAGGAACAAAATATGACCATTTTCTCCAGGCCACAAACATGGATCAATTATTTTGCTCATTAATACATTTGGCAGCTGGGAAAAGTATCTGAAGAGGACATGGTTTTAATAATGACACTGCTATAATAAGTAAGGACATGTACTGAAAAATAATTTGCATAGTGACAACAAACTCAAATCTTGCATCTACATTGCATGCTTATTTGCCGAACATTCTCGCATGGTCCAGGACTCTGTCCTAGCTATGCTGCTACTGAGGTCTCATCCCTTCAGCTCCTCCACACCATGGCCCAGAGCAACTGGCGAGCAACAATTTAGGGCAATTTAGGGCACCGTGAGCAACATGTTGTTCCTGAGCTACACGTTGGGGATCACTCAATTCCACGAACATATCAAGTTCACAATGGAAGTTGGAGAACCCAGCTTGCATTCCTGGACATATGGATCACTTACACAGAAGGGAGATTAACTACAAGCATCTATAGATACCTACAGACCTCAACAATGCCCTCCACTACAACAGCTTTCACCCGAACGTCTACCTTGCAGCCAATTTCTCAGGCTGAAACAAATAGTATCCAGCACAGAGGCGCTCCAAAAAGAATATGATCTCATGACAAAAAGGTTCCAGGGGCCATTACTTAATAGAGATCTTGAAAACAGCAGTAGCTAGAGCTGAGACACATAAAAAAGACTTGTTGAAACCTAAACCTAAAGGAGAAACAAATATCAAACAGCAACACTTTACTTTACACACATTAAAATATTCAGCACAAAGTTACCAAGTAACGAAGATGATCAAAAAGAATTGGTATTTCGTCAAAATGGACCCCACACTTAATACATTGTTTCCAGAGCCACCCATGATGGCCTATAAAAGAGGAAGGAACATTATAGACTCTCTAATCAGAGCAGAAAGACAAACACAGAAGCTCTTACATAAAGCAAAACCAGGTACCTTCCCCTGTTTGAATTGTCAGCATTGTTCTAACATCCTCAAAGGTGATCACATCAGGCACCCCAACACGGGTAAGAAAATCACACTTGGAGACTTTGCAACATGTGACAGCAAGAATGTAATCTACGCCCTGAAATGCCCATGCAGAAAATATTACGTTGGTAAGACTATCCGGAAAGTTAAAGAAAGATGGACAGAGCATATATCGAACATAAGGACTGGAAACATTAGATCACCAGTATTCAGACATTTCTATGAAAATAGACACACAATAGCACACATGAAATGTGTAGTCCTACAAACCATTCACCCGCCTCTTACGGGAGGAGATATCAGCAAAAAACGAGCCCAAAGAGAACTTTATTGGATCCACCGGTTGGATACAATTGCCCCATTAGGGATGAACAAGGACTACTATTTGGGTCCCTTTTTATGAGCACAATTCATCCATATGGTTACTACATTTGAGGGACAATAGACTGTACACTCCATGAAGTAGGTTTTACCTTATAATTTTTTGAGATCAGAAACTGTATCACCATTAAGAAATGTGCATACTACCTTTTGAACTATTGACACGTATGGTGTTTTTGTTTTTATTGTAGTATTTTGTTACAACCATTCACTGTTGACATTACATTCTGCACTGCCAATTAGATACAGCTCAGGCATTGATGGTTGTCCTTACAAGAGAATTTCTACTTCGAGGAGCAGGGTTATTTCCATTTTTAATTATGGATGAACCGGCCAATTAGATACAACATCAGAGTGTACGCCCACTCCATGGTGGTAGGAATCACTCTTTTACTGATATTAACATCAATTTCCAACATGAATAATAAAGGCAGTTGACAACAGTATATAATACTAAACTGTTCACCCAGTACGGGGTAGAGTCAATCAGGTATGTATGTACACAACATTTCTTTATTTGCATTATTGTCCTTGAGGAACACAACAGATTACCTTACTTACTAGGTCTAAACTGTTGTAACGCTCACCTGATTCCCACGGAGGCGCAGGTCTGGCTTCGAGTGCTGATGCTTCTTCTATGGTGAAGCGCAGGACTCTGAAGATGGACAGGAAGGGCCCCTCTACACTGGCTTCTCCGGCTCGCAGGAATATTCCCCTGTGCGTGAAAAGGGAGTATTACCTACTGACTGAGTTATGCTCAAGCCTCCCACTCTCTTCCAACCCTCCACGATACCCTTCCATGATTCCCCGTGAAGTCTCACCTTAGGGTCAGGAATGATGAGCTCTCCATCCTGCTTCTGATGCAGGGGCGCGTTGAAACCCAGTTACTTCACTGGATTGAGGATTATGGGAGTTCGGGTAAGCTTGACTATTCAGGTAAGGCTCTGTAAAAGTTCAGTTGCAAGTTCAAAAGACCAAGCTTAATAATAACGTTCATTGTCTTTTTTCCCCTTAGGGGCGGGGGTTCGGAATGCCGGAGATATGGCGCCGACCCGAAGTGAAAAGTGCAGTTCCAGTAATGACAGGTAAGTTCTGGATGAGCGCTCGGGTAATGTCTTTGCATTCGCTCATTCAATGTCTTTGTCTTTTTTCCCCATAGGGGCCGGGGTCCGGATGCCTGGAAGCGGCAAGACCCGAAATGAAATGGGAATGACCCAACAGGTAAGACTTAGAAGGAAACTGAGCTTTTCCTATTCCCTTCCTTCTCTCACCTTGTTCTTGTCTATCTCTCTAGGTTCTGGGAAGTGGCTGTGGATCCGGATGATCGCTGCTGAAGATGGTGGCGTCCAGGAGAGGTGAGTGAAATGCAGCGCTGCAACGATCGTAGCGAAATGCTTTTAAAATGATGTCTTCCTTTTCAGGATCGTCGGTGTGATGTCTCTGTGGTGCTGATTTAGCAGGTAAGGTCTTTTGTCTCCCTTTGCAGGTGAGCCAGGATACTGACAGGCGTGGCTGAGCTCCAGATGCAGGAGCTGACACGGTGAGCGTCCAGCTGCGAGTAGCAGAACAACGCGAAGCGTGAGTTGCTGATCGGGTGTGGTTTAAATAGCTTTGGAAGAAGTTCCAAGTGTGTATCCTTCCTCCGATCAGGTATGTATCCTTCCCCGACCACACCCGGGTGGAAAGTAATCCCACAGGTAAAGTAGTTCCATTCAGGCCTCAAGAGGGCCTGGATGTGGCAGCATGGTCTGCATCAGGTAAGTGCACATTAAAACACTTGAACACATGTCTAGCTTTATGAGCCTGGCGCCTAAGGCGCCAGGACAGGGGTCCAACATGAGCCTGGCGCCTAAGGCGCCAGGACTGCGTCCAAAGGGCCCCAGCTTGGGCCCGCTGGCACTCCCCTGGGGGAAATGATGCCTGCCTCTGGGGTTGCTGGGTCGGACCTGGCTTCTTGGAGGTAGGCATCATGACAACTGTATTCTATGCAAATCACAGATTTACATCCAAGCATCTTAGTAAATAGATATAACGTAGAAGGATCGAAGACAGTGACTCCACAGGCATCGTCTGTTCACAATTAAGAGCACAGAATCAGGGGAAACAAAATACAACACTCTTTACACAGAGTAATGACAGATCGGTACAGAACTTTACAGATCCATTGCCGAGCAAGCCCCCAGTGACTAATGAAGAAGAGTCTAGCTCAGATGATTCCTCTTCCGACTCATCATTCATAGAACGAGAGTATCCAAAAATCCGAAGACTACAGCATCGGAAGTCGAGAATACTGGAAGGACCCCTAAAACAGGAGGAACTACTCGCAAACTAAACATTGGGCGAGACTTGTATCCAATTCTAACATCTACTATGACCCTGACTCTGTGTCTGTTCATTAAATTGTATGAACAAATGAAGGATAGTATGAATGACCTAACCACATTAGTTGCCCTGATGAACTCCAAAGTGGTTAATTTGGAATGTGACAACAATTTATTTAAACAAATGTTCTATGAATCGACAAACAAAATTGACTGCTCTTTGGCGAGTTTAGCGGATCAGAAGCAAATGAACAGTGATGACAAAAAGCTTCTGGTAGGGGTGGCCAAAGAAGCTCTTGGTCTATTAAGGCAACAAAAACATTCCTCATATGACGGAAACAGTCTTCAAGCTAGAACACCTCAAGTGTATCATAAAAGCGAGACCTCTCAACCTCGTTTAGTAGTCAAAGGTTTAATCACAGAAGCAGAGAACAAAGAAACTCAAATCCAAGTAACCGTAGAAGTTCTGACTGGATCTGCTCAACCAGCACACAACTTGACACCAGGACAAATGTCTATGGATGCAATAGGCCTCACAGAAGTTATATTAAAAAGCAATTCAGGGAACGAAAACACAGCTCGCGAGGCTTGGCAAATTCCATCTACTCCCTTGAACGGCGATAAAAATTTTCTGGAAACTGCGCCTGCATCGAATGCTGAAATTACATCTTTTGCCAGCACAGTGGAAAGCGCACAAAATATTGAAAATAATGCAAATGGTGATCTCCAATCACCTTCGACTTCTGCTGATCTTAGAGGGCGAACCATCGACCTTTTGAGTCCTGTGCTGCCTGTAGATGCAACCTCAAATGCTGTGGAAGAGGTATTTGCGATCTTCAAAGCTTTCCAAAAAGAAGCCGGTAAAACTGTTCAATCAAAACCACTGCAAACCAAAAAACCCAAAAATCTAAAGGGGAATAAAGCTCAGACAGCTAATAACTCAAAAAAAAATCTCAGAAACATAAAAGCTGTAAGCTTCACCCTAAACTCAAATGCAGTATGCACACAGGCAATTCCTGTGGTTCCTCATAATGTGAAGCCTAGTGAATTGACGCAAGACGGAACAATAGACATCCATCCATCCAACAATGGAACTCCAATCGATCTCTTAGACCTATCTGTCTATGAAGACATTGATTTGGAGGAACCTGAACAAGATCAAGAAGCAAAGTGTGTTGATGGCGCAGTAGGAAAAACTAGCGCACCTCCTGTTTTGCCACAGCTCACAAAGGACAAACCAACAAGAGTATGCACGATAGTGCCCTCTACCGGTTCCTTACCGTTAATCTTGGAAAATCCACAGAGCCCGCCATTTGTGACGCTATCCCATAAATGGGATAAACTCACTGCGATTCACGTTAATGAGGAACAAGAGCTGTTCATATCCACAGCAGGCTCCCAGTCAATTATTGACAAGGAAAAAGGGAAGATCACTCAAAAGAATGTTGAAGATAGAAATAAAAAAATCAATAAGAACTGCAAATCACAGGAGAGATGAGCCCATGAGACTGAACGAAATAAAGTACCCACTGTGAAAAGGAAATATGAGAGGCAAATCGTCAACAAACAGTTAAATGCGAAGTATTGTCTATGCTTAGAAAGCATAGAGGACATCGAAGATGATCTGTCTCTGAATCGGAACAACATTCTACAATTGCTGAATTACGTGCCAAACCTGCATATGATCAATACCAACGACATAAAAATAGTAAAATTCTTTAAGGAAAATCAAAATGATGCAGTGAAACTTCACATCGACTCTCGAATAAAATGTAACATCATATTAGATGCTGCCCCTACCTTAATATCTATGGATTTTGACATTACAGAGCCACAACCACCTCAAGACCCCGAAGTTAAACAATCAATATCAGATATTAAGCTCAACAGGGACAGAAAACAAAATCAATGTCTTGCACAGAAAGACCTGACAAAGATCCAGCCTGGACTTAATGTGAGCAAACATCAAGTACTTGACGTTAAAAATACGCCTCAGCGACTAGAAATACCAAGGCTCTCGCAAGCACTGGAAACTAGGGATCCTATCAAGATAACCTTTGTACATGAGGGATCCACACTTGGAGGAGATGTTACTGTACCTTGTATAAATCAATCTAGTAGTGATGTCATAGATTGGAGTTGGATCTTGACAGCTCTAGCTGCTCAACCTCGAAGCTAATGCTACGATTCGGATTTATCCAAGTTGATTACCATTGGATGTTGGAATACCCGTGGATTTGCTCATCTGTTTCAATCCAACTGGCTGGGTAATTTGGGTATAGCGTGCTTGCAGGAAACCTGGCTGGTTGAGTGTCTGACAGTAGACGGCTATGAAGTTGCCCTAAATCCAGAAATTAAAAAGAAAATGGGTCGACCTTCAGCTGGATTATTGACTTTCGTACAAAGGAATTCTGGTTATAAAATTTTGGAAGCCATCAACATTTCATCATATATCCAAAAAGTAGCACTAGTCATGGATGGGCGGGAAGAGAGTGAGCAAGTTCATCTCTACATCCTCAATGTCTACTGGCAACATAGCTCAAGGGACACAGTTGCTTTCATTGGCCAAATTACCCACTTAATAGATCAAATTTATGAGCAGGAAGCAGCTCCGAAAATTCTAGTTTGTGGAGATGTGAATATCAATTGCTTACAGTCATCAAATAAAAAATGCACCGGAAATGCGGCAGCATTGTCCAAAGCTGTACAATGGTGTGCCGAAATGGATCTGAGAAATATACATCTTCTTAATGGTAACACCCCAGGTGACGTACCAGCTAAACCAACCTGGAAAAGACAGACCCAACAATCAATATTGGACTATTACTTTGCCCCCAAAGCTCTACAAAAGCGTGTTAACGCACTTTATGTAGTTCCTAAACTCAAAAGCGACCACAATCTAGTATTATTGAACATCTATGGCCTACAGAACAGGCAGTCACAATCATGGAAGCATGATATAGCAGTTGAACCAAGTCGTATTAGACTCAGACTAAAAGAACACAATGTGAGATCGCTTAATAATGCTTATCAGAAGGAACACGGCCTTGTGGAATACCAACATTTACTCACAAACTTTGCTAAGAAACAAGGCTTGAGGAAACAGACATTTACCAATAAACACGCCTTCGACCTTGTCATTATGAAACAGAAACGGCATCTGCGAGGCAAAATTAGAGCATATGGGAAACCGTACACTGCTGAAGACTTGGCTTACATCAAAAAGTCTAAACAGTCATACAAAAATTGTCTCAAGTCACATCTATCAATTATACTCCAACAGGATGCAGAATTGATGCACTCAAAAATGCAAAACAAAAACACACGTTAGTTTTGGACTCTAATTAATGAACAAGAGAGCTCGCAGACAGCACTTCAAACAAATATGGTGACTGAAAATGACTGGATAAGCCATTACGAACATCTGTATAAGAAGAAAGGAAACTTCCCTGATTCTGTACTACCAACACTGGATATGGGGGATTTGCGATTTGAACATTCTGATATTCTTGAAACTATTAACAGAATAAGCACATCACGTACACTAGGCCCTGACGGTTTGGCCAACCTTACATTGAAAGAAAATCCAGAGGCCTGGGCCGATTTCTGCTATAATTTATTTAAAGACATCACAAGTATGTGTGCGACACCGACCTCCTGGAAAAGTGCAATAATCATACCAATATTTAAAAAGGGCAATAGAGCGAATCCAAGAGACTACCGCCCAATTGCACTACTTGGTGTCCTGAGCAAGATCTATGCTACGCTCCTACAACGTAAGCTTCTAGCTTGGACCACCGCTAGTAAGCATACTGATCAGAGACAAACAGGTTTCATTAAAGGAGTGGGGTGTAGTTTAAATCTACTAATCGTAAACATATTGAAGATGGACGCGATAAGAGCTAGTAAGAAGATCTACCTAGCCATAATTGACTTATCTCGCACTTTTGACAGCATAGATTGTGAGATATTATGGCTAAAGATGTCCAACTGGAATTGCCCTCTAAGCTTACTGTTGGCAATAAAGGAACTGCACACGAATACTGTGATAAGAATTACATTGGACCGCTCTGGCAAACTATCTGTGCCCATTAAAACCCAGTGTGGAGTCAAACAGGGATGTCCCTTGGCTGCTATTATTTTCAATTTGTTTATTTCCGATATTGACCTAGCTATTGAAAGCCCTAGATCGTTTCCACCTAAAATAAATGGAGTGCCTATAAGTCACCTCTTGTATGCAGATGTCTTAATATTACTAGACTTAACCCTAATCGGCCTCCGAAGAAAAATGAACGCACTAGGCCAACATGTAATAACTAATGGGTTGAATATCAACGCTTCTAAATCTGAGATACACGTTCTTGAAAATCTAAGTGGCCAAAGAAAAAAACTTCAGCCAAATTTTCACCTGCATATGGACAAAACTTCACTGAACATAACAATGAATGTTTGTTATTTGGGTATGCAAATCAATTCGAACATAAATGACTCCCGTGGGTTGGAACAACTAAATAAAAATGCCATATCTTGGCAATTCAGGCTGCTGTCTTAAACCGGAAATATGGGAAATATTCCCTGTTACCAGTATTGGCATTTTATAAACTAAAAGCAGTCCCTGCTTTAATCTTTGGTGCAGAATGCGCATTTGGCTGCCCACAAGAGCTATGGAGCATCCTTGAGAACATCTTTTGGTCAAGAGTTTGGAGTTTACCTAAGGGAACACCTAGCATGTATCTGACACGAATTTAGCTTAACTTCCATCAAAGCTCGAGTGTGTTGGAACATGCTTTCTCTATACAGGAAAATCACATTGACGGAGACGCCAATACAGTTTAAGATCTTGCAAACAACTAGCTTTGGTAACGAGAACTCCGTTTTTGCTCTCTCGGTGAAACGATGCAAAGACATAATGTCAGAACTTGACATCAAGTTAGACATATTACAAAAAAATCCAGACCATGAAAAAAAACTGGTATGGAGACGTGATTGGTGCTCAACCTGTGATCAAAAAAGAAACCATCGAATAATGAAATAAGTTCCAACTGATAAAAGAGCCCTTAATGAAATTCAACACTTCTGGAAGTTTTTTCCCGATTTTCATTGAAGAAGAATATATATTAAATTTTGCTTAAACTTGTTCAAAACAAAAGAAAAAACAAGCATCTGGTCTGAAACTAATAACATGAGTATGAGTGATCAATGCAGACTTTGCAAATCCAATGAAGAAACATTGAAACACTTAACATTGTTTTGCTCGTCACTCCGACAAGAAAGGACAAACACCTGGGAAGATTCATTGAGAAACGCATAACGCTAAGCGCTGAAGACTGGTGGCAGATAATGTTCGATGAGACGGACAGGGCCTTGACTATTGCATTGACTTTCCTTCTGGGAGAAATTTTGTCTAGTTTTCAAACTTTAAAAGAGGAGCTGCAAAATATAATTTTTGTTTACATTCATTGTAGACCTCAAAGTAATTTTATGTGGATCCAAGATGAAAAACCTTCCTCTTTTTCTGTTTTATTATACTCTCTTCCCTGTCCACAGCCTATTGAAAGATTAGTAAATGCATTAGAATGTGCTGTATTTTAAAGGTTTGTAATAAACCATATAAAATAAAAAATAAAAAAGTAAATAGATATTGTATTTACTATTACACTACCGATTCATTAGCTGGTGTAGGTGTATCAAGAACACAGCCCTAGGTTTGGGCGATTAGTCGCAATAAAGAAAAAAAGAAAAAAAAACTTTATTTACATGCGTGACATCATCATGATGATGTCATTGCGATATGGTATGCCATTACATAGAGCGGCCATTTTGTAAGAACATGTTTTATTGCCCCGGACACACACAGCCAGAGGTCCTTGGATTTAAAGTCAGAAGTAAATTGAATCAAGTTAGGTTTCCCTTTAGACTATAGTCACAAGAATGCCATTAGCTAGCTGCGACTTATACTGCTGGTCCCTAATATACATATTGTATTGTATATGCATTTGTAATGCACACCAATGACCCGAAGGCTTATGGGCGCCGACAGAGACAGACACAAAAGAACAAGGCCAAAACAAAGGGGCAGAGAATACAGATAGTTTCAGGGAGAACATTTGTCTATGAATCCAGATGCTAGTAGAGCGCGTTTAGCAAAAAATAAGTGTTTTAAGTTTCTTCTTAAATGATTCGATAGACTTTATGCCTCTCAGATCATCAGGGGGAGCATTCCAAGCTCTGAGGGCAGCATTAACAAATGAGCCCTGCAGAGATTTGTTAGAGTTGCATCGTGGAGTCTCTAATAGATTTAAATTGTTTGATCTTAGAGCTCTTATGTTAAAATTTCCCACCAATCGATCTCTTAGATAAGACGGCATGAGTTCCATTCAGCATTTTTGAGTGCTCAATAAGAGCCGAAACTGTATTGTAGCCTTTAGTGGCAAAAAGTGCAGATAGGTAGAAAAGCACCTACCCTTAGGGATGACCGATGACAGCTCAGAACCGAACTGTTCCCCCTGAAGGTGTTGTGGGTTGGGTTAAAGGAAAGGAAAGGGAACCTCAATGTATCAGGGTCCAGCGTGGTCTGGGAGTAACACAACGTGATGCAGTACTTCATTCCAGATGTGAAAGTACCTGAGCCAAAGGGGTAGGAAACGAGGCAGTCCAGGAGAGCAAAATCCACAGGTCTGAGCAGTTCAAGTAGGCAGTCCACAACAAACTAAATCCAAGGGGCACAAACAAGAGCAATCCAATATAGCAAGATCCAAAGGTCCAAGCAATTCGAGTAGGAAGTCCAAAACAGTTCCAAGAGACAAAAGCAGGCACAATCCAAGAAAGAAATGAAGTCCGGAATCCAGAAGATCAAAGCCAATAATACACGGAACACAGGAGTCGCTAAACGCCGTAGGAACAGCTGAGAAGTAGTGATTTAGAGGGCTGGTCCTCTTTTATTACTTTCTTCCTGGTCATGTGACCGCTTTCCAGTTCACGTGACTACGTTTTGTGTACCTTCCTGGTCACATGACCACTTTGTGGGTCACGTGACCTTCTTCAGCAGTGTGCCATGTCCAATGGGCGACCGCGAAGGGGGACAGAACTTCTGTGTGCCCGCAGGTGCCAGGGCAAGCCCCAACACGACAGAGGAAACAAGCGCCAGGGAAGCCTCAGCACGCGAGACCCACCCGGCAGCTGGGAAAATGCTGGAAGCGGAGGGAGTCCGTGGCTTGTGCCGCCGCCGACATGCTGCTGGGCATGCTGCTGGGCCAGGTAAGTGTGAGGAAGGCATGACAGGGTTCCCCCCCAAGGGCACACGTCCCTGAGGGCTAAGTGGATTGTCCTTATGAAAACAAGAAACCAGTAACAGGGCATGGACCTGACTAGCGGGTTCCCAGGACCTTTCCTCTGGACCATAACCCAACCAGTCCACCAAGTAGTAGAGGCGTCCCCTAGAAATTCGAGACCCAAGAATTCCAATGACCTCGTATTCTTCGGAGGCACCCTTCATCACAGGTGAAGGAGGCAGAACAATTTGCATGGAATCCGGACATGGTTTGAGCAGAGACGTGTGGAAGACAGGGTGAATATACCAGGAGGTAGGCAGGGAGACCCGATAGGCCACGGTATTGATGACCTTAGTCACCCGGTATGGGCCGACAAAACGAGAGTTTACGGCAGCCCGGTATCAGGGGTTTCTGGTGGAGAGCCATACTCTTTCCCCTACAGCAGAGACGGGGGCTACAGCACGTTTCTTATCGGCCACCCGGCACATTGACCCCTGTGACTCCCGGAGGTGTAGTAAGGTCTGGCTGCGGATGTCCCTTGAATTCCTTATACAAGAGGAGACAAAGGGAGGTTGTGTGGGAGTTAAATCTGGGAAGGGGAGGATGCAAGGATGTTGCCATACAATGAGTAGAAAGGGGAGCAGCCTGTGGATTAGTGAGGTGCGTTGTTGTAGGTGAACTCGGCTAAGTGTAGGACCTGGTACCAGGATTGTTGATGTTGCAATGAAAGCCAATGCAGATACTGCTCCATGGTCTGGTTGACACGTTCGGTCTGCCCGTCCGTCTCTGGGTGATAAGAGGACGAGAAGCGGCTGTCAACACCTAATCGTTTTGTAAGGGACTGCCAAAACCGGGAAGTGAACCCGGAACCCCGATCAGACACCACGATGGAAGGTAACCCAAAGTGACAAAAGACGTGACAAAAAAACAGGTCAGCTAAGGCAGGAGCTGTGGGTATGCCGGTACAGGGAACAAAACGAGCCATTTTTGTGAAAGAATCGACTACCACCCAAATAGTATCAAAGCCTTTCAGCCTGGGCATGTCAGTGATGAAATCCATAGTGACAGTGTGCCAAGGTCTTAACGGGAGTGGCAATGGTTGTAATAACCCCAGAGGACGGCCTTTTCTGTTCTTACACTGGGCACACACAGAGCAAGAAGCCACATATGACACTGTTTCTCTGTACATGGAGGGCCACCAGCACCAACGTTGGAGCAAGGCCACAATACGTTTTTGGCCGGGGTGTCCGTTTATGACTGCATCATGGGACCATTCCAATGCTAATGTGCATGTATCGGGTGTAGGCAAGTTGAGTTTTCTTTATATGAACGGTAGGCCGTCGTGCATTTCTATCTCCCACTCCCACAATTGTTCTGGGTGTATGGTAGCCCATTGGCGTATTAGGGTCAATAAATCTGCTGGAGGCATTCATAGGCATATAATGTGTTTGCTCTCCAGCAGGGTCTCAGGAAAGACCGGAAGGGAAGTACCCCCACGAATACGGGAAAGGGCGTCTGCTTTGCCATGTGCGATGCCCGGATGATGTTTTATAACAAAGTCATACGCTGAAAAAAACAAATGCCAACGGACTTGCCGGCTATTGGTACACTTAAACGTGGCCATGTCTTGGAGATTGCAGTGGTCTATGTAAACCGTAACATGGTGTTTGGCCCCAAGCAGATGGTGTCGCTAAACCTGGAAGGCATCTTTCACAGACAGGAGCTCTTTTTCAGTGACAGTGTAGTGGTTTTCAGCCGGGGTACATTTTCATGAATGAAAGGCGACTGGATGTAACAGACCCGTGGCTGGACAAGATTGGGACAAAACAGCTCCTAAGGCATATGATGAGACATCTGCTTCGAGGACATAAGGAAGGTCCTGGTTGGGGTGCTGTAAAATGGGGGCAGTGGTGAATGCCGTTTTTCGGGCTGTGAATGCATTCTGCTGCAGGGGTGTCCACAAAAAGGGAGTACGAGGACTTGTGTGCTGAGTCAGTGGTGCAGCAATGGCCGAGAATCCCGCAATGAAACGCCTATAAAAGTTGGTGAAACCAAGGAAGGACTGCACCTCCTTGACGCCACGTACCTTGTTCATAGCTAGGCCTCCGGGGTGATATGGAAACCTAGGAAGTCTACTTCCTGGACATGGAACAGACATTTTTCGGGCTTGGCATAGACAAAGTGTGAACGCAGTCGGCTCAACACTTCCCAAACGTGTGTGTCTGTCGGGATTGTGAGAATACCAAAATGTCGTCCAAGTACACCACCACATAGTAATTGATGATATCGTGGAAGATCTTGTCCATGAACCTTTGAAAGGTAGCTGGTGCATTGCAGAGCCCAAATGGCATAACAGTGTACTCAAAGAGGCCGTATCTTATACAAAAAGCCGTCTTCCATTCATCACCCTTTCGGACGCATATAAGATTATACGCAACTCGTAGATCTAGTTTAGTGTGTATGAATGGGTACAAGTAAACGTTAATAATTAAAATGTTGCTGAGTGTATATGTGGTATTGTTTTTTTGTTGAAATTATTTTCTGACTCAGCGGCACACAGTCCTCGTTGGAATGACCGCAAATAAGGAAAAGGTAGGTGTCCTACGGAAACCGCAGCTACCCATCCTATCTACAATGACAATGGAGGCATCCGTACGACGCTAGCATGATCTGCATGTTTGCATGTTGTCCACCACCTACGATTATGTGTGGGAGTGGACCTTTGTTTTTTGTGCAAGTACATGCATGTGTATCTGTTCCTCTGTGTCCTGGTAACACCACCACTGTGCAGCATATGCGAACAAACTTTAATTAGGTCGAGGCGCCCACCTACGTCCTACAGGTAGCTATACAGATAAACATCCCACCTGCTACACCCTATAAACAGCCAGCGTTTCCCAAAATGGTCAGCGCATGTGTGGTGCACTATTATTCAGTAAAGAAGTGGCAACGGTGTCATAGGACACCTATGCACATGCGCACAACGTATTCTGGCCAAAACACATCCTGCGGACAGCCGTCCCAAAGGAGAACAGTAGCAATGACACCATGCGACTGCACCCAAGCTGCACGTGGGCTCTTATTCCGGGGACACGATCCGGACCCTCGGACAGCGGCAAAGTACAGTGTTCAGCAAAGTACAGAATGTTTTTCAGAAAGTACACGCTTACAAACACACCACAATGTGCTGTTGTACATGTATGTATGTTTTTCAACAATGTAGGCCTGTTTACCGGGTGCAAGTTCTCCATAGCAGCCCTACAAAAGGCCACAGCCCAGAGCTGCTCCGCATTCTGTTTGCAGCTTTTCAGAACAGAGTAGCAGGCCACATAGGTTTGCAGTGTAAGTGATGTTGAACCAAATCTGCTCAGTGCGCACAGTAATGGAGAAAATTATGAACGTCCCTTCCTGTGACCCATACCCGCAGGTCCGATAGTCCTCACTGTCCCAATCTCATGGGTAGCATGCTGAAAACTGTAGCATGTGCACATGCGTTTCCCCAATACCGGCGAGGGCCGTGCCCCAATAAAGCAGAGACATTGCTTCTTTCCTTTCCACTTTCTTCTTTCCAGCACGCCGGCATTGCGTACTGTTAAAGAGTTCCACACATATCCACCAATGACATTGAAGAGCTCTCCATGTAACAGTATCAATTCTGTACAACAGTCCTGTGCGTACACACCGTGCCCAGAAATGTTATTGCACAATCCCTCTGCCTCCAAAGTCCCATTTCCATGACCGCCATCCTGAAAATCCCTGGATGTGGCTTTCGTGCTGTGTGCGGGCGTGGGGGAATAAATTGCAACCAGGGTAGGGGGAGTTCATTGTAAGGGTCAGCTCTGAAAAGAGCCTTTTAAAAAAAACATTTGTAGATGCTTCTAGAGAAACGCCTTTTTTCAGATTTTATTTGATTTTGTCTTTTCCTGTGCTCACATTGTTACAGTAAACTCCTCACTGCATCCTGTAGACAGGCAAACAAAATAGCATTACCAATGGGCGACAGCGAAATGCCATTTGCTTGGAAAAACTCTGCATTTCCACAGCTAATGAGGTCATTGTTGCAGAAGAACATCCCACCAGTGGACAAATAAGTATAAATGCTTCTGTTGATGAGACACCTTCCTGCCTCTGGCTCTGAACAACATCCATGAGCATTGTCCCATACTATTCGTGGTGTTATGGATGAGGTTTAGTTTGTTTAAGTAAAAACTCAGGTTTCCTATCCAAATACAGATCCATAACATTATTAAAATTGCCACAAAGTATTAAATCAGGGAGATTGCATTGTACCAAGTATTTTTGTAAATTGTACCCAAAATAAATTGTCAGGTATAGTGGACAATAAACAATAATTATTGAAACCACTTCACAGTCATTTAACAGTTTTATGAGAATCCATCTTCCACTAAAATCTAATTTAAAATGCAGTAAGTTATACTTAGGAGACATATTAATTAAGATAGAAACACCACTCTTGTTCCCAAGCACAGCACTAGTTAATACCTCCCCCATCAAGAGTTTGTTTAGTGCTTTTACTACAGATAAATGCATTTCTTTCAACCACGCAAAAAGGCATTAAGATAGGCTAAATATTTTTTGTCTTTTAACCAGACTTTTTTAGTCCTTTGAAGGCAAGTCCCTGAACGTTCCCACTGAAGAGAATACAACCCGCTAGGGAAGAAAGACCTAAGGCAATCTTGTAAGGATAACAACATTTAATCTCACACGCAGGTGAGAGCACCAGCAAAGAACTCTGCTGCTAAGAACGTTCTGCCGAAAAATAGTACAAGCAGAATCTTATAAAGACAAACATCATCATACATGACGCAATTACATAGGGTAAAGTCCTGCGTGGCTGGTTGGTGTGTGCCTATACAGGATCTGCCTGCCCCATAAGGGATGCTAGGCCATTGGTTCCAGCCTAGTCCGTCCGTCTTCCTTCACGTGGGTTCTGCAGTGATCCTCTTCTTCTCATGTTGAAGGTCAGAAAATAAATTAATTATACTGCTACCATAAAACAATTTTATCACTCATACTGTTCGCTTGGCATGCCTTAAGAAGGGCACAAAGGAGGTTCTGGAGCACTTTAACCTTCACACACACACATTTCACTCACTTCCGTCTGCGCTATCCGGCTCCAAGTCCTCCACCCTCGTTTCGAACTATAATGTATCCCTCCCAGCACCTCGCAATACAAATCACACGATTGTCGCTTCACCAATGTGGCCTGTCTGTCCTCCTTGAACATCTCAGGACTTGTTATTTTGGGGTCGGTGGTCAAAGGACAATTTCAGAGGAATTGCAATAGTAAATATGACATTTATGTAATTCCATTTCCTTGTAAAAAATCTAGGTTGGTAAAACTAGGAGACAAGTCAAAACGAGGGTTATTGAGCATTGTTCGTAAATTAGGAAGCAAACCATTACAGCACATCTAGTGACAAAGTTTTGGGAAAAGGGCCATAGTCTGGGCGATCTACGGTGGTGGATCATAGACAAAATTGAGACTAAGGACACCCAAAAGAAAGAAGCACTACTAGCTAAGAAAGAACAATTTTGGCTCTATACTTTACAAAGCCACATTCAGTGCCTTAATGAAAGAGAAGAATGGCTACCTCTGGGTGGTATTTAACCACCTTCCACCCTTAAACATAACCAGGCCCATATGCCTATGACACCTATGACCAGTTTTGTTTCCTTTAATCTGATTTTTTTTATTTATTCAGAGACTAAGGGGGCTACTGTTCTTTGTTTTTATTTAATTTATGTTTACCCCAAAATATGTTTTGTTCTTTTCTCTTTTTAACACACCATTATTTCAATATGGCATGAACAGCAACACTATTTCGGCCCACCATTATCATCTAGGCTCTGACCCCCGGTAATGAATATGGGCAACAATCCCCCTGGTTGCAACCCTGATTTCCGTATTTTTGATATACAAGGTTGCCAACTAACCATGCCTGGCAACTTACCTCTAGAGCAATATTACATAAATTGGTTAAAAATACAGCATGCTACAATTTATGATTCTGTAAACATGCATATCTAGTGCACTGCTCTTTAAATCACTGGGTCCTCCCCCTTTGTTTTAAAAACCAAAGAACACCACGGGTTGCCAGGAAACACAGACGTCACTGCCAGGGACGTCATTTCACCAAAATGCCAGGGGTAGCGGAAGTGACATCACAGTGCCACACCCCCAAGAGTGACATCACAGGAAGTGATGTCATTTGGCCACACCCCCACCCAACAGGAAGTGATGTCATTAGACCACACCTCACAGGAAGTGATGTCATTAGACCACACCCCCACAGGAAGTGATGTCATTTGACCACGCCCCCACCATGACATGGCCTCATAAAGCATTATCCCTCAGTGCACTAAGAAAACAATGGTTACCATATCAGTGTATTGTGACATTTCATACAAGAATGGATCATCATATGTAGCAGTGTCAAGGTCCATGTTGCCACGTGAAGTGTATGAACGCCAATCCCCTCTTGATGTGGATCTGCCCTGTTATTTCAACAGGACTACAGAGCCAAATCACATTCTGGGGGGACAGGGATAGGGGAAAGCCAGGATAAAAGGGGAGAGGAAGAATATTTCAACAGCAAACATGTATGGAATCCTCAGTTTTTAATGATTCTTCTTCTTGTGTTATTTTGGCTGCCAAAAGATTCGTTCAAAATGTGTTCAAGGCATACAGTGCATTACTGAGTGATACAAACTTCAGTACCCAAAGCCTCATCAGTCCTGTCCCCATATTTTATGGGGGAAAAATCCTGACTGCATTTTGCATTCCTCCCACACTCACCAACACTCTTTATATGCCTAGGTTTCTGTTCCTACATGTTCATTGTCCTCCACACCCCGCACCTCTCCACAATGGTACACATTCCAACAATTAGTACTATTATACAGATTTTGAGATAATGCCCAACAGTTGCTCTTCCTTCACTCTGATCATAAGACTTAAAATGTAGTTTCTTACCATATTGAGCAGAACAGTGGCTTGATAGACGTACCGGTGCTGCTGTTTCAATGGCATGTGAGGTGAAGATTCTTACTCCAAGGCAGGTTGTTGCTTAGGTGACCGGAAACCAGAGGACCGGACCCATGGCACCTCTCCTCTTCCCTGCACTTGCGCAATCTGAATGACACAAGGCCTAGTAAGATCATTTTTTTGTCCCCCCCCTCCTCGTCTTGTCACGCCTAGAAACACTTGTGTACAAGCGCGTTATAAATGTCACATCATATCATATCATATATCATACCTACAACCCAGCATATATGCAGAACTCGGATTAGCAGCCTCAAAGAATGTGCAGGTCCTCAAGCATGGATACAGGAGACAAATCAGAAGCAACGAGAAAGGCGCAGAGACCTTAGAATTGATAGTGAATACAGGTTACAAGCTGCCAGGCAGGTGCACACTTTGGGACTTGGACAAAGATTAGAAGAGCGTCATGGTTTTCAAGTGGTGTTGCTGTTACTGAGCTATGCAACACATTACTTTATCGTGTCCAGTATATCAATGGTCACTATTATTATACGTGAAGCAACACAATAGCCAATCAAACCATGATTGTACTCCTTGAACTACATCACTCTTAGGGATTGACAATGTAGAAATATTTTTGGACTTGCAATTGTGACAGGTTAAATGAGATGCCCAGGATCACACACTTAAGTTAAGAGGTGAAGCTTGGACTTGAGCACAGCATGTCATTTCTGCACTTGACCAAACTGTTTTCCAGTTCTTGTCATATAGCAAGGTCCTCATATTTGTGTATGTTGACATTCATGAGCTAATACATAACCTGTTTTGTATACCGGATACACCATTCACAAACTCACCAACATTTAAAAATAAATTTACAGAACAGGCAGAGTTGGCCAACCACAATATGATCCCTTAACCTGGAATGAGCACAGGAAGCATTACTTGATAAATTGGTCTGAATGGAATGTACTTGTCAATAATAGCCAGGCAGAAGATGTCAAGCCTCAGCAGCAGTACTATAACTTATAACAGCCTATTGAAAGATTAGTAAATGCATTAGAATGTGCTGTATTTTAAAGGTTTGTAATAAACCATATAAAATAAAAAATAAAAAAGTAAATAGATATTGTATTTACTATTACACTACCGATTCATTAGCTGGTGTAGGTGTATCAAGAACACAGCCCTAGGTTTGGGCGATTAGTCGCAATAAAGAAAAAAAGAAAAAAAAACTTTATTTACATGCGTGACATCATCATGATGATGTCATTGCGATATGGTATGCCATTACATAGAGCGGCCATTTTGTAAGAACATGTTTTATTGCCCCGGACACACACAGCCAGAGGTCCTTGGATTTAAAGTCAGAAGTAAATTGAATCAAGTTAGGTTTCCCTTTAGACTATAGTCACAAGAATGCCATTAGCTAGCTGCGACTTATACTGCTGGTCCCTAATATACATATTGTATTGTATATGCATTTGTAATGCACACCAATGACCCGAAGGCTTATGGGCGCCGACAGAGACAGACACAAAAGAACAAGGCCAAAACAAAGGGGCAGAGAATACAGATAGTTTCAGGGAGAACATTTGTCTATGAATCCAGATGCTAGTAGAGCGCGTTTAGCAAAAAATAAGTGTTTTAAGTTTCTTCTTAAATGATTCGATAGACTTTATGCCTCTCAGATCATCAGGGGGAGCATTCCAAGCTCTGAGGGCAGCATTAACAAATGAGCCCTGCAGAGATTTGTTAGAGTTGCATCGTGGAGTCTCTAATAGATTTAAATTGTTTGATCTTAGAGCTCTTATGTTAAAATTTCCCACCAATCGATCTCTTAGATAAGACGGCATGAGTTCCATTCAGCATTTTTGAGTGCTCAATAAGAGCCGAAACTGTATTGTAGCCTTTAGTGGCAAAAAGTGCAGATAGGTAGAAAAGCACCTACCCTTAGGGATGACCGATGACAGCTCAGAACCGAACTGTTCCCCCTGAAGGTGTTGTGGGTTGGGTTAAAGGAAAGGAAAGGGAACCTCAATGTATCAGGGTCCAGCGTGGTCTGGGAGTAACACAACGTGATGCAGTACTTCATTCCAGATGTGAAAGTACCTGAGCCAAAGGGGTAGGAAACGAGGCAGTCCAGGAGAGCAAAATCCACAGGTCTGAGCAGTTCAAGTAGGCAGTCCACAACAAACTAAATCCAAGGGGCACAAACAAGAGCAATCCAATATAGCAAGATCCAAAGGTCCAAGCAATTCGAGTAGGAAGTCCAAAACAGTTCCAAGAGACAAAAGCAGGCACAATCCAAGAAAGAAATGAAGTCCGGAATCCAGAAGATCAAAGCCAATAATACACGGAACACAGGAGTCGCTAAACGCCGTAGGAACAGCTGAGAAGTAGTGATTTAGAGGGCTGGTCCTCTTTTATTACTTTCTTCCTGGTCATGTGACCGCTTTCCAGTTCACGTGACTACGTTTTGTGTACCTTCCTGGTCACATGACCACTTTGTGGGTCACGTGACCTTCTTCAGCAGTGTGCCATGTCCAATGGGCGACCGCGAAGGGGGACAGAACTTCTGTGTGCCCGCAGGTGCCAGGGCAAGCCCCAACACGACAGAGGAAACAAGCGCCAGGGAAGCCTCAGCACGCGAGACCCACCCGGCAGCTGGGAAAATGCTGGAAGCGGAGGGAGTCCGTGGCTTGTGCCGCCGCCGACATGCTGCTGGGCATGCTGCTGGGCCAGGTAAGTGTGAGGAAGGCATGACAGGGTTCCCCCCCAAGGGCACACGTCCCTGAGGGCTAAGTGGATTGTCCTTATGAAAACAAGAAACCAGTAACAGGGCATGGACCTGACTAGCGGGTTCCCAGGACCTTTCCTCTGGACCATAACCCAACCAGTCCACCAAGTAGTAGAGGCGTCCCCTAGAAATTCGAGACCCAAGAATTCCAATGACCTCGTATTCTTCGGAGGCACCCTTCATCACAGGTGAAGGAGGCAGAACAATTTGCATGGAATCCGGACATGGTTTGAGCAGAGACGTGTGGAAGACAGGGTGAATATACCAGGAGGTAGGCAGGGAGACCCGATAGGCCACGGTATTGATGACCTTAGTCACCCGGTATGGGCCGACAAAACGAGAGTTTACGGCAGCCCGGTATCAGGGGTTTCTGGTGGAGAGCCATACTCTTTCCCCTACAGCAGAGACGGGGGCTACAGCACGTTTCTTATCGGCCACCCGGCACATTGACCCCTGTGACTCCCGGAGGTGTAGTAAGGTCTGGCTGCGGATGTCCCTTGAATTCCTTATACAAGAGGAGACAAAGGGAGGTTGTGTGGGAGTTAAATCTGGGAAGGGGAGGATGCAAGGATGTTGCCATACAATGAGTAGAAAGGGGAGCAGCCTGTGGATTAGTGAGGTGCGTTGTTGTAGGTGAACTCGGCTAAGTGTAGGACCTGGTACCAGGATTGTTGATGTTGCAATGAAAGCCAATGCAGATACTGCTCCATGGTCTGGTTGACACGTTCGGTCTGCCCGTCCGTCTCTGGGTGATAAGAGGACGAGAAGCGGCTGTCAACACCTAATCGTTTTGTAAGGGACTGCCAAAACCGGGAAGTGAACCCGGAACCCCGATCAGACACCACGATGGAAGGTAACCCAAAGTGACAAAAGACGTGACAAAAAAACAGGTCAGCTAAGGCAGGAGCTGTGGGTATGCCGGTACAGGGAACAAAACGAGCCATTTTTGTGAAAGAATCGACTACCACCCAAATAGTATCAAAGCCTTTCAGCCTGGGCATGTCAGTGATGAAATCCATAGTGACAGTGTGCCAAGGTCTTAACGGGAGTGGCAATGGTTGTAATAACCCCAGAGGACGGCCTTTTCTGTTCTTACACTGGGCACACACAGAGCAAGAAGCCACATATGACACTGTTTCTCTGTACATGGAGGGCCACCAGCACCAACGTTGGAGCAAGGCCACAATACGTTTTTGGCCGGGGTGTCCGTTTATGACTGCATCATGGGACCATTCCAATGCTAATGTGCATGTATCGGGTGTAGGCAAGTTGAGTTTTCTTTATATGAACGGTAGGCCGTCGTGCATTTCTATCTCCCACTCCCACAATTGTTCTGGGTGTATGGTAGCCCATTGGCGTATTAGGGTCAATAAATCTGCTGGAGGCATTCATAGGCATATAATGTGTTTGCTCTCCAGCAGGGTCTCAGGAAAGACCGGAAGGGAAGTACCCCCACGAATACGGGAAAGGGCGTCTGCTTTGCCATGTGCGATGCCCGGATGATGTTTTATAACAAAGTCATACGCTGAAAAAAACAAATGCCAACGGACTTGCCGGCTATTGGTACACTTAAACGTGGCCATGTCTTGGAGATTGCAGTGGTCTATGTAAACCGTAACATGGTGTTTGGCCCCAAGCAGATGGTGTCGCTAAACCTGGAAGGCATCTTTCACAGACAGGAGCTCTTTTTCAGTGACAGTGTAGTGGTTTTCAGCCGGGGTACATTTTCATGAATGAAAGGCGACTGGATGTAACAGACCCGTGGCTGGACAAGATTGGGACAAAACAGCTCCTAAGGCATATGATGAGACATCTGCTTCGAGGACATAAGGAAGGTCCTGGTTGGGGTGCTGTAAAATGGGGGCAGTGGTGAATGCCGTTTTTCGGGCTGTGAATGCATTCTGCTGCAGGGGTGTCCACAAAAAGGGAGTACGAGGACTTGTGTGCTGAGTCAGTGGTGCAGCAATGGCCGAGAATCCCGCAATGAAACGCCTATAAAAGTTGGTGAAACCAAGGAAGGACTGCACCTCCTTGACGCCACGTACCTTGTTCATAGCTAGGCCTCCGGGGTGATATGGAAACCTAGGAAGTCTACTTCCTGGACATGGAACAGACATTTTTCGGGCTTGGCATAGACAAAGTGTGAACGCAGTCGGCTCAACACTTCCCAAACGTGTGTGTCTGTCGGGATTGTGAGAATACCAAAATGTCGTCCAAGTACACCACCACATAGTAATTGATGATATCGTGGAAGATCTTGTCCATGAACCTTTGAAAGGTAGCTGGTGCATTGCAGAGCCCAAATGGCATAACAGTGTACTCAAAGAGGCCGTATCTTATACAAAAAGCCGTCTTCCATTCATCACCCTTTCGGACGCATATAAGATTATACGCAACTCGTAGATCTAGTTTAGTGTGTATGAATGGGTACAAGTAAACGTTAATAATTAAAATGTTGCTGAGTGTATATGTGGTATTGTTTTTTTGTTGAAATTATTTTCTGACTCAGCGGCACACAGTCCTCGTTGGAATGACCGCAAATAAGGAAAAGGTAGGTGTCCTACGGAAACCGCAGCTACCCATCCTATCTACAATGACAATGGAGGCATCCGTACGACGCTAGCATGATCTGCATGTTTGCATGTTGTCCACCACCTACGATTATGTGTGGGAGTGGACCTTTGTTTTTTGTGCAAGTACATGCATGTGTATCTGTTCCTCTGTGTCCTGGTAACACCACCACTGTGCAGCATATGCGAACAAACTTTAATTAGGTCGAGGCGCCCACCTACGTCCTACAGGTAGCTATACAGATAAACATCCCACCTGCTACACCCTATAAACAGCCAGCGTTTCCCAAAATGGTCAGCGCATGTGTGGTGCACTATTATTCAGTAAAGAAGTGGCAACGGTGTCATAGGACACCTATGCACATGCGCACAACGTATTCTGGCCAAAACACATCCTGCGGACAGCCGTCCCAAAGGAGAACAGTAGCAATGACACCATGCGACTGCACCCAAGCTGCACGTGGGCTCTTATTCCGGGGACACGATCCGGACCCTCGGACAGCGGCAAAGTACAGTGTTCAGCAAAGTACAGAATGTTTTTCAGAAAGTACACGCTTACAAACACACCACAATGTGCTGTTGTACATGTATGTATGTTTTTCAACAATGTAGGCCTGTTTACCGGGTGCAAGTTCTCCATAGCAGCCCTACAAAAGGCCACAGCCCAGAGCTGCTCCGCATTCTGTTTGCAGCTTTTCAGAACAGAGTAGCAGGCCACATAGGTTTGCAGTGTAAGTGATGTTGAACCAAATCTGCTCAGTGCGCACAGTAATGGAGAAAATTATGAACGTCCCTTCCTGTGACCCATACCCGCAGGTCCGATAGTCCTCACTGTCCCAATCTCATGGGTAGCATGCTGAAAACTGTAGCATGTGCACATGCGTTTCCCCAATACCGGCGAGGGCCGTGCCCCAATAAAGCAGAGACATTGCTTCTTTCCTTTCCACTTTCTTCTTTCCAGCACGCCGGCATTGCGTACTGTTAAAGAGTTCCACACATATCCACCAATGACATTGAAGAGCTCTCCATGTAACAGTATCAATTCTGTACAACAGTCCTGTGCGTACACACCGTGCCCAGAAATGTTATTGCACAATCCCTCTGCCTCCAAAGTCCCATTTCCATGACCGCCATCCTGAAAATCCCTGGATGTGGCTTTCGTGCTGTGTGCGGGCGTGGGGGAATAAATTGCAACCAGGGTAGGGGGAGTTCATTGTAAGGGTCAGCTCTGAAAAGAGCCTTTTAAAAAAAACATTTGTAGATGCTTCTAGAGAAACGCCTTTTTTCAGATTTTATTTGATTTTGTCTTTTCCTGTGCTCACATTGTTACAGTAAACTCCTCACTGCATCCTGTAGACAGGCAAACAAAATAGCATTACCAATGGGCGACAGCGAAATGCCATTTGCTTGGAAAAACTCTGCATTTCCACAGCTAATGAGGTCATTGTTGCAGAAGAACATCCCACCAGTGGACAAATAAGTATAAATGCTTCTGTTGATGAGACACCTTCCTGCCTCTGGCTCTGAACAACATCCATGAGCATTGTCCCATACTATTCGTGGTGTTATGGATGAGGTTTAGTTTGTTTAAGTAAAAACTCAGGTTTCCTATCCAAATACAGATCCATAACATTATTAAAATTGCCACAAAGTATTAAATCAGGGAGATTGCATTGTACCAAGTATTTTTGTAAATTGTACCCAAAATAAATTGTCAGGTATAGTGGACAATAAACAATAATTATTGAAACCACTTCACAGTCATTTAACAGTTTTATGAGAATCCATCTTCCACTAAAATCTAATTTAAAATGCAGTAAGTTATACTTAGGAGACATATTAATTAAGATAGAAACACCACTCTTGTTCCCAAGCACAGCACTAGTTAATACCTCCCCCATCAAGAGTTTGTTTAGTGCTTTTACTACAGATAAATGCATTTCTTTCAACCACGCAAAAAGGCATTAAGATAGGCTAAATATTTTTTGTCTTTTAACCAGACTTTTTTAGTCCTTTGAAGGCAAGTCCCTGAACGTTCCCACTGAAGAGAATACAACCCGCTAGGGAAGAAAGACCTAAGGCAATCTTGTAAGGATAACAACATTTAATCTCACACGCAGGTGAGAGCACCAGCAAAGAACTCTGCTGCTAAGAACGTTCTGCCGAAAAATAGTACAAGCAGAATCTTATAAAGACAAACATCATCATACATGACGCAATTACATAGGGTAAAGTCCTGCGTGGCTGGTTGGTGTGTGCCTATACAGGATCTGCCTGCCCCATAAGGGATGCTAGGCCATTGGTTCCAGCCTAGTCCGTCCGTCTTCCTTCACGTGGGTTCTGCAGTGATCCTCTTCTTCTCATGTTGAAGGTCAGAAAATAAATTAATTATACTGCTACCATAAAACAATTTTATCACTCATACTGTTCGCTTGGCATGCCTTAAGAAGGGCACAAAGGAGGTTCTGGAGCACTTTAACCTTCACACACACACATTTCACTCACTTCCGTCTGCGCTATCCGGCTCCAAGTCCTCCACCCTCGTTTCGAACTATAATGTATCCCTCCCAGCACCTCGCAATACAAATCACACGATTGTCGCTTCACCAATGTGGCCTGTCTGTCCTCCTTGAACATCTCAGGACTTGTTATTTTGGGGTCGGTGGTCAAAGGACAATTTCAGAGGAATTGCAATAGTAAATATGACATTTATGTAATTCCATTTCCTTGTAAAAAATCTAGGTTGGTAAAACTAGGAGACAAGTCAAAACGAGGGTTATTGAGCATTGTTCGTAAATTAGGAAGCAAACCATTACAGCACATCTAGTGACAAAGTTTTGGGAAAAGGGCCATAGTCTGGGCGATCTACGGTGGTGGATCATAGACAAAATTGAGACTAA
This sequence comes from Ambystoma mexicanum, assembly GCF_040938575.1. NCBI lineage: Eukaryota > Metazoa > Chordata > Amphibia > Caudata > Ambystomatidae > Ambystoma > Ambystoma mexicanum. The sequence continues at coordinate 843,152,292 of NC_090941.1, read as the reverse complement.
GGACACCCAAAAGAAAGAAGCACTACTAGCTAAGAAAGAACAATTTTGGCTCTATACTTTACAAAGCCACATTCAGTGCCTTAATGAAAGAGAAGAATGGCTACCTCTGGGTGGTATTTAACCACCTTCCACCCTTAAACATAACCAGGCCCATATGCCTATGACACCTATGACCAGTTTTGTTTCCTTTAATCTGATTTTTTTTATTTATTCAGAGACTAAGGGGGCTACTGTTCTTTGTTTTTATTTAATTTATGTTTACCCCAAAATATGTTTTGTTCTTTTCTCTTTTTAACACACCATTATTTCAATATGGCATGAACAGCAACACTATTTCGGCCCACCATTATCATCTAGGCTCTGACCCCCGGTAATGAATATGGGCAACAATCCCCCTGGTTGCAACCCTGATTTCCGTATTTTTGATATACAAGGTTGCCAACTAACCATGCCTGGCAACTTACCTCTAGAGCAATATTACATAAATTGGTTAAAAATACAGCATGCTACAATTTATGATTCTGTAAACATGCATATCTAGTGCACTGCTCTTTAAATCACTGGGTCCTCCCCCTTTGTTTTAAAAACCAAAGAACACCACGGGTTGCCAGGAAACACAGACGTCACTGCCAGGGACGTCATTTCACCAAAATGCCAGGGGTAGCGGAAGTGACATCACAGTGCCACACCCCCAAGAGTGACATCACAGGAAGTGATGTCATTTGGCCACACCCCCACCCAACAGGAAGTGATGTCATTAGACCACACCTCACAGGAAGTGATGTCATTAGACCACACCCCCACAGGAAGTGATGTCATTTGACCACGCCCCCACCATGACATGGCCTCATAAAGCATTATCCCTCAGTGCACTAAGAAAACAATGGTTACCATATCAGTGTATTGTGACATTTCATACAAGAATGGATCATCATATGTAGCAGTGTCAAGGTCCATGTTGCCACGTGAAGTGTATGAACGCCAATCCCCTCTTGATGTGGATCTGCCCTGTTATTTCAACAGGACTACAGAGCCAAATCACATTCTGGGGGGACAGGGATAGGGGAAAGCCAGGATAAAAGGGGAGAGGAAGAATATTTCAACAGCAAACATGTATGGAATCCTCAGTTTTTAATGATTCTTCTTCTTGTGTTATTTTGGCTGCCAAAAGATTCGTTCAAAATGTGTTCAAGGCATACAGTGCATTACTGAGTGATACAAACTTCAGTACCCAAAGCCTCATCAGTCCTGTCCCCATATTTTATGGGGGAAAAATCCTGACTGCATTTTGCATTCCTCCCACACTCACCAACACTCTTTATATGCCTAGGTTTCTGTTCCTACATGTTCATTGTCCTCCACACCCCGCACCTCTCCACAATGGTACACATTCCAACAATTAGTACTATTATACAGATTTTGAGATAATGCCCAACAGTTGCTCTTCCTTCACTCTGATCATAAGACTTAAAATGTAGTTTCTTACCATATTGAGCAGAACAGTGGCTTGATAGACGTACCGGTGCTGCTGTTTCAATGGCATGTGAGGTGAAGATTCTTACTCCAAGGCAGGTTGTTGCTTAGGTGACCGGAAACCAGAGGACCGGACCCATGGCACCTCTCCTCTTCCCTGCACTTGCGCAATCTGAATGACACAAGGCCTAGTAAGATCATTTTTTTGTCCCCCCCCTCCTCGTCTTGTCACGCCTAGAAACACTTGTGTACAAGCGCGTTATAAATGTCACATCATATCATATCATATATCATACCTACAACCCAGCATATATGCAGAACTCGGATTAGCAGCCTCAAAGAATGTGCAGGTCCTCAAGCATGGATACAGGAGACAAATCAGAAGCAACGAGAAAGGCGCAGAGACCTTAGAATTGATAGTGAATACAGGTTACAAGCTGCCAGGCAGGTGCACACTTTGGGACTTGGACAAAGATTAGAAGAGCGTCATGGTTTTCAAGTGGTGTTGCTGTTACTGAGCTATGCAACGCATTACTTTATCGTGTCCAGTATATCAATGGTCACTATTATTATACGTGAAGCAACACAATAGCCAATCAAACCATGATTGTACTCCTTGAACTACATCACTCTTAGGGATTGACAATGTAGAAATATTTTTGGACTTGCAATTGTGACAGGTTAAATGAGATGCCCAGGATCACACACTTAAGTTAAGAGGTGAAGCTTGGACTTGAGCACAGCATGTCATTTCTGCACTTGACCAAACTGTTTTCCAGTTCTTGTCATATAGCAAGGTCCTCATATTTGTGTATGTTGACATTCATGAGCTAATACATAACCTGTTTTGTATACCGGATACACCATTCACAAACTCACCAACATTTAAAAATAAATTTACAGAACAGGCAGAGTTGGCCAACCACAATATGATCCCTTAACCTGGAATGAGCACAGGAAGCATTACTTGATAAATTGGTCTGAATGGAATGTACTTGTCAATAATAGCCAGGCAGAAGATGTCAAGCCTCAGCAGCAGTACTATAACATTTGCAGACGTGCCTTTTATGCTTTTAAAAGAAATGGGCAAAGAAATATTTTCATCTGCCCCGCATGTGCCTCCCCAAAGTGTGGGCCAGGAGCCCATTTTGCTCTCCCATAAAGCTGTCTCTGCCCCACCACCTCCCCCTGTGACAGTTCACCAAACCCCCGTTAGTAAAATGAATGGTGCTGCCGTCGGCACCAAATTCATTTTACTAACGTTGCAATTTATGTGCCGGCGGCAGCTTAACATTGCAAGCCGGCGGCGGCACATAAATTACAACGTTAGTAAAATGAATTTGGTGCTGCCGTCCGCGGCAGCTTTGGAAAGCAAGCCGCCGCCGGCACGGCGGCACCGAATTCATTTTACTAACATTGCAATTTATGTGCCGGCGGCAGCTTAACATTGCAAGCTGCCGGCACATAAATTGCAACAGTAGTAAAATGAATGGTGCTGCCGTCGGCGGCGGCTTTGGAAAGCAAGCCGGCACGGCAGCACCGAATTCATTTTACTAACGTTGCAATTTATGTGCCGGCGGCAGCTTAACATTGCAAGCCGCCGGCACATAAATTGCAACGTTAGTAAAATGAATTTGGTGCTACCGTCGGCGGCGGCTTTGGAAAGCAAGCCGCCGCCGGCATGGTGGCACCGAATTCATTTTACTAACGTTGCAATTTATGTGCCGGCGGCAGCTTAACATTGTAAGCCGTCGCGGCCGCCGGCACACAACGTTAGTAAAATTAATTTTATGCTGCGGCCGTCGGCCGCGCGGCGACCACCGGTCCAAGACCACTCTGAGCTGACACGGCTCGAGCCTCGGTCACTTACCTCGAGTACTCCTCGAAGTCACTGGCCTGGCCTAGTGTGGCCTTCTTCTTCAGTGCGTGGTGGATCGTGGATGCCTGCCCTGGACACACAAACTGGTCTGGAGCACAGGAGCAGCAGTCCGAAGCACACGTTCCACACGTGCAAAATGGAGGACAAGTTGGCAACACAACTTAGCGTCGCAGCACGCTGTGGCCACGCCCCCTCCTCCTCTGATTGGTCAACAGCCAGAAGTCGCAAGAGATTGACAGGGGTCGCTGGCCAATCGCCAGCGGTCGCTCTTGCGACCTCTGGCGACCCCCAAATGACGTCCCTGGTCACTGCTTCCTATGGCACACTCAATGGCTGGGCGGTTGCTATCCGAAACAGAAGGTCCTAAATGATGCTGCACAGGTTGCTAGGATACCAGGATGCTCTAGTGTTCTTTCTCTCAGCATATTTCAGGAGGGGGTGGTTGCTCTGCACCCCGCCTGACTCGCCCATGGTCCAATCCCCGAGTAAGTGAGACGCCCTTTGCCGGCAGCTGACTTTCACATCACCGCTGGTGTGCTCCCATGCTGACTTTAATTTCAGTGCCAACTCACGGAAAGCCTTGCCAGCACGCTGTTCAATGGAAACGAAGGGTAAGCCTCCCAAATTAACTTCTTCTATTTGCAATTTTGGCGCTCAGTGCAATTTTAATAATTGAAGCACTGGATGCTCCACTATTCGAACTGGTGGGCTTTGTCCTTTTCTCCATTCTACTTTTTACAGACTATAGTTTTAGAGCCATAGCTAGAATCCAAGAGGCAGGGCTTTGCCTCTCATGACGTTCTTTCAGTGGAAAATAGTACACCATTGAGCGTAAGTGTATTCCCCTATGGAGTTTCCTCTCCCTCTTTTTTATAATTTTGTAAAAATTATGAATTCAAATCTATTTCCCTTTTCCAAAAAAAAACATTTTTGTCCTGGTTGACAAACACACAATATTCACTTGAACTCATTGGGTTTTGTAGGCTCAGCGCACCTGCAACATGGCATGATTCATTATGAACAGCCCCATTAGTGAGTATCCCTTGTAACGGTTTATTGAGAAGCCACCCTCAACACAGAGAGTCTCGTCCCTCCCCACTCAACAAACTGTTTAACAGATTCTTTTTTAGCCCTATCTCAGACACATATCATGCCCCTTGGATCCCTCCCCCCTGAGTTAACAATGAGCCAAGAACCTGGCCGGTATAGGGGAAATATATTGGTATTTATTTAAATTAAAAGTAAGAGAAATTAGCACAAAAATGGAAAAAACCCACTTTATCAGTGGCACAACACAATTAACTTCTCTCTGCATAAATAAATCACAAAATTAGTTAAGAAGAACACAATCACAATTGTACACTTTCTGGCAATTTTACTTCACGAAATAACTACACTGATCAATAATATAATTTTGCCCAAACGTTTGGTTTAAAACAAACACAGGGTGATTTATCGCTTTGTTGTTCAGACCCCTTCCCCCTTGCTTTGGTCTATGTTGGGATGTTAGACAGAAAAACTGGAATGCTTTGGGGAATTTTGGATTTCAGACCCCCCTTACTGAAAGGCCTGCGTTGTGAAAGCTGGATAAAATGGTTGGACTGATTTAAGAACAAAGACGCCCCTCTTCCTCATAGAAGTCAGGGTCAGCTGGACAACTGGGCAAGGATTAACCAATTCAATTATAGGCTATAGTTTTCAGTGCACACTGGGAAGTTAGCTTTGTTAATTTCCAATTTTAACAAAATTCACCCTGTTGTGTTCTGCCAAATGGGGAATTTATTAAATTCATATTTTTGGTTACATAGGCTAAGGATCTATGCAGTTTTGCACACCCACCCACTATAATGGGAATGGATTCAGGCAATCAGACTTCCCCATCTTTTGATTTTCAAGGGCTTAGTTCTACTTAGATAGCAAGCCTCTGTTTAAGGTTCAGGAAAGCCAGCTGCATCTCAGGACACTCTGGAACGATAGGGCAGGGGTCTGATCACTCCACTCTCAAAGATGGCCTCCCACTCTCCACCACAGGACCCAGTCAGCTTTGAGGCCTCCTAGAAATAGACAGCTTCACCCAGAGGCACTCTCAGCAATCTCCTCCGGTGTCTCCTTACAGCTATCAGATGTTAACTTTCAGCAGCCTTCCTGATGGTCTGTCTTTTTTCTCTGTCCTCCTGTCTTTCTCCTTTTTTGTGTCCGTCTGGTTTTTGTTGGTCCCCTGTCATAGTGCAGTTCCCCCTTATATAGCAGCAATGACATCTACAATTTTACAATCCTGGAGAAGTACCCTGCAATAATCCCTGCCAGGATTGGACAGTTACTCCTCTCTCTCTGCCCAAAACCAGCCTGCAAGTCAGGATTGGTTTAGGAGTCTGGAGCAACATATGTCTATTCCCATTTGTCATCATCCTTTATTCTCCTTTCAACTTTTGGAAAAAACTAGTTATGTATCACAATTTCATAATTTTACTAGCAACTGCCATACTAAACATATTTTCTGTTTTAGCTGATCATGGAGAATTAGATAAGCCGATCACCAAATTTGTACAATATAGTATGGTCATGTGGCACATTTCTGCTGGTTCCATCAAAAGCACAACAGTTATGCATATGTAAGTTATTAAGCATATCCCTAATTGCATTTTCCACCCGCTCACCAACTCTCACATTTGGAACATGTGCAGATCAGCCGGAAACCTAGTCTAACTGTCCATTACAGTTCCCAGAGTCACAGGTAGATACATTTTATATCCCCAAAAGCGCCTAGAAATTACATTAATAATGGTACAAAAATTAATCAATCCACATTATGGTTGCTGAGAAAAAGGCCTAAATGATAATAGTGTTTTTAACTTAAATGTGAATCTTCCTGTGGGACAAATAGCAATTTCTGCTTCTGGCCATTTGTTTTTACTGGGTCAGCCTGTACCTTCATCAGCCTCCTTTGTGTTGGAAGACTGCTCTTTGAAGCGGGTGTCCCCATTTTCACACATATTAGTCATGCTCCAGCCAAGGATGACTTTCCTTGAAGTCCCACCTTTCAGAGCCAGCAGGCCTGGAGAACGCTGGGCTTTCTACACCTTCAGCAGGACATTTTATTATGGGTGGTCATTAGATGGGAGATGTGACATCCAGGCTGGAAGTGGGAGATTTCCTTTGTGAAGTTTTGCCCACAATCAGAAACAGCGTCTGCCTCGGGCTGATATTTTCCATTAAGACAAAGTGGCTCTTCAAATGTCACTGGAGTTTTGTAGGTGAATCATAATATACATTGCTTTGTCAACCCACACATCATGTTTTGTTTTCCTGACATTGTTCTGTGAGCAGAGATATTGTTTTTCACTTTTGCTTTTGAAGGCCGCTTTTATTTGCACACACACGTGCAGGCCATATTTGTTTTCAGTGTTTAAAAATCCTGTTTTTCATGTGACAGGGATCTTTGATTCCTCCTTCATTTGTGGATTAAAATGCTGCTTGTCCATTGGTAATGACAGGTAGTCCCCTTTCCACATGGCTCTTTAACTTTACTTGAAAAACAAAAACAAATGCCAGGCCGTTTTTGTTTCAGTGTTTAAAATGTTGCTATTCATGTTAAAGGGATTTCTGTGGTGGGCCTTTAAATGCACCCCACAACCTTTAATTTTGGAGTTGGATACTAACACTTGTGTTTAATTGGTTCCCCCTACACATTGAAACTTTTTTCTTTGTGTTTTGTTTTAGGGGCATGAGAAGTTCTCTTAATTTCTTATAACAATTACTGTGGCCTTCATTGAACACCACTTTATCCAGTGCTGAGGAAAACTGGTCCCCCATTGGTACAAAGTTGAAACTACAATAAGGTACCCAAATCTTGGGACCCTGTCGGAGCTCAGATTAAAGACCATAAGGTTTATGGTCTTGACTAGTAGATTGTCAACTAGAACATTGTTTTTGTTGGTTTTCATCACATTGAATTGTGGGTCCTACAACAGCATCAATTACTTAGTTATTTATGGTGACCAATATTGTGGACTTTGGTCACAATAAGAATTGGATTGTGTCCATTATTGTTTTGTATTTTTGTATTTCCACAATTTCTGCTTAATGTTTGTATATTTGGTATTTGATGTATCTAAACACGTGAAAAGGTTTGTTTTGTGTGGGATTGGCCTAATTTTTTTAAATGGCTGTTATGATAAAAATTAACATGTTTTTGTTTGTAATGAGTTGTGCGATTAATTCAATTAATGTCAACTTCAAATATATACTGTGTAAACAAAGGGCACATGGTGCCATTGAATTCAGAGGTCTTAGGTTTTAGTCAGTTATAGGGGCCATAACGCGTGGTCACTTGAGGATGGGCCGGGGTCATACATTGGCCAGTGTGAGGTAACATACCCACCAGGCGCTGGTCTGTGATCACGGCCTTGTAGGGCACATTCCTCTCAAGTAAAAAACACATCTTTGCAACACTGTTAGAACAATGAATAGGCTTTGTGGCGGTTTGGGGTGTGGGCTGTCCACATGGGGGCTCGGGCATGCCTGGAGATTTCCCCCTTCTTGCAATTTGGACCTAGTGCATGCAATTCCGCATTTACCATGCAGGCCTTACCTCCTACCTATGGTTACTGATATCTACGCAAAGTAGCAATACGTTGTGTGCCTTATGCTGTACTATATGGATAGATTAAATTTGGTTATATTGAAGAAGGGTCCTGTTAAACTGGGAGGTGGTCCTCTCAAAGTCCCCCCTTGGCCCATCATAGTGCTTCAAATGCATCTTGCCTCGCTCTAAGGCGCCTAGGGGGGTAGGGCGGGTCTGCCCCCTTCCCAACACCTTTCACATTCTGCAAAATAGATTTCTACCACATTTAATATGAGATAAAAAATAAAATAATAAACCTTTATGTGATCTTTATAGATCTAAAACAGGCCTTCGGCTCGGTGGACCGAGACATCCTATGGGGTAGTTTAAAGCAATGGGATTGTCCTGCAGACACATTGGGCCTCATTACGAGTTTGGAGGTAACCATGCCCTTAATAGGGAATGGGGAAGATGGTAGCAGTGGTACCGTTCATAATGGTACCATTGCTACCATCCTGTTCTGCTCGGGGTTGCCGCTCTGCATGCCTGGTCTGACCAGGCGTGCAGAGCGGCACCCGTGAGCAGAACTTGTAATGTGGCAGCAAGGTAACAATGGTGCCGGTAGCACTACCGGCGCCGTTGTTGCCTTACCGCCACAGTTATAATGAGGCACATTGCCATCGATTAGAGGTCTCTATTCAAATACGTCAGTGAAAGTGCGTCTATCGGCTAACGGAGTGGTAACAAGGAGGATTGAAACAGCAAGAGTATTGAAACAGGGCTGCCCTCTCGCATTATTTAATCTATCCATATCGGACATTGCAGCCGTACAAAAAGAAGTGCATGCTTTTACGCCCTTGTTGAACGGTACCCAGGTACCATGGCTCATCTATGCAGACGATCTTGTCCTATTGGATAAAACCCAGATAGGGCTGCAGAGTCAGCTATATACCCTTGCTGCATATGTCGAAACCAACAACTTGATGATCAACACCGAAAAGTCGCAGGTCATTCAGCGATGCAGGGACATAAACAGAAACCACTTGTAGTGTTCCTGCATGGGAACTGACTTACCCAGGTCAAATCCTACAAATATCTGGGAATACGTCTTAACTCCAGCATTTGCGAACAAGACTGGGAGGGCATTCTGTCAGCGAAAATCCTATGGTTAGCCCATCAGGGATTAATATTACATAAAAGGTTTGGTAAATTCTTCATGCGCCCGTTACAAACTTTTTATCGGCAGAAAGTGATCCCCATTCTGAGCTATGGAGCTGAGTCCATTCTGAACCTACCCTACCATATCTGAGACAATCTGGAAGGACTCTTTTGGTGGAAAGTGCTGGCGCTACCTAAATCCTTCCCGATACACAGAATACGTTTCAAAATAGGTCTACAATCCATTCAGTCTTTAGTCCTATGGAAATCTCTAGATCTTTATTGTAAAACCACAGCTGTTGAAAATATCACTGCCATTAAAATCTTGAGAACAAACCCATCAATCTCAAACACTTAGACAAAACCCCTTGGCAATAAAAAAGAAAATCCAAAATGAAGATTGGATACAGACACAGAATCTGAAATCCTGCTAGCGGTTGAAAATTAATTGTCCATTTGAAGCCCGAAAAATTCAATGAATTGCCCTGATATCTTCAACTTTTTCCTTCCCCAAAGTATTGCAATCTCTTTTTGCGATTCAGGCTGCACCTACTCTCTACATGTGAACTTTTGGGCCACATGAAACAATTGGGAGACTTACCAAACACCTGTCGCTTCTGCCATGATATGCAACAGGTAGATACACTACGTCATATAGTGATGGAATGCGAAGCCCTATCCGAATTGCGACATAAATTTTGCTTACACTAGAAGGACGTTGGAACTCTATATTGTTAGGTGAAGAAAAGACAGTAATTTCAGCAGTCCTTCAACTTTGGCTTGAACTTTCGAATCCTGTGGCCCACTAGTGCCCAATGAGAAATGATGGCCTTCTTTTCCTCTCTCCTGACTGTCCGTCCACTGACAAGTCATATCTAATCTTTTCTGTTCTGTACCTTTCTCTTCCTCCGGTTTTTTCTTCTTTGGTCGGTCCCTGCATATTCTTGGACCCTTGTTTTTGTTTTTTTCTGCTTTTTGATTCTCATTTTTGATCTATTTCTGATGATCATATTTTCAACAATGAAAATAGTTTGTAATCAACTAAATTCATTAAATAACAAAAATATATATCTTGCATTTTTGAAGAGCGAATAAGCTGTTTAATGGATCATCCAATGTGGAAGTATGACCTTGAAGCATTACTTTAAAAGGACAAAGGTGACCAATACCATAACCAGCATTATGTTTGTTCAAGGATAGTCGGAAAACAAGAAATTATTTTCTCAGTCAAACATTTATTATTTGTGTAATAATATATTTTTATGACTATTGCAAACCAATTATTTTGATACCAAGGCCTTGTTCCTTTCTGCTGTTGCGTAAACTCCAGTAGAACAAATAATAATGGCCTAGATCCCATATGTATCTATCTATGGCCAACTCTATGTCTCTTTGAATCTCAGACAGTATGTTTCCTAAAAAGAGAATAGGGTCTTCTTCATCGACTTCCTAAGGTAGACAGATTTTCAGACTGCTTGCAGAGATTTCTTTAGGACTAGTTTAAGCTGCATAACCTTATTGAAAACATGCTCTACATTGCTAATCCTTCTTTCCACTTCTTCCTTGCTGGATTCAAATGAAGACCATGTATCATCCAATTACTGTAATTTAGCATTATTAGTTTCCATAAATGTTTTAAGGGCGCTTAAATCTATGAAAATGGATGGTATGGTGGGATCAGAAGCTAGGTCATAAGGGAGAGGGGAGACACCTGTGAGTCTCTTGAGGGCACTTGCGGGCACTTCCTGTAGTAAGAGCAGGCACCTTGTTAACAATGCCCTTTTGAGCAGCCATGTTATGAAATAACAGCTCTAAATCAACCGGAAAAAGGGCTAAACTGCCAAACTAAGATTCAATTAGCCAGCAGGAGCAGACTGGTCAAATATAACAAACAAATCAAAATGTATAGTATGTCACAGTGAGAAAGCGTGACCTGTTAAGCTGTGCACCTATTTAAAAGCATCCTCCCAGTATCAATAAACAACAGTGACAACTCAGCCAAATATGGAGATACCCATCCAGGCAATAAAAAGATAAAGAAGCTATTATGCACACTGGCTTCATTAAACCTTCCAGGCATACCAAGTGCATCCAAGAGGTTTGTCAGGCGAGCAAGAGCTGTCCAGTGCAGACAGAATGACATTTTAACTGAAACAACAGCCATGAGATGCAAACTGCACGTGTATGCCTTAATATTAAAAACAAAGCTGCAATCGAATGCTTTTAATAGTAATTTGTTCCCCCGTGCCTGCACTGTCATATGCCATGCCTCTTCACAGACATGGTGCATCCCACATAGTAGACCGATCCCACATGACTGAAAACACAGAGACTCATTCCTGGTCTACCATGAAAAACAGAACCTATGCAGAGGATGAAGATTATGCGAAACAGCAACGCCGGATCAATGCCTCACACCATCTTCATTAGCCAGAACCAGCTTCAATGACTGTATCGGCAGGGTGTAGCTAGCGATGAAGGTGGCCATTGTGTTTGTTGCCAAGCAACATCCCTCCTCCCCAGCATGAAACACTGTTTTGTTGTATAAGCACCTTATGAATGCCCAATAAAATAAATAAATGAACAGCTTCGATAAATGGACAAGACCGTTTGTGAAGCATGGCACCAAAACAGGGACAAACTAATATAGCCAAGTGGATTCAAGTGACTGCAGCTGTGGGAGACTTGTCTGCCTCACATGCAGGCCTTAAAGTCACCCCTCCCAGAGGACTTATGCATTCCACGAATGAGGAGAATAACTATTCTTCAGCATAATGGCATCCGAGGTATGGGTGCCAGGTCCCACAATAATGTTGCTAGAGTTTCTGCCAGGCAAAAGAGTGGCGTTGTTGCTAGGACAACTGAACATTCATGCCAGTGGCCAATATAGTCCGCAAAGCAGTCTCTGATACTCCAGACACAGCCCTACCTGCGTCGTGTTGTCTGGAGCCAGTACCCATGTACTTCCACCCCTAACACAGCTTAGGCAGGTCAGCAACCGTAAGTAAGAAGAATATTTGAATCTTTATTTTTATTGTTAATGTATAATATTTGAGTACTAGACAGGAAATCATATCTGGAACACAAACAAAAGAAAGCCAAAGGAAAAAATAAAATTACAAAACAATAATTATATTTACTGCCATCCAAATGAACCTCCCCCGAAAACATTTTGGGGATCGATTACTCCAAATCCAATTCTAAAAATATGCTCCATATGTCCTCAAAAACCTTGCTCTTCTTCTGATACTCCCAAATAACCCTCTCAGTTTGGGAGAGTGTATAGATTTCTTGAAACCATGATGCTTTGGTTGGATATTTCAAAGATGCTCTTTATAGCCAAGTCCTTTGTGAGCATGGCAGGTCTTCCAACATTACATCTTCTCCCAAAATCAAACATTCGAAGTAATGTTCTAAATCCACACTCAATACTTTGTTCAGCACTGTGGCAATTTCACCCCAGAAATGTTGCACCCTGTTACAGTCCTATCTCATGTGTTCCAATGTCCTAGTTTTATGTTTGTACCCCCAGTCACCTATTCCTTGTCTGTTCATCCTCTCAGGAGTCCAATACACACAACAATTTGATCTGCTTTGCTCTTTCACTCAAATTTAAAGACACTTTGGGTATGTTCTTACAGATCACGCCTCATCTTGCGTCAGTCCTTTATTAATTGAGGACTTTTGACCACGATTCCAAGAGCTTAGCATTCCCTTTCATTGATCCATTCAAAAGCTTGTAAGCCGAATGGGCCAGAAGATCTTGTTTACCGATGTGTATAAAAGTCTTTTAAATCCGAGTCAGCAAACTGTTTCATAGATGACATAGCCGCTCTCAGAGATTTATATTCTCCATATGTAGAGTCCTTGAGACCTCTAATAGACTTAAGGTCCTTGAAAGACAGCCACTTTCCATTCTCAAACAAATCTTCAATCCATCGTACTCATTCCAGGTAGCAATTGAGCCAGAATAATGGCTTTTGTTGATCCTGATGGATGGGTTCAACCAAATGGATGCCCCTTCACAAACAATGCATCTTGGGTTAAAGGTTTTGATATTTCTAGCCAGCAATTCCTCAGGAACTCTGTTGGTGTAGTAGTCTTCACCTTTTGGCCATTCCTAGATGTCAACAAATCAGCAGGTTCTAAAGGACCATTCATACTGACCTCAGCCGCTGTCCATTCCTCCAACGAGTTCTACAAAAAGAGCAACAAGTGTCATGACATAAAAGCAAGATGGTATTTACAAGAATTCTATATGCTCATACCCCCCTTGTCACATGGAAGCTGCAATTTCCAAAGCTTCATCCTCTTGGGTTTATGATCCCATAAAAAGGCCTGAATCAGTTTATCAATTTTCTCCAATGAGATGTTGGAGGCAGGAGGGGGAATCATGCTAAGTATGTAGTTGATACGTGGGGCAGACGTCATCTTCAATGCATTTACCTTGCCCCCAAAGGATAAATTAAGTGAGTCCCACCTCAATAGATTAAATTTTAGTTTGTCAGCAGCCATCTTCAGGTTTTCTATCATCAACATAATGACGCCATTTGTTAACCAAACATGCCCGGATACAGCATTTTATAAGGACACCATCAGAAACCATGGGCTGTTAAGTCAGTTTTTACACATGTTAGAGAACAGGTGATGGCCTCAAATATGAACCAATTTATCTTACAGCCAGAAAGTCGTCCAACACAATCTATCTGATTCTTTAGGGCTGGGATAGAATTATGGAGATCTTGTAGGGCTAGCAATAGGTCATCAGCATGCAACCACAGCTTCTGCAACATGCAATTAAATTGGACTCCCATGATCCTAGCATTATTCCTGATAGCAATAGCTAGTGGTTCCAAAGCCAGAACAAATAGCAATGGAGAAAGAGGACAACCCTGCCTTGTACCCTTTCCCAACTCAAAAGTGTCAGAACATGTACCATTAGTCAATAAAGCTGCAGCGGGGCCTGAATATAAAAGCCTAATCCAGCCCAGGAATTCTTTCCCAAAGTTCATTTTCTCAAGTGCCATAAACAAGAAGCTCCAGTTCACAAGGTCAAATGCCTTCTATGCGTCCAGAGAAAGTGCTGCTACTCCGATCTTTGACTTACCACATTCTGTCAACGTCAATATCAGCTTTCACATATTTATCGCGGAAATGCCTTCCTTTAATAAATCCGGTTTGGTTTGCGTTCACAAGTCCAGGTAACACTACCTCCAGCTTCACGCTAAGACTTTTGACAATATCTTTCTGTCAGAATTAATTAGACTTATAGCTCTATCGCTCCCTAACGATGTTAACGACTTATCTTCTCTGAGCAGGACTGATATTGTACCATCGCGTAGCGACATTGGGGGTATACCACTGTTCTTACACAATCAATACAAAGCCCCTAAAAGACAGGAAACACTCTCCGGCATTTACCTATACAATTCAGCTGGAAGAATTTCTGGCACTTGGAATTTCCCCATGTTAAGGCTATCCGCAGCTTTTTTAAGTTCATCTATTGGGAAGTCAATTTCTAAAACCTCTTTTTTTTCAATGTTAGCATGTGCAGAGCAACCTCATCAAGATATTTTTATTATTAACAATAACCACACAAAGCATACATCAGCGTAACAAAAGAATGCAGCAAATGATTAGAACATATGAGTCAACAATGAAAAAATCTAAAATTATCAGCTGGGATAAATTGGAGATTTGCATGGAGATAGGCCTAAAATGGGTATTAAACCCAAAGTATTTTGATATATGGGGAGGAGGGGATTAAGATATACATGACACACAAGACAGAACATAACGAAACATATACAAAAGGATGGGTGGGGTGAACAAAGGAAAGGATGGATACGGATAATGCACAAATATTTAATTAGATGGATCATTGTTAATGAAAGGTAATATTGGTTAAAAATTCTATAAAAGGTTTTCATTTTAATTCGTGTTTGAGTAGTTGTGAGGGGTTATAAGCATTGCATGTTTCTAATCTATGTATATTACATACGGAGTTCCACCATATCTTAGGATGAAGTTTGTCCACATTTTGTCAGTTGGATGTTATCGTCTTAATAGCTATCAACATGAAAAGATTAAACAAATTCACATTTCCATTGTGTAAGGTGGGTGTAAGTACAGAGTGAGTATTACCAATAAAGAGAACTTGGGGACACAAATCACATTTCAGATTAAATATTTCCTTGAGTACACCCCAAACACTTAGCCAGAAAGGTTTAACAAAATTGCATTCAAATATCATATGCTGAAAAGTTCCTGAAGGTTGGAGACAGCTCTAACAGTTATCATCTGATGAGACACCACATTTGAAGAGTAACAACGAAGTGATGAAAGATCTGTGATGAAAGAATAATGAGGTTTGTAATAGGTTTGCTGAGGTGGTAACTCTCGATATATGTTTCCATATTGGAGGCCATTGTAGTTCATCGTCTAGAATAGCACAATCTTGTTGCCAAGCTTGAAAACAGTTTTGCATGGTGACAATTGAAGGGGTTCCTAGAAGAGTTCTATAAAAAAAGTGAGGCAGTCATGATGGAACTATAGACTTATTTTAGTCTATCGACATCTGCAGTTATATTATTAGATATGAGAGATTCATCATTTTCCAGAATTGCATCAATTATTAACAGGTATTGCCAGATAAATGAGTTTGGGATATGAAATTTAGTGGCAAGATCATTAAAAGTAACTGGAGCACCAGATGTAAACATTTGATTAAGGTATTTGATGCCTAGAGAGAGCCACTGTCCCCAGAAGAAGGAAAGTTTTTTATTTTTTATTTTAATCAACAGATTAAACCAAAGATATGATGAGATAAATTTGGTAGGTTTTGAAGTATGAGGGTACAAATACGTTCGAAGGTAATGAGATGACAAAATAGTACTTGTACATTTAATAAATTAGTTCTTTTTTTAATAAGATAGCAATCTGCCAAAGTAAGAGGGGATGCCATGGCTCTCTCCAGTCATAACCACTGAGGTATATAAATAGATTGATCATGTGTAAAGCACAGTTGAATTTGCTTTAGGACAAAGGCCATATGTTATTTCCTAAAATCCAGAAAGCTGACTCCACCAGATGTTCTAGGATACTTAAGCTTATATACAGAAATTATATATTTCTTAGTTCCCCAAAGAAATGTTGTTAGACATGAGTCTATGAATTTGAAAAATGAGGATGGAAGGGGTAGTGGTAGCATGTGCAGTAGATACATAATAATAGGAGATACCATCATTTTAATAGATTCCAATCTGCACCACCAAGACAGAAATAGGGGCGAACAGGAATGTGTTAGCTCTTTGACTTTTGACAATATAGATGTGTTATTGAGTTTTATAATCTCTTTGATAGAATTAGAAATGTGGATTCCTAGATATTCTAAACCATTTTGGGGACCATTTAATTCCTGATGCAAGGGTATGATGCTTAGTACAGTGTACATTTAGGGGTAGAATTTCTGATTTTTCTGCATTCAATTTATATCCTGATGCTAGGGAGAATATTGAGATGTAGTTCAAAAGATATGGGATGGAAAGATCTGAGGTTTTTAATAGTATCAAGATATCAGCATAAACTGCAGTTTTAATTTGTACATTGCCACATTGTAGTCACATTATGTTTTCATTTAGTTTAATACTGCCCAGGAATGGATCCAAAGCTAAAATGAATAGGAGCGGGGAAAGTGAGCAGCCCTGACGTGTACCTCTGAAAAGGGAAAAGTAAGGGTACATTTGTCCATTAATGAAAATGATAGTTCTGGGATTGGAATAGAGTATTCTTTTAAGGGGAATAAAACTAGAATCAAAACCATGCCACTTAAGGGCTGCAAACATATAACTCCACTCCACTCGATCAAAAGCTTTCTCTGCAACAGGAGACTGAAGCAAATGGGTTATTGGATTTATGGATATGGTCCAGTATGTTCAGGAAAAGTCAAATATTTGAGGAAGAGAGCCTACTCTTAATGTCGCACACTTGATCATGTTTAACTAACTTAGGTAATAGGGGGAGAACTCTATTTGCTAAGATTTTTGCAAAAATCTTGCAATCTGTATTGGTGAGAGATATAGGCCTTTAGCTTTGACACAGCTCTGAATCTTTATTAGGTTTTGGAAAAACAATTAGCATAGCTTCCAAAAAGGAGCCTTGAGCTTTGTTATTTATAATGAAATGAGAGAAAAGCTCATTATGTTTGGGCACCAAAAGTTGTTTAAAGTGGGTGAAAAAATCAATATAAAAACCATCCGGCCGTGGTGCTTTTCCTTTTTTAAGATCTTGCATGGCCTTATTAATCTCCTCAAGGGATATAGGATTACTAAGCATCTGCAGGTCGATCTGGATAGGTAGAGTGAGGTATGCGCTGAAGAAATTCCTCTATATGAGTGTTATTGGCAGGTGCTTCTGATGTATATAACTTTTGATAAGATTCAGTGAAGACTTTAATGATATCCTTATCCGAGAAAACCATCCAACCAGCTAAATCTTTGACTACCACAATTCTGGATTTTTCCTTTTTAAATTTGAGGTATGATGCAAGAGACCTACTAGATCTGTTAGAAAATTGATATATTTTTGCTTTATATTTTAAGAGATTCGGGCAAGAATAATCTGTGGCAAGATTATTGTATTGTACTCTGAGTTTGATAATTTTATTTAGAATAGCTTCTGAGTTGGTACATTTAACTAAGGATTCTTGAGTTTTGAGTTGGTTAAGGATATGATCTGATTCTTGTTTAAGTAACCTTTTCTTTCTTGCAGCGAATGATGTAATGGAGCCACGAAGAACTGCTTTGTATCAATCCCAATTGTTGGTTACAGAAGTATCTTGCGTTCTATTTTCTGCAAAGAATTGATTATGTTGTCGGGTTACATAGGGTGTGAATGAGTCATCCATTAAAAGGGACAAATTGAACCTCCATCTATTGGATTTACATTGAGTTTGCAGTGAAGTGAGTTGGATGTTTACCGGTGCATAATCAGAAAGTGTAATGCACTCAATATTGACTTGTAGTAGGGAGCTAGTCATGGATTTCGATATAAATATGTAATCAAGTCTAAAGAAAGTTTTGTGAGGGTTAGAGAAAAAAAAGAGTACTCTAAATCTGAGGGGTGAGTGATGCGCCAGTTGTCAATGATTCCTAATTCAAATATAAATTTAGCAAATTGTGTGTGGGATTTGGTCTTTTTGAAACAAACATTGGATTTTCTATCAAGAAATGGATCAACAATTTAGTTACGGTCTCCACAAATGATTTAGTTAGATTGGAGAACATGTTTTCTAAGGTGTGTCCATAATTGGGGATCTGGTAATGTACGACCGTATACATTTAGAATAGTATATTCAACAGATTCAATAAGCAATTTAACAAGCACCCATCTTCCAAGAACGTCGGATTCATTAGCAACAACCCTGCACTTAAACCTCTTATTCACAAGAATAGCCACTCCATTCTTTTTACCATCGGCAGCACTGGAGAAAACTTGCCCGACCCAATACCGTTTGAGTTTGGCAGCTTCTGCTTGTGATAAATGAGTTTCTTGGATACAGGCTATTGACGGTTTAGTTCTATTGAGGTTGACAGTATTTTCTGTCTCTTAATAGGATTATGTAATCCTTTAACATTCAAAGATGTTATATTAAGAGTCATGATTCAGAGCAGAGTCATATACGTATAGTAGTATTATAGCATAGTACAAATTATCAACATAGTAACAACTTTCAATGCAGCAAAAACTGGTATAATTATTAGTGAACCATCTATAAATAAAGATTAACAGAACTGCGCATGGGGTAGGAACATGAAGGGGGAGATACAAGAGGGGTATGGGGAGACGAACAAAATCAACATGGATATATATAAAATATAACAAGCAAACCTTGAAAAAGTATGTGGCAAACCAAAAACAGCCACAACAAACCATGTTGAAGAAAAATGGAAAAAAGATGGGAGATTAGAGGGCCACAGAGGTGACATCCTCCCTCGCACCCCACTCCGGCAGAGTGAAAAAGTTATATGTAGCAATCATAATAATCTTATTGGTTGAAGAAGTCAAGAAGGAGAGCTAAAGGTGTCCATTTCATCCTTTTTATAGTTTTGAATAAAGTGCCTTAAGTCAGCTGGATCTTGAAAGTTAGACATACGACCATTGAGGGTGACCTTAAGAGTAGCTGGATGTAAAATGCCATATCTGGCATTGAGTTGTTTTAATACTGGTCTAAAGGTGAGTAAGTATGTCCTCCTTCTGGCTGTAGCATTTGAATCATCTTGGGAGATGAATATTTTTCTGTCATTCCAGAAAAGCTGCTTTAGTAGCTTAACTTTATCCATTATAAGTGTTACATGTGTGTAGTCAAGTAGAGCAAAAAATTAGAGTTCTGGGGGGATTGTTGGAAGGCTGTATATTGTTGATACGGCCAATATGATGAGCTCTTTAAATATTAAGTTGTGTTGATGTTGGTAGATCCAGGAGTTTGCTGAGCATTGTATTTAGATATCCGTCTGTGTTATCTCCTTTAGTGCCTTCCGAAAGGCCAATAATGCAAAGATTGTTCCTCCTATTGCGGTTTTCAAGATTTTCTGTCCGTTTTTGCACGAGTTTAACAAAGCTCTCCAAAATGTGGACTTTACTAGCCACATCGTCTGCGTTCCAAACACGTCTCTCAACCTCTTTGATTCTTGAATCAAAGGCGGATCATTTATCATTGTGTTGCTGTAACTTAATATTTATGTCTTCCATGAAAGGTTTCAACGCCCTGATTTCGCTAAGAATAGCTAGCATTCCCGGGTCTAAGGATTCATCTTTAGGTGATGGTGAATCACTCTTCTGCCTCTTGAGAGTATTGGAGGGAGATGCTGGTATGTATCTCTTTCAGTGGGCCCTTTTAGATGCCATTATAGTTAGGTGGGTAGTAATGATTAGAACTCACTAAGCAAGGCGTACAGGCCACCAAAGAAATAGATGGTGTTAAAGTTAGGTTATGTCAATCTGCCACCAGCACAGGACGTGTAGCAAAATATCCAACAATAATAATGACTATTAAATGATTATTTCAAAATTAGTCTGTGAAAAAGTTCCTCAATTTCTGTGAGGATTCTATAAATTAAAGTGTTCTTGTGTAAAAGGAGTAGAATTCAATATAGTTGGACTACAGCACAAAAAATGTTCAAAAATAAACTTTTAAGCTAGTAAATAATGTAAAAGATCCATACGTTTGTTGTGTATAAACCAACATTTCTCATAAAAAAAGCATTTGTCTAAGAAACGTGTTACCGGTGAGTTAGCGTTCCTCACGCAGTACCTCACCCGACCAGCTGACAGGAGACGTTGGATACATTTCTCATGGGACTCTGCCGTCACAGGCCTCACCCACAGTAAGTTTTGTTTTTGTTTGTTTATTATTTATAGGGCGCCCTATACCCTTAGGTAGCTGGGTGCATAACATAGCAAGGATACTTATGGCTTGGTTACATTTGCATAGGTGAATATATACAGGTGCAAATAAAGTTACAGTTTACATTGTTACAGGTATGTACATGTGTGAAGGTAGTTACAGTAATAAGTTACAGTTTGCATAGTTACAGCTATGTACATATGCATGGATAGTGATCGTTAGTGCATAAATTCTGACTGAGACAGAAAGAGTAGAGAGCAAGCATATGTGGCTATTGGTTATTGGTCTTTGTGCCGTAGCCAGTTACGGGTGTTGCACCTGAAGCCATTATAGGATTGGTCTCTTCTTAACTCGGCTGGTAAAGCATTTCAATGCTGAGCTGCTTTTACTGGGAACCTGTTTCCACCTGTTTTTTTAGGCGGAATCTGGGGATTTGAAGACAGTAAGAATTGGCTGTTCTGGTTGGGCGTGTAGAGGGTTTTCTGGTATTCTTTCCTTCAGGCATGGTGGTGCTGCGTTATTTAGGCATTTATAGGTTAAAGTGACCATTTTGAGGAGGATCCGATCAGTGATTTTTAGCCAATTGTGGTTTCTTCTGGCATTGGAGATATGCTCTCTAGTGGGTAAATTCAGGGCCGTTCTGAGGGCATTGTTCTGCAGAGTTTGTAGTTTGTGATATATTTATTAGCTCCTGCATAAAGTGCGTTGCAGCAGTCCAACTTAGAAAGGATGAGGGCATTGGCTAGAATGATACAGCTGGCTGGTGAGAGGAAGGGTCTGCATGCTTTGATGAGTTTGCCAGTGTAAGCAGTGGATGAGGCCAAGGAATTTACTTGTTTCCTTGGGGAGAGTGTAGAATCCAGGTAAAAGCCTAGAGTCTTCACTTCTTTGGCAACTGTAATTATATTACCGTCGATGTTGAAGGCCTTGTAGTTGTCATTAAGTTTTTTAAAATTGTTGGCTGAGCAAAGGATTAGGATCTCCGTTTTATCGTCATTGTAGATTTCGTTCACTAAGAGTGTATCCGATGTGAAATTGTCCTTAAGGGGGATAAGGATCTGGGTATCGTCTGCATAGTTAGTGTAGATGATACCCAGCCTGTCCAATTTATCAAATAGAGGCTTAGTGAAGAGATTGTACATGGTGGGTGAAACACATGAGCCTTGGGGGACCACACATGTTATGATTGGGTCTACAGAGGCTGCCGTGGAAAAAACTCTCATGCTTCTGTTATCAAAAAATGATTGGACCCAGGCTATAGCCTCATTTGAAAAGTGGGCTGCCGATGCTAGGTGATTACATAAAACTGCATGGTCCACCAAGTCAAAGGCCGCTGACAGATCAAGGAGGAGTAGCATGGCTGTGTTTCCTTTATCGTCAAGTTCATCAATTTGGGCTTTAAGATTTATTAGGGCTGTCTCTTTGTCATGTTGGGGTCTGAACCCTGATTGGCGAGAGCCTAGTAATTGGTTTGTTTTAAGGTATTTTTGAATTTGTAAGTAGGCCACTCTGTCAATCATCTTCAGAAGAAAAGGGACAGTGGTAAAGGGCCTGTAATTTGTTGGGATGGATGGGTCTAAGGTTTGTTTTTTAAGGAGGGGTAAGACCCAGGATTCTTTTAAGCTACTTGGGACCATACTTGAGCTAAAGGAAGCGTTGATAAGTTTGGTGATAAATGGAGCTAAATCCCTAGCTGCATCCTTGATTATTTGGGCAGGGCAGCTGTCGCCTTTGCAGTTTGAGGGTTTTAGTGTGGTAATGATTTTTTCTGTTTCTTGAATAGAAATTTTGAAAAATATGAATGGTGCTGGGGGCGGGGGGGTACATTAGAGGTTTCCGTAGGTGGGAGTGAGGCTTTTTTTAGCGCAATTTTAGTTTGCAGTGTTTTTATTTTATTTGCTGGGGCATTTTGAATATTGGTACACCATTGTTTATCTTTAGGTAGATTATCCAGAGCAGGTATAGGGGACTCTAATTCGTGTAGAATTGTGAATAATTCCTTGGTGTTAGAGGATGCTTTGGAGATCCTTTCGTTATAGGCCTCTTTTTTTGGTTTGGGTGATTTCATTTTTGTATTTAGTGGCAAAGAGTTTGAGTTTTAATTTATTTTCATCCGTGGGGGTGTTATGACATGTAGCTTCTAGCTTCCTTTTTTCCAATCTGAGTTCCTTTAGGTGAGGGGTGCTCCAGGTGTTCAGGTGAGCTTGTTGTTTACTCCTACAGTTCTTAAGAGGAGCGATGACGTCTAAGATTTTTGTCATAGCTTCATTATCGTGGTTGACCAGTGTGTCTGGGTTAGAGTTGCTTGGTAGGGCGTTAAACACTGGAAGGAGACAAGGTAGGATGTTATTAGTTGTGATGTTTTTTCTAGATCTGGTAGGGAGGGGGGTTGCCATTATTTTGTCTTTGTTTATTTCTTTGTTGTGTTAGGCTGAAATCAATCAAGAAGTGGTCGGTCCAGGTTTGGGGTGTAATTTTGGTAATTTCGGTTGGGCAGTTTGAGGTGGCTACCCAGTCAAAGGTCCTGACTTTCTCATGGGAGGGGGCGAGGACTTTTTGGGATAGCCCATGTTCGTTAAACATTGTGGCTATAGCTTGTGCTTGTTTGTCGTCAAGGTCGTTATCTGAGATGATTCTTTAGTATTGCTAGCTATCAGACTAGAGATATCCTCTTCAAATGAGCCTATGGGCCCTGGCGGCCTGTAAATGAGGTAGATAGTCAGGGTGCGGCATGGGGATATGGGCAGTTTAGCAGATAGTAATTCAAATGATTTTAGTGGTGGTAGCGTGTAACTCTTAGTTCGATATTGGATTTGGCGATGATGGCTAAGCCACCTCCTCTGGCATTAGGTCTGTCCATTCGTAGGAATTGGTACTCATTTGGAATAGCCAGTGACAGTGCTGGGCCTGCTGTATCATGTAGCCAGGTTTCTGTGATCGCTAGGAGGTCAAGATTATCTGAGGTTTAGGATATCAGCTATTTCAGTTGCATGGGCCACGATTTTAGGCGGGCATTTGATGTTTAGGGTAGTGGAGGTGCATTCATTCCGTATGGCAGTAGCAGGGGTTTGTGGAGATGCTTTTGGCAGGTCCCTGAGAGTATTTTCGGGGTTGGTGCGGTGGTTTAGTTGCGTATTGGGCGGTTTGGGTTCATGGAGGGGGGAGAGTCTGGAGAGAAGCCTAGTGTTTCTAGAGATGGTAGGTCAGGGTCCATATTTAATTTGATCCATATTTGCCGATGTTAGATGAGCGAGGAGCAGGAGGGCTGGTAGTAGTAGAGAGGTGCTAGCTTACATAATGTGGTGGTTAAGATCAATTGCCAAGAGAGGGGCAATAGGTTTGTAGCTGGGTGCAAGGTGTTTGCTGGAGGCTATGCTTAGCACTGACGCAGTGTGCTGAGTAAGGTGTTGGTTGGGAACAACTTTGCGAGTGGGCTAAAACAGCTTACAATGATAGGTTAAGATTAGTTTAGCGTAAAATAGCTAAGGTCAACTGTGCAGAAGTAGGCTAGAATCAATTGTGCATAAATTTGCTAAAATCAACTGTGCAGGGGTAGGCTAAAATCAACTTTACGTAGATTACCTAAAATCAACTGTGCATAAAATGGCTCAAAATAACTGTGTAGAGGTAGGCTAGAGTCAACTGTGCATAAGTTGGCTAGAATCAACTGTGCAGGGGTAGGCTAAAGTCAACTGTGCAGAGGTAGGCTAAAAATCAACTTTGCGTAGATTAGCTAAAATCAACTGTGCATTAATTGTCTAAAATCAACTGTGCATAAATTGGCTAGAATCAACTGTGCAGGGGTAGGCTAAAGTCAACTGTGCAGAGGTAGGCTAAAAATCAACTTTGCGTAGATTAGCTAAAATCAACTGTGCATTAATTGTCTAAAATCAACTGTGCATAAATTGGCTAAAAATCAACTGGGCATAAATTGGCTAAAAAATCAACTGGGCATAAATTGGCTAGAATCAACTGTGCAGGGGTAGGCTAAAGTCAACTGTGCAGAGGTAGGCTAAAATCAACTTTGCGTAGATTAGCTACAATCAACTGTGCATAAATTGTCTAAAATCAACTGTGCATATTTTGGCTAAAATCAACTGTGCAGAGGTAGGCTAAAATCAACTGTGCATAAATTGGCTAAAATCAACTGTGCGGGGTAGGCTAAAATCAACTTTACGTAGATTAGCTAAAATCAACTGTGCATAAAATGGCTAAAAATAACTGTGTAGAGGTAGGCTAGAGTCAACTGTGCATAAATTGGCTAGAATCAACTGTGCATAAATTGGCTAGAATCAACTGTTTAGGGGTAGGCTAAAGTCAACTGTGCAGAGGTAGGCTAAAATCAACTTTGCGTAGATTAGCTAAAATCAACAGTGCATTAATTTTCTAAAATCAACAGTGCATTAATTGTCTAAAAATCAACTGTGCATAAATTGGCTAAAAAATCAACTGTGCAGACGTAGGCTAATATCAACTTTGCGTAGATTAGCTAAAGTCAACTGTGCATAAATTGTCTAAAATCAACTGTGCATAAATTGGCTAAAAATCAACTGTGCATAAATTGCCTAAAAATCAACTGTGCAGAGGTAGGCTAAAATCCATTTTACGGATGCAGGCTAGTATCAACATTGCATAGATTAGCTGAGATCGGGCTTATATGGAGGTCTCAGAAGCCGTGTACGCACAGTATATATATCAAAG
The DNA here is from genome assembly GCF_040938575.1 of Ambystoma mexicanum. Classification (NCBI taxonomy): domain Eukaryota; kingdom Metazoa; phylum Chordata; class Amphibia; order Caudata; family Ambystomatidae; genus Ambystoma; species Ambystoma mexicanum. Next base: position 843,127,113 of record NC_090941.1, on the reverse strand, counting down.
ACACAATGTGGGCATCAATGGGCAATGGGAGGATAGTGGTTCACTCACCAGCAGGATCAGTTGGAACAATACAGTGAAGACACAGATGCACAAATTCAAGCAGGCCGAGAGGCAGAGCTCATGGGAGCTAAGGTAGTGAGGTGGCAGGTAGTGCAGAAGCGGTGAGTGTGCACCCAGTGGCAGGTAGAGCCATGTAGTTAAGAGTAAGTATATGGGATACAGTATACAATCATTGGCTGTACAGTCCAGTGGCGTGCAGGTTACCATAATAGCATGCCTGCCATGGGGGAGATAGTGGGCCTTTTGTGAATAACGTGTTAGCATTATGGCATATTATAATAGCAGCTCAGCAGACATTTAGAGCAGAGCAGGCATAATAACAAGTGGTTTGCTTGAGTTTACCACATATTTCATGTATTGAGGAGGTAGTTCGAGAATGTTGGCTCTGTGATACGATGATCGTCAAGTCTGCTGAAGTCTTCGGACTAGGTAAAGAGGCAGAGTCTCGCATCTAGCATGGTGAGCCGGACGGCCGTTACGGTCCGGACAGGCCCAGACAGGCTGGGCCTTATGCTCCTGGGGCCGTGGGCGAGGGGGGCCGGCTATCGCCTCCCGGGGAGCTTTGCGCGGTTATAGGCATGTTGATTGGATAAGGTTGCTAAGCAACCAGGCATAAACAGCCCTCAGCGGCCATTTTAGCCATGGGAGATGCTCGGCTTACGACGTGAGGGGTGGGGGAGCCTGAGCCCGGTGGACCTGGATATGGGTCGCTGGGGGCTCTGGGGGCTCCAGTGGCTCACGTGGCACTGTCCGTCATTGTTGTGGGTGAAGAGCAGCTGCTCAGGCAGCGCTCGCAGTGGAGGATCGGGATCCTAGCTGCTCCTGCAGCGCTCGGTCTCCGGCGGTCCTGGGAGTCTGCTCCTGTAGCTCCTCTGATGCGGGCTCCTGCCCGTGGCTAAGACAAGAGTGGTGAGGGAGCCCAGACAGGCTAGGCCTTATGCTCCTGGGGCCTTGGGTGAGGGGGGCCAGCTATCACCTCCCGGCGAGCTTTGCGCAGTTATAGGTGCATTGATTGGATAAGGTTGCTAGGCAACCAGGCATAAACAGCCCTATGCGGCCATTTTAGCCACGGGAGATGCTCGGCTCACGGCGTGAGGGTTGGGGGAGCCTGAGCCCGGTGGGCCTGGATATGGGTGGCTGGGGGCTCAAAGGGGCTCCAGTGGCTCACGTGGCGGTGCCCATGATTGTTGTGGGCGAAGAGCAGCTGCTCATGCAGCGCTCGCTGTGGAGGATCGGGATCCTAGCTGCTCTGGCAGCGCTCGGTCTCCGGCGGTCCTGGGAGTCTGCTCCTGCGGCTCCTCCGATGTGGGCTCCTGCTCGTGGCTAAGGCAAGAGGAAGTCCCCTGTCGTAGAAGGCAAGTCCACCCAGCATCTCACAGAGACGCCACAGACCACCAGGGACACATAAAGGTGATGGCGCAACCTTAATGAAAGGTTAGTGAAGCGCAAATAAAGCTTTGTGAAGCTTTATAATATTATATATTATCGCGGGAGCACATGGGTCAGGTTGCCGCTCTCATCGGTTCTCGGCCACGCCCCAAAGAGTTCATTTTGTACCATAAAGTTTTTATGGTCTTAATGCGGTTTGTTTTTATCTTTTGATTTGTATTCATCCTGTCTATCTTGTTGTTTTTTATGGGTATGTTTTGTATTCCCGAAATAGACTTTTACTTCTACTACTACTACTCATAATAACTACTTCATTACTTTTGCATAGTATCTGACTGTTAACAGTCTATGCATTACCCAAGCAGTTTGTGTCCATGTCAGAAGCATGCTTTGCTATAGTTATGTCTGTTTAGTACCTGCTGCAGAGATCCACATCTAACCTGCAGGACACAAACTCCCTTCTTATGAGGGTCACCTCTGTGTACTGTGTGCCTCATGAATGCATGTCAATGTTATTAGTGCAGCTTTGTAACTTCTAAGGTGATAGCTGAGAAGCACTCCCCTCAAGTTAGCTGTTAATGTTTCCTATCAGTGGTCTTTTCCATTTACAAATATTGAATAACGCTTTAATTCCACCCCGTACACACCTTGTCTCCTGGCAATTACCTTAGAGCCAAACACAACATGATATGGACCCCAATAGCGCCTTTACATGTTGCTCAAAGGGGCATAAAAGAGCATAAACCCCTCTGCATTTTATTATAGTTTTGTCTGAATGGTGACACTTGCACAACTGGGCAAAGCAATGCTGTAGGTGATATGTGTGTAAGAGCACAGTGCTTATTGGCCTGTCTGACTTGTGCTAACTGATTCTATATCTAACTGGCAATACTGTAAACCAGTGATCGCCAACGTGTAGCTCAGGAGCAACATGTTGCACGCAGCACCCTAAATTGTTGCTCGCCAGTTGCTCTGGGCCATGGTGTGGTAGCCCAGGAGGTGCTGAAGGGATGAGACCTCACTCGCAGTATGGCCAGGACAGAGTCCTGGACTGTGCAAGAATGTTGGGCAATGAGTCTGCTGTGGTTCCAGATGACGTATTTTTATATGTGCAAGATTTGAGTTCGTTCCCACCATGCAAATTATTTTTTCAGTAAATGTCGTTATCATAGCAGTGTCATTGTCCTCTTCAGATAATTTGCCCAGCTGACAAATGTATTATTGAGCAATATGATTGAAACATGTTTGGTCCCGGAGAAAATGGTCCTATCCTTTGTACAGCTAGTAGGAACATAATGGGCAAATAAGTGGCATGCATGCTCAACTTACCCTTAATAAACAATTTGCATGCATGCGATTTGTACAAGTCAGATTTTTGTATGATGCCACCATGCATTATATTTATTGAAAATATATATTTTAGTGTGACCAATATTTATTTTTTCACAGTGTCCTACATAGTGTCATAGTGGGCAAATGGTCATTGTTTGATACTCTGCCCACCAGGCATGTGGATAATGGGCAGATAAGGTAAATGGCATGCCACACATTTCATAATTAATTTGCCCTATATTCAAATCCAATTAAATGACTTAATAAATAAATTAACCGGCCAATTAAGTTACCACCACAACACTCCTCTATGAAGTGGTCATGAAATGATCAAAGCTTTGTGTAAAATCCCTTTTGGGAAGAGATAAGAAGCTCCAAATCCTTCAGAAAAATATCATTTTTATTCCTACCTACTTTTTCACCAATGACTCAGGCCCCGTGAGCTTTAAAATGCACTACATGACAAAATAATTCTTAGTAGGTAACCTCCAAAGCCCCAGTGTAGTGATCTTTGAAGCCTACCGTGTAGTGACCAGTATTAATCAATATTTATGTAATTGTATTTCTCCATTAATTTAGCAACATTTAAAAAAAAATCCATATTTCATAAAATTCACATAGAACAAGCTGAAAATAACCCAGCTTTAGCATATTCAAACAAGCTATATATAAAAACCCTCATCACAATTAATGATGTATAACATGGCTCCCATGCATGTCCACGCTTATGCAAAACAGAAACAACCACAAATTAACGGAAAATGAACCAAATCTTCATCAACTCTGTTTTTGCAGGCACACTTTTTGCTTCCTCCTGCACACCTTAATTTATTGAGGGGCGGGTACATTCAATTGTACCATTAGCATCAGCCTCCAAAATTCTGGGGGTCTTCTTTCACAGATTTCTCCTTGTCATTTTATATGTGTACTAAATCTGCATATAAAGCTAAAGAGGGAAGCCAATTGATATTTTGGACATCTGCCTCGCTCCCTGTTGGACAAGCTCTTGCTTTAAGAGATATTTTGAGTTGACTTAATAAGCCAAATTTAGTTATGTTCCCCCACCCCCATCCAAATGGACAGTGCCTTACAACACTGCGCGCCCCTGTACCAAAAGTCTTTTTCTTTACCAGGGGAGGCTGCAATCGCACTTACACCAAAATTCCCTCTATGATTAGGAGAAAACCCCAGATATGCGTTTCAAAAATGAGTACAAAATCTTAAGTGGCCTGACACCTTCAAACTGAACACCCCCAATTCATCTCATAAGGCGATACCGGGTGTGTCTGTCTGCATGGAGACTTGCTATTTGGCACAGGAATTTATTTTGCAACCCCTCCAGAACATGACAGTTTGAACCACCCTAGATTTTGCTTCCTTTCATAAAAATAATGGCACAGACCTTTGCAATATATTCCTCCAGGCACTTGTCCAATCAGAATGCTACAAACTTGAAATACAAATGTAAAAAAGCCCATTAATCCTTAATGAAGCCCTTTCAACTGCCTTCTTAAAATGATTGACCCAAGCACTGCTCTTAGAGAAGAGTAGGCTTAAATAAAAATGAGACTGCCACCTCATCTCTACATTCATTTAAACACTAGCTACAAGTTTTCACCCTTTTCCCAAATACCATCATTTTTGTTTTCATCATATTTGTTTGTGACCTGCCAGTGTTAAGTCCAAAACAGCTGTGTCTTCGGCATAAAGAAGCAAGCTATAAAATTAACCCTTGATAGAGGGTGGATTAAGAGAAGTACAAGAATCAACGTCTGAAGGAATAAATTGGGGACAGCTAATATCCCTGCTTTTCACCTTTATTGGTGGGGAATAACAATGTATAATTCTCCAATATTGCATATCGGACAGATGCTGAGATGTCTGCATATGATAGTTGGATAAGATTTAATAAACCAAAAGAGACACAATAAAAATCATTAGGGACCACAATAAAATGTAAATTGCGCCACACTATGTTTTCATCAATCAAATAAAAAATGTTTTCTCCAAATCTAAAAAAAGAAAAAATAATCTCCCTTCCTTAACCTGACTGTATTTCTCCATGATGGTGTTCAGAGTGAAGAAGTATTCCACTGTACTAAGCCATCCCCTGAAACCTGTTTGAGAGGGCTTAAAGTAAATGTTACTTTGAGTCCACTCCTCCAGTCTGAGCAACAAACATTTTGAGAATATCTTACTGGCAATGTCCAGTAAGGAAATTGCCCTATAACTGTGTGTGGCTGATGGTCCAAGGACTACTTGTCCCAGGAGATGGCATAATGCATGTCTCGACAACTGCATTAAACACAAAACAATTTGGTGTCCTTCAAAAAAAGCTCCCATTGTTTAACAATATACATTTTTTTTGTTTGTCTTTTGGCCATTTTTATATGCCATTTTGAAACGATAACTCTTTCAAGCTGTCATGATGCATACCCCCGGGCATCCAGACCACGTCCATCAGCCCCGGGAGCAGGCATCATGTTGCCTTGAGAAAACCCAGCAACCCCTGCTAGGGGCTGTCTGGGTTCAGTGCTGGCGCCTATGGCGCCAGGCTCATATGGGACATCAGTCCTGGCGCCATAGGCGCCAGGCTCATAGGTGCACACTTACCTGATGCAGACCATGCTGCAAGAAGATCCAAGCCCATGTGAGGCTGGAAGGGACTACTTTACGTTAGGAACTATTTTGTTACTCGGGTGTGGTCGGGGAGGAATACCTACCTGGGACTACTTTTGAGGCTATTTAAACCACGCCCGAAGAGCAGCACATGCTTCGCGTTATTCTGCATCCAGCAGCGTAACCTTCACCGTGCCAGCAGCAGCATCCAGCCTTCTGCCACGCCCGCCTCGAACCTGGAGCACCTAGAAAGAAGGAAAGAAGCAAAAGTTAGAACAAGAGTATTACCTGATTTCTTACCTGATCCCGGATTCATCGCATCTTCAAACCAGAGGAAAGACTTTATTTTAAAAGCGTCGCATCGCCAGCAGCAGCGCCGCGCCTTACTCACCGTTCCACGCAGCATCTCTTCGATCCGGCGCTGTCTTCATCTTTACATCGCCGAATCCCGGCACCTAAGGGGGACAAGAAACAACAAGGTGAGCAGAGAGAACAGACAGAGAGAACAGACAGAGACAATTTCTTTAGCTGCCATATGCTTACCTGATTTTACCGCCGGAGGTATTATTCATCAGCACGCCACATCTTCTTATGCCGCACACGTAAGAAAAGGAGAAGTTAAACCCTTGGCATTATTTACGGGACAGTGTTGGGTAACACAGACTTTTACCGGAGCACTTTCAGCTGTCAATCTTCCTTATTGGGTCAAAGCTGCAAGATAAAAAGAGGAATTGGACAGGAGTGAATTCCAGACATTCTGAACTCTTACGAACTATATACTTACGGCTCTTCGCCAGGACCTTTTGGAGTCAGGATTCGTCTACAACTCTTCCAGTATCTTCAGGCCAATTAAGTATCTGGTCATCAACGCGCCCCTGCGTACTTCGCAGGATGGAGAGCTCATCCTTCAAGAATATAAGGTGAGATTGCTGAGAGGGCACTTCAGAGGTGATTAGTGGGGAGGACAGTGGGGGTGCTATCACTTGAATCCACAAGTGGCTAAATCCATCTCTCCTCTTGTAGGAGAATATTTCTACGAGTCAAGCAGACAAGATTAGGAGGGCAGATCCAGTCAGTCATCGCTGCACTACGCATCACGTGGGTGGAGGCCGCAGCAGTCCGAGTCCGACCGACGCCCCTGTGGGAGCCAGGTGAGCGTAACACAAGCTGTGCACACCCACTCATTAAATAATGGTTCAATTTTCTTTTCTAGATTCTACATTCTGCTTCGAACCATGGGGCATGCCTTTCTATATACAACCTGCACTCCCTGAACCTGGGGACAGATTGCCAACAGCTCTGTCCTGGATAGTTTCAACCAAAGACTAACAAACCGACACTTTCCTTTGTGGGCTCTGAACTGTTTAACAGGTTTAAGAGAATATCTTAATATCTAGTGAATTAGTAATTCCTTCAAGCTGATCTTGTATGCTTAGGAATGCACAATTTGCCACTAAACATCCCAGAAAATCCCCAGGCAGAATCCTAAAGTACACCTGAAATTCAGTGCTCCATTTGTGACCAATTGTACTGTCCAAACATTTGCACTGTATTTTCAAAGAATATTTCACTCAAGAACCTGGAACCCCCGGTAATGTTTTAGTCCTACTATATTTTTTAACTGGACTTGGTTTTATGTGTATGAAAATGTCCTACTGACCATCAATGTACTCAACATTTCCTGTAAACAACCACTTAATGTCAAATGAAGTTAAAGGCCTTATTCTTTCTAATTTGTGTTGCAAACATTTTTCTACCAACTAAGCGCTGATATGTTCTTTCAAAAAATTGATGTTGCTCACCATTATATTTGATATACAAATTTTGCTCAATGCCCTCAAAAGGTTGGGGACCCCTGCTGTAAACCGACCTTACTGTTGATGAACAGAGCCTGCTACTACAGACCTAATTGGGAATGGTGGAATCTGACACTGTTATGCTAAATGGTTACAATGGAATTAGGGACTGCTAGCCAAGCATAATAGATTCTCCCCATGTGTTGCTAATTATGCATAGTGGAATCTGGCATTTCTATGCTAATGGGAATAATGGAATATGGCACTGCTGTGCTAGTTGGGCATAATGGAAGCTGCCACTTCTTTGCTAAACAGACATGATGGAATATGGAACTTCTTCAATAAGTGGGGGTTCCATTTGATAATCTCACCTGGGAAAAAGTTGATTATTTTATCCTGCACCCCATAAACATATTTTAAGAATGGTATTGATTAGTATTATAACCCCCAGTTCTAGAATATTTGTGGAAAGTGCTTGATTTTCTTGGGTGTGCAAATCTGGGCAAATGTTGCCCCATGGCAACCTTTTCCTCAGCAACTTTATCACTATCACTGGATACCCTGGGAGTGGTGGTATCTGGCTGTACTGTGCTACCAATGCTTAATAGAACCTGGTACATCTTTGCTAAGTGGGCTTTATAGAATCTGGCAGTTGTTTCCTAATTGGACACAATGCAATCATATAGTGCAGAGCTAACTTCTTTTTCCTTTTTCAACGTTTATTGGTTAGACTTAAGAATTAAGACATTTTAACCATTTACATTAAAACACATCAGTTATCTTCACATCACAAATCTTAGCATACATCTCTGAAGGGCTTTCCACTGGACAATGTAACAACGTATAACCTTTAGGTTATTATTCATTCTTCATTACGCTTTACAATTCATTAAGAGTCTCGAAAGCATTTTTGAGATAAATGTACCAATGGCAACCCCACAAGTCAAAGATGACCTTTCTATTTCTGAAAGGGGTAGCAGCTTTGCTATTTATTTGCTTTAGTCATGTCTGAAGCTTTCCAATCTGTTGGTCAGTAATCTTTTTTGAACATTTGCAGTATTGCTTTCAATGAACTGCATTACCGCCAAATTCAGCCTAAATGACTCCCCCATAAGCATCCATTCCCACCACATTGAATCTAAGGTTAAGAGGTTATGGTTGAATGTTTCATATGCGCCTGCAAGTAGTTATCTCGCAGGGCGGAAAGAACAGGACATGACGTCACTTTGTGGAAAAGAGTTTCAATCACCCCTGGAAATTGCAAAATCCACAGTGCGAAAGGTCTTTGCGTATCAATTTTCTACTTAACTCCACCTCTCTAGTCATTAAAATATTCAATCACACTCTAAGTAACAAGTGCCTTTAGTGAGGCGAAGGACATTTTATGAGATAGCGTGCAGGTTGATTTAAGCCTGTTCTTTCCGTTTCCAGGTACGTTCTTAAAATATCCAAATTTCTTAGGCGAACATTGATGTCTTTTTTTGATCTTCATTGGATTTGAGATCAATTCATCTTTATACAGATCACAGTCAATAAGAATTGCCTCCATTTACGTCCACCAGTTTAATAGAGGTTCATCTTTTGATGTGTCAATTGATTTAAATATTTCAAACAGCAATCCTTTTTCTGCTATTGCGCATTTTCTGTAGAAGGTCACTGACTTCCCTAAGGCTATTGATGCTAGAGACTGTAGTCTCAATTCATCCCTGATGGTGGCAATTGCCAATGAGTTGGGAAGCTTCAGGATTTTTTTCCAGAAATAAGCCCTCTAATAACGCCCAGGCTTTCGATGACATATTCAATATGCCTTCAGAGCCATACGTGAGAATCACAATGGGCCTCATTACGACCCTGGCGGAGTGGGTTTACGCCAGCGGTATTCGCGGCGGACCCGTCCGCCCTACTACGAGTTCCCGTAGCGCCATGGAGCGTTTTCCGCCTGGTTTTTCCGGGCGGAGAAATCCATGGCGCTACGGGACCTTGTTGTTAATTACGCCACCGTATTTTACGGTGGCGTAATTAACGCCTTCCCCACTCCCATTATACCCTATGGGGCGAAAATGGGAATGGGGAAGGGTAAAATGGGGAATGGGGATTTACCGCCCCGCCAAGGTCGGAATGGGGCGGTAAATCCGCCAACCCCCATGGCGCTATCGGCAGCTTTCCGCCGTGCTCCATGGTGCATTTAGCACCGCGATTTCCGCCAGGGTCGTAATGAGGCCCAATGACTTTTTGTCGATAGAATGACAAGAGGGGAGCTATCGAGACTTTGCCATTTTTCCTGACAATTTTCATTCCTTGTGACGTGAGCCATTTAGTTTTAATACGAAGGGAGAGATAATGTGCTCTATCATCAAGATTTCGATTGATGACCACTCCTAGGTACACCATAGATGATACAACTTCAATTCGCTCTTGCTGCACCCACCAGGAGGGTTCTTTTTTCAATCTCTTTTTAGCTGATGTCATGCTCAAGATTTTTGACTTTTGGACTTTGGCTTTCATGTCATTGGTGCTTAAGAAATCGTTACATTTAGTGATTCATCTGTGAAGACCAACTTGTGTGCAGTCCATAAAGACTAAATCATCTGTACATAAGACCCAGGGAAGGGCAGTGCCGTTGATGCTAGGTGGAAAGTCCCTCACTGTCTCCTGCCATTCACCTAGGTAATAGATGTATAAATTAAATAGCATTGATGCTAGGGCACATCCCTGCTTTAGGCCCGGTGGGTCATGATCTTTTCGGATAGAGTCCCAGTGGCGTTGAGCCTTATTTGAACTGATGTCTCAGGGTACAAGGAGCGGATCGCATCCAATAAGTCTGTGGGACAATTTCAAGTACTTAGTTTTGCCCACAATTTTGACCTGTTAACACTGTCAAAAGCCTGTTGTCAATCCATAAATGCCAAATGAATGCAAGCTCCCAACTTCAGAGCTCGTTGTTTCATTATCCCGAGTATAAAGAGATTTAAAGATGTGCCCACACCTCGTACGAAACTCGTCTGGCGGGTATCATACTTCCTGTTCGTATAGCCCAACTGGTTAAATCTCATAATAAGACTGAGGCAAAGAGTTTCTCCAGCATGGGGTCTGGCATGGATTCACATGCTCATGAATATTCCCCGTCGTCAGGCTGGGAATCCTCGGTAAAGAAAAAATCAGTTTCAGTTTCGTTTCTGAACTGTCTTTCTACCAATAACCAATCACTGGTCTCTGGGTCATACTGCCCCCAGCCAATGACTGCCCTCTACCTAAGCCCCTCCTCTGGCAGCCATCTTCAGATTTTTAACACACGTTTAAGTGTTGGGAGTCCTTGTGCTGTAGATCTCGAGCTTTTACTGCATATTGTGTTTTTTCAAAGAGTTTACTCTTATTTTCTTGGTCTATTCGAGCCTCAAGCTCCACCGATTCTTCTTCCGATCAACGGGGACCCGTTTCGGAATTTTCTACGCCCCTCAAGGGTGGATTATCATCAAATTACACTTCTTGGAGGATTACGGAAGACCTTTGAGGCCTACCAGGACTCGAACATGGCCCAGGACAAAGGAGATTCGACACCTACTGAATCCAAACTGTTCAGGAACTGCCCAAGATGTGGACTACAGAATGTCTTCAAGGAAGATGAGCACTCCCGGTGCCTCTACTGCCTTCACGCCGACAAATCGCACATAGAGGAGGACTGTGCTTTCTGTAAGAACATGTCCGACCGGACAATAAAGGACCGTCTTATTCGGCTCACCAACTGGCTGGAGGGGAAGAGCCCAGCAGCTGGCGAGAAGAACAAGTCAGAGCGTTCTTCTAAGACTTTTGATGGCGCTCTGGCGATGGAGGCCCAACAAAAGGCAAAGCACCGCGAGTCCGCGGGCACCGGGAGTGCCGTTGGTTCGGGCTCCTCGGCTCCCAGGCAGGGCACGATGTCACCGACACCATCATCCATGAGCCAATGCTCTTGCTCGTCGAAAAGGAAGTCAGAGAACCCTGGTAAGCTTCAGGAGAAGCCCCGGTTGATTTTGATGGAGAAAGCCAAGGGGGGGGCGAGGCAGTAACCCTCCCCCTAAGGTGAAGGCCTCAGACGCGCCCAAGGTCGTGAAGGCCCTGATTCACCCGGCGAAGGCCTCGATCGAAGGAGTCGTGGCGGCCCTGGCGAAGCCTGTGGAGGCTACCCCAGTGGAGATGACTTCCGGGCCTAGCGTTTCCCTGCCACCCCAGAGGGAATCATCTTTCCAGCCTATCGAGACGACCCCGTGAAACCTCGGACGAGAAAGAGGGGGGCACGGTAGACGTAACAGACACAGATAGCACCTCAGAGGATGAGATGGCTGGCGTCAAAAAGATCCTGGACAAGAAGTTTGAGGAAGTCAGGTCCTATGGGAGGGATCCCGACGAGGCAGACGTGGAGAGCGCCGGCGGAGCCAATGAGGAGCCCTGGCCTGTGGAGGAAATGGAGGAACCCGCACCTCAGCAGTCGCTCCCGTCGCAACCGATGCCTACGCCACAGGACAATTCAGGTGCAATCTTGATGGCTTTGCAGACCCTGTGTACAGAGATTAGGACAAGGTTGCCCTTACCCCCAGCGGAGGATCCAGTGGCGCCTGGACTGTCGGGGAGCCCACCGAACATGCGGGGCGAATCCATCCTCCCCCTCCCTTCCATCCTTCACCTCCATCCCCTTCACCGAGGGATGAGATGGGAACGGAGACGGCGATGATGGGGACGGGTGACGACGGTGGTGATGTCGGGATGGATCTCCCATCACCCCCTACCTGGGCCTCTCCTCCCAACGAAATTGGCTCTTTTCACGCTATGATCGCCAGTGCATCGGAGCTTTTTCAGCTATGCACTGAACAGCAGAAGAAGGAAGGTTTCCTCTACCAACGACGGGAGGCCACGAGGAAGATCGTCCTCTCAGTCCCGTTACTGGACGACATCTGGGACGAAGGACTGGCACTGGTGAAGAACCCGTCCACGGCTCCTGCGAAGAGGGATCGGTACGAGACAAAGTACCGGCTCCCAGACTCTGCCCCTATGTTCCTCAGAGCACAGCTGTCCCCCGATTCGGTGGTCTCCGCGGCAGCCAAGAAGAAATCGGCTGGGGCGAAGGCTTTAACTTCCACTTCCCCACCGGACGGCGAGGGGAAGAAGCTGGACGCCATGGGACGACTGGTCATCTCGTTGACAGCGACGACCATCGTGATCATGGCACGCTACGACAGGGAGCTGTGGTTTAAGATCGCTCCCCTCATGGACTTCCTCCCAGACGATGAGAGGGTGGAAGCCCTTGAAATCCTGCAGGAAGATGAGGTGGCTACAGACCACGCCATCACGGTGGCCACAGACATCGCCGACACCGGCTTTCACCAAATGGGCAATGGCGTTTGCCTTTGCCGGCGCGGTTGGCTCGAGGCCACCGATTTCTGTCAGGATGTGCAGACCAGGGCACTGGACATGCCCTTCGACGGGAACAACCTGTTCGGCAAGGAAGTGGACGAGTCACTGCAGGACATCAAGGCAGACACCGAGACGGCCCGGGCCTTGGGTTCTCTCCATCAACGACGGCCATCCTTTCGGACCTCCAGAGGCAAGTCTCAAGGTGCCTCCAAAGGATTCAGTGGCAGTTCCGTGTCGTACCACCAGGCGGCCCGCTCCTTGTCGCAGGAAGCCTACAGAGGCCGCAGCAAGGCAGGAGGACACCGTCGTCGTCGCCAAGGAGGCAAGGTCTCGGTGAAGCAAGACTGAACCGGCCTGGACGTCGGGCCCCACCTGAGCTCACCGGTGGGAGACCGGCTGGCGAATTTCATCAGCGTGTGGGAGTCCATCTCCATTGACCGTTGGGTGCTAGATGCCCTGGCCCACGGGCACACTCTGGAGTTCCAAAGAAAGTGCCCCTGTCTACCACCCGTGGCCAGGAAGGAAACCCACATGCCAAAGCTGCTTCTGGAGGTACGAGCAATGCTCAAAAAGGGCATGATAGAACTTGTCCCGAAGAGGCTCTGGGGCTCCGGAGTATACTCGCAGTACTTCCTCGTTCGAAAGAAGACCGACGGCTGGCTACCCATCCTAGACCTTCGTCACCTCAACAAATACATCAAGTCCCAGAAGTTCTCAATCCTCACAACTACCGCCCAATCGCACTTTTAGACTATGGGTAAGGAACACTTTACTTACCTGTAACTGTTGTTCTCCAGCATGGGTCTGGCATGGATTCACATGCTCATGAATATTCCCTGTCGTCAGGCTGGGAATCCTCTGTAAAGAAAAAATCTGTTTCAGTTTTGTTTCTGAACTGTCTTTCTACCAATAACCAATCATTGGTCTCTGGGTCATACTGCCCCCAGTCAATGATTGTCCTCTACCTAAGCCCCTCCTCTGGCAGCCATCTTCAGATTTGGTAGCATGTAAATCGTCAGTAGAGACAAATCGTAAGCCTGGAATGTACTGGAACCATTTCAACACATTACTTCTGTTCAAGATGAGAGCTCTTGCACCCGACACAATTCGTTCTAAATGGATTTTGGGAACTGCAGCTTGAAGACGTTTACCTCTAGGTATGCGATTGTCTGCATTTAATTCCCTAGATGCACTTTGTTTAGATGGCGCCAATTGATTTATTTGGTCACGTTTTTGTTCCATCGTTAGGAATAAGTTGACCCTCGCATCACGAGATGATATCTTGGGCACTTCCACTCGTCAACTCTCTTGTTTTCTGTTTGTTTGGAAGCTGCTTGAATGGATAATCTCTCAATTTGACCCCATTCTGAGTCCGAGAGATTGTTCCAGTTTTCGTCGTCTTGCGCTTGTTCAATTATTTCTACTAAATCACTGAGGCATGTGGTGTCTATTTCACCCATGTTCTCCTGCAGAGGCTTTTTAGATGATTGTACCGAATTTGTAGGTTCCTGAGTTTTTTCAGCATTTCCAAGCAAACCAGGAAATTATTTTCTATCTCTGTTAGGAGACTGACTTATCGGGAGAAAGGGTGGGGTTCGTAGATTGCGCAGGAAAGTCCTTGACCCATTGGACTTATTCCTTTTCGGGGGCATCTGATTTTTCGTTTTTTTCCCTTCGGTTGTGAGTTGTTTTTCGTCCCTCTCAAGCCTTCTGCAGTTTTATCTTTAAAGATTGAGAACATATTTGAGTCTTTGTTTTGAGTTAAATCAGTAGAATTTGAAGTAAGTACCCTTTATGGCGCTTTAGTTGGATTATGAGTGTTTTCAGAAGCTTCATCGTGTCTGTGTTTTTTTTATTCTTCTTTCCCTGCTGCTCGCATCCACCTACAGTCTTCCATTGATGCCTCCATCAATATTGTTTTGTCGGTAGATTCTCTTCTCGCCAAATCGCACAACCGATTCTGCCATTGGGCAGATGTTTCAGCCTCCTTTTGTAGGCGATCTTTGACTTTTAGGGTCATTCCTTCAAAAGTACCAATTTTAGTCGATAGCATTGCTATCAAGGTTCCTTGCTCTCGGACGGAGTCATTTATAGATTCATAGTTTAGTAAATAGTGGTTTAGTAAATAGTGACAGAGTAATGGATAACAATGTCATGATTAGTCTTTGAAGTTCCGTCATGTTGACATTTAGTCAGTGAGATGGCTCCCTTGGAGTCCGATTACCCCAACCAAACTTAAATCAGACGAATCAATCATGCCATTAGCAGAAGGATTCCTATTTTCAATTGAAGGGGATGAACTTTCGTTGGCTTGGCCCATGGCAAGAAGAGAACTGGGCGAGACTTCCCTGCTTGGGAAGTTTCTTTCCTTGTTTAAGGCTCCACTTTTCCTCGAGCCCGCAGCAATGTGTCCTCTCGTGATAGATTGACTTCTAATGTCGCCAGTCTATCTTGGATGGAGGCCATGCTCATTCGTTTTTGAGAGGATATTTTGTCTGTGAGAATTGAAAGGTCTTGAGCCAACTGAGCTACAATGTCAGTGTTCTTGCGTGAAACTCTTTGGAATTGAGGGTCATAGTCATTTGGAATGGGCTCGATGAAAACGGATGGCAACTTAATTCATCGTTTGTTATTATTTTTTCAGCACACACAATCTGTCAATTGTTATTGCAACAGCATGGCAAATCGGGGTTAACAATGCGTGTTTGTGGTGCCATTGAAAATACGTTCTGGCTATTTGGCATTTTCAATGAGTTCTGAGACAATGGGCGCACTCTCCTCCATTTGCAAAGTTTCAGATGGAATTGCGGCATTTCGGCAATCAATTAAGGAAGCAGAGGAGCGCAGACAAGTGGCGGGGTCTCTCACAATCATTTGTTTCAGCTGATGATAAGCCTGGAAGTGTTTTTGTGCTGGGGAGTGGCATGCGGGTGACGGGTGTCATGGATGAATGACAACTGTGACATGACAGGCAATACAGTAATGACAGTTGCAGGAATGAGGAGACTGACGACCAGGATGTGAGGTGGAAAAAACTTTGGCCACAAGCTTTATTTTAGTACCAGCCATGGTGCAAAAGAAAAACCAGCCATAACATCACATAAGGATAACAATACTATATTTTGTGGACAGAGGGAACAGGTGAGCGGGGGGCCCTAATCCCAATTAGGGGCCGCTCGAGGCTGATCCCCGCCGCCATTCATATGAAAGCTTGTGACAATTGTTTGGCCCCAGCGTGTGAGCTGTGACATGTTCATAATTGCTTGTCTTTGGAGCAGGTTCAGCCTGCTTTCTCTTGTCCTTTCCAAGTGAGGTGGGGAGGTGTGCGCTTGTGTGCCTTTTATTGCTGTCCAACCTGACCAGGTTTAGCACTTGCGCCCTCTCTTGCTCACAGGTTGATTTTCGCTGAAGTTATGGCTCTTGATCCATATTTCTTGATAAAACAAAACCCCGCGTTGTGAAGCCTTTCACTTGATACTCCTCGGGATGTGTTCTTAGAGCCATTTTGATTTTTTGATCATGTGTTTTGTACTATGTCCATGGATGGAGGCGTTTTAGCCTCTTGGTCTACTCTTTGGAGATGAATTTGGCACTTTCTACACACATGATCCACTTGTGTTTTTGAAGCCCCCATGCTCCATTTGTGGGCTAGTTGTTTCCTCGGGGGTGGGTTCTAGGAGCCTTACTAGGGTCTTCCCTGCTCCTGATCCACTTGTGGTATGAGACCCCTTCCGCGCATTAGGCTGCTTGTTTTTACAGCCGGGGTGGGTTCAAAGAGCCTTACTGGGTTTTTACCCTGCTCCCGATCCACTTGCATTGTAAGACCCCCTCATCGCTTAGAGCTGCTTGTTTTTACAGCCGGGGTGGGTTCAAAGAGCCTTACTGAGTTTTTACCCTACTCCCGATCCACTCGCATTGTGAGACCCCCTCAGCACTTGAAGCTGCTTGTTTTTACAGCCGGGGTGGGTTCAAAGAGCCTTACTAGGTTTTTACCCTGCTCCCGATCCACTTGCGTTGTGAGACCCCCTCAGCGCTTAAGGCTGCTTGTTTTTACAGCTGGAGTGGATTCAAAAAGAGAGCCTTACTAGAATTTTCCCTGCTCCCGCTCCACTTGTGTTGTGAAACCCCTTCAGTGCTTGTGTTGTACTATTTCGTTGCTGGGGTGGGTTCTTAGGGCTTAGCTGGGAACTTCCCCTGCCCACGATCCACTTGCGTACCCCAGTGCGCTTATCTTGGATAAAAAATGCGAGGGGGTGGGTTCCGGAGCCTTACTAGGAACTTACCCTGCTCTTGATCCACTTGTGGTGAGACCCCCCCTTCTGCATGCATGGAGGTGGATACTTGAGGCTTGCTTAGTACATGTTTCTGCTCAAGTTCCTCTCTCCTTTTCAGCTTTGTAATACCCCTAGAGCTCCCACCTGTATTGATGTTCTCTGGTGGATTCTGAGCGCCTGGGTCTTCTATAACTGTATTTTCCTAGAAGATTAACTAATAGACAAAAGACCCCCCGGTATTTTAAAAAGGCCCTTCTTGGAGTTGAATTTTTATGTTTATTTTTTAAAGTGAGGCGTTTTAGCCTCCCCTAATGTTATGATTGTGTTCCATCTTCTACCTGGCCCTCGCTATAGCTTTTCCTTACAGTTATTTGCAGGGTGGGAGGGATGGTTTTTTAGACCTGCAGCCGTCCTGCTGCAGTTCGTGGCTGACGGGGAGGAAGAATGAGAAGGGCCACCTTCCCCCCGCCAGATAAAGGCAAAATTCGGCCTGGGGGCAAGGCGGCCCTTTCTTTGAACTTCAAAAGGCCCCCGCTCAGCATCCGCAGGATGGGAAGGGGGGCCTTTGAAGTATGGAGGGCAAGGTGACAGGGGGCAGCGACTACCAGTTGTCACCTGCCCCTCTCACCTCACCCTCCTGTGCGGGAGACGCGCTGTCTGGGTTCCCATTGTTAAGGGACCCAGCAGCCCGACCCCACCATGTGCATGCTAAGTGGGGCAGCGCCAAAAAGGCGCTGCCCCACTGGACTTCGCACAAATCCCCCACCTCCCAGCTTACGGCCCCGGGCCTCCCATCCGGGTGGGCCCGGGTGTATAAGCCTGGAAGTGTTTTTGTGCTGGGGAGTGGCATGCGGGTGACGGGTGTCATGGATGGATGACAAGTGTGACATGACAGGCAATACAGTAATGACAGTTGCAGGAATGAGGAGACTGACGACCAGGATGTGAGGTGGAAAAAACTTTGGCCACAAGCTTTATTTTAGTACCAGCCATGGTGCAAAAGAAAAACCAGCCATAACATCACATAAGGATAACAATACTATATTTTGGGGACAGAGGGAACAGGTGAGCGGGGGGCCCTAATCCTAATTAGGGGCCGCTCGAGGCTGATCCCCGCCGCCACCCTGAGGGGATGCTGACCGGCGTCTCCCAGGTCCCCCCAAAATAGGAGATTATGAATTAAGTACAGCCTCTGGCTGCCAGGGTCCAGAAAATATTCCTGGTGAAGATATCCATACCTTCAATGGACAGGTGAACCCCGTCACTGCAGAACATGGCCTGGTTGTGTACCGAGATCCCATGTTTAATAAATGTGAGGCCTGAGAAAAGGCAGAAATTGGCCACGGCTTTGTTCAGTTTGCGCCTAGAAATCTCCATGGCTTTGCTGCACTCTGCCCCATGCCACTGTTGGCGAGGGATGATTTCTGACATCATTACTTCTGTTCGAAGTCTTAGCATGCGTGCCAGGGATCTGAGGGAGGTGCCGATTTAAGCCAGAAAAACGTCCTGCCCAGCTGAGGCAAGTCATTGCCCCCGAGATGGGTGGATGATGAGGAGATAATCGGGGGGGGAGGGGGAGGAAGATACTATTAGATCAAGTCTTTCCTGATGTATCTTTTGTAAGCCCCCGATTTCCAACCCCCAATCCCTTTTATGGCTTTCTCTTGCAACCCCCCCATCCAGGCTTAAGTGGCTGCTCCTATCCTGAAGGC
This sequence comes from Ambystoma mexicanum, assembly GCF_040938575.1. Classification (NCBI taxonomy): domain Eukaryota; kingdom Metazoa; phylum Chordata; class Amphibia; order Caudata; family Ambystomatidae; genus Ambystoma; species Ambystoma mexicanum. The sequence continues at coordinate 843,108,543 of NC_090941.1, read as the reverse complement.
GTGGGATCCAAACTCAGTAGGATTCCATCCTATAGCTATTATAGTCTTCCTGAGGACAGACCTCACCTGGAATCTACTGAGGGCAGACCCAATTTTGTGTGTGAATAATTGCCCCCCCCGGCTGGGGCGCTTGTTCGTGAAGGCCCTGGTGATGCAGATGGGGCAATATTCTGTTTCCTCAATGCAGTACAGGTTGATGATCCTCCCTTTTCCTAATTGGTCAGTTTTGGACCTACACAGTTTCACAGCCCTACCTCTGATCCTGTGTTTTTGGAGGCTATCTTGCTGATCCTGAACGCCCCAGAGTAGTTGAATGTGAAGGCAGCTCTAAATAGTGAGGTCTCATAGGCATTGTTGCATACTGCAGGGAGGGGGTCTAGCAGAACTTTTTAATTTAGCAAAATTGAGGGGGCGCCTGGTGCCTGTCTTGACCCCTTCCATTTTGGTCCAACCGTTGAGAGCATATCTGGTTAGTGCGCCGTGGGTGGGGTCGGGTGCCACCGCTAATCTAGTGTAATATGAAACTGCTGCCAGATGGGAGAGCTGTGACCGGCTGGCTGGCGGGGGCTGCCTTGGATGTGTCCATGGTGGCCCAAACCTCTTCTGGAACTGCTGTCCTCCTGGCTTCTGCCTGTGGGTTTAGTGCCTTGCAAGTGGAGAACTGAAAACGGGACAGAGCGTCAGCGGCCTTATTATCTTTGCCTGCAATGTGCCGCCCAATTATTACCATGTTATTTTCCAGGGTGACTTTTGTCATTTCTCTCAACACTTTAGCACCAGAGGGCAGGAGGCAGCACCCTTGTTTAAAATGTGTACAACCGCCATGTTGTCTGACCGTGTGACCAGTTCTGTGCTGGCCAACAAGTCCCCCCATAAATAGAGTGCCATCCATATGGGGAATATCTCTAGCAGTGTGATGTTCCTGGGCCAGCCCCTCCTCTGTCAGCAGGGAGGCCAGTGCTCTGCGCACCACTTGTTACCAAAACATACCCCAAATCCTTTGCTGCCAGCCGCATCTGTGAACAAGGACCTTTTGTCTGCGCCATTCATGGTTTTGCGCCATATCACCTGGCCATTTAAATTGTTAAGAAATGATTCCCATATGGCCAGGTCTTGTGTTATTTCCTTGCTCAATCTGATGTGGTGGTGTGGCTTAGTAACCCCCCTCATTTTTAGTTCCAGGCTCCTGTTAAAGATCCGGCCTTGGAACATGATTCTGGTAGCAAAATTGAGCTTCCCAGCAAGGGACTGTATTTCCCGCCGCGTCGCCTTGTCCCTGCCTGTCATCAACCTTATTGTCTTTAGAAGGTCCTCTATTTTGTCTATGGGTAGGCAGCATTCCCTCTTGGAAGAGTCAATCTCTATGCCTAGGAATGACAGGGTAGTGGTGGGTCCTACTGTCTTCTCAGGCGCCTGTGGAAACCCCTAATGCCTGCATGGTTTCACTGAATAACTTTATGGATGAGCTGCTTAGGGGAGACCCTGCTGGGCCAGTGAAGAAAAAAAAATCATCCAGATAGTGTACCATTCTGGCTCTAGGCATGGCCTGTTGGAGTACCCTTTGTAGAAAGAACTGAACAGTTCAAAGTAGGCACACGCGATGGCACAGCCCATGGGGGGGGGGGGGCGTTTATCACAGATAGAATTTGTTGTCAAAATGGGAACACAGCCACTGGTGAGTGTTCTTGTGCTCAGGCAGCAGCCTGAATGCTGACTTAATGCCGGCTTTCGCCATGAGGTCGTGTCTACCTGACAGGTTTACTAGGTCAACCGCATCCTGCACGCAGCTGTAAGAGACAGCGGCCTCCGTGGCAGGGATGCCAACATTGAAAGAGCTACCGGGTGGGTGTGATAAATGATGGATCATCCTGAATTCCCCCGGCTTTTTTTTGGGCACAATGCCCAGGGGAGGAGCATAAAAACTCAGTGAAGGGGGGAGGGCTGGAAGGGGCCCTCGATCCTCCCTAGTCGTAGCTCTTTATCAATGTTTTGGCTTATTATGGTAGCTAGGGATGAGGCAGGTTGTAGGTTCTTGGGTATGGTGGGAGGTCCCTGGCCCTTGAATGGGATCTGGAAGCCATCTTTGAAACCCTGAGCCAAGAATGCTCTAGCTGCTGGGTCAGGGTAGTTCTCTAACATTTTTAGCAGTTGGTCCATTTGTATTAGTGAGGCCCCTATTCTGTAGCTAGTGCATGTTTTGCCCTCAGTGACTTGTGGGCTGGGCCTGGAAGGAGAGGCTTTTGTGCAGTTGTTGCTGCTGTGGCCACCACTGCATGTGCTGCATTGGTGCTTGTATCTGCACTCAGTGCCCTAGTTACCTGACCTTCTGTTGAGGTACCAGCTGGTCCCAGGTGTGCTTCCTTTGCCCCCCCCCCCCGGTGCTGCGGTTGCCAGACTGCCCCTGATTATGCCCTGTTTTTTGCCCCCCCTGGGGGCGGTCTTCGAAAGGGGGGGGGTTGTTTTTGTTAGTATTTATACTGTCTTGCTGAGGCTTGCGCTGGTTATGTAGCCTGTTTCTACCCCTTCTATTATACTGATGCTCATGGTCTTTGCTGCTTTGGGCGCTCCTAGCTGAGTTTTCTTTTAATACATGAAAAAGATACAATTTAGGGTCTTCCTCCTCCCAGCCCAGGTCAGGGGATCTCTGTATCTCCTTCCTGAACTCTCTATCATAGTTCAGCCAAGACTCCCCCCCCCAAAGGTATTGTGAATCTCCAAAATTCTGTGGTGGTAGGCAATCAGTGCAGTGCCCTCTTCTGGTAATTTTTCTAGAATTATTGTGGATAGGATTTGAAAAGAGGCCTCCCAATTCTGAATATTCTTCTCCAGTGTGGGCCTCTTTGCTCTCTCTTTTTCTTCCTCTTTCTTATCCCTTTTTGAAATGCCAAAACCTAACTCTTCATATTCCAATAGGCAGAAAATGTCAATAAATTGCTTTTTCCAAATCTTTCTCTTAATTTTCCGCTCAATGTGCCATGCAATGGTCTTTTTTAGGCTTCTATTTACACTTTTGCCGGCAGTGCGCCTCCCATATTTAGTCATATGTGGGACTGGAGACAGTACGTCATTGCTAGGCCCAACCCATGCTTTCAGGTGGCCCTGGTCATCCTCGCACCCAGATTCCGACTCTGTGTCTGTGCTGTCACTCTCGCTGCTGGAGCTGCTCGAGTCATCCCTGTGCCTCTTCTTTTTCCCAACACCCGCACCCTTATGCCATTTTAAAAATTGTTCAAGCATAGGCCCCAAATATTTGCTTTTCACAGTACCTGATTTTGCTTTTCTTTTGGTGCCTGGGTGGGGGTCTGAAGAGGCGGGCATGTTGCGGACGTCAAGGCGCTGCTTCTTCCTAGCTGGCTGCTCCCTTTCTGCTGGCTCCTCATCGCCGTCGACCTCATCTTCCATTGCCTCTGCGTCATCATCATTGAGGCTGGTGGATGCGAGCTCTGCCATTCTTTCCTGTACCACGTCCATGCCATGGACGGCTTCCGCTGCTTTGACCCATTCCAGGAGTAGTGTTTCTTTTAGGGATAAAGCTTTGGCCATCACTTTCCTCTTTTGGCCTCTGTGTGCTGATTTATGAATGCTGCCAAGGGTATAGCACTAGCCTATGATGTGGGGCGCCTTCCTTCTTCTTTGGTGCACCAGTTATAAGTTCCAATTATTGCTCTGTGTCCTCCTGCTTCCAAAATTTGTTTAGCGCTTTTAGCAGAGTAAAGCGCTGTCTGCGTCCTCTTCAGATGCTTGCTGGTGCTGTGTTTTGAAAAGGAGATGGCCTGTCAACACCGCAGTGGCCCCGCTCGGTGGTGGCTTGGCCTGGGTACAGGTATAAATGTAGAGACTTTTCTTTTTCCCCAGTTCGGCTTGTTCTTATCACAGCATACGGCTCCCCCGGGGTGTAAAGAGCACACTTTCTGCCGGTCTCCCTTCCGCAATGCGCTGATGTGATAATGCGGAATAGTTCCGTATTATGTGTACAAAGCTTTCCTCGTGCTGTTCGACTTTTACCTCCTTCGAGGTTGCTCTGTGTCGACCTGCTTCCAAGATTGGGGTTCTTTAGCCCTTACCCTTTCAGGCGCGGCTGCTTGCTTCCTTATGTTTATGCAGCCTCGCCGCAGTATCCCCAGAGCAGCTGTTGCATTCGCAGCTGTGTCGGAGGGGACTGGAATTTAATCCCTCCTTCCCAGTGACTCTGAAAAAGGTTAAAAAGGTCGCCAGTCTAATGCTTTTCGTGACCGGAGATCGCGCCTTGGAGAACACGAAAAGACCTGCTGTGCATCATAGCATTTGCAGATAAAAATGCTCTTCTACTCCTGAATGCGATTACGAGTCCAGTTTTGTTCCTCCCGCTGGTGATCTTAGTTTCCTTGACCGCCCGTTGGCTTCCGACTGCTTGTTTGTTTTCCCAGCAGCGTTGATGTCCACGGGGCTGGGGTAGCTGACGTACAGCAGTGTTCTGGCGAAGACAGATGGACGAAAAACAGCAAGGAAACCAACAAATTCTTCCTGGCCTTGAAAGAGACCTGCAGCCGTCCTGCTGCTGTTCGTGGCTGACGGGGAGGAAGCATGAGAAGGGCCACCTTGCCCCCGCCAGATAAAGGCAAAATTCGGCCTGGGGGCAAGGCGGCCCTTTCTTTGAACTTCAAAAGGCCCCCGCTCAGCATCCGCAGGATGGGAAGGGGGGCCTTTGAAGTATGGAGGGCAAGGTGACAGGGGGCAGCGACTGCCGGTTGTCACCTGCCCCTCTCACCTCACCCTCCTGTCTTGGAGACGCGCTGTCTGGGTTCCCATTGTTAAGGGACCCAGCAGCCCGACCCCACCATGTGCATGCTAAGTGGGGCAGCGCCAAAAGGCACTGCCCCACCGGAGTTAGCACAAACCTCCCACCTCCCATCTTACGGCCCCGGGCCTCCCATCCGGGTGGGCCCGGGTGTAAAAGGTTAAAAAGGTCGCCACTCTAATGCTTTTCGTGACCGGAGATCGCGCCTTGGAGAACACGGAAAGACCTGCTGTGCATCATAGCATTTGCAGATAAAAATGCTCTTCTGCTCCAGAATGCGATTACGAGCAGTTTTGTTCCTCCCGCTGGTGATCTTAGTTTCCTTGACCGTCCGTTGGCTTCCGACAGCTTGTTTGTTTTCCAAGCAGCGTTGATGTCCACGGGGCTGGGGTAGCTGACGTACAGCAGTGTTCTGGCGAAGACAGATGGACGAAAAACAGCAAGGAAACCCACAAATTCTTCCTGGCCTTGAAAGAGACCTGCAGCCGTCCTGCTGCTGTTCGTGGCTGACGGGGAGGAAGCATGAGAAGGGCCACCTTGCCCCCGCCAGATAAAGGCAAAATTCTTTGAACTTCAAAAGGCCCCCGCTCAGCATCCGCAGGATGGGAAGGGGGGCCTTTGAAGTATGGAGGGCAAGGTGACAGGGGGCAGCGACTACCGGTTGTCACCTGCCCCTCTCACCTCACCCTCCTGTGCGGGAGACACGCTGTCTGGGTTCCCATTGTTAAGGGACCCAGCAGCCCGACCCCACCATGTGCATGCTAAGTGGGGCAGCGCCAAAAAGGCGCTGCCCCACCGGACTTTGCACAAATCCCCCACCTCCCAGTTTACGGCCCCGGGCCTCCCGTCAGGGTGGGCCCGGGTGTATAATGAATGTTTGGGAGAGCTTTTAGTTAGTTGGCGAGTTTTCTTTTTCTTTTCCTTTCAACAAAGGGAAGATGCCACTTAGAAACTAGCAGTACTATTCCTCCACAGACGCTCAGTTAGCTTGGGGTGAGGCCGGAACCCTGCTAGATGGAAAGCGGATTTAGAGTTGTACGTGTACCTATCAATCTGCAGGGAGCGGGGAGGAGGAAGACGGGCAAGAGCTGATTGATTGAGCAGATAGTGTTGAGGAATAGAACTCGCACCGTCAGTGTGAGCCGATGTAATGTGAGAGTTTCAGCATGGCTCGTGCTGATGATAGAGTTACTGAATAGCTGAGTTACTCACCACGAGACCGGTGTCTGGTGGGAGGTCACCATCTTCTTCAAGCTGAATGTTTGCCAGGCAGGGGCGAGGTGTCTCATCTCCTGTCTCACACTGAACACCAAACACTTAGCAAGAAACTTCCCGCAAGCGCTACGCGTGACGCGTGACGCGTGTGTCTGCAGTTCTTAAACACCAAGCTCCTCCTCTAGAGTTAAAGGGACAGCTTTCAGCTCGTAGCAGCTACTCCAGTGATGTACAGCACAGCGTATCAGACCAACACCAAACACTTAGCAAGACACTTTGCTGCTGCATGAAAACTGGTACTGCTCTGCTAACTGGTTATAATGAAATATGGCACTGCTGTACTAACTGGGCACGATGGAATTTGACCTTACTGTGCTAAGTGAGCAAGAACAAATCAGGCCTCACTGTCCTCACAGTATGAAATTGAATATGGTATACTGTGATGTTAGGCTATAAGAAAATATCTTTCTGATGTGTAAATCGACATGATAGTATATATCCATACCATGATAATTGGGCATAATTGGACCAGGCCCTGATGTGAGAGCTGTGCATTAAATAATGTACCACAGCCGTGATTACTGGACAGAATATTGTGTAGCTTTATTTTTCTAATTTGCTGTGATGGGCTCTAGCACCACTTTGCTTAGTATAATGGAATCATATGTTACCTGGGTTTACTGGAATCTCGAACGTAAGTGCAAACTGGGCATGATGGATTCTGGCTTTACTGTGCTTAGTGGATATCATAAAAATTGTACTCACTGAGCCCTGTAGCATTTGCCTTACCGTGTAAACGGTGCATAATTTAATTTTAATTTATCACCGGACAATATCAATCCTGACCTTGCACCGTTAACTGTGCATAATGTGACTTGGCAAAGCTATGCTAAGTGTGCATCTCCTTAACAATGGCGTGGCTAACTGGGCATTTCGATGACAATGCGTAACTAGGGTTTTGATGGCAGTATACACCAGTGGTGCATTTTCATAATACGCCTCACAATGATGTGAATACCTGTATTATTGATGGCAATACATGGTATTTGATATCAATATCTCCCATATAATACGAGTAGCACAGCATATAATGGAAATGCCTGACAACATCTGCTAAATGGGTTGCGACCAGGGCAAATGATGCCAACGCCTGAAATACTACGCATTGCTTGTTAATCAGCCTAAACTATTGGTTTGTGAATGATTAGTAGTTTGTCATCTGCATGCCATAGGAGTTGTCATTCTTTCTCCTGAATGCTGCTGTGTGAGGTTCAGGATCTTCCACAGGTGTAGCAAGGAATCCAACTACTGGCCAGTCGCTAAGTTGAAGTCCTTGCAGATTTGTGATGAGGAGTTCAAGTGGAGGACTGGAGAGAATAGAACCTGTAAGAAAAATCAAAACTTAACTACGTTGTTCAATCAAGGAGCTTGCACACCATCTGTGGAATAGTACACCAAATATTTTCATTGAAATTCAGGAACCTTTTTTTCTGTAAAGCATACTAAAGTTGAACAGAAACTGAGGTATCTGGGCTTTCGTGGTGAAATCTCACAATTGCATCCTGACACGGATGCTTCACACATTTATGCAGTGTTAGCATGCAACGTAAACCTCAGGAAACAGGCTTGTGTTAGTCCAGTCAGCATTTTTTAAACCTTGTAAAGATTTGAATCCGTTCCTGTCTCCTATCTCGGCGGCGTTGCACCCTTTCTCTGAATGAGTCAATCGCAGTGCCTTGACTTCGACCAAGGTCTGCAAGAATCGCTCTTGCCTGGCTAAATATTAGAAATAGCAAATAGAATTAGAATCAGTCCCTTTGAACAAACAAGCATTTGCAAAGCCAATAGTCTTGGCGTTTTCAGTTGTTTATTGCATTTTACGTTTGTAGATTAGGGTGCAGTGAATGCTTGGGGGCTACTATCCCAATATTTACTAGCGTGTCTGCAAGTTAGTGTCTGGATACAGATAACATTAGTAATCGTAGAAATACTTCTTTTCACTGTGGCGTGCAGAAACCTTTTTGCTATGTGTATTCCTAATCTTGCGAGTCAGCAAACACCAACTTGAAGACGTGTTTGAATCTTTTAAGGCAACTCTTTTAAGGGTGAGCTAGAGTCGCGATGGTAGCGTGAGATAAGGTGGAGGGGGCATGGAAGGACCTGTGGTGGGAGACAGAAGACAGCAGGGTACGCATACGTGAGCTATGATGAATGGGTGTAGGCATAGGTGAGCTACAGTGGGTGGATTGCTGGGGTTTGGCAGGGGTAATGTAGGGTGAGTGGGCAGGAGTGAGGTAGGAAAGGTGGTTTTGGAGTTGGTGGTGGTAAAGAGGGATATGGTGTAGACGGTTGAGGGTGGGTGGGGGTTAGAAAGAAGTAAGGTAGGGTGGATGGGTGGGGGTAGAGACGGGTGATTTAAGGTGAGTGGCAGAGTAGGGGTGGGGGACAGAGAGGGTAAGGGTGGGCGGAGGAAGAGCTTTGGTTATAGTGGGTGGGAGTGGTTGGCAGCGATGCTCCTCTACTTTTTAAAATTAAGTTTACCTGCTCCCATGTTTTGATTTGAAAAAGAAACCGTTCCGGAATGGTTTCGTTTCAAATTAAAAGTGTTGGAAGCAGCTGAAACGTGTACTTTCAGTGCACTGCACTGAACGTTCCCTTAAACAGCAGGTGCATGTGTTTGGGGGTTTGTAGTGTGCGTGGGAGGGGGCGTAACCATGGGGTCTGTTGAGAACGGGGCAGGTCAGCAGCAGAGAACATAGATGCACGGCTTCTTATCATACACTTCGACCACTGGGGAAGAGACTGGTGTGTTAGGGTGGTGGGGGCAGAGAGATTGAGAGTAGTGGGGATGTGCAGTAAAGATGGGGCAGTGCAGCTGTGGAGGAACGGTGTGTGGTGTAGTGGGGCTGTAGAGGAAGGGTGGCTGGATGAGGGTAGTGGGGCTGGGAAGGGGTAGCGCTGGGTGAGGGTAGTGGGGTTGTGGAGGAGGAAGGGTGGGTGGGGCTAGCGGAGAAGTGAAGGAGGAAGGGTGCGTGGGTGGGGATAGTTGTGCTGTGGGGGAGGAAGGCCAGGTGGGTGTGTGGCGAGAGTGGCGCTGTAGAGGAGGAACAGTGTGTGAATGTGTGGAGGCAGAAGCATTGTGGAGGGGGAAGTGTGGTGAGTGTGTGGGGGTAGAAGCATTGTGGAGGGGGAAGTGTGGTGAGTGTGTGGGGGTAGAAGCATTGTGGAGGGGGAAGTGTGGTGAGTGTGTGGAGGTAGAAGCATTGTGGAGGGGGAAGTGTGGTGAGTGTGTGGGGTTAGTGGGGCTATGGAGGAGAAACGTGGTTCAGTGTAGTGGGGCTGTGGAAGGGCAAAGGTCAGTGGGTGGGGATTTGGGATTGTGGGGCTGTGGGGCTGTGGGGCTGTGGGGCTGTGGAGGGGGAATGGTGAGTGGTGTAGTGGGACTGTGGAAGAGGAAGGGTGGGTGGGTGTTGGTAGGGCTAAGGGCGAGGAAAGGGTTGGGGGGTCCAGTCTGGATGGGTAAAGTAAAGCTATAATATTCTTTTTGCTCGACATGTTTTTATATAATATCAGAATTTGCTAATGTAATTTGTGTACTTTTCAAGGCATTGCAAAAAACAAATATTTTAATCTCTTGAAACCAAACCCTTAATAAATACTTGTACTATATATAGCTGGGAATATATGTGGCCAAGTCCTTACATCGCAGACTGGGCCCAAATCCTGTTTTTACTACGTAAGTAAAGTGTGTGAGCTTGGGAAAATCAGTTACTTTCACTGTGTCCAAATTGGGAGTCGCTAGTGGTGAATCAGTGTGTACCTTTTGCTATATAAAAACATTCTTTCTCATGGTTGACTAAACTGTACAGTTGCTACACATTAATAATAGTGATCATTCGTGTATTGTACACCACAAAGTTGTAAGTCTCTTACCGTACCCATGGAAACCTCTTTTAATGTCAATATCAATAATTTCCTAGCGTATCAATGACTGATGACACTCTATGAAATGCTACTTCCTGCGATGTCACTTCCAGTGCTTAGTTGGGACATAAATAAGTGCCAGGGCCCCAATATTTTCCAGGCCCTGCATGTGCTCAGTGAGTGCAGACGGGCAGCAAACACAGCTTCATACTGACACTGGCACATATACATTTGCATTCCAGCCTGCCTGCCTGATGAACTAGTGAACTGCAGCTAGTACTGTGGCAGCCTGGCTGTGCCCGCAGCACACACCCAGCCACCCACCCTGCTGCGTCAGTGATGCCAGTCCACTAGGCTGATCAGATCACTGTGATTGCATGTCCAGCACTGTCACCTTCTGCATCATTGTTATTGATGAAACTGGATATCTAAAACAGAAGCACCGGCTTGACTGACAGAGAGTTAGATAAAAAGTTGCCAAAACACATTGCAATTCATCGGAGTCTGAGACCGTAAGTGCTGGTGCTTAGAAATGAGTGCCAGGGCTCAGCCCTGGCAAACACCCCGACAAATTAAGCACTGGCCCGCTTCTGATAATGTCAATACATGTGACAATTAGGAGATCTGCATGTCTTTTGCTGCACAGGGCCTAGGAAATCTCAGGACAGGCTCTGAAAAGTACTCCAAAAAGTCAGTGCCCTGTATGTATAACAGTCTGGGCAAATCTATCAAAGATTTGACATGGGATTGTAAAACTATGCACAATGAGTGACCATGGGCATGTGAACGCAATATCTACGTATATAGAAAAAACAGGATCCAAACGTTCTTCGCGCTCATACATACAGGTATTTGTGAAAAAAATGTCAGACAGGTTTGTTTCTTTTCGTATTCTGTATTGTAGATTCACAAAATATTCACTTCATTGAATTGCCTTCATTCAATTAATGCATCTCATCTTGGTGATCATATGGCATACAGATATGCTTAGTATTCATTGGTGGGTTTACAGTTTGTCTTTGGTTTGTCCCTGCTAGCCAGATCCCTATGGCATACAGATATACTTAGTATTCATTGGTGGGTTTACAGTTTGTCTTTGGTTTGTCCCTGCTAGCCAGATCCCTATGGCATACAGATATACTTAGTATTCATTGGTGGGTTTACAGTTTGTCCTTGGTTTGTCCCTGCTAGCCAGATCTCGACACATGTTCCCCCATCTGCGCAGTATGACGGTTCTTCAGGGTTATAGTGGCTAGTTTAATTGACAGAAATAGTTGAATTCAAATTCATATATCTCATTAACTCTTTAACCTTTGTTGTCAAAATGTCAGGGTGTGTTATCTTTAGATGTTCTATTTGCTGTGTTTCCCTTCTACTGGGTCCTAGAAATGCCGTGACATTTAGTGCGTTCGTATGGAGCGTTTGTCCCTTGCTTGGTATGCCTTCAATTTCATGGTGTGCGTGGTGCGATTGCCCTCTGTGATGTTATGGCATACCAAGCAAGCGACGAACGCTCCATACGAAAGCACTAAATATCACAGCATTTCCAGGACCCAGTAACACAGCAAATAGAACATCTAAAGATAACACACCCTGACATTTTGACAACAAAGGTTAAAGAGTTAATGAGATATATGAATTTGAATTCAACTATTTCTGTCAATTAAACTAGCCACCATACCCCTGAAGAACCGTCATAATGTGCAGACGGGGAAACATGGGTCAGGATCTGGCTAGCAGGGACAAACCAAGGACTCCTGGAGGTGCAGCTCTCTCTCTTTTGGTTTGGTGAACAGACCCATGGGTGGGGTTACAACCCTGTGCCCCTAGTGTATGCTTTTGGGCACCTGTGGGTGGCCCGCAGAGCAGGGTAGGGGCTGGTGGCAGCTCCATGCTGAATTTGACAGGTGCGCTGAGTATCCTCCATTTTGGGATACCCAGGCCCTGCCATTGGAATCAGTTTATTCCTGATGGAAAACAAGATGGCCCCTGTGGACTCTTGCTTTCTATTGCCTGTTACCTTGTTTTTCCAAAGTCCTGGGAAGCCCTGACTCTGCCCCTTCCCCCTGACTGGCTGGTGGGTGGAAGTTCCATATATGGTGTTGTTGTGAGGTCCAGTCCAGACTGACTGGAGCCTTCCCAGTGACTGTATGTGCTGGGTACGCCCTGTGGGTGGGACCTGGGTGAATGGAGCGTGTGACCAATATGCATTTCTTGTTGTGGCTGTCTGGTTTCTGGTATGAGAGACAAAGACTGAGACAGCCCTGTCCGAAACTGGCCTGAATGCAGTGTGTAGTGTTGAATGGCTGGGTACTTGTCCCAATCCACATTCCTTGTTGTGAGTGTCTGAGAGGGAGGAGGATGGCCTGAATGCACTGTGTGCCTGATTGGCTGACTGACTGCATGAATGCCCTTCTGTATGTTTGGCTGCTGAGAGTGACCCAGCAGTGTGGATGAGAGACAAGATAGTATATCTGGGGACCTCTCACCACTGGAAATTGTTCAAAAGCTGTGTTTACACTTGAAGAGTAACTGGAACTGCTGATCCTCGACGCCCAGCTGGATGAAGAAGACTTGCTGTTGCATTTGCTTCGACCTGATCTGAAAGCTGCCGAATTCGTCGAAGACTGAACCGAGAGAGGACCTGGTAAGGCGCCCTCTTCCCGTGCTCCGAGGGACCATCGAGCACCGCTAAACTTCGCCGAAGCTCCCTGGAAGTCAGACCCTCAAAAGGCTGCCGGCCAGAGACAGGACCGCTGAGGAGAACGAAGCAAAGCACCCGGACTTCGCCGCTGTCGAAGTCTATTGCTGTCGACCAGGGTTCGCAGGTTTGTGTAACCGCTGGAGGCCCGTCGAAGTTGTGTTGCCCAGCCATGGGGACCACTTGACACCGTGCCGCTGACGACCGGAGCCGCCCGCTCCTTTGCCTAAGAACATTTGAATCAAAGGACTCCCTTGTCCGCAACGTCGACTGCTTTGTCCCGCCGGAGAAAGTCGAGGATGACCAACGCACCAAGGAGAATCCGCCGGTGGGTTTCCCGCCACCTGAAGGCAACAAAGAATTCAACGACTCGACGCCCTTGCTGGGCCATAGTTCTTCTGAAACTCTTTGCGGTCCTGAACAATCCATCGCCGAGGTGCCCCGCACACCTCATCCTTGCAGGACATCGCTGACGAGCACCGCCTGGATCGACGTCGTGGTCTCGGCATCCTTGAACTTCTCATCGCCGCCGTCGACAAGTTCACCATCTTCTACGCCTCTTGACGATCCGTGGCTCCTGCTTTAAAGGGAGTCACTCAAGAAGGATCCTTCGACGCATCTTCGAAGAACTCTACTCCACCAGGTACATTGGGGGGGTAAAACATTATAGGAGGAAATAAGGCTACTGAACAATATATGGACTGGGCTTGTGCTATATATCTTTATTTTACAGGTTGCCCAGGTGGAGGGATCTCCACACAGAACTGTGCTTAAGGGTAGAGGCCTATTGTATCAACCATCTTGCTTTCCTTCCTATCTCTATTGCTGGTTTCCTCGTCATTGATCTGTGTGACATTTTAACCGTACAGTTGATGCACTTTAATGAGATTTGATAACATTGGTGGTACCACTTTAGAATTGTATATATTTATCATTGGTGATTTCCGAGTACAAAGTGCGTTATTGTGATCGTGTACATCCCTTTGAATATTAATTATATAAAGACTGTGTTTTCAGTAATACAGTGTGTGGACATTCCTTTGTGGGGGTTCGGGGACTACACTGTACTTAAGAACCAGCCTGCATCACCTCCTGAGAAGCTAGGCCTTGATTGCTTGTCCATTGCTACCAAATAGAGAATCTTGGCTGGGGTCCTCTGTGCCTCTCCTCTACCATATAGAGAGCAGAAGTACAGGCACCCCCCACCAGTATCTTTACACCTATGTATTGAAATCAAGAGTGAAGACTGTTGGCTTTTCTTCTTAGTACTTTTGCTCCCCCTTCCCTTTGGTAGACTGATACAGAATATTTACCACTTCAGACGTATACTAGAAGTAAGTTCTTTGCTAGATTTTGGGCATTCCAACATGTACTTCTTTTAATCTTACTTCCTGGGATTACATACCTTACGTGCTAAGTACACTAGAATATAGGAGCAAGAGGCACGATCAATCTCTCACTAATGATAAACACCATGGCCACAGGGGCCATTCTTATATAGATCTGCAATAAAGCAGTACATTACTTTTTTACATGTCATCATATGCATATATCTTTACCTACACAGTGTTCCCATCCCCCCTTCTTTCTCTCCCTCTCTTACTCCTCCCTCACTGAAAGCACTAACATGCAGAGACATATGGCCTATTTCATGGAACTTTTTCTGTGGTGCAACGTGGCTTTGCACTGCCAACAAAAACCTGATTCACAGATGGTGCAAAGTGTATTTTTGCAGTGCATGCTAAATGGGTCTAATTCAAAGAGTACTTTTACTGTGCAGAAAGTTCCATGAATTACGTCCAAAAATGTCAATGGACATGCAAATGAGTAGGATGTGGGGTGTGCTGTGTGCTTGACCCCGCAGGAAGTCTTAGACATCATGTCCTTTCCTGTCGGTGATCTCCCTTTCTTACAGGGAGAATTAGCTAGAATGGGCATCATTATGAGTGTGGCGGTCCGGAAACAAGAGTGCCGGTAAGCTTACTGGCACCCTTGTTTCCAGACCGCCACACTACAAGTCTTCCTGCTGGGGCCACTGCGCCCGGCAGTTCTGACCCTGCTGGACGCAACGGCCCCAGTAGGCAGAGTTGTTATGGAAGCACCGGCACTGTTAGCAATGGTGCCGGTTCTTCCGAGTCCCCATTCCTGTGGAGTCCTATGAGACTCCACAGGAATGGGGACTTACCGAATCCCCGGCCTGACATGTCGCTTCGCAGGGACTTGTAATGACAGGCGTCCAACCGCAGAGCTTTCTTGTGGGGGTAAAACAGGGAATCAAAACAATAGCAACAGGGCTGCACACAGAACGAAATCCAGAAATATGACGAAATGCAAAGTGGAACATGACGTTGTCAACCACAGCACCAGAGCTGCAGATTTGAATGATGCGTTTGCATACCAACGAATGCCTACTACTAATCAAACTGAAAATACAAACGCATTTACCTTAGAGTGCGACACACAAAGTTACGTGAAAACAGGAACAAGCAGGGAGGTGCCAAGCTATGTGCAAAGAAGTACCCATGTGGAAAGCATGCCCCGAAAATTCTGTGAAACAGAAATCAACAGCCATGCTCACACCTGGATCAATTCACATAAAGCAAGACTCGACATTAAAACCTTTCCTCCTTTGGGAGCAATACTAATAGTTATAATCATCCCTACACATAAGGGGAGTATCGGCCACTTTTACTCCCTAAAAATAGGAAAAAACTCCTAAAAAATAAAAATAGGGAGTAAAAATACTCCAAATAAAAAATGGGAAATGATAACATAGGTGCTTGTTCCCCTGCTTTCACCCAAACAAATGTAATTCATGTAGTACCACAGGAAGAAATTATGGACGAGGTCAAATGTATCTTTAAATGTGCATGAATAACTTGCCGCAAAGAAGTATTTCTCACAAAAAAAAGCTGTTTTACAGTTGAACATATTTTTACTCGTTTATAAAATACTCCTTTTGGCAACGGGACTCATGTTTTTCTCCCTAAAAATCATTTTACTCGCAAGTTTCAAAACCAGGGAGTAAAATACTCCCACTTCAAAATCTTATCTGGAGCAAAGGTTGTAATCACAGCCCGATATCTCTAACAACACCTCGTCCGCTCTATCCTTTGTAACTGGTCATATAAAGACTTAACTTCACTGCCCACAAACTTAGAGGTGCTGCCCGATGCACTCCCTCTCTCGACCCTGACTGTAGAACAACTGAATGGATGTAACTAGTCGTCATAAGACATTGGCTAGTGATGTTGACTCTTGGCAAGTATGAACGGTGTGCTGCTTGTACATTTTTGTCGCCTTATATATGAAACAATGGATGACAACAGAGTGGTCAGCTTTTTAACATTCACCCTGCGCCCACCATACCTGTTTATTCTCTCTTGGTCGGCTGTAACACTAGCAGCCTGATATTGTATCTGATTCTCGCATGTCTCTACCACCTATGTAACCATGGTAGACCTGCACTTATCTCTCCCTCTGTTACTATTCTTGTGGCTCTCTTCTGTCTAAACTGTCTGTAACTATTGCTTAAGCCTTGTGCGCCCAGTTACCCGAGGGTTCGGTGCACGGTACAAATAAAGAAACTAAACTAAACTATCACCTCACTCTTCTTCTGTGAAGAGTCCTCAGTCCTGAACATGCCTTCAGCTGAATATCATATTGGTATCTGTAATATTTCAAAACAAGGCGGCCTGAAAGAACGCGATAACCCTACTCTTTAAATGAACATCATTTGGTGTGCTTATTAAGTCGTCTCCACGACCTTTCCTCCCCGCCGTGTCAGAGTATACAAGGGGCTGATTCTTATCGTTATTTCCTCTGCAAATAGGCTTCTGCCCTGGTCGAGCGTCTGTGACCGCCATCTGCAAACAAGATATAACGTAATAGAATTGGAAATACCTGTCATCCAAATTGGTGAGGGAGTAGTGAGTTGGAAAAACACTTCATTGCCGCTGCAGGAAATGAAAAAAAGGGGCCAAAGACCTCTTGCTGCTGATATTTAAGCCCCCCAGCGTGGCCTCTGATGTCACCAATGTAAGATTATCCTTGGAAACCAATCCTCTGGCCCCTCTCCTTGTGGCACTGCTCCCTGTCCTGTGTGGTCGTCTCCCTCCGGGTCACTTCTGCTCTGTGGCCTTTCCAGGGAGATCCCCTTTGTGTCCTGCTACTGGGGGCCTTGACCCTCTGTCATATTATAGCATGGTGTTTTAACACCCACCTTGCCCCCCACCCCATTCTGGATGGCTGAACCATTTCCTCATTATGCTCACACACGGCCCACAAGCATGTACACATTACACTCGCTTGGGAACTTGCAGAAATAACAGCTTTGTTCAAAAATGTTTGCTCACACAATCACATGCACACATTCAAACACTCCACCATGCACTGGTACACATACACACAAAGTTCATATGTTTGCTTTTTTACATTTACTGCACTCCCGTCACCTCCAACATGCCATTGTTACATGACATTTAGCATCCCTGACCCTCCTTGCAAAGGGAACTGATTTTCCTGTAACACCCTGCAGGTCTCTGCAGAAAGAGCGGAAACGGGGGAGAGAGGTAACAAGGTGTAGAATTGCCAGAACATGGGGGAAGGGTTACCAGAGGTCACAGAGACGAGGACCCACAGGCACCCGAGCATGAAACAAGGATGGATTAATGCGCAGCGAAGCAAAAGCGAAGCACGTGATGTAAAAGGCAACTTCTGATTTACCCAATCAATGTAAAGCCGCTGCCTATTGGTTCAAATGGTGTAGGGGCACTTAAACAACAAATGGTGCTTATACTGTTTCATTCACTAGCACAGTTGCCATGCCAATAAAAATGTCCTGGTTTTAAACTCCCCTTTTCTCTCTCCCTCATCTATATAGCAATTATTTTTGTCACATATGGCGGTGCTAGTACCACCACAATGCGCCAACACCAAACAAGCGAACATGAACCGGAAACACTTGGAAGGTGAACAGGACCTTATGGAAAATAGTTGAAAGGAGAGGCTGATACAATTCATCATTTTTTTTAAGTAGAGCTATTGTGAGTGTCTCGATATTATGAGGTCCTACTCCCCTTAATGAATTCAACTCCTGATAAAATCTGAGCACATTGCTCTTGTATCTTCTTTGAGGTAAATCTGCTTCTGCGCATCTCAGTAAAAGTACTTCATTACCTCCACGTCCACTCTTCCTCGTCCCAGTACTTACTTCATGAGGCACCCGCCTCCGACACAGGACCTTCTTCTATTTCTTTAAATCCCTATAACTCCTCCCCCACATCCATGTCACTCAGTTTAAATTTTTCCTGCCTCCGGCAGGTTGGACTTTTTCTTCCCGGTGCGGGGCACCAGGGAGCACCGATTGCTGGCCCCTGGGGGGGGCTGTGTGGCGGGGCCCTCGGCTCCCTCAGGTGCGGCACTGCTCCTGGGCCCCCTGCGGGGCTTGGGGTCACAGTTGAGCTGGATTGCCTCGCTCGGTTCTTTGCTGGGCTCCGGACCGCAGCGTGAGCATTGTGTCCCGGGTCCTGCACGGCCCGGGGGAAGGTAAGGAGAGGGGAGGACTGGGCTTGGTGATTTTCCCCTCTCCTCCTGTTTTGCCCATCTTGATTCGACTCGGCAGTGTGGGCTAGCCTTCCCTTTTGTTGTGAGGCCTCTCTGCTTCTTATCGTGGGGTGACAGTGGCAGAGAGTCTTTGGGAGTGCGGGGGCTCTGTTCTGTCGCGGGCATGTCACATACCACCCGCTCCTCAGACACACACAGCACAGGATGCACCGGATGTTGGCTGCATTATCTGGGGGAAGGTAAGGAGAGGGGAGGACTGTGCTTGATGTTTTCCCCTCTCTTGCTGGTATGGCCATTTTGACTCCTTCAACATGCCGTTTTCCTCGTGCTTTGTGTGCACATCTTTATTGGAAATGATGGCAAGCACTTGGCAGTATGGGCTAAGCCTTCCCTTTTGTTGTGAGGCCTCTCTGCTTCTTGTCGTGGGGTGACTGTGACAGAGTATTTGAAAGTGCGGGGGCTCTGTTCTGTCGCAGGCATGCCACATACCACCCGCTCCTCAGAGACACACGGCCCAGGATGCACCGGATGTCAGCTGCATTCTCTGGGTGAAGGTAAGGAGAGGGGAGGACTGTGCTTGATGTTTTCCCCTCTCTTGCTGGTATGGCCATCTTGACTCCTTTGAAAGGCCGTTACCTCGTGCTCTGTGTACACATCTTTATTGGAAATGATGGCAAGAACTTGGTAGTATGGGCTAGCCTTCCTTTTTTGTTGTGAGGACTCTCTGCTTCTTGTCGTGGGGTGACTGTGACAGAGTATTTGAAAGTGCGGGGCTCTGTTCTGTCACAGACATGTCACATACCACCAGCTCCTCAGACACACACAGCCCAGTATGCACCGGATGTTGGCTGCATTCCTTGCGTGCTGCCTGTGAATACGGCGCAGATTTTGGACACATCTGCAAGCGGCCGGAAGGGTACCGGCCTGGCATAGTCTACACTTCGGGTTCGAGTCTCAGCGGTGCTGACTCGGTCCTTCATCCTTCCTAGAACGATGCATTGGAACGATTTAGAGCATGGGGCTACCAGCTACTGGATACAGGGCTCAAGCCACCTCTCAGTCATGTGGTGTGTTAGTGGTGTGTTTGGGTCTGTGCTAGCTATGGACGCAGACTCCTTGTCCTGTCCTCTTCCTCTAAACTGCGCAAGGGAAAGTCAAAGGAGTTGATTTGCTTTTCCCTTGTCCGGCATGGGATTATGGAAAATGATCATGGAAGTAACGGCCATGCAGGGGGTTCCCAGTGTCTCTTCTTTTAGGCCCTAGGTCCTCCGGTGCTGACGTGTTGCTTTCACGCCTCCTCTCAGACTTGTGGGAAGTGATAGGGCACATGGTGGCACATGTCTGTGCTTAGAGGGGTTCTCAGAGCCCCTGGTGCCGGTGGAGGGGGATGTCACTTCAGTGGGTTTTCCAGTATAGGCATACCTCAGGTAGGGGGTTGCCTTTGATGTCGGCTATCCGGGATGGATTGCTTTGCCCCGCTTTGTGACAGTACTCTGCCCTTTTGACGCCAGCCTGGTGGCTCCTCTGTCGGCTGAGGGGGCCATAGTCTGCTGGACTTCTGGCCTGTCCAGTATCTTCCTTTTGATAGGTCAAATCTTTTTGTGGGCTGACAAGCATGCTGTTATATTGTGGCGCAGGCCTGTTTCAACGTCCTGTGATTTCCCTCTGGTGCAAGTGCAGTGACTGGCGGTTTTCCCTGGCTCCTCGTCTCTATCTTCTCAGAGTTGTATGGGACCGGTGGGGTTCGGCTTTCTGGGTAATGGGCTCCTTCTGGAGGGGGTATCAGTTGCCGTTCCTGTCTCCTCCTGTCCAGGTTTGCATGGTTAGGACTTTGGTACCCAGCTCACGGTCCAAGTAGTTGGCCATGGGATCCGTTCTCTCCGAACGGTTGTTGTGGGTTACCATCTTGCCCGTTCCTCTCCCTGTTCAGGGTCAAGTTTTCTACTTGCGGGTGTTCCTGGTCCCTATGCCTTCTAGGATGTGTCACCTGCTTATGGGTCTCAAGACCCTGCACTGCTTGTCCAGACGTCTGGGGAGAGCGTACTCTGGATGTTGTGCAGGGGGGGCGCTTGCTGGCTGTTCTGGGCTGGGTTCTCGGAAGGCAGTATGTCTCGACTCACCTGTTGCTGAAGTTACAGGGCACGTGGCGTCTTGCATGTTTTCCAGTTCCTTGAGCCTGTCTTCGGTTACGTCTCCTGATGTCTTATACTCTCTCCCACTGGCTCCCGACATCTCAGCTTTCGTAGTTTTGTTTTCAGTGTCCCCAGCGCTGCGAGTGTCCCTGCTATAGTGGCGGGGGGTTTCAGGTCTACAGGCTGAGGTGTGCATGGTCCTTCCTCCTGTGACCTCTCCTACTACCAACACCAGCGGAAAGGGTATACATTGGAGGTCCTCTCAGCTCAAGGGTTGTGAGATCTGGGGAGAGCCGGTGATCATCCAATTGGCAAGAGTTGTGCCATTGTGCAAGCTCTGGTGTACTTCGAGGAGTTGCTGGACGGTCGGCGGTTTTTGGTCCGATCGGACAATACGACGGCCTTGGCATATGTGAACTGCAAAAGGGGTTCCGGCTGTTCCTTGAATGCTCTGGCAGCGCTGATAGGCACCTGGGAGGAATCTCATCTGGTGTATCTGCTGGCCTCACGTATCAGAAGGGTGGACAATGTTCAAGCGGATTTTCTCAGACGCCGGTTTTCACTCCTCTGCAGAACTGGTCCTGTTGGCCCAGGTCTTTGCGGTGACCTGTGTCAGATTAGGGTCCTTGGTTCTAGACCTGTTTGCATCCCCGGCCTCAGCAGAAGTTCCCCTCTTCTGCTCTCGGTTTCAGGTTGAGGGGATTGGGGGATGGACGCCCTCTCTGTACAGTGGCCTTGGGGTTTTCCTTTATGCCTTTCCGCCTATTCCCCTCCTGCCCCGGGTGGTTTGGCGCATCTGAGTGTCCAGGGTGACTGTGTTGTTGTTAGCTCTGTTCTGGTGCCGCCGGGGTTGGCTCCCCTCTCTGTTGGAGCTTCGTTCCTAGGAACCTTGGCTGGTTCCGAGGTGGCCGTGTCCCCTTCAAGGGGATCTGCGGTTAGAATTCCACCGGATGCAATGGGCGGTGTGGCTATTGCTCAGTCTAGGTTGATATCTCAGGGGTTTTCAGATCCTGTAGTTGAGTCCAAATGGATGCTCTTAGACCCTCCACTCTGAAGGTGTTAGGCAGACATTGGGGCCATTTCCGAGACTGGTATGGGCAGTCTGGGATCCCTCCCCTGCGTTCTGGCCTCTGCTATCCTTCGGTTCCTCCAGGAGGGGTTTTGACAGGGGCCTGGCAGTTTTTCCAGGCTTCGCTCTCAGCGGGCCTCCATGAAATTCCTTTTGGGGGACTCTGACGTTCACTTGGAGAGGTGTTGGTGGGGAAGTTGATCCAGGGTTTTTCTTCTTCCCTTCCTTGTGCTGATAAAGGATTTTCCTTTTGGGATCTCCCTCTTGTATTACGGTTCCTTCACGGGCCTCCTTTTGAGCCCGTTTCCGAGATTGATATCAAACATCTTACACTGAAATCTGCTTTTCTTTGTTGCCCTCACTTCTGCCCGTAGGCTTGGGGAGATTGGGGCTCTCTTATGTCACGCTCCTTTCCTGAGGGTGCTGCCAGACTCGGTGGTGCCGGGGTGTGGTCCGAAGTTTCTCCCTTCAGTTGTCTCTCGGGTTTCACACCTCTCAAGGTCTGGTTCTCCCTGACTTCTTTCATGATCCAAGAACGCCTGAGGAGGTGGCTCGGCTTAACATTGATGTCCGGCGGGACGCGTTGGAGTATTTGGCTTGGTTTGCCTTTTCCACCAATCTGATAGTCTTCTGATTGCTTGTGGTCTGGCTGGGGCTGGGCATAACGCATCTGTGGTTTCCATTTTCCGGTGGTTCCGGGTTGTGATCTCTAGGGCCTATGTGGCTTCTGGCCTGCCTGTGCCTGCGCACAATCAGGGGCGGTCTACCAGGGGTTTCGCGGCTTCCTGGCCCGATGTAAGGAGGGTTTTTCTCTGCAAGAGATTTGTACGGCTGCCGCCTTGGCTGGTCTAGACATTTTCATCAACCGCTATGGGTTGAGTTTCTCCCACTCGGGGGTTGGTTCCTTCGTGGTTGGAGTTTTTGTCTGTGGGGATGTGATTTAAGAGTTATTGTGGGTGTGTTTTGCTGCACTGTTTTTGGCTCTGTCTCATTGGGACCTTTCCCCTTTGATGCTTTGGTATACCTCATGAAGTAAGTACTGGGACGAGGAAGAGTGGACGTGGAGGTAATGCTCTGATTACTTACCGGTAATCTTCATTACTCCTAGTCCTACTCTTCCTCGTCACAGTACTGACGACCCTCCTCACCCTCCCTGCGGGGAAGGTCCCATGCTCCGGCTTGGTAATATGAAACTGAGTGACATGGATGTGGGGGAGGAGTTATAGGGGTTTAAAGAAATAGAAGAAGGTCCTGTGTCGGAGGCGGGTGCCTCATGAAGTAAGTACTGTGACGAGGAAGAGTAGGACTAGGAGTAATGAAGATTACCGGTAAGTAATCAGAGCATTTAGCCTCTTGCCAAAAATAGAGAATATTCAAAGAGGGCCATTATAATGGGTAGAGCAGCAAACCAAGACGTAAAAGCAAGGCGTAATGCATTTACTCCGTTCTTAACTGCCTCTGCACCTTTTCATTCACCTTGAAGCAGAGTAGCGGCACAAAGATGAATGAACGTTTCCGCCGTGCTTTGTTCCTCTGCTGTCAAGTGCACTTCGTTTTACCCTTGCATGAGATTTTCATGCACGAGCAAAATGTATGGATTCCTGTGGAATTTGCCTCCGTTTGCTTAAGAGAATAGCAACCATGCACGTCAAATAATCTCATACATAATTATTTTCTAACATTTCTGTGCCAATCTTGGGCACTCATTTCTGCACAGGGTTGGATCAGTGTTTCGGCACACTCAATTTCCATATTAATGAATAATGGGTATTTGATGTACACCTCTGATTGCTTTACAGTCTCCTTTAAGATGCAATATGATTTGACAAATTTTATGTTCAATTTTTTTGAATGGATCTCATTTCCAGTCGCTTTGACATCTGTGCAGCGCCTGCTAACGCAGGTTCCCGGCAGGGCCAAACTCAGCCTTTCATCCTTCCGAGGTCGATAAATGAGCACCACACACCGTGGGTAATAATAAGCAGCGCTCAGATACCCGAGGGTTCGTAGCGCTATATAAATGCCAAATTATTATTATTTATTATTATTTCCTTTTTAATATTGGTCCATGATGCCGGCTTCCTCCGTTTGCAACATCTTGTGTGGTCTGTGAAATTCATTTTATTGTTTACCTTTGCATTATATTATTTTGACTATTGATTTTACATTGCTTTGCTCTGTATCAATTGCATTTGTAATATTGTAAAATTGTCAATTGATGCAAACTGTACAGCCCTGAGAACGACCAAGTTGGTCGAAACACGTGTCGGCTGTTTTTCGTTCTTTGGAAAATACAGATTAAACACTTTTATTTGGATCAAAGAACGTATACATGGAGATCAGACGTTTTTGTTGGACATTTGAACTTATAATTGTTGAAAAAGGATTCACTAATTGAACATGTTTTATTGAGCATGAACATTATCTCTAAACTTCAGTTCTGTTAATTTGCATTCGCCATTTGCATCTTTTACAAAATGGAGCTTATAAACAAATAGTAAAGGCAATTTTGCTTCTTTTTTCTCTTTATTTTAAACCCTGTTATGTAAAAGCTGACTACTGAACATAAGAGACCCAGCCACACGTAAGTGCTAACGTTGGCGGTCCACTGCATGCAACTTGCACTTTTTGTAACATGTTGGAATAATGCAGTGCACGAATTTCAACCGAATCCTGAAAGTGGTTACAGTTGAAGCAACTTTGAATGTGTTCTCAAAGTTCTCTATGAAATACTCTGAAACAATAATGTTAAAATCACAAATGGGTGACAAGATTCATTCAATCTTCAGAAAGCAAGAGCATCACGCATACAAACATCGCTATGCAACAAAGATTCCTGGGCTTTGGGTCAAGTCTAAGGACCCCAGCATGTTGGTCAGCCAGTGGGTTATGATCGTGTCCAGGAAGTCTCATGGGGAAGTTGATCCATGAATGTATGTTATAGAAGTACATGAAGTAGATGAACAGTAACTGTAGTACTGTGCAGCTGTAATATCGGCGCATACACAACACATCCTTTGCCCCGATGCGAGGCCCCTTGTGTTGTCAAATGATTTCTGATTGATTTGTTATTTTCCTGTTCCTGATAAGCCTAAAAAGAAAGTAATGCCCCTCTCCACTCTCCTTCTCCACTCTCTCCATGGTGTGGTGCTAGACTTTAAAACCGCGCTGCCCAGAGGAAAACATGGAATGTGTTGAAGGTTGTGTGTACTTCTGCAGGCTCCACTAGCATAGCGTTGCATCGGCAAGTGGCTACGACATGGCTCTCCAAAAGAAGTGCAGTCATGGGAGCTAGGTTTGAATTCCATGTGTGCTGACGCCTTTTTGGAATTGGTCATGTATTCATTTTAATTTGATTTATTACACAACTATAGGATTAAAATAAGCATACTGGCGTTTTAGGCAATGCAGTTTGCAACAGATCTGGCAACTTGGATGACAGAGGGGAAAGGTTCAGCAAGGGCTAGCAATTCCGGCTCCACATTGGCACATTTCCAACCCCCTTTCCATGCAATGGGACTTTATTTGATATTTAAAAAATATTTTACAGTTCCTAGTTCAGTCTACTACGTGTACGTCAGTGGCCGCATTTTTTGGCATTTTTAATTCATTTCTTAAGAGTTCATCATGCCCTGCAATCACTCACCTCCTCTCCCCCATTCTTTGACACCTAGCAGCTTCTGGGACCCAAGTGAAAGGCATACGGTGTGAACAGAGGAGATATTAAAAATTCTACAATAGGTATACATTTCTACCAAAAGAGTCTCCAAAACCTTAAATGTATTGGCACTATAGGTGTAACGTTTTACTGAGAAGCCACTCTCAACACAGGGAGTTCCTTCCCTCCGCACTTAAGTGGTTATGTAACAAACTGTTTAACAGATTTTCTTTAGCCCTATCTCAGACACATATCATGCCCCGTTGGATCCCTCGTCCCTGAGCTAACAATGAGCCAAGAGCCAGGCCGGTGTACGGGAAATATTTGGTATTAATTTAAATTAAAAGTAATAGAAATTAGCACAAAAATGTCAAAAAAACACTTTATCCGTGGTATAACACAATCCACTTCTCTCAGAATAAATAAATCACAAAAAGTGAATTAAAAAGAACACAATCACAATTATTCATTTTCTGCACATTTCAAATCACGAAATAATTACACAAATCAGTAATAAAGGCGCTTATCATGTGATATTGTGCGATTTTGATTTTCCTACCGGCTTAAAGGCTAGCAGTAGGATTTCAAGATTGGTAAAAACACATATGGCAATTATAATTTCGCCCACACTTCTGGTTTAAAATAAACACAGGGTGATTTATCGCTTTGTTTTTCAGACCCCCCGCCCTTGCTTTGGTCTAGGTTGGAAAGTCAGAAAGAAAAATTGGAATGCTTTAGGGAATTTTGGATTTCAGACCCCCCTTACTGAAAGGCATGCGTTGGGGAATCTGGATAAAAAGGTTGAACAGATTTAAGAACAAAGACACTCCTCTTCTTTAAAGAAGTTGGGGTCAGCTGGACAACAAGGATTACCAAATTAATGTATAGGCTATAGTTTTCAATGCACACTGGCAAGTGAGCTTTGTTAATTTTGAATTTTAACAAAATCCACCCATAGTGTTCTGCAAATTGGGGAATTAATTAAAATAATATTTTTGGTTACCAGGGCTCAGTTCTACTTACATAGCAAGCCTCTGTTTAAGGTTCAGGAAAGCCAGCTGCAACCCAAGACACTCTGGAAAGATAGGGCACTGATCTGGTCACTCCACTCTCAAAGATGACCTCCCGCTCTCCACCATAGGACCCAGTCTGCTTTGAGTCCTTCCTAGAAATAGACAGCTCCACCCAGATGCACGCTCAGCAATCTCCTCAGGTGTCTCCCTACAGTTGTCAGATGGTAAATTTCAGCAGCCTTCCGGATGCTGTGCCTCTTCTCTCTGTCTTCCTGTCTTTCTCCTTTTTCTGTCCCTGTGTCCTAGTGCATTCCCCCTTATTTTGCAGCTATGACACCACCAATTTTACAATATTGGGGAAGTACCCTGCAATAACCCCTGCCACTAGGATTGGACAGTTACCCTTCGATCTCCTCCCAAACCCAGCCTCCAAGTCAGGATTCGTTTAGGGGTCTGGAGCAACATATGCCACTTTCCATTTGTCATCATCCTTTGTTTTCCTTTCAACATTTTGGCAAAAACTAGTTTTGTATCACAACTTCATAATATTACTAGCAACTGCTAGACTAAACCTATTTTCTGATTCCACAAATCATGCAGAATTAGATAAGGTGACCACCAAATCTGTATCGTGTAGCACGGCCATGTGGCACCTTTCTGCCATTTCCATTAAAAAGCGCAACAGTTATGAATATGTAAGTTATTAAGCATATCCCTAATTTCCATTTACCCCTGCTCGCCAACTCTCACATTTGGAACATGTTCAGATCAGCCAGAAACCTAGTTTAACTGGCCCTTATGGTTCCCAGAGTCACAGGAAGATGAATTTTATATCCTCAAAATTGCCTAGAAACTATATAAAAAATGGTACATAGATGAAATCCACCTGTCTTATGATGCCTGCGAAAAACGCCTAAATGATAATAGTCCTTTTAAACTAAATTGTGGATCTTCATGTGGGACAAATGGTCCTGCTCCTGTTTCCGGACCATTGTTTTCACTGTGTCAGCCTGTGCCTTTATCAGTCTCCTTTGTTTTGGAAGCTTGCTCTTTGAAGTGGGTGCCCCCATTTTCGCACATATTAGTCGTCCTCCAGCCAAGGAGGACTTTTCTTGAAGTCCATGCTTTCAGAGCCAGCAGGTCTGGAGAACACTGATTTCGATGTCTTTAGCAGGACATTGTTATTGCAGTTGGTCATTAAATGGGAGATGTGACATCCAGGCTGGATGTGGGATATGTCCTTGTGAGGTTTTGGCCAGAGCCAGCAAAAGGGTCTGTCTTGAGCTGACATTTTTTTCATGAAGACAAAGTTGCTCTTCAAATGTCACTGGAGTTTTGTGGCTGAAACATAATATGCATTGCTCTTTGTCAACCCACACATCATGTTTTGTTTTCCTGACATTTTTCTGTGAGCAGTGAATTTTTTTCACTTTTACTTTTTCAAAATCCATTTTTATTTGCACACATTTGCAGGCTGTTTTTGTTTTCAATGTTTAAAAATCCTGTTTTCCATGTGACACGGATCTTCGATTCCTCCTTCTTTTGTAAATTAAAATGCTGTTTATCCATTGGTAATATATGACAGGTAGGCCCCTTTCCACATCGCTCTTTAATTTTACTTGAAAAATAAAAACAAAGGCCAGGCCGTTTTTGTTTCAGTGTTTAAAATCCTGTCATTCATGTGAAAGAGACTTCTGTTTGGGGCCTTTAAATGCAAACCACATAGGAAAGGTAAGAAGTGAAAAAAGGTATCACAGTACATATTTTAAAAAAATAGGCCACAATTAAGAGACGCCATTGTGACTATTATTATTTTACCCAAGCCAAAAACAATCTTGGTTGTCAAGCATTTCTTCATCTGTGCTGTTTGATAGCTGGGGATTATTTTGAACCATCCCTGTGCGTTTCGATACATAGAGAGAATATTTCTAGCTAGAAAGTCAGTTCACAGAACCCATCGACCAACCAAACTCCAATGGTAAATGCTGCTCCAACCGTACATAAGCATATATACAGTCCTGTAAACTGATACTAGTACTTGTATTATGTTTTTCATTATTTTTTGTATTTTAATTTCTCGATGACATCAAAGCACCAAAACAATTTTTTTTAAAGGACAAATCAAAAAGTTGGTGGGGGAGAGTGTTGCATCCATCTCCGATGGCTTCCTGGCACCAGACAACAACACTCTCACTGCTTCACCACCAACATCTTGATGATAAAGCCTGGAGAAGCATAGAAGAGCATTTGACATCTGTAACAATGCACTCTGATACAAAGTGACAATCACATTGCACTCTGCCACAACATGCAAGGCTTGTTCTTGCAATCAGTGTGACTTTTGCTGTCTCGATTTACAATGTAAGAAAATCAACAAAAAAGCATTGGTGGGACAGAATGCCATCTGGTTAGGGGAAGATAGCCCAAGCTACTTTGATTTTTGTTAAATACAATGATGTAGGTCATTCTTTTTCTGAAAGGGGGGGTTTGCTAATTAGGCCCACCTCCAGAGATCTCAATGCCCAAAGCATAGTGCATTAGTGTGCCTCTGCTGTACCAGTCTCCTGATATCTACAGTATCAGTCCTGCAGTGGCAACACGATAGTTTCAACAGTCATATGTGGATCCCTGGCAGCTGCTGGAACATAATTTCAACAGGCAGAGGAGGCTTTTCAACAGTCTTCACCTCGGTCAAAGCTGATTTAACATGTATCCTGGTAGGCTGGGCGCCATGTTAAACTGTACAAATCAACCATTCCTGGGTATGGAATGCTGGGTTCTAGGGTCACACAATTATACAGTCACAGCAATTTGATATCACACTAGTCTCCGCCTGGTGAGCAGTGCTCAGCTGTGATAAGTATGTGTATTAGTTGTCCGGCGAGGGTGTCTCCCAACAGACATGTATTATGATTGCCAGGAAAATGCCTTTCGTTCCTCCAGCAGGAAGGGCAAAAACTGCCTCCCAGGGCACAGGGGCCCTCCCCAGGAGATCCCCTGGAAATCACTGCTTCAAAGGCAGCACAGACATGAAAAAGACACTCTCACACCAGGGTGCTAACCACTGGAGTCCTTGTGAAATCAGCACACATGGGAAAGGGGGTGGATTTAGAGTATACAAAAGCGAGAGGTGGGCTGAGAGAGTGGTTCCACCATCTTGGTCTCAAATAGGGCTCACTATAACATCCTGTCATCCCCATTTTCTGCAGATGAAGCACTCTGGGTATGATGTCAGAAGGCAAAAGACACGTGTTACAACAGCCTGGATTTAACTCCTTGTAGATGGCTTGCTTTGGACCAATATGCTATTTTTTGCTTTTTTAAGAAGGGGAATCCCTCTACTTAGTCGGGTCATCTTTGGACTCTTCAAATAAGAAGCATTCACTAGATCTCTGTTGGCAATGCTTACTATTTCTAAGTGATCTATCACAGGGGTGAAGATAGAATGCATTGTAGGCAGGCTTTTCTCCCTAACCATCGCCATGGAGGTCTTTCTGCTGCCTGTGCACTGCAACCAGGATCCTGCTCAATGGAGGTGAATGACTCCTTATAGTTGCAAGAAAATCTCCTGGGGTTGAAGTGCAGGGCTATTGTCTCACCTTGTCCCTGGAGACCCTGGACTGTACCTCGGAGCAGCCCAGAAGTGCAGACGCAGCTGGAACCCTGTTTCATCACCTCAAGACACCTTTGAGCCACTTCAACTGCGCTTGCAAAACCTTGAGGAACTACAGGACTCACAGTGCTGCTTTTGGCACTCTAGATATCTTTGACCTGCTTATCTGCACTTTGAGCCATCTGGATGCCAGCTCAACCCATTGAAGCAGACCATCTCATCACAACCCTATCGAAGAGGTCCTGTCCCCCGGGTTAACAATAAAGGACCATAGTGAATTTTAAGGCTGCCCGCGCTGCCTTTTTAAAGACACATACTCAAACACTGACATTGTTCTTGATATCCTGTTGCCAGAACACTCCTGATTATCAGCCCCAGAGTTCTCTTTCTCATTAAAAGTCTTCATTCTCTTTGTTTCCTATTTTTATAGATCCTGCATTGGAAAATTCTTATAGTTTTGTACCACTGCACTATTGCTGTTTGTTCTGCAACTGTATCAGTTTAGACCCCTGCTCACATCCCTCCTGAAGACATCACCTGCTCTTGCCCTGTGCTACCAAATGAGTCATCAGAGGCACACCACTTGGGGTGTGTCTGTTTCACCTTTGTGATTGGGAGTTCTGCTGGTTTCGTGGTCATCCCTGTACTCCTTCAGAGCAAATGCAATCTGGTCACAAATGGCAAATCTAGTTTTGGCTTTTGTTTAGTGGTCTGTGACCTGCAGCTCCAACAATCTCTGTTCTATCCGGAATCCTGATTGTCATAAATTAAACCTTTTTCATAGGCTATGCTTCAATGATTTCAGCTGGGTCCGAGCATGGCCTCTGGTATAAAAGCTTGCTTCTGCAGTATTAATTACATTTTGGGCATTGGGCAAGGAGATCTTCTATCTTTGGGCAAGGGACAGGAGGGCATTGAGGACTGGGCTCAGTATAAAAGAAAATGTTGTCTGACCTACTCCATAGACCCAACGTTGCAGTGAACCAGTTGTCTGTTTTGGAAAGTCTACAGTGTGGCAGCTTTCTATTTCCGCAAACAATACAGCAATACTACTATTTCCTTAAGTTACACACCAAAGGTGGGGTATATTGCCCTTCCTGTTATCTACAATTATGGTATCACACAAAACAAAGGACACGTAAGGCTTGCATTATGCAAATGATTATTTTTCTACACTGTTATTGTGTTCCCTAACACTCACCCTGGCTGGAAGAACACCCTCTCCCTTTATGATGTTAATGAGCCCTAGGTAATGCTGTAGCAACGCCTATCTAAGAGGGATAGATAAGAGGGAAACTGGCCCTAATTCTACAATGAGTTGATTACAAATATACAATTGCAATTCCAAATACTTGACTGTACAGTTAAAGGGTAAAAAGCAGTTTAGGGTAATTATTCCAGCACTGTATTCATCGGGTGATCGAGCAGTTTACGTGGGACTATATTTCTAGGGAACAATTTATTCGCCCTCCGTGAAGTGTGCTTGGTCAACTCGATGATATGTTTAATAAAAACACAATGAGGAGAGAACGGCTGGCGCAGGTTATCTCCCTATTGCAATGTTACACATATCTCTTTCTAAAATAGATTATTTTTTCTCACTCTTATACGTTCTCAAACTCATTTTTCAGGAAATACGGTGGATTTAAAACAAGACTACAATATCCTAATTAGTAGGCAATAGTCTGTTTTTTTGTTGATTTTTCTCTGTGTCCCCCTTAGTTCGAAGACATCTAAAGAGTCTGGTCGACCAGTTTCAATTACATCTTTTTTCATACGTCATCTTCGTCAGGGCCGATTTCTTAAACTTAGGAGACTGAATCAGTTCGCCCATCAGATATGGCACAGCGTACTCTGACTTGCACTCTGTGCAAATGTGGGTGGAATGTGCGTTAGACAGAGTGCTTCTAGTGTATGGATGTTTGTTGTCCGCTCCAAAGTAGGCAAAATAATTTCACTCTTTGTCACGAGATGATGCTCCGTTTTACAACTTGTGGAGTAAGCGCATCTATAGTGGGCGCAATCCCATACAGACTCAACCAATTTGCAGGTATCCAACTAGCGAGCTAAGTTGTCCTCTGACAATTTATGGGCACTGGAATTGCCTTTGTCGTATCTCAATAATGTACTGGCATCTCGACTTGGAGTGACTGGACCGTCAACATCTTCAGCCTTATATGAGGTATTGATGTATTTCAAGCAGTGTCAGATAAAGCAGCTTCAAAACCTCCCATTTAAAACTAAAATGTCTTATATACATTTTTGTTTTCAAAAACACAATAGGGAAACACTATAGTCTCTACTCACTGGTGGTTTTCCTTATTAGCTTCCTTTCCTCTGGGCTCTACAAGTCATTTCCTGCCCAGATGATTTCCCCTTCGTTTTCTGCTCTTCAAGCAGATAAGTACACTCTTATGCAATGAGTGTATGGACTTGAATTTAATATGCATATCTGATAGTTATAGTATCAGTGTAAGCAGCGTTTCATATCTTTAGATGTAATTGTGCAGAACGTATTAGCATTCGGATTATAGCCAAGAGGGTTACAACGGCACGGAAAGCGAGTGCAGCGTTTGTGGAAGGAGTTGGAGCAGACAACGCTCGATGGTGCAATGCGCAAGCAACAACGTCGGGAGTGCGAGCCGGATCCGAGAGTCGATTAGCTCTCTTCAAGGGTCCTAGCTCACGCTCCTGTACTGCTCACCAACTACCGAGGAGAACATGCACACACCAGCGCATGCAACAGAGAGCGAAGGCAGGTAGGGCACGCTCTTGTCCGACGGCACAAGTCACGCTCTAGATTACATCATCAAACGTAATTGGAGAAACAAAGACGCCAGGTCAAAGGGCTGATCTTCAAAGCCACTCGCAATAAACACAAAGCACGGGGAATACTTTACTGAACAAGCATCGCCTGAGCCGGGGGTACTTGCAGTTTAAGACTGCCAGCGGCCATTCATATCAGCATGCACAGTTCAGGACAGAGGTATGTGCTTCCAGCATAGATTAATGTGCTACTCCAGGAATGGAATTAGATAGCTAGAGTGCGGGACGCCAGGATGACGTGATGGCAGAAGAGGACACAGACCTCACGTTGAGCTTTAAGAGGGTGCTGGGAGACACCCTCATAGATGCAATGGTTAAGGTGTTCGGCCCATGCATGAAAGACTGAAGGCATTGGAGACTCTAATAGGGGATGGCATGAGTAATACAAATAAATAAACAGGGGATGGCACATTCGCTGAATGCCCTCAAAAGGAGGTGATGTTACAGGGGAGAGAACAGACCCAGAAGAGGAAAAGCTCTTCTAAACCCCTTGATCAAAATTCAGGGAGTAAAAAGAAAACACCAGAAGTAGCCAATACATTTGGAAAGTTGAGAGAAGCCTTCCTGCAAAGGTTGACAGTGCTGAGGCTCCTACCCTCTTCCTGAGGGGCGCACAATATGGGCGATGCCAACACAACATCAGACAGCAATCTGACAGACATGCGCTCTTTGTCGAAGTTCGCAAAAAGTGGAAAGAGAGCGAGAAAGGAGAGATCACTCCCTCCTCTTGGCGTGGTCACAGTTCTCAGGCAAATAGCTCCCTTTCCCAGGTTTCTCTTCACCTTCAATATGATTCAAAATCCTAAGGGCATATATCTTCCTAGGGATTCTCCTTTCACTCTATTACAACTTGGATGCAGGTTCCAGACCCGCAGATCAACTGGCATGTTCCCCTGCTAGGCTCTTCTTGCATATATACAATAGTTCACAATTTCATGGGCATGGATCTTCCTTGAGATTCTCCTTCTATTATAACTTTTACACACACTTGAGTTTGCCTGGTGTAATCCTCTGCCATGTTTTTCATTCAGTCTTTCAAACACTTCTGTTCATCTGGGGTACTCTCCTAACAGAACTTCACTTTACAAACATTCAGCTTCACCTGGTATACTCTTTGTGTCTCTTGCTTAATTCGTATGGAGTGGTACACACTTTCAGGCATCCCGGTAACCCATCTGTCTTCCCTGGGCTCACTGGTTGCTCTTTGTGTTCCTTCACTTCGTTTCCCTTCACTTCGCATCTTTCGCTTGATTCTTATTAAACGGCATAGCTTTCAAGCAACCCAGTAACTAATCTGTTTCCCTCGGCTTACCGGTTGCTTCTTGCATTCCTTCACTTCAGTTCCCTTTAACTTGCTGGCTCGGCATGTGTCCAGTTAGCCACTGCGCCTTCGCTGTGTCCTTTTCTGAAGTGCGCAGTTCCCGCTGCCTTGTGTTCTCAGGCAGTGAACCATCTGCACTCAGGTTTCTCTCTCTGCTGTTCAGAATCGCCTCTTCACTGTTTTCTGCGGCGTGCTTTCCCTCAACGTGGTGCTCTGCATCTGCACAGGTTACTATAAATTCCAGTATCTGCAGATCTCTCTTCCTCCGCCTGTCAGCTGTAACAGTTTAATTTCCTGGCATGATTACATAGTTTCCAAAAACTAGACCATTGCATTGGTTTTCCTGTCTTAGTCATCTTTACTGCTCCATTCCCCTTTCTAATCTCAGTTGTTACCAGGCTGTTCCATGAATGATGTTGAGGACTCTGATATTGGATCTTATTGGGAGTGATCAATACTGCTCCTTTCCTCTCCCTCATCCCAGTTGTTAATATACTGTTCTTTGTGGGGTTTTGGGGAATACTTAAAGTAGATCTAGTAAGAGGTTGAGGTACAGTGTTACATCATGCCATCAGGGCATGAGGAATGGAGGAACCATACCTAAAAGGGAATGGAGGACATTTGACTTTGCCCAATTATGTCATGTCATCTCCCCGTGGGTCACCTACCCCCAGGTGGTCCTCCCTCATATAGCCGCCCCCAGGGTCTGAATCAGGAAGCGGCTTCCAACTCCTGGACACATGGGTAGAGGTTATCTCAGGGAAAGGAGTGATAACATTTTCAGATTCATCACACACGCCAGATCTACGGACTGGCCTCCATGCCCTATAGTAGCAATATATATGACGCAGAGATTGTGCTAGCCTCTGGAGAGAGAGTCTAGACCCTGGGTGAGATTGGAGAGCCCACGACAGGAAAAAAAGGCGAAGACACCGGAATTAGATCAGAGCATGATTACCTTTTGTTACAATGGCATCCAAGGATGTTAGAAAAGGTATGGACAGAGCCTCAACAGGTTGCCAGGACAAACTGCTAGATTTAGGCCGATCGCCAAAATCATGGATCTGGCCAAAAGAGCAAAGGACACAGTAAAACTAGTTGACACAGAGACCCTTGCTAGATGGACGCAAAGAGTGGTATGCTTGCTGGGTAATGCGAACTGCGCCCTGTCAGCCATGAGCAGACAGAGGGCCTCATCAGGGGTTGGGCAGAGAAGCAAAAATGTGGCGGTAACAATATTACCACGGTATCACTGCTCCGCTCAATCCTAGGTTTGAGCAGAAAGCTGGACATTTGCCTCCAGCTGGAGGTAAATCTCCAGCTTTCTGCCCCTTTTGGAGCAATTACCACTGGTGCTATTACCACTAGTGGTAATAGTGTCAAAAAGCATCATAGACTCCTATAGACTCCAAAATTGTGGGGAATTGAAGCACTGGCGCAAATTGCGCCGGACCGGGTTGGGGTAATGCTAATAGTGTTGTCGGTATCCCGGCACAATAACCACTGGGATACCGCCAATGCCCTGATGAGGCCCAGAGTCTCTTACTAAAGATCCATAGTAAACTAGGATACCTGTCATCGTACGAATCAGGTGAGGGTGCACATGGTCTGTTGTTTGGCAAAGCATTTGCTAAAGAGATGAGCACTCTGTTTCGGCACATATACAGCACTGGAGAAGGCACAATCATCTAACACAGAGATCTTTCCCAATAAAGTTTTTGCAGGGACTAGCCGAAGTAGGGGCCGTTCAGCCGGCCACTATCAATCGCACAAGAGGCCTCAGAATACCAGGACCCAGTACTGGGAGTCACGATAACAGGGCTCAATTTTTCCTGCCTTCAGTAGAAATACAAGAGGCTGTGGAGGAAGGAGCCTTCCTACGTAAGGGAGCCCAATCCGGTGAGAGTGACAAGTGCATGTTATCCCCCAGTAGGAGGCATGATGACTCTGCTTTTAGCAAAGTGGCAAGAGCTTTTGAGCGATGCATGGGTATTGCTGGCAATAACAGGGTTCCACCTAGGCTTTCTGAGCATGCTCAGTTTGGGAGCAATATCCACTTGTATAGCATTGACGCAGGCAGAAGAGATATTATTGGAGGAAGAGTTGTAGCAACTAGAAAGGGTCAATAGAACGGAGTGAGAGGCTACTGCCCAGGTTCATCAACAATATGTTTCCAGTACACAGATAAAATGAAGTGCAGGCAGGGATAAATCTCAAGGAACTCAATGGGTGGCTGGTATACAGGCATTTCAAGATGGAAGGTATTCACCTTCTCAGGGACATCCTCAGAAAAGGGGATTGGTGGGCAAGGATGGACCTGAATAACGCATATCTCACAGTACCGGTCACATCCGAACACTGCCCATACTTGAGTTGCCCTTGGAAAGGCCATTCCTGGCAAATCAAGAGCCTACCATTCCGGCTCTCATCCGCTCCCTGGGCCTTCACCAAACGTATGAAACCAGTGGCGGCAGCCATATGACAATGAGGAGTAAGGATCTTACTATATGTAGAGGACATTCTCATTGTAGTGGCAGCCAAAGATGTACTGCAGCAACAAGTGAAATGGGTGACGTTCCTCATCAATGAGGAGAAATCAGAGCTAAGGAAACGGATGGAATTTTTAGGGTTTGTAACAGATACCAGAAAGGCAACGCTGGTGCTCCCAGCACAGAAGATATGGGTGATAACGAAAGAACTATGAGTAGTTCTCAGGAAACCAGTGATTTCAAATCGGAGTCTGGCGAGTGTAGGAGGACTACTTGTGTCTTCCATCCAAGCCATATTCCCGGGGCCACTGCATTACAGAGCACTGATGAGGCTACAAATCAAACACCTCAAAGAGGGTCTGAAATATTATCAACTAATGCCCCTAGACCAAGAAGGGAAGACATAGCTGGAATGGTGGTTACAGAACATGGAAGCATGGAACAGGCATGCCATTTTTGGAGACATTCCAGAACTAGTAATTGAGTCGAATGCAAGCAGGTTAGACTGGAGTGATGGATGTGGCCATTTCGAGAGAGGCGGCAAGTGGTCTCAGAATCATCTAGACCTGCACATCAATTGCTTAGAACTGTTAGCAGGATCACTCGCAGTGAGAACCTTCGTGAGAGACAGAGTGAGCTGTTGTATTCTCATCAAGATGCACAATATATCAGCAATGAGATGAATTAACCACCTATGGGGTACCAGATCCAAGATGATAGTGTAACTAGCAAAGGACTTCTGGCACTACTGCCTAGAGAGGAAGATATCCATTTCCACTATCTACATGACTCCAGCGATTGGAGGTTGATTAAGGAAGTTTTTGTGAGCAGAGCGAGATTATGGGGTCCTCTGGACGTGGATGTATTTCTAAAGTGTTGGGAAGGAGTAGTGCACTACGCTTTCCCGCCCTTCATGTTGCTAGCCAGGACATTAGCAAAGATCTGCAGAGAGAAAGCGGATGTAGTGATATCCGCATGGAAATTGCAAGTATGGTTTCCAGTTCTGATGGAACTTTCCTTGATTTTCCTGTGGACGATTACACAGAGCCAGGATCTTCTCATGGACCCGGCCGGGCGTTATCCTCTAATGATAGACAGGGAGACTCCACCTGTTGGCCTGTCGGGTGTCGGGCACAGATGGAATCTGCCAGGAATTTCCGGACATGATGCCAGGTTTATCAAGGAATCATGGGCTCCTTCTACACTCAGGAGCTATGATGCTGCATGGAGCCGGTGGGAGTGCTGGTGTGAGCAGCAGAGCTCTCCTATCTTTTCAGATGTGTCATTTTTGGGAGCGCATTCAGTGAGAGGTGGTATGGCCTCAAAAGCCTTTATGGCGGGAGCTAGTTTGCAGGACATCTTCAAATCGACAGACTGGTCGGACAGCTCTATGTTTAAGATGTTTTACTTCAAGACGATTTCAACTGTGGTGCAGAGCTTTGAACAAGCATAATGCTCGCCTCGGGTCTTGACCTAGAATGAAGATTACCAGGGCTTACAGGACATGGAGTCTTGATCCTATTAAAGACACAAGGGCAAGCATTATCCCAACCAGATAAGCAGGGTGTAAGACAAGAAAAGGAATGCTAATGATGAGCATTGTGGTTATGATAGCTTATCTCCTGGCCTAACATACCTCTTGTTCTTATGCAGGGAAAGAAAAGAAGAAGGGAGGAAGAATAGATGGTTTGGGGAAGACAAGGTTATGTCCGGAACTAGGATGATGACAAGGGTCCAGAAGAAGGTCGCCTTGGTTTGCAATTCATTTCAGCATGGATCGTTAGCTGTGGTCTCAGTTGCTTAAAGAGGCTGATGGTACAGATGTGCCAGTTTCAGGGCATCAACAGACGAGGAAAAGACCTGGGCAGGAAATGACTTGAAGAGCCGAGAAGAAAGGAAGTTAACAAGGGAAACTACTAGAGAGAAGAGATTTATGGGTATTAGTAGGTCAGCACTTATGGTGTTTCCCTATCGTTTTTGTGGAAAAAAAATATATCTTTATATATAAAGCTGAATGTGTGTGTGTGTGTGTGTGTGTCCGGCTATACAAATCCACACTGTTGAACCCACATCTACCAAATTTTGCATTAATTCCTCATTTGTCTGGGGCAAGATTGTAGTCTTTCTTTGGATGCAAAGAATGTGCTCTGTGGACACCCTCATTTACTGATGCTCACCCCGATTCACTACAGTAGGCACTAGGAGGCAACATTTGTAGAAGTGTCTGAAGCAAAATGTTCGATATGTTGGTTATTCCTTTAAAATGTCTTACTACTGTATACAGTTCGAAACTGTTATTTAAAGCATTTTTAAAGGAAATAAAGAAAATGTAAAACATTTTAATTTCTTTTTATCACGCCATTCCAAATATAGGAAATGGTAAGGTTACAGTTTACTAAAGTACATCCACGAGAAGAGAGCACAATCAATCAATCTTTCTTGGACATTTTCTCAAATGTGCTGAAGCCATTAAGTGACTGAAACATGCCGCACAAAAAATGAACATCACTTAGAAAAGCTGATGCAAAGTGAAAATCAATATCAAGAGCTTCTGAAAAATAACAACAAGCAGCAGCACGACTTGCCGACCAGAGGACAAGAGCAACTTTCTCCAGGGCAAATGAGACACCAGAGCAAACCGAAGGAAGACTTGCCGACAAGAGGACAAGAGCAATATCCTCCCGGGCACATGAGAGACCACTCGATCGGGACACGGGCAACACCGGGTACCCCAGCTAGTAAGAAATAAAGGTATAAATGTGAAATTTTGAAACTGCTGAAGAGTAGAATTAAAGGAAGTTGAAGCAGAATGCTTGCCTCCATGTCTTTACTAGAATCAAGACTCCCTTTGCTGTAAGCCTGGGTAATCTTAATTGTATCTCTATGCCTCATACTCCCTGCACTTCCAGGCAGAGGGAAAGCTCACAGAACCACAATTAAGGGAAATGACTTGGAGGTGCATTATAACAGGCACTGATATCTTAAAATTCTGGAATGTTGAAAATAACTAACATAGTGAGTGTACTTTGATTTAGCTTGCTTTATTTTTATCATTAAAATGAGGTAAACAAATGTACCTTTCTTCTGTAATTTTCGTAGCTTACGTTTTTCCCACAGATGTCACCTTCCCCACCACAATATTTCTGCAGGTTTTCAATTTCTTTTAGCAGATTTGTATTTCGTCTAGCCTTGAGTTTTCCAGATTTGTAATAATTATCAATGGTCTTCATAAGTTCTTGTAAGTCATTCTGAGTCGTGGAGCTTTCTGGTATTCTGCTGGTGTTAGGTGGTTCCCGGAGAACGTTATCCCTTGTGTCAGGATGTATGCTAGCTGTATCTCAGCACAGAGAATGTGCCCTTCCTTCTGTAGATTGATGTGGAGTCAGGACCTATAAATCATTCGGGAAGATGAGGGGGTCTTGACAGATGTATGGTGCCCCGCATGTCCTCTCTGAGGTTGCTAGGACAGATCAAGGCCTGATTGCAGAGGATTGGACGAGGCTCGGGCTGCTTGTCCAGTGGGTCATAGGAGATGGTTAGTCTGTTGGCATGGATACGCCAATACGATCTGCCCATTGGGGCAGGTCGGAGCTAAAGGTCTAGGGAAGTTTGTGGGACACAGCTCGGTCTATGTTGAAGCATGAAAGAAGACTGAAAATTAGCAACCACCGTTTTGATTGAGGTTAGTAAGTACAGCCACCATCTCTGAAATTGTTGACTGGTTCTGCTGTTTGCCACGTGCCCTAACTGGAATACATTTTTAGTTTGGGCTATTAGGTGTCGTTCAATATGTCGACACTCTTTGCCTGCTGTGCGAGAAAGCAGGAATACAAACTCTTAAACATATACTGATGGATTGTCAAGGTACGAGAGAATTGAGGGAAAAGGCGTGGATTTGTGGATAAAGATGGACAACATTATCCTGGGAAAGACTGAGCTCGGGTCACGAATCTTTGCTGGCATGGGAAGTGATCAAGCTATTGAGAACGTTGAATTTGATGTAAGTCGACCATAAGCTAAAGTTTTCTTTCTATTGTATTTATTTTAGTAATATTTTATTTTCTGCTACCTTTATTTTTGTTGTAATGCGTTTTTGATTGAATTTCTTTTTCTTCTTAGTAAAGGTTTGTATTAAACCATATATTCATTAAAAAAAAACATTGTTTTAGTTTGGGCTATTAGGTGTCGCTTGTGACACCTATAAGCCAAAACTATTGCATTGGAGTACAGATAGGGAGGAATGGCCTGCAGATGTTGTTTGGTTATTTTCCCACCCATTGCCTGCCCATGGCCATGCTAATCCCTATGGCCATTCCCACCCAGTTCCTGTCCCTTCCCACCCAAAACATGTCCTCATGGGAGCTTTTCGAGATTCCTTTAATCAAGCCTTATCATCAAACTTTGCACTCAAATTGCTTGTCATTGTTTTTGCAAAGCAGTCCTGTAGAGTAAAAGGCTTAATTGGAGTTGTAAACACGTGACTGATGTAATAAAAACGCCTTAACCAGATCTGCCTTCAGCCACTCTATTAAAAAGTACTCTGCGTGTCCTTCACCGAAGTACTGTTAAAAACAAGCATTGGCAAAGCCAACAGTTTTGGCTTGCGTATAAGTATTAGGCATTTGCCAGGCACTGCTATTAGATGCTACTAGCACATCTTTTTACCTGCTTCCGTCAATGGCCAGTTAGTACCCCTACAACTGTGCCTAGCAAATGCCTTTCCCATGCCTACACAAAACCCAAACTGTTGGCATTGCCATTGCTTTTTATGGTGCTGTGCCTGGCTTGTGACTTCTGCAAGGAAGATCTGCCGGTGGTCAGTAAACCAAATCTGTCTAATTGTTTATATGTTTATTTTGGGATGTTGTTACCGCACAGCAGGTGGTTCTGACTGCTAGTGATAAGTCGCATGCTCAGTGAATCAGTCTACCTTCCTGTCTGTAGGGTGTAGGGGGAAGGCGCTCTTGGTCTTTCCTTGCACAGGCCGACAGGTAATTCTCACTCTTGACAGGAACTCTATGGTGCAATAATGTGAATGCGGAGCCCACAAATCGGTCATACGTAAGACAGTGTTGGCTTGTGGCATGTGATTTACGTCATCTTCTAGTGGTGATGATCCGGCGTGCACATGCAACACCAGCATTTAGAATATTGAGTGTTGGGGGTCTCTCCTTGACCCATCCGGCAGTCCCCATGAGCCCCCAACCCCACAGAAACAGGCACACACGTCTGTTCAGCTCGAGCTCCCCAGTCGCACTGTCACGGCCGGGAATGTCCCCTTTATTTATAATGCACGCGGCGGCGTGCAACGTCATGCCGCCGCGTGCCCGTCCCTTAATGGGGCAGCACCACAATCCTCCTTTTCCATGAGGACAAACAAATGTGTATCAACAGTCTCAAACAACAACAAAAACAAACAGTGCAATTTCCAAAACTCCCCAGAACTCCCCTTTATTCACAACCTCCCTGGATCCCCGTGACTATTACACACGGCCCACTGGCCCATTAGGAAACTTGTCCCAGCACGTAGTCGTCGAGGTCCGGCACGGGCAGTCCAACCGGCGGCACTCCCCGGGAGGGGGATGCGTGCAGTGGGGGTTGCCTTCACCCTCGTCCGGTACTTCCATCCTGTCTGGTTCATGGGGAGGTTCAGTTATTGGGTCCCCTAGTTTCTTAAAGAAACTCACGTTCCGGGTGACAGCCGACCTCCCCTCCGAGGCCGTCACCATGGACCCCTTGACAGCCACCACATCAAGTGGTTCAGGTTTGTATGGGAGAGAGAGCTTTCCATGGGGGTGTCTGTTCCTTATGAGCACCTCATCTGCAGGTTCTAGGTGTTGCAGACAGAGTCCTCTTCTCGCGTTCTCTTGCTGCGTCCACAGTCTGCGATCCAGATCCACTTGCTGATCATTGATCACTCCGGGCTCCTTCTCCCCAACATCGGGCAGCAGCCTTCGGGGGCACCGCTTGAACAGGGCCTCGGCCGGGGCGACTCCCGTGGAAGCGGGGGGGATGGTGCGGCAGACTCGCAGGAACTGGTATAGCGCCCTCTGCAGGCATTGCCCCTGGCCTTGCGCTATCCGGAAAGTCTTATTCAGAGTTCTCATCAGCCTCCCTGCCTCACCGTTGGCCCGGGGCCAGAGCGGGGTGATCTTTCGATGTTGAACCCCATACCGCTCCATCAGTTCTGAGAAGCGTTCACTCTGAAACGGCGCCCCATTGTCCATGTTTTACCATGGGAGGCAAATACTTTCTTGATGGCAACCACCACATACTCAAATGCCACTGAGTCAACAAACTCTACCTCCGGATAGCGGGAGTACTCGTCCACCACCACCAGAAAATGTGTTTCTACTGCGGTGGACCCAAAGTCTGCATGCACCACCTCCCATGGCCGCGTCTCCCTGGGCATCGTTTCAATCGCCGGCTCTCGTTGCAGCGGGGACGCCGCCCGGCACCAGACACATGCAGCAACAAAGTAATTGACCCTCCGTTCCAGCTCGGGGAACCACACTTTGAGGCATAGCCGAGCCTTGGTCTTGGCGGCTACTTGGTGTCCATTGTGGGCCAAACTTATCACATCTTTGATCTTGGTTTGGGGCACGACTATCCGGTCACCCCTTAACAGGCGGCCCGTCGCCGAGAACAATAGTTCCTCCCTCACCTTCCACAGTTGTTCTAGCCCCACCTTGGCTTCTTGCATGCGTCCGGCCAATGATTCGAGCACGGTCTTCCATGACGCCTGCTGCATTGCAGTTTCAGGATTTGAAAGCATTTGTTGTGGGCTGCTGCCACCTCCAGGTCCTCGAGGGGCATGGCGTTAGGCGTGACCACCTCAACCACCAACCGAACGTGGTCATCCACTTCCTCGGCACAAGTGTCTAGCTCCTCCTTACTGCCATCACTGGTATGCCTGGACAGGTAGTCTGCAGCATTGTTCATGCCAGGCCTGTATACTAGGGTGACGCCATACTCGAGGAGAGCAAGCATCCACTGTTCAATCCTCGCCGGTGGTTTGGACGAGGATCCCGCCAGTATGGGCAGTAGGGGTTTGTGGTCCATCACGACCATCACCAGACGGCCCAGGACGTAGAGTCTGAAATGCCTGCACTCCCACAGCACTGCCAGAGCCTCCCGCTCGATCTGGGAGTGGCGCTGCTCGGTGTCAGACAGTGCCTTACTGGCGTAGGCTACAGGGCGAACACCACCATCCCGACCAATTTGTGTCAGTACGGCCCCCAGGCCCGAACGGGCTGGCATCAACGATGATCTCCGACGCGAGGGTGGGGTTGAAGAATGTCATGGTGTCCTCACCTGTGAGAGCGCTCTTGATATCTTCGAAGCCGCCTGTTCGAGAGGGCCCCAGTGCCATGTTGTTTCTTTTTTTGTGAGGGCCCTCAGGGGCTCTGACCTGGACGCTAGGTTCTGGATGAACTGACCACAGTATGTCACCATGCCGAGAAAGCTCTGCACATTCAACACTGACTCAGGCGGTTGGGCCTTCTTGATGTCTTGCACTTTCCTCGGGTCTGGTGACAC
Organism: Ambystoma mexicanum; assembly: GCF_040938575.1. Classification (NCBI taxonomy): domain Eukaryota; kingdom Metazoa; phylum Chordata; class Amphibia; order Caudata; family Ambystomatidae; genus Ambystoma; species Ambystoma mexicanum. Next base: position 843,064,701 of record NC_090941.1, on the reverse strand, counting down.
ACCTCCTTCCTTGAACACGAATCCAAAGAACTCGATGGTCGGTCGCAAGAACTCACACTTATCCTTGTGAAGCGTGAGGCCCAGTGATTGCAGCCTCTCGAAAGTCCTGGCCAGCTTGCGCAAATGGTCCACCTCAGTCTTGGCGAACACCAGGATGTCGTCATTGATGTTTCGGACTCCATCGAGGTCAGCAAGGGCACCTCTAATGATGTTTTGAAACACCTCTGCTACCGATGACACGCCAAAACTGAGTGTCTTGTACCTATAGAGTCCACGGTGAGTTGTGAAGGTGGTTATATACCTTGACTCCGGGTGCAGGACGACCTGGTGGTAGCTGGCCCGAAGGTCCAACTTGGAAAAGAAGCGAGTCCCTTGTACTTCCGAGATGATGTCATCGATGGTCGGGGTCAAATGTCTCTCCCTTTTGATGGCCTTGTTGGGTAGCCTCATGTCGACGCATATTCAGACAGAGTCAGGTTGCTTCGGTTTCCTTGCCACCACCATTGGTGACACCCATGGTGTGGGACCCTCGACCTTGTCAATGATGTCTAGATTGACTAGATTGTCCAGTTCCTTGTCAACCTGCTCCCAGAGATGGAAAAGCACCCTGCGATGTTTCAGGGCCATGGGCTGCACAGATTCATCAATGTGCAGCCTCACTGAGTCACCGGCCATCTGACCAATTCCTTGGAATAAGGCAGAGTATTTGTCCAGCAAGTCATGTATGTCTTCAAGATATACAGAGTAGGCAAAACTGACGATGCCTGAAGCCTCCGCCGCAGCACAACTCAGGAGGGTATTTGTGCTCACCGGTGTGACGTAGAATCGGGCCGTGATCTTCGATCCGTCATGCTCCATCTTTGCCACGAAAGCGCCATCCAGGGGGATTGGTTCTAACCCACCGAAAGCGAAGATGCGGGCCTTCGGACTGACCAGCTTCGGTGGTGTGTCCATTACATCGTAGTGTCCCCGGGCCATCACGTTGACCGACGCCCCAGTGTCTACGAGCACCGGGACGTGCGACTTGTTCACTGCTACCACACACCTCGGTTGACGTCTGCTCTTTGATTTTAGAGCCCCCACGCTGGACACGAAGAAGATGTTCTCCTCCTCCTCTTCCTCCTCCTCTTCCGCTGGGGCACCATCTTCACCCTGGTCTATCTGAGCCACGTTCGGGGGGGGCGATTTTGATATAGGTACTCCGACCGAACTGGGCCTCTGGGCACCATCACAGGCAGGGCCGCCATACACACACGGGAATAGTGATCCGCAAGTCCACACCTCCCGCAAGTTCTTCCCGCCGTGGGGCACTCAGCAGGGTGGGGGAGGTAATAGCCACATTTCTGGCACGACTCGCCAGCTCTCCCGCCCCTGTCGCAGAAGCTGGTACCTGGCCTCCTGACACCTCTGCCACCCCGCCACATGGCACATACCTCTTCCGTCTTCACCGGGCACATCCCAGCTTCCATCCTGGACGCCCGGGCCTCTGACACCTCATGGCAGCGCCCGAGTTCAAGGATGCGGGCCAGCGTAGTGCCTGGTTCCCTCAGAACCTGCCGTCTCAGATTCCCCAACGAACAGGCCTGAATTAGCATAGTTCTGATCATGTCCTCTGAATCACCCCTCGCACATGCCAAGGAGAGGCATCTGAGACGGCCATAAAAAGTATCCAGCGTCTCGTCTTCCGTCTGCCGGGCTGACAGCTTAACGACTCTCTCATAATCGGCATCAGCGAGTGGCAAGAAATGGTTTTGAAGGGCAGTCTTTGCCGCCCCATAAGAGGTATCAGCGGGCTGGAGGGACTTGAAGATTTCTTGCACTGCAGGCCCAGCAGCATACAGTAAGGTCGCCAGCTTGCTGTCCTCATTTGTCTCCATGGTGGCCCTGAAGTACATGTCCAAATGGTCCACCCACTGTTTCCACTTGGGCCCCAAGCTGGATGGGGGGCCCAAGACATTGAACTCTGGAATGGGCTGTAGCGCCGCAGGGGCCCGCATTTGTACCATGACTTGAGGAACCGGCTGCATGACAGGTTATGCCACAGGTTGGGGCAGGGCCTGAGGCTGCTGTTGGTCCGCGGGCTGCCCACCGTCCTGGTTGCCAGGCGCACTCATGGGCTAGAGCGCACAGGCACCACCAACATGAACTGGGGGCCACAACTCACCCAACCAGCACAGTCCCACCAGGGGCCGTGGAGTGCACCAGTCTAGACACACACAGGAGTCACAAGTCCAAACCTGATGATGATGATGATGGTGGGTAGAAGGGAGTTGCCAGACCAAAATTGGGCCTTTTACACATAGCAGCTGGGCATGATGATGAAGGTAACAATGAAGATGGAGATCCTCAGCTGCAGGAAATCGTGTAGCAGGAGTCATCCAGCATGAAAGTCCCAGAAATTGAGCCAGGGAGGTCTGGGAGTGAAGCAGGCCTTAGCATCTTTCCCCCCTTTCCTCGCCTTCACTCAATGTAACTCGCCCAAAAATTCAGGCATGTGTGGGCAGGTACAGCTGCCCGCCATCAATGTTTCCAAAAATTAGGCATGGATGCCCCATACGGGCCCTAATGGAGGTCCGTGAGTATCCCCTGCCAGGAATCCAAAATGGCCACCTGCCGTGTGGCGTCTGCACGGCCTACAGCATGGAACGAATCTCCAAAGTTATCCGCTCTGTGTCAAAAATTGAAAGATTCTTCACCGCCGGGCCTGGGAACGCACCGACCTCGTCGCCACTGTTGGAGGTCTCCCCTTGACCCATGCGCCAGTCCCTGTGAGCCCCCAACCCCACAGACTCAGGCACACACGTCTGTTCAGCTCAGGCTCCCCGGTAGCACTGTCGCGGCCGGGAACGCCCCCTTTATTTATAATGCATGTGACAGCGTGCAACGTCACGCCGCTGCGTGCACGTCCCTTAAGGGGGCAGCACCACACTGAGCTTCCTCAAATAAGGCAAGCCTTTTAGATTGCACCAATATTATAAATGTAGAGCATGTCGTAGAGGTGTTGAACTGACCTTTCGGTGGACTGTGTGGTCATGCAAATTTACGACAAAAGCACGAGACTCGTGGAAGTTCTCAATATGAACTTTTGAATGGATGGAACCATTGCCTATAGAGGTACATCCCCTTCCTTCTGTTAAAGTTTAATAATTAACACGCCACCCAGGCTGCATTCTGTAGCATAGCCTCTGAGCATGATCGAATTGGCTGGCATACCCTCTGAGCATGATCAGATTGGCTGGTGATGCTCGTTGGAGTTGTCCAGTCTCTGAGTCACCAGGAATGTGAAGCTGGAAAGTTGAGGTGTGGGAGTTGTAATCTCACCTTGGGTGAAGCAGTTTGCTTGTGTGCCTTAGTTTGTCAACTGTGATAGGAGCGCCGCAAAAGATTGCGAGCTCTTTGGGAAGCGATAATCTGGCTGAGAGGGCGGTTCCTTTGGCAAAGTTTCTAAAACTCCGGTGCTCGATAACAGTGCCTCTTTGGGGCATGTGCTAATGCATGTACAGGTACAGGTCAGGTTTAACACCAAGGAGTTTCTTATCTTGGCTCAGGACTCAAACACTAAGCTTTGCTTGCCCCACCACCAAGCTGTGTGCTTTTAGAGAATACACACACTTGGCGCCTAATTCACAGAGCATTTTCCAATGGAGTTTTGCCATTATAAAAGGCTTCTGTGAATTAGGCCCTAAGGGTGACCTTGTATTGTAGCAGTCAAGTTATTCCTTCTTCAAAGCCTTTAATAGTGTTGTATTTTTTTACAGATGCTGTGGTGAACGTGTTGCTGTTGCATTCGCCTATCAGAGAGGGAAGAATACATACAAACACGCCACCTGATGATATGATAGATTACTTATAACACGCTTAATACCCAGAGGCTTCTAAGCGCGGACCCGGGGATCGAACCTGTGTTGCTCCGTTTTGTCTTGCTTCCAAGGCGAGCACGTTGCCCCTGAACTATCCTCCCGAGAGAAAGATGGGCGACTCTGGCAGTCAATCATTGGCCGAAGTGTTGCCTCCCTCCCCTGCTCTCCCCAATGCATAGCACATACCTGGGTCCTTTCTTTTCTCTCCCCCCCTACCAAAAAGTAGCGGAATGTCGATCCCTTTGGATCCCACCCACTTCAACCTCTGCAGTAAATAGAGTTCACAATGCATGCATTGACCTAGGGGGATTATAAAGGGCAAACCTCGCTAGTGAACAATGCAGCTCTGTGCACAGGGGGCAGGGGTTAGAAGACGGGTTCGGTAGTGTCAGAGGTGATTGGTGGGAAGGGGCAGCGGGGGATACAGGAGCTCTGGAGAGGGAGAAGGGGGCAGGGAGAAGCGGTCAGCGATTGCTGAGATCTTCCGTAAACAGTAGCGTCTTTGGAGCCTTCCTGAAGAGCAAGGTAGAGGGGGCCCGTATTTATTAATACACATTGTCGTGTGGTTTGGAACAGTATTTCCTTCTCTGATTTTGATTGACTTTGATTTTGCATATGTATAACACGCTCATGACGGACTAAACCGTATATTTACTCTGACTTTTAAAAGGAAGTTCCAAGATGTATTGTTGCTTGGAGCCTTCATGAGCTTCAATGAGATTGGCCTTCAGGGTCCAACATGTAGCATTTCTCTCTTCAGTCACTTTACCTAAAAATGCTCTGGGAACAGTGACTTACAGTTCCAGAAAGTAGAGCTTTCTCTCACGGCTCGCTCCTCAGTTGGTGGTTTTTCAGTGTTTGTAGGAACTATTTCCACCAGTTCCGACATGCAGAACTTGTCTGTCATGTTACATTTCTCTGTGGCTCTAGGAACTGTTCCCCCAAGTTCCAGCATGCAGCACTTTTGTCTTAGTGCTTGCTTTCTCTGCATCTCCAGGAACATTTCATACAAGTCCCAGCATGCAGCATTTTTGACTTAGTGCTTAGTTTCTCAGCATCTCCAGGAACATTTCACACAGGTTCCAGCATGCAGCATTTTTGACTTAGTGCTTAGTTTCTCAGCATCTCCAGGAACATTTCACACAGGTTCCAGCATGCAGCATTTTTGACTTAGTGCTTAGTTTCTCAGCATCTCCAGGAACATTTCACACAGGTTCCAACATGCAGCATTTTTGTCTTAGTGCCTAGTTTCTCAGCATCTCCAGGAACATTTCACACAGGTTCCAGCATGCAGCATTTTTGTCTTAGTGCCTAGTTTCTCAGCATCTCCAGGAACATTTCACACAGGTTCCAGCATGCAGCATTTTTGTCTTAGTGCCTAGTTTCTCAGCATCTCCAGGAACATTTCACACAGGTTCCAGCATGCAGCATTTTTGTCTTAGTGCCTAGTTTCTGAGCATCTCCAGGAACATTTCACACAGGTTCCAGCATGCAGCACTTTTGCCTAGTGCTTAGTTTCTTAGTGGCTTTAGGAACTATTCCTACAAGCTCCAGCATTTAGTGCTTTTCTCTGAATGGCCAGTTTCTAAGGAGCTCTAGGACTACTCCTTACTTACAAGTTCCATTATATTCTCCCTTTTGTCACCCTCTGGACAGAGTGGGGGGGCTATCCGCCTGGCTGCAGCACACACCTTTCGGCCACCTCCTGTCTTTCTCCTCCTCTGTCTGTTCAAGGCCCCCTACCCACCATTCACTTGTTCTGCAAGGTTCCGCCATCGTGGCGTTTGGCAGTTTTCTGCCACCCCACCAACTCTTAAGGTCAAACCGAAGTCGGGCTAAACTCCTCTAGCCACCTCCAAAATTAGAATTTAGGAAGACATTGTGAAGTTACTGAACATCTCCGTGTTGGGTTTTTGATCGGCTTTCTTACCTGTCAGGCTGGGAACAACCAGAACTTTAAAATTAACATTTCTCATTAAAAGGATGTTTCTTTCATGCATTCACCAAAATATGTGAATGCTACCCAGGCTCTGGAACCAGATGCACCTGACCAATCAGTTCCAATCACCTAAGTGAAAAAAAGAAGTTTCGCTGCAGGCTTTACTCCACCTGTTAGGAGAGGAACCACGGGAGAGAGCACCTGTTGGGTGCATCTCTCTCCACAGGACATGGGACTTTAGTGGGCTTTTACATTTCTTGAAGGATTTAAAGTGATATTTAGATTGCAATTATAGTATGTGAATTAAAATGTGCACTGTATTTTAGGACAAATGTACTTAGCTCCATATACAATTGTTAAAATAAAAAATAAATAAATAGAATATTGATGTTTTTCTCGTTAAATGTGTTAATGCCACATTGTGCCAGGCTTCTGCTTACTGGCTATTTCTGCTCGTCAGGCAGATGCTCTTTTTTGGGGCCTGATGGATAGTTTGTCAAGAAGAACATGGGGCTGGGACAGTGAATCTGGTATCTGTGTTTGCATGATGACTATGCATGTGTAGAACCACGCAGGGCAGATAGAGGAGGTGGCTCGATCAGCCTGAAGGCAATAACAAGCGGAAGTGACCTAACACATAGAATTGGTGCTCGCGGGAAAGCGCGGTAGGCGAAGCTACTTGCACAAAGGCTGCAATATCATGCTGCTAAGTTCACCGAGTGGTTAGGCGCCTCTAGACCAATTTCAGAACCCCCAGGGCCAGGGGGCATTTTAAAACTACGAATCTCACGCCCATCCCGAACAGGCTGTCATCACTACCACCCTTGACAAACGATTGCACAATTCTCAAAAGTTCATCAGCTTTCATAGAGCCTCAGCCAGACACTGAGACGCCCTGAGATCACCATTTCCCGACGTCATCATTCTCTGTGGGTGGTGCAGAATTTTTATTTATACATTTTTTTTTAATGCGCCTAATACCTGAGTTTGGTTTCTAAGCACGGATCCGGGATTCGAACCACCAAGGCTTTGCGTGGTCTTGCTTACAAGACCAGCGCGTTGCCCCCGTGTTCTCCGTTTAGGCCGGCCTCTAATAAGGGGGGGGGGAGTGAGTAGTCCTGGGTCTGTGAATTTCCCTTTGATGCCTGTACTTCTATGTACTTTCCCAAAGGCAAGAGGGGTTTCCCTAGCATGGGCCCTCTAGGCGGAAGTTATGAAACGAAATATTACATACAATGTTCCTAGAAGACTCCCATTTAAACATTTCAAAAAGTTTCACATGGTCGTGCCAAAGTAGGTTCACTCAGACTGCTCAGAAAACACCCTCACATATATTAGAAAACAGCATCACATATATTACAACAATATGTATTAACCAATCTATGTAATAATGTATAATCATATTTAAACAGATGTGCAGGCAAATCAATCATACTTACTTGTTGGCACAGGACAATACAAAAAAAACTACAAAACATGAAAGCACATTACTTTGAGCAATCACCTGACGAAACTTAATAACACATAGACATATTTTAAAATCAACAATTGGCTTGCTCTCACGGATCTGTACACATTTTCTTGTCCGCCAGTTTCGGCCTCGGGTCCACTTGTTCATCCGACCCAGCCTTTCTCAGGGCAATATTTTCCTTATCCAATATATCAGATTAAGCCAATTCTTACTAAAAGGCATAAAACACATCTAAATGAAACACTTCACCCCAACCTAACCAATTACACACGTTACATATTTAGTTGCAAAATCTATCTTTCCCCTCAATGAACTTCCCTCTTATCATATCTGACACCAGATGCAATTATCTATGTATTTATGAAGCACCTTAACAAGAGTTTTCCTGCATAAAGAAAAAAGGGAAAATATATTTACGTGATGGTGGGCGTTGGATGCCTTACTTAACGCATAGAGGCATATGGCGGATACTTCTTATTACCCAATCACAAAGAGAGAACAATTTTAGAGGGAAACAAGGTTTAGCAAGTCAGTGCTGTCCCGAAAATATACCTGATGCCCAGTGGCGGCTGCTGAATTCCTTCAATGGAGGGGCGTACACATTAAAAACTGAGAGCACTCGACCAAGCACAGGGAGGGAGCACAAACCCCCCCAGCAACAATGTAGAATTAAAGGTTAAATTATTGGGTAACATGCTATGCAGTTTACAAACTGTTCTGTTAGTTAACACATGAAAATAATGCAATCGATGCCATGTCACCAAATGTACACAGTATCATTGTCCAGTGCATGTTCAGGAGACCTGGTCTCCAAAATATAAGCCAACATTGCCACTGTAAGCACACAACCACAATGTCTGCCCAATAATCTCAGTACTGCCACTGAAAGTACACACTCACCTTTTCAAATTATTCCAGTACTGTCGCTGAAAGTACACACACATACACTCCCGCAATAAAGCCAGTACTGTCATTGGAAGTACCCACTCATGATGGATTGAGCCAACAGAATCAGCACTAGTACTGTAAGTACACACTCCCTATGGCTTTGGCTACCAATAAGGGCATTAGTACTTCTGGAAGTACAGCCTCATGATGACTTTGGCCATTTCTGCTTATTGTAAGTACACAAGTGTTTTGAGTTTTGTCATGGAGGAATTTTCAGGTGATCTGCACCCACCCCTATGATGGCATTCTGCTGCAAAAGGATGTCACAGGATAAGGCTGTGCAGAATTGGGCAGGTGTATTAAGAAGTGTTTGATGTAGCACAGACCTTGCTTAACAGAGCATGTACTGCAACGAGCAACATTAAATAGGAGAGACCAGTGCTTTGCTTAACTTGTGGGGGTGTTTGCCCAGGCCCAACCGTGGCACTTATTTTTGAGCCTCAGCACTTATTGTCTCAGACTCACTTTAATGATGAAGTGGTGATAGTCAGTGCATCTATCAACCACAATGAGCAGTTGCGAGCTGTAGTCTAACCACACATATGTCGACACTGTGGGGAGCAGCGATGGGTGGTGGTAGCAGTGGTGGTGAACTGCCCACCCGCAGTGTCACAGGAGTGCTAGAAAATATTTGGGCCTGAGCACTTATTTGTTTTGACCAATTAACCACTGCGAGAGACCTAGAATACACTGGGCATGCGTTCATAGGCCCAAGGACCCAGAGACTCAGGACTCGCCTGAGGAAGTTGATGTTTACAGAAGGGATGGTAAATGATGGAGGATTCGCCTGAGGAAGTTGCTGTTTACAGAAGGGATGGCAAATGATGCAGGACTCGCTCGAGGAAGTTGCTGTTTACAGAAGAGATGGTAAATTGCTAGGCCATAAAGACCGCATATGGAAACTAAGGCACAATAACCATATACACTAGTGACACGACAGACATGAGGTTCAATTTCCAAACAAGTCTGGTTTATTTCAAAGTATCTCAGTCAGCCGACTGGGTCTCAACGTCTCGCAACGTGTATTCCCAGACCTCGTGAGACGCAAGAGAGCGAGCAACGCTCTAGCAGCAATATATATACATAACATACAATCTTTATGAAGGTAATTTGATCCGCCCATAAACGTATCATTCAGGCTAGGGTTCGGTGTTCGACAGTAGTGACAAATATGACACATTATGACAAGTCTTCATTCAGTCTAAACATAGTTATTCTAGCAATGGCAGCAGAGACAACTTTCTATTATGGGGAACATGGAGCTTCTGGCTCAGCAAGAATATCGTGTTCTCGGCAGTGAAAACATTCCTTATTACGTTATCTGTATGACTCGGGTCATGAGCTAAAAGGTCAGATAGTTCTGAAGCAGAAAATACCACTCTCCTTGAAGGAGCACCGCTAGAAGAATATAATTCATGTTTTAACTGCCTTTTACTACAGTGTTTGCAAGACAGGCTGGCACCTGGACTACTGATTAGACGCAGCTTCTGCTCGGCCTCAAGGACTTAAAGGGGGAGAAAAACAATGCATCTCTGCTTAGTTTGACATTCCTGTCTGTATTAGTATTTCAGCATTCAGGCTGTGGCCTCGCACCGTGTGTGAGTTTGAAGCATAGAATACATTTGCAAAGCGAATTGACAGAAAGGGAAAAAGCAAATGGCCGACATTTCACAAAATGGACGCCCTATGGTTACATTGACGATTCTGCGATTGCGATGTTTGTCACATGATGCGATTGGTTTCTGGCCAACATGCTATACAGACTATAGGGTCGTTTCTGGCCGTAAACCAATTGCATCATCCATACATCGTGTCTTCATCAGACCACGTGTCCGATTCCGAACTACGCATACTGCTGTAATTGTCATCAGAAATATTAATTGCCATAAATTCTTTAATAATTTCATTTTCGTGTTGTGCACCTTCACTTAGCATGCAAGGAGATTTCGTTTTGATCGCATGTACACATTCATTTGTAATTTGGGAGCAGAGGATTGGCAGGCATTGTATGCAGCAACATCAGAACATGAGGATTCCAAATATCATAACCAAAATTACATTTAGTTTCCATCCTCATGATCGCAGCAGTTCCCAAAACCATGAACTTATATTCAGATTCCAACCACCTGTAGGAACATGAATTTCAGAACTTAGGACATGCAATTTCTTGATTGCTTCAAATATCGTGGGAGAGGAGTCACTTACGAATACACAGCATGCTGAACCCACCGCTTTGCATACTCCTCCACGATCAGCCAAAATTATATCAAGGACCATTCTATTCTGAAGTGCAATTAATCTGATTGCTTTTTGTTCTAATGTCATATTATAGAGTATATCTGTAGTTCCATTTATCATTTTTTCTAACACCCTGGACAGTTTTCTTATATTCCATGAATTTACTGCTTGCCCCCAAAATGGTATAAATGATTTCGCTATATCCCCTACTATTTGTCCTGCCATATCATCTCGACGTGGCCGAGATCTAGATAGTCTTGCTATCTCAGAAGTTTTGGAAAGAAATACACCAGGCAGAAGTATACCTAAATAACAGGTACCGTCCCAAGTTCTAGGTAACCATGGGTAGGCCTGATCTCCACATACAAAATAAACAGAACCTGCTATATATAATGGTTTCTCTTCTTGCTCAAGTATGGCAGTATTCATGCATCTAGTAAACATTCCCACTGGATAGGAACCCTTTTTCCATAGGCAAAATGGGACAGAACGTGGACTGTGAATAATAGTATACGAGGGAGGCAGAGCATCTTTGTTTCCTACTGGAGCCATTTCAAAAGTGATTAGAGATTTGTAAGGCCTACAGAGCCTATCTACTGGATTCATTGTTACCGTGTTTATTTTGCTTCCGCTTGTAAATACGGGACAACTCAGCGGTTCCAATACCACTCTTTCAAACTCATTTATGTTTGTTCCATCAAACTGACTAGTAGCACTATCGTTCCAATTTCCATAAAATAACGCTTTCAATGATGCATAACAGGCAGTATTAAGTGGCAAAGGATGTACATACCAACCCATTCCTCTTTCACCATGCTGGGGTAAATGGGAGCAGACCCAACAATTGGACCTATTCAAGGTAGTATGAGTGATATTCATAATCAATAGCAATGTGTTATTGTGAGGGGAGAGTATAAGAGAGCACATATACTGGGCTGCTCGTAGTAGGAGCATCGATAGCAGTCAAAAGAGAGTTCAAAGGATGTATAGCTTCTAGATACCAAAATATTGGGATCAGTGTAATCAAAATGCAAAGCGGTATCATAATCATTAGCATATTATTCTTTCCGAACCAAGTTTTCCTAGGAGCAGGCTCAGTTTCTATTTCTAAAATATCAACAGCATTGGTGCAGGAGGGGGCAGGAGCGATTACAAGCATTGTTTGTAATGTTTATCTCAGGTAAAGTTTTCAATGTTCGTCAGGGAAAGTTCTCCACAGCAACACACGTTAACAGCAAAGCGTTCAAGTAGCAGCAAAGCGTTGAGGCCAGTTCAGGCTAGCCTGCTTAACAAATGACAGCAGGTGATGTGAATTTGCACAGAACTCCAACAAGGCAGGAACAAGCAGCAATTGTGTCGGTACCATATGCCCCCGCTTGTTCACGCAAGGTTGCACTGGACGTTCCTTTTCCCTAGGCCTCCATTCCCTCTTCATCCAGGCTGGCAACAAAGGCAAAACAAAATGCAGATAACTTCCGATTTTGTGAACATAGATTGTGCCTTATGGCTCCAGGTACTGTATGATCGATGAACAATGCACTCTAATTTCCAGATGCAGGATCAGTGCCAGCCTGCGATGCAATGAGTGATGATGAGGCAGCAGTTGGACAAAGTTGAGGCACCTTTGGCCTTTCGATCTTTGTTGCAATCTCCCCAGGCCCTTTTGTGGGCTTAGCTGGTGATGGTATCTTTGTGATCAGGTGCAGCTGTATTTCTTTCAACGTCAGGATCAAGCAGCTCTTTCAAAGGAAGCAGAATTATTTTTGTGTGTATTGCGTGGATCCAGTGCTTGCAGCCATCCACTCGGACTGCAGTCTGCGTAGCCAGCAAGACCTTTAAGGGCCCCTTCCGTCGTGGTGCGAGTGAGGTTTTTCTCTCAAAATCGTTAATCAAATGTCCAGTCCCCAGGCTGCAGACAATGTCCTGGACCAGTATATCTGACAGGAAGAGCCTCCTGCACCTGCTGATGAATTAAATGCAAGTTTTGAGTCAACTGTTTGCAATAATTAATAAGCAACGGGTATTCTATGTCCCTCAGCCGTTTTGGCTGCGGAGCATTACAAACATTTGCTGGTCTCCCCATCACAATTTTGTAAGGGGAGAGACCTGTCCTTACCTGTACAGATGTGCACATGCACCGAAAGCTAGCGGTAATGCATCAGGCCATTTCAAATTACTCCCCTCACAGAACTTACTTAATTTATTTTTCAAGATACCTTTCCGCCTTCCACCAAACCGGCACTCATCAGGTGTCTGCCCGAATGGAATCATTTGTCAATTTGGAGGCCTGCACAAATGTGTAATATCATGGCTGCAATAAAGTGCGGACCGTTATCTGACCATATGACACGGGGTAGGCCAAAACGGGGAAAGTATTCTTTTAGCATGACTTTAGCTGTGGACATAGCTGTACAATCTTTCAGGGGATAGGGCTCTACGCATTTGCTGAATGCACAGACCACCACAAGGACATATTTATAGTTTTGGCACCTTTCCATTTCTATGAAATCAAAATGGATGACTTCAAACGGCATAGAGGGGGGCCAAAACTTCCTACTGGCGTCGTTGTTCCTTTTCCAATGCTAAGTTGTAAACAAGTCATGCAATTTTGAACCAATCTGTCAGCAGTTTTTCTAATGTGTGGATTCTGCCATACAGAATCTAGATGTTGAATCATTTTCCTAGCACATATGTGTGTTGGACTGTGGGCCATTGTGACCATTGCCATTGCCATTACATAGGCATTTGGCAGCATCCATCTTTTATTCTGTTTGTCCACTCAGCAACCTTCAGAATCTAATTCTGCTGGACCCTCAGACCAGGTTTTCATTTCATCTGCAGTGGCTTCTGCTTGCATTTCCTTAACTGTGGCAATCCAATTTTCTATCATGCAGGGTACTTCTTTCATTTTTTCAACATACATTTTTGTGTGTAAATCAGTGGCAGTTTTTTTCGCAATTCGGTCGCCAAACGCGTTTCCCCTTCCAACATTACATGTTACTCTCTTATGTGCTTCACATTTCATTATTGCTAATCGTTTGGGAAGCGCAAGTGCTGGCAACAGTCTCACTATCAAAGTGCCATGTTGGAATTTGGTTCCGTGTGATGTCAGGAAACCCCCTTCAACCCATAATCGACCAAAATTGTGTACCACCCCAAAGGCATACTGACTGTCAGTGTAGATGTTTACATTGAGGTTTGCAGAGATTTCACATGCTCTTGTTAATGCTGTTATTTCTGCAGCTTGTGCTGAGTTATATGGGATTCTTTTGCTTTCTACAATACTTTTCAGTGTAGTGATGGCATAAGCAGCAGTTGATGTACCATCGGGTAATTTAAAACAAGAACCGTTACAAAACAGTTCTGCATATGGCTCTTTCTGTGGGGTGTCAGTTAGGTCAGTTCTTCCTTTTGTCTCTTATTCAGTAACCATTAAGCAATCATGGGGGAATTGTTTTTCATCCCTTTTGTCATTCGGAGGGGGCATTAACTCAGATGGATTTAAAGCACAACACCTCATAATTTGGATATGCGGTGCAAATAGGACAATTTCGTATCTTGTTAATCTGGCTGATGTAAGGTGTTGCGTCTGCGTTCTATTTAAAAGAACGTCCACTGAATGGGGCACCATAACGGTTAAAGCGTGACCTAAAACCATTTCCTCGGTTTGTTTTACTGATGTAGCGGCTGCAGCAACAGCTTGCAAGCAGCGATGCAAAGCACATGCAACAGGATCCAACGTGGAAGAGAAGTAGCCGCATGGTCTATTTCTCCCTCCTTGTTTCTGAGTCAAAACAGCTAAAGCACATCCATTATTTTGATGCACAAATAACTTAAAACTCTTGTCGTAATTTGGCGTGCCCAAAACTGGAGCCGAACATAATGCAGCTTTAAGCAGGTCAAATGCTTCTTGACATTCCATGTTCCATGGCAAAGGTAAGGTAACATCTTTCCTTGTTAATGCCACTATCGGTTTCACAATCATTAACGATCCACTGCCTACAGGATGAAGCCATGCCAATGAAAGCCCCGACTTCTTTCTGTGTATTTGGAATAGGCATGTCAGAAATGCTTTCTATTCTTTCTGGTGTCAATCTCCTTCCCTCCTTCGAAAGGAGGTAGCCCAAGTAGGCCACTCCCTTTCGACAGTATTGGAATTTCTTTAGCTAAGCTTTGTGCCCATGTGCTGCTAAATGTGTCAATAATGCAGCTGTACTTTTTTTTACATATTTCTTCTGTGTCTGCTGCTATCAATAAATTGTCTATATATTGTAACAAAACACAACCTGCTGGTAGTTCTAGCATATCTAGTTGTTCCTTTTATGCTCTACTATAAATACTCAGACTCTCAGTGTAGCCCTGCGGAATTCGTGTGAATGTAAATGAACGTCCTCCTAAAGTAAAAGCAAACAAATATCTGCTATCTGGATGTACTGGTATACTGAAAAACACATTCTTCAGGTCAATGACGCTAAAATAGGAAGCAGAAACTGGAATCATAGTCAAAATTGTGGTCACATCCTGGACTAATGGAAATTGCGGATCAACCACTTTATTTACTCCGCGTAAATAAATTATAAAACGGTAAGGTATCTCATTACCTCCTTTCTTGTAAACTGGAAGAATCAGACTATTGTAAGTACTACCAGAAATTTCTTCAATTACATTTCTTTTAATAAAATCTGATACAATGCATTTCAATGCTTTTTCTCCTTCGGCCGAAATTTTAAATTGCGGAATACGCGGCAATGTAATTCCTTCTTTCAAAACTATTTTCACTGGCTCTACTTTCAAACAACCTACATCATTGTCATTCACTGCCCATATACAACTCGGTACTTTACTTAATTCAGTCGGTAATGGCTTAGTTAAAAATTGCGATACAGGAGTCTTTGTGGCTGTATCGTCAAATACACTCCATCAGGAGAACAATAAATAACGGCATTCAATTTCTTCAACAAATTTAATCCCAACAAATTTTTACCGCAATTTTCATCAAAAGAAATGGCCAAGATTCAGTGAATGGACCTAGCGATATAGGTACTGGTTGTGACACTGGACTAATTACTGGTGTACCTGAGAACCCTACTGAGACATTCTTATGCCCTGATAGTGGTATATCTGGAACCCGCTGATGGTCAATCGAACATTTTTGTGCACTTGTGTCCACTAGAAAAATGCTTTCCCTATTCCCAACCTTCATTTCTACGTAGGGCCCTTTCTGGTCTACGGGAATAGATACTGGTTCCAACCCCTGTCTCAGGATGTCCTAGTAAAACAATACATCGTCGGATGTAAAGTCGCCAGTGTAATATGCATTGGACTGATTGTCAAAAATATTCCCATCACTTGTACTGTTTCGCTGTTGGTTCTGGTTCTGGTTCTGATTCTGGTTCTGATTACCCTGGTTATTCTGAAATTGTGCTGCTCTTTGGTTTCTATTCTGTCCTTGTATCCCCGGACAACCTCTATTCTGTCTTCTTGATAAGGTCCCATTTCTATTCTGTATATGCGGGCACTGTGCTCGCCAATGGCCTTCTTGTCTACAATGGGCACATTGATTAATCCCTATTGGACCACCGTGCATGTTGGACGTTAATGCAAATTGGACTCTGGACGGTGCGTTCCCACCACCTCTATTATTGTTCGCTACTTGCTGTAACAGTACTCTTGTTTTCAAATTTCCTTTGTCCCTTATTTCCTTATCCTTTTCTGAATTCACTCTATTCTCATAATACTGGGCCATATGTAACACTTTGTGTTTTTGCTTGCCATGCACTTTCAGATGTCATTATTAAACTTTGAATTTTCGGTAGCAACCCTGGCACAAACTTATCAACAAACAATCTCTTCCCGGGTTCAGTACTCAAGTCTTGACCACTAAAATCTGCAAAAACTTCTTCAAATTGATTAAAATAATCCGTCGCTCCTTCCTCTTTGCCCTGCAAACAAGCAGTCAATTTATCCCAAACTATTCTCTTTTCAGATACCAAAGTTTTCAATTTCTCTACTATTCGCGATGGTAAAGCCAACAGAACTTGCGGCGGCTTTTCTCCATCCTTTCTCTCACTGTCAATTCTAGTCAAATTCTCCCATGTTTCACCTAATATCGTTGCATCATTTATATTTCTAACCTGTTTCCATATGTCTGCATGAAGAATCATGGGAAACAATAAATCAATGTCACTCAATGTAAAAACAGATGAATTCAAAATAGATTAAATTTCCTTATAAAATCCTGACGGGTTCTTTCTAATATCAGGGATTGTCTGCTAGATATTATTTACCTCTTGCCTAGAAAAAGGGACATGTACAAACTGTGCAATATAATCAGCTTCTATCGTTTGCGCTGGACTTCCTTCAGAGGCAGCAACTTCTATTATTGGGACAAACGTGGGAGGCACTTCCCTCATTGGTAATTGCAAACTAAGTGTTTCTACATTTGTTCGTTTATGAAGCAACAAAGCTAAATCAAGAGAAAAAGCAGTCATTCCAGTTTCAGGCGAAAATGCTCTTTTGTAAATCGTCATTAAATCAGCGGGACAACATATCTTATTCTTCATACATTCATCTTGTAAATACTCTACCATGCCCTGTAATACCTTTCTCTGTATTTCTGGTGTATACTGACTAAACGGATCATGCACTTCAATTCGGGAATTGGCGGCATCCGTAATCCATCTAAGGGCATCGCGCATACACATTCTCATCACTTCACTAACAGGTTTCAACGGTGGCAAACATCGTTGCTGGACATATGACATATGCGGTTTATCTTTCTTCATTAATTCTCTATGCAATCGATCAAGCTCGTGCTTAAACACAAATATTCGGCCTCCATGTTCTCGTACTTTCGTCGCATTATCTCGCAAATTCGAAAGAACAACCAAATCATGCGACTCTTGCTGTGCCACTCTATCGGTCAAATCACTCCATATTTTCACAAGATAATTCCCCATGCATTCTAACAATACCTGCTGTTCACCAGGGCCTCTATGATCAGATATGGAACTTTGCACAGATGCTTCATCATCTCTGTTAACATATGTTTCTGCCCACTCTCTCAGTTCTTCTTTCCTGTCTTTGCTAATCGTGCTACGAGTCTGTCTACTGCTTCCGTGCACAGGCCCCATCTCTGTAGAACTGCCTAGCACTTTCTCTGCATTCGTTTTATGTCTAAGTGCATGTTTCTCCCTACTTCTTAATCAGAGATTAGATTCCTTCCTCCAGTCTCTCACAATGTCGAACGCTGCTGGGCGGGCTTTCTTGCACAGCAATACTGATTCTAGGTGTTCTATACACTCAACCAATATCAGGACGTTTAAGAATCGGGGCACTACTCACCTGATTAACCAATTCGTCACTCAGGACGCAATTCGTCCATATACAGACGCAACCAAGAATCGTTGTGACTGCTTGTCTGGCTCAATCTGCCTCGTTCCAGAACACTCACCTCGATGCTCTCCGGGTGCTGCTCATCGATCCGGGATCATCTGTGTACAGATCTGCAGAGGAGTCTCATCACTTCTACAGGGACTCCCCAAACGCCTTTCGATCCTGGCTCGACGGCTTCGAACTCGACTCGTTTTTGCCTTCTTCAAACTCAACGTATACAATGGAGCATAAGTGGGAGGGTCCCTGTTCGGGCGCCATCTTTGCTAGGCCATAAAGACCGCATATGGAAACTAAGGCACAATAACCATATAGACTAGTGACACGACAGACACGAGGTTCGATTTCCAAACAAGTCTGGTTTATTTCAAAGTATCTCAGTCGGCCGACTGGGTCTCAATGTCTCGCAACGTGTCATCCCAGACGTCATGAGACGCAAGAGAGCGAGCAGCGCTCTAGCAGCAATATATATACATAACATACAATCTTTACTAAGGCAATTTGATCCGCCCATGAACGTATCATTCAGGCTAGGGTTCGGTGTTCGACAGTAGTGACAAATATGACACATTATGACAAGTCTTTATTCATTCTAAACATAGTTATTCTAGCAATGGCACCAGAGACAACTTTCTATTATGGGGAACATGGAGCTACTGGCTCAGCAAGAATTTTGTGTTCTCGGTAGGGAAAACGTTCCTTATTACGTTATCTGTATGACTCGGGTCATGAGCTAAAAGGTCAGATAGTTCTGAAGAAGAAAATACTATTCTCCTCGAAGGAGCACCGCTAGAAGAATATAATTAATGTTTTAACTGCCTTTTAGTACAGCGTTTGTAAGACAGGCTGGCACCTGCACTACTGATTAGACGCAGCTTCTGCTCGGCCTCAAGGACTTAGTGGGGGAGAAAAACAATGTATTTCTGCTTAGTTTGACATTCCTGTCTGTATTAGTATTTCAGCATTCAGGCCGTGTCCTCGCACCGTGTGTGAGTTCGAAGCACAGAATACATTTGCAAAGCGAATTGACAAAAAAGGGAAAAAGCAAATGGCTGACATTTCACAAAATGGACACCCTCTGGTTACATTGACGATTCTGCGATTGCGATGTTTGTCACATGATGCGATTGGTTTCTGGCCAACATACTATACATAATATAGGATCGTTTCTGGTCTAACAAAATGATGCCGGACTCGCCCGAGAAAGTTGCTGTTTACAGGAGGAAGTTGCTGTTTACGGAAGGGATGGCAAATGACGCAGGACTCACCCGAGGAAGTTGCTGTTTACAGAAGGGATGGCAAATGACGCAGGACTCGCCCAAAGAAGTTGCTGTTTACAGGAGGTAGTTCCTGTTTACGCAAGGGATGGTAAATGATTCAGGGCTCGCTGGAGGAAATCGCTGTTTACAGAAGGGATGGTGAATGACGCAGGACTCACCTGAGGAAGTTGCTGTTTACCAAAGGGATGGTAAATGATGCAAGACTCGCCCGAGGAAGTTGCTGTTTACAGGAGGAAGTTGCTGTTTACGGAAGGGATGGTAAATGACTCAGGGCTCGCTGGAGGAAGTCTCTGTTTACAGAAGGGATGGTAAATGCACTGAAATGTGCATTAAACTAGGATCTGAGTTCATGGCCTATGACAGGCACATGGGTGTATTGTCATGCTATCTTACCATGCAGAACTATGTGACAGCTTGTACAGTGCTGTACTGCTCAGAGCAGCTTTAACCCTCTGAAGATAAATATAAAGGCTGCAAGGGAGGTGGGCAGCGTGGGGGAGGTCATAGGGAAGTATGGGTGTGAGGCAGCAGCAGCGTGTTCACCCATTTTGAGAGATAGTCGACTATTATTGTCCCGTATCTGTGCTCAGCTCGCATGGCTTCAAAGGGTCCTATTTTATTATTATTATTATTGTTATGCTATTTATTGAGCACAGACTTAGCTTCGAGAAGTAACGGAGTGCTTTATTGAGGTATACAAGAATACAGATACACAACGTGTTATACACGTTAATACTAACAATGCTTGTTTTGAAGATTTCTAAATTTGATAGATTTGACTGAGGTGGATCACTCTTGAAATTCTGATGTACGGCAAGAACCCCCCTGCGAGACCTAAGTCCACCCCGCAGGACAATTGTGAAGGTAAGTTTAGTTCCCACAGGGAAACCCTCTGGGGAAGAAAACCCTGTGCTGTTGTAGTCCTTGGAAATTCTTACAGCAGACAGCTCAAGGATTCATCTGTCTTCTTATTTTCTGTCCTTTATCCTGAAGAAGGGGAAATACAGTCTTCAGACTAATGTTTAAATGAATAAGGAAAATAGAAAGAAAATAGAAGACACGCAGTAATACTCTGGTAATCTTTAGGAGAATCCACAGTGCAATTCGAAGGCATAGAAGAACGTTCTCTGAGCTGTACGAGACAGAAGCAGAAGGTAAAGATATGGCGATTAATCAGGGAGTTTATGTGTTGAAGCAAGTGGCTTCCTACCTTTCAACTTGATTGCATGCGTAGGAGCTGATTCGTGTTTGTGGCGTGTTTCTGAAGCTTGGGTAAGTATGGACTGGTTGGAGTAAGTTCGTAGTACTGGCTTGGATCTGAGCCGAACAGACTTGTATTCTGTAACACTGAAGACAAGCCAACTCTGTTAAATCTAAATCGAGATCAGAGGTTATATAAATGAACCTTCGTACCTTTGCCGTGTTGAATTCGAAATAGCAGCAGGGATGAGATTTGAGCAAGAATCACGGTTTTCATCCATAAGAAGAAAGATTTTAGTAAGAGATTCCCTAACTAGCAAGACCGCTGTCTGATTATTAAGAAGCAATCTGTACCATTGCCGGGTAACAAAGTAGCGTTCCCGGAAGACTGGACCTTCAACTCTGTTAGGACAAGCGGGAGTCGGGGAACGATGCAATGTTTCTGTATTTAGAAATAGGAAAGTAAGAGTGTGGACCAAACACAGAACATAGTACAAAGTATAGAAGCCTAGATTCATGCTCACTGAGCATCAGAGTATAGTTGCAGTGACTCGAGGACTGCTAGGCTTCCATGGCAGATAACAGAATCCGTCTGCTACAGGGGGCGGAGTCTCACAGGGAAGACAATCTGAAATTAACTAGTGAATGGAAATCCCAGACGCCATCTTGGGAGAATAACAAGAAGACACCCCAACCTGATTCCAACATGACCAACGTTGCCAAATGGACCAGGAGACCCTCGGATTCCTAACACAACTGAGCTCTTTACAGAGCTATATATAACAGTACACATGCATAACGGAGTGCTTTTCAGAGGTAACAACAGAACAAATATACAGCTTGTGTAGGAAACAGAGGGGTGCAGAGGAGGGGTACTGCTGTACAGGGTGCTGGGGAGGATAGGGGAATTCAGACCTATCTTCTGCCATAATCCTTCTAGGATTTCTGATGGAATCAGCAGCGCTTGCCTCACTTTTTGCCTTTTGTCACTGTTGATGCATTCATGACACCTGTCCATCACGGTTTGGCCATCTTGGTCCATGCATGGCCACCAAAATGACTCTCTTACCCTGCGCCATGTCATGGTGCTCCTTAAATGTCTGGCATGAGCTCTGCACGGTCTGAGCTTCCTCATGGCCACAGGAGGTATCACTTGGTCACCCCTGATTAGAAATATTTTTGCTTCGTAGCTCTCTTCAGCCACATTCCACTACAGTATTAGACCTTCCGGGATGGCCCTTTCGCATGGCCATCCATCTCTGAACCATTTGTTTATTTGCGTCAGAGTTTCATCCTTGGTTAATTCTTCTAACCAGTGGCTCTATATCATCTACATGTATTCTTTACTCCTCAAGTCCCCCACTGATGCCACTACACATTCATCCTTTAAGAACGTTGTTGCCTGTCCTCCTTGCTTTGGCAAGCAGGACATGCAGTCTGCTTGCACATTCCTCCATCCTGGGATGTGTGCGATGGTAACATCTCCCTCTCCATCGTAGAGTAGTTCTTCTCTGCCTCCAACAGTGCTTTGGACACAAACGACACAACATGTTCTGCATCCCCTCTTTTCCGCATGAGTGTTGGCCCCAGCCTGTATGTACCCACATCAGTGGTGATATATGTTTTCTACATTGGGTTGCATGGTCGTAGGCATGGGGATTCCACAATAATCGTTTTTACGTCTTTGAACACTCTCTTCTGTTCCAGCCACCATTCATATTCTGCCCCCATCTTTAGTAACTCTCAGCAGTGCTGTAATTTCTGAGAAATGGGGTACAAAGTTTGCATAGTAATCTTCTAACCCTAGGAACGATCTTAGTTGGCACCAGGCTTTCACAATTGCTTGCAGTAGGTATTTTGGGGATTGATTCTTTCTTGTGAGATATTGTATCCCAAATATTCTACTTCTCTAGCCTTAATCATCCACGTCTCATACCGCAACTTCACTTCTACCTCTTGCAATTTCATAAGCACATTCCTCAACACTACATTATGATACCTTCCTTTTCTGCATAGAGGAGGATATCGTCCTGGAAATACAACACATTGCTGATGTTGCATAGTAGCAAGTCCAACCTCCTTTGAAACACAGAGGCGACGGAGGATAGGCTGAATGGCATTCTGGTGAATTGATATGTGCCAAACGGGGTGATGAACGCCGTCAATGGCCTCGATTCTTGGTGCAAACTAATTTGGTGGTATGCATCTCTCATATGCAATTTTGAGAAGTACTTGGCTTCGTCATCATTAAGATTAGTTTTTTATGCTTGGCAGTGGGTAGCTGTCTGTTACGATTTCCAAATTTAGACTGCGCAGATTGATGCAGATTCTAATGTCACTGGGCTGCAGCTTCTTAATAAGTACCACCGGGCTTAACCATTCTGAGGACTCCACTATTTTGATTATGCCCTCTTTGACCATCTTCCTTAGTTGCTCTTGCAATGCACTCCTTGTTGTCGCAGGAACTGGCCTAACTTTGTGCTTGACAGGCACTGCATCCTGCTTTAGCCAAATTTTGTGTACCTAATTCTTAATTTTTCTCAGACCCTCTGAAAACAGCCTTGGGAACTCACACCTTGGTACTGATGCTTGTCCTGCTCTTATGGAGAGTACTTGGTCTTCTGTGCTGGGATCCAGCTTGACGTTCGACTTCGCCTAATCCTCCCAACCAGGCACTGCCACACCCTTCTCCAAAAAGTACACTCTTGTTTTAGTCTGTCTGCCCTTGAATTCTACAGTTCCGTTGATTTAACCCAGCCGAAGTACTGAGGCCCCACCTAACACCGTGGGTCGATGCTTTGTCCTTCGAACTTCCACTTTGCTGTTTTGCTTTTCGGACTTGTGTAATGACCTCAGAACTACTCATCCTATTACACGGACCAAATGTTCTTGGACTCAGGAAGGCAATAATAAACACTTAAACCAACAGTGGGAGTATACTGGCTCTTTGCAGGCCCTTTATTCACACAAAATACAAGCGTACAAATAACTATTGGAATAAATGCATATAAATATATAAACAAACAAACAAGGATGCTAACAAAGGGTCTACATCACCATTAGTGCAGTTGTAGGAGAAAACGTAATCTCAGTCATGACGACACTACCCAGTCCCAATGCAAGTAGGCAGAGAGATCACACGTACTAACGGGCCCTGGAGCAGAACGTCCTCCCTCTCAGCGAGACTTCATCACCCGGGATTCCAATTCTCTGTCCTCATCAGGAAACCTCTCTTCTGACACCAGTGAGGATGAAAAACAGGAATATTTAAAGATTGATTAGGGACAAAAGGTAAAATAAGTAGCAGAGAAAAAAGGGGTTAATAAGAGTAAGGGAACATTGAAGAAAAAGTTTGGGAGGCGCGCAGTGGGCAAAGATGTACACAGAGGGGTAAAGAAAACATTAGCATGGAACATAGAAAAAAGTTAAAAAGGAAAATTTGTAGAAAGCAATTTATAGACATCTTCTCACGCCTTGAATACGAGCAGATGGGTCTTGGCATCTGTAAGCAGGACAAAAAAATCGGCGGAACAAATCAGCCCAAACACCATTCGGTAGAACTGAACTTTCAGAATTGGGAGGCAGCTTTCAATATTCTGGCAAGCATAATTTTATAGAAATTCCCACAAGAGGGCATAGCTTTAGTAGCATACCAAAGCTGAATGCTCAAGATACACCAGGCATTCTGGGTGATGCCTGGCTCAATTATGACAGGGAATTTAGAAAGTCAATGCAGACATACTCAGATTGGGGTTGGATGGGTCAAATATATACACCTTTCATGTTCTTAAAGCTAAAGCAGCACCAACATCATCACAGTACACAGGTAACAGCCCATGGAGAGGCATTTGTCAAAGTAAAATGTGTTGCCAAATTGAAAACAGAGTCAGGGATAAGAGTTCCTGTGCACTGGAAGTCACTTAAATGCTGATTTTATGTCAGCTTTAGCCATCCATGCATTGTTACCAGCCCTCTTCACTATATCTACTGCTGAAAACTGGTGTAAAATACTGCTGCCTCAATGCTGGAGATACCATCATTGACAGATTCACCTGAGGAATAGGATAGGTGATGCATCAGTCTGAATTCCCCTTTCTCTTTTTAGGGAACCAAACCCAGCAAGCAACATATGAAATCCAAGAATGGGACCATGGGCCTCATTACGAATGTGGCGGAAATGCAACAGTGGCGCCGGTAGTGCTACCAGCACTGTTGTTACCTCTCCGCCACATTAAGAGTTCTGCTTGCCGGTGCCGGACTGCAAGTGTGGTCTGACCAGGCGTGCAGACCGGCACCCGCGAGCAGAACTTGTGATTGCACTGGTACCATTATTAACAGTGCTGGTGCAACTATGCTCCTGACCCTATCCTACCCTATGGGGCAGAGTCGGGATCGGGAGGTCGGCCATACCGGCACCCGCGAATGGGCAAGTGGGCATTTACTCGTAGCGAGTTTGGCGGTAGCCATGTCCTTAATAAGGGCACGGCTACTGCCAAACTCGTAATGAGGCCTCATGTCAAATAGGCCCTCCACCCTGGCAAGTTCAATCTCTTTCATAATTAATTTTTTATGGTTTATTATTTATTTACAGCAATGTACAACCAGTACACTTAAAAATCTTATAAACAGTGGGTAAAAAATGAACAAAAAAGGTCAACACTTAGTTTGACACTAAATTGCTATGAACTCCCAATACATCAAAAATCGTCCTAATGTTATCATAAACATATCTCCCTGACATGAAACCCACTTGTCATTCATCAGTTAATCTCCCAATGTAATAACTCAATCTATTAGCCAATAATTTAATAAACAGTTTATGATCTACATTGAGAAGTGAAATCGGTCTGTAGTTACCACACTGCCCACGGTCCTTACCAGGTTTCGAAATCAACGTGACTAAGGACTCTTTCTTCGTCTGGTACATTGACCCAGTCAACAAATAGTGATTAAAAAGCGCACACAGGAATGGCGACAATTGGGTAGAAAAATATTTATAAAATTCAGGCGTTAGGCCATCAGGACCCAGTGATTTCATAGCTTTGCATTTCTTAATTGCTGCTAAGTCCTCAGTAATGTCAATTGGTGCATCAGTTTTAGCCTCTGCTTCATCAGATAGGAATGGGAGGTCAATTTTGCCGAATAATATGTCCAATTCTGCCTGATTCGGAAAGTTATCCTTCCTATACAAAAAAAGCATGAATTAATCTGAAACAGTCACAGAAGTCTGAATTCTTCCTTAACATTTTCCCATCTGGTGTCTCTATACATCTAATACAAGATCTCCCAACACTCCCTTTGGGTTTGTTCGTCAATAACTTTGCAATCTTCCAAAATTTCAGTTTTCCAAAAGAAAATCAATTTCTCAGCCATTATATCTTTCTTATTTTCCAAAGTATCTTTCACCCTCTTGAGTTCTGATCTATCATGACCTGAACTGCATTTAGTGTATCTCTGTTGTAAACATTTGAGGCTATTCTCTAAAGCTTTTAATTCTTTTAGGTTTTCCTTCCGAATATTAGAAGATCTACTAATCAATGCCCTTCTCATTACTGCTTTAAAACAGCCCCAAACCATGAGTATATCACTAGTTTGGTTATTCTCTTTAAAATACATTTCAATAAAAGTCATCATGCCAGTAGTCACTGATAGATCATTAAGAATTCCTGCACACAACCTCCATCTAGTGGTCGTAAATCCCCTATCTGTGAGGTGTAATTGCAAATCAATCAGCGTGTGGTCTGAGATCACCCCCTCTCTAATTTCAGCACAAATTGTTTGACTAATTAACCTATCTGACACTAATATATAGTCAATTCGACAAAGTGAATCATGCACAGGCGAGTGAAACGAGAATTCTCTCCCTGTCAGGTGTAATAGTTGCCAAACATCAACCTGGTCAGATTTTTGAAGAAAACGTATAAACTCCATGTTCATACTCTTAGTGGATCAACACTGTGCACACCTATCCATTTTACAATCTAATATACAGTTAAAATCTCCCCTAGCATGATATTCTCACCCTGTAAACCACATAAAAGGGCACTCAGATCCTTGAAGAAGGGGATACTTATGGGGCACGGACCATAAACAGAGCCTATAGTCAGCCTCTTACCATCAAAAATAATATCAGATAGCAACACTCGTCCCTCATGATCACTTACTACCTTCTCCACAAATATACTCCATCCTCTCCTGAGCAAAATACTTACCCTTCTGGTTTTTGAATCATATCAATTGTATAGTTCATGTGTATACCTGAAGGTAGATAAAAAATCCCTAGAACACTCTAGTAAGTGTGTCGCTTGTACAAACACAACATCTGCCTTATCCATCCATCCATCCATCCATCCATCCATCCATCTTGATAATCCTTTCTTTCTTTTATTCAGGCAATTTCAGCCCTCCCTCCACATTTCAAGACACAAACGCTAACGGTCTCATAACCTAATTATAACCACCTATAGTGAACAACAGAACAAATGAATAAGTAAAGATACGACATGGAGTCAGCAAGAAAACATACCTTTTCTAAAATGGAGTAGTAGTACATAGCAAGGACATACCCAAACAAAACTAAAGACAAAAATAACACATATACAAACATACAAATGTAATTATGACAAACTAATGCCCGCTTCGATTTAGGCATATTATAAGTACACTTATATACGTAAGTCACTGCATCTAGAACCACACACGCCAGTAAAACTGTGCCCAAATATTCTGAGTAATATCAGAGCAATGTCCTTCTTCACAATGTCGAATCTTGCTAATGCGGATTTAAGGTTCTTTGGAATTAACTGTGAACTGTGGCCCTAGAAGGTGATGCTAAACCCTTGCCTGAAACCCTCTTCAATGAACTTTCCTGTTTCCTTGTCAGGAAAACGCGCTAATCATTCTGCCAGTGCTTGCACTTTTACTGGGGATTCAAGCGTATTTAACATCTGTAAGCTTGGAAGCGCCCCGAGATGGGGTGTTATTAATGCACTTGTTACTACTGTGCTCTGCTCCACACTTATTACACTGGTGTCGGTACCTACACTCCTTCCCCAGTTACAAAACTCTTTCTCAAGCCTATTGCTGTGCTCCCGTTAGATACCCCTCCCCGTGTAGTGGGTGACAAATATGCGCTGTTATGTTGGAAATATCCCTGGCCCAGAAAGGGCTTCCTCCGAAAGGGCTGCAGGGAAGTGCTCTGCTGAGAGTTGTAGGTGTATGCTCTTAGTGCTCCCAAAATCCCACTCTGTGCAGAGTGGGACAAAAATGATGCTGCCAGATACGTAATAGTATGGGTCTGAAACAAGGATGCCCCCTAGCACCAGAACTGTACAAGCTTTATGTATCGGACATCGACAAAGTATTTGAACAAACACAAGCATTTCCTCCGAGATTGGCCTGAATACCAGTTGGGAGGCTCCTGTATGCAGATGGCATAGCCCTAATGCACTAGGCGCCAATAGGACTGCAGCGCCAGTTAGATGCATTACAGGCGTATACAGATGTTAACGATCTATCGATTAACCTAGACAAATCATGTATACTTAGTCTGTCAACATCCACTAACAACAAGAAGAACTAGTTTGACTGGGTTTTGAAAGGAAAGAAAATCTGGAGGTAAACTCTATCATGTATCTAGGAGTTTGTGTAAATAATAGTAAATGTGAGGCACCAAGAGTTGCCCTACTGAAAAGGAAAGCAAAAAATGTGGCCGCCCAAGAGAAGATTCTACTACAGAGGTACTGTAGATTTACTTTAATCCCATTAATAAAGTTTTATCGAATGAAAGTGATTCCAATACTAGTTTACAGAGCAGAAACATCTTTTGTTTTCTCAGATAAAAACTGGCCTATTTTAGAGGGAATATTCTGGCGGAGGGTTTTACAACTGCCAACATAGCTAATAAAAAGATGTTTTCCTTAGCTAGACTAGTTGTGGGAAGTGGCTTTCCAGCCCAGAGAGCTAGAAGGTGCTACTCTTTTTACTTCACTTCGTTTTTTTATGAAGCTGTTTTTTACTATGTATTTTATTCTTATATTAGAGAATGTGTAAATGCTTAAAATTAATTGAGGGATAACACAGTAAAAGTAATATACTGCGCTTGTCACACGGTACAAGCTTTGTGTTCACTTACGTGCCTGCACTCGTGACTTGAGGGAGAGCGCTAGCTCCGTGTAGTTGAAAACGGACTACAAATCTCGAGATCCTCTAAATTACCTGAAAAGGCAGTGAAGGCGAGGGCCCGAATAAAAGATTATAAAAATGCCCTTTTTGTGGCCAAAAAAACTTCCTCCAAGAAGAAATTAAGTTAGCAGGTAATCAGGCAAAAGCCCTGTTTAACGTAGTGGCAAGGTTTAGGAACCCAGAATGTATGACAGTACCAACCGCGGACTCTAAGGAACAGGCAAATAAGTTTAATGATTTTTTTGAGAAAAAAATCATTGACATCCAGAAAAGCATTACGGAATTAATAACTGTGGAAGAATGGGGAGAATCTGGAGAAGAGGGAGAAGTAGTAGAAAGCCAGGAGACCGAGGAGAACTTCTGCTTCCAACCTATTGAGAAGGAAGATATAGAAGCTTTAATACTCAAGTTAAAACCCACCAAGGACTTGGCCTTTCCTATACCAACATGTACTGCTATTCGTTTAGCAGCCAATCTCACCCCTTTTTTAACAACCTTTGTAAATAAATCCCTATCAGAGGGCTATGTCCCGTGCTCACTTAAGCGAGCAGTAGTAAAACCGCTACTAAAAAAGCCCAAGTTGGACCCCATGATACTAAAAAATTACCGGCCTGTGGCTAATCTATGCTGGCCTACTAAAATTCTTGAAAAAATTGTTTGTAACCAATTTCAGCAGTTCGTCGATAATAGAGACATTTTGGACGAACATCAATCAGGATTTCGCCCTAATCACGGGACAGAGACCGCCTTACTGGCAGTCCAGGATGACCTACTAGAAGCCGCGGACAGAGAAAGCAACACAATACTGTTGATGCTCGATCTGTCGGCAGCATTTGACACAATCAACCACAAAATTATACTCCAACGGATTGGAAGTATAGGCAGAGCAGCTAAAGTTGTGGTGGATTGGTTCGATTCCTTCCTACAAGACAGAACTCAACAGGTGGCCCTGGGAGCCTTCCTCTCAGAGTTAATACAACTGAGATGTGTAGTCCCCCAGGGTTCAACGCTTTCACCTCTGATTTTTAATCTATATATTCGACCACTGTTTGTCATCCTGAGGAAACACGGTCTATGCTTCCACTCTTATGCCGACGACACGCAGCTCTATGTGGAGACAGATGATCTCCCGGAGGCATTCGAAAAGATAGACCAGTGTATGCAGGATATCAAAAATTGGATGGCCTGCAACCAGTTACAACTTAATGCAGCCAAAACTGAGGTAATCCTGTTTAGACCAGAGAACAAAAATAAAGAGGAAGGAACCTACATAACTCCACAGATCTTAGGCGAAAACATCCTGTTCTCTAGGAAAGTAAAAAATCTTGGTTGCATCTGGCAACAAAATTTGGCCAGCGAAGCACAGGTTGGGGCAAAAATAAAAGCAGTCTACTACACCCTGCGCCTGCTTAGGAATGTACTTCCTTTTTTAACTCCCCAAGATCAGCCAGTGGTGGTGGGAGCCTTGGTAAATGCCCATCTTGATTATTGTAATAGTCTCATGACAGGGATTCCTATGAAACAAATGTCAAGACTACAAAAGGCCCAGAATGTAGCAGTAAGGTTAACTGTCCATTTGGGCAAAAGAGATCACGTTTCTGCATCTCGGAAAGCCTTCCACTGGCTGATGGTGGAGGACCGTATTACATTCAAGGTGGCGTGTTTAGTTTAAATGCTACCATAAACTCGCACCCAGATACCTGAACACGAGAATCCACCAATATTACCCTACCAGAGACCTTCGTTCAGGAGATAAACTCCTGCTATGTGTCCCCCGGACAAAATACACCTCTACAGGAGACAGGAGGTTCTCTGTGTTCGGCACCAAGTTGTGGAATCAGCTGCCTTTGGGCATTCGCTCATGCACTACACTGGCAACCTTTAGAAAACAATTAAAAACATTCCTATTCAAATGAACTTAAGTATCTATGGTGAGCCCACATCCCACAGCTAAATATATAACATATAGTTAACATCTGCACCCGAATGCAATTGTTTGCTTGGTGCACGTAAGAAATGAATCAAAATCAAATCAAAATCAAACATCACTGCCAATTCAAGCGATAAGAAGAGAGCTCACTTTGACGTCACTAAAAGCGGTAGTGGACTGGAAGATTATTTCATTCTACTGGAAATGCTATGAGCAACCACTATCTGGTGGCTTTGAGGCCATGAACAAGGCCATGAGTGACATCCAAGACTACCCGCTCCAAAAATGGCGAAAAAAGTGTGAAAAAATCTTGGAGGATCTAAACGAGACGAAAGATGACCTTCTAAATAACCCATCCAAAACAAACAAAAAACTCTACGAAAAAGACTGGATGCAGACTCAAGAAGACCTGTGGAAATACAAAAGTTACGACGAATTTTGGGCAGCACCAAGAAAACTAAACACTATACCAGGTTATTTGAAACTATTTCCAAATTGGTATTGGAGATAGGAATTGATGCGGTTTTATTTGAATATCCTGCCCTCAAGAAAAGTTTGCAATAGAAGATTGAAGACAGGTGGTACTAACAGATGTAGAGTATGTTTAAACCCAAACTCAGTAGAAACATTGAAACATCTGACACTGGAATGTAAGGGTTTACCTGACGAGAGAACTTTTTTTTTTGATTGACATTGCGAAAAGCACTGTTAACAGAGAAATGCCAGTAAGGTGGCATGCTTTTATCGAAGGAGAAAAAATATCCATCAACTTGGCCTTGGGCAGACTGTTAATAATGATCTTCAAGAAAATGGAAGAGCTATCAGATACGAAGAGAAAGTAAATGAAAACACTTGGAATTAAACTTATAAAAGGGGTGGAAACTAACTGTTCTGGTAATGTAAGAAAACAAGTTTTATTTCTAGATTTTAGATTTTAACTACATGTATGTTACTTAGTAATGGCTTAAGGTTTTCAATTGTGAAACCATATGATGCCAATAAATAAAAAATAAAAAAAATGATGCTGCAGCTTAGAACTTGGCCCATGTTAATTTATATAGGTCGAAAAGAGCCTGGGGCTGATTGCCTCTCGGGCGTCCATTTGTCCTTCCCCGGAAGTCCCAACCTGTTCTGCTGGCCATCCCCTCTTTCATCTCCTTTGTTTCTTTGTTATTTTATTTCCTTTTAGCATACCTGTGCCACTTGGGGCACGATAGCCCTTTCCTTTCCCCCAGGGCTCCCATGAGTCTGACTTTTGTCTGCCGCCCCAAACTTAGCACTGAGGTGTTAGTATTGCGAGGAGGGTGCATGAGAGCCACCCTCCCCAGCAGGTCCCAGTGCCTGTCACACCAGCTTATCCCCCTGTGACCTCTACCTTCAAGGCTTGCTGCCCTGGTGGGTCCCAGGGCAGTGGAGGTTGTAGAAGACAGGGCGACTTTGAAGTGACTTCCGGCGAACCGGTTGGTGTGGAACCAGCATGCCCATATTCGGACTAGGGAGGTGCAGTGCAGATGCACCCCGGGTTGCTTGTGGGCAGTGAGGGTCTGGCCGCAGCAGTGCATTTCCTGCACAGGGAGAGAGGAGACGTGCTGCAGGATGTTAGAGAAAGGGCCCTATCCTGTCCTCACAGCGCGCAGGTGTACCAAGAACCAAGAGGTTGAGGCCAAAGACCTGAGTTCGAATCCCCACAGGGTAGTCATGCAAAATATTTTAAAAACCATGAATAAAAATAGTGCTTGTTTAAACCCCATGATATGATATGATATGATATGATATGATATTATATGATATGGCATTTGTAACGCGCCTATACACAAGTGTTTCAAGGCGCGACGAGGCAGGGAGGGGGGAACAAGGGGAAGACAGACAACGATCATACTAGGCCAGGTGACATTCAGACCGCGCAAGTGCAGGGGTAGGGGGAAGGGAAAAAGTGCAAGGGGAAGGGGAGGGGGAAGTGCAGTACAAAGTAAGTAGAATACAAAAATAAATAAATAGGGCCAGCTGGTGGCAAGTGCAAGGTAAGTGCAGACAAGTGCTGGGAAGGAGGGGATGTAGGGATACAGAGACAGTCTCGCAGTGCAGGGGTTGCCAGGGAGGCAGTGCAAGTGGAGAGTGGCTGGGCCCAGGACCGAGGACGGTGAGGGTGGCCCAGTTGCAGATTCAGTGCAGTTTCAGTGAAGAATTTAGCAGGGGAGCGGTAGAGAGAAAGCAGAAGCAAAGAGGAAGTTTTTGAGGTGCTTCCGGAACCGGAGATGGTTCTCCTCAAGTTTCAGGGAGGCAGGAAGGCTGTTCCAGAGGGAGGCCCCTGCCGCGGAGAGAGATCTATGGACAATACAATAATAATAGCCTGACTAGAGCGAGGGGCAAAGACCAGAAATTTCCCTGCACCTAAAGACTCTGGAAAGAAGGGAAAATCTGTGGCAAGGTTGAGTGAAGACCTCAAAAGAGGGGAGAAAAGAGTGAACATCCCAGAGAAGGGAAGAAAGAGCAAAGAACCAGAGCACCGCAGAGAGGGGAGAAAATCAAACAACCCCAGGGAGGGGAGAGAACTAGAGTGTCTCGAGAGGGGAAGAAAGTACCAGAAGAAAAAGAGCCAGCAAGTAGAGAACAAAAAGAACCCCTGAAGGAAGAGAATCTTAAAGTGTTGTTTTCTTTCCCTTTTATTGTCCTTTCCTTTACCTTATTCTTGTGCATTACAAATATAGGGCCCAGCCTCTCTTAAGGAGAGATAGAGATTGGATAGCAGAGGTAAGCAACCCGCCTTCTTTTGGTTGTTTTATATAACAGGGAAAATTGGACCATTTAAATTAGGATTTCCACTAACCAACTTTATTATTTCAGACATCCCGATGAAAGGAACATTTGGACTTTTTTTTATTTCAGAATAGGGTTTGAACTTCACCAGTTTGGGCAAGTTTATTATGTTGGTTTATTTCCTTCTCTCAGCAGGTGGGGTGGTCTGTCTCACTGTACCATCTGAATAAACATCTTCTAAGGTAAACCCATGTTGTCAATGTCCTAACTCAGACCTAAGACACCAGACATAATTACAATTGGGACCTGACATAGCAGGTAGGGCAGCCAAAAGAGGTTTTGCTGAGAGGGTTAGGGGAGTTATTAAGATTGTATTATAGGAGAGCACTTTCAGTTGGAAACTGTTGTTTCAGCATAGTGCAAGTCAGTGGTCCACAACATATGACCCACGGGCCAGATGCAGCTGTCCCTGGCATGATTTATGGCCTACCAAGTCACTTGAGTTTCACAATGAATTCTACTTGTTTGATCACAGTAGTGCAAACAAGGCAAGATAGGGAATAAAACAGGTTGACACATCTTCATTCTCTGAATGTTAATCTTCATACATGGTACATGTACAAAATCACTGAATACAAAGGGTCACGTATGTCCTCAAGAACACACCAACTCCCTAAGGGTTGCCCCTCTCACCCTTGCACCCCCTTGGCAGTACCCTCCCTGGCACAGTCACCCCTAAACTCCATGATGTGTATTGTAGATCAGTAAGCCCTACTGTCTAACATATGACTGGCTGGTTGTGATGACCTAAAGGCAAATGCCCTTTTTCTCCCTCTCTCACTCTTTGAACAATCTAGGTGAATCCTAACCTGGGATCCACAATAGGTATGTTATCAAGAAGATGTGCCTTCTACTCGCCCAAGTTCCCTTGGTTTTATGCTTGCACGCTCTTGAACTCCTTGACCTGATATTCTAACCTACCTCACTCTTCCCTGGTCTTTCCCCGCTCTTGCTCTTCTCCTCTGTCCTTCTGATGTTCTCTTTCTTTCGCCTACACTTCTCTGTTCCACTCTTCTCTACACTATTATTCTCCTCTCTCGAAACTGCTACTCTCCCCTCACCATGCCACTCAACACTGTACTTTACCCACAACTTCTCCCTCAGTCACCCTCCTTTCACTCTCTCACTCACCTTCCCGGCCCCAGTCATTCACTCCTACTCTCCCTCTGTTAGCCTCAGTCACACACCTTGCACGCACTCTCACACCCAAGTACAACTTCCTCCCACCAACCAACACTTCACCTTGCACACACTTTCGGAATCCCCCGCCACGCTCCTATGCACCGTCCTTCCTCAGCTTGGTCTTTTAGTATGCCTTCGCCTCCCTTGACCTCACCCGAACAACCCACACTACCTTGATCTGTATATCCCTTTTATCCTACCTCTCCTTCTTCCATTGGTTCGTTCCGTCAGCTGGTTTTCTGTGCCAACCACTGGTTTCCTTCTCCCCAGGGAACAGCGTACAGCTGAGAAAACACATATAATGGGCTGTGAGCCCCGTGTGCGGGTCTGCTGCTATGTGGTAATGGCGGCATGCTCGGAATACTGCAAGAGGTAAGGTAATGGACGGCCCCTTGAAGGGATTTGCATTTGTTTCTAGTAGCAAAGGGAAGTACACATTCTTCTCTTTATTCTGGAACACAAATATCTGTATGGAGGCCCTCAAAGTGGGTGAAAAAGTGGGCATCTCCAATACCTAACTTTCTACCCTCTATGCAATGCAATGCAGTCACTAATGAACTTTCTGTATGTTATAGAAAAAAGATATTAGCTGTATAATATGCTAATGGACATAATCAATGTACGCCCTGCAGATGAGGGTGGTAAAAAAGATTTTTTCGATACTGCATGAGGATTTTCTGAAATGGAGCCGGTAGCATTTCGGTAAATCAGTACCTGTTGCAGTTGTACAGGCCATATTCCTGTAAGAAGGCAGAGCCCCTCATATTACCACTGCAGGTAATGGTAATTACCGCTGGCAATAATTAGGGTAACAAAATCAGACCAAAGTACTGGTACTTTAATTGTACTGCAAAACATGACAGCACGTGTTTGTTTCTTTTAGGAACATCCACCACTTTGCTTTATACAAAAAGCATTCAAGCAAATTGTAAATGAATTTCATGTTGTAGTTATGAAACTGCATAACTAGGTTGCTATGGAACCTGGTATTGGTTAAGTTAAACTTGTATGTAACACAATCTCAATTCATAAATCCTCCCAAAAATTGAAGCAGTGAATTGTGGCAATAATTAAATTAGACATGGGAAGATTATTCTCCAAATTACTCAACTAATGTTTGCAACAAAAACTGCCATTTGGTATTTCCATTAAAATTGCACAGTATGATGCGCATTACAATACAGCGGTGCCAAACAGGGTAGGTTGTTCTTACATGTAGCAAGTAGCGCCTTGTGATCTTGAACAAAGCATATATTCTGACCTCTTGCATTTATTCATAGCAAAAGGAAGCAATCAGCACTTGGAGATTAGAGATAGAGGGAATCACCGCAGTGCTAATTTACTACCCTGGACAAACAGCACCACCACTTAGCTCCTGTGTTACATGAGGGCTAGTAGAAAAGATACAGGACTGGCAGATATAAACACCCATATCATTGTCTGATTGGGATATTTATTGTGAGCTTTTGTGTTCCACTGGGAGGAAAGAACAGCCATCAGTCAGCACTGTGAGAGGGAAGTATTCCTTACAGGTCAGCCTTGTGGTCATGGAGAAGCAGTGGATGGTGAGGTATGTTTTCCACAGGGAAAAAAGTAATCCGCACATCAAGGTGAAGGTGTTCAAAGCCATGCAGCCATGTGATCTTTGCCGAGCATTTTATTCCGAGCTTGTGTCTTCCAGTCATGGGGACCAAAGCAGACAGTGCTGGGGATGAGGGAATTCCTTACAGTGTGGCCATGGGATCCTGGGGAAATAGAACATCCAGGACCCTTGTGTTGCAAAGAAGGGGAGGAACTGAAGCAAAAAGCACTGGAAAGTGGATGGCTTTTTGCAGATCTTGCACAAGTGGTGCATTCTGAGATCATCATATACTCGATCATGAAACATGACGTACAACTTGACGTACAACACTGTGTCCTTCCTGTCAACCTCACCTGCCATTGCCAAGAGTCCGGGCCCTGTCACTTAATCTTTTCCTTCTGTTTCTGCATTCTGTGATTCAAAATCTTCATGCAACCTTTATGCAAACGGACACAGCACATTTTAAACTTGCCAATAGTTACTTGTCAGTGGTAAATTCTAGGCATGAAGGACATGCCAACAGTATGTATATTCTGTTGACCACAGGTCTCAAGTACACTGTTTTAGGCTACTTTAATTAACCTGTACATTGTGTTTCTATGAAACATTGCCAATTTTACTCATTAAATGTTAAATTTTTAACAAGATGTTATACAATTGTTAAAGTACAAACTGGATCAATATAGTTGCTAGCAATCTCTCAAAATGCCTATTTTTTCTTGTTTAATAAAAGAAGTTTCCAGGAACGAATGACTCCCGGACCACTCATTAGACCGTTCGACCCACCTCCATCCTGTCCGCAGGCGCCGGCAGTGATGTCGCTGTTGCAGTAACTCACAACTTCAGCCAATACGGGCCATGTAGTCTCTTCCATTTATAGGGCGGTCATGCAAAGTACCCCGAAGGTGGGAGTGTACATATACCAGAGCTGTTAGTAGCAGACTTAAACGTATTCAGTTTAGGACACTACATAGGGCGTATGTGACGCCTGGGTGGCTCAGGTTGTTTGATCACAGTAAAGACAACAGATGTTGAGCGGAAGCCGCAGACTTCATCCATATGTTGTGGACATGCCCCTCCTATTCATGATTATTGGATTGAGGTGGCGGCTATGTTTTCACGGATGTTCAGCCATGAGGTCCACTGTTGTATACTCTGTTGTATGTTAGGATGGCTTCCGGGACTACTGAAAGGCTTCTGCAAGTTACTAACCAATGGTATGATAATAGCACATGGTGCCTATGGTTGAGGTGGGCCAGCTCTACTCCTCCTACACCTGCGGTGTGGCTGGCGGACATGACCTGGTTCCGTGATATGGACCATGAGTACTGTGCGCTGACGGCTGGGGTTAATAGGCCAAGAAATATCTGGGGGCCCTCCACGTTGTTTCTTGGTACTCAGCAGCGAGATGGAGTGGAACCATAAACCTTTTTAGAAGGGTGCAGAGAGGTAAGTTATTTCTTGTGGGATGGCAGGTCAATGTGCTGTTGTGTATCTTTCGGTGGGTTATCCCTGTAAGTCGCATTGCTCAGTTAAATTGTGCTGTTTCTGATTGTGAACCTTAATAAATACAATTTATTTTAAAAAAGGCAGTCTAGCCCACCATAGAAGGCCCCCCAGAGGAAACACTTGTGCATCGCTGGTGTAATTGTTGCTATGAAGTTTTACAAAGATGCTGGAGATGTGCAAGTAAGGTGTGCATTATTTATGGTAAAGCAGCTTGTGATATTTATTGTCCGTGTATGTTACTCAACAAGCTGTTTTACAATTAGCATATTTAGCCCTAATTCTGAAAATGTCATCGTTAGAGTGAATGTCTATTCTCACAACATTTTTTCCACTCACCTCTATCTACTCAACCCTTTGTAATCCATCCTATGTGAAAATATGAAATGATTTTCAGATAGACAGCAGCAGTCTTTAATCTAAGCACAAGGTATTAATGTTTATGCAAATGAAACCTGCCAGATTTCTGTAGGATAAATGATGGTGCTGGCCAGAGAAATGTAAGCACTGTGATGAATCCGATGACGCCATCACTCCTTTACCAGGGGTGGGCTCTCCTCATGTGACCAGGGGACGGCGGCAGCTACCTGATCCTGACCCTGGGGACGGCTATTTGAGGGAGGGTAACGTGGGGGAGGCAACCCTCAGGGGGAGAGTGAGGCATTGGTGGATGATAGAGGGTATCTGCCTTTCCCTAATTGAGATATCTCCTCCATCCCACATGCTTTGATGGTATATTGCAATCCCCTGAGCAACCCACAAGGCATCTTGACAATATCCTTCAATATTCTGAAAGCACCCTACTGCCAAACATTGACACGAAAAAGAGGGCAACCAGAATGAAGATTGCTCAACTGAAGCAAAATGAGCTGTCTAGTAGTTGGAGAAATACGATTGGCTCTGAGCATCTCCCTTTCTCAGCACAGGAGTTCAAAGATGGAACAGCTGAGCAGCACAGGGAGATTGGACCAGCTAGCTCAGGCCTGGTAAACCAAGCTGTCAGGAAGGCAGA
Organism: Ambystoma mexicanum; assembly: GCF_040938575.1. Taxonomy (NCBI): domain Eukaryota; kingdom Metazoa; phylum Chordata; class Amphibia; order Caudata; family Ambystomatidae; genus Ambystoma; species Ambystoma mexicanum. The sequence goes on along the minus strand of NC_090941.1, from coordinate 843,026,160 downwards.
CGAGCAAGGAGGTACAAGAGAATCGTGGAGGAAAAAGAGGATGCGAACAAAGCTGAAGAGCAGAGTGGAGAGGAGACAAGGTGGCGTCTGTGTTGGCGATGTCTGTTTTGGCGGCGCACTCCCAAAGGCAACAGAGACGCAGACGAGAGACACGAAGCAGAGAGGAGGCTTCGTATCAGCAAGGGAAGCCAGGGCAACACGCCAAACGCCATCCGCTGCAGAGCTGAGCCATCCAAACTGAAGAGAGAGAGCAGATGCAAAGCAGGACCAGAACATGGGTCAGAGAAGCTATGGAAGCAATTATAGCACTTGTGAGCCCACAGTGAAATACTGGGCCACTGGGTGGTAATGGGAGAAGCACAAGTGGGAGGCGAATCACTATGGCTTGCTATGTGGCGAATCTTCATAGTCCCAGTACTTGGGAAAGAAGGAAAATACAAGTACCCCGAATGGAAAGGGGAGCTTCGGGAAGCTAAATACATGTCTTGGTCCAATGGCTATTGACTGTTGTGTTGAAAGACCTAGCAGGAGAGTACACCAGGCGAACGTCGAGTCTGGGACTCACACCCATAAAGTTGAAATTGAAAGCCATGGCAGGAGAGTATACCAGGAAAGCTAGAGAATTGAAGCAAAACAGAAAGGATGGCCAATACCCTTTCTTGGAAAGAACTGTACAACAGACCTGGCAGGGGAGTATACCAGGTGTTGTGTGAGTCTGGACCCCACACCCAAGTTGTGGCATTCTAAAGAGGGAATCCAATGGAAGGTTCATACCCTTAGGAATTTTAACTGCGTTGCATGAGGAGAAAATCTGGTAATGGAGTCATTTTCCTGGGAGAGAATTACAACACCAAGAGGAGGAAGTTATCCCTTTTGGGCTACAGAAACTTGGTTATTCTTTTTTTTTTTTACTTTTTACTTTGGTGAAGCTAAACCTGGTTAAGGGAGACATCCCCTGGAACCGAGAACACTATCCATTGGAGATTTGTGTTGAATTTTCATCTTTTGTTGAACTTGAAAATGTGAACATTATTTCAAGCCAAAGGCATTATTCTTAGCACCTTATAGTTATTGTTAGTGTGAGAGGATAGGATTTCGGACACAGGACATTTTTGCTTTGGACATCTTGACAACGGACAGAGCCTGCATTTTTGGTTGAGGTAGGGAAATACCTCCTAGATTAGGGACAGCGAGGCCTTTCCCAAACCCCACTATTATTTCAATAAAATGTTGTATTCAGAAACATAGGTCTTCTGTGACTGTGTCTCATTCCTGGTTCCTCACAGCACAAAAAAGCCTGCAGAGCAAACAAGGAACTCAGTAGCATGGCGTGCATTACAAAGTGGAAACATTGTTAAATTTCTGCAAGGGCAAATCTCCAATAAGTATTGCCAAAATCAATAGGTCTTCCTTTGCAAATGTGGATGGTAAGCCTTTTGTGTCTTCTGGGGTATTTAAGGAAAGATCTTACCTTCTACTTACCATGCCCATTGACTTTGCCAATGCATGTTTTGTTAGTGTCAGTTTCTCTGCTGCTCGAAGTCCCTTTTACTTTGCTCAATATTCCCCACATAGAAAGGTCACAGACTCAGGAAAGAAAGTGCGAAGGATGAGGGAGGCTGTGGCCGAATGTTAAGTCCAGTAAATGCCAAACAACCTCCAACAAATAGGCGTCATTAAGGTCAAAGACGTACATAACTACGCTGAAGTTAAAGAACGACTTCTAGTTGCGGAGCAGTAGAGGTAATCTTAAATGTATTTAAGATTACAAACAACGCTGATTAAGCAGCAGCTTCAAGGCTCTTAACAGATCATATTACAAACTATGAACACAGATATAACATAAAACAAAAACATACTGTATGAATTACAAGCGCAAAAAAAAAACATTACGCTACAAACTATCAAAATCCAGTACAGCATAGGTTATGGTAATATGTGTGATTCTGAATAAATCTAGTCTGTATACTTTTAGGAGATTCTGATATTTTTAGAACGTGAAAACAGAAATGGTATTTATTAAATTGTAAGGATTCTCGATTGTAGGTAATAAAAGAATGAGCAGCGGGATTTTAGAAATTGGACTTAAAATGACTAATGTATGCAATATAAATAAATAAATAATATGGTGATTTTTTTCTTGAAAGTCATTTGAAGCCCCCACAGCCTCCTTCACTTCATGAAGCCAGATTGACACTTTTACAAATCCACTTACATACATGTCAAATGTTCCATTGCAATCGGTGGATGCTAGTCCAGACCTGATGTATTTTTGCAATCTCGGGCTTGCAGTTCTGGATTTATAATGGGAAAGCCTAAGATTGTGTAAGAATGCAAAGAAACAACTGGTATGTGTGGCTGCGCATTCAAGTATGGTATGTTGATAATACAATACATTGCAACAATGTAACTAAGTTAACATTTCAAATGTGGCTTTTAGTAGTGACCCCACCCATGTGATTGTGATGAAATGTATACATTGTTGCTCCCTGTGTTTCAGGGAACTGCATCCTCCACAGAAGCCATTAATGAAACAGGAGGCCACAAACCACAAATGAAACCTTTCCTGAATGTAGGGTGCGTTTGATATTACATGACATGACAAGTCATTTATAACGCACCTGTACACAAGTGTTTTGGTGAACTTAAATAAGATCCATAAGATGCAATGTGAATAGTTCACATAGGTGTAACACTACATCAAGCAGAAGGGCCCATGCTCGCCTAATATGGTTCATAAAGCCTGCTGACTGCCAGAAAGAACAGGAGTGCAGATTGATGCTGCAGTCACTTAAATAGAAACAAGATACCTGCTACCAAAATGATGTAGAACATGCAAGTGAAGCCCCTGCTTTCCAGCCCTGGGTGGGTCGAGGTGTGCAGACCTTCCTTACCCCAGACAAGGAACAGTCCCCATGGGATCCACCAACCCCATCCCCCAAGGCAGCTGGATAGGGAGGGGTGCTGCACTTGCAAAATAAAATAGTCGTTAACAGGAGAAGGGCTACATCCTGACTTCTTACCTTACACGTTCTCAGGATACAGACACCAAGGTGGATTTTTTTAGTAAACCTTCCCATGTTCCTAATATTAATTCACTTCTAAATACCTCCTGGTGTGAGTTGCTTCTAAAGCCGATCAGCTTACCCTTCCTTGGAGGCATCACAGGGATGCCCAAAGACTCCTGCCTTACCCCTGGGACCACCCACTGATGCATACGGCCAGAGGATGGCCTCTGTGAGTGATCCCACCCACGAGGCACTGTTAGCCAGGCTGCCACTTAACATTAGCCCTACCTAACTCCACTATCCATACACAGTCTTATAACTCTGACAGCAGTCTAATAAACCAAGGAACGTAGACTTCACATAGACACCCCAAAGGATAAGGACACCTAAAGTGCTCACTCAGGAAGCACCATCCACCTCAAATTCCCCACCATACTTAATCTGCTAGCTATCAGGCGGTAAGACCCACAACCCCGATCAGGGCCCCAAGTACATAACCACAGACCCCAAAACAGACCCCAAAAAAACACAAAGAAGCCAAAGGACAACTACAACCCCTACACAACTCTGGAAAGTGCTGTCGGTGTCAAGAGCCCCTGCGACCCAAACTCCAAAGGACCACAATATGTCATGACACAGAACGGGACAATGCGAGAGAAAGTACTAGGAGAAAGAATACATCAAATTGAACCACATCATGGGAACCACGCCAACAAACACAGACATGGCAATGGAACACACACGCATGACAGAAAATAGAACAAACTCTAACATCGTTATATTTAACACCATACCTCGTGACGGACCACCCACCAGAACTATTTACAACCACCAACTATGCTAGACACTCCAGCAAGATACCAGGATCACACATGGAAAGACCAGAAACATCAGGAAAAAAATAAGATGGAAAACAACACCCTCACTCCATATATCAGCAAAACTCCAGGGATACAGAAGAGGAACCAGAAGAAGTCAGGACCCCAACACGAAACTTAGCCGATCTACTCAATGATGAAACAGACCCTAGCGAACACACCTCACATCCTGAGAGTAACGAGAAAGCTTGCCAACAAGACCACCATAAAACGAAACCAAGAACAAAACCAAGTACTGTTAAAAAAATACACTGCAATCTAATCAACACAAGATCAATGTCCAAACATGCTTAGGAGATCTACAATAGAATGGACATCTTATTCGTCACAGAAACCTTGTTAGTTGACAACTACAAAGTCCCACAACACAGCTGTCTAACCAACAACTTCAAATGCACAGAGATTAACAGAAAAGGAAAATGAGGAGGAGGACTTGCAATAGCCTACAAAGAATACCTGAAAATACAAACCAATGACCTGCGAACATCAGAAACTGCGAATCCCTCGTCCTTCACCTGTCAGCAAACTCAAAAACAAACCTCACATTCATACTCATCTATAGAGCACCGACCTACAATGCAACATTCGTAGACACCTTCATAGAAGCCATCACAAACCTGGCCATCAACCATGATCACCTGATAATCCTCAGGGACTTTAACATATGAAGACTAGAATGCAAACTCTCAAAAATCACTAATTGAGAAGCTCAAGACAATGAAACTATGCCGGATGAATAAAGGAGAAACACACACAGCGGGACACACTCTCGACGCAATCTTTGCCAACAGAAAACTGATCTCAACTGTGCCACCAATACAAATACTATGGAGCGACCACCTCATCATACCGTTCATGATCCAACTACCAGCTAAAGCACCCAAACAGCCCTAAAAGCTCCCCACGATCTGGAAAAGAAACTGGAATATCATCAAAAGCAGTAACTTAAATGAACAACTGGAATCCTCAAAACTGGCAACAGCAACCCTGGCGGGAATTGGCACAAATGAAAAAGCAGACCTATTTCAGAAATGGATTGCCGAAACAATAGACAGCATCTCCACGGAAAAACTCTCCATCCCATCACAAAAGAAAGCAGTGGCAAGATGGTTTACACCCCACCTCAATACAATGAAAAAAACAAACCAGAAACTTGAACTAGAATGGAGGAAAAACTACAACCAGGCAAAAAGAATAAACTAACATACAACAAATCTGAGCGTACAAAAAGGAAATTCTGAAAGCCAAAAAGAAATACTATGACGACCAAATCACAAAGCCACCAACACCCAGAAAGAACTATTCAACATTGTAAATGAGATGAGAAATCCACCTAGATGCAATAACACACCGGTACCTTCACAAAAACTATGCAAAGATCTCGCAGACCAATTTAAAAATAAAATCACTGACATGCATCGGATCATACAAAGCAGACCAATCAACCAGACCGTGTGTCGTTCCCCACCTACCCTACAACCACAGAATAAGCTGCAAAGCTTCACCCAAATATCAGAAGAGATATTCCTCACACTGGTGAATCAAAGCAACAAACCTGTCTCCCTAATGGACCCCTGCCCACAGTCATCTATAAATCAATCCTTACGCAAGGCACACCATTTCAATGCCACAGAAACCTCTTCAACCAATCTCTCTAACTGGCGAGAGTACTGCAGGTTTTCAAATCTGCGCACAACAAATCACTCCTCAAGTATACAATGGGCGATGTGGAAGATCTCTCTAGCTACAGACCAATATCAAACATTCCCTATCCAGCAAAACTACTAGAGACCTATGTCTATGACCAAACACTGGAACACATAGAAAACCACCAACTAGTCAGCTTCAGACCCATGAGTGGGACAGAGACAGCACTTCTCTCTATCTGGGATGACCTAAAGACCAACGCAGATTCCAGCACAAACTCAGCACTGATACTACTTGACCTCTCTACAGTGTTCGACACAGTCAGCCACAACTTCCTCATAAAGAGACTGGAGGAAATAGGGATCATCGACACAGTGCTGCTCTGTATTAAATCTTTCCTATTGGAAAAAACAGGAACAGTATGGATAAAACCATTCAAATCTATGCTGTGGGATGCCACCTGTGAAGTACCACAAGGATCCTCCCTAGGCCAGGTCTGAATGACACCTGGCCTAGTAGGATAGTTGTCTGTCTTCCCCTTGTTCCCCCCTCCCTGCCTCGTCGCGCCTTGAAACACTTGTGTATAGGCGCGTTAGAAATGCCATATCATATCATATCATATCATATCATCCCCACTCCTCTTCAACATCTACATGACTTCACTAATCAACTTCATCAAAAGGCATGACCTCACCTGCTACAACTGTTCAGATGACACTCAAATCATCTACAAAATCGAAGATGTACAAGAAGAGAACACAGTGCTAATAGACTGTCTAAAAGAACTCTATGAATGGATGAATACAAACAGCCTCAAAATCAGCCCGGGCAAGACAAAAATGATGATTATACCTAAAAATCAAGGAATCAATCAATATATCCCATGGCCAATAGAGCTAGGAACAGCTCCCATGCCATCCAAAATTGTCAAAAACCTTGTAATCCTAATGAACAACGAGCTAACCCTAGAACCACAAGTAAACACAATAATCAAGAAATGCTTCTTCCACCTGCACACAATCAAAAACATTCGACCATTGCTCTCCTTCATGCACAAAACACTGGCCATCATCTCCTGCAACATGTCCAAGATAAACTATGCCAACAACCTATACCTCGGAATGCTGGATTATCTACTGAAGAAACTGCAACGTATACAGAATGCAGCGGCCAGACGTCTACTCAAACTCTCATGAAGGGACCACATAACTCCAGTACTAAAGGTGCTACATTGGCTGCAAGCAAGAAAATGAATGACATGAAAAACAATGTGCATAACTCACAGAGCAATCCATGGCCAAGGAGCATAATTCTCACAAAAGAATATCACTATTTACCAGCCGACCAGAACACTCAGATCCCGCAACGACATCCGCTTGGAACCTAAACCATACACAAGGGAAACACTTGGTGGATCAGCATTATATTGCCTAGCCACAAACATTTGGAATTCCCTCCCGAGAGAAATAGGAAGCATAAAGGGCCAAAAACTCTGAAAAACCTGGCTCTTCTACTCAGAACCGGACGAAAACGAATGAGCAACACCCACACCCCACGGAATGAACACACAAATGGCAAGACGGGGGACTAGGCCAGACCACGACAAAAAGCAGGGAAGTAGAGAGACCTCAGAATGGGAGAGAGACCCAGATGCACCCGTTCCCATAGAGGGCTCTACCAGAAACTAAGAAGAGAGATAGGAACGTCTGAAGTTGAACCACAAACAGCGGGCATTAGAATTGAAGGGGAAAGAGTGACGACTAAACAGATAAACCACAGGGCCCAGGGAGCTCAAGGGCACAGGGGAGGCGGTGGTCGCTCCACACCAGTATATACCAAGGGATAAAGCAGTGTAGACATCCATTAGTCTGAACACGGGGGATGGAGGAGGTATCACCACTAAATAGCCCTGATAACAACCCACAACTCTGCACTGAATATAGGAGGGAGACCCCTAGCACACCACAATGCACGAAACTTGCAGGGATATATGCCACAGGTGGCCAAAAGTGAAGGGCGACATTAAAGTATCACCACTAATGTAACCCTACTAAAAAACTCATCCCTCTGTTTATACCTCTCAAACTCTAAACAAAACACAACCATACCTCTACAGCACAACAAACCGCACACACTTCACTACACTGCAACAACGAAAAAAACCACACATAGCCTTGCACAACAGCACATGACAAATACTGAAAATACACACCTACGCTCAGTGAACAGTGTACACCGAACTGAAGCTGCCAAGAGCACATCACAGCTCTCTTGCGCGTTTTTCCCCACTCAGTACTACTAATTTACCTTACCTTCTTGCTTTTCAGATCCGCCGGAGCCCCGGTGATAGTCCGTGGTATAAATATCCTTTATCATAACATAGAGACTATATTCAAAACGACATACAACTCACTGTACCCCCCCACTAAACATTCTATATACACTATACATTCCTGTATTATATACATGCTCCTAAATATATATATAAATATACAAATAACAAACAACTCATATGAAATATTAGGTAACATAGGGGTGACTGCTGCAGTCAGCCACCTCTTCTCAGAACCTTCATGGGCGCTGCCCTTGTGGCGTGCTCCCCTTGATAACATGGCGAATGGGGGCATCTGCCCATGCTGTTATTTGTGGCCTGGTCTCAAAGTTCCCTCTTATGGGTGGCCCCACACACCACATGCGGCCACCCTTATTCAACATGTGTGGCCCATGTGGGAGTGCCTGCGCAGCTCCTTCCCAAGTGGAGGCCCGCCCTGGTCATCGCCACACTCATGGGCTATTGATTTCGTCAGGGTGGCTGCATAGCCTGGAAAGCCACCCACCCTGCAACGCATTGGGGGTGTATTATTGTAGCCTCATTTGTCCTGGCAGCTCGCTCGATGTCACTGCCACATCCATAGCTAATATTTTATCTTCTGGATGGTCCCTTAGCCTGGGGGCCTGCAAACATCACAGGCGCACCCCACTGCGCCATCTTGACTTCAGGCAGCATCGCTGTGGCAGTCCTCACAGCCCCAGCCCCACTGTTTGCATCTGAGGGTCACAGGCCGCATAGTCTTCACCCAGGCCGCAATGATGGAGAAGTTCGGGATTTCTCTTCAGCTGGGCTGCTCCTTCATTCCCGGCCTTTACTTCACCTGGGCCTATCATGCAGCGCAGCGTGGTGGGCAAGGTGTACTTCCTCCTCCTCTATCTTCACCTCCCGGGTTGCCTGGCATACGCGGCCTCAGGGGACTTTCTGCACTGGACCGTCCTAACTGGCCCTAGGATGGTCCAACAAAAAACACGGTTGGATTACCCAGTTCAGGCTGTCCCCACATGCAGTCCAGACTGGGCAGCACTTCCTGCTTTGCCCAGGGCAGCACAACGCAGGCTGCGCGGGGTCTTTGTTACAATGAGCCCGTCCGGTCTGGTCCCACATAGGCTGATAGCATCTAATATCAATGAAAGGTGCGTTTGGCCAACAAAGCAGCACATTTGCACACTGTACACAAGCTTAGGGTGTTAACCATAGTACTTTACTTGAATGATATGTTATCCATATCCCGGGACAGACTTATCCTCCAGGAACCTATTGGCTTATCCGTATCCCTTGTCCAGGGCTTGGGGGGTCTGATTTGGGGGGTCTGATAAACTGGAAGAAAACAGACATGAGGATGAAGATGGAGTTTGGCAAATGTTAGTGGAGTCCTCACTTTAACTTTGATGCTTCCATCTGAAAACATGCCTCTGCTTCAGAAGAATATCAAATCAGCCATGAAGAATCATTCTCCCTTTCTGGGAGTTAATTGGAATTTTCTGGGAACTGATTGAAATACATGCACGTATGTTCTCCACTGGGGATGCTTTTCCAGGTCCGGTAAAATACAGGACCTGTCACCTGAGCACGGCTCAATGCGCCTCCTACTAAGGATGGACAACATATCCGTAATGAAGTACAGCTGGCATCTTAGCAGGACCTCAATCTGGAAATCTGATTGGAAGATGGGTTGGAAGGTTCATGAAAAGGGCAGCCAGCAGGAATACAAGATTAGGGAAGGCTTTTTGGTCGATGAGTTACCAGTGCACAGACAGTAATAGACATGTGAAAACCATGCAATGTAGATCTTTTTTGCTTTATCTTTGACCACCCAGCACCCTCGTTCTTTAGTGGAAGTCCACAGATCTCGACTTCCTAACCACTGATGTACTTCACCAGGATTAGTCCTAGACTTGGGCTCTTCCGAATTCATCATGATTCCCCAGATCATCCCCCCAAGTGAGTGGGCAGTGGCACATTCCATCCACTGTCTACAGTAGTGTAGACAGGGTGAGGAATGAAGGGCACAGGCCACCTTCGTTCTTCCAGGGCCCACCTGAAAGTCTGGCCTTTAGAGCAGTTTATGCAGGTGCATATTTCCGTTTTTAATGCACAAAAAAGGTATTAACCTTTTATGTTAAACTGTAAATGTCATGCATGTGTATGTGTGTGTGTTTGTGTGTGTGTAGGTCTTGGAAGTAGAACAACTCATTGGGCAAGATTTCAGGCTGCCCCGGGCCAGGTGTGAAGTAATCACCCAGTTTTGGCTTTTAGGCTCACTTCTGTTTGCATTAAGACAATTGTAATCCTGCTTTCACAAAATATGCACACGTGCTAAATGACATACACTGATAATGGCAGGACCTATGAAACATGATTTCGGATGCAAATGAAGTAGTAGGAGGAGAAAAGTGAGCAGTTGTGTGTGTGCCTGACTAGCATCACACGTTTTACAGGCAGCACTTATTTGCATGCAGATTAGTGTTGTGCAGCAGACAAAAAACATGTTTACCAATGTATGTATGTGCATATGGGAATAATATAGCCAACATTAGCTACCAAGCAATGTCCCGCTTCTCAAACACACATTTGCAAAGCCACTAGTTTTGCATTTGCAGTTATTCATTGCATTTTACATCTATAGGTGAAAATGCAGTCAATATTTGGAATTTGCATGCCTTGTAATTCCCAAACAGTCTGGAGACACATACCATTAGTAATAGGCATCGGTTCACTGCAGTGTAAAGAAGTCTTTTTACGATGTCTATGACTAATGTTACTTGTTAGCAAACACTCCGTTTGGAACATGTTTTCAACGTTTAAAGTAATTAGTGCATATGAAGGATTTAGTTAAGTGAGGATAGCGAATTTAGAGGTTGAACTAGGGTGGCTGGAACTGAGCCACGTTGGGAGGAAAGTGAGCAACAGTGTGTGAGTGGGTGTGGGGCGTGTCGACCTAGCGTGAGTTGGAGCATGGTATGGATGGTTGCCCTCGTGCAGCAGGGGTAGGAGGATTGAGCAAGGGTCTGTGGGGATTTGGAAGGGGATGGGCTATGGCTACGCAGACATAAGTCAGGGTGGGTGAAGGTAGGCAGGCCTTAGGAGTAGGCAGGAGCGGGTGAGTGGCAGTAGGAAGTTGATGGGTGGATGAGAGAAGGCAGCCATTGGGTGGGGGTAAGCAGGAATGGGTAGGTGTCTGGGGGCAGACTGGCACGGAGTGTGGGCAGGCATGGAGGTTGTTGGGAGTAGGTGGCATGGGTGGGGAGCTCAACTGGTACCACCCAGTATGTCAAAGTGGGACACCAACCGTATGATCCTAGCCACATGGACTCAGTCTTTTTTCTGAAGACGTGTTTTACCTTCTTTCTAGTTGATCAATTCACGGAAAGCTCCAGGACGAGCAATTCTGTCACTGGTCCCCACTGCACATCTTGAAGGGGGTCTCTATAATATCCTGCACAAGTTACCAAGGAGTTAAAAACATGTTTAAAAATAATTAAGTAGCATTTCTGGATTAGACCCAACCTATTAGACGACTTTACCATCTCAGTGTGTCAGTTAATATTATTTTTCATTGACTTTGATATATGTGTACTTGTAACACCAATCAAGTGCCCATGTCCTGTACCTACATGGACTGGAGACGCAGCTGGTTCTTACATGAACGGGGCAGCACAGCCCCATATTTACTCCCACTCTCTGCTTTCCGAGACCGCAGAAGTAAGAAGATCTAGCTACACAGCTCTTTATCCACCATTAACAACGAAGTGGATCTCGACTATACCATGCTAAACTATGCAGACACAGTAAGAATAACCACCTCCCTCCACATGAAGGGGGGCCCTCTCTTTTAAATAATAAGCATTGAATGCCTCATATGAATTATTGAACCATTACCCAACGAACATACACTTTCACACTCCTTCCTCTGTGCATTTTCTGACAGAGAGAAACAGGACTCTGTTACCGAATTCTTTCTTTTCGTCCTGATGAAGGCCATCCATCCTTCAGCACAATAGGCTAGCTGTCAATGGGCCGAAACACTTCAGTGTCGACATCCTTCTCAGTGTTTAATGTCAATATTGCCACTATTGTAAATTGATTTACACTAACGTTGTTCATCCTGAACTAGATTACCCGATCCCAGAATTTTATATGGGACCTTGTTATTCCAATGCCTGTGCAGTTCAAAGTATATGGACTAAAATGTCACTGTTGTTTGTCCAGTTGAAATTTCGTCTCATCATGAATGTATCTATTGAAACATTTGGTTAAAACTAAACTTCATTTGTTATAACCACTAAAGAATTATATACATTTTAATGAATACTGGAGTGTGTTATGCCTCGTTTGGTCACCCTGATCAGTTGTGTCTATGAAACATTTCAAAATAAAAAACAAAACAGGTCCAGTGTGCAGAGACCTACCGGGAATTCTCCAGAGTTCCCTGTAGACCAGTCCACCCTTGCTTATGGGAATTTCTGAACATCCGAGGTGTGAATTCCAAAATGAAATTGCAAATGTTTTTCAAATTCTATTGAGAGGACAAATGACACTAAAATAGACTTTATATTGGAAGAATTTGGAAGAAGAATTTGATGACGTACAAATAGATTCCGCTTTATTGTGCACACCTCCATCTGCATATTGTACTGTGGCCATTATTACTAATGCTTACTTGATGACTTGTTAACTTCTGGCTACCAATGTTTTGCTCTATGACCTTCACAGGGCTCTGTTGCTGATGAGCTCGGTTGTCACTATAAGCTATGTAATAATAATAATTATTATAATTGTGGATGTGAGAGCGGTGACTTGTGTGTCTTGCAGAAAGTAAAACTTCTTTAAATCTAAATGGCCACCTTTCCTCAAAACAATGTTCCTGGTTGCCAATGCAGAATATAGGGATTATTAAAAACAATTTATTTTCCAGCTTTCTGCATCTTATGTCCAGGCAGTAAAATTATGGTAGTGCCTGGAAAATGCATAACCCATGCCTATGCAAAAACCAAAAATGTTGGATTGCCAATGCCTCTTATAAAATGGTTTTCCATCTTTTGTTGCCATCAGAGTACCTGGAGGTGCACATTGCTTTATTTTGCCACCAGACCAGATCGATGAAGAGTAAAGTAAAAGCAATGTTAGCTTCAGACGAGCTTGGTACACTGTGTACTCGAGCCCAGAGATTGCTTGTCTACCATTACAGGAGGGCATCATGAACCACCTCTTCTCAGGTATCCCGCTGCCCATGAAACAACCAGGAATTATACCAGGAATTGCTATGTTGTTTACTATATATGTTTGTTCATCTGTTTGATATCATGCTTTTAGCCTCCAGCAGTGTTGCAACAAAGATTCCCCGAACAAATATGAAACAAGCCCCTGCACACTGTGGCAATATATGGCAATAAACCCATGCAAGAACATATTCATGTTGGCTTTGCCTCTGATAAGAGCAAAGATACTGGAAGAAGATATTTCTAAAAGCGCTTGGCTGCTGCGGTTTGGTCTAACATGGCGACATGATTAAACTGATTATCAATAAATATCGGAATGACTCCATTCAGTGTAGATGGTCGCGTCCCACCAGGTTTTGGGTTTGGCCAAGAACAAACCCTCTTAGTCATAAGGGTAAAAGTTGAATAACCTGGAATGAGACTGCGCCCAATGTGCAAGGGTGTGATTTTTTTATTTTATTTAACAAAATGCCCTTTTGCAATGACACGTGTTTCGGTCTCCCATGAGACCTTTTTCAAGTCAGGGCCAATATACTATCATGACACCATGTATTATAACACAAATTAGAGAAATAAACATGTATGAGTTACAAACAGCTTAAATCCAAATTCAAACATTCATTTTGAAAAAAAATAATAATAAAAGAAAATAAAAGCCAGACAATAATTGGGATGGGGAAAGGGGAAGGAGTGATGGGGATACAAGAATGATGTAAGGTTTTGTCCTTATCAACATGTTAGTCAACTTGCTTGCATTAGACCTTGTTACAAGTTATGAACATTTTTTCCATTTTTACCTTGAAATCTTCTAGTGCCCCTACCAAGTTTGGCAAAACGTTGTCCACAATAATCGGGTTAGATCCCTGAAAACAGGAAAGAATATCCTTTTTTATAATTGAGTGAGATGGTGAAAAATACGTGATTTAGTTGCATCACTGTTATCCCTTGTTCGCCTTTGCGAGATAGGTGTTTAAATTTGACAAATCTATCTATGCCAGCGTCCGTTTAGTATTTGTTATATTAACTTAACTGTATTGAGTTTCAAGAATTCGGGCGCAAGGCTATATGTGATTACCTTTAAAGGTCTAAAATGTTGTCAAGTCTGTTCGCATTAGCAAACGTTGTATTCGCTATTTTGATCGCGTAATGGTATGTCTATGTTCGGGCTACAACGATCAGTGAAAACGCACGTAGTATTGCACACAACGATCAGTGAAAATGCACGTAGTATTGCACACTGGGTGCACAGTTCATGAGTTCACAGACGGTCTCTTACCATCTGAGAATGTTGCGCGTTCAATCGCGTGCTGCAGGATATCTCGAGGGGGCGCCGATAGGCGTCCTCTCTGTGTATATTTGGTTCTCAGGGTAACCGGGGTAACATGCCTCCTTGCCAGTCCTTTCTCTATTTTGTGTTGATAGACTGTTAGTTAGTATATTGCGTAGCGGCCATATTGTAGTGTACTCAGTTGCCTGGGAACTGATTGAAACAGACCGTCACAGTGTTACATTATTAGTTAATTACTATTTCAAAGTTAGATTGTCACTATTCTATATGTATTCTCAATTAAAATGGATACCCTGCCACTTTACATTTGAGAGTGAATTTTGTTGAAAACATGTATTAGTGCGGTTGCGTTAAAGGTCACGTGTTGCACAACTTAATGTGTAAGTAGTCAGAAATCTAAGTTCACTGTATTAATATTGTTGATAGAACAGAGAAGTTCTATTAATAGGATGTTGTTGTGCTGAGTGGAGCATAATACTAGGGGCGCTAACCTTAAACATATCCGTGGGCCACCAGGGGGCGCACAGGCGATGGCAGCCTGAATCTTGCGCTCTGCCAACGGGCATGTCGAACTGGGGATTGAGCCCCCCCCGAGACCCCTCCTCTGAGAACGAAGGAGCCGACACGGGCAGTTAACTCCCGGGGCCCCCACCGAGAAAAACAGCGGCTTCGGTAGCCCCCCGGAAGGCTGAGATCCAGTGCTGCGGCCTCGGCGGCAAAACTGCCTCCGGAGAGTTGGGCGGGGGAGGAGCCGTTAGGCCGCCTAATCCAGAGGCCTACCTCCGCGCTGTGACTGCTGCCCCACGCGAGAGGCCAGAAGAACAGCGAATGCTGTCTCCCGCCGCTGACCGAGCTCAACACCTGCAGGCGTGGCAACGACCCTCTCTTGCGGCCCCCGATCTGGCGGGGTGAACCGCCGAGGACCCGCGGAGGAGGGGTCCCTCCCGCCTTTCCCCGGGCCCGATGACCACCATCACCACAGGTGGATCAGAGCATCGCCCCCCCCGGAGGGAACGAGGTGCCCCCCCCCCTGGAGTGCGCAGAGGACCCCCGAAGACCCCCGCTCTGAGTGTGAGGCCCCTGCCTGAGGCTGGCGGGGTGTGTGCCCACCCGACAGCATTTGCTCGAGCACCCGGGAGGTCCGGGGAGGGGAGTGCGAGTTATCAGTGGACCCGCCAGGTGACTCTGTAGCCCCCGCAGGAGCGAGGCACACTTAACGGTAAGCCGGGCAAACGGATGGGCTGGCAGAGGAAGCTACAAAAATACCGCTACCAAGAATCCAGGTCCCCCGCTCTCAGCCCGCCCCACTAGAGTGCAATGGCCCAGTCTGAAGCCTCGGCGCCCTCGGCGGAGGCAATGGAAAGGGGCTTTGCCTCCATTTTACAGGAGATAAGAGACATGCGCTCGGACTTTGCCCAAAAGTTCGATAAAATGGGCCAAAGAATAGACAAAGTGAAGGATAGGCTCCTTCAGGTGGAATCTAGCCAGTCATCCTCAGCGACTCTGGAGGTGGAGATGGACATGAGGTTATCCGCCCTTGAAAGCCGGGAGGAGGAGAGGTCGAGACAAATGGACGACTTTGAAAACAGGGAACGGAGAAACAACCTCAGATTCTTTGGGGTTCCTGAGGCAGAGGGGGAGATGGAGCGAAAGGTCACCCGTGTGGTGCGAGACATTATAGCCGTCCTCTTCCAAGAGGAGATGACCACCAAACTCATATTTGACCGGGTGCACAGGGTGGGAGGACGGGCGGGTGGACCTCGATCGATTCTGGTCCGGTTCCACTACTACGCCGACAAGACTCGGGTGCTGGAGGCCGCCAGAAAAGCTCAGGAAGTCACATATAATAATTCCCAGGTCTCCATCTTCCAGGACCTCTCCGCATATACGTTAGCCAAGCGCAGGCTGTGCCGCCCCCTCACACACCTGTTAAAAGTGAAGGGGGTACGATACAGATGGGTCTACCCCTTCTCTCTAACCTTCGAATACCTGGGCCAGCGGACGACGTTGACCACCGAAGAGGACATCAAGGGTGCCATCCAGGACTACGTGACGGACCCGGCCCCTCGGAGGGGGCCAACGGGACCCGACCTGGGTAGAGCGAAGGGCCAGGTCCCGTCGAGTGAAAGGAGGAAGAAATCCGGCCCAAGGAAATTCAGGAAGATGAACACTCCCTCCCCGGCAAAGGAGGGAGAACGGAATGACTCCGAGGGATGAGCGCAGGGTATCCCGGCCGAGTTCGGCACGGGAGCTCGGACCATGGGGACGTGAAATGGGGCATGACCACCTGGTGGTCTGGAAACGAGAAGTAGCACCCTGAATCCCCGGGCAATGCAAGTAAGGTGGGGCCGACCGTGGGGACGAAGAGAGGGGGGGGGCTCAAGAAAGTAGGTGCTTGTGAAAAGATTGCCTGGCCATAGAAGGCGGGCTGGTGGTCTGGCCAAAATGCCAGAAATGGCGGAACTATCTGGCTGGACGCTGGGGTGGGGGCAGGGGGAGTACAAATCAGTTGGGGTTTGTTTGTTGGGGAAAGGGTCTAGGGGGCAGTTGGGGGAAGGCCCCGAAAGTGTTCAAAGATGAAACAAGGGGAGCAAGAAGGGAGCAATGATGCAATGACAGTGGCTAATAGAGAGGAAAACACAGATCATGGTTGATGTCCGGCCGGCCCTGGGTGTGGGCCCCCTCAACGTGCGGGGGCTGAACACCCCCACGAAGAGATCTCTGGTCCATAGGGAGTTCAGGAGGGGGAATCTTGACCTGCTCTTTCTGCAGGAGACACACTCGGCAAAAGGAAAAGAGCCCAGAATGCGAGGGAGCAGAATTGGGGAAGTCTTTCATGCCTCCCACAAGTCCAAAAAAGAGGGGTGGCCATATTGGTGGCAAGGGATACAGTCTTTGAAAAGGAGGCCTTCCGAGGCCACCACGGGGCGCGCAGGATATGGCAGCCTGAGCGCAGTTCTCCCGCCGAAGCTGGGCCATCGAAGGGGATTGAGCCCCCACTGGACCTCCCTAGCGACTACAAAGTGCCGGTTCGGCTGGCGGAACCCGCCGTACCCACTTGGCTCGAAGGAGCGGTCTTTAGGGGCTATGGAACAACGGAGAACGGGCCTCGCGGCCCGCGGAGACGGAGTGAGGAGCGGGCCTGGAGGGAGGATCCCTCGGTCGCGGCCCGAGGGAAGAGGAGCTACCCGGTGAGGCGGGGGACTCCCGTGGGAGGGACATGTCCCCGCTGTCGACCCATCGCCCATCCCCGCAGTGGGGAACAAGTGCAGGGCACAACAGTCCCTGAGCGGGTTGCGGGCTCCGGCTGCCCAGCCCCCATCAAAGACACGAAGGAGGATGGGTTCCTTGCGCTACCCCGGGGCCCGGAGGGGTGACTTGTTGGCGGCGGGGCGGTTTGGAGATTTGCACCCCCCCCCACGCTTCACCTTTGCAGCAAACCCGGGGTGGCAGCGGCCCCGCGATTATGACCCCCCGTCTTGAGCGGGCCCAGCAAATGCCGTGGAGAGCCCGCCCAGGGCTAAATCGACACAATCAGACCCAGGACGCAGCGGCTCTCGTGGGTGGAGCGCGGCCCCCCTCTGCAGAGGGACATCAGGGCTTTTGTGGCCCGCAGCCAGGGAGAGGACAAACATCGGCGGCCCACGACTGGGATCCCGCGGGCCTTCATGCCACGACCCGCGTCCACAGAGCCCCCCCTCCCAAGAGGCAGAGGATCCACACCACTTCTCCAGCACAGGGAATCGGAGGGAGAGAAGGCCTCACTTGGTGCTCGATCCCAGTAGGTGGAGGCCCCCGTGCTAGTTCGCAGGGCATGTGCCCGCCCACAACCACCCAGGACTCGGCTGATCAAGGAGACAGGCCCGGGTGTGTGGCCCCCACCAGGACCCGGTGGGGTGTGTGCCCGCCCAGAGGCCTCTTCCCCCATATCTGGCCCGATTGGGGGGCTGCCCCACCTTTAATAAGGACCAGAGCTCACGCACCGGAGAACCACAACAACTCGACCCCGGGTCAGCGCAGCACGACCCCAGGGGCCCACTGGGCCACGGCGCACCAAGCAACTCTGGGGCAATAAACACCCTAGCCCCGAAGAGAGACCCCACGTTCACGCCACTCAAGACAACTGACACACACCTCCAGCGTCCTTTGCATCACCATTCCCCCGCCCCGCCCTGAACTCGCAGGCTGCCCGCAAACCAGTTGAGAGGCCCCCGTCCTCAGTTGACGGGGCGAGTGCCCGCCTGGAGGGCTGCCCCACCCACCCCGCAGGGGACAATCTATCGACCACAAACCCCACTGGAGCGGCGCACTACGGACTGGTCCTGGGACGGCACAGCATTCCCCCCAAAGACCCCCGGCACGCAGCGCACCCCGTGGTAGAGGATCAATGACATACAATGAGCTGGAAGAAAGTCTTACAATCGTTTCGCTTCTAAGAAACAGAGAAAACGACTGAGGTCCCTGTGGTCTCTGGAGCCATGGCCCACACGGAACCCGCAGGCCAACCCGCAATGACGATGGAAAAGGGCTTTGCTTCCATCCTTCAGGAGATCAGAGAAATGAGATCCGACATTGCCCAGAAGTTCGAGAAACTGGACCAAAGGGTAGACAAAATTGAGGATAGAGTCCTACAAATGGAATATTATCAATCGTCATCTACATCTCAGGAACTCCAATTCGACACACGGCTGGCGGCTTTGGAGAAGAGGGATGAAGAGAGCGAGGATTATGGACGACTATGAAAAAATGGGAAAGGCGGAACAATCTAAGGTTCTTTGGGATCCCAGAGACGGAGGGTGAGACGGAGAGAGAGCTGACTCGAGTGGTGAGAGACATCATCACCCTCTTGTTTGCTGAGGAAATGACGACGGAACTCACGTTCGACCGGGTGCACAGGGCCGGGGGAAGATCGGGGGGCCCCAGAACGGTCCTGGCCCGCTTCCACTACTATACGGAGAAAGCCAAAGTTCAAGAGGCTGCGAGGAAGGCGGGGGCGATAACCTACAACGGCGCACAGATCGCCATTTTTCAAGACCTCTCAGCTTACACCCTAGCCAAACGGAGGATGTGCCACCCTCTGACACAACAATTGAAAGAGAAGGGCGTCCGTTACAGATGGGGATATCCCTTCTCCCTGACCTTTGAATATTCTGGCCAATGCACAACGCTGGTAACGGAAGAAGACATTAAGGGCGCCATTCAAGATTATGTGGGCGAACCCGCCCTCAGGAGGGGACCAGTGGGTCCAGAGGCGCTCAGCGGGGGCACCTCCGGGCAGCCCAACCCCAGAAGGAGAAAAACCGGCGCGAGGAAGTTCAAGAAATTGAACACACCGCCAACACCAATGGAGGAAGACCGGGCCGACTCAGAGGGGTGACTCCAGCGACCCCACGCAGATCATCGGGACTAGAAACCAGAAGGACTCTGGAGACGCTTGGTTTGCTGCACCCCCTCGAACTGCAAGTATAAGGGGGCATAAGGGGGATCACAACTGTGGGAATTGAGAGATGCATCAACCAGGGCCCGGGAGAGGGACAAAACTGAGAGGTTCGGGGGAGTGCTGAGAGGGGAAAGGGGGGGGCTCACGTTACCAAGCTTTGGATCTGACGCCTGGCCGGAGGGGAACCGGCTGGTGGTCCAGCCAAAAATCCAAGAATGGAAAAACTATTTGGCTGGACGCCGGGGAGGGGGGTGGGGGTTTGTTTACAAGTTGGGGGTTCTAGGGCGGGGAAAGAGTTGGGGGGGTATGTTGGGGAAATGTTTCAAAGAGATCCAAACAAGAAAACATAGTAATCAGGGAGGGAGCGACCACGTGACACTGGTGACCAAGGGGAAAGGCGACAGCGATTATGGCTGACGACCGACCGGCCCTGGGGGTGGGAACCCTGAATGTTCGGGGCTTGAACACCCCCACGAAAAGATCCCTAATAAGCAGAGAGTTTAGGAGGGCTAAGCTGGACCTACTGTTTGTGCAGGAAACACACTGGGCAAGGGGGAGGGAGCCCAGGTTGCGGGGGGCGGAATCGAGGAGACATTCTACGCTTCCCACAAAGGAAAGAAAAGAGGGGTCGCAATCCTGACCGCTAGGGGGTTGGGTTTCGTGAAAGACTCCATCCTAAAGGACCCCGAAGGCCGCTACCTCTTCGTACGGGGCTCCCTACAGGGATCGCCCATAACCTTGGCGGTAGTATACGCCCCAAATGAGGGTCAAGCTCAATTCTGGGAGGGAGTGGGGGAAAGGCTGAAAACCTTTGTCCAGGGCCCATTGGTGGTGGGAGGCGATTTCAATATGGTCCTAGACCCATCCAGAGATAGACGACGGGTGGGTGCACCAAACCCCAGACCCGCTGGTGACGTCACGTCACGCTGCTTCCAAAGGGTGAATGATGACCTGAACTTAGTGGACACGCTACCCACCCCCCGAGCAGGGACTCCCTCTTTCTCGTACTATTCCTCCACCCACAAAGCCTTCTCCAGAATAGACTATATCCTCGTGGACAAGGTACTCCGACCACACATAGCGGGTTACAGGATAGACCCTGTCCCCTGGTCGGACCACGACTTGGTTAGGGTCACCTTGGCGGGGGACTGGTGCAGAGAACGAAGGGGACGCTGGAGATGTAACAACGCTATTCTGAGAGACAAGGTTCATGCCCAGACTGTACTGGAGGCCATTTCGGAATTCTTCGGGCTAAACGACAATGGGGAGGTGGGCACGCACACTCTCTGGGACGCCTTCAAGGCGACACTAAGAGGAGTGCTTATAAAAATAGGCTCCAGACAGAACAGGGAAAGGGAGACCCAGGAGAGGAACCTGAGGGACAAAATAGCACGCCTCCAACCGGGAGGCTCCCCGGTACAGACCCTAGAGCGAGATCGCGCGGCCACCCTGGAGGACTACAGGCTCCAATTGAAAGACCTACTCCTCCACAAAACGGAGAAGAGCCTCCAAATGGTCAAACAGAAATACTACGAGAAGGGGGACAGAGCGGATAGGATCCTGGCCTGGAAATTAAGGGAGGTCCAGAGAAGCAGGATGGTGAAGGAGGTGAGGGACAGCGGGGGAACATTAGGTAATGACACCCCACATAGCAGCGAAGCCTTCCGTCAATACTATGAGACACTATATGCCTCTGAATATAACGGTGGTGATGCCCAAATCGAAGAGTTTCTCGACTCCATACAGATACCGTCCCTCTCACGGGAACAGGCAGAGGGGCTGGAGGGTCGGGTGACCGAGGGTGAGGTGGAGAAGGCGATCAGCGGGATGAAGGTTGGGACTTCCCCGGGGGAGGATGGCTTTTCGGTGTATTTCTATAAGAGATTTCGATCTACCCTGTCCCCGTACCTGGCGAAAGTTTTCAATTCGGTATTGGAAGGGGGCACTCTCCCCGACACCATGATGGGAGCCATTATAGTGGTCCTCCCCAAGGAAGGTAAAGACCTGAGGGAGTGTTTGTCCTACTAACCCATATCATTGCTCAACATCGATGTCAAAATCTTGGCCAAGGTGGTGGGCAGGCGGATGGAGGGGAATAATGCAGAAGCTAGTCCACGGGGACCAGGTGGGCTTCATAGGGGGCAGACAAGGATCGGATAATATTCGCAAAACGATAGACTTGGTTCATTTCGCCCAAAATTCAAACCTTGATGCATGCATCCTGTCCCTGGACTCGGAAAAAGCCTTCGACAAAGTAGAATGGAGATACATGACCCTCCTCCTCCAACGAATGGGCTTTGGGACACACATCCTGAGCTGGGTTGCCGCCCTCTACCAAGCCCCTACTGCGAGGGTCCAGGTGAACGGAGTACTAGCAGAATCCTTCCCTCTTACCCAAGGGACCAGACAGGGCTGCCCCCTTTCCCCCCTTCTGTATGTCCTCACGATGGAGGCTTTGGCTATAGCGGTTAGGTCCCACCCAGATATCAGGGGTATTGGAAGGGGAGAGGTGGAATTCAAGCTATCCCTTTTTGCAGACGATATCCTGGCATACCTAGTGGACCCGAGCTCTTCAATCCCTTCCCTCCTGTCTCTGGTCAGCTCTTTCGGGAGGTTCTCAGGCCTGAAAATAAATACTGCCAAGTCAGTCCTCCTTCCGATGCGCCTGGTGGACCCGGTACTAGACCCCCTGACTAGGTTTCATGGGATAGCGGTGGGCAAGAACTCTATAAAATACCTGGGGGTTCTCCTCACTAGGGATTTAACAAAACTAGGGTCTTCCAACTACGAACCCATGCTAACCGAGATCGCCTCTGACTTAAGGAGATGGGGAGGAATGATCCTCTCATGGTATGGTCGGATGACGGCAGTCAAAATGAATGTACTGCCTCGGCTCTTATACCTCTTTACAGCCCTCCCTATCCGGGTACCCGCTCAAACCTTCATAGATTTACACAAGGGTGTCCGAGACTTCATTTGGCAGGGGAAAACCCCGCGGATTGGTAGGGCCACCCTGATGCTCCCGAGGGAGGAGGGAGGTTTTGGTCTCCCAGATTTCCAATTGTACTATCACGCAGCACAGATGCGGGTCCTCCTAGAACACATGAAGAAAGGTTTACGGACATATTTGTCAAATCTGGAGGACATGGATGTCCACCCCTTAAAAGTCTGTGACATCCTGTGGGCCCCTCGCAGGTCTATCCCGAAACAAATATTGTCACACCCGACCCTGGGGGTTCTCTGGGACATCTGGAGGGAACCCCCCCGGACGGCGCATCTTTCTTCGTGGTCATCCCCAATGACCTCCCTGTGGGGGCCCCCCCTGAAACTGGGCAGCAGGGGGTTTAGACAATCCCAGCGAAGGTCTGATGCGGGACTGGAATGGGCGGGCCAGCTGTTCAAGGAGGGAGAATTCTTGAGCTATGAGGACCTCCGGGAGGGACTGGGTGGTGGGACCCTCTCCATATTCGAATACCTCCGTCTCAAGGGCATCCTCAACGACCCTGCATGGGGCCCAAACCTGTGGAGACAACTAACGCCCTTCGAGAAACTCCTCGACTCAGCGACCTCCAGAAAGGGTGCGGTCTCCTGTATGTACACTGTCCTAAACACCCATGACCTCCAGGCTAGGCGAGGTTTCCGGGGCTTTTGGAATGATCTGGCGGGGGAGGGGATATCAGAGGATGCCTGGGCTCGCATTTTCAGGATATCGTTTCATGGCAATCTCTTCACCTCGGATATGGAACACAACTTTAAAATCCTGCAGGGGTGGCATGCCCGAGGGGCTGTGGCCAGATAGGGACCAGAGGCCACAAGTGGTGGCTATGCCCGAAGGTGCAGACCTATTAGGAATCAGTGAGAGACTCGATAGCGGAGGTAACATAGGATCCTCTACCCCTCAACCCACTGACCATGCTGCTGGGCCTCCCCCCGGAGGAAACGGAAATACACCGGTACCCAGGGATGTGGGAAACTATGTTGAGAGCAGGCAGAGTGGCCCTAGCCCAGAGGTGGAAGAGCCCGGAAACACCTTCCAAAGAGGATTGGACAAAAAAACTTAAGAACATGTTCTTGATGGACAAATTGACCGCCTTGGTGAATAAAGACTCATGCTCATTCCTCGCTGAGTGGTACGGGGTCCAGCAGATATGGGGATGGGATGTTCACTAGCTTCGAGATCGTGCCCCCGGATGGTCGGGACGTGATCACCGCTGTGAAGGACAACACCCAAATGGGGGTCCCCACGGCCCGGGGCGATGTCGGCTTCAAGCCAGTAACTGAATTGGTCACAAGTTGCAGCGCTTCAAAGACCTAGGAAAAAGAAGTGGAAGTTTGGTCTATTTACTACAATTATGTTTTGATTGGGCACGGAGCGGGGGAGTGTGGGGGGGTCACGAAAAGGGGGGATGGGGGCTTTGGTTATGCCCCTTTTTCTGTTTTTCTGTTTTTACAAAATGCTAATAAAAAACAAAGTTTAAAAAAAAAAAGAAAAGGAGGCCATCCAGCGAGACCCCGAGGGTCGGTACTTGATGGTGCGGGGTTCCTTGCAGGGGTTGGCCCCCAGCACCTCAGACACACAGATGAGCTCATGGCGCAACACTTCCAAAGGGTCAACAGAGACCTGGTACTGTCGGATGCGATCCCATCTCCCAGGGTGGGGACCCCCTCCTTCTCCTACCACTCAACTATCCATAACTCGTTCTCGAGAAAAGACCACATCTTGGTAGACGAGGTCCTCACCCCATATGTAGCGGGCTACCGGATAGACCCAGTCCCCTGGTCGGACCACGACATAGTCCGAATCACCTTAGCGTTGGGTTGGGGTGAAGAACGTTTAACGACAACGGGGAGGTGGCCATGCACACACTTTGGGACGCCTTTAAGGCAAACCTACGGGGAGTCCTCATAAAAATAGGCTCCATGAAGAAGGAGAGGGAAGCTCAGGAGAAAGCCCTGCGGGGTAAAATAGCCTGTCTCCAGCGGGGGGCTCCCCGGACCAAGCTGTAGAGCAGGACCGGGTGGCTGCACTGGAGGACTACAGGCTTCAACTGAAAGATCTGCTCCTACACAGAACCGAGAGGAGCCTCTCAATGGTGAAACAAAAATACTACGAGAAAGGGGACAAAGCTGATTAAAATCCTAGCCTGGAAGCTGAGGGAAGTCCAGAGAAGTAGAAGGGTGAAAGAGGTGAGGGATACCCAGGGACATCTCGGCCGCGACTCCTCCCACATAGGGGAGGCCTTTCGCCAATACTACAGAACCCTCTACTCCTCGGAGTACGAGGGGGACGACTCCCAGATAGAGGATTTCCTAAACTCCATACAAGTCCCATCCCTCTCGCGGGAGATGGCAGAGGGGCTAGAGGGCCCGGTGACAGAGGAGGAGATTGATAAGGTGATAGGCGGGATGAAGGTGGGAACCTCCCCTGGGGATGACGGCTTCACTGTCTATTTCTATAAAAGATTTTGCTCCACCCTGGCCCCGTTCTTGGTGAGAGTCTTCAATGCTGTCCTGGTAGACGGCATCCTCCCCGAGTCCATGATGGGGGCCATAATAGCAGTCCTGCCCAAGCAGCGGATGGACCCCACGGAATGCTCCTCGTACCGCCCCATATCTCTGTTAACTATTGACGTTAAGATTCTTGCCAAGGTGGTGGGGAGGCGGATGGAGGGAATTATGCCAAAGCTAATCCATGGTGACCAAGTGGGCTTTATTACGGGAAGGCAAGGGTCGGATAATATTCGCAAGACAATAGACCTCTTCCACTTTGCCCAGAGGTCGGGGCTAAACGCGAGTGTCCTCTCCCTGGACTCGGAGAAGGCCTTTGACAGGGTCGAGTGGTGATACAAGGGGCTCCTCCTCCAGAGGATGGGCTTCGGTCCCCACATTATGAGCTGGGTATCCGCCCTCTATAGGGCCCCCACGGCAAGGGTACAGGTGAATGGGAGCCTGTCCGAACCATTTCCCCTCTCCCGAGGGACAAGGCAGGGCTGCCCTCTCTCCCCCCTGATATACGTCCTCACGATAGAGGCTTTGGCAATAGCAATTAGAGCTCATCCGGACATCAAGAGGATCACAAGGGGGGACGTTGAGTTCAAACTGTCCCTGTTTGCAGATGACATCCTGGCATACCTGGTGGACCCGGGTGCATCACTTACCCCCTTCCTGGCGTTGGTAGCCGCGTTTGGTCGCTTCTCAGGCTTGAAGATAAATGCCGCTAAATCTGTCCTGCTCCCTATGAGGACAATAGACCCGGGGCTCGACCCTCTAGACTGGTTTCATGGGATCAAAGTGGAGAAGGCCGCTGTACGGTATCTGGGTGTTCTCCTCACCAGAGACATATCGAAATTGAGCACCGCAAACTATGACCCCATGATGGCTGAGATCAAGTCAGACTTGAGGAGATGGGACAAGATGACCCTATCGTGGTATGCCGAATGACTTCAGTAAAAATGAATATCTTACCACGGCTTCTCTACCTTTTCACGGCTCTCCCAACCAACATCTCCGCTCAGACTTTTAGAGAGCTACAAAAAGGGGTCCAAGACTTTGTGTGGCAGGGGAAAACCCCTAGAATAAGGAGGACCACTCTGTCTCTGCCTAGGGAGGAGGGGGGGATTTGGGCTCCCGGATTTCTACCTCTACTTTTGTGCCGCCCAACTACGCGTCCTTCTGGAGCATATGAAAGAGGGAATGGGAACATATTGGTCATACCTGGAAGACATGGACGCCCATCCCCTGAAGGTACGAGACCTCTTGTGGGCCCCCCGCGGGGCGATCCCTCAACACTTAAGGTCCCACCCGACCCTGGGAGTCCTCTGGGACATCTGGAGAGAGGGCCCCTGGACCGCTCACCTCACCACCTGGCCGTCTCCGATGACCTCTCTCTGGGGCCACCCCCTTAGATTGGGAAGCAGGGGGTTCCGGCACTCTCAGGAATGGTCAGACAAAGGAATGGAATGGGCGGGGCAGCTGTTCAGAGAAGGGGAATTCCTAACATATGAGGACCTCAGGGAGGCTCTCGGAAGAGACTTGCTGTCCATCTTCAAATACCTCCGCCTGAAGGGCATCCTCTGCAACCCGTCATGGGGCCTGAACTTGAGGAGACAGCTGACCCCCTTTGAAAAACTCCTCGATCTGGCGACCTCAAGGAAAGGGGCGGTGTCCAACATGTACAAGATCTTAAACACCTTTGACCTTCAAGGCAGAAGAAACTTTCGTACATTTTGGAACAAACTAGCAGCTGAGGAGATCTCCGAGGACGCCTGGGCCAGAATCTTCAAAATAGCATTCCATGGAAATTTGTTCACCTCGGACATGGAGCACAACTTTAAAGTACTACAGGGGTGGTACAGGGACCCCGCGAAGTTGTCGAGAATCTTCACGGGGGTCTTGCCTAGGTGTCCGAGAGGTTGTGGACAGCCGGGCACCAGAGGACACATGTGGTGGCTCTGCCCGAAAATTCAGGACTACTGGGCCTCAGTGCGGGATTGGATGGCAGAGGTAATAGAAGAGCGTTTGCCACTGAATCCCTTAACAATGTTGTTGGGTCTCCCTCCAGAGGAAACAGAGCTATATCGATACCCTAGGATGTGGGAAACCATGCTGAGGGCGGGCAGAGTGGCCCTTGCCCAGAAGTGTTAAAGCCCCGAGCCCCCCTCCAAAGAGGACTGGCAGCTAAAAGTGAAAAGCATGTTCTTGATGGACAAACTAACTGCGATGGTGAACAAAGAAAGCAGCACGTTCCTCACAAACTGGTATGGTGTTCAGCAGTCTTGGGGCTGGGACGTTCATTGACATCGACGCCAGGCCTCCGGCCTGAACGAGCCAAGACGGACCCCGAAAGGTGAGACTACGTGCCAGGGAGCCCACGACCCAGGGAAAAGCGGCATCTGACCGTCAAATGAAAGGCCATAACTCGCATCATCTCCACGGTATAGACGATGGACTGACCATTGACATTCTCCCAAGGCAAATATAGGTTTTTGGACACAGGGTAAGGGGGAGAGCAGGGGTTTGGGTTGGGGGGTTGGGGGGGAAGGGGGGTTTTCTCTTGGGTCTCAAATGTGTTTGTTATTTCTAAAAATGCTAATAAAAACTAAAGTTTTTAAAAAAAACATATCCGTGAGCGTCAAAGCCTTAGTGGTATCACGTGTTCTGAAAGTATATTAGTTATATGGAGAATCTCATTCACTTATCCAGATTGATCCATTTTATCTTTGATAAATAGTGAGTACCATACAAACTCATATACATTGACTCTACAATTAGTATGGAGATCATCAAAGTTAATACTTAATCTGAGTGTATCATCATTCTGAAATACTAAATCTCGTTTACAGTTTAGAGAAATGATAACATTTCATTGTCCGTGTTCAGACGAAATACTGCAGAATTTAGTTTACAAATTATTTTTGCCTCTGTTTGCCTTAGTTTCTTTTCCTTGTCACCTCCTCTTCTTCCTAGTGTCACTTTTTGCAGGCCAATAAACCGAATGTCCGCTTTGTCGTCCATTTAGTGTTTTTCTTGCCAGTGGCATGCAAGTGGAAGTCTCGGGTCTTGACTTCCGATTTTCGCTAAGTGTTATCTTACACGGGTCCTGTGTTCTCTGATCGTGCTTCCAATGTAGACCAAATTACACACACATATGATGCCAGAGACCACATATTGTGTCCTACAATTGATGGGTTGTGTGATTTTCAGGGTCTTGTTATTACTACTGCAGAATAGGTCAGTTTTCTTGTGTGCATATTTGCACATCGTGCAAGTCCCACATTTTCTAAAACCAATGGTTGTTGCTTGTAGCCAATTGGATGGTTCTCCCAATTCTTGATCCAGCAGGTTAGATGGACTTAGTTTGTTTTTGAGTGTTTGCGCTCTTTTGAAGGTAATTCTCGGTTTGTCATCCACAAAGTTAGCAATGTTTTCATCCAGTTTCAAAAGATACCAATGTTTGGCTAGAATCTTTTTCAAGACTCTATGGTCAACACTGTATTTAGTGATAAATCCGATGGTGTTTGTTCTGACGTTTTGATCTTAGGACATAGTGTTTGTTCTTGTGTTATCGATGAGCTTTTGTCCAATGCTTTACTGACACATTGTTCTGAATACCCTGTGGCCAGGAATCTTGATTTGAGTATTTTGCATTCCTTCTCAAAATGTTTGTTGGTTTGGCAGTTTCTTCTTGCTCTTATGAATTCCCCTGCTGGTATGTTCAAAATGGTCGGTCTATGGTGGCAGCTTGCTGCGTGTAACGTTGAGTTGACTTCTGTAGGCTTACGGTAAGTACATGTTAAGATTTGCTTCTGTTCAATGTATATTGTTAGGTCTAGAAAGTTAATACTTTTAGCATCACAGACACCAGTGAATTGAATTCCCATTCTGTTTTGGTTAATCCTGTTCTGAAATTCAGTGCATCCTAATTCTGTACCTTTCCATAGTATCAGCACATCATCGATATATCTTAACCAATGAACAAGTTCTTTTTTATATGCTTTATCCTTGTAGATGATTGTGTCTTCAAATAGGCCCATGAAAATATTTGCTAGGGCCGGGGCATATTTGGTGCCCATTGCAACGCCCTTGGTTTGTCTATAATATGTGTTGTTGAAGTTGAAAATGTTGCATTCAAATGATAGCTTCAACATTTCCTTCACCATTTGGATCTGGTGGTACATTGATGCTGATTCCTCCTTGAACGTATGGTCTATTGCTTGTAATGCCCATGTGTGTAGAATTGATGTATAAAGCGCTTTTACATCTAAGGTTGCCAGAAGACAGTCATTCTCCCATTTCCAAGATTTTAGTTTGTTGATTACATCCGTAGTATCTTTGAGATATGCTCTTAATTGCATGGCTCTAGGCCTCAAAATGTTGTCCAGATATTGCGAAATGTTCTCAGTTGTCCAACCAATTCCACTCAGGATTGGTCTGCCCTCTGGTATTAGGTAATATTCCTTGTTAACCTTAGGTAGGAAATACATGATTGGTGTGATTGGGTCTTTAATTAGGAGGTAACTTCTTTCATTGTCCGTAAGGAGACCTTTGCGGTGCCAATCATAGATTCTAATTTCCAATTTATGTATGATTTCCTTTGTTGGGTTAGTGAGCAGTGTTTCATAGCAACCTGGGGTGTTTAGGTGTCTTCTAGCCACCTCCAGATTATTTTCTCTGTCCATAATAACAATGTTGCCCCCCTTGTCTGCCTCTTTAATCACTATGGAGCGGTCATTCTTCAGATTGCATAGGGTTTCTTGTTCTTTCGGGGTGAGATTGTGTTTGACTCTTGAATGCTGTTTTTTGTAGTCCGTCCGATAAAGGTCTTGCGATACTACCTTGTAAAAGGTGTCAATAATGTTATCTGCTGAGAATTGGGGAACAAATCTGGATGCTGGTTTTAACTCTTTAATCGGTAACAAATCTGGTTCCACATTTAAATCTCGTAATACACTAGTGATTTCATAATCCCCTGGTTCTGTGATGGATCTGAGTAAGTGAATTTCTTCTATTTCTTTGATGCTTAGAACACTCGGAATGTTTTTTGGCTGTTGATGGTAATTCCCTGGTGCTTTGGTCGCAAAAAACTTTTAAAGTTTCAATTTACGTACAAATTTGAATAGGTCTATATGTAAATCTGTCTCATTGTGCTTCGCCGAAGGGGCGAATGAAAGTCCTTTATTGAGTAGCTTGTTTTCCTCTGATGATATCATTCTGCTGGATAAGTTCAGAATAAGATTTGGTCCTATTTCACTCTGTTTATTTCTTTTGAATTCGCTCTGGTAAGCCTTTTGTTTGTATTTTCTTGAGATCCTTGATCTGTTAGACTTTGTTCCCCCCCTCCTTCCTCTCCTCCTGGTGTATTGGCTGTTGATCCTGTGTTCACAGGTAATTGAAAACGGAACTGTTTGGGTATGAGGTTTCTATTTCCTTTCTTGTATCTTTTAATTTGATTCATGAACCCAGCGGTTGATCTCCCACTTATGTTTTCTTCCACTGTCCTCGTATCTGTAGTTGCCCCCATCGCTTCTGTCTCCGGTGCCTCACCTTCTGTGATTGGTAATTCCTCTTCTGACTCTGCATCTGAGCTCGCCGATGAAGTGTTGGGTGTGCTTGTCTTTGAACCAAATTTTATGGGGGAGTTATATTTTGCTTGAAAGGTGTATATCCTGTCCTCTTTATAATCCCTCTCATCTCTGTAGTGTTTCCTTAGTTTTCTTAGTTTAACTTCATCCTGGTAATTCTTTAGGATATCATACATAGTGTTATAATTTTTCTCTTTCGTCGCTTCCTGTGATTTTTTCTCTCCAATTTCTTTTTTGGTTTTCTCTATTAGTTCTTTTGTTCTTTTATGCTCTCGTGTTGCGTGTTCAATCAACAGTTCAACCATTTTGTTTGAGCTTCCATTCAGGTTTTTCTCCCACATCTCTGCCAAGTCATTATCCAAGTCATTGTGAAAATTCGGGAAGATCAAGATACGCAACCCTCTGGGAATTTTCCAAATACTGGGGGATACTATCTCCCAGTATTTGTCAATTTCTTTTTTGGAAAATCTTTCTAATTTGAAAAACAGTGCTCTCAGGTCCTCCTGCTTTTGTATGGGGTTGAAGAATGCATGCTTGTTGTTTCCTTTTGGTGTGAATAGGTTGGCAGTTTCTTCCTGCCTGTTCCTTAGGTACTCTGCCATTTACTCCTGTGGTATGTCTGCCGTTGACCACAACCAAAAATAGATTTTTCTAAAAGAGCTTAGCTGCTGCGGTTTGGTCTAACATGGCGACATGATTAAACTGATTATCAATAAATATCAGAATGACTCCATTCAGTGTAGATGGTCGCGTCCCACCAGGTTTTGGGTTTGGCCAAGAACAAACCCTCTTAGTCATGTGGGTAAAAGTTGAATAACCCGGAATGAGACTGCGCCCAATGTGCAAGGGTGTGATTTTTTTATTTAATTTAACAAAATGCCCTTTTGCAATGACATGTGTTTCGGTCTCCCATGAGACCTTTTTCAAATCAGGGCCAATATACTATCATGACACCATGTATTATAACACAAATTAGAGAAATAAACATGTATGAGTTACAAACAGTTTAAATCCAAATTCAAACATTCATTTTGAAAAAAGAAATTATAAAAGAAAATAAAAGCCAGACAATAATTGGGATGGGGAAAGTGGAAGGAGTGATGGGGATACAAGAATGATGTAAAACAGCTCGTTAGGTTTTGTCCTTATCAACATGTTAGTCAACTTGCTTGCATTAGACCTTGTTACAAGTTATGAACATTTTTTCCATGTTTACCTTTAAATCTTCTAGTGCCCCTACCAAGTTTGGCAAAACGTTGTCCACAATAATCGGGTTAGATCCCTGAAAACAGGAAAGAATATCCTTTTTTATAATTGAGTGAGATGGTGAAAAATACGTGATTTTGGGGCCGATTCATGGAACAAACGTGCGCCGAAAATCTTCGCGCAAGCAGGCGCAAGCAGGCGCAAGCAGGCGCAAGCGGAAAAAAACAGGCGATTCATGGAAGTCCCTGCGCGTGTTCACCGCGGGATGTGCGCCAAACCCATGCATGGCGCACAAGTCACTGCAACATCGCGAAAGGCGTGCGCGACGCGCACAGTGAAAGCGCACAACCTCAGCGCACACACCAGAAAGTGGGCGGGACATGGGGCGTAACGCACGGAATGGGGAACAACACGGGAAAATAAGGGCGTAACTGGGGATGTACTGCAGGGAAGCAGACGGAACGCCCACACGCACTCGAACCACACGTATTCATGGAATCGAATAGGGCAAAGCCACGCACAGGCAAAGACACGCACAAGCTGAAACACGGCCGCCACACGAAGCCAGGCGGTAGAGTCCCAGCGCATCAAAAAAGTGGCGCGCGGGAAGTCAAATACGCGATTGAGCGGGGTACGTGGATCTCAGGGGTGCGTGAGAAATTCTACACGCGATTGGCCTGGGTACGTGTATTTCAGGGGTGCGCGTGAAGTTCCACACGCGAATGGGCTGGGTACGTGTATTCCGGGGGTGCGCGTGAAGTTCCACACGCGAATAGCCTGGGCGCGTGTATTTCAGGGGTGCGCGTGAAGTTCCACACGCGAATGGGCTGGGTACGTGTATTACAGGGGTGCGCGAGAAAATCTACACGCGAATGGGCTGGGTACGTGTATTCCGGGGGTGCGCGTGAAGTTCCACATGCGAATAGCCTGGGCGCGTGTATTTCAGGGGTGCGCGTGAAGTTCCACACGCGATTTCAGCAGGGTACGTGTATTTCAGGGGTGCGCGAGAAAATCTACACGCGAATGGGCTGGGTACGTGGATTTCAGGGGTGCGCGAGAAATGCTACACGCGATTGGCCTGGGTACGTGTATTTCAGGGGTGCGCGTGAAGTTCCACACGCGAATGGGCTGGGTACGTGTATTCCGGGGGTGCGCGTGAAGTTCCACACGCGAATAGCCTGGGCGCGTGTATTTCAGGGGTGCGCGTGAAGTTCCACACGCGATTTCAGCAGGGTACGTGTATTTCAGGGGTGCGCGAGAAAATCTACACGCGAATGGGCTGGGTACGTGGATTTCAGGGGTGCGCGAGAAATGCTACACGCGATTGGCCTGGGTACGTGTATTTCAGGGGTGCGCGTGAAGTTCCACACGCGAATGGGCTGGGTATGTGTATTCCGGGGGTGCGCGTGAAGTTCCACACGCGAATAGCCTGGGCGCGTGTATTTCAGGGGTGCGCGTGAAGTTCCACACGCGAATGGGCTGGGTACGTGTATTACAGGGGTGCGCGAGAAAATCTACACGCGAATGGGCTGGGTACGTGTATTCCGGGGGTGCGCGTGAAGTTCCACACGCGAATAGCCTGGGCGCGTGTATTTCAGGGGTGCGCATGAAGTTCCACGCGCGATTTCAGCAGGGTACGTGTATTTCAGGGGTGCGCGAGAAAATCTACACGCGAATGGGCTGGGTACGTGTATTACAGGGGTGCGCGAGAAATCCTACACGCGATTGGGCCTGTGCGAGTGGGGCAGTGTATTACGTGGGTGTGCGGGAAGTTGAAGAGGTGAATTGCCAGTGTGGGTCCTCCCAGGTCTCCCCTCTACCCCCTCCACGACCTCTGCAGGCAGCCCACACCACAGGGGACTAGCCTGCACCCCTGGTCATGTCCCGCAGGCAGCCCATCCACCATGGGCATGCCCCCCAGCCAAGCCACATGTCCCCCTGCACCCCCACCCCCCAGCACTGTGGGGCACCTGCCAGCAGGCCCCCACCCATGTCCAACTCATGTCCCCTTGCACCCCCACCCCCCAGCACTGTGGGGCACCTGCCAGCAGGCCCCCACCCATGTCCAACTCATGTCCCCCACCACCCCCACCCCCCAGCACTGTGGGGCACCTGCCAGCAGGCCCCCACCCATGTCCAACGCATGTCCCCCACCACCCCCACCCCCCAGCACTGTGGGGCACCTGCCAGCAGGCCCCCACCCATGTCCAACTCATGTCCCCCACCACCCCCACCCCCCAGCACTGTGGGGCACCTGCCAGCAGGCCCCCACCCATGTCCAACTCATGTCCCCCACCACCCCCACCCCCCAGCACTGTGGGGCACCTGCCAGCAGGCCCCCACCCATGTCCAACTCATGTCCCCCACCACCCTCACCCCCCAGCACTGTGGGGCACCTGCCAGCAGGCCCCCACCCATGTCCAACTCATGTCCCCCACCACCCCCACCCCCCAGCACTGTGGGGCACCTGCCAGCAGGCCCCCACCCATGTCCAACTCATGTCCCCCACCACCCCCACGCCCCAGCACTGTGGGGCACCTGCCAGCAGGCCCCCAACCATGTCCCACTCATGTCCCCCTGCACCCCCACCCCCCAGCATTGCGGGGCACCCTCCACCAGGCCCTCGCCCATGTCCCATCCATGCCCCCCTGCACCTGGGTCCCAACAATCCCCAATCATGTCCGTAATGGCCATCCTCCCCTGCCAAAAGGCCCAACCAACTATCACATCCACCCACATATCAAAGGCAATTACATGTTACACACCCAATGTAAATAATGCAAATGAACACATGTCTGTCACACACAATGGCTGCAAGTGAATGTTAAAACACCCAACATGACATGCATGAAAGCAATGAGATGATACGACACATTGAAGGATGAAAGTAAAAATGTATTGAAAATCAACTAGAATGGAAATGAAATGAGAAAAACCACAAAGAAAAACAACAAAAAGAAGATGAATGTCCATGAAAAAAATCAAAAAAATCAAAAAATCCATAGAAGAACCATTTACAAGACAATCCCGGGTCCATGAGCCCAACCAAATGAAACCTAACTATGTCAACTAACTAAAAACTGAACTATATACAAAAAAGTGGCGCATTGTCCAATCGCAACCAAATAAAAAAAAAAATTCAAAGGAAACCTACCACTAACTATATAACTATATACAATGGCAGCGGGCAAGTCCTGCGGCTCACTCTGTGATGTTGCCGGCCAGGGCATCATCGAACTCCATGTCGATGTCCCGGAGGCGGGACTCTGTCCTGGCCCCGAGGTCTCGCAGGGTCAACCCCGTGTCCAGATCAAACTCCCTGCGAGCTTCCTCGAGGCACTCAGCCCGCCTCAACGCCCGACGCATGGAGAACTCCGCCCTGACCATGGTGAGCCGCTCCTCTTCCGCCCGCTGCCGCTCCGCACCTATCCGCTGGACCAACTGCTCCCACACGGAAGACACTGCCATCCCAGGGTTCTCCTGCCCTCCGGCCGATGCCTGCCCCTCTGATCTTGATGGCCCCGAGCCATGATGCCTCCCACGTCGAGCCTGCTGCTGCCTCCGACGCCACTGCCTCTGCCAGCACGACGGCATCCAGGCTGATGGAATCCACCGATGCCGTCGTGCACGTGCCCTGCCAGATGATGCCGGCACATCCTCCATCTGCAGGGGGACAGTTGCTGGTGTGTCCACCCCTGCTGGACCTTCGACTCCCGACTGTGGCAGGGATGGGGTCCCCACCGAGCTGGCTGTGTTGGTCGGGGCAGGTCCACAGGGGGCCCTGGTGGCATCTGGGCCGGAAGACGGCATGGAGCACGACTGGCGCATAGCCCCCACATAGGAGGAGAGGGTCGCCAGAAGGCCACACACATGTAGGAAACCCCCGACCATGGCGGCTCCCAAATGGTTCACGTACGCACGGTGCTCTTCGTGATGATGTGCATGCTCCTCCCGGGAAGCATGCACCTCATCACAAATGCCAGCCGTGCGCAACGCGACACCAATCAGGACCCTCTCCACACGGCCAGGGGTCCCCTCGTCCGCAGGTAGAGGAGTGTCAGATGACATGGACATCTCCCCTACCTGCGGACGGGCCTGGGATGGGGCATCCCTGCTGGTGCATGGTGGTGCAGTCACAGTGTCAGGGACAGTGACATGCACAGGCACCTCCACGGCGACCTGTGCTGCCTCCTGCCCCTGGCCCTGGACTGCACCACTTGCACCAGCGGGGATGCCCCCACCAGGCCCCATGTGTGGCTCAGTAGCGGCCTCCTCCCCCTCTGTGGAAACCACCAACCTGGATGTCTCCACGCCGTCTTCCGCCGGTGCAAGCCCCTGTGGGGGCTCACCCACCCCTTCCGCTGCAGCCGTGGCGGCATCCCCGCTGCTCTGCTCCACAGCGCCTTCTCCGCCCTCTTCTTCACTTGCCACTGTGTAGAGGGAGACATAGAACACAAGCATCAGGGTACTGAACAATGGTCCCCTAGACAGGAAGCAACAGCAGATGAGTGGCACTGTCATACATCACTTCCATCATGTCCCTCCACAACACATGGGTCAGTGCAGGCAAAACACATACAGTAACAGGCATGGCGCATGCCATGGACATTGGCATACATGACCAAGGGACTCATGATTCATACAATGTTGGTTTTAAACTCACATGCATCATGGGTCTTGCCATCACATGCACACACCTCACCGTAGTTCCATCCATCTGGCCTCGTACACCGCAGACGCAGTGGATACAAGGATGACTAGGCTGCATCAGTGAATCTGAACATTGTCACAGACATGTGTCATGCATCCATGGCATTTACAAGTCACAGACACGCAGGTCAGACACACACACATGGACACCATACGTGTACATGGGACCAGCACCCATCCCTCACCCCCACCCATGTCCAGGAACATAGACTGCCATGCTTCCATGTGTCCATTCCGCACAGAGCCCCCCATGTTGCAATAGAACACATCACTGTACTCACATGCCTGACCATGATGTCCCTGCACACACACATACGTACATGGCCTATGTCACACATACAGGCAGGTATCAGACAACCAGCACACTGCAACATGCCCTGTCTCACACAGCAATGCTTGGCCACTTACCGGCCAACTCCAGATGGGTCTGCCTCCGAAGGATCTGGGCGTGGAGCGCTGGGTCTACGCGTTCCAGGACCCTCATCTGGATGTCACTCAGGCGTGCCCGGCCCCCCTCCGCGAGGCGCCGGGCCTTATTGAGGGTCCTGGACCTCAAGTCCTCCCAGCGCTTCTTGATGTGCTTGATGTCGCGGGTTGCCACCCCCTCTGCGTTGATGGCAACCACTACATCGTCCCAGATCCTCTCCCGTCCTTCCTTGTTGGCGCGTGGTCTTCCGAAGAGGGCATCATAATGCCCCAGGACATGCTCCACCAGGACACCAACTTCCTTCTCACTGAAGCTGGTGGCCCTCTGCCTCTCTGGCTGGGGGTCGCCACTGGTCTCAGATGGTGCTTGCCCCGACATGGCGACCCCCGAGGCAGGCGTGGGTGGGCAACTGGGTCCTGGGGCTGGGCTGTGGAGCGATGGTATCCCAGTCGGGAGTCTACTGTTCCAGCAGGGGTGGACACAGCAACTGGACCCCTGCAGATGGCTGATGTGCAGGCACCAAATGGCAGGGCACGGTGGCAGCAGGCAGGCAGGCAGGCAGCAGCAGATGGCACGTGGGAGGCTGCTCGGGGCACTGGGGGGGCAGTGATTCGGCCTTCTGGGCAGGAGCGTGGTCTTCCGTGTGTATTCGCGTGGCCAGCTTGATACGGAGTTATTTGGCACGTGAAAAATCTGCACGTCAGCGTGTAATTCGAGGAAAGGCCCTTAGCGCGTAAGCGCGTCTGCACGCATACGCATTTTCATTGGACCAAAGGCCCTCAGCGCGTGAGCGCGTCTGTGACGTGACGTGCGAGGGTGTATCCCTCATTGCACGTGATGACAGAACACACGTGGATTTCAACCAATCGCGTGTGAAAGTTCACGGCACCCCGGAACACACGTACCCAGGCCAATCGCGTGTAGAATTACTCGCGCACCCCTGTAATACACGTACCCAGCCCAATCGCGTGTGGAACTTCACGCGCACCCCTGAAATACACGTACCCAGCCCAATCGCGTGGAGAATTTCTCGCGCACCCCTGAAATACACGTACCCTGCTGAAATCGCGTGTGGAACTTCACGCGCACCCCTGAAATACACGCGCCCAGGCTATTCGCGTGTGGAACTTCACGCGCACCCCCGGAATACACGTACCCAGCCCAATCGCGTGTAGATTTTCTCGCGCACCCCTGAAATACACGTACCCTGCTGAAATCGCGTGTGGAACTTCACGCGCACCCCTGAAATACACGCGCCCAGGCTATTCGCGTGTGGAACTTCCCGCGCACCCCTGAAATACACGCGCCCAGGCTATTCGCGTGTGGAACTTCCCGCGCACCCCTGAAATACACGCGCCCAGGCTATTCGCGTGTGGAACTTCCCGCGCACACCTGAAATACACGCGCCCAGGCTATTCGCGTGTGGTACTTCCCGCGCACCCTTGAAATACACGCGCCCAGGCCAATCGCGTGTGGAACTTCACGCGGACCCCTGAAATACACGTAGCCCGCTCCCCCAGGCCCGATCGCGTGAGAAACTTCACGCGAACCCCTGAAATACACGTAGCCCGCTTGCCGTGCTGGTACAGGGTTAGCGCAGCCCTTTGCGCTGGATTGGGGATTTTGATGGCTTTTCCCTGTGCGGAAGGCGTTCTTGGGGGCGTAACTGGCGCTGCTGCAAGGTCGATGCGCCACTGTGAGCCACGGCTGGTTTTGGTGGCTGGAATCCATGAATACACTGTGCGCGGAAATGGGTTTTGGCGCACGCGGCTGGCGCAGGGATTCGCACGTGCACACTGTGCGCCAGCCGCGTGCGCCACTTGTGCGCTGAATTCTATGAATTACCCCCTTAGTTGCATCACTGTTATCCCTTGTTCGCCTTTGCGAGATAGGTGTTTAAATTTGAC
Organism: Ambystoma mexicanum; assembly: GCF_040938575.1. Taxonomy (NCBI): domain Eukaryota; kingdom Metazoa; phylum Chordata; class Amphibia; order Caudata; family Ambystomatidae; genus Ambystoma; species Ambystoma mexicanum. The sequence continues at coordinate 842,987,017 of NC_090941.1, read as the reverse complement.
AAATCTGTCTATGCCAGCGTCCGTTTAGTATTTGTTATATTAACTTAACTGTATTGAGTTTCAAGAATTCAGGCACAAGGCTATATGTGATTACCTTTAAAGGTCTAAAAAGTTGTCAAGTCTGTTCGCATTAGCAAACGTTGTATTCCCTATTTTAATCGCATAATGGTATGTCTATGTTCTGGCTACAACGATCAGTGAAAACGCACGTAGTATTGCACACAATGATCAGTGAAAACGCACGTAGTATTGCACACTGGGTGCACAGTTCATGAGTTGGCAGACGGTCTCTTACCGTCTGAGAATGTTGCGCGTTCAATCGCGTGCTGCAGGATATCTCGAGGGGGCGCCGATAGGCGTCCTCTCTGTGTATATTTGTTTCTCAGCATAACCAGGGTAACATGCCTCCTTGCCAGTCCTATCTCTATTTTGTGTTGATAGACTGTTAGTTAGTATATTGCGTAGCGGCCATATTGTAGTGTACTCAGTTGCCTGGGAACTGGTTGAAACAGACAGTCACAGTGTTACAGTATTAGTTAATTACTATTTCAAAGTTAGATTGTCACTATTCTATATGTATTCTCAATTAAAATGGATACCCTGCCACTTTACATTTGACAGTGAATTTTGTTGAAAACATGTATTAGTGCGGTTGCGTTAAAGGTCACGTGTTGCACAACTTAATGTGTAAGTAGTCATTAATCTAAGTTCACTGTATTAATATTGTTGATAGAACAGAGAAGTTCTATTAATAGGATGCTGTTGTGCTGAGTGGAGCATAATACTAGGGGCGCTAACCTTAAACATATCCGTGAGCTTCAAAGCCTTAGTGGTATCACGTGTTCCGAAAGTATATTAGTTATATGGAGAATCTCATTCACTTATCCAGATTGATCCATTTTATCTTTGATAAATAGTGAGTACCATACAAACTCATATACAGTGACTCTACAATTAGTATGGAGATCATCAAAGTTAATATTTAATCTGAGTGTATCATCATTCCGAAATACTAAATCTCGTTTACAGTTTAGAGAAATGATATCATTTCATTGTCCGTGTTCAGACCAAATGCTGTAGAATTTAGTTTACAAATTATTTTTGCCTCTATTTGCCTTAGTTTCTTTTCCTTGTCACCTCCTCTTCTTCCTAGTGTCACTTTTTGCAGGCCAATAAACCGAATGTCTGCTTTGTCGTCCATTTGGTGTTTTTCTTGCCAGTTGCATGCAAGTGGAAGTCTCGGGTCTTGACTTCCGATTTTCGCTAAGTGTTCTCTTACACGGGTCCTGAGTTCTCTGATAGTGCTTCCAATGTAGACCAAATTACACACACATATGATGCCATAGACCACATATTTTGTCCTACAATTGATGGGTTGTGTGATTTTCAGGGTCTTGTTATTACTACTGCAGAATAGGTCAGTTTTCTTGTGTGCATATTTGCACATCGTGCAAGTCCCACATTTTCTAAAACCAATGGTTGTTGCTTGTAGCCAATTGAATGGTTCTCCCAATTCTTGATCCGGTAGGTTAGATGGACTTAGTTTGTTTTTGAGTGTTTGCGCTCTTTTGAAGGTAATTCTCGGTTTGTCATCCACAAAGTTAGCAATGTTTTCATCCAGTTTCAAAAGATACCAATGTTTGGCTAGAATCTTTTTCAAGACTCTATGGTCAACACTGTATTTGGTGATAAATCCGATCGTTGTTTGTTCTAACGTTTTGATCTTAGGACATAGTGTTTGGTCTTGTGTTATCGATGAGCATTTGTCCAATGCTTTACTGACACATTGTTCTGAATACCCTCTGGCCAGGAATCTTGATTTGAGTATTTTGCATTCCTTCTCAAAATGTTCGTTTGTTTGGCAGTTTCTTCTTGCTCTTATGAATTCCCCTGCTGGTATGTTCAAAATGGTCGGTCTATGGTGGCAGCTTGCTGCGTGTAACGTTGAGTTGACTTCCGTAGGCTTACGGTAAGTACATGTTAAGATTTGCTTCTGTTCAATGTGTATTGTTAGGTCTAGAAAGTTAATACTTTTAGCATCACAGACACCAGTGAATTGAATTCCCATTCTATTTTGGTTAATCCTGTTCTGAAATTCTGTGAATCCTAATTCTGTACCTTTCCATAGTATCAGCACATCATCGATATATCTTAACCAATGAACAAGTTCTTTTTTATATGCTTTATCCTTGTAGATGATTGTGTCTTCAAATAGGCCCATGAAAATATTTGCTAGGGCCGGGGCATATTTGGTGCCCATTGCAACGCCCTTGGTTTGTCTATAATATGTGTTGTTGAAGTTGAAAATGTTGCATTCAAATGATAGCTTCAACATTTTCTTCACCATTTGGATCTGGTGGTACATTGATGCTGATTCCTCCTTGAACGTATGGTCTATTGCTTGTAATGCCCATGTGTGTTGAATTGATGTATAAAGCACTTTTACATCTAAGGTTGCCAGAAGACAGTCATTCTCCCATTTCCAAGATTTTAGTTTGTTGATAACATCCGTAGTATCTTTGAGATATGCTCTTAATTGCATGACTCTAGGCCTCAAAATGTTGTCCAGATATAGCGAAATGTTCTCAGTTGTCCAACCAATTCCACTCAGGATTGGTCTACCCTCTGGTATTAGGTTATATTCCTTGTGAACCTTAGGTAGGAAATACATGATTGGTGTGATTGGGTCTTTAATTAGGAGGTAACTTCTTTCATTGTCCGTAAGGAGACCTTTGCAGTGCCAATCATAGATTTTAATTTCCAATTTGTGTATGATTTCCTTTGTTGGGTTAGTGAGCAGTGTTTCATAGCAACCTGGGGTGTTTAGGTGTCTTCTAGCCATCTCCAGATAATTTTCTCTGTCCATAATAACAATGTTGCCCCCCTTGTCCGCCTCTTTAATCACTATGTATCGGTCACTCTTCAGATTTCGTAGGGCTTCTTGTTCTTTCGGGGTGAGATTGTGTTTGACTCTTGAATGCTATTTTTTTTTAGTCCGTCCGATAAAGCTCTTGCGATACTGCCTTGTAAAAGGTGTCAATAATGTTATCTGCTGAGAATTGGCGTACAAATCTGGATGCTGGTTTTAACGCTTTAATCGGTAACAAATCTGGTTCCACATTTAAATCTCGTAATACACTAGTGATTTCATAATCCCCTGGTTCTGTGATGGATCTGAGTAAGTGAATTTCTTCTATTTATTTGATGCTTAGATAACTCGGAATGTTTTTTGGCTGTTGATGGTAATGCCCTAGTGCTTTGGTCGCAAAAAACTTTTTAAGTTTCAATTTACGTACAAATTTGAATAGGTCTATATGTAAATCTGTCTCATTGTGCTTCGCCGAAGGGGCGAATGAAAGTCCTTTATCCAGTAGCTTGTTTTCCTCTGATGATATCATTCTGCTGGATAAGTTCAGAATAAGATTTGGTCCTGTTTATTTCTTTTGAATTCGCTCTGGTAAGCCTTTTGTTTGTATTTTGTATTTTCTTGAGATCCTTGATCTGTTAGACCTTGTTCCCCCCCCCTCCTTCGAAACCTCCTGGTGTCTTGTTTGTTGATCCTGTGTTCACAGGTAATTGAAAACGGACCTGTTTGGGTATGAGGTTTCTATTTCCTTTCTTGTATCTTTTAATTTGATTCATGAACCCAACGGTTGATCTCCCACTTATGTTTTCTTCCACTGTCCTCGTATCTGTAGTTGCCCCAATCGCTTCTGTCTCCGGTGCCTCACCTTCTGTGATTGGTAATTCCTCTTCTGACTCTGCATCCTTTCCCCATCCCAATTATTGTCTGGCTTTTATTTTCTTTTATTATATTTTTTTTCAAAATTAATGTTTGAATTTGGATTTAAACTGTTTGTAACTCATACATTTTTATTTCCCTAATTTGTGTTATAATACATGGTGTCATGATAGTATATTGGCCCTGATTTGAAAAACGTCTCATGGGAGACCGAAACACGTGTCATTGCAAAAGGGCATTTTGTTAAATAAAATACAAAAATCACACCCTTGCACATTGGGCGCAGTCTCATTCCGGGTTATTCATCTTTTACCCATATGACTAAGAGGGTTTGTTCTTGGCCAAACCCAAAACCTGGTGGGACGCGACCATCTATACTGAATGGAGTCATTCTGATATTTATTGATAATCGGTTTAATCATGTCGCCATGTTAGACCAAACCGCAGCAGCCAAGCTCTTTTAGAAAAATCTATTTTTGGTTGTGGTCAACGGCAGACATACCACAGGAGTAAATGGCACAGTACCTAAGGAACAGGCAGGAAGAAACTGCCAACCTATTCACACCAAAAGGAAACAACAAACATGCATTCTTCAACCCCATACAAAAGCAGGAGGACCTGAGAGCACTGTTTTTCAAATTAGAAAGATTTTCCAAAAAAGAAATTGACAAATACTGGGAGATAGTATCCCTAGAAAACTATCTAAAAAATTAACTCATTCCCAGAGGGTTGCGTATCTTGATCTTCCCGAATTGTGACAATGACTTGGATAATGACTTGGCAGAGATGTGGGAGAAAAACCTGAATGGAAGCTCAAACAAAATGGTTGAACTGTTGATTGAACACGCAACACGAGAGCATAAAAGAACAATAGAACTAATAGAGAAAACCAAAAAAGAAATTGGAGAGAAAAAATCACAGGAAGCGACGAAAGAGAAAAATTATAACACTATGTATGATATCCTAAAGAATTACCAGGATGAAGTTAAACTAAGAAAACTAAGGAAACACTACAGAGATGAGAGGGATTATAAAGAGGACAGGGTATACACCTTTCAAGCAAAATATAACTCCCCCATGAAATTTGGTTCAAAGACAAGCACAACCAACACTTCATCGGCGAGCTCAGATGCAGAGTCAGAAGAGGAATTACCAATCACAGAAGGTGAGGCACCGGAGACAGAAGCGATGGGGGCAATTACAGATACGAGGACAGTGGAAGAAAACATAAGTGGGAGATCAACCGCTGGGTTCATGAATCAAATTAAAAGATACAAGAAAGGAAATAGAAACCTCATACCCAAACAGGTCCGTTTTTAATTACCTGTGAACACAGGATCAACAACCAATACACCAGGAGGAGAGGAAGGAGGGGGGGAACAAGGTCTAACAGTTCAAGGATCTCAAGAAAATACAAACAAAAGGCTTACCAGAGCGAATTCAAAAGAAATAAACAGAGTGAAATAGGACCAAATCTTATTCTGAACTTATCCAGCAGAATGATATTATCAGAGGAAAACAAGCTACTGAATAAAGGACTTTCATTCGCCCATTCGGCGAAGCACAATGAGACAGATTTACATATAGACCTATTCAAATTTGTACGTAAATTGAAACTTAAAAAGTTTTTTGCGACCAAAGCACCAGGGAATTACCATCAACAGACAAAAAACATTCCGACTGATCTAAGCATCAAAGAAATAGAAGAAATTCACTTACTCAGATCCATCACAGAACCAGGGGATTATGAAATCACTAGTGTATTACGAGATTTAAATGTGGAACCAGATTTGTTACCGATTAAAGAGTTAAAACCAGCATCCAGATTTGTACCCCAATTCTCAGCAGATAACATTATTGACACCTTTTACAAGGCAGTATCGCAAGACTTTTATCGGACGGACTACAGAAAACAGCATTCAAGAGTCAAACACAATCTCACCCTGAAAGAGCAAGAAGCCCTACGCAATCTGAAGAGTGACCGCTTCATAGTGATTAAAGAGGCGGACAAGGGGGGCAACATTGTTATTATGGACAGAGAAAATTATCTGGAGATGGCTAGAAGACACCTAAACACCCCAGGTTGCTATGAAACACTGCTCACTAACCCAACAAAGGAAATCATACAAAAATTGGAAATTAAAATTTATGATTGACACCGCAAAGGTCTCCTTACAGACAATGAAAGAAGTTACCTCCTAATTAAAGACCCAATCACATCAATCATGTATTTCCTACCTAAGGTTCACAAGGAATATAACCTAATACCAGAGGGTAGACCAATCCTGAGTGGAATTGGTTGGACAACTGAGAACATTTCCCAATATCTGGACAACATTTTGAGGCCTAGAGCCATGCAATTAAGAGCATATCTCAAAGATACTACGGATGTAATCAACAAACTAAAATCTTGGAAATGGGAGAATGACTGTCTTCTGGCAACCTTAGATGTAAAAGTGCTTTATACATCAATTCAACACACATGGGCATTACAAGCAATAGACCATACGTTCAAGGAGGAATCAGCATCAATGTACCACCAGATCCAAATGGTGAAGGAAATGTTGAAGCTATCATTTGAATGCAACATTTTCAACTTCAACAATACATATTATAGACAAACCAAGGGCGTTGCAATGGGCACCAAATATGCCCCGGCCCTAGCAAATATTTTCATGGGCCTATTTGAAGACACAATCATCTACAAGGATAAAGCATATAAAAAAGAACTTGTTCATTGGTTAAGATATATCGATGATGTGCTGATACTATGGAAAGGTACAGAATTGGGATTCACTGAATTTCAGAATTTCAGAACAGGATTAACCAAAATAGAATGGGAATTCAATTCACTGGTGTCTGTGATGCTAAAAGTATTAACTTTCTAGACCTAACAATATACATTGAACAGAAGCAAATCTTAACATGCACATACCGTAAGCCTACGGAAGTCAACTCAACGTTACACACAGCAAGCTGCCACCATAGACCAACCATTTTGAACATACCAGCAGGGGAATTCATAAGAGCAAGAAGAAACTGCCAAACCAACAAACATTTTGAGAAGGAATGCAAAATACTCAAATCAAGATTCCTGGCCAGAGGGTATTCAGAACAATGTGTCAGTAAAGCATTGGACAAAAGCTCATCGATAACACAAGACCAAACACTATATCCCAAGATCAAAACGTCAGAACAAACAACGATCGGATTTATCACCAAATACAGTGTTGACCATAGAGTCTTGAAAAAGATTCTAGCCAAACATTGGTATCTTTTGAAACTGGATGAAAACATTGCTAACTTTGTGGATGACAAACCGAGAATTACCTTCAAAAGAGCGCAAACACTCAAAAACAAACTAAGTCCATCTAACCTACCGGATCAAGAATTGGGAGAACCATCCAATTGGCTACAAGCAACAACCATTGGTTTTAGAAAATGTGGGACTTGCACGATGTGCAAATATGCACACAAGAAAACTGACCTATTCTGCAGTAGTAATAACAAGACCCTGAAAATCACACAACCCATCAATTGTAGTACAAAATATGTGGTCTATGGCATCATATGTGTGTGTAACTTGGTCTACATCGGAAGCACGATCAGAGAACTCAGGACCCGTGTAAGAGAACACTTAGCGAAAATCGGAAGTCAAGACCCGAGACTTCCACTTGCATGGCACTGGCAAGAAAAACACCAAATGGATGACAAAGCGGACATTCGGTTTATTGGCCTGCAAAAAGTGACACTAGGAAGAAGAGGAGGTGATAAGGAAAAGAAACTAAGGCAAACAGAGGCAAAAATAATTTGTAAACTAAATTCTACAGTGTTTGGTCTGAACACGGACAATGAAATGATATAATTTCTCTAAACTGTAAACAAGATTTAGGATTTCAGAATGATGATACACTCAGCTTACGTATTAACTTTGATGATCTCCATACTAATTGTAGAGTCACTGTATATGAGTTTGTATGGTACTCACTATTTATCAAAGATAAAATGGATCAATCTGGATAAGTGAATGAGATTCTCCATATAACTAATATACTTTCAGAACACGTGATACCACTAAGGCTTTGAAGCTCACAGATATGTTTAAGGTTAGCGCCCCTAGTATTATGCTCCACTCAGCTGAACAACATCCTATTAATAGAACTTCTCTGTTCTATCAACAATATTAATACAGTGAACTTAGATTACTGACTACTTACACATTAAGCTGTGCAACACGCGACCTTTAACGCAACCGCACTAATACATGTTTTCAACAAAATTCACTGTCAAATGTAAAGTGGCAGGGTATCCATTTTAATTGAGAATACATATAGAATAGTGACAATCTAACTTTGAAATAGTAATTAACTAATACTGTAACACTGTGACTGTCTGTTTCAATCAGTTCCCAGGCAACTGAGTACACTACAATATGGCCGCTACGAAATATACTAACTAACAGTCTATCAACACAAAATAGAGAAAGGACTGGCAAGGAGGCATGTTACCCTGGTTACGCTGAGAACCAAATATAGACAGAGAGGACGCCTATCGGCGCACCCTCGAGATATCCTGCAGCACGCGATTGAACGCGCAACATTCTCAGACGGTAAGAGACCGTCTGCCAACTCATGAACTGTGCACCCAGTGTGCAATACTACTTGCGTTTTCACTGATCGTTGTAGCCCGAACATAGACATACCATTACGCGATCAAAATAGCGAATACAACGTTTGCTAATGCGAACAGACTTGACAACTTTTTAGACCTTTAAAGGTAATCACATATAGCCTTGCGCCCGAATTCTTGAAACTCAATACAGTTAAGTTAATATAACAAATACTAAACGGACGATGGCATAGATAGATTTGTCAAATTTAAACCCCTATCTCGCAAAGGCGAACAAGGGATAACAGTGATGCAACTAAATCACATATTTTTCACCATCTCACTCAATTATAAAAAAGGATATTCTTTCCTGTTTTCAGGGATCTAACCCGATTATTGTGGACAACGTTTTGCCAAACTTGGTAGGGGGACTAGAAGATTTCAAGGTAAAAATGGAAAAAATGTTCATAACTTGTAACAAGGTCTAATGCAAGCAAGTTGGCTAACATGTTGATAAGGACAAAACCTAACGAGCTGTTTTACATCATTCTTGTATGCCCATCACTCCTTCCCCTTTCCCCATCCCAATTATTGTCTGGCTTTTATTTTCTTTTATTATATTTTTTTTCAAAATGAATGTTTGAATTTGGATTTAAACTGTTTGTAACTCATACATGTTTATTTCTCTAATTTGTGTTATAATACATGGTGTCATGATAGTATATTGGCCCTGATTTGAAAAAGGTCTCATGGGAGACCGAAACACGTGTCATTGCAAAAGGGCATTTTGTTAAATAAAATAAAAAAAATCACACCCTTGCACATTGGGCGCAGTCTCATTCCGGGTTATTCAACTTTTACCCACTGGAAGAAGATATGTCAATGCTGATTCCAAAGGTTCACTGCTGGTGCCTCATTTTTCCTCCTGCATCCCACTCACGCTTTACACATCACATTCACACACACCAGCATGCATGTACTCAAACTAGGGTCAGTCACATGCATACACACATCGATGTGCATACTCCACATGCATGTCATACACTCACAGAAATACACAACCACTTGCATAGGTACACGCAAATACATAAATACATGCATTACATGCATGCACAGGCGCACACACACAAACGCACACCCACTTTGCTGCTTGTCTCCACCTCAGCTCCACAAGCTCATCAGGAAGGATGGCCCTCTCCATGTGTGATGTACAGTATTTACTCTACCTAAAGCCTCCCCTGCAGAAGACATCACTGTGTGAGTGGGCCAGGCAGATGAAATCGTGCGCATTTGAGATTGAGAGCGAGGTGACTGAGACCACGCACTACCCAGGTGCAGCAAGTCACAACCCAGATGTGCTGGACATCATTATACTGAAGACCCTGCAACACTCTGTGGAGCTGGAAACAATGGCAGAGCTGACCTCCGACCACAACCCAGCAGCAATCACTGTGGGAGATAAGATGGAACCCTAACAGCAGGCCGAGCGTTACAACTTCAGAAGGCTGACTGGGGCCGCAACAAGGTAGAGCTGAACAGCAATGTCACACCTAACCCCCTGAGCATCAAGGAAGACATCAACAAGGCTGTGGAAGATTTTACGATAGCAGTCCATTTTTTCTGTCCCAATGGTTTAGCCAGATATGGTGGCATTTTGTGTCACCAAAAGGCACCAAAACCAAAAAGAGGGGTAGCACAGAGACAGAATACCAGGATAAGCCACAGGTGGGTGTGAAAAATAATATAGAGGGTTAATTCCATGGGGCCACATTCACAAATATGCACATTTCCATAGATTATTGTGAAGCCCACCTGCATATATTAAAATCCTGGAAGGGTCCTTTCTGCCTTTCATCCTAGATAGTAAGTAAAATGAGTACCATTTAATTTGAAAATAATAACATCTGCATTATGTAACAAAAGGTGTACATGAGAAAAAAAACATACAATGCAATGCAAATTGCCCTTTAAAATCTCAAGCTACAGCTTGGTCTCAGGGGCCGATGCAGAAGAAAATGCTTCTATTAAGTAAATCCCTCCCTTTATTTATGGGGGGCCTATCCTATGCCTAGTGAAATGCTAGCTACACCACTGTGCTGAGAGCTCCACTTTGAGGTCAAAAGCTACTTATAAATATCTTCTGGGATATTCAGTGGATTCTCCAAACCTTCTAAATCCATGGGAAACTCTTCTTCAGGATCCAGTAAGAAGCCTTCACATAGGCTAACAGATCACAAGCGATATGCTGTGGAGTCCATGCAGTGCTCATCATTGAGCCCTTTGCTTTTTAGTCTGTACATGAGAACACTGGCTCATATAATGAGGTCGACTGGAGTCCGTTTTTACATTTATGCAGATTTATTTATTTATTTATTTATTTAGTCATTTGTATAGCGCACCTAAACCGGAGGCATCTGGGCGCTGGTTTACTGAAAGAAAATGCAGCATACAAAACATGCAAACATGGGAAATGATTCCGACTAATGCATACGGTTAACAATATTGGCCGTAGTAGTTATTGCAGTTAGGCTGTGAAAGAAAGCTACTTTAACATCTGAGTGATGACAATCAGTTAATTTTTCAGCTCGATGAGGACGATGCACTCAGCAGCAATACGTTGAAATTGTGTTTGGAGCAGGTCAGTATCTGGATGTGTCAAAACAGACTTACGTTTAATGTTCAGAAGACTGAGTTGTTGACTTGTTCTGCACATAGAGTCAGCCCTCGAGCTGGTGTTTGAGATTCAACTGAAGCGTCTAAATGGGTATCCCAATGTTGGCCTTCTTCTTTAGGACACTGTCCTATGCCTCTACAAAAAGTCAGGATTTTGGGTTTCTGGCTTGACTCCTCATTATCCTTGGAGTGCCGGATATCCCAAGTCTCTAGTGCATGTTTTTTCTATTTGAGGTCCATCAAATATCTTTTGGAGTTTCTTGGTTTTACATGTAAAATTCAAATTGTATATGCTTTTATCTCTAGCCGATTTGATTACTGCAATACCCTATATCTTTTTTGAGCTCTTCACTGGCTGCCGGTAAAGTGTCGGATCAAGTTTAAGATGCTGAGCATTGTGCATCATGCACTGCATGGTCTATGAGCCAAATTCATCCATTCTAAACTCCTCCGTTATGTTCCAGGGAGGTAGCTGCACTCTGCTTCCATCAATTTACTTTTGGTATCCACCTTTAGATGGGTGAAATGGGGAGGCTACTCTTTCTCCATTCAGGCAGCACGGTTGTGCAATGCCTTACCAACGAATTTGCAGGGGATTAAGGGCATTTAGACTTCCGCCATAAAGTAAAGACTTTCTTATTCCCTTTCGTGAGTTGGAGGATTGGTGGGTGGGGGAGGGTGGGTGGTTTGTTTTTTCTTCTGCTCGGGTCTCTGAGGCCCACTTGTTTCAGCTCCATGATGCCTCCAGTTTAGGTGATATGTTTGCGCTTAGTAAGTGCTGGCCCATTGCATACCATAACAAAAAACAAAGAGGTGATTGCTGGAAGGTTTAGACTGAATCTTAACCACTGGCGTTGCTCTGGGCAACCTTCCAGACCATCGTTCTTCGCCTGCCAAGCCATTACAGAAGGGGAAAAACCATATGCAAATTAGGCTTGGTCCCACCCCAAAAGGGGCAGTCCAGCCCGAACTGCTAGGTCACATCCCTTCTGCACGAGACCACAAGCATCCCCAAACATGTTTCGGCCTTGTTGGGCCTCATCAGTGGGGAGGAGCTTGGGTCTCTAGGCCCAGCAGGCACAGGACCCACGTCTGGGCATACCCGTCCCACTCGGGGTGACAAAGCAAAAACAAAGAGGTCATGGCTGGAAGGTTTAGACTGAATCTTAACCACTGGCGTTGCTCTGGGCAACCTTCCAGACCATTGCTCTTCACCTGCCAAGCCATTACAGAAGGGGAAAAACCATATGCAAATCAGGCTTGGTCCCACCCCAAAAGCGGCAGTCCAGCCCGAACTGCTAGGTCACATCCCTTCGCACGAGACCACAAGCATCCCCAAATATGTTTCGGGCTTGTTGGCTCTCATCAGTGAGGAGGATCTTGGGTCTCTAGGCCCAGCAGGCACGGGACCCACGTTGGGGCGTCCCACTCGGGGTGACAAAGCAAAAACAAAGAGGTGATGGCTGGAAGGTTTAGACTGAATCTTAACCACTAGAGTTGCTCTGGGCAACCTTCCAGACCATCGTTCTTCGTCTGCCAAGCCATTACAGAAGGGGAAAAACCATATGCAATTCAGGCTTGGTCCCACCCCAAAAGCGGCAGTCCAGCCCGAACTGCTAGGTCACATCCTTTCGCACGAGACCACAAGCATCCCCAAACATGTTTCGGCCTTGTTGGGCCTCATCAGTGAGGAGGAGCTTGGGTCTCTAGGCCCAGCAGGCATGGGACCCAAGTCTGGGCATACCCGTCAGGATCGGGGTGACAAAGCAAAAACAAAGAGGTGATGGCTGGAAGGTTTAGACTGAATCTTAACCACTGGCGTTGCTCTGGGCAACCTTCCAGACCATCGTTCTTCGCCTGCCAAGCCATTACAGAAGGGGAAAACCCATGTGCAAATCAGGCTTGGTCCCACCCCAAAAGGGGCAGTCCAGCCCGAACTGCTAGGTCACATCCCTTCTGCACGAGACCACAAGCCTCCCCAAACATGTTTCGGCCTTGTTGGGCCTCATCAGTGAGGAGGAGCTTGGGTCTCTAGGCCCAGCAGGCACGGGACCCACGTCTGGGCATACCCGTCCCGCTCGGGGTGACAAAGCAAAAACAAAGAGGTGATGGCTGGAAGGTTTAGACTGAATCTTAACCACTGGCGTTGCTCTGGGCAACCTTCCAGACCATCGTTCTTCGCCTGCCAAGCCATTACAGAAGAGGAAAAACCATATGCAAATCAGGCTTGGTCCCACCCCAAAAGGGGCAGTCCAGCCCGAACTGCTAGGTCACATCCCTTCTGCACGAGACCACAAGCATCCCCAAACATGTTTCGGCCTTGTTGGGCCTCATCAGTGAGGAGGTGCTTGGGTCTATAGGCCCAGCAGGCACGGGACCCACGTCGGGGCGTCCCACTCGGGGTGACAAAGCAAAAACAAAGAGGTGATGGCTGGAAGGTTTAGACTGAATCTTAACCACTGGCGTTGCTCTGGGCAACCTTCCAGACCATCGTTCTTCGCCTGCCAAGCCATTACAGAAGGGGAAAAACCATATGCAAATCAGGCTCGGTCCCACCCCAAAAGGGGCAGTCCAGCCCGAACTGCTAGGTCACATCCCTTCTGCATGAGACCACAAGCCTCCCGAAACATGTTTCGGCCTTGTTGGGCCTCATCAGTGAGGAGGACCTTGGGTCTCTAGGCCCAGCAGGCACGGGACCCACGTCTGGGCATACCCGTCCCACTCGGGGTGACAAAGCAAAAACAAAGAGGTGATGGCTGGAAGGTTTAGACTGAATCTTAACCACTGGCGTTGCTCTGGGCAACCTTCCAGACCATTGTTCTTCACCTGCCAAGCCATTACAGAAGGGGAAAAACCATATGCAAATCAGGCTTGGTCCCACCCCAAAAGGGGCAGTCCAGCCCGAAATGCTAGGTCACATCCCTTCTGCACGAGACCACAAGCATCCCCAAACATGTTTCGGGCTTGTTGGGCGTCATCAGTGAGGAGGAGCTTGGGTCTCTAGGCACAGCAGGCACGGGACCCACGTCTGGGCATACCCCTCCCACTCGGGGTGACAAAGCAAAAACAAAGAGGTGATGACTGGAAGGTTTAGACTGAATCTTAACCACTGGCGTTGCTCTGGGCAACGTTCCAGACCATCGTTCTTCGTCTGCCAAGCCATTACAGAAGGGGAAAAACCATATGCAAATCAGGCTTGGTCCCACCCCAAAAGGGGCAGTCCAGCCCAAACTGCTAGGTCACATCCCTTCTGCACGAGACCACAAGCATCCCCAAACATGTTTCGGCCTTGTTGGGCCTCATCAGTGAGGAGGAGCTTGGGTCTATAGGCTCAGCAGGCACGGGACCCACGTCGGGGCGTCCCACTCGGGGTGACAAAGCAAAAACAAAGAGGTGATGGCTGGAAGGTTTAGACTGAATCTTAACCAATGGCGTTGCTCTGGGCAACCTTCCAGACCATCGTTCTTCGCCTGCCAAGCCATTACAGAAGGGGAAAAACCATATGCAAATCAGGCTCGGTCCCACCCCAAAAGGGGCAGTCCAGCCCGAACTGCTAGGTCACATCCCTTCTGCACGAGACCACAAGCCTCCCCAAACATGTTTCGGCCTTGTTGGGCCTCATCAGTGAGGAGGACCTTGGGTCTCTAGGCCCAGCAGGCACGGGACCCACGTCTGGGCATACCCATCCCACTCGGGGTGACAAAGCAAAAACAAAGAGGTGATGGCTGGAAGTTTTAGACTGAATCTTAACCACTGGCGTTGCTCTGGGCAACCTTCCAGACCATCGTTCTTCACCTGCCAAGCCATTACAGAAGGGGAAAAACCATATGCAAATCAGGCTTGGTCCCACCCCAAAAGGGGCAGTCCAGCCCGAAATGCTAGGTCACATCCCTTCTGCACGAGACCACAAGCCTCCCCAAACATGTTTCGGCCTTGTTGGGCCTCATCAGTGAGGAGGAGCTTGGGTCTCTAGGCCCAGCAGGCACGGGACCCACGTCTGGGCATACCCGTCCCGCTCGGGGTGACAAAGCAAAAACAAAGAGTTGATGGCTGGAAGGTTTAGACTGAATCTTAACCACTGGCGTTGCTCTGGGCAACCTTCCAGACCATCGTTCTTCGCCTGCCAAGCCATTACAGAAGGGGAAAAACCATATGCAAATCAGGCTTGGTCCCACCCCAAAAGGGGCAGTCCAGCCCGAACTGCTAGGTCACATCCCTTCTGCACGAGACCACAAGCATCCCCAAACATGTTTCGGCCTTGTTGGGCCTCATCAGTGAGGAGGAGCTTGGGTCTCTAGGCCCAGCAGGCACGGGACCCACGTCTGGGCATACCCGTCCCGCTCGGGGTGACAAAGCAAAAACAAAGAGGTGATGGCTGGAAGGTTTAGACTGAATCTTAACCACTGGCGTTGCTCTGGGCAACCTTCCAGACCATCGTTCTTCGCCTTCACAGCCATTACAGAAGGGGAAAAAACATATGCAAATCAGGCTTGGTCCCACCCCAAAAGGGGCAGTCCAGCCCGAACTGCTAGGTCACATCCCTTCTGCACGAGACCACAAGCATCCCCAAACATGTTTCGGCCTTGTTGGGCCTCATCAGTGAGGAGGAGCTTGGGTCTCTAGGCACAGCAGGCACGGGACCCACGTCTGGGCATACCCGTCCCACTCGGGGTGACAAAGCAAAAACAAAGAGGTGATGGCTGGAAGGTTTAGACTGAATCTTAACCACTGGCGTTGCTCTGGGCAACCTTCCAGACCATTGTTCTTCGTCTGCCAAGCCATTACAGAAGGGGAAAAACCATATGCAAATCAGGCTTGGTCCCACTCCAAAAGGGGCAGTCCAGCCCGAACTGCTAGGTCACATCCTTTCTGCACGAGACCACAAGCATCCCCAAATATGTTTCGGCCTTGTTGGGCCTCATCAGTGAGGAGGAGCTTGGGTCTCTAGGCCCAGCAGGCACGGGACCCACGTCGGGGCGTCCCACTCGGGGTGACAAAGCAAAAACAAAGAGGTGATGGCTGGGAGGTTTAGACTGAATCTTAACGACTGGCGTTGCTCTGGGCAACCTTCCAGACCATCGTTCTTCGCCTGCTAAGCCATTACAGAAGGGGAAAAACCATATGCAAATCAGGCTCGGTCCCACCCCAAAAGGGGCAGTCCAACCCGAACTGCTAGGTCACATCCCTTCTGCACGAGACCACAAGCCTCCCCAAACATGTTTCGGCCTTGTTGGGCCTCATCAGTGAGGAGGACCTTGGGTCTCTAGGCCCAGCAGGCACGGGACCCACGTCTGGGCATACCCGTCCCACTCGGGGTGACAAAGCAAAAACAAAGAGGTCATGGCTGGAAGGTTTAGACTGAATCTTAACCACTGGCGTTGCTCTGGGCAACCTTCCAGACCATCGCTCTTCACCTGCCAAGCCATTACAGAAGGGGAAAAACCATATGCAAATCAGGCCTGGTCCCACCCCAAAAGCGGCAGTCCAGCCCGAACTGCTAGGTCACATCCCTTCGCATGAGACCACAAGCATCCCCAAACATGTTTCGGCCTTGTTGGGCCTCATCAGTGAGGAGGATCTTGGGTTTCTAGGCCCAGCAGGCACGGGACCCACGTCGGGGCGTCCCCACTCGGGGTGACAAAGCAAAAAGAAAGAGGTGATGGCTGGAAGGTTTAGACTGAATCTTAACCACTGGCATTGCTCTGGGCAACCTTCCAGACCATCGTTCTTCACCTACCAAGCCATTACAGAAGGGGAAAAACCATATGCAAATCAGGCTTGGTCCCACCCCAAAAGGGGCAGTCCAGCCCGAAATGCTAGGTCACATCCCTTCTGCACGAGACCACAAGCCTCCCCAAACATGTTTCGGCCTTGTTGGGCCTCATCAGTGAGGAGGAGCTTGGGTCTCTAGGCCCAGCAGGCACGGGACCCACGTCTGGGCATACCCGTCCCGCTCGGGGTGACAAAGAAAAAACAAAGAGTTGATGGCTGGAAGGTTTAGACTGAATCTTAACCACTGGCGTTGCTCTGGGCAACCTTCCAGACCATCGTTCTTCGCCTGCCAAGCCATTACAGAAGGGAAAAAACCATATGCAAATCAGGCTTGGTCCCACCCCAAAAGGGGCAGTCCAGCCCGAACTGCTAGGTCACATCCCTTCTGCACGAGACCACAAGCATCCCCAAACATGTTTCGGCCTTGTTGGGCCTCATCAGTGAGGAGGAGCTTGGGTCTCTAGGCACAGCAGGCACGGGACCCACGTCTGGGCATACCCGTCCCACTCGGGGTGACAAAGCAAAAACAAAGAGGTGATGGCTGGAAGGTTTAGACTGAATCTTAACCACTGGCATTGCTCTGGGCAACCCTCCAGACCATCGTTCTTCGCCTGCCAAGCCATTACAGAAGGGGAAAAACCATATGCAAATCAGGCTTGGTCCCACCCCAAAAGGGGCAGTCTAGCCCGAACTGCTAGGTCACATCCCTTCTGCACGAGACCACAAGCCTCCCCAAACATGTTTCGTCCTTGTTGGGCCTCATCAGTGAGGAGGAGCTTGGGTCTCTAGGCCCAGCAGGCACGGGACCCACGTCTGGGCATACCCGTCCCGCTCGGGGGGACAAAACAAAAACAAAGAGGTGATGGCTGGAAGGTTTAGACTGAATCTTAACCACTGGCGTTGCTCTGGGCAACCTTCCAGACCATCGTTCTTCGCCTGCACAGCCATTACAGAAGGGGAAAAAACATATGCAAATCAGGCTTGGTCCCACCCCAAAAGGGGCAGTCCAGCCCGAACTGCTAGGTCACATCCCTTCTGCACGAGACCACAAGCATCCCCAAACATGTTTCGGCCTTGTTGGGCCTCATCAGTGAGGAGGAGCTTGGGTCTCTAGGCACAGCAGGCACGGGACCCACGTCTGGGCATACCCGTCCCACTCGGGGTGACAAAGCAAAAACAAAGAGGTGATGGCTGGAAGGTTTAGACTGAATCTTAACCACTGGCGTTGCTCTGGGCAACCTTCCAGACTATTGTTCTTCGTCTGCCAAGCCATTACAGAAGGGGAAAAACCATATGCAAATCAGGCTTGGTCCCACTCCAAAAGGGGCAGTCCTGCCCGAACTGCTAGGTCACATCCTTTCTGCACGAGACCACAAGCATCCCCAAACATGTTTCGGCCTTGTTGGGCCTCATCAGTGAGGAGGAGCTTGGGTCTCTAGGCCCAGCAGGCACGGGCCCCACGTCGCGGCGTCCCACTCGGGGTGACAAAGCAAAAACAAAGAGGTGATGGCTGGAAGGTTTAGACTGAATCTTAACGACTGGCGTTGCTCTGGGCAACCTTCCAGACCATCGTTCTTCGCCTGCTAAGCCATTACAGAAGGGGAAAAACCATATGCAAATCAGGCTCGGTCCCACCCCAAAAGGGGCAGTCCAACCCGAACTGCTAGGTCACATCCCTTCTGCACGAGACCACAAGCATCCCCAAACATGTTTCGGCCTTGTTAGGCCTCATCAGTGAGGAGGACCTTGGGTCTCTAGGCCCAGCAGGCACGGGACCCACGTCTGGGCATACCCGTCCCACTCGGGGTGACAAAGCAAAAACAAAGAGGTCATGGCTGGAAGGTTTAGACTGAATCTTAACCACTGGCGTTGCTCTGGGCAACCTTCCAGACCATTGTTCTTCGCCTGCCAAGCCATTACAGAAGGGGAAAAACCATATGCAAATCAGGCTTGGTCCCACCCCAAAAGCGGCAGTCCAGCCCGAACTGCTAGGTCACATCCCTTCGCACGAGACCACAAGCATCCCCAAACATGTTTCGGCCTTGTTGGGCCTCATCAGTGAGGAGGAGCTTGGGTCTCTAGGCCCAGCAGGCACGGGACCCACGTCGGGGCGTCCCACTCGGGGTGACAAAGCAAAAACAAAGAGGTGATGGCTGGAAGGTTTAGACTGAATTTTAACCACTGGTGTTGCTCTGGGCAACCTTCCAGACCATCGTTCTTCGCCTGCCAAGCCATTACAGAAGGGGAAAAACCATATGCAAATCAGGCTTGGTCCCACCCCAAAAGGGGCAGTCCAGCCCGAACTGCTAGGTCACATCCCTTCTGCACAAGACCACAAGCATCCCCAAACATGTTTCGGCCTTGTTGGGCCTCCTCAGTGAGGAGGACCTTGGGTCTCTAGGCCCAGCAGGCACGGGACCCACGTCTGGGCATACCCGTCCCACTCGGGGTGACAAAGCAAAAACAAAGAGGTGATGGCTGGAAGGTTTAGACTGAATCTTAACCACTGGCGTTGCTCTGGGCAACCTTCCAGACCATTGTTCTTCACCTGCCAAGCCATTACAGAAGGGGAAAAACCATATGCAAATCAGGCTTGGTCCCACCCCAAAAGGGGCAGTCCAGCCCGAAATGCTAGGTCACATCCCTTCTGCACGAGACCACAAGCCTCCCCAAACATGTTTCAGCCTTGTTGGGCCTCATCAGTGAGGAGGAGCTTGGGTCTATAGGCCCAGCAGGCACGGGACCCACGTCTGGGCATACCCGTCCCGCTCGGGGTGACAAAGCAAAAACAAAGAGTTGATGGCTGGAAGGTTTAGACTGAATCTTAACCACTGGCGTTGCTCTGGGCAACCTTCCAGACCATCGTTCTTCGCCTGCCAAGCCATTACAGAAGGGAAAAAACCATATGCAAATCAGGCTTGGTCCCACCCCAAAAGGGGCAGTCCAGCCCGAACTGCTAGGTCACATCCCTTCTGCACGAGACCACAAGCATCCCCAAACATGTTTCGGCCTTGTTGGGCCTCATCAGTGAGGAGGAGCTTGGGTCTCTAGGCACAGCAGGCACGGGACCCACGTCTGGGCATACCCGTCCCACTCGGGGTGACAAAGCAAAAACAAAGAGGTGATGGCTGGAAGGTTTAGACTGAATCTTAACCACTGGCATTGCTCTGGGCAACCTTCCAGACCATCGTTCTTCGCCTGCCAAGCCATTACAGAAGGGGAAAAACCATATGCAAATCAGGCTTGGTCCCACCCCAAAAGGGGCAGTCTAGCCCGAACTGCTAGGTCACATCCCTTCTGCACGAGACCACAAGCCTCCCCAAACATGTTTCGTCCTTGTTGGGCCTCATCAGTGAGGAGGAGCGTGGGTCTCTAGGCCCAGCAGGCACGGGACCCACGTCTGGGCATACCCGTCCCGCTCGGGGGGACAAAACAAAAACAAAGAGGTGATGGCTGGAAGGTTTAGACTGAATCTTAACCACTGGCGTTGCTCTGGGCAACCTTCCAGACCATCGTTCTTCGCCTGCACAGCCATTACAGAAGGGGAAAAAACATATGCAAATCAGGCTTGGTCCCACCCCAAAAGGGGCAGTCCAGCCCGAACTGCTAGGTCACATCCCTTCTGCACGAGACCACAAGCATCCCCAAACATGTTTCGGCCTTGTTGGGCCTCATCAGTGAGGAGGAGCTTGGGTCTCTAGGCACAGCAGGCACGGGACCCACGTCTGGGCATACCCGTCCCACTCGGGGTGACAAAGCAAAAACAAAGAGGTGATGGCTGGAAGATTTAGACTGAATCTTAACCACTGGCGTTGCTCTGGGCAACCTTCCAGACTATTGTTCTTCGTCTGCCAAGCCATTACAGAAGGGGAAAAACCATATGCAAATCAGGCTTGGTCCCACTCCAAAAGGGGCAGTCCTGCCCGAACTGCTAGGTCACATCCTTTCTGCACGAGACCACAAGCATCCCCAAACATGTTTCGGCCTTGTTGGGCCTCATCAGTGAGGAGGAGCTT
This sequence comes from Ambystoma mexicanum, assembly GCF_040938575.1. NCBI lineage: Eukaryota > Metazoa > Chordata > Amphibia > Caudata > Ambystomatidae > Ambystoma > Ambystoma mexicanum. The sequence continues at coordinate 842,966,206 of NC_090941.1, read as the reverse complement.
GGGTCTCTAGGCCCAGCAGGCACGGGCCCCACGTCGCGGCGTCCCACTCGGGGTGACAAAGCAAAAACAAAGAGGTGATGGCTGGAAGGTTTAGACTGAATCTTAACGACTGGCGTTGCTCTGGGCAACCTTCCAGACCATCGTTCTTCGCCTGCTAAGCCATTACAGAAGGGGAAAAACCATATGCAAATCAGGCTCGGTCCCACCCCAAAAGGGGCAGTCCAACCCGAACTGCTAGGTCACATCCCTTCTGCACGAGACCACAAGCATCCCCAAACATGTTTCGGCCTTGTTAGGCCTCATCAGTGAGGAGGACCTTGGGTCTCTAGGCCCAGCAGGCACGGGACCCACGTCTGGGCATACCCGTCCCACTCGGGGTGACAAAGCAAAAACAAAGAGGTCATGGCTGGAAGGTTTAGACTGAATCTTAACCACTGGCGTTGCTCTGGGCAACCTTCCAGACCATTGTTCTTCGCCTGCCAAGCCATTACAGAAGGGGAAAAACCATATGCAAATCAGGCTTGGTCCCACCCCAAAAGCGGCAGTCCAGCCCGAACTGCTAGGTCACATCCCTTCGCACGAGACCACAAGCATCCCCAAACATGTTTCGGCCTTGTTGGGCCTCATCAGTGAGGAGGAGCTTGGGTCTCTAGGCCCAGCAGGCACGGGACCCACGTCGGGGCGTCCCACTCGGGGTGACAAAGCAAAAACAAAGAGGTGATGGCTGGAAGGTTTAGACTGAATTTTAACCACTGGCGTTGCTCTGGGCAACCTTCCAGACCATCGTTCTTCGCCTGCCAAGCCATTACAGAAGGGGAAAAACCATATGCAAATCAGGCTTGGTCCCACCCCAAAAGGGGCAGTCCAGCCCGAACTGCTAGGTCACATCCCTTCTGCACAAGACCACAAGCATCCCCAAACATGTTTCGGCCTTGTTGGGCCTCCTCAGTGAGGAGGACCTTGGGTCTCTAGGCCCAGCAGGCACGGGACCCACGTCTGGGCATACCCGTCCCACTCGGGGTGACAAAGCAAAAACAAAGAGGTGATGGCTGGAAGGTTTAGACTGAATCTTAACCACTGGCGTTGCTCTGGGCAACCTTCCAGACCATTGTTCTTCACCTGCCAAGCCATTACAGAAGGGGAAAAACCATATGCAAATCAGGCTTGGTCCCACCCCAAAAGGGGCAGTCCAGCCCGAAATGCTAGGTCACATCCCTTCTGCACGAGACCACAAGCCTCCCCAAACATGTTTCAGCCTTGTTGGGCCTCATCAGTGAGGAGGAGCTTGGGTCTATAGGCCCAGCAGGCACGGGACCCACGTCTGGGCATACCTGTCCCGCTCAGGGTGACAAAGCAAAAACAAAGAGGTGATGGCTGGAAGGTTTAGACTGAATCTTAACCACTGGCGTTGCTCTGGGCAACCTTCCAGACCATCGTTCTTCACCTGCCAGGCCATTAAAGAAGAGGAAAAACCATATGCAAATCAGGCTTGGTCCCACCCCAAAAGGGGCAGTCCAGCCCGAACTGCTAGGTCACATCCCTTCTGCACGAGACCACAAGCATCCCCAAACATGTTTCGGGCTTGTTGGGCCTCGTCAGTGAGGAGGAGCTTGGGTCTCTAGGCACAGCAGGCACGGGACCCACGTCTGGGCATACCCGTCCCACTCGGGGTGACAAAGCAAAAACAAAGAGGTGATGACTGGAAGGTTTAGACTGAATCTTAACCACTGGCGTTGCTCTGGGCAACCTTCCAGACCATCGTTCTTCGTCTGCCAAGCCATTACAGAAGGGGAAAAACCATATGCAAATCAGGCTTGGTCCCACCCCAAAAGGGGCAGTCCAGCCCGAACTGCTAGGTCACATCCCTTCTGCACGAGACCACAAGCATCCCCAAACATGTTTCGGCCTTGTTGGGCCTCATCAGTGAGGAGGAGCTTGGGTCTATAGGCTCAGCAGGCACGGGACCCACGTCGGGGCGTCCCACTCGGGGTGACAAAGCAAAAACAAAGAGGTGATGGCTGGAAGGTTTAGACTGAATCTTAACCAATGGCGTTGCTCTGGGCAACCTTCCAGACCATCGTTCTTCGCCTGCCAAGCCATTACAGAAGGGGAAAAACCATATGCAAATCAGGCTCGGTCCCACCCCAAAAGGGGCAGACCAGCCCGAACTGCTAGGTCACATCCCTTCTGCACGAGACCACAAGCCTCCCCAAACATGTTTCGGCCTTGTTGGGCCTCATCAGTGAGGAGGACCTTGGGTCTCTAGGCCCAGCAGGCACGGGACCCACGTCTGGGCATACCCATCCCACTCGGGGTGACAAAGCAAAAACAAAGAGTTGATGGCTGGAAGGTTTAGACTGAATCTTAACCACTGGCGTTGTTCTGGGCAACCTTCCAGACCATCGTTCTTCGCCTGCCAAGCCATTACAGAAGGGGAAAAACCATATGCAAATCAGGCTTGGTCCCACCCCAAAAGGGGCAGTCCAGCCCGAACTGCTAGGTCACATCCCTTCTGCACGAGACCACAAGCATCCCCAAACATGTTTCGGCCTTGTTGGGCCTCATCAGTGAGGAGGAGCTTGGGTCTCTAGGCCCAGCAGGCACGGGACCCACGTCTGGGCATACCCGTCCCACTCGGGGTGACAAAGCAAAAACAAAGAGGTGATGGCTGGAAGGTTTAGACTGAATCTTAACCACTGGCGTTGCTCTGGGCAACCTTCCAGACCATCGTTCTTCGCCTGCCAAGCCATTACAGAAGGCGGAAAACCATATGCAAATCAGGCTTGGTCCCGCCCCAAAAGGGGCAGTCCAGCCCGAAATGCTAGGTCACATCCCTTCTGCACGAGACCACAAGCATCCCCAAACATGTTTCGGGCTTGTTGGGCCTCATCAGTGAGGAGGAGCTTGGGTCTCTAGGCCCAGCAGGCACGGGACCCACGTCTGGGCATACCCGTCCCGCTCGGGGTGACAAAGCAAAAACAAAGAGGTGATGGCTGGAAGGTTTAGACTGAATCTTAACCACTGGCGTTGCTCTGGGCAACCTTCCAGACCATCGTTCTTCGCCTGCACAGCCATTACAGAAGGGGAAAAAACATATGCAAATCAGGCTTGGTCCCACCCCAAAAGGGGCAGTCCAGCCCGAACTGCTAGGTCACATCCCTTCTGCACGAGACCACAAGCATCCCCAAACATGTTTCGGCCTTGTTGGGCCTCATCAGTGAGGAGGAGCTTGGGTCTCTAGGCACAGCAGGCACGGGACCCACGTCTGGGCATACCCGTCCCACTCGGGGTGACAAAGCAAAAACAAAGAGGTGATGGCTGGAAGGTTTAGACTGAATCTTAACCACTGGCGTTGCTCTGGGCAACCTTCCAGACCATTGTTCTTCGTCTGCCAAGCCATTACAGAAGGGGAAAAACCATATGCAAATCAGGCTTGGTCCCACTCCAAAAGGGGCAGTCCAGCCCGAACTGCTAGGTCACATCCTTTCTGCACGAGACCACAAGCATCCCCAAATATGTTTCGGCCTTGTTGGGCCTCATCAGTGAGGAGGAGCTTGGGTCTCTAGGCCCAGCAGGCACGGGACCCACGTCGGGGCGTCCCACTCGGGGTGACAAAGCAAAAACAAAGAGGTGATGGCTGGGAGGTTTAGACTGAATCTTAACGACTGGCGTTGCTCTGGGCAACCTTCCAGACCATCGTTCTTCACCTGCTAAGCCATTACAGAAGGGGAAAAACCATATGCAAATCAGGCTCGGTCCCACCCCAAAAGGGGCAGTCCAACCCGAACTGCTAGGTCACATCCCTTCTGCACGAGACCACAAGCCTCCCCAAACATGTTTCGGCCTTGTTGGGCCTCTTCAGTGAGGAGGACCTTGGGTCTCTAGGCCCAGCAGGCACGGGACCCACGTCTGGGCATACCCGTCCCACTCGGGGTGACAAAGCAAAAACAAAGAGGTCATGGCTGGAAGGTTTAGACTGAATCTTAACCACTGGCGTTGCTCTGGGCAACCTTCCAGACCATCGCTCTTCACCTGCCAAGCCATTACAGAAGGGGAAAAACCATATACAAATCAGGCCTGGTCCCACCCCAAAAGCGGCAGTCCAGCCCGAACTGCTAGGTCACATCCCTTCGCATGAGACCACAAGCATCCCCAAACATGTTTCGGCCTTGTTGGGCCTCATCAGTGAGGAGGATCTTGGGTTTCTAGGCCCAGCAGGCACGGGACCCACGTCGGGGCGTCCCCACTCGGGGTGACAAAGCAAAAAGAAAGAGGTGATGGCTGGAAGGTTTAGACTGAATCTTAACCACTGGCATTGCTCTGGGCAACCTTCCAGACCATCGTTCTTCACCTGCCAAGCCATTACAGAAGGGGAAAAACCATATGCAAATCAGGCTTGGTCCCACCCCAAAAGGGGCAGTCCAGCCCGAAATGCTAGGTCACATCCCTTCTGCACGAGACCACAAGCCTCCCCAAACATGTTTCGGCCTTGTTGGGCCTCATCAGTGAGGAGGAGCTTGGGTCTCTAGGCCCAGCAGGCACGCGACCCACGTCTGGGCATACCCGTCCCGCTCGGGGTGACAAAGCAAAAACAAAGAGTTGATGGCTGGAAGGTTTAGACTGAATCTTAACCACTGGCGTTGCTCTGGGCAACCTTCCAGACCATCGTTCTTCGCCTGCCAAGCCATTACAGAAGGGAAAAGACCATATGCAAATCAGGCTTGGTCCCACCCCAAAAGGGGCAGTCCAGCCCGAACTGCTAGGTCACATCCCTTCTGCACGAGACCACAAGCATCCCCAAACATGTTTCGGCCTTGTTGGGCCTCATCAGTGAGGAGGAGCTTGGGTCTCTAGGCACAGCAGGCACGGGACCCACGTCTGGGCATACCCGTCCCACTCGGGGTGACAAAGCAAAAACAAAGAGGTGATGGCTGGAAGGTTTAGACTGAATCTTAACCACTGGCATTGCTCTGGGCAACCTTCCAGACCATCGTTCTTCGCCTGCCAAGCCATTACAGAAGGGGAAAAACCATATGCAAATCAGGCTTGGTCCCACCCCAAAAGGGGCAGTCTAGCCCGAACTGCTAGGTCACATCCCTTCTGCACGAGACCACAAGCCTCCCCAAACATGTTTCGTCCTTGTTGGGCCTCATCAGTGAGGAGGAGCTTGGGTCTCTAGGCCCAGCAGGCACGGGACCCACGTCTGGGCATACCCGTCCCGCTCGTGGTGACAAAACAAAAACAAAGAGGTGATGGCTGGAAGGTTTAGACTGAATCTTAATCACTGGCGTTGCTCTGGGCAACCTTCCAGACCATCGTTCTTCGCCTGCACAGCCATTACAGAAGGGGAAAAAACATATGCAAATCAGGCTTGGTCCCACCCCAAAAGGGGCAGTCCAGCCTGAACTGCTAGGTCACATCCCTTCTGCACGAGACCACAAGCATCCCCAAACATGTTTCGGCCTTGTTGGGCCTCATCAGTGAGGAGGAGCTTGGGTCTCTAGGCACAGCAGACACGGGACCCACGTCTGGGCATACCCGTCCCACTCGGGGTGACAAAGCAAAAACAAAGAGGTGATGGCTGGAAGGTTTAGACTGAATCTTAACCACTGGCGTTGCTCTGGGCAACCTTCCAGACCATTGTTCTTCGTCTGCCAAGCCATTACAGAAGGGGAAAAACCATATGCAAATCAGGCTTGGTCCCACTCCAAAAGGGGCAGTCCTGCCCGAACTGCTAGGTCACATCCTTTCTGCACGAGACCACAAGCATCCCCAAACATGTTTCGGCCTTGTTGGGCCTCATCAGTGAGGAGGAGCTTGGGTCTCTAGGCCCAGCAGGCACGGGCCCCACGTCGGGGCGTCCCACTCGGGGTGACAAAGCAAAAACAAAGAGGTGATGGCTGGAAGGTTTAGACTGAATCTTAACGACTGGCGTTGCTCTGGGCAACCTTCCAGACCATCGTTCTTCGCCTGCTAAGCCATTACAGAAGGGGAAAAACCATATGCAAATCAGGCTCGGTCCCACCCCAAAAGGGGCAGTCCAACCCGAACTGCTAGGTCACATCCCTTCTGCACGAGACCACAAGCCTCCCCAAACATGTTTCGGCCTTGTTAGGCCTCATCAGTGAGGAGGACCTAGGGTCTCTAGGCCCAGCAGGCACGGGACCCACGTCGGGGCGTCCCACTCGGGGTGACAAAGCAAAAACAAAGAGGTGATGGCTGGAAGGTTTAGACTGAATTTTAACCACTGGCGTTGCTCTGGGCAACCTTCCAGACCATCGTTCTTCGCCTGCCAAGCCATTACAGAAGGGGAAAAACCATATGCAAATCAGGCTTGGTCCCACCCCAAAAGGGGCAGTCCAGCCCGAACTGCTAGGTCACATCCCTTCTGCACAAGACCACAAGCATCCCCAAACATGTTTCGGCCTTGTTGGGCCTCCTCAGTGAGGAGGACCTTGGGTCTCTAGGCCCAGCAGGCACGGGACCCACGTCTGGGCATACCCGTCCCACTCGGGGTGACAAAGCAAAAACAAAGAGGTGATGGCTGGAAGGTTTAGACTGAATCTTAACCACTGGCGTTGCTCTGGGCAACCTTCCAGACCATTGTTCTTCACCTGCCAAGCCATTACAGAAGGGGAAAAACCATATGCAAATCAGGCTTGGTCCCACCCCAAAAGGGGCAGTCCAGCCCGAAATGCTAGGTCACATCCGTTCTGCACGAGACCACAAGCCTCCCCAAACATGTTTCAGCCTTGTTGGGCCTCATCAGTGAGGAGGAGCTTGGGTCTCTAGGCCCAGCAGGCACGGGACCCACGTCTGGGCATACCCGTCCCGCTCAGGGTGACAAAGCAAAAACAAAGAGGTGATGGCTGGAAGGTTTAGACTGAATCTTAACCACTGGCGTTGCTCTGGGCAACCTTCCAGACCATCGTTCTTCGTCTGCCAAGCCATTACAGAAGGGGAAAAACCATATGCAAATCAGGCTTGGTCCCACCCCAAAAGGGGCAGTCCAGCCCGAACTGCTAGGTCACATCCCTTCTGCACGAGACCACAAGCATCCCCAAACATGTTTCGGCCTTGTTGGGCCTCATCAGTGAGGAGGACCTTGGGTCTCTAGGCCCAGCAGGCACGGGACCCACGTCGGGGCGTCCCACTCGGGGTGACAAAGCAAAAACAAAGAGGTGATGGCTGGAAGGTTTAGACTGAATTTTAACCACTGGCGTTGCTCTGGGCAACCTTCCAGACCATCGTTCTTCGCCTGCCAAGCCATTACAGAAGGGGAAAAACCATATGCAAATCAGGCTTGGTCCCACCCCAAAAGGGGCAGTCCAGCCCGAACTGCTAGGTCACATCCCTTCTGCACAAGACCACAAGCATCCCCAAACATGTTTCGGCCTTGTTGGGCCTCCTCAGTGAGGAGGACCTTGGGTCTCTAGGCCCAGCAGGCACGGGACCCACGTCTGGGCATACCCGTCCCACTCGGGGTGACAAAGCAAAAACAAAGAGGTGATGGCTGGAAGGTTTAGACTGAATCTTAACCACTGGCGTTGCTCTGGGCAACCTTCCAGACCATTGTTCTTCACCTGCCAAGCCATTACAGAAGGGGAAAAACCATATGCAAATCAGGCTTGGTCCCACCCCAAAAGGGGCAGTCCAGCCCGAAATGCTAGGTCACATCCCTTCTGCACGAGACCACAAGCCTCCCCAAACATGTTTCAGCCTTGTTGGGCCTCATCAGTGAGGAGGAGCTTGGGTCTCTAGGCCCAGCAGGCACGGGACCCACGTCTGGGCATACCCGTCCCGCTCAGGGTGACAAAGCAAAAACAAAGAGGTGATGGCTGGAAGGTTTAGACTGAATCTTAACCACTGGCGTTGCTCTGGGCAACCTTCCAGACCATCGTTCTTCACCTGCCAGGCCATTAAAGAAGAGGAAAAACCATATGCAAATCAGGCTTGGTCCCACCCCAAAAGGGGCAGTCCAGCCCGAACTGCTAGGTCACATCCCTTCTGCACGAGACCACAAGCATCCCCAAACATGTTTCGGGCTTGTTGGGCCTCGTCAGTGAGGAGGAGCTTGGGTCTCTAGGCACAGCAGGCACGGGACCCACGTCTGGGCATACCCATCCCACTCGGGGTGACAAAGCAAAAACAAAGAGGTGATGACTGGAAGGTTTAGACTGAATCTTAACCACTGGCGTTGCTCTGGGCAACCTTCCAGACCATCGTTCTTCGTCTGCCAAGCCATTACAGAAGGGGAAAAACCATATGCAAATCAGGCTTGGTCCCACCCCAAAAGGGGCAGTCCAGCCCGAACTGCTAGGTCACATCCCTTCTGCACGAGACCACAAGCATCCCCAAACATGTTTCGGCCTTGTTGGGCCTCATCAGTGAGGAGGAGCTTGGGTCTATAGGCTCAGCAGGCACGGGACCCACGTCGGGGCGTCCCACTCGGGGTGACAAAGCAAAAACAAAGAGGTGATGGCTGGAAGGTTTAGACTGAATCTTAACCAATGGCGTTGCTCTGGGCAACCTTCCAGACCATCGTTCTTCGCCTGCCAAGCCATTACAGAAGGGGAAAAACCATATGCAAATCAGGCTCGGTCCCACCCCAAAAGGGGCAGTCCAGCCCGAACTGCTAGGTCACATCCCTTCTGCACGAGACCACAAGCCTCCCCAAACATGTTTCGGCCTTGTTGGGCCTCATCAGTGAGGAGGACCTTGGGTCTCTAGGCCCAGCAGGCATGGGACCCACGTCTGGGCATACCCATCCCACTCGGGGTGACAAAGCAAAAACAAAGAGGTGATGGCTGGAAGTTTTAGACTGAATCTTAACCAATGGCGTTGCTCTGGGCAACCTTCCAGACCATCGTTCTTCACCTGCCAAGCCATTACAGAAGGGGAAAAACCATATGCAAATCAGGCTTGGTCCCACCCCAAAAGGGGCAGTCCAGCCCGAAATGCTAGGTCACATCCCTTCTGCACGAGACCACAAGCCTCCCCAAACATGTTTCGGCCTTGTTGGGCCTCATCAGTGAGGAGGAGCTTGGGTCTCTAGGCCCAGCAGGCACGGGACCCACGTCTGGGCATACCCGTCCAGCTCGGGGTGACAAAGCAAAAACAAAGAGTTGATGGCTGGAAGGTTTAGACTGAATCTTAACCACTGGCGTTGCTCTGGGCAACCTTCCAGACCATCGTTCTTCGCCTGCCAAGCCATTACAGAAGGAGAAAAACCATATGCAAATCAGGCTTGGTCCCACCCCAAAAGGGGCAGTCCAGCCCGAACTGCTAGGTCACATCCCTTCTGCACGAGACCACAAGCATCCCCAAACATGTTTCGGCCTTGTTGGGCCTCATCAGTGAGGAGGAGCTTGGGTCTCTAGGCCCAGCAGGCACGGGACCCACGTCTGGGCATACCCGTCCCACTCGGGGTGACAAAGCAAAAACAAAGAGGTGATGGCTGGAAGGTTTAGACTGAATCTTAACCACTGGCGTTGCTCTGGGCAACCTTCCAGACCATCGTTCTTCGCCTGCACAGCCATTACAGAAGGGGAAAAAACATATGCAAATCAGGCTTGGTCCCACCCCAAAAGGGGCAGTCCAGCCCGAACTGCTAGGTCACATCCCTTCTGCACGAGACCACAAGCATCCCCAAACATGTTTCGGCCTTGTTGGGCCTCATCAGTGAGGAGGAGCTTGGGTCTCTATGCCCAGCAGGCACGGGACCCACGTCTGGGCATACCCGTCCCACTCGGGGTGACAAAGCAAAAACAAAGATGGCTGGAAGGTTTAGACTGAATCTTAACCACTGGCGTTGCTCTGGGCAACCTTCCAGACCATCGTTCTTCGTCTGCCAAGCCATTCCAGAAGGGGAAAAACCATATGAAAATCTGGCTTGGTTCCACCCAAAAGGGGCAGTCCAGCCCGAACTGCTAGGTCACATCCCTTCTGTACGAGACCACAAGCATCCCCAGACATGTTTCAGCCTGAAGGGGCTGGACTGCCCCTTTGGGGTAGGACCAAGCGTGATTTGCATATGGTTTTTCCCCTTCTGTAATGGCTTGGCAGGCTGAAAAACGATGGTCTGGAGGGTTTCTCAGAGCTTTGCCCGTGGTTATGATTAATTCAAAACCTTCCAGCCATCACCTTTCTGTTTTGCCATAGCATACCATATCATACCATAGGTGCTAGATGGATCTGTGGCACCAGTGACTTGCGGAATTTTAGGGCTTGTTCAAACTTTCCCATTTCTAATTTGAAAATGAAGAATCACATGTGTCAAACACTCAAAAACATACGTGATTAGCCAGGCTTGCATGGGCTGGTTAGTGTTTGGAATTAAACCACGATCTTGCTGGTACCAATTTACCACAAATCATGGCCACCTTTCGGAAATAGCCCAGACGCATGAGTCCTACCGGGCTGGGAAACTGTGCACCTCAGCATTCTCAGCAGGCCATGAGTAAATGCTTGGTGGTTGGTCTATGGAGCCTAATCTGTAATGTAGACACTGAAAACATACTCTATGGGTAACAGCAAAGGTCCCATGGTAATCCCAACTGAGATGTTAGCTGTATATTGTCAGTGTTCATAAGTTGACGAGTTATTGATTTTCGACATTCTCTGCACTTCCAATTAATAAATCATGTAACAAAGAACTAAGCCTTGGTATGAATCACATACCAAGTTTCACCTCAGAACTACATATGCCAGAATGCTTAGCTAGTCGCTCAAGGAACGCTTACATTTATTATTATTGTGCAAATGTAAAATTATTGCAAAAAAAAACAGATTTTATCTAAATCTTTTTTGTATTGGACATTGAGAAAAGGAGACAACACAGCTGTCTCCTGCTGACGGTTATATTCTAGATGAGGTCCTTGAGAGTGTCGCATGTGTCCATTTTAACTCACTTATTTATTTTTTAATTTTTTTATTGATATATGGTTATACAATTGACCACCTTTTATCAAGTTAAAACAAATATAAAATCTTTTTCTTAAGTTTTAAGTAAATGTTGAATTTCCTGTCACAGTTTTTTCACACATGGATAACTGCTTATGTCAGATATAAAGCACTGGTAATTTGAAAGGAAGTCATTTTGACATTACTGTGAGTAAGATAAGAGAAGCAGAAGGAAAGCTGAGGCGTTCAAACAAGAGATGAGAGTCCTGGATGCCAAGGCAACCAACATCATATTGCGTGTTGTTCATCATTACAAGGGTTACTTTCTTTGGGCGCTATCTGTGTTAAAATGAATATTGCTCCCTTGATCAAGGGCTTGCCCCAAAACATTGTGATCAAGGGAACATAGGGAACACAACATTGGGAAAAGGGTATAATTGACATTCTGTATGAATCACTATGTGAAATAACAGGTGGTTGTAATACATCTAAATAGACTTAAATTAAAGATACAATCTGAAGTTTTTCAGCTACTTAACACACAGCACTGCGGGTGCCAGGTAGAAGCGGACTTCTGTATGAAGATCACACAGAGAAAGATTGAGAACCTGCCCAAACATGCTGCCAGGTACAATTGTCTGTTGAAATAAATGTGATTGGACCTTGACATTTTGATTTTGGGAGATTATGCCTCACTTCTGACCTACCCACCATAGGTGGGGTTGCTGGTTTTCTGGAGAACCTTTCAGGCTGCTGAGGTTTGAGAGTGAGAAAGAGAGCCTCTCGCATACGGCATTCCCTTCAAGAGGCTTCTTTCGCCCCCGGCCTTGAGTAACATTTGTGCATGTTGCTAGCAGGAGTAGTACTGAAATAGCATTTCTGAATGAAAAAGAGGAAACGGAAGAACCAGTACATAAAATACACAGAACACTAAGCGAGATATAAGATAAACAACAATAAAAAACAGTGCAGACGATCATGTGTAACTAAACTAGAATTAAACAAAAGTTCCATAACTTGCAGTCCTATCGAGATCTGCACCCTGCAGACTCGCCAACACTCTCTCCTCTCCTCTCCTCTGTCACCACCCCGTAACCGTCCATATCTGCCCGCACTTTACTTTTTGTCCTCATTTCCATGGTAACGTTGTCGATGCGCATCTCGTTCTTGGACTTCCGATTTGCACCCCAATTGTTAAAGGCAAGCTGACCGTCAGGGCGTGCCTGCAGTACGGCATGACTTACTCGAACATCGCACCTTACTTCAAATGCATGCCGGCCACTTCTCTGATCTTGCCGGCGATCACCCGTGCCGACAAACTGCGCAAACCCAAAGTCCAGGCTGCGCTTAGCTTACGCTTAGCCGCCGGTCCCTGGCCCGCTTTCTGAAAGGTGCGCGTCGGCGCCAGCCTGCTCAATCATCCCCGCTGCCGTGTCCACCGATCCACTCTGCACACGCGCTGTGTCTAATTTGCACTTACCTGCGAGTAACTGCCTACCACCATCTATTAGCCTTGCCCTGCACCTAACTGCTCCATCTTTTAGCTAGCCACATGCTCGTCACTTGCTCCAACCAATTATGCTGTATTGCTACTTGTAATCACCACGCCCCTTGTATGTAACCCAATGTAGCTCCTAGAAATATGTGAAACTGCTTTCCCTGTATGTATACCTGCACCTATTATGTCCTCTGTATGCAACCCGATGTAGCTCCCCGTAACACGAGGAGCGGCTTTCCCTGTATGTATACCTGCACCTATTATGTCCTCTGTATGCCATCCGGTGTAGCTCCCCGTAACACGAGGAGCGGCTTTCCCTGTATGCATACCTGCACCTATTATGTCCTCTGAATGCCATCCGGTGTAGCTCCCCGTAACACGAGGAACGGCTTTCCCTGTATGTATACCTGCACCTATTATGTCCTCTGTATGCCACCCGGTGTAGCTCCCCGTAACACGAGGAGCGGCTTTCCCTGTATATATACCTGCACCTATTATGTCCTCTGAATGCCATCCGGTGTAGCTCCCCGTAACACGAGGAGCGGCTTTCCCTGTATGTATACCTGCACCTATTATGTCCTCTGTATGCAACCCGGTGTAGCTCCCCGTAACACGAGGAGCGGCTTTCCCTGTATGCATACCTGCACCTATTATGTCCTCTGTATGCCATCCGGTGTAGCTCCCCGTAACACTAGGTGTAGCTTTCCCAGTCTGCATATCTGTACCCATGATGACCATTTTTATACAATCTGATGTAGCTCCCCGCAACATGAGGAGTAGCTCTCCCGGTCTGTATATCTGCACCTATTATGTCCCCTATATGCAATCTGATGTAGCTCCCCGCAACATGAGGAGTAGCTCTCCCGGTCTGTATATCTGCACCTATTATGTCCCCTATATGCAATCTGATGTAGCTCCCCGCAACATGAGGAGTAGCTCTCCCGGTCTGTATATCTGCACCTATTATGTCCCCTATATGCAATCTGATGTAGCTCCCCGCAACATGAGGAGTAGCTCTCCCGGTCTGTATATCTGCACCTATTATGTCCCCTATATGCAATCTGATGTAGCTCCCCGCAACATGAGGAGTAGCTCTCCCGGTCTGTATATCTGCACCTATTATGTCCCCTATATGCAATCTGATGTAGCTCCCCGCAACATGAGGAGTAGCTCTCCCGGTCTGTATATCTGCACCTATTATGTCCCCTATATGCAATCTGATGTAGCTCCCCGTAACATGAGGAGAAACTCTCCCAGTCTGTATATCTGCACCTATTATGTCCCCTATATGCAATCTGATGTAGCTCCCCGCAACATGAGGAGAAACTCTCCCGGTCTGTATATCTGTACCTACTATGACTCAAGTATGCACTTTCTGTAACTAGTGTCTAGATGCCTCAGGGCTTTGTGTGCTGTAATAAATGCTAAAATAAATAACTAAATAAGTCGGAGAACTCGAGAAGAACACATTCCCTGTGATAGATTAACCAGGTCATTAAATTAGCATATTCACAAAGAGGATGTTGTGTTAACCTAGTTGTGAAGGTTTTCAATGAAGAGCTCTCCAGTGTTCTGGGGTATAGTAATCCAGGGATGACTTGCCTTGACTGCGAAGGATTTCCCACTCATGCGCTGTTTGAAGAATCGACTTATTTTCAGTATGGCTTCCAAACTTGAAGTATGCAGTAAGCTTCGTGAGATATGAAGGAGCAGAACCATTCAAAACGTTTCATATCGAAGATAGCACTCGGTTACCAATTTGATCTTACACAAGCAGCCAACCAAATGATAAACAAGGCGAGGAAACATGGTCATACTTGCTTAGGGAACAGATGGTGGGAAGGGCCCTATTTTGGGCTGCTTGTCATGTGGAAAGTGATCACCAAATAGACTAATATACGATATTGCCATCTGGGCATCACAGCGGCGCACAAGTATTTTGAGATGGATTTCATACTGCAAGGGAGCAACTATTATGCTGTTAAGCAAATGACAACGGGGCACCTTTACAACTGCAACAACTTGATGACAAAACGAGCACCAACAATGGAAAATGACAACCAGATTCCTGGTTGACTCCACAGGACCAGGGGATGACCCAGATGTTCGGGCAAGGGGAAGGGCGGGGAGGGGGGAGGGGGGGTGGCACAGCCAAGCAGTCATATGGCAATTAAGATGAAGCCAACTATGCTGCATGCAATGCTGCACCAGCCCCAGGCAATCCGCTGCCACCAGACCAACCCCAGCAGTACTCTGCAGCTGATGCAATAAACCTCAATCTGCTCTCAGGTCTCAGTCATTGCCATTGCAGTTTTACCGACTTGTATCTGGGGCTGATCTGTTGTGTTATAGGGTATAATCAACAGCCAAGCCTTGTTTTTTTAATGTATTGTTCTTTGAAATATTTATTAGTAATAATTAATTTTCTGCTACATTCGGTGGTCAATTTGTTTCTGCATATTTACACAATCTTAAAGTGCATTGATCATTGTAATCAAGGTATTTAAGAACAGTGCTGGCATGGTATAAGAAAAAGTGCTTGGAACAGTGCAGATCCAGATCCACACGTCATCGGCATTAACCATGCATTGAAGACCAAAAACTCGCCACTGCCTGGGCCAAGGTGTACGTGAAGATGTTAAATAACTAGGGGGGGGGAGAGAGGAAATCAACAGGGAACAGAGTGGTGGGGCAAGGTGCAATTGCCAAGCTGCACTCTCTGAATTATCTCTCCTAAAAAAGATGTAATCCAAGCCAATGCAGGCCATTGAACCCTCAAGATGGTCTCCTGGTGGCTGGTAGGGGCCTCATGGGCCATGGTGTCAAAGGCAGCAAACTGATCTAGGCAAAGCCAAGCAGCTTTTCCCTCATCAGGAGAGTGGGTGGCTCTAAGGTCATTTCAGGCGGGAACCTAGACAGACAGCCTGCCAAAGGCCCTCTTCTGACAAATGATTGGATAGTTAAGTCCCACCACTCCAAGATTTTACCACTAAAGGGAAGACTTGAGATTCGATATAAGTTTGCTGAACATGTGGGATCTAAGGTAGGTTTAGCCAATAAAGGAGCGTTGAAGTCCTCTTTACATTCAAGAGGAACTATGCCCTTTGAAGAGAGACATAGAGGAAGAAAACCATATCATCCGCAGTTGGCGGGGTTTTCAAATGTTACCTCAACCAGTTACCATTAAAGTGACAATACCGCATAACTCTCAACCTATTAGCAGGGGTCTACAACCTTTGGATCCCCAGGTGTGTTGTACTACAACTCCCATCAGCCTTAACCAGTACAGTCAATGGTGAGGGATCATGGGAGTCATAGTCCAAAGCATCTGGAGAGTGACATGTGTATGCTGCGTTTATAAAAAGCAAGAAAAAAATCTTCTACCTGCAATTTAAGAGTAAATTAGAAATAGTACATTGCAAACTACTTTTAAAGTATTAAGGAAGGTCCTCAAACATGAAGAGCTTTTCTGAGAGGGCCCTGATAGAAACTGGGGGGATACTGTGGGCAGACGCAACAAAAATCACGTGGTTTAGTAACCAGACGTGCAGTAAAATGAGGGATTTTTTTAAAATGATGCCCACTTTTAAGACATGTTGGCAGTTGTCCATGTTGCTGACTTTAAGGGCTGAAAAGGGCACGTTTCCCTCTGTACTTTGAAAGCAGAAGATGGAGGAACACGCTATAAAGGACCATAATTTGGCATTAGTGACTCAGTCAGACATTGGGTGAGGACTAGAGAAGGCATCAGTGAATGCTGTTTGATGGAGGGCGGTTGTAGGAACATAATTTTGATTTGCAAAATGTTGTCCCGTGGCGTGCCTGGCATGGGGGTCGGGGTGGACAGGCAAGGAGGGATCATGGATGCCCTTTGAGCAGCTGTCTAGGTGGACAAGAAGAGCATATGGTACTGTGGCATGGGAGGGCAGTAGAGATGGGTAGGAGCCAGGCTGGAGCGTAGGGCACACCATTCTGTCCTAGTTGGTACATCTCTGGCATGGGATAGAGAGATTTCTGAAAGATGACCATCAAGCACAGACATGATTACACGGGATACGGGCGTGTCACTGATATTCTTGTCCTTAGAATCAATTGTACACCCAGGCGTGTCTCCATCAGTGTTATTCCCACGGCAGTATGAGCATCCGGCCACATTATACGTGAAACAATTGCAGATGAGAGGATAACATTTAGGTCTGATACTCCCCCAACTTTAATACGAACGGTTTAGCTTTTTCTGCGAAGGAGACACCAGATTGTTCCCCTATTAGTTTTGTAATTCACACTTGATCTTTTAGAAGGAATTCTTTAAAAAAAAACATGCATGGAAAAACCAATAGCTCACAACAGTGTGAAATAAATGACTCAGGCCTTTTAATCTGGTGGAAAGTTGGCTGGCTCACACCATGTTCTTTAAACCACGACACATGATACACTCTGATTTAGAATGTGTTGGCTGAAGTTTTCATGCTTGCCTTCTTAATATTGTTAAACAGCACAGTCCCGGTCTCACACGCCAAACTATGGCCTTGATTCACAGGCAAAATGCGCATTTCCATGAGACGGGCAGTCACGCAAGGATGCGCTTGCATGATTGCACATCTCACTGCCATGTGGGCATCCACAACACGAAGGCCACATCTGCGCTTCATGCAAGATTGTGTGATGGCTCAAAAATATGTGTGCATCAAATGCGCTCACATGACGTCATTTTGGAGACATTGCGCCTGATTCATGGAATTTTTTGCACAGTTCAAAGTGGCTTTGCACTGCCGACACAAACCCTGATTCATGGAACTGTGCGAAGTGTATTTTTGCAGTGCATAGTCATTGTTGCAGTACAACATGACTTTGCACGGATTTTGCACTGGGAAAAAACACGGTTCCATGAATTGTTTGTGTCGAAGGTGCAAAGTCACTTTTCAGCAGTGCAAAGTCACTTTCATGCGTGCAAAAAATTCCATGAATCTGGCCCATTGTGTGAATATGTACAGCACATGCGGAAGAAACGTGTGCATTGTGTGACATTGCATGAATAACATGTGCGTATGGACATGTAGATACGAGGCGTACATTTCAAATTCGTGTGCATCTATTTTGTATGAGTAAAGAGGGTGCGCGTCCTAATCAGACGTGTAAGAAAATCCCACCTATGCTGCACAATAAAAGGCTGCATGTCTGGAAAGCACGTATAGAAGCAGGAAGTGCTTTCCTGCGGTAAATGCCGGAAGAGGGTCACACAGCTGCAGAAAAGGCCACGAGGCGGCAGTGGAGGTCCGGAAGAGGCCCACACAGCTGCAGAAAAGGCCACGAGGCGGCCGTGCAGGTCCGGAAGAGGCCCACACAGCTGCAGAAAAGGCCACGAGGCGGCCGTGGAGGTCCCGCTTTCATTCATAGATGGAGGTCGCTCAGAGGGCCAGTGTCTACGGCAAACAGCCACCAACCTAAAGAAGTGGTGGGACAAGAAAACTACAAATGGCAAATGGCGTAGGCACTGCGTAGCACGGCAGACGTACATGGGGTGCGGGGCGGGGGTGTGAGGAGGACATTATCTGCCACTTGCATTAACCTCCGCAAAAGAGACGGCCGCACCCCCACATCCCAGAAGCTTCAATCACTGGAATGGGAGGTGTGGACACAGGTGAAACAGCAGAGCTAAGTCACCACCTGTCACCACACTGCAATAGTAGTTGTAACATGCAGTGGTCGAAGTGGGCGGGAGCGGTCCTCCTCTACTCCTTTTAATTAAGTTTTATTGTTCCTTTACTTTTATTTAAAAAAGAATCCGTTCCGGAATGGTTTCATTTTAAAATAAAAGTGTAGGAAGAAGTTTAAGCTTGCACTTTCAGTGCAATGCACAGGGCGTTCCCTTAAACAGCAGCCACATGTGTTTTGGGGTTTCTATTGTGCGTGGAAGGGGACGAGGGCGTGGCGATGGGGTTTGTGGGGAGCGGTGCAGGCCAGTAGGGAACATAGTTCTACTACTTCTTTTCGTACACGTCGACCACTGGTAACATGCATGTGTGACAGCGATGTCTACAACGAACACGGGAGGGGAAGAGGGAGAGTGTTTATAAGGATAAGGCAATGGGCGGAGAGGAGTCCATGCCATCGGGGTCTTCCGAGCAGTGTTACCGCGGTGTTAAGTTTCCTGACAAGGAATGGTTCAGTAACATCGCTAGGAATTAAATGGGCAGAAAAGATACTTGCAATCCAACTGTAGTCCAGAATATGCAACCGTAAAACACTCATTCAAACGGCACTACTTACTGCAGTAGTGGTCTTCACTGCACTAGTCACTGCAGTAGTGGTCTTCCAGCGCTGCCGCATGTCCATAGTCTAGCGCATTGTGTTCCACTGCCATTCAGAGCGAGAGCTGTAGAGGAGAGGAGTGGGGTGGGTGAAGTAGAGGGTCGTGGTAAGAAAGGAAACTGAACCTGGATTACCGGTGAGACATATGTTAGAGGAAAAAGGGATAGTAGCGGTTTTAGTTTCAATGTGTGTAGACTCAAACAGGTAAAATGGGATACAGAGGAGTACATCGAGAGCAGGACACAACATGCCAACATGTATTATACTCTAACTGGGTTGCAGAATAGGTGTACTCAAAGAGCATGCGCCTTCAGTAGATGTGTGATGAAAGCATGCGTGACTATGTGGGCACGACCACTCCATTCAACTCAATCCTCACAAATGTGTTTCCTATAGTTGCAGTATCATCTCCACACATTGAACTGGATGAAGATCTTAATAAGGATCTACCCATTATGGATTGGGATGACGATGAGGTTGATGCTGGTGATGAGGTGTCTGTTACTGCCATCATGGGCACAGTTTTTACAAGCAACCCAGGCACAAGAAGCCATTGGCAAAACTACACCAGCACCAATCCCAACTGCTGCCATTGTGGCAGCAGGTGTTCCTTCTACTCGATAGTGTTCCAGTGCAGAGCCACCACTTGACGCTGCGCAGCCAACAAGGGGAGCCCAGTCCTCAATGACCAACAACCATTCCAGCGTAGGTCGAAGACATGCAGGGTGTTTAGAAGTAGATAAAGCGCACAAAGCATATAATGAAACTGCACCCCTCGGCTTCAAGTGCACCAAAAGACGGCCCGCCATTTTGAAGCAATAGCCGTAAGCAACCAACTTCCGTCCGCCCTTGAGGAACATGTTGCCAATATGCTGTGGCATCTTTACACAGATGTGGATCCCCAACACGACACTTCACATGCGGCAGAACCACCAATCTCTTTCCTGCCTGAGAATCCACCAGCAAGAGGATTGGGATTGTGTTGTGGTGTCCAGGTAACAAAGAGGCAGTAACTATCAGGCTTTCTGCCATCTTCAGCGCTGATGAGAAGTGCAGTCTTTTTGCTGACTTTTGTTCCACTGTTCAGTCGTTTTGTGTTTTATTCCTTCTGCAGATGGGCATACTAGCAATGTGTTCCTGTCTTTATTCTGTGGCAAGGCTACACAATTCTAAATGTTCATGTGTTGCTTTCACATTCTGCCTCCTTGTTTATAATCGTCATCAAACGTGCTCACTTGTTGGGACCACTTGCTGCAAGTGACGCAGCTGCTCACTTTTTGTAAATACATCTTTTTGTGGGTGGTTGTTGGATTTGTGCATGGCCACTCTCTGCTTGCGTGCCTGATCCATCTCCTTTGCGTGTTCTTGCCATCAGCCCGCCCACTGCGAGGATGGCTTTCCAATGGTATCCCCATTTCTTTCTGGAGGTGCATCTCTGTCTTGCGCACATTTGTGAGGTCTTTGGATCAAATGAGGGATGCACGTGTGCATTGCTTTGCACATTCTTAACTTGCGTGGAACGGAAATGGTGACCCACAGTCCCTGTGTGCATCATATTCCCATGCAAGGTCATAATTGTGCTGATGCTTTCCAGGGAAACAATTGTAAAGAGTCAGCTTGAGTACATAGGAACTGTACACTAAGTCCAAGCACACAGCATCGTTATAAATACAGTGGACACTCCATCCTCTTCATGCGTCAAACCTGTAATTAAACATATTTGCATTTTATTTTTGCTTAAAAGAGCTGAACATTATTACATAAACAGTCCAAAATTCATGAAACTGATAAGTAATATACCACACAGGACTGCAAGTGTACTTTAAATAAAGAACAAAAGGACGAAAAGAGACAGATGACCTAATAGGAAGTGACAGTGGTTGCAACATTTTAGAGCCAAAAGAGTGGACGTGAGATTGAGCACAAGTGGAACAGGGGACCATGAGAAGAAATTGAGTTTGGGGCTAGAAGGAGATAAAAGACAATAGATACATTGAAGCGAGACCGTGCACACACTTAAAAACCATACATAAGATTTTCTTTAAGAAGTGGTTCAAATGATAACCAATGGAGATATACAAAAGCAGCAGCAATTGAATCACGTGGGGAGAGACAACCGGGAAGTCGAATCGAGGAGTTAAAAATAGCTCATAAAGGAGCAAACTGATCAGCCGGAAGACCAAGAAGAGCAGAACAATAATCTAGAGAGAATTACAGAGGAAACCAGAAATTTAGTAGCATAGAAGGATGCAAGTGGTTGAACCCTGAAGATGTTAGATAGGGAGAAACAACAGGATCTAGAGGTTTGGGCAATATGAATAGAAAAAAGGGATTCCGGACACAGTTGGATAGAGGAATTTATAAAGGAAGAAAATAAGTAAATGTGGAAGAAATAGAAGGGAATAAATCTGAGAAGATGGGAAGAAAGTGTTTTGATCTTAAAAAGATTCAGATGGAGATAATGTTATGCCATTCAGGACTGTATAGCTAATAGAGAAATATAGAGTGGCACGGAGCGAATCAGAAAAGGGGGAAAAGCAAGAAAACTGTGAATCATCAGCATAGAAACGATAAGAAAGAGGGAAAGAAGAGATACTCCCTGGGAGAGGGAAGGTGAACAATGAAAACAGAAGGGGCCAAGGACAGAAACCTGGGTAACTGCATGTAGAAGGGGTTATGTATAAGAAGCTTGAACCGACCACAACACAGAGTTAGTGTGATTTGCAGGATATGAGCCATTTGCGAACAGAGACAGGAAGACCAAAAGAAGACAGCGTAGAGGAAAGAACAAAGTGATCACCATTTCAAAAGTCATGGAGAGATCCAGTACAGAAGAGAAGGCACAGTGACAATAGAGAATCAGAGATATAGAGTTAACAGTCTCGGTGAAGTGGCAAGGACGAAAGCATGATTGGTGAAGAGGAAGACTCAATTGGTAATTAGGATAAGAAAAAACTTGGCTACAATCCCATCTTCCCGGTACCTTAGAAATAGAAGAAAGAAGAGAGAAAGGGCAGAAGTTAGATGGGGATGAAGAGTCGAGCTAAGGATCTTTGAGACTCTGAATAATAGTGTTAGAGATGGAAGTGGTTAAAGATGTATAATATAGGGAATGTGTCAGTAGGTGGAAGCAGTGGCACGTGCTTGAGACACATAATGGGCAGTGTCCCAGTCAGATGGGGAAGACAAAGAATTGAAACAGATTGAATATTACTACTAAGTGGACATGAAAGATCGAAGAAGAAATACTTTAATAGTAAAGTGGGAAGCAAATTCGCCAGCAGACAGTGAAGATGAAAGGCTCAACCATGGGTGATAAAAGTGGATGATTAAGAAGTTGAAGCAAATGACAGGGATGTGGAGAGGGTAGTTAAAAGGTCAGCATAATAGTGTTTTAATCCCATAAAATGAAGAATCATGGGAGTTATCAAGTAAAAAAAGAGATCAAGATCCGTCTTAGAGTTGGTTTTCTTCCAACATCGTTCCGCATGATGAAGAGAGCAATCAAGGGAAGGAAGAGATGGAGTAAGTCATGGGTGAGTTGGTCTATTGTCTATTGCAAGGTTCATTCAATCTGACGAATGCAGAGCTAAAAGGATTTCAAAGTAAGCACCCCCAGTGTGGCACCAATATCTGGTCGCCCATTAGCACAGAAATGGCATTCATGAGGTTCAAAATACTGCCAATGGGTGATGCCAGAGAACACCACAGGGGCGCCTCACAGGTAGTTCGCCAATGTGGGGGTTGAAAGGAGGAGAGCAATGAGAGAAGTGGGGTTGTTCAAGCATGGCAGGCGGGTTTGGCGGGCCGGGGGCTCCCCATATGAAGGTTGGTAGGGAACGGATTGGCAGTATCAACACAAGGTTCGGAGAGGAAGTGCCAGGCAAAGAGAAAAGGAGCAGCATGGTAAAGTGTCCCGGATGAGGGCCGCATTAAAGGACGTACAGAAGTAGCAGTGTTCTGGCCAATGAAATGTTGGGTGCTAGGGAGGGAGCCACCAAAGTCACCAAAGCATACCAAAAATCAGTCACTGCAATTACTGAGAAAGAGAAGATTAACTAGTTCCAACTGGGGCTATATAGTGGTTATGGCCTACACTTGAAAGGAAATACAAGTTTAAGAAAGCATCTGATACACGGGGTTAATGAAGTTTAATGAGTACAGAATAGTTCTTCAATAGCCCTCTGACTGGGCATCCTCAGTGCCTTGGCACCCTTAGCCACTGCCACCTTGCCCAAGCCTAGTGCAGGCCCTGTCCAAAAGGTCTGTGAACAATGGACCGCAACTACTTTTCTCTCTTTTAGGCAAGCTCAGGTTGTCCAACATGGAGACCACCAGTCTCACAAACAATTAATGTAACAATCAGAAAATAAATCTCTACGAAGGACTGTTACTGCAAGCATACAGAGAGTGCTCGAGAATCGCAAAGCTAATGAAATTTTAGCATTGATCTGAGAGTCTCAGGCTTTCCTGTAAAGGCCAAATAGGAGAACTCCGATTTCCCTTTATGCTTAACTTGTGTCCCTTTATTGCTGATTAACCCATATGAACCTGTAGGATGTAAAGGCTTTATTAATTTAAACTACATGCTTGGAAAATACCATTGGTGCCCCTTAAGGTGCTATTTGCACTACATAATTGTACGAGGGTACAGGTCCGCTTTGATCAGGATGGAAGGACCTCAAGGTGGGTGAGCACTACCAGAGGGCTTAAACAGGGCTGTAGGCTGGTACTGAGGCTCTTCAGCCTTTACCTGGGAGATCATGGGGGGATCTCACGAATGACTCTGCTAACCCACCTACACTGGGGGACCCTTTCATCCAGTGGTTGGGTCATGCTTATTACCTTGTGATTCTAGATTCCACTAGCTGGGGACTGCAGGCGACCCTGAATAGGCAGGCATCCTTTGCAGAAAATAACACACTCATAATTAATATGTTAAAACCAAAATTATGATTTTTGCAAAAAAGGGATGGAAAACAATCTGTCTTGGGAGATGGGAGGTGCTAAGATGGAAGTGGTGTCTGAATTTAAGTACCTGGGGATACTCTTGGATGTTGAACTGTGCGGGGAACCCACCACCTAGAACAAATAGCCAGAAATCATCTATTGCAACTGGCCTGCTTGGATCTCTTGCTAGCAAGGGTGGTGGATATTCCCTGTAAATTATGTTACAAATATACCAGTCCAAGATGGTGTCATCTATTCTCCACGGTGCCGGGATCTGGGCAATGAATTGTGTAGAGAGCATAATAAGGCTTGAAGGGAAATATCTTAGAAGATTACTTTGATTGGCTTGTGACATACCGGTTGAAATGCGACAGCAAGGGCTTCTTTGTGCAGGTTGCGTTTAAGTCCACAAAAAACTAAAGTAACAGAGAATACCAGGTCTATCCAAACTGTATGGTCTAACCTGGAGAGAACCGTTAAATTTATAACAAAAGACCATAAAGCGAGGTACTCTGTGTAGTAAGCTCTAGACCAGTGAACACACTTACACAAATAATCTATCATGTGAACAAACAAAATATATAAAGTAAATCAATCCAATTTGCTTTACTAAACTCATTTTTAAATTTTGATTGATTTTATTTTTTAATAATAAATGATTAGAAAAGGATGTACAAATACAAAGTCATCATATATATCTAAGAATCATCCATCGTGCCAACATGATAGCACCTCTAAAAAGTAGCAGACACTCAAAGTCAGCCTCATACAACACTCTATTAACATCCTCTCCCAGAGACCATACTGCAAACACACTTCACTCATACTCAAACATTCAAATTCAATTCACTATTGTTTCTTTCAATTTAAATTATTGTTTCTTTCAATTATAACAATTCACACACAACTATAAAACAGTATACTAAAATACAAACTCCAATACCAACAATATATCGGAGGGTATCACAGTGAAATAACAAAATATTCTACATAATACACAACACTGTGATATAGACTTCTGTCTTACTACAACATCAAATTCCCCGGCTCAACATGTTTCTTTCTATATATATATTCAATTTCTTTAGAAATTCCTCAGGGGTAAGTGGGTCCAATATTTTCAGGGGAGTTGGAATAGAGATACAGATGTGTGGACAAGACACAGAGCTTATAATCCCAGGATGCACCGATGATTTCAAGACAGCCACACCCCTGGCTGTACGGATTTAAAACGTGGCCCCTTCAATGGGTCTGTTGACAATGATGATGTTTTTATATATATGCCACAATTGTTTCGCCCACTTGGTCAGGCTGATGTTCCTTAAACACCTTCTTTAACGCATGACGTGAATGAAGCTGCCAATCATGCCAAAATGATGCCAGGATGATTCTCGTCCAACGGCGCGCACTGGATTACAATATCCATATGAGGTAGCTTATCTACGAATTCGAACGCGATATACCCCGTCCACGGCAACAAGCAAACAAGCCCTGCGTTTAAGTCCCCACAGATGAAGAGGTATGATACCTCATAGTCTATGTATACGCGGTCAATTTCTTTTTCCATCATGTCCAGGACATGTTTGTTGGATATGGTGTCAGGGTTCCAGTAGGTGTTCATTATTACTGCCGGGACTGCTGATGTCTTGCCTGTTTCCACATTCAGATGGTTCCATTTCACTAGAACCGTCAGTAGGAAGAGGGTCATTGTCAACATTTCTGTCATTGTCACCCCTTTTCCCGAATGTATCACTGTTGGCAAGCCTGAAATGGCCGTCCTCTTGTTCCTTTTTTGGCTGCTGCAAAGGCGAAGTTGAAGCCGTCTAAGGCAGGTTTCTCGGTTAGCCACGTTTCCTGGAGGCACAGGATGTCAAACGAAGCCAGATTTACATCACCCGGGACAGTCAGGTGAGAGAAGCCTCGAGTATTCCACGAACCCAGCCTCAAGGTTGGTTTTTCTGCCCTTTGTTGTATTGTCGAGTCAACTTTCGGGATTTTCTTGAGTTGCTATTGCCTTTTGGTTACCATAGTCTTTGGAATCCAGGCCCACAGACAGTGTAGAGGGTGCTATTTTCTCTTTTCTAGGACCTGTCCTGCTTCCTTTAAGGGGTCCTGTGTAAATGTTATTTTTATTGAGGTCAAAGGGCCGGATGGTCCTCTTTCAGTTTTCGCAGGGGCCTCTGCCTGGTAAGCATCTCCTTGTTTTCCTGCTTGGTCTGCTCTATCCATTTGTCTAGGTTGCACTCCAGTTCCTCTGTCCTCGATGGTCCTTCTTGTAGTCTTCAGGAGAGTTTTAGATGGCGCCAAGGGATCTTGTGTTCAGTAGTTCTTTCTGTGGTTGCTGGCATGAGGGGATTTATTTCTCCTGTTACTTTCTTTTCCTTTCAGAGATCTCGAATGTTGCGGACAATCCTTTGTAGTGCCATAGAGTGAACAAGCCATTGGTTTGCTGTTATTTCTCTGAGGTCATACCCCAACTTTAAGAGGTTTCCTGCTGAATCTCTTATCATTTGCTTCACTGTTCTGGATGTTATATATAAGTAGGTTGTCACTTGTCTCCCCTCGTGGCTTGGCTCCACTATGTTTAAATCATCCGTTTTCAGTGAGCTGAGGTTTGGGACACTGTGAAAAAGTTCCATGACTGTTCTTCTATTTAATACAACATATTCTCTGCTGTCGCTTAGTTGTTCAGTTTTCTGCCAAGACTTGGCAACTGGGCTTTGTTGCGGTACCCCTGCCTCGGCTTTCTTGTACCTGTGGTCGGGCTCTCCTTGGTGCCCAGCGCTCTTCTCTGATAGACTGCTTTCTTTGCTGCAGGTGCAAGTTGTGGGTTTTATTTGTGGGTTCCTTGCTTCTTACCGAAGGGCCATGAGCTGTCGAGGTAGCTGCCCTCGACTGGTAGTGTCGCTGGGATTCCTTTGAGGGTTTCCCAGGCTCTCTATGAGGAGTAGATGGTAGTCCCCATTTTTTGAGTTGGGCTGTCTTTTTGCAGCGATCTTCCAATGTAAGGAATGGATGGTGGTCTTCGTCTTCCATATCGCTTATCTCGGTTGAATTTTCTTGCCCTAAGCCTTGAGGGCTAGCTGGCAGCGGGTTGTCACCTGGTATTCTAGGTGGCGGTTCGTCTGAATGTGTTAGTCTAGAAAATACCCTACCATAGCATAGACGGTATATTATGTTGGTCGAAAACCAACCGCATCATATGTCTAGCATCGTCAGTACAGAACCGTCAGCATAACCATAGACCGTCCATTTTGTAACAATAGAATTTGCCATTTTGCAATTTTGCTTTTTCTTGCTTTTCAGTTGTAATGCTTTGCTAAAAGTGAATTCTATTTCGTTCTGCTCATGAACAGAGCAAGGCCACAAGTTATATGCCAAGAGACTAGCCCAGACAGCCTCGACAGCAACACACTGTTTTCCCTCCCTCACAGGTCCTTGGAAGTAAGCAGAAAGGCATTTAATCACCAAGCAGGTGCCAGCTAGTCTCGCAGAAATGGCAGAAACTGTTGAAAAAGACAGTTAATGGCTTGAATTATGCTCTCCTTTACGGCCCCCTTTCTTGGGCCCCTGTAGATCGAGCTGACCTCTATCTCACAAATAGAAACCCAGCGATAATAGGGCTTGGAATGTGTCTCTCCTACTAACACATCTTGCTTGCAGAACAACAGACTATGTTCCCTGTAACAAAGAATAGTGTCTGCACCTTCGTAGATTGCAATTGTTGCTGAATAAATGTCTTTAAGGGTGTCATATTCGTCATAATTGTCAATCATCGAACCCTTACTAAAGAAGATACATTATGGGCGGTTTTTGATGTGTCACTACTGATAATATGATGATCTTTTTGTATATATGTAACTGATGTAAAATGTTCGCTCTCTTGCGTCCCACGAGGTCTGGGTAACCCACGTTGCGGGACGTGAGATCCGGTCGGCCGACTGAGACTATTTGCTTTGCAATAAACCCTAGATTTTGGGACTTGAACCTTGTGTCTGGCGTATCAGTTCGTGTGTGGTGATTGTGCCTTGTTTCCATGCACGAGGGTCCCCCAGGGGCCCGTCAAAAAAATGGCGCCCAAACAGGGACACTCCCCCATTTGCTCCATCGTGTACATTGAAATTTGAAGAAGGCAAAAAAACGAATCGAGGACGAGGCCATCGAGTCGGGATCGAGAGGTGTTCGGGGCACCCCTGTGAAAGTGATGAGACACTCCTTTGCAGATCTGTACACAACCGGTCCCTGATCGACGTGTCTGGCAAGAGAGCAAGAAGGCGAGGGTCCCGAAATGAGGCAGATTGAGCCAGATATGCAGGTACGACGATCCTTGGTTGTGTCAGTATACGGACAAATTGCGTCTTCTTGAGAGACGAACTGATTGATCAGGTGAGTCATGCCCCGATTCTAATAGTCCTGATATGGGTTGAGAGTTGCTCTTGCAAGATCAAACGCCCAGAGTAAGGTACGAAGAAGATCAAACATGCCTGGGAAATTGTCTTCCTGTCTAGTGGCATTTTTCCACTGCGGTAGACAATCTTTGTAAACTGGCCAGGCTGCATCACCCGTAGGGTCACCAGCGTTTGAGATGTATGTGAAGTATGGAATAGGGGCAATAATGTTTTTTTGAAATTTGGCATAGGCAGACCAGACACGTAGAAGATTTGCAATGACCTAAAAATGGGAGTTATGAGACGCCGCAAATAGATCATTTGGAATCTGTATTGCTGTGCAAGAAAGCACGCCCTGCGACATTTGAGGTCATTAGAAACTGGAGAAAGAAATCTAACCTCCACTTGAGAAGCAGAGAGAAACATGCGCATAGGCACAAATCAAATGAAGATAGAGCGCTAGAACAGGAAGAAAAAGAATGGGATGAGCAAATTAAAAAGGCTGACAGAAGTCTGCAAATGGGAATAGATAAAATATATCCTTAACAAGAATTGCATGCATCAGATGAACTAATCAATAAGATTTTAAATGAGAAAAGACAACAACGTCCCAAAAGTAAGACTGACATAATTGCACCAGTGCCCATTGTTCAGCTTCAGCCCCAGCCCATCCCCGCTACTCAGCCTCCATTAAAGCCTCAGCTACCACTCCCCCTTCCAGTTATTCCATCTGCACCAGCCCCTCCTCTATACGTGATCCCACTTCCCCCTCCGCCTACCGAGCTTGAATCCACAGCTATCAGAGAAGACAGTATGGGAGGAGCGGGGCCTGCACAATGCGTGTATGCTAGAATAAACCATAGTGCGATCAGCAAGGAGAGGAGGAAGGAGTTGAAAGAACAGGCAGAAATATATATTGAAGGAAATGATGAGGCCTTGACGCTGGGGTCGATGTACGATTATAAGAAGCTCAGTGAAAAACAGGTATTGTTGGAATCCATGGGAGAATATCTTATCGAAAGATGGAAGCAATTATTTGGTATGTGCCGCCGCAGAAGTTACAGGACTTGAATGCCTTTGCGCGTATAAGAGAAAGTGATTCAGAGATGAAGGCACAAGTGGACAGGCTTTTTGAGTTTAAAAATGAACTTGATGAATTGTATTCAGAGATGTTTTCTGTTCCTGGGTTTTGGTACAAAGAGGTAAGAAGAAGGAGACAAGAGACGGCACCATATGTGCAACAGCAATTTTTCCTGCCATCAAAACAGGTTAGTGAAGAAATGAAAATATGCACGCGAGAGGCGCTTAGATGGATTACAGATGCTAGCATCCCTACAATGGTCGTGCATGAAACATTTGATCAATATACATTAGGAATGCAAAGGAAGGCATTACAGGTAATGGTTGAATATTTACAAGACAAATATGTAGATAATAAGCAGAGTTGTTCACCTGAAATAATGGCAGTGTATAAGAGAGCGTTTTTACGAGATACAGGAGAGATTGCCTTATCCCTTGATTTAGCTATAGTGCTTCATAAGAGAGAGGGAGAAGGAAGAGCAAGTGCGATATTTCCCATGAGGGAGGTTCCCCCCAACTTTGTGCCGAAAGTAGAAATTCCTGCCGCAAATGGGCAACCAGCGCAGGTGACAGAAGCACATTATACAGCACAATATGTACATGTCCCTTTCTCCCGACAAGAGGTGAATAATATAAAACAAACGATCCCTGATTTGAGGAAAAATTCAGCAGGATTCTATAAAGAAATTGAGTCCTATTCGAAATCGTCCATTTTTACGATGAGCGACATTGACCTATTATTCTCTGTGATTCTCCCAGCAGATATATGGAAACAAATTAGGAATGTAGATGATCTGGATAGTTTGGGTGATACATGGGAGAATTTAATAAAAGAGCATGCAGACAGAAAAGCAGGCGAAAAGCCATTGTCAAATATGTCAGCGTTACCGACACAAATAATACAGAAATTGAAGATTATAGTTCCCGAAAAGAGAATTGTATGGGTCAAACTAACTGCATGGGTGCAAGGCAAAGATGAGTTGGCTACGGACTATTTTAACAGATTTGAAGAAGTGTGTACAGATTTTAGTGGACAGGATTTAAGCACTGAGCCCGGGAAAAGACTATTTGTTGACAAATATGTAAGAGGATTGTTACCTCCAATCCAAAATTTGATAATGACATCTGAAAGGGCATGGCAAGCAAAATCACAGAGTGAGGTATTAGACATGGCCCTGTATTATGAAAATAGAGTAAATTCAGAAAAAGAAAAAGAAGTAAAAGACAGAGTGAATCTAAAAACAAGAGTGTTACTACAACAGGTAGCGAGTCATAATAGAGGTAGAGGAAATGCACAAGGGAGAGGAAATTATTCGAACATGCATGGAGGTCCAGTTGGACTAAACCAATGTGCATACTGTAAGGAAGAGGGTCATTGGCGAGCACAGTGTCCAAATTTGCAAAATAGGAATGGGAATGGCCAGAAAAGACAGAACAGAGGTCGCCCGGGAGCACTGGGACAGAATAGAAATAACAGTACACAGCAAAATCAGAATAATCAAGGAAATAGCAACCAGAATCAGAACCAAAATCAGAATCAGCACAATGGAGGTGGGGACGGGAATGTTTTCGATACTCAATCAAATACATACTATTCTGGTGACTATACATCAGATGATGTATTGTTCCGCTACGGCAGCCCAAGATAGGGGTCGGAACCAGTGTCTATCCCCGTTGACCAGAAAGAACCCTATGTAGAAATGAAAGTTGGGAATAAGGAGCACGTTTTTCTCGTGGACACAGGTGCACAGAAGTGCTTAATAGAACACCACTTGGTTCCAGAAATACCACTGTCAGGGCAAATCAACGTTTCAGTAGGGTTCGCAGGCACCCCATTAATTAGTCCCATGTCACAGTCAGTACCAAGAACACTAGGACCATTCACTGAGTCT
This sequence comes from Ambystoma mexicanum, assembly GCF_040938575.1. Lineage (NCBI taxonomy): Eukaryota > Metazoa > Chordata > Amphibia > Caudata > Ambystomatidae > Ambystoma > Ambystoma mexicanum. Next base: position 842,935,184 of record NC_090941.1, on the reverse strand, counting down.
TGCCCGTTCTTGATGATGCAGAATTGTGGCGAGAATCTATTAGGTTTAAACTTGTTAAAGAAACTAAGTGCGGTTATTCATTGTTCTCCTGATGGAGTGTTTTTGACAATATCACCACAAAATATACCAGTGTCCCAGTTCCCGTGCAAACCCCTGCCAACAGAGTTAAGTAAGGTACCGACTTGCATATGGGCAATGAATGATAAAGATGTTGGTTGTTTGAAAATAGAGCCGGTGAGAATTGTTCTGAAAGAGGGAGTAACATTACCACGTATTCCCCAATATTGAAGGTGAAAAAGCATTAAAATGTATAGTCTCACATTTGGTTAAAAGAAATGTAATTGAGCAGATTACTGGTAGCACTTGTAACAGTCCCATTCTTCCAGTTTATAAAAAAGGAGGAAATGAAATACTGTTCCATTTTATAATTGATCTACGTGCATTGAATAAAGTAGTGGATCCCCAATTTCCGTTGGTCCCAGACGTCACTACCATTTTGACAATGATTCCAGCTTCAGCTACCTATTTTAGTGTAGTCGATCTTAAGAATGCATTTTTTAGCATTCCAGTACACCAAGATAGCAGATACCTATTTGCTTTCACACTAGGAGGGCATTCATTCACATTAATACGAATTCCACAAGGTTACACTGAGAGCCCAAGTATTTATAGCAGAGCATTAAAAGAACAACTAGACATACTAGAACTACCAGTGGGTTGCGTACTATTGCAGTACATAGATTACCTGTTAAATGCTGCTGAAACAGAAGAAATTTGTAAAGAGGGAACTGTTTTGTTGTTGTCACATTTAGCAGAACATGGACATAAAGCCTCTTTAAAAGAAATTCCAGTATTGTCGAAAGGAGGTGGCCTATTTGGGCTACCTACTTTCAAAAGAGGGAAAAAGACTGACACCAGAAAGGATAGAGAGTATCTCTGGTATGCCTATTCCAAAGATGCAGAAAGGATTCAGAGCCATAATAGGCATCCCTTCATATTGCCGCCAATGGATAGCAAATTTTGCAATGATTGTAAAGCCAATGGTGGCATTGACAAAGAAGGATGTTGCTTTGCCTTTGCCATGGAGTTAGGAATGTCAGAATGCATTTGATCTGCTCAAAGTTGCATTGTGCTCAGCTCCAGTTTTGGACACACAAAATTATGAAAACGTTTTCAAATTATTTGTGCATGAAAAGGAAGGCGCTGGCTGTTTTGGCACAGGAACAAGGAGGAAGAAATAGACCACGCAGTTATTTTTCTTCCGCGCTGGACCCTGTAGCATGCGCTTTGCCGCATTGTTTACGATCTGTTGCTGCAGCTGCCGCGTCAGTGAAACAAACCGTAGGGATTGTGTTGGGGCACACCTTAATTTTGATGGTGCCACACGCAATAGACATTCTCTTAAACAGAATGCAGACGCAACACCTCACATCAGGTAGATTGACTAGATATGAAATTGTCCTGTTTGCACCACATATTCACATTCAGAGGTGTTGCGCTTTGAATCCTGCAGAATTAATGCCCCTTCCCAGTGAAGTAGGTGAGAATGAATCACCTCCCCATGATTGTTTAATGGTTACTGAAGAAGAAACGAAAGGAAGAATTGACTTAACAGACACCCCCAAAGAGCCAGATGGAGAACTGTTTTGTGACGGTTACTGTTTTAAATTACCTGATGGCACGCCAACTGCTGCCTATGCCATCACCACACTAAAGAATATTGTAGAGAGCAAAAGGATTCCATACAATTCAGCGCAGGCAGCGGAGATAATAGCATTGACAAGAGCATGAGAAATTTCTGAAAATCTAAATGTAAATATATGTACTGACAGTCAGTATGCATTCGGGGTGGTGCACAATTTTGGCCGACTCTGGGCTGGGAGGGGTTTCCTAACATCACATGGAACCAGAATCCAACATGGCTCTTTGATAGCGCAATTGCTGCCTGCACTTACGTGTCCAAAGCGACTGGCAATAATGAAATGCGAAGCGCATAAGAAAATAACATCTAAGGTGGGAGAAGGAAACGCATTTGCAGACAAAATTGCAAAACAAACTGCCATTGATTTAAGCACAAAAATGTTGGTAGTGCAGTCAGAGGAAGTGCCTTGCATGATAGAGAATGGGATTGCCACAGTCAAAGTAATGCAGGCGGATGCAACTGCTGATGAAATAAACGGGTGGGCTAAGGGCTCTGCAGAATTAGACTTGGAAGGTTGCTGGGTGGACAAGAAAAGTAGAAAATAGATGCTGCCCAACTCCTACATAACTGCAATGGACACCATAGCCCATGGCCCCACACATATATGTGTGAAAAAAATGGTTCAGCATCTGGCTACAGTATGGCAGAACACGCACATAAGAATTGTAAAACATGTCTGCAACAAAACATTAGAAAAGGAACAGCTACCCCAACAGGTAGTTTTGGCCTCCCTCTATGCCCTTTGAGGTGACCCATTTTGATTTCAAAGAGATGGAAAGATGTCAGAATCTAAAATATATCCTGGTGGAAGTGTGTGCGTTCAGTAAATGGGTGGAAGCATATCCGCTGAAGGACTGCACTGCTAAAGTAATGTTAGAAGAATAATGTTCCCCGTTTCGGCCTGCCACGGGTCATATGGTCAGATAACAGCCCGCCTTTTGTTGCCGCCGTGATATTACAGATTTGTGCAAGCCTTCAGATTGATAAACGATTTCATTGCACCAGACACCCGATGAGTGCTGGGCTTATTGCGCGCCAGAACGGCATACTAAAAAATAAAATTAGCAAAATCTGTTCAGGGGGAAAGCTGAGATGGGCAGATGCATTACCTCTAGTCTTATTGTGCATGTGCACATCTGTGTAAGCAAGGACTGGACTCTCCCCATACGAGATCATAATGGGGAGACCTGCTAATGCTTGGTGTGTGCAGCAGCCCAGGCGTTTGAGTGAAGTTGAATATCCTGTGCTTAGTACATATTGTAACATTTTAATACAGAAGCTTCGTTTGATTCATTAGCAGGTGCAGGAGGCTCTTCCTGACAGATATACTGGCCCGGGCATTGTCTGCAGCCAGGAAACTGGATCCTCATTAAAAACTTTGAAAGGAAATCATTGCTTGCACAAAGATGGCGTGGGCCCTATCAGGTTCCTCTGGCAACACAAACCGCAGTCCGTGTGGATGGTCGTAAGGCATGGATACATGCCACTCACACTAAGAAAATCCCATCGCCATTGAGAGAACTGCCTGATCCAGACGACAAGGAAGAAACAGCTGCCTCTGACTCGAAAGACACCATTGCCAGTTCTGTGCCGCAAATTCTGCCTGAGCCTGAGACAAATTCTGAGAAGATTGCTAAAGAGGAGAAAGGGCTAAGTGTGCCCCAACTTTGCCCAGCTGAATCTGCATCACCACAGGTTGTCACGAAACCTGCATCATCACTTTGGCGCCCACCATCACTTGCTGCGCCACAGGCTGACTCTGAGCCTGAATCTGGAAGTGCATTTGCACTATTCATCGATCACACAGTACCTGGAGCAATACGGTACAACATACATTCTCAAAATCGAAAGTGATCTGATCTTCGTGTTTTATTTTGTTGCCTCTATTTCCCATCATGGATGAAGTGGTAATCGGAGGCCTAGGGGAGTGGACCGTGGGGGTTGTACCAATCTGACAGCTCTGGAATGTGGCTTCCCGGTGCTATCTTTGAAAATAAAAATCCATTTGTTGAACACCCGTGCGTACGAGCGGGGCGCATATGGTACAAAGGCAATTGATGTTTGCTCAGGAGTCTTTTGAGCAATGTGCAGGAGCATGATAATCGTGCCTTACGGTTAGCAATCCAGGCTGCCGAGAACTGGCCTAAGCACTTTGTTAACATTTTCGAACTTGCTGGTATTTCAATGAGTGCAGCGGTGAGAAGTATTCACAATGAACATTGTTGGAGGAGAAGGAACAAGAAGATGCCTATACCTGCTTCTGCCCCCTCCTGCACCAATGCTGATGATGTAGTAAATATAGAGACTATAAAATTGCCTAGAAAGAGTTGCCGTAAAAGATGTATGTTAATTATCACAATATTCATGTGCATTATGAGTATACTTGCACCAATATCAGTAGTCCTGGTATTATGGTATTTAGAGGAAATACATCCATTAGGTGTATTTTTGCCTATTAGTAATGCTTCTGTCACCGAAAGCCCAGTCCATGTAATCTCTTATACTTTGTCCCCAATGGAAGAAAGACACAGGGAAGGTTATGGAAATAACACGTTACTTTTGATAATGAACATGACACACGCAATCCTGAACAAAAACAATTGTTGAGTGTGCACGCATTTACCACAACATGGTGGAAAGGGAACAGGTTGGTATGTGCAGCCATTGCCGCTAAGTTCAGCATGTTATGCATCATTAAGTGCACTATATTATGGGAAATGGAATAAGAGTGAAACGGGTCGATTAGACAGGACAAACATGGATGAATATGAAAAAGTGGTAATGGAACTTGTAGGTTGCTCCATATTTAACAAAGCAAGGGCAATAAAGCCAGTAATAACGCCACAAGGTAGACTGTATGTGCCCTATAAATCATCTGTAATCACGTTTCACATGAACCCACTAGGGAATAAAGATGCAGTGCCCCCCTCCTATACAATAACTTACAGTCCTCCTACTGTTCCATTTTGCTTGCGAAAGAAAGGCTCCTATTCAGTAGGGACATTCAATAGGTGCATGAATATTGCAATCCACGAGAGAGAGGAAGAACCAGTATATGTATGTGATCCTGTCTATTTCATATGTGGGGAAAAAGCTTATCCCTGGTTGCCTAGAAATTGCGAGGGAATTGTTACTTAGGGATTCTTTTCCCAGGGGTATTCCTTTCAAAAACGTCAGACATAGCAAAATTATCCAGGTCAAGGCCACGACGAGATGAGGAGGCAGGATTTATTGCAGAAGATACAACAAAATCATTTATACCATTTTGGGGTCAAGCAATAAATTCATATAATATAAGACAATTGTCCAGAATTTTTGAAAAAACAATAAATGGAACAACGGATATATTGTATAATATGACTCTGGAAGAAAAGGCATTAAGATTAATGACCCTTCACAATAGAATGGCTCTTGATATAGTTTTGGCTGACCGTGGAGGAGTTTGCACAATCGTGGGTCATTGTGCTGCGTATTTGCAAGTGACTCCTCTCCTATGATTTTTGAAGCAATAAAGAAGTTACACGTCCTGAGCTCTGACCTCCATCCCCCAACAGGTAGTTGGGAACTGAACATAAGCTCCTGGTTTTGGGAATTATTACACTCATGGGGATAGAAATTAGTTGCAATTTTAGCAGCAGTCTTCGGAATCTTCCTAACATGTTGTTGTTGCATACACTGTCTACCAATAATTTGCACTGAAGTAAGTGATGAATGCATACACATGGTGACACAAAAAAGAACTCCCAAAGTGAATAAAATCACAAACCATGAAATGCAGACTGTGAAAGAATTAATGTCTATTAATATTGATGATGATGATGACGATTACAGCAGTATGCAGAGTTCAGAATCAGATACATGGTCAGAGGAAGACGCAATGTACGGTTGATGCGTTTGGCTAACGGCCAAGAGGAGGGTTTGTTAGTCTAGAAAATACCCTACCATAGCATAGACGGTATATTATGTTGGCCGAAAACCAACCGCATCATATGTCTAGCATCGTCAGTACAGAATCGTCAGCATACCCACAGAGCGTCCATTTTGTAACAATAGAATTTGCCATTTTGCAATTTTGCTTTTCCTTGCTTTTCTGTTCTAATGCTTTGCTAAAAGTGAATTGTATTTCGTTCTGCTCATGCACAGAGCAAGGCCACAAGTTACATGCCAAGAGACTAGCCCAGACAGCCTCGACAGCAACACACTGTTTTCCCTCCCTCACAGGACCTTGGAAGTAAGCAGAAAGGCATTTAATCACCAAGCAGGTGCCAGCTAGTCTCGCAGAAACGGCAGAAACTGTAGAAATAGACAGTTAATGGCTTGAATTATGCTCTCCTTTACGGCCCCCCTTTCTTGGGCCCCTGTAGATTGAGCTGACCTCTATCTCACAAATAGAAACCCAAAGATAATAGGGCTTGGAATGTGCCTCTCCTACTAACACAGCTTGCTTGCAGAACAAGAGCACTATGTTCCCTGTAACAAAGAAAAGTGTCTGCACCTTCGCAGATTGCAACTGTTGCTGAATAAATGTCTTTAAGGGTGTCATATTCGTCATAATTGTTAATCATCGAACCCTTGCTAAAGAAGACACATTATGGGTGGTTTTTGATGTGTCACTACTGATAATATGATGATCTTTTTGTATATATGTAACTGATGTATGATGTTCGCTCTCTTGCGTCCCACGAGGTCTGGGTAACCCACGTTGTGGGACGTGAGATGCGGTCGGCCGACTGAGACTTTCTGCTTTGCAACAAACCCTAGACTTTGGGAATTGAACCTTGTGTCTGGCGTATCAGTTCGTGTGTGGTGATTGTGCCTTGTTTCCATGCATGAGGGTCCCCCAGGGGCCCGTCAAATGTTCATTTAAGTTTATTAGCACTTCGTCCGACAGGAAGTTCTCTATCGTTTTCGGTGACTCAGAAGGTAATGGGGCCACCATGAGATCGGTGCTAGAAGACAGGGGTAGTTCTTTAGTGCTCTTGGAGTTATGGTTGCTGGGAGTTCCTCTCGAAACTGGCCTTGCTTTCTGCCCAGTTTGGGTGTTGGATTTGTCCAGTGGCCTCTTCTCAGGGGGAGGTAGGCAAAAAACAAGTTGCTTTTCACTCGTCGCGGTTCCTTTTTGTTTTGCCTTGGGGTGGACGAATATTGTAAAGTCTTTACTCAGCATAGGTTCACTTTGATTGTCGTTTGTCTTGTCAGAGTCCGCTGACAATATGATCACATCTTTGTTGCATGCACAGTTGTTTATTGGGGATCTAGATGTTTGTGTGCCTTTCTTTCCCTTTACTTTAGCCCCACTTAAAGGATTAGTGTTTTTCTCAGGCGCTTTGGCCTTTCTTTGTGCAGATTTTTGGGCCAGAATTTCAGACGGCCCAGGGGTCATTATCGTTTTTTTGGATTTCCTGGTTTGGATTTTCCCGATCCATTGAAGTTTGGCAAGCCACTGCTTGGAAGGTTGTTGAGGCTACTGGCATCTGGTGGAAAGGTTCCTCTCTCCGTTCCGTATTTGATTTGCCTAGATCTTGGCCATCTTGCTCTCTTGTTTTTTTTTCTGTGGTCGCGATGTACCCCTCAAAGTATAATAGTTTGGAGTGCATCATTGCTGAAATTGTGCTGGGATCCTTTAGCGTTTACTATAAAAGCGTGTACAAGTTTACTATTAGTTATCTTGCACCTCACTCACGAAGGCCACTAATGAGGGCTGGAGGGTGTCTCCAAACTATGTTTGCCGTAGAGACTGATTGGCAAACTCTTCTCAGTTATAGCTACTAATGGGTCAAACATGACTTACTACCTTTTCTCACAGGTTTCTCACAATTTCTGCTTTATGGGACCTGCCAACTTCAATCAATTCAAAGTTAACACAATGGCGTGCCTCGCATACGTTTAACAACGGAAACGCATTTGACCCATTAGTGAATTCACCCAGTATGACCTCCTGACAAGTAAGCAACACTATACTGTTTTCTCATTCTACAATTTCTGAACAATTAGTATTTTGCAGTCTGATAATTAATACCAGATTGCTTTTTGCATGATTGAACACTGTCAAACAACTGTGCCCTTATATCAGACACCTGATGGCGATTCCATTGACCTAGGGTTTTCATCTTACCATGGACACAAGACAGCACTGGTAATCAGGTAGGCATCTGTCTATACCTTTTTCTTCATTTTTCCACTCACTAAGTAACGATTTGATCACTCAGTATTAGAACTCAGAATGTGGACCAATTTGTTAATCCACAGATGTCATAGATGAATGCTGGTCCCGACCTCTCACCGTGCTTCGACGGGCTTGCTCGTCACGACGTGGGTTTGTGTCATAAAACTTTGTCCATGAAATTCCCCCAGCATTGGTTTGGGTAAGGCTCTTTCTGGATAGTTTAAATAAGTAGTCATGTTGATTTACTAATTAATTTGTTAGATCACCCTGCTAACTGAACATAATCTATATAAAAGTGTATATTAAAGGATAGTTCCGGGACTTTTTTTTTATTGTCCCTACGGTTCGGCCACGTGTTTTTAAGCATAAATCGGTAGATCGTAGAAAACTTTCATATGGACCTTACCCGACTTTTCATCCATTAACGCACTCGAAATCAGCTGCCATTTTCTGATAATCCTATCATTTCCCCCCATCGACCTGGCTCACCTGCTTTTGCGGCACTAAATCAAATCCCCCGCCCCTGAGCCTGACATCAGCAGACGCGTACCGCCCATTTCCCAACGCCAAAGCACGTTTCGTGTCAACAATCGCTGCGCCTCTGCTAATCAAGTGTCGCCATGGAAATGGCAGGACGCCTCTTTCCTCAATAAGTATAAACACACCGTTTCACAACACAATGCAGCAGATTTTCGATTCCATTACTCTCTCTGTGTTACTTTGAGTATTCTGTGACTCGTTTCTGTGCTCTGGTCAGCTACCTTCGCCGCTTCTAGGCCTTGTGAACACCTGTACCATCTCGGTAAATTATTTTACTTTCTTTACCACACAATGGCTACAATAATGCCGTATATGTACGAGCCCGAGTACACCGAGCAAGAACTACTGGAAAGGCAAGCACGCGAAAACGATGGGGATTCGGACGGCAGTTGGGAGGACCAGTCAACAGATGAAGAGCCTGGACCATGTCGCATGGACGGCGTCTCCACCTGGTGCACGTGCAATCGGTGCGAGCTAATGCCAACTGAGGAGGAGAACTGCTGCTGCCGTGAAAATTCCGGGTGCTTGGCCTACATTTCGGAAGGCGAGCCAAGTCCGCAATGCATCACCGAGCTGCCAGAGTTCAGGGAAGCCTGCCTCTCACGGACCGTGTTGAGGATGATGATGGTGCTTATGCACGAACTTCGCGGCACTGTTCGTCCGCGTAATCCGAGTAACGAGTAAGTATACTCTGGTTGTGATGTCAGTGATGCCACTACTATGTCATGGTCGTCTCCCACATACAAAATTACATCTACATATCATTCGAATGCATGTAAATTGGTTCCATATTGTGCATTTTCTAGATAGAATTTTTTTCAAAGCAGAATGACATTTTTTACCTGAATCGACAGTGATAAGAAAGTTTTGTCATTTTAATACAGTTTGCATCTTTCATTTTCACAGGTGGTACAGGCTGGTGGCCTATCGTTGCTTCACTTGGTGGCTTCACGGGAGGCTCGGACACCGCGTTCGGAGAGTAATACCTGCCTGTGCGGTACTTGCCATTAGACAACATTTCCCCAGCGACAGTGGACAATACCGCGGATTTTCCCTGGATGTGCTGCAACCGGAACTTTACAATGTGTAATGTTTATTATTTATGTTCAATTGAAATTAAGATCTAAAATAAAACCCAACATATATTTTAACAATGGTTGTTTTGATTTTTTAAATGAATCTAGTGTGTCTCCATTGAATAGTCTTCCTGTGCCTTGTCTTGTCACACCACATGTCTCCGGCCAGCATCCTCACGCTGGCCGCCCACCTTCAATCCACATAACCGTTGAACCCATATGCAGCAGACATACATATGTTATTTTGCGGGTTGGCATCAAGCCTCCCGGCCCTGCCTCCTCCCCCAAAAATACTTACCACACCGCTTTGTTCAAGCGTTGGCAATAAAAGGAAGGCCGTTGGATTTTATTGATACAAAACATGGTAATAGGTAAATAATCCATATGGTTGATCATAATAAATCATCCTTTTGGGCACCGGGTACAGAGATGACCCCCTCTGGCCCGTGCCGCCTTGCCACCAAAGGCCAGCCTGCTGCTGACTAACTGCCTAGGCATCCAGGGTCTCCAGGGTGAACTGCACCCATATATTCTCCTGGGAGGGTGAGGTATTTATAAACTCACCCCCCTGCCTTCCATGTACTAGATCCTGCAGCCTGCCTCTTACATGCAGTTAGATGGCCTCTCCTTGGTGAGGCCCTGCGGCAAACGAGTCTTGTCTGCACGACCACCGCCCCAATCCACCCCCCCCCCGCCCTATCAAAGGCAGTTCGCACCGGGGTACTTGTGCTGGCAAGTGGAGCTGTCAGGGAGCGATAAAGGCTAAGAGGTGCCAAAGACCATGTACACTTCAAAGTGGTCTATAGAGCATGGGTTGTTGTTCCCATGTCTACCTCCAGACCCCGTGTCTCCTGCCAAGCATCCCCCCTCACGCTGGACGGCCCCCTGCAATCCACATAAGTGTGTCTCCATTCACGAGTCTTCCTGTGTCTTGTCTGCACAACCACCGCCCCAATCCACCCCCCCCGCCCTATCAAAGGCAGTTCGCACCGGGGTACTTGTGCTGGCAAGTGGAGCTGTCAGGGAGCGATAAAGGCCAAGAGGTGCCAAAGACCATGTACACTTCAAAGTGGTCTATAGAGCATGGGTTGTTGTTCCCATGTCTACCTCCAGACCCCGTGTCTCCTGCCAAGCATCCCCCCTCACGCTGGACGGCCCCCTGCAAACCGCATAATGCCACGACATATACACGTCATTCATTCACAAACACACCCCTGTTTCGAATTCTTTATAACCCACTTCATATTTCTAATGAGAACTTCTTTGCGCTTTGCTAGTCAACCCGTGAAGGTGCTGGTTATCTGCTCTTCGTCTCTGTGAACTTCCGTGACCACTTCGAGGAAACTCGTCAGTTTGCAACCTGTGAACTGCTCCCTGTTCTACGACAAGAAACTACTCTGATCCCTGCATCTAACTGTTTGTTCGTCAAGGTAAGGCCATGTACCATAATCATTTTGCGTGCAATTTCTTTTCGTTCAAGACAGTACATGCAAGGAACTAGTCACATGTTCTGAGTTTAGTCAAATTATCTTTCTATTTTTTTAAAGTTATTCAAATACTTATCCGCATGTGAATAACGTGTATAGTTCCAAGAACCAAAACGAACCTTGCATTGAACCTTTTATGTGTCATTTAATTTTTTAACACATTGGTATTCATAGAGAATTGTTGATCTTTACTTTTCAGAACTTTCCACAATGCCTGCCTGTTCCATTGGCGGTTGCCCTTCGAAGACCCATAATAAATCTGAAGGTACTATAATGCATGTTTTCCCTAAGACAATAGATCAGATAAGAGAATGGGTCCGATATTGCGGATATCCACCGTCTGAGCTTGAAAGTAGAGTCCTAGAAGTCTTTGCGGACAAGAGGGGTGATCGATACCGCATCTGCAGCAGGCACTTTAGCTCAGACATGTACTCCACATCATTGCTAATAAAGAAGAACACACCGCGAGCGAGGCGAAAATTGCTCTCAACCGCTATTCCCACTCTATTCATCCACATCCCTCCACTGGTGAGTCAAGTTTACGTATTTATCTCTCGGCCTTGCGGTAGTGTGTAGCATTAGCTAACAATAATTTCCCCATTTATGTATCCACTCAATATGAAGGCGGAAGATTCTCCATCCGTGTCGTTATTGCAGACATCAGCCACTTCAAGCGCCTATCGGGTAATCTTACTTGGCTATTCTGCCACTGACTTGTTTTAGGCATGTAAATCAATAGTTTTAATTTATCGTGTAATTATTTTACCTAATGGTACACCCTTGTACTCGTCTTCTAGTCTTTGTTTTCAGTTATAATTATTGTTATCCAAAATAATGCAAGTACTGTCTTTCAGGGAGATGCTGAGGAGTCCAACGTATTGACGACAACCGTTGATGTCACTCAGATGCTCGAGGTACGTTTCCGGACAGTTCCATCGATGGAGATCATCAGATCTTGCATTCTTGTAGCGTGATTGTTACACACAATGTTTCTTTCGTTTTTAGCCATTGATATGTCCTTCTGTCGTCGCCCTCCTATGTGTCTTCTTTTTTCAATATTGTGTTCATTACTAATGAAAGTCCTATGTTTCAGGGAGTCGATGGAGCATTAGTCCAAGAAGAAGGGGGAGCATGCAGTTACCGGTCGGCGCAACAGCTTGCAGAAGTGTGCACCGCAGTTACATCGTCCCTTGATGTTCTTATGCATTTCGAGGTATGGATACTGACAGTTCGATCAAGCGAAATCATATGACGTGATTACATCCGCTATACTTCCTTCTTTATTAACGCAAGTACTATGTTTCAGGGAGATGATGGAGCTTCTTCTACAAGAACATCACCCCTAGTAGTTGATGCAGATCTCTGGGTGGTGACACTTCCAACGATCGAGCAAATCGAATCATATTTACATATCAATTATTTATTTTAGACAACTGATCATTTGTGCAGGTCTATTTAGATGAGCCGTTGACGCCTGCACAAAGTTTATGTTCTTTTTAACAAAATAGAAAACCATACTAATGCAATTACTGTGTTTCAGGGAGTTACTGAAGCATCATCTTCAATAATATCATCAATGGAAGTCTATGAGGAGCCCAAGGTATGGATCTTGACAGTTCCATCTAACTAGATCAACAATGCGTGAATAATTGTCATTTGAATGTTCTACACAAAGCGTTCATTCGTGTTTTGCTATTGAGATGTACGTGGGTATTGGTCCCCAAGTACATTTTGTGTTTTCAATATTATTATACATACTAATGAAAGTTCTATGTTTCAGGGAGTCGATGGAGCGTCAGTGCGTGATGGATGTGCTTATCATGAAAATATAGTCGTTGCAGCGCAAGAGGAAGTGGAGACATGCACACACGAGTCGGAGCAACAGCGTCCTGATGTTGAAGTTCGAGGCAAGAAAGTTTCAAAGAAAAGAAAGCAAAAGAAGGTTAGTGTCCTGGTCACTATATTATGTTGTTTTTCACTGTTAATAGTTCAATACTGTAAGTTGTGTTTAAACTGAACATCCCTTTTCCAATCTGTCCTCTAGTTGCGAGTGGGTGTACGAACTAGATCTACACAGACAGTGAAGCGAACGAGAGATGTTGCTTGTCAAACCTTTTGGCAGGGACTTGAGACTGGAGATGCATTGTGCCAATGGGAAGAATATGAAGTGATTGACAACGGAGCTATACCACCACCAGCCATTGATAGTGAATGTCCTCCTGGTAGTTCGGATGCAGTCGGAGATCAATTTACAGAATCCACACCCGCAAAAACTAAGACCGCGAGAAAGTTGAAGAAATTGTTTTATTCACCCATCGCCGGAGAAGGAACAGATGTTGCAATGGAAGAGAATGAAGTGGACGACAATGAAACACCATCAATATCACTGAACATAGCGGAAGACGATATCAGAGATTCTACCTTTCATGTGAGTGACATGTCCTCAATGTTACAGGCCGAACCAGCTGGGATGCAGAGTGACAGTATAAGGAAAGAGGCCAAATTAATTGTATTCGATAGTTGTTTGATTGATATTATTATTCGGATGAAATGTGGGCATTCGGTTGGTGGGGAAGTATGTGGGGAGCCATTGATTAATGTGACTCGTGCAATTCGAGGCACTAACCTTAAAATACATGCCACCTGTACAAAATATCATCCTTTCTCATGGTCTGCACAACCCATGCTGGGGCAACTGCCAGCAGGCAATCTACTTTGTGCAGCGGCTGCACTTTTTAGTGGTTCAAGTTTTAAAAAGTTAGAGTCTTTCTTTCAGTTTGTGGGAATCCATTTCATTGTGAAAACTCAGTTCTACAAATACCAAACCGATTATCTATTTCCAGCCATTAGCGAAGCTTGGAGAATGGAAAAAATGTCTATTGATAGTACATTCGCGGGCAAACGGTTCAGGCTAGCCGGTGATGGACAGTGCGACAGCCCAGGATTTTCAGCCAAGTACTGCACCTACCACTTTCAGGACATGGAAAGTAAGAAAATTGTGAGTTCGGTGGTCGTGCAGGTGTCACAAAGTACATCCTCAGTGGCCATGGAGAAAGTTGGCTTTGTAGCATCATTGCAAGAACTACAATCGCGGGGAATGGTGATCGACCTGATAGCCACGGACAGACACGTTTCAATTGCCAAGACAATGAGAGAAGAGTACAAAAATATAAATCACCAATTTGACGTTTGGCATCTTGCAAAAACAATCAATAAAAAAATGTCGGCTGCAGGTAAAAAAAAAGATATGCAAGGTATTTCACAGTGGTCCAAGTCAATCAGCAACCATCTTTGGTGGAGCTCAAAAACATGTGGAGGGTCGTTGGAAATTCTACTGGAAAAATGGCGGTCAGTAATGCTACACTGTAGCAACGTTCACCACTGGACCACAAACCAACATTTCCACAATTGTGAACATGGCCATTTGTCCACAGAGGAGGCACGGAAGAAGAAGTGGTTGATTCCTTCATCACCCACTCACAAAGCCATTGAAAAGATTGTATTTGATAAAACTATAACAAGAGATTTGAGGGGACTCACGGAATTCTGCCACACAGGAGATTTGGAGGTGTTCCACAATATGTGCCTAAAGTACAGGCCAAAACGATTGCATTTTGGCATGGAGGGCATGATAAATCGGACTCTTCTAGCGGTCTTGGCACATAACCATAATGTTGGCCGTCAACAAAGTAGGACGACCGGAACTTTAGGGACGCTTCGCTACAATAAGGCCTTCACTAAAAGAAGTAAACAATGGGTTATCAAACCAGTGTTTGAGGATATGCAATATGACTTTATTGAGAGGCTTATTGTTGATGTCCTAGATAGGCACATAAATGGAGTTGTGAACGAACCTGTGCAGGGGACAACTGCATTGCCACCCAACATTGCCTCTGTTCCATGTCCACCTAAAGAAGAGCTCATTGAGAAATACACATCACGGTTTAAATGATTGTAATTTGATTGTCTGTTCTCTCGAGTCTCCTCATGTCGCAGGCCCATTGAATATGTGTAGCTATGTATTGTGTAAATAAAAGTGATTGCTCTGTGAGTCCTGTGAGATGGCCTTACACTGAATGTAGCTAACTAGGAATGTGTGCTCGTTCAAAGTGAAGGTCAGCTGCTTTGATTTTTTCTCGGGTGCCGGAATGGCCCACGACTCAGTATAAGGTTCTATTGTTATTTGACCTTGACAGGCCGGGACCATCCCGAAAGACTTCTTTTTGGGGGTGTGGGGCAATAACGTAAGAAACGATAATGAATATAATTTCAGAAACGAAAGCCATTTAATGTTCGTTCATTAGAAGAAATAACGTCGGCATAGAAGGAGTGGTATTTCGGGGCTGCCCTACGCACAGACACAATGGAAAATGCAAATATAATGTAAGTAACTCTTTAGATGTGTTTATACCGCAATTTAATTACTATACAGTAGCTTTAAAGACGGGTTAAGTTGTACTTGTTCGTTCTATGTGGCATATTGTTTTGTACCGCGCACTATCTTGAGGAGAACCATCTCCTTTTACGGAAGCACCTCAAAACCTTCCTCTTTGCTTCTGCTTTCTCTCTCCCTCTCCCCTGCTACAACTGGTCCACTGTCTGCGACCTCGGTCCTGGGCCCTTCCACTCTCCACCTGCACTGCCTCCCTGTCAACCCCTGCACTGGGGGACTGTCTCAGTATCCTACAGCCCCCCCTTCACGTATAATACCCAGTTGCACTGTCCTAGCTATGAAATAATTTCCCGACCTAATATATAAAATGAATAATTTTAATAAAGATCTGATGGTGAGACTAATTTCATTTTTTATGTTTTTAAAACAGGTACATCCTTCATTATTGTATATGTCACGAGTACCAGACACCAGCGGATGGCTTTTTCAACCGCCAGTTGCTTCTCCGCGTGAACAACGTTACCACCCTGACCATTTTATGGGACGATCGCCAAGTACAAGTATGCCCTTACGCGGTACTAACGGCTAGATGCAACATACAGACCGTTGTGGTGGCCTAGTGCCTCGTTGTTGGAACAGCCATGCGATTATCAGTGCGACCGAAGAGCTTATTTTATCGTAAACCAACACCCTGTGTACTGCACACGAACATCGCTTGCCTCAAGACGAACTATTTTGGATCGAGAGCAAAGAAAAATGCAAATCGCTGAATATTCTCTAAACATTTGATGTCCAATAAATGTACTTTGCCAAATGTACAATCTTGCCGTTTGCTTTTAAACCACAGTTTCATATTCCGAATTGTGGCGCTGTATTGTGAGATGATCTAAGACCCTGTGTACAGCAAAGGAACATCGCATGCCTCAAAACGAACTTTTTGGAACGTGAGCAAATAAAAATGAAAATCGCTGAATATTCTCTAAACATTTGATGTCAAATAAATGTACTTTACCAAATTTACAATCTTGCGGTTTGATTTAAAAGTACAGTTTCATATTCCCAATTGTGGCGCGCTGTGTTGTGAGGTGATCTGTGTTGATTTCCGGGTTCTGTGTGGAGTCGCGTAGAAGACGCCTGGGCGCGTTTGCCTACGCAGCACAGTCACGTCACGGATAGAGGCAGGGAATATGAATGTTTTGATAAAGTCTGTTTCAGGGGCAGGGGATTTGATTTAGTGCCGCAAAAGCAGGTGAGCCAGGTCGATGGGGGGAAATGATAGGATTATCAGAAAATGGCGGCTGATTTCGAGTGCGTTAATGGACGAAAAGTCGGGTAAGGTCCATAGGAAAGTTTTCTACAATCTACCGATTTATGCTTAAAAACACATGGCCGAACCGTAGGGACAATAAAAAAAAAGTCCCGGAACTATCCTTTAATTTTCAGTCCTTCACAGATTTGTTTTAAAAGGAAAAAACATTTTTGTTCGTCTGCTTCCCCGTAGGGATTATTATTCACACTTTGCCCTGAGGAAGGTGTTTTTTGACATTGATGGTCTCACAGGTGACCCACCGAAACGTAACCAGGTCTTTGCTTGATGGAACTTTATGCTCCTTGAAGTGATAGCATTGTAGACCACTTTTAACATCAATAAATGTGAGAGTTTACGTAGGTAGACCTGTTAATTCACATTAATTGTGCAAATGTACTTATTTATCATTTGGTATTTCCTTTGTTTTGTCTTTTCATTGATTGTTAAATGTATGCGACCTGATCGATTATATGTGTTTTACTATCAGGCTTGTTCATTTATTGTCTATTTTCTGTTTGTGCTTTCTCTGAGTTTAATGAATGCTTAATCCCCCTCAAATTATTATGATCTCGAAAATTCATGTTTTTTATTTACTAAAGTACAGAATCCATTTGTAAACAGAAGTTCCACTTTTTCCTACTTACTTCTATAGATTATGTTCTGGTTCCCTAGGGCAATTAAATTAGGATATCTTGAATGCCAAATATGACTGTGAATTAAATTCAGGATTTAGGTTCAAATTTATTTTTTGCAGCTTTTTGGAATTCCTGTTTGTATGTGATCCTTTAGCGTGTTATTTATCGACTCGTAGAGCTTAGTGAATGGTGCAAGTGTTATTGTTATCACTGACATTATTGTGAATATGTGGAGTTTTTTTCTTTGGTGATTCTGAAGATGTACTTTGTGGTAGTTCACTAAGTCTTCTGGCTCTATAAGGGGTGGTGGGTAAGGATGTTAGGGAGTCTCTTTTTGTTTCTCTGACTCGTGGTGGTGTTTTATTTTGTTTGTAGGTGGAGTTGTGTCCCTTCCATCTGGTTTGTTAGAGTGATCGTTTTGCATTGGTTTTGCTCTAGGGCTTTGTCCAAACTCTTCTTCCAAGGTTCCCTGACGGACAGGTCGTTCTTTGGCCATCATGCTAGAGCCTGTTGGTGCGCCCAATGTCTTTCCTTCAAGGTCTTCTGTTAGGAGTGGCGACATATCTGTTGAGTCAGCTAGTTTGCTGTTTGGTGACTTTTGGCTTGCTGAGGCGGGGGGACCGACAAGGGGATGCAGGTTGTCAGGTGTCAGGGAGTTGGCAGTGGGTTCTCCCCTTGACTCCCTTGAAGTGAGAGGTTCCCTAGAGTTTTTAGCTTTCCCACCATCATTTCAATCTGAGGAAGCAGCACTTTTACTAATGGCCCAGAGATTTTTGGTAGAATGGCCTTGTTGGCACAAGTTGGCAGCAGGTCGCACTTTTTTGGATGTGTAAATGCCTCCGGGTCAAACACGCCTTCCACCATTTCAGTGTCACTAATTTCGGTGATCCTCTTACATTTTCTTTTGCACTGCTTGCTGAAGAATTCTTTCAAGGTATGTGTCACAGGCAATTTGCCGCCGTCCGGTTTAAATCCATCTGTGGGTTTGACGGGTTTCTTTGTGGGGAGGCTCACTGGCTGTTTTTTGAATTTACTCTGAAAAGAGGGCTCTTCACCCTTTTTTTTCCCCCGCTTCTTTGCTGATCTTGCCCATTTACTGAAGTTGCCCATGGTCTTTTAGAGTGTGGGCTTTTTTTCCATTTCTTAGTGCAGGGGCCCTCGCCTCTAGCCGCTCTCTCAGCCTCCACGGGCGAATGGTCCGAATGGCTACTCAGTGCCTCAGAGTCTTCCCATTCGCCATTTGGACCGGGGACATGACCTTGTGTTAGGTTGGCCTCGCTGTTTAAGGCTGTGGGTATGACCCAGTCCGGTAGAGCATGCACTTCTATGTTCACTTTCGTGGCTGGTATTGTCTGGGTAAGATGAGTTTGAGGGTTGTCATTTATCTCCTGGAGTGTAATGTTTTCTAGCCCACTCTGTTTTTGCTCCTGTCTGCCGGTGCATGCATTTTCCTTTGGGATCTGGGTTAAGTCACTTGTGGCCGGGGATTCTTCCCCCAGCCAATTTTTCTTAGTTGTGAATTCTGCTGGTAATGGTGGTGTGTTTTTGGGTCGCCCAGAGCGATTAGCTGATTTGTCCAGGGTGGAGCCCCGGGTCGCTTCCAGCACCTCCTACTCCTCCAGCGGCTGTGTCAGAACCCCTCCCTCGTGGCTTGGCGCCATCTCTCCACCGATAGTTAGCGCAGAGCCAGCCTTTTCAGGTGGGGAACACACAGGCAGACCCCCAACGAGGAGAGGAATCACGGGAAGTCGCAAGTCGCTGGGGGTGCCGCTGGCAGATTTCCATTGGGTGCGGTGACAGGTTCGTTCAGAATGGTGGGATTGGAACTTGTTTCGCCAGCGGCCTGGGCGTCTGATCTCTGTGGGTGGTTCACCAAATGGTTTGCAGGCTTTGGCGAAAACTGCAGAGGCAATGGAGCGAAGGTGTTTTTCAGTCCGACGAGCTTGGGAGCAGTTAGTCGTTCCTCTGTATTCTCCATCAATCGGGTCTGACTCGTTGGCTCCTCCCATGTCAGTGTTGAGGGAGGGGGGGAGACAGCAGGGCGGCCCTTCCTTGGTGTCGGCTTTTCCATTGCTGTCAGTTTGTTTCTTTTTGCCTCGCCACGAGGCTGTGAACTTCGGAGTCTCCGGCCTTTGTCCTCAGCAGCTGGGCTTTGCAGAGTAGCGTCTCTGACGTCCATAGCAGCCAGAGACTGCCAAGACTGCTACTCTGCCGCTACTCCGCGGCTGCTCCGTGGGAAGAGTTTTTTTTTTATTAGTGCTCCTCCCCCAGCACTTTGATGAAGGCAGTTGACAGACTACAGTCAGGATTCAGAGAGCATCTTGAAAGAGGTAGCCGAGACTGCTACTCTGCCGCTACTCCGTGGCCGCTCCGCGGGAAGAGATTTTTTTTATTAGTGCTCCTCCCCCAGCACTTTGATGAAGGCAGTAGACAGACTGTACTGTCAGGATTCAGAGAGCAGCTTCAAAGAGTTAGCCAAGACTGCTACTCTGCCGCTACTCTGCGGCCGCTCCGCTGGAAGAGTTTTTTTTTGTTGGTGCTCCTCCCCCAGCACTTTGATGAAGGCAGTAGACAGACTGTACTGTCAGGATTCAGAAAGCACCTTTAAAGAGGTAGCCGAGACTTCTACTCTGCTGCTACTCCGCCTGGTGTTTGTAGTCTTGCTACTGAGTGCAGTTATGGTTAATGCATAAAAAGCAACCCACAGGGGAGTTGTCTGGAAGGTTCAATAGGATATGGTTGCTGTAGTAAGGGACAGGCCCAGAGGCAAAGTACAGCTCCCCGACTAAACCTCTCCACTCCGTGTTTGCTCGTGTTCGCCTGGAGATTCCTGATGCAGACAACCTACAGTGACGGATAAGTTAAGTGCGGTGTGGGCAGGAAGTACAGTATTACTGCACTCCACTAAAATCCCACCACACTTATTACCTATTATCATTTAGCCATATTGGTCTCTCTGCCTAAGCGTGGAAGACTGCTGTACTCTTGATTGTACCTAAATTACATAAGGTAACCTTACTTCTTATCTGAAATGTTGGTATAGGCTAGTTATACTCCCTCCAGAAACTATGCTTTCTGTGAGTTAGTGTGTCGCGAGAGCTCCCACCGACTTCAGACCCTAGTAGAAGCTTCAGGCAGACCGACGAGTATATATACCCGACATCTGAGTTATAACGAATTTGGATTAACTTCACCATCTAATTTAACAGAACAAATCTATCTTGTTCAGGCACTTTTACTAATTTTTGGCTGCGATTTAAGAATTCTTTAATTTCTTGAACAAAGCGTAAATATTGTTTGTCGTCGCTCACTTGCCATTAGGGCCATGGAATACCACATCTTGCAAAAGGTAGACTTCCGAGATATCCTGAAAGATTTTGGCACAAATTGAGGAAAGTGAATATTTAAAGTTTGGTTGATTTATTAAAATAAAAAAATAAAATGTTTTGTTCAATAACATTAACAGTTGTTGGTTTTAAGAGAGAACCTCTCACATAGATCGATCCAGTCCTCTGAAAGGCTTGCTTAACTATGTGTGTAATCGATGCTGCCATGTCTATGGGATTATGATCAATCTTTTTGTAGCCTATTGTGTTTGAGAGAAGATAAAGGCTTTCAACCTTGTAATAAACGGTGTCATAAGTGATGAAACCTCCACCCTTATCGGTTAATTGTTAAGGGTATTGTCCACCAGTAACTGAATTCAGCATTAGCAATCCAGATGTTTAAGGCCTGATAGAACACACTTCTCAAAAGTGTGTGTCATAACAGGCTACCGGTGCCAGAAATACCAGCGGTTTTTTGGCAGTGGATGCCTGATTTACCTCCACCTCTTGACTGGAGGTAAATCAGTGATGCCCGACCGGCAAATTTGTAGTTTACCTGTCTCGGAAAAATGCTGATCATGGAATTACCAGCAATTTTTCCAGCACTTTTACCAGACTGGAAAACATATAATGAGCCTGACAATCTTAGGGCTTATCTGATAAGACTGTAGTGTGAAATGATTCCAGTCAAGGGTATGGAAACCCTGCCTTTTATTTTGTTAATAATAAAATTATGCTGGTAATTCTGTTTCTGAAGGGGAGTCTGCTAATCAGACCACCCTTTCATAAAACTGCATCCCCTTGCTGCACCACTCTCCTGACAACTGCATCACCTACTCTTCAGAGGCACTGGACAGGTTAAGGTGTCATATCTGCATTCCTGCCAGCTGCTGTGACCCTAAGTCACTGCATTCTGAGGCTGTGATTTAACTTCTGCACCTCCAATCCAAAATTTAATAATTGTTGCCTTATCCTTCTGGTGGCCAGGTAAACTGTACGAATGGCTATGGTATTATGACGGATAATACCACACAATTATTAAAGCCAAACCAATCTGGTATCATACAAATGGCAGCTTTGTGACCCCAGACCAACTATTTGAAGTTAACGAATATTTATGGCAACTTGGCTGTGTGCACTGCTCCCAGGATGCTGCCTTCCTTTGTCTCCCCGGGAGGAAGGTTAACACCTCTCCTTAGCCACAGAACCTCTCACCAGGAGATGTCCTGGGAACCTGGCTTTAACGGGGCACTTAGATGGCAAAGGACAGCCTCATACCAGGGTGCTGAATCTCAAAGGGCAGTTCAAGTTGCAGACATGGTAAGGAGGTGGAGTAGCCAGAGAGAATTAAATGGACCTTAGAAAGGGTCCCAACATTTTGCTTTTGTGTGATCACTTTTCTTCCTGCCACCTCCATTTCCTGCTGAACAATGCAGCATGATTATGATGTAAGAAGGCAAGTGTCACTTGTTGCAGCAGCATGGATTGGAATCCTTACATAAGGCGTGCATCTATCCAATCACCTGTGTCCTTTTACATTTAGAAGGAAGGAGTTACCCACTCTTTTAGTGATTATTTGCTCGACATAAATAAATGTACATCTCTCGAACCCTGTTAGGAGTGCAGTCCCATCTAAAGTCCTCTGCCATAGAGGTGTAGACAGATGCATCCAAGGCAGAGGGCGGGGGCGGGGTGGGTGCTACTGCCTTGGTCCACTTTTGGGTGCCACTTTTGCATCGTTTCAGGGCTATAGTTTAAGAGGGCACTGCTGCAATTGATTGCCTGATCACCTCTGCTCAACTACCCAGAGTGCTATTCCCTACAAGTTTGCATTTTCTGTGTTCTTTCCACACTGGTGGGTTTTTGCTTGTGTTTTCTAGATAGTTATTTGCAATTTGTTATTGTTTAATCAAGGTACGCATTTTTTTATAGAACCTTGATTGGACAGTCTTTTATTTTGGAGTATTTGTACTATCGCTGTTTGATTACTACTTTTATCACTTCACAACTCTCCAGAGAGTTTAGCTTGCCCTGGGCCCACGTTGTCACAAAAGGCCAAGAAGGTACACCCAGGGCTGGGTCTATTTGACCTTTATGATAAGGATTACTGCTGGTTTGGTAGTAGTGTGTGGGCTGTGTAGGCAGATTACACACTGCTCATCACTCTACTCCTGCAGAGCAGTAGTCATTTAGTCACAGTTGTTGTGAAAGGACGGAGGCATGCAGCTCTGTGGCATTAGCTCTTTTAGTTGGTGTCAGCAAAATAATGCCTCTGGCCTACATTTCTGAAGAACCTGTAAAACTAGATTGCGTGGCATGTTGTGGGTACACACTAAAGACCATTGAGGTCGGCTGAGATTGCTGCATTAGAGAACTGATGTTTTGAAAGGGTGAGAACAGGAAAGTACGACGTGTAAATTTCCCATTGTGGGGAAGGGTTTTCGTTTCAGTAGGAACAGCAGGGTACCCCTTGGGCGGAGGGGGAGCGGTCAATCCAGAAGGTGTGTTTCTGCTTTTGATGTGGAAGGGGATCTGGAGGCTGGCGTGTTTTCCTCGTCACTGGCAATGCCAACGTGTCACGTGCTGTCCGAGAATATCACATATGTACATGAGAAGGAATAATATTCGTTGATATCTGATTGGACTCCTCATGAGAATTCCTGGGGCCAGTTTAGAAACTGGGATGAAGATATGGGTAGATATACTTGTATATACTTCAATGTACCTTTCTTAATTTGTATCGGTGGCGAGTTGTTTAATTGCTAAAGGAAATTTCTGAAAGAGTGGAAATCAATGAGTGTTCCTGACAGCAACAGCTGGATTGAAGGCATGGCCTCACTTTCATCAAAAGATTAGATCTCCTACCTTCACCCGCTGGATGAAGGGTTGAGCCTGCTCAATGAGTTCTATATCTAAATTGAGGTTCCACATGTTCTTTATTTAGTTTTTTTTTCTTGTTCTCTTTGGGTGGTATCCCTTCTACTAGTTGGCCCGTCCATGATTTCTTGACTGTTGTTTTTCCCTCCCTCTGTATATAAAATGTGTACATTTCATTGTTGCAAATATTGTTACGGAATTTAAGATCCAGATTAAGCATAATCTCCTCTCCACTTTTAATATATCTGCGCCTTTAAATCCTTTCCCAGTTACGGCTGCGAAATATTTATGGAAAATTATTGAAGATTGCATTTCATGCAAAAGAACTGTTGATGATTTGTCCATTCATAAGTATAGAGTTCTGTTTGTATGTGCTTTCACATTAAGAAAAATAGAAAAAAAAATACAATTTCAACTTTGATCATCCTTAGTACGTGTTCAGCATTATTCATAGATGGATTCTCGTGTTAATTTAATCCATTGTTTTGGTTCCATTATGCGGTATTTATAATCCCACAAGCATTATTTGCGTAGGTGATTTAATGACTTTATGAAGTCAGGTTCATCAATGAAAACACGTGGCACATTACTGACCTGGAGACCTTCAAGGATGGTTTTAACTGGAGCCTGGAGGGCCGCTGTGTATTTCAGTGCATATTTTCTTACATTTCTTACGTGTTTCATTCCATTCATTTTGTGGGAGTAACACATTTAAAAGCAGAGAGACCCCTAATATTGATGGCCCCTCAATTAATCTTAAATTGTGTTCCTCTGAATATGACTGATAGTTGTTTTCATCCAACGTAATGACGGCTAGCCTCTTCTTCAAAGGGAAAGACTAATGGCTGCACAAACTCAACCAACTATAAAGGGTAGCCTGAGTGTGGCCCCAATGAATCAGGAAATGAGGAACAAATAAGCGCAAGTGGTGTCTGGGAAACCGAAGTGGCAAAGAGAAAGCGTGGAGAAGGAGAAACACTGTACTCACATCCTACACCATCCTACCCTGTTTTTTAATATTGTGTATACAGATATGTATAATTTGTCGTGCTGCATAACTAGCCCCTTTTCATGTTTGTGTTACGTGTGTAGTCTCTGGGTGCTGTGAGGATGTGTGCCATGGTGCTCTACCTGCACAGGAGAGGAGATGTCCTACCAAATATGGCAGATTACCTGCATCCTTTGGTGTTTCCAAACCTACACAGTGCTTATATGATTCCCTCCACTGGGAGCATTACAGGCACTCTAGGTAGCCCTTGTGCAAGACACAGGGACTCTGTGACTCACAAATACCCCCACACAGTATGATGTTTAAACCCTTTCTTAATTTCTTTCTTATCAGAACAATGAACAGGAAACAAGGTGGAGAATGAACACAACACACGTGTACAAGTTCTCTTGATGATAACAGTATCTCTGGATGACCCACAAGCTCCCGCATTCAACTAAAGCACTGATTCACTTTTTGTAGCCCTCTCCCAGGACTACAGATTTAATAGGTCATGGCCTTGTATTCCTATTTCAAGTAATAATGTCTAACGCTGGGAAAACCGAATTCTGAGATAACTGGGAAGGCACAAGGAAAGTCTAGCTCCAAAAATAAAGTGCTCACAGCTGCAGCCTGCGGGGGGAGAGGTTGGCCGACAATATTAAAAATAAACAGTGGTGCTTACTTTCTATTGGTTCAGGTTACATATAGAGATTATCAGTTTTCTCTTACTTGGCTTCCAAGCACCTTTTGTTCAAACCTGGGCTATTCGCCTGCAGGTTCTTTCTTCCAGGGGTCTCAAAGCGTTGCACATCTATAATCACTTCAAGGGTGTACCGGGGCAGACGTTGCTGAGCTTCACCACGCTCTGTTGGCAGCTACAAGAACTCAGCGTTGAGTTAAGTCTCCTTTCCCCGCCACGCAGTTGACCTGCTAGCCGGGTCACTGGTGTTGCGTCAATTCACGAGTCAAGAGTCTTCATTATGGTACTGTGCAGGCAGCCATAGGGACTTCCTCGAGGTGGCTATTAAGACGGTTGGCTGAGAACACAGATTGGGGGCCAGGAGTGGGGGATCTCAGCAGAGCCACTCTATCCCTATCAGTCAGCTCTGCCTTAGCCACCAACTGTCAACTTCTCCTCAGAATGGACTCTTCCTTTCTGGCAGCTTGGAATGCTGCATTTGCAACATTGTTGGAAGTCAAGGCCCTGGCTTGAGCCCTTTCCCAAACAGCATTGCAATAAACCCTTTTCAAACTATCTCACTTTTTACATTTTTTCGCATTTAAATACTGAAACCTGCTCCTCCAAATTCGAGTAGGATATATGAAGGCATCGTGGAGTAGACACAGAAAACAGATTCAAATTTGTTCTCAAAAGTTTTATTCAAATCAAAAGTCAGGATGAAGTAAGGCCTAACTTGCCCTATTGTAAGGTGGGATTTCCCTACCTAAAGAAAACTAAGGATAGTATGTGTCAGGATGTCCAAATCAAAGGTCTGTCTGTGACCAACACCTATACTTACCCTCACAACTAACTGTCAGCATCAAAAAGAATAGTGTTCAAAAGAAAGTTCAGTGCTTCTTCCAGCTCTTGGCTTCGGATCCGCTTCCCCTTTGACAAATTCAAAACAGTTCACAAAATATCGGGGTTGCCTTCCCCAAGAGTTCAACACTTCCAGCTTTCAAAAACAACACAGTTCCTTGGGACACTTCCCAGCTTCTTTGATATCAATACTTTTGACCAGTTCACTTAGGCAGTTCTGCTTCTTGACTTCAAATTCCCATATAAGGCCGTTGCATAACAGAAGCTTCTTTATGCATACTTTCATTGGCTTTTACCTTACATGGCACTGTTGTTGGACCACACGGTCCACCCATTACAGGTCACTCAACCAATATCCCTTCTTGCTATTTCCATCAACAATTAACCACTGCTTCTGTCTGACAGTGATGTTTAGTTGATTCCCCAGTGTCACCTTCCTCAGACATTGTACTGTGATTTGCTTAGCCACCACGCACTTTGTTACACTTTTCTGTATTCCTCTGGCTCTTGCCAACACAGGTTTCCTCTTAACCGCCAATTCGTGGGCCCCGCTGTCATGATGCCT
The DNA here is from genome assembly GCF_040938575.1 of Ambystoma mexicanum. Lineage (NCBI taxonomy): Eukaryota > Metazoa > Chordata > Amphibia > Caudata > Ambystomatidae > Ambystoma > Ambystoma mexicanum. Next base: position 842,908,577 of record NC_090941.1, on the reverse strand, counting down.
ACCCCCGGGCATCAGGCCCAAGCCCATCAGCTCCGGAAGCAGGCATCCAGATACTTACTAAAACCCCAACAGCCCCGGCTGGGGGCTGTTTGGATTCAGTCCTGGCGCCTTGGGCGCCAGGCTCATTATGGAAATCAGTCCTGGCGCCATAGGCGCCAGGCTCATAGTCTTTACTTACCTGATGCAGACCATGCTGCTAGTGAGTCCAAGCCAGCGTGAGGCCTGGATGGGACTATTTTTCTACAGGGACTATTTAGAAAGAAAAGGACAAGATTAGAAAACGAACTATTTCGAATTCCTCACCTGGTTTCGGATTCCATCTCGCCTCCGGACCTGGAAAGAACATCGTTTCTGTACGCGTCGCATCTCCAGCTGCAGCGCCGCGCCATACTCACCAGTCCTCGCAGCCTCTTTCGATTCAGCGCTGCCTCCATCATTTCTTCGCCGAACTCCGGCACCTGAGGTACAAAAGAAAACAACAAAGTGAGCCGAGAAAATCAACAAATAAAACACTTATCATCATAGACTTACCTGATTACGACCGGAGGCATTATTCTATAACCCTCCACATCTTCATGTGCCGCACCTGCAAAGAGAGAGAAAACAACACGTTAAACACCGGCAACATTTACCGGTCGGCGTCGGGTAATAAAGACCTTTACCTGAGCGCCACCACCTGCCACGAGGGGTATCTTCTCACGATCTTAGTTGCAAGACAAGGAAGGAAGGGGGGACAAGAGTGAACCATCTGACATATTGAACTCTATGAACTTGATACTTACCGAACCTTGCCAGGAACCTCAGAGTTCAATACTCTCCGGAACTCTCCCACGCCTTCAAACCAGTGAAGTAACTGGCATCAACGCGCCCCTGCAATCCACGCAGGATGGCGAGCTCATCATTTAAAAACATAAGGTGAGGTTCCTAAAAGGGAATATCGGGGGTGACAAGAAGGGAGAACGAGAACAGTGGGAGGGGGCTATCACTCATTTCCACGGGTGGCTAAATCCCTTTCTCCACTTGCAGGAGAATACTTCTACGGATCAAGCAGACGAGATTAGGCGGGCCAGTCCAGACAGTCATCTCGACCCTACGCATCACGTTGATGGAGACCGCAGCTGTCCAGGTCCGATCGACGCCCCTGTGGGAACCAGGTGAGCGTAACAGAACGCAAAGCCTATCTACAAATCTCCACCCGGGCGTCATGGAAACCTCAGAGACCGACCAACTGGCCCTATTGTTAGGGGAACTTAGGGCAGAAGTGCACTCTGCGCGCCAAGAAACTAATGCCCTCAGGAGAGAACTGAATGTGTCAAAGGAGCGCACTGATGATCTTGCTAGACAATTGCTGCAAAACCAAGCTGGGCAAACACCATTACCTGGACTCGGGGGGGGGGGGAATCCAACTCCTGTTTCATCGAGCAATCCTGTGCAAGTGTTCTACCAGGGAGCATTCCTTTAGCTCCACCCGAACGTTTTGCTGGGGACCCGAAAAAGTTTGCCGTGTTTATGAACCAATGCCGCTTGCACTTTTTATGCAGACCTGGAGCTTTTCCGAACGACCAAGCCAAAGTAGCCTTTGTACTATCATACCTTAGTGGCAGCGCAGCGGATTGGTCAATTCCACTAGTCAACCAGGATGACCCTCTTCTTCGGGATTTCCAAGGGTTTCAATTGAGCATGGAGAGACTATTTGCCAGACATTCACAGGGACAGGTCCTGGATAATGAACTCTTATCCTTACGACAAGGTAACCAGGATCTACTAACCTATATCGCAACCTTCAATAGGTTGGTGGTGGAAACCGGATGGCCAGAGGTAAAACGAATTACATTATTTCATCGTGGTCTTCGGGGTGAACTCAAAGATGTTTTGGCCCAAGTTGTGAACCCACCTCAGGATTGCGCAGAATATATAGACTTAGTGGTCCAGTTAGACCACCGACTTCAGAATAGAAAGGCTGATTGAGCTAAATTCGAGAATCGGGTATTGGTTAAACCCAATGTTACCCTCAAAGGAACAGATGCACCAGAACCGATGCAGATCGGGGGGTCAAGGGACCCTTAACTCAAAAGGAAAGAGAAAGGAGACGGCAGATGCAATTATGTCTGTACTGTGGGGCCTCGGGACATTTTCTACGGGATTGCCCTATAAAACCATCCAAAAAGATAGTCGGAGTTGCTGATAAAAATCAAACAGAGCCTGATTCGGGAAACGACCACCCCCGACAAGCGTAGAGGTCCGCTTGCCGAGCTTGAAGAAGGATACTCAGACCTTGCACTTCATCATATCAATGGTCCTTGTGGATCCAAGGCAGCCATCACGTATGCACGCAGTAAGGGCATACATTGATAGCGGGGCCATAGGAAACTATGTGGACCACGAATTGGCTACTAGGATGAATCTACCTCTCTGCAAAAAGACCACTTCGGATGTCATCACCACAGTCGATGGAACTGAAATTGCCTCTGGGCTTGTAACTAATTCCACCGCAGAGATGACATTACTGGGTCAAGATGGGCATCGAGAGACTATTGTGTTTGATTTAATCAAAGCCCTGCAGTTCCAAATAATACTGGGGATACCTTGGTTGGAAACACATAATCCTTGTATTGATTGGCGAGAGAAGAGAATAACCTTCCCGGATTGTGCACATACTTGTTACCCGGAAAAACCCTTTAACCAAGGCCTGGCCACAGTTGCTACGCCAGTTGTGCAATTACCTCAGGAATATCAAGAATTCCAGGATGTTTTTCAAAAAGAACAGGCCAACACCTTACCACCTCACAGATCTTACAATTGTCAAATTGATCTCCTACACAACCTCCATGTAGTAGGATCTACGCCCTTACAGAACCCGAAAACCTTCACCTGTGACAATACTTGGACCAATACCTTGCTAATGGCTTCATTCGTCCATCCAAGTCCCCTGCATCTTCAGCTTTGTTCTTCGTGCCTAAAAAGGAAGGTGACCTCAGAACGTGCATAGACTACCGCGCATTAAATCAGATCACGGTTAAGAACCGATACCCATTGCCTCTGATCCCCGAATTACTAGACCAAGTAAAGGACCCTTGCATCTACACTAAATTAGATCTCCGAGGGGCATATCATCTGGTACGTGTAAAGAAAGGCGACGAATGGAAGACTGCCTTTCGCACTAAGTACGGGTTATTCGAATACCAGGTGATGCCCTTCGGGTTTTGCAATGCACCAGCAGCCTTCCAGTATTTTATGAACGATGTCCTTCATGAACTCATTGACGTCTGTGTTTAGTCGTATACATAGACGATATTCTAGTGTACTCTTCCTCAAAATCAGACCATGTGAAGCACGTTCATGCAGTCCTTGAGAAACTACGCCAGCACAAGTTATATGCAAAATTGGAAAAATGCTTTTTTCATGCTAAGGAAGTTGAATTCCTCGGATTTATCCTGACTCGAAAAGGAGTCCGAATGGACTCTCGAAAGGTGGATGCAATTCTCAAGCGGCCATCACCCAGTTCAGTTAAAGGGGTACAAAGCATGCTCGGATTTGCTAATTTCTACCGCAGATTCATTCCGGATTTCTCACATGTTGTACACCCTATCACAGCACTTTTGCGAAAAAACAAATGCTTCTTGTGGACCGAAGAAGCTGAAAAGGCCTTCCAAGAGCTGAAAGCGAAATTCACGTCTGCACCTGTCTTAAAGCATCCACGCCCTGAACTTCCATACATAGTTAAAACTGATGCATCCAGTTTAGCCATGGGAGCTGTCCTGTTCCAGAAGGATCCTGAACCCGGTCAACTTCACTCAGTAGCATTTTGGTCCAGAAAGTTCTCGCCACCCGAATTAAACTATGCGGTTACCGATAAAGAGTTATTAGCCATCAAATCCACCTTCAAGGCTTGGCGGCACTATCTTCTCAGTGCCAGGCATACCATTAGTGTAATCACCGATCACCGAAACCTGCAGTATTTAAAAACAGCCAAGGCCCAATCGTCGCGCCAACTTCGATGGGCATTGTTCTTTGCTGAGTTGGATTTCGTGATCAGTTATCGACCAGGCTGTAAAAATGGCAAGGCAGATGCCTTATCCCGAATAGGGATGGGAGAAGCATATGCAAACCCGGAACCATTGCCTATAATTTGAGAACAAAGAATTCTTGGCATAACTACTCTACAGACACTAGAGGATATTCAGGTAAAGATCCAACAACTGCAGGACTGGGTAAAGAAAGGCCCGGACTACTCAGTCATCAATGACCTACCTTATTATCAAGGGCGACTATTTCTACCACACAAGGAAATACAAGAACTAGTCATCTCCAATTATCATGACACCCTGATGGAAGGGCACCCAGGTATCGCTAAAACTGAAGCTAAAGTTAAGAGACAATTCTGGTGGCCTACCTGGCTAAAAGACGTAAAGTAATTTGTGATGTTTTGTGGCATTTGCGCCCAAAACAAAAGTCAGAAGAAAAAACCAGCTGGCCTTTTACAACCTTTGGATATTCCACCTACACCATGGCACACCTTATCTTTAGACTTTATTACAAATCTACCTCTATGTAATGGATTTAACACCATTCTAATTATTGTGGATCTTTTTTCCAAGATGGCCCACTTTATTCCTTTAAAGGGATTAACTTCTGCTTCAATTCTGGCCATGGAGTTCCTCGAAAACATTGTTCGAATACACGGATTTCCTTCCGTATTGGTCTCTGACCGAGGTAGTCAATTCATTTCACATTTTTGGAAGAAATGTTGTCAATTGGCGCAAATCGACGTGAGCTTATCAACCAGTCACCATCACAAAACCGATGGTCAGACGGAGAGGACCAACCAGACCCTTGAACAGTACCTACGTTGCATGCTACACCAGACCAAAAGTAATTGGAAAGATATTTCATGGATTTCCGAGTATGCATACAATAACTCAGTACATTCAGGAACCGGACAAAGCCCCTTTTATACCATATATGGACATCACCCTCGAACCTCAGAGCTAGATTCGCTCAGCATTTAGAAATGCCCGCAGTTAGTCATTTGCACTCAACTATTACACAAGCCTTTAAAGAGGCAACAGAACATTTGAAACAAGCAAAGAGAAATATAAGGAAAATGCTGATCAACATAGAAGTGAAACTCCAGAATACCAGATTGGGGATCAAGTTTGGCTGGCTACAAAATACATACCTCTGAAGGGAACTCAGACTTTTAACCCTAGATATTTGGGACCCTACACCATTAAGGCCATTATCAACCAGGTGGCCATCAAATTGGAATTACCCTGTAATATGCAAATTAATCCTGTCTTTCATGCTTCAGTTTTAAAACCAGTTCAACCAGGAACAAGATTAACCAAACCACCAGACCCCATCTTGATAGATGGAGAACCTGAATTCGAGGTAAAAAATATCCTGGACTCTAAGATGGTTAAATCAAAACTTTTTTATTTAATCGATTGGAAGGGCTAAGCACCACAAGAAAGGTCATAGGAGCCTAGTGACCACGTTCATGCCCCTCGGTTAGTGAAGAAATTCCATCGGGACTTCCCAGACAAACCAGGGCCAAGGGGAAGAACAACTTTAGGAGGGGCCTTGGGGGGGAGTGCTGTCATGATGCCTACCCCCGGGCATCAGGACCAAGCCCATCAGCTCCGGAAGCAGGCATCCAGATACTTACTAAAACCCCAACAGCCCCGGCTCGGGGCTGTTTGGGTTCAGTCCTGGCGCCTTAGGTGCCAGGCTCATCATGGAAATCAGTCCTGGCGCCATAGGCACCAGGCTCATAGACTTTACTTACCTGATGCAGACCATGCTGCTAGTGAGTCCAAGCCAACGTGAGGCCTGGATGGGACTACATTTCTACAGGGTCTATTTTTTACTCGGGTGTGGTTCTAGGGAACTTCTTACCTGGAACTACTTTGGAGGCTATTTAAACCACGCCCGAACAACAGCACACGCTTCTCGTTATTCTGCATCCAGCAGCGTAACGCTCACCGTGCCTGCAGTCTGCATCCAGTCTTCTGCCACGCCCACCTCGAATCTGGAGCTCCTAAAACCAAGAGGAAAGAAAAGGACAAGATTAGAAAACGAACTATTTCGAATTCCTCACCTGATTTCGGATCCATCTCGCATCCGGACCTGGAAAGAACATCATTTCTGTACGCGTCGCATCTCCAGCTGCAGCGCCGCGCCATACTCACCAGTCCTCGCAGCATCTTTCGAGTCGTCGCTGCCTGCATCATTTCTTCGCCGAACTCCGGCACCTGAGGGACAAAAGAAAACAACAAGCTGAGCCGAGAAAATCAACAAATAAAACACTTAACATCATAGACTTACCTGATTACCACCGGAGGCATTATTCTATGACTCTCCACATCTTCATGTGCCGCACCTGCAAAGAGAGAGAAAACAACACGTTAAACACGGGCAACATTTACCGGACGGCGTCGGGTAATACAGACTCTTACCTGAGCGCCACCAACTGCCACGAGGGGTATCTTCTCACGATCTCAGTTGCAAGACAAGGAAGGAAGGGGGGACCGGAGTGAACCATCGGACATATTGAACTCTATGAACTTGATACTTACCGAACCTTGCCAGGAACCTCAGAGTCAATACTCTCCGGAACTCTCCCTTGCCTTTAAACCAGTGAAGTAACTGGCATCAACGCGCCCCTGCAATCCACGCAGGATGGAGAGCTCATCATTTAAAAACATAAGGTGAGGTTCCTAAAAGGGGATATCGGAGGTGACAAGAAGGGACAACGAGAACAGTGGGAGGGGGCTATCACTCATATCCACGGGTGGCTAAATCCCTTTCTCCACTTGCAGGAGAATACGTCTACGGATCAAGCAGACGAGATTAGGCGGGCCAGTCCAGACAGTCATCTCGACACTACGCATCACGTTGGTGGAGACCGCAGCTGTCCGGGTCCGATCGACGCCCCTGTGGGAACCAGGTGAGCGTAACACCCTCTTAGCTTTGTGAAAATGCTTGGTTTCTCATTTTCATACCCTTCATGGGATTCTCTTAACGTTGCCAATCTTTGTTTCATACAATACATTCCGTGGTATCTGCAACTTATATCACCTTTCTTTCACTCCATTCACTGGTGCTCAACTTGCTTTTTACTCTGTGCGGCATTCAGAAAGTGCTCACAATAACTTTCAGTTTGTTCGGTATTTCAAAGTACTTGTTTTGGCATTCAAAATTACTTTAAATAGCTTTCTGGTCATTCAGCATTCAAAAGTACTTGTTCCAGCATTCAAAAGTACTTGCAATTATTTTCAGTTCATTCTGCATTCAAAAAGGACTTTGTTATAAGTTACTGGAGTGCCTCGGTATCAATGTTTTCCTGCTTTACACTCACTGGTCGCACACGGCAGCTTCCTTCTGCTTAGCGTCCTTCACGACAGGCTTCTCAGTGCTCCTTCAGCTTTCCGGTTTCCCCAAGCTCTGCCTCTCCCTCACTGCATCCACAGAGAGCACTGCTCACTCTCTTGGTTTCCTGGGGCGGTTGGGATCAACAGGAGTTCCACAGCTCCAGCTGCGCTGACTCATTCAGGAGGAGAGCAGGACCTCCAGACCCTTGCGCGGCCGACCACGGCCCAGCGTCAAGTTCTCCTGCACAAAACGTTCTCAGCACGGGGTGTGGCTACAGGGCCATGTAAGAGGACGTGTATCCAGAGGAGCTCCTGCCAATCCTGCAATGATCCGGACAGGAGTTGTACACTAAAATGTCAATGATCGACAAAAAATTACTAGCAGGCTCGTGAGACTGCACGGCATGACTGGAGAGCAATTTAGAACTGAATGGCACCGTGGCTCACAAATACTGAGCCCGAAGAAGATTGCCGTGGATCGTAGGCGGAGAATCCAAAATGGCGATCAACTAAGAATAAAGAGACGAAGCACAATGATAAGCATCTGTGCTCAGATTGCGGTGGGCGGAAGCGCTGGGAGCGTACTGACATTACCAAGTGAGCTTGGATGCGGGATGGTATGGCAGTGACTCTCCGTTGATGTGTAGCGGTGGGAGAAGTGGACGAGCCGGAGGACCACAGGGTATCCGGATAGAGCACACAAAGGATCGGGAGAAGTTGGACCCCGGCACCGGGCGATCTACTCGGAACGAAAAACGGACACTGTAGCTGAGCGTTCCCTTTCCTGTGACGCTGGTGGGAGAAAAACGAGGGCTGATAGAGTAAAGCACACAGCCGGCGATGTGCTAGCATTCCCGAAACTCAAGGGGTACAATATATTAAAGGTAAACAGAGAGGAACAGTAATCACGTTTGAAAGCGAAACTGCAGCGAGACCGAATAACCTTTCAGCAGACGCCGATCATGTAACATTTTTATAACGACGAAAGACACAGCTGCATAGGAGAGGGTGACTGCTGGCTGGGACCTTCGTGACATGCGGATACTTAAAGGCAGAAGCATATAGCCACCTGCAGACAGTACGGAGCATAATGCAAGGCAGGCTTTAGGCAGCAGTGGGCAGTAAAAGAAGGGGAGAAATCGGGGTGTGCTATCCCGACAGCTGCAAGGGCCAAGCAGCGGGGCTAACACGGAACACAAAAGAGACGAGAACAAAGGGACAAGCCTTGGTTCGGCCATATTGTAATGCAGAGGTACCGTGCTGCTGCTTAATAAAAGGAGACTCTGCCCATTGCATGAGGAACGTAATGTAATCGTTATTAGCACCGAAATCAGGCTAACACGCCGGAGGGATTGTAAACAGCACAACTCCAAGCATGCACAGACTGCCAGGAAACAACTCACAGGTACAGCACACATAGGGAACGGGACACCTAGAGCCCTAACTCTAAGGAGATGACAAGAGCCTGGCCCACTAATTTGGGTGGCACACAGTGGTAGGCTTCTCGTATACAGAGCATGGAGTACGGTGCGCTCACGTGACATCAAAGCCCCCACGGGGCGGGCGCAGGAGTGGAGGGCAGCACAGCCTGAGGTACCAAGATATCGAGATGTCGAGATGACAAGCACTACTACGCCAAAGCGCCCAGCGAAAAGGAAGCGGCGCTGAGAGCCACAAGTGACTGATCATTGGAAGGCCAGACAGGAGTGGACTCATAGCGCCTATGGTGAATGACATTTGAAAAGCGCTGGGGCCCACGACACCAAACCACCAAATAACGCCAGGAGGTGGACGGAGGCAACGGGAGCACATTATCAGATCTTGACTGGAGGCACAATACCCTAGGACAAGACACACGAGTGCACGCCACTGCAAGCGGGCAACCATACACTTTGCCTCCACACAACAGGTTGTGCAACGACCCGCTATAGCACCAGGATAGACCCACAGGCACTGGGATGCGCAGATGAGCAGGATATCCTGACCAGAGCCGGGACAACTGGGCGAATAGAAAGGGCGGCAGCCAAGACGTGGGAGGACACAACCCATTTGCGCACTGGCCAGCTCACCCTGAATGGACCAAAATGGGAGATTCCCTGCTCCCTGGAGAAGAGATCCAGAAGTATCACAGCTCCGGGACTGAGGCACCTAGCCGAGGCACAGCACCAGAATGTCTGAACCCCAGTGATGGACACAATTGCCCCTGCAGTCTGAGACAACAACACAAGGGGCAGGCGAACCTTGGCTGTGCACTTGGGGGACGGTGAGGTCCTGGTGTTTAGAGCTTGGGTGAATACCGGCACCAAGATGACATCCAAACTTCCCAAGTCCAGGGGGAAGCAGTACACGTTGGAGGACTTTACCAAAACCCCACAACAGATAGAGGGAGCAAGACCAAAAGACAAAAATCCACAGGTGGATACGACCCCAACGCGCGATGACCGGCAGATCCTGGAAGCAATAGCGGACCTGAAGGCCACATGGGAGAGCAAGCTGGAGGCAGCCACAGCTGAACTTAAAGCAGCACTGGAGCTCAAAGTGGCGCAGTACAGGAGGAAGTTAATTTACTCAGACAGGACGTACGGAAGATAGCAGAACGTGCAGATGAGCTGGAAAACGAAGTGACCACAAACACGACAGCCCGACATCTCATGCCTCGGAGATCCACATCATGAAGCAACAGGTCAGCAATCTAGAAAACAGAGCGGAGGAAGCTGAAGGGCGTGCCCGGAGGAACAATGTACGCATAGTAAGTCTTCCGGAAGGGGAAGAAGGCCCTAACCCGACGGACTATGTTGAAAACATGTTGCTGCAGGCATAAGGAGGCGGGGCCCTTACGCAAGGATTTGCTGTGGAGAGGGCGCATAGAGCGCTCAGAAGGAGACCTCCCCCAGGAGCCCCCCCAAGGCCAATCATTGCCAAGATATTAAACTACCGAGATAGAGAGAAGATATTGGAATATTTCCGGAAAGGGGGCACCATACAGAGGGCATCGGCTAACATCTTGGCATATCCTGACTATGCACTCCAAGTGCAGAGGCAGCGACTGAATTATGGGTCAGTGAAGAGAAGATTGCGAGATGCGGGCCTGCAATATATTTTGATGTATCCAGCAGAGCTGAAAGTGTTCCACAACAACAAAGCTCTGTTCTTTGAGACTCCGGAAGATGCAACAGAATGGTTGGACGCCCAAAATTGGCCGGAGGGTGTGGACAGCCGGAAGGAGGGCGGTACGGACAAGTGAAGCCTGACCCTGATACCGAGGTGCTGTATATATTGGGACTCTGGGACTTGAATATAAAATAGAGTAGGATTGTGCTGAAATTAAAGGGTGACGGATTGAGAATATAACACGGAAGGTGTGCAATATAATGTGGCAGATAACAGGAGGCACGAAGGATGCACCCTTAAACCTCAATAGATAAGATAGTGAGGTTGCCGATAGGGTGCCAACCCCCTGCTGAGTTCTAGTATCGGCAGCGCTGAAGAGGTACTAAATGCGGGTAGGCCTGAGATCCAGTGATGGAGCTGGCCATCAGTTGGGGCTGGGAAGAGTGAGTGTGGGGAAGGGGGAGGGGGGTGTTGGGGTGTTTGTAGAAGAGGGGATAGAAAGTGGGAGTTGGGAAGCAGGTTGGGGTTGGAAAAGGAGGGGATAGGGGGGAGGTAAAGTTTGAGAAAAAGCCTACAGACATGAGCGACGGCCTACAAATAAAATCGGCAGACCCACATAAGGAGGGGCGAGAAGGCATTGGATAATGCGGGACCTTAAAGTATTAACTTGGAATGTTAGGGGGCTCAATAATTATCTGAAAAGGAATAAGGTTATGATGTATCTGCGTAGACAAAAAATAGACATAGCCCTGATACAAGAGACACAAAAAGAGAAGCTAGAAGTTATCCACAGAAAATGGAAGGGGACGGTGGTTGGTGCGACATATTCGGCCTATGCCAGGGGGGTAATCATCTGGGTGGCGCTGCATGTTCTGTTCCAGCTATTACAATCCACAGTGGAAGCAGATGGGAGGATGGCGCAGTAAGAGGGATGGTGGAAAATAAAAAAATCAATAGTATAAATACTTACGCCCCAAATCAGGACACAGTGGCATACTTCAGGACCACGTATACGAAATTGAGCAAGTGCTTGGGGGAGGCTGTGATTTGGGGGGGGAGATTTTAACTGTACGCTAAACCCAAGAATAGACAGATTGTATAACAACATAGATAGACCTGTTCCGGCTGCTAGGGTACTGCAGACAATGTTAAAGGACTTCGGGTTTGAGGACGCTTGGAGGATGCGCCACCCACAGGACAGATAGTACTCACATTTCTCGGCACCACAAAACTTGCATACTAGGCTAGATTACATGTTTGTCACGCAAGAGCTGATGGCAGAAATAGTACAGATAGAATACAAGGCAAGGGTCTTGTCAGACCATTCGCCACTGGCCCTCACATGGCAATATAGACCCCCAAGAGCAAGGATACCGACGTGGCGCCTCAGAGCTGAAGCGTTAAAAGATGTGATGTTCAGCGAGGATTTGCGAGATTAAATAGTCAGTTACTTTGAGACTAACACTGGTAGTGTTGAGTCGACAAGTACGCTTTGGGAAGCCTTCAAAGTGGTAATGAAGGGGATAGCCATAGCTAAGACTAAAGGACTACAAGGAGGGATACTAACAGCACTGCAGGGAGCGGAAAGGGAGTTGGAGAAATGATGAGAGGCGGAAGTAATACTATAGAGGACGCTGAAACCATGAGCAGGTTGCAACAAGAATGTGCGGGACACTGGGAGAGACTGTGTAACTTAAATTATAAGAGATATGTAGAAAGACAACATGCGGGAGGAGATAAACCGGGAAGGGTACTAGCATGGTTATATAAAAGTGAGACCCCAAGACCAACAATCAGGGCAATAGAGAAGGAGGATGGGCAGGTAGTGGACACCCAAGAGGGCGTGAATAGAGAATTCCTAAAGTACTATCAACAGCTGTATGGGGATGAAGGGGGAAGCGGCCATAGGGACATAAAACAAACACTGGAAGATATAGGTATGCCACGAATTAGTGCGGAGGAGCGAGAGGACCTAGACGTCCCGATAACCTTGGAAGAACTAGAGGAGGTGGTGGTGCAGCTACCCACTTGCAAGACCCCGGGGGCCGACGGTCTCCCTAGTGAATTCTATAAATTGTATAGAAAAGAGGTGCTCCCTCCGCTTTACGCTATGTTAAATGAGGCATACGAAATAGGAAGATTGCCGGAGTCCTTGAGAGAGGCGATTATCATACCACTCCCAAAACCCAATAAGCCGGGCAAAGATTGTGGATCATTTAGACCGTTGTCAATGCTTAATCAAGATAGTAAAATGCTCACTGCGGTACTGGCAAACAGGATGAAACGGATTATAGACAAACTAATATACCCTGACCAGACCGGGTACGTCCCACACAGGAATATAACTAACAATCTCAGGCGACTACACCGAGTTATAGAACACACAAAAGAAGAAACTTCGGAAATTGCAATTGTATCGCTAGATGCAATAAAAGCATTTGACTCGGTGAAATGGCCATGGTTGATAGCAGCCCTGTCCATTTACGGGATAGGACCTGGGTACCTCAAGTGGGTCAAATTGCTGTACAGCGCACCGTTGGCCAGGGTTAAAACGGGAGCGATCATATCGGAAAGGTGACAACTAAGCAGGGGTACAAGACAGGGATGCCCGTGGTCCCCCATGCTGCATATCTTAGCATTAGAGCCCCAGGCGATATATCTAAGGCAACAATACCATACGATAGGGATCAACATAAATGAGGAATCGCACCTGATTTCTTTATACGCTGACGATATGCTGTTGTATTTACGATACCCAGAAGAAAACCTCCAATATGTTCTGGAAGTAATGGATTTGCGGTGCTGTCGGGCATAGCGGTGAACCCCAAAAAATCATGCATATTCCCTATGGGTAGATATTGTTGGTATTCCACGAGAGAAATTGCCAGTTCTACAAATACTGTGGGAGGTTAATACATTTAGATACCTTGGGATAGACATCTATCATTCTGTTGAGGCAGAGCACCAGCATAATACCAAGAAGGCGGTCAAAGGCATAGAAAATAGTATGAAGTTTTGGGTAAAGCTCCCTCTGGCGATGATGGGTAGAGGGGCAATGTTGAAAATGGTGATCCTACCCATATTATTACATTATTTTGGGAATATACCATACTTGATACCGAGACGATTCTTTGACAAGGTGCACAGCATGTGTAGAGGGTTCCTCTGGCATGGGACAAGGAGCAGGGTAGCCCTTTGGAAATTGCGAAATGCGTGTGATAAGGGGGGCATAAACTTGCCAAACTTCGAAATGTATTATCTAGCAAGTCAGCTACAATATGTGGCAAAATAGCTATCAGAAGACCCAACCTCAGAATCCAGGCTGCTTAGACAGGATTGTACCCCATAATTCTTGAAGGAAGCCATATGGCTGCCCAAAACAGAAATGAAAGAGCGCCCAAAGATGATGACATTGGGGTGGAAAATTTGGCGCAAGGCCTGTCAGGTAATGGAAAATCCGACCCCGTGTTCCCGTTGGTGCCACTGGTGGTACTGGTGGGGAATGAGGTGCAGTTAATTAAGATAATTAGGAAACACTGGGAATCGGTTGGGATAGCAACAATGGGAGACATCTGGGAAGAGGGGACGATAAAGGAATTTGGGAAGCTGGTGGAGGAAACAGGGTTGCATATAGGACAATATATCACATATCACAGGGTGGTCCAGTTGATTAAAGGAAAATGGTCAGAACTAGTATTAGAAGAAGAACCAGACACCACCATTGAAACATTATACGATATAGCAGAGGGAGGACATGAGATATCCAGGTTATATGAACTGATAATGTCCAAAGTGGGAAAGGAAGTGGTACAACTACGACAGGACTGGGAGGAGGAGGTGGGTGCCCGATGAGTGACGGAATGTGGGAGCGGGCCCAGGGGTACCAGAAGAAAGTGTCAAGGAATGCGAGATTACAGCAAATACAGTTGTACATAACCCACAGGGCGTATGTGACACCCCAAAGAATAGCCAAATTTAGTAATGCAGAAAGGCAAATAAGCCCCAAATGTGGCGAAGAGAACGCTGGGATGACGCATATGTTCTGGGCGTGCCCGGAAATCGAGAAATTTTGGGGAGAAATAGCCTGCAGATTGGAGGATTAAAATAACAGTTGGGGTAGCATGGGCGTGCCTACTCTGGGTTTTCCCCAGATCACGTAAACCTAAACATGTAGGCAAACTAAAGGATTTGGTGTATATACTGGCGAAGTGTAGGATTGCCATGGGATGGAAGGGCGTGTTACAGACCTAGGATTGAAGTATGGTGGAAAGATCTCCAGAAATGGGCAGAAGCCGAAACTGTAGTATGGCAGGATGCTAGAAACATGGGGGGGATGAAGAAGCAGAAACCCTGACTAGCTGGAGACACCTAATAGCCACATTATTTGGGTCCACGCAGGACTGGTCAAGTGACCAAGATCCGGCAGAGGATGCGAGCAAGGAAACCCCTTTGCAAACTGTAGAAGTAGATCGCAAAGTGATGTAGGCTTGGGGAGGGAGGTAGGGAATGGGAAAGTAGTCAATAGCGATTGTGTTGTATAAAATCCGACATACTACAGCATGTATTGCAAGTTTGGTTGTTATTATTTATTTTTTTTATATAAAACCAATAAATAAATGTAAAAAATACACGGTTCTCAGCACGTGGGTCTTCAGCCCCATTCTCTCCAGCCCACTCTTTCGCTCCCCTCTTGCATGTGGTGAGCAGTTTTTTTATACGTCAGGTGTGTTAAGTGACCCCAGGTGTGGGTCATTGAGTTCAATTGCCTGACTATGGAGAACTCTGTAAAAAAGAGGTCATCAACATACTTGAGAGGAACAGATTTACCTGGGTACACAATATCACCTAAATCATTTTTCATAATCAGGGATCGTGTGTGGCTTTCAGTGTACTCCTGTGGAAGTCTTGTCCATTTGTATTATAAACCAGAATATGTAAAAGTAAACAAATATTGACAACCAAGGTGTATGGGAATATAACAGATAGCAGAAGATAGACCAACAACAGTAAAACACAAGCAATATAAGAACTACAAGAGAGAATCGTTGCAGGATTTCGAACCACTGAGAAGGTGGGTAAAAACACTACATGCTTAGTAAGGCACTGAACAAACTGGAAGGTCTCTGTTCCTGGTTTCTTTACTGGAAGAAATGGTGTATCACATGGGCTGGTAGTTGTGACTTGTTTCAGCAGTGACTCATTGACAATAGCAATATCTTTTTTTACTTCAGGTCATAAACAATACTTTGGCTTTCTTGGGACAAAGTTTGGAAGGATCCGTGTGAATACAAGCAGGTTCAGCATTTCTAATCCATCCTACTACATTTGCAGGTTGTGATCACAAACATTCAGGGACTTTAAATTCAACAAGGTCTAGAGCCAACATATTCTCTTTGCGGAGCAGTTCTGTTAACTCTCCTATTAGCGTAGCAAACACAACGTGGGAATAGTGAGGAGCACACCATTTGGGGTACAGTAGGTAGTACACTAAATGTGTACAATACATCTCATCCTCGCAGATTAGCATAGGAATTTGGACTCAGTAGGAATGCATGATGATCTGATATCGGCTCAAGGGTCACAGAAAGAGGTGCAGTAACAAGGTGTAGTACAGGGTTATTGGAAACACTGATGGCTTTCACAGTAACAATAGAGAGGGGCACATATACAAAATCTGTTGACCAAAGTGCTGAGTGATTAGCTCCTGTATCTAACGAGCATGGTACTTTTTTCCTTCAGTCATAAATTCAAGAAAATGATCCATCCTGGTGTATGGATAATAATGATGGCATGAATATGTTCCCTTTATCTAGGCTGCACTAACTTAGTTTTTGCCACTTGCAACTGAAAAACCTCCATCTTTGCATTTGAGAAAGAGGATGTTGTGGGGGATAAGGTTAGTTTTGGAATCTTTCGGAAATTAATTTAACAGTGGACTTACCGTTTACAGAAATGGCAGGCGATATTGCTTCCTACAAGCATTTTTGTAAGAATCCACAAAGTTGGGGCCATGGTTGAGAAGGCAGATCCTCTGATCCGGACAGAATTAGAGGTCAAAATCATTAGAAAGAGGGCTTGATCTTAGGGTGCGAGATGGGAGGTGGAGTTTTATCTTCTCTTGTAGGTACGTTGGGCTGGCCTTGTGCTCTGCTCGGTGGGTAATGCTCGCTGAGTAATGCATAGGGTCTTGAAGGTGGCCCTTTGTCCGACTGGGAGCCAGTGGAGGGTTCGGAAAGCAAATAAGATGTGGTCTCTGTGTCCCAGGGCGAGGGGTAGTTTGGCAGCAGCGTTTTGTGCTCTTTGGAGTTTGTTGAGTTGGTATTCCGGTGCTCTCAGGTATAAGGAGTTGGCATAGTCTAGTCTCGACATAACAGTTGCGAGTCTGTTGGAGAAGGAGAAGTAAGGAAAAATGCATCTAAGAAGTTTGAGGTGGTAGTGACAGCATTTTGAAACATTATTGATCTGACGGGAGAGGGTTAGGCCTGAGTCCATAGTGCAGTCTAGGTTTTTGGCTATATTGGAGGGAGGGGATGGTAGGCCGAGGGACGGGATCCATGGGAGCGATTGTGGGAGAAGGGCAGTATTGCTACACACCATGATTTCAATTTTATCAGGGTTCAAAAGGAGTTGGGTACATTTAATCCACCGGTCAATATCACAGAGACAAGCTTCAGGGTCGAGACGTGGGTTGGTGCTTGTCTTGGGGATTCTTAGGATAATTTGGGTATCGTCAGCGTAGTTGTAACAGGAGAGGTTGCGCACGCGGAAGATTCCTGGTAGAGTGGTCAGATAGAGGTTGAAAGGGAGAGCAGAGAGGCATGCACTGTGGGGTACTCGGGTGTTCACAGCGCAAGCAGTTGAGACAAAAGCAGAGAGGAAGGCGATTTGTTTCCTGTTTCTGAGGAAAGAGGCAATCCATTTGAGTGCCAAGCCACGGATTCCTAGGTAGTGGAGGCAGTCAAGGATGATTGAATGGTTAACGGTGTCAAAGGCTGCAGAGAGATCGAGGAGAATCAGCGCTGCACAACCCTCAGAGTCTGCCGTGACCTTGAGATCATCCCAGATCGAGATCAGAGTGGTTTCTGTTCCATGTTGAGGCCTGAAGTCTGATTGTGCGGGGTCGAGGAGTTTGTTGGATTCTACAAAAGCAGTTGAGCTGGGAGTTTGCAGTCCGGTGAATGAGTTTCACAAGAAATCTGGTGTTGGAGATCAGCCTGCAATTCTTAGGGTAAAGGGTCATGGTGGTCAAGGGGGTCGAGGGATGCCTTTTTTAGAAGTGGCTTGACATGCGCTATTTTAAAGGCTTCAGGGAAGATGCCAGAGGTGCGGGGGGCATTTAGTATGTCTCTTGCATATTCTCCTGCGCAGGTAGAGGAGTATATTTCTTTCAGAACAGAGGCGGGGCAGGGGTCGAGGGGTGATCCGGAAGGTCTGCTGGCTGATAGTAGATAAGTACCCGATTACCTGCTCCATCTGGGTTGATTCCCAGCAGTTACCCTGATGGTGCCTGCAAATGACAAACAGAAGATCCATACACTGAGCCTGCGCAGGTTTGGGAAGGACTAATAGGTGTATTCTAAGTGCTTGCTTGATCGTTTGGGGCCTATGTTGGAGGGGCTGCTGCAGCGCCTCTGCCCGGATGCTGCTTGGAGCTGAATTTGCTGAGGTGGGGCTTGGGTACATGCTGCTAATGCTGAAGGCTGGTTGTACATGGTTATACTGCTAAAGAAAACAACAATATCCTCTGCTGTCTCTTCTTCCCTTCGGTTTTCTCTATTAGTAAAGTTGTGGGTAAGGGGAGACTATAGGTACCAGTGGAGCGGCAGAGCTGAAGTTCTTTTTCTTCGTTTCACTTTTTTAACCACATTTATTTGTTTTCCATTTGAATATTTCAGACCCTTATTCGGGACTCTCCAAGCTGATTAGAAGCTTCCCACACCAATCAAGAAATACCTCCATGGCTGTTTTCTCCTATTTTAATTATAGCACTCATCTAAAATGTAGAAGTCTATTTAAGTCAAAGGGATCTTCTGTAGAAAACTGGTAATGCGTTTCATCTTGTCTAGTGGAAATCCATTTCTCTAAACACTTGCAAGTGTCAGATCGATAGTGAGTGTAAAAACAAATCAGCTGACTGTCCTTTAATTGGAGAACAACATTACTTAGACTGCTCTTTTCCTGTTCTTACTTTGGGGGAGATTACGCTTAGGTGGCCCAATGGAGTAAAGAAGGCTATGCCCAATCATTCTGAAGGGTTACTCTGCCAAACTGCAGCCTGAGATAGGGAAAAATATGATTCACCTTAGGGTCACTCATTTGCATTGATTCCGCTCAGTGAGTTGTGTTATATTTAGGCTGTATTAGCTGGCAATGTCGAGCAAGAATTCTGTGAGATAGAGAGTATTTAAATGATACAGCACATGGTTGTAGTCCATCAACATGAATGGGGTAGGGGGTTCATTGAATTAACTCATGTGAATTAAGCAAGAGCATCTTACCTGGTGTTGTGGTGAGTCAAATCAATTCTGGGTAAGTGGCAATGCCAGGTGTATTTTATCCGATGAGGCTTCTTGTTCAGAGGATAGGGATCAAGAGATGTCCTTCCATCAGGGCTAGTGGCTTCAGCTAGCCCATTGCTATTTGTCAGGGCTGGCATCTGTCAGCATTTGTCAGAAATCGCATCTGTTGCCAGGGTTGACATATGTTGTTAACTCTGTGTCATGATTCTGGTCCAGTGTAGAAATGGTGGTTACTGATTTAATTGTCTGTGTTATTGGTTGGAAAATTGGTGAAGATTCAAAATCGATTCTGCCGTTCCGCTTGGTCAAGATGGAGAGTGGGGATGTTGGTCAATGCCGTGGTGGTTCATGTTGTTCTTATTGGGACGTGAGTGACTACTGGAGGGCTTGTTAGATAAGAGGTTTCTGGCGTTTGTTGATTTGGGTGAGTTAGAGGTGAGGGTTAAGGTAGCAGAGGAGCTGGGAATAGCCATATCATAATAGCTTTCCAGAAAACAAGGTGTTCCTCCGTGGATCAATGCTGATGGGAAGGAGACATTGGTGCTTGTAGAGAGATTGTGGATCCTCCAGTGTGAGTTGTTCTTGTCACAGGAATTTAAAGTAGTTGACAGAGGTGGATCTGAGATGAGGTTTTGGGTTGTAGCGTGAGAATTTCCACTGGTGTTTTGGCCCTTTTTGTGCATGGCTCGGTGAGTAACGCACATTGCTTGGAAAGCGGTCTTGTAATGTGCAAAAGGGCGATTAATGATGATGTGCAAGAACATACAGGATTCATCTTTCAGATGTGAGATTTGTGCCTGCTTGCAAGGTTCTTTCTGCAACCTGCCCCACCCAGAGAAGAATGAGATGCAGGCAAGTACAGGGCGAGGGGCTGCATCCCACTGTTATTATGTTATTTTGAACACTGCTTTAGAGTTATTCAGTTCAATGACAATGCTGATAGGGGTATACAAGGAATGGAAGACTTGGAAACTGATTTCCCACAATGTGTCCAGCCAATCGTGCAACGCAGAGTGTGGGTCATAAAAGAGCACAGCTGTGGGTGACTATGCATGACATTTGACCCAGCACAATCAGTCAAATGAGTAGAGTTGAGCTCCAAATGCTGCTCCAAACCGAGAAAGATACAGTCTACACATTGTGATGGCACCTGTGCAGACTTTCCAGTGTTGGCACGCTAAAGCTGCGTCATCACTGGCTCACCCTCAGGGTGCCTGGGATACTTAGTGCATGGTGTCCAAATGAATGCCAGTGCAGCAGAACGCAGACTCCAGAGCAATTCAAGGTGTTACACTACAGAACATCTCTACATTAAAGGAGGCTTCAAGCGTTAAGGAGGCCTCTTAACTACGGCGAGACAGAAGAAGCTGTCCAAAGGAAAATGCGCAAGCACTCAGTCCTTTGATTCTAGGGATGGCTCCTAACCCTGGCTGCATTATCTAGCTCCCTGACCGGTGACACTATTCTATGACAAGACAGGAGGCGAGCATTATGCTTCATCTTCTTTTATTACTACTCCTCAGCAGTTCAACAACATATATATAAAACCATGGAAAATACCCAACAAACTTTTCCATTTTTTTTTTTTTTTTTTTTTTTTTTTAACTACAACCCCCATGAGTCTCTGTAGTCCGTGCTCATTCCACCAGTCCTGATCTCCTTCCTGTACTTAGGCTCCTCCTCTTCTTTTACTGCTCTTCAAGCAGATAAGTACCTTTTCTCCACTCTCTGTACGACTGGGGTAAAATGTCTGTGTGAGAGTGGGTGATTATACAAATAAGTTGAGACAGTGTGTAGGAGATAGTAGTTTATGAAAAAAAAAAAAAAAAAATGTTTTGGTATAAAATAGTAGTTTGTTGATAGCACGCTTAGGCGAGTTTGCTTCGAAGGGAGCTCGCGTACGCGGGCAGCCGATTCAGGGATTCACCTTAGACAAGCCGGTTCGCGAGGCGGACGGTCCCGTGTCGCATACCCGGCACCGCAGGGGCTCAGTCAGGCCTCGCGAACTACGCGGCTGAGGCCGCGGGACACTCGCGAGCCGGCCCCCGCCCTCGGGTAGGGGAAGCCGGCGCTCGCGAATCATACGAAGCCGCCAGACGGCTCTCACAGAGGTAGCCCCACCCGCGGGTGGGCGGAGCTACCGCGTGAGGAGCGCGAAGAGCGACGCTCTCAGAGCAGCCCCCACCCGCGGGTGGGAGGAGCCTATCAAAGACGTGCCGCGCAGTACATTCTGCGTCGGCTTCGAACTTCGGCTCAGTTTTAAACGCCGCTAGTTCGGACAAGTTTCCCCTGATACAAGGGAAGCGCCAGGCCGTAGCGATCGGATCGCTCGGGAGCTCCGTGCCTAAGAAAGACATCACACGGCAGCTTACGAGTATAAAAAAAAAAAAAAAAAAAAAAAATAACGCTACTGCTCCTAGCAGATAACCGGCGCTACTGAGGAGAGAGAATACCTCTCAAGAGCCACTGAGCTGTGGACAAGCAAGGTGCAGCCACTGGAATAAAATAGAATAAAAACATAAGAGAATACAAGTAGGGGACCCTACTATCTCTAGACCATCAGGAGGGAGCAGTGGGCGTGCTAAGACACCTGATCCAGGTAATTTGGCACACAGCACTGTTTAAAAAATAAAAAAAAAAAAAAAAAAAAAAAAATGTCAGAATTTGAGTGGAGCGAGGAGGAACAATCACATGACCTCGCTGCCAGCTTCAAGAAAGTGCTAGGGAGCTCCCTCATTGATGCAGTGGCGGAGGGCGTTAGGCCCCTTCAAGAAAGGCTAGAGACGCTGGAAGCTATGCTTTCGCAGCCTGAGGACAGCACCACAGACCGCAAGCGCACGCCCACAGATCCCGTGATACAGGGACACAAGGGGAGTAAGTTAGCCCTTAAGAGGAAAGCCTCTGTCGACCCCCGGGGCTCTTGGGACGGGGCAGAAGATGAGGCCCCAGAGGTGCCTGATGCGTTCGCAAAGCTGAAGGAAGCTTATCTACGACGACAGGCAGTGCCAGACCTCATGACCCCCTCTCCAGGGGAGGACAATACTGGAGATGACCCAGGCTCGGAGGAGGAGCAAGGGGAGGATCAGACCTCACAAGGAGACGAGGAGAGCGAGGTAGACTGGGTCCAGCCCAGTGGGGGCAAGAGAGCTCGGAAAGAGAAACACTTGACTGGGGGCCAAGATGATATGTTCGACCCGGACAGCATCAGGAATCCAAGGTCCACCGAGTGGCAGCCATCCCCCCGAGTAGCTCAGTACATGGCGGCTAGGCTGCGCAAGCCATTAGACAAGGAAGTGAGACAACGGCTGCGCGCAGAGTGTCCGCGACCGGATCTCCCGGGCAAAGTAGCAGAGGCCCCCGAGCTCGACCCGAAATGCTGACCTTCGTGTCAAAGACAAATAAGGACCCCCGCAAAGGTATCGATAGGTCCTGGAAAAGTTGTCAGGAGAAGATCCTAGACCTGTCAGGACCACTGGCAAAGATAATGGACCTCGCAGAGAGGTCCAAGGACACTGGTGAAGCAGTGGACCCGGAGGCTCTCGCCGGATGGGCGCAGAGAGCGGTCTGTCTGCTCGGGAATGCGAATTGCGCCATAGCCTCAGAGAGGAGAAAGGGGCTTCTACTCAAGATTGATTCGAAGCTCAGCGATCTATCATCGTATGAAGCGGGAGAAGGGGCGCAAGGCCTTCTATTCGGAGAGACTTTTGGGAAGGAGATGGGCCGATTCGTCGGAACATACGCATCCCTGGAGAAAGCCCAAGCATCGATCCGCAAAATCTTTCCGAGTAGAGTTTTTGGAGGGACCGGCCGCGGTCGGGGTCGCGCAGCCGGTCGCAGTCACGGAGGAAGAAGACCCCATAATCCCAGAGCACAATACTGGGAGAACAAGGGCCAGGATACATTCTTCCCGTCCAGAGGAAGATTCCCGAGAGGTCGCAGATCCAGGGGATCAGGCCGAGGCCAAGGATTTACGCCAGGTGAGAGCGATTCAGTATCCTCCAGTTGGTGGGAGGACGCGCATGTTTTTAGAAAATTGGCGCATGATTTCAAGCGATTCCTGGATATTGCAGACCGTCAGAGGACTGCAGCTAGATTTTATAGAAACCCCAATTCAGCAGCACAGGCCACGGGGCCAGAGACTAGCGCAAGCGGAGCAAGCATGGCTAGACAGCGAGATCGCGCAGCTAGAGCACAAACAGGCGATAGAGAGATGCGCGAGGGAGCCCAAATTCGTAAGCAATATGTTCCTAGTGCACAGGAAAGAGAAGGTGCGTCCAGTTATAAATCTCAAGGAGCTGAACGGATGGATCGTATACCGCCACTTCAAGATGGAGGGCATACATCAGCTCAGAGACTCCCTAAGGGAAGGAGACTGGCTGACGCGTTTAGATCTGAAGGATGCCTATCTCACGGTTCCGGTACTCGAGGAGTACAGACCTTACCTAGCTTTCCGCTGGCACAGACAGTTCTGGCAATTCAAGACGATGCCGTTCGGGTTGGCGTCGGCTCCTTGGGCATTTACAAAGCTAATGAAACCCGTAGCAGCAGCAATCAGAGAGAAAGGCGTCAGGTTGATCATCTATCTAGACGACCTTTTGCTGCTAGCGGAAAATCGAGAGGTGCTGCTATACCAAACGAGATGGGTACAAGACCTTCTGATATCGCTAGGGTTCCTAGTGAACATAGAGAAATCGGATATCATTCCAGAACAGAGATTAGACTTCCTAGGGTTTGTGCTAGACACAAAGAAAGCGACCCTGGAACTACCAGCGCGGAAGATGAGAGATATAAAGAGAGAGATCAGAGTATGCCTAGAGAGAAGGCTTATATCCCTCAGGACATTGGCGAGGATAGTCGGACTATTAGCAGCATCCATTCAGGCCATATTCCCTGGGCCTCTACACTACCGAGCACTGCAGAGGCTGAAGATAAAACATCTTCAACAGGGTCTGAAATATCACCAACAAGTACCTCTAGATCAAGACTCCATTACAGAGCTGGAGTGGTGGTTAAAGAATATGGACGCCTGGAATGGACGTGCCATATTCGGAGACAAGCCAGATCTGATCATAGAGTCAGACGCCAGCCGGCAGGGCTGGGGAGCCAGATGCGGGAGTTTACAGACCGGAGGCAAGTGGAGCGAAGAGGAGCTCCTGCTTCACATAAACTGTCTGGAACTCCTAGCGGGATCGTTCGCGATCAAGGCCTTCACGAGAGAGAGAGTGAAGTCTTGTGTGCTGCTGAAGATGGACAACATCTCGGCAGTGAGGTACATAAACCACTTAGGTGGCACGAGGTCCAAGATGCTGGCGGAGTTAGCGAAGGACTTATGGCACTTTTGCCTTCAGTCAGAAACGTCAGTGACTGCAGAGTACCTGCCGGGTTCACTGAATGTAGTAGCGGATTGGAACTCCCGTTACCTGACAGATTCCAGCGATTGGAGACTGGATCCAGTAGTGTTTCAGAGACTAGACAGGAAGTGGGGTCCATTGCATACGGACCTTTTCGCCTCCCGGCTCAACGCTCAGACGAGCTTATATTACAGCTGGAGGCTGGATCCGGGAGCTCTAGGGACGGATACGTTTCTGCAAGAGTGGACAGGAGGTCCGCATTACGCTTTTCCCCCCTTCGCGATGCTGAGCAGAGTTCTAGCGAAGTGTCGGAGGGAGAAGGCAGAACTAGTATTAGTAGCACCCTTGTGGAAGTCTCAAGTGTGGTTCCCAACGTTAATGGAGCTAGCAGCAGACGTTCCCAGAGTCCTTCCCGAAGGAGAGCGACTGCTCACGGACCCAGCTGGGTCGTGTCATCCTCTGAGAGTGAGAGGGACACTCCCATTAGTCGCGTGCAGGATATCAGGAGACGCTGGGCTCTGCCAGGAATTTCGGAGCAGGCTGCGCAGCTTATCGCTGAATCCTGGGCTCCTTCCACTAGGAGGAGCTACGACGCAGCTTGGGCAAAATGGACGAGTTGGTGCAAGAACAGAAGTGTTCATCCCGTTTCAGCACCTGTAGTGGAGATCCTAAATTTCCTAGCGCATCTATTGCAGAATGGGAAAGCTTTCCGTACGATAGGAGTGTACAGGTCGGCTATATCAGCGGGACATATGTCAATTGAGGGAGTACCGGCAGGGGAACATCCAGCGGTAGTGAGACTCATCAGAGGAGCGAGATTTAGAGCGCCTCCAGGGCCTAAGTATAGTACTACATGGGACGTGGCGACAGTGCTACGATTACTATCAGACTGGCCAGCAGATAGATACCTTTCTCTCAAACAACTATCGGGTAAATTAGCTATGCTATTGTGTCTGATCTCATGTAAACGAGTGTCAGACGTCAAGGCGCTAGAGATTAATAGACGAATCTTCGGACCGGAGGGGGTTACGTTCTCCATAGTGAGGAGGACTAAGACAGGCACCTTCGCAGTCCATTACCCTTATTTTCCGGACAACTCGAAATGGTGCGTAGCTCGATGCATTAAAGAATACGAGAGCAGGACAGCAGAGAACAGAGCAGCTAGCACTACTCAGTTGTTAATAGCGCGTAGGAAGCCTTATCACGCTGTGACATCCGCCACCATAGCCAGATGGGTCAAAGAGATTATGTGCGCAGCAGGAGTGAATGTGGACACATATGGAGCTCATTCAGTAAGAGGGGCGATGGCTTCATCAGCCGCGAGAGCAGGAGTGCCTTTGAGTGAAATAATGAGAGCAGCAGATTGGGCGAGCGATCGTACATTTAAGGAATTTTACTTTAAGCCAGCAGAGGGTTTGGCTAGTACAGTCTTGGGGAAGCTTTAAACAAGCATAATGCTCGCCTCCTGTCTTGTCATAGAATGTAGATTACCCCTGCTATCTGCGCAGGGAGTATTAATTCTATTAAAGACTAGGAGGCGAGCATTAAATTCCCGCCCGATTGGATGTACTGTATAAAATGTTGAGAAATTTATATGTGAGAGTACAGTACATGCGCACCACCCTAAGATTTATGATTGTGTCTTCATAGGGGAAGAGCAGAAGAATAACTGAAGAAGAGAAGACCATCAGGAGGCCGGGAGCGCACCGGCAGTTGAGTTAGAGTTCTGAAGATTCTTCGCACCGTTGACGAGGATCAGTTAATGGACAGGAGTGAATATCAGAGCGAGTAAAAGCAGAGGAGGAGCCTAAGTACAGGAAGGAGATCAGGACTGGTGGAATGAGCACGGACTACAGAGACTCATGGGGGTTGTAGTTAAAAAAAAAAAAAAAAAAAAAAAAAAATGGAAAAGTTTGTTGGGTATTTTCCATGGTTTTATATATATGTTGTTGAACTGCTGAGGAGTAGTAATAAAAGAAGATGAAGCATAATGCTCGCCTCCTAGTCTTTAATAGAATTAATACTCCCTGCGCAGATAGCAGGGGTAATCTACATTCCACTGCATAGGCAGTTTGGTGTGGGCCAGTTGTTGCCCCAGGAAAGGCTGGGTGATGCAATACTGACGGAGAGACCTATTAAATATAGGGCAGTGAAACCTTTGCTCTAGTATGGCTGCACATCACTTTAGAAAGCAATATGCCCTTTACATAGTTCAAACTTGCAGCTTATTAATGAATTTTGCAGAATGCGCTTTGCGGGCATCCGGCAAGGAA
The DNA here is from genome assembly GCF_040938575.1 of Ambystoma mexicanum. Taxonomy (NCBI): domain Eukaryota; kingdom Metazoa; phylum Chordata; class Amphibia; order Caudata; family Ambystomatidae; genus Ambystoma; species Ambystoma mexicanum. The sequence goes on along the minus strand of NC_090941.1, from coordinate 842,881,950 downwards.
CCGCATTCCCATCTAAAGTGTGCGTGCGTGCGTGCAGTACGGAATTGTATCTAGTGGCAGGAGCAGGTCATTTCGGTGCGGCCGGTTCGGCACGGACCTTTTCGCGCGGCCAGTTGGGCGCAATTTCTCACCGAAACAGTGCCCGTGTAATCGGCAGGCCCCGAACTGGCCACGCAGAGCTTGGGTGGGAAATACCAGCGTCCGCTTTGAGGAAACACAATCTGGCGGTATGTCGCACACACACCAGGGTCCGATTCATCTCATAATATGTCAACATACATACATACCTAACTTAAGTATATATTAAATCACACCATGACACCCCCCCTCTCTCTCTCTCTCTCTATCTCTCTCTCAATTCTTAATATATAGTACAGACAACATAGATAAGAGTGGAAACTGTGCCAATCCCCGCTGGCAGGCCTCCTCCCGTCTGGACACATGCAGCGCCTCCCTGGCGCACCTGCAGGGTCAGTGGAGTACCGGGCAACGCCTCACTTCGCAGGCAGGATCATCTCATGATGGCAACGCCCGTGCACTGTTTGCTCTTCCGCAATGGAACAATGGCAACGCAAGCACAGGTGCGACCCTTTTAAAGATAATAGCAAACAGTCGGAATTGCTCTGTGATGGTGTGCAAACATTCGCTCGGACGGAAGCGGTGGGGTGGTGTGGGGCTTCCCGGCAGGATGTGTCTTCTGTTAGAGCCCTGCCACCACGCTCCACGACCAGGTGTGTTTTGGGTCATGTCATTACCTGTCATTACCGTCGCGAGCTTGTTTCCTTGTACAGCGTCCAATCAAGAAATACCTGCCTCAGTTTCCCCTTCTCCAAGTGGCAGCTTTTATTGCAGTGCTAACGACACAGAGCAAGGTTTATGGCCGCGAAAGCAGGCCAGGTGCGTTTCTGGCATCACGTGTCTGATAACTAAGGCCTGAAAGTGAACTTTAATCCCAACGTGGACCAACCAGACTCAGCAAAGCTCTTTTCACTTCTATGAACTCTTGCACAGCTTGGTCAACAAATGGTAAGTGCTGTTACTTGTATACACCGGGGAAATGCTAACCCTGCGCCTTGGATTGGAGTGCCACGTGCAGAACATACAGGACTCCGATGACTTGGAGCTACGGCGCCAGCCAGGACGAATACCCGAGATCTTAAATGGTGCTAAGGTGTGAGGTGGCATTACAGTTCAGTTCTCTTTTCACATATAAAATATCCCAAAGAACAATTATGCAGTAGGCCGTCAACTACCAACATATTACAGTAAATGGCATGGCAGCCAAAAACAAATCTCAAAATACGAGAGTTATTGTAACATCATTAGATCTATTTATACATCTTGTAAATTTGAAAATGAGCTCAAGCAAGTGCGCATGCACAATTAATTCGAACCAGTATCATTTGAAATATAAACAGACTTTCTCCCCCCGCCCCCACTTCATTAATGGGTGGGAATGCCCACCTGTGTACAACTTAACAAGGGGGGTCCTGGGAGTCCCTCTGCCAGACATTAGTCCTGGTTACGAGAGACTTACCCAGAGTCTTTAGCTCACTATCTTTCACAGAGAAGAAATATCCCAAACATATCAGTGTTTGTCCTGCCCTGGGGCAGTCCAGCACCGAAATGCTAGGCAATTCTCCTCTGAACAAGAGTACCAACAGAAACCCCAGACACGTGTTTCGGTCTGGTTGGACCTCATCAGTCGGGTGGATCTGTGCCTCTCTAAGAATAGTGAGCAAGGGGTCCGCGTCTGGATTCCCCTAGTAATTTTTACGAGAGACTTACCCAGAGTCTTTAGCTCACTATCTTTCACAGAGAAGAAACATCCCAAACATATCAGTCTTTGTCCTGCCCTGGGGCAGTCCAGCACAGAAATGCTAGGCAATTCTCCTCTGAACAGGAGTACCAACAGAAACCCCAGACACGTGTTTCGGTCTGGTTGGACCTCATCAGTAGGGTGGATCTGTGCCTCTCTAAGAATAGTGAGCAAGGGGTCCACTCTGGATTCCCCTAGTAACTTAGGGTGAGACCCAAAGTTACTTAAATATGCAAATTAACAAGGGGAGTCCTGGGAGTCCCTCTGCCAGACATTAGTCCTGGTTACGAGAGACTTACCCAGAGTCTTTAGCTCACTATCTATCACAGAGAAGATATATCCCAAACATATCAGTCTTTGTCCTACCCTGGGGCAGCCCAGCACCGAAATGCTAGGCAATTCTGCTCTGAACAAGAGTACCAACAGAAACCCCAGACACGTGTTTTGGTCTGGTTGGACCTCATCAGTAGGGTGGATCTGTGCCTCTCTAAGAATAGTGAGCAAGGGGTCCACGTCTGGATTCCCCTAGTAATTTACGAGAGACTTACCCAGAGTCTTTAGCTCACTATCTTTCACAGAGAAGAAACATCCCAAACATATCAGTCTTTGTCCTGCCCTGGGGCAGTCCAGCACCGAAATGCTAGGCAATTCTCCTCTGAACAGGAGTACCAACAGAAACCCCAGACACGTGTTTCGGTCTGGTTGGACCTCATCAGTAGGGTGGATCTGTGCCTCTCTAAGAATAGTGAGCAAGGGGTCCACTCTGGATTCCCCTAGTAACTTAGGGTGAGACCCAAAGTTACTTAAATATGCAAATTAACAAGGGGAGTCCTGGGAGTCCCTCTGCCAGACATTAGTCCTGGTTATGAGAGACTTACCCAGAGTCTTTAGCTCACTATCTATCACAGAGAAGATATATCCCAAACATATCAGTCTTTGTCCTACCCTGGGGCAGCCCAGCACCGAAATGCTAGGCAATTCTGCTCTGAACAAGAGTACCAACAGAAACCCCAGACACGTGTTTTGGTCTGGTTGGACCTCATCAGTAGGGTGGATCTGTGCCTCTCTAAGAATAGTGAGCAAGGGGTCCACGTCTGGATTCCCCTAGTAACTTAGGGTGAGACCCAAAGTTACTTAAATATGAAAATTACCAAGGGGGGTCCTGGGAGTCCCTCTGCCAGACATTAGTCCTGGTTAGGAGAGACTTACCCAGAGTCTTTAGCTCACTATCTTTCAAAGAGAAGAAATATCCCAAACATATCAGTCTTTGTCCTGCCCTGGGGCAGTCCAGCACCGAAATGCTAGGCAATTCTCCTCTGAACAGGAGTACCAACAGAAACCCCAGACACGTGTTTCGGTCTGGTTGGACCTCATCAGTAGGGTGGATCTGTGCCTCTCTAAGAATAGTGAGCAAGGGGTCCAAGTCTGGATTCCCCTAGTAACTTAGGGTGAGACCCAAAGTTACTTAAATATGCAAATTAACAAGGGGGTTCCTGGGAGTCCCTCTGCCAGACATTAGTCCTGGTTACGAAGACTTACCCAGAGTCTTTAGCTCAGTATCTTTCACAGAGAAGAAATATCCCAAACATATCAGTCTTTGTCCTGCCCTGGGGCAGTCCAGCAACGAAATGCTAGGCAATTCTCCTCTGAACAAAAGTACCAACAGAAACCCCAGACACGTGTTTCGGTCTGGTTGGACCTCATCAGTAGGGTGGATCTGTGCCTCTCTAAGAATAGTGAGCAAGGGGGACGGGTATGCCCAGACGTGGGTCCCGTGCCTGCTGGGCCTAGAGACCCAAGCTACTCCTCACTGATGACGCCCAACAAGGCTGAAACATGTCTGGGGATGCTCGGGTCTCGTGCAGAAGGGATGTGACCTAGCAGTTCGGGCTGGACTACTCCTTTGGGGGTGGGACCAAGCCTGATTTGCAAATGGTCTTTCCCCTTTTGTAATGGCTTGGAAGGCGAAGAACGATGGTCTGGAGGGTTGCCCAGAGCGATGCCAGAGGTTACGATTCATTCTAAACCTTCCAGCCATCACCTCTTTTGTTTTGCTATTGTCACCCCGAGTGGGACGGGTATGCCCAGACGTGGGTCCCGTGCCTGCTGGGCCTAGAGACCCAAGCTACTCCTCACTGATGACGCCCAACAAGGCTGAAACATGTCTGGGAATGCTCGGGTCTCATGCAGAAGGGATGTGACCTAGCAGTTCGGGCTGGACTACTCCTTTGGGGGTGGGACCAAGCCTGATTTGCATATGGTCTTTCCCCTTTTGTAATGGCTTGGCAGGCAAAGAACGATGGTCTGGAGGGTTGCCCAGAGTGATGCAGAGGTTAAGATTCATTCTAAATTTTCCAGCCATCACCTCTTTTGTTTTGCTATTGTCACCCCGAGTGGGACGCGTATGCCCAGACGTGGATCCCGTGCCTGCTGGGCCTAGAGACCCAAGCTACTCCTCACTGATGATGCCCAACAAGGCTGAAACATGTCTGGGGATGCTTGGGTCTCGTGCAGAAGGGATGTGACCTAGCAGTTCGGGCTGGACTACTCCTTTGGGGGTGGGACCAAGCCTGATTTGCATATGGTCTTTCCCCTTTTGTAATGGCTTGGCAGGTGAAGAACAATGGTCTAGAGGGTTTCCCAGAGCGATGCCAGAGGTTCAGATTCATTCTAAACCTTCCAGCCATCACCTCTTTTGTTTTGCACCTGTGTACAACAGCAGTTTGTAGAGCATTATAATGGGCATTTGTTGTAACCCGGGTGTGACGCAGAACCAAATTGGGCAGAATATGGCATAACAGCATGCGCTTTATATATTTTAACAAACCAACACTCCTGTGTGTCCCTGGCACCCATTCCGAATCACCACATCACTGGGAGAGCATTCACACCAACAAACCTCCTTCTCATGCGCCTGCCCCTTGAAATAGGCTTTGATGGAACAGCGCTAGGATAGAGTCTGGCCCAACTAACCATATTCTGCATATGGAGCACATAAGGAGCACTAGTATGGCACTCTGTGAAGGAAATTTTAAAGCACTTTAAAACCCACCACCACCATTTACCAGAGCACCTGAGAAGGCACTAGCAGCATTGATTGAACACCACTCTATTAAAAAAGCACACCTCAACTGGTCAGGGGCCACAGTGAGCCTGATTCCGTGCTTGTACAGCCCTTCATGGGGTGCATTTAGAGGCCCCAAACAGAAGTCCCTTTCACATGAATGGCAGGCATTTAAACACTGCAGCAAAAACGGCCTGGCTTTTGCTTTTGTTTTTCACATACATTTAAAGAGCCATGTTGAAAGGGACCTATCTCTCATTACCAATGGACAAGCAGCAGTTTATTTACAAAAGAAGGAGGAATCAAAGATCCCTGTGACATGGAAAACAGGATTTTAAACATTGAAAGCAGAAACGGCTTGCACATGTGTGTGCATATAAAAACAGCTTTAAAAAGCCAAAATGGAAAATAATATCACTGCTATCAGAAAAATGTCAGGTAAACAAAACATGATGTGTGGGTTGACAGAAGCAATGTATATTATGTTTCACCTACGAAACTCCAGTGACATTTGAAGAGCCACTTTGTCTTCATGGTAAACCCTGTTTCTGGCTGTGGTCAAAACTTCACAAAGGAAAACTCCCATTTCCATCCTGCATGTCACATCTCCCATCTAATGACCCCCGTAATAAAATCTGCTGTTGAAGGTGTTGAAAGCCCAGTGTCCTCCAGACTTCCTGGCTCTGGAAGCAGGGGTTTCAGGGAAATTCACCCTTGGCTGGAGCATGACTAATATGTGTGAAAATGGGGGCACCCACTTCAAAGAGCAAACTACCAACTTCAAACAGACTCATAAAAACCTCTGGTCAAAGGCTGGCCCAGGGGGACAGATGGCTGTGCTGGATGAAGCAGACCTCCCATTTGCTGAACATGAACATTAATACTTAATTTAAAAAGACTATTATCATGTAGGCATTTTTCGCAGCAACCATACGGTGGATTGATTTCATTTTTATACCATTTTTATGTAATTTACAGGTGATTTTGGGGCTATAAAATGCAGCTACATGTGACTCTGGGAACTGTAATGGCCAGTTAAACTAGGTTTCTGTCTGATTTAAACATGTTTCAAATGTGACAGTTGGTAAGCGGGTGGAAAATGAAATTAGGGATATGCCTAATAACTTACATATTCACGACTGTTGTACTTTTTATGGAAACGGCAAAAATGTGCCTCATGGCCATGCTACACCATATGGATTTGGTGGTCAGCTTATCTAATTCCCCATGATCAGCAAAAACAGAAAATATGTTTAGTATGGCAGCTGCTAGTAAAAGTAAGAAGTTGTGACACACAATTAGGAGAACAAAAGGGTAATTACAAGTAGCAATTGCCATATGTTTCTTCAGACGCCTACACCAATCCTGACTTCGAGGCAGGGTTGGGAGGAGAGTGAAGGGTATTGTCCAATCCTAGTGTCATGTCACAAGTGAACGTGACCCCGCCGTCCGTCATTGTTGTGTGGGGTGGCCCGCATTCAGGCCATATTGAAGGGAAGTGATGTTAGGGCTAGGGAAGCTGGAATTAAGGGGGAAAGTTAGTTCTGTTGTGGTATTGAAATAAAGAAGACGTGTGACCGTGACTCTGTGTCCTGCGCCTTCTTTCTCTGCAGAACACTGTCGGCCCCTGAGCATTCTGGAATTACACACTGGCACTGAGGCGAGGCTGTCGAACCCACACAGGGACACACAGAGCGCTGTGGCTGCAGAGCCTGGAGGATGCCGTCGGGCATGTGTAACATGCATTGGCGGTGCCTCCAAGTGATAGGCTTGCCCCCCCTAACCAACAATCTTCTACACAGACCAGTGGAGGGCGTAGGGAAGTCCCCCCTCCACCACTCATAATTCTCAGCACGAGCAACTGCAGGAGGCACAGCAGCTGCCCATCCTGGGAACCAGGAGGTGTAGGGAAGCCCCCTCCTCATCAAGGGCCCCAGAGAGCCATCAGTCAGAACGTTAGGCACCAGTGCCTGCAAGACACAAGGCAGCTGACCTGACGGCCTGTAGAGCCGCCGGAAGGGAGATAGAGAGTGAAAGACAGTAAGCCACAAGGCCTCTCTCCCAAGCCCATGAGGGGACCAGAGGGGACATCAGCCCATTGTGCCCTGCCTAGGCACAAGGCATAGAGACGCTAGGAGAGGACAGTACCTTCAACAGAGGCCCGAGTGCGGCCTACCACACCGTCCGCCATGTCAGACCAGGAGGCCATCTCCACATCAGCAGATGGCATGCCGGGTGGTGGTGGTGCAGGCCCAGAAACCACATCTGGAAGCGCCTCACAGGTGCTGCACCTACCTCATAACTTTGATCCACGGGACACCACTAATCTGCGGCCCCGATGGGCTACATGGCTGAGAGACTTTAAGTTCTACGTGGGGGGCAATAGGGCTCATGAACGGCGCCCACCTAAAGAACACCCTGTCCATGGCAGTTGGTCCCGCTGTTCCGGACATCGCTGGGAGCTGCTTGATCTCAACACTGCCTCTTACTGTGCCTCTTACCATAACCTGCATGACAAATTGTCCAGATACTTCGCACCCCACACCAACATAGATTATGAGAGACACATCTTTCATATGACACGCCAGGACAAAGGGGAGTCCCTTGATAACTTGATAACTTCGTCATGAGACTCTGCATAAAACTCAAGTACTGTGAATTCCACCGATACTCAAACGAAGAGGCCATGCTGTCTCAAGTCATAGCCGGCTGCGAGTCACAAGCATTTAGGAAGAAGCTACTGCAGAAACAGCAGTCGCTGGAGGACATCTTGGAATTAGCTCGGATGGAGGCAGCAGTGGAATCCCAGCTCGACAGCTTGGGGAAAATCACCATGCAACACAAACCCGCCGATTCAGATGCCATACCATAAACAATCTGTCTACCACACCGAACCAGCCCGGCAGACGATCAGAGGCCCCTTGCTTCCGGTGTGGCTATGAGTATCCCCACACGGGTGAATGCCCGGCACAGCACGTGGGGGAGACAACCATTTTAGGGCTGTATGCAAGAATGCACCAGTCACCACGCAAAGCAGGCCAAGACTTCAAGAACGACGGAGGAGCACCCAGACGAGCCCGCCAGGCAACAGGCAGGAAGGTGAGCCCAGGAGTCAGCGGTGGAGGGAACGAGAGCGCAGAAGCACATACACTCGAGATGACCATCAGCCCTCTGACGGGCCCAGGCGCAGCGACAGGAGAAGATTCATCCGGTATGTAGAGATGAGATCCCCATCAAGCAGCGACTCCCCGTCCTCTGGTGATGATCAACGGTACCGTCACTCAACACAGCCCCGCTAGAATTCCTCATTGACACGGGCCAACCATTAACATTATCAGTGAAGAGGCTTACAACACCCTTGCCGGGCCCCCGAGACTCAAGAAGTCAGCAGTCAACATTTATCCATATGGGTCGAATACACCACTGCCGTGCAAAGGCATAATAACAGCATGGTGCACCCATAAAACTCATGCGGCTAAGATCCTGCTGCACGTATTAAAGAACAAAGTCAACAGTGGCTGCATACTCAGCTTCAGGACAGCGGTTGACATGGGGCTGGTGCACATTTTATACCAGCTAATGGCGTATAAATACTTCGCCATCTCGGAAGACGTGGAAGCAGCATTCCCGATGTTGTTCAAAGGGCTCGGAAAGCTGAAGCACCAGAAAATTCAACTAAACATGAATCCCGAGATTCGTCCAGTGGACCAACACTACTGGGGCATACCTGTCAATATACAGAGGCAAGTGGAGGAGGAATTAGCTCCTGCAGCAACAGGTGATCGAGCCAGTCACTGGTTCCACCCCGTGGGTTTTACCCATAGTCCCGGTGCCCAAGAAGTCGCCGGATGGATCCATACGACTATACGTAGACATGAGGAGGGCAAATGAAGTGATTGAGCGCGAGCGACACCAATCGCCAAGGATCACTGACATGATCCATCTGCTCCATGGGGCAAAGATGTTCTCGAAGCTCGACCTCACAAAAGGTTATCACCAAATCGGGATTGCGCCCGAGTCTCGATACATCACCACATTCGTGACACACCTGGGGCTATTTCAATACAAAAGACTCAGTTTCGGCATCTCGTCAGCATCAGAGATATTTCAGGAGGAGATCCATAAGGTAATACGGCATGTACCCAACTGCCTCAATTATTCGCGGATGTCCTCATGTTTGGAAAATCCAAGGAAGAACACGACATGGCTCTTCACAGCGTGTGTGCCACGCTCGAGGCGGCAGGCCTAACAGTCAACAAAGCAAACTGCGAATTTGGCAAAGGGTTGCTTCACTTCTTTGGGCCCATCTTCTCAGAAAAAGGGATGAGGCTCGATCCTGACAAAGTAGCAGCACTCAACACGGCACAACCGCCTCAGAAAACGTCTGAACTGCAATCGTTCCTCAGCCTGGCAAGCTACTGTTCAAGATACCTCAAGGACTATGTCACCGTCAGCAACCCACTTCGTCTACTCACCCAAAAGGACCAGGGATTCGATTTGGTCAAAAGACTGCCAAACTGCCTTCGAGACAATTCGCAACAACATCGCTCAGGCCGAGGACATGGCCTACTTCGATGCGCAGAGACAGACCAAAGTGATAGTGGATGCCAGCCCTGTGGGGCTGGGAGAAATCCTGATGCAGAGGGACCCTGCTGACCCTACCAACATATTCATAGAAGTCTATGCCAGCAGGAGCCTCACGGCCACAGAACAGGCATACTTTCAGGCGGAAAAAGAGAGCCTGGCAGTGTATTGGGCTTGTGAGTATTTCCACTTGTTCGTGTATGGGAAGGCATTCATAGTGGTGACAGACCACCAGGTCGCCTTAACGATCTGGTTGGACCCAAAGGCGAGGATGCCCCCCAGGATAGCCAGATGGGATTTGCACCTGCAGCACTGTAATTTCGACATCAAACACCCCAGGCAAGGAAGAAAACCCTGCAGACTATCTGTCTCGCCATCCCAAAGGCCCGGCTCAGGCGGGGCCCTCCATCGCAGACGCGTATATTAGCTACGTTGTGCATCACCTACAGCCACTCCCGGTGGACTGGGATGAGTTCATGGCAGCATCGGAGCAGGACAGAGCCCTCAGCATTATAACTCATTGCATCAAGTCGGAGATAATGGCTCACGTGAAGCATCAAGCGAGGAATGAGAATGAGGCTGTCCGGGATGGCATTCAATGTCTAAACCTGGCAAAGGATGAACTGTCCATCGTGGATGACTATATCCTCCTGAAAGGTTGCAAAGTGGTAATTCCAGAGGTGATACGATCGAAGATACTCAGGCAGACACATGAAGGTCACCGGGGTGGTGTCAACGAAGTGCCTTTTGAGACAAAAGGTGTGGTTCCCAAGGTTGGATGCTCTGTTGGAGGAGATGGCTGGAGGATGCCTGACATGTGCGCAGCTGGCTCCTCCTCCACACCCAAACCCATTGCGAATGTCCGCACTCCCCGAAAACGTCTGGGATGAATTGGCGGTGGACTTCTTTGGCCCTCTCCACAACGGCAAGTATGTTCTTGTACTGATAGATGAACCCTCCCGTTTTCCAGATGCTCAGCTGGTTGAGAGCACATCTGCCATGTGTGTCATCCCAGTTCTGGACCGCATGCTATAAACATATGGAGTCCCGAAAGTCGTAAAATCTGATAACGGCCCACCATTTACCAGCCAGGATTTCCTGAACTTTGCAAGATACATGGGGTTTCAGCACAGGAAGATGGCCTTGTGCCAATGATATCATTCAAAGCTTCATGGCAAGCATCAAGCGGATGCTGCAGATAGCCACCATTCTGAACCAACTCTTTGAACAAACTCTCTATCTGCTGCTGCGGGAGTACTGACACACACCCCACAGCACCACTGGGGTGCGCCCCATAGACCTGGTGTTTCGAAGACACACCGGCATTGCTAACACAACTCAAACAGCAAGCGAGAGACAAAGATCAGGAGGAAAAGAGCAAAATGAAGGACAGAGCCGACACCCGGAGGCGAGCCCAGGAATGCACCATTGAACCTGGAGATCAGGTAATGGTATGCCAACCAAAGGATCGGAAGGAAGGCTCCACTTTTGCACCTAAACATCTGTTAGTGACCCACCGGAAAGGCACAATGGTCACGGCCAGTGGGGACGGACAATCGTACTGGCCTCCCTGGTACGAGATTTGGAACAGTCTTTTGATAGCCCCGATGAGAGGCAGTTAGATGAATCCTACCTCGGAGATGGGAGTCGTCTAAAGAAGATGATAATGGTGGTGGGAAAGAGACCTCCCTCTGGCAATGACTTGCATTCACACGAGGCCTCAGTGATGTCGCATGAAGTCGCACCGACTGATAGAGGAGATGGGTTGACAGTGAGTGACCCACTGTCTTAAAAAAGGGGGAGATGTCATGTTGCGAGTGAACGCGACCCCGCCATCCCTCATCGTTGTGTGGGTTGGCCCACGTTTGCGCCGCATTGAAGGGAAGTGACGTTGGGGCTAGGGAGGTGAGCGTTAAGGGGGAAAGTTAGTTCTGTTGTGATATTGAAATAAAGAAGAGGTGTTGACCGCAACTCTGTGTCCTGTGCCTTCTTTATCCGCAGGACGCTGGGCGGTCCCCGAGCATTCTGGATTTACACACCTAGAGGCAGGGATAATTGCAGGGTACTTCCCCAAGATTGTAAAATTGGTGATGTCATTTCTGCTATATAAGAGGGACTGCACTAGGATAGGGGACACAAAAACCAGGAGACAGAAAAAGGAGAAGACAGGAAGGCTGCTGAAACTTATCATCTGACAGCTGTAAAGAGACACCAGAGGAGATTTCTGAGAGTGCCCCTGGGTGGAGCTGTCTATTTCTAGGAAGGCCTCAAAGCTGATTGGGTCCTGTGGTGGAGAGCAGGAGGCCATCTTTGTGAGTGTGATGACCAAATCCCTGCCCTATCTTTCCAGAGTCGCCTGAGATGCAGCTGGCTTTCCTTAACCTTAAACAGAGGCTTGCTATGTAAGTAGAAATAAGCCCTGGAAAACCAAAATGTGGGGGGAGTCTGCTTGCCTTGAATCCTTTCCCTTTATAGTGGGTTGGGGGGCAAAACTGTGTAGATCCTTAGCCTATGTAACCAAAAATATTGATTTCATTAATTTCCACATTTGGCAGAACACTGCGGGGTGAATCATGTTAAAATTCGAAATTAACAAAGCTCACTTCCCAGTGTGCGATGAAAACTATAGCCTATAATTTAATTGGGTAATCCTTGTTGTCCAGCTGACCCTGACGTCTATAAGGAAGAGGGGTGTCTTTCTTCTCACCCCAGTCCAACCTTTTATCCAGCTTCCTCAATGCAGGCCTTTTAGTAAGGGGGGGTCTGAAATCCAAAATTCCCCAAAGCATTCAAATTGTTCTGTCCGACTTCCCAACATGGACCAAAGCAAGGGGGGGGTCTGAAAAACAAAGCGATAAATCACCCTATGTTTATTTTAAACCAAATGTTTGGGGTGAAATGATATTATTGATCAGTGTAATTATTTTGTGAAGTGAGATTTACAGAAAGGGAAGAATTGTGTCTGTGTTCTTTTTATCTCACTTGTGTGATTCATTTATGCTGAGCGAAATTGATTATGTTGTGCCACGGATAAAGTGGTGTTTTTGATATTTCCGTGCTAATTTCTATTACTGTTAATTTAAATAAATACCAATATATTTCCCGTACACTGTCCTTGTTCTTGGCTTATTGTTAGCTCAGGGGGGAGGGATCCAAGGGGCATGATGTGTGTCTGAGATAGGGCTAAAAAGAATCTGTTAAACAGTTTGTTGAATAACCACTTGAGTGAGGAGGGAAGGGACTCCCTGTGTTGAGGGTGGCTTCTCAATAAACAATTACACCTTCAACATGCCTTAAGCACCAAAAGCGGCGCTAGGATAAACCTTTCCAGTACAACACTGTATTCTGCACTAGAGTCCCTTTGTGGCACTCACGGATAGAGCGTAATCATAGCGCTCTGAATATGTTTTGGCGCTAAAGCACCCTCAAAGTTCTTGTGCCTGAAATTGCCAATCTGCTCCAAATACATGCCACCTAATACCTATTCAGACCTGCTTTTTGCACTATGCAAACTAGGTACTTGCGTAGGGTGGGGCAATTGAGGGGCGGCAGAGATGCCCATGTCTGGCAGCAGCTTTATTAACGTGTTCGTTTACTAAGATTTTGCCAGCCAGAGGATATGGGGAACATCTATGCCAAGAAATCTGTTAGATAAATATAAGGAAAGACGTTTGTTCCTCTTGCCTGAATTTGCCTTTCATGGTGTCCTTTGGATGACCCAGTGCCTTGGCAGTTTGCTAAAGAAAGTTGGCCTTAATGTGAGGGCTGCATGAAATACACACACACATTTTGGAACTGGGGCAGAGGTGAGGGCCCGGAGCCAAGTTATAATCATTATTAGTATTAGTGTATTTATTCAGCACAGAGCTCGCTTCGGGAAGCAACAGGGTGCGTTACAAGCCACATGGGGAAGTACATGGTGAGAGAAGCAGATCGCAAGGGATCAATTCAAGGGTGTGGGGAGCTAACTTGGGTGGACAGACAATTTGGCAGCAAGGAATTTACAAGCAACCAGGGGAGGAAACTAGGATGAGCAGATAGCCCAATCTCAGGTTAGGTGGGGACTGGAGGGGGTGTGTACCTAGCAGTTGACCATCAAGGAGCTGGTAAGTGATCTGTTATCAAGTGAAAGCTTGGTTTACCACATATTTACATGCAAAAGGGGGCTTTGGTTTGCCCTGGCCACATGTACTGCTGCACGACAGCCTTCCTTGCTTTTCTTCTGCTCCCCTGGACTCTGAAGCCTCCTCTGCCCCTTCTCCCCATTGACCATGTTACAATCAACAGCACTTAGCCATCGGTTGGTCCGGACACAGGTGAGTAACACACGCACTGACACCCCTGAGCCAGGAGAGAATGGTTGACTCCCCTCCCCTCTCAACTCCCACCTCCTCACGGAGAGTGTATGTCAGAAACCGACTTGGAGGCGTTTAACAGTAGGCCACTTGAGATATGGCAGCAGGCCCGGCAAAAGAAGTGCTGTGGCCCATTTCAACATGATGGTTGCCACTACCCCCCCTGCCCACAGTCCCTTGTTTAAAGCAGAAACATTCTGGGGCACCAGTGGGATGCATACATTATAATAGAGACAAATACAGGATTAATAGCCACCAATGATCATAAAACGGCCAACCAGCAGGGAGCCGAAACAGTAAATGCCCACTGATTATCACCTTGTTGTCTTTTAAGACTGGTTCCTGGCTGACAAAGAAGAATGTATAGCTTTTCAGTGGGCATGTAGTGTTTCAGCTCCCTGCTGGCTGTACTCTTCAGAGGAGAATTGCCTAGCATTTCGGTGCTGGACTGCCCTTGTCGGTGGAACCAGACTGATATGCAAATTGATATTTCTCCTCTGTTAAGGGTCAGTGAACTCAAACGTGGTTGTAGAATGTCCTGAGTGGAAGAAATGCCATAGAACAGATTATTTGCACCATGTTTGTTCTCAGTAGAGGGGCTCCCACAATAGAATGCACAAGAAAGAGACATGAAGAAATGTCCTTCTCCAACATCATCATCAAGTCCAGAACTCACTTCCAAGTGTGTGCCCCTGTGAAACACCTCTGTATGAGCACAATATAAATAAAATATCATATCATAAGTGGATTTCTCACAATCCAGGATCATCTTTTCTTCCATAAACCATCCAAAGCCTCTCCCTTAGGAGCCAACTCCAAGTATTGACATAAAATCTAAGGCAACAACTGTTGGGATGCACGTTCAGCTCTCATGTCCCCCCAAAGGATTTAGATTGAGGAAAATATAGTGCGCGAGGAAATGCATGTGTGCGAATGCAGGAGGTTGGAGCATGCAACGTGGGACTAACTGGTTTCCAATATTCATGGAAACGTAGGTAGGCCCCAGTATAGGGCATGATTGATATTAAAGTATGATAGATGAAATATAGTGTATAACAATGTAAACGTAGGCCGAGGTCCCTGCCGTAAGACATAATTAAGCCCTGCCATATTTAAAGTGAGGTCTAGTCTGTCGCCAGCCATGGCGAAAGTAGCAGCATAACCTGGCAATGAGTTTCGATTCAATTTCCTATACCAAACCCCGGCAGGGAAACAGAACGTAGATGCCTTTAGGCCTGATAGATAAAATATGATTGCCTTGTGTTGCAGGCCTGCAAAACCAGAAAGGAATGTGAATGGCCGAGCATGAGCAGGGCTGCCCCATCCCAAAGGACAAACCCATGGGAGCTGGGGCAGAGGTTTTGAGCTGCAAAAGGCCTGGTTTAGATTTAGGGCACTAGCGTCCCCCAGAATAACGACTGTCCCTTTTGAACTGCCAGATGCCCACAAACAAAACACATAAATCCTTCACACTGCAGCTCACTAGTGTGGTCTCCAGATGCCCAGGAGGAGTAGCTGATTAGGGGGAGTAAGGAGTGAAACATCCTGTGATTTGTACTATGAGGAGCACAAGGTGAGGCCAACAAATTTAGCCATGCGACGGGGAGGCATGATGGGATCAAGGGAAGTTCTTATTTATTCTGAAGGGCCAATTTGACCTCAAGAGTATAAGCTGAGTTCATGTTAATGACCAGGTGCACTCCATGTGACTAGGCCCATGGGGAGGGTAACATATCACGTAACCCGCCAACCAAGTAGCACCGAACCAAGATGACAGAGTAGAAGACCACGTGTTAGAGGGCAGGGGTAGATGAAGATGTGGTCGGTCAAGAGACTATAGAAGACTGGTAGTATGTATATAGGTGGGAGCCAATGAGGGTGGTGAGATAACACTGTATACTGTTTGCATCCCGAGTAACAATGTTTTGCTATTTATTTACTTGCATTCGTTGAACTAACCCAGAGCTAGCACCATGTCAATTTTGTTCTACAGCACCCTCTGTCACATTTTTCCTTTTTGTATACAAAATAAATCTTGTTTTCCTTGCAAAGAGGTGCACCAAGCTTTTTTCCTTAGAGGATTGCTTTTTATCTGGTTGTTTACCTGGAGGTTTACCTTACAAATTGGGGACCCAATGTGATCCCAACCTCTTTGCAGAGAAGATGATTCCTGGCTGCTCATCCGCAGGTGCCATGCCCACCTGCAGCGAATAGTCCCCTGTGCACAAATTGGAAAGGTTCACAGGAGCCGTGTTGCCTGAATTCCTATCTGCTCCTTGGAGCGGGGAGCAGCTCACCAATTGTGCTGGCCATTGATGGGACCCTGCGATGGAGGAACACGGGAGAACATGTAGATGTAAATGCACCTTTGCGGGAGAAAACAACATGGGTGGGGGGAAGAGTGAGTGTTGGAGAGCGTGGAGCTAAATGGATTTTTAGTATGGTGATAGTGGTGCAATTGTGGAGTTGAAAGGCCATGTGGCATCTTGCATTTTTTTACTTTTCTTTTTTTTTTATCATATGGAGTACAGATGAACAGGATCATACCCGATTGGGGGAAGAAGACAGCACTGTGTTATTTAAAAGGAATAAGGGTAGAGGCTCCATGTATTGAGTGAGCCTGGGATCTCTCTGCCCGATATAAAGGGGGCATGAGAAGGAAAAAGTAGTTTGAGTAGATGCTGTGTGTGGGCTTGGGCTCTCTCTGCTCAATATAAAGCAGGCATGAGAAGGAAGTAGTATTTGGTGTTTTTTTTTGTTGGTGTTTTTATTGTGGTGGGGGGTCCGGGTTTGTTGTGTGATGATTTTGAAGTGGAGCGAAGTAAGGGTGTGGCTGATGTGTGTGAGAGAGTATGGGATGTAGTGGTATGAGATAAGAGTGAGGCCTGCATGTGTGTGGGGAGGTATGATGAAGGGGAAGGACAGGGTACTGATAACGGGAAAAGGGTCGTGTAACGGGACGCCAAAGCACCACTGAATCGGTGAAGCCTGAGAAAGTAAGATCTTGGAAACAAGGATATTCAACTGTGGTGAATGCACTGATCCAACAATTATAAATCCAGGACTTTTATTCCCACAATCTCCAATCTCATATAGCATACAATGTGCACAGAATACACACTGATTTAATTCCTATTAGTACCCGGTGAGGGCGCAATCAGAATGAAACAACCATTCTGATTGGCCTTCGCCGAGGCATTACCCGGCTGGGAATCCCTCGGCCGGGAGTCCACGGCCATTGTACCCGGCGGGGGGCGTGGAAGCTCCTCAGCCAATGAGGAGGCTCGAAGTGGGTCCATCCCCTCTCCGAGCCTCCCCACGGCTGAGAGGCTTCCTTCACCCCCTGCCGGGGACTCAGGTAAGGCTTTTTTTTCCCTTTTCTCCCTCCTCCCTGCCCTCCCCACCCCGCTTACCTTCTGCCTCCTTTGTGACCGTTGGGGGACAATGGCAGCCTCCAACTGTGTGGAGGCTCGAACCAGGGTCATTCCCGCTCCGCGCCTCCACATGGCTGCAGGGTTCCATCGTCCCCTGCCGGGGACGCAGGTATGTTTTTTTTCTTAATTCTTTTTCCCCTCCCTCCTTTCCCCCCTCCCAACCCCACTTACCTTCTTCTCTGTCTTCTTTTGGGAACGGACAAGCTGGGAACACTTCCGTTTCCAACGCTTCCGCTCCCGATGGCCGCCATGGAAAGGGAAAACGGATTCTGTTTTCCCTTTCCCGGCGGCCATTTTCTTGGTCGTTTCGGGACAGAAAAAAATGCTTTTAGTGCCCTGATCACACAAATTCTTGCAGGCCGGGGTACTAAAACTCATATGACCCGAGCGGCAGGAGCATTACTTCTATGACTATGGGTCCCGGGGCATTACCTGAGTCAGTAATGCCCCCGCCGCTCGGGTCAAATTGCTTACTTAACTGCAACTGTCTAAGATTGGAATGGTATTACATCTTTTGACAATAAAAGACTACATTGATGCTTAATGGGGAGTGAAGACACCAAGTATCATAATGAATGTTACAATGTTCTCCACAACTTTAGTTATTCAATTTATTTATTTATTTTTAATATAGGGCAACTAAACCAATCTAGGAATACAAATTTGTCGGTCCAATGCGTGTAACACTGAAAATGTTAAGAAAGATTAATTCTATCTGCTCTTTAACACACAAAATGTAACACAGTTAATATTATACAGTGTCGGTATTTAATACAGCGTGATGATTTTCTTGGCCTTGCCAACACGTGTTTCGACCTCAAAGAGGTCTTCATCAGGGCTAGGCTGAAAAATAATGAACACAACGTCCAATGCAATTGTACGTTTCCTTCCAAAATAGGTTTATCAGTCTTCACAAAGTGGTATGTCATGACCAGAGGTTACCATTTGAGAATATAAAGCATTCCTAATGCTGTTGCAACTAACAGGAGCTAGATATAGGAAATTTAGGAGCGGGAAGTTGCAGCAACATATGTCTCTCTCTGATGTTTCTCCCTTTTTCCCTTTTTGGTTCTTTTCCATTCATGTATGTATTTATGAAACTATGTGATTATATGTTTGTATCAGATTATACAGTAGTATTATGGAAATCCATGAGCGTTAAGGGATACGTTAATACTAGGGCGGCAGATTGCTAGAGGAACAGCATTTTATTGTAGTTTATGTTCAATATACTGGTTGTCATTTTTAAAATATAAAGCCAATTTTGTTATTCCGAGTCTGGCGGATCCACAACACTGCGAGTAATTGTGAGCTGTTAGCAGTCTTTCTACTCTGACAGCTAAAGTTTTTGATGGCCAAACTTATATATATGCTTGATATTTGCAAAAGCTTTATTGTTAGGTTGACTCTTGTTTTAACAATACATTTTTTTTTAAAAAGGTAAAAATGTACCAAACGCTCTGTGCTTTAGGTATTTTGTGACTCAGTCATACAACTCTCACAGACAAATATGACAGATATAAAGCTCTTTGGTCATTCTTATCTGCCCAAAATACTCTTTAATATTCAAAACAGCCAAAACCACATTGGATTTATTGGTGCCACTTCACATTATCTTTGGAGTTCATTCTAATAAATACACACATACACTGTGTTAAGCAATCACTTTTATATTCAAATACATGACATGCATTTTTTATAAACCGCTGCAAAAATTAGGGGGTTACCTTCAGAAAAGTAAAGGTTAAAAATTATGCATCATTGTACAAGGTTAAACGCAAGCTTATGCTTAATTTCAGAGGTGTGTGGCCGCCCAAAAGGTGCAAGCATGAAATAGATCACAGAGAAGTTAAAATAGGGAAGAGTAAATCTGAATGCGCAAGTGCATCAAGAAACCTATGAAAGGATATCCAAAGCCATAGAAGGGTGAGAACAAGAAATGTGTGCCAAATGTACACAATGTTTCACAGCTGTAAAGGGGTCCCATAAAGATATCCATTCAGCCATGTTTACAGAAGCTGCTCAGTGCTAAGCAGACAAATGGCATCCCTACCGGGTTTATCATGTGTCTTTGATGACATTCTGCTGCACGCTCAGTAGTACTAGGAGAAACCGCTACAAAGTATGTAACACAATGCATAACTGATTATAAGTAATCTTTACACTAATTATATTTTAGATACAAGGTAAGACTTTTACTGTGAAAAAGTACTTCAAACGACAGCAGGACATCCATATATATATACCAATGAAATCTCAAAATGTTCCTATGTATTGTACAGTCCAACCAACTCTAGGACGTTATCAAACATTTTACATTACCTTAAACACAAGCTGGAAAGACGCTGTCACGATTCCTGCCCCCAGCCCCCCGGCATATCAGGCTGGAGCCAGGTCACGGCCACCTAGTCGGCCCCTAAGGGCCTCTCCATCTCCCCAGACACCTACTTGGACTAAGACTTGGCGCCTTTGGCACCAAGTACACACACAGTCCTGAGATCCAGTTAGTATTGGACTTGCAATGTATTATGGGGCAATGAATGCCCCCATGTAATTCAGTTCCTTGAACTGGATGAGCGGTCTAGTCTTTCGGGTGTGGCTCAGCCCAGGGATACCTGGGATACCTACAGACTATTTAAACCACACCCGGCCTGAGAAACATGCTTTGCGTTTCTCTGCACCTGCAGCGTGACACTCACCGTGCTCGGATCTCCTGAAGAGGCCCACTTCTTTCTTCAGCACCAGCGCACCTGCAAGAATAAGAACTTTGTTGCCAATACTCACCTCGAAGAGCATCCAACTTCTGTCCAGCTCTTCCCAGTCTTGCGGATTCCTACGGCAGAGTCATCTCCATCTCGGCACGCCGCGCCCTACCAAAGGGGGGAAGAATAGAAGAAAAGACGTTAGTGAGCATTCTGCAATACTTTGCTCTCTCGAATTTGCAAATAGAGTTTAATCCTTACCTGAACTCCCGTCGATCGGACAACTTCTGCTCCGGAGCATCCGACCGATCTGAAAAAGGGGAAAAGACACATCAGGTTAGCGCAAAACATTTAAGAGGCGCCGCACACCGCGCTTTCTCACCGCAGCTCATCTCCTCAGCTCGCTTCCATGCTGGGTTACTGCGGCACCTAAAAGGACACGGAAAAGACGAACATTGGTTAGTGCTAAGAAAGCCAATAAGCATCACGCTCCGCATTCGTACTTACTTCAGCAGCGCATCACCACCCTCAAGACCTTCATCACCTAAGGAAAGAAAGACACAGTATTAAAGGGACTAGAGCCATCTGAACTTTTGTAAGACTCGTTCCAATTACCTGTCGGGCTGAAGCCGCAGCAAGCCCCGTCCGCCGGGCCCGTTCCAGTGAAGCAACTAGGCAACCTTCAGCCCGCATCACCCAACGCACCCCTGCATCGAAGGCAGGACGGTGAGCGCCTCACATCAAAAAACAAGGTGAGGAGAGGTCCGGGGGAAGGTTGGACCCAGGGAAGAAAAGGGGGGCCAGACAAGCAAGACCAATAGGGAATTGACCTCTGATAATACTGTGTTTCAGGCCCAGTGCTTGGTTGAGCAAGTCCAGGGAAGGGTTCGAAGTGGTCGGAAGTCCGGACCGGCTGAGCGGCGTCCCTGTGGATAGCAGGTGAGCGTTACAGACTCATAGCCTAAACCACACCAACAAAGGTAATATTGTGCTGGAACGCCCGATCCATTGCTCAATTTTACTCTTAGAGTGTTGAGTATTTTGAACAATTGCACAAACAGCGATGATGTAAACCGTATGTACCACTTCATTTTTCATAAAAAGGTGCCTGCATTGTGCAGCTAGGAAGAGTGCTGTTGCTTCCAACATGTGACTGTTCAGGTTAGCCTTTATCCATTACCCCACAGTGAGAATACACAGTCAAAGATTCCAAGAACTTTCTCCAACTGTCTTTACTCTACTGAGGTGTTTATGCCTGGGCAGTCTTTACAAATATCAATTGTGTTTCTGCCATATTTTAATGGCGTTCCAGCCCAAGGCATTAGAGGTACATCGGCTGCAGCAAGTAACCTGCCTTGTTTCCATTTTGCTCCCTACTAACACCAGAGATGTAACCATGAGAAGGGGGTTGAATTATTTGTATTCAACATTTGTATAAGATGTGCCTGTACAACTTGCATACATTTCATATGTAAATGTTACCATTTGACAAGGCCGGATGTAGACATTTAGTTATGTTGCATTAATATTACAGACCAGTCTCTCATAGAGGGACAGCAGGCAATTTGTGAGAGAAACCAGATAGCGATGAAACCAACATTCCTCATTCCAACCTTCTCTCACTTATGTCCAGTTGGAAGACAGCTTATGTTCTTATCACTTCCTCTAAAAGATTGTTTTTAGACTTAACCGAAAGTAGACAATTAGCTGTAAGAATTAGCTGTAAGAATTACCTCTATTACGCTCAACTCTAGAACACACCACCTTCTCCAAATCTTGGGCAGAAGAGATCTGAAAACACTCTTTCAACTAACATAACATAGAAGATGACAGGTTTGAATGAATAGAGGGGAAGTAATAAGGTTCTGATCACTGCAACCTTAAGAACATCCTTATAATGTTATCGGTCAAAATCGGGGACAAAATGGGGTTGACGGGTTGCAGTTTGAACAACCCGGACAGAGTTTGGTGAAGGGGCGGAATCTGGTGAAGGTTCAGAGTCTGGCAGAGATAGAGTAAAGTTGGTGGAGTGCATGCACTTATTTGGGCCTAGGGCTCCAGAAAGCCTAAATATACCACTGCTTGTGAAAGACCTAGTAGGTCCAAAACTGTGTCGGCTGATAACTCTACAGGCACAATTCAGGCAATGAACAGGCTAGAAGCCTGATAGGAATTAAATCAGTTTGTATTCTGTGCACATTGTATCCTATATAACATTGGAGATTGTGGGAATAAAAGTCCCGGATGTATAATTATTGGATCAGCGCATTCACTACAGTTGACCATCCATGTTTCTGGTTAATATAATAATAGTTGTAGGGTAACACTTATGTCAAATGGGTCTGCAGCTAACCACACTAATCTCAATAGAGTTTTATTTTACCTGAGCGCACCTGCATACTGTTATTACCCCATTTTAGTTCTAAGTAAAGTGTTGCATAACGTTTGAATAGCGGCAGGTAAAATGGAGCCGGCAACCCCATTGGAGTTTATGCGTACGGCTCTCCCATTGTTTGGGGAGAAGATTAGTAAGTACCATAGGGAATGGATGGCTGAGAGAAAAGGGGGTATGTTTAAACCATGGGCAGAAAAGGGAATTAATAATAAAGACATCCTGGGTCAGATGTATACATTTCTACCAATAAAATATAATGGGAAGAAATTAAAGAATAGAATGGTCGTGTTGGAGTTATGGAGGATGGTAGAGGACTTACAAGATGTCCCCACCCCGGACCCAAGAAGATAGCAGATGGAACACCTTTGACATGTGCTCCGATCCCAACCACCCCCTCCGCTCCGATGGTTCAGGAAACCCTGCCCCATTAGTAACGACACAAGCAGAACAGCCTCCCCCATTATGGTGTTATCCCACACACGTGAAGCATCAGGGTACATGCATCCCATTTATATCCCGTTGCCCACCACTGCTCCTACTCCTCCGTCATCATTGGCACAGTATCAGAATCTCCCAAACCCTATAGCATCTGCAGTCGCTCGAGCTGAAGAGCAGAGGAAACCAGAGCGGAAGGAACTGAAAGAGTTAGAAGAAACGTTAAGGATGGCAGGGGAAGAGTTAGCGAGGATGAGATTAGCTAGATGGGATGGGCAGCTAGAGGGAATGGGCAGCATGCAATTATGGGGACAGATGAGTGGAGAGCGGAAGCCATTTTGTTCAGAAATGACAGTACAGCGATAAAGGATGTGCATATTGAGAAGGAAGGTCAAGAGCAGCAGTCTGGAGGTTCAGAGAGTTTGGACTTTGAACCTGTGAGGTTGGCTGATGAAGCAGGAGAAGGACCAAAGGAGGAGATGTGGGTCATGGTGGAGGAAAGGGTGGAGGAATAGGCCCCGCCCGCGAGATCACCACAGGTAGAAAGCTTGCAGGGGCCTAGTTTGAGGAATCGCGTTGGGCATGTAGCGCTTGCAAAGGGAAAGCAGGTGGGGAAAAATAAGGTGAGTAAAACGGTGAGGCACAGTTCCCACTGTTGCACAAAGGACCAGGGAGGGCACAGTATGTACCATGGCCGCAGATGGATAGGAATAATTTAATAAAAACACAACCGTCTCTTACAGCAGGAACAGGAAAGTGAAGTTAAACATTTGAAAAGCAAACGGCAGGTGTTACCCTGGCTGTGGGTGCCGTGAAGCATGTATAGTCACAATCTTGGGAGATCAGGCGGATGCCATTTGGGCTAAATCTGGGTATTGTGAGAAAGGGTATTTCACCTGCCTGTCCCCGGGGATTCCTCCCTTTCCTGTACCCATGATCCCTACTATTTCATAGGATTCTCTGGTGTCCCAACTCCCCCGTCCACTTTTCACACAAACACTGGGCTGAGGAAGAGGGCAACTGAGATTAATAATGCTAACTATTATACATCGCATTGGACATGTCCTGTTAATTAGATCAGGCAAAGTCAGGCACTTGATTCTAAATGCATACATCTGATACCAATTAGCTCTCCTCACACGGATGAAAGGCAGAACATAGAGACAGACTCTGAGCAAGTTGGAACACAAGTAAGAGCAGAAACTCTGCAACGAAGTAGAACCTACTGGAGCAGAGCAATGGACCGAGGGACAAGAGCCACGGGTGGAAAACCCCAGGAGTTCCCTGCAGGAGGCAGCTGTCATGATGCCTACCCCCGGGGACCCAGACCAAGTCCAGCAACCCCATAAGCAGCTACAAAGTTACCCCAAGCAAGCCCAACAACCCCCGCTAGGGGCTATTTGGGTGCAGTCCTGGCGCCTATGGCGCCAGGCTCATATGGAGAGTCAGTCCTGGCGCCATAGGCGCCAGGCTCATAGATTAAAACTTACCTGATGCAGACCATGCTGCAAACTTACCTGATGCAGACCATGCTGCAAGAGCTCCAAGCCAAACGAGGCTTGGAAGGGACTATTTTACCTAGGGACTATTTCTTTACTCGGGTGGGGCTGGGGAGGAATACTTACCTGGGACTACTTTGGGGGCTATTTAAACCACGCCCGAAGAGCGGCACATGCATCCAGCAGCGTAACGCTCACCATGCCTGCAAGTCGGCATCCAGTCTTCTGCCACGCCCGCCTCGAGTTTGGAGCTCCTAGCAAAAGGGAGAAAGAAGGAGAAAAGGTTAGAACAAGAGCAATACCTTTGATCCTTACCTGAATTCCCGATCCATCGCGACTTCGAGCTGGAAGAAAGAAGTTATTTTATGCACGTCGCCTCGCCTGCTGCAGCGCCGCGCTGAACTCACCGGCCTTCGCAGCATCTTCACATTTGACTGCATCCTCCTGCATGTTACCGCCGCACTCCGGCACCTAAGGAGAAGACAAGAACAGCAAGGTGAGCCAAGGGAATACACCCCATAGACTTACCTGATTTTACCACAGGGGGTACTATTCTTCTTCACGGGTCGGCGGAGCTTCCACTGCATCCTAGCCGAACCCCGGCCCCTAAGGGGAAACAAAAGGACAGCAAGGTGAAACAAGGGACTAACAAGGGGGACCCTCGTCACCACAAAAGACTTACCTGATTTTACCACCGGAGGCATCATTCCCCGAGACTTCATACTTTCTCTCAGCGCCTGAATAAGGGAGAACAGGTTACATATGGACATTATTTTATCGAACTGTGTTGGATAATACAAATCCTTACCAGAACATTACCGGTTGCCACGAGGAACTCTTCAGTAGGGTCAAGCTGCAACCTGCAAGGAATCGGACAAGAGTGAAAGTCAGGCATTTGAACTCTTACGAACTACATACTTACGGCGCCTTGCCGGGAATATCGGAGTCAATATTGTCTTGGAACTCACCAATTCCTTCGAACCAGTGAAGCAACTTGTTATCTACGCGCCCCTCCGCTCAATGCAGGATGGAGAGCTCATCTTTTCAAATCATCAGGTGAGACTATAAGAGGGAACATCCAAGGTGATCAGTGGGGAGAACAGCGGGGTGGGGGGATTTACTCTCAACTCCACGAGTGGTTAATTCCCTTTCTCCACTTGCAGAAGAATATTCCTACGGGCCAAGCAAAAGAAGCTAGGTGGGCCAGTCCAGTCCGCCATCTCGGCCCTACGCGTCACATTGTTGGTGACTGCAGAAGTCCAGTCCAGATCGACGCCTCTGTGGGAGCCAGGTGAGCGTAACAGCAGTTGCCTTCAAAAGGCAGCAAAAGACACCTGGAGAAGACCGAATCCCAAACTAGAAGGCTGCATTGTGTTTCAGTGATGCCAGCGACCCTCCCGGGTGAACGGTAGAGTTGGGGAGGCGAGGCCAAGCCTGTGGTACTAACCTTGACTCGTAAACTGGTACACAGTAAAGACAAGAAAGAAACGCACACAGCCGGTAAGTTGGCAAGCGACGTGAGAGACCGGTGTGTGCTAAAGAGAGATTGAAGTGGCAACATAGAATAAATGCTGCGCTAAGCATTGCAAAAGCCTGATCCTTGATTTCAGCTGATAGAATTGGGCATCACTGTACTGCACTCTACTTACGCATGACGTTGGTACTAGGCGAGACCTTTTAAAAAATGGTGGCCGTGCCATCTGCACCGGAGTGCCTGCCTTACTTCATCTGCACAGCAGGTCGTTGCTGTGATTGGTCATTTACCCTTCTAAACAGGCCAATCGGGAGCTTGTAGGTGAACCCCGGCCCCCACCAAAAGCCCACACTGAAGGCCCCTGTCCCAGCCCTTGGCACTCTCTGTACGCCAGCGATGTACGCTCACATTATTCCTGCTACTCATGGCTCACTGTCAATCTTCCAAACGCAGGCTCCCCACTGATGCTACTTTGATCCACTGCAAACTTTCACCAGCTTCCTGGCATCTCCAAACTACGTTACCACTGCTTCCATGGCCTCCTACTGTCCAGGGTGTCTTTCACCCAATACTTTGCATCCTGACTGAATATCATTTGTGCCTCATGCGGAATACTGCATAAAAACAAACTGCGCACCTTGCCTGATAGTAGATTCTGCCCTTGACCCCATTTTGCTAAAATTGTCCTGCTCTGTACTGAATTTCACCCAATAATTGATTTAGATCCATACCACATCTCGACTAAAAGCTGTTTTATTTGCTCCCCTTTGCATTTTGCCTGATAATTGATTCTGCCCAATATTAGTACTCAAAGTGTGCCTGATAATCAATTCTGCCCCACATTGCATTTTGTCTAAACATTGTTTTTGCTCCCTTTGCATTTTGCATCAAAATTGATTGTTCCACATATGAGTACTCAATTTCTGCTACCACCACTCATTGTCAACCATGATTTCTCATCCGCCCCAAAACATGCTTAATGATTGAAATTGTTAGCCTGTTCGACACACTTCTCGAGGCCATTCGCCTATCCCCTACCGGCCTCCTCGCCCCTCAGCCTGTCAAGTGATTTATATCACTACATTCCGCCTTTAGTTGGTCAACCACCTGACCAACATTTACACCACAATACTCAAACACCTTACTCAGGTAAGCCACGCACTGATCTTATCTAGTCACAGACTACCTCGATCCAATTCCACACACTGCCCACTGGCTCAGAGAAATTACAATCTTGCATTCAGAATGAAGCCCACTAAATATGCTTCCCATTCTAATCCCCCACCATCCTAAGAAGGAATTCCCTCATTACTATTAGAACCTCCCACACCAGCACACTCATCACGGACCTCCATCCCACCAATCCCAACCAGTCTAACAACAAAATCTTAGGAGCCCTTATCAACGCTAGATCCATACCTGCCCACACCCTAGACATCACGGACATCATCACATCAAACAAACTAGACTTCCTAGCCATAACAGAATCCTGGCTCCATGCTGCAGCTGGCCCAGCCCTCTCACTAGCCATCCCAGATAGCTGCTCAATCTGTCGGATGGACAGGCCAACCTCCAAAGGCAGAGGTGTAGCCATAATTGCAAAAACCTCCCTGGACATGAGAGAGACACTGGTCACACCGCCCACATTTAGTGAACTCGTCTCAGTAAAAATATCTCTTTCCACAACCGCCACTCCAAACATTCACCTCATCTACAGACCATCAGGCCCTGTCCTTGACTTCGAGAACGAGGTCACCCAAATCCTCTCCACCAAGGCCAACCCCAAATCACAAACCATCCTCCTAGGTGATTTCAACCTTGGCCTCAATGACCCTCTTGACAAGAATGCGCTATCCCTGGCCAACACCCTATCAGCACTCGGCTTCTCACATAGGATCCAGAATTCCCTCACGTGAAAGGTCGAACTCTCGATTAGCTTGCGGACATCAATTGGAATGCAGTCATCCTATCGAATACCCCATGCCCATGGTCAGATCACCACCTTATAACATCCAAGACCAGTCAAACTAAGCTCCCAGTTTTGGCCCCAGCAGCTCCATCCCGGAACAAACATAATATCACGGCCAACAACCTACTCCCACTACTGCAACCCATCCTGACTATTCAATCCTCGAATAATCTCGATCCAACTAAAATGACTTCACAATACAATGACACCATTCTAGCAGCCATTAATAATCTTGCTCCCCTTGCCATACGCAAGGCCAAACAACCTACCCACCTAGATGGATGGTTCACCCCCGCCCTTAAAGCACTAAGAAAGGCTAAAAGAAAGGCCAAATTCATCTGGAAGAAAGCTCCAACCGTACTTAATAAAAATTACTTTGATAGTGTTGCACGGGAATACATAAAACATGTGCTCCTCACCAAAAGAAAGTACATTGTATTATGACAGACTCTCCAAGGCCAATTCAAACACCAAGGAACTATTCTCAATCCTAAGGGAACTAGAAACCCCAGTTCCACCAGTCGAAAGTTGCAACAAGGATGCAAGCTGGTGCTTGAACATTCAGAACAGGCTTCAAGATAAAATCACCCAACTCCAGTCTAAAATTGAAACTAAACTGAACAGCCTACCTAAACTCCCTGAGCCTTCTACAAAGCAATTGGATACCCCCAACAACAACTATACACCCCAATTTGAATTCACAGAGGTTTCCAATGAAGTAGTCCTACACATTATCTCAACCCTAAAACCGTCAAGGTGCCAAGGAGAGCCCTGTCCCCCAACCGTCATTGAAGACTACCCACCTCAACTTACCCCGTTCATCACCAATCTCATCAATGTATCTTTCAAGAGCAACTGCGTCCCAACGGACCTAAAGAATGCGTGGGTATTACCCTTACTAAAAAAACAGCCTCAACCCAAACATTCCTAAGAACTACCGCCCAATAACGACATTACCCTTTTTACTTAAAATTCTAGACAGAGTTGCTTACCTTCAACTTCAGAAATACCTTGAAGCTAACAGCATCCTAGGACTGCACCAATCAGGATTCAGCCCAAAACATGGCACGGAAACCACACTCTTTGACCTAAAAGTCCAAATGGACGAACTGAAAGATAAAGGGAAGTTAGCCCTGCTCCTCCTCCTAGACTTTTCGGTTGCATTTGATCTTGTGGACCACAACATCCTCTGCAAACAATTGGTATAAGCAGCTCATTTCTCTCCCAACGCCATAAAATCTTTTTCGTCAGACAGAACTGTGAAAGTTTTCTCCCCTAAAGTGGAAGCACCACCCACTACTGTCTCGTATGGAGTACCCCAAGGATCGTTTGTCTCCCCTACTTTGTATAATATCTTTACAAGCCCCTCTTCGACCACCTGGATGATCTGCATTTCACCTACACTAACTATGCAGATGACACCCAGATCCTCATACCTATCTCGGGAGATCACAAATCAGATTCTGCCTCCCTCAATTCCATTTATCTAACCATTTAAGCCTGGATGGCTCTCCACGGGCTGTGCTTGAATGACAATAAGACTGTGCTGCTTATCATAGGATCCCCGCTCAAACTCGCCAAACTAAATGATACCTTTGAATCTTTTAACATCGACGGTAATACCATCCGAGTCTCCAACGAGATAAAAACACTAGGTTTTTACCTGGATTCATCACTCACCCTCAATAAACAAGTAAACACAACCATATCAACTACAACCTATACCAGCAACCTCATCAATGCCTGCAGACAATTCCTATGCCCAGATAGTTGTATCAGTCTGGCTAGAGCCCTAGTCCTATCCCGACTTGATTACTACAACGCCCTATATGCCGGCACTAAGATCCAAAACATCCATAAACTTCAAGACCTGCAAAATAATGCCATCAGAGCCACCCTTAACATCCCTAGGTCAGCACATATATCTGCAATTAGACAAAAACTCCAAAGGCTTCCTGTATAAGAACGCATCACGTTCAAATTACTATCCTGGACACACAAATGTCTCCACCAAGTGGCTCCAACCTACTTGTCAGGCAAATTCACCTATTCAAAGAGTGCCAGACCCACCAGAACTGCCCACCTGCATCTCCTCACAACCCCAAGATTCAAGCTCCAAAAAGCTGGAGGTAGTAGCTTCTCCACAATCGCCGGCAAGCAATGGAACTCCTTCCCGGTCCAAATAAGAGCATTAGATTTATTCCGCATATACCGGAAACAAATAAAAACACACCTCTTCACCGTAAGCGGAGGCCACTAAAACCTACCCCCACCCAGGATGGTCACTTATAACCACTCCCTGACTATCCCACATGCAACTTTGTAAATAATGTATCTATATCTATCTATATATTGTGTAATATATTGACTATGTAAATATATCGTATTACCATACATTTGAACTGTATTTACTTCACCTTTGATCACTGTATTTATCATGCCTTTAACCATTGTATCCCTGCAACCAGAGGAACATCTATAACCTTGTCTGTAAGAAAGCACCCAGATGCCTTAGGGCTTGGCACGCTATATAAGCAACACAAATAAATAAATAAACATGATATCACAAAATTAAAGGCTGCCCACTCGAAAGTCTCTGTGAAAGATGAAAAGTTTGTAGCGATAAAGTGAATGAACTGTAAAAGCTAGGTGACTGAAACTGAACCCAAGAAAAGGGGAGAGTAAAAGGTGAACATTGGACTTTGGTCCTTAATACAGTGAACTGCCCAGACCAGGAAGCACTGGAGCAAATAACATAGGAGTGTGAGTTTAAAGCTGGAAAATCAAAGTGGTCCTGCAGAGGTCTGTAGAAAAAAGCCACGCACATTTGAATTAAGCTTGGGGAAGGGAACCCCTGCAAGTGTTTTGTTTTGCTTTGGAAGGTCTGGGCCCGATTGAGGGAGACCAACATGAACTTTTGATGTGAAAGTTCTGAGCCTGACTGAGGGAGAGCGACGTAAACCTTTGCTGTGAAAGGTCTGAGCCCGACTAAGGGACTCAGATCGATGTGAACTTTTGATTTAAGAGGTATGAGCCTGACGGAGGGGACCGATGTGAACTTTTTGGTGAACAGTGTTTTGGAAATTTGAAAGTATGACTTTTAACGTGGAAGGCCAGACGGGCCTCGATCCACGTCTTGAACTGCCTTTGTGTTAAGATCCTGAACCAGAATGTGTCATCTTGCCTACAGGAACCGCCTTGCTGCGTGCTGTACAACGTAGGGAGGAGAGCTGACTCAGCCACATTTACTTTTTATATTTGAACACTGACTTTCCTTTGCATACATATTCTCCTTTTCACACTTTTTGTACACGATATAAGGCAGGCATTAGGTTTTTTAGATAGTATAGGCCAATTTGATTTGACAGACTCAACTAGGACTGTTGTATTTATTATTTGATGGTCGAGACCACTCTGATCTTAGCTATAGGGCAAAGTAGGAGTTTCTTCAACCCCTTTGAAACTTCAATAAAGATTTTTACAAATTGTACCTTTTGTGTCAGTGTCATACTTGTGATACCATGCCGCCCTTACAGTATACCAGGGTACGATTAGGGAATGATAACAATGACAGTGCCAATTTAAATTATATCAGGGCCCCAATGTGGGCGACGCATATACCCCAATACACCAGATATTCAATCAATAATGCAATGCAGGATGGTGAGGACCCTGCTCAGTATATTTTACAGATAGGAAATGTGGAGGGTAGAAACGGGTGAATCATGGGATAGGTGTAATTGTATTTTTCTATTTTGTGGTCAAGAAAGGGCTCTCCATAGAGGTGCTGAAGGCACTTGACAAGATAGTAGGGATTGAAGTGAAGGGGTGGGCAGAGATACAGTCTTTAATTGTACACCATTGTAAGCAGTGGAAGGAGAAGGAAAATGAGACAGCACAGAAAGTACAAACGGAGGAAGCTAGGCTAGTGCAAAAAAAATTGGCGAAGTTATCAGTAGAAGGGGTGTTAGCAGCATGCACCAGGAAGGACAGATCTTGGGAGACTTGCGGACAGGTCCCACGTGGGGAGGTGGAGAGGTGGAAACAGTTATAATGGTGGCTACCAGCCACAGTTTCAGGGATGGCCCCCGGGTGGGTATCCCGGGGGGTGTGGTGTTTGCAGGCCCCCGGGGAAGAAGATGGGTTTTTGGAGAAATAGGACTAAGGGTCAGAAACACAGGGCAATGTTTGACATGTGGGGGAGTGGGTAATTTCTCACGAGAGTCTAGGACTAGACAAGCGGCTGCATGCAACCAGCAAATGCCCCTGTACATGCAAGGCACCCCCACCCTGTACAAACAGCCCTATGCCCAAGTACACCAACTGTTCTGTATGGCGCACCACCACCCATGGCCCCGCCTGCTGGCCCACCACAGTTTTCGCAGCTGCAGGCACCAGCGCCAAGTGATACACTAGCTTATGCAGCACAATCCATGCAGCCACAGGCCCCTCAAGTGCCCAACAGTAATGCAGTGCCTCACGGCATGGTGACACACCATCAAGAGGCCAGCATAATCAGTGTAAATCCTTTCGTCTTTCCAGGGACAAACACTTACCCAGATTAGGACAGCCCACAGAAAACTTTTGCGTGCCCAGTCCTATCAGTCACAGCCAACCCAGAAGAGGAACCATTGGTGGGCATGGAGATAGGAAATAAACCATTAATTTTTGTGGTAGACATAGGTGCCACAAAATAATGGATCAGGGAGGGGTATTTCCCTTTGCCAGGTTAGGTAATGAACATGCAGGTGTTCTCTGGGGCAATACAATTGGTTTTGTTCAATGAAGAACTGGCTATTAAGGTAGGTGACTGAGTGGTACGAGCACCATTGATATTTTCAATGGCATATCCTCTCAATCTGTTGGGGAGAGAGACACGCTCAGTAAATTGAAAATGACCATCTCTTTCACTGAGAGAGGGGTGGTGTGCTCCACTCCAGGCGTTTGTTATGTAAGAGCAATGATGATCATACACGCACTCGGGAATGAAGCAGCAACTAGAGGCATAAGAGTGCAACCAGATTTGTTAGCATACAGGGCTACAGTATTGATGAACGCAGTACCAAATGTAGCCAACTGGTCTTGGAGAGTGCCATCCGAGTTCTTGTTTGGGCCAGCCCAGCCCCAGGAACATGTTGTGCAAACATTTTTTTTAAAAAATCTATTTATTTGCATTTTCAATACAAAACATAACACAAAACCTCTAAAACAACAACACACAACACATTTCTACTGGCACTTTCAAATTGGAGTTAGAGTCCGTATCATTCCTTATCTCCTCGGTTCATGGCGAGGCCCTTTTTTCTCCCATCCATAATGTTCATACGCTACTCTTGTGTATTCCACCCAGGTGCGTATGGGACGTCCATCTCTTACTTGACTCGTTTTGGCTCGGAATGCTCAAGCTTCCTCTGTCGTCTGGTTAGTCCTCAGCCAGGCCTCCTGTCTTGCCTATGCTATGGGGTGTTTCACCAGTATTGTCATCAAATCTTTCATTTTTGCCAAGTGTGTTGGTACTGCTTGTCTCCTCTTGGGAACAGGCCCAGTAGATAAGATGTTGGCATCCATGCTTGCATTTAGATTCCCCCCTTTAGCGCTCTTTCCTTGATAATGTCCCAAAAGTTTGTTATTCTCGGGCAGGACCTGAACATATGCACCATGTCCGCCAGCTATGCCGCACAGCGTGGGCAGCTCTGGGTCTGTCTATTCCCCATGCTTGACATTCTTTTTGGCATTAGATATGCCCTGTGTATGAGATAGTGTTGCATCTGTCTGAACCTTGTGTTCCTGGAGACTTTCTTTGCATATTGGAGGACCCTGTTCCATTCCTTCTGAAGCTCTACTTCCCATTTGGCTCATGCTTGTAATTCTCTCATGTTGTTAGTTCCCAGTAATTGTTCATAAAGCCTGGACACTGTGTGTCCGCC
The DNA here is from genome assembly GCF_040938575.1 of Ambystoma mexicanum. NCBI lineage: Eukaryota > Metazoa > Chordata > Amphibia > Caudata > Ambystomatidae > Ambystoma > Ambystoma mexicanum. Next base: position 842,848,293 of record NC_090941.1, on the reverse strand, counting down.
CCTCTGAAACGTCGTACCATGCATCTAATGCCCCCCTGTGTCATCTGCCTCCGGTAGGGTTTCCCATCTCTTCCTTATCGCTCTGACCATGCTATTGTATGATATGAATTGGCCCCTGTGTATGCCTTGCTCTTCTACCAGGGTCTGAAAGTCCACCCAGTGTCTGTTTTACCACAGATCTCCTATTTGGGCTACTCCCTTGTCATCCCAGCGTGTTCTGAACGTTACCAGGTTTGTTATGCAGACATCCACTAACCGCGTAAAAAGGGATATGTCTGGAGCAAGGGCCTCTTATGTCTTGGATTTTCCACACTCTTTCCCATAGGGCTCGGCCCAGCTTAACCATACTGGGGAATGCTTTGGCTGTAGCTGTAGCTGTGTCTGTCCACAAGAGCTCTCTCAGGTAATATCGCTGCAGCGACGGTCGAAACAGTATTGAGTCTATGGATGTATCCTCGCCTAGCCACTGCACCACAAAATGAAGTTGAGCTGCCAGATAATATCGTTCGGAGTCCTGGGAGTCTGATTCCCCCCCACTCATAGCCCCTTTGTAGTGCGTTCAGTGCTACCCTGTTTCTCCCTCCTCCTAACAGAAACTCCCTTGCCATGGCGTGTAGCAGTTTAAAGAATGATCCCGGGATGTTTTGAGGAATGTTAGTAAAATAATACAGGAGGCGGGGTCATCTTCAACAGAGCCGCCCCACCTATCATCCCCAACGGTAGTGTCCTCCAAAACTGCATGGCCTTCCCTATTTTATCCAGTGCCAACTGAGTATTGGCCGTGTGTGTCTCTTTAGTGTCTTGGTACTTACCTACTCCTAGATATCTGAAGGTGAGTGGGGTCCATGTAAGGCCTAGATCTGGTAACCGGTCCGGTGTCACGCCTCTCAGGCCCACCCAGGGGAACAGCGAGGACTTTTTCTTATTGATGGTAATTCCTGATAGCCTGCCAAATGCTCCTAGGGCCTCGAGCAGGTCCAGCAAGTGAGTCTGTGAGTTCTGGACACAGAGTAGCATATCGTCTGCATACATTGATATTTGGTGTTCTTCCCCATCTATCACTATTCCAGTGTCCCTGTACGCAGCCCTTAGAAAGGCTGCAAATGGTTCTAGGGCCAGGATATATAACATCGTGTCATGGCCATTGGACAAGGGTCCAGGCCTTCCTCACCCCCAAGGTCCAACTGGACCCAGTCCTGGCACCTCTTGCGCCAGGGTCATGGAAAAATGTGCTTTACACACTCTGTGCCTAGGGCTAGTGCATCAGGGCCGGGCGTGGCCATAGAACAACATTGGAAGGCACGTGCAAGAGTCCCTGGGGGGGACAAGATGGAGCCACAAGGTGTGGGCAGAGGCAGGGGCCAGGGCCAGCCTATTTAAAGCCAACCCACCCACATGCCTCCGCTTCACGTTATTCTGCTTTCAACAGCGTAACGCTTACCGCTGTCCTTACCCGTTATTCATCTTGTTGTGCATCCACTTGATTCCAGCTGCTCCATCGCTGAAGACCAGCTTACCTGGATCCCACTACTTCATCGTGGAAGGCGCATCTTACCTAATTCCAGCTACTCCATCGCTTAAGGCACACCTCACCTGATTCCAGCTACTCCATCGCTGAAGGCGCACCTTACCTGATTCCAGCTGCTCCATCGCTGTTCGCGCATCTTACCTGCATCCCATCGCTATCGAAGTCAGAGCCTTTCCTCACCTGATCCGGGTGTCCAGCAATGTGGGAGATCCACTTCTTTTCTTTTTCTTCGCGGTACCTTCATCCTGCAGCCGGGGAACTGCTCCCGAGGATCCAGACTCCGCTCTACGCCACCAGTCTTCTCCTGCAAGGGAAAAAGAACACAACAGGTTAGGAGCCATATAAATAACGAACGATTGGCCGCGCCATACCTGAGTCTAGAGTTCCATTATAAAGGCCAATTTACCAGCTAATTTGGGAGCACCATCATCCTCAGGGAATCCCCGGTCTCACTCCACGACTCTGATCTGCCATCTTCACACCTATTGGGAAGAGATAAGACATTGCAAGAATTACTATTACTAATCAAGGCAAAAGACATTATAATATAACGAACATTAATCATAACCAAAAGACTTACCTTCAAAGTGGATTGGTCGCAGCCGGTCTGGATCACCACTTCCACGGACTAGTGAAGCAACTAGGTCCACTCTACGCGCCCCTGCTACAAGAATCAGGACGGAGAGCTCAATGTTACAAAACCACAGGGGAGCTTGCATGGGAAAACACCACCATGCCATTCTCATTGCCTCTCATCTTCTCTCAGGGGCAATACCAGCGTCCAGAACAGCAGGCTCAGCAGCAGCTGTGGGAGAGAGTCTATCCAGGGGAGCCAAGTCAAGGGAGGGCTCCAACCGTGCCCCAACGCGCCCGCAGAGACCAGGTGAGCGTAACAGAACGCAAAGCCTCTCCGAAGCCTCTCCGAATCTCTGCCTGGGTGTTATGGAAACCTCTGAAACCAACCAGTTAGCCCAATTACTGATGGAGCTGCGGGCTGAAGTGCATGCCTCAAGACAAGAGACTAATTCCTTGAGGAGAGACCTTATTGTAGCCCGAGAACGGACAGATGATCTGGCAAGGCAAATGCTCCAGGCACACGCAGGACAAGTTCCATTACCTGGGATTACACCAACTCCTTTGCCTCAACCTTCACCACCCGCGCAAGTGGTATTTCCAGGGGCAGTCTCAATGGTTCCACCAGAACGCTTCTCCGGTGACCCGAACAAATATGCTGTGTTCATGAACCAGTGCCGGCTCCACTTTTTGTGCCAACCAGGAGCCTTCCCTAACGACAGCGCAAGGGTGGCCGTTGTACTTTCCTATTTGGGAGGCTGTGCAGCTGACTGGTCCATCCCATTAGTAACCCAGGATGATCCAATAGTTCGGAACTTTGGGAAATTCCAACGGGAATTGGAAAAATTGTTTGCCAGGCACACCCAAGCATTAGACAACGAACTACTATCTCTTAGACAAGGAAACCATGACTTATTGACTTACATTTCCACCTTCAACTGCCTCATTGCACAGACTAATTTTCCTGAGGAGAAACGGACCACACTTTTTTACCGGGGGCTACGTGGTGAGTTAAAAGACGTACTAGCTCAAGTGGTCAATTCGCCCGAGTGTTGTGCGGAATATATCAACCTAACTGTGCAATTGTACCACCGGTTACAAGACCGAAAAATGGACCGCACAAGGGCAAAAGGGAGATCAGTTTACATGCGACCGCGGGACAATCAAACTAGTGCTCATGAAACCACCGAACCTATGCAAATTGCAGAATTACGAGCTCACATTTCCAAGGCTGAGAGGGAAAAAAAGGAGACAACAACAACTTTATTTATATTGCGGAAAGGCTGGACATTTCTTGTGAGATTGCCCTGTAAACCTCCCAAGAAGATGGTAGGTGCCACGGACAATGGCAACGAAGAAAAGGAACAGAAGTCGGAAAACTCAGATGCCAGGCAAGTGTAGGGGTCCACTTGTCAAGCGGAATTAAGAAAGTTGTACATACCTCACACCTGGTCATCCAGGTATTAATAACCCATCACCAACAACTGTCAAGAGTACATGCTCTAGAAGCCTACATTGATAGTGGTGCGGTGGGAAATTACATCGATCAAGATTTGGCCACAAGGATAGGCCTTCCACTTCAGCAAAAATCACACTCGGAAAACGTTACTGCCGTGGATGGCTCTCAGCTGTCTTCGGGGCCAGTAACTCAACACACCGATAAGGTGATGCTGACATGTCAGGATGGTCATCGGGAAAGCATTTCATTTGATCTTATAGGGCCCCCCCCAGTTCCAAATGATCCTAGGAATGCCGTGGCTTGCGCACACAAAAGTTGGCCTTCCCTCAAGAATGTGCAAAGAGCTGCTAGCATAGGGACGTGAGGAATCTACAACTCAAGGGGAAACCCATCCTAGGAATTTCTGGTTCATTACCTTCCGAATATCAAGATTTTCTGGACGTGTTCCAAAAGGAACAAGTTAACACCCTGCCTCCACACAGAATTTACGACTGCCAAATCAATCTGGTCCCTTTGGCACAAATTCCCTGCAGCAGAATCCATGCTCTGACTGAGAAAGAAAATCAGCACCTAAGAACATATCTAGATCAGTACCTAGCTAATGGGTTCATCTGCCCGTCCAATTCCCCAGCCTCCTCACCTCTCTTCTTCGTGCCAAAGAAAGAAGGGGACCTCAGAACTTGTATAGATTATAGGGAGTTAAACCAGATTACCATGAAGAACAGGTACCCTCTGCCACTCATTACCGAACTACTTGACCAAGTAAAGAACGCTCAAATTGATACAAAATTTGTCCTACGAGGAGCTTACCATCTGGAGGTTCTGAGTGGGGTTTAGGAGTTGACTGCGGGGGGCTGTTTGTTTTAGTTTTCAGTGGTGTCAACTGCATGGTCATCTACTTTGTGATCTCTTGGAACAAATTCTGTGCTTGGAGCACAAGAAAGGAGCGACTGCTTACCCACAGTCTGTCCTTTGTTTGCTGCTTTTAGTTCCATTAATCTGCTTTTTTCCGATTCTGGGTCCTTTGCGGCCCCGGCTGTTGTTGTGGGTAAGTTTAGAAGTGAGATGAACGTGTCTTGTTGGTCTGATACTTTATCAGCAGGAACAGGTGTAGGGCTGCACTCTGGGATATTCAGTCCTTCTAGAAGTACGGGGCCCACTCTCCGAGCTTTGGTCTATGGAAGATCGATAATGGCTTCAAGGATTTCAGTGTCGGACAGCTCATTTGAAACTTCAAATTTTCTTTGACATTGTTTTTGGAAAAAACTCTTCAGAGCGTTAGATAGCAGCGGGGTTGGTAGGGTCTTTGTACTAGATGATCCAGTTTTCCTTGGGTGAAATTTTAGGGAGCTTATTGCTTTTTTCTGCCTTTCTGTTGCCGTTCTGTCGTTCACTTGTTGAGCTTGAGATTTTCCTTTTACAGTTTTTTGTTTTTTTGGGTTCTTCTTTTGTTGAGGAATTTGGTTCGCTGATGTTATTGCATCATTAGAAGAATTGTCGTTTAGACAATCTTTGCTGGCCTCATTTGTGTTGAGTGCTTGAGGCAGTATTTGGCTGGAGTGTGTGGACGAACTAATGTCCACTAATTGACCTGAAGTGCTGAGGAATTAGTACTCTCTGCAGCAGTAGTAAGGTCTGTATTGCTATTTGCTGATTGAGGGGTGGTTAGAGGAGTGGTTGAGTCTTCAAGAGCTGTAAGCCTTGCCGGAGTGGCTTCCGAGTGGACCATAGCCACCACTTTGAGAGAGACGTTCTCTTTGGGGGTGGAAAGGCGCTGTGTGTTTTGGGCATCTGTAGGTTTGTTGCACTGTGGAGGTGCTGCTGCGACCGGCTTCTCATCGGCTCCAAGGATGACAGAATGGGCGGTGGGTCCTGGAGAGAGGAAAGCTCTCACAGGTCCCCCCGGCTTGAGTGGTAATTGCCAGCAGCTAGAGCTGTTTCTTGAGTTGTAGGGCCCCCGCGGTGGATCTGAGGGCTGGGGCGGCGTGGAGGGGGAGGAGCATCCTCCGCACCGTTGCCCACGGCGCCGGACGACACTGGCAGAGTGGCCGAGGAACAAATTGAGAGCGTGTCAGGAAACATGGCCGGACACCCTGGTAAGTTGGCCATCATCTGATGAAGTTTGTGGTTTGGTGTTGTGTTGATCTGAAATAACTGCGTGTTGATCTGATCGTTGCTGCAGGGATCCTCTTGACACAGCGCAGTGGTTGGCACGGGATCTAGATCTGGCGTGCCACTGGGATGGAAGCTGGCGGGGGGTCAGGGAGGAGGATTGAAGAAGGATACTTGATGGGGGGCCATGTTTAGGCATGCCATGGCTTCTCAGCCTCCGTCCTTCAGCCTTTTCCATCGGTATCACGGTGTGTGAGGAGGGGGGAGTCGAGATCGTAGGGTGCCGAAGACAGACAGAAAAAGATTTCTGTGTTGTACACCGTACACCGTACACCCGGTCACCCAGTCACTCTGCCTCCACTCCGCCTCGGCTCTGCCAGGGGAGGAGGTCTTGTAGTGTGCACAAAAGAAAAACAGCAGCAACAGTAGAAAGACTGGAGTTTCGGATTCACCCAGTCACTCTGCCTCCACCATTGCAGTATTGTCAACAAGAGGTACTATATTTAGGCTAGCTCATGTCTGTTAATGGGAAAAAGGTAACTCCAGAGTGTGCTGCAGCAGTCCGTAATACACGTCGACCAGTGGCGGTCAAAGACATGCAGAAGTTTCTGGGGTTATGAAATTAATGTAGGGCCTGGATATTCGACTACATGACAAATACACAACCATTACTGTAAGGTCTTAAAGAAGCCCAAAAGACTAAAAGTAGACCCACATGGAGTAAAGAGATGATCACTAGTTTCTAAGAACTCAAGGACATAATTGCTACTGCCCCAGTGTTAGCAACACCCGACTATACACAAGAGCTTTATCTATTTTCACACTCAGATGGGCAAATTATGACAGCTGTCCTGACACAGAAGAGTACTATGGGCCACAAACCCTTAGCATATTAAAGTGCAATGTTGGCCTCTTCCTTTATTTCCTTGTTGTACCGCTGCAGCTTTGGACTAATCTAATGGCATGTTCCATTCCGGCTTTTGGGTTAAACCAGCAGATGCATTCTGGGACATGTATGCTGTCCAAAAGGCAGAGGGCTGGAGGAGGCATACTAAATACATTTGTTTGCAGCAAGCTACTAAGAGCTGCAGAGGGCCTGATTGCATTCACCTGTTCCAAGCTACTACAGGCTAGGCTGCAGAGAGCTGGAGAGCACTTGATTAGAAACCACTGCTGCTATTGCTGCAGGCTACCGAAGCCAGGGCTGGGCTTAATTGAACACAGCTGCCAGAGTCTGCAATCAGCTCCACCCTGCTGGCCTGCTGGCTGGGAGGGCTTTTATAAGCCCACTTTGAACAGAAGCAGTTGTCAGTCAACTGCTTCCAATGGGAGTCCGTGCTGGTGCTCCTGGTACCAGTTTTTGACCTTTCCTGGAAATCCTCTTTTGGCCTTTTGATTGCTGTTGCTGTTGATGCTTGCAGCTCCCTCTCCAGTTTGCTGCAGCCTTCTGCCCTGCTCCTCTGGACTCCCACCTGGCGGCTCTGCCGCACTCCACTGCCTTCTGCCCTGCTCCTCTAGGCTCCCACCTGACAGCTCTGCCACACTCCGCTGCCTTCTGGCCTGCTCCTCTAGGCTCCCACCTGGCGGCTTTGCCGCACTCCGCTGCCTTCCTCTGTGCTCCCGCCTGACGGCTCTGCTGCACTCTGCTGCCTTTCGCCCTGCTCCTCTGGGCTCCCACCTGACGGCTCTGCCGCACTCCGCTGCCTTCCGCCCTGCTCCTCTGGGCTCCCGCCTGATGGCTCTGCCACACTCTGCTGCTTTCTGCCCTGCTCCTCTGGGCTCCCTCCTGGCGGCTCTGCCACACTCCGCTGCCTTACGCCCTGCTCCTCTGGGCTCACACCTGTACCTTCTGCCCTTTTCATCTGGGCTTCCCTGCCTGGCAGCTTTGCCACACTCCTCTGCCTTCTGCCCTGTTCCTCTGGGCTCCTTGCCTTGCTTCCTGCCTGTTCCAACTTCTGAGATCCTATCCTGTCCTGTACCTGGTTATTTCTTTCAACACTGCTTTCTACTTGTATACATCTTGGTCCACTGTGGTGTCTCCACTTGAATCCGTTTTACAGTGTGGCCCTGGGTTGGTCTCCGTTCAGATCAGATAAGGGAAGACTTCTGATGCCTTCACCTAGTCCGTTGAAGTCATACCTGCCTCAGTATATGGTCTTTCAGTTTTACCCTTGCACTGGGTACAACAGTTTCCTCGGCACGCCTAAGTCATGACGTTGCTGTATGACTGTTGTTAAGAGTAATCTGCTGGTACCTATCCCAAGGGCGTTCCTTAATCCCTGGAGACCCCTTATCATATTCCAGTACACCCTTATTTCTGATCAATGCAAGTTGCCCAGCGTACTTGCTTGTCTTTGCCTTTTCTCTGTGTCTTTGTTTACAGCCTGCTCCTGCAGTTCCTGTGAATACCTGTTTCAACTAACAGCATGGTATGTACCTTTAATCTGTTATATTCTAGCATTGTCTCTGGAATCTCCCTTTATCTAATCTCCCTTAATCTACTTGCATACAGTGACAGATAGCCTCTGCCCTGTACTCTCCGCCTAGACGTGTGACAGTAATGCAGGGACATTTTTCTTGTGAACATGCTCTGACTGCAGCGCCTTTGCCATTGAGAAGTCTGCCTTGATTACGATGGGATGTTTAATGATATTGTATGTAGACCACGCAGCATTTTTTATCCCAGAAAGGTCCAAGTCCACACTGGCGATGGAGAGGACATCAGCATATTAAGTAATTCTGTCCAGTCCGTCCATTCATATTGACCAGTGCAAGATACTGAACCCAGCTACATTCATAATGGAACCAATCACTGACGCTGACAACGTGCATGACTGTGTCACATATAAAGGTCCTGACAATGACCTACCAAAAGCAAGGGACTCTGCTCTTGAGGATGGTGAAGTATTCTTTGTTCATGTTTCAGCAACTATTGACCAGGAGACGGGTAGGAGGCACACAGGGGCGGCAGTGGTTCATCTAGTGGATGGAGAGCATGAAGAACTTGTGCAAAAAATATTACCCCTGCACTACTTTGCCCAGTCTGCAGAGCTTATCTCTCTGATCGAAGCGCTAGAAGCATCCCAAACGTGTCGAGTTACCATTTACTCTGATTCAGCATACATGACCAACGCTGTTCATCCAGGGTTATCACGATGACAAATGAGGGGGTTCCGAAAGGACAGATGGATCCCCTTTGCAACATGTTAGAAAGGCTAATGCCTGCTCTCTCGCAGCCTACACTTTTCGTCATCATGTACGCAGCTCATACTAACAACATGGACCCAATCTCTCTTGGTAACGAGGAAGAAGACCAGGCAGCCAAGTTAGCTGCATATCTTCCAGGACCAGATATCGCAGAGTACCCTCACATAGCTAACATGCAGCTATAATTAGAAATTCCCTATACTGCAGTACCAGTCACCCAAATTATAAAGTTGCAGGGGCAGGCAATTCAGGATTAATCATTGCTATAGCAGAAAAGGGGATGTGAGAAACCACCCACTGATTTAATATGGAGGCACATTATCAAAGGTAAGACGGCAATGCTTCAAGAGTTGTTTATGGTTGCCTTTGATCAATTGCATGTGGGATACATTGACCCACTCAATGCATTGCCCCACATCACTGAGCTGCATTTGCGCAAGAAACAGCAACCTGGCTGCGCTGGCTCCTGTGCACCCCAGGACCTCAAAACTGCGTTTTGGCAACAACAGAAAAATGGCTGCACCATCTTGCCTCACACACTTCAGGCAAAGTGGAACAAGGGGACACACTGAAAAAGTATGCCAGTGTGTTCTGAGACATATATATATGGAATTAAGTGAACCGGCAGCACTGCATTGCTGAAAAAGCCCAAAATTCACCTTCAGAATAAAACATTTTCACCCTTTCAAAATGCTGCTTTGGTGCCAATTCCATCTGTCATTCTGAAACCACTGTGAGTAAAAAGGCCCAGTCAAACCAACTCACAGAGAAATCAAAAGCAACTTCATTTTTCCCTCGCACGGGAACACACGTTTATTTCTTGACAAAATGTATCCAGGCGCAGCAGTTCAAAGAGACTTTTTACCCTCTGAGCCAGGTCAAGGATAAGTGTATCTGTACTTTACATAAGAGTCCTGCTGCAAGGGAAATGACTACAGCTGCCAAGACAGTGGCAATCTGAGGAGCTACAAACCGAATTAAAGAAAGAAATGATAGCACTTTTTAACACATGTGGAAAAATGGGCTGTGCTGACTGAAGAGAAAAAAATGACCTGCTTTTTTTAAAATAAACTTTCTTTATTAATTTACATATTAATTCAACACACTACTGTTCCTGGACCTCCCTCCTTCACCCATCCATCCTCCCTCCAACCCAACAGAACACGTCTCGCGATGACACATACTCTATTCCCCAGTGCACATCATACATACAGGAGAAGTCAATGTATTCAGACAAACAATAATCCTCTGTTTAATTTAACTCAGTAAGCCCTTGGGCAGCGGCCCACATCTCTAGTAGTTCATTCAGGTCCATCCATCCTCGCTCCCAAATGAGGAGACTCTGCATCCAGTTCTGCCATATACCGTCGGAATGGAGGCCAGTAGTCAAATGATCGGCTGGTGATTGGCAAAACGGAGGCATACTCAGCTCACACATTTTCATGCAGTCCAACCAGGATTTAAATGTCGGGGGGCTTCTCTTTCCCCATTTTCTAGCCACCAGGAGCCTGGCTACTCCCACTGCCATAACCAATAACCTCCTCTCCATGCGGGACCCCCTCCTCAATTAGGGTCAATAGCCATACGTCAGGTGCATATTCCCGCTGCTTGGGTAGCAGTTCGCTCACTGCCTCCTCAATCTTCCTCCAGAACAGTCTCATGTGCCTGAAGCCCCAAGCTACATGAAAACAATCAGCAGGCTCACCCCCACATCTCCCATAGCCCGGAGAGCAGTCAGTGTAGATTCTACTCAATTTCATTGGGGTATAATAGACCCGATGTAAACATCGAAAGGGAGTCAGTCTAAATCGGGTATTTAGGGAGATTTTCCAGGTTGGGCTACAAACGAGTTTCCATTGTGCATCACTTAGGTCATAGCCCAGAGAGGCTGCCCAATCACCTTTGTATGTTGCTCGCCCCGCAACCATAGCACTCCGGAACCCTCTATAAATAGAAGATACCAATTTACTGGAGGTCAGAGGTTTAACAATGAGTTATTGTACCAGATTGGGAACTGGGGCTCCCGGGAAATCAGGCCACATGGCTTTTAATACCCCTCTAATTCTATAGTACAGGAACAGGGTCACCGCATTGTGCTCGTCTCAATTGCGCAATTCTTCCCACTGTATAATCCTCCCATCCTGTATCATGTCACCCAGCGATTGCACTCTCAGTTTACAGAAGTGTTCCTTAAACACTTTTTCGTGCATGAGTGGAATGCCTATAACATTATAAATTGACCAGTCTGGGTGATAGTGGGGGGTGACAAATGGCTCACCCTCACCCAGGCTTTACAGGACACATTCACTGGCTGGACCTCCACCCTCGGGGCCACCTCCCTCTTCCCCATAGCATTCCTGTTAAACTGTTCAGGAGGGAGACTGCTTTCGCTGCCATTTCATGCGGACGAGCAGGGCTCGGGGAGTCCCAACATTATTAAAAATATATAGCAGCTTGGGTAAAATAATCATCTTCCCCAAAGCCAGCCGCGCTGCCTGCGAGATGGGGAGGAGGATCCATGACTCCACCTTCTGCTCTAGAGCCTTAAGTACTTTAATATAGTTATCCCTATACAGCGACTTGACCTCCGTAGCAACCATGATGCCCAAATACCTCAATCCCCCCAGACACCATCGAAAGCCATTACCCACATAATTCTGCAGCACCCGTGGCATCAGGGGAAGAACTTCAGATTTATTCCAATTAATGTTCAGGCCAGACCGTTCCCCAAACCTAAGCACTTCCTGCATTAACGGAGCTAAATTCTATTTGGGATGCTTAACATACAAGAGGATATCATCAGCAAAAAGTGAAATTAAAGCTCGATGCATGCCCACACAGATGCCATGGTGGGAGTGCAGTTCCCGAATATGGCAAGCCAGAGGCTCCATAGCCAAAGCAAACAAAATTGGTGAAAATGGGCACCCCTGTCTAGTACCACGAGTAGGATAAAGAAACTCAGAGGCCACTCCGCCTGTATACACAGCCACGCGTGGGGCAGTTTAAAGCAGCCTAACCCAGTTCATATAGGAGAGACCAAACCCCGAGCGCCGTAGCACCTCAAACAAAAAGGGCCACTCCACCGGATCAAACGCCTTTTCAGCGTCAAGCGACACCAGCGCTATTGGGACTTCGGGGTTAACATTTTGCATCAGCGTGAATCAGCGCCTTAAGTTATGCTGGGTGGACCATCCCGGTATAAAACCCGCCTGATCAGGAAGCACCAAGGCTGGCATGTGCGGTAATATTCGATTGACTAATATTTTTGCTAATATTTTATTGTCAGCGTTAACTAAAGACAGGGGTCTATAAGACGCCAGCTGGCGAAGATCCTTCACTGGCTTGGGGAGTACTGTCACCAAAGCCGATCTGGTCGTCTCAGGTAAAGAACCCCTGGACATAGCGTCTTCATACATTCCTAACAGATGGGGGGGTCACAATATCAATATAGGCCTTATAGAATTTGGCTGTGATGCCATCTAATCCGGGCGCTTTACCATTGCGAAGCGATTTTATGGCCTCTCGAATCTCCTCATCTGTAATGGGGTCATTTAGCTCTCCACCCTGCTCACTGTCTAGCCAACCCAGCGCCACCTCATCAAGATATTCCACTAGCTTATCTCGCCCACCTGTATAACGGGAGCAGTACAACTGAGCATAATAGTTATAGAACTCTTTATTTATTCCCCATAAATCTTTGATGATCTCCCCTTCCGCACCTATAATCACGGCTATGGAGGAGGTTTGTCTCTCCTTTTTTAAATTTTTTAAAAAATGTTATTGGATTTGAAACACACGGGTAATATGCGTGAGTACAATCATGTGTATTCACATTGGTACGTTGGTATTTTATTGAGATTAAGCAAGAACATTGCTATTAACAGAATTGACTTCCCCTTCCCTTTTGCGTTAAAATAATTCTAGTCCCTTACCCCACTCCCTCCCCAAGACGGTCTGGCAGATTTTTACATTTTGTTGGCAAGAACTTAGTCTGTAATTAGCGCAAGCTGGGGTATTTATCTCAGTTGGTTTGCATGAGTTTGTTCCGTGCGACAGGCCTAGTCGCCTCTCCATTGCTGGATGGAGTCTGGTTCTCATCTTTGTGTATTATTTACGGGGATTCTGGGTCTTCAGATGTTTTTCGTCTTTGGCGTGGGATATATATGTTGGCGAAGTCGCACCAGGTTTCTTCGTGACGGGCTGCCTTTCCATGGAGGGCCGCCGTGATTTTCTCCATCGTGTATATGTTTGTTGCAATGGTGGTCCATTCTTTTTAATTGGAAGGCGTGGAGATTTCCATTTAATGACTAAGCCAGCCCTCGCTGCCAATAACAGTGGGGATTCCAATCCCTTTATCCTGGTTAATTCGTCTTCTTCTTCTAGGCCAAATAAGGTCAGGAGGGGAGATGGTTCCATCTCAATGCCATCTATTTGTTTAATCCATCCAAGTACCTCATTCCAGTATATGCAGACTTTGGGGCAGTCCCACCATATGTGCCAGTAGTTAGCTTCCATTCCACATTGTCTCCAACATTTTGGGCTGTTGGTCTGGTACATTTCCGATAGCCTGTAAGGGTCATACTGCCATCTGTGAAGTCATTTTATAGCATGTAGTTTGTATTGCGCAGCAATCGATATTCGGGATGGTGTTTTGCTAATCGTGGCCCATGCCTGTTGGTCAAATTCTCTGTTGAAATCTTTTTCCCATTTCTCTTTGAGGTGGTGGTTCGGGTTATGGACTTTACTGATCAGAGCACTGTACATACATGCAATCAGACCTTTGTTCGTGGAGGTCGTGTCGAGGATTTTCTCGAAAGGGGTAAGTTCTCTTCTTATCTTGGTTTTCCATTCCCGTTTGGATAAGACGCCCTTCAAGCGTAGGTAGAGGAAAATCGGGATTGGGTGCAGTTGGAGGGCGTCTTCCAAGTCTGTGATTGGTGTGAATTTGTCGTCCCTCCATAGCTGTCCATCCCTTTCGAGTCCTGCGTCAAACCAGGTTTGATATCTAGAGTGCTCGGGGATTTCTTCTCTGATCCCTGGGGCCTAGAGGTGGCTCAGAGGGGATGGCCATGTAGTCACTCCCACCATCCCCTTTCCATCCTTCCATATGTTCCATATAGTCCCCAGTATTGGCTGGTTGCGTAGTCTTCGTGTGAGTTGTGGTCTGGGGACCCATAACCACTCTGAAAGCGTCACGGGGGTCAGGTTGTCGTTGTCCAGCTGGATCCATTGCAAATCCTTCCTGTCTCTGAGGTGGGGGATGAGGACTCTTAACTGGGCTGCCTGATAGTATCGTTCGATATCGGGAAGGCCTACCCCACCTTGGTCTTTGGGTAGTGTGAGTGTTTCTTAGGGTATTCTGGGTTTCTTCCCTTCCCACAGAAATCCAGTTATTGCCCTTTTCACTTGTTTAAAGAAGTCTTCTGGCACTGTCACGGGGAGTACTTGGAAGGGGTATAGGAAGCGTGGGAGACTAACCATCTTGATGGCATTCAGACATCCCATCCAGGAGATTGTGAGGGGTTGCCATTTTGCGAGGTCCGCTTTGAAGGAGGTGAGGAGTTGGGGGAAGTTGGCCTTGTATATATCAGCGATGTCTCTCGTCAGGTTGACAGCCAGGTATCGGAGTGTGGGACCTCCGATGGTGAGGCCGAGTTGTTCGAGTTCCGCCCTTTGGCTCATGGTGGGTTCACGCGACGGGAAGAGGATGGATTTAGCTCTATTAATTTTGAAGCCTGACAGTGCGCCGTATTGCTCAATGAGTTGAATCGCTTGGGGGATTGATGTCATCAGGTTTTGTACATGAAGTAGGATATCGTCTACATACAGGGCCAACTTATATTCTCCTCCGTTCACCTGGAGACCCTCAACGCCTTCATTTGTTCTAAGCGTTTGCGCCAATGGTTCCAATGATAGCGCGAATAATATTGCCGAGAGGGGGCATCCTTGTCTGTTTCCTCTGCTCAAGGGAAACCAGCGAGAATATTGGGAGTTTACTGCAACCGATACCCGGGGTGAAGTGTATACAGCCTTGATTCTGCGTCGAAGAGCAGGGCCGAGGCCTATTGACGTTAGTGTCGCTTCCAGGAAGGGCCATTCTACCCTATCGAACGCCTTTTCCGCATCGATTGAAAATAGTGTAGGTGTGTTTGGCATTTTCTTGGCTTTGTGTATGAGGTGGAGGGTCTTAAGGGTGGAGGTCTTTTCCTTCTTTGGGGATGACCGTTATCAGTGCCTCGGAAAAGGATACAGGTACAGAGCCTGTTTGGAGGATGTGGTTAAAGAGCTTGACCATAAATGGGAGGAGGGTGTCGATGAAGGTTTTGTAGAACCCTGCCGTATAGCCGTCGTTTCCAGGGGCTTTCCCAGTTGGGAGCCTTTTGATTGTGTTTGCTATTTCTTTGCCTGTGATGGGGGCTAGGGATAGTTATCTTGTTCATGTATTCTGCGATTATTCTCTCGTCTGTTGGAGTATCTGAAGTGTACAATTTCTCGTAGAAGTTAGCGAAGGCTTCGGGGATATCGGAGGGGTGGTCCCTGTGGGGTTCAGTCTCATTTTGTATGGTTGACACCCATCTTTCTTTACGTTGTTCACAGAGCCTGGCTGCGAGCAGAGCGTCGGCTTTGTCCCCTTTCTCGTATTGTTTCTGGTTTAGGTATTGGAGTTTGCGGCCAATTTGGTCTGTTTCCAGTTGCCGCAGTTCTTCTCTCTTGCTGGTGGCCTCCTCTATTTTTCAGTTTCTATCAATGTTAGTGGATTGGGCGCTAAGGTCCAGTTGGGTTATTTCGTTTCTGAGCTTATTTTCTATGAGTTGGCGCTCTCTTTTCGGTGCTGCTCCTTCTTGGATCAGTACGCCTCTACATGTGGCTTTCCCTGCCTCCCATACCGTATTTATCAAAACTTTGCCTGTGTTGTTCTGCTCAAAGTATTGGTCGATCTCCTTCTCAAGGTGTTCATGGAATGCCGGGTCTTTCCAGAGCGTTTCGTTGCAGCGCCATTTCGAACCTCTGTGAGGGAGCGCCATCCGACTGAGGGTGATCGTGACCATGTAATGGTCTGACCATGTTATAGGGGATATCTCGGACGCAGACATCGCCTCTGTTAGCTCTGGTGTAAGATATATGTAGTTGATTCTAGTATATTTGACATGTGGCGCTGAATAGAATAGAATATTGTTTGCTGAGGGTTCATATGGCGCCATGCATCTTTTAGTTTGTAGGTGTCCATCAGTTCAAGTATCGCTGAGCGGCCAGCCTCTGGTGGGGCGTTCGTTTATGGGTTTCCTGCTTGTCTGTCCAGACTTGGGTCAGCCCACATATTGAGGTCGCCTCCTAGGATCACTTCGCCCTCTGCTTCGATCATGACTTTGGGTATATGTTGTAGAAACCTGGACTGTCCGGAGTTGGGGGCATATATGGATGCAAGTGTGATGGTGGTGCCCTGCATCTTGCCGACCAACACTAGTGCTCTGCCGCTTATGTACCCCCAAGTTTTCTGGACTTCAAATTGTATCCCTTTACTGATTAGGGTGCCGACGCCTGCTTTCCTAAGTGGACTTGAGCCCCAGTGTTCAGTGCCTGTCTTGGCGTATAAGACCCTTCTTTCTTCCCCTTTAATGTATCTAGTTTCTTGTAGGAAGAGTATGTCGAGCTTTGCCCTTTTAAATTCTCTGGTCATGAGTGACCTTTTGGTGGGGGAATTGAGTCCCTTGACATTCAGTGTCCCAAGTTTGATTGTGGCGGGCCTGTCGCTTACAGTGTTGCGGCTATCTACCATTGGTATTTTTTCTTGGTTTGTCTGCCGGGTCCCATCTTTTATCGCTGGATGCCAACGAGGTTGGAGTATTCTGTTGAGTGTGCCTGACCATCTTAAGCTTTGGTGTTTTTATTTCCCCTCCCTCCCCCCTCCCTCACCTCAGAGGTATACAACACAGTATCCCCTACCCTCTGTCCCCTTTGTTCATCTTTCCCCCTGTCGTTGAGGGCTTGCATCCTTGCTTGGTGGCGTCCGATTTGGACTGGGTGGAAACTGTCAGTTCAATGTCGGACCACTGATGGGAACCGTTACTGCACGGTCCTAATCACACATACAGCCATTTTAACATTTTGAGCCCCTCGCTCGCCCCCCCTTCTCCACCCAACACTTTTAACTCAGCAATAACTTTCAAGAAAGAGAATATGATGATACATGCAGTTTTCGAGGTTCATCGTCAGCTGGCTGTTCCACCCCTTCCTTCATGGGCGGTCTTGTCTATGAGTCTGGCCCCATGTTGAGAGTGTATGGGTTGCCTGGTTCTTGACGGTCGCCCATGTTGTGTTACCCAGTTTTCGGCCTCTTAGATGCGGGCCTTGGGATGATTTTTTTCATTTGTCGCTATCCGGAGTGTTGTTGCCCGTCTGTACTTTCTTGAGCCCTTCACTCTTTTTCTCCTTGATCCCTGGAGTTCCCATTGCGTTCTATTCTGTTCGGGTCCTTCGCGGTCTCTTTCCTTTGGCCCCGTTACGAGAAGTTCTGCAATGCAGTCACGGATTTCCTCTTTGGATCGTAACTGTATCCTTGTGCTTCCGTGCTCGAAAGTGAGGGAGAAGGGGTATCCCCTCCTGTATCGGGTGCCTTGATCTTTGAACTATTTCGTCAGTGGGTTGCAGAGGCGTCTCAGTGCTAGGATGAGCGAGGATAAGTCCTGGAAGATGGTTATCTGTGCTCATCCGAGGTTGAGGGGGCCTCCAGATCTGGCTTTCTCTAGTATCCTAGCTCTGTCCTGGTATCGGTGGAATCTGGCGAGGACTGATCTTGGGCCGCCGGGTGGTCCTCCGGCTCTGTGTATTCTTTCTTTTTTAGGCTTGTCCTCGCCCGCCGTCAAGATTTTGATGATGTCGTGAATGGTTTTTTTGAGGTCTTCTTCTGTTTCACCTTCGTGTTATGGAATGCCAAAAAAACATAGGTTGTTTCTCCTCTCACGATTTTCTAAATCGTCATTTTTTAGTCGGAATTCCACCTCTCTCTTTTCAATTTTTCATATTCTGAGGTCCATTTAGGGTTCGAGAATATCTATGGAGGCTTGATTGTTCTCGACCCCTTCTAGTCTTTCTTCGATGTTGTCCATTCTCTGTGTTATCTTGTCTATTTTGCCACCCAAGTTGGCTCCCATACTTTTTATCTCATTCAGAAGGGCTGCGATGTCGCCTTTGGTGGCAGCTGCACCTATCTCTGAAATCTCCATTATCTGTGTGGTCTTGATGTCAGAGGTCAGTAGGAGTGGGTGTAGGCGTATCTGGCCAATTTCAGCTTAGCGTTCATAGGGTGGCTACTGCAGCAGAGGAGGCACACGCCCCTGAGTCGGGGGCCCAACTCTCTGCACTACAGTGTGCACGGGTGGCTTCAGAGTGATTCCAGGTATTGGGCGTTGATCAGAGTCACGGTGTTACTAGGCGGCAGGAGAAGGGTGCGTGGGTCTTGTTGGACACTGTTTGTTCCCCTTGTGGTGGGGGGCTGGTTCCGCAGCCTTCTGGGTCCTAACTCACCAGCGTGTCTCTGTCCTGCCGAGATTGGGAGCTGGTGTTTATTCTGGGCAGCCTTGTGTGTTCCTTGTTGGTTGCTGCTTTATTTAAGGTTGGAGCTTCTTTCCCACTACGATGTGTGGCAATAGGGTGGTCCGCTGTGTTCTGTGGTTGTTATGGGCTCTTTAGTGTGGCCCTATATCAGGACGTGTGAGTCATGGGAAAGGTGGCCCTTCCTTCCTTTTTTTATATCAGCTCACTCGCCTGGGCCTGTTACGGGGTATATTTTTTGGCAGTTGGGCGTGTGTCAGCTCCTGCTGGTGGTGTTGTTCCTTAGAGGGACTGATCGTTGGGGCCTCCGTGGGGCTTTGTTCAGTTATGCAGACTAGTGCACCGCAGAGTTGGTATACCGTTGTGGGATGGGAAACGCTGTGAAGCATGTGTATAGGGTGTTAGGATTCAGTTGTGCTTTACAATGCTGGTATTGTTTTGCTTTGGGAGCTGTTCCAGGCTTCTGTGGGTGTTTGCGCCCGTCCTCCCCCGCTCTCCGCCTGCCCGAAGACAAAGACGGCCGGCCCTGTACCAGCATAGCAGCTCGCACAACCGGCGGCCCCCGACGGGGGGGTGGTGGTACTGTGGCATCTCCTAGACCTCACGCGGGATCAGGGGCACCCCTCCACTGGGCGTGTAGCCACAATGAGATGCAGCCTCGCCGTCTTCGCAGCTCCGTGGGCGATGGGAGGGGGGCCCGCTTACCTCTCTTTTTTGGCGGGAGTTCTCTGCTTTTCCACAGCGCACTGGCTGGTGTCCACCGCAGAGCCGGTCTGTGGGACGCATTGCAGGATTCAGGCGTTGTTTTTGCCCGGAGCACCAACGGGGGGGCAGGCCACCTGGGGGGAGAGTCGGGCTGTGCTTCACATCCACCACTTGGTCGGGAGTTTGCTTCAAGTTGTTGCACGGGCTTTCGGGACTTAGTTTTGTGCCGGACCCTCTTCAACGTCGGATTTCTCCACCTTCCAGAGTCCGATTCTGCTCAGGCTTTTCCCAGGGGGGGCGGGTCTTCAGCCAGCTTCTCCTTGGTTTTTAATCCGGGGAGGGATCACAAGACGGGGGCTCTATTCTCGTCGTGGACCTACGGATGCAGAGCTCACACGGAGTTAGAGCTCATCCGTGCGCCCCCTGGTGTGGGTCCTCCTGTCTCTACTTTTTAATGGCCCAGGCTAGTGTTCTACTCGGGCAATCCCCTTCACCATACCTCATTGCCATTATAGGATCTCCCAAATATTTTTTTTCACTCGCTGCTAGTTGTTGGTACTCTTCCCTACGTACCCTCAACTCATCCTGTATTGCTAGGTCATCAGAAGCGCTCTGCTTAGTTTTTAAGTCCCTAATAATACCCTCCAATGTCCTCATGGACTCCCTCAGACCTTTAGTATCCCCCCTCTCTAGATATGCAGCACCCCCTTACGTATACTTTTAACGCCTCCCAAATTGTACTTTGGCTAGGCCCTGAGCCCACATTAGCTTGAAAAAAAGTTTGAACGTCTTGCTCTATGCCAGCCTGAAAGGCCACATCTTCAAGAGATGTAGCCCGAAACCGTCACCTGGGTGGGGACGGGAAGTCTGTAATGTTATTAATGTGAACCAGAACGGAGGAGTGATCCGAGAGGGTACGCGGAAGTCTCTTGACTCCGACAGCACACCTTGCGACAGTAGTGGAAGCCATAATATAGTCAATTTGGGAGGAGATGCAGTGAACCCCAGAGAAAAAGGTGTATTCCGTAGCATTTGGGTGCTGCTCCCACCATAGATCGCAGAGATTATGATAAGCGGCGATAGAAGCCCAAGCCCTAGCTGCCTGCGGGAGCGCCTGCTGTTGTGAGGCCGATCTGTCCAGGTCTAGTGAAAGGGCTAAGTTGAAATCGCCTGTCCAAAGAATTTCGTAGGCAGGAAAATTATGGATGTGCCTAGCACATTGGTGAAAAAAGTCTGGGCTGTCTACATTAGGGGCGTATACATTTATAATTAAGATTTTTGCACCTCCTATTTCTCCTGCCAGCAGTATATACCGGCCCTCCTCATCTCTAATCTGTTTGTGCAAGCGAAATTGAAGGGACCCATGTATGTATATCGCCACCCCTCTAGCATGTGAAGAGTAGGATGAGTAATGCCTATGCACTCCCCATCCTGCCAGCCTGCGAAGATGTGCATCCTTAGCCAAGTGTGTTTCTTGTAGGCAGAGTACATTGAATGTATTATTCCTACTGAAGTTAGCTATGAGGCGAGATTTCTTTTTTTTCGTAAACCCTCGCACATTCCACGTCATTATTGTAAGCTGTCTACCCTTCCCCTCACCCATTCCAAAACAGCTAAGAGGTATGGAAGGCAACATCACCCATCAGCCCGTCATCTACAGTAAGCACGATATTGAGGGATCAGGACCCGCCGACATTAACACCAGTGTCAGAGCATGCGCGAGACAATACATTAACACTATTAACACAACCCCCAAGTAACTGCAAACATTTACCCTCCTGCCCTTCCCCCTGAGCCTCCACTCCCACCCACGCCAGCAACCACAACCAACCGGCTCTCTGCCCTCCCCCCGTATTTCTCCCCCCACTCCAATCATAGTGGGAAAACTATAACCTCAACTTAACGAAGCTGCAGTTCCTGCGGTAACCGGGGCCACTGAGGGCAGTAACAGCACTCCAAATGGCCACGGTTGACTCAATAGATTCCTCTCTCACCAGCGGCCCCCAACATCCCATGTGACAGAAAACAATAACATTGCCCCAAGCCTCCAGCACTCCCCATCTAGAGATATCAGCGCTAGTTCAAGAGGGACACTGAGGAGAAGCGCCCGGCTCCAGAAGATTCTTGGCAAATTTCTCCGCCGCCTCAGGAAACGTAAAGAAAACCACAGCCCCATTATGCTGCACCCGGAGCTAAGTCGGATACATCATGGAGTATTTTGCTCCTTTACTCCGATGGATGCTTTTAGCCGCTTGGAAGGATTTCCTTTGGTCCTGTACTGCCGGGCTGAAATCAGGAAACAGACATATAGTGGAACCCTCCCATTTCAAGTCTTTCTTCTCCCTGGCTGCTCGCAGAATGGCGTCCCTGTCCCGATAACAAAAGATCCTTGCAATGACAGGGCATTCCGGGGCACCTGGCGGTGGCCTGGGGGCCAGTGAACGATGCGCACGTTCCACCATGCACATGTTAGATAGAGGAGGGTTGTCCAGAACACCTACTAAGAGGTTCTCAACAAATTTCTCCATATTGTCTATGTTGGTCGACTCCGGAACCCCCGTGATCCGAACATTGTTTCTCCTTGACCGTCCCTCTAAATCTTTGTTCTTCGCAGCAATTTTCTTAACCAGTTGCTGGAGGGACGTAACCTCACGCTGCAACGAGTTGACATTGTCCTCTGTGGTTCCAATCCTCTGCTCTGCCTCTTGCATGCGCCCACAAAGTTTTTCGATCTGTACTGCAGAGACATCAACTTTATAAGTGAGGGCGTCTATTTTGACCCCAAGCGTGTCCGTACTTCCCTTCAATGCCAGCAGCGTCTGGTTCAGGGCCGCAATGTCCACTTGTTCCACCATTGGATTCTGAGACTGGCCCTGTTCCGAGCAGGCAAACTGCTCCATCCTTGCCTGCCTCTTTTGATTACCCATAGGGCTCAAATGGGGGAAGGGGCCGAGCCGGGTACTCCGACTCAAATGAGGCCAGCAATTATGTGGATCTTCAACAGTTCCACCAGTTACCCCAGAGAAATGACAGTACAAATGAATAGGGCCCAGGGGCTCTCCTTCTCACCTCCTCCTCCGAGCTCTAGCCTGTAGGAACTTCAGTTGAGTGTCAATGTGAGTGCGTTATCTGGAGGGCCCAGGAGCCAGCCTGAATGTTGCAAGCAAAACCAATGTCAGCCCAATTAAAAGAGCGAAGCTCCCAGCCCAACTAAAAACACCGCGCTCAGGACCGACCAGAACGTCTATCCGTTTTAAGGAGATCTGAAGAGTAGGTTCTGGGCCCTCTGAGCAAAACTTGGAATCAATAATAGACACAGCACAGATGTCCACTGCAGCTTTGGCCCTCCCCCAGTGCTTCAATGGCACCAGCTTCTGAATTACTCAAAATCATGCACTCCAATGCAGGCTTGGTCACCTCTTTAATAGATGCTAGGACAGGGGTAGTGACAGTTCCCTTGCGCGCACCCTATGGTTATACCACCAGTTTTCAACCAGGGTGCTAAATGATATGCCAAGGAAAACACATGCACTTCAATGGAGGTATTCCACAGGATGCGTAAGGTTCCGGCGCACAGCTCCAGGTGTTTCCTTGTATGGATCACACGTGTTACAGTATAGTAGATTAAAACCTTGAAGCTTACTTGCATTTGAACCCAGGAGGATTGCGCATGTTGCCTACTGGCCCGAAAAAACCTTGCCGCCTCGGTCAAGTCACACACGGCATCTTCACAACCAGTGGCACTCACCCTCGTAGCTGCCTCTGACCTCGGGTGGACCAGACCACCCACAGCCTCAAGCCCGGCCATGTATTCCCTCCCAGAGATCAGGAGCGCCACTCTAGCACCAGCAACTGCCGGGAGGCCGAGTCACCAGCCTGCGATCCGGCACCTTCAGCGGCACCAAGCAGAGCCGGAGGGGGCAGCAGGCTCACCGGCAGGGGTTCTCCCTCCTTCAGTAGTGAACAGCAATGCCGCCGAGCCCCGCACCGACATACAACGCAGCAGGGCAACAGACTCGCCTGCCCTCTCAGCCAGTCTCCTCACTCCCGCCCGATGACAGCTCCACCCGGGCCAGCCGTGCTTCCACAGGCAAGTCAGATCTCCGCTTGCAGCAGGCAGGTTCGCCGCAACAGGTAAAGGCACGCCAGCCGCCTCTGGCACCGGAGGGACGCCCCTCCCCCACTCTCCACCACCAAGTCGCCAGGCCCTTTCAGCACTCGCACCCCACGGAGCAGCGGCGGGCCACGCAGGATCGTCCGGGGTGCCAGAAGTGGTGCAAGTTCACAGCAGCGCTAGCCAGGGAGTGCGGGGGTAGAGAAAACAGGATGATGAAAGGATTATAAGCTCAGCCATTACTGGAGCTTCTCAGGCAGTGGCCATCTTGGTCTGCTGCACAACAGCGCCCCCAAAAATGACCTGTTTAAAACTCAATTGTTAATGAAAGCCTGCTTACTTAGCAATGTAAAGGAGTTATGTTAGTGGTGACAATACACACATAGGATATCTTCTGTCATAGGTTGGTTTAATCCAAAGTAAGAAATTAAACAGTTTACAACACATAGGCTGGAGTTGCAAGCTCTCAGAAAAACCTGTTATTCCAGTTGCCAGCTATGAAACTCCTCCAAGGAAGGGAGATACACCCTAAATACAGGACACGTAGGTACGAAGTGCCAGCTTGAAAAACTTTGAATGGTATAGGACAATGAAAGATCACATGCTTATCAGACATCAGTCTGTGCTCCAGGCTGGGACAATAGCAGTCCTGAGACACTCACCTTTCAAGTGTGAAAGGGCAATAAAACCTTCAATTAAGACTGGAAACCCCTAGGCTGGAAGGAATTGACAGCTGCTTGCAGTTGAAGGAAGAAATAAAACCAGGATCAAGTAACAAAGGGACTGCCTTTTCATTACAGAGACTATGTTACAAAGAAACTTTAAAGACTTTTATTTCTGTAGCAAGAATTAGCAAAAACTTAAAAGCTAGGCCTCAATTCTCAAATGATTCCAATAACCAAGGGAAACGCTGTGGTGTTTAGGGAAGCATCCTGAATTAATCTGGCTTGCCACTCAATGCATGCTGCTGCCATCCTGCTCTCCTGATGCCCTATCTTATCCAGTAACCAAAATTGCCAGTCCAGAAGAACTATCCTTTGGTATCCAGTCCCTGCCCAGCTGACCCTGTCCCACTGATTTTGTCTGGCTGTCCTGTGTTAGACCAGATCTCTCTGGTGATCCAGAGCGCTGACTGTCCAAGATCCAAACTAAAAGTGGACTGTGAGTATCAATAGGAACCATAGGAACATAGTATACCTTGTTGTGCCTTGTCCTGAGTTCCAATCTCTATTTCATCCTATACTTATCCTGATAACTTGTAATATTGTCAAAATCATTCTTGCTACCCTGCTAAGCTATTAATCCTGTTTGGAGTGATTGGACTGGGTCCGCCAGGGAGGGCGCGGAGGTGCTAGGGTTCAACTCACAAGAGAACCCCGGAGCCTAGTGTGTCTCACTCTGGTTGCCTAGCCTGAATGCCCTAGTGTAGAGTAAAACTGTCCTTGTCAAAACTGATTTCTGTTCCTTTTTCACGTCTTCATTTTCTAAAAAATGCACCTCACTAGATCTTGCATAACTCACTCAGTTGAACAGCTAGAGACACCTCATTTCACTTTCATATTGTACCTAGGATCCATAGCTACCCCCAACACAAAAACCGCATAAAAATATTTCATCCGTTTTTATTAAAAACCGTTTTGGTAAATTCAGGCGGGAATTGCAAAAGTATGTTAAATTTCCAACGTGTCATTTTGATTATAAACTGTTTTAAATCTTCCAATTAATTTTGAATTGTATACTTTTGCTCAATCCATTGCTTGTGATTGCTAGTACCTTCCAGTGTTGCTCCAGTAAAGAATTGTTTTTGTTTCAAGAGTTTTAGACACATTAATTGTTTATTCATCGATTTCCAAGTGTCATTTTAGCATTGCCAGGGTTTAAATCTGTTTTTCTCTCTTGTTTGGGGAGGGAAATTCAGATTTCTATTCTGTTTTTATTCTGTTTCTTATTTGTCATTCCTGATTACCTGCTGATTCCGTTTATCCACTTAAAATTGATTATTTGTGGGTTGAGAGAACCTTGTAGGGGGAAATTCTAACTCAAGTGCCATCTTACCTAAAATCAAAAAGTGTTCCTATTCCATGGTGCTTTGTAGTTGTGTCAATAGAAGGTTAAACTAAGTGCATTGCTTACATTCATATTGTTCTTATCGCCCCATTTGTGATTGCTGCCCCATATAAAAATGTGTATGATTTCTTTTAATTTTCAAATAAATAAATAAATATTATATTTTATCAACCAGCCTGGTTCATGGTCCATTCTGACCCGGGGTATTTGAAAAGGGTGTGTGATATGAGTGGTGTATAATCTCAATATAGAATCTAATCTATCACACATAAGCATTTCAATTGCGCGCTTCATACTGGGCTGCGACTAAGGTGTGCGTCACCTGATTGAAATCCTTAACATGCACTACCCCTTGCATGTATCAAAGCGGCATAACGCTGCAGACATACAGGAGGAATGGTATGTGCCTGATATTCAAGAGATGTAACATGTTTATTTCTAACTGTGTTGTTTGTCAGGCATACAATACTGGGCAATCTTTGCAGACACTACCACGCCCCAGCAGACTGTTCCGTGAATTACATATTGATTACGCCAACACAGAGGAACGGTACAACCCATATTGATACTTAATTGTCGTTGTGTGCCCCTTCTCCTATTGGGTTGAAGCTGGACCATGTGCACATCCAGTGGCTAAGTCAGTGGCCAAATGTTTAGTGTGAGAAGTGTTTCCCCACTGGGGAATGTGCAAAGCACTTACATCTGACAATGGCACTCACTTCTTTAATTAGCTATTTAAAGAAATAACAGCTCTCTTATAAGCATACAATGTGTTCAATCTATAATCCTCAAGCCAAAGCTATTGTTGAGCGAATCAATGGCCTCCTAAATGCAATAAATTATGTGTTACTCAGAAAAATCATTGGGCCCACTGTTTGCACATGGCCCTAGTCAGTTTGCGGATACAGCCCTGCAAGGACCATCACCTCACCCCTCATGAAATCGTGTGGGACTTCTGTTGCTTACAGGGTTGCGTCCAATTTAGGTGATGAGTTTAAAGAGTATTTATGTCAGTTAACAGAAACAATAAAATTGTTGTCCTGACAGATTGCGTTGAGAAGAACAGAGGAAGAAAACAGCACTGCACCAGAAACTGCAAGCTCACTACCTCTTCAGTTGCAGCCCAGCAACTTTGTTTTTGTATGGAGAGGGAGTGAGCCATGATATAACAGTCCATACATGGTCGTTTATGCCACTCTGTTGCGGTCAAAGTAAAGGGATTGCGGTATTGGTTACACCTGTCTGATCCCTTGGCGGATACCCATACAGCACTTCCTTCACCCAGTTCTATGTTGTAATAAAGTAATTGTCTTTTGTTCTTTGCACTAACTTTACTCTGTTAGTACATACCTTTTCTACCTCAGCGCCTTCGGAGCAACAGTTCATTTATTAGAGAATGTGTATTCCTTTTTCGATAATGTTTATCCATTGTCACCCAGCTATCATTGCTGCATTAAGTAATATAACAAACTATATGAATAATGATATGAATACTGTATTTTAACCCATTCTTATTGCCCCCTACAGATGTCTCATCAAAAGCGTAGTGTAATTATAGTACTGTTATGTATATCTGTTGTTTTTCGTTTAGGTTTCTGTATATGCTTCCTCGACCAGGTTATATGGTTGGGACATATGAAGGAGGGGGTGTAGTAAAGGGGGGTGTACAAAAAATGATCTTTTTGATTTTTCTAAGTATAGTATTGTTTGTAATTAGGTTTTTTCAAGAAATATATTACATGTGGAACAAACGTGGGTAGTGGATACAGTCACATGGCAATGAAAGCCTCGAGTAGAAAGAGGGGTTGAGGAGGAAATAGAGTATGACCAGTATGAAGGAGTTGTACTTGATACAATGGCTGATTGCACCATCCAGAATTCACTAATGTATGGTATTGTCACAGGCGCTCAGTGGGGAAGCAGAGGTCAAATGGGGGCTGCTATGTCTGCTCTCTCTTCCCTCACGTGTCAGTGCCACACAAAATGTTAGTACGCCAGAAGATGCCCCCTCAACAACCCCAGTGCTTGGTTCATTTGGCACTGTGTCAGGTTTGGAGTAGCTTCCACGGGCACAAAGTGCAAGTTGTACTGATGGACAAAGGTGTAGAAAAATGTGTGAAGAATGGAAAGACCTGCGATGCAAAGTGCACCCACTGCTAATAATTTACAAACTATTGTTCGGGTAGAACAGATGGGAGGAGGTAGTAGTGAACTGCACTGCAGGGGGGTTGGCAGGGTTCAATGAAGAAGTCATATCGACCATCAACAAGAACTGTCTTCCTATATGGTCCACATATGTCTCGAAATTAACATGGATCGAGGCAAAAGAAGTTCCAGTGAAAGTGCAAGTGGTGGAGGCAAATGGGTTTTGCTATCAAGGGCATGGAACTATTCCGGTGGGAACCAACAGCAAGTGCAATGAGACATTGTTCATCCCTGATTTCAGCAAGTGCAAAGCAGACTTATGGAAGTCTTCTGGGTGTGCGGTTGGTGGGCATACATGCATCTCTCACCATCATGGAGAGGTACATGTTTGCTAACAACTTTGCATTCAGCCATCCTCATGGTTCCTGAGGCCCACCTGACCATAGCGTTCAGGTCTGTCACAGCACAGTTAAAGTAATCCGCATCCCAACCCCCACAAGTGAGGAGAAAGAAGTGCTTACTGACAAGACAGCAAAAGAAATAACATTATTTGTCCTAAGATTCGTCCAAATTGCTGAATTAAATCCAGTACAAATACCGTTTGTACACCAAGACAGAGGTGTTTTTTTCTTCTCTCCTGTCCATGCTGCAGCCAGCGCCAATGATCCAGTTGGTGAAAAATATTGAGCAAGCGCTGAACGTGATCAAGAGCGAACTGCGCGTGATCTGGGTGATGACTCTCCAGAACCGTTACGTCTTGGCTCTGTTTATGGCCATGGAAAGGGGCATGTACCAACAAATCAGACTAACAATTGCACATATTTCCCCCCAAACTACGCAGAAAATGGGTCCCTGTCACACATCATAGGGGCCCTCCACAAGCTAAAGACCGGCATGGAAATTGAAGCAGGAATGGAAGCTGTAGATTGCTTTGATACACTGTTCTCTTGGACGCCAACATGACTCGGAGTAGTGGTGAAGATATTGGCACCTATCATGGTGCTCTTGCTGCTAATGTTCTGCACGTGCCAAATTAAACTTTGATGCTGCGTAACGACCTCCCGAACAGTGCCATGATGATGGTCTCAATAGATGCAGGAACAAAGAGTGGGCATTCTCAAACAGATGATTCAAAAAAGCAACACATGGTGAGAGTAGAACAGCCTATAGATCCCCCTGAGACCTTGACTTCACCCTCACGGGATCCCAAAAATTATGTCACGCTTTGGGTTGATCTAGCAGGTGATGGGGAGTGCATTTATCTCATGTGTACCCTGGAGAAATATGCCCAGGATGGGGGGAGTTTGCATCACATGTACAGGGAGTGGGTACCCAAGGATGATGAGTATAGAGCACTGGAAGTAGCAGCATTAGTTAATGGAGGATTAACCAGAGGGGGGAATTTTGGGATGCACGTTCATGTCCCATGTCCTCCCAAACAATTTAGATTGAGGAAAATATAAAACTGTGCAAGGAAATGCATGTGCGTGATTGCAGGGGGGTGGAGCATGCAACATAAGACTAACAAATGTAATGGTTTCCAGTAGTCGTGGACACGTAGTTGTGCCCCAGTATAGAGCATGCGTGATATTAAAGTATGATAGGTGAAATATAGTGTACAACAATGTAAATGTAGGCCCTGGTCCCTGCTGTGAGAAATAATGAAGCTCCGCCATATTTAAAGTGAGGCCTAGTCTGCCACAGGCCATAGCGAAAGTAGCAGAATCACATAGCAATTACTTTTGAATCACTTTCCCATACCAAGACCCAGCAGGGAAAACAAGCATAGAGGTTGTTATGCCTGATATATAAAATACAATTGTCTTGTGTTGCAGGAGACTGGCAGTATGTATATAGGTGGTAGCCAATGAGGATGGTGGGATAGCACTGTGTACTGTTTGCGTCACAAGTGACAATGTTTTGCTATTTAACTACTTGCATTCATTGAACTAACCCAGAGTGAGCTCTGTGGCAATTGGGTTCTACGGCACCCTCTGTCACCTTTTTCATTTTCGGATACAAAATAAATCTTGTTTTCCTTGTAAAGAGGTGCACCAACCTTTTTTCCTTAGAGGATTGGTTTTTATCTGGTTGGATGTCTAGAGGTTTACCTTCCACATCTCAACCTACCTGCATGGGATGCAGGCTCCAAAGTGTTACCCATGGATGGCTCAAAGCACAAGCTCAGGGTCAATCAACTATTGAGGACTGTCACACAATAGGGGATTAACAGGGGACTTGAGAAATACACCAATGATCAAACAGACTTACACACATACAACAAATCCTTGCTCACTGATTCTCTCCCATTCAAATTTGATTGGGAGAATAGAGTGTCACCTTGGCTGGCGCTCCCCTGGACTTCAAAGTCGCTGTCGCTGGAGGAGGCTTCAGATCTCGAATTAACGGCCAAGAATTCCTCAGGAGTACCCTTCTTTTTGAAGAAGTAGGGTCTGTTCCGCGAGAGCTCGCCACGTTGGTTGGACCGACAGACAGTACCAACAAGAATGGCGTCCTCCCTGTGTAGCCCAGGTCGGGGAAAAAGCCCAAAGGCACACAACAAAACCTGGTTGGTAATCCGGTGAGACAGCTACTCCAAAATGTGAAGAGGAGGTCCGAGAAGAATGGCAGGGAGACTAGGAAGAAGGAAGTCCACTGAAGCAGAAGAGTAACAAGTAGATTCCTGTCTTCACAACCAGTGCATAATGGGTTGTCCAGACGTCTTGCAGAAGCAAGCGGCAAATGCGCTACCAGGACAGATAGCAGGATGTGTGCCAACTAGCAGAAAGGACAGGGCGGGAGCGTAGGGTAACAAGGGAGAGTCCAGAGGAAGAGAGGGTGATGCGACCATAGTGTCATGATGCATACCCCCGGACATCCAGACCACGTCCATCAGGCCCGGGAGCAGGCATCATGTCGCCTTGAGAAAGCCCAGCAACCCCTGCTAGGGGCTGTCTGGGTTCAGTCCTGGCGCCTATGGCACCAGGCTCATATGGGACATCAGTCCTGGCGCCATAGGCACCAGGCTCATAGGTGCACACTTACCTGATGCAGACCATGCTGCAAGAAGATCCAAGCCCATGTGAGGCCTGGAAGGGACTACTTTACCTTAGGGACTATTCTTTTACTCGGGTGTGATCGGGGAGGAATACCTACCTGGGACTACTTTGGAGGCTATTTAAACCACGCCCGAAGAGCAGCACACGCTTCGCGTTATTCTGCATCCAGCAGCGTAACGCTCACCGTGCCAGCAGCAGCATCCAGCCTTCTGCCACGCCCGCCTCGAACCTGGAGCACCTAGAAAGAAGCAAAGGTTAGAACAAGAGTATTACCTGATTTCTTTCTTGATTCATCGGATCTTCAAACCAGAGGAAAGACTTTGTTTTAAACGCGTTGCATCGCCAGCAGCAGCGCCACGCCATACTCACCGTTCCACGCAGCATCTCTTCGATCCGGCGCTGTCTCCATCTTAACATCGCCGAATCCCGGCACCTAAGGGGGACAAGAAACAACAAGGTGAGCAGAGAGAACAGACAGAGACAATCTCTTTAGCTGCCATATGCTTACCTGATTTTACCGCCGGAGGTATAATTCATCAGCACGCCACATCTTCTAATGCCGCACCTGTAAGATAAGGAGAAAGCACCAAGTTTAACCCTTGCCATTATTTACCAGACAGTTTTCGGTAACACAGACTTTTACCGGAGCGCTTTCAGCTGTCAATCTTCTTATTGGGTCAAAGCTGCAAGATAAAAGAGGAATTGGGCAGGAGTGAATTCCAGACATTTTGAACTCTTACGAACTATATACTACGGCTCTTCGCCAGGACCTTTTGGAGTCAGGATTCGTCTACAACTCTTCCAATATCTTCAGGCCAGTGAAGTAACTGGTCATCAACGCGCCCCTGCGTGCTTCGCAGGATGGAGGGCTCATCCTTTAAGAATATAAGGTGAGATTGCTGAGGGCGCTTCAGAGGTGATTAGTGGGGAGGACAGTGGGGGTGCTATCACTTGAATCCACAAGTGGCTAAATCTATCTCTCCACTTGTAGGAGAATATTTCTACGGGCAAAGCAGACAAGATTAGGAGGGCAGATCCAGTCAGTCATCGCTGCACTACGCATCACGTGGGTGGAGGCTGCAGCACTCCGGGTCCGACCGACGCCCCTGTGGGAGCCAGGTGAGCGTAACAGAACGCGAAGCCTATCTACAAATCCCCACCCGGGCGTTATGGAAACCTCAGAAACCGACCAACTGGCACAACTATTGGGGGAACTTAGGGCGGAAGTGCACTCCGCTCGCCAAGAGACTAATGCCCTCAGAAGAGAACTAATTGTATCGAAGGAGCGCACAGATGATCTCGCTAGACAATTGCTGCAAACTCAAGCTGGACAAGCACCCCTACCTGGTTCCAGGGGAAACCCAGCTCCTGTGTTATCGAGTAACCCTGTGCAAATAAACCTACCAGGAAATATTCCATTAGCTCCAAACGAACGCTTTGCCGGAGATCCCAAAAGGTTCGCCGTGTTTATGAACCAATGCCGCTTGGACTTTTTATGCAGACCAGGAGCCTTCCCAAACGATCAAGCCAAGGTAGCCTTTGTGTTATCATATCTCAGCGGAAGCGCAGCTGATTGGTCAATTCCACTAGTTACTCAGATGACCAAATTCTTTGGGATTTTCAGGGCTTTCAAACGAGCATGGAAAGACTATTTGCCCGGCACTCCCAAGGACAGGCCCTGGATACCAAACTTTTGTCCCTACTACAGGGTAACCAGGATCTGCTAACCTATATCGCAACCTTCAATAGATTAATAGTGGAAACCGGATGGCCTGAGGAAAAACGAATTACATTGTTTCATCGTGGACTTCGGGGAGAACTTAAAGACGTCTTGGCTCAAGTTGTGAACCCACCTCAGGATTGCGCAGAGTTTATAGACTTAGTGGTCCAGCTGGATCATCGACTCCAGAATAGAAAGGCTGATTGAGCTAAGTTTGAAAATCGGGTATTGGTTAAATCCAACGTTGCCCCCAAAGGAACAGATGCATCGGAACCTATGCAAATCGGGGGGGTCAAAGGACCCTTAACTCAAAAGGAAAAGGAAAGAAGAAGAGAGATGCAATTGTGTCTGTACTGTGGAACTTCAGGACATTTTCTACGGGATTGCCCTATAAAACCACCCAAGAAGGTGGTAGGTGTTGCTGATAAAAGTCCAAAAGAGCCTGATTCGGAAAACGACCACGCCCGACAAGCGCAGAGGTCCGCTTGCCGAGCTTAAAGAAGGACACTCAGACCTCGCATCTGATCATACCAATGGTCCTAATTGATCCTAGACAACCTCACATATGCACGCAGTAAGGGCATACATTGATAGCGGGGCCGTAGGGAACTATATGGACCACGAATTGGCTTCCAGGATGAATCTACCTCTCTGCCAAAAAACCACCTCAGATGTCATCACCACAGTCGATGGAACTGAAATAGCCTCTGGGCCTGTAACTCATTCCACCGCAGAGATCACACTATTGGCTCAGGATGGGCGTCGAGAAACTATTGTGTTTGATCTAATCAAAGCCCCACAGTTCCAAATAATACTGGGGATACCTTGGTTGGAAACACATAATCCTTGTATTGATTGGCGAGAGAAGAGAATAACCTTCCCGGATTGTGCACAAACCTGTTACCCAAAGAAAAATCAGAACGCAGGCCTGGCCACAGTAACCACAGCAGTCATGCAACTACCTCCAGAATACCAAGAATTCCAGGATGTCTTCCAAAAGGAACAGGCAAACACCTTACCTCCTCACAGATCGTACGATTGTCAAATCGATCTCATACCCTGCGCACAACCCCCTTGTAGCAGGATCTATGCCCTTACGGAACCTGAGAACCTTCACCTACGACAATACTTAGAACAGTACCTTTCCAATGGCTTTATTCGCCCTTCCAAGTCTACTGTATCCTCAGCTTTGTTGTTCGTGCCAAAAAAGGAAGGTGACCTTAGAACGTGCATAGACTACCGCGCACTAAATCAGATTACGGTAAAAAACCGGTACCCATTGCCTCTGATCCCCGAATTACTATACCAAGTAAAGGATGCTTGTATCTACACTACATTAGATCTCCGAGGGGCATATAATCTGGTACGTGTAAAGAAAGGCGACGAATGGAAGACGGCCTTTCACACCAAGTACGGTTTATTCGAGTATCAGGTGATGCCCTTCGGGTTGTGCAATGCACCAGCAGCCTTCCGGTATTTTATGAACGATGTCTTTCGTGAACTCATTGACGTCTGTGTTGTCGTATACATAGACGATATCCTTGTGTACTCCTCCTCAGAATGAGACCATGTTAAGCACGTACGTGCAGTCCTTGAGAAACTACGCCAGCACAAGTTATATGCAAAATTGGAAAAATGTGTTTTTCATGTTACGGAAGTTGAATTCCTTGGATTTATCTTGACTCCAAAAGGAGTCCGAATGGACTCACGAAAGGTGGACGCAATTCTCAAGTGGCCATCACCTAGTTCAGTTAAAGGGGTGCAAAGAATGCTCAGATTTGCCAATTTCTACCGCAGATTCATTCCGGACTTCTCACATGTTGTACATCCCATCACAGCACTTTTGCGAAAGAACAAACGTTTCTTGTGGACCGAAGAGGCTGAAAAGGCCTTCCAAGAGCTGAAAGCGAAATTCACGTCTGCGCCTGTCTTAAAGCATCCACGCCCAGAGCTTCCATACATAGTGGAAACTGATGCATCCAGTTTAACCATGGGAGCTGTCCTGTCCCAGAAGGATCCTGAAACTGGTCAACTTCACCCAGTGGCATTTTGGTCCAGAAAGTTCTCGGCACCCGAGTTAAACTATGCGGTTACTGATAAAGAGTTATTAGCCATCCAATCCGCCTTTAAGGCTTGGCGACACTATCTTCTCGGTGCCAGGCATACCATTACTATAATCACTGATCACCGGAACTTGCAATATCTAAAAACAGCCAAAGCCCAATCATCACGCCAACTTCGATGGGCATTATTCTTTGCCGAATTCGATTTTGTGATCACTTATCGACCAGGCTGTAAAAATGGCAAGGCAGATGCCTTATCCCGAATAGGAATGGAATAAGCATATGCGAACCCGGAGCCGGTGCCTATAATTTCTGAACAAAGAATTCTTGGCATAACTACTTTACAGACACTAGAAGAAATTCATTTAAAAATCCAACAACTCTTCAATCCAGCAGCTCTGCAGGACTGGGTAAAGAAAGGCCCGGATTACTCAGTCATCAATGACCTACCCTACTATCAAGGACGACTATTTCTACCACACAAGGAATTACAGGAACTTGTCATCTCCAATTATCATGATTCCCTAATGGAAGGTCACCCAGGTATCGCAAAAACCGAAGCTAAAATTAAGAGACAATTCTGGTGGCCCACCTGGCGAAAAGATATAAAGTCATTTGTGATGTCTTGCGGCATTTGCGCACAAAACAAGAGTCAGAAGAAAAAACCAGCTGGCCTTTTACAACCTTTGGATATTCCACCTACACCATGGCACACCTTATCTTTAGACTTTATTACTGATTTACCTCCATGTAATGGATTTAACACCATTCTAGTTATTGTGGATCTTTTTTCCAAGATGGCCCACTTTATTCCTTTGAAGGGATTACCTTCTGCTTCAGTCCTGGCCAAGGAGTTCCGCAAAAACATCGTTCGAATACACGGGTTTCCTTCTGTATTGGTCTCTTACCGAGGTAGTCAATTCATTTCACATTTTTGGAAGAAATGTTGCCAATTGTTGCAAATCGACGTAAGGTTATCAACCAGTCACCATCCCCAGACCGATGGTCAGACGGAGAGGACCAACCAGACCCTTGAACAGTACCTTCGTTGCATGCTTCACCAGACTGAAAGTAATTGGAAAGATATTTTATGGATTTCCGAATATGCATACAATAACTCTGTACATTCAGGAACCGGACAAAGCCCCTTTTATACCATATATGGACACCACCCTCGAACCTCAGAACTCGATCCGCCTCAGCACTTAGAAATGCCTGCAGTTAGTCATTTACATTCTACTATTACACAAGCCTTCAAAGAAGTGACAGAACATTTGAAGCAAGCAAAAGAGAAATACAAGAAAAATGCTGATCTACATAGAAGTGAAACCCCACAGTACCAAATTGGAGATCAGGTTTGGCTAGCTACAAAACACATGCCTCTGAAAGGAACTCGGACTTTTAACCCAAGATATTTGGGACCTTACACCATTAAGGCCATTATCAACCTGGTGGCTGTCAAACTGGAATTACCCTCCAATATGCGAATTCATCCTGTCTTTCATGTTTCACTTTTAAAACCAGTTCAACCAGGAACAAGATTAACCAAACCACCAGATCCTATCTTGATAGATGGAGAACCTGAATTCGAGTTGAAAAACATCCTGGACTCCAAGGTGGTTAAATCAAAACTTTTTTACTTAATCGATTAGAAAGGTTACGGGCCACAGGAAAGGTCATGGGAGCCTAGTGACCACGTTCATGCACCACGATTAGTGAAGATATTCCATCGGGACTTCCCAGACAAACCAGGACCAAGGGGAGGAACAACTTTAGGAGGGGCCTTGACGGGGAGTGCTGTCATGATGCATACCCCCGGGCATCCAGACCACATCCATCAGCCTCGGGAGCAGGCATCATGTCGCCTTGAGAAAACCCAGCAACCCCTGCTAGGCGCTGTCTGGGTTCAGTCCTGGCGCCTATGGTGCCAGGCTCATACGGGACATCAGTCCTGGTGCCATAGGAACCAGGCTCATAGGTGCACACTTACCTGATGCAGACCATGCTGCAAGAAGATCCAAGCCCATGTGAGGCCTGGAAGGGACTACTTTACCTTAGGGACTATTTTGTTACTCGAGTGTGGTCGGGGAGGAATACCTACCTGGGACTACTTTGGAGGCTTTTTAAACCACGCCCGAAGAGCAGCACACGCTTCGCGTTATTCTGCATCCAGCAGCGTAACGCTCACCGTGCCAGCAGCAGCATCCAGCCTTCTGCCACGCCCACCTCGAACCTGGTGCACCCAGAAAGAAGGAAAGAAGCAACGGTTAGAACAAGAGTATTTCCTGATTTCTTACCTGATTCTGGATTCATTGCATCTTCAAACCAGAGGAAAGACTTTGTTTTAAACGCGTCGCATCGCCAGCAGCAGCGCCGCGCCATACTCACCGTTCCACGCAGCATCTCTTCGATCCGGCGCTGTCTCCATCTTTACATTGCCGAATCCCGGCACCTAAGGGGGACAAGAAACAACAAGGTGAGCAGAGAGAACAGACAGAGACAATCTCTTTAGCCGCCATATGCTTACCTGATTTTACCGCCGGAGGTATAATGTATCAGCACGCCACATCTTCTAATGCCGCACCTGTAAGGTAAGGAGAAAGCAGCAAGTTTAACCCTTGACATTATTTACGGGACAGTTTTGGGTAACACAGACTTTTACCTGAGCGCTTTCAGCTGTCAATCTTCTTATTGGGTCAAAGCTGCAAGATAAAAGAGGAATTGGACAGGAGTGAATTCCAGACATTTTGAACTCTTAAGAACTATATACTTACGGCTCTTCACCAGGACCTTTTGGAGTCAGGATTCGTCTACAACTCTTCCAATATCTTCAGGCCAGTGAAGTAACGGTCATCAATGCGCCCCTGCGTGCTTCGCAGGATGGAGGGCTCATCCTTCAAGAATATAAGGTGAGATTGCTGAGGGCGCTTCAGAGGTGATTGGTGGGGAGGACAGTGGGGGTGCTATCACTTGAATCCACAAGTGGCTAAATCTATCTCTCCACTTGTAGGAGAATATTTCTACGGGCAGAGCAGACAAGATTAGGAGGGCAGATCCAGTCAGTCATCGCTGCACTACGCATCACGTGGGTGGGGGCCGCAGCAGTCCGGGTCCGACCGACGCCCCTGTGGGAGCCAGGTGAGCGTAACACATAGCAGCAGTCTGGAGAATGGTAAGAGTGTTGCCAGATAAAGACTTGGACCAGAAGGACTGAGAGACCAGAGAGTAGAAAGTATTTTGGCGCGAGGCCCAACATAATCAGCGGCACCAGGGGGGGAGATGGAAAGTGTACCTGCTGTCAGCTGGTCCACACGGGAACCGGAGAGTGAGAGCGAAGAGAGGGAGAGAGAGGGATAGATAGAGAGAGAGAGAGAGAGAGAGAGAGAGAGAGAGAGACGGGGCTGTGCAAAGGAAGAAAGGACAAGGTATGCAGCAAACCAACCTGAAAAGAAAGGGAGAGCACCGAATGAAATAAGGCCAGAAAAAAGAGAGCAAAGAGAGAGAAAGAGAGAGAAAGAGAGAGAGAGAGAGCCGTTGAGGGATGAAACCCGAGGCAGAACTTGCAGTCGGCAAGGCACAGTAAATAGCTGACCAGAAAACAAGGAAACCAGAGAACTTGGATAACATGCAAAGGAAAGGGACAGAAGCGGAAAAAGGGGGCAACAAAGTAGCACAAGGCAACAAAAGCCAAGGAACAAAACGTTGACAAGCGGAGCAAACACACAACTAAAGTTGCAATGCACCGGTGGGCGGGGCTAAGGTGCATATATGGGAAATGATCCAAATAGACTAGAACGCTGCAGAAAAACGTGGCGGCACATCAATGGCGGATCCTCCTCCTAGACAACAGCTTCCACACATCAGTCCTCATGACAGCATGCCTCCTTCGCAGGGGTACTACCCCAAGTTTGCCCGGATGGAGGGTGTGAATTCTCTGGATGCAGAGGGGTGCTGAGATATTAGAAACCGGCTCCCAGAAATCCTCGGCTGGTGTATAGCCCTTCCATCTGAATAGGTACTGTAGTCTACCTCAGTGATGCCGAGAGTGTATGATCCTCTCCACCTCATATATGTCTGGTGAAGGATCCGTGACCAAGGTTAGATGAGTAGTTTTCCGCTCATTTTTGTCAGGCACATACGTCTTCAGCAAAGAGGAGTGGAACACTGGATGGATGCGCTGTAGGGGTTTAGGTAGTTTGAGCTTAAAAGCAACATGATTTATGCGTGACAATATGGCAAAAGGCCCCAGGAACTTGGGTGCAAGTTTGGATGGTCGTGTCCATCTTGGTAAGTATTTGGTTGAGAGCCAGACTGGATCACCCTCCTTCCATTCCGGGACTTGGCTGTGGTGTTGATCTGCCTGTTGCTTGTATCTTGTGCGGCTTTCTTCCAAAATGGTGATGACTATCCTTTGTGTCTCTGTCAGGGATTCCAAAAGGGAGTCTATGGTAGGTAAGTTAGAAGCTAGGTAGGGTATGGCTGGGAAGACCTGGGATGGTGACCATACACACAAAAGAAGGGAGACATCTTTATTGCTGAGTGGGTGGCATTATTGTACACAAACTCAGCCGTGGACAGAAGATGGTACAAGTTGTCTTGTTCCACATTGGCGAGGCATTGGCGATACTGCTCCATGGTTGCATTCAAATTTCTGTCTTCCCATTGGACTGAGGATGGTAGCCAGATGTTAAAGCCCTTTTTATGCCTACGAGATCGCACAACATCTTCCAAAACATCGAGGTATATTGGGAACCTCTGTTTGACAGAACAGTTTTGGGGATACCATGCAGTCATGCAATGTCCATGAGAAAAACTTGTGCCATTTCAGGAGCAAAGGGACCGCCTTTCAAGGGTGAGAAGTGAGCCATCTTGCTGAAGCTGTCAACGGTCACCATGATGACTGTGTGACCTTGGGAAGGAGGGAGATCAACCACAAAATCTGTAGAAACATGTGACCAGGGTTCCGTTGGAAGGGGAGGTTGTTCTTACAGTCTGATCGGTCTGGAAGTGGGACTCTTAATCCAAGCACATACCGGACATGACAACACGTATTGTTTTATGTCCGCCTGCATGGAGGGCCACCAAAAGGTCCAGTTCATGAGGTGGGTGGTAGCCGCCACACCCTTTTGGCCCGCTGTCCTTGACTCATGGCCCCATGACATTATCAGCAGTTGTTGTTCAGGCTCTGGTATAAACAGTCAGTTCTGGAAGAACCACAACCCAGCCTTTTCCGATAATTGGCTACGTACAGTAGGGGATAGTGGCTTTGGAGCTAGAAGTGAGACCGACCTGACCTTTTGGAGGAATCTGGTGATGGTTCCAATGAATCTTATGTCTCGGAGCAATAGATCCTGTTGAAAAGGGGGGGCTGCATTAGACTGAAGGACTTCTGGACAAACTGTCTGCAATAATGTTCTTGCTGCCAGGCAGGTAGGTGATATGAAAATCGTACTGGGAAAAGAAATACGCCCATCTGGCTTGGCGCGTATTCTTGCATTCCATCTGCTGTAACAATTTAAGGTGGCTGTGATCCGTGCAGATCTCGAAGGGATGCCTGGAGCCTTGTAAGAGGTGCCACCATTCTGAGCATGCTTGTTTTATAGCCAAAAGTTTTTTTTATCAATTACCGAGTAATGATTCTCGCTGATGGTTAGAGTTCTAGAGAGGTAAGCCACTGGGTGCTCAACACCCTTATGTTCCTGTTTCAACACTGCTCCAATGGCTCCTGCTGAGGCATCAGTTTCTACGATGAAAGGTAGCCTTTGGTCTGGTTGATTGAGAATGGGAGCTGGACAAAAGGCCGTCTTTGGCTCTGGAAGGCTTCTTTGGCCCGGGAGTCCCAAATGAATGGGGCGCCTTTCTTAAGAAACGCTGTTGTGGGAAGGACTCGATCTAAGAAGTTGACAATGAACTTCCTGTAAAGGTTCGCTAGACCGAGGAAGGCTTTGATCTCCTTGACGGACGTAGGAGCAGGCCAATCAAGGATAGAGGATGGTTTCTTTGGGTCCATGGCGATTCCTTGGCCGGAAAGAATGAAGCATAGGTATGGTACTGAGGAAACAGCGATGAGACACTTTTCGGGTTTAGCAAACAGGTTATGGCGCCTCAACCGATCGAACACTTCCGTAAGGTGGTGTTGGTGAAGGCTGTGGTGGTTGGAGTATACCAATATGTCATCCAGGTAGACAATAACGTTCACAAACAGCAGATCGGCAAAAAAACGGTCCATAAATCTTTGAAACACAGCCGGCGCGTTCACCAGAACAAAAGGCATTACGCAATACTCATACAGACCAAAAGGTGTACGGAAGGCTATCTTCCATTCATGCCCTTCTTCAATAAGTGGTAAGCGCCCCTCAGATCAAGTTTACTGAAGACGACGGCCCCTTCCACAGCCTCGAGAATGTTGTTAATCAAGGGCAAGGGGTATCGGTCCCTCACACATACCTTGTTCAGACTACGGAAGTCAATACATGGCCTGAGTTCCTGCGAGTCTTTATTTGCTATAAAGAACAAAAATGCTCCAGCTGGGGACCTGCAAGGACGGATGAGACCGTTTTGAAGGTTTTGGTCCAGGTATTCCCATAGGGCACTTTGCTCTGGAATCGTCAAGGAAAACATCTGTCCAAAACGGAACAAGCACATCAGGCAAGATCTCTATTGTGCAATCTTCCGGGCGGTGAGGTGATAATTCCTTAGGGATCCGATCTTCAAATACGTCCAGATAGGTTTGAAAAACAGAGGCCAGACTGTTGACCCCAGGCATGTCCTGTGAAGAATAAGACACTGTGGCACAATCTACTAAGAATGCAAGAGTGCAGTGTCTCTTACAGTAGTCGGAGCAAAAACAGAGAGTGTTGAGCAACCAGTCAATGAAAGGGTTGTGCTTACACAGCCACGGTATTCCCAGTATAACTGGGAAATGTGCTGCTAGAATGACACTGAAGCTGATTTTCTCTTGATGATTATGAATGGAGACTAGTACAGGGGTGCTGGTTTGTATGATTGGCCCAGAGTACAAAGGGCGACCATCCACTCCCTCAGTCTTCTGTTCTTCATCCTTGTTCCTAAGACCGACACCATCCTGTGTAGCCCCGCTGATATCCACAAAGTTCCCCGCCATGCAGCTATCGACTAGGGCAAGGACCTTCCTCGCTAGCTGCTTGTTCAACTAGAGAGTAATGCTTAACACCATCACACAGGAGTCATCCCCTGTTCTTCTGGTAGATTGGGAACCTTCTGAAGAACCCTAGCTCGCTGCTCCTCCTAGAACCGGGGTCTGTCGTTTCCACATGTTCTCGGGGGGACCTCAGGATAGTCCTGCAACAGGTGGGTGTCAGCAGCACAGTACATAAACAGGCTCTTTTCACGACGTTGGTTTCTTTCTGCGGAAGTCAAGGGGCCTCTGGTTGCCCCTATCTGCATCAGTTCGTCTGCTGATCGACTCTGTGGAGAAGGTGTCAGTGTTTGCGGTCTGGGTGTGCAAGTGAAGACATCT
The DNA here is from genome assembly GCF_040938575.1 of Ambystoma mexicanum. Classification (NCBI taxonomy): domain Eukaryota; kingdom Metazoa; phylum Chordata; class Amphibia; order Caudata; family Ambystomatidae; genus Ambystoma; species Ambystoma mexicanum. The sequence goes on along the minus strand of NC_090941.1, from coordinate 842,806,491 downwards.
GGCTCCTCTTCCGTTCAGATCTTCTTTCTGACATTCTGAAGTCAATTTGGAGGGCCAAGGAACACAAGTCATGCAGTGTGGAAGGACGAGGAACTCGTGCCAGTTCCTCTTTAAGTTCCTCGTGGAGTCCCCTCTGGAAAACCGTGAACTTCGGCCAACCAATTTCACTGGCTAACCGTTTGAAGGCCGAAATATAGGACAACAGGTCCATTGAGCCCTGTTTGATGTCCAGTAATGCTTCTCCTGCAGAGAAGCCAATCTCTTGTCTCTCGCATGTTTATCGGAAGAGAGCTACAAAGGCATTGTAGTCTTGTAGTATGGGGTTAGCATAGGTGACTAATGGGGTAGCCTGGGCTAAAGTGTTTCCAACCATGTTGGAAATAAGAAACCCCACCTTGGTGCGGTCGAAGGCGTAGGTGGTAGGTCTCAACGTAAAGTACATTAAGCAGGCATCAATGAACTCCTTTACCTACTTTGGGGACCTGTTACATTTTCCGGCTGACAATGCCAATGGGGGTAGATCGGAGTGATGGGCTTCTCAAGCCATCACCAAGTGCTGCAACATGGTGGTCTCTGCCTTGAGTCCCTGCAGTTCCATCGAAATTCCTTGGACGGTGTTGACCAATTTTTTCACCTGTTCAGTGGTAGCCATCTTTTGGCATTGCAATCTGTCACCTTGGCTGGAGCTCATCTGGACTTCGATGTCGCTGGCGCTGGAGGAGGCTTCAGCTCTCGAACTATCGGCCAAGAATTTCTCAGGCGTACCCTTCTTTTTGAAGAGGTAGGGTCTGTTCCGAGAGCTCAACACCTTGGTTGGACCGACAAAAAGTACCAACAAGAATGGTGTCCTCCCTGCGCAGCCCAGGTAGGGGAAAAAGCTCAAAGGCACAAAAAAACCCTGGTTGGTAATCCGGTGAGACGGTGACTCCAAAAGGTGAAGAGGTGGTCCGAGAAGAATGGAAAGGAGACTAGGAAGAAGGAAGTCCACGGAAGCAGAAGAGTAACAAGTAGATTCATGTCTTCACAACCAGTGGAGAATGAGTTGTCCAGAAGTCTTGCAGAAGTAGGCGGTACATGCGCTACCAGGACGATGGAAAGCGTACTTGCTGTCAGCTAGTCCATGCGGGAACGGAGAGTGAGAGCCAAGATAGGGAGAGAGAGGGAGAGAGAGAGAGAAAGAGAGCGAGAGAGAGAGAGAGAGAGAGAGAGAGAGAGTGGCATATATGGGAAATTATCCAAGTGGACTAGAACGCTGCAGACAAACGTGGCAGCACATCAATTGCGGATCCTCCGCCTAGACCCCAGCTTCCAGGCATCGTTCCTCATGACACAGGGTACTGTCCAAAATGACAGTGCCCGCTGCCAAAGTGGAGTGAATTATTCCACCATATGATTGTGGGACAGGGTGTGCTGGGGCCTGGGTTAGGGATGATGGCATGTGGTGAGTAGGGTTGTAACGGTATTACGGTATACCGTTAAAGATACCGTGAACCACTTAATTGAACAATGATAACCGTCACATTGTTTATACCGGTATACCGTTCATACCGTTAAGTGGGCTTTTCAATCTGATTTGGAAAGGCTGCAGTAAGCAAGTGCTGCACAGTCTTGGTCTTGCACTGTTGGATGTGCCGTCTGCTAAGTAGTTTCAGTTTGAGCAGTTTTTAATGCCATTCCATAAACCACACGTGCCTGACACAAAAGCAATATGTTAGCAATAGGAAGAATAAATACAGTGCCAAGAAGGAAGAGGGTTTTTTTTATGTAAATTCTTTTGAAAGTGCTCATATAGCCTGCGGGCATCGAGGCGCTGTGAAATAAATTGGTTTTGTTTATTTAGTTGCGTAATTGTTTTTGTCTTCGTTGCGTATTTATAACGCACTTAAGGTGGACCCAGGGATCGAACCTGTGTTGCTTCGTGTCGTCTTGCTTCCAAGGCACGCACGTTGCCGCTGAGCTATCCTCCCGGGACTTTGGGTCGGTGGCTTTGGGGTTTATATATTTATAATGGATAATGTTTTCTAAACATATGATAATGGGGGATTTGCCTGGTTCTTTCATTGGTCTGTGGCACCAAGGGGGACATGTGTGGCACTGAGCTGGGGCACTGGTGGACTACTTTCCTGGGTCAGGTATAAAAAAGCCCATAGGTATGTCTTCAATTTTATGTCTTGCCAGTGCCATTTCCACCAGTATATGGAACAGGTTCGATATACTATAACTATAGGATGGATGCTACCCCGTTACCCACTGGTGCACCTCATGGGCGCAGACCAGAGTGCCTCGCATTTGTGTGGGGGGCCTGCAGCAGCTTGGTGTTCAGTCCCCCCACCCCCTACTGGCTTACAGTGGTAATAATATGGGGAACTGGTGGGGGCATGCATTACAATATCTGTACAGTCGACTTAGCATCGAACAAGTCATATAACAGAGCGTTTCATGTGGAACAATGCTTCGAAGGAGGTATTCCTTAATTTGGCAGGTGATGCAGTGCCGTGAATGATCAGTGTGCGATTTTCTTGTCATGAGTAACTTCTGTGTTTTGGGGGCTTTGCATCATTTAATTACACCATCACTTGTCCATTCGTTGTCGTTCATGGTGGCTGGGAGCTGAGAAAGTGCTTTTGGGCTTACTGCACAAAACACCCAGACTCGCTTGTAGTGGAAAAGGTTGCTTTAATGTAACAGGCCAAAGCTCACATATAAACGCTAACCTGGCCCCTGGCCTTACAGACTAACAGATCTGTTTGTTAACAACTTGCCAAACAAATTAATAATTAAACACTTTCAATTCCCCCAACAATTAAATAATTAAATCAGTTCCACTTCCTCCCCAGGTATTCCTTGGTCCCTATTGTCTCCTTACCATCTTCTCAAGGCTTTCTGTTTTCTCCCCGGGGCCATGTCCCTCCATCTTCAATACCTGTTCCCCTGGGGTAGCCCGTTTGTGCAAACAGCACCACCCCATCATTTCCTGTGCTATTCCCCCATTGTGCTTCACTCCCCCCTCATCCAAAGGGGCCATGCCCCCGGCAACAGAAAAACCCTCCACTGAGGTGTTCTTTCTGCTCCACCCCTCCTAACTTACCTCTCCTTCAAATTTGTATTATGTCCTGGACCACCCCCTTCGCCCCCTAATACACAAACTATTCCCATAAACTGATAGATGCCCTCCCTCCTCTTAAAAAGCAATCCTCACACAGATGTGTCCCTGAGCACCAGCGCCTGTGCCCCCCACTGCCACAACAACTACCCATACAACTTCCTCCTAGCCCTATCCACTGCCCTTCAAATACCATTCCCCTGCAACCCTGCTCGGTGACAACTTTGACCAACCACCTTACCTTGATCTCCACTCCAGAAAACCAGCTAGTTCCCCTGTTATTTCTATAGCAAAGCTACTCCTCATTAATTTTCTAAGCCTTACCTCCTGCCTGCACTATACATTCCTCCAAAACCACATGACACTCCCTTCCCGCCACCAACGTGGGCAGCAAATAGACCCCCATAAATCCCTTAACTCCCTAGAACACAGTTATAACTTCGTCCTCAGTTGCGTCCAAACAAACTGATCTCTCTCCCCACATACCCCGCCCCAATAACCCTTCGCTGACCGCAATTCCACATCCACGGCAACTCACCTCTCCTTCAAGCCCTATCTGCAAAAGAAAATAGATATGAGTCTCTCTTCTCATTGCCAAACCACCCCCCTTGTTCTTGCCCTCGTTCCCAATCCGCCCCCAGTTCATGGAAATCTCCACTTATATCCCCTGAACTTCCCTTATCCCCGTGCCCCCCCCTGTTCTACCTTCCTCTGCTAATCCCCCTACAACTTCCTTCCCATGCCCTGTGCCAACCTCCTTCAGGCAACAATCCCCACCTCTGCTCACTGTCCCATTTTCTCAAAACCCTCCTCGTGACCCCTAATACTTTTGCTGCCAGCGCTGCAGACCCAAACTTAACTCTTAAAAAACCACCCTTCAACTACCCCCATCTATCTCCCCCAAGAGAACCCATCCTCGCCTGACCACCTCCTTACTCCCACTATGGAAACACACCCTGGTCCTTTCTTACCTGGCCCCCTATAATTCACACCTCTAACACCCATCTTTTAAACAATGCACCTACCCCCACTTAGAACCCCTTTGTCCTCTATCCTATTACCCTCCTGTTCACCCTTGCCCTCCACCCTCCATCTCCTTCCTACAATTGCACCATGTTGCCCACCCTGCACCTGGGGCCCACGTGCACCCCCGTCCATGCAGGCCCTTCTCCTCATTACTCCTCTCTGCCACTGCACCAGGGGCCAAACATGCGCCCCTGTCCATGCAGTCCAATCCATATAACTTACTCCTCCAGCACCTTGTGTCCATACACCATGTTTCTCACCTGCACCAGGGGTCCTCATGCAACCCCGTCCATGCAGTCACATCTCATCACTTACCCCGGCTGCACCAGGGGCGCTCCCGCAACCCCGTCCATGCAGTCACCTCTCCTCATTCCCCCAACTGCACCAAGGGCCAAATGAGTCAAGTTCCTCCCGTGCTGTGTGTACTCAATTCCCGCCCCAGCATGTGCCCTGTCTCCTGCCCCTCATGCGAACCGGGGCTACTACCGTACGCTCGAAGTTGCGATATCCTCATAACCTCTGTCATTCTCTCTGTATTGAATCTGTGCCACTATACCCCTCTCACGCCCCCCCAAAGCTTGCACACTTTGTTGTGTGGCAAGCGTGAGGGCTTGGCCACCGTCTTCCACGCCCTCCCAATTACTGCCACCACCCCTAAAAGTTTTGTCCCATTACGTCCCCCCCACGGCCCTCCCCCGCCCTACCTACACGTCTTCCTCCTCACCCCTCTCCTACTCCCTTGGGCAACCAAGAAAGGGCCAGTAAGGCATGGGTAAGTCACTTGCCGTGTGTACAGTTGGAGCTGGCTTTGTCAGTTCCATCCACTGCAGCTAGAGATCCATTTCTATCTCACCCCAAACCGCCTGGCTGTCCTCTGCCATCCTTGCCCTAAATTCCTCATCATACCGCAACCACGCGAAACTCGTGAATGCCTTTCTAATCACGTCCATGTACTTCAACAGAGCCACACAACTCTCTGGAAATTTCTCACAATAGACACTCACATAGACAATAAAAGCCGACGTACAATTCTCGATCCTCACTGATACCTTTGGACGGGAGGCCAGCTAGGCCCAGTAGTAGAACAGGGGAGCTGGCCACAGATACCAAGGTTGCAGGCCTTTGTATCACGCACACTGGGTTGTACAGATTGGATATCGGAAGAACAGGTGCACGCAATGTTTACTTTGGAAGAAGAAGGGAAAGAGGAAAAAAAACAACAACAAAAAACACAGCTGCAAGTTAGTAGGGGACGTGGCCAGAGCAAGATATGCTGCAATGGCAGATTGCATTAGGATGTCCACATGCTCCAGGTAAACCATGTGAACAGCAAAGAAGGGTGTATTTACTATTCCAGGTAAGGTGTGTGTTTGGAAAGATAAGTTCTGAAGACTTATCAGTAGGATGGTGTGTGCAATCCACAATGGCATGGCGGCAGCTTGTGACTGAAATAATAAACAGAATGGGTCTATAAATAATATAATGAAAATAACAAACAGCATGGGTCGGGAGGGAAAACAAATCAGCATAGCTGCAGAGAAGGAACGATAACCCAGGGCGATAGGGGCCGGGGGCACCATAATTAAGGGACACCCGGAAGTAGGTATGGTGAGTGCATTGGCCTGAAATTGGTGGGGGCATTGTTATCAGAGTGACTGACCTGTTAGTTGGATACCAGAGGTATACCGTTCCTGCAAGAACGGAAACAGGAGGGATCCATACAAAGGTTATGGAAGTGACTGATCTTGCAGACGGATACCAGAGGTGGGCCGTCCTCGCTAGAACGGAAACAGAAGTGATTCAAACATAGGTTATGGCAATGACTGACCTGGCAGTCGGATACCAGAGGTGGGCCATTCTTACTGCAACAGAAACAGAAGAGATCCATACAAAAGTTATGGATGAGTGACTGACCTGGCATGAATGTGTGTTAACATACAGCAAAAGGTTTCCCTCATGGAGGAGTTCACAGCTCTAAAATGGGCAGGATGTGCGTAAGTAGACATTGTGAGTATTGATGCATAAAGATAAGGTCTGAAGTAGGTTGGGGCATTGCAGTCAGCACAGAGGTCACCCCCAAAGCATGGCAGAGTTACAAGGCAGTCCTAGCCAGACAGGAGCTGGCGCTGCGGTTTTGGCCGCAAGCGGTACCCGATGGCTGCATTCGAGCCAGGTTTGGTGTTCGACGGGCACTGACACCCTTATGGACAGTTGAGACTCCTCATCAGCTGAATGTAGTTGTCCTGGATTTATTCGCTCCAAGAAAGGACAGGGGAGCTACTGCCTGGCAGTTGATAACCAGAGGCTGATGTCCGCTAATTTGTAAACCGGAAGTGCAATGGGTCACCCGAGGACAATATAATATTGTTGAAAGCCTGGGAAATCAAAAGGGCTACCTTAAAAGGTGCTGTAGGACATTGTGCTAAAGGAGGCTGGGACCCCCCAATTTTGTTGCTGACTCCAGTAAATGTGATTGGTTGTTTCCAAAAAGTATATATTGTTTCTGGGGTTATTATTTGGAAAGTAATTATTGCCTCTGGATCTGGGGAGGGGGGCCAAAGTAGGGGATGGCCCTGCTATGGTTTCTTATAATGCGGGATGCCAAGATCGGAGCATTGCTGATCGCCACCTTGAGTTCCCAAAAGCAAGTTGCCATTTCTCCAGACCACTCACTCAGAAATTTCACCTTCTGTGCTTCCTTAAGCCCCTGCAGTAAGGGCCTCACATAACAAGAGTAGTCAAAGATCCACAGTCTACAATAGTTACAGAGCCCCAAAAACTGCTGCATATGTTTCCCTGTGACTGGTTGAGGCACATTTTGAACTGTGGTGGTGCTCTCTGGGATTGCCTTCCTTCCTGCAGGTGATATTTCTTGCCCCAAATGTTCTACCTCTATCTGGCAGTACCGCAATTTGTCTTTGTCCACTTTGTACCTCTTCACTGCAAGCAGAGTGAGGAGAGTTATTGAATCTCCTTGACGCTCACTTCTGAACTGCTAAAGACTAGCAAATCCTCCATGTACTGGATTACTGTACTAGACTCATGTAAATTCCCCAAATCCATTTGAACCACCATGTTAAAAACACTCTGGGATTCACAGTGCCCCTGGGGCAACCTTGTGTGCTTGAATCTCTGACCATTATACGTAAACACTGTGAGGCACTGAGAATCGGGGTGTAAGGGCACAGAGAAAAATACATGTTTTAAATCAATCACTGTGAAGTGGGGCGACCCAGTAGGGATGTTGCAGAGAATGGTGGCAGGATTTGGTGCCACCGGGAATTCCACCTCAACAATATTGTTGAGGGGGCACACATCCTGGACCGTCCTCCAACTGGACCCAGTCACCTTCTGCACAGGGTAGATGGCTGTGTTGCATGAAGACATAGAAGGTTTTATTATGCCTTGCTTCATCAATGCCATAATGGTCTCGTAAATCCATTGGTCCGCCTCTCTAGACATGGGGTACTGCTTAACCGTGCTAATATCGCACCATCTTTCAATTTTGTTCGCACTATTCCAACACTGTGTAGCAGCCCTACATCATGAGGTTTGCTGTCCCATAAATGGGCAGGCACCTTTTCCAAATTTTCCTTCACATAGGGCCATGTTTTTAAACGAGGAGCATGGTCTGTCGTGCTTCTCTTTGCTCTATCGCTAGCTGGCAAGGAATCCCAATTTCAAAGATCTCTCCTGTGTCTTCGGTGTCTTAGAACAGTTGCTTGTCGGACATGTCCCTTAGCGATAAGGTTGGATCGACGCACAGAGCTGTGTGCCATTCTCTCATTACCCCATAAAGGAACAAGGCTGTATGTATAGGGACACCCCTTATCGTGCTATCGCTACAGTATGCATTCAAACATGCTTCTCTTACCGGATTCAATCCTGGAGTCGAGCATACTATACCTTCCTCCATGAAAGCAATCGATATCCGCAACCTGCTCAAGAGGTCTCTATCCAAAAGATTTGCTGCGGTTTCTGTACAATACAACAAAGGAGAAGATACATTTTGAGTACATAACTTAATATGTATATCTTCCATATAAATTCAACAAATGGGCTCCTTGTTAGGAGCCTATTCTACCCAGGAGGGTTACTTGTGAAACAAAATTACAATTGAATAGGTCCAGAGAGAATTTTGCTCACAAATACTCATGCACCTTATCACCCTCTGCATCAAAAAAACAAAATTCACTTTTTCTATTTGTGAAAAAATATTGTTTCTTTATATACATAAGGTAGTATGAATCAACATCAAATGAACATTTTTTCAAAAATATATAACATCACACGGTGACTAAACGGACGTACAGACTAAAGAATACATAGTTACATCACACAGGGCCAAACATTTTTTGGCACAACAATCAATTTGTGTATGTAAAACAAACTCAATCACATTCGTTGTTTGTCACGATAATTCACATAATACAATATACAACAACGTAATTTGACATAGTGACAACAAAAAAAGGGTTGTGGATGACAATATTCCTATTGATGGTCAACAGTGACAATACACTGCATTTGGGGGTAGTGCGTCTACACCGGGGTGTTTCAGCCGTTTAGGTGGGCCTGTTATGCCTCATCTTGTGCAGGGCCTTCATCAGGACGGGATGCTGTATGGTGTGAAGTTTGTGCTGCAGGGGACGGGAGAGTCTTATCAGGGGAGTACTTGAGCACATATTATTATAAAATGATTCAATCATGAACTGTGTTATTTATATATTTATAAAAACACAGCTTACCTATGGGTAATTACTTCCACAGGTACTATTTTTTTGAAAACTGCTAGACGTAGTAGGGATCTCGGTGAGGTCCTGTTAACAAAAAAGCAGAGGAAAATGGGCACTAAGTACTAATTTGTGGTGTCCTTAAAAGAATGTCACATTCAATAAAATGACACAAAAATAACCAAAACCCGCCATGTGCGTGGTGGCTGAATCTTACCTCTTAGTAGAGGATTTTATCTCTGTAATATCAGTCTGCCCATTGATTTTCTATTTCTTGCCCCGCGAGGAAAAACCTAGAGGATTGGAGGGCATATCAGTATTGCTGCAAAAACATATGGATCGTGTGCGTATCCCAAATGAAAAGCGAGCGGTCAGCGAGAGCTTACCTGCGTGAACAATCACACGCGGAGAGCCGATCGAGCGAGCTGCTGGATCCTGAAGTGCTGAGTCACGTTGATGTTCGGAGGGCCTGGCAGCAAAGCATTAGTAACACAGTTGCTAGGGGCCATTGTTATTTATATTGGCGGCCATTTTAGGTCGTCTGGGGGAAAACGGATGAAAAAAACTGTGAATCCCTTGGTCGAAATAGGAAAACAATCTATTTACTGTATAGTCCATCATACAGTGAATCCAAAATTGTAATTTAGGAGTCAATGTGTAAATATGGTTGCCATGGTAACCATAAAACGTCGGAGAGAAAACAACAACGCGGAATGACTGCTGAAGTCAATATACAGGTTACTCATATTGAGACAAAAAGGGGAGGAGTTTATTAATGTTCCCATTGTGTCTCTTATAGGTTCAGGTGGAATAGAAACACGGAGTAACTAAATGAATCTCGTGTGTATTATGAGGTGGAGCAAGTAAAACAAACGGAAATGGGGAACATAAAATAGCAATTCTTAAACCACTTTGGACATCAAGTTCAGAAAATTACACATAGTGGTATAGGTGAGATGAGCTTGCATAAACATTGCTCCACCACTATTGCCATCATCAAGCATAGATGACAGATAATTGTAATGTTGTGACAATTGGAATACATGCCCCGGTTCCATTCGGGGAGAAGTGTTTATTGGGGCCATGTGTGGCCATCAACATTTGACAGATATGCAATCAACTAGGAGGTAATCCTTATTCGTGACATAATTGCCTAGCAAAAACAATTTGTAACAGCATATTTCATACATAGGTCATGAAACACATGTGACCGATTAGTGGAGCCACTGATTTGTTTTATAGGAAAGATTTCCACTCAACTGAAATATTTAGACCCGCTTGTACAGTGTTTAATCTATGAACCCAGCGCTATTCTAGTTGTGTCAGTGTTTTATTCATGTCACCTCCACGCTTCGCAGGTGTCACCTTTTGCAGAATAAACCATCTTAAATCTGTATCTTTGTGGTTTTTGTTGGTAAAATGCTCTACCAGGGGCTTGTCGGCCATCTTATTCCTGATGCAGGAGCGATGCTCTGATATACGCATCTTAATAGCAAGTATAGTCTTGCCCACATAGATAAGGTTGCAAGGGCATTGTATCACATAGATGACACCCTTCGTATTGCAATTAGTGAAGACTTTCATGGTCCATTTCACTTGTTGGTATTCAAAAGATTTCTTTTGGAGAGTCAGAGGGCATGCAACACAGTGTCCGCATTTGTAGTGACCCACAATGGGAGGTAAATCCCATAATCTGTTTGGTACATGCGGTGATGGTTCTATGAAGGTGTGTACCAATGCATCTTTTAGGTTCCCTTTCTTTTTGAATGCGAAACAGGGTACACTATTTAATGTACCCAGGAGTTTGATCAGATGCCAATTCTTCTTGATAGTTTTCTGGATCAATTGGCTTAGAGGTCCGAAAGTAGTGACACAGACCATCCTTCCCAGTTCATTCTTGGGTTTATTTGCCAGACAGATTTCTCTTGGTGTGTTTCTGGCCCTCTTTTTGGCTTGGCTGATGGATTTTCGAGGGTAGCCTCTCTCTGATAGTCGCTTATCTAGACCCTCTGCATGTAGTTGAAATGTGTCCAAGTCTGTGCAATTTCTATGTATTCGTAGAAATTGCCCATAGGGTAGATTATATTTCAAACCTATGGGGTGATAGCTTTGGAAGTGGAGGAGAGTGTTGCGATCCATCGGTTTTTGAAATAGCTCAGTCTTCCATATAAGGAACCGACAGGATAGCCCCAGAGAATCCCTGTGTGTTGTGTGTCCATCTTTTTTGCCTGACAACGGGAGCTCACCTTCCTTAATACAAGATTTTGGAGCCCATGTGTCAACCATAGATGAGAATGTTCAGTCACCTACCTGCACACCTATCCGGGGGTTCCTCTTCTTGACTGGTGGTAACGGACAGGATTGGACACATCAGAGACCTCTATGGGCTGTCCTACCCCTTGTACATATTAGCACCATGGAGCGAAAAATTACTCCCTCCAAAAACACTTGCTCCAATGTAATGAGTAACCGTAACTTGGGGCAAAGGATTATTCTCCCATATCTGTATCAGTGCTTGTGCTGGCATGGTCGGTGGAATCCGATAGGTCTGTCCAGCCCCAGTCGCTGGGTCCTGTTCAACCCGTGCCTGCTTCAATTGCACAGAGTCTGGGGCATATGGCAGGGTCGGAGATTGCATTTGATGAGCTCCCACGTTAAAATACTGTGACCTGTCTCGACAATCTCATGACACATGTCCCAACCTCCCGCACGACCAACACTGAATCCCATAAATCCCTCCATAGATATTTCCCATTGGCCCATTAAACCAGGGACCCATTCCTCCGAACCCGCCAAATGACCCATTTCCTGGTGGAAATCCTCCTCTACACCTCGGAAACCCTCTGATTTGTCTTGGACCGGGAGCATACCCATCCATCCACCCCTGTGTCATACCCGATTCATCCTACCCCTGTTGTCCCAGTCGCCGCTGTTGTTCCTCTATGGAGTTAGTAATAAATACCCCTTCCAAACGTATCTTTGCCAATTTCCTCTGAACAATCTTGGCCTCTACCTTTTGTACCTGTTCTATACTCTCCTTTTCCTTTTCTTGCTGCCTTTCAGAAAAATGTACAATTTGTGCTTGTAATTCTGGCCAACTCTTGGCCCCCATCCCTACCATTTTATCTAGATAATGCTGAAATTCCTTGGAAAGCCCCTTCTTCAGAATGTGGCAAAAATGTGTCACATTCTAGTCCCCCGCTTCTCCTGCTTCTGCCCTCAACATCTTCTGAATTAACTGGATGTGTGAGACAGGATCATCATCCAATTTCATCGTTTTGGCTAGAATTGAATTTATATCTGGAGTATCGGGATGCATAATCCGCAAGGCCCCCCATACCTCCGTCCTGCAATTTTAAAAGCCGCTCCATTTTGGGCATTTGCACCCAACTGAACTCCCAGATACCCCAATCTCCTCCAAAGCTTGTCTGACCGCTCCCCCATTAGGGCTGTGAAAAAGCTCTTCATGTCCCTTATGGCCAACATGGCACTGGCAGTGTGTTTCTCTAATGCATACAGCCACTTCTCCGCCCCTGCAGTGAGTGAAGGAGAGTCTTCATCAAGTTATTCTGGTCCATGTGTGATCACGGGACATAATATGCCTTTCCCAGACCCTTCTGGAGCAACAGAAATTGAGTTACACTCACTTTCACTGGGGCTTTCCACATATCTCCCTTGCTACTTGCTATGGCCATGAGAGTATGATGGTGCATCCTACGGCCTCATGGTGTACTCTCTGTCACCACTACTGGAACAGGAGGTAGGGCGGCCACATCCTGCTCTCCATGCTCAACATCCGATTCCCATTCCTCTTCATCTTCTACTCTTGTTGTCATCTCCCCTGACGCTTCTACATGCACGGAAGCATACTCAACACTACCATAGGGTGCAGTCTCCCATCCTCTCTGCTCAAACACTTTACCTGTGGCAGTATCCCTGTTCTCCATATCCACCTCGAATGCTTTGATAACCGATTTATCCAACCTAACAAGAACCTGCCCGTGCCTCGACATTCTTCTTCTACATCCCTTACCGGTCTTCTCTGATATTCCGCTCTTCATCTCTCCATCTCACCACTACCTCTTCCTCCACTAGCCTCAACACTTCTTTTATGTTTTCCCGCTCTAGTGTCTCTTCTGCTCTCTGTAGCCTATCCTCTACCATAGCAGGAAAAAATCTAAACTCCTACTTCTCCTTCATTCTTGATCCTTGATCTGTTCTTCTAGCCTACGGCCCCACTCTCTCTCATTCTTCCACCCTTGATCTATCTGCTACCCTAGCAGTGGGAGCTATTCCCTTCTGCTCTCCATTCTAAGTCTTTCTGTTGCCCTAACCATTGAAGGAGTTACCCTTCCACTTTCCTCGCTATCCCACTTCATAGGCATCACAGCTGATGTAGGCATCACCTGTGTCTGTCTTGCAAACAATGGAGTGGCCGCTGGGGAAAAACGAGGTTCGAACTCACAGTCTTTGCACCCCTGTGCGGGCAATAATGGATTGTACCCACATGGGGGCGGTAAAGAAGGAATTCCTTCGTCCATGATTTTAACATTATGGCCCTTCCCACCTTTTTCATACATCCTCAATAGCTCTAAGATATTCAACCACTTCTCTAATTTTGAGCCCTTGTGCCTTGTAGTAAAGAAAGTATGCAAGTTCTCCAATGACCCTGTATCATAGGTCCCCTCGACAGGTCAAGAATTGAGCATTTTCCCCTTAGTTTCCTGCAGCCATTCCCTATGGTACTTTAAAATATTTGCCTTATTGCCAGGAACTACCTTACACAAATGATTCAACAGAGTCTCCATACTCCAACCCAATTCATTCAAACTGATTTCACAAAAAACAGCACTGAAGCCAAACCTGCAGCACAAAAAATGTTCTCACCCGAAGAAACCCCTTTTACGCCTTCCCAGTTTCTTAGTCATTGCCTGCAATCATGCACTGTACTTGCTTTCACTGCAATAACTTCGCTCAGCTACTTTCTTTAATTCTACTTCTGACTATTACACAAAAGACAGTATTTTATCAAAAAATACTTTCCAGACAATATTTGTGAGCTATCTACTTCTCTCGAGCATAGAAGGAGTGCAATGCTTTTCACTACAACACCTCGTCTCGCTCTTTTAATCACTACTAAGGCCTTCTCTACTACACAACCATCTTTCCCTGACTATAGGGAGTTTCCCTTTACTACTTCGACTAACCAAGAAAAGCAAGACGAGGGCTCCGCTCGCACCGTCAATACAGTATGAAAGTTGCCAATGGTATACTTCAGGAAGGTATCTATGGGTGGACTTACCATAAGAAGCCACCTTACCTCTAGGTGAGGGTTCCCGTCAACCAGACAAGCAAACTGAAGGATATCAGGACAAAACCTCACAATAGCCGTGCTGGGTGGGATGCCACCTCACACGTCTAAAATAGCAAACTAGGTAAAAAATATATACAAGGGAGTTACAACTTAAGACAGTTCACTCACTCCTTCAAAGCACTCACCCTTTCAATCCCTGTAACCTTGACTAACTTCACACACGCACTCCATGTCTACCATTACAAACCCCTTAAATCAAAGAAACAACCCTCTTTTGCCCCTATTTCCCCTTTCCCCTCTTGCTTTACTCCCCAAAAGAGCATTCATGTGAACGCAAAGCGCTCTGATGTGGTGCTCTATCAAATCGTACTGTACAACTGGGCCACATTACCAAGCTTCCGGGGAATAGAAAGTGCTTTAACCAATATGGCGCACACAAACCTTTATTTTTGACAGTGAACAGAAGACTGGTCCCTGCACTGAGGTGCTGCAGCTGAATTGTGCGGAGAGGAGACCCCCAACATCTCAGAAAGTCTGGAGTCCCTTTGTGGTCACCAATTTTGTGGGGGCAGGCCCCTAATCACCTTAACCCAGAGAGGGCCCACCACCTAAGAAACTAGTGCCTGTTTGTACGTAAAGCAAGTATATTGTACTATTGTCTGGGGAGCAGCTAGATTACTCTATTGAGCCAAACTAACCTGTGTCTCAACAAACCACATAAGATGATACTTTATATACAATTTTGCAACATTTAGAAACACACCCATATATTTTATTACAATCCACCCCTACACCTCCACATGTGGTTGGACAAAACCTTTTCAAAGAAATCCCACCTCTTTCCAATTCCTACATTCTCATTGGTGCACGTTATCTTAACTACCATCTCCAGATTATATTCATAGCACTCCCTTTCTTGGGAGTCTCTGGTAGGATGTGACATCATGACATAACAAAACATTCACCTACAAACATAATTAATTACTAGTAACAACTGGTTGTTTGCACATGGTCTGCATGGATACTTTAAGCAACATGAGGAAAAGCTGAGCAAACAGGTTCTCGTTGAACTAGAGATGGCTATCTTATCTGCCCCAGCAATGACCACTTCAAACACTTGGCCTCTAGTTCTACCCTGAGAAAACAGTTGATTATCGGCCAAAATGGGCCCGGGCCCCACTTTAACCCATATTTATTGAAGGCCCAAGCAACTGGCCATGTCCGTCTGCAAGACTTCAAGGCACTCGGGGAGATTACATCTGTTCCCTGCGGAACTACTAATCAATAAACCTGTGTCCTGTTCGACGGCTGACCCTCTGCTGGATTACTTATTAGTTCTTCGTCAACCTCCAGCCCTGCAAAAACAGAATTTCCCAGTCACCTGAAATTCCTCGTGCAACTGCTAGCTGCAAAGTCCGAAGGAATTCATAAAAAAGCCCATTCAACTAAACTCCTTGTTTTACTTAAGTCTTGGCAGGGTACCAACTTGGTATGGTCACTCGTCAATGTCTACAATTAACATTATTTATCTTGCAAACATACATTTAGGGAATATACCATTTTTTAAGGTGATCAAGATGATGTTGAGTGATCATGCCAAGTTGGTAGGTTCCTTTATTATCGGTAAAGGCAAGGACATAGTCTCCTCAAAGTGTTTGAACCTGGCCACTAATGCCACCAACAACAGATTATTCCAACTTGGTAAAAACATGTGGAAGGCTAATAACAGCATTGATAATTGGTGTACACAATTAGGTGAGAATGAGAAAGCGCACAGTACTAGCCCAGCACAGTTCAGAAATCTCAGCCTGACACAGAGATATGGGAGCAACGGGTATTTGCAAATAAAAAGGTCAAGTATCCTGACCTAATAATTACTCCAAAAAAATAGGTAACGAGGTCTAATATTTGTAACATAATAAGCTCTAAAAGAATGGAGCGGTGTGAGAAAAAACATGTGGTCAACTTGTGTAGACAAGAGAACACAAGTTGGTTAAAAGATCATAAATTACAAAAATACATAAAGGACAATCAAGATGTATTTATGAACATATAAAAAGGGATGTTAGATAGATCGATATGATGGAAACTTAATCACATGAATGTTGCTCAAATAGAGAATCAGTCTAGTCTTCTTGTGTGTCAGAAGGTGTTTGGGTTGAATTCTTCATCACCAAATATGGAGACATGTCATCTGACCCTCTGGTAATATTACATAAAAATAGCATGTCGGGTACTTGTTGGACACCAAAATTTGGTAAGTTGGACATTGAGTTGATGACAGAAAAAGTGAGCGATTCTAGATCTTGTGGCTCAGATGAAATGATTAACAGTCTGCTGAAAAATAGAACAGTTGTACCAATTGTTTATTCAAGTAATTGAATCAGGTAGTTGTCCTAGGGATTGGCATAAATCTACTTTTATACCTATTTTTAAGAATGGTCAAAGAGAAGATCCAACCAGCTATTGCCCGATTTCATTGTTAAATATATCTTCAAAAATGCTAGCATCCCTGGTTCTACATGGCTTAACTAAGTGGACCGAGTCCATACGTAGGTTCAGCCCCTTGCAGACTGGATACAGGAAGAGTATTGGGACCTTAGAGAGTGGTCTGACTGTATCAGCCTGTTTGGCTCAAGCAGGGGGCTGCACTCAGAGATCTCTGTATGTTGCAGGACTTGATCTCTACTCGGCATTTGATAATATAGTTAGTTAAGTGATAATAAATTGACTGTTAATCCTGCGAAATCCTTTATGGTTACCATAAGTGAGAAAAAAATTGAAACACTTCATATGGTCCATAAACACGTCCAAGGTGGTGGAAGTCAAGGCATTTAAATACTTGTGCTTCCCCTTTTCAGTGGGAGACAGGTTGAAAACTGAAAAATTGAGTATGGAAACTAAGGTGAGATCATGTATTACCTTGATGAAGGTAATACAAAGTAAGCTATGTGCTTATTCACTTATACCTTTAATTGAATTTTACTGTCTCAATGTCACCGCTTTGGTACTATATGGAGTTGAACTGTTCACCTTGAGCACTAGAAAGTATTTTGGCAGGTTAAAAGGTAGACTTCTGAAAGAAGTTTTAGGCCTTCCCAGATCTACATCCATTAGTGTCATATGCTTGGAACTAGGTCTGCAATCGTCGTGGGCACAACATCGTGAGAAAAGCATGTTTGCATATTAGAAGATGGTGTCTATGACTTCCCCGCACTTAGGATATATGGAGAAGGGGGGTAATGCTTTTGAAAGTAATTTTAACAAGCATTGCACACAGTTTATGGAGTCCACAGATATTGTAATCTTAGAATCATACAAGAGTATGAAAAAGAAAAGAAAACATTGGGACAAGCTATCTGATCTGGCAGATCTGAACAGGATAAAGATATATCGAAATAATTTGATTTCTTATTTTCCAACTAAAAATGGCAGACTGTATTTAAGGAAGTTTCCGGCACAGATGTTTTGTATGTGGTATTTTAAATTTACAATCAGTTGCCTTCCCACATTGGAAATCATTGGTCCCCGAATGGGAATCCCAAAGGAACTTCGGCACTGAAGGCTCTGTAAATTAGATTGTTTAGACACGCTTTATCATTTGGTTATAGAATGTACAGTGACAGTGCTGTATCGAATATTATTCCTTAGCCCATTTGTGCACTCAATTTCAGCAGTAGTAACTCCAGATATGTGGCAGAGACTGATGACAACTGAACAAGTGTCCCTAGTAATAGCCTAAGTCAAACCTTTGATGAAAATGTGTAATGATTTACAACATGTAATAGATACTTAGGGGAGTTACTTGTGATTCTGGAGGAGGGATAAAAAGATTTGTCATAGGACTTGGGGACAAACTTGTCTAGAAAATATAAGAGTGAGTTTGCGTGGTATTTTTTAGACTACGGGTTTATTTAAATTCTTCTTTCTATTAGTTTAAGCTTTTATTACTGATGGGTTGTTTTTTGGGTGGTTTGTGGCATTTTAGATTGAATGTTTGCATATGTAATGAAATTATGATTCTAAAATTAAATACTTTTCTCTTGTTGTTATAAATTGTGTAACGTATAATGTATACTAAAAATACAAATTAAAAAAAGCCCACTAGATGCAGATTTATCTAGACCTTCCTTTGTATGTTCCTCAGTGTGCATGTCTAATAAGTATTGCATTTTCTTTACCATGGATTTTTCAAGACAGGCCCCTTCTTCGCTACCCCCATGTATGAATAACATTCATATTGCATTTGGCAGTTTCAGCATTTCATCTTTATCCACGTGTGCAAATCTAATATGTATCAACTTTAAACATGAGATAACACTAATGTAACATATCCCATCCATAATTAACTACACTGTATACATATGAAATTGCAACAATACGCTAGGTTTGCTGCACACCCACACACAAATATGGTGCTTGCAACATAAATCCCTCTTGATCGTGGTGACCTTTCCTGGCCACCCCAACGGAGATGAACCTTGCTGGAGTCTCCAGAAACCCTGGGTCAGCTTTATGGACTTAGATGCGGCCCCCTCGGTCGCTGGGTTCTCTTCTGGATAAATTACAGCTTCCAGCATGCCAGAACTGTACAGGCCGTTGCCGGACCGGTCACAGGATGATGAAGTACAAAGTCTTTCTTTGCTGTTCAGTTTAAATAGCGGGCACGGCTGCAGCAAAATGTAAATCCATTTGACAGCAGCTGATCTAGCCTTCATCCCGCTCAATTGTAACATTCTTAAACTCTTCTTCATTTCAGTACCTGTGACATCTGGATGGTTTGTTGATTCACAATAACACAAAGTTTCGACATGAGTTTGTGTCTATAAGCCCTACGGAGCTGGGGTTTAAAGGGGCTGTGCCTCCAAAATGCATCCTCATCCCCAGGAGAGAAGTCCCTCCCCCTGAGATTCTCCTGCATGTTACCACCCCTAGGTTGACTATTGGTTAATAGCCTCCCGTCCCTCGCCTTGTGGAAAGGGAATCTCTCCTGAGGAGTAATGACGCCATCTGAAGAACCATCACAGTGTCAATAATGAATACAAGGGATTTCTCTTTTGATGGGTGTGAATAGATTTTATTTTATGTTGCAGAGTCACCTCTGCATATAAGTTTGTTTGCTTATACTTGGGATCAGTAGGAAATAGATTTTTTGGGATTTAACCCAAGATGAGCACTTGACATCAAGGCCTGCATGAGGGTTGTGATAGGGTCAGTGTCAAGAACCTGCCAGGGGGAAAGAGGTCCCTCCCAGATGTGGGGTGATGGAGTTGGGGGTAAAGGTCTCTGGAACCCCCTCCTCTGCCATGTATGTTGCTAATGGTACCAAACTCTGTCGCTCTATACTTCCAAACCAGTTTTCTGCCCTGTGAGCTCACTTATCTCTTCAGGACTACAGCTGCCAAAGTGCACCTGGGCACCACCAAGAAAACCCGGACCAGATCCTGGGGAACGCAATCAAGAAAAGACAGGAATGGACAGGAATTCCTCTTGTCAAACCGAGATTGGACATTAAACACACAATCGACCAACCCCTGGTGGACCCTCTGTGAATGGCAGTAGAAAACAAACTGGGAGTTAGAAGCAGAATAGGAGAGACTCTGGGCTCTTCCATATGTATAACATATTCACAAGCTTCTCCACTAAACCCATATAGAGCAGACTGGCACAGGAAACGGGTACTCCTGACTGTACCCATCAACACCAGAGGTTTCACATCTGCCTTTCCCACTGTCCCACTAAGGACACTCTCGCTTTTTTTCTTACAGCCAGAGCTAGCCGAAGAGGTGTTATGGCTAGTGTGGGCCCATTTCAACATCATTTTGTTTCCTTTTTTTATTGTTATAGTTGATATTCAACCTTTCAACAGTGTTAACATTCATTCATAGTACAATGATAACAAAAATAATATACCTCATTTACAATCTAACATTTTTTTTTTAAACTAGACATTTTCCACAATTCTTCAACAGATCAGTTTTCATTTTAGACTTATCTGATCCAAAAATCTCAGTGTCCAAAACCAATGAAACATAGTCTCCACTAAACATTAGCGCCCAGACTTTGGGTTCTGAAATTTCTCTAAGATAGTTGAAATGTTTTCTCAAAAGCACATTTCTCAGATCATTTAGTTCTTAGCATGACATAATTAAATGTCTCAAAGTTTCGGTTTCTTGACTACTGAATCGACAAACTTTAATTGAATGTATTTGTAGTTAGTACTTAAACTTTTACAAATTTAAAAACACATCATATTAATCACTTATCTATACATTTCTAAAAACATCACAGCAGTCAATAAATTCAACAATTAATTATTAAATCATCTTATTAACATGAGGCTCACTATCCATCTTCATTTCTCAAGCAGCATTCCTATTCCACTTGTCACGGGAACTCCTAGGTACACATCAGACTTCAACGCAGTAATCAAATGTAGGCATTTTACAGCGACCCTGTATGGGTGTGAGAAAAGTCCCCTCAGAAGACATTCCTAACCTGAATAAAATGTCTAAATATTTAAGATTTTAATATTATAAATATAAAAAATACAAGTCATTTTAGGCCTGTACATTAAAATCAAATAAGATAAAACAGTTGTCAACTGGGAGTCACTAAGCATCAAATATTTAGCAGATTCCCCCTGTTTTAATTTTGAGGTCATCATTTCTCCAGTAGTCCAAAGGTTCAGACACAGTTCTAAAAATCCAAGTCGTTTAATAGGGCAAAGAAATCGAGATAAATAATTTGGGAGACAATTAAGTGCTTTCACTTCAAATTCGTCCCTATATCTATGACATTCAGCAATTGTAGAGCACCAATCAAATCCCCACATCATCTTTGTTGCCTTATCAGGTCCCTGCAGTAATGTTTTAATACTAATACCTGCCTCTTTTAACCAGGCCAGGCAAGCCCTCCTCCAATCAGTCATAGCGCCAACAGTCATTTTCAACATAATGGTTGGGGTGCCCCCATGCTTAGAGTGGAGAACAGTCTGGGGCACCAGCAGGGTGCAGGCATTAGAATAAGTACAGGCAAAGAAATGCAGCCATGCAGGGAGCTGAAACACGAAACTTCCACTGATAAGCAATTAATCATTTGTCACCAAGGTGCAAATGTTGAGAAACCAGAGTGAAAAGGCACCGCAGTGGCCTCAGGCAGGCGACGTCGTGAAGGGCTCTAACAAATTCAGCTTGTAACACGTGAAGCACGTTTAAAGTCCTGAATGACAGGTGCATATTTTCCGTGTCATAAGAAAGCTGACTGCCAGCATAGAGACCGCTGCTGGGGGCTGCGAGGCTTGGGGCACCTTTCACTTGAAAAGTCTGCTAGGCCCTGACGCAGTACCTACTAACAAAGCCACGCTCAGTGATGCAAATATTAGTGGCAGAAGGCAGAAGGGTGCTCTACAACACCACTTTAGCCTTGCACGTATGTGGATCACTACATGCATGATGTTATGCAAAGCTAATAGCCTAACGCTGACCCGTACATGAGAAGAGTCAGCCAGAAGTAATCCCGGAGTGGACAGTGCCTTATTTCTTCAAGCTGTTAACCTTGTAACCTCCCGACCACAAAACTCACAACTTAAAACTTAGGCTTAGCCCTTTGCCTAGTCACCTACTTGCCCCGGCCTCCTGGAACTAACCTGACCAGACACTTGGGGACACTTCTAACTGCCTCAAGCGACCACTGGAGTATTTCATGCTTATACTTTTCCCAAAGACGAATAATTTTTTGGGAGAAGGTAAACACATTTGTAAAAATTACCCACCACAGCGTTGGTCACACGCCAGTTGCGCTGTTTATGTGCATGTTTGGAACTATGTTTTCTTCCAATTCCTCGTTATCATGCGCATTTGAAAAGGAAACGTGTGTAGTATGAACAAATTATATGTATTTTAGAGGATGGCATTTTGTAGTTTACATGTGTAATATTCGTGTTACGAGATCATGTAACGTATGTATAAAGGTTTATAAACATGTATACAAAAACAAAAAGAAAAGGAAACATCCTTTGTTTCCTGTATTTATATACAATTCACAGTGGTCCTGATATCTGCCTTGACACTTGCGAACAAACTGCAGAAGCAGCCTGTGCCCAATGACAGCCATTTGTAGATTTTCGTTTCCAAATGTACAGCCTAGGATTGAGGCGTGTTCTGGGAGGAGCTAGGCGGATCGCGTCCCTGTGATTGGCTGGCAGAGTGATCGATTGCTAGCTGGGCGTGGTGCACGTTCTGATCTGGGCGTGGCGTTCTGATCAGGGCGTGGTGATGCTAGGCGTTGGGTGCGGTCGGAGCTGGTCTTAGGCGGGAACAGCTCGTGAGGACTCTGCTGAAGCACGTGCATCGTTTGCAGAACCTGCCAGTGTGGAAGCTTTGAGCACAGGTGAGCGGGTGCATGTTTATCTCGGTATAGAAGGGTTTGCGGGTGTGGCAACCTGTGAGAATGTTATTAGTGTTTATCTTTTCCACTATGGTACTGTTTCTTCACGGTTACATTTATCTCGAATTTTAAAAAAGTGTATGTTATATGCGCGCCCAAATGTGTAGTGTGTCACGGGCAGCCTGGTTATGAACACGAAGTAGGTGCATACACATTTAGGGGAGTAGGGGTGTGTTGTGTGTGTTTTCAAATAGTATAGATTCTCGTTTGGAGATGTTTGGAGGGAAAACTGGAGGGTGGGAGGGGGCAATGGTCGAAGTGAGCGGGAGCGGTCTAGAGCAGTGCTCATATACTTTTTAAAATTACCTTGTACAGCTCCTATACTTTTATTTTAAAAATAAACAGTTCCGGAATGGTTTTATTTTAAAATAAAAGTGTCGGAAGAAGTTGAAACCTTCACTTTCAGTGCACTGCACTTAACTTTCCCTTAAACAGCAGGTGCAGGTCTTGGGGGGGGGGGGGGTATTGTATGTGGGAGGGCTTGTTGCAATGGGGTTTGTGGGGAGCAGGGGCTGGCTAGCAGGGAACATAGTTCCACTACTTATTTTCGTACACTTCGACCACTGGGAAGGGGGTACCCTTTGGTTGTCTCTTTCTTGGATACTAAACCTGTGATGGAGTAATGTAAATGCAGCTGCGGTGTCCATGGTATTGCTTTAAAAATTAGATGCAAAACCGTTGCTAATTTGGCCATACAGCAGGCTGGCACTCTGTGGTCTATGGGGGCAGGTTTTCAAGCAGGGCATGTTGCTCCACACCTACGGAGTAACGGGGTAAATACAGGAGTAACGGGGTAAATACAGTACCGCTGTCGATTTCAGGGAGCTGGGGCCATTTAATCGGACTTGGCATGCTTTTAGTTGTACATATCAGACACAGCACTCTGGGTGGGGTCACGGCCTAGGAGAATTACACCCATTTCAGCAGGGTGTCTCAATCGTATCCTCCAGCAGTGGGGCACCAGTTTCTAAAGGGTCTCTTTTTGCCGCTTAGCGGTGGTGGGCGGTTTCTTCTATAGCTTCTCTCTGCAAAGTAAGGTAAGTCTTTGTAGCCTGTAGGTCTGGACCTAGCACGTGCTTCCTATGTGCTTAAGCGAGGGCGTGGTCTGCGCTTGCGCGTTTTGGGCGGAGCCGGCACGTGAAGCGCGGGGCGTGGCCAGCCGATGAAGGGAGTGGCACTGCAGTGCGGTATCGAAGGCAGCGCCAGTCTGCGGAAGGTGGGTGTTGCACTGTGCTGAGAGGAGGCTTGCACACGCCTTACGCACATTGGCACCCCATCCTCTGGTGCGATGTTACGCTTTCTTGTGCTTTTAAATAGGAATGCACTATTCACCACAAGCGGGACAGGCCTCCCGCGACTGTTCGTGGACCCTGGAGGGGTATGGGCCACCCGCGGCCGCCTGCAGTCGCGCGGAAGGATTTGTAGAATAAATATAACCCCGTAAATGTTAACAAGTGCACGCGACCTTGAGAAGAATATCATTTGCATGGTAACGAGAATTCTGCTAAAACGGGCGACATTACATCAAGGAATATATGTATTTTTGCAGGAGCGCGCCAACAAAGCTCACTTCCTCTTGAAAGTGAGCTGTGTTGGCTTGCATTGAAAGGTTAGGTGTGTTGGTCAGTATTGTGTTTAAACGTGTTACCCAGGCGCTACCAACAGCGAGCTTCTAAATTACATGAAAGACGAGTGGTTCTGGGGCGTGTTGGTTTTGGAAGGCATTGCGTTTTTTTCTTTTTTCTTCTAATGCTCTCGTTTTATGAACACCATTTATATTCAGGATTGCTGTGAGGGTTTACTCTTAACCGCAACGTTAATATCATTTTTGTAGCAATAATAAAATGCAGGTTGTTGAGTTTCATTCGGACGAACTCTTCAGCTTGCAGAGGTCTTCAGACGTGTGTCCTTTATAAGTAACTTCTGTAATAGGAGCGAGAGGCACGAGTTGAGGGAGTGCGGAGTTGGCATGCCGGTGTAACGTCGAATTCTGCTCGTCGTCGAAAAATGCTTAGGTTGCTACTGCGCATGCGTGAACTTCAATGGCAAAGCAAAATCCGACGGTACAGTAACGTCGGATTTTGCTTACCCGTCAGAAAATGCTTTCTGGTCTACGGGGGCAGGGGCAGGGACAGGGACAGCGGGGCAGGGGCAGGGGCAGTCCTACATTAACCTTACGTTTCCACAGGGCATATTATTTATTTACAGGGCATATTATTTATTTTAACCCTATGTTGTGCAGGGCAGTGCATTAACCCGTCAGAAAATGCTTTCTGGTCTACGGGGCAGGGACAGCGGGGCCAGGGGCAGGGGCAGGGGCAGTCCTACATTAACCTTACGTTTCCACAGGGCATATTATTTATTTACAGGGCATATTATTTATTTTAACCCTATGTTGTGCAGGGCAGTGCATTAACCCGTCAGAAAATGCTTTCTGGTCTACGGGGGCAGGGACAGCGGGGCAGGGGCAGGGGCAGTCCTACATTAACCTTACGTTTCCACAGGGCATATTATTTATTTACAGGGCATATTATTTATTTTAACCCTATGTTGTGCAGGGCAGTGCATTAACCCGTCAGAAAATGCTTTCTGGTCTACGGGGCCAGGGGCAGGGACAGCGGGGCAGGGGCAGGGGCAGTCCTACATTAACCTTACGTTTCCACAGGGCATATTATTTATTTACAGGGCATATTATTTATTTTAACCCTATGTTGTGCAGGGCAGTGCATTAACCCGTCAGAAAATGCTTTCTGGTCTACGGGGCAGGGACAGCGGGGCCAGGGGCAGGGGCAGGGGCAGTCCTACATTAACCTTACGTTTCCACAGGGCATATTATTTATTTACAGGGCATATTATTTATTTTAACCCTATGTTGTGCAGGGCAGTGCATTAACCCGTCAGAAAATGCTTTCTGGTCTACGGGGGCAGGGACAGCGGGGCAGGGGCAGGGGCAGTCCTACATTAACCTTACGTTTCCACAGGGCATATTATTTATTTACAGGGCATATTATTTATTTTAACCCTATGTTGTGCAGGGCAGTGCATTAACCCGTCAGAAAATGCTTTCTGGTCTACGGGGCAGGGACAGCGGGGCCAGGGGCAGGGGCAGGGGCAGTCCTACATTAACCTTACGTTTCCACAGGGCATATTATTTATTTACAGGGCATATTATTTATTTTAACCCTATGTTGTGCAGGGCAGTGCATTAACCCGTCAGAAAATGCTTTCTGGTCTACGGGGCAGGGACAGCGGGGCCAGGGGCAGGGGCAGTGCTACATTAACCCTATGTTTCCACAGGGCATATTATTTATTTACAGGGCATATTATTAATTTTAACCCTATGTTGTGCAGGGCAGTGCATTAACCCGTCAGAAAATGCTTTCTGGTCTACGGGGCAGGGGCAGGGACAGCGGGGCCAGGGGCAGGGGCAGTGCTACATTAACCCTATGTTTCCACAGGGCATTTATTTATTTACAGGGCATATTATTTATTTTAACCCTATGTTGTGCAGGGCAGTGCATTAACCCGTCAGAAAATGCTTTCTGGTCTACGGGGCCAGGGGCAGGGACAGCGGGGCCAGGGGCAGGGGCAGTGCTACATTAACCCTATGTTTCCACAGGGCATATTATTTATTTACAGGGCATATTATTTATTTTAACCCTATGTTGTGCAGGGCAGTGCATTAACCCGTCAGAAAATGCTTTCTGGTCTACGGGGCAGGGGCAGGGACAGCGGGGTCAGGGGCAGGGGCAGTGCTACATTAACCCTATGTTTCCACAGGGCATATTATTTATTTACAGGGCATATTATTTATTTTAACCCTATGTTGTGCAGGGCAGTGCATTAACCCGTCAGAAAATGCTTTCTGGTCTACGGGGCCAGGGGCAGGGACAGCGGGGCCAGGGGCAGGGGCAGTGCTACATTAACCCTATGTTTCCACAGGGCATATTATTTATTTACAGGGCATATTATTTATTTTAACCCTATGTTGTGCAGGGCAGTGCATTAACCCGTCAGAAAATGCTTTCTGGTCTACGGGGCAGGGGCAGGGACAGCAGGGGCAGGGGCAGTGCTACATTAACCCTATGTTTCCACAGGGCATATTATTTATTTACAGGGCATATTATTTATTTTAACCCTATGTTGTGCAGGGCAGTGCATTAACCCGTCAGAAAATGCTTTGTGGTCTAGGGGGCAGGGACAGCGGGGCCAGGGGCAGGGGCAGTGCTACATTAACCCTATGTTTCCACAGGGCATATTATTTATTTACAGGGCATATTATTTATTTTAACTCTATGTTGTGCAGGGCAGTGCATTAACCCGTCAGAAAATGCTTTCTGGTCTACGGGGCCAGAGGCAGGGACAGCGGGGCCAAGGGCAGGGGCAGTGCTACATTAACCCTATGTTTCCACAGGGCATATTATTTATTTACAGGGCATATTATTTATTTTAACCCTATGTTGTGCAGGGCAGTGCATTAACCCGTCAGAAAATGCTTTCTGGTCTACGGGACAGGGACAGCGGGGCCAGGGGCAGGGGCAGTGCTACATTAACCCTATGTTGCCACAGGGCATATTATTTATTTACAGGGCATATTATTTATTTTAACCCTATGT
The DNA here is from genome assembly GCF_040938575.1 of Ambystoma mexicanum. Classification (NCBI taxonomy): domain Eukaryota; kingdom Metazoa; phylum Chordata; class Amphibia; order Caudata; family Ambystomatidae; genus Ambystoma; species Ambystoma mexicanum. The sequence goes on along the minus strand of NC_090941.1, from coordinate 842,779,251 downwards.
TGTGCAGGGCAGTGCATTAACCCGTCAGAAAATGCTTTCTGGTCTACGGGGCAGGGGCAGGGACAGCGGGGGCAGGGGCACGGGCAGGGGCAGTGCTACATTAACCTTACGTTGCCACAGGGCATATTATTTATTTACAGGGCATATTATTTATTTTAACCCTATGTTGTGCTGGGCAGTGCATTAACCCGTCAGAAAATGCTTTCTGGTCTACGGGGCAGGGACAGCGGGGGCAGGGGCATGGGCAGGGGCAGTGCTACATTAACCCTATGTTTCCACAGGGCATATTATTTATTTACAGGGCATATTATTTATTTTAACCCTATGTTGTGTAGGGCAGTGCATTAACCCGTCAGAAAATGCTTTCTGGTCTACGGGGCAGGGACAGCGGGGCCAGGGGCAGGGGCACGGGCAGGGGCAGGGGCAGTGCTACATTAACCCTATGTTTCCACAGGGCATATTATTTATTTACAGGGCATATTATTTATTTTAACCCTATGTTGTGCAGGGCAGTGCATTAACCCATCAGAAAATGCTTTCTGGTCTACGGGGCAAGGGCAGGGACAGCGGGGCCAGGGGCACGGGCAGGGGCAGTGCTACATTAACCCTATGTTTCCACAGGGCATATTATTTATTTTAACCCTATGTTGTACAGGGCAGTGCATTAACCCGTCAGAAAATGCTTTCTGGTCTACGGGGCAGGGGCAGGGACAGCGGGGGCAGGGGCAGTGCTACATTAACCCTGTTTCCACAGGGCATATTATTTATTTACAGGGCATATTATTTATTTTAACCCTATGTTGTGCAGGGCAGTGCATTAACCCGTCAGAAAATGCTTTCTGGTCTACGGGGCAGGGGCAGGGACAGCGGGGCCAGGGGCAGGGGCAGTGCTACATTAACCCTATGTTTCCACAGGGCATATTATTTATTTACAGGGCATATTATTTATTTTAACCCTATGTTGTGCAGGGCAGTGCATTAACCCGTCAGAAAATGCTTTCTGGTCTACGGGGCAGGGGCAGGGACAGCGGGGCCAGGGGCAGGGGCAGTGCTACATTAACCCTATGTTTCCACAGGGCATATTATTTATTTACAGGGCATATTATTTATTTTAACCCTATGTTGTGCAGGCCAGTGCATTAACCCGTCAGAAAATGCTTTCTGGTCTACGGGGCAGGGGCAGGGACAGCGGGGCCAGGGGCAGGGGCAGTGCTACATTAACCCTATGTTTCCACAGGGCATATTATTTATTTACAGGGCATATTATTTATTTTAACCCTATGTTGTGCAGGGCAGTGCATTAACCCGTCAGAAAATGCTTTCTGGTCTAGGGGGCAGGGACAGCGGGGCCAGGGGCAGTGCTACATTAACCCTATGTTTCCACAGGGCATATTATTTATTTACAGGGCATATTATTTATTTTAACCCTATGTTGTGCAGGGCAGTGCATTAACCCGTCAGAAAATGCTTTCTGGTCTACGGGGCCAGGGGCAGGGACAGCGGGGCCAGGGGCAGGGGCAGGGCTACATTAACCCTATGTTTCCACAGGGCATATTATTTATTTACAGGGCATATTATTTATTTTAACCCTATGTTGTGCAGGGCAGTGCATTAACCCGTCAGAAAATGCTTTCTGGTCTACGGGGCAGGGGCAGGGACAGCGGGGCCAGGGGCAGGGGCAGTGCTACATTAACCCTATGTTTCCACAGGGCATATTATTTATTTACAGGGCATATTATTTATTTTAACCCTATGTTGTGCAGGGCAGTGCATTAACCCGTCAGAAAATGCTTTCTGGTCTACGGGGCAGGGGCAGGGACAGCGGGGCCAGGGGCAGGGGCAGTGCTACATTAACCCTATGTTTCCACAGGGCATATTATTTATTTACAGGGCATATTATTTATTTTAACCCTATGTTGTGCAGGGCAGTGCATTAACCCGTCAGAAAATGCTTTCTGGTCTACGGGGCAGGGGCAGGGACAGCGGGGCCAGGGGCAGGGGCAGTGCTACATTAACCCTATGTTTCCACAGGGCATATTATTTATTTACAGGGCATATTATTTATTTTAACCCTATGTTGTGCAGGGCAGTGCATTAACCCGTCAGAAAATGCTTTCTGGTCTACGGGGCAGGGACAGCGGGGCCAGGGGCACGGGCACGGGCAGGGGCAGGGGCATTGCTACATTAACCCTATGTTTCCACAGGGCATATTATTTATTTTATTTTAACCCTATGTTGTGCAGGGTAGTGCATTAACCCGTCAGAAAATGCTTTCTGGTCTACGGGGCAGGGACAGCGGGGGCAGGGGCACGTGCAGGGGCAGTGCTACATTAACCCTATGTTTCCACAGGGCATATTATTTATTTACAGGGCATATTATTTATTTTAACCCTATGTTGTGCAGGGCAGTGCATTAACCCGTCAGAAAATGCTTTCTGGTCTACAGGGCAGGGGCAGGGACAGCAGGGGCACGGGCATGGGCAGGGGCAGTGCTACATTAACCCTATGTTTCCACAGGGCATATTATTTATTTACAGGGCATATTATTTATTTTAACCCTATGTTGTGCAGGGCAGTGCATTAACCCGTCAGAAAATGCTTTCTGGTCTACGGGACAGGGACAGCGGGGCCAGGGGCAGGGGCAGTGCTACATTAACCCTATGTTTCCACAGGGCATATTATTTATTTACAGGGCATATTATTTATTTTAACCCTATGTTGTGCAGGGCAGTGCATTAACCCGTCAGAAAATGCTTTCTGGTCTACGGGGCAGGGGCAGGGACAGCGGGGCCAGGGGCACGGGCACGGGCAGTGCTACATTAACCTTACGTTGCCACAGGGCATATTATTTATTTACAGGGCATATTATTTATTTTAACCCTATGTTGTGCAGGGCAGTGCATTAACCCGTCAGAAAATGCTTTCTGGTCTACGGGGCAGGGGCAGGGACAGCGGGGGCAGGGGCACGGGCAGGGGCAGTGCTACATTAACCTTACGTTGCCACAGGGCATATTATTTATTTACAGGGCATATTATTTATTTTAACCCTATGTTGTGCAGGGCAGTGCATTAACCCGTCAGAAAATGCTTTCTGGTCTACGGGGCAGGGACGGCAGGGGCACGGGCAGGGGCAGTGCTACATTAACCCTATGTTTCCACAGGGCATATTATTTATTTACAGGGCATATTATTTATTTTAACCCTATGTTGTGTAGGGCAGTGCATTAACCCGTCAGAAAATGCTTTCTGGTCTACGGGGCAGGGACAGCGGGGCCAGGGGCAGGGGCACGGGCAGGGGCAGTGCTACATTAACCCTATGTTTCCACAGGGCATATTATTTATTTACAGGGCATATTATTTATTTTAACCCTATGTTGTGCAGGGCAGTGCATTAACCCATCAGAAAATGCTTTCTGGTCTACGGGGCAAGGGCAGGGACAGCGGGGCCAGGGGCACGGGCAGGGGCAGTGCTACATTAACCCTATGTTTCCACAGGGCATATTATTTATTTTAACCCTATGTTGTGCAGGGCAGTGCATTAACCCGTCAGAAAATGCTTTCTGGTCTACGGGGCAGGGGCAGGGACAGCGGGGGCAGGGGCAGTGCTACATTAACCCTATGTTTCCACAGGGCATATTATTTATTTACAGGGCATATTATTTATTTTAACCCTATGTTGTGCAGGGCAGTGCATTAACCCGTCAGAAAATGCTTTCTGGTCTACGGGGCAGGGGCAGGGACAGCGGGGCCAGGGGCACGGGCACGGGCAGGGGCAGTGCTACATTAACCCTATGTTTCCACAGGGCATATTATTTATTTACAGGGCATATTATTTATTTTAACCCTATGTTGTGCAGGGCAGTGCATTAACCCGTCAGAAAATGCTTTCTGGTCTACGGGGCAAGGGCAGGGACAGCGGGGCCAGGGGCACGGGCAGGGGCAGTGCTACATTAACCCTATGTTTCCACAGGGCATATTATTTAGTTTAACCCTATGTTGTGCAGGGCAGTGCATTAACCTGTCAGAAAATGCTTTCTGGTCTACGGGGCAGGGGCAGCGGGGCCAGGGGCACGGGCAGGGGCAGTGCTACATTAACCCTATGTTTCCACAGGGCATATTATTTATTTACAGGGCATATTATTTATTTTAACCCTATGTTGTGCAGGGCAGTGCATTAACCCGTCAGAAAATGCTTTCTGGTCTACGGGGCAGGGGCAGGGACAACAGGGCCAGGGGCACGGGCACTGGCAGGGGCAGTGCTACATTAACCCTATGTTTCCACAGGGCATATTATTTATTTACAGGGCATATTATTTATTTTAACCCTATGTTGTGCAGGGCAGTGCATTAACCCGTCAGAAAATGCTTTCTGGTCTACGGGGCAAGGACAGCGGGGCCAGGGGCAGGGGCAGTGCTACATTAACCCTATGTTTCCACAGGGCATATTATTTATTTACAGGGCATATTATTTATTTTAACCCTATGTTGTGCAGGGCAGTGCATTAACCCGTCAGAAAATGCTTTCTGGTCTACGGGGCAGGGGCAGGGACAGCGGGGCCAGGGGCACAGGGACGGGCAGGGGCAGTGCTACATTAACCCTATGTTTCCACAGGGCATATTATTTATTTACAGGGCATATTATTTATTTTAACCCTATGTTGTGCAGGGCAGTGCATTAACCCGTCAGAAAATGCTTTCTGGTCTACGGGGCAGGAGCAGGGACAGCGGGGCCAGGGGCACGGGCACGGGCAGGGGCAGTGCTACATTAACCCTATGTTTCCACAGGGCATATTATTTATTTACAGGGCATATTATTTATTTTAACCCTATGTTGTGCAGGGCAGTGCATTAACCTGTCAGAAAATGCTTTCTGGTCTACGGGGCAGGGGCAGCGACAGCAGGGCCAGGGGCACGGGCAGGGGCAGTGCTACATTAACCCTATGTTTCCACAGGGCATATTATTTATTTACAGGGCATATTATTTATTTTAACCCTATGTTGTGCAGGGCAGTGCATTAACCCGTCGAAAATGCTTTCTGGTCTACGGGGCAGGGACAGCGGGGGCAGGGGCACGGGCAGGGGCAGTGCTACATTAACCCTATGTTTCCACAGGGCATATTATTTATTTACAGGGCATATTATTTATTTTAACCCTATGTTGTGTAGGGCAGTGCATTAACCCGTCAGAAAATGCTTTCTGGTCTACGGGGCAGGGACAGCGGGGGCAGGGGCACGGGCAGGGGCAGTGCTACATTAACCCTATGTTTCCACAGGGCATATTATTTATTTACAGGGCATATTATTTATTTTAACCCTATGTTGTGCAGGGCAGTGCATTAACCCGTCAGAAAATGCTTTCTGGTCTACGGGGCAAGGGCAGGGACAGCGGGGCCAGGGACACGGGCAGGGGCAGTGCTACATTAACCCTATGTTTCCACAGGGCATATTATTTAGTTTAACCCTATGTTGTGCAGGGCAGTGCATTAACCCGTCAGAAAATGCTTTCTGGTCTACGGGGCAGGGGCAGGGACAGCGGGGCCAGGGACAGGGGCAGTGCTACATTAACCCTATGTTTCCACAGGGCATATTATTTATTTACAGGGCATATTATTTATATTAACCCTATGTTGTGCAGGGCAGTGCATTAACCGGTCAGAAAATGCTTTCTGGTCTACGGGGCATGGGCAGGGACAGCGGGCCAGGGGCAGGGGCAGTGCTACATTAACCCTATGTTTCCACAGGGCATATTATTTATTTACAGGGCATATTATTTATTTTAACCCTATGTTGTGCAGGGCAGTGCATTAACCCGTCAGAAAATGCTTTCTGGTCTACGGGGCAGGGGCAGGGACAGCGGGGCCAGGGGCACGGGCAGGGGCAGGGGCAGTGCTACATTAACCCTATGTTTCCACTGGGCATATTATTTATTTACAGGGCATATTATTTATTTTAACCCTATGTTGTGCAGGGCAGTGCATTAACCCGTCAGAAAATGCTTTCTGGTCTATGGGGCAGGGACAGCGGGGGCAGGGGCACGGGCAGGGGCAGGGGCAGTGCTACATTAACCCTATGTTTCCACAGGGCATATTATTTATTTACAGGGCATATTTATTTTAACCCTATGTTGTGTAGGGCAGTGCATTAACCCGTCAGAAAATGCTTTCTGGTCTACGGGGCAGGGACAGCGGGGCCAGGGGCAGGGGCACGGGCAGGGGCAGTGCTACATTAACCCTATGTTTCCACAGGGCATATTATTTATTTACAGGGCATATTATTTATTTTAACCCTATGTTGTGCAGGGCAGTGCATTAACCCGTCAGAAAATGCTTTCTGGTCTACGGGGCAAGGGCAGGGACAGCGGGGCCAGGGGCACGGGCAGGGGCAGTGCTACATTAACCCTATGTTTCCACAGGGCATATTATTTAGTTTAACCCTATGTTGTGCAGGGCAGTGCATTAACCTGTCAGAAAATGCTTTCTGGTCTACGGGGCAGGGGCAGCGGGGCCAGGGGCACGGGCAGGGGCAGTGCTACATTAACCCTATGTTTCCACAGGGCATATTATTTATTTACAGGGCATATTATTTATTTTAACCCTATGTTGTGCAGGGCAGTGCATTAACCCGTCAGAAAATGCTTTCTGGTCTACGGGGCAGGGGCAGGGACAACAGGGCCAGGGGCACGGGCACTGGCAGGGGCAGTGCTACATTAACCCTATGTTTCCACAGGGCATATTATTTATTTACAGGGCATATTATTTATTTTAACCCTATGTTGTGCAGGGCAGTGCATTAACCCGTCAGAAAATGCTTTCTGGTCTACGGGGCAAGGACAGCGGGGCCAGGGGCAGGGGCAGTGCTACATTAACCCTATGTTTCCACAGGGCATATTATTTATTTACAGGGCATATTATTTATTTTAACCCTATGTTGTGCAGGGCAGTGCATTAACCCGTCAGAAAATGCTTTCTGGTCTACGGGGCAGGGGCAGGGACAGCGGGGCCAGGGGCACAGGGACGGGCAGGGGCAGTGCTACATTAACCCTATGTTTCCACAGGGCATATTATTTATTTACAGGGCATATTATTTATTTTAACCCTATGTTGTGCAGGGCAGTGCATTAACCCGTCAGAAAATGCTTTCTGGTCTACGGGGCAGGAGCAGGGACAGCGGGGCCAGGGGCACGGGCACGGGCAGGGGCAGTGCTACATTAACCCTATGTTTCCACAGGGCATATTATTTATTTACAGGGCATATTATTTATTTTAACCCTATGTTGTGCAGGGCAGTGCATTAACCTGTCAGAAAATGCTTTCTGGTCTACGGGGCAGGGGCAGCGACAGCAGGGCCAGGGGCACGGGCAGGGGCAGTGCTACATTAACCCTATGTTTCCACAGGGCATATTATTTATTTACAGGGCATATTATTTATTTTAACCCTATGTTGTGCAGGGCAGTGCATTAACCCGTCGAAAATGCTTTCTGGTCTACGGGGCAGGGACAGCGGGGGCAGGGGCACGGGCAGGGGCAGTGCTACATTAACCCTATGTTTCCACAGGGCATATTATTTATTTACAGGGCATATTATTTATTTTAACCCTATGTTGTGTAGGGCAGTGCATTAACCCGTCAGAAAATGCTTTCTGGTCTACGGGGCAGGGACAGCGGGGGCAGGGGCACGGGCAGGGGCAGTGCTACATTAACCCTATGTTTCCACAGGGCATATTATTTATTTACAGGGCATATTATTTATTTTAACCCTATGTTGTGCAGGGCAGTGCATTAACCCGTCAGAAAATGCTTTCTGGTCTACGGGGCAAGGGCAGGGACAGCGGGGCCAGGGACACGGGCAGGGGCAGTGCTACATTAACCCTATGTTTCCACAGGGCATATTATTTAGTTTAACCCTATGTTGTGCAGGGCAGTGCATTAACCCGTCAGAAAATGCTTTCTGGTCTACGGGGCAGGGGCAGGGACAGCGGGGCCAGGGACAGGGGCAGTGCTACATTAACCCTATGTTTCCACAGGGCATATTATTTATTTACAGGGCATATTATTTATATTAACCCTATGTTGTGCAGGGCAGTGCATTAACCGGTCAGAAAATGCTTTCTGGTCTACGGGGCATGGGCAGGGACAGCGGGCCAGGGGCATGGGCACGGGCAGGGGCAGTGCTACATTAACCCTATGTTTCCACAGGGCATATTATTTATTTACAGGGCATATTATTTATTTTAACCCTATGTTGTGCAGGGCAGTGCATTAACCCGTCAGAAAATGCTTTCTGGTCTACGGGGCAGGGGCAGGGACAGCGGGGCCAGGGGCACGGGCAGGGGCAGGGGCAGTGCTACATTAACCCTATGTTTCCACTGGGCATATTATTTATTTACAGGGCATATTATTTATTTTAACCCTATGTTGTGCAGGGCAGTGCATTAACCCGTCAGAAAATGCTTTCTGGTCTATGGGGCAGGGACAGCGGGGGCAGGGGCACGGGCAGGGGCAGGGGCAGTGCTACATTAACCCTATGTTTCCACAGGGCATATTATTTATTTACAGGGCATATTATTTATTTTAACCCTATGTTGTGTAGGGCAGTGCATTAACCCGTCAGAAAATGCTTTCTGGTCTACGGGGCAGGGACAGCGGGGCCAGGGGCAGGGGCACGGGCAGGGGCAGTGCTACATTAACCCTATGTTTCCACAGGGCATATTATTTATTTACAGGGCATATTATTTATTTTAACCCTATGTTGTGCAGGGCAGTGCATTAACCCGTCAGAAAATGCTTTCTGGTCTACGGGGCAAGGGCAGGGACAGCGGGGCCAGGGGCACGGGCAGGGGCAGTGCTACATTAACCCTATGTTTCCACAGGGCATATTATTTATTTTAACCCTATGTTGTGCAGGGCAGTGCATTAACCCGTCAGAAAATGCTTTCTTGTCTACGGGGCAGGGACAGCGGGGCTAGGGGCACAGGCAGGGGCAGGGGCAGTGCTACATTAACCCTATGTTTCCACAGGGCATATTATTTATTTACAGGGCATATTATTTATTTTAACCCTATGTTGTGCAGGGCAGTGCATTAACCCGTCAGAAAATGCTTTCTGGTCTACGGGGCAGGGGCAGGGACAGCGGGGCCAGGGGCAGGGGCAGTGCTACATTAACCCTATGTTTCCACAGGGCATATTATTTATTTACAGGGCATATTATTTATTTTAACCCTATGTTGTGCAGGGCAGTGCATTAACCCGTCAGAAAATGCTTTCTGGTCTACGGGGCAGGAGCAGGGACAGCGGGGCCAGGGGCAGGGGCAGTGCTACATTAACCCTATGTTTCCACATGGCATATTATTTATTTACAGGGCATATTATTTATTTTAACCCTATGTTGTGCAGGGCAGTGCATTAACCCGTCAGAAAATGCTTTCTGGTCTACGGGGCAGGGACAGCGGGGCCAGGGGCACGGGCACGGGCACGGGCAGGGGCAGTGCTACATTAACCCTATGTTTCCACAGGGCATATTATTTATTTACAGGGCATATTATTTATTTTAACCCTATGTTGTGCAGGGCAGTGCATTAACCCGTCAGAAAATGCTTTCTGGTCTACGGGGCAGGGACAGCGGGGGCAGGGGCACGGGCAGGGGCAGGGGCAGTGCTACATTAACCCTATGTTTCCACAGGGCATATTATTTATTTACAGGGCATATTATTTATTTTAAGCCTATGTTGTGTAGGGCAGTGCATTAACCCGTCAGAAAATGCTTTCTGGTCTACGGGGCAGGGACAGCGGGGCCAGGGGCACGGGCAGGGGCAGGGGCAGTGCTACATTAACCCTATGTTTCCACAGGGCATATTATTTATTTACAGGGCATATTATTTATTTTAACCCTATGTTGTGCAGGGCAGTGCATTAACCCGTCAGAAAATGCTTTCTGGTCTACGGGGCAGGGACAGCGGGGCCAGGGGCACGGGCAGGGGCAGGGGCAGTGCTACATTAACCCTATGTTTCCACAGGGCATATTATTTATTTACAGGGCATATTATTTATTTTAACCCTATGTTGTGTAGGGCAGTGCATTAACCCGTCAGAAAATGCTTTCTGGTCTACGGGGCAGGGACAGTGGGGCCAGGGGCAGGGGCACGGGCAGGGGCAGGGGCAGTGCTACATTAACCCTATGTTTCCACAGGGCATATTATTTATTTACAGGGCATATTATTTATTTTAACCCTATGTTGTGCAGGGCAGTGCATTAACCCGTCAGAAAATGCTTTCTGGTCTACGGGGCAGGGGCAGGGACAGCGGGGCCAGGGGCAGGGGCAGTGCTACATTAACCCTATGTTTCCACAGGGCATATTATTTATTTACAGGGCATATTATTTATTTTAACCCTATGTTGTGCAGGGCAGTGCATTAACCCATCAGAAAATGCTTTCTGGTCTACGGGGCAGGGACAGCGGGGGCGGGGGCAGTGCTACATTAACCCTATGTTTCCACAGGGCATATTATTTATTTACAGGGCATATTATTTATTTTAACCCTATGTTGTGCAGGGCAGTGCATTAACCCGTCAGAAAATGCTTTCTGGTCTACGGGGCAGGGGCAGGGACAGCGGGGCCAGGGGGGCCAGGGGCACGGGCAGGGGCAGTGCTACATTAACCCTATGTTTCCACAGGGCATATTATTTATTTACAGGGCATATTATTTATTTTAGCCCTATGTTGTGCAGGGCAGTGCATTAACCCGTCAGAAAATGTTTTCTGGTCTACGGGGCAGGGACAGCGGAGGCAGGGGCACGGGCAGGGGCAGGGCCAGTGCTACATTAACCCTATGTTTCCACAGGGCATATTATTTATTTACAGGGCATATTATTTATTTTAACCCTATGTTGTGTAGGGCAGTGCATTAACCCGTCAGAAAATGCTTTCTGGTCTACGGGGCAGGGACAGCGGGGGCAGGGGCAGGGGCAGTGCTACATTAACCCTATGTTTCCACAGGGCATATTATTTATTTACAGGGCATATTATTTATTTTAACCCTATGTTGTGCAGGGCAGTGCATTAACCCGTCAGAAAATGCTTTCTGGTCTACGGGGCAAGGGCAGGGACAGCGGGGCCAGGGGCAGGGGCAGTGCTACATTAACCCTATGTTTCCACAGGGCATATTATTTAGTTTAACCCTATGTTGTGCAGGGCAGTGCATTAACCCCTCAGAAAATGCTTTCTGGTCTACGGGGCAGGGGCAGGGACAGCGGGGCCAGGGGCACAGGCACGGGCAGGGGCAGTGCTACATTAACCCTATGTTTCCACAGGGCATATTATTTATTTACAGGGCATATTATTTATTTTAACCCTATGTTGTGCAGGGCAGTGCATTAACCCGTCAGAAAATGCTTTCTGGTCTACGGGGCAGGGGCAGGGACAACGGGGCCAGGGGCACGGGCACGGGCAGGGGCAGTGCTACATTAACCCTATGTTTCCACAGGGCATATTATTTATTTACAGGGCATATTATTTATTTTAACCCTATGTTGTGCAGGGCAGTGCATTAACCCGTCAGAAAATGCTTTCTGGTCTACGGGGCAGGGACAGCGGGGCCAGGGGCAGGGGCAGTGCTACATTAACCCTATGTTTCCACAGGGCATATTATTTATTTACAGGGCATATTATTTATTTTAACCCTATGTTGTGCAGGGCAGTGCATTAACCCGTCAGAAAATGCTTTCTGGTCTACGGGGCAGGGGCAGGGACAGCGGGGGCGGGGGCAGTGCTACATTAACCCTATGTTTCCACAGGGCATATTATTTATTTACAGGGCATATTATTTATTTTAACCCTATGTTGTGCAGGGCAGTGCATTAACCCGTCAGAAAATGCTTTCTGGTCTACGGGGCAAGGGCAGGGACAGCGGGGCCAGGGACACGGGCAGGGGCAGTGCTACATTAACCCTATGTTTCCACAGGGCATATTATTTAGTTTAACCCTATGTTGTGCAGGGCAGTGCATTAACCCGTCAGAAAATGCTTTCTGGTCTACGGGGCAGGGGCAGGGACAGCGGGGCCAGGGACAGGGGCAGTGCTACATTAACCCTATGTTTCCACAGGGCATATTATTTATTTACAGGGCATATTATTTATTTTAACCCTATGTTGTGCAGGGCAGTGCATTAACCGGTCAGAAAATGCTTTCTGGTCTACGGGGCATGGGCAGGGACAGCGGGCCAGGGGCACGGGCACGGGCAGGGGCAGTGCTACATTAACCCTATGTTTCCACAGGGCATATTATTTATTTACAGGGCATATTATTTATTTTAACCCTATGTTGTGCAGGGCAGTGCATTAACCCGTCAGAAAATGCTTTCTGGTCTACGGGGCAGGGGCAGGGACAGCGGGGCCAGGGGCACGGGCAGGGGCAGGGGCAGGGGCAGTGCTACATTAACCCTATGTTTCCACTGGGCATATTATTTATTTACAGGGCATATTATTTATTTTAACCCTATGTTGTGCAGGGCAGTGCATTAACCCGTCAGAAAATGCTTTCTGGTCTATGGGGCAGGGACAGCGGGGGCAGGGGCACGGGCAGGGGCAGGGGCAGTGCTACATTAACGCTATGTTTCCACAGGGCATATTATTTATTTACAGGGCATATTATTTATTTTAACCCTATGTTGTGTAGGGCAGTGCATTAACCCGTCAGAAAATGCTTTCTGGTCTACGGGGCAGGGACAGCGGGGCCAGGGGCACGGGCAGGGGCAGTGCTACATTAACCCTATGTTTCCACAGGGCATATTATTTATTTACAGGGCATATTATTTATTTTAACCCTATGTTGTGCAGGGCAGTGCATTAACCCGTCCGAAAATGCTTTCTGGTCTACGGGGCAAGGGCAGGGACAGCGGGGCCAGGGGCACGGGCAGGGGCAGTGCTACATTAACCCTATGTTTCCACAGGGCATATTATTTATTTTAACCCTATGTTGTGCAGGGCAGTGCATTAACCCGTCAGAAAATGCTTTCTGGTCTACGGGGCATGGACAGCGGGGCTAGGGGCACAGGCAGGGGCAGGGGCAGTGCTACATTAACCCTATGTTTCCACAGGGCATATTATTTATTTACAGGGCATATTATTTATTTTAACCCTATGTTGTGCAGGGCAGTGCATTAACCCGTCAGAAAATGCTTTCTGGTCTACGGGGCAGGGGCAGGGACAGCGGGGCCAGGGGCAGGGGCAGTGCTACATTAACCCTATGTTTCCACAGGGCATATTATTTATTTACAGGGCATATTATTTATTTTAACCCTATGTTGTGCAGGGCAGTGCATTAACCCGTCAGAAAATGCTTTCTGGTCTACGGGGCAGGAGCAGGGACAGCGGGGCCAGGGGCAGGGGCAGTGCTACATTAACCCTATGTTTCCACAGGGCATATTATTTATTTACAGGGCATATTATTTATTTTAACCCTATGTTGTGCAGGGCAGTGCATTAACCCGTCAGAAAATGCTTTCTGGTCTACGGGGCAGGGACAGCGGGGTCAGGGGCACGGGCACGGGCACGGGCAGGGGCAGTGCTACATTAACCCTATGTTTCCACAGGGCATATTATTTATTTACAGGGCATATTATTTATTTTAACCCTATGTTGTGCAGGGCAGTGCATTAACCCGTCAGAAAATGCTTTCTGGTCTACGGGGCAGGGACAGCGGGGGCAGGGGCACGGGCAGGGGCAGGGGCAGTGCTACATTAACCCTATGTTTCCACAGGGCATATTATTTATTTACAGGGCATATTATTTATTTTAAGCCTATGTTGTGTAGGGCAGTGCATTAACCCGTCAGAAAATGCTTTCTGGTCTACGGGGCAGGGACAGCGGGGCCAGGGGCACGGGCAGGGGCAGTGCTACATTAACCCTATGTTTCCACAGGGCATATTATTTATTTACAGGGCATATTATTTATTTTAACCCTATGTTGTGCAGGGCAGTGCATTAACCCGTCAGAAAATGCTTTCTGGTCTACGGGGCAGGGACAGCGGGGCCAGGGGCACGGGCAGGGGCAGGGGCAGGGGCAGTGCTACATTAACCCTATGTTTCCACAGGGCATATTATTTATTTACAGGGCATATTATTTATTTTAACCCTATGTTGTGTAGGGCAGTGCATTAACCCGTCAGAAAATGCTTTCTGGTCTACGGGGCAGGGACAGTGGGGCCAGGGGCAGGGGCACGGGCAGGGGCAGGGGCAGTGCTACATTAACCCTATGTTTCCACAGGGCATATTATTTATTTACAGGGCATATTATTTATTTTAACCCTATGTTGTGCAGGGCAGTGCATTAACCCGTCAGAAAATGCTTTCTGGTCTACGGGGCAGGGGCAGGGACAGCGGGGCCAGGGGCAGGGGCAGTGCTACATTAACCCTATGTTTCCACAGGGCATATTATTTATTTACAGGGCATATTATTTATTTTAACCCTATGTTGTGCAGGGCAGTGCATTAACCCATCAGAAAATGCTTTCTGGTCTACGGGGCAGGGACAGCGGGGGCGGGGGCAGTGCTACATTAACCCTATGTTTCCACAGGGCATATTATTTATTTACAGGGCATATTATTTATTTTAACCCTATGTTGTGCAGGGCAGTGCATTAACCCGTCAGAAAATGCTTTCTGGTCTACGGGGCAGGGGCAGGGACAGCGGGGCCAGGGGCACGGGCAGGGGCAGTGCTACATTAACCCTATGTTTCCACAGGGCATATTATTTATTTACAGGGCATATTATTTATTTTAGCCCTATGTTGTGCAGGGCAGTGCATTAACCCGTCAGAAAATGTTTTCTGGTCTACGGGGCAGGGACAGCGGGGGCAGGGGCACGGGCAGGGGCAGGGCCAGTGCTACATTAACCCTATGTTTCCACAGGGCATATTATTTATTTACAGGGCATATTATTTATTTTAACCCTATGTTGTGTAGGGCAGTGCATTAACCCGTCAGAAAATGCTTTCTGGTCTACGGGGCAGGGACAGCGGGGGCAGGGGCACGGGCAGGGGCAGGGGCAGTGCTACATTAACCCTATGTTTCCACAGGGCATATTATATATTTACAGGGCATATTATTTATTTTAACCCTATGTTGTGCAGGGCAGTGCATTAACCCGTCAGAAAATGCTTTCTGGTCTACGGGGCAAGGGCAGGGACAGCGGGGCCAGGGGCAGGGGCAGTGCTACATTAACCCTATGTTTCCACAGGGCATATTATTTAGTTTAACCCTATGTTGTGCAGGGCAGTGCATTAACCCGTCAGAAAATGCTTTCTGGTCTACGGGGCAGGGGCAGGGACAGCGGGGCCAGGGGCACAGGCACGGGCAGGGGCAGTGCTACATTAACCCTATGTTTCCACAGGGCATATTATTTATTTACAGGGCATATTATTTATTTTAACCCTATGTTGTGCAGGGCAGTGCATTAACCCGTCAGAAAATGCTTTCTGGTCTACGGGGCAGGGGCAGGGACAACGGGGCCAGGGGCACGGGCAGGGGCAGTGCTACATTAACCCTATGTTTCCACAGGGCATATTATTTATTTACAGGGCATATTATTTATTTTAACCCTATGTTGTGCAGGGCAGTGCATTAACCCGTCAGAAAATGCTTTCTGGTCTACGGGGCAGGGACAGCGGGGCCAGGGGCAGGGGCAGTGCTACATTAACCCTATGTTTCCACAGGGCATATTATTTATTTACAGGGCATATTATTTATTTTAACCCTATGTTGTGCAGGGCAGTGCATTAACCCGTCAGAAAATGCTTTCTGGTCTACGGGGCAGGGGCAGGGACAGCGGGGGCGGGGGCAGTGCTACATTAACCCTATGTTTCCACAGGGCATATTATTTATTTACAGGGCATATTATTTATTTTAACCCTATGCTGTGCAGGGCAGTGCATTAACCCGTAAGAAAATGCTTTCTGGTCTACGGGGTAGGGGCAGGGACAGCGGGGCCAGGGGCACGGGCACGGGCAGGGGCAGGGGCAGTGCTACATTAACCCTATGTTTCCACAGGGCATATTATTTATTTACAGGGCATATTATTTATTTTAGCCCTATGTTGTGCAGGGCAGTGCATTAACCCGTCAGAAAATGCTTTCTGGTCTACAGGGCAGGTACAGCGGGGGCAGGAGCACGGGCAGGGGCAGGGCCAGTGCTACATTAACCCTATCTTTCCACAGGGCATATTATTTATTTACAGGGCATATTATTTATTTTAACCCTATGTTGTGTAGGGCAGTGCATTAACCCGTCACAAAATGCTTTCTGGTCTACGGGGCAGGGACAGCGGGGGCAGGGGCACGGGCAGGGGCAGTGCTACATTAACCCTATGTTTCCACAGGGCATATTATTTATTTACAGGGCATATTATTTATTTTAACCCTATGTTGTGCAGGGCAGTGCATTAACCCGTCAGAAAATGCTTTCTGGTCTACGGGGCAAGGGCAGGGACAGCGGGGCCAGGGGCACGGGCAGGGGCAGTGCTACATTAACCCTATGTTTCCACAGGGCATATTATTTAGTTTAACCCTATGTTGTGCAGGGCAGTGCATTAACCCGTCAGAAAATGCTTTCTGGTCTACGGGGCAGGGGCAGAGACAGCGGGGCCAGGGGCACGGGCACGGGCAGGGGCAGTGCTACATTAACCCTATGTTTCCACAGGGCATATTATTTATTTACAGGGCATATTATTTATTTTAACCCTATGTTGTGCAGGGCAGTGCATTACCCCGTCAGAAAATGCTTTCTGGTCTACGGGGCAGGGGCAGGGACAACGGGGCCAGGGGCACGGGCAGGGGCAGTGCTACATTAACCCTATGTTTCCACAGGGCATATTATTTATTTACAGGGCATATTATTTATTTTAACCCTATGTTGTGCAGGGCAGTGCATTAACCCGTCAGAAAATTCTTTCTGGTCTACGGGGCAAGGACAGCGGGGCCAGGGGCAGGGGCAGTGCTACATTAACCCTATGTTTCCACAGGGCATATTATTTATTTACAGGACATATTATTTATTTCAACCCTATGTTGTGCAGGGCAGTGCATTAACCCGTCAGAAAATGCTTTCTGGTCTACGGGGCAGGGGCAGGGACAGCGGGGCCAGGGGCACGGGCAGTGCTACATTAACCCTATGTTTCCACAGGGCATATTATTTATTTACAGGGCATATTATTTATTTTAACCCTATGTTGTGCAGGGCAGTGCATTAACCCGTCAGAAAATGCTTTCTGGTCTACGGGGCAGGGGCAGTGCTACATTAACCCTATGTTTCCACAGGGCATATTATTTATTTACAGGGCATATTATTTATTTTAACCCTATGTTGTGTAGGGCAGTGCATTAACCCGTCAGAAAATGCTTTCTGGTCTACGGGGCAGGGACAGCGGGGGCAGGGGCACGGGCAGGGGCAGGGGCAGTGCTACATTAACCCTATGTTTCCACAGGGCATATTATTTATTTACAGGGCATATTATTTATTTTAACCCTATGTTGTGCAGGGCAGTGCATTAACCCGTCAGAAAATGCTTTCTGGTCTACGGGGCAAGGGCAGGGACAGCGGGGCCAGGGGCACGGGTAGGGGCAGTGCTACATTAACCCTATGTTTCCACAGGGCATATTATTTAGTTTAACCCTATGTTGTGCAGGGCAGTGCATTAACCCGTCAGAAAATGCTTTGTGGTCTACGGGGCAGGGGCAGGGACAGCGGGGCCAGGGGCACGGGCACGGGCAGGGGCAGTGCTACATTAACCCTATGTTTCCACAGGGCATATTATTTATTTACAGGGCATATTATTTATTTTAACCCTATGTTGTGCAGGGCAGTGCATTAACCCGTCAGAAAATGCTTTCTGGTCTACGGGGCAGGGACAACGGGGCCAGGGGCACGGGCACGGGCAGGGGCAGTGCTACATTAACCCTATGTTTCCACAGGGCATATTATTTATTTACAAGGCATATTTATTTTAACCCTATGTTGTGTAGGGCAGTGCATTAACCCGTCAGAAAATGCGTTCTGGTCTACGGGGCAGGGACAGCGGGGGCAGGGGCACGGGCAGGGGCAGTGCTACATTAACCCTATGTTTCCACAGGGCATATTATTTATTTACAGGGCATATTATTTGTTTTAACCCTATGTTGTGCAGGGCAGTGCATTAACCCGTCAGAAAATGCTTTCTGGTCTACGGGGCAAGGGCAGGGACAGCGGGGCCAGGGGCACGGGCAGGGGCAGTGCTACATTAACCCTATGTTTCCACAGGGCATATTATTTAGTTTAACCCTATGTTGTGCAGGGCAGTGCATTAACCCGTCAGAAAATGCTTTCTGGTCTACGGGGCATGGGCAGGGACAGCGGGGCCAGGGGCATGGGCACGGGCAGGGGCAGTGCTACATTAACCCTATGTTTCCACAGGGCATATTATTTATTTACAGGGCATATTATTTATTTTAACCCTATGTTGTGCAGGGCAGTGCATTAACCCGTCAGAAAATGCTTTCTGGTCTACGTGGCAGGGGCAGGGACAACGGGGCCAGGGGCACGGGCAGGGGCAGTGCTACATTAACCCTATGTTTCCACAGGGCATATTATTTATTTACAGGGCATATTATTTATTTTAACCCTATGTTGTGCAGGGCAGTGCATTAACCCGTCAGAAAATGCTTTCTGGTCTACGGGGCAAGGACAGCGGGGGCAGGGGCAGTGCTACATTAACCCTATGTTTCCACAGGGCATATTATTTATTTACAGGGCATATTATTTATTTCAACCCTATGTTGTGCAGGGCAGTGCATTAACCCGTCAGAAAATGCTTTCTGGTCTACGGGGCAGGGACAGCGGGGCCAGGGGGAGGGGCACGGGCAGGGGCAGGGGCAGTGCTACATTAACCCTATGTTTCCACAGGGCATATTATTTATTTACAGGGCATATTATTTATTTTAACCCTATGTTGTGCAGGGCAGTGCATTAACCCGTCAGAAAATGCTTTCTGGTCTACGGGGCAAGGGCAGGGACAGCGGGGCCAGGGGCAGGGGCAGTGCTACATTAACCCTATGTTTCCACAGGGCATATTATTTAGTTTAACCCTATGTTGTGCAGGGCAGTGCATTAACCCGTCAGAAAATGCTTTCTGGTCTACGGGGCAGGGGCAGGGACAGCGGGACCAGGGGCACGGGCACGGGCAGGGGCAGTGCTACATTAAACCTATGTTTCCACAGGGCATATTATTTATTTACAGGGCATATTATTTATTTTAACCCTATGTTGTGCAGGGCAGTGCATTAACCCGTCAGAAAATGCTTTCTGGTCTACGGGGCAGGGGCATGGACAGCGGGGCCAGGGGCACAGGCAGGGGCAGGGGCAGTGCTACATTAACCCTATGTTTCCACAGGGCATATTATTTATTTACAGGGCATATTATTTATTTTAACCCTATGTTGTGCAGGGCAGTGCATTAACCCGTCAGAAAATGCTTTCTGGTCTATGGGGCGGGGGCAGGGACAGCGGGGCCAGGGGCACGGACAGGGACAGTGCTACATTAACCCTATGTTTCCACAGGGCATATTATTTATTTACAGGGCATATTATTTATTTTAACCCTATGTTGTGCAGGGCAGTGCATTAACCCGTCAGAAAATGCTTTCTGGTCTACGGGGCAGGGGCAGGGACAGCGGGGCCAGGGGCACGGGCACGGGCAGGGGCAGTGCTACATTAACCCTGTTTCCACAGGGCATATTATTTATTTACAGGGCATATTATTTATTTTAACCCTTTGTTGTGCAGGGCAGTGCATTAACCCGTCAGAAAATGCTTTCTGGTCTACGGGGCAGGGACAGCGGGGGCAGGGGCACGGGCAGGGGCAGTGCTACATTAACCCTATGTTTCCACAGGGCATATTATTTATTTACAGGGCATATTATTTATTTTAACCCTATGTTGTGTAGGGCAGTGCATTAACCCGTCAGAAAATGCTTTCTGGTCTACGGGGCAGAGACAGCGGGGCCAGGGGCAGGGGCACGGGCAGGGGCAGGGGCAGTGCTACATTAACCCTATGTTTCCACAGGGCATATTATTTATTTACAGGGCATATTATTTATTTTAACCCTATGTTGTGCAGGGCAGTGTATTAACCTGTCAGAAAATGCTTTCTGGTCTACGGGGCAAGGGCAGGGACAGCGGGGCCAGGGGCAGGGGCAGTGCTACATTAACCCTATGTTTCCACAGGGCATATTATTTATTTTAACCCTATGTTGTGCAGGGCAGTGCATTAACCCGTCAGAAAATGCTTTCTGGTCTACGGGGCAGGGACAGCGGGGCTAGGGGCACAGGCAGGGGCAGGGGCAGTGCTACATTAACCCTATGTTTCCACAGGGCATATTATTTATTTACAGGGCATATTATTTATTTTAACCCTATGTTGTGCAGGGCAGTGCATTAACCCGTCAGAAAATGCTTTCTGGTCTACGGGGCAGGGGCAGGGACAGCGGGGCCAGGGGCACGGGCAGGGGCAGTGCTACATTAACCCTATGTTTCCACAGGGCATATTATTTATTTACAGGGCATATTATTTATTTTAACCCTATGTTGTGTAGGGCAGTGCATTAACCCGTCAGAAAATGCTTTCTGGTCTACGGGGCAGGGACAGTGGGGCCAGGGGCAGGGGCATGGGCAGGGGCAGGGGCAGTGCTACATTAACCCTATGTTTCCACAGGGCATATTATTTATTTACAGGGCATATTATTTATTTTAACCCTATGTTGTGCAGGGCAGTGCATTAACCCGTCAGAAAATGCTTTCTGGTCTACGGGGCAGGGACAGTGGGGCCAGGGGCAGGGGCATGGGCAGGGGCAGGGGCAGTGCTACATTAACCCTATGTTTCCACAGGGCATATTATTTATTTACAGGGCATATTATTTATTTTAACCCTATGTTGTGCAGGGCAGTGCATTAACCCGTCAGAAAATGCTTTCTGGTCTACGGGGCAGGGACAGCGGGGCCAGGGGCAGGGGCAGTGCTACATTAACCCTATGTTTCCACAGGGCATATTATTTATTTACAGGGCATATTATTTATTTTAACCCTATGTTGTGTAGGGCAGTGCATTAACCCGTCAGAAAATGCTTTCTGGTCTACGGGGCAGGGACAGTGGGGCCAGGGGCAGGGGCATGGGCAGGGGCAGGGGCAGTGCTACATTAACCCTATGTTTCCACAGGGCATATTATTTATTTACAGGGCATATTATTTATTTTAACCCTATGTTGTGCAGGGCAGTGCATTAACCCGTCAGAAAATGCTTTCTGGTCTACGGGGCAGGGGCAGGGACAGCGGGGCCAGGGGCACGGGCAGGGGCAGTGCTACATTAACCCTATGTTTCCACAGGGCATATTATTTATTTACAGGGCATATTATTTATTTTAACCCTATGTTGTGCAGGGCAGTGCATTAACCCGTCAGAAAATGCTTTCTGGTCTACGGGGCAGGGACAGCGGGGGCAGGGGCACGGGCAGGGGCAGGGGCAGTGCTACATTAACCCTATGTTTCCACAGGGCATATTATTTATTTACAGGGCATATTATTTATTTTAACCCTATGTTGTGTAGGGCAGTGCATTAACCCGTCAGAAAATGCTTTCTGGTCTACAGGGCAGGGACAGCGGGCCAGGGGCAGGGGCAGGGGCAGGGGCAGTGCTACATTAACCCTATGTTTCCACAGGGCATATTATTTATTTACGGGGCATATTATTTATTTTAACCCTATGTTGTGCAGGGCAGTGCATTAACCCGTCAGAAAATGCTTTCTGGTCTACGGGGCAAGGGCAGGGACAGCGGGGCCAGGGGCACGGGCAGGGGCAGTGCTACATTAACCCTATGTTTCCACAGGGCATATTATTTATTTTAACCCTATGTTGTGCAGGGCAGTGCATTAACCTGTCAGAAAATGCTTTCTGGTCTACGGGGCAGGGGCAGGGACAGCGGGGCCAGGGGCACAGGCAGGGGCAGGGGCAGTGCTGCATTAACCCTATGTTTCCACAGGGCATATTATTTATTTACAGGGCATATTATTTATTTTAACCCTATGTTGTGCAGGGCAGTGCATTAACCCGTCAGAAAATGCTTTCTGGTCTACGGGGCAGGGGCAGGGACAGCGGGGCCAGGGGCACGGGCAGGGGCAGGGGCAGTGCTACATTAACCCTATGTTTCCACAGGGCATATTATTTATTTACAGGGCATATTATTTATTTTAACCCTATGTTGTGTAGGGCAGTGCATTAACCCGTCAGAAAATGCTTTCTGGTCTACGGGGCAGGGACAGTGGGGCCAGGGGCAGGGGCACGGGCAGGGGCAGGGCCAGTGCTACATTAACCCTATGTTTCCACAGGGCATATTATTTATTTAATGGGCATATTATTTATTTTAACCCTATGTTGTGCAGGGCAGTGCATTAACCCGTCAGAAAATGCTTTCTGGTCTACGGGGCAGGGGCAGGGACAGCGGGGCCAGGGGCAGTGCTACATTAACCCTATGTTTCCACAGGGCATATTATTTATTTACAGGGCATATTATTTATTTTAACCCTATGTTGTGCAGGGCAGTGCATTAACCCGTCAGAAAATGCTTTCTGGTCTACGGGGCAGGGGCGGGGCCAGGGGCACGGGCAGGGGCAGTGCTACATTAACCCTATGTTTCCACAGGGCATATTATTTATTTACAGGGCATATTATTTATTTTAACCCTATGTTGTGTAGGGCAGTGCATTAACCCGTCAGAAAATGCTTTCTGGTCTACGGGGCAAGGGCAGGGACAGCGGGGCCAGGGGCACGGGCAGGGGCAGTGCTACATTAACCCTATGTTTCCACAGGGCATATTATTTATTTTAACCCTATGTTGTGCAGGGCAGTGCATTAACCTGTCAGAAAATGCTTTCTGGTCTACGGGGCAGGGGCAGGGACAGCGGGGCCAGGGGCACAGGCAGGGGCAGGGGCAGTGCTGCATTAACCCTATGTTTCCACAGGGCATATTATTTATTTACAGGGCATATTATTTATTTTAACCCTATGTTGTGCAGGGCAGTGCATTAACCCGTCAGAAAATGCTTTCTGGTCTACGGGGCAGGGGCAGGGACAGCGGGGCCAGGGGCACGGGCAGGGGCAGGGGCAGTGCTACATTAACCCTATGTTTCCACAGGGCATATTATTTATTTACAGGGCATATTATTTATTTTAACCCTATGTTGTGTAGGGCAGTGCATTAACCCGTCAGAAAATGCTTTCTGGTCTACGGGGCAGGGACAGTGGGGGCAGGGGCACGGGCAGGGGCAGGGCCAGTGCTACATTAACCCTATGTTTCCACAGGGCATATTATTTATTTAATGGGCATATTATTTATTTTAACCCTATGTTGTGCAGGGCAGTGCATTAACCCGTCAGAAAATGCTTTCTGGTCTACGGGGCAGGGGCAGGGACAGTGGGGCCAGGGGCAGTGCTACATTAACCCTATGTTTCCACAGGGCATATTATTTATTTACAGGGCATATTATTTATTTTAACCCTATGTTGTGCAGGGCAGTGCATTAACCCGTCAGAAAATGCTTTCTGGTCTACGGGGCAGGGGCAGGGACAGCGGGGCCAGGGGCACGGGCAGGGGCAGTGCTACATTAACCCTATGTTTCCACAGGGCATATTATTTATTTACAGGGCATATTATTTATTTTAACCCTATGTTGTGCAGGGCATTGCATTAACCCGTCAGAAAATGCTTTCTGGTCTACGGGGCAGGGACAGCGGGGGCAGGGGCACGGGCAGGGGCAGTGCTACATTAACCCTATGTTTCCACAGGGCATATTATTTATTTACAGGGCATATTATTTATTTTAACCCTATGTTGTACAGGGCAGTGTATTAACCCATCAGAAAATGCTTTCTGGTCTACGGGGCAGGGACAGCGGGGCCAGGGGCAGGGGCCCGGGCAGGGGCAGGGGCAGTGCTACATTAACCCTATGTTTCCACAGGGCATATTTATTTACAGGGCATATTATTTATTTTAACCCTATGTTGTGCAGGGCAGTGCATTAACCCGTCAGAAAATGCTTTCTGGTCTACGGGGCAGGGGCAGGGACAGCGGGGCCAGGGGCACGGGCAGGGGCAGTGCTACATTAACCCTATGTTTCCACAGGGCATATTATTTATTTACAGGGCATAATATTTATTTTAACCCTATGTTGTGCAGAGCAGTGCATTAACCCGTCAGAAAATGCTTTCTGGTCTACGGGGCAGGGACAGCGGGGCCAGGGGCAGGGGCAGTGCTACATTAACCCTATGTTTCCACAGGGCATATTATTTATTTACAGGGCATATTATTTATTTTTCCCTATGTTGTGCAGGGCAGTGCATTAACCCGTCAGAAAATGCTTTCTGGTCTACGGGGCAGGGGCAGGGACAGCGGGGCCAGGGGCAGGGGCAGGGGCAGTGCTACATTAACCCTATGTTTCCACAGGGCATATTATTTATTTACAGGGCATATTATTTATTTTAACCCTATGTTGTGCAGGGCAGTGCATTAACCCGTCAGAAAATGCTTTCTGGTCTATGGGGCAGGGACAGCGGGGCCAGGGGCACGGGCAGGGGCAGGGGCAGTGCTACATTAACCCTATGTTTCCACAGGGCATATTATTTATCTACAGGGCATATTATTTATTTTAACCCTATGTTGTGTAGGGCAGAGCATTAACCCGTCAGAAAATGCTTTCTGGTCTACGGGGCAGGGACAGCGGAGGCAGGGGCACGGGCAGGCGCAGGGGCTGTGCTACATTAACCATATGTTTCCACAGGGCATATTATTTATTTACAGGGCATATTATTTATTTTAACCCTATGTTGTGCAGGGCAGTGCATTAACCCGTCAGAAAATGCTTTCTGGTCTACGGGGCAAGGGCAGGGACAGCGGGGCCAGGGGCACGGGCAGGGGCAGTGCTACATTAACCCTATGTTTCCACAGGGCATATTATTTATTTTAACCCTATGTTGAGCAGGGCAGTGCATTAACCCGTCAGAAAATGCTTTCTGGTCTACGGGGCAGGGGCAGGGACAGCGGGGCCAGGGGCAGGGGCAGTGCTACATTAACCCTATGTTTCCACAGGGCATATTATTTATTTACAGGGCATATTATTTATTTTAACCCTATGTTGTGCAGGGCAGTGCATTAACCCGTCAGAAAATGCTTTCTGGTCTACGGGGCAGGGGCAGGGACAGCGGGGCCAGGGGCACGGGCACGGGCAGGGGCAGTGCTACATTAACCCTATGTTTCCACAGGGCATATTATTTATTTACAGGGCATATTATTTATTTTAACCCTATGTTGTGCAGGGCAGTGCATTAACCCGTCAGAAAATGCTTTCTGGTCTACGGGGCAGGGGCAGGGACAGCGGGGCCAGGGGCACGGGCAGGGGCAGGGGCAGTGCTACATTAACCCTATGTTTCCACAGGGCATATTATTTATTTACAGGGCATATTATTTATTTTAACCCTATGTTGTGTAGGGCAGTGCATTAACCCGTCAGAAAATGCTTTCTGGTCTACGGGGCAGGGACAGTGGGGCCAGGGGCAGGGGCACGGGCAGGGGCAGGGCCAGTGCTACATTAACCCTATGTTTCCACAGGGCATATTATTTATTTAATGGGCATATTATTTATTTTAACCCTATGTTGTGCAGGGCAGTGCATTAACCCGTCAGAAAATGCTTTCTGGTCTACGGGGCAGGGGCAGGGACAGCGGGGCCAGGGGCAGTGCTACATTAACCCTATGTTTCCACAGGGCATATTATTTATTTACAGGGCATATTATTTATTTTAACCCTATGTTGTGCAGGGCAGTGCATTAACCCGTCAGAAAATGCTTTCTGGTCTACGGGGCAGGGGCGGGGCCAGGGGCACGGGCAGGGGCAGTGCTACATTAACCCTATGTTTCCACAGGGCATATTATTTATTTACAGGGCATATTATTTATTTTAACCCTATGTTGTGTAGGGCAGTGCATTAACCCGTCAGAAAATGCTTTCTGGTCTACGGGGCAAGGGCAGGGACAGCGGGGCCAGGGGCACGGGCAGGGGCAGTGCTACATTAACCCTATGTTTCCACAGGGCATATTATTTATTTTAACCCTATGTTGTGCAGGGCAGTGCATTAACCTGTCAGAAAATGCTTTCTGGTCTACGGGGCAGGGGCAGGGACAGCGGGGCCAGGGGCACAGGCAGGGGCAGGGGCAGTGCTGCATTAACCCTATGTTTCCACAGGGCATATTATTTATTTACAGGGCATATTATTTATTTTAACCCTATGTTGTGCAGGGCAGTGCATTAACCCGTCAGAAAATGCTTTCTGGTCTACGGGGCAGGGGCAGGGACAGCGGGGCCAGGGGCACGGGCAGGGGCAGGGGCAGTGCTACATTAACCCTATGTTTCCACAGGGCATATTATTTATTTACAGGGCATATTATTTATTTTAACCCTATGTTGTGTAGGGCAGTGCATTAACCCGTCAGAAAATGCTTTCTGGTCTACGGGGCAGGGACAGTGGGGCCAGGGGCAGGGGCACGGGCAGGGGCAGGGCCAGTGCTACATTAACCCTATGTTTCCACAGGGCATATTATTTATTTAATGGGCATATTATTTATTTTAACCCTATGTTGTGCAGGGCAGTGCATTAACCCGTCAGAAAATGCTTTCTGGTCTACGGGGCAGGGGCAGGGACAGCGGGGCCAGGGGCAGTGCTACATTAACCCTATGTTTCCACAGGGCATATTATTTATTTACAGGGCATATTATTTATTTTAACCCTATGTTGTGCAGGGCAGTGCATTAACCCGTCAGAAAATGCTTTCTGGTCTACGGGGCAGGGGCAGGGACAGCGGGGCCAGGGGCACGGGCAGGGGCAGTGCTACATTAACCCTATGTTTCCACAGGGCATATTATTTATTTACAGGGCATATTATTTATTTTAACCCTATGTTGTGCAGGGCAGTGCATTAACCCGTCAGAAAATGCTTTCTGGTCTACGGGGCAGGGACAGCGGGGGCAGGGGCACGGGCAGGGGCAGTGCTACATTAACCCTATGTTTCCACAGGGCATATTATTTATTTACAGGGCATATTATTTATTTTAACCCTATGTTGTACAGGGCAGTGTATTAACCCATCAGAAAATGCTTTCTGGTCTACGGGGCAGGGACAGCGGGGCCAGGGGCAGGGGCCCGGGCAGGGGCAGGGGCAGTGCTACATTAACCCTATGTTTCCACAGGGCATATTTATTTACAGGGCATATTATTTATTTTAACCCTATGTTGTGCAGGGCAGTGCATTAACCCGTCAGAAAATGCTTTCTGGTCTACGGGGCAGGGGCAGGGACAGCGGGGCCAGGGGCACGGGCAGGGGCAGTGCTACATTAACCCTATGTTTCCACAGGGCATATTATTTATTTACAGGGCATAATATTTATTTTAACCCTATGT
Organism: Ambystoma mexicanum; assembly: GCF_040938575.1. Taxonomy (NCBI): domain Eukaryota; kingdom Metazoa; phylum Chordata; class Amphibia; order Caudata; family Ambystomatidae; genus Ambystoma; species Ambystoma mexicanum. Next base: position 842,751,729 of record NC_090941.1, on the reverse strand, counting down.
TGTGCAGAGCAGTGCATTAACCCGTCAGAAAATGCTTTCTGGTCTACGGGGCAGGGACAGCGGGGCCAGGGGCAGGGGCAGTGCTACATTAACCCTATGTTTCCACAGGGCATATTATTTATTTACAGGGCATATTATTTATTTTTCCCTATGTTGTGCAGGGCAGTGCATTAACCCGTCAGAAAATGCTTTCTGGTCTACGGGGCAGGGGCAGGGACAGCGGGGCCAGGGGCAGGGGCAGTGCTACATTAACCCTATGTTTCCACAGGGCATATTATTTATTTACAGGGCATATTATTTATTTTAACCCTATGTTGTGCAGGGCAGTGCATTAACCCGTCAGAAAATGCTTTCTGGTCTAGGGGGCAGGGACAGCGGGGCCAGGGGCAGTGCTACATTAACCCTATGTTTCCACAGGGCATATTATTTATTTACAGGGCATATTATTTATTTTAACCCTATGTTGTGCAGGGCAGTGCATTAACCCGTCAGAAAATGCTTTCTGGTCTACGGGGCCAGGGGCAGGGACAGCGGGGCCAGGGGCAGGGGCAGGGCTACATTAACCCTATGTTTCCACAGGGCATATTATTTATTTACAGGGCATATTATTTATTTTAACCCTATGTTGTGCAGGGCAGTGCATTAACCCGTCAGAAAATGCTTTCTGGTCTACAGCGCAGGGGCAGGGACAGCGGGGCCAGGGGCACGGGCAGGGGCAGTATAACATTAACCCTATGTTTCCACAGGGCATATTATTTATTTACAGGGCATATTATTTATTTTAACCCTATGTTGTGCAGGGCAGTGCATTAACCCGTCAGAAAATGCTTTCTGGTCTACGGGGCAGGGGCAGGGACAGCGGGGCCAGGGGCAGGGGCAGTGCTACATTAACCCTATGTTTCCACAGGGCATATTATTTATTTACAGGGCATATTATTTATTTTAACCCTATGTTGTGCAGGGCAGTGCATTAACCCGTCAGAAAATGCTTTCTGGTCTACGGGGCAGGGGCAGGGACAGCGGGGCCAGGGGCACGGGCACGGGCAGGGGCAGTGCTACATTAACCCTATGTTTCCACAGGGCATATTATTTATTTACAGGGCATATTATTTATTTTAACCCTATGTTGTGCAGGGCAGTGCATTAACCCGTCAGAAAATGCTTTCTGGTCTACGGGGCAGGGGCAGGGACAGCGGGGCCAGGGGCACGGGCAGGGGCAGTGCTACATTAACCCTATGTTTCCACAGGGCATATTATTTATTTACAGGGCATATTATTTATTTTAACCCTATGTTGTGCAGGGCAGTGCATTAACCCGTCAGAAAATGCTTTCTGGTCTACGGGGCAGGGGCAGGGACAGCGGGGCCAGGGGCACGGGCACGGGCAGGGGCAGTGCTACATTAACCCTATGTTTCCACAGGGCATATTATTTATTTACAGGGCATATTATTTATTTTAACCCTATGTTGTGCAGGGCAGTGCATTAACCCGTCAGAAAATGCTTTCTGGTCTACGGGGCAGGGGCAGGGACAGCGGGGCCAGTGGCACGGGCACAGGCAGGGGCAGTGCTACATTAACCCTATGTTTCCACAGGGCATATTATTTATTTACAGGGCATATTATTTATTTTAACCCTATGTTGTGCAGGGCAGTGCATTAACCCATCAGAAAATGCTTTCTGGTCTACGGGGCAGGGGGAGGAACAGCGGGGCCAGGGGCACAGGCAGGGGCAGTGCTACATTAACCCTATGTTTCCACAGGGCATATTATTTATTTACGGGGCATATTATTTATTTTAACCCTATGTTGTGCAGGGCAGTGCATTAACCCTTCAGAAAATGCTTTCTGGTCTACGGGGCAGGGGCAGGGACAGCGGGGCCAGGGGCATGGGCAGGGGAAGGGGCCGTGCTACATTAACCCTATGTTTCCACAGGGCATATTATTTATTTACAGGGCATATTATTTATTTTAACCCTATGTTGTGCAGGGCAGTGCATTAACCCGTCAGAAAATGCTTTCTGGTCTACGGGGCAGGGGCAGCGTAGGCAGGGGCAGGGGCAGCTCTACATTAACCCTATTAACCCTATGTTTCCACAGGGCATATTATCTATTTTAACCCTATGTTGTGCAGGGCAGTGCAGCATAGCATTAACCCATCAGAAAATGCTTTCTGCTGTCAGAAAATGCTTTCTGGTCTACGGGACAGGGGCAGGGGCAGCGGGGGCAGCACTACATTAACCCTATTAACCCTATGTTTCCACAGGGCATATTATCTATTTTAACCCTATGGTGGCAATTGTGTACCCTATGTTACATCATTTATGGTGCGATTGCAAAATCAGACGGCAGCCTAAGCAAAGTCTGACGGCACGTAAAATGCCATTTTCTGCTGCCCTGCAAAGCCGCCTTCCTGGGTAACTGGAGCTGTGCCTCGGCCTTTTTAACCCTATGTTGCATCATTTGGGCATCCTAAGCAAATTCTGACGGCAGCCTAAGCAAAATCTGACGGCACGTAAAATGGCATTTTCTGCTGCCCTGCAAAGCCGTCTGTGAGGAATTGTGCCAACTTAACCCTATGATGTCTTGGCGCCGTCCTTCCCGGGCAACTGGAGCTGTGCCTCATCATTTTTAACCCTATGTTGCATCATTTAGGTAGTGATAGCAAAAGCTGGAGGCGAATCCGCAGTGGATTCACGGGTATGGAGTCCTTTCATTTTTCTTTTATTCTTTTAGAGTATTAAGGCTGTTTTTGTTTAGTTTACACATGTTTACTAGTAATGTGACGATTGTTTTGTAAAGGTAAATTTAAACCAAACACAATAAAAAATGTTTTTTTAAAAAAAAGTATTGAGTCCTTTCCTTTCCCCAGCTGTATAACCTGCAGGCTTGTCTGGGCCTATTTTCAACTCGAAGAGCCCCCCCCCCTGTGGTGTTATCTATTGTGGTGGTTGCCCTCCCCGGGATTTCATTTTGCCTTAAAAGTTAGCCTCCCTGGTGCTTTTATTCTGGTTCTGGGCCTCTCAGACCCCTCGAGCCTCATGGGGGGGGGCGGAAGAAACCCCTCTATGTAATGTCTTCGAGGTCCGATCTTGTGGCGATGAGGTGCTGGTCGGTCCCCCCTTTTTCTCCCCTGGGCCTCCTTTTGTGGGACCTCTGTTCTGGAGCTACTTGGGGATTCTCTCCTCGTGGAGGTCCACGGGGCTATACCTGGCAGGTTGTCTCTCTCTCCTGGACCAGGTCTGCGGGGCCCCCAGTCCTTTACTTCCCCCGCTTTTATGGGGCAACTTCTGCCAGTGACCCCCCCGCCCCGCCTGGGTTATCAGCTGTGCCCCTCTTGATATCAGAGGCTTCTTCTCTTGTGGTTGCCACATTTTGTCTGGTTAGGAGTGCCTGCCCCCCCTGGAAGCTCCACCTTAGCTCCTTTATCCTGTTCTGGGGAACCGGGGTGTCTGGGGTCACTCTTGTGGGCCCTTGATCGGATCTCGCCGGGGCCAACAAGGTGCGGTGCCTTGGCTCTTCCTGGCCTCAATGTTCTCCTGGATGGGTGGTGTGGTGGGGGTTGTGAGGTAGTCCTCTGGGTATAGCCAACTGGTCTGTGGCCCAGAGCCTCCTCCCTCCCTTGCTATGTCCTACGGTATCTTCCTCTGTGTGTTCACTTTAATGGAGGGGCCTCACCTGATGCACTTGTCGGGGTTGCACTTGTCGAGGTCCTTATGAGGCTCCACAGGTGCTCCTGCTATCCTCCTGTTACTCTCCTCTAAGCTTGCCCCTTCTAGCTCCTGCTGTCCCCCTGTTCTTCTCCTCTACGCTTGCCCCTTCAAGGCTCCTGCTGTCCCCCTGTTGCTCTCCTCTACGCTTGCCCCTTCAAGGCTCATGCTGTCCCTCTGTTGCTCTCCTCTACGCTTGCCCCCCTGGTGCTCTCCTCTATGCTTGCCCCTTCAAGGCTCCTGCTGTCCCCCTGTTGCTCTCCTGTACGCTTGCCCTTTCAAGGCTCCTGCTATCCCCCTGTTGCTCTCCTCTACGCTTGTCCCTTCAAGGCTCAGGGCTGGCTCCTGCTGCTTTCTCACTCATAAGGCACAGGATGGAGGGAGAGGCTCTTTGCAAACAAAACTAGCTGTTTAGGTGCTGCAGATGAAAGTGCTTGAATTGCCTGGGCCTCCCTTTCAGGGCCCGACAGAGGAGATGAATACTGCATTTGAAGGGTTAGGCTTGCCCAACCTACTTAATGGGATGCTAATGAACCTGCTACTAAAACAACTACCCTTTTGTGAGGGTCCAATAAGTAATGATATTGAGCATTGATTTCTAATACTTAAAGGAATGTAGCAAGCAGACTGTGTTGTGATATACACTTAGTTAGCAAGCCACACCATTTTTAAAATGTTCGTAGGTAGGCCACCCCCATCAGGTATTAGACCATGGACATCATGCAAGACACGCCCCCAAATGAGCCCCCACTCCCTTACTTTCTTACCCTACTCAACTCCTGGGAGGACTTGAAGCAGAGTATGGGTAACATATAAAACATTCTTGCAGAGGGCTGGTTGTGGGTTCTCTGGATTCGTGCTCAAACACCACCTGGGGACTAGAAGGGAACCTGGCGCATAAAGTGTTGCTAAGTATCACACACCAGGTGAAAAGTGTGGCTTTCCTCTTGTGCAATTATCACACCATTGACAAGAAGTCCTGTCCCGCCTCCCCTCACTGAAACAATTAAACTTATTCTGAAACCAACGCTACAACTGACTGCACACTACACATCCCATCTCGCAAAACCGCAGCTATCTGGACAATTTGAGACACTCACTGCCATCTTTGCATCCCCTAAGGCCACATTGTATGTGCCTGAATGCCTCTGTACTAGAAACCCTTTCCGACTGAAGCACTCCTCCCTTACCTGACAATCATTAGCTGCTCTCAGCAGAACACAACTGTATTCGTGCCTGAGGCAAGTGACCTTCATAGAATCATAGTTGGCTAGCCAACCCCTCCGATTGGGTTTATATCTCTTTCGTGACTATTAGCCAATTAGGAGAGCCGTTCTGTTTGGGATATGAGGCACACGATGACAAATCAACTTCTAGTGCACCAGTGGTGCAGAGATGAATATCGGTTTCTAAACCATCACACAACCCCTAGTACACCATAAGGGATGTGAACAGATTAGAAACATAAGCAAATTATAAACCTTGTTCAATTTTGGTAACATGGACGGAGTGGCAGGCTTATCTGCGAATAGTCGTGGATTGTTGGTTAGTTGCAACACAGCGAAAATAAAATTATTACCCAATGTCTTTGCTTTGGGTAATAATCGCTTCGTGAAAGCGAGGTGAGTGGAAAGCATCTAAAAGCTCCTCCGAGCATGTTTTTTCTATTTAATTGTATTAATCTGTGCTCCGTGCCTCAGGGAATCCCTCTCCCTGCCTCCCCCACCCGCTTCCTCCATGATTGGTCAGATCACTAGTCTTAAAGGATAGTTCCGGGACTTTTTTTTTATTGTCCCTACGGGTCGGCCATGTGTTTGTAAGCATAAATCGGTAGATCGTAGGAAACTTTCCTATGGACCTTACCCGACTTTTCGCCCATTATCGCACTCGAAATCAGCCTCCATTTTGTGATAATCCTATCATTCCGCCGCATCGACCTGGCTCACCTGCCTTTGCGGCACTAAATCAAATCCCCCGCCCCTGAGCCTGACATCAGCAGACGCGTACTGCCCATTTCAAGCACGTCTCGTGTCAACAATCGCTGCGCCTCAGCTATTGACGTGTTGCCATGGAAATGGCAGGACGCCTCTTTCCCCAATAAGTATAAACAGACCGTTTCACAACACACAGCAGCAGATTTTCGATTCCATTCCTCTCTCTGTGTTACTTTGAGTATTCTGTGACTCGTTTCAGTGCTCTGGTCAGCTACCTTCGCCGCTTGTAGCCCGTGTGAACACCTGTACCATCTCTGTAAATTATTTTACTATCTTTACCGCACAATGGCCACAATAATGCCGTATATGTACGAGCCCGAGTACACCGAGGAAGAACTACTGGAAAGTCAAGCACGCGAAAACGATGGGGATTCGGACGGCAGTTGGGAGGACCAGTCAACGGATGAAGAGCCTGGACCATGTCGCATGGACGGCGTCTCCACCTGGTGCACGTGCAATCGGTGCGAGCTAATGCCAACTGAGGAGGAGAACTGCTGCTGCCGTGAAAATTCCGGGTGCTTGGCCTACATTTCGGAAAGCGAGCAAAGTCTGCAGGAAGGCGAGCAAAGTCCGCAATGCATCACCGAGCTGCCAGAGTTCAGGGAAGCCTGCCTCTCACGGACCGTGTTGAGGATGATGATGGTGCTTATGCACGAACTTCGCGGCACTGTTCGTCCGCGTAATCCGAGTAACGAGTAAGTATACTCTATTTGTGATGTCAGTGATGCCACCACTATTTCATGGTCGTCTCCCACATATAAAATTACATTTACATATCATTCGAACGCATGTAAATTTGTTCCATATAGTGCATTTTCTAGATATAATTTTTTTCTAAGAAAAATGACATGTGTTACCTGAATCGACATTGATAAGAAAGTTTGGTCAGTTTAATACAGTTTGCATCTTTTTTTTTCACAGGTGGTACAGGCTGGTGGCCTATCGTTGCTTCACTTGGTGGCTTCACGGGAGGCTCGGACACCGCGTTCGGAGAGTAATACCTGCCTGTGCGGTACTTGCCATTAGACAACATTTCCCCAGTGACAGTGGACAATACCGCGGATTTTCCCTCGATGTGCTGCAACCTCAACTTTACAATGTGTAATGTTTATTATTTATGTTTAATTAAAATCTAAAATAAAGCCCAACATATATTTTAACAATGGTTGTTTTGATTTTTTAAATGAATCTAGTGTATATTCTCCTGGGAGGGTGAGGTATTTATAAACTCACCCCCCTGCATTCCATGTAGTAGATCCTGCAGCCATCCTCTTACATTCAGTTAGATGGCCTCTCCTTGGTGAGGCCCTGCGGCAAACTGGTCTTGTCTGCACGACCACCGCCCCGATCCACCCCCCGCCCTATCAAAGGCAGTTCGCACCGGGGTACTTGTGCTGGCAAGTGGAGCTGTCAGGGAGCGATAAAGGCCAAGAGGTGCCAAAGACCATGTACACTTCAAAGTGGTCTATAGAGCATGGGTTGTTGTTCCCATGTCTACCTACAGACCCCGTGTCTCCTGCCAAGCATCCCCCCTCACGCTGGACGGCCCCCTGCAATCCACATAAGTGTGTCTCCATTCACGAGTCTTCCTGTGTCTTGTCTGCACGACCACCGCCCCAATCCACCCCCCGCCCTATCAAAGGCAGTTCGCACCGGGGTACTTGTGCTGGCAACTGGAGCAGTCAGGGAGCGATAAAGGCCAAGAGGTGCCAAAGACCATGTACACTTCAAAGTGGTCTACAGAGCATGGGTTGTTGTTCCCATGTCTACCTCCAGACCCCGTGTCTCCTGCCAAGCATCCCCCCTCACGCTGGACGGCCCCCTGCAATCCACATAAGTGTGTCTCCATTCACGAGTCTTCCTGTGTCTTGTCTGCACGACCACCGCCCCGATCCACCCCCCGCCCTATCAAAGGCAGTTCGCACCGGGGTACTTGTGCTGGCAAGTGGAGCTGTCAGGGAGCGATAAAGGCCAAGAGGTGCCAAAGACCATGTACACTTCAAAGTGGTCTATAGAGCATGGGTTGTTGTTCCCATGTCTACCTCCAGACCCTGTGTCTCCTGCCAAGCATCCCCCCTCACGCTGGACGGCCCCCTGCAATCCACATAAGTGTGTCTCCATTCACGAGTCTTCCTGTGTCTTGTCTGCACGACCACCGCCCCAATCCACCCCCCGCCCTATCAAAGGCAGTTCGCACCGGGGTACTTGTGCTGGCAAGTGGAGCTGTCAGGGAGCGATAAAGGCCAAGAGGTGCCAAAGACCATGTACACTTCAAAGTGGTCTATAGAGCATGGGTTGTTGTTCCCATGTCTACCTACAGACCCCGTGTCTCCTGCCAAGCATCCCCCCTCACGCTGGACGGCCCCCTGCAGACCGCATAATGCCACGACATATACACGTCATTCATTCACAAACACACCCCTGTTTCGAATTCTTTATAACCCACTTCATATTTCTAATGAGAACTTCTTTGCGCTTTGCTAGTCAACCCGTGAAGGTGCTGGTTATCTGCTCTTCGTCTCTGTGAACTTCCGTGACCACTTTGAGCAAACTCGTCAGTTTGCAACCTGTGAACTGCTCCCTGTTCTACGACAAGAAACTACTCTGATCCCTGCATCTAACTGTTTGTTCGTCAAGGTAAGTCCATGTACCATAATCATTTTGCGTCCAATTTTTTAATTTATATCTATTTGCTAGTAGTCATCAAATTGCATCCATGTTTTCTTTTCGTTCACGACAGTACATGCAAGGAACTAGTCACATGTTCTGAGTTTAGTCAAATTACTTTTTCTATTTTTTGAAAGTTATTGAAATACTTATCCGCATGTGAATAACGTGTATAGTTCCAAGAACCAAAACGGACCTTGCATTGAACCTTTTATGTGTCATTTAATGTTTTAACACATTGGTATTCATAGAGAATTGTTGATCTTTACTTTTCAGAACTTTCCATAATGCCTGCCTGTTCCATTGGCGGTTGCCCTTCGAAGACCCATAACAAATCTGAAGGTACTATAATGCATGTTTTCCCTAAGACAATAGATCAGATAAGAGAATGGGTCCGATATTGCGGATATCCAGCCTCTGAGATAGAAAGTAGAGTCCTAGAAGTCTTTGCGGACAAGAGGGGTGATCGATACCGCATCTGCAGCAGGCACTTTAGCCCAGACATGTACTCCACATCATTGCTAATAAGGACGAAAACACCGCGAGCGAGGCGAAAATTGCTCTCAACCGCTATTCCCACTCTATTCGTCCACATCCCTCCACTGGTGAGTCAAGTTTACGTATTTATCTCTCGGCATTGCGGTAGTGTGTAGCATTAGCTAACAATAATTTCCCCATTTATGTATCCACTCAATATGAAGGCTGAAGATTCTCCATCCGTGTCGTTATTGCAGTCATCAGCCACTTCAAGCGCCTATCGGGTAATCTTACTTAGCTATTCTGACACTGACTTGTTTTAGGCATGTAAATCAATAGTTTTAATTGATCGTGTAATTATTTTACCTAATGGTACACCACAGTACTCGTCCTCTAGTCTTTGTTTTCAGTTATAATTATTGTTATCCAAAATAATGCAAGTACTGTCTTTCAGGGAGATGCTGAGGAGTCCAACGCATTGACGACAACCGTAGATGTCACTCAGATGCTCGAGGTACGTTTCCGGACAGTTCCATCGATGGAGATCATCAGATCTTGCATTCTTGTAGCGTGATTGTTACACACAATGTTTCTTTCGTTTTTAGCCATTGGTATGTCCTTCTGTCGTCGCCCTCCTATGTGTCTTCTTTTTTCAATATTGTGTTCATTACTAATGAAAGTCCTATGTTTCAGGGAGTCGATGGAGCATTAGTCCAAGAGGAAGGGGGAGCATGCAGTTACGGGTCGGCGCAACAGCTTGCAGAAGTGTGCACCGCAGTTACAGCGTCCCTTGATGTTCTTATGCATTTCGAGGTATGGATACTGACAGATCAATCATGCGAGATCAAATGACGTGATTACATCCGCTATACTTCCTTCTTTATTAACGCAAGTACTATGTTTCAGGGAGCTGACGGAGCTTCTTCAACAAGAACATCACCCCTAGTAGTTGATGCAGATCTCTGGGTGGTGACACTTCCAACGATGGAGCAAATCGAATCATATTTAGATATCCATTATTTATTTTAGACAACTGATCATTTGTGCAGGTCTATTTAGATGAGCCGTTGACGCCTGCAGAAAGTTTATGTTCTTTTAAACAAAATACAAAACCATACTAATGCAATTACTGTGTTTCAGGGAGTTGCTGAAGCCTCATCTTCAATAATATCATCAATGGAAGTCTATGCGGAGCCCGAGGTATGGATCTTGACAGTTCAATCTAACTAGATCAACAATGCGTGAACTATTGTCGTTTGAATGTTCTACACAATGCGTTCATTCGTGTTTTGCTATTGAGATGTACGTATGGGTATTGGTCCCCAAGTACATTTTGTGTTTTCAATATTATTATACATACTAATGAAAGTTCTATGTTTCAGCGAGTCGATGGAGCCTCAGTGAGTGATGGATGTGCTTATCATGAAAGTATAGTCGTTGCAGCGCGAGAGGAAGTGGAGACATGCACACACGAGTCGGAGCAACAGCGTCCAGATGTTGAAGTTCGAGGAAAGAAAGTTTCAAAGAAAAGAAAGCAAAAGAAGGTTAGTGTCCTGTTCACTATATTATGTTGTCTTTCACTGTCAATAGTTCAATACTGTAAGTTGTGTTTAAACTGAACATCCCTTTTCTAATCTGTCCTCTAGTTGCGAGTGGGTGTAAGAACTAGATCTACACAGACAGTGAAGCGAACGAGAGATGTTGCTTGTCAAACCTTTTGGCAGGGACTTGAGACTGGAGATGCATCGTGCCAATGGGAAGAATATGAAGTGATTGACAACGGAGCTATACCACCACCAGCCATTGATAGTGAATGTCCTCCTGGTAGTTTGGATGCAGTCGTAGATCAATTCACAGAATCCACACCCGCAAAAAATAAGAGCACGCGAAAGTTGAAGACATTGTTTTTTTCTCCCATCTCCGGACAAGGAACAGATGTTGCAATGGAAGAGAATGAAGTGGACGACAATGAAACACCATCAATATCACTCAGCATAGCGGAAGACGATATCAGAGATTGTACCTTTCATGCGAGTGACATGTCCTCAACGTTACAGGCCGAACCAGCTGGGATGCAGAGTGACAGTATAAGGAAAGAGGCCAAATTCATTGTATTCGATAGCTGTTTGATGGATATTATTATGATGATGAAATGTGGGCATTGGGTTGGTGGGGAAGTATGTGGGGAGCCATTGATTAATGTGACTCGTGCAAATCGAGGCACTAACCTTAAAATACATGCCACCTGTACACAATATCATCCGTTCGCATGGTCTGCACAACCCATGCTGGGGCAACTGCCAGCAGGCAATCTACTTTGTGCAGCGGCCGCACTTTTTAGTGGTTCAAGTTTTAAAAAGTTACAGTATTTCTTTCAGTTTGTGGGAATCCATTTCATTGCGAAAAGTCAGTTCTACAAATACCAAACCGATTATCTATTTCCAGCCATCAGCGAAGCTTGGAGAATGGAAAAAATGTCAATGGAAAGTACATTCGCGGGCAAACGCTTCAGGCTAGCCGGTGATGGACAATGCGACAGTCCAGGATTTTCAGCCAAGTACTGCACCTACCACTTTCAGGACATGGAAAGTAAGAAAATTGTGAGTTCGGTGGTCGTGCAGGTGTCACAAAGTACATCCTCAGTGGCCATGGAGAAAGTTGGCTTTGTAGCATCATTGCAAGAACTACAATCGCGGGGAATGGTGATCGACCTGATAGCCACGGACAGACACGTTTCAATTGCCAAGACAATGAGAGAACAGTACAAAAATATAAATCACCAATTTGACGTTTGGCATCTTGCAAAATCAATCAATAAAAAATTGTCGGCTGCAGGAAAAAAAAAAGATATGCAAGGTATTTCACAGTGGTCCAAGTCAATCAGCAACCATCTTTGGTGGAGCTCAAAAACATGTGAAGGGTCGTTGGAAATTCTACTGGAAAAATGGCGGTCAGTAATGTTGCACTGTAGCAACGTACATCGATGGTCGACAAATGAGCATTTCCACAAATGTGAACATGGCCATTTGTCCACAGAGGAGGCACGGAAGAAGAAGTGGTTGATTCCTTCATCACCCACTCACAAGGCCATTGAAAAGATTGTATTTGATAAAACTATAACAAGAGATTTGAGGGGACTCACGGAATTCTGCCACACAGGAGATTTGGAGGTGTTCCACAATATGTGCCTAAAGTACAGGCCCAAAAGATTGCATTTTGGCATGGAAGGCATGATAAATCGGACTCTTCTAGCGGTCTTGGCACATAACCATAATGTTGGCCGTCAACAAAGTAGGACGACCGGAACTTTAGGGACGCTTCGCTACAATAAGGCCTTCACTAAAAGAAGTAAACAATGGGTGATCAAACCAGTGTTTGAGGATATGCAATATGAGTTTATTGAGAGACTTATCGTAGATGTCCTCGATAGGCACATACATGGAGTGGTGAACGAACCTATGCAGGGGACAACTGCATTGCCACCCAACATTGCCTCTGTTCCATGTCCACCTAAAGCAGAGCTCATTGAGAAATACACATCACGGTTTAAATGATTGTAATTCGATTGTCTGTTCTCTCGAGTCTCCTCATGTTGCAGGCCCATTGCAATTAAACCAAACAGTAATATAAATCATTTTTACAAAAATTATAGAATGTTTCCGTATTACAAACACATGGCCGACCCATAGGGACAATAAAAAAAAAGGCACGCAGACAAGATGTCCCTAAAACTAACTGCAGCTAACTAGAAATGTGTGCTCGCTCAAAGTGAAGGTCAGCTGCTTTGATGTTTTGCTCGGGTGGCGGAACGGCCCACGACCCAATATAAGGTTCTATTGTGATTTGACCTTGACAGGCCGGGACCATCCTGAAAGACTAAGAAAAGATAATGAATAAAATTTCAGAAACGAAACGATGAGCCACGTTCATTAGAAGAAGTAACGTCGGCAAAGAAGGAGTGGTGTTTCGGGTCTGCCCTACACAGAGACACAATGGAAAATGCAAATATAATGTAAGTAACTTTTGATGAGTTTATACCGCAATTTCATTACTATACAGTGGCTTTAAAGACGGGTTCAGTTGTACTTGTTCGTTCTATGTGGCATAGTGTTTTCTACCGCGCACTATCTGGAGGAGAAACATCTGCTTTTACTGAAGCACCTCAAAACCTTCCTCTTTGCTTCTGCTTTCTCTCTCCCTCTCCCCTGCTACAACTGGTCCACTGTCTGCGACCTCGGTCCTGGGCCCTTCCACTCTCCACCTGCACTGCCTCCCTGTCAACCCCTGCACTGGGGGACTGTCTCAGTATCCTACAGCCCCCCCTTCCCAGCACTTGTTCTGCACTTACCTTGCACTTGCCACCAGCTGGCCCTATTTATTTATTATTTTATGCTACTTATCTTGTACTCCACTCCCCCCCCCCCTCCATGCCTCGCCACGCCTTTAAACACTTGTGTACACCCAGTAGCGCTGTCCTCGCTATGAAATGAATAATTTTAATAAGGATCTGATGGTGAGACTAATTTCATTTTTTATGTTTTTAGGTACATCATTCACTACTGTCTGTGTCACGAGTACCAGACACCGGCGGACGGCTTCTACAGCCGCCAGTTGCTTCTCCGCGTGAACAACGTTACCACCCTGACCATTTTATGGGACGATCGCCAAGTACAAGTATGCCCTTACGCGGTACTAACGGTTAGATGCAACATACCTACCGTTGTGGTGGCCTAGTGCCTCGTTGTTGGAACAGCCATGCGATTATCAGTGCGACAGAAGAGCTTATTTTTATCGTAAACCAACACCCTGTGTACTGCACACGAACATCGCTTCCCTCAAGACGAACTAATTTGGATCGAGAGCAAAGAAAAATGCAAATCGCTGAATATTCTCTAAACATTTGATGTCCAATAAACGTACTTTGCCAAATGTACAATCTTGCCGTTTGCTTTTAAACCACGGTTTCACATTCCGAATTGTGGTGCTGTATTGTGAGATGCTCTAAGACCCTGTGTACAGCAAAGGACCATCGCGTTCCTCAATACGAACTTTTTGGAACATGAGCAAATAAAAATGCAAATCGCTGAATATTCTCTAAACATTTGATGTCAAATAAATGTACTTTACCACATTTACAATCTTGCGGTTTGATTTCAAAGTACAGTTTCATATTCCGAATTGTGGTGCGCTGTATTGTGAGCTGATCTGTGTTGATTTCCGGGGTCTGTGTGGAGTCGCGTAGAAGACGCCTGGGCGCGTTTGCCTACGCAGCTCAGTCACGTCACGGATAGAGGCGGGGAATATGAATGTTTTGATAAAGTCTGTTTCAGGGGCGGGGGATTTGATTTAGTGCCGCAAAGGCAGGTGAGCCAGGTCGATGCGGCGGAATGATAGGATTATCACAAAATGGAGGCTGATTTCGAGTGCGATAATGGGCGAAAAGTCGGGTAAGGTCCATAGGAAAGTTTCCTACGATCTACCGATTTATGCTTACAAACACATGGCCGACCCGTAGGGACAATAAAAAAAAGTCCCGGAACTATCCTTTAACTGATATGAGTTTCTTGACCTACTATCCGCCAGTTGTCGCTGTGTACCCCCGCCCTTATTTCCCTCGTCGTCACTGTGTGCCCAGACCCCCTGGTTCCCATCTCGTCACTGCCCCTCCAACAACCTCTGGTCCAGTGTGATGCCCCCAGCTTCTCGCCTGGTCGCCGAAGATATGGCCGTCTACCCCATGCCTCTCTCGTGTCCCATGTTGTTGTTGTGTGCCCCCAGCCCCTCTGGTCACCCTTGATGTCGCTGTATACCCCCAGCCCTTCTGGTTCCGTGATGTCTCTCTGTACCCTCTGGCCCCCTGCAGGCTGTTGCCGTTTGCCTCTACCCCCGGTCCCCTGCGATACCGCTGTGTACCCAACCCCTTCCGTCCTCGTTTATAGTTCCCAGGCATGCCCTCCTGTCTGCACCTAGCACCTGCACTGTCTAGGTCTCTCTAGACCGGGTGCAGTAGCTAATCTTCACATTTGTGCTGTTGAGTGTATTTGCTTTCTCCCTCTTTCCCTCCCTTGTCATTGAACGCCTTTGAAGCGCATTGCGCTTAGGCGCCGTTTGCATGAAACATCATATCATATCAGTATGCTTACTCTCTACTCTACACCATCACACAATTAGAGTGCACCTATACCCCTCGATCAATTCGGCCTAGCTGCTCACATACGACCACTACCCCACAAACACCTCATCACTTTAATAAAACGCAGCTATCCCATGACAAACCGGCCTAGCTGCACACATAAGCGTCCTACAGGCCTAACGCAGCCAGAACCCAGTCTGGGTGTCCACCCACCAGACTGCACACATTCAACTGATATCATCAACACCACACCTAATGCTAGGATGCAGCTACCATCAGGCAATTACATCAGCTCCACACATAACTGGTGCACCCATGCACCCTACGACACTTACTCTCTCAACTGACCTGGACTCTGGTCCCAAAGGGCGTTCAACCTACCAGCACCTGGAGGTCACACCAATGATATAGAGCGCTATATAAATGCCAAATAACATAACAATAGGGGCCAAAGAGTGTCAGGCTGTTTGCCTAGACATACACCCCAGTCAAAAATGTTGAGTGTCATAAAACGGATTCAAATTATATATACTGTATAGCTTATGATTTATACCTTCTTTTAGCACTACCAAGGAGTTCTCCAGGATGAAGTTTCAAGGTACAGCAAAAGAGTTCATACTGAACAGTATGTGATGTTCCATCCCACCCTAATGCTCCTGTCAGCAAGCATAGATGTACAAGCCCCCATTTGCTTTATTGGCCCACATTCTGTATAGTTGAAGGCCATTTGAAGGTACTCTGATTTGATCAAGGTTAACACAAAGAAGCAAAGTAGTAGAGAAGCAATCAAGTTTTACGCTGATCATTTTATTCTTTACAATGAAATATGTATTAACAGAAAATAAATTGCAAAAGTCAGCAAGAACATTTAATTTTTGGACAACTTTGAAACAATGGCACTCAGGAGGTTGGTGCGAAATTCAGGTCACCCACACAAGCCAACGCTGAATGCTCCAATGAGGATGACTTCTCTGTAAGTGTAAAGAGATGAAAAAGTAAGGCTCAAAGATTGGGATGCATACAATAGCCACCAAAATGTAACGTATGACAGCATGAACATATTAATCAATAATGTATTGGGTATTTATAATGCCCCTATACAGCAAATGGTGCATCAAGGTACATATATTTATAATAGTAATGTGAAATTCAAAATTACAATGTACATGTCATCAGAGTGAACTGGACCTTCCAGCCCTTTAAGATGAGATAGCAATACCCTTGAGATAGATGGGGATGCAGAATTGTATTCAAACATCAATAATCAAAACAACTCAGGTAGTTGGCAAAAGGATAACTGTTTTAATATCAATTATCTAAAACAGGGAGGACAACGGACATCAGCAGATGTCTATCATCACTATCTCACAGCGTTTCATTAAAAAAATGACACGTTTATAGTAAATA
This sequence comes from Ambystoma mexicanum, assembly GCF_040938575.1. NCBI lineage: Eukaryota > Metazoa > Chordata > Amphibia > Caudata > Ambystomatidae > Ambystoma > Ambystoma mexicanum. The sequence continues at coordinate 842,735,344 of NC_090941.1, read as the reverse complement.
TCCGTCATTGATGACTTTAACCTGTGTATCACTCATGTCATCCAACGTGGGAAAACTTAAATACCTACGGGTGAATGAGATAGGGTCTAAACGAATCATCTAGGTATACGATCCATACTCGTTTGGGCAGTGAAATAAAGTGATAGGCTTCTTAACATCAGGTGGGGCAACTAAGCCCTTCCCTAAAATATGTCACTATGAACGTCACTAAATACACAACGTCTAATTGGCTACACAACTATAGGACCCTTGATCATGCCGTCCTCTATCATCGGTAACTTTCCAACCTGTGTCAGTACCCTCCCAACCTACGTTAGCAGCTCGCAGGCTGAGCGTCCAGGTGCAGATAAGCTAGTCTTAACCACAGCTTCCCAACAATTAACATGATCATCCATCATCACCTCAGTGGTCTGCTGTCAATTAGGGCGTTGAATTTGTCCTTGGAAATGTTCCTTGCTACTGAAGAATTCAGGGGAGTGAAGGCACACTCTGCCCTTGTGCGTAGGTGTGACCATCATGCTCTTCCGACTTCTCCCCACATGACTAAAGACCACGAAATTGAACTTTCAGAATTCAGATTTTCCAGACTAATGTCCAGGAAAGTCATAATTGTATAAAAAATGTATATGTTATGCGGCTAGTAGTTGTGACGATTGTTCCTGAATACATATTCTTAAATTTACAATTTGCATCACATTGTATACAAAAACTCCCACTTGTGTACAATTTAACCAGTCTGTTACAAAAGGAATGAATTGCCATTTACAATTGTGGGTCACTTTTTCATTGGTGCCTGAGACAATGTTATGCCCCAGGCCAACCTGGTGGCCAACCATGCTTGGATAGCTTCATGCATTCTGTTGATGTAGCTGGAGTCTTGGTCATAAATCCCTGAGAGGGGAATGAGGATTTGGGTATCATCGGCATAGTTGGTATAAGATATGTCCAGAGCGTGGTTTTGTACAAATGTTGTAAAATGTTGGGGAGACGCATGAGCCTTGAGGGACCCCGCAGGGAACTTGAGTTGGATGGGCAGCAGTGCTTCCAGCATAGACACTGTCTGCCTGCAAGAAATTAGGCAATCCATTTGGTGGAATTGGGTGAAATGTTGGCAGCTAAAGTGAGGTGGTGGCAGAGTGTTTGGTGGTTGACCAGGTCAAACACTGCCGATAGGTCGAGAAGAAGGAGGATGGCTAGGTTGCCAGTGTCTTGGATATCGTTGAGTTGGTTTTTCAGGTCAAGGAGGGAGGATTCTGTGCCAGGGACAGGTCTGAAGCCTGACTGGTGAGGGCTGAGGATGTTGTGTTGTTTCAGGTAGGCTTGTATTTTAATGTATGATATGATATGACATGATATGGAATTTATAACGCGCCTATACACAAGTATTTCTAGGCCAGACAAGACAAGGATGGGGAAACAGAGGGAGGACGAAACAACAATCTTACTAGGCCTTGTCGTTTAGATCACGCAAGTGCAGAGAAGGGGAAGGGGAGAAGTGCAAGGGGGGATGGAGAAGTGCATGTAACCAAAGTTGCAGCCAGCTGGTGGCTCAGTGCAGGTAATCAAAAATGCAGCCAACGGGTGGCTCATAAGTGCAGAGTGAAGGGGATGTAGGGTTACAGATACAGACCCCAAGTGCTGGGGCAGCCAAAAGGCAGTGCAAGGTGCAACTAGACAGGCAGGGACCTGGGCCCAACTTCAGAGGGTGACCAGTGTGTGGACCAGACGGGTCATCAGCAGGGGAGAGGAAGAGAGAAAGCAGAAGCAAAGAGGAAGGTCTTGAGTTGCTTCCGGGACCAGAGGTGGTTCTGCTCAAGTTTGAGAGAGGCAGGGAGGCTGTTCCAGAGGGAGGCCCCAGCCGAAGAAAGAGATCTGCCCCCAACTTTCTGCTTTGAAAAGCGACTGACCCTCAGAGAGTTGGAGGTGGATGAGCGGAGAGCTCGAGAAGGGACATGTTTAGGAAGAGAGAGTTGTAGGTAGTGCGGTCCCAGGCCCCATAAAGACCTGTGGACAATGCAGAGGGTATTGAACTTGATCCTTGCCACCACTGTGGGCAATGTAGGCAGCAATGGTAGATGAGTGTTCAAAATGGCTGCGCATCGATACCATGTTATTCTGGCTCACATTTTACACACTAGCATTACAAATCCGTGTCTCCAGGTGTCACAGGTGCTCTGTTTGTTACGCAGGGGTAGCACAAACTTGTGCATCCCCATAGGGTTATAGGGTTATGGCACCTGCACTATAGTAGTACACAGGACACTGTAACCCCTCAGGGATAGAGGGTTAGGGTCTGTTGGATTGGATATGCACAGGGGGGTAGGGTAACAGGAAAGAGAGTTAGGTAGAGGGTGTGGAAAGCAAGGGGGAAAGTAGGGTAAGGAACAAGTTATTACCTATAACTGTTGTTCTCTAACATGGGTCTGTCACGGAATCACATGCTCATAAATATTCCCTGTCGTCGGGCTGGGAATCCTCGGCATAAGAAAAAAAAGTTTCACTTTTGTTAATAAACTGCCTTTCTCCTATAAACCAATGACAGGCAGCTCCTAACCACTGAACTCGAATGCTGCAGAAGCCATGGCTTCAGGTTCGGCGATCATGGGTCGTGGTGCAGTATTGCGCCTCCTACCCTGGTGAGACGATCCACGACCACTGGTAGCTTGACTGGAGGGGACGCTGACATGCTGAGAAGGTCAGGGTACCAGATTTGCTTCGGCCACACTGGTGCAACGAGGATCATCCTGAACCAGCACTGTTTGAGTTGACTGATGACTTGTAGTAGCAGCAACTGAGGGAACGCATACAGGAACAGGCCTTCCCAAAGGGAAGGTGAATGCCTTCCCCATGATCCCCGGCTGGGGGAAGCTGATGGTGAACCTCCGGCACTCAGTGTTCATCGCCGTCGCAAATAGATTGATGTGGGGACCGCCCCACCTGAGGAAGAAGTTGTCCACTTCACCCTGCAGAAGCTCCCACTCGTGGCAAGGGCGCAGCTCCCTGCTGAGGGGGGACTCAATGTTTTTGACTCCCGCCAGGGGAAAAGGAAGGAACAAGTTACTTACCTAAGCCCCTCCTCTAGCAGCCATGTTCAGATTTGGTAGCACGTAAAGTGGCAGTAGGACCAAGAGAAGAGGGGTTGGAGGGAGGGTTCGCATGTGAATCCATGCCAGAGCCAGGCTGGAGAACAACAGTTACAGGTAAGTAACTTGTTCCTTCTCCAGCATGGGGTCTGCCATGGATTCACATGCTCATGAATACAAGAATACATAGCAGTACACACATGCACAACCACAGAGGTGGCAAGGCTCAACATTAAGCATTTCAACAACTCAACATTAAGCATCTCTTACCTCTTCACCAGGCTCCCCTTCAAGCGAACAGGTTGTGCAATCTCGGTCGATGCAGTAGAAACTCGTGAAGGTGTGCGTCAACCTCCACGTAGCAGCCCTGTGTCCAGCAGGGGCACACCAGACAGTAATGCCGTGGTAGCAGCGATCGCTCTGGTTGAATGGGCTCTCGGACGGCTGCGCAACGGTCGGTTTGCCAACTGGTGACAGTGCATGATACAGCCGGAGAGCCATCTGGAAATGGAAGCCTTCGAGAGGGCCTTCTCTTGGTTCACAGGGCCAAAGTTCACAAACAGCTGTGACGTCTTCCGAAGACTCTTCGTGCGGTCCACGTAGAACTTCAGCGCTCTAGCCACATCCAGCGAGTGCAAAGTCCTCTCAGCCGGTGACGAAGGCGACGGGAAGAAAACAGGTAACACCAAGGGCTCGTTGAGATGGAAGTCCGACGGCACCTTGGGCATGAAGGAGGGGTGCGTCCTCAGCACTACCCTCGTCTCGTGGAATGTCAGATATGGAGGTTTACAGGAGAGGGCCTGGATCTCTCCTACTTGTCGTACGAAGATGAGGGCCACAAGAAACGCTGTCTTCCACTATAGGAACTTCAACGGTGCCGAATGCAAAGGCTCGAAATGGCGGACCCATGAGCCTGGTCAGCACCACCTTGAGCTCCCACGCCGGGGCCAGAGCCTTTACCGGCGGGAACGAGCGGAACAGTCCTTTCATGAACTCCTTCACCAGGTGATGAGACCACAGCGACGACCACCCCGGAGTTCTGGTGTAGCGGGAGATCGCCACTAGATGGATTTTGATGGAGGCATGAGCTAGCCCTGCCTTGGCCAGCGACAGCAAGTACGGCAGCACTTGAGGGGCCGTAATCCGCAGAGGGTTGATCTTCTGTGCACGGCACCAGACAGAGAACCTCTTCCATTTATGTCCATAGCACGTAAGAGTAGAGGACACCCTGGCCTTTGCAAGCACCTCCTTGCAGTTCGCCGGGATATCGTACCCTCCGAACTCTAGTGCTGCAGGAGCCAAGCCTGCAGGTTCAGCGATCCTGGGTCATGATGTCGAATGGCGCATCCTTCCCTGGCAAGAAGATACGCGTCCGTCAGCAGTTTGACTGGGGGGGACGCTGACATGTCCAGAAGGTCCGGGAACCAAATCTGCCTCGGCCACGCCGGTGCGACAGGGATCATCCTGCACCAGGACCGTCTGAGTTAACTGATGAATCGCAGCAGCAACGGCAAAGGTGGGAACGCATACAGGAACAGGCCGTCCCAGGGGAGTGAGAAGGCATCGCCCATGCTCCCCGGCCCGGGAAAACCTGCTGATGAACCTCCAGCACTAAGTGTTCATCGCGAATAGATCGATCTGGGGATTGCCCCATTGTCGGAATAGGAGATCCACTTGATCCTGCCGAAGCTCCCACTCGTGGCACGAGCGCAGCTCCCTGCTGAGTGAGTCGCAATGGTGTTCTTTATTCCTGCCAGATGGAAGGGTACCAGGAACATCCCTTGGGCAACGGCCCAGTGCCACAGATCCTGCGCTTCCTTGGATAGGGCCGGGGATCTGTGCCCCCCTGCTTCCTGATGTAGAACATCGTGGTGGTGTTGTCGGTGAAGACCCTTACCACTTTGCCCTTGGGGGACGGAAGGAACGACCTGAGGGCCCAGAACACGGCTCGGAGCTCCAGGATGTTGATGTGTAGGGACCTCTCCTCCGGGAGCCAAAGGCATCTCTGGTGTGTGCTCCCCATCCTTATAGGGAGGCGTCCGTCGTCACAGTTTCCTGATGTGCCGGGATCCGGAAGTTTATGTTCATGCCCGCTGCTAGATGCGCGCAGTTGCCCCACCACCGGATTGCTTGGCGGAAAGTCTCATTGAGGGAGATCCTGTCTTCGAAGCTGCCCGCCGCTTGCATCCAACGGGCGTCGAGGAACTCCTGCAGTGGCTGCATCCGCAACCTGCACAGGCGCACGAGGTAGATGCACAACGACATGCCGAGCATGGACTTGATAGACCTCACCCTGGCCACTTCCATGGTCAACAGTCGTTGTACCTTGCCCATGATGGCTTTCGTCCTCTCCTCTGTCGGTGAAGCCAACTGTGCCACTGTGTCGAGTCTGGCTCCCAGGAACAGGGCGTCTTGCGACGGTACCAAGTGGGACTTTGCAAAGTAGATCGAGAATCCCAGTTCTGTGAGCAGGCATACGGTCTTCCCTGTGTGATCGAGTTCTCTTGACGTTGCTCCGATGAGCCAATCGTTCAGATAGGGGTATACATGGATCCCCTGCAGCCAGGCCGCCACCAGTGACAGGCACTTAGTGAATACCCTTGGCGCCGACTTCAACCCGAAGGGCAGGGCCTTCAACCGGTAGTGACGAACTTTCGATGTCCTTTTCGTATGGGATGTGGAAGTAAGTCCAGCGACAACAGGAAGTCGCCTACCTCCAATTGTCCCAGCACGTGCTGAAGGGTGACAATCCGGAACTTCTGGGACTTGATGTATTTGTTGAGGCGGCACAGGTCTAGGATGGCCCGCCAGCCGCCGGTCTTCTTTAGGACAAGAAAGTACTGCGAGTATACTCCGGAGCCCCGTAGCCTCTTTGGGAACAGTTCTATCGCGCCCTTTCTCAGCATTACTTGTACCTCCAGAAGCAGCTGTTGCACATGGTTTTCCTTCCTGGCCACAGGTGGGAAACGGGGACACTTTCTTTGGAACTCCAGGGAGTGCCCACTGGCCAGGGCGGCCAGCACCCAACGGTCGGTGGAGATGGACTCCCACACGCTGATGAATTTTGCCAGCCGGCCTCCCACTGCGGTGCTCGGGTGGGGGCCCGACGTCACAGCCGGTTCAGTCTTGTTTCGCCGAGGCCTTGCCACCTTTGCCTCCTTGGCGACGTCGACAGTGTCCTCCTGTCTTGTTGGGACCTCTGTAGGCTTCCTGCGACGAGGAGCGGGCTGCCTGGCGGTACGACGAGGCACAGCCGCCGAATCCTTTGGAGGCACCTCGACACTTGCCTCCGGAGGTCCGAAAGGACTGCCGTCGCTGATGGAGAGAACCCAGGGCCGTCTCGGAGTCCACCTTGATGGCCTGCAGTGACTCGTCCACTGCCTTGCCGAACAGGTTGTTCCCGTCGAAGGGCATGTCCAGTACCCTGGTCTGCAAGTCCTGAAGGAAATCAGTGGCCCTGAGCCAACCGCGCCAGTGATGGCAAACGCTGTTGCCCATCTGGCGAAAGCCGGTGTCGGCGATGTCCGTGGCCACCGTGATGGCGTGGTCCAATGCCACCTCACCTTCCTGCAGGATTTCAAGGGCTTCTGCCCTCTTGTCATCTGGGAGGAAGTCCAGGATGGGAGCGATCTTGAACCACAGCTCCCTGTCGTAGTGCGCCACAATCGCAAGGGCATTGGCTGCCTTGATGGTCGTCGCTGCCGACGAGATGAACCCTCGTCTCATGGCATCCAGCGTCTTCCCCATGGCATCCGGCGGGGAAGTGGAAGTTGATGCCGTCGCCCCTGCCGATTTCTTCTTGGCCGCCGCAGAGACCACCGAATCTGGGGATGGCTGTGCCCTGAGGCACATCGGAGCGGAGTCCGGGAACTGGTACTTCTTCTCCTACCGGTCCCTCGTCGCAGGGGCCGTGGACGGGTTCTTCAGAAGGGACAGTCCTTCGTCCCAGATGTCGTCCAGTAAGGAGACCGAGAGGACAGTCTTCCTCTTGGCCTCCTGTCATTGGTAGAGGAATCTTTCCTTCTTCTGCTCTTTGGGGCATAGCTGGAAAAGCTCTGATGCCCTGGCGATCATGGCGTGAAAGGAGCCAATTTCGTCGGGAGGGGAGGACCGGGCGGGGGGGTGATGGGAGATCCGTCCTGTTGTCACCGTCGTCGTCCGTCCCTGTTGTCGCCGTCCCCGTCTCGTCCCTCAGAGGAGGGGATGGGGGTGAAGGCGGGAAGGAAGGTGGAGGATGGACTTGCCTCTGCTTGTTCGGTGGGCTCCCCGACGGCTAGGCGCAGCTGGATCGTCCGCTGGTGGTAAGGGCAACCCTGTCCTTATCTCCGTACACAGGGTCTGCAAAGCCAACCAGATTGCGCCTGAATTGTCTTGTGGCATCGGTGGCGATGGGAGCGAAGGCTGGGGCGTGGGTTCCTCGGATTCCTCGACGGTCCGCGGTTCCTCGTCGGCCCCACCGTTGCTCTCTACTTCCGCCTCGTCGGGATCCCTCCCGTAGGTTCTGGCCTCCTCGAACTTCTTGTCCAGGATTTTTTTGACGCCAGCCAGCTCATCCTCGGTGGTGGTTACCGTGTCAGTTAGGGCTACCGTGTCCCACCCCTCTTTCTCATCCTGGGGTTTCACGGGGGTCTTCTCAATAGGCTGGAAAGATGTTTCCCTCCTGGGTGGCAGGGAAACTCTGGGCCCGGAGGTCGTCTCCACTGGGGTAGCCTCCGCAGGCTTCGCCAGGGCCGCCACGACTTCTTCAATCGAGGCCTTCGCCGGGTGAATCAGGACCTTCATGACCTTGGGCGTGTCTGAGGCCTTCACCTTAGGGGGAGGATCACCGCCTCGCCCCCCCCTCGGCTTTCTCCATCGGGATCAACCGGGGCTTCTACTGAAGATTACCCGGGTTCTCCGACTTCCTTTTCACTGAGCCAGAGCGTTAGCTGGTGGATGATGGCGTCTGCGACATCGCACCCTGCCTGGCAGCCAAGGAGCCCGAACCAACCGCGCTCCCGGAGCCCGCGGACTCGCAGTGCTTAGCCTTTTGTTGGGCCCCCGTCGCCGCAGCGCCCTCAAAGGTCTTAGAAGACCGCTCGGATTTCTTCTCATCTGCTGCTGGGCTCTTCCCCTTCAGCCAGTTGGTGAGTCGAATACGAAGATCATTCATTGTCCAGACGGACATGTTCTTACAGAACGCACAGTCCTTCTCCACGTGCGATTTGTCATCGTGAAGGCAGTAGAGGCACCAGGAGTGCTCATCTTCCTTGAAGACATTCTGTAATCCACATCCTGGCCAGTTCCTGAACAGTTTGCAACCAGTAGGTGTGAATCTCCCTTGTCTTGGGCCGTGTCCGAAACGGGGTAGGCCTCAAAGGTCTTCCGGAATCCTCCAAGAAGTGTAATTCAACGAAAATCCGCCCTTGAGGGGCGTACAAAAATTCCAAAACGGGTCCCCGCTGATAGGAAGAAGAATCGGTGGAGCTTGAGGCTCGAATTGACCAAACAAATAAGAGTAAACTCTTTGAAAAAAAAAAAATACGCAGTAAAAGCTCGAGAGCTAAGCACGAGGACTCCCAACACTTGAACGTGCAGTAAAAATCTGAAGATGGCTGCCGGAGGAGGGGCTTAGATAGAGGGTAGTCATTGGCTGGGAGCAATATGACCCAGAGACCAGTGATTGGTTATTAGTAGAAAGACAGTTCAGAAACGAAACTGAGACCGATTTTTTCTTTACCGAGGATTCCCAGCCTGACGACGGGGAATATTAATGAGCATGTGAATCCATGCCAGACCCCATGCTGAAGAATGAGAAACATCACCTGGGTGACGACACAGTGACACAATTCCTGCACCTCTCTGGAGAGCGCCGGGGATCTCTTGCCCCCCTGCTTCTGGATGTAAATCATTGTGGTGGTATTGTCTGTGAAGACCCTCACCACTTGCCCTTGAGGGTCAGAAGAAATGACTTGAGGACCCAAAACACTGCCCGTAGTTCCAGGATGTTGATGTGTAGTGTCTTCTCCAGTAGCCACAGGCCTCTGGCGTGGAGACGTCCGTTGTGGTTTCCCCAGCCTTCCAGGGAAGCATCCGACGTGACCGTCTTCTGGTACGGCAGGCTCTGAAGTCTGTGCCCCTGGCGATGTTGGCGCGCACGAGCCCCCCACCTTCTCGCTACACGGAACTCCTCATCGACCACGATCCTGTCCTTGAAGCTTCCGGACACCTGGATCCATCGGGAGTCCAGTAATTCCTCAAGTGGTTGCATGGGTACACATGAATTCCCTGTAGTCACAGATGGGCTGCCAGCCGAGCCAAACACTTCCCCAAGATTCTGGTTGTCAACTTCAGTCCGAAGGGGAGAGCCGAAAAACAGATCCCCGTTAATCGGATGAAGAAATGATGGAGCACACGGGCTCGATTGAACAAAAATAGAGTATTGCGAGTCGAAAAGCACAAAAAAAGCAGAAGGCACTACGAGCGAAACACAGGGACTCCCAACACTTGAATGTGTGGTAAAAATCTGGAGATGGGGGGGCGTGGCTTGGAGCCATGGCGGTCGGTCTGGCTCAGTGAGACCTCCCGACTGGTGCCACGCATCCAGCTAAAAAGCTCCGGTGATACAAAGTTTTCCATTCAGCAAAACAGATGGAGTGGTGACCCCTTCTCTTGCGGCTCATATGGCCTGATGTGGGGCGTCCTGAGGTCCTGGATCGAGTGGTACCTCAAGTTGATGGAGTGGCGGTGTCCTCCCACAATCTCCACCTCTGCCTGGGGTGCCCCCCCCGGAGCAGTGAGGCACCCAGGCTGCCCGTGACAGAATCAACCCACCTACACACCAGGAGAGCCCTGGAACAACAGACCTTGGGGGCCCGTCACCGCGGTTTGCCCAGGCCGGCTACAATGACCCCCTACAACTTTACTCCTTTGGGGTTGGAAAGACGCTCCGCTCCCAGCAAAAGGAGCACCCATTATTCGGCCAGCCGGCCATCGCCACTCCTGCTCCAGTGCCCACATCGTCGATGGGAGGAGGCAGCAAGACCCCCCCTCAGAGCATGTGCTGCGGGCTGCAGCCTCCGTGAGTGTCCCTGACGCCGGTCCCCCTGGGGGGGCTCTGACCGGCGGAGGTAAGGCGGCACCTGCTACTTGCCCCAATGCTCCTCTGGACTTCCTCCCCACCGGCTTGTAAGGTGCCTCCCTGGGGGCTCAGCAGGGACGCCCTATATCAGTAGGTGGCCTGCCTCCTGGGTCCTCGTCCACCCGCCATTCCCTCCACCGCTACACAGCGCTTAAAGCACCCATCATCTGAGAAGGCTCCCGCGGAACCTGAGGATAAAAGCAGATTGGATCAATTGGCCCTTAATGCTGGGAGATCCCTAGCTTCTCTAGGCTTTCACTGTCAACAGCTACGGCCCACATCTGGTGTCCCGGCACTGAGCACCCCATCCCCTGCAGCAGGGGTCCCTGGGCACTGGAACCAGCAGCTCCCCCTCAAAGAGCCGACAGTGAGCATGCCTGCATCCGATCACAGGCCTGCAAATCAACCAGTCAGATTAAGCCTCCCAGCCTGCAGCCAACACCACTTGTTCACTCAGATGCACCTACTTCTTCAGTTGGGGCCCAGCCCTTTGATCAGGTCCTCTGGCCTAGCCCCTGCCTCCACAGCACCGGCCATATCTCTGATCCCTCACCCACACAAGGCATCATCTAATCACAGCCTAAGACCCAGCCTGCCGGGGGCACCAGTCATATAAAACCGGACTCTGCACCCCATCTGAGGTGGTTCACCCCCACAGCAGTTACGCATGCCTCACAGAGGTCTTCTCGATAAAGGCTACACAACAAGGCAAGGAAACACACAGACACCGTGGGGGCCCCCCCAACCCAGGGCCCGTTAGCCTCGCCTAGTCATCTCAGCCCCCAACAGCACAGAGGATCCCTGATCCGTGGGATCTGGGAGCAAGCACTTCGCTTATAATGACCAAGAATTTGAAGTTGTCCAAACAGACAGACATTGCGGTGCTACTGCTGACCCCTCCAGCGTAAAGCCCCAGAATAGAGGGACCGGCCAGAAGTGACTCAAGTGAATATTGAGGACGCCCGCATGGAACCAACCCCGGGAGGCTCGACCCAGGTGGTCAAAAAATCTGATGTCCAGGAACTCCTGTCGGCCCTTACGAAAGAGTACCAGAAGGGCACAGAAGAGGTCAAGAGCAAAATCACGGTCCTGTACAAACGAGTAGGGCAACTGGAGACGAGAACGGCGGAGGCGGAAACTACCCTCTCTGAGCACAGCTACAAGATCGAGAGGGATGTGCACAGACTAGCTGCACTGGAGGCCAGGTGTGAAGCCCTTGAGCTCAAGTAGGACGGCGCTGAGAATTGCTCCCGCCGCAACAACATACGCTTGAGGGGGATCACAACCACCATTCCAGATGCTGACCTGGAGTGTTACATTTGTGACCTCTTTCACTTCATTCTAACGTTGCCGGACGACTCCCCCCGACCCCCCTGGTGCTCGACAGGGTCCATAGAACGAGACCGAGCACAACCGCCCACACCCCCGCAGGACGTCCTAATGAGACTGCATTACTTTACAGTTAAAGAAGAAATAATGCAAGAAGCAAGAAGCTCCCCCTGCATACTTTTCAGAGACGCCTTCATTTCCTTATATCAGGACCTCGCAGCGGTTACACTAACGAAAAAAGGAAGGCTTTGAGACCGGTCACAGAGTGGCTGAGGGAAAAAGGAATCTCTTATCGATGGGGCTAGTCCACTTCTCTGACCTTCACCTGGGATGGCAACATTCGCCATATACGAAATGTACACAAAGCCGAGAAACTGCTGCACACGGGGAGGGGGGACGGAGCCCCTGACGGAAACTCACCTTCCAGGCAAGAAGAACCACAAGACTCTAAACAGTCCTTGTCCCAAGTGGAGAAGAGACGTCGCAGGATGAGAGACCCCCCCACTCAAGGGAAAGCGGCCTAGTAACCATGGATAGCGCAGGGTCACTCTTGGACACCTGGCTTTCAGGATCCAAACCCTTGACCGGGGTCCATTGCCACAAACCTCTGTTACGGACGAAGTTCCCTAAGGAGGTGCCTGCCGCCCATCGCACACTGAGATTTCACTGCTTAACAGCGGATGCCCAACTGCCTCCACGCAAGTTGGCTGCGTTTGCCCAGCTGGAGGCCCCGTTGGTCAAAGGCTGGTCCGGATGACCATGTTTTGTTTTCTATGAGGGGGAGCGGGGAGGGACTTGAGCCATCATCGAAGGGAACAAATCTCTCACCACATACTTTGGCTTTACGGCATGAAGGTGAAGCAGGATAAATAATAATAAAATAAATAATAAAATCAGCACAAAGTGGTAATGCAGCCAAGTGGCAAGTGCTAGGTTTGAGGCAGCAGATCAGGTGGGCATGATAAGTGCAGGAGGGGAAAAAAAAGGGGAGGGTTGTACGGGTACAGATACAAACCCCAGTGCAAGGGGTGGCCCGGAGGCAGTGCGGTAGGGTGGCAGGGTGAGCAGGAACCTGATCCCATAGCGGGATCAGAGGTCTACTGAATTCCACAATCTTCCTGGGGGTCATGTAAATTCTGTGAAGGACATTCAATTGAACCAGTCTGAATCTAGCATTTCTCAACACTTCTCTGGGATATTGTTGAATTCTTCCCCATTCTTGTTCCGTGATACTGGTTCCCAAATCTGTTTCCCACGCGGTCTTCAGAGCTTCACTCTTGGGGTTAGGTTTGTCTGCGATCTGGGCATATATCCTGGAGGTTGATTTCCAGCCATTTCCCAGGTTGCGCAGCAGGGTCAGAGTCGGGTCCGGTTCTGGTTCCTCCGCCCATTTGCTCCAATTTCGTTTCGCTGCCTCCCTGATTTTCCGGTAGCGGAGGTGCTGGCCTTTGGGAAGTCCGTCATTCGTTATCAGGGAGTCCAGCTCACGAAAGGAGCCCTCCTCATACATGTCCCTCCAGGTGTAGAGGCCATGCCTTTCCCACAGTCTTGTCGGCGACAATTCCTTTCTGCTGGAGTAGGTGTCTGCAATGAGTGGTATCTCTGGGGAGTATGGATTTACCAACTTCTGTATCTTCAAAGCTCTGTCCCAGACTTTACGGCCCAGTTGGATGAGCGGTGGATCTCTCATAGCCGGCTTCCATCGGACCCAGAGGATTTCTTTAAGTCGCACCGGAGCAATTAGGTGGCGTAGGAGGTCCGTCTCGGAGGTGGGGTCATCTGCGAGCCATTTAGCCACAAAGGCGAGTTGGGCAGCTAGGAAATAGCGCTCTAAGTCAGGGAGTTGGACTCCGCCTGCTTTATATGGAAGCATTAACGTATTTAGGGCAAGCTTATGTCTGGAGCTCCCCCACACCAAGTCCTTCAATGGAACGCCCAGCAGTCAGAAGAAGGCTGCGGGTATGTAGTAATGGACGTTTTGGAAGAAGTACAGGAAGCATGGTGACACTATCATTTTAGCGATGGCTACTCGGCCCATCATTGAAAGTGGAAGCCTGGTCCAGAACCTCATCGACTTTTTGAGTCTTTGTACTGCTATCAGGGTATTGCCCCCATGTGTTTGCTCGGGGGTATGCAAATTTTGACAACCAAGTATCGGAATGTATTTGGTTCCCAACCTACCCCGACCTCTGGGAGAGCATATATTTGAGCCCCTACCATTCCCGCCAGTGGAAAAATGCAAGGTTTTTCTGGGTTAAATCATATTCCTGATACTTTTGCAAAATTCCCCAGTACTGCCAGGATTGTAGGTAGGTTAAGTTGTGGGTCACTTAAATAAAGTAAGACGTCATCTGCATATAGCGAGAGCACGTGGTATCGGCCCCTGATGTTTATGCCAGCGTCAACATTTTTTTCCTGATAAATATCACCAGCAGTTCTAGCCCAAGTATGTACAAAATAGGAGAAAGGGGGCATCCCTGCCTGATGTCCCTCTGTATGTTCCAAGGTGCAGACAACGTTCTGCCGGTTTTTACCCTTGCTCTCGGTGCTTTGTACAGTATCTCGACCTAACGGAGGAAGTGGCTGCACAGGCCGAATTTTTGCAGGGTAGCTAGGAGCCACTCACAATATATGGAGGCGAATGCTTTGATGGCATCTAGGGATACCACTGCATAGGGTTCCTGCAAGTCTGCTGTTTGCGCTATGATATGTTGCAATCTGTGTAAGTTTGCTGTTGTACTATGGCCGGGGGGACAAACCCGTTCTGGTCTTCATGTATTAGGGTCCCAATAACTTTAGATAATCTATTGGCAAGTATAGTGGTGAGGATCTTTATATCGTAATTAAGGATGGCTTTGGGTCTATAAGATCCTCACTCGGCGGTTGGCTTCCCGGGTTTGGTTATAGGGATCGCTAGGGTTTCGTTCATGCTATCAGGTAGCCTCCCGATTTCAAAGGCTTCTATGTAGACCTCGTGTAGGATTGGAGTCAGTTCCGCTGCAAATGTTTTATAGAACTCCGGGGGTAGCCCGTCGCTCCCAGGGGTCTTACAAGTGGAAAGTGCTCTAATAGCCTCCTGTATATCATCAATGGTAAACTCTCTATTCAATGCTTCTCTTTGGGCCTCCTCTAGTGTGGGGAGGCCTATTTCGTCTAGCGTGTCTTGGATCTCACATTGGGGAACAACAGAGTCGTGGCTATATAGTTTTGAGTAGAAGCTTTTGAATGCCCAATTAATCGCTGTTTGCGTTGTGTGTGTGGATCCAGATTGATCTTGGATCTCAAGGATTGGGTTTTTCGGATTTTCTTTTTTGCACAGCCACAAAAATAATCGGCCTGGCTTGTCTCCCTCCGAGTGGGCCCTAGTGGTTTTCGCCACATAGTCAAATTTGGCTAGTCTGGACCAGGCTTCCTGGCAGTTCCTTCTCGTTGCGGACAATTCTTCCTCAAGTTCCAGTGACTTGCTGGGCGTGGCCTCCAGATGTTTGATCTTCTCCTCACCACCCTCCAGTTCATCTCTAAGTGTCTTCCAGATCCCACCGGCACTGGTTATGATCTCCCCTCTTACCACTAGCTTCAGGGTCTCCCAGATGGTGCTCCATCTGCTCACATTTCCCACGTTATTGTCCGTATATTCGACTATTTTGTCACGAAGGCCCTCCGTCAGGGCGTCCGCTAGCATCGGCCACATCGGTGTAGGCGGCCTAGGGCCCTTTGGCTTCCATACTAAGAGGAGCGGGGAGTGGTCGGATATAGTTCTACCTAAGTACGAGGCAGATTTTACCTGCGGGAGGTGTGTTTTGTCTATTAGTAGGTAGTCTATACTGGTGTATACCCCGTGTGGGGACGAGTAGTATGAGAATTCCCTACCTTCAGGATGCAGGTCCCGCCATACCTCCGATAGGTCCAGTGTTTGTATGGTTTTCTGTAGGGCAGAGGGGCATTGGCTGGTTGGTTTCGTCAGAGGAGCAGATCTGTCAAGAGCAGGGTTGCAGACATAGTTGAAGTCGCCTCCCCATACAAAGAAGCAATCTCTGTAGGGGGCTAATTTCGATTGGAGCTTGGTGAGGTATGCTGCGGTTCCACTGTTGGGGCGGTATGTATTAACCAAGCACACCTCTGTCTGTTCAATGCTTCCATGGAGTAGGAGGTACCTGCCCTCCGGATCTGCCTCTTTGGACCAGATTCTAAAAGGGACATGACCGCTAATCCATGTGTGGACTCCTCTGGCGTATTTAGAGTACGTTGCGCCAAAGCCCTGGCCGCCCCACCAGTCGGGGATGCGAGAGTCAGTTTCAGCGGTAAGATACGTTTCTTGAAGCATTGTGATGGAGACATCCTTCCTAAAGCGGAAGCACTTTATTCTGTTCCTGCACATGTAGGTCCCCATCCCTCTGACGTTCCAGGGCAGTATCTTAATGTCAGCTGCCATGCTTGTAGGGTTGGCTCCACGGCCCATTGTGATGTGTCTTTTGGCTCTGAAAGTTGAGCATGTTGAGAACTACAGGACTCCCCGACCTAAGACAACAAATAAAAATACCAAACTTTTCCAATTGTGACTGCGTTGCTCGGGTGTCCCCGCCCTGCCAAGGCCCGTCCGGGTCATCTTGGGCAGGTTTGATGCATCAGCAGTGTGCTGTCGCGTGTCCTTTCCCTGGGGAGGTGTAGTGGGTCGGTCTGATAGGTTAGCTCCCTCCTGCCGTACGGTACACAATCTTTGGTTCAATTTGCGCTGTTTGTTAATGGATGGACTCGTCCTGTGGGACCCTCATGCAAATTGCGGCGTCCTCTCCCCGCCCTCCGCCAAGTTGTTGTGTTCTAGCCACATGGTGGCCGCCACCGGCGACTCCAGGAAAATTGCTCTACCCTTGTGGATTAACTGGAGCCTCGAGGGATACATTAGCATGTACTTGATGTTAGGTTGACGCACTCTGGCTTTGATTGGGATGAACGAATTCCTTGCCCTTTGTACTGAAGGTGTATAATCCGGATAAATGGCGATTTTGCCGTTGCCTCTTCCGATTTCCCCTCCCTCCCGGAAGAAGCGCAGGACAATCTCTCTGTCCTGGAAATTTAGAATTCTGGCTATTATTCGGCGTGGGTAGGAACCCGGTGGCGGTTTCTTCTGGTGGGATCGATGTGCGCGTTCGACCGCAAAGCCTTGCGAAAGGTGGACAGCGCCTATTTCTTGTTGTAAAAGAGTTTCTATAAAGTTGGTAGGGTTAGAGCCCTCCATTCCCTCGGGAATACCGAGTAGGCGGACGTTGTTGCGTCTGGAGCGTCCTTCGGCATCCTCCGCTCTCTTTTCCAGGAATTTGTTGCGCTTCTCGAGTTCTTGGACTCTACTTTGCATGTCCTTGAGGGTCTCGATGGATTCTTTCTTCGTTGCCTCTGTGGTGGACATACGATCTGTAAGATTCCGTAGGTCCTGTCGCATTAGCATTACGTCTGCTTTTACCTCCCCGATTTTGGTGTCAATGACAGGAGGCAGATGTAGGGTGGATGCAGCGAACTCCAGGAGAAGATTACAGGTCGGCTCTGCTTGTGGAGCCGTCAGTGCTTCAGCACGCCGCGAGCCACAATGCTTGTTCAGGCCTCTCTTGGATTCCCGCCGGCTAGGGCTGCTTCTTTCGCTGGTAGGTGTGAGCACTCTTGTGGACGCAGCTTGGTTGGGGTGGCCAGTCCCGCGCACGTCTCACACCGTCTGACGCCCACCAGGCAGGCCCCCACCTTTGTATCCGCAGTCCCCAGACGGGCACTCTGGGCGGCAGCACTGGTGGTCCACGGTTTGGATTCCAGGGTGCTGTTGCAGGAGCAGCGTCACCCCCCACCAGGTGATCGATCTTCTGTGTTCCTTCGCCCGCACTGGACTGGCTGGGGGCTCCATGCAGGTCTGCGGGTAGGGTATTTCTTGTGGATCGTTGCCCCTTCACGTGGAGTGTTGCGTGCTTCACCTAGTGCTTCTGCACCTGCCGGGCCGCCTCGGTCGGCAGATAAGTTCTCTGTGTTATATGGGTCTCGGGTGCCTCCGTTGATGCGCTCGATGACCTGTTATAGTGCAACTGAGTTTCCAGGCGGCGCCTCCTCCTTGATACGCTTGGTTCTCGAGGGTCGCGCTTCAATCTGCGGCCATCTTGGCGTTCCTACCTCGAATACACGCTGATTTCTTCCGCGGCTTGTATATTGCTGGTGGATCTGATTTTTGTTCCGTTTTTCACCCAAATGTTCTCCACTCATTTGTCGCTCCACAGGGATTGTTTTCCCCTCAGGGTTTACAAGAATAGCAGGCTATTTTACAGGATGTTTGTCGGCGGTTGAGAGAGCTCGGAGACTCACGTCTTCATCACTCTGCTGCTAGCCACGCCCTTCCAACACTAGCACGCAGTTTAGTCTTCACAGCAGGTAGACAGATTAAAGACAAGCTAGCCCAAAGACGCCGCAATCCTTTTAGTGAGCCTAATGAGTTGCTTGTTCCCCTGGGCATAGAGTAAGAGCCCAGGAGTGTGTGAAGGCCAGGAGGTGAGAACCTGACCTCAGCCAGAAGAAACAGAAGACAAACAAAGCAACAGCATGAACAGTGACATTCAATCAGTGGAAGTACTAATTGTATATCACTTACAATGCCAATTATCCTAAAAAGGGATTTTAACATAGCGTGGGACCCCTCTAAGGACAGAACCAAAATAGCACAGGGGGCACAAGGGAAACCCTGGCCTTGGTAGACGCGTGGAGGGCGTTTGAAGGGATACCAGGAGGGGTACACCTTCTACTGGCATGCTCACCACAGGCACTCGAGGATAGATTACGTGTGGCTCTCCAGAAGTCTGCTGGGCCACACTACAGGGATCTCGGTCGAGACTATCATGCACTCAGATCACGCACCCATAACCCCAAACCTGAAAAGAAACTGATGACCTGCTGCCTAATCGGTCGAACAACTGTATCAAGCAAATTATCCGCCCCTCCTAGAAAGGATCAGAACGAAAATTATGGGGGCCCTTACCCATAACACTGCTAGGCCGAATAAATGTTATAAAAATGGTCATCCTACCCCAACTGTTATACTACTTCTCAGCCCTCCCTATCCAGGTACCGCCCGCCCTATTCAGGTCTCTGCAAAAAAAAAATGACGAGTAGATTCCTATGGAACAATAGAGTACCGAGAGTGGCTGCTAGAGTCATGGAAATGCCTACTTGTAAAGGCAGGTTGGGGGAAACGGACATTAAAGCTTACTATCTGGTAGCTCAGATGAGTTATCCGGGATCAGCAGAATGAAGATAGGGGAAAGATATGGAGGCCAATGATAAACCACCCCGAATGTACTGTAGCAAGATTCTGGCTCTAGTGGGCGACGCGTAGGATGAAGCAACGAAGAGGGGACACATCACCCATCACCGTTCACGCCGTTATTGACTATCCACAATTCACCCCGGGACACAAAACCGCTGCATTCACCAAATGGCAGCAGGGGGGGATGCCAAAAGATCAGAGATATGTTTGCGCGGAACCAGGTCAAACAATTCGACCTATATACGGCAGACTTCAAACTGGGGGAGAGGGAGAGATTTCGCTATGCACAACTAAGGCACTGGTTACTCAAACCCTCCATGAAACAAGCAGGGACATGCTAGCTAACGCCCTTTGAAAAATACCTGAATATGGACCCCGGCGACAAGCGGGTGGTCACGTCCAAATACGTGCACCTAAAAGTGGTTGAAGATCCCCCTCCGAGGCCATATATGAAAACATTGAAATTATCCACATGACACTCAATAGAAGAGAGCGAATGGTCGAAACTATGGGTGAGCATTCCCAAGCTCACGAGATCCCTCCAAATTCAGGAAATCTGGGTAAGGAACAAGTTACTTACCTGTAACTGTTGTTCTCCAGCATGGGTCTGGCATGGATTCGCATGCTCATGAATATTCCCCGTCGTCAGGCTGGGAATCCTCAGTAAAGAAAAAATCAGTATCAGTTTCGTTTCTGATCTGTCTTTCTTAGTAGTAACCAATCACTGATCTGTGCCCTCTGAATGAGTGCCCTCTCTGTAAGCCCCGCCCCTGGCAGCCATCCTCAGATTTGGTAGCACGCCAAGTGGCAGCATGACCAAGTGAAGAGCCTCAGAGGGGTAGGTTGGAGGGTTCGCATGTGAATCCATGCCAGACCCATGCTGGAGAACAACAGTTACAGGTAAGTAACTTGTTCCTTCTCCAGCATGGGGTCTGGCATGGATTCACATGCTCATGAATAAAAGAATACGTAGCAGTATACACATGTACAACCACGGGAGGTGGCAAAGGCTCAACATTAAGCATTACATCCAAAACTCAACATTAAGCAATTCTTACCTCCTCGCCAGGCTCACCTTAGGCGAAGAGGTTGCGCAGCACTGCTTGGCCGACCCTGGACTCCTCCCTGGAGTCCCGATCGACGCAGTAGAATCTTGTGAAGGTGTGCGTCCACCTCCACGTAGCAGCCCTGCCGATGTCCAGCAGGGGCACACCAGACAGGAACGCTGTGGTAGCAGCGATCGCTCTGGTCGAATGGGCTCTCGGAGGGCCGAACAGTGGTTGGTTTGCCAACCGGTGACAGTGCATGATACAGCCGGAGAGCCATCTGGAAATGGAAATCTTCGAGAGAGCCTTCCCTTGATTCACAGACCCAAAGTTCACAAACAGTTGTGACGCCTTCCGAAAACTCTTCGTGCGGTCCACGTAGAACTTCAGCGCTCTAGCTACATCCAGCGAGTGCAAAGTCCTGTCGGCCGGCGTCGAAGGCGACGGGAAGAAAACTGGTAACAGCAAGGGCTCGTTGAGGTGGAAGTCCGACGGCACCTTGGGCATGAAGGAGGGGTGCGTCCTCAGCACCACCCTCGTGTCATGAAAAGTCAAGTATGGAGGCTTGCAAGATAGGGCCTGGATCTCTCCCACTCGTCGTGCGGAGGTGATGGCCACGAGGAACGCTGTCTTCCATGACAGGAACTTCAACGGCGCTGAATGCATAGGCTCGAATGGGACCACCATGAGCCTGGTCAGCACCACATTAAGCTCCCACGCCGGGGCAGGAGCCTTCACCGGCGGGAATGATCGGAATAGTCCCTTCATGAATTCCTTCACCAGGCGATGAGACCACAAGGACGCCCGTCCCGTAGTCCTGGTATATCGGGAGATGGCAGCCAGATGTATTTTGATGGAGGCGTGAGCCAGTCCAGCTTTGGCCAGCAACAGTAGGTACAGCAGTACTTGAGGGGCCGTAATCCGTAGAGGGTTAATCTTCTGTGCACGGCACCAGACAGAGAACCTCTTCCATTTAGGACCATAACACTTGAGAGTTGAGGACACCCTGGCTTTTGCAAGAACCTCTCTGCAATCAGCCGGTATATCGTACCCTCCAAACTCTAGTGCTGCAGGAGCCAGGCTTGCAAGTTCAGCGACTGTGGGTCGTGATGGAGAATGTCGCCTCCTTCTCTGGAGAGAAGATCCGCGTCCGCCGGCAGCTTGACTGGTGGGGACGTTGACAAGTCCAGAAGGTCCGGGAACCAGATCTGCCTCGGCCACGCCGGTGCGACGAGGATCATCCTGCACCTGGACTTCTTGAGCTGGTTGATGAGGCGGAGCAGCAACAGCAACGGAGGGAACGCGTATAGAAACAGGCCGTCCCAGGGGTACGAGAAAGCATCGCCCATGCTCCTCGGCTGTGGGAACCTGCTGGCAAACCTCTGGAACTTGGAGTTCGTCGCCGTCGCGAACAGGTTGATCTGGGGTTTGCCCCATCATTGGAAGAGCCAATCCACTTGATCCTGTCGCAGTTCCCATTCGTGGAACGAGCGCAGCTCCCTGCTGAGTGAGTCGGCGATGGTGTTTTTTATTCCTGCCAAGTGGAAGGGAACCAGAAACATCCCCTGGGCGACGGCCCAGTGCCACAGATCCTGGGCCTCCTTGGATAGGGCTGGGGATCTGGTGCCCCCTTGCTTCAGTATGTAGAACATCGTGGTGGTGTTGTCGGTGATCCTCACCACTTTGTCCTTGAGGGACGGAAGGAACGACTTGAGAGCCCAGAACACCGCTCGGAGCTCCAGAATAATGATGTGGAGAGACCTCTCCTCCAGGAGCCAAAGGCCTCTTGCGTGGAGATCTCCGTTGTGGGCCCCTCAACCCTCCAGAGAGGCGTCCGCCATCACTGTCTCCTGAAACGCCAGGGTTTGAAAGTCCGTGCCTGTAGTGAGGTGAGCACGGGTGCCCTACCATAGGATCGTCCGACGGAACTCCTCGTCGAGAGGGATCCTGTCCTCGAAGCAGCCCGGCGCCTGAAATCAGCAGGCGTCGAGGAACTCCTGTAGCAGACGCATCCGAAGTCTGCAAAGGGGTACAAGGTAGATGCATGAGGACATCATCCCGAGAAGGGACTTGATGGACCTCACCCTGGCCACGTCCGTGGCTAACAGGCGCCGCACCTTGCCCAGGATGGTCTTGGTCCTCTCCTCTGAAGGGGAGGCCAATTGCCCCACTGTATCGAGCTTCGCTTCTAGAAACAGTGCTACTTGCGATGGAACCAGGTGGGATTTGGGGTAGTTGATGGCGAACCCCAGCTCCGTGAGTAACCGGACGGTCCTCGCTGTGTGTTCGACAGCGAGTTCCCTTGTCCTTACCCGGATTTAGTCGTCCAGGTAGGGGTAGACGTGGATCCCCTGCAGGCGCAGCCGTGCCTCCACTGGTGCCAGGCACTTGGTGAAAACCCTGGGTGCCGACTTTAATCCGAACAGTAGGGCTCTGAATTGGTAGTGGCGTCCCTGAACCACGAACCTGAGGAACTTCCTGTGCCTTTTTAGAATGGGGATGTGGAAGTAAGCATCCTCCAGGTCCAACGACGATAGGAAGTCGCCTTCCTCCAGCTGCCCCAGCACGTGCTGGAGGGTGACCATCCTGAATTTCTGCGCCTTGATGTATTTGTTTAACCGACGCAGGTCCAGGATGGGGCGCCAACCGCCTGTCTTCTTTCTGACAAGGAAGTACCTTGAGTACACTCCGGAGCCCCGGAGCCTCCTGGGGACGAGCTCGATGGCACCTTTCTTGAGCATCGCCTTTACCTCCAACAGCAGTTGAGGGACGTGATTCTCCTTCCTGGCCATGGGAGGAATGCGAGGGCCCTTTTTTTGGAATTCCAGCGAGTGCCCGTTGGCCAGGGTGTCCAACACCCAACGGTCGGTGGAGATGGACTCCCACACGCTGACGAACTTTGTCAGCCGGCCTCCCACCGGGGTGCTTCGGTGGGGGCCTGGCAACACGGCCGGGTCAGTCCTGCTTGGAGGCGGCCTTGCCGCCTTGGCCTCCTTGGCGACGACGGCGGGATCCCCCTTGCTTGCCGCGACCTCTGTAGGCCTCCTGGGAAGAGGAGCGGGCCGCCTGGCGGTAAGTGGAGGAGCCACCGCTGGATCCTTTGGAGGCACCCTGTCTGCCTCCGGAGCTCCGAAAGGGCCGTCGCTGTTGAAGCACCCCTAGGGCCCGGGCCGTCTCCGAGTCGGTCTTGATGGCCTGTAGAGACTCCTCCACCGCCTTACCAAAAAGGTTGTTGCCGTCGAACGGCATGTCCAACACTCTGGTCTGGACGTCCTGGCGAAAGTCTGTCGCCTTGAGCCATCCTCCTCGTCGTTGGAGGCAAACTTCATTGACCAGTTGGCGAAATCCGGTATCGGCAATGTCCGTTGCCACCGTTATGGCGTGATCCGACACCACATCGCCTTCCTGCAGAATTTCTAGGGCCTCCGCCCTCTTGTCGTCAGGTAGGAAGTCTAGCAGGAGAGCTATCTTGAACCAGAGCTCCCTGTCGTAGCGGGCCACGATCGCTAAGGCATTGGCCGCCTTAATCGTCGTCGCTGCCGAGGAGATGACTCGTCGTCCCATAGAGTCCAACTTCTTGCCCTCGCTGTCCGGCAGGGAAGTTGAAGCCGCCGCACCCGCTGCCTTCTTCTTAGCTGCTGCCGAGACGACAGAGTCTGGCGTGGGCAGGGCCCTGAGGAACAAGGGGGTGGCATCGGGGACTCGGTACTTCTTCTCGTACCTTTCCCTCTTGGCGGGTGTCGTGGAAGTGTTCTTGAGGACAGCAAGCCCCTCGTCCCAGATGTCGTTGAGCAAAGGCACCGCGAGGACCGTCTTCCTCTTGGCCTCTCATCGTTGGTACAGAAACCCCTCCTTTTTCTGTTCTTCAGGGCAGAGCTGGAAGAGCTCGGATGCCCTGGTTATCATGGCGTGGAAAGAGCCAATTTCGTCGGCTGGAGAAGCCTGCGGGGGGGGGGGTGATCACGGGATGTCCGCGGTGTCATCGCCGCCGTCATCGTCCGTCCTGTCGCTGTATCCGTCGCCGTATCCTCTCTAGGGTCCGGCGAGGGGGATGAGGGGTCCACAGGTCTCGCAGGCATGAAGGGCAGAGCGGGGTGGACTCTCCTCCACTTGTTTGGAGGGCTTCCCGACGGGCCTGGTTCTGGATCCTCCGTCGGGGTCCGTGGTAATCGCGTCCTTATCTCGGTACATAAGGATTGGATTGCCAACAAAATGGCCGCTGAGCTATCCTGGGGCTCGGGTAATGGCTGCGACGGACGAGATGGCCGCTCTTCGTCGTTATCATCGCTATCTTCGATCACGTCAGCAGGGACCTCCCCCTGGGATCGAACCTTCTTGAACCTCTCGTTGAGGCCTATGAACCTCTCGTTCCGAGTCTGTAATGGCCAACAGCCCCCCCCCCTTATTCCGCCGGGGACTTCACGGGGGTCTTAACGATGGGCTGGAAAGAGGGGGGGAGGGTCAGCGCCTTGCTCCCCCTTCGAGATCGACCGGGTCCGCTCCAGCGGCTTACCCGGGTTCTCGGACTTCCTCTTCCCCGAACCAGAGCGCTGGCTCGTGGTCGAACGTGCCGGGGAAGTAGCACCCTGCCTGGCAGCCGAAGAGCCCGACCTTTCGGCGCTCAGGTGCCCGCGAACTCGCGGTGCTTGGCCTTCTGTTGGGCCCCCGTTGCCGGGGCGCCCTCAGAGGACTTAGAAGCCCGCTCAGACTTTTTCTTCGCCTTCTCACCTGCTGTGCCATTCTCCAGCCAGGCGGCGAGGCGGGAACGACGATCTTGTTTGGTCCGTTCCGAAAGGTTCTTGCAGAACGCACAGTCCTTCTCCACGTGCGTCTTGTCCTCATGAAGGCAGTAGAGACATTGCGAATGCTCGTCCTCCTTGAAAACGTTTTGCAATCCGCATCCAGGGCAGCAGCTGAACAGCTTGGGTCCGGGCGTCGAGCTTCCCTTGTCCTGGGCCATGTCCGTTGAGGTAGGCCGCAGATCTTCCGGAAATCCTCCAAGAAGTGTAAACTCGACGAAAACTTCACCCTTGAGGGGCGTAGAAGAATTCCGAAACGGGGCCCCGTTGTCGGAAGTAGAAAGGGTGGAGCTTGAGGCTCGATTAAACTGAAAAAATGAGAAAATCTCATGAAAAAGCATAAGCAAAAACTCGAGAGCTAAAGCACGAGGACTCCCAACACTTGAGCATGCAGTAAAAATCTGAGGATGGCTGCCAGGGGCGGGGCTTAGGGAGAGGGCAGTCATTGGCTGGGGGCAGTATGACCCAGAGATCAATGATTGGTTACTACTAAGAAAGACAGATCAGAAACGAAACTGATACTGATGTTTTCTTTACCAAGGATTCCCAGCCTGACGACAGGGAATATTCATGAGCATGTGAATCCGTGCCAGACCCCATGCTGGAGAAAACTGCTTTTCCATTGGCACCCAACACCCTAAAGACTCCACAAAATTGACCTGGGGGAATCGAAATTCTGTTGGAGGGAATGTGGAGGGGAGGGAACGTGGAGCCACATATGGTGGGACTGCCCCAAAATAGAGAGGTATTGTGAGAGCATACAAGAGGGTTCTCCACAGACTGGTCAAGGTTATTGGAGTTCCTACAGGAAGGATCGAGGGGTGCCTGGTGTCCAAGGAACATGCGCCTCTTGGGTATAGCAGGATAGTCTCTGATCGAGCTAGTGCAGGAGAGGTGCCCCAAGGACTGAACAGAAGCACGCAGTGCAGCACTGACTCATGACACCAAGGATAACGAAGCCCAGAGATGGCACTTTAGCACTATGGACTACCGTCAAACCAAAGTGGGTGAGGGGGCGTACACATTTACAGTTGAATTGTCCATTTTGGGATGCCCAGGCCCTGTCATTGGAATCAGTGGTTTCCTGGTAGGAAACAAGATGGCCCCGGTGGCCTCTTGCTTTCTATCACCTGTTACCTTACTTTTCCCAAAGTCACAGGAAGCCCTGACTCTGTCCCTTCTCCCTGACTGGCTGTTGGGTGGAAGTTCCATATATGGTGTTGTGGGGGAAGTCCAGGCCAGACTCGCTGGAGCCTTCCCAATCGGTGTATGTTGTGGGTATGCCCTTGGGGTGGGACCTAGGTGAATGAAGTGTGTGACGAATACGCCTTCTGTGTTATGGGTGTCTAGTATCTGGCGTTTGACACAATGACTGAGACAGCCCTGCCCAAAACTAGTATGAATGCAGTGTGTAGTGCTGAATGGCATGGTACTTGGCCGAATCCACATTCTGTGTTGTGAGTGTCTGGATGGAGAAGAATGGCCTGAATGCACTGTGCGCCTGATTGGCTGCCTGACTGCCTGAATGCCCTTCTGAGTGATTGGTTGCCCGAGTGTGACCCAGCAGAATGAATGGGAGATCAACAGTATATCTGGGGGCCTTTCACTACTAGAAATCGCTCAGAAGCTGAATTAGAAACTGACTTCAAAACTGACGCAGTTCAGAAGCTGAAGTTGAAACCGATGCTTACCTTTGAAGCCCACTGGAAGAAGAAGAACTGCTGCTGCTGTCCTTCGCTAATCTGAAAGCTGCTGTGCCTTCAAGGAACTGATCCAAGAGAGGACCTGGCTAGGAGACCTCTTCCCGAGCTACAAGGGGCCATCGTGCACCAGCTGATCTTTGCCAAAGCTCCCTGGTAAACAGACCTACGAAAGGCTGCCGACCGGAAAAGGGTACCGCCGAGGAGATCAAAGAGAAACACCGGACAGCCGTCCGCCGTCGCCGACCTGAGCCACAGAGCTCCCTTTGCCTAAGAACATTTGATCCAAGGACTGGGACTAGAAATTGGTATGATTTAGTCTGGTCTTCTGGGTGTATTGCTGTCCATGTAGAGATCTTTCTTGTATGGCCGTCAGTGTGGTTGCTGTGGTAAAATCATTAGGCTTGCTTTTTTTGGTGTGGTTTTCCATACTGCATCAGTAATGCTTACAGAACGTCAATCTCTGCGGTTCACTATCCTGTTCAGGAAAGCATGGTAGCCTACTAACCCTTGATTTGCCAGCTTCTTTAGACTGTTGAAAGCCCTTTGCCCTAGTGGGCCCATATTGTTGGATCTGTTAGACTTGAGAGAATGGCAGTCAGTGGTCGAGACGTCCGCTCCTTGTTTCTCTCCCCCTTGCCGATCATGTTAGAGGCATTAGACCCTGTTAGCACATCCCTAGCCCACTCTAAAATCTGGAAACTATCAGGCACATCCTATCCATTCCAGGGTGATCTGCCACTGTGGAATTTCCTCCCAGGGGTCCCATACTTACCATCATCCATCATACGCTGGTGGGCTGAAACAGGCTACGAGGCAATCCGGAACATCTTTGAGAGTGGTGGTTTCGTTGAGTGGTCAGATCTTCCACCCATCCTCAGACGGAAACCATCCGCGTGGCTCCAATACTCCTCCCTCCGAAGAGTTCTTAAAATCAGATACCCTGACTTCCCTGCGCTACCTCCCAACGACCCAGTAGTTGCAAAGCTATGCAGCTTCAACTCCTTTAGCGGGAAGGTATCCAGACTATACACCCTATTACAGGCCAGATCGACCCCCCCCACCCCTGTGACAAAATGAAACATAAATGGGCAGAGGACTTGGGGGTGATGTCCGACCAACGCTGGAATCTCATGTGTGCGCGCACCCACAATGTGTCCTTTAACTCCCGATTCAAGTTAATCCAGTTCAAAGTCCTGCACAGGTATCACCTCACTCCGATTCGGTTGCACCGCATGTCCAAGGACCACTCCCCCAGATGTCCCAGGTACGGAACCGACAGCGCCACATACATACACATGATCTGGTCCTGTCCTAAAGTAGCGCAGTACTGGGAGGAGATATGTACTACTATGACTGTCATTTTGGACTGCACAGTCGCTCCATCCCCTGCATTGTGTCTCTTTCACGACTTCCCGGACTTGAGTCGCGAATCCAAAAAGCTGGCGGGCCTCTGTATGTTACTCACTGTCCACTGCATCTTACTATGCTGGCTCCGCCCTGGTCCACCCTCACACTCGCAATGGCTTAGGGCAGTCACCTGGGCATCTGACACGGAAGAGGTCTGGGCTAATGAACAGCCGACGCATTCCAGGCCCAGGAACATATGGCTGAGATTCTGCTCTTATATGGCCTCCATAGCTACAGACTCTGATGGTGCATCTCTTACTTCATCTTCTCCCACCTCCACCATGGCCTGAACTTTTGATTACCCAAATTGCTCCTGTGTTGTTGCGCCCCTCTGCTCATACCCGCAAAGCAATGCACATTGTTGAAATCGGACTGTATGCACTGCAATTGTCATGTCTGCCCCTGTTGGGCTTCTGCCTCTTCTGTGTTGTCAAGCTAAATAAATAAAGTTTAATAAAATAAAAAGGGCCTATACTAAGAAACCTATTGCCAAACCTTACAACTAATACAAAAAGGGTGTGGGATAGTTCTCAAGAAAAGAAAGTAGTACAATGTGGCAGTGGGAGCTCCGTTCACCCAGCCAAAGCCCACTCTGGTAGTGACGGATTCCTCCCTCTCGGGCTGGGGGCTACCCTAGATGGCCATTTGATTCATGGCGCATGGTCCAGAACGGAGGCCCTCCTGCATATCAATCTGCTGGATCCCAAAGTGGTAGGCCTGGCTTTTCTACTGGTCATCAGGGGCGACGCGGTTCTGGTCAGGACCGACAATTCCACGACGATGTTCTACTTGAACAAGCAGGGAGTCACCCCCTCTCCCCTCCTGTGCATGGAGGCAGTGTCAATCTGGGAGAGACCCAGTTGGAGTGGACATGGATCTCTGCGGTCCATCTCCCGGGGGACAACAATGCGGAAGCCGAACATCTCCGCCGCCTGGGGCTAAACACCTACGAATGGGAATTACACATCAACTGTTTGTTGCCCCTATTCCAGAAATGGAGGTTCCCAGATCTGGACTTATTTGCATCTCCTCTGAATTCCAAGTGCCCCCTCTTCGCTTCATGGGCGGGGTGGGGTCAGGGGCCTCTGAGCGACACGTTCCAACTCTGCTGGCAGTTGCTATCCGTTTCCTCCTCCTCCATTGCTCCAGCGGACCCTCTGCACATTTTGAGCCTCAGTAGACTGCAGCCTCCTCCTAATCGCCCCCTCCCCCAACTGGCTGTCGAGGGCTTGGTTCTCCAACCTGCTGCAGTTGAGCTGGCCCGCTTGGCCTGGTTCCTGATCAGCGGAGACTGCGCCACTCCCAGTTTTCGTACGGCAACTGGGAAATCATCCAGGAGGCCCTACACGTGTTCTCAGTACAAGAGTAGGTGGACCAGGTTCTGCCACTGGGCTCACAACAAGGGGCTGGACCCTGCTCACCTGCACCCTGGACGACGTACTGGCCTTTTCTACACATCTGGCTCGCTATGGAGACCAGGTTGATACCTGCCACACTTATTTGGTAGCCATTGGGGCCTCCAAGAACTCCCCAGAGCGCATTTCTTTGGCGGCCACCCCTGTGCTTAAGGCTCACCTCAAGGGGTTGTCCAGACGGTTTCCTCTGGTTCATGGGGCACACCCGGTCTGGGACCTCAGCGTGGTTCTGGCGGCTTTACAGCGTAAACCTTTCAAGTCAATGGCCTTGGTCAACATCAGGCTGGTGACGCTCAAGGCAATACTGTTGGTAGCGCTCACTTCTGCATGCAGAGTCGGCGAGCTGCAGGCTCTGTCGTGCGAGCCCTTCACCACCTTCCACAATGACAAGGTAATCTTGGGCACTCATCCAAACTTCTTGGCCAAGGTGGTCTCTCCGTTCCATTTGAACCAGGAAATCTGCTGCCCAGTGTTCTTTCCAAACCCACCATCGGTGCTGAAAGGGTATTGCATTCCTTAGACTTGGAGAGCGCTGAAGTTGTATCTCTCCCGGAGAGGTCTTTCCAGAAGTCTGAAGCGTTGTTCGTCACCTTTGGGGGCTCGGCTACCGGCACCCAAGCGTCCAAAGATTCCATCGCCGGTTGGATGGTCCAGGCCATTTCTGAGGCATATGTGGCCATGGGTAAGACTGTTTCTGCGGGGGTTAATGCCCACGCGGTCAGGACGGGCAAGGCTATGGTGGGCGCCTTTCAGAGACACGCTTCCTCGGAATTGATTAGCAAGGCAGCTACTTGAGCCACTTTGTCTGCTTTCTGTAAGCACTATTCCCTGGATACCAGTTCCAGGTTGGATGCAGCGTTCGGTCAGGCGGTTCTGGAGAACATTCTTGCTTCTTCTTAATCTTGAGGCAGGTTGTCGCAGCACCACCCGGTTGTCTTGATCGGTGGAATCACCCACAAGGATGGAGGAAAGGGGACAGGACATATGAGTAATTCAAGTTACTCTACTTAGTGACTGGGTGTCAGGTTTCTTGGTATTGCGCGAAGGTAGCACATACACCTGCCTCCCCGTTGGATCTTGGTGCCTGGATTGTACACAATCTCAGGCCTCCATGACCCGCCGCGGAAAGAGGGTTAGGATCTGCTGGATTGGATAGGTAGGGGTGATTATGGAAACCGGATAGAGGATCAGGAAGAGGTAATGGATGGGGAAGGGGATTCAGGGAAAAGGTATGGCTTGTTGCCCCCCTACTGGGGTTCCTGAGATCGCTGATGCTCCGCCCACCCACTCCTGCACACTGGCACACTATCCCCCCCAAAGCCCTGCCTAGTCTGGCCTTCTCCGGCCTTATTAATTCTGCTTTGATACCTGACACATTGTATTTTAGGATTCTCTGGTACGTTACTGGCATGCACTCACATTGTGCTGATTGTTTGAACTCACAACCGGCACACCTTAAACAGGTTCACTAGTACATTGCAATCATATACCCACTGGTTACATGCAATGCGTTGGTTGTTGGAACTCACAACCAACACACATTAACTAAAGAAACAAGATGGCACTTAGCTTTGTGTCGTGCAGCGGGGTACGTCTGCCATGAGCTGCGGTCCCAATGTTCAAGCCGTTTTGATCCAGCGGAGCACCACTACAAAGAAATCAAAAGCACGTGTGAGCTTGTGTTGCGGAACAGTATAACAGAACACTTGACAAGCTACCAAAACTGCCCACTGGCGGTCTACAGCATGCAAATGCAGTCGATTTGTGGTGCCGGTTCTCCGCCACTCATTCTACTGTGCATCGGAAGTTGCTATCAGCTGTGAGCACCTCTGTACTCCATACACTTCCCAATGCCTTTAAGAGTTACATTGCCCAAACACTGCTTGCGTTCTATTCAGTTACTCCCCGAACACAATGCTCCTCCTGAGAGCGCTGCCTTGCCCGAACGCTGCTTGCGTTCTATCCAAATAAACACTCCGGAATTAACCAATAGTCAGACTTGTTAGATAAAAGCACTTATCTGTTGCTGAATGCAGGGCCTGTAGTATTCGCAAGCGGGGAATGGCCCTGCGGTTCGCAGCCTGCAGGAGCCCTCCGAACACATGTCCTCTCTCTCTCTCTCTCTCGTGTTCTCCAGCACAAGCTGGTATCTTCGATTGGTTGGGCGTTGTCCTAGAGGATCGCGGAGGCTAGTGGTCATGCGAGCCTTCTGGGAAATGTACTGGTCCTTTTCATGCCCCAGAGCGTTCTTAGTCCACACACCAAGCCCTTTTCCTGTACATAAAACAAAGCAGTGTCTTGAAATAAAGGTGTTTGGGTCTTTTAGACCTTTTTTATGGCCACACTGCTGCATAACCCTGACATTGTCTGCTTGGCGCTTCCCACTCATGCTTGCCACCTGTGAGTCCCTGACACTGGGGTACTCATAGTCCTTGTCATTGCCGATCCATGCTTCAATGAACAAGAGCATAAATGAGAAATGCAACCAAGGAACATCGCCCGTACCACAGGAGGAGCTTAGTTTGTCTTTTCTTTCCTTGGTGGAGGGCACTTGTCAAGTTATTTCACTGGGTCTTCTTAAAGCATGGCATTTTACATTTGCATGACCTCTTTGCCCTATGGGTACTGCAATTAAAATGGTTGGGTTCTGGGTGAATTATCGAGCGTATAAGAGGTTACTGTTGGGTCCGATGCTCGAAGCAGGCCAGGTTTTGTCATTGCCTTTGTGCTAGTGTGTGCGGTATTTGCGTGTAGTATGTGTTAGGTTTTTGCTGGGTGTTGATGTTGAGCAAGCTGTAATACGTTGTCTGCAGGCATTCTGAGGTGGCAAGAGTTGTGGGTTGTAATGAGTGCTTAATTTGTGTGAGACAAGTGGGAGGGTGCTATTGTAGAGTTGTTAGCGCGTTCGTTAGGTTGGAGAGTTTATACTTTGCAAATTGGCATTAACATAGGATTGCATTCAGATGCACCTGTCAGCACGGTAATGCTTTAGTTGCCATGTGCACGGTAACAATGTTGTGTATGGTTGGCTAATTCAGTTGCTGGCATATGGTGCATCTCCATTGGGCCACATTGTTTCATCACCCCATAAAAAGCTAAGTGGTCCTGAGGTTGAAATATCTGTGAGCTGTCGATGCTCAGGAGGGAAGCTCCATGAAAAATTGGAAGTTGCGGTCTTGAATTAGCACCTTGTCATAAGGTGACATTGCCTAACATTGCATGATCATTCATAACAAGGTACACTAAGGCCAAACAAGACACAAAATGACATCCCCTTCACACTCACATGCTCCGCAGACCAGATAGCTCCAATGTTTACACTCGGTTTTCTACTCTCGCTAATCTTTTTCTTTCTCGCTCGCTCTCATATATAGATTCATTGTACATAGACAGGCAGTGTGCTGGAGCAATGTCGCCGCTGTAATGTACATGGACACAACAGGCAGTGTTCTGTAGAGACTCCAAGCAATGTGCAAAAGACTTAGCACTGCTTATCAAACACACAGAGACCCTGGAAAATGCACAGAAGAAACATCACTGCTGTGGAACGCTGCAAAGACATATGTAAGGTGTATCAGACCTTATTTGCAATGGAAAGTAGCTGCATGTACCCACATCCATCTATAGTAAGCACCTGTGAGGAAAAGGAGAACTGGTCATACACCTTACCGCGCAAAAAGTACCTATTGGGAAATCCGGGGAGAGAATGGAGAAACGCCCAACAATATTGGGGCTTCTTGCTTTGAAAGAAGTGACTCCACTGGGAGCGAGATAATGGGGACAGCTCCCAGAATCCCTAGTGCCTGTAAAGAAAACCCAATGTCCTTTGTACATGGACAAGTTAAACAGTCATGTTCTCTAGCGCTGAAATAATGTCAATGCACACAAATGGATTTATCACCCTTGGGACAAGGTGCCTTGCCTTTTTAATGATATATTTAAATATTAAATACAAATGTCATTAAAGAACGGGGCGCGACTGAGGTCTACGACAGGACAATTCGGGATGCTAAACGGACTCTGAGAAGGAATATACGTAGAATTAGAACTAACACATATCCTATCATGTATATACATACCAAAGTTAGAGAGATAAAAAACAGATATAGGACATGGTTAAAATACTGGAAAAGATCGCAGAAATTGGCTAATTGGCAAAAAACTGTGAGAACTATCTGTTCAAGAAACACTCGGAACATCTGGACACTTCTGGGAGAAGCTAGGGGGAACAGGGCAATCCCCCAGATTAACCCAATTGATGCCGAGGAATGGGTTAACTTCCTGGAGACACGCAATGGCACGACGGTAGCTCATCCTGTAATATGTGCTACTACTTGCCATGCCCCTGAGTTGTTCCCTGTTCATCTGGAAGATCTGATAGACAAGATCACCAAACTTAAAGCCTCTCGAGCCCCGGGTCCAAATGGTCTTTCTAATCTTCTTATGAAGAGTAATCCAGTTTTCTGGGCTAATTTGCTGAAAATTCTTTTCGAAAAAGTCCTAAAGGATGGGATGATTCCAGAGACATGGCAAAGAGCAATCTTAGTGCCGGTATTTAAAAAAGGTAATAGGTCTGATCCAGGTAATTATCATTTGCTCTCCATGTTAGATTGTTCAGGCAAACTATTTGCCTCCTTATTATTGCAGAAATTACAGTTCTGGACAGAGAAGGAAGGGATTCTGGACCGCTTTCAAAGTGGATTCAGAGTTGGTTATTCTACTGTCCAGAATCTCTATATTATGAATAACCTCAGAGATAAAGCCTTATCTCCTAATAACCCGCCTCTGTACGTCCTATATATTGATTTTAAGGCTGCGTTTGACACGGTAAATAGAGAGAAGCTATGGAGGAAGCTTAGGGGTCTGGCATGCCCTGAAGGCTTGCTCTATTATCTACAACTATTACATCATAACACTTCTGTACAGTTG
The DNA here is from genome assembly GCF_040938575.1 of Ambystoma mexicanum. Taxonomy (NCBI): domain Eukaryota; kingdom Metazoa; phylum Chordata; class Amphibia; order Caudata; family Ambystomatidae; genus Ambystoma; species Ambystoma mexicanum. The sequence goes on along the minus strand of NC_090941.1, from coordinate 842,701,222 downwards.
AGGCTGGACGGAAGTGGATCTATTACTAGGGTGGTAGAGCAAACTAGAGGAGTTTGTTTGTTTGTTTATTTATTTGTATAGCGCTCCTGACCCAGAGGTATATGGGCGCTTAAGCATCAGGTTACAGGCATAGGTAAGAACATTTGTACATTTATGCAGTATAAGTATAGTTACAAAAGCAGTTATGAAAGCAGTTATAGTGGAATTAGTAACATCGTAGCGGATGCATACATACATGCAGTGTTAGTTATTTGTTGAGTAACCAGGTGATGATCTTAGTTCTGAAAGGTTGAAATGTAGGGGTAGATTTGATGTCCAAAGGAATAGTGTTCCATAATTGTGAGGCTAGAACTGGGAAGCTGGAACCACCGGCTCTTTTTAGGGAGTATTTGGGCACTGTCAGTTGTAGTGTATTAGAGAATCTGGTGGCTCTAATATTCTGTCTTAAGGTGAATTTATCGGTTAAATAAGGTGGGGCCAGGTGGTTAAGAGCTTTGTAGGTGAGGCAGATAGTTTTTAGGTCTATTTTTTGTTGGATGGAGAGCCATTTGCATGAGATTCTTGTGGCTGAGATATGTTCTCTTCTGGGAATATTAAGGGCGGCACGGAGTGCATTGTTTTGTAGAACTTGCAATTTATTGACAACCGTTTTATTGGCACCTACATACAGGCTGTTGCAATAATCCAGTTTGGATTGTATAAGTGCTCTGGCTAGAGTAAGGCAGTTGTTGGGTGATATCAGAGGTCTGCAGGCTCTGATTAGTTTCCCAGTGTAAGCAGTGGCTGAGGCAGTCATATTAATTTGTTTGGCGAAGTTGGTGTTAGTGTCGAGATAGAAACCCAGAGTTTTTACACTTTTGGCAGTGGGAATGGTGTTGCCGTCAATGATGAAGCAGGAGTAGCTAGGGCTGAGATTCCGGATAGTGTTGTGAGTAAAACAGGGATGTGTCACTGCACCCATATTATACAATTTGTTTGTCTCAGATATCCCGGAGTGTTTGGGAATTGTGAGTAATTGCCCTCCAAAAGTTGGTGCACAGCACTGCTCAGTCCTGGCCTATGCGGATGATGTGGTCATCTTCGACCACACATTCAGTGGCATATTACGCTCGGCTAAGCGGCTCTGGGAATATGCGGAGGAGAGCGAACTCACAATCAACCAAACGAAAACTGAATTGATCCTGTATAGTCATGGCAAAGTGAACCGCCCCAGAATGATAATAAGAGGACAGGAAATTCAATATACTAACTGCTATAAATATCTAGGAGTTGAATTTGATTGTAAGGGTAATTTCCATTCCTGTGTTCAAGCCCGTAAAATAAAAGCAGCACAATTAACCTCCATGATATGTCAGTTCTCGCGCAATAAAAGTGGATACTCTGTGTGGGCAGCTCGCCAACTCTACATCCAGTGCCTAATTCCTATGGTAATCTATGGGCTGGAAGCTTTAATCCACTTAGATCTGGATTGGCTTCAGGTACTGGAGGGTCGTTTCTGGCGTAAGCTGCTGGGTTTGCCACAGGGAATACCAATGGCAATTTTAAGATTAGAGCTCGGCTTACCTTCAATAAAAGCCCTGGTCTTAAAGAAAAGAGCAGAAATTTACATTAGGGTCCAGGTCACCCCGATTAATCCTCTCCTGAGGACGGTAAAAGAAGAGATTGATGGGAATAAGCAGGTCTATTTTGTGAGAGAAATGACTGTCTTATTTGAGATGATCGAATGGACCCCTAACTGGGGAGATAAGTATGAACATCTGAAGGCACAAATGGCGGAACGTCTTAAAATTTGGGACTGGCAGAATAACTTTAAACATCTTGCGAGTCTTCACAGCTATGAGTTCACATCGTATGTATTATACACTTTTAGAAGGGCACAAAAATATTTAAACCTTTGCCCATCGAATAATTTGAGACGTTTTCTATTACTTCTACGTATTAATCATCTCCCTATTCTAACGGTGTTGGGCCCACAACGGGCCATCCCCAAAACTGAGCGTTATTGTAGGATATGTAAGAACAAAGCCTCACTTGAAACTGCGAGACATGTCCTCACATTATGTCCTAGACTAACTTTAGCCTATATAAAACATTATAGCAGATTTGTACATAATCTTGACCATATCAAATCTAAAGTCTTCTGGAATGGATGTATCAATACCTTGAATCCTAGTCTACATTTGGCACTATACAGAGTATGGTATATGGTTAAGGGAAAACTTGAAACTTAAAACTTGAAATTTGAAACAGATGGACTGGCCAAACCTCCCGGAAAATAACAGTAGGGAATGAGTTTCCATATGAAGTTAAGTGAAGACTTAAAGGTGATTGTGACCCATGAAATTTATAATAATGAAATGGAAGTGAATATTTAAAATATGTTAAATATTTTTAAATACACTTCTTTTGCCTTTTCTTTTTTTTTTTTTTGGTTGTCCTATTCTAAATCGATGTTTTTATATTATTGTATTAAGAATTTAGTTTTTGTGTAAATTTGTGTATGTGTAAAGTTTTTGTTCAAAAAACTGTATCACATTAAATAAAATAAATAAATAAAATACATAAATAGCAAAAACATATAATTAACCTTCTGAAAAATGGTTGGATCAAAGTACATATCACATATCAAGACCAGGAGTAAACACGCCCTCTGTTAAAATCCAACAAATATAACTCTGGATCAGTGTAAAACGTTCTCTGTATATAAATATTAAATAATTAAATATAACAGCACCTATTGACAATGCGGCTGAAACAATGGATGCAAAAATAGAATAAATCACCTTTTTATGTAATGCATAGTTGGACATCACTATAAGGCATGGTACCGCCTCTGAAACATATAAATTACCAGATCATGGCATAAGACATCACATTTCATCAGATAAAAGTACAGTATTGGCTCTGAGGCACACCTATACTGATATATATAATACAATGTCCCCATTTTATATAAGCCTATACTTAATCATGAGAGGGGGTAGGGGGGAACAATGTGAAAACACTTCAGCAGCAGCAGTCCCGTGGAAATGATCAATGACTCACTGGTACCTGCAGTCTATCACAAACAAATCATTGTCACAAGCTAACAACATCAGGGAAAGAAACTAAATACATGCAGACATGAAACAGGAGGAAAGGAAAACCAACACGAGCAGTAGACAAATGCAAAAGGCTCTCCCAGGCTCCACTTGACTCCATAAGGAAAGCCTAAGTCAACATATGCATAGAAAGTATGAAATCCCCACAGATTGTGTTGCAGATGGTGATTCTGTGCACATGTTGAAGCAGTGCTTTCTTTCATCCCTTAGTGCGGTAGCTGCACTAACATTCTCCAGAATCCCTAAATGTGAACATAGAGCAGCCCAATGTTTACTGAGGGCTGATGCCCCTTTTCACTTAGCTGCACTGTGTTGCACCAAACTGTTTGCCATATTGGAGAGATAAAGGGCTAATGTGGGTTCAATCGCAGGGTGAAAGGTAGCCGTTTACAGCCTTCCCATTGATATACAGGATCTTTTCATGAACATCTATTCCTAATTCTGGATGTGAGATGCTGATCAGGTAGGTGCCCCCTGACCGCGCCATCTTGTGGCCTCCAAAATCGGTTTTGCACCTGTGCTTAAAAGCACGGTGAGCGCATTCGGCGCGTGGTCCCTCTCCCCTTCCCAACCCGCTTCCTGAACCTCCATCTACACGCCTCCCTCAACGCCCCCGCGCCCTGATTGGCACACAACGCCCTCATCAAGGACACCGCAGAGCAGCCCCCTGCCCATGCAGCCCCTTTGGCTAAGGGCCCCAAGGCCAAGGGCGGCTCCTACAATGGCGGCTCCAAGACATGTCTGCAGGTGTCAGCAGGGGAAGCCAATGAAGCCAGCAGTCAACAGACACCAACTAAAACTGTAATTGTGGCTTGGGTAGGGTGTAGAGCAATTACTCAACTCCAGAAAGCCCTCTCCACTCTACCTTACCTCTCCCTAAAGTACACCGCCAGAGGCTTACACCATGCACATTTAGAGAGATGTATGACCTCCGACCTAAATCTACGCATGACTGGACTGTAAATGTTGTTTTGCATTACTTACGACCATAATTCCCAATGTTAGCATATACCACACTTAGATGGAATTCTTAACCTCAGCCTGCATCACATAGAGATAGAAAAAGTGAATGTTAGCATGTGCCACACCTACATGGAACTTGAATGTTACCATGTGCCACACTTAGAATGGAGAACATCATCCTGCACTACATCGAGATAACTATTGGGAAGATTAGCAAGTGCCACACTTGGACGGAATATGTAGATTAGCAAGTACTACACTTAGACAGAACTGTGAATGTTAGCATGTTAAATTTCATATAACCCACTAACCAATATAAGCTGAAATTCTCTGCATACGTATCTTTCTAAAAAAACTCACAACCATCTCTCGCACAAGCCGCACACACTTCACCACACTGCAACAACACATAAGCCGCACCTACAGCACACGCGGACTGACTCTGATACTCGCACCAAAGCTCAGCACCCGGTGTGTACCGAGTTGAAGCTGCCAATAGTACACCACTCCTCTCTCTATCCTACTCCCTCTTCACCTTACTAACCCATCCCACCTTCTCGTTTGCAGATCTGCCAGCGCGCCTGGGGATCAATTCCATTGGAGACGGTGCACTACATAAGTACCTTTAACATAAAGTTCGTATCACATAGTAGTGCCCTTTTGAGGTCACTGGTGGTCTTAAATGGCTATGATGTTAGTATAAGTGTAAATGACATAGTTTCACTTCTAAAAGCCATCGGCGATGGCCAGTTTATTATTCCATGCGAGTCTGCCAGCCCCCCTCTGAGGAAACAGCTATGTAGCATTGCTCATGAAGAGAGCCTATAATTATGTGCACGGGGAGAGGAAAGTTAAACATCACCTTGCTTACCCTCACCTGGGAAGTAGAACCCTCAACATGACAGCATATTGATTGTTTATTTGTATAGCGCCTATACACAAAGTGTTTCAAAGCGCTTCAAGGAGGGTGGGAACATGGGAGAATACAATTACATTCAAACAGGTCCTTGAAACAGGTCAGAATGTGAAAAATAACTATCAAATCATAACAGATAGTACAAGTGCATGGGACAATAAGGGAGAGGTGGGGGGGAAAAAGGAGACAAAACTAGCAGTAACATTACTATGCCCGACGACATTTGTTGCAGTGCAAGAGTGACAAGATGAGGGCGGAGGGGAGGTAAGGGGGGAAATGGAAAGCGGTAAGGAGAGGAAAAAAACAAGTGACTATCTACAAGATAGTGCAGGGGAGGGAGTGGGAGGAGAAGACAAGAAGGGAAAAAGGGGGGACGAACAAGCTGTTATCAGTGATCCAGGGACCGATGCTAAGAGTAAGTGCTAAGATAAATAGGATTGGAGCCTTGGCGGGGGCAGGGGGGACAGGGAGACACTGGCAGGGGTCAGGGGGGACAAGGAAGACACTGGCAGGGGGCAGGTGGACAGGAAGACACTGGCGGGGGCAGGGCGGACAAAGAAGACACTGGCGGGGGCAGGGGGGACAAGAAGACACTGGCAGGGGGAAAGGGGGACAAGGAAGACACTGGCAGGGGCAGTAGGTCAAGGCGACACTGGCAGGTGGGACAAGGAGACACTGGTGGGGGCAGGGGGGACATTGGCAGGGGGCAGGGGGACAAGGAGACACTGGCAGGGGGGAGGGGGGACAAGGCAACACTGGCGGGGGGCAGGGGGACAGAGAGACACTGGCGGGGGGTGGGGGGGGCAAGGTGACACTGGCAGGGGCAGGGGAGACAGGAAGACACTGGTGGGGCAGGGGGGACAAGGAGACACTGGTGGGGGCAGGGGGACAAGGTGACACTGGCAGGGGCAGGGGGGACAAGGCGACACTGGCGGGGGCACAGGGGACAAGGAGACACTGCCGGGGGCAGGAAGACACTGGCGGGGGGCAGGGTGGACAAGGAGACACTGGCAGGGGGCAGGGGGGACAAGGAGACACTGGCGGGGGACAGGGGGGACAATGCAGACACTGGCATTGGGACAAGGAGACACTGGCGGGGGCAGGGGGGGCAAGGTGACACTGGTGGGGGGCAGGGGGGACAGGAAGACACTGGTGGGGCAGGGGGGACAAGGAGACACTGGCTGGGGGCAGGGGGACAAGGCGACACTGGCGGGGGGCAAGGCGACAAGGTGACACTGGCGGGGGCAGGGGGACAAGGAGACACTGGCTGGGGGCAGGGGGACAAGGCGACACTGGCGGGGGGCAGGGCGACAAGGTGACATTGGCGGGGGCAGGGGGACAAGGCGACACTGGCGGGGGCACAGGGGACAAGGAGACACTGCCGGGGGCAGGAAGACACTGGCGGGGGCAGGGTGGACAAGGAGACACTGGCAGGGGGGACAAGGAGACACTGGCGGAGGACAGGGGGGACAATGCAGACACTGGCGTTGGGACAAGGAGACACTGGCGGGGGGCAGGGAGACACTGGCAGGGCGAAGGCAGGACAGGGAGACACTGGCAGGGGGCAGGGGGACAAGGCCACACTGGCAGGGGGCAGGGGGGACAAGGCGACACTGGCGGGGGCAGGGGAGACAAGGCGACACTGGCAGGGGCAGGAAGACACTGGCGGGGGGACAAGGAGATAGGGGCAGGGACAGCATAGCAAGTAACAGCTAACCAAGACTATACGAAATGGACTAAGCGGTCTTTCACTACACCATTTTGTCCATGAGCAAAATTGTAAAGCCAGTAACGGGGAGAGGAAAGTTAAACACCACCTTGCTTACCCTCTCCTGGGAAGTAGAACCCTCAACCTGACAGCATAGCAAGGAACAGCTAACCAACACTATACGAAATGGACTAAGCAGTCTTTCACTACACCATTTTGTCAATGAGCAAAATTGTAAAGCCAGTAACAACAACAGCTAAGTACCATATGAATGTGTGGCCTGCCCGTTTTCACCGATTTTCCTGGTGAGACTCCACAGCAAAGAAAACCCCACAACAAACCAATCCTGGTTGAGTTGCATTATCTTGTTTTGTGCTGAGTAACCTGAAACGTACAACATGCGCTTAACAGCTCCCCCTTCCCAGTTCATTTTAGCCAAACAGCCTTGAACCTGTTTCGCAACATGGAATACGCTTTATTTCATAAGTTATGCGGTCCTCAGCCACTTTACTTTTCTTTTGCAAGAACAGGTGTCGATGCCAAACCAGAACGGGACCCGAATGCTCTGCATAAGCACTCCCCCACCCTCAGCTGCTCCTTTTCCTACCTGTCAGCCGAAGGGGAAAAAGGAGGGGAGGAAACGGCGTCGCCTCTGCAGAGTGGATTTGCCTCCCTCTCACTCTGCATCTCCCTGGGAGGGACGGAGATCTCTTCACAGGCCGTTTAACATCGGGAAATGCGCTATCCTGGGCGAAATTGCCCGTCGAAAAATGCTTTCCTGACAGTCGTTACTGCGCATGCGCACCAACACAGCGCATGCGCAGTAGCACCCTAAGCATTTTTCGACGGCTGAGCAGATTTCGACGTTACACCTGTGTTATCGTCATTTAGCTAGCAGAGATGGCGAGCTCTGTACACCGGAGCAGTTTCCCTGTGCGTCCAGGAGTGTCAGCGTGCCCCGACAACGTCTCAAACTTCCGTGTTCTGTAAGGAAAAGCGCCCCCTTCAAATATGACAGACGTGTATGAGAGAAAGGCTCATAACTGCCTGCCAACTGTTATTTATGTATCCACCTGCTTGATTAGGGATTGAGAACTGTTAAGCAAGCATTTATCTTTGTCTAGAGACACATCACGCCACCTTGCCACCTCTAATATTGTGTTGCGCAGCTGCAATCCAGGGGGGTGGAGTGGTGAGGTACCCTCAAAGTGGACTAGAGGCTCTCTTGCTGCAGTGCTCATATGAAGGCGCTAATCAGAGTGTAGATGTGCACATGCCGAGTCGTCGTGTAGGAACTAGCCGTTTACTTTGTACATTTTGGCTTACTGCACAAAAACCCAGACCCATTTAAAAGTGGAAAAGGTCGCTTTAATGTGACAGGCCAAAGCTTACAATTAAACGCTTCCCTGGCTCCATGGCCTTACAGACTAAAGAACTATTTTAAACAACCAATTAAATAATTAAACATTTTCATTTTCCCCGACAATTAAATAATTAAATAAAACCACTTCCTCCCTAACTATCCCTTGGACCCTACCGTCTCCTTACCCCTTCTCCAGGCGTGCCGCTTTCTCCCCGGGGCCATGCCTCTCCAGGCTCAATACCTGTTCCCCCGGGGTGGCCCGCTTGTGCAAACAGCACCACCCCATCCTTTCCCGTGCCATTCCCCCATTGTGCTTCCCTCCCCCCACATCTAAAGGGGCCATGCCCCCGGCACCAGAAAAACCCTCCACCGAGGTGTTCTTTCTGCCCCACCCCCCACCAGTTTTCCTTACCTCCAACTCTTTAACCAATCTCCCAGCCAAGAGGTAAAGTCCGCCAGATAATGATTGTTCCCCAAAAAACCGGCAAGTGTACACCATCCTCTCTAAATCTCATCAATCCTTCCTAAACTATCTCCTTTTGGTCCAGAACCTGTACCGCCACCGATGCACAAAATTCTATCATCTCTCTGTTTATCCCCTTTCTTGCCCGCTCTATCGGTCCCTCATTTCTCGCTCCCCTCCAAACTCTCCGCAGCAACACTTAGTCCCCACTACGGTTGCTTGAGGCCACACTTGGTCGAACCCATAACAAAAACCCTTTTTATTTTCCTAAGAAGAGCCACACCTGTATCCCTTACCAGATCATTTTCCCCACTATGAATACTCCCCCCATCTGGAGGCCCATAGCTTTCCCTCAACCCAGCAAACATAGGAAGCAACTGCTTCCAGCCCAGCCCCCCAAACCAGCTTACCACAACATTTTTATAGTTGCAGCCCAGTTGCCTGCCAACAATCCTTTTCTCATCTTCTTTCCCCACCCACTTAACCCTAGAATGTCCCACAAACCAGATTTTTGACATCTGACCCGACCTCCTAGCAGCATCTGAAAAAGAAAATACAAAATCACTTACAAATCAACAACATCCTAATAAATGCAACACTCCTGCTACCTACTGAAAAATTCTATAAAGACATCCCGTTTGCCCCGGTCCCTGACATACCCTTTGTATCTCCCTTACTTCCAGAGTCTCAACCTTTTCACCTACTCCTCTGAATAGCCCAGCCTGCTACCTTCAGATGCTGCACCCCTCCTAAATGAATGAGTTCCAACCTCCTAACCTTTCCCACACCACTAGTAACACCTTCCTCAGTACCCTATCCTTCCTGGCCATCTCCTTATCCCTCTCCGGAAACACCCCGGTCCTCTCCTACCTGTCCCCCTATATTTCGCACCTTTCACCTAACCTTTAAACAATACACCTAAACCCACTTAGCCCCCTTTTTACTCTAAATTATTACCCTCCTGCTCACCCTTGCCCCCCCACCTTCCATCACCTTATTAATATGGCCCTGCGTTGCCCCCCCCTGCACCGGGGGCCCACGTGCACACCTGTCCATGCAGGCCCTTTAATTTATTACTCCTCTTCGCCACTGCACCAGGGGCCAACCTGCACCCCCGTCCATGCAGTCCATTCCATATAACTAATCTTCAAACTCCTTCCGTCCATTACCACCTGTTTCCCACCTGCACCAGGGGCCCTAGTGCACCCCCGTCCATTCAGGCCCCTTTTTTGCCTGACTCCTCTCCACCGCTGCACCAGGGGCCAAACCTGCGACGCCGTCCATGCAGTCCATTCCATATAAATTCCTCTTACATCACCTTGCTTCGTTGCTCCACTTTTTTCCCCCAGCTGCACCAGGGGCCCTAGTGCACCCCCGTCCATGCAGACCCCTCTCATCACTTCCGCCTGCTGCACCAGAGGCGCTCCCGCACCTCCGTCCATGCAGCCTGAAGCTTACTCACCTTGTCGTGCGGCAAGCGTGAGGACTTCGCCACCGCCCTCCATGCCCTCCAAACGACGGCCACCACCCCTTAACAATTTCCACAGTTACATCCCCCCTGCGGCCCTCCCCTGCCCTACCTCCGCGTCTTCCTCCGCACCCCTCTCCTACCCCCTTTGAATTTCCCCCAAAACCTCTCATCAAACCTTGTGCCCCCCGTCCTTTTACGATAAACTGAGCCCAACCTACCAGCACACCCCAATTTACCGGGCATGCAGTCCTTCCCCCCCACTTCCTTGCCCCGCTCCTCGCCCTGACCCACTGTCCCCTGCCTTAAAACAATCTGTAACCGGATGCCGACCCGCACACCTGCTGCACTCGTGTTTAAATTTGTATATCCACCTCGTGCAGCCTTCTTTATTGAACGCCCAACATGCTGTTGAGGGTTGTCCTCTGCCTCCTCCCCCCGCCTCCTCATGGGCGGGGCGACCAAGAAAGGGCCGGTAAGGCACAGGCAGCCCACTTGCTGTGTGCAATGTCGGGGCAGGCCGCGTTGGAGCCATCCATTGCAGCCAAAGATCCATGTCTATCTCCCCCCAAACAGCCTGACTGTCCTCCGCCATTCTTGCTCTGAATTCCTCATCATAGCGTACCCAGGCAAAACCCCCAAAGCTCGTGAAAGCCTTCCTAATTACGTCCATTTATTTAAGCAGAGCCACGCATCGCTCCTGGAATTTCTCACAATAGACACTGGCATAAATGATAAATGCAGATGTCCAATTCTCAATAGTCACTGGGACCCTTGGGCGCGAAGCCAGTTCCCTCTCTTCTTCCTTAGACCCCTCCTTTGCTCTCACTTCTCTATGGAGCAGCTTAAAAACATCTACAAATTCCCCCGCCTGAATCTTCTCCCTGGTCGCTGCCATCAAGTGCGCCCCCAACGGTTTTGTGATACCCATGTACAGCAGTATTTTCTCCTTCCCTTTCACTTAAACCACCTTTTCTTTTGCAACTTGCACCTTGAGCACCAATGGCTCCACCACCTTGTCCGTTTGAACCTCCACTGAGCAAATGCCCTTCTCATCCCCCAAGGCTCCAATGGCCTGCACACCAACTTCTTTCCTTACCCCTTGCAGACCAGCCCCTTCATTTCCCGTCTCCATTCTCGTGTCCCCTCTCTGCCATGCAGATGACCATTCCCTTTCCCGCTCACCTCTTTCCACACAGCCCGTCTGTGGTCTGACGTCCACACCGATGCTCCTCATCTCTTTTCTTAGAGGGCTCCTACTGCGGGGACAAAACATGTCAGCAGACTCACCCAGCCAATTGCTCCCCCGACCTCTTGCCCTCTGACCGCCCTGCACCTGTCTTTGCCAATCCCACCTCAAACTTCTTCTCTCCTCCCCCCTTTCCCTTACAACCCTATAACCTTCTTCCTCCCACTGCCCCACATAATCCTCCAATCCAACTTCATCACCCCTCAAATACCATTGTGGATGCGAGCTCATGACCGAGTTTAGTCGATCTTCCTGTGAGCCCGGGGCGTCCGCCCCGCCACTCCTTTGACGTCTTCTCGGCGGGGCCGCAGAAACCCCTGCCTGGTCCTCTTCTCTCGGGCGAGGCGTGCAGTCTTCCACCCTGTAATCCTCCTCGCTAGGGGCCGTGCTGCACCCTGTAGGCTCTCCTTGCGCTGACCGAGGAGGGGCCGTTCTTAAACCCTCTCCGTCCACCTGACCAGCGGGGGCTGCGCAGCGCCCTCCGCCCTAACTCCTACCCGTGGGGGGCGTTCCACGCCCCTCTCTAACCTCCTCAATTGATGGGGACCTTTCTCTCCTTCTCCCACCTGCACTCTTCCGCAGGTATTTACCCCCTGTTCCCCTCTGTCCTGTCACCCCCTTCTGTGCCTCATCACCGTCCCCACCGTGGTTCCCTTGACCCACCTTTTTGAGCACTCCTAACCTCCCCTCGGCTATCATTGACTCCCCCCCTCTCTGGCTCCCCACCCGAAATCATTTCTCCCCCGGACGCCCTCCTGTCAATCTCCCTCCTCGCCTTCCTGCCCCTGGATTCCCAAACCTCCCCTCTCCCAGTGGCGGGGGTGCAAGCCACCACTGCCGCGAGAGCCCCATCTGCCGCTGCTCTACGCTGCGGCCTACCACCACCTACCTCCCCCTCTCCCGTGACCTCCCCCACCGCCCCTTCCAACTGGGCCCTATATGACCTACTAATTATTTCCAGGGCCTCCCTCAGAGCCGTAGCATACACTAAACCCTTCTTACTAGCTCCCTGGCCCACCATCGTGCCACAACTAATCGGCTGTGCACTGAACTACGCCCCTCTACTGTACAACTAGCTAGCCTAAGCTCCAGAGCCAAAATCTACCCGTGGACCTCTCCCCAAATTGACAAACTACTATCTTTGAACAGCGTTAAATTAACACCTAATAAAACCCAACTGGTAATATGTAAACCAAAATAGTATTCTCCATTTTTTATTTTAATTTTAATTTTTTATTTTATTTTCCTATTTTTACCCCCCTAAATACTGCCCTAGCCCTTAAGAACCCCTGCTTGGCAAATAAATTGCCACTGGAAAAAGAAAGCACCAAAAACCAGCAGCCCAACTAACAAAGGAGCCGAGAAGCGTACGTGTCACACTGCCCCCTGGCGGCGTGTAAGCACCACCGCACTTGAATGCTCAGAAATGGTGTGGTCCCTTTAATAGGAGCGCACTGCCCCCTTTGTCATGCGATGGCTACCGCGTACATATTCCCCTACCCAGACGCGAACCACACGGGACCCGGCGCTCCACAAGTGACTGCCCCCACTACAACCAGCCGACCCATGGAAGAGAGGAACCTACCCTAAATGCCCATAAACCTAACCGCTCCCCTCACCGGACCGCGTTCCCCGGAGCCCTTCACAACCCCACACCCGGCAGCAACTGAAAAGACGCCGTGACAGAAGGAAACCCTACACCCTACCACGGATAATATCTGGGACCGGAGCCTGATACAGTAAGAGGGGGCACCTTATCTACGGTACCCCCGACTATAAACAATATTATTATAAAATTAATTATACTCTGCTAACTATACCTAACCTCCCGCAAAGCTAAACAAACTATCCCTCTCACCTACGCTACACTGCAGCACTGAAGGCCCAGCTACTTCATGGAAGGTTCGGGAGCAGGCGACAGGACTGATCAATCTGAAAGTCCAACCGTCGCCTGCCTCCCGAACCTTCCCTGAAAGCTTAAGTACCCCCCGGGAGGCGCTCTACCCCCCCACGGCCACTCGCTGGCCGTGTGCAGCGCCAAAATACAGCCCGGGGGAAAACGCTTTGCGTTTCCCACGGGTCCCCCCTTTCACAAATACTACAGCAATGGCCGCCATTGGCCTGAGGGCCACCACAACGATCTGCAGAATTAATCCTGTATCTGACCATGTCCCCACTCCTGCAGACAAGAGCGGTGGCCTGTGGGTCACCAGTAGCACCTGGACCCGCCTGGCTGTCTGCACCTTGCCAGTTTCCACTGTATGTAGCTTTACAGCACTTCATGTCTCGAGCACACTAGCTTGAGGAGGCAAAATGGCCATGAACAGCTGGTGGGACCCTTGGGTAGGACAGAAGGGGCTGCTCCAGTCAGAATGGCCAAATGCCACGCCCGTTAGGTAGCACCACAGTCCCAGTGTACATGGCCCTACCCCAGGCAGATTGGCGATTAGGCATAACCTCAGGCCTTGCCCAGTGTGCCCTTCGTGTTGGCAGAGAGTGCTGGTTTTTGGGCTACCTCCACCTCATGATTGGAAATAACATCAGGATTTTTTGGGAGGTATTTGTTAGGTAAGATTTGCACAGAACTGATAAACCTTCCTGACCTGGGTCAACCCCAGAACATTTTGCTTTATTAGTGGGATATTTTTCCATAATACCTCAGTGAGTGAGAACCTTTTCCCACACTCACATAATCTTTAACTCTTTTTATGGGTGTCATTTTTAAGACCCCATAGTGTCTTTTTAAAGTTATCCTCTTTAACAACTTATTGGCAATAAGTGCCTATTGTTGCTGGGGTGCCCTAGGTGCTCCCCTTTTAATTTGCGTGTGCTACCCTTGAGTGAACTACAGTTCCCAAGGGTAGAAAGGATCTTTGGATCCCTTTTTACATTTTACTCTGTGAAGCCAGCGCACCCCACCTTCTGTGGAGTGCTGGGAAGAAACCCTTTCACATTAAAACTGTAACAATGCTGTTACAGTGACAAGTTTACCTTCAATGGCTGGTGGCAGTGGTTTCATACTGAACTACCATTGTTTGCATCGACCGCGGCTGTTCACAGCTCCGGTAACGCTAACAGCAGGAGCCATCTTTTTCAAAATGGCGTCGAGCCATCTTTGCGAAAATGGTGCCCGAACTTCTTTGTTCGCCATTTTAGGGTTTCTTGTTGTTTCTTCTTCCTTCCCCTGACATCCAGGGTGGGAAATTCCTTTGTGTAGTTTGTGTCGTCGGCGGGAGTCCCCTGGACTCCACGCCCAGGCTCCAGTCTGTCTGTGAGAGCAGGAAGTGAGGGAGGAGCCCCAAACTCCCCAGCCCTTTGTCTTACACCTTGGTTGAATGGGGACAAATCCCAGTGGGGGGCTGGCTGTGCTGACTGGACAACCAGACCGCCCCTTCTTGTAAAATGCGGGGAGAGAATGCAGAGGTTGTGCTGTAAATACTCCCAACCTGGAATCTGAAGATATGTCGACCCGTGGAACTTAAACCGATGAGGAAGTTGAAGGAAAAGCAGCTGAGATGATTTCCAGCAACCGGAGAGCCTGCATTGGAACCGGAGCCTACTGTAGTCCTTCCTTCCAATCGATCTGGGGACTCTGAGAAACGAGGACCCCGACCCAGAGCCTGTTGAGACCCACTAGACTCAAGAAGACCTGCATTTTGAGCCATCCCACACATTGCTGCGACATTGCATTGTTGCAATACCCCAAGACCCTTGGACCTCGAGCCATCGTGCGGTGCATGGTCTTCCAAATTCTGAATTTTGCTGAAACTTCGTGGACATCCTGGTGGATCTCCAGAGACATGAATCGAGTCCGAAAAGTCCCCTCACCAGAGTGCTGGACCTTTGTAACAACGAGAATTCAACCGCGATTTTCTGTCTTCTTCTGTGCTCCTTGAAAAAAGACGCCAAATCCGCAGAACCGCATTCAGCCACAAAGAAAACCTTGCCTAGAATCCTTCTTCATCGATCCCTGCTGCAAAGTCCCTTCTGAGGTCTTGTTTTCAGTCTCCACGACAAGGAATCCACTGACCGGTATTTGGCTGCAGACCCTGAAGTTCTCCTGCTGCAAAATAGTCTTCAAATGCTGAGGTACTGTGTTGGCTTGGGTATGTACTTACCTTAAGGCTGTTAGGATTTCTATTTAGCTATGTGGTGTTTTCTGTGATTGGGAGGTCCCTCGTCCAGTAAACAAAGTCCCACTGCTAGAATCCTGCTAGTGTGTCTTCTGTGAAGCCCCTGGACCCTCTTCTAATTCTAAAGTACAGAACTTTCCTGTTTGCCCAGTTTTCCCAGGGAAACTCTGACATTTGCTACTAAAGAACCTATTCTGACACTGCCTGTTGGTCACTAGTCCTAGTGACCCCCCTTCTATCACTGAGAACACTAATGCTCAAAGAATAAGGGAAAGACTGTAAAGGGATTGGGACTTCTGCCTAGAAAAGAAAATACATTTTTTTATAAATTACTTGTAAAGAGTTGGTTGGTAACTGTAATTCTAAGAGTGAACAGTTACAAAAGTTCTTACTGATCTTGAATGTGTGATGCACTATTCTTAAAAGTATGGTTAAGATCTTTCCTTCCATAGCAATTGTTTTGCCAGCCTAATAATAAGTAGATGTAAATGTATTTTACTCTCCTGTGATTAGATTGTGCCTCTTCCCAAAAGTAAAGTGTTGGTATCACCAGATTAGTCCATTGAGGATAATTCTATTAGTGTCCCCCAACTGGGTATTGCTTCCCCTGACTTGCTGCTAGCCTGCCCTTAATAAGTATGCATTAGGTTGTTGCCTACCTCTAAGAACTATTCAGTAAAGTGTAACATTGGGTTTTACTTTCCCCCTCCATTGTGAGGTTAAACAAAGTATGTGGGTTTTACTTACCTTGTGGTAGCTGTGTGCCATCCCAAATAAGTTAAGAGTTATTGCTTACCTCAATCTGAGGTTCCCTGATTTCAAAAGCATCTGTAATTGTATATTACATTCTTAGGTTTTACTTACCTAGTATAACTGTGTTATGACAAAAAGTAGTTATAGGTTTTTACTGCACCTAGAATAAGTGTTTCACTATTCACCAAAAGTATATTGTCCAGTTGACTGATTAAGTGATTTGTTCTAAGAATCATTATACAACTGGAAGGGTCTACTGCCCTTGCATTACTGAGTGTAATTGTAAAAAGTAACCATTGGTTTTTACTCCCCAAGAATAGGCTTGACCTATACTGAATGTGTATGAAAAGGTTTTGCCTTCCCTAGAACTACTGTTAGGTACTTCAAATAAGGTCTATACTTGGGTCTGTGTACTTTCAAGTATAGTGTTGTGTTTTTATATTGTGATTTCATGTGTTAGTACTAACTTTCCCCTAGATTTATCTGGGCCTACCTGTATTTAATAAATCCTTTATTTTTACAATACAAAGTGTTTCAGTGTTTATTTGGATCATTTGTATGACAATTTCATTTGTACTGCTTCTACTGCCCTCTCGCCCTCCTAAGATAAGCCTGGCTGCTCTGTCTACACTACCATGAACTCAGGTGGTACAGCCTTATACAAAGAGTGGAGTCTTGTACTGCCTCAGTTGAATGGTTTTACTAAGCCCTTAGTTGGACTTCAGAAAAACTGTCCTAACAGTATTCTACACAGAGGCAGCATTTACTGGATGCGGTTATCCCTGATTATACCACATGAGGGAAATACCTTCACCCCAACATCAGGCAGATGCTTAACAACGGGGCATATTTGAAAGGCTGCCTGCTTTTACTACTACCGCCACACTCCCAACAGGGACATTTTTGTTTTCTATTTTTTCTCAGACTTGAAATAGAATCTCCAGGAGATTGCTACCTGTCTTCATGCATTTCTATTCACTTGCACTTTCTTTGTTATGAAAGTCGTTTACTCCTATAATGTTAAGCAGGAAATAATTTTGACTTCCAAAAAACTGAAATGACTTTCACATTTTTAGATTTTGAATTTTATGAATTCCTCTCACAAAACTGGGGCCGTGACTGTTGTACCCCTTTTGATAAATGGCAAAAGAAGTATGGCCACATTTGCCTCCTTGAAAGAATCCCGGGGATGGCCCATTAGTCAAGTTTGCATACCTTGTGATCCTATTGATAGGACTTGGACACAGGTGTTGATTTTTTTAATTCTTGGAGCCTTTTTTGGTAAATAACATGATACCTTATTTCTCATCAAGTAGCCTAATCTTCCCTCTGTCTATAATGCTTAAACAGGAATGTCTAGTTTTGGGTCCTGTTGTGCAGTGTGATGAATCTCATAATAGCAATTGAGCTGGTTTTTCGGGTTGGTGATTTCAGAAAACTAGGTCTTCAGTGAAACTGAGTTTTGGTGACTTCATCGTGCGCTATTTTCTGATCATAGCCTTGTTTTAACTGACTGATCCACACGCCTTGCTTGTATTTTACACTGTTATGGTTCATGGCAGTTTGTCTTAATGTCCACAAATGCTTCACATGGAATGCTTTTGATTAGTTTCCTGGGGTGCCTACTTATTTTGTGAAGATTGGCATTAGTCCCATTGGACATTTTATATAGTGTTGAATACTGGATGATTTAATGACATCTATTATTCTGATTTTGTTTTCCTTTTTCAAGGAACAAGCCAGCAGATGTCACTACCCACTTGCACTGTCCCTCCTTTCCCCCTTGTGCTGCCCCTCCCCTTGTGCTGTCTCTCCTCCCCCTTGTGCTGTCCCTTCTCCCACCTTGCGTTGTCCCACCTTCCCAATCAGCGCTGTCACTCCTTCCCCACTTCTTCAATCACTGCACCCACCTTTGCACTGTCGATCAACCACATTCCCCTGGCACCCTCGCACCCCATTTGCGCTGTCACTCATTTCAAATGTTGTACAATGCTCATTTGTACTGTTGGTGGTACCTTTCATCTATTGGATTTTTTTTATTCTTCCTCATGTTCCTCATTTTCCATTCATTATTCGCCCCCGCGCTGCCCTTCATTTTTCTTCCATGTTATATTTTCTTCTTCTTTGTGATGTCATTCATCATTCCTTCCCTCAATGATGAATGAAAAATGCAATGAACTGTAAAGGTCAAAACTATTGGCTTTGTCAATGCTTGTTTTTGTTGGGGGCCAGTTTGGGGGTGGGGGTACTTAAATTAATCCTGCCTATGCAGGAATTCATATTAGCTTTTGTTAGCCGGAGTGTCAGCTGGGGTGTGGGTCGACTGGCGTGACCAAATAACCACAAGTCACTGAGACACCTTTTTTTCCAGCCCCTGTTTAGTCCTGAAAATATTCGAACAGTCTAGAGGAATGGCTATGATGGTACAGGACTAACCCACTGTTGCGGAAGGGAAGTCCTGTAATGCTTCAAATGTTCAAGTGTTTGCACACTTTATTCAGTATTATTGTAGGGTAATTGTAGTTTTAGTTTCATGCTGTAAAGCCAGGTTTTGTAAGTACCAGAACTTAATGTGATAATAATCTGTGGAGCCCAGAGCCGGCTGACCTATTACCCTGGTTAGTGTTGCACAATGACAACCTGAGGCTTTGTCTTGTGGTTGACAATAGAAGGCCGTGGTTTTTATTGGAGAAAGTATAATTATACAACACATTTTGGTAAATGTATTTATCCAAAAACACACCATGATAAACACTGTTATCTTTTGGACACCGGGACCAGGGAACGTAAACTTGGCCCGTGCCGCCAACTTCTTCCTACGACTTCGTGGGGCCGGTTCATTGCCCAGTTATTACTTTTCTTCACCCTTTTTCTTTTTCTGGGTGGGTGGGATTGGGAAAAGAAGTCTCCTGCGTACGCGGGATAATATGGGTGTTGCTAGGTCTGGAAAAGATCCGGGGCTATGCTAATGTCAGTACTGTCTGAACTCAGGCCTAGCGAGCCTTGTGGTTGTAGCCTCTGAGCTTCTATCTGGGGCTACAACTAAAAGACCCAGGGTTATAGCCTCCTGAGCCACGCCCTAGCAACGGCCCTGCGCGGGATGACTGTTTGTGCTTCGTTTGGAGCACCGAAGAGAACTGGCTTCTTATTCCCAGCTCCATCTTTTTATTCCACTTCCATAGCCTTGGAGCTATGTATGTTTCCATGGGCTTGCTGCCCCTGTGGCCGGCTGGTGCCGGCAGTCATTCACACCTTGGGGTGGACTCCTTTTTACTTTTGTTCATAGCTCTTCCTAGCCATGGCCTTGTCCCTGACTCTGCTGGCACCCTGTTGGGTGCCAAGTATTAGGTGTGATGCATAGTTCCTTAGCAATGGTTGCAGGAATTTCACTTTACCCCATAGAGTTGTTTACAGTTTTCAGTTTCTGACGGTAAAATCCTAAATTAATCTGGGCGCAGTGACTGTGTGGTTGGAGACGAAATGCTGTTGCTTTAAAGTCATGTACATGAAATGCTGTGATTTTGAGCACAACCAGGGATCCATAGGCGCGTCCTGCAGTAGAAAGCTACCTGGGTAGCTCAAGCAAGTAGAGGGACTGTCGCTGAGATGTTTATATGTTTAAATCTTGCTGTAAATCTTATGGCTTTTTGCAATTCCTTATTTAAAAAAGCAAGCGCTCTAAAATACGTATGGCCAAGGGCTGGGTTCGGCTGGTCGATTGCTTATATATAGGGTGCAAATGGGGGAATTTCGTCCTCTATAGTAAAAATCAAAAGTTGGCACCCATGAGTTTCCTAATAACGGCTATCAGCACAATAAAGGCATTTACTTGTGATTACACAGCTTGACAAGCAAATAACAGCTTTAGAAATATATCTTGTGATAAAACACAAAGGAAGGGGCGCACAACAATCATAGGGTATTTGTGTGGTAGTCTGAAAAAACAACTAAACACATTTTAACGAAACCTACTTGGATGTAAGTTTAAGAAGCATATTTCATTTTGGAAATGACTTTTTAGTTTCTATTAAGTGCCAGCTGCACATTTAGAAAATAACAGTGTGTCCTGCATATGGGCAGCCTACTTTTAACATGGATGGCCACCACCCCAGCGATATTCGTGGCCCATCTATCCTTGCGTTATTTGCTTCCGGCCCAGAAGAAGTAACGCAGGCTAAGTAACCAAAGAGATTGAAAATACATGATTGACCGCTGGTCACAGGAGCCACCTGTACGACTCCTAAAAAGAGTTCGTTGTCAGAGGGGAGCAGGTCACCAATGAGGGGAGGCAAAGCAGCAAATAAGGGGAGGAGGGGATTGCTCCTCTTTGTCCCGCATAGGGGCTTCTGAGAGGCTCTCTTAAGTGCATTGGGGTATACACTGGCCGATCCCCAGAATTTCTTGTCTGAATAGATTCCCCTTTTCACTTTCGTAGTGACCATTTTTTTTTTAAATTGTGCGCATGTTTAAAACAAACCTTGCACAAATCATACAATCACATTAAAGGTGAGAAAGAAGAAAAGGTATTAAAAAAGACTTCTAATTACATAACCACAAAAACATCTATCACAAAACAGGTAAACGATAAAGCACTTAAAGGTACAATACAAATTCTTTGGGAAAAAACCTCCAAATAGTAAAACCAATACTGCACAGTTCTCAATTCATTATTTGTTCTTACTCTTTGCACTATTAGACAGGCGGCACGCCAGCGCCGACTATGGATAGGGGTCTAGACAGGCAGCCCACTCTATCCCCCTTTACTCTGCCCTAAATAGTTTTCTCTAATGTATGTCTACTCAGAACCAAACTATAAAGAAATGTTGACCCCGAGTTACAAGACAGGAAGCAACCAACTTTTTCCTGCTCTTCTCACCCCCTGAGAGAATTCAGATCTTTCACGAGGATTGTAGAAGCTCAGGTGAATCAATACATTGTCAGGGTGACTTCCCCCCCCCCCCTCTCTCCCCGTATCGTGTTAAAAAAAAGAAGTAATTAGACCAATCTCTTGACGGATTCTGTATGTCCTTTCCCTGGCAGGCGGGGGATGCACTGCTGCAAATCTACATTGAAGCCCAGAAACTATAAGTCTATAAAAGGTAGGGGTTCGTGTATCAATGAAGTCCCCATAGAGCACTGGCTATAGATGTAGAGGAGGAAAAAAGAGGCCCAGCTGACCCGGCTTCCCAAGGCAAATGCCCAGCCTAATCCCATATAATAGAGGATTATTTGGAAACCCTTGCAGGGGTTCCATCATGGGAAATAGCAGCCCCCACTGATAGATAGCATCAGGCATAGTCCCTTCCAAGCCACACGAGGATGACATCTCCCTGGGCAACTTACTGTAACGCCCCACAGCACACCATATTGATGTAGGGAAAAAAGCACCCACTGAGACAGACAGCCTTGCTGCCATCAGTGAGGTGACGCCTGCGACGGGCATCAAGATGACACTAGCGCATAGTGCACACACAAGAACACAATCCCCTAATCACAAACCTATAAGTGCGTGTAGAAATACATTAAGCCAAATGAGTAGGACTATAGCTTTATAATCCCCCATTGAAAGTGTAAATTTACAAGTAACGGGGTGCTAAGTAGTGTAAGATCAACCCCTCCTCTCTTGATTCTGAAACTTAATTTGAATCCTTATAAAAGCGCACGAAGCTTGTAACTATGCAACATGTAAAGAAAATGTGAAGTTGCAAAAACATCGAAGAAAACCCATTTTTTGTCCACGAAACCATTAAAATACATTAGTCGAAAAATGGGCCTGGGAAAGACTGTGACACCATTTAAGCGCCTTCCGAGAAGATGCAGGTCTTATCACCCGAACCCTAATTTAAATAAAAGGCTTGCTGCCATTCACATATGTCAAACTGAGATGGCCTTTCAAACGTGCAGAGGGGGTGAGTGATTTGCATGGCCCTAATGCTGGGTTTTGGGGGGCTGTGGGAGGGCCATTAAGGACACAGCAGCCTGCCGTTCACTGTTTAGAGGTGCGCGAGGACTGTAATGCCGCAGGGAGAGCGAGGACGTGGGCGGCTGCACGCGTGGCCCGTGAGCTAAGGAGGTCACAGGAAGTTCAAGCCGCGCGACTCTTTGCATATCTGCCCTCATTAAAACCACTGCAAGCTGAAGCAAGGGGCGCTTTGCAGCTCAAAGAATCATCACTTTGAGAGCGTGAGCACCTTTTTCATTACTATGCCCTTCTCGTGTTTTCTGGCCCCTTTACAGATAGCTGCAGCTCAGTTCCAATTATGCTCAATAATCTTGGGGTTGGGGGCGGGGGGGGGCATCTGCAATGCCACCAATGTTGAATGGGACAGATTCCTCGCCCCCCCTTAAATTGTGCCCATCTCACAGAGCTTCTGTTTTTTTGTTTTTTAAGTAACGGGTCAACCGTCGTTCCCGGTGTATGGTTGGGTGCTGAGCTGAAAATCTTTTCCCATGTAACTTTTTTAATGTTTTATTTTGTTCCTCTTAAATCCTGGTGAATAGCTTGCTTCGCAATCTGTAACCCCAAATTCACACGCAGGCAGGGCCCACCTAGTCTTTCAACTGATCGATGGATGATACACGCATGAGTAGTACTATTATCATGGGTAGTGATAACAGTTACTTTTACAGCGCTTGGACGCTGGAAGAATCTGTCCCGAAATGTGTAGTTAGTGCATTATTTAAAATAAACTCCCACTATTGCAGAATACAAAAAAACGAGAACATCCGCAAACGTAACATATTTATTAAATAATGTAACTTGTTTATTCCACCATTCCCCCCCACCCACAGTTCTTCCAGCACCTCCCACCCCCTGGCGCTGCCCTCCATGCCCTCCCATGTTGTGATTTCTTCCACCCTGTGCTGTCATTCCTCATTCCTTCCCTCCATGCTAAATGTAAAATGTAATAAACGACTATGAACGCTCAAACTATTGGCATTACCAATGCTTGTTTTTTTTAAAAAAAATCAAACTTTATTAACATTTTAGTTGAAACAACACATATCAGCAGTAAAGCATTCTCCTATAGAAATGTGAAATGTGAAATCTAGATAGAAATGTGAATGTTAGCATGCGCCACACACTAAGATGGAATTCTTAACCTTAGCCTAATTCGCATTTGGATAGAAATGTGAATGTTAGCATGTGCCACACTTAGATGGAATTCTTAAACCCTAGCCTGCATCGCATCTAGATAGAAATGTGAATGTCAGCATGTGCCACACTTAGATGGAATTCCTAACCTTTAGCCTGAGTCGCATCTAGATAGAAATGTGAATGTTAGCATGTGCCACACTTAGATGGAATTCTTAAACCCTATCCTGCATCGCTTCTAGATAGAAATGTGAATGTTAGCATGCGCCACACTTAGATGGAATTCTTAACCTTAGCCGCATTTAGATAGAAATGTGAATGTTAGCGTGTGTCACACTTAGATGGAATTCTTAAACCCTAGCCTGTGTCGCATCTAGATAGAAATGTGAATGTCAGCATGTGCCACACTTAGATGGAATTCCTAACCTTAGCCTGAGTCGCATCTAGATAGAAATGTGAATGTTAGCATGCGCCACACTTAAACGAAACTGTGAATGATGACAAGTGCAACACTTGAATGGAATCGTGATCGCTAGCCTGGCTCACATCTAGACAGAATACAGAAATTAGCAAGCGCCACTCCCTGCTGGAATAGTGAATGTTAGCAAGCATCAGACCTAGACATAACTGCAAGGACAGCAATGCCAACTAACCAAACCACTAACAATTTCATTCCTCTGCATACACCTCTCAAACTCTTAACTAAACACAACCACAAGCCTAAAACGCAGCAATCCGCACAAACATCACTATACTGCAACAACAAAACAAACTGCACATAGACTTGCACAACAGCACACGATGACTACCGACCGTAAAACACCCCAAGCCCAGCCGACGGACCCACCGGGCTGAGGCTGCCAACAGCACATCACTGCTCTCTTGCACTTTTCCAGCTTATTCACACTAACTCAGCCCCCTCCCTCTTTCAGAGGCGCCAGAGCGCCAGGGGACCACTCCGGTGGTGATAGTGCGTGGTACAAATATCCTTTAACGTTAACATATAACCAAAACCAAATAAATCATCCCCCTCTTACCTCTCGGCAGGTCATTGCGTCTGTTCATTGATGAAGAGCTCCAGACAAGTATGTGATAATCCGAATTTATGACAGCCGACACATTTCGACAGGTGTTGTCTCCATTCAGTCAGGAAATGGGGCTGGAAGAATTTACTTGTCAGGAACCTTCCCCTTTTTGGTTTTGGTGAACTTTTGTGGCATTTTGCGAAATCACTGTTAGCAGAGAGGGAGAGACTGCGGAATCTGAACGGAGAATGTCTGGTTGGCATAGTAACAGGCAATGTCATGGCATGAATCTGCCAAATTACTAAACACTTTTTTCCACATTCCTTCCGAAGTTCCATAACAATATTTGCTACAATCAGCAGCTTTATAAGAAGGAAGTCGGGTGCCCGGCTTTCCATTTCCCAACTGCACAGGGATTTCATATTCAGCATTTTTTCTGCAGACAATTGGCCTACATTCATGCTACCTTTGACTGCAGATATCCTGTGGCTGCCTTTCTACAAATACCCATCCAGCCCCCACCCCCTCTCTCTCCAAGCCCACCCACCCCACTCTCTCTACCCCTATCAACCCATCTCACCCCCATTACGTGATCTGGTTGGGGGGTTTTGTTTGGGCTATTTTGGGCTACCTTTGACAAGTCCTACCGATGCTGCTTTGTTCTTCATGTTTCCGTCGCCAACCAACTTTCAGCCCCCACCCATCCTACCCCCGCCCTCTTTAACTCAACTTGGGTCCTTCCTCTCCGATAGCTTTTTCTCTACCTGCGGTGTCCCCCAGGGATCTAACCTCTCTCCCTGTCTTTTCAAACAATACCTGGCACTCCTTGCTCACCGCATCGCCGCTCTCGGCCCCAACTTTCAGTGCTATGCGGATGATACCCAGCTCATTTTCAGGCTACCCTCTGCCTTCTCCTCTCCTTCCCTCATCTCTGACTGTCTGTCTGCTATCCAGGAGTGGTGTGCCACCAATGACCTCTGCCTTAATGCCAGTAAGACTGAGATTTTACTCATTGGCGCACCCACTCCCTACTTCCCTGCATCTCTC
The DNA here is from genome assembly GCF_040938575.1 of Ambystoma mexicanum. Taxonomy (NCBI): domain Eukaryota; kingdom Metazoa; phylum Chordata; class Amphibia; order Caudata; family Ambystomatidae; genus Ambystoma; species Ambystoma mexicanum. The sequence goes on along the minus strand of NC_090941.1, from coordinate 842,675,937 downwards.
TGGCCGGCCTTTCTTGGCCCTCTTGCTGCTCCCACCTGCAAGGCTAAAAACCTCGGGGTCATCTTCGACTCCATACTCTCCTTCTCTCCTCACATCTCTGATGTCTCTAAGAAGTCACACTACCAGCTGCACCTCCTCAGAGGTATTCTTCCTTTCCTCTCCTTCCCCCAGAAGCTCAACGTCTCCAGAGCCCTGATTCTCTCTAGGCTGGACTATTGTAACAGCCTCTATCTAAATCTGCCTGCCTCTACTCTCCGCCCTCTGCCTCTTATCCAGAACAGAACTGCGAGACTTGTCCTTGGCCTCAAGCCCAGGGATCGTATCTCTCCAAGACTGAAATCTCTGCACTGGCTCCCAGTGGCTGCAAGGATTAAGTTCAAAACCCTTTGCATTGGCCACAAGGCCTTCTGGGGCCGCAATACTTTCAGCTCTCTCTTCCCAAATATCTTCCTTCTCGAGCTCTTTGCTCATCCGCCTCCAACTCCTTCAGAATCCGTCGCTTCTCCAAGCAACGAGTTGGTGGTAGATTTCGCTCCTCGGCAGGGGCCTCCTTCTGGAACAGCCTTCCTGCCTCCCTTGAAACTTGAGGAGAACCATCTCCGGTTCCAGAAGCACCTCAAAACCTTCCTCTTTGCTTCCGCTTTCTCTCCCTCTATCCCCTGCTGAATTCCTGTCTGAAACTGCACTGGCTACCTGGCCACCCTTTGTGACCTTGGATACAGGCCCACCATTTGCACACCTGCACTGCCTCCCTGGCAACCCCTGCACCTGGGGACTGTATTCTGTATCCCTACAGTCCCCCACCAGCACTTATGTCTGCTTTTACCTTGCACTTGCCATCATCTGGCCGTTTATTTATCTTATTTATTCTACTATACCATGTACTGCCCTTTCCCCTCTCCCTTCCCCCTTCCCATGCACTTTTGCGATCTGAATGACACCTGGCCTAGTAAGATTGTTGTCTGTCTTCCCTCTGTTCCCCCTCCCTTGCCTCGTTGCGCCTCTTAAAACTTGTGTATAGGCGCGTTATAAACGCCATATCATATCATATCTACCCCCACTCACCCTACCTACATACTCTCTACCCCCACCCACCTTATCCACACCCTACCCACACTCTATCCTCGGCCACCCACCCTACCCCTCTCTCTACACGACAACCCCCACTCTACCCCCACCCACCCTACTAACTCTCTCTCCACCATCCTACACCCACCTGCTTTACCCCACCCACCTACCCTACCCCCTGTACCCCACTCACTCTCCTTACCCCCATTCTCTCAACCTGCACCAAGCCAACCCCTGTTCTTTCTACCGCCACCCACCCTGTCTACCCTCCCCGACCCTACCAACACCCATTCTATGTACATACCCCCACTCTCTGCACCCAACCTACCCCCACTCTTTGTACCCCCACCCACCCTGCCCCCACTCTCTCTAACACAGCCCACTTTGCACCCACTCTCTCTACCCCCGCCCACCCTACCCCCTACTCACTCTAGCCTAACCCACATTCTACCCTCATACTCTCTACACCAACCCACCCTACCCCTACCCTCTCTACCCCGACCCAACCTTCCCTTACTCTCTACTCCCACCCTCTCACCAAATCCCCACTCTCTACTGCCATGCACCCTACCCCATCTCTCTCTATCCCCACCCACATCACCCTCGCTACGCCCAGAAACCAGCCCCACTCTCCCTACCCCCCACTCTACACCCACCCACCCCCGCTCTTTCTACCCCCACCCTACCCCAACTCTCTTCACCAACCCACCCTAACCCCACTCCCTCTATCCTCACCCAACCTACCCTCACTCCCCCTATCCCCACCCTGGCTGCACCCACCCAACCCCATTCTCTCTACCCCCACCGTACCCCCACTCTCTGCTACCACCAACCTACCCAACCTCCACTCAGCCCCCACCTACCCTCTCTGCCCTACTGTCTCTGCCCCACCTACCCACTCTGCCCCCACTTACCCACCCTACCACCACTTTCTCAGCCCTGACCCACCCACCCTGCCCCACTCGCTCTACTCCATACACCCACCCTACCTCCACTCTCTTCACCGAGCCTACACACACTCTCCCTACCAGCCATTTGTCAAATAAATGAAGGGGTGTCCATGATAAGCTGTAAAACAAAAGGGGCAACAGTTAAGTATTATAAGCAAAAAAAGGGATATCTACTTCCCCCAAATAAATAAGTCTGTAGTTTACCTGAACAGATGTTCAAGTCGGAATATATGGGAGGGCAATACTGCCTGATGGGAAACAGAGCAAAAAGGAAATACAGGTTCCTAAACTGTAATGCCAAAAAGGGGGCCTGTCCCAGGTGGAATGAGGGCAAAACCAGACGGTTCTTCGAAGTGTTTCCATCAGAAGAAAGTCACTCATCAGTCTCAATGATGAATTCAAAATAGTTCATAGTTTCCACTAAAAGTTCCAAAACACCAGGTAGAAATCCAAGCACAAATCCAGTTTAATGATCCAAGAGTTAATCTGGAGAAAAGACAATACAAGGGCAAAAGCCATAAAAAGCCTGTCCAATGATCAGTAAGCAAATGTCCAAGAATGATGAAGCCAAAGAAAAATAGGAAGAGTGACATGCCTACAAAGACATGCAGCTGTGAAGCGTGGGGGCTTCTCTTACACTGGGCCTCATTACGAGATTGGCGCTAAAAATCCCTCATTACCTCCATGCCGGTAACAACATGTCTGTGTAGGCTTGATCCCGCAAACAGTGGCTGATCACGAGTGTGCGAGCACGCGCATACCTGCATGCCGGTAACGGCTGTACCGGCATGCCGGCAACGACCCTCAAACCCCCAGATAGTGGCATCATGGAATGCGCACATAACACCTCCGCGATCGGCAACCCCCAAATAGCGGTACCGGTAATAACATAGTGGCACAAACGTGTCTGTTATTACCAGACCCGGAAGTAACGTCATCGCGCCGGAACGGGAAATGCTCCGGCGGCCATCTTGAAAATCACAATCCATTGCAATCCCATGGCTACAGGCACTGAAATTCTAAATCTAGATCCCAGCCTGCCAGAAAATGACACAGTCCACCCGCAAAGGCACACCTTGTCTGCGCAAACACCGTTTCGCCGACAAGGAGCTAAACATGCTGGCAGACACCCTGGCCCAACATGCAGATGTGGTGTTCTGTACAGATCTGCACCGTGCGACACATATCAAGAAGAAGCAGCTGGGAGGAGGTGGCCCAGAAGGTGTCCGCAGTGGGGACAACCACACACAATGCAAAGGACTGCCGGAAAAGGTGGGATGATCTGCGGCTGCGTGTCCACAACATACTGACTACCAACCATCAGCAGGCCCAGGCAACAGGAAGTAAACCCTCCTCATCCATCAAGCTAGCATGGTGGGAGGAAACGTGCTGCTCCCTGATACACATGGAGCCCATTGAATGGGTCAGGTGTGCTGAGACAGGAGTAACATCATCGAAGATGAGTGAGCGTTGGCACTACACAAAAAAGAACACACACACACCAACCCAAATCCAATGGCTGAGTCCAAATGGCAAGTTGATGACAGCAAGTACATTGCCCATCACCACCCACCTTATGTCTGCCCTAACAGAAATGCCACACCCCTGTCACTGACACACGCAACCAACCCCACTGACACAAACCACCAGAGTCCCCAATTCCAAACCCAATTACCATCAGCATGCAGACACATGCAGCACTGCAGAGAAGCAGGCCCCACCACTGTCACATCCAACTGAATGGTGCACACATCTCCACTACCAGGTGTACACCAGGGCCCTAGAGACACATCACATGGCACGCAGACCCTGAGGCATGTACATCGCACGCTATCCACGACACACCCATAATCCACCAAACAAACCGCATGCACAACATGGATGCGCTAGAAGGATGCACAGACACTGCACCCCACACCCAACACCTGTAAGCACCATTTCTGCCCCTCCAACATGCAGACAGCAGTGCACAGGACCCAAAATGTACTGACATCAATATATGTCCATGACTCATGCCTTGCCTCTCCATCCCACACAGGCACAGTATCAGACAGCGATGACCGCCCCACCACAGAAACCAAGCCAACAGCAGCACCCAGAAGCAGATGGGATGATGAATGCACCAGGCCGTCCACGTCAAGGGCCAGGCGGATGAGAAAAAGTAGCTCTGGGGATGAGACGGCCGGACCTGTATTCAGCCCTCAAAGCAGTTCAACTCCACCTCCCATGCGATCACCAGCAGTTAATGACATACGGGACCTAGAGGGCCGCATCACCCGCATAGAGGAGCGTCAGCAGTCCATGGACGAGATGTTGCGACAATTCATCTCAGTAGGGGAAGCCACAGGCCAGGCCCACCGTGACAGCACACAGGCACTCACCCGTACTGTCAAACGCGTTGCCAGGCGGGTGTGCCAGGGCATGGATTCAGTGACCCAGGTGCTCACACATTTGGCTGCCACCATGGCACAACGTCCGCAAGTAGTACCCCTGTAAGCTCAACTCAGATGAGCCCAGTGCGTAGGTCGCTACGCCCCATGCGCCGGCCAGAGGAGCCACAGCCTCCATACAAAAGGGGCCAACAGTAGCCGGACAAACATGCAAGATGGAGGCTGTTAGAACTCATATTGGGTGCCGGGACGTGGGTGTGTGGGGGAGTTGAGGGATGGAGGGTGTTTGAGGGGCATGTGTGGGGAGAGTAGAGGGATGAGTTGTGGAGGGTGGTGGGAGGGGATGGGGGTGGGTAGACTCAGTTGCATCGTGGGTGGGCTGTTAATCAATGTAAATAGTTTCATTGGTAATTACATCTCATTTGGAAACAAATAACATGAACGGACATTGCTTATTGAGTGTATCACAATTTAATATAAAACAGTGTACAGTGCTGAGAGTCCCCCTATCCCAGTGCACAGCGAGTGGGAACTGATGCACCCTCTTCATCGCAGTGCATCAAACAAAAATGTCCATCACTGATTGGCGCACAGCACGTCCATCATATGCATTGGCACATGGCTGATGTACTACTTCTTATCCTTCATCCCCATCTTTACCCGGTGGTTGCTGGTCAATGTCAGGTGGCAGGGGTAAGTTCCACCGGATGCACATGGTGTGCAGCATGGCACATACCATGATGCTCTTGCCCACCTTCTCAGGCCCGTAAATGAGGGCACCACTCGACCTGCTGAGGCAGCGAAACCGTGCCTTCATGGGCCAAAGGTCTGCTCAGTGACCACACGCGTGCATGTATGTGCACGACTGAAGTCCTCTTCGTGCCTGTTCTGCGGATTCCTGACAGGGGTGAGGAGCCACGCCTTCAGGGGATAGCCAGCATCACCTGCATAGGAGCAGAGGAAGGTATGTTTAAGGATACTGCTCTATTTCCATTTGTGCTCGGCCTGTACATCGTTCATGTTCACATGCAGTATTCCGTCAATGGCAGCTATTGACTACACATCTGCACAACTATCTGCCCTATACACTCCTTGCCAATCCATGCTGCTGGTCTTGGGTGACGTACTTGATTTAGGGGCCTTGACATTGGTACCACCAGCCACCCAGATGGATTGACAAGGTCCATGATGTACAGACATGTGACGGCTATGTGGCAGGGGATGACTCCAAATGCATGTTGGGCAATGTTTGATGCATTAGGCTGCTGTACTACATGATATTGCTTGTACAGTCTATGATGCATATGGGTCATTGTAGACGCCATGCATGTGACCCTCGACGTCTATATACTCGTCACATTAAATGGCGCAATGTGAATGTTGATAGTGCCCGCCAGTGATGGGTTGAGTACCTTAGATGACTCATGGTGTCGACTTGCATGCTGGTACACATGTGCTGTGGGTAATTTACACGCCTATTGCAACGATGTAGGAGTTGCTCACTACATGATGGGTTCATTTTGATGCATCCTTGTTGCATGTGTACTGCCAATTTTTTACATCTGCACATGTTGCCATGGTGTAATGCAGTGTTGCTGTCGGGGAGGGGCAGTGACAGCGGAAATACCTGAGGTGGAATTGGTACTGCGCACTCATGGATGCTTGTACTGAGAGGTGCTTCAATGTGGTCATGTGTCTTCAGCTTCGTGGACATGTGATGGTGCGTTGGGGTGCTGAGGGCATGGTCAGGTGATGTCCGGTGGACATGTTCAAGTGTGTGTGCTGATTGTGTGTGTGACATTTACACATTGTTGTGTGGCCAGAGTGCGTCAGACTCCATTGTCTGTGTCATGCATCATATTTGGTTGTACATGGGCATGGTATTTGGCAGCATGGACAGTGTCCAGACACCCCATTGAGGGCTCTCCCATGGCCCAGAGGGCAGTCTCCTTGCGTATGCATGTACACCCCCACAACACACTCCCATGGCCCAGAGGGCAGACTCACCCAACAGCCAGCCACGTCGTGCGACGTCTCCTTCCATGTAGCAGGGTAGTGAGGAGTTCCGCAGCACCATAGCATCATGCGTGGATCCTGGGTATCTGGCACAGCAATGTGTTATCATCTTGCTGGCATCACACAACATCTGCACATTGATTGAGTGGTATAGCTTCCGATTGCGGTACACCACCTCCACGACATGTGGGACTACCAACTCCACGTGGGTGCAGTTGAGGGCACCCAGTGCATGGAATGCTATTTTGTTGTCATTCGCCTCCTGTGGTGTCCGTGGTTGGGATATTTAGGCCCTTGCGTGCTTTAGGAGTGCATCCAGCACTTGGTTTAGCACACCAGAGAAACATGGTTGCGAGATGCCATGCAGCTGGCCCACTGTGTGCTGGTAGGTGCCTGTGGCTAGGAAGTGGAGCACAGATGCCACCTTCAGCAGAGGGGGGATGGCAGTGCGGATGTTGATAATGCTGACCAAGTCTTCATGTATTAATTCCACTATGGATGGTGTTGATGGTGTCCCTGTCCAGGCGGTACAGGGTGTGGATCTGTGCTGGGGTTAAGTTGAATGGATTGGCCTTATACGTGGAATTGGTGGCTGCCTGCGGGGAACAACTGCCTGCACTGGTGGGATTTGCTGGCCCAGTCTCACCCTCCTTCTCCTGCATCTCCTCTGTGTTGCCTGTTGTACTGCCTGCTCAAGAAGTAGCAGTGCAGGCATGTCCTCCAGCTCCAGTATGGCGAGTGCAAGTGGTATCATTTTAGTCTTGGAAGAGGTGTGGTGTGTGGGTGTCTCCTTTTGTGCAGGGCTTGGCTAATTTGCCTCCACCTGTGCTGATTGTGTGCACCTGTGGCAATTGGGTGCACAACAGTTTTCTATTAACGGGTGATCTGCCATGCCGGTATCGGCGGCATCATGGTGGCCCTTCTTATCGGCATCTGGATGCCGGTATGTGCATGTCCGTGTGACTAGTGATGTCCTCTTCCTTGCAGCATGCCGGTATTACGGGCACGGTGCCGTGCGCACACGCGCATACCGATAAGGTGGTGCATAGCCACAGTGGGTCCTTGTTGATGCCGGTAGGACCGGCGTCTAAGGTCGTAATACTACGGCCCGGTAATGGATGCCGGTATTGCCTTACCGTCACCGTTATTACCGGACTGCCAATCTCGTAATGAGGCCCACTGTCTTTTAGCATGAGTGCACTTGGAAGCATGAAATTCATCCCATTATCCCTTGAGCCTCTGTGAGGTGCCAGGGAACACTCAAGAAACGCTGCACAGGTTGACCACCCCTGACAGTGTTCTACAGTCCTCTGAAAGCTGTTGTGCTTCCATCACTTAAATCAGACCTTACGGGTGTTAATGGATGTTTTGTACAACCCTCTGTTGAGGGCTGTAAAACCACTGACTTTAAGATGGACAAGTATATCAAATCAAAAAGAAAAGACAAACCTCTGTTAGGGTAAGTAGCGAGGCAGAGCAGTGAGGCTTAACTCAAGGGAGGGGAAGTAGGCTGACACAGAGGCACGAGTAGACCATACACCTCTCTGTAGAAAATACACCACACTGGTATAATGACAAATATGCACCTTTATTAGAATACACATAAGACGACATAACACTGTAACAAAATGACTATTGCTATGCAAGTTGAATAGTGGTGAATCTGCCTACTCAGTCCCACACTAATACTAAACCAGCAGTGATCCGAATCAATAAAGGTGAAACAGCCTCAACTGACAGGTATACCTCAGTCACATCTGTTGGTTGCGCAGGACGAGGGTAGGCTATGTTTTCAGGAGGGTGTGAGTTGCTACAGTTGCAACACAAACAGGAAAGACTATCCAACCACCTATTGTAATACCTTTAATTTCTTCTGTTTACTTTCTCAACCCATGTTACTGTTAGTGAGACTTGTTACAAAGTACCCTACAGTGCTCTAAACACCAGTGGGGTGACTAAGGATATGGGTGGCTCCCTGAGCAGTGGATGATTGGCACAGAGGTGGTATGGGAAGGATACACCAGCCACCCTCATTTAGTCCCAATTCTAGGACTGTGGACAGTCACATTGCCAGAAGACAATTCTGTCTCTTTACGGCACTCAAGGAATCTCAGTCCTGCACAACAGGCAGTTCCTGCACGCCCTACTCCCCTCATGAGTGTACAGGAATCCTGTATCAGTCTACAGAGGGAAAGAGAGGAACCTGAATTAGCACGAGAAACTCGGCCGCTATCCATCCCATAAGGCCTGCACACTCACATAGTTACAAACAGACATGCTAAGGGAGTCCTCGATGTGGAAAGGTTAGGGCATGGCCACTAGAGAGGGAAATGCCCATGGGGGGGCGGAGCTAGTCAGCCCAAAATGCTACATCCGAAATGGAAGCCATCCTCTGGTGGGACCCATCAAGCAGTCCCTGCATCAGCTGCCTAAAGAGTCACACCTGGGTTCTCTCCCCCTGGAGCGACTGAAAGGCAGGTCTCTTTCATGTCCCACATCACGAAACTAAGGCATTCCTAGGGGCAATGCCTGACAGCCAATTCCCCATCCCAGCTAACACACGTTAGTCCCCTTTCACCAGGAAGAGGCTGAAAGGCAGTGCCAAATCCCTACAAAAGGCTCAGTCAGCAGTTTGGGTGATTGGAGAGTGGAGACAGGAGAAAGCTGGCGACGGCTTGAGGAGAAAACTGAAAAACAACTGGAGATTGTGTGAGCTTCTGGAGACTGAACAAGTTCAACTCTTGGCAATACTGGAACCTGGGCTCTAGAGGGGAAACTCATGCGAACAGACGAAGGACCAGGATAGCTGGAGCAAGCAGCAAATGCATGAGAGTAGTGGCCAACGGGGAGCGATTATCATGGCAGAGGTGAAACAGAGTGATTATCAGGATGCCAAATAGGAACAAAACGAAGAGAACCAAGGTGGATTTGAAAGTCTGAGGGACTGATTTTCAGGAAGGGAACAGAGCTAAATCACAGGGCCTTCTTAGGAGTGTATGAGGATGATAGTACAGAGGTGGCTATCAAGAGGCGGTGGAACTGTGAAGAATATCTTGAGTGGGAAGGAACTGTGAAGAATATTAGCAAGGGGCCAGAGGTCTCGGTCGGAAAGTGATAGGGAGTGCATATCTGCACTTTGAAGATGAAAGAGACCCTATCAGGAGAAGGGCAATCATGGTATGGCTTGGTTATATATGAACTCAGAGCAAGGGGGAAGATCAGAAGGCCGAAAAGGGTGAAGGGGAGGCTAATAGGTCACCGGATATTGTTTCTTGGGAGACAGCAGGTGTCCGGGTGGAGCAGGAAGTTTTCATAGTCAATAGACAGATAGCTGGGAAGGAGGTAGTTAACCAAAGGAGTGAAGATATTGTCCGAATGGGCGAATGAGAGAAGGAATAGAGGGGAGCAGTAGATGTGGTGAAGAAAGGAGAAAGAAGAAAGAGATGGAAGACATTTGATGAGAAATGTGTTCATAATCTAATAGAGACAGAGAGCCCTGAATCTGGTGAGCGCCAATGAGGGCCTAAAGTGCAGCAGCCTACAGTTGTTAATAGCACACCTGTTAAGGAGAGCTTCCTCAAACCCTGTGGTCGTGGTCTTTACTTGCATCTTCCTGACATGGGTACTTCCCTCAAGCTCACCAGGCTCTCCAAGTAGAAGTTGTGAGAGAGCAAGCAAGGTCTAACTCTCAGGGGTGGAGTAGGGTGGATCACGGTACAGTACCCACTTTTTATAATTCAGAGAAAGGTAACTTTGTAAAACAGAAGTTGCAACAATGTATCAAGTAGCACAGTTTTAAGTAAGAGGTATTTAGAGACAATAGAGTCCCTCCTAAAAAGGAAATGCAGTAACAGGCAAATAAAAGCTTTTCTATTTAGGTATGCAAGTTCAAGAGGAGACCACAGGATACCAGTAGTGTAAACTGGAGACGTTCTGCAAAATGACCTTTGTGTGAAAGCGCCCCCAGGACCAGTTCCTGGAGTTTAGTAGGAGGGAAAACCTCAAGAGCTCTTTGAATCACTCTGGTCCTATGCAAACTACTTGGGATTCCTCTCCAGGCAAGGATACTGTTCAAGACTGCATGTATCATCTACAAAAAGTGAAGAGTAGCACACCAGCTTAATTGGCAGCTATCCTCCACATATCTGTTGGCACACACTGCTTGCGCAGCAAATCGACCAACCGGCTCGAATCACGTCTAGTCCGCAAAGGTAAGACCCACAAACAAACCTTCTTTTATCATGCACCCACCCTCTGGAACTCGATCCCAGTATAGACTTGGAATTCCCCCACAATTTCGCAAATCTCTCAAAACATGGCTTTTTCAACAGCACCTGACCATGGAACCAACTCACAGAACTGCACTACTTTTAAGATGCCACTCCAAACGTTGGCTAACCAAACCTTGTACATCGCTCTGCTGCTCTTGAGCTAAGTCTGAGCTTTAAACAATAAATAAAAAAATGAATAAAAATAAGACCAAGGGTTTATACAAATAGGAACGTTAATACATTCTAACAATGCCTACTGCTAATAAAAAAATGTGTTTATTCCCGGATACATTGCGCTTGAAAAAAATCCTTACTCTTTACAACTTTGTTTGTAGAGGGTTGTGTACATTTTATTAGGGTGATTTCAGCCAACATGTGTTTCGATCTCTCAGGGTCTTTATCAAGGCTAATACGTGTGTTCACATAGACCCATTGGCTGGTTGGTGTGGGTTGCTTTCACTGTTAGTCCTGTTTGGCTGTTGGGATGTTAGCCCGGCTGGGCATTGAGCCTGGCCAGTTGGTCTGGTGATGCTTTCATGGTTGCATCCGGTTGGCAATTGTGAATTAAAAAAACTCCAGACCCTCCTCTACAAAGGAAGCACAGAGACTGCAGACTTTGAGAATATAGAGCACCGTAGCTTGACAGGCAGGACTGATCAGGCAAAGGATTTCAGTGGCAATGTCAATGTTTAAGGATATTTCTAAAAAAGATAAAGACAGAGGGGGCTTAAAAGTCATTACGGGCGCTTAAGGCAGGCCTCGTCAGATACCTTTTGTTTCTTCTATTTGAGGCTCAACAGCATCGAGCTGTGCTTCTAAAGTGCAGTCCAGTCGAGCTGGTGTCGAGACAGTCAGGGCATGCTTTCCCAATGGTGAATCGACGTTGAGTTTGTTCGAGGGATGGGCTCCCGTGGATTGTGTCAGTTTAGAAAACAGTGGAATCTATGTCTTCCAGTGGTTCGAGTCAGCGGTCGGGTTGGGACTGTGAACAAACCATGCTTCTGCTGGGTTGAGACAATGTTCGAGATGGGCGAATCGATGGCTTCCCACATGTCGGATTGTTTTTCGAGTCGGTTGCTTCCACAGAGTCGAGCTGGCGATCGGGTTGAGTTGAGGCGGTCTGCTTCAATGGGTGAATTCTGTGTCTGGCACCATGAAGAGCAGGTAAGCAGTTAGTAAAAATTGGAGCATCAAAAGCAGCACATCTGGGTCGAGCATGGTGGGGCTGGTTCTGAGATATCTTGAGGTGGTAAACAGGGTTCTGAGCTTCTTCTGACCTCCCGAGTTGGTGGGAAGCTCAATCCTCCAGGGGCAATGTGAGAATCTCCAAGGACAAGGGGTCCTTTGTTCCACCCCTCCACTCCAAGAAGGGTGTCTGGCGCCTACAGGGGTCCTTCATTCACCTCCATTGAGCATGATCCTGGTTACAGTTCACATGAAGCAGAGAAGTCTTGGTCCACAGCCTTGTCACCTCAAATATGCCCCTGAGGGGGTTAGGGGGCAGAGCTTGCGTTTGCCATGGAGTCTTCTGTTTTCCCCTCTGTGGGAGAGAACTATAAAATAGATGGTATTCCCAATAGAGTTGTAGTGGTTCCTTCATGTCTTGATGTCCAAGGATGAATTCATTAAGGGCAGGGTGTCCCGTCCTTATAAACACAAAATGGTGAAGCTGATTGGTTCAAAGCAAGCATGTTGTCAGGGATCCTATCCAGGCCGCTGTAACAAGTGTCTTTTGCTTTGTCTGCAGGAATTTGGGTGCAGGCGGGTGCAAGAAGTGTGAAGAGACCTAGCAGAAATCAAGATGGTGGTAGAAAACATCTCTCAGCCTACACCTCTCCTTTGGCTACTCTAACTCTACCCCTTTCCCACTTCTGCCTACTTCAAAAGGACGGTACTAATCCGCAGCCTGGTGTGAGAGTGGCTTTGTTATGTCAGGATTGCCCTTAAAGCATCAGTTCCATGGGAACATACCAGGGAGGGTCCCTGTGCCCTGGAGAGACGGTGCTGGCCTTCCTCAGTTAAATCACAGGAGAAGCTTTCCAGACATTGTCTGGAGACACCCACGCCAGGCAGCTAATACATATCTCTATCATGAATGAAGAGCTGCTCACCAAGAGAGCACTAATGACACCCAAAAGCTGTGCCTTTATATTGTGTGACCCCAGAAGCCACCATGTCGTAACAAGACATGGCTTCTATTTACAGTTTGACAAGTCCGGTTAGGGTACAAAATTATTTTGAATCACAGGTGCGGTTGATTAAAAAGCCACCTCTACCTCATGGAACCTTGTGCTCTAACAGCTGTCAGAATTGCACAGGTGAACCTTGAACCTGCCCTGCTGCCACTGCAGATCAGTTGCTGGATATGGCAGGAAATATATCACAGCAAAGACACATGAGTGTTTTTTATTATGGAGAAATATGAAATCGGAGCCTGATTAGCAGTCCCCTCTTGCCAAAACAGAATTACCCGCATCATTTTATTAATGAAAATCAAAAAACAACCTGCCCTCACCAGATGGCATACTGTCACAGATACACAGTAAAAACACTTACCGTATATAAAAACAGTCAATTGTCACGTCATAAAAAACCCAACACACTCCTATACTAAATTGTAGACCCAATGTTTAGTGATTGGCACAATACAAATAGATCCAAGGGGTGGAAAGAGAACCTAACCAGTCATTGGAACACACAGTAATAGTAGTCAGACAGCATCCCAATTGCATACACCAATGAAATCACAATATCTTTAGATTTTTAGGACAGCTGTCAGCAACCTCTGGCTGTCCCGATGCTTTGCGCTAAAAACCCTATAAAACCTAGCCAGCATAGTCAATGGTGTGGGATCATGGGAATTATAGTCCATCACATCTAGAGAGCCAGAGGTTGCAGTGCACTGCTCTAGGACATCACGAGTTGGGCAGTAACCCTTAAATCTGGCAGTAACGGTATTAGCGCTGCCAATAACGCTCTGCCAGAATACGAGTACAAATACTGCAGGCGCAATTACAGTCGGCGTAAGTACAGCCGGCTGTAATGGCGCCAGCACTCATTTGCGCTATTACAGAGCCATCACGAGTGTGGCGTAGGTGCTATTAGCGCCAGAAAACTGGCGGAAAATCCGTCAGAAATACCCATAGCCAAATGCTGGAGGTAAAAGAACACAGGAGACAGCAAAAAGTGTCCAGGTGAAACCAATGCAAATCAGAGGCCTACAAAGGACCCACCCATGCAAAACACACCCTCCCCAACACCATTACACCAGCAGGAGCACAGAGGAGACAGAAAAAAGTGCCCAGTTGAAACCAATGCAAATCAGAGGCCTACAAAGGACACACCCATGCACAACACACCCTCCCGAACAGCATGTTGCCATTTGGAGCCGGGATTTCTGATGATGACATCTTCTTGCTGCGCCTGGAGCTGCAGAGGCCTGCCAACCAGCCCTGGGCCGTGGGAGCACAGGGGGAATTGGGGATGAGGAGGAGGAGACCAACACCAGCATGGTGGCCAGCCATCCCCAGGCTCAGGCCAACACCCTGGGCCCTGACTGAAGGGCAGATGGTGACGGAGTACAGGCTGGACAGGGCAACCATCATGCAGTTGCTGAACACAATCCAGGCTAACATAAGCAGCCGTATAGCCATCAGCACTGCTGTGCCCCCACTTGTCAAGCTCGTGTCAGTACTACTGTACCTGGGGAATGGCAGCTACCAACACACCGTTGGCATGATGCACGGCATGGCCCAGTCCACCTTCAGTGCCGTGCTGGGTCAGGTGCTGGATGCACTGCTGCTCCATGCGAATGAGCACATCGCATTGCCAGCCACACAGGCACAGGTCAACCAGCTCAAAGGCCAGTTCTATGCCATTGCCCAAGTCCCGAACGTCATAGCAGCCCTGGACTGCACACACGTAGCACTAGTAGCCCCCTGGCAACATGAGGCAGCTCACAGGAACCGTAAGAATTACCATTCAATGAACGTGCAGATGACGTGTAGCCCTGACCTAACCTTCACCCACTGCTGCGCCCGCTACCCAGGATCCACCCACGACTCTGTGGCCCTGCGCAACAGTACCCTGCCAGCCTACATGGAGAGGCACGAGGCCAAAACACATGGATGTTGGCTGAGTAAAAAACTAGCCTCAAATCCATGCCAAATTGCATCTGCTGGGCGGGGGGCAAACACAGTGGAATCCTTGCATGCCAGCATGAGACACAGGTAGCACTAGCACTGCAATTCTCATGCCTGTGCCTCGCACCTGAAACCTTGCACACGTTCAACACAGCAGAACACAGTCTGAATGTCAAACACGTGTGAGAGCACAGTCACATATGGAAGCACAACTACCACTAAGCATCTTGTGTGTGCCGCAGTGCTGCACCTCACCCTGACACAGAAGGGACATCCCGCCCTGGCCACCAGACAATCATGCCAATAGAGTGCTAATGCAGGCACATTCACAAAGCCACTATACACGAGTAGTTGTAGACATGACCATCCCTGAGATACTGATCCCTGATTGGGCAATCACATGCCTGGCCAAATTAACATGACCGTGCCAAGTAGCAAGCGCAACACCAGCCATAGCGAACACCACGACACATGCCCTAACAACATGTCACCTGAACATGCAGACATAAGGGTGCCCCCATCCAGTGATAATGGACAAAGTACTGTGACATTTCGATACTGGCTTGTGCATGCAGTAAATGGTCCATTGACTGAATGTTGCACCTTACCCAACACACACCACAATGAAAGTAACCAAATAGGAATGACCGTGCGTGTACAACATGAGAGTGACACACAAAGGAATCCACATATCAATTGATACACTGCTGTATGTAAACCTCAGGCCATGCATGTCTCAGAAGGTGAAGGATGTATGTCAATATGTCACTGGGATAGCGGGAACCTTCACAACGCATACCTGATTGTGCTGCCAATGTCACTGATGACCGAGCCTTGTAAACCCACTGAACCAACCTAGCCCTGATGTACACATTTTCTCGCGTGCAGGTGATTCTGGATACCCGCAGTACACGTGGCTTATGACTCCTGTGCATCATCCACATACTCCAGCTGAGCTGGCATACGGCATTGCCCATGGGCGTACACGCATCTGTGTGGAAAGGGCATTTGGACTGCTGCTGAAGGCACAAATCCGGTGCCTAGACTGTACAGGAGGGGCATTGCCGCTGCCCCCTGATGCTGATGGCCAGCCACCTCGGGATGGGAGTGATGATGATAATGTGCCCGAAGCCATGCCACATGCACACAGGGATGCAGCGAGGGAGGTTGGCAAGACAGGCCTTGATTGACAAACTTTTTTTTTTTATCCAATGCATTGAAACACTTGACACATACCACTTGTAGAATGAAGAGCACTCCAACTCAATCATGAATGTCCATGTTATGTATGAATTTAGAATGGGATTTATTGTTATGTTCAAGACCCCACCCGTAAACTCCCCACCACACGATCCCCCCCACCCCTTCTAAACTCCCCATCACACAATCCCCCCAGCCCCCTTTAAACTCCACATCACACGATCCCATCAACCCCTCAGCACACACCTACATAGTGCTAGTGTGTCCATGTGTCCATGGCTCTGCACAACTGTGACACGTGGCCGCTTTCCACCGCCGGGTACCTGCGGTCAACGGCGGGTGAGATTCCGCAGGGAATGTCGCCTGGGCGCTGCCTCCAAGGATCCTTCAGTGGGCGTGGATGAGGCAGATGGAATTGCTCCGGTGACCTGCAGCTGCTGGCGGAGCAGATTGTTCGCCTCCCGCATCTGCTCGGCATGTGCGGATTGGACCTCGCACAGCTCCCTTATCCTCTGACCAAAACCTGTCAGGGCCGCTGTGCAGCCCTCCACGACCCTACGGGTCTGTGCGTTGTCTCATGCCATGGTCCTTGCAGCATCCCGTATTGCACTGCTGTTGGCCTTGATGTGGTGTATGTGCTCCGTTGACATTTCCTCAATGCGCCGCTGTCGGGCCTCCATCAGATCCAGCCGGCCCATCACTGCTTCTCCCGTGACTTAGGGTCTTTGAGGTGTGCTGAGGATCTGACTGACAGCGCAGTGTGGTTTCGGAGGGGGGCTGTTTGGGGACATGGTGCCACCTCTGATGGGGCTGCTGCGGTTTGAGTGACTTTCCTCATGGGAGCCGTATGATGGTGTGTCCACATTTGGCTGAGGTGTGCGGGCCCAACACACACGTACATGTGGCATGGGTGCATCCTCTGGCGCATGGTCTGGGCTACCCTGGGTTTGGCTAACTCTTGTGTGACACTCTGGCCAGGTGACGACAGCGGTGCAGTGCGTCGTGTTGCTGTGGGTGTGTGGCCCTCATCAGAGTCAGACCCACTTGTGGCTCCCTCCATGCCCTAGGTGCTCGTGGTGGCTTCCGGGGAATGAGGCGCTGTCGCCCTGCAGCCCTGTGGGCACTGCACCCGTCTGGTTGGGCTCCGGTGGGGTGACGTGGGATGTGTCCGGCATTGTGTTTTTTTCTGCAGGGCCCCTTTGCACGGTGGTGGTGCTGGTGGAAGCATGCCGGTCAGGTGGCTGGATGTTGTTGCCTCCTCATCATCATCCTGTGATGACCGCTGCATGCCTGTGGGGTACATAGGGTGTTGTATGAGTTGAGGGCAGCTTAGATTTATATCATGCATATCATGCCTTACAGTGGGTTTGGACACAGTTTCAATTATGCTTCGCCATTGCATTTTGGTGACTCGCCATGTTGTGTTAGTTGGGACGTGGTACTGGGGAGGGACACTGTTATGTTAGGTTATGTTATCTGAATTTCTAGAGCGCACGTATGCCAAAGGCATCATGGCGCTGTCACTTAAAACATCTCAAGAGGAGCTAAAAGAGGCGAGTTTTCAGAAGGGGGAGGAAAACAAAAGAAGATGGTCCACCGTGGTACGTAGGGCAGCAGGCAACGCATTCCATGCTTTAGTGGCGGCCACCGAAAAAGCCCGTCCGCCAACACGAGAGAGTCTGACAGGTTAATGGATTTTGGGGGGTCTCACCTGCAGCCTCCTGGGTACCAGTGCCAGCCTCCACTACTCCGACTCCCTCAATGATGCCCATATCGATGAGTGTTGTCATCTGCTCCTCCCAGGGGTTGAGCTCGGGTGGTGGTGGTGCTGGCCCTCCTCCATTTGCCATGCTTGTACTCCTGTGCTGGGAGAGTAGGCCACATACTTGGACCCGCACGTCATTGAGGCGCTTGCAGCAGTCCTCGCCATCCCTGGGCACGCAGCCCACCGCAGACAGCCTCTGGCTGATTTCCCTCCATATCTGCGCTCGATGCTGGCCAGTTGTCTTGCACTGCAGTGCGCCATACAGCTATTCCTGATGGGCCACTGCTTCCTCCACCATTATGGCTAGCTCCTGGTCAATGAATTCTGGTTCTCTCACCCTGTCCAGGGCACACTTGCCCCTGGTGCGTTCCTGAGACATTTTGCAGTGTTTACAGGGGTAGATGGCTTGTAAGGGCTGTGTTTTTCGGTGGAATGTGATTTCCAAAATGGCCGGTGCTGTATTTTCCGTTCTGGTGGTGATGCGTTTCTCGCTCGCTATTAGCGCTGCGGCTCGGCAGTAGCGCAATGTGCAGTGGATTTACGGGTGCCGGGCCAATTTTTACGCCGAGCGCTATTTGCGTTAACGCCATGTCCCTGTGAGCATGCACGCAAACTCGTGATCTGGCGTTCTTTCCGCCAGGCAGCGTGGCATTAGCGCAAATAGCGCTCGGCGGAAAATCTGCCGGAATACCGCCAAACTCGTGATGAGGCCAGTATTTGGAAAATACAAATATGCACCTCACAGTCAATGTACGGTCCAAAGGGGCCAAACATTGCTAAAACGCTGCCAGAGGACACCAAATGAAAGGGAAAATACATACAGTTTTACTGGTAATAATGACATTGAAATCAGGCATTCACATCAGAAGTTGAAAATATGACTTTAAACATTTATTTGAAAGCACAGGTCAATCTAACATTCTAATCTTTGGCCTAAAACTCACTGAAGCCAAACCTGATGCAGGAGTAGTGTCCCAGAGCAGCTAAGTGCCCCCAAAGTCACCTTAGAAGTTCTCCAGGTAAGAAAAATATCACATGTAGAAGTGAATGGGACAAATTCAGTAGGCAGATCTGTGTGTATGGAGAAAAGTAGGTAATTGACATTTCTACACCTCAGTACGGATCCAGTGGCAAATTACTACAAGGGAAAGCATAGGCAACCAAAAAGAAAAGCACCAGATGTAGGTTCGCGAACCTGCAGCCCCAAGAGAATATGCACCACATCAGGATGAGCGCCATTGGAGGTCAACGGGGCAATGTGGTTGAGACTCGCCTCTTGAGAAATCTCGACCCCGGGGAACCCTGAGGGTAAATATTGTGAATAAGCCCACCACTGCAGGACCCATGTATAGGTACGCACAGCATTGGTTCTCTAAAACCCAATCAGTACAACAATTCTTTTGTACATGCAGTTTCCGGGCTCTGAACAGCAAGGAGCTTGAATCATTGACCAACAACGACCCAGATGAGAGAAATGAACAATTGCCCTTCCTAGGAGCGGGATCGTCAAGTCAGAAGCATAAGCAGCCTCATGGATAACTTCAAAGAAGTGGGCAAATGCAGCAAAGCAGATTCTAGTGGCTTCACTGCAAAGGAAAGCAGCCCAGCCACAATAAAAGAGCCCACAAAGAAGACGATAGTGGGCTAAAACAGGGCTTTGTTGAAGAACAGATGAGGTGGCATGTCTGGGTCTCAACACCCTTCCAGGCGACTGCCGCGACTAACACCAAGGTTGAACAACCATGGTACTAGAACAAAAAAGTGGCAGTAAAACAATCTAGACATATTCACAGCACAGAGGTCCTGATCCAGACAATGACGTGTGGGAGGTTAGAGGAGGCCCAGGAAGGACATTCAGCAGTCAAAAATGGTAACCGGAGATAATCCCAGGTCACATGGTCCAGACAGTATAGCCAAATCTGGTCCTAAAAATGCAGCAACTGCCCAAAAACTGCAAGAATCCACCAGAAAATAACTAACTACCTGTCTACCCTGAAAATCCAGGCAACATTGAGTGTAGGCACAGGGTCTCACCCAATTTGTACCCACACACGGGCTGCCATAAGCCATGCCACCACTCACACTAGGGGAATAAAAAGGATTCGGTGGCCCGCCTATCTGGTTGGCCCCCTAAATCCACTGAGTACCACCCCCACAGGATGTAAAATGCTCATCTCAGGACTAGGAACTGGCCTAGATCAGTTTAAACCATGGCTGGGCTCACAAAGAGACCATGTATGTTAAATGTTAAAGATATTTGCACTGCACACCGTCACCAACAGAGTTGGTCCCCAGGCGCTCTGGCGGATCTGCAAACGAGAAGGTGGGATGGGTTAGTAGGGTGAAGAAGGGAGTAGGATAGCAAGGGGAGTGGTGTTCTGTTGGCAGCTTCAACTCAGTATATACACCTTGTGCTGAGCTTATGGTGCGAGTATAGGAGCAATGTCAGTCCTTGTGTACTTTTGGTGCAGTTTATGTGTTGTAGCAGTGTGGTGAAGTGCATGCGGCTCGCGGTGCGAGAAATGGTTGTGTTCATTTTTGAGCGAGATAAGTATGTAGAAAGTTTTGAGCTTTTTGGTTAGTGGGTTATATGCTGTGCAGCTAATCACAGTATGCCCGAATGTCTGGATTTCAGGAATCCTGCCTGGTGCGAAACAGCTAGACTTGAGTCTAGCTAGAGTCCTGTATTGTTGGGAAGAGGCCCACGTCCAACAGAGCAATTGAGTATAGTACCTCACTTTGCTGGATTTGAGAAACCATTGAATAATTCATTACAGTCCTAAAACACAGCTGGAGTCGAGAGTCCCGCAAAGGGAGAGAGAGGCCCACGCCTGGCAGAAATTTCGGTTTTGGCGTGACGCATTCCCTGTTGTGTTCTAATGGACTATGTATAGTGAGGTTGAAGTTTCTATTCTCCTCCTTGGGAGTCGGAGCAGGAACGGTGGTCTCCTCTTACCCTACCATCAATATGAATATGTCTGCTTGAACTATGGGTGTGGTACCGGCTGGGATGCTGTGGATGAGTCGTCTAAGTGATTTTGTCTCGGTCTGTCTGTGTCCAATCTATATATATGATCAAAATTATATGTACATCCATCAGATAAAATATAATAAACCTATTATAAAATGATACTTTCATATAATCAAATAATCGTATAATCAAAATTGTATAATCAAACAATCAATTGGCCATACAAATCATCAAATAAACCACCAAGACTATCATATAATCCTAAACTCAATCAATAGACAATCAGACAATCTGCCTTCTGTACAGTTCATTGCATTTATCTAATCAAGTAGCCAATCGTTCAATTAACTATTTGCGATTCAGGTGTTGCGAATAGGTCATATGGCCGGCAGAAAAATATTTCGGTCAAAGTTAGGCCATCAGAACAATTAAATGTTTGTGTTCCATTGCTTTTCAGCAGTTGACCATACTCTAAATAGGGACATAAGCATACTTACATTTCTCGTATTGATGCATTGCAGCCAAAAGATGTATTCTCTAATGGACTCCAATTGGTGAACAAATCTGCCGTAATTATTCATATAGACCTTTCTCATTTTAGGGCATTCTGTTAGTAGATGTTTGGCAGACTCGCTCACCGTTTTGTTCAAACATATATGACAGTACCTTTCATCTTTAGGGACTTGATGCTCAAACCCCCCAACAGAAAGGACTGGCATATGAGGGAGTATGCAAAACAAAAGAGTGTGCATCAGTGTGAAATGTAATGAAGTATACAAAATAACTTTATAACTAAGTTTTGCTACTAATTCAGTACATGGGTCAGTTGCGATGCCGGCTGTTTACCAATAAGCCTCATTTAATTGGATCCTACGTGCTGAAAAGTTGTGCTGTTAAATGTAGTTTTTGAATAATATTTACATTTGAACGTATTAAGATGCACCTTCCTCCTAATAAATCACTTTGCTGATTTGCAGGCAAGATGACGGGGCGGGCTCGGGTCCGAGCCAGAGGGCAATCTCTGACTCATGAAGTTGGAACTGTCGGGAATGGATCATCTTCCGGATCACCAAAAGGGGTCTGTATCGTACATCAAGAAATTAGTCTTCAAACTTTATGAAATGTCTTAAGTTGAATACACAATGTTGCAGACACACACCATGAAAGTGACAGATCCAAACACAGGTGAGTCAACAAGGCAAAGAGTACTGAACTGCCCCTCTATGCCTTGACCCTGGCCTTGAAGGATACATTGTGGTAAGTACAACAGAAGGAATGGTAATTCTCCCTTTTCTCAGCCATGCATATTGCTTTACCGAAGGTTAGGACAGATCATTGTTGTAGATATGTTATGATCATGTCAAATATCAAAAGAACACTCAATCGAAAGAGGTCATAGTTGAAATAGGTTTTTAATTCCTTAAGGCCAAAATGCCCCTTGATAACAGGAGGTTGATTTAACAGAGTAAATAAAGGATCTTGAGTGAGAGACATCTGCTGGTAGGTGAGGCAACGAGGTAGAAAGGACTGGCATACATCGCCAACGTTAAATGTTTGGATATTAACTTGAGACAGAAGGGATTTCTCATCTTTCTTGGCTGCTCAGTCTTTTTTCCCTATGGCTAGAGTACTCCTGTCCTGCTGTTACGTGCTGGCCCAGTGTCACAAAGCTTTATTCCTTCCATAGGGAATATTGATTCACTCACACCAACTGTGACTAAGCCATGACAGAGGAAAGAACTGCTCTGGATATGGAGGCTTAATGAAGGCTTGTGTCTGGGAAGATGGACTTACACCAAATTCCTTTCTCTAAGAAGACTTATGGTGCTACTGATGAGTAAAGCAGACACTTCTTTTGGTTTTGGCTCCTTTGGGTAGCATTAAAAAGAGAAGCAGAGATTAGATGTGGCATACATTGGACAATGCACACATTGTTATTTTCAGTGCCCATCTGCAGAATGCCACTTTCATAACTCCCAAAAGCTCAAACACTAGACTGATAATAATTCTTGGTATTACATTGATGTGAGGAAAGGGAAACATCATTGGTCACAGTCAACAGTTGACAGCATGAGCAGTGAAGCAATGCTAAAGCATGCAGTGTAGCCTTTCTCTTTCCTGCCATGGCCAGAGAGAGGCGAGCGGAGCAAGGGCAGAACCAGAAGCTGGCGAGAACTTGACATCCTATTCCTTACACATTTTATCAAACCAGCCACAAAGTTCCTAGTACCAGGAGACTTTAAACTAGGTTTTAATGATGCTTCAGACATCAGAGCAAACAACCTCACTAACTCACTCACTGAGATGTACCTCTCCCAAGTTATCCACTCCCCTCCCCACTCCAAAGATGGTACCTTGGACTTGGTCCTCACACTTAACACTCATGGCCTTATCACCACAATCACGCTGGTGCCTTGATTCAACCACTCGCTCATTGAGTTCCATTTGTCCCATGTCCAACACGCACGCAACCCGATAATGATACTTCCGTCTAACCTCGTAAACAACACACGTAGACTCACCGAAGCAAGCATGTCACCTACACTGATCATGCGTCTCGCCAAACGCCTACCTACCTCGGAGGGCCCTGATACCTATGCTTCCCTGATTCTTAGTGCCCTTACATGCACCATCAACCAATATGTCCCCCTCAAACCTAGAAATCCCAAATTAGGGAAAAGGCCAAATAATTGGTTCTCTGACAAACTTATTTCCCTACGACATCGCAAACGTGCCTGCAACCATACCTGGAGGAAATCTCCCACAACCCCTAATCTTGAGGCCTTCCTCACAGCCTCCAAAACCTCCAAAAACACACTCATAATAACTAAAGCCAATTCATTTAACAGCGTTCTCCAACAAAATCGACAAACTAAAAGATAAAATCACCATAAAAAAGCAATAGCTCCTTGCTAAGCCCCCTCCCTGACTCCACTCCCTACCAACTCCCTTTCCCACATCTCCCATTCCATTTCTCCCCTGTCACTGCAGATGCCCACATTGTCAAACCCTGCACAGCCACCTTAGCGCCTGCTATAGCCAACTTTGTTAATGCTTCCTTTGCCTCTAACACCGTCCCCTCCTGCCTCACATCTGCCTCATCAAGAAATCCTCCCTCAACCCTATCCTCCCCATGAACTACCAGCCGATCACCACAGTCCCCTTGCTCCTCAAAATCCTTGACTGCATCGCCTACGCACAGTTTCAAATCCACATAGAACAATATCAACTTGTAGGTTCAAGACAATCTGGATTCAGACCCAAACACAGTACTGAAACATCACTCTTGGATCTCAAAATCCAACTTGACAACATCCGCAACTTGGGCAATATCGCTGTCTTACTCCTACATCTCTTGGAAGCGTTCAACCTCGTTGACCATGAAATCCTCTGCCAACACCTCTTGACAAACTTACACTTCTCCCACTAGGTGGCCCAGTGAATCAACTCTTTTCCGAGCAAGCGTACTTCCAGGGTCTTCATAGACTGTCATACAGCGGACCCCATTCCTGTTCCATGTGGTGTCCCCCAGGGCTCCTGTATCTTCCCGGCCCTGTATAACACATATACCAAGCCACTTAGGCATTCCCTATACCAACTTTGCTGTTGACACACAAGTCTTACTCCCAATATCAGGGAATCACACCCAAGATGTCGAAACAATAAACCAGACTTACAGTGTTATTCAGAACTGGATGGCTGCCCCCAACCCTTGTCTCAGCGTTGAGAAAACTGAGCTTCTCAGTGTAGGCTTGCCTCGTCGTCTTAAGCACCCTGGACCCATCCTACTCCTCTTTCCCTCTTTCCCTATTGACGGAATCACCACCCGGGTTTCCAAATATGTGAAGAATCTGGGTGTTCATCTGTATGCTGAACTCTGCCCATCATCCACCGTTGTCTGTACCAGAATGCTCCCTCTTAACTCAACCCATGCATATCAGCTAATCCAGTGACACTCTCACTCCACTCTTCGTCCAACCGAGCTCTACTCATGCTCAGATTCAATCACAAGCAAGCAGGGGGTAGTCAGTTTTTGCGTCACCACACCCGCCCTGTGGAACACCCTCCCTGGGCACATACAAAATGAGCCATCCTACCTCATCTTAAAAAACATGGCTTTTAAACAAATATGTATAAGATGAACTGTACTACACAAACTGTTCCACCTTGTTTTATCCATAACCACTTCACTGTACAAGCGCTGTGATACTTATGGGTCTGGGTGCTACATATATAAATAAAGTAAAATAAAGAAATGCTGTCTATGGCAGAAAGAACAGGAAGTCTGGCAGTTTCCTCCTGCACCCTAATGCTAGTGCGCTGGATAAGAGAACAGGGCAAGTAGCTTAACTGCTGATAGCAATTCTTTGTAAAGGGACAATCAGCTGGGCAGGTTCGTTCTGGTAATCCTAGATGAGTAGGCA
The DNA here is from genome assembly GCF_040938575.1 of Ambystoma mexicanum. NCBI lineage: Eukaryota > Metazoa > Chordata > Amphibia > Caudata > Ambystomatidae > Ambystoma > Ambystoma mexicanum. The sequence continues at coordinate 842,650,740 of NC_090941.1, read as the reverse complement.
AATATCTGGGCAGGTGGCAATTCTTGACACTGCACCAAGAATCTGGGGTTTTATTTGCATCCTTGGCAATGGAGCATAGAACTGGTCATTAGATGGGAATCCTTGGTAGTGGTAAAAGGGAAAACCTAGTCATTTGATAGCAATCCTTGAGGATTGGTTTAGCTCCAAGGGATTTTATTGGAAAACGTTTGTTACAGTGCAGGTTTCTGGGCAATGGGGCTTCAGGTAATATTTTGAAGTGGCATTATTGTACTGCCTATTTTTTTAAGTTTGGAGTATAAAAGAATTTTAGAAAGTAAAAGTAATTTCCATTCGGTATTGAGGCATTTTTCTGGTGATGAAAAATGGATTTCAACTCTGAAACCCCAGTTTTGTTTTTTTATAATCCATGCCTCCATTTTGGCCTTTTGTGGCCCCGATCCGTTGCCGCCATGCCCCGAAGCGTCCCTTGATTGCGGCTCCCCTTTCCTCCCTCCTCCTGCCTCCCTGCCCGCCCCCTCATCCCTATTGGTCTATCAAGGCTCTTAAGCCACCTTCCCAGGAGAGCCCTCTACCTGGCAGCCCCTGTGGCTAAGGACCTCGAGGCAAAGGGCGGCTCCAAGAAGTGTCTGCAGGTGTCCGCAGGGGGAGGACAAGAAGCCAGTAGCCAACAGACACCAACAAAACTGTAAGTGTGGCATGGGTGGGATGTAGAGCAATTACTCTACTCCAGAAAGCCCTCGCCACTTTACCTTACCTCTCCATAACGCAGACTGCCATAGAATTACACTCATGCATATGTAGAGAGATTGTCACCACCAGCCTAATTCCATTCTTGGCCTGACTGTGAATGTTGCATTGCATTGCGCACAAACACACTAGCCAATGTTAACTAGTGCCACACCTATAGAGAACTGTCAAGATTAGCCTGTGTCACCTTTAGACAGGTGTAACAATGTTATCATGTACCACACTTAGATGGAATTCTTAACTTTAGCCCGCATCACAGGTAGACGGGATTGTGAATGTTAGCATGTACCTCACTTAGATGGAATTCTTAACTTTAGCCCGCGTCACAGGTAGAGAGGATTGTGAATGTTAGCATGTACCACACTTAGATGGAATTCTTAACTTTAGCCCGCGTCACAGGTAGACGGGATTGTGATTGTTAGCATGTACCACACTTAGATGGAATTCTTAACTTTAGCCTGCGTCGCATCTAGATAGAAATGTGAATGTTAGCATGTACCACACTTAGATGGAATTCTTAACTTTAGCCCACGTCACAGGTAGACGGGATTGTGAATGTTAGCATGTAGCACACTTACATGGAATTCTTAACTTTAGCTTGCGTCACTGGAAGACGGATTGTGAATGTTAGCATGTACCGCGCTTAGATGGAATTCTGAACTTTAGCTTGAGTCAAATGTAAACCGGACTGTGGGTGTTAGCATGAACTACACTTAGATGAAACTGCGAATGAAGATAAGTGCAACACTTAATTATTGGAATCCTGATCACTAGCCTGCCTCACATCTAGATAGAATATTGAACATTGGAAACGATGGAATAGTGAATGATAGGAAGCATCACACCTAGACATAATTGCAAGGACAGCAATGCCTTCTAACCAATCCACTAACAATTTCATCCCTCTGCATACACCTCTCAAACTCTAACCAAACACAACCACAAGCCTAAAACGCAGCAATCCGCCCAAACTTCACTACACTGCAACAACAAAACAAACCCTACATAGACTTGCACAACAGCACACAACCACTGCTGACTGTAAAACACCCCAAGCCCAGCCGACGGACCCACCGGGCTGAGGCTGCCATCAGCACATCACTGCTCTCTTGCACTTTTCCAGCCAATTCCCACTAACTCCCCCCCCCTCTCTCGCTCTTTCAGAGCCGCCAGAGTGCCAGGGGACCACTCCGGTGGTGATAGTGCGCGGTACAAATATCCTTTAACATTAACATTAACATTAACTCTTTGCTTCTATCAGTTCATGAAAATTAAAAGATGCCTTTTCACCTTAAACCTCCACTTTAGATCAGGCAGTAATACTATTACACCTCCTTCATGTTGGTATCACCGACCAAAGCATATCTATGGAGCTGAGGTGGATGAAACAGGGAGCAGCATTGTCTGTGTCAGTTGTTTACTTTTTTCTGTTGGGTGTATTTGCCTGTTTTTAGGGAGTAAACATTTCTGGTACTTTGTTTACCCGTAGTGCTGTATATTCTCTATCTAAGGTAATGGGGTGTTTCTAGGCATTTGAATGCAATCCTTTGCAATGCAGTAGCTACTTGTGCATCCATTGACCACACGCTCCAGTGAAACAAGTACCTGGACAGTTGATTACTATACTTACTTTTGAGGGGGATCCCACTTCTTAGGCAGAATTAGCATCTAGATATTCATTAACCCCATCCAGTGATACGGTACCCCTGCCCTTCTTTTTGCTTGTCCACTAAAAAGAAAGAAACCCCTTCACAGTTTGGCAGGAAGCAACCAATAATGTAGGTCCCTCTGAAATAACTCTAGAACTTGAAGAGACTTCCAGGACTCCTGAGACTCCAGCCTTAAAAATGTGCACGCTGACTAGAGAGGTGATGCTTCGAGGTAAGAAAGAAATGGCATCTTTTCGGAAATTACCTGAAAAAGCAGAAACCGGTCTGTATCATCTTGTGCATTGATATATATTAATCTATCAACAAAGGAGTGAAGCCCAAAAGGGTATTCATGCAAAAGGTCATTTTAAAATGTTTGCCTTTCGTTTTTCTGTTTTTTGTGCATGTTGACACCATGTTGGCACCTCAAACTCTCCGAAACCTATGCAAGTTTGGCATGTTATCACTCAGCAAACAAAGTGGCATCAATAGTTGTGCTCCTTCGTCCCTGGAAACAGCAAAAAAAATGTATTCACAATAGATTGCGCAAAGCTTGAATGTTTGGAAAAAGTGATGTTGTGGTGTTTCTGGTCTTGGGTGATAGCTATCACCAATAAGTGCAGTATATATAACTAGTTTGATTTAACAAACAATCTCTGGTATCCGGGAGTAGGCTAGCAACCAGGATTTTCAGCTAGTGTCTGTTACCTTGCATAGAACTAGGCAACACTCCTAGGGGCCGGAGTTTGCAGCAGGCCCCCTATAAGTAGTCTGACAAATCGGCCCTCTCTTCAGGCTGTTCTGGGCCCTTACAGCACTTCAGAATACTGTAAGAGTGACAGGGTAATGATTGAAAATTAGTCCCAGCTTGAAGTCCACAAGGCACCCAGAGTTGTTCCATACGAGAGATCCTGATGTGTAAATTCCAACAGACTGAAGCTGGTAGGCACTATGCTGAGCCCCAGTAGTCAGTCCAACTGGCTGGCCAAATGATGATCTCTTAATAAATATTGAGGGACGGGTGGCATTTGAATTTGGTCATGCAGAAGGACATTGGCCAAATAGGGTAACAAGGGCAATGACTGCCTGTCCACAAGCCCTACTGTAACAGCACCAGTAATTTCCTCTGCTGTACACATCACTGTGGCCTCCAATACCGAAGTCATTGTAATTGGCCGGTAAGAAGACTCAGTTTGAACCTTTTGCAACGCTTTCGCTGTAGAGATAATATTCTCTTGTTCACAGTGGATCGAGGAGTTAATGTTCCCTGCTCGCTTGTTTCTGCCACTGCCTCCCATGATTTTTTAGATTTTCCTTTGTGGGGAATTCCATAGTGCGGCCATAATATTCGGTAGCCTTGTAAGCGTATGCAAGAACTTACGCATTGACTTATTTTTACATTCAATTTAACAGTTTTAGGCTTCCCTTTTCCCCTGTTCGATATAATGATGGGAGACCTTAGAGCGGCTTCAACAACAGAGGTGTATTCTGAAATGTTTAACACCTGGGCCTCGGTGTTTGAGACATTAGTGATACTTCCTTCACAATGCTGCCCTCATGGAATCCCTGATGACATTTGTTCATTTACGCTTTTTTCAACTCCATTAAAGTTAGAGTCAGCTTCGCTCTGTGTGACTGGTCCACAACAATATGTAGGGGCTGAACACTGCTCTAAGACAGAAGGCACAAAGGAGGAAGACAATTATTCACCCTTACGCTGTGTTTCGTATGCAGCAACCTGAATTGGAGCAGATGGCATCAGGAATTCTTTCAATTTGGTTTGCACTCCAACCTGATTGAATTTGAAAACAAGGACTCGCGCAGTGACAAGTGAACTTGGGACTCAGCTTTCAAACTTTCATACAGAGCCACTAGAGCACATAGTACTTGATTTATTTCCAAAAGAAGACTATCTAGACCGGACCCCATAGGTGCAGTAATACCATTGTCAACACATTTTAGAAATGCTGACAACCGCCTAGGAGGAACAGGAGCTGGTGTGGAGGCATATGATGATATTGAGCGTCTGTGTCATGAGTAGTGACCTCTATTAAATTAGGAGTATCCCACAGGCTTTCCTGATAGCTGGTGTCCCGATTAGTCTGGCAATCAGGAGCACTCAACATGTCCTCATCTGAGATGTTCGTTCTGTGTGACTCGATGGGTGAAAGAGGTGCCTGTACTGCCTCAGCATTACTATGGTCAATATTAGACCTTTCCGCCCGTTCAGGTTCTGGATTAAAACATTGTGTTACAGTATGACTTTTTTTACCTTATTTTTGTTATTTACTTTGCCCTTTACTGTTTTAGTCACACCTGGTGCACTGGTCATGGCTGGGGCAGTGGAAGTTCCTTCAGAGTGAGCCCCTAATGAGCCATCCTCACATGGTGAGCGGGTTAGAGGTAAATCTAGGGCACAATGCATTATGGTTCGGTCAGAAATATTATTGTCGCTATGGTTCGGCCATGTGGTTTAAACCATAATTCGATCGATCATACAAACATTTCCTATGCACCTTACCCGAGTTTTTGTCTGTTGAACAAGCAAAATCAGGCAGCAGGACGCGGCGATCTTGTGATAATCTTATCACTTGCCGCATCGCCCTGTGTGACCTGAGTTTGCGGCACTAAATCATATCCCCCGCCCCTGAGCTTGACATCACCAAATCATTTATATTCCCCACCTCTCTCCGTGACGTTGCTGGGCAGCGTGGCCAAACGCGCCCAGTCGTCACCTACACGACTAGACGCGGAACCCGGAAAACAACACACATCATCTCACAGCGCGGTGCATCACAATTAGGAATATGAAACTGTACTTTAAGAGGAAACAACAAGACTGTACAATTGGTAAAGTACATTTATTTCACATTAAATGTTTCGATAACAATCGCCGTGTGACCTAATCAATTAAAATAGAACTTTATTTCTTTGCTCTCATTTAATAAATCCGCAAATGTTTATCGTGAGTCATGCGCTGTTCCTTTTGGGTACACAGTGTGTTCATTTTGGGTAATCGAAGCACTGCGGTCGCACGGTGAATTGCAAGGCTGGTGCTTCAAGGTTGTTATGTTGCACCTAGCTGCCAGTACCACGTACGGACAGATTGGACCTTGTCTGTCGTCCCAAAATACGGTCAAGTAGATCCAGCGATTGACATGTAGCTGCAGCTGGTGGTTGAAAAAGCCATCGGTCGGGGTCTGGAATAGATGACAACTGCAGAACAGCACGATGTACCTGTTTGCAAAAGATAAAAATCAATAAGTGTCTCAGTAGACGATCTTTATTACAATTATTAATTTCCTTTATTAGCGCAGAGGTGACACAATAGGAACCGAGAGAATACAACGTGGAATATCAAAGTACTCTGCTATTTGCTTCCGCGGATAGTGCGAATGAGAATTTTGAGCTCTAAACGTAATGCGTAAACTGGAGCAAGAATTCGAGGTGCAAAAACAATGTAATGATTTATTAGCGTAGAGCCAGGGAGAAACGAGTGGTGGTCTACATGCGTCTCGATGCTGGCCTGCCCCTGTTGCCAGAGGCGTGGCCAGGATTGTCTAACAAGTGGGGCCTGAAGCTAATGTAGTTGGGCCCACCACAGTGACATTAACATCTGTAAATTCCTACACAGTGCTGCTGAGTTAATGTCTACACATTTTGGGTGGGCCTTGCCCCTCAGGCCCTACCCTGTCTACGCCTCTGCCTGTTGACCGGTAGATAGAAGTACTAGCACTTCATTGCAATATGCCAAACAGAACGAACAAGTACAATGTCACCCATCAGTAACGGTCAGCTTTTCGTATTTCGATTAGTTCTGGTATGAAATCGTCTAAAGAGAAACTTACATTATATTCGCAATTTCCATTTTCTAGGCGTAATGCAGACCGTGATGCAGAATCCTCCGTTCGTGTCAACGTTTTCTCAAAAACTGAACTTATATGTAACTAGGTGCAGTTTCGTAATGGGCAACCTTATCATATCATACGTTATTACACCCCTCTTCAATTCAATCCCTTTCGGAATGGTCCCTGCCACTCAAGGTAAAAAAACAATAGAACCTTATACTGTGCGAGGGACGCGTGGGGCCTCACAGCTCCCAAGCCGAAATTCAAAGCTGGTGGCCTTCACTCAAAATGAACATACATTCTTGCTTTGCAACACCCCGTGTCAACGCATCCATGAGAAAATGAATTTTGAAACACAGGCTCAGGAAATAGGGGGCCGCTCGTTGTTCGTGGTGCTGCTCAGCTGTAGGTAAAATTTGCCAATAGGGCCACCTCTGCTTATCTCATGGCCTCCTACCCCATGGCATGTTTTCACAGTCAGTACTTTTTGCGTGCCTAGAATGTTTTGTGGCCTAGGTCTAATCCCTTTTGTAGGTCCAGCAGTTATTCAGCTTTTTGCGGAACTTTATTGCAAGTCAACTGCCAAAACCCAAATATTCTTACACACTGTTACCCATTGTTCATTAACACGAAAAATGAAGGTCCCACAGTATCTCAACTAAACTGTGAAATGTGAAAGCAACCGTAATAATTGTAATATATTTTTAAGAAAAGGACTGAGAGGATAGATTTCAAAAGACAAAATGCATACTTTATTTATACAGATTATAGAAACATTTTTTGCAAAAATAAAAACATAATTTCAACTGGGATTTGAACGATTTAACAAGCTCTGCTTTGAAGTGGACATGGGACGCTGGCAATGTTTTGTGGCAATGTATTTGTGCTCTGAACAGATTTGTGCGCGATTCCATGACTATGCATCTCGACGACATTAACAATGAGATCTTTCACAAAATCGAATTCCATTTCATCATATACTGGCTTGACCACCCATTTTTGCTTCTTTTTGTAAAGGCCATATTGTAGCGAAGCATCCCTAAGTTTCCAGCTGTCCTAGATTGTTCACGGCCCACATTCGCGCTATGCGCTAATACCGCTAGTAAAGTCCTACATTTCATCCCCTGGATGCCAAAATGCAATCTCTTTGGCCTGTACTTTAGGCACATATTGTGGAGCACCTCCAAATCTCCTTTGTGACAGAACTCTGTGAGTCCCTTCAGATCTCTTGATAGAGTTTTATCAAGCACAATCTTCTCAAGGGCTTTGTGTGGAGCTGAAGATGATATCAACCACTTCTTCTTCCGTGCCTGCTCTGGGGACAAAGGGCCATGTTTTCCATTGGTGGAAATGTTGGTTTTCTGTCCAGTGGTGAACGTTGGAACAGTGGTGCATCAGTGAGCGCCATTTTTCCAGTAGAATTTCCACAGACCCATCACATGTTTTGGAGCTCCACCAAAGATGGTTGCTGAAAGACTGGGACCATTGCGAAATACTTTCAAAATCTTTTTTTTTCCTGCAGCTGAGATTTTTTTATTAATTGATTTGGCAACATGCCATACATCAAACTGATGTTTAATATTTGGATACTGCTCTCTCATTGTGTTGGCTATTGAAACGTGTCTGTCTGTGGCTATGAGTTCGATTTGCATTCCCCTCGATTGTAGATCTTCCAGTGATTTTATAAAACCAAGTTTCTCCATGGCCACCGATGATTTACATTGGGACACCTGCATGACCACCAAACGCACAATTTTCTTACTTTCCATGTCCTGAAGATGGTAGGTGCAGTACTTAGCAGAAAATCCGGGGCTGTCACACTGTCCATCGCCGGCTAGCCTGAACCGTTTGTCGGGGAATGTACTTTCAATAGCCAATTGTTCAATTTTCCAAGCATCACTGATGGCAGGGAATAGATAATCACGTTGGTATTTGTAATATTGCGTTTTGGAAATGAAATGGAGTCCCACAAACTAAAAGAAACTGGATAACTTTGTGAAACTAGAGCCACTGAAAAGTAAAGCTGCTGCACACAGTAGATTGCCAGCTGGCAGTTTCCCCAGCATCGGTTGAGCGGACCATGAAAATGCTTTGTGTGACTTTTCACAGGTGGCATGTATTTTCAGGTTACTGCCTTGTGTTAGACAAGTCACGCTCACCAATGGCTTTCCACATACTTCCCCTCCCACTGAATGCACACATTTCAGCATCTTTATAATCTCCATCAAACTGCTGTCGATTACTATGTATTTGGCCTCTTTTATAATACTGTCATCAGGCAACATTGTGGTTTCGGACTGACCCGTGGTGGACATATCAGCAAAAGAGGACATACTATAGTCGATATCTTTGTCTGTTTTGTCGGTCAGTAATGTTGATGCTTCAGTTTCTGGCATTTCAACATCTGTTACTTGATGATGGATAGGAGAAAACATCAATGCGCACTGTTTTTTGGGGGGCATTTTTTTGGCGGGTGTCGATTGTGTCAAGTGCTCATCGAGTAATGTAAAACTATCTTCTATAAATTCAATTGCACCTTCCTCTGGCGGAGCGGGCGCATTGTAGCAATGGTCCAAGAACACTTATCTGGAATTGCCGGTCTTATTAAATTCATTTTCTGGCCATTGGACATAGGCATCTCGAGTGTGAACACGACGCGCCTCAATGAATAGTTCCTCCATGGTGAAAACAGTTTGGCAAGCAGCATCTGTCATTTGTATCGCTGTCTGTGTCTGCATAGTCCGTACTCGATTGGGCAACTACAGGACAGATAGGAAAAGGGATGTTCAGTGTAAATCCAACATAAAGTGTTGTAAAAATGACATTAAAAAAAGCATATAATGAAGGCCTTGGCACAAAACCTTTGTCAACAATAGAAAGTGTTTATAACTAACCTTAGTTTTATTTCTTTTCTTTGAAACTTTCTTTACTCTAACATCAGCAAACTGGCAGACCGACTCTGATACCCGTTCCTCCGGTTCAATATATGGATCTTGTATACATCCATACAAAAAATGGTATCCTTTTAAAATAAGTCACTGACATTACCCATCTAATTAAACCGACTTTCTTTTATTCGATGGTACTGTCAGTGCGCATACCTCTGGCTCCGGAGTATCTGTATGGTCTGTTTCCGGAACACCCAAAATGGATAATGTAATTGTAGAGGACGCTGCAGCATCTTCCTGAAACACAGTACTTGCATTAGTAAGGTCGAAAAGATTGGAAACCGGACAAAGACGACAAAGGTACATATCAACAGTAAAGTGGCAAAGAAACATTGTGCAATGCAATGATACGTTGCAAAAATATTATCAGATTATCTCGTCCTATTGAGCTAGGATGACCCATACACCTGACCCCGGATCTACTACGAGGGGTGTTCGGATTGTAGTGGACGCTTCAGCATCTCCCTTAAACATAGTACTTGCATTAGTAAGGTCGAAAAGATTGGAAACGGGACAAAGACGACAAAGGTACATATCAACAGTAAAGTGTCAAAGAAACATTGTGCAATGCAATGATACGTTGCGAAAATAGGATCGGATTATCTCGTCCTATTGAGCTATGAAGACCCATACCTCTGACACCGGATCTACTACGAGGGGTGTTCGGATTGTAGTGGACGCTTCAGCATCTCCCTGAAACACAGTACTTTCATTAGTGATGTCGAAAAGAAACGGGACACACAATTTTGAAAGACAACAAAGGTACTTATCAACAGTAAAGTGGTAAAGAAACATTGTGTAATGCAATGATACGTTGCAAAAATATGATCACCTTATCTAGTATTCCGTACATAAAACCAGTCTGGAACAGAATAGCTAGGTAAGTTTACCTGATACGCACTCGAAGTGGTTGAAGACTCCAGGCAAGACAGGGATGTTGAATCTTGTTCTTTCATATTCGGTAGATAGTCATGGAGTGGTAAAGGGAAAGTATTATTCGATTTAGAAATTCCAACATTACAAAATGGCATGTAAGGAGACTGAATAAGAGATAATGACACTTATTGAAACGCATAATATAGCATAGTTATCCGTCCCCATAAATCATTTTTCTAAGTGGGTTCTACAAAACAAGGACTGATGTTTAGCAAAAAAGTCATTATTTCAACAGCTATTCAATCACATAAATATGGAAAGTACTATAAGTGGCATTTACACCGAAAATACAGGCGTAAAGCTAAATTCGGAAGCGTGACAAGTTGGATTTGTCATGGGTCTTCGAAGGGCAACCAAAAATAGAACACGCAGGCATTGTTGTAAATTCTGCAAAATAAAGGTCAACATTATTAGAAAATTATTTTGCATAAGCATGTGCGAAAGAATTAATTGGACCATACATTGTTCGATGCACGCTTTCTTATGGGCACCACAGCAAAACCAGTGCAGCGTGTGCGGCTCTATTATAGGATACATTTCACAAACGGTTCATTGATGTGTTGAAAATCAGAACATGTTACTCGTCCCTTGAATGTTCTATCATGCACGAAAATGAAACATGCTTATACTATAGGCACGGTCCGCGAAGGATGCAATACGATGCCAATTGACGATTACAAAAATTTATATACCGATAACATAACAAAAGAAACTCAAGTCAATAGCAATGATACAAATGAACATAGCGCTACGGAGTTAGATACTTTGGAATAGATATAACTTTACAAATGAAGGAGATATGATTAGGATACATGTCCTTACCTTGAGCAACAAACAGTTGGATTCAGCAAGCAGAGTAATTAGTGGCAGGAGAACAGGAAGATGTTCACAGGTAGCACACTGACAAGTTCACTCGAAGCGGTCACAGAGTAGCACGTTCACGAGTTGACTTGCAGTGCTCAAGGATGTTCTCATGATAAATATCCAGTGGTTTATAAAGAATAACAAAAAGGGGTGTGTTTGTGAATGAATGACGTGCATATGTCGTGGCATTATGTACATTGTAGGGGCGCGGTCTGCTTCAGGGGAGGCCTGCTTGGAGACAGGGGTCTGAGGAGGCCATGTGAACAATGACCCCTGGGCGTGGGATACCTTTTGAAGTGTACATGTTGTTTGGCACCTTGGCCGTTTGTGCCCCTGACAGCCCCCCATGGCAGCGCACATCCACTGGTGCGAACTGCCTTTGATAGTGGGGGGTGGGATGGATGGGCCGGGAGGCGTGCAGACAAGGCGCCGGAACACTTCTGAATGGAGACACACTTATGTGGATTGCAGGGGCGTGGTCTGCTTCAGGGGAGGCCTGCCTGGAGACACAGGGTCTGAGGAGGCCATGTGAGCAATGGCCCCTGGGCGCGGGATACCTTTTGAAGTGTACATGTTGTTTGGCACCTTGGCTGTTTGCGCCCCTGACAGCCCCCCATGGCAGCGCACATCCAATGGTGCGAACTGCCTTTGATAGTGGGGGGTGGGATGGATGGGCCGTGCAGACAAGGCACCGGAACACTGCTGAATGGAAACACACTTGATTCACTTAAAAACTGAAACAACCATTGATAAAAAATATGTTGTGTTTTATTTGGTTTCTTATTTTGATGACACAAAAATACTACACATTGTAAAGGTCTGGTTGCAGCTCGGCGAGGGAAAATCCCCTGTACTGACCACTGTCTCTGGGGAAAGTTTGTCTAATGGCGCCAACGACACAGGCGGGTATTAATCATCGAATGCGGCGTCCAAGCCTCCCATGTAGCCACCATGTGTACGAACGATAGGCCACCGGCCGGTACCACCTATGAAAGAGAAAGATACAATCTGTATTTAAATTACCAAGATAAGTGTATTAAACCTTGGTTGTCAATGACAATTCTTGTATGCAATGGCATTTTTGCCAGGACAAATGCTAACTTGACACTGCACAATATTGAACAACTTTTGTGCGACTATTACTAGAGAATTGCAAGACTAAACGGATATGACAGTGATATCTTGAAGTTACGAGAATATAGGGGACAACCGTGAAATAGTAGTGGCCTAACTGACATCACAACCAGACTACACTTACTCGTTACTTGGATTACGAGGGCGAACTGTTGCGCGAAGTTTGTGCATAAGCACCATCAAAATCCTCAACACGGACCGTGTGAGACAGACTGCCGTGAAGTCTGGCAGCTCGGTAACGCATTGCAGCTGTAGATCACCTTGCGATATGTAGGACAAGCATCCAGAGTTTTTCTCGCAGCAGCAGTTCTCCACCTCGGTTGGTATTAGCGCACACTGATTGCAGGTACACCAGGTCGAAACGCTGTCCATGCGACTAGGCCCAGGCTCTTCATCTGTTGAAACGTCCGCCCAACTGTTGTCCAAATCCCCATCGTCCTTATTGTTGCCATTGTGTGGTAAAGAAACGAAAATAATTTATAGCGGTCGTACTGGTATCTGTTCACACAGGCTACAAGCAACGAAGATAGCTGACCAGAGCACAGAAACGAGTCACAGAATACCCAAAGAAATACAGCGAGAGAAATGGAAAAGAAAATCTGCTGTTGTGTGTTGTGAAACGCTCTGTTTATACTTGTCGAGGAAAGAGGCTTCCTGCCGTTTCCATGGCGACACGTCATTAGCTGAGGCGCAGAGAATGTTGACACGAGACGTGCTTTGGCGTTGTGAAATGGGCGGTACGCATCTAGTGATGTCAGGCTCAGGGGCAGGAGATATGATTTAGTGCCGCAAATGCAGGTCACCCAGGGCGATGCGGCAAGTGTTAGGATTATCACAAAATGGCCGCACCCTGCTGCCTGATTTTGCTTGTGTTCAACAGACGAAAACTCGGGTAAGGTGCATAGGAAATATTTGTACGATTCATCGAATTATGATTAAAAGCACATGGCATACCCATAGGGACAATAATATTTTTTGACCGAACCATTCCCTTAAATCAGAAGTTTCAGGACTCATTGCTGTTATCTTTGACCGACTGCTGCATAGGTCGTACATGCACTGTCATTAATGTGAGCATGCAAAGTAATCAGGCACAGTCACTAAGCAAGCACGCACTTCAACACTCACCGATCTGGTGGAGGACTTGTAGTGATATTGGCTGGATAGGGCAGACAGCCGTTGATCGTCGCTCTTCAGATATTTTGGCCTCAACACCGAGCCTAGCTGCCAAACTGCCACGCTGTAACACTGAAATGCACAGCGCACACTGCACGCTCCACTGGAGTGAGTTTTAAAAGTCTGCCTCCTCCTGCAGCAGCGACAGAGAACAAAGACTACAAACAGCTTTCTCAATCCAGGAAAATTCAGCAGCACCTTCTGCCAAGCCAAACACTGAAACACACTGCGCACATATGTAAATTCCATTGACTAATTCGATATTCAGATACCCTAATAAAATTAAGGGTGCCACACATGATGAGATGGTGACAGAGACCCAAACAAGAAATGAATACAAACATATAGAAAGTTAGATGGAGAAACATGCATAACAGTAGTAGAGGCAGCATTTCTGGGCAGCAATACAGAGCTGACTGAACTACAAGAGTGGGGTGAGCTGGATACCTGACAAAAGTGGAAAACGTCAGTGATGCAATGAAATGGCGATATGGGGTGAAATTTGCCTTCCCACCCAACTTCAAGATGAAGAGATGAGTTTGGCTCTCATCTAGGAACCTGCACAAAGGGACTTTGCTGCCATATAACTATGCACTGCATGAGAACTGGAGGGCCGACAAAAAAGGATGACTGTTGGCCTCATTTTAGTGCAAGTCCTATTCCAGGGCGTGGATAATACATTGAGGCACACCTGGACCTGTCATTGGTCCATATAGGAGATCATATGAAATCTCAAAACAGCGTTACAAGTTTAGCACATCGGCTTAGAGCTAAATCTTAGCTATTTTTAGTCTAGGCGACCTGGCCTGCGTATAGACATCAATGGCATAGGCATCAAGGAGACTTACAGTAGGTGTAACCTATGATAGGACTTGGACTCCTCTTTCTACCTTCCAGTAAATCTGACATGGGACGTAGGAAGGGGCTAATGCAATGAGTGCTGAAATTACAATGGAAGTACGCACCACATTTCAGAATAAGGAAGGAATTAATCAAGTATCATGTTACTTTCAAGCTCTGGTGTGGATCTAAGTTATTGAGTGGAAAGTGGAATGCAATTTCTTTTTTTGTGTGCATTAGTTGACAGTAAGTTTCAATAAGTGGGATAACTATTGGAACAACATTTTAGACAGGGAGCCCCAGGGGACAAGTGGGATCTTAAATGGCCCACTCTGTTTAAAGATCTTTAGGTGACCAGTGTTGTGTGAACTATAATTTCGTTATCACATGGCTATATGGGCCCCTCAGACATCCAGAAGGCTAAATTGCTATCTGAAAACATAGGTTGTAACTGCACCAAAGTAATAGGTATTTTGAAAAATGCCTTGTTTGACTAGCCACACATTTGCAATGTATGGGAAGCAGTATGGTTAACCATACAGCTGATTTCTATTTTGCACTCGCATCACAACATAAAGCTGCATAAAGCTGCAAAAAAAAGTTGTAAAGTGTTGCAGTATAAAAATGTCATAAAACATCAGCTCATAGGAATCGTAATATGTCTAGTATTAATTACAACACATATTTACATACATATCGGTTATATTGACACATAACAAAACAGTACCCAGCAGGAGTGTTGAGAAAACTGTGAACAATGGAAAGTGGTGATAATTGAAAAATTAAACTTACCCACAAGGATTCCTTTAGGCTGAGATTTGTAATAAATCAGCCAAACTCTTAATTCTCAATATTGGTTAAGAACTCAAGCATTCATAGGGCAGTTAGCCAGCAACAAAAACAACATGCACAGTGATATTGTCAAAATTGCATGACTTTCAATAACGTTAAGAAACAGTTCCTGAGTAATTTATACCGGGGGTGGGGGTGGGGGGAGAAAAGGAAATGCATGATTGTTTCCACACTCTTGAAACACAATTGGCAATTGTATCATTTTACATTATTTTCTGTCCATCCAGCTTTAGCAGAGTTAAACCATAAACAACTTGAATGAGTCCTGGGGATATAGAAATGATAATGCAGCCAACTGGGATATATTTGAAGGCCTGGGTTTGCCATGATGGACATGTTGTTTGTTATTCAACAATTTAATTCATTATTTTCTTTCACTTTTCATAAAATAAAACAATAGCAGAACCAATTCGACCATTTTAATCTCTCCATCTGTAAAATCGTCCAGGAAGTGAGCTTCAAAAGGTGGAATTAACTCATCAATCTTCCTAACTTTCTTTTTACATAAGAAAACCAGAGTATATTAAATGCTAATGCCGAAGCCCAGATTATTTTGGTATTTTTATGTTAATGTAGCATAAGGGTTAACAAAACATTTTGTAAAACAATATAATAGGCTCAATATAGAATTCCTAAATTAAAATGCTGTGTCCTAGGGGGGCGCTGTTGCGCACTGAGGAAATGGCCGCCTGATCTCGGAGCTCCCGCTCCGCTGCAAAATCCTGTGCTATGACATCCGTTTCCAGGTCGCCTGCCAAGCCAAAACTAGCAGCGCGGACAGCCCTGAAGCCCTCTGGTACTCGGTGAAAATCAGAGCGAAAACCGTGCTAAGACATCAGAGTTACGGCGGCCTGAAACCTGGCCGACCCGCACGCTTGAAGGGACCCGGCAGTGGGAACCAGACGTATTAACTTTAGAGCCATGGAGGCGGGCGGTTGGAGGGCTGTGAGGAGGAGGAGCCTGGTCCTGCGCCCTACGCCCGGCTGGAGTCCTTGCTGAGGCGCAAATACGTGGGAGGTGTGTGAGGCTGGAGGGAGCTGCCGGACCGCAGTGTGCGATCCGAACTGTGACGCTTTCCCGCCGCTGGCCCTTTGTGCTGGCCTACGGCTCTGCTGCACCCTGCGGTGCGGAACGGGCGACTGCGCTGAGATGCTGCGGGAGGAGGAGGCCCCATACGGGTGCGGCGAACGCCCTGAAACAAACAAGTAAGGGGGTTGGAGAGGCGGTGGGGGTGAACGCTCCCCGCCGAGCGCGGTTGTACGGTGTGCACCGACAGGCCCTGGCCGTCTGGGGGGTTCCGTTGTGACGGTGGAAGACTCTTTGAAATATAACATAGACGCGGCTCGCCTCACTTGATCCGTGGTGCCTGAGGGAGTTGGCCCCATACTACGTGGGATACACAGAGAAGCTGGCTGTGTGTTGCCCGGGGGAACCTCCCTACACGTGGCCCCGGCGGGCCACAATGGACACCCTGACCCTGGGGCGCAAATGAGAATACGCAACAGTGTGGGGGAGACTCCCAGATGGTGATGGCCTTCTAGATGCCCCACTACATGAGAACACACACTGCCCTGAGAGGCGGCCCGGAGCTGAGCCCATATAAAATCACCGGGCATATATTGGTGATACAAGACAGTAATAAGGGCAACAAGACACACATTATTAAGAATTTAAATTTCAGCACTGAAATACGTTGGAGGACCCAGGCCACTCGTGGTACACAGGTACCGGCAGATCATACCATGGGATAGCTCGGGAGCATCGCCCCTAAACAAGAATCCTTGCATCGGCCCTTTGTCGTGACATTAAATAAGATATAGCACTGTGACCACGAGGAAGAGCGGCAAGCCTGATAGGGAGCCACCGTGGAAAGATAGTGGCAAATACTAAGAAAACAAAATGAGTGAACCGCACAGGGCGGACAAGGGAACTAAGACCCCCAGCGGCAGGAAGAAGGGCCCAATGGATGCCTTCGCTTGCAGCCAAAATCTGAATTCTGTCATAGACGACCACACCAGCACTACTGAGACCCTGGAACCAGGAACTGGAGACAAAGAAGTCAGGTTGACAATAATAGTGCAGAATGGATTTTGTGCAGTAAATATGAAGTTGGATGACATAGTATCCACTATTGGCTCTCTCAAGGCCAGAGTTGACAAAGAGAGCGCACGTGTCACAGAAACTGAAAGCAGAATAAGCACTAATGAAGATACTATTGCGCACCATGGTCGTGACATCACCCAACTCAAAGACACTGTGTCCAAACTGCAGAATAAATGTGAGGATCTCGAATCGAGATCGAGGAGAAATAACATCCTTGTGGTGGGCATGGTGGAATCCTTTGGGAAAGGACAGATGGAGAAGCAGCTTGAAACACTACTCAAATCCTTGTTTGGGCCGGAGGCATTCTCTGAACACTTCTTGGTTGAAAGAGCGCACCGTGCACTGGTGCCGGCTCCTAAACCAGGCGCACCGCCACGGACAATAATTGCTAAGCTTCTTAACTACAGGGACAGGGATGCAATCCTACAACTGGCGAGGGAGGCTGGTACGCTCCAATACGAAGGTAACAGAATCCACATTTACCCGGATTTCTCCGCCGGAGTTCAGGCGAGCAGAAGATCCTACGAACCTGTCAAAAGACTCCTGAAAGAATGTCAGGTCCCATACGCCCTGATGTTCCCAGCCAAGATGAGGATACAGCATGCGGGTAGGGCACATTTTTTTGAAACCCCGGCCGAGGCAGTTCAATATATTGAAACTTCCATACCCCTGCCCCCCAGGGGGGGCAGACCGGCACAGAACAACAGGCCACGACCGGCGGACTAAGAGCTCATGAATGAACGAGTCCATGCTGGTTACTATACCAGAGGGGCTGCGGCCTCGACTGATTAATGGTAAGGCGGACCGCGCACTGTGGTCAAGCGGAGCGGGACCCTAGTCAGCGCCATGTGAAGCAACATGGCTACCCCTGGAATGCTCCATAAGTTCAGATGGGAACATAGTCAAGTTGGGGGTGATGATGAGGGTGGGGGGGTGATATGTGGGATTGGGATTGTTTATTCCTGGTTGGAAAAAAACTTATTTTGGGTTGAGGGAAGTTTGGGCCACTGGAAGAGGTTCGATCCAGATGGTAGTTTGACTGAGGTCAACTGTTTGTTGAATGTTAAAATCGTGGTCGCATTGAGACTAGCGCTGACCGGCTTGCACCTAAGGTATAACTCTAATGGTCATAAAATTATTTCCTATGCAACACTGGTGACGGGTTGAGGATAAAACTCCTTACGTGGAATGTAAGGGGACTAAACAATCAGATGAAAGTCAAGAAAATTCATAATTACATTGCTAGACATGGTCCCCAGGTCCTGATGTTGCAAGAAACACACACAATGGGAGGTAGCAACATGCACATAATGCCTAAATGGGGTAACTTACAGTTCCACACTGACTACTCTCCTCCGGCCAGAGGGGTTACCACTCTTATTCATCCAAGCTTGGGATTCGGACTAGAGGGCCACAATGTGGATCAACTGGGCAGGTATGTTGTTGTATGGGGGAGGGCCGCTGGCCAACAATTACTACTGGTAAATACATACCGGCCTAATATAGACGACCCCACTTTCTACGTGAACGTGTATCAGATGATCGTTGCCTATGGTATGTCCAATGTGATCTGGGGTGGAGACTTCAAAGTGGCATTGAACCCCGCACTGGACAGGTCTTCGATAACTACTAGAGCTCCTAGCAAGACAGCCCTCACCCTGAGTAACATTCTCTCACAACTGTCATTGGTGGATGCCTGGCGTGAAATGACCCAGGGAGTAGGAGATACAAATACTATTCTTCGGTTCATGACTCTGAGTCCAGAATTGACTATTGGTTTGTTTCCTCGGTCGTTTCTACTGCACTGCAGAAATGTGAAATCTTGCCCTGCACGTTTTCAGATCACTCCCCAGTGATGTTAGAGTTAAAACTTCACAATGCCCCCTGTCCCGCGAGAAGATGGCGAATGCCAAGTGGGATGTTGGGTGACCCCGGGGTGGTGGAAGCATTGCATGTCGAGGTAGCAGAATTTTTTGCCAATAATGTGGAAACGGTGGGTAGCTACTCTACATTGTGGGAATCCTTAAAGGTGTGGGTCAGAGGAGTGCTGCTGTCTAAGTCAGTGGGCATGCTGAAGAGCGTGCGTGCCGAGCTAAAGGACATTGAAAACAAATTAGATAAACTAGAGGAAACCTACACTCGTACACAGGATAGGGAAATATTAGCGGACATACACACACACCTACAGGAATTTGATAAATTGGCCAACAGAGAAGTACACTATGTAGCAGCCCTCATGCTTGCATGCAGATACGGGGAGGGTAACAAAACTGGCAGAAAACTATCCAACCTACTCGAACAGGATAAGCAATCTAACCAGATCACTAGCATACAAACACCACAGGGGGAGGTACTCTTGAGGGAGGAGGAGATAAATATGGAGTTTGTTAAATTTTATAAAGAACTATATGCCAACAAAGAAAAGAAAACACACGCGGATATCAAGGCATACCTCGCGGCTCTCGCCCTTCCAAAACTCCCAGATGAGGATCGCTTAGTGATGGATCAGCCGGTATCCGCTGAAGAAATTACAGAAGCAATCAAAGCATTGTCATCGGGCAAGGCACCGGGGTCAGATGGGATAGGGGCTGAATTTTATAAAGAGTTCCGAGAGGAGCTTGTATCGATACTTATGCTGGTATGGGAGGAATCCCTCGAGTGTAACATATTACCCCCATCTATGAGAGAGGCAGTGCTCACGGTGCTCCTCAAACCACGCCGACCGCCACAAGATGTATCGTCCTACAGGCCCCTGTCACTCAGAAACACCAACGCAATAATATTCGCAAAGGTGATGGCCAATCGACCTTTGCCGGCGGTTCCCAGGCTTTTCCATCCTGATCAAAATGGGTTTATCCCTACGAGGTCCAGGCTTTTTTGGAATAATGGCAGAAATAGATCCGAAGAGAAGCACAGTGGCCATATCTCTGGACGTTGAGAAAGCTTTCGATTCGGTTTCATGGGTCTATCTCCTGGCTGTACTAGAGGCATTTGGGGTGGGTCCCAATTTCATTAGATACGTAAAACTGCTGTATACTGAAGCGGGAGCTCGGGTGTTGACCAATAGATCCATTTCCGAACTATTTCTGTTAGGCAGGGGAACCAGACAGGGATGCCCGTTTTCGCCGCTGCTATTTGCGCTAACCATAGAGCCAATGGTGGTGGCGGTGAGATTGAGACATGCTGACAAGGGGATAAAAATGAAAGGGTCCACTCAACTGATCTCACTATATGCCGATGATATGTTATTATATATCCGGGAACACAAGACGAATATAGCACCCATAATGGCGGAAATACAAGAATTTGCAATCTATTCAGGGTATACGGTAAACAGGGCCAAGTCGGAAATATTTCTGCTCACACCGGCCACCAAACGCCCCGACATGCTGAACGGACTCAAATGGTCAGACCAGCATATTAGGTATTTGGGGATCCTTGTGTCTAGGGATAGACTCACATTGTACTCAGATAATTATGAAACCACACTACAGACCATTAATACAAAGCTTCAAATCTGGGGGGCCTTCCGATATCGCTATATGGCAGGGTCGCCGTCCTTAAAATGGTAATCCTGCCCAAACTGCTCTACTTCTTTGTCAATATCCCCATATGGCCGGGCAGGACTTTTTTCTCCAAACTCTGATCCATGGTAGTGTCATTCCTATGGAACGGGAAGACAGCTAGGATAACCTGGGAAAGGATGACGGAATCATATGCCACTGGTGGTATAGCAGCCCCCGACTTCGAGCTATACTATTATGTTGCTCAAGCACAATTTGCAAAATATTGGTACAATACTACATATGAGACACCCCACACATGGATAGAAGAATACACCACACACCCCACGAATATACAATCAGTCATTTTTGATACACAATACAAGGACACATGCAAATATAACCCTGTAAACTGTACGGTCAGGGCATGGGAGGCTATATATGAGAGACTGAGGTTGGAGACACCCTATAACCCCGAAATACCCTTATTATACCGCCCACACATGATAACACTATACAGGAATCCTGGGATCCTAATAACGAAATTAAAGTGGGGGATATGTTCATTAATGGTAAATTTGCAACCCTGGGGGAACTGCTGAGAGCACTGGGAGGCAGGCCACTCGGGACACTCCAATATTACTGTATGAGATTGGCATTTCAGAAGAGAGGGCCGCTATTCCCAGATGAACCTCAGCCAGACCCATGTATACAATTGGTAACCGCCACGGGAGACCTGGGAATCTCCAAGCTGTATTTAGCAGTTCAGGCCCATACCCCTACAGCCAATCCAATTAGAGAGACATGGGAGAGGGACTTACAGATGGCCATTGAAGAAATAAAATGGACTAGATACTGCTCACTCACTACTCTTGAGTTCTGGTCTACAACTGATCCAATTCAAAATATTGAATAGGCTATATTATACACCAGCTAAAGTAGCAAAATTTGCTCTGGAGGTTACTGATGCATGCCCCAAGTGCAGTATGCCGCAGGCAGGAGACTTACATATGTATTGGGAATGTCAAGTGGTGGCAGGCTTTTGGAAAAATGTGGCAGAGATGCTGGAAGAACTAACTCAGGTCCCCCCTGACTTAACACCTCAAAAATATCTGTTTGGGGGCATTGGCAAGCGCTCAGAGAAAACTAGAAGACTGTTTAATATTACATGTGCGGTGGCCAAAAAATGCATCCTACAAAAATGGAAAAGCACCGCTCCACCCAGCATGAACCAATTCCTTTCTGAACTAACGCATGTAAATGAAACTGAAGAACAATATGTCCTGACCCAACCTCCGACGTGTAGGCCCAAAGACATATGGGTCCCATTCAGAGTTTATTTATGTAATATGATTTCCGATGATGATGAATCTCTGTAATTTTCTTTGAATACAATGACCATAAATTGTATGTTTTGCTCTGATTGTATGAGGTTTAATGTGAAAAGGTGCTATGTATCTCTTTGTGACCACTAATAAACAGAGTTAAAATGCTATGTCCTAGCTCATGGTGTCAAGCAAAAGTGGGTGTTGATTGCGGAAGCGCCAGTAGTATTCAACACAAGTCTTTCTGTATGCTTTGTAAATGGGTGCCATTTTTAGTTACAACTCCATCTACCTATCTACAGAGCAACAAATTAAAAATTAGATTTATCATCTTGGATTATACAAGTAACCAGTTGACATTTGAAATACCAGACAAAATTTTTTTAAAAGGGGCCACCATTTCATGAATATCACATTTTTGTTCCATAACAGCCATATCTCAAAGGCACAAACTGGGATTTCAGTGTGACAGTGTTTTTCTCCCGTTGTAAATTATAAGAACAATCTTAAACCTTAACTGTCTCATCACTGTTATAAGTTGTAATAGATTCCTTAGTAAATCAACTTTTTCAGAAGTGGAGATTGCGTTGAAGCGGTTAAGATCTTTATTTGGATGCAAAGATTGTGTGTACCTCCCTTTGTGCTCTTTTGGGGGTTAGAGCCCTCCTCCTGCCACCAGAGCCTCCTGGGTCCTAATGACTATGGGTATTATCCAGTATGCCTGCCGCAGACTGGCTTTCCATTGACAAAACTTAATCGGGATAATGAAATTTGTGACTTTGTGGATTATATTCTCTCCCTCCATACAAGGAACTTGATAGCCAGTTACTTGTAATCCCAAAAAGGTTTATTGCTAGTTTCTGGAAAGAAACGGATTACATTCTGTCTGCAGGATGACAGAATTCTGTAGAATTCAATAGTTAAAAGTAAAATTGGGCTGAAAGAGTTACTTTTTTGAGGCACCACTGTGTTAGTTCCTCTAGTGTGGATGCCGTTGCACCAACTAAATACAATGCCGCCTTTCCAGACCTACTTCACCGAAGTGAAATACCTCAGAACCTGCGTTAGCATTGTTGGCGACTGTTACACAACACAGGAAAGATTGTTATACTGTGGTATACACAAGACAGGACACATTGTTATACTGTGGGCTACTTAGCACAATATTTATAAAAAAGATATTTCTCAGTCTGCCAATACTCAAAGGGAAATCTTTTCAATTATTTGCAAATCCAGTGATGTATTCTACTAAATCACCCTCCCCCGAGTTCTATCTTCTTTCATAAGGTCAAATCAATTCATTAATCTATTTCTATCATTATGGTTTCACACGCTGTTGCGACTTTGCCATTGTGTCCTTTTCTCTGCCTCTTCCATTGAAACCTTTTCCCCTATTACTGACGTGGACTTCTACTCTTGTATTTCTACACAAAATTGAAAATTGTGCTTATACACAAAAGTGAAACTGCTTCTGCTCCTCCTTCTCTTAAAGTTGCAGTGCTGACTCCCCACCTTACAAAAATCTACTTTGGATCCTCTTCTTCCTGGTAGCAATCGCCAAATTTCTCTTCTCCCTGCTCCAGCTAGACCCCTAGAATCGATAATTATAACAGAACTTCAATCTTTTACTGAAGCCTTGCTACTTCTTCTGTTTCAGGTCGGTTTTCGCCCAAGCTAGCGCAGTGAGAATGCCCTGCTGTCCACACTTGATTACATCTCTCTTGCTCTGGATGATACTGCTGTTGTGGGGCAGGTCATGCTCGACTTTTTATCAGCTTTCGAACGCCATTCCAGGACTTTAACCTTCCCAAGCCCTCTGCAGTGACCTTGCTTGATATTAAATCCCTTCTACCTGACCACTCCCTCCATGACAAGCTTACCCACTCCAGTGGGAAGGCTCCTGACCTTGTCTTTTTCTCTAATGCACTCTCCTCCTCTGACCTCTCCATTGACCCCTCACCTTCTGATCACTCCATTATTCACTTTAACATCCCAGTCCCTCCACCTTCTACTCCTCATCTGCCCTCTTTAATGACTAAAGGAAATGTAGGCATGTCTTTCTTGCCCCTTACCTTGTTGATGTGAGGACCTCTCTCCTGTCTCCTTCCCATATGTATAACTCTTCCATTGAATGGGCTTTCTCTGACTTTCACTATGCACTTATGACTGCATTTGACCAACACTATCCTGCTCACACATTCATACCTTTCTGTCCCTGTCCCCAGCCTTGGGTCACCTCTGAAAGGCAGATGCTCAAACCAAATATGAGCCTTGACCTACGACAGTGGCACAAATTACAGACACCTTCCCTACTCCTAACCAACGAAAATTCCTTTGCTGCCCTAACCTCTACACTGGACTCTGCCAAATCCATCTACTTCACAAACCTAATCTCCTCCATTTCAATCACCCCCGTAAACTTGTATCTACCAATCTTTGTTCACACCTCCCAAGCCAATATCCTTTGCTGCCTCCCATTCCGCTAATGACTTTGTGCACTACTTTCCCTTTAAATTTTAATGACACTCTTACAGCCATCACTCCTTCTGTCCACCAATTCTCCTCTACCTCTTCTATGCTCAACTATTTCTCCCCTACCTCTCCTATTGAATTAGCACCCACTCATAGCTGTGCCAACCAATATTGCGCTCCTACCTACCCTTTTGCTCCCCAAATAATCAAACACTTGGTCTTAATCACTTGCCTGTATTTCTATGAGCTCTTCAACATCTCTCTCTCTCTCCGCTGGACTCTTTCCTTCCTACTTCAAATCTGCAACTGTCTTACCCCTACTGAAGAAACCGTCTGGTGACCCAAACTTCCAAGCAAACTATCGCCCAATTCTTCTCCTCCATTATTCAAATATCCTTGACCGGGTGGTGTTCACCAGATCACTAAGTACCTTGAGGATAATGGCCTTGGAGATCAACTTCAATCTGGCTTCCATAGTAACCAGGCCACCGAGACAGCTGTAAGAAATTCATGGTGGCAACAGTATCGACAGACACAAGTGATCACAGTTCAAGGGTGTTTATTAAACTGTATATGCAGGTTGGAAATACACCTAATCTAAACCTAAATCTAAGAAGGGAGCAAACTACGATCATCAATGAATAATAAGGCAGTCCTAGCGGTGTCTTGCCAAATAAAAGGGCCTATACTAAAAAAAACATTGCCAATCCTTACAACTAAATACAAAAAGAGTGGGATAATATTCACAAGAAAGAAAGAAGTGTTCACAAATGATAAGTCAGGATGTGGTAGCCGGGGGTCTCGCTTCCCCATGTTTTGAGCATCGTACAAAGCGGGACTCCGGAGCACAGCACACGCTCGAGCCATCCCAGCACAAGACTACAGTTCCGTTGTCAGGTATCGGTACCTTCGGTGGTTAAGTCTATATTCTGCAAAACATCTCTTGCCTCTGAGGACCTGATGTGTTCAAAATAATAAACAAAAAGTTTCTTTCCGTATGTACGTTGGGTGATGACTTTTAACCCCTGGATCCCCCTCTTCCGGGCTCAGATCCACCAAAAAGTTTCTAGTGACATCGGGACGTTCGGTGGTTAAATATCTTGCTTACGAGAGCCTGGTATGGTCAAAATAACAAACAAAACTTCCTTTCCGATTGTACTTGGGGTGATTATTTTTTACCCCTAGTTCCACATTTTTTGGGCTCAGACCCCTCTCGAATCTCAGCCTCCCTCCTTCGGGTTCACTGTGGCTTGTGTTAAAAAAACTTGATCTGTTACCTTCACGTGTTGGTGGGTGTTGGCTATTAACCCCTGGATCCCCTCTTCTGGGCTCAGACCCCTCTGAAATAGCAGCCTCCCTCTGTCGGGTTCACGACGGCTCTCATTCACACACTTTCTCCTTTTGCATTCACAAATCTTAGGGTGACGGCTTTTGACTCTTGGATCCACCTCTTCCGGGCTCAGACCCTTCTTGAATGTTAGCCTCCCTCTGTCGGGTTCACTATGGCTTGGTGTCCAAAACAATTTCACCTTTCGCATGTCTTTTTAAACAGTTCACTATGGACATCCCTCTGTTGGGTTCACTCTTGTCAACACACTGTTCTTTGGGACTTCAAGCTTCGCCCCATTCTATCAGCATCCCTCGGTCGGGTTCACTCTTGCCGACTAATGTCAATCACGCAGTTCTTTCTTGTTTCTAACTATGCAGGATTCATCTCCCTTAGCTTTCCAATACTTTCACCTTTTCCTTGCGGCTCTCTAGGGCCTTCTGGTATCAGTAGTTTTAACAAACGTGGGATCAACCAGAGTCTGTTGAATGAGCACTCACATGGTGCCGGACCCTTTTGCAGCTGGTTTTCCCTTAATGTTAACAGTTCTTTGGACTTCCCTTAATTTGCTGTTTGCGACTCTCGTTCAACACAGTTCGGTTTCTTATCGGTTCTCTCCCCAACTCATGGGCTGTGATGAACCGCTTTGCTTTTCTTGTCTCTGGAGTCAAGGATGGTACGACGGTAGCAAGCGTCTCTCTCTGTTCTGATTATCAGTGTAGGAGGGCTTTGTGTACTGTTGACATCTGCTGCAACACACGCTGACTATTGTTGGCAGCCTTACGATTCCTTTCATGGAGGCTTTGCGGGACAGGGTTGGAAAGGGCAAGGTTGCTTCTCTCCTTGTCGCCACTTTGATTCTCACTGCCTTTCTCCTCCTCTTGAATTGCTATACTGGGGTAGCTGTCTCGTTGTGCGGTTTGCCTTTCTCAAAGTGTGCTCTTGTGCTCCACCTTTTATCCCTGTGGGGAAGAGAAAGGGCTGTCAGGTGTGTGTGGTTCTGGTCAATTGCCTGACGCTGCCTGATCCTTGTATTGGGACATGTCAGGTAAACGGCTTTGGTGTTGTCCGTTGTCTTTCGTGGTGTGCGAAAGACAAAATGTGCGGGGGGTAGAGTTTCAGAGTATCCTATGTAGTATGATGGGGAAAAGGGGTTGGAAGAAGGGGGATACCGTGTCTCACCCATCAGTGTCCCACTTTCACTCCTAGAGGACCCCTCATCCAGGTGATCCTCCCTCAGTGGTCCACTCCCAGGAACTGGATCCAATAGCAATGGCGTTTCCTGGACACCTGGATGACAGATCCCTGGGGTCTAGTATGTGAGACACCTGCAGATTTTTCACACAGCTCTCATGCAGGTCTCCAACTTTCTCTAAAATGCTCACCACTCCAACTCTCTTCTATTCTCATCCTTTTTGAATTTTCTGCCACTTTTGACAATGGCCCTCATTACGACCCTGGCGGAAAGTAACTGACCTGACCGCCATAGCGTAAATAGCGTTTCCGCCATTGCACGACGGAGTAAAGTGCGGCTAATTCTGACCCATCGGGCACGAGCACTACGCCATGGCGGAAGTGCAAAGTCCGCGATGGCGGAAATGTCCCCAAAACGCCCCTCACCGCCGTCGTACGGCGCCCTAGGTGCAATTCCGCCACCCATCATAGCGGTCACCGTAATGAGCGGCAATCGCAAAATACGGTGACCGTAAATATACGGAAACGGAAGTAAAAACATGGGCCCGGAACGGGAAACAGCACGCTGTACACCTATAAAATCAGAATCCCAACACAACCATTAAAAATCCTACCCTGAGACACATCCCAACCCGTTAGCCACCCTAGTGAAAACAATAAAAATGGGAAAAGTTGCGAAAAAAGCGTGCGACCGCAAGCGGCAGGTCCACTTCTCCCATAAGGAACTCACCGTGCTCACAGAGACCCTCCAGGAGAATGCTGCAGTCGTCTTCTCGACGCAAATGACCAGGACGGCACTTGCGAACAAGAATGCCATATGGGCCCTGGTGGCACAGCGGGTAAGTGCGGTGGGGACCGCACCCCGCAACCCACAGCAATGCAGAAAGCGATGGGACGACTTGCGGATACGCGTACGGAGCATACTATCAGCCAACCGTAACATTGCCACAGCTACCGGGGGAGGATCGGAATCACCCATCAAGTTGACCCCCTGGGAAGAAATCTGTGCCTCCACCATTGGAATGGAGAGTATAGAGGGAGTCGGAGGGATGGAGAAAGGAGTGCAGACATCCGAAGAATCAGGTAGGTGGGCCAAATAAAACAATGCTAAATCCACAATGTCCAATCATGCGAAGTACAAGAAACACATGTCCAGGAGAACGTCCACATACATTGGCCTGATAGCGCACTTTAAAAGTCACATTAAATACATAAATAATTAAAAATCCTAAAAACACCCTCTACACGTGCAGCATGCACACCCTGACTGCAGGCTGCAAAACAACTGCATCCTCAATCCACACAAAAATGAAACCACCTCCAAGGCCCTGACCCAAATCACCCTCAGGTACCACCCCAATGCATGTGATACATTGCCATTCCAATTTCCACAGACCCATAAATAACGCTCGCCCTCCTTTACTCCAACACAGGGTCCGATTCAAACGACGAGCTTCAGGACACCCCTACCAGCACACCTGCAAAGAGGGCCAAGACCAACGGCCAAAGACCCTCCACCTCAGCTGCACGGATCAAGACACGGCAGCAGCACAAATCAAGTGGCAGCACACAGGAGGGGACTTCAACAGGCACCCCAGCAGCCAGCATGCCCACAACAGCAGCACCACAGGTCCCCCCAATGGATGCCACAGAAGGCACTGCTTCTGGTGGCAGCAGCACCATAGGTGACACTGCATTAATGGCAGCATGCTCCGACACAGAAAACGGTGCTGTCGATGTAGGATCCATCCATGACCTGTCTCAATCCCCCTGTTTGTTTCATCCCGTACACCATGAGGACACCACGCAGAGGCACCCACAAGACGACGACTGCCCATCCCCCACAAGCCCTGTGGCAAGGCAACATGAGGTGATCAGCCCCTCTGTGACACCACCGCAAATGGGCATGGCCCAGCAGAGGCAACAGTCCCTCGACCAGGTGATCGTGCAACAACAGCAACTGGCCACGCTCCTCAAGGAGCATGCTGATGAATGTGGGGGTACTAAGGCAGCCATAGAAACATCTACTGAGACACTTAGGGCAGAAATGGAGAGAAGTACAGAGACACTAAGGGCACAAATGGAGAGAAGCACCGAGAGCCTGAGGGTACAAATGGAGAGAAGCACCGAGAGCCTGAGGGGGGAACTGCATGCGACGTCCAAAGACGTATGTGCTGAACTTGCCGCTGTGCGCCGTGTGCTCACTGAGCTCTCACAAACCCTTAGGGACATGCATGGACGTGAGCAGGCAGAGACATCATCCGTTGCAAGTTCCGTCCAGGGCAGCCCCCAACGTAGATCTGAGAGGAACCTGCGCTCCACAGGCAGGGGTGCACCTGATACCCGGAGAGGGGGCTTGCAATAGCGTCTGCCCACTGACAATGAGCATCTATGGACACTGGTGTTCGGGGGGGAGGTAGGAGGGTGGAGGGGGTGTGTTGGGCTTTCTTGGGTGGCGGGTCGATGGGGTGTGTAACATAATTTCACATATGCTATAAACATTTCACAATCAGCCAATGAGATGTGTGGACATTGATCTTTGTGTACGAGGCCTTTATAGGCGTACAGTCCATATTGTGCATGTTCCAGACACACACAGTGCCACAAGTCCCGTGTCCATGTATCAGCCACCAGGCGTGAGTGCTAGAAGCATGAATCAATGATAATCTGACGAATTTCACGGCCCTCCTGTGCCTCGCGGACTCCTTGAGGTGCTGCCACATCCCCACCCTCATCATGACCATCTTCAGGTGCTTGCAGTTCTGCGTCAGGGGGCATGGGCACATTTCTACGTACGCACATGTTGTGTAGCATGACACATGCCATGACCATCTTTGCAACCTTCTCATGGCGGTACAGGAGTGCCCCGCCAGACCTGCTGAGGCAGCGGAAACGAGCCTTCAGTAGGCCGAATGCCTGTTCTATGACTACACGGGTACGTGAGTGGGCATGGTTGTAGTCTTCCTCATGCTGGTTCTGTGGGTTCCGGAGTGGTGTAAGGAGCCTTCTCTTCAGTGGATACCCGGCATCACCTGTATGTGGACAATAAAGGATGTTTGTGGAATGACATTGCTACGTACGCATCCCCCCCCCCTTCCTGCCAGGTCATTGGCGCATCACATACCCCACATCATCATGCATGAAATGAGACTCACCGAGTAGCCAGGATCTGTTCCCTGCGTGACGCTCCATGTAGCGTGGAATTGTAGAGTTCCTCAAGACCATAGAATCATGGGTTGATCCAGGAAATCGGGCACAAGAATGTGTAATGATCCTGTTGGAGTCACACACCATTTGTACATTAAGAGAATGATATTGTTTTCGGTTGCGGTACTGGACCTCCATGGCATGTGGGACAACCAATTCCACATGGGTGCAGTCGATGGCACCAATGCAACCCGGTATGCCGGCAAGTGCATGGAATCCCACTTTTGTGTTCGTAATTTCCTGCTCCGAGCGTGGTAGAGAGATGTAGTCGTCTGCGTGGTTCAGGAGGGCATCGAGCACTTGCAATAGTGTCCGTGACAACAGTGGCTGTGAAATGCCATGCAACTGTCCGACTGTGTGCTGGTAGGTGCCTGTGGCCAGGAAGTGTAGTACAGACACCACCTTCAGTAGGGGTGGGATGGCGGTTGGGCTATCTATCATGCTGACAAGGTCAGCGTGTGTCATGTCCACAATGGCGGTTATGGTGTCCCGGTCCAAACGGTAGAGGGTGTGGATCTGCTCATCAGTGAGGTTGAACGGATGAGCTCGGAGGCGTGGGATTGCGGGCTGCCTGCGTGGTGGTAGTGGCTGTGCTGGTGGGCCTTGCTGGCCCTGCCTTGCCCTCCTCATCCTCCTGCGTCTCCTCTGTGCGGCCGGTTGTTGTAGTAGTTGGTGTTCGTCTTCTTCTTGAAGTTGGAGTACTTGCAGTGCTATCAGGTCCCCCAGGGCCAACATCGCTAGTCCTGCCGGTAGCATTTTGGAGTGGGTGTGGTTGTGGGAGGGGGTTGGGTGTGCAATTTATGTGTTTTCAGGCAGTATAGCCTCCACCTGTGGTGATTCATTCCACCTGTGCAAGCTGCAATCCCCTTTGGGCGAGCACGTCCCGCACACAACGCTGCAATTTGACGCATGGCATCTTGCTATTACAATCATGTATTTAATCCCGATGGCAGTGAAATATTGGTTTATATGTTCATTCTGCTATGCTCCCATTGTTTCACATACTAACTTTGCAGTCGCGAACAAACTTGTGAAGGGTCAGTGGAATGTAGTACTCGATTAACGGTGGACCCTCATGCAGCACTGTACCGAGGTTCACCGACGGGCGGGGCGTCCCATTTGTGAGTGAAGCCAGTTGCCATTTTCACACACTGCCGCACTACATGGATGAATATGTGATTTCAAGCGGTCACAGATGCCTTTTCGACGTGATGTTGCAAATGAGGAATTCGAAGGACAGCGCTTTCGGTTTTCAGCTAGCGGCGAGGAGACGCCCACAGGTCTGACTGCAGATATATAGTTCTATTGTTTAATGTCCTTCGGACAGGGGCCATGGCGAGAATGCAATGATTGATATGAATAGTATGGGATGCGCAATAGCGTAGTGGACGATAAGGCCGGACGTTCCCAAATACATGTTACTTCACAACACTGGAATTCCGGGCTGGAGCACAGTGGATTTTGCAGACTGCATTA
Source organism: Ambystoma mexicanum (assembly GCF_040938575.1). Classification (NCBI taxonomy): domain Eukaryota; kingdom Metazoa; phylum Chordata; class Amphibia; order Caudata; family Ambystomatidae; genus Ambystoma; species Ambystoma mexicanum. The sequence goes on along the minus strand of NC_090941.1, from coordinate 842,619,157 downwards.
CGCACAGACTCAATGGAAATTTCACATGTTATGTGAGTAAATAATCAGGCGTTTTCATGCCGGGATGAGGGAATGATGTATGGATGCATGGACAGATGATTTAATTGAGAGTCTGCCATGTACATGGCTTTTTGGAATCTATCCACTTCCCCTGCGCTATGTGATGCAGAGCTGCCATAGTGGGACCATCGTCTATCTGCCCTTGTTGTACCCTCCCTGTCTCGACGCGCCTTCAAACACTTGTGTCTATGCACGTTACTAATCCCATCTAATGGATTCTGTTTTAACAGACGCATGCACACAAAGACTCGTTTGTAATAGTGTTTTCACCTCGATTTATATAGTTATGATTCGCAAGTGATTTTTGGGTGGGAATAATCCTTTTGAGTGGGCTAGCATGCATATGGCTGTAGATTTAGTGTGATCATTGAAGTGAGTAATTCAAATGAGGTTCTGATGCCCATTCTATTCTTTTTCATTTCATTTGGGTGACAGGTATCTCCTCCCCTTTTGCCGCTGCCATCTGTATGCCACTCCTGCAGATGGCTTTTACTCCCGACACCTGCTGCTTCGTGTTAATCAGTGGAGCACCATTACGATCTTATGGGACGATCGCCAATGGACCACATGCCCTTACGCAGTACTAGTGGCTAGGAGCAACATATCGACCTTTCAGCTGGACTAGTGCCTACCTAATGGGACGGCCCTGCGGTTCTAGGCGCTTCCATGTTGCCTTTTTGAACGTGAATGTAGCCCCTGTGTACCATGAGGGAACAGGGCGTCACACAAGAAGAAGCTGGTCATTTATTGCGGATGCTGCCCACAATAATGAAATATATTTTGGAGTTCATGACCTAATAGCTGTATGGGCTTGGTGATTTTGTTGTGCATTAAATTTTGATTCTGATATTGACCGTGTAGCGTTATTCTTTGCAAGTAATGTAGCATATTCCTATTTGTGGAGCGATGTATTGTGAGAAGATCTGCATTGGGTTCCGGCTTCTGAGTATAGTTGCGTGGTACTGTACTGGGCGCGTTTGCCTACGAAGCCCAGTGAGGTCAGGGATTGGGGCTGCCATTATGACTGTTTTAATGATGTCATGCTCAGGGGCGGGGGATTAGCTTTTGTGTAACAGATGCCGGTCAGCCAGGTGGATTGGTGGAATGATGTGATTATCAGAATATGGCTGGTCACAGGTGCCTGTGTTTGCGTGCGTTTCTTGGAGGGAGACTGAGGTCATGTCCATTGGAATAGCTTCTGTATTCGTGCCATCTGTGCCCTGCAGCTCCCATTGGCCCCTCTTGAGATGAGCCTGGCTGCTCAGTCACTCTGCCAACTTGTGTGGTACATGCTTATGCTGATGGTTGGTTTGTTTACTGGCAAGAGTACAGGGCTGGTGCAGTCTCCCTCAGGATACTGCTTTGAATGTTGCCTTACACTGGTGTCAAGCGATGGGGGCCTGTTGTTGTTTTGTCTCATATTTCAGTTCATATTGCTGTACTTGAACCTTCACATGCCTGTGCTGCATCAGTACGGCAATGGTGACATGCCAAATATGGATGGCCACTCACAAGGCACTTGGAGCCCCTACATTCATTTGTTCGTTGGCATGCATGGGTGACTTGTACATTTCACTGGTTGCATTGTGTGACTTCATTGCACCTACGAGGAGTTGTGCAATGTGGCCAGGGAGTGGTGTACAGGCACTCAGTAGGGCCATTTACGGTTGGTTCGCGTTGCCGTACTTCTCACCATGGCGGAATGGTACTTTCCGCCATGCTTGATGGCGTAAGGTAAATGTCCGCTAGGGTCAGAATTCGCGTACCGTTGCGCCATGGTGGTAATTACGGTTTTGCATGGCGCGCGTGCGCGTGCTTGGTGCAGTTAGCGTTGGCGTTCACTACGGTGTCGCTAATGGCATCGTACTTTACGGTGACGGGTCATAATCGCACCGAGCGCTATTCGATGGCGGTATTGCATTTCCGCCATCGTTTTTCGATTTCCGCCAGGGTCGTAATGAGGGCCAATGTCAGCCACTCCCCTGTCCTCCTCAGTCTCCAGGAACTTTGGTTTCGAAAAGTGGGTTTTGCCTGGATTGCCTCCTAACCTGGATGTTCGATCCTTTAAAATCTCTTGGAACTCGCAAACCTCTGACCTATCCCTCTTCCTGTCAGCGTCCGGTAGGGGTCATTCCTTGGACCCCTTCTCTTCACCCTCTATATCACTTCCCTAGGAAGATGTAAACCATACTTTTTGTCTTTCTCTGTCATCTTTTTTGCTTTTCCTCCCTCACCCCAGCCCTCTCCGAACAGATTACAAACTGTCTCACCACAATTCGTCAATGGGTGGTTCTCCGATGCCTCATATGAACTCTTCAGAAATTGATGTCCTCTTTCTTCCAGCTTCCATTACCTTCCCTACCCTCCCCTCTCCTCTCCTATCTCCTTACTGCCTGACTATGCAAACTCATTAAATCTGGGTACACCCCACTTACAACCTTCAGTGTTTCCAGGTTTTTCAAAATACTGCTGCTCGACTTGTCTTTCTTCGCTGTTTGTCTCATTCTGGCCAACTGCTCTCGTTGGGGGAGCCAGCGAACCAGGAGGCTAGGAACCTGTGCTGCATCTCCAGATGTTAGACCGTGTTCTAAGCCGCCTGATGGCCTCTTCCCCTGCCCGCCATCTTCCCCCACCCTCCTTTCCCTTTTTTATATTGCAGTCTCTACCTCTCCTGTCCCCTCCCAGGCCCTCTGCACTGCACTGGCCTCTCACTTCATCTCTAAAACTCAGGACATCCTATCCTCACTCTCCTCCTACCACCTCCCTCCCTCTCTGCCCGGCTCTTCCTCAGGCCCTTCTGCAGCCACCCCTCCTCCCTCTTTCTCTGCCTTTCCCCTTTTTTCTGCTGACGAGGTTTCCAGACAAGTCCGATCTATGAAAGTCTCGTCTAAACAGGTTCACCCCTGTTCCTCCAAAACTATCAAGGACCACATTGACTCCCTGGCTCCTGCCCTGGCTGACTTTTGCAACTACTCCTTCGCCTCTGGAGTCTTCCCATCCCCCCTTAAGCACTCCCTTGTGCACCCTCTTCTTAAGAAACCCTCTTCTGACCCCTCCTGCCCGGCTAACTATCGCCCAATCTCCATCACTCCCTTCCTGGGCAAGCTCCTGGAGAAACTGGCCATCTCCCAGCTTAACCTCCATGCTGAATCTGTTGGCAGTCTTCATGACCATCAATCTGGCTTCAGAGCTGCCAGAGCACGGAAACTGCTCTCCTGAACATCCGTGAGGACCTGCTCTTGAACCTCGACTCCAACACTCCGTGTGTTCTAATTCTGCTCGATCTCTCTTCTGCCTTTGACACTGTCAACCATGCCATCCTGCTCAACCGTCTCCGTGATAACCTGGGTATCACTGGTCAGGCTCTGGCGTGGCTGACCTCTTTCCTCTCCAATCGACCCTCCCAGGTCCAACTAGGGTCCTTCCTCTCTGACATCTTTTTCTCCACCTGTGGTGTCCCCCAGGGATCTAATCTCTCCCCATGGCTGTTCAACCAGTATCTGGCACTCCTTGCCCACCGCATCGCCGCTCTCTGCCCCAACTTTCAGTGCTATGCGGACGATACCCAGCTCATTTTCAGGCTACCCTCGGCCTCCTCCTCTCCCTCCCTCATCTCTGACTGTCTGTCTGCTATCCAGGAATGGTGTGCCGCCAATGACCTCTGCCTTAATGCCAGTAAGACTGAGATTCTGCTCATCGGCACACCCACTCCCTCCTTCCCTGCAGCTCTCTGGCCGGCCTCTCTTGGCCCTCTTCCTGCTCCTACCTGCAAGGCAAAAAACCTCGAGGTTATCTTCGACTCCACACTCTCCTTCTCTCCTCATATATCTGACGTCTCTAAGAAGTCACACTACCAGCTGCACCTCCTCAGAGGTATTCTTCCCTTCCTCTCCTTCCCCCAGAAGCTCGCTGTCTCCCGAGCCCTGGTTCTCTCAAAGCTGGACTACTGTAACGGCCTCTATCTTAATCTGCCTGCCTCCACACTCCGCCCTCTGCAACTCATCCAGAACAGAACTGCGAGACTTGTCCTTGGCCTCAAGCCCAGGGACCGTATCTCTCCAGGACTGAAATCTCTACACTGGCTCCCAGTGGCTGCGAGGATAATGTTCAAAACCCTCTGCATTGTCCACAAGGCCTTCTGGGGCTTGGGACCCAAATACTTTCAACTCTCTCTTCCTAAATATCTTCCTTCCCGAGCCCTTCGCTCATCCGTCTCCAACTCCCTCAGGGTCAGCCGCTTCTCGAAGCAACGAGCTGGGGGTAGATCTCTCTCCGCGGCAGGGGCCTCCCTCTGGAACAGCCTTCCTGCCCCCCTGAAACTTGAGGAGAACCATCTCCGGTTCCGGAAGCACCTCAAAACCTTCCTCTTTGCTTCTGCTTTCTCTCTCCCTCTCCCCTGCTAATTCTTCGCTGAAACTGCACTGAATCTGCAACTGGGCCACTCTCACCGACCTCGGTCCTGGGCCCAGCCACTCTCCACTTGCACTGCCTCCCTGGCAACCCCTCCACTGCGGGACTGTCTCTATATCCCTACAGCCCCCCCTTCCCAGCACTTGTTCTGCACTTACCTTGCACTTGCCACCAGCTGGCCTTTTATTTATTATTCTACTTACCTTGTACTGCACTTCCCCCCTCCCCTTCCCCATGCACCTCTCCCTTCCCCCTACCCCTGCACTTGCGCGATCTGAATGACACCTGGCCTAGTAGGATCGTTGTCTGTCTTCCCCTTGTTCCCCCCTCCCTGCCTCGTCGCGCCTTGAAACACTTGTGTATAGGCGCGTTACAAATGCCTTATCATATCATATATATTCTGCTCCCCGCTTAACTCAATGCGCCAGCGGCGAGTGCGGATGCCTCAGCTGCTGCTGCTCCTTCCTTCCTGCTTGGTTCAGGCCTTTAACTCAGGCCCTGGGCCGTTACAACACGTTCCAGCCCTTGGAGCAGATGGTTAATGCCATATTGGCTCTCAATCATACAGTCATTTTTCAAATTCTTTGCATGGTATTTCGGTTACTTTATCACACTGGCTCTTCCTTTCTTAAAGTACGATCAAGGTTTATAACTCAACTTTTATTCTGTCCTCCAACCAAGCCCTGCTAATTATTCTCCTCTTCCGTCATGCCCCCTGTGGAGGATACACTTTTACCTCCCTCCCTCTGCAATAAACGATCTCTTTCCATTCAGAAGAACTCTTCTTCACTTAGCATGCTTTGATGTAAACTTAAAACTGGGCAATTCTCGATTGCTTTCTCCACATAACTCTATCTTAGGTTTGTTTAGCCCTCCATTAGGGTAGTGTCAAGAAGCCCCTTACTGGCATACACTGCACTCTATAAGTAGAAAAAGATATAAGGGAGGTGCCGCTGGATTTGGAGGAAAAGGCCAACATTTCTTTACCAGCACTGCTACTTTACCAGGTCTCTGATGAAGCCTAAGATTGGCAAACTCTTGAAAGATATGGCTAAAAACTGATTCGACACACCATTTAGAAAGCTTTGGCTTGAGCTTAAATGTTGAAGCAGCAAAGAAAGAAAGCCTCACAAGCGTGGCACACCAAGGCTTCTGTGCCATTTCTTAATGACTAGGTCATATTCAATCTGTTCCAGTGGACTGCAAATGTCGCACTCCAGATCCTTAAACCTTGTGTCCACCCACGCAACAGTGGCAAGCATCAGATCCCTTCCATATATTTTCATCCAGAATATTGGAATGGATCACCTACCGGAGTCTGCTCACAGCCTGCAAACCGCCTCCTTGACATCAACACATGTGTGAGCCAGGAGTGCTTTGTTTGGCACTAACCATGTTTTTAATATTACCCAATGGCACTGGCACCACCTGGCTCTGAAATGAAGAAAAGGCTGCATGTCCCTTGACCCTCCTAGTCAGTCTCAAATTCTGAACACAGAAAGTCTAGACAAGGACACAAGTTGTTGCACTGAGTTACCAGTTCACTTTGGGAAGAAGTAGTCTGCAGGGGAAATCAAAGTGCTCTAGTCAATGCTTATTAAATCCGCCATCCAGCTTGTTAGAAACATAGCACATCATTACCCTTGTTACCTCTGCTCCTTCCTAGGAGAATCTTTGTGGAAACACAATTTCCGAGTACGGCGCTAACCAATGCGCTATTAACGCCTTGGTTGACGCCGTACCCGGACCGGCAGCGCCTTGGTGGATGGCGGAATTACCGCCCCATTCCAAGGTTGGCGGGGCGGTAATTCCCCATTCACCAAGGCTCTTCCCCATTCCCAAATGAGCCCCCATAGGGCTCAATGGGAATGGGGAAGATGCAAATAACGGTGACCGTTCATTACGGTCACCGTTATTGGCTTGGAGGCCCCTTTGCGCCCTCGACTTTAACACCTGCTCAAAGCAGGCGTTAAGGGCGAGGGCGCAAAGGGAACCTCGGAGTATGGCGGTAAGGGATTACCGCCACCGGTCTTGTTACCGGTGGCCGCTATCCCTTACCGCCATACTCGGAATGAGGCCCAATGAGAATAGTTGTACCTAATCCTTTTTACCTGATGTGTTGATGCCTGGAGTGCATCCGCAGCCTCCATGTGACATTCCACAGAAAGCATTCAGGTAGTAACAGCGTGGCCTGCTTCCTATGCAAAGCCAGAAGTCATCATTGATGGTTTGGCAGGGTCATAAAGGTGAGGCACATGCCAGGTGTTGCCTGGGATTATGAGAGAGAAACCCCTGGCCCTACCATTCAGAAGGCAGACAAAAATACAGGAAGTGCTGGGGTGTACAAGCCACTTTATGCGGCACACCAGTAAGGACAGGGTCCTTTTTTCTGTACTACATTTCTTCTTCAAAAAAGAGAATTTATCTTTGGCATTCTTTGTATGCCTGTTTGAAGATACAGACATCTTCACTAAAAGATGGAGAAGAGATAGAGATGTGTAGTTACTGGAAATTAACTTAGCCAACAACCATTCTTTAAAAGTTAGAACCACCTGTGCAGAAATACTGCTGTCACTCAATGGAGGGTTTTGCATTGGACAATATTTATAGAGACATGCAAAAGGAGTGCTGTCTTTTGTTAGGGGGCCGGGCAGGCTGGCTAAGGAATACTTCATTTCCTCCGTTGGGAGCATTGCTGATTCCTGAAACGCGCAGTGAAACGCATGTTGACTGCATGCCCAGTCAGGATGGGACATTGTTTCCGAGTCTGTGCGGTAGGTTCCAACTTCATTGTATAGGGTTCGAGATTTGCTGCATAAACATGCTTGCTAGTATGTGCCCTAGATACCAACATTTACCTTGGCAGTAAATTAGACGTTTAGTTTATGGGCCAGAATGCTCAGTCCAAAGGCCTAACTGTGGTAGAATAATCATCACTCCATTATTTTAAAATGTATTTTATGGAGTTGAAAGAATGTGAGCTGAATCATTGGAAAACTTGTTGCGAGTGCCATTTATTGTGTTCAAAAGAGAAAACCAAAAGCATAATCACATAAAAAGTGACAGACTAATCTTCCTATGGGTTGAGAGGATAGCTCAGGAGCAACACGTTTGTTTTGGCAGCAAGACAATGCAAAAAAACAAAGGTTTGAATCCCAGGCCCACGTTCAGAGACTGATCTCCAATATTGAACATGTTATAAATATTTAATCAATTAATACATTTATGAAGGTTTGCTATAAAAGGAAAGCACAAGTAAACAGAACACATAAGAAAAACGGAAAGGAGGTGAGAGGTGCTTGAGCATCACGCATAGCAATCTGCAAAGGCAGATCACACATTTTCATAGTCCTAATAGAGTCAGGGCTTCAGAAAAGATTTTAATATATGGTTATTTTAGTCTGCCATTTTCTGAGGTTGGGAGTAACACTTTTCTTTGGAGGAAAAATGTAATGACCATTCCCAATGCGGCATTTCTTAGGCAGGTAAACATATATTTTAAATCAAAAACAGACCTTTTTTTATAATCCATACTTCCTTTTGCCTAGCCACATTAAAAGATGCATTATAATCTTAAATTCCCACTTCAGATCAGGTAGTAATATTATTAGATCTCCTTTCTGTGGCCCTGTCTCTAATGTGCACGTTGTTTCCTATTTGTTGTTGGGAAGCAGGGGACCGTCTCCTATGTGTCAGTAGTTTCCTGTTGTTGGTAATATTGTGTACTCCTTTTTAGTTTGGCTGTAAGGTGGTGCTGAAGCGCCACTTATAAGCTGAAAATGTTGCATGAGAGTAAAGCTAAGGAGAAATGGCATATGAGGAGGGACTCAAATCTTGTAGGTGTTGTTTGATTATTTGTCTACCTATTGACTGTCTATGACCGTGCTAATTCCTAAGGTCATTCCCACCCACTTCCTACCCCTCCCCGGCACAAAACGCATCCTCCTAGGATCTCTTTATCATGATAAAGTTAGCTCTTGGGAGCTTCATCATGATAAAGTTAGCTCCTGCAAGCTAATTTTATCATGCCCTAGTTATCAAACTTTGAGCTAAAATTGCCTTCCAATATTTTTTCTAAGCAATCTACTTAAATTAATGACTTAATTGGAGCTGTAAACGTACTACTGGTGTAATTAAAATGTTAACCTGGTCTGCCTTCAGCCTATCGATTTATAAGCCTTATCCGTGTCCTTTTCTGAAGTCCTGTTCATAACAAGCATTGGCAAAGCAAACTGTTTTGGCTTGTGTATAGGTATTAAGCATTTGCCACGCATTTCTATTATATGCCTGGTTACGCAAACCATTTTGCAGCTTCCTCCATCCATGGCCAGTTAAATACCACTAGACCCATACCTGGCAAATGCCTTTCCCATGCCTATACAAAAGCCAACATTGTTCACATTTCCAATGCTTTTTTCTTTTGTTGGCAGCATTTTCCTACTTTTAGGGAGTAAAGTAGATGGTGCACCCCTTATCTGTAGCTCTGACTAGTGTGTCTCTAGAAGTACATATGGATGAATTACGATCGATTGCTTAATCAGCAGTTTCTGCTTGGGTCTCCCGCACCTTGCCTTTTCTTTTGTTGCTAAGGCTCTGTAAATCCAAAGTTGGTGGGATGTAGTCAAAGAATACAGGGATGGGGTGCCATTTAATGCAGCCGACAATGGTAGTCTAGCTAAAGACAATCTTGTATTTGTGTCCAGTCATTGAAAAAGTCTTTCCAGAAGAATGGGACATTTAAGCAGCACGAGAATGAGTGCACTGGAGACCCACCGTCAGCACCGCCTGCCTACAACATTCAGCATCTGACAAGGCCAATATATTCAATTTAGAAGGGGGCCAGCCGTCTCTAAAGTCCACCCTTTTCACTCTGGTTGTAATCCAACTGAACAGTGATATTGAAATCCTGACCACCATCTCTCTCTACAAGTGTCCTGATTATCCTGCACTACTATTAAATCATGTTTCACATATATTGTACTTCCCAAGTACTTTGGGGCGTTTTCTAGGATAGCTGTTTCATTTGTGTCATACAAAGCTCTGAGTAGGCTCTGCACATTATCTATGATATAAAGCACAATTCTGTCCAGTGTCTGCTGTGCAATGCTTGACATGTTGGTTAAACATGATCATTTTTCATTTTGCACTTATTTCACTTGTGTTTGTTTTTTAGAATCATTATGAAAACGGAGCACATCTGGATGGTTCACAGCTCGGGAATGGATATACCAATGGCAATGGTCGAGCAAGGGTGACCAAAAGAAGTAAGTGTCCTAAAAGTGCATTTAATCGCAGGCTACATTACTCCCCCAACTGAAGAAACTTGATAGCAGAAATCTGTTACAAGTTTCCACTAAATGTGACTGGAATTTACTCATTAACAGTTCAGTTTATGTTGAAAAAGACCATTCCAGTTGTAGAAAGTTGTATCCATTTGTAACTGCTGTCAGGATTTTTATCTAGGTTTTTGGGTACTTTCCCCGAAAGGCAAATGGGGATTGGTAGACTGTCCTTTTCCCACCTGGTGGTATTTTCATTTTTTTTCTTTTTTTGTGTTTAGCCAGTTTAGGCTTTTACAAAGACAGCAACATGCAGACGAAAGTCTTGATCCAAAAAATAACAGGAAGAGGTAGCAAGAAGCAGTTTGCGTTTCTATATGTTTACTTTAGTGTTATGCTAGTGGATAGGATCCTTGTTGATTGAATTCACCTTACTCCAGGCATACTCGAGGATCTTGGTCGCAGCTATAGTGCATCTATTTTTTCCCCCGGAGATGAACCGGGATCACCATGGTTCTTGTTTTCGAAGATCAGTATCCAAGAAGAGTGGAAGCAGATAAAGCTTACGGGCCTCTTGAGTGGCTGGGCAGGACATCATCAGATGTTTTATGGATTCGACTTGGCTGCTACCCGGGCAGAGCCTACATTCATTAGAGTTCGATTGTGAGCATATATTCAGTATTTCTCTGGTCTGAATTAGATTTAGCCTGGCTCTCATAAAGGTTCCTCTTAGTGCTTGTTGCGGAAAATCTTGATGTAGGTCATGTTTTTTTTTCTTTTTAGTGGGAGGTGAATCAGCAGTTTGTTCTTGGCTACTTCCTCTAAGGTAGTTATCCAGTCCAATTCCTTCATTTTAGTTTTTACTTTTTGAGGGTTCACGATCAAGTCCTCTTCAGTACAGACGATGGTAATTAGCAAGGTTTTTTTCCTTTCCATCCAGGAGTTGAGCGAGCTGCAGGTGCCTTCAGCAACCTCTTCGGCGATCATTTGGTACACTCGTGGGCTTTCAGGCATCAGGATCTTTCTATGAAGTTGCATGCCGCTGTGCTCGACCATCGCTGACAGTGAGAGTAACCCAAGTTCTCGCCGGATTGCTGCGATTTGTGTAGATTTAGGGAGGTTCAGAACTGACCGCCAAAAAAAGCCTTCCATTTTTGGCCAGATCGTCCAGGGTGTGCCAAAAAAGGCCTCCATCCCATAGACAATTGAGGGGAATTACCTTGGATTTGTAAAAATTAACAGCCGGCATTAAAGAGAACCTTCCGTACTGCCTTTCGATCGCTGTGGTTTAGGCGGCAAGGTTTCTGATTTTCGACCAAAGGACTTGCTCCATCCGTACATCAAGTTTAGAGGAATCAATCGTTATGCCCAAGTATTTGAAATGGGTGACTGTCTCAAGCTTCGTTTTTCCCAGAAACCAGCCTGGCTTTATTGTTTTCCTTTGCGCTTTTTTGTGGATCAAGATTTTGGTCTTACTTACATTGATTTCTAGGTTATTGTGAATGGTGTACGCCATCAGATTGTCTAGCTGCCTTTGGAATCCGATTGGCGTGTGATCTAAAAGCGTCATGTCGTCGGCATACAGTAGACGAGACATTGGTGTTTTCCCAATTTTCGGTGGAAAGAAGCGGACTGTCTCTGCAAACTCCTTGTAGTCGCTGATGAAAGCTATAAACAAGACCGGAGCCAAAGTACAGCCTTGTTTAACTCCTCCCCTGAATGTTGGAATTTCAGCCGAGAGTAACCCTTGACGGCTCAGGCGAACTCGCATTCGTGTGTTTGTGTGAAGTGCCATTATTGGAGCCAAGATGGATTCGGGGCACTCCCAGTGTTAGAGTTTCTCCCAGAGCAGAAAGCTTGAGTGAGATCCACAAAGGCTATGTATACTCTGAAGGAACCAGTTCGAACTTTGCTCTTGATGATGTTAAGGAGCATGATGTTTACCGTAGTGTTTGTGTTTTTTAAAAAACCCTTTTGGAAAGGGTCTGCACATCTGGAGGTCTTGGCCCATTTCTGAATTTCTTTTAGAAGTAGTGAGGCGAAGACTTGGCCATTCGTATTCAGTAGGGCGATAGGGCGGTAGTTGCAAGGTTCTTCTCTCAGCCCTTTTTTGAAAATGGGAACAACTACCACCGATGTCCATGAAGACGGTATTGAATTAGTCTTTGCACCGGCCAAAGATTTGAGCGATCAAAGTCGTCCATTCTTTGAGATGTAGTTTGAGGTCATGGTTGGTCAGACCATCAGGGCCTGGTGCTCTTGAAGGTTTCAAGTTCTTTATCACTCTGGATATGTCGTCTTTGTCAGAAAGATCTTCCCATGATGCTGTAGCCAGCTGTTTATCTAAGTTGGTCTTGTGTTGTGTTTTCGCGAAAACCTTTTCAAAATAGGTAATCCATTTTAATTCATTAACTGCGTTGATTAGCGCTTTGTTTGTTTCTGTTCCACTAGGGTTTATGAGCACCCAGAATTCTTTGTTTTTTTAGAAGCCACGATCTGGAGCATTTTTTCCACGTCTTGTTGGTAGAGCATCATACGATGAGATTTTAACCAAGTGTGATATTTCTTTACTGCCTCTAGGATGATTTCACAGGCATTTGGCGAGTTTTGTTTCAGGGTGTGCCTTTTTAGTTTTCTTAACTCTTTCTTACGGTCAGTCAGGGCCTGGTTATATGTATGTTTATGTTTTGCTGGTCTATCCAAACAGTTGACTCTATATTTCATGAGCAGAGGTTGGTAATTCACTGAAGCCTTTCTTCCTACCGGGTCGTTGACCAGGGGTTGCTTGATATAGTTGTTGGTTATATCGGCAACGTTTGATGCCGTAAAACGAAGTTGAGTTTGCTGCGTATTCAGGTCGACAGTCTGGTTCCACCTGGGATAGGCGTTCCAAAGATGTTCCATGACATTGCTAGAAGGTTGTGGTCACTGTTGCTCATTCTTTCCACCTCGAAGGTGCTGATTATAGATAGCATTGAGGTTGAGACGAAAATATAATCTAAAGTTGCTGAAGAAGCGTCTCTTTCCCACGTCGGGATTCGAGAATCAGCTTGGCAAACGGATGCCACGTTGTGAAGGTTTCTGGATGACATCAGAGCAGACCATGCCGCGCTTCTCTCGTCTACGGACGATCTCAGAGTCTTCGCGATGGCAGCTTCGCTGGTCCGAGGGCAGTTTGCGTTTAAATCCCCACATACTATGATGTTGGTCACTGAGTAATCGACTGTTAGGTCAATTGCTGTTGTGATGGACCTGCAAAATCTTTCAGTTGTCCTCTGGGGATTCCAATAGACTGTAATTATGCCCAGCTGGGTTTTTATTGGTTTATCAGTAGCTTGGTTGTTGTTGTCCCAAGTTAGGAGGGCCGCAAGAGTGGTTGCTGAGTGGGCTGTCTTGCTGTCTCCCACACTGCTCCTGTGTCCTGTGTCCTGTGCAAAGATCGATTTTGGATTGGACTTTGTTTGCTTCTGTGGAACTGGAACTTTGGTACAAATTGTTTTTAAAAGGGTCTACTAAGGAATTGATTGACTTTATTCAGTGAATAGTGGCTCATTTTTCTTATTTTTTCTGTTTTTCCATAGTACATTGTGTAACCAGTCCATGTCATTGGCGATTTTTGGGTCATTTCTCGACTTCCTGCCTGCCCCTTTCCCAGCAACCTCTTCAAAACCATCAACGCTGCGCGTTTAGCGCGCGCGTTTAGCAAGAGTGGTTGCTGAGTGGGCTGTCTTGCTGTCTCGCGTGCAAGCGTGCTGCGGCTGTTCTCTCGCTCTGCCTAATTAGTTGATCACCAACATATTATGTCAACTACGGTCAGTAAAAAATTTAAATTAACATCAGGCATGCCTGTAATTAATCCTGGCCAATTATTTAATTTAGAAATGGCAGCGAACAAAATTAATACTAGACTAAACCGCAAAAAGCATAATCTCCAGCGCTCAATATCACTTTCATCTGACATTCGTTTGTATTATTCCCAAGACACCCTGTCCAGCCTAGAGAGTGGGTCTAATGTGCGTGTGTTAACCAGTCCTCCGCCACCTTTGACCCCAATACAATCATTATGTTCGGAGACTGGGTTAGAGAGCGTGTTGGCTGAGGCCAGTGTGAGTGATAGTTCTGGACCTTTGTCCATTACTAGCACACATGTAAAATCCATTGGTGTTGTCGAAGTCGAAAATATGAATGAAATCCCTAGTACATTGATTGTTGCTGATGTGCATGTAACCCCCAATCTTTCAAGCGAAGTGACTGATTTGACTCTTGTGACAGCCTGTACTCTGGATGATCCTCAGGGTGGTGGAGAGTCCCGGCCCCAGGTTGATGTGTGCACGCAGCCAATGTTGGAGCCCTTTTGTTGCTTAGTGGCAGCCCAACATTGTTTGTGTGCTGCCCATGAGGAGCTTGTTCGACCAGGGGAAATTGATGAGGAAGTCATGGAAGTCATGGAATTAGTGAACACTTCGGGAGGACCGAGCTCTCCCTTAGCTGATGTTATGTACATTTGTTCAAATACTGGGGATCTAATTCAATTACAGCCAGATAATACAATGGGGCCAGAAAACCAGGTAAGCAATTCTGGAGGAGGGGTGAAGCCTACTGAAAATTGTCACCAAACCCCCCCAGACAATAATCAAATGTCTAACTCCAATTGTATTGATGAATCGCCCTCTTTCATTGCTCCGACTCCTCGAAGGACAAGGTTTGAGGAACCCCATCGAGAGTCTGACTTTTTCATTAATAAGAACTGCTCCAAGCGGTTTTCTTTTCCAGAAGCCCCGGCGCTTAATAATACTCTTAGCGCCATGAATACTGCGTTGCTTGCATTAGCGAAGCTTTACGAAGTACTAGATGGTAAGCTCAATCATCAAACCATCCTACTAGAGCAATGCAGTAATGGTATAGCGGTGCTTTCACAAAAACCGCCTGTCGAGCAAGTGACCTTGCGGTCCAATGTTGAGACTGTTCAAGGCTATCGGCCTGATTCATGTAGCATAATGAATGCTGATTGTATACAAGTGTGTGTGCTGTCTGAAACAGAAAATAACCGAAGTCTGTGTGAGGTAGATCCCAATGGTTGTAATCGACCAGCCGGGCAAATGGTTGCCGAATCTGATCCATCTATATCCAATAGAGATACAGTACAAAACAATCTCAGCAAATGTACTGATAGCATAGTTACCCATGACCCTGATGGCCAGATCAAGGAGAAAGAGACCTTACCTACCACAGTATTGCCAAACAATACATTCTTTTCATCCAAACCTATTACGATGAATCTAACTAAAACATTGGCGGTAGTTACTGACCCGCTGCCCACTGCCTCCAGAAAACTATTTACGAAAGGCAGAGGTGCCAGTTCCCAGGTTGCAGGCCGTAAGTTCATCAAAGCCCTTTCTAGACGTAAACAAACTGCAAAACTTGGAAAAGACAATTTGGTAAAATCAGGCCCCAAAGAAGCTATTCAAACCTTCATGCCTTATGGGCCCCTGGACGATTTGGTCACTATTTCAGCTGGCATGGGTGCCCAAGACTCGGCACTGTGCACTAATTCTTCAAAAACATTAAATCATACTGACCCCAGTGATAATAACTTCGATGGTGTAGGACCATGTAATGTGGGACAAGTTGACATACAGACCAGGCCACCCACGGGTGGGAGTGATGGGCTTCTGAGTCAAGTGAATTTAGCGGTACCCAGAGAGGAAATTAGAACATCCATCAAATCATACATGTCAGACATACCCGGGGCTTCTACCGAACCTTTGAACAGTGTAAGTTCCATGGTAACTAAGGGTTTTAATGTGGAGAAGACCTCTGCTTTAGTGGAAATTCCAAAAACAGTAATAATTAGTCAAACCCACCTACAAAATGATGTGAATACAAAATTAGGCCCCTTTCTTCCATTGCAAGTTGACTCTTCTGGCCGAACCGAGCTTTCAGCCCTGCCGCGTCATTCAGTAGATGTCTCGGGTGTTTCCTTGCCCCAACAACATGGCATCTCGCAAATACATGAACAGATGTCGCGGCCTGAACCTGCTATTCAGACCCAGGACATTCGAGATATCATAAAATCTTCGATTGCAGCTTATATCGGCGAAGCCAGCCAAAGTTGCCAAGGGGCTGGAGGTACGCAATCATTGCGTTATCCTGACGTGAGCCAGTTATTAAAGGGTCCGGCGCAGTTGGGCAATCGAATAGCGCAAGGAAATGATATGCCATCAAGCCTTTGTCTCCAGACAAATGCTCAAGCCCACAATATGAATCTCAAGGATGGTAATAAACCACAAGTCAAGTCCAAGTCTAATTGCTTAGTGATCAGATGTCACGAAGACCCTTATCCCAAATATGTATTAAATCGGGCTAGCATTTTGAACATATGCAGTGAAATCCCGTCCCTGTCTGATATATCATCAACAGATATAACCTTGGTTGAATTTATTAATTCAAATGACCCTTCTGAAGCAAGAATCCATCTTCAATCGACAATTGTAATGAATATATTGTGGCAATCTAAAACAGTCCTATATGAATTGGGTTTTAATTTGTATCAAGACCCTTTTATAACAAATAATGTGATGGACAAAGCTCAAATCAGGACATATCAGTCTACCAAGAATAGAGAATCGAATCAGATTGTAAACTCTGCTCCACGAATGGTGGCATTTCAGGACTACTTTGCTAGATCACAATATAATGCCGGTACAGGTAGCCTACTCTTGTGGAATACGAGAGGACATAAGCATTTATTTGACCTTGCTAGTAGAGATTTGGCAACTTATGATCTGGTAGCCTTACAGGAAACCTGGCTTGTTGACTGCCCCATCTGGACGTCCTATGATGTAATTATAACTCCGGCCATTCAACATCACAGAGGTCGTCCCAGTGGTGGTCTATTGCTTGCAGTCAAGAAAGCTACAGGTTTTGTAAGTGAAAAATTAGTCTCTCCATCCTCATATTTTCAAATTGTTAGACTCCAGAGAGGTGGTGAGCTTTTGGTTATTGTCAACATTTATTGGAGCAGAGGTAATATGACCGCAGAATCTTTTTTTGGGTCACTAAATTCGATTCTCGATCGCCTGACTTTTGAAGGTAACATTTGTCAAACCATCATAGTAGGGGATTTAAATCTCCATTTGTTATCACAAACTTATACTGAACATAATGATGATGAATTAACTTGGACAAATATGATGCACGAGAGAGGATTTGTAATGCTGAATGGTGCCATCGTAGGGGATATCCCTGCTGAGTATACATGGAGTAGAGGGTCACAACGGGCAATACTTGACTATGTTTTTGTCCATAAGACATTTTTAAATTATGTACAATCTATGCAAGTGGTTGCAACCGACCATAGTGATCATAATAAGCTAACTATGCGATATTCAAGGTCATCATCTGTAATTTCGCCTATGGTTGAGACCCATCCCTATCCAAATTTTGTAAATAACAGCGGTACGCGAGTGAGATGGAATAGAAATCGACTAAAACAGTTGCATGAGGCCCTGCTTGGGTCTTCTGGGTCAACGGACTGCTATGTTACAGTAATGCACTTGTTTAAGCAGGTAAAACTGCCAGACCTGAGTGTTCGTCATAAACATTGTCATCCCTTTGACCCAATAGTACAGTCTAAGAAAGCTGAATTGCGAAGAGACCTACGTAATTTAAAATTTGTCCCTATAATCCATCGTTTGCTTTTGAAAACAAAATTAAAAGCATCCTATAGAACATGGCTAAAGGGTCAGAGAGCTGTGTGCTATCAGCAAAATGGGGAAACCATGATGTCCCAGATTATTAAAAAATCCACTAGTGGTATATGGGCTTGTCTAAATGAGGCCACGCATAGAACACAGGATGCTGTTCAAATAAATGCTATTCCAAATGCAATCTGGAAAACTTACTGTGAAAAGCTTTATGCATCGTCCTTCTCGAACTTGATTCCAAAGACATACTCCCTAGGCTGGTCCTATTTTTTTACCATCACCGTCAATGATATACTGATATGTATTAAAAACTTGAGTCGCTCGAGGGCAATAGGCCCGGATGGTCTCCATAATAGCACACTTAAAGATCACCCACAAGAATGGGCAATGATCCTCCATCAGATCTTTAGCAAAGTCATCTCGACAGGGGTCATTCCTAAATCTTGGCAGAAGTCCATCATTCTGCCCATATTTAAGAAAGGGAAGCGTGATGACCCAGCTGCTTACCGCCCCATAGCACTCTTGGATTGTCCTGGGAAAATTTTCGCCCGACTAATCCTGAATAGATTTAACATCTGGTTGGAAGAAAATAACTATCGAGACATCTTCCAAACAGGATTTTTGCCTGGAAATGGGACGACTATAAATGTTATTACCCTTACAAGTATTATTCAGAAAGCTTCCCACCAACACCAGCCACTCTATGCAGCATTTATAGATTTTAAAATGGCGTTTGACGCTGTTCCTCGTGAACTTCTTTTTAAAAAACTTATGGATAAAAAATGTCCCTGGTCAATTGTCAAGTGGATAATTGACTTACATACAGATACCTCGATACAAATCAAACTTTCTAGTGAGGGACTATTGTCTGACCGAATTAAGACTGCATGTGGGTTGAAACAAGGTTGTTTGCTAGCTTCTGCTTTATTTACTTTTTTTATCTCGGACATTGGTGTAGACCTCAGTAAAACTGTGGCAGATCCACCCAAAATTAATGGGGTTAATGTTACATATCTACTCTATGCTGATGACATGGTGTTATTCTCAAAGACTCCCAAAGGATTACGGGCACTTTTGTGTGCGTTGGATACCTACACTAAAAGGAACTGTATTTCCTTTAATTTAAGTAAAACAAAGGTTATGCAGTTTGGCAAAAGCATGCAAAGGAAAGCCACCTACAAATGGCCTTTACAAAATGTCAACCTGTCTTCAGTTTCCTCTTACATCTATTTGGGGGTCTTCATAAGTAACTCACCAGATAAGAATGCGAATCATCAACATCTAAAACAGCGTCTAACGACGGCTATATCACAAAGCAGACTAATAAGGAGTAAATATTGTAAGTTTTCAATAGTACCATTATTGGTTTATTATAGACAAAAATTTATTCCGGTAATTCTTTATGGTTCAGAGGCTGTCTTGGGAAAATCATATCAATACTCGGCCATTATGGAAGGATGCTATTGGAAGCGTGCTCTTAACCTCCCATTGTCAGAACCCATTTGCATCCTGCGACACGAGCTAGGACTCCTGTCTTTATATGCCATCTACAAGTGGAGGCTATGCTCGTTGTATCGCAAATGCATATTGAGTGTTAATCAGCCTGGGTTGTTAGGAATGATTGCTATTTACCTTTTAAGATCTGATGATCCATTTGCAGTGTCTTGGAGAAATCAAGCAGAAAAAATCATTATTAATATTGGATTTTCAATGGCACTATTGCTAGGCAATCCCACTAAGGCAAAACAACGGATATGGGAGGATGACTGGATAAAAACAAGATCTGCATGTCTCCTATACAAAAAGTTTAAGAAAAACCCATTTGCCTTAAAGCGCTATGGGGAAACAGAAAGTTACCTAATGATGTTCCCACATTCCCGACAGCGGGATGATTATTTAAGATTTCGATTAAATATCTGGCCCGTAAAAGAAATTCTGTGCCATCGCAGAATTATCAGAAAAGACGATGCTTTGTGTCGGTTTTGTCAATTAGCCATTGAAACAATGCAACACTTATGTGTTGAATGCCAAAGTTTGCAAGCAAAAAGAATTGTGCATTTTGAACATTTATTTACTGGGTACATGACCATGTCTCAAACACGTTGCTGGTCTCTTCTATTTAATAGTCAGTTGAAAGTTGTTAGATATGCAATATTGAGTTTTTTGTATAGTTTGGGACTTAAAGGTAAAGTTAGTGTGCAAAGTCACACTGAAGGAAGTTCACTAATCAGGTTTTAGTTACAGGAGTTATTTTATTACTTGCTTTTTTTGAATGCTCTTATTTTGTCTAAAGTGATTAGGTTTAAATCTGTATCTAATTAGTTTGTTGTTATTAACTATGTAAATCTGCATATGGATGTAATTCTTGTTAATATCAATTTTATTTTTCATAATATGTTCTCTTTTAATTTTAAATACGTTATGTTAATTTTGTATGTTGAAAAATCAAGATATACTTGATTAAAACAACTTTTAAATAAAAAAAAAAAAAAAAAAAAGACCATAGGATTCCGATGTTTTTTTGGTAAGGTCTAATCCAGAGCCCCTACCTACTGCAAGAAGGAGGCCCGGTGAGGGTCGACCAAGAAGGCCTCTTGTCGCTGGTGTTACTAGGACTGTGTATCCATCAAGCATAGGTTTGTCCATCAGCCAGGTCTCTTGGAGACATATGATGTCAAAGGTGCCTAAGTCGACGTCTCCTGGCTGGGTTAGATGTTGGTGACCTCGAGTATTCCATGAACGCAGTTTCATGAGTAGAGCAGTTGGTAGGTCAGTAGTTGTTGTGGACTCTCTCTCTGTGCATGACGACGGGTGGGTGATGGCTATCTCCTAATTTTGGCTTCTAAGTCTTTTTGCAGCCATCCCATAGTCCTTTCGCTGAATTTTCCTAAATTTCTTCTTTGTATGAGCGTAGGGCGTCTAATTTATAGTCACAGTCCCTTTTTCTGGCTTGTCTCATGGGTACCGCGAGACTCTTCGCCGCAAAGCAGTGTCGTGAGCTTTTTCCCGAGGTTCTTGTGCACTGTTCGTGGGTCGGGCCCCGCTGAGGCCCAGTGTGATTGGTTCTGTTCGTGAACCAACACGGGTTCTTGTAAGCGGTCTCTCAAGTTGACGGTAAGAGGATCTGCAAGTTTTTTCGGGCGAGTGGCGCGAATAATGACCTCATCTTGAGATTTTTTTTTTTCGTTTGATCCCAGAGGCTGAGTTCTTTTTTCTTTTTTTTTTTATTCTTGTGTTTAACCATTTAAGGTTTTTACAAGTCTCCTTGTGCAGTTGCAGTTATTGTTTTTGTACTTTCGTCACCACTTATTTAGAAGAAGGATAAAAAGAGGAACGCTGTCTATCTTGCAGCCTTTCTCCATCGTAGTCGAGCCCAGCGTGGTCCGGCTGTGAAGAGGAATTCGCAATCCAATGTCAAGGAGGAGATTGCAGATTATGTTGAGTCTGATACTGCCGTTGGGAGATTGATTTTTTTAAGAGCTGCATCCAAGAGTTTTACTGACCGCCATGGTCCATCTTGTGGATTCCCCGGCTATTAGCCGACTCCAGCCATAGATAAGATATAAGTAGTGATAAGTACGCCTCTCTCTCCTTGCTCATTTGGGGGCAGGTCCTCGTGTTTTATTGTTTCCGGTTGTTCATGGTTTTCACATAGCCGACAAACATTTGAAGGAGCCAGAGATCTAATGGCTAAAACTTCCCTGGTGTGTAACAGATTTAGTCGTGCTCTCATGAACAGTTTTCTCAGTGTTTTATCTGGGAATTTTTAACAATACTTAAACTGTGTTTTTAGTTTGTTGTACACGGCGGAAGGTGCGTTAGGAGCTTGTTAGCTAGGACCTTGTCGTTCGTGGTGATCCAGTCTTGGAGCTCAATCTTGGTTTTCACTCTTACAGGGTTGCTGATAAGCTGTTCTTCAGTGCAGGCTAAATCCTCTAGTTTTCCTTGGAGGTTTCTTACCCAATTGTTGAGCGGTTTGCAAGCACTGTTCTTAATTTTCGCCGCGATCACCTGATACACTGGAAGGGTGTCGATCTGCAGAATCTTTCTGTACAATTGCATAGCACTCTGGTCCACCACTGCTACTAGGGACAGAAGGGCCAGTTCTCGCCGAATTGCTGCCATGGAGGCTGATTTAGGGAGACCCAGAACCGATTTCCACAGGAAACCTTCTAGTTGCAACCAGATTGATGCAGGCATGCTTAGAGTGGCGTTCATTCCGTATGTCATAGTCGGCACGACTTTGGATTTATAGAATTGTATGGCCGGAGTAAGTGAGAATTTGCCACATTTTTTATCCACTTCTCTGGTTTGGGCTGTGAGGTTTCTTATTTTGTCCCATGGAGACTTTTGCATGGTATTTTCTTTTAGCGAGCTGTCGATCCATATGCCGAGATATTTGTACTCTTTGACAACTTCGATCTTAACGTTGTCCAGGTACCAGGCTAGGAGTTCTTTGTTTTTTCCTTCCTTGTTGTATGCGGTTTTGGAGAAAAGCAGGACCTTGGTTTTTGATTTATTAAATTCGAGGTTGTTTCTTTTCATGTGTCTTGTCAAGTTGGTTAGCTGGCGTTGAAGTCCAATTTTAGTCTGGTCCAGTAGGATCAGGTCATCTGCATACCACAATCTTGACACACTGACCTTGCCTACTTTTGGAGGGAAGGATCTGATGTTGTTCTCTGAGACTTGGAAATCTCCAAGGAGTGCAATGAACAACGCCGGGGCGAGCGGACACCCTTGTTTAACTCCTCGTTCCGAGTAGATGATGTCCGAGAGCTGTCCTTCTTGGCTTAGGCGGACGCGCAAAGATGTTTTTGTGTGAAGTGCCATTATCAGGTCGAGTATTGCTGGAGGGCATTTCCACATTTTTAATTTAGACCACAGTTGGCTGCGGTTGACCTTTTCAATGGCCTGCGACAGGTCCACTAAAGCCAGATAGACCTTAGGTGCGCCTGACTTTACTTTTGATTTTATGATGTTCAGGAGCAATAGGTTGACTGCCGTGCTTGCTTCCTTTAGAAATCCTGTCTGGAATAGGTCGGCACTTGGAGAATTTCTTGCCCATTTTTGAAAGTGCGAAAGCAGCAGAGTCGCAAAGTTTTTGCCAATGATATCTAGTAGTGCGATGGGCCTGTAGTTGGCCGGATTTTCTCTGCTGCCTTTTTTGTAGATCGGGACGAGAACGGCTTCTGTCCATTATGTCGGAATTAGTTTTGATTTTTCGCATTGTCTGAAGATTTGACTAATCGCCACCGCCCACTCTTCTGGATGTTTTTTCAGTTTGATGTTCGTGAGGCCCTCGAGGACTTAAGTTTAATTATAGCTCTTGTGATGTCACCTTCGTCTGTCAAGGATACCTAGGCTTCCTGGCTGGGCTGTTTGATGTTTTTTTCCAAGAATGACGGGGTCTAAAACAGGTCTGTAAAGAACCTGACCTATTTTGGTTCCGGAACGGAATTTGAAAGAGGAGCTACTTTCTGGCCCTTGGTACTTTTAAGAAGATTCCAGAAGTCTCTAGATTTTTTGGTAGCCAAGGTTTTCAGCATAGTTTCGGCGTCATTCTGGTGCAGCGTCAATCTGTGATGTTTGATCCAGGACTTGTAAGTAATAGCCCCCTTGTAGTATGCGGACCATGCCTCTTCTGTTTGTCGGGCCAGCGCAGTTCTTTTCAGATTTCTCATTTGTCGGCGTTGGCAAATGACTTGAGAGTCAAAGATGTGCGCCTGTGGCTTCTGTTTGCTTCCGGCGAAACTGTCCCTGTGGGCCGTCAATAGGGGTAGATAATCCGGTCTCTGGGTGTTCGACGGGAGAACCTTGATTTCTGGCGCCGCAATTAATTTTTCCTTTATTGTTCGTACATTCTCAGATGTTGGGTGCAGCCGAGTTTGCTGTTTGTTTGGTTCCACTCTCGGTGTGTAGATAGTTTTTTCCGGGCCGCCCTCCCCCCAAGACATCATTAGAAGATTATGGTCACTTTCATTGCTTCTCTGGACCTTAAAAGAGGTTATATGAGGGATCAGGGTCTGAGTTATAAATATTTAGTCCAGGGTTGCTGAGGCCTCCTGCCTTTCCCATGTAGGAATCAGCAGCGTATTTGCTTGAAGTGAGGCCGCGTTGTGGAATTTTCTCGATTTCATTAATTTAATCCATGCCTGACCTCTTTCGTCGGCAGAAGAGCGCACTGGGGAAGTGCTGGAGAGCATATCTAGATTCTCGCATTTGGCATTCAAGTCACCACAGATGATAATGTTGGCAACATCGTGGTCGACGTAGATGGTGTCAATGGCATTGGCGACGGACTTACAGAATGCCTTAGTAGTTCTTTGGGGGTTCCAGTAGAGATTAATTATAGCCAGGTCTAAGATGGTCCCTGTATTGGCCCCTGGGTTAAGATGATGCCATTCTGTTGGAATTGCGAGCATTCCGTAGGCTTCCATTATTTTACTTCTTATAGTCAGGCCTGATCCTATGCGGATCGCTGTCAAGAGGCCCGATGATGGTCTGCTCACGAGTGCCCTAGATACTGATGAGAGTTCTACGGAAAACCCGTCCAGCGAGGGTTTGTTGGTTAGCCAAGTTTCTTGGAGGCATATAATGTTGTACGCCCCCAAGTTTACGTCGCTGGGGCGGGTTAGATGTCTATGCCCTCTGGTGTTCCAAGATCCCATCATCATCGATTTCTGAATCTTCTTTGCCATAGGAGGTTTCAGCTGTTCCGTATGACTGTGGGATCTTGAAGGTCGCTGCTATCTCTTCTGGTTTTGACCGAAAGTGTCTGTTAGGCACTTCCAAGGGCCTTTTGACGATTATTCCGTAAGGCGTGTTTTCAAGTTTTCACTCAGTGGAGAGTTTTTTAGTCGCTCTGTTTTATTTTCTTTTGGCTTGTGAGTTCGCTGGGGGGCTGGTGAAATAATCCTGGTCATTTGCGTTCTTGTATGTGTTGGGCTTTGGTCATGTCCCTGGCGGTCGTCCCTTCTGTGATACGTCTGGGCGCTGTTGCGCCTTTCTCGCTCTTCGTGCTGCGTGTTCGTTTTGTGGTAACGATTTTCTGGGCGGCTACGACTGCGTTGCCCTCGATTCTGTTTGTACAATACTTCAGTCCTAGATATGTAGTGCCGCTTTGTTGACATTGTCCTCTTGAGAGTTTCCGATTCAGTTTGACAGGTAAGTGGCTTCTGTATTTCCAGGAGGTTGAAGCCCAGACGATGCAGGTCTTTGATGACTTCTTTAGGGATTTCACGAATAGCCTTGTTCCTTATGTGCAGATTGGCCTTGGCTTTGTATTCCCTGTGGTATGGCTCAATCAACTGGAAATCTTCGTTGGTTAGGTGTCCAAGAGTACTGACTTTGCTCAGAATTTTTAAGACCGTTTTTCTGTTCAGTACTATGTACCCCTTCTTTGCTTGCGATTTGTTCGAGCTTGAAGGTGGAGGTTTCTTTCAGTTTTTCATCTATCATTTTTCCACCCGTCTTTTCTTTATTGTTGGTAGTTGTCGTTGTGGGTTGGTGTGGTTGTAATGGATGGCCTTTGCCGTGGTAAGTTGTTTTAGCCCGGTCCCTCCTTTTGGTCGGCGCTGCCGGTTGGTTATTTGCTTTTTTTCTCAAGCTTGTCACCTCTCGCCAAGCTCGAGGAGAGCCTTTGTTGGGCTGGCGTTCCAGATTCGTCGGTTTGATTTGAGTTTGGGTGTTGCTGCGCAGGGGATTGCACGGTGGCGGGGGAGTGGTATACCCTAGCAGCGGGCATTTCATTATTTCTTTGGTGAATCTGGATGGGCCTCCACTGAGTCCCAGTGTTGAGACAGGTTCATCAATTCGCTGGTGGACTGGAATTCTTCTGTAGTTCTAGATGACCGCCCGTGTTTAGGGGGACTGCTTGGCCCGTTTGGGCCTTCATCCCTCATTGTTTTGTTTGAGGAAATGTCGTGGCTAAGTTCGAGCAAGACATGTGTCGATTTTTCACCTATTTGCATCCCTTCATTGGTCTCTTCTGATTGCTTCCTCTGATGTTGTTTTTTGTTTGTCTGTTGTTTGTGTTGTGGCTCAATTGCTGGTAGCCTCTTTGTTGAGACAGAGAGATTTGGGACGGTTGGCCGCGCATTTGTTTTAGTGAAGATAGGTGCCAAATCTCGCTGTATGATGTCTTCGGAGGTTTGCGTGTCCTTTGTGGATGAGAACGTTGAGTTATATAGCGTTTGATTTTTTTTGTTGAGATTTTCTTCATGCATGGTGATTTTGGATTCAAGGAGGGTGTGATGCTTGATCGATTTGGTTTCTAGGGCAGTTAGGTAGCCTTCGACAAATGTCAGTTTGGAGGTCATTGTGGCAATCATCGAAGTGTTATCTTTTAATGAATTGTTAATTGCCTCATAAAGTTTTCCGAAAGGGGCTGGCGCAATAGTTACTGCTGACATTAGTGAAAGTAAGTCTGTTTTTTTAGCTGGGAGAATCCTTTTGAACAGATGGCGGAATTTCGCTCAGTCGCCTGTTTTTGCCCGGAGTCTGCGTGCTGGTTAGCCCCGGATACTGAAGGTGCCAGTCCGGCAGGGCAGTATTTGTTCTGGTGAGATGATTGCCTCTTGTAGTCACCCTTTCAGGGTCCCGACTATCTTAGGAGTCTGGGGGTCAGGGGCTTGTCTCGCTGGATTTCCTCGGTTGTCCCCACCCTGTAGATGTGGGTTAGTCAACGCTAAACGTTCTTCATTGGGGTCGCGCGCGGTCTTGAGGAATTGTAGCTTGGAGAATTGGTGATACAGTATTTCCTGTAGGGGTGTTTGCTCCCGGTCTCATTTGGGGCTGTGATCTATCTTTTGCCATTTTGAAGTTGTGTATCTGAGATAGGCTTAGTAGATGATTGCTTTGGGGTGGGTATCTCGGGATATGGCAGATTGGTCACCCGAGGGCTCTGTTTCTGGTGCCTTAGTTTGAACTTGGGCTTTCGGGGGTGGAGCTACACGGTTTGGATGGCATGTGATTCCAATTTGGTCTGTTTTGCGTGATTTATTCACGGGGGGGTTCTCCTGTATTGCCTTTAGGATCTCGGCATCAGATACTTCTGTGTCACGGTCGAATTTCCTTTTATGTTGTTTAAAGAAATATTCTTTTAAGGAGGTTGAGATCAACGGTGTTGAGAGACATCTGGTCCCTCGCAGAGGTTTGGTGCTGCCCTTGCGGTGCTTTTTCGTATAAAATCTGTTTGTTATTGTCTTTATTGCTTTCGGATTTCCTTTGGTGTTAGTTCCCTTTGGCATTACATTACCCGTGTCTTTGCTATTGATTATTTTCCTTTTTTCACTGGACAGCGGGTTGGCATTCAGTTTTGGCGGTATAGAAATGGCCTTGCTCTTTAAGGGAGTCTTCATAGTCACACCATCGCTTCCCCGGCTCACTGGGGTAGCGAGATGGTCTTCCTGTCATTCTACGTGCGTGATGAAGACGGCGTCTACTGAGATTGATGAGTCCTGTAGTACGGAGTCTTCTTCCGGATCTGAATCCGTGGAGTCTGTCGAGCTGATCCTTATTGGTGGATCTGAGATGGTTTTTAATGGCGAAAAACAGGTTATTGCTTGCAGGCCGCTGTGGATCTGTGCTGTTATCAGGTCCACAGTGACGGGATTGTCGTTTTGCAAAGTCCTGGCCAGGTCGAACGAGCCCACACTAGGGGTGAGGTGGAACTTATTCTTGCTGTTCATAGTTTCCTCCGTTGCCTCGACTAATTCGGAGACCCCCGGCCCGTCAGGCTCCCGCCGAGTCCGTCCTCTGACTGGCTCAGGCGGGAAGCCACTCGCCAATGCGGTAGACGTGCCGGGGTGCCGAGGTTTGAGGTGATGTGGGCTGGTCCGGCCCGGTGATTGACTTGGTTGAGTGCGGGGGCACTTTTGACTGTGCTCCTTCTGTGGCTCTCTCGGCAGAGGGGTGTGAAGCACTTGCAGTAGGAGTTTGCACAGGAGGAGCTAGTAGGTGATATAAAGATGCCTCCATGGCCGTGGCTGGGGCTGTTTCTATGTCCGTCTGTACCTGGGGCAGCGGTTGCGCATCAGGAGTCTTGGCAGGAGTCTTGCCCCTTCCAACCCCGACTTCCACCGCAGATTTACTGCTCCTCAGGCGGCGTTTCCCAGACTCTGCTTCAGCCGTTGCGTGCTGGTCACTGCTTGGGGAAAGTGGGGCCATCTCTGCTTGAGTCTACACAGGGGTAGGGAAATGTGGTGCCGTGGGGAGGGGTTGTTAAAGGTGTTACGTACTTGTTCAGGTCACAGGGCTTGGCTTGTATGGAAGCCCTGGTGAATGGTAATGGGAGTGGCCGCTTCATGCTTCTCGCAAGCTCCGGACACCAGACACACTGCTCGCAAGGGTGGAAAGCAGATTCAGAGCAGTAGAAAGCGGACCGGAGCAGGCAGGTAGGCAGAATTCCATGGACGAGAGCGGTTCACTGACAGTCTAGCTGGCCCACCCTATGTTTATATGCCTGAGATGCAGATGGTGGAAGGCAGTCAAATCTTGTTATCTCAGTTGAGGCAGACTAAATATTCAACGTTCTTAGAGCTTTCAACCGAAATAAACACTTGTCAGGTGTTGCAGCCGGGATCACAAGAATTATCCAACAGTCTCTCGGTTGCACTTTTCGCCCGCACTTCACCTTGCCCCGCAATACGAATAAGCCAGCCCACAATATTTTTTATGTTTTTCGTGTACGTATGGTACTAGTTATATGGCATTGTCAGATCGTGTTGTCGCCGTAATTCTCATACGGCCATGGTGCTTACAGCATCGAGTGCAGTCTCAACGAGTAGCAGTATTTTCCTAAAACAATGCGAGAAAGAGGCTAAGAAAAGACAAATTAAGTTCTCTCAGTGATATTTGCATGGAGAGAGATGGGCGATACACTTTCACTGCAGTATTGGCCTCTTAACAGGTCAAAACCTGGGTCCGCTACCTCACACCCCAGCTTTCCCCTTAGCACATCTAGTGCAGGTTTTGCACTTGTATAGCAGGGAAGAAATGTAGAAGGAAGGTAGGGGGTGCAGAGATATATCGGGAACAGGTACGGGTGTGGGTGCGGGTAGGTGGAGCTGCCAAGGGGAAATGAGGGAACCACAGAGCCACAGCAAACTCACACAAACTCACGTCTCGCGCCTTTCACCACGCACCTCATGCGCCTCTCCGGCGGCTCCAATTCAGCTCCTAATCGGCTGGAGCACCCCCGCCACGGGCCTCGTCCACTCCGCGTGTCATGTTTCAGGTTTTCGAATTACGGCTCACTGCAGCAGTTATCGGCAGCCTTTCGTCATCTGCGCCCTATGCGCCAAGTCCCACAGTTCCTCAGTTTGAGTTTGCGGAAAGGACCTTGTCAAAAACGTGCACTCACGCCGTCAAGCCGCACTGACCAGCAGAAGTCGCTTTCTACACGTCAGCCGCCTACGACAACGTTGAGTTATATATTTTTCAGTATATGGTTCTTTTTTTCTATTTCCAGTTCAGTGAGTCGAAAGCCTCTCTTTTCCAGTTTGCTGCACGTCTTCAGGTGAAGGTGTTCAAGCGGTGCAACGTTTATGTGTAGGTATGCTTTTGCTAGCCTCCCTCTATGATAGGGTTCAATTAACACGAAATCTTCTGTTTTTAGGGTTTTCAGGAGGCTGATTTTCGAAAGCAGGTGGAGTATCGTTCTTCTGTTTAGAATCATGTCCTCCTTTTGTGCTGTTGTTTGTTCTAATTTGAACAGTCTGATTTCTTTGGGCGAGTTAAGGTCTTTTCGGTTTTCGAAAGAAAAATGGTGGAAGTCTTCGCCCTTAGATCTGCTTTGGTAAGCTTCTGCTCGAATCCCCTTATGGTTGCAGATCTTACACGGAACAATCTTCGTTCCTTGGCGGAACTTTAGGGCAAGGGAGGTCCTTCTCCTCGGTCGAAGGTTTTGTGTTTGTTTGGAATTCAGGTAGATGGTCACGGGGGGAGAGCGAGTTGAGCCGGGGCCTTGAGTTCTTTTCACTAATTCAGGGGACTCTATTGCAAATGCTGGGGTGCTTTTTTGCTTAGCCAGTAGTTTAGGTGTAGGTTCTTTTAGCCCCTTTTCTGGAACAAAAGCTTCTTTAATGTCTGTTGAATTAGAGTCGATATCCAATGGTTCGTCATTGGAGACTGAATATTCACTTAAGTCCATCAGGACCTTGTCGTTTAAGAAGTCTTCAGTTGTTATTGGTGACCTAACCAGGTCGACGTCTTCTGGTCCGTTGTTACTTTGTAAATGTTCTGGGGTGCTCCCTCCAGAGCCAATTTTGTTGCTAGGCTGTTCTGGTAAGGACCTTTCTATTCCACTGTTCCTTTTTGTCGGAATTTGTAGCACTAGTGATTTCTTTTTGCTTACATTTGCTTTTGGTGTTTTTGGCATATTTTCGAAAATCAAATAGTCTGCTGTTAAGTTTAGAGGTTTAGAGGTCTGCGACGCCTTAGTTTGATGTGATTTGGGGGCTGAAGGGCTGACTGAAGGTGATAGCGACTTCTGATGATATGACTCTGTGGCATTGTGGTTTGAAGTTTCCCACTTTGATGTTGAGGCTGTGCAATCAAGTCACGTTGGGTGGGTCTTGATGTTTGCTTGGGGTCGGCCATCCTCGAGCTTGACTCTGGGGCTTCTTGTGAGAATGCAAGAAGGCTTTCTGACATGGCCACTTTTTCCTGTAGGCCTGATTGGCGCGCATTTACGGCGTTTTTAAGTTCTTGAGTTATTTGAGTTAGATTCTTTTGCTGCTTAAGTGCTTTTAGATCCATGGCGGTAACGTAGCCTTCCAGAAAGATTAGTTTCGAGAGCATCATCTCGATTATAGATGTTTGGTCTTTTAGTGTGTCGTTCAGAGACTTGTACAGCTTGCTGAACGGGGGTAGGGCGATAGTTACCGTGGACATTATCGTCATCAAATCTGGCCTCTTTGAAGTTTCTCTTGCTGGGGTTTCGTGCGAAATGCTTGATCGCTCTGGTATTTTTGGGCTAAGTCCCATGGAGTTCCTCCTATCAGGACAACCCGAGGGGGCGGAAATTGAGTCCCTTCCCACTGAGCATCTCGCCCTTGAAAGAACTTTAAGGTTGGACGTCTGGTCTTTCTCGATCTCTGAAATGATGTCTGTTGGTTCGAAAGCAGCGTCTCCCTGAAAGAATTCGGGCCAAATGGCTGGATGTTCTGTTTGGATTTTAGGAGTTGACTGTGGGAAGACCGCAAGTCTGTACTTTGCTCGTCTGCTTTGCGCTCATTCGGAACAAAGTCTGTGCTTAAAGCGTCAGGAGGAAGTGATTGCTTTTCCTCATTCAGTCCCTGGTTCGCTGCTTTATGTTCTGCTAACCGCCTTTTTTCCGATTCAGGGTCCCTTATGCCCCCGGCCGTTGTTGCGGGTAGATTCTGGAGCAAGATGGACAAGACTTGTTGGCCCGATGTTTTTGCAACGGGGCAGGTTTAAGGCTGCTATCTGGGGTATTTGATCCTTCTGGAAGTACAGAGCCAACTCTCCGGGCTTTGGTCAATGGAAGGTCGACAATTTCAGTGTCGGACAACTCATTTGAAACTTCAAATTTTCTTTTGCATTGTTTTTGAAAGAAATTCTTCAATGCGTTAGATAGCAGCGGTGTTGGTAGTGTCTTTACCCTAGATGGTCCGGTTTTCCTTGGATGGAAATGGAATTTTAAAGTGTCTGTTAATTTTTTCAGTCCTTCTATAGACTCACGGATTGCCGCTTTATTGTTTGCTTGTCGAGCTTCAGGTTTCTCCTTTGCAGTTTTTTGTTTGTTGAAGTTCTTCTTTTGTTGGGGCTTTTGATTCACTGGTATAATTGCATCAGTAGGAGAATTGTCACTTTGACAGTCTTTGCTGGCCCCGTTTGTGTCGCATGCTCGTGGCGAAATTTGGCTAGAATGTGTGGACAGACTGGTGTCTGCCAATTGATATTTGTGTCCTCTGAGGTAATGAGAAATTTGCGCTCACAACAACTTTTGTAAGGTCTATGATGGTATATGCCAGTTGAGGGCCAGTTGGGGGAGTGGTTAGGTCTTCGGAGACTATGGGCCTAGCAGGAGCGGCTTCCGAGTGGACCAGAACCGCCACTTTCAAGGAGGCGTTCTCTTTAAGGGTAGAAGGGAGCTGTGTGTTTTGGACTCTGCAGGCTTATTGCACTGCTTTAGGAGTCCGGTGATGTCAAGAGGAGCGGTGTTCCCTGGCAAGAGGAGGGTGACCGCAGGTCCCTCCGGGCTTGTGTAAAAATCGCTGCATGCTTCGACTGCCTCCTGGGCGGTGGGGTCCCCGCGATGGATCTGGGGGCAGGGACGGCGAGGAGGGGGAGGAGCCTCCTCCGCACCGCAACACACAGCGCCGGACGACACAGGCGTGACAGCCACAGGACAGCTCGCGGGCGTGTCGGAGACTGTGGCAGGATGTCCAGGTAAGGTGGCCGTCATATGGCGGTCTTTACAGTTTGATGTTGCGTGGTTCTGAATTAATGGTGTGTAGTTCGCTCCATTTCTCCGAGGATCCTCTTGCCGTGACGCAATGATTTTTTCGGGTTCTGAGTCTGACTAGCCGCCAGGGTCAGGGCTGACGGGAAAGTTGGAGGGGGGACGATTGAAGAAAAGTTCCTGATGAGGCGCCATGTTTAGGGACATCGTGGCTTCTCAGTCTCCGTCCTTCTGCCTCTTCCATCGGTATCTTAGTGTTTGAGGAGGAAAGAGACGAAACCGTTGGGCACCAGAAGGCAGAGAGAGGAAAGGGCTCCTGGCTTGTACACCGTGCACCCGGTCACCCAGTCACTCTGCCTCCACTCCGCCTCGGCTCCACTGGGGGAGGAGGTCTTGTAGCATGAAGAAAAAAAGCAACACCAGCAACAGTAGAAAGACTGGTGGTTCTGGTTCTATGGTCACCCAGTCACTCTGCCTCTACTCCGCTACAAGTGGTATTTGTAGTTATGTAGTCAATGCCAAGTCCCCCAAAGTGCAGCCGATTGGTACAGGATACAAATCCTCCATTTATTAACACCACCACTGGTTTTCTGACAGATTTACCACCAGACTGAATATCGAAAATATAACACAATGTGACAGTATTTTGCAGGAAATATAGCCAAACACATGAGGCATTGTATCTCTATAATTCATGTACTATACATAGTAAAAATGTAATGTCCATTAGGGAACACCAGCTGTCTCTAGCTTCAGGGATTCAGGTATCACTTATTACATACAACGCCCCTCACAGGGTGTGCTTGTTTGAGAGCAACCAATGGAAGCAATCTAATTGGATTCAGTACCATACAGTCAAAAATGACCACACCTCTGAAAATGACACACACTGATTGGTGTGAACAATTCACTTTTATATGAAGCAAAATTTCAATTTGAAAAGAACAGGATCACTTAAGCAACAAATGGCAGCACCATAATGGGTGGTGGGTCTGTGTCCCGTAGCCCATGATGGTCGAGCCGCCCTGGTTTGGGGTCTGGCTCTTCAGCTACTGTAAGGTTTAGGAATTACTGGTTTCTCCTGATTGATTTCTTCACATTTCCCTACCCAAATAAAAATTGGAGTCAAGGAAATCGACTTTGGAACACTATAGCGCAGCCGGTTCCCTTTGGTTGGGACCATTTGTGTACTGGATTTTAAACCCTACAGTCATGTGGCTGCAACTGCTTTGGCCCTGAGATGTCAAAAGTTCATCTCCATAGGATCAGATTTTGTTGCAGAAGTCTATGTTCCCTGGACCCAGGGCTTCACTGCTGAAGTGGTCCTGTAAGATAGAGACCAGAATTGGGTTTCTGAGGTTGTCCTGACAGGTGTCAGATTGGTCAGATTGACAGTGCAACATTGCTGAGTATGGTGTGGACCCCGTGGTCCAAAAGAGATGTGGCTTTGGTCATGACGGTACAGGCCAAAGTATGGGTGGTTCCTAGTATAGAGAAGAATACTAGGAACGGAGGTACTCTGGGGTGTGGCAGCAAAATAACGCAACCCTGGTTAGCATTCGCTTTCTGCATCCTCCCAGTTATGGTGTTTAGGCTGTAATAGTTGACTTAATTGCTATTGGGGATCTACCATAGGTATTCACTTGAGCTGGGAGAGTGTCCACCACTATGTCGGATGACTGACTACCCAATTAATGGTTTACTAAAGTATTTTGCTTGAAGAAATATAGTTTCAAGCAGTGTATCTTTTAGTCCTTGATACACTTGACGTGTCACTTCCTTAGGCTGTTCAAGCTATGCCAAGGCCATCAGTGGAGACACTGTGGTGACTCAAGTATGCTCCCAACCTGGTATTTGCCGGCTGCCAAGCAATTATTCTCTGCAGCTCTTTCCTGCAGTGGGTGAGGTGGTCTTTCCAGCTGTCACTGAAGCCTGCAGGGTTGTTGAGTTGGAAACGCCAATGTAATCCAGTCCAGCAGGTGCATGATTCATCAGCATCTGGAACATGGCAGTGCATTTTTAGCCGAAAGACATGACATTGACCTGATGCAAACCACAGTTTCTCTTTCACATGGTTGGCATAGGGAATTTCCAGGACCATAAAGTTAAGTAAAAGTGCTCACAAACTAAGCTGCTCCTAAATCATCCACAAGCCCTAATTAGACTTTGGGTTGAGGGGGAGCGTCTGTCAGCATGACAGAATTGGTCCCCTAATAATTTGTGTAAAAGCATGAATCTGTGGTCACTCATTTGGTATCATTACAAGAGACCCAGCCTATAAATGTTGTGAAGGTTTGATAACTCATAGATCCAGCCTCTTGTTAGCCTCAGCCTTGATGATATCCTGGACCTTCTCTGACAAAATGTATATCCTCTCCCCAGTGTATGTGTAATCTTTACACAATTACATGATTAGTACTGGAGTCAGAAAGAAGAGTAATAGTACAGTTGACAGTTCTGCCACTGCTCAGATGTCATTGTGCAGGAAACACTAACTCCTTCCACTGACACATTGGTGGATACTGTTTAAGCATGTTGCGGAGGGGCAAAATACCCTTCTCTTTATCTGAGACTAGAAGGAGTGCAGTCAATTCCTCATGATGGAGCATAAACCCGTTGATATGGAACACTGTGTAGAATCCCCAGGGTCTGTGTTGTGAACTATCTAGGTGAGTACACTTGTCTTGATTTGATAGGTTATTTATAACGCGCTTAATACCCAGAGGTTTCTAAGCGTGGACCCGGGGTTTCGAACCTGTGTTGGTCCGTGTCGTCTTGCTTCCAAGGCGAGCATGTTGCCCCTGAGCTATCCTCTAAATATCAGTGTAGAATCTAGTCTACAAATCTCTTTGATTTGGTGCTTCCTTTATCTGGACTTCTTGACCCTCTTGATAATCTCTCCTTTGAGTAGTTCCTAGCTTGCCTTATGGTTACACTTCAGTTGGGACATTTTGTCTAGCACATCCAGCACATCATTTGTGGTATTCGGAAAGTTAATTTCCCAACATTCCCTAATTAATTTCAAGGAAGTCAGCACAGTTTAACAATGTTTAGCACAGTTTAGCAAACAAAGGCCTGAGCAGAGCTTCTTTATTTGGCAACTATCTTTAGGTGGATTGTTAGTATGGTAAACCCCCTTCCCAATTCCTCCTCGGAGGCTAGCCCAAAGCACCCAGCATACTTTTAACATTGTGTTAAAATATTCCACCAATCCCAGTATCTCACTGGTGATACTCCCATGGTGTGGTTACTCACGGTATTTAGTTGTGTGATACAGGGCAAGTCAGGGAGGTCTCTAAGGCACACGCTGCAATTCCTGCTTTCTGACGAGTCCCATTTCTAGACGATCCGATTGAAGAGCACACTCCTCAGTAAAACTATCATCTTGTGATTGTTGTGGCTGTGCTCGGGCCACAGCTGATACCAGACTTCACTTGATAAAGCCTTTCAGCTTGTGAATGCGTGCCCAGATCACAGCAGAAAGCAGACATATCTTGATACATTATTTCCTATTAAAAAATACACATGGACCAACTTAAAGCCATCTCTAGTTCAGATGGTGCAACTGCCAGAGAACTTCTAACTGGGAAGCTAAAGCTCTTTGTACAGGATGACCTGGCCTGGAAAGGTTTCCTTAGCCTCAAACAGAGACTTGTATTTCATTGTCCTTGCATCCGTGAGAGCAGCATTTCACCGGTTTGTATGGCAATTCAGGTAATTGGTTATTTTTTCTGGCAAATGTAGCTAGACGGTGTGTCATTCTCCTACATATCTATGACCATTTGCTCAATCTCAGAGTAGAGGACTGTTGGGTGTCTTGACCCACGTTCAAGTTATTATGCTGCAACATTTAGTGCTGTGGGCTTCGAAAATCCAAGATGGCGGAAAAGCCCACAATTGCGCCAGAATCCAGGAGAACCGCGCAGTTTTGCGCACACCAAAATGGTCGCCCGACTGCCACCCACCAGTGCAAAGAAAGATGGTTCTGTTCAAAATCTGTTTTTATTAATGTCAAAAATTGCTAAGATCATGGGCCTGAAACCACCAAACAAAAATCCAGCTCTGGTTGAGTGTTTTACTTTACTCTACTGCAGATCCACATCAATGCCATGTCAAGCAAGGATCATATACTATCAAGTAAAATCCTTTTTTTTAATTGTATTAATTCAAGACAGCTGTCAAAAATAGGTGCAGTACCGGCATTGGACACTAACCGGCGCTAGCGATCTAAACTCTGATAGGAGAACTGTATTTCAGGAGTTGCAAAATGATCCTAAGCTAGCTGGGACTTCAAAGGCTTGCTGATTAATGAAAATTCTTAACACCTGCTTTCCCAGAAGGCAGTCTGATTCAATTAACAGTTCAGAGACCCACACAACAGCCCAGGATATCACATGGCCCTGTTGATTGAGAGGGAGGAGTTTCCCCTGCAGCCTGCAGGACACAACACAATAGGCCCTTTCAATTGAATAGACATGCAGATTAGGGTGTAACTGTCCACAGCTGCCCTGCCAGGAAGGAGAGGCCTGTGATCTCTAACTCACCAAGTTCTGGGGGGCGGGCCAGACTGGTATGTGAATTCAATTAAGGGCAAATGTATGTTTGATTAAATTGCTTATAAAATCTTGAATTAAGCTCACAGAAATGTACAATTTGGGGGTCCTTAATATGGAAAATGCCCTCACGAATTGAGACCAAACTCCACTTAGTGCGGTATTCTGGGACCGAACCCCGCTATTTATTAATATTGCAGACACTGTGTTTAGGATAGAGACATAGGGCCTCATTACAACCTGCCAGTCCGGGGCCGTGCAAAATCCGTGACGGCGGTAAAAACGTTTCCGTGTCCGCAAGGTTGCGGAAAAACCATCCGATTACACGCTGTCGGTCGCACGCACCACACGGACTCGGAAACGTTGTTACCGCCGTCGCGGAAAACCCCACAGAAATGGAAATAACGCAGCCACAAGTGGCGCAAAACCAGTTTCCGCCTCCGCCGCCACGGACACGGAACCGGAAATACCATGATCGCCAAAACAGGAAACAGAGAGGCGGCCATCATATAAAAGCACAATCCATTGCCATCCAGAGCCAGCACAAGCACAATCCTAACTCTGAGAAGCCAAAAGGGACCACCAGCATGTAGGCCAGGATTCCTGCTCAGAGGCAGCGCAAACAGCGCTTCAGCGAGGCAGAGCTAACCGTCTTGGTGGAGCACATTGTGGACAATGCGGAGATGCTATTCAGCGCCGACCAACGGCGTGCCACACAGCAGCGGAGGAAGGAGGTGTGGGCCGGCGCTGCATGCAAGTGCACCGCTGTGGGCGTGGCAGTGAGGAGCGTGAAGGACTGCCACAAGCGGTGGGACGACCTGAGGCTGAGGGTACGCAACCTCATTTCCACGCACCGCCAACGCAGCAGTGGGACACTAAGAGGACCCCCTTCCCCACTGAGGCTGCAAGCATGGGAGGAGCGTTGCAGCAGCGTCCTCCACCTAGAGGGAATCCATAGGATCGGGGAGGCTGAGGCAGGAGTGAGCCCACCTGCAGATGCCGGTAAGTGCCCAAACATGAATGCCACATGTAAATATGCAGTTGTGAGTACTGGGCCAAAGGACCCATTAACAACCCCCCCCCCCAGGCAGTGCATCTGTGGCTCAAAGGGCCCATTAACAACCCCCCCCCAGGCAGTGCATGTGTGGCCCAAAGGACCCATTAACAACCCCCCCCCTCCCCCAGGCAGTGCATGTGTGGGCCAAAGGACCCATTAACAACCCCCCCCCACCGGCAGTGCATGTGTGGCCCAAAGGACCCATTAACAACCCCCCCCCCCCCCCCAGGAAGTGCATGTGTGGGCCAAAGGACCCATTAACAACCCCCCCCAGGCAGTGCATGTGTGGGCCAAAGGACCCATTAACAACCCCCCCCCCCGGGCAGTGCATGTGTGGGCCAAAGGACCCATTAACAACCCCCCCCCCCCAGGCAGTGCATGTGTGGGCAACCATAATCACAGAATGCATACACCAGCAATCAGATGCATGTGACTAACACTATTCAATGTACAATCTTAATGACGCATGTGATGCACCCATCTGCCACCACAACAACACTAATTGCATGCCCTTTGTGTTCCCCACAGCCGTTTCAAGTGACAGTGATACTGCACAACAGGACAGCCAATCTGCACCGGCAAGTACACAAGCCACCGCCACCACACAGGAGGATGCTGCCGGCAGTTCTGCACCTCTGGCGCCATTACCAGCCACTACAGATGTGCGGCCCGCCACCACCACCGACATCCCCACCGTCTCCAAACTGGCTGAGTCTAAACAGGTGCCAGGGGCACCTATCATGGCCACCCAACACAACACCGAAGGCAGCAGCACTGCAGAGGGGGCGGCCTGCAGTGATAACAGTGCCCCGCAAGAGCACTCCAAAACGGGGCCACAGGGGGAGATGCCCACATTGGAAGACCTGGGCTCCTTCCATGAGCTGGGGTTCAGCCCCACATCACTGGGGAGTCCCATGAGGTCGCCCACCCCATCCATGGCCGAACTGAATGCCCGCATGCAGCGGATGGAGGACCAGCAGGCTACCCTCACCCAGCTGGTGGAAAGGCAGCTAGAGGAATCCAGGCTGCAGAGGGAGAGCTACAGCGCCTCAGTGCGTCGCCTGTCGAGGTCCATCGGACGCTTTGCGAGCACTATAGTAACCCTTGCACGCCATGTGCGGGAGAGCAACGACCACACCTCCAGGCTTGTAGAGGCCATGTTGGTTGGCCAACAGGGAAATCTGGCACGGATGCCCTCAATTCCAGATTCTGCCCAATCAAACACAACCACCCATCCAGCTCCACTACTGCCAGTCCAAGGAGGCGCTCGAGTAGGCTAACAGGTCCCTCGGGCAAGGTTGCACAGGCACAGAAGCGCACACGGAAGTGATGGCATGTGTGTGGGGCAGTGCAGGACACATGTGGACTACAAGGGTGTGAGAGGGGTGGGCACGTTTGGGTGGTGGGGTAGGTAGTTTTGGGGTTTGAACAATGGGGTCTGGGTGGGGGTGGGCACGTTTGGGTGGTGGGGTAGGTATTTTTGGGGGTTTCAACAATGGGGTCTGGGTGGGGGTGGGCACGTTTGGGTGGTGGGGTAGGTAGTTTTGGGGGTTTGAACAATGGGGTCTGGGTGGGGGTGGGCACGTTTGGGTGGTGGGGTAGGTAGTTTTGGGGGTTTGAACAATGGGGTCTGGGTGGGGGTGGGCACGTTTGGGTGGTGGGCAGCCCCGGGTGTACAGCTTTCCTAACCAATGCACCTCCTTCCCTGTTGTTATTACATCAATACATCACCATTTCGAATCAAGACATACATGTGTGGACATTGATCATTTATTTTGCAGTGCAACTATTAATTCATTGTCGTCACCATGTTCGTGCATTTCTGTGAATGTGCTGTGACTCAAAAATAAATGCGAATCAGGGCATCCCGTGCTCTCTGGCCATCATGTGGACCCCCAGGGGGAGGCGGTGCCATCCCATCCCCATCTCCATCCCCATCTCCATCCCCATCCCCATCCCCATCTTCCTCATCTGCGTCTGGTGGCATTGGGATGTTCCTGCGCAGGCATATATTGTGCAGCATGGCACATGCGAGCGTGATTTTACCCGTCTTCACTGGGCTGTACAGCAGTGATCTGCCAGATCTGCTCAGACAGCAGAAACGGGCCTTCAGCAGTCCAAATGTCCTCTCAATCATTCCACGTGTGCGGATATGTGCCCTATTGTATGCCTCTTCATGCCTGTTCCTTGGTCTCCGTACAGGTGTCATCATCCATGGCGTGAGTGCATATCCCGCATCACCTACATGGGATGTAGATGGGGGAACATGTCAGTGTTTGTGGCATCATGTCCTCATCTGCTGCTGTGCATTCTTGTATCATCATTCAATCATGCATATGTACCATGCAGTGTATGGAGGTATGTTTTGGGCATCACGATGTATGTCGCTGACTGGATATGGGCCTACACATTAACTTGCATATGTACTGTGCCCTGCGGGTGACATTTGATTGTGTGCATGTCACAGTGCAGTGCTGTCCACACATGGCAGAGTGACTCCACTGTACGGAAGTAGTAAATACACGTCGTCTCATTTACACGCCTCTCGTGCCTTTTGAGGCAGTGTTTCAATTGAGGGTGGGTGTCTGCAGTGGCACAGGGTTCATGGGACAGTGACAGGATTGGCTGTGCCAGCGTGTGCACGGGCACATTGTGGTGCCCTGTCATGTCTTCCTTCATGATGTTTGGCATCCGCTGTGTATTTGGTAGATGGAAGGGGGGTGATGCATGTGCGGTCACAGCGGCACACTCACAATGCTCATTGGCCTGGACACACACACACCACTTCGACAGGGTTGTAGCATCGTCAGCTGTACTCACCCAATAGCCATATGCTTTGTCCGACATAGCATTCCATGTACCGTGGCAACGTGGAATTCCGCAGTACCATTGAGTCATGTGATGAGCCTGGGAAACGTGCGCAGCAGTGTGTAATCAATTGCATGGCATCACAAACCATCTGGACATTCAAAGAGTGATACTGTTTCCTATTGCGGAACACCGCCTCAATTGCACGTGGTACTGTCAGCTCAACGTGGGTGCAGTCAACTGCGCCTATGCAATTTGGCATGCCTGCTATGGCATGGAAGGCCAACTTGGTGGCAATGACCTCGGGGAGGGTGCGGGGTAGGGCTATGTGTTCCGACACATGGCGCAACAGGGCATCCAGTACCTGTAACAGGATTTTGGAGAAACAGGGTTGTGATATGCCGTGCAGCTCACCAACCGTGTGCTGATAGGTGCCAGTGCCAAGGAAATACAGTACTGAGACAACCTTCAAGAGGGGGGGGGTGGCGGTGGGGGTGTCAATTAGGCTGCTGATGTTGTCCTCAATCATGGCGGTGATGTGCAGGATTGTTGCACGGTCCAGCCGGTATAGTGTGTGGATCTGTCCTGGGGTGAGGTTCCAGGGTGAGGCCCTGATGCGTGGTATTGCTGGCTGGCGGCGGGGTCGGGCTGGCTGGGCAATGTGGTTTGCCATAGCTGCAGGGTTGGCTGGTTGCCGCCTGCGCCTCCTCCGCCTACGCCTCCTCCTCTGCGCCATTACTGCCACCATGTGCAGTGCTGCCTGTTGGTTGAGTAGGCCCAGTCCCAGTGCTACTAGACCTGCTGCCTGCATGGTTCTGTGTTGTGTTGGGCTGGGTGTGGCCTGCTAGGTCCAGCTGGGCTGATTTGGTGCACCTGTGCCCTGATTCAGTTCAGCAGGCAGTGTATAACGCCATGTTCGCGGTGGCGGCGGTTCCGCCACCGTGATCACGGTATTTACGCCATTTTTTAGCCAGTATATCCGTGTCCGCGCTAGTTGTGATGCTCACGGTGTTTCGTGTTGACGGTAACGGAGGGGTTTCCGTGCAGACGGACTTAACGGGACCCCTATTTCCGCGGTGGCCGTTTAGGGATGGTGCTATTACCGGGGCCGCGGGTCATGATTGGGCGGACATGGAAACGGTGCCGGTATGGTTTTACCGGCAGTGTTAATTCCGGACCGGAGTACTTGTAATGAGGCCCATAGTAATTTCCAGTAATATGCTCAGGGAAGGGGTGCAGGTCTGTGTAAATTTTGAGGAAAATCCAATATGGCGAAAGTCACTAAAAAGCACAAAATGTTGCCATTTTTGAACCCAGGCTCTTAGGGGGATCAGAGTTGGGCAAGAGTGTATCTTAAATTAATCTGTGATATGTGTATGTAATTTCAACGACGTGTGTATCTGGGAAACCTGTTAGTTATGAAAAATTCATTTTCTAAGTAAAAGCAAAGGGGCATTTCTTCAATAGATTGTAAAATGATGACTCACTCTGACTCCCTCTGACACACTATCCCTTCTCAAATCAGGTCACAGAGAATCCTTGACCTATCAAATCATGAGAGGGTTGGGCATGCAGAATGAGCCGACCCACCCACTTTCAAAACACATAAAAAGAGACTGCTTTGGACAGGCAAGGGACTCACTTTCCATTTTCTTGCGAAGCACTCTGCCGGACCAGACAATATCCAGAAGGGCCATCTCCAGAACTTAGAATCCAGACTTCAGAACTTTTTCAGCAGGCCTCAAAATCTTTTGCCAATTATTCAACAGCCGGGCGAGCTGTTTGATTCTGGCTAGAAACTTGGGCCAGAACCATATCCAGACCCAGAAA
Source organism: Ambystoma mexicanum (assembly GCF_040938575.1). Lineage (NCBI taxonomy): Eukaryota > Metazoa > Chordata > Amphibia > Caudata > Ambystomatidae > Ambystoma > Ambystoma mexicanum. The sequence continues at coordinate 842,577,026 of NC_090941.1, read as the reverse complement.
GCAGAGCTGTATCCAGAACCAGTGCCAGTACCCAGAAAGCAGTGCTGTATCCAGAATCCACTTGATCCAGACAAGCAGAACCAGAGACCCAGACCAGACAGCAGTGCTGCTAGCAGACCCAGACCAGACTGCTGTGAGCAGAACCAGTACCAGAAGCCGCCAGAAGTCCAGTCCAATCCTGACCCGATCCGTGACGAAGTCGCATTCCTGTCCAAAATTAGGTGTGAGTATCCAGCCAGAACTGTGCAGAACCCATCTCTTAGTTTAAAATAATCTGATTCAAAACATTTGAACCTGTCCAGAACTGCATCATAGGAATCGTGTGTTCATTCTGTCATCTCAAAGCTGTAAAAGTGTAATTTTGTCATTCTGAAGTTTACTTTCATTTCGAGAAACTACCTTCACGACTTTCTACTCCTTATAGTTTTTCCGTAATCGCGCTAGACGCACTCGGAAAAAGTGCCGCGATTTGCGATTTGGCCCAATTAGCTCCTGTCAAAATAGCCGCTTTTGCTTGAACTGCTAAAATTCGTTTTCAACCTGCTAATCCCTCATTGAGCATCGCTAGTGTGACTTGAACTAATCTTAAATATCTATCACCTACCCTGAACCTCCCATAGGGAATTAAAAACATTTTTAGCATATTTTACTTCATTGCCACCACATTTAAAAGGATTTGCCTGCTTTAAAATCATACGTTTTCCTCTAAGCTTGCTGGGGGGAACTGGAACTTTGTATTGCATTTTGTTTGTATTCCTGAAAATGGTGTGCTCTCCTTCGATCTCCTTATATTGCACAGGGGGGGAGTGAATTGCCACCAGGGGAAAAGGGAACATATTATCTCTTGTGCAACCCTATCAGTTTATTTCTGTACGGCATTCTTTCCATCATTGTTTTTCCTTGAAACCATAAAAGCATTCTCAGTTACCTTTTCCTTCCTATACCAACTCCTAAGTAATTAAATAAGCGTACAATTGTAATATTATCCACTGTTGATCACTGTCATATTCTTAAGTGTGATATCAAATATTAATTTATTATAAAAGTGATATATATATATATATATATATATATATATATATATATATTGTTTAATTTTTCCAATAAATCTTTTAAATTGCAAACCTACTTCTTGGCTCAGTGAGGTCAGGGGGGTTCAAAGAGAGGGGCGTTATATAAGGGTTTATCATCCAGAGTATAACTTGTCATAAAAATATATAAATTAGGGCTTCCCTTGGGCGTCCCAGACGAGGCACTGACTTAGTGGGATTGCTGAATTGAAGTCACTTAACAGGACTGTGGGCCCTCATTATGAATATTGCTCTATTTCCCACTTGAATACCCCTTATATGTGGTAAATCAATGGAAACCATGCATTTCTTCAGAAATATCACATGACCAGGATGGCAACTACATAGGAGCGCGGTCTACAGCTACTGGCCCGAACATCCTGCTGCACCATTTTTCCATGAGTATGTGGGCCTTACTTAACTTGCTGGATTTGCTAGACCTCTGGTCTGGAATCGTCTCTTCTTTTTGGAGCTGGCTGCAATGCTGTGTTAGCCCATGTCCTGGTGGAGGTCTTGAGCCGGCCAGGCATGACCCCGAGAGCAGCTATGCAAGCATTGATCTGTTTTTATTGCAGGACTTGGGACACAGATCCTGGAAGATTGGTGGCACTGAGGCAGCTACAGGGGATTGGTGGTGGCCCTTTGTGAATGCGGTACAGTACCCTGGTGAGTGGGTCTACGTTGTCCCCTGTGGCCAAGGTGAGCATGTTCAGCAGGTAGCTTGCAACATTCAGAAAGACTGCAGCATTAGTCCTGACAAACGCATGCCTCAGACACAGAATCAGGACTGAACTGTGGTCAGTAGGACAATGAAAAAGGATCTATGATAATTGATTTCTCGGCGTTGATTGGTGTAAAGAGTACCAAATTCAGTACACCTCTAGGTAACATTGAACAAAACCATATTAACTGCAAAAATAGGGCTGTCATTAAGGTAGTCTGTGTTACTTGAAAGTAGAGTGAGCACTGCCAATAAGTGGAAGGGCACATAAAGAATAATACTAGCTATTGAATTCCTGCCACAATTTTGGTTTTTCTGTTTCTTAAGCAAATGTCAGGAAACTGCAGCTTACAGAAATTGGCAGTTTAAAGACGGACCAAAACTACAGTGGAAAGTGTTGCATTCAAACCGATCTGTTGGTGGCTGGCAAGGATACAATAGCGTTATTAAACAACTTTTAATAAACAGTAATTAGCAATTGTCATATCAAATTGATATGGTCATTGAGAAAAACATGGACCTTTTGAGGCGAATTGCTCCTTATAGAGGAGGACATGTTAAATACTGTCTCTGAGAAACGTACTGAGTTGGAAGAGATGTACAAACAAACTTGTAGCTAGACAGCCAGCGTAATGCATTCAACACCACAACGTACACAACTTGTATGGACGATGTTCACCAGAAGGAGAGTCTGCCTTCTCAGATGTGCTACTTGTGGTACTTGGTGTGCGTGCTTTTGAAGACCTCTTGTTCCATGCCATTCTGGACTCTTTTATGGGGCTTTGTCTTCTTTCTCCACTCATTTCCAACAGATCTTGCTGTTCCACCTAGGGCTCCAAAACTCTTCAGGTTTCGCTTCTGCAACCGGGGCTCACCTTGGCTCTTTATTTGTAGCTTCATTTGCTTGTGGCACTATGACTTCATCTGATATGCTCGCCTTGTAGAGTTCTTTGTGGCAAGTGCCTAGACTCTGTTCTAGCTGATTCGGGTGCAAATGTCTTATGCTCACTTACTCCATACACTGTCATAGTGCATAGTGGAACAACCTTGAGGGCAATGTTTTTCTTTTTTTTCCTTACAATACTATGATTTGGATACGTTATAGAAACCTTACCCAGATACAGCAATAAACATACACAATTCTTTAAAAAAAGAATACTAGTAACATTCATCATACTAAACATATTTTTTAAAACCTTTCTTTATTAGTTTTAAACATAGATAAACCAATCAACCCCCCCACCCAATCCACCCCTACCTAACTTGGCACATTGGGGCCATAAACATTATGTACATCCAGACTCCGACTTTCACACAGCTTCTGTGACTAAGCATTTTACACAGTCTCGTAGATCCCACTCTCTCTACGGTTTACTCTCTGCCGGGTCTTTCCTAGGTAGGTTATTTCAGGTCCAAAACAGTTCTTGTGGTCACCACACAATTTCCCATGGTCCAGTCACTCCCTCACATTGTGAGGTGGACCCCGTTTCCCCCCCACCCGATGTTTTTGTTTAGTGCTACCCCTTTTCCTCTGCTATGAGGGCACGTTTCCAATCAGCGTAGTATTGTCTGAAGAGGGGCAAGTAGTCAATAAGTCGACTGTTGTCTAGTAGAGCCTGTGCAAATCTGTTTTCCCTTCGTTCGCAGGACCTCTAGCCATCCGGGGAGCACGGGGGCAGTTTGTTTACCCCATGCTCTGGCAATGAGGTATCTTGCTGTCACCGAATCCATCCCTAGACGTTTCTTTTCCCCTAGGGGACCTTTACCAATCAGTGCTATGGGCCACAGTTCTGGAGTGTAAGCCCACTTTGGCAGGATCATTGCGGCCATGGCTTCCTCTATCCCTCTCCAAAAGGTAATTTGAAAGTATTTCAGCCACTGTCAGCTTTGAATCCTCTGCAGAGCGAATCCTTTGTGCTATTTAATTTTGAAGTCCAGGGTCTGCACTTGGAGTGCCTATATTGTGGCTGAGACAATATAGAAACCGAATTTGGTGCGATTGCCAGACAGAATTCATAGTCAATTTTTCAGAGTATTTTGGTTTATTTATTTAGTTTTTGTTTTGATTTCTTCATGTATTTTAATTCAGATCATTATAACATAAGTAATCTCCCAATATTCACCATTTCTTCATGTATTTGATCCATACATTCAGATCATTTATTCTGTTCTTATACCACAAATAGTCTCCAAATAATCTCCCGACACGTGTTTCTCCACAGCTTTAGTTATGGTTCCTCAAGAGAGATTCCTCGTAGCTGCTTTCTTAACTTTTATGGTTGTACTTTTCATCCACTTTATAAATGTATTTCAATCTTTCTTCTGAAAATCTGATATAAGTATTGGGTTTCCCCTCACAGCAAGGTCCGATTGCCTTGTTGCATCTGTAATCGCACCTTTAGGAGTGCCAGCTACTTTTCCTCTCCAAAAGGGTAGAATTCTGGGACATTCCCACACCACATGATAGAAGTTGGCGGCTGCAAAGTTGCATCGCACACACGCAGAGGATCTATCAGGGTATATGTTATGTAGTTTGGCTGGGGAGTAGTAGGCCTATGGAAGGAATTTGTAATGGATGAGCCTGAGCCAGCTATTCAAGGATAGCTTGCAAGTTTGCATGCCTATGAGTCTCCAATTCTCTTCGCTAATTATCCTGCCCAGGTCCTCATCCCAACGAGCCATATACCTCCGATCATATGCCTTCTTTTTACTCCTAGCCATTTTGTATATGGATGAGACCAGTTTTTTGGGGGGTAGTTGTTGTAACACATAGGGCCTCATTACAAGGCGGGCGGAATGGGTTTAACGGCACAGGTAAAGGTGCCGGCGCCGTTAAACCCATTCCGCCCTATTACGAGGTTCCCTTGCGGGACCCACTCTGGACATCCGGTCAGACCAGACATCCTTTTTGCGGGTCCCGCAAGGGGACAAGGGAGCTAACAACGGGCCCGTTAGCTCCCTCCCCATTCCCATTGAGTCCTATGGGGGCTCGAATGGGAATGGGGAAGGTCCGGGTTCCCTGAATGGGGAAAAACCAGGCCCTCCAAAGTCGGAATGGCCCGGTATTTCCCCATTCAGGGACCACGGACCCGGGCCCGAGTTTGGAGGCAGCCATGCCCTTGTTAAGGGCATGGCTGCCCACAAACTCCTAATGAGGCCCATAGTGTAGAATGGGATGAATGTTGGACGCCACCGGGAATTCAGCCTCTTGCGTCTCAGTACCTTCCTGATCCTTTAGTACGTAAGCAGGGTTACCGCAGTCCAGTCTCCCCTGGCTTGCAGGGCTTCCCAAGTGATAAACTTCCCTTCTTGTACTGGGTTCCCCAGTGATTGTATCCCCAGCTTCTGAAAGTATGATATGATATGATGATATGATATGATATGATAGTTTATTTATATAGCGCCTATACACAATGTGTTTCAAAGCGCTTCAAGGCAAGGGATGGAACAAGGGAAAATACAACGACATTCTTACAGGCCATGAACAGAAAGCATGTGAAATTAACTATCGTACTCGGCCTGACAACATTTCAGATAGTGCAAGAGCTAAGACATAGATAAGAAAGGGAAGGGGAGAGTGGGAAGGAAATGGAAACAGACAGGCGACTACCGTACTAGGCCTGACGACATTTCTGGTAGAGCCGGAGAAAAACAAAAGGTGAGGGAGAGAGGTGCAGAAAGTGAGGGGAGGAACAAAACAAGCGACTATCGTACTAGGCCTGACAACGTTTCAGATAGTGCTGGAAGGACACGGGGGGGGGACAGTAAGGGGATGGGGGAGCGACAGACGAGGTTGCTATTCTGATAGAGTAAATGCATAGAAGAAAGTAAGGGGAGGAGATAGGAAAAGGGAGAGGGGAGGGAGGGGTGGAGAGAACAGAACAGAGAGTAACCAGTCAAGAAGAGTGGAGAAGCAAGAGGGGACTGCAAATACAATTGCAGAAGTCAGTAGTAACACATAATGTTGCAAGCCAGGATACAAGATGAAGATGGGAACAGCATGATTCAGGGCCAACATGAGTATAAGATGCAAAGGAAGTCCAGCATGAGAGTTGAGAAAGGGGGACGCACCATGAATCAATTAAGTCCATAAAAGTAAAATCCAGCATTGGCCCCAAGACGGTGATGGATGAAACCAGTATGTATCAGGACAGACTCCTATACGGGAAGGTGGGGGTACAAGGGAACAACACGGGGGAACCAGAGAGGGTGGGGATGGCCTGTGGGGACAGAGGGTGTAAACACATGTTGCTGCATGCTTACCTGCTGTCTTAGCAGGGGGCCGGACCCTGGATCCTCCTGGTCCGAACAGGTCCAAACAGGAATTGCCCTTTTCTTTGACTGCCCTTCACTTTGGATGCCCGGGTGAGAGACGCTCTTGATCAAGAGTTAAGAGCAGGAAGGAAGAGGCAGGGCTAAGAAGGTGGGTGGTGCTTAGGCCAGGTGACTTAGATCCACTTACACCTGCTCCCCAGCTGCAAAGGAAAAAGAGGCTGGAGGGCTCCTTAAGTAGGGAAAAGAGCGGCAAGCAGGAAGGCACCAGGTGGGCAGGGCTTGCTAAGTGTTGAAAAAGAGCGGCAACCAGGAAGGCACCAGGTGGGCGGGGCTTAGGCCATGTGACCTAGATCCAATTACACCTGCTCCCCAGCTGCAAAGGAAAAAGAGGCTGGAGGGCTCCTTAAGTAGGGAAAACAGTGGCAAGCAGGAAGGCACCAGGTGGGCTGGGCTTAGGCCAGGTGACCTAGAAGTAGATGTAGAATTTCCTCTCAAGTGTGAGCGGGATCCCTTGTATATTGTATATTGTGAGGGCTAGGGAGTATGCTACCTCTGAGTTGGTCAACCTGACCAACTGTTCCCATGCTCTGCATGTCACCGCCAAGGGCTGCACCTCCAACCGAGGCACTCTCGCAGGGGCACCCCACAATCGTCTGGATTAGCTACCTCTTTGCCAGGATAGAATGTGGGGAATCCGGGGTAGATGGACTCCAGCTCGCTATGTACTATATCTGAGCTGCTTAGTAGTACAGGAATAGGTCTGGGTATTCCAGCCCGCCCTGTTCGTATGGGCCGGTGAGAGTGTCATACGATATCCTAGCATGTTTGCCCACCCATGCCAGCCTATTAAATAAGCTTTTGATATGGGCCCAGTAGTTATGGGGTGGCCAAATTGATACATTATTTAATATGTAAAGTAATTTAGGGAGAATGACCATTTAGGCCAAAGCCATATTGCGCCGCTTGTGATATGGGTAGTAATATCCAGAATTCCACTTTGTTTTCCACTTGACTCACTGTTTTCGCGTTATTGCCAATGCACTGTTCCCCTATTGTGGTTGTTCCCGACTCCCAGATAGCTCATACCCTGGAGGCACCAAGTGAAATTAAAGCTTGTAGTATCCCCTAAAGGCATTAGTGATCCCCACTAGGTCTTTAATGAGCTGGCCTGTGTGATCCTTGACTTCACTTATAGGGGAGAGTTGACGTTCTGTTTTTTTGCCCAAGCTAGTGTTTTACTGGGACAGTCCCCCTCACCGTGCCTTGCAGCGGCTATCGGGTCCCCTCTGAATCTTTGTTCTCTGATTGTCAGTTGCTGCATATCCTCCCTCAGCTTCCTCGTATGTCTCGTGATTCACGTGTGTCCTCTGAGTCCCCGGATCCTTGTTTATTTTCCAGGTCTTTGATAGTACCCTCCATTTTACTCATGGATCTACATAGTGATTTTAATACCCCTCCTTCCTTGGATATACAGCAACCTCTTATATATACCTTAAAGGCCTCCCATATAATGTCTGGGCTGGGGCCAGAATCTATATTGGCAGAGAAATACGTCTGTACGTCTTGGCCTATTTCTTCTCTGAATGCCCCGTCTTCTAAGGCTGCAGCCCTAAGCCTTCAGCGTGTTTGTCTGGGTGGGCACGCAGGGGTATTGAGTCGAACCAGGACTGGGGAGTGGTCGAGAGGAGTATTATCGCGGGGGAGTATTATCGCTTCAACTACTTTCCTGGCTATGGCTGTATTTGTCATGATGTATTCAATGCACGACAAACTGCCATGGATGCCAGAAAAAAGGAGTATTCCTTATTGGTTGAGTGCATATCACGCCAAATGTCATGTAGATGATGATACTCACTATAAGCCAGGGTTGGGCTGCACGCAGGAGTGCTTGCTGTGTGGTTGAGGACCTATCTAGTTCCAGTGTGAGGGCCATGTTAAAATCCCCCGCACATATGACCCCTTACCCAGGGAACTTGTGTATGACTGGCACTTTTATGAAAAAAACCCAGGGGAGTCGGTGTTAGGGGCGTAGACATTTAGCAAAAGGAATTTTGAGCCACTTATTTCCCCCGCTAGGATCAGGCATCTCCCCTCCTCATCACATATCCTCTTGTGTAGCTTGAACTCAAGGGATTTGTGTATATAGATTGCCACGCCTCTAGAATGTGGTGTAAAAGAGGAGCAGTACCTGTGTATCCCCCATCCTGGGAGTCCAGGCAGGGGATCCTCACAGGCCAGGTGTGTTTCTTGTATACATAGTATATTCACTCTGTGATTCCTGCTGTAGTTTGCAATCATTCAGGATTTTTTTGTATTGGTGTGACCCCGTATATTCCAGGACATTATTGATACCAGGCTGTTCACTCCTCCTTCCGAGATAGCTTTGCCTTTTGTGTAGTTACATGGTAATGCAGGTCTGTATCTGTGTTTGACCGTGCTCTCATTATGAGTGGTTCTACCAGGCTACCCGTATAGACTATCTGTGCGCATATAGGACAACTCCTTTGTGCATATGAAAACGTGTCGCTTCCCCCAACTCCCATGTAACTAAACTCTTGTGATAAACTCTTCCCCCCCCCCTGAAACCCTCGCCTTCCCAGCCATGCCAGAAACTATAACCCACCGGCTCCCTTCCCTTCCCTGCAATAAGAATTTCAAACTTAGTCGCAGTGTTTGCGGAAACTGGGGCTCTGAGGGTGGTCGGCTCACTCCGTATGGAGGCAACCTTCATCGCGTGGTCCCCGTTCCCTAACTACACCCTGTGAGCACTTGTGTTTAAGCCCTGGGATCGGAAATATTTTACATCACTTGTTAAGGATATGGTAGTGGCAATCAGGATGTGTGTCTTGGGAGAGCCTCCTGGGTCTGGGATGTTCGTGGCTAACCACTCGGTGGCTTCTGGGGAGGTGAAGAACATCGTCAAGCCGTGAGTTGTATCCATAATTCAGCCGGCTACATCATTGAGTACCGTATATCCTTTTTTCGCAGGATGGTTTTGACTGCTTGGAATGTCTTGCGTTTTTCTTGAAAAGCCGGGCTGAAGTATGGAAAAATTCTAATTGTGGATAATCCCCATTTCAGCTCCTTCTTTTCCCTTGCAGTATGTAGTATTGTGTCCCTTTCTCTGTAGTTAACTATTCTGGCTATGATAGGCCGTTCCGGTGCCCCCGTGGGGCGTGCAGCCAGTAATCAGTGGGCTCTTTCCACCATGTACATGCTGGACACGGGGGTTCTCCAGAATCTCAACCAGCAGCTGTTCAACGAACTTCTCCATATTGTCTATCTGCGTGGACTCCGGAACCCCCAGGATTCATGTTGTTGCGTCTTGTTTGTTGCAGGTCAATCATTTTGCGTTGCAGCACGGCAACCTTGTCCTCTCCCTTCGATTCTCTGTTCTGCCTTGGTCATCCGCCCGCAGAGTTTGTCAATTTGTATTACAGATATGTCGACCTTGCATGTGAGGGCATCAATTCTGGCTCCCAGGTTATCTGTGCTGCCCTTCTATGCAAGCAGTGTCTGATTCAGGGCGGTCACGTCCATCTGGGCTATTGTTTGGGGCTGTTGGAAGGTCGTAGTGGGCTGCACTGGATCGGCCCGGGCAAACTGGTCCATTTTTGCTTGTTTTTTGGGGTTGACCATTCGATTGCTGCAATTGTGCATCAGACTCTTCCCCAAGATGCGTTATGGTCTTTTGGTGTACTCTGGTAGGTGGTACTGGCGCCGCTCGGGCTGTCCAGGGATGTTGGTGTTCACACCTCGAGCAGGGTGTTTCTGGTATTGCTGGGTGTCTCTATTCCAGGTATTGCTCCTGTCGTTTTTGTGCCCGGTGCTCCACGCCAAGCATCCTCTCGGTCTCCCGTGCTGGTTTGTAGAGGGTCAATTACCAGAACTGGTCACAACGCTACTGCGCCTCAGGAGACCCCGGCTGTTCCCTGTGATGCACTGAGATTGTAAGGTCGGAAATGGGGGGGCTGCTCGGCCACGTGTAGTGAGTTGTCGCTCTCTCTTCCAGTACATCTGGTCGAGGGTGAGCCTGGCTGTCGGGGCTCTGAGTCAGGCCCTTTGGTGGGCCTAGTATTCTGCTGTTCCCGACTGGTGTTGGTTTGTCGCTGCTGTCTTCTCCTCACTGCCCCGGTAATTTGTGATTGTCCTATTCAGGTGGCTAAGGTCACCCCTGTCTCGCTCTGGGGCACCCCTCGTATGTGTGTGGAGGTGGCTGGTCCGCTCGGCCCCCAGGTGCTTCCCACAATGGGGAGGAGCCTACCTTCTGGTTCCTGAAGTTGCCTGATCGAGTGCACTGCTTACGGTCAGCTGGCCCGTTGCTGTGCCCGGGCGGGGCAGCGCAGGCATGTGTGGAGGCTCTGTGCCACTGCTGGTGTTATCATCCCTCGCAGGCTGTCTCTGTTCCTGTACGTACTGAGGGAGGTGTCATGGGTCACCTCTGAAGCTGTCCCACTGCCAGGACCACTTGAGGGCCACCGTTAGTCACTCATGCAGGGAACGCGGACTCCCCGCAGGACACCCTTTGCCCACTCTCGCTGCCAGCCACCAGGGTTGCCGGCGCACTAAGAGTATAACACCACACCAAGAGCTCAAGTAAAGTCACCACTGCGTCCCGGGGTGTGCTAGATAATTAGGAGCACTCTCCTACGTTGTTCAGGGGTGAATGACATTGTGGAATGGAGGATATTGATGAGGATTTTTCGGTCTACGCCAGAGGTTTTCAGGTGGTGGCCATCTTGGACCGTAGCACAACAGCGCCACCCATCATACTAAACATTTAAAAAGAAATACAAATCTGTCCATAGCAACTGAAACCAAGGCTGATTAAGCAATCCAATATTAATCATTACAGGCCTTCCCTCAATCCGCAATACTTAAAAGATCCTTAGTTAAACGAGCAAGATCACCCACCCAAACCTCTGCTAAAAAAATCCAGGAGGGCTACAGAACAAGAAAGATGGGTAGTACTCATTAAATGAGTCCATAAACCTTCCGGAATGACTGTTGAAGGCAAGTTAACGAATCAGCTAGCACAAGAATAAAGCAGGACATTTTACAACTAAATGGTACAGGGACTCTGGCCATGTCTTACATAGTCGACGGGTGAAGTCCAAGAGCCCATTACGGGGGCCCACCACCTCCAAGGTTGGATAACAGTTGATTCTGAACATCAGATGTTTATCCATGAATACTCAGGATGGGGACTTTACAATATATGTTTGAGGACAAGTCGGTAAGGTGGTCAGTGCTATACAAGAAACCTTGCCTCTAAATATTTTCAAGTCTTTAAGGTGCTCAAACGTTTCATCTCGATCCAGAGCAATTCCCATGCTATTTTTTACGCATTGTTCACACTCCCTAACAAAGGCAGACAATGGAAAATGTGGTTTGACCAGCGCTGAGTCCCGCAGACAAGTTAAAATATCTGCTACATCTTTATTCTGAAATTTAAAATACAGAGTTTAAACCATTTAAAAAAAAAACCACCATGATTTAAGGCCTAATTCAGGTCTAATGGGTTTCTATATGAATATTTGGAGGGAGGCTCAAAACACCCTACCACAATGGGGGTCATTACAAGGTTGGCAGTAGGGGTTTAACGGGGCCGGTAGAGCTTCTGTCCCTGTTAAACCCCTACCGCTGCATTATGAGGTTTGCTCGCTGGACCCGGTAAGGACGTCTGGTTTTACCAGGCGGCCTTAGCGGGTCCCGCGAGCAGACCAGCATGCTAACAACGGGCCCGTTATTAATGGGCCCGTTGTTAGCATGCTCCCCATTCCCATTCGAGCCCTATGGGGGCTCGAATGGGAATGGGGTTGTACCGGGTACGGGTTCCTTGAATGAGGAATTACCAGGTTCTCCAAGATTGGAATGGCCCGTTAATTTCTCATTCGAGGAACCCGGACCCGGTAGCCGGTAAGGGGGTAGCCATGCCGCTAATAGCGGCATGGCTACCTCCAAACTTGTAATGACTCCCAATGACCCTTCTTTCACCTTAAGCCATTTCTGAGGTAGAAGTTCACAGCCATACAGAATAGCTGGGACTACTTTTCCTTTACAAAACGGAGTTACTGGAAGCAGGGTATAAAAACATAACCTCCTTTGAATAGCTCTCAACTGTAGGCTGAATGCTTCCACTTTAATGGGGAGTCTCTTTTTTTTACTAAAACCAAATCATTGTTTGGTCCAAATAGATACCCCAAATAAATGATAGAAGAAATCTGAGGTATATTATTCTCATTTATAGACGATGACAAATTCCCAAGCTTAGAAGGATAGTTAAAAGCCAAAAGACTGCATTTATTCAGATTCATAATATTAGACAATTTTCAGTTAAATAGTGTGATATCAGTTCTAGACTACACTGCAACCCAGTCGGTGGAACATCCAAAAGAAGAAGGTTGTCAGCGTAGGCTAGCCATCCATCTAAGGTTCCAAGTTTCTGGGGGGAAAAAGTGGAACGTGTATATATGTCGGAGGGAGATCTGAGATATACAAATTATGATGGCAGTTACCGCAGCCATGTCCTAGCACTTAGCACCCCTGTACACATCTTTGTATCGGTTGCAGTGGGAGTTGACTGTCCAATCCCCTGCAGCCAAATACCAGGAATTCTCTCCCGTCTCTGATGTTGAGACTAAGTACTGTTATCAAAATAAGCACAGAGGGTTTGATAATTGGTCCCTTGCGTACTAATTGGTGGTTGTAGTCGAACAATCTGTGGCACACTCCCTGGGAATAAATGGTGTGGTTCTACAACAGGATCAAACTTCATCACAATAAATGAAATGATTGTCCAGACAGAAGTATAGTTTAAATATTTAATCTCTTTATAATTCACATAATGTGAATAGGTATGTTCAGAAAAATGTTATGTTCGTTAGTGAAAACCCCAATGCCTATAGTTCAGCCATTCAAGAATCACTCTGGGGAAACCACAAGTCTAGCAGACTGACCTGAAGTGAAAATGTCTTTAAACGATAGCAAAGCTATTCTTCAAGTTAATAGATCATTCTTATTCCAACCACTTTTTGGGCTAGGCCTTAAGCCACCTATTGACTCAATGGCTGAGGGATGGAGCTAATGCAGAGCTAAATTAATAGGGGTGGATATGGAATTGCTGTTTCTTTGGGGGTTTGGAGTCCTACTCTTTATGGGGGTCATTACGACCTGGGCGCAAAGGGATACCGGGCACCGGTAATGACACCGGTGCGGGTAATCCCTTTGCGCCCTATTCCGAGGTCCCTTTGCGGGTCCTCCTTTAACGCCTGGTTTTACCGCAAAGGGATACCTGGGTTAATATCGTTACCGCAATTTGCGGTACCGTTATTGACGCCTTCCCCCTTCCCATTGAGCCCTATGGGGGCTCACATGGGAATGGGGAATGGCTTTTCAAATGGGGACTTACCAGTCCCTTGAAGGTCGGAATAGACCGGTAAGTCCCCATACCACCAAGTCGGTGGCGGTAAAGGTATTGGTGCTAGTCATGGCGCTAATAGCGCCATGACTAGCCCCAACCTCGGAATGAGGGCCTATGTCTCCCTTATGAGTATTAGAAACTGGTGACAATGTCAAAATCTGGGCCAATTAAGCTAAGTTTGCTTAAGGAGCTGTCTACGAGCATGGAAAGTATCTTGTTGTTGACCCATTCAGCTAGTGGCAGGTCCTAGCTGTCAAATGCCTGGATAGGTATGTCCCTTAGCTGTCAACGCTTCTGCTATTTATGGTCAGGCTCATCTGCAATCGCACGTATACAGGTTCCTGGGGTACGGGTGGGGACCATTGAGGTGAACTTGGTGTGGAGTTGGCAAGGCAGGGGCTTGAGTGATTACTGAGTGCTGTGACACGTTCCTGGGGTATGACATAGCCATTAATCTGGCAGAGATTTAGCTCAGTTAACATTGGTAGAAATGCAGATGGTGCGTAGCCTGGAATAGGCGATATTGAGGTACTTGGGAGGAGTATGGGCATCAAGGGGATATAACACCCGATTGTACCCACAGGTGTTCTCTCAGTATTCAGATGCCTTTGGTCATGGCTAGCGAGCAAGGGAAGAGTTCATCACGGCTACCCTTCAGAGCCAATTCTTGTTTCATTCTGGTTGATGTAAACCACAGAACTTACAAATACCAGGAGTAATTTTGCCACCAGAAGGTCCTCTTCTGGAAGCAAGACTTCTTCACCTCATCTTCAGGTCAGGCAGCTCCTTCAGCACCTGGACAGTAGCTGAAGCAGGTCAGGGTTCTAAAACTCAATATAGGGTTACTTCAATGCTAACGTGTTGGTACCCACCCAACAAAGGAATGACATGTTCACCTTTTGCAGGCATCTTGTTGGTCAAATTCTCAGGGTGTTTATTCACGTGTGTTTCTAGACTTCCCAGTCACATTGGCCTTGGTTCACGCTCATAGGAATAATGTTCAGCTTCAGGGACTCACTGCTGAAAATAGGAAACTGGTCACAGCTGTGCTGTACATTGTGAACATTATTGCAACTGGCATCACCAAGTCATAGGTAGCCAGACAAGCTTCCTCACTCTGGGAAAGGCGCATGGTGTGATCCCTTCCCTCAGTATTCCAAGATCCCCAGGTACACATATGAGGGCTTGCAGGTAGTTTAGGAACTTTGGTCCTGCCAGCTGGACATACCACCAGATCCTACAATATAAGACTTCTCTTTAACGCGTGAAAAGCAATAGAAAAAAGAGCTTGGGGGGTGGGGGGGAGAGAGGGAATTTGTATTTAGTCATTGTAGTCTTCTTTCTGATGCTTGTGAATCTGCTTAGAATCACATGCTGTGCATACAGTCCGACATCTAGTGGTAATTGCAGAGTATTGCATCTTTCTTTCAAAGATCGAAAAGGGACCTCGACATGGGCGTGACTGTAAAAATATCCCTAACGCAGAGGCCTTCAAACTGTGGGGCGCGCTAAGGGGGGAATGGAAAAGGGAAACGTACCCAGGGTCGGATGGGGAATAAAAGTGTCTCGGACACCAGTGAAAAAGTGGCCCACAGTTGTGAATGGCAATTCTTTCCTTTTGGACAGACTGTTTCAGTAGTATGCAAGGGGGAGGTTTTTGATAAAATGTGATGCAAATTGTGCATTTTAAAGAATATTTATTCAGTAACACGGGTCAAAACTACTAGCTGAATGGTGGAGTAACTTATCAAGCTGGCCAACATGGGCCAAAAAAAAGTGGCCCACTTTGACCCAAAAAACTGGCCCACACTAGCATTTTGTGTTTGTGGTTCATGCATTGCCCTGTAGGCCAATCCGAGCCTGAACGTACCAAAATGTTGCCACAACTGTGGCGACATTACAAATACTGTGCCCTTGCACAGAACAGAAATCCGACTATGATTACACTGACTAAGGAGTGCAGGGGTTGTGGGGGTGTCCCCCGCCACCTTTAGTCGGTGTAATGGGGGTCAGGGATTTTGGGGGTGTCCCCTGCTTCCATTAGATGGTAGCGGGGGACAATAAAGAAAAAAAAGAAAAAGAGAAAAGGACCCTGCGGCTCCAGTTCTGACCTACGTTAGTGGGAAAGAACTGACACTGCAGGGATAGAGGAGAGACGTTGGCATGCATAGAAGTGTGCTGCTGAAAAGGTAAGTGGGGAGGCCGGTAGGGAGTTGCGGGGCATTTTGAAAGTCAACATTACGGGCAGCGCAGTGATCACATATACATGAAAAAGCGGGGCAGGGGATCCCTGGGCAGAGATGTGGCTCCATCCATAATGGGTGAGAAGGCGTCGACCCAGTGGCCCCCTCACCAATTATGGAGGAGCTGAGGAGCCAGTCCAGTGAAACACTGAGCACTCCCTAAGCTGCTTTTACCAGCTGACAGAGTGCGCCTGGGCTGGCTGAACTGTCAAAGGGAAGCACTGTTTCCCTTTGGCAGTTCAGTTCCCCAGGCGCTCATAATCAATGAACCATGCAAGACTGGGGGCGTTTTGCTTCGCCAGTCTTACATAGCTCATTGGAAATGCTAACTGGGGAACTGCATGTCTGTATGTGTGAGGGGGAGTTCCTGCGCCTCCTTGCACATACATACAGAGAAAGCTGGAGCAGGGCGTTTCAGCACCCACACTCAGGCCCCTTCATTCAGAAAGAAGGAAGCTCTTGCTTCTCAATTCCTGTTTATGATGCAGGAGCTGGAGTGCTGGGGAGGATACTACAGGACCGGGGCAGAAGGTACGTTTTATTTTTTATTTATTTATGTGTATGGATGCGTGTATGCTTGTGTTATGAGTGAGTGTATAACGATGGGTGCTTGTGTGAATGATAGAGTGCTTGATGTGTGAATGTGTGTGTTTGTGTTGGTCTGTTGAGCTGATTTTGGCAAGTGGGGTTTGGGGCGATTGCTCAACAAAGGCATTTCCAAAATGCCTTTGTTGCACAATCCCCACTACCCATCTGTCAAAATTAGCTCTCCTCCTGAGGCGCTGAGAGGCCCAGGGGGCAGGCATCGACATTTTTACTGGACATCTACGATAGATGTCCAGTAAATGCCTGCCCTCTGGGCCCCCCAGCGCCTCGCATACACACATAATCATGTTGATTGTGTAAGCGTGTTAGGTGCTATGAGGTCCTGGGGACAGGGATGGTATTTTGTTACTGGACATCTATCATAGATGTCCAGTACAAAGGCCATGCCTGCCTCCTGGACACAATTGCGAACCGTTTGGCTTTTTACCCAATGTTTTTTTTTTTTATTATGCTCTAAAATGCAACCAAAGGTACAAATTACTGGTCAAGTCTTTTTCAAAGATGGCAGCCAGCCGGCTGTCACAGTTCCCATTCGAAACTGGAAGGTGTGTCACTACTTCGCCATGTCATGAACCGCCGTCTGCGTCCCTTCTGGACTTCGTGGTCCCTGACACATAGGGGATTGAACTCAGTAATCCTTCCAACATGGCCTCTTGATGCGGAACGCTGCTTACCAGTCTTTGCGTTACACGCGCTACATTCTACAAAACAGACACGCCCCCACGGCTATGCGCGTCTCAACGCTACTGCTCGCCGTAGCTGGACGTGTGCTGCTGGAGTTTGCTCGGGGCTGTTTTCCTGATCTCTTTTCCCGGTTCCTTGTTTTCCTCCTCCTTTTCCTTTCATTCCATAACTTACCCAAAACTTTCCTGGATTTTCACCCGCGCTCGAGCCACGGGTTCCTTCCTGGTTCCTTCCTGGACAATCTGAACGAAGCACGCTGGAATCCGAAGACCCGCACGCAGGATTATCCAAATCCCGGACTGTGCGGAAGAAGTCACAAAAGAAGGTCGCAAGCAAACAGGAAAGACAGGTGAGAAGGGGAGAGACTTGTGACAGATTGAGACGCCTAAAAATCGATACAGATACAGGGATGGAAGCTGCGGTTCAAGACCTCATGCGAGGCATGCAGGAACTCGCCACAGAAGTTCAAAACCTTAAGGCTGAGAACGCTGCCTTAAAGCAGCTGGTATTGTCTCGTGATTCTGCTACCAAGGAAAGTGTTTTATTGGGAGGAGTGATGGACAAATATGATGGTTCTCCAAAGACTCTTTGTGCCTTCCTTGACTCTGACTTGATGCATTTAACCTTCAAGCCCTACTACTTTTCCACCCCTAGAGCAAAAGTGGGGTTTATGATATCACACCTCCCTGGCAACGCATTAATCTAGGCAACTCCCCCAGTCAATTCGGGCAACGCCCTCCTGAATGATTACAATGGATTCATGGAAGCCCTAAAGGCCACGTTTGATCGTCCTGAGCAGGTTTACAGCGCTCAGGAAAGTCTACTTGATTTTCGACAAGGATCCCAGGATATGCTTACCTATGTTACCCGTTTCAAACAACTTATGAAGGAAGCTGATTGAACCCAACAAGCTAGCTTCACTCTCTTTCGCAGAGGCTTGAACGAAGAAATAAAGGACGAGCTAGCCAGGGTAGCTCGCCCTAATTCCTTCCAGGCCCTCTTAGACCTTTCCTTGCAAATAGATTTTCGAATCCAGGAAAGAAAGGCAGAGAAAAAGAAGTCGAAATCATCATTCCAAAAAGCTGTCACAGACCATCCTTCTAGCCCAGAACCCGCAGTTTCTCCGACCTCAGATCCAGAACCCATGCAACTAGGGGCATTCCGTGGACCCATTACCCCACAAGAAAGGATGCGCCGTATTCACACTGGACTCTGCATGTATTGCGCATCCGATAAACATCTTGTCAGAGAGTGCCCTATTGCTCCTCCACAGCGTTCGGGAAACGCCAGCTCCCAATCCTAGATGGGGCACAGTTTCGGGAGAATGATGTCTGCTCAACATCAATTCCTTCCTTGAACTCTCCTGGACCAAACAAGCTCGTGATTCTTCAGGCCTTTCTATCGCCTTCCAAGAAATAATCTTACCCCATTCTGGCATAAGGGGATTGCAGAGCCATGGGTATATTCATAGATCATGATTGGGTCACTATTCACAACATTCCACATGAAACTCGAGAGGCGATGCAACCAGTAGAGGCAATTGATGGAAGACCCTTATCTTCAGGACCCATAACCCTTCAAACCAAAGAGATCCTACTCTCTATAAATCACCATTGAGAGAGGATAAATTTGACATCATAAAATCTTCCCACTATCCAATGGTTCTAGGCATGCCGTGGTTACAGAAGCATAACCCTTACATCAATTGGGCAGCAGGCTCCTTGTTTCTTGGTTCTGAACACTGTATGTCCTACTGCCTATTCCTAGATCCTGTACCAAAGTCCTCTGAAAACCTGCAAGAAATCCAACTGAGTCTAGTCACTGTCTCTAACATCATCCAAATTCCCAGGGCCTATCAGGCTTACACAGATGTATTTTCGACTGCCATAGTTCAAGCTCTTCCTCCTCACAGACCTGAGGATTGTGCCATCGATACTGAGCCTTCAGCAGTGATCCCTTTCGGAAGAATGTTTATTTTATCAGAACCTGAAAAAAGGGTCCTCCGGGAATACCTGGATACTAACTTGGAAAATGGCACCATACGACCATACAAGTCCCTGGCGGGCGCTTCGTTATTTTTCGTTCCCAAGAAAGATACCAAGGAGCTTAGACCATGTCTAGATTACCGTGGCCTCAACCAATGTGCTCTCAAGGACCGCTACCCATTGCCTCGCATTTCGGATATCCTGGAAGCAGTAAGAGGTGCAGTATTCACAAAATTAGATCTCAGGGGTGCCTACCATCTAATTCGTATAAAGGAAGGTGACGAATGGAAAACGGCCTTTAGAACACCTTCTGGCCATTTTGAATACCTGGTTATGCCCTTCGAACTTGCCCCAGTGGTCTTCCAACGTTTTATGGACCAAGCGTTTTCTGACATGCTGTTCCTCTTCGTCATTGTATATCTGGACGACATACTGATTTACTCCAAGGACCATCTGAAACATGAAGAACACGTAAAGGCAGTTTTACAACGTCTACGTGAACATAAGCTCCTGACCAAACCTGAGAAGTGTCTTTTCCATGTATCAACTGTTCACTATCTCGGATTCTTTCTTAGCCCTAAGGGGATTGGAATGGAATCTCAAAGGTAGATTCCATTCTATCCTGGCCCGTTCCAACTACTGTAAAACAAATTCAATCCTTCCTGGGGCTTGCTAACTTCTATCGGAAATGTATACCAACCTTTTCGGAGATTGTACATCCTATTGTTACATTGGTAAAGAAGGATACCCCCTTTCAGTGGACCTCAGCCCAAGATACTGCTTTCCAATGCTTGAAGTCGGAGTTTACACAAGCTCCCATCTTAGCTCAACCCGACATTTCTTGTGGAAACTGATGCCTCCAACTACGCCATCGGGGTAGTCCTAAAACAGGAACTTGATGATAAATTAGAACACCCCATCGCCTATCTTACTCGCACCTTGACTCCCAGTGAAACTCATTATTCCGTCCTGGAAAAGGAACTGCTAGCCATCCGCCAGGCTTTCACTGATTGGCATCATCTTCTCCTGGGAGCCAAACAACCGGTACAGATCCACACAGACCATCGGAATCTTCAAGTCCTGCAATCCCTAGAATGCAGAAACAGTCGTCAAGCCTGTTGGGCCTTCTTTTTTGCTCAATATTAGTTTCAAATCCATCATGTTCCTGGAACACACAACATAATAGCCGATGCCTTATCCAGACGTCCTGATTACGAAACCTTTGAAGATCAGACTTTTCTAAGATGTTCCCCCACACAATATTTGTTGCCCAAGCAATCACACTCCTGGAGGATATTCGAATTCAAACTCAGTCCTCATGGAAACTCAAGACAAGGGACGGATATCTGTTAAAGGACAATCACTTGGTCATCCCCACTCCTGGACTGCGGCAAAAGATCACAAGCCTGTGTCATGATACTTTTCATTCAGGACACCATGGCATCACCAACACCCTCCGTTCAATACAAAGACAATTTTGGTGGCCGAGGATGAAAGAGGATGTCCGGATTCATATCCAGGCATGTGCAGTCTGCAATCAGAACAAACATGATAATAAGAAACCGGCAGATCTACTGCTTCAACCAGCAATACCAACAAGACCCTGGGAATTCATCGCCACAGATTTTATCGTGGAGCTACCATCTTCCAGGGGATACACAACTATCATGGTTACCATTGATTTGTTCACTCATATGGCTCATTTTGCACCTTTATACAAACTGCCATCCTCATCTGAACTCACCGGAATCTTCCTGGAACACATATTCTGGCTTCATGGGCTACCCTCCAAGATCATTTCTGACTGTGGACCCCAATACATATCCCAGTTCTGGAAACAATTATGTCGTATACTGGGAATCCAACGTGCCTTGTCCTCAGGTTATCACCCACAGACCAATGGAGCCACTGAACGAGTAAACCAAACTCTGGAACAATATCTTCGTTGCTTCGCCACAAAGGTCCAGGATGATTGGTCACTCTTAATACCTGTGGCCGAATTCGCCTACAACAATTCGGATCATTCAGCTATCAACACCAGTCCCTTCTTCTGTAGTCAAGGATTTCATCCGTCAGTTCTACCTTCCATTCTCCCACACCCTACCCCAGTTCCTACGGTTGATTCCTGGATTCAAACCCTTATTAATGTACACAAAGATGCAAAGGAACACTTAGAAAAGGCCCGAAAAAACGTTAAACATCATGCCGACTCCAAAAGAAGACCTGGGCCTTCCTACTCAGTAGGCGAGAAAGTCTGGTTATCCTCGAAACTCCTTCCTCGACATCTGCGACCAAATAAACTGGCTCCCAGGTATTACGGCCCCTTTTCTATAAAAGAAATCATCAACCCAGTGGCCTTTGGACTTCGGTTACCAGAATCATGGAAAAGGATCCATCCTGTCTTCCACACCTCTCTATTGAAGGTCAAATAGTTCACAAATATCACCAAACAAAAAATGTCATCATTTGTTTAGACAAAGATACTTAAAGTTCACATATTTTAATCAATATATACAAAACATAAAAGTATGGGCATTAAAAAACGCCTAAAAACATGGTTCAACATTAGCAATGGCCCTATCTGACTGGGGTGATGA
Source organism: Ambystoma mexicanum (assembly GCF_040938575.1). Taxonomy (NCBI): domain Eukaryota; kingdom Metazoa; phylum Chordata; class Amphibia; order Caudata; family Ambystomatidae; genus Ambystoma; species Ambystoma mexicanum. Next base: position 842,555,422 of record NC_090941.1, on the reverse strand, counting down.
CACAGAAGGCTAACAAAGTACATTTTGGTCATCACAGCATTTTTGTGAGGTTAGTAGGGGAGTGAGGGATATATTTTCATAAATTCATCAACCCTCTTTCTTCTATATAATCTCCCTTGACTCCCTTGACTTCATCACCCCAGTCAGATAGGGCCATTGCTAATGTTGAACTATGTTTTTTTTTTAATGCCCATATTTTGATGTTTTGTATATTGAATATGTGAACTTTAAGTATCTTTGTCTAAACAAATGATGACATTTTTTGTTTGGTGATATTTGTGAACTATTTGACCTTGTGCGTGTGAAGGTGGGAAGCTATTCTTTGTGGATTCTTTTGTATGCTATTGCTTCTTTGACCTGACAACTGCTGACATGAGCCCTCTACACGTTTACTGTCTGAATTCGGGTGCTACCGACTGCCTGGATACTTCATTGCAAGGAGATTGAGGAGGGAAGCCTGGCACTACGGAAACATCCTGAATCCCAGAGTCTCCTGCTCCCCCCACCTATGCTCATGCTTGAAACTTCACAACAGTTTTGAGTAGTTTACTCTCTGTTTTTGGGAGTTGGGAGCAAAATAATGTTGTATAAGAGTAAAAAATGCCCAGCTGGCATATTTGCAGCCAAGTAAAAATGCATTTTCATTTTAAAAAGGTATTTTGTTTGTAATCCAAACATTATTTAAAAGTAGCCATTCCCATAAATAATAAGAAGCATTTTTATCGTATTGGATATCTTGATATCAGGGCACGCCATTGTGGTCCTGTTTGCGGAGGTGCTGCACATGCCACTCGTCTGAACACATCACCTGAGCAATGCAGGTAGCATAACATGTCAGACAAATGTGCACCTGTTACTTCCTCTTTTTCTTTGTTCAGAGTATTGGTGTATTACTCTGTACTTTTCATCATTTATTGGCTTGTTTTTATGGAATAACATTGGAAGGTGCATTAATCTGGATTGGTGTTTGACATCCCTCTGAAGCACCTTATGCGTAAATAAAACAAACGTGGGGTTACATATTATGCATTCTATGTAGAAATGTGTTCCAATATTTGAATATGCCTCACTGCATGCTGTCTCTTCTGGGTAACATGCTGTAGCATACGCCTAATAAATCAGTCATATAATGTAGCAAAATAACCTTTGCATAATTATGAACAATTTATTTAAACAAAATGGATGTGGTTGTGATAATTGCTTTCCCACCCCAATACAAAATAGAATGCTGTTGGATAATCGTGTAATAGAAAGTGTGAAAACAAAACAAGAGCATGTGATAATTGTTTAGTTCGATGAAATTAGCATTTGTATTTTTCAAAGAATCGATTTAGTACTTCTCTTTACTTGCCCCGACACGTTTATCTAGTACTGAAACGTAACTACTCTACATTTCTTTAGTAATTGAATTGTGTAGCTAAGTAAGGGTCTAACCATAATGCTATTTTCAAGGTACATTATCTGCCGGTGATGGAAGACGAACATTTGTTGAGAGAGGTGGAAAGAAGGGCCGCAATGTTCATGATCTGGGGATTAATACTAGAGAGACAATGTCTCATGTGAAGGACTCCAAAACAGGTGCGTTTATTTTAATTTCTGCCACATGTTTTTATCTGAAATGTTATTTTAAGTAATCAGTCTTTCAGATGAGCTAAACTCAGTGCTGAGCTAAACCACCCTTTGTTAAGAGGTTTCACAGTTTAACAATGCCATGTGTGGCAAAGGGGTAGTAGTTGTCATTTCTAACTGTGAATGGGGCAAATAAATCCAGAATATTGAAATAATTAAAATAACAACCACATTCATTCTTATGCACACACGTAGTGCCATTAAGAGTAGAATTTGGAGACTTAGGTTAGGCATATTCAATTGTGTATGAAATCTTTTTTTAACTGTGTGGATGATATGGTTTTATCAGTAAACCTTACACAAAGCATCATACAAGAAAACATAAAATCACATGAAATAGCACAAAAAGAAAAAAAAGCAAAGCAAATTCACATTGTAGAGGAGATCCCAAGCACGACCCGCACTCCAACCATTCATTTTGAAGTACCAGGAACATTCACACCGAAATATGTGATGTATGATGAGCAAATAAACCAGCAGAGAGCCGCAGTGGGGCTCTGTCCCGTACCTATCAAGAGAACAGCACCTATTAAAGTACCTACACCTAAGAAAACCTGGACAGTAAGGTACCCATTGAGAAAGCCATATCGACAAATGAAACAAAATGAAGAATGTCAGAGCACAGTCCCTGAAGAAGCTAACAAGATACTAAAGGAAGACGAATGGTGACGTCACAAGAACCTGGACTGACTCACATATAGAAGATATGATGATCTGCGAATGACGAAAAGAGACAACACACCGTGGAGCACCAGGGGACCACTTCGGTGGTGATAGTGCGTGGTACAAATGTCCTTTAACAATAACATTAACATAAGGGACATCGTGAACCTAAAAGTGAAATAACGATGTCAAAATGTTAGAAGCTTATGCCATGAACACGATGAAGATATTCAGTTAGTTTACACGTGTACATATGCATGGAACCGCAAGAAGCTAAGAAAATCGTGAGGCTTGCTTATGCTTAGTAGCAAATAGATTGCGGCAAGCACCACCTAAACATATCTACCTCAAAAGGTGCATTTTATATAAGTATACTTCCACTACGCACAAGAGCAGAATCAACCAAAGGTTACTAAAGTTCTCAGGAGAGGAGCCCCACAGCAAGCAAATCAAAAACTAAAGACAGAAAGAAACTCGGACGCATGCAAATTGTGCCAAGAAGCCAAGGTCGTATCGGCTGAAATAGACCAACAGTAGATACAATTAATGAAGCGAAGAACATAATATCCTATTCTGAAAGGTCAAGATAAGCCACAGAAGGCAGATGGTTGGCAAAACTAAATCAAATACACGAATTGCATGAATAATAAGACGATTTTGCGGTGTCTGAATCGCGTGACCAGCCAAGCGAGAAGGGATGAAACTTTCACACCTACGTGTGGCCTTTTGCCATGCACAGATATCTGAACTTTTCTAGACAGAGATACAGTCTCGAGGCCAACCACAAAGAAATAATTGACACATGACCACTGAAGTGATGATTGATTGTTGCAATAATTGGAGGGAGGCTGAGGGAGCAGACTAACTCCCTGCACCTGGCCGGCTATTCTGCACGCTGCTAGGCTAGTGGAGAAGTATGAGTGGGGTTGATGCCAACCCAATCATAATGGACCAGGTAATGTAGGGTCCTATAATAGTAGAACCAATGAGACATCGTACTTTTAGTGACATCTACAGTAGCCATTTTTAGGGTCGGGCTTAGATGCCCCACCTGACAGTGTTTTTCCAATCCCCTCACTCCGTTACATATACAGATATAGTACCTATATTAAAGTTACCTTCCTATAACCAATAGAATTGCATACAACATTTTAAGCATTACACGTCAGTGATGACAAGTCTTTAGTATAAAAGATGTATTTTTTTATGAAGTTTGTTGGAGTTGTTGAACCGAGAAGGAAGATCGAGCGATTGCTGATGTTCATGAACTTCCCGTTTTTGTGCTTGTCATTAAACTGACTCCCTTTGCCAAACTATTAAGTTGTCATTATTGATTTGATGCTAGGGTATTAATCTGCATCCCCATCCATCTCACGGGTGCTGCTACTCATCTTAAAATGCTATTGGGCAACCCCCAGCTTTATGGGCCGGTTGGGGTCCTAGTGCACAACATCATTAAATACAATCCAAGAAGTATTAAAAAACAATTAAACGGCATATATATATATATATATATATATATACACAGGATAAATGTACCCTAATAGTTAAGTCATTGAACCTACATTACATACCCAACATTTCTTGAATACATTGCAAGACCGCCAGAGTCTGTGTTACTGCCAGAATCTGAGCCCAGAGAAATTCATGATCATACACTCCACGTTCAGCTAAAAAGGATCAAAAATATTTACACCTAGATGTCAAAGTTTTGGGACAACTCAAAAGCAAGTGTAATGTGTTAAGTAATGTGCCATACTTATAGAGAGCAGACTATGGCCCGAAGGTATCTAGGCGATGAGAAAGACGGACAGTCCAGGTGTTCTACAGCGTCATAAGGAGTCTGACAAAACAGAATAGTCTCCAATTTCACGCACCATAGCAGGTAGCTTGTTCCACAAGGTAGGGGCTAGGACCGAAAAGGAGTGTCCCCCAAACCAAACGCTCTGATAGCGCATAACTTTTATTAGCTCTTGGGTGGATTAGCAGAGGCACCTGGTGGGCTGATATTGCTCCAGTTTAGTCTTCAAATAGACTGCCACAGTGTTATAAGGAGCTCAGTGAGAGATGCATAAGAAGGTAAAGGCAACTTAGGCATTCATAGGCAGCCAGTGAAGTTGCTGCAGCAAGCCCGCGGAAGGAGTGAGTCTTGTTATCCAGAGCCAACTGTGCTGCAGAATTCTGAAGCACTTGGAGCCGCTTCAACTGGTACAATGGCTGTCCCAGGTAGACCCCATTACAGTAATCCAGCGATCCCATAATCACTGAGGTGACTACCTTTATACAACAGTCGCAGGTAACAAGGGGAGAATCTTTCTAAACACTTTTAATTTTGCAAAACCAGTGTTGCAGACTGCTGATATCTGAGCTTCTCAAGAGCCAGTGGGGAGAAGTCTCACATCCAGAACCTTTACAGCAGCACTGGGGATGGGACATGGACCCAGAGATTCTGGCCAAAACTCAGAGCTCCAGGTGGTTTTCACGGTGTGGGAACCAAATACAAGGACTTCTGGTTTTTCCCTGATGAGCTTCAACCAATTAGATGACATCCAGATCTCTATTGCTGACAAACAGTCTCTCAATTTACATGGTGGCTCTGTTGTAGGTGAGTCAAAATGAAACACAAGTGGTGTGTCGACAGCATACGTGTAAAAATTGACCCCAAAATGTGAGATGAGGTCTGCCAGAGGCTGCAAGTAAAGATTAAACAGAAGCTGCGACTGGGCCGATCCATGGGGCACACCATAAGGAAGAGAGGAAGAGTGACAGGCATGAAAGGAGACAGTGTGTGTACGTTCTTCAAGGAAAGAAGCAAACTATGCCACGCCAGTGGGACTACAGAGATCCCCACCTGCTCCAGACGGCCCAGTAGAATGCCATGATCCACTGTATTAAAGGCTGTTGAGAGGTCGAGACGAATCAACACTCAGACCCCTCCATTGCCCTGAAGCATAGCTAAATCATCCAAAGGTGAGATCAAGACATACTCTGTGCCCATCAAAGGCCTGAAACACGATTGGTAGGGGTGTTATCAATGATTGGTTTCCAGAAAACTGGAAAAGAATGGGGTGATTATGACCTCCATAAGTTTCATTAAAACAAACAATAAATATATCGGGCGTTAGTAACCCACTACGGAATGATCACGTAGAGGCTTTTTCAAGAGTGGAGTAACCAGCACGTTCTTCAACGTGGCAGGAATCACCCCGGATGAAAAGGAATAATGAAGAGCCACGGTGAACACAGAAATAGCGGGGGTTAAGAGCTCAAGTGATTGTTCCCGTAGCAGCCGCCGCTAAGCCCCACCCACCTGCTTTCCCGCATTTGTTATTTCTTTTGCTGTGATAAAAGGCTGAGGGAAAAGGCCATAGGGGTTAAGGGCATGGGTGATTGTTCCCGCAGGGTGATCAGTGATTGTTGTCTGCGGGGGGAGATAGCTTGGACACATCTGCAGCTGTCAGAGGCTGTCGGGCTTTGTGGTGCTGCACTGTGGAATGAGTTTACCAGCTGGGAGAGAGGACTCTGTATGCCGATGGACAACTGACTATCTCCTGAGTAGATAAGCAGACAGGTGGAGGGGTGTTACCATATCCCTGGGACTTTGTGGCAGCCATACATTTGTATGTTTGGAAGGGTCTAATACTTTTAAGACTCTAAACATTCTCCCCACTGACTTTTAAAACTTTAACAAGCCTTACTTCAATGCCTCTTCAACAACTGGTAACTCTCCCCGCAGTGCCCACAGTCCTGCCTACCATGCTCCCGACCTCACCCAAACAGAAGATTCTAACCGTGAAGAGGAACATTCTTCTTGCATCAGCCTCACCTCCAACTGTAGGTGCAGCTAAACCCAGGCCTAATCTCCTTTTTAAAACGGTGGAGGAGTCTCACAAACACATTAGCGAAATTAATCGATTCCTTGCCTCCACCAATGTCCCTGTTAACGTGGAAACCTGGATGGTAACGACATCAAGCAGATTATCAAATCCAACAACAATGGCCTAGGCTCTGACAACAGGGATATGAATGTTTCCTGTCGCTCTGTGCACTGGAACATTGAGTACCTAGCCAAGGGACTAGCAAACACTGCAGTTAGCCGAACACAGCCTGGGGAGCAGTACAGCAAAATGCCCCTGGCACCAGAGAGACTTGGCCCTCTAATGGCCACAGGAAACTGCAATCTCTGTGTCATTGGCACTCTAGTGGTCACCACGCACACCACCACGACCACCATGATCGTCAGAATCCCCCGCTGGTCTGACCGTTTCCCAGACCCTGTGGAACAATATTGACACCAGTGGCATTGCTGATACGCCAGAGTCTATTCCAACCAGTCTGGGGGGAGGGTTTTCCACATTGACGGCAGAGTCCATCGGAGATGCTGATTTAAGCTGGATCAGAGACCTAGAGACGATTGTGTCATCCACCGGTTCGAATTGAAATAGTCCTCATCGAACTGAATCGACCAGTACAGTATGGGGCCTGTTCATATGATCAACCTAAGCTAAAGTCTGACTCTCATCAGCAATAACTTGCTGAATCAAGCAAATCTTCTCAGAGAAGAAACTATTAATAGCATCACATTGCATATGTGAGCCAAAAGTATTGTCTTTCACTGAAAGGACAGAGGAAAGCCCTTTAGGAACTTTTTTAAGTTTCTGCATGGAACATGCTGCATCAGGAATGCGGTTAACAAAGAACCTTAATTTTGCCTCACCAATCATTTTATGATAGTGTGTCACGGCTTGTTTATAGAATGTTCGAGCTTCCTAGAATGATCCAACATTTCAATTGCATTTAACACCTTGCCGGGGGGAGCCAGCCGTTCAGGTGGCTAGGAACACGCGCTGAACCACCAGGGAAAGCCAACGTTCCATCCCACCTGATGGCTGCCCCCCGCTGCCATCTTCCCCCTACCCTCTGGCCCATTATTTTTTATTTTTTGCGCCCCTTCCAAACCCGCAACTTAACCGTATTTCTGCGGCACTCCCCGCCAATCCTTCCTCTCTGCTCCTGCAGGCCACCATGAAAGAGGAAGAGGGGCTCTGCACAGAGCCCTGCTTCGCTTTCCATGGTGGCATCTTGGAAACAGATTTTCCTTCTGACAACGGGACGCTGCGTGCTTCCTGTTGTACGAAGGAAAATCCTTTTTTTTTAGCACCCCGGGTTATCGCGTTGTCAACCCAGGGTGCTAATAGCCTTAATCTCCAGTTCCAAGGGCTGGAACAGGGGTTAACAGCCCGCGGCCCTCGTTATCCACCCTTGCTTCGCTCGGCCCAATAACTTGGACTGCCGGGCCGTTAAAGCCCTCGTTAAACCCTTGGAACCGGTGATTAACGCCTTAATATATCTCACAAAACATACAGTACCTAAACATTCTCAATTTGCCTTTCCTGGCTCCTTCTTTCTCTCGTGTAGGGATTCAACCTTATTATAAGGAATTTTGTTCTCAAACCGGCGATGGGAACTTCTGTAAATACAATTCTAGAGTCAAAAGAGGTTTTATATATTTCCGAACATTTCAGAACAAAATGCATTTTTCCATCATCCTCCTAGTTTGAATCGAATCTCGCGCTTAGAAACTGGTCTCTGGTGTTAAGTGTATTATAAAAGAACAATTATAAAAATTATGATAATTATATTAATTATAATAATTTTAATTATTATAATTATAATAATAATCCCTCCCTTCCATAGCTCTCTTTACTTTCAGTGGTTCCCAATCTAAGATCTATCCAAACACAGCAACAACGACTCAGTAACACTAATCCACCTTGAAAAATGGGCAGAAGTGTTGTTCTCTAGTTGCAAAAAGAGCTGGGAAAACAGAGAAGCCTGTGCTAGCCTACTCTTTCTGAGAAAGAACAAAGATTTCCACTTTACACAAGCCTTCATAGAGAGCAAGCCTAACTTGTGGCAGAGTACCGGGCCAGGACACCCTGGGGCAAAACATTCTGCCAAATCAGACCTTCAAGGAGATTCGAGTCTGGCTCAAATGCATGAGAATAGATGGCAATTTCGTATAATAATGCAGGGAAAACCTTGGATTTATAATAGGTGATAGCAGGAAGTAGAGAGGACTTTCCCAGCTGGAAAATGATGTGTGTCAGCTGAGTGGCATAAATAACGCATTTCTTCGTTAAACCTTCCTGATATTCTAATTTTCTTTGCCAACCATAGATGGTAAAACCAAGGTAGACATATTGATCTACCTTCTCAAGACTCACCCCCTTCACTCTCCATGTGAATGAGCATTTTCTCCTTTTATTTTCGTCAAAAAATCCATCTAAAAAAACGACCCGCAGCAAAAGGACGGTATGCGCTGTGGGGTTGGCGATGACTATTCCCAGGAGACGCAGTATGCCCCCGCTTCAGTGACACCAAGCCCTTCTTCGTTAGCAAGCCCTCCCCCAACTCTAGCCAGAGCCAATGTGTTCTATTGTCAAATTAGTCAAAATAATATACATCTAGTTTTAAATTGTGAATTTAAAGAAGAAGAAAGAGATGACCGAGAGTCCGAGGACCACTTTGAAGGATCAGCGTGAGCAGTCTAGCTTCTCACGGGATGGAATTTACCCAAAAGCTGCAAACCAACTTTGTAGTTAAAATGACCTCAGCTGGGATGCAGAGAGAAAACAACCCGCCGAGGAGGAACTGCGGGAGCCATGCACCGGGCAAGCAGACAGGAGCCAAAAGGGAAGCGGTCAGCACAGAAATGGGAGAACACAAACCTGGTACAAGCTGGAAGGACCCTTCGCTTTGCTTCCCTGACAAACATCTGGGCACCCCAGGACCAGTGAAGCACCTGCGAAGAAGGATGCGCATCTGGGCAAAGTCAGATGTCTCCAGGGCCGCTGCAGAGGACGCTGCTTACCGAACGCTACCAGAACCTTGCGGAACAATGCAGCTGCTCAGGAAATGTTGGTACCTATAACAAAGAAGCTAACAGGTATGTGGTTCACCGGAGAGGCGTTGGAGGTTCCGGGAAAGCAAGGGGGTGAAGAGAAAAGCTTGAGCAAGAGGGTCTGAGACCCTAAGAAGGGACTACGAGTCTAGGACTTGCACCAAAATGAAAGCAAAACCATAAGTGGTTCTGGGACCCAAAGAAATAAGAGGGTTTGGGACCCTGAAGGGATATTGTGAGTCTGGGACCCGCACCCATATCGATGTCAAAGCATAAGAGGGTCTGGGACCCCGAAAATAACCAAGAGAGAGGAATCATATGTTTTGCAGGAGTGTGAACCAAACAGATACAGCAACGAAGTGTGAGTATGGCACCCACACCCATATGATAAGCCAAGAATAAGAGTGTATGGGACCCTGAGTGAAAAAGGAGCAAACGAGAGAAGTTGTATGCTTGACAGGAGAGTAAACCAAGCAGATACAATCCTATATTGCGAGTCTGGGACCCACACCCATGTGAAAAGCAGAGAACTAAAGTAACAGAACAAGAGGGTCTGGGACTCTGTATGAGAAAGAGAGACAATACAGTCCATGAGAGGACAACGGCAGGGCAAGCGCGGGTGGACCCACAAGAGCAGCAAAGAAGCCAGGGGCCATTAAGAACTATGCAACACCATTATAAATCTAATAATCACAAACACCAAAGTAGCTTTTGAGCAGCATTTGGAGGAAGAGGAGGCAAGATCTTGGAGAGTGGCTGAGATGCAGGTGAAGGTTGCGTTTGAGCAAGGAGGCTGAAGAGAGGAAGATGAAGTTCAGAAGGGGATGCTAGAGGGGATGAGGAATAAGGAGGTGAGGAGGACTCACAACAAGAAGGAGATGCTGAAGTCTTAGGAGGAAGTGCTAATGTGTTAGACCGAGAAGGAAGTAGTCAAGGCTGAAAAGGAGGTGGCAAAAAGGTGGCGGAGAGGGATTAGAAATAAGAGAATGAGGCAGAGGAGATAGAATAGAAGGAAATAGTGGACGCATTACCAGCCTGACAGGAAGGAGTTAAAAATGGGTAGCAGTAACAGAATGTGGCAGAGTGTCAAAGAGGTGCAGGAGGAGCAGATGGAGTTGTATGGCAAGCAGAGGAGAGGAGAAAGAACAAGAGAGGGCCCCCTGGAAACAACATTGTTTTCAGTCGTCGAGGCAGACAACAACAGGGAGTGGGGAACCAGAGCGATGGCGGAGAACCCAATCTAACTCTGCCTCTAGACCAGCACAAATGGGTAACTTCCTGGTTAGAATTCTGGGATTCAGTCTGCTATTACCCATCCCTTCATATGGCAGTTATCTGACCTAACATGCAAGTGCCTGAGAGAATTGAGTCGCAGGCATAGGAGTCTCCCTTGGACAGAGGACGATAAGCAGAGGGCCTAAAGCAGAGGAACGAGGAGTCAAGAAAGAAGTGTGGAGCCACTTAGTCTCCTTCGGACTGTGAGTGACTGCCTTGAAAATAGAATTCAGAGAGGGAACCCGCTTGGAGGATAACAGAATCCAGAGATTTCTTGTTGAACCTAGAGACCCTGTTGTTGTAATCTTAAGAAAGCATCTTGTTGTTATGCTACTTTTTCAAAATCGTTTATGACCACCCCTAATAAGCACAAACCATTTGAGATCCCATGGTTGTTGTCCCAAGATCGGTTCTGCTTGACTTTGTTATAGAGCACAAACAGATTGTTCAGCTTGTAATATCCACAACCTGTTCAGCTTGTAATATCCACAACCTCTGTCGGAAGTCCTAGTCTTTAGAGAGTTACATGTCATAGTGATTCTTGGTCTCAATTGCTCTTTACTACTCAAGTGCCATCCCTTCTCCTTCTTTAATTATATAGAGACTGTGAGAATTAGCCCTAAGGTATGAAAGCTGGTGGGTGAGTATGTGGTGGTGTGTGGGGTTGGATAAGTGCATGGCCATGCATGCACCTTGTCTTTAGATTTACCACTTTTATACTGAAAGGAATGTGATCCACTAGCTCCTACCTGAAGTATGTTATCAGACAAGTCTGGTGTCAGTGAGAATGGGTACTGGGATGATGAGAGTGTAATTTGTTTACTGCTACGTCCCTTCCCCTTTCATCCATACCAATGGGATATCCCATGGGGAAAGAACTAGTGCCTTTTTTTCCCTTTAATTCACCAGGGCATGCCGGGTGTGCCCACCCACGTTAACTCGGCCCACATGCCTCATTCATCCTCTTTACTACTCAACAGGACTGGCCGTCTTGAACCTACTGCGACGAACAGTTGTTATTGGCGCTACTTTCCCCAGTTTTTCGTTTTGCTGCACGCTCGTCCTGCATATGCCGGTGACTATCAGTTATTTGCTCCTGCGCTTGTTGTGGCAGGAAGTTGTCTTTTAGGAATGCCCATAGCCTCATACTGAGATGTTTATGGCCCTCCCACCAGTGGGATTCCTGTTCGGCCTGTGCATGGGCTTGTTTCCTGGGCATGGGTTTGTTTCCTGGGCATTGCAAAGCTGTTTGAGTCATTGGCAAGACCTATTCAGCGATTCTCCTCCATGTGGAATCAAGGCCTTTGTTGGGGCACAATGGGTCAGAGCTTCGTGCCCCACACAGCTAAGTCCTATTCTTTTTCATACACCTCACGCAGGCGATTGCTTTCCAGGGAACATTTTGGGTAGGAGGGATCAATTGGATCCTCCTAGACTTACTAGGGGTGGCCCAAATCCATAGACACTGGTACTGACACCCAGGTTGAGGGTTTTACAGAACCTCATACTGACCTACGTGTCACAGGCTCTTTGGGGCCTGTCGAGGTATTTACCGACCTTCAGTTCAAGGGCCTAGCACCAGGCAACCGCGTGAGGGGGCAAGAGTTACTGGTGGTATCACCACAGAGAGTACAGCTGTTCCTTCTGTACGGCCGTCCGAGACTCTCTGAGTCTCTGTAACCGGGCATGATCCCAGTGGCCATCAGAGAGAACTTTATCTCGGGGCGCCACGTCAGCGGGAAATAGCCCTTGTGTGCCTTCCAGGGCAGTCCACATGTTTAGCCCTAAGATGGTAGAGAACCAGGCCCACTGGTCAAAATCTAAAATGGTAGACTCCAGTTAAATAGTGGCTGCTGTGCAGGAAATGTCTGGGGCCAAGGAACGCTCTTCAGCGACTCACAAGCCAGGCCAGAAACAGGGGGAGGTGACAGGTTGGTCCCCTCTGTCTTCTTCCAAGGGGCAAGTATCTCCAATTTCACTGCCGCCTAAGGTCTCAAGTGCAGTCTTTATGCTGCAGACCACATGGAATCCAGCATAATAGAGAACCGCTGAGCCAGCATATTCACAAAAAGGTCTGGGAGCCCCTCTACCGAGAACGAACACTGCCAAATAACCTATTCTATGGGAAGGCGACCAATCAGGAGCGTCTACAACCATTTATTAGCTCACTGTACCTTTAACAGAGGAAAAATAACAATTTGCATATCCCTGGTCCCACCCACTTAGGCATTTTAGCACCGAAGTGCTAGGCAATTCTCCTCTGAACAAGAGTACCAACTGCAACCCCAGACACGTGCTTCAGCCTAGTCAGGCCTCATCATTGAGGTGAAGCTGTGCCTCTCTTAGCACAGTGAGCAAGGGGTCCACGTCTGGATTACCCTGGGTAATTTAGGGTGAAATTCCTAAAAATTCACAAAAAGCTCTGGGACCCCTCTACCGAGAACACACACGTCCAAATAACCTGTTCTATGGGAGGGTGCCTACTCGAGAGAGTCTAAAACCACGTTTTAGCTCACTGTAACTTTCACAGAGGAGACATTCCCATTTGCATATCAGCCTGGTAACACCCACCTAGGCAGTCCAGCACCAAAATGCTATGCAATTCTCCTCTGAACAACAGTACCAACAGTAACCCCAGACACGTGTTTCGGCCTTGTCGGGCCTCATCAGTGAGGTGAAGCTGTGCGTCTCTAAACACAGGGTAATCTGGATTACCCTGGATAAAATAGGGTGAAACCCCAAGTTCTTAAAAATTCAGAACAAGGTATGGGAGCCCCTCTACTGAGAATGAACACAGACAAATAACCTGTTCTATGGGAAGGTACCCACTCGAGAGGGTCTACAACCACGTTTGAGCTCACTGTACCTTTCATAGAGGAGAAATAACCATTTGTATATCAGTCCCACCCACTTAGACAGTCCAGCACTGTAATGCTATGCACTTCTCCTCTGATCAGGAGTACCAACAGAAACCCCAGACAGGTGTTTCAAGGAAGGGCAAGATTTTCCCTTCGCACCAGCGTGTCTTGGATATTCACCCGACAGCCATGCAATTTTATTCCAGGACAGTGATCATGACCTGGTGGTAGCAGACATTATTTGGCCTCATGGCAGAGTATATCCTCTGTGTTCCACACTCCAGGTCAAGGATGAGATGCCTGAAACTCCACCTGAGCAGCGCATGGTCGCAGGTCACAGACAAACAGTCACAACACATTTCCATACCCGCATCCCTGGGTCGGGATCCACAGTCGTGGGCAGACCAGAGACATCTTTTGGTGTGGGTGACCTTCAAGGAGCCACCAACAATGTTGTCACCACAACGGACTCATCCATTCGCGGGTGGGGAGCCACCTTGGGGGGTCTCCACACCCATGGGCTGACGTCCGAACAGGAGAGCATGCAACACATAAATGTATTGGAGCTGCAAGCCATTTTCTATGCGCTGCATAGAACCAGGCCCGACGGAGGAGCCAGAGCCAGGCCCGTCAGGAAGTCTCCCAATCAAGAGAAGACGGACCCATCCAGCCCCGCCTTTTCAGCCCTCGTGGCCTGCTCAGCTTTGCCCACGTCCCCATACCTGGGGATGACACGGCCACGACAGGTACAGATGACGACGGCGGCGGCGATGGGACGGAGCTCCCATCGCCTCCAGCCCGGGCCTCCCCGCCCGACAAGATTGGGTCTTTCCACGCTATTATCGGCAGGGCATCTGAGCTTTTTCAGCTCTGCCCCGAAGAGAAGAAGGAAGGTTTCCTTTACCAACGGCGCGAGGCCAAGAGGAAGACAGTCCTCGCCGTGTCTCTGCTGGATGACATCTGGGACGAGGGTCTCACCCTTCTCAAGAACCCGTCTACGATGCCTGCCAAGAGGGCTCGGTACAAGAAGAAGTACCGGGTCCCCGACGCGGCACCTTTGTGCCATAGGGCGCAACCGACCCCTGACTCGGTCGTCTCAGCGGCAGCCAAGAAGAAAGCGGGGGGGGGGCATCGGCCTCCACGTCAACTTCCCCGCCGGATGGCGAAGGAAAGAAGCTGGATGCAATGGTACGCCCTCGCGATCGTGGCCCGCTATGACAGGGAGTACAAGATCGCCCCCCTGTTGGACTTCCTACCGGACGACAAGAGGGCTGAGGCCCAGGAGATCTTGCAGGAAGGTGAGGTGGCGTTGGACCACGCCATAACGGTGGCAACAGACATTGCCGACACCAGTTTCCGCCAGCTAGGCAACAGCGTTTGCCTCAGACGACGAGGGTGGCTCAAGGCGACGGATTTCCGCCAGGACGTACAAGCCAAGGTTTGGACATGCCGTTCGACGGGAACAACCTGTTTGGGAAAACAGTGGATGAGTCCCTCCAAGCCATCAAGGCGGACACGAAGACAGCTAAGGCCCTAGGAGTTCTCCAGCAACGAACGAAGGCCGTCCTTTCGGAGCTCTGGAGGCAAGCAGGGTGCCTCCAAGGGATTCGGCGGTGGCTTCTCTACGTACCGCCAAGCGGCCCGCTCCTCGTCGCAGGAAGCCTATAGAGGACGAGGCAAGTCGGGTGGACCCCGCCGTCGTCGCCAGGGAGGCCAAGGTGGCAAGGCATCCTCCAAGCAAGATTGAACCTACCGTGGCGTCGTGCCCCCACCGAAGCACCCTGGTGGGAGGACGGCTGGCGAAGTTCGTCAGCGTGTGGGAGTCCATCTCCACCGACCATTGGGTGCTGGACGCCCTAGCCCAGGGGCACGCCCTCGAATTTCTAAAAAAGTGCCCCCGCATTCCTCCCGTGGCCAGGAAAGAAAACCTCGTCCCTCAACTACTGTTGGAGGTAAGGGCGATGCTCAAGAAAGGTGCCATCGAGCTCGTCCCAAAGAGGCTCCAGGGCTCCGGAGTATACTCAAGGTACTTCCTTGTGAAAAAGAAGACAGGAGGGTGGCGACCCATACTAGACCTTAGACGACTGAACAAGTACATCAAGGCACAGAAGTTCCGGATGGTCACCCTCCAGCACGTGCTGGGACAGCTGGAGGAGGGCGTTTTCCTGTCGTCGTTGGATTTGGAGGATGCATACTTTCACATTCCCATTCTAAAAGGACACCGGAAGTTCCGCAGGTTCGTGGTCCAAGGGCGACTCTACCAGTTCAAGGCCCTCCCGTTCGGATTGAAGTCGGCACCCAGGGTTTTCACCAAGTGCCTCGCTCCAGTGGCGGCGCGGCTGCGCCTGCAGGGGATCCATGTCTACCCCTACCTGGACGATTGGCTCATTCGCACAAGGACAAGGGAGCTTGCCGGAGAACACACAACGAAGACTGTCCAGCTGCTCACGAACCTGGGGTTCTCCATCAACTTCCCCAAGTCCCATCTGGTCCCCTCTCAAGTCGCACTGTTTCTGGGAGCCAAGCTCGACATAGTGGCGCGTCTGGCCTCGCCGTCGGAGGAAAGGACAAAGGCCATCCTAGGCAAGGTGCAGCATCTGCTGGCCACGGACGTGGCCAGGGTGAGGTCCATCAAGTCCCTCCTCGGGATGATGTCCTCTTGCATTTATCTCGTGCGCTTGTGCAGGCTTTGGATGCGCCCTCTACAGGAGTTCCTCGACGCCCGCTGGATTCAAGCGACAGGCAGCTTTGAGGACAGGATCCTTCTCAACGAGACCTTCTGACGAGCGATCCGGTGGTGGGGGACCCACGCTCATCTAGCGGCGGGGACAGACTTTCAGACCCCGGCCCACCAGGCGACGGTGATGACGGATGCCTCCTTGGAGGGGTGGGGAGTGCACACCGGAGAACTTCACGCGAGAGGCCTTTGGCTCCCGGAGGATGAGCCGTTCCACATCAACATTCTGGAGCTCCGGGCAGTGTTCTGGGCCCTCAGGTCCTTTCTCCCATCCATCAAGGGCAAAGTGGTGAGGATCTTCACCGACAACACCACCACGATGTTCTACATCCGGAAGCAGGGCGGAACCAGATCCCCGGCCCTATCCAAGGAAGCCCAGGATCTGTGGCATTGGGCCGTTGCTCAAGGGATGTTTCTGGTGCCGTTTCATCTGGCAGGGATAAAAAAACACCATCGCCGACTCACTCAGCAGAGAGCTGCGGTCGTGCCATGAGTGGGAACTACGCCAGGATCAAGTGGACCGACTCTTTCAGCGATGGGGCAAACCCCAGATCGACCTGTTCGTGACGGCGGCGCACTCCCAAGTGCCAGAGGCTCGCCAGCAGGTTTCCCCAACCGAGGAGCATGCGCGATGCTTTCTCGTTCCCCTGGGATGGCCTGTTCCTATATGCGTTCCCTCCGTTGCCGCTGCTGCTCTGACTCATCAACCAGCTCAAGAGGTCCCGGTGCAGGATGATCCGCCGTGGCCGAGGCAGATCTGGTTCCCGGACCTTCTGGACTTGTCGGCGTCCCTACCGGTAAAGCTGACCACGGACGCAGATCTTCTTTCCAGAGAAAGAGGCGCCATCCTTCATCACGACCCGGAGTCGCTGAACTTGCAGGCCTGGCTCCTGCAGCACTAGAGTTTGGAGGGTACGATATCCCGACTGACTGCAGAGAGATTCTTGCAAAGGCCAGGGCGTCCTCAACTCTCAAGTGCTACGGACATAAGTGGAAGAGGTTCTCTTTCTGGTGCCGTGCACAGAAGATTAACCCTCTGCGGATTACGGCCCCTCAAGTACTGCCGTATCTACTGTCGCTGGCCAAGGCTGGACTAGCTCACGCTTCCATCAAGATACATCTGGCTGCGCTCTCCCGATACACCAGAACTACGGGACGGGCGTCCTTGTGGTCTCATCGCCTGGTGAAGAAATTTATGAAGGGACTGTTCGGATCGTTCCCGCCAGAGAAGGCTCCTGCCCCGGCATGGGAACTCAACGTGGTGCTGTCCAGGCTCATGGGGGCGCCATTCGAGCCTCTGCATTTGGCGCCGTTGAAATTCCTGTCGTGGAAGACAGCATTTCTTGTGGCCATCACCTCCGCACGACGAGTGGGAGAGATCCAGGCCCTATCCTGCAAGCCTCCATACTTGACTTTTCACAACACGAGGGTGGTGCTGAGGACGCACGCCTCCTTTATTCCAAAGGTGCCGACGGATTCCACCTCAACGAGCCCTTGGTGTTAACAGTTTTCTTCCCGTCGCCTTCGCCGCCGGCCGAGAGGACTTTGCACTCTCTGGATGTGCCTAGAGCGCTGAAGTTCTATGTGGACCGCACGAAGAGTTTTCGGAAGACGTCACAGCTATTTGTGAACTTTGGACCTGTGCACCAAGGCAAGGCTCTCTCGAAGGCTTCCATTTCCAGATGGCTCTCCGGCTGCATCATGCACTGTCACGGGTTGGCAAACCGACCGTTGCCCGGCCGTCCGAGAGCCCATTCAACCAGAGCGATCGCTGCTACCACGGCGTTCTTGTCTGGTGTGCCCCTGCTGGACATCTGCAGGGCTGCTACGTGGAGGACGATGCACGCCTTCATGAGATTCTACTGCGTCGACTGGGATTCCAGGGAGGAGTCCAGAGTCGGCCAAGCAGTGCTGCACAAACTGTTCGCCTGAAGGTGGGCCTGGTGAGGAGGTAAGAGTGCTTAGTGTTGAGTTTATGTAATGCTTAATGTTGAGCCTTTGCCACCTCCCGTGGTTGTGCATGTGTGTACTGCTATGTATTCTTATATTCATGAGCATGTAAATCCATGCCAGACCCCATGCTGGAGAAGGAACAAGTTACTTACCTGTAACTGTTGTTCTCCAGCATGGGTCTGGCATGGATTCACATGCGAACCCTCCCATCTACCCCTCTGCGGCTCTTCACTTGGTCATACTGCCACGTTACTTGCTACCAAATCTGAAGATGGCTGCCAGGGGAGGGGCTTATGGAGAGGGCAGTCATTGGCTGGGGGCATTAGGACCCAGAGATCAGTGATTGGTTACTACTAAGAAAGACAGTTCAGAAATGAAACTGATACTGATTTTTTCTTTACCAAGGATTCCCGGCCTGAAGACGGGGAATATTCATGAGCATGTGAATCCATGCCAGACCCATGCTGGAGAACAACAGTTACAGGTAAGCAACTTGTTCCTTCACATCCAAACCCCTGGCAGACCTGAAAGGTAAATGGGAGGCAAACATTGGGGCACTGGAGAAAGAAGATTGGATGAGGTCATGGGCTCTCCGAGGGAGTCAATGTTCATCTGAAAGTTGCGCCTAAATCTGTATAAAAGACTACATCTTGTGTATTATACCAAGGAGGGTCTGCACCGTATGTGGAGGGTGCCTGACCCGGTATGCTTGCAGTGTGAGGCAGGGGCTGGCACCTTTTTTCATACTATCTGGGAATGCTCTGTAATACAGGGTTCTGGCACTCAATCTGGGACTGCCCTAAACTGGGACTCATGCACATATGAGGAGATACAGACTTTAACTCCAGGGAAAAGAGCCTCATTAAAACAGCCCTGATGATTGATATGATATGATATGGCATTTGTAACGCGCCTATACACAAGCGTTTCAAGGCGCGACGAGGCAAGGAGGGGTAACAGAGGGAGGACAGAGACGACGATCTTGTTAGTGACAATGAGATTGCGCAAGGGGAGGGGGAGGGGAAAAGTGCCAGCAGAAAGGGGAGGGGGCTGTGCTGTACATGGGATGAAAACAATAACAAGAAGTGCGGCCAGCAGGTGTCAGGTGTAAGGGTAAGTGCAGACAGAAGGTGACCAAAAGTGCAGGTAAGGGTACTGTAGGGTTACAGATACAGACCCAAGTGCAAAGGTTGCTGGGAGGCAGTGCGGGTGTGCAACTGGGCAGGCAGGGACCTGGGCCCAAATCAGAGGGTAGCCAGTTGACCAGTGTAGTATCAGACAGGAAATCAGCAGGGGAGAGGAAGCGAGAACCAGAGATGGTTCTCCTCAAGTTTCAGAGAGGCAAGGAGGCTGTTCCAGAGGGAAGCCCCAGCCGAAGAAAGAGCTCTAACACCAACTCGTTGCTTGGGGAAGCGACTGACCCTGAGGGAGTTGGAGGTGGAGGAGCGAAGAGCTTGGTCTTTGCGCAGAGAGAGTTGGAGGTATTGAGGACCCAGGCCTCAGAGGGTCTTGAACTTAATCCTTGCAGCCACTGGGAGCCAATGCAGAGATTTCAGTGCTGGAGAGATACAATCCCTGGGCTAGAGGCCAAGGACAAGTCTCGCAGTCCTGTTCTGGATGAGTTGCAGAGGGCGGACAGTAGAGCAGGCAGATTTAGAAAGAGGCTGTTGCAGTAGTCCAGCCTAGAGAGAAGCAGAGCTCTAGAGACAGTGAGCTTCTGGGGGAAGGAGAGCAAAGGAAGAATAGCTCTGAGGAGGTGCAGTTGGTAGTTTGACTTCTTAGAGACGTCAGACATGTGAGGAGAAAAGGAGAGTGTGGAGTCGAAGATGACCCCAGAGCAGGAAGATGGCCAAGAGAGGCTGGCCAGAGAGTGACACAAAAGGAGAGTGCCTGTGTGCCGATGAGGAGAATCTCTGTCTTACTGGCATTAAGGCAGTGATTGTTGGAGGCACACCACTCCTGGATAGCAGACACACAGTCAGAGTTGAGAGAAGGAGAAGAGGTGGCAGAGGGGAACCTGAAAATGAGCTGAGTGTCACCGGCATAGCACTGAAGGTTTGAGCAGAGCGGCAATGCGGTCGGCGAGAGGTACCAGGTATTGGTGTAACAGCCAGGGCGAGAGGTTAGACACCTGGGGAACACCACAGGTATAGAGTGAGATAGAGGAAAGGAAGGACCCAAGTTGGACCTCGGAGGGTCGAACAGAGAGCAACGGGGTCAGCCAGGCCAGGGCCTGATCGGTGATACCTATGTTATCACGTGGACGATTGAGCAGGATGGCATGGTTGACTGAGTCAAAGGCAGAAGAGAGATCAAGTAAGATGAAGACAGGGGAGATTAGAATCAAGGTTAGAAAGCAGATCTTCACAGATGTTCTTTTTTTTTTACCTTTTTATTGTTTCGGTAGTAAATTTTACTTTACACCTTTACAAAATTTGATCATCATAAAAATACATTTAAAAACATATATACATAAAAGTAATACAATAATATTGCGTCACCTCACCTAAATTCATTTCCTCTAAAGAATACCTTAAGACAGATCCATTCAAATATACAAATACAAATACGCAGTAGGCACATCAAAAAAAAAAAGAGGAAAAAAAAAAATCATCTACAATACTTCATAATAAAATACCCACCACCTAACCATTCCCATACGCACGATCGCCAGAGGCAAAAAGGGAAGACATAGCAGGCAACCCAACAAGACGAGCATAGACACAGACAAAAACAGAGGAGAAAGCAGCAATTAAGCGAGGTACAGAGCTAGTTTCTGCATCCATACCCCTTATTGCCCATGGGGATAGGCCAAACCCATCCTATTAAAAGAAGTACAATTCATTAGTAACAGCTGTTCTTCAATCAGTAAAACAAGTCTAACAGTTGCCAAAATAATGGCATTCGAGGAGCCCTGCATACATCTTAACCATACTAAGTTGGCTTCAAGCTTAGAGTAAGAAAAAAACACAGAATCCAAACAGCATAGTCTTTGCTTAGCGAAAAATTCACAGTACATAAAGAGATGTTCAAGAGTTTAATTTACACACTTATTCTGGCAGAATCGACATTCATCCCACCTCGCCAAATCCCTATACCCAGCCCAAAAGCGAATACGAGCTCCAGTGTGGATAAGATCCAGACGGAAACGCATATAAGTCCGTCTAGACCTTTTGTCAGGAAAACATAGAATATAAGGCAACCTTGGAGTAATTGCGTGTCTAAACATAGCATAGGTCGAAAAGGAGGAGTAACCCCCGATCTTGTCGGAATTTTGAGCCCAAGAGTTGCGAAAGAAGCGAGTTTTAACTTTAATTGGGGTATTAATCAGGTCCATCAAAGTCATATTAAGCGAAGTTAGAGTCTCCATTATTTCTACCTTCGCTTCCAAAACCGAAGCCGGGCAATTTTTATCCAACATTAACTGAAACTCCTCATAAAGTGAATTTGGGGGAGGCAAAAGAATTTTATAGAAAGCATTTACCTTCCTCCAAAGATGTTTATCAGCCAGAGGATAGAGCCCCAGCTCATGTAGTATGATGGAATTTGGTACATAGCCTGGTATCCCTAAGATTTTCTTCCAAAGTTGTCCTTGGATCTGGTTTAACAAGGGCCCCAGCTGCAACAAACATATATCAAGCGTATAGAGCAAGGTGGGCTCTATTTTCATGATGTAAAATTGGATAAGGGGCAAAAGAGAAAAACTGCAGTATTTAGCGAAAATTATTCGCATTTGACCCATAAGCGGGCTGAGCTTCGCGTTCAGCAAAGTCCGCCATCCACCAATTGAGTTCCTATTCGACAGGTGATAGCCCAGGTAGACAATCGAGTCCCTCCTAGAAATAGGCTGCTGATTGATAGTAAAGGTAAATCTAGGCAATTTCTTTTTTGCCGTGAAAATCATAATATGTGATTTCACCGAGTTGACAGTCATGTTGTTCTGCAGACAATATTCATAGAATATGTTTAATTTGTTCTGAAGGCCGAATGGCACTCTGTCGAATAGGATAATGTCATCAGCAAATGCCAACCAATGCAGTCGCATAGAGCCCAATGTTACAGGAAATGCATTAATATCTTTCCAGAGGGTCCCAATATCTGCTAGGTATAGATTGAATAAAACCGCAGCTAGATTGCAGCCCTGTTTGACCCCTATCCGCGTCGGAATATTGGCAGAAAGAAGCCCTTTGGCATTTATCCGAATCTGACAAGAAGTATCCGTATGTAAAGCAGCAATTAGGGCCACCAGGGTGGATGGGATGCCATAAGCCAACATCTTCTGCCAAAGGCGCGCTCGCAAAACATTGTCGAAGGCACACGTGAGATCCTCGGCTGCCATGTAAATGGGGCCCTTTGATTCTCCATGCACAGATCGCCTAAGATGTGCTAAAATTGAGGCATTTAATTGAGTACCCATGGCCCTACGAAATCCTACCTGAGCTTTGGACAAAATATTAAGGGTCCTTATATGGGTTTCTAAGTCCACCAAAATAAGTCGTGTGAAAATTTTTGCAGCTGTGTCAATCGAAGCAATAGGTCTAAAGTTCGCAGGATTGCTTATCACCCCCTTTTTATGTATGGGAATAATGATGGCTGTTAGCCATGATGTCGGAATGATCCCAGTATGATAGATCGACTGATAATAAGGAAGTAAATATCTGGCCCAAAAGTGGGGATCGGATTTAAACAAGCATGGGGGCAGCCCATCCGGTCCGGCTGCTTTAGATGGATTCAATTGCTCAATCGCCCATATAATATCATTTAATTCCCATGGACAGATCACCGGAAGGGTCAAGTGCACGGGGGTACTTTCTGAATCGATATACCTATCAGGTACAGAGAATTTCAAACCAAAGAACCTCTCCCATTCTGGGCCTAAAATAACAGCCACCATGCGAAGATCGACCTTTCCTGTTGGATTTCTTAAAATGGCCCATAAGTCCCGGACTTCTTTTTTGCACAGCAGACCAATCATATGTTGGTTGGCTAAAATGTGGGCTGCCCGACACAACAATCTTAATTGGTGCTTATATCGCGCCACAATCATGTTTCTTTGACGATTGTAACCAAACAGACATAAGACGCGCTTCCTAAGAAGCCGAAGATCGCAATTTCTTTGCTTTTTTAAGCACGCGACCTGAGAAGCATTGACCTGGGCAGCCCCAAATTCGGCCTTCCCCAAGGGATCTTTCGCAACATCTATCAGATGCATGTAGATCATGTTAGCATTTATTTCATTAATTTTGGTTACATTCTCTATAGAAATCTTATCGTCCCAACTCACTAAGATGTCCCTGTTTACCAAAAATGTCACTTTCCTACACACCGCAGGGTGCCATTTTACTGATATAGTGTGTCTATCACATACCATTAGAGATGCAGGGGCAGAAGCTGCATATTGTTCACACCCCATATGCAGACGAGAAAACAGCATATGATGATCGCTCAGACCTACGTCTAATATCAATATGGGTTCAAGCAGCCCAGAACTCGCTTTAGAAGCGAATAAGTAGTCAATAAGTGAGGAGGCTAAACCTCGATGCCATGAGAACGGAATGGATTGTGGAGCCAATTGTATTGGATATATCCCCCATGATTGGAAAAACAATAATAATTTCTGCCCTCTGTCCTTGGCCTGTTGAGTATAGGCTGAGCAGCAAGAAAAGGAGCATATTACGCTCTTTAAGTATAGATAACAATTCAAGTCGCTTCCAATCATGATTTCATATGCGGGGTAAGCACTGGCTGCATAGGATAGAATCCGTTCCAGATCCTCCAGTAACACGTCCAGAGGAACAACTTTAGGATTCCAATATATAGATAATAAGAGTAGATTCAGATCTTTAAAGCCTTTGAGCGTCAGTTTTACCAACGCACAAGAGGCCGATGAATCCACTACAGATGCTATGGCTTTTAGACCGTTATTTATGAGAATCGCTATACCTCCTGAGGGGCGACCTGTGCTAATCCTTACAGCCGCAATGAAGAAACATGAATAGCCATCTAGGCTAAAGGCGTTTAGTGACATGGTTTCTTGAAGAAACAAAATGTCGGGTCTCTTGTCTGGCTCAACTTGCTTGTGCCATGCTGTAAGATTGCCTAACCCACAACAATTCCAAGAGGCCACCTTCAAGTATGGAAGTTATGAGCCTGGCTTGGGCTCTATGTTGGCAACTGCCACTTTTATCAAAGGTTCCAACCAGGCTAATCCACTTAAGGCTTGCGAAAGTGACGCCAATTGGATAGATAATTTGTTAATTTGTGAATCAGGTAGGTCACCAGCCAGAGCATTTGAGCATACAGGAGGGAGGGGCTGAACCCATTCAAGAAATGCCCATGCGGATTCCATATCAGAAAACAATCTAGGGACAAGCCCAATGGAATTAAAGTCTTCAGCAAATTCAAATAACATTTTAGTAATAATTTGCGATTGAACTCTACTGAGTACTCTATTATTATTATGGGTCGCTAATTTGACCCAATCCAAGTCTTTGGATGAGAGATTTCTTAGTGCTGGGATTTGAAAAAATGAATTCATTAGGAAGGATCTGTTTATACGAGCGGGCCCATTTATCTCTGGATTGCTCGTCCACCCTATTATTAGTTTCATATCCTTTGGCGTTTGCGCAAAGGATGGAGCTTCCAGATCTGACCCTCCCGGAGCTACTAAGGATGGAGACTCAACTTCAACATAAGGAGCACACACCGGAGACACTAAAGCTGAAGTAGTGAGAGTTGCCCTAACAAGGCTGCTCGGCTGTTCGAGGGGTCCCTCCTGTAGGGGGGCCGGGCCCAGGGTCCCCTGGACATCCGGATTAACCATAATAGGAGTCTCCTGGATAGAAGCGGGACTTTGTAAAGGCGCCATTTCGGCCTCTTGCTTGACCGCTATCGACCCTATAGCCACTTTTTTAGGTTGGAGCTTGTCGGTAACTACCCTTACCGGGGGACGGGGCACAGTCTGAGTGCTTCCGATCTTCACGGCGGCAATCTGCAGATGCCGCCTACTTTCATCGTCTAGATCATACAAGACCATTCCCAAGTCATCGTGGCAGGTACCATTACTGGGACATGGCCCCACCTCCGTCACCAAACCATTTTCAGGGTCGGAGGTGGCCATGTCGACTTTCTTTAGTCTCGCTTTGGTCTGTTTTAGTCGCTTCTGAGCTCTTATAAAGGATTTCCTAGCTTTCCGCGATACAAAGTTTCTACCCTCATGTTCCACGGGGGCATCCTCGAGGTCTGAGGGCGGTATAGGGGCCATGTCAGGGGGCTTAGTCTGGTCATTAATAAAATCCAACAAAATGGAGGGGCTGTCAGGTGGAGAGGCCTGCCTATCAACAGCCAAAATAGCCTCTCCTACGCCACCTTGAGGGTCTGGCGTACGCTGTACGTCAACAAGCTTATATACTAGCTGCTCCATCTGCAACAGACGCATATGTTGGAGTTTCAAAGCCTCTACCAAGTTGATTTCCTCAGCCCATACGTGTTCCACTCTATCACCCTTTCCTCCACTCACCACCTGGGCATAAGATCTCTGTGGGGCTTCTATAGCACCAGAAACCCTATCTTTTTGAGTGCTTTGGGAGGCGGACGTAACCCCACATGGGGGCTGGATGTGGGTAACTGCTATCCTCTCCAAAAGTGTTTCAACTTGGGCCAGGTGGGACGATCTAGATCGTTCCTCTGCCATAATAAAGCCTTCCATTTTTGCCATTTTGTCTTTCATTAAGGAAAACGAACCCTGCATCTCCCTAATGGAATAATGCGTGAGCTCATGACCTCTATCTAGTAAGTTAAGTAAACTTGAAATTACGGGAAAGTTGAATGGATCAGCGGTTTGGGCTGGCAACCGTAAATCCTCCGGGGTTGAGGCCGAAACACCCTCTCCCTTTGGAACAGCGGGATCAAAGCCCTCTGATCCCAAGTCAAGAGCGTTAGCACCATCTATCTGGGTAAATCCCGCAGGCAAAACTACCTCAGCCTGGAGGTCCTCATAAAAGCAGGCGGCCCCCCCATCAGCCTCTCTGCATGGCATCAACACCAAATTACTCATACTGGCTCCAGATTTCAGACAGCTGTATAAAGGGGGCTGATGTAGGTGAACTTGTTCGCGAAATGGGAACGAAGATGCGGCTGGAGACGAAGGGCCCAACGAGAGCCGCATTCTTCGACCCAGTTCGTTGACAATCGTAGGGGCCAAAATCGAAGTATCAGAGCTACAAGGAAACCCTTGTTGAACCTGAGGATGAGAACAATTTGCAAATTGACCGAGGCAAACATCAAGCCCCCCCTCCCCTACATTATCATTCGCCTCCTGCAGGGAAAAGGAAGCCCTTAATGAGGCCGAGGCCTTTCCAGCCAAGGTTGGAGGCTTGGGAGAACTAAGAGAAGCCTCATTTTCAAATTTAAGTTTACCCTCACATAGAGCCCCCTCCACCATTTCCTCCTGCAAGCCAATCGTAAGCAATGGAGAATTATTGAAGGGGGGCGACAGGGGGAGCAGCGCATTATCTAAGATAGCGGAAGATTGCGGGCCAGATTCCTTAGAGGCAGAACCGGATTTCCCACTTCTTAGTATGGGACCCATTTTCCACCAACAATCCCGCCACCAAACCAACTTCAAAGCCAAACCTCCCTTTAAAGAAGTCACCTTTAGAGATCACTGAGAGAGCCCGATGTTAACTCCGTGACCGAGGACCCACCCCACACCTTTTAACTGTAAAGCGTCGCACTGCTTACAGTGAGACTACCAAGGCTATGGCTCGTTTGGCAGCAGAAAAAACACAAGACAATCAATGCTAAGCCAAAGCTCCAAATATGGCCGCAGTCATTACCTAGAAATTGGGCTCCCGCCCGCGCGCCCCGCAAACCGCTAACAGCCAACAGTACTTTGCATGTACTTGGCTAGGTGCGCGGCGCGGGTGCGCCGGGGACTGAGCCTTTATCCTGTCTTCCTGGGCGTCACACAGCACAGGGGGGCGGAGCCACCAATAGGGAGGAAACCTGAAGGGGGCAAAGTTACATATGATCAGGGTTAACCCACATTCAAATAGGTCTGGGCCAACACACAAGCCCTACGTAACATAACACAAGCCCCTAGACACCGGGGAAGTAAAAGAGAGAGATGGGCGGGGGAAAAGTCACCTCCGGCAGCAAGTGCGAAGGCCAGGCAGTCCGTGTGCTTCACAGAAAGACTTCCTCCTTCTTCAGTCAGCGTGAAAGTTCCTAAGAGAGCAAGGCTCTCAGAAGCAAAGAGTCAAGTGTCGCGCAGAGGAAGTCCAGACGGCCGGTCATTCCCATCCGCAGCCAACAGTACTTTGCATGTACTTGGCTAGGTGCAGGCCGAATTCTGCGTTTCTGGCTGTTCTGGAGCCAGACTGATGGTCATGGAGACAACCAACAGATTCAGTGTGAAAATTAAGCTGGGAGATGGCCAGCTTTTCCAGGAGTTTGCCCAGGAAAGGAGTGATGGAGATCGGGCAATAATTAGCCGGGCAGGAGGGGTCGGCTGAGGGTTTCTTTAGAAGAAGGTGCACAAGAGAGTGCTTCAGGGGGGAAGGAGAGGCTCCAGTGGCGAAGGAGTTGCTTGCAAAAGTCAGCGAGGGTAGGAGCAAGGGTGTCAATGTGCCCTTGATGGTTTTGGTAGAACAGGGAAGAACCTGTTTTGACAAGACTTTCATAGATCGGACTTGTCTAGAAACATTGTCAGGGGAGAACAGAGGAAAGGAAGAAAAAGGGAGGAGAGGTGGCCACAGAGGAGCCGTAGGTAGAGGAGAAAGTAGAGGGAGGAGGAGGAGAGGACGAGAGGATGGGTTTTAGAGATGAAATGAGAAGCCAGAGCCGTGCAGAGGGCCTGGGAGGGGACAGGAGAGGTAGAGACTGCAGCAGGATTGGCCAGCTCCTTGCAGATGTTAAAGAGTTCGGCCGAGTTGTTAGATGCCGCAGAGACGCAGGCTTGGATGTGGGCTCTCCTCTTGGTGCAGACAGAGAACCGGTAATTCCTTTGGAGCAGGCAGCAGGCCAGTTTGTCAGAGGATGCACAAGAAGATCGCCATTTCCTCTCAGCCACCCTGCACTTGCGTTTAAGGTTGATGAGGTCAGAGTCATATCAGGAGTTGCACTTGGTTTTGGGCTTCAAGCAGATCCTCATGACAGGGGCAAGAACATCAAGGCTATCAGAGATAGAAGAGTGGAGCATGGAAAGGGCTGTGTCAGGATGTGAGTCAGCCAGAAGAGGAGGAGGGGGAGAGGCGGTGACGGCGAAAGCCTCAACTGACACACGCTTCATGGGTCAGAAGACAGAGAAGGTAGGTGGCAGTGCTGGAGTTGGCTTGGCCTGAGGGGTAGAGAGGGAGAGATGGGAGAAAAGGAGAACATGATCACTCCAGGAGAGAGGAGTGCTGAGGGGGATAAAGAGGGGAAGGTCTGAGGAGATCAGAATATCCAGAGTATGCCCTGCAGAGTGAGTTGGGCCAGAGGGGTGAATAGAAAGAGAGAGAGAGTCGCAGGGGTCACAAAAGAGTCCAGAGGAGGGACAGGAAGCATCCAAGTGGATGTTAGTCTCCAAGAAGGAGGAGTTGAGTGTTCGAGGCCAGGAGGGAGGAGGAGAGGGCCGCCCACTCAGCGGAAGGAGGTGATCTGTCCAGGTGGGTGATGGATAGTAGCTACGGTAAGGGAGTGGCCAGGAGAGAGAGATCCTGTAGACAAGGCATTCTAAAGAGGAGTAGGCCTGAATAGGAATGATATAGGAAGGAATCCAGTCCAGGAAGATCAAGGCTACGCCCCCTCCGGAACGGTTGGATCTGGGTGCGGAGAGGATCTTGTAGCCATCACGGACGCGAGTGTCAAACCACGTGACAGAGCTGGCCGTGAACCATGTTTCGGTGAGACTGAGGACATCGAGATCAAGTTCTTCCAGGAGGTGGCAGATGTCAGAGGAGTGTTTGACAGCTGATCAAGAGTTGAGAGTGGCAATATGGAGAAGGTTGCCAACCTTGAAAGACTTCCGGGGAGGGTTGCAAATCAGAGGAGAGGGCAAGGTAGCCAAGGAGGAGGCACAGGGGGAAGGCAAGGAAGCCGAAGAAGGGAGAGAAGGGACAGCAGGAGAAGAAAGAAAATTGATGAGGTGCGGGAGGAGAAGGTTGGCCTGAGAGCCTTGGACCAAGACTGTGCCATTCAGGTAAACATTAATGATGGCTTAGAGGAGTGGAAGGGGGCCAGGAGGGCCTCCCACCGGGTGCCATTATTAATGGGAGAAGAAGAGAAAGGAGAGAGCACAGAGACCAAATGAAGAGTCCATAAGTCTGGCGAGGGAACGACAAAGAGGATGTCAGGGAGTGTCTGTCTGGAGGAAGCACTGGTATAGGTGTCAGTGATAGGGAGGCCTGGGTTGAGGCCTACCACACTTAGTGAGGAGAGCAGGATAGTCGATGGAGAAGCAGTTTGAAAAGATAGGAGAAACAGAGAGCACCATAGAGTATGTGGGGGACGTGGAGAGAGGAAGAGGGGTGGAGGGGAAAGGTGGGGGGAGACACTAGGGGAGGACACAAGGAGGGATGTAAGCAGACGAAACAGAAAGGTACAAGACTATAGTGGACGACTGACTAAGTAGACAAGAGCTCAGATGGAAGAGCAGGCAGAAAACAAGGCAGTCAGGTAAGCAAATCAGGTTACCAGGGCATCAGAAACAGAGCAGTCATTAAAAAGAGAAACTAGAGGAGGGTGGAGCACAGCAGAACACAGAACAATATATAAAAGAACAAAGCAGCAGACAAATGATAACCTAGATGAGGGAATAATACAACAGAACACAGAGCAATACAATGCAAAACAGGGCAGTAAACGAGTAAGAGCAAAGGGGGCGCATGGGTGCAGGAGGCTGGAGAAGGGGGGGGCGCGAGGCACATGCAATAGGGAGCTGCGAGGGACCACACAGTCAGGGACACGCAATGCGATGAACCAAGGATGGAAAGTGCGAGGAGCACGCGGTCAAGGAATTGCGAGGGACCACGCGGGCTAAAGTTGCTCAGGCACGAGGGCGGCCGAGGATGGAGAAGCCGCTGGAGCACATGTGATCGCGAAATTGCAGGGGACCATGCAAGTCGGGACGCGCAGCATGCACGGAGGCAACGCAATGGAAGATTGCGAGGGACAATGGAGGTAAGGGAGGCGAAGCGTGATTGATGAGAGGATGGAGGTGGAGAGGGCGTGCGCTTAGCAAGCAGGGATAGAGGGGCACGGATGGGTAAGTGATCAAGGAATGCGAGGGGCAACGCAGGAAAGGGCAAGCCTTTGGTCTTTGGCAGAGGAGGCTGTCACGGCAGGGCGTGACTTGGTTTGCCGATTTAAAGGGCCTGTCAACCAATGGGAGTGTGGTGTGATAGAGGGAGGGTGGAGCGGGCACACACACGCTCCAGCGCTAGAATAACACATCTACAAATGCATAACTTACGGTGCCATGGAGCACCTGTCCTCACCCCAGCACCAGAGAAGTTGACTTTGGCGTTGCCTGATGATGGTGGGGATGGCCTGTGGGGACAGAGGGAGTAAACACATGTTGGTGCATGCTTACCTGCTGTCTGGACAGGGTATCGGGCCCTGAGTCCTCCTGGTCCGAACCGGACCAAACAGGAGTTGATGTTTTCTCCATCTGCCCTTCGCTTCCGTCGCCCGGGCGAGTGATACCCTTAATCTAAGAGTTAAGAGCAGCAAGGAAGAGGCAGGGATAAGAAGGTGGGTGGTGCTTATGCCAGGTGACCTGCACCTGCTCCCAGTTAGCAAGAGAGTTCTGTCGGCAAGATGGGGTAGCCCCGTCTCCCCTAGCATACATAAATGACGAGAGGGAATGTATAATTGTTGTGAGTTGGAACAAAGGGTATACAGGGAACAGGTACCAAAAACATGAAAAACTGTGAAGACGATGGTTAGAGGTGGAATAAAGCAATAGAATAGGAGATGGCCAGGTCCAGTTTTCTCACCAGGTACAACTATGGGACTTGGAGGGGTTGGTGGAAATATTAGGAGGACCCAGCGGTGTGGGGAGGGAGAAGAGATCCTAGGCCTACATTTTGGAGATTGGGGACATGGGATTATAAATGGGGTGTACTGATTGTAGTTTTATGTTAATTTGTTTGGTTTTGCAACTACAAAAATCAATATTTTGTAGTCCCTACAAAACGGCCCCTTTTTTACTAAAGATCCTGGACAAAGCAGCCTACCTCTAAGTCCAGAAATTCCTTGAAGACAACCGTCTCCTGTGCCTTCGGCAGTCTGGCTTTCGTCCACGACAGTTTCGAAACGGCTTTACTAGACTTGAAAAATCAAATGGATGACCTCAGAGACGCAGGCAAACCTGCGCTCCTTCTGCTCCTTGATTTATCCGCCGCATTTGACTTGGTGGACACAAGATATTACGACACCATCTCTCCACTGCGGCTAATTTCTCCCCCAAGGCTTGTGCTTGGATCACTCATTTTTACAGACTAGGGCTATGAAAGTCTTCTCCGACTCAACCTCTGCCACTCCGAGTCACCCCAAATGCAGGGATCCGTAGGGATTGTGCATTGCACCCACCCTTTATAACTTATTCACAAGGCCTCTGTTTAATCTTTTAGACGCACTGGCATCTCATACACCAACTATGCAGATGATATCCAGGTGCTTATCCCCCTCTCTGGGCACTACAAGGCCGATCTGAAAACTCTCAACTCCATCTACTCTACGATCCAATCGTGGATGGCAGAAAATTGGCTTTGCCTTAACACGGGAAAAATGGAACTCCTGTTAATTGGATCTCCAGTCACCCTGGGTAAACTTGACAAACATTACAAATCATTCACCATTGACAATGTACCCATTGTGTTGTCTCAAACTGTCAAGACCCTGGGCATCTATCTTGATTCCAATCTTACCATGAACAGACAGGTGAATGCCATTGCCTCATCCTCGGCGTACTACTCCAAATTGCTTAATGGAGCCAGACCTTTCTTATCTCAACATAACTGCCTCACCATTGCGAGGGCTATAATTGGTTCAAGGTTGAATTACTTCAACGCCCTCTTTTTAAATGCCTCCATGACCTGGCCACCCCCTTACCTGGTCCAAAGAATAGCTAAGCCCACCCTATCTAGGCCGACCAGGAAAGCCTATGCCAATACGATTTCCCTGCCCAATACCCGGAGAATGCGTGCAGGAGGAACTAGCTTCCCATTCATGGCTGCCCTTCAGTGGAATGCTCTTCCATCCCACATGAGGATGATTGACTCGCACATAGGCTTCCACAAAGCAATCAAAACCAGGTTATTTGTCTGATAGCGGAGCTTGCACTTGTAACCTATTTTAGTTTGCTGTCTACCAATTGCTTACATCCTGTATTGTACTTACCCGATATTGTTCTACTTAATAATGTTGTAACTATCTACTGTAAATGTGTAACCAAGAAACCCACTGTTGGGCCGCTCTAAAGGTAACCCTGAACCAAGCTAACTCACAATCACATGTAACAGCGCCTCGATGCTTCTGGGCTGCAGCGCGCTCTACAAATTCAAATAAATAAAAAATAAATAAATATAAATTGTTCATAAAAAAATAAACAAGCAAGGGGGAACAAGGTCACTCTATGCCAGCTGGCTGTCTGCATCTGGGAATGCCCCTGGATCACAACATTCTGCTCAGGACAGACCATCTGCTCAGAGTCCTGAACAAGGAATTGGATCTCCTCAGCAGGCCGCAACATGCCAACCATGAGTAGGAGATCAGTCCATTGGCGATGCACCCCATCCTCCAGTAGTGGGCTCCTACCAAAATTGATTGCTCACCACTCTCCAGAACAAAAAGTGTCTCGGGTACACCTCACCGGGCAGCATAAGTGCGGAGTCTCGAGGAGACCTGCTAAACATTTTCTGAGTGGGGGAATTCCCCTGTGCCTTTCTGCCAATTCCACTGATTGCCAGGGGATTAGCCAAGCTGAAAGAAATCACGGACTGAAAAATCATACTGATAGCACAACAGTGGCTAGCCCGTTTTATGTACTACGAACAGGTGAGGCTGAACGGAATAGGTCTGATCCCTCTGCCACAATGGCGCAACCTCCTAGTCCAATAACAGGGCAAAATCCTTCAACCATGCCCTGAATTTCTCAGCTTAGCAGTCTGGTTCCTGAAGAGTTGACCCTTGGCCTTTAGAGGCTTTCCTCAGAGAAAATGAAGATCATTCAGGCAGCCAAGAAGCAATCAACACAATCGCAATACAAGAGGAAATGGGTCAGGTTTTGTCATTGGGCATTGGAAAAAGGAGTCAACCTACTAACCAATGGCTTGATTTGCTATCCTTCGTGTCACACTTGACGTCTTTAGGCGTCTCCGTCCACTCCTGTCACACTTATTTAGTGGCCATTGGTGCTTACGGGAATGTGGGCGAGTCTACCTTCTCCACAGCAAATTTAGTAGTACAAAGACATCTGGAGGGTCTTCCTCAGTTGCACCCACCTATTAGGCGGCCTCACTCTGTATGGGACCTGAATGTCGTTTTTGTCTACACTTACTAGATAGCCTTTCGAGTCGTTGCCTAACATGGATCTCCCATGGAAAGTGACACTGTTGGTTACTGTCGTCCAGAAGAGTGAGTGATGCACAGAACCTTAAACGTTTAAAAAAAAACAAGGTTGTACTGCGCTCGCACCTGGCCTTTCTACCCAAAGTGTCTCCTCCTTCCAAATTAATGAGGCCATCCTTCGATGTTTTTTCCAGAACTACAATCATCTGCAGACGTGGTCCTTCATTCTTTGGATTTCTATAGGCTGACAGGTTTTACAAAACAATTCAGAAAGTCTAGTGCCCTCTCCGTCACCTTTGGGGGACACAGTCCAGGGAATATCGAATGTCACTATCGCTCGGTGGCTTTTATCTCCTATAAACTACTGTTACTCCTCACATAAGCGGACCCACATAAGGGTATGCATTCGCAAGTAGTTCGAGTAAAGGCCACTGCAGTAGCTTTTCAGAGACACGCCCCATGGAACGTCATCAGCAGGACTGCCATGTGGTCCACAATGTCAGCCTTTTGCAAGCACTATTGCTAGATGAGTTCCAGAGCTAACGCCATGTTTGGTCAGGCAGTTTTGCAGAACTTGTTTGCTCCTAGTTAGATGACTGCCACCTGTGGATATTTCAAACTCCCATCAGTATGGAGGAAAGAGGACAGGACATAGGAGTAAGGAACTGTTACTCACAGTAGTGACTAGGTAGTCCTAGTCCATAGTCCCCTTTCCTTCATACGACCTTGCTTTCATTCCCCGCTAAATCGGTTCAGTTAGTTCATGGTAGCCGACGGGCAGGAAAAGGACTGGCGAGTGGGGTATGTGTGCGGAGTCAAGAGTGGACGGGCATGCACAATGTGTGTTAAATTAAATGGAACGTTTTCATTGTGGTGCAAAAACTGCCCCGGTCCCGTCCCCGTGGGACAGATATCCCATCAGTATGGAGCAAAGGGGACTATGGACTAGGAGTACAGTAGTGATTACGGTGAGTAACTGTTGCTTTTTTCCTTGGATCTAATTTCAAGTCACATAGACCACACCTGTTCCTCACCCTCATTCCAATTCACATAACCTGTTTTTGCCTCACTAGAGATTCTGCGTTGATTGGGGTTGTGACTTTCTTGCTTGTCAGTATGTCTAAATTGAAAGGATGATAGTATGAAATACGATGTTCCAGGGTCCTCCTGTTACTACATGTATGCATCACTGCAAGCAGTATTGTCCACTACATTATCAGTTAACAGATTAAAGGACATATGAAGAGTGTCATAAAGACCTGTGACACTGTTTTCTCTTATGCTTTGCTTGCTAAACTGACAAATATAGCTGTGAATGTGTGTTATTCTTCCAGGATCCTCTGGAATTCCATTGAAACTTGTCTCTAACCTCTTCGGTTTGGGCTTGCCTACTGAATGGCAACTGTACCAGTATCATGTGGACTTCAGTCCAGTATTAGAGTCCAGACGTCTGAAGGTAGCTTTGCTGTACGGCCACAGCGAGATTCTTGGAAAGGCAAAAGCATTTGATGGTGCAATACTTTTCCTTTCGCACAAACTGGAAAAGCAGGTAGGAAGCACTTTCTGAAATCTGTCTTATTTTGTGTTTTGAAATTGGTACATTTCTAACATCTTTATCTCTTTAAATTCTGAGTCCCTTTAGGAGATGATGTCAACAGAAGGAACTGCAGTTTGTTGTAGCATACAGACACACAAAAGAATCAAGAAATTGTATGCTTACATTAGCACACCTTTTGTTTTATTGCCCTAGTATGTTTGTCCTATCCTGCAGGCTCCGCCTAACTCACTTTCTTTTTTACTGTAACTGCAGAGGTGCTGGCGAAAATTCTCAAGAAGTGTCGATAATTTTGGAGTTTAGCAAGTAGCCCACTAAAAAGGTTATCTCTTTTGTCCTGGATCATTTAGATTATTAGCTTGCCAAGAGAATTGCAAAGGAATATCCAAGGTACCTGTAACCCATACATTCTCCGGTTCCCTCCTGATATATATTTAGACCTCAGTTCTTTCATTTTCATCATGCAGGGAGATCTGAGACCTAAAGGTTTGCACACGGGTTGAAGATGATCATGGTTTTGAAAGCCAGTTTCAAGCTGTTGGCCCAATATGCCATCATGCCTCTTGGATCTCTGCAGACTGTTCATCTGAAAAGAGACCAATGACAAGCTTGCAGGTGACTTGTCTACAGCCAAGACCATTTTCACATGGGCATTAGTGCCCTATTTAGGCACAGCATCTGTGATACATCTGATTGCGGGCTCTAGACAGCTTCCTGGAAAACCCAGCATACACAAGGCAACGTCACGTTGCACAACCTAGTGTTACATCTGTTTTCCAGGAAGTGGCCTGGAGGGAAGCTAGAAGAGGCAGCTGGGGCCAGTAAAGCTAAGAGGGAAGAGTGGCAGCAGTGTGGCAGCAGGGCTGCGCAGCAGGTTGACCCCCCAAAACCTACTGTTTGTTAATTTTATTGTGCTCTTCAATCCAAAACGCGCCACTGCAGGCATGTGTGACACAGCCTTCCATCTTCCCATTTCAGTGAGTGCTGTGTTTTGTCTCCTTTCAATGGCCTTTGTTCTGTTTCTTGCACAGCCAGCCTTTCATTTGCTATATTACACTATTTGATAAATCTCTTCTATGCCTCGGTGCCTACTGATTTTTCAGTGCAAGCGTTGTTTTGTCTTCAACAAGTTTTAACATCGAAGTCTGGTATCGCCTACGTGACATCCTGGAGTCTGTTACGGATAGCCCAAAAAAAGCACTCCCAAGTCTTGAGGACAGTCCAAAAGTTTTGATTGATGTCATTGTCGAGCCTAAGGCTGTACCTCTCACTCTCGTCTTACCTGCGATTCCCGCCCTTACCCAGATGTCCGCACACTGGATTAGCACTACTGAACGATAACCCCTACTGTCTTAAGTTCTTGTTTTTGTGCTAAGAATGGTACGCCAGAGTGTAGAATAACTCCCTCAGGGAATTCCTATCTTTCCCTAATCTCGTCACATGTTTCCCTTCTACTTTACCTGCTCCTTCTCCCTTCTCTCCTCCCCACCGGTCTTGCTTCCCTTAGATGTTTCACTCCTCCTGTCTCCGCCTCCCCCTTTGACATTCTCTCTCCTCCCCTTCTACTTACCACTACCACTCCTCCTGCACTACTACCACTCCCCTCTACTACTACTCCTCAAACTACTATTAATCTCCTTGGACCTCTACTACTCTCCTTCATCCTCTTCTACTTTCCTCCAACCATTAGTACTCCCCTCCAACCACTAATAATCCCCTTTAACCGCAGCTCCCCTCCAGCCACCACTACTCTCCTCACACTACCACTACTCAAGCAACCACCTTTCACCCAGTAATAGCCTTCTCAGTCCCTCCTTACCCTATCCTCACTACACACTTACCTCATACTCACTCACTCACATTGCATTACTACTATCCCTCCTGAACCATTACCTCACCTTTTATAACTATCTCTTTAACAATCCGTCGCTCCTTCCTTCCTCTTTCTGATGTCTTGGCTGTCCTCCACCTGCACTGTTGACTTCACCCGGTGCACCCACAACTTCACGTTTCCTTTCTGCCCTTCAGTAGCCATCACCTCTCAGGGATTGGTTCACTTCTAATATGGTGTGCAGGGGGAAATCTTTTAAAAGGGGCTTAAGGCCAGCCTCCACTGGCTATGTAGGGCTTCGCTGTGCAATGGCAGCATGTCCACTCTCTGGTAGCTGTTTGTTTCCTGCGGGAACATGCACCCAGTGCTGCTGACAAGTCTCTGATTTGTCCCTTGTAGTTTAGGTTAGTTATGTGGACGCCCCTGGTAGTGCGTCAAACTGGAACTTTGCTTCCTTTGTGATTGCTGTGCACTCCCATGGCTTCTCTCTGCTGCTCTCGTTCTTCTGCTGGCGCTGCACTATCTCGGGTTGGCGGGAGAGCTGCGAAGCAGACTTTCAGCTTCTTTCTGGGCATTGGTGGGGTTGCGGTTACTCCAGTCTGATTCTCTGGCACTGCGGTGGATCTATAACAAGAAGAGAAAGACTGGCAAGCAACTGATTTATGAGTTGTGACAGGAGATATTGTTCTTCACACAAGCATCAGGGCACATGGGTAACATTTGTGAGTTGGGCCCTCCTGCTGTTATCAGAGACAGATATGGTTCTTTGTCCCCCTCACTCCCTTCCGACAGGGTCAGATCCATGACCGTGTATCAGGGGTCCTCTGATCTGACCATATAAAAATTGTGCTAAAAAAGGAGCACACACCGGGCAAGAAACAATGCTGTTTATTACAGCTGGGCGAGCAGAAATCAAACAGAACAGTGTATTGGAATTGATTGATGAGAGCTGACATCTGGGCATACAGCGAAATTTAGTTTTATACTACAAATAAAATGGTCAAGGCATTAGAAACAGTTGTAGCTCAAAATCATCATATTTTCCATGTTTCCCAAGAAACTCATTGGCAAACTACGTCATATCCTTAGAGCTAACATATGTTGGTAGACCATGATTGGAGCTAACAGACCAACAGTATCCCAACTCATCGCCTCCCCAAGTGGCACCACATCGCTTCTCACCCCTCCCCGAGGAACTCCACCATGTTCAGCTTCCATTCCAATAACCACCTGCCGACAGGCACCCATAGCTATGTGAACGGATCTCTGTCTCAGGTCCACTTCCCCTCAACCCCCGAGTGCCCATGGGATTGTCTTGTTGCCCTGTCATTAGATAACCCAGTGCGTTCTCAGCTGCATTGGCCTGCACCATGATGCGCAGCCTTAACTTCATCTCCCTCCTTCCTAATCCGTGGTGTGTTGATTAAGTGCTCATGGCAGGTTTCCCGGGTGAGGCCCAAACTGGGGGCTTCCCAGCTAAATGTGTTTACCTGGGATAATTCCCTATCTCATAGTAATATGCATAAGCTCCCTGGGCCATTTCATACACATTGCAACTCTATCCCTGTGTTTCCCCACGTGGCCTTTATTCATGGCATGTCTACAGTTCATTTGTGTGCCTGTGTTTTCCCCTTAGGAGGTACCCCATCCCTTCTTGCTTATTCTCGCAGGTGTTAGGTGCGCACCCCTATCTGGCACCGAAGTAGCACCTTTAATAAATTCCCCCCTTCGATCGATCTTTCGATTGACATCTCTTTCCCACTCATTTCCTTACCCCTTTCCTTGTGCACCCACACCCATTTGACCCTGTTCATGTCCCCCTCTTCTACATACCCTTTCCGGATACTAATATATTTTTCCCATCTGGTGAGTATAAGTACCTTGTAGTTTTCTAAATCTGGTGGGGGTTCTGCAAAAATGTGCTCTGCATCACATTCTTACTCTCATTCACGCTTGGAGGCTCTTCATCTAACTCTTTACCAAGCTCAGTTTTATTTGATGTCATGTAACATGCTTTTCTCTGGTGGCAGTCGCACCGGCCGATGATCCACTGACCAATACAGATGGCGACGAGCATCACAATGAGCACAGAGATAGTTATTTTGAACATTGCTGCCTTCCAATCTGGGACCCAGGCAAATAACGTTGAGCCAGGTGTTTAACGTGGTGTCCTGCGTATCTTTTAGCATTCTTTCATGTATGGTTTGTATCTCCCCGACAGCTTCTGTAAGTGTCCCATTGGCTGCATCGTTAGCGGGTATTGCTGTGCAACATGTGCTCCCGATCTTGTGGCACACACCTCCTTCCATAGCATTCATAAGGTCCAACATGTAACTATTCTGTAGGGCCATAAGACGCAAAGCTCGTAGCACCGCTGGCACCGCGTTCAGTCCTTTTTCGGGAGCCTTAGCCAATTGGAGCAGCTCGTAATGCGTGATCTGAATACATTTCATGTTAGCGGCTGTTTGCACCCCAGGAAGAAGGAGCGACCTGAAAAACACAGAAGTTTTGCTAAAGAGAGTCGCATGTGGTGGGACAGTGTCCAAACTCTGGCCAGGTTCTGTTGATAACTAATTACTTGCTCTCTTACTCCCTGTTATCTTTGCTTGTTCGCCTCGTGTCTCTTTTGACCCTTTTGAGTTACTCTTCGATTTCTGAGTCAGTAGCTCATCAAATGGTGTAAAATCTACACGTGGCACCACCAATGCAGGAATGTGGAAGGTCCCGAATGTGTATACTTCTCCTCAATATGGTGATATCTGGGCCTATGCTCTTGTCCCACAGGCCCACTATACGTCCATCACTGCTGCTATCCCTTTCTGCAATGCCGCAATGCTCATCGTCCTCCCACAGCCAGTGTTCATCCCCAGTGCCACCGCCTCATTTGCTCTGAAACACAAAGAATACTGTGTGAGCCGTTCTATATAGACTGAGCAATATTTTCTTCACTGCTTTCTCTTCAACCCCCACCAGCCCTTGTGCGCAGCACTGTCCATCCCTCTTTCCCACTTTCCATTGTAGTACACTGAATCTTGTATTCGCATTAAGGGCTGGTGTGGCACCATTACATATCTTGTCCTGTTGAATTCTTACAGAATAACCTCCTGTGAGCAGTGACCATCTGTTTTCCCCTCTGCGCCCCTTCTGTGTTATACTCTAATATCATGTGCTTTGCAGTTTTTACAAAGCTTTCTAGTTGTATATAGTTATCTGAGTACATCTCCTCCCCTCATCTATTCATTTTACCTCTATGGTGTGCCCCTGGAACAGTCCCCTTGGTGTGCCCCTGGAACTGTCCCCATGTTTTGCACAGGGACATAAGCATCAGACATCACCCTTCCGCTACTGTCACCTCTTGTGGCAGGAATTGATTTGGTGTCCCTATGAGGTGCAGGATGAGTGAGCACACATAGCATGTGCCATTGGTGCTTCCTTTCCCCACCGTCTTCATCTCTTTATACCATACATTTTCAGATGTGAGGCCCCTCCTTCCCCACGTAGAATCCTTCAATACGAGATGTACTTCTTTTGGTGCGTGTCTCCCTTCCACCATCAACAGGCGTTCCCGTACCACTGCTATGCATTAAACCAGAAGTGTTAGAAGACAGAAGAACAGAATGCCTGTTACATTTGCATCAAATTTTGCTCTTCTCCCATTTCCCCTAGTAGTGTCTTGCCCATCTTCTCCTTCACTAATGGCAGTAAACTGAGTTAATGATAATTGGTTTATACTTCATATTAGGTGACGCTTCTCTCTTGTCTTTCCGTTGTGCTGCTATTGTATTTGCAGACATCGGTTATATGGATCCAGGCCCTCCTTTCCTTTATCTTCACTGCATTTGGGGTTGCATAGACAACTTCAAATGGACCACAAAACCTTGGTTGTTTCCACTTCCTTACAACGTTGCAGATGAGAACTCTGTCCCTGGGACAGAGAGGCTGTGCTTGCGGAAAGTCCTCTTCTAGGTGGGCACTTGTGTGCACTTCAAACTTGGTCAGCTGGCATGTAGGTTGCTGACCCTGATGGGGGGGATGTATTTGAGAACATTTATCATTTTTGTTAGATCATTTTTCATTTCGTCTCCGAGGATCTCTGAGCTAGGGTTAGGGCTAGAGCTAGCATCTGAAATTGAACATGCAGGTGGGACAGGCGCATGCATCCTCCTACTCGTTACA
The DNA here is from genome assembly GCF_040938575.1 of Ambystoma mexicanum. Classification (NCBI taxonomy): domain Eukaryota; kingdom Metazoa; phylum Chordata; class Amphibia; order Caudata; family Ambystomatidae; genus Ambystoma; species Ambystoma mexicanum. Next base: position 842,514,286 of record NC_090941.1, on the reverse strand, counting down.
ATTTTGTGTGGAGTCAAATGATGATCCGCACTGGGTGAGTTGCGAAGGTCAAAAAGAGTAAAGGGAGAGAAGAAAGCCAGTTTTGGCACAGAGATGAGGTTAGCTTTGCTAGGCGTTCTTTAATTAAGCCATTGAGCCTCGCAACAAATCTGTTAGCCTGTGGCTGGTACACTGTGCAAAGCTTGTGTTTTATCCCGAAGAGGTGTGCAATCTCTTCAAAAAGGTAATCAGTGAAATGCTAGCCATTGACCGATCTTATCTCTTCACATACTACCCACATGGGAAACACTTCCCTTACCAAGAATTTGGCCACAGATTTCATGTCGTTCTTTGCATAGGGCCCAGCCTCAAGCCAGCGAATGACCACACAAAAACTGTTGACAGACCACACAGTTCACCATAAACTCTGCCACTCGTTCATGCAGATTTGGTACATACCATCACTCACTTATCTCTGATGCTATACCTTCTTTGGATGTATGGGTGAGAAAGTACAATTGCTCGAGCTAAATTCAGCAATTTCCGAGGCATCACTGGTTTTCCCGTACTATTCTGCCTCCATATTAAGTCTGTTGGAGAAAGAGAACATCCTCTATGTATCTGTAAGTCTGTTTCTTCTTTCAGGGCCTCTCCTTGTAATTCTCTTATCTGAAAAATTGGCGTCGCATTAAAATGTTCCTCATTTTTTTCTGTCCTGCCCTTTCCTCTTTTCCCCTGCCATCATTTGTTTTCCTCATTTTCCTCTGGGTATAGTACCATGCTTCCCTCTGGTAAAAAAGGCTGCTCTTTGGTGGCTCTGTCAGCCATTTTGTTCCCCAAAGATATTTGGTCCTGTCCATCTGTATGGGCTGCACATTTTATTATTACCACTTCCACTGGGGCTTTGACTGCCTCTATCAACTGCCCAAGTAATCCGGCATGTTGTACGGGTGTCCCATAACTTCTGCTGCAACCCCTCCGTTCCTATATGGCCAATCCTGAATGTATGGTAGATGTTACTGGCAGAGTCTGAAAATATGTTTGCTGCATGACCCTGCAGGATGTTTAATGCACTAATCATTGCAACTAGCTCTGCCACTTGTGCTGAATAGTGTGATTGTAATTGTATCTGAGACGCTATTACTTATTCCCCATGTAATAGCTGCTCCTGTATGTCTCCTGCCCATTTCCGGGTCTATACTTGATTACCAGTCAATGAATACCATGTCTGCTCCTTCTATTGCTTCTTCCTTAACATGTATGTCTTCTTCCATTAGATCCATATGTGCTGCACAGCTATGCATATACTCCCATTCAGCTGCGGGTTCTGCTATAAATGTTGCTGGGTTTACCACATGACACCTCGCTATCTCTATTGCTGGGTTTGGTAGTATCACCTCATACCCTGATGCCTTCTGTGTCATTAGTTTTTTTTTTAGATATTTCCAGAATAGCGAACAGCGAGTGCTCCACATGCAGCACTATGGCACCCCATCATGATTTTCGCTGCCTTTTCTATTGCAAATGCAGCAGCCGTGAGTGCTAGTTTGCAAGGAAAATGTTGCTGCATTACTGGGTCCAAAAGGCCACTGTAGTAGGCAAACACTTTGTGCCCCTATGGTTTCTTTTGTGTAAGGACAGCTGTCATTATTGAGCCATCCGAGTGGGAGAACAAATGGAATTTTTCGCTATAGTTAGGAGTGGCCAGTACTGGTGCATGTGCTAATGCTTCTTTAAGTCTGTAGTTTAGTTTAGTTTATTATTTGTATAGCGCCGCCTGGCCCTAGGGCATCCAGGCGCTTGCGATGAATACAACAAGAATAATACAACAGAAATGTACAAACCGATTACATATTTACAAATTTACAGTCTTGGTGCATGCTAGTAAGGTAGGGCTAGGCAGTTTACGTTTCTTTGGATAGAAGCCAAATTTTGGTGTTGTGTCTAAATCTGTGAAAGGAAGGTTCTGATCTCAGCTCGAGTGGAAGTGAATTCCAAAGTTTGGAGGCAAGCACGGGGAAGCTGGAGCCACCTGCTTTTTGGAGCTTAAATCTTGGGATATTTAAGCAATGTGTTTGAGCTGATCTGGTAGGGCGCGCTGGGGTGTGGTGATTGAGATTGTCGGATAGGTATCTGGGTGCTTGGTTAGCTATGCATTTGTGTGTGAGTGAGATGGTTTTATATTCAATTCTTTGTGGTATGGATAGCCAATGGCAGGTGCGTCTGGCGTCCGAAATGTGTTCATGTTTGGGTATGTTCAGGGCTGCTCGCAAGGCGTTGTTTTGTATGACTTGTAGTTTGTTGATGTTTTTCTGACTGGTTCCCAAGTATAACGCATTGCAGTAGTCAACTTTGGAAAGGACTAGCGCTCTGGCTAAGGTGATGCAGTTGGATGGTGAGAGGTAAGGTCTGCTGGCATTGATGAGTTTACAGGTGTAAGCAGTGGCTGATGATATGGAATTGATCTGTCTTGTCAGTGTGAGGGAGGAGTCGAGGTAGATTCCTAGGGTTTTGACGCTGTTAGAGACGATGATGTTATTGCCGTCTATAGTGAATGCTTGATAGAGTTTGTCGAGTTTATTAAGTCTGGGTTGGGAACCTAGGAGAAGAAGTTCGGTCTTGTCGTCATTGAGGCATAGGCCATGCTTGGCCATCCATTCTTGGATAATGGAATAAATGTTGTTGAGAGCAGTGAGGTCGGTGGAGTAGTCGCCTGTTAAAGGGATCAGTATTTGGGTGTCATCTGCGTAGTTGGTGTAGATGACACCCAAGCGGTCCAATATGTCAAAGAGGGGTTTCGTGAACACATTATATAGAGTGGGGGAGACGCAGGAGCCCTGGGGGACACCGCAAGTGACTGGGGCTGGGATGGCAGAGGCTGTGGGTGCGTAGACTCTCATGGATCTGTTGTTAAGGAAGGAATGGATCCATGCGTTGGCGTTATCTGAAAATTTGGCTGCTGAGGATAGATGTTTGCAGAGGATGTCGTGGTTGACCAGGTCGAAGGCGGCCGATAAGTCAAGAAGGAGAAGGATGGCTAGTTTACCATTGTCTTTAATGTTGTCCATCTGTATCTTAAGGTCAATCAGGGCGGTCTCAGTGCCGTGTTTGGGGCGGAATCCTGATTGTCTGAGTCCTAGTAAGTTATTTTTCTCAAGGTGGTTCTGTATCTGAAGATAGGCAGCTCTGTCGAGGATTTTTAGTAGGAAGGGTACGGTCGTAATGGGTCTGTAGTTGGTGGGAACATTAGGGTCAAGGGTGGGCTTCTTAAGTAAAGGAAGAACCCAGGAGTCCTTGAGGTTGTTGGGCACTATGTTGGAGGTGAAAGATGAGTTGATGAGGGAAGTGATGAAGGGAGCAAGTTGTTTGGCTGCATCTTTAATGACTGGGGCTGGGCAGGTATCGCCTTGGCATTTGGACGGTTTAAGAGAGTAGATTATTTCTTCAACCTCTTTGATGGTTATGGTGGAAAACTCAAAGAGGTTATTGTCATCATTTTGGGGGGTGGTGTGGGTGTGTGTAGAGGGGGTGATGTTATCAGTGAGGGTGAGGCTTTCTTTCTTTGTCAGGATTTTGGCTTGTAGTGTGGCAATTTTGCCTAGGAGTGCTTCCTGGATGCTCGTGCACCAGTGGATGTCTTTGTTACAAGTGTCTGGAGTGGGGGAGGGTGATTCGAGTTCTCTCAGGATATTGAATAGCTCTTTGGTATTAGATTTGGCGTTGCTGATTCTTTCATTGTACATGTTTTTTTTAGACTGGATGATGGCTGATTTATAGATGTTCGATGCCAGTGCGTAAGATGTCTTATTAATAGTGGATGGTGACTGTTTCCATGCTAATTCAGCTTGTCTTTTGGATTTGCGGAGTGTTTTTAGTTTGGGGGTGAACCAAGAATTGAGGTGTGCTCGTGGTTTGGCTTTCCGAAGCTTGAGTGGTGCTATGGTGTTTATGGCCTTAAGGATAGTTGTGTTGTATAACTCTACTAGTTCAGTAGGGTTGGTCATGGTGGGTGAGAAGTCGATGATGGGTTGGAGTAACGGGAGGAGTTTCTCTAGTGTGATATTTTTGTTGTTTCTTGTGAGTGTGGGTGGGGCATTGGAGGAAGGCCCTGGTGTTTGAGTGCCTTTGTTGATGGTGAAGGTAATAAGGTGGTGATCAGTCCAAGCGCATGGAGTGTTGGAAAGGATGGTAGTGTTGCAGTTGAGGTCAGCTATCCAGTCAAGGATGCGGCCTTTGTTGTGTGTGGGTTGTGTGATATGGTGGGTGAGTCCTAATTCTGAAATTGTGTTGGCGACAGTGTGAGCTTTGTCATCTTTCTCATCATTGAGACCTAGATTAAAGTCTCCTAGGATGAGTAGTCGAGGGTTAGGTTTGATATTGTCAGAGAGTAAAAGGGCTATGTCGTCATTAAAGGATAGTATAGGGCCTGGCGGTCTGTAAATGAGGTGGATGGTGATAGTGCTTGTGTGCGTTGTGTGTAGTTTGAGGGTGAGTAGTTCCGCTGATGGCAGTGATTGGTTTTGTATGTGTCTTATGTTGATGGAGCTTTTTGCAATAATGGCTACTCCACCACCTTTAGCTGTTTGTCTGTCTGCACGGTAGATGGTATAGTCATTGGGTATAGCAAGTGATAGAGAGGGGCCAGACGCTGGGTGGAGCCAGGTCTCTGTAATAGCTATGAAGTCGAGATCATTGAAGGAAATAATGTCGGCTATGTCTAGGGCATGGGCGACTACAGATCTCGCATTGATGAGTGCACCTTTGATGGTTTCGGTGGTGATGCGTGATTTTTTGATGTGGGTGCGGGGGGAGGGTGCGTTCAGGCCGTGTGATATCTGGTCTGACGGAAGTGTAGGGCGTGTGCAGGAAGGGGCAGATTTGGTTAAGGTTATATTTTGTTTGTTGCCTAGATTGAGGAAGGATACGGGTGTGTGTGTTCTGGATCTGAGTCGGGTGAGTCTCGATAAGCCTGAGCAGGGATAGGATTTGCTGGTAGTGAGGTTCGTGATAGTGGATTGGCCGATGGGAGTAGTTTGTGATGCTTCTTGGGGGCTGGAGGTGTCTGCTGTGCGATGAGAGTCGATGGAGGAGGTAGGTTGGAAGGGGTTGATGTTGGGTAGGAAGGGGGTGGGGCAGGGTATGGGATAATGTCTGGGGCAGGCTAGTCTGCTGAGGCCATTGGGGTGTAAGCGAAAGTGTGGCCCTGTACAAGGGGTGTCATGGGGGACCAGGCAGAATGGGAACATAATGAGGAAGGTCCAGGTTATCATATCTGAATTTAGAGGGAACTGGCGCACAAAATCATCAGAGAGAAGCTAGTACGCAATGTAAGTGCACAATGGTGCTGCAGTGAGGGTACTGACGCAGAGAATCAGAGAAATGCTAGTACACAGTGCTAATACACAGTTCTAATACACGGTGCTAATACACAGTGTACTCTAAGCGACCATGAGGCACTACACAATGTCACAGTGGTCTCTAAGCGACCATAAGGCACAACACAATGTCACAGTGGTCTCTAAGCGACCATGAGGCACAACACTATGTCACAGTGGTCTCTAAGCGACCATAAGGCACAACACAATGTCACAGTGGTCTCTGAGCGACCTTAAGTCATAACACTATGTCACAGTGGTCTCTAAGCGACCCTAAGGCACAACACAATGTCACAGTGGTCTCTAAGCGACCATAAGGCACAACACAATGTCACAGTGGTCTCTAAGCGACCATAAGGCACAACACAATGTCACAGTGGTCTCTAAGCGACCATAAGGCACAACACAATGTGAAAGTAGTTTGTGTTAGACCGTACTGCAAAAACAGGGTTCAGTGAAGGCTTGAAGCAGTTCAGGTTGCTGGCTGGAGCAGTGGAAAAAAGGTTGCTGTAAGGGGCAGTATGCTTGCCCCAGAGGAGATGGGCAGGGGATCTAGCCCTATGCTCGATGGCGTATACAGGCTAGAGATAGGCACCGTGTACAGCGCCTTCGAGGTGGGCCGGTTCGAAGCCTGCTGGCTTGTGGTAGGCTCCCAGTAGAGGAGAGGGGCCAATCACAATGTTTGCAGGGTTGCGGGGCCGGGTGGAGGGCTGAAGATGCGACGGTCAGCCATCTTTAAATGGTGTGGACCTAGGGGCTTCAATTGGTGGCTGGATGCACTCTGAGTGCAATAATGGGGCAGATCCTGGCTGGAGAAGGCCACACGCTTGAGCGGCGCGGATATTATTAAATAATCCGCCGCGTGTTGCCTTCAAGACGCACGCTCGTGCTGCGGCTAGGGACTCGTGACATACCTGGTGTCAGGCAGGGCTGGCTACTGCTCCAGCAGTAGATGGAAGGAGCTCCTGCTCATGGTGGCTCTGGAGTGGTAGGGGCAGAGTTCCTGGTCCCTGGCTCCTTAGGCTCCGAACAGGCACCCAACAGGCCTTAGTGTGGCCTTTGTGAGGGCCGGCGAATCCGCCTGCCGGCGGATGCTCGTTCGAGCTAAGAGGCGGTCTCAGCCTCGTTTTGGTGCCGCGCTGCGCCCGGCATGGAGAGGTCAGGCAGGCCTCTCGGACCTAGTCAGGCGGTCTCTGTGGGCCTCGTCTGTGCTGCTGGCTGCTTCGGGGCGGGGGAGAGGGCTCCTGCCCTCTTCCCTGGGCAGAAGATGTGGAGTGCGGAGGCACGGGCACCCAACAGGCCTTAGTGTGGCCTTTGTGAGGGCCGGCGAATCCGCCTGCCGGCGGATGCTCGTTCGAGCTAAGAGGCGGTCTCAGCCTCGTTTTGGCGCCGCGCTGCGCCCGGCATGGAGAGGTCAGGCAGGCCTCTCGGACCTAGTCAGGCGGTCTCTGTGGGCCTCGTCTGTGCTGCTGGCTGCTTCGGGGCGGGGGAGAGGGCTCCTGCCCTCTTCCCTGGGCAGAAGATGTGGAGTGCGGAGGCACGGGCACCCAACAGGCCTTAGTGTGGCCTATGTGAGGGCCGGCGAATCCGCCTGCCGGCGGATGCTCGTTCGAGCTAAGAGGCGGTCTCAGCCTCGTTTTGGCGCCGCGCTGCGCCCGGCATGGAGAGGTCAGGCAGGCCTCTCGGACCTAGTCAGGCGGTCTCTGTGGGCCTCGTCTGTGCTGCTGGCTGCTTCGGGGCGGGGGAGAGGGCTCCTGCCCTCTTCCCTGGGCAGAAGATGTGGAGTAAAATGTAAAATGTTCTCTCATTTCAGATGTCCATTTTAACTCTATCTTCTATTTCTGGGCTTTGATTAGGGCCTTCAGCAAGGATTTGGTGTAGGTCGAGTAGTCAAAAACCCATGCCCTGCAATAATTACACAGCCCCAGGAATTTCTGCATTTCCTTTACTGTGCGTGGCTGTGCTGTCGAGTGAATTGCCTCCAGCTGCTCTTGTGTTATCCTACGTCGTTCAATGGATAGTACTTGCCCCAGGTGCACTACTTCTTCCTGACAGCATTGTAGTTTTCCCTTATCCACCTTGTACCCTTTCTGTGCCAGTAAGGTCGGCAGGTGCACTGACTCCGCCCTACACTCTTCCTCTGTCTCATTGCATACCAACAAGTCATCAACATATTAGATCACTGTGCTTGGCATTTGTAAATTGCTCAGGTCCATTTGGATCACTTTATTGAAAATACTTGGTGATGGGGGCCCTGTCGCACCACGGCCAAGATGGCGTCTCTAACGCCCTCGGCACTATCTGAGGGCTCACATTTACTTTTCCAACTGCTTTGGTGCTATTTAAAGGCTAGCGGAGAAGTCCCTGCGTGCCCAGCTGCTTCGGGATTCTCTCCCTACCCCGCTTCGATACCCGGTCACTGCGGACTGGCCACCAGACTTCATGCTGAGTATGAAGCGGCGAACGAGGTGCGCTCGGCACTGCCCGCTTTCCTGCGAGTTCTGTCATTGGCTGCGGTATACGCTCAGACTTGGGGCACTTCCCGCCTGTGTGTTGCACTGCTGGCAGGCTCCTGATCTGTTTGTGGTGCTCCTGCCGCAGGGTGCAGCCTGGTCGATGCTGCACAGCCGTCCCGCTGGACTCGGAACAGCCACCCTGCTGCGTGAGAGGGATGGCACACCATACCAGAGGTGAGTCCTCACAGGGACACCCTCAACACTGCGCCACCCCAGCGGGACTGTCAAGGGAGCCGCAGCACCACAGCCCCTCCTCAGAGACACCCGAGACTGATTACTCCTTAACCCACAAACTCGCTCTTTCTCCTGCTGCCGAGACGCCTCCAACTCCTCAACCCGGCATGGTCGTGTGGGTGAACTTGCAGCAGCACTCCTCTTTCTCCCATCATGCAGTCCTGCTGTCGTGCCCAATAGCTACACCTACAGGAGATCCGGCAGCCATTTTTAATACAGCTAAGACTTTGCCACCACCCTACCCAGACTGAGTCTTAATTAGGTACACACTGATCACCGGACCTTATATAAGCTCTTGACGACAGTATACACAGACACTATCTTCCTTTTAAACCAGCGCGTTCCACAAGAAATCAGGGGCAGACCCCCCTACATTAACTGCACCTCAATACAACTTGCTGGAACTTTGCTGGGATCGCCCACACAACCCCACTGACCTGCTACCTCGAGCCCTGGCCTACTCTCTCACGTCTACCTTACTATCGGATGTGGGATACTCTGCCTTGGTACACATTACATATTAGTACCGGATTGGCTGAGGCGCCTATTACATTCGGTGTCCACTTCTCTTTTATTCCCCATACCTGGCCTGCTGCACTTGATAACCAAAGGAGGGTCTTAAAATCAACGCTCCATGAAACAATATACTAAATCCACACCCAAGCTCTGGCGATGTGGTACAAGAGTCTGTCCTAATGGAACCCACAGGGGCCCAGCGCATGATAGCGTGCATGCAGGAGAGATTTGTCAAAATACATAGTAAGCTCGATGATATGACCAGCACCATTGACTCTATCAAGACACGCATTGGCAAGACTGACCTACGTCTATCGGGAGCTGAGACTAGAGTGGGCACGGTGGAATACAATGGGCCTCATTACGAGTCCGGCGGCAACCAGCTGGTTTTTCCAGTTCGATTACCGCCGGACTCATATTACCAGGCATTACGACCCTGGTGTCCCGGGAATTCCGGAGGCGGAATTCAGTAAATCCCCATTCCCATTGAGTCCCGTAGGACTCAATGGGAATGGGGAAGTCGAAACACCGGCACCATCTCGTGATGGTGCTAGTGTTTCCACGTCCGCCTGCAGGCGGGCAGTGTTAAACCAGCCAGGTCAGACCTGGCGGGAACGCCACCTCCCACCTGCAGGACTCGAGATCGGGCGGTCCGGAATTAACAGTGGCGTCGGGTTTACCGCCACTGTTATTTCCGGACCGCCTGACCCATAATGAGGCCCAATATGTCCACCCTGAGTGCTGAACTTGTTACACTTTCCAGGCAGGTACTCCAAGTGGAAAAGAAGAATGATGATTTGGAATCTCATCCCGCCACAACAACATCTGCATCATTGGAGCCCCGGAATGCAGTTCTGAATCCCCCCTCGAGCTATGGATTGAGTCCACCTTACTGCCACTCCTAGCGAACCCCTGATTGTCACAACAATTTGCAGTCAAACGAGCTCACAGATCCTTGGCTCCCAAACCCAAGCCTGGTGCCCCTCCACGCCCCATCATAGCCTGCATACTTAATTATCCCGACTGTGATGTAATCCTCTGTGCGACCCAGAAACAGGAGGACCTCACATTGGGTTCCAACAAGATACACATCTAGCCGGTTCCATGTGTTAAAATCGCTGCAAAAATGGCTGTGGATGCAAAATATTGCGGCAAAACCACGGGATACCCCCGCAACCCCCAGACCCATTATACCATTTAAGGGAAGCGGGGGACACCCCTGCAAACCCCACTCCCCTTAAATGGTATAATGGGGTACACCTTTACCGGGTCAAACCACAGCATTTTTGCAGCAATTTTTTGTTTTGTTTTCACAGGCGATTTTATCCGGACTTCTCGGTGGCCGTCCAACAAGAGAGGAAGTCCTTCCTGGCGGTTAAGAAGCGACTGCGCAACAACAACTTGAAGTATGCTGTGCTATACCCTGCCAAACTGTGGGTTGAATGGAGCAACAAAACTTTCTCTTCACTATACCTGGCAAAGCTATGAAATTCCAAGATGAGGCCTTGCCGGCACCTTACATCCTGGCTACATAGCTCATTTGCTGTTTCTGTTCATGCTGACTACTCATATCAATCCTCACGTCCTCGGGGGGGGGGGGATCCCGCTGTGTGGTCGACCCTATCGGCCCAGTCTGCCACTACAACACCGTAGATGAAGTTCTCCTCCATCACAATGCGATGGTGGGGGGTGACCGTAATACTACTCTGTATGTAACTCATTGTACAAAATATGTTGGTACAGTTCCTTGTTTCTTTATGCTGAAGTCCAGCGATGGCCCGGGTGAGCCTGTGCACCAGTTTACCTATGCTATGTTGTGTTCATAGTTGTGGGAGCCCCATTTCTGTGGGTGATGCGGATGGGGGTTTGGGAGGAAAGTGGGGGTTGTCTATAAATGACAAAAGCACTTGGTACACACTATACACATGGACAAGTAAGGTATGGGCACTAAACTAAACATTGAGACGTGACTCAGGTTGGTTTAAAACACTGCAGGCAATGTTACAGCACGCTCTGTATTACGATGGAACACGTAACCCTCCTTAGTTGGAATGGACGGGTATTAGGCAACCCAATTAAACGTTGTGAGATGCACCTATATGTGGAGAGACACCAGGCCATTTCTGCAACTTGCGAGGGTTCGCTAAAACTGGGGTGTGCATCACTTCTATACAATGTACTCTTTGCAGTCCAGAGGCATCATCACCCTGGTGCACAAGTCCCTTCCATTTCAGTGTAAACATGCCAAAACCGACCCTCTGGGTAGATATGTCTAGGTGTACGGATTCCTTGCGGAACTTGATCAGTACTCAATGATACCGATACTACGGGGGGGGGGCGTGACTTTAACACTATCCTTTACCCATGCTTAGACAGGTCCCTCCACACTCAAAGTCCTTTGCGAGCTGCTTCCACTATCAAGGAGGGCACGCATTTACTGGGACTTTTAGACACTTGGAGGTCTCTACATGTATGAGATCAATCCTATTCTTTCTATTCATCTGTCCATGATTCCTCTTCCTGTATTGATTTGTGGCTCATCTCGGATAAACTTCTAGGTGGGTACTAGAAACATGCATATGCTACCTTGCACCTTTTCTGACCATGCCCCAGTCATCATCTCCCTAAAATTACCGACACTCGCTAGACCTCGCAATACCTGGAGATTTAAGTCTACAGGATACTACATTTGCATTCACCATTGATCAACAAGTACGATTATTTTATGAGGAAAATGTGGGTTCTGTGACTTCACCTGGTACTCTCTGGGAGACTTTCAAGGTCTGCATTAGGGGAATCGCATTGTCCTCAGAGTTAAGTGTTCTTGAAGTAATCCGTCAGAATATTACACAGCGCGAGGACAAACTCAGAGAACTAGAGCAGGGCCTAACTACTGATCCCCTTTCTGCCATGCTGACACAAATCAAAGAGGCCAATACCACCTTCAGACTGCACGCTGAGCGTGAGGTGAAGTTGACATCCCAGCGGTGGCTGGGACATATGGGGAGGACGACAGACCAGGCAAACTACTTGCCCGCATGGTGCGCCATGAAAACGGCAGCAGATGCATCTCAGTTCTGACCAACGATGTTAATGGTTCCTCCGTTAGTTGTTCCCGGGAATTCAGGGTTCCCCACACGTAACTCCTTTTGAGCCTTAACCCTTTCTGCAGTCCTGCTAGAAGGTGTTTTTTCTTGCAGCTGCGCTCCTACGTCTTCAGTCAATCTCAGGCTTTTGGCTTCCTTGCTCTTGGCTTCTGGTCACTGGCAGCTTTATTATTCACACATCTGCCTATCTCTTCTCATGCTGGCGCTCCATTTTATATATATTTTTAAAATAATGTATTTGAAGAATAGGGTTGTCGATTTTGATCCCACTTTGGTATTGTCCCTGAACTTTAAGAAGTTCAACCTGTGTCTGTGAACCAGGCGAGAATTCTATTGGAACAGAGACACTGAGTGTCAGATGTCTATCAAACATCGCAGGAGTTGGGATTACTTTCCCAACACGTGTCCGGGATGGCTCCAATGAACGGCAGTCCTGGACACCCAGTCAGGGAAGATCATTCCAACCCTCTGAGAGAATTTAGACATCGGTCACACGTCTCTTTTAATGGGACACTGGTCAGCTAGCTTCAAATGGGTGCCTTAAGCAAGACCATCTATTCAGTCCTTCTAACATTTCCTACAGCTGCATTGGTCCCTTCCTTCTAACATTACTATTGTAGACGTCACTAAGAGTACGACGTCCCATTGGTTCTACTATCTATAGGACCCTAGATTATTGGGTCCATTGTGATTGGGTTGGCTTCAACCCCATGCATAAATCTGCATTTTACTTAGCAGCACGCAGAATGATCAGCCAGGTGCAGGGTGCCCCAAGATTCACCCGGCCTCCCTTCAATCAATCATTACTTTAGTGGCTATGTGTCAATTAGTTGGCTGTGGTTGGCCTCAAAACTGTATCTTCTTGTCAGGCAAAATTATGATATCTCTGTCTGGGCGACAGCCTGCCGTAGGTGTGTACCCGTGCCTCTTCTTGCTCGGATAGTCACGCGCTGCTCACCCTGTGAATCTGCCTAGTTTCCTTCAATTTGTGCATTTAATTCTTATTCGGCTTGCCACCTGCCTACGCTTCCTTATCTCGGCCTTCCGGAGATAGGCTATTCTGTTCGTAAGTTTCGATTCCGCGAAGCTACTGTTCGCTCCTTCTATCGGTCTGACCGTGGCTCTCTCCTGGAGCATGTTGCCTCTGCTGAGTTTCGATTCAGCCATCTCTTCTCGTTTTTAGCTGGAATTCGAATCCTGTCCTGTTTGACCTCTAGCAACCTGAATTGATTCTGCTTTTGTGTAAAGTGGACTCGCACTTATATAATGGGCTTTGTTGAGGTAGATATGTATAGGTGGCGCTTTCTGCAGTCTATTTTATACTAAGCATAGCAAGCTGCACTGTTTTCTTAGCTTTCTTGCGGTTTCAAGCATATGTACAGTCGTTAGCTGGTTGAATGACTTCATCCTGCTTTACAGCTTAAGTTTCTTTGTATTTCAGCATTGTGTCTCCTGCTAGGTTCACGATATCCTTATTCATGACATTTCGTCTCTCTATGTCATTTTTTGGTTCTGCACTGTAGTCCGGGCCCTCGTGACATCACCATTCGTCTTCCATTAAGGCCTTTTGAGTTTCTTCCGGGACAGTGTTTAGACTATCTTCATTTCGTCTTATTTGTTGGTAGGGTTTTCTCCATGGATACCTTAGTGTCCATGGTTTTCTAGGTATCGGTACTTCAACAGGTGTTGTTCTTCTGATAGGCACTGGGCAGAGCCCTACTGCGGCTCTCTGCTGGTTTATTTGTTCATCATACGTCACATATTTTGGTGCAAATGTTCCTCGTACTTCAAAATGGGCGATTGGAGTGCAGGCTTTATTTTGGACCTCCTCTACACTCCCCCCTCTGGGCGATTCATCGACCACTTCTGTTTCCTCTTTTGGATTCATCTTACTTAGTTCTTCTGTATTCATCTTTACTTCATCGACTGCTTTAATTCCTTCTTCATCTTCTGGGTTTGTACATGATGGTTTGAAGAAGTGTCTCTTTGGAGTCCATATTTTTATTACTCCTTTTAGGCTTCCTGCTGTTCTTACATGTTTGTCTTGATTCCATGTCATTAACTGGCATTGTCCATTTGGGCTGCAGTAAATCAATTTTCCCTCATCATTTCTGCGTTTCCTGGGATAAAGAAACTTTGTACCTTCTCGTGCATGCTCGCTGGCCTTCACAAAGTCTCTTATTTCATCATCAGTGAGATCTCTAGGTTTCCATCCTGGCTTGACATCAATCATGATCTTCATCCCTATGGCTTTCTTCACAGTTTTCTGGCATTGCGAGATTATTATCTTGATGACACAAAATCCTAGTAATATCATCAATAGCAGGGCTCCCAGAAACTTGAATATGTCTGCCATCCATTGTGGGACCCACGAGAATATAGTGATCCAAACTAGCTGTCATCGTCAACTTCGTCAGTTTCGTCGATCATCTGGTCTGTAGCTTTGTCAGCATTCCTATAGCTTCTGTTAGAGTTCCATTTTCTTCGTCGTGAGAAGGTATAAATGTGCAACATGATTCTCCAATTTTTACACAAACTCCTCCATCCATAGCTGTGATCATGTCAAGGACATATCTGTTTTGGAGAGTCATCAGTCGGATTGCTCTTAACTCTTCCTTAATTGCATTGAATCATTTTATGGTCATGTTGATTGTCTGTAGCAATTCCCATCTGGTTATATGCAACAATTTGGTGTTTACTCCAACTTGGATTCTTGGCAATAAAAATCAGTGTGAACACTGATGGAGGTGAGGCTGAACAGTCTGTGTTCATATGGAATTGCATGAAATGCTTCTTCTGATTTGGCAGAGAAGTAATTTTCTCTCTTCATTCGAGTTTTCAGTTCCACATATCTCCTCTTCCTCAAGTGAGCATCTGCTTTCGGGAAACTGTCAATGTTCAGGTCGCTTTTTGGGATTACTAATGCTGGAATGTGGACATTCACTATTGTGCATATGCCTCCCCAGTTTTTCGGCAGCCTGATGTATGCTTTGGGTCTGCATGCCCAATAATGATCCATAATTACTGCGGTACCGTGATCCATTCCTGGAGCATCAAAGATTCGTCCACAGTTCTGATTATCTCCCATCTTCCTTGCGCCATTGTTCCTGAAGCACAATTTCGGGCTTTCTAGTGGCACTATCTGCAAGGGTCCTCCTCTGTCTTCGACCCATGTCAGTAGCTTTGCGAGTTTTTGCCATACTGGTTTGCACAGTCTTTGTGAGTTCTCAATTGCTTCCTTGCAGGCTCCAAGGACCATCCATGCTCGGCATATCACTACTCCCTGCTCCCATCCGTTTGGTGAAAGTACTGTTCCCCAAATCTGCATTTGGGCTCTGTTTTTCCAAATTTGAGCTTCTTCTGGAGTTTTTCCTTGGACATTTAATCTCGGGTTTACTTCCCATCTTATTCCTGCTCCTCTAATTTCACGTTTCTTGTACCTGATTACATGATTCCTAGTATGAGCTTTGTTTCTTGTCTTAATGTCCTGGACATAATCATCTTCATCTGTTTAAGCTGTTTCATTTGCCCATATCAATGAGGTGTGACTTCCCATGAACTGGCCTCTGGTCTTGCACATTGCTACGTGTGAGAGACAGTGTGCTGTCGGGACATCAATTTCTACAGCTACGAAGTTCTTGTACTTGCCCATTCTGTACGGTAGAAGTGCACAGACAAAGCGTTCTTCTTACTGAATTTCGTCTCCGAACTTCTTTCATGTGCTGGTACCAAATGTTTCCCAGATGTGCTGTGCTGTCCAGGTAGTCGTTTAGTTCATTGTCATCTTCATGCATGCTTTCTTGATTCTTAAGGTTTTCCTGTAGTTTGCTATAACTACATCTCTGAATGCCTCTGTATGGCTTTTTCTTGCTGGAGGATTCTCAGGTATCTGGTCCATGGTACAGGTCTCCTCATCTGCGCCATTTGAGTGGACAAGAGTCTGGCAGCTCTTTCCTGATCCTCATGCATCCTTCCTCTGCAACGTGCAAATGCCCATAACAACCAGCCTGACACTGGTCCAGTATATGGCTGTATTGTAGACCTGGTACTTGTCCCTTGTTTTAGGATATGTGTGCTTGGCAATACAGACTCTGCTGTTTTGTTCTTCATTTCCTCTTGTAGTTTCCTTGCTCTGGCTATGTGCTGGAACAATAAGTCTACTATCAGTTGCGTTCGTGCAGAGAGTTTTTCCGAGTTGGCTTTTGTTTTCTCAAAAGTTTCTAATATGACTGCTTCTGTCGGTCTTTCTCTTAATTCTTCTTGTTTTCTCACACCATCTTCTGTGAAGTTCCTTATGGCAGGCAGTCTCATCTTCTCTGTTGCTTTCGTTTGTGGTTCTGTGGTCATTGACAGTAGGCCTGTTTCGTGTGCATTCAGTGTTTGTGTGCGTGTAGTTGTCAGTGTTTTTTCTTCATTCATTTAATGCTGACCATGTCTCCGGCTTTCCTGCTCATTCGTTACCATAAGTGTGTGTATATCACTATTAATCATGTTCATTTCAAGTTCATTTACTCTACCATCAGATTTCCTAGGGACTGGAAAGACTATATAAGGTCTGGGTGTTTCGTGGGTTTCATACGTGTATCATCAGGTGGGTGCACTGAAATTGGAACGCTTCGTGCACCAATAAAGAATGCAGTTCTGATCGTTAATGACAGAAAAATAATGACAAATATGATGCATAAATACATTATGGTTCTATGTGTTAGGCGACAGCATTTCCTTCCAGAGAAGCGAGGGCGCCTCTCTTCTTGTGGGAGGAACAGGTTACTGCTCTGGACCCCATCTTAATCATTTAACAAGATGTCACTGTTATTAGTCCCCCACCCAATATCGTCTTTCGCGTTCTGTGTCAAAAGTGTCAGGTGCTTCACAGGTGTCCCCCCTCTTGGGAGTGACACATTGGGCCTCATTATGAGATTCCCACTGAAAACAGAGCCATTACCGGCATGGAGGTATTAGCGCGTCCGTGCACCCTTGACGCCGCCAATAGCGGCTGATTACGAGTGCGCGAGCACGCGCGAACCCCCATGCCGGTAATGGCTACACCGCTATGCCGCTAAATGCCCTCCAACCCCCCGATAGCGCCATCACGGGACCCGCCGATACTACCTCCGCCAAGGAGCAACTCCTTAATAACGACCCGGTAATAACAACATGCCAATACCGGGCTTGTAATACCGGACCCGGAAGTAACGTCATCGCATAGGAACGGGAAATGCGCTGGTGGCCATCTTTAAAAACACAATCCATTCCAATCCTCCCAAACCACCAGTGCTACAGAGGAGAGACCAGGGCCATTGTATACATCATGTCCAAGGATACACGTAAAACCACCCCCCCTGCGCAAGAAGCGCTTCTCAGATGAGTTAACTATGCTGGCAGATACCCTTGCTGCCCATGTGATGAGGTATTCACAAATAACCTCAAAAGGGAGGTGCAGCTGAGGAAGAAGGAAATCTGGGAGGAGGTAGCACGAAAGGTGTCAGCGGTAGGCACCACCCCCCGCACAGTCAAAGACTGCAAAAAAAGATGGGACGACCTCCGTCTCAGGGTCCGGAACATCCTGGCCAGCAATCGTAGGGAGGCCATGGCCACAGGCAGGGGTGCCCACTCACCGGTGAAACTCATGCGCTGGGAGGAAACCTGCAGCACAACCATCCCGATGGAGTCGATAGAGGGCTTCGGGGAAATGGAGACGGGTGCCGCGACATCTGGAGATGGAGGTGAGTGACCCTGCAAACCCCAGTAGGCCAAACCATGACGTAGCACAACTGATGTGAAAGTGAGCCAAGCCAAGGCAATGCATGGCCCATCGTACACACATTTACAGATCCATGTCCAGATGGAGGCCCAAACCCTGCCACACTGAAATGCATGCTGTGTGCCAATACCATTACCAACAGTCACCCAACACACAGGGACCATTTGCATGTAACACATCACACAAACCCCAATACAATGGCATACCGCCTGGTACGCATCAGTGCCGAATGGAGATGCCAGGTGTAATGCCAGTATGCCCCCCCTTGAAACTACCCTGTGTGACACACCTATAAGATTGCAATGCATGAGAAATGAAATACTGTACAGCACCATCTCATGCATCTTGCATGTAACACCATCACTGATGCCCTGCATCTCTTCTTCCCGCACAGGCACTGATGGAGAAGGTGGGAGTCAGGACCCTGCCCCAAGGCCATCTACGTCCAGGGCCAGACCGCCGGCCACTGGCCAATCTGTCTCCGGGGCAGCATCGCGGTCCACAATCCAACCCAGGGCAAGTGCACAGGCCATGCAGGCACATGAGGATACCACAGCAGCGGACGAGACTGCGACCACAGAGCTGCCAACAACAGCTGAAGGGGAGGCTAATGGCACCCATTCCGCTGCCACAAGTTAATTGGGTGAGGCAGCAGCCACAGCCCCACTCAGTGACGTGGATGTAGGAGCGGAGGAGTACGTCGACCTAGATGGAACAATCCATGTGGAAGGTCCACACACCCCAAGCCCCCCGTCCACCCCAACACGCCACTCAGGGCACACTCTCCAGCCCCATGCTGGATCCTGCAGTTCTACTGCACAGTTCAGACCTCACTACCACCCCAGAGGCCAGCCCTGCAATGGCCCACCCAGCCGCAGCACCCTCAACCTCAGCAGCCCCCACTGACATGGAGGCGCGCCTGTCAAGGGTGGAGGCAAGGCAGGACTCGATGACTGAGCTGGTGCGCCAATATGTGGCTGACGGGGAGGAAACACGGAGAGAGATCCGTCAGGCCAATGCTGCGACCATTGCAGCCATTAACACCAGTGCAGTCATGATCCTTGACAGTTTGGGGGCCGTCACGCAGGTCCTAACCAGCATGCTACAGCACATGCAGCGCCAACAACCAGCACCGGCGGTGCCAATACCATCTGCATCCACCCCATCATCCACACCTGCATCCTCCACCCCCTCCAGCCCTGTGCGGATGACAAGGCGGAGTGCAAGGCAGACCGAAATGCTGCCCCCAGACACTAGAAAAGCCTGTAAATAGTGTTGGATGACAATGGGCGAGCGGGGAGGTGGTGTTGGTGGTATTGAGGGGATTAAGGGGGTGTTCATTGGGGGTATGGGGTGTTCATTGGGGGTATGGGGTGTTCATGGGGGGTATGGGGTGTTTGGGTGTTATGGGGCAGTGGGGAGGGCGTGTGAGTGGTGGAGGGAGAAAGCACTGTTTTGTAAATTACCTTAATACACCCGTTGTGTTTGAAATCATTTAATGCCTGGACATTGTTCATTTCGTGTGTGTCCATTCAATTCATGACAGTGCACAGTGCCCAACTCCCCACACACCCTGTGTCCATGTCGACACGGTCCCAGTGCCCAGGGTAGCACTGATACATAACCATCAACGTCCCTGTGGTTCAGAAGTAATTGTCAATCAGTGATTGGCATACAGCACAGGGATCTTATGATCACGTACTGTCAGAGGTGCTGCTTCTCCTCCATCATCATCCTCATCATCCTCACCCGGTGCATGCATGTCAATGCCAGGTGACAGTGGTACATTTCTCCGGATGCACATGTTGTGCAGCATGACACAGACCATGGTGATCTTTGCCACCTTCTCAGGGCCATAAAGGAGTGCTCCACCAGACGTGCTTAGGCAGCGGAACCATGCCTTCAACAGGCCAAAGGTCTGCTCAATCATGACACAGGTACGGGTATGGACCCAATTATACTCCTCTTCGTGCCTATTACACGGGTTCCGCACAGGGGTAAGTAGCCACGGCTTCAAGGGATAGCTTCCATCACCTGCATGGGAGCACAATGAGGTATGTGTGAGTCAATCAGAGCTGACACTTTTAGGATTCACGGCCATGGCCGCAGCTATTTGGTGTTGAAATGCACATGTCCCTGTGTGTATGCACACAGATTTATTTGATGCATTGTGTACTGAAATATGGCCTGCTTGTGCGTCTTGTATTTTGTCATTGATGTACGGCATTGGTCTTATGTATGGCATTGATGTGTCATGTTCGGGTTGGGATGTTCAGGTCTACAGTGTTTAGCTCTGAGTGCATGGTCCACTCACCACCAATCCCACCCAGGAGGGGTATGCATCCCCCCCATCCCACCCAGGTGGAGTATGCATCCCTCCACCTCACCACCCCAGATGCACTGCCATGGCCCAGTCTGGCAACTTACTGAGCAGCCAGGCACGTCCATGTAACGGGGTAGTGTGGAGTTACGCAGCACCATGGCATCATGTGTAGATCCGGGATATTGTGCGCAACAATGTGTGATGATCTTGCAGGAGTCACATAATAATAATAATAATAATAATTTCACATTTATATAGCGCTACAAACCCTCGGGTATCTGAGCGCTGCTTATTATTACCCATGGTGTGTGGTGCTCATTTATCGACCTCAGAAGGATGAGTTTGGCCCTGCCAGGATTCGCACCTGCGTTGGCAAGCTCTGCACGGATGTCAAAGCGAGCGCTCTACTCGCTGTGCCACTTGATCATCTGCACATTGATGGAGTGGTATTGCTTGCGATTGCGGTACACTGCCTCTATTGCATGAGGGACTACCAATTTGACATGGGTGTAGTCAAGGGCACCAACGCAATTGGGAATCTGCCAGTGCATGGAAGCCTACTTTAGTGTCGGCAAGCTCATGGGCAGTCCGTGGTAGGGATATGTGGGTGCTAGCATGTTTCAGGAGGGCATCCAGCACTTGGGTCAGCATACATGAAAAGAGTGGTTGTGATATACCATGCAGCTGGCCCACTGTGTGCTGGTAGGTGCCTGTGGCCAGGAAGTGGAGCACAGACACCACCTTTTGTAGCGGGGGGATGGCAGTGCGTGTTTCTATGAGGCTGACGTTATTGTTGTGTATCATGTCCACTATGGCTGTGATGGTGTCCCGGTCCAGCCGGTACAGGGTGTGGATCTGCTCAGGGGTTAGATTGAATGGACTGGTTCTGATGCGAGGGATTGGTGGCTGCCTACGTGGTACCACTGCCTGCACTGGTGGAACTTGCTGGGCCTGTCTCACCCTCCTTCTCGTCCTGCGTCTCCTCTGTGCTGCCTGTTGTTGTAGCTGTAGTTGTTGTTGTTGCTGTTGTTGCTGTAGTTGTAGCAGTACAGGCATGTCCTCCAGCCCCATGATTACAACAGCTAGTGGTATCATTTTGGTGTAGGGAAGGGTGTAGTGTGTGCGTGTACTCCTTTTGTACTGGGACAGGCTCCATTGACTCCACCTGTGGTGATTGTGTGCACCTGTGGCAGTTGCCTACACTGCAGGTGTTAGGGAGAATTCTCTGCAAAGGCTAATTTTTCAAACCTAGTGAGTCCCCCAGCAGCTTTGCTGGATTTTTGGGGTTTATTTTTTTCTCCTGCTAAGAATGAGACTCTTTTTCTCCCACTCTTAGACATGATTTGAGGTGTTCCTTTGACTTTGTATGTGTTCTATGGGGTCCTTTACCCCATAGGGCTTCATGTGTTTTTGATATGTGGGTTACACAGCACCCTCTGTGCAGTAACCCAGGGGTGTCGTAGCGACCCCCAAACATAGACTCCATACCCTGGGACTGACTACTGTCTCCCAGGGCATGTAAAGTCACCATTGGCTTTACTAGTCTCAAATTGTGAACAGAACCAGTACAAACCATCATATTGAGGACGTAATGGTCGTGGCAATTCGATTTCCCCGGGGTCTGTTGTTCGAGGGGGCACTGTCCAGTCCCCCCCGACCGAGTTTTGGCTGGTGGCAGTGGATACTACTTTTTATATTCGACCGCAAATATATTTCTATGGGATTTTCCCATTGTTCGAGGCTACGACTTTTTAAAAGAGCCTCGAACATACCTCCGGTTTATTAAATTAATATAAATTCACCGGTTGGTATTTTTTGCCGAAACCTGGCTCCAAAATGGCATTTGTGTTCGCTTCTGTGACTCCAACCCAAGTCGAGCCCTTTGTTCCACTTTTTGGCAGGCTTCTCCACAGAAGCCTCCAAAAGTGGTGCCACTCTGTCTGGGTAACACAGTGGGTGTGGGAGGGGGTTTAGGCACCCTGGACCGAGTTGCCTCGGCAACCCAAGTCGCACTCTTGTGTGATTGGCCCAAGTGGTGAGCTGCCCGGCTCACCACTTAGCATGTTTGAGTGACAGCTAGGCTGAATGAATGGGGGTTTTCTGCATAAAAGCAGGGCTTTGGGGACTGGAACTTCAGAAGTCGCCACAGGACCTAAAGAATCCGAGGAGGGAGAAGCCGAGCCGACCTGCAGCGACGACACCACCGGTGGAGTCCTGCGGAACCGTCTCACCACTTTTCCCGACGAAAGAGGAGGTCTCCAGTCCGGAGAGTCTTGTTCCTTTGACTGGTGGGGATAACCAGTTTGCCCGTCTTTTCGCCTTCCTGGACCATCTCGTGGCCGACCTTGCCCGTGCCAAGCACCCCGGCAACTGGAATACCACAGTTTACCACTACCGCAAAGAAAAGGGTAGTACCTTGTAACCGGAAAACTCTGCGGCTGGTTTCTTCCCTGGCAGTGCAACAACCTTCATCTTTCCTCCACGTCGAGACCTCCTCTTCCTCTGGACGAAACACCGACTTGCACCCGCTGCCAGGAACAACAGCCCCCGCTGGAGCGTTCTTCCCATTTCAGGTACTGTGTCCCGCCTGGCTTCCCTTGCGACAGATCGTTCGGGGTGACAGTAAATCCTCGACTTTCTAACCTGGGTTAGCCTGGGGCCTGTTAACTAACTTTTCCTGACTTGATCTCAATCTTTTGTGAACTATCTACAAAGACTCTTTGGGCATAACCCCACTGTGTGATCCTGGACAGATTCTGCTTGCTCTAAGAGTGGGCCTGGCATTTTAACTTCCTTGCTCTCCAGTAGACTTTGCCTAACCTGCCTCACTGTGGTTCTTTGAAAAGTATTGAAATTTGTGTGCTTTCATAACTCTGCCTTTTCCCTCCCTTTTTATATAACTTATTAGAGTGCCATCTTAGGTTAAGCGCTCACCTCTGTCTGAAAATAAGTGGCGTTTCTCACTAAGACTTGTCTAATAAGTAATTAGGGTTGTATATATATAATGGTGACTGTGTGTTGAATTTACTTACCTCTTTTTGTGCTTTACAAGTGTGTCTTTAAATAAATGAATTATATAATTTTACACCAAAGCTCTGGTCAGTGTTTGCTTGTGGTACTGTATCTCTGTACCTATTGTGTATACTCTATAAACTGCCTAACTCATCTTGAGAGAAGTCTGACTGCTCAGCCACAGCTACCAGGTAAATCTGGGTGGTACAGACTGCTACCAATTGGGTTTACTGCCAACCACCTGTAGTCCTAAATCTTTTGCAGTGGTCCCTAAGGGAACTGCACAGGTTTCTGCCTAACAGCAGGTTACTATTTACGAGTGGTGCGCAATGTCTGTATTGCCGCCGTCGTGCAGGCCCTAATTACCGCCTTCGGGATGCCGGTAAGTGCAAGCCCACGTAACTTGTGATGTCCTCCTATTAGCGACATCCCTGTATTTCCGCCGCGAAGGGGCGCGTGCACGCGCGCATGCCAGTAAGAAGGGGCACCTTATGGGCGGTGGCGGTATTGGCAGGTTGTCAGGTCGTAATGGCCCGGACCCGTTAACGATGCCGGTAATACCATTCCGCTTTATTTTTTTCATTACCTCCATGCTCGTAATGAGGCCTATTATCTCCTATTTCAGGATGCGGTTCCTTTGCTAGACTACAGGAAGAAAAATCAGAATAACGTTTCAGTGAGTTCCTTTACTGTGCGTTTTCAAGGTGATTAATCTCTCAGTCCACTCCTCGAATCTGCCTCAGTCCTGAGGACATATTGAGCACTGATCAGTATGAAGAAGTAGGTAAAAAATTACAACAAATATAACAAATGAAGTTCTTGACTCTGCTCCCTCTATCTGTCCCTTGGCGGAAAGCTTTCTCAGAATCTCCTCAGATAATCTCTCTGAAGGTTGGAAAGATCCACTTGGAGAATGATTCCATGCAGGAGCATTCCCATCTGTGTAACATTAGCTGGATCTCTGATGAAAGTGAGGACATCAACCTCAATAGGTCTACCCACCAGCTCTGGAAAGTCAGTGACTAGGCGAAAAAGGACATTGTGCGCCAATCTGCTGTCTTCTGGTGACAGGGACATCTGTCCTGTCTTGCTTGGGTTCAAGATTATATGATCAATTCTTGATGTAAACAATCGCTGCACTGTCCGGTCGCGTGGAGTGTGGCTAGAATGATGATTTTATTTAAAAGATGGCTTAAATGTTCAGTGTTTGCTGGGTCTCGAAGAAACGTGAGTGTGTCTGTCGTTCTTCCGATAAGGGTTGGACAGTCTTCGATTATGCGAAAGAACAGTGTGTTGACAAGCTAATTTATTTCCGCCTGTGTTGGGGACATTTGATTCCTTCTCACTGTACTTAGGGAGTAGGATAAGTTGTTCAGCAATGACAGTGAGGAGTTGTCTTATTGTCTTTTCGATTTCAGGATCTTGTAAGAAGGCTGTGACACTGGTGAGCCTCCCTACCAGTGACGGGTATGACCTCAGTACTAAGTCAAACTAGGTGACTAGGTCCTTTGTGATGTCTCTACTGTGGGACACCATAAGTGATTCTGAGTAAGGTCTTGGTACTGAATGAATCGGGATACTGTATTTGCTTCCAATGTAGATATCCTCGGTCAAAATTTGGCATAGTCTTTTTCTCGTTAAGGCTTAAGTGTGCTTCAGTCCAAAGTTCAAATCAACAGATTATGTCGTGGCTCATACTCGCAATTTTCTTCTTCACCTTGCAACTAGGATGCACAGTGTCAGTTTTTATGTCCTTATCCCCTTTTTTGCTTAGAGGAAGTGTCCAAATTAAACCACAACTTTGCAAAAACTTCTTTGTCTTTTCTTTGCTGGTCATGCGTCCTTCTTCCTCGTCATGGATCTCGTCTGCACGTGCTGTGGTTCTTGCTCGTCGATCCCTCTCATTGGGGAGCAGGCAGGGGGCCTTCTCCGATGTAGGGGTTGATATCACTGAGAAATAATCCATGCTCTCCTGCCCTGTAGCTTCACAGCGGACAGAGTGCAGTCCTCTACGATTTAACCAATGAATTCTTGGCTCGTCCCACCTTTTCCTTGTATAATTTTTCACAACGACGGTGTCTCCCGGGAAGACGAGTGGAACATGTAGACCTTGAATTGGGTCTGTTGCAGTGTCTCCTTCTGTGTTTTATGCTGCGCTGCTGCAATACCGGAGTGGTGGGCACCACAATGTTTACTCCCTTTAATTAAGTGTACAGATCTCTCAGTCAGTTTTATATAATTTTAACCTGGAGCTGCCAGTTCAAAACTGGTCTTATAGCACAAGGACGTCGATAAACCACAAAAAGAAATAAGGCAACTTTGCCTTATTATAACTGGCGCATCTCAGTTGGCCCCTAATTAGGGCTGCAAATTTCCAGAAGTGTAATTCTCTCTCCAATATTTTAGTTAAATCAAAACATCAATTTCTTAGGCGTGGCCTGGTTGGTGTGAATTCTGAGTGGGATAAGGTAGTGATCCGTCCATGTAAGAGGTTGGGGGGTCCTTACAGGTGGTGTTGCAGTTAAGAGTTGCTACCCAGTCGAGAATTCTGCCTTTATGGTGAGTCGGTGAGATACTGAGTTGAGCGAATCCGTGCTCAGTTAGGGCGTTTGCTAAGGATGCAGCTGGTGCGTCGTTTGGGTCGTTGTAACCCAGATTGAAGTCGCCGTGGATAATAGTTTGTGCTAGTGGCTTGGAATTTTCAGTGATGAGCGCTGTAATGTCTTCCTCGAAGGTTCCAGGAGGGCCCGGGGGTCTATATATAAGGTGTAGTGTAATCGTACTTGCGGGGGAAGTTTGTAACTTGATTGTGAGTAGCTCACAGGATTTAAGTGATAGGGTGGAGACTAGTCTGCAGCCTAGTGGTGATTTGGAAATGATCGCTACGCCTCCTCCCTTACCATTAGGTCTGTCGGCTCTGAGGATGGAATAGTTGGCAGGAATGGCTAACGATAAATGTGGTCCTGAGGCCTGGTGTAGCCATGTTTCCGTTAGGGCAAGGAAGTCAAGATCATAGGTTAGAATGGTGTCAGCAATTTCTGTGGGGTGTGCGGCCAGGGATCTGGCATTGAGTAAGGCTCCTTTTAGGGGGAGTGGGTCGGGCTCATTGAGGGTCTTTAATTTCTTCTTAGTTTTGGTGTTGAGTTTGGCAAGGATTTGGTTTTGGTTCTGCACGTTAGTTAGGGCCCTCGTGACGTCACCATTCGTCTTCCATTAAGGCCTTTTGAGTTTCTTCCTGGACAGTGTTTAGGCTATCTTAATTTCTTCTTATTTGTTGGTAGGGTTTTCTCAATGGATACCTTACTGTCCATGGTTTTCTAGGTATCGGTACTTCAACAGGTGTTGTTCTTCTGATAGGCACTGGGCAGAGCCCTACTGCGGCTCTCTGCTGGTTTATTTGCTCATCATACGTCACATATTTTGGTGCGAATGTTCCTGGTACTTCAAAATGGGCGATGCGAGTGTCTGTGTGGAGACTCACTAGGAATCTTCCTCGTCACAGTATTATATGAGTACTGGTGTGGTAACTCATTAGAGTCTCCCTCGTCTCAGTACTTTATATATGAACTGCTTTCGCAAAGTACTTAGGGTATGAAGGAAGGAAAGAAGAGGTACGAGGTGACTGAGAAGTGGGGTAAATGTGGGAAGGGGGTCTAGGGTCATGGGAATGGTGGAAATACTGCTTTCTCCCGATGTTGTCGTCACAGGCCCCAAAGAGTATTTCCCATCCTATGAGATCCTCCTGCTGGTTACCACCCCTAGGGGGACTGTCGGTTAGCGATTGGCCTCACCTTCCTGGCTTCATGGGAAGGGGCTCCCCCTTTGGAAGCAGTGATGACATTCTGGGATTTGTCACAGTACTCAGTAGTGCTCTGCTTTTATGCGCTGTACGCCTGTAGCATTTCTTTAATACCATGCCTCATTGTGTAGCCTGCCCTGGAAAAAAAAGATGGATACTGTTCCTGGCCACCATTGGCTTGTGGGTTAGTACATCACAGTGGGTATTGTGTGTGATATGATGTTTGGCTATACATTCTTTAATTTCCCTAGACACCAATTGTGTGTCATTGTTTGTTATGTTGACCACTACCACCCGAGGGCAGTCTCCAGGCACTCACGTGACCCTGCAAGAGAAGAGGGCGAGATATGTTAATGACGGTAAGATGATGGGATGGGTTCAGAGCCCGGAGGAACTGCCGTCTGTGTGCATTATTTTGCATGTGGGAGATGGTTCGATCAGAGGCCTCACTTATTGTATCCGTATTGGTAGGACTCAGTGCCTTGGATGTCTGCTAGTGTTAGTGTTGGGTGTGTGGGTCATACAAGGTTAGAGTGGGGTTGTGGTCGTGCACACTGGTCTGTTGTATCCATAAGGGGATCCAGAGTCGTGGATGACTGAACTGTGTTTTTATTGCATTGTATTTGGTGTGCATTTGTGGACAATGTGCAATGGTGGGTTCCTCTCAGGTTACTTCCAGAGTCTCAGAGAGTTGGTTGACTGCGTATGTTAGATCAGTTCTCAATGTGCCTATGTGTAGTGTGGCTAGCCCCTAGTCTTGTATAGTGGCGTTAGTTAAGTTGGAGGTGCATGAAGGGGGGAATTGGTTAGTACATCGGTTAGTTTGACAGTGCCTCCGAAGTGCGCCTTTGGTGGCTGCTCAGTGGTACCTTCCTACGTTCTTGGTTGCGGTCCATTGGGCAGCCCCGCTTCCTCTCCAAGCATGGAAGCTGACTTCCCCTATGGGTTTGAGGCAGGGAATGGCTGTACCTAGTGTGTTTGCAGGGACTAATCGCTGCAGTTGTGTTTTGGCATGTTGTGTGGTTGGCTGCTAAGTTGATGCATAGCTGGTATTATAATAAATTGGAGGAAGTGGTGATCTACCGGGCAACCTGAGTTATGTGGGTGAGCAATTATTAGGGTGATGCTTCGATTTAATGCATTACCTGTCTGGGCTTTCCTGAGTGCATGAATTGTGCAGGGGTTGACTTTCCCTGGGTCTGTTTGTTGATTGAGCGGGCTATTCTTCGCAGATCTCTTTAGTTGTAGGGCATGACTGGGGGACGGGGAAGGTGGGCATTGGGGTATTCTGGTGCTCCTTGGTTTTGCCGTTGTTATCTGTGACTGCATCCCTTACTGCGTTTCATTTGGTTCATGATTTATTGGCATTCGTTGTCCTTTAGCGCTTGTCATTGTCAGCTGAATAACCTGG
The DNA here is from genome assembly GCF_040938575.1 of Ambystoma mexicanum. Taxonomy (NCBI): domain Eukaryota; kingdom Metazoa; phylum Chordata; class Amphibia; order Caudata; family Ambystomatidae; genus Ambystoma; species Ambystoma mexicanum. Next base: position 842,486,250 of record NC_090941.1, on the reverse strand, counting down.
TTTTTAGTCATTTCCTGAAGGTGATGTGATCTTCTGTGGTCTGATTTCTTTGGGCATGGTGTTCCATTGGTTAGCAATTAGGCGTGAGAATGCTGTACCTCTGAATTTCCTCTTTTCTTATTGTTTTTTTTGTAGGTGTCGCTTGATCTTAGGTCTTTTTGGCTGGTAGCGGCATATCTTGGCCTGTAAGAATGTGGCTCCTTGTCTGTGTAGGGATTTGTGGGCAATGCAGTGGGCTTTGAATTTGATCATTTTCCGTACCAGTAGACAGTTGAGGCTTCTCAAAGCTGGAGGGCTGTGGTATCTTCTGTTTAATCTTAGGAGAATCCTGGCTGCAGTGTTTTGGACCCGTTGGGAGTTTCTTGATGAATCTTTCCGCCATTCCTTGGTAGAGGCTGTTTGCGTAATCTATTCTTGTTAGTATCAGGGATATGATTGTGAGGGCTCTGTGGTTAAAGGAGAGGTATGGTAGCAACCCCCTGAGTAGTTTTAGGAGATAGAAGCACTTTTTAGTCATTGCGTTGACTTGCGGTTTTGTGTTTCAAGTGAAAGGTGGTAAGTCAGTTCTTTTGGTTCGATTTGTGAGGAATGAGGGGCATTAAGTGCAGATTCCTATATGCCACATTCCATCAGTCTTTTTTATTAGTGTTGTGTGACTAATTGTGTTGAATGCCACAGATATGTCCAATAGTATGAGGGCCGATTGGGTGCCGTTGTCTGCATTTATTTTCAGGTCGTCCCATATTGATAATAGTTCAGTTTCTGTTCCTCTCATTGTTCTGTAGCCAACATACTAGTGGTCGAGTATTCCTTTAGTTTCAACGTATTTAAGTAGGGTCTTGTATACATGGTCCTCCAAGATCTTCACTATGAAGGGCAAGTTGGATATGGGGCTGTAATTGCTTGGGTCTTCTGCACTTTCTGATTGATTTTTTTTTAATCAGTGATTTGATGTATGATGATTTGAACGCGGTTGGTAAGATTCCTGGCTCATTAAGTTCCGGAAGTGTGTCACTTGGGTTTTGTTGTTGAGGATTTCTTTGAAGATGTCCTGGGGGCAAGGGTCACTTAGAGATTCTGCAAGGTTGGTGTCCTTGATAATTTTGGCAAAGATTTCTTCAGTGATTGGTTCGAGGCTGGTGAGTCTTTATGTAGTCGGTGTTTCGCCCGTTGTCTGTGGTTCAATGGTTACCGTTGTATTAGCGTGGTTTGTGTTGATGGTCTGTTAGATAGTTTCTATTTTTGTTATTAAGTGGTTGGTGATGCTGTCACAGAGTGCTTGTGTCCGGATGACCACTTTCTTGCAGGATGAAGTGTTTTCTAGCTCTTTGATGATTTTGAAGAGTTCTTTTTGTGGGTTGGATGCCGATTGCTTGTTGCCGATTCTTGTAGCGTAGTATTTTTTCTTTCCTTCGAGTACTGTTGATTTTGTGACCAAAGTATCAAAAATACCCTCTCTTGAAAACAAATAAAGGACTTCAATCATCAACCCTGCAGTGATTTCCCCATACAAATTAATTTCTGAAACAGCGAGGCAAATACTTACAGACTGTACTATAATCTCCACCTCACTTCTAACCCTCCTTCCTCTCCTCTCTTCTCCATCCTTGACTCCACCCCTCTACTCTCCCCTCCCCTGCCCTCCTACTCACCAATCTGACTCTACTATTGATCTCATCTTTTCTTCCTCCTTCACTGCCTCCCCCATCTCCTCCCTCCCCACCTACATATCTGATCATTCTCTACTTTCATTTTCCCTCTCCCCTCCCTCACCCTCTCGTGCTCCCCCTCAATCCTCTACCTCTTTTCTCTGGCGTGACCTACGCTGCTTTAACCCCTCCCTCTTTCTAGCATTCCTTTCCTCTTCCCTCCCCTTTCTCCCACTTCTCCTCTACCTCCACCTCTGATGCCTCCTCCATCTTAGCTTCCTCCCTCTCTACTACTCTTGATCTTCTCTACCCCCTCTCACCATTTTGCCCCTCTCACAAACCCGCTCAACCCCGGCTTTCTTCTCATGTCTCCTCTATGCGCCGCCTCCTCAGGCGCCTTGAATGTCAGTGGCTCAAACACCCATCCCGCTCTAACCAATCTGCATACTTCTCCTATCATACCCTCTACGCCTTATGCCTCAACTCTGCGAAACGACCTACTACTCTGACCTTCTCCAATCACATTCCTCTCACCCTCGCCGCATCTTTCAAACCTTAGCCCGACTTCTCTCTCCATCTACCCCTACCCCTCCACTACCTCTTCCCTCACTGCCACTGATCTTGCCTCCTCCTTTTCTAGTAAAGTCCGCAATCTCCGTCAAACTATCATCTCCTCCCCCTCCTACTCTCTTCCTTCTCCTCCTCCTTCCCCCCTACCTTCACTATGTCCTCTTTCTCTCCAGTCACACATTCTGATGTCACCCTACTCCTATCCAACATTCATCCTACTGCTTCTCCCTCTGACCCTATTCCCTCTCCCCTCATCCCTAAAATCTACCCCCTCCTCATACCCTACCTCACCTACTTCTTCAACATATGCCTCTCAACTTCCACTTTTCCTTTTCCTTTTAAACATGCTACTATCATCCCTATTCTTAAAAAACCTTCTGCTAACCCCCATCTGGCTTCCAATTATCGCCCCATCTCTCTACTACCCTTCCTTTCTAAACTTCTCGAACGCATTGTCTATTCTCAACTCGCTTCCTTCATCTCTAACTACTCACTCCTTCCCTCCACCCAATCCGGCTTCCGCCCACAGCACTCCACAGAAACTGCCCTCACCTCTGTTCTTAACTCTCTCTTCTCCGCACGCTACACAAAGCACTCCTCCATTCTTATTCTCCTTGACCTTTCCGCTGCTTTTGATACTGTCGACCATCCTCTCCTCCTCAACTCCCTCTCATCATTTGGCTTCAAGGACAACGTCCTTAACTGGCTCTCCTCTTATCTTTCTAACCGCACCTTTTCTGTCTCTTAGGGCAGCTCCTCCTCCCCTACTTTTCCCATTAACCACGGCGTTCCCCAAGGCTCTGTCCTTGGCCCCTTTCTTTTCTCGCTCTACACCTCATTCTTAGCTCCTATTATCTCCTCCTTGGCATCTTGCACCATTTCTTAGCTGATGACACCAAGCTCATCCTATCCTTCTCCTCTTTCTCTCCTGACATCCATGATAAACTCTCTTCTTGCCTTTCGGCCATTAAATCTTGGATGTCCTCACACTTCCTTACTCTGAATGCTGACAAAACTGAAATCCTTTCCTTCCCTGCCAACACTGTTCCTCCTCCCTTCCCTCCCCCCTTTATTCTCTTTCACCCCTTCCAGCTTTCCTTCTCTCCCCATGCCCGTAACCTAGGTCTCCATATCGACCCTCTCCTATCTCTATATCACCACATTTCTCTCACTGCTAAATCCTGTCGCTTTCACCCCTACAACATTCGTAAAATCCGACCCCTCCTTACCTTCCACGCCACTAAACTCTTAATTACCTCCCTCATCTTCTCCAGGCTCTTCTACTGTTCCTCCCTTCTCTTCGGACTCCCCTCCTCTCAACTCTCCCCTCTTAAATCCATCTACCACTCTGCCATCCGCTCCCTATGCCTTCTCTCACCTCTTGATTCTATCTCATCCCTCACCTCTCTAGGCTGGCTCTCTTTTCACTCCCAGCTCAAGTTCAAATTCTTCTGTCTTGTTTTCAAATCACTCTATGGTCTTGCGCCCCCCCTACCTCTCCTCCCTTCTTTCTTTCTACACCCCTTCTCGCTCTCTCCGCTCTGCTAATCTTTTCCTACTCTCTCCTCCTCCCCCACCCTGCGCCCCCTCCCGCTTCCGCTCCTTCCAACTCCTTGCTCCCTTCCACTGGAACCGCCTCCCCCTTCACACCCGCTCTTCTCCCTCCTACCCTTCCTTTCGCTCTTCCCTAAAATCTGATCTCTTTCACTCTCCTCCCTAACACCCCACGTTCCTTTCCTCCTCCCTTCCCCACTACTCTCACCTCTTACTACTGCTCTTCCTTACCCTTTCCATCTAAACTATCTCCTTCCTCCCTTCCCCCTGCTCTCCTCTAGCCTCTCCTTTTCCTCTCTTCTTCCTTCACACCTGCATTCCCTCTTCCCCCGTCCTTACCTCCTCTAACATCTACTACTCCCTTGCACACCTCTCCCATCCCTTCACCCTCCTCACCCCTGCAATTTAGTAAGTTGTTCTTTATATTGTTTTCAGGTTGTGGTTCAATTGTCATCTCATGCTTGCTGTATTGTTTACTTGTTCTCATGTAAAGCACTTTGGAGTAAAGGGCTATATAAATTCAATAAAATACAAATACTACTATTATGAACACTAGTTATATAAGAAACTATGGGAGCTATGTGCATAATAGGAACAGTATTTCGGAAAAGGACTTTTGGCATCAGTGTGTTAACACCCTTAACCCTAAACTACAAATGGCACTTTTCAGAGTCTGGAATGACGCAGCTAAAATCATGAACTCGGAATTATGAAGGTTTATGCATGATATGAAATGAAATGACAGTTACAAGGCTGAATAACCATCATCATGAATTAACAATGTACCCCTTAACTCAGTCTACTGTTGGTTTTCTAGTTGTCTTATGGTTTTATTGTGTTTATTATCATTATTTTATTGTCAAATTGTTTATTGTTCACTTGTTTATTAACATTTCTTAATGTTCTCTAATTTTAGTATGGTTTTATGTTCATACTTATCATATATGGAAAGTTAAATTAAGTAAATTATAATCGATTGTATTATGCTTATGTGTAAAATGTTATATAAAACGGTATCACATTAAAATAAAATACATTTCTACCAGTGCAAAAAAGTAATCCCTCATTACCAGTCAATGGGCCTCATTACGACCCAGGCGGTAAGTTACCGCCTGGGCCGTGACTTTACCACCATGGCGTAAACTACGTTTACGCCATGGTGGTTGGCGGACTTACCGCCCCATTCCGACCTTGGCGGGGCGGTAAGTCCCCAATCCCCATTTACCCTTCCCCATTCCCATTTTTGCCCCATAGGGCATAATGGGAGTGGGGAAGGCGTTAATTACGCCACCGTAAATTACGGTGGCGTAATTAACTCCATGGTCCCTTAGCGCCATGGATTTTAACACCTGCTAAAAGCAGGTGTTAAATCCGCCATGGCGCTAAGGGACCTCGTACTCAGGCGGTAAGGGTCGGCGCTGTTTACGCTGCCGTAAACCCCTTACCGCCTGGGTCGTAATGAGGCCCAATATGTTATCTCTGTATTTTTTTTTCAGTTATCTCATGTACGACCATTTATCCTGGGCCACCAATAATGCTAAGTCAATAAGGTTTTGGTCCCAGATATGCCCAGGCGTCCTCTACATACATTTGCTACATACCTCACCATAAGACCTTATGGTGACCGCTTTTCTCACCCTTCAAAGGAATGCATGCCTCTGTGCTCAGTTCTTCTGCCAATAGGGCATATGGCCTCAGGATATCCTCAAACATTATTGTAGTCAGGTGCCCCTTTATCACAAATACTTGATGGCATGCTAGTGGGGGTCTTCATTGTCCATCATGCTGCACTCCTCCCTGGATATGACTCTCCCAAACACCCAGCACAGTCCTGTGATTCACAAGTCAGGATGTCCCCTTCATTATACCCTTGTCTTGGAGGGAATATTAAAGCTGCTGCTAGCCTTGAGCTCTGTGGCACATCAGAATTGTGTGAGACTTGAGGTGATTCTAGTTAGTCTACTGGCTCCTCCTACCCTAAGCACATAAACAAGAAGCTTGTGGTCTGCTCCTCTACTCTTGGATTTTCCGTGAACTAGCAAAAATGCTCTGCAGCCGAGCCAGTGAGTGAGGGGCTAACGATGGTTAGCTCTCTTTCCACAATACATGTGGGAACGAATTGCTCCCATGCTCTAAGCACTGGTGTCTACAGTGAGGATGCAGTGAGTGCTTGAACAAATGTTCTTTTTGACTGCGTGGAAAGCATCCCTCTGTTCCATTCCCCACTGAAATGGGATACCTTTTTTGACCTGCGCATAGGCTCCACCATTGCAGAAATCCATTTCATAAACGCGGTGTAATACTCGCTTAAACCCAAAAAGCATAGTATCTCGTCCTTACTAGTGGGTTGTGCCACTTCTTCAATGCCTTTACCAGCCTTGTCTTGGATTTACCCCCTCTTTCACTAGTATATGTCTTAAATAATCAACCACTTCTCCATACAGTCAGTACTTCTCAGCTTTTAGTGTGAGAGAATATGACTGCATTGTTTTTAAAACCTTAACACTTCATTGTGTGTTCCACTTTGTAAGACAGATGCTGCATAGTTTAGCCCGAACACCTTCCTGTAAAGGCCGAAGGGTATCCCAAAAACGGTTATATATAAAGCTCAATTTGGTATAATGCGCTTTTGAATTTTAAGGTGGAGAATCCCTTTAGTTCCGAATCTGGTGTAGTAGTTCCCCTATGTTGGGTAATGGATGGCTGTGATAAAAATGGGACAGATTTCGTAACAAAGACACCCGCTGGCTCAGGCTCTGTTAATACTAGGCAGAAAGTCCATATGAAGGGTTAATTGTTGAGATCTAAAGAAAGGGAGTAATTGACAGGTCACTGGGCCAATCGCAGAGAAGACTTCAGGGAGATGACTGTGATGGCAACAATTGTCCTTTCTTTGTTTTCGTTTTCTTTTTGGTTACCAGGAGACGGAGGATGAGGTTTTGAAGGAGGACGGTTGGAGCTGGGCATACTAAAAGAGCAGGAGAAAGAAATGGAGTTGTGCCGTTGCACCGAGAAGAACAGAAGTTCATGAACTGTATATATCTTAAGCGATAGTTCGAAATCGCTAAGGACTTGGCTCCAGGTGAGGCGGAGAGAAAGCGAAGAAAGCGAGAGTCCGAGTGCGAGGGGAGAAGATGATCTGCCGAGGGGAGTGACCGCCGCGGAACTTGTGGCAGCGGAGATCAGGCCGAGACGAGCAGCGGATGACTCGCTGAACCTCCCGGGAATAAAAACCCTTTCGAAATCGGTGGAATCCAAGTCGATTGTCTGATCGTCTGTCCCGAGTGAGAAGAGGATGCGACAGTGACGGTCTCCTAGACATAACCTGGAGGTGAGACAGAGAGAAAGTTCTCGCCGGATGATCGAGGGGACCCAAGACGATATTCGGAAGAGGCGTGAACTAACATGGACCAATTCGAAGAAACGAAGCAGGGGAGTGTCAGCGGAGGATCGTTCTGAAGACCCATTAAAGTAACGCAGCTGATTATCGGTAAGCGATTGTTATGAAAGAACGAGCACCGCTATAAGAGTAATTGAACGGCTGCCGATAAAACCTTACGTAGACGATTTCTGAGGTTGAAAGGGGGGCGCCGTTGCGCTACGTATGAGTTAAAGAATAACCTGCTACGAGTTCTTGAGGAGATGCCAGTGCGCTAGCAACTAGATGCCAAACGCCGAGGTGTATGTTGAGAAACCCTGAATATAGACTATTATAAGAGGGAAGAGAACAAAGAGGGCGACAAGTATTAAAGAAAAGGAGAAGAGACTAGTTATCATAGGAAACTCTTGACCAGGGCAAGAGGAAGACAAGGAAAAGAAGGGAGTCTGAACAAAGGGAAAGGAGAAGAGATTCAACCAATATTATAGACATTAAAGAAAGGAAGACACGAAAACCGATAAAGACTTACCTGAGATATTCAGTTTCGCTTGGCCAAAAAGAACTCGATCCCCTCCCGAAGATAACCGAAGACCGCCTGTATCCTTTTATTGGGTTATCTGAAAGAAAGCATAAAAAGTTTATTAGAAAAGTTGTATGTTGATAATAAAAGTTATCTTGGGAATAAGACTATACATTCTCCGTGGAACTGCATTTATTTAACAACATTGTGTCCAAACATCACAATTTGGTGTCAGAAGTGGGATATAAAGGCGAACACCATGGAAGAACTCATTAAAACGCTAAGTGATGGGCAACAGTTACTTCAACAGGCGCTACAGTTACAGAACCAACAAGCCCAAGCAGATAGACAAGCATTTCAACAGGCCATACAACTACAACAAGCTCAATTAATGGAGGCGACGGCGTCAACCGCATTGGTGATTGTCAGTTTGAAAGCGATGGCAAGGGTGTCAGGGTCAGTTGAAAAGGGGGCTTGGAGAGCCGGTACCTAAAGGAAGGGCGTGATCCTTTCTACAGTTAGTAAGCGGGAGCTTCTTGCGAAGACATTCCCAGGTTCCAGCATCAGTCTTACAAAAGTACGCAGTAGGAGAGGACCCAGCTCACTTCTTTGTAAATTTTGAGAGAGTGGCTAGGAACGCTCAATGGCCAAACGATAGCTGGTGTCACTACATAGCACCACTCATGACAGGGGAAATGCAAAGTGCTTTCCAAGCAGCCAATCCAACCGGGGAAACCCCGTATGCAGATATGAAACGAGTAGTACTGGAACGCTTGGGACATGATGAAGAGGCATATAGGATAAAATTTAGAGAAGTCAAGTTACAGGCCGAAGAAACACCGAGGCAGCTCTTTTATAGAGTCAATGAGTTAGGGGAGAAATGGTTGCAGTCTAACACCAGTACCGCTCATGAGATGTCAGAGAAAATTGTTATGGAGCAGTTTGTGGAAGCCTTACCTTTACCAATGCAACGCTGGGTACGACAACATCACCGACCCAGCCTGGTAGAGGCTGTTAACATCGCTTCAGCCTATCAAAAGGCTGGGCAAGGCAGATTCCTGACATATGCAGCAAACAACAAACCAACTCCCACACCCAGTGGGAATAACCCTTCTCTCAGAACAACTACAGTGACAAGATGGCCGAACTCGATGTTACGTAAACCGGAGTGGGAGGCTCTAAAAGGGAGACCAACGAGTGAGAGCCCTGTAGGCATCAGGTCCACCAGTATGGCCCCAAAAGGCATACAATGTTTTGAATGTGGTGAATGGGGACACCTAGCAAGAATGTGTCCCAAAAGAGTTAAGTCTGAACCTATGGATGTGGGAAACTTGGAGGTCCCCAGAGAAGGAGAATATCAAGAAGGAACGACAATCCCTAAATCCTCATATTCCTATATTTGCGAAGCAGAAGTTGATGGGAAACCTACAAGAGCTATGGTGGATACCGGCAGTTTGCAAACAGTTGTAAGTACAGAACTTGTGGGGAATACTGGGGACTCGAATACACTAATTCCCATACGTTGTGTCCATGGAGATGTCAAACCATACCCGACCAAAGAGATTAGGTTAAAAGTAGCCGGGGAACAGATGGAGGTGAGGGCCGCCCTAATGCCAGTATTACCAGAGCCTCTACTTATTGGGTCCGATGTTCCCAATTTTTCACGGATCATAAAGTCAATAGAAGAAAATTGGTTAAGAAGTGCCCCTTTTGCCCATGAGACAATTGCAGAGCCATTAACTAAAGAGAAGAAAGGGAAGTCGGACTTAAGAAAGTTAAAGAAGGTTTGGGCCGAAAAAAATGTTTGTCCCATTGCAATTGACTGGAAAATTGATGAAGCGGGAGATTCTTTCAGAATGGCACAAGAAATAGATCCATTATTAGGAAATGCTAGGGCTGCCGTTAACTCAGGGCTATCGGGAAATGGTCCATCTTTTGTTAAAGAAAAAGGATTATACTATCGAACTAACAAGGATGCCACTGGAACCATTCTGAAACAGTTGCTAGTACCCCAGAAGTATTATCAAACAGTGTTGGAAGTGGCCCACCTACAAATTGGTGAAGGCCATTTAGGAACTGAGAAGACCACACAGAAAATCCTTGCCAGGTTTTATTGGCCGGGGCTGTATGCTCAGGTGGCTCGTTTCTGCCAAGCATGTCCAGAATGTCAGAAGAAAAATAAAGCCAATGTAAGGAAAGCACCTTTACAGCCGATGCCAGTCGTGTTGGAACCTTTCCATCGGATTGGATTAGATATTGTTGGTCCCTTAGAACCTTCATCCAGAGGCCATAAATATATCTTAGTGATTGTCGACTATGCTACCAGGTATCCAGAGGCCTTTCCTCTTAGGTCTACTAGTGCCCAAAGTATATGTGATGCCTTGATTCCCTTTATCAGTCGAGTAGGGATACCCAAGGAGTTTGTTACCGACAGAGGATCCAACTTTATGTCGTCAGTGATGGAACAAGTGTGTACGATTCTACAAATGAAGCATTTAAAAACCGCTGTCTATCATCCTCAAACTGATGGCCTTGTAGAGAGGTACAATCAAACCATAAAACAAATGCTGCGTAAAACAGGGGAACCAGGAGGAAAGAATTGGGACAGATTGCTGCCATGGATACTCCTTACCTTAAGGAATACCCCCCAGTCATCGACAGGGTTTTCACCCTTTGAACTTCTGTTTGGTAGATCAGTGAGAACGCTACTCGATATTTTGAAGGAGAACTGGGAAGAGGAGCCGAGTCAAGAGATCTCACTTACTGAATATGCATACCAACTTAAAGAAAGGGTAGAAAAGTTACAGAACATAGCCAAAGAAAATCTGTTACAAGCACAAACCAAACAAGAATACTACTACAATAGAAACACTCAATTAAGATCATTTAACAAAGGAGATAAAGTGTTGGTCTTACTCCCGACGTCTGAGAACAAGATGCTGAACCTTTTCCAAGGTTAAAAGAAGATTTAGGATTGGAAGCGTTAAAGATAAATCAAAATTTATCTGAGTTACAGAAGGAAGAACTTCTTTGGTTGGTAAGGAGATTTACAAATATTTTTTCGTCCTTACCGGGGAGAACGAACATGGTATGTCATCGTATTGTAACTCAGCCAGGAGAAGTAGTAAGAATTAGACCCTATAGAATTCCAGAGACAAAACTCCAATCTATCAATAAGGAGATCAAAGAAATGTTGGAGATGGAAGTAATAGAACCCTCTCATAGTGAGTGGTCCTCCCCTGTAGTAATGGTGCCGAAGCCTGACGGAACGGTTCGTTTTTGCATGGACTTTAGGAAGTTGAATGAGATTTCCAAGTTCGACGCCTACCCTATGCCACGAATCGAAGATTTACTAGACAAGCTAGGAAAAGCTAAATTCTTAACAACTATAGACTTAACCAAAGGATATTGGCAAATACCATTGCTCCCCGAGGATAAGGAAAAAACTGCGTTTGCCGCACCATCAGGTCTGTTCCAATTTACAGTCCTACCGTTTGGGTTGCATGGGGCACCAGCAACATTTCAAAGGCTCATGAATTCAATCCTTAGAGGACAGGAAGAATATGTAGGACTATACCTTGACGATATTATTGTCTTCAGTCAAACTTGGGACGAACATTTAACCCATTTGGAAAATGTACTTAGGCTATTACAAGAATCTGGTCTACACATAAATCCAAAGAAAACGTTCATGGCTAATTTCTATACGAGATATTTGGGATACTTTGTAGGGCAGGGGATGATTAAACCACAAGAAGACAAGCTGAAAGCCATAAAAAGCCTACAATTTCCTACAAACCTCCGACAAGTACGAGCCTTTCTTGGTTTTATTGGGTACTATAGAAGGTTCATACCCCATTTTTCAACAATAGCATCACCTCTGACAGATTTGTTGAAAAACTCCTCTAGCAAGAAGAAGGACTGGTATACAACAGAGACAATGAATGCATTTAATAATCTAAAGAATGCTTTATCTGAAAAAGCCATCTTAAAATGTCCAGATTTCTCAGCTCCGTTCTTTTTACACACAGATGCCTCTGGAACAGGGCTTGGGGCGGTATTGTTTCAGGGGCAAGATGAATCAGAGAAACCCGTACTTTTCATAAGTAGGAAGCTCTTACCACATGAACAACAATATGCTACCATTGAAAAGGAATGTCTTGCAGTGAAATGGGCCATAGAAGCACTACGCTATTACTTGTTGGGAAGAGAGTTTACTCTGGTGACAGATCATGCACCTCTTGTATGGTTGGCGCGTAACAAAGATACTAATCCCCGAGTACTAAGATGGTTTTTATCACTACAACCTTTTACGTTCAAGACCGTTCATCGTCCAGGAAAATTAATGGCACAGGCAGATTTTTTATCCCGAAACAATCCCCTTACCAAACGTAAGGGACTAGAGGGGAGGGTATGTGATAAAAATGGGACAGATTTCGTAACAAAGACACCCGCTGGCTCAGGCTCTGTTAATACTAGGCAGAAAGTCCATATGAAGGGTTAATTGTTGAGATCTAAAGAAAGGGAGTAATTGACAGGTCACTGGGCCAATCGCAGAGAAGACTTCAGGGAGATGACTGTGATGGCAACAATTGTCCTTTCTTTGTTTTCGTTTTCTTTTTGGTTACCAGGAGACGGAGGATGAGGTTTTGAAGGAGGACGGTTGGAGCTGGGCATACTAAAAGAGCAGGAGAAAGAAATGGAGTTGTGCCGTTGCACCGAGAAGAACAGAAGTTCATGAACTGTATATATCTTAAGCGATAGTTCGAAATCGCTAAGGACTTGGCTCCAGGTGAGGCGGAGAGAAAGCGAAGAAAGCGAGAGTCCGAGTGCGAGGGGAGAAGATGATCTGCCGAGGGGAGTGACCGCCGCGGAACTTGTGGCAGCGGAGATCAGGCCGAGACGAGCAGCGGATGACTCGCTGAACCTCCCGGGAATAAAAACCCTTTCGAAATCGGTGGAATCCAAGTCGATTGTCTGATCGTCTGTCCCGAGTGAGAAGAGGATGCGACAGTGACGGTCTCCTAGACATAACCTGGAGGTGAGACAGAGAGAAAGTTCTCGCCGGATGATCGAGGGGACCGAAGACGATATTCGGAAGAGGCGTGAACTAACATGGACCAATTCGAAGAAACGAAGCAGGGGAGTGTCAGCGGAGGATCGTTCTGAAGACCCATTAAAGTAACGCAGCTGATTATCGGTAAGCGATTGTTATGAAAGAACGAGCACCGCTATAAGAGTAATTGAACGGCTGCCGATAAAACCTTACGTAGACGATTTCTGAGGTTGAAAGGGGGGCGCCGTTGCGCTACGTATGAGTTAAAGAATAACCTGCTACGAGTTCTTGAGGAGATGCCAGTGCGCTAGCAACTAGATGCCAAACGCCGAGGTGTATGTTGAGAAACCCTGAATATAGACTATTATAAGAGGGAAGAGAACAAAGAGGGCGACAAGTATTAAAGAAAAGGAGAAGAGACTAGTTATCATAGGAAACTCTTGACCAGGGCAAGAGGAAGACAAGGAAAAGAAGGGAGTCTGAACAAAGGGAAAGGAGAAGAGATTCAACCAATATTATAGACATTAAAGAAAGGAAGACACGAAAACCGATAAAGACTTACCTGAGATATTCAGTTTCGCTTGGCCAAAAAGAACTCGATCCCCTCCCGAAGATAACCGAAGACCGCCTGTATCCTTTTATTGGGTTATCTGAAAGAAAGCATAAAAAGTTTATTAGAAAAGTTGTATGTTGATAATAAAAGTTATCTTGGGAATAAGACTATACATTCTCCGTGGAACTGCATTTATTTAACAACATTGTGTCCAAACATCACAATTGCACCCAACAAGGATGTTGGCATTTACCACTTTCAAATCAACACAGAGGATTACCAATACTATGTATCCCCTCCATTCCAACGACTTGGTGGTTCCAATTATGTAATTCTCCATTATGCCCTTTAGTAGTTTGCACAGACATTCGTGTAGTCTGAGTAAAACGTTTTTCACAGGAAATCTTACGGGAGTGCACTGTCTCTTAAGTTTTATTTCATGCCGGAAACCTTTGAGTTTCCCTATGGATTCTTAGGACACTTCTGGGAATTTGTCAATAATCACAGATGTAAACGCCAGCACCCGTATCAACATAAACTGTTCCAATGGTCCAGGCCTTATGGTCCCGACAAACGTGGTTGTGTACCTCCAGCTAAGAATCTGTGGTCCTTTTTTTGCTACGTTGAAGGTTGCTGCGATCATGCAATCCTTGAATGTCATTTGCATATTCAAACTATTGACTGGCTGTATTTGATGTCTGGATTAGGCCCCTGGAGTTAAATGCATTGTCATCTAAGCTCACTAAAATCCCTTACCGTTTCTCCAGATCCATCAGGTATTCTGGGATGTATTGAGCAAGAGTGCACCATCAATCTCTCATGCATGTCTTTAACGCTTATATGGGTCTCTGAAGACTTTTTAACTTTGTGGTTTCCCCCTTTTTTTACGAGGAGAACACTGTACTTTACAGCCTGAAACAATTCGACCACCAACTCAGGCTCTTCATCCTCTTCCTCAATTACCACTGCACCATTTCCCTTCTTGGGTGTAGCCCATCTGCCCCTGAAGACTTTTAATGCTTTGCAGCATTTGATTATATGACTGGTGCAACCTCACTCTTTGTACATTTTGCTGAGAGCACACCATTTTTTCCAAGTGGCAATCTGATTGTGGTCTCTGCAGTGGAAACTTTGAACACTGCAGTTCACAGAGTCTTTGTCCTACATCTGTCCTCACTTGCGGTTATTTTGTGTCTGTGGTGCAGTAAGTTAAATCGTTATAAATTCCATTCCTTCAGCTCTTTCTCCCTGCCAGCTACCAATCAGCTGATCCTACACAGTATGTCATGTTCTTAGAGGGCTGGCAAGAATCCATATATGATAGAATCGCGATGACATCATTGCAGTCCTGCTTTAGGGTGCATTCTCTCTTGACATGCATGACAAGACACAACAAATCTGTGGATGCCCTGAAGCAGAGCATCTGTTCTGTTCCAGTGAGTTTCTTCTCGGAGTTTTTCTGGAGGGTGACCTAGTTGTGGATTTGCATTTGAATATTGTGTGTGCCCTCCACCCCTTTGCTCTTGTTACTCTCATATTGTGATGGTTCAGGCAGTACACGGCTATCACTATCTTGTGGAAATAAACTGAGCATGGTATTGAGTACTCCTGGACCTATCAATTTGTCATCTATGGTGTCTCCTCTAAAGAGGGACCTTCTGTCACAGTCAGGTCTTCACATTCTACATCCTAGCCTGACCAGTCTGAACCTTTATTTTTGGCTAGTGCAAGGCTTAGGAAACTCAAATGATGGTTTCGTTAGACAATGTTCTTGTTGTGATCCTGTAGGTCAGTAGGTCTCCACTAAGTCAACTTATGCCTGTAGTTGTAAACTGTTTTGAGGGTGGTGCCACACACCTTGCTTTGGAGTTGTTGCTGTCATTAATCAAGAGTGGCCTTAATATAAGCAGTGGTGTTAAGGGCCATTTACTTGCTTTGTTCTTGCTCAAGAGACCCCTGATCAGTTTCTGAAAGGGTTAGCCTTTTATTGGTCCAGCTTGGAACGTGAACATGATGCTTACTTTTATGATGTCTGCTCCTTTTTCGTCTCTCCCTTCTAGTCTCATGCAATTCTTAGCAATGAAAATATTTTTACTTCTGGCTGGTACTTTAGCACACAGCATGCTGCAGACCCTTTTTTATGAACTTTGATTTTTTTTAATTAAAAGTTGTTTATTAGTTTGATTAACACACTTTTACAACATGTAATCAGTTTCATTTTCATTATATACAATTAAAAGAACACAAACACAAATTTGCAAGTATTTGTTATACAATTTTCTATGACCGTACAATTTCACCTTGTCATTTAGAATACGAAGCATAACCACTGATATCTTCCCATTTCATTTCCTTTACCAATATATAATAAAACGATATAACATTTTTACTAGACATTTTTGCATGTGTTACCGATGAAGTTCTTGGGTGAGTATTATTATTGTAATTTCAAAGCATCTTTTTTTTCCAGTTCATTGACCAACATTGAAAGAAATTTAGTTAATGTCACTATGGTTGTAACAGACGTTCCCCACATCAGAGTCGTCCAGCACCATTCTCTGGCGCTGAGTGTATTACCCATTTTTAACACTCTGTGCTTTTAAAGGAGAAGGTAACTTACTGGGCAAGACAGACATAGTCATTCAAAATTGTCTTCTCTGCTTCCCATCCTTCAAAGAGCAAAGCAGGATTGCATTGCCTTAGTCAAAGTGTATATTCACTTTTGTGTGTCTCAGTTGAAGGGGTAGCATATTGACAGTCAGATGTTAGTTGGATTTGCCTGCCCTCTGAATGGCACACCCATCACCAAACAGTGAATTTCTCAATGGATTGCATTTGCTATGAACTCTTCAAATAAGTGGTTTGTGACGTCACAACAGTCCATTGAACCAGTAGTCAATTGTCTGCCTGCCTTGCAGAGGGGTATTCCCTTAGTGAACATTACCAGGCTGCTAATTGTTCTTGTCTGCATGATTTTGCAAAGCTACTCACTCCCTAGACGTTATGGCACTTGAGGATGCCCATCTTGCATGGACCATTTTACAGCCGTTTCTCATCCTTGGTATTGGTTCCTTTTAACATATTAAACATATTGCCAATCATACTGTATTATGGTACTGCTTTGGGAGTCTTTCAAAAGATAAGGATGGTTTGGGTGTAAGTTAGTCACTAGAAGGACACATTTCCAACCTTTCTATTTATTTTAATTTTATTTAACACTTATATAGTGCATCCATGGACCCGAGGGCGTTAGGGTGCATACAGAACGCAAACATAAAACATAACCAGAGGCCCTAACTAACGCTGAGACTCCCAGAAACACAAGTTAAAGGCAGTAAAGTAACAGCCATGTTTTCAGTTGTTTGTTAAAACAGGACAAAGAAGCCTGACCACGAAGCTGCATGGGAAGCACATTCCAGGCCTTTCGAAAATGTTCTTTTTTTTTCCGATTCTCCTCCGACAGATAAGGAATCACCCAGCCACCTCTCACCCAAATATTTGGAGCGCTCTAATTACTTGCAACCTGTGTTGTGCACTTTTCTTGGCAGTCCTACCCTTTCTTTTAACCCCTGTTGAGCAGGGATAATTGGGTGGAATTATACAGGTGTCGAAATTAAGGTTGGATAAGCAGAAGCTAAAAACAGCTCCTGGGTATTGTGAGGAGCCAGGAATGAGACGCGGACGCTGAGAGGTCATAGTTGTGGCTATAGACTTTGATTTCAAACGAAAAGGGGTTGGACAGTGCCTTGCTACCCCTACTCTAAGAGATATTTCCCTACCTAAACCAAAACCAGGTGTCTGTCCGATGTCAAGATGTCCAAAGGGTAGGAGTCCTCCTTAGACTTCTCTGTTCAGAAAAAATGTTTTGTATGTTAAACAACTTGGCTGTTAGTCTTAATTTTGTAGTATAACTGGTGTATTCCCTTACAAGGTTTCTTCTCCTCTTTAATGTAATTTCAACACAGTCTTTGGCTATACCTCATATCAGAACTTCCTAATGTGATCTACTTTATGCACTTGCCAACTTGACTTTGCCTGATATACTCTCTTGCCGGGGCCTTTGCATTTGCTTTACTCGACAAACTTGCAAATTTGAATCTATACTCTCCTGCCAAGGCTTTCTCGTGTGCTTCACTTGCCACACTTGAAAACTTGAATCTGCCTGGTATACTCTCCTGCCAGGGCCTTATCATGTGCTTCACTTGACACACTTGCAAACTTGACAATATCTTGTATTCATCCCGTCATTTCTGTTTTGGAAATATCCAGTCCCACATTCTGTATTATATGCTTCATTTATCCTTATTTGCCTTTGGTGGGCTTGCCTAAGTGCCCCTTTGTCCGAGCTTTCCTCTTGAGGACTCACTGGTTCTCTGTGGCGTGCTTTGGTACTCCTGCGGTAAGCATGCAGCAGCTCTTCAGCATCCCGTTCCTGCTCCCAAGAGGAGAATTATTATTGAATGCACTCCCTAAAGATTCTCATGTGAGAGCAGTCTACCTTACTCTAATTATTACTAACACAACAGAGCCGTTTAAAAGTGTAGTAGCTATGTATATAAATGTGGGTGTTTGTGTATACATATTCAGTGAAAAAAACTTATATTGAAGTGACATTAAGGTGCCAATTTAATACAGCAAAACCCCTGAAATTCATCAGTTGTTGGAGGCTACGCCACCTTAACTACGGGGCCCCCATTGCGCAATCTTTAAGCACACTGACGCCCTCAAAAATTACGCCACTGATGACATCACATACAACATCCTTTATGACCTCATCTGTGATATTACTGGTGCAGCAGATCACACGTGCAAGTAAGACAGGCGCAACATTTAAAATGAGTGTTTCTGCATAAAGGTTCAGATTCAAGTGCAAAGTTTGATTGGAGTTTGCATTTTAAAATACTGTCCATTTACAACCACAGTATTCTTACACACCAGAGTTACTATGTATTAAATAAGCATTTACCATGATGAGATACTCTAGTACCTTTATCACTCTTTTCTAAAAATAGTGCCCTATGCAAATTAGATATTTGGGAAGTACAATAATGACTTTGCACCCGCCGCCCAAAGAATACAATATACTCAGGAAGGAACAGTTTCCGAAATTAAGTTATCTACATATGGCTGTGAACTTACTGTTAATATAAGAAATGAAAAGGTAGGCCTTGACCATGTCAAATATTAATGTTTAAGGCAGGTGACCTGCGAAGGTCAACCATATTGAAAAACACTCATGTTGTGAGGATACAGTGGTATCAGGACTAGAGTAACTAAAGCACTGAATAGAAAAAAGTTGTAGTAATTTCAGTGGCTGGGTTTGAAACCGGCATTCTGCCTCATGTTTTGGACTCACAGGTTGCCTCACCATTGTCTATGCGGGGTAAGGCTAGTGGAAGTTTTGATGAGCCAAAGCCTGGTGTATTGCATCTGAAATTGTAGATTACTATGTGCAAAACCAACTTTCTGTAGTTATCCTACCATTATTTACAATGCTTGACAAAATGCTGTAGTTTAAGAGGTTTTGCTGCATTACACATTACACAACAATTCAACTTGAAGAAAAGTTTGAAAATACTGAGAAGAAGAAGAGAGGTGAGCGAGTAATGCCTGATCGCTCAATGGTTGGAATCCAACCAAACTGGGAGGATGAAGAACGAAAGAACAAGAGAGAATGCTCAGGGTAAAGAGAAAAGGGACTTGGATGCTCCGCTGGATAGGACCCAGAAAGGTAACATAAAAAGAGAAGGAGGGCTACGAGAAGAGTGTAAAACACTGGAAGCTCGAATCAGCCAGGACATGGAAGCTGCTGAGAACAGGGCGATCCTCTGTTCGGCATAGGCGTAGCCAGGATTGTATAACAAGTGGGGCCTGGAGCTAGTGTAGTAGGGCCCATCGTAAGTGGAGCTTGCCGAGGGACGTGCATTTGTTCTAAATGCGCAGGAGCGACAAAGCATAGATAGGGAGCCCAAACCATTTCAGGGGGATTCATTAGAAGAGCCAAGTCACCAACAATGCACAGAAGATGTTTCCAATGTATTTTCATAGTGTAGTACCTTCCGCCTATACCAACCTCTCCTTCAAATAATAACAGTTAATTTGGCTTTGTTGCACCCATAAACGCCAGTTAATCATGCCATGTCCCTGTTAAAAATTGTTCATGGTCCAATGACCCTCCCCGGGCCCCAGTCTCTCATGCACCAACACACACACACATATCCATACAAAGACACACACACATACACACATAGACACATACAGACACACAAACCCATGCACATTTATACACATTCATCCACTAGTCACATACCCATACTGTTTCTCTATCATTCACACAAGCACCTAGAACATTCATACTGCATTCTCATTCACACCCGTTCTCGCACCAATGTACACCATTCACAATGCATTCATTCATACGAATGCACTTACAGACACCCCCTCGCATACATACATATGTACACACATACGTGCACTTACACACCCTCGCAAGCATGCAGACATACATTCATTTCCACATACAATTCCTGCATACATTCTTCCATTACTTGTTTCCCTCCAGACTCGCCACGCCGGTGCCTCCTCAGCTCCTCTGTAGGCCTCCGGCTCCTGCACAGACAGAAACCAGGAAGCAGAGATAGCTTCCTGGTTCCTGACATGCACGCAGCAGGGTCCATTCTCAGCTCATGCGGATTTCCCGATGAGTGAACCCTGCTGCTCAGACTGCACAGTGGCAATTGTAAATGCCCACTCAGCAATGCTGAGTGGGCATTTACAGATTGTGGGTGGGCCTTGCCCCTCAGGCCCTACTCTAGCTACGCCTCTGCTGTTGGGAGAATACAGCCCGTGGTTGTAAACAGGAGGCACAGAGAGATCGGAGAGCCGAGCCGTGCAGGGAAAGAGAACCCAGAGTGAAGGAGAACCCAGGAGAGCTGAGGCCTGTTCAGTCCAAAAACAGTGCAGAGACAGTTTCTGCGCTGGCCCCGCCCAGCCACGAAGAAAGACAAGGAATTATCGAAGTGAACGCAGGAACCGTTCAGACTCCAAGTGTTGTCCCGATCCTGGAGAAAGACCCGGTGACGCTAGCCCATGAACAAGAAGGTAGAAGGAGAGGCGGGACCCCAGGGGGGATATGGGGACTAAGGACAAACACAGCCTTCTTGTCACATTGAAAAGGACAAGTGTTTATATAAGTGAGAATAACTACAGCATTCAGCCGACTCGTCCCAGTGAACAAACAGGTGCTCATAAGAGTGGGAACAATTACAGCATTCATCCTACTCATCCCAGTGAAAGAACAAGTGTTCATAAGAGCGGGAACCACTACAACAATCAATCTACTCATCCTAGTTAAATGACAAGTGCACGTAAAAGTGAGAATAACTCTGAGAATCACTTTACTCGTCTCAGAGTAGAGTCTAATACACATAAAAAGGAAAATCACATTTTAATCCATCTCGCTTTGTACAACAGGACAGGAACCTAACAGGGAAGCAAGCATAGTTGCTTGGGCTGTTGTAGTCGCTCTAAGGAGAAGGGCAGTTTGTCAGAACAAGATGAATGTGATATGAAACATGTTGATTATGCAGAAATAAGTAACAAGAAGAATACAGAGACATTTTAAGAGAGTATATTACCAGGGGCTAAAATCCCAAACACAATGAAAAGATGAAGTCTAATTCAAGAAAGTAGAGGGACACCAGAAAGGGGGCAAAGTCCCCAAGAGGAACTGTATGCATGAATCCAATAAATAGCCAACAACTATTTAAGTATCAGTTACTAGGGCTGAGGAAACCCTACCCAGGAAAAGGGGTAGAGTTTCCTCAACGTTGTTTTCTCTTAGTGGTAGGGTCAGGATAGATTAGATTTGACACGAAGTACAAATTGTTTACTTTTTGGACTCACTAATGACAACAAGCACCATAGTTAGTTTTGTTAGGTTGGGAAACCCATGAAATAGGGATTGAACTGCCCTTTTCGTATTGTTTAACTACTTGTTTATCATGACAGAAACTGTTCTGATTCCTTCTTCTGACCTACCACAGCACCTTAACATAGATTAAAGTAAATCTTTTTTCACTGAATTTCGAGGGTTTTGTTGCAATGAAATTATTCACTTTAAAAGGCCTCTTTTAAAGTTTTTTTTGTTACTGAATTTCACATGTTCTGTTATGCTATACTCCCACCACCCGTTTTTTCTGTTTTTTTTTAAATAATATAACTGATGTCATATCCTTTGTTATCAATATCTGTTGGTAAACTACACAACATGAGGTTCATCCAATATTTTATCTTTTAAAAAAAAAAATTGGTCCATTAGATGATAATGGATTTGAATGGTGTAATGGGATGAGGAAGAGTGGGGTGGGGTAGCAAGGGACTTTGACGAGAAAGAGTAAGGTGGTGGTAGTGGGGGGTTGTGATGAGGAAGATTGAGGTTCGTAATAGTGGGGGACTGTGATGAGGGAGAGTGGTGGGGTTGTGAGGGACTGTGATGAGGAAGAGTGAGGTGTGGTAGTGTGACAAGGAAGAGGGAGGGAGGGCTAGTGTCTGACTGTGATGTGGAAGAGTGAGGTGGTGGACTGTGATGCAGTGTGTCTGGATAGTATGGGACTGTCCAGAGGAAGAATGAGGTGGATTCGAGGGGGACTGACAAAGAGTGATGTGGTGGTAATGACATGGATTACTACTGGGTACCTGGGCCAGGAAGAGGGATGTGGGAGTAATGACATGGATTACTATTGGGATACTGGGACAAGGAAGAGGGAGGCTGTGGTAGTAGGGGACTGTAATGAGGAAGAGTGAGGTTGTGGTAGTGGGGGACTGAGACAAGGAAGTTTGAGGTGGAGGTACTGGGGAACTGATGAGGAAGAGTGAGGTGGTGGTAGTGGGGGACTGACAAGGAAGAGTGAGGTGGTGGTAGTGGGGGAATGAGATAATGAAGAGTGAGATGCGGTTAGTCGGAGACTAATGAGAAAGAGTGAAGTGGTTGTAGTGGGGGACTGGGATGAGGAAGAGTGATATGTGAGTAGTGTGGGACTGTGATGAGTAGGAGTGGCATGGGGGACTGACAAGGAAGAATGAGGTGGCAGTAGTGTGGGACTGACGAGCAGGAGGGTGGTTGTGGTAGTAGGGAACTGTGACAAGGAAGAGTGAGGTGGGACTAGTAGGGGACTGAGAAGGAAGAGCGGTGGAGCTAGTGGGGAACTGTGACAATGAAGAATCCGTTGGTGGTAGTGGGGTAATGAGACAAGGAAGAGTGCAGTGTTGGATGGATTGTGGGACTGTAATGAATACGAATGAATTGGTGGTGGATGGGTACAGTGATGAGGAAGAGTGATATGGGGTAGTGGGGGACTGATGAGGATGAGTGAATTGCTGGTAATGGCGTACTGTGATGAGGAAGATTGAAATGGGGTAGTGGGGGACAGATGAAGAAGAGTGATTCGCTGGTAGTGGGATACTTTGATGAGAAAGAGTGATATGGAGGTAGTGGGGACTGCAATTAAGAAGAGTGAGTTGGGGTAGTGGAGGACTGTGACAAGGAAGAGTGTGGTGAGGAAGTGGGTTTCTCCAGCATTGGATCTTTCATGGATTCACATGCTTAGAATATTCCCCGTCGTCAGGCTGGGAATCCCCGGTACATTATATAGACCCTTTCCCGTAGGAAAACTTTTTCGACGCTATGCGTCCTATCCACCTCGTTTTGTATCATGCGTGCCCGCGCCGTCAGGACGCCATGATATAAATACAGGACCCGCCCCCGCGCTCCCTCAGATTTCAACCGTCTTTCAATGTAGTGGGATCCTCGTGGTTACTGCTAGTCATAATTAGGTTGTATTTTCGCTTCGGCGACGTTACATTCTGGAAAAAATATGTCCGGAAAAGCTTTATTTCGTCCTTGTGCGACATGTGGACTCAAAAAAGTCTATGAAGGTGATGCCCACATGGATTGTATCTACTGTCTCCACCCGCACCACACGGCGGATACATGTGAGATATGCCAAGGTTTCTCCCAAAAAACCCTTAAAGACCGAAAAAGAAGGTTGGTCGACTGGCTTAACGACGGAGCGGGTGCCTATCCGGCATCAGAAGTTGGCTCCACGGCCTCCAGGAGCAAGTCGGAACCTCCCTCGAAGAAGGTGCGGCCTGTCGAAAAACGCCCTGCGGACAAGCATACGGAGAAGCATGCTGGGTCTTCCTCATCACACAAAAAGTCCTCCTCCTCCTCATCCTCTAAGACGGAGAGGCAAGCGGCATCAAAATCCTCCTCAGGGGACCGTCCTAGGTCTTCCGTGAGTCGAGACTCTTCAGCAGGGAAGTCGGCAACGAAATCAGCTACGAAGTCTAAAGGCTCGGTGCCGGCTACTTGCTCGTCGACCCCGGTGTCGCTGACGATGCCTATTACTATTCAGGCAGCAGCGGTGGGGATTCCTTCGTCGACGGTGACTCAATCTATGGCCTGGCAGCCAGAGGTCTGTGACCCGGCCCCCCCGGAGGTCCTACTGCAGCCAGACACGGCCTTGTCGGTGTCGTCGGTGGACGGAGAATGTGGCATGGTTATGCAGCCGTCGGACTTGGGCTTACGGCCTTCCAATACGTCGACGATGAGTGCGAGTGGGGGTGTGGCCCCTCTATCCTCGACGTTGCTGACCCCCCAGGCGGTTTTGTCTCTGGATGTGCTTAATACACTTCAGAAGCTCCTGCAGCGTCTGGATACGCAGATCCCTCAGCCTGGCACTTCATCGTTGATATTTTCTGCACCTTCCGTCGATGAGCAAGCTCAAGCAGCTCGCTCGACGACCAGAAGCCCGTCGGCCTCCCAGGCGGTGAAGGATCGTCCTCGAGCGCAGGAAGAGGGTGAGCTATCGGAGTCCGATTCTATACGAGGTGACTCAGGGTCGGACATTTCCCTGTCACCGTCGAGAGACCCAACATGGAATTCGGATGTAGAGGTAGAGTCTACGAGGAGCCAGGCACAACCATCTCCTCCGGATGATGTGGGAGCCTTCCATGCAATGATGGGAAAAGCGTGTTCCGAGTTCGGCTTAATTCCTGAGGAGCAAAAGAAAGACTGTTTTCTATTTGATCACATGGGTCAAAGGAGGAAATCGGTATTTACCATCCCAATCCTGGACCACGTGTGGCAAGAAGGCCTCAAGACGATGCGTCATCCGTTCTCGGAACCGGCTATTAAGGGGCGTACTGAGAAAAAGTTTAAAGCTCCGGAGTCCACTCCGAAATGTCTAACATCACAGCCTCTGTCAGACTCTGTGGTATCGGCGGCAGCGGCTAGGAAGGCCAGAGTACAGCAAAAATGTTCAACCCCACCAGAAAGCGAGGCCAGGAGGCAGGACGCCTTTGGGAAAAAGGTGCTCTCAGTCGGCGCCACGACGGTAAGAGCAGCCAACTCCTTGGCGATTGTATCACGATACGATAGGGAGATGTGGCATAAGATAGCCCCTATCCTAGAACATTTGCCGGAAGAACATCGAAAAGCAGCCATGTTGCTTGTACGAGATGGTGAGGAGGCCTCGAACCACGCAATTAATATTGCGGTGGACCTAGCAGAGGCTGGTTTCAAACAAATCAATCATGGCGTAGTACTGCGTCGACAAGCGTGGCTCAAATGTACTACTTTCAGACCTGAAGTCCAGTACAAAGTCCTAGACATGCCATGCGAAGGAGAACATCTGTTTGGAGACAAGGTAGATGAAGCCTTGAAGGGGATGAAAGAAGACACGGATACCGCTAGGTCTCTCGGCGCCCTCCAGACAGGTAGAAGTTTTCGCTCTTTTCGCCCCTTCAGGGGTGCTTCCGGAAACTCCCGCTTTGGAGCCTCTAGGGACCGTGGATTTAACAGGCCCTCATACTCCTCACAAGGTTACAGACGTGCATCCCAGTCGGCACGTAGAGGCAGAGATTATCAAGCCTCCAGAAGACGCGGCTCGGGTCCCTCGTCGACGAAGGACAAGCAAACCAGCAACCAATGACTGCCTTCGGAACGTCCTGGGGGGTCGAGTCTCTCATCATATCGACCAATGGAAATGCATCACCACAGATCGATGGGTTCTGGACACGATTCGCATGGGTCATGTGCTGCAATTCAAAAACAAGCCTCCAAGTCTTCCGCCAGTGTTTTCGGCCCAGCCACACCTTCGAGTTCTAAGACAAGAGGTGGCGCTTATGCTGCAAAAAGGAGCGGTAGAACGGGTTCCTGTGGCACAGGAAGGACAAGGGGTTTATTCCCGGTTCTTCGTTGTCAAGAAGCCAAATGGAAAATGGAGGCCCATTCTCGACCTGAGGGTACTCAACAAATGGCTAAAGAGCTCAAAATTCAAAATGCTAAAGCTCCAGGAGGTTATCAGGTCAGTGCAACCCATGGATTATCTGTCGTCGCTAGACCTTCAGGATGCATATTTTCATATCCCAATACGTCCACGACACAGGAGAGATTTAAGGTTCGTCGTCGGGCGAAAGCATTTTCAGTTCAAGGTCCTCCCGTTCGGTCTCAAGTCCTCCCCCAGGACGTTCACCAAGTGTTTGGCCCCTATAGCGGCCCATTTAAGGAAGGACGGTCACCATGTCTATCCCTATCTAGACGACTGGCTGGTCAGAGGTTCGTCCATGGAACAAACACGAAACAGTCTGGGGGCCACGATGTCCCTCCTACAGGAACTGGGCTTCGCGATAAACTTCAGCAAGTCCTCCGTAGAGCCTTCGAGGACCTTGGTCTTTCTAGGAGCGGAGTTTCATACGCACACAAGCCTTGTAAGACCATCCAGCGAAAGGATACAGAAGCTACAAAGCAAGGCGTCGGAATGGAGATGCGGTACCAGGGTGTCGGTGCGCAAATACATGTCCCTGCTAGGGACCATGTCATCCTGCATTCCGTTGATAAACAACTGCCGTCTGTTTATGAGGCCTTGCCAGGAATTTCTAGCGGACCGTTGGGCGCAGAGCCAAGGTCGCTGGTCCGACAGACTGGTCATCGACGAACAACTGGTACAAGCACTCTGTTGGTGGAGAGCTTCTACTCATTTAACGAAAGGAATGCCTCTGGTGGAACCGGAGTTACAGAAGACGGTGGTGACGGATGCATCGCTGAGCGGATGGGGAGCTCATCTGGATACAATACAGGTACAAGGCCGGTGGTCGTTACAAGAGTCCTCCCTGCATATCAACCTGCTAGAACTGAGAGCAGTGCGGTGGGCTCTAAAATCTTTTCTTCCTCAATTGAGAGACTCCGTGGTGCGTGTCATGACGGACAACACGACTACAATGTTTTACCTACGGAAACAAGGAGGAACACGTTCCAGGTCCCTGTCGATGGAGGCACAGAAAATCTGGCATTGGGCCCTGCAACACAACATGCTAATCTTGGCGTTCCACCTGCTAGGCGTGAGAAATGTGGAGGCCGATGCCCTCAGCAGGGAAATGAACGAAGTTCACGAATGGGTGCTGAACGACCAGCAACTACAACATGTATTCAAGAAGTGGGGACATCCTTCCATCGATCTGTTCGCGACGAAGGACAACAGGAAATGCCCGCAGTATGCAAGCAGATGGCCTCAGCAGGGCTCACTGGGGGATGCGTTCTCCTTCCCATGGACGAACAAATTTCTGTACGCATTCTCTCCATTTCCTCTTATCCGGAGGACGTTGCAATGGATCCTCAAGTACCCATGTCGGGTGATTCTGGTGGCCCCGTATTGGGCCAGACAGGTGTGGTTTTCAGACCTGCTGCACATGGCGGCGGCGGAGCCAATGAGGTTCAGGAAGATCCCCAACCTTCTGTCTCGACAGCAGGGTATTGTTTGGCATCACGACCCGGACAGCCTCAAGTTGACGGCCTGGCTCCTGACTTCGCCGAATTTGGTCAGCTAACGATTCCGGAGGAGTGTCGTCGTATTCTGCAAGCGGCAAGAGCACCTTCCACAAACACTTCATACTCGTACAAATGGAGGAGTTTCTGTCAGTGGTGTGGGGATCACCCAGGTTTGGTTCCGCAGTCGATTACACCGGAACAGCTCCTTCCATACTTGCTGTTCTTAGCTCAAAAGGGCTTATCGGTGTCGTCGATAAAAGTACACCTGGCTGCCATCTCCAGGTTTACACGTCAACGACATTCCGCACCATTATTCAGCGACCGCCTGATTAAGCACTTCCTTAAGGGTCTGTTTAGGAGTTTCCCTCCCGAGAAGAGATTTCCTCCGGTGTGGAGCCTCAATCTGGTGTTAGCGTCTCTTATGAAACCTCCTTTTAAACCAATGTCATCATCGTCTCTAAAGTTTTTGTCGTGGAAATTGGCCTTCCTGGTGGCCATCACTTCAGCCCGACGTATTTCGGAAATCCAAGCTCTAATGGTAGACCCACCATACTTAAGATTTTTCAAGAACAAGGTGGTCCTTGCCACTAACCACAGTTCATACCGAAAGCTCCTTCAGTGTTCCATAAACATTCCTCTATTGTCTTACCTACGTTTTTTCCAGAGCCATGCTCGGGAGCGGAGCGCACATTACACACATTAGACGTGAAAAGGGCTCTCAAGTTTTATCTGCATCGCACGCAACCTTTCAGGAAAACGAGGCAATTGTTCGTGGCCTATGGTTTGGGTGCTAAAGGCAAAGCTATTTCAAAGCAAGGACTGTCAAGATGGGTATCGTCTACCATTTCGTACTGCCATTCCAAGGCTGGGAAGCCTCTTCTGCGACGCCCAAGAGCTCATTCAACTAGAGCGGCGGCATCGTCGACGGCGCTGTGGTCTGGAGTCCCTCTGGGGGACATCTGCATGGCGGCTACCTGGGCGGCTACACACACTTTTACCCGCCATTACTGCCTGCCACAACAACATGCCGAAGATACTCGGATGGGACAGGCGGTGCTTCGACACCTATTCCAATAAGGTACGCCCCAGTTGAGGGGTTAGATCTTGTTGCAATTATGATTGAATATTGTTCGTTTTCTATGTTAACTATTGCTGATGAGTACACGACCATAGGGAACGGGCATTGTGAGGAAAGTATGTGAGTTTGCATGCACGCCTCCTCTTTTCGGGATGGTACTGCTATGTAATCTATTCTAAGCATGTGAATCCATGAAAGATCCAATGCTGGAGAAGGGAATAGTTTCTTACCTGTAACTCCATTTCTCCAGCATTGGTATCTTTCATGGATTCACATGCGCCCGCCTGCCTCCCCTGAGCATGCAAACTGTTTCCCCCACTACTTTGGGGGCCGAAATCTGAGGGAGCGCGGGGGCGGGTCCTGTATTTATATCATGGCGTCCTGACGGCGCGGGCACGCATGATACAAAACGAGGTGGATAGGACGCATAGCGTCGAAAAAGTTTTCCTACGGGAAAGGGTCTATATAATGTACCGGGGATTCCCAGCCTGACGACGGGGAATATTCTAAGCATGTGAATCCATGAAAGATACCAATGCTGGAGAAATGGAGTTACAGGTAAGAAACTATTCCCTTCTGTGACAGAGACAGTGGTTGTATGGGATATTGATGAGGAAGAGTGGGGTGGAGGTAGTGGGGGACTTTAATGTGGAATAGTGAGGTGGGGCAGTAGGGGAGTACAACGAGGTGGGGGTAGAATGGGACCTGCAACAAGGAAGAGTGAGGTGGGGAACTGTGATGAGAGAGTGAGGTAGGGGATGTGGGGGATTGATGAGGAAGAGTGAGGTGGGGTAGTGGGGGACTGACAAAGAAGTGTGAGATGTGGTATTGGGGGACTGCGACAAGGAAGAGTGTGGTGGAGGTAGTGAGGGACTGACTAGGAAGAGTGTGGTGGGCCTAGTGGGGGACTGACAAAGAGTGGTGGGGTAGTGGGGGACTGTGAAGAGGAAATATGTGGTGGGGAAGTAGATGACAGACGAGGTAGAGAGAAGTGGGGTTACTTTAAGACTGATGAAGAAGGGTTCAGTGAGGATAGTGGGGGACCGTGACGAAGAATGAGGTGGAATTAATTGGTGACTGACGAGGAAGAGTGAGTTGGTGGTAGTGGGTACTATGATGAGGATGAGTGAGGTGGGGAAGTGGGGCACTGTGTTGAGAAAGTGTGAGGTAGTGGTAGTGGGGGACTGTGACAAGGAAGAGCGAGGTTGGGATAGTGGGAGACTGTGTTGAGGAAGACTGAGGTGTGGTTAGATGGGGTCTATGATGAGGAAGAGTGAGTTGGAGTTATTGGGGAACTGACAATGAAGAGTGAGGTGGGAGTAGTGTGGGACTGTGTTGAGGAAGAATGAGGTGGGGTAGTGCATCATTTCGATGAGGAAGAGCGAGGTGGGGTAGTGGGGGGACTGATGAGGAAGAGTGAACTGGTAGTAGTAGGGGACTAATACGAGGAAAAGTGAGGTGGTGGTAGTAGGGGACTGAGACAAGGAAGAGTGAGGTGGGGTTAGTGGGGGACTACAACAAGGAGAGTGAGGTGGGGGTAGTGGGGGACTGCAATGAGAAAGAGTAAGGTGGAGTTAGTTAGGGACTGATACATGAGTTAGTGGTAGTCGGTGGGGTATTGTGAAATGGAAGACTGAGGTTGGGGAAGGGGTACTGTAATGAAGAAGTGTGAGGTGGGGTAGTGGGGCACTGACGAGTGAGGTGGTGGTATTTGGAGACTGCCAAGGAATACTTAGACTGGGTTTGATGGGGTCTCTGATGAGAAAGAGTGAGGTGAGGGTAGTGTGGGAATGTGATGAGGAAGAGTGACGTGGGAGTAGTGGGGGAATGTGATGAGGAAGAGTGAGGTGGGCTAGTGCAGGACTTTGACGACAAAGAGTAATGGGGTAGTGGGGACTGATGGGGAAGAGGGAGTTGGTGGTGTAGGGTCTGAGTTGGTGGTAATAGGGTCTGAGATGAGGAAGAGTGAGTTGGGGGTAGCAGTGATTGTGGTGAAGAAAAGTGAGGTGTGTGTAGTGGGGGACTGCTTAGGAAGAGTGAGATGCAAGTAGTGGGGTATGACTAGGAAGAGTGAATTAAGGATAATGTGAGACTGATGAAGAAGATTGAGGTGGTAGTGGGGACTGTGATGAGGAAGAGTGTGGTGGCGGTATTAAAGAACTGAGGAGGAAGAGTGGGATGCAGTTGTGGGGTACTGTGATGAGGAGGAGTGACATTGGGATAGGGTACTGTGCAGTGGACGAGTGAGGTGGTTTTATTGTGGCACTGTGATGAGTAAGAGGGAGGTGGGGTAGTGGGGGACTGTGATGAGGAAGAGTGAGGTGGGGTAAAGGTAAGATTACTGTTCGAGCACTGTGATGCAGAAGAGTGAGGAGGTGGTAGTGTGGAACTGTGACGAGGATGAGGGAGGTGGGTTTAGTTGGGGACTGATAACGAAGAGTAATGTGTGGATAGTGAGGGACTGTGACGAGGAGGAATGAGGAGGTGTAATGGGGACATTGATGAGGAAGAGTGTGATGAGGTAGTGGGGTACTGTGACAAAGTGTGACAGAGATAGTGGCGGAATGTGATGAGGAACCGTGAGGTATTGGTTGTGGCTGACTGAGACAAGGAAGCATGAGGTGGTGGTATTGGGGGATGTGACCAGGAAGAGAGAGGTTGGGGTAGTGGGTGACTGTACCAAGGAAGACTGAGGTGGGGATAGATGGGATCTGTGATGAGGAAGAGTGAGGTGGAGTTACTGGGGGACTGATAATGAAGAATGAGTTGAGGGTAGTGTGGGACTGTGACTTGGAAGAGTTGTGTGGAGGTAGTACAACACTTTGAGGAAGAGCAAGGTGGCTTAGTGGGGGACTGCTGAGGAAAAGTAAATTGGTAGTAGTGGACTAATATGAGGAAGAGTGAGGTGGTAGGGGACTGAGACGAGGATGAGTGAGGTAGCGGTAGGGGGGACTATCACAAGAAAGAGTGAGGTGGGGTAGTGGGGATCTGTGATGGGAGAGTAAGGCAGGGTTAGTGGGCGTCTGATAAGGAAGAGTGAGGTGAGGGCAGTAAGGGACTGTGAAAAGGAATAGTGAGGTGGTGTAGTGGGCGACTGGTGAGGTAGAGAGAAGTGGGGGATGATGAAGGGCGTAAGTGAGGTGTGAAGAATCCTACGGATCCCTGACTGAATCCCTGCCTAAAGTCTCATCCCATGTGGCCAGGTGAAATCAGATGATTCCTGATTCCAACCCTCGGGTGGTGTACTGCGGAGTATCACCTGTGAGGAGACAGGGCCCCGGGTGTTGAGGAGAATCTGTGGGATAAGACACAGTATATTTACTCTGACAGGAAGACTTTTACCAGTGTACCTTATTGTCATTTTATGTTTTTTAATATAACATTTTATTGTTTTTCTCAATGCACAATACAAATAAACATTGACTCCCTTGGAGTCCATCAACCTTAACATTCCAACAGTTCATG
The DNA here is from genome assembly GCF_040938575.1 of Ambystoma mexicanum. Taxonomy (NCBI): domain Eukaryota; kingdom Metazoa; phylum Chordata; class Amphibia; order Caudata; family Ambystomatidae; genus Ambystoma; species Ambystoma mexicanum. The sequence goes on along the minus strand of NC_090941.1, from coordinate 842,454,598 downwards.
GGTCCCTACTTGGGTAGCACAGATGATAACAGTATTACATGTCCACACTTTCTCGTCCATGTATGGATCCTCTGGTATACACTTTCCGATATCCTTCTGTCATGATTCCTGCCCCTCATGTCCCCAGCCCTCCAAGAGGTCAGGCTGGAGCCAGGCCACAATCACCTGCATGGCCCTCAAGGGCCTTTCCATCCCTCCAAAGACCCAATTGGAGTCAGACTTGGCGCTTGTGGCACCAGACTCACTCACTCCCATAGGATAACATTGGGGATTGGACTTGTAGTGCATTGATGGGGACAAGATGGATGCCCCCACATATTTCGGTACCCAGAACTGCATGTGCAGTCTAGTCTTTTGGGTGTGGTTCAGCCCACAGACACCTGGGATACCCAGAGACTATTTAAGCCACGCCCAGGCTGCGGAACATGCTTTGCGTTTTCTGCACCTGCAGCGTGACAGTCACCGTGTTCGGATCGGTCTCCAGTAGGCCTGCATCTTTTTTCTGCGCTCACCTCCTGCAAGAACAAGAACACCGTTAGGAACAGCCTTACCTTGCAGCGCTTCTGCCCATCATTCATCGCTCCTTCTGTTCTGCGGGCATCTTTCGGCGGTGTCATTCCCATCCCGACACCCTGCTTACTAAGGAAAAGGGAAAAGAACAGAAAAAAGGCATTAGTAAGCATTCTGCAAATCTTTGCTTATTTTTAAATACTGTTCGAGCTTCAAACGCTTACCTGAATCCCAGCCGCTCTGGAGGAACTCTGTCTCCGGAACTTCTCATCCATCTGCAAGAGGGAAAAGACACTCCAGGTTAGCGTGGAAACATCTAGAGGTGCCGCATACCGCGCTTACTCACCGCATTTATTCTTCATAACCGGCATCCATGCTGAAAACCTTGCGGCACCTAAAAGACACAGAAAAAGAACTCAGTTCAATACAAATACGAAAGGGGTGCATCGCGCATCGCGCTCTCACTCACCTTCAGCGCTACTCATCTCAGCAGCACGCCGCCATCCCCGGACGCCGGCCATCATCTAGGGAAGGAAAGGAACGAAGTTAGAGAACTGTTCAAAAGACTCATTATACTTACCTGTCGGACTCTTGCCAGTGAAGTAACTAGGCAGCAACGAGCCCACATCAATCAACGCACCCCTGCGCTGAAAGCAGGACGGAGAGCACACTATCCAAGAAAACAAGGTGAGCTGTGGATCAAAGGGAAGGGTTGGACCCTGAGGAAGAAGGGGTTCAAGCACACAGAGACAATAGGGAGTTAAACTCTACCAATCCTGTGTTTCAGGCCCAGTCTCCAGTCGAATAGCCTCCAGGGAAGGGTTTGAGGTCGTAAGAGGTCAGAACAGGCTGAGTGACGTCCCCGTGGATACCAGGTGAGCGTTACACCTATTGAGCGTTCTCCCATTTCACAAGATCTTATCTGCTTTCCCAGGGCAGCCCCTGGCTGCATATACTCTCCGCTCCATCACATGCGTCCACGTCACTTAGCCATTGTCCATGTTCCGGGGTTGTGTTAGATCCCCACAGTTTCGCTATGTTGCGTTTGATTAGTGCTGTGGAGGTTTAAAACAGTCATTTGTCGTAGCGTGACATTGCACCCTCGTCCTCTGCACCCAACAGCATCAGTTTTGGATCTCTGACCACAGTACAACCTAATACGCTGCACAATGTGTCGCAGAATTGTTTCCAGTATAGTTTGATGCGTGGACAGTCCTATAGTATGTGAAAGAAGGTGCCCTCCTCTTGGCAGCCACGTAGGCAGTTAGGGTCGGTGATTTTACCCCAGCGATAGAGCACTACCCTTGGGTAGTAAATTCTGTGTACAATTTTTAGCTGGATGAGGCGAAGTCTGGCTGATATGGCAGTCTCTCTTGGGTACATTAGGATTGTATTCCAGTCTTCAGGCAGGATCTTGCCCACATCCCTTTCCCACTTGGATTTCAGACTCACTAAGTCAGGTGTGGTGAAGGAGGTAAGGGCACTGTACATTACAGAGGTGATTTTGCCCTCTATTTGGTCTAAGACCAGGTTCCTCTCTATGGGGGTGCAATCTGCCATATTGCTCATATCGGGGAGGTGGCGCCGTAGGGCGTGACTTAGCTGTGTGTGTCGATACCGGTCAGCAGTGGGGAGGTTGAATTTCTCAGCTAGCTCATCGAAGGGTATTATCCCTCCTTCCATAATCATATCACCTACTTTTGTTTTCCCGGCTGTTATCCAATTCTGCCATCTCGGGAATTTATCTAGCTCAGAGATATGTTTATTTCCCCATAGTGGCGGCACAGGGGTGATTTTGATTTTCTCTTCCGAATGTATGTACTTGTGTGCCTCTGCCCATATTATTATCCGGTGGGATGACATCGTTCTGGGGGTGTTGTGGTTGGTTTTCTGATACAGGGACTCCAGCAGGGCTATTGTCGTTCCTCTTGTGACATCGGGTGTGATGTGTGGTAGCAATGGATCCCCATGTAGCATGTCATTTATTACTGCCATTTGGCATGGCCAGTAGTATGTTTGTAGTCGTGGTAATCCAATGCCCCCCTCCCAAATGGACCGTTGTAGGGTGTTGAGTGCTAGCCTCTGATGTCCGTTGTTCCATAGGAGTTTCCTGAGGGTTCTGTCGATCCTGTGAAATTCCTTTGTGGGGATGTGTAGTAGGGCATTTTGGAGGATGTATAGAAATCGTGGCAAGGCCACATTTTAAATAAAGCTGCCCTCCCTAGTAGGGTCAGCGGTACGGCATTCCAGTGTTTCACATCTTCAGCGAATCGGTCTACAATTGGATGGAGATTTCTCGTTACATATTCATTCAGGTTTATTGCGGAAATGGCTACTCTCAACACAAAAGGGGCAGTTTTGCGGGATCGCACTCTCTATTTCCTTTACCGGAAACAGTATAGATTTTGCCCAGTTGACTCTCAGGCTGCTGAAGGATTCATGTCTTTCCAATAGGAGCGTTACTATTGGGCAGGCGGACATGGGGTTGGACAAATACAAGAGTAGATCGTCTGCATATAGCGTGATTTTTGTCCTCCCAGTCGTCCGCCCATCGAAATCCCTTCCATGTCTGGGTGTCCCTTAACAATATGGCTAGGGGCTCAATTGCCAGTGCGAAGAGCATTGCAGATAAAGGGCAGCCCTGTTGTGTCCCTTTGCCCAGTCTGAAGGGTTTAGAAGGCCACCCGTTTACCCTGGTCTCGGCTTCGGGGAGTTTATATAATAGCTGTACCCATTCCATGAATTGTTCCCCAAATCCAATACGCCGCATTATTTCCCACAAGGACTCCCAGTAGATAGAGTCAAAAGCCTTTTCGAAATCTATTGCTAGTAGTGCAAGAGGGCCATGAAGCACATGGGATTTTTCTAGTGCCGCGTGTAGCCTGTGTATATTCATGCGTGTAGCTCTTTGGGGCTTGAAGCCGCACTGATCCGGGTGTATCAGTGACGTAATGACATTTTGCGAGTTTGCGAGTACTTTTGCTAAGATTTTGGTTTCACTATTAACGAAATCGGTCTGTACGAACTCCATTTTTCTGGGGTTTTATTAGGCTTCGGTATCACAATTATGGTGGCCTTCCTCAGGTCTGGGGGCAGTTGACCTTGTGTCTTTGAGTGTATGTACATGCGTAGAAGGTGAGCGACTGTGTCGTTGGATTCTATTTTCTTCCATATTTCTACTGGGAAGCCATTCGACCCCAGCGTTTTCCCGCTTTGTAGCTGTGATATGGCTGATACGAGCTCTTCTTTTGTCATAGTGACTTCTAGCTGGTCTTTTTGTGTGCTCGTTAAGGTTGGGAGGGTGATCTCCTCTAGTATAGACGTGTTCACGGGGGTCTCAGGAGCTTTTTAAAGTTCAGCATAATATGTTGCAAAACCTTCTGCAATGTCTTGGTCGCTTAAGAAAGGCTCCGCGTTATCGGGCTTAATCATCCTTACCTGTTTGTGCCCTTCATCTCTGCGTTCCAGCCACGCTAGCATTTTACCTGCCTTGTCCCCTGTCTCGTATATTCTGGCTCGCATTGCGTTGTGTGCTTGCTTGGCATTGTCTAGGGCTATATTTTGCAGTTTCTTTTGGGAGAGAACTAGTGTGGGATTAGTTTCAGGCAGATCCAATGCCAGGTATGATTGCTCTGCTTGCTCCACCTGTGCTTCCGCCTCTCTCACCTTCTCTAAGTGTGTTTTTTTATATGCCGATGTCCAGGAGAGTATCTCTCCTCGCAGCACTGGTTTGTACGCCTCCCACAACACCCCTGGGTCATCGACTGACTCTGCATTTAATTCGAAATAGGTCTTTGTGGTCTCTTGGATGTGTGCTACAAGTTCCGGGAAGCCCAGGTAGTAGTTTTTAAGTCGCCAGGAGGGCGGGGGAACTGGTCTTATTGTTTTCAGTTCTATTAATAGGGGCAAGTAGTCGGAGATTCCGCGTGGGAGTAGGGTAGCGCTAAGCGCTTTATGTATGTCTATGGTTGGCAGAAAGAAATAGTCCAGCCTTGAAAGGGAATCGGGGACGCCTGAGTGAAATGAATATTCCCTGGTGTCAGGGTGGAGGTCTCGCCACACGTCCGTCAGTCCCAATGCCATGATGAAGGTGGCCAGTTTTGTGTGAATGTCAGGGTTCCTGCCCCTTAGGTGTGTGCGATCCATGCTCACGTTCATGACGTCGTTATAATCGTCCCCAAGGATTAGTGTGTCTGAGGTATCATTGACTATCAGGGGAGTCACATCCTCTATGCAGAATGCAAAAAGAAATGTGGGTGGTGCATACACTGCTAATAACGTCATGGTTTGATTCCACAGTGTCCCGGTCATACAGATGTATCCACCCCCGGTGTCCTGTGAAACCTTGGAGAGTGTGAATGGTAGCCTTTTGTGGATAAGTATAAGAACCCCTCTCGAGCCCGTGGTGATCCCAGCATGTAGTGCCATGCGGTAGTTACCGCGTTTAAATGGGTTGCAGGTCGTGCCTGCTAGGTGGGTCTCAGTGAATATAACCACATCCGGCGAGTGTCTGTTTATGGCTTGGGTGACAAGTCTTCTTTTGATCCCACCGCCCGGCCCATTGACATTCCACGTTAGGAGTCGCAGGGTTTTTGAGTTAGAGCCCGACACTGCCATCTGTGGTAGGGGTTCTTCTGTTGAGCAGTATGTATAAGGATTTGAGAAGAAGCTCAAACTATTGACTGGCATGTGTGGTGTGTTTTTACAAGAGTAAGTGTGCTGTGCAAATCAGACCCATGAAAAAACCATAGTTAAAACTTTCATCATTCCTTTCATTGTCCCCCGTTCAACTTGCGGCTTTCCCTGTCCCACCTCCCTATACTTCCACCCAGCCTGAAGTATCTGTCGCCCAAACCAGAACATAAACCAATAAACTAACAAGTCCACTTTCAATGTGCCATTCACTCCAGTCTAGAGTTGCTGACGTGCAGTAAATAGATAAGAACGATACCTATCCTCCTCGCACTGTAACTGTAGCAGGGGTCCGTTCGGGTGGGCCGTCAACTACTCCAGTGGCTTATTCACCTTTGTTTAATAGACTCTGAGTATGGCGTTGCCATCGTTTGCATCCTGATATGTTTTGTTAACATTGCTAGAGCCATGATTAACAACCATTTTCTTGTGTCAGTTGTTTCCTCCATTTGGCAGTAGTTCCGGTTCTGGTTGTGGTCTCTCAGGTGGTGCTCTCCCTGGTCGTGGCCGGTTTCTACCATTATCTTGCCTGCGGTTCGGTCTCCAGTCACCTTCCAGGTAGTTTTCGGCCCAGCTCCATGCTTCTCTGTGGTCTGTGAAATGCACAGTTGTGCCATTGTGTTATATTTTCAGTTGTGCAGGGAATATTAGGCCATATTTTACATTGAGGGTTTGAAGACGTTTCTTAAGTGGGTCGAAGGACTGTCTCGCTTTCTGTACCTCCCTGGTGAAGTCGGGAAAGAATGCAATCCTAGAGCCATTGTATGTGATAGCGCCTTTTGTTCTGGCCATCTGTAATACGGCGTCCCGATCCCTATAGTTCAGGAGTTTTGCTATGACTGTGCGCGGGGGGGCTCCAGGTATTTGTCTACCTGTTGGGATTCGGTGAGCTCTTTCAATTGAAAAGAATTTATTAGGGTATTTGATAGGGTCTTGGGAGTAAGTAGGCTTGCCAGCCATTGCTCGAGGAACAGCTCCATGCTCTGACCCTCCGATTTTTCCGACAGGCCAAGAATCCGGATGTTGTTCCGTCTCGCTCTGCCTTCCCCTTCTTCAATGCGCTCTTCAAATGCCTTGAGGCGTGCCAGTGTTTTGGACATTTGGTGATTTACAGTTCTCAGGCCATCCTCAGTTTCTGAAATACGGCCCTCGGCCTAACCGGTTCGGGCCGTGAGTTTTTGCAGATCATGTCGAAGTAGCGATACTTCCGTGCTTATACCGTCCATCTTTTTTCCATGGAGGTTCTTGAATTGGCAATGGCATTCATAACATCCTTTAGGGATATAGCTCCATCCTCTACTTCAGGTGTGTCGCTCGTCTTACTTTGCATCGGTTGCAGAGCAGAGGTTGTGTATTGTTCTATTTTGCTCTGCGTTGTTGGGTTTTTCGGTTTGTCCTTCCCCATCATGTACAATCCAGCTTTAATATGCCATTATGTAGTGTCTCCCCAGTCGTCTTCAGCACCGTCTCCAGTGTTGACAAGGTGTATGCTCTGGGCGGAGTGTATATGTCGAGGTGACTCCAGTTGTTGCAGTTTTTTGCAGGGTTTTGTGGTGAGCAGTCCGTCAGATCCTCATCCTTGCCTATATCACTGTTGTCAGTGCTTTGAACAGTATTAGGTATCTGTATCTGTGATACTGTTAGGCTGGTCGTGTGGTTCACTGTTTAGTTGGCGCTCCAGTTCCGGTGTATCAGCGTCGCCTTCCCCCTGCGTAGGCAGCTACTACATCTGAATTAGGCTCGCTCGTTATGCTTGGTGTCGCTCCCTCCGTTCAGCCGGTAGTTTGGCTGAGGTGTTCAGATTTACAAACCATGTTGGTTTAGTGGGGTCGTTGCGTGAGCGTACTTGTCATTTATGACTTGTGAGAAGCGATTATATAATTATGCAGAAAGGCATTTATCCCCTGGTGTTCAGGGGTGCCCCAATGGGAGTCAGGCAGCTTATGTCATGGGCATGTATGCCATTCCCAATGTCTTACAGTTGCTCTTTCCCACTGAGGTAATATGTGTTATATGCGTGGGAATCACCGACTAGGGCAGCGGGGTCAGCTGCAGTGTTTAGTACCAAACGCTCTCACCGGTGCTCAGTGGTGCGTTGATGTCTGTCACTTGCGCTTATATGCATCGCTGTGCTCTGTTCGCTCACCGGCTCGCAGCGCGGTGTGTGTCCATACGCCATAGTATTGCAGGGTGTGCAAGCTTATTCCGCTTAGGCGTGGGGAGAGCGCTTGATCTACCGTTTAATTGAGGCGATCAGCGTTGGTGTGGCATGCAGTTTATTCAGTATGCAAAGTAAATAAGATATTGCCTGTTTTGTTGATGCCGATCAGTCACCCACCACATGGAGCCCGCCACCGCGGTCCACCCTCCACGCACCGCAACCATATTCCACGTTTATATTCCCATTGTTGTGGCAGTGCTGGGGCACAGGCACTACTGCGGCTGGGTTTGTTATATTTTATTTATTGTAGCACACAATACTCTTTTCCCACCACTCACTTGCCTGATCTGGGGGTTCTTTGCTTCCAGCGCCCTCGCTCGACTCCTTTTCACCCGGAGAATCCTTCGGTTACCCAGATGTATCCGCACTGCCAGGGATGTCCTTGCGGTTTCGGTGGGTCGCGTCACTTTAGTGCTGCCGTTCTGCATCGCGGGTGGACCGCGTCTCGCCCAGGCCCCAAGACCGCGGTGGGGCCAGCTCCGTCACAGCGCGCTTCACTCCCAGTGTCGGGGGATATCCGTGTGTGTCTGCCTGTATCGGACTTCACCCCGCTTCTACCCCGATCTTCAGCTGGGGCCGGTGGTTGCTCGGTCTGGGCAGTTGTGGAGTCGCGGCGGCCTCCAGATCAACGGCGTCTCATCATCTCTATATGCACCTTACTCAGCACTCCGTCCCGGCGGCCATCTTAGGTCGTTTTCACAGATGGTCCACGTTGTCTCAACACTGTGTAACTCCCAAAGTGTAATCCGATTATGATCCAGCTTGCCGCGGTCTGCTGTGGGGAGGTTCCGCTGTATATAGAGCTTTTTTTTGTTCGTTTCGTGACTCAGGAATGCAGGATTTGATGCAGGATTTAGTTGGCAGCCTTAGGAGCGACGAGGAATCATGTCCTCATAGCTCTTCCGTTGGCCACGCCCCTTATTGTCATTTTAATGTCTCTAAACCTCACATTAAATCTAAGGTTGTAAACCCTAAGGTTATAAAATCTGAGCAATCTTTATTAAAAGAAAGATCTTCTTGGGTATCACTAACTAAACACCTTCCTCAATCCCAAAGGTACAATACAAAGGTTTATGGAAATGTCTTCAATGAACCATCTTCCTCTATAAATACTAATTCTCAAAGCCCCTCTCTTAAAAACGTTAAGGGAATAAAATCTACCCTTGCAAGTAATTAAAATATTGGAAAAACTAAAAGAAACGAAAAGTCCCAGAATCCTAGAAGGACGGAGACGAGGCAGAGGGCTGAAGAGGCATGTAGATGTAGTAGTCAGGAAATTAAGCCTAGTAGCCATTGCAGTAGTCAGGCAATTGTGGCTAACAGCACACACCTGAAAATTATTGCTGAACCTCGAAGGCATAAAAGGCCCCCTGAGGTGCAAACAAGAGGGAGGAGCGGAAGGAGCTGGAACGTTGGCTGGAGTGCAGGCCGTAGCAGTAGTAGCAGAGAGAAAGCACAAGGCTGGCAAACCACGCAGAAGTGGGAGAACAAGAGGGACGCCGGAGTGTGGAGACAGCAGATTTCACCTGCAAGTTCTGAGAGAGTTGTGTTCCCCCGAAGTATGAAGTGCAGAAGCAGCGCAGCGAAAGACATGCAGAAGAAACAATTTTCCCCATGTGAGCCTGATTGCCGTGAATGCCGAGCTGTGGACGTAAAGGAGACTAAGGCAAGAAGCAAGTGGCAAGCTGAGAATCTCAGGAGCAAAAAAAACTCCCAAATGGAGTGGCCGGACCAGAGACACCTGTTCAGGAGAAGGGTGTGAGTCCCCAGCAAGCCAGAAGCAATAGAAGTTGTAGTAGAAGTCGGGCAAGCAGTGCAAACCGCAAAGCAAGGGTCTCTGAAGCCTAGGTGTGAAGCACAGCGTTCTAACACATTGCGCAAGCCTTCCCAGTAACTGTATACAGCTCCTTATTGACTTGTGTATGACTTTATGCAAGCAGAAGCTGTTGGTTTCATTGAAATATGGTTAGCAATGGAAATGTAGCATTTGCGTATACTGTGAAAGACCTGATACTCATGTTAGAAGCTAAAGTGTTGAAATCCACTGTTCTAATTTTAAAGACTGTTGATTGCATCCTAATTAAGGAGAGGGAACACTGATAGAACCATTACAGAATACCTAACCTTGACAAATCACGAGTTACAAGTTATAAAGTCTGAATCCTACATCAAAGAGAGGTAGTGTGTGCCTAATTGTGTTTACCAAAGGAGGCCTGAACTCTATCCTTTGTCTTTATACGGTAATACAATTTAGTTCATCTTTAAACTTTGAAATCTACTTTAAAGAATGGTTGCGTGAGGCTAATTGTGTTTTCAACTGAAAGACTGAATTTTCTAACTGTATCTAGAAGTAATATACCTTTCATTTCTACAAAGTAAAGAGTATACCCTGTTAAAGGGAAGAACAAGCATTACTCAGGCCAAGAGGCAATCCCTGTTAATAGTGAAACCAACCTTTTTAAGTGTTCCAGAGCCATCTAGTTGCACTGTGAAGTTGTTAACAACCAAGTGGCTTAAACTACAAGTGTGCAAGCTTTACCTGAAGCTACGAGAGTGGCCCCAATGCTTCTGGGTAATTTCCTGGGCTGATAGCTGGCAGAAAGGTGTGAATAATGCTGGGAAAGGGGGTTTGGGTGCTTGTAAAGAATCATTCAAAGTAGAGATAACCTGTGGAAGCAGGAGAGAAGGGAGTCTCAAGGGCGAATCCAGGTTGTTGTAGTGGAAAAAGGACAATAAAAGCAAAGAGGCTGCCCCTTTTTGGGAAAAGGTTATCCAAAAGGTTGCCTACCTGAAGAAGTTGAAGTTCTTAAGAGTGCATCTTATCGAAACCAGTCTAACGATTCAAAGTACTGAAAACTGGTAGTAATTTGAAATACTAAAAACATGATGGTATATCCAGTTGTCAGTGGATGCAATATTGCAGCAGTCTGAATCAAGTAAACTACTGTGGGACAAAAGTGGCCATTCTCATAGTAAAAGCCAGTGGAAGTGGGGTTGTTGAAGTAGAAGAAGCAAGACTAAGAAGTCACCCTGACAAATATATACCAATGTACATATTAAGACTGTAACTGAAGAAGTTTTGGAACTGTTGATTAAAAACTGTGTATTGTTGACGGTAGGAATATTACATTTTCTTTCAAACTTTGTCAAGCTTTCTCGAAGAAAAAAACAAAAGTCATAACCAGGATTACCATTGGTGCTATTTTCTTTTTCTGAAAGTTGAAAGGGAATCTTTCATCAAAGAATGAAGACTTGTTACCAGTGGAACTGTGGTTGTCGAACTTTTAATTATGACCTTTTTGGAACTAATACGTTCTGGTTAAAACCGTTTCTTTCCGTAGTTGAACATTCTGAAGTTAACTTTGAATCCGGGTGAAGGGACCTTACACTGGATAAGAAAAGCTCATTCAAACATTGTACCAATACTGTTGGCTATATTGTATTGCCATATACTTTATTTGTGTGTATTTTGTTTAGTGTGAGGACCAGTTATCCTATGTTAGAAGATTTTCCTTCAGCTTTAGTTATGCAGGGAACTCCCCAGCAGCGGAGGGATAGTGAGGCATTTTTACATAACTTTTCTTGAATAGAATTGCATATTTTGATAAATAACAAGCATTTGTCCACCTTGCATTACTGACCCCTCACAGAGGGTAGTGGGGGACTGTGACAAGGAAGAGTTAGGTGGAGTTAGTTGGGGGCTGACGAGGAAGAGTGAGGTTGGGGAATGGGTACTGTGACGAGGAAGAGTGAGGTGGGTAGTGGAGCACTGACAAGTAAGAGTGAATTGGTGGTAGTGGGGGACTGTGCCAAGGAATACTGAGACAGGGTTAGATGGGGTCTGTGATGAGGAAGAGTGAGGGGGGGGGTTGTGTGGGACTGTGACGAGGAAGAGTGAGGTGGGAGTAGTGGGGACTGATGAGGAAGAGTGAGGTGGGTGTAGTGCAGGACTTTGATGAGGAAGAGCGAGATGGAGTTAGTGGGGGGCTGATGAGGAAGAAAGCATTGCTGGTAGTAGGGGACTGAGATAAGGAAGAGTGAGTTGGGCGTAGCAGGGACTGTGATGGAGAAGAGTGAGGTGTGGGTATTGGGGGACCGTGATGTGGAAGAGTGAGGTGTAAGTAGTGGGGTATTTGACTAGGAAGAGAGAAGTTGGATAGTGTGAGACTGTGACAAGGAAGATTGAGGTGGTAGTGGGGACTGTGATGAGAAAGAGTAGGTGGGGTATGGCGGAACTGATGAGAAAGAGTTAGACATGGTTGTGGGGTACTGTGACGAAGAGGAGTGACTTTGGGATAGGGCACAGACAAAGATGGGTGAGGTGGTTGTAGTGGGGCACTGTGATGGTGAAGAGGGAGGTGGGTGAGATGTGGTACTGTGACAAGGAAGAGTGAAATGGGGTACAGATAAAATTACTATTGGAGTACTGTGACACAGAAAAGTAAGTGGGGAACGGTGATGAGGAAGAGTGGGGTGGGGTTAGCCCGAGGACTGTGATGAGGAGGAGTGTTATGAGGTAGTGGGATGCTGTGACAAAGAGTGACATGGGAGTAGTAGGGGATTGTGACAAGGAATCATGGGGTGGAAGTAGTGGGGGACTGTGATGAGGAACAGTGAGTTGGTGGTAGTGGGGGACTGAGACAAGGAATAAGGTGGTGGGGTAGTGAGAGAGTGCGACAAACGAAGAGTGAGCTGAAGGTAGTAGGGGACTGTGACAATGAAAAGTGAGGTGGGGCTAGTGGTATATTGTGCCAAGGAAGAAACAAGAAAGTGTGAGGTGGGGGTAGTGTGGCACTAACGAGGAAGAGTGAGGTGGGATAATGGGTTACTGATGAGATAGACTGAAATGGGAGTTCTTTGAGGCTGTGAAGAGGAAGAGAGGGTGGGGTTAGTTGGGACTTTGAGGAAGAGTGGGCTGGTGGTAGTGGGTAACTGTGACGACAAAGAGTAAGGTGGGTGGTAGTGCGGGACTGTGACCAGTAAGAGTTATGTGGTGCTAGTGGGATTGTGATGAGGAGAGAGGTGGGGCTAGTTGGGGGACTGATGAGGAAGTGTGAGCTAAGGGTAATGTCGAACTGTGACGAGGAAGGGTAAGGTGATGTTAGTTGGAGATTGTGATGAGTAAGAGTTAGGTGGGGTAGTGGGGCAGTATAAGGGGAAAGAGGGAGCTGGGAATAGTGGGGACTGACAAGGAATAGTTAGATGGTGCTAGTACGGGACTGAGAAGTGAGGTGGGGTTAGTTGGGGACTGTGATGAGGAAGAGTGAGATAGAGTAGTAGGGTACTGTGATGAAGAGTGACATGGGGTACTAGGAGATTGTGATGAGGAAGAGTTTGTATTTGTATTTATTTTATTTATAAAGCGCACCTGGCCCAAGGACATCTGGGCACATAATTTGAGTTACAGGCCTCGACATCCGAGGCAGTTACTATACATGGAGGTATTTACACATTTACAGATTAATTGTATGCAGACATAATAAGCAGATTACAGTTGCTATTAATGTACACAAGGGATTTGCAGATTAGAACAGAAGGAAGTAAAATAAGCAAAATGATAGACAGTTACAAATGATACACATCAGAATTTACAAGTTTGCAGCCGGCCGCCAAGATGGTGAGTCTAGGCGGGTGTGTGGGCAGACAGCCAAGCTTTTGCTTGCCTTTTGAACGCATGGAAATAGGGTTCAGGTCTAAGTGGGTTTGGTATTCCAAAATTTAGCTGCCATAACAGGGAAACTGGAACCCCGTGATCAAAGTAGTTTGAAGTGGGGTGTGGATAGGCAGTTGGAGTGGGCACTTCTGAGGGGTCTGTTAGCGGTATGGATAGTGAATCTCATGGCTAGGTAACTAGGTGCTTGGTTTGCAATGCATTCATGCGTGAGAGCAAGGGTTTTTAGAGATACTCATTGTGGGACTGATAGCCAGCAGAGACTTTTTCTAGTGTCGGAAATGTGATGGTTCCTGGGGATGTTTAGAGCAGCTCTGATATCATTGTTCTGGACAGTCTGAAGTTTGCTAAGACATGACCAGGGTCCTAGCTAATGTAGTACAGGTGGCTGGGGATAGGAAGGGGCGGCAACCTGTAATGAGCTTGCATGTGTAAGCAGCTGAGGACGAAACTGCATTTGTTTGCCTAGAGAGAGATAGTGTGAAGTCGATGTAAATGCCAAGAGTTTTGGTATCTTTTGAAACTTTAATGATGTTACCATCAATGACAAAAGAGTTAAATGCAGAGTCAAGTTTGTTAAGTCTTTGATGGGTGCCAAGGATGAGAATCTCTGTCTTTTCGTCATTCAGACAGAGTTCATGATTGGCCAAGCTTGGATGACTTGGTAGATGGAGTTGACGGCAGGTGTGTCAACTTTGTGATCACCGGTGATGGGTATGAGTATCTGGGTGTCATCCGCGTAGTTGGTGTAGATGACATCCAGAGAATCCAAAATATCGAAGAGTGGCTTTGTAAATACATTGTACATAGTGGGTGAAACGCACAATCCTTGGGGTACTCCACATGTGACAGGTGCCGGTTCTGCAGAAGAAGTCGGGGACAAGACCCTCATGTACCTGTTGTACAGAAAGGATCTAATCCAGGCTGTGGCTCTGTCCGAAAAGTGGGCTGTGGATTTAAGGTGTCGGCAGAGGATTTGGTGATTGACTATGTTGAATGCCGCGGAAAGGTCAAGTAAGAGGAGGAGGGCTAGTTTACCTTTGTCTTTTAGATCCTCGATCTGAGTTTTAAGATCTATCAGGGCAGTCTCAGTTCCATGACGTGGGCGGAACCCAGATTGTCTGAGTCCTAATTGGGTGACAGTAGTGTGGGACTGTGATGAGGAAAACGGATCGTGGAGGCAGTGGGGGACTGCGACAAAGAAGAGTGAGGTGGAGTAGTGGGGGGCTGTGATGAGAAAATGAGTGGGGTAGTGGAGGACTGTGATGACGAAAAGCGAGGTGAGGGTAGTGGGTGACTGAAAAGGTAGAATGGATTATATGTGATTTCATCTCTGGAAATAAACATTGAGTGGGAAACTATATTTTCTTTAACCCACTAAACACCCTTCCCAACATATTTTAGGACGGGTACAATTATATAAACAAATTCCAGTCCTAGAATATTTAAGGAAAGTGTTGGATAGTGGCTTGATATAAATATCGCTTCCCCCTTGAAGTTCGATTAAGTCACTGGGTACCGGTAGAATTAAATAGCGGTACTTTGAGATTGTGACAACTAAGCGTGAGGTGAGGATAGTGGGGGAATGATGAAGAAGAGTGAGATCTGGGTAATAGGAAGAGTGTGCTTCTGGTAGTGGGGTACTGTCATGAGGAATAGTGAGGTTGGGTTAGTGAGGCACTGTAATGGGGAAGAGTGAGGTAACAGGGCAGAGTAGCAAGGAGGAGTGATGTTGGAGTAGTGGGAGATTGTGCTGAGGAAGAGTGAGGTGGTGTTATTTGACGTCTGTGATGAGGAAGAGTGAGGCGAGTTTAGTGGGGGACTGACAAGGAAGACTGAGCTGAGGGTAATGTGGGAGTGATGAGGAAGAGTGAGTTGGGGTAGTGTGGGGCTTTGATGAGGAAGAGTGAGTTGATGGTAGTGGGGTAATGCGATGAGCAAGAGGGATGTTGGGTATTGGGGGAATGATGAGGAAGAGTGAGTTGGTAGTAGGAGGCTGAGACGAGGGAGAGAGAGGTGTGGTTAGTGGGGGACTGTGAGGGAGAAGAGGGAGGGGAGGATAGCAGTGCAATGTTATAAGGAAGAGGGAGGTGAGGAGCTGTGATGATGAAGAGTGAGGTGGGGTAAAGGAGGATTACTATTGGATTACTGTAATGCAGAAGAGGGAGGTTGGGGAAGTGGAGGACTGAGACAAGGGAAAGTGAGGTAGGGTAAAGATAGGATTACTATTGCAGTACTGGGATGCATACAAGGGAGGTTTGGGTAGTGTGGGACTGTGACAGGCAAGAGGGAGGTGTGGTAGCAGGGAACTTTGACAAGAATAGTGAGGTGAGTGAGTACTGGAACACAGAAGAGGGAGATTGGGGCAGTGGGAGACTGACGAGGAAGAGTTAGGTGGAGGTACTGTGATGAGGAAGAGTGATGTGGAGTAGTGAGGACTGACGAGGAAGAGTAAGGTGAGCATACTTGGGGGACTGCGACGAGAAAGAGAGAGGTGAGAGTAGTGGGGGACCGTGATGACGAAGAGTGAGGTGGGGTAGTGAGGTACTGTGACAAAGAAGAGTGGGGTTGTGGTAGTCAGGGCTTGTGATGTGGAAGAGTGATGTGGAGGTAGTGGAGGACAGTGATGAGGAGGATTGAGTTGGGGCAAAGGTAGTATTACTATTGGGGTTCTGGGACGAGAAGGAGGGATGTGGGGGAAAAGGTAGGATTACTATTAGGGTACTGGGATGAGGAAGAGGTATGTGGGGGTAAAGTTGGATTACGATTAGGGTACTGGGGCGAGGAAGAGGAGTGTGGGGGTAAAGTTTGGATTGCTGTTGGGGTACTGGGACGAGGAAGAGTGAGGTAGAGGTAAAAGTAGGATTATTATCGAGTAAGTGGGACGAGGAAGAGGGTTGTGGGGGTAAGGGTAGGATTACTCTAATCACGGTACATGCTTGTCAAATCAAAACGAAGGCTATTTTAACCATGCATCAGCATCACTCGAAGCTTTTCTTGCACACTATTTTATCAAAGTAATTAAGCTAATTAAAGCTTTTAAATGAAATCCAATACCCCCAATCAATATTAGCCCACTATTACCACCCTCCCACACATTTTAGATTCATTTAGGAAGCAAATCCTGTATTTATGTTTATGATAAAGCAAGGATTGCTTCCTAAATTAAATTAACTTAAATACTCCTATCCTAGGCATTACTGTGATTACCACATCTCATCATTTCATATTTGTAAAGTGTTTACTCTTTTCTTTTGCACTTGTAACGAATCAAGATCACAAATCGAGATCTTCATGATCGCAGATTTTCAGAAATGGAAAGCCTTGAGTCTCTAAAAAAAAAACTGGACGGATTTATAGCAAACCAACAAACGAATGTTATGAGAAAGGGTGAGGTGGTAATAGTGGGGGGCAGAGTTGGCGAAGAGCGAGGTGAGGGTAGTGAGGGACTGTGACCGGTGACAAGGAAGGAGGAGGTATAGATAGCAGGGGACTGTGATGAGGAAAAGTTAGGTGTGGGTAGTTGGGATTGTGATGCTGAAGAGTGAGATGCATATGTAGTGGGGGACTGTGACCATTAAGAGTGAGATGTGAAGGTTGGATTACTATTAGAGTATTGGACCGAGGAAGAGTGACGTGTGGGTAATGAGGGACTGGGACAAGGATTAGTGTGATGGGTTAGTGTGGCACTGGGGCAAGGAAGATTGAGGTGATGAAGTCGGGGACTTTGATGAGGAAGATCGAGGTGATGGTAGTGGGGGACTGATGAGAAAGAGTGGGGTTAGGATAGTGGAGGACAGTGGCAAGGTAGAGTGATATGAGGTAAAGGTTGGATTACTATTGATGTACTGGATTAGGAAGACTTTGACATGCAGTCATGAGGGAATCAAAATCTTCACTCTTAAATCATGTGGCACACTTGTCCAATAAAAACAAAGGCTGCTGTAACCCTGCATCCGCATTATGCAAGTTTATGTTTTGTACCCATTTATGAAAGTAATTAAGCAAATCAAAGCTTTTAAATGAATTCGAAGCAGGCCCCTATTACCACACTCCCACAGTTTAGATGAATGTAGGAAGCAAACCCTGTATTTATTTAGTAATAAAACAGGGATTGCTTCTTAAATTAACTTAAAATACTCCACTTACCAAATGACCACATCTCAACATATTATAGTTGTAAAGTATTTACTCTTTTCTTTTGCACACGTGAAACAAACCGAGATCTTCACATTTTAAGAAATGGAAAGCCTTGAGTTCAGCAATGCATCATGGGAGATATAATTAACGTTTTGGATACTGGGCACCAAGCTCTCTGCCAATTAAAAAAAAATACTAGACGGATTTATACCAAACCAACAAAAGATTTCCTTTGAGCACTTTGAGCTCAACTTGCTTTTATATTTGGCAAAAATCCAGCCAGAAGTTTTGGCAGTGCATTTCTCTATGAGAAAACCAAAACAGAAGTGAAAAGAACACCCTTTTTTTAACCCTTTATTTCGCTTGAACGGTAACATAGATTTGTACAGTGTTACAGTTTCGGGTAGCCGGGGGTCAGACATTTTGTTGTAAGTATTTCGTGCTGATCCAATTTACAGGTCAAAAGGTATTAGCCATAGAATGTTTACATTTCATATGGATGATAGGTTTCACCTTAATTAAAGAGAGACTTGCCTCACCCTATAACATAATCTTCATATAGGTAAGGTGAAGCCTGTGACATAGAGATTTCTCAAAATTCGATTGCAAATAGCTTTTGACTTGCTGGACGGATTTTGATGAAATTTTTCCCAAAAAGGTTTGTTCTGGGCCCCGCCAAACTGGACATTTTGTGAAAGATTCGTTAAACAAAAACGGTTTTTTTGAAAACAAAAAAATGAAGTTGGCAGCCCACTCCCATTCATGTTCCCATAGTGAGAAAGTTACATTTTTCTCAACAGATGTAGTGAATTTGAACCGAATAAGAAACAACTTGATGTCTTTATATTCAATATAGTACTGGTTGAGGCTGTGGAGCTTGGAAAGCCTGGGGATTTAACGAGATGCACTTAAACATCTACTGATTCTGGAAGGGGGAAATGTATCCCATGGGTATCTCATGTCTAGTAGGAACTGATGGGGTTGAATGAGGCCGCACTGTGGGATTTAACGGACAAGATAGTTAAGTTTTCCCTGACCAGAGTAAAGAGAACAGTAAAAATGCGACAATAAAGAAATTATGTTGATCGCAGCTCGAAGACTCAAGCTGGGATCAGCTTAAATCAAAGATAAATTAGATTGTGGCTTTAGTAGTTACTTGGACTACATCCAACCGCCAAATGAGAAATCTTTGTATATCTGGTGTAGGATGGGTACACTCCATCCAGCATTTTTTACAAAATCTTGGGGTCAGGGAGACTCTGGAATTTTCCCACTATGTGGCCTGGGCATGGAAACTCTTGTTCACTTCTTATTTGTTTGTGATCAATTGAAACAACTGAGAATTCAATATTTAAGACCCCTCTTTAAGATAGCTGGTCTTCGATCGACTATTGATGCTTCGAAATGCTGTAGATCTTTTAATAAGCAGCACATTGTGTTTGCAGTTGCCTGGTATTTCCATAGGGCGTGGTTGCTTAGATTGAAGACATTGGACAAGGGCATTATAGATGGGGACTTAAGCTTTTAACGCCTGTATTTATTGAGGCTGAGAGTTTACACTCCTTGTTATTTTGCTCTTTGCTTTTGATAGAGTCTGAAACTGCTCCTCTGTTTATAAAATTAACTTGAAAATGCTTGATTTTGTAAAAGGTAGCATGGTTTTAGCAACATTTTTATTCAATGTATTTTTGTTTTTATGTGTACTTTATGGTTTTATTCAGAATAAAGTATCAAGTACTATGTTTATATATATATACATGTGTATATATACGTATATCTCAAAAACCCGCAAACCGTGCATAAGCACGTAGCCAATGTACTCCTCCACCTCACAGTCAATAACAGGAGCTGCTGCATCCAATACGTTTGTATAGAGTACTTTATTAGCAGATCCCTGAACATGAAGCTGGATATTACGCGTTTCACAACAAGCATGTGGCTTGTTCACATAAAATGTATATTAACATTCTTGCTTTTCACATTAAGGAGCCTAAACTAAAATGGTTTTGGGCCTATTCTGTTTAACTGATTCTAAAATTCTGTTCATCCTCAACAGAAGGATACATCTCCATAACAAAGCCAGGGCAGTAGAACTGATACAAGCAGTGGGATTTTCACAAGGCTCAGAGGCAGTCTCGGTTAAAGCCCAGGAAGTACTTTTAATCAAGTTTTCATGGGTAAGGGTCCATCCGTAAAACAAAGTCTCAGAGTTCCCTAGGTAGCTCTCTGCACCTGAGAACTCTGTCATCTCAGTCAGTGAAAATGATGGTGACCTTTGATTTCTTCCATGCTGGTCTCGGGTGTATATTAAGGCTGTCATCATTAGAGCCATCCCTTGCCAAGGGCTGTGTGGGACCAGAAATTCTCTTTCTGCTGGGCCGGCCAGTGTTGTTGGTCAACTTACCAATTCCATCCGAACTGTGCTGTAGCTCAAAGCTAGCCTTCCTCATGCTTGCCTTTTCAGGGATGTTAAGGTTTGTGCCGGTACTTGGTCCAGGCCAACAGAGCTTTTCACTGTTTTAGCACTGGCTCTTGGTCCTTTCTTCATTTCAAGCCCCACTGGCTCTGCCGTCTACTTCCTGGTTCCTCGTCTGTGTTTTGGCCTTCTAGACTTGTCCTCTCTCCTGTTGTTTTTCTGGACCTCCCTATCAATAACATTCTCTCCTTCAACTCCATCCTTTCTGTCTTATTGTCCTCCGATCCACCTTTCAGATGATTTCCCTCCATTGTCCTTCTGGTCTTTCCTTCTCCAATGTCTTTGTTTCCCTGCTTGTACCATCACCCTTCCTGTTGATGGTTCTATTGGTCTTTCCCCCAGCTTCTCAATGCCTTCCTTCTGTTGTTTCCCTACTTGTTTCTCTGTCTGCCCTTCGCCCTTTCCTTCATTCTGCATCACTTTCATTAACATCACCAAACACCAACCCTAACACTGGACTTCCCTGGACGCTTTTATACTGTCGGATGTGATAGTTGAATTCGCTGAAGTTTTTAACAGGTGCACATGTGGAGATTCGGTAATTGAGCTGAGGGATTGTTTTATGTCATTCACCATGCCCCCATAACCTTGTAAAATGAAAGCACTCGTAAATGTTTCTGATCAGCCCCCAGCTCTACGTGGTGAGTGCATAAATGCCTAGGTTGCAATCTTGGAATCGGCCCGCAGTGTCATGGCAACCACATGGTTGCTCACTGGTTCCCTCTTCACACAGCGTGTCTCTTGTTCCTCTGCAATGCCTGCTGTTGGCATTCTGAGCTGTGCATTCTTTGTCTGCTGTCTCTCTGTTTCTCTGTATCCAAGGTCTGCGGACCACGCTCGCAATCCATGTACACATGTGCCGAGAACATGTGGGCAGCACTCTACCCCTGAATCCTTTTAGGGTGGATCAAAGGCATAAGCAAGGAAGCTAGAAATGGGGAGAAGCACTAGGGGATCGCCAAATTCAACCTCTGGAGTTGACTTCAAGTAGAGTGGTCTTTCCCAGTCCCAAGGATCTCCCTCACTTATTTCTCCCAGATATAGGACTCCGTCAAGATTTCTAATAAACAGTTTGTTGTTGCCATCTAGTCAAAATGAGTGGGCATGAATGAGGCACAAGAGGACATTCTGGCAATTTGAGCCACAATAAAGTAACATTTTCAGAGGGAGAGCTAGGGGGCTGGAAGAGAGGTGGGAAAGTAGGTAAAGTAGGTACCTCTTTTGTATGGCCCTATATTGAAGGTGACCAGTGCCCAGAGCGAGGGCCTCCTGTCGTAGACCCAGGTACCAGGTAGTGGATGTCCCCATCCACCCATGGACGATTGATGAGGTAAAAAGCAGGGATACAACCTCAAACCCTGGGTATCCATGCATGGAAAGAGATCATGGCTGCAGTAGGGTGATGGCTTTCACTGCTTCTCCTGAGACCTTGGGAGGAGATGGTGCTGTCTGCCCTTGATATCAGGATTGAGGCCCGTAGGAGGTGGTGCCATTAACATCTACAGCTAACTTTGAGTATATTTCAAACATACTCCTCGCCCGATTCGTTCACAGGGCATAGCTGTTTGGCATCTGAACATATATCATGCGTCAGTCACACTCAAAATAGCCATAAGATGAAACCACCTGACTCACCGATCCCTGTGACACATCTGCAGCCAGGGCATAATGTGAGATATTGTGCCAAACCACATAATAGAAGGGGAATCTACAAGTCCCAATTCACACTATAAATGCTCACCAAAACATGGTTGCCTGATCTTAAAGCCTTATTCCTCAAAACCTTGCCATCCAAACTATTGTACATAAATCAAACCAGCTGTTCAAAAACCATATCAGGGTATGGATGTTGATTATTCATCAGCAGTGATGTAACATAGTACAAGCACTGTAAAACATACGGACAGATTCACCCTCATTAGCTTCACAGTATTATCAGCAAAAGTCTAACATATCCATCCAAATGTGCCGCCCGATCTCGCTTTGTACCGATATAGGAAATGTTTTTTAAAACTTGCTTAACCTTTACAAGTCATACTATACAGCTTGGCAGTCAGATATCGGCTGTGCGAAACAGACACATATCCCAGAATGTACACATTGCCCGACAGACTCTGAGCCATCCACATGCAACGGGCATGTCCTGAATCATAATTGTACCCCAATGTGCCATCTGCATTTTTATCCAGCAACAACATATTGTCATAAAATGACCAGCCTAAAAATGTGGAAGACCTTACCATGTTTTTGGAAATCAAAATACTTCCATGCTAAAAATCTCTTTTATATGACAATCGGCTTGCAATATTTTCAGCATACAATTTCTTCTAAATACCTCATGCAAAATGAAATCTGTATGCAGTAAATATTGAATGCGAAATTCACCTTGTTACCAGGGTGTCAGTAAAATCTGGCAGTATTAAAAATACTGCTTGTTTTTTACTGTAACCACCAAACTCATTATGAGAGCCTACGAGAGCCTAAAAAAACAAAATTGTCTGCCCCAGTTGCAATCGTACTATTAGCCTCAGTAAAGGTAAAGTATGGAAGACCACCGATTTCTCTTAGTTGCCAGAGTCACAGGCCTCATTATGAGTTTCCCGGTATCACACCGCTAATTCCGGCAGGATACCGGCAAACTGCCTCTACCGTCCCAGCCACTGGGTATCTCGTTATTACCGGGATATTACAGGCAGCGGAATGCCGGTAAGCTCCCATTCACATGGAGTCCCATGACTCCATGGGATGGGATTGCCGCAATTACCGGTGCTCATAAGTGCTGCATTTTTCTGCCGGTAGGGGCCTGATCTACAGGCAGGTCAGGACATTCCGCTAAGGAACTCCCTACAACTGAGGCATTGTCAGCATATATGGGCCAGAAGTGGATATGACTGTCAGCTGTGAACTCCAAACACTGTAGAACGTGCATTGGAACAGTTGGCTCAAGGCAATGCTGACTCCTCAATGGGCTTGAAAGTTAATCACACCCCTTTGGTATCTGGTAACAAGAATAAAAGGACTTTCCCCATGGAATGGAGGAGGAGAAGCGATATGTAGAGGCGAGCCTCTGACGTACCAATGCCATTGGAAGATGTGGCGCAGAGAAGGACCTGGAAATAGGTCCAGACAGAGACCTGGATGGAAACTGGAAAATAAACCTAAGAGAATGAGAGAAGTGGCCGACGAGGCACAGGTCTGTAAAGAGTCAGAGGCCGAGCGGAGCTGGCCCCAAGGGAAGCCATGGCTATGCAGAGGATGTGGTGGGCCCGGAGCCCAGGAAACATGCCAAACCTGGACCTGGCATACTATGCGAAACCAGTGAGATGGCAACATAGCGGCGAGTGAAGAAACACCCCAGCTTGTCTTCAGGAGTGGTGTAGGGCAACTCCTAGCGATCAGACCAAGAAAATACAACCCGCTAGGGAAAAAGACTAGATGCACCCACTTTTGAGAAAGACAGAAGTTTTATTTTGTATACAAAACGAAATGGCAACAGGATAAATCCACTGCCACCAAGCTCTCTGATGTCTTGCTTCAAAGGTTCCGGTTATAGACACACACATCATCTCCCATGGCGTAATCAATACACAGTGTTAATCCCCCGCCCTCATTGGCTATCGCCTATATACATGCTAATGATTACATATAGCCCATTCTCCAATTGGGTCTGCTGTCTTCTCGCTCATCTTCACCACACGTGGATAACGTCCTCTAACATCATGAAATGCTGTAAAGCAAAGGGATAACATCAACAGGCACCACCCTTCTTTTTATCTCCTAACCACGTGGCATACACCGGGTTGTTAGTGAGAACTCAGTGGGCAATTTCGAGGTCAGTCTGGTCCTTGCGAACAAAGCAGCCCTTTTCTGATTTCAGACACGTTGGCGCCCCCATCATGCCTCCCCACTGTACAGGCTTCATTCTTTGCTCTCCCTGGCACAAAACCTAAATCATGTTGTTCCCTATTTTCTCCTTTATCAGTTCCCTTCCGCAAGAATGAACCTAACGTCCCACTAATGAATCCAGTACACAAAGGATTTGAGCCCATTTCTCTGCACATCTGGTAGTTCAAATAGAATGACCGTAATTCTGCGGGGGGCTAATGCCTTAAATCTTGGTTCATGTTTTGGAATACGAAGACCTCCTCTCTCAGGAATACGACCTTGGCACTAGGCTGCATCCCTCAACTTCTTTGGCTGCACACATTCCTACCTTATTAGTTCAAAGGCCTGACTGATGTGGGGGCATATGTGTGTTCTTTGCCACATCTGGTAATTGGGATGCAGTGATGAGGTGAGGAATAAGACCTCATTGTTCTGTATTTCTTTGACACCACAGCCTAAAAAGATTCAGGGCCTACTCGTACATGCAGTGTTAGTTTGTGTTATGGCTGGTGTGTTTATATGCATACCATCTATTGCACAACTACTGATTAACTTCCCCCTTTATGGTTTCCCCCTCCCACCAATTATCCCTTCCCATAGCACCACCTCTCCCCTTTACACCGCCCTATGCTCATTTGCATATTCTAATATATTTTTCGCATTCTGAATCGTCTAGGAGGGGCGGTTGTCTGCACATGCACCCAACATTCCCCCCCTTTAGTTAATCCTTCATTAACTAATGTATCTCTTTCTCTTTGTCGATCTGCTTCATCCTTAGGAACCCATGCCCTACACACGTGACGCAAACTTCCTTTGTCTCGCGCATACTTTTCCAGGGTACATGTGATATATATGCAATCCCCATCACCCGCTAAATCTACCCAGTGCAGCTTTCAGGATCTGGTGGAGGTGATGTTAGTGCCCCTGGGAGGTGTTGTTCAGTTGTAACCATGCGTGGTTTATTCTAATTCTCAGTTTGAGCCTGCCCCTCTTTTGTGCCTGGGAGAGCTATTCTTGCCCCAATATTAACAATATTTTTTCACTGCTCGGGATAATCTTGACACAGCATCGGAGCATCATCTGGCATGTGCAAAACAGCACCAACAGGAACAACATGATCGGAACCAGTAACTTCACCAGTGTCCCAAGTCAGGACGGCACACGTGAGAACAACGTGTCAAACCAATCTTCAGGCTGCACACCTGCTTCGTTTTCCATTCAGGACTTCAACTTCTGCAAAACCCCTATGATGTGGGTGAGGGACCCGTTCTGCGCCTCATTTAGGGGTATGTAAGTGCAACATGAAAACCCGATCTGGCACACACCCCCTTCCATCACCGTTAGGAGTTCTTGAATGTATGTATTTTGAAGCGTCATCTTACGGATCACCCTTAATTCATCCTTGATTGCATTAAGGCCATGTTCGGCATCATTTGTCAACTGGATCACCTCCGACCAAGCAATCTGTAGCCACTTGGCACTTGCTGCAGCTTGAGTTACTTACGCTAAATACAAAAGAGAAATAAAGAAATGTTCACAAATAATATGTCAGCCACTTGGCACTTGCTGCAGCTTGAATTCCTGGAGTCATGAGAGAGGTGAAGAATGCTTCTGTTTTGGTGTATAGCCGGTACTTACCTAGGATTGCTTTGAGCAACTTAGACGACAAATAGTTCAATCACTTCCTTTTCAACTTTAACGACCGCTTGTTGTTCTTCACCTCGGGGTTGGATAGACAGTGAAACAGATTGCAACACCTCACATTTGGATGCTACTGTCAAGTGTACTTCTAGCTGAGTACAGGGTTGTGTAAGGATTACATGCTATCAAGAATAGACAGACACAAGTGATCACAGTTCAAGGGTGTTTATTAAATTGTATAGGTAGGGTGGAAAAATTAATAATCTAAGCCTAAATCTAAAATAAGAGCAAGCTACGATCATCAAATCAAAATAAGGTAGTCAAAATAAGGTAGTCCTAGTAGTGTCTTGTCAAATAAAAAGGCCTATACTAAGATAAACCTATTGCCAATCCTTACGCTAAATACAAAAGAGAAATAAAGAAGTGTTCAGAAATAATATGTCAGGATGTGGTATTCGTGGTCTCCCTTCTCCATGTTTTGAACACGGGACAAGGCTGGACTCTGGAGCACAGCACATGCTCGAGCTTGCCCAGCACGAGACGACAGTTTCGTTCTCAGCTATCAGGACCGGCGATCGCCAAGTCGCTTGCCTTTGAAAGCCTGATGTATTCAAAATGACTCGAAGAAGAATGACTGGGAGTATTCACGTAGAAAACAGGGAAACAGGGAATCTGGGGAATGTGGTTTCTTGGTGTAACTCTAATGGATTCACTAGATGCAGAGGGGATGGAGGATTCTCGAAAAGGAGGTTCATTGGGTGCAAGGGAGGTTGATTTGATACAGCCCATAAAAGCCTTGAGGACCTTGTCTCCCTCGGCCCTTTCTCTGGTTTAGTACTTCCTCTCTCCTGGGGCATTCCCCTGAGCATAACCCCAGGCTCCCCGATCCAGGTGATACTCTCTTGCTCACCCGTTCCTGGGGTTGGGGTATGAGCATGTTGGTCCCTCCCAGGCCACCTGAATAAGGGCTTCCAGAGCTCTGCTTGGCAGAATACCCTCAGGTTTCTTACATGCCCTTCCCCTATGCTGGTTGGTCTGCAGTGTTTCATTTGGGTATTCCACCATGGAACACCCATACTGCTGGTCCAAGCACTCCATCATATAATCTGAATCATGTTTTCTGGGACTTGTAACACTTTTCCGGTTAATCTGGGCTTGCGTATGAGATGGTTTCAGGAGTTCTTTCACTTCTCTTTCTCTCTCCTCCTTCCTTTCCCTGTCTTGAGTGGCCAGCATCTCTTCCTCCATATTTTCAGGGCAGTAATCCCTAACGTTCCCCCCCTCCACATAATCTAATTGAGAGGTTTCTGAGTCAGTCAGAGATACAGTGGATGTTGACTCTCTCCTATCCTTATTCAGGGGGAAAACATTTTTTTGGGGGACATGACCATTCTCCAGTTTTTGCTCCACCTGGTCAATATAGGATTCCTCCTGCATCCTCCCATTTGTGTATATCATCCTTTCTCTCATTTGCTCACCCTTTGAATAGTACATAAGGGTTTCTGGGATCTTATTTTCGGCAGAAGGGATTTCTAAGACTCCGCTGTCACGACCTTATCCCCACCGTATGGTAACGGGTCCCTAAGGACCCTATTTGGCCCCCCTTGGATCCCTTGGAGCCAGTCCTGGCGCTTTTGGCATCGGAGGCACACGCTAGGACGGAGCTTCCATGGACAAAGGACAAGCATGGCCGTCCCCATGAGGACTAATGGGGAACTGCAACTAGCGGTGTAACATCCAGGGCGGGGCCCGCCCCAAAGGCACCTGGGATACCTGCTGGCTATTTGAACCACGCCCGATTAGAGGCACGTGCTTCGCGTTATTCTGCTCTTGCAGCGTGACATTCAGCGGGTCCTGCTCAGCATCCTGGCCTGCACAGGCGAGAGAAGACAGGAACCATCGTCATCCTTACCTGCCCAGCGGCATCCTCCATCAACCGAAGTCGACCAGCATCCATGGTCTTCCTCTGGCATCATCTCTGGAGAGTAGAGCGTGAACAAGACATCGAGTAAGCTACTTACCTACTTAAGGCCATCGTCTTCTGTACATCCTCCGTCGGCTTTGGTTCCGGTGGGCCCATTCCTCCGAGAATTTCTTCATCACCTGCAAGACAAAAAATAGCACAGGTTAGCCAATTGCAAGGACACTCGCAGCGTCGCTCGGTGCATCCATCATATCTCCTCGAACACAGCTCCAGCATCCATCCTTTGCCTTTGACATCTGCAAGAAAAAGGGAGAAGGTTATTTTGGTGCCTTAACCAATACAGACATTGCTCGTATTGACATTGCTCTCATCTTAAAGACTTACCTGAAAAGTGTAGTTGCAGCCAGTCTGGACTCCGGCCCACGCCAGTGAAGAAACTCGGCGGAACGGTGAAATTGATAACACGCCCCTGCCCGGCGCGGCAGGATGGAGAGCACATCCTTATAGAAAGCAAGGTGAGAGACGTCCGCAGGGGAACCGTACGGGGAACCCGGGAGGTCGGTCGCAGGGGAAGGAATTGCAGTTAAGCTTCACCTCCTGTCTTCCAGAGCTGATCCTTGACAGCACAAACTTAAGTGAAGGTGTGGAGTCCCAGAGAGCGTTCTGGCCAGTCGAGGGGCGTCCCTGGTGAGCGTTACACCTCCTGATATTATATGAGAAGATATTTCCCCCACGGTCTCATATGTTGGGTTTTAGTACCAATTGGATCATATTCCACTCCTGACACCATATGTAATGATTGCATGGTATCAAGAATAGACAGACACAAGTGATCACAGTTCAAGGGTGTTTATTAAACTGAAAAGGTATGGTGCAAAAACACCTCATTTAAGCCTAAATCTAATATGGGAGCAAGCTACAACCATCAAATCAAAATAAGGTAGTCCTAGTGGAGTCTTGTCAAATAACAAGGCCTATACTAAGAAAAACATATTGCTAATCCTTACGCTAAATACAAAAGATTGTGGGATAGGGCTCACAAGAATATAAAGTGTTCACAATTAATATGTCAGGATTTGGTAGTCATGGTCTCCCTTCCCCCCATTTTGAGCACGGGACAAGGTGGGACACTGGAGCGCACAGCACACTCTAGAGCTTTCCCAGCACGAGACGACAGTTCCGTTGTCAGCTATCAGGATTGGCGATGGCCAAGTCTCTTGCCTTTGAGGGCCTGATGTATTCAAAATAACAATAGGTCCTCTCAGTTTGTATGTTGGATGATGACTTTTCACCATAAGATTCCCCCTCTTCGGGTTCAGATCCCCAAATAGTTCTCAATGATATCAGGACCTTCAGAGGTTAGCTTTCCTGATTCCGATGGCCTGATAGATTCAAAATCAACAAACAAAAAGTTCCTTTTGTGTTGCACTTGAGCTGATGTTTCTTCACCAGTGCGTCCCCCTCTTCTGGGACTCAGACCCCTCTCGAATATCCGCCTCCCTCTGTCGGGTTCACTTTGGCTTGTATTCAAAAACAATTTCTAGGTTGCAGTCATGTGTTAATGGAGTGTGAGGTTCTCAACTCTGGATCCATCCTCTTCCGGGCACAGATTCTTTTCAACTGTTTGCCTCTCTTGGTCGGATTCACTATTTCAACACAATCTCCTCTGCTTATATTCTCGAATCATATTGTCTTTTTAAACAGTTCAATGTGGACGACCCTCTGCCGGGTTCACTCTTGTCAACACACTGTTCTTTGGGACTTTAGACTTCACCGCTTTTCATCAGCATCCCTCCTTCGGGTTCACTCTTGCCAATCTGACAGTTATTCTACTTTCTTATGATGTGGGATTCATTTCCCTTCTTCACAATCATCTGCTGGTCAAAGACATTCGACTGTACAGAGGATTCTACTAGACCCCCATATGACCACTTTGACCCTCTTCTCGCCTTTCTCAAGACCTTCTGGTAATAGTAGTTTCAACAATTGTATAATCACCCAGAGTTTCGCGAGTGATCACCCACGTGGTGCCTGGCTCATCTGCATCTGGCTTTCCCCTTTTAACATCCACAGTTTTTTGTACATTCTGAAATCATCCGTTTGCTACTTTTATTCAGCACAGTTCGGTTTCTTTATAGGTTCTCCCCTCAACTCACCGGCTGTGATGAACCACTTGGCTTTCTTTGTATCGGGAGTCATGGCCGCCGGTACCACGGTAGTAGGTGTCTCTCTCCTGCTTATCAGTGTAGGCACGCTCTGTGGTACTGTTGACATCTGCTGCAACACACTTGGACTAATGTTTTGGTCTTACTATTCCTTCCACAGAGGTTTCACAGGACTTGGTTGCAAAGGGCAAGGTCGCTTCGATCCTTGTCACCCTCTCGGTTTGCACCATCTTTCTCCTCCTCTTGAACTGCCGTGCCTGGATAGCTGTCTCGTCGTGCGGTCTGCCTTGCTTGCATGGCGCTCTCGTGCTCCACCTTTTATTCCTGTGGGGATGGGAATGGGCCGTTGGGTGTGTGTGATTCTGGTCAATTGCCTGACTTTGCCTGACCCTTGGGTTGGGACATGTGAGGTAAAGAGTTTTAGCATTTGTCCGTTGTCTGTCACATTGTAAAGAAGTGTTTGGGTTGGAAAAGGAGGGTGGTAGAGTTCCTGAGTATCCTACAGGGTAGGATGGAGAAAATGCGTTATACAGGATTATAGCCCTCGTACTAGGGGGTTGGGTAAATTCAGAAGAGTGAGATTGGTAGGAGTTGTGGAATGAACGAAAATGATGTGACCTGAACAGTGGGGATTGTGGGAATTGTAGTGTGTTGTCAATGCAGTATACTGGGGTTTCAGGAAAGAATAATCGAAGGGACATGAAGGTACGAAACAGGGATTCTAGGGAATGTGCTTTCTTAGCGTAGCAGGGTGTCTAATGAATTCACTTGATGCAGAGGGTATGGAGGATTCTCGAAAAGGAGGTTCATTGGATGGAAGGGAGGTCGAGTTGATACAGTCCATAAAAGCCTCAAGGACCTCGTCTTCCTTGTCTCTCCGGTATAGTACCGCTTCTCACCTGGGGCATTCTCCTGAGCATAACCCTGGACTCCCCATCCAGGTGATCCTCTCTTGCTCGGCCATTCCTAGGGTTGTGGTCTCAGAGTGTCGGTCCCTCCCAGGCCACCTGAATAAGGGCTTCCCGGGGTCTGTTTGGGAGAATACCCTAAGGTTTCTTGCAGTTGTCAATGCACAGGTGCCTTGCCAAAAGAGTGGAAGGTGCAGGTATGCTTGTTGACTGCATACCCAGTACATGTCCATCAATGCTGCTGTACATTTTGTCAGGTCTGGAATGAACAATGTCTTTCTGCAGTGTTAGTGCCTTTTGGAACAGTTCCATGCCCTCGAATGCAAAACTGGTATTCATCCCCTGATTGCACTTTTACCAGTGTTTCATAGGCTTCAATACATGTTAGTTTAGATATGTATGCAGACCACATCTCAAAGCAGTTCTTATTAATGTTCCATATGACTTCTTCTCCAAACCCCCCTGCCGCACAGCTCACTACCGCCTTGTCCCATCTGTTTGATATGAGCAGTACTCCATCCAGTTTCAACATAGGCTGGGGCTTGCACTGAGGGGCACTGTTATCCTTTGCACACTTTTCTTCATCTTTGTCTATTAGTACAACGTATACTTTGTGCCCCTGGAATAGTCTTCGAACCCAACACAGCGCTAAGTGAACCTGACACTGGGGCTCTAAGGACACTATCTCTTGGGGCATTAACATTTTGGATGTTCGTGATGCGTGGGGGATGAGGAAGCAGACATAACAACTCCCTTTTGTACCTCAGTTTCCTCACTGAGTTCATATGGCTATACCACATATTGTTAAACTCTTGGTGGCGCACATTGGACATTGTATCAAACACTACTCATTTGTACTGATCATACTTGTGTTTCTCCTCCAAACCGCTTTTCACTCGTATTTTCAAATCCCATGATAAAGTATCCTGTATTTGTATTTGCTTAAGGTTTACCACTGTGGTTAGATATTCATCATTTGGTGTTGTGGCTTCAAAAAATGTATACAAAACCTGAACATATGTGCATTCCTTAGTGATACTACTACTACAGAAATATGGCCTACCCTTATAACAGCACTAAATATGTGTATAAACAATCCAAAGGCAAACCCACCCATAAGTGAATACAGCATAGCACTTCAAGTATGCACAGAATACACATGTTTAATATTGTTCCATAATTAATCATTTGAATATATGTAGTGCATAAAAAACACTGAAACATATTTAAAAAAAATCTGTAAAAAATTTTTTAAAAAAAGGAAAACAAATAAAACAATTGATGCTGCTGTAAATTGTTAAGAAACCAGAATTATGAAACATCGACAGAGATTCAAAAACATTCAGTCATAATGCTTGCATGTGGGGCACGTATTGTGGTGCTTTTCGAACATCAGACACATGTACCCATAACATAGTTCCTTTACTTTAACAGCAAGGGGAGTAGCATATGCTTACAGTGTATGGACCATTGTATCAGGGTTCGCTCCAACTATGCAAAACATATTATATATGCACTTTGTCATTAGGAAACAATTGCAATGGCGGTGAGCTCACAGATTCAAGTGCAAGGCTTTTATCGGTGTCCTCCGATCGTCGCGGAGCAATCTGTTGAGAAAAGTATTTAATACACTTTAACTGGGTCAAATACGAATGGAATTCATCCCCTAGGATCGATGCAGTCCTGTGAGCACCTGAAGCACTCCACGCAGGAGTTAGTGGCGTGTGCATATGTCTCACTGTCACAATCTTATGAGGGGAGAGGTTATGGTCCTTACAGGGCTGAGTCCTTAAACTGAACAAGGCCAAGGGGAGACAAAGCACCCACTTCCTTCCCAGTGTTGCACACAACTTGGACAATTTTGTTTTGAGCAGGTGGTTCATCCTCTCTATGACCTTGTTGGCCTGAGGGTGATAAATGGAACACAGCGTGTGCCTTATTCCTAAAAGAGCTGCAATTTCTTTAAACAACTCGTTAAAGAGGTGAGTGCCTTTATCGCTCCTAAGAATATCACACATTCCCCATCAGGGAAACACTCCTCTCACCAAAAACCTAGCAGCCGATTTGGTATGAGGATGTGCACATGGATCAGCCTTAATCTAACGGGATAAAGAGCAAAGAATCACTATCAAGTACCGAAAAGAATTATACCTCTCTCCCATATCAGCAAGGTCTATGTACAAATCAGGGAATGGACCAACAGTGCGTGGCAAAGTGCCTTTTAATGTCTTCAAAGTTTGTCCTCTTCTATAAGTCTGGCAGACCACACAGTTGGACGTGAAGAAGTATAACAATTCCTTGATATTAGGCACACACCAATCTTCTTGAATGTATGATGCAATGTGTTGTTTAGATACATGGGTGGGATAGTGGAGCTGGTCGAACCCCACCAATGCTTGAGGCATCCCAACCTTCCCTGTACTCTTTTTTTTCTCCACACCAATTCAGTTGGGGATTGCGCACACCCTCTCTTTTGCCACACTAACCTTTCATTTTTTGGGGCCTGGCTTTGTATCTCAATAATTTCTGTAACAGGGAAGGCCGTGTATGGCACCTGCAACTGTAGCTGCATGCTCACAAATGTTGGATGCTCGGGTAGCTCTGATACTGGCAAATAAGGAGCCTGCTTCGCCGCAGTATCTGCCACTTCGTTCCTGAGGGAGACAAAGTCTATTCCACTGGTGTGGGCGGCGCACTTTACTATTGTGGCATGCATGGGTCGTGTTTGAGCGCTGAAATCAGTCTGTATACCAAAGCTGCATGCTGTATGGGGTATCCATCTGCTTTACAAAACCCTCTCCTCATCCATCTCGACAGTCCTGAATGAGCAGTTGTTGTAACGTACGCTGAGTCTGAATATATGGTTACTTGGCGCCCCTGTGCTGCCTCAAGCGCTTCGATGAGGGCAATCAATTCTGCTGCTTGTGCTGAATAATGACCTGGCAGCCTCTGCTGCAAGACAACCTCACATTTTTCATCCACCTGACACATTACTGCCGCCCCAGTATCTCTCTGTCCTGTCTCCTGGTCAGTAGTTTAATCAAGAGCGTAGTCGCGAGTCCTGGGAATACCATCTTCTGGACCTTCATAGGTAACGCCATCATGCACCTCGTCATCGTCATTAATGGGTTCAGTCAAAAAGGTAGCTGGGTTTACTGTCTTACAATGAACAATGTTAATAGACAGACTTGACAGTATTACTTCATATGCTGAAGCCCTTTGCGTGGATAGAGTGGATTTGGATATTTCTATTATTGCAAAAACTGCGTGCTCCATGTACAATGTTAATGAACAACCTATGACAATAGTCGCAGACTTCTCAATAGTGAAGGCTGCAGCAGCTGACACTTGTTCGCACAGGAACTGCCCTTGCATAACAGAATCTAACATGCCACTTTAATAAGCCAAAGGTTTATGCCCCATTGTACTGTGTTGTGTCAGTACAGCATTCATCATTTGACAGTTAGAATGTGAAGAGATAAAACTCTTGCATATAATCAGGAGTAGCAAATACTGGGGTGGTAAAAATAAACGTTTTAAGCTCCTGAACCTTAGTGACCATTTCATCAGTCCAAATAAGCTTATTTCTTGTACGCTGCACTTCTTTAAGGGCCTTAAGCAGTGGTTTAGTGTATGACATGTAGTCAAAAATCCATGCTCTACGATAATTACATAGGCCAAGAAATGTCTGCATATCCTTCACTGTCACTTGCTGGGGTGTGGCGCGCACTGCTGCTGCTCGCTTTGGAGTTACTCTTTTGCCATTCACTGAAATCAACTGTCACAAGTACAACACCTCCTACTGATAACATTGCAATTTTTTTGGCCCACCTTGTACCCTTTATCAGTCAACAATTGTAACAACGCTGTAGAGTCTTCCCTGCATTGAAGCTCCATGCTGCTACACACCAACAAGTCATCCACATATTGGATTATGGTACTAGGGACAGAGTTGTTACCTAAATCTTCCTATAGCACCCTCTTATGGTTTCCTCCTCCTACCAATTATTCCTTCTGATAACACACACACCTCCCCCCTACACCGTCCTGTGCTTATTTCCATAGTCTTAACACATTTTTGCAATCTGAATCGTCTAGGAGGGGCCGTGCTCTGGACATGCATCCCAAAAGAGGACACACTGGAGCTGGGAAGAATGTCAGCATCACTGAGTTAAACCCACCTCACTGGAGCAGAACCTGCTACGAAGATGGTGCACCGGTTGTTCACATTAGCAGGGGCACAGAGACCAAACTGGGAACGGAAGAAGGAACAAATAATCTAGATCCCTATGCGGGACAACAAGGTTTAGAGAGGGAGACTGACACAAATACTACAACTGGCTATGGGAGCCCTACAAACCAGAGTCTTGTAATCAGCCAAACGGCTCAAAGCAGCACACCAAAACAAAGCCTGCTGGGTCTGCTGCACCCGCTGTATTGAACTTGCCTGCTGGGTCTGCTGCACCCACTGTATTGAATTTGCCTGCTGTGCCTTTTGCCCCCATTGCACCCAATCTGCCTATTGGACCTGCTGCCCCCATTGTATTGAACACACCTGTGCCTGATGCCCCTGACACAACTATCTTGCCTACGCATGACCCCATGGCCATCTCAGCCACGGCCCATCCGACCTCCACCCTTAAGTGTGCCCTAATAAATGCCCGCTCAGTTCCTGCACATGCCCTAGACATTCATGACTTAATTCTCAAAAACAACACTGACCTCCTTATTATCACTGAAACCTGGCTGAAAGACTCATCAGGGCCTGCCCTCTCCCTGGCCATCCCAAACAGATACATCATTTACAGGCAAGACCGATACCCTCTCAGAGGCGGGGGAGTAGCCCTCATCGCCAAAGACAACCTCACCATTAGGAGGATCGAAGGGGAACTTGGCCACAGCTGTGACTACCTTCCCCTTAGAATCTATCTTTCCCCCAACCTCACCTTGACCCTTCATATTGTTTATCGACCTCCGGGTCCCATTGCCGAATTCCAGGAATCCCTCATCCAAGCACTCTCAGCGAACCTAAAGAAAAAATCCAAAGTCCTTCTCACAGGTGACCTTAATCTAGGCCTCAACGACCCTAATGACGCCCACGCGGCCGCCCTAAATAAAGCCCTCGCCACTCTCGGATTCTCACAAACGATCTCGAATCCTACCCACCTCAAAGGGCGCTCTCTGGATTGGGTTGGCCACCACAACTGCCCAGTGCTAATCACTCGAAACTCTCCTGTCCCGTGGACAGACCACCATCACATCCAATTTGACCTGGACACATCTAAAGGGCCCCCCAAACCCATCATCCCACTTCCCGCAGCTCTCGCAAGAAGCTCCCGCTTACTAACTGTAGAAAGGATCACGCCCTTCCTTTAGGTACCGGCTCTCCAAGCCCCCTTTTCAACTGACCCTGACACCCTTGCCATCGCTTTCAAACTGACAATCACCAATGCGGTTGACGCCGTCGCCCCTCTCACTCTCAGAAAATCTAAGAAAGCCAAGCATACCAACGCATGGTTCTCCCAAGAGCTTCTTCAGCTTTGTTCCAAGAAACGAGCTGCCCTTTCAGCCTGGAGAAATAAACCAAACGACGCTACCAAATCCACCTTTAAGACTATCTCTAAGGACTACAAAACAGCTATTATCTTCGCCAAAGCTAACTCCTTCAACAATAGGATTGCCAACGCCAAATCTAGTACCAAAGAAATCTTCACCATCTTCAGAGAACTTGAAACTCCGTCCACCTCACCATCCACCATCCAGAAAGATGAAAAATGGTGTAATGACATCCAATCCGCCATGTTTAATAAACTAAATACCCTGCAAACTAAAATTCAGGCACACCAAAAAGCTATGACCCTCCTAATCGCCAACCAGAATAGTAACACCAACAAAGAGACCAAAGCCCACTCCTGTCCACCTTTCGACTTTAAAGACATCACTGAATATGAGGTCATCACGCTCTTAAAAACCATCAAACCATCTAACTGTAAAGGTGACGTATGCCCTTCACAGCTAGTCAAAGACTGCGGTCCTACTCTGGCCCCCTTCCTCACAGCCTTCATAAATGCATCTTTTCAGTCTGGCCATGTTCCAACTGATCTTAAGGAAGCCTGGGTCGGTCCGCTCCTCAAAAAGCACTCACTTGACCCATCAGTACCAGGGAACTACAGGCCCATCACTACTGTCCCCTTTCTATTGAAAATTTTGGACAAAGCGGCCTACCATCAAGTCCAAAAATTCCTCGAAGAGCACCGCCTTCTCGGCCTTCGGCAGTCTGGTTTCAGACCTTGTAACGGGACGGAAACAGCTCTACTTGACCTGAAAAATCAAATGGATGACATTCGTGACACAGGCAAACCAGCGCTCCTGCTCCTCCTCGATCTATCTGCAGCATTCAACCTCGTTGATCACAACACACTCTGCCACCATCTCTCTATAGCAGCCAACTTCTCCCCAAAAGCATGCGCATGGATCACCTCATTCCTACAGGAAAGGGCCATGAAAGTCTTCTCGGACTCAGCCTGCGCATCTCCTAGCCACATCAAATGTGGGGTGCCCCAGGGCTCCTGCATAGCACCCACCCTCTATAACCTGTTCGCACGGCCTCTCTTCAATCTCCTCGATTCTATGGGCATCTCATACACGAACTATGCGGATGACACCCAAGTGCTCATCCCGCTTACAGGTGACTATGAGCTGGACAAGAACACCCTCAACTCCATCTACGCCACCATCCAAGCCTGGATGGCAGACAACTGGCTTTGTCTCAATAGCGAGAAGACCGAGCTTTTACTTATTGGGTCACCAACCATTCTAGGCAACCTTGACAAACAATACACCTCTTTTACCATCGACAACATACCGATTGCGGTATCCCAAACAGTCAAGACTCTAGGAGTCTACCTCGACTCTAATCTCACCATGGACAGGCATGTTAATGCCATAGCCTCCTCATCGGCATACTACTCCAAACTCATCTACGCAGCAAGACCCTTCCTATCCTCACAAAATGGCCTCACTATTGCTAGAGCCATCATAGGGTCCAGGTTGGACTACTGCAACGCACTCCTTGGTGGGACCTCCGATAAAAACATCGCTAAGCTCCAGCTTGCCCAGGACAACGCCCTCAGGGCCGCTACAGGTTTTTCCAGGAAAGACCACATTTCTGACCTTAGGAGGCAGGTCCACTGGCTGCCCATTAGGCAGAGGATCATCTTTAAAATCCTCTCCCTCACCCATAAATGCCTCCATGACCTTGCTCCCCCCTACCTTTCCCAGAGAATTTCACGACCCACCTCGGCCAGGCCCACCAGATCTTCCTACACCAACCTGATTTCTACCCCAAGACTTGTAGAGTACGTGCGGGCGGTTCGAGCTTCTCAGCCCTAGCAGCCTCACATTGGAACGCCCTACCTTCGCTCCTCAGGGGGATTGACTCTCACCTAGCCTTCCGCAAAGCCTTAAAAACTAGGCTGTTTGTCGATCTACAGGCAGACGAACGTCATTTGTAACTATGCTCCGCTCCTCTCTCTGTAACTAAGTACCTTATGTTTCCTATGTTTACATAATCTTGCTGCTTACGCCTTCATGTAATAGCGCCTCAATGTCTATGGGCTGCAGTGCGCTCTACAAATGTAAAAAAAAATAAAAAATAAGAGAAAGATATATTAGGAGGGGTTACCAATACTCCTATGAATTAAGTGAGAAATTGGGAGCAAGAGAATCAAGGGAGCAAGGAGGGCTTTATAAAGCAAGTAAAGACTCATCCCAAAGAGAAACCAGAATCATGCAAGACTGGAATTGCGTGGGGAGAGACCCATGTACTTGGTGGAGGAGGATATATCAGGAGGGGATAGCCATACCCCTGTGAATCAAGCGAGAAACTGGCAAAAAGTGAAACAAGGGAGCCAAGACGTCCTTTAAAGCAATGAAAGAATCATCCCGCAGTGAAACCAGAATCAAGTAAGGCCTGAATCTCATTTGGAGAGACCCACGTAGTTCGTGAAGTAGGATTAAAGAGATATCCTTTCATCATTATAGTTCAGGGAATACAAAACTGAATCACTAGCAGGATACAAAATCCTCGCTCTCAAACTAGCCACCAGCCCAAAGTCAACAATTAACTTCCTAATAGTTTACAGATCACCAAGTATCTCTACCAATCCAGATATGGACTTAACCCTACTAATTACACCAACGCTCAAACCCAAAACCAAATATATACTTCTAGGAGACCTCAACCTAGGCTTCAATGACCCTCGAGACGATAAAGTAACAGCTTGCAACAAGGCCTTCTGCGAGATGCAATTCACTCAAATCGTTAATGCACCCACCCACTTCAAAGGCAGAATCCTTAATTGGATACTCACTCTTAACACCACAGTAACCATAGTAGACATACACAAGATGCTATGGACCGACCACCACTTAATTCACTTCTGCATAAACCTAAATTCAGATTTAACAACTAAAATTCCCAATCAGGCACCTATCCAAGTCAGAAACGCACGCAAGCTCACCCCTGAAAAACCTGAACTCATTGCTCGGTAACCTACTTAACTCCAAACCGCTAAACCTCTCTAATATTGAAAACATCTCTGACCACAACCACCAATGACTAAAAACTGCAATAGATGAAATAACCCCGCTCAAAATTAAAATACCCAAACCCAAACGTAGCTCACCCTGGTTTAGTGAAGAACTTAAAGAACTCAGAAGGGAAAAAAGAGCTCCAGATTAAACTACAACTATCCAAAACCTACAAATGCAATATATTCTCCCATAAAGCAGACTCACTTAATAACCAGATAGCCAATTCAGCCTCTAATACAAAAGAACTATTCACCATTATCAAAGAACTTCAATCCCCTATCCAATCCATCAGTCCCATTACCATTAGCAAAGCATGGTGTACCACCATACAGGATGCATTATCCTCCAAAGTGAACACACTTCAAAACAAAATAGCCTCACGAAAAAAGCTCCTCAAACCCGCCACCACCCCATCCCACCTACCTGACACCACCATTAAATCCAATGTACCGGAATTCCACTTTAAACAAGTCACCAATGACCAAATCCTTAAAACCAAAGCCTCCCTCAAGCCCTCAAACTGCAAAGGCGACAACTTCCCTGCTAAAGTAGTCACCTCTGCTAAACTTCCCATCTGAAGCCACTCCCTTGTGCATCCTCTTGTCAAGAAACCCACAGCTGATCCATCTTGTCCAGCTAACTATCGCCCAATTTCCATTATTCCCTTTCTGGGCAAACTCCTGGAAAAGTTGGCCATCTCTCAGCGTAACCTTCATTTCTATTCTGTTGGCTGTCTCCATGACCACCGGCCTGGCTTCAGAGCTGCCAGAAGCACGGAAACTGCTCTCCTGAACATCCGTGAAGATCTGCTTTCCAACCTTGACTCTAACATTCCCTCTGTCCTCATCCTCCTCGATCTCTCTTCTGCCTTCGACACCGTCAATCATATTATCCTGCTCAACCGTCTCCGTGAAAACCCGGGTATCACTGATTAGGCTGATCGACCCTCCCAGGTCCAACTTGGGTCCTTCCTATCATCTATCTCCCTCTCTACCTGTGGTGTTCCCCAGGGGTCTAATCTCTTGCCCTGGCTTTTCAACCAATACCTGGCAACTCTCGCCCATTGCATTGCCATTTTCTGTCTAATTTCCAGTGCTACACTGACGACACAACTAATTTTCAGGCTACCCTCGGCCACCTCCTCTCCCTCTCTCATCTCTGATTGCCTAACTGCCACTCAAGATTGGTGTGCCGCCAATGATCTTTGTCTGAATGCCAGCAAGACGGAGATCCTCCTCATTGTCACAACTTCGCCATCCTTTCCCCTGACTCTCTGACAGGCTTCCCTTGGCCCTCCTCATACCCCCACCTGCGAGGCTAAGAGCCTCTGGGTCATCTTTGACTCCACCCTTTCCTTCTCTGCCCACATCTCTGAGGTCTCTAAAAAGTCAAACTTCCTATTGCACCTCCTCAGAGGTACTCTGATTTTCCTCTCCTTCCCCCAGAAGCTCATGGTATCCCAAGCTCTGGTTCTAAATCTACCTGCAACTAATCCAAAACAGGACTGCGAGACTTGTCCTTGGCCTCAAGCCCTGTGATCGTATCTCTCCAGCTCTGAAATCTATCCATTGGCTCCCAGTGGTTGCAAGGATTAAATTCAAAACCCTCTGCATTGTCCACAAGGCTTTCTGAGGCCTGGGTCCAAAATACCTTCAGCTATCCCTCCGCAAATACCTCCCCTCTCTAGCTCTTCGCTCCTCTACCTCTAACTCCCTCAGGGTCAGTTGTTTTTCAAAGAAACGAGCTGGGGGTAGATCTCTGTCTTCGGCTGGGGCCTCCCTCTGGAACAGCCTCCCTGCCACTCTAAAACTTGAGGAGAACCATCTCCGGTTCCGGAAGCACCTCAAGACCTTCCTATTTTCTTCTGCCTTCGCTCCCCCTTTCCCCTGCTGATATGTTCTCTCTTGGCACTGTGCACCTGGCCACCCTCTGTCCTCCGGGCCCAGCAACCTGCTCACCCAGCCACCATCCCGCACTGCCTCCAGGCCACCCCTTGCACTGGGGTCTGTATCTGTACCCATACAGCCCCCCTCCCCCTTTTTCTTCCTGCACTTATCAGAACTACCCTGTCGGCTGCCTTAAATCTAGCACTTGCAAATTGCTGGCTGTACTACCACTGTTTGTTGCCTTTATTATTTATTTATTGTTTATCTGTTTCTCCTCTGCTTCACACTTTCCACTTCTCCCCCCTTCCATCCATGTTTCCCCTCCCCATCTCCCATGCACTTGCGCGTTCTCAATGTCACTGGGCCTAGTAAGATCGCTGTTTTGTTCTCCCCTGTTCCCCTCCCTTGCCTTTTCGCGCTCTGAAACCCTTGTGTCGAGCGCAGTAGAAATAAAATATGAATATCAATATCAAAAAGACTGCGCCGCTACATTAGCACCCATCATCACCAACTTCATTAACAAATCCTTCAAATCCAGCACAAAACCAGCATCCATTAAATCAGCATGGGTCACACCTTTACTCAAAAAACCCACACTAGACCCCACCAACCCAACTAATTATATGCCCATAACAACTGTACCCTTCCCCCTTAAAATCATTGATAAAATAGCCTACTCTCAAGTACAAACCCACCTAGAACAGCACCACCTATTAGGGGACAGACAATGAGGATTCCGGCCCAGCCACAGCACAGAGACTGCCCTCCTTGATTAAAAAAAACAGATGGATGCTATTAGGAACTCTGGCAAACTGGGCATCCTACTATTACTAGATCTCTCTGCTGCGTTTGATTTAGTCGACCATGATAAATTATGCAGCACCCTCTCCACTAACTTCCACTTTTCAAAGAAAGCCACAATCCGGATAAAATCCTTCCTCTCAGACCGTACATCAAGAGTTGCCCTAGGAGAAGAAGCAGCCGATCCCATCCCAGTACCTCTGGGAGTACCACAAGGGTCCTGCCTCTCCCAAACGCTATACAATGCATATACAAAGCTACTCTTTGCTGCACTAGGCACCATGGGAGTAATCTGTACAAATTTTGCTGACGAAATGCAAATACTTATGCCCATCTCAGGTAATTTAGAACATGATACTGCCTGTATCAACAAAATCTACTCCCTCATCCAAAATTGGATGGCCAACAATAGCCTCTGCCTAAACTAAACAGAGACAAAACGGAGATCCTCATTATAGGTTCCCCAGCCAAACTCAGTAAATTCCTGTCTGACTACACCTCCATCCTGATAGATGGCACCCCCATTACCATTTCACACAAAGTCAAAACGCTAGGAGTCCATCTAGACTCTAGCCTCTCTATGAAAAATCATATCAGCGCCCTGGGCTCCTCCACTGCATATACAGCCAAACTAATCACATTAAGCAAACCCTTCCTCTCCACCCAAAATTGCCTGACGCTCGCCAGAGCCCTAATCCTTACAAAGCTAGACTATTGCAATATTCTACTGCTAGGCACCTCAAATGAAAACATAACAAAACTACAACTCCTGCAAAACAAAGCCCTTAGAGCTGCCTTAGATATTAATAGAAGAGAAGATATCTCCCAACACAGAAGAGATGCCCACTGGTTACCAGTAAAAGCAAGAATCTTCCACAAAACACTTCCCATTACCCATAAATGCATCGCAGACACTGCACCAACCTACCTTAAACAAACCATATCCTGCAAAGCCACAACGAGATCGCTCAAATCCAGTAACAATACACAACTCCACATCCCACGCTTCACCGCCTCCAGAACAGGCAACTCCAGCTTCCCCAAAGCAGCCCCACGCATCTTGAACACACTCCCCGCCACCTCACCAACAAGACCTCCTTCCACAAGTTCAAGAAGCAACTAAAAACATGGCTATTTACTAAATACTAACCGCCTAAGCAAACCTTGATGCATAATGACACCACACTACTGTAATAGGACTGTGTAATCAAAATGTATGAATACGATGTAAGATAACCATGTTGCTGAAACCTAAGTCTTTACACTGATAACACCTAAGATGTACGATTAAGATGGATGTACGCCGTGATACCTAAGGGTTTGGGCGTGTAATGAAATGCAATAAATAAATCAAATTAAAATAAATCTATGACCATTTAGTGAACTGATTTTTGTTGGAACTTGAGAGATTGTTATATACCTGAGGAAATACATTTTCTTTATTTGGAACTTTGATAAGATGGACATGCACTGATAAAGTCAAATCTTTGTGAACACTTAAATCTGCAGAGATTCCTGAGAACACTGAGAGACAGCAGAATAAAGAAAATTGTGGGGACCCTTTATTGTCTGCTTTCCCTTTTCAGTAATTTTTCTAAGTAGTAGGGCCAGTTTAGACATTAGGATTTGGACAGAGGACAAGCGTTATTATTTTGACAAATATTGACTAGCATCCTTAGTTTTGCTTATTGTAGATAGCTTCCCTCTTATTAGCATTAGGGTCAGTAAGATGTTTTCTTTAATTTAAATAAATCTCCTTTAGTAAAAGCATGTCTTCTGGTCTGATTGCTTCTTCTGGTACGACACAATACCCAGGCATCTTTTTCGTAGAGCTAGTCTCCTTTTCAGTCTGATTTCCCATATAGCTGTAGTGGCCAAAGGAATGCGAGAACAATAGTAACAACAGTGAGCAACTTGTACTTTTTGCATCTCCCACTTGACCTATTCTATTTTCACGTTGTCCTTGTTCTTGTGTTCAAGTGAATGGTAGTTCATTCAATTATCTTACATGTTTGTCAAGATTGATCAATATCTGCAGCTAGCTTTAGGATTTGTTATTTAATTTGTGGACTTTATTGAAAAATAAATCAGGCGGTTTAGCACTGCATCAAAAAGGTATCACTTTGCATCTATGATCATTAGTACAATTAATGAACTGCATACTTATGGACTTCATTGCCTCATCGTTTCAGGGGGGTGGGACCTGACCATGACGCAGAGCAGCATTCCAGATTGTAAAAAAAAGGTGCCTGTGCGCATTCCTGAAAACACCTCTCAAGGGACCTTTCCCTGACCATGCTCCCAACCCAAGACGCCAGTCTTTTTATTTTCTTGGACTGGACAGGAGCAGCTGTCTATTGTTTTTTTAACCACTCCCAAATCCTTTGGGGTCTGTCTTCTTTTCCTTCTCGTCAGTGTCTTGGGGAACATGATTTAGGTTCTGTGTTTTGTGAGGAGTCAGAAATGAAAGCCGGACACAAAGTTGTCATGTTTTTGGTTAAAGACATTTACCTAGAAACCAAAAACCTAAGGATCTATCTGTATCAGGATGTCAGTAACTGAAAAGCCGTCCTTGTGTCCAAAACAGCCTATCCTGACCCTCACACTATTAACAAAACAACAAAGGGGTGCAAGGAAATGTCTTTAACTTGATGTTGGCAAAAGTGTTAAAAAAGAAAAGTATAAGAATTACTCCAATGAAAATGTTCACCAAAGAAAAAACCCTGGGATCCCCTTCCCCTGGATTCTTAAATAGGATGACAAAAATGTCTGTTTAGCTAACAGTTCCTTTGTGTCTTCACTGGACTCACAAAGTTGTTGTTTAGGGAATACGTTCTGTGACAGTACTTCAGTAGAATTTCTTGTAACTTTGCAGGTCGCCTGCTATACTCCCCTGCCAGGAATCTTTATACAATTTCAGCTGCCTGGTGTACTCTCCTGCTAGGATTCTCTTATGGTGTTTCAGATCACATGGCATTGGTATACTTCCCTGCCAGAAACCTTTATACAATTTCAGCTGCCTGGTGTACTCGCCTCCTAGGAGCTTTGCAAAAGTTCACGAGGTGAGGGTTTTCCTTTCTCCCCCACCCTACCCCTTTTACCTCTGGGGGTACTCCCCTGTGTGAGAAACCTGAAGTTGTCTCCCTGGCTCAACCCCAGGAATCTGTCATTGAGGTGGCCAGGAGACGGCCATCGCTATTGGATCCATTCCTGGGGTGGACTAGTAAAGGAGGATCACATGGATGGGGGGTCCTCGGGATTTAGGAGTGGGACACTGACGGGTGAGACGCAGTATCCCCCTTCCTAAATACCTCTTCCCCATC
This sequence comes from Ambystoma mexicanum, assembly GCF_040938575.1. Lineage (NCBI taxonomy): Eukaryota > Metazoa > Chordata > Amphibia > Caudata > Ambystomatidae > Ambystoma > Ambystoma mexicanum. Next base: position 842,409,760 of record NC_090941.1, on the reverse strand, counting down.
CTACCACATAGGACATTGGAAAGTACTGCCCCCCCTTCCCAACACGAACACTTTAACACAACGGAGCCGTTTACTTGACATGTCCCAATACAAGGGTCAGGCAAAGTCAGGCAGTTGACGAGAATCACACACACCTGACTGCCCTTTCCCTTCCTCACAGGGATAAAAGGTGGAGCAAGAGAGCACAGTACGAGGAAGGCGGACCGCACAACGAGACAGCTATCAAGGCCCAGCAGTTCAAGAGGAGGAGAAAGGCGGCAAACATTGAGGGGCTGACGAGGAGAGACAGGACCTTGTCCTTCTCGACAAAACCCTGCGAGACCTCAGCAGAAGAAATTGTAATACAGAGGACAATAGCCCAAGTGTCCTGTAATAGATGTCAACAGTGCACAGAGCATATTGACGCTGATAAGCCGGAGCGGAGCGAGGGAGGCTACTGCTTCCATGGTACCGGTCTCGACTCCAGTTAAGATGAGAGCCAAGCGGTTCATCACAGTCGGTGATAAAAGCTGGGCGGTGGTGAATGAAAGTCGTAAAGTGAGAGAAGTTCAAAGAACTGTAAAATTGTAAAGGGAAGACCAGCTGTAGAAGGGGACTGGCACCACACGGGTGCTGCTCTGAGAAACACTGGTCGATCCCGTTTGAGTGAAACTACAGATTCCAAAAGGCTGTAGGAGAGCTGTCAAGAAGTGGTCATACAGGAGGTCAAGCTAAATCCTCGTACAGTCGAAAGCCTTTGACCTAAGAACTGTAGAGGAAGTAAGGGAAGTGAATCCTGCTTCGAGAGAAAGCAAGGGAAGTGAATCCCGCAAACATTAAAAGCAAATGTGAATGTGAAGTTGGCTAGAGTGAACCCGGGAGAGGGAAGCTGACGAGGACGGTGCAACATATAAAGTCCCAAGAAACAGTGTGTTGACAAAGGTGAACCCGGCCGAGGGATGTCCACTGGAATTGTTTAAAAGACATTAAGATTGGTGAATGCTGGAAAAGCAATAGTGAACCCAGTGGAGGGAGGCTGACAGCAAAGAGGAGTCTGTGCCTAGAAGAGAGGGACCCAGGGGTGAAGCCATCACCTGAGAATTACGTAGAACAGAACTTTGTGTTTCTTAGTTGTTTTTGTAAACCTATCGGGCCCCCGGAACCAGGACACCACCACAGCCACTGAAGGCCTTGATATCGATAGGAACTGTTTTCGGATCCATGCCCGGAAGAGGGAGATCCACATGGTGAAAAGATATCACTCAACACCATGAGGAACAAGGGTCAGCGTCCAGAAGAGGGGGACCCAGGGATGAAGAATCCTCACCAGGAAACAAACTTTCATTTTGTAGAACAAACTTTTATTTTGTTATTTGAATACATCTGGCCCTCGAAGGCAAGAGACTTTCAAGAGAAATGAGACTTGGCCATCGACGGCCCTGATAGCTGCAAACGGAACTGTCAGCTCGTGTTGAGAAGGCTCGAGCCTGTGCTGTGCCAGCTGGAACGGAACTGTCAGCTCGTGTGTGCTGTTCTCCAAAGTCCTACCTTGTCCCATGCTAAAAAACGTGGGGAAGGAAGACCCAGGCTACCACATCCTGACATTATTTGTGAAACACTACTTTCTTTTCTTGAAAACTATCCCGCACCCTTTTGTATTAGTTGTAAGGTTTGGCAATAGGTTTCTTAGTATAGGTCCTTTGTATCTGACACAAAGCCACTAGGACTGCTTATTTTCATTTGATGGTCAAGGCTTCCTCCCAACTTAGATTTAGGTTTAGTTGGCGTTTTTCAACCCTGCATTTATTGTTCAATAAACACCCTTGAACTGTGATCTCACTTGTGTCTGTCTTTACTGTTGCCACTATGAGTTCCTTACACCTGCCAGGACTTTTTTAATGCGTTTCACAGTTCTTTGGCTGTACCACAATAGCATATACCGTGAGGTGCTTGGTTTATCTGTCTATGGTAACATTTGCTCCAACTTTTCCCCCACACCGGCATCTCATGCATCTGTACTTGATTGCCGCTTGTCTTTGTACTTTGCCTTGTCTGCATTCAAACATTCTTCCAATTGGGTGTTGAATTTGTACTTTGCCTTGACTGCATTCAAACAAGCGAGATTTTTCTGCATCAGCAATTGCGTACCATTGAAACATTGCTGGCCCGCATGTTGGAATGCCCTTGGGGTCCCTATCTGCTTTGGGCAGACTCACCGGTTCCTTCCAGCGTCTTCGATTCTGCTTGTGCCTCTGCGTTTAGTTCCATTGCCCGCTTTCCACTTTGGAGTGTGCAAACGTTCTTCCAGCATCCTGTGCAGCTCCGCCATCACACGCCGGGTTTCCTTTTCAGCCCGGACTGGAGAACGCTGTCTCTTCGAGCGGCCCAAATCCTGGAGATCCTGCACGGCTCCCAGCGTCTCCACAGGCCTTCTTGCTCGCACAAAGCATTTCTCCTCTGTTACCGGCGGACTTCTCAGTTCCACCACACCTGTCCATGTGCCTCGCGTTCATGAGCCTCAGCATGGGGTTCAACGTCTTCTCCTGCACTGCTCGATCCAATAGTGCGGTTGCCATCTTTAAATGTCCTGCGCACTGAAGACTTGGAAAAACAAATGGCCTGCATGTTGTACTTTGAGCTCCTGTCACTTTGCAGAAACTCCCTCATCCTCTTCCTCGTCTAGCTGGGTGGTTATGGCAGTTGGAGTCCATGGATGTCATTGTACTTTAACCTCTGCAATGGTTTTTCTCAGATATTTCCCATAAAGGCACATCAGAAATAAAAGGTGTTATGTGTGAGTTGTGGGTGTTTAGGTCAAAGCTGGGGGCCTGACCAGAGTAATGTAGAGAAAAGGTTTCTTGACTTCCTCTACAAGGGGGGCCGTTAACTGACAATAGGCCATTAAAGTCTTAAGTGTCAGAGGGTCTTCCTCATGGGAAAGGGGGGGGGATACCATGTCTCATCTGATGAGTTCATGGTATCTCCCTGGTATTTGTCTCCTCTCATGTGATCCTTCCTCATATAGCCGCCCCAGGGTCGGGTTCAGGTAGCGGCTGCCATGGCCACATGGGAGGAGGTCACTGCTGGGAAAACAGGGATGAGTCCATCAGATTCATCCAGTTTCTTGAGGTAGAGTCAACATACGTGTTATGATGTTGCAGTGTTCCGGACATTCTTTTGCCCAAATGTGCGCTCTGTGATGCACTTTCAACTAGATCTCTTTATTGCAGGTTATGTCGCTGCAAAGAGGTTTTTCACTGGCTGCATCCGAAGGGAATTCAAATGATTCATCAATGAAAAGGAGTTAAAGTGCCCTCAACCTTCCTTCACACCTGCCCCTTGGCAAGGTGGGCAGTTCTCGACAACTCACCGGATGTGGAGGAGTTCTTACGACACTGTAGTAAGAGGCACTTGCGCTAAGGGCCATGACACACTGGAAGCAAACCTGGAAAGCCCTCTCCAGTGGCCTACCACTTGCCTTAGGCCTGTGGTGTCTGCTAATCTCTAGACCATTCCTAGCACGCGCTGAGGACCCTACTGGAGGGTCTGACAAGACCCATGTATAAGCCATGCAAGAGTACTCACGTCTCCATGAAATTGCAGCAATTACTCTACTTAGCGGCGAATTTCAAGCAGCACACTTTGAAGTGCTCAAGTGGTGATGTCCCCACATGTCGCTAGGTGCCTCTTGCACTGGCATGGGGCTTACCTACAGAACTGGACCACATCCTGTGTAACTCGCAAGAAAGGAAAAAAGAATTACAAAGCACATCGTAACAACTGCACCGTCATGTAAAGTGGATGGCAGATTGCAGCAACAAGTCCTCTGACCCCTGGTCAAAATACAAAACTCCTGTCAGAAGCCCTCAAAAAGGCATCAAAACACAATGGATTTATGAAGCCACCTTCAAGAGTTTTGCAACCTCTCTATTTACTCAACAAAATCTGCAGTCAGATTGTTTGAGAGGTATTGAACAGGGTTTTTGGACCATGCACACACTGGCATTTCATCCAAGAGGAGATTGGTTTGCCTCTCAATCCTCAGTCTACAGGTATGGAGTTTTATCTACACCTTGCTCTGCACTCTACAGCCTTACAGCCTCTACTAACTCGTATACAAGGTACTCCTTGGCATATACACAGTCACTACTGGGAGGAAAATCATCTGTCTCCTAGAGATCTACTCAATAGGAAGACATTATTTTCCCAAAAATACAGACATTTCATCACAGCTGCTGCTGTGAAATCCTAATCCTTTATAAAAGGAAATTGTCATGAATATGATGTCACCATTTTCTCCACCCATATTGGCAGCTCCGTCTCTACCTGTGGCTCCTCCTCTGCAATAAGTGTCTCAGCTTTCTCTGCAGACTTTGGCAGGGCTTGGTTCATTCTTTGCCACAAGCGCCACCAGCAGCACAGCTTCCTCGTCATCCTGAAGTTCCAACTCCAACGCAGACTCCACCTTCTTACACCTGGAACCTCTGCAAGTTCAAATGTCTTCGGGACGATTTTAGGCACTTTGCTTGGGAAAGATGAGCAAACGGATGAAAAGGATCTACCAAACTCAGTCTAGGCCTTCACCGAGTGGATTATTGGGGTTAGTGGAATTTTTGGATTTAAAAAACCCTGACCTAGAACCATGGTCGGGTGAGGACTGCTAGTAGCCGTTATCTCACAGAGATTGACAGGACAGACATTCTGCTCCAACCCTATGCCATTAAGTAGACTCAGGAACCAAGTGACATTTTCACAAAACCATAGAAGGACAAGGCAAGTATCTGGTCAACCCTTGACTTGTTGTACTTCAACAACTACCTTATAAGAAAAATATTAAAGATGATTTTCCCATACAGACCTTCAGCTGGGGATGCAGTGGGGACGGCTAAGTACACTGGACCTGCACAATGCGAACTGGCCCTTTCCTATTTGCTCCGATTACCACCGGTTTCTGAGGTTGAAAATGACATCTCATTACTTCCAGCCTCGGGTGCCACCCTTTAAGCTGAGTTTTGCATCTCAGGTTTTAACCAAGGTCATGGCTGCAATGACAGCCTTGCTTTATCATAGAGGTTTGCATGTGTACCTTTGCCTTGGCAATTGATCAGAGCCAGCAAACCCCACAGTGCCCAAGAATCCCTGCAAGCAATTCTGGAATTAGTGTTTTCATTGAGCCTATTAGTAAACTACAGTAAATCTACGACGACTACGACTCAGAACCTCCAGAAGACTGGATTTCTACAGAGCACACAAGAAGACGGGTTTTCTTTGGATGGCAGAACTAATGTCTTCATGTGTTTTGGTGGTCCCAAAGACCAGACTATACAAAGCAATACACAGGACAGATGGAGGAATAATCAGCCTAACTGCCAAGTGGGGTCAGGAACACCATCAACAGTCGTTGGAAATCTCGATACCTAAATATATCAAGGGAGACATTTGATGGTGGACTCTAGTAGAGAACCTCATCCAAGGAGCTCCCTTCTTCCAACTGGAACCCACAGGATCTATAAAGACCTATTCATTGATGGATGGTGGGCCACATTGCAGAGCTTATATCTACACATATGGGCTTCCCTGGAACAGGACAAGCACATCAACGTTTTGGATCTGAATACAATCTAAAAGCCTGCCATCCATTCCATGGTTCAGAGTGTTAACTTTAATAGTCAGCAAAAAGGCCATGCTCTACCTGACTAGGAGGATGGGGCAAGATCTCTTTAAGTTGTGTAGTATTGAACAAGTGCGATGGAGATGGGAAATTCAGAAACAAGTATATAATACATCTATTGCTCACCTAACAGGCTTGCTGATTATTCACGCAGACACATTTAGCAAGCTCCCCAGGGCACTGAACAAGTCTGAACTTTCCACAGTACTAGAGGAAGAGATTTTCCATTGGTGGGGTTCTCCACTTCTGGAACTCTTTGCAAAAGATAACAACAAAAATTGCCCACTGTAGACAATGGTGGAGGTGAGAAGGGCTAGACTCATTAGGGAACTCATTCCTCCTTTTGTGGGAGGTATGATGATTCACCAGGTCTCATCACTTCTCCAGCATGGGGTCTGGCATGGATTCACATGCTCATGAATATTCCCCGTCGTCAGGCTGGGAATCCTCGGTAAAGAAAAAACCAGTATCAGTTTCGTTTCTGATCTGTCTTTCGTAGTAATAACCAATCACTGGTCTCTGCGTCATACTGACCACAGCCAATGACTGCCCTCTACCTAAGCACCGCCTCTGGCAGCCATCTTCAGATTTTTACCGCACGTTCATGTGTTGGGATCCTCGTGCTATTGCTCTCGAGCGTTAGTGCTATTTTTCGCGCTTTTTCACAAAAAACTTCGATTCTTTCGGTCAAAAGAGCCTCAAGCTCCACCGATCCTACATCCGATCAACGGGGACCCGTGTCGGATTCATCTGTGCCCCTCAAGGGTGAAGATTTCGTCGAGCTACACTTGGGGTCGGGCCCCCACCGAAGCACCCCGGTGGGAGGCCGGCTGGCGGGCTTCGTCAGCGTGTGGGAGTCCATCTCCACCGACCGTTGGGTGCTGGACGCCCTGGCCCGGGGCCACGCGCTCGAGTTTCAAAGAAGGTGCCCGCGCGTCCCCCCCGTGGCCAGGAAAGAACTTCACGCCCCTCAACTTCTCCTGGAGGTAAAGGCGATGCTCAGAAAGGGCGCCATCGAACTCGTCCCAAAGAGGCTTCGGGGCTCCGGAGTCTACTCGAGATACTTCCTCGTGAAGAAGAAGACGGGAGGATGGCGCCCCATCCTGGACCTGCGACGTCTGAACAAGTTCATCAAGGCGCAGAAGTTCCGGATGGTCACCCTCCAGCACGTCCTGGGTCAGCTGGAGGAAGGAGACTTCCTATCGTCGTTGGATTTGGAGGATGCCTACTTCCACATTCCCATCCTAAAGGGGCACCGCAAATTCCTCAGATTCGTGGTCCAAGGGCGTCATTACCAGTTCAAAGCCCTTCCCTTCGGACTACGGTCGGCACCCAGGGTATTCACCAAGTGCCTCGCACCGGTGGCGGCGCAGCTGCGCCGCGAGGGGATTCACGTCTACCCCTACCTGGACGACTGGCTCATCCGCGCCAAGACGAGGGAGCTCGCCGTGGTCCACACGGCATGGACCGTCCAACTCCTCACGGACCTGGGATTCTCCGTGAACTACGCCAAATCCCACCTGGTGCCCGCGCAAGTCGCACTGTTTCTGGGAGCCAGGCTCGACACAGTGTCCCTTCTGGCCTCCCCGTCGGAGGAGAGGACCAGGACCATCTTGGGCAAGGTGCAACGGATGTTGGTGGCCGACGCGGCCAAAGTGAGGTCCATCAAGTCCCTCCTCGGGATGATGTCTTCCTGCATCTACCTCATTCCCATGTGCAGGCTCCGGATGCGCCCGTTGCAAGAATTCCTGGATGCGCGCTGGATCCAGACGACGGGCAGCTTCGAGGAAAGGATCAAGCTCGACGAGAGTTTCCGACGAGCGATACGGTGGTGGGGCACCCGCGCGCATCTGACGGCGGGCATGGACTTCCAGACCCCAGCCCACCAGGAGACCGTGACCACGGATGCCTCCCTGGAAGGGTGGGGAGCGCACACCGAAAATCTGCACGCAAGGGGACTCTGGCTCCCGACGGAGAAGTCCCTGCATATCAACGTCCTGGAGCTCCGTGCAGTGTTTTGGGCCCTCAGGTCCTTCCTTCCGTCCCTCAAGGGCAAGGTGGTGAGGATCTTCACCGACAACACCACCACCATGTTTTACATCAGGAAACAGGGCGGAACCAGGTCCCCAGCGCTGTCCAAGGAGGCGCAGGACCTGTGGCATTGGGCCGTCGCCCAAGGGATTTTTCTGGTGCCGTTTCATCTGGCAGGGATAAAAAACACCATCGCCGACTCACTCAGCAGGGAGCTGCGCTCGTGCCACGAGTGGGAACTACGGCAGGATCTGGTGGATCGCCTCTTCCGACGGTGGGGCACACCCCAGATCGACCTGTTCGCGACGGCGACGAACACCAAGTGCCGGAGGTTCGCCAGCAGGTTTCCCCAGACGAGGAGCATGGGCGATGCTTTCTCGTTCCCCTGGGAGGGCCTGTTCCTCTACGCGTTCCCTCCCTTGCCTCTGCTAATCCGGCTCGTCAACCAGCTCAAGAGGTCACGGTGCAGGATGATCCTCGTCGCACCTGCGTGGCCGAGGCAGATATGGTTCCCGGACCTTCTGGACTTGTCAGCGTCCCCGCCGATCAAGCTGCCGGCGGACGCGGATCTACTCTCCAGGGAAGGAGGCGCCATCCTCCACCACGACCTGAAGTCGCTGAACTTGCAGGCCTGGCTCCTGCAGCGCTAGAGTTTGGAGGATACGACATACCGGCCGATTGCAGAGAGGTTCTTGCAAAGGCCAGGGCGTCCTCGACTCTTAAATGCTACGGACACAAATGGAAGAGGTTCTCTGTCTGGTGCCACGCACAGAAGATTAACCCTCTACGGATTACGGCCCCCCAAGTACTGCCGTACCTGCTGACGCTGGCCAAAGCTGGTCTGGCACACGCGTCCATCAAGATTCATCTTGCTGCGATCTCCCGATACACCAGAACCACGGGGCGGACGTCCTTGTGGTCTCATCGTCTGGTGAAAGAGTTCATGAAGGGACTGTTCAGATCGTTCCCGCCGGTGAAGGCTCCGGCCCCGGCGTGGGAGCTCAACGTGGTGCTGACCAAGCTCATGGGACCTCCGTTCGAGCATCTGCACTCGGCCCCGTTGAAGTTTCTATCGTGGAAAACAGCTTTTCTTGTGGCCATCACCTCCGCACGACGAGTGGGAGAGATCCAGGCCCTTTCCTGCAAGGCCCCGTACTTGACTTTCCACGACACGAGGGTAGTGCTCAGGACGCACCCCTCCTTCATGCCCAAGGTACCGTCGGACTTCCATCTCAACGAACCCTTGGTGTTACCTGTGTTCTTCCCGTCGCCTTCGTCGCCGGCTGAGAGGACTTTGCACTCGCTGGATGTAGCTAGAGCGCTGAAGTTCTACGTGGACCGCACGAAGGGTTTTCGGAAGACGTCACAACTCTTTGTGAACTTTGGACCTGTCAATCAGGGGAAGGCTCTCTCGAAGGCTTCCATCTCCAGATGGCTCTCCGGCTGTATCATGTGCTGTCACCGGTTGGCAAACCGACCGCTGCCTGGCCGTCCGAGAGCCCATTCCACCAGAGCGATCGCAGCTACCACGGCGTTCCTATCTGGTGTGCCCCTGCTGGACATATGCAGGGCTGCTACGTGGAGGTCGACGCACACCTTCACGAAATTCTACTGCGTCGACCGGGATTCCAGGGAGGAGTCCAGGGTCGGCCAAGCAGTGCTGCGCAACCTGTTCGCCTGAGGTGAGCCTGGTGAGGAGGTAAGATGCTTAATGTTGAGTTGATGTGATGCTTAATGTTGAGCCTTTGCCACCTCCCGTGGTTGTGCATGTGTGTACTGCTATGTATTCTTTATTCATGAGCATGTGAATCCATGCCAGACCCCATGCTGGAGAAGGAACAAGTTACTTACCTGTAACTGTTGTTCTCCAGCATGGGTCTGGCATGGATTCACATGCGAACCCTCCCGCCTACCCCTCTGCGGCTCTTCACTTGGTCATACTGCCACTTCACGTGCTTCCAAATCTGAAGATGGCTGCCAGAGGCGGTGCTTAGGTAGAGGGCAGTCATTGGCTGTGGTCAGTATGACGCAGAGACCAGTGATTGGTTATTACTACGAAAGACAGATCAGAAACGAAACTGATACTGGTTTTTTCTTTACTGAGGATTCCCAGCCTGACGACGGGGAATATTCATGAGCATGTGAATCCATGCCAGACCCATGCTGGAGAACAACAGTTACAGGTAAGTAACTTGTTCCTTATCACCAGAAGGGAGCCCTTTCCTATGGGGCTAGGGAGGTAGGTCGCTACCCAATAGTCCCTCTAGTGGTGGTAATATGCAGGAGGACCTCATAGGGCGGTACTCCCCTCCTGGGGATAAGGACATCCACTGGGTGAAATGCCTCCCTATTACCCTGTCACATAACTCCCTGCCCTCATGGTCACCCTTTTCACCCACCATTGATAGTGAAGCCATGTTGTATTGTAAATCCATGACTGAGACAAATGTAAAACATAATGGGACGAAGAAGAATGTGAGAAGAAGATGGAGTAACCATATGCAAAGTCAGTCAAGTACTGTAACGAGGTGATACACTGGAGGCATAAAGTAGAAAGCAAGATAGGACTAAGGAGATCTCACTGCAGAAGCCAGCAGTATGCAAACGAAGCCTGGGAAGTTCAAACTTGGAACGTTGCAACGGAAGCAATCACATATATCCCGGGTTGCTGATGCATCCTGGGAGCCGGCAGGGAGCCAACTCATGTGGTGGTGACATGACAGCAGAAAGGTGGACCGCCCGGACCAGAAACAATGCTGAGACCACCAGCCTGTCGCAGAGCTGCGCGGGAAGCAAGAAGGAGGAGGAAAGGTCTCCACAACCCTGTGAAGAAACAGAGTCGTGTCCCTGAGGTACCGCAGGTAACGGGAATGGCACGAAGACCTGGTGAGTTCAGGCAAGAGGCCCAACTCAAACAGAGTATATCAGGAGTTATCTCCCTCGTCGCAATTGTCCGCCCAATACCACTGCCCAAGCACAGAGCATTGGAATGTATCCCCCTCGTCACAGTGGTCTGTCCAATACCACTATGCAAGCAGGGTGCATCGGGAGGCCGCTCCTTCGTCACAGTGGTTTATCCAATACCACTGATTAAGCAGACTCTGTCTGGAGTCATCTCCCTGGTTGCAGTGGTCCACCCAATACCGCTGCCCAAGCAGAGTGCAACAGGAGCCATCTCCCTCATCAGTGATTCACCAAATACCTCTGTCGAACAAAGGGCATCAGGAGTTGTCTCCCTCGTCATTGGAAAGTCGAAGAGCTCTGGCAACTAATCCCCTCATTATGATATAGAAAGCAGTAGAGAGACATAGAAGAGAGATATAGAGAACCTAGGAAAAGACATCCATCATCAGAGTGTTAAATGGAAGCCAAATAAGGCTAGGAGTTGTTCTACTTCCTGCAAGGAGTTAAAGAGACTAATCCAAGTCTTCTGCAAGTGTGCTTAAAGATCACTTTGGAGAACCTTTATACAAGGACCAGGAGAAGGGAGTCATTCCCCTTGTCCTTTGCGATGTGACATTGAAGGGTTTACTTCTACTATAAGACAGAAGCAAGAAACCAGGAGAAGGGAGTCATTCTCCTGGCGAAGGAAACACAAACTTCACTTTAGTTAAAAGACTTATGTTTATAGTGTTAGGATTAGATTAGGTGTTTTCTGGCGGAGGACTGAGAACATTTAATTTTGACTGACATTCTGATTGGTCACCAAAGTTTCCCTAGATTGAGGCAGGGCAAGCCCCTTAGAAGTAGGGTGAGATAGGTTTTCATGAGTTATACAATAAAGGTTTATAGCCACAACATAACCCCTCCTTGTCAGTCTCCTTCTTCTACACCTTCACAGGAGGGCCAGACTCAGTATGCTGCTTCCCATTTCAAAAGTCCTTCACAAGCTGAAGCGCAGGCAGTATTACCACATCATCCTAACTGCACAGATGCGTCCCAACAGGGCCTGGTATTTTAACCTCCTGGTTGATGAGCCACCAATGATCTTACCATTAAGGGCTGTTCAATCAATGTCCTTAACAAATTGATTTTCATTCGTATAGAGCTCTCGAGGGGCAACATGGAAGTTTTTAAAGCAGACGGAAAGAGCTCCATGAGAAATCACTGTTAGCCACTGCAAGAGTGGGAGCCATCCAATCGGGAAGGCTATAAGAGCACAGACTGATAATTATAGGCATAAGTGTGCATTCCATTGCTCCATCCGGCACCACTCCCCTGAGCCACTAATTTTTTTCAGAAGTCGCCTTTTTCCTACCCTTCCCTCTTTCTCTCTCTCTCTCTCTCTCTCTGCCCCCAATCCACATTTTTTAACACTTCCTCGGCGCCCAAAATGGCTGCACATCCTCCCCCCTGCCACAGACCACCAATCACATGCCTGCGGTCTTCTCTGGTCTCCCCTCGTGGCACCTGTATTTTGTATAATCTAGAATGCTGCTCTGAATCATAGGGCAAAGGAGTATATGACTAGGCGTGCAGTAGTCACTGCAGCAAGTAACTTTTTCTGTTTTGCTCTCCCTCTAGGTCACGGAACTAGAATCGAAAACAAAAAGTGGCGAGAATATAAAAATAACTATTACACTAACAAATCAGCTGCCTTCTGGTTCCCCTGTTTGCATTCAGTTTTTCAATATCATATTTAAGAAGTAAGTGAATATTTAAAGTGCTGTTTCCTTTCTGTGTGTACTTGAAGGCAAACTGAACGTAACAATAGAACATCTTTGTTATACCTGCTGTACTCTCTGTTCACTCATTTCGTGCGACAACACTGTTGAGGAACTGATGTGCAAATTGCAAAGTTTTTAAAACATTCATCAAATGTTTCCAAATCCATGGGCCCCATTATGAGTTTGGTGGCAATTCTGCGGTATTGCTTGATACCTGTTACCTCCACTTGGTCCGGTGGGATAATCACGGGATTACAAATGGTGGTAATTCCCCATTGCTGCAGTTCTTAGGACTCGATGGGGATTTTTGGCAGATTTACTGCGCAGTAAATCCACCCGTTAACAGAGGTAAAGTGGAGGATTTACCTCCAGCGTGTTTCTAGAGGTAAATATTTCACTTTGCCTCCACATATGTAATCCAACGGTGCAGGAAAAATGTCAGCAATTCCGTTACCAGTGGCCGGAACAAAATTACCACCACTTTATTCCCGCACTGCCAAACTTGTAATGAGCGCCGATGATCATGTTTTTTGTCCAGTGGTGGTTGGAACATTGTTAAAGTGGTGTGGCTTAAAGGTTTTCCCCACACTGGACCAAGTGATCAACCACAAACTAACTCAGGAGTGTCATGGGGTTATACCCTCCTCCCCCGGGAGCATTTTAAAAATAGTTCGCCAAAATCTTAAGGCAGAAATATCCGAAAAATGTGGTAAATGCCATGCCATTAACAGTCTGTTCTGTGAGGGAACACATGGATGCCAGTTCACCAAGAGTATACACGGGCATTTCGCTACACGTTTTCATGCTAGTTGTGCCTAAAACTAAATCATGGGGCCTTTGTCTCAACAAAGTATTTCAGCATTGCCACTGTAAAACAAATGTTCATGCTGCTCGTGCCCAAAGACAATTGTGAGGCCTATCTCAGCAATAAAGGTCATCGCATTTTTACCCTTATGTCACTCTCAGGGATCAAGTTCTGCCCGTGTGCCTATTAGTGCACACATTCAGCCCAGTGCCCAACATCTGCTCCAGGTGCCTCTCACTGCTCACTGTCTCTCCTAATGTTATTCTTTTAGAAAACAGGAAAAACGCAGTCTCAACGACATACCCAAACTCTAGTACAACATTCCATTTTACAGCAGACAAACCCTTTTGCTCCTGCACTTCAAAAAGGAGCTGTAAATGTTTCTCCTCTTATGGCCATCTTGGGACCTTAACTGACTGTGCGGTGACGACATGTGCACTTACACCCATGTGAACCTTTTGCTCTAGGCCCATTAGGTTCCCTACTTAGTTCCTTGTCCTCCCCACCTCCCTCCTTCTTTTCTTTCCCCCTCGTTCTTTCTCCGTGTCAATATACATGAAGGCCATTGAAATGTTGTGCTAATGTTGCATTACCACTGCCCTTCATGATTTCTGTATTTTTGAAACGTTATCAATAAAGTTGAGATAAAAAAAATGTATCTCCTCAAGCAGCATCTTACCTGCCCTGATCAGAAATAATCCAGCTCTTCCCAGGTGCTGGCATTTCATCGCACTCCCTATCTCCCAATGTACACAATCTCAAACCATATCACCCCATAACTTTGCACACAATCTTTAATCATCACCCCCCCTTGTATACTTCTCTGCTTAGGTTTGCATTCTATAAATACCAATACCTGCGATGTTGGAGTGATACAAATTATCTGTTCAAACATTCCATTCATGCTGTGGCTTGTATGCATTATTTTTGCTATGTTGATAGAATGAAAAGACCATGGGAGGGTTTTAAGGTGTCATTGAGACATCAGTATTTAGTGGTAAATATTGGAAGGCGGTCAGCTCCAGGTCTCTCAATAGTAGATAAAAGATTGTGCACTGCTGGTGGGTTACTAACAGAAACGTGAATGGAGAAATAGAAGAAAGTATGTACATATTGACACAATATAGAGTTAGCTGTAGTGGTTTAGAGTTCAAAAGTAATTCTAGGAGTAATAGGCGAGTAGGTACATTTTTCTTGAAACACGATCTTTTTAGATGTTCTGGTTTAGTGAAATTATCTAGCAGAGAAAAAAGAGTAGTTTATCAGAGGGCGATATAGCAATTGTGTTTCAGAATAATGTGTTTGAAAATGTGGTTTGTGGTCAGTAATATTGGGAAAACACTTGTCACAGGGATGCTGGTTGCTGTGATAATTTGTTGTCTTTTTCATAGGTTGATGATTAGATGAGTAGGCCATGTGTGGCATAGAGACCTTGATCACTGGTTAGTTAAGTTTTATCATGGCATGATTTAATTATTGCATAAACGAGAACAAAAGACTGATGGTGATTTGCTTCATTAGGAGTTCAGCAGTGATTGTGTTAGTAATTCCTCCAGCTGGTATTACTGTTACTGGCCGTGGTAGACAGTAGAATTATCACCCCATTATGAGTGGGCGAGTGCACGCACCAACCATCGGTGGTAATGGTAATTTTGCCCACTGAAAATCAACTTAGATTGGTAATTCCTCCAATGTTCGGTGGAACTACTGTTCTGCTGGGAATTTTGAAGAATTACCAAACTGAAACTCTGCCGGCGGAATTAACACCGAATGGAAATAGCGTCATGCAGCAAATGGGAAGTTCAGCGGCTGCCATCTTTAAAAACACAATTCATTCTGAATCCCACATTTCCTGTTGCCATCCAAGCCCAGAAGAATTGCCAAACATGTCTGCTGACGAAGCCAAAGGGAACGTGCCTGAAATGCTTGTGAGAAAGCCCACATTTAGTGAGGCAGAACTCAAGGTCCTTGTGGACGAAAACGTCAGCAATCCTGAGGAGTTGTTTGGGACACAACAGAGAAAAACCTCTTTCCAAAGGAAACATGTTATTTTGAAAGGAACAGAGAAGAAGGTTGTGGCGGTTGGCGCTGTACCTTGCAAAAATTAAGATCGCAGGAAGCAGTGGAATATCCTGAAGGCCGGGATATGTAGCCTACTGTCCGCCCAGCATTGGGGAGTGCTTTCCAAATCGAGGATATTTGGAATCCAGGTGGAGGCAAAGGCAATTGGGTCATCCCTCTTTGCGCCAGGGCTGAGTCCTATGGTCCTAATCTGTTTCGTACAAGCCAAGTTTTCCAGATACTCCAACCTACTTTCCATGGTTCTGTTCCCTCCCCCTTTGCGCCAGGGCTGAGTCCTATGGTCCTAATCTGTTTCGTACAAGCCAAGTTTTCCAGATACTCCAACCTACATTCCATGGTTCTGTTCCCTCCCCCTTTGCGCCAGGGCTGAGTCCTATGATCATAATCTGTTTCACGCAAGCCAAGTTTTCCAGATACTCCAACCTACTTTCCATGGCTCTGTCCCCTCTGATTGTTGCGTCTAGGTCCTTCCCCAACTGCGTCACGCTTGGGAGTATCTGTGCACATTGTTGATGTAATTCAGTGGTCATCTGCTCAAGTGTAGAGGTTCTAAATTCCAGCTGTGCCACCTTCTCAGCCATTTAGTCAAATTTGTTCTGCAGTCGTGTCATTGACTTTTCGATCTGCCCCAGTGCTGGGCCCATGTAGGGGGGACGGCCTGGACCTCTCCTGGCATGATTGTTTATTAGGTACAGTCCGCAGTGTGTGAACATCAGAGTCAACAGATTTGTCCTTCTTCTTACTTTTCCAAGTTGCCACCCTTTTTCTCCTTATTTCTACCCCAACCTGGGACTCGTTTGCATTTAGAGTTAGAGCTCTACAGCTGATGTGGGCTCCAAAAGGTTACTGTTTATCAAGACTGATACTGCCATCAGCTAAGATGTCCTACCCAACACGGCTTCAATCTGGAAACGTTCAGTGCCTCCGATTGCCCACTGCTAAGATGGCTGCCACCGCAAGCAACTAGGGACTATACCAGTACAATATCATTGCACGCATCCCATACTAACCGGTGTATGATGGCCACCAACACTGCACTGCACACCACAGTCTGCCTTGTGAGCCCCGGGAGCCAAACTCACAGTCAGGGGGTGGCACCCCAATTAGGTCCCGCCTATTTTCCAGGCATCAGATCCGCTCCTTCCCCAGGGGACTCGATCCACCGGGCTTACAGAAGTTCCTCCCTCCTCGCAGCTTCCTCCATCGTTCAACCCCTAAGTGCCCACTTTTGTGAGTGAGTCATCACTTTTGTGATCCTCGAAATGTAGTCAGTCCATGGCCCCAGGGGACACCAAGAAACTACTACACTAAGCGCCTGCTCTTGGGTGCAAATGTTACATGATTCGAGAGCTGCACAGAGTTGCTGCCTGCTGTTCGGGCCGCACATGACCCCTCAATCAAGTCATCTTCGAGTAGGTGTGACAGATTTAGTATGTGACTACATACAATTGTAAAAAGGAAGTGAAATCAAATGTTCTTAAAAGTGGTTCTCAGTAAGTTCTTGCCTACAAATACGTATATCCCTGCCTTCATCACAGTAACAGCAAGGAGGCAAGTCGTCACCAGCATGTGTGTCAACATCCTCTGCAGGAAGAGCAGGCCTTGTCGACATCCGTGGATAGGGCAACATTTCTCCTAATGCACATGTTGTGCATCATGACAATCAAAACGAAGATTTTGCCCATCTTGTCTTGCTTGTACATTAGTGAGCCTCCCGTCTGATAGAGAATTTGGAACCATCCCTTAAGCAGTCCAAAGGTATGCTCTATGTAGAGCTTGATCCTCTTGTAGGCCTCCTCCTGTGCTCTGCGTGGGTTCTGAGCAGTTGTCATCAGCCACGGGAGCTGGGGAGAGCCTGAGTCACTTGCAAAGACATTAGGGAAAGGTTTTGGTTGCAGAACTATGACCAATTGTAACAATAGGTAATGACATATTCTCCAGCATGGGGTCTGGCATGGATTCACATGCTCATGAATATTCCCCGTCGTCAGGCTGGGAATCCTCGGTAAAGAAAAAATCACTATCAGTTTCGTTTCTGATCTGTCTTTCTTAGTAGTAACCAATCACTGATCTCTGGGTCATACTGCCCCCAGCCAATGACTGCCCTCTCCCTAAGCCCCGCCTCTGGCAGCCATCCTCAGATTTTTACCGCACGCTCAAGTGTTGGGAGTCCTCGTGTTTAGCTCTCGAGTTTTTTCCTGCGTTTTCACGTTTTATTTTTCAGGAGATTTCTCCTTTTTTCGGGGTAATCGAGCCTCAAGCTCCACCGTTTCTACTTCCGATAACGGGGACCCGTTTCGGAATTCTTGTACACCCCTCAAGGGTGAAGTTTTTGTCGAGTTTATACTTCTTGGAGGATTCCGGAAGATCTGCGGCCTACCTCAACGGACATGGCCCAGGACAAAGGAAGCTCGACGCCCGGATCAAAGCTGTTCAGGTGCTGCCCTGGATGCGGATTACAGAACGTTTTCAAGGAGGACGAGCATTTGCGATGTCTCTACTGCCTTCATGAGGACAAGACGCACGTGGAGAAAGACTGTGCGTTCTGCAAGAACCTTTCGGAACGGAGCAAACAAGATCGTCGTTCCCGCCTCGCCGCCTGGCTGGAGAAGGGAACAGCTGCTGATAAGGCGAAGAAGAAGTCTGAGCGGGCTTCTAAGTCCTGTGAGGGCGCCCCGGCGACGGGGGCCCAACAGAAGGCCAAGCACTGTGAGTCCCGGGCACCGGGAGCGCCGAAAGGTCGGGCTCTTCGGTTGCCAAGCAGGGCGCTACTTCCCCGGCACGTTCGACCAAGAGGCAGCCCTCTGGTTCGGGGAAGAGGAAGTCCGAGAACCCGGGTAGGCCACTGGAACGGACCCGGTCGATCTCAAAGGGGGGACAAGGCGCTGACCCTCCCCCCAAGGCGAAGGCCCAGGACGCACCTAAGGTGGTGAGGGCTTTGATCCACCCGGCAAAGGCCTCTACTGAAGTGGTCGCTGCGACCCTGGTGAAGCCGGCTGAGACTACGCCCGTGGAAACGCCCTCTGGGCCCAGAGTATCCCTGCCACCGCGGAGGGATCCCTCTTTCTAGCCCATCGCTAAGACCCCCGTGAAGCCAACTCATAAGCTTCACTTCAAGCGAAGCGTAGCAAGTGACAGTTGGCAGGGACAAGTACTGCCACTCCTTACTTGGATTACAACTCTTGGAAATCTTTCTTTCACAGATAATTACAATGCTGGAACAACGTGCCCTGTGCCCTTTAAGAACTCTGTGCAACCTGGGACTGCAGTGGGCCCCTCCCACCACTTGCTGCCACTGACTCATAAGCTTCACTTCAAGCGAAGCGTAGCAAAGTGAGTTGCCAGTTAGCAGGCTGCAGGCGTGGTGCGGCGCAGCATTACCGACATGTCGCCTCTTAACAACTGCCTTCTGATTTTGTATTGAAACGCTGCCAGAGAGTTTGTGCTGACCCCTGCTACGACTGCATACACTGTCTAAAGAAGTGAACTGTAAGTAAATTACACTCTATTACTACTATCTGGGAAAGATATTGGTGGAAGCAAGCAGCTTTATTTATGCTATTGTGCAGCCCCAGCTTTTAAAACCCAGTGGGATTCACCTTTCATTGTCAGACTAGCGGGATAGCTTCCTGCAAAGACCGGGAGCAGTTTCATACATTAACAAGCGTTCATGGTATCAGAGAGACTGCAGGGTTTGCCATTTGATCTCCTTATCTGTGACCGCGAAACCCTGCCTTAATTGCTTTGTCTTTCATCTTTGAAGCAGTGTGTTTATAACTGCCACTGATTGCGTGAGCAGCTGATCGCTAGAGCAGCCTTCTCGTGTCGTTATTTCTATTGGCTTCTCTCTGAATGGAAACCCGGCAAGAAAAGAGAGCCCCTAACATCAACTCAATTAACGATGCAACCGCTTGTTCACACGCTGTAATAGAGAAAGATGGGCAACTTTCTCACAAGGACATAACTCGATCACCTCTTACATGAACTACTCATGTGCCAAATGATGTGGCCTTAGGCAATTCAGTTCCTATTAATGACGGCAAAAACGAACTGCAGAAAAGCAGCCACCTGATACAGAGCCAAAATAATAAAGAAATAATGGAAAGTGCTGTTAACAAAACTCCAATTGGTAATCAAGTAACCAACAATGTGTTAACTCCTAAATCTAGAAGTGACAGTAATAATGATGAGGACCCAAATGAAGTATTTATTGTCCCGCTGAATTTGGAACAAGAGAATACCTCAGACATCACCACCTTGTGGAGTGGGTTAAATGGAAACCCTACATTTACAGTGAGCACAAGTAGAACATCATCAAGGCTAGAATCGGCTCAGTCGGGTATTTCAGCCTCACAAAGAGACATGCAAATTACAAACTCATGATTAAAAACTCAGAGCGTGTTGCTCAACTAGTAGAAGATTTATCAATCCTTACTGATAACATTTCGAAACAAAATTCAAAATAAACTGCTAGAACTAGAGTGTAATATGTCAGCTGATAGGGACTCATTAGTTAGCCCTGATAATGCATCACATGAATCTATTGATCTATATGAAGTACACTTACATCAAAACGAAGAAACCCACTCAGTAAGGAATTCTAAACAATCTACAAATGTGAATTGCAATTTTCAGGAGCTTACTCCCCACAACTATACAAATTCACTTGATTCAAGCAGTCTGACAACTTCAAGTAATGCAGAAAGAGCCTGGGAACCCGTCGAAAATATATCCAAATCAACGCAGCTTGAAGCTGCTGATCTTCAAAGAATTATCCTAGCCTCACTCTCACTCTCTCTTTCACCTTTGCTGAAATTATACGAGACTATACATGAAGCTATGAGAGATCAGAGCACCCTGACAGCAATGCTTGAAGATAAATTGATACTCCTGGAATCTTTCGTATCTCAGGTAGTGTCACGCTTGGATAAAGAAGCAGAATATTCGATAGCGTGGCAAAATTGATTATTAGATCTAGCCAGGAGGGAGGTCAAAGATAATTCTACCCTTATGGAAGCAATATTAGAAGACCGCCGCTGGATGCGTTCAATGTGGAAGCCAAATAAAACACATAAATTACCTGAACAACCAGATGACTGTAAAGCATCCTCAGAGGTATCGTTGTCTCCAGTGACTGCAATTGACCTAACAATCCCAGATAAAGTATTCAATACTGATGGCAACATATTCTCGATTTTTGCTGATAAAGACCTAGCATCATCAAAAACTATTGACAAAATGCCAAATAAAAAGAAAAAGAAGACCAAAAATCAAGCAGCATTGAAAAAAAATCGTAAAGAAACCAGTTCTCGTGCTTTTCTGAGGAACTTGCGCACGCCACCTAAATTTACCGAAGAGCAACCTGCCAAAAAAGCGCGACAGGAACTAGTTGTACCCAAGAAAACAACTTCTATACCTGAGACTAAAATAACAATGTTTCCAGAAGGGTCAATAGATAATGACACACTTGGGGAGATGAATTGGAAGACTCGTAGGCCCTTAATGCTCTGGTGGAGTGCATTGAGCGCGACCAAGAAGACTCAGACTGGAATAACCTCTCAGAAATTTAAAGACTAGCAGCAAAAATCTCACAAGATCCCCATCAAAAACAGGAAATTAATAAAAAATGTAACAACACTCTTCATGCTGCGAGACAAACAATGCCATCAAACTTTCTCACAATGAAACAATAAATCAAAAAAATGCCTAGATCCAAAACTCCTCAATCAACTACCAAGCAACCGCCAATGCATTTAAAGAGTCGGGCCACTCCCCATAGATATAGCAAAGAAAATCAAAAAATTTGTTTGGAACGTATTGATAAACTAAGAAAAGCCCCTATCTTGAATAGATTAACAGTGATGAAACTTTTTCAAAGCATATCTTCTCTAGGATCTATTCCCACCAATGATCTAAACATTGTAGAATTTATCTCGGAAACAGCAATGGACGAAGTAATCATACATTTGAATAACTGGAAGATCAAGATGGTGATCATGGCACAGAAGGAGAATTTACTTTGCCAGGGTTATGATCTCCGAGATTTCTTGGAAATTAATGTCTAAAGGTCCAGACAAGAGCAAACCCAACCCCAAATCTATGGAACACGTAAACTTTCTGCCCATTATAATGCCAACTACATGGACCATCCACGAATAAATCAAACAATTGTTAAGAATTTCTTGGATAGAACCAGGAAAGATAAAAGCAAGCTAAATCAACGGATAGGCCAATCTTGGAAAAAAGAGAAAGAGCTCTTAAATGCAAAAAATGTAAACCAGCGCATGGATAATGATGGCTTACCAAGGAACAAGACCTTTTCTACACTTGACAAATCATGAAATCAAACCACGATAAACAATGAAGAAATGCGCAAAATTCACTTTACTGTAAGAAGTAATGTAACGAAACCACTGAGAGAGGTAACGAATAAGGAGACCCAGTGGGATTGGCTAGCAGGCGCACTAGCCTTTTTTAAATCATTATTCCTAGAACAGAGACAAGAGTTACTAAAATATGAGGTGTTGTGCATGCAAGAAACTTGGCTAAGATCTACTCCAGCATGCGATAGTTATGTGGCCTTGTGGAATCCGGCTTGTAAGGGTGTGATGGGACGCCCTTATTCTGAGCTTTTAATTTTGATAATAACAGACTCAGAACTACAGATAACCCACCATCGAAACCCTAACCCATACATTCTGATTGTATACCTTCAAAGAAGGTCAGGAAATTCATCAGAAAGAATAATATTGATCAATGTTTATTTGAGACCCATCTTAAGAGACGATAGCATGCTCCTAGAAACCTTATATGATGAAATAGATCAAGTAATCATGGGAGAGAACGAAGCTGCACTAATTGTCTGTGGGGACCTAAATATACATCTACTGGACAATAAGGGTTATCCAAAAAATGGAAATGACTTTTCTTACCATGCCTGCCTGTAATTGGCAACAGCAATCTAAAGCAAGAGATCTACACATGCTTAAAGGCAACACACAAGGTGACATACCAGGACACACCACTTGGACCGAAGGCAACAAAAGCTATTGATTGGATTATTTTTTTGTAACTGGAAATCTCAAAGAGAGAGTGCACTTACTGGAAGTAATACCTCACAGCACGAGCGATCATGACTAGATTGCAATGGCTCTTAAATTTGAAAGTCTCAAACCTCGACAGAATACTATGGGTCCAGTGGAAGTAACTTGGGGTCAAAATAGACTTAAAATTGGTAAGAAGTAACTAGCAAAGATTGGACAAATCTAGAAAAACACTCTATATGTGGAACCAGACCAAGTGGATTACACCTGGCTACTGAAAAATTTCTCCAAACCTCAGAGATATTTTGAAGGTCAACATAAGAACCACTTTGACCTAAGTGTACATAATGAAAAAGGAAACTCTCTGTGGAAATTCGATCAATTAAAAAGACCAAATTGCTTGACTGGAAAGAAACACTACAGTTAAGGAAACAAGTCTATAAAAATTGGCTAATTGCTACCAAACCACAAGGTTTGCAGACTGAAGCCGAAGACATGCTAAAGGCATTATCCCCAAAAAATACTTGAGACCTTTGAGAATTGCTGAATAATGGAGGCACATTCAGATCAGATAAAATGCACGCTCAAATTAGCGAATTGACTTAGTGCGAACATTACATAAATCTCTTCACAATGTGAGAAGACCCTATACCAGAAGATCTCACTCCATCTACAAGAACATGGAAAATTGAAATTGGCAGAACAGATGTTGAACTGAGGGTAAAGAATCTGAGCTCCTCCAGAGCTGCCGCCCAGATGGGGTATCTAACCATCTGCTTAAACAAAATCCAAAGGAATGGTCAAGATAATAATACAAATGTATAATCAGGTTCTAGAAACAAATCATATTCCTATATCTTGGTACAGAGCCATAATTATTCCAATTTTTAAAAAAGGCGAAAGGAATACGCCACATAATTATCACCTGATTGCACTATTAGACTCAATGGGGAAAATATTTGCTGCAATATTGCTGAGAGACTTCAATAAATGGGCAAAGAGCAAAGAAATCCTACACCAACATCAAACAGGATTTATAAAAGGAATTGGAACGTCCTTGAACATCTTAATTTTAGGTATTCTGAAATCAAAAACTATAGAAACTGGTTCAAAAATCTACATGGCCTTCTTAGATTTGGAAAAGGCTTTTGATTGTGTCAATCGATCAAAATGATGTGCCAAATTGATCAAGTGGAACTCCCGCAGAGACTTGATTGAAAGTATTTGTGCGCTCTACTCAAATCAGACTGTCAAACTCAGGTACGCTCTAAAAGCACATACCAACGCAAAGAGGGCTGAAGCAGGGATATGCTTTAGCCGCCTTTCTTTTCACCCTTTACATATCAGATCTTGGAGTTCCACAATCGGAAGTACGAGCATTCCCACCGAAAATGAACGGCAAATTAATTCCTTAGATGCTCTATGCAGATGATATTGTGTTCTTAGATCTCACGCCAATAGGCCTGCAAAGAAGACTAGATTGCTTCCACACATATCTAAAACTAAATGATATGAATCTCAACATTCCAAAATCTAATATTATACAAATGTCTTCTGTGCATATACCGAACTCGAGGAAACAAAGCTGGCAAATTCAGGGCAGACATCTGGAAGTAGTAAACTCCATATTATATCTTGGTGTACTGATTAACAAAAATCAAGACGAGAACACCCACTATCAAAATCTTAGACTGAAAACAAAACGTTTAGCGGCTCAAGGTTCCAAAATTCTTCAAAAATATAGAAAATTCTCCCTAGTACCACTTATCATGTTCTATCTGCAAAAAGTGGCAGCGATTTTAAGATACGGCACGCAAGGGCTCCTTTACTTACCATGGAAAATCTGCTCTCTGTTGGAAGGACCATTCTGGCGGTCATGTCTACGCCTGCTGCAAGCCCTTGGGATTGCTTTAATTCAGAATGAATTAAAATTACAATCACTTGAGAGTATGGTCCTGTGGAAAGTGATTTCCATATATAGAAAAACGAAATTGGCAGAGATGAACTCTCCATTATCAA
Organism: Ambystoma mexicanum; assembly: GCF_040938575.1. NCBI lineage: Eukaryota > Metazoa > Chordata > Amphibia > Caudata > Ambystomatidae > Ambystoma > Ambystoma mexicanum. The sequence goes on along the minus strand of NC_090941.1, from coordinate 842,385,463 downwards.
CTTTTGATCAGACAACCAAAACATATGACCCAATACTCCAACTCTGGTGGTCTAAAATTTCGTTAATCATGAAATGTCGAGACCTAAGTGAAAAAGATCTGGTTTTCAATCCGACGAAAATAAAAAAGGAACTTATTAAACAAGACTGGATTGAAACAATTAGATTGGGATATCTAGATACCCGAAGACCTCCCAGAGAAATGGAAAAGAGAGGTTTAAATAATTGACCTTCCTACCTAAAGACATTTTTAGCACGTACCTATCGAGATCTCCTTCTTAGACTAAGATTGAATATTCTGCCGACAAATGAGACTGCTTTAGAAAGGAAACAAATTGAGCAATCTGCTGCAATCTGTCGCTTGTGTAAAACCAAAGGCACTGTTGAAACCTTGATGCATTGGGTGACAGCCTGCCCCAACCTCACCACCCTACGCTCATCTTTTCTATTGAAAACGCAAATGCTAATTACTGTAGCCCTGGATCAATCTTGATGAGACTGGATGCTAATGGGTGAAAGTATTAGCCTATCCCTAGAAATGCTTACATTTAATCGAGGCGATACTATTAAACATAAAAGGAGAATTAAAGGAAGAGGGCAGACTGTAAGTTGATTCTATCAAATGGAACTATCTTGTGGACATCTACGTGTGAAGAAAATAAACTGTTTAACAAATAGACTCTAAAAAGAATAATAACAATTGGATATACTAACATTCGATTGACAGGCGAGATGATGATGAGACCGTGTAAATGGTTTTATTTCTACATAATTTGTAAAATGTTAAATAGCTTTTTCCTTTTTTATGTATTTTTTAACCAATAAATATTTATATTAAAAAAAAGTTTAAAAAATTGTGCTGGCGGAAATAGCATCATCGCCGGAAGCCGGAACAGGAAGCATATTGGTGGCCATCTTTAAAAACTCAATCCAACCAGAATCATCCACGTCCTGCAGCCATCCAGACTCAAGAGATTACCTGAGGGAAGGTGCCTGATAACCGACAGAGAAAGCCCAAATTCAGTGAGGGAGAACTGGTGTCCTCACTGATGAGGTAGTGTGCCATCATCCCGAAGGTGACTGGAGTGGGCAGCGTCCCCCATGATGCAGAGGACTGCCATAAGAGGTGGAACAACCTCAGGGTCAAGGCACAGGGACTCCCCTTCCAACACCGCTAGGAGTCCATGGCAACTGGAAGGGGAACCATCGAGTCACTGGTCCTGAAGGCATGGCAGGAAAAATGCAGCACCATCCATAATATGGAGCGGATTGAGGGAGTCGGAGGGGAGAAGGCGGGTGGCAGCAGCCAGGAGGCAGGAGGCGAGTAAAACCCCACACAGCAAATGTTCATGCATAAATGTCAGCCCAGCACAAGATGCTCTTGCATACTGGGACACATGCCAGCAGACCCATGGGCTGGCCAATCAGGGTGAAGTGACGGGGTGCCACACCAGCCATCCTCCACAGCAGCCAGGGGCATGGCACCAAGTGCAACCCTGAGCGGTACTGCTGTGTGAAGTTGTGGCAAGCGACCAATCCAAGTGCAATGCACACCACACCCCTGCTTGTGCACCCTGTGCCAGCAGGATTGTAGTTTGTGAGTAACCACGACACTGCGCAGCAGTCATTTCAACATGTTGCAGGCCCAGTTGGCCTGCCCCACGTTGGCATGGCAGATGAGTCCCATGGAAGTACATGTCCCCCTACACCGACCCCATAGAGCCATGGCAGTGCCATAGAGGAAGCAACCACACCCACAAGGCGTGTGTCACCCAGGGAGGGGATTTGGGGGCATGAGGGACCGCAAGCATGCATGTAATATGTCTGCTGCCCCAGCATGGATATCCTGCCTTCCCCACACACAGGCCAAAGGCCACCTGGCCATGTGTCACACACACATGGCTGCAACCATGCTGTGCCCACATGCAATGTCCCAAAAACAACCATGCCAATCATGCCAAAACTGTGGTGTGCCACTCTGTACCAAAGCTAATGTGCCTTGCATGCCAACACACGTGAAAGAATCATACCTGACCGCGCCACCACCCATCAAGGGTGCAGACAAGCCACAGAAAGGCGCAAGGACCGCCATGCAACACCTGCACCCGGCAAGGCCAAGCCTGCAGGTGGCAGCACAGGCCCTGCGCCAACACCACCTGCCACCAGGACCACCTCCATCCCCACTGCACCCACTCCCACAGCTACAGCGGCAGACACTGAGGCCACACCTGCTGGCAGGGCCACCGGTGAGTCCCAGGGGGATGCAAGCCCAGTGCCACAGCCCGATGAAGGTTCACACACCCCAGGGAGCCTGAGCCAGATGAGGACACACCATCATATGGCTCACCAACCTGCACCCCTGAACCTGTGCACCACCAAGCCAATCCATCCTCCGGAGACTGGATGAAATGGAGAGGCGGCAACGGGAGATGGAGGTCATTGGGCACACACATTCCCTGCACCTACAAGCCATCTGCGACTACATGCAAGGGGCTACACACAGGATTGTGAGGGCAATGGACAGGAGCAGGTCACAGGCAGCCGCCAGTGCTGCCGCCATGATGCATTATGGGAAGCGAGTAAGGGAGCTGATGGAAGGAATTTCTTCATTTGCAGAGTCTATGCAGCAAAGCATCCATCTGACTATTCAGTTCAGCACATCCAGGGGCCAGGGTCAATACCCTCAGGTTCCACAACACCCACTGAAGGCTTACAGCCAAGCACACCCATGCACCGGTCTGAGCGCCAATTGGGTCCTAGAACATCACTAGGGTCAGGCATGAGGAGAAAGAGGCCACGGAAGTGACATTGACACACATTGTTCCCAGAGTGGGCGTGCTGGGGTGTTGGTGGTGAGAGGGGGGAGGGTGGATAGTGTGTGGCGGTGTTGGTCGGGGCAGGGGGGATAGTGTGTGGGAGTGTTGGTGGTGAGAGGGGAAAGAGGATAGTGTGTGGTGGTGGGAGGAGGTAGGGGAGATTGCACATTATTTCAGTAAAACAGATGAACTTCATCAATGCGTGATTGTGTCATTGTCGTGCTGATTGATTGAAGTGAGTCTCTCACTGTGGTGCATGGCATGTGCCATGTGAATTAATCAAAAGAAATGGTTTTATCAGTCCCTGGCGAGCCAGTCTGTCATCCTGGATGTCGTCTCTGGCAATGCGTGCAGTCGCCTCTGCCACAGGCATTGCATCCTCATCATCTGGGGGTGGCACGTCCATGTCAGGTGGTAGCGGAACATTTCTCTGTAGGCAGATATTGTGCAGCATGGCACACACAAGCACTATTTTACACACTTATTCAGGCGTGTATATCAGGGCTCCACCAGTATGGTCGAGGCAGTGGAAACGGGCCTTCAGGAGGACAAAGGTATGCTCTCTGCCCACACAGGTCCTGCTGTGAGCGTGGTTGTAGGCAATATCCTGCATTGTCTGTGTATCCTGCACAGGTGTCATTAGCTGGGGCAGCTCGGGTATCCTGAGTCACCTCCATGGAGAGAGGCACAGCCATGTGTCACAGTGTATTGTTGGGGGGGGGGGCATTTCACAGCATCAGGGCAATGGATATCATATACATGAATATGGGGCTTCATTGTGTGGCATGTGTCTGTACAATGTTGTGTCACTCGTTTCATGCTTTGTATTTACTTTACATTCACCCTGTTCCCTTGTAGCAGATGTTACATCATGCTTCTGTTGGTGTCATGTCAAGCTGACATGGTGGCTGTCTTGTGGCAGTGTATTGCTCTCGTGCATGTGGCCTGATGGGTTTCCTTTCGGCCCTCCCTAGGCTGCTGCGGGCAGTGGGTCGGTATTGCGGGTTGGGTGTACATGGGTACATGGCTGTGGTACTGTCAGGGTAGATGTGTGATGGATTGTGGCACTTAGTTTGACATTGGTTTGGTTTATGCATGTTGCATTGTGGGACCTGTAGTCATGTGTTTTAGAAGTAGCTATGGTATGTGTTCATCAGCTTCTCTGTCCAGGTATGTCCGACATGTGCATGTTCCCTGGGCTGTACTTTGACATTGGTACGGGAGGTAGACAAGTAGACTTTTACATTTGCTTGTCATACCATGCTTGGTGGAGTTATTCACATCCCTCCCCCCCATTTGGTCAGGTGCTTTGCGGCGCCTGCGTGCAGACAGTTTTACTCACCCACTATCCACATCCGTTGTCCTCTGTGCCTCTCCATATCATCCAGGCAGTGTACTGTTCTGTAGGACCACGGCATCGTGGGTGGAACCAGGGTATTGGGCACAGCAGTCAGTGATGTACAGGTTGGGGTCGCAGGCCACCTGCACATTCAGGGGGTGGTAGTGCTTCCTGTTGCAGTACACTACTTTATGGGCCTGGGGAGCCACCAACGCAACATGGGTACAGTCCAGGGCTGCAATCACATTTGACATTTGGGCAGCGGCATAGAACTGTGCCTTCATGGCGTTGACCTGTGCTGGTGTGATGTGCAGTGAGATGTGGTGTTGAACAGGAGGGTGTCCAGCACCTGGGCCAACACTGCACAAAATGTGGGGTGTGCCGTGCCTTGTATCATGGTCTCAGAGGGCTGGAAGGTGCCTGTTCCTTGGAATCGTAGGATGGACACTAGCTTTAGCAGTGGGGGCAGAGCTGTTTGGATGTTATTTCTGCTATCTATGCCCTATATTGTGGTGCGCAGCTCAGTTATGGGCTCCCTGTTGAGGCAATACAGGGTGACCAACTGGCTGCCAGTGAGGGTCCAGGGTGAGGGCCTGACCCTGGGGATCGGTGCACTCCTTGCTTGGCCTCTTCCCCCCTCCTCTCCCTGTACTCCCTGTACCCTGGGCTGGTTGTCCTGCCTCTCTACTTCCAGGCTCAGCAAGAGCAGCTGCATGTCCCAGGCCGCAATGCCTAGAGGCAGCATGGTGTTGGAAACTGTGTTTGGGGAAGGCATGTGCCTTATGTAGCCCTCTTGAGTGGATTGGGATCACCTGTGGCTTAATTTCTGCCACCTGTGTTCATTTACCTCAACCTGGAGACTGGGGCTAATTAGGCAGTGTTTTCAGTGGTATTATCTCTCGTTTTCGGCGCTAATACCATTGTGCACAGACTTGTACTACAGCAGTGATTGTACTTCATGTTATCGGCACAGATTCCGCCGGCTGTAATAGCGCTGGCGGAATTTCTGCCAGCTCGTGATCCGGCAGAACGATACTGGTGCCGCTAATTCCGTTAAGGCCCCTTTTGGGGCTTACCGCCCAACTCGTGATGAGGCCCTAAATCTATTAAGTACACTGGAATGTGGGAGGTGTAAAGATTGTGACAAATCCTTGGATGTCATCACTTCTCCTCGAGGGGGAGGCCCTTCCCATGACGCCATGGAGTTGAGGATGCTAATCGATTGTCCCCCTGGGCTTGGCACCTGCGGGAGCATCTCATGGGGACAGATCCCCCGTGAGAGTAGAGAAAATTATCCAAGTAGAACGCAGTATACTCCACTCCATCTCACCTAACCTTTCTTTACTGTGACATCCCATGTACATGTGTCATGTAACCAAAGGCATAAGTACTGGGATGAGGAAGAATCTAGTCTACCCAAGCGAGGAAAATAGGAAAGGTACTGGGATGAGGATGCGGTACAGAGGCATGAATGGCACTTCTCAAAACACTATTGACCAATCCTAGTGTGTCACGAATTCCGATTGGCGAAGGCCAGTACAAAATAGAAGAGGGAAAACCAGGAAGTGAGAGAAGCTTTCCCTGGAGGAACAAAAGGGGCTGCAGAACCAGGGCTTAACGGGTCTACAGAGGTGCTCCCAATCGGCCCAACGTGGAAGGACCATTCAGCCAGAGAGAGAAGCAGCAGTCGAGGCGGGTGGAGCCAAGGGACAGTGTGGTCGGGAGAAGACAAGCTCACTGTTATGGACCAAACAGTGCAGAGCCACCGCAGCACGCCGCAGAAGGGGAGACGACTGCAGAAAACCGAAACCGAAGATTCAGTGCGAGGAAACAGTCAGCCAACCCGTCCTCGTCGTCTTCCGTCCCTCCGGATAGAGAGGGGAAAAGGATGGACGCCATGGGAAAGAAGGTGATTTACACCGTGGCGACCACTTTCAAGGCGGCCAACGCTCTGGCGATCCTGGCCATGTACTACCGGGAGTTGTGGTACAAGCTCAGGCTGACTATGGAGTTCCTCCCCAATGATTAGAAGATGGAGCCAATCGCTCTCTTCCAGGAAGGGAAGGGGAAGTGTTTTCTGATCACGCCATCACAGTGGTATTGGACGTCACGGACACAGGGTTCTGGCAAATGGGGAACAGTGTCTTTCTACATCGCCAAGGTTGGATGAAAGTCACAAATTTCTATTGGGAGGTCCAGGCGAAGGTGCTGGGCATGCCCTTTTGACTGACAGAACCTGTTTGGGAAAGGTGTCGACAAGACCCTCCAGGCCATCAAAGCGGATACAGTTCCTGGGCACTCTCCGGCAGCACCAATCTTCTTTTCGCTCCTCCAGTGGAAAGTCGTGCAGGTCCTCCAAAGGTTTCTCAACATCATACCGACATCCTTCCAGATCCACAACCCAGGAACCCTACAGAGCCCGTTCCCAGGCTTATGGTAGCAGAGGACAGTGTTGCTGTCGCCCTCAGGGCAGGATGCCGGTGCCGAAGCAAGCCTGAACCGACCGGGACATCGGGCCCCCACTCATGCACCCTGATGGGAGGCCGGCTGGCGAAGTTCATCAGCGAGTGGAGAAAGATCACCGACAGATGGGTGCTGGACGCTCTTGCCCAGAGACCCACCCTGGAGTTTCAACCGAGGTGTCTGCGGTCCTGTTACCCATCAGGAGCAGAACATCCCTAGAGCTAGTTCCCCAACGGCTCAGGGGCTCTGTATTCCAGATACTTTCTGGTCAGAAAGAAGACAGGGGGCTGGAGGCCCATACTAGACCTGCAACGTCTGAACAAACACCAGAAATCACAAAAATTCAGGATGGTCACGTTGCAACACGTTCTCAGTCAACTGGAAAGAGGTGACTTCTTGACATCATTGGACCTGGAGGACACCTACTTCCACATCCCCATTCACAGGAAACATCCAACTTGTCTACGATTCGTGGTGCAGGCACAGCACTACCAGTTCAAGGCCCTACCTTTCAGCTTCAAGTCGGACCCCAGAGTGTTCATGAAATACCTGGCACCAGTGGCGGCCCATCTAAGTTTACAGGGCATACACGTATACCCGTACCTGGATGACTGGATGATCCGTGCCCGCTTGCTGGAGCTGGCCGACGGACACAAGGAGGAGGACCGTCCGGCTTCTAATGGATATGGGATTCTCCATCAACTATCCAAAGTCCTGCTTGACGCCATCACAGAATGCGCTTTTCCTCGTTGCCAGACTCGATACAGTGTCTTGCCTAGATCGCCATCGGAAAAAAGGATAGAAGCCATTCTAGGGAAGGTGCAATGGCTGTCGTCGACAAAGACGGCCACATTGCAAGCCATCAAGTTGTTACTGGGCATGTTGTCATCCTGCATCTACCTCGTCCGGCTCTGCAGGTTGCACATACCACCCCTTCAGGAATTCATGGACGCCCGTTGGATACAGGTGTCTGGAAGCTTCACGGACAACATCTCTCTTCATGACGAGTTCCGTCGGGTGATGGTATGGTGGGGCATTCGCGCCAACATCGTCCTAAGCACAGGATGTCAAAACCTGACATACCAGGAGACGATCACCACCGACACCCCCCTCGAGGGATGGGCAGTGCACACCGGATGTCTGCACGCCAGAGGCCTGTGGCTGCCAGAGGAGAAGGATCTTCATATCAACATCCTGGAGCTACAGGCAGTGTTCTGCACCCTCAAGTTTTTCCTCCCGTCTCTGAAAGGCAAGGTGGTGAGGATCTTCATGGACAACACCACCACCATGTTTACATCAGGAAGGAGGGGGGCACTTGATCCCCAGTGTTCTCCAAGGAAGTGCAGGAATTGTGGCACCAAGCAGTCGGGCACCTGTTGGGAGTAAGAACACCATTGCAAACGCCCTCAGTAGGGAATAGCACTACTGTCATGAGTGGGAGCTTCATCAGGATCAGGTGGACCGACTATTCATCAAGACCCGAGGTCAATCTGTTTGCGACGGCGGCAAATTCCAAGTGCCAGAAGTGCACCAGCAGATTCCACCAACTGAGGAGCCTGGGGGACGTGCTCTCCTTCCTGTGGGAAGGGCTGTTTCCGTACGCGTTTCCTCCGTTCCCTCTCCTGCTACGAGTCACCAACACACTCAAGTGTCAATGCAAGATGATACTCATCGCCCTGGCATAACAGAGGCAGATTTGGTATCCGGACATGCTCAGCCTGTCAGTGTTGCTTCCGGTCAAGTTGCTGGTGGTTCCGATCTTCTCACCATAGAAGGAGGCGCGATCCTTCATCACAACCCAGGATCGCTGAACCTGAGAGCTTGGCTCCAGCAGCCCTAGAGTTTAGAGGGTATGCATTGCCAGCAGACTGCATTGAGGTCCTTGCCAAGGCCAGGGCGTCGTCGACCTTGAAGTGCTACGGTCACAAGTGGAAGCGTTTCGCTAAGTGGTGCCGGTCAGAGAATATTACCCCTCGGAGGGTCACGGCCCCACAGATCCTTCCGTACTTGCTATTCTTGGCCAGGGCAGGGCTGGCGCATGCCTCCATCAAGGTACATCTGGCGGCTATCGCCCGCTACACCATGCCACCAGGAGGATCTTCATTTTGTTTGTTTGTTTGTTTATTTTATTTATATAGCGCTCCAGACCCGGAGGTAAGAGGGCGCTTTTAGACAGGTTACAGAAGCAGTGTGCATATATTATACAGTTGTACATTAGTGCAGTTTTAGACCAGTTGCAAAAAACAATATATATATAGTTAGCAATTATACATTTGTGCAGTATATACAGTTTGCATTGTTATCATTAAAGTTGGGTCCCACCACTTGTCAAGAAGTTTCTCAAAGGATTTTTCAGATCTTTCCCACCGGTGAAGGCTCCTGCCCCGGCGTGGGAGCTCAGCATGGTTCTGACGAGGCTCATGCAGGCCCCTTTTTAGCCTTTGCATCAGGCTCCACTCAAGTTCCTCTTGTGGAAAACGGCTTTCCTTGTGGCCATCACCTCTGCCAGAAGGGTGGGTGAGATCCAGGTCCTATCCTGCAAGCAACCGTACCTGACTTTCCACAAATCCAGGGTGGTGCGCACCCCTCTTTCATGCCAAAGTTTCAGTCGGAATCCCACCTCAATGAGCCTTTGATGTTACCTGTTTTTTTCCCGAAACATTTGTCTCCGGCAGAGAGGGTCTTGAACCTGCTGGACCTTGCTCATGCCCTGAAGTTCTACGTTGCATGCACAAAAGATTTTCGGAAGACTTCACAACTGTTTGTGACCTTTGATCCTGTGAACCATGGAAAGGCCTTGTCCAAGGATTCCATTTCATGGTGGCTCTCCGGCTGCATCATGCACTGCCTTTAGTTGGTGATCCGACCGCTTCCTGGCTGTCCGAGATCCCACTCCACCAGAGCGATCGCTGCAACGACAGCGTTCCTGTCTTGTGTGCCCCTGCTGGAAATCTGCAGGGCTGCCCCATGGAGGTCCACTCACACCTTCACGAAGTTCTACTGCATCAACAGGGATTCCAGGGAGGAGTCCAGAGTCGGTCAAGCAGTGCTACACAACCTGTTCGCTTGACGTGAGCCTATTCCAGTGGTAAGAGATAATCGCTTCTGTTGAGCCTTGCCACCTCCCGTGGTTGTGTAATGTTGTACTGCTATGTATTTGTCAATCATGAACATGTGAATCCATGCCAGACCCCATGCTGGAGAAGGTTTAAGTTACTTACCTGTAACTATTGTTCTCCAGCATGGGTCTGGCATGGATTCACATGCAAGCCTTCCCTCTGTCCCCTCTGCGGCTCTTCTTGGTCATACTGCCACGTTACGTGCTTACCAAATCTGAAGATGGCTGCCAGAGGACGGGCTTATGGAGAGGACTGTTATTGGATGTGGGCAGTATGACCCAGAGAATAGTGATTGGTTTAAAGGAGAAATACAGTTTTAAAGTGAAACTGATTTTTCTTTTACTGAGGATTCCCAGCCTGACGATGGGGAATATTTATGAGCATGTCAATCCATGCCAGACCCAGGCTGGACCACAATAGTTACAGGTAAGTAAGTTAAACCTTCTCTTTTTGTAAGAGGGGATACATGTCCCAGGTGAATGACCACGGAAGTGTGGTAACTGATCAATTTTGGAGTATGTTATTCTTGGGGGATTCCATGGTGGTCTTAACGTCAGCGTTTTACATATGAAAAGTGTTTCTGAAATGTATTGGTGAAAATGAACGTAATTGTAGCTAGAGGTATTTGTACAAGGAACATCATTTGCACAAAGAACATGATAGAAGTTTTTATTGTTGTTAAAATATGAGGATTTTATCTGATGATTGGATATTTTGGTGGATTGTAAATTATGTGAAAAATTGTAATTTTAAAGGATTCTGAATGGTTTTTTTTTATGTGCCTAAGGTTTGTACAAACTAGAGTTCATTATAAAAAAAAAGTGGCCTTTAATACGTTTTCTTAAGTGCTAGTGAAGGTGATATTTGAAAGATACATTGCGCTCATTGTTATGAAGTAAGAGACAATAGTTTCAGGATTTAAATGAGTCATCATCCTGTTTCATTTGAACAAGTCATTATGGACCAGTTATAAAGAACGGAGCAATATACGTGAAACTCTTCATGTTTGCCACTGTATATCCACATGCACAAATACATTTTACACAGATTCACTGAGAGAATTATGTTCTTAAAAGTACATTTTTTATGTGTTTCAGGGTTTTGAAATTGCTGTCAATGTATCAAGTTGGACGGAACTACTACAGTCCTTCTGATCCAGTGGAAATTCCCCAGCATAAGTATGGTTCTTTATAATTCATGTTGATAGCTTTATTTATAATTAGCTTGCATACATTACCTATAAAGAACATTTTCTTTTAAACAGACCAACTGCATAGGGACCAATTATTTTCTTTAAACATTTTTCTGTTTCTTTGTACTAAAAAGTTGCCTTTGTCACTCCAGATCAAGAAAGAATGGGGATTTATGGAGGTTGTCATATCCTACATTTGTGCTAGATACACCTTAGATACACCATTACCGCACGGGCATCCTTAGGCAACACTTTTCATCAAATTAATATAATAAGGAAACATAGGGATTATTTATCTATCTACACTATCTACATATGCTTTTTGTCAAGTGTTTAACAGGTGGGTAAGTAATATATTACAAAATCAAGTGCGAGTTTGATGAATCACCCAGCATCAGGAGAGGATCTCAAAATACTTGGTTAATTAGAAAAGATCTTTGAAGGTAAATTGCCATTACTAGTGCTACATTTTCAAATGCATCACTCATACAATCATAAGGATTATAAAAAATCTTGAGCCCCAAGTATCATGAGGTTGCTTTCTCTTTCTCGGGCAACCTTTCTTTTTTGTATTTAGGCCTGGTTGTAAAGAACTTCACAAGTGTTTCTGTGGTTTATATATGTTTGTATAGTCTTTGCACATGTGGCGGGAAAGAGAGAGAGAGAGAGAAATAATGACATCTGAATACTACAACATTGATCCTCCTTTCCAGGCATTTTCTGATTTGTATGTCTTATCCATTCAATCACACTTATTTCTGACCATGGGCTTTTCATCTCGCATATGTGTCCTTATTGTCATTCATACCACTCATGTGTGCTGCACAGATATTTTATGATGTCTGCTACTCGTGTAGATTCACCAATACATTATTCATCCCAATCAATTCACTCCTACGCACACCCTGAAAATATAAACAAGACAAAAAGGAAAATAAAAATAATTGTAAAAAACAAAACAAAAGGGCAACAGAAACAATTCTATGACAAAGAGACAGAGCAATCATCAACTGAAAGTGTTAGAAGAAGATGTTTTTTAAAAAAAATATTCAGTTTTGTTACAAACTTTTAAAAAAATAAGAAGAAATCCTGTACAATAGCTAGCCATAAAACTAAAAAATCAGAAAAGCACATCATGGATTTCTTTCCCCTGCTTTATTACGAGCATCATGATCTCCTTACGCCCGTTAATGCACGCTAAATCAAGTTCATTTGGCAGACATGTATTGATTTTTGAGTTCGTTGTCACAGAGCATCTGGGTCTCATATTTCGGCTAAACTGGTATAATCAATGGTGACAACGTTCTCGGATAGTTTCGACTCCTTCTGAAGTGTTCCAAATATCATTTTCAGGAAATTGATGAGGGGGAAGGTTATTTTGTTGTTTGCACCTTCAAATATGGCCGCCCACCATTGTTCCGCATCCCAAGTCGATTTATTTTCAATTTCAGCTCTAAACAGATTTAGTCTCATGTCTTGCAGAGCGGGGCAATAAAGCACTAGATGTTTTAAGTTTTCATCAGTGTTTTTACATAGTCTGCACTTTATGTCATTCACTTCGCTCTTTTTCCTTTGTTTTAGTATTTCTTTTGTTTCAAGTTGGTTCAGTTTGAATCTCAAGAATAAATCCCTTTGGTTTCTGTCTGGAAATTTGATCAGATATTTAGATAAGGTGTTATAAGATTTGACTTCAGGTGGTACCAGCATCATACACTTGTGCTTTTTTCTTTGCTGTAATGTGTGTATCCAATCCCATTGCCAGAGTTTTCTTTTCACCTTATATGGGTTCCACCATAGCGTGTCATTTGAGGTTTCAAGAGTTTCTAGCAAATTTTTGCAGCTGGTCACCCATGTTCCTTGTATCGATTGATCATTTTTCTCGAAAATTTTGTTCAGAATCTGGAATTGCGGAGTATTATCTCTTCCATACACTTTCCTGTATAGTGAAAGTGAGTTCCACAGAATTTTGCAGTTATGGATGTTAAACCCAGCTCAAAGCTCAAACTTAATACAAGCCAGCGGTGTTCAATTAGGTAAGTTTAGAATTCTTTTCCAGAATTTGTATTCGCACGAATCCCATACTTTGTACGAACATCCGAACAAGGTCTCGGCTCCGTGAATTATGGACGGGACAACCTTACTTTTATAGAATTTCAATGCTGGTTTAATACTGAATTTCCCATATTTGTTGTTAATCCTTATACCTTGGTTGGTGAAGTTTTTACATTTAGAGTTGATTTCTTTTATCATTGGATCGTCGTTTCTGTTTGAGCTTATCATGATACCAAGATATCTAGCTTGGTCCACGGTCTTGAGTTTATCGTTACCAATTTTCCATTGGAACTTCTCGTTGTTTTTTTTTTGGCCGCATAAGTTCTTTAGTTCTAGTATTTCGGTCTTTGCAATGTTAATTTCGAGACCGTTTTCGCTTGTGTATTTGCTTAGCGCTTGCAATTTTCGCTGTAGGCCAATTCGGGTTAGATCTAAGAGAACAATATCGTCTGCGTATAGAATCCAATTTATTGGTGTCCCGTTCAGTCTGGGTGGGAATGATCTGATTTTACTCATGGCTTGTCCCATATCCTGTGTAAAGAAGTTGAACAGGATTGCTCCTAAAGGGCATCCCTGTTTGACACTGCGCTCTGTGGTTATTGGTTTTGACAGGGTGCCGCCACGATCTAGACTTATTTTTATGTTGGTTTCCAGGTATAGTTCTCTGATAGCACGAATAAGGCCCTCGGGACAGTTTTTCTCTTTTAGCTTTTTCCATAGCAGATCCCGGTTTACTGCATCAAAAGCATGTGCTAGATCCACGAAGGCTAGATATATGGGTTGTTTTTTTTTTGATTGCCTCCATTTTCAGTATGTGAAATTATTATTAGATTTAGGTTGCAGCCGACACCCCTTACAAAGCCGGTTTGTCTAATATAGTAGTTGCCAGATATCTTGATCCATGCTAACAGTTGGATTTGAAGCTGTGTTGCAAAAAAAATTTCCAATTACATCCAGTAAGGTAATCGGCCTATAGTTCCTGGGATCACTACGAATTCCTTTTTTGAAAATTGGAACTATGACCGCACACTTCCAGGAAGCAGGAATTCTCTTTTCTCTTAAGATGGTCTCGAATAAGGCGTCACACATGTCAGCCCATTCCTCAGGATTTTGATTTAGTGTGAAATAGGTCAGGCCGTCAGGTCCAGGAGCCCTTGAGGAGTTTAATCTTTTGATGTTCTGAATGATGTCATCTCTAGTTATTGTGATGTTCCATGGTCTATCTTCATCAAATTTTACTTGATCACAGATGTTCTGCCGTTTAAAGAGCTTGGTGTAATGTTCAATCCACTGTTCTTCGTTTACCATTACGCTTGTCAAGGCGAATTGTCGAGCTTCAGTATTGTTTATGATTGCCCAAAATTCCTTTGATGTTTTCTTCCTCATGCTAGCTTGCATATGTTCTGCGTCGTTTTGGGCCATAATTGCCTTATGCGATTGTATCCAGTTTTTATAATTTCTTTTTAGTTTTTTGATTTCCTCCTCGATAGTGGTTGCCCTCTTGGTTTTGAGAGCTCGGATATTTCTCCGTAGCAGTCGCTTCTTGGATACAATTTCATGATCATAGCTGTGAGTAGGCCTGAATTGACAGTTTTTATTAGATGTTTTCACTTCTTTGTATTGATCTAGAACGGGGGGTGTAATTCATATCGCAACTTTCTTTAATTGCATCCTTGATGTTAACTATTTTTCCAGCATTTAATCTTACTCTGGAGCGTCCAGGTTCTACTTCTATGTCATGATTGTACCGGTCGTTATTATTTCTTTGAACGACGTTACTCATCACTAGAGTCACCAAGTTTTGATCACTATGAGACATGTTAGTTATTTTCAGTGACACCATTTTTTCAGCCATACCGTTCGAGGCAAAAACATAGTCTAGGATCGATTGTTGATTCTCCCGTTTCCATGTAGCCTGAGCGGGCATGTCACCAGATGTGTTCCCGTTTAACATTCTCATTTGTCTCATTCCCATTTCTTCTATCCAGTGATCAGCCAGCAGCTCGAGGTTTTTTCTTCTTGGTCTCTTAGTTACTTCTTTTTTATTGTTTCTGTTAGTATTCATGTTCAGGAAGTCAATATTCCAATCTCCACATATGATTATTTGTGGATCGTCATGCTGTGTCATCATTTCGTCTATGATTTCACATAAGTCGCCGGAGAACTCCCAGGTCCCAGTGGCTTTGTGCTGCCAATAGATGTTTACTTTTAATAGTGGTTTGGAGGATCCAGTTTGTCCTACGGCAATCACTGTCACTTGAATGTAGGATGATTTATTAGTTGATTTTATTATTCGGAGCCCAGATTGCTTTTTGACTAAAGTTATCAGCCCCGACATAGGTCGGCCTGTTTTAGGTTTTATTGCTGGATTCCTGGCTATTTCATAATCGGCAGTGATTGGTGTTATAGATAACCACGTCTCTTGCAGACATAGAATATCTAAATTCGTTAAGACATTAAGTTGATCCTGAAAGAGATGAAGATGACCTCTTGTGTTCCATGAGCCGATATTTGTCAGCTCATCATCAGCCGTCCTTAAGCGTTAGCTGTTTCTGTTTGCATTTAATGCACTGGCTATCCAGGTCCAGTTTGTTTCATTCTGAGTTATCGGGCTCTGTGGAGTTTCTTTTGTGGTATTACTCTCCTCCTTACCACACGGAATTGTATTTTTTATAGATTGTCTTGGGACAGAAGCTGAATCCGCTGGTGGCTCAATGTCTTTAATTAACTTTGTTGCTAACGGACTCTCGACGACAATAGGTATTGTGCGCTCGTTTTTTTGTGAGTGCACATTATTATCTCTTTCTGTGCCGTCTCTGTTGTTAAGGACGCGTCCGTCGGACTTGTGTGGAATCGTTTTGTCCAATTAGTAACTCTAAAGCCTACGTCAATGAGGGAGTCTTCTCCTTCTAGTATCAATTCTTTGATGACTCCGTCATGAATATGCAGTAGGGCTCTGTCCGTTTGTGATTCGTTTAGAAACTCCACTGTTTTTATGTCTTTGGACAAGATATTTTTCAGTCGTTTTATGTGGTGGAATAAACTTAAGACATTGGCTCTGTTTAAGATTAGTCCATCGTCAGAGTCATATGTTCGCTCCAACAGAATACTATAGTTTGATGGTGATTTTTTTACATGTTTTTTTCTCTTGAATTTTTTTTGTTGTATGTTGCAGATTGGAATTCTTCATTCTGACTCGTGTCCATTTTTTTCTGATGGTACCTAGAGTTGTTGGCTTGATTTTGCAGCATTGTTTTCACAATTTTTTCAGGTTGGAAGTCAACTCTCTTTTTTTTGGTTTTCGTTGGTTCCTCGTTGAGAAAAGGGGGATGCGACATCAGAACTTTGGTTTCAATATCTTTCCTCCTTTCTTCTAAGGTAAGGAATTTAAAGTTCATTGGTGACTTTAGCGCAGCAGTTGGTGGTAGAGACTCTTCTGTGGGCTTCAGAGAAGCCTCAATTTCCACCAATCTTAATAATCGTTTTTTTGTCGGTCTGAGAGGCGTTTGCACGGACAGTTGTCTACCTTTATCGGAGGGTGAGTCAAGATGGGACGCTTGATGTTCATTGACATGGTCTGGCAATTTGTCGTACTCGACGTATTCCTCATCACTTATTTCGTAGGTTGATAGGTCCAGCAATTCATCAGATCCTTTCTCCTCATTTTCTTGAGTTTTACTAACCTCTTGGATCCTGGCAGTTTTGTGGGTGATTGTTCGTTGATAGGTGTCTATTACGGGTGAGTCGCTTGTTGTTTCGGCTGTCTGCACCTCTATATTTAGGGATTTCAGATTCCTTAGAAATTTTCGAGAACCATTTCCATTTTTTCTTTTTGAACATGATATGTTTTTTGTTTTCTTTTTACACTTCCCATGTTTTTGTGTCAAGTCTTGTTGAGGAATCTGTACTTCTTGATTTTTTTTATAAATATTGGATAAGATGGTCGTGTCTTTTCAGGCTCAGCATCACAAATCATGGCTTCTGGATTCGCGGTGATCTTAGTATTGGTGGAAGAGCCTTCCTTGCAAATCTCAATCTTATGATCGGAAGTGGCGACGAGGATATCCATTGTCGCAAGATCAGTTTGGTTATTATTTGTTGTTCCAGTTAGCCCTTGTATGTTAATCTCAGCATCATCTTTAGTCGCTGACAGCTCTGTGAGGTCAATTAGTCTTGAGGTCTCAGGATTGTCGAAATGAACTTGTTCCGAACTGCTCCTTCTTAATCCATTCACTTGCAGTTTATCGGAGCATGTTGATTCACCTATCCTAAACGTTGGAAACAAGTTCCTCTCTGTGATCAAACTGGTTTGTCGTATAATCTCTCTTTAGGTCTCACAATTACAAGAACATTTTCGTTCCACTCGCTCACTGATAGAGTGTTTATCGGTGGACTGAGATCCTATTGCTATTGCAATGTTCTCCAGCTGAGTCTTTTTAAGAATCGAGAGGGCTTCTCTTGCCACCTCGGCTAACAATTTCTTGTCCTCTGCTGAGCACCGCAATTGTTCTTTTAGTAGATCAATCGCTTTCACCAGAGCTTGTATGTCGTTGTGGTTCTGAATCTTCATTTCTCGTATTTCACATTCGATATTAACAGTTTTTAAATTGATTAGCGCTATTAATGTGTTTTGATCACGATAATTGTCATTAAATTGTTTGTACATTTTTACAAACGGAGCCGTAGCTATTGTGATAGCTGATGATATTGTTGGTATCATTTCTGAGCTGATCTTCTCTGCTAGGGAGCTTGTTGAGCATGGTCTCTGTCTTACTGGGTGAGCTTGAGACGATTTTACATTCATTAGTCTTCTTACTTTGGGAAATGCTCTTTCAGCAATTGATGAATCAGAGGAGTTATCCTCAGAAGAGGAAGAAGTGATCTGTTCATTTATTCTGGCGCTCCTGATGGTTCTTACAGCAGTTTCCGTGTATGTTTCACTTTCACGATTTATTAAATCGCTTATCTGTACTCGGTTCTGCGAGGACATAATGTCGCGTTGGGCGCTCATGTCCAGTCGACGGCGTTTTGTTGCACCACACATTGCACTAGTTTGTTCTTTAGATAATTGGTTCATGGTGGTGATGTCATTTGTGGTATTAAAGTCGCTAAAGTTGTTATGCTGAGCATAGTTAGCCTTCAGGACAGGATTAGATGTATCAAATGAGCCTCCCTTTTGTACTTTCTCGTTCAAGAGTCTTAAGTCTGTCAGTAATTGGTCAGCGACTGCCAATGAGTTTCTGCGTCCGTCTGCAGAACTAAAAGTCTGCGCACTCATGGATTTGTCCGAGTCGTTTGTAAATTGTTCACAGTTTTTGTTTGTGTCATTCCATAAATCAGTGTGCATGGTGTTAACTAGAAGTGCTTTTTTTTGGTGACTCATTAATTTTTCCACTTTACTGGTGCCTGTCAAGAGCATTCCACAGACTTCATCGGTCTGGATTCCATTGTTCACAACATGTGAATATTCGCATTCTGATGCCGATACATTTTCACTCTCCAAACAGCAACAGGAGCAAGCAAGTCTGTCGTGCTCGATTGCGCTATCCTCCCTCGCGCACACTGTCTCCCGCTCACTGCCCTCGGAGCAGGAGTCCCTCTGGGATTCCCGAGCGGCCTCTGCTCCCTCAGCAGAGGCCAACCCCGTTGCCATCGACGAGGCGTCCAGGGGGCGGATCACGGGACTCGCTCCCCCCACAGCAGGTTTGTCGCTCTCCAGCGAAGCGACTGCCAGGGGGAGAGCAGAGGGGGCAGACATGTTTAGTTTCTGAGGGTTATGGGCCAGTGCCACTAGAGTATTCTTAGATATCTCTGGTAGTCCACATGCATCGGCCTGGTATAGATTATACTTTAAGTACTTCATCTGGTCTTCTGAGGTCTTCTAACATCTTCTAATTGGAAGACAGGGACTCGCTACGACTGGGGTTCAACTCCCATGATCTCTCACCATTACTAT
The DNA here is from genome assembly GCF_040938575.1 of Ambystoma mexicanum. Classification (NCBI taxonomy): domain Eukaryota; kingdom Metazoa; phylum Chordata; class Amphibia; order Caudata; family Ambystomatidae; genus Ambystoma; species Ambystoma mexicanum. The sequence goes on along the minus strand of NC_090941.1, from coordinate 842,366,528 downwards.
GCTGTCTAGGTTTGATGGAAGTTGTAATCCCAAACATCTGGAAAGCAAGGGTTGCAGATCCCTTCTCTAAGAGATGTACAATGTGCAGGCAACTCCTACATGTAGAACAGATAGTCTATATATTTCTATGCACATCTATAATGGAATCAATATACAAACTACAAAATGTTAATACAAACATCATTTAGAATGCTTAACATGTTGTCTACAAGTGGACACTACCACTTCTACCATATGGGTTTAAATGCATGTGTACAATGCTGCCTACAACAGGCGCAGTCACCTCAAGTTAGCTTTTTTACAAAGCCATTGCTTCAAAATCTCCTCCTTGCATTTGAACATGTGGCAGAGTCACCAGTGAGAGGGCAGGAAATGGGCCAGGGAACAACGGTATAGGGGCAGTAACCCTGAGCCTCTACTCCATTCCTAACCTCAACCAGTATGTCTACACCCACCCAGAAATGTTGAGTATTGGAAACTAGTGTGCTGTGTGAGTCCAGACTGCAAGCTCAAAATAGAATGGTGGTAGGAAAGACTACAAGTCCACGAACGTGATGATGTTCTCAGCTGTTGGTCTTCGCAGCATGGGAGGAAGATGCTTGTAGCCAAGGGAATCTGAAGCAATGGTACAGGGTGGGCATGCATCACACACAAACCCGGTGAAGCCATGGTGATATCCAACTGTGGCCATGACAGAGCTGCTTGATTTTAAGTCAGTTTGCCGAGTTGCTACGGCTAATATGAAACCTATTCCGTACACATGTTCATTGAATGGGGCTTATACCCAGAAACCAATTCAGGGCTTCCATCCCAAACAAGGCTCAAGTATCCCAGTGAGATCGTTGCCCCCATTCCTTCCTGAGCCGGGAGATAAAAAGGGGCATAAACAGACCAAAGGTATGGAATTTGGAAGGAGGTCAGCTTGGAGCACTTTTTCTATCAAGGAGTTACAAATGACGACAACATATCTTTAAAGTCAATTATTTGTTTTTGTCAGGATGAACCTCTAGTTTATTGGGGTCTTTTAAGTATCCCCCACACTGTAGAGTGGTCTTGGCTCAGTTCTTGTCTTCTTCCAGTGTGTGTACCTCCGTTCTTTTTCCAGCTTATTGTCCTCCTTGGCTGATATACAGGCTCCAGTTCTGCCTTGTCTATTTTTCCAGTCCAGTTTTAAGACTGGGTTTTCCTTCTATGGCTATTTGAAATAAGCACTGTGGGTTAAGGAAGACGCCTGCACACTCTCTTCATATTGGTAGGTTTATTTATCTGCATCTCCTTCAGGTGAGTACAATGCCAATAAGATGTAGGACAGAAAGAAACACTGACGCATCCAGGCCAGCCAGACTTCACTTCCAGCTGACCCCTTTGGAACTCTTGCACAGTCACTCACCCAACACTCCAAGGTGATCTCACAGCGTTCTGCTAACATCTCCATCCTTGAAGAATGCAACCATCATCCAAGATACAACACTATACCGTAGTCCTTAATGTGGCCCTTTATGTGTCTCCTTACTGCATGGCCTCGTCTGGCTCCTGTTTGCCTTCCACTTTAGTTGTGCTGGGGTTTGGCCTTTACCTTCTTCCTCTTTTCTTCCTTCCCAGCTTCCACTGATACTTCCCCTATCGTTTCTCTCGCTACAGTTTTTCTGAATCTGTTGGCAGTCTTCATGACCATCAATCTGGCTTCAGAGCTGCCAGAAGCATGGAAACTGTTCTCCTGAACATCCGTGAGGACCTACTCTTGAACCTTGACTCCAACACTCCGTGTGTTCTCATTCTGCTCGATCTCTCTTCTGCCTTTGACACTGTCAACCATGTCATCCTGCTCAACCGTCTCTGTGATAACCTGGGTATCACTGGTCAGGCTCTGGCGTGGCTGACCTCTTTCCTCTCCAATCGACCCTCCCAGGTCCAACTGGGGTCCTTCCTCTCTGACATCTTTTTCTCCACCTGTGGTGTCCCCCAGGCATCAAATCTCTCCCCCTGGCTGTTCAACCAGTACCTGGCACTCCTTGCCCACCGCATCGCCGCCCTCTGCCCCAACTTTCAGTGCTATGCGGACGATACCCAGCTCATTTTCAGGCTACCCTCGGCCTCCTCCTCTCCTTCCCTCATCTCTGTCTGTCTGCTATCCAGGAATGGTGTGCCGCCAATGACATCTGCCTTAATGCCAGTAAGACTGAGATTCTACTCATCGGCACACCCACTCCCTCCTTCCCTGCAGCTCTCTGGCCAGCCTCTCTTGGCCCTCTTCCTGCTCCTACCTGCATCTTCGACTCCACACTCTCCTTCTCTCCTCATATATCTGACGTCTCTAAGAAGTCACACTACGAGCTGCACCTCCTCAGAGATATTCTTCCCTTCCTCTCCTTCCCCCAGAAGCTCACTGTCTCACGAGCCCTGGTTCTCTCAAAGCTGGACTACTGTAACAGCCTCTATCTTAATCTGCCTGCCTCCACTCTCTGCCCTCTGCAACACATCCAGAACAGAACTGAGAGACTTGTCCTTGGCCTCAAGCCCAGGGACCGTATCTCTCCAGGACTGAAGACTCTACACTGGCTCCCAGTGGCTGCGAGGATAAAGTTCAAAACCCTCTGCATTGTCCACAAGGCCTTCTGGGGCCTGGGGCCTAAATACCTTCAACTCTCTCTTCCTAAATATCTTCCTTCCCGAGCCCTTCGCTCATCCGTCTCCAACTCCCTCAGGGTCAGCCGCTTCTCGAAGCAACAAGCTGGGGGTAGATCTCTCTCCACGGCTGGGGCCTCCCTCTGGAACAGCCTTCCTGCCTCCCTGAAACTTGAGGAGAATCATCTCCGGTTCCGGATGCACCTCAAAACCTTCCTCTTTGCTTCTGCTTTCTCCCTCCCTCTCCCCTGCTAATTCTTCGCTGAATCTGCACTGAATCTGCAACTGGGCCACTCTCGCCGTCCTCGGTCCTGGGCCCAGCCACTCTCCACTTGCACTGCCTCCCTGGCAACCCCTGCACTGCGGGACTGTCTCTGTATTCCTACAGCCCCCGTTCCCAGCACTTGTCTGCACTTACCTTGCACTTTCCACCAGCTGGCCCTTTATTTATTTTATTCTACTTACCTTGTACTGCACTTCCCCCCTTCCCTTCCCCTTGCACTTTCTCCCTTCCCCCCACCCCTGCACTTGCGCGATCTGAATGACACCTGGCCTAGTAGGATCGTTGTCTGTCTTCCCCTTGTTCCCCCACCCTGCCTCATCGCGCCTTGAAACACTTAAAACACTTGTGTATAGGCGCGTTACAAATGCCATATCATATCATATCATATCCGACACTGGACTATAGCGTTGACTTTTCTCTTCTAGGAATAAAAATACTCATCTGCCTCCTGTAGTGCTGCTCATTGGCCTTTCCTCTACTTTGTGTTTTTCTCTCCACCCTGCCCCTTTCCAGGCAGGTCTAACCCCCCCACCTCCTGCCCCTCCTCCCATTCTTCCACTTTTCAATGATCTCAATCCTCCACTGTTATCTGTTTTTTCTTATCACCCCTTTGGTGGATTCTCTCACCATTTATCTTCAGGTGGTCCCTTTTCCTTTTGCTTTGTATCCTCCCTTTTCTGGGGTTCTTTCTCAAATTCACTTCCCTGGGTTCTTCCTTCTTTCCTTTCTGGGTTCATTTCCTCAAACCTCCTCACCTCAAGAAACCTCACCACCAAGGTTTTCCCTTACTTTTCACACTGGGTTTCCCTTTAAGTGCCTATACCTCGCAAACCCTGCTGTTAATTTCAGAAGACCATTGCCAAGATTCTGGATACTTTGGGTTTGTCTGCTCAGACAAAGAGAAAGAGTTCAGTATGAGCTGGTGGACATTTTGGACATGTGTATCCCATGGGTGACCCTTTTGCCCTTCAACCCAGCGGTGGCCACTCCTGTTGAGACAGCCTGTGCGAAGCCAGCTTTGATTCCCGTGGTAGACCGGGAAATTGCCGAAAAACACTGTCTAGCCCCATCGTATCCCAATTTTCTCTCCCTATGCCCCTCACAAGAGAACTGAAATAGGGCGAGCAAAGCTGTTACTAAAAAGTTGTGTCCAGATGGATAATTCTGTGCATCTCTGAATGTTACTATCTGGCAGGGGAGGATGTGCCTGATGATCTCGGGGCTCATTACACTTGAGCTGCCACGTCTGCCCTGCAGAGGGGTGGCCCTATCTTGAACGTCTGTCAACTGGCAGCATGAGGTTCATTGCAAATGTTTGCCAATTATTACTGCATGGATTCCCTGTAAGGGCAGGATACTTTATTTGGCTGCATGGTCCTCCATAGATATTTGGTGTAAATGGTGGTTCTCACTCTTCTCCCACCTCAGAATTTTAATATTGCTATAGGAGTCTTAAAATGTGGAATCTGTGGGAGGAAGAAATACATTAGGAGAAAAAAATACTTGCCTTCGGCTAATGTTCTTTCTGATGGATCATTAGTCCTTCCTCAAAAATATTCCACATCCCCCTCTCATCCTGCCCCTCTTGGCAGATAGCTCAAACAGCTTATCTGTTCTGCAATCTCTCAGCTGTTGAGTGCTAGGGGAAATGGCAGAACGGAGGTCATGAGGCGCTGCAACTCCACATATGCTGGTCCTGGTGTCTAATCTGGAGCCTGGGAGTGCAAGATCTCCGGGCACATCCAACTCAGAGTCATACTGTGCCCCCAGGTGACTGCAAAGGTTTTTAAAGTCAGGTGATTGCAGAGAGAGAATATCTAAGACGAGGAATCTGTGGGAGGATGAACTAATCCATCAACAAGGACATTATCAAGAGGTAAGTAATGTGTTCTTCTGATGGTCTGCATACCTGAAAAGAGAAGTTGACACCCAATTTTGAGGGGTGAATTGGGGCAGTGGTCAGACAGCTGCCAGCCTTGCATATAGAAGAAGACAGAGACACAGTGTATCCACAAGCAGGCAAGAAATTAAAACATTATATTGAATACTGTCTTTATGCATTTGCAGAGTGGAACCTCCATGCGGACAGGAAACGTTCAGGTTGCCAAACCCCAGAACAATGGCACTGAAGATCAGACAAGGATATCTTCTGACATGCCCCAGAGGCAGGTGGAGAGAAGGAAGGGATTTTAGGAGAGAGAAAGGGGGTGGGGGAACTGCGGGATAATGCAGCGAGTCTGCACACTGGGAGATAAAACAAATGCAAATAGTTCCATACTTTCCGTTGCAGACGGGGAAACGTTGAACTGGACACTTGACACCAAAGGTGCCGGGAAGTGTGTAGAAGCTGAGCAGATAACATTCCCACAGAGGTGCTGACCTGGCAAAGGGAGTACTTGCCAGAGGGACTGCAAAGGAGCTGGGCAGAGCACTTGACCCATGAGAGGATGATCAAGCAAAACAATCGCTGGCATTTGATGCACTGAAAGGGTGAAATAAGTCCTCAAACCGATGTCCACACATGCTTAGGGGAGCATTTGACATGTGAGGTTGTGAAGGAGTGTACATAGCAATTGCCATAAGAGGTACAGGGAAGCGTGGCAGTACGCTTCTATATGAGGTACTGTAGATCTGAGGGGAGTAATTGCCACACAAGGGTTTGAACAGGTGGCACAAATACCTACTACCATATGTGTTGAGAAGGAAATAGGTGCCCTTTCCACATGAAAGGTTGATCAAGCAAGTTGAAAATGTACTCACTGTGTTGCTGAGAAACCGAAAGGAGGCATTAAACAGCTGAGATAAGCGCTTGTATGAAGTAGTATTAAGAGGGTCTTGATGATCACTTTCAATATCACTTGCAAAGAAACCAAGATACCCATTTGAGGCAAACGATTTTTAGAGGTTTTAATGAGCACTTGGTACTTGGAAGGCTGGGAGGTACAATATAGCCCATCAAAAAAGCGATTTGGGGTAAAAGGATGCCAAGATGCATTCACCCATGTGCCACATAAAGTGAGATTAGCCAGTGACCTTTCCAGGAACTAGCAGCAGTGCCAGTGTTACACAGGTCATTTCTTTGGAAGAAACTAAGAAACCAATGACCACAAACAAATTGTGTTGGCAACTCTGCAATGCACACAGGGTGAACAATATGTTTAAAAGGGTGAGGGCAGGAGAGCAGCCCCAAAGCAGCAAGAAGTGCAACTAGTGATGGAGAATACAGTTAACCTATCATGGGTAGGAACCTTCTAGGTAGTATGCAAGGTTATTAGTTTGGTTGTCTTGTTTTTGAAGTGTCCCAAGATGGACTGGCTTGGAGTGAAGAAGAACAGTGTACGGAGGCAAAGGAAGTTATTAACCATTGTGGCAGACCAATAGAACACACAAACATTAGGTTGTAAACAGACTTTATTTTTTCAGGAATCGGTTATGGCTAAATGCCTATAAGGTCTAGTGGTTTCATTCTGAAAAAAGATGGTGGTCTCTGCAGCTATCTAAGGAAAAGGTGAATGGAAGAGGTCCTAGTTGGGATCCCTATAAGATTCACTCTGGTGTCTGTGTCCATTGGTGATCTAAGAACTCAGGGTGTAGCCCATCTCCTGTTATCAGCAGTTTTATTTAGCAGGTGCAGCGCCACCTCCCTGCCTGGTCTCAGGGGTGGGGGTGGTGGTTTCCATGGGAACTGTCCTGCTGCGGGGAAAGAAAGAGTACACCCTTGCACAGACCAGGGCTGGGATCCAGGGACTACGCGAAAATGAAGCGTTTGTCTTGACTGCCGGGAATTATTTTATGCAATGTTAAACTTATTTCCAGTTCACCCGGTTTGTTAACACATTTGTTTCCTAGCCTCTACACTAGCGTAGCGTAGTTAACAAACTGACCTCTCGATCTGTTATCTCCCTCCACTGTTCGAATGTCAATCATTTTTCATCCCTGTATAAGTCTCCCATTTTCACATATCATATCTCCCTCAATTGTTGATTACCCACATCTGCAGGAATTGATGTTATGTGTGCCTCTTCTGTTAGTGGTATCTCTGGACAATATCGAGAAGGCAACTATAGGCTTGCCTCCTGACCATAAGAGTTCCGAAAACTTGTAATCTACCATCTTAAAAAAAAGGTGCCTCATATATGGTATGTTTGCATAATAAATAAAGTAGTCTAGCTCAAACAGTCATTTTACATATCGCATTCTACACTTTAATGATAACAGGAGTTTTTTCCAGAAATTAATGGAGTCCCCGATTGGGGAGGGCGCCCACCCCACATGCCCACCCCACATGCCCACCCCACATGCCCACCCCACATGCCCACCCCACATTGCGAATGACGGTTTCTTCCAGTGTGGGATAAATCTACACACCCAACTATCTGAAAGAGTCCCATTCCACAAAGTATCTTCTGAGTACTGCAGCCAAGGGGTCTAGCACCAGGGACAATGGGCATCCCTGTCTCATGCCCCTACCCACCCCACAACTGGGAGAGAACAATTCTCCCATTTTAACACCTATCGTAGGTGTGGTATACAGTAGATGGATCCAATTTAGAAGATAAATGCCCAGTTCGTACCCTTTAAGCTCCTGAAATAGCCATTGCTATTGCCATTCCAATGAATCAAACACTTTTCTTGTGTAAATGGGTATCACTGCAATATCCTCTTGCATACCGTTTGCTTGGTCCATTACATGATGAAGTCATTGTATATTCATTGATATGTTTCTTCCATGAATGAAGCCACATTGGTCTGTGTGGACTAGTTTTGGTGATCAGTGTACCGGGCTACCAAGTCGCTGCTTAACTTTTCTAGAGTGGCTACCCAGCCAACCCTGCACAGGCCCAGTACTTCTACAATCCCAAGACTGCTGCCATCCCTAAGAAGGAGCCTTAACCATTTAGCCTCTTCCTTGGCAAAGACTTCGGTCGAAACACTTGTTGGCTTTTCTCTCATGCACCTAGCACACCCTGTGCCAGGACCATGTTTACATTAAGCAATGAATAAAATACACGAACAAGGTGTTTTTTGACGTCCTGCAACAAACAAACACAACCATGTTTATCAACATAATCCAGTGCCACTACTAACAAGGCTTGCCCACCCACTAGTTTTGTGATAGTTTCAACAGTCTTGTGGCTATAATCTTACCAAGAGTTTTAGTATCTATATTAATCAATGGGATGGTATGATCCACACGTTCTGGGGTCTTTGTTTGGTTTTTGATCAGTATTATTGTTCCTTCTCTCATGGTTTCAGGGAGAATACTATCCTGAAGGGCGTAATTGTAGTCTTGTTTCCATTTTGGGGCTAGTGCATCAGCATAACATTTGTAAAATTCAGCCGAAAGGCCATCTCCTCCTGGCGTTTCCCCCCAACCCTGTTAAGTGATTTAATGGCTTCCAGCCCTATAGGTAAGTTTAACACCTCCTGTATCTCCTTATCCAATTTGGGTAGTTCTGCCTATTTCAGAAGCTGCTGAGCTTCTTGTTAATTAAAGGTATTGTACTGGAATATTGTTTTTTTATAATATCTGTGGAAGACCTCATTAGTCTATGTATGATAACTAAAGATCTATCCTGTCTATACATCTGTGTGGTGGTCGATTGGGGGTTTTCCAGCTTGAATATTTAGGCCAGTATATGGCTTGCCTCATCGCCTTACCTGTGCCTCCGACATGTGCATTGTTTAAATTCGAATTTTCCTAGCATTTCTTCTGTTTGACATTGTGTTTTCAACTCCCTGATGAGTTCAATATCCCCCTCTATCTTTCGTATATTCTCCTGTGTCTTCCTCAATGTTTTAGATAGGGTGATCTTTCCCCAAATGCAGTTGACATGCAGCTACCTCGGATTGTTACTTTGAAGACTTCCCAAATGGTGCTTGCGTTCACTACTGATCCCTCGTTTTGGTCGAAGAAGGCTATAAAAGCCTCCCTAATAGAGGACCTATAGGCAATATCCTTTATTGATTCTGCTCAAAGTCTCTGTATCTAGTTCTGGGTTCAATAGTAGTTCACATCTCCATCCCATAGAAACATATTCCCTCTATGTTCCCCTATCAGTCACACCGGCCTGGTGAAATATGTATTATTATCCACATTCGGTACGTAGGACTTGGCCAAACAAATAGCTTTACCATCTAATGAACCCACCAGAGCGATCGTCCTGCCTTCCGTACCCGTAATTTGTTCAAGGATTTCTAACAGGACATCTTTAGTTATCCATATGAATACCCAACGTGCATATATGGAATAACTGGTTCCATAAATGCCCTCACGCCATTGTGTTAGTAGTCCAGTTGCATCAGGTGGGTCTTTTGCAAGAGTGATATGTGTATCCCCCATATTTTCAGAAATGCTCCGTATTTCTTTCTCTTAGACCATTTGCCCAAACCCCTAACATTGCAAGTTAGTAGTCTTACTTCACCCATTAGTTAAATATTTCCAACCACCACATAAGAATTTCTGCAGCCACTTGGTAAGACATGGGGAGATGAAGGGTCGGTCATAATATTTTCCTGTGTACGTCACTGGTTACATCAACAACAAAAAACGTTTATATCCCCTCCTTCGCTTCTCCCCTACATTTCCCACTAACATAACAAACACAACTAGAAACTTGTTCCACTGCATAAGCGTTGAGTGTAGATCCAATACATTTAATCTATGCGTGCGAAAGAGCTTGCCAATTCTCACTGACATATCAGAGGGGACCAGAGGCCTGCTTCAGCTCGGGGGCGAAGGCCAACCACGGGTGTCTGATAATCCATTCTATTAACCTGTTCCTCCTAGATGGCACTGCTTTTTGCAGTAGCTTTAATAAACTGTATCCAGATCTCAATGTTCCTTATTTTTTATTGCAGTGTGGATCAGTGTTCATGAAGTCATCGTCGTTGTTTTCCAGTGTACGATTTATCAGCGCTGAAGTGACCCTGCTTCCCAGGAGGCGAGAGGTTTCTAGCCGCTGGTGTATTAATGACATGCACTCATTTTTCGTGAACCACAAGCCTGTAGCCTGGTCATCCCGTCATTGTATTCTGTGTTGTCCAGGAGACTTCAGAGTCCCACCATTCCCACGCATCCTGTGGGATTCCCACGCATCCTGCAGGGTGTCACAGAACCATTGTTTTCAAACCCTGGATAATGTTCACTTTGTCTGGATACAACAGCATATACCGTACATTGTGCATTCCCAAAACTTGCTTTATCTCCTCAAAACGTTGTCTTGGTTGCTGTACTTTTTTGTGTAAGCTGTAAATGTCATGATCGCGTTCTTGCCAGTTGAAGTATGGCATTACAGTCTCTACAGTTAAACATCTTGGCTACTATTGGTCTTTCTCAAACTCCCGAGGGGGTGTTTTTGCTGAAACACTGTGCGCTCTCTCAATGGCAAACCATCTGGATAGCTCCTTTAAGCCATATGTCTCTTGTAGTCATTTTTCTAAGAAAGAAAAGCTCTGTCAAATCTCATTTGGTTCCCTCACGTAGCCCTATGACCCGAAGATTGCATTTCCTGGACTGACCTTTCCGCATCTTGCGCTCGCAGTTGCAGGTCATGAGTTACTTGTTTGTTTGTAAATGTTTATTCGAACAATAAAATATTCATTAAACACATGGATATAAGATATCACAATAAGACAGAATTCATTGGTGCTATTTAAAATACAAAAGATGTTCAACACATTTTGTTTACACATATTACAGTATAATTAAAATGCGGCCACTTGCATTCTCAAAAATCCCTTTCTATAAAACATTGCAGCCTTCAAATACAACAGCAGGGCCCAAGCTAATGATTTCGTTTCTGCCTTTAATAAAAAATGACAGTGCTGGCCTGTATTGGCGCAAATCTGTGCGTCTCAGGACTCTCTAATAGCCCCACACCCATGACAAAACAAAATAAAATGGGTCAGGTTTTCAGACGGGGCACCATAGACGGGGCAACTTGGATCATCGGATATTCGACCCACCTTGCCGTATTGCCCCTTAAACGTAGGCAATGAAAACGAGCCCTTGTAACGAGCCAGCACTGATGGCCTACCCTGGCCCAAACAGGATATGGCTGTAAAATGGACATCCCACTTATATGCTGATGGTGTCCATCTGCCTGAGACACCCGTGTTAAATTGGAGCATATTGCCACAATTTCCCTAGTTACTACTTCCTTGTAAGATCTTACTTCCTTGAGTTGTAATATATTGGTGGCTGGAGGCACAGCCGCCAGATTCACCCTACACATCAGCTCCTTGACTGATTTCAGCCAAGGTATTTTATGCCACAAATCCTTACTTGTCTTTATTATAAAGTGGTACAGCGAGACATTAGTATTACTCCAAATTCTTAGTCATAGCAGGCTTGGGGAATCTGCCCAGTCATCCTCCAAGAAGGTCATTCCCAATTCTCTGTGCACTGATTCACAAGATGAAGAGCCAGGGAGTCCCAATAACCTTTTGAAGTAGTGGTTTTCCTTGGCCTGCATGTCACCAGGCTTTTGGTACCCCCAGAGAGAGCTGATCCATATAAAGAGGTTGCCTTAACTTGCATGGTATACGCTTTAAGTGCTGATTGGGAGGCTCTAAAGGTGGTAACCAGGGGAGAAGTAATTGCAAAGGCGGGAGGTATCAAGAAGCAGCTCAGGAAAGAACTAGACCTAGTGGAAAGGCAGATTGAGCAACTTGAGGCTACCCCCGTAGACACCCAACAGAGGGAAGAGGAGCTTGTGAAACTTAGAGAGTGGAACATAACTGGGTGGAACAGGCTGGAAAAGTTTGACTATACTGCCAGAACAAATAGAGCACACGTTGAGGCCGACAGACCGGGCAGACTACTCGCCTGGCTCTGCCGTAAAGAGCACCCCAAACACCCCACCACCTCACTACAAGATGAGGATGGAAACACACACTGTACGCAGCAGGGCATAAATGACACTTTCACTCGCTTTTACACCCACCTGTATTCACATGAGGAGCAGGTCCCCCATGAACGGTTGATAGAAACACTAGAAGAGATAGGGCTCCCCAGGCTGTCCCCTGAGCAAGCCGACTCCCTAGAAGCAGAAATCACGCCCAAAGATATTACCGATGCAATCAGATCCCTGGCCACAGGCAAAGCACCGGGAACAGACGGGTTGCCCACGTAGTTTTTTAAAACGTATGAGTCCTCCCTGACCCCCCTATTACACGCAGTATACCAGGAGGCATACGAAGAAGGGATACTACCCGAAAGTATGAGGGAGACGCTTGTGATCCCGATCCTCAAGCCCAATAAACCGGCAGACCAATGTGACTCATATCGCCCGATTGCAATGTTAAATTATGACGTTAAAATCCTGACTACGATTTTAGCGAAGCGGCTGTCTAAAATAATAGGAGACATAGTTCACCCAGATCAGTGCGGCTTCGTGCCTGGCCGAAATACGTCCATGAACCTACGCAGGCTGCAGCACATTATAGCGCAAACCGATAAATACAAGGACTCATACGCGCTGCTGTCCCTAGACGCAGTCAAAGCGTTTCACTCCATTTACTGGGAATGGCTTGTGGCAGTGCTTAGGGAGTTTGGCTTTGGTCCCGGGTTTATCAGGTGGATTAACATCTTGTATGCTAAACCTAAGGCAAGGGTGAAATCTGGGAAGTATGTGTCGGAGGCCTGGGATATATGCAGGGGGACTAGACAGGGTTGTCCACTATCCCCAATGCTTTACATACTGGGACTAGAACCCATAGCTGTTTACTTTAGAAAGCAATTCTTCGATGCAGGCATTGGACTGGGAGACGTGGATCACATCATCTCGCTCTACGCGGATGACATACTCATATACGTCAGGGACCCACACCTCAACGTACCAACGATGTTAGAAGTTCTGGACAATTATTCCAAGGTCTCTGGGATAAGTTTTAGCAGGTCAAAGTCTTGTATGCTCCCCCTAGCGGCCCTGAAAACAGAGAGTTTAGAAGCTCTCCCTGAAGTTGGGATCCAGTGGCAGAATACGTCATTCCGCTACCTTGGAGTGCACATTATGCATACCCCCGAGCTAATGCACGAACGAAACACAAAGGCAGCACTCCCCGCCCTGCGCAAATCAATGGCGTTCTGGGCGAAACTCCCCCTCTTGATGATGGGCAGAGCTTCGATAACTAAAATGATCGTTCTCCCGCTTTTCCTCTATGGGTTTCAAAATGTACACTACTATATACACAAGCCCCTCTTCCGACTTCTTGAGCCCATACTGCGAGAGTTTCTATGGGGGAAAGGCAGGCATAGAATAGCGTTGCAATTGCTAACCCTACCATATAGCCAAGGCGGTATTCAACTTCCAAACCTAGAAAAATATTACATAGCAGCACAGCTTAGTTTTGTGACCAAATGGCTAGATGATGAACCCACATCTGAAACACCATTGCTACAGGCCATGCTGCCCCAATTCCATCTGAAAGAACTAGCCTGGGCACCGTCCACACTGCTGGGAACCCTACCCTTTTTGGCTGACCTGGGAAGGAAAATTTGGCACAGGGCAAAAATGCTCACTAACTCATGGAACTCCTATACCCCAGAAGTCCCCCTGATCGCAGACCTATGCACAACACTTTCGGATTTGAAACATATCAGGCTCTGGGAGAGGGAAGGGGTCTACACCTGGGGAGATCTGTATGATGAAGGCACTTTCAGGGAGTTCACCTTGCTGCAGGAGACGGAAGGCATACATATCGGCCAGTTTCTGTGATACCAAAGAACTCGTGCTGTGGCCCGACGCAAATGGGACTCGTGGCCGATGGAACCAAACACAGACCCACTCCTCACCTTGATGTACAACTTGGGAGAGGGCGGTAAACCCATTTCGCAAATATATGGCCACCTGATCGACATGCCAAATCCTCGGAGCATGGAAATGAAAAGCAAATGGGAGGAGGATATAGGCCGGGAAATGACTGAAGGGGAGTGGAACAGAGCTCTCGCATTCCCCAAAACGGTGTCCAGAAAACATAGATTTAGGCAGATTCAGTTGAACATACTACACAGAACTTACCTGACCCCGTGCCGCATAGCCACCTTCAATCCCCAGGCACAACCGACCTGCAACTGGTGCAAGGGGGAAAGAGCGATTCTGATCCACATGTTATGGGAATGCCCCAGAACAAGGGCTCTGTGGGACAGGGTCCAACAAACTTGTGAAAAAGCAGGCCTGAGTAAATATAATTGGACACCCGACGAGTGCCTCTTAGGAACCTACCCCAGACCAGTCAAACTCAAGCATGCAACAAGGCTCATTGACATATCGCGCATACTGGCCAAAAGAAATGTAGCAATGGCCTGGAAGAAACCCATGGGCCTCAGTTCAAACTATGGCACAAAGAGACTGAACGGTGGGTGCTGGCCGAGACCGTGGCATGGGAGGACTGTGGCCAGATCCACGGATGACTCTAGTATGTCACTCGAGGCATGGAAGGAACTCACCAGACACGTTCCACCCCTCGGATGATAAACCCCCCTGAATCGGAACTTAATCCAGGCCCATGTGAGACCTGTCATAAAGCCAGCAGCAGCTGAGGTACAGCAGAGAACAGAGACCTTGCGGAGGCCTTTCCCCTATTGTAATTGCCGGATGGTTCCCCTTCGCTCCCACCCTCCCCCCGAAACAGTTAACGATATATGAAACGGACAGAATATGGAAACAGTTATGGTTGTTTTGTTTTTGTATTTGTAATTTTTTGACGTTAAGTTAAATATATGTTTATAACTATTTGAGATTGGCTCCATTGTACACAACTTGTTTGATATTATTGAAAAATGGCAATAAACATTCCAAGTGTTGACCACATTTTCAGGGACTGTTTCATTACATGCGCCTTACTTGTGAAGAGACTCACAGAATCTTGCACCCAGATAGTCATACTCAATCACCCTTGGGATTACATCCCCCTTACAAATTATAGGGCGCATCTTAATAGACTACCTACCTCCACTACAACTCATGACCGCTGATTTTACAGAATTAATTTTAAGACCAAAGCTTGTCATGAAGGCGACGTAAGCATCCACCAAGGCCTGCAATACCCCTGCGGTTCTGGCCATAAGCACTGTATCATCGGCGTAGGCCAGAACTGGAAATGGCCTGCCCCCTACTCACAGAAAGTCTACAGCAGTGTTCAACAAGACCTGCAACAACCCATTAATGTATAAGTAGAAGAATATGGGTGCCAATACACACCCCTGACGTACACCCAGCATGATGTCAAACCACTCGGTGCACTTCCCCCCAGGTACAAACCGGACATTGGCTTTGGTATTCGAGTGGATCTCCCGCAATATCCACAGGACAGCACATGGACTCAAGCATGGCCCACAACTTTGACTGATCAACTTTGTCAAAAGCTGTGCTTAATTCCGTGAATTTAAGGTAGACCACTTCGCCCTTACAAAAGACGAAGTTCAAAAACAATAAATACAGGTTAAGCACATGCCCCATAGTGCCCAGGCCGGGCGCGAAAGCCAAATTGTATATCCGTTAGAATGTTCCTCTTTTCCGCATCTTACGCTCGCAGTTCCAGGTCATGAGTTACTTATGTCAGATTTGAGACCTGTTTCTTGAGAGTAGCCAAATCTCTCTGAACATTGGGTGCGGCCTCCGTTCCCGGGGTCAGGGGGTTTGGTCGGTGCACTTGACGTCCCTGGGTGGTTACCCACTCTCAGTGTTTAGGGTTGCTCTGTGGGGGGATAGGTGTGGTTTCACTGGTGGGTTGGGGGGTGGGGTTGGGGACAGGAGGGGTCTGAGGGACTGGTAGGTTATTTCTAGTGGGATACTTGATGGGTTTGCTGGAGTTTCGCTGCTGGTTGGGGGTTGGCAGTGGGGGAGTTGGTGGGTTGAGGATGTTGATGTTCGTGGGGTTCAATTAAAAATGGTTCACACTGTTCTGCACTGTGTGAAGGGTACACACATTTATTCTCGAGGTGCATTGTACCTGGGTGAAGGATGGCTAAACCACTAATTCACCCTCCCCAGTTTGAACGTGCTAGGGTTGAATAATTACGCCTAATGCGCAAGATCCTGGCCTATTGAGAGCATCATGGGGCCAATATTCTATTCCTCCAGGAAATGCACTTGGTGGGGAAATTGAATGAGGTATTTTGCTAAGTCCTGGGGAGGTGCACGGTTTTATACCTCCTATTCCTCATATTCCCAAGGCGTCTCGATCATTGTGCATAAGTCACTGGGATTTAAACCACTGCATCAAGAAAGCGATCCTGAGGGAAGATACGTAATAGATTTGGGGACCCTGGCCCGGAGTTTAATCATGTTTGTAAATGTGTATGGTCTGAATACGGACGATCCCAGGTTTTACAACTCCCTTTGGGTCAAATGCTCAGCATATTCGAACACCCAGCTAATTGTTGCAGGAGATTTTAATACATTACTTCATGCGGAATGGAATAGATCCACACCTGGCGCAAAGTCATTATCCTCGACTGCCAGAGCAATATTGGGGGAGTGGGGGTTTGGAAAATTTCGGGTTAATTGACCTCTGGGGAACACTGCATCCAGACAACAGGGATTTTTCCTTTTATTCCTCCGTTCATGACTTGCAATCCCGAATAGTCGATATAATGGTGGGGCCGAGCATTGTTCAAAGCACATAAAACTGCATCATGCTTCAGAGAACGTTGTCCGACTACTCCCAGATTCTGTGGAAGTTCCAGATCGAACATCTTATGGTTGCTAGACCCCACTGCCATTTCAAGGGGCGAGCATTATTGGACGTCGTATACCACAGTGAGTTACTGGACGTTATAACATCCTTCTTTGGCTGTAATGCTGGGTCAGTTGCTTTGGCCGGGTACCCCTGGGAGACGTTCAAGGTTTACTTTAGGGTGTGCTGTATTTCTATGGAGAGTGGGGTGCTTAAGGCGATCCGGGGGAGGCTGGCAAGTCTAGCAGTTCAGTTTAAAGGCTTGTAGTCCAGGGACGGTGTACAGTCCTGCGTGGACAACCTGGCGGCTATCCGGTCTGCCCTGGATCAGTTTAGACATGAGGCAAATAGACAAATGCGGTTCCTCGCGACCCCTCATGTAGCACGTTATGGTGTAGAAGGTAGACCGGATAGGTACTTGACCAGGTTGGTGAGAGGTGAAAGAGGCCAAACTGATGTCCCAGTGGTTAGACATAAGGAGGGCACATTGGTCTCTAAACCTGAGCTAATTCTGGAAGAATTTAGATCGTTTTAAGGTAACTTGCATGCAGCAAGGGGTAGTGCATATCAGGACATCCTGAAGTCTTTGTCGAGGAGGCATCGTTGGTAGAACTTGATGCGCAGGCTAAAGAACAGGTACGCCAGGTCAATAGACTATGGAGGACCTCCAAAGCAGATAGTGACGCTGAGAAGGCGAGAGCCTGCTTAAAGGAATATAAAACAGCTATTTTTGCTGCAAAAAAAGATTTCCTTCAAATTGAAATCAAACAAGCAGGTAACCAAGCCAGAGTCTTATTTGAGGTGGTGGCAAGGTTTAGGAACCCCCAATGTATGGCAGTACCCACAACTGACTCAAAGGAACAAGCTAATAAGTTCAATCGCTTCTTTGAACAAAAAATTGTGGATATTCAGGAAAGTATTACTGAAGGGATGACTATAGAAAAGTGGGAAAAGCCTGGAGAAGAGATAGAGGTGGAGGAAAATCAGGAAGAATAGGAGAACTTCTGTTTTCAAGCCATTAAAGGAGCCTTGGTAAAACCGTTATTGAAGAAGCCGAATTTAGACCCAATGGCGCTGAAAAACTATCGACCGGTGGCTAATTTATGTTGGCCAACCAAAATCTTGGAAAAAGTGGTCTGCAGCCAATTTCAGCAGTTTATAGATAGTAAAGACCTGTTAGACAAATGCCAATCAGGGTTCCACCCTAACCATGGGACAGAGATCGCCCTCTTGGCGGTCCAGGACGATCTACTGGAAGCTGCAGACAGAGGAAATTCTACCATACTTTTGATGCTTGACCTATCTGCAGCTTTTGATACGATCAACCACAAGACAATCCTTCAAAGGATTGGAAAAATAGGGAGAGCTGCCAAAGTAGTGGTGGACTGGTTCGATTCCTTTTTACAGGATAGAACCCAACAGGTGACCCTGGGAGCCTTTCTATCGGAACTAATACAGCTGAGCTGTGGCATACCCCAGGGGTCAGCGCTCTCACCTCTGATTTTTAACCTGTTTATTCGACCACTGTTCAACATCTTGAGGAAACATGACTTACGTTTCCATTCTTATGCCGACGATACACAGATTTATGTGGAGACAGTGAATCTGCCCGAAGCTTTTGAAGGGATCAATAGATGTATGCAAGACATTAAAAAAAAGGAATGGCATGCAACCAGTTGCAGCTTAATTCAGCAAAAAGGTGATACTGTTCAAATCAGAAAAAAAGAACAAAAACATAGAATTAAATATGACACCACAGATTCTGGGCGAAGAGATTCCACTCGCAAAGAAAGTGAAAAACCTTGGGTGTATATGGCAAGAGAATTTGGCTAGTGAGGCACAGGTAGGGGCCAAAGTAAAAGCAGCATACCATTCCTTACGGATGCTCAGGAACATACTCCCTTTCATAGCATCCCAAGATCACTCTGTGGTTGTAGGGGCGCTGTTAAACTCGCATCTTAACTATTGTAATAGTCTGATGATAGGGATTCCACCGAAACAGATGTTGAGACTGCAGAGGGCACAGAATGCAGCAGTTAGACTTATAGCCCACTTAAAGAAAAGAGATGATGTTTCAACATCCCAGAGAGCACTCCATTGGCTTATGGTGGAGGATCGAGTAAAATTTAAAGTGGCATGCCTCATGTATAAGTGCTACTATAAAACTGCACCCAGATACCTGACCACAAGAATACACCATCATCAACCTACTAAATACCTCCAGCCAGGAGATAAACTTTTGGTGGATTTTCCACAGACCAAATGTACCTCGAAAGGCGATAGGAGGTTTTCTGTACCGAGTTACCCATTGCCATACGATCATGTAAGTCTCTAGAGGGTTTCAGGAAAGAGTTGAAAACCCACTGATTCAAATGAACCTAACTATAAGGCCCATATAGCCCCCCACAGCGTCCCACAGCTAAAAGCCATTTCTTGGTTAACAACTGCGCCCAAATGCAGTTTGGTCTGCTTGGTGCACATTTAGAAATAACAAAATCAAAATCAAAGAAGTGTTGGGTGCCCCTATCACAGTTACCGATATTTTGAAAGTGATTAAGGATCTCCCAACTGCCAAGGCCCTGGGTCAGATGGCATCACTTCGAAGTTCTTTAAGGAATACGCCCCAGTGTTGCTGGCCATTTAATGCAAGTGTGGCAGGTAGCCTTACAGTCGGGCTCTCTACTTCCCACGATGTGCAAGGGCATTGTCTCCTTAATATTAAAACCTGGCAAGGACCCAATGTACTGTGCTTCTTATAGCACACAGAGGGGAGTCCCCCAGATGAACCATTTTGGAACAAATTTAATGACCTAGCTCCAATTTGCACTAGGTCACATTCCGTGAGTTGTATGCATCACCTCACAAAATGAAAATTACACAGTGTACCAAATTTTTCATTTAATAAAAAATGTCATAGTTTTATTTCGTAGGCCATAGGTCCTACGTGCACCAATCATAAAAAACACCACAAAAAGACATGTATCAATGTGGAAAGTGTATACAATGCATCTATTAGCAATTTCATGATATAGTCATAAAAACACAGATGACACTGCCAGAGTTGTGTATCACAGAGCCAAGCGGGCACATATTCTAACTTCCTGGCCCTATCTGGCTAACAAGTCACAGATATGCTCTGTATGGCAGCGTCACCCAATAACAATGCTAAAACTAATTAGACATGGCACATAAAATTGCGTCTGACCAAAACACACACATCCCAGGTCGTGCTTCTTATAGGCCAATATCCCTCATCAATATGGAAACAATTTTTTTTTTCAAGATCTTTGTCGATAGTTTTATTGTGCATTTCGATCAGGCTGACTTCATTCCGGGTCACGCTACGGGCCCTCAATTTACGGAGACTGCCGTGCTGGCCCAGATTGACCCCTCAGTGCAAGATTGGAGCACTTTTAGTAGACATGGAGAAAGTGTTTGACTGTGCCGCCTGGGACTATTTGTTCACAGCTCTCGGGAGGCTGGGGGTTCCGTCATACTACCTACAATGTGTTAAAGTACTGTATTCGGGAGAAACAGCGAGGATTGGTCTATTTGGTAAGCAGTCGTCGTCGTTTGTGTTGGGGTGGGGACACGTCAGGGATGTCCGTTATCCCCTCTTCCATTTGCAATCGCCATGGAACTGCTTGCGGTCCACCTGAGAGCGCTGCACAGACAGTGGGGGCTCGCGTTGGGGTGTGTTTTGAACTGATATCTCTCTACGCAGTTAGACTTATAGCCCACTTAAAGAAAAGAGATAATGTTTCAACATCCCAGAGAGCACTCCATTGGCTTATGGTGGAGGATCGAGTAAAATTTAAAGTGGCATGCCTCATGTATAAGTGCTACTATAAAACTGCACCCAGATACCCGACCACAAGAATTCACCATCATCAACCTACTAGAGACCTCCGGCCAGGAGATAAACTTTTGGTGGATTTTCCACAGACCAAATGTACCTCGAAAGGCGATAGGAGGTTTTCTGTTTCTGGCCCAAGAGTATGGAACGAGTTACCCATTGCCATATGATCATGTAAGTCTCTAGAGGGTTTCAGGAAAGAGTTGAAAACCCACCTATTCAAATGAACCTAACTATAAGGCCCATATAGCCCCCCACAGCGTCCCACAGCTAAATGCCATTTCTTGGTTAACAACTGCGCCCGAATGCAGTTTGGTCTGCTTGGTGCACATTTAGAAATAACAAAATCAAAATCAAAGAACTGTTGGGTGCCCCTATCACGGTTACCGATATTTTGAAAGTGATTAAGGATCTCCCAACTGCCAAGGCCCTGGGTCAGATGGCATCACTTCGAAGTTCTTTAAGGAATACGCCCCAGTGTTGCTGGCCATTTAATGCAAGTGTGGCAGGTAGCCTTACAGTCGGGCTCTCTACCTCCCACAATGTGTAAGGGCATTGTCTCCTTAATATTAAAACCTGGCATGGACCCAATGTACTGTGCCTCTTATAGGCCAATATCCCTCATCAATATGGAAACAATTTTTTTTTTCAAGATCTTTGTCAATAGTTTTATTGTGCATTTCGATCAGGCTGACTTCATTCCGTGTCACTCTACGGGCCCTCAATTTACGGAGACTGCGGTGCTGGCCCAGATTGACCCCTCAGTGCAAGCGATTGGAGCGCTTTTAGTAGACATGGAGAAAGTGTTTGACTCTGCCGCCTGGGACTTTTTGTTCACAGCTCTCGGAGGGTGGGGGTTCCGTCATACTACCTACAATGTGTTCAAGTACTGTATTCGGGAGAAACAGCGAGGATTGGTCTATTTGGTAAGCAGTCGTCGTCATTTGTGTTGGGGTGGGGACACGTCAGGGATGTCCGTTATCCCCTCTTCCATTTGCAATCGCCATGGAACCGCTTGCGGTCCACCTGAGAGCGCTGCACATACAGTGGGGGCTCGTGTTGGGGTGTGTTTTGAACTGATATCTCTCTACGCAGATGATGCCATCCAGTATGTTAAGGACCCGGGTCATAATCTACAACCTCACTTGCAAGAGATTGAAGCATTTGGTAGAATATCTGGACTGCAAGTAAACTGGTCTAGGTACCCTCCTATTCCCGTTGAATGAAGCCTCTCGGCTGCCCCCAGGCACCGAGAGGTTTTGCTGGGTGTAGACTTTGACAAAGTATTTAGGCATAAAGTTTAGCAGGATCTGTCCACAGTTGCTAAAAGATAATAATGAGGCTTATCTAGATACACACTGGAATAAAATTGATCGATGGATACCACTTCCAAATTCTCCTACGGATAAAGTGTCAATAATTAAAATTGTGATCCTCCCTAAATTACTCGATTTGTTTCTTCACATCCCTGTGTGGCCAGGCTCCCAATATTGTAAAGAGTTGAAGATGCTATTGACTAAACTGGTGTGAACCCCGAAGGTACCTCGAATTAAGTGGGAGATACTCACCGGGTCATGGGGCAGGGGACTAAATGTGCCTGATTTGGAACTGTATTTGTTGGCTGCTCAGGTTTCATTTGTCTCGTATTGGATGCTGCGCTCCCAGTTTTTCCTACAAGTTTGACTTGAGAAGAGATCGGCCCACCCGTATTTGCTGCAGTGTACCCTGATCTCTATGCAGGTTAGCAATCAATGTTCCTTCGATCCAGCATCGTGCACTGTCTATGCTTGGAGGAGGTTGTGTTGGAGAAGTGCAAATTCCATATACCTCCGAGCTTATGATCTGGGATATGGTCTGAGATATTCAGTGCCTTGCTCCAACATGTGATGGTGTGATTAAAAAGTGTGTTTGCAACTGGGAGTCAATAATATGTTCGATTTTTACACCAACAGGAACTTTGTCTTCTGGGAGCAAGTAAGGGCTAAGTTGGGGGTGGTGCGTTTGGGCTCACATTTCAATTCTCCATGATCTGTGAGGCATTTAGGACCTAGTCGCCGTGCTTTCCCTCCGAACCACAGACATTCCCCCTCCTGAAGTACCTTGTTAAGTTAGCGAATGCAAGAAGAACAGTGGCCACAATCTATCAGACGGTGCAAGGCTCGATCCCAAGAGCGGTCCCAACATTTAGATCATTGTGGGTGGCGGACATAGGTACAGACCTGGGGGATAAAATGTGGCAATACAGGTGCTCATACACTAAGAAAGTGGAGATTAACTCCAGGTTTACGCTCATTCAATTTAAGATTCTCCATCGGGCTTATCTATCCCCTGCAGTCCAGAAAGAATTTGACAGCTCTTGTGATGGAAGGTGTTCCTGGTGTAAAATCGAAAATGCTGGGTTTATTCATGTATTGTGGGGGTGCCCTGCCCTGGCGACTTTCTGACTTTAAGTAACTGAAATGACGGGGCACATGGTCTATCAAGACGTGCACCTAGACATCCTGTGCTGCATATTTGGATGGTTTCTGGGGATCTCTAAAGGGGGTAGGAAATTGCTCTCCATATGCACGCTGTTGCTAAACCGCTGTCTCCTGATGATTTGGTCAAGTCCCGTATCCCCAACCGCAGCTAAATTGTTAAAAGATCTGGCGTGGTGCTGTGATGTAGAGCATGAGTATTGCAGCATGTTACCAGCCCGCACCAGGCCTCGTGACATTTGGGACTCAGTTTGTGCATTTTCATTGGCCAGAGAAGCGAAGGGCAATGAGATGCCGGTAGCAGCGAGTTCAAATGAGGACTGAAATGGGCTAACTCCACATTATCGCTGCAGACACAGCTGGTGAGAGGACTTTGGGTACTACTGCATTGCCTGGTTATCTGCTTTTGTTAAGACCGGATAGATGGAGTGTATGTGCATTAGCCATAGCAGGTCATAGTCGAACCAAGAAGTATATGTAATGCTTGCTGTCTTTCTTCAACACAATAGGGGCTTATTGTTTCTTTTTGTTCTTCAAACTGCCATACTGCCCTCCTTCGTGCCTGTATTGTTTAGTTTCTTCATGTGTGTTCCTTAAATACCCTATGTGCCCTTCAATGGACGTTTGTACTGTGAACCTGTTTATAATTAAAGTTATTTAAAAAAAGGTCCAATTTGACCTGTCAGATACCTCACCTTTCAACCTAGCGGTTGTTGTCCCTGTGCTGTCGGCCTGGGAGAACCTGGGCCCCACTGCTGTTGTGCATTGAGACCTTGCAAAGAAGTATCACCCGGCTGCCTCAGATCCAGGTTTCTTCACCACAAATCTGTCACTGGAGACCTCTGTAGTATGGAAGGCAGAGTGCATTTTGTAGGTCGGTCACTGGAAATGTATTCCTGTATGGAGATTCGAACTGAACAAGGAAGCCTGCTTTCTTGTACAGGACATCCTGTTTGGTCCCGTTTACTCGGAGAATCAGAGAGCAGTTTGAAGTTATGTAGGTTTATGTGAGTACTCTACTCTGAGGCAGAGTGCATTCTTAGAATTGCATTTATTGGATGTGGCGAGCAGTGCACCGAGACGGACACAGAATATGTGAGCTGTGAATGGTCCTCACCCAGAACTCCATGTCAAAGCTGAGAGGGCATTACCGGATCAGAATCATGGGGCCAATGACCACCAGGTAGTCATGGTTCTAGCCGTTTATCTGGTTTCCAAGATAGTTGGTTATAAAATCTCACCAGAATACGCCCCTAAGGAACACTCAGATGGCTGCTGCTGTGCAACGTGGCTTACAACAAAGACCTGCATCTGAGGGAAGGTCCTACTGGGGTGTCTCAATGGTCCACTGTATTGCTGGTAATGACTAGAGCCTGATATTCTGTCCCCCATTGATTTTCTTCGCCTTCTGAGTGAACACAGAGGTGATGGACCTCAAGGATCTGGGGCTGGTACTGCCAAGGTGAGTGGGCCGCTCACTAAGGTGCCCACTGTTCTTTGGCTGTGGGCAGGAAAGTGTCCTAGGGACTGAAGCCTTGCCTGAGGGCTGCCAGTGCTGTATCTGATCAAGATTTATGAACCTGCCCACATTTAGTATGAATAGCAACCTTAATCAGCTGATTGCAATGTCACCTAAATCCTGGAGGGTTTGCTACCCAATTTCAATCCATTGTCTTAAACTGTGATGCAGACAAGAAGACCCCCAACCAAAGGGACCACCTCTCCGTCATGTGGTAGGTGGTATTCTGCAAGCTTTAACCATCTCCTTAATATGGAAGAGGTCTAAGTCTGGCGGTGCAGCTGCAAAAAGGAAAACCTCCCTTTCTCTTCCGCAATTATGACCTTCCGGTAAATTTTACATCAGGAAGGAAAGCATCACACTTAGGAAGCGTTTGAAAACCTTACATTTTGAATAGTCACCTGCAACCTTCCTTACATCTATATGTATTGTCTCGTTGACCACATGGCGCCCTGATGCCATGTCGAGGTTTGTCGAGGTTTAAACAAATAAAATGATGGCCGCCAGCTCGCAATTACCTCATGCAGGATCATCCTTCTCTAAGATGGTCCTGCAAAATTTCTTTGACACCTTTGAAAGATAAAAGCTTGATCTTCCTGTCAGGTTCAGTTAAACACTTTCAAGGAAGACATTTCAGGAAGAGTCTCTTTTTTAAGACTTTACCTATAGAATAAAGTGTCTCATCCAATGAAACAGTTTTGCAGGACTTAACTACAGTGCGGTATTAATCTGAACATTTTATGAATTCACTAGAAGAACTTGCTGCATGCTTGGAAGAAAAACGCGAGGATCTAGGAACATTTTCTTGAAGACAGAACATACACATTTAAATACCGAAAAGAAGGAGTTGAGGAATCAGATATTTTGGCATGTATGCAAAAGCTTTTTAAAGACCTCCTTGCGCCAGATGCATTGGATTCAAATTGAGATCGACAGAGGACACAGAGTGGGCCTCATAGCAGAGAAGGAGAAACCCGGTGATAAAGTGAAGCTGCTCTACTATCGGTTTAAGGAAAGCATTCTTCTGGCAAATCAACGACAGGCCCAGGAGGTTTTCTGAGGATCAGAAGTCCAAATGATTCAAGACGTGACTCCCTTAAATATGTTGAAAAGGAAATAAACTGAAAGTGATTTCGAAGGTGCTTGCCACTGGATCAATCAAATATCACTTGCTATTTGAATTGGCCTCCAATTTCAATTACAGTGCAAAAACGAAACAGTGAAGTCATGCGAGGAAGGATGGAGACTTTTACAAATTAAATCAACAACAAATGATGAAGGGTCCAAAACGGCAACTGTGCAGTAAGCCTACAACTTGAGATGTAAGATTGCCTCGGCTGGGTACGGGAAAAGAGATCTAAGCAAATCCCTAAACCTCTCCTTGAAATAATGGACCTGCAAATCACCTTGAACCTGATTTCGCATTTTTAAATAATTTTGATGTATTCATATGTAATAACTAACTATACAAGGATTCAACAGGCTCTTGTCTAGGGTTTTGTAATAATATCTGAAAAATGATCATACATTTTGAGTTTATGGGAAACACTCTAATTAGTTGGTGGCCCTCCGACTGGGGTGTAGCTGTTGTTCAGTTTATTGTCAAACTCCTGAATAGCCATAGGCATTTCGAAGGCATCTTCAAGCCATAGGCATCTTGAAGTGCAGGGTTGGGTAAGAAACCCGTTGTGTACTAACTCAAATTTTGCTTTCGCTTTGTTGCCTATTTCTTGAGGGTTGTTTTGCGTGGGCAAAATTATTCTTACCCTACATATTAGTCTGCAACACACGTTTTTTGGCACTGGTATGCTCTGTGTGCATTTGGCTGCACAGTCTTCTGATTTCACAGTTACACGGTTAGGTTTTTGGGTAGGCCCGAGATAATGCGATTTTGTTTTCTAAATGGGTAGCCCAAGATGATGTCCCTTCATGTCCTGAGAGAGTGGAGGTCTAGGGTTTAAGGGGCTTCAGTCCACAGATAAAAGGAATATGTCTCAACATTTTTACATTGGTACAGATTATCACACTTAACGTGAAGGGGGAAATAAAACTCTCCACCCAAAAGAATATGAACCTGGGACTGCATTGTTTGCAATTATGAGGAATCAGTCTAGCTTTCATCTGAAGTTATAACGAGCGATATTCCATGCTTCTGCACGCCATAAACCTACACAAGCTGTGTTGGGGTTTTATTCAGATTTGTTCTTTAAAGAGCCCAGTGTTCTAAGTGAATTGGGTAGATATTGTTGTTTACAAATGTTCCATTGGTCTCGCTCTATGCCCCTAACTCAAATCAAGGTGCTTTCCTCTGTGATGTTACTGAATGTATCCACCTTTGCAGGCCCTGATATCTTATTGGTGGGAGACTTTTCACCTGTATATGGCACTAGTTTGCATAAATCAGGAGTTCTCTCTGGGACGATCCACAACAAGAAAGCTTTAAAATATAAAAGATGAGTCTCAAGGATGCATGGAGAGAAATGCAAACGTTAGACAAAGACTTTTTCTTTTTTTTCACAAGTACACCGATTGTATACATGTATTAAGTTTATATTTTACTCTCTGCAGCAATAATCAAGCTTGCTGCAGCTAAAAATGGATACATACCAATTCCACCCCAGTGATGTTATTTTTGGCACTTGGGTTTAGCTCTGATTCTAGGAGCTTGTAGATAGTTAGAGAGGACATTTTGAAAGATCAATTCCTAGCGAGAGAACTAGCATTGACCTGTGTTTTCTGAATCCACAAAGCAATACTTGAGAATCAAACAAGTGGGACGTTTTTAAACAGTTTATCAAGGGCTGGCAATCTCTAGTTCGGGGTGGAAGGCAAATGTTTAACCTTCAACTATTTCAGTTAGAAATACTGCTGCAGAAATATGAGATGGCGCATAAACTGTCAGGCTTTTTAGCAGATTTTCGCAGACTTAATCAAGAGTCAAGTACATCTGCTATTACAGAAATAATCAGATATGGCCCTGCTTTGTTTTAAACAAAATGTATAAGGGAAATTCTACAAATCTGACAAACTGTTGGCTAATAGATTTTGCTGCATTCTTTCAAGAAGATACATAGGAGCGATTTGGAATCACGGGGTATATAGAACCAAGAATTCAGTAGACAAGGCATAAGGTTGACCTTTAGGGATTTCTTTAAAACTCTTTATGCTGCTGAATGCTCATTGAAAACAGCACAAATGAAGTGCCTGCAGGAAACAAATCTTGAACTTTTCTAGATCAGGATAGTACAGAAGACGAGGTCTGAACAGCGATTAAAGCTCTTAAAGGGAACAAAGCTGCTTTACCCGATGGCTTAGCAAGGGACTGCTATAAAAATTGTTCGTAAAATGTGTGCCTATTTTAACACTGCTGTTCAATTTGATTGGACTGCTAGGTTTAGTTTAGTTTATTATTCATAGAGCGCACCAGACCCTGGGGCATCAGGGCACAAAAGACAAGAATATGCTCAACTTAGTTACAAGTACATGATAAGTAGGAAAATACAGACATCAGCGATGTTACAATAGGCAGGTATATACAAGGCAGGATCAAGGTCAAGGAACAATGAAATAACAGGGTGCATGTAGTCATAGGGTTATAATATACAGTTATGTGCAGTGTGACATATCAGATCAAGTGGCACCAGGAACATTACATTGCAAAAGAGAAAGCAGATTCAAATGTCATAGTGATGAGGTGCGCACAGAACTTCAATCACATAGTAAGTAAGCTCCAGGATCAGAGGGTAGGCGTCAAGGGAGGTGCATCTAAAGAGTCGTGCAGGTTAGAGTAGTTAGATGTCGTTAGCTCTCAGCCACCTGGTCAGGTTCTGTCTGAAATTAGCGAAGGGCTGAGGTTCTCCGATGCCATGGGGAAGGGATTTCCACAACTGCGCAGCCTTGACTGGGAAGCTGTGTCCTCCTATAGTGGAGAGTTTGAAGCGCGGAACTTGGAGGCAGTTCACGTTGGCTGTTCTTGTTGGTCTGGACGAGGTTCTTTTACATAACCTGTCCATGAGGAAGGGTGGTGCTTTATTGTTGAGACACTTGTGGGTGAGGGAGGCGATCTTAAGTTGAATTTTATCAAAAGTGGATAGCCATTTTTATTCTCTTCTTACAGAGGATATATGCTCCTTTCTGTTAATCTTGAGAGCTGCTCTCAGGGCATTGTTCTGGAGGACTTGGATTTTATGGATGGTCTGTTTATTTTCCCCAATGTAGAGTCCGTTACAATAATACAATTTGGAAAGTATAAGGGCTCTGGCAAGTGTAATGCAGCTGTCTGTGGAGGGGAATTGTTTACTAGCTCTGATTAGTTTGCATGTGTACGCTGTAGCAGAGGCTAGAGAGTTAACTTGTTTAGCAAAGTTCATGGTGGCGTCTAGGTAAAGTCCTAGGCTCTTCACTTCATTAGCTACTTTTATGTTGTTCCCATCAATAATGAAGTTGGCATAGTCAGGGCTGAGTTTGGATATATAGGTTGGGGTGCCTAGGATAATAAGCTCTGTTTTATCATCGTTCAGGCATAGGCCGTGGATGGCCATCCATGCCTGAACGATGCTATAGATTCTATTCACTAGAGCCAGATCCTTGGCGTAGTCTCCTGAAAGCAGGAGGAGGATCTGGGTATCGTCTGCGTAGTTAGTGTAGGCGATACCCAGATGATCCATTTCGTCAAAGAGGGGCTTCGTGAAAACATTGTAGAGAGTAGGTGACACACAAGATTCTTGTGGTACCCCGCAGGTTATAGGGATCGGATCTGCTGAGGCTGATGGAGAGAAGACTCTCATAGTCCGGTTACTCAGAAATGACTTGATCCATGTTATAGCCTCTTTAGAGAAATGGGCTGCAGAGTCTAGGTGGCTGCATAAGACTGTATGGTCAACTTATCAAATGCAGCTGAAAGATCCAGAAGGAGAAGTAGGGCTGCTTGGCCATTGTCGCTGCACTCGTCTATTTGGGCCTTAAGATCTATTAGAGCTGTCTCAGTCCCATGTTGCGGGCGGAATCCAGATTGGCGGGTTCCGAGTAGGTGGTTGGGTTCTAGGAAGTTTTGTATTTGCATGCATG
This sequence comes from Ambystoma mexicanum, assembly GCF_040938575.1. NCBI lineage: Eukaryota > Metazoa > Chordata > Amphibia > Caudata > Ambystomatidae > Ambystoma > Ambystoma mexicanum. The sequence continues at coordinate 842,337,018 of NC_090941.1, read as the reverse complement.
TAAGCCACTTTGTCTAGAATTTTTAGAAGAAAGGGCACAGTCGTGATGGGCCTGAAGTTTGTGGGAATGGCAGGGTCAAGGGTTTGTTTCTTTAATAGGGGCAGTACCCAGGACTCTTTTAAGTTGTTCGGTACCGTGCCTGTGGTAAAGGAGGAGTTGATGAGTTTGGTTATGAATGGTGATAGTTCTCTCGCAGCATCCTTAATAAGTCGTGCTAGGCATTGATCGCCTTTACAGTTGGACGGTTTAAGTCCCAGAATGACCTTTTCTACCTCAATGGTCGATACCTTAGAGAAGTAGAATCGGGCTTCTTGATTAGGCTGTGGTGGTGGCACTAAGCTCTGAGGGATGTGAGGCGTTAGAGATGCTTTCTTGAGAGCAATTTTAGTTTGTAGGTTAGCTACTTTATTTGTTAAGACAAGTTGTATACTAGAGCACCATTTTTTGTCCTTGGTACAGTTTTCTTGTGGAACAATAGGAGTTTCCAGTTCTTTCAGGATACTTAACAGTTCTTTTACACTAGATTTCGATTGAGATATTCTGCTATTATAAGTTTCCTGTTTGGCTATTAGTATTTCTTTCTTGTATTGGGAAGAGGCTTTGGAGAGGTTAAGTTTATTTTCGACTGATGGGGAGAGTCTCCAAGCGGTTTGAAGTTTTCTTTTAATCAGCCTAAGATTTTTTAGATGAGGAGTGAACCATGAATTGAGATGCTTTTTCGGTTTTCTATTCCTTAATTTCAGCGGAGCTATGTGGTTGAGGGCTGAGTTCATAGCTTCATTGTACTGGTCAACAAGCACATTAGGATCCATAACGTCTGGGACTGAATTCAGTTTAGGTATTATGACAGGCATCCATTTTTCCGCTGTCATGAGTTTTTTGTTCCTCGTGGGCAAAGGTGGGGCAAGTGAGGACTGGGCAGTGGCAGGGTTAGTCGTCACTGTAAATAATAGCAGGAGGTGGTCAGTCCAAATCTGAGGTACAGAATCCGTGATATTTACTTTGCAGTTGTGTTCCGCTATCCAATCAAGGATTCAACCTTTATGGGAGAATCCCAGCTCTTTCAGAGTCTGGGCAATCGCCGTAGATTGGATATCCTTAGTGTCATTATAACCTAAATTAAAGTCACCTAGCACTATTGTTTGGGATGTATTTTTTAGGTTATTGGACAGGGATGTAGAAATATCCTCAGCGAAGGTTCCAATAGGACCTGGTGGTCTGTAGATAAGAATGATGTATAGTGTTTGGGAGTTAGCGATGGCGATTTTGACCGTGAGGCATTCACAGGATTTCATAGTAGTGGTTGTGATAATTCTCATGTCTAGGCTGATCTTAGCTATAATTGCTAGGCCTCCACCTCGAGAGGTGTGTCTGTCAGCTTGTAGAATTGTATAGTTGTCAGGAACTGCTAATATAGGGCAGAGCCTGCCGCGTCATGTAGCAAGGATTCTGAGATGGCCAGGAAGTCTAGGTTGTTTGTAAGAATATCTGATATCTCTGTTGCGTGTGCGACTAGAGACCTAACGTTTATAAGCGCTCCTTTGAGATAAGGTTTGTGGCTTTCTAAGTTGGGACAAGTAGTATTATGTCTATCTTTGGCGGTCAGTTTGTGCCATTTAGTATGGGTCTTTTGGGATTTGAATATTTCCTGGTGGGCTCTGCAGTTACCTTCAAGGGTAGCTGTTTTTTTAGGAGATTTAGTTCATTTTTCTTAGCTGGTAGCTCATGCAGTTTGGACAGGCGAGCGCGTAATCTTAGGTTTCTGTCCACAGTATTACATGGCCTTTGTATGGTAGTACCTTCTTGATACTGGTTCATTTTAAGTCCTGTATTAAGTTGTTGTGTGTCAGGCATAATGGGGTAAGTGAGATCGGTAGGAGAGGATGTGGCGCAGAGGATCAATGTGTTAGCTTTAGTGGCCAAGCTAAGTGTTTGTACTACTAGTATGATGGTGGAGGTAATGTACAGTGGTAACCAATGTGACCTGTAGTGGGCGGCTGTAGTACGTTTACCTAGACCTAGGGAGCTTGCTAAATGGCTGAGCAGAGGCAGGCTAAATGCGACTATCACGTTGGGTGCAGTTTCAGTTGTCAGAATACAATTTAAAATGGCTAAGTACAGGCAGGCTAAATGCGACTATCAGGCTAGGAACAGTTTCAGACATAGATAGGTTAGGTACAGTTATTGGGCTGGGTGCAATTTCATAAGTCAGAATGCAGATAGGCTGAGATTACGCTATTAACGGGCTGAATGCAGTAACATCTGGCAAAATGTAGCCAAACTAGGTGCAGCTATCTGGCTAGATGCAGTTTCAAATGTCAATGTACAGACAGGCTAGATGCAGTTGGCAGATTAGATGCAGTTTCAGTTAGCAGGCTCGCATAGGCAGGAGTCAAGTTTAAGACCCCTTCTCTCTTGGGAGTGACCATTATACAATATTCAGCTATCAGACAATGTAAGGCATGAGTTAGTCATGTGCATTTAGCTAAATACATTCAAACATTTGCGGCAATAGGCACCTGATTTAATGCGGTAGGGCAGTGTGTTAGTAGGCAGGCTGTCAGAAGCTAGTTGGCATAGAGCAGGTGGGAGAAATTGAGTGTAGAACAAGTAATATGCGGATTGCTCATTGAGTGAACCGGCGGAGCGGTGGGTGCAGTATACAAGCTAGCATTCGGAGGCGTAATGTCATGCGGCGGTATACAGTAGCGTATGGGGATAAATTAGTGATAGTCCATATGTTTTGTGTCAGCAGCGATACATAAACAAGAATAGCAGCCAGGAAATAAGGTCGCTGAGAGTGGCTGTATTAATAGGTAGTAATATGGCCCGTAATAAGACAGTATCTTGGGTTTGTGCCCTGGATTCAGATCCGGCGATGTAGGGTTTCTGGCAAGAGGCAAGATCAGGCAAGGACAGGCTAAGACAGGAAGTAGTCTTTGTTCCTCCTTGCCTTCGTTCCGGATGCCGGCTCACGCCTTCCGGCTCCGGATTGGTTTCTTTATGTCCAGTATGGGCCAATCAGTGGGATTCGTGGCCAGGCTGGTAGAGGAAATCAGGAAGAGGAGACCAGGGGGCTAGGTGGCCATCTTGGAGTGGTCACCGTGTGCATTCATCAGGGTGCACGAGATGGAATTGGCTTGATTACCAATTTCAGCAGCTTTACACGGCTGGATGGGGGTATGCACGGCGTTGGTGTGCTAATCCCACGCTTGTAGGGAATAGTAGCGCTGAAGGTCGGCGGTCATGGGCGGAAATAAGCCCAAGCCTTACCTTGCTGAAGGGAAGCTCCTGCTTCACCTTCACAAGGCGTGCACTGCTCCAGCAGTGAGGATGGGAGCCCCTGCTCCGTCCGAGGGTCGATGTGAATGGGCTTCACTTACTTACATAATGACCCAGTCGTATTGTATAGGTCAATAGCATTAATTAATTTAGATGCATAACTTTTATCAGGATTTGTTACCGGACATCAAATGTTTGATAATCTGATGAAAATGTGCAATCTAGTTGAACATTTTGCCAAGTGATCCCAGCTATTATAGTATCTCTGTATGTTGTGTAAGCTTTTGAGTAGCTCAACGGGTCTTCCCCTTTTGTTTCTCTGCTTTGCGTGGTATTCCAAAAATATATTTTAAAAAAGAGACACTGTAGCTGCCCAAACCCAGTGGCCTTGCCTATTGTAAATGGATACAAATCTAAGTAGATTTAAGAGCTATATGAGTACAAAAAGGACAGTCCTTTATCTCTGTTACTGTTTGCCTTAACATTAGAGACTTTCGCCAATAAATATAACATCCAGATTAAAAGGGTTCCTTTTGAAGTCACTGAAATGAAGCATCTTCTATCCTTCATTGATCTACACCTCTTTATTAATTGCGTTGTTTAACAAACTAAGGGTTTATGGGATGTATCAGCGTTAAAACTAATATAGCAAAATCTGAAATCATTAATCTATCACTGAACACATAAGAATTCAAAGTGATTAAAGCAGGACACCTCTATGTTGTGCTAAAAACGGTATGAAATATTTAAGGGTACATATTACTGAAGACCTGAATTCGCTCTTTCATGAAAACGTCCCTAATTTATTGCAGAAGATCAGGGAAGATTATTGGAGTTGAAAACTCTCAAAATGCATACTGTTCCCAGATTACTTTATTTCTTTCACGCCTTTCCTATTTTAATCCCTTTTTATTTATTTTTTGAACTACAGAAATTTGTCTTCTTCGTATCTCTTCAAACCTTATTCGAGACAAAAGCCCACTTGGATCCCATACAGATTACGGAAGACCGCAATCAAGAACCTGAGGAGGCCTAGGCATGTTAGATTTCAGGAATCACTATTATTATGGTGACAAACTCCACATACTATTGGGGGGCAGTTACAGACAAGGTATGGCCACTGATGGATTTGGAGGCCAGTCTCTCAACGATCAAATTTGGTTTCGTAGGCAGGACCAACCCTCAAGGGCGAATTCTTCATTACATGATTGACGCCTGGTGAAAAAAGGCTTCACTGGCATCCTTTCCACCACACTTAATCCAATTGATAAATACCTACAATTTACACCTGTACTAGAAAAGGAAGCCTTTAAAGGTTGGGGGCGGGGGGGGGGGTTGCAGGTATTGTGAGGAGTCAGCAATGACATTCGGACACAAGTGACTCATGTTTTTGGTGGAAGACTTTTGTTAAAGAAAACGGGGTTGGTAAACTGCCTCTATGATCCTGCTCTAAGAGGAGATTTCCTACCTAAACCAGAAACGTGTGTCAGTAAGTCCAGAACAAAACTGTCCCATGTCCAAAGTTCTATTCTGACCCCTCACACTCTAATAAACTAAATTCTAACTAAATTCTAAGACGAAATGGCGAATGTCTTTGGCCTTGAGTGGTTTTAGAAAGTGTTCAATAATTATGAATAATTCCAAAATAAAAGTTCTTCAAGGATAAGGATCCTTGCTCCAGAGGGTAGTCCCCTTCCCCTGGATTCCTCTTTACTTCTGGTGTTTTCACAAGTAGCAATTCCTTATCCCTTTCTTGTCCAGCAACCAAACTGATACACACAACTATCTGGTTTTTCACTTTGGTCTTGTTAGGACACCTGGTATACTCTCCTGCCCAGTTTAGCTCCTTCTCATTTGGTTTACACAATCCTTTTGCCAGTCCTGATATATCAGGACCCTTGTAACATTTGCACTTTCTTGTAATTGCCTAGTATACTCTCCTGCCAGGGCTTCTTGTAATCCCACACTTTTAACTGCTTGGTGTACTCTCCTGCCAGGGCTTCTTGTAATCTACTTTGTTTGATAATGTATCTGCTTGATATATTATCCTGTCCAGGTTTACCATATACTTGCACTGTATACACTGACAAACTTGAAAGGTTTTCACTTGCAGTTCTATCTCTTTTTAACAGTAAGCGCTCTCGCTCTTTCACTCTCAGCTTCTTCATTCACAATTATTTGCATTTGGCGTGGCTGCTGATATGCCCCGTTGTATCCGCTGTTCCTGGGACGACTCACCGTTTCTTGTTGGTGTTCCTGCTTTCTCTTGCTGCCAGCCGGTGACGCTCTTTCGGTGCTTTCCTTCTTACAACCTTCCTGTCTCTTGCGGCTTCTGCTGGGCGGGTCTGCTTTGTTCCAGGCTCTGGTAAGTTTTATGCTGCGCCTTTCAACACTGTCGAACGGGTAAGAGTATGTCGTTGGCTCCTAGTGTTTCTGCAGCGTGTCTTCTTCCTGTGGCAGCTTCCTTCTCTTTGGCTCTTGAGCCGGTTGACTCCACCGCTCTGGATTCAGCCTTTCAGTCTCCCAGTCCACACAGAAACAAGCAGCTCTCTCCCGCCAGTAGCACACCTCCTCTCTCTGCTTCTACTCTTTAAATTATCCTGTTATCAGTGTCTGCAGCCAACTAAAGTGCTCCTTGTGCTTGTGGCCTCCTTCACTATGCATTTACTTTGTTACTCTTCCTCGTCACAGTATTTTGGTAGTTAATGGTAATGGAAGTAGTCCCTTTTCGGCAATTTGCACGAAAAACCTGGAGTAGTATTCTTAATGGTTTCCAAGGGCAGATCAGTCCTGAATGATTTGGATGTGGACTCTGAGATGATGTTTTAATAAGTTCCAAAAGGCAGCTTAGAGTTTGAAGGTTGGCCTATGGGTCTTGGGAAAATATTTCAATACCCTTAATAGGTGGATGAGGAGATGTATGACAGTATACCATAAGGGTATTCGGAATGGGAGGTTCATACTCCGGAGGGAAAGAGGGATACTATGTCTCAATCGATGCCATGAGACCTCTCAGGAGATTGTCTACCCCCATGTGATCCTCCCTCATTTAGCTGCCCCCAGTGTCAGGGTCAGGTAGCGACTGCTGTCCCCTTGCCACATGGGAGGAGGTCACTGTCGGGAAAGGAGTGATGATACCATTGGATTCATCACAGTATTTAAAAATCTTTTCCAAGATGTAAAGAAGAATTTGGCATAGCAGAAGCGTGCCGTCTGTCATACATGCATTTGTACAACAACGGTCAGGGACTCGATTACGGTTTACAGTAGGACAACAGATTCATTCCACGGTTATATTCCCAACATCTTGTACCACACAAAAACGGGTTTTGGAGCACTTTCTAGTGCACAGCAATTCAAAACATGAAGCCACTAAAGTTGTCTCTAAGTAGAAGCACACCCTGTCCCTATCAGGGGGTGCTGTCCCTAGGATGACGGTGATGCACCGCCTATCTAAAAGAAAAGGTGGAGAAATCTATCCCTACTTAACAATACACAACAACTTGGGCATCTTGATTCATTTTCAATAAACCCACAATAGTGGTAACCCATGACGGGCATGGATCATCCCTCTCTCGACTTTCTCGATATATATATATATATAGCAATATGTTATCAAAGCATTTATACTGGGTTCCAATGGATATCTAAAATTCCTTGCACTGTGAAGTATCTATAATGCTTAAGGCACCTATTTACCAAACAGGTGTCGATTATTTCGAAACCTGTGTCCTATGCACTTTTAGTGGATATCGTGAGAGGAAAAATGTTGGACGGTTACGATGACTATGGCAATTGGTGTCATCATCTTCAGGACCAGTTTAATTAACCATGGGCATTACTCCCTTGGATCCATATCTCAGGACCGGGCCATCATCTTGTGACCTAGGGAAAGGGGAAGAAGAATGAAGCCTGGTCAGCTGCATCTTCTAGGGGGATAGGTTAAGTAGCTACCAAACAGTAAATGTAATGCAGCCTATTCCAGAAAGCAGCATACCATAGCTGCAGGCACTATACAACGGCTCCATCAGGAGTGAAATGGGCCGCTCCTCAAACCCCTCCCATTCGCTATCTATCAATTGTTAACATTCTTTTAATGCACTAGATAATGCTAGAGCCATATGTATACACATTCCCTCAGTTCTGTATGATTGTATAGAGGGGAATCATGAGGACTGGAAACATTGTGTACGGGCCCGGATAGCGGATACAGGGCATTTACATATTATCTACAGGAATAAGAGACATCATACAAACAAAAGCAGTATATCAATATATAAATGTCAATGTCTTGCTCCCTACACCCAACCAGTGTTTTTTTTTGTTGCCTTCTTTCAAGAAGGAAAGCCGGCCTCGATGTGAAAAGGCACAGTGTTACGCCAAAGTTAGTAAAAAACGGGTGCATGGTCTTACCAGTGGCAAGCAGTCTCACATGCGCGATGTGGATCCACTGGCGTCTAGTTTGCCGGCCGCGAAAGAAAACAATTAGCTGTATGCGGTCGACCAGCGCCAGCTCAATTGTAAGTGTGGTTTGGGCAGAGCAGGAACTACCTCTCTGAGGGCAGCCATCTTGGAAGGGAGCACCGCAGATTAAGTGCATTAATGCGACCCATGTCCTGGTTGTGCCCAGGGCACCTGGTGCTCGTGCTGGGGCTTAATGTAGAGTGTTAGGGGGCGGGATGGGGGAGTAGTGTTTTAAGTTATTGTTTTTAGAGTTTTTTGGTGGTGGGATGGGGAAAGAGATTTCCCGACCATAGATGGTCTGCCCTCGCAATATAGTACTGCTAGGTCATGCCACTGAATGGCTTCATTCAGGCCATTACTGCACACATTAAGCCGAAACATCCATTGTTGCTTCCTTCTTAAGAGCATATTAGTGAATTTGCCCACCCGTCTTGGAGTGTGTTATTTTTCCAAGACTGTCCATTGGAACTCTTCTTAGGTATTGTCCATTTCCTTGAAGTGTGGTACCAGTGGGGCTGCCAGTTTAGCAGTTCTGAGACAGGATTTGCGCTTGATCAGTCTCTTCCTGATTGGTCGTGCCATCATCACCACATAGTGTAGTTTGCAGGGGCATGTGATGAGATATACTACCCATGAACTGTTACAGTTGAGAAATGCTTTTGCTGCCAAGGTGTTTTTCACCCATTGTCCATGCTCGTGCTGCGCTTTGTCTGGGCACACACTGAGCATCGACCACATGGTGCAGGTCCCACTAGGGGCCTGCTGGACCACATGGTTTGCTGGCCTCACTAAGACAGAATTAGTGACTTTTTCCTTTTTTTCAGTGTTCGAAATATATGTTTTTGATAAACATATTACTCTCACTACTACTTTCAATCAAGTGTCTCTTTTTTGAACTTATGCATAAGAAGAAAAGTACTTACATTTCAATCTAAGTTTAAACTATATCACCCGTACAGGGTATGTACGGAGAGCGGCTGTTTGACTAGATTTCTTATCTAGCCTTTTTTGGTTCTTGCATTCACGAGTCAGGGTGTCTCCAGGCTTATTGCAGCCAGCTCCTGTAAGCATCCATTTGAGCTTTGGTCCTATTTTTGACTCAATTTTTTTGAGTGTCTAATATTAACATACAGATTTACTAAAAGTGTGGTGCCCACTTTATTTTATTATTTGCTTCTTATTCCTCCTTTTTTGAGACACACATAAGTGGAGGCACACAGTGATCACATCTATCTTAGTATTTTCAATTTATATATTTTTCATTAACAACATGTCCTTTGAAGACATCGAAGGTCTATCATCGAAATGTGCAGAAACCTTAGGGTTTTCGACTGAGGAAGCAGCTGCCATTCTCGAATTGATTAGCGAAACGACTTTAGGCACACATGCCACTACTACTAAGGATCCGGCGAAACGCATAAAACAACTAGAATACCTAATTCGCAAGGAAATCAACCGAAAACTTCATGCGATCACACTAGGTCGCTACTTTAAAAATCAACGTATTCCAAGAGGCTTACGCATCCAACTCCGTCCTACCCTTTGCAAAGAAAGCAAAGAATTTGTACGCAAGTGGGAGGCCATTCTGAACAAGTGTTCCCTAGACTTGATTCTTTTAACCATCCAGGAACTATCTAAAAATTTAATTTCTCTGAACTCCGAGATCCAAGAAATAGAGAAAGAGCTTGTGACGTCACTGGGGAAAGAAGAATATGATATTATCTTAACAGAAATTAATACAAAACTTGAAGATTATAAAACTGAGTTAGAACAGAAAAAGGTGAAAAAATTTAAACGAGATACCTACGACTATATTAACGAAGAAGTATATACGTGGATGGAAAAATACGGACCAGTAGCCTCAAAGAAACCATATAAATATCCAACAGACACCACATCCAGCTCTGATTCAGAAACACAAAGGGATACTGACGTACACACGGAACGACCATCGGGTGACGACAATCGCCCAGTTAGTTCTTCAATCCAAACACCCGCAAGCTCGGCTTTTTTAGGAGCGCGCCCAAAAGAACCCGCAGGGGGAGGAGGAAACCTCAGAAACAAGCCACAAACACGACTACAACTGAGGAAAACCTAGTCATCAACATATCTCAGAAAGCATTGAGCAAAACTGAAGTTAATACACTTCAGAAAGGGTTAAGCTTTGTGCCCACATATAGTACAACCTTGTTTAATTCCAAGATCGAACTCTACAAGTTCATTAGAAAATTGAAACTCAAGGTATTCTTCGAGGAACTTGAACCATATGAGAGTACCACCGATATCCCAGATTTTCAAGAGTTTCGAACTAAGAGTAGTTTTATACCACCTATCTCAGTTCCATCGATTGATATCTTTCAGAAAATGGTTACTAAGGATCTGGAACGTATTAGTTACAAAATCCCACCATACAAGAACATGAAACCACACGAAATGAAATCAATTCGGGACCTATATTGTGACAAAGAGATAACTATCCGCCCAGCGGACAAAGGAGGAGCATTGGTAATCATGAATACCACAGATTATGATGCTGAGTGTATGAGACAACTACAAGATCGCACTGTCTATGCACCCTTGGACCATGACCCCACTGTGTCCATTAAACAAAACTTGGAAACCCTGCTGGATAAAGCGTTCGAACTTGACTGGATAAATGAACATACCCGCAAATTTCTTATTAATACTCACCCAAGGATTCCAAACTTTTACACATTACCTAAAATTCACAAAGATCAAGTCAGACCTCCAGGAAGACCTATTGTCGCTGGTATGGACAGCATTAACCAACCACTCGGAGTTTATATCGACTTTTTTCTTCAACCTCTGATACAAAAAACCTCCACTTACATCAGAGATACTTCGCATTTTATACAGAAGCTCAATGACATAATATTCAATCAAGAGCACTTTATGTTCACAATCGATGTTAAGAGTTTGTACACATCCATTCCGCATGATCTAGGCATTGAATCTGTTGAATGGCTCTTACTAGAATCGCCACCAATCCGTGCACAGAAAGAATTTATTTTGACTCTTCTTCAATTCATTGCGGAGAATTCATATTTTCAGTATCGCAATAAGTTATTTTTACAAACTTCAGGGACATCGATGGGTGCCACAATGGCACCATCATATGCTAACTGCTTCATGCACAAATTTGAATCCGAGCATGTACTTAAAAAACAAGAGTGGAATCAGAACATTTACCTATGGTTACGATATATCGACGATATATTTGGAATTTGGACGGGCACTCACGACATGTTCATGGTCTTTTTTGAATATCTTAACAGTATCGATCCACGCATTCAATTTACGAGCGAGATATCTAGAGAACATATCACATTTCTTGATGTTAGCATTGCCAAGAAAGATACTGGCTACAACACTACTTTATTTCGCAAAACCACCGATCGCAATAATCTTTTACATCGTCTAAGTTTTCATCAACCAAGCCTTCTGAAGAATTTACCATACAGCCAACTTTTACGAGTGAAAAAAATAGTGAGCGATCCTGCAGAATGCTTAACTCAACAGCTAGCTATGAAAGACAAATTCCTAGCTCGTGGCTACACAGAGGAAGAACTGAACTCAGCGTCTCAAAGAGTACAAACTGTTGAGCGCGATACACTTCTTACCGGTACCACTAAACCCAAAAGGGAGCTACAAACACCAGTATATGTTTCAAGATTCTCCATTCAGAGTAACAAGATAAAGAATTCCATTAAGAAACATTGGAATATCCTTAAGAATGATGTGAGAGTACAGAAACTGTTTGAACAATTACCGGTATTCGCCTATCAAAGAAGCAAGAATTTACGCGATGAATTAGTACGCACACGACCTCCCTTGAAAGAACCCAGTACTCAACGCACAGGGACATATCCTTGTCTTCATTGTACTAATTGCAACCTGGTCATCAAAGGTAATACCATATACCATCCCAGCACAGGCAATAAGATTCTGCTGAGGACATTTGGCACTTGTGATAGTGAGAATATCATTTATGGAATAAAGTGTCCCTGTGGGAAATATTATGTTGGCCAATCCATGAGAGCAGCTAAAGTACGTTGGAACGAACACCGCTCTTGTATACGTAACTTTAATCCCAACTCGGCAGTGGCTCGCCGTTGGAACGAGAAACGCCACAATCTGACTCAAATCAGATTTTTGATTCTTGAAGTGCTAAGCAAAGTCAATCCACATGAGGATCTGAGCCTTCGGCTTAACCAAAGAGAGACATATTGGATTGACAGATTGGGGAGCCTGTATCCCAATGGCCTAAATGAAGAAATCAATTATCATTGTTATCTTTGAATGTGATGTATCTATGTTGATTTCATGTGACATTACATAATGTTCTTTGTATTAGTTATTGATGGTTTTGCATGTTATACGCAATGGTTTGACTGTTTATAGACATTTAATGTGGTCCTCAACATATTGTGAGGTCTAGGCCAGTATCCTTAGGCATTGATAATACTTACGCAGTGCTCCAGATCTTCAGAGTCGTTATGTCAACACTTGCTAATTTCCTTAATTGACACATGTATTGCACGCATTGTGCCCATGCATCTTTGCAGCCTTTCCCGGACACCCGTCTGGGACCCAAGGTGACACCTCTAGTGCCACCTACCACGGCTGTGATGCTAGTTCACTATCCTTTACTTTCACATGGGCTACCACATTTGGTGCCTGTGTAGTTACATGTTTCTATTACCTTCCCTGTTGTTTACTTTTCTACAGTATTTTTTCTATGTTTATTATTTTTGTATATTCGTTTTTCTTTCATTTATTTTTCCTTTTTATCTCACCCGAGGGTTGATAATTGTATTTTTAGCTCCAAATATGCCCACAAATCTCATATGCAGTCTCCTAAAAGTACGTGCCGCATCGCACTACTCTCCTGACGCGATGCGATCACGTGGGTATTTATAGCAGCGTTACCATTAGCAACGCTTGCTTACAGCGATGCAGAACGGCGTTTCTGGCCGGCATAGACCCTGATTGTCTTCCAGGTAACCATTGAAGACGCCTCTTTCTAATCACAGCGCCACTGCGCCTCATTGACTCCGCTTAAAACACACTTTTGCTTTTTACAGCTTTATCGAATTGGCTGCATTCTGCACGCTGCTGTTACCGACAACAGATCACATATCTGCCTGTGATTGTAGATTTTTGTTTCTACGAGGCCAAACACTTCTCGTGAGTCCATTTACATTGTTTTCCCTCCATTCACATGGTCAAATTCCCCCGCTACTTGCACTTATTGACTCTCGGTTTTGTCTACTTCATTTTATTACATGTTCTACTTTGACCTGAACCCTCATCTACTTTTTGGTATGTGATTTCTAATTTATTACCTTTTCCTATTGTGATTTATGATTGCATATTGCGCTATTTTTTACGTTATTTCATATGTTATGCGGTATACATTCCAATTCTATGTTATTAGATTAGACTCACCCTGATGAAGGAGCTATTTGCTCCGAAATGCACTGGTACACAAAGTCTATTTAAAATATGAGAAGTGGCAGCTGTATCCTCACTAAGACAGAATTAGTGACTTTTTCCTTTTTTTCAGTGTTCGAAATATATGTTTTTGATAAACATATTACTCTCACTACTACTTTCAATCAAGTGTCTCTTTTTTGAACTTATGCATAAGAAGAAAAGTACTTACATTTCAATCTAAGTTTAAACTATATCACCCGTACAGGGTATGTACGGAGAGCGGCTGTTTGACTAGATTTCTTATCTAGCCTTTTTTGGTTCTTGCTGGCCATTTCTCTCGTCATCCTGCCGGCTATCATGGGGAAGGGTTTTCACGAGTCTGTCTCTGATGTTATGTCTTCGTTTGAGAGCAAAGAAGGGGGTGGCACAGGGCATGATCCTGTGCTTAAAAGGGGCCAGAGCTTCTTTATCTCTCATTTCATCCTGTTAAATAAGGGAGAATAGCTAAAAACCAATGTTATGTTCTTCCTCGCTGGAGGCTTAGGGTGTTGTTGAAGGGTAATCTCTCTAGGGATATTCCTAGCTCTCTTGTATGTTGAGTTGACAATCTTCTTAGGATATCCCCCTGGTACAGCAGGCACCTAGTGGGATGACGACACGACTGATCACGAAGAGACTGATCAAGCACAAATCCTATCCCAGAAATGCTAAACTCGCAGCCCCTATGGTACCACACTTCAAGGAAATGGGCCATACCCCAGAAGAGTTCCAATGGACAGTCTTGGAAAAACTACACCCTCCAAGACGGGTGGGAGGGCAATTTCACTAATATGCTCTTAAAAAGGGAGCAACAATGGATTTTTCGGTTTAACACATACACTAATGGCCTGAATTAAGCCATTCAGTGGCATGACCTAACGGTCCTATATTAAGAGGGCAGACCATCTATGGGCCAGAAATCCCTTTCCCCATCCCACCACCAAGAAAACTCTAAAAACAATAACTTAAAACACGACCCCCCTTCCTCTCCCTACCATCCTACATTAACTGCCCCCCACACCCTGGGTACAGTAAACAGGTAATTAAGGACTTCACTAGCCACATAGGAAATGTTCATTTCATGAGAAATTCGAGACAGGGATGATCCTTTCCTACATGGGTTACCACTAATGAGGGATTTTAGAAGATGAATCTAGATGCCCAAGTTGTTGTGTATTGTTAAGTAGGGATAGATTTCTCCCCCTTTTCTTATAAATAGGCGGTGCTTCACCGTCATCCTAGGGACAGCACCCCCTGATAGGGACAGGGTGTGCTGCTACTTAGGGATGTAAAGGACTAAGGTGCTAATTAGAAATATGGACATTAAAGCATGATCGTGAAAATGAAGTAGTTCTTCCATAATTGGTGAGGCTGAGTCTTGAAAACCTAATTGTGATGGGTGTGCGGTTAGAATTGTACAAGGTTTTAACTTGTAATAAACCCTTGAAAAGGGTTTGTAATGGTTCTACTAACATCTCAAGAAAGTGACAGATTGGTTTGTGGTTAACTTTAAATTAATTTAAGGGGGTTCAATTCCCTCCTTTCTTGTTAAATTTGTGATTGTACAAAAGATGGTTCTTCAAATGTGTGATAAGGGGGGGGAGGGCAGTTATGCGGTCATTCAATATTAGTAGATGTTAATTCTGTTGATAAGACTTCTCGTTAAGATGCAAAAGCTTCTCAAATAATAAATATTACTATAATTACTGCAACTAAAGAGATTAAGGAGCTGATAGAGTAAACAGTATTTCATAGCGTATATGCATTGGGATAATCTGAATATCGTCGTGGTATGCCTGCTAAACCTAAAAAGTGTTGTGGGAAAAATTTTAGATTTACGTCAATAAATATTACCCCAAAGTGAATTTTTGATCAAGTTGAATGAAAAGTGTATACTGAAAATAGTGGAAATCAGTGAACAAATCCACCTATAATAGCAAATACAGCTCCTATTGATAATACATATTGAAAGTGGGCGACTTCATAATATATATCATGAAGAACAATATCTAAAGATGAATTAGCTAATACAATTCCTCTAAGTCCTCCAAGAGTAAATAGAAAAATAAAACCTAAAGCTCATAATATTGCTGTGTCTCATTTAATTGCCCCTCCATGCATGGTTGCTAATCAACTAAATACTTTTACCCCAGTTGGGATGGCAATAATTATTGTGGCAGATGTAAAATATGCTTGTGTATCAACATTTATCAATGAGGCCAATGGATATTATAGCTCATACTATTCCTATATAGCCAAATGTTTCTTTTTTTGCAGAATAGTAAGTTACAATATGTGAAATGATTCAGAATCCTGGTAGAATTAAAATGTAGACCTCCGGGTGCCCAAAAAAAATCAAAATAGGTTTTGGTAAAGAACAGGGTCTCCTCCTCCGGCTGGGTCAAAAAATGTTGTGTTTAGGTTTCGGTCTGTTAATAATATAGTAATTCCTGCTGCCAATACGGGAAGAGAAAGTAATAGAAGAACTGTGGTAATTAAGACTGATCAGACGAATAAAGGAGTTTGATATTGAGACATTGATGCAGGTTTTATGTTAATTGAAGTTTTAATTAAGTTAATTGCACCTAAAATAGAGGATACTCCTGCGAGGTGTAGTGAAAGAATTGTTAAGTCTACTGAAGCGCCTGCATGAGCTACATTACCGGCAAGGGGTGGAACAACAGTCCATCCTGTACCAGCACCGGCTTCGACTCCTGAAGAGGCTAAAAGAAGAAGAAATGATGGGGGTAAGAGTCAAAAGCTTATATTATTTAAACGAGGGAAGGCCATATCTGGTGCTCCAATTATTAATAGCACTAGTCAGTTTCCAAATCCCCCAATTATTACGGGCATTACTATAAAAACAATTATTACAAACGCATGTGCTGTTACAATAACATTATAGATTTGGTCGTCACCTAGTAAAGCTCTGGGCTGGCTTAGTTCTGCGCGGATTAATAGGCTTAGTGCAGTACCAACGGCTCAAGCACCAAGCACTAGGCAAAGGGTGCCAATATCTTTATGATTTGTAGAAAATACTCATCAAGTAATTATCACAGGTAAAATGGCCAAATAGGTGCAGTCTCTGTCATAAAGGTTTAAATCCTTTTTTTTTTATGAAGCCTTGTAATGTACAGCATATAAAATTGGAAATTTTAAAGAACAACTTAATTTTCGTCTGAGCTTCTTCAGGTTCCCCCCTTCCCAGCGGGAGAAGCTTAGAAAAGTAGATTACAGCTTGTTGTTTTTAGCGTTTATCTGTTAACTAAAAATGTGTAGGATAAAAGTCTTCTAATCTAGTAAGGCATTAGCTTAATTAAAGTGTTTGATTTGCCTTCCTTAGATGTAGGATAAAATCCTGCAGGTCTTTCTCTTTGCTCCCTCAAATGCTGCAAAGTTTAAACCTGTTTGTACCAGTTTTATCACAATATGTAGGAGAACTGGAAATCTGTTTTGCTGAGAAGGGATTATAAACTACAGCAATGCCGTGGGGTAATAGCACAGACTGATTGAGCTTGCTGTTTTTTGGCGGGTGTGTGTGCAGGATTTGAGGAGAGGATTATAGTGGATTTTTGTGTTATTATTACGTTTTCCAATTTCATTTCACAGGTCTTTAACAAGAATAAACGAGTTTGCATTTTAGCAGTTGATGGAGCAAATGGGCATGTAAGGCTGTACTAAATGAGACCGTATCTGACATATGATTACTACATCTGGGCACAGGACTGTAGATCAATAAGTGTTCCCAAAGGGGTTAACAGATACTTTTATTATAATACAATTATAACATTTAAATGGACAACATTTTTATAATTATTTTTGAAAAAGCAGATAATAGAATTGCAAAACAGGTCTAACGCATTTCCTTAAAAAAAGTCTAATTTTACCTTTTAAATATTCATAATACAATACATCATTTTAAAGATTTTGTTAAAGTGCTTGGTGCCTATAATTAAGCATACATGAACAATCAAAACAGCATATATACAAATCATACCAGAAATCCCAAAATATGAACAATGCAAAGGCTACAGTGTGCAACTAGAATGAATAACATCTATTTTTGTATCCGTATAGTCCATTCATTAAGCTGCATTCTATCTTTCCATTTGCCATGTCCAACAATTTTTTCAGCGCACATAACAAATATATATTTGCAAGAACACTATATATGCTATGACAAGATGCTGTCTAGTTTTAGATCTATGGGTATAATAAATCTAAAATAACCATCATTCCTCAGGGTAAACTCATTTGGACACCTATGGGTGCATCAAGAGCAAATCCGCCAAGCCAAAAGGGTGGGCGTGCCCCTTAACCCATAGACACCTGTGGCTATAAATCTCAAAAAGCACAACAGATGGTGTCTCATTGCAATCAAACAACATGAATCCAGAACTAAATATTTGAACAAGAATTAATTATTGGGTTCAATGGAAAAAATATATATTGGGCAAAAACTAAAAAGTAGAACAAAATATATACATCTAATTATTCCTCAATACATTGAATGTATAAATATCAACATCTTTAAAAATCTTCCAAAAAATGAACGCAGAACAAATGAAATACAACAAACGTGTTAACACCATTCTTCCAATCAGTACATTACATATATAAAGAGCAATATGGGAACAGCCACTAACTCGAACATACAATGTATGTAATGGTTCAAAACATGTTCATACACCATTCATTAAGCATTTTGTCATTTGTTATAGCGCCTTGCACCATAATTATGGTCCCAACACGCTTTTGGTTGAACACCCTCAGATGAACCGGGGTCCAAAAATTTGGGAAAGGTTTGGGAGGTGCTATTATGCGTGTGTGCATTTCAGCCATTATAATTATGCGAGAGCGGCCAAGACCCTGGTAGTCACACAAGTCTAAATGGGGTGTGTATGGACGCAGCAGAGGAATACTATGGTCTAAGGAGGATTGTGTTTAAGGCGTTAGAGAGTTATGTGGGAAGCTACAGTTCGAACTTTTGTCGTTAAAAGTAACTTCATTCTTATGGCAGAGGTGATGTGCAAGAGTGTTTGTGTTATACGTGTGTGCAAGGTGTATGGAGTGAAGCCGTGTCTTCCACTAAGATGCGAAGGTGATGAGTGCGAGGGGAGAATCAGGTTAATTGTACAAACAAGAGTGAGTAATTGCTGGGTTCCATATATGTATAAGGAGCATTACTTTGTCTCACAGGAGATTTAAGTGCTTGATGAGTGCATAATGTACGTCCTCCGACAGGTTCTTAGAGAGAGAGAGATTGCTATCCCTACTTCCTTCTAGTGCATTAACAAGGACCCCGTTTCATGATTGTGTCCAGCGGCCTGGCCTACCATCCTGTGCTTTAGCGTTCCCTGCTGTGCCAGCACCGAGCGAGGGGTCTGAGGTGCCCGGTTGTCCTCCTTTGGCATAATCAGCTTGATTATCTCAATGTGCATTTTAAGTGCAGTGCATTGTCACCTTCCAAGCCCATATGGGTGCAATACCTGGTCTATTGTCAGGGTTTGTTCTAGGTGCAAGTTGCTGGAGTTAACACCTGAGTCCTCCATGAGTGTTTGTAATTCCCAATGGAAGGTTGGACACTAGTCGGTTTGAGGAAGAGGATGCTAGTGGCTGAATGTTGGGGTGGGGAGCAGGCTGAGGGGGAAGGGGGCAGGGGTGGTGAGAGACAGGGGACTTCTGGCTGAAGCGGTTGTGCGATTGGCGGGGTGGGCACGGGTGATCATGAGGTTGAGGCGAATAGCCAGGATTCAAGGGCTTATCTAGATGCCAGGTGATCTTCTATGAAGTCTGAATGGTCTTTACATTGGGGCTAACAAACAGACTATCCAAAAAATCCAGGTCCTACAGTATAATGCCTTGAGAGCCGCGCTTAAGATCAACAGGAAAGAGCATATCTCCTCTATAAGAAGAGAATATAAATGGCTATCCACTCAGGACAAAATCCAACTTAAAATTGCCTCCCTTACTCACAAGTGCCTCAATAACATGGCACCACCCTACCTCATGGACAGGCTACACTTAAGAACTTCACTTAGACCAACAAGAATGGTCAATGCAAATTGCCTCTATGTCCCTCGCTTTAAACGTGCCACTATTGGAGGACATAGCTTCGCAGTCAAAGCAGCACAGCTTTGGAACTCCCTACCACATGACATAAGAGAACCCCAGCCCTTTGCGAAATTTAGGCAGAATTTGACCAAGTGGCTGAGAGCTAATGACATCTAACTAATCCGACCTGCTTGACCTGACTGTCCCTACTAGCTTTCCACCTGCATGCCCCAGTTCTGATACCACTTTCTGTATTTTACTCCATTGTATATTACTGTACCTATTCCACTGTATATCACCTCCACATTGTGAATATTCCTGTACCTTGATCACCTCCTGTCTCGACCTTGCTCCAGCCCTGCTCATTCTTGCTTATTGTATACTGCATTATGACCATGCTCATGTACCTGTATATATTTTATTTATGGCAGAATGTATTATGTTTATGTAATTGTACCTGTAACAAAGCTGAGCATATTCTTGTCTTGTGCGCCCTGATGCTCCAGGGCCTGGCGCGCCCTACAAATAATAAACTAAACTAAACTAAACTAAGTGGAGCGCGAGGGGAAGAGAGTTCCAGAATGTCGGTGTAAGAGCAGAGAAGCAGGCGCCTCCTAGTCTGGAGAACTTGAAAGGAGAGACTACCAGGAGATGTGCAGAACCTGATCTGAGATTGCTGGTGGGCTGGTAGTGGGCGAGTTTGTTTTAGAGAAATTCCGGTACTTTCTTGTGGATTGTGTGGTGGGTAATGCACATGGCCTTGAAGGAGGCCTGTTGACTGATTGGCAGCAAGTGGAGTGTCCGGAGCGCAGGAGAGGTGTGTTCCCTGGGGGAGAGTGCGAGGAGGAGCCCTTTGGAGCTTTCTCAGTTGGTATGTGGGTGCGCCTAGGTAAAGGGAGGTAGAATAGTCTAGGTGTGAGAGGATGATGGCCATGTTTGTGGATACTCAACGGTGGTACGAGAAATATGGAAAAACTGCTTGAGAATGCAGAGGTGGAACGTGCATGATCTGGTGACTGTGTTGCTGTGGCAGGAAAGGGTCAGGTCTTAGCTAAACATACATCCTAGGTTTTTGACAAGGGGGATGCAGTGGGGGCAGGACCTAGAGAATGCAGCCTAGGGATAGGTTGGGCAGGGAGAGCTGTTTCTCCGCAGATTAGGATTTCATTTTTTTTCAGGGTTGAGGCGCAGGTAGTTGTGCGTCATCCAAAGTTCAATGTCTGTTAAGCAGGATGCGAAGTCTGGGTGGGGTGAGTAGCCAGAGTTGGGAATCTTGAGGACGAACTGGTTGTCGTCCGCATAGTTGTAACAGGTGAGATTCTGGGAATGGATGAACTTGGGGAGGGGCAAAAGGTAGAGGTTGAAAAGAAGGGGGAGAGGCAGGCTCCCTGGGGGACTCTGTGCAGGAAGGCAGGGGCGGGGGAGAAAGGAGTGAGAGAGAGGATTTGTGGGCGGTCAGAGAGGAAATCCATATTTAGGGTGGAGTCCCTTATGCCGAGGTCAAAGAGCCTGTTTGTGAGGATGGAGTGGTTAATCATGTCACAGGCTGCTGGGAGGTCAAGGGGGATGAGAGCGGCGCAGCCCTTGCAGTCTGCTGTTCTTTTAAGGAAGTCCAAGATAGAGACCAGGGTAGATTCAGTTCTATGGAGGGGTCTGAAGCCAGACTGGGCAGGGTCAAGAAGGCCGTGGACATTAGTGAAGAGGCTGAGCTGGGAGTGGGAGTAGGCCGTGCGGTTTAGTAATTTGGCTATGAAGTGGTTGTTGGAGATGGGGCGGTAGTTGGAGGGGAGGAGTGGGTCAAGAGAGGGCTGTTTTAGGAGTGGTTTGTCGTGCAAGGTTTTATATTCTGGTGGGAAGATGCCTGTTGCCAGAGAGTGGTTGATTATGGATCTGGCAAGGGTGCCTGGAGAGGTGGAGAAGAGGATGTTTTTGAGGTGGGCCGGTGGACACGGGTCTCAAGGGATACCTGAGGAGCGGCTATTGGATAGAAGCTTGGAGAACTCGGGAAGGGTGATGGTAGTGAAGGATTTGAAAAAGGTCAGAGTTGGGGCCTGTGGAAGGGGGGCTGCTGGTATAGGGGCAGCAGGGTTGCTAATTTGGCATGGATGGCAAGGTTCCTATCAATGGCTGTGTTGAAGTAATGTAGAGGGTGTCACACTGTGCCTGGGCATCGATGGGCAGAGAGGAGGAGCAGAGGGGGGTCTTGAACTCTGAGATAATCTTGTGGAGTTCTTTGCATGGGTTCTTTGCATTGGCGATGTGGGAGGTGTAGAAGGCATGTTTGGGTTTCCTGATTTCGAATCTGTAGGCCCTCGTATTTTTAGCCAGAGTGGCTTTGTTTCACCAACTCAACATATCCATGTAAAGTGCATAAATTGTGCTCAATGTCTTCTACCCAATGCTAGTAGAAAGCAGTCAATGTCTCGAATAAATCAATGCAAGCAATGATGAATAAATGATCAGTAGACCATTAACGGCTATCCACTGTCTGATATCAGACAATAGTAGTTGGATACGATCAGCTAGTGGAGGTCATCAGAGAACATCAATACAATATAATTTCCATCATCCGTCTTCTTCAGGACCAATGTTGCCAGTCAACTATAATCCCGCCACCACTTGTGCATGAAATACATGTTAAAGGTTCACCCAGAATTCTCATGGCTGCTCTCCTTTTCTTCCAGTAGCTGACTCAATCTGCTACAGATTTCACATAATTTCAATGCAGGGCCATTAGTTCCTGACTGATCAATTCTGGTGAAAAAATCAGTCCTCAATCTGTATCAGAAAGTACCAGGTCACACAATCACCCGGATGTTGGTATTGGCATGGAGAGTGCTGCTTAGTTAGAAACAACTCAGACTATCTGAACCACTCACCATGGAGCGTTTGTGTCCTTAACAGCAGCCGAGTAAGAGCAAATACACTATAACAATTACCCATTGTCTGAAACAAGAATATTAAAAAACACATTTAATTAATAATCGTATATTATTTCAGTATTCATTAATTCTGAGCCTTCACTCTCCTACTGCCTTTAGTCTTAAATTCTGTTGCCCTCGTAGTTATTACATTGATACGAAGGGCACGATTCACAGGGACGTGAACTCGAGCAAATTAGGAAACACCCATAGCATTTCAGATTTGCTCCAGCTAACTCGTACCCAATTCATAAAGCCTAAAACCAGGGCAATTCTGGATCATGGAGCATCTCTGTGATGCCCTTGGAAATATCTTGAATCACATTTGCACATGAGCTCCAGACAACTACAGATTTGCTTTTGAGTTTGTAAATAAGGCATAGGGTATTAGGAGCAAAGCTAAGATGCTCAAACATTGCCAGATTTGCTGCAATGGCAATGAAGATTACACCTGCTATAGCACAGTGAGTCTTAATTCTAATAAAGACACGGAGGGGAGCATTATGCTTTTAACTCTATAATGCTACTCTTCACAGCAGCTTCTTCAAATCTTCACTTCTTTGTTTTACATTTTCTTTTTTCTTAAAAAAATAGTAAAACAACCAATCAGATAAAACTTCCCATACATGGGACTACAAATCCCCAGATATCCCCAGATGTCCACAGTGTCCTGTAGTTTTGTGTCCATTTTCTTAAACCAATCATGAACCAGCACCCTCCTTATGTCATTTCCTGTCTGCGCCTCTTCCTCTTTCCTTGTTGATGCAACGGTTCAACTAGTAAATTTCTAACAGCCCTCAACATGGCCTCTGTACCAACGCCAGAACCCGCTCCTGGTCACGGCATATCCACTCCAGCAACACTCGCCATACCTGCGAAGAAGCCCTCTATCAGTTGCTTTTAAGATCATCAACTAGGAAGCAACCAGACACACCATTAGGGAGGGAATATGCAGCTAAGCCAAATAAGCCAAATAAATCACATTACAATAGCATTAGCACACATGTTATGAACATCAATACAATCATTTTTTTCCCACCCTGCATATGTCGGGTGGAATAATGCTCACCTCTGTGGGCCTCATTACACGGATGGCGGTAAGGATTTACCGGTACCGGTAAATCCTTACCGCCTTACTACGAGGTCCCTTTGTGGGTTGGGGGATTTAACACCTGCTTTTTGCAGGTGTTAAAAACCAACCCGCAAAGGGACCCAGGGAGCTAATTACGGTACCGCAATTTGCGGTACCGTAATTAGCGCCTTCCCCATTCCCATTATGCCCTATGGGGCAAAAATGGGAATGGGAAGGGCAATGGTGGAAGGGGGAATTACCGCCCCGCCAACCTTGGAATGGGGCGGTAATTCCCCTTTCCGTCAAGGCGGTGCCGGTATTTTACCGGCATGAACCATGGCGCTAATAGCGCCATGGTTCTCCGCCATCCGTATAATGAGGCCCTGTGTCTTTAATAGAATCAAGATTCCCTGCGGTGTAGCTGGAATAATCTTCATTCTATGTCAAGACCGGAGGCAAACATTATGCTTGTTCAAAGCTATCTAAAATCACTGCCGTCACAGTTGACACAGGCTTGAAATGATAGGTCTTAAACGTTGCTTCTTTGGAACAGTCTGCGGACTTCAAGATATCATGGAGGGATGCTCCCGCCGCAAAGGCTTTGGACGCCATTGCTCCCTGGACAGAATGGGCCCCAAGAATCCCCCAAACTATACCTGCTGATTGCATGACGTCTCTAACCCACCTGGCTATGGCGGCTGAAGCTACCATGTGAAAAGGCTTCCTGCACGCAATGAGCAACTGGTTCACCCATTGAGGTCTAACCTCTGCAGTAGCTTTCTCGTAATCTTTAATGCATATAGCCACACACAGTTTGGGCTCATCTGGGAAAGATGGGTAAGAGATGATTGAGGCTCCACTCTTAGTTATCCTAGCAATGTGAAAGGCCACGGCTTCCGGGCAGAAGACCTTCCTGTTCACATCCAGCGCCTTAACATCGGACACTCTCCTACATGAAATTAAGCACGGTAGCATGGCTAGTTTACTGGACAGACGATTGTATAGATAACTGCTCATCGACCGGCCATTTCATAAAGAGCCGGAAAACCACTTCTACACCCCAGAGCATGGAGTACTTGGCTGTGGGGTGTTTGTGCAATTTCACCCCTCTTAAGAGTCTAACCATGGCTGGGTTTTCCTCTATTGGCAGACCGTCACATTTTTTGTGATCCGCAGAAATAGCTGATCTGTAAACGTTTAAGGTACAGAAAGCATGCCCATCCTGGGACAATTCTGCAAAAAAAATGTAGGACTTGAACTACAGGTGCAGAAACGGGATGAACGCGTTGCCTCGTGCACCACTCCCATTTGGCCCAAGCAGCATCATAGCTCCTAAGGGTGGAAGGCGCCCATGAGTCTCTGACACAATCTGCCGCGACACTCAAAAGGCCTGGCAAATCCCATTGTTGCCTGATATTCTGCAGGTCAGTTGCTGTAGTGCTCCTGCCTGCACTATGGGGTGTGCTGGACCCTCCGGGCTGCTCAACAGGCTCGGATGACACAGACTCACTCTTGGAAAATCCAAGGAAAGTTCCATCAGAATCGGAAACCATACTTGCGATCTCCACAGAAGCACTACAATCACTATCTCTGCTTGATCCCTGCAGACCTTCGCTAGTGTCCTCGTTAACATGATGAACAGGGGAAAAGCGTAATGCAGTGCTCCTGTCCAATTCTGGAGGGATGTGTCTGTCCCCAGCTCCCCCGGATCCAGCTTCCAGCTGAAGTACCTGGGTGTTTGTGCATTCAACCTGGAGGCGAAAAGATCTATGTTGAACGGCCCCCAGAGACTGTATCTGTAAGAACACTGCCCTGTGCAACCTCCAGTCTCTGGCATCCTCCAGGTACCTGGAGTTCCAGTCTGCAATCACGTTTTGCTTTGCTGGGAGGTTCTCGACTGCTATGTTAACTTCTTCGGCAGGCATTAATGCCAGAAGTCTTTCTAAGCAGTTAATATGTAGATCCAACTCTTCTGCGGACCACTTTTTTCCTGCCTGTAAATGGCCGCACCTGGCGCCCCAACTGGACCTGCTTGCGTCCGATTCTATCACTATCTCGGGCACATCTACGAAAATGGCCCTGCCATTCCAGGCTTCTGTTGTGCAACCACCAGTTAAATTCTGCTCTCCCATCCTCGTCGAGCGGGACATACTGGTGATACCTTACTCCCTGTTCCAAATGCCTGATTTTCAGTCTCTGCAGCACCCTGCAATGCAGGGGCCAGGGGAATATGGCCTGAATCGAGGCTGCCAAAAGCCTCACAATCCTCGCTAGATTCAGAAGCAAAATATGCGTCTTCTGAATTGCTACTCTCAACTCCTTCTTTATTGCTTTTATCTTCTGCTGCAGCAACTCCAAGGTGACTTTCCTGGTGTCTATCATAAATCCCAGAAACTCCATCCGTTGCCTTTGAACCAGTTTCAATTTCTCCTAGTTCATTAGAAAGCCCAAGGAAGTCAGCAGGGTACTCACCCATTGTACCTGATTCACTAATGTCACCTTGTTCTGAGCTAGGATCAGATTGTCATCCAGATAGACTATAATCCTGATCCCCCTGTCTCTGATAGCTTCCGCCACCGGTCTAATGACCTTGGTAAATGCCCAGGGCGCCGAGGCCAGTCGGAAGGGGAGGCAAGCAAACTGCCAACTCTGTCCCCTCCATAAGAATCTTAGTAACCGCCTATGGTCTTGAGCTACCGGAATGGTTAGATAGGCGTCTTTCAAGTCGAGCCTTGCCAGCCAATCTGCTTTGCGCACAATGTCCCAGAGGAGGTGAATACCCTCCATCTTAAAGTGTCTGTAGACTAGCCAGCCGTTGACATCCTTCAAATTGATGACTGGTCTCGACTTCCCTTTCCTGTGTACCAGGAACATATTGCTGTAAAACCCTGCCTGACTCGCCGGGAACTGCTCTATCGCTCCCTTCTCTAAGAGACTATTCAGTTCTGTGTCAAGGAGTTTCTCCTCCCTGGACATACTGAGCCGCGATGGGATGCGCTCCTGCCGCAGTAAGCTCATTAACTTTAGCTTGAAGCCTGCTACCATCTGCAATACCCGAGAATCACCTGATAGCACCCGCCATTTGGCTATATACAGCAATGTCCACCCCCCAACCCTGGGGTAATGCTTGCTTTGGACACTTACCGCCAGCAGCGCTTTCCTGTCTGTAGCCTACGCGTCCTCTGCGACCACGCTGACCACTGCCTCTGGAGGGGCAAAAGGTGTTGTGTTGCCTACTCTCCCAGTATTTGGCTCTGGGTCCCTGGGGCCTCGTTGATGAGTTGAAGCAACCGGCCAAACGGCTCCTGTGTTGGCCAGTCCCTGCAAAAACCCATCCAGGGGAAACTTTTTGGATGGATGATTGCGCCTTTTCCAGGGGCGTATATGTCCCCACAAATCAGGCCATCTCCTTAGCGAAAGCTTCTCCGAAAAGCATACCTTGTGTGGACTGACCAGCCTCATAGTTGACGCGATCCCCCAGCTTGCTGTCTATCTTCGGCATGAGGCTGTGCCATTTCTCCAAGGAGAGAGCACAACTGGCCTTACCTAGAAGGTATACTGTCCTCTGTGCCAGCTGGCTATTGGTTCAACGGTGTGTTTGGCCCTTTACACTAAGTCCATTATCTCTAGGGATCCTGCCATGTCGAGCACCTTGTCCTGACAGCTTTTCCAGGCACAGTCAAATCCTCGTCTGACGTCTGTTGTGGCTTTGGGGACGAAGGTGACCATTTTAGCATCAAGCTCTGGCGTCACCATAACTTTGCCTGGTAGTTGCGGCCTGGGGCATTCCGCCCTCATCCTGAACCGCAGCTTCCTCTCCAGCGGCTTCCTTATATGGTGTGCCAGATATTGGGTCACCCTCTGCGAAGGCAACCACTCGGTCGTCTTCGGATGTTTTATGTTGTCGGTCTCGAACATGTCTCCCATCCCAAAGCAATATTGGCTAGTATCGCCCTTTGGATTCATTAGCAGACTTGCCGCTAACCACTGTGCTGCTCTCTCCCACTTCATCCTCATCAGATTGGAGATCCTCTGCGTCTCCCACATCTTCCTCTGAGGTGTCCTTGCCATCATTGAATGCCCCTATATTTTTCACCCCTGGGGTAGGGAGTAAGAGGGTTGGCACTGCCGTCTTTCCCAGAAAAGCATTTTATAACTTCGCAAAGGGATTGGCTACCTACTAGGGCATCTGTTGGTCCCCAACCAATTGGCCCGGGGGGGTTAGAAGGAGTGGGGGCTCTTCCAGGCCTTGTCCTCCCCCTTAGACACAACCTTCTTCTTGGGTTGCTTGCTTGATGGGCCCTCACTTGGACTGAGCTCTCTCTTCCTCTTCTTAGGAGCTGTGTCTTTTTGAGCCCGGAGTGATTCCAATGCCTTTAGGCACTCTTGGATAGACTACACCCCTTGTGATACAGCCACATCCAATAAGTTACCCAGGACCTTCTTGAAACTTAATGACAGGTCCCTGTATATCTCCTGCTCCTCTTCACTATACTCTGGGGTGGTGCTTTCAGGCTCCATTATACTGTAATTGCCACTGATCATGTGAGAAATTTAGCTGTCAGCTGGCTATTGATTGATGTGCCTTCAACTGCCTGAATGAAGCAGGCTGCTTTGTAGAGGAAGAGCAGCACCTCACACTCCCTTTGGCCTAAATTTCCAGTGGGCAGAAGTTGTAAATAGAACATACACAGTGCGCGTTGGAATGATCTGCCGTTTAATGCCGGCGTTGAATAATGCGCTGTAACCAAAGCCAACGTGATCGCCACGTCATCAGCAGCAAACGCATGCCGGCACCAGAAAACACAAGGTCCTTTCCTCGAAGGACTCTGAAGAGTCAGAAAGGATCTTGCTTGCCTCACACAGATAGTGGCCGAGCCTAGGGGAGCACCCCGGTCACCCGATGCAAACAGGATGACTCACGATCCTGGTGCACTCCCCTGAGGCCCTCCGCCAGCACGTAGGTGCTCACATAGATCACTGCCGCCGCCCATAATACATGTTGGAACCAACGCACTACACTGTTGGTTGTCCCTGCAAGCTTGCGCTCGCCTGTAACAGTAATAATAAATATAATGGAAAGGAAATCAGGAACAAGAGCCGCTGCTCGTACTAATGCTCTAATCTTGCGCCAAGTCGCACATCCGGTGCGATCAATAAAGGCGCTAAAATGCCCCTAACATGTTCAGCAAGTCAATAAAACCCTTTAATAGCACAAATCCTATATAAATACTCGTAACAAAAGAACAAACATTATAGAGCAATGATAGGGTGACTTATCTGCTTAGAAGAGCAGCAAAGAAAGAGAAAGAGGCACAGACAGGACATGACATAAGGAGGGTGCTGGTTCATGATTGTTTTATGAAAATGGACACAAAACTACAGGACACTGTGGACATCAGGGGATTTGTAGTCCCGTGTAGGCGAGGTTTTGTTTGATTGGTTGTTTTACTGGTTTTTTTTTTAAAAAAGAAAAAAAGAAAGTGTGAAACAAAGAAGTGAAGATTTAAAGAAGCTGCTGTGAAGAGTAGCATTAAAGAGTTTAAGCATAATGCTCGCCTCCGGTCTTGACATAGAATCTTTACAAAGTGAACCACTTGTAGAAACTTGTGTAGTGTTCTACAAATAGTGGGGATATGAAGTTTGGCCTGGAAATATGAGGCTGAATTAATAATATCTGACTACAACTGACATATAGTGGTAGTTTCGGTGCCATAGGTGGCAGGTCCTGGTCATATGTGGATGTCATTGTACATGGTCATACAGTACCTGAGCATGAGGCTGTCTCTTCGAAGTTAGTTGGGCATATCAGACTGCTAGGGGCATTTAATAAAATCAGAGATGTTTGCTTTGTTGATGCTTGTTCTTTTTGTGTAAATAAGGCTCATATTCCTTTTCCAAGCTACCACGCAAAAGGGTTTCCTCTTGTTATTCTCTGAGTAGACATTTCTTTCAACTGAATTGCCAGATTCACAGGAACAATCTAAAAATCGTTGAATATCATTGGCATTTTATTTAGATGGCAAGAGTCTAGTTATTTTGTTATTCCTAACAGATGTCTTTATTTTATTTTAGATTGACACTCTGGCCGGGTTTTGCACTTTCAATAATGCAATTTGAAAACAATTTGATGATGAGCGCCGACGTAAGCCATAAAGTCCTACGCAATGAGACTGTTCTTCAATTCATGGAGGGTTTGTACAGCAGAACTAACGCAGAGAGGTTTATGGAGACATGTGAAAAAGAACTGCTTGGACTAGTGGTTCTGACGAGGTAAACAAATAGTTATTTTGTCATAATATTCCAGCATTTGCACTTCCTTTGCTTTTTCGGATTTGGTTGGAACATATGTGATCGGTTCTAGGTAATACATTTTAATTGCCCTTTGATAATAATGTGCTATATTTTCCCTTCATTTGTTTTTTCTTTTTTCAGTTATTTAAGAATTGTGGGTTTCACCACCCATTTCGCTCTCTCGACCACCTCAAAACCTTTCCCCTTTTACACCCTTCTCCCTCTTCTGTGCACCCTTTTCCACTTTTTTATACCCCATCCGACTTACACCAATTTGCTTTGCCAACTTTCTTTTTCTCAATGGTGTGGTTGAAACGGTGGGATTCTCAATAGTAATTTCTAATTGGTGACTGTACACAATTTAATATATTCATTAAATGGAGTCTAACTATAGCAAGTCCTTGGAAAGTACACTTGTCCAGAACATCATTCACCACAGGTGGTCAGGAAGTAGTTTAAACATGCTTCTACAATGCGTGACAAGGCCAGTAACCTGGCATTTTTGAAGGGTGGTCAGGAATCCCTTTCATTTGGGGGGATGGTGAATACCAGGGAGGAATTACCCCTGAGGTGGACGGTGGAAGTAGGCAGGGCCACCAATCCTGCACCCCACCGTGCCAGCATGTTTGATTGCAGACCCTTATCTCTGGCCATGCTTCATGGTTAAAATACTGGCCAGTGTTTGTTTTCACTTTCACAGCCTCCCAGGCAGTTGCAAAAGGACAATAAAACTCAGATGGAAC
This sequence comes from Ambystoma mexicanum, assembly GCF_040938575.1. Classification (NCBI taxonomy): domain Eukaryota; kingdom Metazoa; phylum Chordata; class Amphibia; order Caudata; family Ambystomatidae; genus Ambystoma; species Ambystoma mexicanum. The sequence continues at coordinate 842,306,692 of NC_090941.1, read as the reverse complement.
TCTATCCCGTTTTTTCTAACCTGTGGAGACCATATACTGTTTTAACTCTCAATTTGTCAAAACATTTACCAGTTCCAACTCTTGTTGAGGAATAGTAAAAACTCACAATTGTATTCAAAAACAATTAAGTACATTACAATCAATACCTTCAATGTGATCCCAATACACTATTACAAGTCCTAAAAGAAGCAAATTCATATACCTTCTTAAAACACCTTAAAAGGACATGCACAAGTGATTCCAAGATGGCGGCCAAGCCAGGGAGACGTGCGTGAGCTTCGCTCCATCTCCCAGCTCCAGGCCGCGACACCGAAGCACATCATTAAAGCGGATCAACAGCCCAGAACCCCTTTGAGGGCTGTAGCAGATACGCTGACAGGCAAAAAATTGAACCTGTAAGAAGAACGCCATCAGCATTGTTAGGCGGTGCGGAAACCCCCAGCACCAGCAGAAAACAACATCGGCGCTGGGGACTGGAACTCGCCCCTCCCGACAAACGGGCTAGCAGACCCAGCCCACTGAGAAGTTGGATGCCATCGGAAGGGTGCTACCCACACGAGAGAGTGTCGGAAAACCTGCAATAAACCCCATTGGACGTGCAGGGAGAATCCACACCCAACGGGGCAGCGCACCGAGGACCGAGTGGAAGATCGCCCACCAACAGCCCCACAGACCGGATGACATAACGGTCTGCAGCAGCCAGGCATCTGTGAAACAGCACCGGCTAAACGAAGGCAAGAGCGGGGGCATAAAAGTATCAAAGTGCACCTGAAAATTCAGGCCGCGCAGCTGGGGAGGTGGAGCAACACTGTGGCCGACTCAGCGAAAGGGAGCGGGATCCACGAGCACCGACACAGAAGAAAGGCGGGCCCCATCACTGCCATAACAACGGGGGCCTAGAAGCCCATGCGGCGACACTGCCTTCCCCCCCACAGGTGGGGAAGGCACTGAAATAACAATGGCTCCGAAACGCACCAACAACCTAGCCAGGACACCCGCAACAGAAAACAGAGCGGGTATCCCCAGGCCTAGAGAGTCCCCGGACGAAGCACAAAGCCGTGCACGGCCCCCTCCAGGCTGGCACCCGACCTGGGTGGGCCTGCAACGAAAATAGAAGATAGGAGGCCACCCCGCCGCTCCTCAAGGGACAATCGGATGGACACACGAGCAGGAAGAAGTCGGCACAGTTAGGACCACAACAAGCCCTCCCCCTTTAAGGCAACAAACAGTGGGGAGAAAGACGCGGCCGAACTCCATTATAAACAAACCAGAACGGTAAGCGGGCCCCATGAAGGGAGCAAAGCCCCCTCTCCCAACAAGAAACCACCGTCTACTCCCCGGGGGGTGTCCAAGACACCAACCCGGAAAGGGGGAACACTCCGGACCCGTCGACATCCACGGGACATATCCCGGGCCCTAATATCAATGCAGAGTTTCCCCCCGGAAGCCCCAACAGAGAAGAGAAACCCCGCAGGGCTATCACACAGGAGCCCCCAACCACACAGGCCACACCATAAGAAGGAGGCAACCAGAACTGCATAGCGGATAAGAGAATCATAGGCGAATAGAGTCACCTGGGTCACCACCTCCCCCACCCCTCCCCGGAGCCATACAAGTCGAACAACAGCCCGGGACACAGCCAATTGCCAGGACTCCACAGAGCCCAATCTCAAACAGCAAGAACGGGTGAAGGGGATCCCGGAAAAAGTCGTCGAAACCAGGGGAGGATCACCCCCCACGGGCCGGCTCCGGAGGGCTCCACCAATCCCAGGTGGACAAGAACCAGGAGAATCAGAGCCCCACAAGAAACTTTGAGAATCAGAACCCCACACCATTGAGAAAAACCAGAGAGGCACACATGTCAAAATCCAGGGCACAACACACACAGACAGCGACACAAGTAACAAACACAAAGGCAAAACAGGAGCAGAACTTAGTGCAACTCTGGGGCGCAGACCAGCCGTCCACCACGAAGGCTAAATAGCAAAAGGGTAAAGCCGTAGAGACAAGCACAAGGACAGAGAGGGAGGAGATGGATACAAAAGAAGATATGAAATCTTGTTCAGCGAATTCTAGGAACAGTTCATGGCTTCCATGCACTCACAATTTGAGACAATGAAGGGCGAAATGAAACAAGCGGTACAGGAGTTGAAGACGGAAATAGGGAACATAGGGGAGAGAACAGACACCCTAGAGAAAGCCGTCCAAATTCTGGATGAGGAAACCCAGCTATACACAGAATCTCAAGAACGGCTAGTTCGCTTAACCCACAATTTAGAGCTCCAATGTGAGGACCTAGAAAACCGCTCCCGGAGATCAAATATAAGGATCAAAAATGTGTGGAATCTGTCGAAGACATGGACCTCAGGACCGCAGTGCAGCAAGTCTTTAAGGACATTCTGGCAGATGAAGAAGACACAGAGGTCCCAATTTACAGAATCCACAGGGTAGGCCCACGAAGAAACGGGGAACCAGGTGTCCGTCCCCGAGATGTCCGTGTAGCGTTGACATCATATACCCAGAAAGAGCAGATACTCCACAAAGCCAGAACGATGGACCAAATCAGGACGAACGGGGTGGACATATACCTATATCAAGATCTGGCACAATCAACACTCCAAAAACGCCAGGAAATGGCACCACTAACAAAAGAACTGTCGTCGAAGCAAATCAGATACAAATGGACATTCCCATTCGGATTGCTCTTTACATGGGAAGGGAAGCAACAGAGAGTCACCACATGCGAGCAAGCTCTGCAAATAATGAACCTACAAGAACAGGAAAGCGACCAAGGGAACAGCCGGGGAAGCCCCCGCAGGCGGAGAACACCCTGGGACTGGAAAACCATAAACAAGAGGCCCAGAAACCCTGCAAAGAAATAAAAGAAAATACTGCTACCAGTCTAGAAAACCACAGTAAGAACTTCAGACGACCCCTCCAGGGACTGAGTCTCTGGACAAATGGGCAACAGACAGAATCATTGATCCCACATACAGGTACGGCCGGCATGGGGGGGGTCGGACTGGGAATCCACAGAAAATACCTAGTGTGGTTTATGACCCCTCCACAAAATTAGTATCCCTGAGTATATAGAGGGCATGGCGCAGAAGGCTACACGCCCAAGCGATTATAGGGCCCAGAGCCCTCTTCAGGGCAGTTTTTGAAGAGGGAGGGGGGGGAAGGCAAGTTGGGGGATGCCAAAGAAACAGTAGAGTGGGGTCGAGGGGGAGGGAAGGGACACAGAACCGGAGGGAAACACAAATTACGCACAGGGGTCTAAGAGAAACACACAGAGCACTACCCATCCACGAATGAATGGGACTGAAAATACTAACATATAATGTTAGAGGGCTGAACTCCCTGGTAAAAAGAAAAAAGGTGGAACATTTTCTTCATTCAGGAAAATTTGACGTTATAATATTCCAGGAAACCCACATAAAAAGGAAAGACAGTGGAAGGCTGCGACTGAAAGGATACAATCAACTCATCCAACCAAAAGAGCGGGAGAAAAAGGGGGGAGTCCTCATAGCATTCCACAAATCCCTCAACCCTCAAATCCACGACTTCCAGTCAGACAAACAAGGGAGATACCTATTTGTAAACGTTCACATAGAGGGGTACCCCCTAACACTAGCAACGATCTACGCCCCAAACAAGGGGCAAGATGGCTTCATAAGGTACTGTCTGAATAAGCTGGACACCTTTGCGAAAGCAGAAGTGGTGCTAGGCGGGGAATTCAACATGGCATGGGACCCCAAAGTAGACCGCTCAAACACCAGACTGTCGGGGCAAGGCATGCCATCGAAGGCCCTGAAACGGACCATGGAGAGGATGGCAATGAATGATACCTGGCGGGGGCTCAGGGGGCAGACCCCGGGGTATACGCATTTCTTGCATGTCCATAACTCCAGAGCCAGAATTGACTACATCTGGGCCTTTTCAGGCCTCCTGGGAAAGATACAACAAGCAGAAACAGGTACAATCTCGCTCTCTGACTATGCCCCGCTATGGGTGTCCCTCTTCATGACCCGTCCCCAGACAGGGCTGTGGAGGTAGAGCCTACCGGCGGAAATTACACAGGACCCAGTCATGCGGGAAACAATCAGAGAGTACATAACAGAATATTTTGCGAACAACGATTAACCAGAAATCTCAAAAGCTACCCTCTGGGAGGCCTTCAAGGTGGTGACACAGGGACAGAGGGATAAACAGAATCGCAAATGAGAAACCGAATTGGAATCCAAGCTGGAAGAGATACAAGTGGAAATGACCCGAAATCATTCATCGAAACTGAAGAAAGCCTTAAGACATGTACAGGGGCAACTGGAATCCATCCGCACCAAGCGAGCAGAGAGAAGTCTGCTCTATCTGAAACACTGGTACTATATGAAGGCGAACAAGGCGGACAAGCACCTAGCCTGGCAACTGAAAGGGAAGCAACAGAACCAACCAGTTAAAGTGCTGAAGGACGCGCAAGGACAAACAAGGACATTAACGACAGACATCGGGGAAGTATTTAAAGACTTTTATCAAAGCCTATATATCTCAGACAACCCCAAGGAGGCGGAACAAACCAGCCACCTAGAGGGGGTTTCGCTCCCGTAAATCACGGGAGAAGAAAAACTACAACTAGACCACCGAATCACCATAGAGGAGGTATCCAAAGTAATCCAGGAACTCCCCAACAACAAAGCCCCAAGCCCGGATGGCTACACTGCAAACTTCTACAAAATATACTAAGAAAGCTTAGCCCCTACCCTAGTAGAACTATTTAACACATTTAAGGAAACATCCAACATAACGCACTCCATGAATGAGGCGAAGATCCTCGTCTTCCACAAACAGGGGAAAGACCCGGAGCTCCCGAGCTCATATTGCCCTATCGCATTAATAAATCTGGACGCAAAGCTCTACACCAAAATCCTTGCCAACAGACTATCACAGGTTCTCCCGAAATTGATGCACCATGACAACATAAAAAGGGTAACACATTTGATAGAAAAGTAGGGATTACACACACACCGGCTATATTACTAGCGTTGGACGCGGAAAAAGTGTTCGACCGCGTGAATGGTCCCTCATATTTAGCATCCTGGCGAAGATGGGCAAAGGAGAGGAATTCATCAAAATGTAACGAGCCAACTACAACTCTCCTAATGCGTGGATAGCAATCAACGTTGAGCTATTGGGCTCAGTCAAGATTGGAAGAGGGACCAAACAGGGGTGCCACCTCCGCCGCTATTGTATGCAATATTCCTAGAACCCCTACTGGCACGAATCAGAGATGCCACGGACATTAAAGGCATAGACATGGGGGGAATCTCCAACAAAATCGCAGTTCACGCAGACGATATGCTGGGGGCCCTCACAGACCCGCAGAGTTCACTGCCCCACCTACTACAGGAAATAGAGAACTACGGAACCATCTCGGGGCTGAAAATCAACAGACTAAAGTCTGAAATTCTGATACTGGCAGTAAACAGAGACGACATCCAAAGGCAAAAGGCGACCCTACAACTGAAAGTAACAACAAGCGTGGTCAAATACCTCTGAGTCACATTGACCAGTAGTATAAAGGAACTCTATGGTTTGAACTACCCCCAACTTCTTGGAAAAATTGAACCCACTGTCCACCTCGTGGTGGGGCCAGATTGCGGCGATAAAAATGACAGTCCTGCCCAGAATTCTCTACACTTTTCAGGCGCTCCCCATCAGGCTCCCGCCCTCCTTCTTCAAAGCACTAACTAAAACAGTCTCAGCAAATATTTGGCAGAAAAAGCCTCCTAGACTCTCCAGCATGGTCCTCACAGCGCAGAGAATGAATGGCGGTCTGTCCCTTCCCCACTTCCATAAATACTACGAGGCTGCCCAGCTGTGGGTCCTGAAGGAGTGGATCCCGGAAGCTTCACAGAAACTTTGGATAGCCCAAGATAAAGCAGTGGTCACGACCCGACTCTGACACCTTCTATGGACAAAAAAAGAACTTAGACACCCGAACGTACAAATAAGCAAAGTCATGAAAGCAACGCTGGAGATATGGAACAGTGCAACCAAAAACGAAACACTGACAATTGACCCGGCACCCTTCATACCGATGTTCAAAAACCCGGAATTCAAGCCGGGCATGGAGAAAGGCGCTTTTCAAAAATGGGAAGAGGCGGGATGTACAAAGATAGGAGACATGTTTCAGGGCCAGGAGATCAGGATTTTCTCAGAGTGCCAAGATCAATTCGGCCTTACCGTCAAAGACAGATTCAAATATGAACGTACATCATGACCCATTCGGGAACGAAAAAGTTGGTCTCAGATATATACAAATTCCTCAATGCCCAAACCGAAAAGATCAAATGGCAATACATGGAGAGATGGGAAATTACACTATGGGGTAAAGTGACAAACGAACAGTGGGAATTAGTATGGCGGGCCATCCCCAAACTAACAAAAGCAGTCCAGACAAGGGAAATGTGGACAAAGATCCTGATCCAATGGCACTATACCCCAGAAAGACTACACACAATGTACAAAACCACTCAGAACAAATGCTAGAGAGAATGTGGGGCAGAGGGCAACTGGAGACATATCTGGTGGGACTGCCCGGAACTCCACCAATTCTGGAAAGAAGTGAAAACCCAAATGCAACTAATGGTCAAAGGAACGGAAAACCTAGGAGAGGAGGTCTGGATGTGCGGCCTGTGGAACCCCCGAGATAAAACTCTGACAATGACACAGAAGAGGAACTTCATGGGGCTACTAACGGCGGCATGGCTAGCCATAGCTCAAAAATGGAAACAGAAAACACCACCCAGTATTCCAAGATGGCCGCCGGGGCGACGAGTCGCGTCTGAATCGCGCTCTCCCCAGGCCGCCGAAAAACGCACGCTGAAGCAGCGTTTTGACCCGATCGGCGAGAGGCAGCGACCGCCCCTCCCCCATCGGGAGCTCCCGGCATACGAGACGGCAACAACGTCGGAGCATCGCGGAAGCCCGCACTCCGAAATAAGGAAGGGGAGCCCGAGATACAAGAGCGGGCTCCCTCCCGCCAGACGCCCCGCCGAGGCATACACCGCAGGGGGATTGAGCCGGGAAGCAGCGGCGCCTGGGGTCGGCGCGGAGGGACCTCCAGCCCATCCCCCCTCATTGGTGAAAACACCCGGCACCGGACTCGGAGCGAAGTACGCACACGGCGCAGGAAGAGGGTGAGTCCCCCCGCGCTCAGCGTGGGCATTTGGGGGCGCAGAGAAGTGGTGTGAGGAGGAGTAGGAGAATCAAGACCAGGAGGAGTATCAGGCCCAGGAACACTGGATCACCCCGGGGGGCCCCCACTACGCACCTCACAGCCGCAACACAGCAGTGTCTATTTACCCCACAAAACAGGGGAGTACAGACGGTATCCCACAGAGAAGCAAAGAGGAGCGCGCCCACAGACAGCATAGTGGACGTCCCAGGGCATACGATCCGAACGCAGAGAGGACACAGTAGCAGGGAACAGGGAGATCCCACAGAAGCGCGAGCCCAGCGGGCAACCCAATTGCTGACCAGACTGGCAACTCGAGCCGGGAAATATACAACCCAGCGCGAAAAGAGCCCACATAAGCGGCCCTAACTGGTGAAGATTCCTCACACGGGTGGGACACAGGACACCCCAAGAAGACACCTCCGGGAGCTCCTCCACGGCGATACCGTGCAGATCACGGGGGCAACACAAGAGCCCACGCACACCACTGGGAAAACTAACGGATCATGTCAAGGGCAAAAAACAAGAGCAACGCTCCCCATCAGACCCCACAAGCCACAAGGCAAGAAGCAAACATATTACAGCTGTGGTCAACGGACAATACAGCGCAAGTAAAAGGAAAGCCTCAGGACGTCCAACAAGGTGAAGACATGGCGCAGACGAACCCTCATCACCCACCCTCAAGGGATGACATGCAAGCATGGTTTCAGGAGATGCAAGAAAAATTCATGGCTTCAGTCCAGGAACAGTTCACGACGATGAAAGAAGACATGAAACAGGCGGTCCAGGACTTCAGGGTGGACGTGGCCAAACTAGAGGAGAGAACAGACATAATAGAAAGAATGTTGCAAGGGGTCGAGGAGGAAACGCGACAGACGAGTGAAACTCTGGAACACCTAGTGAGACTCACCCATAATCTGGAGATTCAAAGTGAGGATTTGGAGAACCGCTCCAGGCGCTCTAACATACGCATAAAAAACATGGCAGAAACGGTACTAGACAAAGATCTTCAGACGGCTGTTAAAGAGGTGTTCAGAGACATCCTGGACGAATCAGAGCCAGATGTAATCGGAGTGGACAGGGTCCACAGGGTTGGACCAAAGAGATCCGGAGCTCCTGGGGAGAGACCACGAGATGTACTGGTGGCGCTGTCCTTGTATACACAAAAAGAGCAGATTATGAGTAAAGCCAGAGAAATAGATCACATCAGGATGAACGGACAAGAAATCCAACTATATCAGGACCTGGCCCTGGTCACATTGCAAAAAAGAAGGGCGATGGGCCCTCTAGTCGGGGCTCTGGTGGCAAAAGGAATATGGTACAAGTGGACCTTTCCTTTCGGGTTGACTTTCACATGGGAAGGAAAACAGAGAAGAGCGACCAGCCGGGAAGAGAGTCTCAACATCTTGGGGCTTCAGGACGATGGGGAAGAAGGGGATCAAGCAACGTCTAGTGGAGAGCATAGGAGAAAACCCAAAGGATGGGATACGATCAAACAAAAAAGGCCCAACATGGGAAGAGAAGGCCGCAGGAAGATGCCATGATCGGAGAAACAGAAATGGAACGGCATGGGCACCTTTGTGGCAATCACACATTGCATCAGTGAGGGGGAAGAAGAGAGTAAAAAACGCTACATCAGAGGCAGAGTCGGCGGCCCGGAGGTCCCCTTTGGCTTGGAATCCGGTAAGGACGAATGGTACTGTGGGGATTAGAATCCCCCACAAAAAAGTCCCCCGAGAGGATGATGGGCAGGGAGCTGTGGGTGCAACGCCCTGGCAACAGTAGGAACCCTTGCCCTACTCGGGGGCAACTTGTTTGGTTCAAGGTTATTGGTTGGGGGGGGGAGTTTAGGGGAAAGGGACAGGGGACTGGGGGGCACGAAAATAATGGCGACAGCAAAGCAAGGGATTCCAGATTTAATGATCCTGTATCTCACTAGATGGGGAAGGTCTGCATTGTAACCTATAACATAAGGGGGATGAATCATCCTACGAAAAGGGTGAAGCTAGAGAGGCTACTCAAAAGGGAAAAGGCGGATCTTCTGCTTCTCCAGGAAACACATATTAGAGCAAAGGACAAACAGAAAACCAGGCTAAGGGGGTTTAAAATATGGGCCCAGGCGAACTCCACAGGAAAAAGATCGGGGGTCCTAATTGCAGTGAGGGATGGATGGGACGCAAAAATAGAGGACGCCACCACAGATAGGGAGGGAAGGTATGTGTTCGCTAACGTGGTATTGGAGGGACAACGCTTCACTCTCGCGTCCGTGTACCCGCCCAATGTGGGACAGGATGGCTTCTTGAGGGATTCTCTGGGTAAACTGGAATCATTCGCAAAAGGGGAGGTGATTCTGGGGGGAGACCTGAATATAGCATGGGACCCAAATCTGGACAGGAGCACGGATAGTGTACAAGGTCATGGGGCACCATCGAAGCATCTCAAGCAACAAATGGACCAACTAGCCCTGAATGATGTGTGGAGGGTACTGAAGGGGGAGCAAAGGGGATATACATACTTCTCGCATGTGCATAACTCCATGTCGAGAATCGATTACTTCTGGGCCTCAGTTGGGCTTATGGGCAAGATCCAGGGGCTGGAAAAGGGGACAATCGCACTCTCAGAAGACGCACCTTTGTGGCTAGATTTGAAACTCCCGGGGAAAACGAATGGTCTATGGAGGTGGAGGCTACCGGAGGACATAATCCGTGACCCGGTTACGGGGGAAACAATAAGGGAAATGATAGAAGAATATTTCACGCAAAATGACACTGGGGAAACTTCTATGTGCACGGTCTGGGAAGCGTTTAAAGCAGTGATCCGCGGAAGGATAATGACTCTGAAAATCACGAAAGAGAAACAGAGGTACATGTGGGAAAAAGAATTGGAAAGATCAATTACAGAACTGCAAGGGAAAATTGTGGCACAGCCCTCTAGAGATCTGAAGAGGGCGCTGAGGCATACACAAGGCCAACTAGAGATGCAACGCACTAAAGGGGCGGAAAGGAGTCTGATATACCTAAGACAAAGGTACTATATTAAGGCAAACAAAGCAGATAGGCTTCTAGCGAGACAACTCCGTGCAAAACAAAAAGAAATTACGATCAAAAGCATTGCAAACACGGCAGGAGAACACCTCACGCGCACACAAGACATAGAGGAAGTGTTCAGAGAATACTACCAAAAACTTTACTCCACAGACCACCCGGATGCAGACGCACAGGACACATATCTGAAAACACTCACCCTCCCACAAATCTCAGAAGCAGACAGACAGGCCTTAGAGGACCCTATTCAAGATGAGGAAGTTAAAAAAGCAATAAATGACCTCCCAAAAAATAAAGCCCCAGGCCCGGATGGCTTCACGGCCCCATTCTATAAAACATATGCGGATCAGCTAATCCCTGTCCTTACCAGACTCCTAAACTCATTTAAAGATAGTGGTAACATGACACCCACAATGAACGAAGTGAAGGTCCTAGTATTTCACAAGCCAGGGAAAGACCCCTCAGCCCCGGCCTCATATAGACCGATATCCCTAATAAACATTGACGCAAAAATTTACACTAAGATTCTAGCCGCCAGACTTTCCCCGCTCCTCCCGAAGCTAATACATCTAGACCAATCAAGCTTTATCCCGGGAAGACAAACCCATGACAACCTTAGAAGGATCATCCACTTGGTGGAAAAAATTGGCATAAAGCAAACCCCTGCTCTTCTACTGGCAGTAGACGCAGAGAAAGCGTTTGACCGGGTGGAATGGTCCATTCTGTTTAAGACCTTGCACTTCATGGGATTCGGAGAGAACTTTATAGGACGAATAAAAGCAAACTATAATGACCCAACCTGCAGAGTGGCAATCAATGGGGAGGTTACTGAAAAGGTCCGCATATCCCGCGGAACAAAACAGGGATGCCCGCTTTCCCCTCTATTATACGCTATCTTCCTAGAACCCCTGCTACTCAAATTAAGAGAAGCCACACACATTAAAGGGATAGACATGGCAGGCATACAGCACAAGGTAACCGCATATGCGGATGATATGCTGCTAGCATTAGAAGAGCCGGGCCAAACATTGGTGGAAGCGTTAAGGGAGCTAGAAGAATTTGGGGCCATCTCAGGCCTAAAAATTAATAGGAACAAATCGGAAATACTAATACTGGCGGGTGTCGGGGGGGAGATAGAAAGAGAGGCCAAGTCACTGAACCTTAAGATAGCAGAGCGCGGCATTAAATACTTGGGTATAACGCTTACACATAGGGTTGATCAACTATATGGGAATAACTATCCACAGCTACTAACAAAGCTTCGTAGAGACTTGGAGAGATGGACTCCCCTCCTGATTTCCTGGTGGGGCAGGATCCAAGCGGTAAAGATGACTATCCTTCCAAAAATACTATACTATTTCCAGGCCCTCCCGATAGGGGTACTCAGATCATTCTTTAAAACATTGTCAAAGGCAATCACAACATTTGTGTGGAAAGGGAAAACGCCAAGACTCGCTAGGGCTGTCATGTCCACCCCAATAAGGGAAGGAGGGCTGGCGCTTCCTCACTTCCAGAAATACTACCAAGCGGCACAGTTAAAAGTACTACGGGAATGGCTAGGAGATGACCCACAACCGATCTGGGCAGCACAGGACAGAGCAGTGGCTAGAACCCCATTAGCGGAACTCCTCTGGAAACAGAAACAGCATAGACACCCCAATATAGGGATTAGCGAAATAATGAAAACAACGATGGAGGCGTGGGACACACAAACAAGAAAGGGCGTAATGACCACCACGTTAGGCCCATTCACCCCTATCTGTAGGAACCAGCTATTCCCACCAGGGATGGAGCAGGGGGCATACAAATCCTGGGAGGAGGTAGGGATAACAAAAATAGGGGAAATGTTCCTCAACAACGAAATTAGACCATACGAAACATGCCTCCCTCCCTCAGCACGCAACACACGGGAGAAATTTAGACACAAACAACTCAAACACTGGCTGAAAACCCCAGACATAGAGCAGGCAGCCACGAGAACTCTTACCCCATTTGAGACATATGTCACAACAAACTCCGGGGCAAAGAAATGGGTCTCGATCCTATACTCCTTTATTAATACACAGGATGAAGAAATTAAGTGGTCATATATGATTAAGTGGAACAAAACACTGGGGGAGGAACCGACAAGAAAACAGTGGGAGGACCTATGGACTCTGATCCCAAAAATGACAAGATCAGCACAAACAAGAGAAATGTGGACAAAAGTCATCACACAGTGGCACTACACCCCAGAGAGACTTCACACAATGTTCCCTAATTCGTCAAACCACTGCTGGAGGGAATGTGGAGAGGTGGGGACATGGAAACACATATGGTGGACATGCAAGGGAATAGTCCCCTTTTGGGAAGAAGTTAAGGAAGAAATGGGCAAAATATTTCCAGAGGTGGGACAACTAGGAGAAGGCGTCTGGCTATGTGGAATGAGAGACGACAGGGCAAGAAGATTTAATAAAACACAATTGAGAAGCTTTATGGGTCTCCTCATAGCGGCATGGACAACAATAGCCCACAATTGGAAGAAGAAAGACACCCCACTCATCTACACATGGCTTCAAAAAGTCTGGGCCCAGATGGCGATGGAAAAAGTCACACACACAATCCAGGGAACGAGAGACAGGTTCATTAAGGAATGGGGAGGAGTTCAGGAGTACCTCCAGTCAGACTTTATGGAACAATGGTGCCCACACAACATCAAGATATCAGACATCTTCAATGCATAATGCAATCCCGGAAGCAAAACTCAGTGTGCCCGAGGGGGGGAGGGGCGGGTGGGATTTGGGGGGGAAAAGTTAATGTAATGTTAAATACATGTTGACTTGTTGAAAATAATAAAGACAATTTAAAAAAAAAAAAGAAAACACCACCCACAATATTCGAATGGCTACAACGGGTCTGATCCCATATAGCGATGGTACGCATAACGTATAACATTCAAGGAGACAGTCAGAAATTTAAAATGGAATGGGGAGCGGCCCTGGAATATCTTCAGAGTGACTATATGGAACAATGGTGCCCTCATAAAATAAGAATCTTGGACATGTTCACAAAGCCTCTAACGTGACACTGACGAGTGTACGGATATGAGATCAGCAACCCTCCGGGGGGACGGGTGGATGGGGGGAGAGGATGGGGGAAACGGTTTGGGGTTGGGACCGAATGTCCCTGTATTGTTGTTTAAAGAAATGCAATAAAAACATGTTTTTAAAAAAAAAGACATACACAAGTGACTTTATCTGTTTTCTTACCAACCTCGGGAATATATAATGGTATGGTAGGGGGGAACCTTAAATTAATAGTTTATCCGCTCTCTTCTAATGCTCAACATGTTTCAGTTGAACCGTATTCAGGAGCTTTTTCTTTTCATCATGTTTGACCAAGTTGTAATGACTTGATAACATTGGGGGCTCCTCCTCATTAGCTATAAGATAAGAAAAAACAGGATATTGTTAGCATTAAATGCTAAACTAGTTTATAAGATTGGTCGGGACCTATCCCGCAACTCTATTCACTATCCTCACTTGCTGTGATCACCTGTAAGTAGGTCTCGGGCATCAATTACCCTACGAGATGCTGAAGAAGTAGCCAAGACGAGACAATGCATACTTAAAGACTACAACAGAAAATGAGTACCAACCTTAACTGAAGTTGATCCGCACGCCATCGAGTACGAGGTACGTGTTCGGTGTCAGGCAGAGTAAGCTTAATTTTGTAGATGGAACTAAGAATAGAGATACTGTGAGGAATGTGACTCAGTTCCACATATCAGTAAAACATTTCATATCTTGATTGTAGGTGGATAAACAATGAGAGCCCATGAAGAGCCTTTGATGCCCTAATCCACAGTGTATGCCAGAGACCCCCCACAGGTGATCACACCGAGTGAGGGTAGTGAAGAGAGAGGACAGATAGATCCCGACCACTCTTATAAACTAGTTTAGCATTTAGTGCTTACAATATCCAGTGTTTTCTTTTCTTATAGCTAATGAGGAGTAGCCCCCAATGTTATCAAGCCATTACAACTTGGTCAGAAGGGACGAAAAGAAAAAGCTCCTGAAGAAAGTTCATCATGATTGGTTGTAGAACTGAAACATGTTGAGCATGAGAAAAGGGGGGATAATCTATTAATTTAAGGTTCGCCCCCGCCAGACCCTGTTATATATTCCCAAGTTTGGTAAGAAAGCAGAAGTCACTTGTGTATGTCTTTTTAAGGTGTTTTAAGAAGGGATATGAATTTGCTGTTTTTAGGAATTGTAATAGTGTACTGGGATCCGATTACAGGGTATTGATTGTAATGTATTTGTTTTTGAATACAATTTTGAGATTTTAAGATTCCTCAACAGGAGTTGGAACTGGTAAACGTTTTTACAAATTGAGAGTTAAAACAGTATATGGTCTCCACAGATTAGAAAAAACAGGATTGAGTCCCACCTGAGTTTGAATGTTATTTAACCCATCCGGGTATAGGTTGGACTCCACACACCTCTAGTGCAGGAGTGATCCAGAGTCTCTTGTTTGCTGAGATGCAAAAGGACAACAGAGAATTCCAAGTAAGAGAACCAACATCAGCACCCCAGACTAACAAAATGGAAAAGCCACAAAGTAAATTCACACCCCTGCACAGAACCGATCTGAGCAGCACACCTGCAAGAGATAGAGAGAGATTCCGGCCCCAGTAGCACACAGATACCAGGTGAAGATCCGCCTCGCTGGACCAACGGAGTCCACTGGTAACCTTGCACAGTCAATTGGTGGTCTCATAGACCACCAGGGACTAAGCAGGGCAAAGGGATCATACTTACCTAAATGTACTGCGACGCCCCACCGGAACAGGCCCTGAACCACGAACTTGGACATCAAACTACCTTTGCCACCATCTTTGCTGAATGGCAAGCCCACATGGAGGAAGTGGGCTGGACTTAGCCTCCTTTTCAAGGCTTTCCCTTATATGCCCTGGATGGGGAAGCCCGAGCCAGATTGTCTGGGGAAAGTTGTCCAATCCTCACAGGGGATGGGCATTTAAGCAGGGAACAGAAAGGAGGAAGTATGTGTTTTTCAGGTGAGGTCAGATGTGGTGGTGAGGAGTGACCGAGAGGCCAGCAGGAGGAAAGAGGGGGCAGAGGCATGTGAAGAGGATTCATGGAGCAGGTATTGGGTTTGCTGAGTGAGTATGCGTTTTTGTGAGACGAGTGAGTAGAGAGATTAGGGTAAGGTGTGAATGTGAAAAGTCTGCTATAGAGTGAAAGGAGGGTCTCTGAGCAGAGTAGTAGTGGGAGGAAGAGAGTAGGGTTGAGGCGAAATTGGAGGAGTGAAACAGAGGTACAGCAGAAAGGTAGGAGGGGTTAGAGGAGGGCTGTAGTAATAAGAGTAGAAGATGTGAGCGTGAGTAAACCAGCCTGAATCCAGCTAAGTGCAAGGCACTGTCTAAATTTCCAATTAGAACACTAAAAACTGGTTAGATTAGGGACAGCTAGGAAGTTCCTGAGGGAGTTTAGATAGCCTGCGCTTAGGGAGCCATCTCTAGTCGAAGACAGTGACCCGACTGTAGGGGTAACCTTTCGGTAGCACTAACCGAAGCTATGGATGCTTGGGTTAAGGAGGACATACCAAGGAAGAGAGAGGGATGGCCCTAAGGAAGTAAAAACCCTTGAACCGTCCTCGAGAATCAGAGTGTTTCTTGGGCCATCTTTGAAAAATGTTTTATGAGATTAGCTGGTGACACTAGCCCCCCACAGTAGTTTGGCTAGTAGTACACATTGGGCAAAATAAATGTTGGTGACACTATTAAGAATCAGTCCCCAGCAATTTTTTTGTGGAATCTTTTATCAAAAATCATTAAGCTATTTCATTTCTCTCATCACTCTTGAGTTAATTATTTAAGAGCCCCATAGCTAAATGAGGTGTGCACGGCCTCCACCATTCACATCTCCCTGATTTAGGATTTTTATATAGCTCCCCTATGGGAAAAATAGGCCTACTTTATTAGGGTGTGTATGTGTTTATCAAAATGAAAACAAGTTGATGCCTTAATTAGGCTACCAAAGTCACATTATTTGCAGGTTTTTGTGGCCTTGACCACTTCCTCAGGCACAGATTAGTTTAAGTGTTTCGAAAAACATTACAGATTTAGTAGCCCCTTCCGGAATTCCTTGTTTCCTTTTCATGAAGTGTGTGTGTGCTTTAAGCCCTGGCCTGGTGGCATAAGCACCTACCATGAAGCCATGAAGGAACGACTTAACAACCTTCCCAGACAGCTGCTGAGAGAAAACATTTGTTTAGGCAACCTGCGTTATAAAGATGACGTACATAACACTAGAAGGGCTACTATCCTGAGTTTCCATGAATTCAATGACCACACCGGAATCCTATTGTGTTTTGCCCTTATGGGGAACTGTAGTGATAAACAGACAGCTCTTGGCTTCATACATGTGTTCCAAGAGGACACCCTGAGGCGGGCATCCAGAGCAACCCCCATTCTCGTGAATCATCTACACAAAGCCAACAAACTTTAAATATGTTAGCCTTTATCTAACACGGCTTAACCATATGATGGCTCCTATACCAACCCACCAAACATGGGTGGGACTCATCAGAGTCGACTCGTGGGCTGGATGTGGAGTCATCTCCCACTGTCCTGCCTCCTGCCCTTGCCCTAAATTTGTGACTCAAAGAGGTCCTGAGGCGCGCACTTGGGGCAATCAAGCACTACTTGTTCATGACCTGACATACGGCACCACTTAAGCTACTAATAGGCCTAACTAAAGGCAGCTGCAGTCTGCCTCAAACTCCTATACCTAGGCAAGTCATATACGGGCCCATTGCTGGTAAAATGTCTACTACCTCACTGTGCAGGAATTCGAGCAGCCACATAAGACTGCACAAAGTTCCCTTCATCCCGCTGTCCTCTCGTAAGCATAGCACTCCGATATACCTCCAGCCAGGAGGCTGCGCTAGCCTCCTAAAGTTCAACAGGCCCACGTTCCTCCTCTCATGTTGTTGCTGCTCCCTTATTGGCTGGGTCCACTCTCCCAGCACGTGGTCACTCAAGCAGCACCATGGATAAGCGAGCCCACCCCATCCTCTTGTGCCATTTCTCTACTTCGCCTCCATACCGATGCAGGGTCTCCAGCGATCCCCCAATTGAGCACGGCTGTCATTGCAGGGCACTTCACCAGTGTGGGTGACCCTGCGTTAGATCGTTACCCGGGTCACACATGCCACCGTCTTAGCGACCCATGGCCCTTAACTGCACCACCTTTCCCCCACATCTGCTTCACCTGGGCCACGCTGATGGCTTTGTAGGCCAGGGCTTTCAGTCGGCTCCAATCTGCCATGCCTACATCCCAGCGACTAGCCTACTCCTTTACTTGGCAATCACACACCTGGATCTAGGCATGCTCCAGCTATATACTGTCTGGCGCCCAAGGTGTGGGAGAACAGAAGAGGAAACAGGGAAGATCGAAGTAAAGGTGGGACCAAATTAACCACCATACGAAAGTCAGATGAGCAAACTGATACTCCTTGAAGGAAACTAATGCAAAAAGAAAGTGGCCATTTTGCACACTTGTTTGTATGAGAATATGTTAATGTTAATGTTAAAGGACATTTGTACCGCGCACTATCACCACCGGAGTGGTCCCCTGGCGCTCTGGCGGCTCTGATAAAGGAGGGTAGGTTGAGCTAGTGGAAGGAAGCATGAAAAGTGCAAGAGAGCAGTGATGTGCTGTTGGCGGCCTCAGCCCGGTGTGTCCGTTGGCTGGGATTGGGGTGTTTGCGGCCGGTAGTCGTTGTGTACTGTTGTGCAAGGCTATGTGTGTATTTGTTTGAGAGGTGTATGCAGAAAGGGAAATTGTTAGTAGGGTAGGTTAGTTTGCGTCTCTATCCTGAATTGATGCACTTGGCTTGCGTAGTCCCCCCTGATGCGGCTCTGTCCTGATCTGGGTCCGACTGGCATTCAGGTTCCTTACTCCTCTGGCCCCCACCTCTAACATGCTCTCTCATAGCTCCCCTTATCCTCCCTTCATACTCCTGTGGCCAGTGCACCTGCCAATGACAACCTCTCGGGTAGTGGGGTGATTGCCAATATCTCGATAATTCCACACCATTGTGGTACCTGCCGGTAATTAAGGGGCGGGTGAAAGTGTTGGTGGGATTGTCTGGGGTAGTTGACCTAGTCTCCGTGCGTGCAGCTTGTGTTCCAGTCTATCCGGTGTCACCTGTCCAGGTGCTGTCGGAGTTATTCTCTACGGTCAGGAATGTCTGTGTCTTTTCCGGTTTAGTCATCCTTTTTCCAGTTTTGGTTTCCAGGTTTAGTCTGTGGTGTTGTAGAGCCAGGTTTTTAGTGATTTCCTGAATTTTAGGTGATCTTCTGTGTTTCTTATTACTTTTGGGATGTTGTTCCAGGTTTTTGCGGCTAAGTGGTAGAAGGAGGTGCCTCCAAGTTTTTTCTTAAGGTATGGTTTGAGTTCCAGGCGGATTTCGTTGCTTGATCGGAGGGGTCTCGTTGGTTTGTAGACTGTTAGTTTCTTTTGTAGGAATTCTGCTCCTTGTCCGCTGATTGCCCTGTGCATTATGCACATTGTTTTGAAGGTGATGCGATGTTTTACTGGGAGCCAGTGCAGTGTTTTTAGGGCTGGAGTGATGCGGTCTCTTCTGGATAGTTTGATGAGTAGTCTTGCTGCTGTGTATTTTGGATCCATTGCAGTTTCTTCAGGAGGTATTCTGGTATTCCGAGGTAGAGGCTGTTTGCATAGTCGATTTTTGACATGATTAGGGCGACGATAGTCAGTGTTTTGTGCGTGAAGGAGAGGAATGGTAGAATTCTTCTTGCCGTGTGGAGGAGGAAAAAGCATTTCTTCACTGTTGCATTTATTTGTGGTTCCAGGGTTAGGTTGTTGTCCATTAGGACTCCCAGATTCTTTACTACCTTTGAAGATGTCAGTGCGTTTCCCATTTCCGTAGGCCATGGGATGGTGGTTTTGTTCTCTTGGTCTTTCGATACGATCATGATTTCTGTCTTTCCTGGGTTGATTTTCAGGTTGTTGGCATTCATCCAGCTGAAGACTTCTTTTAGACAGTCGGTTAGGGTTGAATGGTCGCCATCAGTGTCTTTGATTTTGTTGATGATCTGAGTGTCATCTGCGTAGTTGTAACATGTAATGTTGTATTTTCTGAAGATTCTGATGACCGGAGTCTGATAGATGTTGAAATATAGTGGAGATAGTGAGGATCCTTGTGGTACTCCACAGTCGTTAACTCGTGGGGTGGATTTGAAAGGTTTTCTCCATATGGTTTCTGTTCTGTCTGTTAGGAATGATTTGGTCCAGCGTAGTGCTGTGTCTGTTATGCCTATCTCTTCTAGTCTTTTGGTCAGGGTGTTGTGGCTAACTGTGTCAAAGGCTGCGGAGAGGTCGAACAGAATAAGGGCTGAGGTAGTGTTTGAGTCTGCGTTAGTTTTGAGGTCGTCCCAGATGGATAGTAGTGCAGTTTACGTTCCTCTCGCTGGTCTGAAATCGATTTGAGCTTGGTCCAGCAGATGGTGTTTTTTTACGTGTTCTTGGGTTAGTTTATATACGTAGGTTTCTAGAAGTTTTGCTGGGTAGGGGATGTTAGAGATCGGTCTGTAGTTGGAGAGGTCATCTACGTCACCACTTGTGTTTTTCAAGAGTGGCTTGATGTATGCTGATTTGAGGATATTCTGTACAGTCCCTGTTGATAGTGAAAGGTTTAGAAGGTTTCTGTAGTGTTCTGCTGGCGATCCTTGCGTGAGGATTGATTTGTAGATGTCTGGGGGACGTGGGTCCATGGGTGATCCCGCTTTCTTGCTTCGTTTTACCAGCATTGCGAATGCCTCTGCTGATATTTCAGGAAAGCTTCGGAGTTTGTGTTGTGGTTCTGTGTTAGGTTTGTTGGGTATATAATATAATATAAAAAACATTTGGGGAAATTATAAATATTGCATGCTTCCCCCACATATGTGACTTGTAAAAATGTTAGTAAGGCTGGGGCATCATTATTTTTGCCTATGCACCGACCTGTAATGGCATCCTCAGCTTTGTGAAGAACCTCTCATGCTTATGACAAAAAGAGATAGATGGGAGAGTAATTTCTATTTTGTGAAAAGATGCGAAATGTGGATCTATTGAATGCTGCTTTTCACATGCTTTTCTCTACAGCAGTGGTCTGTGCAGCGGCAGCTCTCTGCTTTATGACTCCCCTGATCCGTCACCATTTACTATGCCGACTACAGTGGATGGTAATCAAAAACATCTGGAGAGCCAAGGTTGATGATGCATGCTCTACGTGAAAAGATATTTTTGTTTTGGAACGTCATTTTCTGAATGTGTATAAATTGATGAGCAAGTGCAGTTTGATACCTGTATGTCATCATCCATATTAGGTTGCTACAAATGGACCTGCTTCATTGTGTACTCTACATACCCCCAAAAGTTTAGTTTGTATGGCGTGTTGTACACTTTAATCTCATGCTGCATCATGGGTTAAAATAAAGCCACATCCAGCTGCGCTTTCTTCTATATTCCAGTGTTGTTTTTGCCCTCTGTCTAGGTTTTAGACAAAGAAATGCAGTTTTACTATTATGGTTTGCCGGTTGCTAAATTTCTCAGCTGCTGTTGAAATTAAGCATTGCCCACAGAGATTCTTTCTGGCCTTAGTCGCCTCTTTAAAAATAATGTTTTTATGAAATGTCTTTTGTTTCCATCAGTAAAATGTGCGGGCTAGATTTACTTGATATGACAAACCCGTGCTTGTATTTCCAGATACAACAACAAAACCTACAGAATTGATGACATAGACTGGTCTGTCAATCCAACCAAAACCTTTAAGAAGAGTGATGGCACAGAAATCTCATATGTTGACTATTACAAAAAGGTATGACGACTTGATGTGTGGCACGTTATTTTCATGTTAGCATGAAGAGAGATACTTTTCTCCAATTCAAAATACTGTCATTTCCGTTCACAAGCTTACAACAAGAATACGTACTCCTATTAAAGTAAATCATCATTGTTCTTAAACTATGTTCCACAAACCTGTAAACTGTAAAACTAATAATAAAAATAACCAAGGTTGAGGCTGGGGAGCTGTTAATTTGGATAAAAATGTTACCAAATTTTCTAATGCTCAATTCTAGAAATTACAGTCAGTTTACAAAAAGAGATGTGGGCCATGCTTATATCTGCTGGATCCCTCATCACAACATTTCAAGTGGAAAGTGACGATACAGCTATAAAAAGTCCCTTGCTGCCTCAATTCTTCAAATACACACAGAACACAATTTCTTCCTCCATAAAAGTTCATTTTCCCTAGCCAGTGGCTCGTGGTGAGGGCATATTTAGAGCCCTGTGTGCTCACCCGGTTCACTTGTTTCCAAACATTGGTGAAATAAACTTTTGAGTATTAGCAGTAAATCCAAAAGAATAATGGAAATGCACCTTATACTTGAATGAGTTGATTTCCTTTCCTTTCTATTGCCTATTCCTGTTCCAGGTGGTCCAGCAAATACTTCCGTTGACTCCAGTCCCATACGGCTTTTTAGAGGGCCCTCTGGCTACTGACTTTCCAAACCTACCTCTGCTGATAGAAAATCTGGGGTTCCTTCTGCAGCAAATGCATTACAAAGTTGATTGGTGGAGTGTTCAATGCAAAGCACCCTTTATCTCAGAAGGTCTTTTCTGGAGCTGATTTTAGACTACCACTTAATGACTCAGTATCCATTTTCAGTATCCATTTATTTAAGCCCAGTGTAAAATTCGTACTGAACAATATCCAAATGCAGAGGAAGTGCTGTAGCTGGGATTATAGTAAGTGATCTTCCAAGAAACGTTGAAAGGTGCTAGATTAATCTGCTACTTAAGCGACAAGCATAGCATCTTGAATTTTACACTGGAAGGTACTGGTAGGGAAATGGGTGTCTTGGTATCTTGGTGCTGTCTCTGCAGGAAATTAATTAGCTGTCCCCCAGAGTTCTCAGCTCTTTGCAGTTTAGCCATTAACTTGATGGGTTTAGCTGCACAGACAGCATTACCAAAATTGAGGCGTGTATTCAAAGCCGTCCTTGAAATGATGGCCCAATGCTCATTAGAGAATACTGTATGTTCCTCATTAGTGACTTACAAAGTTATCACAATCGACTTGTTTATTAGTGATGATGTTTACTTTCACTTTGTAAGTTGCTAATGAGAAACGTTAGTATTACAGAGTGCAGGACATTTTATTTATTTAGGTTGTGAGGTTGTCTTTTTGATAAGATCTGCAACACTCTAATTGATATCATGAAATCTATATTGTATTATTTACTGTGCACTTGTTTTAAAAAGATACCTTACACATGTAGAAATCAAAATACAGTGCAAAGAGAAAAGTAGGAAAAGAAAGAAAAAATAGAAGTACAGCAAGTCATAATATGCACAAAAAATACCTTAAAAGTAAATTATAATTTCCATCCCAAATAGATCAGATACCCAAACAGAACTGCATTAGTCTTCAAAGAGTATTTAATGTATACATCGAATTACTGATAATGATAGACAAACATGATTTCCTAATAAAATGTCATTCCAAATGTAATCAGCATTATAGAGCCTAAAGTTGCATAAAAACTTGTTAAAATGTTATGCCATGGAGACTGGCCACCAGGGGGCGCACAGATGGCAAGCTCCTCCGCATGAGCTCCGTCCTGAGGTCCTCCAAAGTGGCATGAGCCCCCACTTCTGGACCCCACCGGAGTAAGAGACCGATCCGATCGGGGACACAAAGGCCCTCCCACACTTCGAGCCAAAACCCGACAAAAAACGGAGGTTGCTTCACTGAGTTTCGGCCTGTGAGATTTGACCGAACTGAAACCCTTCAGGCCTCGGAGCTCCCGCCTCCCACTGTTTGTCGCAGGTTTGCCAACCTGTGCCTTCGGCCCGCATCCGCATCTCAGCGGCTCTGGCGAGCTATACCCCTTGCTCCACTGCTGCCGTGCACCGTGTGCTTTCCCCTGGAGCATCTGGAGCGGACCCGCACGAGCGCCTGTTGGAACCCGCATCAACTCACAGAAGGTGCGAACTCCAGAGCACCTGCCAGCCTCATCACAGAACCCTGTTGTGGGTGCCTCGCCCTCCTGCCGCCGATCCCAGGGCGGACTTTGCCTCGCACCCCCAAGGTAAGGTGCCATCAACGCGAAAGAGGAGATGGAGCAAGGCCACTCGCCAGCACGCTCGGAGGCAGCGCCCCCCTAGACCCGGCCTGTGCGTCCCGTGTGGCGCAACGTCCTAACTTGCTGCAGGGCCCAACCGACGCGCCCAGTTGGTCACTCACTGCCGCGGCATCCTTGGCACACACCAACACAGCGTGGGAGAGCTGGTCCGGACATACGATGGGGCACGGCCGCACGCTGGCCAACTCAGAAGCAGCACCCCCCAGGCCCGGATCAGACACACCACAAGACCCGGCGCCTCATTTCCGCGTAGGGATCACGTCTCCCATGAACACGCAGGACACCCATTATAAATTGAAGAGTGGGGAGCCGGCTTGGAATAGCCTTCAGATACACAACTCAAGTATAGGAGGAATCCTCCCTGCAAGGAACGGACTAATCTCCCTCCCTGACAGCACAAGCTACACTGAGAGCTGGGCGCTTGCACACTACAGGGCGTGTGCCCTTCTCGGAACTTCCATCTTAGGGACATCCCACCCCACAAAACTCTAGCGCTGCGGTGGGGTCAGCCGCTGACGTACTTAGGTGCTATACGAATCCTGGCCCCCCCAACATTCCGGGCCCCCAACACGGTGCCCTTCAACTGGCAAGATCATACACTCTCTGGTGACCGTAACACCATGAACAACCCTCCTAGTAGCTACTAGCGATACCCTTGGGAGGTTCGCTCGCCCAAATATCACCAAATACAACGCATGAATGTCAAGGAGAGATTAGCAGCATACCAGTTCGCACCACCACAAGATAGCCATCGACCGTATAGAGCTACAAACATGTAATCACTGAAGCCTGAGGCAGCCTCAACCAAAGCGGACGTCGCTGATATCCTCAACGAAATGAGGAGCATGAGAGCGGACATTGGCGGCAAAATTGATAAAATCACCCAGAGGATAAATAAAATGGAGGACAGGCTTGAAGAAGTCGAGCACAATCATCCCTGAATACTCTGGAGACACAAATGGACGTGCGAATTGCCGAACTTGAAACCAGAGAAGAGGAATTCCGATTAAAGATTGATGACTTAGAAAACAGAGAACGGCGCAATAATATACGCATTTTCGGAATCCCAGACAAGGCAGGCGAGACTGAGTCGGACCTAAAGAGAACATTGCACGGCATAATGAAAACACTCTTCAACGATGACTCAGTTGACGAGCCCAAAATTGACCGTGTCCACAGAGCGGATGGAAGACCGGGAGGTCCGAGGACGGTGCTTGCCCGCTTTCATAACATGCAGACAAGGCTAGGGTCCTAGACAAGGCCAGAAATTCCCCGCAAATCACGTTGGGATCGACGCACGTCTCCATCTACCAAGGCTTGCATTCCCTCACACTTGCAATGCGGAGGAAGTGCCTCCCTCTCACTAAAATGCGAAAAGAGAAGGGCGTGCGATACCGCAGGGGTACCCCTTCTCACTCTCCTTTGAGTGGGAAGGTAACACCATAAAACTGGTCACTGAGAAGGGTATCCGGTGCTGCATTGCTGATTTACTGGGCACTTCGGCAGATGAACCGACCCAAAGTGAGAAAAGATCTGAGGCAACAGACTGGAACACTAAAGGCCCACTTAGAAAGAGGATGCAAGGCTCTAGGAAATATAGAAGGATGAACACTTCCCAGGAAGCCGGACACTAACTTCATCATGTCTCCTTACCTGCCCTCTCTTCCCGCTGGTGCACCGGACGACAGGCACCGGGCTGACCAGCGGCCCTTGATATCGTCGGTTGGTCGCTTACTGAGCACCAGCGGGCAGTTGTCACACCATTGCCCCCCCTCTTCCCACCCCACCTCACGCAGAAGATGCACTTGCGAAATGGACAAGGGTAAGAGTATGCATGCGCGTTGTGGGTCATTCCGCTTCTGCGATCAGTAAAGAAAGTGGAAGTGGGCGGAAAGTGGGGGCAACTTATGGAACGCAGAGATGTAGGATGTGACAAAAAGTAACATAGAAACATTGATCACCCATAAGGTTTCATGTCTGAAGCCCGGAATCGGGATCACGTGTGTTTAAGAAACAAATGTAAAAATGCAGTTCAGTTTGTTAATGTGTGCCTATATTGCAGGGGGTAGTTGGGGGCTCATGGTTACGTTGTATATGTATGAGAACGGGACCATTCTAGGTACGGTTCCCGCTGGTGGTCCGAAAACGACGGGGTGAACATAACCCAGCCAGATCGGAAGCCGCACAGTTTCGGGGGTTTGGAGGGAGGGGTGATGCAATCTAAAGGGTCAGAGGGGACAGATGTGTACTGGGAAGAGTGGGTGGGACCACTGAATGCTGAACACCAGGGACGCTTAACGACCCTCTCAAAGTCAGGTGAGATTCAGTTTGCTAATATGGAGGCAGGCATATGGCAGGCGCCTAGAATAGAGGTAACGAGGCAGACGCACCTAGAGTGCCATTCCACACTGGTTAATCATAATGGCGACAAATCTTAGACATCAACGGTTACGTGTATGCACACTCAATGTAAAAGGCTTCAATTCCCCCACCAAGCGCTCCCTAGTAGCGAGAGAATTCAAGAGGTTCAATGTCGATATTATATTCCTACAAGAGACCAAATACCAGAGGGGCAGTGAAAAAGGGATCCCCAGCAGAATGATTGGGCACACTTTCTGGAGTTCAGGTATCCCCAAAAAGGCAGGGGTGGGAATCTTAATTCGAAAAAGCATCCGTATAAAGATTTTGAATTCCTGATCCGACACAGAAGGTAGGGCCATGCTGATAGTTGGATCCATCAGGGACACAATTGTAACCCTCCCGCAATCTACGCACCTAATCAGGGCCAAAATAGATTCCTACACAAGATAACCAAATGGATGTTTAATAAAGCACAAGGCCACACCATCCTAGGGGGCGATTTCAACACATGGATGGACAGCACCATGGATAGGCAAACCACGCCCGACCCCTCCTAACCCTCTCAGACACAGGTACACGCAGAAATCAAAACCACCCTTGCCCTTTACGGCCTCGCTGATAGCTGGCGTCACTTACACCCTTTAGACAAGGGATTTACATTCCGGTCCATCCCCCATGAGACGCTCACAACAATAGACTATGTGTTCCTCTCCGAGGGTCTAATGAGAATACTCCAAGGTGCAGACGTACACCCCATTACCTGGTCTGACCATGACATGGTCGTGGCGGATCTGGATTGGGAAGATCTCCCCCACCGCAGCACGAAGTGGAGGTGTAATGAGACACTATGGTCGGACACGGCCTTCAGAGAGGAACTGGAAAACAAAATTAAACAATTTTTCATTACCAATGATACGGATGAAGTCACGAAAGTGAACGTATGGGAAGCGGCTAAGGCCACCTGGCATGGGATTTTGATCAGGGAAGGTGCAAGAAAAAAGAGGGAACGTACCTTAATTGAGACCAACATTAGACAGAAACTAGAGGCCGCAGAAAGCTTAGTCCAGACGTCCCCGCAGAACAGATCCACACATCTCGCAACAGTCAAGGAACTAAAGGACGAGCTAAAAACCCTGGAACTGGGCAAGGTGTCACAGACCTTTACAATACCTCAAGCAAAAGTATTATGAGAAAGGAGACAAGGCTGATGCCCTCCTTGCAGCGAGGCTCCGCGCACAAAGGGCAGAAAGATGGGTGGACACGATAGAAAGGGCAGATGGTACTCTCGTAGATACGGTCGAATCCACCCCCGAAGGCATACAATAAGCATTTGCCTTCTTCTATGAAGACCTATATACCTGTGACCCCGCTCCCCCAGTGGGAAGCGTAGATGCCTACCTCAAAGGGGCAGGTCTCCCGACACTCACACAATCTGAGGCTGGAGCCCTTGACACACCGGTCACAGGAGATGAGGTCTCAGATGCCATTAAACACCTTAAGTCTGGAAAGGCACCAGGGGACGATGCTTTCATCCCCGGCTTCTACAAAACGTTCACCGCCTTTCTTACCCCCTTCCTAGTTACCCTGTTCAACAGTATATTTGACACAGGACAAGCACCCCAATCCTTCACCCAGGCCCTTCTAACGGTCATCCCAAAAGAAGGTAGAGATCCAAAGTATTGCGCATCATATCGCCCCATATCTCTTCTCAACATAGATGCCAAAATCTACACAAGAGTAATAGCGGCCAGACTAGAAACACATCTACCCAAATTGATACACACAGATCAAGTCGGCTTTGTAATGGGACGGCAGGGAGCAGATACGATGAGGAAAACACTACATTTGATACATGAGGCACAAAAGGGGAGCAATGACCCAACCCTCCTGTCTCTTGATGCCGAAAAGGCTTTCGACAGGGTGGACTGGGAGTTCCTGGAGAAAGTTTTAACCTGGATAGGCCTCAGCCCTTAACTCTCCCGCGCTATTAAGGCTCTATACTCCACCCCCAAGACCTCTGTGGCCGTGAACGGTGGCTACTCAAGATGGTTCGCACTGGAAAGAGCAACCAGGCAGGGCTGCCCACTATCAGCCATACTATTCGTACTGTCCCTTGAACCACTTGCGCAGAAACTAAGGCTCGATAAAAGGGTGGAAGGAATTAAAGTAGGCGACCAGGATTACAAACTAGGCCTATATGCAGACACATTCTCCTGCACACAATCAACCCCCTGAGCTCGATACCAGCAGCCATGGAAATAATGGAGGAGTATGGTCAATTGGCAGGCCTGAAAATTAACACAGGGAAGTCGGTCCTTCTACCGATCGACAAGAGTAGGGACCTAGATGTGGAAAGATTTGCATCTCCAGGGTCTCATCACTCTGCGGTATCTGGGCATCAATGTGACCCGAGACCTGGGCGGCCTCTTTGAAGCTCATTTCCCCCCGATACTACACACGATCCAGAAAGATATTGAACGGTGGACAAGACTCACCATTTCCTGGATGGGTCTCCTCAATTCCATTAAAATGGTGATCCTCCCAAAGCTACTCTACCTATTCCAGATGCTTCCTATCCAAATTACCCCACAACTTCTTCACAACCACTAAATAAATCCTACGCACCTTCCTATGGCAAAATAGATAACCCAGGGTTCCCCTGGCCCTACTTCACCTGCGTAAGGATGATGGTGGGGTAGGCCTCCCAGACATAGAGCTTTATTATAAAGCTGCCCAACTCTGAGTGCTAATCCCGCACTTCAGACAACAGAAAGAACCCCAATGGATAAGTATAGATAATTATGACCTTAACCCTTTTATTGTGGGAGAATGTTTATGGGTACTGGGACCCCAATTACGAAACAGTATTAAAAACCACCCCATCCTTGGGACTAAATGGGCTATATGGAAACCAAACAAAGGAATGAAAGGAGTCACACCATGGCCCACCCCCTAGCACACCTATGGGCGCCAGGCATCAGGGATGATATCCCTGATCCAGGTAGCTTCGAATCATGGTACGAGGCTGGGCTTGAAAGGACAGGGCAACTACGAAGAAATGATGCATTCATCACCATCCATGAGCTAGAAGATGCCCTAGGCATAGGCCCACTCTCAGTCTTTCTGTATCTACGGTTGAAAGGCGTTATGACCCGAGAGGTTTGGAAGGAGGCCTTACAGAGGGACCTCTCCCCGTTCGAAAGAATTTTAGACCTGTACGTGGGTTCCAGGGGCCTCATTAGCACAATGTACACAGCACTAATTGGTACTAACACAACCCCCTCAACCACCCTGAAATGTAAATGGGAAAAAGACCTTGGAAGAAATCTCCCACCAAAGACATGGCTCAAGATATGCAGAAGGACCTCAAAGTCATCTATTTCCTGTTAGTACAAACTGCATGGGATCAAGCTTCTGTATAGATGGCAGTATGACCCGATGAGACTAGCCAGGATGTATCAAGATGTAAGCCCGCTCTGCTGGCGTGGGTGAGGCCAGAAAGCAGACTACTGGCACATGTGGTGGGGTTGCAGGGCAGTCCAAGCATATTGGGATGAAGTGCTCAGCTGGTTTAAAAAGCTTGATGGGGAGTGGAGGGAGAAGCAACCACTATTGATTTTGTTTGGTTTGGAGGAAACGGAAGAACATACACTTGAAGTACCCAAAATGATACATGGACTCTTGCTGGCGGCCAGGGCCTGCCTCACAACCGTTTGGAAAAGAGAAAGTTTACCGACAAAATCTGAGTGGATAAATGTCTCTCGCAATATCTATACTATGGACAGGCTGACAGCTGCCATTCACGGTGATTGCACCTCCATTGACACTGAATGGTCTGAGTTCCGAGCCAAGTACAGTAACTGAAGTTAAGTGTGCACCACGACATAGCCAAAGTTCTAACCTGTTAATCTGCCAATAATGATTTTGTTAATCCTAAAAAAAAATCCAGATGTGGTACCAATGTCTGCACCAGCGAATTAGCCAATGATCTCCGCCCATGCTCTAAGTTCAGTAAGGAGATCATCAGCTGCCTCAAGGGTTGTGGGGTGGGGGGTAAAGTTTGGATTGGGGTTATATGTTATTCTGAACTGAATGCATTGCACCTAAAATTGTGTTATGTTGTATGTAACAGAAACTGCTATACCCATGTTGAAAATCAATAAAACCAATTTTCCCAAAACAATGTTATGCCATATAGATAGGTCTGACTAGGACAGGTTGTTAAGAGGTGTTTTAATGTGCCTATGGAACCCTCCTTATTACAATACCTAAGCATCCTTTTCGAACGCTCCACACCTGTTGTAGCGCTGTCATGGCCACCGGCCACAGAACACAAAACCCACACCATCTAGTGATGGGGACAATGGGTCACTTGACTCACTTATGTCCCTTTGGGACCCATAAACACAGTCGGCTCATATAGAGATGTAGGCAGGAACACTTTATTTCAGTGCAGGAGTGCTTTTACTTTATTTCAGTGCAGGAGTGCTTTTATTTTACAAGAACTTTTCAGGAGCTGAAAGCCTTTATTCCAGAGAACATCCTCATGTGCTAACTCATCGGGTGTGGCAGGCAGGCTGAACCTGGTGGGCGTGGCTTCAGCAGCTCAGCTATATAAGCTGCTCCATCCTTAAGTCTGGTGCTTCGCTTTACTGTGCACTCGCCTGCAACGTGACGCTCACCGCCGCTTGCACCAGTTTACTTACCTTTGAAACCAGGCATTCTCCTGCATACTCAACTCCAGGAAACCGGTGCTTCATTGCTTCATCTGCAGACTCATCTCCTGACATCCAGTGATCTTGATCCCGACGCCGCAGCACTGCGCTCCGCATCCACGAACTCGGACCCTGTGAAGAAGAATAAAGACAAGGTTAGAACATCCGTCCTAGGGCCATGCTGCATTTGAACCCTACGTGCCCCCTAGTTAACAACTTAACAGCTACTGTACTGTTGCAGCTTCGTTCCTCGTTCCCTTTGGCTGCCGCCTCGAGCTCCGCAGCTTCTGCCGGGCCGGCAACGTCACCTGCAAGGGAAGAAAGCAAAAGAGCAAACATCAAAAGCGGAACAACAGCAATACAAGACAACGTACTTTACAATACAACAAAAAGAGACGAGGAAAGACAAAGGCAAACATGAAGACTTACCCTGAAGTATAGTAGCTTAGTCGCAGCAGGACTGGACTACCACGTGCAAGGGACCAGTGAAGGAACTTGGTCCAGATCATACAAGTTCCCCTGCTAGAAGCAGCAGGACGGAGTGCTCGCCAAAACTAATCAACAGGTGAGCTTTCCAGGGACAGTGCATCCCACGGGTACCACGGTTTGGGAGAAGGGGTCTGGAAGGGGATCAGGTGCAAAAGATGGCATACTCATGCCCCTTATTGTCCGCGCAGGAGCAGTTCCGAGCAGCATCACCTGTTATCACCAGTCACCACATAAGCGCAGAGGGCGAAGGCGGATCCGAGCGACCTCACCCCTGGGAGGGCTACAACCGTGCCCCAAAGCCTCTGCAGAGACCAGGTGAGCGTAACAAGCACCCACAACCTCGTTAGTTGCTAATAAATTAAATCAAAATCGTAGAAATGTTTTTCTCAACGACTGGCGCAGAATCATTTTAATATACGGCTCACACTCGCATAGAAGCTTCACACATAGCAACAAATGCTCCAATGTACTTTCTGCTCTAATAAGTTGTCCAAGGAAGTAGGACTGTCTAGATGCAGTAGTGTCAGGCCGAGAACCATGATTGGCAAGTGCTACTGGACAGTGCTACAAATAGGGGAAAATTTATTTCGAACAAAAAATAGACCCGGCCTGTGCGTCCCGTGTGGCGCAACGTCCTAACTTGCTGCAGGGCCCAACCGACGCGCCCAGTTGGTCACTCACTGCCGCGGCATCCTTGGCACACACCAACACAGCGTGGGAGAGCTGGTCCGGACATACGATGGGGCACGGCCGCACGCTGGCCAACTCAGAAGCAGCACCCCCAGGCCCGGATCAGACACACCACAAGACCCGGCGCCTCATTTCCGCGTAGGGATCACGTCTCCCATGAACACGCAGGACACCCATTATAAATTGAAGAGTGGGGAGCCGGCTTGGAATAGCCTTCAGATACACAACTCAAGTATAGGAGGAATCCTCCCTGCAAGGAACGGACTAATCTCCCTCCCTGACAGCACAAGCTACACTGAGAGCTGGGCGCTTGCACACTACAGGGCGTGTGCCCTTCTCGGAACTTCCATCTTAGGGACATCCCACCCCACAAAACTCTAGCGCTGCGGTGGGGTCAGCCGCTGACGTACTTAGGTGCTATACGAATCCTGGCCCCCCCAACATTCCGGGCCCCCAACACGGTGCCCTTCAACTGGCAAGATCATACACTCTCTGGTGACCGTAACACCATGAACAACCCTCCTAGTAGCTACTAGCGATACCCTTGGGAGGTTCGCTCGCCCAAATATCACCAAATACAACGCATGAATGTCAAGGAGAGATTAGCAGCATACCAGTTCGCACCACCACAAGATAGCCATCGACCGTATAGAGCTACAAACATGTAATCACTGAAGCCTGAGGCAGCCTCAACCAAAGCGGACGTCGCTGATATCCTCAACGAAATGAGGAGCATGAGAGCGGACATTGGCGGCAAAATTGATAAAATCACCCAGAGGATAAATAAAATGGAGGACAGGCTTGAAGAAGTCGAGCACAATCATCCCTGAATACTCTGGAGACACAAATGGACGTGCGAATTGCCGAACTTGAAACCAGAGAAGAGGAATTCCGATTAAAGATTGATGACTTAGAAAACAGAGAACGGCGCAATAATATACGCATTTTCGGAATCCCAGACAAGGCAGGCGAGACTGAGTCGGACCTAAAGAGAACATTGCACGGCATAATGAAAACACTCTTCAACGATGACTCAGTTGACGAGCCCAAAATTGACCGTGTCCACAGAGCGGATGGAAGACCGGGAGGTCCGAGGACGGTGCTTGCCCGCTTTCATAACATGCAGACAAGGCTAGGGTCCTAGACAAGGCCAGAAATTCCCCGCAAATCACGTTGGGATCGACGCACGTCTCCATCTACCAAGACTTGCATTCCCTCACACTTGCAATGCGTGGAAGTGCCTCCCTCTCACTAAAATGCGAAAAGAGAAGGGCGTGCGATACCGCAGGGGTACCCCTTCTCACTCTCCTTTGAGTGGGAAGGTAACACCATAAAACTGGTCACTGAGAAGGGTATCCGGTGCTGCATTGCTGATTTACTGGGCACTTCGGCAGATGAACCGACCCAAAGTGAGAAAAGATCCGAGGCAACAGACTGGAACACTAAAGGCCCACTTAGAAAGAGGATGCAAGGCTCTAGGAAATATAGAAGGATGAACACTTCCCAGGAAGCCGGACACTAACTTCATCATGTCTCCTTACCTGCCCTCTCTTCCCGCTGGTGCACCGGACGACAGGCACCGGGCTGACCAGCGGCCCTTGATATCGTCGGTTGGTCGCTTACTGAGCACCAGCGGGCAGTTGTCACACCATTGCCCCCCCTCTTCCCACCCCACCTCACGCAGAAGATGCACTTGCGAAATGGACAAGGGTAAGAGTATGCATGCGCGTTGTGGGTCATTCCGCTTCTGCGATCAGTAAAGAAAGTGGAAGTGGGCGGAAAGTGGGGGCAATTTATGGAACGCAGAGATGTAGGATGTGACAAAAAGTAACATAGAAACATTGATCACCCATAAGGTTTCATGTCTGAAGCCCGGAATCGGGATCACGTGTGTTTAAGAAACAAATGTAAAAATGCAGTTCAGTTTGTTAATGTGTGCCTATATTGCAGGGGGTAGTTGGGGGCTCATGGTTACGTTGTATATGTATGAGAACGGGACCATTCTAGGTACGGTTCCCGCTGGTGGTCCGAAAACGACGGGGTGAACATAACCCAGCCAGATCGGAAGCCGCACAGTTTCGGGGGTTTGGAGGGAGGGGTGATGCAATCTAAAGGGTCAGAGGGGACAGATGTGTACTGGGAAGAGTGGGTGGGACCACTGAATGCTGAACACCAGGGACGCTTAACGACCCTCTCAAAGTCAGGTGAGATTCAGTTTGCTAATATGGAGGCAGGCATATGGCAGGCGCCTAGAATAGAGGTAACGAGGCAGACGCACCTAGAGTGCCATTCCACACTGGTTAATCATAACGGCGACAAATCTTAGACATCAACGGTTACGTGTATGCACACTCAATGTAAAAGGCTTCAATTCCCCCACCAAGCGCTCCCTAGTAGCGAGAGAATTCAAGAGGTTCAATGTCGATATTATATTCCTACAAGTGACCAAATACCAGAGAGGCAGTGAAAAAGGGATCCCCAGCAGAATGATTGGGCACACTTTCTGGAGTTCAGGTATCCCCAAAAAGGCAGGGGTGGGAATCTTAATTCGAAAAAGCATCCGTATAAAGATTTTGAATTCCTGATCCGACACAGAAGGTAGGGCCATGCTGATAGTTGGATCCATCAGGGACACAATTGTAACCCTCCCGCAATCTACGCACCTAATCAGGGCCAAAATAGATTCCTACACAAGATAACCAAATGGATGTTTAATAAAGCACAAGGCCACACCATCCTAGGGGGCGATTTCAACACATGGATGGACAGCACCATGGATAGGCAAACCACGCCCGACCCCTCCTAACCCTCTCAGACACAGGTACACACAGAAATCAAAACCACCCTTGCCCTTTACGGCCTTGCTGATAGCTGGCGTCACTTACACCCTTTAGACAAGGGATTTACATTCCGGTCCATCCCCCATGAGACGCTCACAACAATAGACTATGTGTTCCTCTCCGAGGGTCTAATGAGAATACTCCAAGGTGCAGACGTACACCCCATTACCTGGTCTGACCATGACATGGTCGTGGCGGATCTGGATTGGGAAGATCTCCCCCACCGCAGCACGAAGTGGAGGTGTAATGAGACACTATGGTCGGACACGGCCTTCAGAGAGGAACTGGAAAACAAAATTAAACAATTTTTCATTACCAATGATACGGATGAAGTCACGAAAGTGAACGTATGGGAAGCGGCTAAGGCCACCTGGCATGGGATTTTGATCAGGGAAGGTGCAAGGAAAAAGAGGGAACGTACCTTAATTGAGACCAACATTAGACAGAAACTAGAGGCCGCAGAAAGCTTAGTCCAGACGTCCCCGCAGAACAGATCCACACATCTCGCAACAGTCAAGGAACTAAAGGACGAGCTAAAAACCCTGGAACTGGGCAAGGTGTCACAGACCTTTACAATACCTCAAGCAAAAGTATTATGAGAAAGGAGACAAGGCTGATGCCCTCCTTGCAGCGAGGCTCCGCGCACAAAGGGCAGAAAGATGGGTGGACACGATAGAAAGGGCAGATGGTACTCTCGTAGATACGGTCGAATCCACCCCCGAAGGCATACAATAAGCATTTGCCTTCTTCTATGAAGACCTATATACCTGTGACCCCGCTCCCCCAGTGGGAAGCGTAGATGCCTACCTCAAAGGGGCAGGTCTCCCTACACTCACACAATCTGAGGCTGGAGCCCTTGACACACCGGTCACAGGAGATGAGGTCTCAGATGCCATTAAACACCTTAAGTCTGGAAAGGCACCAGGGGACGATGCTTTCATCCCCGGCTTCTACAAAACGTTCACCGCCTTTCTTACCCCCTTCCTAGTTACCCTGTTCAACAGTATATTTGACACAGGACAAGCACCCCAATCCTTCACCCAGGCCCTTCTAACGGTCATCCCAAAAGAAGGTAGAGATCCAAAGTATTGCGCATCATATTGCCCCATATCTCTTCTCAACATAGATGCCAAAATCTACACGAGAGTAATAGCGGCCAGACTAGAAACACATCTACCCAAATTGATACACACAGATCAAGTCGGCTTTGTAATGGGACGGCAGGGAGCAGATACGATGAGGAAAACACTACATTTGATACATGAGGCACAAAAGGGGAGCAATGACCCAACCCTCCTGTCTCTTGATGCCGAAAAGGCTTTCGACAGGGTGGACTGGGAGTTCCTGGAGAAAGTTTTAACCTGGATAGGCCTCAGCCCTTAACTCTCCCGCGCTATTAAGGCTCTATACTCCACCCCCAAGACCTCTGTGGCCGTGAACGGTGGCTACTCAAGATGGTTGGTTCGCACTGGAAAGAGCAACCAGGCAGGGCTGCCCACTATCAGCCATACTATTCGTACTGTCCCTTGAACCACTTGCGCAGAAACTAAGGCTCGATAAAAGGGTGGAAGGAATTAAAGTAGGCGACCAGGATTACAAACTAGGCCTATATGCAGACACATTCTCCTGCACACAATCAACCCCCTGAGCTCGATACCAGCAGCCATGGAAATAATGGAGGAGTATGGTCAATTGGCAGGCCTGAAAATTAACACAGGGAAGTCGGTCCTTCTACCGATCGACAAGAGTAGGGACCTAGATGTGGAAAGATTTGCATCTCCAGGGTCTCATCACTCTGCGGTATCTGGGCATCAATGTGACCCGAGACCTGGGCGGCCTCTTTGAAGCTCATTTCCCCCCGATACTACACACGATCCAGAAAGATATTGAACGGTGGACAAGACTCACCATTTCCTGGATGGGTCTCCTCAATTCCATTAAAATGGTGATCCTCCCAAAGCTACTCTACCTATTCCAGATGCTTCCTATCCAAATTACCCCACAACTTCTTCACAACCACTAAATAAATCCTACGCACCTTCCTATGGCAAAATAGATAACCCAGGGTTCCCCTGGCCCTACTTCACCTGCGTAAGGATGATGGTGGGGTAGGCCTCCCAGACATAGAGCTTTATTATAAAGCTGCCCAACTCTGAGTGCTAATCCCGCACTTCAGACAACAGAAAGAACCCCAATGGATAAGTATAGATAATTATGACCTTAACCCTTTTATTGTGGGAGAATGTTTATGGGTACCGGGACCCCAATTACGAAACAGTATTAAAAACCACCCCATCCTTGGGACTAAATGGGCTATATGGAAACCAAACAAAGGAATGAAAGGAGTCACACCATGGCCCACCCCCCTAGCACACCTATGGGCGCCAGGCATCAGGGATGATATCCCTGATCCAGGTAGCTTCGAATCATGGTACGAGGCTGGGCTTGAAAGGACAGGGCAACTACGGAGAAATGATGCATTCATCACCATCCATGAGCTAGAAGATGCCCTAGGCATAGGCCCACTCTCAGTCTTTCTGTATCTACGGTTGAAAGGCGTTATGACCCGAGAGGTTTGGAAGGAGGCCTTACAGAGGGACCTCTCCCCGTTCGAAAGAATTTTAGACCTGTACGTGGGTTCCAGGGGCCTCATTAGCACAATGTACACAGCACTAATTGGTACTAACACAACCCCCTCAACCACCCTGAAATGTAAATGGGAAAAAGACCTTGGAAGAAATCTCCCACCAAAGACATGGCTCAAGATATGCAGAAGGACCTCAAAGTCATCTATTTCCTGTTAGTACAAACTGCATGGGATCAAGCTTCTGTATAGATGGCAGTATGACCCGATGAGACTAGCCAGGATGTATCAAGATGTAAGCCCGCTCTGCTGGCGTGGGTGAGGCCAGAAAGCAGACTACTGGCACATGTGGTGGGGTTGCAGGGCAGTCCAAGCATATTGGGATGAAGTGCTCAGCTGGTTTAAAAAGCTTGATGGGGAGTGGAGGGAGAAGCAACCACTATTGATTTTGTTTGGTTTGGAGGAAACGGAAGAACATACACTTGAAGTACCCAAAATGATACATGGACTCTTGCTGGCGGCCAGGGCCTGCCTCACAACCGTTTGGAAAAGAGCAAGTTTACCGACAAAATCTGAGTGGATAAATGTCTCTCGCAATATCTATACTATGGACAGGCTGACAGCTGCCATTCACGGTGATTGCACCTCCATTGACACTGAATGGTCTGAGTTCCGAGCCAAGTACAGTAACTGAAGTTAAGTGTGCACCACGACATAGCCAAAGTTCTAACCTGTTAATCTGCCAATAATGATTTTGTTAATCCTAAAAAAAAATCCAGATGTGGTACCAATGTCTGCACCAGCGAATTACCCAATGATCTCCGCCCATGCTCTAAGTTCAGTAAGGAGATCATCAGCTGCCTCAAGGGTTGCGGGGTGGGGGGTAAAGTTTGGATTGGGGTTATATGTTATTCTGAACTGAATGCATTGCACCTAAAATTGTGTTGTTGTATGTAACAGAAACTGCTATACCCATGTTGAAAATCAATAAAACCAATTTTCCCAAAACAATGTTATGCCATATAGATAGGTCTGACTAGGACAGGTTGTTAAGAGGTGTTTTAATGTGCCTATGGAACCCTCCTTATTACAATACCTAAGCATCCTTTTCGAACGCTCCAAACCTGTTGTAGCGCTGTCATGGCCACCGGCCACAGAACACAAAACCCACACCATCTAGTGATGGGGACAATGGGTCACTTGACTCACTTATGTCCCTTTGGGACCCATAAACACAGTCGGCTCATATAGAGATGTAGGCAGGAACACTTTATTTCAGTGCAGGAGTGCTTTTACTTTATTTCAGTGCAGGAGTGCTTTTATTTTACAAGAACTTTTCAGGAGCTGAAAGCCTTTATTCCAGAGAACATCCTCATGTGCTAACTCATCGGGTGTGGCAGGCAGGCTGAACCTGGTGGGCGTGGCTTCAGCAGCTCAGCTATATAAGCTGCTCCATCCTTAAGTCTGGTGCTTCGCTTTACTGTGCACTCGCCTGCAACGTGACGCTCACCGCCGCTTGCACCAGTTTACTTACCTTTGAAACCAGGCATTCTCCTGCATACTCAACTCCAGGAAACCGGTGCTTCATTGCTTCATCTGCAGACTCATCTCCTGACATCCAGTGATCTTGATCCCGACGCCGCAGCATGCGCTCCGCATCCACGAACTCGGACCCTGTGAAGAAGAATAAAGACAAGGTTAGAACATCCGTCCTAGGGCCATGCTGCATTTGAACCCTGCGTGCCCCCTAGTTAACAACTTAACAGCTACTGTACTGTTGCAGCTTCGTTCCTCGTTCCCTTTGGCTGCCGCCTCGAGCTCCGCAGCTTCTGCCGGGCCGGCAACGTCACCTGCAAGGGAAGAAAGCAAAAGAGCAAACATCAAAAGCGGAACAACAGCAATACAAGACAACGTACTTTACAATACAACAAAAAGAGACGAGGAAAGACAAAGGCAAACATGAAGACTTACCCTGAAGTATAGTAGCTTAGTCGCAGCAGGACTGGACTACCACGTGCAAGGGACCAGTGAAGGAACTTGGTCCAGATCATACAAGTTCCCCTGCTAGAAGCAGCAGGACGGAGTGCTCGCCAAAACTAATCAACAGGTGAGCTTTCCAGGGACAGTGCATCCCACGGGTACCACGGTTTGGGAGAAGGGGTCTGGAAGGGGATCAGGTGCAAAAGAAGGCATACTCATGCCCCTTATTGTCCACGCAGGAGCAGTTCCGAGCAGCATCACCTGTTATCACCAGTCACCACATAAGCGCAGAGGGCGAAGGCGGATCAGAGCGACCTCACCCCTGGGAGGGCTACAACCATGCCCCAAAGCCTCTGCAGAGACCAGGTGAGCGTAACAAGCACCCACAACCTCGTTAGTTGCTAATAAATTAAATCAAAATCGTAGAAATGTTTTTCTCAACGACTGGCGCAGAATCATTTTAATATACGGCTCACACTCGCATAGAAGCTTCACACATAGCAACAAATGCTCCAATGTACTTTCTGCTCTAATAAGTTGTCCAAGGAAGTAGGACTGTCTAGGTGCAGTAGTGTCAGGCCGAGAACCATGGTTGGCAAGTGCTACTGGACAGTGCTACAAATAGGGGAAAATTTATTCCGAACAATAAATAGGAAAATAACAGACACATAGCATCCTGCCACCTGCTTCCACCTGTACAGCTCCCCAGATAGGTTCAGATCAGTGCTACCATCCGAGCAGTGTCACTTGAAGGAGTTCTGATAACATTACATTCTGATCTGAATAGAACTATATATTACAAATGCATCTTTTAATTTGCATCAATTACTGTGTGAGAAGAAGTATGGATTATAAATAGATATAGGTTTTAGAGTTGAAATACATGTTGTCTATCCTAAAGAAGTCCTGCCACTGTGAATGGGAATTATTTTTGTATTCCGTAAAAAATAATTTATCTGCCAACTTCAAAAAAATAAGGAGTAAAAGTAAAAAAAATGCCCACTTCAATGTTTTATCTGGAGACCGGGTACAGCACTATGAAGCAGGATTAAAATAACAAATAAAAACCCTGTATAAAAACAATGCTTTTCATTTTGACATAGGGATATTGGATAGTTATCTCTCTTAACACAAAAAAAACACAGCCAATTGTGCTTGCATTTGAATATCCCTTCAAAACATGTACAAAGATGACTAGTTGTCAGTGTTAGCTAACCTCACAGATCCTCTTTGCCTTTATTTTTTATTATGATGTTTTTAGCAATACGAAGTTTCTGTATCAGATTTAAACCAGCCCATGCTCGTGAGTCAGCTGAAGGGAAGGAAGAATGATACCACTACTACGGAGCCCCGCCTCGTCCACTTGCTTCCTGAGCTATGTTACCTAACAGGTATGCACTGTTTCATTTTTGAGTACGGTGGATTGTCTGTGCCACAATTAGAATGCAGTGATTTTCTGTGAGCATGCCATTTTAACGCAATGAAATCAGCTCAATGTGATAACCTGTAATATTAGATGCTTTCCTGAAGCAAGTTTATCCTATCAGTGCACAATATACCTGATGCATTATTTTAGAGTAATTGCTACAATAGTTATTAAACTACTTGGCTATTATTTGCATGTACGATGCACTAAGGATTAAAAGTTATTCACCATCTTGAGACCAGACTCCTATATGGGTTTAGGCAGAAAAAGCAAAGCTATTGTCACTGTATTGTATTGTATTGTATTTGTCATTTATATAGAGTCCTTTCCCCATTTGTATGGCCTCAATGCGCTTTGTGGTTGGAACGCCCTCGGTGACCGCAGTCCATATGTCGGAGATTCTAACAGTTCATTTAGAGATGCGTGTTTGCATTTTGCTAGGTTAGGGCTTAGGTGGGCTGGCTTGGCTCCAGAAAGCAGCCCAGATGTTCAGGCACGTCAGCGGGTGCTGTTGGTGGTTTAGGATAGAGTGCTAGTGCTGGATATTCGATGTGTGCCCAGCTTGACTGAAGGTTTCCATAGGTTGTCGCTGTATACTAATGACAGAGGTGTTGAGGTACGTCAGGGGGTTCAGTGTGGACGGCTATGCGAGTACCTAGACCCGAATAGCATAACCATAGCTTAATTTTAGAGTGCGTGGATCGGTGGCCGTGCATGTGGCCTGTGTTCACAGATGTGGTAAAAGGTATACATACCGTAAACCTGGATGGAGTTCATCTTCAGTGTCGTTTTCTGGATCCAATGCGAGAGGCTGGTCTCGCCAGTTGTATTCTCCCTAGATTGAAAGTCTCAGCGGTGGGAGAGGGGCTCAGAGGGACGGCGGTGATGTACGATCGTCTGTGGGTGAGGGTTGGGGGTGAAGCATTTGTCATGGTGTGCCGCTGCAAATGCTGCCAGCATCCACGGAGTATGGGTGGATAGGTGTGTTGTTGGGTTTGGGTCAGTGTTTTTGTGCACGTATTTACAGTATAGAGTGCGAGAGGGTTTCAAGAGCAGGAGGGTAAGAGCCAGGCTTTGAGGCCCT
The DNA here is from genome assembly GCF_040938575.1 of Ambystoma mexicanum. NCBI lineage: Eukaryota > Metazoa > Chordata > Amphibia > Caudata > Ambystomatidae > Ambystoma > Ambystoma mexicanum. The sequence continues at coordinate 842,265,023 of NC_090941.1, read as the reverse complement.
TTCTGAATGCCATGTGATTGTCTATGTTGCGGATGTGTAGGGGCAGAGAGTTCCAGATGATCATCGCTTGGATGGAGAAGAAGGAGTTGTAGTTTGGTGAACTAGTAGAGATGCCGTGCCAGATCTTAGTGTCCTTGAGGGGTGTTAGCAAGTAACTTTGTCTTGCATGAATTCCGGTGTTGTGGATGGCCTAGCGAGCACAAGGCTTTGAAGGTAGTGCCTTGACCAATAGTGAGCCAATATAGGACTCTTAGTGTAGGGCTGATGTGTTCTCTGGGAGGTAGTCTAATGAGCAGGCGGGCCGCAACTTTTTTAATTCTTTTGAGTTTCCTCAGCTAAAACGCTGGTGTGCATAGGTAAACGCAATTTTCATAGTCTAAGCAGGAGAGGATGATGGAGATAATGGCAGAGAAACTGTGAGGATAGGTGAGGTATGGGAAGATACACCTGTGGGGGTGATGGGAGAGGGGCATGGGGGGACAACTCAAAAAGCATCCAGGGAGGGAGGTACTGAAGCTTGGTTGCACCAGTCATACCTCTAATTCTCAATCTCACCCCCATATGGAGCCAAAGCATTGGGGATCATATGTAATTTGGGAAGACTTGCTTTATTTTAGTGTGATCAGGTGTTAGCCTCATCACGCTACCTAGGTAACAGAAAAAGCAGGGTTCTCTGTCTTGTAGATTATAGGAAATGGAATATAGAAATCTAAAAAAGCAAATTTACAACAATAAATCAATACATCAATAGAACAACTTCTAAACAATACAAAATCCAATTTGTTTCAATTCATGACCATCAGCATTACATCATCAATAGATACAATGAAAAGAAAAAATACATAAAGACAATTAGAAAACTGATGATGTATCTAACAATGTAAAACTATCTACCTGTAACATCCACAACATACACATGGAAGGCTAAACCAGTTAGCCTAACACAGCAATAGACAAGAGAAAGTGCAAGATTGCATAAACACAAAAGTCCCAAGTTAAATTTTTTAATCCAGTTTGAACAAAAGTGTAGCCAATAGGAGATAAAAAAAAGAATAAAAGTAGTGTTGTTGTCTTCCGGTTACTTATATATGCACCAACCGGTTTCGACGTTAGCAGATGAATTTGAATGTCTTCATCAGGGAAAGAAGGTTTAACAAAACCTAAAGAAACATATATAAAATATAAAAATCCACATATGGCCAAACGATGATCCTGGAATATTACTAAACTAACATGCTTAATACTTACACAAAATATGGGCCACATATTATTACAGGGCCTTTACAATGTCTCAGGGTGCCAAACAAAGTATGCAGCCCTGCAACAAGAAAATCAATTTATAAGTGTCAATACCTGAGTGTGCACTTTGGACAGAACGCCCTACCTGGTGTGAAAAACAACACAGCTGGGAGTAGTTACAACCGCAGCAGCATTAATAGACCATCATGCTCCCTAGCGAGAATTGCAGCAGATTCAACCAAGGACAATTCTGAAAATGGCATTGTGATACCATCGCTCTCTTCTCTTTCCCAGGCCTTAGTCAAAGCTTCTTCGCCTGATTCAACCTCGCAGATCACCTTCAGAACATTGGATCTCGGACCAACTTAAAGCTGCATGGCTTAAATTAAGACAATGGCGCAAAGCCTATGATCTTACCCTAACAACACTTTATAAGGCATGCTCCATAGAATATTCAGCCGCCATTAGAACTTCCAAAGCGGCTTATATTGCCGAAAAAATCGAGTCCTCTCTGGGCCAATCCAGAGCTCTCTTTGCAGCAGTGAACTCACTGGTCTCGTCCGAAAAATGTACTCCCAAAGTCACCCCCTCTCAGGAATTATGTGATGCTCTAGGCCAGTATTCTATTGCCAAAATTAATACTATTTGCCAGAATATCTCCACGTTGCTTGCTATTCCTGCGTCTGGGGAAAAACATCTTCCAACCGCTGTGACCTCTGTTAACCGCACATCCTGGTCTGTATTCCCTATGTTCACGGAAGAATCAGTACTGACGGCTATCTCTAAAATTAAATCCTGCTCTCCCTCAGATGCTGTCCCGCTGGCAGTGATGAAACAGATCGCCCCAGCCCTTCTCACAGAAATCACAGTAGCCATCAACAAATCCTGCCAATCTGGGTTGGTGCCTCAGGAACTGAAGGCGGCTAGAGTGATCCCTCTTCTGAAGAAACCCTCCCTTTATCCCGGAACCCTGTCCAGTTTCCGCCCTATTTCTCTTCTCCCCTTCCACTCTAAACTGCTAGAATCACTGGTGTCACCTCTTCTCTCCACATTTCTTGAATCTTCATGCTTACTCGATTCTGCCCAATCTAGGTTTCGTCCTGGTAGAGGCACAGAGAGTGTTCTGGTCACAGTCCAGGATGATATGGCCAGCATGGTGGACGCAGGTGGAGTGGGTGCTCTGATTTTGTTAGATCTTTCAGCAGCCTTCGACACGGTCGACCACCCCATTGTGCTGTCCCGCCTTGCCCAATTGAGAATATCTGGGCAGGTACTAGCCTGGCTCACCTTGTTCCTGGCGGATCGTATTCAGACTCTGGCTATGCCTCCTTTTTGTTCTGTCCCCTGTCACCTCAGCTGTGGAGTACCGCAAGGCTCCTCTCTGTCTCCCATCTTGATCAACATTTACATCTGGGCCCTTGTGTGTCTCATCCGCTCCTTCAGCATCAGGTGCTATTCGCACGCGGACGACACTCAGATCATGATCCGGCTAGATCTTAATCAGCCTGAGGTGCCGTCCTGCCTACGGAGGTGTCTGGCGGCCGTAGGCGAGTGGATGGACAACAATTGGCTCAAATTGAACGGAGACAAAACTGAGGTGATGGTGGTAGACTGCCCTCCGGATCCTTCACTATGGGTGTCTTCCTTCTGGCCTTCTTCCCTGGGCTCCCTCACCCCCCCTTAGTGGACAAGGTTAAAAACCTTGGGGTAGTACTGTCAGCCTCCCTTTCTATGGACAAGCAGGTAGCAGCTGTGTGCCAAGCCGGCCACTTTCAGCTAAAAACGCTAAAAAAGGTGCTCCCCATGATCCCTGCCCCCATGCGCCCCCCAGTGGTGGCGGCCATGGTGATCTCGCCCCTGGATTATTGTAATTCCCTTTCAACCTAAGGGATTAATTCATCAGCTGCAACGTCTTCAAAATCTGCCTGCCCGGGTTGCCACTGGCTCTTCTTATGGTGCCCATATATCTCCAGTTCGCCGATCGTTGCATTGGCTCTCGATGACTCAACAAATCAATTTCAAGGCACTATGCATTGTTCACCATGCCGTTCATGGCGAATATCTCCAGGCAAAATTTCCACCTTACGCTCTGCGCTGGCCACTACGCTCAGCCTCTGCTAACGTAGTGCCCACTTGCAGAATGGCCCACGTCGGAGTACGTGCCTTCTCTGTTGCAGCGGCAGAGCTGTGAAATGATCTTCCTAGGACCATAAAGAAAATCTCTTAACTATCTAGCTTTCAGAAAGGCTGTAAAAACTCACCTATTTTAGGCTCTCCTTGGTGTCTGGTTTGACCTCCTCACCATAGCGCCATGATACCTTCGGGCGACCGTGCGCTTTACAAGTAGATTTAACATAACATAACATCAACACATGCACATATACTAAAGAGGCCAAAGTGACTACAGCTAATATATAGAATTAACTCAAACATAAACATTTTTGGCAGCACATTGCCTACCTCACCGCAAGGAACAACATGGACAAACGGGCCAGGGCCTGTGCCCGCATGGGTTAGTTGCTGGGCTCAGCAACCAATGAATGGCAGGAATCGGAATTTTTCTTTTTTTAAAGGTGTGAAAAGAGACTAAAAGATTTGAAACAGCCAGGTGTACACTAGTGCCAACTACTGAGGCAGCCAATCGAACCCACTACCAACAGAAAATTATATAAATGAAGTGATGCTCACTGTGCATGCCTGGAGGAATGCACTCAATTGATAAACGAACTAATGTGTAAACTGCTCTACGGAAACCCTTCATGGTCGAATTGACAGCACGCACCTGAAGGAATTGAAAAACACAGGTTTTGGGAGGGCTAATCACGCTACCTGCCATTAAGTTCCATGGAGCATATGGATATATGTTGTGTCTTCTAGGTTTGAGCTGCAAAAGCTGGGTTTCTCCAAAAGCAGCTTTCTAGCCATGATATTTGTAGCCGATTTGTAATTTTGTCAGTGCAGTAAGCTGCAATTGTGTAAACTGGGAACTTGAGAGTCAAACTGAGAGCCTTCTTGGATTGTCAAACTAAGTTTACTTGTAATACCGAACTTACTGAGAATGTCAAGTTTAGTGGGAGTGTTAAACTGTGAGTTTATGGAAATGCCAAACTAACTTGGAATGTCAAATGAGTACCTTAATGGGAACGTTGACCTGGGGCTTACTGTGAATGTCAAACTGGGAATCTAATAGGAATGACACACGTGGAGGTTACTGGGAGTGTCAACATGGGAGCATATAAGAATGTCAAACTGGGAGCTTGCCAGGAAAGTCAAGCATAACTAATGAAACAAGTAAGGCCCTTATTCACAGAGCATTTTCCAACAGGGTTTTGCCATTTTAAAACGCTTCTGTGAATTAGGCCTTAAGAGCTTACTGGGAATAGCAAATGGAGCTTACAAGGAATGTCAAGCTTTCTAGGAATTACATACTTTTTAGCTTACTGGGAATGCCAAACTAGAAGCTTAGTGTGGATGTCGGATTGGGAGTTTACTGGGGTTGGCTTGCTTTTTGATAATGTAAAAACTAGAAACTTACTTGGGATATAGATGTCAGCTCTTTCATCTTTCATGGACAAAGAACACTGTGCATACCAACAATTTAAAACTTGGAGCTTATTTGCAATACCAAGCATACAGAGAATGTCCAACTGAGAGCATTTTGGTACTGATAGGTTTACTGGGAATGTCAAGCTGGGAGCTTAATGGGAGGGTACTGTCGAACTAGAGGTTCACTAGGAATCTCCACTGGGAGCTAACTGGGAATGTTTTGCTTCCTGTTTCTTCAGGTCTTTATTCCTTGCCTCGTCCTCTGTGCAGCCATGCAAGCAATAGTATTATAATGGCTTGATGGAGGTAACTGGTCTTCCAGCTTTATCCTCAGCTCCTTTAGAAATATGTTATCCATTTGGCGGTTCAGTTGAACATAGGGCCCAGATGTTTGAACACATTACTCGTTATGATCTCCCTCAACCTTAGACATAAACGTTATTCAACCTACTTTTACTCCCTAAAAAAGGCAGCCACCCCCCTACAAAAGAAACAGGGAGTGAAAACAAACGCAAAAAACAATATAGCCCCTGCTTCCACCTACACAGCTCCACAGATATGTTTGGATCAGTGGTACAAGCAGCGCAGGATTACAGGAGGGAGCTCGAATATTGTTAATATCTGATATTAAAAGGATCTTTAAGGTAAAAATATATCTTTTAATATGCAGGAGTCTCTGGGCCTCATTACGACTCAGGCGGTAAGGGGTTTACGGCGGCGTAAACAGCGCCGACCCTTACCGCCTGATTCCGAGGTCCCTTAGCGCCATGGAGCTTTTAACACCTGCTTTTAGCAGGTGTTAAAATCCATGGCGCTAAGGGACCTTGATGTTAATTACGCCACCGTAATTTACGGTGGCGTAATTAACGCCTTCCCCACTCCCATTATGCCCTATGGGGCAAAAATGGGAATGGGGAAGGGTAAATCGGGATTGGGGACTTACCGCCCCGCCAACCTCGGAATGGGGCGGTAAGTCCGCCAACCACCATGGCGTAAACATAGTTTACGCCATGGTGGTAAAGGTACGACCCAGGCGGTAACTTACCGCCTGGGTCGTAATGAGGCCCTCTGTGTGCAAAGAAGGATTTCCTTGTAGAGTTCAATTATATTTTTAGTCTATAAATAAAGACACCCATTGAGAATGAGAATTCTTTATTTACTCACCAAAAATGATTATGCTGCCAACTTTGGATAATAGGCTGTACAATACTCACATTTCAAATTATATCTGGTGCCCTGAACTCTCTTCATTGTTTACTCACTCACGTGTTCACTTTTCAAGAACTGCTGCATCTTGTGTTCGGACAGCATTATTACTTGGTATCGAAATTACAGACTTCTGGCAGCAGTCTCGAATGTAACCTTCCTTAGTACTTGGTTCAGACATCATACATTTATATTACACTAAAAATGGCATTTAAAACAAACACTATTCAAGAATATCCAGGATAAATCTTCAATGAAAGGAAGATAAAACAAGATAACCGACAAACACTTTTTGCTTTGGCAGTATCAGACCGCTACGCTCATTGCTGTTTCAGAGTTTTAGATCTAATGTACCATGCAGAATGGATATACTTTTCAACAGCTAATGCAACATCTGGGGAATCCCCACACTATTCCACCGCACTCTACCTCCCCCATCTTCCACCGGAGATTACCTCTCTCTACCCATCCACCCTTCCTCACTCCTGTATACCATACCCCTCTCTACCACTCTTCCATCACCCACCCCCACCTTGCCCACTCTACCCCACCCCACATTACCCATCCCACTCTGCATACACCATCACTACCCCACCCCTACCTATACCCAACAACCGATCCGCCCTAGCTCACCTCCGCCTACCCCCAGTCATCCTAGTTAATGAATGCCTACCATGTTCATCCCTGCCACCCACTTTAGCTCACCACTTCTGCCTTACACCTGATCTCACTCCTACCCCCACCACCCTAGCTTTCCCTTCAAACCACCATGTTTACCTTGAAAGCTACAAACAAGTCGGCACATTAGTTTGCTGGCATGTAACATTAGTAATCCACACATTAAAAAGACTTCTGTACTGCAGTGAAGAGAAGTGTTTCTACTATGGTTGCACACATTGGAATTACTGGCTAAGTAGAGCTTAAGTGTTTACTGGGGGCCTGTGACAATTCGTTCAAACTATGGATCACTGGAGGTAGCAGTGATGTGAAGACACAATAGGTTTGCTGCCTACACAGCATGTGTCTGAAACCCACAGACAAGCAAGGGAACTCCAGAGTATGAAAAACATGGAAGTAGTCTGTCTGGAACAAGGAGAGTCAGAAGGCGAGAAAGCCTAAAAGCAAGCCAGAGAGCTTCATAGTCAGCACAGTAAACAAAGAAAAACAAAGAGCTGAAGTGACTTCAGAATTCAGGCACTGGATCGCCGGAGAGTTGGAGAAAGGGGCACCAAACCTGAAACTGCTGAGAATAGTCTGTTGGTTGGTACCGGAAGCAGGTTGAGGTCCTTCAGCTGTCGCACATACAGGTCGAGGCTTGCTGAAATCTGGGAGAGCTGCCATGTTGCAGCCTGGATCTAGATCCCTCCTGACAATCTTGGCTTCAAAGAGCTCTTACAGCTACACAAACCCAAAATATGTAATGGCCTTTGGAAAGGATCTGTTACCGAAACCCACCAGGGAAGCTTTCAAGCAAACACAGAGGAATGTTTTAGATTTAGAGTGGTGTTCATTGTACAAGTACAAACTCTGATCTGAATGTCCAAAGGTGGCTGGCTTTGTGGCAGCATGGAATAACCATGACAGTTACGTTTGCACACAAGGCAGACTTAAAAGAAAAGCACATCCTTCATGTTCAGACTCCTGTAGGCTTCAAGAACCAGCGGCAACAGCACATACTCAGTATTCCGATGACTTGCGGTACCACTCTGTGCATCATGCACTCTTTTGCCTGCTTCGCCAACTCAACCCATGACTCCAAGATCTTGTGGTACAGCACCCTCCTCAGGTTTATGGAGTCACCCAGCCAAACATCAACCTGACCTCTAACCCTGTAATAGGGACAACTCAATTGTATACGCTGTGATTAATCTGATGATGTCAACACTCCTTTCCCACAGGTAGCCTCTCCTCAGTGGCCAGGTGACGACAGCCACTACCTGATCCTGACCCTGGGAGTGGGTGTACGAGGGAGGATCACATGATAGGAGGTCACCCTTGGGAGTGGGGACAGACATCATCAGGTGAGACGCAGTATCCCCCTTTTACATCTAGAGATGTCCCATCCATTCCTCAAGCCTTGATGGCCTATTGTAATAATCCCCTTCTACAATCCACAAGACTTGCGGATGACATCTTTCAGAATTCTTTAATCAGTAGAGTGACAAGAACTGATTTTCAAACTTATATCCATAAAGCCTTTGAAAATACTGGGACGAAGAAGAGGAAAGGAGTTATGAGGATCACTACAGCATGGAAGCCAACGCTTCACTCTAGCCGTTGGAAAGAAGCATGCATTTCCGGGACATTTAAAATTCTGACAGCTGAAGGAAGAGAGACAAGCCGATAGGAGCAGCCGGCTCCCGTCAGCTGCAGAGAAGGTTTAGAGAAAGAGTTTACCCCTCGACGCCGACTGGAAGGTCGGTGCATGCCGTGCAGTTCAGGGAAGATTGGACGCGAGACGAGAAACCGAAGCAGGGACTTTGCACTGGCGTGAGGGACTTTGCACTGGCGTGGAGAGCCTGAGCACCAATGAAATACTGTGCTGCTGCTGGAGAGCCCTGCCAAGGGGAGTCGAAGCGAACGAAACCCGAGAACAACGCAGACGTGATGAGAAGCCAAGAAACAGGCTTTGCACTGGCATGTAGAGCTGGGGTTCTACAAGAGCATCGTACTGCTGCTGGGCAAAGCTGCCGAGGACCACAGAAGCCAGAAACTGGCCAGAAACAAGCGGAGCACAAGACACAATACCAGTGAGCCCACAGTGGAGGGTTGGGACACCGGGGAACTGTTGTAAGAAACCAAAGAAGGTGATTTGCTTATGGAGAGTGGGGAGTGAGATATCCCCTTCGAGCCTCCTCAGTAATCTTCACAGTCCCAGTATTTGACAAACTGGGAAATAAAGTAAAGTAAATATAACAAGAGAGAAGATTGTAAGAAGATGAAAGAAATCAAGAAAAGACACATACCTCTTGATTGGTGTGCTGTTTAAAAGTCCTGGCAGGAGGGTATACCAGGTGAAGAGTGGATCTGGGATTCACACCCATATGGAGTTGTGTGAAAGGCCTGGCAGGATAGTAGACCAGGCAAAGCCAAGTGTGTGAAGAGAACTGCATATTGTAAAAGGAGAATCCTAAAGAAGACCCATGCCCCTGGGATGTTTGAACTGCATTGAATGTGAGTAAATAACCTTACAGGAGAGTATACCCAGGTGTCTTGCGAGTCTGGGACCCACAATCAAGTTGTTCTTTTTGAAAGGAGAATCCCTTAGGCGATCGATGCCTTTTGGATTTGAGTAATACTGAATATCATACAAAGCCTGGGGAAGAGAGTAATTTCTCCTGGAGTGAATTGTGACAACAATAGGAGGAGGTTATCCTTCTGGGCTACTAAGAAGTTGTTCCTTTGAACTTTTGTTTTGCTGATAAGAAACCTGGGGCAGGGGGCCATTTCCTGGAACTGTGAACACTACTTTGAGTTACAGCTTTTTGTTGAACTTGAATAATTGTGCACTTTCAAGGACAAAGAAATATCCTTCACGACCCTAGAGTTAGTTTCTAGAATGCAAGTGCTAGGATAGGATTTCAGACACAGGACATTTGCACTTTCAAGGCCAAAGACACATCCTTCACCACCTTAGAGTTAGTTTCTTGAATGCAAGGGCTAAGAATGGATTTCAGACACAGGACATTGTTGCTTTGGACATCTTGACAAAGGACAGACCCTTAGTTTTGGTTGAGGTAGGGAAATACCTCCTAGAATATGGACAGTGAGGCTTTTTCCAACCCTTTCATTATTAAATAAAGTTTATAGCAACCACTATGAGTCCTCTGTGTCCGTGTCTCCTTCCTGGTTCCTCTCACCACACTTCCTTATCCGCCTTCATCTCTTCAGGTGCTAACACACCTTCTATTTACACACATGCACCTACCACCACTTCACTTAATACCTTCCTTTGGTCTGAGACAATGACAGCAATGTGACAGCCCTGCAAAGGGTTGAATGGTGTAATGTAGAAGTCATTCACAGTCATTGCGTGCAAAATTCCCCATATCAAGATCATGTGTATGTGTATTCAGTCAACATGGCTGCCATTTAATTCATCCCTACAGGAGATATTGAATAACCACTCCTCAAAGACTGCTAATTTCCCCCCATTACCTCAGAGCTCAAAATGAGGTGGTCTATAATCGGGCACATATATGAACTTGTGACTCCATAGAAGGGAAATGTGTGCCCCTGAGGCCCAGTTCGGTGGTGCACCATTCAGGCGGTGTTCTCCAATACAGCCCGAGAAGATTGTCATTCTGTGCAGCATGCTTCACAATATAGCGATCATGCACAACGGACATGACATCGGGGCCAGTATATATACCGTGCCCAATGACCGAAGTTCCTTTTGTCTGCACACTTTGTGTGCACAGTGAGTGCTGCTAATCGTTGGCTCTTACTACTGTGTTATGCCTGTCCCTGGTAAGGCCTCAGGCTTCTAGTCCTGTGCGGCTTGCAGGATTGCCAGAACCCCACAGAATCTGTTTCTACTGCCTGGTGAGGAACACGACCAACAGGATAGCGTGTTGTGCCAATCCATCCCCCGAAGGTCCTTAAGGGAGCGTGCCACGGAATTCAATGGGGGTCATTACGAGGTTGGAGGTAATGGAAAAATTATGCCGGTAAAGGATTACCGGCATCGCATACCGCTCCGGGCTATTCCGAACTAAGACCGCGTTATTAGAGGCACTGTTAATAACGGTGCCTCTAATAGCGGCAAGGGCACGGGCACGCGGCCCATCATGCCGGCAATACCGGCATGCCGCTAATGGGATGACCTCACAAGTCAGGCGGACATGCAAATACCGGCATCATGAAGGCGCTAATAAGGGATACTGGCATGCCGGCAATACCGGCATCGTGAACCAACCGTAAAATGCTATGTGCAGTGTTCCCAACTGCCACAGGTACACACAATCAACACAGGTGGAGGCAATGGAGTCTGGTCCAGCACAAAAGGAGTACACCCACACACCACACACCTTCCCACACCAAAATTATTCCACTAGTAGTAGCAATACTGAGGATGGAGGAAATGCTTGCATTGCTACACCAGCAACAACAACAACAGCAACTGCAGGCACCACAGAGGAGACGCAGGAGGAGAAGGAGGGTGAGACAGGCCCAGCATGCCACACCAGTACAGCCAGTGGTACCATGCAGGCAGCCCCCAATCCCTTGCATCAGAGCCAGTCCATTCAACCTAACCCCTGAGCAGATCCACACCCTGTACCGTCTGGACCGGGACACCATCACCACCATCATGGACATGATACACAACGACATTGTCAGCCTCATTGAAATACGCACCGCCTCCCCCCCTCTACTGAAGGTAGTGTCGGTGCTCCACTTCCTTACCACAGGCACCTACCAGCACACAGTGAGGCACATGCATGGCATATCACAACCCTTATTTTCTCACATTCTGAACCAAGTGCTGGATGCCCTCCTCAAGCACACAAGGGACTACATATCCCTACCACGGACTCCCAAGGAGATCTCTGATACAAAGGTTGGCTTCCATGCACTGGCAGGCATGAGAAATTGTATAGGTGCCCTCGACTGCACCCACGTGGAGTTGGTGGTCCCGCATTCCATGGAGGTGGTGTACCGCAACTGCAAACAATACCACTCCATCGATGTGCAGATGGTATGTGACGCCAGCAAGATCATCACACATTGTTGTGCCCGATATCCCGGATCAACTCATGACTCAATAGCGCTACCACGCTACATGGAGCGACATGCAGGACGACGTGCCTGGCTGCTTGGTAAATTGCATGACAGGCACATGGCACTGAAATGGGGGGAGAGATGCACCACCATGGTGTCAATATTGATGTGACAGCACAATGTGCACATCACTAAACACTGTGCCCCAAAGCATCCCAAACAGAACGTGACAACCAAATCCCATAGGACTGAAGTAAGGTCGACACCTATCACAACATGCCAAACAGTAAACCACCCCACATCCCACAACACGTGCACCACTCATCAGCAGACCTCACCCTCTGTAACACCATCCAGCAACATGCAGTGAATATGCACTATGTTGCTGTCTCCAGCAAATCACCACACAGGACAAGCATCCATGGGAGTGCATTGAACAAAACCAGCACGGGAATCCACTGTCTGTCACAGGGCCGCCACAACCACAGGAGTGCAGCATGTCACCATGGGAAAAATTAGCGCTGAATGCCTAATATTGCAGAGCCTACTGCCAACGCTCCCAGTCAGAAAATCTTACAGAACACAACACATCACCAATTCGACACAAGCACAGCTGTATGCGTCCACAATGCATGAGCAACATCAAGGCAGTGCACACCGTGTATCAACTTGAAGATGCAACCCACACCATTAGTCCATGGCACAGGCCACATTGAGGGCATAAAAATGGCATGCATGCAACCAGGGACATGTGCATGTGACCAACGATAATCTGCAGGCATGTGTGACTAGTACAGCTGTCCATCATGAATCGACTGACATATACCTTTTTTGCCTCCCATGTAGGTGATAGTGGCTATCCCTTGAAGCCATGGCTCCTCACCCCTGTCCGAAACCCACAGAACAGGCACGAGGACTACAATCGTTCCCACACCCTTACCCGTGTGGTCATTGAGCAGACCTTTGGCCTGTTTAAGGCACGGTTTCGAAGCCTTAGCCAGTCGGGTGGGGCACTCCTCTACAGGCATGAGAAGGTGGCCAAGATCATCATGGCATTTGTCATGCTGCACAACATGTGTATCCAACGGAACAAGCCCCTGCCCCCTGACATTGAACTGCTACCACCTGGTGATGATGAAGGGGATAAAGAAGATGTGGCTGCACATCATCAAGGTGCCGATGCACAGGAGGGACCTGCTGTGCGTCAGTGAGTGATTGCACAATATTTCTGACACACATGGCTGCAGAGGCTGACATGATAGTTGGACAGAGGGCACTGGGTGTGGGAGTACATGTACACTAGGCACTGTATATGAATAAAGGACACATGCGTAATGAGGAATGTCCACTCAAGATATTTTTTTCACACAACGGGTGTATTTAACTGTCCAATAAAGATGAAAGTGCACTAACCCTCCACCACACACATCCCCCTCCCCCCACAACTCCCCCACACACCCTCACCCCCCTCGCCCTCCCCACACAACTCCCCCACACACCCTCACCCCCTCCCACTCCCTCCACAACTCCCCCACACACCCTCACCCCCACTCCCCCACACACCCACTCCCCCTCCCCCCGCAGCTCCCCTACACACACCCTCCCTCCCTCCCCCTACAACTACCCCACACATGGTGTCCAAACATTGCCTTCATCAGGCTGGCCAGTCTACATCCTGCCACTCCCTGCACCTGGTGGCGGCATGTCCGGCCGGTACAGGGTGCGCACCGACCTGCGTAGTGGGCTGGTCTGCGTGGAGCTCGAGGAAGATGGGGTGCCTGCCTGCTCCATTTGGGGTGCCGGACGCTCAGCCTCCATTGCATCTGCAATGCAGCTGAGGACCTGCCGCAGGGCAGACACCACCTCGCACAGTCTACTGGTGCTTTCCGCGATGATCTTCCCCAGGGAGGCGGTGTTCTCGCGCCACTCCTGCCTTGCTTGGGCATTGTCAGTGACAAACTGTATCACCAGGGCAGTTAGCTCCTCCTGCCGCTGCGAAGAATGCCCTGCCTGCTGCACCCCCGCCGGTACACCAGTGGAGGTGGAGGGTGCTTGTGTGTCATGCTCAATTTCAATTGGGTCCTCTATGGGACTCATGCTCCCTTGGATGTATTCCCCCCCACCTGCTCTGGGGTGGTGCCGCGGTCGGAGTCGACCGATGAGCGCTGGGGGGATGGTGCCGGACTTGGTGTGCCAGGCAGGTCGGAGGAGTTGTCCTCCACGGGCACACACACCTGTGCCCGCGCCTCGTCATCAGTCAGGGGTGCTATAGCTGCCGCCTCCCCGACAGAACTGTTCTCTGCAGAGAGTGCACCTTCAACAGTCTCCTGTGCCAGGGTCACTGTAGTTGTGGGTACAATGTTGACGGGCCTTGGCGGCACCAGTGCCGTGGCACCCTGAGGTGGTTTGCTCTTCGGTGCCTGCCATAGCTTGTGTGGGGCTTTGGAGGAGGAAGGCCTGTTGCCTTCATCCCAGGCCCTCTTCCGGGGTCTGGTCATCTGTGGGGTTGAGTACCGGGCCTCGCTGTCAGGATCTGAGCCTGTGGGGGTCGAAGAGAGGGATGACATGAGTGATGGTTTGAGAAGCAGCATGCATACATTTGTATAATTGCTCATCTACCCAATAGAGGGGAATAGGCAGTGGAGTTTGGATGATCACGTTGCTTTCTATATGCGTGGGTAATGCAGGCATCCGTCGGCATCACTCGTGTTGGGGCGGACGTATGCTATGTGACATGGATATCTGTTGTGGCCTGCATGCAGTGTGACTTATGCCATTAACATTTTAGTGTGCTTTGTGTAAGGTCTTGCATTGCCTTGCTGCAGGCATCTGCATGTGTCTGTGCTGCGGGCGACAACTAGGCTGGGAATGTGTGTGTATTGGGGCATGGCTTGCCTCTTTAGACAGCCATATTGGTGGACTATCATCAGACTCTGCATTACAGTGTTTTCTTAGGACACTCACCACCTTCCGCCGATGAGGTTGCGCCACACTCCATGTCACCCAAGCCTTCAATGGCCTCTATGCCGATCGTGCTGGCACATATCTCCTCCCACCGGGACAGCTTTATCGGGGAACTTGCTCCTCTGCCAGTTGCTATGGCCTGGCTCCTGTTTGCAGACAGGATATTCCTGACGCGCAGGTGCAGGTCATCCCACCTCTTCCTGACATCCTTAGTTGTGCGTGAGGTGTTGCCAACCGCGCTGACTCTTTGTGCAACTAGTGCCCAGATCCCCTTCTTCTTGATGACTGCCTCCCTCTTGAGGCTTTGAGCAAATACAACATTGGCATTCTCAGCCAGAGTCTCTGCCAGCATGGTGAGCTCCTCTTCATCAAAGCGCTCCTTGCGCTGGCGGGAGGCGCCTTTTTTCACTGCCTTGGGCATTATATGGTAGTTGTGGGTTGATGTGGTTACACAGCAATATACTCTTGGTCCTGGTTGCTGAGGATGGCAATGGATTGTGTTTTTAAAGATGGCTACCGTGCTCTTTCCCGTTCCTGTGCGATGGCGCTACTTCCGGTTCTGCTTATTACATGATACCGCTAAGGGCCATTTTTAGGACTTTAAGGGCATGGCAGTAATGTCATTACCGGCATGGAGCAAAGCTTGTGCACGCAAACTCGTAATAGCCCTCTATTAGCGGGCTCTTGACTACACGGACACAGTATTTGCTCCATACCGGTGAGGATGGTTACTTACCTCCAAACTGAGAATGAGGCCCAATATCTTTTGCTATAGAGGTGACAAAAGGACTCCTAAATTGCAGTGTGTGGAACAGAGGAGTATCACAGCAAGAGGCCCCATCCCCAAATGGTTCTTCGAGACAAAATTCTTCTTTTCCACACATTCCTCCAACCCATCGTAATGTCAAATCCTTTGGCTAAAAATGCTCAACATCTTTGCCAAGGCCCCAGCACAGACGGCTTTTACCTCTGGGGCATCAATGAGGCCCACTGCGCTTGAAGGAGCCAGCAGGGGCCCCTCACTAGACAGTGATGGTACGCATATAGGCTCAGCCCTGCTCAAAAGAGCTCTGACCCTGAACAGCATTGTGCTGCTCAACCTTTGGGAGTCAAGCACGCAGTGCTGTCTCCCCCGTCTCTTCAGCACCAGCGCCAAAGTACTTCTAGACATTTTTGACGAGGAGGCCATTCCTATGCAATTTGGGCTGGAACCACATTGCTCCAGAAAGGTGAGATTTTCCTGAGGAATTCTACTGCGAGGGAGATAATCTGATGGATCTAGCCTCCAATTTACTGGAAGTCAATGCTACAGACACCTCCCCAAGCTGGACTCGGGGGAAGCCTCATGCTGATGCTGAAGATGGCCACGGTTGTCGACACTGGGTTTGGCGGCATCTACCAGACCAAAAGTTCAGTTTGAATTACTTGACATTCTAGATTACGACAATGAAAGAGAGACATTTGGCCTCTGACCTGTAGTGTCAGAGGCTGCCGAGAATCCCCCAGTGGGAGATAAAAGAGAGGTGCAAGATGGCAGAGAAGCAGCTTTCCAGGTCATACAGAAGGTTTTGACACAGGTGACTGTGTTTTATCGGCAGCGGCTCTATGGCAAGAGTGAACAGCTTGGGGGAGAAGGGGCAGCCTTGTCTAGTCTCCTTCCAATCCCTTGTTCTGTCCCCTGTCACCTCAGCTGTGGAGTACCGCAAGGCTCCTCTCTGTCTCCCATCTTGATCAACATTTACATCTGGGCCCTTGTGTGTCTCATCCGCTCCTTCAGCATCAGGTGCTATTCGCACGCGGACGACACTCAGATCATGATCCGGCTAGATCTTAATCAGCCTGAGGTGCCGTCCTGCCTACGGAGGTGTCTGGCGGCCGTAGGCGAGTGGATGGACAACAATTGGCTCAAATTGAACGGAGACAAAACTGAGGTGATGGTGGTAGACTGCCCTCCGGATCCTTCACTATGGGTGTCTTCCTTCTGGCCTTCTTCCCTGGGCTCCCTCACCCCCCCTTAGTGGACAAGGTTAAAAACCTTGGGGTAGTACTGTCAGCCTCCCTTTCTATGGACAAGCAGGTAGCAGCTGTGTGCCAAGCCGGCCACTTTCAGCTAAAAACGCTAAAAAAGGTGCTCCCCATGATCCCTGCCCCCATGCGCCCCCCAGTGGTGGCGGCCATGGTGATCTCGCCCCTGGATTATTGTAATTCCCTTTCAACCTAAGGGATTAATTCATCAGCTGCAACGTCTTCAAAATCTGCCTGCCCGGGTTGCCACTGGCTCTTCTTATGGTGCCCATATATCTCCAGTTCGCCGATCGTTGCATTGGCTCTCGATGACTCAACAAATCAATTTCAAGGCACTATGCATTGTTCACCATGCCGTTCATGGCGAATATCTCCAGGCAAAATTTCCACCTTACGCTCTGCGCTGGCCACTACGCTCAGCCTCTGCTAACGTAGTGCCCACTTGCAGAATGGCCCACGTCGGAGTACGTGCCTTCTCTGTTGCAGCGGCAGAGCTGTGAAATGATCTTCCTAGGACCATAAAGAAAATCTCTTAACTATCTAGCTTTCAGAAAGGCTGTAAAAACTCACCTATTTTAGGCTCTCCTTGGTGTCTGGTTTGACCTCCTCACCATAGCGCCATGATACCTTCGGGCGACCGTGCGCTTTACAAGTAGATTTAACATAACATAACATCAACACATGCACATATACTAAAGAGGCCAAAGTGACTACAGCTAATATATAGAATTAACTCAAACATAAACATTTTTGGCAGCACATTGCCTACCTCACCGCAAGGAACAACATGGACAAACGGGCCAGGGCCTGTGCCCGCATGGGTTAGTTGCTGGGCTCAGCAACCAATGAATGGCAGGAATCGGAATTTTTCTTTTTTTAAAGGTGTGAAAAGAGACTAAAAGATTTGAAACAGCCAGGTGTACACTAGTGCCAACTACTGAGGCAGCCAATCGAACCCACTACCAACAGAAAATTATATAAATGAAGTGATGCTCACTGTGCATGCCTGGAGGAATGCACTCAATTGATAAACGAACTAATGTGTAAACTGCTCTACGGAAACCCTTCATGGTCGAATTGACAGCACGCACCTGAAGGAATTGAAAAACACAGGTTTTGGGAGGGCTAATCACGCTACCTGCCATTAAGTTCCATGGAGCATATGGATATATGTTGTGTCTTCTAGGTTTGAGCTGCAAAAGCTGGGTTTCTCCAAAAGCAGCTTTCTAGCCATGATATTTGTAGCCGATTTGTAATTTTGTCAGTGCAGTAAGCTGCAATTGTGTAAACTGGGAACTTGAGAGTCAAACTGAGAGCCTTCTTGGATTGTCAAACTAAGTTTACTTGTAATACCGAACTTACTGAGAATGTCAAGTTTAGTGGGAGTGTTAAACTGTGAGTTTATGGAAATGCCAAACTAACTTGGAATGTCAAATGAGTACCTTAATGGGAACGTTGACCTGGGGCTTACTGTGAATGTCAAACTGGGAATCTAATAGGAATGACACACGTGGAGGTTACTGGGAGTGTCAACATGGGAGCATATAAGAATGTCAAACTGGGAGCTTGCCAGGAAAGTCAAGCATAACTAATGAAACAAGTAAGGCCCTTATTCACAGAGCATTTTCCAACAGGGTTTTGCCATTTTAAAACGCTTCTGTGAATTAGGCCTTAAGAGCTTACTGGGAATAGCAAATGGAGCTTACAAGGAATGTCAAGCTTTCTAGGAATTACATACTTTTTAGCTTACTGGGAATGCCAAACTAGAAGCTTAGTGTGGATGTCGGATTGGGAGTTTACTGGGGTTGGCTTGCTTTTTGATAATGTAAAAACTAGAAACTTACTTGGGATATAGATGTCAGCTCTTTCATCTTTCATGGACAAAGAACACTGTGCATACCAACAATTTAAAACTTGGAGCTTATTGGCAATACCAAGCATACAGAGAATGTCCAACTGAGAGCATTTTGGTACTGATAGGTTTACTGGGAATGTCAAGCTGGGAGCTTAATGGGAGGGTACTGTCGAACTAGAGGTTCACTAGGAATCTCCACTGGGAGCTAACTGGGAATGTTTTGCTTCCTGTTTCTTCAGTTGTCTTTATTAGAACGAGTTACAGTCTTTATTCCTTGCCTCGTCCTCTGTGCAGCCATGCAAGCAATAGTATTATAATGGCTTGATGGAGGTAACTGGTCTTCCAGCTTTATCCTCAGCTCCTTTAGAAATATGTTATCCATTTGGCGGTTCAGTTGAACATAGGGCCCAGATGTTTGAACACATTACTCGTTATGATCTCCCTCAACCTTAGACATAAACGTTATTCAACCTACTTTTACTCCCTAAAAAAGGCAGCCACCCCCCTACAAAAGAAACAGGGAGTGAAAACAAACGCAAAAAACAATATAGCCCCTGCTTCCACCTACACAGCTCCACAGATATGTTTGGATCAGTGGTACAAGCAGCGCAGGATTACAGGAGGGAGCTCGAATATTGTTAATATCTGATATTAAAAGGATCTTTAAGGTAAAAATATATCTTTTAATATGCAGGAGTCTCTGGGCCTCATTACGACTCAGGCGGTAAGGGGTTTACGGCGGCGTAAACAGCGCCGACCCTTACCGCCTGATTCCGAGGTCCCTTAGCGCCATGGAGCTTTTAACACCTGCTTTTAGCAGGTGTTAAAATCCATGGCGCTAAGGGACCTTGATGTTAATTACGCCACCGTAATTTACGGTGGCGTAATTAACGCCTTCCCCACTCCCATTATGCCCTATGGGGCAAAAATGGGAATGGGGAAGGGTAAATCGGGATTGGGGACTTACCGCCCCGCCAACCTCGGAATGGGGCGGTAAGTCCGCCAACCACCATGGCGTAAACATAGTTTACGCCATGGTGGTAAAGGTACGACCCAGGCGGTAACTTACCGCCTGGGTCGTAATGAGGCCCTCTGTGTGCAAAGAAGGATTTCCTTGTAGAGTTCAATTATATTTTTAGTCTATAAATAAAGACACCCATTGAGAATGAGAATTCTTTATTTACTCACCAAAAATGATTATGCTGCCAACTTTGGATAATAGGCTGTACAATACTCACATTTCAAATTATATCTGGTGCCCTGAACTCTCTTCATTGTTTACTCACTCACGTGTTCACTTTTCAAGAACTGCTGCATCTTGTGTTCGGACAGCATTATTACTTGGTATCGAAATTACAGACTTCTGGCAGCAGTCTCGAATGTAACCTTCCTTAGTACTTGGTTCAGACATCATACATTTATATTACACTAAAAATGGCATTTAAAACAAACACTATTCAAGAATATCCAGGATAAATCTTCAATGAAAGGAAGATAAAACAAGATAACCGACAAACACTTTTTGCTTTGGCAGTATCAGACCGCTACGCTCATTGCTGTTTCAGAGTTTTAGATCTAATGTACCATGCAGAATGGATATACTTTTCAACAGCTAATGCAACATCTGGGGAATCCCCACACTATTCCACCGCACTCTACCTCCCCCATCTTCCACCGGAGATTACCTCTCTCTACCCATCCACCCTTCCTCACTCCTGTATACCATACTCCTCTCTACCACTCTTCCATCACCCACCCCCACCTTGCCCACTCTACCCCACCCCACATTACCCATCCCACTCTGCATACACCATCACTACCCCACCCCTACCTATACCCAACAACCGATCCGCCCTAGCTCACCTCCGCCTACCCCCAGTCATCCTAGTTAATGAATGCCTACCATGTTCATCCCTGCCACCCACTTTAGCTCACCACTTCTGCCTTACACCTGATCTCACTCCTACCCCCACCACCCTAGCTTTCCCTTCAAACCACCATGTTTACCTTGAAAGCTACAAACAAGTCGGCACATTAGTTTGCTGGCATGTAACATTAGTAATCCACACATTAAAAAGACTTCTGTACTGCAGTGAAGAGAAGTGTTTCTACTATGGTTGCACACATTGGAATTACTGGCTAAGTAGAGCTTAAGTGTTTACTGGGGGCCTGTGACAATTCGTTCAAACTATGGATCACTGGAGGTAGCAGTGATGTGAAGACACAATAGGTTTGCTGCCTACACAGCATGTGTCTGAAACCCACAGACAAGCAAGGGAACTCCAGAGTATGAAAAACATGGAAGTAGTCTGTCTGGAACAAGGAGAGTCAGAAGGCGAGAAAGCCTAAAAGCAAGCCAGAGAGCTTCATAGTCAGCACAGTAAACAAAGAAAAACAACGAGCTGAAGTGACTTCAGAATTCAGGCACTGGATCGCCGGAGAGTTGGAGAAAGGGGCACCAAACCTGAAACTGCTGAGAATAGTCTGTTGGTTGGTACCGGAAGCAGGTTGAGGTCCTTCAGCTGTCGCACATACAGGTCGAGGCTTGCTGAAATCTGGGAGAGCTGCCATTTTGCAGCCTGGATCTAGATCCCTCCTGACAATCTTGGCTTCAAAGAGCTCTTACAGCTACACAAACCCAAAATATGTAATGGCCTTTGGAAAGGATCTGTTACCGAAACCCACCAGGGAAGCTTTCAAGCAAACACAGAGGAATGTTTTAGATATAGAGTGGTGTTCATTGTACAAGTACAAACTCTGATCTGAATGTCCAAAGGTGGCTGGCTTTGTGGCAGCATGGAATAACCATGACAGTTACGTTTGCACACAAGGCAGACTTAAAAGAAAAGCACATCCTTCATGTTCAGACTCCTGTAGGCTTCAAGAACCAGCGGCAACAGCACATACTCAGTATTCCGATGACTTGCGGTACCACTCTGTGCATCATGCACTCTTTTGCCTGCTTCGCCAACTCAACCCATGACTCCAAGATCTTGTGGTACAGCACCCTCCTCAGGTTTATGGAGTCACCCAGCCAAACATCAACCTGACCTCTAACCCTGTAATAGGGACAACTCAATTGTATACGCTGTGATTAATCTGATGATGTCAACACTCCTTTCCCACAGGTAGCCTCTCCTCAGTGGCCAGGTGACGACAGCCACTACCTGATCCTGACCCTGGGAGTGGGTGTACGAGGGAGGATCACATGATAGGAGGTCACCCTTGGGAGTGGGGACAGACATCATCAGGTGAGACGCAGTATCCCCCTTTTACATCTAGAGATGTCCCATCCATTCCTCAAGCCTTGATGGCCTATTGTAATAATCCCCTTCTACAATCCACAAGACTTGCGGATGACATCTTTCAGAATTCTTTAATCAGTAGAGTGACAAGAACTGATTTTCAAACTTATATCCATAAAGCCTTTGAAAATACTGGGACGAAGAAGAGGAAAGGAGTTATGAGGATCACTACAGCATGGAAGCCAACGCTTCACTCTAGCCGTTGGAAAGAAGCATGCATTTCCGGGACATTTAAAATTCTGACAGCTGAAGGAAGAGAGACAAGCCGATAGGAGCAGCCGGCTCCCGTCAGCTGCAGAGAAGGTTTAGAGAAAGAGTTTACCCCTCGACGCCGACTGGAAGGTCGGTGCATGGCGTGCAGTTCAGGGAAGATTGGACGCGAGACGAGAAACCGAAGCAGGGACTTTGCACTGGCGTGAGGGACTTTGCACTGGCGTGGAGAGCCTGAGCACCAATGAAATACTGTGCTGCTGCTGGAGAGCCCTGCCAAGGGGAGTCGAAGCGAACGAAACCCGAGAACAACGCAGACGTGATGAGAAGCCAAGAAACAGGCTTTGCACTGGCATGTAGAGCTGGGGTTCTACAAGAGCATCGTACCGCTGCTGGGCAAAGCTGCCGAGGACCACAGAAGCCAGAAACTGGCCAGAAACAAGCGGAGCACAAGACACAATACCAGTGAGCCCACAGTGGAGGGTTGGGACACCGGGGAACTGTTGTAAGAAACCAAAGAAGGTGATTTGCTTATGGAGAGTGGGGAGTGAGATATCCCCTTCGAGCCTCCTCAGTAATCTTCACAGTCCCAGTATTTGACAAACTGGGAAATAAAGTAAAGTAAATATAACAAGAGAGAAGATTGTAAGAAGATGAAAGAAATCAAGAAAAGACACATACCTCTTGATTGGTGTGCTGTTTAAAAGTCCTGGCAGGAGGGTATACCAGGTGAAGAGTGGATCTGGGATTCACACCCATATGGAGTTGTGTGAAAGGCCTGGCAGGATAGTAGACCAGGCAAAGCCAAGTGTGTGAAGAGAACTGCATATTGTAAAAGGAGAATCCTAAAGAAGACCCATGCCCCTGGGATGTTTGAACTGCATTGAATGTGAGTAAATAACCTTACAGGAGAGTATACCCAGGTGTCTTGCGAGTCTGGGACCCACAATCAAGTTGTTCTTTTTGAAAGGAGAATCCCTTAGGCGATCGATGCCTTTTGGATTTGAGTAATACTGAATATCATACAAAGCCTGGGGAAGAGAGTAATTTCTCCTGGAGTGAATTGTGACAACAATAGGAGGAGGTTATCCTTCTGGGCTACTAAGAAGTTGTTCCTTTGAACTTTTGTTTTGCTGATAAGAAACCTGGGGCAGGGGGCCATTTCCTGGAACTGTGAACACTACTTTGAGTTACAGCTTTTTGTTGAACTTGAATAATTGTGCACTTTCAAGGACAAAGAAATATCCTTCACGACCCTAGAGTTAGTTTCTAGAATGCAAGTGCTAGGATAGGATTTCAGACACAGGACATTTGCACTTTCAAGGCCAAAGACACATCCTTCACCACCTTAGAGTTAGTTTCTTGAATGCAAGGGCTAAGAATGGATTTCAGACACAGGACATTGTTGCTTTGGACATCTTGACAAAGGACAGACCCTTAGTTTTGGTTGAGGTAGGGAAATACCTCCTAGAATATGGACAGTGAGGCTTTTTCCAACCCTTTCATTATTAAATAAAGTTTATAGCAACCACTATGAGTCCTCTGTGTCCGTGTCTCCTTCCTGGTTCCTCTCACCACACTTCCTTATCCGCCTTCATCTCTTCAGGTGCTAACACACCTTCTATTTACACACATGCACCTACCACCACTTCACTTAATACCTTCCTTTGGTCTGAGACAATGACAGCAATGTGACAGCCCTGCAAAGGGTTGAATGGTGTAATGTAGAAGTCATTCACAGTCATTGCGTGCAAAATTCCCCATATCAAGATCATGTGTATGTGTATTCAGTCAACATGGCTGCCATTTAATTCATCCCTACAGGAGATATTGAATAACCACTCCTCAAAGACTGCTAATTTCCCCCCATTACCTCAGAGCTCAAAATGAGGTGGTCTATAATCGGGCACATATATGAACTTGTGACTCCATAGAAGGGAAATGTGTGCCCCTGAGGCCCAGTTCGGTGGTGCACCATTCAGGCGGTGTTCTCCAATACAGCCCGAGAAGATTGTCATTCTGTGCAGCATGCTTCACAATATAGCGATCATGCACAACGGACATGACATCGGGGCCAGTATATATACCGTGCCCAATGACCGAAGTTCCTTTTGTCTGCACACTTTGTGTGCACAGTGAGTGCTGCTAATCGTTGGCTCTTACTACTGTGTTATGCCTGTCCCTGGTAAGGCCTCAGGCTTCTAGTCCTGTGCGGCTTGCAGGATTGCCAGAACCCCACAGAATCTGTTTCTACTGCCTGGTGAGGAACACGACCAACAGGATAGCGTGTTGTGCCAATCCATCCCCCGAAGGTCCTTAAGGGAGCGTGC
Source organism: Ambystoma mexicanum (assembly GCF_040938575.1). Classification (NCBI taxonomy): domain Eukaryota; kingdom Metazoa; phylum Chordata; class Amphibia; order Caudata; family Ambystomatidae; genus Ambystoma; species Ambystoma mexicanum. Next base: position 842,240,622 of record NC_090941.1, on the reverse strand, counting down.
CACGGAATTCAATGGGGGTCATTACGAGGTTGGAGGTAATGGAAAAATTATGCCGGTAAAGGATTACCGGCATCGCATACCGCTCCGGGCTATTCCGAACTAAGACCGCGTTATTAGAGGCACTGTTAATAACGGTGCCTCTAATAGCGGCAAGGGCACGGGCACGCGGCCCATCATGCCGGCAATACCGGCATGCCGCTAATGGGATGACCTCACAAGTCAGGCGGACATGCAAATACCGGCATCATGAAGGCGCTAATAAGGGATACTGGCATGCCGGCAATACCGGCATCGTGAACCAACCGTAAAATGCTATGTGCAGTGTTCCCAACTGCCACAGGTACACACAATCAACACAGGTGGAGGCAATGGAGTCTGGTCCAGCACAAAAGGAGTACACCCACACACCACACACCTTCCCACACCAAAATTATTCCACTAGTAGTAGCAATACTGAGGATGGAGGAAATGCTTGCATTGCTACACCAGCAACAACAACAACAGCAACTGCAGGCACCACAGAGGAGACGCAGGAGGAGAAGGAGGGTGAGACAGGCCCAGCATGCCACACCAGTACAGCCAGTGGTACCATGCAGGCAGCCCCCAATCCCTTGCATCAGAGCCAGTCCATTCAACCTAACCCCTGAGCAGATCCACACCCTGTACCGTCTGGACCGGGACACCATCACCACCATCATGGACATGATACACAACGACATTGTCAGCCTCATTGAAATACGCACCGCCTCCCCCCCTCTACTGAAGGTAGTGTCGGTGCTCCACTTCCTTACCACAGGCACCTACCAGCACACAGTGAGGCACATGCATGGCATATCACAACCCTTATTTTCTCACATTCTGAACCAAGTGCTGGATGCCCTCCTCAAGCACACAAGGGACTACATATCCCTACCACGGACTCCCAAGAAGATCTCTGATACAAAGGTTGGCTTCCATGCACTGGCAGGCATGAGAAATTGTATAGGTGCCCTCGACTGCACCCACGTGGAGTTGGTGGTCCCGCATTCCATGGAGGTGGTGTACCGCAACTGCAAACAATACCACTCCATCGATGTGCAGATGGTATGTGACGCCAGCAAGATCATCACACATTGTTGTGCCCGATATCCCGGATCAACTCATGACTCAATAGCGCTACCACGCTACATGGAGCGACATGCAGGACGACGTGCCTGGCTGCTTGGTAAATTGCATGACAGGCACATGGCACTGAAATGGGGGGAGAGATGCACCACCATGGTGTCAATATTGATGTGACAGCACAATGTGCACATCACTAAACACTGTGCCCCAAAGCATCCCAAACAGAACGTGACAACCAAATCCCATAGGACTGAAGTAAGGTCGACACCTATCACAACATGCCAAACAGTAAACCACCCCACATCCCACAACACGTGCACCACTCATCAGCAGACCTCACCCTCTGTAACACCATCCAGCAACATGCAGTGAATATGCACTATGTTGCTGTCTCCAGCAAATCACCACACAGGACAAGCATCCATGGGAGTGCATTGAACAAAACCAGCACGGGAATCCACTGTCTGTCACAGGGCCGCCACAACCACAGGAGTGCAGCATGTCACCATGGGAAAAATTAGCGCTGAATGCCTAATATTGCAGAGCCTACTGCCAACGCTCCCAGTCAGAAAATCTTACAGAACACAACACATCACCAATTCGACACAAGCACAGCTGTATGCGTCCACAATGCATGAGCAACATCAAGGCAGTGCACACCGTGTATCAACTTGAAGATGCAACCCACACCATTAGTCCATGGCACAGGCCACATTGAGGGCATAAAAATGGCATGCATGCAACCAGGGACATGTGCATGTGACCAACGATAATCTGCAGGCATGTGTGACTAGTACAGCTGTCCATCATGAATCGACTGACATATACCTTTTTTGCCTCCCATGTAGGTGATAGTGGCTATCCCTTGAAGCCATGGCTCCTCACCCCTGTCCGAAACCCACAGAACAGGCACGAGGACTACAATCGTTCCCACACCCTTACCCGTGTGGTCATTGAGCAGACCTTTGGCCTGTTTAAGGCACGGTTTCGAAGCCTTAGCCAGTCGGGTGGGGCACTCCTCTACAGGCATGAGAAGGTGGCCAAGATCATCATGGCATTTGTCATGCTGCACAACATGTGTATCCAACGGAACAAGCCCCTGCCCCCTGACATTGAACTGCTACCACCTGGTGATGATGAAGGGGATAAAGAAGATGTGGCTGCACATCATCAAGGTGCCGATGCACAGGAGGGACCTGCTGTGCGTCAGTGAGTGATTGCACAATATTTCTGACACACATGGCTGCAGAGGCTGACATGATAGTTGGACAGAGGGCACTGGGTGTGGGAGTACATGTACACTAGGCACTGTATATGAATAAAGGACACATGCGTAATGAGGAATGTCCACTCAAGATATTTTTTTCACACAACGGGTGTATTTAACTGTCCAATAAAGATGAAAGTGCACTAACCCTCCACCACACACATCCCCCTCCCCCCACAACTCCCCCACACACCCTCACCCCCCTCGCCCTCCCCACACAACTCCCCCACACACCCTCACCCCCTCCCACTCCCTCCACAACTCCCCCACACACCCTCACCCCCACTCCCCCACACACCCACTCCCCCTCCCCCCGCAGCTCCCCTACACACACCCTCCCTCCCTCCCCCTACAACTACCCCACACATGGTGTCCAAACATTGCCTTCATCAGGCTGGCCAGTCTACATCCTGCCACTCCCTGCACCTGGTGGCGGCATGTCCGGCCGGTACAGGGTGCGCACCGACCTGCGTAGTGGGCTGGTCTGCGTGGAGCTCGAGGAAGATGGGGTGCCTGCCTGCTCCATTTGGGGTGCCGGACGCTCAGCCTCCATTGCATCTGCAATGCAGCTGAGGACCTGCCGCAGGGCAGACACCACCTCGCACAGTCTACTGGTGCTTTCCGCGATGATCTTCCCCAGGGAGGCGGTGTTCTCGCGCCACTCCTGCCTTGCTTGGGCATTGTCAGTGACAAACTGTATCACCAGGGCAGTTAGCTCCTCCTGCCGCTGCGAAGAATGCCCTGCCTGCTGCACCCCCGCCGGTACACCAGTGGAGGTGGAGGGTGCTTGTGTGTCATGCTCAATTTCAATTGGGTCCTCTATGGGACTCATGCTCCCTTGGATGTATTCCCCCCCACCTGCTCTGGGGTGGTGCCGCGGTCGGAGTCGACCGATGAGCGCTGGGGGGATGGACTTGGTGTGCCAGGCAGGTCGGAGGAGTTGTCCTCCACGGGCACACACACCTGTGCCCGCGCCTCGTCATCAGTCAGGGGTGCTATAGCTGCCGCCTCCCCGACAGAACTGTTCTCTGCAGAGAGTGCACCTTCAACAGTCTCCTGTGCCAGGGTCACTGTAGTTGTGGGTACAATGTTGACGGGCCTTGGCGGCACCAGTGCCGTGGCACCCTGAGGTGGTTTGCTCTTCGGTGCCTGCCATAGCTTGTGTGGGGCTTTGGAGGAGGAAGGCCTGTTGCCTTCATCCCAGGCCCTCTTCCGGGGTCTGGTCATCTGTGGGGTTGAGTACCGGGCCTCGCTGTCAGGATCTGAGCCTGTGGGGGTCGAAGAGAGGGATGACATGAGTGATGGTTTGAGAAGCAGCATGCATACATTTGTATAATTGCTCATCTACCCAATAGAGGGGAATAGGCAGTGGAGTTTGGATGATCACGTTGCTTTCTATATGCGTGGGTAATGCAGGCATCCGTCGGCATCACTCGTGTTGGGGCGGACGTATGCTATGTGACATGGATATCTGTTGTGGCCTGCATGCAGTGTGACTTATGCCATTAACATTTTAGTGTGCTTTGTGTAAGGTCTTGCATTGCCTTGCTGCAGGCATCTGCATGTGTCTGTGCTGCGGGCGACAACTAGGCTGGGAATGTGTGTGTATTGGGGCATGGCTTGCCTCTTTAGACAGCCATATTGGTGGACTATCATCAGACTCTGCATTACAGTGTTTTCTTAGGACACTCACCACCTTCCGCCGATGAGGTTGCGCCACACTCCATGTCACCCAAGCCTTCAATGGCCTCTATGCCGATCGTGCTGGCACATATCTCCTCCCACCGGGACAGCTTTATCGGGGAACTTGCTCCTCTGCCAGTTGCTATGGCCTGGCTCCTGTTTGCAGACAGGATATTCCTGACGCGCAGGTGCAGGTCATCCCACCTCTTCCTGACATCCTTAGTTGTGCGTGAGGTGTTGCCAACCGCGCTGACTCTTTGTGCAACTAGTGCCCAGATCCCCTTCTTCTTGATGACTGCCTCCCTCTTGAGGCTTTGAGCAAATACAACATTGGCATTCTCAGCCAGAGTCTCTGCCAGCATGGTGAGCTCCTCTTCATCAAAGCGCTCCTTGCGCTGGCGGGAGGCGCCTTTTTTCACTGCCTTGGGCATTATATGGTAGTTGTGGGTTGATGTGGTTACACAGCAATATACTCTTGGTCCTGGTTGCTGAGGATGGCAATGGATTGTGTTTTTAAAGATGGCTACCGTGCTCTTTCCCGTTCCTGTGCGATGGCGCTACTTCCGGTTCTGCTTATTACATGATACCGCTAAGGGCCATTTTTAGGACTTTAAGGGCATGGCAGTAATGTCATTACCGGCATGGAGCAAAGCTTGTGCACGCAAACTCGTAATAGCCCTCTATTAGCGGGCTCTTGACTACACGGACACAGTATTTGCTCCATACCGGTGAGGATGGTTACTTACCTCCAAACTGAGAATGAGGCCCAATATCTTTTGCTATAGAGGTGACAAAAGGACTCCTAAATTGCAGTGTGTGGAACAGAGGAGTATCACAGCAAGAGGCCCCATCCCCAAATGGTTCTTCGAGACAAAATTCTTCTTTTCCACACATTCCTCCAACCCATCGTAATGTCAAATCCTTTGGCTAAAAATGCTCAACATCTTTGCCAAGGCCCCAGCACAGACGGCTTTTACCTCTGGGGCATCAATGAGGCCCACTGCGCTTGAAGGAGCCATCAGGGGCCCCTCACTAGACAGTGATGGTACGCATATAGGCTCAGCCCTGCTCAAAAGAGCTCTGACCCTGAACAGCATTGTGCTGCTCAACCTTTGGGAGTCAAGCACGCAGTGCTGTCTCCCCCGTCTCTTCAGCACCAGCGCCAAAGTACTTCTAGACATTTTTGACGAGGAGGCCATTCCTATGCAATTTGGGCTGGAACCACATTGCTCCAGAAAGGTGAGATTTTCCTGAGGAATTCTACTGCGAGGGAGATAATCTGATGGATCTAGCCTCCAATTTACTGGAAGTCAATGCTACAGACACCTCCCCAAGCTGGACTCGGGGGAAGCCTCATGCTGATGCTGAAGATGGCCACGGTTGTCGACACTGGGTTTGGCGGCATCTACCAGACCAAAAGTTCAGTTTGAATTACTTGACATTCTAGATTACGACAATGAAAGAGAGACATTTGGCCTCTGACCTGTAGTGTCAGAGGCTGCCGAGAATCCCCCAGTGGGAGATAAAAGAGAGGTGCAAGATGGCAGAGAAGCAGCTTTCCAGGTCATACAGAAGGTTTTGACACAGGTGACTGTGTTTTATCGGCAGCGGCTCTATGGCAAGAGTGAACAGCTTGGGGGAGAAGGGGCAGCCTTGTCTAGTCTCCTTCCAATCCCTTGTTCTGTCCCCTGTCACCTCAGCTGTGGAGTACCGCAAGGCTCCTCTCTGTCTCCCATCTTGATCAACATTTACATCTGGGCCCTTGTGTGTCTCATCCGCTCCTTCAGCATCAGGTGCTATTCGCACGCGGACGACACTCAGATCATGATCCGGCTAGATCTTAATCAGCCTGAGGTGCCGTCCTGCCTACGGAGGTGTCTGGCGGCCGTAGGCGAGTGGATGGACAACAATTGGCTCAAATTGAACGGAGACAAAACTGAGGTGATGGTGGTAGACTGCCCTCCGGATCCTTCACTATGGGTGTCTTCCTTCTGGCCTTCTTCCCTGGGCTCCCTCACCCCCCCTTAGTGGACAAGGTTAAAAACCTTGGGGTAGTACTGTCAGCCTCCCTTTCTATGGACAAGCAGGTAGCAGCTGTGTGCCAAGCCGGCCACTTTCAGCTAAAAACGCTAAAAAAGGTGCTCCCCATGATCCCTGCCCCCATGCGCCCCCCAGTGGTGGCGGCCATGGTGATCTCGCCCCTGGATTATTGTAATTCCCTTTCAACCTAAGGGATTAATTCATCAGCTGCAACGTCTTCAAAATCTGCCTGCCCGGGTTGCCACTGGCTCTTCTTATGGTGCCCATATATCTCCAGTTCGCCGATCGTTGCATTGGCTCTCGATGACTCAACAAATCAATTTCAAGGCACTATGCATTGTTCACCATGCCGTTCATGGCGAATATCTCCAGGCAAAATTTCCACCTTACGCTCTGCGCTGGCCACTACGCTCAGCCTCTGCTAACGTAGTGCCCACTTGCAGAATGGCCCACGTCGGAGTACGTGCCTTCTCTGTTGCAGCGGCAGAGCTGTGAAATGATCTTCCTAGGACCATAAAGAAAATCTCTTAACTATCTAGCTTTCAGAAAGGCTGTAAAAACTCACCTATTTTAGGCTCTCCTTGGTGTCTGGTTTGACCTCCTCACCATAGCGCCATGATACCTTCGGGCGACCGTGCGCTTTACAAGTAGATTTAACATAACATAACATCAACACATGCACATATACTAAAGAGGCCAAAGTGACTACAGCTAATATATAGAATTAACTCAAACATAAACATTTTTGGCAGCACATTGCCTACCTCACCGCAAGGAACAACATGGACAAACGGGCCAGGGCCTGTGCCCGCATGGGTTAGTTGCTGGGCTCAGCAACCAATGAATGGCAGGAATCGGAATTTTTCTTTTTTTAAAGGTGTGAAAAGAGACTAAAAGATTTGAAACAGCCAGGTGTACACTAGTGCCAACTACTGAGGCAGCCAATCGAACCCACTACCAACAGAAAATTATATAAATGAAGTGATGCTCACTGTGCATGCCTGGAGGAATGCACTCAATTGATAAACGAACTAATGTGTAAACTGCTCTACGGAAACCCTTCATGGTCGAATTGACAGCACGCACCTGAAGGAATTGAAAAACACAGGTTTTGGGAGGGCTAATCACGCTACCTGCCATTAAGTTCCATGGAGCATATGGATATATGTTGTGTCTTCTAGGTTTGAGCTGCAAAAGCTGGGTTTCTCCAAAAGCAGCTTTCTAGCCATGATATTTGTAGCCGATTTGTAATTTTGTCAGTGCAGTAAGCTGCAATTGTGTAAACTGGGAACTTGAGAGTCAAACTGAGAGCCTTCTTGGATTGTCAAACTAAGTTTACTTGTAATACCGAACTTACTGAGAATGTCAAGTTTAGTGGGAGTGTTAAACTGTGAGTTTATGGAAATGCCAAACTAACTTGGAATGTCAAATGAGTACCTTAATGGGAACGTTGACCTGGGGCTTACTGTGAATGTCAAACTGGGAATCTAATAGGAATGACACACGTGGAGGTTACTGGGAGTGTCAACATGGGAGCATATAAGAATGTCAAACTGGGAGCTTGCCAGGAAAGTCAAGCATAACTAATGAAACAAGTAAGGCCCTTATTCACAGAGCATTTTCCAACAGGGTTTTGCCATTTTAAAACGCTTCTGTGAATTAGGCCTTAAGAGCTTACTGGGAATAGCAAATGGAGCTTACAAGGAATGTCAAGCTTTCTAGGAATTACATACTTTTTAGCTTACTGGGAATGCCAAACTAGAAGCTTAGTGTGGATGTCGGATTGGGAGTTTACTGGGGTTGGCTTGCTTTTTGATAATGTAAAAACTAGAAACTTACTTGGGATATAGATGTCAGCTCTTTCATCTTTCATGGACAAAGAACACTGTGCATACCAACAATTTAAAACTTGGAGCTTATTGGCAATACCAAGCATACAGAGAATGTCCAACTGAGAGCATTTTGGTACTGATAGGTTTACTGGGAATGTCAAGCTGGGAGCTTAATGGGAGGGTACTGTCGAACTAGAGGTTCACTAGGAATCTCCACTGGGAGCTAACTGGGAATGTTTTGCTTCCTGTTTCTTCAGTTGTCTTTATTAGAACGAGTTACAGTCTTTATTCCTTGCCTCGTCCTCTGTGCAGCCATGCAAGCAATAGTATTATAATGGCTTGATGGAGGTAACTGGTCTTCCAGCTTTATCCTCAGCTCCTTTAGAAATATGTTATCCATTTGGCGGTTCAGTTGAACATAGGGCCCAGATGTTTGAACACATTACTCGTTATGATCTCCCTCAACCTTAGACATAAACGTTATTCAACCTACTTTTACTCCCTAAAAAAGGCAGCCACCCCCCTACAAAAGAAACAGGGAGTGAAAACAAACGCAAAAAACAATATAGCCCCTGCTTCCACTTACACAGCTCCACAGATATGTTTGGATCAGTGGTACAAGCAGCGCAGGATTACAGGAGGGAGCTCGAATATTGTTAATATCTGATATTAAAAGGATCTTTAAGGTAAAAATATATCTTTTAATATGCAGGAGTCTCTGGGCCTCATTACGACTCAGGCGGTAAGGGGTTTACGGCGGCGTAAACAGCGCCGACCCTTACCGCCTGATTCCGAGGTCCCTTAGCGCCATGGAGCTTTTAACACCTGCTTTTAGCAGGTGTTAAAATCCATGGCGCTAAGGGACCTTGATGTTAATTACGCCACCGTAATTTACGGTGGCGTAATTAACGCCTTCCCCACTCCCATTATGCCCTATGGGGCAAAAATGGGAATGGGGAAGGGTAAATCGGGATTGGGGACTTACCGCCCCGCCAACCTCGGAATGGGGCGGTAAGTCCGCCAACCACCATGGCGTAAACATAGTTTACGCCATGGTGGTAAAGGTACGACCCAGGCGGTAACTTACCGCCTGGGTCGTAATGAGGCCCTCTGTGTGCAAAGAAGGATTTCCTTGTAGAGTTCAATTATATTTTTAGTCTATAAATAAAGACACCCATTGAGAATGAGAATTCTTTATTTACTCACCAAAAATGATTATGCTGCCAACTTTGGATAATAGGCTGTACAATACTCACATTTCAAATTATATCTGGTGCCCTGAACTCTCTTCATTGTTTACTCACTCACGTGTTCACTTTTCAAGAACTGCTGCATCTTGTGTTCGGACAGCATTATTACTTGGTATCGAAATTACAGACTTCTGGCAGCAGTCTCGAATGTAACCTTCCTTAGTACTTGGTTCAGACATCATACATTTATATTACACTAAAAATGGCATTTAAAACAAACACTATTCAAGAATATCCAGGATAAATCTTCAATGAAAGGAAGATAAAACAAGATAACCGACAAACACTTTTTGCTTTGGCAGTATCAGACCGCTACGCTCATTGCTGTTTCAGAGTTTTAGATCTAATGTACCATGCAGAATGGATATACTTTTCAACAGCTAATGCAACATCTGGGGAATCCCCACACTATTCCACCGCACTCTACCTCCCCCATCTTCCACCGGAGATTACCTCTCTCTACCCATCCACCCTTCCTCACTCCTGTATACCATACCCCTCTCTACCACTCTTCCATCACCCACCCCCACCTTGCCCACTCTACCCCACCCCACATTACCCATCCCACTCTGCATACACCATCACTACCCCACCCCTACCTATACCCAACAACCGATCCGCCCTAGCTCACCTCCGCCTACCCCCAGTCATCCTAGTTAATGAATGCCTACCATGTTCATCCCTGCCACCCACTTTAGCTCACCACTTCTGCCTTACACCTGATCTCACTCCTACCCCCACCACCCTAGCTTTCCCTTCAAACCACCATGTTTACCTTGAAAGCTACAAACAAGTCGGCACATTAGTTTGCTGGCATGTAACATTAGTAATCCACACATTAAAAAGACTTCTGTACTGCAGTGAAGAGAAGTGTTTCTACTATGGTTGCACACATTGGAATTACTGGCTAAGTAGAGCTTAAGTGTTTACTGGGGGCCTGTGACAATTCGTTCAAACTATGGATCACTGGAGGTAGCAGTGATGTGAAGACACAATAGGTTTGCTGCCTACACAGCATGTGTCTGAAACCCACAGACAAGCAAGGGAACTCCAGAGTATGAAAAACATGGAAGTAGTCTGTCTGGAACAAGGAGAGTCAGAAGGCGAGAAAGCCTAAAAGCAAGCCAGAGAGCTTCATAGTCAGCACAGTAAACAAAGAAAAACAACGAGCTGAAGTGACTTCAGAATTCAGGCACTGGATCGCCGGAGACTTGGAGAAAGGGGCACCAAACCTGAAACTGCTGAGAATAGTCTGTTGGTTGGTACCGGAAGCAGGTGAGGTCCTTCAGCTGTCGCACATACAGGTCGAGGCTTGCTGAAATCTGGGAGAGCTGCCATGTTGCAGCCTGGATCTAGATCCCTCCTGACAATCTTGGCTTCAAAGAGCTCTTACAGCTACACAAACCCAAAATATGGTAATGGCCTTTGGAAAGGATCTGTTACCGAAACCCACCAGGGAAGCTTTCAAGCAAACACAGAGGAATGTTTTTAGATATAGAGTGGTGTTCATTGTACAAGTACAAACTCTGATCTGAATGTCCAAAGGTGGCTGGCTTTGTGGCAGCATGGAATAACCATGACAGTTACGTTTGCACACAAGGCAGACTTAAAAGAAAAGCACATCCTTCATGTTCAGACTCCTGTAGGCTTCAAGAACCAGCGGCAACAGCACATACTCAGTATTCCGATGACTTGCGGTACCACTCTGTGCATCATGCACTCTTTGCCTGCTTCGCCAACTCAACCCATGACTCCAAGATCTTGTGGTACAGCACCCTCCTCAGGTTTATGGAGTCACCCAGCCAAACATCAACCTGACCTCTAACCCTGTAATAGGGACAACTCAATTGTATACGCTGTGATTAATCTGATGATGTCAACACTCCTTTCCCACAGGTAGCCTCTCCTCAGTGGCCAGGTGACGACAGCCACTACCTGATCCTGACCCTGGGAGTGGGTGTACGAGGGAGGATCACATGATAGGAGGTCACCCTTGGGAGTGGGGACAGACATCATCAGGTGAGACGCAGTATCCCCCTTTTACATCTAGAGATGTCCCATCCATTCCTCAAGCCTTGATGGCCTATTGTAATAATCCCCTTCTACAATCCACAAGACTTGCGGATGACATCTTTCAGAATTCTTTAATCAGTAGAGTGACAAGAACTGATTTTCAAACTTATATCCATAAAGCCTTTGAAAATACTGGGACGAAGAAGAGGAAAGGAGTTATGAGGATCACTACAGCATGGAAGCCAACGCTTCACTCTAGCCGTTGGAAAGAAGCATGCATTTCCGGGACATTTAAAATTCTGACAGCTGAAGGAAGAGAGACAAGCCGATAGGAGCAGCCGGCTCCCGTCAGCTGCAGAGAAGGTTTAGAGAAAGAGTTTACCCCTCGACGCCGACTGGAAGGTCGGTGCATGGCGTGCAGTTCAGGGAAGATTGGACGCGAGACGAGAAACCGAAGCAGGGACTTTGCACTGGCGTGAGGGACTTTGCACTGGCGTGGAGAGCCTGAGCACCAATGAAATACTGTGCTGCTGCTGGAGAGCCCTGCCAAGGGGAGTCGAAGCGAACGAAACCCGAGAACAACGCAGACGTGATGAGAAGCCAAGAAACAGGCTTTGCACTGGCATGTAGAGCTGGGGTTCTACAAGAGCATCGTACCGCTGCTGGGCAAAGCTGCCGAGGACCACAGAAGCCAGAAACTGGCCAGAAACAAGCGGAGCACAAGACACAATACCAGTGAGCCCACAGTGGAGGGTTGGGACACCGGGGAACTGTTGTAAGAAACCAAAGAAGGTGATTTGCTTATGGAGAGTGGGGAGTGAGATATCCCCTTCGAGCCTCCTCAGTAATCTTCACAGTCCCAGTATTTGACAAACTGGGAAATAAAGTAAAGTAAATATAACAAGAGAGAAGATTGTAAGAAGATGAAAGAAATCAAGAAAAGACACATACCTCTTGATTGGTGTGCTGTTTAAAAGTCCTGGCAGGAGGGTATACCAGGTGAAGAGTGGATCTGGGATTCACACCCATATGGAGTTGTGTGAAAGGCCTGGCAGGATAGTAGACCAGGCAAAGCCAAGTGTGTGAAGAGAACTGCATATTGTAAAAGGAGAATCCTAAAGAAGACCCATGCCCCTGGGATGTTTGAACTGCATTGAATGTGAGTAAATAACCTTACAGGAGAGTATACCCAGGTGTCTTGCGAGTCTGGGACCCACAATCAAGTTGTTCTTTTTGAAAGGAGAATCCCTTAGGCGATCGATGCCTTTTGGATTTGAGTAATACTGAATATCATACAAAGCCTGGGGAAGAGAGTAATTTCTCCTGGAGTGAATTGTGACAACAATAGGAGGAGGTTATCCTTCTGGGCTACTAAGAAGTTGTTCCTTTGAACTTTTGTTTTGCTGATAAGAAACCTGGGGCAGGGGGCCATTTCCTGGAACTGTGAACACTACTTTGAGTTACAGCTTTTTGTTGAACTTGAATAATTGTGCACTTTCAAGGACAAAGAAATATCCTTCACGACCCTAGAGTTAGTTTCTAGAATGCAAGTGCTAGGATAGGATTTCAGACACAGGACATTTGCACTTTCAAGGCCAAAGACACATCCTTCACCACCTTAGAGTTAGTTTCTTGAATGCAAGGGCTAAGAATGGATTTCAGACACAGGACATTGTTGCTTTGGACATCTTGACAAAGGACAGACCCTTAGTTTTGGTTGAGGTAGGGAAATACCTCCTAGAATATGGACAGTGAGGCTTTTTCCAACCCTTTCATTATTAAATAAAGTTTATAGCAACCACTATGAGTCCTCTGTGTCCGTGTCTCCTTCCTGGTTCCTCTCACCACACTTCCTTATCCGCCTTCATCTCTTCAGGTGCTAACACACCTTCTATTTACACACATGCACCTACCACCACTTCACTTAATACCTTCCTTTGGTCTGAGACAATGACAGCAATGTGACAGCCCTGCAAAGGGTTGAATGGTGTAATGTAGAAGTCATTCACAGTCATTGCGTGCAAAATTCCCCATATCAAGATCATGTGTATGTGTATTCAGTCAACATGGCTGCCATTTAATTCATCCCTACAGGAGATATTGAATAACCACTCCTCAAAGACTGCTAATTTCCCCCCATTACCTCAGAGCTCAAAATGAGGTGGTCTATAATCGGGCACATATATGAACTTGTGACTCCATAGAAGGGAAATGTGTGCCCCTGAGGCCCAGTTCGGTGGTGCACCATTCAGGCGGTGTTCTCCAATACAGCCCGAGAAGATTGTCATTCTGTGCAGCATGCTTCACAATATAGCGATCATGCACAACGGACATGACATCGGGGCCAGTATATATACCGTGCCCAATGACCGAAGTTCCTTTTGTCTGCACACTTTGTGTGCACAGTGAGTGCTGCTAATCGTTGGCTCTTACTACTGTGTTATGCCTGTCCCTGGTAAGGCCTCAGGCTTCTAGTCCTGTGCGGCTTGCAGGATTGCCAGAACCCCACAGAATCTGTTTCTACTGCCTGGTGAGGAACACGACCAACAGGATAGCGTGTTGTGCCAATCCATCCCCCGAAGGTCCTTAAGGGAGCGTGCCACGGAATTCAATGGGGGTCATTACGAGGTTGGAGGTAATGGAAAAATTATGCCGGTAAAGGATTACCGGCATCGCATACCGCTCCGGGCTATTCCGAACTAAGACCGCGTTATTAGAGGCACTGTTAATAACGGTGCCTCTAATAGCGGCAAGGGCACGGGCACGCGGCCCATCATGCCGGCAATACCGGCATGCCGCTAATGGGATGACCTCACAAGTCAGGCGGACATGCAAATACCGGCATCATGAAGGCGCTAATAAGGGATACTGGCATGCCGGCAATACCGGCATCGTGAACCAACCGTAAAATGCTATGTGCAGTGTTCCCAACTGCCACAGGTACACACAATCAACACAGGTGGAGGCAATGGAGTCTGGTCCAGCACAAAAGGAGTACACCCACACACCACACACCTTCCCACACCAAAATTATTCCACTAGTAGTAGCAATACTGAGGATGGAGGAAATGCTTGCATTGCTACACCAGCAACAACAACAACAGCAACTGCAGGCACCACAGAGGAGACGCAGGAGGAGAAGGAGGGTGAGACAGGCCCAGCATGCCACACCAGTACAGCCAGTGGTACCATGCAGGCAGCCCCCAATCCCTTGCATCAGAGCCCGTCCATTCAACCTAACCCCTGAGCAGATCCACACCCTGTACCGTCTGGACCGGGACACCATCACCACCATCATGGACATGATACACAACGACATTGTCAGCCTCATTGAAATACGCACCGCCTCCCCCCCTCTACTGAAGGTAGTGTCGGTGCTCCACTTCCTTACCACAGGCACCTACCAGCACACAGTGAGGCACATGCATGGCATATCACAACCCTTATTTTCTCACATTCTGAACCAAGTGCTGGATGCCCTCCTCAAGCACACAAGGGACTACATATCCCTACCACGGACTCCCAAGGAGATCTCTGATACAAAGGTTGGCTTCCATGCACTGGCAGGCATGAGAAATTGTATAGGTGCCCTCGACTGCACCCACGTGGAGTTGGTGGTCCCGCATTCCATGGAGGTGGTGTACCGCAACTGCAAACAATACCACTCCATCGATGTGCAGATGGTATGTGACGCCAGCAAGATCATCACACATTGTTGTGCCCGATATCCCGGATCAACTCATGACTCAATAGCGCTACCACGCTACATGGAGCGACATGCAGGACGACGTGCCTGGCTGCTTGGTAAATTGCATGACAGGCACA
Organism: Ambystoma mexicanum; assembly: GCF_040938575.1. Lineage (NCBI taxonomy): Eukaryota > Metazoa > Chordata > Amphibia > Caudata > Ambystomatidae > Ambystoma > Ambystoma mexicanum. Next base: position 842,225,608 of record NC_090941.1, on the reverse strand, counting down.
TGGCACTGAAATGGGGGGAGAGATGCACCACCATGGTGTCAATATTGATGTGACAGCACAATGTGCACATCACTAAACACTGTGCCCCAAAGCATCCCAAACAGAACGTGACAACCAAATCCCATAGGACTGAAGTAAGGTCGACACCTATCACAACATGCCAAACAGTAAACCACCCCACATCCCACAACACGTGCACCACTCATCAGCAGACCTCACCCTCTGTAACACCATCCAGCAACATGCAGTGAATATGCACTATGTTGCTGTCTCCAGCAAATCACCACACAGGACAAGCATCCATGGGAGTGCATTGAACAAAACCAGCACGGGAATCCACTGTCTGTCACAGGGCCGCCACAACCACAGGAGTGCAGCATGTCACCATGGGAAAAATTAGCGCTGAATGCCTAATATTGCAGAGCCTACTGCCAACGCTCCCAGTCAGAAAATCTTACAGAACACAACACATCACCAATTCGACACAAGCACAGCTGTATGCGTCCACAATGCATGAGCAACATCAAGGCAGTGCACACCGTGTATCAACTTGAAGATGCAACCCACACCATTAGTCCATGGCACAGGCCACATTGAGGGCATAAAAATGGCATGCATGCAACCAGGGACATGTGCATGTGACCAACGATAATCTGCAGGCATGTGTGACTAGTACAGCTGTCCATCATGAATCGACTGACATATACCTTTTTTGCCTCCCATGTAGGTGATAGTGGCTATCCCTTGAAGCCATGGCTCCTCACCCCTGTCCGAAACCCACAGAACAGGCACGAGGACTACAATCGTTCCCACACCCTTACCCGTGTGGTCATTGAGCAGACCTTTGGCCTGTTTAAGGCACGGTTTCGAAGCCTTAGCCAGTCGGGTGGGGCACTCCTCTACAGGCATGAGAAGGTGGCCAAGATCATCATGGCATTTGTCATGCTGCACAACATGTGTATCCAACGGAACAAGCCCCTGCCCCCTGACATTGAACTGCTACCACCTGGTGATGATGAAGGGGATAAAGAAGATGTGGCTGCACATCATCAAGGTGCCGATGCACAGGAGGGACCTGCTGTGCGTCAGTGAGTGATTGCACAATATTTCTGACACACATGGCTGCAGAGGCTGACATGATAGTTGGACAGAGGGCACTGGGTGTGGGAGTACATGTACACTAGGCACTGTATATGAATAAAGGACACATGCGTAATGAGGAATGTCCACTCAAGATATTTTTTTCACACAACGGGTGTATTTAACTGTCCAATAAAGATGAAAGTGCACTAACCCTCCACCACACACATCCCCCTCCCCCCACAACTCCCCCACACACCCTCACCCCCCTCGCCCTCCCCACACAACTCCCCCACACACCCTCACCCCCTCCCACTCCCTCCACAACTCCCCCACACACCCTCACCCCCACTCCCCCACACACCCACTCCCCCTCCCCCCGCAGCTCCCCTACACACACCCTCCCTCCCTCCCCCTACAACTACCCCACACATGGTGTCCAAACATTGCCTTCATCAGGCTGGCCAGTCTACATCCTGCCACTCCCTGCACCTGGTGGCGGCATGTCCGGCCGGTACAGGGTGCGCACCGACCTGCGTAGTGGGCTGGTCTGCGTGGAGCTCGAGGAAGATGGGGTGCCTGCCTGCTCCATTTGGGGTGCCGGACGCTCAGCCTCCATTGCATCTGCAATGCAGCTGAGGACCTGCCGCAGGGCAGACACCACCTCGCACAGTCTACTGGTGCTTTCCGCGATGATCTTCCCCAGGGAGGCGGTGTTCTCGCGCCACTCCTGCCTTGCTTGGGCATTGTCAGTGACAAACTGTATCACCAGGGCAGTTAGCTCCTCCTGCCGCTGCGAAGAATGCCCTGCCTGCTGCACCCCCGCCGGTACACCAGTGGAGGTGGAGGGTGCTTGTGTGTCATGCTCAATTTCAATTGGGTCCTCTATGGGACTCATGCTCCCTTGGATGTATTCCCCCCCAGACTGCTCTGGGGTGGTGCCGCGGTCGGAGTCGACCGATGAGCGCTGGGGGGATGGTGCCGGACTTGGTGTGCCAGGCAGGTCGGAGGAGTTGTCCTCCACGGGCACACACACCTGTGCCCGCGCCTCGTCATCAGTCAGGGGTGCTATAGCTGCCGCCTCCCCGACAGAACTGTTCTCTGCAGAGAGTGCACCTTCAACAGTCTCCTGTGCCAGGGTCACTGTAGTTGTGGGTACAATGTTGACGGGCCTTGGCGGCACCAGTGCCGTGGCACCCTGAGGTGGTTTGCTCTTCGGTGCCTGCCATAGCTTGTGTGGGGCTTTGGAGGAGGAAGGCCTGTTGCCTTCATCCCAGGCCCTCTTCCGGGGTCTGGTCATCTGTGGGGTTGAGTACCGGGCCTCGCTGTCAGGATCTGAGCCTGTGGGGGTCGAAGAGAGGGATGACATGAGTGATGGTTTGAGAAGCAGCATGCATACATTTGTATAATTGCTCATCTACCCAATAGAGGGGAATAGGCAGTGGAGTTTGGATGATCACGTTGCTTTCTATATGCGTGGGTAATGCAGGCATCCGTCGGCATCACTCGTGTTGGGGCGGACGTATGCTATGTGACATGGATATCTGTTGTGGCCTGCATGCAGTGTGACTTATGCCATTAACATTTTAGTGTGCTTTGTGTAAGGTCTTGCATTGCCTTGCTGCAGGCATCTGCATGTGTCTGTGCTGCGGGCGACAACTAGGCTGGGAATGTGTGTGTATTGGGGCATGGCTTGCCTCTTTAGACAGCCATATTGGTGGACTATCATCAGACTCTGCATTACAGTGTTTTCTTAGGACACTCACCACCTTCCGCCGATGAGGTTGCGCCACACTCCATGTCACCCAAGCCTTCAATGGCCTCTATGCCGATCGTGCTGGCACATATCTCCTCCCACCGGGACAGCTTTATCGGGGAACTTGCTCCTCTGCCAGTTGCTATGGCCTGGCTCCTGTTTGCAGACAGGATATTCCTGACGCGCAGGTGCAGGTCATCCCACCTCTTCCTGACATCCTTAGTTGTGCGTGAGGTGTTGCCAACCGCGCTGACTCTTTGTGCAACTAGTGCCCAGATCCCCTTCTTCTTGATGACTGCCTCCCTCTTGAGGCTTTGAGCAAATACAACATTGGCATTCTCAGCCAGAGTCTCTGCCAGCATGGTGAGCTCCTCTTCATCAAAGCGCTCCTTGCGCTGGCGGGAGGCGCCTTTTTTCACTGCCTTGGGCATTATATGGTAGTTGTGGGTTGATGTGGTTACACAGCAATATACTCTTGGTCCTGGTTGCTGAGGATGGCAATGGATTGTGTTTTTAAAGATGGCTACCGTGCTCTTTCCCGTTCCTGTGCGATGGCGCTACTTCCGGTTCTGCTTATTACATGATACCGCTAAGGGCCATTTTTAGGACTTTAAGGGCATGGCAGTAATGTCATTACCGGCATGGAGCAAAGCTTGTGCACGCAAACTCGTAATAGCCCTCTATTAGCGGGCTCTTGACTACACGGACACAGTATTTGCTCCATACCGGTGAGGATGGTTACTTACCTCCAAACTGAGAATGAGGCCCAATATCTTTTGCTATAGAGGTGACAAAAGGACTCCTAAATTGCAGTGTGTGGAACAGAGGAGTATCACAGCAAGAGGCCCCATCCCCAAATGGTTCTTCGAGACAAAATTCTTCTTTTCCACACATTCCTCCAACCCATCGTAATGTCAAATCCTTTGGCTAAAAATGCTCAACATCTTTGCCAAGGCCCCAGCACAGACGGCTTTTACCTCTGGGGCATCAATGAGGCCCACTGCGCTTGAAGGAGCCAGCAGGGGCCCCTCACTAGACAGTGATGGTACGCATATAGGCTCAGCCCTGCTCAAAAGAGCTCTGACCCTGAACAGCATTGTGCTGCTCAACCTTTGGGAGTCAAGCACGCAGTGCTGTCTCCCCCGTCTCTTCAGCACCAGCGCCAAAGTACTTCTAGACATTTTTGACGAGGAGGCCATTCCTATGCAATTTGGGCTGGAACCACATTGCTCCAGAAAGGTGAGATTTTCCTGAGGAATTCTACTGCGAGGGAGATAATCTGATGGATCTAGCCTCCAATTTACTGGAAGTCAATGCTACAGACACCTCCCCAAGCTGGACTCGGGGGAAGCCTCATGCTGATGCTGAAGATGGCCACGGTTGTCGACACTGGGTTTGGCGGCATCTACCAGACCAAAAGTTCAGTTTGAATTACTTGACATTCTAGATTACGACAATGAAAGAGAGACATTTGGCCTCTGACCTGTAGTGTCAGAGGCTGCCGAGAATCCCCCAGTGGGAGATAAAAGAGAGGTGCAAGATGGCAGAGAAGCAGCTTTCCAGGTCATACAGAAGGTTTTGACACAGGTGACTGTGTTTTATCGGCAGCGGCTCTATGGCAAGAGTGAACAGCTTGGGGGAGAAGGGGCAGCCTTGTCTAGTCTCCTTCCAATCCCTCGCTACCAGTTTGAGCGGGTGGGTGGCCGCTCCTTTACTGTGGTGGCCGCTAAATTATGGAACTCTATGCCTGTTTCTCTTCAGGCTACTGAAAATCTCTTGACTTTACGTCAGCTGCTAAAAACGTATTTGTTTTAATAGTTCTTTTTCTCAGCTAGTTTTTTAAACTCCCTGTATCATTTTATAGCACCAAGATGCTTCGGCGTGTGTATGATTTACTAATACATTTAACATAACATAACACCCTGCACAGATTCCTCATCATTTCTGTCAATTTGGATTAGACCCGCCTGAATTTAAAGCGGCTAGAGATGTTCCTCTTTTTAAAAAGCCATCACTTGATCCCACCACCTTGGCTACCTTCCGCCCTGTTTCTCTTCTTCCCTTTCTTTCTAAACTACTTGAATCCTTTGTAAGCGATATTCAATCAACACTACAGCTAAGTCAATGCCTAGTCTGGGATGCCGAGGAAAACCCTTATTGATGTATTTTTATGTCCAGTTCAGTACTCTGGATGACAACCCTTGTATAACACCCCCCTCTTAGGATCCCCCTGACCCCACTGAGCCAAGAAGTAGGTTTGTTTTGCAAATTAAAAGGTTTATTTGAAAATGTAAACAATATATATATATATATATCACACTTCTATAAATAAATTGATAATGGATAAAACACTTGTGAATATGAGCAGTAATCAGCAAGAGGTAACTTATGAATAGGAACAGAAGAATAAGGTGGGAAAGAATGCTTTATATGGTTCAAGGAAACGCAATGATGAATGAAATGCAGTACAGAAAATAACTTGATATGGCTTCAACAAAAGGCAATGTAATCACATTTCCTTGACAATTCCCCCCCGCCCCTATGCAATGTAAGAAATGGAAGGAGAGCACACAGTCTTCAAGAATCCCAACAAAATGCAATACGAAATGCAGTTCCCCCCCCAGCAAGCTTAGAGGAAAACAGGTAGAGGTTTGAAACACAGGCCCAAAATGCTTTGAATGTGATGACAATGAAGTGAGAAATGTGCTAAAAATGCTTTTAATTCCCTCTAGAGGTTCAGGGTGGGTGATATCTAGTTTATATTAGTTCAGGCTCACTTTAGAAATGCTCTATGTGTAACCAGCAGGTTAAAACGAATTTTAGCAAAGGAAAGCAAGAAGCTGCCGATTTTTACACGTGGCTGAAATTGTGCAAAATGTCAAATTGTGACAAATTTACTCGCGCGCGTCGAGCGTAATTACGGAGGCACTATAAGGAGTAGGAAGTCGGTTCTAAGTTTGTTTGGAAAGCCTAGAATCTTAGCTTTAAGATGGAAGTCAAATCTCGATCCTAGCACAAACGGTTCTGGAGATACGGACGATTTTGTGAAAGTAGTTTTTCGGATTTGAAATTTTAAAGCTCAGAATGACAGATGACAGTTCTCCGTTTTAAAGATGACAGAATGACACGATTCTAGGAGGCAGTTCTAATAGGCTAAAATAGTTTGGCTTAGATTATTTTAAACTAAGAGATTGGTTTTGGCACAGTGAGTACTCACACTATATTTTTGAAATAAGCCGTCAAGGTCTGGTCAGGTTGGACGGGACTTCTGGCGGGTGGTTCTGAACAGCGGTCTGGTCTCTGGTTCTGCTGTCAGCACTGCACAGTTCTGGTCTCTCTGGATCTCTGGTCTCTCTGGATCTCTGGTCTCTCTGGATCTCTGGAGGTTGATGGATTTGAAGTCTGGAGTCTCCCGGCAAAGCGTCCCGCAAGAAAGTGGAAAGTGAATTCCCTACCTGGGTTTCAGTGGCCCTTTTTATGTGTTTTGAAAATGGGTGTGTGCCTGGGCCTAGCTAAGCCTGCCCCTCTTACTTATCATTGGCCAAGCTTTCCTCTCTCCCTTGATTGGGGGGAAGAAATGGAGTGTCAGAGTGATGCTGTAGGTTTTATGGTCAGAGGAACCTCCCCTTGTCAAATTGCACACAATCTATTTCTGATCCAAATACATATTTATCTTTGTACCATTTTTCTCATATTATAGGTCCAGTTAACATATTTTCTGTAGCACCAAACCATCCGATCCCTGTCTTTGTACGATGTCGTGTCCACTGATGACAGAATTCTCCCCTTTTCATCCAGATAACGACCTCTAAACCTTTCCAGATTTTACACAAATGTGCACCAGGGATATGGGTTACAGATGATAAAGCGTCAGATTTTTAACATGCAGTCATTTGGAGTAACAACCTTTTTTCCGCTACTATCCCCAGGAACATACCACAGGGTCCTAACACCTCATAAAATGTGCAACGAAAATTCACAAGAATAATGGTATTATTTATATAATTTTGACCAGTCCACACTATAAGTTATCTATCTTTTTAAAATTATGCCCTGGTCAAAAAGGGGTGTGGCTTCCCACATCACATGGTGGAATAACTGGTTTATCCACTTCCCCCAAGCTCAGCTGGCTCCCACAGGCACTGCCCCTCTCAGTTTCTCCCAAGAGGAAGCCACTTTACGGTCCCCCCAATATAACATTTGCCTGAGCCAAAGAAGGCCCATTGTTCAGTTCCCTGTAGTCTCCAGGGGCCACTCCCCTTTCAATCAACAGGGCCATGTGATCTCCTTTTGGGGGGGCCAGCAGGATGCAGCCAGGCCTGGGAAGAGTTGTTGAGCCAGTTCAACTCCTGTCAGAGGTAGTTTCCAGGCAGAATTCAGTTAAATGTCACTTTAGTTTCCAGTTTTCTACATTCAAATCCAACTTACGTGCAGCTATTTTTTATATATACATTAAATAATTACTTCCCTCAAGTCATTTCAGAATATAGTTTTACATTGTATCCACCTCTTAGCAAGTCTTTCCTTGGCCTGGTTTCGGTTCATTTGTTCAGTTTTACACAAAAGTCTGGTGGTTTTAAAACGCCGGCTTTCTGATAGTGGTGAGCACCGGTACTGCATCCATTTTTGTTATTAAGAAAATGAATTCCCCACAGTTCTGGGTTGCTTTTGGCAATCAGCATTGCCATTCCCAATGGTTTCAGGCTACTGTGTGTGTAGCCCAATGGTGGTTTTAGGCGGTGCCCTCCTGTGCTCACAACATAGGCAAAAATAGGTGGCAGCCTATTCTTCATGTTTTCCCTGTGCACTCTCTGGGGAGTTCTGGCCATCATGATGTTTTCCATGCCAGTACTGCACAGTTTTATGGTAGGGCTTGGATGCATGGGTAAAAACATCCCACAAGCCCCGCCTCTTGTGATGGCCATTCTGATCTTTCATTGATGGAACTCGGAAGATCTGGGATGTTCGCCTCATCTTCTTCCAATTCCGTAGATGGCACAGTTCAGCATCTTTTCCTCCCTCCAGTCGATCAATCAGTTCTCCTTGCTGGTCCTGATGGGAGGATTGGGCGGTACCCCGGGCCCCTCGGATCTTCGCTCCCGGCCCCCAGGTCGCCTTCCGTGGTCAGTCTCCATGGTTTCATCTCTCCTAGGATGATAAAGCAAAGCGGCAATACACATTCCTAGATATTTTTCCACCACTATTAATGGTGTGGCGAACATATACATTTTATAAATCAGAAGATATGAACATATACATTTTCTTTTTTAAATTAGGAGACAAGAACATATATATATATACAAGAATCACAGAATTTGATATGCTATATGTGGAATATTTTAGGGTTGGAACTGAATTACTCTGGAGCGGCACCCTCTGGGATTCCAGTGGATTCCTCCAGTTGTTGCAGAGTGTGCCTGGGATGGCAACAATTCAGCTGATTAATATGGACCCACTTATCTTCCCCTTCCGCCAAATTACCTTTGGGGGTGCGGATTTTGTAGGCAACAGGGGAGATCTTGTCTATAATTTCAAAGGGTCCCTTCCATGTAGGCAAACATTTTCGCTGTTTGGCCTGGTTCCTTTGGAAATTGTATAGAGAGACCCGGTCTCCCACATCATATTCCTTCCTGGTGGTTTTCAAATCATAGTGCGTTTTCATACTCTCAGCTGATCTTTCTAGATTCCGCTGAGCATAGGCAAAAGCATGTTGGAGGTGTTTCCTTAAATTCTCCACATACTCATGAGTTGTGGAGGCATTTATCAGTGTCTGCTCTTGGGTCCTGTAGAGCAAATGCTGAGGAAGCACAATCTTGCGTCCGGTCATCAACTCAAATGGTGACATTTTAGTTGCAGATGAAGGGGTAGATCTGATGACCATTAGGACCAGAGGTAGTCGGATATCCCAACTTGGCCCAGAATCTGCCACAAACTTTTTTAAGATGCTCACAATGGTTCGGTTGTATCTCTCCACTGCTCCAGAAGAAGCTGGCCTGTAAGCAATATGTAGCTTCCTTTTGACCCCCAGTATCTCCCACATCTTTGTCATTACTTCACTGGTGAAGTGGCTACCTCTGTCTGACTCAATCCTTTGAGGTAGACCAAAACGGGAAAAGATGTGATTGATCATCAGCGCAGCTGCAGTTTCTGCCTTGCAATTTGGGTCAACATGTACTTGTTTCCTCTAGACAAGCGAATTACAGGGCCTACAAAGTCAATTTGCAAATCTGACCATGGCAGTGTCATTCCCCTCTTTTGGAGATGCGCACGGTGTGTGAGGGATGATGGCTGAAACTGTGCACACACAAGACACCCCTTCAAGTATTGGTCGAGGTCCTGCCCCATGTGTGGCCAGTATGCAATCTCTCTTAAGATTTCCAGGGTTGTGTGATACCCCCTATGACCGGCGGTGGCCGCATCATGGGCGTGACTTAACATCAGGCTTCGGAATGAGGTAGGGACCACCCACTGATCATGGCCAGCTTGGGATTTCCTTACCAACAAACCGTCTTGGATTCGGAACCTTTTTGGACATTTCATCAACACTCTTAGGTCCTCTTTCCCAATGTAATCGGTATCCGTCAGGGGAAAGTTCTCAGGGTCCTCAATGTGTTAGTAAAATTTACCAATTATTCAATCCCCTTTCTGAGCTGTAATCATATCAGCATCAGGGGTCTCCTTACTCCATTGTGCAGTTGAAAGATCATTGTGAGCGTTTGTCTGGGACCTAGTGATAGCAGTGACCTGGATTTCCCCCAACAGGGACTCTATTTCTATTAGATCCCCTTGGATGGCCCTGGTTTTGGCCAGCTGATCAGCTAAGTCATTTCCAGTTTTGTCTGGTCCCTCTTCTTTGGAATGACCCTTGATCTTTTTCCAGTAGATGGTCATCCCATTCGATGTGACCAGATCATCAATATTTTGGATTAACTTCCCATGTTTCAAGGGTTTGTTATTAGCACATAACATGCCTCTGGTTTTCCAATTAACCAGGTGCTCCACGAACCCGTTCCATACATAATCCGAATCTGTGATTATGACCAGTTCGTGGAGTTGATGTTGGACAGCAGTGAGGATGGGCTGATGCACAGCCATCAATTCTGCCACCTGACTACTTCGGGGACCAATTTTGTATCCAGCGGAGGGTTCTGGGGACTCATTCACCCATGCATTCCCTACGCCGGCCACCAGTTCTTTCTCCCTGTTGTTGTCAACATGGTACGAGCATCCATCCACATAGACAGTGGGCATTCCCTCACACTTGTCTTCTTCAAAGACTTTGTGTGGGGGAATTAAGGTATGCCTCCATGTTGTCCTTGATTTTTAGACTTTCGTCCTCGAGACAGTTTTCTCTGGCACAATCATACAAGTCAGCCAGACCTTGCGCGAGGGGACTCTTCTTGTTTTGGCCATATCTGACCTCCACAGGAAAGCCTTGCATTGACAGAATCCAGGAAGTAATTCGGGAATTACTCACATTTCCGGCCCAGATTCTGTCACTTTGGAGATATTGCAGAGGCTGGTGTGGAGTCTCCACTATGATGTGTTCCCCCTGGATAAACGGGCGGTAATTCTTCAATGCCCACACCGTTGCCAGGAGTGCCTTCTCACAATCGTTGAATTTTTCCTCCACAGAGGATAAAGTTTTGCTCGCATAGGAGATTACTTTATTGACCTTGTCATGCTTTTGGTATAATACTGCCGTCAAGCACGTATTAGAGAACCCTGTCTCCAGGAAGAACTCCTTGTTTCTGACAGGGTAAGCTAGGCAAGGCGCTTGTGAGAGGCTTCTCTTGAGTTGTCTTACTGCCTCGGATTGTTCTGGACCCCACTCCCACTTGACCCCCCCTTCAAGAGATGAATCAGGGGTCTAGTGATCTCTGCGTTGCCCTCAATGAACTTCCTGCTTTAATTAGTCAGTCCAAGGAGGCTCCTTCGTTCCCGCAGAATTGTGGGGTCTTTCAGTTTCTGGAGGGCTTCCACTTTCTTTTCCTGGGGACAGAGACCCTGAGGAGTAATCTCATGCCCCAAGAAATTAACACGGGTTCTACACCACTGTGCTTTCTGAAAGGAAAGTTTTGCTCCGGCGGCCCTCAACTGTGTCAGAACATAACGGATCTCCGCTATGTGTTCCTCCACAGATGAACTTTTGATGAGGACATCATCTACATAAGCCAGGTTACCCCTCGCACCCAGGTCGGGCATGGCCTTATGTAGGAAAATGTTGAATTCATTGCCGGAGTTGAGGTATCCGAAGGGAGTCCGGGTCCATGTGTACTGCTGGCCCCCAAAGGTAAAAGCCAGTTTGTATTGGTCCTCCCTACTGACCTGCACGGTCCGGTATCCATTGGTCAGGTCTATTGCTGTGAATACCTGTGACCCCTGAATCTGGGCCAGCCCTTGGTCAATGTAGGGCAGAGGCCATCGGGAAGTATGGACCCGTTTGTTGAGCTCCCTAAGGTCGGCACAGAGTCTCCACTGGCCGTTTGGCTTCAATATTCCCAGCACCGGATTATTGAAGGTGCTGTGTACTGGACGTATTATTCCCCGGGACTCAAGGTTCTTAATTATTTCAGTAAGGGACTCCATGGATGCGAGAGGCAAACGATATTGCTTCACAAACACTGGCGTCATTCCAGGGTCGTGGGAATTGTTGTTGTGTGGATGTCGGTGCGACCACAGTCATATGAGTCTACCGCAAAGAGATCTTGGAAATCCAAGAAAACTTGTTTCAACTTTTGCTTCTGTTCCAGAGTCACACAGGCATCAGCTAGGTTGACTCTCTCTTCCACCATCTGCCTGAAGCCTGGAAAGACTTCTGGTTTTGCTATCTCAGCGGCCTCCTCCAGCTGGGTGGAGAAGTCCCTGGTCAGAGTGCTGATTTGGACCGGAGGCTTCAGGTGGGAAAGGCAGCCCTCATGGACCTGGAAAATCACCTCATCCCTCCTGAAGTCACAAGTCACATCTTCCTTACCATAAGGGCAAGAAGTGTACACCAGGAAGTTCCCCCCATGCCGGGTGAAAATCCTGTCTGGTGTTGTATTGTCCTCACTGTCAAAACAGTCCTTGGGGATTGGTCCTAACAGTTCATTTCCTAAATCAATGGAGAAATGTCGGTCATCAACCGCCATTCCAATGATGGTGCCTGCGGTTAGAGTAATACTCTGTAAGTCGCTGTTATCCACCTCTATTGGAATGGTGTCATGTTCTATGTTGACTAATGGTGTTGGGTTTACCCCTAACCCTTGCTGTTGGAGAGAAGCATTTAGATGTATATAAGCATCAGGGTTTTTCAATTTTTGTCCTCTTTTAACCTTCACTTCCAGGGAGAAATGTCGGGTCCTTTCTGGGATGGTGACTTCCTCTTTGAGCTGAATTTGAACTGCATAAGGTAGCAATTGAGCTGACCTAAATGCTTTTTCCGGATCATCAAAGCCCATGGGATTATCCGTTAATCGGGACCAAGCTTTGACGTTTATTAGGTCCAAACTAATGGCAAAGCGATTGAGAATGTCACTGCCTAAGTAAAAGGCGGCAGTGACGTCTCGCACAACGCAACAATTATGGACTATGCTCTTGTTGCCAATGGAGATTTTGAGCATACACCTGCTTGGCAGGAGATGTTTGGAATTGGGTGTTTCCAAATCCATTTCCCATTTGTCTATCAGTTTGAATGTGGGAATGGCTGGATCTTTTGGGAGTTGGCGTAACATGGCTTCGCTGATGAAGCTCTTACCGTTGTTCACACACACTCGAGCGAGAACAGAGTCTTTCCCATCATTTAACTGAACAGGGATGAACAACTGATCTCCAATTTGCTGAATATCAGCCAGGCTCTGAGCTGATTTCACATTTTTCTGGACTATAGGAGTGGGAGTGTCTGATTGTGGATTGGTAAAGAATTTCAGAGTGTTTCCTTCCAGTGTGGAATACCACCTTAAACTGGAAGGAAGGTTGATTTTCAGAAATAGAGAGGACCTCCCATCACCGATCTGTTGCCCTACTGCTATTACCGTCACGTCTGGAATTTGGTTGTTCTCGAAGTGAAATTCTACTTGGTCAGATTTTTGTTCAACCATGTGGCAGGTGCCATTTAAACTAACATGGTTGACACTCTGTTTTAATTTTATTGATCGGCTAGTCTGGGTCCAGAGGACTTTGTTTACACAATCTATTAGGGGTGACAACCTTCTCAGGATGTCGTTCCCTAGTAAACAAGGGGTGCCCTCTGGAGTCACTACTATGACCGGGTGTTTCACCTTGTGTCGCCCAATTTTAACGTCCAAGTCTGCAGTCCCTTCGACGGGAATTTCCTTCCCGTCAAAGTTCTGCAGTTGTCCAGGAAGAGAGGTGAGAGGAATACGGTAATTCTCCCCCCTTCCTGCATTTAGTTCATCAAAGGCCCTTTTGGACAGAAGGGTAGCTTGGGATCCAGTGTCCACCAGTGCCAAAATTGTACCCTGCCCCTGTACTTGTACCGGGGCATAGTATCTTCCCTCCTTCTTCTCAAGGGGGCACAGATAATGCACAATTTTGGACAACTGGTGGGCCAATTTTCTGGTTTTGGACATTGCAAGGGAAGACATTTGGGCAGAATTCTGTGGAGAGCCTGGGGAATCTGAAAGAAAAAGTTGGCAACTGGAAATGGTTTCGGGTTCTAGGCCGCCCCCCCCCCCCTTTTTGGAGGCAGTCATCAGGATGGGTTTGACCCATGGGATTTTGGTATTGTTGGTTCTGGGATAGAATGATGGGCGGCGACAGCTCAATCCCCACATCTACCCAGTCTGTTGATTCGGTTTTAGGTTCCCTTGGTTCCGGTTCTGGGCCGCCCCTGCCTTTTTGGGGGCAGTCACCAGGATGGGTTTGAACCAGGGAAGTTTGGTTTTGTTGGTTCTGGGATAGGATGATGGGCGGCGACAGCTCAATCCCCACATCCACCCAGTCTGGATTGGAATCTCTTGGGATCCATTTTTACTTGGGAGGAGTTCCCCCATCTCTGAAGAAGAAGATCCTTTTCCCAGCGTCCTCTGAGGATCCCTCTCCCTCAAATTGGAAGACCTATACCTCCTCCACAAAATGGGTCTGTTTGGGTCCTTTGTTTCTCCTACCTCCTCTTTGCTCTTTGGGTGGCAGACTTTCAGGGGTAGGAGATTTTGTTTCCGGTTCCTGGTTTTTCAGGGGCTTTTTACAAGTTGGGAAGGAAACTTCCACCAAGGCTTTACACCCCCCTTCCCCTTGTGCCTCCTCCCTGGGAACCGGTGGGTTATCGGGGTGCTACCCCCATTATTGTTCTGGAGCACCAGGTCCAGAGTTTGGGGCATTCTGCGGTGGCATGCTCATCTGAGGGTTCTGTTGAGCCCTCAGTATGTGACCCAGATCCCGTGCCATATTTTGGACCTGGCGCTCAAGTTGTGAAACCCGCTCAGGCTGATACGGGGCTCTATTTTCTCCCCTGGGCTGATCCCGGGAAGGGTAGCTATGCCTTCTCTGGTAATACCCTGGGTTGGGAAGATTCAGGTACCCCTCCACCCTCGGCCTCCCCTCTCCCGGATTAGGTTGTCTGGGCTCAGGGAATTGGGGAAAGAAGGATGGATGATTTTGGGGCTGGAAATTGGGTGGATACCTGGGGAAAAAGTTCTGCCCAGGATTTGGTGAATTTCTGCCCTCCTGGGGGAAGTTAGGAGGGAGTTTCCCTGGGTCAGGTGCTTGGCTGGATCCGCCCCCCCCCTTGGGCTGGAGGAGTCCACACATAACCCATGATTGGTCGGTTTCCCTTGTAGCGGGGACTTACATAATCAGGGGAGCGGGGGACCCCATTTGTGGGACTACCTCCTCGACTCCCTGTCTGTGACTGGCCCGAGGGCCTTCTGGGCTGTGAATTATTTGGTGCAGGCAGGTTTTTAGGCCCCCCATCTCCAAATCTAAAACGGGGGCAACCTTTACCTCCGCCACCTTGGCCTCAGCAGGGGTGCTGTTGGTTTTGGGGTTTTTCTGCGCATTATTTTTATTTTCTATGGGCTTCTGCACCTCATAGATCCGGGTAGCCTGTTCAATGACCCAGTTTAAAGATGTTTTCTCATGAAAATCTCTCACGAGCTGGGTCATTATGTATTTGGGTAAGGCATGGAAAAACGTATTGATAAATTCTCTGCTATCCGTGCGCACCCTTCTGGTGGTCTGCGCAAAAGCACTCTTTAATTCTTGCACAAACTCTTGTGGGGCCTGATCCTCCCCACATTGTAAATTGTAGGCTGCCTTGCAAGCCTCTTGAGGATTTCTGTGCACAGAAAAATGTTTCAAGATGGCCGCCCTGTATGTGGACCACCTTGAATGGTTTTGATCCTCCAGCCTCGCAAAGAAACTGGAGTATTCTGGTGAGAAGGTCCACTTTACATATTGAATACAGCTTTGGCTGTCCTTCAAATGGAAAGTCTCCATCATTTGCTCATAGAGCTCCAAGTGTTCCCAAACAGAATACTTGGCGTTCTTATGATAAGGCGTGATGACACTCCTTATTGCCTTTATTTGTTTCAATGGGTCCTTAAGCAAGACCCTTTTTGCCTTATTGGCCTTTTTGGTTCGGGTAACCCTGGTCCATTCATCCTCCGACTCGGAAGCGCTGCTCCCAGAGGTGCCCGTCTGATCTTCCAGGTTTTCCCGGATTCTGTGAGCCTGGGAATAGCTGGCAGAATGTGAGGACCTGGTCTCCTGTGTCCTGTGACGCTCAGAGGAGTCTTCAGATCCCTCCTTGCTACCAGGATTTGATGGGTATCCCCCCCACTGACCTAACTGGGCAGAGGTTTTCAGGATGCCCTTGGTGGGCCTACTCTCCTGGGGTTCCCCACTAAATTGCACTGTGCTTGGGTGCCCATACCCGGATGCCCGCCCCTCCATCCCTGGGTGGTACTGGCCTATGAGCCCCATACTTTTAGCTGGATAGTAATCTGCCATCCCTGTGGCCCCGTGCTCATGTGCGCCTGGAAACATGGGGGTGGCAGAGTCCAGGGACTGGTAGAGGTGAAGGCCTCTGGCACTAGGGCTCCTGAGGTTATGCTCAGGAGTTTCTCTTTCCCAGCGAACCTCATCTCTATCCGCCCCTGTTCCCTGTTGCAATGCAAGAGCCTGCGCTTTCAGTTCCTCAGTTAAGGCCTTACTAGACTATCAGTCTCTCCTGCATCGGTACCTGTTGCTGGAGCCTATCATTGTGCTGGCAGAGAGCCTCATTCTCTCTCTGTGCCTCCTGATTGGTCCTGGAGTACTGGGCCAGTCTTTGCTGCAGGAGGGTTACCTCCTGAGCTGTGTCCCTATTGGCCTGCTCCTTTCTTGCCAGAGCATCCTCCACCCTCCTGGTGTGCTCTAACAAGTTCTGGTGTTCTTTTTGGAGGTCACCCAGTCCCTGGAGGGCCAGGTGATTTTCTTCCATTTTCCTTTTTAAGTGGCAGACTTCCTGGCCTAAGGTATCCCTTTCCTGACTAAGAGCCTGCATCTGTGCCGCCAAGTCATCCCTTTGCCTTTGGAAGGCACCAGCTTTCTGGCGCTCCTGATCAAACTCTGCCTGGGTATCCAGGTCTTTCAGAATCAATTTATTGCTTTCCTCTTTCTCTCCGTCTAATCAAATTTGCAGGGTGGCTACCTGCTCTGTGCATGCCCTGTTGAAGTCCAGTTGTTGCTCCAGCTTTTTCTGGCTCTGCAGAAGGGAGTCCAAACCTTCTTGGTACTCCTTCTGCAAGGCCAGAAATCTGGTATCCTGGTCAGCCTTTTCCTGTTGCAGCCTATCCATGTCCTCCTTTATTTTAGTGATGTACTGTCTGCTGTCATTTTCTGACTCCTGGCTCCCGTGCAGCCTCTGCTCAGAAGAGACCAGGTCAGATTGGGCCTTTTCTAACGCCATCTGTTGCCTATTTGCCAAATCTTGGCCTTCAGCACATTTGTCCTGCATGGCTTCCATATATAGATACAAATATGCCGCTATCCTGGCAATCTTATTGTGTTCATCTTTTGCCTTAGGGGCCCTATATAGTTCGCTCAGGGCCACATGTAGGGGACCCTGATCTCTCCATATATCTGATCCTGTTTCAGTGACCTGTTGCGCGATTGCCTGCAACCAGACCGCCTGGTCCTGATGAGTCCACTCACCTCTCACAAATAGCTTATCAATCAATCAAACAAGTTTATTCGGAATTATAAAAAATTCCATTAAACGACAAAAAGAGATAAATTACACGTTTTCAACATTACAAAGACACCAATTATATAAAAGACAGATAAAAGTAGATACCGAAAATTACAAGTCACAATCTACAATAATAAAAAAATAACTGGCACTTACTTGCCAATCGGGAGGGGATATTTAAAAGTTATACATTATAATCAAGCATAAAACAAGACTCAACCACTTTTCCCCGTACACAGTTCATTGTAAAAATTAGTAGCACTAACTACCCCCCCCTTGCATATTTAATAAGTTCTTTCTAAAATACATCGCTCTTTTTAAAAAGGTCAACAGGGCCCAGGATGTAAAAACTGACTCGGCACTCAGAAGAAACTCAAGTGCGACCTTGTGTGAACGAATCTCCGTTTTCTTGAGGGCGGGAACCAGGGTCATTCTGCGGATACCCGCATAGCCTATGCAAAAGAACAACAAATGCAAAAGGTCCTCACGCTTGTGGCCACAGACTGGGCAGCCGGCATCACTGGGAAAACTTTTCCAGTTGCGCGTGTTTCCCTGTAGCCGAAGACAATCAAACCGGGCCCTCGTAATCAGCCACCTATCTGTTTTAAAAGTGCTCCTGATCAAATATGGTTGGATTCCAGAGAGATTGCTGATGCTAGAGTGAAAAGAATCACATTTCTGAGTGTATCCCAGGAGAGTTTTTTTCCTAACTACAATTTCTCCCAGTTTAACCTTGTAGGCTGCCCCCTCAGGCTTAGTGATTAAAGATTCAGGCGGAAACAGGACACTTAGGTTAACTTCCCCCAATTTAGCAGAGACATAGGCTAACCATGGGATTTTTTTCCATCCTGATCTGCCCAACACAGTACGTAAGATAAAATGGCACAGAGTTGCGTGTTCATTAACCCACAGCCGAATCCAAAAAAGTAAAGGTGCCATCGCCCACTGATCCTCCCAGAACTCTGCGCCCAGTTCTCTGTGAATAGCTATTCCGGGGGCGCTGGTCGGTAACCCCAGCAGGTTTTTAAAAAATTTGTTTTCTTTACCTTGGATTTCAGCCGCGTTTTGGAAACCCCAAATGGCTGCACCATACATGGTGGTTGCCAAAGTTTGTGCACCATAAATTTTCAGGATCACGTCAAGAGGCTGGGCTCTACTTTTTGACGCAAATCTAAAGAGTCTGTTGGCTCATTTTTGCCGATTGCTTTGCCACATGTGCCCTTCCATTTAGGGCCTCTGAGAAACTAATCCCGAGGTAGTCGAACACCTTAACTCTAGGGATTGTTTCCCCAACGCATAGCTTATGTAAGAGGTGCTTCCTAGCTATTTTCATATCTACCACGGTCGTCATGCTGGAGATTGATCTCCCTCCTGACTTACAACAGTTAGTATTTTATTTTGCAAAACAGACCGTTTCCTTAGAGCGTTCCTTTGAGGGGTGCTTTCACAGTGTAAAACAGCATGGTGATCTAACCGGATATGTGTATCTGGTCAGTTGGCACACTGTATTAATCTGCACAAGTGGTAAATCTAACCCAGAATATCCCGGCTCCGAGCCCCCACTTTGTAAGCGATATTCAATCAACACTACAGCTAAGTCAATGGCTAGTCTGGGATGCTGAGGAAACCCCTTATTGATGTATTTTTATGTCCAGTTCAGTACTCTGGATGACAACCCTTGTATAACACCCCCTCTTAGAATCCCCCTGACCCCACTGAGCCAAGAAGTAGGTTTGTTTTGCAAATTAAAAGGTTTATTTGAAATATATATATATTTCTCCAGCATGGGGTCTGGCATGGATTCACATGCTCATGAATATTCCCCGTTGTCAGGCTGGGAATCCTCGGTAAAGAAAAAATCAGTATCAGTTTCGTTTCTGATCTGTCTTTCGTAGTAGTAACCAATCACTGATCTCTGCGTCATACTGACCACAGCCAATGACGGCCATCTCCCTAAGCCCCGCCTCTGGCAGCCATCTTCAGATTTTTACCGCACGTTCAAGTGTTGGGAGTCCTCGTGCTTAGCTCTCGAGCTTTTACTGCGTGTTTTGCGCTTTTTCAGGTGAATTTTCAAATTTTTTCGGTTAATCGAGCCTCAAGCTCCACCGTTTCTACTCCCGTTAACGGGTACCCGTTGCGGGATTTTCCTACGCCCTTCAAGGGTGAAGATTTCGTCGAATCAACCTCTTGGAGGATTCCAGAAGATTTGCGGCCTACTTCGAGATGGCCCAGGACACGAGTTCGTCACCCGGACCCAAGCTGTTTCGCAGCTGCCCTGGATGCGGGCTGCAGAATGTGTTTAAGGAGTACGAACATTTGTGATGCCTCTACTGTCTTCATGGGGACAAGACTCATGTAGAGAAGGACTTCCAGTTCTGCAAGAACTTGTCGTAACGGACCATGAGGGACCGCGAGTCGATCTCGTCTCGCCAGCTGGTTGGAGAAGGGCGCGACGGGTGAGAAGAAGAAAAAAGAATCCGAGCGGGCTTCTAAATCCTGTGCGGGCGCCCCGGCGACGGGGGCCCAACACCAGGCTAAGCGCCGCGAGTCCGCTGGCTCCGGGAGCGCCAAAAGGTCGGGGTCTTCGGTCGCCAGGCAGGGCGCACCTTCCCCGGCACTGTCAACCACGAGCCAGCGCTCCGGTTCGGGGAAGAGGAAGTCCGAGACCCCGGGTAAGCTTCGGGAGAAGCCCCGTCAGCTCTCGGGAGAGGGGGAGCGAGGCGTCGCCCCTCCCCCTAAGGAGAAGGCCCAGGACGCACCTAAGGTGGTGAAGGCCCCTATCCAGCAGGCAAAGGACTCTATCGAGGCGATCGCGGCGACTCTGGCCAAGCCGGCAGAGACCCCGCCAGAGGAGACTGCCGCCGGGACTAGAGTTTCCCTGCCGCCAAGGAGGGAATCCTCTTTTCAGCCCATCGTCATGGCCCCCATGATGGAACAAGCGGGGGGGGGGGGCACGGTAGCCTTCTCGAGCTCGGACTCAGCCTCGGAGGGGGAACTGACCGAGGTCGCGAGGAATCTCGAAGTACATTTCGAGAAGGTTCGGTCCCGCAAGGAAGATCCTCGGGAGATAACCGAGGAAGACGACGATGACGAGGAAGAGCAGCCTTCCCTTCCGGCGCAGCCGGAACCTAGGCCTCAGGACAGCTCGGCGGCCATTTTGTTTGCAATCCAGTCCTTATGCTCCGAGATAAGGACGAGATTACCACGGCCCAGGTCGGAGGACCCGCAACCTGGCCCGTCGGGAAGTCCTCAGAACAAACGACAGAGGACCCAACCCTCTCCTCCGCTCGCCCCGTAAGGCCTGCAGTTCCATGCTCATCCTCCCACGAGTCGGGAGATGAGGGTGCGGTGGGCTCGACGATGGGTTCTGACGGCGACGGCGACGGAACGGGTCTCCCGTCGCACGGGCATCTCCGCCCGACGAGATTGGCTCATTCCACGCCATGATCGCCAGGGCGTCCGAATTGTTCCAGCTCTGCCCGGAGGAGCAGAAAAAGGAAGGTTTCCTCTATCAGCGCCGGGAGGCCAAGAGGAAGACTGTCATCGCGGTGCCTCTAATCGATGACATCTGGGAGGAGGGCCTGTCGGTACTCAAGACCCCCTCCACGGCACCAGCCAAACGGGACCGGTACGAGAAGAAGTACCGGGTCCCCGAGACCGCTCCCCTGTGCCTCAGGGCCCAGCCAACGTCTCGGCAGCGGCGAAGAAGAAAGCGGCGGGGTCAGGAGCCTCAACGTCGAATTCCCCTCCGGACGGCGAGGGAAAGAAGTTGGACGCCATGGGGCGACGGGTCATTTCGTCGGCGGCGACGACGATCAAAGCGGCCAACGCCCTGGCGATCGTGGCCCGTTACGACAGGGAGCTCTGGTTTAAGCTGGCCCCCATATTGGACTTCCTACCGGACGACAAGAGGTCCGAGGCCCTGGAAAAACTTCAAGAAGGCGAGGTGGCGTCGGACAACGCCATAACGGTGGCAACCAATATTGCCGATACCGGGTTCCGCCAGCTGGGCAACTGAGTTTGCTTATGACGACGGGGTTGGCTCTGGGCGACCGACTTCCGTCAGGACGTCCAGACCAGGGTGTTGGACATGCTGTTCGACGGCAGCAACATGTTCAGGAAGGCGGTGGACGAATCCCTCCAAGTCATAAAGACGGACACGGAGACGGCCCGCGCCCTAGGAGCCCTTCAGCAATGACAGCCCTTTCGGAGCTCCGGAGGCAGACAGGGGGCCTCCAAGGGATCCAGTGGTGGCACGTCGTCCTACCGCCAGGCGGCACGCTCCTCGTCTCAGGAGGCCTACAGGGGTCGCGGCAAGCAGGGAGCGCCTCGCCGCCGTCGGCAAGGTGGCCAGGGCGGCAAGGCCACCACCTCCAAGCAGGAGTGAACCGGCCGTGGCCTCGGGCCCCCACCGAAGCACCCCGGTGGGAGGCCGGCTGACGAAGTTCGTCGGCGTGTGGAAGTCCATCTCCACCGATCGTTGGGTGCTGGATACCCTGGCAAGAGGACACTCTATCGAATTCCTGAAGAAGCTCCACCTGTGGCCAGGAAGGAAAATCACGTCCTGCAACTGCTGTTGGAAGTACGGGCGATGCTCAGGAAAGGCGCCATCGAGCCCCTCCCGAAGAGGCTCCGGGGCTCCGGGGTGTACTCAAGGTACTTCCTCGTCAGGAAGAAGACGGGCGGCTGGCGCCCCATTCTGGACCTTCGTCGTTTGAACAAATACATCAGGTCACAAAAGTTCAGGATGGTCACCCTCCAGCACGTGCTGGGACAGCTGGAGGAAGGCGACTTTCTATCGTCGCTGGACCTGGAGGATGCATACTTCCACGTTCCCATCCTCAGAAGTCACCGAAAGTTCCTCAGGTTCGTCGTCCAGGGACGCCACTACCAATTCAGAGCACTGCCGTTCGGATTGAAGTCAGCCCCCAGGGTCTTTACCAAGTGCCTAGCACCTGTGCCTGCAGGGGATTCACGTCTACCCCTACCTGGACGACTGGCTCATCCGCTCAAGGACGAGGGAACTCGCCGTCGAACACACTGCGAGGACCGTCCAGCTACTCACAGACCTGGGATTCTCCATAAATTACCCAAAGTCCCACCTGGTGCCGTCGCGGGTGGCCCTGTTTCTGGGAGCGAAGCTCGATACAGTGAGGCACCTGGCGGTACCGTCGGAAGAACGGACGAAGACCATTCTGGGCAAAGTGCAGCGCCTGCTAGCCACGGACGTGGCCAGGGTGAGGTCCATCAAGTCCCTCCTGGGGATGATGTCCTCTTGCATCTACCTGGTGCGCCTATGCAGACTACGGATGCGCCCTCTTCAAGAATTTCTCCACGCCCGTTGGACGCAGGCGACGGGCACCTTCGAAAACAGGGTCCCCCTCAACGAGGTGTTCCGGCGGGCGATTCAGTGGTGGGGCGTTTGAGCGCACCTCACAGCGGGCAAGGACTTTCAGACGCCGGCGTACCAGGAGGCGGTGACGACGGACGCTTCCTTACAAGGTTGGGGCGCCCACACCGGAGATCTCCACGCAAGAGGCCTCTGGCTCCCGGAGGAGAAGGATGATCCTGGTCTCACCGGCGTGGCCGAGGCAGATCTGGGTCCCGGATCTTCTGGACTTGTCAACGTCCCCATCCATCAAGCTGTTGGCGGACGCGGATCTTCTCTCTAGAGCAGGAGGTGCCATCTTCCACCACTACCCGGCCTCGCTGAACCTGCAGGCTTGGCTCCTGCAATGCTAGAGTTTGGAGGGTACGATATACCGGCCGACTGCAGAGAGGTTCTTGCAAAGGCCAGGGCGTCCTCGACTCTCAAATGCTACGGTTACAAGTGGAAGAGGTTCTCTATCTGGTGCCGAGCACAGAAGATCAACCCCCTACGGATTACGGCCCCTCAGGTGCTGCCGTACCTGCTATCGCTGGCAAAGGCTGGGCTAGCCCATGCCTCCATTAAGATTCATCTGGCGGCGATCTCCAGATATACCAGGACCACAGGACGGACGTCCCTGTGGTCCCATCGACTGGTTAAAGAGTTTATGAAAGGACTGTTCCAGTCGTTCCCGCCGGTGAAGGCCCCAGCCCCGTCATGGGAACTTAACGTGGTGCTGACTAGGCTCATGGGGCCCCCATTCGAGCCGATGCACTCCTCATCGATGAAGTTTGTGTCGTGGAAGACTGCATTCCTGGTGGCCATTACCTCCGCACGACGAGTGGGAGAGATCCAGGCCCTATCCTGCAAAGCACCGTACTTGACTTTCCATGCCTCGAGGGTGGTGCTTAGGACGCACCCCTCCTTTATGCCCAAGGTGCCGTCGGACTTTCATCTTAACGAGCCCCTGGTGTTACCTGTTTTCTTCCCGTCTCCTTTGTCGCCGGTCGAGAGGACTTTGCACTCGCTGGATGTGGCTAGAGCGCTGAAGTTCTACGTGGACCGCACGAAGAGTTTTCGGAGGACATCACAGCTGTTTGTGAACTTTGGACCTGTGAATCAAGGGAAGGCTCTCTCGAAGTCTTCTATTTCCAGATGGCTCTCCGGCTGCATCATGCACTGCCACCGGTTGGCTAACCGACCGCTGCCAGGCCGTCCGAGAGCCCATTCGACCAGAGCGATCACTGCTACTACGGCGTTCCTATCTGGTGTGCCCCTGCTGGACATCTGCAGGGCTGCTACGTGGAGGTCGACGCACACCTTCACAAGATTCTACTGCGTCGATCGGGACTCCAGGGAGGAGTCCAGGGTCGGACAAGCAGTGCTGCGCAACCTGTTCACTTAAGGTGAGCCTGGTGAGGAGGTAAGGGATGCTTAATGTTGAGTTGTTGTATTGCTTAATGTTGAGCCTGTTGCCACCTCCCGTGGTTGTGCATGTGTGTACTGCTATGTATTCTCTTATTCATGAGCATGTGAATCCATGCCAGACCCCATGCTGGAGAAGGAACAAGTTACTTACCTGTAACTGTTGTTCTCCAGCATGGGTCTGGCATGGATTCACATGCGAACCCTCCCGCCTACCCCTCTGCGGCTCTTCACTTGGTCATACTGCCACTTCCCGTGCTACCAAATCTGAAGATGGCTGCCAGAGGCGGGGCTTAGGGAGATGGCAGTCATTGGCTGTGGTCAGTATGACGCAGAGATTAGTGATTGGTTACTACTACGAAAGACAGATCAGAAACGAAACTGATACTGATTTTTTCTTTACCGAGGATTCCCAGCCTGACGACGGGGAATATTCATGAGCATGTGAATCCATGCCAGACCCATGCTGGAGAACAACAGTTACAGGTAAGTAACTTGTTCCATATCACACTTCTATAAATAAATTGATAATGGATATTACACTTGTGAATATGAGCAGTAATCAGCAAGAGGTAACTTATGAATAGGAACAGAAGAATACGGTGGGAAAGAATGCTTTATATGGTTCAAGGAAACGCAATGATGAATGAAATGCAGTACAGAAAACAACTTGATATGGCTTCAACAAAAGACAATGTAATCACTTTTCCTTGACAATTCCCCCCAACCCCCCATTGCAATGTAAGAAATGGAAGGAGAGCACACAGTCTTCAAGAATCCCCACAAAATGCAATACGAAATGCAGTTCCCCCCCAGCAAGCTTAGAGGAAAACAGGTAGAGGTTTGAAACACAGGCCCAAAATGCTTTGAATGTGATGACAATGAAGTGAGAAATGTGCTAAAAATGCTTTTAATTCCCTCTAGAGGTTCAGGGCGGGTGATATCTAGTTTATATTAGTTCAGGCTCACTTTAGCAATGCTCTATGTGTAACCAGCAGGTTAAAACGAATTTTAGCAAAGGAAAGCAAGAAGCTGCTGATTTTTACACATGGCTGAAATTGTGCAAAATGTCAAATCGCGGCAAATTTACTCGCGCGCGTCGAGCGTATTTACGGAGGCACTATAAGGAGTAGGAAGTCGGTTCTAGGTTCGTTGGAAAGCCTAGAATCTTAGCTTTAAGAGGAAAGTTAAAGCTCAGAATGACAGATGACAGTTCTCCGTTTTAAGGATGACAGAATGACACGATTCTAGGAGGCAATTCTAATAGGATAAAATAGTTTGGATTAGATTATTTTAAACTAAGTGATTGGTTTTGGCACAGTGAGTACTCACCCTATATTTTTGAAATAAGCCGTCAAGGTTTGGTCAGGTTGGACGGGACTTCTGGCGGGTGGTACTAAACAGCGTTCTGGTCTCTGGTTCTGCTCTCAACACTGCACAGTTCTGGTCTCTCTGGATCTCTGGTCTCTCTGGATCTCTGGTCTCTCTGGATCTCTGGTCTCTGGAGGTTGATGGATTTGAAGTCTGGAGTCTCCCGGCAAAGCGTCCCGCAAGAAAGTGGAAAGTGAATTCCCTACCTGGGTTTCAGTGGCCCTTTTTATGTGTTTTGAAAATGGGTGTGTGCCTGGGCCTAGCTAAGCCTGCCCCTCTCACTTATCATTGGCCAAGCTTTCCTCTCTCCCTTGATTGGGGGAAAGAAATGGAGTGTCAGAGTGATGCTGTAGGTTTTATGGTCAGAGGAACCTCCCCTTGTCAAATTGCACACAATCTATTTCTGATCCAAATACATATTTATCTATGTACCACTTTTCTCATATTATAGGTCCAGTTAACATATTTTCTGTAGCACCAAATCATCCGATCCCTGTCTTTGTACGATGTTGTGTCCACTGATGATAGAATTCTCCCCTTTTCATCCAGATAACGACCTCTAAACCTTTCCAGATTTTACACAAATGTGCACCAGGGATATGGGTTACAGATGATAAAGCGTCAGATTTTTAACATGCAGTCATTTGGAGTAACAACCTTTTTTCCGCTACTATCCCCAGGAACATACCACAGGGTCCTAACACCTCTTAAAATGTGCACCGAAAAATCACAAGAATAATGGTATTATTTATATAATTTTGACCAGTCCACACTATAAGTTATCTATCTTTTTAAAATTATGCCCTGGTCAAAAAGGGGTGTGGCTTCCCACATCACATGGAGGAATAACTGGTTTATCCACTTCCCCCAAGCTCAGCTGGCTCCCACAGGCACTGCCCCTCCCAGTTTCTCCCAAGAGGAAGCCACTTTATGACCCCCCCAATATAACATTTGCCTGAGCCAAAGAAGGCCCATTGTTCAGTTCCCTGTAGTCCCCAGGGGCCACTCCCCTTTCAATCAACAGGGCCATGTGATCTCCTTTTGGTGGGGCTAGCAGGATGCAGCCAGGCCTGGGAAGAGTTGTTGAGCCAGTTCAACTCCTGTCGGGGGTAGTTGCCAGGCAGAATTCAGCTAAATGTCACTTTAGTTCCCAGTTTTCTACATTCAAATCCAACTTACATGCAGCTATTTTTTATATATACATTAAATAATTACTTCCCTCAAGTCATTTCAGAATATAGTTTTACATTGTATCCACCTCTTAGCAAGTCTTTCCTTGGCCTGGTTTCGGTTCATTTGTTCAGTTTTACACAAAAGTCTGGTGGTTTTAAAACGCCGGCTTTCTGATAGTGGTGAGCACCGGTACTGCATCCATTTTTGTTATTAAGAAAATTAATTCCCCACAGTTCTGGGTTGCTTTTGGCAATCAGCATTGCCATTCCCAATGGTTTAAGGCTACTATGTGTGTAGCCCAATGGTGGTTTTAGGCGGTGCCCTACTGTGCTCACAACATAGGCAAAAATGGGTGGCAGCCTATTCTTCATGTTTTCCCTGTGCACTCTCTGGGGAGTTCTGGCCATCATGATGTTTTCCATGCCAGTACTGCACAGTTTTATGGTAGGGCTTGGATGCATGGGTAAAAACATCCCACACCCTGGTATCACCTCTTCTCTCTTCGTTTCTTGAATCTTCTCACCTTCTGGACCCGGCACAAGCCGGTTTCAGACCTGGTCGTGGAACGGAGAGTGTACTGCTCGCCGTCCAGGATGATATGTCCTGGCTAGTAGACTCAGGTGGGGTTGGAGCCCTGATATTGTTAGATCTGTCAGCGGCCTTCGACACTGTCGACCACCCCATCCTGTTGTCTCGACTGGCCCAGATAGGGATATCGGGCCAGGTACTAGCTTGGTTCACCTCGTTCCTGGCGGATCGTACCCAGACCCTCTCCATGCCCCCGTTTCTATCTGCCCCCTGTCTCCTCACGTATGGTGTCCCTCAGGGCTCCTCCTTGACTCAGATCTTATTTAACATCTATACGGCGTCAGGTGTTAATCGTATGCCAACAACACTCAGATCCTGATCTGATTAGATCTGGATCGGGCTGAGATGTCGTCGTGCCTGCGGGGATGCCTGGCAGCCGTGGATGAATGGATGAACCACAACTGGCTCAATTGAATGGAGACAAGGCAGAAGTCCTGGTGGTTGGGTGTCCCCCACATCCTACACTTTGGCTTTACTCTTTTTGGCCCTCCTCTCTTGGTGCTCTTCCATCTCCTGTAACTAAAGTAAAAAATCTGGGTGTAGTTCTAGCGACTTCTCTCTCAGTGGCTAACCAGGTTGCGACTGTATGCCAGGTGGGGCACTTCGAGTTGAGAACTTTGAAAAGGGTTCTTCCCCTGATTCCTGCACCCCTTCGCCCCCCTGTGGTGGCGGCGCTGATTTTATCTCACTTTGATTATTGTAACTCCTTGTATTTATCCCAACCCAAGGGCCTCATCCTAAGACTACAACACCTGCAAAATCGGCGGCCCGAGTGGCTACTGGCACTCCCTATGGAGCCCATATATCTCCAGTCTTGCGTTCACTACACTGGCTACCTGTTAGCCAGCGCATAAAATGTAAGGCCTTATGCATAGTGCACAGAGCCACTCATGACTTAGGTGCAGAGTTTATACAAGCTACATTCGTGCGTTATCATCCTAACTGTCAACTTCGCTCAGACTCCACTGACATGCTCATTGTACCCTCTTACTGCCGCATGAGGATTGGAGGTAGAGCCTTTTCCGTTGCCGCAGCCAGCCTATGGAGCAAGCTACCTACTTCCATAAAGAAAATCATATAGCCTTTAGGAAGGCGATTAAGAAACTTTTGTTTTAGCTGTTGGCTCCCTTTTTGGCTCTCATATGAATGGTCTTTCACTCTCCAGCGCCAAGATGCTCTCGGGCGAACCTTGCGCTTTAGAAATGTCGAAATCAATCAATCAAGAGTGGACCTGGAGGGCATAAATCCGCATTGGTCTGGGTGTATCAGGGAGTCTATCACGCCTAATAGTCTGTTGGCTAAGACCCATGCCAGGACCTTGGTCTCTCCATTAATTAGCAATATTGACCTGTATGAGGCACAGAGGTCAGGTGGTTTCCCAGGTTTGGAGATCACCACAATGCATGCCTTCCTGAGGTTTGGGGGAGTTGCCTGTTCTTTCTGCTTTGTATGAAAATACGGTGCATATGCCCTATCACCGGTTCACCCAGTCATTTCCAGGTTTCCACTGGAAAACCGTTGGGTGCCGGGGTCTTGCCGGATTGGACCTGGGACAGTACTGCCGCCACCTTCTCCACTGTGATTTTGGCCTCAAGGTCCAGTGTCTGCTGTTCCGAGAGGCGGGGGATCGTTATTGAGTCGAGAATATTTGACCTGTCCTTCTCGCTTGGTAGCACCTGGGGGGAGGAGAGGTCTTCATAAAAGGTTGCGAACACCCTAGCAATATCTTCCGTTATCATCCCTCCCCCGGCATCTTTTATGGCCCATACTTGTCCCTTGCACCTGTCCTGCCTTTCCAGCCAAGCCAGGGTTTTCCTAGCCTTGTCTCCCTTTTCGCATATTTGGCTACGTACCGTCCAATGAGCTACCCTTGCTTTGTCTAGTGCTACATTTTTTAGGGCCTTCAGTGCAGAGACTAGAGCTTCTTGTGAAGCCAGAGACCCCAACTCGAAGAACTCCTCCTTCCTTGACGCCAGCTCCTCTGCTTCCCCTACTGCCTGGGCATGTAGTCGGTGATGAGCCGACACAAGGGAGAGAGCCTCCCCTCCAAGTACTGCCTTGTAGCTCTCCCATAGTGTGATTGGGCTGTCAACTGAGCCCTCGTTTAGAGTGAAATATTCTGCTGTCCTACTGGATAGACCCTCGATCACCTCTGGCATACCCAGGTAGTACCCGTTGAGGCGCCAGGCTGTGCTAGGTTTTGTTCGCCCACCTTTCAATACCATGAATAGGGGGAGCGGTCTGATCTGCCTCTAGCCAGGAATGTCGCAGACAGCAGCTTGTGTGCCATGCACTGCGGGAGAAAGAAGTAGTCTATCCTGGATAGAGACTTGTGTGAATTGGAGAAAAATGAGAACCCAGATTCTGATCCATATAGTGTTCGTCCACCAGTCCCAGTGTGGTCGTGAAGGAGTGTAGCTTGGTCGGGAGGTCGGCGTTTCTGTTACCCATGTGTGATCTATCTCTACTCACTTCCATTACTCCGTTGAAGTCCCCCCCAGCACCCACATGTCTGCTTGTTCAGTGAGTATTGTGGCTTGGAGATCATTCAGGAATTCAAGCGTGAGCAGAGGCGGTGCGCATACTGCCACAAGGCCCCAACTATTCCCCCACATCTCCCCAGTTACCTCCTAGAATTGCTCTCTCGGGTCCG
The DNA here is from genome assembly GCF_040938575.1 of Ambystoma mexicanum. Taxonomy (NCBI): domain Eukaryota; kingdom Metazoa; phylum Chordata; class Amphibia; order Caudata; family Ambystomatidae; genus Ambystoma; species Ambystoma mexicanum. Next base: position 842,196,021 of record NC_090941.1, on the reverse strand, counting down.
CCAGTACCACCTTCATTTGAAATGGTACCCTCTTGTGTATTACAATCATCGTTCCACTTGCTCCTCGCGAGAAACCCACGTGATGGGCCAGTGCGTAGTTGGCCCTCTTAAAGAACCTGCATTCTGTACCGACTAAATATGTTTCTTTTAGGAGGGAAATGTCCGGTGAGTGTCTGTTGAGAAACTAGAGTACCAATCTCCGTTTAATGCTGAAGCCCAGTCCATTGACGTTCCATGTCAACAGAGATACCCCACCCCCAATCATGTGCCATTGGATCTCCGGAGATGTGTCTCGTGTGCCCTGTGAGCCAGTGTCCGTCTCCCTATTCCCAGGGCTCCCGAGCCAACCCACACACCCTCTGCCAGTCGGTGCTGTGTATGCCTACGCCATCCTCCTCCGCCTCCCCGTTAAGCTAAGCAACCAACCAAGGTGGTACCACCCCCCAACTAGCAGCACCTGTTGCCCAACCTCTACATCAACCGGACGCAGGGTATACCAAGACAACACAACTCTGAAGCCACAATCACCAATCTTTGGTGCTAACCAGTGCCCCTCCTCCCAGTACTTCCCAAATACCCACTGTGAGTCCCCCACCCTACACTTCCCCTCAACTTGAAGTACCTGTTGCCCAAACCTGTACGAACTAAACCATGTAAGAACATTTTCGGGGTTGTCTGTGAGAGTCAGCTCAGCTCTTCAGTGTCCCCCATCATGGGCAGCTTCTTGAAGGATTCCGCATAGTAGACTTGTCAAGTGACTTCTCCAAGTTTGTATCGGCATATCAATGTTGCACCTCTGTACAGTCAACCTGCTTTTCCACTCCCTGGGGTACCACCGTCCATCTCGTCGACATGCGCTTTCTGCAGCTCCAGCATTTTGATGAAGTCTCCCTGGACTGGGCGATCTTATGGGGTTTCCGACCGTGGGTCAGATAGAACGTGTGTCTCCAGCCAGTCCCAGACCTCTTTGGTGCTGTGAAACACGTGTACCGTAGTATTGTAGTAGAGTTTGAGCGTGGCCGCGAAAAAAAGTGTGTATTTAATGTTTAGGGACATTAGCTTCTTCTTCACTGAATCAAAGGACTGCAGTGATCTTTGTACTACTTGTGTAGTCTGGGAAGCGGCCAATTCCGTTGCTGTTGTAGGTAATCAGGCATGTCACCCTTGCCATGTGTAGTAGCGTGTCTCGGTCCTTATAATTCAGGAGACGCGCTATCTCCATGCGTGAAGGGACGCCTGGCACAGGTCGGCCTGTTGGGACTCTGTCTAGCCGTTCAATTGAAAAGAAGTTTTGAAAGTTTCCTTGGTGCCAAAAGGTCCGATAGCCAGTGTTGCAAAAATAATTCCATGGAGTGTCCTTCCTCCTTTTCTGGGTGTCCGAGTATGCAGAGGGTATTGGAGACCTGCCTTCACTGTCCTCTACCAGGTTTTCTAGGGTGTTTAGCTTCTGAGACATCGACGTCAGCCATTCCTCCATCTTCTTTAGCGCATCATCATTGTCCAATATGCGCTGTCCAACCCTCCCACCCGCGAGTTCAAGTTGCGTAGGTCATGGTGTAGGAAGGAGACTTCTGAGGCGAGCTCATCAATTTTGGTTTCCACTGATGACCTAGATTCACTGATGGTGGCCATAATGTCTGTGAGTGATATTTTCTACTCCGCTCCCGCACATTCCCCCTCTACAACCAACTTCTCCCGTGCCGAGTAAGAGGGTTTCGGGGCACAATAGCAGTCTATTTTGTTCTGCGCTGTCTCTTTTCGGGGCATGTCCTTCACCATTGCCGTGTGAGTTGTTGGTCCCAGGAGCGTGCAGACACCACTCTCAATCCTACTGACCCCCTCTGTACTCAGTGGATTGTCAGCCCCGATGTATGTGCCAGGGTATACACGCATTTCGCCGACCTATTTTTGGTCGTGGTACTTTTCATCGCCGGATTTTACATCGCCAGAAACCCCGTTTTTTTAATTTTTTTATTTTGGGGGGTGTTTTTTTGGGGTTGGGGTATTATTATAATAGTAAGTGGGTGTCTGGGGGGGGACCCCGCCCCAGAATTAAAAAAAAAAACAAAAACAGGGTTTCTGGCGATTTAAAATCCGGCGATGAAAAGTACCACGACCAGAAATAGGTCGGCGAAATCACGTAGAACCATGTGCCAGGGGGAGAAGGGGGAAAGGGTAAGCAGCGAGGGTCTCTGGCTCTGGAGGAAAGATCTAGAGCTTCTTCTCTGTGTGAGGGTAGCGCCTGTGTGAAATTAGCGCGCCTAGGTAGGATCAGTCACTGCCCATACCGTACGTTGGACACCCGGGGTCACCGTGCAGAGTGAAGCGCACCCCATGGTGTTTGTGTGGCTGATGGTCTGCGCTCCCACAGACCCACGCCACTACCCACAATTGTTCCTACAGGCGACCCACCACTATGCGTATCTTCTCGCTTTAAACCTAAATTACCTAAGCTAAACCAGATGCAAAGCCCTTGTTTGTTTATTATTTCTAGAACCCCCTCACCAAGGCGCTTTATCAGTACAATAAATGTAAAGATGTCAATAACAGAGATAGGAAAAGAAGCGAAAGAACAAAAGGACACCAAAGGAGAAAGAAAATGGAGTTGATGAACAAGGAAAATGGTCAAGATTAATGTTAAGCAACATAATGAAAAACGTTGCAGGACAAAGAGGCCACCCTCCACCATGGTATGTAAGGAAGGCATAGTATCAAAGTAAGACAGACACAAGTGACCACAGTTCAAGGTGTGATAAACGCTTATCTAAACCTAAATCTAAGATGGGAGCAAGCTACAACCATCAAATAATAATAATGCAAATAATTGTCAAAATAAAAGGGCTTACACTAACACTCCTATTGCTAATCCTTACCGCTAAGTTACAAATAGTGTGGGGTAATGTTCATGAAAAAGAAAGAAGTGTTCACAAAATAAGTTAGGATGTTCAGGCCATTAGCCTCCCTTCTCCACATTTTCAGCACGGGACAAGGCGGGTTCACTCGAGCATAGTACACTCTTGGGCTTCTTGGGCACGAGGACACAGTTCTACTACAAGCATCAGGCCTTCTATACCCAAGTCTCTTACGTTATGAAAAGTCTCTTGATCCAGAGGGCCTGATGTATCAAAACAAACAAAAAGTTCCTTTGCAAGTATTCAATTAGGGCGATTCACGCTTCACCCTGGATCTCCATCAGCCAGGGTCAGATCCGCTTTTGTACCACAATCTTCTCTAGGGTGACTCACGGTTCACCCCGGATCTCCCTCAGTCGGACTCAGGTCCCCTTTCCACAATTAGTCTCACTCAGCCGGGCACGGACCAATTACAGTTCGTATTCCTTTTCTCGGGTGACCTGCGGTTCACCCCGAATCCCCCTCAGCCAGGCTCAGATTCCCTTTTCACAATTAGTCTCCCTCATCCGGGCTCAGACGAATTACAATTCTTATTCGTCGCTCCTTGAAACACTTGTGTATAGGCGCGTTATAAATGCCATATTATATCACTTCATAATACTGCTGGTCCCTGTCATTCCACTAGTTCCCTGGTGACTGCTGCTGTTCGGATCCACAATGATTTTGATCACTCCGGACTGGGCCCACATGACATGGTACCCAGAATCTGTGGACATGTCCATCTTCTATCGCTGACATTTGCTAAGTGTAGAGTGGACCTACTTTCCAAGTCAGCAGGGCGGGTTCTTCATTTGAATCTCAGCAGCCTGAACCTTCATGCTTTGCTCTTGTGTGGCTGAGATAAAAGGACGACATCCTGGATATGCTCCTCTCAGCCCAGAGGCCTGCCAACAAACCCATATGCCCCTGCAAGTGGTGCAACTTCTTAGATTGGTTTGGTGATAGAGATCTTGTCACGGTGACCCCTGAACAGGGCTCTTTATTCGCTATCGCACTGTTGGAGATTATGCACCCAATATTCTCACCGCCATGTTGGTCCTGTGTCCGATTTAAATATACTTTTGCCTTTTCTCATGGGAGCTCTGTTTGAGCCCCTGCATTCAGGTACATTAATGTTACTTATCCTTAAGGTGATCTTTCTGGAAGACATCACTTCAATGAGAGGGGTGAGTGAACTTGAGGCGTTATCTGCTAAACCTCCCTCTTGCCGTTTTCCATGGGGATGGTGACTTTAAGAGTGAGACAGTCCTTCCTCCTAAGGTTGTTTCAGACTTTCCTCTCTCTCAGAAGATTAATCCAAGACAGAGGAGAGATTCCATCGACTGGTCCCGGTGCAGGCCCTCAGCTACTACACCTTCTAGACACGGTACATCAGGAAAGATTTTCAGCTTTTTGTGGGTTAGGCTGGTGCTCGTGCTAGCAGGGCTGTGATTAAACGGACCCTGTTAAAGTGGATCACCCTCTGCATCTCAGAATGTAACGATCTGGATGGGAAGGATGACTCTGAAGGTCTAAGAGCAAATTTAACCAGAGGCTTTATTGCTACCTCTACCCTGCAGAGGATGTTTGTATAGCGGCCACGTGGGCATCGCTGCACACATTTGCTAAACATTGCTGCTTAGACTCCATGGGCCTCATTACGGGTCCGGCGGTAATCCTGCCGGTGCTACCGGTTATTGTGTTAGGAAAGTCATGCTCATGTCTCAGTATCTCATGGATGGGTTAGATGGCTGATTTCAGGTCATAGCAGTGTTAGGCACAGGTCAAGCCATGCTTATTTTAGGACAATAAGGGTCATTACGACCTTGAATGTAACCATGCCGCAATTTGCGGCATGGTTACCCCCTTACCGGGTACCGGGTCCAGTCGGAATGGGGAGCATGCAAACAACGGGTCGGGTTGTTAGCATGCTTGTCTCCTTGCGGGACCCGCAAGCAGACTCGTAATGGGGCTGTAAGGGGTTGACGGCTCTGGGCACCATTACCGGTGCTGTTAACCCCTTACCGCCTCACCCGGAATGACCCCCAATCTCTCCAAATAAAGTGTTTTCCTTATGGGAAATAACAGTGAAAATTCATCTGACTCCTTAAATGAGATTAGAATCCAGTACGAAGCTCAAAGGTTTAGAGGAAGGGGAGATTGTCATGGTAAGGTGCCTATAAGGAGGGCTAAGGTTGCCATTATTGAATCTTGATATTGGGTTTAAAGAGTAAGAATGTGTTCTTACCAGGGATTCAGTTTAAGGGAATAATTATGCAACATAACCCTATTATGTAAACAATGGTCCGGAATTTAGAATTGCTCTGCCAGTACCCTCCCCCAGTGTTTCCTCCATCACATGAAATAGATTCCCCAAAGATCACTGCTGCCTAAATCTTCTGGAACTTTACATCATAAAAATGGTGACACTCTGAGATGGGCCCGTGGTTGACCGTGGATTGTTTGCTTTTGAAAAGAATGGAAAAAAGGCCTCTGCACCATTCTCCGTCTGTTTCGATTCAAAATTGTTTTCCACCTGCGAAAGCTGAGGATGTCACACGCTGCCCTAGATTATTACATCTCTTCAATGAGGCATTGACTCTGCAAATTACAAAGTCAAATTGCATTTTTCTTTATCCATCCATTACTTTCTCTATGTATCAAGCCATCAACACTAATGTAGTGTATGCATGAGTTTCACCAACAGTGGTCCTGACTGGACCACTGCTGGGATGTGTGTGAGGGGCAGATCTTCCATTGGTTGGTCTAAGTCTCAGTGCTCACCTGCTTTCTGGATAATAAGAGGAGTCCTTCAACCATTCCGCAGAGATCCTGTGAAGAGTCAAGTATCCTGCATAGCCGTGAAGACTTGGAAACTGTGTGCACTTTTGAGCTGAAAGGAAGTGAGAGAGTGAGGCAGAGTGGGTGTGTAATGTTAGGTTGATGGGCTCTGAGAAATTTTTAAGGAGAAAGCATGTCATGTTTATGAGGATAAAGACTTCCTACACGTTATGAAGGAATGGAGGATTTGGTCTCAGAGTGCTTGATTTTTTTTACGCAGGCTATTCTTTTGTTTTTTTATCATGTATGCAATATTTTTAACCTTCATTGAAGTGTATACAAACATAATGCTGAGAAACTAGGCAACACAAGTTTAGAGCTTCAGATAAATGCTGTGGGTTAGCACTGCATATTTTGAAATTGAGCTGTGTTGAGGCTGTCTGTCTTGAAGTCCGGCATAAGCGGAATCAAGGCTGATCTGTCACCTCAAAATTGGAATTGGCAAATGTGTCCTATTTCTCACAGCCTCACTAATTTTAGGATAGTCTTCAGAATGTTGGGTCAATACTACTGTTAGGAAAGTTTTCTCTCTCTTGGAGCAACTTTTCCCCCATATTTTATGGACCCCCAAACATTTTGCATTTGTTTTTGCACTTTGACTTTTTGCAGTGAAGTGAAGCGAAGCCTTCAGCTTACTGGCCTTTTGTTCTCGTGTTATGGGGGGACTGACTAGTCCTTCAGACTGTCAGTACTGGTAAAATATGTTTCCCGTAGTCCTTTATTTCTGTTATCTGTTTGGGTAACTTCCAATGCAGTGCAATCAGGATTATTTTGTATGACCCTAGAATACACTCAGAAGATTTTTTGGTTACTTTTAGATGTGCTTAAAGACAAACTAGTGAAAGCAGTTACATTTTCATACTTTATACTGTACTTTTTGTTAGCCTTTTCGCGTTTACCGCATTTGGTGCCTAACAGTGGCTAATGTCCCAACATGGCCGTGCTCAGGTTTTTCGTTTGTTCTTTGGCTATCTTGTCTTTTTGCTTTCTTCCTGCCTTCTCAGCTCAGGAAAATACTTTGGTGATCATGTAGATAGCCTGGCTTTCCGCCGGCTAGTACAGGCCATGTGACTTGGAGGCCAGGATGAGGGTTGGGACTGCCTGGTTTCAGTATGTCTGGAGTGTTTTCATGAGTTTCACCAACAGTGGTCCTGATTGGACCATTGCTAGGATGTGTGTGAGGGGCATATCTTCCATTGGTTGTGCTGAGTTTCAGTGCTCATCTGCGTTATGGATAATAAGAGGAGACCTTCAGCCATTCCGCAGAGATCCTGCAAGGAGCCAAGTATCCTGCATAGCCGTGAAAACTTGGAAACTTTGTGAAATTTTGGGGCTCAAGGGCCCATACAACTTAAGGCTGGACTTAACAAGTTAGGGCTGTTATTCCTATGGACTGTTGGTGTAATCATTATTTACTTACCTTCCCTTTCAGGTATTGGGGGAGGACTGAATGTTTTACGCTAAATTGCTGCGATTGCCTATATGTATTTTACTATTTAGTATTGTGTGTTATAAAATACCTGTTATTAGTCATTTTTCATAGAGTGTATTTTTGGCCATAATAAATAATAGTATTTTTGTACTTCCGTGTCTAAGTGTAATCTTTTATTGCTCATTGTGTGGACTAATTGTGGACCCCTGAACACACAATCGCCCCTGAGACTCATCCTTGACCACTCTCCATGCTACCTTGATTGGTTTCGCTTAGGTTCCAGAGTTACCCTGTTCACTATAACTAGGTTGGCCTCCTAAACATCTGTCCACCAGGCCAGAGTTTCGAACTCTAGTCGAACAATTGCGTTCTGGTAAAAAACTTTGATAGTCGCTGAAATGGACTCTGATTGGCCTTATTGGCATCCTAATGAGGAGCACAGATGTTTGAAGGAACTTGCATTACTCAATAAAGCATACTTGAATGAGCTGTTGTCCATTGGCTTAGTTTATTTAATTACTAATTAATACAGATTTATCTTCTTCCCGTTTGGCTTCACCATTGAAAATTGGCTGCCTGTGCCACGTTTTCGTCCCACCACAAAAGTAGGCCAAGATCTGTTTGTACTGAAAGCCAACCTACAGAATAAGATCCCAGAACGATTCCGAAGATATGGAGGGACACATTTTGTAAAAAAAGATTTACTATCATGCCCTGCTTCCCCCTGTTTTCCTTTCGCTGAATCCCAATGTTGCTTCCCCCTGTTTTCCTTTCGCTGAATCCCAATGTGCCTACCTGCCTATGTGTACAATCTAAATTAATTAATTATTCTTGCTGTGATTGGACACTCCTGCACAGGGCAGAACAAGCATGTTGTGATCTTTGTATGTTGCACTGTTCTTTGATGTGTGTCTGCTGTATTTTATACGCCTTTTTACTTTAATAGCATCTGTTCATCCTTCTAGGTTTAACAAGTCGAGCCCTGGCAGATTTTCGTTTAATGAAGGACCTCTCCTCTGAAACTCAACTTAATCCGGAGCGCAGACAGCAAAGGCTGCTCAAGCTGGCAGAAAATATTCAGAGGTAAATTTATGAATGTGGCAGGAAATCAAGCCTTATCGTGAAGATTGGAGTTGAGGCATGTTGCCCTAAGTGAAGTTTAGGTTTCTTTTCAACATAGAGGCTGGCTCCGTAGGTCAGTGTTGATTGCTGTATGCATCTACACAGACAATGCATAACAGTTTGTTAATATATCCTCTGCATTGGAACTGATGGTTCTTTTGGGTGCAACTGCAACATTGACCAAAACAACTGGGGAAGGAACATTTTTACAGCCACTGTTGGGAGCTACCTGGCCAGTTTACATTGGGCCTCATTACAATTATGCCGGTCCGTGTCGGGAAGCCTACCAGCACCGTTGTTTCCAGACCAGCACACTACAACTCTGCGGGCAGGTGCTGTCCCGCCCGCCAGGGTCAGACCTGCCAGACCCGCCTGCAGAGTTTTCACAGGAGCACCAGCACCGTTGTTAATGGTGCCAATGTTCCTGTGTCCCCATTCCCATGGAGTCCTATAGGACTCCATGGGAATGGGGACTAACAAAATTACTGGTGCCTGACTTCCCGGCCTCCAGACTTGGAATAGCCCGGTGGCATCGGGAAGTCAGGCGCTGGTAATTTCTTACGGGTCCCGCGGCAACCCGCTGGTTGCACCGGCAGGGTTACCGCCGGACCCGTAATGAGGCCCAATCTCTCATTGTTAGATCTACCAGCTGTAGCACTGGATCAGGTTGTTTTCCTGTTCCTGCAGTGAAGTCACTGTACTGTATTTGCGACTGATGCCAAGCACATTGCTCCTTCAAAGTTGCACATTTTGTGATTGTTGGCAGTATGATGCGTTGTCTAGACAGCGTTGGTTTGTTGAATGGATGCCATCCATTCAAACTTAATTTCCTTCCCTGGTGATGATCTGATTCCAGCAGCATATTTCCAACATCTTCAACACAGCACATTGATGGTTGTATTATGAAATAGGCAATGGTGCATTTTGCATAGTTACACTATCATTTTCTAATAATTTAAAAGCACACATTCACTTCATTCTGGCGCAACCCTTCCACATATAGCTTCTTTACTAGAGTCATTCCACTGCGTCTCTGGCTTTAAAATAAATTACACCAAATCCATGATTCATAATGTCTCTGAGAAGCCCGAGACAATACAGGAGCTTCGGGGGGTGCTTGACTTTCAGTGGACATAGATTTCCTTGAAATATTTAGGGGTTCGGATCACTCCCTCTCACTCCCAGTTGTACGCTAAAAATATCCCCAACCTTTTATCTTCAGCCAACGCTGACTTGCTCCGGTGGACATCTGATATTTCTTGGCTGGAGCGGGTGACAGCCCTCAAAATGACTCACTTACCACGACTACTATATGTTTTTCAAACTCTCCCGGTCTGGATTCCCAAACAGACGCTTAAAGATTTGCAAACCTCGATTTTTGTTTCATTTGGACAATAAAATCTCTGAGAGTGTCCATACTCACGCTGATGGCAACGAAAGATAGAGGTGGCCTGGGGCTTCCAGATGTTGAAAGTTATCATTATGCAGCGCAGCTTGCCCCCCTATTTGATAGTATGGATGCGGCCGCAGCCCCAAACACTGGATAAATATTGAGCAGTCAACATGAGGGGTGCTGGAGATCACTAGGGGTTCGGAAAAGGGGCTTGCGCTTTGCCCCGACAACTCAGGTCTTGATGGAATATTGGAAAAAAGTGGCCAATAAGTACTCAGAGACTACGCTCCCTTCTCCTCTTACCCGTGTCTGGAATACACCGGAATTCCCACCAGGCTGTCATGAGGGTAGGTTTGTGAGATGAATTGAGGGAGGTTTGGAACCGTTGGGCCATCTGTTTGAATCTGAACAGTCCCTGGCCATTGATAAGTGTAAACAGGTCTTTACGGTAAGATATATTGACAAGTATTCTTACATACAACTTCGTCATTGGATTTCTTATCCAAAGTTGTCCCAGCATGTCAAATGGGATACAACCCATTTCAGGATTTTGTATTGGGGATCCTCCCTCTCGTAAGATTTCTTCTTGTACAGTGTTCTTAATGCCTGTCATTTTAAGCCCCCACATGCCTATATATCAAAATGGGAGCATGATTTGCAGATTTCCATCGGGGAGCTTAAATGCTACAACGTGTGGACCAGAGCCACTAAGTCCTCCAGATGTGTGATGTTAAAGGAGAGCAGTTATAAACTTCTATTCCGTTGGTACCATACCACAGTAAGACTTCATAAGATGGACCCCTTTGTTTTCCAACCAGTGCTGGAGGTGCGCGCAGGCCCTGGGGACACTTTTCCATATATGCTGGTCTTGTGTGCTGAAACAGTTCTATTGGAAATAAATCTTGGCCCAGATTAAGCAGATTAGTGGGATAGAACTTCTGTTAGCGCCTTTAGTGTTATTGCTGGTGGACGACCATCTTGCGGGATGCTAAAGTTGCCAGCTAAATCGTCCAGGCTGCTTACACATTACCAGGATTGTGTTGGCACGAAACCGGAAATCCCCTACTGCGCCCTACATTTACGATGTTTGTACTTTCCTGCCGAATGCTATTGGATTGTTACTCCCCAGTGTTGTACGGATCTATGCTACCTAGGTTGAGTTTATCTTTTGTTCTCGTTTTTTTTTCTTTAACTTTCTTTTGCATTTGCTTTTTTCATTTCTATTGTCCCGTGATGTAACGGGTTTGACTTTTTTTCTTGTGTTTCTAGTATGTTAGACAGTACAATTATTCATCCGATTCCTGATATTATATGTTTGCCTGGTACGTTTGAATGGATTTTGTTCTGTCTAATTTCTTCCAATAAAATTGAATTTGAATGGTAACTACATTCTGAATTTGGAAAAATAAATTTAGTTACTTTTATGTAAAGCATGTTGCATGTCATGTAAATGATATTTTACGTACAGTTACGTCAGTTTAAGGTGCTCCTTCACTCTTATCGTAGGGTTGGATGAGCTCCATAGCAGCCTTTTTCTTTGCTCTATCAAGGCATTGTCCATAGTTCCACAATAATGTGCATCAGTCCCTGCCATCTGGTGGAGTTTAGGGAACACTTCATGTAGTCTTGTCTCTCAGCGTTCTTCAGGTGCAAAAGCAACTGTTTCTAGGGTGTTACTAAAGCCATCTTAGATCTGTTTTTCCATACTTATTTCCACTTATGGGCACAGATATTTAAAAAAGGTACTGCAATTATACTTTCATATATGATTTGTGACAGTGTACAAGGGCAGAAAAATTAGGAACTATGTAAAATATAGTGTTACATGTAGACATCAACTAATGTAAATTAAAACTGCACAACTAAAACATAATAAATATGATAACAGTGCAATGATTTCATACTAATTTTATATTTTCCCAGGTTTTACATGCAATCCTACGGATTGCATGTAAAACCTAAATTTGAGAATAAGTGCAGCATAAATGCTTACTATGATCCTGTTTGTTATATATTCATGATACCTTCATTAATGATGGTCATGTAGAATATTATGAAGGTTTAAACTTCTCCAACATGGGGTCTTACATGGATTCACATACTCAGAAATATTCCCTGTGGTCAAGCTAAGAATCCTCGGTAAACTTAAAGCTAAAACTGCTTGTAGCTTCTATAGCCTATTGCTGTCACTTTGGGTCATACTGCCCCAACCAATGACACTCGTCCTCCTCAGCTCCAACCCCGGTGGCCATCATCAGATTTTTACTGCAGGTTTTTGTGTTGGGAGTCCTCATGTTTCGCTCCTCAAAATATGGATAACGTTTTTCCTATTTTTGTGAGCATATAATCCTAAAATCGTCTTTGATTCATCTTTTCAGTCACGCAGACTACCATCAGCAGTGACCTGTTGCTGGAGGAGATCCAGTCCATCTTCAAATCTCCAAACCATGTGAGGCCCCAGGTCTGACTTGAGCCTTTCACACGCACCATGGCGGACGCCACGAGGAAAAGCCTCTTCAAGTCCTTCTCAAAATGCGGCCTAAAAAACATCTTAATCGAAGATGGACATCTAAAATGCAGCTACTGCTTGCATCCAGACCATGACACGGACAAATGTTCCTTCTGCCAGGCCTTCTCTTCCAAGACGCGGAAAGACCGCCATAGAGGGTTAGTGGTGTGGATTGAGGAAGGTAGGGCATGTGACTTGGCCTACGAGGACATGTCCCCTCCAGGGTGAGTAGACCCAGAGAGTGTGCTCCCTCTGGCAAGAGGTTGAGATCCTTTGTGGACACTTCCCAGGGGAAGATACCTAAAAAGTCCCATGCTCTGCCTTCTTCGTAGACTCGCAACGCAGCTGCTGAGCCTTCGTCTGGAAAACAAAGATCACTGACACCTTCTCCTTCAACTGTCAGCCAGCCAGGCCCAGTCTACGAGCAAATCTTCGACACTGGCTATGAAACATCTTGGTCACCAACGACCCCATCGAGGGACCCATCAGTGGCTACCATCTACGACTTCGTCCACAATAGCAGCTACCCCGTCAACGGCTTCATGAAGATGGCTACCCCATCAACGACTACGGCCCTGTCGATGGACTCGTCCACAAAGCCTACTCCACTGGTTTTCATTCCGTTGATGGCCTAGTTGACGGCCACAGTCATCGTCTCCATGGTAGCAACTGCTGCTTCCAAAGTGACCCTGCCTCCAAGGCTTGTTTTGGCCTCACTGGTGCCAGCCCTGCCGACAGCTGCACAATTAGCATCACTGCAGGCCCCTGTGATCGCCTCTTTTCCCAAGTGTGCTGGTTTGGAGAGAGAGATGCCTCTGGTTCTCGCTTTCCTCCCAAGACCTACCAAGGCCACACCACTCTTCACACTGGCTCCATTGGGTCCTCCAAGGGTGTCACCGCTTGGCTGAGTGATCCAGGCCTCCAGTCCTTCGGACAGCTACCTTCCAGACGGATTCTACTCTGAACAGGAAGGCAGGAAACAAGAACCTGATCCCATTAGGCAAATGCCTCAGCAATTAGCCCACCCCTCTCATGCTACTAGGCCTTTGCCTTGGGATCCTGTGCAGGCTTCTGCAGTGCCTAGAGGTGTGTTAATGGACATTTTGACCACTCTTCGGACATTGGTTCCAGAGAACATCTCCCTGCGGCAGGTCCCATACCTGCACCGACGAAGAGTACACCATTGCTTTCCAGGGCCCGGCTGACACTTTCTCATCCAACCCCGGCTGCCTCTCGACAGCTGCTTGTAGCAACCCCTCCTGTGCTAGAGGTGGTGGAGGGGGCAGCCCAGACAGACACCTACACTGATACTGTCACGACCCAGGGTACCCAAGGGACTGATGAATCTACGTTCCTGCAGATGGTGAGCCGCCTGACGTGGACTTGCACTCCTGAGATGCTCCTCCGGATGAGATTGGTTGTTTCATGCAATGATCTCACATGCTGCGAAGCTGTTCACTCTCATTCCTGAAGAAAAGAAGTAAAGTTTCCTTTTTCGACAGTGGGGAGTCCTCCACGAAGACTATGGTATTGGTTCCCCTACTTGATGACGTTCGGGAAGATGGCCTTTTGGTCATGATGGCCTCTTGCACAGCTCCTGCAAAAAAGTTGCATTTGGAAAAAAAGCACTGGGTCCTGGATAAGCCCCTAGTCCCTCAGATCCCAACCATTACCTGATTCTGTGGTCTCTGCTGCAGCTAGAAATGAGGGTCTCTAATTCCTCTTCCTCTTGTATGGTCCTTCCCGATCAGGAGGGTAAGAGCTGGATGCGGCTGGAAAGCGAATTATCACAACTGCAGCATCTACAGTCAAAGCCACCAGTGCGCTAAACATTCTCTTGCGATATAACAGAGAGCTTTGTTATAGGTTGGGTCCCATACTTGACTTCCTCCCTGAAGCAGAAGCCCTAGCTTTGTTCCATGAAGGGGAAGTAGCCTCCGACCATTTGATCACTGTTGCCATGGACATCGCCAATTCATTCAATCGGCAAATGGGCAATGGAGTGCCCTCCATCACTAAGGTTCGCTCAAGGCCACCAAGTTCTGCCCTGATTTGCAGATGAAAGTGGGGGACACGCCATTTTATGAAGAAAACCGTTTTGGACAGGTGGTCGACGACACCCTCCAGTCCATAAAGACTGACACTGAGACGCCACGTTCGTTGAGCACTCTACAACAGCTGAGGCAGTCCTTTTGATCATCTAAAGGGGTCCCCAAACTTTTGTGTGCAATGAGCACAATTTGCATATCAAATGAAATCGTGAGCCACATCCATTTTTCAACGGAAAATATCAGCGCTCAGTTGGCGGACAAAGGGTTGCAACACAAAGGGTTGCAACACAAATTAGAAATGTAATAAACTTAAGATGGCTTGTAGAACATTTTAATTTGCAGTACTTAATAGTTATCTAGACCGCGTAGTAAAGGAAATTTGCAAGGCCTCCAACTTCATTTGACATTGAGTAGTTGTTTACAGCACATGTTGAGAAAGTCATTAGGACATTTTCTAGACATATAGACCAGTCAAGTTGTTAAAAAATGTAGTAGATCTAAATAAACATTAGCTGGGGTTTTAGGTTTTCGACCAAAATATTTTTCTGAAATTTAGCTCAAATGTTTGAACAGTAAAATTGGTCACAAACCGAGCCCTGATTTTGAGGTGTACTTTGGGATTCTGCCCAGGGATTTTCAGGGATCTTTAGTGGCAAATGGTTCATTCCGAAGCATACAAGATCCCAATACTGTTCCAGATTCATCAGGTTCAGATTGGCCCTTTGACCTTTCGACCCATGGCCAAGCTGAAATCGTCCCTGGGGAGTGGGGGCCGGTTTCTGGCCATGCCTGGGCCGGTTTGGAAGAAAAGAAAATTGAAAAAAAGATTTTCAAAAAGCCTTTCATCCTTCTTAGGTCGATAAATGAGTACCAAAACAGGTTGGGTGATATTGTATGCATATTTGTTCAATAAAAAAGAGCTTAAGCGTAAGTACTATACAATAACATATTATCATTTGGCTTTGGACGTCTGCTTGGATTCACAGTAATTTAGTGTACTTAGGAACAGTGCTATTTGATGCCACTTCCTGTTTTGTCAAGGGGTGAAAGGTTGTGTTTTATTGCTTCCCGGGATGTCATCAGAGGTCAAGGGTCATGAGGCGAGGAGTGGGCCAAATTTTTTGAGGCGAGGGGTGTGTCACTTTTATTTGGGTGACCGGGCCTATTTCTTGTCCCAGTTTGACCCTGACATTCATTGATTACTGGATTGTGGATTGTATTTTATTCAGGAATGTTAGGACATTTTTCATTTCTGATTGAACAAAGCGTGAACACTATCCTCTTGAGTTAATTTTCCAATGGCCAAGGTAGACACCACAAAGAAGATGTCTGACATCCAGAGGGACTGGTTGGCTATGCCTATGTGCGACAAGGAAGCATTGGAAAGTATTACTAATTCACAAGAAATTAAGTTATTCTCTTAAAACTGTTAAACACTTCAGAGGCCACAAAGGAAATGTTCACTTTGCTTGAGTCTTTGGTTGAAACTATCCAGAACAGAGCTATTGGCAAACAGTATCCCCAAGTTCAGGAGGTCCAGGTTATAGAAAGGGATGCCCCATTGTTAGCTGCAGAATATAGAATCTTGAAAAGAAAATGTAACCATGGTTTAATACGTGGTTTGTACACGGCTGGCCAGATTTATAAATGGCATATACAAATTGCCAAAAGACAAAAAAATAATTTTTTGAGAAACAATGGAAGCTTTTTCGAAGGACACTACGTTGTTTTATGTTTGATGCAGTTGTTGAGACAGGCGTTATGCCATCTCCTTGGACAATTAGTCCTTAGACCACCAGCCCCCCACGGTTATAGACCCATTTCGTTACTGGACATTGCTAGTAAGATACTCTCCAAATGTTTGTTGCTCAGACTGGCAGACTCGACTCAAAGTAATAATATCTAGAAGCCCTCCCAAACGGGTTTCAGGGGAGGGCTTAGTACAGTGGACCACTGCTTCAATCTGAGCACCACCATGGAGAAATATGGTAAGGTTAAGGGGGGGGAGATTATTTTTGGCTTTTTTCAGATTTGGAGAAAGCATTTCATATGATTGATAGAAACATAGGGCCTCATTACGACCCAGGCGGTAAGTTACCGCCTGGGTCTTACCTTTACCACCATGGCGTAAACTACGTTTACGCCATGGTGGTTGGCGGACTTACCGCTCCATTCCGAGGTTGGCGGGGCGGTAAGTCCCCAAACCCCATTTACCCTTCCCCATTCCCATTTTTGCCCCATAGGGCATAATGGGAGTGGGGAAGGCGTTAATTACGCCACCGTAAATTACGGTGGCGTAATTAACAACAAGGTCCCTTAGCGCCATGGATTTTAACACCTGCTAAAAGCAGGTGTTAAATCCTCCATGGCGCTAAGGGACCTCGGAATCAGGCGGTAAGGGTCGGCGCTGTTTACGCCGCCGTAAACCCCTTACCGCCTGGGTCCTAATGAGGCCCATAGTGTGGCATTATTTTCATTTTATTGGGGTCCCCAGCGGTTTATTAAATCCTATCCAACTGTGATACGCAGGCATCTCAGCGTCTGTCTGATATACAAGATGGGGGGAATAAAGGTGAAAAGCAGGGATATCAGTTGGCCACAATTAATTCCTTTCAGATGTTGATTCTAGTACTTTGCTTGGGAACGTGAATCCACCCTCTTTGAAAGGCACATTTTATAACTTTCTTCTTTATACAAAAGACGCAGCTATTTTGGACTTAACCCTGGCAGGTCTCCAACAGGGACTGCTAAACACAAATGACTATTGTGGGAACTATAGTTTGAAATTAAATTTGATGAAAACTAAAAGATGGTGTTCGGCAAAAGGGTGAAAGTTTGTAGCTAGGTTTTAAATGAATGTAGAAATGAGGCGGCTGTCTCATTTATATTTGAGCTTACACTTCTCATAGAGCAGTGCTTGGCTCAATCATTTTAAGAAGACAGCTGAAAAGACATCATTAAGAATTAAAGGGCTTTTAACCTTTTTATTTCAAGTTTAGGGCATACTGATTGGACAAGTGCCTGGAGGTATATAAAGCAAAGGTCTGTTCGATGATTTTTATGGCAGCGAAATCGAGGGTGTGTGAGACAGGCATGGTATCAAGAGAGACACAGACTCAAGTGATATAATTTCAAAACCTTTATTTACTACACTGCTGGGGTTGGAGTAATACCTAACTGGCCCTAACTCTAAAGGGATGGTTCCCTCAACTGATGTTTGTAAGGGCCGTTGATGTCTGAAAATCAAAAACCAAAATCTGTCTGTGTCTAAACATATGCTGGCCCTCACTCTCTAATAAAATGTGGTAGGAAGTCTATTTAAAGGAAAAATAGTGATTCAAAAATAAATATATATCAAGGCTGGTTTCTCACCAGGTGTGGCTTGGTTAGTGTCATCAAAGTATAGCACAATCAAAAAGAAGTTGTTCGTCAGCTCTTCTCCACTAAGTTTGTATACTCTGTTCAATAATTCCCAATGTCTTTAGTTCCTGGGGATTCCGTTCACCAAGCTTCACTTTTTCCAAGTTTCAAAAAACAACGTTTCTTCCAGGCTTCCCTTCCCTAAGCTTATGTCTCCTTGTTTCACCAAATAAAAGTTCACCTCTGTTAGGCCTCTTAGGGTTCCCTTCCCCAAGCTCATGCCCCTTCAGTTTCAAACACAAATTTAGTTCTGTTAGGCCACTTAGGGTTCCCTTCCGCAAGCTCAGGCCCCTTCAGTTTCAAACACAAATTTCAACTTGTCAAATATGTATTCACCTTGGTTAGGCCTCTTGGGGTTCCCTTCCCCAAGCTCAGGCCCTTTCCATTCCCAAATACGTTTCCAGTTTCAAACACAAAATGTCAACTTGTCAAGATGTGCTTTTCTGTTATTTACGGTTCCTTTCGCACACAACCTTCTCAGGGGGTAATATCAGAGACTTTTGAAAATGCTAGGATCTTGGCTTATCCTAAGCATGACCACGCTGATCTTTGGCCCCTCCCTGTATTTTCTGTACTTGGTTCTCTTCTTTCCTTTCCTCTTCCAGGTGCTTCCTGCACGCCTTGGTTATCTTCCACTTTGTTGTGCTCACTTGCACCTTCTTGGTCTTGCTTCTCTGGGCTTGCCGTGCCACTGGCACCTTCCCTCTGGGTTCACTTTCTTTCACTGTGTCAATTGCACATTCATTTCCTTGCTTTCGTGCACCCTTGCACCTTTCCTTTTCCTTTCCATGCCTCTTGCACTCTTTAATTATGTTTCCTTTCTTATGTGCAGCTAGCACCTTTAAACTTTAATTCCATTCGGGTTGCTCACAACTCTTGTTTCTGTCTTTCCTTGAAACGATACTGGCTTCCTTTTGGCTCAGGCAATATTTCTTCTTCTTTATTACATGGTGCCCAGACCCCTTTAACTTTCTCATATATGCGGGTCCCAGACTTTCGCGTACAACTTGGCTTTGCACTACAAGTCCCACAATGCCATTCTCTGTATTGACATCAGTGGACTTTAAAGGCATGGTCTAGTAAAAAAATTATTTAAAAAATAGATAGGCAACAAAAAAAATACTAGCATTCTCTTTTTTAAAACTTCCTATGTAAAATTTTGAGCTATTCAAGCTCAAAATTCGCAAAAGCAAGCACATGGGCGCATCCATTTTGTGAAATGGATGCCCTCCTGTGCTGGCTTTTGCTTTTGCGGCACTAATGAAGGAAAAGCCAGCCAGCTGTAGTAAACAAAAGCTACCGCTGGGTGGCTTTCCCTTCATTAGTGCTGTACGCGGAGGACGGGGACCGGAGACCAGAGCAGGAAAGCTGCAGCTCAATCTCGGTAAGTGCTATTTATTTTTTTAAAATAATAAGCACTAGCTGCGGTTTTTTTTCTAGGTTTTCCGGGCTGGAGGAGCCCGGAAAACTTAGAAATAAAACCGCAGCTTTAAAAACGTTGTATTATTTTTGTGGTCGCTTTTGAAGCGACCGCAAACATAAATACGTTATTGTGTTGGAAAAAGCTGCGGTTTTTCTTTCCATGTTTCTCAGGCTCCTCCGGCTCAGAGGAGCCTGAGAAACTCGGAAAGAAAAACCGCAGCGTTTTCCAACACAACCGCATTGTGTTTCTGCCTGCTGTGGCTATCACTTTGGGTCTCCGGTGCAGCACCGGAGACCCAAAGTGAAAGCCACAGCAGGCAGAAACACAACGCGGTTGTGTTTACAAGCAGCGTAGTGTTTCTGCCTACAGCTGAATTCCCAATTGGGGGTCTCGGAGAGCAGATTCAGACATAAACAATGCGGTTGTGTTGGAAAACGCTGCGGTTTTTCTTTCCGAGTTTCTCAGGCTCCTCCGAGCCTATCTGGCTGTATCATGCAGCAGACAATTGCCAGGCCGGCTGAGAGCCCATTCCACTATGGCAACTCATTTAATGTGCCTACTGTAGAAGATCTTGTGAGAATTAGTGGAGAGGGTCCATCCCTGGAGCAATTTGAGCCAGAACCTTTGGCCAAGCAATGGCCTTCCTTGGGTAAAAGAAAGCTAAGCCCAACTTACACTTCCTGTCCCGGTGATGCTGACATTTTGAACATGGGAAAACAATGGTTGAATCAAGTAATAGTTACCTCACCAGTTTGTGATTTGAATAATTGGTGGCTGCGGGCGCTGGCTGTTCCTGCTGAGATTGTGGAACTGAGGGAGCTGCTCTATTTTTGTCTTATATAGGCACCTACATGGCTGCGGGCGCTAGCTGCGGGCATTGGCTCCTCCTGCTGGTCACGCTGGCGATACTGGGCTGAAGGGGACAAAGCTTGCTATGGGGCTGTTTTGGTGGATTAAGTACTGAAGCTTACAGATATTTTGGCAAGGCAGTGATTTCTTTTCAGTATCGCAGGTTGTATCTTCTCACAACCTTTTGCGGTAAGCAGCTTTGACTCCTTTACAGTGTATGCTCTATGTAGAAAAGCAATTATGGCTGCCACTGTCTCTTCTAACCCGAGCAGTCTTGGCGACCTGATGACGCCGCTTGCAAGTGTCCTTCACTGCGCCCTGACACTTACTCCTCCACTTGCGCGTGCCTTCAGATTGGCACACAGCTCATTACACATTTTTTCCCTCACAAATCTGATATGGCGAACACTATTGACTTATCATTCATGGTTCCTCCAAGGTGGGTGACAACCTGGGAGAAGTCATTAATATCATTCATGAGGCTTCGTGCATGCAGCTCGAATTTCCCTGGATATATCTGTCCTTCAACCTATGGCGACTTGTCTTCAGCCTATGCATATGACCTTTCAGCAATCGGATCTGCCAGGAAACCAACAGGAACAGCATAGTTACTCATCTGGACTAACAGTAGCTTCACCTGTTCTTTTTTGGGACCACCACTCATCTGACTTATTACCTAAAGGGGATCGTGCAAATCTGCATTCACTTAGCCCATGTGGCTTTGATTCAATGCATCATTTGTTTCAGATAGGCCCTAATTCCATCACTACATTGAATTGTGTACTAAATTCACTAATATGTTTGAATGACAATATCAGTGTGGACCTGAAAGATTACAAATTAATCGTAAATACCTTGAATTCCAAGATGTGTTTCCTGGAGGGATTTTTCCTGACCAATAAAGCAAGGCTAGTATTATCACCAGATCACTCAAGGTTGGCAGTCCCGCCCACAAATAATTCACAGCCTTTAGTTGACTACCCCAATACAGTGGCATCTATTGATCATGAAGCCAGTAGGGGTCACATGGTTTTAGATGGAAGCGCTGTGGTCTCTTTGGTGAAATCTGGTTCCACTATAGCTTCTGGCTTAATTCAGTGTGCTGAATCTTTCGTTGATTGACCACAAATCAGGAAAAAAAGGTAAATAGTCTAATAATGTTAAAAACGTGGCGATTACAAGAACTGGGACTCCTGCCAGTTTTTAAGAAGCATCAAAAAAGCTTTTCAGGCTGATTCAACAGACGCTCTGTTTCCTCATGATGATCCTCTTCAAGAAACTGTCCCAGGTAGCACCAATGTGAAAAGAAAGGAAAAACACAGAATGAGAAACGTCAAGAATCCTGTATTAAAAATGTGACTGCTAAGTCGGCAAAAACAGATCTATAATTCCCTTTTTACAAAAAATTATAAAATAACCAAGATGTACTCTTCTCTGTTGGATCTCTCTGTTATGAGGACTTACCACAAGACGACTTGGGACAGAGTGTATCTACAAAGGATGGACCCCCGGTTAGCGATGCGAAGAAGGTCATGAATTTGAGGGCCTTGCTCTGTTGTAATCCTCAAATAACTTTAAATGATAACCCCATAAAGTCTCTGTTCACAGGCTGTCTTGGATTGGAAAATGTATTCTTCCTCAGGCATCACCTGTTATCCTGAACATTCCAACGGCCTGTCCCTTTTGCATGTTATTCGGAGACTCTGGTTGATCCATACTAGTGACATTGAGTTAGTTGAATTTAGTGATGCAAAGAGAACAGATTTTGTGATTCTTCGTGTCCTCTCTAGAATTGTAACTGAAATGTTGCTAACAGTGAGAGAGTCCCTCCTGTCTTTAGGCTATGACTTTTTTGTCCATATTTTTCATTCAAAGCTATTGTCATCTAAGCCTAATATATTATCAACAGTATGCGAGTTTGCACATGGCTGGGCTGGGTTACAGTGGTTTGAAAATATCCTGTGTTACTGGCGCTTTTTCAAAGAGATCTGTTCATTTTGATACAAAGACATATGTTGCGGACACACAAGCAGCGATTGGTCCTGGATCCCTGCTAGTCTCTATTTAAAAAAGGGCAAACGTGGCCCAAGTGATAGTAGCCATTAGAATCAGGTGTTAAGGATATTATGTTGGAATACCCAGGGTTTTAATCATCTCTTTTGTCCTAAAGTGGGCTCAGTTTACCCATTTGATCATGATATTATCATCTTACAGTTTATTTGAGGACTTTACTTTTATGTGTTTTTAAAACCAGCTCTCAAGGGTGTAAAAGGGCTGCTCTATTGGTGGTCTAATTACTGCCATCAGGCCTAATCTGGGTTTTATATGTAGAGATTGGCTTGTGTCCCACCCTGATCTTTTAGTTGTTAAATGTGCTATTAATGGTGTTTGGATCACTCTCCTCCAGGCAACATGCTTATCATAAATGTTAATTGGAGTCCCACTGAAAAACATGGTGTTTTCTTATTGGACTCACTGGCTGAAATTCTAACTACTTGGCACACTAATCATAGCCCGGATTACGTTATTATAATGGGGATCTTAATTGGGAATGTTGGTGCTATTCCTCTAAGCAGGCATTTAGGCGTGCAGTACATAAAGACCTGGGGTAGGATCAAATTAATGGCTATGCTTGGAGTAGTCTGATGACCACTTGGAATCTGTATTGCTTGAATGGCAAGCAGAGGGTGATTGTGATGTAAAATCTACTTAAGTGCTTTCTCCGTAATTGTTTATTTGTTGTTACACCCTCCTTGTTTGATCTTTGCCGTAAATTCGAAGTTGTATCTGGTGACAGAAGTGACCATTCTGCACTGATATGTGTCATCAACTTTTCAACTAGACTTGTAAGGAATATATATCCCAATTCGCTTACTGTCTTCAGGCAGAAATCGTATAAAATGGAACAACACTTGAATAGCCAAATGTAACCATACATTAAGTTACCTTTATAATCAATGTTTTTTTCACCACATTCTTTCTCCTACTTCTTCTATGCTCTCCCTACTTGTCACGTGGGCCTGAATAAGGTGTTTGCTACAAATAGAAGCTCTGTAAAGGATACATTTGACAAACAATTTCAGGATGGGAATAAAGCACTCTGCGGGAACATCCGTGATTTTGAACGTAGTGGTATCCAAGAACTGCAAAAAGCTGTTAAAACAACATTACAAAAATTGGTTAAAAATCATAAATATAAAATGTTAAGACGGGACAGTGCAATGATGTTACAGATTATGTGCCCTAGAGAAGTACATTATTTCTGGCAACTAATTAATGCCAATCATAGGTGTTAAGTGGATGCCCAAGTTATTCCCATAACTGAATAGATCTGGTTGGATTCATTTGAACAATCGTATACCAAAGCCAGTCAGGGTGAGGAACCCTAAGTCGTATCTAATTTCAGGAAGTGGCAAATTGATTTTGCTCTGGATGACATCACTTTCCATATTAGGAAATCTAATTCCTTTCGCGCTGCAGGGCCTAGACAGTATCACGAAACAAACCATGAAAGGCAATATCGAGCTTTGGGTAGATATTCTTTCTACACTGTTTAACAACATTTTTGGCCACTGGTGTGCTTCACGATTCATGGAAGGAGTCCTACCTGATCCCAGTTGTAATAAGAGGAACAGGTTGGACCCGGCAAACTCTCGTTCCATCTCTTTGTTAAATGTTGGAAGCAAAGTTTATACCTCCATCCTTTTGACCAAGCTAATTGACTGTTCTCAGAAAAGTAGCCATTTTGATATCTGCCATTCCAGCTTTCCTAAGGGCTTGTGTACTTCCCTAAAGAGTTTTGTTTCATTCATGCTGCAAAAGAGCTGTTGGTGCAATAAAATACCAATTTATGCTACCTCAATAGAACTATTCTGAGCCTTTGACAAAGTGACTAGAAACAAGCTTTGATGCAAGTTCAAAGGCTAGGGTTTACCAGGCGGGTTTCTGGGTCTTTTGAGAAAACTTAATTCATATACCAGTTAACGAGCGAGATTGGATGAGCTGGGTTCGTTATCCCAACAAGTTAAAACCTTTAGAGGCCTCCGCCAGTGATGTGTGCTGGTACTTGCCCGTTTCAATCTGTACATTTCCGATATAGGTGCACCCTTCAAGAAAACAATCAATTTCCCCCAAGATTAGGCGCAGTTGTGTTTCACTGGTTGGTCTATTCAGTTGATCAAATCTAAGGTCATTGTGTTTTTTAATAGCTGATTGACATCCTCCTTTAGTTGGCATCTGAAAAAACGATCCTTTGAGATTGTGGAACAACTAACCTACCTGTGGTTTACGACCTACAACCTCAAATTGGCTTAAATATCAAAATGTTGCACTTCAAGGGTATTATGTTTGCACCCCAATTAAAAAATAAATAAACCTTAGGTATGGGTGTTTCTCTGTTCTGCAAGTTCTGGCCTGCTACAAAATGAAGGTTGTTCTGTGCTTTATGGGGCCGAGCTGCTACACATTCCGTATGATCAAATCTGGCACAAGTTGGAAGCACTCATATGGCATAGGGCCCTGTCCCTCCCCAATTGCACTTCAATCACTGTTTTAAGATAAGGGCTGGGACTTTCGTTTTTAATGGTGCTTGATAGATGTACACTATTATCGAGCTACAGAAAACTCATGGGTCCTGATTCCACTTCTTTATACATGGCACAAGGCTTTTAACGCGCTCCTGTGAAAAGATAGCTGCAGTGCTCTCAATCGTTGGGTCAAGTCTTGCGATTTACTTTTTAATAGATTAAATACAATAAAGGATACTTTAATATTCAGTCCTGCTCTGATTAATAAAATTGTTGCTCAAGTTGAACTGGTGTACAACAAGAGACATGTTGGGTAGGTATAAACTATTGTATCATGGGGCTTTGTAGGAGAAGGGTTTGAATCCTGTTAACCGTTATCTTGCCAAGTTCTGGTGTTTCGAATTGCACAATATTTTTATGAGATTAAATCTCCTCTCGACCCACAAAGTGGTTGCTGCAAGAAATAATCTTCCCCGCGGGAACGTATTTTGTCACACTGTCGACACACTTACATTGTTGAGACACTGGAACACCTAAATATTTATTTATTTATTAATAATATGTTCATAGCCAAAAATGACTTTACATATACAAAACACACAACATTGGCAACCTCATTTTACATTTTTCCGTCAACCATACAAAACTATTTAAAAAGTATATATTCCATCAGATAGCTCCTTCAAAATTATTAAAATAGTCTCATAAAATATCATCATGTGGAAAATCAGATTAATATCATTTCCTTCCATCAATCTTTGCCATCTTTTCTCAATGTCATCGAATAGACACGAGTTCTTATATCTTTGACAGTATTTGACATGCAATTTACATAGGCTTTCATAGTCACATATTAAATGTTTGGCCGTCACGATTTTTATTTACCATGCCACAAAGTCTGCATAATCTCAATCTTTTCTCGATGCCGAGTTTTGCAACTAATATTTCATGGTGTCACATCTGTTAAACTTGAACATAAGGTACAATCTGACTTTCGACGCGTTGGGAAAGGCATATTGGTATTTCGGTTTCAGCGTTTCCATGGACCAATATTCTAAAAATAGGCCACTCGTAGATTTTGTGGAGAGCGAGATCATATCCCTTTCTTTAGCACAACCATAGATCACGCCTTGTAGTAGCTTTTTAATCCTTGCATGCGAAAACAGTAGCCAACTTGAGGCATTCCCCTTGGCCCATTTCCCAAATGTTAAATATATTGTGTCAAAATCTCTGAACATTAAGGGAGAGTGGTTTTCAATCCTCTCTCCCGAACCACAGAAGTCAAATGGATCGACCCCTCCCACCGTGGTTGGCACGGGCGCCTCACTATAGAATACAGGTAGCCACGTGGCAGCCAATGGGGGGAAGATGGAGTTAGGGAAAGGGGATGGATAAATAAAGGAAAGGAGGGGAAAACAAAGACATATACCAGCAAAGAACACCTAATGAATTGAAGGAAATATTCAATAATGACTCCTACAACCTGACCTGACTCCTGTATTCACGTAACCGTACACTAACTTGTGCATATACAAAAACCATCTGCATTAGAAATCATGACTTGTCAATATTGCGTGCATAATGAACTAGACAGCATTGACCCACTCAGATACTTCATAAATCATGAAACAATGTACTTGGAAGGCACCTATTATCCATGTTAAAAGACTTTCTAGACACAATATCTCTCTTGTGTCCAGAACATAATATCTCTTGCAGAAACCTTCCGCACTAATTAGCTTCAAAAGATGGAAGCACCATTAGTGTGCACATAATTCCGGACTTTCTTCATTAAATCGCCTGGACTCAAATGAAAATTACATGGCATATCAAACAAACACCGTCACAGCCCAGCGAAAACATAAATGCATTGAAAGTCAGTGTTTTTTCCCCAAAATCACCGCCGCAGCCCGGCAAGTACATAAACATAGGCACCACTTAACTTTATGGCCCGGGGAGTCATCCGTGACAGACCCGGACCTGCAATAAATTAAGCAGTAAGATGGTTTTCACCGCTGCAACCCGGCAAGCACATAAACATAGGCACCACTTAACTTTATGGCCCGGGGAGTCATCCGTGACAGACCCGGACCTGCAATAAATGAAGCAGTAAGAAAGTTTTCACCGCCGCAGCCCAGGAATCAAGATTACACACGGCATGGCTAGCGTGACTCCTTCACGCCTCTTCTAAGTGGTCTGCTTTTGCTCCTGCCTGCTGCCGTCGCCGCCGCCGCCCGTGCTCTCCAAATCATTAATCAACAGCACTGAAGCATGGGCGAGCGGCCGTTATGAAGACCCGCACTAATTGCAGATCACTAGCAGCTGTGACCTAACGGCCCAGGAAACTACATTTTCCCCATGCCTACTGGGAAGTGTAGTTTATCTATGCCGTACCTGCTTTCTTTTACCCCACAATCCTTTATTCCTTACATTACCTCCCCTTCCAGGGCTCTTCCCAGGGCCTGCCTTCTCCGGATACTTTGCATGAAACAGTCTTACCAGACGAGGTGCATGTACTGCACTAGCAGGTTCCCAGGAACAGTCTTCCAATCCATATCCAGTCCACTGGATGAGGTACCACAACACTTGTCTCCTTCTTTTTGAATCCAAAATCTTCTTTACTTCATATTCAACATGATCCTCTTTGTGAATGGCAGGAGGTCTCTTCATGCGTGTTCCAGGTGCTGCGGGTTTAAGGAGACACACATGGAATACCGGGTGAATTTTCAGAGACTTAGGTAAATCTAATTTTACTGCAACCTCAGACACAATCTTTACTATTTCATAAGGTCCAATGTATTTAGGAGCAAATTTTTGAGATCCTACCAGAGACAAATTGCGTGTGGATAGCCACACCTTATTTCCCACCTTGTACTGAGGAGCCTCCCTTCTCTTTTTATCTGCATACATTTTATATTGATGTTTTGCATATTCAAGATTATCCTGCGCCTTTTGTCTGATGTTTAGAAGTAATTGCCTTCTGTCCTGTAGTACTGGAAGGTTTTCAACCTCTGGTAACTGTTCTGGCAACATTTCCAGTACCTGTCCATACAAGCACTCATTGGGAGACATTCCCAAAGAGTCATGTTCAGCATTGTTATATGTGAATTCAGCCAACCATAATGCTCGAACCCACGACTCCATACCATCATGTAAATAACAGCGCAGGTATTGTTCAAGCGTCTGATTAACCCTTTCAGTTTGTTCATCCGTCTGAGGATGATAACTAGTGGACAAGGCACAATCAATTCCTAACATCTGACAGAAAGCGCGCCAAAACTTGGATGTGAATTGTGGTCCTCTATCAGAAACAATAGTACGTGGTAGCCCATGCAGGCGAACCACATGCTGCAAAAACAATTCCGCCAATTTCCCTGCTCCTGGAATTCCTTTACAGGGCACAAAGTGAGCTTGTTTAGACAAGTAATCCACTATCACCCATATTGTGTCATACTGATCATCTGGTGGTAGGTCTGTAATAAAGTCCATTGATATGTGTGTCCAGATTTTCGTGGGCGTGGGCAATGGTTTAAGTAACCCTGACTTTTTAGTATGATCAGATTTACTTCGTACACATGTTTCACATTCTTGCACATACGTGATCACCTGTTGTCTCAAATTCGGCCACCAAAACTATTTTTCCACTAGAGCCTGTGTCTTTTTACTCCCTGAATGACCAGCCAAAAGTGAATTATGGCACCAATGCAAAGCCTTCTTTTGGAGTTCCAAAGTGGGCAAATACAATCTTCCATCATAGTAAGGAAGATTCTCTTTAAATGTTTCCAAAGGGTTACTCATTCCCCAACTCAGATTCCTTTGATTCCTCATTGCCTTTTTCACTTGTGTCATCAATTTAGAAATTACTGCCCCCACCACTCTTTCTGCGGGGATTATGGACTTTGTTTCCGATACCAGGTTGCCCAGGTTTTGTTGACGTGATAAAGCATCTGCCTTACCATTTCTTTTTCCTGGCCGGAAGGTCACCACAAAATCAAACTCATTGAAAAATTGAGACCACCGTAATTGTCTTGGACTCAATGTGTGGGCAGTTTTGAAGTACTGTAGATTTTTATGATCTCTCACAACCAACACCTGATGTTTAGCTCCCAGTAAATAATGTCTCCATTCCAGGAAAGCAGCTCTGATAGCTAATAGTTCTTTATCTGTAATGGAATAATTTTGTTCACATAGAGTGAGTTTTCGTGAATAATACGCTACTGGGTGCCAACATCCTTCTGAATCTTTCTGCGATAACACCGCCCCTATTGCCACATTGGACGCATCGGTTTCTACTTGAAACATCTTATCCGTGTCTGGGTGTCGCAACACTGGAGCTGATGTAAATGCCATCTTTAATTCCTGAAAAGCCTTTTCTGCATCCTCATTCCAACAAAAGCTGGTTGCCTTTCTTAGTAGTCGTGTTATAGGGGCTACAACCTGAGAAAAATTAGTAATGAATCGTCTGTAGAAATTGGCGAAACCCAAAAAAGACTGAATATCTTTAACACACTGGGGTTTCGGCCAATCCAAAACTGCCTGTACCTTGTTTTTGTCCATAATTATTCCCTCCGGGGTCAATATGAAGCCCAAAAACTCCACTCTTTTCACATGAAAGGCACATTTTTCCAATTTCACATATAACTGATGTTCTTGTAATTTCTTTAACACTGCCCTTACATGACTCACATGTTGTTCTTGTGAATTTGAGTAAATTAGAATGTCATCAATATATACAATAACAAAAATATCCAAAAACTCACTCAAAACTTCCTGCATAAAAAATTGAAATGCTGCAGGAGCATTACACAAACCAAAAGGCATAACCAAATATTCAAACAATCCAAACTTAGTTTGAAATGCAGTTTTCCACTCATCCCCTTCTTTGACCCGAATCAAATGATAAGCTCCACGTAAATCAAGCTTGGTGTAAATCACTGCTGTCTTTACTTGGTCCAACAGTCCAGTAATTAAAGGGAGTGGGTATCTGTTTTTAACTGTCACCTTATTCAATGCACGATAATCAATGCATGTTCTCAGCGTACCCTCTTTTTTAGGCACAAAAAACAATGGGGATGAGACTGGTGATGTGGAATGTCTAATAAATCCCTTCTTCAACATGTCATCCAAATACTCTCTCAAATGTTGATTCTCAGTTTCCGTTAATGCATATATTCTACTACATGGTAATTTAGTCCCAGGTTCCAACTCTATGACACAATCGTATGGTCTATGGGGGGGTAGTTGTTCCGCTCCGCCTTTATCGAACACATTCATATACTCTTGATATTGCACCGGAACCTGTGCTCCCACCGCCCCCACTACTTGTACTGCTGGGGGTTGATCTGCCAAAAACAACGCAGGGCTCACTTCTTCTTCAATGTGACCCATACATTCCGTATTCTCAAAAAATATCTCTCTAGCTACCCAATCAATTCTTGGATTATGCTGAGTCAACCAAGGAATTCCTAAAATAAGACCAAACTGGGGAGCTGCGATGAGATCTAGTACAATTTCCTCCACATGACCAGACTGACACCTCATTTCTATGGGTTGAGTTTGCTGACAAATGGGTCCCGAAATTAAAGGTGACCCATCCACCGACTGTACCCCTTCCACTTGAGTCTTTTCTCTCAAAGGCAACCCTAGTCTTTTGGCCAAATCGATGTCAATAAAATTTCCAGTAGCCCCTGAATCTATCATGGCCGACACCATCTGTTTATTACAAGCAAAAATTAAAGTTACCAGTATATACAAATGAGAATTACCTTTTCGAGAAGTATTTGCTACCCACGTGGGGAACTTTTCTACCACTGAGCCCGACACCTTTGTTCCCCCTAAGGCCGGCCCAATCCTTTTCCCGACTCGCCCTTGCTCTTATCTCCACTCCCTACCTTCTTAGGAGTATTTGGACAAGTACGGATATAATGTCCTGGTTGACCACAATACAAACATAAATTATTAGCCTTTCTCTGTTCCTTTTCTGTGGCCGATAATGGTCCCCTAACCCCTCCAATCTGCATAGGTTCCCCTTCACTGTTTCTGTTGTTCACCCTACCTCTATCTAATCGTACAAAAGATACCACCTCTGATTTTTTCCTATCTCCCTTTCGCTCATTCATTCTATGATCCAACCTTAATGCTAAATCAATCATAGCTGTACATGTGTTGGGTTGAGGTTCGACCTGTGCCATGGCGTCTTTTAACTCTTCCTTCAATCCCTGATAGAATAGAACTGTTCGTTTATTCTCTGGCCAATCTGTTTCAATTACCAGTCTATTAAAGTGAGTCACATACGAAACTAGATCTCTGGTACCCTGTTTTAGCGCCAATAACTCCTTGTCTTGCGCCAATGATACTTCCCTCCGATCAAATAATCTACCGAATTCAGCCTGGAAATTATCCCAATTATACAATAATTGATCATCTTTTTGTACCAAAGGCATCGCCCAAGCAGCTGCATCTCCTGTTAGGTATGAAATCACAAAAGCAGTTCTTGCTTGAGTAGTCTCAAAGGCCGATGGTTTACACAGAAAATGTAATCTACACTGGGTCAAAAACGTCATTTATTTCTTTGGGTCCCCAGAAAACCTTTCAGGTGATGCCAAAGGCACACTGCTGGGTGCCTGAACCACAACAGTGGGTGTTCTGGTTCCTGTTCTACCCGTAGACGACCCTGCTTCCTCCAGTGGGGTCCCTTTTGCTACTAATCCTTGCACTTGATTCTTCAAAGTGCTAGATTCCTGCCTTACATGTATCAATTCCACCTGAATATCTTGTAGTACCTTTAGCACTTCTGCTAAAGAAGGAGGGTTATCCATTTGGCCTGGGTGGTTCAGTACTCCCGAATTCGGGGGCTGTTGATTCTGTCAAAATCTCTGAACATTAAGGGAGAGTGGTTTTCAATCCTCTCTCCCGAACCACAGAAGTCAAATGGATCGACCCCTCCCACCGTGGTTGGCACGGGCGCCTGACTATAGAATACAGGTAGCCACGTGGCAGCCAATGGGGGGAAGATGGAGTTAGGGAAAGGGGATGGATAAATAAAGGAAAGGAGGGGAAAACAAAGACATATACCAGCAAAGAACACCTAATGAATTGAAGGAAATATTCAATAATGACTCCTACAACCTGACCTGACTCCTGTATTCACGTAACCGTACACTAACTTGTGCATATACAAAAACCATCTGCATTAGAAATCATGACTTGTCAATATTGCGTGCATAATGAACTAGACAGCATTGACCCACTCAGATACTTCATAAATCATGAAACAATGTACTTGGAAGGCACCTATTATCCATGTTAAAAGACTTTCTAGACACAATATCTCTCTTGTGTCCAGAACATAATATCTCTTGCAGAAACCTTCCGCACTAATTAGCTTCAAAAGATGGAAGCACCATTAGTGTGCACATAATTCCGGACTTTCTTCATTAAATCGCCTGGACTCAAATGAAAATTACATGGCATATCAAACAAACACCGTCACAGCCCAGCGAAAACATAAATGCATTGAAAGTCAGTGTTTTTTCCCCAAAATCACCGCCGCAGCCCGGCAAGTACATAAACATAGGCACCACTTAACTTTATGGCCTGGGGAGTCATCCGTGACAGACCCGGACCTGCAATAAATTAAGCAGTAAGATGGTTTTCACCGCTGCAACCCGGCAAGCACATAAACATAGGCACCACTTAACTTTATGGCCCGGGGAGTCATCCGTGACAGACCCGGACCTGCAATAAATGAAGCAGTAAGAAAGTTTTCACCGCCGCAGCCCAGGAATCAAGATTACACACGGCATGGCTAGCGTGACTCCTTCACGCCTCTTCTAAGTGGTCTGCTTTTGCTCCTGCCTGCTGCCGTCGCCGCCGCCGCCCGTGCTCTCCAAATCATTAATAAACAGCACTGAAGCATGGGCGAGCGGCCGTTATGAAGACCCGCACTAATTGCAGATCACTAGCAGCTGTGACCTAACGGCCCAGGAAACTACATTTTCCCCATGCCTGCTGGGAAGTGTAGTTTATCTATGCCGTACCTGCTTTCTTTTACCCCACAATCCTTTATTCCTTACATATTGCATACAAAGTTTTAAAATGTTTATCATGCTCTTAATCCTCAAAGATTTCCATCAGTTCCCTCACAAAGGTACTAATAGTCAGAGTACTTAACTTCACTTGTAACATAGCAGATTTGTACTCTAAAATATCTCTTGCATATCTAAAATCACATTCCAATAGAATACATTCACATGCTAGTGACGACGGCAGTCTAAAAAGCCATTTTACATTTTTTCCTTCTTGTTTACTTATTTCATTTAAATACTTCCATGCCCATATCTCTGCCGCATATAGTAGGCAGGATATTATTTTACTGGAGTAGAGCAATAAAATCGTATTCACTGAGACACCACCTTGCCTACCTATGAATTGACTGACAGCACCTGCTCTCTTTTAGCATTTAAGTTTTGTCTCACACCAATGCAGTTTCCATGACAGCTTCTGGTCTATTAAGACTCCCAAGTATCTATAGCATTCAACCTTTTCGATGACTTCTTTTTTCACCATCCATTTATATGTATTGTGACAAGATTGTTTTGTGGTGCCTAAAAAGGCAATCACCTTCGTTTTTGCTATGTTAATTACCAAGCCATTCTTTTCAGAGAATTGTATCAGGCAATTTAACTTATTTTGGAGCCCTACTGGCATCCGCATACCCTAACCAGGCTAAGTATGTCTTATCCAACTTCACCACATCTGTGGTGGACTTATCCATCTCTTTCATACAGTCGGCTAAGTAAAGATTAAATAAGGTAACAGCTAGGCTACATCCCTGTTTCACTCCACATACTGTTGGAATTGCCTCAGACAATCGTCCTTCGCCATCAAGTCGAATTCTAACAGATGTTTCTGAGTATAACAGCTGAATCATGTATAGTAGCCCTGGCGGAATCCCCCATTTTGCTAATTTAATCTGTATTGCCCAAAGCTGAGGTTAAACAGGTTGAAGCACTAGAAGCTTTGTCAATACAGAACATTGTGTTCTATCAAATGCTTTGAGGGTGAGAAATTGTTCAAGGCATCAATTGCCATTTATCATTGCCACTATTGGATTTGTCCATGAAATATTTTTTGACATACTTTTTTAACACATATGCATTTGTTAGGTAGGATTTAAATTGTAAGACTGTATAGTATTTGTATTGATTTGTGTTGTTTTAGTGTCATTTTGTAATTGTGTATGTTTTGTTTCCGTATCACAATTACAAAATAAATAAATTGGATTTCTTTTAATGTTTTGGTCCAAACCAAAGGCTTAGTTTCTCCAGCATGGGGTCTGGCATGGATTCACAAGCTCATGAATTCCCCGTTGTCAGGCTGGGAATCCGCGGTAATGAAAAAATCAGTTTCAGTTTCGTTTCGGAACTGTCTTTCTCCTAATAACCAATCACTGGCCTCCGGGTCATACTGCCGCCAGCCAATGACTGCCTGTAAAGAAGCCACAAACTTGGTAAGTGAAAGCCAGTTTATTTGGAACAGCTTCAGTAACTCACTTAAGACCCCCAACACAGGCAGCATCCAGGGTATAACTGACTTCACTCCAGAGTAAACATCTCCAAACACACATCATTCCAGAATGGCACAGTAGGCATAAATCCATTCTGGAATTACAGATGAGGTGCTTGGCATAAACACAGCTGAAAACCATAGCAACAAGAAAGCATACAAAGGTTTAGCTTTATACAACACATCCCCCTCCCTTATGAAATAAATTTCTTTATTGCGGGATATGTACCCACTGAACAGATATATACTTACATCATTTTACTTTCGCGATTCTGGACAAAGACCAGACTTGACCACTTTCTACACACACAGCGTTTTTGAAGACTCGTGTAACCCTAACAGGCTCTGTGTATAACGGTTCCCCTTTCTTGGTAACAACAGCCTTCCTTATCCGTACCCAATCTCCAGCTTTGACCACGGTTATTCTCCTTGGGTGCTTCTTATTGACTCTTTCCACCCACTTGTTTTTTCGGGCTTCCATCCCTTTCTTTACATCATCCACAACCGCATCTGACGCTCTCGCCCTGCCCAACCAAGCTGGCGCAACACAGGTATTTGCCTTTCGCCCTCTCATAAGTTCAAATGAGCTAATCCCTGTTTCTACTCGCGGAGCCATCCTCAAAGCATACAGCCTGTCTCTTACTGCAACCTTTTTGTCAAGACCACATGCATTAGCTCCACGAATAGCATCCATAATACTTCGATTTACTCTCTCAACCATACCGTTTGCTTGGGGACAATACAAAGGAGTCTTTTTGTGTTTGATTCCACATTTGTACAGATACGCCAAAAATAGTTTTCCCATGAATTGTGGACCATTATCTGTGAGAATGCTCCTGGGCAAACCCTCCCTTTCAAACACATCCTCCATGAATTCAATTATGCGTTGACACGTGACTTCCCTCAGGATCTTAAACTCTGTCCATTGCGAAAAGATATCAACCATCACCAAAATGAACCTACCTCTACTTGCACCCATGTTTACGGGACCTAGAACATCCATGGACAAATCTTGCCACAAACCATCAGGAATGGTAGTTTTACCCATTGGTTGGGACACAGCTATCACGTTCTTCCCTGATTTGGTACTGCACGCACCAACCACTTTCTCAATTTCGCGATCAATTCCTGGCCACCAGTAATCAGCTTTTATTACTTCTTTCGTTTTGCAAATGCCAATATGTCCCTGATGGGCACAATCAATTTCCTCCGCAGACTGCCTGGAACCACCAACTTGTCCCATCTGTACAACAGTTCTCCTTTTACGGATAGTTCATTCCTTACTTCCCACATAGCCCTCTCTTCACCTGATAGTTGCCTTTTCTCTGGCCACCCATCCGCCACAAATACCATAATCCTCTTCCACATTTCATTGGCCCTTAACACTTGAATCCACTCTTGTTTCTGAATTATACCCTCCACAGTTGCAAAAACCATTTCATGTTCACCATATACATTACTTCCTTTTTCACCAGCATCATTCTCTAACTTCACTCTCGAAGCGTGATCAGCTTGCACATTCTCTTTACCAGCAACTACTTCTATTTCAAATTTATGACACTGTGGCCTGGTTTCCCAGCCTGCCACTCTCCTTGAAACCTTGTCGAGGCCTTTACTTTCAAAAATCGCCTTAAGGGGTTTGCGATCTGTTCTCAAGGTAAATTCTTGACCCCAGACAAAATTTTTCATCTTTTCAATGCCCCAATGGTACGCCAGGGCTTCCTTTTCCAACACGGAATAGTTCAATTCTGCACCTCTTAACATGCGGGATGCATGCATTACAATCATCTCCGTACCATCAACATCACCACACCTATACCTGTCTCACTGGCATCCACGGCCAGAATGATTTTCTTCCTAGTATCAAACATCGATAGGGGTTTTACCATATCAATTTTTCTTTTCATTGCTTCAAATTCTTTTTCACATTCCTTGCTCCATTCAAACTCAGCACCCTTCCTTAATAATGCCCTCAATTTAGTTATGGAATCGGCATAGTTCTCAACAAACCTATGATAGAATTCAATAGTACCTAGAAATGATCTCAACTCAGCCTTATTCTTTGGTGGCTGTGTTTTCAAAATGGACTCAACTAAATTCCTTTTTGGTTTGAGTCCCTACTCAGAAATTTCATGACCTAGATAATCAACCGCTTGAGTCAGAAATACACATTTTTCGCCACGCAAAGTTATTCCTCTTGCTTTAAAGATCTTGAGAACTAAATCCAGTCTTGTTTTTAACTCACTCTCGTCCTTCCCACATATCAGGACATCGTCCTGAAAGCACCATACACCGCCGACATCCTTCAACAATTTGTCCATAACCTTTTGGAATATGGAAGACGCTGACACCAGCCCAAATGGCATGCGCTTGAATTGATATATTCCCTCATAAGTGATGAAAGCAGTCAATTTGCGTGACTCATCATCTAAACTTATCTGATGATACGCACTCGCCATGTCAAGCTTCGCAAAATATTTTGCACTCCCTATCCTACTTAATAACTCCCCCACATTGGGAAGAGGATGGCGATCTGCTACCACAAACCGATTAAGCTCCCTCAAATCAATGCATACCCACAAATCCACATTGCTTTTCTTTACCACCACCACAGGAGATATCCACTCCACAGCCCTAGCTGGCTCAATAATTCCTTCT
This sequence comes from Ambystoma mexicanum, assembly GCF_040938575.1. NCBI lineage: Eukaryota > Metazoa > Chordata > Amphibia > Caudata > Ambystomatidae > Ambystoma > Ambystoma mexicanum. The sequence continues at coordinate 842,159,339 of NC_090941.1, read as the reverse complement.
CTTTCCAATTTCATTAATTCCTCACGCACAGCATTCCGCATAGACAGGGGCAGCGGTCTGAGCTTGGACGCAACAGGATTGCTACCTTCTTTCACCTCAATCTTTTGCACCATCCCTTTGATACACCCCACTCTGTTACAAAATACCTCAGGATATCTAGTCACCATTTCACATTTTGTTTTATCACTATTAACCTCAGAAGAATTAACCACATTGAGGACTTGCTCTTCACTATTAGGATCCAACTTGATTCCCAAACCCCTTTGTTCCTTCCAACCTAACAAGGTTTCACCTCTTCTGGTAACATATATTTTCCCACGTGTGAACCTCCCTTTGAATTTGAATTCTGTCTCATAGCACCCCAGAATTTCTATTTTGTCTCTGTTATACCCGCCAGGGATTTTATCTGAAGGAATCAAACATCTGACGTCACCTCCAATTACATTCTCAAAAACAGTTTTAGACATTAATGTGATTTTGGAGCAGGAGTCAGCAAGCATTTTAACCATATGACCATTTACCTCTATCCATGCTGATGGATGCTCGCACTCATCATAACCTGAACACTTTACCATATGAACGGTAACTATTTCATTCTCAGAAACATCAGCTTCTTCAGAAGATACACCGTCATATTCTTCAATCAGGAGGGTTCCCCTTCCACCACCAATTCGATAGTTTTTACAACAATTCTCGAAGTGCCCCCACTTCTTACATAAACCACAATTCACTCGCCTCCCAGGGCAAATGGGAGATGTAGACAAATGTCGTGAGCTCCCACAGCGAAAACATAACCTATCTTCCTTTTTCACATTAAATTGAGCGACGTCCTTTTGAAACCGCCTATTATTCTGCTCACCACCCCCACCTTTGGCTTGGGTATTCTCATAATGTTTATTGGGCTTGGTTCTATGTTTTTTCTTTTCCTTTGGGCACCCTCCCTTCTTATCTCCAACTCTTAGTACCTCAACACTTGGTGCTGATTTATTTTCCTTGAGGGACAGCTTCACTACACACTGTAATGTGTGCTCAATTCTCTTCGCTATACTGATGACCTCCTCTAAGTTTGGATCGTCCTTTAACCAAATTTCCTCCCGTATTTTATCATTAGAGCAGTGAATCATAAATTGATCTCTTATGTGTTCCTCTAATCCACCAAAAAACTTACAATTGAGGGATAAATGTCTCAAAGCAGTTATATAGTCTTCAACAGTTTCTCCTTCATGTTGACATCTCATGCCAAAATGATATCGCTCCAATACCGTGCTAGTTTTTGACTCAAAATGCCTATCAAGTTTGGTCAATGCCAGGTCAAAATCATTTGTTCCCTCGTCTGAATCTAATTCGGAAATATCAGGAGGTGTGTCATATATCCTCTGACCTTCATACCCCAGAAAATCCATTAACATCGCTACTTTACGTTCCACAGACATTCCATTCCCATACGTAGCTTTAACATAATGTAGGAATCCCTTCTTCCACTGGGCCCACTTAATTTTTGGCGGACCTGGTATGAGCATAAATACTTGCGGACCGGGGACTCCAGACAGGGCCATATTTATAACCTCTAAATGCTACGTAACACAATGCGTAAAATAACAGGTTAATATAAGTCCAAAGTATATGACACAACAAAAACAATTTTGCTTTCAAGGTGTCAAATGGTGATTCTTAGAATATTGTCAAATGTTGCCATACATAGCCACTCTATTTTGGCTATGCTTGTCCAGTCACCACCACAAAAATATCTCCTTCTCTAAGCTGTGGTGCCCTTTGTCATACACCCCTAATTCGCCTTCCCACAGGGGGCCCTGGGCGAGGTTTCAGTATCCTTTCTCAATTCAGCGCCACATCCGCATTCAGCTGGGCTTGATTCAGCGCCACATCCACTTTCAGGCAGCTTCCATCTTCCAGCTTCCTGCTGATAGCTCCTCCTAATTCGCCTTCCCACAGGGGGCCCTGGGCGAGGTTTCAGTATCCTTTCTCAATTCAGCGCCACATCCGTATTCAGCTGGGCTTGATTCAGCGCCACATCCACTTTCAGGCAGCTTCCAGCTTCCTGCTGATAGCTCCTGCCAATTCCTCCTGGATGGTGGCTGCTCCTGCTGACAGCTCCTGGATGGTGGTTGCTCCTGCTGATAGCTCCTGCCAATTCCTCCTGGATGGTGGCTGCTCCTGCTGACAGCTCCTGCCAAACTCCACTTCCAGTCACTGTTGGGGGTCTTGGCTTCTGCAGGGATCACTACAGACATTCCATCCTCGTCACCATTGTAAAGAAGCCACAAACTTGGTAAGTGAAAGCCAGTTTATTTGGAACAGCTTCAGTAACTCACTTAAGACCCCCAACACAGGCAGCATCCAGGGTATAACTGACTTCACTCCAGATTAAACATCTCCAAGCACACATCATTCCAGAATGGCACAGTAGGCATACATCCACTCTGGAATTACAGATGATGTGCTTGGCATAAACACAGCTGAAAACCATAGCAACAAGAAAGCATACAAAGGTTTAGCTTTATACAACAAAGCATACAAAGGTTTAGCTTTATACAACACAGCCCTCTACCTAAGCCCCTCCTCTGACAGCCATCTTCAGATTTTTACCGCATGTTTAAGTGTTGGGAGTCCCCGTGCTATAGCTCTCGAGCTTTTACTGCGTTTTGAGATTTTTCAAAGAGTTTAATCTAATTTTTTCGGTCAATCGAGCCTCAAGCTCCACCGTTTCTACTTCCGATCAACGGGGACCCGTTTCGGAATTTTCTAAACCCTTCAAGGGTGAAGTTTCGTCGAGTTTCGCTTCTTGGAGGATCCAGAAGATCTTTGTGGCTCACACCGTGTGGACATGGCCCAGGACAAAGGAAACACAATGCCCGGATCTAAGCCTGGATTCAAGCTGTTCAGATTGCAGAATGTCTTCAAGGAGGACAAGCATTCTAGATGCCTGTACTGCGTTCACGAAGACAAAACGCACGTGGAGAAGGACTGTGCGTTTTGTAAGAACATGTCGGAACGGACTATGAGGGATCGGCGTATCCGCCCCACCAACTGGCTGGAAGGGAAGAGCCCAGCGGTAGGTGAGAAGAAGAAGAAGTCTGAGCGGGCTTCTAAGACCTTTGAGGGCGATCCGGCGACGGGGGCCCAACAAAAGGCAAAGCACTGCGAGTCCGGGTTCCTCGGTTGCCAGGCAGAGCGCACTTTCACCGACGCCATCAAGCACGAGTCAACGCTCTGGCTCGGGGAAGAGGAAATCGGAGAACCCGGGTAAGCTTCGGGAGAAGTCCCGGTCGATCCCGACGAAGACAGCCAAGGGGGAGCGAGGTGGTGACCCTCCCCCCAAGGTGAAGGCCTCAAGCGCGTCCAAAGTCGTGAAGGCCTTGATTCTTCCGGCTAAGGCCTCTATCGAGGGAGTCGTGGTGGCCCTTGCGAAGCCTGTAGAGGCTACCCCAGTGGAGGCGACCTCAGGGCCCAGAGTTTCCCTGCCACCGCAGAGGGAATCCTCTTTTCAACCCATCGATAAGACCCCCGTGAAAAAAAGAGGGGGGGGGCCAGTGGCCATCACGGACACCGATATACAGCCTCTGAAGAGGAGCTTGCTGGAGTCGCGAAGATCCTGAACAAAAAGTTTGAGGAGGTCCGGTCCCACGGGAGGGATCCCGACGAGGCGGACGAAGAAAGCGATGGTGGTGCCGACGAGGAGCCCGTGGAGGCGGAAGGCCACAGGACAACTCGGGAGCAATCTTGATGGTGATCCAGGCCATGTGTACGGAGATAACGACAAGGTTGCCCTTACCCCCAATGGACGATCCAGCGGAGCCCGGACTGTCGGGCAGCCCTCCAAGCAAGCACAGGAGAATTCACCCCCCCCCCCCCGCCCTTCCTGCCTTCACAGCCTTCACAGCCTTAATCTCCTTCCCCTGACTCCTGCCAAGAGAGACCGGTACGAGAAGAAGTGCCTTAGGGCGCAGCCGACCCCGGATTCGGTCGTCTCTGCGGTGGCCAAGAAGAAAGCGGCAGGGCGACGGCTTCAACTTCGACCTCCCCGCCGGACGGCGAGGGGAAGAAACTGGACGCCATGGGACGACGGGTCATCTTGTCGACGGCGACTACGATTAAAGCAGCCAACACCCTTGCAATTGTGGCCCGCTACGACAGGGAGCTGTGGTTTAAGATCGCTCCCCTGCTGGACTTCCTCCCGGACGACAAGAGGGCTGAGGCCCTGGAGATCCTAAAGGAAGGCGAGGTGGCGTCGGACCACGCCATAACGGTAGCCACGGACATTGCTGACACCGGTTTCCGCCAGATGGGCAACAGTGTTTGCCTTCGCCGGCGTGGTTGGTTCAAGGCAACCGATTTCCGCCAAGACGTGCAGACCAGAGTTCTGGACATGCCTTTCGACGGGAACAACCTGTTTGGCAAGACAGTGGACGAGTCACTGCAGGCCATCAAGGCCGACACGGAGACGGCTCAGGCCTTGGGGGTTTTGCAGCAACGACGGCCGCCCTTTCAGAACTCTGGAGGCAAGCAGGGTGCCTCCAAAGGATTCGGCGGCGGCTCCTCGACGAACCACCAGGCTGCCCGCTCCTCGTCGCAGGAGGCCTACAGAGGACGCAGCAAGTCAGGAGGATCTCGTCGTCGTCGCCAAGGAGGACTGAACCGGCCGTAGCGTCGGGCCCCCATCTGAGTACCCCGGTGGGAGGCCGGCTGGCAAAGTTCGTCAGCGTGTGGGAGTCCATCTCCACTGACCGATGGGGGCTGGATGCCCTGGCCTGCGTGCACACCCTAGAGTTTCTAAAGAAGTGCCCCTGCATTCCACCCGTGGCCAGGAAGGAAAACCACGTCCCTCAACTGCTGCTAGAAGTAAGGGCGATGCTGAAGAAAGGAGCCATCGAGCTCATCCCAAAGAGGCTGCGGGGCTCCGGAGTGTACTCACGATACTTCCTCGTAAGAAAGAAGACCGGCGGCTGGCGACCCATCCTGGACCTTCGTCGTCTAAACAAGTACATCAAGTCCCAGAAGTTCTGGATGGTCACCCTCCAGCAGATGCTGGGACAGCTGTAGGAAGGGGACTTCCTATCGTCGCTGGACTTGGAGGATGCCTACTTTCACATCCCCATTCTAAAAGGGAATCGAAAGTTCCTGAGATTCGTAGTCCAAGGGCGACACTATCAGTTCAAGGCCCTGCCCTTCGGATTGAAGTCGGCGCCCAGGGTATTCACCAAGTGCCTAGCACCAGTGGCGGCGCGGCTGCGCCTGCAGGGGATCCATGTCTACCCCTACCTGGACGATTGGCTCATCCGAGCAAAGACAAGAGATCTCGCTGTCGTGCACACAGCAAAGACCGTCCAGCTGCTTACGGATCTGGGATTCTCAATCAACTTTGCGAAATCCCACTTGGTGCCGTCGCAAGTCGCCCTGTTCCTGGGATCCAGGCTCGACACAGTGGCGCGATTGGCTTCTCCGTCGGAGGAAAGGACGAAGGCCATCCTGGGCAAGGTGCAACAGCTGTCGACCATGGACTTGGCCAGGGTGAGGTCCATCAAGTCCCTACTCGGCATGATGTCCTCCTACATCTACCTTGTGCGCCTGTGCAGGCTGCGGATGCATCCACTGCAAGAGTTCCTCGACGTCCGTTGGATGCAGGCGGCGGGCAACTTTGAAGACAGGATCCCGCTCCACGAGACTTTCCACCAAGCGATTCGGTGGTGGGGCAACCGCGCGCATCTGGTGGCGGGTATGGACTTCCAGACCCCGGCACATCAGGAGACAGTGACGATGGACGCCTCCCTGGAGGGATGGGGAGCGCACACCGGAGATCTCCACGCAAGAGGCCTTTGGCTCCCAGAGGAGAGGTCACTACACATCAATGTCCTGGAGCTCCGAGTCATGTTCTGGGCCCTCAGTTCGTTCCTCCCATCCCTCAAGGGCAAGGTGGTAAGGATTTTCACCGACAACACCACCACGATGTTCTACATCCGGAAGCAGGGAGGCACCAGATCCCCAGCCCTATCCAAGGAAGCCCAGGATCTGTGGCACTGTGCCGTCGCCCAAGGGATGTTTCTGGTACCCTTCCATCTGGCATAAATAAAGAACACCATCGCCGACTCACTCAGCAGGGAGCTGCGCTCATGCCACGAGTGGGAACTGTGTTAAGATTCAAGTGGATCTACTCTTCCAACGATGGGGCAATCCCCAGATCGACATATTTGCGATGGTGACGAACACCAAGTGACGGAGGTTCGCCAGCAGGTTTCCCCAACCGGGGAGCATGGGCGATGCCTTCACATTCTCCTGGGACGACCTGTTCCTGTATGCGTTCCCACCGTTGCCATTGCTGCTGCGACTCATCAACCAACTCAGACGGTCCCGGTGCAGGATGATCCTCGTCGCACTGGCGTGGCCGAGACAGATCTGGTTCCCGGACCTTCTGGACATGTCAGCGTCCCCCCCAATCAAACTGCCGATGGACGCGGATCTCCTTGCCAGAGAAGGAGTCGCCATCCTCCATCACGACCCGGGGTCACTGAACTTGCAGGCCTGGCTCATGCAGCACTAGAGTTTGGAGGGTACGATATCCCGGCGGACTGCAAAGGCGAGGGCGTCCTCAACTCTCAAGTGCTATGGACACAAATGGAAGAGGTTTTCTGTCTGGTGCCGGACACAGAAGGTTAACCCTCTGCGGATTACGGCCCCTCAAGTGCTGCTGTACTTGCTATCGCTGGCCAAGGCAGGGCTGGCCCATGCCTCCATCAAGTTCCATCTGGCGGCTATCTCCCGCTACACCAGAACTCCGGGGCGCTCATCCCTGTGGTCCCATCGACTGGTGAAGGATTTCATGAAGGGACTGTTCCGATCATTCCCGCCGGTGAAGGCTCCGGCCCCGGTGTGGGAGCTCAACGGGGTGCTGACCAGGCTCATGGGGCCGCCATTCGAGCCTCTGCATTCGGCACTGTTGAAGTTCCTGTCGTGGAAAACAGCGTTTCTTGTGGCCATCACCTCTGCATGACAAGTGGGAGAGATCCAGGCCCTCTCCTGCAAGCCTCCATACCTGACTTTCCACGAGACGAGGGTTGTGCTGAGGACGCACCAAACCTTCATGCCCAAGGTGCCGTCGGACTTCCATCTCAACGAGCCCTTGGTGTTACCTGTTTTCTTCCCGTTGCCTTTGTCGGCGGCCGAGAGGACTTTGCACTCGCTGGATGTAGCTAGAGCGCTGAAGTTCTACGTGGACCGGACGAAGAGTTTTCGGAAGACATCACAGCTGTTTGTGAACTTTGGACCTGGGAACCAAGGGAAGGCCCTCTCGAAGGCTTCCATTTCCAGATGGCTCTCCGGCTGCATCATGCACTGTCACTGGTTGGCAAACAGACCGTTGCCCGGCCGTCTAAGAGCCCATTCGACCACAGCGATCGCTGCTACCACGGAGTTCCTATCTGGTGTGCCCCTGCTGGACATCTGCAGGCTGCTACATGGAGGTCGACGCACACCTTCACGAGATTCTACTGCGTCGACCGGGATTCCAGGGAGGAGTCCAGCGTCGGCCAGGCAGTGCTGCGCAACCTTTTCGCCTGAAGGTGGGCCTGGTGAAGGGGTAAGAAATGCTTAATGTTGAGTTGATGTAATTGCTTAATGTTGAGCCTTGCCACCTCCCGTGGTTGTGCATGTGTGTACTGCTATGTATTCTTGTATTCATGAGCATGTGAATCCATGCCAGACCCCATGCTGGAGAAGGAACAAGTTACTTTCCTGTAACTGTTGTTCTCCAGCATGGGTCTGGCATGGATTCACATGCAAACCCTCCCTCCTACCCCTCTGCGGCTCTTCTCTTGGTCCTACTGCCACTTTACGTGCTACCAAATCTGAAGATAGCTGCCAGAGGAGGGGCTTAGGTAGAGGGCAGTCATTGGCTGGGGACAGTATGATCCAGAGACCAGTGATTGGTTATTAGGAGAAAGACAGTTCAGAAACGAAACTGAAACAGATTTTTTCTTTACCGAGGATTCCCAGCCTGACGACGGGGAATTCATGAGCATGTGAATCCATACCAGACCCATGCTGGAGAACAACAGTTACAGGTAAGTAACTTGTTCATGACAAATTAAAGGTTAATGTTACTTGTTTACAAATCGTTTGCTGCTGTCCTGTGCATGGGCAAAGCAAGGACAGCAATTTGATGTTGCTTATTATATTTTGCTTTTGGAGCTATTGACTTCTTAGTGCAAAAGATAGTCTGGATCCCTGCTTACACTGAGATTGTCTTTTCTAGCTTTCCTTTTCTTCAAATATTGTTGAAATGAAAAAGCCTCATCACTATAGGTAGGGCCACTGACTGTCCTTGTTAAATTCAACATTGTCCAGAGCTGCCTCTCTGGCTTTTTATCTGGGGTAACTGCCTTCCCTTGGGTAGGAGAGCATTGAACAACCCACACTTGGCCATAGTGTTTCAGGCTCTGGCAGCATCCACACATCTGACCCAGTGCTAGACAGTGTCCTTTGTGTGAAAGTGTGACACAAGAGTTTTCACAATGTACTGGTGAACTGGCCGGCAGTTTTATCATATTCCGACACTGCATACCACTGCTGCTGCTGCTTCTGTGTCGAGGTGGCGGGCAAACATACTGCCTTCAGCTCCTCAATCCATAACATCTTGGATGCATGTATTTAATCCACTCTCCTCTTGGCGAGTTGCGGCAACCTACACCGTTTGAGTATTTGCATTAAGGTGTGCAAGATTGTGCAAGAGAGTGAACTGTCACTAGTATGCATGATAAGCATCCATCATCCAGTTATTCATGTGCTTCCGGCCTCGCTTGTCACAGCTAGAACCTCTCATCGTCTGCGTTTACCAGAGGTCTGAGGTACGCAAAGAAGTCACATTTGGCAGCATCATAGGCGCCATTTCCTGCATGATGTGTCTTGAATATCTTATGCATGTTATTCCAGGAGTGGGATTATGGACTTCTTTGCAACGTTATTTGTTTCCATGGCAGTCGCAAAATAGACTCTTGTCCCATCTGAGATCTTATGAGGACAGAGCACTCCTGACATCAAACTCTCCCATGGCTGACATCTTAATGGTAGTGCAAACCAGGGAGTGTGGACGGGTCATAGGGAACAGCACTTGTGCTGAAAAGGTGAGGACATGCTTGTGCCCTCCACTGGGCTGTCGTCATCCATTGCGGGGCAACCTTATGCAATGAATTGAAGGAGCAGGTAGCCACATGCAGGCTGCACAAACACCCTTGGCCTGGGCCCCTAACCTGTGTTGAGAACTGGTGGACTGACCAGCCTGAATGATGAAAAGCCATCAGGCCTGAAAAGACTGCCCAGTATACAGTGAGAGGGTTAAATGTCAGTACCATGAATCATCTCCGGGCCGCATGAGCAGGGCCACAGACCAACTGTCAGGAGGGGGTTGGCAGAGAGAACAATCAGAATTACCCTTCATCAGCACTCTGATCGTTTGCATTGGATCAGCCATTCCTTCCAATCAGGTTGGGCCTTAGGAAATGCAGACATGCTAACATGTAGCGAAGCAACAAGTGCAGACAGTGCCACTCCCTTGTCACATTTTGGGTGGTGCTGGAGATACTTATTGTTGTGTGGTGGGTCGGAAGGAGGAGTTGGACACAGATTGAACATTTGTGTAATGTTTATTCAGAATAATAAAGAAAATGCCTACCTTACCCTATTGCTACAGGGATGTTCCCTTCAAACAAACTAAGGTGCTCATCTGTCGTCAGGAAGTCCAAATCAAAAATGTCCTCTGTCCAAAATCCAATCTACCTGACTCTACCACTAAATATTAATAACTAAATTCTGCCAAAAGAATGTCTCTCTTCTGACTGTGCCCGACATCAAAGACGTTTTCACAGCTTCCTTCACTTAATGTAAGTTCCCCTGGCGGCCTCCCTCTCCTTCATTCCACCCCTGAAACTTTGTTCATCGTAGGTGGTGTTTTGGGATTTGGCGCACGCATGAGTCTGCTTCTTCGGTTCCTCGTCTTTCTGCTCCGTGTTTCGTTATAGAACCGCTCTTGGCATCTCTGAAGGCGGTCGTGCTTTGCGAATGTTGGCTGACGGGAGATTCCAGGTCTCCCGCTTCCAGTGGTTTTGGCGTCATTAGGCGGGCCCCAGGCCCACCACAGTGCTTCCATGGTCACGCCACCATATCAGGTAAACAGAAAAGCAGGATCCCCTTTCTTCTAGGGTATGGGGAAGAAAAATATCAAACCTGAAGAAAAAAAATCGATTACAACAAAATTAATTCAATACAATTTATTTTTCCAATTCATGGCCATCAACATTACATCATCAGTACATACAGCAATGATAAAAAAACACATAAAAACCTAGAAGCCTAATGATTTGTTTATTTATATAGCGCTTATGGGCTGCCCATAACACATATTTACATACATCATCCCAACCGAGTTTGGTACTCATTTATCAACCTCAGAAGGATGATAGACTGAGTTGGCCTGCCGGGATTCGGACCTACGACCTGCAGATCACACATGGATCACAACAATGAGCGCTTAAGCTATCTTTCCGGCAATCACATACCTAACACAATCAAACCTCATACATACACATTGCATACACAACTTATACAATAAGAACCAAACCAGTTAGCCAATCACAGTTAGGAAAAGGGAGAATGTAAATTTACATAAACACAATAATCACAAATACAATATTTTTCAAATTTAAACAAGAGTGTAGCCAATTGGAGACAGAATTAATCATGTTGGAATTTGCTTTCTTCCGGCTAATTCCATGCACACCAACCAGTTTCAATGTTAACAAACAATTTTCAACGTCTTCATCATGGGAAGAAAAGTTTAAAAGGACCTATAAAAACATATGCAAATTATACAAATCCACATGTAGGCAGCAGTAGTACTGAAATGTTGCAAAACTAACTTGATTTATACTTAGAAAAATCTAAGCCACACCCATTACAGGGCCTATAGATTAACACAGGACACCAGGCAAAGTTTTGGATACCTTCAGAGAAAATATCGGGGTCATAAATTGAGTATTTACAATGGGAAGTGAACACTTCTACCGACCCGGTGTAAAAAATGAAAAAACTAAAAAAACAAAAAAACCTGGGTGCTGACTGGAAACCCAACACCATTGTGTACACAGCACGTTCCATAACCGAATTAAGAAACACATCACCAAAATTAAACCATGTTGGCACCACCGCATGCACACTTACTAGAGACCTAATGTAACCAACATAACCAAGAAAAACAGATAACAGGACGCCTGACACAACTCATACCTCTTAAGCACTTAGAATGAAGCTCCACCAATCAACCAGCCAACTCAGCCAAACGACTAGGCAAGGGTATAAGAGAACACAAGCCTGTGAAGATAAAAGGCTGGGCTAATGAACCAAATGATCAAACACGTGCACAATGAATGTGCTAAATTTGTGCCGAGACTGGGGAGGCGCGGTTACAACAGGGACCTGTACAGAAATCACGCAAATTATAAATGGACTAAACAATATGCTTTGGTACATTTAGCTTCACATTGAAAAGACAATAAAATACCCCAGCTCACTACCGCTAGCCACCGGCTAAAGAAGAGTTACATTGTACCAGCTAACAACATCTGAAGTAATAAAGAAAGTCACAACAGTCTCAAAAACATACTAGCACTGCCCAGTGAAAAGCCAACAGAAGATCGGCATCATCCATATGTGAAAACCGTGCATATAAATAGAGCAAGTAGGCCAGTGCTTGCCAAACCTTAATTGTCATGTCAGAACTAGACACTAAATTAAACACAAAAGCAGCGGCCATGTTGGAAAAGGCATTAACGTTATTGAAGCCATGTGTCATAAATACGAGTACTAACGGGCAGCCAGTGAGACCGAAGCGAATACAAAAAGTGGTGCAATACCCAACACCTAATGAAAACCTGACTAAACATAATTTGTCACAAGCATAGTTAGCGGACCATAACTAAATATGAAAATAATACTTTTAGGTGCAAACAGCCATAATGAAATGAATGGCTCTCTCGTGGAAAGTACAACAGGCGCACACACTGGGGACAAAAGTCCAACACGCATGATGGACCATATGTGTGAGAGTAACGAATAGTTACCAAATGGGCCTAATAGCACATAAAAAAGGGCTCCAATAATATACCCGGGAGCTATCACCCTGGGCTATTAATAGATTTCTAAAGATGCCAGCCATGTTGAGCTAGAAAAACGTGCTGTCCAAGACAAATGAGGATAATAACCAAATTTTGTAACGCAAAAGGCTGATGAAAAAGAAAACTGCCACAGAGCCTCTTACACATTATAGAAAAATAAATAAAACAAAATAAATTGAACAATATGAAGGGCCCAACTAAATAACAACAACGAAATCGCCAACAAGTGGTTAAAGGGGATGGCAGGGGAAAGCAATTAGTTACCTACTGTAGAAATCAGGACAGTAGCCGATGTGGAGTTTTGTAGACCTTTATTACACACTGGTTAAATGTAATGTCTTAACCACGGTAGTTGGACTCCAGGTTGACCCCACAGTTACTTCACTGTGAGTAAAAGGCACCAGGAGTTCCTCTTCTCTTGAAGTGTCTCCTACTCTCACGGACCCGGATAGGCCCACCAGTTGCTCTCACTCTCCTCTCCTTCTCCCTGCAAAAAGCAACCAAAACGCCATTAGGCCAGTCCCTTTTATACCTGGTGCTTGGAGGGAAAAAGGGCCAATCAGGGACAACTGCCCTCCCCCCCCTTTCCGATTGGTGGGGACTCTAGGCACCCACCCTCTATGAATAGAGCTGCCTCCTCCCCTCCTCCTCCTTTACTCTGGCTGCCTGGTTCCGGCTCCCCCTCCCTGTTGTCAGCCACGCCCTCTCCATCGGCCCCGCCCCCCCAACATGGCGTCTCCCCTGAGGCATGCCTCCCGGAGGCCCGTCCTGCTTGAGGCCCCATGCTGCTGCTAGGGGTCTGCCCTGCTTGAGGTAAGGAGGGGGCTCTGCTCTGTTCCCCCTGTCGGGCTCCTGCCCAGCTGTCTGGCGCACCTCCGATGCCGAGCGGTCGGCACGAGCCGGGCTCTCCAATTCCCGAGCCTCGCCGCCGCTCGCCGCCGGAGGCCGCCGAGGCATGCTGTGTTCGCAGGTCTCCCAGCCGCAGCGCCAGTGGACCGGGTCCTCGTGGGCACACGCGGCGTTGCGGCTGTGGGCACCCGCGGCGCCGCGGCTGCAACGCTGGTACTGTCGCGGGACGCCGACAAGGCTCTCCCTTTAACAGGGATGCCTCCCCGGCGGCCGCCCCCAGCGTCGCACACGCCCGCGGCATAGCGGGCTCCTCTGGCCGTGCGTCCCGCTCTCCGTCCACCCTCACATCCTCACATACCCCCACCACGGATCCAGGCCGGTCGGGCCGGATCGAACTCCTGGACAAGTAATCCGCCACCAGCTGAAAGCTGGCAGGTCTATGTAAGGTAACGAAGTCGAAGGGCTGGAGGGACAGGAACGCAGAACTCGTTGGTTGGAGTCCTTGTGTCTCGCCAACCACTGCAGTGGTGCATGGTCGGTATATAACGTAAACTTCCTCCCCAGTAGGTAGTATCGCAAAGAGTCCATCGCCCATTTAATGGCGACATTCCTTTTCGATAGTGGAATACGCTAACTCATGCGGAAGGAGCTTCCGACTCACAAAACAGATCGGTCGTAGGAACCCGTCTACCTCCTGCGTCAGGACCGCCCCCAACCCCATGCTAGAGGCATCCGTCTGCAGGAAGAAATGCTTCCGGAAGTCCGGGCATACCAACACCGGGTGGGATGATATATTGCGCTTCAGCCCCTCGACGGCCAGTATGGCTGCGTGATTGGTTGACAGGTCCGGGGAACCCCCGATTTTCAACGCCTCGGTCAGTGGCGCAGCCAGGGAAGAAAAACCGGGAATAAAGCGCTTATAGTACCCTATAAACCCCAAGAAGGCCCTGATTTGTTTTCTGTTAGTTGGTACTGGGATCCCCTGAATAGCCTCGATTTTGGACACCTGTGGCTCCTGCCCAGCTGTCTGGCGCACCTCCGACGCCGAGCGGTCGGCACGAGCCGGGATCTCCAATTCCCGAGCCTCGCCGCCGCTCGCCGCCGGAGGCCGCCGAGGCATGCTGTGTTCGCAGGTCTCCCAGCCGCAGCGCCAGTGGACCGGGTCCTCGTGGGCACACGCGGCGTTGCGGCTGTGGGCACCCGCGGCGCCGCGGCTGCAACGCCGGTACTGTCGCGGGACGCCGACAAGGCTCTCCCTTTAACAGGGACGCCTCCCCGGCGGCAGCCCCCAGCGGCGCACACGCCCGCGGCATAGCGGGCTCCTCTGGCCGTGCGTCCCGCTCTCCGTCCACCCTCACATCCTCACACCTACCCATTCCCACTCTTTTGCAGAATTGCGACCACTTCCAAGCATTTTTAATAAAAGAAATCCATAATTGTTCCTTGTAACTTAGTCTTCGAGCTGTTCTCAAAGAGGTGGAATCTTGCACTGTCTCGATACAAACCACCTAAGTTCAGACACCACGTGCCTTTGCTCCAAACAGTGAGCCACCAGAGGTGCGTTAGCTGTCTTACTGCAAATTTAAGATCGGTGCTCATTGATTCTCAAGTGTACTTCTCTCGATGTTTCGCTCACATAAAGCTTTTACCATACCATATACCACATTTTTGCTTTTACAAGTGGTAAAGGTCCGCAGGTCCCATGTTTTTTCCACATATTCAAAAGACTGGATTTTCAATGACACTTTACAAGTTACACACGAGGTACAAGGATAATGGGCCTCATTGCGAGTTTGAAGGTAGCCATGCCGTTTTTAGCGGCATGGCTACCTCCAAACTCGGGTCCCGCAAATGGGAATTACCGGGCCATTGTGACCTTTGCAGTCCCGGTAATTCCTATTCGCGGGACCGGACCCGGTACATCCCCATTCCCATTTGAGTCCCCATAGGGCTCAATGGGAATGGGGAGGATGCTAACAACGGACCCGTTAATGACGGGTCCGTTGTTAGCATCCTGTTCTGCTAGTGGGTGCCGCTCTGCACGCCTGGTCTGGCCAGGCGTACAGAGCGGGACCCGCTGCAGAACTGGTAATGTGGCGGCACGGTATGAACAGTGCCGGTCCCTTACCAACACCGTTCATGCCGTGGCCGCCACATTCGTAATGAGGCCCAATGTCCCACAACTGGTCCCTGATTCACATCCCTCATTGTTGGTATTCCTCTGCATTATTTTTCTGCTTGCCCTCGATAGACTTTGAGACCTCTACTCTTTTTGAAAGCAAACATCGGTTTTGCAAAGCTTGTATCCATATTAAAGAGAATCCTCCAATTCTTCAAAATCATACCACGGATAGCTGTACTAAATTGACCGAATGCAGTGGTACAAACCAATTTATCAATCGGTCTTTCTCTTGATGTTGGGATCAACAATGATTCCTGGTCAATGTTAAGGCTTCTTTTGAAGCAGTGACGGACCATTTTTTTAGGATGGCCTCAATGGCTGGGTGTCTTTTGCAAGATATTGAAATTAAACAATGTGGAGCAATTGCACCGAAGTCTCAAAAACATTTCATAAGGAAAAATGCAACGTAGTGTTGAGCTCTGTGACTTTACGGAAAAGTTCAGTCTGCAACACACCATCCTATTCAAAGATTCTTGAATCCAGAAAGGGAATGTAAGACAGTCCTCCATGCTCCATCCGGGTAACAGCATTTTTGCTGTTTGGGTGGCCGGGTCCCCCGCATCTTGCTCTGGTGTTCTCTGCTTCTCGGATTGCTGCGGGCTCCGTGGCTACACTCTATGTGACAACGACTTCTTTGTCTACTGCAAAGACAGTTGCCCGCTGTGACGAACAGAGGGAATTCGTCTCTTCTCCCCCAGGGGGATGCCCTTCCTTTGAGGCTAGGGAGGTGAGCCCCTAGTGGTAGAGGCAAGTGGTTAAAAAGAGAGAGAACCAGCAGATGAAAGTACCCTGGTTAAGGGTGGAAAAGAACAGGAAGTACAGAAAGATTCAAGGGAATCATTATATTGTACAGTTAACTGGTGACAGTATAAATTATGAGACAGAGATAATATTGAAACCTAGTAGATACAAAGATTGTGAATCAAGAGAAGAGGTTGTCAAAAGGCTGGACAATGAGAAAGAGAACCAGTGGATGAAAATACCCTGAAAAAGGGGGACAATGACTCTCTATACTGTACAAGAACAATACAGTACTAAAGAGAAAGAAAGACATGGCCCTAAACCTAGATGCTTAAACCAGATACAAAGGTAAGTGATCCAGGATAAGTGGAACTGATAGAACATAAGCATGAAAACCCAACAACACAATATCTCCTTAAAAGGATACGCTGAGGCCTATGACCAAAATCATGAAGCTAATAAGAGACAGCCAAAGAGATACAAGGCAAAGAGAGAAAACTGAAGATCTGAATTGGGGAAATAAAGAGACTGTTACAAGCAGTCTCGAGAATATTTACGGATTAAATACTGATACTAGTACCCTGAGGAGAAGGGAGTCATTCTCCTGACCTAAGTTAGCCTTTTCATAAAGGTAGGGTAGGGTCAGATATGGTAGTGTAGAGGAGAAGGTGGATGTGTTTTGCCTAGCTCCCGCTCCCTCACTGCCGTCATATTCGAACAGCAGAAGAGCCTTATATGGGGCCCCATCTGTTGTCCCTATACCGCCTCGAATGTACGAGAGACAATATGCACTCCGACAACCATACCGAATGTACCCTTGCACTAAAAGAGTGGAAGGATGTCAGCATGCACCATTGGACATCATGGACATCATGGAGCGCTGAGGGAAATCTGATGAGGGCAGAGTGATGTCATGGAGTAGATATACAAAGACATACGGAAACAATATGAAAATACTTAGGAGTGACGATGTAACCAAAGCAATAAGAGAAATATGTACAAAATTATAAAGTAATCATATATGCAAAGAAGACAAAATAATTTGCTGACCAATACGTGTAAATACGCAGTAACGCAAGATAGATGAGACGTATAGAAGCTTGCTATAGAGGAAAATGGAACGTGGCTAGGATAGCCATAATGGGAAGATGGACGCTGACTCGTGTTAAGATTCAATCCAGCTACCTCAGAGACAGACCATGGCTGCAGAGTCAGGAGAGGTTGGAGAAACAGTTTTGTGTGCAAAATAAAGAGGAGTATATATTGGCCTGGGATCAAGGCTGCTATTTTAAGGAATATTTGCAAGGCAGAAAGGGAGGCGGATGGATACCCATGTACGTAAGACATATTTGTCTTAGATTAAAGAAGAAGAAAGCATGGGCAAGAGCCAAATATTGGACAATTCAAAATGTATAAAGTCTTTACAAGATGGAGTGAGCAAGTTTCTAGAGGCCAAAAGGAGCAAGAACACTCAGTATAATTAAATCAAATAGCAGTAAATAAAAGGTCGAAATTGACACATTTGTGGTCTCTTCACACGTGATTCAGAAGTCGAAAACAAGGGCTATTCGTTAAGCTTATAATGAAGATAGTGATGTGCTTACAATCCCTTGAAGGACCCAGAAAAGAGAGCAGGCTACAAGGTCAACTACAGACAGGAAATTTTGGCTTATCGCCGGACTGACTGATGAGAGATGATGGACTAATTGGGAAAGTGGGGAGTAATCTGACGTAACTCAAGCACCTTGGTTTCCTTTAGCTCATGTGCTGCTAACCGAGTCAAAACTCCAAGGTTGTTTGAGAATGCCAACCAATCAGAGGATCTATGGGGTAACCTGCTATACAATGTTGCATAGACCAATCTGCTGTCATTTTCTCTGCTATTATCAGTATTATACGTATTTGGAGGTAGTTAGAGGTGTGCCTTACAGATAAGAGGCAGCCAATGATGCACTAACACTTATGTATACCATAGGTACAAATATTCCCCTAATCAATCCCTCTCTTCAATAGGTTTTACAGTTTGTCATGTAGGATGACATCATGAATGACGCATATTGGCGTATAAAACTTATGTATAGTCAAGTTTGTGTGTGAGTGTGTGAACATCAGTCTGATGGCTGCCAGTTTGCCCTGCTTTATTGAACTGAGAACACATTAGTATTTTGCCATATTCTTTGATTCTGTCTGGTTATTCGGTCTTTATTGGTTATCCCATTTAGCACAAGAGACGCTTCAAGGTGCTAGACGAGCACAGTATTTTTTTTGGACATTCACGACTGACAACCAAGCACCTTAGTAGGATAGGTGGAGACCACCCATACTTATAAGGAAAGTCAGGCCTTTAATAACAGATTGTACATCATGTCCTCTCTGTCCTTCTTCTGACTTGCCACAACATCCACGAGACCGTTCAGGGAGTACACAGCCTTTAAATTAACTCATTATGTTGCTCTGGCTGTTCCGAGTCCTGACATGGTATCTCCAGAAGACATTTTGGGGCATGATTTTGATTGCCTGGAAGGTGTGTTCACAGAAGATGAATACGCAGAGGATCTGTTGTCCGTACCAGCTCAATCTCTTCCTGTCATGCTGTCCCCACATGCTCCTAATACACTCCTTGGGCCTCAACCAAAGCTGCACCCATTCAACCGGGGCCCCACGATCTGTCAATGGACATTCTACATTGCAGACTCGGAAATACTCTACCCAGACAGCCACCAAGGGTGAACCTGACTACCCTCCTGTCAGGCAATCTCCTCCTGATGAAATGGGGTACTTCGACTCCATGATCTCCAGGGGCGCAAAGATGTTCAACCTGCTTCCCGAAGAGCAGAAAAAGAAAGGTTTTCTATATTAATGAAGAGATCAAACTAGGAAATCTGTTTTCTTCATTCTTGTCCTCGAGGACCTATGGGAGGATGATCTTTTGACCCTGAAGAACCCCTTTACGGCTCCTCCAAAAAAGGACAGATTTTAGAAGAAATATAAAACACCTGATAATGCCCCAAGTGCCTGTGTACACAGCGCAGCCTGTACTCTCTGCTGCTGCTTGCAACCGCTCGACTAACACCTCCTCTCCATGTACTGTCCCACCGGATAGGAAAGAGCAACAACTTGACGCTTTTGGAAAAGGTATTGTGTCCACAGCTGCCACTACCATCAAGGCGGCCAACTCCATGGTGATCCTGTCCCACTACGACAGGGAGTTGTGGTACCAAAGATGAGTTGCATCATGCATTTCTTGCCAGATAACAAGAAAGAAGAAGACTTTGCACTCTTTCGTGAAGGGGAAGCAGCCTCGGACCAAGCCATATCTGTGGCCATAGATATAGCGGACACTGGCTTTCGCCAGATGGGGAACAGTGCTGTTCTATGCTGTCAAGGATGGCTGTAGGCAACCAACCTCTGCCGGATGTGCAGTCCATGATCATTGATAAGCCTTTTGATGGAAAGGACCTTTTCAGAAAGAAAGTCGACTACACCCTCCAGCCCATCAAGACTGATAAAGACACTTCTCGCTCTCTGAGCACCCTACAGCAGCAACGTCAGTACTTTCATTCTGGAAATTCAAGTTTTTCCTGCATGTCCCTTGACTACAGACCCTCTGATCGGTCACAGTCATCCAGATTTACACCTCCACTGACCGCTTTCGAGGGAAGTGGCAGGCCAACTGTTAAAACCAGTGCTACCGCTGTTCCTCTCACAGCAGAGGCCAATCTAAGAAGCAGGCCTGGCCAAGAGTAGGCTCAACCTCTCCTCTTCCACACCCTCTACGAGTGGCTGAAAATTACGATGGACGAATGGAATGGGTGCTCTCATTGATTTGGCATGGACACATATTGGAATTCCTTCAGCAACCACCCAATGTCCTCCAACCACAAAAGTCTAAAACATCTTTTTCTCCTCCAGCGCGAGGTTCTGTCCCCGAGGTAGCGTGTCCTTGCACCCAGAGATGCCAAGGTGTTACCCAAGATAAGTATGGTGGCTGGAAACCTACATTAGACCATTGTCTACTCAACAAATTAATTTGGTCCCAAACCATCCGGATGATCATGTTACAGCACATCGTGGGCCGGCTGCAGAAAGGGGATTTCCTATTGCCCCTGGACTTGGAAGACGCGTATTTCCACATTCCTTTTCATCATTGCCACAGGCAATTCCTGAGGTTTATTGTGGCGGAAAACACACCAGCAAAGGCTCACTCTGTTGTTCAGGGATACATCTTTATGCATGCCTTGATGACTGGTTGGTCAGAGCCCCTTCTCTTCCTCCAGTCGTCTGGCACACAGAAACAATGATTTGATGTTTATCCTCGCTGGGATTCTTGGCCAATTATGCAAAGTCCTGCTTGGCTCCTTCTCAGCAGGCTCTGTTCCTAGGAACTCAACTGAACACATCGTCCTGCATCGCCACCCCATCGGCTGTAAATCCTGGTGAAAAACCAACTTGTTTTTGCAGAAATTAGTTGCTTTGGTCCACAACCTTAAGTTCCTCTACGGGATGATGTTTTGCATCGTCCTGGTCGAACACTGGCCGCTTTGGATGAGGCTTCTCCAGGAGTTTCTCGATGCCCGCTGGAAACAAATCTCCGGCGTGTTGGGATGACAGGATTCTTCCCACACATCTCTTCCATGACTCTCTCCGTTGGTGGTCAGTGTACCCCAACAGGGGACACACTTCCAGCTCCTGACACATGAAGTCAGTCACGACAGATGCATCCCTTGGGGGCTGGAGAGCCCACACAGGCATGTATCACGCCAGAGGCCTCTAGTCGCAGGAGGAGAAGCTGTTGCAAATCAACATGCTGGAGTTGCGAGCAGTATTATGGGCACTGATATTCTTTTGTCTATAGCCACAAAGAAAGATGGTTTGAGTGTTAACCGACAACATGACTACCATATTTTACATACGGAAGCAAGGTGGCATCCGTTGTCCCATTCTGTCAGCAGAAGCCCAATCCCTGTTGAAATGGGCCCTAGCCCATGATATGTTTCTGATCCCCTGCTATCTGCCAGGATTACAGAAAACGGTGGCCAACTCTGTCAGGAGGGAACTGCATTCCTGCCACGAGTGGGAACTCCTGCACGACTGGGAGTTCCAGAGATAGATCATTTTCCCACCAAGGACAACAGAAAATGCAGAGCATTCGCCAGCAGGTTTCACCAACACAGAAGCTTGGGGGCGCCTTCACATTCTGTGGAACAGCAAGTTTCTTTATACATTTCCCCCGTTTCCACTCATCTCGAGGGTCCGCAATATTTTTAGATGACAGTAGTGCAAACTGATCTTGGTGGTCCTATCCTAGCCGAAGCAGTTTTGGTTCTTGTAGCTCCGCAATGTCTTGTTGGTGCCTCCCATCAAGGTGCCCACGCTCTTGAAACTCCTCTCCAGGGACAAGGGAGCGGTGCTGCACCACAATCCGGCCCCCCTCAATGTGGGGGCCTGGCTCCTGCAGTCCTAGAATTCAGACATGTCAATTTGCCTCTAGACTGTCGGGATGTTCTTGCCAAGGTTCGAGCATCTTCCACGGTTTCTTGCTACAAGAACAAGTGGAAACGTTTCATGGTTTGGTGTATGACCAAGAGGATTGATCTCTTCCCCTTGCAAGATCATAATGTCTTGTCTTACTTTCTGTTCCTGGCCCGTGGTAGGCTTACGCATTCTTTGATAAAGGTCCATCTCATTGCGATATCAAGGTTTACTCGATCCCAAGATGTGTCGCCATTGTGCTCTGGCACACTCGTTAAGGAGTTCCTGAAGGGATTGTGCTGTACCTTCTAAACAGTGTGGGCACCAACTCCTGCTTGGTAGTTGAACGTGGTTCTCTCCAGGTTGATGGGTCCTACCTTCGAACCCTTACACAACATCAGTCTTAAATTCATAACATGGAAAACTGCCTTTTTTGGTCGCCATCACCTTTGCAGGAGAGTGGGGGAAATCTAGGCTTTGTCGTGCCTCCCTATCTTGTATTTCATAAGTTCAGAGTGGTTCTTGGCACATAGCTGACTTTCATGGCCAAGGTTCCTTCTTCTTTCTGTCTTAATGAGCCTCTAGTTTTGCATGTCTACTTTTGTTCTCCTCCTACTCCGTTAGAAAGCTCTTTGCATTCCTTGAATGTTATGCAGGCTTTAAAGTTTTATGTTGCACGCACCAAACAGTTACGCACGTTATCTCCGGTGTTTGTGGCGTTTGGTACCACAACCATGGGCAAGGCTCCCTCCGAAGACCTCCGTTTCCCGATGACTGTCTGCCTGCATCTTGTACTGTCTTCACATGGTGAACAGCACTTCTTGGTCTTGGCCTAGAGCATGCTCTATGAGGGCCATTTTCGCTACCACTTCTTTTCTCTCCGGAGTCCCGCTGCTGAATATCTGTAGGGCGACTACATGGCGATCAGTTCATACCTTTACAAGATTCTACTGGGTCGACAGGGATTCCATAGAGGAGTCCATTGTCAGCCAAGTGGCGCTTCGTCACCTATTTGCGTGAGGTTTTTCATACAGGTGAGCCTTTAACTGCACATTTGGCACGTATGTGTAGCGCTTTGTAATTATTCAAACAACATGTGAATCTATGAAAGATGCAATGCTGGAGGAGTTATAAATTACTCACCTGTAACTCCTGTTATCCAGCATTGGTATCTTTCATAGATTCACATGTGACCCTTCCGCCTACCCGGCTTATGGCTCTACTGGGCGATAATATTTCTACTTTCATGTGCGCTATGCTAATCTGAAAATGTCTTACAGAGGTGGAGCGAAGTGAGACTTGTCTATAGGCTGAGTGGCAATATAGCATAAAACAACTCTAAAAGAGCACTAAAGCGACTGCAATTTTGAATAAAAAATTAAACTGCTTTAATATTACCAAGGATTCCCAGCCTGACAAAGGGGAATGTTCGAACTGCATGTGATTCTGAGAAAGATACAAATGCTTGAGAACAAAAGTTACATGCACATAACTTATTCCTGTTGACTGCTCGGTACTGTGACTAAAATTATTTTCTAGCTGCTCCCTAACCCTCTGCTGGGATCCCTCCACACTCAGGCTTCCCTGTACGCAAGGTTACCTTGAACACTAGAGACTTGGGCCCCTACTGTCTAGAGTAGCCTTTTATGCCCGATTCCCTCAGGGACCTTCTAGAGGATGCCTCATTCTAATATTCCCTAACTGAAGCTCTTTAGGAATAAAAAGTGTGATTGTAATGAATCAGGAGTAAGACTCTGACACATTGATTTTTCAGATGGTTGTTATAGACTTGTATTAGCATAAATAAAAGCAGGGTTGAAGAAAGAACTTGCCCTATCACTATGAGGGGTTTCCCTGCCTCAACGAAACTATAGGATGTCAGTGTCAGAATGTCCAAAGATAAAGAGTTCTCCGTCCTGTGTCCAGAAATCCTATCCTGACACTTACAAGCTAAACCTAAAGAAATGTGCAAAGGGCAAAGTCTTTCACTAGGCCATATGTAGACTTTTCAATGTTCCAACACAAAGTTCAAAAGGTTCACAAATAAATGAATAATCAAAGTTCCACAAGGTTTCACAAAAATCAGAGGGAGGGGGGTTCCTTTTCCCTGAGTCTTTCAGCTTCCTCTCAGTTCAGGATTGCAATTTCGTCGGGAAGAGCTTCTCCTCCCCTACTCGGATCTTCAGTGATCGGTTTATAAACACTATAGTTAAAGGGGGTAAAGTTCTTCACAATATTATATCTGCTCATCCAGCAGGTGAGCTTTCCTTTCCCCATGGATTTTACATACACACAAACCTGACTCTCTCACTCAGATAATGGTCTGCCTATGGGTTTCAGACTTGCAACCAATTGACCTGGGGTATTCTCTCGCAAGACCTTCCTCTCAACATTACCACTCACTTTACTTTTCCTGTCCAGGGTTATAATTCCTTTCCCCTGGATTCCACACGATAAGGCTTTCCTTTCCTTGCTTTTTTTCAACTTCAGAACCATACATATTTATTTACTTAAGGGGTTGTGATTCCCTGGACCACACACACACACAATGGTACTTCTCCTCCCTTGGATCTCTACAGTTTCATCACTTTTCCATTCCAAGACGATATGGTTCCTTCCCCTGGGTTTCACACACTTGCAAGAGGTTACCTTTCCTCTACTGGCACCTGTTATTTGTAATCATCTTCTTTATAACTGGGTGTGGGTCCGGACTCACAACCACTCTGCCTGGTATCCTCTTCTGCCAGGGCTTTCTCAATATTGTCTTTCTCTTTGGTTGCGGTTCTCCTGACTCGCAGTCACATTGCCTGGTATACTCTCCTGCCAGTGCTTATTCACTTTGTACTTTTGGTGCAGGTCTCCTAACTTATAGCCACATTGGCTGGTACACTCTCCTGCCAGGGCTTTCTTAATGTTCTCTTTCTCTTTGGGTGTCGGTCTCCTGACTCAGTCACATTGCCTGGTATACTCTCCTGCCAGGGCTTATTCACTTTGTACTTTGGGTGCGGGTCTCCTGACTCGCAACCTGCTGCCTGGTTTGCTTTCCTGCCAGGACTTCCTACAAATGTTACAATTCAGTTCTTTAAGGTACTGAGTCTTTTACCCCCTTTTTTCAGTCTCCCTTCTAAAAGTACTATGCGTCCAGCTCCCTCACCGTGTTCTCCCTGTGAGTGCCTCTGCCTTCCCTTGGTGTGTGGTATATGCCCCAAAGCGCCCCAGTGTCCCACTTCCTCCCTCTGGGCTCACTGGTGTTCTCTGCTGGCTTCGGTGTTCTACATGACTCTCAATCTCTCCAGCTGGGCACTTCCTCCTGCTGCTGGCATCCTGTCTGTCCTCTGGTGTTAGTAGTGCCTGAACCTCCTCTCAGCTTCTCTTGATGCCGATCTGTGTGCAACAACCTCTTCTGCACTCTGGGCCTCTCGTGACAGTACCAATGGGAGCTATTCTGCTCGCTGCTGTAGCTGGCTTCCCAAACTGTGTTGGGTACCGTGGTTCTCCATCTTCTTTGCAGTGCTGAGATTTTAAATGTCCTGGCAGCTATTAGATGCTTCCAACCACTAGAACGCATCTCTAGTTCCAAGGCTCTTGTGCTCTGCATTTCTCTTGGGCTCTTCCTCGTCTTTGTATTTTGGCAGAAGTTGTCAAAAGGAGCCCTGTTCTCAGTATAGAGGAGTTGGACTGTATCTGTACTACAATAGGCCATAAAGATTGGTGAGCCTAGCGTAATGTCATACTCTGAATGGAAAGTGGGGTACCATGTTTCTTACAGTGAGTCTCCTTCCCTCTACCGAGGGGCCTCTCCTCCCATGTGTTCCTCCCTCAGACAGCCACCCCTAGAGTTGGGATCAAGTAGTGGCTGCCCTTCCCTGGCCACATGGGAAGATAGTTTCCTTGGAGAGGAAGTGATGACATTGCTGGATTCATCACAGCCTGTATTTTCCAAGATACTGGGCCTCATTACGAATGTGGCGGTAAGGCAACAATGGCGCTGGTAGTGCTACCGGCGCCATTGTTACCATACCGCCACATTCCGAGTTCTGCTTGCGGGTGCCGCTCTGCACGCCAGGTTACACCAGGCGTGCAGAGCGGCTTCCGCAAGCAGAACTTGTGATTGCAACGGCACCGTTATAAACGGTGCCGGTGCAACCATGCTCCCCACCCCCATTCTGCCGCAGAATGGGGATCGGGAGCCCGGCCATTACCGGCCCATTACGAGTTGAATCGGCCGGTAATTGCCCATTCGCGGGTGCCGGTAGCGAGTTTGGCGGTAGCCGTACGCTTATTAAGGCCACGGCTACCGCCAAACTCGTAATGAGGCCCACTATCCCTTTAACTCCTCTCCCTATTCTCTACTGTCTTTTCCTCTGCCTATTCCATCTCCCCTGCTCCTCCACCACCTTCTCCTTTATTCCTTTTCCCTCTCTCCCTTCTCCTCCCATCTCTTTTCCTCTGGTGTGCCTACAGTCTTTACATGCTCTCCTCCCACCTAATCTAGCACGTTCCTACTTCTCCCCTCCACTCTCTACCTTCCGCTCTTCACTTCTACAATCTATCTCTCTTTCCTACTACTCTCACATTCTCTGTCTAACCCTTTCCTGCTACTCTCCCACACTCTATCTCTCCCTTCACCCTTTATACTATTCTTAAACTGCCCTCCTTCCACTATCATTCACTCTCACCATCACAGCTACAATCTTTCCACAAGATATGACTCTCTTAAACACACAATTTCTAATTTGCACTCCACATTCCTTCCTCCTGGTAGTCTCTCGGTCCATCTCCACACCTCCTGACCTCAAACGAACACCCCACACATCCTGTAGCTTCCACAGGTCTTTTGAACCTGTGTCTTCCTGTTATTTCCCTTTCCTCTTCCCCTCTTGTAACTCAAAGAATCTGAACCCAGATCTACCATTAAATCTTGAATAACAAAAGTGTTTTTAATAGCCAAACAGCATTCAGAACTAAAGGTTTAATAGGGCTAGGGATCGCTAAGGCATGGCCCCTTTTATAAGATGTCTCAATTTTCTTTATTTTAAGATTATACACTTGCAAATTATTAAGGTGAACCAGATTTTCTTATGTCAGTAAAAAAGTGGTTCTGCTTTGATGGTAAGTAGAAGCTGTATTTAAATGTATGAGAATTCATGAGGTAATTAAACCAATAAATCCTAGTTATTTTTGAATCATTTTAGCATTGCTGTTCCTCGTCCATTGCAGGCCTAGATGGGCACATAGAGGCTTGCCTTTGACGTGCCTCCGTAAGAGGGCTGTGTAATCTAACATCAGAGCTTGATCAGTGAGCTACGAAACGGTGTGAAGAGCGGACTCAACCCTAATAGTTCAAATTTTGGCTGGGAATACCAGAATCAAAATAAAAGGCAGGATAAATGAACAAATCCACGAAGAGCTATTAAGCTTGTTCAAGGAAATTAAAAGGAAACTCAAAAAATTGAAACAACAAAACATCCTTAAAATAAACTGTTGTGGCCAGGATTGCTCTTCCATTCAGATTTCATCAAAATCATATCTCATCGGCTGCTCCTTAGCGACGATATAGTGACCTCGTCTTTGCTTTAAAATTGAGGAGGAAGGTTGGCCACCTGGGGGCGCAGCGAATGGTGGTCTGATCCATGCTGCTCTCTGGATCCAGGGCGGAAAAGGGTTCTGAACCCCCCCTTGACTGCCCTACACAAGCTATTATGGTGGGAGCAGGAAACGCCACTGCCCCTCCCCCTCCACCCTCCACCCGCCCAACCTGACTTTCAGCCCAATCGGCGTCTCCGGGCTTTGAAATCAGAGCTTGCAGGGTGCCAAGGAGACATTGAGGTGTTTCACAGAGGAGCTGCCCCATCGAGCAGTGCCTCCTGGAGTGGTAGTGGTGCTGGGAGGCCGCAACAAAAGGTAGGCGGGTGCTGTTACACAGTTCGTCCCTGCTGCCTGCCGGAATTGAGGTGTGCCCCAGTCCTGGTCATCGCGCAGTTGATGGGCCCGGGCGGACTCAGAGAGCCCTTTCTGGCTGCGTGGAGTGCTGAGGGACACGTGTAAGTACCCTGTGGAGCAGCACAGGGGTTTTGAGGGTCATTGAAGAGCTTGGTGCTCCCCGGGGAGAAGAGGCAACCTGCTAATGGAAGCATACCGGAGGAGAAAATACCAAGGAGTCCTCCGGTGCCTCTGAGCGGGGCCCTTGGCTTGTGACCGGGAAAGGACTCAGTCTATAAATTGGAAGGCATCCTTGCAGAAATTCCGATGCTCTGACTCTGCTCTTAGTTTGGAGTGGGGGGACGCAGTGCTTAACCCCACCGGAGACACCATGGCAGGGGACCCAGCGGCGATGAAATCGGATATTGCGTCCCTCATGGAGGAAATAAGGGGTATCCGCTCGGCTCTTGATCAAAAGTTGGATAGAATGGACCAGAGATTGAACTCAATGGACGATAAGATTTTGGAGCTGTAAGCAAATCAGTCTTCATTGGACACTCTCGAGCTTCAGAAAGCCTTGCATCTGTCTGAACTGGAGAGGAGGAAGTCAGAGACTATGCTCAAGATGGATGATTTTGAGAACAGGATACGCCGCAATAACCTGCACTTCTATGGGTTCCCGGAAAAGGAGGGTGAAACCGAGGGAGACATATGAAGGTCCATCCGAGTAGTGCTGCGCACACTGTTCAGAGATAACGCTGTGGACGAACCCACCATTGACTGGGCCCATTGAGCAGAAAGGGGATCCTGGGGTCCTCGAACAATATTGGCCTGCTTTCATTATTATGAGAAAACGAGAGTTCTTGAGAGGGCCAGGAAGGAGGACCCGATCAACTTTGAGTATGAAGGCCAGAAATATCGGCTGGTGGCAGAAGACGACATCCAAACTGTCTCGGACAAGTTCATGGGGGGCTCACGGCTCTGGGCAGAAAGCCTGGGAGAGACCGCTGGCATTAGGTCAAAGACTGTGGCATCCGGGCTTACGCACAAAATCCCTGTGGCACACAAACTCAAAAAACGTACTTCACCTAGGGAACCCAAGAGTCCATGAGATGTTGTTGGTTGAAGGGGTCCTCTGCCGCCACCCGGGAGAAGAGGGCAAGTGGGCCCGAACCGGAACCTGGTTGGATGCCCTAGCGGAGAGTAGCATGGGGGAAAAGGGGTGGTGGACTGCGATAGGGGGGAGGCGAGGGTGGTGGAATTTGATCATCACGTTGGATAGTATGGGGGGTGCTCAGAAAAGTTGCAGTTTTTTGGAGATGGTCCTGTTATTCCGGGACCCTTTTGTGTTCCAATCCTGGTCAGTCGTGGGTCGTCTGAAAGGGTTGGAAGCCCAGGGGAAGGGAGGATAGCGGGGGGATGTGGAGGAATGTTTGTTGCCTCCAGTGGGTTTTGGTGTTCTTGGAAGTTCCAGTTGTTCAGGTCAGGGATCAGTACAGTTCACATTTTGTTGGCTTCTTTTGCTTTGGTTGTCTCAGGACGAGATTAAGTAACCACAAAGAAGAGTTGTAGGGCGGTTCCCTCCTGTTTATGCCAATCGTTTATAACACTCAAAACAACAGAAGGTAAAGTTATTGTAAGTTATTCCTGTAGCTAGATCCCTAGCCAACAACTAAATCTCCCTATCTGTGAATAATCTCTGGCCATTAAGTAGGGTCCCTAGTTAGTGCTGTTGGGCCGACTACAAAAAGGTGTCGAGATCTTCTCCCTGTACTCTCTAAAAACACTTTCCTGGTGTCTAGTATGTGCACACAGGTTGGAGGTCGATTCTTGAATTTTAATATGTCGCCCCCAATTCGTGTGTCTTATCGTTAAAAAACAACAAGTGCTAATCCCAGAGTATCTGGATGAATGGCCAGATAGCAATGGGGAAATAATTTTCGTTAAAAGCTGTGTGGAAAGTGAAGATGTTAATTCTTCATAACTCCCAAAGGTTTCAGATTTGAACCGCAAATTGTGTGGATAACAAATTAAGTTTCCTTGAGACAATCCCTTTGTTTTTCTTTGGAAAGGGAGTGTGGGTCTGGGTTACCCTCCAGGCCTCCTGTATGGTCAGGACGAGATTAAACATATGGTAGGTCTGTGAACAGAGTGCTGGGCTTGGGATGTGAGTTGGTGATTGGCTCCCTCAACGCTAGAGGGCTTAACTCCCCGACCAAAAGATCTCTGACTTTATAGGAATTTCAGAGGAAAACATTGGATATCCTTTTAGGGCAGGAGACACCTTGGCAGCGGGGCAAGAAACCGCACCTTAGCTATAGGCAGGTGGGGGAAGTTTTTGTGGCCTTGGGGTTGAAAAAAAAGGCGGCGTGGCAGTTGCACTCTTGGTTTACTTGGGCATGGTGCTGAATGTGGTACAAGCCACCCTGGGTGTTAGGGGGTGTTTAGTTATTAAAGGGAGCCTGCATGGAGAAAAACTCACTTTTTGCTCGATTTACTGGCCCAACTCAGGCCAGATTGAGTTTTGTGAGAAAGTTTAAAAAGGATTGGTTCTCTTTGTTGAAGGCTGCCTGATTGTGTGGGGTGGGGGGATTTTAACATGATCCTGGACCCGGTAAAAGACTGCAAGAGATTGGGGGGGACAGGTGCCTGCATAAGTGGAGCGGATTCTAGACAATTTAGAAGGGTGAACATGGACATGGAGAGGGAGACAGGCCTTTCGCGTACTTTTCATCGGTCCTTGACTCCTGCTCACGGATCGACTTGATTCTGATGGACACTGAGGTGAGAGCCCAGGTCAAATACTCATGTGTGCTCCCAATCCCGTGGTCGAACCATGATACGGTAAGGATAAGAGTGGGGTGCAAACCTGGTCAGAGACCCTCAGCCGGGTGGCGTTGTAACGATTTTCTGCTTAAAGATAGGGAAGTTGCTCAGTCCTTACTTACCGAAAGAACACATTTTATTACTTTGATAATGGGGAGGTGGGAGTGCACACTCTTTGGGAGGGAATCAAGGCTACAATTAAAGGGGTATTAATTAGAAGAGGCTCCCAGAAGAAAGAAAGGAGTTGAGCAGGAAGAAAATCTGAGGGGGAAGATACGGGAACTGCAGCCATGTGGACCCGAGGGCAATTACCTCTCACCAGCTAAGGCTGTGAAATTGCAGCTTTATAAAGCGAGGCTCAGCACTATCTTGGTCCAGGATACAGAGAAGAAACTACTGTTTATAAAGCAAAAATATGCAATTATTGTGGCTATACATAAAGATGGCAAGGACCCCGCAAGGTGCTCTTCCTACCGCCTGATCTCACTATTGAACAATGATGTGAAGATCCTAGCTAAGATCTTAGGCAGCAGGTTGGATGGCCTGCTCCCGTCCCTTGTCCATGGGAATCAGATGGGCTTCATTATGGGGGGCAAGGCTCTGATGATATTCGTTAGATGATCAACCTCATGTACAAAGCCCAAGCCCACGAAAGTGACGCATGCTTGATCTCAATGGATTAGGAAAGGGCGATTGATAGGTTGGAGAGGGGCCTTTTATGAAGACGGTCCTGGGGAGGATGAGTTTCAGGCGGCCTTTCTGCAATGGGTGGATGCTTTATACTCGGCGCCCACAGCGCGGGTTCAGGTTAATAACGTGTTTTTGGGCCCCCTTCAATTAGTGAGAGGTACGAGACGAGGGTGTCCCCTTTCACCTCTGCTTTATGCTCTTACAATGGAGCCTCTAGCGGTCTCGATTAGAGCTAATCAGGGGATAGAGGGTATTTGTAGTGGGGAGGTGGAGTTTAAACTGTCCCTGTTCGCAGACGGTATCCTGGGTTATCTAACTAATGTTGACTCCTCGTTTCCTGAACTGCTGATGCAGATAGAGAGCTATGGGTGCCTTTCCGGCATTAAAATTAATATAGATAAGTCGAGCCTCATGCCCGTGGGAATGGGTCAATCTCATCTGAATTCTCATTCTTGGTACATGGGCTTGAGGGTTGAGAAGACACAAATGAAGTACCTCGGGGGTCCAACTAACGAGAGACTTTGCGGACCTGGTAAAGGCGAATTTGTACCCTCTGGTGGATGAAATCACGGTCAATCTTAAGCGATGGGAGCCCCTAACCCTTTTTTGGTACGGCTCTATGATAACAATTAAAATGATTGTCCTCCCACGCTTGCTTAATTTATTCTCTGCCCTCCCGTCTAAACTCCCGGAAACTTTTCGGGACATCCTGAAAGGAGCCCTCGCTAGATTTGTGTGGCAGAATAAGAGACCTGGAGTGAAGTGGTCTACTCGCACACTTCCGCAGGACCAGGGTGGTTTCGGCCTTCCAGATCCTTACCTATATTATAAGGCAGCACCACTGAGGTCCTGTTGGAACACTCGAGAGAGGACATGAGAACTTACTCGTCATATCTCAAAGACCTAGAAATGCATCCATTGAAGGTGAGGGACTTTCTATGGGCACCGTATGGGGACATCCCTAGGGCAGGGAGGGAACACCCCACGCTAGGAGTCCTCTGGGAGGTGTGGAAAAGAATGGGACATCAAGGTGTTTTCCTCCTGACCTTCGCCCATGTCGTCGGTGTGGGGCACCCATTTAACTTGTCACACCGGGGGATGAGATTCACTCAACAGTTGTCGGATTGGGGTCTTGAGAGAGCAGGTCAGCTGTTTGTGGAGGGACGTTTCAGAGATTTTGAGGAGGTATGGGAGGTTCTGGGGAGGGACACAGTCTCGATTTTCGACTACTTGATGTTAAAGGGGCTGTTTACGGACCCTAAGTGATGTGCCTTGGTGGCTAGGGATCTAACCCAACAGAAGAGACCTTTAGATAGATAAACCTCCCGAAAGGGCACCCTCTCGAGTATATGTAAAATACTGGTCTCTACCACAACTGCAGTAAGACTTAGCTTCAAAAGATACTGGGTGGAGCTAGCGGGTGGGGAAATCACTGATGAGGGCTGGGCTAGAATCTTCCGGGTGACCTTTCGTGGCAATTTATTCACCTCCACTATGGAGCATAATTATAAGATGCTACAGGGGTGGCATTGGGATACTCAGAAGATCTCGAGAATGTTTGCGGGAGCATCCGCCCTCTGCCCAAGGAGCTGTGGGCAAGTGGACTCACTATCTCACATGTGGTGGCATTGTCCCAGGATGCACGTATTTTGCCAGGAACTTCTAAGTTGAATCAAAGACATTACAGGGGCTCAGTGGAGCGTGGATTCCCTTCAGATCAGACAGGGAGGAATACAGACTGCCTAGGCTGTGTGAGGTTATGGTATGGTAATGTTTATTTGTAAAGCGCCTATACAAAAGCCAAGTGTTTCAAAGGAGTCAAGGAGGGAGGGAACAAGGGGAAAAATTACAGTCGTTCACAGCCCTTGAAATTCTGAAATGATACTAGTCTGTACAGGCAGAGTAAGTGCATATTATACAATTCACAGTGGACAATACAGAAAATAGGTCGGACGACAATTCTACAGTTTTTCCAAGTGCATTAAGGCACCACCATGCAGGGAGTGAAAACGGGGGAACAGACAGACGATCTACAGGCATGGTGCAATCAGATCGAACAAGTGCACAGACGGTTACAGGGGAGGAGGAGTCCTGGGCAGTCCAAGTGCACCCAGTCGGTGGAGGCTGGGGTAAGTGCAGAGAGATGCCACTCTCTTGGGTCATTGACCAAGTGAAGTGATGATGAGGTGAGTGCAGGGCCCGGAGGCAAGTTTGAGAAAGACTGGCAGGGGGGGCCAGGGATCTGTGAGACTCTGAAGTACACCAGGCGGCTAGTCAGCGAGCTGTACAGAAAAAAGGAGGCAGAGAGGGGTAGAGCAGAGGGATAGGTTAGTAGGGTAGAGGGAGAGAGAAGGAAGAGGAGAAGAGGAAAGTATTGTAGAGTTTCTGGAATTTAATGAGATCAGGCGCTTGACAGAGGGCAGCAGGGAGGCTATTCCAGAGGGAGGCCCCTGCTGAAGATAAAGATCTCCCTTCAAATCTCTGCTTGGAGAACCAGATCACTCGAAGAAGGTTGGATGTAGATGAGCGGAGGGCTTAGGAGGGAAAGTATTTAGGTAGGCATTGTTGCAGATGGGTAGGTCCCAGGCCCCAGAAAGCCTTTTTGACAATGTATAGGGTTTTGAACTTGA
Organism: Ambystoma mexicanum; assembly: GCF_040938575.1. Classification (NCBI taxonomy): domain Eukaryota; kingdom Metazoa; phylum Chordata; class Amphibia; order Caudata; family Ambystomatidae; genus Ambystoma; species Ambystoma mexicanum. The sequence continues at coordinate 842,125,848 of NC_090941.1, read as the reverse complement.
TCCTTGCAGCCACGCGGAGCCAGTGGAGGGATTTCAGTGCTGGAGAGATGCGGTACCTGGGCTTGAGGCCAAAGATAAGTCTTGCGTTTCTGTTCTGGATGAGTTGCAGAGGGTGCAGAGCAGAAGCAGGGAGGTTGAGGAAGAGCCCGTTGCAGTAGTCCATCCTAGAGAGAACCAAGGCTCTGGAGACAGTGAGCCGCTCAGGGAAAGTGAGAAAAGGTAGAGTACCTCTGAGGAGGTGTAGCTGATAGTTAGACTTTTTAGGGATGTCCGAAATGTGAGAGAAGGCGAGAGTGGAGTCGAAGATGACCCCAAGGTTTTTAGCCCCGCAGGTGGGTGCGGCCAGAGTGAAAGTGGGAAAGCGGGAGCAGGGGTCCCAATGCATGTAATCTCAGTCTTGGTGGTGTTAAGGCAGGGGTCGTTTGCAGCACACCATGACTGAATCGTGGACAGACAGGTTGGATATGAGGGAGGAAGAGGAGGCGGCTGAGGGTAGCCTGAAAGTAAGTTGTGTGTCATCTGCATACCACTGGAAGTTAGAGGTGAAAGTGGCAATCACACGTGCCAAGGCAGCCATGTAGACGTTGAAGACCCAGGGGGATAGGTTAGATCCCTGGGGAACGCCAGAGGTTGAAAGAGCGATAGTTGAGAGAAAGGCTCTGAGTTCCACCAGGGATGGGCGGTCAGAACGAAAGGAGGTTAACCACGCCAGAGCCTAACCTGTGATTCCCAGGGTGTCACAGAGACGTGCGATCAGGATGTTGTGGTTAACTGGTTGAATGGGGACATAGGGAGGGAGTGTTAGTGTCAGGATTTGAGAGCAGGTCTTTACGGGTGTTCAGAAGAGAAGTTTCCATGACTCTGGATGCTCTGAAGCCAGACTGATGGTCGTGAACGCGACCAACAGATTCAGTGTGGCGGGTCAGCTGAGAGATAGCCAACTTCTCCAGGAGTTTGCCCAAGAAAGGAGTGAAAGAGCTAAGGCGGTAGTTTGCCGGAATGGAGGGGTCAGCAGAGGGTTTATTCAGCAGAGGGTGCACAAGGGAGTGCTTAAGAGCAGTTGGGAAAACTCCAGTGGCAAAAAAGAGATTTCAGAGATCAGCCAAGGCTGGAGCAAGAGAGTCAGTGTTGTCCTTAATGGTTTTAGAGGGGCAGTGGTCCACCAGTTTGGATGAAGCCTTCATAAACTGGACTTGTCTGACAACCTCGTCGGGTGTGACGCATGAGACAGAAGGGAGGAGAAGTGGAGGGGGGCCATGGGAGGGTTCCGGTGTTGGTGTATGCTGTGGTGTGGAAGAGAGGTAGGAAAGGATGTCTTGGGTTTTTGTGATGAAGTGTGCAGCCAGGGCCGAGCAAAGGTCCTGGGTAGGTGTGACCGAAGGAGAGGCTGCTACAGGATTGTCCAGTTCCTTACAGACTTTGAAAGGTTTGGCCGTGTTGCTTGATGCCGCAGAGATGCTGGCATGAATAAAGGCTCTTTTCTTGGTGTGGATGCAGACACGATATTTCATTTGAAGGAGGCGGCAGGCCAGTTTGTCAGAGGGTCCGCCCAATGAATTCCATTTCCGCTCAGCTGCCCTACACTTGTTTTTAAGGGCAGCCAGAGCAGAGTCACACCAAGAGTTGCACTTTTTGGAAGGCTTCAGCCGGACCCTCATGACAAGGGCAAGAGTATTGGAGATAGAGAGATTGAAGTTAGCGAGAGCTGTGTCAGGGTGAGAGTCAGCCGCAGGACTAGGAGGAGAGTAGGTGGAGGCAAAGGCAGCCGCTGTCACTTTTTTCATGGGTCTGGTGAATTTGAAGCCGGGTGGCCGTGCCGGGTGTGTCGATACAAAAGGAGAGGAGAGCTTCAAGTGTGATGAGCGAAGAGATGGTCAGTCCGAGAGAGGTAGGGAGAGGGATAGAGAGAGGGGTGTCAGTATAGATGAGATCATCAGGAGGAGTTGAGAGGAGGAGGAAAGTAGAGAGGAGGCAAGGTCAGCTCATTCCGAGAGGAAGATAGTGGACTGTCCTGGTGGCCAATAGAAGGCGGCCAGAAGGAGAGAAGATTTAGGAGAGAGTGAGAGCATGCAGACTAGGCACTCGAAGGATGAGTAGGCCTGGGTAGAGATGATGGTCACAGGTATCCGTTCTGGGAAGATCAGCGCCACTCCCCCACCTGTCTTCTTTGGCCTAGGCACAGAGAGGATCTTGCAGCCTTCAGGGCGGAGTGTATCATCGCTCGTGATAGAGCTATCCTTGAACCATGTCTCAGTGATGGCGAGCACATCAAGATCAATGAGTTCGAGGAGGTTGCAGATGTCAGAAGAGTGTTTGACAGCGGAGCAAGAGTTGAGCGTGGTAATGTGGAGCCACTTCCCATCTTTGAAGGCTTACGCGGGGGGGTGCAGGGGACGGTGGCCTCCCCCCCACCCCCGAGGGTGACAAGAGGGCCAGAGGGATAGTGGAGGATGGCGAAGGAGCCAAGGCCAACAAGGGAGCAGGGACAGTGCGGACAGGCAAAGGAGCCTGTGCAGAGGAGGAGCAAGGCACAGTGGGCAAGGGAGACTGTGCAGAGGAGGAGGAAGGCACAGTGGGCAAGGAAGCCTGTGCAGAGGAGGAAAAAGGCGCAGTGGGCAAGGGAGCCTGTGCAGAGGAGGAGGAAGGCACAGTGGGCAAGGGAGCCAGTGCAGAGGAGGAGGACAGCACAATGGGCAAGGGAGCCTGTGCAGAGGAGGACGAAAGCACAGTGGGCAAGGGAACCTGTGCAGAGGAGGAGGAAGGCACAGAAGGCAAGGGAACCTGGACGGAGGGAGAGGTGAGGTTAGAGAGGCGAGGGAGGAGCTTGTCAAAGGGAAGAAGGTTGGGTTAGGGACCCTGGACCATGATGGTTCCATTGAGATAGACATTAATGATGATTCTGGATATTGCGAAGAGGTCAAGGAGAACCTCCCAGCGAGTGCCACCATTAATGGGAGAAGAGGCGATAGGAGAGAGAAAGCCGTCCATGTGGCGAGTACATAGCTCAGGTGCGTTGACGAAAAAGAGGATGTCTGTGAGGGTCTCTCTGGTGGAAGCCGTGACATAGGTGTCTGCAATAGGAAGGCCTGGGTTGGAGCCCAGTATGACCTTCTTAAGTTCTTCCGGACAGATTTAGTGATAGGAGAAGTGACATAGTTAGCTGCAGTGGCGAGGAGGACACTTACTAGTCTGGAGTATTGAGGCACAAGGAGGGTGGGGGGGAGCACAAGGGTGGGGCAGAGGGTAGTGCACACAGGTAAGGTCAATTTAATGAAGCAGAATGAAAACACAATGCAGCCACTGGGCACAGCTAAGTTCAATTTTAGCAAGGCAGAATGAAAACACAATGCAGCCACTGGGCACAGCTAAGTTTGATTTTCGCAAAGCAGAATGAAAACACATTGCAGCCACTGGGCACAGCTAAGTGCGATTTTAGCAAGGAATAATGAAAACACAATGCATCCACTGGGCACAGCTAAATTCGATTTTAGCAAAGCAGAATGAAAACACAATGCAGCCACTGGGCACAGCTAGGTTCGATTTTAGCAAGGCAGAATGAAAACACAATGCAGCCACACTGCACAGCTAAGTTCGATTTTAGCAAAGCAGAATCAAACACAATGCAGCCACTGGGAACAGCTAGGTTCAATTTTAGCAACGCAGAATGAAAACACAATGCAGCCACTGGGCACAGCTAGGTTCAATTTTAGCAAGGCAGAATGAAAACACAATGCAGCCACTGGGCACAGCTAGTTTTGATTTTAGCAAAGCAGAATGAAAACACAATGCAGCCACTGGGCACAGCTAGGTTCGATTTTAGCAAGGCAGAACGAAAACACAATGCAGCCACACTGCACAGCTAAGTTCAATTTTAGCAGGCAGAATGAAAACACAATGCAGCTACTGGGCACAGCTGATTTCGATTTAATAGGGAGAATGAAAACTCAATGCAGCCACTAAGTTCAATTTTAGCAAGGCACAATGAAAACACAATGCAGCCACTGGGCACAGCTAAGTTCTATTTTAGCAGGCAGAATGAAAACACAATGCAGCCACTGGGCACAGCTCATTTTCGATTAGGAGGTATTGAGTGCGAGTCCAGGTGAGACGGAGTGAGGGGTGGGACAGTCAGAGGTGTGGGGGTAGAGGAGAGTGTTTTAGATGAGGGGATCAGGGAAGTGGTTTAGTTTAGTTTAGTTTATTTGCTTGTAAAGCGTGCCGAACCCGGAGATATCTGGGCGCTTATGCTTAGGTGTACAACAGGAAACGGTGATTACAGGAGGTTTAAAGTGGGTAACAGACTTGTACTTGTCTATACAATAATACAATAATGGTTACAGTAAGATTGACAATAGTACAATAATCTACAGTAATAAAATCATGGTTACAGTAGGATTGACAGTGGGTAGGTGTAAGACAGTGGAAGCAGGGGGGAAAGAAAGACAAAAGTGCCTAAGAGGTAATGCCGGCAAAAATAATATTGACAATAAGTTAAGATTTGCGCAAAGGTCCAACAGTAACTGCTAAGGGGCAGACTCGAATAAATACGGTGGGTGTACAGAGGTATAGGTTTTTTTTTGTATTAGTTTAAAGTGCAAAATTGGTTAATTAACACCGTATACACTAAAACACATATAAATACTATTACAAATCAATTATACACATACATTACAGAATTCACAATAATTATAACATCAATTTCCTAGTCATGTAATTCATATGAGCTATCCAACAGTTTATGAAATACAAGGCAGTTAGATAAATTCTTTGTGGTAATTACTAACTGATGCCTAGCGATACTTCCAGAAATAATAGCACCCTAACCTCATATTAAAAACAAAGAATATTGTCAGTTAAAATTAAACAATTGCTCTGTTCCATATATAAAAAGCCGCCCAAATATATACCATAATTTCCCCCTCGTAAATTTTGCATTGAGTGAGTATATGTCTAATGGTTTCTACCTCAATATTACAATACCTACACCTTCTTTCTCCCCGGGGAATCTTCGTCCAAGCCCCTGTATATTCTTTACAAGGAAGGATATTAAAACAGAGTTGCATAATGAATCTTACAATTTCTCTATTTCCTGTTTTTAACAAATAATCTCTCAGTGTGGCAGCTTTTAGCCCTTGTAGGGCATAGCCTCCATATCGCTTCTTAGTATAGAGGTAAGACTGGTTTTTACACAGGTCCCAGATTTTTGCTTTTTCCTTGAGAGATTTATATAACAAAATGACCTCTTTATTCTCAGTTGGAGCACTTAAACCAATTTCTTTAAGGAAAGAGAGTACATTGTCTTTTAGACTTTCCATATAGGTATTCAATTTCACTTTCCCACTCCAATTGTTTCCAGTTAGTCTCGTAAGACTCTCTTCTTCCCCTTCCCACATCATAATCTTAAAATAGAGTTTGCAGCATCTTATTTTCCACAGGGTCTCCAACGAGGTTAGCCCTAATTCACACCTTATCGCCTCTGTTGGTGTAGCCCCAGAGAGGCCTAGTAATGGTCTCCATAACTTCCCCTCTAATTTCCCTAAGTTAGTCAAACATTTTCCTTCCACTGTTTCCTTTGCATAAAGTACCCCAGATATGATGTAGCTTTTATACACCTCCAAAAAACCTTCAATGGAATAACTACTTGTCATATACCGTCGTACAACATTCCACTTCTTTGTTGCTTTCGATTCCACCACTTCATAGAAGTAATTCTTAAGGGGGTTATACATGATTGGGATACCCAAATAGGGATAGATATCCACCACTTCCAAATTAACAGAATGAATAGGCCATTTGTGAATCTTTTTACCTCCACTCCTTTTGGGTCCCCCAAATATCATAACCTTTGTTTTATTAATATTGATACTTAGGTTATTTTCCTTGGAGTAGAGATACAACTCATTCAGCATCCTTTGTAGCCCCAGACGCATTTTATCTAACTGAATGGTGTCATCTGCATACATTAGACCACAGATAGCCCTGCCTCCTACTTTAGGTGGGAAATTACTAATAGTAACGTACCTATACCGTAAATCGGACACATACAAGTTGTATAACACTGGGGATGTCACACACCCTTGCTTAAGGCCTTGGTTTGTTCTAATAGCTGGTGATATATTCCCCCCTTTACCCAGACTAACAACCACTGTTGTGTCCCTATACATTTCCTCCAAAAAATGTAAAATTCTTGGGCAGAGTTTCCTATCTCTCAGTTTTTTCCAGAGAAGGTCTCTATCAACACAGTCGAATGCTTTGGAGTAATCACTGCAACATGCATACAACCTTGATCCTTTATTATCCATGGTATCGGAAATAATGTGGTTTAACATAGTCAAATTATCCAGGGTGCTATAATCTTTTCAGAACCCCGTTTGTAAAATGGGCAAAATGCCCTCTACTTTACACCATTTATTAATGCTCTTAACAAGCAAGGAACAGAAAATCTTACAACTACTGTCGGCCATTGCCACTATCCGTTAGTTGTCAGGGATCTTTCTGTGCCCTTTTAAAAAAATTGGGACAACAACCGCTTCCTCCAGCTTTCCGGGACTATACCCTTTTCCAAATCCCAGAATAAAGTTTGAAAAGTAGCAATGCCCATTTCATAGGATTGCATTTGATAACAATATTGGCCAAGCCATTGGGGCCAGAGGCTCGGGTTGCATTCCTTTTTTTAAATAATTTCTAATATATCTGAGATCTCATAAGGGAAGTTCTGATTCCCATATTTCCAATGGCTCTTATTAGTGTTCTCTATTTTTTTGTCTACATAAAAAAGCTCAGAGATATACTGCACCCAGATCTCCTGTCCCCACATCATTATTTTCACTATTTCCTTCTTCCAATAGGAATTGACGATACAGATACCAACATTTTTTGAAGTCGTGAGTTTTACAGAGCACAAATATGCTCCTCCAATTGACATTATTAATACTATGCTTATGTGCCTTGAGCCAGTTTTTATATCTTGTCATGATATTTCTAATACATGCTTTTTTCTCCTCTTCATTTACCCCTTCCAACACTTTGAGCATCTTGATATCCTTCTTCACCTCTCTTTTCCTATCTTGGATCTGATGGTCAAATTTATTTACATGGGCTTTCCCCTGTTTGTTTTAACATGCATCTTACAGTTCTCTCTTTCGATCAAGCCCAGTAGATTTCCAATTACCTTAGATCTATTGAGTATCATCGCATGGCCATCTAAAGGTATTACATCAAACAGTCTATTGAATTTCTCTAAATTCTTCTCAGACCATATGATCCTATTCCCACCAATGTAAGTTTGTATGTTAATTTTTTTCCCTACTTCCCAACTTCGTTGTAGAGTTTTAACAATGTTTCCCTTCAGTGCCTTGTGGTCATTAAGAGTAGTGACTATTATATGTTCAAAGGAGCTCATGGAGTTTCTTAATCTTTTACTTGCAAAAATATAATCAAGGCGGTAGCCAATCTTTCCATTAGTCCATGTTTTTCCTTTTAGAGCCCCATCTACTGGTACCAAATAATCCAAGTCCCAATTAAATAACAATTTCAGCTAAAAGGTTCCATTTAATATTTGTTTGTGGTGCTTCCTATCTAGCCCATTTAACCCCATCTCAACCGGCATAGTATCAAGAGAATCGTCCCATAACTCCTTCCATCGATTCATTTCAGTCTTGGCGACATCACAATATGCATTAAAATCGCCTACTATACATATTTCTGAATTCAGAGATTCCAATAGCCATCCTTCAATGGTGTTGTTTATAATGTCACCTATACGAGCCATATTTTTTTCCCCGGACTTCAGTAGATGTTAATGTGCAACATCTCCCCGAACGGGCTCACGTTACCGATGATTACACATATAACAAAGGGAGATTTCCCAAACAAATCATATCCCCTACAGGTTATATGATCTTTCACCCCTGCACATAGACCTCCAAAAGGGCGACCTTTCTCCCCTCTAGTGGCAGCTTTACTCCATATATTATAACCCTCCTATAACATTTCACCACTTACCCAGGTTTCTTGAAGGGCAAATATATCACTCTCCCTCAATAGTGATATGCCATCAGGGTGGAGTATGGAATTGAATCCTCTACTGTTCCAAGATAATAAAGTGGTTTCACTTCCACATTCCTTATCTCAGTAGTCAGGGAAGTAAGTACTCTCCGGGATCCATATTTCCCTGTGGTTTCCCCTCAATAGATTTCCTGTTTTAGTGTTTTTACCAGGCTCAAATTTACTCTCCCGTTGTTCCAAATTGGCAATGGTATTACATATTACTATCTCAAAGTCCTTGCCCCAAATACCTTTGGCGTGTTCTCGAATGAGATCTAACAGGACCGCAGATGTAAATTGCACAATGGCCCAATTTTCCCAACTGCCAGACTCGGGTAGTATAACTCTGTCAATATCCATTGATTTGACATTATGTAATTGAGGAATTTGTATGATATGGCATTTATAACGCGCCTATACACAAGTCTATCAGTTGCTCTAACAGCCAAGTGCGGTTCATAAAGGGACTGGCCTCAGTAGTGATTTTTTCAGTGATCTTAATACTTTTCCCAAAGTTTCCGTGTATCACCTCCTCAGTGGCTATGTTCCTACATGTACAACTTCTACAATTTCCACTCATTGCAAACCGTTCCATTTCGGTTATGTATATTTCTCGTTCACTATTAGATAGAGTCAGGGCCATTTTATTAATGGGGACATTTAAGCACCTTACTTCATTTCCCAAAATCACTTTATCTTCCAATTCTACCACTTCAATATCATGATATTTTCCCTTCAACCATTTTTCCAAACCCCATCTTTATTTGGAGGAGTTTTTCCTTTAACCTGTTTCTTTTGGCCTTCCACAATTTCAAACCTATCACCAAATTCCACACATTCCACATCACGGGGGGCTGTTGCCGCCAGTGCCACACCGTTCCTTTTACACATTTAGTCCTTCTCACTTTGGCCATAGCGACCCTATTTCGGGTAGTTTTTTTATTATTATGTTTTCGTCGTGTTCTTTTCTTCGATCAGTATATAGCATAGATATCCCCCATACTATTGCCAACCTTCACATCGTTCTTAATCATTTCCACAACTGAGTTCTCCGTTACCAATATCTCATCCTCCTGTACCAAACATTTCTCATTCATGTTCTCCGCCATCTAACATAGTTCACTCAAATTTCCCATTTTGTCATGATTTGATTTGATTTTCGATTTTTTACATTTGTAGTGCGCACCAAACAAAATAAACCGTATATTGGCGCAGATGACACAACTGGAGGAAGACAAGGAAAATCGAGACAGGCTCCCAGATGACATGGGGTCGTCTACCTGAAAAGGAAGGTCTTCAGTGCCTGGCGAAATTGAAGAAGTGAGCTCATTGTTCTTAGCGGTAGCGGCAAGGAATTCTACAACCTGGGACCAAAAACGGAGAATCTTCTGTCACCTCTAGTTATGAAAACCGAGTGAGGGATAACCAGAAGATGTCTGTTGCATGATCGCAATTGTCTCGTAGGATGATATGGCTGTATTAGCTCTTGTAGGTACAGGGGAGCGATGCCGTTGATACATTTGTAGACAATACACACTGTCTTAAATTTGATGCGATCGTCGACTGATAGCCAATGCAACTTCAGGCGGAATGGTGATACATGGTCAGTTTTCCTCAGCTTAAATATTAGTCTAACAGCCGCGTTTTGTGCTTGCTGAAGCTGTTTGGCACGAATACCCACCAGTTGACTATTGCAATAGTCTAAGTGGGCACTAGTTAGTGCTCCTACCACAGATGCATGATCTTTGGTTGGTATATAGGCGAGTGCTTGATGTAGCATTTGCAGGACAAAATATACTGCTTTAGTCTTAGCTCCCAGCTGGGCTTCACTGCCCAGGTCTTCTTGCCACATACAACCCATATTTTTGACTTTGGATACAAATTTGAGACTCTTGCCCAAAAGTGATGGAATAGTCAGCTTCTTGGCTGCTGACAGCACATTTTTGGGTCCGAATAGAATAAGTTCGGTTTTGGCAGTGTTGAGTTGCAAATAATTCTTAGACATCCAGCTGCCTATTTCTTCCAAGCAAAGCCCTAGTTTGCTAAATGCTTCCTGGAAATTGGCAATTCGTATGAAAATCTGGGTGTCATCAACATATGAGTGGAAATTCAGCCCATAGCGTCTCAGGATTTCAAGTAGTGGCCGAATATACAAATTGAACAGCAGTGGAGACAGGGAGGATCCCTGCGGAACCCCACAGTTCAAGCAAATAAGGTCCGACAGGAACTCCCCCATTCTCACCCGCTGTTGACGGTTGGTCAGAAAAGACCTGAACCAGTTCAGTGCTGAGTCAGATACTCTTCCTACCTTCAGTAGTCGTTCTAAGAGAATTTGATGGTTTACTGTGTCAAAGACCACGGACAGGTCATGATTAGCTGTACATTCATTTCCCTTACAAATCGGACCTTTTCCACCACTTTCCTCAATCATTATTCCCAGTGCGTTGGTGTTGTCGATGGTCTGATACACCATAGACTTAATATCATTTTGGTCTTTAGATAGCTTTGAACATATACCAAGGAGAACATCAATTGTGGTAGCAGGGCATCCAGTGTTTCACCTAAATTTAATAAATTATCGCCTCTACAACCTATAGGCGAATTGATTGAATTTTCACTACCATTTCCTGGGTCATTCCAGGACTCTTCAACCTCAATATCCTCCTCATCTCCTTGTGCGAATTTTCCGAGATCTGGTGTGGCAGACAGATTTGATCATATTATATTGTTCATGTTAGCACCTGTTTCTATACTGGTTTCAGCATGAGACATATCCAGATCTGTCCGCACACCCATGGATTGTCGTCTAAAGTCCTGTACCAAGTTCAGCAGGGAATTGTTATCAATCATGGAGCTATTTGTGGGGGGGTTGTTGTATATCCACCAGCGCCAATTATTTTTGTTTATCTTTTAGGGTTAGGAATCTCAATATTGTCGGTTGTTGTTCTAAAGACTGTTTATCCTGGTTTATCATACTTTTGTCTTTCTTTCCTCTTTCCCTAGTACCTTGCCCTTTACCAATATCTATTGCCCCATGTTTGGCTAACATAGGTGACATATTTCTTTTCCCCTTCTTGGAACTAAGGTTATGAGATCGTAGACTAGGACTCGTATTACCTTTCCTGATATATTAGACCAAACAGTTCTTCAAGAGTAGACAACAGGGGGAAGAGAGTCTGCCCGAAGTGTATGCCTCTTCAAATCCCAATTTTCCCCACACAATTCAAACACGAATTCAAACTACAATTATATCACTCTACACATTCATCAATTTCCCAGAAGGGGAAACATACATCAGACAGTAGGGTGGTTTGAGAAAGCCCAAGGGATTGAGGAATATAAATATAAGCAATAGAACCGAATGGCTTATTTCATGATTACCCTATAAATGGGTGCAGGGGATTAGTTTAAGAAGCGGTAGGTAGTTGGTGTTTAATGCAGAGAGAATAACCTTGCAACCGCCTAAGTCCAACACCAGCTATGGCCCACAAGGACCTATGTATTTGCCGAGGCAAAGTGCAATGTGCTAGGTTAAACCACTAAAACTCTTTACAGCCATACACAAGGATATTCAGCATATAAGAATTGATGCGCTATAATGACGGGGGAGAAGGTTTCTTTCGCAGCCCCTGTCAAGGAAGAGAGCAACTGAAATAATATAATTGATAACATACAATATAAGTATTAAATCCACATCCAATCGAATTAAAAGCTCAGGAGAACCTTTAAAAGGATCGAGGTTAGAAAAGTTATCAAGATTACCAAGTCCCAAGGCTATAACATAAATTGGATGGCAAAATCGGATCCAGCTAATCACCAGCCAATATTAAGTCACTTGTTTGTCTCAGCCGCGTGATCAGACCTTTAAGTAGATTTACGTATTCGAACAATATCAAACAAGCCGACAGGAGATCACTCCCTTTATACCACCACAAATGGAACAACCGACGAGGCTGGGTACGCCCGACAGCTCGAGGACCTGCCCTAGCCTGACTCCCCTCCCCCCAGCCTCCGTCGGTTTCCAACAGACTGGGTAGAATCCAGTTGTCAATGAAACGGCAAACACAGTTTATTAAATGCAAGAAAATCATCCCAGGATTCCGTATAGTCCCTTTTGACAGAGTCAATCAAGTGCAGACCACGTTATTAAAGCACCTGTTAGCTCATTCTGTCCACCCGTGGGCGTATCAGTGAGTGAAACACTCGTACCTTATAAGAATAACCACCTAGTTATTCCTTGTCAGCATTCTGCATCCAGCCAAACAGCCCAAACAGATTAGCCTCGCCCTTTTCACCTCAGTGCTTAACGCCGCAATGGCGACTGGTCTTGAATTTTATCTTCCACTTGGGCTCACATGACACAGTAGTCAGCTGCTTCACAGAATCTGACCTCCTTAAGGAAACAGGAGCGCTTGCAGTGGAATCAGAGCCTGCAATGTTTACTTTGCAGTTAGTAGCACAAATTAGCAGAGATTCACGCCGCGCAGCCCAAACAGATTAGCCCCGCCCTTTTTAGCTCATGGCTTAACGCTGCAAAGGCTGCTGGTCTTGAATTTGATCTTCCTCTTGGGCTCACGTGACACAGTAGTCAGCTGCTTTACAGAATCCGACCTCCTTAAGGTAACAAGAGCACTTGCAGTGGAGTCAGCGCTCGCAATGTTTACTTTGAAGTTAGTAGCACAAATTAGCAGAGAGTCACACAGCGCAGCCTAAACAGATTAACCTCGCCCTTTTCACCTCAGGGCTTAACCCAGAGGTATAGTGTATTCTGGTAAGAGTGAGTTACTGTGGTTATTACAGCTGGTGAGAGGCAGGCAAGGTTGGCTAAGGTCGGTGTGTATGGCATTAGCTAATTGGACTGAGAGAGGAGCCACGATTTGACCTTGTAACGGAAGGCTGGGAATGAAGGTAGTATCCCTGAAAGGCGCTGGCGCAAACACTGTTCTCCTACTAACCACGCAACCTATTTCTCTTATCACGTCCTATACGACAACTTTATTAAGGCTGCCAAACGTACCTACTTCTCTGACCTTCTTCACAGTCAATCCACTCATCCTTGACGTCTCTTTCAAACCCTAACCCGACTTCTCTCTCCTCCTACACCTGGCCCATCCATCAACTCATCCCTATCAGCATCTGACCTTGCCAATTTCTTCTCTTCCAAAGTACACGCCCTACGCCAACACATATTATATTCACCTTCCTATAACTCCTCCCCCTTATCCTTCCCCACCCCCTCCAGCACTGTCTCTACCTTTCCTCCCGTAACAGACTCTGAGATGGCCCTCCTCCTGGCCAAAGCTCACCCTACCATACAAAACTGCAATTATCCATGGATAAGTGCAGACCCTCCAATCATTAATAATACAATTCATGCGTAGAAACGCCACACAATCCCTTCCAAACAGTGACCCTATTTAAAGGATATGTATTCCAGACAAAGCACAGTGTATGTTATGGAATTCATTTATTTTGTTCATCAGCCAAATCTCATTGTGAAAAAACATTTACAAAAAATCACTAGAAACACATTGATTTATCATCTATTAAAAACCAATTCTAGAAAAATACATATCACACCAACCAATAATCACACCTCACACATCTTTTATCACATCCGCTTTCACCCCCATTCATACAAACAACCATTCGTACTTGTGCAAAAAAACCGCAATGTTAATAATTCTTTTCTGTAATAAGAACTCCTATCTGCTTGGACTTGATTCGTTGTCTGCTAAAAGTGCAAAGTTGGTAATTTTTTTAAGAAAATTTGTCTTGAAATGGTAAATGCTAGAAAATGATTGCTTTTAACATGCTAATTACCACATTTTTTGTATAAACCCAAGTTGGAACCAACTCCAAAGGGAGTGAGTTCTATGGTAATGTCTACTCGAGTTTCGGGCAGCTAGACAGACATGTGCAATTTCCGTCTAGTGCGCCTCATCAGGACATATACATTTTAAAAAACAAACAATACTTTTTACAATATTTCAGGTTGGTGTGTGTTGAACCTTGTCCAATAGTCAGTGTGTAAGTTCTTCCAGGTTACAGAGTCCAATACTTCTGAAGATCAAATGTGTTACCATTGTTTTGTGGATGTACTTTTCACAGTTGTATCCCAGATAGTATTGTGTTACTTTAAGGTGGGAAATCTCCATGCAGTTGTTCTACTCCAGCCACAGCGGCAATGAATGCTTGCCTTAACTTGGAATTCTGTTTGCATCTTTAAAGTACGTCCTATTTCCTCCAAGATACACTCGCTTCACCCGGCCCTTGGTAGGTACCGGATAGCTCAAGGGGATGGTGTGATCAATTCACGGTCCCAGTAGGTTTGTCAAAATGGACCCTTGTTCATTTTGCTGCCCCGTTCTGTCTGTGTCCACAGACACCCTTGTGTGGTTTCTTGAACTATGTCGCCTCCAGGTGTTATCTATTCTGCTCCAAATGCCACTCACCCCACAGCAGCCCCCAGTGACCCCATCCCCTCTTCACTTATCCCCAAAATCGTCCCACCTCTAGTAACCTTTTTCACCTCCTTCTTTAACATTTGTCTCACCACCTCTACCTTTCCTTCTGCCTTTAAACATGCAATTATCATACCTATCCTAAAGAAACCTACAGCTAACCAAACCCCTTCTTGCTTCTAATTTCCGTCCTATATCCCTCTTACCTTTTCTATCTAAACTCCTTGAGCGCCTTGTTTATTCACGAATCTCATTCATGTCTAGCCTATCTCTCCTTCTTCGGACTCAGTCTGGTGTCGTCCCCCACTATTCAACTGAAACAGCCCTTACCTACGTAATTCTCTTCTCACTGCTCGCTACTCCAAACACTCATCTGTTCTTATTTTACTTGATCTGTCCGCTGTCTTTGACACTGTAGATCATTCTTTGCTCCTGGGCTCTCTCTCCTCCCTTGGTCTGCCAGATCTGTTCTATAATGGTTTTCATCTTACTATCCAACCGTACCTTTGCTGTCTCTTGGGGCGGCAACACTTCTCACGTTCCTCTGGTCCATGGCGTTCCTCAAGGTTCAGTCTTGGCCCCTTTCTATTTTCCTTATCTACTTCCTTTTTTGGCCCCATTACCTCATCCTTTGGAGTGTCACACCACTTCTACGCTGACGACACCCAGCTCTTTCGATCCTTCTCATTCTTCTCCTCATACATTCATTAGACTCTCTCATTCTGCCTCACCGCCATCAAGTCCTGGATGACCTCTCACTTCCTCACTCTCAATGCCGAAAAAACGGAGGTCCTATTCTTTCCTGCAAACACTCTCATCTCGCAATCTCCTCCCTCTTCCATCTCTTTTCATCCCTCCTGTCTCTCAATCTCTCCCTCCGCCCGCAATCTTGGCATTTACTTTGGCTCTAATCTCTCCTGTGACCACCACATCTCCCTTACATCCCGCGCCTGTCGATTTCATCCCTACAACATTCACAAAGTCCACTCTTTTCTCACTTTCCACGCTACAAACTCCTCATCTCCTCACTAGTCTTCTCCCGACTATTCTATTGTTCTGTTCTGTTCTTTGGTCTTCCCCACTCACGCCTTGCTCCTCTTAAATCTATCTATCATTCTTCAATTCGCTCACTCCGTCTTCTCTCCTACCATGACCCAATTTCTCCTTCCCTGGCCTCTCTTGGGCTGGTTGCCCTTCTATTCTCAACTTAAATACAACTTTCTCTGTCTTGTGTTCAAATGTCTCTATGGCCTTGCTCCTGACTACCTTGCATCTCTCCTTTCTTTTTATTCTCCAACTCGCTCCCTCTGCTCTACTAATCTTTTTATACTCAATGTCCCACGTCCCCCTTGTCCCCAATCCCGTTTTCACCCGTTCCAGCTCCTAGCCCCTCTTCACTGGAACATGCTTCCCCTGTCTCTTCGCTCTATTACTTCCTATCCTCTGTTCCGTTCCTCTCTAAAAACCCACATCCTAGAGTCCTCTAATGGATTTAATCTGCTTTGAACACTGATCCATTTACTCTTATGCACACTAATGGAGTGCTACTGTTTATGAACACCGATTGACTGATTACTCCCAGGAACGATAATTGATTGTTACTATTTATAAACACAGTTTGAATGTTACTGTTTATGGACGCTGATTTGCATTCTGATTCATTATATTGTTGACTGTCCTATGTAAAGCGCTTTGGACAAAGGCGCTATGTAAAACACAAATATATCAGGGGGCAAGGAATTCCACATCTTTGCTGCGAGCACTGGGAAGCTTGATCCTTCTGCTTTGGCCAATTTGCATTTGGGGATGTTCAGGCAGTGGACATAGTTGGCTCTGGTAGGTCTGAGGGATTCCTTTCTGGCAAATTTGTCATCCAGGTACTTGGGGGCTGTGTTATTAAGGCATTTGTGCATGATCATTAGAGTTCAGAAGTTGATTCTGTCTTGAATAGGGAGCCATTTAGAGTTGCGTCAGGTTTGTGAAATGTGATTGGAGCTGGGAATGTTTAGGTCAGCTCTTGAAGTTTGTGTAGATTTTTCTGACTAGTGCCTAAGTATAGGGTGTTACAATAGTCCAATTTGGAAAGTATGAGGGCCCTGGCTAGGGTTATGCATCTGAGGGGGGACAAAAAAGGTCTACAAGCATTTATAAGTTAAGAAGTGTAAGCAGTTGCAGACGCTGTTGCATTGCCTTGTCTGTGGAGTGATAGAATCCTAGCGTTTTGGTGTCGTTGTTGACTTTGATATTGTTACTGTCAATGCTTAAGGAGGAATATAGAGGACCTAACTTGTTGAGTCTCTGTTTAGAGCCGATGAGCAGGAGTTCGGTCTTGTCATCGTTTAAACAGAGGCCATGTTTGGCCATCCAGGCTTGGATTTTGCTGTAGATGTGGTTTCTTGAACTATGTCCCCTCCAGGCGTTATCTATTCTGCTTCAAATGCCGCTCACCCTACAGCAGCCCCCACTGACCCCATCCCCTCTTCATTTATCCCCAAAGTTGTCCCACCTCTAGTAACCTTTTTCACCTCCTTCTTTAACATTTGTCTCACCACCTCTACCTTTCCTTCTGCCTTTAAACATGCAATTATCATACCTATCCTAAAGAAACCTACAGCTAACCAAACCCCTTCTTGCTTCTAATTTCCGTCCTATATCCCTCTTACCTTTTCTATCCAAACTCCTTGAGCGCCTTGTTTATTCACGAATCTCATTCATGCCTAGCCTATCTCTCCTTCCTCGGACTCAGTCTGGTGTCGTCCCCCACTATTCAACTGAAACAGCCCTTACCTAGGTAATTCTCTTCTCACTGCTCGCTACTCCAAACACTCATCTGTTCTTATTTTACTTGATCTGTCCGCTGCCTTTGACACTGTAGATCATTCTTTGCTCCTGGACTCTCTCTCCTCCCTTGGTCTGCGCGGATCTGTTCTATCATGGTTTTCATCTTAATATCCAACCGTACCTTTGCTGTCTCTTGGGGCAGCAACACTTCTCTTAAACAGAGGCCATGTTTGGCCATCCAGGCTTAGATTTTGCTGTAGATGTCGTTCAGGAGTAGAGTGTCTGAGTGATAGTTGCCTGAGAGGGTGATGAGGATTTGTGTATCGTCAGCGTAATTGGTGTAAGATATGCTGAGGTTATCTAGGTGGTTGAAGAGGAGCTTTGTGAAAATGTTAAAGAGGGTTGGGGAGACCCAGGAACCCTGAGGGACACCACAGGTGATTGGGGAAGGTTCTGCCGAGGCGGCTGCGTAGAACACTCTCATTGTTCTGTCGAGTTGACCGAGGCGGTAGCTCTGGGGAAAAGGAGGCAGCTGTGGTGAGGTGAGTGGTTAAGATGTTGTGATTGACTAAATCGAACGCTGCCGATAAATCGAGTAAGAGGAGCATGGCAGGTTTGCCTTTGTCTCTGGTCTCATCCATTTGGATTTTTAAATCTAGGATGGCCGTCTCTGTTCTGTCTCTGGGTCTAAACCCGGATTGTCGGAGGCCAAGTAGATTATTAGCTTCGAGGTGGTTTTGAATCTGGATATAGGCAGCTTTAGTAGAATCTTCAGTAGGAAGGGCACTGTTGTTATCAGCCTGTAATTGGTGCGGATGTTTGGCTCAAGGTTGGGTTTTTTGAGGAGGGGCATGACCCAAGCGTCCTTGAGGTTTTTAGGGACCGTGCATGAGGCAAATGAGGAGTTGATAAAGGAGATGATAAACAGAGCACATTCTTTAGCTCCTTCCTTAATGATGGTGGCTGGGCAGATGTCGCCTTGGCACTTGGAGGGTTTAAGGCTAGCATGGATGGTTTCTACTTCTTCAGTGGTGACTGGGGTTTACTCGAAAAGCCTATCATAAATGGGCATGTTGAGGTCATGGGCTCTGTGGGTGGTCGAGGTGGCTTCCAGGACTCTGGGTTTGGTGGAGGAGGCTAAGCAGATCTTTTTGGCTTTGAATTTAGCTTATAATGAAGCAATTTTATCTAAGCGGGCCTTTTGGATGTTATCATACAAATAGGGCGTCTTTATTGCACGAGACTGGGGGGGAAATGGGAGTTTCCAGTTCTCTCAGGATGGTGAAGAGCTCCTTGGTGCTGGATTTAGCATTGGAGATTCTGTTATTAAATGGCTCTCTTTTAGTTTACAATATGCTTTTTTATAGGCATTGGAGGTGGTGATGAAAATGTTCCTTTCTCTGTTTTGAGGGTTTTTTTATCCAGATTGCTTCAGCGCTTTTTTTGGTTTTAAGTATTGCTTTGAGCTCTGGTGTGTACCAATTTTGAGGTGAGCACGTGACTTGGCTTTTCTAAGTTTGAGAGGGGCTAGTTGGTCGAGTGCACTGAGTAGGTTCTGGTTATAGGAGTCGACGAGTTTGGATGGGTCAAGGTCAATGTGCATATGTGTTTTGGTGATGGGTTGGATTAAGGGGAGTATGCGTTCTAGTGTGATTAGGCGGTTGTTTCTGGTTAAGGCTGGAGGGGCTTGCAGATCCTTGGGTGTGGGTTGCTTGAAGTCTTGGATCTCGAATGATCAGGCCAGGTGCACGGAGAGTTGGCGATAATTATAGTGGTGCAAGTGAGGTCTGTTACCCAATCTAGGGTTCTGCCTTTGCAGTGTGTAGGACCTGAGATACGCAGAGAGAAGCCCATCTCTGTGATAGCGTTTTTTAGAGCAGTGGCATTGGTGTTTAGGTGGTCGTGTAGGCCTAAATTAAGGTCGCCCAAAAGTATAATTTGGGAGTTGGGTTTGGTATTGTGTGTGAGGAGATGGGTGAGGTCTTCCTCGAAGGAGGAGATGGGGCCTGGAGGTCTGTAGAGGATATGGATGAGAAGGGCATGTGCATGAGAGAGGGGAAGTTTGACAGAGAGGAGTTTGCCTGAAGTGAATGGGTGGTTGACGACTTCTCTAATGCCTAGCAAGTTTTGGGCTATGATGGCGACCCCTCCACCTCTTCTGGAGGTTCTGTCTAATGTAGTGATGGAGAAGTGTTCTGGGACTGCTAGCATGAGAGAAGGTCCTGCTGCTGGATGTAGCCACATTTCAGTGACTGCTAGAAAGTAAGGTTGTTGGAGGAAATTAGATCAGCTATATCGAGGCATTGTGCAGTTAGGGACCTCGCATTCATGAGGGCCCCTTTGATGTGGGGATCTGCCGTTGATGGGGAGGGGGATGGTTTGGAGGCTAGAGTTTGCTCGGATGTGTGGTGGGGGGTGATAGGTATGTGGGTGGGCCGAGGAGGCAATTTGGGTTGTTTGTGGCATGTGGTTCTCTGAGAGGTGGCCCGGGAGACTCGTTTTTCATTTCTGTGAGTGGTGAAACAGCGCAGGTTCGGGATGGATGTTGAGGTTTTGTGATGGGTGAGATGAATAGGCATAGGCATGTTGGAGCTGCTCTCATGGCTGGTGGAGTAGTGTGACTATGTTTGTCCTACAGAGTGTGAAGTTTGGAATTTGTAGTGTGTAATAGCGTTGGATGCAATAGCATTGCGGATGGGTAGTACTGATGCCATGATATAGAGGAGAGCCCGCACATGTGCCATGGGGATGTGGAGTGGGATGGCTGGTCAGCTTGTGATGGCAGCGGGTTAGACACAAGAGTGGGAGGGTGTAGTTTGTAGGGCTTGGAGAAAGGCCAACAGGCGGCTGATAAGTCGGTATGCTCACATGTGAGAACGAGTGGGTATTAGAAACAAATCTACGAGGCTGAGAACTGGTAGTAAGTCATACGCCAATCAATAGAATGCCTAATAATGCTTGAATGCAGTGTGCTAATAGTGACGAGTATCAAAAGCAGCAAATATTGTGTATCAGCTGGAAGACCTGGTTATGCAGAGTGGCTAGCAGAATAGCAAATTGACAGTGTATCAAAGGTTGAAATACATCGACAGTGTCTATCAAAGGTGGTGAATGTCCCATTGTTTCCAGTGGGCTCAGGAAGGTGTGCAAGTTCTCCTCAGTGTACATGTCTCATGTGGGGGACCCCCAGATCCGGTCGGGCAACGGACAGGGAACAGACAGGAGCCCTAAAAGTGGGCCTTAGGTGGGGACTGGCATTCGCCTGCCGGCTCCAGGATTGGGCCAGAAGATCGTAGCAGGGACCAATCAGGATCCAGAACTCCAGTGCTTGTGAATGTGGCTGCCATCTTGGAAGATGGTGTTTGCTAACAAAAGTCTCTGCCCCAGGTCATAATAGCCATGTTGGTCAGTAATCGTGAAGGCAGAAAAGCTTTTTTGTAAAAAACAAACAATTTCACAATATTTGTTTAGCGCTAGTAGACCAATTTAAATGCGCCAGTCGTCGAAAAGCCCAAGAAGTGTTTACCTTCAGTAAAGATGCTGTTGAGGGATCGCAGCTCCAGAATGCTCGTATGGGTGTTGAGAGAGTCTCTGAACAGTGCGCCAGCTGAAAGTTCAACAAAGCGTGTCTGACGACGTGCAAGAGATAAGAAGGATGGCACCAGCCAGCCAGGGCCTTAAGAGTGGGCCTTAGGTGAGGGCCAGCGTTCGCCTGCCGGCTCCAGGATTGGGCCAGAAAATCGTAGAAGGAACCAATCAGGATCGGAATGCCTGGAGCTCAACCAGAACTCCAGTGCTTGTGAATGCGGCCACCATCTTGGAAGATGGTGTTTGCTAACAAATGTCTCTGCCCCACGTCATAATAGCCGTGTTGGTCGGTGATCGTGAAGGCAGAACAGCCTTTTTGTAAGGCTGCGGGCCGGAAGACTGGTGATAGCCCAAAACTGGAGGGGAGGTGGAGTTCCCACGAGGATGGAGTGGGAATGGAAATTGTTCAGCATGATCTTAACGGAGAAGCTGGCTGCCCTGGTAAACGACTGTTTGGCATCCTTTCAGGAGGAACGGGCCCTCTGAAAAATAAGATGGAAGTTAGTGGAGCTTAACCATTGGGGAAGGAGCGTGGGGGTTGTAACTGCTGTACCCAAATGTAGAAGGGGGAGCCAAACCAAGTTTCTTTACTTTGCCACTTCCGATACCTTTCCTGAGACTTTGTACTGTTTGGAAGTTTGTTGGAAGCAGAACACACTGAGATGGGGGGGGAGGATAAGGGAGTTGTCATATGTAAAGTTAAATATGCTGAAGTTTGTTTCTTGATCAAATGCAAATAAAAAATTATGTTTCAAAAAAGATAATTGAGGAGGATCCCATCTATTCAGCTTTTCAGTCAACAGTTATAAACAGCAGAATGAAAGAAATCTCCACATCAACATCTTGGAGTTGAGAGTCATGGAGCGCATTTCCCGAACATGAGTGGGAAGTTCCTGTAGGTGCACACAGACAATATCATTGCAATGCATCATCTTAACAAAAGGGATGGATGCCTTGTTCTTTGTGCAGCGAGGCAGTGGTTTGGGGGCTTGAGAGAGAGAGAGAGAGAGAGAGAGAGCGAGAGCAGGTCTCCTTTCTGGTGGCAGATCTGACAGGAAAAGAAAACATACTGATAGATGCTGTAAGCAGGCTTTCAGTGGCATCCCGCAAGTGGCTGCTGCATCGGAAATGGCCAATTTATCTTTGCAGCATAGGCTACTTCTCATGTCAATCTCTTTGCCTCTAGGCAGAGCTACAATTGTCCCCTCTTCTCTTCCAGGATAATTCCTCTCCAAGGTGCCTCTGTGGAAGGCCCTGGTTGTGTATTGCTACTTGGATCTTGTGTATATATTCCCACCAATTACTCTGATTGCCTTTGTGCTATGAGGGTTGAAATGGTAGAAGGCATCCTTGATTCTTGGGCTCCATACTGGGTTAGAAGGACATGGTATCTAGAGCGCCTGGAAATGTTTACTTGCCCACTGTGAAGCCCTACTTCTAACCAGGGTCTTCGATCATAAGCGCAGGGCAAGCTTCTTCATCATGGGCGGCCTTCCTAAGCCTTCATGCTTGACCTAATAGAGCTAGAGGTGTCAGGATTTTGGTATCTAATCATGTTATTCATATGATGTTGTCACCCTGTAAGCCAACTAGTAAGAGATATTATGACTTTAGGTGCTTTCAGGTGTTTCCAATCAGTGTTGTTTGAGGTGTCTACTTATTTAGGTGCCCCACAGTTGTTGTTTTATATTTTAGATTTTTGAAGTGAGGGAATTGGTGGGAACTGATTTAGGGAGACACATGCAGTCCCATGTATAAATAAAAGCAGCATGGCATCAGGCACTAGTGGCCCCCATGGCCATTAGGAGTTGCACATGCCTTGTTGGCTGTTTTTACGATGCATGGGCTGGAGATTTTTCAGAGATAAGAAGATTGTGTTCGCCAGAAGGAGCAATGTGAAAGGTGCCTTTAATGTGGACTAAAATATTACTGCATACTGAAGACGTAGAAAATTACTTCCTACTTGTATGACTTTACATAGGTACTTCATATGCAACGTTGTTCCATTGTTTGCTGATGAAACTCCTCTGGTATTCAGAATATTCATACCAAGAGTTGCTTTGCAACACATACATTGCTTTATTAACTGTCTTAAATTCCTTTTCTCTCATGTTGTTTGAAATTTCAATCTTTTAACAGAAATAGAGAGGCTAGTTTGGAGTTGGAGACATGGGGAATGCACCTTGAACCACAGCTCAAACTGACAGGCCGTGTTGTGCCACCAGAAAAAATAATGCTGCAGGACCAGATAGTAAGTAAATACCTAACGTTTAATGCAGCAAGAGTATTTGGGTGGGTTTATATTGCCCAATTAAGAAAATGATGAAGGATTGTTTTTCTAAGTGTCTTGGGTTGCTAAGGAAAAAACATGAATTGGTATGTATTTTTATTTTGTTTATTTGTTTTCAGTTGAGTATTATTCAGCAGTAAATATTAAGTTCGATAAGCCTAAAGCAATGCAAGTAAAAAACACTTACGGTACTGTAAAGAAAAGAAGCAAAAAGAAGACAGGGTAGTAAAAAATGTAAGCCTAGATCTATCGATGATGAAAAAAGTAAAAAAGGTCATTTAGACAAATAATATCAATGCTTAGTTTAATGATAGTAATGAATTTACATCACCACCCTGGAATGCTTGATTGATTGTGTTACGAGACTCCCTTTGAAGGTGTGGGGTGGTGGTCATGTGACTGGTTCAGCACACTATGGGGACTCTTGAAATGGGTTTAGTAGGTGCTTGTATGGAGGCCATGGATATCAGAGTCATACCACGGGCAATGTTGGGGATGAAACTGATGCATGCGATTGGCATATAGGGGCACAGAAGGGTGGACCCAACTAAGTTAATAACTGATGAAGATTTGATAGCAATGTTTAGGCTAATCAGAATGGCCGAGTGCCAAAGGGTGGAGGAAGACTTTCCAAGACAGACCAGGGACGTCTAGGCAGAGTGGGGGTGGTGGAGTGCCGGTTGTCAGTAGCAGTGCCGGCTTGCTGGCTAAGCAGCATCCAGGATGCAAAAAAGAGGCATGCCTTAAGTGGGTGGACTGGAGAGTCCATTGTCTGGGAACTTCAGAGGGCAGAGACAAGGAAGGCCAAGGAGTCAATGGGGGCGAACGGCTGTAGGCAGGGCAAATGAAACGCCAGTTAGGGCCTCAGCTCTTTAAGCATCTGTTTTAAGGAGCAGCGGCAAGAAGGGTCCTGTAAAGGTGGTGTGTGGTCTCCCAACAGTAAGGGAGGAAAGGGTTTACATGCTCCCCTTAAGTCTTGTAACTGCCAGCATTTATTGTGAGTGTTTTCTGAATAGGTCTTTAAATACATGTGTTCTTCTCAAGAACGACTCAGAGTTGTGGGGAAAGATGGTTATAGATTTATCTGTAAAGTGGCTGGTGGCCACTAGACATGCGCCATCAGCCCCAGAAACACCTGTCTTCTGCTTACATATCGACCCTATGAGACTTTGGTTTAACGAATGTGGCAAATTTATTCAGGAGATGGATAGGAGCTCAGACAAGCACTGTGGATAAGGGCACCTTGACATGAAAGGTTCTATGTAGGTAGGTTTATCCTGACCATCAAGGCATGCAGATCTTGAGGGACAGTTTTCAGGAAGGGTTCTGTTTGGAGTAAACTGGGCTATGTGTGTTACCGTGAGCAAAGTATTTGGGGGATTATAATTTGAAATATGATAATGTCAACTGCTTGGGGTCTTTTTAAGAGAAAGGAGAGTGATTTTAGGCTGATTCATTATTTGTCCTGAACGACAGGGCCGTTTGTAGATGACTGGATAGCAAAAGAGGATTATAAAGTGATGTATGCATGGAAATCAGGCAATTGGCATGATATCCAGCTGAGGACAGGGAGAGGATATAGTGAAATGTGACATAAAAGCAACGCCCTGCTTTCTGCCTTTCCATTCCTAGGATATAGGCATTTAGTGAATGGCAGAAGAAGTCGGGTGCCATTAACCTTAGCGAATATTGTGGCATCAGCAGTGTGCCATCCATACATTGTTGAAAATTGGGCTGAATTTAGTTGAAATTCTAGGTTGTCTAGGGCAAATTGGAAGTTTGGCTAGCTCTATTGGGTAAAGCCGTCATAAGCAAGAATATGGTTTGCAAAGGGCATTTACATTTCGATTGCAAAGTGGTGCTTGTGGACCAGACATTTTTCAGGAACATTAGCCAGGCCATATCAGTGTTGTTGGCACCCCTCCCCCCCCACGCTCCTAACAACATGGCTATGAGGGGTGCATTGAGAGGCTTTGGGGTTATGAGAGATTTTTGAATAATCTCAACAGGCTGAATGTGTGGCTCCTGGGTGAGCGGGTGGAATGGTCAGTCCACAATCTTTCTTCCAGAGTGGGTCATCCGGGTTTGGTTTGTTTTGGCAATGAAAGTGGTGTGCAGAACAGTACCTGTGAGAATAAAATGGAAGAATATTATGCTGAGCATTTAGCTTTGGGAATTTGGACATGGGCATTATGAGGGTGAGTAGGCCAATAAAGGGGAACATGTCAATGTTGACAGTATTTCAGTAGTACTGGCAGTGAACAAGTAGTCAGCATAAGATAGGAGGGTTTTGAAACAGTTTCCACGGGAGATATGATCCCTTTGCATGTGACGCAATTACAGTTGGAGAAGTCACTGGAGTTGTCGACATTGAGCTCTATTCTAGCCTGGGTCGAATAAGCGGAGTTGGAGGCACGAATGAGGTTGGGGCTGTGAATGTCTCTGAAAGCTGGAAAGAGGATGTTGTATGTTTCATGCAGCAATTACTGGTATAAGTCTTGCTAATATGGTGTTTCTTGGTAAATAATACTGGGTGTATGAACCATTGGCAGGTCAAATGGGTAGGAGAATGCTAGATGGTTCGTCAGGAGAGAAAAGGGTGCAAGAAAGGAACATTATCAGGTGTTTTTGTGGTTTTATTTGTGGTCTTCCGCGTGTCATAATTGTTGGGGTCAGAGAAGGGAGTTGGATGGCATGGGGGGGATTGTGAGGCTAGGGGAGCAGGTAGTCGATATATATTTGTGGATGGCGTAAGACTGACCAGAGGGAGAAGGAAATAGATTTGGACGTCAAGGTCTGAGGAAGGTGGCCTGGGATCGGGTGCCATCACAAGCCATGTGATTCTGGGCCTGGGGACAGTGTGGGGAGGATCCTACGGGTACTCCCGCCATGCCAAGTGCTCATGAGAGACAGTCACACAAAGCTTGCAGGAGCAGCATGCTCTTCTCCCCCCACTTGTGTTAAAAAATCCTATCTAATCCACTGTCCCCACCCACCCTATGCCCACTCTCTCTAGACCCCAACCACCATACCCCCACTCTCCTCACCCACGCACTGTACCCCCACTCTCCCCACCCACACATCTGAACCCCCACCCTAGCCCCACACTCTACCCCACCCACACTACCCTACCCCCACTCTCTCTAACCCGACTCTACCCCCAACCACCCTACCCCCATTCTCTTCATCCAGGCACCCTACCCCCACTCTCCCCACCTAACCCCCACTCTCTCTACCCCCACCCTTGCCCCACACTCTTTACCCCACCCACACTACCCTACACCCACTCTCTAACCCGACTCACTCTACTCCCACCCACCCTACCCCCACTCTCCAAAAACCCCACTCACTTATCCCCCACTCATTCTACACACCCACCATACCCTCACTCTCTCTTTCCCCACCCACCTACTCTACCGCCACTCTCTCTACCCCCATCAATCCACTGTACCCCCATTATGTGTGCTGGTTGGATTTTGTTTGGACTATTTTGGGCTACTTGTGACAAGTCCTTCCAAGGCTGCTTTGTTCTTCATGTTTTTGGCTCACAACCAACTACCATTACCCACCCACCTCAAACCCACCCTCTCCGCCCTCACCCACTCAATCCCTACCACCACCCACCCACACTGCCCCCAATCTCATACCCACACTCATACACCCTACTCTCTCTACCGCCACCCTACTCCCTCTATTCTGCCAACCACCCACCCTACCCCACAATCTCTACCCCAACCCACGCATCCCACCCCAACTCTGTCTGTCCCCACCCACCCTTGCCCCACTCTCTCTGTCCCCACCCACACTACCCCCGCTCTCTCTTTACTCCACCCACCCCATTCTCTCTGCCCCACCCACCTTACCCCAACTCTCTATGCACCCACCCTCACTCTCAGTACAAACACCAATCCACCCCAACCCCACTCTCTATCCCCACCCACACAACTTACCCCCGCTCTCTCTACCCAGCCACCCTACCCTAGCGCCACTCTCTCTACCCCATCCACCCTACCCCCACCCATCCACTCTATCTCCACTCTCTACAGCTGCAGCGCGTATTCCCTTGTCCCTCCTTCCCGGTTCTCTTTCCCCACTTCCCTCCTGCCCACCGTGCTCCCATTGGACAGCAGGCCTTACTATTCAGCTACCCAAGGCAGCCCCTACCATGGCAGCCCCTTGCTGCTAAGGACTCCGAGATAAAGGGCAGCTCCAGTGGATGCAGCTTCAGATGGTGTCTGCTGGTGTCAGCCAGGGAAGCAAGAAGCCTGCAGCCGTCAACCTGCTGCTTCCAACCAGGTAGGTGCAGCCAGGGGGGGTAGCAATCACTGCACTCCACTAAACTGACTCACCCCTCAAATTATTCCTATTTCGCTTACCGCACCACCCTTTAGCACCTCCATTAATTGTATTTGTTTAGCCACCCCTCTTTTCCCTAGCATTGCTGCTGTGTTTATAACTAGGCCTTTTCCCTCTTTTTAGGAAAGTCGAATCTGGGTGGTTTGCCCATTGCTGTTGTGTTTATAACTAGGCCTTTGAGCTGTGTCCCATTAAGCTCTCTCTCACTCTGTAGGTCCCCAACCCGCTGGGGTAACCATTGTACTGTTGTGAGTCTCCTGTCTGCTCCTCCTGTGTGTCCCCTTCTGTATGACCTCCACCCCCTTCTGAACTTGCTGTGTGGTGCGGCGCTAGGTTGTGTCTCTCCTCCTCTCATTTGCTCCCTCCTCCTCCTACTTTCCTCCTTGCACCCTCCATGGTGTTCTCAGTCTCTCACATCTTCTGTAACTGCTACTCTAACTCCTATCCTATCCCTCTCACTAGTTCTGGAAGGAAGAAGTTTAAGAGGGACATCCTGGTTTCCAACCCAGGCCTCCCTATCGCTGATACCTACATTAGTGCTTCCTGCAGACAGACTCTCACTGACATCCTCATTGATGTTCCCTTACCAGACCTATGGACCCCTCATATGGTCTTGGTTCTCTCTCTTATCTCTTACTCTCCCATTAATTGTGCTCTTACTCCTACTAGCACCTTGCTGGCTCCTCTGCCACCTCCTGCCACCGCTGCCTCTCTGGCACCCACCCTTCTCCCGTCTGGCTACTATCCCGCCTCCTGCTACCACCTCTGCCTGTTCTCTGGCCCCTCTGCCACGTCTGCTGGGTGTACCTCAAGCCTATACCCCACACCAGAAGACTCAAATGTGGCAACCTGCTCTACGTCGCTACTCTCAACTCTTGCTCTGCTGTCAAACACTCCTCTAACATTTGCCACCTCCTCGAAGAACATGACCTGGATGTCCTTGCTCTCACAGACACATGGTTCATGGCCAGCTCTGTCACGAGTTTTTACACTCTCCTCCCTGAGGGCTACAAGATCCTCTCTGAGCCCAAAACCAACCGACCCGGAAGTGGAGCAGCCCTGATCTTTCCGGAGTGGGTCCCTGCTTCTGTCATTCCTACGCAGGCTTACTCCTCCTTTGAATGCCTGGTCTGCAGGCTTTCTATCTCCCCTAGCCTCTCTGACTGTGGCGCCATCTACAGGCCTCCTGTCCAGGTTGCCCTCTTCCTCTCAGAGTGGGCAGACCTCTCCCCCTCTCTCCTCTCAACTTCTTCTCCTCGGAGACCTCAACATCCACCTGGATGTTTCTAATCAACAGTGCTAAACAAAGGAATATCTTTCTCATCCTCAAGTAGCAACAATCTGGTAGACATTCAGATAGACCTTTTTAAATTCACTCGTCGACTGAAATTGACCAGGTTCTTCGCAACAAAACAAACAATATACATGCCACAAGAGGAGAAACCACAACCAAGTTCCTTCACCTTACGAGACCTCGAAGACATACACATACTAAGTACACTGGAAGAAAACATCACCAGCAAAAAAGACTGCATACGAGACCTCGGAATACAAACCGTGCCAATGAATATACCTGACCTCAAAAGTAAATCAAAATTTACGCCAAAACTATTTGCCGAGAATTTTATTGACACCTTTCAGCAGGCAGTGGTCAATGATTTACACAGAATGGAAGACCAGGGATGCCGGAGAGAAACCAAAAAGGATAACCTTTCTAAAATGGAACTCCTTACCCTGGAAGAACTACAAAACGATGACAACATCATAATTAAGGAGGCAGACAAAGGTGGAAATATTGTTATAATGGACAAACCAGACTACATTGAAATGGAAGATAACCACCTACGAACACCAGGCAGCTATGAGAAACTGACAAAAAACCCACAAGCAAAGATGCTGACGGACCATAAAGAACTACTGAAGTACTACCAGACGCAAGGACTCATCACAGATGAGGAATATGAATTTCTCAAAACAGACTATCCCATCATGCCTACCCTATATATTTTGCCAAAAATTCATAAAGACTTTAACAACATTCCAGAAGGCAGACCGTTTATGAGCGGAATAGGTGGACTAACAGAAACCATGGCCAGATACATTAACAACGTTATCCAGCCACTAGTCACCAAGATATCAACATACCTCAGAGACTCTATGCACACCCTGGCGATTCTCTCAAAAATAAAATGGGAACCAAATGTTCTACAGGCAACGCTATATGGTAAGGCGCTATACACCTCAATAGACCACGAGTTGGCTATTGCAAGCATAGGATATCTGCTCGCCAATTAATCTGCATCACACTATGAACAAGCAGAAATGACTAAAGAATTTCTCAAATTCTCTTTGACAAACAACATATTCATCTTCAATGGTGAATACTATAAACAGACAAGGGGGGTCGCAATGAGAGCAAGCTATGCCCCAGCACTAGCTAACTGCTCCATTCCCTATGCTAATATTAGCCAACCATAGCCTAGACTCCTTGCTGACCTTGCTAATTCCTCTCTCCCTCTCTCATCTCTTCCTTCTTCCACCAAACATGTACAATAAATGTGATGCTCAATATGTAAATCATAACATATATGTTCATTTATGAATAAACTGTTTGATCTTGTACTATCACCACAACACCATGCACATGCACTATTATCACCATCTTTTACTTGCCATGTCACACTATGAACACCAAATGTCACCAATTGTACGTATTTTTGAACTTGTATCAGCCTTGAAAAGGACCTACGGGTCGAAACACGTGTCGGCTGACCTCACGCAAAAACTCAATGAGACAAAAATAAATATAAAAAATCACGTGCACCAAGCACCAAGAAACCAAGAAATTGTGTCGAAAATCACTTTCTTTAATAAATAAAACAACAAAAATATTCGAATTAATGCAAGGTATCCAGGAAAAGCCCCCCTGTATTACCAAAACAAATGAGGTGTGGTCTTCACCTCAACACAATCCTGTGACCTTGCTAAACTACTAATTAGAAGCTTGCTATACTAAAAAATAGCTCAGCAAGGCTGGTTGCAAATCTAGGGCCCACTCTTTCTATTGTTTGATGCATAGTCACCTTCTTTCTCGTGTGCCTTGACCAGATCGTGAGATTGCGCCTTTCCGCTCTCTAGTCCGTAATGGCTTTACCTTTTGCAGCACTCCGGATACAGGCGATTCTCTCAAAGATGTTCTCCCCCCAAGGGGGCCGTTGAGCGCAGAGGGCTCACTCTCCTGTTCCTGGGGCACATTCTCAGCTGTTTTTACTTTCCCCCTAGTGTCACAAACTAAGAGGATGGCACACGCCCCAATAATGGGGACCCAACCCTCTATCTGGCGTGGATTGCTGCGTGGCTGCGTAGGCAGTAAGTTCACCATGCTAAGGCTGTTGCAGGGGGCTTGTTATTGATAGAGGGGGTCACGCCAATCCACCTGCTCTTAGCTTCCCAGGTGTCGGGGACTAGCTGTGGGGGGCGGCGACTGAATGCTTGCTTCTTCTCTCCCTTCTGGAGCTCCATGGTTGGCTCTTAAGTTCCATCGTTCAGGTGGAGGGGACGGTGAGCTGGAGTAATCACTAACGTGACTGCAGGTAACGGGTCTCCACCTGTTCAGAGTGCCTGATTGTCAGAAAAATGTGATTAGAGCCCAGGTAACGGGCTTCGGGGTACCAAATCCCCACAGAACAGTACATTCTGGAGGGGCTCACCCCTGCACGCGTCGACCTGGATACGTGCGTAGCATGAGGGCAGGCCGTCCGACAGATTTCAATAAGTGGCTGCGCAGAGGCTCAGGACGTGCAATGAGGTGAGGGGGTCGCATCCCCACCGCAGCACCCCAGCAAGCGCTACTCGCCTCGAGTGCAGGACAAAAGGGGTGCCTAGAACAGCTGCTGAGGCAGTCCGAGTCGTAGTCCGGCTGGGTTTTTGTTTCGCTAGAATGCGGCCGTCCCTACGTGTAAATTAGTTCGCGGGATGTGGTCCAGCCCGTAACGTGTCTCCCCTTACCGTGAATAGAGGGGGAAGGGAACGTCCACCTCCCACTGTCGGTACTGTAAGGCGGGGGTCGAAAGCTCAGCCGAGGTCCTTCTGTTACTCTGCCAGGGCGCTCCGCAGGCCTGGGGGCAATCCGCTCCTCCTCCTGCTTCATGAAGCCCGAGTGGGATTTCACTTTCGCCGTGAGATCCCTTTTTGGCTTGTTCTCAGTCTGTACAGAGCCAATTTACACTGAATCAGGAACAGTCGGTGCGGGGGGGTCCCACACACATTTATCTGGTTAATATCATTGGGGGGGGCTATGAGTGGGGTCTCATTCCACTTTGTAGGACCTCCAGGCTGTAGGTCAACGGAGATGCTTCCAGCTTCCCTGTGCCTCTTGGTGGCCACCCCGAATGGAGCCTCGTTTTTAAACTTTGCACTCTCCTCCTTGCACCCTGGTGCCTATACATGCAAAATGCAAAGAACAGCAGTAAACGCTGAAATTATATGCGAAGGTGCATACAAAATCTTAAAAATCAAATCTTGAACTTGAGCTCTTTTGATTGCTCATTGACCATTAAAGTGGAAAAAAAGAACTTTAGAAATTGTAAATGTCCTTGCGAGTGATGGGATACGGGAGAGCAGGAGAGGGTGTATTGTCAGCCATTATGGGAAAGTCGGAAAACATTTTTGGGAAAATCGTAAAGGAGAAAGACAGCTCTCAGGAGACTTTGTAAGAATGCGCCAAGGAGCTATGGGCAACCCGCTTCTGCCAGCTATACTGTCCTTGCTTAATATCATCCGAAATTAAGGGAGAGGTGGGGTCTTGGGGTTTTGATTTTAAACAGGGAGATGTCGAAGTCCTTATTTATAAACGAAGCCACTCGAGGTCCCCTGGCCCGAGTGGACTTTGTAATGCAGTACTACCCCACCTGCCCGGCTAACTATCGCACAATCTCCATCACTCCCTTCCTGGGCAAGCTCCTGGAGAAAATGGCCATCTCCCAGCTCAATCTCCACACTGAATCTGTTGGTTGTCTTCATGACCATCAGTCTGGCTTCAGAGCTGCCAGAAGCATGGAAACTGCTCTCCTGAACATCCGTGAAGACCTCCTCACCAACCTTGACTCTAACACCCCGTGCGTTCTCATCTTGCTTGACCTCTCTTCAGCCTTTGACACTGTCAACCATGCCATCCTGCTCAACCGTCTCTGTGATACGATTACATTTATTCAATCCTTCCCCTGCCCCTCCCCCAACACTCCTGTTCCCACTCCACCCCCCCTCTCAGTCAATTGCTCTTTGCACTGTTTTGCTGAATGATTCAAGTTGTAATTTGCTCATAAAGTTATTGTTATTACTCTGTATTTTGTTGCTCCAATGTACAGCGCCTTGGTGTAAAGCGCTCTATAAATAAATCAATCACTCAATCAATCAATCAATCAATAACCTGGGTATCACTGGTCAGGCTCTGGCGTGGCTGACTTCTTTTCTCTCCAACCGACCCTCTCAGGTCCAACTTGGGTCCTTCCTCTCCGACATCTTTTTCTCTACCTGTGGTGTCCCCCAGGGATCTAACCTCTCTCCCTAGCTGTTCAACCAATACCTGGTACTCCTTGCCCACTGCATTGCCGCTCTATGCCCAACTTTCAGTGCTATGCGGATGATACCCAGCTCATTTTCAGGCTACCCTCGGCCTCTGACTCCCCTTCCCTCATCTCTGACTGTCTGTCTGCCATCCAGGAGTGGTGTGCCGCCAGCGACCTGTGCCATAATGCCAGTAAGACTGAGATTCTACTCATCGGCACACCCACTCCCTCCTTCCCTGCAGCTCTCTGGCCGGCCTCTCTTGGCCCTCTTCCTAGCCCTCTTCCTACCCCCACCTGCAAGGCTAAAAACCTCGGGGTCATCTTCGACTCTGCACTCTCCTTCTACCCTCACATCTCTGACGTCTCCAAGAAGTCAATACTACCAGCTGCACCTCCTTAGAGGTATTCTTCCTTTCCTCTCCTTCCCCCAGAAGCTCACTGTCTCCAGAGCCCTGGTCCTCTCTAAGCTGGACTACTGTAATAGCCTCTATCTAAATCTGCCTGCCTCTACTCTCTGCCCTCTGCAACTTATCCGGAACAGGACTGCGAGACTTGTCCTTGGCCTCAAGCCCAGGGATCGTATCTCTCCAGGACTGGAATCTCTTCACTGGCTCCCAGTGGCTGCGAGAATTAAGTTTAAAACCCTCTGCATTGTACACAAGGCCTTCTCGGGTCTGGGGCCGTAATACCTTCAACTCTCTCTTCCTAAATATCTTCCTTCTCGAGCTCTTTGCTCATCCGCCTCCAACTCCCTCAGGGTCTGTCGCTCCTCCAAGCAACAAGTTGGTGGCAGATCACTCTCTTCGGCAGGGGCCTCTCTCTGGAACAGGCTTCCTGGCGGCTCTCTGAAACTTGAGGAGAACCATCTGCGGTTCCGGAAGCACCTCAAAACCTTCTATTTGCTTCTACTTTCTCTCCCCCTCTCCCCTGCTGAATTCCTGACCGTAACTGCACCAGCTACCTGGCCACCCTTTCTGATCTCTGGCCCCGCCAATTGCCCACCTGCACTGCCTCCCTGGCAACCCCTGCACCTGGGGATCGCTGTTCTGTATCCCTACAGTCCCCCTACGAGCACTTATGTCTGCTCTTCCTTGCACTTGCCAACAGCTGGCCGTTTATTTATCTTTATTTATTCCACTTCCCATGTACTGCACTTTCCCGTTTTATTTATCTTTATTCCACTTTCCCATGTACTGCACTTTCCCCTCTCCCTTCCCCCGCACTTTCCTTTCCCCCCTTCCCATGCACTTGCACGATCTGAAGGATACCTGGCCTAGTAGGATCGTTGTCTGTCTTCCCTTTGTTCCCCCCCTTGCTCGTCGCACCGTGAAACACTTGTGTATAGGTGCGTTATAAATGGCATATCATTTCATATCATATCATACTAAAGATAGATCCACTGTTCTGGGCTACTCTGTTATATGGAGTATTTAAATCTGCCCTTCATGAACAAAGAGTCCCTGGTTCATGGCACATGGCACATGGCTACTATTGTGCCTATCTTCAAGCGTGGCGATAGACTTTGCCCGCTTGACCATAGGCCAGTAGCCCTCTCAGATTCTGACTCCAAGGTCTTTGCCTTTTTTGTTCTGTCCGATCTTACTAGGCCTTGTGTCATTCAGATTTTGCAAGTGCAGGGGGAGAGGGAGACCAGAGGTGCCAGGGGGAGGTAAAGGGGGCAGGGCAATCAGGGCAGCAATGCTCTGAGTAGGCGATGCTTCCTTTTACCATCCTTGGATTGGACCCCTGTCCCTATGCAATCCTGTCCTGTTTTCGCCTTTGAATGTGTTACTGTTGGTCTACAGTGTCTCAGATTCCAAGTGCAAGCTCGACGGTGTTGCCCCTGATAATCTGCGTGGTCTCTGAGTCACTTGCATGTGGCTGTTGCCGTCCTCTGCAGGCTTCTTTGTCACCCTCTGGGCTTCTCATTCGGCAGGGCGTCATGTTGCTTTTTAATGTTGCGCGTCACTGTATTAGCTCTGCTGCCTGAAAACCTGCTTTCACTTTGGTAAAAACGAACGTTTATTTATTCTGCATTCTGCAGAAACTGCGAGCCATCCAGGTGCTTTTGCTTGCGTGAGGTCGCTTCCTGGAGGAGGCGGGACCCGGCCAGCACATGTGACTCATCACGTGACCTTACCAGCTACAAAGCACAGAGCCAACCAGCCGAGAGGCCAATACTGCTGCCTGAAAACCTGCTTTCATTTTGGTAAAAACTAACGTTTATTTATTCTGCATTCTGCAGAAACTGCGAGCCATCCAGGTGCTTTTGCTTGCGTGAGGTCGCTTCCTGGAGGAGGCGGGACCCGGCCAGCACACGTGACTCATCACGTGACCTTACCAGCTACAAAGCACAGAGCCAACCACCCTTGCGGCGTTAAGCCCGGCGGGGTCAAGGGCGCTGGCTGTTGTGCGAGGGTGCCGCAGTCTACCAATCTAACATCGGAACTGAGACGGAACCTGTTTTACCTAGCATCATATGAGGTGGTATTGAGGTAAGGTCCCACACCATATAACTTTATCAATATAATACACCCAAGACCCTACGTGAAACTGCGGGATACTACTTCCTTTGATCACGTTAGGATCACAAAACAGGTTTCGCAATAAAAATACATATCTGATCCCCGACAAGGTATAACTGATATATTATCAAGATATAAAAATCCTTAGCAGCAAGCGCCTCTGTTCGCAGAAAGTCTCCAATTTATTTAAGTTTTATGAAATATTTTTTGACACACTCTGCTTGAACTCTACTTTGATAAACAATATACACACTGCGGACTGTCTATCAACTAAACAATAAGTTGAATGAGACTTCGCAGTACAAAAGAAATGGAAGGGGTAGGGGATGGATCTTATTTAAACCAAAACGACGTAGCAAGCACACCAACTATTCAACATGCTCAGGAGAATGTAAACTTAAACACCCCGGTGCAAATCCAAGCACTGGTACATGCTGAAGAAAACCATAGCACACCAGTAAAAAGTCCAACAGAGAAAAACCTACATGTTGCTATAATGCAAAATTGGAAGCGGGGGTTGGAATATACCATTACAACAAAAAGGATGCAAAGTAAAATAGAAATTTTTTGGGGGAAAAAGCGACATAAAAGCCATAGTGAGATTGAAGGTGAATCACTCATTCTTTGGGAAGACCCAAGGAATCCACAAACCCCCACTTCCAGCACAGAAATACACACGATATCAACAAACCTGGAAAAAGAAGGCCCCGTATGCCAGGACGAGGACAAGGTGCCTTCTCCAATGCCTGAAAGCTTACAGCCAACAACAAATGTCACACAGCTTTTTCAGGGCCAAAGGGAAACAGACATAAAAAACGATGAGAAAGCACAAACAAACGTAAATGCAGATACATTGAAAGCCTTGAATTTTGTTCTAAGCTCATTGGTCTCAGTCTTTGAGATGTTAAAAGGAGAGGTTCAATCGCAAAATGGGACATTGCTAGAAATAACAAAAGAAATTACACTCTGCGATTCCACTTTAGTGGGTTTGGTGAATGCTATTAACACAAAATTGAGCACCCAAATTCAGGCCTTAAACCTCGAGACTATAAAACAAGGACTCGATATCTCATCCATCCAATCCAATCCAAAATGAAACCGGAAAACAAAACAATAGACTGCTACAAGAGGTTCTATCAACTTTGAAAGGACATTCGTTCCCAACCCAAAAAGAAAAAACTCCACAAAAAATCCAGGAATATTCACTTGATGATTCGCCACTTTCAGACTCCATGATGGAAGAATTTCTAAGACTCGCAACGGTACTAGAGGAAGACGCAGATGTTGGAAAAAACACACAAAAAAAAAAGGATGTGAAAATCAAAAAAGCATTCAAATGGGACAAATGCAAGAATGGCAAGAACGAGGAGAACAAACATCAAGAGGGAGAAGAAAAAGGAGGAATCGCCTTGTAAAGAGAGAGAGATCCAAATCTACACAACCTAGAGGAAAAAGGAAACATAATAAAGGAATAAATTATAACAGAAACAGAAAAGAGAAAGGAAACGCACAAGAACAAATGCGATCAACTGGGTACAATGGAGAACAAGAAAGCACTATAGAAGATCCTAAAGCCCCTTACAACGGCTCAAAAAAAAAAAAATCTAATACGGAAAAGGGGAATCAGAAATGTAGGACTGAAGTTTCTGCAAAAACCAAAACGATTGAAGAAAAACAATTGGATGACATAGCCTTAATAACAAAAGCAAGTATTGGTTTGCAAACAGAGGAGGAGATAGGGCAAAAGGATAACCTAAAAAAGAAAATCACAGAGGCTGAAAAGGAATTAAAACAGCAACTAAACCTGGAGAAATTAGCAGCAAAAAATAACCTAGATGCACAACATCAAAAAGAGACTACAGCAAAAGCAGTAAAATGGGCTCCTATCTTCATTAAAAAAAACCTCCAACTTGGAAAAAATAAAGCTGGTGGCAAAACTATTGCCATAGATCAACATGAAAATATGAAAATTGCCCCAATTTTCTTATCAAAGAAGCAAGTGGCCATCAAGGATCTTAGGTCAAATCCTTCTAAGTCATCGGCCTTAACAAATACGATGGGAAAAAATATACCCGAAGTAAATGATGACAAAACTCAAAATGGATAAGGAAAATTTGTTAGGCTTGACATCCTTACACATCATGAGGAAAATAAAGTAGGGTCCGACCACTCCTCTGTAACATGTGATCAACCAATCCAAAATACAACGTTGGAAAATAAAATCCAAAGGGTATGGTTGAGACTGCGATCAAACCATGGACGCCACAAAGCCTTGAATCGGGGAGTGATTTTAGACATAATACAAAAAACTGCAAATCTTCACTCCTTCAAATCTAAAGACATCGAGAGCGTGAAATTTCCACTGTCAACTGATCCATTTTTGGTTGAACTTCTCTTGTCCTCTAAGAATGCAAAAAATGACATTCTACAAAACTCAGTTGAACTAGAATCCTACGGGCTAGAGGTCTCATGCAATGACAGGGAAAGCGATGTTATGAGTAAACAACACAACCCTGTACACTCAATCAAAGGAAAAATACCTCAAAATGAGGCGATTCTCATAAAGAAAGGAAATTCAGAAAAAGATTTCAAAGAAAAAGACAACACTCTTTTGCTCCTCCCAGAAATACTGACAGAAGTATTACAGAAACTGGGCCTAGGCACACAGCGTCTTTAGAAGGAACAATGTAAATATCTTTAGTTGGAATACAAGGGGCTCTAGTATCATTAGAGGCAAAGAAACACGATCATATCTATTTAGCCAGGGAGATGTAGTTCTATTGCAAGAAACCTGGCTGGTAAACCCACTAAATATTGAAGGATATACAGTTTACTGTCTATCAGCTGCGCAAAAACCACTAGGACGTCCCTCGGGAGGCCTATTGATAGCACTAAAAAATCAAGTTTTCAAAAACGTTACAGAAATATGGAAAAATCCCCAGTGTATCCAAGCATGTAGAGCCGAAGTAAAATTACAAGAAACTATTACAACTTGGGTCTTTGTAAATGTTTACTGGAACCCTGCAACATCGAAACTAAATTGCTTCTTAGAAAACCTAGCAGCACTATTCGAACTACTAAAAACAACCTTAGCCGCTTGTAAAATCGTGATGGCAGGAGACTTTAATTCAAACTGCCTATATCCTCGAAAAGGAGGCTTAGATCGAATGTCTCATGGGAAAATCAGTCAGGGGAAAAAGTGGCAGGAATTTATGGAAGAATGGGATCTTCACATGGTAATGTGCACACTAGAGGATAACCAAGAACCATACACAACCTGGAGAAGAGGGAATACATCCTCCGCCATAGACTATATTTTTGTTTCAAAAACCCTACATGCTTTGCCCTCTACTCTAAAAATAAAACAGGAGTTAGGCAGTGATCACAGTAGGTTGGAGCTGTCATTTGAAAATATTATAATAACGGAGGCTGAAAGAGAACTTCAGCTGCTAGAAGGTAAAAAAGGAAAACTCAGAGTTGTAAAATACAAAGATGGGGGAATCAAACTAAATGGAAAACTTAAAGGGCTCCCTGAACACTTTTGGAAAACACAATGTGACCCAGAACGATTTACCAATTTTCTATGGACAACTCAAGTGCCCAAATATTTAGCGGGAGAAACCAAACAGAAACACCTTCATGCCTTCGATGAACTCACACAAAGAAAAAAAAGAGAGCATAGAAAAGCTCTAAGAGATATAAAAAGAGCAGGATACTCATTTGGAAAAATGAAAACTGAGATAAGAAACCAAAAAGCAAATTATAAATCATGGTCAATCTCACACAAAGCCCATTGGATGCAAACAGATGGCGAGCATATACTTAGCACCCCTAGAGAAAGAAACAGTAAGAACATCTGGGAAATATTGAACAAATTCGAAGGGGACCAGACACAATCATTATGTAATCTAGTGTCAGAAGATAGTTGGGTGAGATATCTGACAGAAACATTCAAGAGTAAAATCAACTGCGAATTCAGAAACAAAACAGATATCCACTGGCAACTAAACTTTAAGGAGGAGGATATACTTGAAATCATAGCCAACTCATCGACATCTAAAGCTTCGGGACTAAATGGCCTGACCTACCAGGCATTGAGAAATGAACCAGTGCTGTGGTCAAAACTTTTATCCACTCTTTTTAAGGAAATACTAAAACAACGAACATTTCCAGCATCCTGGAAAACGGCTCTCATAGTACCCTTTTTTAAAACTGGGGATCGGAGAGTAGCAAGTAACTACAGACCAATAGCATTGTTGGACATTGAAAGTAAAATCTTCATGAAACTCCTGCTAAATCATATCATGAAATGGGTTGAAGAGTCCAATATTTTGTCACGCTATCAAACAGGATTCCGCAAAGGCCATTCAACATCCATTAATGGCCTGATCCTAAACATCCTAAACGAACAAAAAAGAGGGGGAAAAAAACAAATAATGTACGGAGCCTGGATAGACCTTTCCAAAGCATTTGATCAGGTAGAACGAGTGCTAATTTGGGAGAAACTCAAAAAATGGGGAATGCCAGAACCACTATTATCAATTCTAGTGGAGCTATATAAAGATACTAATTTGAGAATACGGCTTGATGCAATGGGACATCTCTCAAGACTGGTTGAAGTGAATAGAGGGGTAAGACAAGGCTGCCTGGGAGCGCCCCTGTTCTTCAACCTGTTCTTGGCAGATATGGGCCCTTTCTTACAATCATCTGCTTTGCTAAGCCCAATGTTAAATGGGAGGAAGATCTGTTGGCTTGCGTATGCAGACGATATAGTTCTCCTCGACAGAACACCGATCGGTTTACAGCATCTACTTGATAAAATTAATGAGTATGTGGAACTAAATAAATTGACAGTTAATCCAGCCAAATCAAACATTTTGATCTTCAAACATCCACTATCAAAAACAAAATGCAGAAACTGGAACATGGGAGGAGAACGGATAAGAACCGTTGAAACTATAAAATACCTGGGATATAACATCCATGCCCATCCAGCAATATACAAAGCAGAAAACGAAATCATGGCGAAAGTTAAACAATTTACATCACAAATGATTAAGCTAAACTATACATTTTGCAAGTTCTCCATTCTTCCATTGGTGAAGTTTTATCTAGCCAAAGTGGTACCAGTCATCCTATATGGCTTAGAAGCAAAGCCGGATCTCTGGTTTATAAACTGGGACAATTTTGAGGGCCATCTATGGAAAAAAGCTCTGGGCCTCCCAAATTGTGCCTCTTTAAAAAGTCTGAGATTTGAATTAGGTCTAAAATCATTGAACTGTATGGCAGACTGGAAGCTCATCTCATTATATCGAGAAATAATAACAAGTAAGGACTCGACAATGTATGGAGATCTTAGACATGAAGCTGTACTAAAGAGATCAACCATCCTCGCCTCATTAGAAGAGAAAACGATGGAAAGACTGGATGCAGTAGATCTAAATGAAGAGATCTTGGCCCTAAATCCACTTAAAGTAAAAAAAAGACTCGAACAATGGGACTGGATTAAAACGGTAGAAAAAGTAAGAGAGGACCCAACACAAAACACTTTCCTAAAAGGAGAAAAGAAACTCGGGTGTCTCTCCCGATATCTTCTGAAGTCCCCTAATAGGAAACTGCGTTCAGACTTCCTTAGAATGAGACTGAACCTTGTCCATTGTGGTGCTGTTCTGGTAAAACGCAACCAAGGGGACATGGCAAAAAAACTATGCTCAGTCTGTGAAAACCCTGCCAAACAAACGCTAAGACATGTTCTAATGGATTGTGAAGGCACATGGCCACTACGATTTAGACTTTTCAGAGATCTCGTGCGGAGGGAGGAAGACATAGTTACAGACTTCCTCTGGGATAGAATCATCTCGGGCACCAACGCTGCATTGATGTTTGCAGCAACCCAGGTCATAATAGAAAGTGGTTTGACAATCTAATATAATAAAATAAAGTAGAAGTATTTGTAAACTTTGATCCAGCAAAAATTAGGAACATTTGGCAGGGTTGGTGGATAATAATGAAATGCATATGCAAATTTATTGTTTTGTAAAGGCTTGTGCCAAAACAAATAAAAAAAAAAAAAAAAAAAGTATTAGCTCTCACTTCGGGATCTTTGCTGATTCCTGGATCTGATGTAGGGGTTTTACAACACAGAGAAACACTGGTAATGGAGGCATGGCCTGTGATAACAGTGGTCTGTGCAGAAACATGCTGGTAGAAGAGGACTAGGAATTGGGACCGTCTTAACTCCCACCGCCCACCTCAGGTAGGAATGGCTCTGGATTTCTCCTTGGTAAGCCTGCCACCCCCGGATGAGAGGGGTTCCCATCCTCTCTTGACAAGGCCAGGCCAGGCGTTTGTAACATGATTGGAGTATTGTCTATCATGGAAGTGGCCCGCAAGTGGGCTGTTAAGCTGTGGGTGACTCTGCCTATGTTCTGCTGCACACTACCTGATGGTCTGGGATGCGAGTCGGCAAAAAGAAGCCTCGTGGAAATCTTGCTGCGCAACACGCATCATTTCAAGTAATTACGAAGGGCACTTTTTCTTAAGTGCTGGGACTTGGGACAGAACTCTGGGACTTGTGGGGTCATTTGTGTTGAGCCTCTTGACTGCGAGCCACTGCTCAACTTCCTTATTTTTTGTTTCTTTGCAGAGCTTTCCCTCTTCTCTTTCACTCTTCTGGACCCCGCCCCCTTTCCCGTGCCCAGCCGTGCATTTAACATCACGGGTACGCGCACCTGCGTGCGCACTCGCACCAGGAAGTGGCCCGTAAGTGTGCTGTTGAGCGGTTTGGCAGGGAGGCGTGGCGGGGCCAGGGACTATACTGAAGTTATTCAATGCATAAATTGCAATCTCTGTACAAATTTGGATCTAAATAGTAAGTGGCATTTTTCCATTGTTCTGCTATCGTGCTGACTTGTTTACATTTGGAAGCCTCGCTGGATCTGTGCAGCGCAAGAGTTTGCCTTAATTAATGATCAAACAACCTGGGCAGTATGCTTGATTTGATCGAGAACTAATGTTTTGAATATAGGGAAACTGTGGTACTCTTTCCTTCTGTTTAGTAGTGCTGAATTGTATCTTTTTCGTCTCCTATTTCATAGATTTGTTTGTTTGCTTACCGTGCTACCAATTTATGTCTCATGACTATATACTTAATGTATGAGTACATTTCTTTTCTTTTGGAACTTCCTATGTTTAAGGATGGTGGGCAGTTTACATAGCGGTAAGCTTCCTTCAAAATCCATAATCCAACACAAGATGAATACATCTGTACCTATTCAGTACCATGATTCCAGTATTGATTTAGGTACACAGAGTCCTTTATTTGCACAGCGCCCAGAGTGGAACATGGATTCCACTTTGATTCCGTATAGTCAACAATCTTGGCGTTTTGAACCCAACAACAGTACTTGTACGTATATCAAGCCCATAACTG
The DNA here is from genome assembly GCF_040938575.1 of Ambystoma mexicanum. Taxonomy (NCBI): domain Eukaryota; kingdom Metazoa; phylum Chordata; class Amphibia; order Caudata; family Ambystomatidae; genus Ambystoma; species Ambystoma mexicanum. Next base: position 842,082,799 of record NC_090941.1, on the reverse strand, counting down.
CGCAGGCTCATGTTCATCGTGGATTTGTCCAACCAGACTCCTGAATTAGGCAGAAGGTAGCCACACACTGATTGTATTTCTGATGTGCCAATATTGGCACCGGCTATGCAAACAAAATGGGGGAAACGTTGCTGCATATCCTTGGGGACAGCTTCTCCGGGCCTAATGCTGCCATCAGAGGTTGAAGAAATCTGCTTACAGAATCTGCATTGGGTGTCAGTTGGAGAGGTCTCCCCTCAATATGATAGACCACAATCACCAAGGGGGGAGAAGCCCAAAACCAGCTCCCCATCGTTAGATAATCAAACGCTCCCCAACGGGTCTGACAGCTACATTTATGGTCACTCGAAGGAGGGACACAACAACATTGGCATGGACCCTTTACCCATCAGGCATGAACAGGACATATCTGAACACCATAGCAGCAGTTCTGAACATTATGCACAGTCTGATCTTGATGCACATTCATTTCCTGTTATGTCTGACAAAGGCCATGAGAAAACCCATCTATGGTTTGATAATATTAAATCTCTAATCTTTGAGAATACAGCCAAACTTTGTAAATTGGAGGGTATTGTGATGGCACAATCGAATTATCATGCCGAAAAACTCTTGATTTTGGATTCCCTTATAGAGAAACTAAGTCAGTCAACAATAACGCCACGCAAACATTTAGTGAATAAGACTGGAGTACACCACCAGTGAGAAGTTATGCCGAAGAATTAGCTAATATTCCAGCAAAAAATGACAAAATGGATGAAAATTCAGCCACTGATTTGCTGTCAGCAGTTCAAACAAATGCACTCCAATTGGATGCCATTTCTAGGCATTTACGTCTACAAGCATCTCACCCACAGGAGGCATTCAAGGCTGAGGGACCTGCGATTGTCACAATGGGGGTCATTGCGAGGTTGGATGTAAGGGAAAAACGATGGCGGTAAAGGGATTACCGGCATCGCTTACCGCTATGGGCTATTCTGACCAACCAGACCGCTATTTACGGCACCGTAAAGTACGAAAATAGCGGTCTAGGGTCACGCGCGCGACACACCATGCCGATATTAGCGGCATGGCGTAAACCGGAGCTGATCCCAAGTAATGCGGACATGCAAATAACGGCCTCCTGAAGCCCGAAAAGTACCATACCGGCATGGAGTAATTACCGGCATCTCCGAGAAGGTGTTAAGAACCCTGAGCAGTGTTTCCAAGAGCCACAGGTGCACACAATCAGCACAGGTGGAGGCAATGGAGTCTGGCACAGCACAAAAGGAGCACACCCACACACCACACACCCTCCCAAACCAAGATGATACCTATAGTAGTAGCATTACTGGAGCTGGAGGCCCTGCTTGCAAGGCAGCAACAACAACAGCAACAACAACAACCAGAGCCCCCACCACAGAGGATACACAGGAGGAGAAGGAGGGTGAGACAGGCCCAGCATGCCCCACCAGCGCAGCCACCGGTACCACGCCGGCAGCCCCCAATCCCTAGCATCAGAGCCACCCCTTCAACCTAACACCAGAGCAGATCCACACCCTGTACCGGCTTGACCGTGACACCATCACCACCATAGTGGACCTGATACACGACGACATAGTGAGCCTCATAAAAATACGCACCGCCATCCCCCCTATACTGAAGGAAGTGTCTGTGCTCCACTTACTTGCCACAGGCACCTACCAGCACACAGTGGGGCACATGCATGGCATATCACAACCCTTATTTTCCCGGACACTGAACCAAGTGCTGGATGCCCTCCTCAAGCACACAAGGGACTACATATCCCTACCACAGACTCCCCAGGAGATATTCGATACAAAAGTTGCCTTCCATGCACTGGCAGGCATGCCAAATTGTATAGGTGCCCTTGACTGCACCCAGGTGGAGTTGGTGGTCCTGAATGCCATGGAGGTGGCGTATCGCAACCGCAAGCAATACCAATCCATCAACGTGCAGATGGTATGCAATGTGAGCAAGATCATCACACATTGCTGCGCCCGATATCCAGGATCAACTCATGACTCTTTGGTCCTGCGGAACTCCACGCTACCACGCTATATGGATCGACATGCTGGATGACGTGCATGGCTGCTTGGTGAGTTGCTTGACTGGGCCATGGCAGTGCATCGGGGTTGTGAGGTTGGTGCCTGCATACTCCACCTGGGTGCAAATGTTGACGCCAGTGCACAATGTGCACCTCACCGAATACTGTGCCCCAGAGCCAGTGAAACGGCACATGACTACTAAATCCCACAGTGATGAAGTAAGGCCGACACCTAACACTACATGACTAACAGGTGACCAGGCCACGTCCCACAACACATGCACCACTCATCGGCGGCCCTCACACACCGTAAAGGTATCTAGCACTATGCACTGCATATGCACTATGTCGCTGCCTCCAGCATATCACCACACATGACAGTCATCCCTGGGAGTGCATTGAACTGAGCTTAACAGAGATACCACAGCGTGGTACGAATATGCTACTGACAACAGCCAACACTCCCTACTACCAAATCTCACAGAACACAACATATCAATGATTTCACTCCAACACTGCTGCATGCATATACGATGCACGTGCAACAAGATGTGAGTGCACACCATAACCCATCCTGAGGATACTACCCACTCCATCATCCCATTGCACAGGACACATAGCGGGGTCAGAAATGTGGCCAATGCATCCAGAAATATGTGTGTATGGGCAGAAATGACCTGCTGCCATGTAAGACCAGTATAGTTGTCCGCCATGAATGTACAAACACTTACCTTCATTCCCCTCACATGCAGGTGATGGTGGCTATCCCTTGAAGCCGTGGCTCATGACCCTTGTCCGAAACCCACAGAACAGGCACGAGGAGGACTACAATCGTTCCCATAACCGTACACGTGTGGTGATTGAGCAGACCTTTGGCCTGTTGAAGGCACGGTTTCGTTGCCTCAGCCGGTCGAGTGGGGCACTTATCTACAGCCATGAGAAGGTGGCCAAGATCACCATGGCATGTGCAATGCTGCACAATATGTGCATCCGTCGGAATGTACTCCTGCCCCCTGGCATGGAGTTGCTACCACCTGATGATGATGAAGGGGAGGAGGAGGAAGAAGTGGCAGGACAGCATCACTGTGCCGATGCACAGGAGGGACGTGCCGTGCGGCAATCATTGATTGAACAATATTTCTGACACACAAGTCAACAGAGGGTGTGAGGATGTCAGGACATCGGGCACTGGGTGTGGGATACATGTACACTATGCACTGTGAAACATTAAATGACACATGCGCAATGATGAATGTCCACTCTGTTGTTTTTTTGATGAACAACTGGTGTATTGAATTAGTAGATTCAAACGTGAAAAACAAACCCTCCCCCATCCTCTCCCCTTCTCCCTCCCCCCACAACACCCAAACACACCCTCACCTCCCTCCACCTCCCCCCACAACTCTCAAACACACCCTCACCCCCCTCCGCATTCCCCCACAACTCCCAAACACACCCTCACCCCCTTCCGCTCCCCCCAAAACAACCCCACACCAGTGCCATAAGGACCAGAGCCAGGGGGAGCCATGTCCTTGCGGCGCAATGCACGTTGTGAGCGATGGAGCGGGCTGGTCTGGGTGGAGGAGCATTGAGACGGTGTGTCCTCCTACTGGTGCTGTCGTGCAGGAGGTTCTGCCTCCAGGGCGTCTGCAATCTGGCCAAGGACCTCGCAGAGCCGGTTCGTGCTGCTTGTGATGCCCTCACCCAGTGCCCTGAGTTCATTACGCCACTCCTCCCTGGACTCCTGATTGTCTCGGATGAACTCATTAATGAGGCCTAGGAGCTGCTCAGAGCGCTCTGCATCCATGGCTAATTTGGCAGATGTGGTTGGCCTGCTAGGAATTGGGCTTGCATGTATTTCCGTTGCTTCAGTGAGGGAAGTGGATACAGGACTGGCATGTTCCAGTGTGGCTGCTTGCCCTGTATGCCATGGTGTATCACTCTCACCGGAGTCGCTGTATGACACCTGGGGGTTGGTTTGGGCACCAGGGGTGTGGACAATCACATTAGTGTCCTCCTCAGTTGCTCCGCATACAGATGAGGGGCTGTCAGGAACATCGAGGGGGCCCGTGGCTGCATTCTCCCCAGCCACACTGGTCTCCTCAGAGTGCGGCGTGGGGCATGTGTCCTGCGCCAGTGCAGGGTGGGGTAGGGGTGTGGTTGGGGGTTGTGCACCCTCCATGGGCCCTGCGGGAGCCGGTGGTGTGGTTTGCAGTGTCTTCCTGCTTGCAGGTAGACGGCGGGCCCTGACTTGGCCACTGGAGGTTCCGGGCCGGTTGCCTGCCTGGTCCTCGCTGTCATGCTCGCTGCCTGTGGGGGTGGAAGAGAGAGACTGCATCAGCGATGATTTTAGATTCAGCATTTGGACATACGTACAATATCACAATGGAATTCTAGTGGGTTGTCGCCATTTGGGTGGTGAGCGGCACATTGATCTATGCTTGGATGGTGAATGCATGCATATGTCTGGGTCACTCATGTTGGCCGAGTACTGTGCTGGCTCACATGCACAATGTTTACATCAATTGCTCTGTGTGCCTCACGGAATAGGCCTCTTCGTGTGGTATGTGCCATGTAGGTTACAGCCTTGCACCTGCCATTTGCCTGGGTCTCACTTGTTTCGGCATTATTTGAAGGGGGGGTTGGCCAACCATGACGTGACACCTTGCCCAGCCCTTGGCAGTGACTTTCATTACAAATGCGTTGTCAGTATTGACTTTGGACACTCACCTCCATCGACGGATGACGTTGCCCGCACTCCATGTCGCCAACCCCTTCAATGGCTTCTGGGCCTATCATGGCCTCACACGTCTCCTCCCACAGCATCATTTTGATGGGGGAACCTGGCCCCTCTCCTGTCTCCAGGGCCTGGCTTCTGTTGGCCGAGAGGATGCTCTGCAACCTCAGCCGTAGGTCGTCCCACCGTTTTCGGCAGTCCTTGGTGGTGCGGGGGGTGCAATCGTCACCCTCCGCATGTCACCGCTAAAAACGGTGTCTGAATGCTCGTGGAGAGGGTCCACCATCATCTGGAGCTCATCCGGGCTAAAGCGCTCCTTCCTGAGTCGGGCAGCTCCCTTTTTTGGTGCTTTCGGCATGATGCTGGTATTGATGGTCGATGTCTGTATTCACTGGATGGCTCCGGGTCCTGTGCGGCAATGGATTGTGTTTTTAAAGATGAACACAGACAGTTCTCAGTCTCAATGCGCTGAACAGTGCAATAGTGACAGGTGTTCCAAGTAATTCAAAGAAGGAGGGATTTCTCATGAGTCCAATGAGTTTAATAACAAAGTAGCCTGACACGTGTTTCGAGTCATCACCAACTCTTCATCTGAGGCTGAAAGTTTCAAGAGCTAGTCTAACCAATTAAGTATATCGTGGCCAGTGCCAGAGGCACTCTCTCACTGCTTCGCAATTGCAGAACTCTGTGCAATGCTGCTGAACACCTGTCACTATTGCACTGTTCAGCGCAGTGAGACTGAGAACTGTCTGTGTTCATTTAGGTTCTTAACTGTGGGTGGCATCTGGCAGTGCTCCCACACCCCTTAGTCACCTGCAGCTTTAGTGCTTCCCTAATTTCTTCAGTGTACAAGCGCTGTGGACTTTGATTTGTTCTGCCAAACCTGTGTTTTTAAAGATAGCCGCCGTGCTCCTTCCAGTTCCTGTGCAATGACGCTGTTTCCGGTTCCGCTATTTAACGGTGACCGTAAATAGCGGTGACCTCTGATTACGGTCACCGCTATTGCCGCTTTACTCTCTGGCAGTAGTGTTATGTACGTTGTGCTTGATGCCGGTAAGGGCTTTCTGGGGCCCTTTTGCAGCATGGCGCTAGGTATATTACCGGCATGGCGCAAAGCTCGTGCCTGCAAAGGCGTAATAGGCCGCTTTTAGCGGTCTACTGCCAGCTCGGACACGCTATTTGCACCATGCCGGTAATAACCGGTACTTACCTCCTAACTCGGAATGAGGCCCAATGTTACAAAATAATACTCCTGATAGTCCAACGCCTTTGAGTGAGTTGTTAGAGAAGAATGACTCCTTGTTAGGTGAAGTTGTGGGTGTAACCGAGAGTGATGTTAACAACACAGCTGGTATTGCCTCTGCGCCACCCTATTCACGAAAACTGAGACGAGCGCAAGCAAGGGCACTTAAATGAGAAAATAATGCGGAAAAAAATAAAAAATAAAATAATGCCCTATTAAATGCAAAAAAAAACAAAAAATCAACCTGCAGGTAATGTGTGTGGTTCTAATTCCAACCATAAAGACTTGTGTAACATCTCAAAGGATGATATTGTAATTGATCTCAATCAATTGAATGAAGAGTCCAAAACAGTTCTCAATGTTGACCCTGTAGGCAATAACATTGAAGGCTTCTCATCTAATGAACCAGCGGTAGAACTTGCCCCTAACGGTCCCCCTGCGGTGGAAAATGGTACTAGTAAGGTATCTGTTTCTTTGGCTACACCCCTAAAACAACGGCAACTATCCCAATTTTACCCAATAGCATGCAATAAACTTGCAAGTTCTTCCTTCTCCCAAAGTACAAAAGATGAAGGAAAACTGGTTTGAATCTCATCAAACAATGTTAATCATTGTAGGATTCAAAGTATCCAACAAGGTGCAGCAAATGTAGGAACAAGGTTGACGGCAAGTTCGAACGCTGAGTCAGACCATCCAAAAATGTTGAATCTAGGGCCTGAAGGAGCGAATGCGATTCGAGACCATGACAACTCTTCCAACATTGGTCATAAGTCTGTTTCACTACAGTCTACGAGCAGTAGTTGGCCTGTTATGAAAGTGCATGTTACTCCTGATGTTGTAGAGGGTGACGATAAACTAGATGAAGTTGGTACGATAGAAGAAGAATTCCCATTAGGTACACCCAATATTTTAGGATGGGTGAGTGACCCAAAGAAAAATGGGCAACAAAGAACGAACCGCTCATTTTTATGTAATGCTTTTCGCAGTATTCCTCAGCTCCGTACACTAATATCTGATGATATTGAATGGATTCGTCTTGCATACCACAACAATCAACATATGATTTGCGGACCTCAATCTTGGATTATAGCTAAGCTATTATGGGACCACAGAATGGATTTTGGTCTGAGGGGATCTTTCGCGCCACCTGTTCAAAACAAATGAAGAGGCCAACGAATTCCTTGATGAACAACTTCCCATTCCTGTGCCTAGTAATAATACACCTATGAACATTCAGAATAGCTCCACAGCAAACAATGACGTAATTACACAAATATTGCTTGGCTGGCTCCACTGTTGTCCGTAATAGCAGAATTAGCAAAAGCGAATAAGCAATCTTAACACCAATTGTTAAAAATCGCATCATGGAACTATTGCGGTTATAATAATCTCTACACATGGTCAACGTCGGCTTACAGTGTCTTGCATCCTTCTATTCTATTAGTGCAGGAAACAATGTGCATAAAACCAGTTGAAATAGATGGATACACCACTTATTATGTTCCCGCAATTCAAGGTGTTTCGGTTAGACCTAGGGGGGGTTGGGCATTTTAGTAGATAACACCGTTGATCACAAGTCATCTCTCTTTTTATGTAGTAAGGACATATTGGCCATTCAATATTGTCAAAATCTAAGTGCTCTGGCACCTTTTTTAATAGTGTGTATCTACTTCAATCCATTGAATTGAACCCTTGATGAATTTTTCGACCAACTAGATTTTTTACTCGAGGATGCCCTCGACAGGAATCCTGGATATCAGTTTGTTATTGGTGGGGTGGGACTTCAGCTCGGTATGCCATCATTTTATGCTATCCCAGCTGCCAGGAAGCTCCCAGGGGGCACATTCCATTTCGTCACAAAGAGGCAAACGCCTACTTCAATACATGACTGAGTGGGATTTACACATGGTCAAATTTGAGAGTGATGTTCATTCCAGGACATGGACGCGCGGGACAGCATCGTCTTGCTTGGATTACTTTTTTGGTTCAGTGGGCCTTTTAAGGTCGGTTAACTCAGTTCACATCCTGAAGAGTCTTTGTAGTGACCATTATCCTATTCAAATACAGATCCAGTCTGAAATAACAATCTTAGACTTGGATCCTTTATTGACTTTAGCTCGTACTGATCGCATATTATCATCAATACAATGGCACCCTAGGCTTTGTAGGGAACTAACCTAGTCAACAGTGACTCCTGGTGTATCCATGACAGCCTGCACTCTTTTCTCACTCTTACACAAATAGAAGCTTGGAATACTATGATTATTAAAAATCATCTTCTTTTTCTGATACATAGGCAAAGCCAGAGCTCGGTATGTCATCGATATGCCTTTAGTTCAGATATAGCCTGGCTCAAACGCAAGAAAAATTGCTCAATTAGCAAATCACATCGTTTAATCTGGGTCGGAAGGAACACGATCTACTAAAAAGTAATAGTCGCACAAAATATTGTTTTATGAATGAAGGTGTGGTTCACCAGATGCACCTAAAAGATAATCAAAAGATGATATTGCTGGTTTGCAGAAAAGACTCAGATAGTATTTGGTTCATCCTTCGTGGTGAATCTCACTCGAAGCAACATAACCTATTTTCCGCTATTTCAGCGGAATGTTGTGAGAAGCATCTAAGTGCAAAATTTAACCTACTGAGTCAGTATGAAACCTTCAACTCAGGGATCACTGATCTATTCCTACCTAAACTTTATGGTTTTTCTGTAAACAACATTCTCCAGCATTGGATCTTTCATGGTTTCACATGCTTAGAATATTCCCCGTCGTCAGACTGGGACCCCTCGGTACACATATATAGCCTTTTCCAATAGGAAAACTTCCGACACTTTTGTGTCCTATCTACGTCCTTTTAGGACCCGCCTACGCCTGCTCCGTAGGCCGTCCCCGTATAAGAGGCCCGCCCCCGCGGTTCCCCTTCAGATTTCAACCGTCTCCAAAGTAGTGGGATCTCCTTGCGTTGTCTTACTATTTTGTACAAGGTTGCATTACTGGAATTTGAGTACAGAAAATGTCCTCCGGGTCAGGAAAAGCGCAGTTTCGCCCATGCGCGACGTACGGCTTGAAAAAAGTTTACGAGGGGGGCGGACATATGGATTGTATATATTGCCTCCACCCTCATCATTCGGCGGATAACTGCGACATATGCAAAGGGTTTTCTCAAAAAACCCTCAAAGACCGCAGTCGACGACTGGTGGCATGGCTGAATAATGGAGCGGGGGCATACCCCCCTTCGGAGGTAGGCTCCACACAATCGGCGAACACATCACGCCGCGCTACCTCGTCGGAACCACTGGCGAAGAAATCTCGACCGACGGAAAAAGAGTCGTCTGGAAGTCACTCAAGTAGAGACTCCTCGTCAAAGAAATCATCTTCATCAAAAAAGCATGAAAAGGAAAGGAAATCCTCCTCGGGCGATCATCATAGATCGACCACGAGTCGAGAGTCGAGTAAAAGCAAGTCAAGTGTGGAAAAGGCAGGACCGCCAAAACCACCGGCTAAGTCACCGTCGTCGACGGCGGCCCAGTCATCGGCCTCCACCCTGCCACTTACGCAGGTGGCATCCACCGTCCCACCGACAACGACGTCGACGATGGCCTCGTCGACGGGGGTTCTACAGGAGGCCTGGAGGCCTGAAGTTTTTGATCCGACCCCCCCGGATACTTTACTACAAGAACAGGCTGTGTTGCTGTCCTCGGAGGACGAGAATGAGAGAATAGCTGGCCCAGCAGACCTAGGGCTACGAGTGGCTGACAAGTCGTTGACGAGGGGATCCGTTATACCGGTATCTGCCCCTCTTCTCAATCCTCAATCTGTTTTGTCGTTGGAAATTCTGTCCACGCTTCAGTCGTTGTTACAGTCGTTGGACCAGAGACTACCTCAGGCAAACCTGCCACAGTCACCCGTCGACGATCCGGGGCCGTCAACCGACGCACCTACGCATGCCAATCTCAGCACTGGCACAAGAGGAAGGTGAGCTGCCAGATTCGGAGTCTGACAGGGGAGCCATGTCGGATATCTCATCATCCCCCTCCAGGGATCCAACCTGGGAGTCAGAGGTGGCGTTGGAAACCCCTAGAAGCCGAGCTCACCCGTCCCCTCCGGACGACATTGCGTCATTCCATTCTATGATGGAGAAGGCATGCAAAGAATTTGGTTTGTCCCAGGAAGAACAGAAAAAGGACTGTTTTTTGTTCGACCACATGGGTAAGAGAAGGAGGTCTGTGTTCTCGATACCAATACTAGACCATGTATGGAAGGAGGGGTTTTAGACAATGCGTCACCCGTTTTCAGAGCCGGCAGTGAAAGGACGCCTGGAAAAAAAGTTTAAGGCTCCAGAGTCTACCCCCAAGTGTTTATCCTCCAAACAAATGCCAGACTCGGTGGTGTCGGCGGCAGCGGCGAGGAAGGCGAAGGCCCAGCACAAGTGCACGACTCCTCCTGAGAACGAAGCGAGACGCCAAGATGCCTTTGGCAAAAAAGTGCTATCCGTGGGAGCGACCACAGTAAAGGCCGCAAACTCTCTGGCAATTGTTGCCAGATACGATAGGGAGATGTGGCACAGGCTAGCTCCGTTGCTTGATCATCTTCCGGAAGAGCATAGGAAGGCAGCGATGTTACTCGTCCGAGAAGGTGAGGAAGCCTCAAATCACGCAATAAACATCGCGGTGGACCTCGCTGAGTCAGGCTTCAAGCAAGTCAATAATGGGGTCGTATTACGTCGACAGTCATGGCTTAAGTGTACCTACTTCAGGCCAGAAGTACAATACAAAGTTTTACATATGCCCTTTGAGGGAGACCTTCTTTTCGGTGAGAAGGTGGACGAAGCCCTAAAGGGAATGAAAGAGGACTCGGACACGGCACGTTCATTGGGTGCCCTCCAGAGTGGCAGAAACTACAAGTCTTTTCGTCCCTTTAGAGGGGCTTCAGGTAATTCAAGATTCTCTGCATCTGGAGACAGATCCTTTGGCAGATCAGCTTACCCCTCCCAGGGATACAGACGTGCCTCCCAAACGGCAAACCGTCGCCGGAACTTCCAGACTTCCAGGAAAAGACCATCATATCCATCGTCGTCGAGGGACAAGCAAAATAAAGATCAGCAGTGACATACAACACACCGTTCTGGGGGGAAGAGTTTCAGCATACGTCGACGAATGGGAACGAATAACGACGGATCAATGGGTGCTGGATACTATAAGAAACGGACACTCTCTACAATTCAAACACAGCCCTCCGCAAATTCCACCTGCGTTCACCGCTCATTCCCATCTGAAGATACTGCAACAAGAGGTAACACTCATGTTAGCAAAGGGCGTGATAGAATTAGTTCCAACATCACAGAGAGGTCAAGGAGTCTACTCAAGACTATTTCGTCGTAAAAAAGCCGAACGGCAAATGGCGTCCCATTTTAGACTTACGCGATCTCAACAAGTCTTTAAAGAGCCTAAAATTCAAGATGCTCACTCTGCAGGAAGTGATCGGCGCCGTTCAAGAGGGGGATTTTCTAGCGTCCCTGGATTTGCAGGATGCGTATTTCTATATTCCAATGTGTCGGAAACACAGGAAATTCCTAAGATTTGTAATAGGGCGGACTCACTACCAATTCACGGTTCTTCCTTTTGGGCTCAAGACCTCCCCCAGAACGTTCACGAAATGCCTGGCTCCAGTAGCGGCCTGGCTAAGGAAGCAAGGCCACCATGTATACCCATACCTCGACGACTGGCTGGTAAGGGGATCCTCCACAGCGTCGACCAACACAAGTTTACAAGCCACCATGCAGCTTCTACAACAGCTGGGATTCGCCATAAACTTCGAAAAATCCTCTTTGCAGCCATCGAGATCGCTGGTATTCCTGGGGGCACAGTTCGAGACCCAGTTAGGGCTAGTGAAACCTTCTCTCGACAGAACCTCAAGACTCAATCAACAAGCATGCCGACTACGGCGAAACACCAAGATCTCAGTGAGAAAATACGTTTCGGTCCTAGGGGCCATGGCATCCTGCATCCATCTGGTGGAAAACTGTCGCCTATTCATGAGGCCAGTCCAGGAATTCCTCGCGGACCGATGGACGCAGGCTCATGGATCGTGGTCAGACAAGATAACCATCGACGACGACAAGCTGCTTCGGACCCTTCAGTGGTGGCGGAGTTTCCACAATCTGAACAACGGCGTACCCCTACAGGAGCCGGAGTTTCAGCGAACCATAGTCACGGATGCGTCCCTAACCGGATGGGGAGCTCACATGGGTGCTCTCCAAACGCAGGGTCGCTGGTCTCCAACTGAGTCACTCCTACAAATAAACGTGTTAGAGCTCAGAGCAGTAGGATGGGCCTTGAAGGCTCTCCTACCACACATCAAGGGCTCGCGAGTACGAATACTGACCGACAATACAACGGCCATGTTTTATCTGAGGAAACAAGGAGGGACGTGATCAAGAACTCTTTCCATAGAAGCCCAGAAAACATGGCATTGGGCATTAAAGCACGAAATTTCCATCGTGGCTCATCACCGTCCAGGAGTGAGGAACTCCCAAGCAGACTCTCTCAGCAGAAGCATGGCCCAGATACACGAGTGGGAAATGGACACAGTTCACCTGATGAAAGTGTTCGAGAAATGGGGTCACCCCCCTCTGGACGCCTTCGCGACCAAAGACAACAAGAAATGCGAGCAATTCGCAAGCAGATGGCCTCAAGAGGGCTCCAGGGGGGAGGCATTCTCCTTCCCATGGACGGACATGTTCCTCTATGCTTTTCCCCCGTTCCCCCTCATACGGAGGACAATACAGTGGATACGCAGATACAATTGCCGGGTAATTCTAGTGACACCATACTGGCCAAGGCAACCGTGGTTCTCCGACCTGCTTCACCTGTCGCTGGAACATCCCATAGGGTTTCCGAAAGTCCCGAACCTACTATCCCGGGACAAAGGCACGGTGTGGCATCACGACCCGGACAGTCTCAACCTTACAGCCTGGCTCCTGACTTTTCGGAGTTCGGTGCTTTAGACGTTTCGGAGGATTGTCAAAAAATTCTGCAGGCGGCTAGAGCCCCTTCTACAAACAAATCCTACTCCTATAAGTGGCGGAGGTTCTGTGAATGGTGTAGGGGACAACAGGGCCTACAACCGTTGTCGGTGACGCCGGAACAAGTTCTACCTTACCTGCTCCTCTTGGCGGAGAGGGGATTATCCTTCACATCGATAAAGGTGCACCTGGCGGCCATCTCGAGGTTCACAAGGAAAAGGCAGTCGTCTCCTCTATTTAGCGACATACTTGTAAAACACTTCATGAGGGGTTTATTTCGAGCTTTTCCCCCGAAAAAACGTTTCCCCCCGACTTGGAGTCTCAACACAGTGTTGGCAGGCTTAATGAAACCGCCTTTTGAGCCTATGGCCACGTCCGACATAAAATTCATTTCGTGGAAGTTGTCATTCTTGATTGCTATCACATCAGCTAGAAGAATCTCGGAACTGCAAGCGCTGGTCGTATGCCCGCCATACCTAAGATTCTTTAAGGACAAAATAGTCCTGGCAACTAATCCTATGTTCGTCCCAAATGTTCCGACAGTGTATCACAAACACTCGTCCATTGTTCTCCCTACTTTCTTCGCCACACCATCATCGGCAGCAGAAAAAGCTCTTCATACCCTCGACGTTAAGAGGGCTCTGAAATTTTACCTACATCGTACACAGGAATTCAGGTCTACTAGACAACTGTTCGTCGCATATGGTCCGTCGACGAGAGGAAAAGTAATCTGTAAACAAGGATTGGCTCGATGGGTCTCATCGACGATTGCGTTTTGTCGCTCTAAGGCCGGAAGGCCACTGCAAGGACATCCTAGAGCCCATTCTACAAGTTCGATGTCCTCCTCAACAGCTTTATGGGCAGGAATTCCGTTGACGGACATATGCCAAGCTGCGGCATGGTCAGTGCCCCACACGTTTACCCGCCACTACTGCCTTGCCAGGCAGCATGCGGACGAGGTGCAGATGGGAAGAGCTGTCCTGCGCCATCTGTTTCAGTAAGGTAAGCTCCACGCTGTGGAGAATCTGTTGTCTACCTTTTTAATGACAATTTGTTTTATGTGGGTAAGGTCATATGAGGTAGCTTATTCCTATTGTACATATGCATTGTGTAGTATGTTGAGGGTATATTACATTACATTCTCACCGCCGTCTCAAGTGTTACTGCTATACAATCTATTCTAAGCATGTGAATCCATGAAAGATCCAATGCTTGGGAAGGGAATAGGTTCTTACCTGTAACTCCATTTCTCCAGCATTGGTATCTTTCATGGATTCACATGCGCCCGCCAACCTCCCCGGAATGTAATGTATTTGATTGATAAATTTAACCCTTCCTACTTTGGAGGGGCCGAAATCTGAAGGGGAACCGCGGGGGCGGGCCTCTTATACGGGGACGGCCTACGGAGCAGGCGTAGGCGGGTCCTAAAAGGACGTAGATAGGACAGAAAAGTGTCGGAAGTTTTCCTATTGGAAAAGGCTATATATGTGTACCGAGGGGTCCCAGTCTGACGACGGGGAATATTCTAAGCATGTGAATCCATGAAAGATACCAATGCTGGAGAAATGGAGTTACAGGTAAGAAAGTATTCCCTTATTTGGGCCATATATCAACTTAAAACTGCAAAGGCCGCAGGTCCAGGCGGTATTCCGTCATGTATTTTGAAGTCGGAATCTCACATCTGGGCAGCAATTATTTTCTTCAAATTTGATCTGATTCTTAGAACAAACACTGTGTAACGCCATTATTATCCCGATCTTCAAGAAGGGCGACCCCCATTATCCATCAAACTATCGCCCTATCGCTATAATGGATGCTTCGGCGAAGGTCTTCTCAATTCTTCTTTGTAAAGATCTTGATAAGTATATTTATGAAAAGGACATCTACTCTAAATTCCAGGTGGGGTTTCGCCGGGAAATGGGAACTTTGTTAAATGCTTTTCTGATCGTTCAAGTTCTTGAGCATTCTAAAACGTCTAATTATGGCCCGCTTTATATTTATTTGTTAGATCTTGTGGACTAAGATGCTTATACTGGGCATTCCTCCCAGGTTAGTCCAATTGATTGCATTACTTCATGTCTACACTACCTATCAAGTGCGAACAAGTAAGGACCGTGCTCTTTCTTCCCCCATTTCCATAATGACAGGAGTCAAACAAGGGTGTAACCTGGCTGCTACGCTTTTTAACGTATACATTTGCGATATTGACTATCTGTGGGCTAATCCATCTATGTACTCTGCCAGACTGGGTCGTTTTAGTCTACCTTGGCTCTGTTTCGTAGATGACATTATTCTTTTCGATCAGACTCCATCTGCTCTGCAGCTGATACTAAATAAATTTCAGGAGTATGCTAATTTATCCAATCTGCAGGCCAATCCGGGAAAATCTAAAATCATTGTTTTTCAAACAGGAAACGACTAAGATCATATTGATGGTACTTACCTGGTAATCGAGTGGAAACGGCGAACAACATAACTTACCTGGGTTACTCCTTATCAGATGCGAAATCAGTCAAAACACAGGCCATGCGGCTAAAAGACAAAGCTCGTCCCTTGGCAGCGCAGATGAAACTTATAATTAAAAGATATTGTAAGTTTGTACTTGCTTCCTATCATCTAATTCTATCGATCAAAGGTGGAACCAATACTTCTGTATGGGCTAGGTTCATGCCTACTTAACTTGTACACTATCTTAGATTGTATCCAATCACAGTTGTGGAAACACACCTTGGGACTGGCAGCACCTGTGCCGCAGTCGATTATCAGACACAAACTAGGGCTGTCTTCCATGTCATCTATGCTCACATGGCGTAGACTGTCAATGTGCGCCAACATTCTTGACCCAGCTCGTAACTCTTTGTTTCAGGACATCAATAACATGCTTCAAGATGGTTATCCAAAGTCAGTAGTACGCTTTACAGAATCAATGAATAAAATCTTAGTGCAGATTGACTCAACAATTGACGACCTACGTTCTGGTCTCTGCAGCGTAAAACGTAAATTGTACGAGTGAGACTGGATTAAAACTATAGTCTTGAACAACTCCTATAAAACCTATACAGAGTACGCTCTATTTTTTAGAAAAAGAACGGATCTCTCGGCATACATTAAAAAATGTCCTTGTGATAAATCTAGAAACAACTATATGAGGTTTAAATTGAACCAGTTCCCCACTCGCGAGCGCGTTGCAAATTGGTACAAATCTTCTTTATCGGAAACAGCCAAAAGTTGTTGTTTCTGTATAGATGAATTTGAGGTTGAAACACTGAAACATCTGGTTATAGTCTGTCCGCACTTTGAGAACGATAGGAGTACTCTGTTAGGCTTGTTTAACCCAGTACATAGTGAGGTAGCTAGACAAGGCGTTTGGATGAGATGTATGCAAGGAGACAATAGTAGATTGATGTTGACTTTAACGAAACTACTCTATAGGATTGAGGAAGCCCTGTGTGTGGCTAATCAGACAGGTAGGTAACTCCTGTCTTCTTCATGTAAATAACATTGTAAATGCCATACGAGCACACATGGTTCATTGAATGTGTCTGTTGTGATTATATTGGCTTCAGGGCTCGTGGTAGGAATGGTCTACTTTCATCTAGCGGGTCCAGTCTTACTTTAGTTCTGAGTATACATCTCCCAAATAGTGCTGAATGACTGAAAGCATGTTATGCAGGCTATAGGAGTAGTCTTGTTATGTCGCGACTTAAGTCAATGCCATATTATAACTCAGGCTACTATATATGTTATGATCAAAAGTTAAGATGTGTTGAAGTATATGCTTAATAGCAGCTATGTTATAGATCTTTATGTGATTTATACTAATGATGTGGAAATGTTAAAGCTGTTGAATTGAATTGATGCAGCTATTTATTGGTTCTTATAAGCAAAATCAGGTGTTGAATCAATGTGTCGTTGCTACTTAATGGTTTTTACAAGTAAAAACGGGTGTGTACTATATTATAAGGACATTCTTTGTATGAACTACAGGTATTAATAATTGTGCTACCTCTCGATAAGAGAGGCTGTCATTTTATCGACTTTAGTTGTCACGTTGTTGCATTACGATGAAACATGTAAATATGTAAATGTGTAAATATGTAAAATGGAAAAGTTTGGAAACAAACTAAATCATTTTGTTTTAATAAAGTATTGTCTATTTATAGAGTGTAAGGTTGGACTTTCTTATAACCATATCGCAAATAAAATAATGTTGCAGCATGAAATGGTCCACTATGTTATCATTTTGCTTCCACAAACCTTCTTAGCCTTCTTGTTTTCACAAGCATTTATTTCATGGTAATTCATTCCCTCTTTCTAGTGCCAGCCAATGTCAGCTGCGGACTGGTCCAAAGAAACCCGTAGTTCTAAAGTTATTTGTGTGCAGCCATTGGAGAGGTGGGTGATGGTGTTTGGCAACAGAAATGGAGAATTGGCTGAGAAGTTCCTGAATTGCTTGAAAAGAGTTGGCTCCGGGATGGGATTTAATATTGAATATCCCAAAATGTGAGTACACTGTAATTAGCACACTAACATAGTTACGTTTTGTTGTGTTTGTTGAAAAGGCTCCAGAGAATAATTTGAATCTGAAATGTGCCGATCTGCCCTCCGTATTTACTAGGGGTCCATGATGTTTTCTGGGCACATGTGGATATCCTGCACATCCTGCCCTGATATATATAGTTTGGGTGGTTCTTTTGGGGCAGAGACAGGAATGTCCAGAGCAGTTGTTATGCCATGAAGCCAGGCACACTTTACTTGAAATCATCATACCTCAATGAATGCGGAGAAGGTGCCATAAATAGCTTAATTGCTTTCACATTCAACCGTTTTTAATATTTCTCAGCGATTCTAGAGCATTTCTGTAAAGATGAAAAAATAAACATGCACAGTGATGGAATAAGCAAACAAGTCACATGTTAAGTCTATGACACTTAGAAATATGCAGAAACACTGCACCGTAATTGCTCTTCAATATGCACTGATTTATTATTAGAAAGCAACAGTTCTAACAGCCTGAAAACATTGCAGGGTTACTTCAGACTATTGACTTGGGGAACAACCTGCAGCATACCCAGCATAATTCCGGCTCTGCTATAAAACAGCCTCGTACATGAAATAAGTCAACCAATGTTACATATACTTTCAGTCTCGCGTATTTTTTTTTTTTTATTGTAATTTAATCTCTTTAGATTTTTTACAAAACGAAGGAAAAGGCCAGTGGGTCGTTCGAGTAGTTGAACATTTTTGATTGTAGGCAAGAGAAAAAAAAAAAAAGCGGTCGACCCTCCTATATCAAAAGAGGGAACAGGCGGCTGTATGTAGGGACCCACAGCATAGTGGCGCGGGGTTCAAGGCCCGCAGAAGAAGCAGGAGTGAGGCCTGGATTAGATCAGACCTTTGGCGACGAAGGCTACAGAAGAAAAGCGGTCGTCTATGCATCTAAGGGACGCGTCGAGTTTATGATGTATTGCATAATGTTTACCGTGGCTAGGGCCCAGCCTGGTTTGTCGCCTGCAATCAGCTTGATCCAGCAGTTTTCCTCGTCCAGTGATGCAAAGTCTGAGATGATGTTCTTCAGGTAGATGCGACGGATTTCTCGTGTCTTGGGGCAGTTCAGCAGAAGATGGCGAATCGTTTCTTTTTCTGTGGTGGATTTACAATGACGGCATCGATTAGTATTCGATAATCCTCTGATTGCCAGAATTTCATTTGTCTCTAGAAGATTTAATCGAATTTTCAAAAAGAAGAGACGGGCTGCTCTGCTTGGGAAAAGTTTAAGGTAGGTTTGCAGTGTATCCTGTTTCTTGAAGAAGGGAGGAAGGTGGCTGGTGAGTTTGTATTTATTTGCTATTTCTGCGGTTTGGATCCAGTCCCACTCTTTGATTTTTTTAGAAGCTTTTACTGGGTTGGATTTCAGCTCTTCCTTGCTGCTTTCTGCTGAATGTAGAAGGGCAAGCATGTTTGATTCCCATTTTGAAAGGAAGTTACAAGATTTCGATTCGAGTTCTTGGTTTATTAAACGGTAGGCATATGGCGCTCCTGGCATAATGCATTTCCTGTAGAGTAGGATACTGTTCAACGCGACCAGGGTTCCCAGGGATAGGAGGCCAAGTTCTCTCCTGAGTGGTGCCATCGGTGTCGATTTCGGGAGGCACAAGATTTTCCTCCAGAATAAGGCTTCCAGTTTTGGCCAAAGCTCTGCGGGAAGATTGGGCATGGCGTCTGATCCGTAAGTGATCGAGGGGATCACCTTCTTTTTGTAGAAGTCTCTAACTGGAATTATGGAGTAACGACCAAGTTTGAGGTCGATTGCCTTACCCTGGTTGGATAAGTTTTTGACTTTGTCGAAGAGGGATTCTTGCATTGCTTTATCTTTCGCAGAGCTGTCTAGCATGACTCCCAGGTACTTGAAGCTGTTAACCGTTTCGATTTGGGTTTTGCCGAGACGAAGATTGATCTTTTGCCCTCTCTTTGATGGTTTTTGGAGACTCATCATTTTTGTTTTGGACTCGTTAATTTCTAAGTTGTTTCCCGCCATGTACCTTTGGAGGTTATTTAGTTGACGTTGAAGTCCTATGGGAGTGTGGTCTAGCAGGATCAAGTCGTCGGCATACAGGAGGCGGCTGATCTGGGTTCCACCCAGCTTTGGAGGGAAAGAGCGAATTTGTTTTTCGGAGACTTGAAAGTCCCCTAGATAAGTCCAGAACAGCGCCGGAGCAAGCGGGCAGCCTTGCTTGACACCTCTAAGTGTTTTTATCTCGCCCGAGAGGGACCCTTGCTGGTTTAACCTCACTCTCATTGACGTGCCTGAGTATAGGGCTTTAATCGGGTTCAAGATCTCAGCTGGACATTTCCAGTTTGTTAGTTTCTGCCATAGTCTGGAGCGATCCACTTTGTCGAAGGCCTGTGTTAGGTCGACGAACACAATGTATAGATTGGGTTTACCTTCGAGGATCTTGTTTTTCAGTATGTTCAATATCAGGATATTTGCGTTGGTTCCCAAGTTCTTCTTAAATCCGGTTTGGAGATGGTCTTGACAGGGGGCGTTGGTTGCCCACCTAAGGAAGTGTTGCAAAAGGAGGGATCCGAACAGTTTGCCTATTGAGTCCAGAAGGGCTATCGGGCGAAAGTTAGTAGGGTCAGCTCTATTACCCTTTTTGTAGATAGGAACTATGTTCGCCCGTGTCCATGACGGAGGTATTGATCTGGAAACTGCGCAGCGAGCAAAAATAGTGCTCAGGAGTTGGGACCACGCCTCCGGGTGAGTTTTCAGATCGACGTTTGTTATCCCGTCCGGTCCTGGTGCACAGGACGGTTTTAGTTTTCTTATCTGAGTTTGAATTTCGTCCCGATCGCTGATGTTGATCCACTCTGAGGTGGATTCGGATGGTTTAACCTCGGTGGACTTCGGTTCTTTGAATAAGGCTTCGAAGTGTGTCTCCCATGTAGCAGCCGCGATTCCGTTTAATTGGTCAGGCGGGGCTCCTGGGGTGGCAGAATGGATAAGCGTCCAGAAGTCTCTGGCGTGATTGCCATTTATTGCCCTGAGGATGTTTTCCGCGTCTTGCTGGAGAAGATTGTGTCGGTGGCTTCTTAGCCAGTTTTTGTAGGTATTAACAGCTGATTGGGTGGCAGCTGTTGCGAAGGGTTGTTCGAGTGTCAGAGCGAGTCTTTTAGATCTTCTTAGCTCTCTCTTTTTCTCTTGGACTAGTTTGTCAAATGTATGCGTCCGCTGTGGGCGGTTTTCCCTGTTCTTTCCACGTGGAATTCTAAAAGCTGTCAGCAGAGGAGTGTAATAACTTTGCGAAGTTAGGTCTTTGTATGCTGTTGTTAACGAGTTAACAGCTTTTTCAGTCATTTTCAGTCTTGTGCCTTGCGATGCTAGGGCGATGTTGTTGAGCATCGCGATCTTGGTTGGCACTACTGAGTTCCAGGTGGTTTCTAGGAGGTTATGGTCACTCTCTTCTGTTCTTATCACATTGAATGTAGTTACCAGGTTTAGTAGTGGCCGAGAGACGAATATGTGGTCTATTGTGGATTTGGAGTTAGCTCTTTCCCATGTTGGGAGCCTCGTAGGATTGAGGAAGGTGTGGTCGAGGTTGTAGAATGCTCTCGATTCCATCAACTTTAGCCATTTGGAAGCCCTTTGGTCGGTGGAGAAATCTTTCAGTTTGGCTGAAGGAGGATTATCATGGTTGCGACATCTGATGTTGAGGTCCCCACATATAAGTATGTGGTCGACTTGGTGGTTTAGATGGATCCAGTCGATGTCACATTCCATTTCCTTAATAAATTTTGAGGTGCTTGTCGTGGCCGGGTTCCAGTATGTAGTAATGATGATCATCGGCTTTATGTGTGCTAAGGTGTTCTCTGTAGCTAATGACCAATTTAGCTTTATCATCAGCATGTCCTGGGTCCCTTTCAGCTTTTCTATATTCGTTAGGCCGCGGCCGCTTCGAATCGCGACAAGAAGACCAGCAGTTGGCCTACCTGTTAGACCTTTTTTGGCTGGGACTATATTAGTCTCAAACCCGTCGATGATCGGCGGTTGAAGGAGCCAGGTCTCTTGTAAGCAGATGATGTCATATTCGTTCCAGTCAATAGAGCTCTGAGTGGTTAGGTGGTGGAAGCCTCTAGTGTTCCATGAGCATAATTTTATTCTGTTGGAAGACGGACTATGTAGGTTGTTAGTCATGTCACAGTTGTTGTCGCACGTTGGTGGCTATTTTTGGCGCTGGGACTTCAAGGCTTTAGGAAGCCATGACCACATTGTCTCCAGGGTGGTAGCTGGCCTCGTTTTGACCACATTTGAATAGGTCTCATTTTGGATCTTCCTTTGGATTTTCCTTGGGTCTGTCGTTTGTCGATGTTCCTGGTTAGCTCTTTCGAGTGCTGAAAAGGACGACGCTTCCTGGAAGTGGTCGCCTGATGGGCGCGAGTAGCCAGTTGGTTTGGTGAGTAGTGTCGGAGGCTCTTTCCGGACAGTTCGGTGTATATAATCGTTCGGTCTTCCTATGTCTCTAGCGCTTTTCGTGAGGCGATGTTGGTATTGGTGGGCGTGTTTTGAAACGATTTTGCTCTTTGAGCTGTTCGTGGTCGGTTTTGTTGCCACGTTTTTAAGTGCTTTGATTTCCCTTGTCAATTCGGTTAGATCGTAGCCCATGGTTTGCAGATCTTCAACTGCTGCTCTTAAGATTTTATTTGTGGTTGAGGATGAAATGTAAAGATGGGAAATCGCCTTGTGGTGGCTATGACTTGGGTCAACTATCCGGATGTCCGCGGATTGTAGCGCACACAAATTAGGGATGTAGCTGAAGAGATCAAGGACTGTTCTTCTGTTTAAAGTGACTCTGTCATGGTTTTCTTGAACTTGCTCCAGCTTCAGAATCCATCTAATCTGAGGGTCTTTTTGCAGTGAGGCTCTGGTTGTTTTATTGTTTGTAGGGGGTATGTTAGAAGCTCCTTGTGGACGAGATTGTAGTCTTCTGTCGTCTCGAGAAAGGTGTTTAGTTTCTTCATGGTAATCGTTCCGGTTCCGCCGGTGATAGGAGCGAGGTCGTTCTTCTCGCTTTTGGAGCACAGATCTTTTCTTTGTGCTGTGATTAATATGGTGCAGATGTTTACTCTCTTTGACTTGTTTCCTGGTAAAGGACCTTCTTCGGTTCTTCGGAGTCAAAGATGAAGACTCTAATCCAGAGACTTCTGGGTTGGTTCTGGTTTGTTGCTGAACCTGGGTCGTAGTTATATCAGACGTGGGAGTTTCTTTCATTGAGAGAGGTGTAGATTCCTCTGATAGGTGCTGTGTGATGTTCATCAGCTCATCTTGGTTTAGGAACTCCTGGACCCCTCTAGGTGAGGGGTTACCAGGAGCATTTACGACGAGAGGCGGTCTTTGGTTAGCCTTCGGTGTTAGCAATGAGGTCGGTTGGGCTGCTAGGGCCTTTATCAGCGGTGGAAGTTTCGCCCTACTAAGTGCTTGGTTTTGAAATATTGGTTCTAGGACCAAAGGGATCGTCGGTTTCATAGTACTCTCAGGAGGATCTTTTATGGTTTTTTCTGTCATTGTTTGTGAGTTTAAGGTCGTTGTTAAGTCAATAAATACAGCGGTTTGGGTCGCTTTCGCTTCTCGTGGTATGTGGGGTAACCGCATGGTCACTTCTGTTTCTGTGGCGTTTCCTGCGTCGTTAGGTGTTATAGGATGTTGTGGTTTTGGAGGCTCCTCCTGTTTTTTTTCAGTTCTAGGGCCATTATGTACCCTTCAAGGAAAGTCAATTTATGTTATGCACGATAGGTCAGTCACACACCCACACAACACCCTGCATGACACTCTGATACAAAATACTGTCAGGCTCCCCGGTTCACCGCCCAACCCTCCTCATGTCCCATCACCTAGGGTGCAGGGGAGTCGCCATCACCGATGGTTGCGGATCACACGAAGAAGACGGTGTGGTCTGTTTCCTCGTCTCCAATGGCAACTGCCATGGAGATTGCGATCGGGCTGGAACAGCCGATCGCGATCGCTTCCTGGTTGCACATCAGCTTCCCGATCACGTGCACGGAGCTCCGCTCACGTGATCGGGAGGCGGCTCGCATAAAAGCCGGGAGCTATGAAACACTCGCCGCTTCACAGCTGTTCTCCAACACTGTTCGGCGTTCTTGACTCTCGTTTTTGACCTCATCGGATTTCGACCTCAGGCTTACTCTCACGGATTTGATTAACTCTTGCTCCTTGGATACGGTTGCCGATACTCTGCACGGATACTGGTACTTTGGACCCTTTTACGCTTAACGGACTGCTTTGGATTTTCCCTGTCTGTTCACTTGCTACAACCTGGATTTCGACCCTTTGAAGGTTCAAGACCTTCCTTCTGTGCAGTCTTGGAAACCATTACGGATTACTGGTGGTCAGCTCGTACCCACCTCCAGGTACTTGCCGGATTGAATCATCGGCGCTCCCTTGCACCAATTCCTCAGGCTCCCTTCCATTGAACATAGGTAAGAAAGTATCCTTTCTTTCCTCTTTACTAAAGCACTGTTTTTGCCTGTATTAACCCCGACTTCCTTCCAACAGCCTCTGGAGTCCTCGGCGCCACCTGATTCTACAACCAACAAACCACCTGTGGCCTCAAAGCTCGCACAGGGAGTGTTTATCTCTCTCTCCCTGTGGGTGATTTGTGGACAGAGGCTCAATACACTTCACTACGCGGCAAGTCTCGACAGACTGTGAAGCCACGCGTTGTGTTGAGTATGGAGCCTGTAGCCGAGGACCCCGTGGCTGCATTGATACAGGCACTCACAGTTTTGAGGGCAGACATGACAGCCGCCAACGCGGCTATACATCAGAGGTTAGATTTACTCCAAAGTGTACAACACCCATTACCCGCTGATGTAGAGTTTGGGGAAGCCGCTGCCCAACCCCCGGTTGTCCAACCTGTTACTCCCCCTGTAGCGCCACAAATTCCTGTACTCATGCCTACGCCTTTTCCCTTGGCAGCTCCAGAAAGATTCCACGGAGACCCCAGAAAGTTCCGCACTTTTGTGAATCAATGCAAGCTACATTTTCTTTGTAGACCTCAGGCCTTTCCCAACTCCACCACAAAGGCAGCCTTCACCTTGTCCCATCTGGCCGGCACTGCGGCAGCATGGGCCAATCCCCTACTGGAAAACAACAGCCCTGTCCTATATGATTTCGAGTTATTGGTCACAGAAATGTCTCATGTATTCGACACCCGTCACAAAGCCCAATCCCGGGATCTTGAATTGTTGGATCTAACTCAAGGAAAGGGGTCACTCATAGAGTACATTGCCCGATTTAACCAATTGGCTGCTGAAACATCTTGGCCTGAACCCAAAAGGGCGGTTGTGTTTTACCGGGGGCTTAATAGTACCATGAAGGATGCTATGTCCGTTGTTCCTTCTTTGCCCACATCTCATACTGACTTAGTGGATCTCGCCCTACAGATCGATGCAAGGCGTTCCGAACGCAGGTTCGAAACAGGGTTCCCTACTCCTAGTTTATCCTCCCCCTCCTCAGATACCGGTGGTGAACCTATGCAAATAGGCGGTATTCGTAGCCCGATCACACAACTAGAAAGGGACCGCAGAAGAACCGACCATGCCTGCTTCTATTGTGGCCTGAGTGGGCATTTCATAAAGTCCTGTCCCAGACGCCCCAAGTTAAAAAATCCGGTTTTTCGGAATGCTCGACCCTAGATCCGGGGGCCGGATCGAGCAATCCTTCAACTCCCTCGGACAGGTTCCCCACATTTGGCAGGATCAGGCCGGTGATGGTAAAGGCTACGTTAAAACCCACACCCGACATCGTTCATGTTGTTTCGATCTATATCGATTCTGGTGCCACTGGCAATTATGTCGATATAAACCTGGCCGGATCATTGAATCTGCCCCTGATTACCAAACAACGTCCGGAACCAGTACAGGCGGTGGATGGTACAGCACTGATTTCTGGCCCAATTCGACAACAAACTGCCCCGATCTCCCTGACTATACAGAAAACACATCAGGAAGTCATATCCTTTGATTTGATTACGATGCCCCAATTCGGGATTATACTAGGGCTCCCATGGTTACATCAACACAACCCTTTAATCGACTGGAAGTCTGGGCAGGTTCACTTTGAATCGGAAATCTGCCAGAATTTTTGCCTCACCGCACCTGACGACACCGAATCTCCTTCTCGTGCCTTGGGGGCCGTCGCACAACTTACCCTACACGAGGAAGTGTCCACGTCCTTGGAGTCTCACGTAGTGGGGGTGGTGGCGACAAATATCCCTATGGAATATAAGGACTTTCATGAGGTCTTTGACAAGGGTTCTTCGGAGGTACTACCACCACACCGTTCTTACGATTGCCCTATTGATTTCATCCCTGATTCCAGCATTCCCTCAGGACGTATTTACTCCCTGTCCCCCTCAGAGGAACAGGCATTGAAAGAATACATTCAAGTGGCTCTAAAGGTTGGCCATATACGTCCTTCCACCTCTCCGGCAGCTAGCCCTATTTTTTTTGTCCCCAAAAAGGAGGGCGACTTACGTCCTTGTGTGGACTACCGACGCTTGAATGCTATCACCATAAAGAACCGGTATCCTATTCCCCTGATTACACCATTGTTGGACAGATTGAGTCACGCCAACATCTTCACGAAACTCGATCTCCGCGGAGCCTATAATTTAATCAGAATTCGCCCCGGAGACGAGTGGAAAACGGCTTTCTGCACTCGTTACGGACTGTTTGAGTACGTAGTCATGCCCTTCGGGCTTTGTAACGCCCCTGCCACGTTTCAGCGTTTCATGAATGAGATTTTTCATGATTTGTTGGACATCTGTGTAGCGGTATATCTCGACGACATCCTAATATTTTCACAGGACCTGAAAGAACATGTACTACATGTCCGCGAGGTATTATCTCGGCTTCGCCGTTTTTCACTCTATGCAAAACCAGAAAAATGTCAGTTCCATACTGGAAGTGTGGAGTTCTTGGGATTCCACATTACCCCTGGGGGTTTAGCAATGAATCAATCCAAGGTTCGTGCAGTTTTGGACTGGCCAAAACCCTGTAACGTTAAGGCATTACAATCATTCCTTGGGTTTTCGAATTTTTACAGGCGCTTTATCCAGGATTTCTCGTCTCTTGTATCGCCTCTTACTGCCTTGACCAGCCCCAAGTTGCCTTTTATCTGGTTGGAACAACACCAAAAGGCTTTTGATGCGCTAAAAGCTGCATTTACTACCGCTCCTGTACTGAAGCATCCCGACCCGGAACTCCCCTTCATTGTAGAGGCGGATGCATCCTCCTTTGCTCTTGGAGCGGTATTATCCCAACATTGTCCTTGTTCCGGTCGGCTACACCCGGTGGCGTTTCACTCTCGAAAGTTTACCCCTACAGAAACGCACTATACGGTCACGGAGAAGGAATTGTTGGCCATCAAGGATGCCTTTCAGGTCTGGCGGCATCACCTGTTGGGAGCAAGACATGCGGTCACGGTATACACGGACCATCGTAACCTTCAAGATTTAGCCTCACTCAAGTGTGTCAATAGTCGGCAGGTGCGGTGGCATTTATTCTTTGCAGCCTTTGACTTCCAGATTAAACACCGGTCGGGTCTGTCCCACGGGAAGGCGGACGCTCTATCACGTTCTCCTGGTGGGGTATCCTTGCCTGTTTTTCCTGAAAAACTATTAGATCAGCATGTCATTTGCCTCTGTACTCCTCCTTTACCGCTTCTAGAGTCCATTCGCGCATGGGTTTCGTTACATCCCGAACAGACCTCTGAGTGGGATCCGGTGTTACATGATGGGCTACCGTTCATACAAAACAAATTATGGTTACCGACATCCGACACTCGTAATCTTGCACTAGAATGGTCCCACGACAGTGCCATTAATGGTCATCCTGGACAGAAGCGCACGCTGGACCTCCTCAGGCGATGGTGTTGGTGGCCCTCCATGAAGCGCGATGTTGAAGGGTATGTCAAAACGTGCGCCGTGTGTGCCCAATGTAAACATCGCCGGGGACGTCCGGTGGGGCTCTTACTTCCCTTGCCTATACCTCCTAGGCCCTGGCACACAGTGTCGATGGATTTTGTGACAGACCTACCTCGAACCAAGGGCTTCGACACCATTTGGGTAGTGGTCGATTCTTTCTCTAAAATGGCCCGTTTTGTTCCCTGTTCTGGCATCCCATCAGCACCGGCTCTGGCCGACCTTTTCTTTAGATCAATCTTCTGTCTTTTCGGGTTACCCACTATCATAATCTCGGACAGGGGACCCCAGTTCACTTCTCGGTTCTGGCGGGCGCTCACAGGCCTCTTGGGCATTGATTCCCGTTTTTCCTCCGCATATCACCCAGAGACAGACGGCCAGACGGAGAGGGTGAACCAGGCCATGGAGCAATATTTACGTTGCCTCATTCTACAGCACCAACAGTCCTGGCTGAGTGTACTTCATCTCGCTGAATTCTCGTATAATAATGCTCTGCATTCTTCTACTGGCTTTTCTCCCTTTTTTGTCTTATATGGCCAACACCCCCGCACCTTACCTGTTCCAGACCTTACACATTCCATTAACCCTGCTGCTGTTTCCTGTGCACGTGACCTATCGGCCGTTCATGCCCGGACTCTCGCTCACCTTCGTGAGTCCCAAGCCTCTGCTAAATCTGCGGCTGATCGGCGGAGGGCCGTTGCACCTTCCTATGTTGTGGGGGACAGGGTGTGGCTTTCCTCTCGTCACCTCCGGCTGCCCGGTTGTCGCAAATTGCTACCCCGTTTTGTGGGTCCGTACAGGATATCTGCTGTGATCAACCCGGTGGCTTATCGCCTTTCAGTTCCCGCCTCCTGGCGCCTTCACCCTGTATTCCACACATCTCTGCTAAAGCCTTGTCCTGCTCCTACTCGCCTTAGGTCTACACCCGGCCCTGTGTCTGTGGGTGACTCTGTGGAATATGAGGTGTCGGGTATACTGGGTTCTCGTATGGTTCGTGGTTGTCTCCAGTATCTGGTGGACTGGGCGGGTTATGGTCCGGAGGAGCGGTGTTGGGTCCCCGCGAATGACGTCCATGCTCCGAGGCTTGTCTCCCGTTTTCATTTGGACCATCCCACCTGCCCACGCGGTCGTGGGCCATTGAGGGGGGGCTCTGTTATGCACGATAGGTCAGTCACACACCCACACAACACCCTGCATGACACTCTGATACAAAATACTGTCAGGCTCCCCGGTTCACCGCCCAACCCTCCTCATGTCCCATCACCTAGGGTGCAGGGGAGTCGCCATCACCGATGGTTGCGGATCACACGAAGAAGACGGTGTGGTCTGTTTCCTCGTCTCCAATGGCAACTGCCATGGAGATTGCGATCGGGCTGGAACAGCCGATCGCGATCGCTTCCTGGTTGCACATCAGCTTCCCGATCACGTGCACGGAGCTCCGCTCACGTGATCGGGAGGCGGCTCGCATAAAAGCCGGGAGCTATGAAACACTCGCCGCTTCACAGCTGTTCTCCAACACTGTTCGGCGTTCTTGACTCTCGTTTTTGACCTCATCGGATTTCGACCTCAGGCTTACTCTCACGGATTTGATTAACTCTTGCTCCTTGGATACGGTTGCCGATACTCTGCACGGATACTGGTACTTTGGACCCTTTTACGCTTAACGGACTGCTTTGGATTTTCCCTGTCTGTTCACTTGCTACAACCTGGATTTCGACCCTTTGAAGGTTCAAGACCTTCCTTCTGTGCAGTCTTGGAAACCATTACGGATTACTGGTGGTCAGCTCGTACCCACCTCCAGGTACTTGCCGGATTGAATCATCGGCGCTCCCTTGCACCAATTCCTCAGGCTCCCTTCCATTGAACATAGGTAAGAAAGTATCCTTTCTTTCCTCTTTACTAAAGCACTGTTTTTGCCTGTATTAACCCCGACTTCCTTCCAACAGCCTCTGGAGTCCTCGGCGCCACCTGATTCTACAACCAACAAACCACCTGTGGCCTCAAAGCTCGCACAGGGAGTGTTTATCTCTCTCTCCCTGTGGGTGATTTGTGGACAGAGGCTCAATACACTTCACTACGCGGCAAGTCTCGACAATTTAGTTGACATGGTTGACTGTATTGAAATTTGGTCTTTCAGGGTGTCTCCGATGGTCTCATAAAGTTTAGTAAAAGGGGCGAGGGCGATTGTCAAGGCCGACATCAGAGTACACATATCGAGTTTTTTTGGTGGGGGATCTTTTGAGGATATTGAGTCTTGAGAGAAGGGAATGTTACCCAGAGGGGTTGATGGGTGTGAGGACGTGATTCCTGTATTTGATGTTCTGGAGGGGTGATCTAATGAGTGTCTTCTTTGGTTATTGTAGGTATTGAGATTAGAATAGAAAGTGTCCAAGGATCTCTCATTTAGAAGGTTTGGTTTGAACGTTTGAGGAAACTTTGTTCTCTGGGAAAAACCAAGGGGGGGACTTGGTTGTTCAAGTGAAATCCTCCCTCCCCGAGGGCAAGGGCTTTTTCGTTAAGACTTTCCCCGATGTTTGCTCCTCGACGTGGGGGATCAAGTCGTACTTTCCTGGGCCTTCCTCTGGTGGGGTTCGATGGACCGGTAGGCTTTTACCGATAATGGTTGGGCTTAGGCTGGTCATGGGGTGGTTTGAAAGAGTCTCGTGGGGCTCACCTTCTGGCTGCATGGAGTCTTGTAATGTTGAATTACTCTCTGTAGGGAATGAGGGACCAGAGTCGCCCTCGATTGACACTGGTAATTCTGAGGTAATGTTAGTGCTATTTAGCAGCCGGGGTGTAAGCTGTGTTATAGTCGCGGCTCCTTCCATTGTGGTGGATCCTAAGTATTGAAGGTCGGGTTTTAAAGTAACAAGTGTTGCTGGTGATGATGCCACGTGTAGCCCATTTTCTTTGGTTGGGGGTGGCCTGGGATGTTCTGCCGCTGTTGGTTGGGACGAGGTAGGAATGTTAGGTGAAAGGTTCAGTCTACGTTGTTTAATTGGGGGGGAGGTTTCTATGGTCGCTTCCAGTATTTCCTCGTCGGTCAAATCTTGGCGTAGGCCTTGAAAGGCCTTTGAATGCTTACGGAAAAAATCCGTTAAAAGTTTCAGTGGTTGTTGGAGTTGTTTTGTTCCCTTTTTCAAGTTTTTGCTTGGGTTCGAGTTGGAGGTCTTGTTTACTTTTCCAAGGTTGTCGTTAGCTCCTTGCTTTACTGGTGGATTAAGTGTCTTCTTTTTCTGTTTCTTTCCCTGTGTTTTTATGTTTTTTTTAGAAGGAACGTTCGTGGGTCGTGGTCTTTTTTTCTGGTTTGTTGAGGTAAGGATTTCGTCAGCAGCGGTGGATGGTGAAGGTGTAGGTTCGACGACGGGTAGAAGTAGTGGGTCTTCGTTTGCAACGTAGTTTGTAGGTTGATGAATCTGGGCTAATACCGTTAATACGGTAGCAGGCGGAAGTTGTTGTGAGTAGACCTCCCGGGTGGCCGAGATGCTCGCAGGTTCGAGTGTCGTTGGAGTCGTTGGGTTGGCTTGTTGGCCCCCTTCTGGGGAGGTAACCGCCTCCTCCTGGGCCCCTCTCCTCGATTGGTTGTCGGCGGACTTGATCGTGACTGCGCCTCCACTCCGGTGACCGGCGTCCACCGCGTCGTGAGTCAGCCCGTCTAGATATCTCGACGCCGTCTCCCCTCCGGGGGGCGGCGGAGCTTCGGACGTAACTGACACGGGACGCAGGAGAGTGGACGGCCCTAGAGTTTCCGAGGGACGCCGCGGACTTGTTTGGCTGTCGACGCGCTTACCAGCTTCCGCTTCTCCTTGAGGGGGGGAAGCACCTGGCGAAGGTGTTCGTGAAATGCTGGTTAAGTCTGGTGAGTCTGATGTACGTTTTCCATAGGTTAGAGGAGGTTGAGGATTTGCCGGTGCGGAGGTTGTGTCGCTTGTTCTCATCGATAGGTTTATCAGCCTGGAGTCTGGAGTGAGGTCAGCCTGAGGCTGGACAATGTCAAAAGGGAAGTTTGAAGTGGGTTGCACTGTGTTTTTCCTGGCACTGGCGCTTGAGTTAGTGCTTCTTAAGCGACGGCCCACGTCTTCTTGAAGCTCCGTTTGTATCTGCGGGAGAGTGGGCGTCTTTGCAGGCTTGCCAGGCATGACTGCACGACTGCCACTCGCCGCCACTCCGCGTCCACTCCGCGGAGGAGGTGAGTTTTTGTAGTAGGAGCTGGGAAGCACGCCTCACGGTATGGTAGCCACTGAAGAAAGACTGGAGTGCAATAGGGGTAACAGACTGCACGACTGCCACTCGCCGCCACTCTCGCCAGTCTCGCGTATTCAGTTTTTCAGGTACAGAAATATTTTGTGCTTCTAAATTATTATTTTCCGAGTCATTTTTGCTCGCTGGGATCATGCATTTCTGAAATATATCCTTCTTTCATCAAATGAAAATACATAAAAGGAGCGATCAAAATTTCACATTTATTGATTCTTTTCCTATATGCAGAATCACTAAAAATACATTGGGATATTATCAAAGATTCATTGCTTTAATTATCTAACATGTGCTGTTGCTAAAGATCACATCCAATCTTGAAACTCTGTATGCCAGCAACCATCCTATCCTTCGTCCCTTACTATTCTATCACAGCTGATGCTTCCAAATCGTAACCTTATCTCTTTTCAAAATCGACACAATCCTAGGATAAACAAGAAAAACAATAGTATCCTAATCTCTTTCTGTTCATTCATGAGTTCTATCTCATAACACATTGTTGTCAAATAACACCTAATAGCAAAACACCCAGATTTAAACTCTTAAGTATATATGGGCACAGAGTATTTAAAAAATCCATTCAGTGTTCCTCTTTTGGAAATAACCTGTTATCTCTGTATCTGCCTCAGGGAAACATAGGTATGAAGTGAATGATTTGAAATTGTAGCTGTGCAATTTGGTTCCACATATCATTAAAGTGGTGCACTACTGGAGAACTCCTGTTTTTAGTGCATCAGTTTAACATAATTTATTTGTAAATAGGTTTACACAAACCATAAAACATTTACATGAGACTGCATCAGTCAATTCGTTTATAAAAATCCAAGCAGTATATAATTTAATCTTCATAAGAGTCTTGCATATATCAATAAATAGAATAAACCACATAACCCTCATTGCAATAGAATTCCTTAAAACGTGTAAGACCCATTACCATCTTCATAAGGCATCAACCCTCATAATTTGTTCTTCTCTTATTGTCTTAAATCCCCAAAATAGGCTCTAACTCAAGGGTCTGCAACCTGCGGCTCTCCAGATGTTTTGGACTACTACTTCCGTGATCTCTCACCACTGACTATGCGGTCTTGGGCAGGTGGGGATTGTAATCAAAATCATCTGGAGAGCCAAAGGTTGCAGACCTTGATGTTTGACTCTGTAATACTGTACATCGCAAATGTAAACGCTTACCTGTTTCCTCATTACCTATTCTGTTTGTCTTTCCTTGACCATGCACTCATTGGAGACCGTACCAGTAACAATCCCAATTGCTATTAGTTGCTAGTTTAGGAAGGTCATGATTTTATATTGCTCCAAAGTACCCAAGTCATTAACATGAATTAAGTCATTTTATTTAAATACGGAAGCCTGTAATCAAAGTATGTTATGTTAGCAATGCTTATAAAGCGCACAATATCGCCCTAGGTATCCTGGCGCTAGAATATCAGAGGGCAGGCGATTCACAGCGGGCTAAAAAAGAAAGGTCTTCAAGGAGCACCTACATTTCAGATGAATAGTAACATTTCTCAGTGGGCGTGGTAAGGTGTTCCAGAGTTCGGCCGCAGCCACAGAAAAGGCCCGGCCACCCACTCTGGTATGTTAAAAAGTAGGCATGGAGAGCATGCCAGCAGACCGTGAACAAAGCTCGCGATTTGGAAAATAGCAGACAAATTTGCCCGACAGGTATTCATCCCTGTGACCATGGAGTGCACAGTGAACCAGACAGAGAGATTTGAAATTAATGCGTTGAGCCACCGTTAGCCAATATGATGAC
Organism: Ambystoma mexicanum; assembly: GCF_040938575.1. NCBI lineage: Eukaryota > Metazoa > Chordata > Amphibia > Caudata > Ambystomatidae > Ambystoma > Ambystoma mexicanum. The sequence goes on along the minus strand of NC_090941.1, from coordinate 842,049,214 downwards.
CATAAGACTGGAATAATATGAGCTCCATAAGGAGACCCGGTAGCGACTCGCGCTGCAAGATTTTGAAGGCGCAGTCTCTGGACTAAACCTTTAGGCTGGGCGAGGTATAGTGCATTGCAGTAGTCAAAGCAACTAAGAGCGAGGCTACAACGACTGGGGGCCGCAATTGAGGTGGTATAAGGGGTAGCACTTTCCGTAAGATCTTCAAATGGCAATGTCCCGCCTTACAGGCAGCTGAAATCTGGTAATCCATAAACATAACCCCAAGATTGTTTACAGTTGTGACTGGGGTGGGGTTGGGGAGACACCCAAGTGAAGGCGTCCAAAAAGAAGACATCCAGAGTGACGGAACAGGGTTGGGGGCAGCCACCACCAGAACCTCTGTCTTGTCTCCATTGATTTTCAGCCAGTTGTGGTTCATCCAATCTCCCATGGCTGCTAGACATCGAGAGAGGAAAGACGACATCTCAGCCTGATCTATATCTAACCGTATCAGGATCTGAGTGTCGTTGGCACATGAATAGCATCTGATGCCGAAGGAGCGGATGAGACACACATGTGGCTGAATATAGATGTAAAACAATTTAGGAGACGGCGGATCCCAGAAGGACACCACAGGAAAAAGAGCAAGGGAGTGAGGAGAAAGGGGGAAGTGAAAGTACTTGGTCCCTCTCTGTCAGTAACGAGGTGAAGCAAGCCATCACAGGAGATGCCGGCATGAGCCAGGCGGGCCAGCAAGGTGGGGTGGTCCACGGTATTGAATGTCTCTGATGAGTGCAACAAAATCATGGCACCCACTCTGCCCCATCAACGAGTCTGGCCATGTCGCCCAGTACTGATACCAGGACACTCTCTGTTCCCCGACCCGAATCCTGACTGAAAGGGGTCAAAGAATCCTGAGGATTTCAAAAAAGATGAAAGAAGTGGTGAGATACCTTAAATATAGATTAGTTCACACGAGACTTCCACAGAAGAAGAACACAGACCGAATAGGTACATTCCCATGTTTAAACTGCAGCAACTGCGGTTATATTATGAAAGGAGAAACAATCAATCATCCCTATACTGGAGAGAAGATCAAATTAAAATCCTATGCAACATGTGACACTCCAGGAATCATATATGGGATTAAATGCCCATGCGGATTGTATTACGTTGGACAAACGCAACGTACAGCTAAAATTAGGTGGAACGAGCACAGATTGTGCATTAGGCACAAGACTGTAAGCTCGGCAGTGGCAAGACATTGGCAGAACAAACAACACAATTTGGCACAGATAAAATTTGTGATCCTTGAGAGAGTCCAAAGAAGAGAGAAACATGAGGATTTACAGAGAAGACTGGACCAACGTGAGACATTTTGGATTGATAGATTGAGTTCTCTCACCCCAAAAGCAATTAATGAAGATATCAATTACATGTGTTTCCTGTAATAAACACAAAAGATGTTGCTTCTGGACTGATATTCTGGGAAGCAGTATATATCACATGTGTTTTTTCTAATTTAGATAACAAGTGCATGTCTGCAGTTCCCTACTGTAGCACTGTGAACCAAAACATTGTGGACACAATTGTTACATTTTTTCCATATACATAATGCGTTCAACGTAATAATGTATAGTAGATGAATTCCGGATATGGCTATACGTTCTTTCCTTAATTAAGATGTTCCATTTGGATTAGCATTTGCACATGGTCTTTTAATATTAATGTTCTTCTTTCTTATTTCTTATGTCTAAATTCTTATTATTTGGTTCAGGATTACGTAATGAAGTGATCGTATATACACTGACATTTGAGCACAGTATCATATTGCTAACGTTTCATGACATACGGGTCGCCGTGGCAACAATCCCGCCCCTCTGCAACACTGCACAGAGGTGGGACCCGAGGCATACGTGCAGCAGCGTTCGCGCTGCTCAGCATCGCCCCGCCAACGTTCCCATGGCGATCTTAGATGGCGTCTGGGCTCGTGCGCATTACACTTTCGCTTTCAACGCGATCGGTTCTGCGTGCGAGCTCTGCGCACAAAGGTAAGGTACTCTTTAGTGCGCATATATTAGTTGTATGTAAATGAACAGGTAGAAGCACTCAGACTCTCCTACTGTTACTTAACAGGAATGCTGGAGACAACTATTGAGAATACCCATATGAGAGGACAACCAATTTAAAGCAGTTACAGACTGCCGCACGTTGGGAATAGTTAAACACTGGAAATACATAGTTGTTTAACGATATTGATATACTTTCCATTTATTTTCTCCCTTGTTCACTCACACGGATCCACCTGTGGGTATGTGCTTTACCTATTCTTGTATTATCCTTAAACTATTTATATATGTTTTGTGTTGAAATGCTGCATTGTTAAACAAATGATTAGTTGATGGTATGTTCACTAAAGCATGGCCCTGAAGATGGTCATAGACCGAAATGCATTGGCATATGTGCTTACTGATGAAACAACCTATGTTTTTCGAAGTTGCCTCACTATATGAGAATTGAATTGGTGACACTTAACCTAGAAATGTGAATAAAACATTTATTGTTGAAGAATTCACTACAACCTTTGCGTATCTATGAATTAGTATTAAATACTTCATTGAAAATTTGAATTTAACTGCGCAACCCTGCCAAGGGTCAACTGAGAGCTCTAGCCTTAAGTAAGGTAATGCCACCTTACTTTTCTTCTAAAGAGATCAAGGCCTCTAACAGCTTCATAAAGAAAGGCAGCAAGGAAATAGGGACGCACGTTCAAGGGAAGTGAATGGTCAAGGGTAAGTTTCTTTAGAAGTGGAATTACAATGGGTTGTTTCAGCTCCCTAGGGATGTGACCTGACTGGCAGGATACGTCAATAGCCTGAGTTATCTCGGACAGTAGCCCACTAGATATGTCTTTCAGCACAGACCAAGGATCCGAAGGGGCTGCAGATTGCAGTTGATTTATCGACATGCTGATCAGCATCTCTGGAAAAAGAGGGAATGATGTCAATTAGGGAAGACATTTACTTATTTATTTTATTTCTATAGCGCTAGAGACACGGCATGAGAGCGCTAAACAGGACACACAACAAATTAGCCGGGTTATGCCAGGAGGAGCAAGTCCAAGAAAGCAAGTTATTCAAATAAGGTTTTCAATTTGCTTTTAAAGCTTGGCAAGCTGGGACACAGCCTCAGATCAGGTGGGAGGGAGTTCCACAGATACGGCGTGGAGGAGGGAAAACATCCCTCCTTCACTTGTGACAGTTTAGACTTGGGTGTCTGTAGCAGGCCTCTGTTAAAAGATCTCAGACCCCGTCTGGCCGGCAGCCATTTGAGCTGTATGCCCAGGTTTGAAGGGCTCTTGCCGTATACGCATGAGTGAGCAATGCTCAAGGTGTGGAACACAACTCTCTTGGCTATTGGCAGCCTATGCAGTGATCTACGAACTGTAGATACGTGATCGGTTTTACGAAGACCTACCACAACCCTCACTGCGTTGATTTGGACTACTAGGAGGCAATTGATTTCTGTTTTACCTACTCCTTGGAGGATACTGGCTACAGCCAGGGCAGTGGCTGGGCTGTATTAGCTGGTGCAGTGACCTGAATAGCCAGCAAGATATTGGACCGGATGGTTTCGACAAAGAGTCACAAGTTCCTGTGATGGGGTAACAGAAGTAGTGAGATTGGCGGCTAAAGAGCCCGATCTTAACCACTGAGAATAGCTCCCTAGGCTTACTAAGGGTTTTATCGATTTCTGCATGCTCTTTCCATAGTGCCATAAGTACGGCACCGCCTAGGCCCAACCTGGCTAAGCTCCAGGCAGGCTGCCTTGAATTGGTCCAAAAACCATGGCTCGGAAGGTCGCCTCTGCAGTTGAATCCGCCTAAGGGGGCCACCGTGTCTAACGCCACTTCCAACGAGTGAGTCAAAAGAGAGAGATCTACCTCATGAGATGAACCACACTTGGTACTAACAAGGGTAACCAGGGCTTTAAGGTCAGCCGGGCACCAGTTAAGGCGCAAAGCTCTAGGGGGGATACTCTTGGATGGGGGACCTGGAAGTTTCACAAAGAAGGGCATTAGGTAGTGGCCAGACCACAGAACTGGTTCTGCAGGGAAAATGGATAGCTCCGACTTGTTGGCTAACACGAGATCCAGCGTGTTCCCCAACTCATGGGTGGGGTACCGTCACGTTATGATGGATGCCCAAATCAAGAAGGCCATCAAAAAATGTATTTAAAATAGGTGCATGAGACACATTAAATTTAATATTATTAAAATCGCCAATTACGACTAGATGAGCAAACTTCATCTGAAGCTGAGCCGGTAGATTCAGGAAGGGGTCAAGAAAGCAGACGTGCGACCCAGGGGGTCGGTAAACGACCAGAAAGTGGCACATGTAGGATGCAGAAATAACGCAGTGCTTCCATAGCAACTGTAAGTGAAATCTGGGAGACAGCTCATTTAGATTTGAAAATCATTGCCACCCCACCCCCCCAGATGCGGTGATAGTCGGTCAAGATGTATAATTGTACAGTACAATCTAGGACCAACCACTTTCATTTCAGTCCTAAATTTGTTCTTTACCGTGGATATATGAAATGAATGTGCTAATTACCCTGGCTAGTCTATATATAATGACCTTTCTTGCACAAAATCTCAAAGACCATTCGCTGATTTTTCACAAGGACATTAAAGAACACATTTCTTGGAGGACTGGTGGGTGAATAGTACAGTTGATATCACGGTTTCATCATGAGCGACAGGAGACCATGGAAATGGTATCAACGTGCAGTATAAATCAACATAAAATACAGAAAAAACCACTGTCATTAGTGGCACTTCGATTTCAAGAAAGGTGGTTTCAATTGTGCTCTATTCGGTCACACACATAATCATTTTCATGCCATGCCAAACTCTCAAGTTTGTTGACTCTTTGCAAGTTCCTTTACTTAATACAAACAATCACTGAAAACACTTACCTTCATTGATGATTAGGTATTGGTTCCTTGATTGTGATCCAAATGTTTTTAGCTAGGACGATGAAATGATGTACCACTAAACCCTTCTTCCTGATTTCATTAGAGTGAGATACCCAGAATAGTTTATAATTAAATACCCATTGCTTTGTTAGATCCACTGGGGAAGCTTTTCGCAGCAATGCTATTAAAAAATCTAACCATCTGGATCCAATCAACGCAGAAAGGAGACCCCCGACAAACAGGTTTTGTCAAGGAGGTGGGTACGAACGTGAGCTTGCTGATCCTCAATCTTCTCAAGCTAGAAGCCATCCATAAACACAAAGACCAATCTGCATGTGATCTTTATAGATCTAAAACAGGTCTTCGACTCGGTGGACAGAGACATACTATGGGATAAACTAAGGCAATGGGACTGCTCTGCAGACACATTGGCAGTGATCAGAGCTCTCTACTCCAATACGTCAGTGAAAGTGTGTCTATCGGCTGAGGAAGTGGTCACAAGGAGGATTGAAACAGCGAGAGGATTGAAACAAGGCTGCCCTCTCGGTGCAACATTATTTACTCAATATATATCGGACATCGCCACCTCACAAAAAGAAGTGCATGCCTTTCTGCCCTTGTTAAATGGTACCCCGGTACCATGGCTCATTTATGCAGACGATCTTGTCCCATTGGATAAAACCAAGATAGGGCTGCAGAGACGGCTAGATAACCTGGCTGCTTATATCAAAATCCACAACTTGACGATTAACACTGAAAAGTCACAGGTTATGACGTTTTCAGCGATGCAGGGACACAAACAGAAACCGCTGGTAGTATTGGTAGTGTTTCTGCATGCGTGCCGACTCACCCAGGTTACATTTTACAAAAACTTGGGAATACGTCTTAACTCCAGCATTTGTAAACAAGACTGGGAGGATATTCTGCCAGCAAAAACCCTATCGCTGGCTCGACAGGGATTGATATTACACAAAACATTTATCAAATTCTCTATGCGCCCGCTACAAACATTTTACTGGTAGAAAGTGAACCCCATTCTTAGCTATAGAGCCAAGTCCATTCTTAAATGTATCCTATCACATCTGGGACAAACTGGAAGGACTATTTTGGCGAAAACTGCTGCCACTGCCTAAAATCCTTTCCGATACACAGAATACATTTAGAATTAGGTCTTCAACCCATTCAGTGTTTAGTTCTATGGACATTTTTAGACCTCTATCGAAAAACTATACCTGTGGATGACATCCCTTCCATTAAACTCTTGAGAACAAAGCAATCAATTTCAAACAAATCCATGCTAAACAACTGGAAGACCAGATGTGTAGAATGGATCAACATATCAGAGACTTCATTGGACACACTTACAGAAAACCCTTTAGCAATAAAAAGGAAAATCCAAAATGAAGATTGGATACAGACTCAGAACCTGAAATCCTCTTATTGGTTGTCAATCAATTGTCCATTTGAAGCCCAAAAATTAAATGAATTGCCTTCATATCTTCAACTTTTTCCTTCACAGAAGCTGCGTGATCTTTTCTTGCGATTCAGGCTGAACTTACTACACTTGGACATTTGGGCCACATGAAACAATTGGGAGACCTACCAAACACCTGTAGTTTCTGCCATGATATTCAACAGGTAGAAACACTATACCATATAGTTTTGGAATGCAAAGCCCTGGCTGAATTAAGACACAAATACACTGCCCATCTTTCTCAAGCTACTGTTTTACTTACCCAAGAAGAACGCTGGAACTCTATTTTGGAGAAGAAAAGACTGATTTTTGCAGTCCTTCAATTCTGGCTTGAACTTGTGAAATCTATGGCCCATTAATGCACAATGAGAAATTATGGCGCTATTTTCCCTTCTCCTGATCACCTATCCATTGACAACTCATGTCTAATTCTTTCTGTTCTGTCCTTTTTCTTTCCTCTGGTTTTTCTTTTTTCTGTAGCCATTTGCATATTCTTGGATTCTCTTTCTTGATTCTCGTTATTTTTTTTTCTTTGATTTATTTCTGAGGATGTTATTTTCAACAATGAAAAAGGTTTGTAACAAACTAAATTCATTTAATAAAAAAATAAAAATAAATAATTTAAATACTGACTGATTTGGTAAGGCCAAGCAAGGGCCCACAATTCCTTTACTTATGGAGTGTTCAGGGAAGGGGCTGGGCCAAGAGTGTACATGGCCTAATGGTTTAATCTGTAACCAAAAAGGTTATTGCTAATGTAAATTGAGTCAGGAATGGATTAACATAAAGTGGAGCTCTTCCACGGACCAACACCTTGTAAGTGTAATAAAGTACTAAACTAATGCTCATAAGTGCTTACCCTCCTTGGGACACCCTATTCTTAAAAGAAGTTTCCAAACAAAATGGGCAACAGAATGTTCACAAACTAGTCTTAACGATACCTTAGCCTCCTTTCTACCCTCGTTTAACAATATAAAATGTTTTAAAGACGATCAAAGAACAAACCTGCAAACTTCTGTTCAGATCTAACCCTATTCTAATATTAATAAAATAGAAGTGTTCTTCTGAGGAAGTTTTTTGGCATTTACTCAATCTAGCCACTCCTTCAGGTCTCTGCTTTCACCTTCTTCTCACTGCCTCCTTCCAGGATTCAGGCTCCACAGTTCTTTTTGTTTCCAGGCTTTCCTCAAACTTAACACAACTGGTGGGCTTCTCCCAGTTCTTTAATTTCACACTGTGTATGGGTCTCAATGGCTTTGGTTTATTTTCAATTTCTCGTTGGACCCTTCCTGGACCTTGACTTCTCTCAGGATTCACAAAAGGGTCCCTCATGGATCTTGGCCTTCTTTCAGAATTCTCAATAGGTCCTTCGTAGACCTAGACTTCTCTGTGGATTCTCAATTGGTCCCTATTGTACCTTAACTTCTCTTCAGGATTCACAGGTTCCTCATGGACGTTTGACCCTGTATTAAGGCTCATGCTGATAGCAGTGGATTCCCGTACCCCCCTCATTGTAGTCCTGTTAGGCATCAGATAGTTTGGTACCTTTCCACCACAAGTGGATGGCCTCTTGACTTTGTGATCTGCTGTTTCAATGCCCTGGTTATCTTCTATTTACTAGCTCTCCTGGCTTGCGTTGCTTTCACTGTGCTTTCTTCTAGCTTTCTTTAAGCTCTCGCTGCCTTCTTCCAGGCAGAGTTCTGATTCCTTTTTTTCAGGTTTCTCCCCTTGTTGCAAAGGAGCGCTGGTAGTCAGTCCCCATTTCAGTTTGAGCTCTTAGGTCTGATTTGCTATTCACTGGGAACTGCTTAACTTCCCACCTTAGATTATTAACAGGGACATTTTGATAGCAGTTCATTTCTTTATAAGTGATATTGCACAATATAAAGGTATTTAAGGCTTTAAAGATGTTTGCTTAGTGTGGCACTATCTTAGAATTTCTATCCCCATGGAAATTAGCTCTACAGCGATCTGCAACATGTCTGCACTGTTGGGATGCAGAATGCACAATGAACTTCAGTGTTCTGGATTCACGAGAACGCACTCATAACTTTTCCTGCAGGTGATGCTTGACTTCAGTTCCAGTGTGATTCATGAACACTGCAGGTTCGCAGAGTCAGATTTCTCTGTGATAAACATTGGCTCTGTTCTCCAGCTTACTAATGCCTCATTAAAGACTTTGTGGGTAGTGTTGTTCTGCCTATTAGACTCCCGCAATGAGATACGCACTGGGGTGCATTACCGTGTCTCCGGGAGGTGGTGGGGGGAGCAAGTCGGTGGGATCCCTCTTCATCAAAGCTCTAGGAGGCATACAGAAAGACTCCCCAGTCGCTATAGGCTTGCTTGCCCCACATATAAGGATGGGGAGTTCAGACAACTCGCCACACTCCAGGTATCTATAATGATGGATTATTTCGAATTTTGATGGTCATATTCTCCGGATGAAGGAGACATTTTCTTTACCTTTTACAGAAGGTTGTCTCCTTTGATTCGTTTTATTTAATGAGTAAATCATGGGCTAAGCAAAATGCATGCACTGCATTAAGAGAGCGTTGTTGACCAATGGGAATGTAATTCATAGAACTAGGTTATTTGCATATGCGATTACATATACTCGAAAGGGGCCATCTTTCAAATGTAATGGTACCACCTGCAGGAAAGTAGCCAGAGCTTCTGTTGGAGTTATAGCTGTCCAAAGGAGAACTATATACTAAAAGACAGCTGCCGCTGCTAGACATATTGTGGAGAGTGGCACATGACTAGTGTCAGACACCCTGTAAGGATTAGGTCATAATTCAATTGATCCACATCCCCTATTTTTTTAAGCATTAACTGTTGGGTAGTACGGGATTTCTTGGTATAGATAAAAGAATAAATAAACATGTTATTTTAGGATTTAGATTAACCCCGACGTGAGGTCGGCGACAGAGTTTGTGGTCTGGCGAGTGGTGGATCTCTTTTCCACAAACTCTTACTGTGAGCTCCTAACCTGGGGGATTGTGCCTTTAAGAAAATCAGTCACTCCCTTCTCATGATATAAAACAACTCACTGGCGCGTAGCACTGGCGCGTGATTTCGGCGACAGAGTTTGCTGAGTTTGGTGGAGCTTGGCGGAGCAGAGGTTCCAATGAGCCCTGCATTTGGACTGGCGCGCTGGACCCGGATGAAAACACAGCTGCCGCAGTCAAGGAGGTGAGTGGCCTGACGTGCAAAATGCTGCTTATTGAAAACACTAAATCAACTCTTGATCCAACAAATGGCCATCTGGTGGCTATGATAACTGATGACGGGGCGGAGGGGTGCGGAGGGACGATTGAACAAATCTGGTGACCGTAGCTCGCCCCCTTGTTCGGATTCTGAGAGACTTCATAAAGTGGAAGAGTCTACAGGTCCGACTATGTGGGATCATAAACTAACGGAAGAAAAAATAATCACAAGCGAAAAGGCATTGCATCCAGATTGTTTTGGGGACAAGCTTTTAACTCTACCGAGCACCCACAAACGACCATCCGTGATACCTGCATGCCTCACTCAACCTACAAATGAAGATAGGTTCAGTTGCTCTTCAAGCAATCAGATTAACGCCCTACCGAGCCCGACTGAAGACTGCAAAAACTATACCCAAGGAAACAGCTGCAAAATTGAAGGAACTCCATGAGGCTCCTACAACAGAGTTAACAAGGCGTGCCGTAAAATAATTTGCTGCAATGAACAATTCAGTAAACACTCCGACTCCAGCTAACCTTTCAGAGTCTAAACGCAGGGCCCGACTATCACTCGACATTATTGAAATTTAATTTTTATTGTCAAACCACGAAAAGCAGAATTTAGTGTTTGGGCACACGCTGCAACACTTTACAAGAAATCTAAAAGCTGAGATGACATCAACTCCCCTATTACACGGCGCTCAACCAATATTCGATACTGATTCCATCTTGCAGCAACACATGTCCGATGCTGACTCAACTAACATGCTGGACAAGGCTTCAGTCCAGAGAAAATTGTAAATGTACTAAAGGAGGATGGGACCTATGAAGAAAAGTCTCATAGCAAGTGCAACTGCGATCAAACAAATCATCAACCGTGCCCAATGATCCCGATGACAATGGTGGACCTGCAAAATATATTGATGGCGGCTTCCTCAATAGCCCTTGCTCCATTTCCAAAATCGTTTGAGACCTGCACTTACTCCATGAAAGATCAAGCCACGCTGCTGGCCCTCATACACACTAAACAAATCCACACTGAAGCTTTCGGTCATTTGGATTCAGAAGCTGAAATATTAATGCAATGGCAAGCCCGCCTCTTAGAAATAGCAAGATCGGATCACATGAACAAAGCATGCTTGACAACTTGGCTGTTCATCTGGACTCCACCAGACTTCATAAAACTATTCTGGACAAACAACTTGCCTTACAACAGATGAGATTTGAAATATCAGCTACTCAGAGACAGATTACATCGAACCAGGAGGGAAACACTACATAACGCCATGATGGAGGCAAAGAACTCCAGCCTGGGCTGCTAAAAATGAAAAAAACATCAATCTTTAAGAACAACGGAGAAAGAGAATGTAGATCCCTACAGATTCAAAATAAAGATTGGATCGTTAGCATTCACGAGATTGAGCGATGTAGAAACGAGTGTAACCCCCTTAAACAACAGGGCTCCGCTACAGCATATCCACGCAGAAGACAAAGGAACCCATAACCAACATGGGTGCATGAAAACTCACCTTGCACCATGTGCTCATGGAAAACGCGGGGATCTGGACATCTTTTTGAGGGGGAAAATCAAGGTCTGAAAAATGTTGATATCATATGTTTTCAAGAAACGTGGATTAGCCAACAACCTATTTGTGAAGGTTACATAACACTTATGAATACAGCTATCATCCGAGCCAAAGGTCGGCCCTCTGCAGGCTTTCTCACTCTCATAATGTGGACCTTGGGAGCAGGTGCAAGTGTTTCTAGGTCACATGGCCTACACACCACCCACCTTCTTAGCCCTGCCTCTTCCTTCCTGCTCTTAACTCTTAGATCAAGGGATTTTCTCATCCGGGCGTCCAAAGCAAAGGGCAGACAAAGAAAAGAGCAATTCCTGTTTGGACCTGTTCGGACCAGGAGGTCCCATGGCCCGAACCCCTGCTCCGACAGCAGGTAAGCATGCACCAACATGTGTTTACTCCCTATGTCCCCACATGCCAGCCCTTCTGCCCCCCCCCATGATGTTCCCTTGTGCCCCCCCTTCTCGCACACTGGTGTTGCCTGTGTTGCTTGATTCTGCTATCCTGCTCCCCCTCCGCCTCCTCCAGCCTACTTCTGCAGGAGTCTGTCCTGATACATTCTGGTTTCACCATCACTGTCTTGTGGCCAATGCTGGATTTGGCTTTTATGGCCTCATTGATTCACGGTGCGTCACCCTTTCTCAACTCTCATGCTGGACTTCCTTTGCATCTTGTACTAATGGTGGCCCTGAATCATGCTGTTCCCATCTTCATTGTGTATCCTGGCTTGCAACATTATGTGTTACTACTGACTTCTGCAATTGTATTCACTCTCCCCTCTTGCTTCTCCACTCTTTTTGACTGCTTACTCTCTGTTCTCTCCTCCTCTCCCTTTCTCCCTTTTCCTATCTCCTTCCCTCCTCCCCTTACTTTCTACAATGCAATTACTCTATTAGAATTGTCCTTGGACCTAGTATGATAGCAACCTCGTCTGTCTCCTCCCCCCTCGCCTTACTTTTTTTCACCTCCCCATGTCCCCTTCCAGCACTATCCGAAATGTCATCAGGCCTAGTACGATAGTCGCTTGTTTTGTTCCTCCCCTTCCTTTCTGCACCCCTCTCACTCAGCTTTTGTTTTGCTCTGGCTCTACCAGAAATGAGTACGGTAGTCGCCTGTCTGTTGCCATTTCCTTCCCGCTACCCCCTCCCTTCCTTATACATGTCTTAGCTTCTGCACTATCTGAAATGTCGTCAGGCTGAGTCAGTTATTCCTTACTGTTCATGGCCTGCAAGAATGTCATTGTATTTTCCCTTGTTCCCTCCCTTGCCTTGCTTTGAAAGACATTGTATATAGACGCTATATAAATAAACTATCATATCATATCATAAACCATGGGGCAAATCTGGGGGTTATTGAATCACAGAACCCACATCCCTTCATCCAAGTATTGATACTGGAACACAGTCTCCCTCCCTGTAATTATGGAGGCCCATCTACTAAACATCCAAGTGGAAAAAGTATAGGGCTTCTCAATCTATATTGGAATCCTGTGGCCATCAATGATAACAGTTTCATCAATTGTGTGCTATCAACTATTGATGATATATATGCACGCTATACAAACACCAAATTTATATTGTGCGGAGACCTGAACATGCATCTTTTCACAAAAAATGGTTCCCCGATCCTGACCCAGAAGCTCCCTGTAAAAGCACGAGTATGGATGAAAGAGTTAGCACAACAGGATTTTGTACTAATGAACGGCCAAACGAAAGGTGATTCACCAACAATGCCTACGTGGAAAAAAGGTAAATCAGAGACGTTCTTGGACTATATATTCATGTCCCATACACTGAGTACTGAGATCGATATATTGAAAATTGTACCGGTGGAGATCAGTGATCATCATAAGCTCACAACGTCATGGAGTACTCATCAAAAGAGAGCCTGAGTTCATCCGCTCCCATCGATGGACCTAGCCCATGGCAATACGAGGCTATGGATCTCAGACTCCTAAATTAACCATGTTAGGCAGAATCCTGTGCAGTTCCCTTAGGGAGCACTACAGAAGATTAAGACTACAGGTGAGAGCAATAAATATAGGCCCTAGCAACACTTCCCATTAGTGTGTGAACCAGTTAGGCAAGGCAGTACATCAGTATAGCAAATACTTAAATGAAAACTGAGCAAAATGGCATTTCACAAGGTTTAAAAGTGGGAAGGAAGGGGTGGTTATAAGAAGTAGGTGCACCAACACAGTTCTAGTTGAGAAGCAATCTAGTGAAGGCAGTTCTAACAAGTTTAGCCAGAGTCAATAGGCCTGTGCCAGAGTCAGTGGTACAGGGCAAGGGCCCAGGAGCAAAATGTTCTTGTAGCTGCAGTCAAGTCTTTGGTTAACGAGTTTGAAAAAGTGGATGCAGAAGGTGAAAGACAATGTTAAGAGAGAGGGGCGGCCAACCCAACAGATAGGTAAAGGATTTAAAACACCTTTAGCTCTACTACACAGAAAGTGTGACCTGGCGGAACAATGTACCTTTAAAATGAAGAAGTGGCTCCTGCGGTGGCGGTTTTTCCTGGTAGTTCCTGCAGTTCGGGGGATCCAGCAGAGGAACAGAGGCTCTCGTTGTGGAGGAGGTTCGAGTTACTGCACTACCCAGGGATGAAACAAGCCGCAGTGCTGCCTGACGAATAAAAGGTACGCTTCTTTAAATCGCGGTCTGGGTGGGCGGGTGCCTGGCTATCCAGTCTCCGAATACAGGGTACTGGCGATTCGATCAGGGCAGGTCCAGGAAGGCGATTGGCAAACTGGTTGGCCCCACCAGCTCAAGGGAAGAAGGCTGTTACAGATGAAGATCTTCTCTTGTCGTGTGGAGAAAAGTGGTTAGACGCTGCAGCAGGGCTTCACAGGTGGTTCAGTCATTGCAGATGTCTTTGGCTTCTCTCCTCTTTGGCTTCTTAGTTCCAGTGGCGAGGTCTTGCTCTTCCAGTCCTCAGGACCCTGCTTTTATGCAAAAAGAGCCCCATTCATACAGCCTAGCTGTCACTCAGACAGTGGAGTGGTCATCTTGGCGGGAGACCCTCCAGCCTATCAAGATAGAGTGCGACCTGGGTTGCGCAGGCAACCCTGTCCAGGGGCCCTACTCCCCCTCCCACACAATGGACTCACCCCAGACTCAGTGGTGCAGAAAGGAGGGCTTCTTGGTAGAAGCCCACCAAAAGGATGAACAAAGGATCCCGACCTGGGTTAGGTGTTTAGAGAAAGACACGAGAAAGAAGTTATATTAAAGTTCTGGCAAATAAAACCTACCGGAGTAAAGTTAATATTAAAATACACCGGCGGTATGTTAGAGGCTGTCAGAAAATGTGGTAGCCTCGAACAATGGGAAAATGTCATAGGAAAATATTTGCGGTCGAATATTTACGGTAGTAACCACTGCCACCAGCCAGAAACTTTTGAGAGAGGGACTGTACGGTACCCTCTCGAAAATGAACATAAGGGAAAAACTATTAACCCTTCCCAGTACCTCCATAGTAAGATGGGTTGTACTGGTTTAGTTCACAAAAATTGACTAGTAAAGTCAATGGGGACTTTACATGTCCTGGGAGACAGTAGTCAGTCCCAGGGTATGGAGTCTATGTTTGGGGGTCGCTACGACACCCCTGTGTCACTGCACGGAGGGTGCTGTGTAACACATGTGAATAAAGATGGTTCCTATGGAGGTGAGAGAAACCCCATAGACATTAAACACAAAAATAGCCTAGAACACACATAGCAAAAATGTCTAAGAGTGGGAAAAAGAGTCTCACTCTTAGCAGGAGAAAAAAACAAACCCTTCAAATCCAGCAAAGCTGCTGGGGGGCTATAGGTAAGGGAAATTAGCCATAGAATGAGAATTCTCCCTAACACTCCCCCCGCCCCAGACTAAGGGACAGGAGGATCTAATCCACTCCTGGATGAGTCTCTTACCTCTAGTCGGTTATAAACATCCTAGAAAGACCATCAGCATTTTGGTGGTGACATCCTGACCTGTGCTCAATGGTAAAATCAAACCCTTTTAGGCAGATTGACCATCTTAGCAGTTTTGGGTTTTCCCCTTTCATTTGCATCAACCATCTCAAGGATTGGTGGTCTGTTTGAATGATGAAAGTAGATCCATACAAGTATGGTCTAAACTTCTTCAAAGCCCACACAATGGCAAAACATTCTATCTCAATAGTTGCCCACCTTGTCTCAGGTTCCTTCAGTTTCCTACTGATGAAGCAAATGGGGTGCTCCCTACCTTTCCCATCCAGTTGACTGAGTACTGCACCTATACCTATATTGGAAGCATCTGTTTGTACAATGAAGGGTTGGTGGTAGTCAGGAGCTCTGAGAACTGGATCTTGACAAAGGGCTTTCTTCAGGCTTTCAAAGGCCTGATTGCACTCCTCATTCCATTTGATCTTTTTAGGGAACTTAGGAGAGGAGATTACATTCAGTGGAGAAGCTATGGATCCATAGTTCTCAATGAAATTCCTGTAATACCCAGTGAGGCCTAGGAAGGCTCTCACTTGAGTTTGAGTAGAAGGGGTTGTCCAATTTTGCACAGCTTCAATCTTGCTGAGCAATGGTCTTATTTCACCACCTCCTACCTTATGCCCAAGGTAGACCACTTTACTCTAATCAATTTAGCATTTACTTGCCTTTATGGTCAGATGGGCCTGTTCAAGAGCCTGCACAACATATCCTAGGTGGTCAACATGTTCTTTCCAAGTAGTGCTGAACACTGCAATGTCATCCAAGTATGCAATGCAGAAGTCCTCCATCCCATTCAGAACCTGATTAACCATCCTTTGGAATGTAGCAGGTGCATTCTTTAATCCAAAAGGCATAACCTTAAACTGGTATAAGCCAACTGTGGGTGGAGAATGCAGTTTTCTCCTTGGCATGGTCAGTCAGGGCTATTTGCCAATAGCCTGACGTGAGATCAAATGTGCTGAGGAATTTGGCTGAACCAAGTCTATCCACCAGCTCATCTGTCCTTGGCAAAGGATGGGCATCAGTTTTAGTGACTGCATTTAGAGTTCTATAGTCCACACAGAATCTCAACTCCTTGGATCCTGCCTTTGGTACTAACACAACTGGGCTAGACCATGGACTAGTAGAGGGTTCTATTACCCCGAGATCAAGCATCTTGTTGACCTCTCCTTTGATGTGGGTTCTTACATTTTCTGACATCCTGTAACCCCTGCTTTTGACATGTAAACAGTCACCAGTATGGATATTATGCTGGCCCCAAGGGGTCAAGCCTGGTGCTAGAGAAAACAGGGGGGCAAATGGATTTAACAACATTTTTCACTCCTCTTGTTGCTCAGGTGTCAGATTAGAAGAGAGATTGACTCCTTCTATTTTCTCATCTAAAGGTTTGCCTCTGAGGAGGTCAGATAGAGGTTCACTCTCCTCTTGAGCTGAAGCTAGAAGCAAAGCTCCCAGTTCTGGTCTCGAGACATAAGCTTTTAGACGGTTGGTGTGAAAGACTCTGGGAGCCTCCTTAGGATTGCCTAAGTCCACCAGATAGTTCACCTCTCCAAGTTTTCCCACAACCTTGAAGGGTCCCATCCATTTGTTCTGGAAGGCTCTCTGCCTTGTTGCGACCATAACAAGAACTAGCTGGTCTTGAGCGAACTCAACCATGTTGACCTTCTGGCCATGCCAATGCTTGACCAGAGCCTGAACTGCTTTCAAGTTATCACTTGCCTCAGCCATCATGTGTGACATTCTCCTCCGGAGTCTTATCACATAGTCAGTGACTCTGACTGACGTGAGGGAAGGAGCACTCTCCAACCCCTCCTTGATCAGGGCCAATGGACCTCTGACCGGATGGCCATAGAGAAGTTCAACTTCTCTATATGCAAAGAGAAGGCATGGCAGTAGGCGATCCCACTTTATCTTAAGGGGATCCTCTAAAGCTCCTATAATGCTCTTCATGGTTCTTTTAAACCTTTCGACAACCCGTTTGTCTGAGGGTGGTATGCTGTTGAGAACTTGTAGGTAACTCCACAGTTTTTCCACATGGCCTTCATGTAGTGGGACATAAAGTTTGACCCCCTGTCGGATATTACCTCCTTAGGAAACCCAACCCTGGTAAAAATACCAAGGAGGGCCTTAGCTACAGCCTGAGCTGTAACAGTCCTCATAGGAATTGCTTCAGGGTACCTAGTAGCATGGTCTACTACAACAAGGATAAACCTGTTGCCTGAAGAGGTTGGAGGATCAAGGGGACCAACAATGTCAATTCCTACCCTCTCAAATGGTACTCCCACCACAGGGAGAGGCCCTAAAGGTGCCACGTGCTTGGAGCCACTTTACCAGAAGTTTGGCAAGTGTGGCAACTCTTGCAATACGTATCTACCTCAGCCCCCATTTTAGGCCAATAAAAATAGAGAGAGAGCCTTTCCTTGGTCTTCTTGAAAGTCAAGTGACCAGCCAAAGGTATCTCATGGGCTAGTTGCAAGAATTTGAGTCTGTTTTCCTGGGGCACTACAAGTCTCTTGTAGTCTCCAGGGATTGACTCTGTTGGTTCACTATAGAAGAGGCCATCTTCCCAGTGTAACCTATACTTCCCAGGCTCTTGCCCCAGAACGTTCACAAAATGCCTGGCTCCAGTGGCGGCCTGGCTAAGGAAGCAAAGCCACCATGTATACCCATACCTCGACGACTGGCTGGTAAGGGGAACCTCCCCAGCGTCGACCAACACAAGTCTGCAAGCCACCATGCAGCTTCTACAACGGCTAGGATTCGCCATAAACTTCGAGAAATCCTCTCTGCGGCCATCGAGAACGCTGGTATTCTTGGGGGCACAGTTCGAGACTCAGTTAGGGCTGGTGAAACCTTCTCTCGACAGGACCTCGAGACTCATTCAACAGGCGGCCCGGCTACGGCGAAACACCAGGATCTCAGTGAGAAAGTATGTTTCGGTCCTAGGGGCCATGGCATCCTGCATCCATCTGGTGAGAAACTGTCGACTTTTCATGAGGCCAGTCCAAGAATTCCTCGCAGACCGATGGACACAGGCTCAGGGATCGTGGTCGGACAGGATAACCGTCGACGACGACAAGCTACTTCGGACCCTTCAGTGGTGGCAGAGCTCCCACAATCTGAACAAAGGTGTGCCCCTACAGGAGCCGGAGTTCCAGAGCACCATAGTTACGGGTGCGTCCCTAACCGGATGGGGAGCGCACATGGGTGCTCTCCAAACGCAAGGTCGCTGGTCTCCAACGGAGTCACTCCTACACATAAACGTACTGGAACTCAGAGCGGTACGATGGGCCTTGAAGGCATTCCTACCACACATCAAGAGGTCGCGGGTGCGGATACTGACCGACAATACAACAGCCATGTTTTATCTGAGGAAACAAGGAGGGACACGATCAAGTACTCTCTCCATAGAAGCCCAGAAAACATGGCATTGGGCATCGAAGCACGATATCTCCCTCGTGGCTCATCACCTTCCAGGAGTGAGGAACTGCCAAGCCGACTCCCTCAGCAGAAACATGGCCCAGATACACGAGTGGGAAATGGACACGGGTCACTTGAAGAAAGTGTTCGAGAAATGGGGCCACCCCTCTCTGGACGCCTTTGCGACCAAAGAAAACAAGAAATGCGAGAAATTTGCAAGCAGGTGGCCCCAAGAGGGTTCGGTGGGGGAGGCGTTCTCCTTCCCATGGACGGACATGTTCCTCTATGCTTTTCTCCCGTTTCCCCTCATACGGAAAACAATACAGTGGATACGCAGATACAATTGCCGGGTGATTCTAGTGACACCATACTGGCCGAGGCAACCGTGGTTCTCAGACCTCCTCCATCTATCGCTGGAACATCCCATAGCGTTTCCGAAAGTCCCGTACCTTCTATCCCGGGACAGAGGCACGGTGTGGCATCACGACCCGGACAGTCTCAACCTTACGTCCTGGCTCCTGACTTCTCGGAATTCGGGGCTTTAGACATTTCAGAGGAGTGCCAAGAAATTCTGCAGGCGGCTAGAGCCCCTTCCACTAACAAATCCTACTCCTATAAGTGGCGGAGATTCTGTGAATGGTGTAGAAAACAGCGGGACCTACAACCATTGTTGGTGACGCCGGAACAAGTTCTACCTTACCTGCTCCTCTTAGCAAAAAAGGGATTGTCCCCCTCATCGATAAAGGTACACCTGGCAGCCATCTCGAGGTTCACAAGGAAATGGCAGTCGTCTCCTCTATTCAGTGACAGACTGGTGAAACACTTCATGCGGGGTTTATTTCGAGCCTTTCCCCCGGTGAAACGCTTTCCCCTGGCATGGAGCCTCAACACAGTGTTGGCAGGTTTGATGAAACCGCCTTTCGAGCCTATGGCCACGTTCGACATGAAATTCATTTCGTGGAAGTTGGCATTCCTGATAGCTATCACATCAGCCAGACGTATCTCGGAACTACAAGCGCTGGTCGTGGACCCGCCCTACCTAAGATTCTTTAAGGACAAGGTAGTCCTGGCGACTAACCCTACGTTCGTCCCTAAGGTTCTGATGGTATATCACAAACACTCATCCGTGGTTCTGCCTACTTTCTTCGCCACCCCATCGTCGGCAGCAGAAAAAACTCTTCATACCCTGGACGTTAAGAGGGCTCTAAAATTCTACCTACATCGCACACAAGACATCAGGGCTACTCGGCAACTGTTCGTCGCATATGGTCCGTCGACGAGAGGTAAAGCAATCTCGAAACAGGGATTGGCCAGATGGGTCTCGTCGACGATTGTTTTTTGACACTCTAAGGCCGGAAGGCCACTGCAAAGACATCCTAGAGCCCATTCTACAAGGTCGATGTCATCCTCAACAGCGTTATGGGCCGGAATTCCGCTGACGGACATATGCCAAGCTGCGGCATGGTCAGTGCCCCACACGTTTACCCGCCACTACTGCCTTGCCAGGCAGCATGCGGATGAGGTGCAGATGGGAAGAGCTGTCCTGCGCCATCTGTTTCAGTAAGGTAAGCTCCACGTTGTGGAGAGTCTGTTTTCTACCTTTGATGACAGTATACTTTCGGTGGGAAAGGTTATATGAGTAAACTTATTACTGCTGCGCATATGTGTTGAGTAGTAGGGTGAGGGTGCGTTACATTGCATTCTCACCACCGTCTCAAGTGTTACTGCTATACAATCTATTCTAAGCATGTGAATCCATGAAAGATCCAATGCTGGAGAAGGGAATAGTTTCTTACCTGTAACTCCATTTCTCCAGCATTGGTATCTTTCATGGATTCACACAGGGCTTTAAGTGGGGTAAGAAATCGAGGGGGGGCCCTCATTTGGGGGCGTGGCTTGTGGGGGGCGTGGCCTAAAACGTAGGCAAACCGTAAGGTATGCACACACACACACATATATATGCATGTTATATATCTGTGTGCGTACCTTACTATGGTTTGTGTACTTTGCAAGCCATCTTTTCTAAACATAGAAATATGTATTTCTATGTTTAGAAAAGATGGCTTGCAAAGTACACAAACCATAGTAAGGTACGCACACAGATATATAACATGCATATATATGTGTGTGTGTGCATACCTTACGGTTTGCCTACTTTTCAGGCCATTTTTTTTTAAACATTTCGGTTTTATAAAAGATGGCTTTGAAAGTACACAATTCAAGCCATATTTTATAAAGCTTTGACTACGGACAAAATTGTCCGTCGGCAAAGCTTTATAAAAGATGGCTTGAATTGTGTACTTTTCAAGCCATCTTTCATAAACCTCGAAAAATGTCAAGGAATCCCCAGGTTCGCCGAGGGTTAAAGACGCCTCGGCGACCTGGGGAAACAAAGGGACAGTAACTGCCTCTGGTGACCCCTCGCGCGAGAGGTCACCAGAGGCAGTTACTATGACTTACAGAAGTGGCAGCCAGGCACAGCATCGCTGTGGTTGGCTGCCACTTCTGTCAGATCGCCTGACTTCAAAACAGGCGCATCTCCCGTCGCGGCTTCCGCCGCGACGGGATAATGCATCCCGCCAATGTTGCGTGTGGTGGGACGGGGGCCCCGGCAGGGCCCCGGCTCAGTCCCACTTTTTGGAGACTGCCGGGGCCCGGCCCCGGCAGGCCCCGGCCCGCTTAAAGCCCTGGATTCACATGCGCCCGCCAAGCCTCCCCGGGACTGCAATGTATGTGATGGATAAGTTTAACCCTTCCTACTTTGGAGGGGCCGAAATCTGAAGGGGAACCGCGGGGGCGGGCCTCTTATACTGGGACGGCCTGCGGAGCATGCGTAGGCGGGTCCTAAAAGGACGAGGATAGGACACAAAAGTGTCGGAAGTTTTCCTATAGGAAAAGGCTATATAGATGTGTACCGAGGGGTTCCAGTCTGACGACGGGGAATATTCTAAGCATGTATATCCATGAAAGATACCAATGCTGGAGAAATGGAGTTACAGGTAAGAAACTATTCCCTACTCTTTAGTATTAGGAGGGATAGAATTATACACATCTAAATTCTGTTGTTCCCACAACCCTAGGGATACTAAAGATACACTAGCTGAGACTCCAATGGGGTCTTCAGCTAGAAGTTGAAAGTTTCCACTGACCATATTTACTTCCTCCTCTGGAGCGAAGGCTAAGGAGACAGTGTGGACCCCTTAGGGCTTACCCTTACATCTGGGATCCCCTTTCACATGATCAGTAGAGCCACAAACATAACATTTTTCAAATGTCTTTATGAATGGTGGCTTGTTCTGACCTCCCTCTGGTCTGGGATCAGAAGGTGCACTATTTATTTATTTATTTATTTATTTATTAAATTTATATAGCGCGCAGGCAGCCCAGGGGCATTGTGGCACTGTTACTTGCAAGGAAGACTTAGTTACAATGTGAGCAGGTTGTGCCTTGGGTTACAGTAAGGCAGTGACCTGTGATCAGATATATCACATAATACATCATACAATACAATTATGAGGGCTAGGCCATGTAATTGTTAGATGAACAGGGTCGTTTTCAGGGTTTTCCGAAAGGCGGTCAGTGAGGGTTCAGAGCGCAGGGAGCTAGGGAGGGTGTTCCAGTGTACGGCAGCGAGGTACGGGAAACTGGAGCCCCCTGCTCTGGTCCTTTTTACCCTGGGTACTGAGAGCATGCTGGCATAGGGTGATCTAGTGGGTCTTGTGGAGGAGACCAGGTGGATCCTCTGCGAAAGGTACATTGGGGCGGCAAGATGGACACATTTGTGGGTGATGCTTAGAGCCTTGAATAGGATCCTCTCCTTTATGGGGAGCCAGTGGGAAGCTTTTCTGGCAGCGGTGATGTGCTCTCTCTTGGCAATGCCTTGTGCAGCGCGTAGGGCACTGTTCTGTATTACTTGGAGCTTCTCAAGATTTTTGTTGGAGGTCCCAAGGAAAAGAATATTGCAGTAATCAAGTCGCGAGCCGGTTATGGCCCTGGCTATGTTAGTGCAGGTGTCTTTTGACAGATAAGGTCTGATTGCGTTAAGGAGTTTTGCATGGTAAGCGGCCGAGGAGGCAATGGCGTTTACTTGTCTGGTCATGGATAGATTGGAGTCTAAGTAGACGCCTAGTGTTTTTACCGTGTCAAGTACTGGGATCGTGATTGAGTCAATGGTGAAATGGCTGAACTGAGCGTCAAGTTTCTTGATGGTGTCAGGGGAGCCTACGAGTAGGAGCTCAGTTTTGTCGGAGTTAAGGCAGAGGCCGTTGATAGCCATCCACATTTGAATTGTGTTGTAGATGTTGTTGAGGGTAGCAGAGTCCGTGTCATAGTCGCCTGTCAGAGTGAGAAGGATCTGTGTGTCGTCGGCGTAGTTGGTGTAAGAGATGCCCATGGCGTCAAGGATGAGGAAGAGGGGGCGGGTGAAGATGTTGTAGAGGGTGGGGGAGAGGCAGGAGCCTTGGGGCACCCCACATAGCATGATAGAGGGTGATGCAGTGGCTAGGTCAGAGAAGACCTGCATGGTCCTGCCTTGGAGGAAGGAGGTGATCCATGTAATGGCTTCTTGAGAGAAGTTGGCTGTGGAGGAGAGGTGGTGGCAGAGGATGTCGTGGTCTACAAGATCAAAAGCTGCCGACAGATCCAGGAGAAGGAGCAAGACAGGTTTGCCTTGGTCCCTTGCGTCGTCCATTTGGTTTTTTAGGTCGAGTAGGGCGGTCTCTGTCCCATGCCTAGGGCGAAAGCCGGATTGTCTCAGTCCAATGAGGTTCTGTTCTTCGAGGAAGTGCTGGACCTGCAGGTAGGCTGCTTTGTCTAGAATCTTGAGGAGGAAAGGGACAGTGGTGATGGGGCGGTAGTTATTAGGGGAGGTGGGGTCAAGTGTGGGTATGAGGGGTCGGACCCATGCTTCCTTTAGGCAGGCGGGGACTCTCCCAGTGGTGAAGGAGGCGTTGACAAAGGCTGTTAGAAAAGGGACCAAGGTGTCTGCGCAGTCTTTGATGATGGAGGCAGGACAGGGGTCGCCTTTGCAATTGGAGGGTTTTATGTTTTTCATAATGTTGATCATGTCGTTTTCTTGGACGGTTTTAAACAAGAAGGTGGGTGGGGCCTCAGTGGGTGATGGGGGCAGTGGTGGTGGGGAGGGTGTAGTGTGGGTGGAGAGTGTTAGTTTGGTGTTCAAGATTTTGGCTTGGAGAGAGCTGATCTTATTGCGCATGGCTGTTTGGATGTTGTCACACCATTCTTTGTCCTTAGTGAAGTTTTGGGGGGTGGGTGTGGGGTTCTCAAGTTCCCTGAAAATGGCGAACATTTCCTTGGTGTTCGACTTGGCCTCAGCAATTCTTTCTTCGAAGGATTTAGCTTTGGCTTTAATGATGGCTTTCTTGTAATTAATTGCAAGAGATTTGAAGTTGAGTTTGTCTTTCTCATCCCGTGATGTTTGCCAAAGAGCTAATGCTGCCCGTTTGTCGGAGCGTAGTTTTAGAAGGTCTTGGGTGAACCACGCATTAGCGTGTCTAGTGGGTTTGGTTTTCCGAAGTTTAAGTGGGGCGATGGTATTGATTGCTGCTGTGATGGCCGTATCATAATTTTTTGCCAGAGTTTCCGGGTCGTTGGAGAATGGGGCTGTGAAGGCAGGTCCCTGTAAGAAGGGTAGGAGTCTTTCTTTGGTCAGTTGACGGGCACTCCTTGTAAGGGCAGGAGGCAAGGGAGGAGGGGGGTGGGATGTGGTTGTAGTGGTGGGGATGTTAAAGGTGATGGTGTGGTGGTCGGACCATGGGGTGGGGGTGTTGCCCGTGACTGTGATGGGGCAATTGTGGTGGGCGATCCAGTCTAGTGATCTGCCTAGGGCGTGTGTGGGGTTGTTGATGGTGTTGATGAATCCTAGGGTGGCTAGAGCTGTGTCAAGTGCTTTGGCTGTAGGGTCTTTGGCGTCATTCAGGCCAAGGTTGATGTCTCCAAGGAGAATGGCTTTGGATGATTTTTTGAGGTTGTCCGCCAGGAGGTGGGTGATGGAGGCCTGGAAGTCTCCTAGGGGGCCTGGTGGTCGATAGATGAGGTGTAGGGTGATGGTGCATTGGTGCGAGATGGTGAGTTTTAATTGAAGGTAGTCGCTGTTATTGTTGATAGTTTTGTCAGCCCTTCTGATGGTGATTGAATCTTTGGCTATGAATGCGACACCGCCTCCAGTGGTCATGCGATCTTGTCTCGTGATGGCATAGCCAGGTGGGAGAGCGAGGGATAGGGAGGGGCCTGAGGCTTCATGTAGCCAAGTTTCGGTGACCATTAGAAGATCTAGATCTAGGGTGGTAATAAGGTAGTGGATGTCTAGTGCATGCGCATTGATGGAGCGGGCGTTGATGAGGGCACATTTGAGGTGCGGTTCAGGGGTGACATTGATGGTCGGGGGTGGCCTATCCGAACCGGTGGGAGGCATGTTTCCTGGGGTCATAGACACAGATAAAGTGGCATTTGCATCATTAGGTAGCAAGGCAGTGGTAGAAGAATTGCAAATAGCGGTAATTTCATTCAAACCAGTGGGGGGCATGTTTTCTGGGGTCATAGACACAGATAAAGTGGCATTTGCATCATTAGGTAGCAAGGCAGTGGTAGAAGAATTGCAAATAGCGGTAATTTCACTCAAACCAGTGGGGGGCATGTTTTCTGGGGTCATAGACACAGATAAAGTGGCATTTGCATCATTAGGTAGCAAGGCAGCGGTAGAAGAATTGCAAATAGCGGTAATTTCATTCAAACCAGTGGGGGGCATGTTTTCTGGGGTCATAGACACAGATAAAGTGGCATTTGCATCATTAGGTAGCAAGGCAGCGGTAGAAGAATTGCAAATAGCGGTAATTTCATTCAAACCAGTGGGGGGCATGTTTTCTGGGGTCATAGACACAGATAAAGTGGCATTTGCATCATTAGGTAGCAAGGCAGTGGTAGAAGAATTGCAAATAGCGGTAATTTCATTCAAACCAGTGGGGGGCATGTTTTCTGGGGTCATAGACACAGATAAAGTGGCATTTGCATCATTAGGTAGCAAGGCAGTGGTAGAAGAATTGCAAATAGCGGTAATTTCATTCATACGTGTGAGTGACACATTAACAAGAGTCTTAGACATTGTATCCAATGCAAATGGCTCACGGTGGTGCTTGATAAGTGGGATCAGCTTCGTTGTGTGGATTAGTTTGTGGTATAGATGCAGTACTGGGGAGGTGGCCTTTCGGTTAGTTGTAGGTAAGGTTCTCGACTGTAGTCGTGCATTGCGTGCACTTGTGGGGATGGGCAGAGTGACCAATACGCTAGGTAGAGTACGTGTGCGTAGACGGTCTCGCCTTTTTGCGAGTGTGTAGGGTAGTTCCGGAGTGCGGGACTCCTTACCTTGTGATTCCAGCAAGAGTCCGTGGTAAACGGCAGACTTCGAGCAGCGAAGAGCTGCAAAGAGGAGTGCAGGCCTTGTCCTCTGGCCTTCTCCTTGCGGCTTCGCCTGGCGGTGAGCCCCGTCTCTCTTTATGGTGGGGGGGGTGGAGCCGGCAGGGCGGGAAGCCGTATGAGGCTGCGGGCTGCGGGCGGGAAGCGGCGTCGTTTCGGCGCCAAATTCAAAAGATGCTTTGTTGGTGCCCATGCCTTCCAAGGCGGGGGCCTTCGCGATGTGCGCGAGATCAGCTGGCGCTCCGAAAAAGCAGATGGAATTCTGCTGCCAGCTGATCGAGCACAGCTGATGGAGGCACTCGCAGCGGAGCTGCAAAGAGGAGTGCAGGCCTTGTCCTCTGGCCTTCTCCTTGCGGCTTCGCCTGGCGGTGAGCCCCGTCTCTCTTTATGGTGGGGGGGTGGAGCCGGCAGGGCGGGAAGCCGTATGAGGCTGCGGGCTGCGGGCGGGAAGCGGCGTCGTTTCGGCGCCAAATTCAAAAGATGCTTTGTTGGTGCCCATGCCTTCCAAGGCGGGGGCCTTCGCGATGTGCGCGAGATCAGCTGGCGCTCCGAAAAGCAGATGGAATTCTGCTGCCAGCTGATCGAGCACAGCTGATGGAGGCACTCGCAGCGGAGCTGCAAAGAGGAGTGCAGGCCTTGTCCTCTGGCCTTCTCCTTGCGGCTAGCCTTTCATCACTAGCCTGATTAGGTTTCCCTGGTGGCTTACCCTTAGAATTTTGTTTGGGGGCCTCTTTGGAATTGGAATTATTTGAAATCTCTTTGTTGTCTTTCTTGGGCTGCTTTCCCTCATCCTTTTTCTGAGTTACCCCTGAATCCTTGTGAGTAGCCTTGTTGGCAACCCACAAGTCAGCAGCCTTAGCTACTTTCTTAGAATCTAGTTCTTTTGAATCAGCCAAGTGCTGTCTGAGCTCAGGAGAGCAGGCATCATAGATAGACTCCAACATTACAAGATTTCTCATTCCTTCATAAGTGTTAACTCTATAACCCTTAATCCATCCCTCTAAGTTCTTCAAACACTCATTCACCCAAGTAGCCCAAAGGGTACTATTATGCTTTTTGAGGGTTCTAAACCTCTTAAGGTACTGGGAAGGAATCTTCCCAAATCTAGCTATCAAAGCTAGCTTTACACATTCATAATCCATCCTCCCCAACTCCATCAACTGATTCCCTGTGATATCCTGGAGCCCATTATTGTATTCAAACATAGCTAGCCAATCTAATACATCCAACTTAGGTTCATACATACCCACAATCTCTTTAGGCATCCGGGGTCTTTTTGTACTGGAAGATCTAGAGGATTCAGGGAGAGAAGCATTTTCCAAAGACAATTTCTTCATCTCAAGCTCATGATTGAGCTTCATTTCTTTGAGCCTTAGTTCTTGATGTCTCTGTTCAGTTTGGGCACTAATTCTTTTGAATTCTAGTTCAAGTCTAATTGTTTCTACAGAGATAAATTCAGGACTTAATGTGGGACCTGGTAAAGGTCCAGTAGCCACAGGTTGAGGCCTTTGAGCAGGTAGAGGGCCAGAGGGGGTGACATTGTTATCCTCCTATTCCTCATCTGTTTCAACAATAACATTTTCAACATTATCTTCCTCAGTGTTTGCTACATTTGCTGATGTAGTGGGCACTACAGCACTACTATCCAGACTTTGTTTCTCTAACAGTCTATCAATCATTTCTAATTTCTTGCCTTTGACAGGAAGACCTTTCTGTCTACACAGATCCCTTAAATAATCAGCAGTATTAGTAAGGAGGGTCTCCTGGCTGTAACTTTCCATATTTTTGACTTGGTTAAAAATAAACTTTTTGTGATAGTTAGCCTTCTGGTTATTTGAACCAAGGTACTAGCAGAACTCTGAAATGTAAACCCAATACTTTTATCCCACCGCTGCCACCAGTGTTAGGCAGAATCCTGTGCAGTTCCCTTAGGGAGAACTACAGAAGATTAGGACTACAGGTGAGAGCAATAAATCCCCTTTGGTATCAGTCTGTACCTCAAAGAGTTAGTTGGTAGCTGTGGTTGAGCAGTCAGACTTATCTCAAGAGGGAGATGAGCAGTATTCAGGGCTTACACAATAGGCCTTCAGTACTTTGGAACAAGGAAACACTGACCAAAGCTCTGTATTGAAAAGGAAGATATATTTATTTTATACACTTCTAGTAAAACACATTTATCACAGTTCTTGAGCAAGTTAAATTCGGTCAAAGAATGTATACACAACTCCCTAGTTAAATGGTAGACAAGTTTGAGCAAGAGTGAAAACTGAGCAAAACGGCACAGTGAAAACCAAACACAAATGGCACTCTAGCAATTTCTTACAAGGGAGGGAAAACACAAGTCATTTAGAAATATCTTCTTATAGGCCCTAGCAACACTTCCCATTAGTTTGTGAACCAGTTAGGCAAGGCAGTACATCAGTATAGCAAATACTTAGATGAAAACGGAGCAAAATGGCATTTCACAAGGTTTAAAAGTGGGAAGGAAGGGGTGGTTATAAGAAGTAGGTGCACCAACACAGTTCTAGTTAAGAAGCAATCTAGTGAAGGCAGTTCTAACAAATTTAGCCAGAGTCAATAGGCCTGTGCCAGAGTCAGTGGTACAGGGCAAGGGCACAGGAGCTTAATGTTCTTGTAGCTGCAGTCAAGTCTTTGGTTAACGAGTTTGAAAAAGTGGATGCAGAAGGTGAAAGACAATGTTAAGAGAGAGGGGCAGCCAACCCAACAGGTAGGTAAAGGATTTAAAACACCATTAACATCAACCTCCTGATCCTGAACATCTTCAAGCTGGAAGCCATTAAATCTAAAACATGCATCAACGCAGCATTCATAGACTTCAAGTTGATCTTTGACAGCGTTAACCGACAAAAACTGTGGCAAAAATGTTAACTATGGAAATGTCCGGCAGACATCATGTAACCAATCAAAGCCATATACTCTAACACCATTATAAGGGTAAGACTATAAAGAAACGGTATGATGTCAAAGGATATGAACAGCATTAGAGAGATATGCCGAGGAAAATGACCTCACTATCAATATATTAAAATCCCACGCCATGTCTCTGGCCCACCATTCAGGAAAAAAACAGAGTTCTTTCTGAAGGTGTACTTAAGCGCAAAGAAACTGGATCATGTTAAAGGCATTACATATTTGGGAATCTGGCTGAACCAAAGCATATGTGAAAAGGAATGGACAGAACACTTGAGATCCAAAATAGAACCCCTGGCTTGGAAAAGTCTAATCCTACATAAAACATTTGGCAAGTCCTCACTAAAGCCACTTATTACATTCGATAGGCAAAAAGTAGTGGCGATTCTTACCTACAGAAGTGAAACCGTTCTAAATTTCCACTGGAAGACGTGGGATCGATTTGAGCCGATCATCTGGAGAAAAATTGTAGCACTGACAAAATCTTTACCTGTATATAGAATACGCGCTGAACTTGCCCTTCAATCAATGAAATCAATAATAATATGGAAATCTTTGGACCTCTTCAGAAAAACCTTGTTAAATGACATGAATCCACCATTTGACATCCTAATATCAAGGTCCAATACTTTACACGCCACAATTCTTAAAATGTGGAAAGCAGCCTGCGTCCAGATGATGGGAGCCTTAGATTGTCCAATAGAAACCTTGATGCAGCGACCTCTGAAGATCAAAAGAAAACTCCAAAGAGCTGACTGGATAGAGACAATAGAGAAGAAAGATATGTACAAACTTGCAATAAGAGGAGTGATCGAAAATAGAGCATTAAATCAGCCCCCTTCATATCTCGCTCTCTTTCCTTGCCAATATACTAGAGATCTCTTTCTCAGAATGCGGCTCAATACACTGCCTACAAGAGAAGTCCTTGCGACCCTTGCGACAAGAAAACAACTTGTCGCAAATGACACTACCTGTCGTTTTCGCAAAGAAAATGATCAGATAGAATCTTTCTATCATATTATTATGAACTGCACAGCCTCAGCCGATGAGAGACAGCGATTTGCTGCAATGTTACTGGCAGAGAAACTGGTACTATCACCTGAAGATAGATGGTCAACATTGCTGTTGGGCACTAATAAGAAACTGATATTTAGAGTAGTCCAAT
Organism: Ambystoma mexicanum; assembly: GCF_040938575.1. NCBI lineage: Eukaryota > Metazoa > Chordata > Amphibia > Caudata > Ambystomatidae > Ambystoma > Ambystoma mexicanum. The sequence continues at coordinate 842,019,087 of NC_090941.1, read as the reverse complement.
TTTGGACAAAGATAATTGGAAAAGAGTGGCCGACTCTAAAAGAACCCCTTACATCTCCCACAAGGGAGTAGGCTGGAGTAACCCTAATAACTAAAAGCATGGTGAAACATCTGGCTTTGTGACGTATTGAACAAACTTTGACATTATGTTTGCAATTCTTTTTTTTACTTAACTTTTTTAAACCCTTTGCTTCCCTCCTTATTTCCTACTTTGAATTTTATGTGATTTTCTTTTCTTTATATGAATTTTGAAGGAAGGATGAGATATAATGAGATATAATGAAAACGTTTTGTAAAATAAAACGAAATCATTTAATTTAAAAAAAAAGTGAAAATAATTTGGATTTCTGAGGAAACACCGTGTTTCAACAACGTGTTTCTACCAGAAACACATACAGTAGGACAGCAAATTTAAAGGATTGGGTGGCAGTCATGATGTTGGACTAGGTGTTTGTACCAGTGGTGAGGAGCCGGGAGCAAGAAAGTAAGAGGGATTCACAAGGTTGTCGGGGAACAGATGGATTAAGAAGGGTGTTAGAGCATGGGTTACATGGAGAAGAGTAGCAAGAGATAGTTTCATCCAGATAGATGGAGGGTGGCAAGCTCATTGATAAACTTAAAGACAAGCCGTCAGAATTTAAAAAGGGAGCGGTTTCTCATGAACAGCTAACCATCATGGAGTCAGTGATGAGAAGTGGAAGTAGAGTGGGGGAGATTGCAGAGGGTGTGACAAAGTTGAGTATTTTGTCGGACAGGGAGAGTGATTAGATGAGGGGGCTAGCATAGCAGTCGAGGCAACTGAGTACTGGAGTTAGTATGAGAGTGTTGGCAGAGTGGTAGTTGAGGAAATTATGGATTTCCCAGATATTACACAAGCTAAGCACCTCGGGGCAGTGGAAGCCGGGAGGTTGATGCCTTTGCTCTTTGAGATGTTGAGCATGTGATATCAAAGTGCCATTCAGTGGCAGATTGCGGGCAGGAAATAATAAATTCATGCTGAAAGGTCAGGAGTGAGAGTTGGGCAGAAAAAGATGGGAGTGTCGTCTGCAAAGAAAAAATAGAAGAACCCAATGTAGGAAATTAGTTGACCATGGGTGGAACTGAGAATATTGAAGAGTAGTGTGCCAAGGACAGTGTCTTGAAGGACCTCAACATGAACGGATACCGGACCAATGATGGCAGTGTTCCATAAGGTAGAGAAAGTGCAGTGGGAGACAGGAGGCAACCCGCTGTAGAGTGCTATCCTGGTTTCTGAAGGCAGCAGTGGCCTAAATAAGAGATGGGTGGTGCACCTTATCAAAGGTTCCGTGATAGCTCCCGAAGTATCACAATGGAGGAGAATTTACAATGATAAGTGATGCTCGGAGTGAACAGCTTAATGTCTTGCCAGGAAGTCTAAAAAGTCTTCCTTTTAGTGTGCTGGTTAGCTTTTCCATAGCAAGTTTTTGCCATAACCGGTTTAGCCATATAGTATTAGATGGGGGTAGGGGATCCTACATATTCTAGATTACAGCAATTCACCACTTTGAGGCCAAAAGTGGTTACTCTAACTTTCACTATATTGCGAAAAATGCTGGGCAACTTGTCTGGAGTGTAGTACCACCTTGACATCATTTTGTTTTTTTCATTTTGGCACGCTTGACACTGGTGAATGATTTGGTAGTCTTAACACCAGATCTTATCCTATAGGGATGTTCCCAACATATGCCTCCATCCTAGTATGTGGTTATCCCTGTAAGGGCCTCTTAAGTTTTGCAACACCTGATAAAATGAGACAGTCTGATCCTAGGCAGAAGTAAAGCACTAGAAGGCCTTTCTAAAAATCCTTCATGTTTGACTCCTTCCCTCCTTATAAAGCCCATGCATAGCTCACTGTCTGAGATGGAGATATTGTAGGCAGACCGCCCTGCAAGGTCCAAACTCCACCTTAGAATTCTCAAATGTTTTTATCGTATTCCCTTATAAATCCCCCAGCCACAAACAATTCCCTTGCTTTCAGTCCTGAAATGTACCTGAGACCTGGCCCAATGTGAAGATAGGATTATAAAAATGGCTTGAGGGGAGACGTGACCCCTTATTTTGCCACCCCTCTGTGCCAAATCTTCAGTGTTCAGTTTGTAATAGGGTTTCAAATAAGACACCCGTGTTTTGCTGCCACGCTGAATAAAAAAAAAGTTTAAAAAAAAAAACAAAAGAGGTGAACTAAGGTTGGGTCCCATTGTAGGTACCTGCTATGTATCGCTACATGTAAAAACGAGGCCTACTCGTTATTGATTTCATTCATTCAGCATGGGATTTCAGTTGATTGGCAACTAAATATTGAGCTGTATGTGGACAAAACCCCCTTCCCCCTTTACCACACAAGCACATTATTCATGAGCACTTTTCAGTCCTTCCAGATAACTGCAAACTCCACTCTAGGACTACCCACTGGAAGCACTTGGGGTAAAAAGTTCTTATTCAAAATATTAATTTGAATAGCAAATCTGCCTAACCATTTGTTTACATATTTTCCTTAAATCGTCAAATAAGTTGATGTAGCTCTTTATAATGATATGGTAATAGAGGTAAATTTCATCCCTACATATTTGTTGAGAGATTTAGTGACAATGGTCCCATTTTCTTGAGCTGTTTCACTTACTGGGTGTCTGGGATTACATACATACTTCAGATCAAGACTTGTTACCATTAAATCCTGCTAGTGAGAAAGGGCCTGAATCTCCCCGGAAGCTTTAGGGAGGGAATTCTGGGGTCCGATAATTATAGGGTCGTAACATAAAAAATAACCTATTTTATGGGGTGGTCAAGCCCATGTGTTGCGGGTAATGCTCCAATTCCCTCTTGCACAAGCTGCACAGGCTCAAATACTGCAGCAAATAATAGGGAGGACAAGAGACACTCTTGGTGGCTTCATCTTCCAGGAGAAAAGTCATTTGTGAATCGCTTGCTTGCCATGTTTTAGGAAAGCACCAAGCAAGAAGTGCAAACCTAGCCCCATCAAACAGCTCATATGGACAGCAGAGCACTGAGTATTGACACCTGGAAAGCACTTAAAAGCAGGAATAGCAAATAGAAGTAGTTTTAAAGGCAAGGATAGGTAGGAACGGTATAACAATAATGTACAATCGAAATATACACTGTGTTATAAAATTAGGAGGTGCACACTTAGAAGAAATAAAGGAACATTTTGTAAACCTGCACATTTATACAGAAGCACAGATTTTGTAAAACAATGTGGAGAGAAGGCAAAGCTACTTTTGCATGCATGCAAAACAAAATGAGCCTGGCAAGAGAAGTTATATAGTAATGAAGTAAATTAGTATTCCCCTATACTGAATAGTATGGGGCATCTACATTCTTCATTATACCTTGGTCCCTGTTGATAGGTTTAAATGCTGCAGCAAAACCAGAAACACGACTAAACTACACTTCCCAGAAGACCTGGGCATTTCGGTAGTTCCTTTCAATAGAAATGTTCCTGCCCCTTTGCATCCTGGGACACCTCCTTGAGCCTGCTTCTGATGATCACATCTTTAAAAAACAAATATCCAGATGTGACTATACCCATAAGTGCAAGCCATGACAGGGGCTGAAGAACAGGGGCTGAAGAAACAGTCCAACTGAACCCTTGAACAAATCATCAACAGTAAGCACCAGCTAAGGAAGATCCATAAGAGCTGTCACCCCAGTGGCCAATCCTTCAGTTTTTCGACAAGAGATAAGGAGGCAGTAACACATGATTTTTGTGATGCTATTATTTCTTAACATGTGAGAAGAAGGTGATTCCTGGGTCCAAAGGATATCACAATCTCCAACTGTCTATTCTTTGCAGCCTGTCCAGTTTCTTTATCAGTTTGGAAGAGGCAATCACTACCCCCACATATGTGGACAAAAAGAATGTGTTCCTGTTTGGTATTATTAACAAATAAATATTTACCAGTACAGATAACATTTCCTCAAATGGGATTCTGCACTGATGTACAAACAATGGACCCTGGGATCTTCCTAACTGGGAGACTACCTCCTTCCATGTAAGAATTGACCATCCTAGTGGAGTGTGAAAGCTACAGGACCAGAGCTAAGAGCTCCCACTTCTGCTCGGTCTGCATCATGGCAACTCAGAAATCTGTTTTAACACACTTACTAGGCTCTGTTTGATGAATGATGCACCATTCTAGGCTGGCTCTTTCCAATCAGTTAACAGTATTAGAGGCAGTTTTATCATAATCTTTACATAATTTATAAGCAGATCTCTTCTTTGTGGTGGATGGTTGGTTAAATGAATAGGGTTGAATATATGACCAGGACCCCTTGAGGGGCATGAGGCAAATGTAAATCCAACAAATGGAATGAGGTTGGGTCCCAAGACCTAGACGAATCCCACTTGCTTTTTTGGTTTACCATTTGCTAATTTCAAAATGGCTGGCACTCAGAAAAAAGAGCTTGATCACTTTGAATGCACTTTGCATATCACTTGTTTTTCTTAAATCCAATTTTATTAAATGTAATACAATATGCATGTCACTGTTCCTAGCAGTAACTGCAAATTGCCTGTATGAGCTTCATGCAGTGGCCTTATTTTTTGTTTGTTCAATGTTCCTTTTCTGTACCTGGGTACCTCGTCATAACCAACTTGATTTAAAACCTCTCTGTGAATACATGTTTGTGATTCATTGGCTCCACGGTTTTACTGTCTTAAGTTATAAATAAATCTTACTACTCTAGCTAACAAAGTCCAATTCACTAAGTCAGTAGCCATTGTGATCTCATCATCGATACCTGGAGTCCAAACTAAACTGTTGACTTTATTATTAGGGATTCCATATTTACCTCTGTCTTGTCTCTCACAGCTAACTGCCAGCTAGAGGTTGCCCTCAGTACATTATAGTCACTCACACTCTTTTGAATAACGTTAGACTTAACACAATATTTAAACTTATCAACAGGGACCAAGGTATTATGAAGAGTGTAGATGCCCCATACTGATCAGTTTAGGGGAATACTAATTCTGTTAAAACGACATATTTTGTTTCACTTACCTTTACTTCTACTTTCTGCAGCAAAACCAGAAACAAAAATAAACTACACTTCCCAGAAAACCTGGGCACTTCAGTAGTTCCTTTGGACAGGCAAGTCCCCACCCCTTTGCTTCATGGGACAATTCTGTGAGTCTGCCCTTGATGATCACATATACTGTCCTGGTAAACTACTTTTTCTTTGCAAATGTCTGGGTAAAAAACGACTATACAGTTGTGACAATACCCAGAAGTGCAAGCCACGACAGGGGCCTGAAAAAACTAACTGTACCCTTGAACAAATCATCCCCTTTAAGCACCAGCTCAGGAAAATGAAACAGTGCTCAGTATAAAGGTGAACACTGCTATTATACGCGGCATGGCATAAGGCCCTAGAAATAGACAGAACAAAATCAATACAAGTGCAGGACAAAATGACAGTTGATCGACACAGTAACAGTAAAAGAGACAACATAGTTAGGCTATGTTGCAATGAAGGGTGGGATAATACTCACCTACATATTTCCTTAATACAATTATTACTCACCTGTACTGATCAGTATAGGGAACTTACATTTTGTGCCACGCATTGAGGCGAGTATTAGGCTTGTTCAAAGCTTACTAACCAATCTGACCATTGACTTAAAATAGAAATGCTTAACAACCGAATCCTCAGACCAATCTTCCACCATCATGATATCCTTAAATCGGGCCCCGAGGTTCAGAGACTTAAACAACATAGCGGCTCCCATAAAATATCAATCAGCCCGTACCAACCTGCCCCATAATCCATCATATCCACTTGCCAGAGTGGGGCTGAAACTGCCTTGAAGGCACATATGAGACCCAAGAGCAGTTGCTTAGACACCAAGTCCATAGGGGATGGTGATTTGCTGATATTACTTTAATCAATGAACAGTACATACATTGAGTTGGGCAAGGAAAGATGGATAAGACACCAACATAATGCCTATCTTCTTCCACCGATAGATGGAAAAAGTAAATCCCGGAGAAGAAGTCTGATAGAAGTTCAGTGCATTCACATCCAAGATTGATATAGGACCCAAGGCAAAACACCATGGTTAACTTGCCATCAAAGCTGTCTGGCTAAACAATGAATTATTGCGCCAGTCCTCAAAAAGGGGCAGGACGGCATTCACATCCCAGTGCGAAAGGTACTGTGGATTAGGAGGATGTAGGAAATAAACACCCTTCAAGAGATGGCAGACAAGGGGATGTTCGCCAACCAAGGTACAGTCCAGTCGAGGGGACCTATGAGTCCTTGATGAGCACAGCAGCTTGTCGCAAAAGCCCCAGAATGTGGCAGCGTACCAGCAACAGGTTGGTTTGAAAACCCTGGGGTGTGTTCGGACCACACAATAGTACCTTTTATAGCGAGAGCAGCCACCTCCTTGTCCTTCAGCTTCCTTTCCTCTAGTTAGAATTGCAGCGCAGCAGACATTCTTGGTTGCATAGGATCACTGTACAAATCCATACAGAAACCAAGCAGTATAAGACATCAGCTCTCAATTCTTCATGAACAGAGCTAAACGACTCCCACCACTGGCAGAAAGGGCTTCAAAGGAGTCCTCACCTGCAGAAATTGTAAGTTGTCTACTGTTTCTCCATCTAAGTCTGTGGCTTCCTCTGCCTTCTAACAGGAAGAAAGAGCCCTGCTGGCAGGACGCCCAGTATTGGGCGGCACGTCTACCAGCTTGGAGCTGGTGCAAGGCACCCTGGAAGCAGCCGGGGATCAAATTCCTACTGTGACCTGCACCTTCCAAAAATGCTGGAGGGGAACACTCTTAGAATCAATACCTGCCCGTTGTCCAATGCAGTGTATGTGCTGACAAATCCACCTAGTTCATGGTAAAAGAATCCCCAAAAAGAGTACGTTGCCCTCAGGACGTGAGACTGTGGATGGCAGTTCACCCAGCATCAAATCCATTTTAAGAAGGCCCCTGTGTCAGTCAGTTGACAATGAACGATGTGTGTTACCTAGGAGGAACACAGCTCTCTGAGCCCAGCATTGGATCAACTCGGATCCTCATTTCCAAAGTCCTCTATGAGAGGCCTATAATTTTTTCTGGAGGTCCTAGCAAGTCTAGCATCTTATCCTTGTAGGAGTATCAGGCATGATCCATGCCCTTTTTGGGAGTCACAAAGTCCTTTGGAAACAAACAGCACTGTAGGTGGATACAGTTGTTGTGTGGCCATCCCCTTCCTTTCCATTGAATGCCCAGGGGCATTCCATTATAGATTTGCCCGGAGTCTCTTTCGCTGTGGTCTTGTAGAGTTGCAGCTTCATGAAAGCAGCCACCCAGGGTGATGGATCCATTGCAAGTGCCTGGGGTGTTGTATTTAAATGAGCTGAACATGCCTTGTGAAACAACAGGACCTTCCAACCTTATACGAAGTGTCATGAGTGATACCTCCCTAAGCCGCTTTGGAGGTCTCTGTCCCACGTCTTCCCCTTGCAGTCTCATAGGTACTGCCCCCAGAACAGGCAAGTCACCAGTAGGCCTTGCTGGAATCCCAGAGCTCCCTGTAGTTACATCCCCTGGTGTTGGGGGTCTGAAGAGCGCACTAAATCTCTGTGTGAACGCCAGTTGGATTCCCGAACGGCTTAACACACCGCAGGTGAAATACAGAAGGACACGGAGGCTGATAATCATATGGATTTTAAATATTTTGCGCATATCTAACCTTGCAGCCAACGTTGCCTTCATTCTTACACCTTGTAAGAACAAACTACTTAATGGAGATTGAAATACAGTCCATTTAATGCAAATGCCTTGAAAAGGACTTAAGGTCTACACATCTTCCGGATGTGAGGGACTCTGGACATCAATCTGTTTGCCACCAAGGACAACTCGAAGTGCCTTACATTCTAAAGCAGGTTTCCTCAACCAGGCCTACGTCTTTTCCCCTTTCCCTCTTGTTCCGAGCGTCCTGTCCACTTTGAAACTATAGTGGTGCAGATCGATTCTGGTGGCTCCAGTGTGGCCGAGATAGTTTCTGATCCCCCGCACTTCTCCCCCCCTCTCCCTGTCAATTGCGCCATCTCAATGTCACCTGGCCTAGTAAGATCGTTGTCTCTGTCTTCCCTCTGTTCCCCCTCCCTTGCCTCGTCGCGCCTTGAAACACTTGTGTATAGGCGCGTTATAAATGCCATATCATATTATAACATGACTCTGTCATTGCCACCACCTATCATAATTCTGCCAATGTTCTACCTCCTATCCTGGAACAAGGGGACAGTGCTTCATCATGACCCAACCTCACTCATTCGGCCTGGCTCCTGCTTCACTAGAGTTCATCCATGTGGACATGCCACAGGACTGCAGAGACATCTTGGCAAAGGCTCAAGAACCTGCCACCATCCCCCGTTACAATGTGGAAAAGTTTATCGATTTAGTGTACTGCTTCCACTACCAAAAACAACTAATACTGCCATATACGCTCTCCTTGGAACAAAGCGCTTGGCCCATGTTATAGTGATCGTGTCTCCTTAAGAGACTGACACCTTGTTACGTGAGCCGCATCACGTGACATAGCAGGTAAGGGGGAGTGAGCGTTAGAGAATCAGAATTGTATGTACATGGAATAAAGAAGACGTATATTCCAACTCGGTGTGTCTGTCCTCATTATTGTGCCCTCTCCGGGCATAACAACTGGCGACGAGGTGCCCTACCAGACCGCCGAGTCCTCCTCCTCTGCTCGCAGTGATCCCACTCAGCAGAACGCTGCAGGCACTTGCAGCCTGCCGGTGACCACGCCTGATCCCAGGCCCACCTCCTCCTAACGCTGCAGGCACTTCCAGCCCGCCGGAGACCGCGCCTGATCCCAGGCCCGCCTCCTCCTAATGCTGCAGGCACTTCCAGCCCGCCGGCGACCGCGCCTGATCCCAGGCCCGCCTCCTCCTACGGACCGATCCCAGCTCGCTCCGCATCAGTGGCGCGTGTGATCCCACACCCGCCCCTCCTCCTCCAAGTCCAGAAACAGTGCCACAGGGACACAGACAAGTGCACCATTGGCAGGCAGCCAACTGGAGGCCGCATGAACAGCAACACGCCCCATCACAGGCCCACGCAGTCCAGCAAAGGTGCACACGACCACAGGCCCGGGCCCCCTCCACTCCCAGGCATCCTTCATCTCCACGTGGCCCATCCTCCAGCACCAGCTTCACGCAGGCGAAGACCACTCATCCAGGGTGCACACTCAGTGCCCACACTTCTCGACTGCACGGCAATCCACCAGCGGTCGCAACCAAGGCCCAGAGGACTCCTGAAAAATGTGGGTGACACCATACACCGACATCAACCGCATAGGACAGCAGGCCCAAGCCCATCTCACCTGCTGCACACCCTGCTCACCACCACCACCTAACCATGAGCTCGCCCCACGATCAACAAGCTCCAAGCCCCAAACGCACCAGCTCCGACAGGGAACACTGCGACCACGGCATGGCGTATGCCCCCCCTTTCTCCATGATGCCCCAAGCGGACAAGGGCCCACGGTGGGTTGAGTGGTTAGAGGACTTTAATACCTTTATAGATGCCGCAGGGGAAGAAAAGTCACCAAGGCTACGCAGCATGTTTCTAAACCTAGCAGGTAACCTAGCAGGTAATGACATTAAAATCCTATTAAAAACCATCCCAACAGCTGAACAGGCTGACTTCCCATCACTAATCGCAGCCCTAAACAGAAGACTGGTAATTGAGCCCAACAGGGACTCTGAAAGGTACATATTTAATCAGTGCACGCAAAGGATTGACGAGACCGTAGATGAGTTCAGCACCCGCCTACGAATAAAAGGAGCAAATTCGATGCCTTCTCACTTGACGAGGCCATACGGTTGAGAGTAATTGAAGGATGTACATCCCAGACCCTAAAGAAGCAACTCCTCAAAAAGCCAATCACTATAGAAGAAGCAAGTCAGATGGCTAGAATTCTAGAAAGGGTCGAGAAACAAGTGACTCAGATATCAGGCACCACTTCGACGAAACAAGACCCACACGAAACTGTAGTGGCACTGCAGTCCAACAACAGCAGACCAGCGAAAAGAGGCACTAACCCCAACTATTCCATGATGCCGAGAACCCAACGTCAATGCTACCGTTGCGGGATGGCTTTACCTCACGCCAGAACTTGCCCCGCGCTATCCCAGAGATGTGGAAAATGCAGCAGAAAGAGACACTTTCAATCAGTCTGCAGGGAAGGCAGACCATTTCCGACACAATTCAAAATACCAAACAGAAACCCACAAACCCAAACCTACCAAACACGATCATTTCACCAAAACCCAAGAAGATACGTCAGAGTGGTCGAAGACGTCTACCCAACAGATGAGACCCAGGGAAATGAAGGGATTGAGCAAGTATCTCACATCAGAGACGAATACGATGGACCCCCAACACCTCACTTCCACTATGATGCGGACCAACAGAGTGTTCAATATGAAGTCGATCAATATGATCAGTACCCGTATGACGAATACGTCAATCTTTTTTTTTTTTTTGTCAAAATCTTTTTATTGAAACATCAGTTCACAAAGTAATCTTGTAACAGTATAAACAAAGGCAAGAATATTTGGGTGCAGTTCAATATTACATCATATTGTTATGCATTTGCCTAGTGCTCAGCGAGTGTCACTGAGGCTAAATAATTTAACAGTAGGTTGATGTTTCATTTTAAACATTGTTATTATTACATCATAATTACTCTCAGGGGTGTATTGCTGCAATGTATATTATAGAAGAAAGGAAGGGAGGAAGGAGAAAGCGAAAAGAAAAAAAAAAAAAAAAAAGGGGGGGGAGGGGAAGGAGGGGCCCCACCACATTCTTTTCGACCTGCTCCCTCAGTAGTCCAGTTGCTGTTCCTAGTACCAACAATCTCTCACTCTGGTGCTGAGTCAGTTATGTACCTTATATTTGGTAAGATTCTCAGGGCTGGAGGAGACATTTGATTAGTTTTGGTTGGAAGAGCATATGCTCCCTATCTTCTACATGGTTTAGAAATGGGCCCCAGATTTGGCGGAATTTGTCCGTACGATTCATTAATGTGGCTGTTAATTTCTCCATTCCCATGATTTCCCAGACTTTGACCCACCATTGTGCAATACAGGGGCTCTCCGGCTCTTTCCAGAAGCGCGCTCGCGTAAGACGAGCTGCCATCAGGAGTTGGGTAATGAGCTGCGCTCTGGGGCCAGACTGCGGGTATGATCCGTCCTCGGGGGAGTCTCCCAGGACCATCACCATTGGGTCCATAGGGAGGAGGGATCCGCAGATGTCTTTGATTTTGGAGCGAATCTCCAGCCAAAAGGATTGGATGGTCGGACAGTGCCACCACATGTGACCTAGGTCCCCTTTTGCCCCGCACCCGTGCCAGCAAGTCTCAGGGTATTCCGTATTTATAGCGTGTAGCCTCTGCGGAGTAAAGTACCATCTGTAACATATTTTGAGTGCGCATTCCCTCACTGTCGTGCATCTGGAGGATTTATGTGCTCTGGTCCAGATTCGCTGCCATGCCTCAGAAGGGATCTCTTTCCCCAGTTCTTTCCCCCACGAAACCATGTAAGGAAGTTCCTCTTCCTCAGGGACTATTTCAGTAAGGCGATAGCATGTGGCTACATTATGGGCACGTTGACCTTTAGTTGCGGTTAGCTCGAGGCCTATGGGGGGTCTATTGGCGGCTTTCCTAACTAGTGGGTTAGTAATCCAGTGTCTAAGCTGAATGTATCTGAACCTTTCAGATTCTGGGAGGTTAAATTTCTCCTTGCACTGTATGAATGTCAAGGGGACCCCGTCTGAATATGTCTCCTGCAGTCTCAAGACTTCGTTTCCCGACCATGCATGATAGGATCTAGGTTGAAGCCCCGGGGTGAAGATAGGGTTTTGTGTGATCGGAGTCAAGGGGCCCAGTCCCGGGGTCAATCCTCTTAGAGTGAGCTGTCTATCCCAGCATCTGAGTGAGGCGCATGTGGTTGGGAGGAGTGGAGCTTGGGGAGCTCGGGCGTCCCGCGGCAGGAAAGGGAGATGGGATAGGGGGGTCGTAGTGAGTGTCTGTTCTATATCTTGCCATTTAGGGGGGTCCTCTTGGAGCGCCCATGTCAGGATAGGGGCTATCTGAGATGCTCGGTAGTATCTCACCATAGACGGGAGTCCCAGTCCACCCAGTTGTCTACTTCTAATGAGGATCTTGCGCTGGATTCTAGGCGTTTTACACTGCCAAATGAATTGCGATGTGGCTTTCTGAAGGTCGTGCAGGTCTCGCTCCGGGATATAAACTGGGAGCGCCTGGAATGCGTAGAGAAGGCACGAATACGTCAATCTTATCATGGACGAAGGTGAAACCCGCGAGGCACCCAAGATACCGGTTGACATAGGAGTGAGGCAATTCTGTTTCCTTGTTGACTCAGGAGCCGCTGTCAACATAATGGGTGAGAAGGAATTTCACCAAATTCCCAGCAAGCCAACCTTGACACCATCTGATTCCAAGATATATCAATGGGGCGCTGCAACTCCTCTACAAACAATTGGATTCTTCAGTCGTCGTCTCATCAACGACAACCACTCCACCACGACAAGCATCCACGTTATCCGCAGCCCGACCAAAGGCAGATGCCTCCTCAGCTACAGGACTGCCTCTTGCTTAGGGCTCATAGACATACATGTGCGAGATGGGGACAAAATCCACTCGACAGAACCAACATTGGAAACAAGAGAGAGCAGCGCGTTCAACGTCCAACCAGAATCCACGCATACAGAGACGATGTCAAAAGACAACATCATGGAAGAATTCCCCCTCATCTGCAAGGGCCTAGGGAAACTAAAAGGACCCCCAGTAAAACTCCACATAGATCCCACCGTCCGACCCGTGCCACAACACCCAAGGAGGGTTGGTTTCCACCTCCAAGCCGCAGTGTCAGCCGAACTCAGCCAACTCCTAGAAGATGGAATAATCGAACCAGCCACGGGCCAGACCCCATCGGTGTCCTCACTGGTAATGCCAAAGGACGGAGGACGACTTAGACTCTCCGTAGACATGCGAGTAGCCAACACCGCTATTCAGCACGAACGACAACCTGGCCCCCGAATTGAGGACATGATAGTCCAACTGAATAAGTCCACCCTCTTCTCCAAATTAGACCTGAACCAAGGATACCACCAGATGGTACTTCATCCTGAGTCGAGGGGAATCACTACTTTTGCCACGCATTACGGACTATTTCGTTACAAACGTCTGAATTTCGGCATATCTTCAGCTGCAGAAATTTTCCATGAAGCCATCAGACAAATCATTCGGCCAATCAAAGGAGCACTGAACTACAGTGACGACATTTTAGTGTATGGACGCTCACGAGAAGAACATGATGTCGCCCTTCGCGCTACGTGCAAGGCCCTCCAGGATGCTGGCCTCACCTTGAACGTGGAAAAGTGCCGGTTCAGTAAAAGCAAACTAAAATTTTTCAGTCACATATTCTCCGCAGACGGAATGACCCCAGACCCTGACAAAGTAGCAACCATCTTCAACTTACAAGCACCAAGACAGATAGCAGACATACGTTCCTTCCTGGGCATGGCAGGATACTGTGCAAGGTACATACCGCATTACGCCACTATCACCGAACCACTCCGAAAACTTCTCCAGAAGGACATGCTCTTCTGCCTGGGCAGCAGAATGCCAAGAGGCATTCGACACCATCAAGCAATCCATAGCAGAAGCCAGAAAACTGGCCTACTTCGACCCGGACTGGCACACCGAAATAGTAGTCGATGCAAGCCCAGTGGGGCTAGGAGCCATACTCGCCCAGACCAACGGAGTTGACACCCACCCGAGGCACGTAGTGGCTTACGCCAGCAGGGCGCTGGCGCCCCCATAGTCTGCATACTCCCAAGCGGAAAAAGAGAGTCTGGTGGCAGTCTGGGCATGTGAACACTTTCACAACTTCATAATAGGGAAACGATTCACCCTCATTACGGACCATCAGGCCCTACTGTCACTGTTTGGAAACCCACGAACAAAGATGCCCCCCATAATTGAACGGTGGGGCATTCGCTTACAAGAATACGACTACCACATCATACATCGTCCGGGGGGTGAGCACAACCCAGCTGACTATTTGTCAAGACATCCCACAGGAAAGCCAACACCAAGACAGGGTGACATGGAATACATAAGCTACGTCACCACAAGCGCGCTACCGCCAGCGATCCCACTAGAAGCCGTCGCACTCGCGTCAGCATTGGATCCATCCATGGCCCTGGCGATTGAACTCACTGAACACAACAAGTGGAAAGACTACAGGAGGTCACTGTCAACGCATCCGGGGGCCAACCGAGACGAACTAGAGAGGCTTGCAAAAGTCCACACTGAGCTGGCCGTAAAAGACAGAACCATACTCCTCAGAGGGTGCAGAATAGTAATCCCAGCGGCCCTGCGGTCAGAAATAATCAAGACGGCACACTAGGGACACCGGGGAGCAGACAACACCAAACGTCAACTACGCTGCCATGTGTGGTTCCCTTTCCTTGACGCCCTAGTCGACCGTTGGAAAAGGAATTGCTTGGCGTGCCGCCCATACCTCAATCAAAGTTAATTTTGCTGACATGTCATGCTTGACTCGCACTCCCTCCGCACCTTCCTTGTGGTCTCATCACCTTATTAAGGAATATCTTTATGGCCTGTTCTGTGCTTTTCCACCATTACATGCTCCAACTCTGGCTTGGGAACTCAACAATGTGCTCTCCAAATTGAGCCTTAACATAAAGCGAACATCAAGTTCCTTTCTTGGAAGACTGCTTTTTTGGTTCCCATCACCTCAGCCAGTATGGTTGGCGAAATACAGGGGCTTCTCTGTCAAGCTGCCTTATCCACTCTTCCACACATCTAAGGTGCTATTGCATACAAATCCCACGTTCATGCCTAAGGTTCCCTCGTCCTTTCACCTCAATGAGCCTATGGTCCGGCCAGTATTCTTCTTCTCTCCTTCCATGCCTGCTGAGTGCTACCTCCCTACTGCCATTGGCATTGGGCTATCCACATCCTCCATCTCACAATGGCTTTCAGCTTGCATTTCCTTTTGCCATCAGCTGTCCAACATGCTGCTTCCTGGTTGACCTGAGGCACATTCCACGAGAACTGTGTGAGGATCTGGGAGTAAGAGACGGACGCAATGGTGTTTTATTGGTTGATACAAACTTTTATCCTACCTCTATGAGGGGTTTCCCTTCCACAACAAACCGTCAGTGTCAGGATGTCTAAATGATAACACACCTGTGTCCAAAACCTACCCTATCCGTCACATGCTAAACTTAGGAAAAAGTGAAAGGGTAAATGTCTATTTTACTGCCGACCTGCAGCCCAAACTTATATTCAACACAAAAGTTCCAAATGAGGGGGCGCTCGAGAGCTGCGCCAAGATGGCCACTCTTATGTGAGCTTCCGTTTGGCCCGCCATAAATCCGGCAAATATCCTGTACCATTGTGGGTTATACACCTCTGAAAGCGTGTAAAGTGCTGCTGGTGTCCGCTGCGATAGATTGATCAACTTCCGAGTCCCGGGTGATATCCAGCGGGCGGCTGTAGCTGTGGTTAGGTGGCGAGGCCTAAAGGTGCATGTGGGCTCGGGCTTGGGTGGCCGACCCAGGCTGGGATCGCCATAGTGTTGCTGTTGCAACAGGGTGTCCTCAGATGTACTCCCCCAAGACTGTGACGGCACGGGGGTGCTGCGGTAGCACAGCCCCCCGCTGTGCAAAGAGTGGGGCACTTGATCCTGTTTGCCCTGTAGGCAGTGGGCTTGTCGGCCACAGGAACAAAAATGAGGAGGAGCGCTGGCCGAGATCGGCTCCCCCGCCGGGAACGACACAGCGAGATGTGCTCTTGGGCTCCTGCCCCTACAGTGCTGTTAGCTCTCGGTCCCGGGGCTCTGCATCCCCCTGTGCAGTGTTGCCGCCCGTCTGGAGAGTATGGGTTGGCTGGCATAGTGCGGGCGGCCCAGGCGCCCAGGCGGCCCTGCGTCTCGCTCTGGGCTTCTGGTCCCGTCACGATAAAAGAAAGTTGGAGTGCAGAGTGGGTCGGATCACGGCAGGCTGGAATTTTGGCTGGGTTGGGCTGGAGGGCATGTGGAGCTGCTGCCTGGCTGCAGTGTGAGTTTCTTCGACAAAGCAAGGGTTAACACCAGAGTATATGCATGGGCTGCTGTGTGGATGAGCTGAATCCCCTTGTTCATTACAGTGTCAGGTGGGTGCGCGGTTCCTGACATCCCATCTGTACAAAACAACGTAGAGACTCCTGGAGCTGAGGGAATCCACACTGTGGTGAGAGACATCTCCTTGTTGGGGGGCTAGCGTGGGAAACAAGGTGCTGTTGAAGCAGTAGGCTTCAGCAAACATTCAAATATTATTAACATTTGCTGACTCCCCCTGCCATTCCTGGTCTGGTGTGCACAAAGTGGTGGTGGGTCTGCTGCACCTGCGCTTGAGTAACAGTCCCCTGCAGCCCCATTGCGGAACATATCCATAGGTCACGATGGGGAAGTGTGACAAAACACAGACTAAGCTCCCATATAGCACCCACTTGCAGGCAAAGAACACAGCATGGGGGGCCCCTGAAGAGGTGGAGTCGGTGGAGGTGAGAGCAGACCTGTGCCAGAAATTGCTTAGGAACATTAAATGTATCCTGACCCAGCTGCAGTCTGGTATTAGTTCACTGGACAATAAAATGGACACGCTCTCATGTAGGTCCGACTCAACAGGCATGGCGACAAGCTGGACGAAGCTGAGCAGCCCATCTCTGCGGTGGAGGATGTATGTTCTACCGTATCCAGAGAGATAGTTCAACTTAGGAAGGCAGTCAAGGAGCTGCAAGAGAAGCAGGATAACTTGGAGTCTAGGTTCCGCCGTTATAATCTGAGGATAGTTGGCATTCCAAAGTCGGTGGACAGGGGGTCCATGGAGCAGATGGTGGAGGCGCTGTTGCAGGAGGTTCTTGGAGAGCCCAGATTCTCGACAGTCTTTGTAATCGAAAGTGCCCACCGGGTCCCAGGGGGAGCCCTGGTGCTGGTGGCACCGCCTAGACCCATAAACGCTAGGCTCCGTAACTACTGCGATAGAGACCAGGCTCTGTGAAGATCGATAAAGTTGGGCTCCCTCAATAACCATGGCGACCAGTAGCAACTTTTTCCTGACTTCTCAAATAAAGTGCAGGCGTCCCAGAAGAGTTTTATCGAGGTGAAAAGCGGCTCAAAGCCAAGGGTTTCAGATATGCAATGGTGTTCCTGGCAATCCTATGTGTTGAACACAATGGAGAATCTCTGTTCTTTCACTCCCGAGTGACTTTCTGGACACTGCGGATAATGGAGCTGGGCTATCGTGAAGCAGGAATGGCCAAGGGAGGCGGTCGCCCAGGGGCCCGGACTAAAACGTCAGTCTAACAGTGAAACGCCCAAGTTGCTCCTTTTTCACAGAATAACAAGGTGTGGTTGGCCCTCAAGCTTTCTTTTTGTGGACATGGCGGGTGGGGGTGGCAAAGCCTCAAGATGTTCTGGCTGGTGGTGGTTGTTTTTTGGACAGGGGGGTCTTTACTGGCAGGTTGGGGTTGTCAGTGGGCGGGGTGGTTTGTTGCGTGTTCCAATGTTTGGTCTGGGTGGGGGTAGGTTAGATCAGGCACCACACGTTCCTCAGACCTTCAATTGCCTCAATGTGGTCGCACAAGGGCTGGGTCTTGGTGGGAAGGGTGTAAAGTGGACATGTCTCGCCTTGTCCGGGAGTGGGAGTACAGTTGGCTTCCCTGGGTGGCGGCCTTTGATAAGTACTGGCTGCAGGGTGTCTGGGCAAGCCAAGCAGGTGTTAATCTCATACTACAGGGGCAATGGCTGGTAGGGAGGTCACATGCATGATGTGGAACGTTTGAGGCCTGAATTGACCCTTGAAAGTAAGGAAGGTCCTACTTTATATGCAGCGGCACCGAGTGGACATTGCCTTTCTTCAAGAGACGCATCTCTTGCAAGCAGGGGAAGCTGCGTTCACGAAATCTTGGGGATGCCACAGGTAGTTTTCATCATACTCTGGGGATTCCCAGAGGGTGTGTATATTCTCATCAGGGGCGCATTGAGGTTTCGATGTACGAGGGTGGTGAGGGATGCAGAGGACAGAGCTCTGATCCTCACAGGTCTGGTGCAGGGGCGGGGATTCACCTTTGTGAACTACTATGGTCCCAATACCAACTCTATGGCTACTGTAGAGTTCATCGAGGAATACCTTAGGTATCTCTCAATGGGCACGGTGTGCTGGGCGGGGGATTTTAACGCTGTCATGAGAGATTCCCTAAACAGGTAGGAGGGCTGCAGCAGAAGGGTGACCAAATCTACTCATAAATTACAACAAATGATGGACTGATTGACATTTGGAGGGAGCGCACTGGTTCAGAAAGAGGGTACACAGGACAGCTTTCAGGCTGGACTTCATTTTGATGTCCGCTGCTAGCTTGGGCTGGGTTCTGGGGTGCAAGATCTTAGCACACACCCTGTCGGATCATGCTCCGGTAGTGGTGGATCTCTCTATTCCTGGGAAGTGGCAGGGGGGCAGGAGTTGGTACTTTAAGAATGAGAGCCTGAGAGACACGGTATTCCAGGAGGAAAAATGAGAGGGGGTTATTTTCAGGAAAACAAGGGCTCTGTAACATCCTACTCCACCCTTTGGGAAGCTTTTAAGTGCATGATAAGGGGTTTATGCATTTCTAGGTAGGCTGGCGTCCTTAAGGTCATTAGAGCAGAGCTGGCAGCCCATGAGACTAGGTTGCGTGAGCTGGAATTGGGTGATGGGTTCGCCACGGATGTGGAAATGCAGGCTAGGTTTTGTGAGGTGCTGGGTCTGTTTAGAGAGGTTGCTGAACACGAAGTCAGGTTTCTTCATAGGAGCGTGACAGTGAAGCGGTATGGGGAAGGTCACTAGACCGGGACACTACTTGCTAGTTTGATTAAAGCCAGAACCTCTAAATCACATATAGCAGCAGTTGAGAACCATGCAGGTGAGCTTCTGCACACAGACGAGTAATAATGGGGGCATTTGTTGAATTCTATAATCCTCTATACTCCTCTAGGCTTGCAGCGGGATGAGAAGAGGTTGACGAGTACTTGGGTCTGTACTGGGTGGCATAGGAGCAAAGAGAGTTTCTGGGTAGGCAGTTAACAGAACAGGAGGTGCATGAGGCTATCAAGGCGCTACGTGCTGGGAAAGCAGCTGGCCCAGACGGACTCTCGGCCGATTGCTATAAAGCTTATGCAGATCTATTGGTTTCTCCTATGCTGTGTATGTATCAGCATTCTGTACAAGATGGTGCACTGCCTGGGTCAATGCGAGAAGCCGTGGTAAATCTACTCCTAAAGCCGGGGAAGGAAGCCTATAGTTGCTCCTCCTATCTCCCGATTTCTTTGATAAATCTGGCCAATAAAATTCTAGCAAGGGTGCTGGCTAATAGGCTTTCTCCAATTATGCCTAGATGTGTACTGTCCGATCAGGCTGGGTTCATTTCCGGAAGGTCCACGTCTTATGGGCTTCCCAGAATTTTCATTCTCTTATCGATCGTGTTGTACGAATGCCCGGTGGCACGTCTTCGGGTGAATGCTAGACTCTCTGATCCCATTGCAATGGAAAGGGGTACACGGCAGAGCTGTCCACTGTACTCCTTGCTATTCGTACTCCCAGTCGATCCCTTAGCAGAAATGGTCCACTCCAAGCATGTAGATAGGGGGGTGTGGCTGTTCACATGAGGTAAATCTGGCACCAGTTATGAGGGATATTTTCGTTTTTGGCCGCTTCTCTGGGCTCCATGTTGACCCTTTGAAATCCGTACAGTTCGCCATGACAAACGGTACTGTGAGATTCCAGGAGGAGTTTGATTTTCAGTGGCATGCAGAAGCTGCTCGTTATCTCAAGGTGATGGTGGCCAGGTCTCCTGACATGCTCTATCAAAATAATTATGGGGAAAAGCTGGCGCACACAGAGGCACTACTCGAAAGGTGGATGAACCTGCCGTTGTCCCTTTTTGGGCGTATATCGGTAATTAAGATGGTAATAGTACCCACATATTCCTTAAAATGCCCATCTTGATCCCGGCTAAATTCTTTAAATCATTGAAGTCCGTGAAAAGAAATTATATTTGGCATGGGAAGCAGGCTCAGGTGCATTGTGAGAAGCTTGTGGCCCCCCTGGTGAGGGGAGGACTTGCCCTTCCAGATTTCGAAACTTATTGGACAGCAGCACAAGCATCTTTTTTGCCGCATTGTAATGATTCGATCCCGGACAGGGTACATGTGCAAATAGAAAGGGTGATGGTCACCCCCTCAATCCTGAGGGCTGTTATTCTTACCTTGCTGCAGCAAATATTCCAGCCGCAAAATCTGGTGCCTGGAGAAAAATTGAAGGCGTGGCTCGCAACGGACTACTGTATTCCCTTCTCCCGATTAAGTATGTCCCTGGGATTCTACTCATGGAGGAGAAGGATTTTGTCCAATGTATGGACAAGTTGGGCTTCCAATGTTGGCGGGATATTGTCCCGATGGGCAATTCCTCACGCTGAAGGACTTCAAGGCCGAGGCGGAGGTGTCAGCGCTGGATGTGTTTGTTTATTTTAAGCTGCGGGTCGGCCTAAAAGACAGGTTTGCAGGCTTTCCCCAGGAACCTAGTGTCGTACCAGTCTTGCATGGGTTCATTAGCTTAGGGACAAAGTCCAAGATGATCTCCAGGCTGTATGCTGCAATAATTGATGGGGTCACTGGGTGGGCGGAGGACTCTTGGGCTAAATCGGAGGACGCTCTGGGTGCCCCCTGTCAGATGAAACCTGGAGATACTGCTGTACACAAATGCGCAAGGTGGCTATCAATAGTAACTTTAAATTAATCCAGTTGAAATGTTTGCGCCGATTCTATCTGATGCCAAAGGACATACATAGATTCTTCCTCGAGGCTCCTGACTTGTGCCGGAGATGCAGCATGGCCCCTGCCTCTTTCCTACACCTGGCTTGAGACTTTCCATAAATCCGCTCCTTGTGGTAGAAAGTGTTTGAATTGATTAAAGGTATAGTGGGGGAGCAAGTAGTCCCATCTCCCACTGTAGCGCTGCTGGGTTTCACACTCAGACTGCCTAAGCATGTTAGGAAATTATTGGGCCTTTTGCTAATATTGGCTAGGAGGAGAGTGGCCATGGTGTGGGGTAGGAGCTGTTCTCTTCCAATTGAACAGTGGAGGTCTGGCATTTTATATGGTTATGAAACAGAAAAGGACTATGGAGCTCATGTGCATCCGACCTTGAGGCCGAAGGACATTTGGGGCCCGTATGTTGCTTATTTACTGTCCCTCAGCAGTAGTACATCTGAGGGGTCTGATCATCACTCTTAATGTTGAGCCCGAAAAAATTTATGCTTTCTTGTTTCCTGTTTCTTTTCCTCCTTGGCTGTAAGTCCTTCGGTATGCAGGGATGGGGCTTGGGGATGGTGTGGTCGTCTGAATGTGATATATGTGTAGTTTGTTTTAAAATTCAATAAAAAACTGTTTTTAAAAAGAGTTTCAAATAAGAGTTCCATAAGGGTTTCAAAAAGGTAAATGCAAGTTCCACAAGGCTTGGGGTTGATTCCCTTTTCCCCACAGCCTTTTTTGTATTCTATTTTTTTTTTACTTGATTTAAATTTTGGCAACTACAAGTAAAAAATAACTCCTTATTAGATACAGACATTGCAGCGTAAACCATATGGTGCGGTCACCATGGTACAGATCGCAGTTTGGTCAGCAATTTAATCACAGAACTCTACTAGTCTTTGGCAAGAAATGCCTGGAATTCAACCCATATGTCCTTTGGGGGGCAGGGGCGAGACTGGCTGCATCGTTACATACATCTCTTCAAAGTCACTAATCCATGTTAATTCCCTCAACCAGTCCCGCTCATTGGGAGGCTGCTGGTCTTTCCATTTTTGCAAAATACAACGCTTAGCTACCTTGCACCCAATGTTCAAGAAGGATCTCACATGACATTCAGGAATCTCCCTCCACGCACCAAATAACATACTCATAGGTGACATCTCCAACTGTTTCCTACAATAGTAGATAATGTTACAAAGACACGTTCCCAGAATCGCGCACGTTCTGGCCAGGACCATAGCATATCTGCGTAGCTTGTGTCCACACCACCACATCCCGGACAGCAGCCGTCATGTTCAGGGTATATTCTCCCCAATTTACCCGGTGTGTAGTTCAGCATGTGCAGGATTTGAAACTGGATTAATTTCAGCCGGATATTCATCGACACTGTCTTGGTAAACAAACACATGGACCTCCACTGCCCATAAATTATATCCACCTCCAATTCCTCCGCCCACTTCCCCCGAGCTTTGTCAGCAACTGCCGGGGTCCCCTCCAGAATCCCTTTGTATAGGGCAGAAAGTATCCTCCGGCAGCCATAGGAGTTAGACACCAGGGCGACAAGTACATTCTCGGGTGGGCTCAATCTGGTAGCATTCCCACCTTTTCCACACAGCAGCCCTTAGCCTATAGAACTGAATCAACTCCATAGGAGTACCCTTGTGTCCCTTCCGGCAGGTATGGGGCATCAGAAACCTTTCTCCCGTGACCAAATCCCCCATTGCTTGATACCCCAATTTAGCCCAATGCGATCTCAGCGAAGCGTCACACGTCAGAGGAAGGGCCAGGAAACTTCATAGTGGTTACCACCGGTAGTACGGGCTACCCACAGCAGTTCTCTCGAAGATGGCTCTCCATGCAAAGAATGTTGTCTGAACGGGGTCAAACAGACAATCTTCCTTGTAGCTAGTATCTAGGATCGGTGACTTCATGTCTGCCTCCCCAACTACTGCTTTCTCTAGTTTGACATGTGGTGGTAGCCCATCCAGGTCATACCAGTGAGTTGCAAACTGTGCCTGGGCATCCAGCCATTACACCTCCAGGTGTAGGTTAGTCAACCCCCCTACTTGTAAGGGCACGCCATATCATTCACATTTTTCCTAACGGCTCCAGAATGCTACAGAAATCTAGATATTCCACTTTGTAAATTCCTTAAGTACTGTTTTCCTGGCCACAATGGCACGTCTGCAAATAAGTACAGCAACTTGGGCACCAAGATAATTGTTATCAGTGCTAGTCGACCTACCAGTGACATCCCTGCCTGAGTTGTGAAGTTATCAGCCAGCAGTGTGCCTCTGTCCCTGGAGATTATAACTCGCAAGGATTTGAACTTGTCTGGTTCTCATTGTAAAGGGAACACCCCTAGCGGTTGTGGCATGCTGTCAGTCAAGAGGATAGCCTCAGATTTACCATAGTTCGCTGTTCTATACAGTAACACATCATCTGCATACAGCGAGATGATCTCTGGTTGTCCCGTTATCCGAATGCCCCAAATCTGCCATAGGCTCAATCGTCAGGGCGAAAAGAATGGGTGAATGTGGGCAGCCCTGCCGCGTGCCCATGCCCAGCTGGAATGTATTGAACTGTACTGTATTAACCCACACACTGGCAGTCGGGTTCGAATATAACAATTCAATATAACGAATAAGTCGCTCACCCAAATTACATTTACACAGTACAGCAAATAAAAAAGACCAGGATACCATGTCAAACGCTTTTTGTGTGTCCAGGGCTACTGCATGAGCGGCTGGCGAGATCCGGGACATAATATTAAAAAGTCGTCTAAGATTAAGGGACGTGGATCTTCCCGGGATAAAACCAGCCTGATCATGATGTATTAGTGAGGGCATTAAAGGTAGCAGTCGGTTAGCGATGACTTTAGCATACACTTTGGTGTCGACTTTCAGAAGTGATAATGGCCTGTAAGAGCCATATTCATCACCAGGTTTACCGGCCTTTAACAGCACTATAATGGCAGCCTTCCGAAGCGTCTCCGGGAGCTTCCACGCCTGCATCAATTCCTCCCACATTCTCAACAGATAGGGGGCTAGGAGAGTGCCGCATTCATTATAAAATTGGGCAGTTAGCACATCCGACCCAGGGGATTTATTCCTCGGCAGGTCCCTGATCAACTGTATGATTTCCTCTACCATAAAGGGGTTGTTTATTTGCCCCTTGGCACCATCTGACAGAACAGACATTGGTATAGTTTCCAATAGGGCCTGCAGACTCTCCTCATCAGTAGCGCTTTGCGTCTATACAAGGTTTCATAGAATTGCAAAGAAATGTCATTGATTACCTAATCGGCGTATTGCATCTGCTGATGCTTGTCGCGCATCCCGATGACATCATTTGGGCTACTCTCCATCTTAACCAAGTTCGAGAGCATTCTGCCAGGTCGTTCCCCTTCCCCATACCTCTTGGCTGCGGTTGGCTTTCCAAATATTTCTCTTCCCATTCAGCATGCAGTTTAAACACCTCCAGCTGGGCCTTAATGTATGCCAGTATAGCGGGAGTTGCTGTGGCCGCATACTGATTTTCCAAAGCTTTAAGTTCCCCTTCACTTAAGGCTATATCTCTACGGATTGCTTTAAGTGCGCCAAATTGTCTGGACATGGCCATCCCCCTGATGGATACCTTGAAGCTTTGCCACATTGTGCCTTGGGTTACTGTATTGTTGTCATTAGTTTGAAAGAAAGCACAGATATCATCCTCAATACTAGATTTGAACACTAGGTCTTGCAACACCAAAGATTTAAATCGCCATGCTACGCGGTTCCCATGGCTCACCCGCCCCCCACCTCAGAGAAAGTACTATTGGCGAGTGATCAGAGTATGTGCAGGGGATTCAGCCGTCACAGTCTACCCCACCAGGCATTCCGAGACTAAAAAGAGGTCTGTCATGGATGGCATGTCTTGCACCGTTGAATAATAGGAGAATCCCTGTGTCATCGGGTGCAAAATCCACCATATTTCACACATCCTGAGGTTGCCCATACTGCCTATAATGTAGCCGGCTGCCTTTGATAGGGATCTGGGCACTCTACCTTTGCGGTCCACATCCAGATTGGGAATTGTATTCATATCCCCCCCCATACAATGGGTGTCAGAGGGTAAGTAAAAAGAATATCCACAAGCCCATCGTAGAAGGCCGGGTCCACCAAGTTAGGACCACAGGAGTTCCCCTGCAGTTCCTCCCTCCCCTGCATTTTACAATGCACCACAACATTGCGACCGTCGGGGTGTATATGCGAACGTAGTAGGTCAAACTTAATGCAGTTGTGTACTACGGTCAGGACCCCCCTAGATTGTGTCAAATTATTAGTATAACACCTTTTGGCATCCCAGCCCTTGGCGAAGAAAACATTCCTGGTGCCGTAGGCATGGGTTTTCTGCAGAAATAGCACATGTATATCATACCGGTTCACATGGGCTGCTATCTTCCAGCCTTGGAGTAGTCCCCTAGCCCTCGCACATTCCAGCTTAAGATATTAATCGTCCCAAGAGAGGACTAAGGTGTAGTGCATAGTGCTGCTTCTCCAGACACCTCACGTCCCAACAGTGGGAGTGTATGAGCATCAATGACCTGTACTTTGTGCTTGCCAAAACAAGTTTAAAAAAATGTCCCTGCACCAACCGCCCACTGCATCCCACCTCCCTCAAACCCCCCCCCTCAACCAGGGCCATGTCGGATCACCCCCCCTGCCACCCTCCCTAACCCCAACCTTAACGTCATTTCCACACTCACAACCTTGCATAGGGGACCACCGCTTCTGCTTCCATCACCCTCTCTTACAATCCCGCCCAGACATAGCAAGATATATGAACAACAAACCTCTTTGCCCGCTACATATTACTGCACAACATGTCAACCAAGCATACACCCCATTTAGGGAATATGCAACCCCTAGAGCCAGTTCCAGGCCATCACAGCGAGCACCCAGGAAGGATCTGCACTCCATTTGCACAGAAGTAGTAAAATCCGGATAAATGTGAATCGTGGTGTCCTCATATCACAATGGGCCTTTTTCTATTGCCAGTCTGAAGATGATGTCTTTGTCATGGTAGTTCAGGAGTCTCACAATGATGGGTCCAGGCGGAGCACCTGGTCTCAGTCTCAGTGACAGTGTTCTATGTGCCCTTTGATCACAAACGCTGAAGAGAAGGCCTGATGTCCAAGCAAATCTCTTGAGTAGATCCTTCACCGCCTCTTCCATGGGGCTCTAACCAAATCACTCAGGGAGTCCCACAATACGGATGTTGTTCCTCCTGGACCTGGATTCCAAGTAGTCACATTTGGACAGGGCTCTTTTCAGATCTCTGGCCATCCCAGACACCTGGGTTTTGAGGGTTCCAATAACAACTTCCGTCACTCTGACGCGTCTTGGCTTCCGGCACCCTGGAGCATATTCCCATTCAGGGTACTGATATTGGTGGTGAAGCCCGCGTCATTAAAGGGCGCGCTATCTGGACTGTTGGCTGTGCCGTGCAAGGAGCTTTTCTATCTACACTTCAACATTTCTGCGCACTTACTGCCATTTAGATTCGAGCTGCTGTCTTGGGATAGACACACGCCTGTGCTGAAGTGATCTATACAGCACCGACGGATATCGCGTTGTGTCTCATGCAAATTAAAACACTGCAGGCACTGTTGCCTTAACACCGTGTAGCCACGCCCACCCCGGAAGGAAGGGCTACTTAACGGACACCCGCCTTGTACCGTGAAGCCCGCGTCAGTAAAGGGCGTGCTATCTGGACTGTTGGTTGTTTGCTGCGCGCTGCACGCGGACGGTAATCCATCACCTCCTGGTCGAGGAACACTCACAGAGTGTCATGATCTCTGCTTCCAAAAGGTCAGGGTTTTCCCAACTCCCTTGGAAGCAGATCAATAACCCAGGTTCCGAGTGCCAACCAGTCCCAATTGGGACCTTTTGGACCCAGTCCTGGCGCCAGTGGCACCAGGCTCATAAATATGCCCAGTCCCAGCGCTGGAAGCGCCGGGCTCATAATGCTTGGGTGGACTTACCTGCAGCAGACCATGCTGCTTACTTGCCTGCCAGTTGAGCCTCTGATCCTCTTCTGTTTGGAACTACTTTTCCTGTTGGGTGGGGCAGGAGCCACTCCCTAGGTTCAGAACACTGGAACTCTTCTGGAAAGCAGGAACTCTTTTCTTACCTAGGCGTGGCTGTGAAAGGAGACACCTAAGCACTACAGGAGGCTATTTAAACCACACCCGATGGATGAATCTTGCTTTGCGTTATTCTGCATCCTCTGCAGCAGAACGCTCATCGTGTCTTCTGCATCTGATCCTGGGCCTAAGGAAAAAGGCTTACCATCCTGAATCCAGTCTTCAGCAACACCTATAAAGACAAGAAAGAACAGGTTAGCATTACGGTCTTCAGTGACAGCGCTTCACTTACCTGGTCCATCGGCTGTCACCAACGCCTCGCGCTGCATTCCGGCATCTGAAAGACAAAAGCTTACCAACTCTTCGCACGCTCCGGAGGCCTTCGGCGCTGCATCCCGCATCTGAAAGACAAAACAAGGTGCGTTTAAAGACATTGGGGAACTTAAATACTCACGTGCCATTACCCCTTTACACATCTAACCCAGTGGGTATTCCGGCACCCTGCAGCCGCTCCGAACTTGTACCTGCAAAATAAAAGACAGTTAGAGCGCATCGTGAAGCAGGCAACAAGCGCTTACTTACGTGCTTCCAGGCGCTTCTATTCATCACACGGGCTCCATCTTCAACTCACTTCAGCCCGTCATCCGCCATCGCCGGAACCCTGCAAAACAAGAGGCATCATTACTAAAGACTTTTAAAGACATTATAATTACTCGAAACTTACCGTTCGTGCAGTAAACGACGGACAGCAGTCCTCTGAAGTCAAGAGGCCTGCTCCCCTTATCCAGTGAAGAAACTGGTTACAGCACCCTGCCCCGAGGCAGATGGAGAGCACGGCGTTCACTTACCTAAGACATCTTACCCTTCGAGTCCGACATACAGTGCACAGAGGTCCAGCCCAAAGAGCCAGCCGTGTGTTACACATCACCTTTGAAGATACGGTATACGCCCAGTCAAGACCGGCGCCTCTACGGGAATCAGGTGAGCGTTACAGAACGCAAAACCTACCGCAAAACTCCCGTCCAGGCGCTATGGAAACCTCAGATACCGACCAGCTAGCCCAGTTACTTGGGGAACTAAGGGCAGAAGTGCATGCAGCCCGTCAGGAAACTAACGCTCTAAGAAGGGAACTGATTATTTCCAAGGAGCGAACAGATGATCTCGCTAGACAATTGCTACAGTCACAAGCCAGACAGACCCCGTTACCCGCATCTGGGGGAAATCTTCCTTCTACATCCTCTATGAATCCAGTGCAGATCAACCTACCTGGGAATGTACCTCTGGCTCCGCCCGAACGATTTTCTGGTGACCCAAAGAGGTTTGCAGTATTTATCAATCAGTGCCGGTTGCATTTCTTATGCCGGCCAGCAGCCTTTCCAACTGATCAAGCTAAAGTAGCTTTCGTGCTTTCGTACCTTAGTGGCAATGCGGCAGACTGGTCGATCCCTCTAGTAAATCAAGATGATCCGGTCCTCCATGATTTTCAAGCTTTTCAGCTCAGTATGGAAAAACTGTTCGCAAGACATTCACAGGGGCAGGCCTTGGACAATGAGCTTCTTTCGTTGCGACAAGGTAATCAAGACCTTTTGGCTTATATTGCGTCTTTCAACAGACTGATAGTGGAAACTCAATGGCCTGAGGATAAAAGGATTACGCTGTTTTATAGAGGTCTACGTGGAGAGCTCAAAGATGTGTTAGCCCAAGTAGTGAATCCCCCACAAGATTGTTCGGACTATATAGACTTAGTCGTTCAAATAGATCACAGACTGCAGAACAGGAAGGCCGATCGTTCCAAGTTTGATGCTCGAGTATTTTCCAAACCGCCAACTCCTTCCAAAGGAGTAGACTCCGGGGAACCCATGCAAATAGGGGGCCTGAAAGGTCCTCTAACACAAAAGGAGCGGGAAAGGAGAAAACAGTTGCAATTATGCCTCTATTGCGGAAACTCAGGGCACTTTCTTCGAGACTGTCCAGTGAAACCTGCCAAGAAGGCAGTAGGAGCTGCAGTTACCAAAGTTACAAACTCTGAGCAGGGAAACGACCTCGCCCGACAAGAATAGAGGTCCTCTTGCCGAGCGTGAAAACCAGTTCCGTGACCTCGCATTTCGTGATACCTATGGTCCTCATTAGCCCTGATAATCCGGATCGATTACATGCAATTGAAGCTTACGTCGACAGCGGTGCCATCGGCAATTATGTGGATCATGAAATGGTTTTGAGGATGAATCTAACTCTTTGTCCCAAGGCTGTAAAGGACGTCATTACTACGGTGGATGGAACGGAGATAGCCTCCGGACCAGTAACGCATACCACTCAAGAAGTGACGCTAGTAAGTCAAGATGGACACAATGAGAAGATCGTGTTCGATGTGATCAAGGCTCCTCAGTTTCAGATTATTCTAGGAATACCTTGGTTAGAGAAACACAATCCTCTGATCGATTGGCGAGCAAGAACGGTCCAGTTTCCAGAATGTGTCTCTACTTGTCACCCACCACCTGGTGTTGCACTGGCAGCAATTTCTTCAGAGACTCTCCAGTTACCTCCCGAATACCTAGAATACCAAGATGTTTTCCGGAAGGATCAGGCTAACTCTCTACCTCCTCATAGGTCTTATGACTGCCAGATAGACCTGATACCTGGATCTACTCCTCCTTGTAGTAGAATTTATGCCCTCACCGAGCCTGAGAACCTTCACCTTCGACAATACCTGGATCAATACCTGGCAAATGGGTTTATTCATCCTTCCAAGTCCCCTGCTTCTTCAGCTTTGTTCTTCGTTCCAAAAAAGGAAGGAGACCTTAGAACTTGTATAGATTATCGCTCCCTGAACCAGATCACCGTCAAGAATAGATATCCGTTACCTTTGATCCCTGAACTCCTGGACCAGGTCAGAAAAGCATGCATATATACAAAGCTGGATCTTAGAGGAGCCTACCACTTGGTACGAGTAAAGGAGGGCGATGAATGGAAGACGGCCTTCCGCACCAAATATGGGCTATTTGAATATCAGGTCATGCCCTTCGGACTTTGCAATGCCCCGGCCGCCTTTCAATATTTTATGAACGATGTCCTCAGAGAGCTCATAGACGTGTGTGTTGTTGTTTACATTGACGACATCCTCGTTTATTCTTCATCGGAATCTGAACATCGGAAACATGTGAAAATGGTCCTCGAAAGATTGCGTCAACACAAACTTTTCGCTAAGTTGGAAAAATGTGTTTTCAGTGTGACTGAAGTTGAATTCTTGGGATTCATATTATCACCTAGCGGAGTGCGTATGGATTCAAAGAAAGGTCGATGCAGTTCTCAAATGGCCATCACCATCCTCCGTAAAAGGTGTGCAAAGCATGTTAGGCTTCGCTAACTTTTACCGCAGGTTTATCCCCGAATTTTCTCGAATAGTCCAGCCCATCACTGCCTTGTTAAAGAAAAACAAACGTTTTGAATGGTCTACCGAGGCGGAACAAGCTTTCCAGGATTTGAAGACTAAATTTATCTCTGCACCAATCTTAAAACACCCTCGCCCCGAACTCCCCTACATCGTGGAAACTGATGCTTCAAGCCTTGCCATGGGGGGCAGTTCTATCACAAAAGGACCCGGTAACCAATCAGTTGCATCCCGTGGCATTTTGGTCCCTGCAAATTCTCGCCTCCTGAAATCAATTACACGATTACTGACAAGGAACTTCTGGCTATCAAGTCTGCCTTTAAGGCTTGGCGGCATTATCTGCTGGGGGCCCGACACACCGTTACTGTGATTACGGATCACCGAAACCTGCAATATTTGAAAACCGCAAAAGCCCAATCCTCTAGACAACTCCGTTGGGCATTATTCTTTGCCGAGTTTGACTTCATAATTACCTATCGACCTGGTACAAAAAACGGTAAAGCTGATGCCCTTTCTCGGATGGGAGTGGAAGAACACTTGATCAACCCTAAACCTGTACCAATCATTCCCGAACAAAGAATTCTGGGTGTAATCGCCACACAATCCATAGAGGAAATTAAGGATAAAGCCAGGCAACTTGTAACCCCAGCAGACATACAGCATTGGCATCTGCAGGGAAAGGACTTTGCAGTAAAGGACAACTTATTGTATTTCCAAGAACGATTATACCTGCCCAGCACAGATTTACAGAAAAAAGTAATCTCTTGTTATCACGATTCTTTAATGGAAGGACATCCCGGTATGGCCAAGACCTCAGAAAAGATCAAGCGCTACTTCTGGTGGCCGTCTTGGAAAAAAGATATCAGAGACTTTATAATGTCCTGTGGAGTATGCGCCCAAAACAAGAATCAAAAGGAAAGACCAGCAGGCCTCTTACGCCCTATTGACATCCCACCTCGCCCTTGGCATACGCTTTCTATGGACTTCATCACCGATCTACCTCCATGCTCCGGATACAATACGATTCTAGTAATCGTGGACTTATTCTCCAAGATGGCGCATTTCATTCCGCTCAAAGGTTTGCCAACAGCAGCAACTCTGGCCCGAGAATTTCTCGAAAACATCGTCCGACTGCACGGTTTTCCTTCGGTTCTAATTTCGGATCGAGGTAGTCAATTTATTTCTCATTTTTGGCGAAGTTGCTGTCGGTCGGCTCAAATTGATGTGAGACTATCGACCAGTCACCACCCTCAGACCGACGGACAAACCGAGAGGACCAATCAAACTCTGGAACAGTATTTACGCTGCATGCTGCAACAAACTGAAAACATTTGGAAAGACATCCTTTGGATAGCCGAATATGCCTACAATAACTCTGTCCATTCGGGAACTGGGAAAACCCCGTTTTTTCTTTTATACGGCAGTCACCCTCGAACCTCAGAGTTGGATCCCCTCCAAGATCTTGAAACACCAGCAGTAGACTACCTGCATTCTACAATCACCCAAGCCTTTAAGGAAGCAGTTTCTCACCTTCAAAGGGCTAAAGAACAATACAAGAAAGGAGCAGATCAACATCGGAAGGAAGCCCCTCAATATCAAGTAGGGGATCAAGTCTGGTTATCCACCAAATATCTACCTCTAAAAGGGCCACGCACATTCAACCCAAGATTCCTTGGTCCCTATTCCATCACTACCATAGTAAACCCAGTAGCGGTCAAGTTGGACTTGCCCCCGCACATGAAGATACATCCGGTCTTCCACGTCTCTCTATTAAAACCCGTGCAACCTCAAACCCGACTAACTAAATCTCCAAAACCCATCCTAGTTGATGGAGAACTCGAGTTTGAAGTCAAAAGCATTCTGGACTCCAAGATCTCCAAATCTAAACTATTTTACCTAATTGACTGGAAAGGCTACGGCCCCCAAGAGAGATCCTGGGAACCTGCTGAATATGTCCACGCTCCTCGCTTAATCAAAAGATTTCACCGAACATTTCCTGACAAGCCAAAACCCCCGGAGAAGCCCGGTTTGGGAGGGGCCTTGAGGGGGGGTACTGTCATGATCTCTGCTTCCAAAAGGTCAGGGTTTTCCCAACTCCCTTGGAAGCAGATCAATAACCCAGGTTCCGAGTGCCAACCAGTCCCAATTGGGACCTTTTGGACCCAGTCCTGGCGCCAGTGGTACCAGGCTCATAAATATGCCCAGTCCCAGCGCTGGAAGCGCCGGGCTCATAATGCTTGGGTGGACTTACCTGCAGCAGACCATGCTGCTTACTTGCCTGCCAGTTGAGCCTCTGATCCTCTTCTGTTTGGAACTACTTTTCCTGTTGGGTGGGGCAGGAGCCACTCCCTAGGTTCAGAACACTGGAACTCTTCTGGAAAGCAGGAACTCTTTTCTTACCTAGGCGTGGCTGTGGAAGGAGACACCTAAGCACTACAGGAGGCTATTTAAACCACACCCGATGGATGAATCTTGCTTTGCGTTATTCTGCATCCTCTGCAGCAGAACGCTCATCGTGTCTTCTGCATCTGATCCTGGGCCTAAGGAAAAAGGCTTACCATCCTGAATCCAGTCTTCAGCAACACCTATAAAGACAAGAAAGAACAGGTTAGCATTACGGTCTTCAGTGACAGCGCTTCACTTACCTGGTCCATCGGCTGTCACCAACGCCTCGCGCTGCATTCCGGCATCTGAAAGACAAAGGCTTACCTACTCTTCGTGCGCTCCGGAGGTCTTCGCACTGCATTCCGGCATCTGAAAGACAAAAGCTTACCAACTCTTCGCACGCTCCGGAGGCCTTCGGCGCTGCATCCCGCATCTGAAAGACAAAACAAGGTGCGTTTAAAGACATTGGGGAACTTTAATACTCACGTGGCATTACCCCTTTCCACATCTAACCCAGTGGGTATTCCGGCACCCTGCAGCCGCTCCGAACTTGTACCTGCAAAATAAAAGACAGAGCGCATCGTGAAGCAGGCAACAAGCGCTTACTTACGTGCTTCCAGGCGCTTCTATTCATCACACGGGCTCCATCTTCAACTAACTTCAGCCCGTCATCCGCCATCGCCGGAACCCTGCAAAACAAGAGACATCATTACTAAAGACTTTTAAAGACATTAGAATTACTCGAAACTTACCGTTCGTGCAGTAAACGACGGACAGCAGTCCTCTGAAGTCAAGAGGCCTGCTCCCCTTATCCAGTGAAGAAACTGGTTACAGCACCCTGCCCCGAGGCAGATGGAGAGCACGGCGTTCACTTAACTAAGACATCTTACCCTTCGAGTCCGACATACAGTGCACAGAGGTCCAGCCCAAAGAGCCAGCCGTGTGTTACACATCACCTTTGAAGATACGGTATACGCCCAGTCAAGACCGGCGCCTCTACGGGAATCAGGTGAGCGTTACACAGAGCCATTCAGACGTCCACAAACTGCTGTAAGAGCATGATGCCAGACGCTGGGCCACAAACAAGGGGAAAAACTCTGCAGCAACGCCGGCAAATGAATCCGCGGACCAGAGCAAAACCACTAGGTCTGAAAAACAAGGTAAGCCAACTGAATGACTGTGAAAACAGCACGAAATCACTTAATGATTCAGTTCTAATTCCGTTTGTAGACGAGATCCCTAATATCAATGCCATTCTTCCAAAAGCACATGCACAAATACCATCCTTATACACTCTAACAGCCAAGGCAGCAGGGCTATTAGAAAAATTGGTGACACACTCTGTACCAAACGAGAACTTTACCAAAGCATGTTGAAACTCAACCGCTTTTGGACCTAAGCCTGACTATATATTCACTGCTGAATGTCAACACAGTGGAAATAAATCCAGCATTATTCCTATCACCGTTTGAGGTGACAGATCTAGAACTTTTGAATGTGACGAATCACTCAAGTGACACAAAGGATAATAATCCAAACAACGAAAGCATGATTTTTGTCCCCAATGTCTCCCGCATTGAAGCTGAACTTCAAAAAGCAAACTTGGATGTAATAAATACATATGCGGCAGACTGCTCCAAAACCGACGACGTTTTTAGCAAAAACGTAGACATTCAATCAGATGAATATTTGAATCACAGTAGGGACATAAAAACTAAAGATCCAAAAACGGCTCTTCCAACTGGTAATACTAATAACTTGGAGCCAATTCGCAAAGCTTCGGCTCAAAGCAGCAACCTACAATGGATCCTACAGAAAACCCGACAAAGATCAATTTGAACTTAGCACTAAGTCAGAGGGGAAAGTCGCAAATAGAACAGGAGGCCCGCGACTCCCGTCTGACAGAAAGACTAAAAGCCGACTATCTTGCTGTTGAAGCGAAACTAAGTGCAAGCTTCCAAATTGAGCAAAAAAAAAGACAAGAGGTGAAAAAGCAGTTGCAAACTGTAGGGAGGAAGAGCAGCCCTGATGTTGGATGAGAAGCTATCACCAGCACGCCAATAACAAAATTCATGGAGAAGAAAAAATCGGAAACAAAACATGTCGACGACTCAGTCTGCGCAAAATCTGCTCAAAATAGCTCAACCCTTGCAACAGGACAAAAACAAAGAGGCACCAAGAGAGCATGAAGAAGGCCGTTTATCGCCCGAATCGGATGGCGACCTCAATCGAGAAATCGGTGTTAAATCTAACTTATCAACTGCAGCAGCGATACAAATTTACAATAGTGTTTTGGCAGCCTCAACCACGGCTTTAACTCTGGTTATCAAACTTTACCAATCCTTGCAGGATACTCTAGCCAACCAAGCAACAACGATGACAAACGCCTTTTCAAAACTAGCAACCATCGAAGAGTTTATTGGGTCTCTTCAGTTAAGGATCGAGAAGGAAGCAGAGCAATCTGTGCGCTGGCAGTCTCTACACAAAGAGCTAATGGAAAAAGATCAATCAACAAAAGATGATCTGATGGCAGCACTATTTGAGTCCGTAAAATGGATGCAACAAAATGAGACCAATAAAACAGTACAACATCTATGGCCATGCATGATCGCAGGTGCCAAGGTCTCGTCGAATCTGTCAAATAGCGAGGCACGTTTAGCTGCGACCGGCCATACAACAAATAGATCTCCTGCTGGATTATATCCTGCGGTTACAATTACAATGGCTACTACAAACAATGTTAACCAAAGTGAGATCAAAGAGAGCCTGACAAATAAAACTACCAACAAAATTGAAAATACCGAAATATGCCATAGAAAAAGGACGCAAAAAGCAATGTGTAACAACAGAAATGAAATTATATCAAATACGCCAATTGAGAAAAATAAAGGCGACACTGATGACGGCTTATTGTATCCCTCCATAAACAAAACTCAAGAATTCACTGGGACAAAGAAAGGACAGAAAACTAATCCATTTTCCTCTTTTGGAATCTTCACAGGGCCAGCAAAAATTGGAAATCTGAATTCCAACGAAAAAACAGTAACAACAGCAAACTTAAAAAGAGAGATGCACATGTTAGAGCTTAACAAAGAAACAAAGAAGTCAACTCGCCAGAACGCAAAGACATTCATAAGAAATCTGACAACGCCTACTAAGACTCCATTGTTCGAACGTGCAACGACGAATAAAAGAACTGCCGGAACACATGAAGTAAAAATCAATACCGATAAACCCCTGACTGGCCTATCTACAAAACAGAAAACAAACTCAAACAAACGTCGGAGAGTAGAGTCTGAGGACCAGGAGTCTGTACGATCTGCCACGTTATCTGATCTGTGTGATCTATCAACATACACAGACGATCAGATAAACAAATCAAGTGCCTCAACAACGCAAAAGGAAGTAAGGAAACTCGACATTTCAGAAGGAAAACATAATTCAAAAGACAAACGCTCAAAATTAACTCCTCCGCGACACAAAAACATGTCAAGGAATTCACCGCAAATTAAAGACACAAAACCCACTGAACATTGCAAACTAAACCCCAAACTTACGCTGCTGCAGAAGCATAAAGTATCCAACGCAAGCACAAAGTTATTACCAAGGCGACAACATGGCAATGAAGGTACAAAAGTTAAACTGAGATTACAAAATATTCACTCAGATGACCATGATGTTAACTTAAACCATGGGAATATAATGAAGCTGTTTAAATGCATACCAGCGTTACGTACAGTCATTTCTGATGACATAAAAATTGTGGAATACGTGACTGAAAGAACTTCCGCTCAAGTGTTGCTGGACATAAATTCTCAAGCGGTCAGGAGAACACTCCTGGACGCAAAGGATCATTTGCTATTCTCTGGATTTGATCTCTCCCTGGAACCATATGGCGAAATGGAAGTTGACAGCATCTTTAAAGACACATTTACATCACTGACACGCAATGAACAAATAAGAGAAACGTTGAGGAAACAACCTGCTGTGAAAAGACCAGAAGAAATAAATGAAAAGCAGAGAGTTCCTAGTAAGAGCCAGCATAACACACAATAGATATGGAAGGAACCACGAGTCAAGCCTCAGAACTTGATCTCATGGAATACAAGGGGCTTTGTACATTTGTTGAACAATTTTCCAGTGAACTTTAAGATAACTTTGCGCTATGTTTACAAGAAACATGGCTTCGCGATTCACGCACAAGAGATGGCTATACGATCCTGCTAAATCCTGCGGAAAAAATCATTAAAGGTAGCCCTTTTTCTGGCCTTCTGATGATGATAAAAAACTCACTAGATCGGAATGTAAAAGAATTACCTAATCGACCGTTCAAGCAAAGAAAATGCGGCAAAATCCAAGCTACTGCTGATAAACATCTATTGGAACTCGGCCATCATCAGCGCTTCGAAATATGTCGACTTAGTGACTTCAATGATCGATTTATATTTGACGTCAGACCAAAATCTGGAAATTATAATCTGTGGCGACCTAAATAACACATGGTTCGCGCCAAACAAGACTTATCGAAATCGAAGGCCTATATCGTTTGAAGACCTGTCGTTTGAAGCCAAATTGTGGCACTCTGCAATGCGTAGCCGGAACTGTGTCATGCTGAATGGGAACGTACAGGGTGACACTCCTTCTTAACCAACATGGCACCAAAAGCAGTGCCACAAAACGCTTGATTATATCTGGTCGTCACAAAGCAAAGGTGTTAAAGCAAAACATCATAACATCAAGCAGCAGTGATCACAATTCTGTTGAAATTGACATGGAGAGAGGCATGTCCGCAGACGCTGTCAAAATATACCGACGTAACTACAAATGCAAGTGGAAACTGACTTCGGATAAGTGGGACTCAGATTGGAAATCTGACCGACACATTTGGAGCACACATGGCACAACATGATATCAACTACGTCACCTTGTTAAATAAATTTATAGTTAAAACTAATGCAAAAGGAATCGCTGGCCATCAACATCAACACAAATTCAGTAGATTGCTAGCCTTAGAAAAGAAATCTTTATTGCAAGACATAAGAAGGCTCCGTAAAGCGAAGAACACCACGTTCAGTGAACAAATTCGACACCAGCGTCAACGTTACAGAAACTGGGTCAAATCATTTGCTACTCTAAGAGATCAAGAACGTGCAGAACTAATACTAGAATTGTTCCAAAAACATAACACACGTGAAATATGGGCGATTCTAAATTCTGGTAATACAAAAAGTAACCAAATACTAAGTAACGAAGTAGCTCCCAACATTTGGGCAAGCTACTTTTTCAAACTATTCAATGACTCTCACGCTGAGCAATTGGAAACCCAGGAGTATAACAGCAAACCATGGAACGTTGCTGAATCTCGCCCTGATATTGAACAAGCAATTAAGCAGTTAAAAAACTCAAGAGCAGCCGGCCCAGACAACATCAGTAATGTGATGCTTAAACAAGAGCCTGAAATGTGGGCTCGGTTTATTGAAATTCTATTCAGAAAAATATCACTCAGGCAAGTGGTCCCACCATCTTGGCAAACTGTGGTGGTCGTCCCAATCCAAAAAAAAGGGCCACGGGATGATCCCGTAAACTACTGCCCAATCGCTTTGTTAGACACGATTGGTAAAATATTTGCCTCGTTTCTACAAAAAAAACTAGCTTCCTGGGCCACACAAGCTGGGATAGGCGATTGTCGACAAACAGGGTTCACAAAAGGTGTAGGGACAGAAGTCAACTTACTGCTACTAAACCTTTTAAAATTGGAGACCTTAAGAGGAGGCAAAAACCTATTCCTTGCGTTTGTGTACATGCAGCAAGCATTCGATAAAATAAATCGGAAGCTTTTGTGGCAGAAACTATTAATCTGGCAATGTCCCTCAGACATCTTGAAACCTATAAGATCATTACATAATAGAACAACCATCCGAATTCGGATGAACCATAATGGTGATTTGACAAACACAATACCGACTTCAAAGGGAGTAAAACAGGGTTGCCCATTGGCAGCCCTGTTGTTCAAGCTGTTCATTTCCGATCTGCCAGCCGACCTGAAAGATGTCAAGTGCTTTCCACTGAAAATAAATGATCAACCAACTAACTGCATCATATATGCAGACGATTTGGTGTTAACAGATCAGACCCAAATAGGATTACAGCGATTGTTGGCAAAACTAAACATCGATTTGACAAAGAATAATCTCGAAATAAATACTTCCAAAACAAAAATAATGCAGATGGGACTCCTAAAAGCATCAAAAAACAAACATTTCAGATGGCATGTTGCAGAAGACCAAATCGAGTTAACTACGTCGATACGGTACCTTGGAATTATCTTCAGCACATCAATCCGAGAATGGCCATGGCATCAAGATTTGAGAAGTCGAATGACTACATATGCATTACAGGGTCTGAAATTGCATAATGAATATGGTAAATTCTCATTCCAGCCGATACTAGTGTTCTATCAGAATAAAGTATTGCCAGCAATAACATTCGGGGCTGAAGCAGCATGGAACCTCAACTTCAAATTTTGGGAACTAGTCGAAGGCATGTTTTGGCGCAAAGTGCTGAGACTTCCACGTCATGTATCAATGACGATATTGCGCCATGAACTGGCAATCAACTCTTTATATAGTACAGCAGTCTGGAAAGCATTTGCAACCCTCCGTAAAATGAGAGAACATCCTGGAGAACTTGCATACAAAATTTTTAAGACATCCCAATCTGGGAGAATATCAAACATGGTAAAAGTTTGGCCCAACAAAATAGATCAAATCCTTGTGGCCGCTGACATAGATAAAGAGTCTCTTCAAAAACATAATTGGATTTCAAACCTAGAAAAAAGCGCGACTCTACGACTATACACTTGGGAGTATAACAAATAAATTAGATGTACAACCAAAATACCTACTAAAATGCCCATCTCCTCATCATCTAGACCAATTTTTGCGTTTACGGCTAAATGCATTAAAGACCAAAGAGATGTGCTGGCTAAGAAAAGAGTTTGAACTTACAGACAATCTCTGCAGATATTGCAAAAAAGACATTGAATCACTGTATCACTTGATCGTAAAATGTAGCGCAATTACGGGCCAAAGGACATGTCATCTGGGATTTTCATTTCCACTAAATGGAAATACTGACGAATGGTGGACTCGTGTGATATCAGGTCACAACACGAAGATAACCTGTGCAACTGTTGACTTTTTGAATGTAATTTTGAAAGAAACTTAGAGAGTGTGGTACCTAGGGAACCATATTATTTGACAAGGCAAATGAAATCTTTTTATCAAGGAGTGCAATGGAAGTAACATTGTGATAAAAGTTTGTATGAACTAAAGATTGCAATAAAAAAATAAAAAAATTGGGGGTGATGCCATCCAGCTTATCCGTCATGGCATCAAATCCTGCCTGCATACTTTCCTTGGGGTGTCTTGCTCTCCATGCCCTACTTACTCACCCAATATAGGAGGCGGGTCAGCTCGGGGTCTGCTGGGCTGATAAGCAAATGCTTACTGACTACTCTGCTTCTTCTGGTGATTGCCCCTTTTCGTCATGGTGGAGAGAGGCCGCATGCCATTCGTGTGGCGGAGGAGATCCAGGGAGGGGCCGTACAGCAAGGTGTCTGCAGTCTGAGCAGCAAAGCTGGCACAGGCACCCAGCACTACCACAAGAGATTGACATCCAGTGTGCCTCCCCTATCAACACTGCCCCCTTAGCAGTATTCAGCTTTAGCCAGGCAAGTGCTGCGTAATTTATTTTGTTATACATAATCAAAGTGCCTATACTTCAGACCTGTGACTGCTTTTAGCACTCCACCAGTTCAAGAATGGGCGATAATTCCACCCTATGGAATTAGGCAGCTACACCCCAGCACTGGTGGCCAGTTACAGCAAGTCTTACTTTATGCTTTCCTTACATTGTGCAGATGCAAATGCAGATTTTCAGTGGGATGTCGTGCACCCAGGCAGCAGCCAATTAATTGAAAAGTGTCGGCCACAGCTTCCCTTGGTCCCATGGCCTTGTGGCACAGCCAAGCAGTCTGGAGGCTGTTGGCTGCCGAAGGCCCTTTGCGGCCGTCAGACAACAACTGCTAAGCGTGGCCAACGCTCACCGGGTCCTCCTCTTGCTCGCCTTCACCAAGCAGGCTTGATGAATGCCCGCACACAGGGCTCCAGGCACAGGCTGCTAGCGAGGGCCGCCGAATCGGGTCTTCCACCCCTTGATAACGCCACCACTTTATCCCGCTGAAGGATCACCGGAGGAACGGTGCAATCAATGTCTGCAGTTCATTCAGGACAATGGGCGAGCTCTGCGCTCTGTGTGCGGGTCCTGTGGAGCTTACCAACAGCAGCAGACTCCTGAACTGCACCACTTGTAGCTCCTTTCACCAGGCAGTGCATGGACAAAGCAAGCCCCAGGCAGGAGCGTGTCCTCTCTGGCGCCAGCAACCAGTGCAGCTCCTCCCCCAGCCGCAGTCTGACACCACAGTGCACTGAAAGGGACCTGGTTCTCCGGTCTGGATTCATCTAGACCCCTCAGGGTCTGTCAAAGTGTGCCGCAGGGATACCACCAGCTCCTGGCCCACTTTCCCCCAGGCAATCGACCGGGTGTAACAGCAAATGGGATGGATATTCCCAGGTTGGAACAGATGTCTAAAGAAGTGCCGCCATTTTGCCTCCCACCACACCCTCACCAACTTGATTCTTGATGAGCAGACCTGCTTTCCACGGCAGTCACAGTGATGTTCCAGAGACGGTGTAGGGAAGCAGACAAAAGTTCCATAAGACTCAGAGTTTGGACTCCCTTTCCCAAGGTCTTTCCAGTATTTGTTCAATGTTTATCTCTCATGGAGGCCTGCCTCCTAAGGCTGCAATAAAACCACAACCGTCTTTGCTCCAATCTCTCTCTATTCCTCAGCCCTGGTTTACACCCCTGGCAGGGTCTGTAACTCTTACTGGTCTCTGTGCGGTTCCTACTCCCCCTTTTATGTAGTATCATTTGGGGAAAAGGTCCCCAGTTTGGGTTCTCAATCTGTTTCACGTATTCACTCTCAGTGTTTCTTTGCTCCAATCTCTCTCTGTTCCACAGCCCTGGTTTACTCCTCTGCCAGGCTCTGTTTGTGTCACTGGTTTCTGTAGGGATCATGCACACCCTTGTCATAAACTGGGGAATACCTTTTCTCCACGGTTCCGAATCCCCTTCACTTGATTAATTTCAATGGTATCTCTCTTCACTCCATAGATCTGGTTCCCTCTCCTGCCAAAGTCTATTAATGTTCTTCACATTTACAAAATGTGTACTTTCCACTATTCCTGTGCTGGGTATGGTTGTCTGCACCAGGTCCCAGACCTCTCTTCTGGGATCCTCTGGCCTGGGAAAATGTCCT
Organism: Ambystoma mexicanum; assembly: GCF_040938575.1. Taxonomy (NCBI): domain Eukaryota; kingdom Metazoa; phylum Chordata; class Amphibia; order Caudata; family Ambystomatidae; genus Ambystoma; species Ambystoma mexicanum. Next base: position 841,976,875 of record NC_090941.1, on the reverse strand, counting down.
TTCTTCCCTTGAGTTGGGCTCCCTGTGCCCTCTGGGTCTCCCCAACCTTCCGACTGGCCACCTGTGTACCTGCATGGCCTTGGTCTTTTTGATCTGGTTTTTTGCAGGTCTCGCAGGTGTTGGGACGACTTCACTGGCTCTGCAGAGCCTTCTGCACTCTCTGTCACATGCCGTGGCAAGAAGTTGCCTCTTGGTCAGCGTCTCCGGAGCAGTCCCGGTATCCAGCAGGTAAGTCTCATCCTCCCTGCTTTGCCTCTTGTGTTGTTGGTTTCCCGCGGGTCAGCCTCTCCTCTGTGCTCTGTCAGCTGCTTCCTCTATGCGGCAAAACGCTTAGTCGGTACCGAGCTGGGATCCAAGACGCCATACTTCCCTTCCCACTGGATCTTTAAATGATAGGCAGCAAATAATGTTAACGCAAGGACTAGAACGTCTGCCTTTGTTAACGCTAGTGATCTTCATTGCTTGCGTGCTCTTCCTCGGCACAGTGCTGTCATTAGCTACATTAGCTACATGGTTGTCTTTTCCCTCGGTGGGGTTTACTGGAGCAACATTATAACAACAGTATAACAGTTTCTGATGCTTGTTAATCTGCTTAGAATCACATGCTGTGCATATGGTCCGACATCCAGTGGTAACAGCAGAGTATTGCATCTTGTCTTTGCATATGGTCCGACATCCAGTGGTAACAGCAGAGTATTGCATCTTGTCTTTCGGGGACGTCGGCATAGGCGTGTCTGTAACACTATCCCTATCGTGACGTGTGTAGTACCCAAAATCCCTCACGCGCCGAGGTCCCTCAGATTGTTTTTTTCTGCCCAGATAACTGGTCGCCCTGTAGCAGAGCTCTTACTAGAGACATTGTTTATCTTACCGAATTGTTGGTTTATTCCCTTTCGTCATTTCGCCAATAACTACAACTTCGACGAAGACTACGGCGGAATCGTCTACGGCTGTGGATTTCGGCGCCTAAGATCCAGCAGCCGGATTGTCCACGTGGTCGGGCCCTCTTTCAGTCTGGTCATCCTTCCCTTTTGCTATGGAAAGGACTCCTTTTAGGTTCTGCCCTAAGTGTAGGGTCAGATATCCTTGGAAGGACGAGCACAGGACGTGTAAGCCTGTCTCCCCCTAGAGCACGACGAGAAGCTGTGTGCGGCGTGCAAACTCCTTCGTCCCAAGACCCTTAAGGAGCACCATGTAAAGCGGGGGGCCGCGTACGGCATGTCACGTGTGGAGCCCCCCTCCCCCACCGTCACACCAGCCGAAAGTGACAGGGGTACTTCGGATGACCAAACGTCCAACGCGGATGTTATAGACCTTGAGGCGGACACTTCTAGATCCGCCACGCCCGTCCCCGACCCTTCCAGGCTCGACTCTGGTCTTGCTACAGGGACCACACTCGGCGTCAGGGGCATACAATCGCACCGTAACACTAAGCACACAACCCCTACGCCAATTTCGACGATTGCGTCGAAAAAGGCGAAAGCGCCAACGGGGCCGCCAAAGTTTTCGGCGGTTCCCTCGGATCGCTCAGATCCAAGGCCTTCCCCGCATTCGCAGCAGTGCATGGCGACTGGGCAAACAAGAAAGACCAAGGGCGCTACTCCTAATCCTACACACGTCGAAAGTCGGCAGCCTGACGCGTCAACGAGTTCCAAGGCCTCAGTAGGCCCAAAAACTACGACTAGGCCTCTACCCGGAAACCCATCCGCTAAACCTGCTGGTGGCACGGACGGTCTTTCTGCTGCCGACAAATCATCGGAGCCTTTGTCTCTCGACGATTCGGCGACTATCCAAAGTAGCATCGGAAGGATTGCAGCGGTGGTGGGTCTTATCCCGGTCCCGCCAAAGGTTATGAGTCAATCCGCGGAAAAGTTTTCGGCGGATTGTATTCCCGATTCCGATGGGACTTGCGTAGATAGTCAAGAGACTCTCTCTGACACCCTTAGAGGTTCACCATTCGGGTGGCTAATAATACTACGCTATTAGCAAGCTATGCTGATGCCCAATGGAACTTGCTCCAAGAAGGCCTCCAGGAGGTTCCTGAACCAGCCAGAACAAAGCTTCTCGCCATTGTTTCGGAGGGAAAACTGGTTAATCAGAATGTTGTGAAGAACACCCTGGACACTGCAGAAACAGCAGGCAGGTCTCTTGCACAAGGTACTCTTCTAAAAAGACACGCATGGCTGTGGACATCGGGCTTCAGACCTGAGACTCAGGCCTCTCTCATTAATAAACCCATTGAGGAGACTAACCTCTTCGGGAAAGCAGTGGATGAAGCGTTGGAGACGGCCAAGAAGGAGCACGAGACTATAAGATCTTGGCAACAGATTACACAGAAACCCTCCTCCCAGAGGGGTAATAATTCTCAGCGGTTCTTTCGAGGACAAGCCTGTGCCGGTCAGAACAACTACGGCACGGGTAACTTCAACACGAATCAAGCATCCGGAAGCCCTACCCACTACCCCCCAAGGGGTCAGAAACGCGGCAAAGGTAGAGGCAGAGGCCCCAATCCCAGAGGAGCTTCAGCCTCTGGTCAGAAATGACCACCAAGTCCAGGTCCCCTCCAATGTCTCCCCAGTCGGGGGGTGATTAACATCTTTCCTCAAGGCATGGGAGGGGATAACTTCCGACCAGTGGGTCTTAAAGACGGTCGCCCACAGTTATTGCATGGAATTCGCCCGACCTCCACAGTTCAGACCGCCGCGCTCACGGCGCCTTTCACCGGACCATCTGGCGATCCTGATCCAAGAGGTGGAAGCTCTGCTGGGAAAGGACGCCATAGAAGCCGTCCCTATTCTTCAGGTAAACGCAGGTATTTATTCAGTGTACTTCCTTGTTCCCAAAAAGGATCTCACCATGCGTCCTGTTCTGGATATGCGCCCAGCGAACAAGTTTATAAAACCCCAGAAGTTTTTCATGGTAACACTACAGGAGGTGATCCCATTGCTGAAACAGGGGGACTTCATGGTAACATTGGATATGAAAGATGCATACTTTCATATTTCAATGTTGCCAGCGCACAGGAAATACCTAAGGTTCATGATTCAGGACAAACACTACCAGTTCAAAGTACTCCCCTTCGGCATCGCCTCAGCACCAAGGGTGTTTACCAAAGTCCTGGCAGTGGCAGCAGCACACCTGCGCAGACTATCAGTCCCAGTTTACCCTTACCTCGACGACTGGCTCATTATGGGGGACTCGTTCGACGCTTGTTTTTTTCGAACATCCAAAAAACAGTAGATCTCCTCTTCAGCCTGGGTTTTTCAATCAACGAAAAGAAATCCAGTTTAGTCCCCAGCCAAGTGAAACAATTTCTGGGAGCGCTAATTCGGACGGAAGACGGCCTTGTCTTCCCCTCCAGCGAGAGGGTTCAGAACATGCTCTCTCAGGTTCCTCAATATTTAGCCAGTCGGGAGGTGACGGTACGCAAAGCCATGCGTTTGCTAGGGATGATGGTGTCATGCATATACTTGGTTTCCCATGCAAGAGTGGCTCAACAGCCAGTGGTGTCAGGCCAGCGGACAATGGGAAAATCTGTTAGTTGTCTCGCCAGCCCTCGTTCTCTCTCTGCAGTGGTGGTCAAGAGAAAAAAACTTTTGAAGGGGAAGACCTTCACCACCCCTGCATTGGAAGCCACTCTTACGACAGACGCATCTCTCACAGGGTGGGGGGCTCACCTGCTACAGCAGACAGTACACAAAGTGTTGTCCCCTCAGGTAGCGTCCAATCATATAAACTTACTGGAGCTACTAGCGGTGTTCAAAGCATTGAAAGCCTGTCAGGGGCAACTGCAAGGGAAGACCGTGCTGATCCTAACCGACAGCACTACAGCAATGTATTACCTGAACAAACAGGGGGGCACTCACTCTCCAGGGCTATCCAAGCTGTCCCAGAACATTTGGATATGGGCTCTCAAACACAAGATGTTTTTGTTGTCCCAACATGTTCCAGGGGAACTCAATTTTCTGGCAGACGAACTCAGCAGAGATTTTCCTCTGCCAGAAGAATACGAATGGTGGCTGCACAAAGACATTGTGTCCAACGTCTTCGCAGAATGGGGTTTCCCAGAGATCGACCTGTTCGCTACTCAGGTGAATGCCCAATGCCAAGACTACGCCTCCAGGTACCCCCAGAACCGATCCAAGGGGAACTGTCTCTGGATAACTTGGTTGGGGAAATTTGTCTACGCTTTTCCCCCGAATCCCCTTTTCAACAAGATAGTGCACAAGATGCACCAGGAACCAGTTACCATGATACTGGTGGCCCCCATGTGGGCCCACCAACCCTGGTTCGCTCACCTGATGGAGATGTCCCTCTCCCCACCAGTCAAACTGCCCTGCCCGTACAACATGTTGTCTCAGGACAGAGGGGGGCCCTTCACCCATGCCTGCAAACTCTGAACTTAGCAGCCTGGCTCCTGAAATCATAGAGTTTGGACACCTGCAACTCCCTCAGAGATGCATGGACATACTCAGGGAAGCGAGAAAGCCTAATACACGTTATTGCTATGCCAGCAATTGGAAACAGTTTGTCATCTGGTGCAATTCCAAGGGCGCCAATCCCATCGATTACTCACCCTCAAGCATTGTGTTGTATCTGTGCCTGTCGCCTGCTACAAAGGCAATACCGACTCTGTCCTCACCAAGAAGAGAGTCCACATTCAAGCTCCTGTCTCTGCGGCATCTAACAACTCGGCCGAACTCTTTAAAATCTGCAAGGAGCTGGCCAACCCTGCTGCAGTCTCTACCCCTCCTGTTGCCTCCCAGGCTCTTTGCAATGCCCTTGCCTCTCACTTAATTTCAAAAATCCAGGACATCCTGTCCACCCTCTGCACCCACGCCTATCCTCTTCCCTCTCCATCTGTGCTTGCTGACCCTCCTTTAGCCACCCTCCCACCATCCTTCTCGTCCTTTCCTCTTTTCACCCCTGACGAGGTTGCTAGACAAGTCCGATCTATGAAAGCCTCTTCAAAACAGGTTCATCCCTGTTCCTCTAAAACCATCAAGGACCACATTGACACCCTCGCTCTGGCCCTTGCTGATTTTTGCAACTACTCCCTTGCCTGTGGATCCTTCCCCTCCCCTCTGAAGCACTCCTTTGTGCATGCTCTTTTCAAGAAACCCACAGCTGATCCTTCTTGTCCAGCTAACTATCGCCCAATTTCCATTACTCCTTTTCTTGGCAAATTCCTGGAAAAGTTGGCCATCTCTCACCTTAACCTTCGTTCCAATTCTGTTGGCTGTCTCCATGACCACCAGTCTGGCTTCAGAGCTTCCAGAAGCACGGAAACTGCTCTCCTGAACATCCGTGAAGATCTGCTCTCCAACCTTGACTCTAACTTTCCCTCTGTCCTCATCCTCCTCGATCTCTCTTCTGCCTCCGACACGGTCAACCATATCATCCTGCTCAACCGACTCCGTAAAAACCTGGGTATCACTGATCAGGCTCTGGCCTGGCTGACCTCTTTCCTCTCAGATCGACCCTCCCGGGTCCAACTTGGGTCCTTCCTTTCATCTATCTTCCTCTCTACCTGTGGTGTTCCCCAGGGGTCTAACCTCTCGCCCTGGCTTTTCAACCAATACCTGGCAACTCTCGGCCACTGCATTGCCATTTTCTGCTCAAATTTCCAGTGCTACGCTGACGACACTCAACTCATTTTCAGGCTGCCCTCTGCCACCTCCTCTCCCTCTCTCATCTCTGATTGCCTAACTGCCATTCAAGATTTGTGTCCCGCCAGTGATCTTTGTCTGAATGCCAGCAAGACGGAGATCCTCCTCATCAGCACACCTTCACCATCCTTTCCCCTCACTCTCTGGCCGGCCTCCCTTGGCCCTCCTCCTACCCCCACCTGCGAGGCTAAGAACCTCTCTGAGGTCTCTAAAAAGTCAAATTTCCGACTTCACCTCCTCACAGGTACTCTGCCTTTCCTCTCCTTCCCCCAGAAGCTCATGGTATCCCAAACTCTGGTTCTCTCTTTCTAAATCTACCTGCCTCTACTCTCCGCCCTCTGCAACTAATCCAGAACAGGACTGCAAGACTTGTCCTTGGCCTCAAGCCCTGGGATCGTATCTCTCCAGCTCTGAAATCTCTCCACTGGCTCCCAGTCGATGCAAGGATTAAATTCAAAACCCTCTGCATTGTCCACAAGGCTTTCTGGGGCCTGGGTCTAAAAAACCTTCAGCTATCCCTCCGCAAATACCTCCCCTCTTGAGCTCTACGCTCCTCTACCTCCAACTCCGTCAGGGTCAGTCGTTTTTCTAAGAAACGAGCTGGGGGTAGATCTCTGTCTTCGGCTGGGGCCTCACTCTGGAACAGCCTCCCTGCCACTCTAAAACTTGAGGAGTTCCGGAAGCACCTCAAGACCTTCCTCTTTTCTTCTGCCTTCGCTCCCCCTCTCCCCTGCTGATCTGTTCTCTCTTGGCACTGTGCACCTGGCCACCCTCTGTCCTTCGGGCCCAGGTACCTGCTCATCCTGCCACCCTCCCGCACTGCCTCCAGGCCACCCCTTGCACTGGGGTCTGAATCTGTACCCATACAGCCCCCCCCTTTTTCTTCCTGCACCTATCAGACCTACCCTGTCTGCTGCCTTAAACCTAGCACTTCCAAATTGCTGGCTGCATTAACACTGTTTGTTGCCTTTATTATTTATTTATTGTTATTTATCTGTTTCTCCTCTGCTTCGCACTTTCCACTTCTCCCCCCTTCCATGCACTTTTCCCTTCCCCCCCTCTCCCATGTACTTGCGCGTCCTCAATGTCACTGGGCCTAGTAAGATCGCTGTTTTGTTCTCCCCTGTTCCCCTCCCTTGCCTTGTCGCGCTCTGAAACACTTGTGTACGAGCGCGATAGAAATAAAATATCAATCAATCAAAAAAAAACACCTGTTGGACTCTGGGTTAGTTTTCAATTCCCTAAAGGTTCATCTGGCTGCGCTGTCAGCCCACACCACATCACAGCAAAAAGTATTGTGGTGGAAGATACCAGTAATTAAAGCCTTTATGAAAGGGGTTAAGAGGATTTATCCTCCCATCTCTCATCCAGCCCCTGGGTGGGATCTGAATGTGGTTTTGACCAGGCTCATGGGAGCTCACTTTGAGTCTATGCATAAAGCAAGTCTGAAAGATCTGACTTATAAGACAGCCTTCCTAGTGGCTATCACTTCTATCAGAATGGTTAGCGAAATACAGGCTCTTTCTGTTTTCGAACTCTTTGTTACAGTCCACAAAGATAAGGTAGTTCTGCGCACACATCCCAGGTTTGAGCCGAAATTTATTTCAAAGTTCCATGTGAACCAGTCAATCGAACTACCCACGTTCTTCCAGAAACCTACTAACATGGCTGAAAGAAGCCTTCACACACTAGACATGCGCAGGGCAGTCATGTTTTACATGGAAAGAACTAAACCACTGAGGAAGACTAAACAATTATTTGTTTCAGTGGAAGCTGGTAGAGAAGGGGATCCTGTCTCTAAATCAGCAATCTCAAGGTGGATTGTCAAATGCATCACACTATGTTACACTCTTGCGAAGAGAGAACTGCCCTTCAAGCCTAGAGCACACTCTACTCGAGGCACTGGGGCATCCATAGCATTCATTGCAAATGTTCCCCTAGAGTCCATTTGCAAAGCGGCAACTTGGAGTTCTGTACACACCTTTACAAAACACTATTGCCTAGACACTCATTCTAGGTCTGATTCTCAGGTGGGACAAGCAGTACTAAGACATCTTTTCTCTACTGTTCCTTCTCACAATCCACCTCCAACTCCAGGTACTGCTCGCTAGTCTTTGCACAGCATGTGATTCTAAGCAGATTAACAAGCATCAGAAGACATGCATTACTTACCGTAATAGCATTTCTGATGATTGTATCTGCTTAGATTCACATGCGCCCTCCCTACCTCCCCGCTCGGGGTGGAAGGAACATAGACGTCTTACTACTTTCTCTCTTTATGTACTCACTCACTATAGCCTTGGGCTCCCTCATGCAGAAAAAATACAATCAGAGGGACCTCGGCACGTGAGGGATTTTGGGTACTACACACGTCACGATAGGGATAGTGTTACAGACATGCCTATGCCGACGTCCCCTTTCGGTCCCCGAAAGACAAGATGCAATACTCTGCAGTTACCACTGGATGTCGGACCATATGCACAGCATGTGAATCTAAGCAGATACAATCATCAGAAATGCTATTACGGTAAGTAATGCATGTCATATTGTGGTACTGGATGAAGGGTACAGAGAAGAGGGACAGAGAAGGGGTTTGGGTAAAGGTGGGAGGCATAAGGGGATACTGCGTTCTCCCTCTAGTATCACTGCCCCCAGTGGAGTTGACCTGATGAGGTCCTTAAGCCGAGTATCATCCCCAGGGGGACCTCACCACCCTGGCCCCATCTGAGGGGCTTTCCCATCTAGAGTAGTGACTATACCCTGAGATTCGCCACACACCCTTTCCCATGGGCTCCCAACAGTCTTCTCTAGCTTCTCCTTGATAGGGTTAAGGGAAGTTTTCCCAATTCCACAGTTGTGTATCTGGTGAAAACTCTTCTTCCTCCCAGGTCTCTACGGGAAAATATACTGTATCTGGCTTGTTAATTTCTTTTATGATTTCACCAAACTTCGGGAAGTCTGTCCCGATAATAGTTTCCTCTGGTAGGCAAGGAATGACTGCTGAGTCTAACCAGGTTTTTTGGCCTCTATTGTTAATGATCATGTCAGTCCTATGATAAACATCCTGGTCCCCATGGATACAAGTACTTTTTTTAAGAGGTTTTAATTTGCATTTGTAGTGTTACATACATCACTTGAACCCATATAAAGAAACAATCCTCCCCCTCCCCTCCACCCCCCCCAAATCTGGGAGCTTTGGGTTTGTTGGGGCTTCTCCACTAGGTGGGCGCGTGTGTGGGGTTAAACTGCTCCTCTGTGGTTGGTCGCTGCTGTGGGTATTCAAACTTCGTCTTCCCCTGGAGGATCTATCATGCCCACTAAGGTCATGGACCAGGGGCACCAAGCGCGGTGCGCTTCTTCTCTCAAGTATCTTAATAAGCCTGACCAGTCTGTGTTGAATCTGCTGTGCTCCCCTTGTAGCGAGTAGGTGAGCCATTCCATGGCTGCCAGTGACCAGATCTTTGCTAACCACTCATGGTCCTGTGGTGGGTCCCTGGCTTTCCACTTACGCGCCAGTACTAGCTCTGCCGCCATCATCATAATGATGTAGAGTTTGCGCTTGGGTTTCGAAGCAATGGCCTTCAGCGTTCTGTTCAGACCTATCATTGCTAGTCCCCTGTTCCCTCCTACCATCATCCCCAGCACTTGCTCAATTGCACGGTGGATCCCTTTCCAGTAGAGGTCTAGCTTTGGGCATTCCGACCAGATATGGCTCCAGGTTCCCTCCCCTCTGCAGTCCCTCCAGCATAGTTGTGAGGCCCCCGGGTAGATTCTGTGTAGTCTGACCGGGTTTTACGTGCCATTGAAGTATCAGTTTCAGCCATATCTCTCTAATTTGTAGGGATCTTGATAGTTTTGGGACCTGCTCCCACATTTTTACCCACTCTGGTTCCACTATTGTGTGCCCTGTGGCACTCTTCCCCACCCTTAAATATGGACACAGGTACTTTTAATGGGCCTGCCTTGTTTAAGATGGTTTAGGTGAATCAGGTCACTCCTCACCGCTGTCTGCTTGCTAACTGAATCCACCAGGGCTGACACTTGATCTCTGTTGATGGTAACTCTCTTGAATCATCAACATCCCAGTTCCGGGTCCTCTGTGACTCCCTCTCTCTCACAATTTACTTTACTTTATTTGTAAGGCGCTGCCAAAGTGGCCCAGAGGTATACAGCCTATTCTTCCTTCCGGCCCAACTCACTCTGCCGGTCACACTCTGGATGCCCTCATCTCTGGTGACATGCCGATCTCTAACCCGGTCACAAGATCCCTCTCTCCTTTGCTCCCTCCTGGGGCCCCTTGGCCCTCTATTAGAGCCACCCCCTGTACTGCCAGCCTCCTTTGCCATCATTCGACTGATAAAGCGTGTGTCAGTTGATGCTTTTTAATCCACCTTCATCCCCTCTCGGACCCCTGCTCCTGACTCTCCCTCTGACTCTGTCCTTGCTAATCTGCACCTTGCCATCTCTAACACCATTGACATCCTTGCCCCTGCCATGAGGAGCAACTTAAAACCTACCACCAAGAACAACAGCTGGTACGACTCCGATCTAGCATCTCTTCAACACAAGTGCAGAGTTGCTGAACAGAATTGGCAGACGTTGGGCTCATGCTCTGACAAAATGGCCTGCCGCCTGCTCCAAAGGCAATATCGCTGCTCTATCCACTCCAAGAAGTGGGCCTGCATCCAAGCCCGCATCTCTGGAGCCACTAACAGCACGGCCAAACTTTTCAAAATCTGCAAGGAACTTGCAAATCCACTTGCAGTCTCCACCTCTCTCCTTCCTTCCCAGGGTCTCTGCACCGACCTCCCACTTCACATCCAAAACTCAGGACATCCTGTCCTCACTATCCTTTACCCCATCGCCTCTCCCACACCTGCTCCCCTGCCTCCCTTGGCCCCCCTTCTTCCACCCCCTCACTCTCCTCTCTCCTGCAGATAGCACCGGATGCGGTCTCTAAAGTGGCCTGCTCTATGAATGCCTCCTTCAAACAGGTCCCCCCTGCTCCTCCAGAACCATTAACGACAACATCACCTCTCTCGCCCTGGCTCTTGCTGACATCTGCAACCACTCCTTCACCATTGGCTCATTCCCTCTATCTCTCAAGCACTCCCTTGTGCTCTTAAAAAAGCTGTCTGCTGACCCCTCCTGCAATTCTAATTATCGACCTAGCTCTACTACCCCTTTCGTGGATAAAGTCTTGGAGAAGTTGCTTCTCCCCCAACTGACCCTCCATCCACACTGATCTGGTTGGTTGCCGTTATGACCATGAATCTGGATTCCGATCATCCAGAGGCACGGAAATTGCTCTCCTGAACACTCCCATGCTCACAAATCTTGACTCCAACTCTCCTGCTGTTCTCATGCTCCTCGATCTCCTTTCTGCCTTTGGCATGGTCAAACATTCCATCCTCATAAAACGACTCTGTCACACCTTCGGCATCACTGACCGGGCACTGGATTGGCTGACCTCTTTCCTCACTAACCGCTCTTCCCAGCTGCAACTGGGCCCTTTCTCCTCCACAACCACCCTCTCTAGCTGTGGCGTCCCCCAGGGCTCTATCCTATCGCCATGGCAATATCTATATCGCCCCTCTTGCTCACCTGATCCCCTCCTTCTCTTCTCATTTCCAGTGTTATGCCAATGACACACAGCTTTGCTTCAAACTTCCCTCTACTTCCCCCTCGTTCTCCTCTCTCATCCCCGACTGTCTGTCCACCATTCAGGCATGGTGTGCAGCGAATGTTCTCTGTCTCAAGGCCAGTAAGACGGATATGATCCTCATTGGGACACCTGTGTCCTCTTTTCCTCCTACACTTTGGCCACCCTCATTGGACCTTCTACCCCCACCGTCTTGTGAGGATAAACACCTTGGGTCATCTTCGACTCTGCTCTCTCCTTTACCCCTCACATCATGGACCTTACCAAGAGGTCCCACTTCCAGCTCCACCTCCTCAGAGGCATTCTTCCTTTTCTCACCTTCCCCCAGAAGCTCAATGTCTCCAGAGCTTTATTCTTCTCCAGGTTGGACTACAGCAACAGCCTCCTTCTCAATCTTCCTCTATCCTCCCTTCGCCTCCTTCAGCTAATCCAGAATAGGGATGCAAGACTATCATTGGCCTCAAGCCCAGGGATCATGTCTCTCCAGCCCTAAAATCTCTCCACTGGCACTCAGTGGCTGCGAGGATCAAATTCAAGACGCTCTGCATCATCCACAAGGCCTTCTGGGGCCTGGGACCACGCTATCTCCAACTGCCCCTCTCTAAATACACCCCTGCTAGAGCCCGACCCTCTTTTAACTCCAACTCCCTGACTGTCAAACGCTTCTCCAAGCAGAGAGGGGGGGGGCAGGTCTCTCTCCTCGGCTGGTGCCTCCCTCTGGAATAGCCTCCCTTCCCCTCTCAGACTTGAGCTGGACCTCCTTAAGTTCCGGAAACTGCTTAAATCTCTGCTCTTCTCTACCTCTATCCCTCAGCCCCTTTCCTGCTAATTGCCCCACTGCCACTGTGACCGGTGACCTGATCCTCATGAATCCCACAGGATCCCAGGCCCTCCCTCCCAGTCAATACCAGCACCTCTTGCCCCCTATTAAACTGCATGCGGGCCCCTGTCTGCAGGCTCCACTTCCCACCCTTGAGAGTTGCCTGTATTAGCACTTAGCCTGAGGCTCTCCTCCTTAGCACCCCTCAGCACTTCCCTCCCGGGCCCCCTTCCAGCACTTGTCAACTCCTCTGATCCTCCTTCCATCCTCACCCCCTGCACTTCTCATCAATGCACTTGCACAGCCTAATGCGACAAGGCCTAGTAGGACTATGTGCCTCATTACGACCCTGCCGGTCTGGAAACAACAGTTGCGGAAAACCCGCCGCCACCGTTGTTTCCGGACTGGCAGATTAAGAGTAGTGCAAGCGGGTGGTGTCACTACCGCCAGGTCTGACCTGGCAGGAGTAACGCCACCCGCCTGCAGACATAAATGCAAACACTAGCACCGTTATTTACGGTGCCAGTGTTTCCATGGTCCCCATCCCCATGGAGTCCTATGGGACTCCATGGGAAATGGGATTAACGGAATTCCGCCTCCGGAATTACCGGGTCACCAGGGTTGTAATGCCCCAGTGTTTGCGGCAATCACGGAGGCGGTAATTCACGACAAGTCTGGCAGCAGCCTGCCGGTTTTCCCAGCACGGCTACCGCCGAACTCGTAATGAGGCCATATGACTGTATATTTACTGTATTGCCATTGTTATTATTTCCCCTGTTCCCTTCCCATTTAGCCATGTGGCGCTTTGAAACACAATTCTGTTGTATAAAGCGCCTTACAAATGCTCAATAAAAATAAAAAGTAACCTGTTCATGGGTTTTAAAAGGGGCCGTCTGATAGACATAACTACTGATAGTCTCCACCTCAGGGTCTGACTGATATTCTAGATCACCCCACTCTTCACGCATCATACAGCCTATTTCCGTGGGCTCTTCTTTTATGTTGGCGGGACACTGTCTGTTTAGATGCCCCTTTTCTCCAGACGAGAAACAGACAGCGATAAAAGGCTAAGGTGTCCTGACTTAAAAGGTCTGTTTTCTCATATCATTGGGCTTCTCTAACCCTCTTTCTCTGGCTCCCTGGTTACTTCTTGACTGGTTTTGAGTATCCCCTCACTTGTTTTTTCTTTTCCTGGGACCTTTAATTTGGAGGAAAAAGGAGGGTGGGGTCCTGATCTCATCTCTCTCTTCCTATGATCTACTTTGTGCAGAAGCTTTAGGTGTTTATTAGTCTCGGCATAATTCGGATCTACCTCTACTGCTAAAGCCATCGAAGGCTTGCTCATTTGCAGGATGGGCCATTGAAGGGAAGAGGGCAAGCTATTGACAGGTTGTTCCAGGGCCAATGTCTCTAATACTACTGGGAGTTTTTTTTCCTATCCAGAGGAATAACATATTCTGGATCCTGGCCCTCAATTCTACCAGTGTTTCTCCTGGGTTCAACTTAATCTCTTGCAGCTTGTTTCGGTAAGCATTTTCTGTTTCCTCTAACCTGAGTAATAGACCCTGCTTAATTTCGTCATAATCTGTAACCCCTAGTGAGTTAAGGGTCTGATATGATGTTTGTTTGTATGTTGCCTTTTAACAGTGGGTGCTAAATAACGAATCTTTAGCTCATCTGCCCATTGAAACTATTGGGCCAATGTCTCGGAATTAAAAAATAAACTCCCTAAATTCACCCCTTCCCTATAGGGTTGTAGAACTCCATGAGGAAGTATGGGTTTTTGCTGGGCCACAACGATCCTCGCGGCACCGTCCGGGAATCGAGCTTCCTTACTGTCCAGTTATCTCAGGTCGAACAGAGGTGTCTTTCTTGACCTTGCCAACTTTTTCTTCCAAGCTAGTTCCACCACCAATAGGGGCAGTATATCCTGTTCTAAATTTTCCCAAGCTAAGTGTTATGGTTAAGCTTCCTATTGGAGGAAGGACTCTAGCAGGTTTTTCCACCACTTTTAGAGATACCAATGCAAGAGAATGAAGGAGTTACAGGTAAGTAACTTATTGCATCCGTCACCTCAGGCCGTATGCCATCCTCTCTAAAGAAAGCCACCATCACTTGGTTACTAAAAACTGTAAACTAGACACACTGAATACCTCAACTACAGCCACATCTCTTTGTGGTAAACATCATGCACTACCGAATTAGTCAACTATGAAAAAAAACACGACTTACAACATGGCAGCCATTCGGGTTTCAGATCACACACGAGCAGTTTTTCATTTATTTAAAATAGATTCTAGTACACTTGTTCCATCGCTACCAACTTGCAGCATCTTAATTGTCTATGGGACACCTCTGTAACCGCCAACCCCAATTACACAGACGAAATGTAAATGCCTCGCAGCTTGCTTTCTCAGAGCAATTCATACAAAGTTATGAAGGATTGTTTTTTTAAATATAAAGTTAAGCATATCCAGTGGCAACAATTATGGCCCATTATAATCATGTTGAATTGTAATTCATGTTGAGTTCTCAGAATACAGCACTAAATAGAATTATGAATGTATCTCCTATTATGCAGTTTACAAGTTGAAGACCATGCCACAGGCTTCCTGCGAGCTATGCAGCAACATGTAAACCCAGATTTACAATTGGTAAGTACAAAAACAAATGATTCCTCATTTAATAAACATGAACGGTGTGTGTTTGTGTGTGTGTCCGTATGTTATGTTTCTAAACCATGGGGCTCATTTTGTAACGGGTGGTGCAGTAAAATGAGTGTACAAACCAGGAACAATCGATATAAGCCAGCTTTTAAACCATTGTTCTTCAAACTGTTGTCTGTGCCTCCCTCATTAGGCACGGCGCCATGCCTGGGGTGGAGGACGAACCCCACAGCTTGAAAAGCGTTTAACACCTGCTTAGCCTTTTCTTTCCAGCAACCTTTTCCATTGGCCTCTGAATGGGGTTGGGTGCCCCATTCACAAAATAAACATAACATTGAAGAGCATCTTCAGTGTGTTTATTTTCTTTGTCTGCACTTGGCAGTACACTGATAAAAGGTAGGCTCTGTGATCCCTGCCCCCTTCCTACACCATGGATAATTGTGACCTCTTTCCCAGAGAGGGAAAAACATTGAGAGGACAGGATGAGGAGGGAGACCGACAGAATGTGGAAGATATGAGAAGATACAAACAGGAGGCAGAAAAGAGGGTGCTAATGAGCAGGAGCGAGAGACAGAATGGGCGGAGAGAGGATGGATAACAGCATTCGGATGAAAGAGGCTGCAAGAGAACGGGAGAAGATTTTGAGAGAAAATAGGACACTAGGAAGTGCCGAATGCAAGCGAAAGAACAGGAGGGAGTGACGCAGGGAAACAATAGGAGTGGTAGGGACAGAATAGGAGGGGGAGAGACAGAATGGGTGCAGAGACAGAATAGGATTCAAAGAGACCATATAGGAGGGCAGAGTCAGGTAAGTCAGAAGTAAAGACAGAACAGTGGTGGAAATGTGAGACAGGCATAACCAGAGAGAAACTGGAAAAAGAATCCGAATGGAAGTGGAAAATAGAAAGAATGGGAGAAAGAGAGCAAATTTAACTGAGGGGAGAGAAATAGAAGAGACAAAACAAGTGTGGTAGAGCACTAAGAGATATAATCAAAAGTTTGGAAAGCCAATAGAGAAATGAAGCAGGAGCAGGAGAAATAAGAAATAGCACTTAGTGGGAAGCCAAGTGGAAAGGCAGTCAGGCAGTAGATTCTGCCATCCAGCTCTGTGTTTACACAATGTGATAATGCGAACAAGGATTGCTGAGCGCCGTCCCTGGTGAATATATATTTGGCGGTGGGAAGCCAAGTGGAGAGGCAGGACAGCGCAGATCTGGAAAGGTGCAGTATTTATTCTCCTGATAGGGTATTGACCATAAGTGAGTGTATACTTTTTTTCTCATTGGTAGCACGTATTAACCGATACGTTCTGATATGATATGTCATTTATAACGCGCCTATACACAAGTGTTTCAAGGCGCAACGAGGCAAGGGAGGGGAAACAGAGGGAAGACAGACAGCGATCCTACTAGGCCAGGTGACATTGAGATTGCGCAAGTGCAAGGGGGCAGGGGAAAAGTGCAGGGGTAAAGGGGAGGGAGCAGTGCAGTACATAGGATAACAGTAAAATAAATAAAGACAATAAATAAAAGTGCGGGCAGCTGGTGGCAAGTGCAGGTGTAAGAGCAGACTTCAGGGGTCAGTGCTGGTAGGCGCTGAAGGGATACAGAAACAGTCCCAAGTGCAAGGGTTGCCGGCGGGCAGTTCAGGTGTGCAACTGGCAGGGAGGGGACCTGGGCCCAAGATCAGGGGGTAGCCAGGTAACCAGTGCCAATTCCGGTTCAGCCAGGAGATCAGCAGGGGAGAGAAAGAGTGAAGAGAGAAAGCAGAAGCAAAGAGGAAGGTCTTGAGATGCTTCTGGAAGCGGAGATGGTTCTCCTCAAGTTTCAGAGAGGCAGAAATTATTTTTCTAACGGAGATCAACTGGATGTAGTTTTGAACAAGAATGAACCCGATAAACTGGAAGAAATACGTCTACAGCCAGAGATGACTACTAATGATGGTTATGCCCTCAAGTCACTTTGCCTCAATTTGAAGAACTTGCAAAGTGGGTGAAATTATTTTTCTAACGGAGATCAACTGGATGTACTTTTGAACAAGAATGAACTAGCTAAACGGTAAGAAATAAGTCTACAGCCAGAGATGACTATTAATGATGGTTCTGCCCTGTTGTGTTCTGACCACGCCTGCTTCAAGCTTACAACGTTGGCTTCGCCGTGCATAGCGCAAGTGCAGTCGGTAGTCTGAAGACTGGCGACAGGCCCCTTACTTAAAACACTAAAAAGAAAACGGTTTGCCATTACTTGCATCATACATTGTTGTGCTTTCTACCCCATTCGGTTTGTATTAGGCATTGGTCAGCACAATCCCCTATAACTTGCGAAGCAATTTTAGACGGCAAATGCACAATAAAAAGAAGGCACCTGCCGCAAGTCAATTAGAAGAAGCCCTGAACTTGGATGCTGATGTTTACTTGGAGGAGCCCCAGGTTCTCTGGGGGAAAATCGCAGCGTTTTTTAAACCACAAAATGATAAAGAGTTCCTTTCTGCTGCAGAGAATGGGGCACGGGGGGATATGCACAGGTGGAGGAGGAAGCCTCTACTGAGATAAACAGTAAGGAATTAGCCATAGACAATTATAAATCATTATTGAATCTCTTCTATAGCTTACAGCAAGAGACTTGTAGGAACAGCGCCAAACCAGGAGATAACATTTCCCTGGCCACTTTAGTACTATCAATAGTAAATTCATACCTCTGTGCCTCCCCGATTTCTCTTCAGAGAGCAAATTGAGCGGAAGTGACAGTTCTGATGTAAGCACTCCAAACAGGGGTCAGGTGCAACTTTTAAAATATTTGGTTATCTGCTGCAATGATATCTGCAGAGACAGTCAGCCGGCCAATCATCACAGAGTGCATTTGGGTCTCCTAGGAGACTAAGCACAGGGAGTTTCGGGCACCTCTCTCACTTCCTGCCCACCCCAGACACCCTGGAGCCAGAGGCGGGCTTCACTTGTGAATCCCGCCAAAGACAAAGAGAACAATGGGACAAAACCTGGTTTGGCATGCAGTGTAAATCTCAAGAAAGACCTTTCCACAAAGAAATGGCGAAAAAGGAAGACTGGGCCATTTTGACAAAAATGGCACCCTTGGGTGCTTTACTGCAGCTGCGAACACAGCCCGCGGTAAATGCACACCACGATAGTAAAAACAAAACCACTGCCACCAGCCATTCATCTAGGAAGGGGTAACATAAAAATGTTACATGAGAAGTTAGACAAAGGGGATACTAGGTACCCCCTCCAGCACCCTAATGTAAGATAGTGTGTGCTGGGCCTAGAAAGTTACAAATGTATGTAAAGTCAATTTCACTTTACAGCTCTGGGAAACAGCAGACTAGCCCAGAGAAGGTATTTAAACCTATGGGAAATCTGGAAGACTTCCCCGTGTCGCTGCACTGAAGGTGCTGTGTGACACAATGTAAAAGATGATGCCTATGGAGTTTGTCAGACTCCACAACCAAAAGAAACAATATTACATTTAAATACACGAGAGAGTGAGAAAAAAGGGTCTCACTCTCTCAGGTTAAAAAAATCAAGTCCTCAAAATCCCGCAAAGTTGCTGGCGGTCTCTAAGGTGGAGTGAATTATCACATTTCTGAGAATTCTCCCTAACATTGACAACCCACAGATTTGGGCCTGGGCTGTCGCGGCTACCAAGGAAAACAGGGAACCCCAAACTTCTTTTCAGAAGACACTTGTTGGAATCCAAAGAGGTCTGGCTTGCACAAATTGCCCCAGTATGACCCACAAGGCCCAGCAAAGTCAAAATGTAGGGAAAAAACTCACTTTCCAGACATTTGCCACTAGGAAACCACCAAAGCACGCGGCCAACAACACATGTCCTACCTTCCCACATTTCCACAGGTGTCCCGACAAAACAAAATGGTACATCACATGTGTGGGTGCACTGACCTGGGCGCAAAGGGAAAAGGCGAAACCACTGGTACATCAAACGCACTGGGGAGCACTGGATTTGGCTGTGTGGACAACCCACAGATTTGGGCCTGGGGTGTCGCAGCCACCAAAAAAAACAGGGAACTCCATGCATTTCTGAAAAGAAGAAACCTGTGGGAATCAAAAGAGGTCTGACTTGCGCTAACCTCCCTAGAATGTAGTACCCAGAAGGCCCAGCAAAGTCCAAAATGTAGGGGAAAAAACACAGTTTTCAGACATTTGCCACCAGGAAATCACCGAAACACGCCGGCAACAACATATGTCCTACCTTCCCACGTTCCCAAAGGTTTCCCGACGAAAACGGTAACTCATATATCTGGCCACACTTACCTGGGCACAAAAGGGAAAAGGCCAAACCACTGGTTCATCAAACACCCTGGGGAAGAATGGATTTGGCTTTGTGGACAACCCACAGATTTGTGCTTGGGGTGTCGCAGCCACAAAGGAAACAGGGAACCCCATGCATTTCTGAAAAGAAGATACCCGTGTGAATCCAAAGAGGTCTGACTTGCGCAAATCGTTCTAGAATGTATTACCTACAAGGCCCGGCAATGTCCAAAATGTAGGGAAAAACAACGTTTTCCGACATTTTCCACCAGGAAAGCACCGAACCACGCCAGCAACAACACACGTCCTACCTTCCCACGTTCTCACAAGTGGCGTGATGAAAACGGTACCTCACATTGTTAGGGAGAATTCTCTGTTTAGGCTGAATTTCCTAACCTAGTGAGTCCCCCAGCAGCTTTGCTGGATTTTTGGGGTTTATTTTTTTTCTCCTGCCAAGAGAGAGACTCTTTAACCCTCACTCTTGGGCATGATTTGAGTGTGTTTCTTTGACTCTAGATGTGTTTAATGGGCTATGGGGTCTTTTACTCCATAGGGCTTCATGTGTTTTTGTGATGTGTGTTACACAGCACCTTCAGTGCAGTAACACCGGGGTGTCATAGTGACCCCCCACTATAGACTCCATACCCTGGGACTGACTACTATCTCCCAGGGCATGTAAAGTCACCATTGGCTTTACTAGTCCCAAATTATTAACAGAAACCAGTACAAACCATCATATTGTGGACGTACTGGTCGGGGCAATTTGATTGCCCCGGGGTCTGTTAGTCGAGGGGGCACTTCTCCGTCCCCCCTGATCGAGTTTTGGCTGGTGGCAGTGGAAACTACTTTTTATATTCGACCGCGAATATTTTCCTGTGGCATTTCCCATTGCTCGAGGCTACCAACTTTAATTATTTAATTCCTATAGCCTCGAACATGCCGCCGGTTTATTTATTTAATATTAATTCTCCGGGGTTGTTTTTTTTTTGCCAGAACTCGGTTCTAAAATGGCGTTTGTGTTCGCTACTGTGACTCCAACCCAAGTTGAGCCCTTTGTTCCACTTTTTGGCGGGCTTCTCCACAGAAGCCTCCAAAAGTGGTGCCACTCTGTCTGGGTACCACAGGGGGTGTGGGAGGGGGTTTAGGCACCCTGGACTGAGTTACCTTGGTAACTCAAGTCGCACTCTTGTGTGATTGGCCCAAGTGGTGAGCCGGCCGGCTCACCACTTAGCATGTTTGATTGACAGCTAGGCTGAGTGAATGGGGGTATGCTGCATAAAAGCAGGGCTTTGGGGACTGGAACTTCAGAAGTCGCCACAGGACCTAAGAATCTGACGAGGGAGAAGCTGAGCCGACCTGCTATGATGACACTACCGGTGGAGCCCTGCTGAACCGTCTCACCACTTTTCCCAACGACAGAGGAGATCTCCAGCCCGGAGAGTCTTCTTCCTTCGACTGGTGGGGATAACCAGTCTGCTTCCTTTTTCGCTTCCTGGAGCATCTCGTGGCCGCCTTGCCTGTCCCAAGCACCCCGGCAACCGGGATTCCACGTTTTACCACTACCGCGAATCAAAGGGTAGTACCTTTAACCAGAAAACTCAGCGGCTGGTTTCTTCCCTGGCAGTGCAACGACCTTCATCTTTCCTCCACGTCGAGACCTTCTCTTCTTCTGGACGACGCTGCAACTTGCACCCGCTGCCAGGAACTGCCCCCGCTGGAGGATCCTTTCCACATAAGGTACCGTGTTCCGCCTGGCTTCCCTTGCAACCGACTGTATGGGGTAGATTTAGCCCCCGGCTTTCGACCCTGGGTTAGCCTGGGACACCCTGGCTAAACGTTTCTGAGCCTAACTAAAACCTTCCTCAACTCCCTGCAAGACTTGTTAAGCCTGTTGTCATTGTGTGATCTTGGGTGCATTTGTGCCCCGCTCTCTCCAAGAGTGGGCCCGGCCTATGGACTTTGGCTCACAAGTAACTTTTGACTTTCCTGCCTTGCTTACGAGTTCCTAAGTGTTAGTGTGGTGTATTTTCCTACATTCTGCCTTTTTCCCTCCCTTTTTCATTAACTTATTGGAGTGCCATCTATAGTTAAGCGCTCACCTCTGTCTGGAAATAAGTGGTGTTAACTAAGAATTGTCTGATAAGGGCTAAGGGATGTATAGATAATAAAAGTAACAGTGTTTAGAGTGATTTACAATAATAGTGCTGGAGTGTTTCAATAAGTGTGTTTTTAAATAAATAATTATATAGCTTGATACCAAATCTCTGGTCAGTGTTTGCTTGTGCTATTGTGTCTGAGTGCCTATTGTGTATACTTTGCATACTGCCTAACTCTTCTTGAGGGAAGTCTGCTCAGCCACAGCTACCAGGTAAATCTGGGTGGTACAGACTGCTACCAAGTGGGTTTACGGCTAACACCTGTAGTCCTAAATCTTTTGCAGTGTTCCCAAAGGGAACTGCACAGGTTTCTGCCTAACACACATGTGTGGTGCGATTACCTGGGTGGAAAAGAAAAAGGGTTGACTGTCCCCAAGACCAGCGGTAGTCCCAGGGAGCCCCGGCAAGAACACCATCCCTCCCCGGAGGGAAAAGCTATACCACAGCATGGCCAGAGTGCCAGGACGGTGAGGGGTGCTGCCCCTGGCTTTGGGGCTCCCTTTTCCAATGTGAGTCCACCGTCCACAAGTCCAGCCGGGGTCCCAGTGAGCCCTGGCAGGGTCCCCATCTCTCCCCAGGGGGAAAAGCTGTAACGCAGCCCAGCCAGAGCTTTAGGGTGGCTGGGGGTGATGTTCCCGGCCTTCGGCACCTGTCTCCCATGTGGGTCGACCATCCCCAAGTCCAGCGGCAGTCCTTGGGAGTCCAGGCAGGGTCACCATCCTTCCCTGGAAAGAAACGTTGTAACACTGCACAGCCAAAGCTCAAGGACGGCCGAGGGTGCTGCTCCGGGCCTTGGGTGCCTGTCTCCAATGTGGGTCGACCAGCCGCAAGTCCACCTGCAGTCCCAGGGAGCCCGGGCAGGGTCCCCATCACTCCCCGGAGGGAAAAGATGTAATGCAGCCCAACCAGAGCTCCAGGACAGCCAGGGGTGCTGCCTCCGGCCTTCGGCGCCTGTCTCCCATGTGGGCCGGCCATTCCCAGTCCAGCGGCAGAAATGGGGCGACCCGGCGGGGGCCTTGTTCCTCCCTGGAGGGAAAAGCTGTAACGTGGCACGGCCAGAGCTCCAGAACAGCTGAGGGTTCTGCCACCGGCTTTGGGCACCTGTCTCCCATGTGGGTCGACTGCCCCCAAGCCCAGCGGTGGTCCCTTGGAGCCACAACAGGGTCCCCATCCCTCACTGGAGGGAAAGGCTGTAATGCAGCCCAGCCAGAGCTCCAGGATGGCCAGGGTTGCTGCCTCTGGCCTTGGGCGCCTGTCTCCCCTGTGGGACGACCGTCCCAAGTCCAGCGGCAGACATGGGGCGACCCAGCGGGGTCCTCGTTCCTCCTCGGAGGGAAAAGCTGAAACGCAGCCCAGCCAGAGATCCAGGACAGCCAGGGGTACTGCCCCTGGCCTTGGGTGCCTGTCTCCCATGTGGGTTGACCATCCCCAAGCTCAATGGCGGTCTCAGGGAGCCCAGGCAAGGTCCACATACCTCCCCGGCGGGAAAAGTGTAGCTCAAAGCATAGCTGTAACGCAGCCCAGCCAGAGCCCTAGAAAGGCTGGGAGTGATGTCCCCGGCCTTGGGCGCCTGTCTCCCATGTGGGTCGATCAACCCAAGTCCAGCGGCATACATGGGGTTACCCGACTGGGTCCCCATTCCTCCCTGGAGCGAAAAGCTGTAACGTGGCACAGCCAGAGCTCCAGGATGGCCGGGGGTGCTGCCCCTGGCCTTGGGCTCCTGTCCACAATATGCGTCGACCGTCCACAGATCCAGCGGCGGTTCTAGGGAGCCCTGGCAGGGTCCCCATGCCTTCCCGGAGCGAAAAGCTGTAACGGGGCAAGGCCAAAGCTCAAGGATGGCTGGGGGTTCTGCTCCCGTCCTTGGGTGCCTGTCTCCCATGTGGGTCAACCGTCCCCAAGCCCAGCGGCAGTCCCTGGGAGCCCTGGCTGGGTCTCCATCTGTCAATGGAGGGAAAAGCTGTAACGTAGCCCAGCTAGAGGTCCATTACGGCCGGGGGTGCTTCCCGTGGCCTTGGGTGCCTGTCTCCCATGTGAGTCATCCGTCCACAAGTCCAGCTGCAGTCCCAGAGGGCCCTGGCAGAGTCCCCATCCCTCCCCGACGGGGGAAGCTCTAAAGCACCCTAGCCAGAGATCCAGGGCGACCGAGGCTGCTGCCTCCGGCCTTGGGCGCCTGTCTCCCATGTGTGTTGACCATCGCCAAGTCCAGCTGCGGTACCAGGGAGCCCGGCATGGTCATCCCATCCCGGAGGGAAAAGATGTAACACGGCATTGTTGCTGGCTCCGGGACGGCCAGGGGTGCTGCCCCTGGCCTTGGGCGCCTTTCTACAATGTGGTTCGACCGTCCACAAGTCTAGGTGCGGTCCCAGGGTGCCATGGCAGGGTCCCCATCCCTCCCCAGAGGGAAAAGCTGTAACGCAGCGCAGCCAGAGCTCCAGGACGGTCGGGGTGATGTCCCTGGCCATGGGCGCTTGTCTCCCATGTCGGTCGATCGTCCCCAAGTACAGCGGCGGTCCCAGGGAGCCCCGGCATGGTCATCATCTCTCACTGGAGGGAAAAGCTGTAACACAGAATTGTTACAGGCTCCAGGACGGCCAGGGGTGCTGCTCCTGACCTTGGGCACCTGTCTACAACGTGGTTCGACCGTCCACAAGTCTAGCCGCGGTCCCAGGGTGCCCCGACAGGGTGCCCATCCCTCCCCAGAGGGAAAAGCTGTAACACAGCGCAGCCAGAGCTCCAGGACGGTCGGGGTGATGTCCCTAGCCATGGGCACCTATCTCCCATGTCGGTCGATCGTCCCCAAGTCTATCGGCGGTCCCAGGGAGCTCCGGAAAGGTCCCCATCCCTCACTGGAGGGAAAAATTGCAACCCCGCCCAGACAGAGGGCCAGGACGGCCGGAGATGCAGCCCCCTTGCCTTGGTCGCCTGTCGCCCATGTGGGTTGACCGTCCCCAAGGCCAGCTGTTAGGACTGGTTTTCTATACTCTGGCCTGGTGGACATATGTATAGAAGTTCAACCTACATTGTGACAGGAACAACTCTGGAAGCTGAGCTAAACCAGTTTAGGTAGCAGTGACAGGCGGTCTAGGCTAAGTTCTTTAGAGGTGGTGGGCTTGTAAGGGGCCCTCAATGAGGTCACACAATGGGAGTCACAGATTACACTTAGACAGGATGTATAAAAATACAGTTATTTATTTATGGCCAAAACACAATATAGAAAAAGGACTACTAGCATGTAAACCTACACACAACACTATCAAACTAAATACATATATAGATTCACTTTGTTATAGGGCATAATACACATCAGAAACTCCTGCAAAGGAAAGGTTATAATAGTATTATGCACAAAAATGTCCACAGAGATGATCCCTAACTAAAATTGTCCAGCCCTAAACTGCCTGCGGCCTTTTGCCCAATAGTTCAGGTTAAAGTTCCACAGAAGTTAGTAATCAGGAACAAATGCAAGTAGGGTCTCTGGGGTCCAGTGAAGGGTTCTTAGGGTTAGGGTTCAAGCTAGACTAATGCCCAAAAGTAGCCACAACAGTCAGATGTCTTGCTCAAGCAAGCAATGGCAAAGCCAGAAGTGTTAGAAATAAGCTTTATTATGAGCCCATTGACTTATAATGGGCGTATAGGGGTAGGTTAGAAACTCTGTAACTTACCCCCCCGTACTCCGATTCTTCCCCAGACTTGGCAGAACAAAGGAAGATGGTCCGACGTTGCTTTTCCCGCCGGAAGTCGCAGTCCTCGATTCCCAGGGGTCGCAGGTTCACGCTGATCTCCGGTTGGTGTCTTGTTGCAAGGACTCTCGATGGAAGAATGCAGCAAAACTCGATGCAGGACCCCTCTCAGGACTGGACTCGGGTCCGCTAAGCAATTTCAGATGGTGGTCACCGGGCACGGTGACGCAACAGGACTCAGCAGTCGCGGTCGGACTTTCCCTCCTATCTCCTGGAGGCTAGGACGCCCAAGTTTCACAGGAGCTAGTCTCGTAGGGCCAGCTGAGGATCCCCCAAGTTTCAAGCCGAATCTCAGTACGGTGACGCTGGCAGCACAGTAGCCCAAAAACAAAACTTGTCTTCCACAGGACAGTTCCAGGACACTTCCGAAGGCTTACGTTGGCAGGGCACAGAGCAGACGTCAGGAATGTATGGTCCCTCCACTCCAAGGGTCACAGCTTCTTCGAAGGACTGCTAAAGGTCATGAGAAAGACAGGGCTCCTCCAGGACAGCAGCAGAAGTTGGTTGCCAGGCCTCCTTCAGTCAGGTGCCAGGTTTCTTCGCAGGTCTCACAGCTGGACAGGATACTTGGCCCCTTCAGGTTTCTCCAGGATCTCTGAAGAATGGGTGCAGGGGTCCTCTTCTTATCCTAAAACCCAGGTAAGAGCTTCTGCCCTCACTAGCAAATAGCAGGACTAGCCCACACACACACTCCAGCAGTGGTCCAATCAGGACCACTGACGGGAACATTCATGCATACCACTCAGACACACTGAAACCAGTTTGTGGTTTGGGATCAGACAGACCAAGCCCACATACTGCCAGCAAACACACACAGCCCTCCAGTAGCCCGCCAAAAGCTTCTGCTTTCCTGGGCACTGGAAGTTGTTGTAAGGATTTTCCTGGCCTCTTAGGAAAGGAAGAAGGCTGAAATACAAGATGGCAAAAAGACAAGCGAAAGATCTCGTGGCACGGCCATGTTTGACCAGTAGCCACAGTTAGTAGCCAAACGCGGTAAACACAGTAAGGCTAAAACGAAAAGACCCAAAAAGTGGGGAAAAGCCAGTGCTGCCACCAGCTTATTCTTTTAGCACACCTAGATTAACCAAATATCCTCTGAGTGTCTAGGGCAAAACAAAACTGCACCCCCTTTTACTGCAGTGTAAGCTGCTGTGCACAATGATAAAAAGTTACCACAAGTCATACAAAAGTAACCAAAAGTAGTAACATAGAAACACGACTAAGGGAAACAAGGTTTCCCAGTACTGACAGCCTGAAGGACATATCAGTTGCCCCATAACATATGAACAAAGGCTAGTATAGTGAAGCTTAAGGCTTCACTGCACTGTGAAAAGTGCAGTTCAGATTCAAAAATAAAAGCAACAAGTTTGGGGGTTCCATAAAATGGAAGGAAAGGTGCAGTAAAGAGAAATCTTTCCTAACACCAGCAGCGGTCCCAATCCCTCCCCGGATGGAAAAGCTGTAACGCAGCCCAGCTAGAGCTCTGGGACGGCTGGGGGTCAACTGCCCCCAAGCCCGGCAGCAGTCCTTGGGAGCCCCAGCAGGTTCCTCGTCCCTCACTGGAGGGAAAAGCTGTAACGCAGCCAAGCCAAAGCTCCAGGATGGCTGGGGGTGATTTCCCTGGCCTTGGCTGCCTGTCTCCCATGTGGGTTGACCTTCCCCAAGTCCAACGGCAGTTCCAGGGATCCCTGGCAGGGTCACCATTCCTCCCCGGAGGGAAAAGCTGTAATGCGGCACCGGAAGAACTCCAGGACAGCTGGCTGTGCTGCCCCTGGCCTTGGGCGCCTGTTTCCCCTGTGGGTCGACCGTCCCCAAGTCCATCAGCTGTTCCAGGGAGCTCCGGCAGGGGCCCTTCCCTCCCTGGAGTGAGAATCTGTAATGCAGCCCAGCCAGAGCTCCAGGACGGTCGGGGTGATGTTCCCGGACATGGGCGCCAGTCTCCCATGTGAGTCAACCATCCCCAAGTCCAGCTGCGGCCCCAGGGAGTCCCGGCAGGGTCCCCATACCTCCCCGGCGGGAAAATCTGTAACGCAGCAAGGCCAGAGCTCCAGGACAGCCAACAGTGCTGCCTCTGGCCTTGGGCGAATGTCTCCCATGTGGGTCGACCATCCCCAAGTTCAGCCGCAGTCCCAGGGAGCCCCGGTAGGGTCATCATCCCTCCCCGTAGGGAAAAGCTATAACACACCATGGTCACAGGCTCCAGGATGGCCAGGGGTGATGTCCCCAGCCATGGGAGCCTGTATCCCATGTGGGTCGATCGTGCCCAAGTCCGGGGGCGGCTCCTGGGAGCCCCTGCAGGGTACCCATCCCCCACTGGAGGGAAAAGCTGTAACGCAGCCCAGCCGGAGGTCCAGGACGGCCGGGGGTGCTGCCCCAGGGCGTGGGCGCGTATCTCCCCTGTGGGTTGACCATCCCAAAGCCCAGTGGCAGTCCCAGGGAGCCTTGGCAGGGTCACCATCCCTCCTCGGAGGGAAAAGCTGTGATGCGGCACAGCAAGTGTTCCTGGATGGCCGCGTGTGTTGCCATGTGGGTCAAACGTCCCCAAGTCCACCGTTGGTCACAGATATCCCTGGCAGGGTCTCCATCCCCCGCTGGAGGGAAAAGATGTAACGTAGCCCAGCCAGAGGTCCAGGACGGCCGGGGGTGCTGCCCCTGGCCTTGGGCGCCTGTCTCCAAGTCGTGGAGCAGTCCCAGGGAGACCTAGCAGGGTCACCATCCCTCCCCAGAGGGAAAAGCTGCTACACGGCACGGCAAGAGCTCCAGGATGGCCGGGGGTGCTGCCTCCAGCCTTGGGCCCCTCTCTCCCATCTGGGTCGACCATCCCAAGTCCAGCGGCAGTCGTGGGGCGACCTGGCGGGGTCCCTGTCCCTCCCCGGGGGGAAAAGCTGTAATGTGTCATGGCCAGAGCTCTAGGATGGCCGACGGTGCTGCTCCCGACCTTGGGCACCTGTCTCCCATGTGGGTCCACTGCCCCCAAGCCCAGTGGCCTTCTCTGGGAGCCCCAGCAAGGTCTACATCCCTGCCCAGAGGACACAGCTGTAACACAGCCCAACCAGAGCTCTAGGACGGCCGGGTGTGCTGCCCCTGGGCTTGGTCCCTGTCTCCCATGTGGGTTGACCATCCCTAAGCCACATCCCCCCACTGAGGGCATAGCTGTAACGCAACCCATGTCCAGCGGCGATCCCAGGGAGCTCCGGCAGGGTCCCCATCCCTCACTGCAGGAAAAACCTGTAACGCAGCCAGGCCAGAGCTCCAGAATGGTCGGTGGTGATGTCCCCGACATTGGGTGCCTGTCTCCCATGCTGGTCGACCATCCCCGAACCCAGCAGCAGTCCCAGGGAGCCCCAGCAGGGTCACCATCTCTCTCAGGAGGTAAAAGCTGTAATGCTGCACCGCCAGAGCTTCAGGACAGCTGGGGTGCTGCCCTCGGCCTTGGGCGTCTGTCTCCAATGTGGGTCCACCTTCCACAAATCAAGCCGTGGTACCAGCGATCACCGGCAGTGTCCCCATCACTCCCCAGAGGGAAAAGCTGTAACGCACCCAGGCAGAGCTCCAGGATGGTCGGTGGTGATGTACCCGGCATTGAGTGCCTGTCTCCCATGCGGGTCGACCATCCCCAAGTCCAGCAGCAGTCCCAGGGAGCCCCAGCAGGGTCACCATCCCTCCTCGGAGGTAAAAGCTGTAATGAGCCACCGCCAGAGCTTCAGGACAGCTGGGGGTGCTGCCCTCGGCCTTGAGCGTCTGTCTCCAATTTGGGTCCACCATCCACAAGTTAAACTGTGGTCCCAGTGATCCCCGGGAGGGTCCCAATCCCTCCCCTGGAGGGAAAAGGTGTAACGCAGGGCAGCTAGAGCTCCAGGAATGTCAGGGGTGATGTCCCCCACCATGGGCGGCTGTCTCCTATGTTGGTCGAACGTCCACAAGTCCAGCAGCGGTCCCACGGAGCGCCGGCAGGGTCCCCATCCCTCCCGGAGGGAAAAGCTGGAACGCAGCCCAGCCAGAGTTCTAGGATGGCTGGGGGGGGATGTCCCCGGCCTTGGGCGCCCGTCTCCCATGTGGGTCGACCGTCCCCAAGTCCAGAGGCAGTCCCAGGGAGCCCTGGCAGGGTCACCATCCTTCCCCGCAGGTAAAAGCTGTAACACGGCATGGCCTAAGTTCAAAGTCGGCCAGGGGTGCTGCTCTTGGCCTTGGGCGCTTGTCTCCAATGTGGGTCGACTGTCCACAAGTCGAGCCATGGTCCCAGCGATCCCCGTAGGGTCCCCATCCCTCATCGGAGGGAAAAACTGTAACTCAACACAGACAGAGCTTCAGGACAGTTGGGGGTGTTGCCCCCGGCCTTGGGCACCTGTCTCCAATGTGGGTCCACCATCCACAAGTTAAACTGTGGTCCCAGGGATCCCCGGCAGGGTCCCAATCCCTCCCCTGGAGGGGAAAGGTGTAATGCAGCCCAGCCAGAGCTCTGGGATGGCCGGGAGTGCTGCCTCTGGCCATGGGCACCTGTCTCCCATGTGGGTTGACTGTCCCCAAGTCCAGCGGCAGTCATGGGGTGACCCGGCAGGCTCCCCGGTGGGAAAAGCTGTAATGCAGCAGGGCCAGAGCTCCAGCACGGCCGGGTTGCTGCCCCGGCCGTGGGTGCTGTCTCGTATGTGGGTTGACCATCCCCAAGCCCAGCAGCAGTCCCTGGGAGCCCTGACAGGGTCCCCATTCCTCACTGGAGGGGAAAGCTGTAACACAGCCCAGCCAGAGGTTAAGAACAGCCGGGGTTACTTCCCCTGCATGAGGGCATCTGTCCCCCATGTGAGCTATGGATAGTGTCCCTGAGTCAACTTCCTTACCTGCTCCTTCGCAGATTGGTCCCACAGACAATGACTCCTGCAAGACACACGACGATTCCCAAATGGTCGAATTAGGCAAAGGAGAGGGTGGAGTATGTAATATGCGGGAGTCCAAAACCAGGCCAGAATCAAAATGTACCTGAATAAGGGCATTTTTATCCATTGCACCCTTGTCACTACTGGTCACCATCTCAATATCAACTTTGGCTTTGGGGATCTAGTCCATTACCTTTGGAGTGTCCTATGGAGAAATACTTTTAGTACTAGATGCTGTCAGACTAAAATTACACGTGGTGATTAAATACATTGGTTTTATAGGTTCACTTGAACAATCCATAAGTTATGGTTATATGGAGCTTTATTGTTAGCTGGAAGGCACCTTTTCAGAATTTGGAAATCAAATATAATGTCTAGGGTAAGAATGTGGGTCTCAGTTCTCTTAACATTAGCAGACAAAGAAAAGGTATTGTGTCCTAATTAGATTACACAAACAAGATCCAAGAAAACATGGTTTACTTTGGACTTCCTGTTTACGGCCTGATTTGTAAAGATCGCGAATTACATGTGTACATTTCTACAGATGTGGTTAGTTCTGAGTTCAGAATCCAGGAAGCCCAATCTCATACCAAAGAGATTTTCTCTATCTTCAGAGATCTAGAGACCCCTACACCTACACCACATAATTTCACCAAGGATAAGACCTGGTGTGACGGAATCCAATTAGCTATGATCGGCAAGATCAACACTCTTCAAACCAAAATACGGACAACTAGACAAGCGCTTAATATCCCCCCACCCTCCTCTACACCACCACCCCCTCTAGTCACACCTAACTCCTTCTCATTCAAGGAAATCAAAGAATGTGACATGATCAACATCATGAAATCCATCAAACTGCAAAAGGGACATCTGCCTAGCTACACTCATTAAGGATTGCGCGAGCCATCTCACCCCCTTCCTTACAGCATTAGTGAATGCCTCATTTGCCACCAGCAAAGTCCCCTCCTGCCTTAAGGAAGCCTGGGTCCACACTCTCATCAAAAAACCTTCCCTTGACCCCTCCTTACCAATTAACTACTGGCCCATCACCACGGTTCCCTTCCTCCTCAAGATATTGGACAAAGCAGCCTATCTACAGGTACAACAATTTATTGAAAAGAACCAACTTCTCGGGCTACGTCAATCAGGTGTCCGCCCAGGGAACGGGACTGAGACAGCCCTACTTGATTTGAAAAACCAAATGGATGATGCAAGAGACTCAGGGAAACCTGCTCTCCTCCTTCTTCTAGAGTTATCGGCAGCATTTGACCTCGTCGACCACTAGATCCTATGCCACCACCTATCCACTAGAGCCACATTTTCACCTAACGCCACCGCCTGGATCTCTTCCTTCTTGCAAGGAAGCACCATGCAAGTATTCTCTGAATTGGCCTCAGCTTCACCTACCATTATCCTATGTGGCGTCCCACAAGGATCATGCATCTTGCCCACCCTCTATAACATTTTTACACAGCCCCTTTTCCTCATTCTAGACTCCCTGGGTATCTCATACGAATTACGTGGACGATACCCAGATCCTCCTCACACTAACAGGAGACTATGACACCGATTCTTAGACACTGAACTACATTTACAACACAATCCGAGCTTGGATGGCAGCCAATGGGCTGTGCCTCAACTCAGACAAGACTGAACTACTCATGGTTGGCTCCAAGGAAACACTTAAGAACCGCGACTCCCAATTCAGTCACTTTATGATCGACAGCATCAAAATCCCAGTAGCTAACTCAGTAAAAACATTGGGTGTCTATCTTGACTCTAACCTAACGATGACGAGACAAGTCAATGCCATCGCCTCATCAGCCGCCTACCATGCCAAACTCATGACAGCAGCCAGACCGTTCCTCTCCAATGACAACTGCATCACTATTGCTAGAGCTATTACAGAATCAAGACTAGACTACTGCATTGCTCTTTTTTTGGGCACCTCCACTAAAAACATGGCCAAACTGCAAACAATACAAAACAACACTCTGCGAGCAGCAACTGGAATCCCTAAAAAAGATCACATCACAGTAGCCAGGAAACAGGCACACTGGCTCCCAGTAAGAGAGGTAGTCCTCTTTAAAGCCTTGCCCTTACTCATAAGTGTATCCACTTATAAAACCAGCCGTTAAGGTCGGGTCCCGCAAAGGGACCTCGTAATTAGGCGCTAGGTGTTTAACGGTGCTGCAGCCTTTTACGGCGCCGTTAAACACTTAGCGCCAGGGTCGTAATGAGGCCCATTGTCAAAGCAGCATGTCTGCTGCCTGGTAGGGTGCCTGAAAATAGGTGAGACACAGTTGGCAGATACTACTCTAAAATGCAGTCCTTCCATTACTGAGTTCTTGGTATTTGCACCAGTGAGAGCGGTATTACCCAAATTGTTCGTTTACAATTGTTCGAATGAACAATTGACCGAATTTAAAGGGTCACAATTGACCTTTTCACAATTGACCATATATATATATGTATATATATATATATGGGTGTTGGGGGGTTTGGCGTTGGGTGGGGGGTTTCCCCCCACATATATGGTACAATTGACCTTCACAATTCGGTCAATTGTGAAAAGGTCAATTGTCATTCGAACAGTTGTAAAACGAACAATTCGTATACAATCGTGAGAGCTGCCTATGATGCACAGTCCTGGAAGTCCATTTTGGAAGTGGATGTTATTACCCTTACCATAGCTTTTAAACTCACAATTCTAATTTCTAAATCATGTAACTGGCTCAGCATCAGGTATCACTAATGTGATGCATAAAGCATTTACAATCCAACACTGTTCAGACTACAAGCTCTGGTGCTGAGCCATATTGATGGTGGTAATACAGAACTGATCATAATGTTGAGATTTGTTTTACATCCGCTAAAAGCTTTCTTCCATTCTGCTATGTGTTTGGAGTCAAGGGCAAAAATTAATGAATGGACTGCTCCTATTTCATCTCCATTAAACAGGCTGACATTTTACACCAGTATACTATTTAAATTTAGCTGGCTGACGTATAAGACCTTTGAGTTAAAACAGCTAAGGTATCTAGCTGCTAAGCCCCTCCTGTTAAAGGCTGATGAGATATTTGAAGCAAGAGCGCTTGAACATTCCAGAGATCTCAAAATCCCAGACTTTAAATAGAGCCTTTTTTGACTGCCAAACAGAACATTTGGAACTACTTACCAATAAACATGCCCCCTCCCCTTTTTTGAGCAGTAGCCAAAAAAAGTTTCTGTTTTTCAAAATAATAACAGAGGATTATGTTGTCCATATGTTTTTTGGAAATGTTTGGACTGCTTTTGCTGCTGTTTTATTTGAGGTTTTCTCTAACATTTTTATATATGTGTTTTGGTTACTTTTTCAGTGATCTATTTTGAAAGTTCAGATTATTTTTTATTATTGGGAAGCCCTCGTATACCAGTGTTTAGTCCAGTTTTGTATCAACTATGGTTAATATAAATAATAGTAATTGCAACCGAGACTTAAAGCCGGGCATGAGCATTTACCCATGTAAAATATTGGGTCTGAATAAAATTACATATTTCTGTAAAGGGTCTCTACGCAGCAATTTCAACCTATAGGCTATCAACGTCGGCCTGTTGCCAGTATAGATCCACACCATCGACAGATCTTCTCGCCCTGTGAGGCCCTCTCTTGAGTTGAGGCCTTCAAGACGTTGCTATGGTGGACACTGCAAAGAAGAGCCTTTTCCAGTCCTGTCCCAAGTGTTGCCTCAAGAAGGTCTTTGTGGACGACAAGCTTGACAAATGCTTATAGCAAGTAAAATCCCTAGGAGTGTATCTGGACGCCAACCTTACAATGACTAAAAATATCAACACACTATCCTCTTCATCGTCTTACACTGCCAAACTAATAGCCCTAAGCCGCCAATTCTTGACCCCAGCCAACTGCATCACATTGGCTAGAGCGCTGATATTATCCAAACTGGACTATTGTAATGTACTGTTACTCGGGACCACTGCTAGCAATCTAAATAAACTACAATTAATTCAAAATAAGGCATTACGGCTGCTATAGGAATGAAAAGATCTGATCACATCTCTAAGACCAGAAGAGATGCTCATTGACTTCCCATTAAAGCCAGAATCCTCTTCAAAACTCTATGCATCACATTCAAATGCCACCATAACAAAGCACCCATTTACCTGAACAAAGCCATCGCCAAAAAAGAAGCCACCAGAACCCTAAAATCCAATAACCAATTCCTATTAGGATTGCCCCGTTTCAAGAACACCAGAGCGGGAGGGAGCAGCTTCCAATATTTAGCCCCTAAACATTGGAACACCATCCTGGTCAGTATCAAAAAAGAGGAAACCCTATCTGGTTTTAAAAAACTGTTAAAAAACTGGTTATTTAACCAGTACTGACATATCAGAAAACATACTTACTGTATATAACCATTTGCTTAATCGGCCTGCTTACTTCTCTCTGTAAATAACCTGTGCCATGTTGTAATTGTAACTATAAATGAAACTGTATATGATTAATTGCTTTTAACAAACTGTCTGTAACCTCGCCGTGATACCTCAGGGTCTGGGCGTGTAATAAATGTAATAAATAAATAAATTAAATAAATATTGCT
Organism: Ambystoma mexicanum; assembly: GCF_040938575.1. NCBI lineage: Eukaryota > Metazoa > Chordata > Amphibia > Caudata > Ambystomatidae > Ambystoma > Ambystoma mexicanum. Next base: position 841,942,405 of record NC_090941.1, on the reverse strand, counting down.
TGCATCCTGACTACGATATGGACAACTGTTCCATTTGCCAGTCCTTCTCGTCGAAGACTCAAAAGGATCGTCATCGAAGGTTAATGACTTGGCTGGGCGAGGGTGCCAGGGCCTCTGACTCGGCCTTGATTCGTAGACATACCTCTACTAGGGTCGCAAAGCCTGTGGAACGAACGCCCTCTTCAAAGAGGTCGAGGTCCCATGAGGAATCTTCCCTGGGGAAGAAACCTAAAAGGGAACACAAGTCGCACACTTTGACTATTCCCCCGTCGGTGGCATCGTCAACGACTCTAGCACTGACCGCTCCATCACCTTCATCCTCAGCTACGTCCACGACTACTTTGACTACAGCTATGACCACCTTCTTCGTTTAATTCTTCAGAAAGGCGACGTTTGCGACAACAACTCCGTCAACAAGCTACACCCTGCCGCCCAGCCACAGGCATAAGTCGTCATCGACACCAATAACCGTGTCAACGACAGCAACATCAACAATGTCTTCGACGGTCCACAGACGGAAATCGACCACCTCTTCATTGACGGTCGCCCTGTCAACGATCGCTTCATCGACAAATTCGGTGACTACACTTGCCATCTCCAGAATTGCTTTGTCTCCCAGACCGGCTTCAGCACCGTTGACATCAACGGCACCGATGACAGCTCTGCAAGTCCCAGCGCTTGCTTCATTTCCCAGGGGCGCGAGTGTAGACTCCAGCACTGTCCTTTCTACCACGACCCACATGGGCCAAACCACCCTTAACCCTGGTGCCTGATGTGCAATCTGTTCCGACACCACCTGCTCAGCTAATGCAAGAGGGCGAGATTTCAGAAGAAGAGCCTCTGGAGGCTTTATTCTCAGAACATGAGACCCAATTCTTCCACTGCCTCGTCAACCAGTAGTTCGACACACTGCTGTGCCTATAGTTCCACCCACTGCAGTGCCAACAGTTCCCTTAGGAACACCACCGGCACCCAAAGACCCGTTACTCGATATCCTTTCTACATTGCCTTCCTCCTCCAGACCCTCAGGGTGCCTCTAGTAGGAGTTCTCTGGCTTTGCCTTCACGAGGGGATTTAATTCTGCACCGTCCACGTAGGCCAACACCTCAGTTGTCTATTCCGGTGGCTACCCTCACAGACACTGATACTGGTCCTGACACAGACATGTCCCCTGACACGCATACAATGGATGAGCATGACAACCTGGTTCAAGCTGACAGGGAAACAATGGGCTTACCCTCCCGGGATTCGCCACCAGACGAGACAGGCTCTTTTCATGCACTCTTAACACGTGCAGGGAAGCTGTTCAATCTAGTTTTTGAAGAACATAAGAAAGAAGGTTTCCTGTTTCAAAGGCGTGAGGGCTCCAGAAAATCAGTAGGCAATTCCTATGCTGGATGATATCTGGGAAGATGGTCTATTGGTGATGATAAACCCTTTCTCAAATCCTCCAAAAAAGGATTTCCTGCAGAAGAAATACAATGTGCCGGATATGGCTCCTAAGTGTCGTCTCACCCAGCCATGCCCTGACCCTGTGTTGTCAGTAGCTGCGTGGAAAAGAATGTCCAATCCTTCTTCCCCATGCATGATACCAAGGAGGGTAAGCCGCTGGACGCGTTTGGCAAGCAGGTTATTTCCACCGTCGCCACAACCATACAGGCGGCCAATTTATTGGCAATCCTCTCACAGTGCGACAGAGAGTTTTGGTACAAGATAGGGCCTATCTTAGACTTTCTCCCTGATGATAAGAGGGACGAAGCTCTAGCTCTGTTGCACTAAGGGGAGGCTGCTTTGGATCACAGCATTGCTGTCGCTCTGGATATAGCAGACTGAAGCTTCTGCTAAATGGCTAACAGAGCTGCCCTGAGATGACAAGGATGGCTGAAGGCCACCAATTTTCATCCGTAGGTGCAGTCCAAGGTGGTGGATATGCCCTTTGATGGAGTGGACCTCTTTGGAAAGAAGGTGGACGAGACCCTCCAAGCTCTCAAGGCGGACACTAACACAGCACGGTCCCTATGCACCCAGCAGCAGTGAAAGCAGTACTTTCATTCTGGTAAGGGTCGCTTCTCCAAGACCTCCAGAGATTACAGGCCCTCCTATTGACAGCCGTCTCACACTAGCTAGCAGGAGGCGTACAAGGAGGTTACAAGTGTGCAGAGGTACTCAGCAATGACACAGAGCGTCCTCAATAACACAAACTCCCAAGCAGGCCTGACTAGCACGAGGAACCGTGACCCCACTTCCGCACCCTGGTGGGAGGCCAGTTGTTGCAGTTTGTCGATCAGTGGCACAAAATGTCCACCGACCAATGGATGCTCAGCATCATTCGGCAGGGATACACCCTTGAGTTTCTGGCCAAATGCCCCTCCATCCCTCCTGTAAAGAAAACAGACCTGCATCTACCACTTCACCTGCAAGAGATAAAGTCCCTGCTAAAGAAGAGGGCCATATAAGCCATACCATCGCACCTCCGGGGCTCCGAAGTGTACTCCAAATACTTTCTGGTGAGAAAAGTCTTATGGGTGGAGACCCAAACTGGACCCCAGGCAGCTCAACATGTTCCTGAAATATCAGAGTTTTCGCATGGTCAGGCTTCAGCACGTTCTCGACCAACTGGAACAAGAAGACTTTGTCTCCTCTCTGGACTTGGAGGATGCTTATTTCCACATCCCCATACATTGCAGGCACAGATGTTTCCTTCGATTTGTAGTGGAAGGCATGCATTATCAATTCAAGGCTCTACCTTTCGGCCTCAAATCAGCTTCAAGAGTTTTCACAAAATACCTAGCCCCAGTGGTAGCACATCTCCGCCGAGCAGGCATTTATGTCTACCTGTACCTGGATGACTAGCTACTACATGCCCCCTCCCAGACGCTAGCCTTAAAGCCTCCGGCCACCCCCCCATCCCAGGTACCCTCCAAGGAGACCATCTGGTGCCTGTTTTCTCTGGGATTCTCTATCAACTTTCAGAAATCATGTGTATCGCCATCGCAGAACGCTCTGCTTCTGGGTTCACGGCTCAACACCATGACTTGTCTGGCTAACCCCTCGGAGGAAAGGGACAAAGCCATACTCCAAGATTCACCAACTGTTTGCTTTGCAGGTGGCAGCAGTCCACACCATCAGGTCTCTGTTAGGAATGATGTCCTCTTGCATTCCATTTATTCCACAATGCAGGCTTCACAGAAGACCTCTCCAAGAGTTTCTCGATGCTCAATGGCAGCAAATGTCAGGTTCTTGGAATTACAAGATTATCCTCACACCATCTTTCCGCCAAACTCTCCAGTGGCGGAATCATAGCAAGCACCTAACATAGGGTGCTCCTTTTCGCCTCTCAGTTCATCAGGTCACAGTCACGACTGATGCTTCCCTGGAAGGATTGGGAGCTCACACGGGCCAACACCACACCAGAGGCCTGTGGCAACCCAAAGACAAAGCCCTACACTTAAATGTCTTGGAGCTCAGAGCAGTCTTTTGGGCCTTGAAGTCGTTCAAACTGCAACTCCAGAACAAGGTGGTTCGGATTTTCACTTACAACACAACCACCATGTTGTATATCCGGAAACAGGGCAGTACCCACTCTCCAGTACTGTCCAGGGAAGCTCAAGCCCTATTGAAATGGGCATATCACACAACATGTTTCTCCTCCCCTTCCATCTGCCAGGGATCCCCAACACCATTACAGATTCCCTCAGCAGGGAGCTATGATCATGTCACGAATGGGAGCTTCACCACAGCCAGGTTCTTCACATCCTTTCCCAGTGGGGTCGCCCCGAAATTGACTTGTTCGCCACAGCTCAAAACTCCAAGTGTCCCCAGTTTGCCAGCCGATATCCTCAAAAGGAGAGTCTGGGGGATGCCTTCTCCATTGCATGGGAGGGTCAGTTGCTCTATGCATTCCCTCAGCTTGCATTTTTACAGCTCCAGCATGGGATCTCAATGTGGTTCTTTCCAAATTGATGGGACCTCCCTTTGAACCTCTTCACCACGCTCCGTTGAAGTTTCTATCATGGAAGACTGCTTTCTTGGTGGCCATTACGTCTGCCAAGCGTGTTGAAGAAATGCAAGACCTCTCCTGTAAACCTCTGTACCCAGTGGTCGAAGTGTACGAAAAGAAGTAGTGGAACTATGTTCCCTGCTGGCCTGCACCCACTCCCCACAAACCCCTTTGCCACAACCCCTCCCACACACAATACACCCCCAAAACACTTGCACCTGCTGTTTAAGAGAACGTTCAGTGCAGTGCACTGAAAGTGAAGGTTTCAACTTTTTCCTACACTTTTATTTTAAAACAAAACCATTCCGGAAAGGTTTCTTTTTAAAATAAAAGTATAGGAGCTGTAAAAGGTAATTAAAAAAAAGTAGAGGAGCAGCGCTCCCAACCGCTCCCGCTCACTTCGACCACTGTCTGTACCTGGCTTTTCATCAATTCAAGGTGGTGCTCCGCACAAATCCTTTGTTCATGCAGAACGTTCACAAAGCTTTCCACTTGAATGAACCTTTGCTTTTACCAGTTTTCTTCTGTGGTCCCACTTCTCCAGCTGAGAGAGCCTTGCACTCGCTGGATGTTGCACGTGCTTTAAAGTTTTATATTACACGCACAAAAGAGTTCCGGAGGACATCGCAACTGTTTATGTTGTTCGGAAAAGTTTTCCATTTCCAAGTGGCTATCTGGCTGTATCTCGCATTGCCACTGACTTACAGGCTCCTGCCAGGAAGGCCCAGGTCACATTCCACCAGAGTAGTAGCTTCTACCACAGCGTTCCGGTCTGGTGATACCCTGCTTGACATCTGTATGGTTTCTACATGGAGGTATTTCCACACCTTCACAAGACTCTACTGCGTTGACAGGGACTCCAGGGAGGGGTCGTGTGTCGGCCAGGCAGTACTCTGCAACCTATTTGCACGAGTTGAGTGTTCCAGTTGCTTCTGTAGAGCTATGCCGCCTCCCATTGGTTGTGTATATGTGCTGCTATGTAATCATATTCATGAACATTTTAATCCATGAAAGATCCAATGCTGGAGAAAGAACAAGTACCTGTAACTCCTGTTCTCCAGCATTGGTATCTTTCATGGATTCACATGCAACCCTCCACCCTACCCCTCTCTGGCTCTTCTTGCACATTTCGTGCGCTTCCAAATCTGAAGATGGCCACCAGGGGTGGAGCTAAAGAGTACTAATACTATTGGCTGAGGCAGTATGACACAAAGTGACAGCAATAGGCTATATAAGTGACGAGCACTTTTAAGCTTTAAAGCTAAACTGCTTTAATATTACAGAGAATGTCCAGCCTGACGATGGGGAATATGAGCATGTGCATGAGCTTGTGAATCTGTCAAAGATACCAATGCTGGAGAACAGGAGTTGCAGGTAAGTAACTTGTTCCTTCTTTGTAAACACTGGCTTGTCTATGTAAAGGTAATCTTACAAGAAACCTTCCATCACGTTCCCATAAGCATACTTACGTGGCCTTGGCTAGATCTGTGGTCTAAATCAACTGTTGTCTGTCCCTGTATGTTTGGTAGCCCACATTTTTAAGTCGTAATATTGTCAGACCAAGTAAACATGCAGGGAACATTTGATCTTAGTCTAGTTTATTTCACTTTTCTGAATGAGGAACAGTTAATCCTTACATTGTGCTACTTTTATTGTATGGTGGATTGGCGGGGCATTCTGTGCCATAAAAATGCTGGCTGCTCCTCTAACGGTTGTGCAGCCCAAGGTAACTGCTTCTCTACATGACATCCACAATGAAAGGAGTACCTTTGCATGTGAAATACAGTATGTTTTCTTCTGGTTATATCCTTTGGCGAGGCTTGTGCATATACTCTTTTTCTATGTATCCTACAGGAGAGCTCTTGTTCATACAACTTCATTTCTGTTGATACCCTCACAGGTTTTCTGCCTCCTACCTTCAAATCAGAAAGACTGCTATGATGCCATTAAAAAGTATTTGTGCCTAGACAGTCCTGTGCCCTGCCAGTGTGTGGTGAGCCGAACCCTGAACCGTCAACAGATGATGATGAGTGTTGCTACCAAAGTTGCCATGCAGATGATGTGCAAAATAGGAGGGGAGCTGTGGGCGGTGGAGATACCTGTGAGTACTTTAGCCAAGGGATTTTCCTTTCCTATTTTATATGGAGGGGAATGTGCATTGTTGTATTCAAAGGGTTTGTGGTCCTTCAAATATGAAATATTTTAGAAAAAGCTGTCCGGTGGCACATACAAATGTGAGCCTCTCCATGCCAGGCTTTGCCTTGCCTATATTTCGCCTATGCAAGTGTTTCAAGGCGCGACGAGGCAGGGGGGGGAAACAAGGGGAGACAGACAACGATCTTACTAGGCCAGGTGTCATTCAGATCGCGCAAGTGCAAGGGTAGAGGGGAAGGGAAAAGTGCATGGGGGAAAGGGAGAGGGGAAAGTGCAGTACAGGGTTATTAGCATACAGCATACAGGATAAATAACAAGGGCCAGCTGGTGGCAAGTGCGAGGTAAGTGCAGACAAGTGCTGGGAAGGGAGGCTGTATGGCTAAATACACAGTCCCGTAGTGCTGGGGTTGCCGTGGAGGCAGTGCAGGGGAGAGTGGCTGGGCCGAGAACGGTGAATGGGAAGGGGGAGCTATGGGGGATCTTAAGATCGTAACGTGGAATGTCAGGGGACTCAATAGTTACTTAAAGAGGAACAAGGTCATGATGTATTTGAAAAGACAGAAGATTGATATTGCACTGTTGCAGGAGACGCATCTGACTCGGGAAAAGTTGGAACTGGTGGGGAAGAAGTGGAGAGGTATTGTAGTGGGCTCTCCGTATTCTGCCTACGCTAGGGGAGTGTTGGTCTGGGTGGCAGCGCACGTTCCGCTCCAACTTACACAAGAGGTGGTGGATACAGAGGGGAGGATGGTCATATTGAAGGCACTGGTGGAGAATAAGGGGGTGTGCATTGTAAATACGTATGCCCCCAATCAAAACACGGCGGCATATTTTAGGACTCTGTGTACCAACCTGGGTGCGTGTGTGGGTGGGGCGGTTATTTGGGGAGGGGATTTTAATTGTGTGCTGAACCCCAGGGTAGACAGATCTGATGATAAGATTGATAGGCCCACCCCAGCGGCCAGGGCATTGCAGACACTGCTCGACGACTTCAGGCTGGCAGATGTTTGGAGGCTGAAACATCCTAATGAGGAACAGTATTCGCATTACTCAGCCCCGCAGCAACTGCATACAAGACTTGATTATTTTTTTGCCACGCCAGATGTGGTGGTAGAGACCACCCAAATAGAATACAAAGCGAGGGTCCTGTCGGACCACTCGCCTCTGGTCCTGGTATGGCAGTACTGCCGCCCCAGAGCGCGGATACCGACGTGGCGCCTCCGGGCTGAGGCGCTCAAGGATCCGGTCTTCAGAGAGGATATCAGGGACGAGATCACACATTATTTCGAAGAGAATGCTGGCAGTGTGGATTCGGCGGGCACGCTCTGGGAAGCCTTTAAGGTGGTATTGTGGGGGGCTGCCATTGCTAAATCAAAGGTCCTGCAGGGTGGGGTCCTAAAGGAGTTAGGGGAAGCTGAGGATGAACTGGAACGGGAACTCAATAGGGGAGGGGGCGATGCAGAGCCAGTACTTAAACTACAGCAGCGGTGTGCGGAACTTTGGGAAAGGCTCTGCAACCTCAACTACAAGAAGTATGTTGAGAGACAGCATGCAGGTGGCGATAAAACGGGCCGTCTCTTGGCGTGGCTATACAATAGGGAAACCCCTAGGCCACCGATTAGGACGATAACCAGAGAGGATGGAGAGGTAGCGAACACCCAAGAAGGAGTCAATGAGGCATTCTTAGATTATTACAGGGCACTATATGAGGACAAAGGGGGGGGGCAGCCGAGAGGAGATAAGGGAAACTTTAAGAGATATGGGATTACCTAAGATTAGTGCCGAAGAAAGAGAGGAGCTGGATGCACCGATTACTTTGGAGGAATTGGAGGAGGTGGTGAGGCAGCTGCCCACCAGTAAGACCCCGGGTGCGGACGGACTTCCTAGCGAATTTTATATAGCATATAGAGAGGAGGTACTCCCCCCATGCTAGAAATGCTTAATGAATCGTTTGAGGTGGGCCGGTTGCCAGAATCGCTTAGAGAAGCGATAATAATACCGCTCCCTAAGCCCAACAAACCAGGGCATAGCTGCGGCTCCTATAGGCCCTTGTCAATGCTGAACCAGGACGGCAAGATATTGATGGCGGTCCTGGCCAATAGATTGCGGAGAGTTATTAGTAAATTGATACATCCGGACCAAGCAGCTTATGTCCCCAACAGAAATATAACCCACAACCATAGGCGACTCCACCGGGTGATTGAATGGGGGAGCAAGAGCGAGGGTGAAATGGCGGTTGTGTCCCTAGATGCAGTCAAAGCTTTCGACTCAGTCAGGTTGTCGTGGTTGCTGGAGGCCCTGAAGGAATACGGGATGGGGCCGGGTTATGTTAGGTGGGCGAAGTTGCTGTACAGTGAGCCGCTGGCTAGGGTACGTTTAGGAGCGGTGATATCCGAGAGGTGGCAGCTTAGCAGAGGCACCAGACAAGGGTGCCCCTGGTCCCCGATGTTATATATTCTGGCCATGGAGCCCCTGGCAGTGTACCTTCGGCAACAATATGACATGATAGGCATTGAGGTAGGGGGAGAGAAACACCTAATATCCCTGTATGCTGAAGATTTGCTATTATATTTGAAATATCCGGAGGAAAATCTTCAATATATTCTGGAGGTAATGGAAAGGTATGCAGAACTGTCTGGCATAGCGGTGAACCCCAAAAAATCGACCAGAGGAACCCTTCCGGAGCGGTTGCCAGTGTTGCCGATATCTTGGGCGGTTGGTTCCTTCCGCTACCTCGGCATAGATGTGTATCACACGGTAGAGGAGGAACATTTGCAATACACCGAGGTGGCTGTGGGAAAAATCCGTACAAGCATGAAGTTTTGGGAGAAGTTGCCGTTGGCGATGATGGGACGGGGGGCGATGCTCAAAATGGTGGTCCTGCCCAGGCTCTTACATTTTTTCAGCAATGTTCCGTACATGACACCTAAGAAGTTTTTTGCCAAGCTGAATAGTATGTGCAGAGACTTCCTATGGCATGGCACTCGGAATAGAGTGGCGCTATAGAAGTTGCAGAATTTCTATGAAAAGGGGGGTATTGAGCTGCCTAATTTTGAGGCCTATTATGTGGCTGGTCAGTTGCAATATGTGGTCAAATGGCTCTCTGATGAGGTAACTCCCGAATTTAGGCTGTTTGGACAGGACTGCACTTCGCTCTACCTGAAGGAAATTATTTGGTTGCCTAGGTCAGAAATGAAGGAGCGCCCGGGAATGATGTTGCTGGGGTGGAAGATGTGGCGTAGAGTATGTCGAATGATAGAGGACCCGTACCCGTGTTCCCCGCAGGTGGCGTTGGTTGCTTTGGCAGGGGAAGACAAACAACTAAGTATGATAATCAGGACCTACTGGGAGTCGGTCGGGCTGGTTACATTGGGGGATGTCTGGCAAGACGGGAGCCATTAGGGATTTTGAAGGACTAGGAGAAGTGGCGGGCTTGCATAGGGGTCAGTATGTCACGTACCTAAGGCTGGTGCAGAATATTCGTAAAATCTGGCTTGAGACTGTATTGGCGGAGGAACCAGACGCCACTATGGGGACAATATATGACATATCAGAAGGGGGGCATGAGATCTCTAGATTGTATGAGATGGTGATGACCCGGGTTGGGAAGGAATAGACGCATTTGAGGTTGGATTGGGAGACAGAGGTGGGAGCACAGATGGAAGATGGGATGGGGGAGAGTGCTATGGGATACCACAAGAAGGTGTCAAGAAATGCCAGATTACAACAAATACAGTTGTATATAACGCACAGAGCTTACATGACCCCGATGAGAATATCGAAGTTTGTAAATGCGGAACGACAAGCGTGCCCAAAATGCGATAAGGAGAATGCTGATATGACACACATGTTTTGGTCTTGCCCAGTGATTGGGAGTTTCTGGGGTGAAGTGGCGCAAAAACTAGCAGACAAAGGGGTCACGCTCATTATAGATACGCTGGGCCTGCCTGTTGGGAGGGTTTCCCAGACAACGGAAACTTAAACATGTTGGGAAATTGAAGGACGATTGCCATGGGATGGAAGCAGTGTCATAAGCCACGGGTGGAGGTATGGTGGCGGGAATTGCAGAAATGGGCAGAGGCTGAAACAGTGGTATGGCAGGAGGCATGTAGCATGTGTGGGGAAGAAGAAGTGGGTACCCTGATGGCATGGAGAGTATTAATAGCAGGACTGTTTGGAACAATAACGGATTCTGCAGTCTCAGAAGGAGGTGATACCCTGCCACACACAGCAGATACGGAATGAGAAGGACAAACAAGCTCTTGAGGGGGGAGGGATTGGGGGAGCAGTGGTCTTGACTAATTGATGTTCATGTGATTGTTGCAAAAAGCGCTGCCAGTTTGGTTTGTATTGTTTGTTTTAAAAAATAATAAAAACTGTTTAAAAAAAAAAAAAAAAGAAATCTCTCTTGGGTATTATGTCTTCCTGCTTGCCCTGATACAGACAGCACTGCCGACTTCAGATGCACCCCATTCAAGAGTTTTGCTATACACATTGGAAACAAGTCTCCGGCAACTGGGACGATATTCCTTGCACAAACTTCAACGACACCCTTCTCTGGTGGTCTGTCCTCGCTAGCCTCTCCCAGGGAGCGCCCTTTCAAGTGCCGGTCCATCCGATCACGGTAATGTCTAAGGCGTCCTTGGAAGGCTGTGGAGTCTGCACCAGCAAATAATATGCAAGGGTCCCTTGGTCACAGGACAACACACTGCTTCACATCAGCGTCCTGGACCTGAGAGGTGTTCTGAGCACTGAAATCCATCTGCCTCTATCTCCAGGGAAATGTTTTATATATGGAAACAAGGTGGCACCCATTCACCTGTCCTCTCCGCAGAAGCACAGTCTGACTGGAAATGGGACCTGGTACATGGGATGTTCCTGTCTCCCTTCCATCTGACCGGCATTCGAAATTTAGTTACCGACTCCCTCACAAACTCCTGCAATGAGTGGGAACGCCTCCACGACCAGGTTCTTCACATATTCCATATGTGGGGTGTTCCAGAGATGGAACTCTTTGCCACCAAGCAGAACCCAAAATGCTGTGCATTCGCCTCCAGATTCCACTAAACCGGAAGTCTGGGAGGTGCCTTCACATTCCCGTTGACACAAGTTTCTCTATGCGTGCCCTCTGTTTTTGCTCATCTCGAGGGTCCTACACACTTTCAGACAACAGCAGTGCAAACTGATTTTGGTGGCCCTGGCCTGGCTGAGACATTTCTGTTTTTCGGAACTCCTCAGTCTCTTGTCGCTACCTCCCCTCAGGCTGCCCACAGTCTTCAACACTCTCTCCAGGGACAAGAGAGTGGTCCTGCACCACGGCTCGGCTTCTCTCAGTTTGGCAGCCTGGCTGCTGCTACACTAGAATTCTGGCACATCCTCATGCCTCAGGACTGCAGTGACATTCTTGCTAAGACTCGCGCCTTCTACCGTCTCTTGCTATAATAGCAAGTGGAAGCGTTTCAAGACTTGGTATACTGCCTAAAATATCAGCCCCTTCCATTTCCAGCCTCTGGTTATTCTCCCATACCTACTGTCTTTGGACCGTAGTCGTCTTGCACATTCTTCTATTAAAGTGCATCTAGCTGCAATTTTGCGGTTTTCTCACACCTCTGCCGCTCCTTTTATATGGTCCCACCGACTTCTTAAATAATTCCTGAAGGGACTTTTCTGTGCTTGCCTGCCAGTGCGGGCATAGCCTTCTGATTGGGATTAGAACGTTGTTCTTTCTAAATTGATGGGACTTCCCTTTGAGCCCTTACACAAAAGCGAGCATCAAGACTGCCCTCTTGGTCGCCACCACCTCTGCCAGAAGAGTGGAGAGCCAAGCTTTATCTTACAAATGCCTGTGTTCCACAAGTACAAAGTCCTGTTATGAACAAATCTTAGCTTAATGCCCAAAGTACCGTCGTCATTCCACCGCAATGAATGGTTGACTCTGCCTGTCTTCTTTGGCTCTCCTTCTACTCAGGCGAAATGCTGACTGCATTCCTTAGACATCATGTGGTCATTAAAGTACTATGGTACCCATACCAAGATGTCCCGGAAATCATCTCAGTTGTTCATGGCGTTTGGACCCACAGCAGTGGGCAAAGACGGTCTAAGTCCTCCATCTCCTGATGGCTGTCTGCTTGCACCTCCTCCTGCCACAACATGGCTAACAGGCCGCTCTCTGCTCAGCCTAGGGCGCACACCACAAGGGCCCCTTATTTCACCAATGCTTTCGGATTATTAGACATCTGCAGTGCGGTAAAATGGAGGTCTGTTCAAACCATCACAAGGTTCTACTGCATCGACAGGGATTGCACAGAGGAGTCTAGGATCGGATCGGACAAGCAGTGCTTCGCCATCTGTTCGAATAAAGTGAGCTTTTCCTACAGGTGAGTCTTTTCCTCCTTCCATGTTTTGCTTTATAATCTATTCAAACAGCTTGTGAATCTATGAGAGATCCAATACTGCAGAAGGAATAAGTTACTTGCCTGAAACTCATGTTCTCCAGCATTGGTATCTTCCATAGATTCACATGCAACCCTCCCGCATACTGCACATATGGCCCTTATTGGCACTTTCACGTGGGCAATGCTTATCTGAAGATGACCTTCAGGTGTGGAGCTAAGGAAGACACTTCCTGTTGGCTATGGGGGCAAGATGACCCAAAACGACTCTTAAGCAAACACTAAATTGACTGCAGTTTTTCACCTTGAAATGAAAACTCCTTCAATCTCGGGGAATATTCAAACAGCATGTGAATCTATGAAATATTCCAATGCAGGTGAACAAGAGTTACAGGTAAGTAATATATTCCTTATTGAGCACAGAGCTAGCTACTGGAAGCAACAGAGCGCTATACAAGTTATAGGGAGAAGGACACATTGAGGGAAGCAGAGAGATAAGAAAGCGGGAAGCTAACAACAGGGGAGGAAAGGCAATTTGGCAGCAAGGGATCTACAAGGAGCCAGGGGAGGAAACAGCGGGGAGCAGGTCACCAAGTCTCAGGTTAGGTGGGGAGTGGAGGGTATATTATACACAAATGTAAGTGAAGATGGACTAGGGGCAGTGTTAATGCAACAGGACAGCCATCGGGAGAGGACCATAGTGTTTTGTATCCAGAGCACTCACGGGAGCTGAAACCAGGTACTCAGCGATAGAGAAGGAGGGCCTGACATCGTTCTGGGACATCAACAAATGTAAGATGTTCCTGTGGGGAAGACCTTTAAAGGGGAAGTTTGCCCAAAAACATTTATTGTCCCGATTGTTTGGGCATGTATTTTTAAGCATACTGCAATCGATCTTAACATTTTTTCCTATGCATCTTACCTTAGTTTTCCTCACTTTTACACATGCGAAAACAACGGGTTGGGCACGGCCATCTTGTGCTAATCTTATCCGTTGATGCATCACCCTAAGTTCAAGTGCCCTCGCAGCAAGAATACAGATTGAACTGAATCACTAGTCCAAACAATATGCTCCATCTATTTTCATGAAGTTCGTGGCCAGCATAGCCAAACGTGCCCCGTCATCACCCACGCCATAACGTTACTTAACGCAGAACCAGGAAGATAAGCACACACATCGTCTCACAGCGCGATTCTTGTGTGTCCTTATGTTACACCAGCAAAACTTTCTAATGACGCACATGGTGTTCCGTTCGTGAGAAGATATGGATTGTTTGCACTTTCAAACGGAACGCTTTTGCATCAGCACTTCTTCACATAAGAAACGATGACTGGTTGCTCCTTATTGCTGGTGCCGCCAAAGGGCAGATTGGTCCCTGTCGGTCATCCCACATAACAGTGATCAAATAAGCACCGTTGATGATTATCCGCCAATGTTGGTTGAAGAATCCATCCAACGGTAGTTGAAAACTATGGCATACGCACAACGATACAATATAGCTGTGCAGAAAACAGAAAAAAATATATATTTTAGTACCTGTTCTGTAATCAAATATAACAAGTTACCGTATAATTCAGAACCGGATGAAACCTAATCATAAACACAAACCACACAGAATGAACACACACAATTCAACATGGGGGAGTATTTGAGACCACGACGTGCATGAAAGGTTAGCGCTGTGAAGTAGGCATATCTCTCAATGGGATGGAGAACCAGATGCACCCACTTCACATAGCGGGCCCTACCAGAAAATAAGGACAGAGATAGTAACGTTTTATGTTAAACCAAAGACAGATGGCATTATATTATAATGGAACTGGTAAGATTAGTGATCAAAAAGAGAACCAAGTGCCCACTGAAAAGGTTCAGCCCCTGCCCCTCCCCCAACCCCCACTTTATGGTGCACAAGGATGCAACAGTGACAGCACACCAGGATATTCCACGGGACAAAGCGGTTTAGATATCATTAGCATGCATACAGGTTGTGGTTGCGAGTCTTCGCGGAATAACCATCACAATATAGTCCATCTAACAACCCATAACTCTGCACAGAATATATTGGTGTGCAAGGCCAGTAAGCAATATGTCCCAAAAAATCATACGTCTATTGACTCCTCTTTAAACTATACACAAATAACAATCGTTACTAGACAGTTAAACAAACTGCGAGTTACGCACTCGTATTTTTTATAGTGCGCAGTATAAATATCATTCAACATAAAATAACTTATTGTGTCAATTCTTATGGTCAAATCGCACATTTGCACATCGCTGAATTAGTCATTATGCATACAGCACACATGCTGTTTTTAATTGTACAAATATTATGTATAGTTGAGCTTACATAATTTCTGGAAGTTCCATTCTCTCAATGTCACGTTGACTAACTGCTCCGAACAAAATATTGCAGAAATGGAAACAAAATTTTCGTATGTCCACTTTCAATATAGTATGGGTATTCGACACATTGTGTCCTTCGAACATTTGCTGACTTTCACTCAAGGCCAAATAACTATAGCATCCTGTTTTCAGTGATTGAAGCCAGAGACAGGTAGGTTTCGATTTTGTGAAAGAATGCCATAAAAAAAAAAACAACTGGGTGAGACGCTGCTTCGGGCAGTGGTTCAGAAAAACAAGGACAGTTACAAACAGCTATGTAAAATATGTTTCGCCACAGGAACATAATGACAATCCAGAAAGGTATGTGTTGCTGCTACCTCTGGTGATACATCATCTCTGTAAGAAATTTAAATTAAAACCCCACCTCTACCTCGTCTAGCACTGTTTCTTCGCACAAAGCACTGAATGTGTGGGCCAGTGTGGCAGTATTTCTTTCTCCCGTCCCCCTGGCACCAGACCCCAGATCTCCCAGGTGCATGCCATAGTGATGTAGTAGTAGGCTTAGCATATTATCGTAGTTTTCACAATGTAATTTATGAGAGACCTGACCTTCACTCCATGGAGAGATGAGCCCAGCTGACCCACGTGGGAATCAACAGACGGCCGAGAAAACAAACCAATTGTATCCTGGCATCCCCTATGGAGCAGGATCATGTACACTGTTTTACCAATGGACTGTGTGGGTTCAGACCCTATATGTGATGTCATTACTGACGATGTGACCTCTCAAATGGCACCAACATTCATTCTGGACTCAGAACGTTTTCGAGCAGCAGAGTCCTTTGCTGATAATTTTTGTATTCTGTACAATTAAGCCTTGTTATCATTGCAAGCTATCTCTTGGCTTCTTTCCCTAGAGGGTTGTATTCATTCTGACGTGAGCGTATCGGGGGACTGTCTTCAATTGCACAGCACTTACTATAATTCATGCATATCCGTTCATACTCCCTTGCGCACATGAGGCTGCCCTCTACCATCATGCGAGACAGGTGACATTGCGTGCCCATACTCCCATACTAAATAAGTTAGATTCATGCTCTGACTATGCCTTGTGCCAATCAGCTGTGCGAGTGCATAGGGGATGGAAGGAGGAGCCTATGGGTGTACAAGTGCTGGGGGAAGGTGTTAAGATGTATTTCTAAACTCTTACCTGATGGGCCGAAGTTTAGGAGGCCACCCTCGGTTTAGTGAAACAGGGGAACTTTCTGGACAAGCCAGACCAATCTAGATAGCTTGGCAGGCGGTCAAGACTAAGTCTCTGGAGGGGTAATAGTGATCGGAAGCCCACAATAAGCAGACACAGCAGCGAACCAAAAATTACTCTTAGACAAGTGTATATGAAAGATATATATATATACATTTGTTGTCGACAGGACCAATAGATACAAGTAAACTTTAGTTATCCCAAACTTTAGTTACCACACACAATACAGCCACAACCTGTAAAGAGAAGTTTACACACTAGGTGCATTAGACAATTTTTCGGAGTCATTCCCTAACTTTCTAGTCCAGCCCTAAGAAGTGGGTAGCCTTGTGCTCAACAGTGCAGTAGTGCGTCAAAGCGCACAATGGTGCCGGTGAAGCAAAAAGTGCGTCTTCCTTGGAAGGTTGTAGAAAGTCAGGCAGGGGCCTGAGGCGATGAAGAATTGGTTCCCACTTTTCGAGTAGGATGTGTCCTTGGTGGCAGAATAGTTTTCAAAAGGTGAGAATAGCTGGGGAGCGCAGGCTAACATAGTCAACATAGCCAACATCTAATACCTTTATGGGATATTCGTGCGTAAAAGGTAACAGTTGTGCCGGTGGGAAACCGTCAAGTGATGCAAGGGCTTAATCCATGTAGCCAACTGGAGCCATGGGATAGATTTTTTGTCAGCGAAAACATCCTTTTTACCCATTTCCATTGCCCTTTCATCAAACTTATTGTGGACGGGACGCACATCCACTTCATACATATAAAAAACATATACCTTATTGGAACAACTTATTGTGTCTCCTAAGGGGAGGCTGTTAGGACAATTTTTCGGAAGTCCAACTAAGGGCTTAGTAAAACCATTCAACTGAGGAAGTCCAAGATTCCACTCTTAGTATAAGGATGTACCACCTGAGTTCTGTAAGTGATTTCAATCCGGCACTCAAACTAAGTCAATGCCTAGTATGGGATGCCCAATGGAAACCCTTATTTATATATTTTTATGTCAAAGTTCTTTTAATTCTGGATGATGTGCCCTTATATAACGCCCCTCTCTTTGAATTCCCTCGGTTTCACAGAACCAAGAAATAGGTTTGTTTTGCAAATTAAAAGATTTATTTGAAGAATTGAACAATATACAGATTACACTTTTATGAATATGAATAATATCTGAATATCATACTTATGAATATGAACAATGATCAGCAATTGGTAATATTACAATATCAACAATCTCTTTAATCAATTAGGAGTAGGAATAGGAAGAATAATCCAGCAGAGAATACTTTGTATCATGGGTTCAAGAAATGGCAATGATAGGAAGAAATGCAACACAGAAATAAAACTTGACATGACTTCAATCAAAAGACAATATGATCACTCTTTCCCCTTGTTGTTACTCACTCCCCCCAATATGCAATATGATGAGATGAATGAGGGCACACAGGTTTCAGGAATAACAATCAACAATTGCAGTTTCAATCCCAATTCCCCCCAGCAACCTTAGAGAGAACAGGAATGATTTTAAACAGGTCAATTGCTTTTAAATGTGGTTTGAATTGAATGGGAAAAATGCTAAATATGATTTTAATTTGCTAAAGGAGATTCAGAACTAGTGAGAGTGGCTTGGATTGGTTCAGGTCAACACTAGCAATTATTGTAGAATGATTAGCAGATGGAAAACGAAATTCAGAAGTTGAAAGCAAGAAATAGCTATTTTGACATGTGGTGAAAATGAGCCAAATTGCAAATTCGCGGCAATTTTTCCGCGTGTGGGAAACGCGATTACGGAAAAACTATAAGGAATTGGAATGTCGTTCTGGGTTCGTTAGAAAGCTGGGGATGTTAGCTTCAAAATGACATTTAAATTTATACTAAGGGGCTATAAAAGTACAAGATACCCAACGGGACAACCACCAGAACAGGGTGCCTTCCACTCTGATTGTTGTGTGCCAGGACACTTAACTTTCTTCAGAAAATATCAGCGCACAGATGATTATCGCTACAATTATCACAGACTATATAATGAGAAGAATTCAGGATGGACACAAGATTCTATAATGCAGTTCTGGATAGGTTGAAATGAATTGACTAGGATTACTTTAAACTAAGAGACTATGGACAGTTCTGTACTAAATACTCACTCCTATGGCTTTGGAATGGAATGGGCCTGTCAAAGATCTTGTCAAGGGTTTGGACTTCACTCGCCACCGGACAGGCTTCAGGGCACCTGGACTCTGCTCTCAGCAAGGCACTCTGGTCTGCGCAGCCTCTGGACTGGGTCTGACGGGTTGGTTCTGGGTACAGCTCTGCTCTATGGGTCTGGATCTTGGTTCTAGCACGAGGTTCGTAGCTAGAACAGCAAAACAGCTCAGCCAGGCTGTTGGATTTTGTGATGCCCCTTGGAAGTTTAGGGGTTAAAATCAGGTTGCTAGATTTTAAAGGCCTGCTGAAAAGGGTTCAGCTTTTTGGATTGGGCTTTTTTTGCTTCAAAGTTCTAGAGTCTGGATTCTGGGTCTGGTTCTAGGTTCTGGATCTGGAGTCTGGATCTTCCTGCAGGGTGCTTTGCCAAGGAATCAGTTGATGAGTGGAAAGTGTGTGTCTTTCTGGGTCCTTAACAGTCCCTATTTATCCATTTCTAAAGTGGGTGGAGAGGCTGATTATCTATGCCCCATCCTCTAAGGATCTGATAGGTCAGAGAATTTCCCCTTTCCTGATTTGAGACAGGAGCAGTGTGTCATATGTGTCAGGGTGACACTGTGTTTATGGTCCAAAGGAAATCCCTCCCCTTTGCTTTTTCTTAGGAAATCTATTTTCCCCAAAAAACATATTTCCAAGATGCACAACATGTTAATATCACATATACACATCATAGATTAATTAAGGCACGTCTCTGTTCAAGTCCCATGTTCCTACGGGTTTCGGTTCACAAATGACAGTTTTTTCGCACTTTTGGTGGGTTTCTCAATGTTAGTTCTGCACCAATTTTTATACATGCATACGCATCCCATCTGGGCATATTCCTGTAATTTTTCATGTTCCTAACATAAACACAATGGCTACAATATGAATAATTTCTGGGGTTCAGTCTCAGAACATCGCACAGATTCCAAATTAGTTTTAAACTGTGGGTGAATTTTTCATCTTAACTATCTATAAGTTTCATATTTTTGTCATTTCAGTACAATTTGTAATAAGCATTTTTATAAAACATACATTTACTTCCACTTCAATCCACATTTCCAGTCTGGCCCGCCTCCAAAGCTGGGCTGAGTTAGAGGGTCACATGGCTTGTCTTCCTGCCAGAGTAGTTGTTGTCAGTCACACCCGAATTAGCATTCCTATTCAGTTCAAGGTTGATTGCTCAGGGCAGCAGAGGAAATCTCCTCCCCTTCTGATTAACATGCCAATGCGAAATCCACTCTTTTTGGTGGGAATGAACAAGGTGGGAGATTCTCAGGGAAAGAAAGCCTCTTGGGAGTTTTAGGTAAATCAGGTTACCTTTTGGTCATAGTTCCTTGTGAAAAAATTATATTTATAAATTTAAAATAAGCACACATATCTTTAATTCCAGTCTTTTTCAACATGAAATCAATGTGTGGCACTCTATGTGCCTTTGATGGAAATCCCTTCTTTGACATGTTTAGCTTTGAAAACACAAGTTTCTCCTGTCAGATTTAGAGATCGCCATCACCTGTCGGAGGCGAGTAACGGTACTGCACCCATTTTTGACAGATTTCTTTCCATCAAGTATCTTCAAAAGTGGATTTTGTTCTGATAACATATGATTCTTGCTGACATTGTATTTATGTGGATTCTCGAAGTAGAATGATGTTCACCACCCAACAAGGAGGTTGGATCTTTTTGCGTGGTTTGTGAGCCATGATTTTTGCAATTTTGATAGCCAGGGAAAAAACGGATTTATAAAACAGCTCTGTGTTTCTTTTGTAATGATTTCGCTCTGTGGGCAGCCAAATGATGGGTTTTGGCAGTGGTCTCCTCTGTTCCCACTGACATAGGCAAAAGTGGATGGCGGCCTATTTTTCAGATTTTTACTGCGCACTTTCTGGTGATTTTTAGCAAGCAGCATGCTTTCCGGCGGCCATTCTGATGTTTCTGCTGCAAGCAATGCACAGTAATGTTGCAGGGCCTGGACTAGTGGGTTGAAACATCCCACAGTTCAGGGTAGTGCAGCCAGATCAGCCAGGCTTATCGTAGCAGGGAGAGAGGGCTGTAGAATCAATACAAATGAAATTGTAATACGAACGGACCAAAGAAACACTGAAACACTGTGTATTGTAAAAATACATGTTTTATTTAAATACGAGCAGGCCCGGATAAATCTTGGGGGAAATAATTACTATCACATTATATATAACCACATTTATTAAAACACAACCCTATGCTTTAAGGGACACATACCAAAGCATATAACCTTATTTGGAACACCTAACAGGAGTTCTTGACAAGGTAGTAGACCCTATATGTTGTACTGTGATGCTCAGCAAGAAATCACATAGTCATTTCAACTGGACAATATACTTCTCTGATCTAGTGAAACACAGATACTAGGCGTAGTATAAACCTGTAACTCTGATTTAGGATAGCACAGTTATTCTAGGGGAGTTGGGTCTTGGGGTGTAATATTCAATTACAGTTGCTTTTCAGTTCACAGACTAAGGGCAGCAATAACTCTTAACTTATTTTATGATAGTACAGTTACACTCAAGGTAAGTAAAACCTATACACTTTTTACAGGAGCTATAAGCAACTTAAAGGCATGTGCAACCTAAGACGCTTTTTGTGTCTGTCTAAAATTGAACAGGGAAAGCAAACTCGAGGAGAACCATCTCCGGTTCCGGAAGCACCTCAAGTGTCATGATCCCTGCTTCCAAGGGGTCAGGACTTGCCCCACGACCTTGGACGCAGGCCCATAACTCTGATCCCAGGAACCAGCCAGTCCCTATTGGGACCTTTTGGACCTTGTCCTGGCGCCAGTGGCGCCAGGCTCATGAAGGTGACTGGTCCCGGCACAGGAAGCTCCGGGCTCATATTAGATAAGAGTGCTTGGTGGACCTACCTGTAGCAGACCATGCTGCTTACTTACCAGCTAGCTGGTCTCCTGATCCTTCTCTGCCTGGGACTACTTTTTCTGTCTGGGTGGAGCAGGAGCCACTCCCTGGAAGCAGAACACAGGAACTCTTCTAGAAATCCAGAACTCTTTTTCTTACCTGGGTGAGGCCGTGGAAGAAGACGCCTAAGCACTACAGAAGGCTATTTAAACCACACCCGATTGGTTTCACGTGCTTCGCGTTATTCTGCATCTGCAGCAGGACGCTCACCGTGTCAGCTCCAGGAAACCTCCAGCTCCAGATCCTGTGAACACGAAATCACCTGCTAGGATCCAACCTTCAGTCTTCAGCCGCTCCTGCAAAACAAAGGCACAGGTTAGGCTAAAGCAAAGGCAGCGCATCTACTTACCTAATCCAACGGCAGCATCCAAGGCGCCTTTTTCAGCCTTTCTCTTCCGGCATCCGACATCTGCAAAGAGAAAGAACATCGGTCAGTAATATTTAACTACAAAGTCTGCTTACCTGTGTTACGCCCGTTCCAACTCAGCCCGCGCTGCATTCCGGCACCTGCAAGACGAGATACATCGGTTAGTAACGCTTAGTTACAAGACTGCTTACCTGTGTTACGTTCGCTTCCAATCTGTTCGCGCTGCACCTCGGCACCTGCAAAGACAAAAGAGACATTATGGTGCATTCTACAGCGCTAGTGCAGTCTTTCTACTTACGTGCCATTAGAAGAATAATCTTCACCGCCACAGCATCTGAAAAGGAAAAGACATAGACTTTAAAGACTTAAGACTTTTGAAAGAGAAGAGAACAATCTAAAAGGAACTTACATACTTACAAGGCACGCTTGTGCAATAACGGCGTCTTCGCTCTCAGCTAACCCTCTGCTATCAAGAGGCAGAGCTTGCATCCAGTGAAGCAACTGGACCCAGCGCCCCTGCACAAGACGCAGGATGGAGAGCCCGGCATTTACCTATCTAAGGTAAGCGCAATTATCAACCAGTTCCACAGGGAAAGAAAGGGCGAGAGGGGCTAGGAACTTTCCCAGCCTTCCAATCACTAATACCTTGGTTTACCCTTGCAGACACCTCACTCTTCAGCTTAAACTTTCGGTGAGAAGGGGGCCCTGTCAGGGAGCAAAACAAACCCTGCGCCTAACACTGAAGACGGTATCCCCACCAGATCAAGGCCTGCGCCTCCGAGGGAACCAGGTGAGCGTTACATCAAGACCTTCTTCTTTGCTTCTGCCTTCTCTCTTACTCTACCCTGCTGATTTCCTATCTGATACTGTACTGGTCACCTGGCTACCCTCTGATTTCGGGCCCAGGTCCCTAGCCGCCCAGTTGCACACCTGCACTGCCTCCCGGCAACCCTTGCACTTGGGTCTGTATCTGTAACCCTACAGTCCCCTAACCTGCACTTGTGGACACCTGCTGTTTGCACTTACCCTTGCACCTGCCACCTGCTGGCTGCACTTCTTGTTATTGTTTTGATCCCATGTACAGCACTGCCCCCTCCCCTTTCCCCTGGCATTTTTCCCCTAGCCCCTCCCCTGCACTTGCGCAATAACAATGTCACTTGGCTTAGTAAGATCGTTGTCTCTGTCCTCCCTCTATTTCCCCCTTCCTTGCCTCGCCACGCGTTGAAAAAATGTGTGTATAGGCACGTTACAAATGCCATATCATATCAAATATCATATCAAAACCCATTGTTACACTTTATGAATGACTCAAAAGTTATTCTAAGTAGGTAAAACCTTTTTTTAAATTTAATTTTCTTTATTGGCATTTTTAAACAAAACAAACTATGAGGCCATGCACCGGCCGCTTCGAGAGCTCCCATCCCCCCTCCCTCCACTGTCCATCATGATGTCATTGTCTATAAGGTTAATTGTTCTCTACGTGGGAAAGAGATAGTCCTTTATGCAGGAGTCAGCGTTGTGTGGGCCTCGTGTCTTCAACGGTGTAGGGCGGAGTGGTACTCGCGCTCTGCATTAGGGACGTTTGCTGTGAAACCAGATCATCGGTAGTTGAGAGCAAATATGCTATATACGGGCCCCAAAAGTCTGGAAGACGTGAGTTGAGCGGCAATGTCTTGATAAAGTTGGTTTCTATGCATTGACAATATATAATGTCTTTTAGCCAGCGTTGCATGCTCAGTGTGGGTCCTCTGCCCCAGTTGCGCGTGACTCTCCTTCGTGCTAAGACCAGTAATAGATCTGTTAGTCTCCTCACCGTGCCAGGCAGATATTGGGTCAGACCTAGCATTGTTACTTTCGGGTCTGCATCCAAATTCGTTCCGATTATCGCTGATGTTTTTTCCAACACTGTGCTCCAAAAAGTGGCGACTGGTGGGCAAGACCACGCCAGGTGAAGAAAGTCCGCTTCTGGCGCTCCGCATCTGTCGCACTCGGTCGATATTGTACCTCTTTGGGCATGGAGTTTCGCTGGGGTATGGTATGTTTGATGGAGGTAGTTAAAGTGAATCAGTTTGATTCTTGTATTAAATGCCACTTTTTGAGTGAGATTCAGTATGTATGCCCACTCTCCCTCTGAGATTGTGCTTTCTAATGCTTTTTCCCACCTCCTTTTAGCGCCTGAACAGGGTGGATTCTGTTCACTTAGGAGGGTTCTGTAAATGTTTGCCACCAGGCGTCCTTCTCCTTGAGCTTGGATCATGTTATGCAGGAGTGGCCATACAGGTGGCTTTTGTGGGAAGTTCGGGATAGCTGCTTGCAATGAGTGTCACAGTCTGAAGTAAATGAAGGTATCTAAAGCGTTGTCGCTTCCCTTGTTTTGAGCTTGTTGAGGGGACAGGAACGTGCCCTCTGAGAAGAGATCGTTCATGGTGTGTAACTGTAGTTTTTCTGTCCATTGTTGGAAGATTTTTTTCTGCTGTGATGGGGATTCCTGGGTGTTAGGCAGAATCCTGTGCAGTGCCCTTAGGGACCACTACACACAATTAAGACTACAAGTGGTA
Source organism: Ambystoma mexicanum (assembly GCF_040938575.1). Taxonomy (NCBI): domain Eukaryota; kingdom Metazoa; phylum Chordata; class Amphibia; order Caudata; family Ambystomatidae; genus Ambystoma; species Ambystoma mexicanum. The sequence continues at coordinate 841,918,209 of NC_090941.1, read as the reverse complement.
ATACAAGTTCACTTTTGGTACAAGCCTGTACTACTATGTTAAAGTGGTAGCAGTAGCAGAGCAGCCAGGCTTATCTCAAGAGTATATGAGCAGTATATGAGCAGTAGCAGAGATTACACAAAGGGACCACAATTACTGTGACTCAAGCCAACACCGACTGAAGGTTTCAGGTAAAAAATATAAGTACATTTATTTTTAAACCATCTGTTATAAAACACAACACTTCTATAGATTCAAAACCACACGTAAAATACACTACAAACAACCAATTCTCTTGGCACAGAATAACTCAAGGTAAGTACCTTATGTTTTGACGGACCGGTGTTGTGAAACAAAAGACTTTACCGAGAATACATATGCGATCACTTTTTGACAGCTCGTCGTATTAATGAAACGCGTATCCGCGGCAAGAAATGTTATCGGGGCAAAAACACACTTAGCACCTGGGATAACCGAGAAAGTTGGGGGCAAACATCATAGGCAATACTTTTGTCAGGGCAGACAGAATCAGAGAACACTCGTTGACAGAAATACAAGAGTCAATAGGCCGTAGCCAGTGTCAAGTGGAACCAGGTTCCTGTTGTTGAGGATCACACAGACAGTTCAAGATTCAACGTTGCCAGGAGTACTTGGATATTGTCAACAGAGGAAGCAACAGTTATAAGAAGGAGGGAAGACAAGGGCAAGCCTTGGTTGAGGAAAAAACGGATTCACCCTAGTTCCTCGAAGCAGAACACAGTACCTTATTCAAGGAAGTGTGCAGCGATTTCGACCTCTGGCTGTGGAAGATGAGCTGGTTGACCCCACCAAGCTCAAGGGAAGAAGACTCCGGACTGGATCTCCTCTGGTCGTCGAAGGGTAGATAGCTCAGGACTGCAGCAGGGCTTCACCGGGACGGGGTAGTTGCAGCAGCCGTCTTCTTCTCGCTTCTCTTCGGTTCCTTGTAGTTCCAGTGGCGACTCTGACTTCCAGCAATAGTCCTGCCTTTTATGTGAAAATCCCCAATTCACACAGCCTGGCTGTCAATCACGCAGCAGGGGGGTTGTCCAGCCCGGACAACCACCTCAGCCAATCATGGCAAAGTGCGACTTGGGTTTCCTAGGATACCCTGTGCAGGTGGGTGACTACACCCCTCCCTCACATTCAGCCCACCTAGACACCCAGGCGCCTAGAGGAGGGCTTCTTGGCAGAAGCCCGCCAAAAGACGGTGAACAAAGAAGGCAAACATGGTTTGTCACGCAAAGTAAAACACAAGAAGGACTTTAACAAAAAGAAATGGCGAATAAACCCGACCGGAGCCAAAAGAAAGAATATTTGGTCAGGCGGGTTTATGTTCAAGGCTAATATAATAGCCTAAAACAGTACCACGTTTATATAGTATAATCGCGGTAGAAAGGTTAGGGTAGATACCACTGCCACAAGCCAAGTCTAAATGTTAAAAGAGCAAAACAAGGCTCTAGGAGGTACAGATAAAAAGGGCTAAGAATTAACCCTTTCCAATACTCCATGTAAAATGGAGTGTACTGGATCTGTGGTTAAATGACTATGTAAAGTTAATGGCAACTTTACCCTTTTCTGGGGGACAGTAGTCAGCCCCAGAAATGGAGTCGGATGGAAGTCTAAAAGACAACCCTGTGTCACTGCACTGAAGGTGCTGTGTAACACACAAAAGAGTGGGTCTACTGAAGTGGTGTACTCCAGAGTCCACAATCACAAAAACAGATGAAATACACATGGCAAAACACAGGTAAGAGTGGGGGAAAAGCTCACACTCTTACCAAGTGGAAAAAATAAACTCCAGAAATCCAGCAAAGCTCACTAGGTAAGGGAAATTAGCCATTGAATGAGAATTCTCCCTAACACTGGGATATGTTTGATCGGCAGGAGAGGGGAGAATCTGGATATGACTTCACTATTCTTGGCCATCTTTCTCCAGATTGAGTATATCATAGAGACTATGTTCATGGATGACTGGGTGGTTGGAAAGTGGCCGAAGATGATGGCGCGAAGGAGGTGCGGTGTCACCAGCGCTCTCTCCATCTGAACGTGGGGTCTTACGAAGAGTGTTGTGTACCAGTGGCTGAAAAATTGGGCCTGAGCTGCCCAGTAGTAGCGCTCCATGTCTGGGAGAGCTAATCCTCCTCGTTGAGTCGGCAGAGTCAATGTGGTAAAGGCCACTCTTGCCACTTTGCCCGCCCATATGAGGTCGAGGACCATGCTCTTGATGCGCCGCAGAAACCGTTGTGTCAGCAGCAGGGGGATATTTGAGAAGAGGTATAATAGTTTCGGTAAAATGATCATTTTGACTATTGATATTCTGCCCCAGAAAGTAAGAGGCAACGATTTCCACCTGACGATTTTAGTTTGAATGGCGTCCATTGTGGTCTCGTAGTTATCATGTAGGATGTCTTCTTTTTTTCTGGACATGTAAATGCCTAGGTATCTCACACGCAAGTGTTGCCATTGGAATCCAAAGTCGTCTGCGAATTCGGTGGTAGTGGGAAGATTATGGATTTACTGTTAATTCTCAGGCCTGAATCACCGCTCTCATCACTGGGTTCAGGTTCTCATCGGCGTTCCGTAGAAACAGGGCGACATCGTCTGCGTATACAGAGATGATCATCTTATGCGGGCCAAATGAGAGGCCTCTATGGAGGTGGTGTATTCTGAGATCAGAGGCCAGGGGTTCCATTACTAGGGCGAAGAGTAGTGCGGATAGTGGGCAGCCCTGTCTGGTTCATCTTCTTAGATGGATATCGGATGAACAAATGCCTTCTAGTATGATGTTAGACGTTGGATTTTTGTAGAGGAGCGAGATTAATTGCATAAAATGTTTGCCTAAGCCCATCCTTTCTAGGACTGTGAAGAGGAAGGGCCATTCAACTGAATCAAAGACCTTTTCGGCATCCAACAGCACTGCTACCGCCTGGCACTCTGGATCGAGGGCTTCCATCACCCCAAACATTCTTCTTAACCCCTAGGAGGTGTTCCTGCCGGGGATGAAGCCGGCCTGGTCTGCCAGTACCATGTTGGCATGAGGGGCAGTAGCCTCTTGGTTAGGATTTTTGCAAAGATTTTGTTGTGTAAGTTTATCAATGATATTGGTCTATAGGATCTGCAGTTTTCTTTAGCCTTGCCGGGTTTATGTAGAAGGATTATGTTAGCCATGTAAAGTGTTGGAGGTAGTTGGTTGCTAACTAGGGCTTCATCGTAGACCTGCAGCAGGAGTGGGGCAAGAAGGTTCGCGTAGAATTTATAGTATTCGCCGGACAGGCTGTCCGGGATGTGGCGACGGCAAGTCTTTTTGTGATGGGCGAGATGCGGCTCTTCCGCGGGCGGTGCGTGTGTGCAACAACAGGCTCCATTGAGCTTCATAACCCCCAACTTGTGTAGATTACCCTGCCGTTTCTCTCGAGCAACCCCCAACTTGCTCGTCACTTGCTCCCCTCCCGCTAACATATAACTGGTGAACTTTAACTTTGCTTTGTAACTTGGCTGTGCCAGGGGCGCTTGGAGCTTTCCAAGTTGTGTCGCTCTCGCTCGGTTATTTGTGTATTTCTTCCGGGGGTTATGTTTGGCGTCTGTAGGATGTCTTCGTTTCTTGCCTTTAACCATGAAGGGTTTCTTTAATCTGTGGTTTTCTAAGGTTAGCATTAGCGGCTTTGCAGCCTGCTTGGTCGAGATACAGGTTGGCTTCCTCTGGTGACTGGAAGAACTGGGCCCTCCCGTTGTGTTGGACTCTGAGCCTGGCAGGGAAAAGCATTGAGTAGGGATCTGGTTGTCGCGGAAGCAGTGTTTAACATTTGTGAAGGTTCTTCTTTGTGCCTGAACAGCTGGCGAGAAGTCTGGGTAGAAGTGTACGGAGTCTCCATCGTATTGCAAGTCTCCCATTTCCCTCGCCAGTTTTAAGATTGTATCGTGATCTCTGTAATTCAACAGTTTTGCGATAATCGGTCCGTGGGAGCTCCTGGAATCGGTTTCGATGAGGGGATCCTCTCTTTCACGAAGAGATGTGATAGCTTTTCTTGCCCAAAGAGGTCTGAGCATAGTTTCTCCATGTGTGCTTCCATACTAGATTGTAGTTGTTGCTCCCTGATGCTGACTATCCTCACGTTGTTTCTCCTCGAGCGCCCTTCTAGCTCTTCGTTTTTAGCATTCACCACTTTCATTTGTGTTTCTAGAACCGACACCCTGGTTGTTAGAGTCGTTGTACCACATCCAGATCGGATACCCTCTGCTCTACCGCGTCGAGTCGGTCGGCATGCTTATCAAGCCGATGTTGGAGTTGATCGACTTTAGAGGATAGGCTGTCCATTTCATTTTATTGTCTAGGCTCCCTATTCCTGCCTTCAGCTCAAGCAGGATTTCCCTAATGTCAAGTGGTTGAGCAGGGTTGTCTTCCTGGTGTGCGTCTTGTGTCGGTGATTCAGGTTCATTGTTTGGACGTGGGGTTCTGGCTGAGCTACTTGTATCGAAGTTCAGCCTACGCTGTGATTTGTCCGATTTCCCCATGGTGGTCAGAAGTGATCGGGTTCTTTAACTTTCGGTTTATGTGGGTCTTTCAGAGATCGCCTGGTAGCGGATAGTGTAAGCCGTGGGCGAAAAGACGAGTCGGCTCAGAGTCTGTCTGAGTGCCTGTTCCCCAACGTTCTGGTGAACCAGATGAGCAGTGATGTCAAGTGGGGTGTTGCTCAGCTAGTCGTTTACATTGTGTATGCTGCCTTCGTTGTTCCTTGCTGGTGCCATTCCTTATAAAGATTTGCTGCCAGGCTGTGTACTGGTAGTTATTGTTTCATGTGCTGGCGAGTGTTCTGCGGCCTTTTGGGATTGTCTAATGTGAGTGTCTCATCGCTCTTTTGCCAGGGAGTGCGGGGGGGGGGGCGCTCCACTATAGGATTTTTGCTTGGGGATGCTTCTCCAGGGTAGCGGGTAGTCGGCCGGGCCCAGGTGCAGCAGGGGAGGGCTTAGTCCAGCACCAGGCGGACCATCAGGGTCTCCTCTGAACTCCCTCCAGGTGGCTAGGGGGGTTGCTTCTTCTGTTCCCCGGAGCCGCGCCGTGTACGGCGTCAAGTCTGAGCTGGCTGGAACAGCCCAGCTATCAGGGCTGGGCTCTGTGTGTTGAGGTTTTTGTCAGGGACTGGGTTTACAGTACCTTGGGTGGGCTGGGGGTCGCGCCTCTCCTCTCTCTGTTCTTCGGTCTTCGGGCGATGTGAATCCTCGCCTGTCGTCGGCCCGAGACTCGTGGTCAGCGGTGGAGGTGTTGCGCACTCGCTGCAGCTGCCGGGCCCTGTCTCGATAATCCGACACCGACGCTGGGGTGGGCTGGCTCTGTCACCGGTCTGGAGGACTCCCGAGCCGGTGGTGGTCTGTCTCTTTGTGAATGTGGCCAGGGGTGGGGGGCCCTTTTTCTCAGCGCCTGCCTGAGTAATGCTGGTGGGCTGATGATCTCTGCCTCGGTCCGGGACCCCGGCCGCTAGCTCTGTTCGGGCCATGCTGACTCCTCCCGGTCAGGGGTTTTACGTGTGCTTTTGGCGGTAAGCGGGGCCCCGTGTTGTCGAGACCTGGCTGACTCCCGGCAGGGCGCCCCGGGGGGCCTTTGGATCGGTCGAGGTGAGAGCCCTACCACGCCTCCCCCGCAGACCCATGCCGTGTGTCGTTTCTGTCCGGGGCCTCAGGTGCCGCAGCGTTGTCGGCCCTGTGGATGGCTGCGGCGCACCAGGGTCTGAAAGTCTGCTCTCTGTAGGGCTCCTCAGCGGGCTTGGATTATGGACTGGAAGGGTCCGGATATCAACGAGGCAGGCAGAATGTGTGCGTTGGGGGTTGCTGTGCCCAGGAGAGATCTGTTGTGTCAAAACCATGCTGGGTTTGCAGCGATTGTACAGGATTGATTGAGAGCCACACTGGGAGCTCAGATGAGAGCGGCCATCTTGGTCGGCTCTCTAGTGCCCTCTATCTAAGTAGGTAAAACCTAAGGCAGACTTATTTTGGACAGGCTAACAGCAAGTCAGGGGAAGCAAAACCCTGTTGGGGGACACTTATACAATAATCCTAACAGGAATAATAAAGTGAAACTAACAGCATTACGTGTGTGGAAGAGGCAGAGTAAAATAACCTTATATCTACTTTCCAGAATGGCAAAACATTTCTAAGGTAAGTAAACTAGCCTTTAATATACTTTGCAGAAAGGTTAGAATATAATTTCTTATAATGTGAAGACAGTTTGAATCCTCAAATCAAGTCTAGGTAAGCCTTTCACATCAGTATGAGTGTGACATAAATTACTGCGACCAGCCATTAATGTTAAGTTTGTCCTTGTAACAAAAATGTTACATTTATTTGAAATGAGCAAAGGGATACTCCATATCTCCCCAGCACTCCACATAAGGTGGGGGGGTGCTGGTCTTACTTAATAACATAAGGTGGGGGTGCTGGTCTCACTTAATAAAATGTAAAAGGGATCCAAAGATGGGAACTGTAGTTCTCTCAAGGTTAGCCAGAGAAAGTTAACATTGAAGCCCCTTGGGCAACCCTGCAACAACAGGTACTTATTGCCAAAAAGAGGATACATTTTAAAAGACACTATGGACAGCCCAAAAAATCACACCCATAAAAAGAGTAAAATATTGAGTGAGTGTGGAAAAAGGTTCCCACTCACAGAGGTATAAGAAAAAATTATCCACCAGTAAAGCTAAAAGATTTTGGGTTGACACAGGTCAGGAGGATTTATCATTACTATGAAAATCTTACCTAACAGAGGCCATGAGCGCAAGTGCCATGGATTGCATGTGTGCATGGGGTTTGGGTCTAGCAGAGGGTTTGACAGACACCAAGCCTCAGTGTACCTTTCACAGATGGGAAATATCAATTGCATATCAGTCTTTCTCCCACCCAAATTGGCAGTCCAGCACCAAAGTGCTAGGGCGATTCTCTTCTGAACAATAGTACCAATAGCAACCCCAGCCACGTGTCTTCTAGACAGAGGATAAGCAATATAAATGAAGGAAAGGTAAAAGATATACATTAATGCATCATAAACCCGATTATATTGGCGTAAATAAATACTTTGTGATACATTATGTAGAATTGAAATTGCAAGTGTAATAGCATTAGATTGTTTCTGTACAATGTCCAAACATTGGGGAACATATCTAAAATGTTATTGTGAGCAGATTTTGAACACAGCTACAAATCATTTAAATCTGGAAGTCAACCTTTCAACAAGTTCCAATTTTGGAGGACAAGGCTTGTTTGCAATGTTTTGTGGCACTGTATGTGTCATGGGAACAAAATCCGGATCCATTCAAAATCCATTTCCTGGTAGATTGGCGTGGCCACCCATTGTTTGCTTCATTTTGTAAAGGCCATGAGGTAACGAAGAATCCCAAATGTTTCTGAAGTTTCCACTTCTTCTTGCGTTCCTGCTCCTTCGATAAAGGTCCATGTGCACATTCGTGGAAATGTTGGTTTTCTGTCCATGAGTGTACGTTGGAATAATGGTGCATCAATAAACGCCATTTTTTCAAGTAGAGTTTCTAAAGATCCATCACAAGTTTTGGAGCTCCACCAAAGATGGTTGCTGATGGACAGACTGAGACCACTTTTAAAGGTTTTCCAAACCCTTTTTTTACCAGCAGCTGTAATTTTTTTAATGATTGATTTGGCAACGTGCCATACATCAAATTGATGCTGATTGTCTGGAAACTGCTGTCGCATGGCCTTGGCTATTGAGACGTGCCTGTCAGTGGCTACCAAGTCTATTTGCATTCCCCGGGATTCCAGATGTTTGATGGATTTAATGAAACCATGTTTCTCCATGGCCACAGACGATGTACATTGAGACACCTGCACGATGACCAAACTCACAATTTCTTTACATTCCATGTCTTGAAAGTTGTATGTGCACTACTTGGCGGAAAATCCTGGACTGTCACACTGTCCATCGCCAGCTAGCATGACACTTTTGCCAGAGAATGTACTGTCCATTGACATCTGTTCGAGTTTCCAGGCATGACTAATAGCGGGGAATATGAATTCCCTCTGAAATTTGTAGTACTGGGTATTAGCAAGGAACTAATGACAAACTGGATAACTTACTGAAAGGCGATCCGCTGAACAGTAAAGCTGCTAACAAAGTACGTTTCCAGCAGGCACTTTACCGAGCATCCGTTGAGCAGACCATGAAAATGTGTTATGGAGGTGGACACAACTGGCCTAGATATTCAAGTTGGTGCCTTGTAATATACGAGACACATTCACCAATGGCTCCCCGCATATGTTCCCTCTTAATTTATGATAACATTTAATCATTAGTACAATCTCTAGCAGGCAGCTCTCGAATACAATGTATTTTTGCTCCTTTAATAGCCAATTGTCCTGCAGTACTGTGTTTTGCGACTCAACGGTGGTGGACAATTCCCCCAAACTAGGCAAACTGAAGTCAAGATCTTGAGCAAATTCCTAAATCAATTGCGTTGAAGCTTCAGCCTCTGTTACTTCAGGCTGTGATATTTCTGCATGAATTGGAGAAACAGGTAACATTGAATGTCTATCGGGAATGTCTAAGATTGTGTCAAAGGGTCTGCAAACAATTGCAATGCATCTTCATTGTCTTCAATTTCATCTGGGCGAGTGGTCCATGGTAACTTTGTACAGTTTGCAGGTGAAATTCCATTCATTTTCCAACCACTGGACATATGCATCACAAGTCTGAATATTGACTGGAACACGCTGTGCCTCAAATAGTAGTTGCTCATTTGTGAAATCCGTTTGACAAGCAACATCTTTGGTTTCAGTTGTTGACTGGGTCTTTATACTCCTCTTCCTTCTGGGCCTCTAACAGATTTATAGAAAAACATGCTCAATGTTTAGCACATACAGAAGATACGATTTTCCAACTGAAAACATAATATGACTAAAACATCCGCTTAAAACTTCTCCAAAGTATATACTCAAGATGGCCGCCGGCAGTGGAGGTTGCGTCTGAATCGCGCTCCCGCCGGGCCTAAAACAATAAAGCACGACAACAACGAAATACTGAGCGTTTTCATACAGAACTCACCGCCGCGGCACAGTGAACGGGGACACGGTAAAGAGCAGAGATTGCCCCTGCATCACCCCCTGAGGGAGCAAGCACACCATGAGAGGCAGCCGCCTCTCCCTCACTGAGGGAGACCGAGCCAGCCCAGCAGCGGAGTCAGCGCTGAGACGGAGCCCGCAGAGACACAGCAAGACCCAGGGGGAGAACCGTCGGCCACCGACACAGGGGAACCTTAAAAGCGCTCCGGTCCTGCGAGAGTGGCGTGCGCCTCTGCGGGGGCGCTGGGAGCGGAGCGGTAGCCAGTTCATCGAGGCGCCGGCCGGGCGGGGCGCAGGCGGCCCTTCCCCCGAGACGGGCCAGGCGGGAAGTGCTGCAAGATCGGGCGAAGGAGCGCAGGAGGCCAAGCGGTCCGGAGTGGACCCCCCCTGGACCTCGACAAGGAGACCGGCTTCTGCAGGGCTCTGGTCCGGGGCACTGTGAGGGAGACGCACGCGAGGAGGAGGAGGCACCGCCCGCTAACCCCTGACACGGCACTGCAGGCTGCAGCAGCAGAGAACGGGAGATTCAGAGGTGAGCGCGCCGAAGATACGCCTCCCCCTTAGTCCCTGGTACTACCCAAGACCCCGGACAGAAGTGCATAATCAAGCCAGGCGCATGCCCATAAATAGAGGGGCACCACCACCCTACCCTATCTTCACACAACTACTTAAAACAAATAAGGCGAGGGGGGCCACGGTCCTACGGGAGCGGGCACAAGACCCCACCAAAATCTGGGCAACCCTCACTCATTCCCAGGGAGGTCTTGACACTCTCCTCAACACAACCAGACTCACGCCCAGTACAGGGGCACGGAGGCCCCGGCAGCAGATGAGCAACAAGAAGGAACAGTGCCTACTATTACGTTGGAGACCAAACACAGTCTAAGAGACAAGCAGGAAGGCATAAGACCCCCTACCGTCAAGGAAGATGTCACGGGCGAAGGGACAAGGGGGCACCTCTCAACCAACGCTGCAATCCCACAAACAGGGCACAAATCTCCTACAATTGTGGACCTCAGATGCACCGCCGGTCACAAAAGACAGGGCACGTGAAGAATCCTCATTAGACACAAACCCCCCAAACCAGAGCACTCTTCAGCTGACGAAGGACGATATGCGAGCCTGGTTCGTAGAGCTCCAGGACATGTTCATGTCCACAGTCCAGGACCAATTTGCCTCAATGAGGAACGAGATGAAGCAGGTGGTACAAGAGTTGAAAATAGACGTGGCCAAGTTGGAGGAAAGGACAGACACCGTGGAGAGAATCGTACAAAATATAGAAGAGGAAGTGAAACAGAAAAGTGAAACTCAAGAACATTTGGTTCGGCGGCTTACCCACAACCTAGAAATACAATGTGAAGATTTGGAAAACCGCTCCCGCAGATCCAATATTAGGATCAAGTATGTGCCAGAATCGGTGATGGACAAAGACCTCAAGAGTGCGGTACAAGATGTATACAGAGAAATAATTGGGGAACAGGAATCGGAGAACATTGGGATAGACAGAATCCATAGGGTGGGTCCGAAAAGATCAGGCGCCCCAGGTGAAAGACCAAGGGACCTATTAGCAGCACTCACGTCTTACCCTCAAAAGCAACTGATCCTAAGGAAAGCGAGGCAGCTGGAACACATAAGGATGAACGGAGTGGAAATAAAATTGTACCAAGATTTGGCCTCGGTGACACTGTTAAAAAAAAGGGAGATGGCCCCGCTGGTGAGGGAACTAGCGGCGAAAGAAATCAGATATAAATCGACGTTCCCATTCGGCCTACTATTCGAGTGAGAAGGCAAGCAGAGAAGGGTAACCACCTGTGAGGAAGGTCTCCATATAATGGACTTGCAAATGGAAGAGACGGATGCGAGAGATATCAGGACGAAGGGGGATCCGCACAAAAGGCCAAGAGGATGGGAAGTAGTATGACAAAACAAGAAACCAAATGGATGGGGGAAGGCAAGGAATCCATCAGGGAACAGATAGAGATATATAATCAGGACTGAAAGCTCACTCTCACGAAGGGAAAGGGCGGAAGAAGAATAACCAGAGGAACCTCGGAACATCATGTAGCAGGAGGCCCGTCGGGGGACCGGGAGTGACGCTACTCAGGTCTGTGGACGATGCTAGGTTTAGGACTCCCCGCACAATTATTCCCGAGTTATGAGAGGGCAGGGAGCGATAGGCGCAACGCCTGAGCAACCATAGGTTCATGGGCCCTCCTCGGGATTGAAGTTGAACTTTTGTTACCAGTTGGGGGGGAGTTGGGCAGTTGGGGGAGAGCAGGGGGGGTGGAAATCCGGAAGAAGGAAGGGTTCACAGCATGCGGGAACAGAGACTGAAGCAGTAGATCAGTCATGATGGGGAAGCTTAGAATCTTTTCACAAAATGTAAGGGGACTGAATTCGCCGGTGAAAAGGAAAAAAATTGAGGCGTTGTTGAGAAGGTAGAAGGCGGACATTCTGCTCCTCCAGGAGACGCATATAAAGGCCCAAGACAAACAGAAAGTACACCTCAGAGGATATACAATTTGGGCGCAGGCAAACGCAGGGGAAAAAAGAGCAGGAGTGATGATCGCTGCAAAAAGGGGTCTGCTGGCAAACCTTTTAGACACTCGAGTAGACAGGGAAGGGAGGTTTGCATTTGCTAATATCTCCTTAGAAGGCTACAGGCTCACCCTAGCGGCAATATACTCCCCGACCTCGGGGCAAGATGGTTTCCTCCGAGACACCCTGGGGAAACTAGAGGAATTTGCGAAGGGCGAGATAATACTGGGGGGAGATCTAAACATGGCCTGGCAACCGGGTCTGGATAGGAGTGCGGTGGGACCACAAGCTCATGGGTCCCCATCCAAACAACTTAGGCAAAGGATGGAAAGATGGCACTACGAGATGCCTGGAGGGAATTAAAGGGACAAGATAGCGGATTCACGTACTACTCGCACGTGCATAACACATTGTCGAGGATAGACTATTTTTGGGTGTTGGTCAGGCTGGTTGGGAGGATCCAGGGAATCGAAAAGGTATTGATAGCTTTTTCAGATCATGCCCCGTTATGGCTAGATATTCAGACCCCCGGAAGGGGAAGAGGCCTTTGGAGATGGAGACTACCGTACGACATTCTAAAGGATCCGGTGCTTGGGGGAGGAACTAAGGGACAAAATCATAGAATTTTTTTAACTGAATGACAATGGAGAAGTTCCACTGGGGTTAGTTTGGGAAGCCTTTAAGGCTGTAACTCAGGGACACATAACAGCTCTAAAAGCCGCCAAAGACAAACAGCACCAGGAATGGGAAAGAAAACTCGAGAAGAAACTAACAGATATTCATGGGGAGCTAGCAATCCATCCCACGAGATGTCTCAAGAAAGCAATGAAACATGTGCAGGGTCAACTGGAGATGCTCTGCAACAAAAGAGCAGAGAAATCCCTCCTTTACCTCAAACAAAGATATTACATTAGGGCCAACAAGGCAGACAAATACTTAGCAAGACAACTAAGAGAAAAACAGAATACAATGGCGATACTGAACATCAAAGACGCACAAGGAAAGCCCCATACAAACACAAAGGACATAGGGGATGCCTTTAAGGCATACTATCAAGATCTTTATCCAACTGAGCATCCTGACAAAGAGAAACAAGATAAGTTCCTACAGTCTATCCCCATACCGACAATAGCAGAAGAGGATAAACGGTCCCTGGAATCTAGGATTACAGAGGAAGAAGTCCACAGGGCAATTAAGGGCCTCCCAATCTCAAAAGCACCAGGCCCAGGCTTTACGGCCCTGTTCTTCAAAAAATATGCGGAAGTTTTAGTCCCAATCCTGACAAGACTACTAAACACATTCAAGGACAGTGGGAATGTAACCCCATCCATGAATGAAGCGAAAGTCCTGGTTTTCCACAAAACAGGTAAAGATCCGACTCTCCCGGGCTCGTATCGCCCAATAGCCCTAATAAATCTGGACGCTAAAATATATTCCAGGGTACTGGCAGCCAGACTATCACCCCTCCTCCCAACCCTAATAAACACAGATCAATCAGGCTTCATCCCAGGTAGGCAAACACATGACAATTTAAGAAGAGTAATCCATCTGATAGAAAAAATAGGCATTACCCACACTCCAGCAATGCTACTCTCACTAGACTCCGAAAAGGCATTTGACTGGGTAGAATGGTCCATCCTATTCAAAACACTGAAGCGCATGGGATTCGGGGAGCAGTTTCTAAACATGGTTAAAGCCAATTACAACTCCCCATCTATAAAAATAGCAATAAATGGAGAAGTCACAGATAGGGTGGAGATCACAAGGGGTACGAAACAGGGATGCCCCCTTTCACCTCTGCTATATGCCTTATTTTTGGAGCCCCTACTAATTAAGATAAGGGAATCGGAGGGGATACGGGGTATAGAGATGGCGGGCAGGCAACATAAAGTTATTGCCTACGCTGATGACATGCTGTTGGCCTTGGAAGACCCTGGGAACTCTCTGCCTACAACCACAGAAACACTGGAGGAATTTGGGGAGATCTCAGGCCTGAAGATTAACAGGAAAAAATCAGAGATAATGCTTCTTGCTGGAGACAGGGAGACACTAGAAACAGGGGTGGGCCCTAAATTTTAAAATAGTAAAGGAGGGCATCAAATACCTAGGGGTGACACTCACACACAGGGTTGATAAGATCTATAAGGGCAACTACACACACCTACTGGCTAAAGTCAAGAAGGATCTTGAAAGATGGTGCCCGCTTAGGATCTCATGGTGGGGCAGAATCCAATTAGTTAAAATGAACGTACTCCCCAGGGTACTCTACTACTTCCATTCCCTCCCAATGATGGTCCCTAATTCCTTCTTCAAAACACTCTCCAAGGCCATCTCACAATTCGTGTGGAACAGGGAACCCCCGAGGGTTGCCAGAGCCATTCTCACGTCACCTATAAAGTCAGGCGGAATGTCCCTACCACACTTTAGGAAATACTATCAGGCAGCCCAACTCTGGATCTTGAAAGAATGGTTGGGGGAGGATCAACAGACGACCTGGGTAACACAGGACAGGGCGGTTGCTAGGACCCCCCTGGAGGACCTACTGTGGAAACACAAACAACACAGACACGTGAACCTTCGAATTAGCGAGGTCATGAGAACCACTCTCAACGCCTGGGACGATCAAACCAGAAAAGGAATCATGACCCCCCTCTTAACCCCCTTCACGCCCAACTGCCGGAACCCACAGTTCCCACCGGGACAGGTATCCGGTGGTTTTGAAAAATAGGAAGTAGCAGAGTCAGGAAAATCGGTGAAATGATCCAGAATAAAGAAATACGAACTTTCGAGGAATGTAAATATATGTGGAATTTAACAAAGGCGGATAGATATAAATACGAACAGTTAAGACATTGGCTAAGCACTCCAGAGGTTTTCCAGGCGGCCTCGAGGGACCTCACACCTTTCGAGAAGTACATAATAACCAACTCGGGTGGGAAAAAACTGGTGTCAACACTATATCACCTCATTAACTCACATGAAGAAGGACTGAAATGGTCATACATGATAAGATGGGAAGCAACGCTGGGGGAAGAAATAACAAGGCAGCAATGGGAGGAACTATGGGCAGGCATCCCCAAACTTACCAGGGCAGTCCAAACCAGAGAAATGTGGCTAAAAATAATCACTCAATGGCATTACACCCCAGAGAAGCTCAGAGCAATGTACCCAGATATGTCGTATTGATGTTGAAGGGGGTGCCCGGAAGCTTGAACTTGGAGGCACATCTGGTGGGACTGCCAGGGAGTGAAGGACTTCTGGACGGAAGTACAAACGGAAATGACAAAAATTTTTCCAGAGGCAAACCAAGTGGGGGAAAGAGTATGGTTGTGCGGTTTTAAAGACACACAGGCCAAGAGACTCCACAAAGCACAATGGAGGAGCTTCATGGGCCTAGTCATCGCGGCATTCGCAACGATAGCTCAAAGCTGGAAGAAACGAGACCCGCCACTGGTATTCACATGGCTGCAAAAGGTGTAGTCCCAAATGACCATGGAAAAGATTACGCAGCATCTACAGGACCAAAACAACTCCTTCTTGAAGGAATGGGGACCAGTGCTGGAATATTTGAAATCGGACTATATGGAACAATGGTGCCTGCACAACATAGAAATTTCAGACTTATACAGCGCATAGGCGTTCCTGAAGTGCAATTCCAATGAGGACCCGTACTCTTCCGGGGGGGAGGGGAGGGAGGGGGGGGGGTTGGGAGGAATGTTTGTGTTGTTTATTTCTGTATAAGAAAACAATAAAAACATGTTTAAAAAAAATAAAAACTTCTCCAAAGCAAACTGGTTTGTTCTTTACCCTTGTTTTCTTAATTTGCTTCGAAACCCTGGCCTTCTCTTTGCTGACTGCAATATCAAGCTGAAAAAAGAGTGTTAAAAATGTATTCCCAATGAAATGTGATGCCCAATTGTATTTAATATTAGGTTATGTATACCTCTGGTTCATGTGCCTCTTCTAATTCCACATCTTGAGTACATTCCTTGGAGAGAATAATCATTAAAAAAATGAATGTCAATCTTACTCAAATGCACAATCTTTCATCGCACAGAGCACTTCTGCACAAAGTAGTTTAAAATGATTACGAGCCATATACTACAAGGTTTGTTGTTGCAATACAATTAGAACATTCGTATGAACATACCCTCGAAAACAGTGTATGTGGTTTGGTCAATATACATTTCAGGTTTCACCTGATAACCTTCAGAGATGACACATGGACTTGATTTGGAGATCACCCTGCAATGCATAGTGATTATAATGTCGACCTTAAAAGTAGTTTGCTTTGTAATGTTTCCTTTCTTATCTATTCTGTATTAAGAAGGAAGTGTAACATCAGAAAAGTTTTAAACAGTGCAAGGTTACATGCATTTCAGTCTCAAAGTATATCCTTTGTAGGATTTACTTTCATTCTAGCAATGAAACTGTAAGTACGCATACCTCATACTCTGGACCTATTGCAAAAGGGGAAGTGATTGTAGTCGAAGTTCCAGCATCACCCTATAAAATTCTACTTTTTTAATACGGATGAAACAGCAAAATGAAACTGAAAATATTAGATGCTGACGATGGGACATACAGAGAGACACCCATAGATGCCACTTTGTGTAAATAACCAACACTATACATACTTATTTTCATTATGTTGAAATTCCAAGCATAACACATGCATGTATTGTTCATCCTCATATAAAGGACTAGTACAATATAATTACTTGATAGGTGAGTGAGGTTGCTGTTGAATCGGGAAAAGTAATTGATGACTTGCTCCTTCATTTTCAGTATATTGTCAGAAAAAAGTACAATGGAAAAGGTAAATTAATATTACAAATGTGGCCACATCCAACACTCTAAAATATCACTTTGTGCAGGTCGGTAGGGCTCACCATTGGGATACTAGACGTGTCAGCGGTATTGTCACTGGTGAAGGTCGGTACTTCCATCAGTGTGCTCTTCGTAAAGAAGGCCATGTCAACCAACACATTTCAAAAACATTATGGGACTATGGAAGGTTTTACTGAGGGTCACATTTCACTGATTTATGGAGGCTCCCAAAAGCAGGAATAGATAAAGTATACTAAAGTGAAATATTTTAAAATTCTGGTGATTCTAGTAACTATGGAAACTTGAGTAATACAACTTTGATGGAAATAAACACTGAAAACTCTAAACCGTTCATGAAGTTACCTTTTCAATATACTACTTTAAATAAATTGAGAGATCATAGAGAATACATATTTATACAGACGACCGTCCTACATACCAACAAACACAACAAATTCATCGTCCACTACTCACCTGAGCTAGCGTGTGCCAAAATTGAGTCGGAATTGCATTTGGAAGCAATTTACAAAGAATTCTGGGTCAACACTTTTTTGTGTACTTTGATTGTTGGTACATATCGTTGGTAAAGTGCAGGCTGCAGACGTGGAATCGATTGGCCCTCATGTCTCCCTAGACAGCCTGGGCTGTACTTTCAATCTCATCCACTGGAAAACCACAATTTGTAATCCATCTTCTTATTAAATCAGTATCCTTGGGGAATATATGCAGGACTGTGCCCAGAGTTTTTAGATGGCTCGCAGAAGGGCAACCGATAACGATACATGAAAGCATTCTTGAAAAGTCTGTAAGATCTGCATAAAATATATAATTAATTATCACAAATAATACTGTATGAATGTGAATAAAGCAATTATTACACAACTTTGTCTGTAAAGTTTGTTTTAAATAATAAAGAAAGAAAACCTGTGTAACCTAGTCGAATAAACATGGAGATAACTTTCTTAGAGAATTGATTTTTATACCGTAAATCGTAACGTATTACTCGTCCGTTGAATGAGCTTTCAAGCATCAAAATAAAACATGCTTGTAAACTTGGACCATGAAACATTCCATTCTATTACAATGCACAGTGATGCAATGTGCTATTTACCGAGATCAAAATACATCAAACATTCGATAATGGTGAAGTCTTTGAGATAAATGAACATTATAATACTGGGTACATTAGGTGGAAATCGATAGAAACTTTCAGAGCACTGATCGATGAACATAGAGAAGCAAATAGCTGACCTACCCTTACTTGGACGAACAAATTAGCTGATTCAGCAAGCAGGGAAACAAGTAGCCGTGGAACAGGTATCCGGTAACAGGTAGCTCAATGACGATATACCTTGTAGATCTCAGAGATGTTCTCCTGGTAAATGTCAAGGTGTTTATAAAGGCTTAGAAAAGTGGGTATGAATGTGTAATGTGTTTGTTGAGACTCACTCAGCCTCGATGCCAATGTTTCACCTCTGCCATACCCACTCACCCAGTCTCCTTGCGAGCGCAGAGGCATAGGCCTGCTCGTACTGCCTATAGAACAATAGGGCCAGGGTTCAACCACAAACGCAAAATGCTTGTGTGGGTCATTTTTTAAATGAAAGTGGCCTTCTTTTTTGGGACAGGTGGGCCAGTTTGATAAGTTACCTCAATATGCAGCTAGTAGTTGTGAACACTGTTGCTGAATATATAGTTTTTTAAATGCACAATTTGCATCACATTTTCATCAAAATACTCAACTTTGGGTAATATTAAAACGGTGTCCGAAAAGGAATGAATAGCGACTTCGAACTGTGTGCCATGTTTTCTTTGGTGACAAGACAAACCTAGAGACAAACCTATGGCCCAGTATGGCCCTGTTGATAAGTGCCAACTGCCATTGATAATAGGGAGGAGGATGGATGGGGACGAGGTGAGCGCAAAAGTCCAGGAACACTGCTCAAAGGACAAAAACATATGTTGGTTGCAGGGACAGGGTCCTGCAGAGGGGAGTCAGGAGACACTGGGTCTGGCCTGGCCATGTGGACTACGGATATCACAGAATATGGGACGCATTCTTTGAGGATAGTCGCAGCCACATCAGCATGGCGTGGAGGCATGGGCACACAAGTAGTCAACAAGATAGGATGTTGGAAATCACATTGTTTCACAAGATGTATAAGACCAGAGCTGACATAAGCAATATTTTTTAACAGATAAGATGTGGGACATCCCTTTGTGGGTAGGACAGGAAAATGGACCGAAAAGTCAAGAAGCAAACTAACATTTAAAAACACAATTGCATCCTGGTGGGAGCAGCGTATTCTGACCCAGAGCGTTTCCACAAAATGGAACACACCTATCAGTAAATTGGATGGAATTATTCCATTCTGGGATTTTAAACCTACTAGCAACAAGGGGGTGTGAATAGATCTTTAGGCGAGCAAAGTTCTTTTGGGTTAACCCGAGAGGCCCTGGACCCACTCAGGTGTGGCAGCATGGGTCAAGAAGGAAGCTGCCAGCAAGCGTAAGAGTGCTCACCAAACAAGATGTAGGTTCCCAACACACAGGCCTGAGAGCCCACAATGGGGGCAGTCAGTGAGCTAGGGAGGTCCAATTCCAGTTTCTCTGTCCAAGTACCCAAAAAGAACAGAACTATGATAATGATGCACACCTGTTGATTTGTGACATAAACACAGTAATCTTGTTAGGTTTATCATTGTTATGTTTAATAAAAGCCACAGACTTTTATTGCCAACACAAAAACAAAGAGTGCATAATGTTGTATAATGCATAATGTATATTTTCAATGCTACACAGAGGCTAGCTATGATATGATATGATACAGCATTTACAATGCGCCTATACACAAGGGTTTCAAGGCGCGACGAGGCAAGGGAGGGGAACAAAGGGAAGACGAAGACAAACGGTCTTACAAGGCCAGGTGACCTTGAGATCGGGCAAGTGCAGGGGAGGGGGGAAAAGTGTAAGTGCGGGAGTGAATGGGGGAGGGGGCAGTGCAATACATAGGATCAACAGTTAAGAATAAATAAAATAAAAGCAATAGGTAAAAGTGCGGCCAGCTAGTAGCAAGTGCAGGAGTAAGTGCAGACATCAAGTATCAAGAGCTGGTGGGGACTGTAGGGATACAGAAACAGCCCCCAAGTGCAGTAGTTGCCAGGGAGGCACTGCAGGTGTGCAGCTGGCAGGGGAGGCGACCTGGGCCCGAGATCAGATGGTAGCGAGGAGACGAGTACAGTTTCAGTCAGGAGTTCAGCAGGGGAGAGGAGGAGAGAATGCAGAAGCAAAGAGGAAGGTCTCGAGTTGCTTACGGAACCGGAGATGGTTCTCCTCAAGTTTCAGAGAGGCAGGAAGGCTGTTCCAGAGAGAGGCCCCTGCCGACGAGAGTGATCTGCCACCAACTCGTTGTTTGGAGAAGCGACTGACCCTGAGAGAGTTGGAGGCGGATGAGCGAAGAGCTCGAGAGGGAAGATATTTAGGAAGAGAGAGTTGGAGGTATTGAGGCCCCAGGCCCCAGAAGGCCTTGTGGACAATGCAGAGGGTTTTGCACTTAATCCTCGCAGCCACTGGGAGCCAGTGAAGAGATTTCAGTCCTGGAGAGATACGATCCCTGGGCTTGAGGCCAAGGACAAGTCTTGCAGTCCTGTTCTGGATGAGTTGCAGAGGGCGGAGAGTAGAAGCAGGCAGATTAAGAAAGAGGCTGTTTCAGTAGTCCAGCCTAGAGTGAACCAGAGCTCTGCAGACAGTGAGCTTCTGGGGGAAGGAAAGGAAAAAAAGAATACCTCTGAGGAGGTGCAGCTGGTAGTGTGACTTCTTAGAGACGTCAGAGATGTGAGGAGAGAAGGAGAGAGTGGAGGTGAAGATGACCCCAAGGTTTTTAGCCTCATGGGTGGGAGAAGGAATAGGGCCAAGAGAGGCTGGCCAGAGAGCAGCAGGAAAGGAGGGAGCAGGTGTGCCGATGAGGAGAATCTCAGTCTTACTGGTATTAAGGCAGAGATCGTTGGTGGCACACCACTCCTGGATACCGGACAGACAGTCACAGATGAGAGAAGGAGAAGAGGTGGCCGGAAGGGAGCCTGAAGAGGAGCTGCGTGTCGTCCTCATAGCACTGAATCAACAGCTTGTGGGACTTTGCAAGCGCATGGTCTTAGGTGCGAACTGCCATCGAAACTGGGGAGGGAGGGAGGGGGATGGATGGACTGGAAGAGGGGAGTCTGGAGACACTGGTTCTGGGGAGGCCATGTGAACAATGGTCAGCGTGCGGAAGATCCCTTTGAAGTGTACATGGTCTTTGGCAACTTTAGTGTTCCCACCCACCCAGCCCCCTGGGGAGCGCACGGTCATAGGTGTGAACTGCCATTGATACTGGAGGGTGGATGGATGGGCATGAGGCGAGCGCAAAAAGCCCCAAACACTCCTGAAGGGACAAAAACGTATGTTGATTGCTGGGGCGGGGTCATGAAGAGGGGAGTCTGGAGGATCCCTTTGAGTTGTAGATGGTGTTTGGCACCTTGAGCATTCCCACCCACCCACCCATCTCTGGAGGGGGGATGGATGGGGACGGGGCGAGCGTAAAAGGGCACCTACCATTCTTTCATGACCCTCATAGAGATTGAGCGTGTTCTTGACTCCCTAAAAAATTCAAACAACTATTCGTATATGCTCATTTGTATTTTATTTAGTTTGTTGATGTTCATAGCACAAACAAACTACAAATTGTATACTGGTGGTTGCAGCATAGTGTGAATATCCCTGTACTGTCCGCTGTCACTGTGGAATTCGGCGCAAATGGCTCGAACGACACAGGCGGGTATTACTCGTCGAACGCTAAATCCAAGTCTCCCATAAAGCCACCATATAAACGAACTGTAGGCCACCAGCCTGTACCACCTGTGAAAGAGAAACATAAATATTTTTCTCCAGCATTGGATCTTTCATGGATTCACATGCTTAGAATATTCCCCGTCGTCAGACTGGGACCCCTCGGTACACATATATAGCCTTTTTCAAAGGAAAACTTTCGACACTTTTGTGTCCTATCTACGTCCTTCTAGGACCCGCCTACGCATGCTCCGCAGGCCGTGCTAGTATAAGAGGCCCGCCCCTGCGGCTCCCCTTCAGATTTCAACCGTCTCCAAAGTAGTGGGATCTCCTCGTGTTGTCCTACTGTTTTGTACTAGGTTGCGTCATTGGATTTCGAGTAATAATGTCCTCTGTGTCAGGTAAAGCGCTGTTCCGTCCTTGCGCGACATGCGGCTTAAAAAAGGTTTACGAGGGGGACGGACATATGGACTGCATATATTGCCTCCACCCTCACCATTCGGCGGATACCTGCGACATATGCAAGGGGTTTTCTCAAAAAACCCTCAAAGACCGGAACCGACGCCTGGTGGCATGGCTGAATGATGGAGCAGGGGCATACCCCCCCTCGGAGGTGGGCTCCACACAGTCGGCGAAAACATCGCGCCGAGCGGCCTCATCGGAACCGCCGGCGAAGAAATCTAGACCGTCGGAAAAAGAGTCGTCTGGAAGTCACTCCACTAGAGACTCCTCGGCAAAGAAATCGTCCTCATCAAAAAAGCATGAGAAGGAAAGGAAATCCTCCTTTGGCGATCATCACAGATCGACCACGAGTCGAGAGTCGAGTAAAAGCGGGCACAATGTGGAGAAGGCGGGACCGCCAAAACCACCTGTGAAGTCTTCATCGTCGACGGCGGTCCAGTCATCGATCGCCTCCCTACCACTTGCACAGGGGGCATCCACCGTCCCGTCGACAATGGCGTCGACGAGGGCCTCATCGACGGGGATCCTACAGGAGGCCTGGAGGCCTGAAGTCTTTGACCCGACCCCCCCGGAGCCTTTGCTACAAGAACAAGCTATTTTGCTGTCCTCGGAGGACGAGAACGAGAGAGTTGCTGGCCCAGCAGACCTAGGGCTACGAGCGGCTGACAAGTCGTCGACGAGGGCCTCCGTTACACAGGTATCTGCCCCTCTCCTCAATCCTCAATCGGTTTTGTCGTTGGATATTCTGTCCACGCTTCAGTCCTTGTTGCAGTCGTTGGACCAGCGACTACCCCAGGCAAGCCTGCCACAGTCACTCGTCGACGAGCCGGGCCCGTCCCGTCAACCGACGCACCCACGCACGCCAATCTCAACACTGGCACAGGAGGAAGGTGAGCTGCCAGATTCGGAGTCCGACAGGGGGGCCATGTCGGATATCTCATTATCCCCCTCCAGGGATCCTACCTGGGAGTCAGAGGCCCAGCTCACCCGTCCCCTCCGGACGACATCGCGTCATTCCATTCTATGATGGAGAAGGCATGCAAAGAATTTGGTCTGTCCCAAGAAGAACAGAAAAAGGATTGTTTTTTGTTCGACCACATGGGCAAGAGAAGGAGGTCGGTGTTCTCGATACCAATACTGGACCATGTATGGAAAGGGGGGTTGCAGACAATGAGACACCCATTCTCAGAACCAGCAGTGAAAGGACGCCTAGAAAAAAAGTTTAAGGCTCCAGAGTCTACCCCCAAGTGTTTATCCTCCCAACCAACACCGGACTCGGTGGTGTCGGCGGCAGCAGCGAGGAAGGCAAAGGCACAGCACAAGTGCACGACTCCTCCTGAGAACGAGGCGAGATGCCAAGATGCCTTTGGCAAGAAAGTGCTCTCCGTGGGAGCGACCACAGTGAAGGCCGCAAACTCTCTGGCAATTGTGGCCAGATACGATAGGGAGATGTGGCACAGATTAGCTCCGCTGCTTGATCATCTTCCAGAAGAACAAAG
Source organism: Ambystoma mexicanum (assembly GCF_040938575.1). Taxonomy (NCBI): domain Eukaryota; kingdom Metazoa; phylum Chordata; class Amphibia; order Caudata; family Ambystomatidae; genus Ambystoma; species Ambystoma mexicanum. Next base: position 841,894,981 of record NC_090941.1, on the reverse strand, counting down.
GAAGGCGGCGATGCTACTGGTCCGAGAGGGTGAGGAAGCCTCAAATCACGCAATAAACATTGCGGTGGATCTCGCTGAGTCAGGCTTCAAGCAAGTCAACAATGGGGTGGTATTGCGTCAACAGTCATGGCTTAAGTGTACCTACTTCAGGCCAGAGGTGCAATACAAGGTCTTAGATATGCCCTTTGAGGGAGACCTTCTTTTCGGCGAGAAGGTGGACGAGGCCCTAAAAGGGATGAAAAAAGATTCGGACACGGCACGTTCATTGGGTGCCCTCCAGAGTGGCAGAAGTTACAAGTCTTTTCGTCCCTTTAGAGGGGCTTCAGGTAATTCGAGATTCTCTTCTGGAGACAGATCCTTTGCCAGATCGGCTTACCCCTCCCAGGGATACCGACGTGCCTCACAATCGGCTAACCGTCGACGAAACTTCCAGTCTTCCAGAAAACAACCATCATACCCATCGTCGTCGAGAGACAAGCAAAATAAAGATCAGCAGTGACATACCACGCACCGTTCTGGGGGGAAGAGTCTCAGCATATGTCGACGAATGGGAAAGGATAACGACGGACCAATGGGTGTTAGACACCATAAGAAACGGACACTCTCTGCAATTCAAACACAACCCTCCGCAAATTCCACCTGCGTTCACCGCTCAGTCCCATATGAAGGTACTGCAACAAGAGGTTACACTCATGTTAGCGAAGGGCGTGATAGAATTAGTTCCAACATCACAGAGAGGTCAAGGAGTCTACTCAAGATACTTCGTTGTAAAAAAGCCGAACGGCAAATGGCGTCCCATTCTAGACTTACGCAATCTCAACAAGTTCTTAAAGAGCCTAAAATTCAAGATGCTCACTCTGCAGGAAGTGATCCGCGCAGTTCAAAAGGGAGATTTCCTGGCGTTCCTTCACTACCAATTCACGGTTCTTCCTTTCGGGCTCAAGACCTCCCCAGAACGTTCACAAAATGCCTGGCTCCAGTGGCTGCCTGGCTAAGGAAGCAAAGCCACCATGTATACCCATACCTCGACGACTGGCTGGTAAGGGGATCCTCCCCAGCGTCGACCAACACAAGTCTGCAAGCCACCAGGCAGCTTCTACAACGACTAGGATTCGCCATAAACTTCGAGAAATCCTCTCTGCGGCCATCGAGAACGCTGGTATTCTTGGGGGCACAGTTCGAGACTCAGTTAGGGCTGGTGAAACCTTCCCTTGACAGGACCTCAAGACTCATTCAACAAGCGACCCGGCTACGGCGGAACACCAGGATCTCAGTGAGAAAGTATGTTTTGGTCCTGGGGGCCATGGCATCCTGCATCCATCTGGTGAGAAACTGTCGACTATTCATGAGGCCAGTCCAAGAATTCCTCGCGGACCGATGGACACAGGCTCAGGGATCGTGGTCGGACAGGATAACCGTCCACGACGACAAGCTACGTCGGACCCTCCAGTGGTGGCAGAGTTCCCACAATCTGAGCAACGGTGTGCCCCTACAGGAGCCGGAGTTTCAGAGCACCATAGTTACGGATGCGTCCCTAACCGGATGGGGAGCGCACATGGGTGCTCTCCAAATGCAAGGTCGCTGGTCTCCAACGGAGTCACTCCTACACATAAACGTACTGGAACTCAGAGCGGTACGATGGGCTTTGAAGGCGTTCCTACCACACATCAAGAGTTTGCGAGTGCGAATACTGACCGACAATACAACAGCCATGTTTTATCTGAGGAAACAAGGAGGGACACGATCGAGGACTCTTTCCATAGAGGCCCAGAAAACATGGCATTGGGCATCGAAACACGAAATTTCCCTCGTGGCTCATCACCTTCCCGGAGTGAGGAACGGCCAAGCCGACTCCCTCAGCAGAAGCATGGCCCAGATACACGAGTGGGAAGTGGACACGGGTCACTTGAGGAAAGTGTTCGAGAAATGGGGTCACCCCCCTCTGGACGCCTTCGCGACCAAGGACAACAAGAAATGCGAGCAATTTGCAAGCAGATGGCCCCAAGAGGGATCGTTGGGGAGGCGTTCTCCTTCCCATGGACGGACATGTTCCTCTATGCTTTCCCCCCATTTCCCCTCATACGGAAAACAATACAGTGGATACGCAGATACAATTGCCGGGTGATTCTAGTGAAACCATACTGGCCGAGGCAACCGTGGTTCTCAGACCTCCTCCATCTATCGCTGGAACATCCCATAGCGTTTCCGAAAGTCCCGTACCTTCTATCCCGGGACAGAGGCACGGTGTGGCATCACGACCCGGACAGTCTCAACCTTACGTCCTGGCTCCTGACTTCTCGGAGTTCGGCGCCTTAGACATTTCAGAGGATTGCCAAAAAATTCTACAGGCGGCTAGAGCCCCTTCTACTAACAAATCTTACTCCTATAAGTGGCGGAGATTCTGTGAATGGTGTAGAGGACAACGGGGCCTACAACCATTGTTGGTGACGCCGGAACAAGTTCTACCTTACCTGCTCCTCTTGGCAGAAAAGGGATTGTCCCCCTCGTCGATAAAGGTACACCTGGCAGCCATCTCGAGGTTCACAAGGAAGAGGCAGTCGTCTCCTCTATTCAGTGACAGACTGGTAAAACACTTCATGCGGGGTTTATTTCGAGCCTTTCCCCCGGTGAAACGTTTTCCCCCGACGTGGAGCCTCAACACAGTGTTGGCGGGCTTGATGAAACCGCCTTTCGAGCCTATGGCCACGTCCGACATAAAATTCATTTCGTGGAAGTTGGCATTCCTGATAGCTATCACATCAGCCAGACGTATCTCGGAACTACAAGCGCTGGTCGTGGACCCGCCCTACCTAAGATTCTTTAAGGACAAGGTAGTCCTGGCAACTAACCCTATGTTCGTCCCGAAGGTTCCGACAGTATACCACAAACACTCATCCGTGGTTCTGCCTACTTTCTTCGCCATTCCATCATCGGCAGCAGAAAAAACTCTTCATACCCTAGACCTTAAGAGGGCCCTGAAATTTTACCTACATCGTACACAAGACATCAGGGCTACTCGGCAACTGTTAGTCGCATATGGTCCGTCGACGAGAGGAAAAGCAATCTCTAAACAGGGACTGGCTAGATGGGTCTCGTCGACGATTGTTTTTTGTCACTCTAAGGCCGGAAGGCCACTGCAAGGACATCCTAGAGCTCACTCTACAAGGTCGATGTCCTCCTCAACAGCGTTATGGGCTGGGATTCCGCTGACGGACATATGCCAAGCGGCGGCATGGTCAGTGCCCCACACGTTTACCCGCCACTACTGCCTTGCCAGGCAGCATGCAGACGAGGTGCAGATGGGAAGAGCTGTCCTGCGCCATTTGTTTCAGTAAGGTAAGCTCTTCCCTGTGGAGATTCGGGCGATATACTTTATGTGGGCAATGTTATATGACTTAACTTATCCCTACGGGAGATATGCATTGTGTAGTAGGGTGAGGATATATATTGTTACATTACATTCTCACCACCGTCTCAAGCGTTACTGCTATACAATCTATTCTAAGCATGTGAATCCATGAAAGATCCAATGCTGGAGAAGGGAATAGTTTCTTACCTGTAACTCCATTTCTCCAGCATTGGTATCTTTCATGGATTCACATGCGCCCGCCAACCTCCCCGTATGTAATGTATGTGTTAAATTTAACCCTTCCTACTTTGGAGGGGCCGAAATCTGAAGGGGAGCCGCGGGGGCGGGCCTCTTATACTAGCACGGCCTGCGGAGCATGCGTAGGCGGGTCCTAGAAGGACGTAGATAGGACACAAAAGTGTCGAAAGTTTTCCTTTGAAAAAGGCTATATATGTGTACCGAGGGTCCCAGTCTGACGACGGGGAATATTCTAAGCATGTGAATCCATGAAAGATACCAATGCTGGAGAAATGGAGTTACAGGTAAGAAACTATTCCCTAATTGAATGAACCAGATAAGTGTAGTACCATAATCCAAAATGCATCCTAAATTCTATGGCATAGTTGCCCTTAGAAAAGTCACTTTCTGGAAAAATGTACTTGGGCTTTGAAGTATCGAGAGATTAAAAATTGAACACCCATTCAAGGCAGAATTGTTTGGGCCATAGAGAAATATTGTTTTTAGTTGAAAGTGAAAGACACGTAAGCGCTGAACACTCTGATTTGCAATAAGTGAGAGAAATGTATTAAATTTACATACTAAATTAATTTGTCAGTGATCGATCAAAGTTACGACAATGTAGGAGAACAACATGAAATGTTAGTCGTCTCAGTGGTCAAAATTACATCACACCTACAGTACACTTACTCGTTACTTGGATTGCGAGAGCAAACTGTTGCAGAAAGTTTGTGCATAAGCACCATCATAATAGTGAACACAGACCTTGTGAGGCAGGCTGCCCTGAAGTCTTGCAGCTCGGTAACGGTGGTGTGTCTTCTTCAGCCATGTAGGCCGAGCATCCAGAGTTTTCTTGGCAGTAGCAGTTCTCCACCTCAGTTGGCATGACCTTGCAACGATTGCAGGTACACCAGGTGGAAACACCTTCCATGCAACTAGGCTTTGCCTCATGCTCTGGTGATTTATCTCCCCAACTATCGTCCAATTCCCCATTGTTTCTGCTTCTTTCTCTTTCCATTAGTTCCTCTTTGGAATACTCAGGCTCGTACTGGTGGCTGTATTGCGGCCATTATGTAACAGATATTTAAATAAAATGCAAGTACCGATTTAAATCAGTTCTGCTAGTGTAAGTACCTGTTTGCGGGGCTTAGTACTAGGAAGATAGCTGAACAGAGCAGCAACAAGTCATGGGTGATCGAAAAAAATACAGTGACATGATTGAAAAAGCAATGTCTGCTGAGAAAGGGTCTGTTTATACTTGTTCAGGAAAGAAGTGTTCTGGCATTTCCATGGAGACACGTCAATAGCTTGCACACAGAGAACGTTGACACGAGACATGCATTGGTGTTGTGAAAAGGTGCGTAAGCATCTAGTGATGTCAGTTTGAGGGGCGGGCACTCTGTATTCTTGCCGCGAGGGCACTTGAACTTAAGGCGATGCATCAACGGATAAGATTAGCACACGATGGCTGCGCGCAACCCGTTGTTTTCGCATGTTTCAAAGTGAGGACAGCTAAGGTAAAATGCATTGGAAAATATTTTAAGATCAATTGTAGTATGCTTACGCACCAAGCACACCAAGTACTGTTTACTGTCCGGGAACCTGCTTTTCGGATCGCGCTCCTGTCAGCTGTTTCAGCGCTCCGCTTTGAACGTGGGACTTGCTCCTTGCTCTGTGCTGTGTTGCTGATTGTCCATAAGGAGGACGTCTTTTACAGCAACACCAGTTTGCCTGGAGGTCAAAAATAGAAAAAGGCGCCAAACACGCTGACTCCTCCTTCTGGAGTGCTCGCCTCGTTCTGACGATATAAAAACATAGACTCCAGCGCACCCGCGCTGCGCACCAAGTACACCAAGTACTGTTTACTGTCCGGGAACCTGCTTTTCGGATTGCGCTCCTGTCAGCTGTTTCAGCGCTCCGCTTTGAACGTGGGACTTGCTCCTTGCTCTGTGCTGTGTTGCTGATTGTCCATAAGGAGGACGTCTTTTACAGCAACACCAGTTTGCCCGGAGGTCAAAAATAGAAAAAGGCGCCAAACACGCTGACTCCTCCTTCTGGAGTGCTCGCCTCGTTCTGACGATATAAAAACATAGACTCCAGCGCACCAAGTACACCAAGTACTGTTTACTGTTCACGGTGTGGGGCGTGGAGTGTGCACAGCAATTGTTCCAACTGGAAGCAGCACGGCAACGGTACTTAAGTGTAACTGTTCTAATTTTTTCTTTGTTGTGCATATTGTGAGAGCATTGTTCTATAACAGCCATTATATAATTTGCTTGATAAGTGGCTGGGTGGGAGGTGTCCGTAGTAAATTGAGCATTCTAGATTTTGCTTGGTGAAGTATTGGTGGTACTATATTAACGTACACGAGCATTGTTGTGTTAGAGTTGCAGCATGGTTAAAAAGCTGAGAAATGGGAAAAGGTGTCTAAATGGGTCTCCCTCCACCTTAAGTGAGGGAAATGTTTCAGACGAAGAAGATGTTCATGAAACGTTCAATCAGACAAAAAAAAAGGGTATATGTGTCAATAATTGTGCTAGCGATTTTGTTGATCCCATAGTAGCCTCGAGGAAAATAGAATCTGCAATTACCCTGAGTAATATGAAGATTGTATCAGAAAACAATAAATTAGATACCCTAGCCCAAATCCACAGTGAGGTAAATGTGGAACCTACGTATTCTTCGAATCCCATAATCAATGTACCAATCACTGATAGCTCACTGTTGGGGGCGATGGCTGAGGGGTGTAGTACATCTATAATAGACACCTCATTGGTTGCACCAGTGGTTCTTGCTGAACTTCATAGTAGAACTCGCCTATCAAATGGGCCATCGACACCAGCAGCGTGCTCACGCGGACTTAAAGAACAAGTCCATTTTCATGCTGCAATCGCAGACAATTTGAATCAGCTAGCAGAAACAAGGTTGAACGATATTGGCTGGGTATTAAAAGGGAAAATACAAAATGCGAGCTCACCTACGAATGAGATGAAGGGAAACCTAACAGACATAACTGACTCACAGTCTCCGGTCATTGGTCCTGACATATTTATCCCTAAATTGACCTCAGATGTATCTCGTCAACCAAATTCCTCACTTCCTCTATTTCCTCTGGAAGACACATTAGTGGATCTTAATCAACAAGAACTACAGAATTTCCCAGTTTTGGCAAGAATTCTGAACTTGTTGGACAAAGGTCATGAATTTACACATGGAGCAATTGGTGCTCTGAGTCTAGCCATTTCAGAAATCAATGCCAAACTGAGTAGAATAGAGGGATTTCTGATGGCGCAAGAAAAATGTCATTCTTTCTGGGCTGATCAAGTGCTTAAGGAAAAAACAAAACAAGAGAATATGCTAGTGGAAACTAAGCCTGAGGCAAAAGTGGGGAGGGTGACTCTGTTAAAGTCCCAAGCCACGCAAACGATCTCTGGGGATGAAACTGATATTACTGATATTGACATAAGGGCCAATGCCATGGAACGGAGCACGAGACAGCTGCCCCCATATGTTGAGATAGCAAAATTACAACATGAAAGGATATTAGTACTAGAAAAGATACTGCTGGCTGCAAATCTAGTGTCAAATGAATTTATGGGGGAGAAAATTCCGGTCCATGATGAAACTAAATCACCTACATCAAAAATTACTCCGGATAGTCCTACACCCCTTACAGATTTGATTGATCTAAAGGATCAATGTAATATAGAGCAAAATGTGTCTATTGTAGCCCTGGCAGATAATGGTAATGAAAAAACCTCTACCTTTTTCATGTCTCGCAAAGCCAAAAAGCTCCATGCGAGAGCTATGAAAAGGAAGACTCATGCTGGCATACAAAATGATAATACACAGACAGGACTTATCATAACAAACACCAAAAATAAAAAAAATAACAAAAAAAATAATATCTTGCCCTTGACAGGCAATATATACAAAAAAACTTCTGATATAAAAATAAACGCTGGAACTGTTATTGATCTAACTCAACTAAATACAGAAAGCCAGGTGCTATTGGGTATGAAAAAAAACAAAGAAAAGGAGGATATATCCGCAGTGTTACAGAAATCTCCAGACAAGATACAAGCTCAGGTGAGTGGCGTACCAGATGTACACCTTAAAGAGGTTGAGGCATTATCAACTCCGCTGCTTATTCAGACGCAGCTACAACGGTTCTTTGAAAAAATGGATAAGAAAATAACATCATTATCGCAATTTCCTCAGGGCTCGGGGCATAACATTGATGGTATTGATCGTGTTACTAATACTCTGTGCGTCAGTGAGCAATGCGAAGTAAGTAGCGTGGATAAAGATAATGTCCCCTTTCAGGTTCCTGGGGATGCTAATTTACAGGCCACTCCCAGTATTTCAGAGGCATATGCAAAAGCACACCGGCTTAGTGATAGTAAAACCATAGAAAAACGTGGAGAGGGGAGAATTTTAAATGATAAATAAATATCCCAAGAAATGAAATTGGTAATGGGGTGGACGGTAGATTCGACAAAGGTCGATAAACCCAACCTAAATCGTGCTTCTCTAATGAAAGTATTTCACCAAATTCCTGCTTTACGAAATCTAGTATCGAACGACATTGACTGGATTAGACTCCCTTACGTGCCTAATTGCAGGATGCTTTGCAAATTTCAATCCGTAATAATTGCCTCCTTGATATGGAAACATGAAAAAGATCTTCTAACACTGGGCTATGGTTTGTCTGCGTATTCCTCGATGGAAGATGCTACTTGCTTTGTTGAACATCTACCATCATTGACTCAAAGTGTATCTAGCCCTGAGGCACGCGATAATCAGTTGGCTAGTCTGCATGAAAAGATCAGAGTTCAATCTGAAGCAGTGGCACAAATTGCGACAAGCCTTGCGCGGCTAGAGCCACTAATGAAAACCCTAACAGGGGGGTCGCAAGATAAAGTGAATCTATAAGATAATGTATTAGTAATAAATTCCTGGAATTGCTGTGGATTTGGAAACTTAGTTGCATGGTTCCAAAATTGTCCTCAGGGGAATCTACCCGCGATAATAATAGTCCAAGAAACTATGGCTCTACATGATATCTATTTAGAAGGCTATATGGCTTATAGCTCACATGCTGTGAGAGGCCAATTTGGACGTCCATCTGGCGGCCTTGCGATATTCATAAAACACGCATATTGCGTTGCAACTTGTCAAGTTTTTACATCCACAGATATTCTAGCTATTAAGTTGTCATCAAGTACGCAAACATTTTCAGATATTCTTCTGATTGCACTGTACTGGAATCCTACTTTAATGTCTGTTGATAACATAATCGAAAAGTTGAATCAGGTGTTGTCTGATTCTGTCGCAGTCACTACTAATATGCAAATCATTATAGGTGGTGATTTTAATTCTAACCTTTGTGTAACGAGTGTGTCCACTGAGAGCACAATTAATCAATATGCGATATCATCATATGAAAGGGGACAATTGTGGACAACTTATTTCGAACTATGGGATATGCAAGTTATGCCATTTATGGATCAAGAGCCATTATATACTTGGGCCCGTGGCACAAAGACTTCGACTATTGATTATATTGTAATCTCAGGGGCCTTAGCAAACACATCATCAATGTGTAATATCATACCTACCCACCTAAGCGATCACTGCATTTTGCAGTGTAGGCTGGATTGTAACCTCCCTTTTACAATTCTGTACCTGCATTGTCATTATTGGAATTAGATCGCAAAGCCATCTCTATTAGATGGAACCCAGGATTATATAGGCACTTAAACTATTTGGTAAATAGGGACATAGTTAAAACAAATACTCAAACGATGTCCAAAAAAGAATTGAACTTATGCGAAAAGAAGAACAAACTCATGATACACAGTCACATGGAATCATTAGCAGCCCAAAGAAAAAGCGAAAAACATATAAACTCTGCGAGTGCTTACAATGTTGCAATTGCAGCAAGGAAAAAACAGAAAAACTTTGACGTACGTAAATTATCTGAAAACTATAAATCTATAAAGTCCTATGCTAATGGAAAAAAAGGCAATCTTGATCAGTTATAAAAACGATCTTAAACAACTTAAGTTTAATAAATATATCAAATCAAATCAGAAAATGATCCAAGATTTGATTAAGAAAAATTCAAGGGAAGTATGGAGGGCACTAAAAGATCCATTGTTGAAGGGTACCTTGTCGTTATGTTCAGCGGTGAGTGGAGAGGTCTGGATTGAAATATATCGGAAGAAATATGCCATGCCCCTAAAATTTAGCAAAATTCAATGTCCAGACTTCATGATAGATCTCCCCTGCCTCTGCCCCTGGAGCATAGGTGAGATCGAACAGGTAATAGGGAAGCTGAAATCTTCCAAAGCTGCTGGTCCGGATGGGATCCCTCCCTGTGTTATAAAAGATGATCCGAGGCTTTGGTCAGAAATTATATTAAGGCGATTGGAATGGGTATTCCGAACTAAAACTGTACCAGAATCATGGCTATCGGCAATTGTGATACCCTTACATAAAAAAGGAGTGTTGAATGATCCCAACAATTTTAGGCCGATAGCACTCATAGATGTCACAGCGAAGATCTTTGCTGCCTTAATTCTGAAGGATTTAAATGCATTCATTGAAAAACATAAGATCCTGTCTCGATACCAAACAGGTTTCCGGAAGGGAATGGGCACTCACCTCAATGCTACCATGATGACGCATTTACTGAAGCTCTCTAGGCAGAAAAACCAAGGCCCGATCTATATGGCTCTGCTGGATATATCTGGGGCTTTTGACTCGGTAATAAGAGAAATACTGTGGCAAAAAATGGGAGAGTTACATATACCATCTGAACTTATAGCCATGATAGCACTCTTATATACTAACACCTCCTATAGGATAAAGATCGACAATACCGGCCTATTGACTCCTCCGATTGCCACACACATAGGAGTGAAACAAGGATGTAACCTTGCTGCCACGCTCTTTAACTTATATCTTACAGAGATTGATAATATATGGGCCACTTGTAATTCATTTGCGGTTAAACTGGGCGATTTACGTCTTGAATGGCTGGCTTTTGCGGATGATCTGATTTTGTTCGACTTAACCCCTTTTGGTCTCCAAAATAAACTGGAATCTCTAGTCAAATTCTGTGATACCCATAATTTGATCTTAAATTCAAAGAAATCTAATATTTTGATCTTTACAAACAAGAGAAAGATCATTAGGTATAAATGGAGCATTAAAGGGTTGCTCATACCCCGTGCTTTGGGTATGATATATTTAGGTTACAACTTAAATAACTCAGATTCAATTGCTAAATGGCAGGTCGAAATTGTCGTCAAAACAGCCCCATTAATCGCACAGATGAAATTAATATACTTAAAGATCTGTCAATTTTCTCTACTTCCATTGATTGAGTTCTATACACTTAAAGTTGAAGCAATAATCATCTATGGCTTAGACCTATGTTCATTAGAAATTGGGAATATCCTGAATAAAATCCAAGGTAAAATTTGGAAAGAAGTTTTGCATTTACCCTCATCTCTTCCAAATGTAATAATTATCCATGAACTTGGACTTAAGTCTCTTGCATATAGGTACTTATGGCGAAAACTTGATAGCTATGCTAAAATGTTGGACCCTGTGTCAAACTCTTTATATGAAGATTTAGGAAAAATGCTCAAGCATGGCATGCCGAAATCTGTTTATGCTGCTGGTCAATACTGTCAAGAAAATCTGATAGCGTTAGCAATGGATACAGAAGATCTAATTAAACTGCCCCAAATTGTGAAGAGTAAACTATTTCAGCATGATTGGGCAAGGATAGCCGATAAAATCGGCAATTATCCAGCATACAAGGAATATGCGAGCTTTCGCCATAAGCAGAAACCGTTAATCCCTTATATCAGGCAGACTCCATGCCATAAGATACGAACAACATACATGCGTTTCAGATTTAATCTGTTCCTAACAAAAGAACGAACAAAATGCTGGCGGAATATTGAATCATCACATGTAGATCCTTGTAGATTCTGTAAGGCTCAATCGATTGAAACTTTGAAGCATCTTGTGATTTATTGCTCATATTTCGCAAAGGAGCGCCGAAGATACTTAGGTAATTATGTGGATACATCATCAAATCATAAATCTGAACTACTGTGGTTACAATGTATGTGGGGGTATAGGCAGCCATTGATTGTCGATTTATATTTTTTTTTGTCTGTGATAGAGCAGAATCTGGCAAATATCAAAGTTACGTATGAATGAAGATCTAAGTTTTGATATCAAATTGCTGATACAAATTGCTAATAGTAATATCACTCTGGAAGGCTCAGGGCTGATCCGATATATTTCAGCTATATGTTCTAATGGCTGAATCGAACTTATTCTTATCAAGTTCTTAGTATGCTGCTATTTATATTGTCTTGTATTTTGCATTATATTTTTTTAGTGGATTCAAGTTCTTAGTATGCTGCTATCTTTATTGCCTTATATTTATTTATTTTTTATTTTTTGCTTGTTATGTTTGAACTTGATTTTTATATGATAGAATAAGATTTTAAACCGTTGTAAAGATTTTGATATCGAAAAACAACAAGTAATAAAAAAAAAAAAAAAAGTATGCTTACAAATACATGCCCGAACGAGCGGGACAATACAATTTTTGAGCGAACTTCCCCTTTAACATTAAGGACTGATCACAAACCTCTTTGTGCTGTTTTCAATAACAAGGGGATTGCTGGAATATCATGCAGGATAATGGGCTGGAACTTGACTTTGAAGTTGAACATGTTTTGTGGACGCATGAACATTGCTGTCGATGCCCTCTGGCTCAATCCCTTGCAAGATAACCAGAATCTCTCAGAGAAAGATTTGACAATCTCATGTCAAAATGATTGACATATATTTCTAGTCTTGGAGTTCATCAAGGAAATTGGAATAAAAGCAGTGTCATGCGCATGATGAAGTATACAGTTTGGTAGTCCAGTATGTGGAGGGTTTCTGGCCAAAAAAGATCTTGAGGATTTTGGCACACATTTTGGATAGAACCCCATAACTCTAAGGGAACAGGAGATTTCCACCAGGAATTATATGGCAAGGGAGAGGACTTGCTGGACTTGGCCACAAACCTGCAAAAGGCCAGCAGCCCGAAACCTCCCAGGAGCTGGAAATCCTTCCAGCGTTGACTCCAGGTTTCTATTGTATGTAGTACATATCAATGCAGTATACTCCATGCCTTTGATAAGTACTTTAAAAACAGGAGAGGTATATATAAAAATAACAAATAATAAACAAGTTATACTACACATTTTCCAGCGCTTCTTCACAATGCTTACTTAAGGCACCCCAAACATTTGAGTATATAAACACACATAAAAAAACACAGGATTCACAAGTAGGACACAGGATCAGTAGAGGAGCTGGGCTAGGTAGAGGGAGAACGGGAGGAGAAAACTCCAGATCGCAAGAAAGGGTTGAGTGGTGGGGTCCTCCCACCGCCCCAATAAAAGGTTTAATCAAGAATAATAGAATCAAGAAAGGGAGAAGCCTTGGTGCTGCATCTGTAGTCCAAAAGGTCATGAGTGTCACAGGTTGCATATCCCCATACAAAGACAAAACTAGTTTTAAATGAATCCTTCCTCCCGCAGATTTTTCATCTATGATATTCTCCAGGTTTAGCTCCTTTGGAACCTTTTTAGGGGCATCTTAATGGCTGTGCTGCCTTCTTAATGGCACTTGAATCCCATACTCAGGAGCTGCAGTGATGACAAAAGCGTTTAGGTTAACAGTTGTCAGAACCATGGTGTAGAGAAATGTGGACGTGTTTTGGAAACACTATAAAATGGGTACCTGATCTCCTGATATGTGATATTTGAACCATCCAGAATGCCAGCATCTGTTGATATCACAGACTGTAATGATTCAGGAAAATATCCTGTCTTGTCTCACTGCTGGACACTAAGTTCGATTTAATACCCCAAGAGGACACAACCGGGGGATACAAAACAAGGATTACAATACTCATATTCTAGGACCAGTGTTTAATTATCTGAGAACTCATGGAATTTAACTGTACATGATGTGTTTACCCATAAAAGCTATGCAAAGAATAACATGATCTTGGAGACGAACAAAGAATTCAATATTACTTCCCCTCCCACTTACTTGGCTAAATACCTAATACCTGTGGAGCGGGATTGCCAGGACTGGCGGCGTGATCAGGCGTCTTGGCAGTTTGCGAGACACCACCAATGTGTTCCCCTATCGGCTTTATCCAAGACGAAAGGGACGTGGAACAAAACATCAGTACGTTTCGTGGCAGTCCTCTTGGGAAACACTAGAAAGTGTGACTCAAGTAAATATAAAGGGATTTACTGTCGGCCATTTCTGAGGTACTGGAACTGACATTAAGGCACAAGAAATGTAACCAATAACAATGGTGGGGAATATGTTTATACCCAGAATGGCAGGCTGTCCTCACACATAGCAAGGTGCTTTACTGCACATTGACACCGGCATGTCCACGTCGGTTGCCAAAGCCGGCCTGGCAGTATAGGAGCCGTGCGTGGACGGATCCTAGCAAGATGTTAGAGATCTTTGCCAAAGGCCCTGGCACCAGTGGCAACCACAGGACCCACCGTGCTTGGAAGAGCTGTCCGGGAATCCTGGCAATACTGCAACTCCATTCATATGGGCTCAGCCTTGGTTCTAATGATCATTGATCTGACTAGGCGCTATGCTGCTCCGCAAATCAGGTGTCAAGCTCTCAGCGCCAGCTTTCTTCGGCCTAAGCGCCATCGATGTCACGATGCGCTGGTGACGCTGGTTCCCGCAGGAGTATTCCCAGCTTCCAATGGGTAGGCTTATGCCAAATGTCAGACATCTTTGACAAGGGTGATCCTATGCCAGTTGAGATGGAATACCATTACTCCAATGGGAGGGAAGATTTCCCCAAAGTTATATGACGAGGGAGCGGATTTGCTGGACCTGGCCAAAAACCTGTAAGAGAGTAGCAGACTCTAAATTCCCCAGGACCTGGGCATCCTTCTGGCTTTGACTCCAAGTAAACATCATGCTTCTTTCCTGCATAACCCCGGGAAGGCCTCAGGCTTCAAGTGCTATACAGAATATAGGAGACAGATATCTGTCTCTGACCCCCATAGGATCTACCTGTATTGTTTAGGGGGTGGAGGCCCAAAGTTCAGTTAGAACTGACCGAAATCCTGGATAAGGGCCCATAGAAAGAGACCTTGCTGCCCTTTAACCTGCCATCAGAGGTCCACAGTGTTGGAGGCTAGTGAGAACCAGGTGTCCATCCCTGCTATGAACCAGAACCTTATCCAAAAGCATCACCTGCACCCTAGCATCCGGCTATCTTCTCTCTCCATGTATCCCCGCAATTTCAGTCCATCCAAATCATTTGTGTGGTTCATATCTTTCAGTCCCAGAAGCTGGTTTCTGCCCTCCCTTCCTGCACTAATTGGGTCTCATGGCCTCCTGCATTCTGGTTGTGCCAGGGGATCAGTTACTTAACGAGGTTACTACAGTGGCTACTTTGATGTCAGTGGTCTTGGTTAGATGTGGCTGGGGTCTCTAGCAGTCACCCCAATTATTAACAGAGAACACATTGGCCCATCAAAGAAACCCCGCCACAAGAACGGAAGACTCAGTCATGAGGCAAAGTTACTGGGGGTCATTCCGAGGTTGGACGTAGTAGCCATGGTGTTATTAGCACCAAGGCTGCCTCCAATACCGGGTCCGGTCTGGCTGAATGGGGACTTACCGGGTCATTCCGACCTTGGAGGACCCGGTAAATCCTCATTCAGAAAACCATTCCCCATTTCCATTTGAGCCCCCATAGGGCTCAATGGGAATGGGGAAGGTGCTAATTACGAGCCCGCAAATAGCGGGCTTGTAATTAGAGCCCTGGTACCTTAGCGGGACCCGCTAAGGACGTGTGGTCTGACCACACGTCCTTTGCGGTTCCCGCTAAGGGACCTCGGAATTGGGCGGTAAGGGTTTATCGGCACCGGCATCCTTACCGGCGCCCATTAACCCTTACCGCGCAACTCGGAATGACCCCCAATGTTTTTTATTAGCAAGCAAAAATGACAGGGATCACACCAGAAAAACAAATATCATCCGGAGCTCTCGTCTTCTAAGCATGTGTCACCCGGTTTTATCCCGTTTTGACATCTTAAATCCAGGTTCCATCCCAGAAACCTCTCAGACATTCACATTGATCAGTTTGGGTGAGTTACACATTGGAGCTATAGAGGTTAGTTCTACCACTGTATAGCCATATTGTTACAAAGTTGCCGGTCGTGCAGATATGAATACCTCCGTCCCTAAGTACCACACAGGCAATTATATGAATACTGCCTGTGCAATCCTTGGAGCCACAGGTGTGGTAGTTCGTCGAGGCTGGAGTCAGGAACTGCCGGAAGGACCCTTTGAGCGCTGTAAGGCAAGGAGGGATTAGTACTGGGTGAAATGCAATTCACAGGGTATCTAGAAATAGGAACTAAACGTTCTTACCTATGTGCACTGTATGTGTACTGTGGGTCCACCCGGAAAGGAAGGAGAGTGATTGGACCTGAACTCAGGTTAGGATGGGTTTCCACAACCTCTGGTTGATGACGGTAAGCACTGGGATTTGAAGTACTTGATTAGGCGAACGCCTAGTGAAGGGCCATAGGCCCAGGTTCCAAAGAATCGTGGTTCGTGGAGAAAATCCGTTAATCAGGCAGTGGTCGAGTAAAGCAAGAGTTCCAGAGCTAATCAAGGCAAGTTCAGGATTAAGAAAACACTCCGTTAGGCAGACCGTTGTCGAGTAACCAAAAGTTCCAATAGTGTTTAAAGCAAGTTCAGGGCGTAGAGAAAGCAATCCGTTAAGCAGACCGTTGTCGAGTAACCAAGAGTTCCGATAGAGTTCAAGGCAAGTTCAGGGCGTAGAGAGAGCAATCAGTTAAGCAAAACCGTTGTCGAGTAACCAAAAGTTTCCTGGTAGATTCGAAGCGTAGCAATGTCCAAGAGAAAGACCAGCTGTGAAGCACCGTGTCGGTGTTTTTGAATGCATTTAAACCATTGGGGAAAGTCACGTGATGTTCAACAAGGAACGTTGAGGCGTGGGGGTTGTCACGTGATACCGATTGCGTTTGGTCTCCTCACGTGACGATCAGGTCCACATGGGCAACGGTGATTGCGGCCAAATGGGAACCTCCAATTACATTGCCAACAGAGAGAAGGGCGATAGACACCAAGTCTGCCATGGACCCCCCTGACATTACGAGTGCACTGGTGTCGCCTTGTCTGCGCGCCCAGAGGTAAGCCTTGGGGGCTAAGCAAAATGTGGGTGTGTGGAAACGTGAGTCTGTGGGAAACATAGGAGTTCGTAAGGTAGAGGACGTGGACGTGTGGGCAGGAGGGATGGTCCTTATGGAAGCGCGCAACAAGAAGCGGGGCCTGGACGTCCCGAGATGGAACCCAAGAGCGCTCCTCCGGACCATAACCCAACCAGTCCACGAGGTATTGGAGCCGACCTCTGTGCAGACGGGAACCCAAAATGGCACTGACCTCAAAGACATCGGGTGTGGAGACTGAAACAGGAGCAGGAGGAGTATGAACCCGGGTAGGGGCAAGGTATGGTTTAAGGAGGGAAGTATGAAAAACCGGGTGTATACGCCAAGCAGATGGAATAGCAAGGCGCAAGGCAACAGGGTTCAGGACTTTAGCAATTCTGTAGGGGCCGACAAAGCGGGGCAGAAGCTTGCGACAGCCCGGGATGTGTAAGTGGCGAGTTGACAACCAAACCCGGTCCCCTACATGATACACAGGTGCTACTGCTCGTTTCCTGTCCGCCTTCTTCTTCATAGCCGTCTGTGCCTCACGGAGATGGATCATGGTTTGGGCATGAACCTTAGTTAGATCGCGGGCACAAGCAGTAGCAGCAGGGGTGGCAGAAGGAAAGTCCGGAAGTGGAAGGGTGCGTGGGTGTTGGCCATACATGGAATAGAAAGGAGAAAAGCCGGTGGCCGAGTGCCATGCATTATTGTAGGCAAATTTAGCAAGATGGAGCAGATCGAACCAGGAATCTTGATACTGAAGGGTCAGGCAGCGCAAATATTGTTCTAGAGCCTGATTCACCCTTTCCGTCTGTCCATCACTTTCCGGGTGATAGGCCGAGGAGAAGCGGGCATCAATACCCAGGAGCTTGGTCAGAGAACGCCAAAAACAGGATGTGAATTGTGTTCCACGGTCTGATATGATGACTTGTGGGAGGCCGAAAAGACAAAAGACAAACATAAAAAACAAACGGGCCAAGGTCGGGGCTGATGGCACGCCAGTGCAGGGAATGAAACGGGCCATTTTAGTATAAGAATCAACGATGACCCAGATGGTATCATACCCCTGTCTGCGGGGTAAGTCTGTGATAAGGTCCATAGAGACCGTGTGCCATGGTTTGGGGGGAACGGGTAGAGGTTGGAGCAAACCCAAAGGACGTCCCCTGCGTGATTTACATTGGGCACAGATCGCACAGGTGTTTACATAGTTCGCTACATCCCTTCTCATTGACGGCCACCAACACCAGCGTCGTAATAACTCCAAGGTACGTTGTTGCCCTGGATGTCCGTTGATGGCAGCATCATGAGACCAGGCAAGCGCTTGATTGCGTACATCGCTAGTGGGGAGGAATAATTTCCCTTGAATGAATGGCAGTCCCTCCTGGAGTGTAATGTCCCATTCAGTGAGTATGTGCGGGTGTTGGCAGGTCCAATCTTTAATCATGGTAAGCATGGTTGGGATCGGTGTACATAGGCAGATGACATGGCCCTTTCCCAATAATGTGTCCGGAAATGTGGAAAGCGATACTCCCCCAGGAGAACGTGAAAGTGCATCCGCTTTACCATGAGCGAGAGCTGGCCTATGCTTTACCACAAAATCGAATGCGGCGAAGAATAAATGCCAACGCACCTGCCTACTGTTCACACATTTCAGAGAGGCAAGATCCTGCAGGTTTTTATGATCTGTGTACACCACCGTTTGATGCTTTTCCCCCATGAGATGGTGACGCCAGGTTTGAAGCACATCCTTA
Organism: Ambystoma mexicanum; assembly: GCF_040938575.1. Taxonomy (NCBI): domain Eukaryota; kingdom Metazoa; phylum Chordata; class Amphibia; order Caudata; family Ambystomatidae; genus Ambystoma; species Ambystoma mexicanum. Next base: position 841,876,322 of record NC_090941.1, on the reverse strand, counting down.
ATGGCCAAAAGTTCCTTTTCTGTTACGGTATAATGGGACTCGGCTGTCGAGAATTTCCGTGAATGATAAGCTATAGGATGCAAAAGCCCAGTAGCAGAACAAGGTTGAGAAAGAATAGTGCCTAACGCGAAAGAGGAGGCATCCGCCTCTACAACAAACGGCACCTCCGGATCAGGGTGTTGTAGCACAGGGGCAGAAACAAACCTAGACTTGAGTGCCTCGAAGGCCTCTTGGTGGTCAGGTGTCTAGATAAAGGGGACATGAGGGCTGGTGAGGGCGATCAGGGGAGAAACAATGGCAGAAAAGCCGGCGATGAATCGCCTGTAAAAGTTGGCAAACCCGAGAAACGATTGGAGTTGTTTGAGGTTGACGGGGGTAGGCCACTCCGTGATTGCACATACTTTTGCCTGATTCATGGTCAACCCACCGGGTGTAATGTGAAAACCCAGGAACTCTACTTCTTGAGAATGAAACAAACACTTTTCAGGTTTGGCGAACAAAGCGTTTCTTTTGAGGCGAGAGAGAACTTCTCTTACATGCCCGATATGGTCTTCCAGAGAGGATGAGAAGATCAAGATATCATCTAAATAGACCACCAAATACCCAGGTGCTGCACAAACCCATTCAGACATAATCTGAATCAGTGATTATGACCAGTTTGTGGAGTTGGTGTTGGACGGCAGTGAGGATGGCCTGGTGAACTGCCATCAACTCTGCCACCTGACTACTGTGGGGACCGATTTTGTACCCAGCGGAGGGTTGCAGGGCGTCATTCACCCAGACATTCCCAACGCCCGCCACCAGTTCCTTTTCCCTGTTGATGTCAACATGGTAGAAGCACCCGTCCACATAAACTGTGGGAATTCCCTCGCACTTGTCTTCTTCATAGACTTTGTGCAGGTTATTCAGGTACGCCTCCATGTTGTCCTGGGTTTTAAGACTTTCGTCCTCGGAGACAGTTTTCTCTGGCACAATCATGCAAGTCAGCCAGACCTTGCGCAAGGGGACTCTTTTTGTTTTGGCCATATCTGACCTCCACACGAAAGCCTTGCATTGACAGAATCCAGGAAGTAATTCTGGAATACCTCACATTTCCGGCCTAGATTCTGTCACTTTGGAGGTATTGCAAAGGCTGGTGTGGAGTCTCCACTATGATGTGTTCCCCCTGGATAAACGGGCGCTAATTTTTCAATGCCCACACCGTTGCCAGGAGTGCCTTCTCACAATCGTTGAATTTTTCCTCCACAGAGGATTCTCTACATGACTCCAGCCTTAAATCCCGCCAAACGCTCATACTTTTCTAACCTTCACTCCCGTGCTTCTCATCCTCGTCATATCTTTCAAACCCGCTCTCGTATCCTCTCTCCTCCCCCTCTGGACCTCTCTTCTACCTCCCCTCTTTCTCCTTCTGACTTTGCCAACTTCTTCTGTGAAAAAATTATTTCTCTTCGCCAAAAAATGGTATGTTCTCCTTCTTATTCCCCTCCCCTCCCTACATTCCCCTTCAGCTCAAATGTCTATATTCTCTCCTATCACTCCCTCAGATGTTTCTCTTCTCTTAACTAAATCCCGCCCTACTGCCGCCCCCTCCGATCCCATCCCAACCCTTCTTATTCCCAAGATCTACTACCCCCTTCTCTTACCCTATCTAACCTCCTTCTTCAATACTTGTCTCTCTATGGCCACCTTCCCTTCTGCCTTCAAGCATGCCACTATTATCCTGAAACTGAAGAAGCCTTCTGCTAATCCTCTCCTCGCTTCCAACTTTTGCCCAATCTCACTTTTACCTTTTCTCTCTAAATTACTCGAACGCTTAGCATATTCTCAGCTCTCTACTTTTGTCGCTACCCACTCTCTTCTTCCCCCTTCGCAATCTGGCTTCCGTCCCAAACACTCTACGGAGTCCGCTCTTACCTATGTCCTTAACTCTCTCTTTAGTGCTCGCTATTCCAAGCAATCCTCAATCCTTATCCTCCTTGACCTTTCTGCTGCTTTCGACACTGTCGACCACCCCTTACTTGTCAATACTCTTTCGTCCCTCGGTTTCAAAGGCTCTGTTCTTAACTGGCTCTCCTCTTACCTCTCCCACCGCTCTTTCAGCGTTTCTTGGGGCGACGAACCTCTTCTACCTTTCCTCTCGAATATGCTCTCGAATATGGTGTTCCCCAAGGCTCTGTCCTCAGACCCTTCTTATTTTCTCTTTACACTTCACTCCTCGCTCCTATCATCTCCTCCTTTGGGATTTCTCATCATTTCTATGCCGATGACACCCAACTGTTCCTCTCCTTCTCTTCCTGTCTTACTGCCATTAAAAATTGGATATCATCTCACTATCTCACTCTTAACACTGACAAGACTGAAGTCTTGTTCTTTCCATCTAACACACTTCCTCCTCCTTCTCCCCCTCCTTCTAATCAATTTCCCCCTTCGAGTCTCCCTATTTCTCACCATGCTCGTAATCTTAGCATTTTTTGTGACTCTTCCCTCTCCTTTACTCATCAAATCTTCCTCACCTCTCGGGCATGTCGCTATCATCTCTTCAACATCCATAAAGTTCGTCCCTCTCTCACCTTCCATGCTACCAAACTTTTAATCTCCTCCCTCATCTTTTCTCGTCTTTTCTATTGTTCTTCTCTCTTCTATGGTCTTCCCGCTTCCCACCTTGCCCCCCTCAAATCCCTTTATCACTCTGCCATCCGCACCCTCTGTCTTCTTTCTCCTCATGACTCCATTTCCAACTCACTTTTTCAGCTAGAATGGCTTCCTTTCCATTCCCAACTTAAATTTCACTTCCTTTGTTTTGTCTTTAAATCTCTTCACGACCTTGCTCCTCCTTACCTCTCCTCTCTTCTCTCATTTTACACCCCCTCTCGCTCCCTTCGTTCTGCCAATCTCTTCTTACTTTCAGTTCTCCCACCCCCTTGTGCCTCTTCTCGTTTCTGTTCCTTTCAGCTCCTTGCCCCCCTACACTGGAACTCCCTACCTTTCTCTATCCGTTCCTCCCCTTCCTATTCTTCCTTCCGCTCCTCACTGAAATCTATTCTTTTTCATTCCCCTCCCTGATCCCCTTCCCCGTCTTACCCTTCTTTCTCTCTTTCTTGTACCCTTCTCTGTGTTCTTTATCTTCCCCTTCTCTTCTAAGTCTCCCTTCTTCCTACTACTCACTTCAATCACTACTCTCTCTCCCGCTCCTTCTTTCTCCACCCCCCTCCTCTCCTCTTCTTTCTCATATGTAAATTGTTCTACATGCTGATTTTCTGGTTTGACTCATGTTTATCGTTATTGCTTCTACTGTTCCTTGTTTAATGTATATTTTGTTGTTCATTGTAAATCGCCTGGGATTAAGACGCTATATAAAACATTAAATACAAATACAAATCGAAAATACAAATAAAGTCTTACTTGCATAGGAGATGACTTTATTGACCTTGTCATGCTTTTGATATAATATTGCTGTCAAGCATGTATTCGAGAACCCTGTCTCCAAGAAGAACTCCTTGTTTTTGACAGGGTATGCTAGACAAGGCGCTTGTGAGTTGCTTCTTTTGAGCTGTTTTACTGCCTCGGCTTGTTCTGAACCCCACTCCCACTTGACCCCCCCTTCAACAGATGTATCAGGGATCTTGTGACCTCTGCGTAATCCTCAATGAACTTCTTACTGTAATTAGTCAGTCCAAGGAAGCTTCTTAGCTCACGCAGGGTTGTGGGGTCTTTCAGTTTTAGGAGTGCTTCCACTTTCTTCTCCTGGGGACAGAGACCTTCAGGAGTTATTTAATGTCCCAAGTTGACACGGGTCCTGCATCACTGTGCTTTTGGAAGGACAGTTTTGCTCCGGCAACCCTCAACTGGGTCAGAACATAACGGATTTCCGCTATGTGTTCCTCCACAGTTGAGCTTTTTATCAGGACATCATCCACATAGGCCAGTTACCCCTTTCACCCAAGTCGTGCATGCTGCCTCCCGAAGGTAAAGGCCAGCTTGTATTGGTCCTCCCTACTGACAGGCACGGTTCAGTACCCATTGGTCAGGTCAATGGCAGTGTACACCTTTGACCACTGGATCTGGGCCAGTCCTTGGTCAATGTACGGGAGAGGCCATCGGGACATGTGGACCCGTTTTTTTAGCTCCCTAAGGTCAGCACAGAGTCTCCACTGGCCATTTGGTTTTAAAATCCCCAGCACCGGATTATTAAAGGTGCTGTGGACTGGACAAATTATCTCACAGGACTCAAGGTTTTTGATTATTTCCGTCAGGGACTCCATGAATGCGAGAGGCAAGCCAAATTGCTTCACAAACACTGGAGTCATTCCAGGGTCCGTGGGAATTGTTGTAGTATGGATCTCGGTACGACCACAGTCGTACTAGTCCACAGCAAAGAGATCTTGAACATCTAAAAAACACCTTTTTCAGCTTTTGCTTTTGCTCCGGAGTCTCACAGGCATCTAGGTTGAATCGCTCTTAAACCATTTGCCTGAAGGCTGGAAAGACCTCCGGTTTTGCTATCTCAGCGGCCTTCTCCAGCTGGGTGGAGAGGTCTCTGGTTAGAGTATTGACCTGGACAGAGGGTTTCAGGTAGGCGAAGCAGTCATTGTGGACCTGGAATATCACCTCATCCTGCCTGATGTCACAGGTCATCTCTTTCTCACCGTAAGGGCAGGAAGAGTACACCAGGAAATTCCCCCTTTGCCGGGTGAAGATCCTGTCTGGTGGTAAGATATTGTCACTGTCATTGTCAAAACAGTCATTGGGAATTGGTCCTATCAGTTCATTTCCTAGATCCATGAAAAAATGTCAGTCATCAACTGCCATTCCAATGATGGTGCCTGCGCCCAGAGTGATACTCCTGAGGTCGCTGTTATCCACCAGTAATGGAATGGTGTTGCGTTCTACGTTGACTAATGGTGTTGGGTTTAACCCCAACCCCTGCTGTTGGAGATCGGCATTGTGGTGTACATATGCGTCAGGATTTTGCAGTTTCTGTCCTCTTTTAATTTTTAATCCAAGTGGGAATTGTCGTGTCCGTCCTGGGATGGTGACCTCCTCTCCAATTTGAACTGCATACGGCAGCAATTGGGCTGACCGAAATGCTTTTTATGAATCATCAAAGTCCATGGGATTGCTCCTAGTCGGGACCAGGCTTTGTAATTTATCAGGTCCAAATTAATGGAAAATCGATTGAGAATGTCACCGCCTAAATAGAATGCAGCAGGGATATCTCGCACAACCCAACAATTATGTTCTATGCTTTTGTTTCCTATAGAAATTTTGAGCATACACCTGCTAGGCAGGAGATGTTTGGAATTGAGAGTTTCCAGGCCCATTTCCCACTTATCGATCAATTTAAATGTGGGAATGGCTGGATCTTTTGGGAGCATTCAGAACATGGCTTCGCTGATGAAGCTCATTCCGTTGTTCACGCACAACCTGCTCAGGATGTAATTCCCTAGTAGACAGGGTGTTCCCACTCGAGTCACAACTGTGACCGGGTGTTTCACTTTGTGTCGCCCAATTTTTATTTCCAAATCCGCTCTTCCCTCAACAGGAATTTCATTCCTGTTGAAGTTCTGGAGTTGTCCAGGAAGAGGGGTGAGACGGATCTGGTATCTCTCCCCACTTCCTGAATTTTGCTGCTCAAAGGCCCTTTTTGACAGAAGAGTGGCTTGGGATCCAGTGTCCACCAGTGCTGAAAATGTACATTGCCCTTGCACTTCAACCGGGGCATAAAATCTACCCTCCTTCTCCTCAAGCGGACAAAGGTCAATTCTTTATTTTAGGCTCTGACTCAGTGGAGTTTTGGACAATTTTCTATGACAGAGTCTGCGGATCTGTAATAAAAATTTGACATCCTGAAATAGTGGAGATTTTGGAATCCCCTGTTTCCCTTAGCTCTGTGCTGCCCCCGCTTACCGGGTGGCAGTCACTACAACCAATTTGTGGGGAGTATCCCTCCATTACTATCTTCTTCTCAGGATGACAATTCTGGTGTTCAGGGATGGGTGACTCTAAATCAGTCCCCACTCCCATCCAGTCTTCATTTAGATCTCTTGGGACCCATTTTTCTTTGGGAGGAGTTCCCCTGTCCCTGAAGGAGAAGATTTTATTCCGAGAATCCTCTGCGGATTCTTCCCCTTCAAATTGGAGGACACTAACTTCCTCCACAAAATGGGCCTTTTTACTGGCTGTATTTCTCCTACCCACCCTCTGTTCCCTGGGTTGCAGATTTTCGCTGGCAAGAGATTTTTGAACCAGTTTTGGGGTGTCCATGGGCTTTTCCCAGGTGAGGAGGGAAGCTTCCTCTAGGGCTTTACTCCCCCCGCCCCCCTTTGCCTCCTCCTCTGGAACCGGTGATTTGTCGGGGTTCTCTCCCCATCATTGTTCTGGGGTGCCAGACCCTTGGTTTGAGGGGTTCTGAGCCGCCATGTTCATCTGAGGGTTCTGTTGAGCCCTCAACATGCGACCCAGATCCTGAGTGAGGTTTTGGACCTGGCACCCAGTTGGGACACCCGTTCCGGCTGGTAAGGGGGCTTCTGTCCAAATCCTAGGTGGTTCACGGGAAGGGTAACTATCCCTTCTCCCAAATACCCTGGATATTGTGGATTTTGGTAACCCTTCCCCCTTGGCCTCCCCTCTCCCGGATTTGGTAGTCTGGGCTCCTGAAAGCGGGGAAAGAAAGGAGGGTTGTCCTGCAGGTTGGGGTTTTGTGGCTACCGGGGAAAGAAACTTAACCCAGCATTTGGGAGATTACTGCCCTCCTGGGGGAAGTTACCTGATTAGGTCACCCCTTGGGCTTGGGGAGTCCATACATACCCCAAGATAGGTTGGTTGCCCTTGTATCTGGGATTTACATAATCAGGAGAGTTAGGGGTCCCATTGGTGGGATTGCCTCCTGTTTGTGATTGGCCTGAAGGCCTTCTGGGTCTCTGATTTTGCTGGTTTTGGATTGGTGCATTTTTAGGCTCCCCCAACTCTAGGTCCAATATGGGAGCAACCTTCATCTCCGCCACCTTAGCAGCAGCAGGGGGAAGGGCTGGTTGGGGTTTTTTGGTTTGGTTTTTATTTTCTGCAGGTTTTTGGACTTCATAGATGCGGGTCGCCTGGTCTATTACCCAGTCCAGAGATCTTTTATCATGGAAATCCCTCACCAGCTGGGTCATGATATACTTTGGGACCGCATTAAAGAAGGTAGTTATAAACTCCCTGCTATCCATGCGCACCCTCCTAGTGGTTTGTGCAAAGGCGCGTTTTAGCTCTTGCATAAATTCTCGTGGGCCCTGATCTTCCCCGCACTGCAAATTGTTGGCCGCTTTGCGAGCCTCTTGGAGGTTTCTGTGGGCGGAAAAGTGTTTCAAGATGGCCGCCCTGTAGGTGGACCATCTTGAATGGTTCTGGTCCTCCAGTCCAGCAAAGAAGCTGGTGTACTCTGCAGAGAAAGTCCTCTTAGCATACTCTATGCAGTTCTGGTTATCTTTAAGGTGAAAAGTGTCCATCATTTGATCATAGAGTTCTAAATGTTCCATGACAGAATACTTTGCGTGTTTGTGGTATGGGGTTATGAAATTCCTAATGGCCTTAATCTGCCTAATGGGGTCTTTTGCCATAACTCTCTTTAGTTTATTTGCCTTCTTTCCCCTTGTCACCCGAATCCACTCGCCTTCAGACTCAGAGGCGCTACTGTTGGAGAACCCCTCCTGGTCTTCTAGGGCGCTCCCTGATTCTTTGAGCTTGTGAAGGGCTTGCAGAATGGTGGGGCCTAGTTTCTACTCCCCTGTGGCGCACAGCAGAGTAGTCTTCTGACTCCTCCCTGCTTCCAGGGTTGGCGGAGGATCCCCCCCACTGCCCTGATTGGGTGGAGGTCTTCAAAATGCTCTTTTTTGGCCTCATTTCATTCGTTTTTTCTACAAATTGAACTAACTGGTACCTTGGAAGGTAGTATTTCTGCAGATCTAATTCCCTGACTTTCCCCTCATAGAAGACTTCCTTGTCAGAGACATCAGCCTTCATGTCTTGGTATCTATACAGGGACACCTGTCCATCAATTTCTGGGGCACGCTGACCTGTCAGCTCCATCATGCTAGGCCTATTTAATTCTGATGGCCTCATGGTTTCTGGCTCATGTGAGCAGGTAAGGATGAAGTCAGCGGTGTACAAAGGGTTAAATGGGTTTGAGTCCCTTAGTACAGAGGTCATCATACTATGATCAGGGGTTGCCCTGTCCCTCTCTACCTGTTCGCGGTCCCTCCAGTTTGTATTAGATCTAGGATACTCTTTCTCCAACCTCGCTAGTTTTTCCTTCTCAGCCCCTATCTCGTGATCATAGGCAAAGATCTGAGCCTTTTGCTCGGCTATCAGAGCTTTACTGGCCTCTATGACCGGCTCCTGAGCTGCCACTTGTTTGTGGAGCCCATCTTTCTCCTCACTGAGGGCCTCATTATCTCTTTGTGCTGTCTGTATAGTTTGGGAACACTGAGCCAATTTTTGTTGCAGGAGACTCACCTCCTGGGTTTGTGCATTTTTAGTTTGAGTGATCTCTTCCAGAGCACCTTCTAACCGTCTGGCGTGCTCCAGTAACTTTCCATATTCTGTTTTGAGTTCATTTAATTTTTGGAGGCCCAACTCACTTTCTTGTAAATCTGTTTTTAAATTGCTTACCTTCCTGACATAGGGCATATTTTTCCTGATTTAGGGTGCCTCTCTCTTCCGCCAGGTCATCCCTTTGTTGCTTGATGGCATTCAGTTTTTGGCGTTCTTGATCAAAGTCAGTCTGGAGGTGTAGCTCTCTATTTATTAATTCCTTACTCTCCTCTTCCAATTTTTTTATCTGGTCCTGTAAAGTGACTATTTGCTCTGCGCTGACGTTATTGTATCTCACTTGTTTTAATTTCAGTTGCATCTTTTCCAAAGAGTCAACCTTTTCTTGACACTCCATTCTTAAGGCATTTAATTGGGCCTCTTGGTCTACATTATTCTGCTGTTGGAGAGCCAAGTCCTCTTTGAATTTTTTTATATAATTCCCAGATTCTGCCTCAGACTCTTGGCTCTTTTGCAAGTTTTGTTCCGCTAATTTTAGTTCAGTCTGGATTTTAGTTAAGAGTTCAGATTGATTTTGCGCAAGAGTTGTATTTTCTTCATGCTTTCCCTCATCACTCCCATATGGAGATACATGTAGGCCGCGATTCTTAAAATTTTAATCTGCTGCTTTTGAATTTTTGGAGTCATGTATAACTCGCTCAAAGCTTAATGCAATAGGTCACCGTCCTGCCACGTGTCCATGTTTATGGCTGTGACCTGTTGTATAATTTCTTCTAGCCAGACTTTTTCATCTTGCTCTGGCCATTCCCCTCTGACAAATAATCTGCCAATGATCTTTACTGTGGTCATTTTGGAAATGTTCTTTCTTTATTAATTTATTTATGTAAGGGTAATCTGTATTCTATTGCTTTTTTTCTATTTTGGGGTTGATTTAGTTTTAATTTTATACACAGGCCTGGAACTTAGGATGTTTGTTTTGGGGAGGCGCTTCTACAGTGTTACCCAGTATTCCAACTACACAAAGTATCACTACCTTGCAGGTTAGTCTGCTGTGTTAAACTGCCATGGGTGGCAACCAAAATCCAAACCATGGCTACGAGCCCCCAAGTTTGTTAAGGATTTCAATCGGACGACACACCTTGATCTTAGCCCAGTATTTAGCGCACAATTGGAATGCTTTCTCTTTATATTCTACGAATTCAATTTGAGATGGCACCCAACCCATCTCACACCCCCTTTTCAAATACCCCGGGTCACAATGGACCAGGAACCAGGCTGGTTGGTGTGAATGCAATATTTATTTATTTTTAAAATTCAAAGGAAATCATACACATTTTAATATTGGGCAGCAATCACCAACAGGGTGATAATTACAATGGAAACGGAAACAATACTCTTGGTTAACCTTCTACAAGAACATATACAAAGCACAAATGAATAGAAGCACTTTTTCTCTTTAGGTAGATAGCACCTGAGCTAAGATTTCCCCCTGCAATGCTCTCCGAAACCGCTGGGAATCGAATTTGGAGTGGACAGAAAGACGCAGCAGGGCGTCCGTGATATTGTGCAGCAAACAGAATCAAAATCAGACCTTCCCTCATAATATAAGAGGCCTTTGCAATGGCACAAAAGGACACTCTGATATTGACAAATAAATTCTTCATGTGCGGTTAAATCTATGAGGCAAATATGATTTCTCAAGATAGCAGGAATGAGGAATGGATAAACACTAGCAATCACAAGGCAAGTTCTCAACAAAAGGCATACAGTTCAATAACAAGTTGAAAGTAAGAACACGATGCAGCCGAATCACACGTTGGAAAGTTGCACTTTACACAGTTGCAGTTTTAAATGTCACAAACGTTTTTTATGAAAAACGGGTGAAATACACTGATTTGGAATGCGGTTTTTGGACTGGGGAATAGATGTATATCACAGGGACAATATAACAGTGAAAGGATGGTTGTAGCTGAAGATTTGGATGAGATTTGCAAGATCAAAGGAGGTTCGATTTTGGCAAAATGAAGCCATGAAAGAGAGAAAATCGGCTGGGAAAGCAAGACAGATTTTACTTAAACTAGAATATTAAGACTATATTGTTAAAGAAAGACACGGTAGGATCCCGGGTTAATTTGCAACTTAACCCTTTAACCCCACGTTCATATCTATATGGGAATTAATTACAATTATTCCAAATATCGCTAAGGAGTTACAAGATGGGGTGAATGAAAGAATGTCGCTAACACTAGGACATCACAGACAAGATGCACAAATAATTCTGACAGTAGGACAAATTTCCAAGGCATGGATGGGATGGTTTAGAGAGTGGAATAAAGATAAAAGGGTCAGAAAGGGTAGGCTATGTTTTTCTATGGGATGGGAAATACTCACAGTCCACGCTTGAGTTTTGGGATTATGGAAAAGTCAACCAGGTATGGTCACCGCACGGCGGGCGCCCCTTACAGCAAACAGCTCGGCAATTCTGGTCCCTGGATGGCACAGGTACAGCTGGATGCAGTTAGTGGGCAGCAAGTCGGTCTGGTCACAGGATGCTAAAGGTACCACAGCTTTTCCCCTGGTTAATGGGATTTTAGTGGGATTTCTAGATCAAGGCCTTGCTGGGATGGGTCAGCTATGCTTTGGCCTGGCAGTGGAATCTCGAATCTGGCAAGATGGATGTAGAATATCAGGAACGCAGGGGATGGAAATTTAGAAGAGAGTCTGTCCAGAGTCCTGTCAGCCACCCTTTATATAAAGCATGGTGACATCACAGAATGATATGGTAGGACAGGCTTAGCTGAGTACGCCCCTAAACAACTGGATTGGTCAGGGGTGAGTGTTACCGCCTTCTTGTTAACTGATTGCACTCTTAGAGACATGACATGTGCTTTATGATGTGGGTTTACTATGTACAGAACCTCCTACGGTTAATTTTGCCACAACCCAGTTTCGACATAAATGGCACATTATTACAGTTGTGGCATATTAACAAATCACATGGGCAGATTACATATTTTATGTAGAGCATGGCAGTCCAATTCTCACAGTTGTAGGACCTTGTTTGGTCTGTTTAACAATTTTATGTCATTTTCAGTGAGAAATATTCGGCCTAAAATTCTATAACTCTATACATGTGTATAGATTCTTATTAGGCATATCATTATTGAATTTCACAATGGCATCATGTAGACTTTCCTCAGAATGTCCACTTCTCTGCCATTTCTGTTCCCAACATGGCAGTGAAATCTACCACGTCTTAAACTAAAAACCACAAAATTACATTTACACAATTCAATTTTTACTTTTTTGCAAAGTCCTGTTGCAAAGATAAAAGTCTTAACATTTTATTAAAAACATAGTCTTTGGAAATAAATGGGGCAGGTCTTTGTCCTTCACTTGGCCCATTTTTTTCTCAGCTACCACCAACTTTCATTTCAGCCCAGGGTGAACTGGGGTTTCCCAGTTTGATTGAATGTTTATTGCCACTTCTCCACTTCACAGGTTGGTGTCCCAGAATTTCTATTGTAAGAGGCCTCAGCGCAGACAAAAGTCTGTCACGGTAGCAATTATCACCCATGTGTGCCCTAGAATCTACTGTGAAGGGCCTTCTGTTGCTAGCCACCTCCAAGCAGAAACCTGTTTTGGGCTGATTTCCCCCATGTAGCCAATGCAATTGAAATCCTTATTTTATTTATTTTTGTTCTGAATCAGAAGAACGCATGTTGAATAAAACCTCCCATATATGTTTCACAGCACAAACCCCTTTACATTTCTAGATAAGGGCAGGGCCTTATCCAACATACACTTTTAAACAGGTATTTTTCTTATTTGTAAAAGTACATTTAAACATGTGGTTACTGCTTGAAAATGTTCCTTTCAAATTCGGTTTTTCTCTTCCATCTGAATTCCCACATTGTTCTGTAGCCATAGTTAGTTTCTTGTATGCAGCAATTTGTTTGGAACACAGATGCACTGAAATTGACATAGGCCCAGAGAGCTGGGGTTTCTTGGAAGCATTGACCTTTTTGACATTTTGTGACTCAAATATCAAGCGTTTTTGCAGATTTGGCAGGCACAGCCTGTCATTCAGGCATCATGCTTTCTTCTGTTGAAGCACAATGTGGATAGGGATGGGCATGGCAGGGTCTTTTTGATAAAACAATGTGATGTGGAATAGTTGAAAATAGCATCATGGCAGCATCCTTTTCAGTGTAAAATATTCCCTTTTCAATTGGAACTTTTTGCTAGCAGCAGAGCCGCGCTGCTTTGATTTGCTTCTTTTGGGTGCACCCAAGAACACACTGGCAGCTTTTTCGGTGTGCCCCCTGTTTCAACTCGCCCAATAAGGGTTTGGCAAGATGGTGCAGCCATCCGTTTGTCGCTCCAAAATGCAGTTTTGATGCAATGGTGCTCCAAGGAGCCAGCGCAGCCCTTTTGCTGTTGACTGCAAAAGCACAGCTTAGTTATAAATGGGAATTCTGCTGAGTGGGTCAATGTAGCCCACATCAAAAACGTCAGTCATTTCATGTTTCCATACCAACTTGCCATTCCCTTAATTTGCCTCCTTAAGCCCGCTCAACAAGGGTCTTGTATATGTGCTATAGTCAAACACCCAGACTCTGCAATAATTGCAAAGGCCCAAAAACCGCTGCATTTCTATCACTGTCTTTAGCATCAGCGTTCTACGGATTGCCTCAGCCCTTTCTCGGGTCACTTTTCGCCCTTCTTGTGATATCAACTGCCCTATATATAGCACTTCCCTTTGGCAATATTGTAGTTTTGCCTTGTCCAGCCTGTAACCCTTTTCTGCCAAGTCTGTCAGCAAGTATACAGAGTCATTTTGACACTGTTCCTCTGACTTGCTACAAATTAAAATGTTGTCCACATATTGTATTACTATGCTCACTATCTGTATGCTGCCTAGATCCATCTGAAGTATTCTATTGAAGATGGAAGGTGACTTACAGTACCCATGTGGGAGTCTTGTGTGTTTTCACTTCCGGTTTCTATATAGAAACGAGGTTAGGTCCGGTGACTCTTTATTTATTTCATTTATAAAGCGCACAAACAACCCAAAGGCAATGAGGTGCTATTACAGGTACAAGTCAGGTAAGCGTAATTTGTCATGCAGTTCACGTGAATTTTACATCAGTAGTGAGAGCATAGGATCAGATACCAAGAACAACAGTATTATCATACAAGTTATTGACAGAGTACAATTGGCATATACAGGTCTGGGGAAGGGTGGGAGGGTTTGTAATGGGAGGGGATGAAAGGTATGCAAACAGCTATGTTTTGAGTGCTTTGTGGAATAGCCAGTAAGATTTCTCAGCTCTAAGGGAGGGAGGTTGTTCCAAAGTTTTGCAGCAATGTATGAGAAGCTGGAACCTCCTGCTTTACATATCTTGACTAGGCGGTCAGTGTAATGAGACCTTGTAGGTCTAGAGGTAGGTGCCTTGGTGATTCTGTAGGTAAGGTACGGGGGAGCTGTGTTGGATAAACATTTGTGGGTGATTGAGAGGGTTTTTAATCTGATGTGCTCCTGTATCGGGAGCCAGTGTGCTTCTCTTCTAGCTTGAGAAATGTGATATCTTTTTGGGATGTGGAGGGCCGCTCTCAGGGCATTGTGTTGTACCACTTGTAATCTTTGTATATTACTTGCCTAGGTACCTGTGAATAGGACATTACAGTAGTCGATCTTGGAGCCAATGATTGTGTGGGCAATTGTGACGCAATTTCCTTTGGTGAGGATGGGTCTAGCTGTGTTCAGGACCTTGGTGAAATAGGCAGCTGAGGAGGTAATGGTGCTTACTTGCCTGAGTGGTATAAAAAAGAAGGCATTCTTCAAGTCTGTTGCCGTGTGGTGTGTAGCTTCTGTTGGGATGCTGCACAGAACTGTCACAGGATTCAGAACTAATGGGAATTCTGCTTCAACAATTTGGTTCAAAGGGCACAAATCCTGGATGAAACGCCATTATGGCCCTGTGGCCTTTTTCACTGGATACACTGGGGTGTTACACTGCAATTCTGAAGGTACCAAAATGCCTTGCTTCACAAATGCTGTGATTGTCTCATAAATACCCTTGTCTGCTTCCCTTGATAGGGGATACTGTCTTGCCTTTCGTAGAATAGCCCCTGGTTTAATCTTTATCTTGACTGTTGCTATCCTTTTAACAGATCCACGTCATAGGGACAATTGGTCCATAAGACACTAGGTACCCACCCTAAGTCTTCCTCGAGAAATGGTGGTGGCGGTTTTCGCAACACAGCCATTCTATGCGGCACTTCAGCATTAATGTATTTCCACCCAGTGTTTAATGCTTAGGTCAAACACCACCTCACTATCCGATCGATGGTCTTGGAATAACTGCTCATCTGTCACGTCAGTCAACCTGTATCCTTCCCCCACTGCAATTACAGTACTCCATGATTGTCTTGTATCGTCAGTGCCATGCAATAATATCCTTAACTTTTTTTTTCATCCGTAAACCAAGCTGGCTGTCCAATCTGACTGCCCAAACTGACGACCTAGCTAACAAGTATCCTTACATCAAACAAAAACTCCTACAACAACATCAAACAGACACTCCCTCCCCACATTTGCCATATAGCTGAGTCTATACTTACACTTCGTGATCCGCTGCGGTTTCTCGGACACCGGCTCTCACACAACCTGCCACTCTGCCGTCGGGTCTGATAGGTGTCCCACAGGAAGCGTGCAGGAATTCCCTCCAATGGTGGCTCCTGTCGACCTCTTCTCTTTTAGACACATGTGTTTTTAGGTATCGGTTTCCGCGGGTCTCCACACAGCCCCTCAGGTATGCGGCGGGACGAGACGGTTTCTCGCCGAGAAATCCTAGCAACCCTCCTCTGCTACCACTTAGTTTAGATGTGGCTGAGGCTCTCTAGCAGTCATCTCAATTATCAGCAGAGAACACTTGGGCAACTCAAGAGCCATATCTAGTGGCTTCTCCTAGGACCACCTCTACCAGTATCAATCTACAATGTTTCAGGGTCACAGAGAGACCATTGGCCCTTGCAACAAATGATATTCCCACGTGAAAGGTGAATCTGGATTTGGCAGAATGTGTCCTCCCATCCCAGGGACCCTGGACGGTTACCAGACTGAGTGTACCTTTTCAAGGCAACGGGAATGAACATGGAGTTGCAAAGTGTTCTCTGATGTTGCCATCTCTGATCACCAAAGCCTGGTAGAGTGCATTCATTTGGCAATTCATGGGCAGCACTTGTAACTTTTCCCCTCTGGTTTGATGGGAACAGTCCTCTTCGTCTACATTGGTTAAATGGACATTGTCCTGTTCCGCTGGGTCACGTGTGTTGAGACCACGAAATGAAGTTGTCCTGCTTGTAATTATGAGGATTTTAGCCTAATTTCCTGCAGGTGGCTCATTGTCTTGGTAGCTGGAACTATCTTGCCTCCACTTGTCCTAAAATGGGTGCCTTGTTTCTGCTCGTCTCTGCCTGGGGCGATCATGTCAGCTTTTCCATGTACCCGAACCCTGTCTCTCCTTTGTCATCCTTTCAGAGACCTATAGCTTCCATATCATTCCTTATGGCTTCTCTATGTTAGTAGCAGTCAAGCGTGTGCAAGCTAAATATATAAATACTTTGCATTTTCTGGTTTCAGCTTCGGCGAAAGATATGAATATAAAGAAATATGTATGTGTGTCCGTCCTCTACCTATGTGGGTTATAAGCATGTGCTTTGTGCCTATATGCAATAAACTACTGCATGTTTGTGTTACTTCATGAATGAATGGGTATGTACTTCATGTATAAGTGCGGCTATGTTGTGATGCCAGTGATGACATCATTAGTCTCTGGTTTTGCAGTTCGACGACTTGCTCGATCAATGTCATTTACATGTCGTCCAAATCATCGATTGGGTATGGTCTGTACGGCTGTCTGAGAGAGTAACGTTTCTCACACCTGCGATACATCGAGGATCGCAGTGATGGGCCTAAGAGTGAGGCACATCTGTTGTTCCTCTGCCTTTGTGTTGAGAGTCGTGTGGGTGGGCATGAGGGACATGTTTGGCCCCTCGTTTACAGTTTGATGCCTCACAGCGAGACTGGGTCTGCTCTACCAGTCGAGGTGGCAGATCCTCCATTTCAGCATCAGCATCCTTCATGCTTGGCTGCTGAGAGGCTGAGATGTAAGCAGTGGGATTTGTCTGACAATAGGGCTCATTACGAGTTTGGCGGTGAGATTGAAAAGTGGAGGTAATTCACTTTACCTCCCTATCCTGCAATGCCCAACTACAAGCTTGCCTGTATTAGCTCTTGTGGAATTAATGGATGGTAATACTGCCGATTTTTGGAGGTAAAGTGGAGGATTTACCTGCAGCTTCAAGCTTACATCTCTGTCCATGTAATGAAGGGATTTTAGTATCAATGCAGTGTTCGAAATTGAGGGGAACTGGGGGATATTTAGCTCCTGCTTCTAGCATAGGAGAGCCTGGGTAGCTTGAAAGCAACAGCTACCAGGACCTACCTTTGGTTTCCCAGACAATTGGTACCTTACAAACAATGTATCAACGACCGCTACCATGCCTGTACCTGTGTAACTAAGTTCTTGCAAGTAACAGCGCCTCAATGCCCCTGGGCTGCTTGCGCGCTATATAAATAAATTAAAAAATGCATATGTGACATTAACTTGGAGTATTTGAGAATGCTAATAGAGAAGAATTAGAGCACATCTAGAACACATTTAAACGTAATGAATCATACATAATGGACATAAAGTTAAAGTCTGCATTTCATATGGAAGTTAGTTTTGCAATGCGCTGGGTACTCACTGCTGACTCCCCAGCAGTAGCTGCTGCTTACTGGTTGATATCTGACACCAAGGATCTGGTTTTGGCTCCTGCTCATCAGATTTTAATTCCGAACCCTATCAATGGCCTGAGCAGTGCCTCCGATTTAGGGCACGAGCCTATAGAACTATGCATCCGTTCAATCAAATTTTTTTGGGAGAATAGGACTTGGATGAGATTCTTCAAGAAGTCCTCCATTTTACCAGACTCAGCGCCCTTCCTCACAGTATTCTTATATTGCAGCGGCACAAACGTCCATCTAAATCTTTAATCGCCTCCTGCAGGATTTTTAAATCACTATGAACCTTCTACATATGCATGGACAGTTTTAATGTCACAGATTCTGTTGCATGCACTCTATATTAAGACACTTTAGTGCTCTCAAACAATTCAGTAAGTTTGGATTGATTGTGTCTACTCATAGTGCAACTCCATTAATTTGGTTTAATTGCCCCGAGCTACGCCGTTCTTACATTGAGGGTAAGCGGCTGATATTCAGCTTCCTGCTGCATAGCAGAGGAATCACCCAAATCTTTATCCATTTGCTTGGGCTGATGAGCACATTTCCTAACCCGGGCAGCCTTCTCAGCATGTGTTGACGTTTGTTTTGCTTATCCCCATGCATGTCACAGAGACCCTTCTCTAGAGTGTGTCTATACATTTTAATTTGAGAAATGATCATTATCCACTATCCAAGACCTGCCTCTGGGTCTGATAGTTCTCAGCAACAGAGTTCATACCGGAGAAGCATTTACTTAGCTCATAAATACTTCTCCTGACTGTACCCACATTCCCCAATTTACAGCCGCTTTTTCGTTGTACTTTCCATGCTCCTGGCTCCACATGCGGTGTGCCCCTGCACTGCTGCACCCACCTCTCCTCTTCTGTTAAGTCAATGTCCGCAAATGCAAAGTCCAAGTGCCTGCATCTCATTTGATGCCAGCAGAGGCACAGTAATACCATTAAGAGCAGCTGGCTCAATCATACCTTGCAGCCCCCATAATAACAGCTGTTAGTTTCTATCCACCAATATGCGGTTAGCTCTGAGCTGCAGCACGTGCCATCTTGAGTTCAATAGCACAGTGAATATGCATATTCTTTCCAGGGCAAGTGGCTCGATATAATCACATCTTCAGTCAAGGTTTCACCACTGCTCATCTCAGCACCAGTTTCTCTTTTATATTATGGTGCAGCAGCCGGAGTTCTGATACCATAAAATGTACCTGTTGGCTTTGGCCATGACAGGGCACTCTACCCTGAGAGTCTCTTCATGGCGCAACCCAGACCATTTCAAACTGGCCTTTTAAAAAAAATGTATTTGATGCATTTGTTTTGATATAGTCAAGGAATTGAAATACAAATAAAAACACCTTAAAACCACTAGGCATACTGTTTGTATGCTTATGTAGAATTGGTGCAGCATTTACCTTTGCAGTTCGGCTGTGTGAGGGTTTCTGTGCACTGACTTGCTACACTAGTTGGAGATAGTCGCGTCATGTATTGAGGCGCCTCGGACAGTTTGAAATAATTCCTTCAGCAATCAAATAGCGCAGGTTTGTGACTGTTTGATAGCCAAAGTCACTTTGGGTAAAATAATTGCAAAGGTGTCTATTTTGACATCTTTATTGAAATGTTCTACAGTTTGGACTGTCTTTTTTTCAAGCCTTAGCTTTCCTAAAGCACTTTAACTTTTGGGTTTTGGTGGCAGTTAGCCTAATGCAGAGTGCTTCGTACCACCTCTGTTCACATCCTGCACCTTGCAATATTCCTGTGTGCAGTGCGAAGGAAAATAAACCAAAGTAAGGTTTTAGAAAACTGTAGATATGAGCGTACCTTTCGGGGAAGTGTTTGTGTTGTGAACACATGATGTATGGTTTGGAAGAGATGTGTTCTATTTCTTTTCCTTTTGTGGGAACATCTCATGTTTCTTTTACATATTTCAATTGTTAAAAATAGCTTAAAGTGATGTCGTGGCAATTTTCATGTACGTGGCTAATTTGCCTATCATTATCTGATAACAATATTTCTGTAGGCATGTTTTCATTTTACTAAATTCTGACAGAACAGGTTTCAGAGAAGGAATTGCAGTTGAGTCTTAAAGAGACAGATGTATTACATCTTGAGGCCCAACGTCTCAACTTTACTTATTGCATTTCTAACGGACTACAGCAGTTTTAAAGTTAACAAGACAGGAATGTTCGATTTACAAGTTGAATTGTAGACAGAAAGCTACCATCAAAAGCTTGCACTTGATCATTCAGAATGATAATGTAAACACATGAATGGCATGCATGTTGTGTCTGAATGTGGAGAGGGAGAGAACTTGAACAAAGGACTAGTCTATTCATTAAAGAATGCCATCCTTGCTTCTTTTTCTTTATCTGATAGTATTCTTTTTTTGCTTCGTTAGATATCAGTGAGATTGTTCCACTAGGGCAACGGCAGCTTCAGAAGCATTTACTTGAGACATACATATTGCAAATATTGTTAAACCATTGTCAGGGGCCTTGCCACACATATTTTATGCATTTGGTGTTGTTACAAAAGCTGATGGTGCTTGCTCATTCAACCTTGGCCTCATCACAAGTTGGAGAGCGGCCCTTAAATGCAGCAGTAATGGAATTATCACCGCCAATACCGCTCCGCAGGATCGCGACTCGGCACAAATAGTGTCGACCACAAAATTAGCTGGCTCTATCACAGCCGGCGTTAATTGCGCCGTCAACAGAAAGCGCAATTACCGCCTTATTACAAGTCCATGCACAGCAGTATTAGTGCCGAAAATCGGCTCTAATACAGCCCAGATTCACCTCCAGCCTTCAGGTGGAGGTAAATGGACACAGGTGCCAAAAATGAGCCACAGATGCATCCAACACCATGCTGCCATTACTTGCTGCGAGATGGGACAAGCATCTGCTCATGCTGCACCTGGAAGTAGAGATGCAGGTCACCCAGGCCAGGGCACAGGGAGTACAGGTGGTCGGGAGGAGGAGGGTGAGGAGAGGAAAAGCAAGGTGTGCACCCATCCCAAGGGTCAGGCCCTCACCCTGGACTCTCACTGACACCCAGTTGGTGACTCTGTACCGCCTCAACTGTCAGACCATAACTAGCTGCTCAGCACAATAGAGGACGACCTAGGGAGCAGGATAAACATCCGGACAGCTGTGCCCCCACTGTGGAGGCTGGTGTCCGTACCCCAATTCTTAGCTACTGGCACCTTCCAGCACTCTGTGGCCATGATGCACAGCATTGCACAGCCCACATTCTGTGCAGTGTTGGCCCAGGTGATGGATGCCCTCCTGCGGCATGTGCATCAGCACATTGCAGAGCTCACCACCTCAGTCCAGGTAAATGCAATGAAGGAAAAGTTCTATTCAAAAGACCAACTGCCAAATGTAATAGCAGCCCTGAACTGCACCCATGTTGGGTTGGTCGACCTCCATGCCCACGAAGCAGTCTACAGGAATCAGAAGCACTACCACTCCCTCAATGTGCAGGTAACCTGCGACCCCAACCTCATCATTACGCACTGCTGTGCCCGCTACCTAGGTTCCGCCCACGACTCCATGGTCCTATGGAACAGCACACTGCCAAGATACATGGAGAGGCACAGGGGACAACAGACCTGGATAGTGGGTGAGTAAATCTGCCTGCACGCATGCACTGTGAAGCACATGACCAAATGGGAGTGCGATGATTGACACAAAGCATGTCCTGACAAGCAAATGCAAGTGAAGTACCTGAGCGGCCCCAGCACCAACATCCGAGTACAGTACAAGGTTCATGTACATTTTGGCCACACCTTGACGGACATTCAGCTCAACACATACAGCATCATTGTAAACCACACACATGACTACAGGTACCACAATGCACCATGCACGATCCTCAACAATACCAAACAAATGGCAACATTGCCTTTCCCAACTGGAGACCTGCCATTGCCACAGCCATGTACACCCACCCTGCAATGTTGCCCTACTGCCCCAAGATCAGCTTGAAAGGCTGATGGTAAACCCTGCATGCCTTAACCAAGAGAGCAATACACAGGCCCAAGGCCGCTTACATGACCACATGTCACCAACAGACACATTACCAAGCAACTACAGCAATGTCCCAGGATGCATGTGAAGGTCAAAGAATGCATGATACAAGTGACACTTCCTTCCCGAGCTATTTTAGAGGCACATGCCATGTGATGAGTCCCCATATGCATGTACATGATGTCCATTGCCATGATACAAAATGTTATTCCACCATCACACATTTCACAGTGACTGATGTGTGTGCCACTCCCCATGCAGGTGACTCTGGATATACGCAGCTGGCCTGGCTGATGGCCCCTGTGCGTGATCCACAAACACCCTACAACATGGCATATAACCACACACACAGCAGGGCCCGTGTGTGCATTGAGTGGAACTTCTGACTCCTGAAGGCACATTTCTGCTGCTTGGATTGCTCAGGCAGAGCCCGTATGTACGCTGCATAAAACGTAGGCAAGCTTGTGCTTGCGTGTGCTGTGTTGCACAACATTTATGTAAGGCGGAGTGTACCCCTACCCCCTGACATGGACATACCACCCCCAGAGTATGATAACACAGTGCCTGAGGCAGGTGAGGGAAGGGAGACTGGCTCACCAGGCACTGATTGACAATGTCTTTCGAATCATTTCCCTTGCACAAGCCGTGCACCACTGTGTGACTGTCACATTTGTAAATAAACTCCACAGTGACAGAATCAGGAATGTCCTTGCATTGATGTAGTTGTACTGTTTTATTCTAACCATGTGCCCAAACAATCCCATCTAACCCCTCCAACCACCAACTACCAGCACACTATCCCCTCTCCCCCCTCCCACCACCAACTCCCCAACACACCATCGCCCTCCGTGGTGGAACTAGAAGGAATGGACCCAAGTCCCAGGACCTGTTGGCATACCAAGTCATTGCTTTGGCGGATGGCCTCAGCAAGTGCTGAGACACCTTTCGTCATCTCACTGACCCTCTGGCCAAATGTTGCCAGTTCTGACGTACTGGCAGTCATCAATCTCTGTGTCCTAGCATTGCCCACACAATCCTGTCTGTGGCCCCCTGGATGCTGTGGCAAATGGGCTGCATGTGTCCTGCGTGGGTGCGCCCGAAGGGCTCAATCTCCCTTTGTCTCTGTTCCATGTCCCCCAGCCTGTGCAGCACCATGCCAAGGGTGGGTGAAGGCTGTGTGGGAGAGGGTCTGCGCTGTGGGGGTGTGCTGCTGACGGGGGAGCCAATTGACGAGGTTTTGGTGTCCGGCTCAGGTTACGAATTCTGTGGCAGCGGAGTGGGCTCTCAGGTGAGGTTGAGGGCTGCCGGCGGAGACTGTGACCAGGGGCTGTTGGCACTTACGCCTGTGATGTTCCAGGCATGCTGTCCCCCGATGTCTCCACGGTCACTCCAGTAGGTGGTGTATCCGCTGTAGCAGGGCTCGCAGCTGCGGGTGTGTGTGCATCTGCCATGGCCATGCTCCTGGGGATGGGGGGGGGGGTTGGGCCTGGTCCTGCTGTGTTGCGGTGTGATGCTGCGGGACATCCTCCTCAGCGCGTACTGTGTGCCACTTTGCAGGGTGGTGGTGGTGGTGGTACTGGTGGGTCCTGGTGGCTGGGACCTCCCACTCCCTGATGTGCCTGCCCTCTTGTCATGGGAAGTTTCTGGCATTGCTTGAGTGCCTGTAGGGGACATAGGAGATGTTGTCAGGTTTAATTCCCCCACGTGTTTTGGCATACAAGGCATTCATTACATGGTGTTGAGCACGATCTCCAGGCTATTAGGCTGATGTGCATGGTTGGTCAGGGGTGTTGGCATGTGGGCTCACAATGATGGGGAAGGATGCAGATATGGGTGTGTGTCAACAGGCCAGTCAGTCTCTGGTCTGTGTGTGGGGATGGCAAGGCATACGTGAGGGGGCAGCTTTTGTCTGGCATGCACGATTAGGGTCCTCCACGGGTGCAAACCTAATTGGGGGGTGGCTTGCTACATGGCACCGGAATGTCTCTATGGGGCATTGCTGTGCTGCCAGCATGGATGTGCAGGGAAGGGCACTTGGATGGGTCCCTTGGCTCCCCTCCCCACTGTTGTGACTCACAGGGGTGGCATTGGTGCACTGGCACATGGCTGCTGTGGTTGGTGGCTGAAGTGACAGCCACTCGAGGCACCCGGTCGTCATGGCCAGCTCATGGGTCTGTCCACTGGGGCATCTTATGCTAGCCTGTCATTGATGCATGCACATGTGCTGGAGGTCTGGGGGGTTTGGCTCACCTCCTGCATTCAGGCTGCTGGCACCCGCCTCTGCACCTCCAACTCCCTCGATCGCCCCCATGTCCAGCACTGTGCTGCATTTATCCTCCCATGCGGTGAGGACCAGTGGCTCCGCCGGTTGCCATGCTCTCCCGCCTGTGTTGGGACAGTCCACACACCCTGACACTCAGGTCATTACAGCGCTTCCTGCAGTCCTCCCCATTGCAGCGTACACTGGCCACTGCTGATACCTTCTGGCAGATGGCTGTCCTCCGCTTGCCTGATGTTTTGCGCTGACTGGCCCCATACAATTCATCATGTGTGCAACCACCTCATCTGCAAGCACCACCAACTCCCCCTCGCAGAATTTTGGTTTTCGTAGTAGATCTTGAGCACCCTTTCCTCTCCCCCTATTCTGTGACATTCTGACTTGTTTGCAGGTCTGGATAGCTACAGGAAGTGGAGATATTTGATGGATTATATTTTTCAAAATGGCCACCGCAATGCTTCCCGATCTGGCGATGATGCAATTTCCGCTGGCGCTATTAGCGCCGGTTTCAGTGGTGGTATCGCTATTAGCGCCAGATTTTGGACGGCAGCCCTTATTTTCAGTGCGCTGATAGCGTTACCATCGGAGTCAGGGGCACGTTCATGCCATGTTGTGATACGGTGCTAATACTGCCACACAACCTGGCGGTAATGCTATTTTCTGCTCGGCAGAAATTGTACTGGTTTAACGCCCAACTCGTGATGATGCCTGTTTGCTAATCAACTTTGGACTTCACAGCTTACATCATCAAGAATCAGAATGCTTGCGATTATGTTCATATAATTGAAGGAAGGGGACTGATAGTTGCAAGTAAGAATAAGATACTCAATATCATAAATCCAATGTTCATAGTTTTTTCCACCCTTCCTTTACAATGGCCCACCTAGTTATAAGTATCTGTATATGTCATTACCTCCACGTCCCTTTCCCTTGTCCCAGTACTTACCAGTTCTAAATTTCCTGTCGGGGCTCAGGTGTGGGACGGCATTGGGTTTTCCAAACTCTTGGTCCAGCAAAATTGTCCAGATCCGACTATATGGCAATACAAGCATATGCCCAAGATGGGTTTGCCCCTGATTGCGGACATTCGCATAAAGATCCTCAAAGAGCTGAAGGACCCTGAAAGGATTGCCATGCCTCAGTTTATGGCAAAGCTCTATCCGTTGAAAGGTAGTGAGTTTTTTCTTTCGGACACCGTGGAGGTGGATGATATCCTCGCCAGCCTGGTGGGCCATTCCTCCATATCGGCAGAAGAAGCAGTGGTCTGTGACCAGATGGATTGCAAAGTCAACTCAGGACTCCAGAAGTTACTCTCTGGGGCTCATCTGGCCCTCAGGGATAATATCTATGGATTCTACATGGCAGAGACAGTGCTGCGGGGCATTAAGACACTACAACGGGCTATGGAGGAGGGCTCTGACTGTGCGCCTCTTCTCTCTGACATGCAGCGGTAGGTGGAGTGGTTATCGGACCTGGTCTATGATGGTGTGAAGGGCTCAACCATGGCTGTGGGTGCTGGTATTTTGGCTCAGAGCCATGTTCATCTTCGGGATTGGAAGACTGAGGGTTCACAGATGATCGGGCCCTTAGGCTTCCCTTTGAGGGAGCAAAACATTTTGGTGATTCATTGGAGGACAAAGTTCGCAAGGTTTTCTGTGTCGACTATCTATCTATCTATCTATCTATCTATCTATCTATCTATCTATCTATCTATCTATCTATCTGCGTTCTTGTATTGCGCCACTAACCCTAAGGCCTCAGGGCGCACACAAGAGAAAAGAAAACGAGGACAGACAACAAAACACGAAACTAGGGGAGAGAGAGACGGGGAACAAAAAATAATTTTACATTCCAGAAAAGTAAAGATCACTAGATGTTAAAAACAAATGGCAGTGTTATGATGAAAGTATTAGGCATAAAAGAGAGGATTAAGGACACGTTGCGGACACATTGCAGCCGAAGCCTTCCTCTGCAATCAAGAGGTTGTCTACCAGGTTGGGACTTTTCGGTGTCTAGAACACGCTATTTTCAGAAACCTCCCTCAGGTAGGAGGGGGCTTTGTTGTGTTGCCCTCCTTTTTTTTGCTGGTGCTCCCGGATTCCATTGTTTTGCACCATAACACCCAAGTTTCTTCCTACGGTGGTGTCTCATTTTCACACGTCCCAGGATCTGGTTCTCCCTGCTTTTTTCAGAATCCCCAGACTCCTGACAAGGTAGCTTGGCAACCCATTGATGTTCCGCGGGCTGTTCTGGAATGCCTATGTCGGACGGAGCAGTTTTGCCTTACTGTTAGCCTGATTGTTATGTTTGGTGCTCCTGGGGCAGGGCGGAAGGGTGCGGTGGTGTCCATCAGCAATTGGATCCGGACTGTCATCTCCATGGCTTATGTGTCTGCTGGGTTGTCTGTGTCTGAACATGCCAGGGTCGTTCCACAAGGGGGATGCAGCTTCCTGGGCAGATGCCCAATTGGTGTCTCAGCAGGGGATTTGTAGGGCTTCTACCTGGTCGGACCCGAGGATGTTTATCAACTATTACTGGCTGAACGTGTCTCATCCCTTGGGTGGCTCCTTTGGGGTTGGGGTTTGTCTTTTAGCATGGGATTATTCTGGGGGATTAAAGTCATGATTTGTGTTGCAGCACTTCTGTCTCTCTGTGTCTCATTGAGAACTCTCCCCATTGGCTATGCTTTGGTATACCTCAGAGGTAAGTACTGGGATGAGGAAGCGGGACGTGAAGGTAATGCTATGATTACTTACTGGTAATATTCATTGTCCCTAGTCCTAGTCTTGCTCTTCACAGTACTGTCGACACTCCTCTCTCTCCCTGCGGGGAGCGTCCCATGATACGGCTTGCTTATTATGAACTGGGGCTTCTAGGTAAGTAGGAGGTATTACCTCAGAAGAAAAGAAAGTGAAGAAGTGTTCTTGTTGCAGAGGCAGGGCCTCAGAGGTAAGTACTATGACGGGGAAGAGTAGGACTAGGAGTAATGAAGATTACCGTACGTAATCATAGCATTATGCAGTATCTAGATAATCCCCATAGAGAAAATAAACTATTAATTTGTGAAGGGCATCTGTGAGTCCTACAAAACATTAATTAGGGTTACATCATTATGCTGTAATTATGGCCTTTAAAGGGGAAAGAATTCCCATGTTTTGAAGAAAGTGAGACTCCCGGACGACGAGAACTGAAATTACTATTGTTACTTATTCTTTCTCTTAAATTAGCTATCATTAAATAAAGCTTGTCTGTTTAACAAGTATTCTTGAAACACACAAAAAGATACAAAAAAACATAAATCCTTTTTTTTGCAGTTGAAATCCCTCATGGTGGTGGGTATTGACGTCAACAAGGATGCGCTTAACAAAGGAAACTCTGTAGTTGGGTTTGTGTCCAGCACCAATTCAAAGCTAACCAGGTAAGACTTTTTCAAAGTCAGAAACATCTGTGATCTGTTTATGCTTATTTTCTGTTTCATTTGTAGTTCTCTGTTGTGTTAGAACATGTATTTTCAGCAATCACGTCGAGCCAAAAGAACTATACATCTTTTCGTTTGTGAAAATTCTCACTGCTGAAATACACCACAGAAGATATTTAAAGAATTTTTGGGACCAGCAGCACCCCCGTTTCTGTTGAATTTTTGAAAAACTGCTGGACGGATTTTCACTAAGCCAAAAAAGGAATATCTGCACCTCTTTGCGCCCAACTTGTTTCTTATCTGGTGCAATCCTATTAAGCGTTTTTTGTGCTATGGGTGTTCAATAGATGCATATTTTCCATCTGTGAAAATTAATGGAAGTAGGCCGAAAGCAGCTTTTTATGTTTTCTTAACAACTTGTTTAATGTTTAATCCATTTTCCCCAAAATGCCAAGTTTGGAGAGGCGTGTGCTTGACAGTTCTGCAAAGTTTCATCTAAATTCATCCAGTGAGTTGAAAAGATAATAGCAGTAGAATTTGGGTAAAAATCAATGCAATTAGGTTTTATCTTAACTATTAAGGTGAAACCAATCATCCATAGGAAAAGTGATGATTCTATGGTTAATAACTTTTGAGCCTTAGGACGGATCATGTCATGCAAATTTGTGATACGATCGAAAAGATATAAAGAGTTTTAAAAAAGGGTGTGTTTTTCACTTTCTCCAGCATTGAATCTTTCATAGATTCACATGCTGGCAATATTCCCCATCGTCAGGCTGGGAATCCTTGGTAGTATAGAGTAGTTTGAACTTAAACTGAAAACTTTCGGTCACTTTTGTGCTCTAGTATAGTAATTTTGGGTCATACTGCCCACAGCCAATTGGAACAGCTCCCTTAACTCCTCCCCTGTCGGCCATCTTCAGATTTATTACCGCACGTTAGTGTAAGGCGTCCTCACTGGCGACTCGACCACGAGCATTGTACCCTAACCTTGGGGTGGCGATACTACCAGGAGGTACGATCGTACCAGAGCCAAGTCTTTCCTCATCATATGGTGTAGAGGAGCGAGAGGAAGAGGCCATCATATCACCTCCATTTTGCCCATCACGCAGGACACCACCTCCCAGAAGGCAATCCAGTTCTCCACGGGGTGAGGCAAGCCTAATCAGACTGCCACCTTCACCACTTCTGCACACATCTCGGGCACAGCACGACTTACCTTCAATGCAACTGGCTACATCGTTGCCTCCCCAAAGAGACATGTCACTAGAGATATTATCTACTTTAACCACGCTGGTGGCAACCTTGCAACAAAGGCTACCAGCATCGGCTCCAGTTCCAGTGCTGCCTAGACGGCCTCAGGTGGAGGTCCCTGGACCATCCAGGGAAGATGATGACATTCCATGCCCCACCAGGAGGGGTGAATACTAGTCAAGGCCACAGCAACTGTCGGATACATGGACAGACACAGATCCCGACCACTTGGAGGATGTGGTTTCCGCACATTCGTCCCACACTGACGAATTTGAGGATTTCATCAGAGGTGATGGGGAACCGGATGATATTCTAATAAGGGACTCAGTCACTGATGAGGTAGGGGCCTTCTAAGTGCTTATGGCCGGGGCGGCCAAGATGTTCAGCCTTACACCAGAGGAGCAGCGCAAAGACAGTGTACCATATCAGCGCAGAGAACAGCGCAGGATATCAGTGATGTCCATCCCGCTATTAGAGGATGTCTGGGAGGATTGCCTGGTCACCTTGGCATATCCCGCTAGAACCCCAGCAAAGAAGAACTGCTTCGACAAAAAGTACAGGGCCCCGGAGAGCGCTCCCGCCTGTCTTTGCGCCCAACCTTCGCCAGACTCGGTTGTCTCTGATGCCGCTAAGAAATAGTCAGCTAACCCATCGTCCTTTTGCTCCATTCCCCCAGACAAGGAGGGCAAACACTTTGACGCCTTCGGAAAGAACATTTTTACCACCGCAGTCACAACTTATGAAGGTGGCAAATCCAATGGCCATACTCGCGCGTTATGATCGCAAGTTGTGGTACAAGATGGGTCTCATACTAGAGTTTTGGCCGGATGACAAGAAACAGGAAGCTATGGACATCTTCCATAAGTGCGAATTGGCATCAGACCATGCCATCACAGTCTCAATGGACATCGCAGATACTGGCTTTCGGCAGCTTGGAAATGGAGCGGTTCTGCGCAGACAAAGTTGGCCCAAAGCCACAGATATTCGACCTGATGTCCTGTCCCGGGTCATAGATATGCCCTTCGATCGAAAGGACCTATTCGGGAAGAAGATGGATGAGGCTTTACAGTTCATTAAAGCAGACACAGAGACCGCTCGTTCCCGTGGGGATGCTCTAGCAAAGGTGCCAGTCCTTTCACTCTGGGAAAGGGCGTTATTGTATAACTTTGTGGGACAACCACTCCACATACCAGTCTTCCTCAGGGGACCAGTATAGATAAAAGTCCCAATCCTACAGGGGATTCCGATTCAGCACCCTGGCGGGAGGACGACTGTCAAGGTTCGTCGAAGAATGGGGAAACATCAAAACCGACAAATGGGTGCTATCCCTCCGCTGACAGGGCTACTCGCTGGAGTTGGTAGACTATCCACCGGACATTCCTCCTGCACACAAGCCGGAAAAGTTGCGACACCTCCTGCTATTAATATTGATACTGATATTTTATTTCTATCGCGCTCGTACACAAGTGTTTCAGGGCGCGACAAGGCAAGGGAGGGAAACAGGGGAGAACAAAACAATGATCTTACTAGGCCCAGTGACATTAAGAACGCCCAAGTGCATGGGAGAGGGAGAGGGGAAAAGTGTATGGAAGGGTGGGAGAAGTGGAAAGTGCGGAACAAAGGAGAAACAAATAAATAATAATAAATAAATAAATAATAAAGGCACACAACAGTGACAGTGGTAGTGCAGCCAGCAAGTAGCAAGTGCTGGGTTTAAGTCAGCAGACAGGGTGTGTCTGATAAGTGCAGGAAGAAAAGGGGGGACTGTATGTGTACAGATACAGACCCCAGTGCAAGGGGTGGCCCAGAGGCAGTGCAGGAGGGTGGCAGGGTGAGCAGGTACCTGGGCCCGGAAGACAAAGGGTGGCCAGGTGCACAGTGCCAAGAGAGAACAGATCAACGGGTGAGGGGCGTGTAAAGGCAGAAGTATAGAGGAAGATCTTGAGGTGCTTCCGGAAACCGGAGCTGGTTCTCCTCGAGTTTCAGAGTGGCAGGGAGGCTGTTCCAGAGGGAGGCCCTAGCCGAATACAGAGATCTACCCCCAGCTTGTTTCTTTGAGAAACGACTGACCATGAGGGGGTTAGAGGTAGAGGAGCGAAGAGCACGAAAGGGGAGGTATTTGCGGAGGGATAGCTGAAGGTATTTTGGACCCATGCCCCAGAAAGCCTTGTGGACAATGCAGATGGTTTTTAATTTAATCCTTGCATCCACTGGGAGCCAATCGAGAGATTTCAGAGCTGGAGAGATACGGTCCCAGGGCTTGAGGCCAAGGACAAGTCTCGCAGTCTTGTTCTGGATTAGTTGCAGAGGGTGGAGAGTAGAGGCAGGTAGATTTAGAAAGAGACTGTTACAATAATCCAACCTAGAGAGAACCAGAGCTTGGTAGACAATGAGCTTCTGTGGGAAGGAGAGGAAAGGCAGAGTACCTCTGAGGAGGTACAGTAGGAAGTTTGACTTTTTAGAGACATCAGAGATGTGGGCAGAGAAGGAGAGTGTGGAGTCAAAGATGACCCCGAGGTTCTTAGTCTTGCAGGTGGGGGTAGGAGGAGGGCCAAGGGAGGCCGGCCAGAGAGTGAGGGGAAAGGAAGGTGAAGGTGTGCCAATGAGGAGGATCTCAGTCTTGCTGGCATTCAGACAAAGATCGTTGGCGGCACACCAACCTTGAATGGCAATTAAGCAATCGGAGATGAGAGAAGGAGAGGAGGTGGCCAATAGCAGCCTGAAAATTATTTGAGTGTCCTCAGCATAGCACTGGAAATTGGAACAGAAAATGGCAATGGCCAGGGCGAGATGTTAGACCCCTGGGGAACACCACAGGTAGAGAGGGAGATAGATGATAAGAAGGACCCAAGTTGGACCTGGGAGGGTCGATCAGAGAGGAAAGAGGTCAGCCAGGCCAGAGCCTGATCGGTGATGCCCAGGTTATCACACTGACGGTTGAGCAGGATGGTATGGGTGACCGTGTCGAAGGCAGAAGAGAGATCGAGTCGAATGAGGACAGGGGGAATGTTAGAGTCAAGGTTGGAGAGCAGATCTTCACGGATGCTAAGGAGAGCATTTTCCGTGCTTCTGGCAGCTCTGAAGCCAGACTGGTGGTCGTGGAGAAAGCCCACAGAAGGGAATGTAGGTTAAGCTGAGAGATGGTCAGCTTTTCCAGGAGTTTGCCCAGAAAGAGAGTAATGGAAATTGGGCGACAGTTAGCCAAACAAGAAGGATCAGCTGTGGGTTTCTTGAGGAGAGGATGCACAAGTGAGTGCTTCAGAGGGGAGGGGAAATAACCTGAGGCAAAGGAGAGGTTGCAGAAATCAGCAAGGGCCAGAGCGAGGGTATCAATATGGTCCTTGATGGTTTTAGAAGAACAGGGATGAACCTGTTTTGACGAGGCATTCATAGATCGGACTTGTCAAGCAACCTCATCAGGGGAGAAAAGAGGAAAGGACGAGAAAGAGGGTCGGGGGTGGCTGAAGGAGGATCAGCATGCACAGAAGGAGAGGGGAGAGGAAGGGCAGGGGAGGAGAGGGTGGACAGGATGTCCTGGGTTTTTGAGATAAAGTGAGAGGCAAGGGCATTGCAAAGAGCCTGGGAGGGGTAGAGACTGCAGCAGGGTTGGCCAACTCCTTGCAGATTTTAAAGAGTTCGGCCAAGTTGTTAGATGCCGCCGAGACACGGGCTTGAATGTGGACTCTCTTCTTGGTGAGGATAGAGAGTCGGTATTGCCTTTGGAACAGGCGACAGGCCAGTTTGTCGGAGGATGAACAAGAAGCCCTCCATTTCCTCTCAGCCACCCTACACTTACGTTTAAGTGTAGCTAGATCGGAGTCATACCAGGAATGGCACTTGGCTTTGGACTTCAAAAGGATCCTCATGACAGGGGCAAGAGCATCAAGTGTATCAGAAATAGAAGAGTATAGCAGAGACAGGGCTGTATCAGGTTGTGAGTTAGCCAGAGGTGGAGGGGGGGAAGAAGGTTGCGGCAAAAGCCTCAACTAACACGCTTCATGGGCCGCATGTCCGAGAAGGTAGGTGGCAGAGTTGGGGTAGGCTTGGCTTGGGGGGAAGAGAGGGAGCAATGAGAGGAGATCAAGACATTGTGTGTGTGCCCTGCAGAGTGGGTTGGGCCAGAGGGGAGGATAGAAAGGGAGAGGGAGTCACAGAGGTCACTGAAGAGTAAAGAGGAGGAACAAGGAGAATCTAAATCGCTATTGAAGTCACCGAGGAGGAGGAGTTGAGTGGTAGAGGCCAGAAGGGAGGAGGTGAGGTCCGCCCACTCAGAGAGAAATGAGGTGAATTGACCATGAGGCCGGTAGATAGTAGCCACGGTAAGAGAATGGGCAGGAGAGAGAGCAAGCCTTACAGACAAGGCATTCAAAAGAGGAGTAGGTCTGAGTGGGAATGATAGAGGCAGGAATCCACTCAGGAAAGATCAGGGCTACTCCTCCACCGGACCGGGAGGATCTGGGTGCGGAGAGGATCTTGTAGCCATCACTGAGGAGAGTGTCAAAGCTCGTGACAGAAGTGCGAGCTCTGCTACAGAAAGGGACAGTGGTGAAGGTGCCAAAGGACGAAATGACCACAGGAGTCTACTCCCGCTACTTCCTGGTAAGGAAAAAAGTCACTGCACAACAAGTCAAGGGTTTGAAGGCCCATATTAGATCTAAGGGTGCTCAACACATTCCTAAAGGCACAAACGTTCCGTATGGTGGCACTGCAGCAGGTGCTGTCCCAGCTGCAGCAAGGACATTTCTTACCGTCCCTCGAGCTCGAGGGCGCTTATTTTCACATCCCTATTCACCGCTCCCAGCGGCGCTACCTATGCTGCATGGTGGCAGGAGTACATTTTCAATTCAAGGCCCGTCCCTTCGGCCTGCGTTTTGCACCACAGGGGTTTACCAAGTGCCTCGCGCCAATGGTGGCACACCTGCGGCGGATGGGCATTCACGTATACCCGTATCTAGACGACTGGCAGAAGTCAACACCGCAGCCACCATCCAGTGTCCACAGCAACTAGGTTTCTCCATAAACTTCCCAAAGTCGTGCCTGGTTCCATCACAACCGGCACTCTATCTCGGAGCAAGACCCAACACCCAAACCTCCACCGCCAGGCCCTCGGACGAAAGGGTGGTGGCTCTTCTTGAAAAGGTGCACTTCCTCAGCAGTGCCCAGGTGACCTCAGTCCGCAATTACAAATCTTTGCTGGCGATGTTGTCATCATGCATCCCGTTGACCCCTAACTGCCAGCTACTCATGAGGCCGGTGCAGGAATTACTGAATGCCTGTAGATACAGGCCTCAGGGTTCTGGCATGACTGTTTCATTCTGACGCAGGCTTTCTGGCAGAGCCTTCACTGGTGGTCAGTGAGGGAACATCTGTTGAAGGGCGCCCCTTTCAGGTTGCCGGGCCATCAGGCCACCGCCACGAAGGATGCTTCACTGGAAGGATGGGGCGCCCACTGTCAGGACCAACACTCAAGAGGCCTATTGTCCAAAGAGGAAAAGAGCCTACACATCAACCTGCTAGAGATGCGACCTATTTTCTGGGCCCTGAAGTCTTTCCTCACCCTCCTGGTGGAGAAGGGGGTACGGATTTACACCGACAATAGGAACAAGGTTTCCACAGCTTTCCAAGGAGGCACAAGCTTTCTGGCATTGGGCTTTGGAGCATCACATGTTTGTCATTCAACTCCATCTGCCAGGGATTCAGGACACTCTAGGGGACTTCCTCAGCAGGGAGCTGTGCTCTTGCCACGAGTAGGAGCTGCACGAGGATCCACTTCACCTGCTGTTTCAGACGTGGGGCACACCGGAGATAGACCTTTTTACCACCTATGACAACAGTCGGTGCAGGCTGATTCCCCCATCCAGAGAGCTTGAGGGACACCTTTGCGTTTCCATGGGGAGGGGAAGTTCTTGTATACATTTCCCCAGATTCCTCTGGTGCCTCAAGTCCTCCACACCTTCAGACTGTATCGGTGCAAACTGATATTAGTGGCCCCTGCGTGGCTGAGACAGCGAAAATAAAAATCTGGCACCAATGAATATACGCACAGTAACTGAACATATATCTTAAAGCGAAATATACAAATGTAGTTCAATTAACCTTCCACTTAGAAGAAAGTATGCAAGACAAAAAACACTGGACTTTTTAAAAAAAAAACGAATGAATACCAGAAAAATAACCTGAGAAAGCAAATGTTCCAGTAAATATTCTGGCAAAGTACAAAATGTGCTCACCTTTTCAATCCAGCAAACTGTTAAAAATTCCCTGGAAAACAAAATCCCAATACGAAACTAATGCTTGTGGTCTTGTGGGTAAGCTTCTGTACTGGAAACGTGACAATCAGAGTAAAATCCTGGTGCATTTGGCTATGTTTTCACATTGTGGAATGTGTGACTTGGCTCAAATGGACTTTCCTACTTTCACATTTCAGGTGAAAGGTTTTTTTTCAAACCTTTTTAAACCCACCATAGCTTTCCTGGTGTTGTGAAAACGTGGCCCAATGCTCCAACCACAAGGCTGTCTGGGCTATACTGCACTGATGATCCCTAATAGGGTGAAACCAGGTATGTAGTTGTCCTGGTAGTTTTGCAAATGTCTGTCTTGGGTGGATTAAGCTATGTATAAAGTAGCACTGTCCTCTTGGACAAAGACAATTTCCTGGAGAAAAAGGTTTGCATTTGGGCTAATTTGCATACCCACAATGCATTGCTGTTGTGGCTCAGACCTGGAGGTGAACTTCTAGCTGGCTACTAGGTGGCATTGTGGAATGTGTGACTTGGCTCAAATGGACTTTCCTACTTTCATATTTCAGGTGAAAGGTTGTTTTAAAACCGTTTTAAACCCATCATAACTTTCTTGGTGTTGTGTGTATGTATATATATTTCTGAGGCTTGTGGAATCTGCTGAGATCACATGCTGTGCATAGGCCGACATCTAGTGGAAGCTGCGCAGTATTACAGTTGTTTTTGAAATTCGAAAAGAGACGTTGACAGGGCATGCCAGTAATACTATCCCTAGTGTGACGTCCGCTGTACCCATGGTCCTTCACGCATGAAGGTCCCTCAGATTGGTTTTTTCTGCCATTGTAGACAGACGCTATTTTGCAGAACTCTCCTTTTGGCATAACGCCATTGATTTATACAAATTAGAGATAGTTACTCTTCCTATCCTTTATATCTTCGTTCACCCACTATCGATAACATCAGACAGCGGTGAAGAAAACGACCGTCGAAGACTTCCATCGACAGATCCATTCGGCCATGGAGGGCCTCTTCTGTCCACACACTAGGGAGGAATTTGAGAATGTATTTACCTTTTCATACATTATTCTCCCTAGCTGCCGTCTCATTTCATTATGGATAGAATCCCTTTCAAGTTCTGCCCTAAGTGCAACACAAAATTCCTCTGGGTAGACAAGCACCTGGTGTGCAACCTTTGTCTCCCTCTGGATCACGTTGAAGGGAACTGTCGAGCCTGTAAGCTCTTTAAACCCAAGACGTTAATGGACCATTTAACCAAGTGCAGAGCCCACCACGCCATGCTACCATGGACGGGGAGGGGACTTACAGCGACAGCAGCAACGCTGGGTTTCCCGAAGGCGATTGGGATACTTCTGTTTCCCAAGCGCAAGCCCCCGACCCCAACAGACTGGCCAGCAGTCTTGTTATGGGGACGACGCCCAGTGGCATTGGTGCTCACACAGCCCCTTCCACTAAGCACACAGCCAAGGGCCGAGACTCGACATGTTTGTCGAAACAAAGGCCCACACACAACGTTTAGGACCCTATGTCCATTCCAAGCTCTGCCCAATGGACATGTCAGAACATTAATAAGGCCATGATAAGGATGACCTTTATGACAAACCTTTTTTTTTAAAACCCAGATTCTTTTCAAAGCTTTCAAACCACACCTCCCACAACAGCTGCCTCTAGTTCTCAGGCCCCTGCAGATGCCACTGCTTCTCAGCCCCCTTCTAAAAGGTCTCGTCCGGATACCCTGGCAGGACCCACCCATCATTGATCTGTATGACCCAGATACAGACACTGAAGACCTCTATGTAACGCAGGGGACCAGAGATCAGTACTATGGTGATGACGATGAAGAGCCAGATATGTATAACATAGACTCTCCCGTCTATGTTATACACCCAAGATCCTCCAGTGGCGGATTCGCCAATAGATAACCAGCCACTACAGAACAACATGCTCATCAAGGCAGCTGAGCACTTCCAGATAAAGACTCAAGAAACTCAACAAGACAAGGACTTTGCCTGCGACATTTTAGGGGATAAGAAGGCTGTCACACAGTTCATTCCCATCCTGCAGTCTGTTCAGCAGAGGATACAGCCTTCTCTGGAAACACCCAACCAGACGCGGGCAGTTAATCCCTGCATCGAGAAGCTCTTCCGCCCTGCTCCATCAGACCCTCTCCATATCAGGGGACAGCTTAAACCATATTCTCTTGTAGTTACAACAACAAGGAGCAGCAACACCGCTAGCCTCATCTGAGGCACCACCGGACAAGGAGAATAAGAAACCCTACACCATGGGGCGAAAAGTGGCCACTTCGGCTGCCTTTCAAGCAAGGATTGCTAATAATACGACACTCCTGGCGAGTTATAACTGCCATAAGTGGGATGAGGTGGCAGCTTTATTATCATCAGCTCCTGAATCCCTTAAGACACAATTTGCTGTGGTGGCTGCAGAAGGCAGAGCAGTTTCAAGCTGCATTCTAAAAGGAACTCTAGACGCCCCTGACAATGCGGGCAGAATTATTGCAGAAGGAACAATTATTAAGCGGCATGCTTGGCTACGCCAATCCGGCTTCAAGCAAGAGATGCAAGCTACGCTTCTTAATATGCCTATTGAGCGCAACGTCCTCTTTGGAAAGGCTGTTGAAGACACCCTAACAACTGCTAAGGATGAATACGACACACTGAAGTCGCTGGGCCAGCTGACTAATAAACCCACAGGCCAGACAGTCGATAATAGTAATTTACGTTGCTTTCGCAGACAGAATTCAGAGAGGTTCAGGCTACATTCAGAATCAAGGAGAATCCTGGGGTAACAATCAAGGCCAAGCCTCCCAGGGTTACCAAAGGGGACAGCGCCGATCCTGCGGCCGTGGGAGGTCCTCCTCATCTAGAGGTGGAGCCACACCTCCAAAACAGTGACTACCCGCTTCAGGTGCCCTCCCATGCCTCTCCAGTAGGAAGGCGTATTTCAAACTTCACCCAAGCATGGGAGGGAATCACCTCAGTCAAATGGGTGCTATCCACCGTAGGGGGTTATTGTGTGGAGCTAATAGAGCGACCCCGGAACCATCCCCTGTGGCAAAAGACACACTCGAAGGAAGAACAAAGCACCCTTCTCGAGGAAATCACAACGCTGCTCCAAAAGGACGCCATAGAAATTGTCCCGGCGAACCAGGTAAACAAGGGTATTTATTCAACCTACTTCCTTGTGCCAAAAAAAAATCTAACAATGCACCCAGTGTTCGACTTACACCCTGAAAACAAAAGTTCTGCATGACTACGCTACAAGAAGTAATCCCTCTGCTAAAATGGGGGGATTAAATAGCAACATTGGATATGAAAGATGCTTATTTTCATATTTCAATGTTCCCAGCGCACAGAAGATTCTTGCGGTTCAAGATAGCAAACCAACACTACCAATTCAAGGTGCTACCCTTCGGAATAGCATCCGCACCAAGGGTATTCACAAAGGTACTGGCGGTGGTGGCAGCGCACCTGCACAGGGAAGCAGTCCAAGTGTACCCTTACCTGGACGACTGGCTGATTACAGGGGAGACTCCCAGATTTGCAGCCAAAACATACAAAGAACTATCAACCTTCTCTTTCGATTGGGCTTCTCAATAAACGAGAAAAAATCCAGCCTAGTGCCAAGCACAACCAAACAGTTCCTAGGAGCTGTAGTAGACTCAAAAGAAGGGTTAGTCTTTCCATCAGAGGAAAGAGTCCAAAATATGTTACTGCAAATACTGCATTATCAGGCCGGCCACCAGATAAGCGTACGCAAAGCTATGCGTTTGCTAGGCATGATGGCATCCTGCATTTACCTGGTACCGCACTCACGCCTGCGCATGCGACCCATGCAGGAGTGGTTGGCGAAACAGTGGTCTCAGGCAAGCGGTCAGTGGGATGATCTAGTGGTCGATTCGCCAACACTAGTACAAAACCTTGGCTGGTGGACAAGACAAAATCTGTAGAAGGGAAAACCCTTCCACGATCCAGAAGTGCAGGCGACAGTTACGCCAGACATGTCACTCACCGGGTGGGGGGCTCATGACCTTCATCACACAGCACAAGGTCTGTGGACTCATGCTACAGCGCAGAACCACATCAATCTGTTGGAACTACTGGCGGTGTTCAAGTCCCTTCAGGCATTTGAGATACACCTAGTAAACGAGTAAGTGCAAGTCCTCACCGACAGCACTACAGCAATGTTTTACATCAACAAACAGGGAGGCACACGTTCTCCAAATCTGTCCAGGCTAGCACAACAAATTTGGAAATGGGCTCTGAAGCTGAAAATATTCCTATCCTCACAACACGTTCCAGGGGAATTCAACTCTCTAGCCGACTCACTGAGCAGAGATCCCCTACCACGAACACGAGTGGCAACTAGACACAGGAGTCGTAGACCAGCTCTTGTCTCAGTGGGGTTTCCCCACGCTGGACTTGTTTGCTACAAGCGAAAACAAACAATGCCCATACTTCGCGTCCAGGTTCCCCCAGCCAGGCACCAAGGGGAACGCCCTATGGTTGAACTGGTCAAGGAGATTTGCTTATGCTTTTCCCCCGACTCCCCTCATGAACAAGGTGGTGAACAAGATCCACAAGCACCAGTGACACTCATCCTAGTTGCTCCTATGTGGGCAAGACAGCCATGGTATCCACATCTGTGCAAACTGGCGATGTGCGATCCCATCAATCTCCCGTGTCAGACCAACTTACTCACTCAGCACGGGGGTTAAGAGTACACCCGCAACCTCACTCAATGAACTTGGCAGCGTGGCTTCTGAAATCATAGAGTTCAGACATCTTAACTTACCACAGAGGTGTATGGATATACTCAATGAAGCATGAAAGCCAAACACTAGAAACTGTTATTTCGACAAGTGGAGAAGATTTGTAATTTGGTACCAGTCTAAACAAATTAGCCCGATAGAATATACCCCATCCGACATTCTAAACTATATGCTCCACACAAAAAACAAATACATATTCCATAAACACTATCCTCAATCATACGACAATCATAAATCCCTTATACACTTCAATTATATAATTCCACCAATTCCACCATGTTACAAATACTGTATACGCCCCCTACAGTACCTATAATTCCTATACACATATTACAATAATGTGTGTAGCCAGTAGCCAGATTCTTGGGGGCAATGACTATGGCCGTGCCCCCAAGAATTTGGCCACTGGCCACAACCACCGCAATAGAATTAAACCATATAACAAGTACATACAGTACACCTTCAAATAACAAGACTCACCCAGAATCCCCACTCCCAAATGGCGTACGTGACCACAGATTCTGCAGCACCTCCACCGCTTTTTGTCACCTATAAACACAGCTCCCTATTAACTTTCTCCCACCCTTTCAGGCCCTCTTTTGGCCACAAAATAACCCCAAAAGCATTTTACAGACTTTTTTTCTGACTGTGCTGTCCGCAGACAACGGCCGCTTTCCACGGATCTAATATGGTGACTGTTTAAAATACTCTGACGCACCTCTCGTCTATTTCAACATCCAATCAGCGTGCGCCTTTCATGTCCCCGGACACAAAGCCACATCCTAATTGACCCAGAGGCGTCCGCTGAATCCGAATCAGGAAATGAGTCTTCTGACCGGACCTAGATATCACTAATCTTGTTATACCTACTTTGTGGCCATTTTTCAAAAAACGACTGGACAGATTTACACCAAATTTATGGCGCAAGTTTGTTGAAAGTGGGTCCTGCGGTTTGGGCTGTAGGTGCGAGCACAATTTTTTTCCATTGTGTCTATGAGAATTTCAAACATTTTGGGACCCCCCCATAACTTTGCCCCCCATGGACGAAACCACACCGAACCTCAACCAATCATTCTGAGGGGGCCATATACTTTTTTTGCAAAGTTTCGTGAGGATTGGTCCAGGTGGGACAAAGTTGTAAGCCGCCCAAAAAGTGTTCCTTCTATGAGTTGAGCAACTTAACCATAACTACACGGCAGCTAACACAGGCTGTGTAATATATATATATATTTCTGAGGCTTGTGGAATCTGCTTAGATCACATGCTGTGCATAGGCCGACATCTAGTAGAAGCGGCGGAGTATTACAGTTTTTTCGAAACTCGAAAAGGGGCGTCGAACTAGGGCGTGCCAGTAATACTATCCCTAGTGTGACGTCCACTGTACCCATGATCCCTCACGCGTGAGGACCCTCAGATTCTTTTTTTCCGCCATACTTGTCAGAAGCATAGTTGCGGAGTTCCCTGGCTTTTAGCCATTTGTCATAAAATTATCAAAAATCACCGTTCTCAAACCCCACGTCGAAGTTCGACAAAGACCGACACTGGTACTTCAGAACAAGGACGAACAGCCGCAGAGACTACACGACGAACTTTGGGCCTCGGAAGGCCTCTGGACTCGGCCCTGCAAGTAGGGAGAGTGGGGGGTGGACATACTCGCGCACACTCGTTTTCCTACATATATCCGCCCGCTTCTAGGTTTTAACATATGTAGAGCACTCCATTTAAATTCTGCCCGAAGTGCAACAGTAAGTTCCCCTGGGTAGATAAACATAACACCTGTAACCTGTGTCTTCCAAGGGACCACCATGAGGAGAATTGTCGAGCTTCTGAGCTCTTCAAAGCCAAGACACATAAGGACCGCTCGACCAAACGTTGGGCCCACTACACCAGGCAACTCGAGGCCATGGACGCAGTGGGTTCCTTCAGTGATGGCAGCAACGCCGCCGTATTGGATGGCGAGGGCACAGGGGTGTCGTTAGGCACCCAAGCGCAAGCCCCCGACGTCGGAGGACTGTCCGGCGGGTCAGTTATGGGGACAACACCCAGCGGCAAGAGCGCTACCCACACATCTTCATCTAAACACATTAACCCCACCCGAGATTCGACACGCGTGTCGAGTGATCGGCAGAAGAAGGCACAGAAATAGCGGTCCGCAGAATCGGTGTCCTCTGGGCGTTCCAGGTCACGGTTGCCTCATAACACACAGCAACCATCTACGATTGCTAAGAGTGCCGCATTACCTAAAGTCACAGAGGTAGGGTCGTCAGATGACGAATCCGACCTCTACCCCCAGGCAGCACGTTCGAAGGCTCTTCGTTCGACGTCTGCGTCCGAGATTCAGCGTCCCTCTTCTAAGACTTCCAAATCTCGTGATCCCTCCTCCGAATCTCGTCGCCAGACGTCGAAAGATTCAGAAAAGTCCAAGGGGTCAGGAAAGCATTCCTCTACACATGGGAAGGGGGAAAACAGAAAAAAGCCTCTAAACACCAGGTTCAGAAGGAGAAACACCCCAAGTCTTTAGAAAAGTCCAAGGCCCCTGACCCTGCCACTAGGCCAAAGATTGTCCCTCCCACCCACCAGGATATGGGATTAGAGGAGGAACCACAGCAGGAAAGGGTAATTCCCAGTTCCAAGGAATGGAACTCGGAAGACATCGACAGAGTAATGAGGAGAATGTCCTTTTTTGTAGATTTTTACGAAAAGGACCCTTATTACTTCCACAATACCCCTACCACCTCTGCCCCTTCGGGATCCAAGGATCCTCAACCTCT
Organism: Ambystoma mexicanum; assembly: GCF_040938575.1. NCBI lineage: Eukaryota > Metazoa > Chordata > Amphibia > Caudata > Ambystomatidae > Ambystoma > Ambystoma mexicanum. Next base: position 841,834,148 of record NC_090941.1, on the reverse strand, counting down.
TACTAAGAGACTCTGTACTGAGACTCCAGTACAGGGGCTGATTTCAGACCAGTTCAGTGTTGAACCTTACCTGCAGTATGGTGAGGATTCAGAAGTACAAATACTGGACGACCAGGTCGGGGTCGATTATTATGGAGATAATGAGGACCAGGGAGAGGAGGAGGAAGACGAGGCGGAGGCCTATAGTCTCGACTCCCCTATTCCCAAGGACCCCTCCCACCCCGGTGAAGGACTCACCTGTTGACAATCAGCACCTTGCTTAACGAAGTTTTAGCCAAGGCTGCGGCCCATTTCCAAATTGACACTCAGGGGGCCCAAGAAGAGAGAAATTTTGCAGAGCAAATTCTAGGGGATAAAAGATCCATTGCCCAGGCCATCCCGATTCTAAAGTCTGTTCAACGCAGAATCAATCCTTCTCTGCTCACCCCTAATCTTACCCGGGCAGTTAACCCTCGAATAGAGAAGTTATTCAGGGCCACTCCCTCTGACCCACTTTACATAGGGGGTCAGCTAAAACCTGACTCATTAGTGGTTACAACCACCAGGAAGAGGGCAGGAACGCCACTAGCATCTTCAGAAGCTCCCCCGGACAAAGAGAGCAAGAGAATATATGGCCTAGGGAGGAAAGTAGCATCCACTTCGGCATACCAAGCATGAATTGCTAACACCATCACTCTGCTGGCAAGCAACAACTGCCACCAATGGGAACAGGTAGCTGGCCTCATTGCCTCCGCACCAGAACCTCTAAAGAGCCAGTTGGCCCAGATTGCGTCGGAGGGGAGATCAGTATCCGGATGCATTCTCAAGGCTACCTTCGATGCAGCGGACAATGCAGGAAGACTGATAGCAGAAGGCACAGCAATCAAAAGACACGCTTGGCTGAGGCAGTCGGGGTTTAAACCTGAGACCCAAGCCACCCTCATTGACATGCCGGTGGAACCAAACCTCCTGTTTGGGAAAGCAGTGGAGGAGGCGCTAAAGAGGGCCAAGGACGAATATGACACCTTAAAGTCCCTTGGCCAACTAACTAATAAACCCACAAACCAGCGGGGAAATAACAATTTTCGTCGCTCCCGCGGCCAAAACTCCCAAAGAGGGTCCCAATACATTCAGAACCAAGGAACATCGTGGGGCGGCAACCAACAATCTACCCAGGGTTTCGCCAGAGGTCAAAAGAGGGGCCGAGGTAGGGGGAGAGGCAGCGCAGGTAGAGGCGCTACACCTCCCAGCAAACAGTGACGTTCCGCTCCGGGTCGCTTCCCATGCATCCCCAGTAGGGGGGCGCATTTCCATCTTCACCCACGAATGGGAAGGGATCCCCTCGAACAGATGGGTGCTGTCCACAGTGTCCCCGGGGTACTGTATCGAGCTATTGGAATGCCCCGCGACCATCCTCCAAGACAGAAAATACACTCCTTGGAGCACCAAAGAATCCTTCTCGAAGAGATCGCCATTCTTCTTGCAAATGACGCAATAGAACTCGTCCCGGGCTACCAGGTAAACAATGGTATTTATTCAACTTACTTCCTTGTGCCAAAAAGAAATCTAACAATGCACCCAGTATTAGACTTACGCCCTGCAAACAAGTATGTCAAGCCTCAAAACTTTTGCATGACTACACTCCACGAAATCCAGTAATCCCCCTACTAAGAAAGGGAGATTACATGGCAACATTGGACATGAAAGATGCCTATTTTCATATTTACATGTTCCCAGCGCACAGAAGATTCTTGCGCTTCAAGGAAGACAGCCAGCACTACCAGTTCAAAGTGCTGCCCTTCGGTATAGCCTTGGCTCCAAGGGTATTCACTAAGGTACTGGCGGTGGTGGCGGCGCACCTACGCAGGGAGGCAATCCCAGTGTACCCTCACTTGGACGACTGGCTCATCACAGGGGAAACCCCCGTAATTTGCAGATCCAACATTCAAAGAACTATCGACCTCCTCTTCCAATTGGGATTCTCCATAAACGAGAAAAAATCAAGCCTGGTGCCAAGCACCTCCAAACAGTTCCTAGGAGCTGTCCTAGACACCAAAGGGGGGCTGGCCTTTCCATCAGAGGAAAGAATTCGGAATCTGTTACTGAAAATTCCTCAATATCAGTCCGGTCGCCAGATAAGGGTGCGCAAAGCGATTTGTTTACTAGGCATGATGGCATCATGCATTTTACTGGTTCCCCACGCGCGCCTGCGCATGCGTCCCATGCAGGAATAGTTGGCGAAACAGTGGGCTCAGGCAAGTGGTCAGTGGGACGATCTAGTGGTCGTTTCGCCAACACTAGAACAGAGTCTTCGCTGGTGGACAAGAGAGAATCTTTCAAAGGGGAAACCCTTTTACGATCCGGAAATACAGGCCGTAGTCACAACAGATGTGTCCATGTCAGGGTGGGGAGCACACCTCCTTCACCACACAGCTCAGGGGCCTCTGGTCTCACACAGTGGCCCAGAATCACATCATCCTGCTAGAACTCCTGGCAGTCTTCAGAGCGCTTCGAGCGTTCGAACCCCACCTATCGAACCTATCAGTGCAGATCCTAACAGACAGCACAACGGCAATGTTTTACATAAACAAACGGGGGCACTCGTTTGCCAAATCTGTCCAGGCTTGCCCAGAAAATTTGGATATGGTCACTCAGACGGAACATTTACCTGTCGTCTCAACATCTTCCAGGGGATCTCAATTCACTAGCGGACGCTTTGAGCAGAGATCCCCTTCCAGAAGAACACGAATGGCATCTACATGAAGAAGTCGTAGAAGATCTCTTCTCTCAGTGGGCTTTGCCCACTATAGACCTATTCGCCACAAGCTAAAACAGACCAGAATTTGCATCCAGGTTCCCCCAGCCATGCTCCAAGGGGAACGCTCTATGGATGAACTGGTCAGGGATGTATGCCTACGCTTTTCCACCAACCCCTCTGATGAGGAAGGTGGTCAACAAAATACATAGGGTGACGCTCATCCTAGTTGCCCCTATGTGGGCGAGACAACCGTGGTTCCCCACCTGCGCAAACTGGCGGTGTGCGACCCCATCAGACTCCCGTGCTGGTACAACCTACTCTCCCAGCACGGAGGACAAACAGTGCATCCTCAACCCAACTCGATGAACTTGGCAGCATGGCTCCTGAAGTCATAGAGTTTGGGCATCTCAATTTACCACAGAGATGTATGGATATCGTAAAAGAATCAAGAAAACCTAACACAAGGCACTGTTATTTTGATAAATGGAAAATATTTGTTATTTGGTGCCAGAATAAGCAAATCAATCCGATTGATTGCAGTCCTTCCAATATTGTCGCCTACATGCTCCACCTAATGGACGCAGGGTTGGTATTTAATTCACTCAAGGTACACCTGGCGGCGCTGTCAGCCTACACCACCTCCCATAACAAGGTGTCATGGAGGAAAGTGCCAGTTGTTAAAGCCTTTATGGAAGGGGTGAAGAGACTCCACCCTCCAATTTCTAACCCACCACCAGGATGGGACCTTAATGTGGTGCTTGCTAAACTCATGGGCCCACCCTTTCAACCCATGCATAAAGCTAGTCTCAAACACCTGACTTATAAGACTGCCTTATTAGTAGCCATTACATCCATAAGAAGGGTCAGTGAAATTCAGGCTCTGTCAGTGCAGGATCCTTTCTTTACTGTACAGAAGGATAAGCTGGTTCTACGAACTCGCTCTAGGTTCTCACCTAAGTTTATTTCTAAATTCCATGTTAACCAGTCCATTGAGCTACCGGCCTTCTTCCAAGAACCCAAGAGCTCTGCTGAGGTGAAACTACACACACTAGATGTGAGAAGAGCGGTCCTCTACTACATAGACAAGACCAGGCCGCTAAGGAAGACAGATCAACTGTTTGTCTCTGTAGCTACAGGCCGAGAAGGAGATCACGTCTCTGAAGGTGCCATCTCTAAATGGATAGTCAAATGTATCCAGCTGTGTTACTCCCTTTCAGATAACACACTGCCTTTTACGCCAAGGGCCCACTCTACAAGAGGCACTGGGGCCACTCTGGCTTTCATTGCAAATGTACCCCTTGACACCATTTGCAAAGCAGCTACATGGTGCTCTATTCACACCTTTACTCAGCACTACTGCATTGACACTCATTCCAAGACAGATACTCAAGTCGGACAAGCGGTTCTAAGACATTTGTTCGCTCATGACCCTTCTCACATCCCACCTCCTCCTTCTAACACTGCTCGCTAATCTATGCACAGCATGTGATATAAGCAGATTCCACAAGCCTCAGAAGGGATACATTACTCACCATAATCATATTTCTGATGCTTGTATCTGCTTAGATCCACATGCACCCGCCCTTCCTCCCCTCTGAGAGAAGGCGCATGGATGCTTGTAGTCTTATCTATCTATCTGCTTGGATACTCTGTACTCACGCTACTCCTCATGCTACCTCATGTCAGAAAAAATACAATCTGAGGGTCCTACACGCGTGAGGGATCATGGGTACAGTGGACGTCACACTAGGGATCGTATTACTGGCATGCCCTAGTACGACGCCCCTTTTCGAGTTTCGAAAAACAAACTGTAATACTCTGCAGCTTCCACTAGATGTCGGCCTATGTACAGCATGTGAATCTAAGCAGATACAAGCATCAGAAATACGATTACGGTGAGTAATGTATCCCATATATAGAGGTATATATAACAAAAGTGTATTCTAGTTTGCTTCGCATGTGCAAGCTGGATTTGCAATTCTCCATGTATTAGCATCTCTTGACCTAGACATTGCAGCTCTTTTCCTGTGGGCCTCATGGCAGCTTGACCTTTAGCGTGCAATACTTTCAAAGACTGACAGTAGCACGGTTTAAAAAAAAAGAATGTGGATACTATGTGTTTTCTTAGTGTGTTATGAGCTATTTAAAAAATTAACACACAGCTTCCGGGACTGTCACCCGTCTGTGCAGTAACTGGGACCAACCCTGGTTAGCTTCAAAGTGAGGAAGGGGCCGCCCCCCTCAGGCCATGTGGCTCTAAGCTCTTGTAACTTGTGCTCATTTATTAGGCAACATGGCCTGAGGAGGCTGGACCCTTCCTCCCTTTGAAGCTAAGCAGGGTCAATCCTGGTTACTGCATGGATGGATGGGAGTCCTGGATGCCGATTTAAGTATGGACTACAGATAGTCGAGAGTGTGTATTTTTATAACCTTGAATATCTGAAAAAAAGACCAAAAAATAAAAACAAATATTTGTCCCCTCCTAGGCTCTCCCCAAGTGGCCCCCTCATCTGTGCCAGCTCCCCCCACTCACTTCACTCAGTGTTTCTGTGACACAATTTGCTGTGAGATGGCGGCTGTTTCGGCTATAGCCCAGGTTATAGCTGAGGATGTGGGAAAAATGTTTGAGCCTCGTGTTGCAAACCTGACCCCTAACCCCCACAACTCCCAAATTTCACTTGGTGTCCTCTTGTCCCCCCCTACTTCTAGTATGATGGCATTTGCATGTTTTTTGACATGCAAACGCCTTTTTTCTGTGCTTCATTTTCTGATATCCACGGCTATAACCTGGGGTATAACGCAGCTATCTCTCACTTTGAGAAAAAAACAAAAGATGGTGGTTGTTTCATTTATAAAAACTCAGATTCTTTCGAATTTACCAAAGATATGGCTATTTATTTTAGAGAAGGGCACCCACTTCTCTGTCAAATATTTAAATAATTACTGGACATAATAGCTCCAAACCACAAAAGGATCGTGAGCCACGCTTCGTGGCAAAGTTGTTTCGGACCTGGTGCAAATCCATCCAGCGGTTTGGGCTGAGCGGTCTGGCAAAAATTGACCTTTTTTGTTTATGGAAAAATGACTGGGGAGTTGGCCGTTTGTTTCTGTTTTTTTGTTTTCTTAATAGCTTTTTTTTATGTTTTAACAAATCTTTCAGTCGGGAGAGGGTGTAGGCGTGGGTGCATCGTACCGAATTGTCTTCAGAATTTCGGCCAAATCCATTGCACAAATCAAAAGTTACTAGCAATTCATTTATTTGGGTTTCCATCTAACTATGGATCCCCAAGGAATCCAACTGTTTTTATAACTTCATAAAAACATGTACAATAAATAGGAATCCATAGAAAATGCTGTCTGCAATTCATAATTTCAAGACAACATATACAATTTCTACAAAACAGTGATTAAATATGATGGGAAAATGCATGTTCGCCTGGTTTTACTCTTTGCTCTTATTTCAAAAATGTTTCAAGTTGCAAGCAAGATTTGTAACAGCATGTAAGTACTAACTCTGGTGGTCCCCTGCATGCAGGTAAAACTTAGCAAAATGATCCACTTGGTGTTATACCATACGATTTAAAAAGAGTGTTCACATCAATAAAATGAACAAGATGGCATTTTTATTTCTAAAAAACCTCAGACGCTGCAATGCACCATCGTAGATATATGTATGCCGCTCTATGGAATTTTTTTTACTGTTTTCCTCAAGGACAGTTTCGTACATTAAAAGCTTTTAACTGCAGGTTTTCTCATAGGCAAAAATGTGTTTGCCCCAAATATCTCAAAATTGGCCAAGATTTTTGCCATGAACCTAGATTTTATCATGAAAATTTGTTTGCAACTCAAGCTGGCCAATTTCGAGATATTCACGTTTTAAGATTTATCAAAATAGCATGCATGTGCAAAATGAATATATACAAACTGTACACATACATGTGGAAGATGTACATTTCTTTCATGTACGCCACAAAACTTATGAAAGCTCAAATCCAAGTCAGGGCTGACCTTGATGTCACTTTTCTTATTTGTATAAGTCATACAGGACATATAAATTGCATATACGTACAAAATAGAAAACTCATATTTGCCTCTTTTACGTATTGTAAACTCACATCAAGGTTTACACCTTGCTGTAATGTGAGCTTTTATTCTTATAGGAGACATATAAGACATGAGCAGAAAGAATGCACATCTTATATATACGAATGGTACAAGTACATGTAGGAGATGTATATTTTGTACATACACATACATATGAAAACTCGCATCAAAGTCAGGACTGGCTTTGATATTAGTTTTTGGGAGATGTAAATTGCTTAGCTCTTAGAAGCCCCTATGCGTATAAAAACTCACATCAAAACCAAAACTCATATTATGATACGTTTTCATACGTATGGGAGTTGTAAAGTATATGTGCCTTTCATGAGTTTATATCGAACAATCATAAGCTATACATACACCCTACAATGACATGCCAGACAATTGCACACCAAGCCAAACGCTCTTATGCCACATGCTCTTATACCACACACAAAACACTCACAAATATTCAGGACTGTCTTTGAACTCCTTTTTCATATGTATATGAAACGTATAGGAGATGTACATTGTGTAGATGTATGAACTTTAAAACTTGTTTCCGATGCTTGTTAATCTGCTTAGAATCACATGCTGTGTATATGGACCGACAGCCAGTGGTAACCGCAGAGTATTGCATCTTGTCTTTCGAGGATCGAAAGGGGACGTCGGCATTGGAGTGTCTGTACCACTATCCGTAACATGACCTGTAGTGTACCCAAAATCCCTCGCGTGCCGAGGTCCCTCAGGTTGTTTTTTTCTGCCCAGATTACTAATGCCCTAATTGACCTAATGAGGAGCTCTTACATAGAGATAGCGTTATTTTCATAATTATCGACTTTGTCGTTATTCCTGTTAAGTCACTTTGACAGTTGAATCCTGTGAAACGACGCCGAAGACTGCTGCAAACTTTTGACGCCTGTTGAACCGGGCGGCGCTGCCGTCCACGTGGCCGGGCTTTCTGGCCGGCCTATACAGTAGGGAGAGTGGGGTCGGGGTGGCCATATACTTTACAAGTATGCCTTTCCTCTTTCACCCTCTCTGTGTCCTGGGTTTTGTCATCGCTAAACCTGTCTTTCGCAATGGAAAAGACGCCATTTAGATTTTGGCCCTCGTGCAGGGCCAAATATCCGTGGAAGGACGAGCACCTTCAGTGCAACAATTGTCTTCCCCTCGACCATAACGAAGCGGGTTGCACGGTCTGTAGAGTCCTGAGCCCTAAGACGCTTAAGGAGCGCCACTTTAAGTGGTGGGCGGCCTACGGCATGTCGCAGGCCGAATGTTCTTCCCCCACCGCCGCACCCGCCGAAAGTGATGGGGGACTAGCGATGACCAGGCCTCTGTGTCGGAAGCCATTGTCCTAACGGCGGACAACTCTCGGTTCGCGACGCCCGTCCCTGACCCCACCAGGCCTGATGCGAGTCACGCTATGGGGAAAACACCCGGCGACAGGGGCGCACACGATCATAACACCAAACACACAACCCAAGGTGCTGCTTCGGCTACACTGTAGAAGCGGACCAAAGTGCCAATGGAACGGTCGAAAACTTCGACGGGACCCGCTGATCGGCATGATCAGCAGCCTTCCCCGCAACCGCAGCTGCGGCCTGCGACTGGGCAATCTAAAGTAAAGGGCGCTAATACTAAAAAATACGCGGCCGTCGAGGCACTCCAGGAGGACGCGCAGACGCCGCTTAAGGCCCCGGTGGCGCCGAAATCCACTGCTCAGCCTCCGATTCAACCGGTGGCGTCGAGATCCACCGCTCAGCCTCCAGTTCAGCCCGTTGATCGACCGGATTCTCCGACCATTGTCGAGAGCATCACTAGGATTACCTCGGCAGTTAAACTGAGGGAACAGTCGAAGGAGGCGGCGAAATACAAAGAACGGCCTAGGAACGTGCCGAAAGACACACCACAGCGCCCCGAACCCCGCAAGGACTACATTGAGAGTCCTGTGCCTTTGTCAGGCGCATTAGGGGACAAATCTCGCCGTCACAGGGAAGAAGAGGAACCCTTTCCTCCCCTGGAACCCTCTGGTTCATCCCCATGGACCAGGGAGAAATGTGAGGGATGTATGCACAGATTAGAAAATGTGTCTCTTATTCTGAGAAGCTTGCTCCCAAGAGACCTCGAGAAAACCTTCCTTCTACGCCTGTATCCAAGTTTCAAAGGACCTTGGAGGATCCACATGAGGAGTATACCTGTGTCCTCACAGATGATGATGTTATGAACACATGTGATCAGGATGAGGATGCCACCTTTCTGGAAAACTACAATGTGGATGACGAGGCATATCTTATAGACAATTGGGAAGATAGCCGTCAGGTTGATGCTCAACCTTGGGGTTCCCCTACTCCCACACAGGACCCCGATGCCTTGTGCATAGATTTGCCCCCTCCACTCCAGCCCGCCAAGCCTCCCCAGTAGATGATCAAATGGCGTTTAAGGCCATCCTGAAGAAAGCGGCTGACCATTTTCAGATCGCCACTCAAGAACCTTTACCAGATTCTGATTTTGTGGAGGATATACTCAAAGAAAAACCTCCGGCCAGCCAGGCCATTCCTTTGTTGAACTCTATGAAAAGGAGATTGGCACCTTCCTTGTTTACGCCATCCCAAACCAGGGTGGTGAACCCTAGGGTGGAGAAGTTTTTTCACCCTTCTCCGACCGACCCTGCCTACATCAAAGGACATGCCACTCCAGATTCTTTAGTGGTTACCACTACTAGAAAACGGGCTGGTGTTCCCCTGTCTACAAGAGAGGCACCACCCGATAAGGAGTCCAAGAGGCTATATGCGCTGGGAAAGAGGGTCACAACTGCTGCTGCGTTTTCCACCCGAATAGCTAATAACACCACGCTATTGGCCAGCTATGCAGACATCCAGTGGAACCTGCAACAAGAAGGCCTTCAAGAAGTGCCAGAACCTACACGGACCAAGTTGCTCGCCATTGTTTCGGAAGGCAAGTCAACCAGAATGTGCTCAAGAACTCTCTGGATGCTGCCGAGACAGCAGGAAGAACCCTGGCACAAGGTACCTTGCTCAAGCAACATGCATGGATGAGGAACTCTGGTTTCAAACCGGAGACCCAAGCAGCCTTGATAAACCCGTTGAGGAGACCACCCTGTTTGGCAAGGCAGTTAACGATGCACTCGAAACAGCCAAGAAAGAACATGAAACACCAAGTCCCTTCAACAGATTACCCAGAAACCCTCTCCTCAGAGAGGAAGCGGCTCCCGCCGGTCCTTTCTTGGGCAATCTCGTTTTCCACAGAACCAGTATAATGCAGGAAACAACTGGAATTCGGGACAAGGGTCTAATACCTCCACCACCTATCCACCCAGAGTACAGCAGCGTGGGAAAGGTAGAGGCCGAGGTTCCAACCCCAGATGCGCCCAGGCCTCTGTCAGAAATGACCTTCGGATCCAGGTCCCCTCCCATGCCACCCCGGTTGGGGGGCAGATAACACTTTCCTTTCTGCATGGGAGGGGATAACAACAGACCAGTGGGTACTCAAGACAGTCGCCCACGGGTACTGCACAGAATTTGCCCGACCGCCCCAATTCAGACTGCCAAAATCAAGAAGCCTGACACCGGACCACCTGCGGATCCTACTGCAAGAATTGGAGACCCTTGTAGGGAAGGACACCATAGAAGTCGTCCCGATTCTACAGCAGTATTTATTCAGTGTATTTCCTTGTACCCAAACAGGATCTCACCATGCGCCCTGTGCTAGACTTGCGCCCAGCTAACAAATTTGTTAAACCTCAAAAGTTTTGTATGGTCACTTTACAGGAAGTAATCCCACTGTTGAAACAGGGGGATTACATGGCAACACTGGACATGAAAGATGCACACTTTCATATTTCAATGTTGCCAGTGCACAGAAAATACCTAAGGTTCACGATAGAGGACAAGCACTATCAGTTCAAAGTACTCCCCTTTGGCATTGCCTCTGCGCCAAGGGGATTTTACCAAGGTACTGGCCGTAGCGGCAGCGCAACTGCGCAGACTATCCGTCCCAGTTTACCCTTACCTCAATAACTGGCTCGTAACAGGGGAGTCCTACGAAACATAGACCTCTTAGTCAGTCTGGGATTCTCCCATCAACGAGAAGAAATCCAGCCTAGACACCAGTCAAGTCAAACAGTTTCTAGGGTCTCTAATTCGAAAGAAAGACAGCCTCATCTTCCCCTCCAACGAGAGGGTTCAAAACATGCAGTTTCAGATCCCTCAGTTTGTAGCCAGTCAGGAAGTGACGGTACGCAAGGCCATGCGACTGTTAGGGATGATGGTGTCCTGCATTTACTTAGTTCCTCACGCGCGTCTGCGCATGAGTCCCATGAAAGAGTGACTCAACAGCCAGTGGTGTTAGGCCAGCAGACTATGGGAAGATCTGGTAGTTGTCTCGCCAGCCCTCGTTCTCTCTCTGCAGTGGTGGTCGAGGGAAAACCTCTTGAAGAGGAAAACCTTCACTACCCCGCAGTAGAAGCCACTCTCACGACCGACGCATCTCTCACAGGGTGGGCGGCTCACCTGCTTTAGCAAACGGCGCACGGCGTGTGGTCCCCACATGTAGTGTCCAACCACATACATCTGTTGGAACTATTAGCAGTATTCAAAGCACTGAAAGCCTTTCAGACACAGTTACAGGGGAAGACAGTCCTGATCTTGACAGACAGCACCACAGCCATGTACTACCTGAACAAACAAGGGGGCACACACTCTCCAGAGCTATCCAAGTGTCCCAAAACATTTGGATATGGGCTCTCAAACACAGGATGTTCCTGTTGTCCCAACATGTTCCAGGGGAACTCAATCTTCTGGCAGACGTGCTCAGCAGAGACTTCCCACTGCCTATAGAGTACGAATGGCAACTACACAAAGACATCGTCTCCCAATGTTTTCGCAGAATGGGGCTTCCCAGAGATCGACTTATTCGCAACTCTGGAGAATGCTCAATGCCTAGATTATGCCGCAAGGTACCCACAGAACCGCTCCAAGGGGAACGGGCTCTGGATAGCATGGTCAGGGAAATTTGTTTACGCTCCCCCCGCCCCCGACTCCCTCACTCCACAAGATTGTGCACAAGATGCACCAGGAACCAGTCAACATGATATTGGTGGCCCCCATGTGGGCCCGCCAACCTTGGTTCTCTCATCTGATGGAGATGTCCCTATCTCCTCCAATGAAACTGCCTTGCCCGTACAACATGTTGTCTCAGGACAAAGGGGAGACACTTCACCCATGCCCGCAAACACTGAAGTTAGCGGCCTGGCTCCTGAGGTCATAGAGTTCGGACACCTTCAACTCCCTCAGAGATGTATGGACATACTCAGGGAAGCAAGGAAACCCAATGGCTGATATTGCTATTCCAGTAAATGGAAACGCTTCGTTATCTGGTGTAAGGCCAAGGGCGTCAATCCCATTGACTGCTCTCCTACTCACATTGTATTGTACCTGACTCACTTACTAGATTTAGGCCTGGTTTTTAATTCCCTGAAAGTTCACTTAGTGGCTCTCTCAGCCTACACTACATCACAACAGGTGTTGTGAGGGAAAATACCAGTTATCAAGGCTTTCATGGAAGGGGTTAAGAGGATTCATCCCCCCATTTCAAATCCAGCTCCCAGATGGGACTTGAATGTGGTTTTGACTAGACTCATGGGGTCTCCATTTGAGCCTATGCACAAGGCAAGTCTTAAAGACCTTACCTATAAGTAAGCCTTCCTAGTGGCTATCACTTCTATAAGTAGGGTTAGTGAACTACAGTCCCTTTCAGTACTAGACCCCTTTGTTACTGTTCACAGAGGTAAGGTGGTTCTGCGCACTCACCCTCGATATGCGCCTACATTTATTTCCAGGTTCCACGTGAACCAATCCATAGAACTGCCCACTTTCTTTCAAGACTCCACAAACATGGGCGAAAGAAGCCTACACACGTTAGCTGTGTGCAGGGCAGTCATGTTTTACCTGAAAGAACTAAACCACTGAGAAAGAAAAACCTGTCTCTAAGTCAGCAATCCCAAGGTGGATAGTCAAATGCATCACACTTTGTTACACTCTTGCTAAGAGAGAACTGCCCTTCAAGCCTAGAGCACATTCTGCTCGAGGCACTGGGGCATCCATAGCATTCATTGCAAATGTTCCCATAGAGTCCATTTGCAAAGCGGCAGCTGGAGTTCTGTAACACCTTTACAAAACACTATTGCCTAGACACTCATTCTAGGTCTGATTCTCAGGTGGGACAAGCAGTACTAAGACATCTTTTCACTACTGTTCCTTCTCACAACCCACCTCCAACTCCGGGTACTGCTCGCTAGTCTATCCACAGCATGTGATTCTAAGCAGATTAACAAGCATCAGAAGCCATGCATTACTTACCATGCATTTCTGATGATTGTATCTGCTTAGATTCACATGCCCCCACCCTTCTTCCCCGCTCGGCTGGAAGGAACATAGACGTCTTACTACTTTCTCTCTTTTATGTACTCACTCACGTTAGCCTTGGGCTCCCTCATGGCAGAAAAGGGTTTTTCATTGAATTTCAAAGGTTTTTATTAGTGCAACTTAACCATAACGTCGCTTTAACAACGTTTTTCACTGAATTTCATGGGTCTTTACCAGGATATCCTTAATTTTTCTACATGTGCCTGACATCATACCACCTCCCTTGCCGCATCATAATAGCCACAGAGTCTGCGGACTGTGCGACTGTCCGCGGACTTCAGACAGCATTCACACTGCCCAAAATCCCAGGTGTTACCTTACATTGCTGTATGTTGCGGGCAAAGACGTGTACATGAAACAATAACAGATATATGTGCCACATCCAAAAATAAATATATATAGAAATTCTGTAATTGAGAAACCAGAAGTATGTTGCACAGGTTGCCCAACATAGTGGAATGCACCAAGCATAAAGTTCAACTGTGTACACCTAACAGTATCACCTCATTGCAACCTTCCTTACACACTAAGAAGCAGCTGGCAGTTATTCCAGAAGAAACCCTTTGAGAGATAGTAATGTACCATTACAATTTGTTATGGTTACATAAATCGTAAGAAATAGCAGTATTGTTTCCTTTCCCCAGAAATGGCAAGCACACTGGAGTGGTTGGAGGAACATTTCCCCCATGATGAAATGAGTGAAGGAAACTCTAATGGTATAGAATAAAAATTTTAAACCAGAAAAAGTGATGTCATTTGTTGACATGGCACTAAAACATGGTTTTCTTTTTAACAGTACATAGTGCGAATGAAGAAAGTGGCCCCCAACTCCAAATGCAGAAAATGAACTACAATACCTGTCTGAAAAAATGGATGAATTAAATAATAATTTTTTGCAGTTGATGACACTTGTTAAAAATCATGTGAAAGAAAATATGCGATACCACTGCCCGACTTGTACCTGTGCCCATTCACCTTGTCCCAACCAATCATCCCCATCCAATTCCCTCAAAGACGCTACGATTAAACCTCAATCCCTTCCGCCCCTCATGAACAGTCTGTAGTAAACCCCAATTCCCCCATATATGTTTACCATTCTGCTACCCCATCTCTTTCCTAATTGATTCCATTTGTTTCATTTAATAAATATGTATGTGTGTACTGTTGATGCGTGTTTATCTTTTTAAAGCCCCATTTGGAGTCCGCGCACCATCTCCCACACAATAGGTGTCCGCAGGACAGCCGTCCTATCCGTGGTCATTCGGGGACGTCATCATGTGACAGCACCCGCGCTGCTCATCAGGAGTATCCGCGGACAGTGTCCCTACCTCTGAAAAGTTTAAAACTGTATTCTTTGGCCAATCCATGATGTTTAAAGGTGAAACTTTACCCTTGCAGAGATCCTAGACCATGGGCCTCATTACGACTATGGAGGTAGCCATACCGCTTTTTGCTGCATGGCTACCCCCATACCGGGTCCGGGTTCCTTGAATGGGGAAATACCAGGCTATTCCGACCTTGGAGGGCCCGGTATTTACCCATTCAAGAAACCCGGACCCGGTACATCCGCATTCCCATTTGAGCCCCCATAGGGCTCAAATGGGAATGGGGAGGATGCTAACTACGGGGCCGTTAATCACGGGCCCGTTGTTAGCATCCTGGTCTGCTTGCGGGACCCGCTAAGGATGCCAGGTTTTAACCAGGTGTCCTTAGCTGGTCCCGCGAGCAGACCTCGTAATGAGGCGGTAGGGGGTTAACGGTGCCGGCAGCTCTACCAGCGCCGTTAACCCCCTACCGCCTGGGTCGTAATGAGGCCCCATGTCTTAGTTGACTAGCAACTTTTTTATAACTTTTGGAGCCCCGTCCGTGGGTCGCACTGTCCGCAGACAGCCCCTCTAAAGGTACCCACCCACTACTGCTCCTCATTGTGTTTCTCATTGTGTTTCTGGCTGTCCAGGAGAGAGCACCTGCTGCTGATTTGTGGTATTTGGCATCTGTACTTTGTACTTGTGCTTCCAAGGCTGTGTCAGGGAGCATGAGAAACACTGCCCTTTACCTAATTAAGGCCCACCCAACATCTTCCTCTCTCCACCTGCCCCATCGTCATTGTGGTTGGTTCCCCTTGCCTCCTCTCCCTTAGGTCTACTGTGAAAAAAAGCCCCAAAAATATAAAAGCCACCTCTCACAGTTCAAAAATAGAAGTACCAAAAAAGGTTACAGTAAAAGGTCCCTACGCAGCCTGCGGAGTCCGTGGACAGCGCAGTAGTCCGCAGAAATCTAAAAAAAGTGGGCGGTGGTGGCATCAAAAACATTCAACTCTTTTGCATGGGAAAGTGGTGGCTCTGAAAAGAGACCTTTTTGTATTTTTTGTTTTTAAAAGTTTTTTCAAGTTTTAAAGTAAACTAAGCAACATTCCACTGAACTAAACGTTTTCTTTGAACTTGCAATACTGTAGGCATTTTGTTTTCACCATCCTTCCATGCATTTTATGTTCCACCTACTGGAAAATGCTTTCTATATTTACAAAAAGTGCTTCAAAGCATTTTGAATATTGTGCAGAAAAAGCTGATTACCAGCATCAGTAAGATGTACGCCATCTCTACAAAAAATATTGGCAATGTCAAATTTTATATTTTCATTATCGAAAGACGTCATGCCAACATCTCCCAAAAATGCACAAACAGCCTTGTTCACATTCCGCCTCGCTTTCCCCATTTGCCGACCAAATGAACTGGAGCGCAACCACATCTGTCACTGGCCAATCCGAGAAACAATGAGTCGAGAGTTCGGAACATTTCCTTCATTTTGCCAAATGTCTCCTTCATTGCAAACTACAGTGAAATTCCAGTTACATGCCCTAAACTGTTCCCTCCACAATGAACAATGATCATTTCCGGATGTTGGAGCGTGACCAAATTGACACAAAATAGGAGCAAGTTCACCCACTTCATGCCGCGCACTCCATACCATTCCATATGAACATCAGGTAATTCAAGATTTTCATCCACTCCACACTGCTCTGCATACACCTTCAACCAATGGATCCACGAGTCCCCCAAAATCCACACACTTTGCCTCCTGAAAGCCATATCCATCTGCACACCTCTCAGCAAGCACACCTTCTCCCAAACTCTCTCCTTACATACCACACCCAGGAAACCTGATTGGCCAATATCCTGGCCTGCACAGTCCCGTTTCCATGCCTCCTGGCATCCTCAAAAGACCCGAATGTGGCACGTGCCGTCCGCGGATCACCTGTCCGCGGACAGGTAGTCCAATTCTAAGGGTTGGGGAGAGAAATTAAACACAAGGTAAGGTATTTACTCGTTAGTGGTGGCTCTGAAAAGAACCTTTTTTTAAGGGGCTTGTAAACAAACACCTTTTTTATTATTATTTTTTTGCTTTTACCTTGTTCTTTTTCTTACAGGAACCTCTTCAATGCATTCCTTACATTATAAAGGGAAATTGCATTTCCAATATTTGAAAAGTGAATTCCATCCGGACCAAAAAAAATCAACCCTGAGAATTGATGTTATTCTCAAAAGATGACATTCCATAACCATACAAAAAATCAGATACACCTTTATTGACACTCTGTCGTGATTGTTCAATTTGAGAACTAAAAAGGTTTGTTGGACATCTCCATGTGCGTCTTTGATTTATTTCCGAAAAAATAATCTTAGCAGCAGGAAACAGTTGCTTTAGGCTTTTTTTAAAATCCTTCAACCCAACTTGCAGAGACACTGGAGTCACTAACCCCAAACTGTCCCCTCCACAATGGACAATCACAATATCTGGACTTTTAAAATACACCACACTCTCACACAAGGAAAGCAATCTTGCCCAGCTTGAGCCACAAACTGCATGCCAGGAAACTTCCACTTTTGGCAACCCAATATCTCCAAGAATGCCAAGATTCTCAGCATGTACCTTCAATGAGTGAATTGAAGGTTCCCCCAGAATCCACACACTCTGCTTCCTGAAAGACATAGCCATAGCCATCTGCACTCCTCTCAGCAAACACACCTTCTCCCAAACTCTCTCCTTGCATACCACACCCAGGAAACCTGATTGGCTAATCCCCTGGACTGGACTGCACAGTCCCATTTCCAGGCCTGGCATCATCAAACGCCCTGGATGTGGCAGGTGCCGTCTATGGACTACCGCAGTGTCCACTGACAGATCGTCTAATTCAAGGTGGTGAGGAGAGAAATCAAACACAAGGTAAGGTATTTACTCTTTAGTGGTGGCTCTGAAAAGAGCCTTTTTTTACTTTTT
Source organism: Ambystoma mexicanum (assembly GCF_040938575.1). Taxonomy (NCBI): domain Eukaryota; kingdom Metazoa; phylum Chordata; class Amphibia; order Caudata; family Ambystomatidae; genus Ambystoma; species Ambystoma mexicanum. The sequence goes on along the minus strand of NC_090941.1, from coordinate 841,816,604 downwards.
TGGGAGGCGTTTCAGATTTTTGTCTCTATACCTACTCACATGCACTCTACATCATTGTACAAGAACTTTCTAAGTGCATTCTGAATATTGGCAAGAAAGATTGCATTGCCACAATCTGTAAAGGTGATGCCATCATTAAACAAAGTACTTTCCAATCCTCCAGAACGTTGTCATTTGGGAACAATGCCATCCCAGCACTGAACAAAAATGAAGATATCCCTTTGTTGACAAGACGCCTTCCTGCGTCTTGTTGAGGACAAAAGACATTAGGACAGGTCATTAGTGCCCTATGTGGTATATGTGAAAATATCACCTTTCCACATGGAAAGAGCTCAATTAGTGCCTTCAGCAATTCTTTCACTGCACCCTGCAAACTTATTGCACTAATGTACCCCAAAGTCTGTCCTCAACAATGCACCACAATGACATCTGGAGTTTTGAAAACAGACATATTTTTGCAAAGTGCAAATAAACCCTTCAGGTTACGCCCATGCACCCCACACCAAAAAGCCTCCACTCCCTCCAATCCAAGGTTGGCAGAAATACCACATATTTCTGTGTACCTCTGCGAATTAACCATAAAACAATCTCCCACCATCCACATAGTGAGCCTTTTCATCTCTGCAACCACAGCCATCTACACTACACACAGCAATGAAAAAAACGATTACCCTCTCTTCCTATAAAGCACAACCAGAAGACCTGATTGGCTAATCCCCACAGTCCCCTTTTTATGCCAGGCATCCTGAAAAGGCCCGGATGTGGCATGCCCTGTCTGCGGACTACTGCGGTGTCCACAGACCCCATAACAATAGGGCAGCCCTTCTTCCCTTTCCACTTGAATCTTTGTAGCACTACCTCATTGGCTACTTTCAAGCAGTCACACGCCCATCCACCAACCATATCCAAAAACTCTACAACTTACTCTGTCATCTCAGTTCAACACTTCAGATGTACTATTGAACACTCAGAGTACACGTCTTCTGTGACTCCCAAGCACCTGCATCAAAACAACTGTAAAAATCTCCAAGATTTCTACTTGCTGATTCAACCACATCTACATCTATCAACACAAAGTACAGGTATGCATATATTTTAAAAATTACATTTCCAACTCTTTTACTAATGCATATAAACAGGGTTCCTACCACTTACCCTGCATTAACCTACTCAATAATCATACCCTTGTTTGTTCCAACTCCTGACATCAAATGGCACTTGCAAAGTTTTCTTTTAGTGAGGATTTTCATAACAGTTTCAAAAATGCATGTTTGAAATTTCAGCAACACTCTGTGTCTTTTTTGTGAAAGAAAAGAAAACCACATTTCAAACATTTCCACAGCATGTTTAAGTGCCAGATCATGTGTGAAACTTCAATATATTACCAAGACATGCATGCTTGCCCATATCACCCATTATAACGTACAAACTGTTATTTTCACCTTTCATTCTGTCACTTTTAAAACCACTACTCCCACTCACAAAGTTGCACTAAAACACAATGCAAACTCAAAACGAAAACTCCATGTATGTTACTAAAGCATGGCATGTACATGGAATGAAAAATGGCAAAATGCAATGCGTTTAAAACTCGTCTTTTCACCACCATTTCAAATAAAACAAAACAAATGCATGTATGCATTTACAACAGTGCTGTGTGTAATTTTTATTAAATAAATTAAACAAAATGAAACTTATTTCTCCAACATATTGCAATAACACTCAGTGTGTACAATTTCATTAACTTTCCCACACATGCATACTTGCTAGCTAACATTCTCCTTTCTGATCTGTACATGCTTCTTGGCTTCTCAATTTTTCTCTGCATTCTGGGACTTGCAGTGCACCATTTCTAATGCAAATACTGCAACCACAACTCCGACAATACAACCAAAAGAACCATCATTTAATAAGCAAGTACACATGACAATAAATCCCATTAACAAGTATGCATGTACTGCCCCAACATAACAAACCTTCACACAAGTGCCACTTACAAGTGTTCTACAAATAATTTCCATATCCATTTATTTTCTTTAGAAAAAAGTTACACACAGTACTGCTATAAATCTACAAAACCATTTGTTACCTTTCATGTCCAGCCTCCCAAAAAGGACAGCTTTGTAAATGCTCAGCATTTTCCATTTTGAATTATTAAAAAATGTTACACTTTCTTTCTACAGTCCCATTGGGCATACTTATCAAGAAACCACCAGCACCATTAGCAACGCTGACGGTGCTCCTGTATCCCCACTCCCATACAGTGCTATGCAACTCTACTCCACAAAAATAGGGACTAACATTTTCCACCACCGGACTTTCCAAGCCAACATGACCTGTAATGTCCTGATGCCACTTTGAAGCTAGCTGCTGAACAATTATTAGGAATCTGGTGGTGACCCGTCTGCAGCAGCGGCAGAGTTACCACCATGCTCGTAATCACATCCAATGTTACTAACTCTTGCCAACAACTCCTCCTACATTACAAAATAATGTCTTCTTGTACAGAAATTACTTGCCACTACCATACATACCCACTCATTTTCTTCTTTCCCAATTGCAGTGAAGAACAACCTCCTGGAAGACAACAACCTACCTTCTAGAAGACAACAACATGATGAAAACTACTCTTCACATCCTACAAAGTAAGTGTACGAGTGTAGTAGTATTCTTTCTGTTACTCATTCAGTACAGTGTAGCCGCATAGTAGCCTACAAAATTCCTATCAAACCAACTTTTACTTCACTCTTATTCATTGCACCTCAGCAGGTACACACACTCTTTGTATTCTCATCTGAACACCATTAGCGTAACAGCCACTGTTATCATAAAAACATTGCTATATCCTTACTTATTCATGTACACTAGCACTCATACGCACTAACCCAAACCTTCACACATCTACACACACAGCTACTTTTATAACGTTCCCAACCAGAACTAGCAGCCCATTGCATAATCACACAGCCCTCTATGTATGTCTGCCCTCATATTCACACACTCATTCACAATGCACGCAAATATATTCCACAACTTTCAAACCCACACTTTTTCCTCAGACGGAACAGAATGCCTACTAAAAAGCAACGTAGAAAACAAAGAAAAAATAGAGCATACAAAAATAAAATCATGCAAAATACTCATCCACCTCTGGCAGAATTTATAGCAAATGTTCAAACAAAACTGCTAATACAGTCAGTCAACAAAATTGTACCAGCTAGTACTAAACAAACTGGGGACCCTCTTCCAAAAGGTACAAATAAAAACCAATGTATAAAGAAGAATAAAACTGCTAATAACACGACCACTATATCTACCAATGTTTGTGTAGCCACAGTTAAGCATTCCAAAAAATTAATGTTACAAAAAAACGTAAGAACAGCAGAAATCTCACGATCGACCCTTAAAAATTAGCGCAGATGACTAATCCTGGAAGCTCTCATTGACAGCGCAATGCTCCTCAAAAGAAAATTGGTTATATTAATTTTTAATTTTTTTTAAACTTAGTTTTATTAGAGTTTATATCAAACAGGATACAGCTTATACATCCAGAGAGAACGATCATAACATAAAGGCGAATACTGCTGTTGAACAGAGAACGTGGTTAGGATTCATTTGTATATTACAACAAGATTCTTGCATTCTGTCCCATCAATAGGTATCTCCTCTGTGTAGTGCTAATAAAAATGTACCACTCTTCTTCCATTACCCCCCTCCGCGCTCCCCCCCACAAGACTTTATGATTTGCCACTAAGGGATATGCTGTCAGGTATTTAGTGGATTGGTTGACAGGTGTATCGGACTTTGAGGCCTACCTTGCTCGGGAGGCCATCATGATGTTGCATTGCCCATGGTATAGGTCATTCGCTGGGTGTTAGTGGGCTATTCCCGGCATATACTTATTGACAAACTCCAACCATAAGATATCACATTGCGTGGCTTTCCCGTGTATAGCTGCCGTGATTTTCTCCATGGTGCACATGCTGGAGGTGACATTAACCCATTCCTTTTCTGTGGGGACTATGGGGGATTTCCATTTCCTGGTCAATAGGGGCCCTCGCGGCTAACAACAGTGGTGCAGCTAAGTCCATGACCCTTCTCAGTTCATCGTCGATTTTCTCGAATCCAAATAAGATCATGTAGGGGTCTGCCATCCGCTGGATCCCATCTAGGTCCCATGGGTACCGCCCTACATATCTTATCCCATGTCTCCGGGTCGATATCTCCGCCCATGTACCTTTCCAATTTTAGCCTTAAGGGTTCTGTCGAGCCTTTTCCGGTTTTGAGTAATGTTTTATACATGACAGATATCAGCCCTTTTGTTTCCGTCCTGGAGTCAAGTATAGTTTCAAATGGAGTGAGTTCCATTCTCAGCTTGTCCTTCCATTCTGGTTTCGTCAGGACACCCTTGACCTGCAGAAAATGAAATGCGGACAGTGTGCCTATTCCGGGTGCCTCTTCTAGTTCGGGGAGTGCGATAAAGGAGTCTATTTTCAAGAGTTGTCCCACCCTCTCCAGGCCTGCCTCATACCAAGTCTGAAACCTCTCTACATTAGGGATTTGGTCATTAATGCCCGGTGGCCAGAGATGACTTAATGGTGATGGCCATGTAGTAATCTTTCCCATATCCCTGCCTTCTCGCCATATGTCCCATATGGTTGCAAACATCGGGTGTGCCTTTGATTTCCTTAATACTCTCCTTCTAGGGGACCATAGCCACTCAGAGATTGTTGCTGGGGACAGATAGTAATTGTCCATGGAGATCCACTGGGGTGTTTTCTGGTTACGAAGATGGGGAATAAGGATTCGTAATTGAGCCGCCTCGTAATATTTTTGGATGTCTGGGAGACCCACCCCCCACTTGTCTTTCGGTAGTATCAAGTTGGAATATGCAATTCTGGGCTTTTTCCCTTGCCATAGAAATTTCAGAATCGCCTTCTTGACTTCCGCAAAGAATTGACGTGGCATCTGAATGGGGAGCATTTGAAAGGGGTATAGGAATCTCGGGAGACAGGTCATTTTTATCGCGTTTAAGCGCCCTAACCAGAATATAGTCAGGTTATCCCATCGGGCAAGGTCTGCGTGACATTTCTGGAGAAGCGCTGGGAAGTTGGCCTCATATAAATCTTTCATCGATCTTGTAACGTGTATCCCCAGGTACTTCATCTTTTCATGTTCTATCAGTAGGCCCAGGGGCAGATATCTTTCAGTGTTTGTGTTCCTTGATCCCTGTAAGGGGAAGAGTCGGGACTTGAATTTGTTAACCTTGAAGCCAGATACTTGGCCATATTCGTCCAGGAGATATAGGGCCCTGGGGATGGATGTAGTAGGGTTTGTTACATGAAGGAGTAGGTCGTAGGCATACAGAGCTACCTTGAATTCTACGTCTCCTAGACACATGCCCGTTACCTGCGCATCTTGTCGCATTTTTTGGGCCGAGGGTTCTACGGAGAGGGCAAAGAGGATGGCCGATAAAGGGCATCCCTACCGGGTGCCACGTTTCAGCTCAAACCATCTCGAGTATTCCCCATTGACAGACACTGAGGCTTTTGGGGCAGTATAGACTGCCTTTATCCCTTTCCTAAATTTTGGACCTATCCCCACAGCGCAGAGGACTGCAGCAAGAAACCCCATTCCACTCTATCGAAGGCTTTTTCAGCATCTATGGAGAGTAAGGCGGGATCATTGCACATGGTTTGAGAGGCTTCGACCAAATGGAGAGTCTTTCTCATAGTGTCTGCACCTTGTCCAATTATAAACCCTACATGGTCAGGATGGACAAGATGGGGCATGTGCACCTCTAGTCTGGCCGCCAGCACTCTTGTTTAAATTTTGGCGTCGAGGTTGAGCAAGGATATGGGGCGGTATGATCCACAGGATTTGGGGTCTCTGCCTTCCTTGGGTATGACTGATATAAGCGCTCGAACGAAGGAGTCGGGGGCAGTCCCCGTATCAAGGATGTCATTAAATAAGGTGAACAGGAATGGGACTAGGAGGGTACTAAAGTTTTCAAGAAGCCGGCAGTGAATCCGTCCTCACCTGGGGATTTGCCCAATGTAAGCCGTTTAATCGCCTCGTGTATTTCATCTTCAGTTATGGGGGATTCAAGATGGTCGGAGTCAGTGTCTGCCATTTTTGGAAGAGTAATGGTGGTGAGGTAGTTATCTATTTCCTGTGAGTGTGGGTCTACTTCCGAAGTGTATAGGGACTCATAAACATTTGCGAAGAGTTCTGGAATGGAGGGTGCAGATTGCGCTTGGTCAGGGGTCGGACATGTGATCTCTTGTACCCTACGTTCTGCCCTTTGCATCCTGAGTCTAGCCGCTTACAGCGCATCAGCTTTGTCTCCCTTTTCGTAGAATTTCTGCTTCATTAAGTGTAGCTTACGCGCTATCTGATCATGTTCTAGGTGGCGGAGCTCTTCCCGTTTTTTCCTGGCCTCTTGGATCTTATCAGGGTCCGTGGTGGCTCCCGCCCTAGCTTCCCTGTCAAGCTGACATATTTCACTTCGGAGCTTATTCTCAATGAGGGTCCTTTCTCTTTTCTTCCGAGCTCCCTCCCGTATGAGGATTCCCCTCCAGGTTGCTTTGGCCGCCTCCCACACTCTCTGTTTAGAAACCTCCCCAGTGTCGTTGGCTTTAACGTATTCTTTGATCTCAGTTTCGCGTTCCTCTTTGAATACCGGGTCTCTCCACAGGGCCTCGTTACATCTCCACTTCGCACTTTTGGTTGGCAGGTGTCCCCACTGCATTGCCCTCAGGCTCTCCTCTGTCTCCCCATCTCGTTCCGGGATTCCAAAAAAACGTAGATTGTTTCGTCTCTCCCGATTTTCCAAATCGTCCATCTTTAGTCTGTATTACTCTTCTCGCTGTTCAAGATCTGTGATCCTGTGTTAGAATTGTGTTTACAAAGTATCTATGGAGGTCTGGTTGTTTTCGACCCCCTCCAACCTGTCCTCTATTTTGTCTATACGTTGGGCTATTTTGTCAATCTTGCTGCCTATGTTGGCCCCCATATTCTTTATCTCTGTTAGGAGGGCTGCTATGTCACCTTTCGTGGCTGCTGTCTCTCCATGGGCCACAGATTCCGTTGCCATTTTGGGGGCGATGACTGTGTGGCAGGAGGGAGCGTAGGCGTAACTGGCTAGTTTGTCTCTGGCTTGCATATACGTGGGTGGTTTCGCCCCAAGGTCCCGGTGCGTTCCCACACGAATCTCAATTGCTTGCGTTCACTCAGTGATATCGTGTCACCCCTGCAAGCAGAAAAAGTCAGCGGGCCCCCCAGCACATAAACTTCAGAATCTGTAGGGTCCCTGTTTTGGGGGCAAGGTTTGAAGGCATCTCCCTGACTTCAAATTCAGTCGATTCCGGGGATTTGAGGAGGCACACGCCCCTGTTTTGGGGGCCTTACCCTCAGTCCAAAGGATCTTTGGCTCACGTACTGGGAGGTGCAGATGGTATTCGGAGCTTGTGAGGTTATGTGTCCACAGAGTGTGGGAGCTGTTAGAGGCCTGTGTGCCGTTAACGTTCACTTTGTCGCTTGGATCTCCGTTTTACTTGTGGCTGCATGCGTTGTGGGTGCTCAAAAGTTATGGCAGTCTTAGAATACACCTTTTATTATCAGAGAACCGAAATTAGAGGTCTCCACGGGCCACTCGATCGAGTCCCCGTCCCGCCACTGTCTCAATGGGTTGATTTCTTGTCCGTTACCCCTTTGAGTTGTTGCCCCTAATGGGGTTTCTGGGGGGGGAGGTAGGCTCCCGGGTCAAGCCCTCTGCGTGGTAGTGTGGGCTGAGGAGTGCCGGACTCAATAGGGCATGGGTCTTTAGTAGGCGGTGGTCGTGCAGTGGGCCCCGATTGTTGCTTCGCTGGGGGCGGCAGGCGTCTGTGAGCCGCGGTGTGAGGGGCTCTCAGGAGAGGGACCCGTCAAACCATGTGTCCCCCGTTATGGCCCCGTGCCATATCTGTGCACATAAGGGCGCACTTCCGTGATATGCAGGACGCCCGCTGCGGATGCACACCAGTGCGCAGGACCCGCTAATCACTTTGTGGGCCAAGACACTGTCCACGGGCCGCGGCGCTCCAGGGCGCTGCGGAGTGGGAGACAGTGCGAGCTGCGTGTGACACGTTGCAGTTTACCTCTCAGCGGGGCCCTCCAGGAACCCAAGGAGTCCGCGGGCCGGGGGGCGCGACCAGTGGGCCCCCACCGTGAATCGGATGGGGTTCTTCTGAAGAGGAGCTCCGGGGTCAGGGGGGCGGATTGTTCAGTGCCTCCCAAGGCGGACGTCGCTCCTGCGATGGGCCCGCTAACCAGCCCGGCAAGTTCGCTTTCGGTTTTGCACCTTTCCCGGCGTAGAACTTCAGTTGTGGCCTACACGGGCTTCCCAGATCCGATTTCGGTCGGCTTTTTTCCTTAATGGAGCAGGGATATTCCGACGCACGAATCTCCTAATTTCGCCGTGGGGGGGTTGCGATGTGGGGGCTCAGGTCACCTCGCAGACCTACGGCGACGGAGCTCACACGGAGTTGAACACCATCCGTGCGCCCCCTGGTGGCCGTTTATATTAATTTTAACCAGAATGAAACCACTAACAAAATGAATCAGTAAACTACAAAAAGTACTCCTAAACATGCGCAATGTCAACATAGATACCTTTGCAAACTTCTGTGCAGGTGAATGGATTCACACAAGCAGCACAGAACCATATTTCAATGAAGAGGCTTATAAACAAGAACAGAAAAACCCAATTGCCATACATAGTAGTGGCGGAGGCTATGAGGGACAACACCATTATGGCACAAGAAACCCTTATTGAAAAAACGTCCCCAACAAACTTGCAATCGACTGTTCCTTCCACCCAACCAATCCGTCCAGTCCACAAATGGCCATGCACCTCAATGTGTAAAATACAGAAACAATCCTTCAAATCTTTACGACAATTCCTCAATCACTATGTGAAAGTAAAAGACAAAATTAGAATACAAACTTTACAAACCATGAACTCTTATCCAGTGCATAATCGCACTGGACTGTGAAGATATTCATTGGCCTGCATTTCGGGACCTGCTTGCAAAAGCACCTTCCACCACATCAGAATGTTGGCAACACACCATTCCACTATACAGAGTCTTCTCCAGAGACTGTACTATGCAAAATGTCCTGCTTTACAAGTGCAACATTTTAAGAACATTCTCCTACATGGGACAGCCAAAGAACTCCTTCAGCAAATAGAAATAGCAAAGTTTAAAAGGACATCTGCTGAAGTACCAAATCAAGTATGTGTGTGCTGTTGCAGAACTTTTTATAAAAAGAACACATAAACTGTAGATGTGACTTACAAAATAGAAGACAATGAGGAATCCCAATGGTTCCAATTAGCTCTATATCTTATAACAGAAAACAAAAACAAAATAACTGACCCCTCAGTACTTTGCACATACTGTAATACAAAGCTTGATAATAACCAAATGCCTTCACAGGCTATCACTAATAGCTTGGAAATATTCCCACTTCCCAAACCTCCCCAGCAGCTTAATTTTTATGAGAGCATTATAATCCAAACAGTACACCCATTTCAAGCTATAATACGCCTTCAACCCAAAACAGCCAAATTGCCTCCTTCTAAATTACTAAAAAGCATTTGTGGCAAAGTAGTTTATTTGCCATTAGATCTTAACAAAAATGTAGAAACTCTAGGAGTGCAACGGCCAATAGCTTTGATTATCCTAGTTAATGGTGTACCATCGAAAGACAAAAAAAATTGGCAACAACTAGTAGACTTATACAAAGTTAGAAAGATATACAATATCTAAAACAAAACAATGACTACTACATAGATATAAACATTGAACAGAACTTAAGGGAAACCACCCAAATAATTCAGGATTCCTCTCCAACTGGCCAGTTTGAACTTGCGGATCCTATGGCAGCATCCAATATTTTAGACCAGTATACAATTCACACACTACACTCCATAGACGATGCATTAGAAAAACATCAAATGTGTCAAGCCAAAGGATCTCCAATCAACATATGGGTGAAAAGTGTAGAAGCACAAGCCTTTCCTCTACTCTTTCCTGCAGGAAAAGGGGGAATATATGATGAAAGATGCAGACAAATAACAGCATCAGAATACCGCTCTTTACGAATGTATTCTGAAGACCCCAGATTCAGACAACATTTTGAATACATATTCCACCTCCTGTTCGAAAGTGAACTAGCAACTCTATGTTACGGAGTTGCACACACATTGAAAACAGGCTCCAATTGTGTAAACATGTCTGCTACCCAACTACTTCAAAAGATAAAAGACAAAGATTAAGTTTTGCAGTTAAGTATCTCAAATCTCTTGGCAAAAATGTGTGGTACAAAAGAATACTGGTTCCGATGTCACGCTGATGTACAGTGTATGCTAAGGAACCTTGGCCTACCCATGAGAAACCTTCGCAAGGAAAAAAGGACCCTTGAAACACGCTGGAGAAGCCAACCGACTGAATCTAATAAAGCAAGTATGGCATTAGCGACGCTAAACTATAAAGAAGCCATACTGTCTGCAAAAAAAGAGACATATAATAAACGCATCGAACTCGCCCAATCTAATACCAAGGAGCTCTTCAAAATCCTAAAGGAATTGGAATCCCCCGCTCCTCCTCCAGACACCTGCTCCAAAGACAGCACTTGGTGCACTAACATCCAAGAGGCTCTCCTGGGTAAAATTGCCATGCTCCAAACTAAAATTAATGGAAAAAAAATATCACAGTTTGCTCCTCAGGACCACCACAAACCTAATACAGCATCCTTGCAACCATTCTCCTTCTCACCCCTCTCCACCACTGAAGTCAAACACATCATTAACAGCCTTAAGCCTTCTAACTGTCAGGGAGACTCCTGCCCTCCCACTATTATCAAGGAGGCCTCTCACAACTTGGCGCCTTTCATCACCACACTCATAAACTCCTCCTTCAGAACGGGGATCGTCCCAGGCAACCTCAAGGATGCCTGGGTCATTCCTCTTCTGAAAAAAACAACTCTGGATGCCAACATTCCCACTAACTACAGGCCAATTACCACTGTGCCATTCCTCTTAAAAATTCTCGATCGAGCGGCATACCTGCAGATCCAAGATTATCTTGAAACTAACAACCTCCTTAGTCTAAGGCAGTCGGGCTTCCGCCCTCGCCACGGTACAGAAACTGCCCTGCTAGACTTAAAAACGCAAATAGAAGATTTAAAAGACAAGGGAAAATTGGCGCTCCTACTCTTATTAGACCTTTCCGCAACATTCGATCTAGTCAACCATCAAATCCTCTGCCACCACCTCAAAACTGCAGCTAACTTTTCTGAGAAAGCTTCAGCCTGGATCACCTCCTTCCTGGACAACAGATCCATGAGGGTCTTCTCCCCTACCGCCACTACAGAACCTTCCCATGTCACATGTGGAGTCCCCCAAGGATCTTGCGTGTCCCCGACACTTTACAATGTCTTCACAAAACCCGTATTTGATATACTGGACCGCATGAGCGTCACATACACTAATTACGCTGACAACACACAAATACTTATTCCCATTACAGGCGATTACAAAACCGACTTCCTAGCTATTAACGCCATTTATCAAGTCATCAAGGCTTGGATGGCGCAGCATGAATTGTGCTTAAATGATGAGAAAACTGAGCTCCTCATCCTATGCTCTCCCCAGAAACTCAGTAAACTCGACTCTGCATTCAAGTCCTTCACCATTGATGGTAATTCCATCAAAGTGGCCAAGGACACTAAGACACTAGGTATGTACCTTGATTCCACCCTCTCATTAACTAGACAAACCAATGCAGTCTCCTCAGCTGCATCTTACACATGCAAGCTCATCACAGCATGCTGCCCCTTTCTGCCACCTGCCAATTGTACTACCCTAGCCAGGACCATGGTCCTATCCAAAATTGACTACTGCAATGCCCTCTAATTAGGCACTAACCAATGCAATATCAGAAAACTCCAAATTATCCAAAACAATGCTATTAGAGCAGCCCTTAACATCTCTAGGACCTCACACATCTCAGAACACAGACGTAACCTCGGTTGGCTTTCAGTTACCCAAAGAATCTCCCTCAAAGCTCTGGCACTCACACACAACAGTATCACGAACCAAGCCCCCAGCTACCTCTCCAACAGGTTCACAATCCATTCAGCTGCGAGACCCCTCAGAAGCACACACGCTAATTGCCTTGTCATCCCACGCTTCAAACTCCAAAAATATGGTGGTCGCAGCTTCCCAGTCCTCGCGGCTAAACTGTGGAACACTCTACCCAATCCACTCAGAGCTGAACCCTTGTTCCCTGCCTTGAAGCGTAAGGCTAAAGTTTGGCTGTCCACCCTTGACTAGCCATGACCTTGACTGGAACTTTCATATCAGCATCATAGGCCGCCTTTGCATTATATCTTGACTGTATAGTTTGCACAGACTGTGTAACCTGTACACCCTTGCCAATGTATCATGTATATTCTGTATATTTGTTGGTAAATATTGTGTCTGTAACCATGTATATTTTGTATATTTTAATGTAAATTATTGTGCCTGTATATAACCTGCCTGTAACTAAATAATGCGCCTGGTTGCCCTCGGGCCTTGTGCGCTTTACAAATAAACAAAATACAAATGGTAAGTCACTTTAAGTTGTGCAGACTATGCATGGGAGGACTTGCACGACTTGCTACGCATAGCAAACCAACATAAAGAAGGGATAGAGATAAAACACCAGGAGAACTCTGCTCTCTTGACCCTGTAAATGTATCAAGATACTTTCACCACCGCTTTATTTCCATGCCGACCTTCATCTGTTATAAAAATATTCCTCCCCTCGGAAAAGTGGAACACTTCTTTAGGAGAAAAGAATATCAATCCAGGGGAGCACCACACATCCACATGCTTTTGTGGAGAAAAGATGCTCCTAAATGTGTTCATGACAGTGATGCCACTGTTTTGCAGTTTATTCACAAATACACAACCTGCGTCATCCCTTGCGAAATCAGACATGGTGATCTACATGCGCAAATATTACGCTCCCAAAAACATAAGTACTGCCGACGCAGATATAAAAACAAAGGTAAATACTGCACCAAATGCCGCTTTGGTTTCCCTAGACCAGTTTCAGCAAAAGGACAAGTAAACAGCTTCATGTCTTCTGTTAGACATCGTGTGAAAGGCAAATCGCTCAATAACACATACTGCATTAAAAGAAACAAAGCTTCAAAGTACATCAGTGATTACAATGCAATCATTGCCCTCTTGTGGAATGCTAACATAGATATATAATAAATTGCAGACAATTCCACTGCTGTTGCAAGATATGTCACAGCCTGCCTAACCATAGCTGAGAAAACAGAGCTAAAAGACCTCTGGGATAACATATCATCTGACAAAACACTGTCACAAACATTGTACAGCTTTGGCATAAAAATGCTCCCACATAGAGAATGTGGATGCTACAAAGCTGCAGACCGTTTAACAGGCACAGCCTTATATGGCAAATCTGTACACATATTCTGGCTAAGCCTTGGTCCAGCTGCATCCAGAAAAGGAGTGCTTAAATCGTACCAAGACATAGAAACAATAACAAAAAATGATCCCAACAGCCATGACATTTTGAAAAACAATGTATTAGACACATACTACTCTAACAGAAGTACTGCTTTGGAAAGATGTGCCTTTACCACATAGCCCAAAATGTCTTCTACAAGAATAATGTTAAACCAGATGAAAAAAGTGGAAAATACGTGGTCTCAGCTTGTGAAGGGAGCCTCATCAAACTTACCAAACCCAGCCTAATTAATCATATGCAGTTATCATTTAAAACTCCTCACCATAGAGAACTTTACTACATGGCCCTACTGCAACTTTTTAAACCATGGAGAAAAGAAGATGATTTATTAGGCACCCATGACTCATTTGAAACTGCATTCTATTGCAAATGAAAGAAGTATAACAAATATCAATTTCAAGCAATACAAAAACATGTTGGACAATGAACGCCAACACGAGGAAGAAGTTGAAGCACAACTAAATAAAGACATTCCTGAGGGCAGTCAACCTTCTGTTACACAAAGCCAAGAACCACTTGGAGAGCCACTCAGAGAAAATGAAGCAGAATTAGCCATGACTGAAGTAGAGAACACCATGTATCAATATGAGCAATCAGAAGAAAACCTGGCACTGCTGAAATCGCAACTAAATGATGAGCAATTTAGCATTAGTCAGAAGTGACTAAAGAAATGGAACATGGTTTGCAGCATGCAAGTAAAACGTGTAGCTGTGAAAATTATAAACCTCTACTCTTCTATGTAAGTGGTGAAGCTGGTTCTGGAAAAACATTCTTAATACAAATCATCAGCAAATTCCTAGAAAGGTTAACAAACAACAACCTTTCAGCTGTTGTAAGCGCCCCCACAGGTTTAGCTGCCTACAACATAGGCGGTGTTACTTTACACTGACTACTGCTCCTTCCAGTAGAACATCAAAACAAATTAGTACTACTCCTACAATTAACATCAGTGAAAGGTGAGCCTATTTTTAAAACCTTAGGACACAAACAGTGCCGCAACACACTTGGCAGCATAGGACATGTACATCTCTGGCAACATTTCCAATACAGAGAACTAACTCAAAACATGCGTCAGTCTGCAGACCTCACCTATGCTAACATTTTAAAAAGCATTAGGACTGGTCTTCTTTCTAAAATAGAAATAGAGGACTCTATACCTGTACAACAAGGCCCAATTGTTAAAAAAAAACTACCTCTCAGGCCCCTGCACTCACCCAATGTCATGGAAGACCAGGCCATAATAGCAGGAAGTGGGGAACCATCTCCACCTCAGTCACCCGAGGGAGACGCTGATCTCTCTATAGCGTTCAAGGGTCCTGACCTATCTCCAGTCTCGTCAGTTCTTCCAGACCAGATACTGGAGCACCATATTAATTCGGAAATTTGAACAGGGATACTCACCCCAGTCCTCTGATGGAGACCAATATTCACCACGGGATGCACCTGTGGAACCAAGGTTACAGGAGTTAACGGAGCCAGCGTTGGTGGCGCCGACCACCCCTCCCCAGCCAACAGAACCGTTACTCAACTCACAGTCCCTGTTATCATTGAAGGTTTTATCTACTCTCCAGTCTCTACTTCAACAACTGGAAACTAGGCTACCACTGAACCAGCCCCACCCACAGGCACCCGAAAAGGTGACAGGCCGTTTGGGGGAACCCTGCAGGCTGGACAGAACATCTCTGAAGAACCAAAACCAGAGGGATTAACCAAGAGACAATACACCCACAAGCTGTATATCCTCGCCGCAAGCAGACCCGCCTATTAAGCCTATGAATAACACACGCCTGGACAGGACCAGCAGCCCCACTAGAACACAAGGGGCTTCCCCTAGGCCACAACATTCCCCATACAGCCAGGAAGAGGGAGAACTCCAATCCCCTGCCAGGGATGATGAGGGAGGTAATAGGGACACCAACACCTCTACCTCAAAATCGCTGCAGCCAGATAACTAGGAGGACACAGACTTGGGTCTTAACCCCGACTCTGAAGAACCATTGCATCAGTCTCCACCTGACGACATAGTTGCTATTCAGAATACTGTCCGAAAGGCATGTGAGTAATTTGGCCTAATACCATCTGAGCAGAAAAAGGATTGTTTCCTTTTCGATTTAATGCACAAGCGCAGAGACGCAGTAATGTCATCTCCCATTCTAGACCATGTTTGGGCTGTTACTCATGAAGAAACCCTTCTCAAAACCAGCATTAAAAGGCCACTTGGAGAAGCAATTAAGGTACCGGAGGTATCCCCGAAATGCCTTCCATCTCAACCAACCCCCCAATCAGTATCAGCAGCAGCATGCCGAAAATAAAACACGCAAGGTCAGAAATGCGCAGTACCACCTAACGACAGCAGGAAATAAAACACATTTGGCAAGAAAATTCTGGCCTTAGGAGCCACAAGAGTAAAAGCGGCAAATTCACTGGCAATAATCTCGAGAAACGACCGCGAGATGTGGAACCGGATGGCACAGCTATTGTAATACATGCCAGAAGATAAAAGAAAGCAGGCCCTGGACATCCTATGAGAAGCAGAAGATGCCTCCAATCATGTGATCAACATCTCAGTTGACATAGCGCAAACAGGTTTTAGGCCAATTACTAACTGCGTCGTACTACGGAGACAGGCATGGTTCAAGTGCAAAGATTTAAGGGCAGATGTTCAATCAAAGGTACTAGACATGCCTTTCGAGGGAGACCAACTTTTTGGTCTCAAGATTGATGATTCCCTGAAAGCAATAAAAACAGACACAGATACAGCAAGATTGCTTACCACACTGATGATGAGATGCTTTTTTTTGCTCCTTACGAGGAGTATGGGGTCAGTCCAAAGCGACTAATAGAGGTGGAAAGGTATACCAGAGGGGAGCCTCATTTTCACAGATGTACTACAAGGAGTATCATTGGGCGTACCCATGCAAACAAAAAGACTACAAGCAAGGGCCAAGAAGGCGACATACAACATCCGCCTCTAGGGGCAGGCAGAAAAAACAAGCCTGACTCCCATCGACCAGGGACACCCACGGTCCAGCTACAGCAAGTGGGGGGCAACGTGCAGTAAAATCTACAGCAGTGGCAACAGTTAACCAGAGACAAATGGGGTCATACGAAAAGAACACATCATAGAATTCCTAGGAACGCCCACTCCGACGCCCCCAATATTTCAACACCAACCACACTTAAACATCTTGACGTGCGAAGTGGAGAAACTGCTTGTAAAAAACGTAATCAAAAAGGTCCCAAAACATCAGAGGGGCAAGGGCACTTACTCCAGATTCTTTGCGGCCAAAAAACCAGATGACTCATGGCAACCAATTCTGGACCTAAGAAGTCTGAACAAACATGTTAAGAAACAAAAGTTCAAAATGGTCACCTTGATAGATGTCATAAAGTCGGTAAGGGAGGGCGACTTCCTAGAGTCACTGGATCTCAAAGACACATACTTTCACTTTCCCTTTTGCAAAAGCCACAGAAAGTTCCTAAGATTTGTTTTGGGAACAAATCACTATCAATTCAAAGTCCTCCGATTTGGTCTTCGCTCAGCCCCAAGAACAGTCACAAAATGCCTAGCCCCGATAGCCGTGTCGTTCAGGAAAAGACGATTGGTTAGTTCGAGCACCATCACACCATGCAGATGAAATTGTGATCCAGTAGGTGTCCAACACTGTCTTATGCCCCGGCTTCACAATAAATTCAAGCAAATCCTGCTTCAAGCCATCAAACACGCTAGTGTTCCTTTGGGCACAATTCAACAGCACTGAGGTTCTCGGTACATCCCTCGTAGAGAGGGCAGCGTCAATACCCCGTCTGATCATGAAATTCTACCCAGGCGCCGGGATCACAGTCAGAATCTTCATGCAACTACTGGGCACCATGTCGTCTTGCATTTCCCTAATACAACATTGCAGGTTACAAATGAGACCGCCACAAGAATTCCTAGCGGATCGGTGGTCCCAGCTAACAGGATCATGGAACATCAAGATACCTGTAACAAAGTCACTCACAAGATAGCCTGCGGTGGTGGCTCACGCCATCTCACATCACAAAGGGAGTACCATTCAGGGATCCACCGTTTCAAGAAACCCTGATCACGGATGCCTCACTGACAGGATGGGGTGCACACAAAAAACCAGAGCTATCAGTAAGTGGTCGTTGATCCCCGACAGAGACACAAACACATCAACATCCTGGACCTGAAGGCAGTAGCACATGCCCTTCACTCATTCCAACCAGCGCTCAAGAACAAAGTGGTACGAGAGCTCACAGACAACACGACCACAATGTATTATTTGCGAAAACAGGTCAAGGGCGTTCTACAGAGAAGCCCAACTGTTATGGCACTGGGCCATCAAAAACAACATGCAACTACAAGCATTCCACCTTCCGGGGAAAGAAAATGAAACTGAAGATCAACTGAGCAGAGCCTATGACGAGTCACACAAATGGCAACTGGCAGACAGGAAACTTCTACAAATCTTCAACAAGTGGGGAACCCCGACCATCTATTTATTTGCCACATGAGAGAGCAAGAAATGCCTTCGGTTCGCGAGCAGATACCCACACCATCAATCTCTAGGCGACACATTAGCAATGTCATGGGAAGGAATCTTCAACTATGCTTTCCCCCCAACATCAGAGATACGCAAGGTCCTACAAATGAATGTGACATACCTGTGCACGGTCATTCTCATAGTACCAACATGGGCGAGACAACCGTAGTTCTCAGAGCTGGTTGACCTATCCTAGGACCGTCCTATACCTCTGGGTCGGTGCCCCGACCTGCTGTCCATGTGCAACCAGCAGGTGCAACATCACACCCAGGGGTGCTCAACTTAAAGGCCTTGCTCCTGACTTCAACGAGTTTGGAAAGTCCCACTCACGCAGGAATGCAGAAACATCCTAGAGACCACTAGGGCAGATTCCACAAGCAGATCATATGTATACAAGTGGAATCGTTTTTGCACTTGGTGTTCCCAACAATTGGATCCATTAAGTGTAGAACCTCACCAGATCCTACCATACCTATTAAAATGAGCGCTAGATAGTTTGTCACACTCATCCATCAAAGTACATTTTGCTGCAATTTCTAGGTACACCAGGAAGCAAGGTAAAGCTCCCATTTTCAGAGCCCACGTCGTAAAACACTTAATGAGAGGCCTATTGCTTACCTATCCCCTCAAATGAAAGTGCCACCTCATTAAGGCTTAAACACTGTGCTTTCAGCCCTAATGAAACCTCAATTCGAACCTATGGCGACCACAGACATAAGGTTTGTGTCCTGGAAGACTGCATTTCTAGTGGCAATCACTTCTTTCAGACAAGTGTCGGAAATACATGCACTATTTCTTTTTTTTTACTCCACTGTATTTGTTTCCTATCCCATTTTCCCTCCCTGTTGGCTCTTTGAAACAGAATTGACTTGCTGTATAAGCTCCCTAATAAATGCACAATAAATGATGAAATAGATATCTACGGTTTGAAAAGAACAAGGTTGTCTTCAAAATTAATCCTACGTTTATTCCCAAAGTGTTGTCCAACTTCCACCTGTAACCCAAAGTAACTCTACCGGTTTTCTTCGCAAACCCGTCCACACCAGCTGAACAATCTCTGCACTCACTAGACCTTCGAAGAATTTACGACGAAAGTCTCAACTGTTTGTGGCTTTCAGCCTCCCTAACAATGGTCGACCTAGTTCGTAGCAAGGTGTTGCCGGATGTGTTTCCACTACAATTTCGGCGGTGCACTCTCAAGCCATTCGACCGCTACAAGGACCCGTCAGTGCTCATTCCACTAGGGCATTGGGGTCTTTGGCAGCGCTATGGGCAGAGGTTCCGCTGTCGGACATATGACGCTCAGCAACCTGGGCAGTCCTGCACACCTTTGTCAATTATTACTGCATGGAGGGACAAGGAGAGGCTGAAGGGTTGGAAGAGCCATCCTACAATGCTTGTTTTATTAGGGTATTCCTTCTCCCGTTACATCTCCTATTTCAAAATGCAAAATGTTAACTGCTGTGGCAATCTATTCAAAACGTGTGAATCCATGAAAGACCCAATGCTGGAGAAGAAGTATGTTGCTTACCTGCAACTCCTGTTCTGCAACATTGGTATCTTTCATGGATTCACATGCACCCACTTACCACCCCTAAGGGAGCCAGACTACATTTTGCCAACTCCCATCTCTATGGGGTTAGAATCTGAAGATGGCCTCTTGGGTGGGCCTTGTCACTCGACGTTCAATTGGCTGAGGCAGAATACACCCAAAAGGACATGAATGGGCTACTAAAGTGAGCTTAAAAGCTCTATTATAAGCTATAATAAAATGTTACCAAGGATTCCCAGCCTGTCGGCGTGGAATATTCAAAGTATGTGAATCCATGAAAGATACCAATGCTGGACAACAGGAGTTACAGGTAAGCAACATACTCCATCTCTGCACAGAGGCCACAGGCGCCCTTCCAGTCGCTTCTCTAGGACAGGATCACTTGATGCTGGGATGCTGCATCACAAGTTGGCGACTACCAAAGTTCCGTGTGCAACTGCAAAACAGCAACTGTTCTGGTGAGGTAGCTCACGAGAGAGCTGGTCAGTCCATCGGGTTGTCCAGCGACACTTCTGAAGGCTCTGAATGGCTGGATCATCGAGAAGGCATCAAGACTAGTTGGTACCACTAGTCCAAGGGCTGAAGCACTGCTGAGGGTCTTTGGAGATCTGGTAATCCAAAAGGGCTTCAGACGCAGGAAGGAAGGCCGGGGCCTCTTCAGGAGACTTCTTCGGATCTTTAGTCAGCTGGTCTTCTGAGAGGGATTCTTGGCACCAATGCTGATCTAAAGAAATGGCTGCAGAAGTCCTCCTTCTTATCCAAAATCAAGATCAGAGGTAAGTCCAAGCCCACCAATGGTCAGCATCTGCACCATTCAAACAGCCAATAGTTTTTCACTCATGCCCCACCCCTAGACTCTCTGGCACTATGCATATGGAGTGGGACCAGACTGTGCCAGCCCCATCATGGACCACACACACACACAAAGGCATCACCAGCCCACGAAAGCAGGAGCTTTCCTTGGCAAGTGCATGACATTATAAGGGATTTTCGACCTGGCAAAGCATTAAAAAGGCCAAATAACAATGTGGCCAAAGAACAAGCAAAAATCTTGTGGCACAGCCTTTTTAGGGCACTAGTGATGTTCAATAGCCATACGTGGAAAAAGCGAATGAGCCCACCAAAAATAATGCAAACATTGTAAAAATGTATCTCCTGCCACCAGCTTGTCTTTAGGCACATAAACAAGTAACAAAAAATCCCAAGTGTAAAAAGAACTGAATTGTAAAATGCTTTGTGTGCAATGTTAAAAAGTCACAAAAATACAGCTTGGGGTCCTTCATTACACTCCTAGACCTGCCAGGGCCCACACAGAGGCTCTCTGCACGCTGGCTGTAATATTCGGTGCTCCGCCGAGCTGATAAAACAGCTTGGTCAGAATTCCATACACTTCCTCCAGATGAACTGGTCATGGAAGCTGTTATGGCCGGAACCTTAGCACGTGGCGGCATGGCCAGACTATATGATTTACTACATTGCTGCAGCAATAAACCGCTCATGAAACTCTGTGAAACCTGGGCCAAAGACCTGTCTGTAGACATTATTGACAAGATGTGGGAAGCTATGTGCCTACAGACTCAGGCTGTCTCCTTTAACTTCAAGTTTCGCCTAATACAATTTAAGGTACTTCATAGGTTCCACTGCACCCCGGCCAGGCTACACCTCTTCTCCCGCAACTGCTCCGCCCGGTGCAACCAGCGGTCACGCAGACAGGGCAGGATATCTCCACATGCTATGGGACTTCCCCGAACTAAGAGCATTTTGGGGAGAGGTATATGACAGCATGTCTGTGATATTTGATTGCACCATCAAGCCCACCCCATTAAACTGCTTATTCTACAGGTTTGAGCGGTTGCAATGTGGCTTCCATAAACTGGCGAGCCTCTTTATGTTGCTGGCAATTAGATGTATATTGTTACTATGGCTACGCCTCACCCCACCGACCGTGACACAATTGCTACGGAACCAATAGACATTTGGCCACCATTTCGGAACTATCTGCTGTCTATGCAGGCCAACGCTCGAAACAATGGTGACTCACCAAACAGTTACTAGCCCTTCTCTCCCCTTATATCTCCTCTAAGGCGAAATGTAAATACCTATGCCACTATCTAATGTATACTATGCCTCAACCTGTACCAAGCCCTTCCCTACTACACAAAACCTCTCCAAATGCTACAGTAAACTATACTACGTTTAGTAGCAATTGAGCCCCTATATCTGTGTTTGATTTATAGAGGTCTAGGAGTATGACCTTTGAACCCAAGACATTTATTTGATGCCTATGATTTGAATACTCTGACCAGCTCATAATATAAGCAGCCCAAGCAGATGGCACCTCGGATCATGACCAAATTCAAATTAATATTCACCACCAATATCATGAGTATATAGTCTTAAACTAGTCAACCAAAATGTTTGCTGTGTTAGAAGCAACTCACCAAGGCTTTGAAGAACAGATCGGTTAATTGCGACCAGTTTGCAAACTGCACCCATGATTAAGCTTTGCCACACTTTTAGGTTTCTCCTGTGCAGCCAGTGACAACTTGATATTTTGCTTTCTGCAACCTTCCTTCTAAACATTTCTTTCAGGGGTACAAATGTCAGGTTTTCCACATACAACACGCCATTTCTTACTCGCCAAGTGTCAACTATGACTAGTCAATCGCTAGCCACGAGTGCACATTTTGAGGCCCTCTTTATCCTCACTATTGCTGTTCAGCTCATGCAGTTGCATTTAGTATCGACCAATCCATTTTTATGTGTATCTTTATTTTTGAGGTTAAATAAAGAAGGGTTTCATCTTCTCTGTCAGCAGTTTAAAGGCCCCCACTGTCTTAAAGATGGTATTTCTTGGACAGGTGTATATTGAGTTCTTCGCTTCCTTTTTATTTTGCTTGTTTTGTCAGGATTGTCAAGGTTTTCCAAACAGTCTTCTTTTATTGGTCGGTTGTGTACTTTCATCTGTAGTGCCTGAGACAGTGCCGTGTGGCCTCTAACTGGGTTATGTAAGATCAGATGTAAAGTGAAAGATTCACTCATTTATTAATGTACCCTCATGTTCTTAACTGTAGGCTGTTGTCTTCCCTGGACCAGAGAGTAGTCTGTACTAAATGCACTCAATGTTCATATTTCCCATTGAATAAGAAGCGCCTGGTACAGCCAGTCAATCAAAAACCCCTCCTTCAAACTATTTCATAAGTTCATGTTAAAGCCCCCAACCCCCACAATGATGATCTTGATGTTGCTAGCCTTCTCCAATCTTTCCACAGCCACTTTGGAAATTATTTCATGCAGCTGCATCAAGGAAATATCAGTTTTACAATGAAAGTGGCAGCTATAGAAATTGGGAATTATTGCTCTGCATGTGGTGATTATTGCCCTGCATGTGGTGATTGAGAGATTTCTTGATTCTTTTCCGATGCTGTCTATTCAGTTATGTAATCCGTAAATGTGGAAACGCATATCCACAGCAGGCATGAGTTATTCCGCCTTTTACCAGGGTTAGTCTCTTTATTAATAGCAGTATATCTATCCAATTGGGGATAGCGTGCCCATGTTTTCTAATGGATACCTTTCTCTCACAGAGACCTCCTAGTTATGTTGTTACTAGCAACTTCTGTCTTCGGAATCTCTGTCAGCTACAAGGGGATGCATCATGAGGGGGCACAGCTGTTCCACTCAGCGCCATTGATTCCTGTGGCTCTGGATGTGACGTTATGTGCAGTAAATATTTAGCTGTCAGCGCCCCATGACCTGAGTTCCTTTTTCCCGCACACTAAATATGCTGCTTCAAGAACTCCACAGCTAGTTCTGTATGCCATACATATAACCCAGAGCACCTCTAGCTTCAACACCTGCCTGGATTGTGGCAGACCAATTTCCGTGTCGGAAGGTTTGTCTTTACTGCCTTGGGGAGGAGCACAACATGGAGGACCGCGGCTCCTGCCAGTCCATGCACTCAAAGGTCCTTTGAGAGTGGGCCGCAAAACATTAGGCATTAAGGCAGGAAGCACATGCTACCGAAGTCACTAGCTTGGGAGATTTCGATCTGAAGGCGCAGGACCCCAAGGAGCAACTAGATGAAGGCTGCTCGAGTAATAAGGTCTAGAAAGACATAAAGAAGCACTGCAAGAGTGATCTTGCTTCCAAGTATCATCCTTCACACGTAAACAAAGCAGTCACTCCCGCTGCATGGATGCTGATGATACCTCAGAGGAATCACCACCTACACCATAAGTACCTTTCCTCACTAGCTTCTCTGCTCTGGATCAGTGGTAGAATTTCATTCGCCAGATGTTCAACTTCTTACCCTCTTTCCCATGGCCATGGCCACTTCACTTTGAAGTTGGAGTCTGTGTGCACTGTGCTCCTTGAAGCTGGCAGTGGCACCTCTTTGAGATGCAACAGAATGGCTGCCGACTCAATGCTGTTCCCGCCTGTGGATATGC
Organism: Ambystoma mexicanum; assembly: GCF_040938575.1. Lineage (NCBI taxonomy): Eukaryota > Metazoa > Chordata > Amphibia > Caudata > Ambystomatidae > Ambystoma > Ambystoma mexicanum. The sequence goes on along the minus strand of NC_090941.1, from coordinate 841,792,456 downwards.
CCTTCCTCTTCAGTGCCTCCCAGTTCTGCCTGTGGGTGCAGAGTTCCTGACCATTCGGTACTCCGGCTTACAGAAGTCATGAATTGTCAAAGATGGGTTAAAGCTTTGATGAGGGGGTGTGGCCCTGTTTTGTTGGAGGGGGATCCATTAGGTCCGAGGAGTATGAGGGGTCAGAAATGAAAGCCAGACACAACTGTATCATATTTTCATGATTAGACCTTTTACTAAACAAAACAGGGTTAGGAAAATACCTCTCTTGCACAGATGGTAACATCTCCCTCTGCACTGCTTGACTTGACTCGACAGTGTGGGACCATCTTTAAATCTCTAAAGAGGAACCTCCCTACCTAGAAACTAAAGCTAAGGATCTGTCTATGTCAGGATGGCAGTTATTAAAGAAAGCCCTCATTGTGTCCAAAACGTCCTAATCTGACCCTCACACTAAAACAGAACAACAAAATGTGCAAGGAAATGTCTTTATCTTGATGTTGGCAAAAAGTGTTCAAAACCAAATGTATAATGATAACTTCCAACGAAAATTGTTCTCCAAGATGTAGACCCTGGATCCAGAGGAGGGTCCCTTTCCTCTGAATTCTTAAACAGGGTAGCAAATATTTCTCTCTATCTAATAGTTCCTTCGTGTGTTCACGGGACTCACAAAGTTCTTGCTCAAACCAAAAAGTTCTGTGATATGGTGTCTTCCAGCATTTCTGATGTTGCTTGCCCTCTGTGGTATGCTCCCTTCATCCACGGTACAATTTGGAGTGTGCTGACGTTCACTCAGTGTCATGCGCAGCTATGCGGTCACACATCAGCTTCCCTTCTCAGCCCGGTTTGGAGAATGCAGAACCGCCGAGCGGCCAAACCTCTGCTTGTGCGGCTCCCAGCGTGTCCACTGCCCTTGCACGCGTGCAGTGCTTCTCCTCTTGTCCCAGCAGTCATCTGTGGTTTGCCAGCTCCTTTGGTGTGCCTCACGTTCAGGAGCCCTAGCACAGATGGTAACATCTCCCTCTGCACTGCTTAACTTGACTCGACAGTGTGGGAACCATCTTTAAATGTCCCGCACACTGCAGGTTTGGAAAAAAAAACTAGCCTGCGTGTTGTAATTCGAGCACCTGTCACTATGCACAAACTCCTTCATTCTCCTCCTCACCTCAGTGCCTAATGGGAGTTGAAGTCCATGGTTGTCATTGGACTTTTAAATCTAAAATGTTTTTTCTCAGGGATTATCCTTGTCCCAGTAGTTGGGTGTTTATGGGAGTTAGAGTTCACAGACTTTACTGGATTTTAACCCTTAGATGTTTTGTCTCAGAGATTGCTCATAAAGGCACATCAGAAACAAAAGGTGTTGTATTTGAAATCTGGGTGTTTGGGTTAAAGGTAGGGGCCTGACCATAGTAGTGTAGAGAAAAGGTTTCTTGACTTTCTCTACAAGGGGGAACCATTAGTTGACAATAGGCCATTAAGAACTCAGGTATTAAAGGGTCTTCCTCATTGGAAAGGGGGGAATACTGCATCTTCTCCAATGAAGTCACAACGTCCCCCGGTAGTTGTCTCCTCCCATGTGATCCTCCCTCATATTACCATGCCCAAGGCCAGGATCAGGTAGCGGCTGCCGTCCCCTGGCCACATGGGAGGAGGTCACCACTGGGGAATCCTTGATGACTCCATTGGATTCATCACAGGTGGTGGAGGACTCCCCTAAAGAGTTATGCTAACAAGAGGAGGTTGTGACTGAGCTTGCTTTCAATTGCATGTCACCAGTGAGTTGAATGCATCTACGGAGGTTGATTTTTCACAGGTCTGAACTTATGGCAAGCCCAGTGTTTCCTTTTGGAGGACCTTACTAAGGCAGCAGACACTCTTGCGTTATCTGCACCATTTAAGTCTGTTATCCAGTCCGACCTTAGTGACTTCCTGGAACAAAATACCCCAACAGAGACACTGCTTACTTGCACCCTATTTTCGCTGCCCTTGTCATGGCGGCATGGCTGAAGACAGCTCCAGGTGTGATCCGGGATTTTGCCAAAGACCATGTTTCCACTGCAGGCAAGATAGCTACCTTACTGTTTTTCCCCTGGAGAAAGAGAGCAAGAAGTTTGATCCAATAGATTGCAAGGTTTTTGTTTTTGGCAGCCTGCCTTTGGGGGCTCGAATGCCACCTGTGCCGTGGCCAAATCCATTCACTATGTGGAGTTTTGTCCCTGAGGCTGCAGAGAATGTATCTTTGCTGAAGACGTAGGAGGGTTTTACCTCTTGTGTAGAAGGCAAGTAGTCTGCTTTGACCTTTGTGCAAAATAGAACAACTCCAAATAGGATACAGTGGGCTTGTCGGAGGCGGCTGCTAATCTGTGTGCGTGCTCTGTGCTCCAGTGCGGCATGACGGCCCAGTGTTTAGGAATCGGTGTACGCGTACGTGAATGGCGAGAGGTTCTTTCCTCGAACCCTGTGGAGCTTCGGTGGAGCAGGGAGAGTCGAGAATCGAGTGTTGATCGGGCAGAACAGGCAACGTAGAGGAGAGGAGACTGCTGTCGGACCACTGTTGGATGTTGGAGGTCGGTTGTTGTGTTGTTGACGAGACCAAACCACGTGCTGAAAAACTCAAGGTCTCAAGGTTGGCCTTTGTATCCTGCCTCCTGTCAGAAGTACCCCCGGTGAGGAAGTTCCAATCTGATCCGACCCGCTTGGCGCTTTAGTTCGACTACGGTCCACAGTTTGACTGCGGTCGCAGTAAGCGTTGAGCATTAAGCATTATGCCTAAAGCCTAAAGTTTATTAAGCCTATTAAGTCTTTCGCTGCTATTTAATATAGTGATCTCATTATCATTATTACCAGCACTAGTATGGTAGTGATATAGCAGCGGGCTGAGTCGAGTGAAAGTCGGAGACTGTTGGGGCTGATCGCCTTTGATCTCGCTACTCGTAAAAACTAGCAGGTTTAATACGTAGGCGGAATATCAGTCCTGTTGTGTGAGTAGTGTGTATAATGCCCCCCCCTCGGCAACATCTAAATGTTGGGCACAGGGGTGTTCGGGTGGGTCCAGTGAAGGAGTCACTGTTTGGAGAGGTTTACTCCCCTGTGAAAACTAGGAGCTACGGTGATTGAAGGACCTATTCCAGGACCTATTCCTAGGAGCGGTACTCCTTCTTGACTGGGACTGGTACTGCAAGTGCTTGGGCTTGCATATGCCATATTGACCACCGGGAGGCGATTCCCACTGCTTCCCACAGTTGTTCTCCCTGGGGGCAGTGTATCCAGGGAAGTAAGTGGTTGAAGACCTCTAAGGAGTGGATTACTATTGGAAAACAATTACTCCCCAGACTTCTACAAACCGGTGGTGAAGTGCCCTGAAGTGATAAAGAGGAATAACATCCTTAAATCTTCAAGTACAAATACAAGTCTCTAAAAATGAAACTAAGGAGCACTACCCTTTTAGAGTCAGCAAAAGTACCAGAATGGGATGGATCATATTTGGAACCAGTGGCTCAATCAACCGTAACAGGAACACCCCGGATGGGGGAGACACCTGTAAATCCAATTCAAAACTCTGTAATAACTACGGCTCAAATCCATAGTTTAGGTCAGTATCCTCAGGAAAGGGAAACGGGGACGGAGAGCCAAAATGACCAGACAAACCATTGGAAAAGAGGTTTGGAATACACGGTGACTACTAAAAATATCGAAAGGAAAATTAAGGAATACTTTGGGAAAAGAAGAAGTAGAAGTTTAGATGAACTGGTAGATACAGCAGACTCAAACTGGGGTGATGTAATAGTGACCGGAAGAGAAATTTGTAATCAACGCGTGGAAGCTCAACTAGTGATCGCTAATCAAGAGGAGGAATGTGGAGTGACTGGAGAGAGCAGGATTGGGGGGGCTGAGCGGGGTAGAGACCTACATTTGGAAGAAGATACACAGAATGACGTCCCCGTAGAAGAGCAGGAAAATGACTCAACAGAAGCTCCACCCCCCCAAATGGCTCAACCCTAAAGGCTCTCAACTATGTCCTAAATTCGCCTCAGTTGACTGTGGTCATGCATGCCTTGGTGATAGGATGGGGTGCTTATCTGTAAGATATGATCGTAAGTGGACTGTAGTCCCCTTCCAAGGCCTGAAAACATGTCCATCTTTCTGGAACTGCGAGCCATCGGGTTGGCCACGAAGCATTTCTTCCGTCTGTGAGTGGCAAGTGCGTCCCGATTCTGACCAACACCACAGTGACCAAGCATTGCCTCGATGAGCAATGGAGTGTAGGGACACCTGGGCTCTTGAGAACAATGTATCTCTGCCGGCTGCCATTTTACTGGGAGGCAGAATGATGGTCTGGATGAGCAAGCATACTTTGACTTCCCTCGAGTAGGAGCTCTGCCAGGAAGGTCTGGACGAGGCCTTCACATTTTGGGTGTCCCCTCACTTGGACCGCTTTTCCTCCAGTGTCAACTGTAAGTGTGAGTTCTGTGTTTGGGGAATGCATTGATTTTCAAGTGGGACTTGACTGTCTATCATGCGTTCCCACCAATTCCTGTAATTCTGCTGGTTCTACAGAAACTAAACATCTGGGTCCACCACGATCTAGATCGCTCTAAACTGGGTTCGGAGAACGTAGTGCCCGGAACATCTGCATATGTCCATCCGTCCCCCATGGCACCTTACAGTGAGGATGTTCCTTCTCTTCCAGTCAGGGGTGTCCGTCCTCGGCCCGAACCTCAGCAGTCTCAAACTCCATATCTGGGTGCTTGGAGGATGAGGTACAAGAAGTGGGGTTTGCTGGATGACGTACTGAATGTCCTGTTCTCCATCAAGAGGCATGGCACCAAACCAGTTATGGCTGCAGGCGCATACATTTTCATCTTGGTGTAGGGACTGGGCTTCTGGGATCTGGAGAGCGACATATCTGTCAGCTGCCCATCTTTCTGGTACGGACCATTTTGGCTTGGATGACTTGACTAGGAAGAGTTTGACGTTCCACGAGTGGGGGCTCTGCCAGCAAGTTCTGGATAACATCTTAACCCTTTAAGGGACCCCTCAGGTCAACCTTGTGTCTTGTCCTACCGCTGCTGTTCTGTATTTTCTGCTCTCTTTGGCCTGGCCTGGCCTGCAGATTGGTACTGCGAAGGGGTACCTAGCCACAATTTTGGTATTTAGAAGGACCCCTCAGCAAGACACATTCTTCACCATCCCCACTGTTCTGCAGTTCTTACAGGGATTGGAGAACTAGTTTCTGCCACGCTGATTGTTCTTATTGAATGGAACCTAACTGTTCTGGTGACTTCCTTTATGGTGGATCAGTTTGAGCCCATGCATTCTCATTTTTCAAAGTAACTTAACCTTAAGATGTTTTTTCTGGTTGCTATCTCTTCAGCCTGGCAGTTGAGTGAGATCCGGTTACTTTCGAGAAGCCTCCATACCTGGTGTTATGTAAGAGAAAGTGACATTGAGAGTTAGACCATCCTTCCTTCTCAAGATTGGGTTGGATGTCCAGCTTTCTCAGAAGATTTATCTTTCAGTGTTCTACTCTCCAACTCATCCATCGAAGGTGGAGTGGTTTTATAGCTAGATCCCAAGTGGGCTCTCAGTTACCTTTCTATGTCTCTCTCTGCAAAGGACATCAGATGGCCAGCTCTTTATTGGTTACTCTGTAAACAATTCAAAGTCCTATGACTTGGCTAGGAAAGATATGACTGAATGTCTAAGGGCTCGTTCCATTTGGGATCTGCTTGTGCTCTACAGAGAGGTGTCTCCTTCCGGTGGCTATGTGGGTTTCCTTGCACACATTTGACAAGCACTACAGCTTGGATTCCTTGTCTGGTCAGGACACCTGTTTTGGGGAGAATGGTCATCCAGACATTTTTGGTGTTGGTGGTAGTTTCTCACTATCCTGCTAATAGTATATGAGTTTCAATGTTTCACAAGATGGGCCCTTGCCCAATACCACCCTATAAAGTAAAAAATCTACTATGGACAATACTCCCACTCTTGGACCTCGGGTGAGAGCCATTGTCAAAAACGGCGTTTTCAAACTCTGCTCTCTACGCAGCCTCATACCTCATTCATCCACAGAGCAATGCAGTGATATCTCTAGTACAAACAAGACTAAACTATGCAAAAAGCCTCTCTCTCGGACTACCAGACTACCTCATTAAAAACGACAAGAGTCCAAAATGCAACAGCCAAAATACTTCCCAGGATTAAAAGAATTGAACACATCTCCCCAGCATTTCGCACACTTCATTGGCTTCCTATCATGAAGAGGATATATTTCAAAACCCTCTGCATTGTCCACCACTCCTACCATGAAACGGTCCCACATTCTTTCAGAGGGAGATCCCATTGTTACAAGCCCACTAGGACAGTAAAGTCCAGTAATGCTGCACCAGGACAATGCTCATTCTCCCTACTGGACGGAAACTCTGGAACACCCTACCCAAACATCTCTGTAGACATGGCTTTCCACTAAGCTTAAGACATGGCTTTTCAACTAGCCAAACGGGTGAAACAACAATGATTGAAGAGCCAATCAACAAGCAACCAACCTGCGTAATACATATAGGAGGTGTCTCGCAAAAAATCACTATAGAATATCGATCCAACCTAATAGACTCCTCAACTTTCTGAACACTGAACAAAGACCACTCCTCTCAATCAAAAAACGTATCAGTGTCTTGTACTGGAGGCTTCCAGCCCTTTAAGATGAGGTAGCAATACCCTTGAGATGGATGGGGATGCAGAAATTATTCAAACATCAAGTAGTTGGCAAAAGGATAGCTGTTTTAATATCAATTATCTAAAACAGGGAGTACAACGGACATCAACAGACGTCTCAGCATAAGTTCTCGCTCTGCATCTTAAAAGAAAGTATTCATTTATAGCAAAAAATCATCATAGGTGACGTCAACCTATGTATTACTAACGTCATCCTACGTGGCAAACTACAAAACCTAGTGGCAATTGTCATAGGGTCTAAGGGAACATATAAGTATACAATCCATACTCGTCTAAAAGGGTGAAGAAAAGTGATAGGTTTCTTAACATCCGGTGGGGCAACTAAACCCTCCCCTAAAACAGGTCACTATGAACGTCACTAAATACACGACATGCCATTGGCTACTCAAACTATAGGACCCTTAATCACACGGCCCTCTACCATTGGTTGGCACTCTAACCTCCATCAGTACTTTTCCACCTACGTTTAGCAGCACGCAGACTGGGCTTCCTGGTGCTGGTGAGCTAGTCTTAACCATAGGTTCCCACCAATTAACATAATCATCTATCATCACCTCAGTGGTCGGCTGTCAATTAGGACTTTGAACTTGTCCTTGGGAGTGTTCTTTTGCTCTGGATAATTCTGGGGAGTGAATGCCCTCATGCGTAGGTGTGACCATCATGCTCGTCCAACTTCATCCCTCCATGTGACTGAAGATCACAAAATAAAGCTTCTGCTACATTAAAATACTATTTTGTAATAGACCTCTGACGTCTTCCTTGTTTTTGTCCATGCCTCCTGAACAGGAGTTTCGTTCTTTCACACGATTTGTATCCAATGTCTGCTCACCCCAGCCTGATATGGCCTTGGCTTCTTGGCTCATCCAGCTTTGCCTTTCTGAGTTTGACTCCTGTTAATTCACTTGTTTTTCAACTGCGACACACTGGAAAAGAGGCCTTCCATCTTTAGGCCAGCTCTACTATAATACGTAGTGGAAACATCCATTCCTTACTCACTTCTATATATATATATATACATTGGCACATGCCACAATGTATTCACTACTTATCTGGCCTCAAGAATACTTCATCTGCTTGCGTTTCTTTGCATATGTACATGTGTAAAACAACTTGATATCTTCATCCGTTCTGTAGCTTAAGTTTCTTCATCTTGATCCCAAGATGTCATTTATCGTCGACACTTTCTCGATGCCTTATAGACTATCTGCATTCTCTAGTCTCTGCATCTCTTCTATGTGCGTCTGCTCGACTCTGCTTGCCGTAACCATTCTTCTTCGCCATTCAGCTGTCCTGTTTCTTCTGGGATTTCATTCAAATGGCCATCGTACTGTCTCGTATGCAAGTATGGTTTTCTCAATGGGAACCTTGCTTCCAAGATTCTCCCTGGTATTGTTATTTTCACTGGTACCGCACGTGTCTCACACTCTGGTTCCCAACATATAGGCAATATGGGCGAGGTGGTTGAGGTGGGGGTACTTGGCTCCTTCTCTACACTCCCCCCTCTGGGTGATTCATCGACCACTCTCCCATCATCCTTCACGTCTAGACATCCTTGTCTGAAGAAATGCTTCTTTGGGATCTATATCTTTATGGCTCCCTTAAGGCATCCAGCTGATTTTACATGCACATCCCACATATTTCTTATAGCTCTTTGGATACAGGAACTTCGTTCCCTCCGGTGCATGGATACTGACCTTCATAAAGTGTCTGATTTCTTCATCTGTCAAGTCTCTGGCCTTCTGTCAAAAGTCTAGGCGGAGAGCACAGGGCAGAGGCTATCTCTCACTGTATGCAAGTAGATTAAGGGAGATTCCGGAGACAATGCTAGCATATAACAGATTAAAGGTACATACCAAGCTGTTAATTGAAACAGGTATTCACAGGAACTGCAGGAGCAGGCTGTAAACAAAGAGACAGAGAAAAGGCAAAGACAAGCAAGTACACTGGGCAACATGGATTGATCAGAAATAAGGATGTACTGGAATGTGATAAGGGGTCTCCAGGGATTAAGGAAAGCCCTTGGGATAGGTAGCAGCAGATTACTCTTAACAACAGTCATACAGCAACGTCATGACTTAGGCGTGCCGAGGAAACTGTTATACTCAGTGCAAGGGTAAAACTGAAAGACCATATACTGAGACAGGTACGACTTACACAGATTAGGTGAAGGCAACATAAATCTTCCCTTATCTGATCTTAACAGAGACCAACCCAGGGTCACACTGTAAAACGGATTCAAGTGGAGGCACCACAGTGGACCAAGATGTATATAAGTAGAAAGCAGCATAGAAAGAAATAACCAGGTACAGGACAGGATAGGATATAAGAAGCTAGAACAGGCAGGTTGCAAGGCAAGGAGCCCAGAGGAGCAGGGTGGCAGGCAACGGATTGTGGCAGAGCCGCCATGTGAGAGGCCAGAGGAGCAGGGTGGAAGGCAGCAGAGTGTGACAGAGCTGCCAGGCAGGGAAGCCCAGAGGAGAAGGGCAGAAGGCAGCGGAGTGCAGCAAAGCCATCAGGCGGGAGCCCAGAGAAGCAGGACAGCAGGCAGCGGAGTGTGGCAGAGCTGCCAGTTGGGAGCCCAGATGAGCCGGGCGAATGCAACTGAGTGCGGCAGAGCGCCCAGTTGGGAGTCCAGATGAGCAGGGCAGAAGGCAGCGGAGTGCGACAGAGTGGCCAGTTGGGAGCCCAGATGAGCAGGGCAGAAGGCAGTGGAGTGTGGCAAGGCTGCCAGGCAGGGAAGCCCAGAGGAGAAGGGCAGAAGGCTGCAGCAGACTGGAGAGGGAGCTGCAAGCATCAACAGCCACAGGAATCAAAGTCCAAAAGAGGATTTTCAGGAAAGGTAAACAAAACTGGTAACAGGAGCACCAGCCCAAACTCCCAGTGAAAGCAGTTGACTGACAACTGCTTCTGTTCAAAGTGAGCTTATAAAGGCCCTCCCAGCCAGCAGGCCAGCAGGGTGGAGCTGATTGCAGACTCTGGCAGATGTGTTCAATTAAGCCCAGCCCTGGCTTCAGTAGCCTGCTGCTTCTGTTCAAAGAGAGCTCATAAAGGCCCTCCCAGCCAGCAGGCCAGCAGGGTGGAGCTGATTGCAGACTCTGGCAGCGGTGTTCAATTAAGCCCAGCCCTGGCTCGAGTAGCCTGCAGCAGTGGTTTCTAATCAAGTGCTCTCCAGCTCTCTGCAGCCTGGCCTGCAGTACCTTGGAACAGGTGAATGCAATCAGGCTCTCTACAGCTCTTAGTAGCTTGCTGCAAACAAATGTATTTAGTATGCCTCCTCCAGCCCTCTGCCTTTTGGACAGCATAGATGTCCCAGAATGCATCTGTTGGTTTAACCCAAAAGCCGGAATGGAATATGCAAATAGATTAGTCCAAAACTGCAGCGCCAAAACAAGGAAATAAAGGCAGAGGCGCGTGTAGCGGTGCTGGGTGGCAGGGGAGTAGGATCGTGACACTTTCCATCCTGATTCAACATCGATCATGATTTTCGTCCCTATAGCTTTCTTTGCTGTCTTCTTGCATTGTGTGATTATTATCGTGATCACACAGAACCCAAGTAACACCAGTACTATCAGGGCTCCAAGGAACTTGAACATATCTGCCATCCATTGTGGAACCCAAGAAAATAGTGATCCAAACCAGCTGTCATCAGCAATGTCTTCTACTTCGTCTATTATCTGGACGTGTAGCTCCGTTAGCATCTCTATGGCCTCTGTCAAGGTGCCATTCTCGTCATTGTGAGAAGGTATGAATGTGCAACATGATTCTCCAATTTTTGCACAAACACCTCCATCCATAGCTGTGATCATGTCCAGGACATATCTATCTGAAGAGTCATCAGTCGTATAGCTCTCATCTCTTCTCTGATAGCATTGAATCCCTTTATGGTCGTGTTGATCGTCTGCAGCAATTCCCATCTGGTAATCTTCAGCCATTTGGTATTTGCTCCAACCTGGATTCTCGGCATGAAGATCAACGTGAATACCGACGAAGTCTGGCTTAACAGTCTGTGCTCATACGTAATGGAGTCAAAAGCTTCTATTGACTTGGAAGAGAAATAGTTCTCCCTCTTCATTCGATTAATCAGCCCCACAGATCTCTTCTTCCTCAGGTGAGCATCTGCTTTCAGGAAACTGTCAAGGTTCAAATCACTTTTAAGAATCACCAACGCTGGAACAGTGAACATCGTCCTCCCCAATCTTTGGGCAGCTTCATGTAAGCTCTAGCTCCACAAGCCCAATAATGATCCATGATCACTGCTGTTTCAAGTTTCATTCCTGGTACATCAAATATTCCACCACAGTTCTGATTCTCTCCAACTTTTCTTGTGCCATTATTTCCGAAGCACAGCTTTGCACTATCTGCAAGGGTCCTCCTCTGTCGTCGACCCAGGTCAGTAGCTTAGCAAGTCTTGGCCATAATGGCTCGCGTCCATTTTCCACAATGTCAATGACTGGCTAATATCAACCAATGACCACCCAGGCTCTGCAGATAACCACTCCTGCTTCCCAGCCATCTGGTGATAACACTGATCCCCAAATCTGCATCTGGCCTCTGTTCTTCCATCTACAAATTTCTTCTGCAGATTTTCCTGGACTCTCAAGTCTTCTGTTTACTTCCCATCTGATTCCAGCTCCTTTCACTCCAGGTATTTCGTATCTGATCATGTGATTCTTAGTATGCACCCTATTTCTTGTCTTCGTATCCTGGATATAATCATCTTCATCTGGATCTGTCCATTCAGTTGCCCATTTGAGAAAGGCATCTCGGCCCATGAACTGGCCTCTTGTACGACAGAGTGCTATGTGTGAAAGACAATGTGCTGTCTGGACATCTATTTCAATAGCTATGAAGATCTTAGACTTCCCCATGCTATAAGGCAGGAGTGCATATACAAGGTATTCCTCCTTTCAGGTTCTCCATCCAACTTCCTTCATATGCTGATACCATATGTTATCCCCCAAATGTGCTGTATTGTCCAGGTAATCATTTAGCTCATCATCATCCTCCCTAGCACTTCTCTTAGATCTTGTTCTTTTCTTACGAGCTTCTCTGACCATCTCATGAAGTATGTCAGCATAGTTTCTTCTTACTGGACCAATCATAGAAACATTTGTCAGTGGACTGGGTGTTTTTACATGTGCTACCTATGTAGGAGTAAGTTCCAGAAGTTTCATCCTATCAACATAATATTTAGGCATAAAAATGTCTCACATAATCTCCATCTGTGATCTCCCTTTAAAAGGTAACCCAGGTTTATTTATCACAGGACCAGGTGCTCTTGTGTGTACCTCTAGAGTAGGAACCATTACATAAGGTCTCGGCTGCCTTGTAGTTGCCACATCAGTACCCTACTTCTGTGCAAGAAGATGCACAGGAGTCTTTGCTCCAGTTACGTCTATATAGTAAGCAGTGCATAATACTGTGTGTGAGAGCAGTATCACTATGAACAGAATGCAAGAGTAAATTACATACAGATAAGTCCATTTACAGCAATAGCTTCTTGCACAACGTGGACATCTCTCAGGATCTGCCATAATAATATTGCTATTAGTGATGCCCATTTTACTCTTTAAGGAAGGAAAAACAAATGTTTAATGGGACAACATCATGCACTACCTATGGAAGCTGCTGAGTCGGCTCCAAAAGTTCCCCTCGATCAGCTCCAGGTGGCTGATTATACATGATGAACAAAAGTTTCCAGTGGAGACCACGAATTGGCCTGTTACCAGACGACATGAAGAGGAACAGCATGAAACAAAGTTCCTCAATCAGTAGACTTTTCGATCTTCTCCCTTGAAAGTCTCATTCAATTTACAGTGTTCTCTCAGAGTACCCGTTCACTTGTATTGCGATGTCTCTCAATATTTCATTAAGTTCTGCATTGTTTCTTGGATCTCTCAGGAAGGTTCTGACATCAGTTTGTCTCCCAACATGCTCAATTAGATAGTAGCACACCAAAATGATCAGTCTATGCGCATTATGCGCTGATAGGGGCATTTGCGTTTTCCCCACTGAACTCGGGAAGCTGAAGAATTTGTTCAATGATAGCTGCAAGCAATATCCTCACAATTGGACCATTCTTAGGATCTTGCAGGAACAGATGAACGCTAGTAGTTCTCCCCACAAACGCTGGGTAAGTGCTCAAAATGAACAGAAAAACGGCAAGAGCGATCTGTGAAACGTTGTCATTGGGCACCACCATAGGCACCTCCGAAAACAAATTCAGTGAGAAAGGAATCGGGGAACTGTTCCCTCTTCCATTTGTCGAAAAGGAACTCCAAATCTGGCATGCTCTCCTTCATGATCAAGACTTAATCATGTCTCAGTCCAATGTCAACAAACTCCTGTGGCTCAAGAACAAATAACTTCCCTTAACTCCTTTTTTAGTGACTGAAAAGAGTGTCCTGAAATAAACCATAGTCCAATATATTCTTTATCTTTTTCAACAGCTCCTGCGTCCTTCTTCCTCGTCATAGACCTAGTCTGCACGTGCTGTGGTTGTTCCCCAATGCTTGCTTCCGAAGGGGGTGAGCGTCAAGGGGGCATAGATCTTCACGTCTCTGGGACATATCCAAGTGTGTCTGCCTTGCACTTTGACTGCAGACATTGTCACGTCTTCCACTATGAAGGGGCCATTAAAACGAGGCTCGTGCCACCTTCTAGTGAAATTGCGGATTAAGACCGAATCTGTGGGGAAACGTTTGGGAAGACATAACATATCAATTCCGGTTGTTGTAGCATCTCCTTCTGTGTTCTGCGCTGGCCCACACCCCTTTCGCTTGAGCTGATCTGAAATGACAGACATACTTGAAGTCATACACGTAAAATAATCACATAGCTAGCTCCTTTCCTAAAAATTCTGCTGTTGTCTGGGCATCACTTCTAGTTCTAGACAGAGGTGTGAGAGGTGTCCTCGTGGGGGGTAAGATGGTGGTCTGAACCTGGCTGATTTCTCAATGCATACAATGCCAGTTTTTTTATTATTGATTTGTTTTGGTTTTAAATGAAAAACCTTTACAAAACGAAAAAAATCTCCTTAGTACAAAAACGAAAATTAGAAACCCAAGATAAAAACCAAAGATGACCAGAGATAACCAAGGGTGACCTAGCTAAGACTGAGCAAGGCCCTCATTTTGCTCTTCCGACTGGCTCATGCCTATTGAGCTTAAAAGTATGGAACATTTTTCCAAAACCTTTACTATTGTAGCCGTGAGCATAATTTCTTGGCCTGCAATCAGTCTGTCCCAAAACAGGTCACACATTAAGCTCTCCTCTTTAGCCACAAATCTTCCAAGCAACAACAATCTTGTTTCCCAAGTGCCCTCGCACTCCATTGGCAAATATGGAGGGATTGATGGCTTGGAGGATCGCAATGTCTACAAAGTTTAATAGCTTTGTCACCCTGGTTTCTTCTAGCCAGTACTTCTCCTGAATGTGCGATATTGAGTCTTAAACTCATGAAGTTACTTATTATAGCTCTATCTGGAAACCTTTGGAGGTAACGAGGAAGAGAACCCAGTTTTCTATCTACTTTCAGAAAGAGGTTTGGAGGTTTAAGGCTTCTTACTCCGTCGATGGTAGTGATCCAGTCTTTTGTTCCCAAAAGCTTTTTTACTTTCATTGGGTTGCAGATAAGGATTTCTGGCGTTGTTTCAAGCCTAATCAAAATGTCTCCCACTTTCTTCTTCAGACCATTAAGTTGCTTTGATTTTGCTTTTTTGAGGATTTCATTTACATCGAAGTAGAGAGTGGACTGACCGGCTGTTATTATTTCACGATACAGGGAAAGGAGTTTCCAATCGGCTCGACAATCCAATGAGGTCAGACACAACTCAAATCTGAGGCTCGCTAGTGGGATACACATTGGGAGGTTTTGTGATTTTTTCCACAAAAGCCCCTCGACCTTGTCCCAGTTGTAATGCCAGAGCAGAGGCTTTGCTTCTAGTCCATACAAGTGAACCGGCACTGCTTTGGCAATATAGTATTTGACGAGTCGAAAGAGTGAGAATTTGCAGAATTTACCATTCAATTTCTTCATTTGAGAGATCATGTTTGTGGCTTTGTTCAGAATAACTGTGGACACTTTGTTCTGAGAAGGGGAAGCTAAGATTTCATAGCCAAGGTAAGTAAGTTCTTCAACCTGGGGGACTGTTTTTCCGTCCAAGGCCCATTTTCTAGAGCCCAGAGTTTTTTTGGGATGTTTGAAGATGAGAATCTTGGATTTCGAAGGGTTGATTAGCAGCCCATTTTGTGTAGCGTATTCCCCTAATTTGGACAAAGCCGCTGCAGACCAATCGCCAAACTGTCCAACAGAACTAAGTCGTCCGCATATGCCAACCAGTGAATTCTCCTCCCATTTAGCCTCAGGCTGGCCATTGAGGAAGACGCCAAAAAATCTCCAAGATCTGACAGGAATAAATTGAAGAACAGGGGAGCTCCGAGACAGCCTTGCCTCACCCCTTTAAAGAGCTGTATTATATCTGACAGGTGACCCAGATCATCCAGCCTCACTCTTATAGTAGTGTTCCTATGCAGTTCCATAAGCATTGCTAGTAGAGGAGCTGGAATCCCCCAACTATGGAGTTTCTGCCAAAGAAGGGATCTATCTACTAGATCAAATGCTTTGGAAAGGTCAACCCAAGCACCATAGAGAGGAACACCCTCTTTCTCACTAGAGTTTTCGCTGAGAAGGTTCAGGATGAGCCCATTGAGGCTGGTAGAAAGCCCTTTTCTGAATCCTGTTTGATGTTGAGAGAGAATCTGCTTGGAGTCCACCCAGAATGTAAGATCTTTTAGCAGCAGCCGCATGAAGATAATAAGCTTGCGATAATTTGCTGCACTTAACCGATCGCCCCCCTTAAAAAATGGAATGACCAATGCGTTCTTCCATGATGGTGGAAATACCCTGTTTTGCAAGATTTCATTAAAGAGGCAGTATAGCAGTTTGGCCCACATTTTTGGATTATCTTTAAGGACCTGATAGGTGAGTCCATTGGGACCTGCCCCTTTCGATGTAGAGGACGATATTATAAGCTCCACAATATCCTGTTCCTCAAAAGTGAGAGACCAGTGTATGTCTGATGGCAGAATAAAGTCAATGGACCCAGTTTGTTTAAAGTTGTTTGACAAATGTGCCACCCACTCTTTCTCTGGGACCAGATTACAAAGAGAACTGTTCCGACCACTCTCTAATTGGTTCAAAGCCGCCCAGAAGTTCCTGCAATTATTTGCATTGAGTAGATAGAGCATTTTCTCTCCGTCTTCTTGAATTTTCTGATGTTTATGATTTTTTGACCAGTTTCTATAGGTCTGTTTAGCCAATCTTAGATCTTCTTTACGTATAGTTGGGTCATCCTGCCCATTTCTTATGCGACGCAATGTTTGTCGTAGGCTTCTTTTTTTCTTTTGCGTTTCTTCATCAAAAAGGTGAAGATGTTCTTGTTTGCCTGCAACCTTTATTTCGCTTGGCGGGCAGATGGACCAAACGAAGTTTCCAAATTTCTCCGGATGAAATTGATCCTGCCATAGTGAGGGAGGAACTTCTTTGAGAAGTTTATTCAGTGTTTTTCCACCCTGTTTATATTTTGCTACTCTCAGTTTTCCTTAGCGGCCTTCGATTTCCTGCATATTGTTAGAGTGCCGAGACTTCTGTATGTCAGGAAACAGAAGTTCTAAGCTTGCGTGATCACTTCCCCCTTCCAGTTTAGGGAACATTTTGGGCAAAGGACTGAGAGACCAGGAGAAACAAAGATGTCTAAAGTGGTCTCTAGGGACCCTTGATGGCAGGTTACACCCACTTTATCAGCACCCCTGAGTTTTACGTGGATAATTTCGAGGTCCCAAGAGATCAAAAAGTCTCTCCACAATTTTGCTTTTCGTAGTTTACTCAACTTTGGTTTTGCGGACAAGATGCTCCTGGGGTGGATGTGATCTGTATTTAGATCCCCTGCTAATAAGATATGTGCTCCCTCATAATCGGTCTTCACCATTGTAAGCACAGAGTCCAGAATTTCTAAGAAATGCTGAAGTTTAGAGTTGGCGGGATTTCAGTAGATGTTGATAATTACAATAATGAGGTGAGGGGCCTGCAGTTTTACTTTACAGGCTTGGATCCCCACTTGCATAAAGGTGTGATCTCTTTTATACTGGAGTTTTTGAGTGCAGTTATCATCCCACCTGCTGGTCTTCCTTTTAGTTTTTGTGAAGCTCAGAGATTTAGAATTGTGAAGCCCTCTATCTCAATAGAATTGACAAGCCATGTTTCCTGGAGTAGCAAAATAACATTTGGACCTAAAAGTTCCTCTTTCACTTTCTTATTTTTCAGAAAACTTGGGCCTCTTGTATTCCAGGAAATTACCCTTAAACCCCTTTTCATAAAGACTATTTTCCACAGCACCCAATTTCAGGATTATTTGGGAGATAATCTCTGGGAGTTTGGGTATAAGGTTCTCATTTAGGCTTGATCCTACTACCATAGTCCTGCCTAACTCTCTTGTATTCCCCGCTGGTACTACATTTTTTAGGGCTTCCTCCACCCCTGTTTGTTTTGCGCTGGAGTCAGTCTCAGATAAACCCTCCTCATTGGTCTTATACACCATTAGGCCATCTCTGGCGAGATCCTTTTTATTATTGAAAAGGGCTTGTTGGGCTCTGCTCGAATTCAATCCAATTTCCACATAAAACCTGTCCTCCCTTAATGGAAATTTTACATACTCGATGACCTCTGAAAAGGAATAGGTTATGGTTTTTTTTTTATCTCAGATAGTAGCACAGATCTACAAAGTGATTTATTCTTGTTTTGTTTGACCAGTCTCAACCACACCTTTGGGATTTTGAAGTCTCCCACATCCAGTTCATCATTTTTCTTTACGGGTCTAGTATACGAAGGTCCATCATTCCCCTGGGTGGAAAGTACGAGATTTCTGTGTTTCCCCGTGCCATTCCGGCTATGGATCTCATTTGATATAGGTCTTAAGACCCCTTCCTCTTGAATATGAGTCAGAGAATGAGGGACAGTCTGAGCAGGTAGTAGAGCTGGTTTTGACAAGGGTTTCAAAAATATTGGGGCCAATTTCACGACAGCTTTTGAAGCCACTTTTGTAGACTCCTGAATGGAGTTTTCTTGATGGATCTTTTGTGCCTTATTTTTTAAGAATATCGGAGCGATCTTCATGTTTCCATGCCCTATTTTTTTACCTTTTGTCTTCAGGACCTTTTTTGGAGATATTAGGGGGTCTGTTTGCAGTCCAACACTTGAGGTTTGCACCTTTGGACTCTGAAGATCAATATTTTGATGCGAAATGCCCTTTCTTTCCCCTTTTTTTCCGATAACTGCTTTGGTAGGGTTATTTTGATTCGGACTGGAGCTCTGTGGTAAATCAGGAACCGATGTGACGGATGCGATAGTTTCTGACAATTGCTGGTCAGTTGTCAGAGCCAGATTTTTTAGGAAATAATTTGTGCCTGTGTTTTTCATAACTGGATTTTTTTGATTTTTGTATTTTTTTCTGGGCTCTTTTTGACTGCGGGAATATAGTTGCAGGTTTTACACTACGCCCTCTTTTCCTTTTTTGCCTCTTTCTCCCTTTGAAATTTTGAGAGGCCACTGGGATCCAGTTTATTTCATTGCAAGACGAACTTTTTGGGGCCTTATCCTTCCCTTCCAAAGAATTATCGGAGATCTCTTCCAACACATCAATGTGCGTGTTGGCCAATCTCCTCAATTCTAAGATTGAGTCTGATAATGGGGTGTCATCAAAGATTGTGGCGTCCTTGGGGGCCTCTTCCCTAATGGGCTGACTACAGGTTTGGAGGTTTAAAACTTTCCTTGGAAGATCTTTTAGGAGTTCCTGTGTGGCAGTGTTTCCCTTGGTACCCTCCTTCAGTAAACTGTAAATTTGGGAGATGTCCAACCCTTGTTTCACACCTTCAACCTGCGTTTCTTTTAGGGTGGGAACCAGAATGGTGTTCATGATATTTCTAAGCGACACCATAGCTGATTCATTCTTGGACATTTCATTAGTTAATTCCAACAATAAGCCAGCCTGAGTCTGCACCTCCGATTTTAGAAGTTCGAAAACTGAGACCAAGGAGTTTAAAACAAAGCTAAGGGCTGCCAATGTACCGTTGCTAGTTTGTGGGGAATCTCTGCTGGGGGTTATAACAGGGCCATCAGGAAGGACTTGAGGAGAGGCGAATATTGCCTCATTTTGTATGTTAATATCTGCAGGCAGAGGGATATTCTGAGGTCTTGGGCACAATCGAAGGGCTGCCATGTGCTAATAGATAGATTGGTCCCGTCATTCATACTTTTATTTCTTTTCCTGGGAAAGTGATTGTTTATTCTGCTCTGTATCTTCTTTGTTGTGATTGTGAATTCCAGTCCCCGTTTCCATCCTTTGTCGATGAGGGAGATAGGGGCAGTTTCCTCCATTGTTTGCTGCCCGTGCGTGTGAATAAGGGCTTGTATGATAACTGGGGCTGGCAGAATTGGGGTTTGGACAGGGGTATTTTGGGCAGCATTCCCTGTCTTCTCCCCTCCGCCCAGATATGAGCCTTACTGATCAAACATATCTTCTATGTCAGGTGAGCTACAAAGTCTCATTTGGTGTTTTGATAATAATAGAAAATATTTGTAAAAACAAAACAACCAAAGGATGCTAACGTGTTGGACGAACGCTTAAAAAAGTTTGTTTTTTTCTTTTTTTAAAAATTATATTTAAAAATAAAGAAACGGCCTTCCTGAATTTCCCAATTTTCAACCTCCCTATGGTGGCACTTTTCTTCAATCAGGGCAGGGAGCTGCTATGGCGCTAAAGATAAGGACTCCCACATCAAAAGAATAGGATCCAAGATTTATGTGCAGGCCAATGATTTGTTACCTTTGTGTTGCGCACCTCCAGCACCAAACAGCCGCACAACAGTCAGCGCCCTTTACCCCGTCGGGCACACTGCAGCACTCACCGCTTGGGCGGTTGGGTCTGCGCTTTCAAGTGGTGGAGAAACACGTGATAGGTCACGTGAGCGCAAACAAGGTCCGCCTCCTCCAGGAAGCGAGCGGATTATCAGCAAGAGCCCCTTGACAGCTCGCAATGCTGAAACAACGTTCGTTTTGGCCCCAGAAGCAGTTCTCCTTCACACTGCAGCACTCACCGCTTGGGCGGTTGGGTCTGCGCTTTCAAGTGGTGGAGAAACACGTGATAGGTCATGTGAGCGCAAACAAGCTCCGCCTCCTCCAGGAAGCAAGCGGATTATCAGCAAGAGCCCTTTGACAGCTCGCAATGCTGAAACAACGTTCGTTTTGGCCCCAGAAGCAGTTCTCCTTCACACTGCAGCACTCCAGCAATACAATGCCAGTGGTAGAGAATGCAACCATCCTTTGTTCAGGGTAAGCTTCAATTTGGCTATTCTTTCTTTAAGCAGACCCCCTTCACCTGCGGGTGATACGCTGATGAAAACTTGTGCTTTATGCTAAGCAACAAGCTCATTTGTTCAAAGACTTTATTAACAAAATTAGGGCCAATATCTGATCTCAATACTTAACATATTCCCCATCTAGGAAACACTTCTCGTACAAAAATGTTTGCTGCACAGGTGGAGTTTGTTTGTTTGTTTATTTGTTTGGTAATGCGCACCAAGCCCTTAGGTAGACGGGCGCAACAGAAACAAGAAATCTTAAAACTTAGTTACAGTACAAGGTAGCAATACATAGAGCAGTGATTGCAGTAGGAGCAAAAATACAGGTACAAGATACATTAAATGCGAAGCAATGGTCTTGGTAAGTCAAGGAGGCATTATCGTGAGTAACAATATATGCACACATACATATACAGATATGTATATACAACCTTACATGTCTACGTTAACGTGTATCCATGTTGCATGCAAATATGACAGAACAGACGACCATGCGTGTATAGTTAACCAATCTACAGTGTAGTTTGAGGGAACAAAGGGTCGTGTAGGGGCTGGAGAGGTAGAAGTGTACTTCGGCAGTTAGGTGTCGTTATTGTGTAGCCAATTGAGTATCTTATGTCTGAATATAGGGTAGGGTTGTTCTAGTCTGAGGTCAACTGGTAATTTGTTCCAACATTGTGCCGCTTTTACAGGGAAACTGGTTCCTCCTGCTGTCGAGCGTTTGAACCTAGGAATCTCTAACATAAATGAGTTTGCAGATCTCGTAGGGCGGGTAGCTGTTCTCCTGGTAATTATATCCATAAGGTATGGGGGTGCTAGGTTATTCAGGCATTTGGAGGTGAGGGATGCTATTTTGAGGATAATTCTGTCCGTTATTTTCAGCCAGTTAACCTCCTTCCTGAATTCGGTAATATGCTCTCTGTAAGGGATGTTCAATGCTGCCCTCAGGGCGTTATTCTGCAGTCTTTGGATTTTGTCTGTAATGTATTTGTTGGCTCCCGAGTACAGGGCATTACAGTAATCTAATATTGACATGATAAGAGCGTTGGCTAGTGTGGTGCAGCTTGGGTCTGGGTGTGTACACGGTGCAGCTTCAATCCACCTTGAGAAAGGACATACCACTACGATCATATATCTATGTCCATTACATAATTCCAGCATGTCGACATAGTTGATATATAAATGCTGAAAGGGTCCATTAGGTCTTGGAATAACTCCTCTAATTGTGCGCAATGTGTGCCCAGCAGTAAACTATTGACATACAATACAATTTACTACATAATATGCAACGTGTTTTACTATATTTGGAACAAACCAATCCTCTGCAATTGTTGCGGCGAGACTCTCTCTAGTAACGTGCGCAGGGTAGTGTAGCTGGTCCAACGCCCCCCTTAAAAAGGCTACAGGCATCACCGGTTTACCAGTGCTGTCTTGTCACCACAATGCTTCAGAGGGGCTCAAAGAACACCCTCTCCGCATCCACAGGTCTTTCTCATCCTGAGGCGCTTCCCCTTGAATCTCTACTAACTGAGTCCTAGACAAGTCATTATAACAATTAGGCACACTCATCATCACCACCATGCTTTCATTCACATCAGGCGTATCAAATAACATGATCATTTCTGAACATACAACCCGCATACTTCCTCATCTGCTTTTTGATTTCCACATGAAATAACATCTGCTCTTTTAGTATGTGCTGCGCATTTAACTACTGTGATGGCTACTGGGAATTGTAGTCTAATGAGTCTGTCCAATAAGGCTGCCTGTTGCAATTGAGTGCTGTCCGCTCTAAAGTAGCCCCTCCTTTTCCAACATGCTAGCCCTGCGTGCACTGTTGATGTCACATAGACGGAGTCACTGTACACAGTTACTTCCTGGTCTGTGTGTCTCTCAAGCGAGATAATCAGCTCCACTAATTCTGCAGCCCGTGCCGAAAAGTGAGACGGTAGCCGTGCACTTATCAATACTTCAAACTCTCCATTGGCCGTGTGCTTTACCACAGCGGCACCTGTATATCTTTGTCCATCATTTTGATTGATTCTAGAAGAACCATCAATAAAGAGAATCTCCCCAGCTACCAACGCATTTTCCTTCGCCCTGTGGAGCTCATCATAGTACTCCTCATAGTTTGAGCAATCGTGTGCATGACTATTTTAATCGCCGGATTTGATATGACCACCTCACAGGCAGAAGCCCATTGAGATGTCAACGTGCCTTTAGGTTTCTCCAAAATAGCAAACAAAGAATGTTCAACAAATAACGTCATGGAACAACCCATTACTATGCTGGCAGCCTTCTCAATGGCAAATGTGGCGGCTGCCAAAGATTGTTCGCAAGGAAAGGGACCCTTCATTACTCTGTCTAAAATCTCACTGTAATATGCAAGGGGCTTGTACCCCAATGTGGTTCTCTGCGTGAGTACAGCTGTCGTAACAGTACCATTCGTGTGCGAAAACAAAAATAATTCCTAAACATAATTGGGAATCCCTAAAACTGGTGCGGTGCAGATAGCCTTTTTCAACTCATCAAACCCTTCTTCCATTTCCTCAGTCCAAAAAATGTTTTCCTGATTCACCTGTGCTTTCTTCAGAACTTGCAAATAGGGCCTTATATATGAACTGTAATCAAAGACCCATGCTCTCACATAGTTACACAGTCCCAAAAATCTCTGCATGTGTTTTATTGTGAATGGCTTTGTTGTTTTCAAAATAGCCTCAGCCCTCTCAGGGATAACTTTCTTTCCTTCATGCGAAATCAACTGGCCTATTTGCAGCACTTCTTCTTGACAGTACTGTAATTTCTCCTTGTCTACTTTATATCCTTTGTCTGCAAGGATAACCATTAGCTGAACTGAATCGCATGCGCACTCTTCCTCTGAGATGCTACAGACTAATATGTCATCCACGTACTGCAACACAACACTTTCTAAATTAATGTTGCTTAAGTTCATCTGTAGGACTCTATTAAAAATCCATGGAGACTCACAGTACCCCTGTGGTAAACGAGTGCTCTTCAGACGGCTTTGTCTGAAAGTAAATGATGTCAGATCTTGCAAGTCTTTATGCAATGGGATTGATTAAAACACATTTTTTCAAGTCAATCACAGTGAAATATCGTGCCTTAACAGGAATATTACATAAAATTGTTGCAGGATTAGGAACTAGAGGGAACACGGCCTCTACAATCTGGTTAATCGGGCAAAGATCTTGAATTAAATGCCAAGACCCCCCTTTCCCTTTTTTAATACGGTATTACACAGTGACTCTGACATCACTAAAATGCCCTGTTCCATCATGGCGGATATCGTCTTAAAAATACCTTCATCTGCCTCTCGAGACATGGGATACTGGTTTCAATTTAATCTTCACTTACCCAGCTCCCTTCAATAGGCCTACGTCATAGGGGCCCTTTGTCCATAATGAAACTGGCACTTTCGCCATGTCGTCATCAAAATACTCAGGGCGCTTCCGTGCGAGCATCATTTTCGGAGGAACGTCACGTTTAATTGCTCTCACCCAATAGGTAATACTCATCTCAAATATTACTTTGTCATCTGATGGATGATCTCTAAACAAATCCTCATCAATGACGTCAGTCTGTAACCCTTCCCAATGGCAATCACTGTGCATCATCGTCTGCCTTCATAATCAACTCCATCAAGCATAGCTAATTTTCCTCGCACTATAGCTGCTTGCAATTCTAAAGGAAATACTTGTCCTTCCTCTTCATCCATAGGTATCTTTGGCCTGAATAAAAATGCATCAGGTATTCTCACAGTTTTACCCACTAAACCTGGCAACCATGTTAACAGAATGAGTACCCCATAGTGAAAAACCTCTGGTTCTAACGGTACTCCTCCTATGACCACTTGTCCTGCAAATGCCATAGTAAATTCACTCACGTTTAAATAATGCATTCCCGGTGTTGAACACACTGGGCCTTCATCATTGAACGAAATCGTCATGTTCAACTTGGTCATTAAATCTCAACCTAATATATTGACAGGTGTCTTCAAACAATGGCACAGACATGTCACACTCTCCTATAGAGACTGGCCATTCTTCAGTAAAAGGAACTCTACTTGTAGCTGCTGTGAAACCTTGAGTATTCATAGCATTTCCAGACATCGAGAATTTTCCCTCTTGTATACATGAGCACGTTGCACCTGTGTCTACTAAAAATTAAAAAGATTTGCCTCCTATATTAACGTCAACCCTCGGTTCCTCTTGAGGATTAGGCGTCACAGATAGTATTGAGCACATCAAGTCTCCCAGTGAGCTGTCCTATTGTAGATACATTCTAATCCCTGTACCTGTGAAAGGATTCCCTCCATCAACAGTGATACCCCCTATTCTAGGATTCATTAACTGTATCATGTTTGTGCTCTGCTGTATCTGCATGGGTGACTGCCCTTGTGGCGGATTCATTGTTGCTGTGTTTGAAAGTCTTGCTGCACTCTCAGCGCTTGTGTCTGCTGCACTGTTTGATTCTGAGCACACCCATCTCCGTTCTGCTGCGAATATGCAGGTGGGTTTGTAGTAGCCCTCCTGAGAATTGCCCATTCTGCACAACTCCTTGACTTCTACATGTGCAAAAAAGTGCCCTGCCATACCACCTCTCCAACATATAGGAGGAGGTCTTCTAATTTGCCCCTCCTGCATGCCTTGACTATCGTTCTATGTGTTTGAAACCCACTTTGATTATTCTGGAAGTTTCCCTGATTATTCTGGAAGCTTCTCTGATTATTCTGGAAGCCCCTACCTCAAAAGCCTCCCCTTCCCCACGGTGCAAATCCATTATTACCTTGATCGAACTGTCTTTGGTTATTCACCTGCGGCATGTTTGCTGCTTGCTGTGAACCTGACCCATCTCCACTAGTCAACATTGCCCCTTCAATGCCGTATTTGGATAGTTTTTTCTGCACTAACTTTGTCTCTTCCCCTTTTCTAACATTGTCTTTCTTTCAATTCTTCTCTTGCAAAAGCCTGCAATAGTGCGCAATGGTCAGCTGTATTTCTGACCACGGCTTCGTTTCCATGCCCACCAATCTCTTGAGCTGCTTCTGCACTGACTCTGGCAGCCCTTGGCACAATATATGATAAAATACAGGTACTGATTTCCCCCAAGATTCCTGTGTCTCCAAGGCCCACTGCTCTTGGAAATTCTGACTGTAAACAAGAGGATCATCTCCTTCCTGCATCTTTCTTGCCATTATAGCTCCCATATCTGACGTGTCCGGATACAGTACACTAAGCGCTTTCCAGACCGCCGCCCTACAGGTATTGAACAGTGCTTCATTGTGAGCAGTGTTTATCGTGGTAACACTAGAATACCCTGCTCTTGACCAAACGTCATCAGCCCTTTCCCCAAGGATGGCAATCAGGAGACCTTTAATGTCCCCTGTAGCTAGCGTGTTTCCTCCTGTCATTTTTTCTAACTCATGTATCCATTTCCCAGCGCCGGAAGTTAAACTCATGAGTTTACACCTTAAGTTGTCCTTATCCATCTGTGGCCAAGGTATATACTGTGGACTAGCTCCTCCCTTTTCTAACAAAGGAAACTGAAATCCCAAACTCACATTCGTCACCCATCATCTGTCTGTCCATAGCAGGGACAATTGTTCTGCTCCGCCTTACACCTGGCAGTCACCGTAGCCTGCTCACATACGGTGGCGAGTCCCCCCTCTGACCATGGGATCGCTCTCAAGGTGGATCTAGCCGCGATAATGATCCTGACGCCCAAGATATAGGTAGGTCTAAATCCGACCATCTTACTTCCTTGTCCATTGAAAAACACCCCTCAGGGCGACATGCCTTACCTCCCTCTTCCCCACGGAAGGTTTCTCTATCTTCGCCTGACGCATCCTGTCCCCAGCTTGCCCAGCTTGTGTGACTTCTCTCTTCTTCATCTCTATTCAGAGTCAGTCTATCTAAAGACAGCTCTTTGAGCTCAAAACTACACAAGGCTCCATCGTTGTCGTACAGCTGCGTACTCTCGAGCTGATAATTTTTCTTAGTCCTCATATCATGATAGACTTTATCAATCACATCCCCAATGCTTCTCGAGTCAAATTCATCCTCTAGATTTGCTCTAGACAGACCTCCTATTGGCTCATGTGCTGGGAATAATTCTTCTATGTCTTCCCATGCCACTACGGGGTTAAGATCCATTACTTCCTTTTCCATACAATCAATATTGCATGCTCCGTCTTCTCTTTCATTCTAGTTCATCATAAAATTCTCTTCACTTCCTTGCTTCCTTCCTTACCCTTTCTTCCTCTTTTCTCTTCATGGCTCTTCTCTCATTTGCCCTTCATATTTCTTCGTCTTTTTGTCTTTGCATTCTTTTATCCCTTAATTTCTCTTCCTCCTCTTCCTCTCTTGCTCTTTCTCGCTTTTCTTGTCTTTCTCGTTCTTCGATTGCCCTCTGTCTATTATCATATTTTCTCTGCTCCTCTGCTATTTCCTGCTTTCTCAGTTGCTCCTCTTGATACAACTGTTCCCGTCTTTACCTTCTTTTCGCCCCATCTTCTTTCAGTCTTTCCTCTCTCTCTATCCTTTTTGTCTTGCTCATCTCGAGCTTAACTTTGCCTTACGTCCTCAATGGTCTTACCATCAAGTTTGAGCAAAATCTGACCACCCATCCATTCGTTCTGTATAAGCGCTAACTCATCAGTCTTATCTTTTTCTCCTTTCCATCTCTTTATTTCTCGTCCTATATCTAGAGGTTGTTCACTTCTCTCTTTATCGTGTCTCTCCTTGTCCCGCAGGACTTTAGAGATTACATCTGTCTCGGGACTCATATGCCGGATTACTGTATCCTGTCACTGCCTTGATCTCCCTTAATTGGTACAGCCCATCTTTCTTACTATCGCTGTCTGCTTCAGGCGCGGCGGGGGGAGCAGAAGGCTCCTCACCCCCCTCTTTGCATGCATTAAGTATCCAATCTACAGGGGGCAGCTCCTCTCTCTCCTCCTGATACATCTTCCAGAGCTCTAAGCACGCTAATCGCTTCTCTAACTATTTTCCCGTATATGCAGCATGCAAATATGTCGTCATATGCTGCAAAACTGCCTTAGATAGTGATCCCCCTTGTGGCCATGGCATAAACATCTTGTCAGCCATGCCTTTAACCCACTCACACTGTACTGCTTAAGTTTGGGTGCGCGCTTGGGTAATTGCTTGCAGAGGTGTATAAGCAGAGTAATATCCTCCATTTTGACACATCACACTTGACTGTCAATACTCACCTTTACACTTTGCAGATTTCAAAAGTACGTTTCAGAAAAAACAAAAACAATATGAGCATGCACCAATCGTCGCAGGCTCCAAACCCTCTATATCACTTTTTTTTCTTTAAACTATGTTTTCACTAAACACCATCAGTTCAATACCAACAAATAAATAATTAATTCACAATTCTCGTGTTTTCTTGTTCGAGTCTATCAATCCCACTATTATTTTTTCACCATATGTAGTCACATAAAACAAACAGACAAACGGACACACTTGACCAGCCACATATATCTGTCTTCTCTTTAAGACTGTCTTACCCCTAAAAATACCCTGATTTGGGATGTGAATCGACCTCTTTAAACTGTCTTCAAACAAGTTTGTCGCCTACGTCAACCGTAAATAGGGCTCTAGGTGCAATTCCTTCTGTTCCATCTTTACGAGGCAGGAAACCTGGGTGTACTCTTTATCGTGGCCTCTCCTCAAGATACCTCTTAATTTCTTGGCCTCTCAAGTCAATTTACTTAATATTCAACGTTCATTGTTCTCAAGTTACTTTATCCAAACCTCGCTCCGTTAACCGTTTTCCCCTTATCACGTTCTTCACCCACTGCCCATTCACACTTTTGTCACCTCACTCAGTTTTTACTCACCATTCGTGTTTTCGACTTCCGACTCTCAGGATCGTACGCCTCCTCAGTAGCCTCCTCAACTTTCTGTCCGTTCAGCTTCCTGGTGACGCCGGGAGGGGATTCCATGGAAACCGGAGTACCCGTCTCACCCTTGCTTGCAAGTCTAAAGTTTAAAAACTGATACCACTATCTACAGGGAGCTGCACATCCTTTCAGCCAAATGGCAGAGGTTGTGCGATATTTCCGGGACACCAAAGGACTTCTCTTTCGATGGATCTCTAACCATCATTTCTCAGCTACCACGTGAACTGGATGCTTCCAGCCCTGTAAAATGAGGTAGCAATATCGTTGAGATGTATGGGGATGCAGACATTATACAAACATCAATAATCGAAAAGACTCAGGTAGTTGGCAAAAGGATAACTATTTTAATATCAATTATCTAAAACAGGGAGTACAACGGACGTCTCAGTGTAAGTTCTCTCTCTGCATCTTAAAAAAAGCATTCATTTATAGCAAAAAACCGTCATAGGTGACGTCAACCTACGTATTACTAACGTCATCCTACGTGGCAAACTACAAAAACCTAGTGGCAATTGTCATGGGGTCTAAGGGAACATCTGAGTATACGATCCATACTCGTCTAAAAGGGTGAAGAAAAGTGATAGGTTTCTTAACATCAGGTGGGGAAACTAAGCTCTCCCCTAAAACAGGTCTCTATGAACGTCACTAAATACACAACGTCCCATTGGCTACATAAACTATAGGACCCTTAATCACGTGGCCTTCTACCTTTGGTTGGCACTCTAACCTCCATCAGTACTTTTCCACCTACGTTTAGCAGCACGCAGGCTGGGCTTCCAGGTGCTGGTGAGCTAGTCTTAACCATAGCTTCCCACCAATTAGCATAATCATCTATCATCACCTCAGTGGGCTGCTGTCAATTAGGGCTTTGAACTTGTCCTTGAGAGTGTTCTTTTGCTCTGGAGAATTCAGGGGAGTGAAGGCACGCTCTGCCCTCATGCGTAGGTGTGACCATCATGCTGGTCCAACTTCATCCCTCAGCTTAGTTTCCCCACCTGAAGACCACAAAATCGAGCTTCTGGAACATTAAAATACTATTTTCTAATAGACCTCTGATGTCTTCCTTGTTTTTGTCAGTGCCTCCTGAATAGGAGTTTCGTTCTTTCACACGATTTGTATCCAATGTCTGCTCACCCCAGCCTGAAATGGCCTTGGCTTCTTGGGTCATCCAGGTTCGCCTTTCTGAATTTCACTCCTGTCAATTCACTTGTTTTTCAACTGCGACACAGTGGAAAAGAGGCCTTCCTTCTTTAGCCCAGCTCTGCTATAATACGTAGTGGAAACATCCATTCCTTACTCACCTCCTATAAATATGTATATACGTTGGTGCATGCCTCATTATATTCACTACTTATCTAGCCTCAAGAATACTTCATCTGCTTGCATTTCTTTGCATATGTACACGTGGAAAACAACTTGATATCTTCATCCGTTCTGTAGCATAAGTTTCTTCATCTTGATCCCAAGATGTCACTTATCTTCGACACTTTCTCGATGCCTTATAGACTATCTGCATTTTCTGCAGTCTCTGTGTGACGTCACCATTCTTCTTTGCCATTCAGCTGTCCTGTTTCTTCTGGGATTTCATTCAAATGGCCATCGTACTGTCTCGTATGCAAGTATGGTTTTCTCAATGGGAACTTTGCTTCCAGGATTCTCCTTGGTATCGGTATTTTCATTGGTACCGTACGTGTCTCACACTCTGGTTCCCAACATATAGGCAATATGGGTGAGGAGGTTGAGGTGGGGGTACTTGGCTCCTTCTTCACACTCTCATGTCTCAAACTAATCTAAAATAAATATCGTATTCACCCACAAATCGAAATCTGCCTTTGAATCAGACTCCTATACTTCGATCCAGGCAAACTGATGAGACTTCCCCACAAGACAGTTGCAGAATCGCAAATCCCCTGTGACACGGCACTGAACAGAGCGCAAACCCTCTACCTAAAGAAGTACTCTACAGCCAAGTCCCAGAAGGTCACCTAGCCCTTGACCACCTCTTCCTCCCATCCCTCTCTTCCCTCATCTAATTCCTCACTACTAAAATATTTCACTAAACCTAATTGTACCCTCTTCATCCTCTATCAACAACCCAAAACAAAACAAACACCACACACAACCAGGGCGGCCCTTATGGCTAAGCTGCCCCAGTACTTAACCCCTCCCAAAAACACAAGTGCCCAGGTATCAGGTACTTGCGACCTGCATTCATCAACACCAAATGTGTTTCCGCATCTGTCTTCCCTCTGTCCCACTAACATCCCACACCCCTCATTCTAAGAGGGCCATGAGCTGTGTGGCCAACATTATTGGCTTGTCAGAAGCGTGGTATATAGGACCATTTAGCTTACCATACTTCTAGGTTTCTGTACTGCTATGGGAATCTATGATGTGTTTGTGGCAGTAAGTTCCATTAGAAGAACTAATTACTTAACTTTTGGTAATGTGCTTTCTAATGGATTAGTCCTTGCTCCCCCATAGCCCTCCCATTCTGACCCTCGTGCTGGATAGCTCATTCACTTCTTGCTGTTCAGTGGTCCCTGAGCTGCTGATAGCTTCGAAAAAGGCAGAATTGAGGTCACGGATGTCAATGGCTTCAAATACACTACCTCTTACACCATGCCCAGCATCATGGGTGTACATTGGAGATGAGTGGGTCTGCTGATGCTCTTCTGTTGCCTGAAAAAGTTTCAGCAGGCAGCTGGTGCTGAAAGAGACATTTCGAAGGGATTGTGTCCTCCGACGTATTCCTCCTCTTAGATATCTCCTTCCAGCTCTGCTGGCCTCGGAAATTTTTTCTCTAGAGGGCGCTGCGCGTCGACGTCCTCCGAGTCGATGTCCCTCGACAGCCGCCGTATCGACGTCGACGTCATCCTGCCTATAAAGGCTGCGCGCAGCGTCCGTTGTTCAGTTCCGTTTTTCCGCACTTACTCAGTGCCTCGGAATACCGTTGCTCAGTTTTTTGTCAGGATTTAATCTATTTACCTCGAGTTATTCGATCCGTACTCGATGGCTTCTTCGTCGGAACCGACAACTCCTCGATCCGGCTTAAAAAAATGCCGAGATTGTGGGAAAAAGATGTCGCTGACTGACCCTCACAGAGTTTGTCTGTGGTGTTTGGGAGCTGAACACCATTGTTCGGAGTGCGAGGACTGTATGTCCATGACAGCTAAGGCCCTGAAGGAGCGTAGGGGGAAGCTGGAGAAAGGTAAGACTTTTAAAGCTTCTTCTTCGTCGACGAAGTCAAGACATTCGTCTCCTCGTCACCATTCGCGTTCCAGGTCTCGGAGTGGGTCCCATCACTCCTCGAGATCGAAGCACTCGAAGAGGAGACGTCGAAGATCCCCTTCTCCGTCTTCCTCTTCCTCTGTTTCACCAAAAAGAATCCCTTGCCCCACGAAACATAGTTCCCGGGCTGAATGGGAGGAATTCCGCAAAAATATGGTGAGCGTCTTCGAGAAAGCGGCCTCGACCCCCTCGAAGACTGCCGAGAGCGATGCTCTGGTCGAAAGACCCAAAGGTCAAAAACGCCGCGAGTCGCAGTACCCGGCGAAGGAAACCTCTCGAGTGCGTCTCGAACCCTCGAGTAGGTCTATGACCTCCAAACCTTCCTCGAAGGTTCCGTCGACGCCGTCGACGAAGGTTCCGTCGACGCCGAGGTCGGTGTCTTTGATGCCGTTGTCGAAGGGACCTTCGACACACGGGTCTGTCGACTCGACGCCAGCTTCGACACAGGCGTCGACGCCAAGAAAAGTCACGGTCACGACACACCCAGTGACTATCCCCAGGTCCTCGATGTCGATGGCTTCGAGATTGTCGAGTAGAATCCCAATTCTGTCGAGGTCATCGAGGCCTCCGCCTTTGTTTTCGACGCCACGCTTGAAGCCTTCGACGTCGGCGTCGACGACATCGACGTTTTCGAGGCCGATTATGACAAGTTCGGCACCCTCTGCCTTGAAAATGGGATTTACACCCTTTATGAGTTCAGAACAATTGAGAACTATATCCTCAATTATGATAGAGAGGGTGAATTGTCTGAACAGGATGACACATTTGAGTTGCAGGGACCTGTAACCCCAATTAGAGAGGAATTTTCCTCTGAAGAACGCAGGTTAAAGGATCTTCATGATTCCTTACATGAGGCAAGTGGGTTAGACACTTCCCCTGAGGTGGAGTTTGCTAGGCCAGACCCGGGGGAGCATGCTGAAACCCCCTATAGAGCCTTAATGGCCAGGATCACAGAGTTTATGGGGTGGTCTGCACCTTCACAATCTTTCCAACAAGATGACCTTACGGATTTTCTTGACAAGGGCCCACAGGAGGACCCTGTGGTGCCTTTTCATAAAGCTCTTCAGAGGAAGATTATGACGAACTGGGAAACCCCAGATGTCGTCCCGGCAGTAAATAAAAAACTCTCTACAAAATATAGGGTATCCTTTACAGACCCGGAGTTTTTGTCAAAACACCCATCCCCAGAAAGTCTGGTGGTACAGGCAGCATCTTCTACCGATGTCAAGACGGCTTATCCTACCGTCCCACAGGACAGGGACGATAAAAAATATGATGCTATGGCAAAGAAAGTTTTTTCGGCATGTAGCATGGCGTTAAAATCTGTTAATGTTACTTGCACCCTTGCTAGATTCAGCCATACACTTTGGGAGTGTGCTTCTACAGCGGCTGACTGCATCCCGGAGGGAGAAGAAAGGGAGGCGTTCCTGAATATCATACAGGACGGTAAAGACGCTATGTGCGAATCCCTCCAGACGGGCATTGATTCGGCTGACAGTATCAGCAGAGCAATGGCGGCAAGTACAACAACCAGGAGATTCGCTTGGTTGAGAAAGTCTGGTTTTGCCCCTGATGTGCAACCCAGGCTCTTGAACATGCCATTCGATGGCTCTTCTTTGTTCGGGAAAAAGGCGGATGACAGTTTAGAGAAACTGCAAACTTCAAAAGCAGCAGCAAAATCCCTAGGCGCTGCAATCCATCAGACACCTTTTCGTCCCACAGGAACCTCTGCGAGGGGCAAGTCCTTTCGCTTCTACTCCGCATTCGGAAGAGGTAGAGGACGTCCAGCTCAAAGGGGACAAAGAAGAACTACCGGAGGTGGACGGGGTAGATATTCAAAAGCCGCAGCAACAGCAGGTGCCTCTTTACCATCGGCATCCGCATCAGCCGCTCGAAAACCACTCTGAGGACTTCCCTCACAGGACACCTGTAGGAGGTAGGTTGACTCAACATCTGGCGGAATGGCAGGCTATCACGTCAGATGCTTGGGCATTGGAAACAGTTGCCCAAGGTTACTGCCTGCCTCTCCTACGCATACCTCAGAGTCATCCACCGGGGATCAGCTCTCAGAAAGCTCCAGATCCGCTCCTCTTGCAGGAAATTTTCGACCTGCTAGAGAAAGGTGCCATAGAACCGGTACCTGTAGTGGAGAGGAACAAGGGCTGGTACTCCCCTTATTTTCTCATTCCAAAGAAAGACGGAGGACTGAGACCCATCTTGGACTTGCGAGAATTGAACAAATTCCTCAGGAAAGACAAATTCAAGATGGTCACTCTTTCTCAGATCCTCCAGGCCCTTCAGTTCCAGGACTGGTTGGTATCTCTGGACCTTCAGGATGCTTATTTCCATGTGCCTATCCATCTCAAACACAGGAAATACCTGAGGTTCGCAATTGGCAACTCTCACTATCAATTTCGAGTGCTGCCATTTGGGCTGACCTCCGCCCCGAGGGTCTTCACCAAGTTAATGTCGGTAGTGGCGGCAGGTCTAAGGATGGAAGGGATTCACGTCTACCCCTACCTGGACGATTGGTTGATCAGGGCTGTCTCTTCGGAACAAGCTCAGATCTAGCTAAATCACGTGTGCCACTCCCTTCACAGACTGGGCTTCTCCCTCAATTTAAAGAAGTCACAAATGATACCATCACAGAGACTCCAGTTCATAGGAGCGATCCTGGACACTTCCCTGGGAAAGCCTCGCCACCAGAGGTGAGGGCTCAAGATATTCTACAGATGGTTACCAAGTTCCAAGATGCCCAATGTCTCCCAGCCTTCGACTTTTTGAGGTTGCTAGGCCTCATGGCATCCTGCATTTTCCTAGTGCCAGAGGCTCGCCTGAGAATGAGATCCCTCCAGTGGGCACTGAGGACTCAGTGGTCACAATTCTCAGGGAGAATTACAGATCTTCTTCAGGTTCCCGACAGGGTGGCTCGAGACCTTCAGTGGTGGGCCTGTCAGGAGAACATTCTGAAAGGAGAACAGTTTTGGCAACCCTGGCCGGAGATAACAGTAGTCACGGATGCCTCACTCACGGGGTGGGGAGCCCACGCCAACGACTTGACCATCAGCGGTCGTTGGTCTCCATCGGAGTCCAGACTACATATCAACCTGTTAGAACTGAGAGCCATCAGACTTGCGCTGAAGGCGTTCCTGCCAGCTGTACAAGGGAAAAACGTCCTGATAATGACGGACAACACAGTGGCCATGCATTACCTCAACAAAAGAGGAGGCGTAGGATCACTACCCCTGTGCAGAGAGGCGATGCAGCTCTGGTTTTGGGCAATCCAAAAAGGAATCTCTCTATCGGCAGTTCACCTAGCCGGAGAGAAGAACTTGACAGCGGACGCTCTGAGCAGGCAGAGCACAGTCTCCCACGAGTGGGAACTAGCTCAGGAAGTCCTTCAAGAGATCTTCGCCCTTTGGGGAACCCCTCAGGTGGATCTGTTCGCCACCAGCGTCAACAGGAAATGCGATCTGTTCTGCTCAAGGGAATTTCCCCCGAGAGGAGCTCTGGGAGACGCGTTCATAGTGGACTGGGAGTTTCCGCTTCTGTACGCGTTCCCACCGGTCCCTGTCATTCCTCAAATGATCAGGAGGTTGAGAAGATTCCGGAGAACCATGATCCTAATTGCCCCGGATTGGGCCAGGAGAACGTGGTACCCGGACCTTCTAGACTTGTCCATCTGCCCTCCAATTCGACTTCCACTCAGAGAGAACCTACTCTCACAGAAGGGAGGTCAGGTTCTCCATCCAGACATCAAAACCCTCAACCTTCACGCTTGGCTTCTGAAAGGTTGAGGTACAAGGATTGGGACCTCCCTGATGATGTTATGGAGGTGTTGCTTTCGGCAAGGAGGCCAGCAACAAAGTCTTTATACCGCTGCCGTTGGAACAGATTTTGCAGCTGGTGTAGAGAACAGAATATCGACCCTTTTTCATGTGGTACACCAATGGTTTTGTCCTTCCTTCTATATTTGGCGAATTCAGGCCTTCAAGTTGGCACCATTAAGGGCTATCTCGCAGCGCTATCCATCTTTAAGCGCACTGCGGAAGAACCATCCTATTTCAAGTTACCCTTGGTAATACAGTTTCTAAAGGGGTTAACCAATGTTTATCCCCCAAGACCATTCCAAGTTCCACTATAGGATTTAAACTTAGTACTAACTTTCCTGATGGGCACACCTTTCGAACCACTCCATTCTTGTTCGCTAAGGTTCCTTACCCTTAAAACTGTTTTATTAATAGCACTTACATCTGCTAGAAAGGTGATCGAATTACAAGCTCTTTCTTGTAAACCCCCTCACACAATATTTCACAAAGACAAAGTTGTCCTGCAAGTGAAGCCTAATTTCCTCCCAAAGGTGGTTTCTGAATTCCATATCACTCAGAGGATTACCCTACCATCTTTCTATCCTCCTCCTCATCCGCGGAAAGAGGAAGAGAGGTTACACAGGCTAGACCCTAGAAGGGCTTTAAGTTTTTACATCAGTAGACTAGCCAGGATAAGACAGGCAGACCAGCTGTTTGTAGGTTACACAGGTCACAAGCTGGGGTTACCAATAACTAAGCAGACCATTTCCAGGTGGATCATTCTAGCCATTCTGGAATGTTATAAACTGGCAGGGAAAGAGCCCCCTCAAAACCTTAGGGCCCATTCGACCAGAGGTATTGCAGCTTCATCGGCCCTCAAAAGAGGCATGCCGGTTAAAGACATCTGTGCGGCCGCTACATGGTCGTCTGTCCATACCTTTACACGATTTTACAATTTGGATTCCTCCTCCAGTCAAGAGACTAGGTTTGGAAGGGCTGTACTGCATTCTATTCATCAATAGAAGACAGCGTGAAGTCAGTACTCCCTCCTCCAATAATAGAATACTGCTATGGGAGCCTATCTAAAATGAGGAATACGTCGGAGGACACAATCCCTTCGAAGAACAAGTTACTTCTTACCTTGTAACGTTCTTTCGACGGGATGTTCCTCCGACGTATTCCTCATCGACCCTCCCATCCATCCCCGCAGTTCTACTTCCCTTGTTGTTGCAGCTTACGCTCCTTCAGGGTGATTTGTCTAGTCCAGAAAGTATTATTGTGGGCTACAACGTAAAACTAAAACGGCTAAAACGGAACTGAGCAACGGACGCTGCGCGCAGCCTTTATAGGCAGGATGACGTCGACGTCGATACGGCGGCTGTCGAGGGACATCGACTCGGAGGACGTCTACGCGCAGCGCCCTCTAGAGAAAAATTTTCCGAGGCCAGCAGAGCTGGAAGGAGATATCTAAGATGAGGAATACGTCGGAGGAACATCCCGTCGAAAGAACGTTACAAGGTAAGAAGTAACTTGTTCATCTGTCTTAAAGGAATAGTGCGCTCCACAATATTATTGTCATGCGCGTTCGGGCATGTGTTTTTAAGCATACTTTTATCGATCGTACAAACATTTCCTATGCACCTTACCATAGTTTTACTCACTTTTACACATGCGAAATCAGGCAGCACGGCGCAGCCATCTTGTGCTAATCTTATCCGTTGCTGCATCGCCCTAAGGTGAACTGCCCTGGAAGCACTGAATCATATCCCCTGCCCCTGAAGCTGACATCACCTACGTTTTGACGTCAGTTTACTCAGAACCCGGAATATCAACACACATTCTCTCACAACACAGAGCATCCCAATTTTGAATACAAAACATTATTTTTAAAGGAAACCGTAATACTCTGCAATTTATAATGTGCTTTTATTTAACAATTAAGCATCAAGAACAGGTTGATTGACATATTCAACCACATTGGTAATTTCTTTCTTGGTTCTCGATCCACAAATGTTTATCGTGAGTCACACAGTGTTCCTTTTGGGTACAAGAAGCGCATTCGACGCACTGTGAATCGCAAGGCTTCGGCATCAGCTTGGCCCTAGACCACTGTAAATGATGTCAGGTTGCTCCTTGTCGCTGGTACCACAAAAGGGCATATCGGCCCGGGGCGATCGTCCCAAAACAGCGCCATTGTAATCCAGCCATTTAAGTGTATCTGCAGCTGCCGGCTAAAGAAGCCATCAATTGGTATCTGGAATCGATGACATTCGCAGAAAGGCAGGATGTAGCTGTGTATAAAACATAACAGAAATGTGTCTCAGTAGCCGTTCTTTATTCTAATTTATCAATTTACCCATTAATTCAGCACCGTG
Source organism: Ambystoma mexicanum (assembly GCF_040938575.1). Classification (NCBI taxonomy): domain Eukaryota; kingdom Metazoa; phylum Chordata; class Amphibia; order Caudata; family Ambystomatidae; genus Ambystoma; species Ambystoma mexicanum. The sequence goes on along the minus strand of NC_090941.1, from coordinate 841,754,891 downwards.
TGAAAATGAATGATGAACACAAACGTGAAACAATGGGTACACACAGAAAACATTGTGGAAAGTTGGAGTCTATGATGTGCTTGAGAGGTAAGTGCTATGGAGTATGTTTAGCTCGCAATGGAATGTGGAAGCTGACGGAAGAATTCGAAGAACACATAGAGTGCATTTTAAAGTAATATTAGCATAGAATTTGGCATTGGTGGAACCTGGGGGAACCCAGATGTGGACTACATGCATTTCGGTGCTGGGCTGCCCATGTGCCCGGGACAAAGACAAGTACACACAGGTTCTTTTTGCGAGTCATTGCAATATGCCACAAACAAAAACCCATTACAATGTAAGCCAGCAATAACGGTCAGAAAATGAAACCTTGACTCGTTCGTCTATAAAATCGTCTACAGTAAAACTTACATAATATTCGGCATTTCCATTTTCTCGGCGTAATGCAGAGTCTCAGTCCAGATCAATGAATTTTCATAATATGAAATTACATGTTCCTTTGTCCAGTTTTTGAATGGTGAACCTTATCATATTTGATGGCATTACACACCTCCCTTCATTCATTCCATTCGGAATCCTCCCTTTCTTCCAAGGACGAAAAACAATTGAACCTTATACTGTGTAGGATGCGGGGGTATGAACAGCTCACACGCAAAATTCAAACGCAGTGACCTTCACTTCCAATGTGAGTGAATAGCCCTGCAGACCACAGTGGCATTCGAAATATTTTTGAAAAACAAATCAATTGTTTGCTGGCATCCACCAATGCTGCTCGAAATTTCTAGTGATTAACTTTTTTTAATGAAACAGCTACAGTTAGTTTACTTCCAAATGCCTTATTTTTAGTGCCCCTCTGGTGAACTGCTCACTCTCCCAGCGCCTTGCACAGCAAGCCCCCACCACCTTTCAGCACAGTCCGTCTGCTGTTCTCACGGCAAATCAGCTAATCATTTTTGCAAGTAGCGAGTCTCGAGCCCTGACAAAATGTGCTTGTACGACAATGTCAGAGCAAGCCCTGCTCCAACCATAGTGCACAATCCGTCTCAGCTCATTGACTCATGCCATCTCCAACCCCCTCCTGCCAGGGCGCGGTCCCCTGAACCCATGACCCCTGTTCCCTTTGAACGCATCTGGTCCCCAGACCCTACCCCTGCACCACCTCAACTTCACCTCCCATATACCTAATCAGGAGTGGTCATATATTTTGGCAACACTGACACCTATCCCCACTGTGTTTGAAATCATAAGTCTGAGGGCCGCAAATCAAAGATCGGCCCCTCTGATAAGGCATCCGATAGCAACGATCCCTAACACATGCCCCCATAAAAATATAGGTCAGAATGCACCTATTTCTCACCAACAACCCCCTTTGATGCGTTGTTTTGCTTACAGTCAGTAGTTCTTGCGTGCCAAGTTTCTTATGTAGCCTAGGTCCCAATCCTTTGTGGGATGCGTATTTATTCAGCTATTTGGACACGTGCTTGGTAAGGCAACTGCAGAACCATAAAGTTGCTTTCATTCTGATATCCAGCTGACCCTCCCCCGATCAGTGAAGGACCCACAAGAGCTCGACGAAAGCGGGAAGTGTGAAAGCAAAGCGTTACACTGTATGGCATCCTCCAAAAGTCACTTCTTGCAAAAGAAATGGTGTAAGAGGATACATTTCAAAAGACAATTTGGACGCTTTATTTGGACACTTTATATAAACATTGTTGAACAAATAAATAGCTTAATTTGGACGCTTTATTTGGACACTTTATATAAACATTGTTGAACAAATAAATAGCTGCTAAACATTTGAACCAGACAGTGAACTGTTCCACAAGGTCTACTTTTGGTGGACAGGGCACGTTTGCAATGTTTTGTGGCAATGTATGTGTTTTAGGAACAAAATCATGAGTGATTCCATGAGTATGTATGTCCAACACAGTCAAAGTGAGATCTTTCACAAAATTGAATTCCATTTCCTGGTATATTGGCTTGACCACCCATTTTTTGCTTCTTTTCGTGAAGGCCATTGTGTAACGAAGCATCCCAAAGTTTCCTGCAGTCCTCGATCATTCTCTCGCTTCGTTCTCGTTATGCGCTAAGACCGCTAGTAATGTCCGATATTGCATCCCGTCTATGCCGAAATGCAATCTCTTGGGCCTTTACTTTAGGTACATATTGTGGAACACCTCCAAATCTCCCGTGTGACATAATTATGTGAGTCCCTTCAGATCTCTTGATAGAGGTTTATCAAACACGATCTTCTCAAGAGCTTTGTGTGGAGGTGAAGATGGAACCAACCACTTCTTCTTGTGTTCCTGCTCCTCCGATAAAGGTCCATGTGCACATTGGTGAAAATGTAGGTTTTCAGTCCAAGAGTGAACATTGGAGCAGTGGTGCATTAAAGAGTGCTATTTTTCGAGTAGAATTTCCACAGACCCACCACAAGATTTGGAGCTCCCCCAAAGATGGTTGCTCAAAGACTGGGACCACTGTAAAATATTTTCAGAACCTTTTTTTTTACCTGCAGCTGTGATTTTTTTATTGATTGATTTGGCAACGTGCCATACATCAATTTGGTGGTGAATGTTTGGAAACTGCTCTCACATGGCCTTGGCTATTGAAGCATGTCTGTCGGTGGCTATGAGGCCTATTTGCATTCCCCTTGATTGGAGATCTTCCAGGGATTTTATAAAACCATGTTTCTCCATGGCCACTGAGCATTTACATTCGGACACCTACACGACCACCGAACGCGCTTTAGAAAGGAACTGGAATTGACAGAAACTAGACAATTTACTAAAAGTAGAGCCACTGAAAAGTAAAGCTGCTGCACACAGTAGATTTCCAGCTGACACTTTGCCCAGCATCAGTTGAGCGGACCATGAAAATGTAGCATGGAGCAGGCCACAGGTGGCTTGGATCTTCAGGTTAGTGCCTTGTGATACACGAGTCACATTCACCAATGGCTGCCCGCATACTCCCCCCTCACTGGATGTACACATTTCAGCGTCAGTATAATCTCTACCAGGCAGCTGTCGAATACAGTGTATTTGTGCTCCTTTATTAGACTATCGTCCTGCATGAATGTGGTTTGTGACTCAACTGTGGTGGACATTTCGGCCGAACCGGACACACTGAAGTCGAGATCTTTGGCTAGTTCCTCGGTCAATTGCGTTGCGGCTTCAACGTCTGTTATATCAGCTTGTGTTATTTGAACACGAATTGGAGAAACCATCAATGAAACCATCAAGAAACCCATTTATTGGGTGGCCCTTTTTTTGCGGGCGTAGATTGTGTGAAGTGGTCACTGAGTAATTCAAAAGCATCTTCCTTATATACAGTTTCTTCTTCATCTTGTCGAGTTCTCACATTGTAGCAATGGTCCAAAAACACTTTGCTTGCTTCGCCGGTCACATTCATTTCATTTTCTGGCCATTGGGCATAAGCATCTCGAGTCTGCTTATTGACTGACTACGCCGCGCCTCAAATAATAGTTGCTCCATGGTGAAATCTGTTAGGCAAGAAGCATCTTTGGTTTCATTTGTTGTCTGTGTCTTCATACTTCGTTTTCTTCTGGGCCTCTAGGAGATGGGTTGTAAAAACATGATCAATGTAAATCCAACATATTGCATATAGCACTTTAGATTTAAAAAAAAGCATTTTATGAAGACAACACCAGCCCAAACCACTTTTTGTAAACACAATTGTTTGTTAGTTACCCTTGTTTTCTTGATTTTCTGTTAAACCGTTTTCTTCACTGTAACGACCGCACCAGCACGCTGGTTCGCCACCTCTGACCCATGTGCCTCCTCTTCTAATTCCTGACCTTGTATACATCCCTTGAATAGAATATTCATTAAAAAACGTATTTGAAGTCAAATTATTTCCTCGCACACATCGCTTACATACATACCCTCGTAAACCGTGTACGTCATTCAGTCAAAATATACATTTAGAAATTCACCTGATTGATGACTTGTGTACTCCATCAGAGATCACCGTGCAAAACCCACTGATTGTAATGTTGCACTCAAGCATTTTGCATTGTATTCGGCATTAGGGTAGAAATTGTAACGTTAGAACTGAAATGGTAAAGGTTTTAAAAGATGCTCGTTTATAATAATGTCACTGTGTAATAGTATCAGATGTAGGATATACTTTCTCCAGCATGGGGTCTGGCATGGATTCACATGCTCATGAATATTCCCCGTCGTCAGGCTGGGAATCTTCGGTAAAGAAAAATCAGTATCAGTTTCGTTTCTGATCTGTCTTTCGTAGTAGTAACCAATCACTGATCTCTGCGTCATACTGACCACAGCCAATGACTGCCATCTCCCTAAGCCCTGCCTCTGGCAGCCATCTTCAGATTTTTACCGCACGTTCAAGTGTTGGGATCCTCGTGCTATTGCTCTCGAGTTTTAGTGCGTTTTCGTGCTTTTTCATAGGAAAATTCTCTCTTTTTTCGGTCAAAAGAGCCTCAAGCTCCACCGTTTCTTTATCCGATCAACGGGGACCCGTGTCGGATTCTTCTACGCCCCTCAAGGGTGAAGATTTCGTCGAGCCACGCTTTTGGAGGACTCCAGAAGTTTCTCAGGCCCATCTCGGACATGGCCCAGGAGAAGGGAAGCTCGACGGCCGGAAAGCTGTTCAGGGTCTGCTCTGCATGCCAGCTTCAGAATGTCTTTAAGGAGGACGAACACTCCCTTTGCCTCTACTGCCTGCATGAGGACAAGACGCACGTGGAGAAGGACTGTGCGTTTTGCGGCAATATGTCAGAGCGGACCATGAAGGACTGCCATCTGCATCTCGCCAACTGGCTGGAAGGGAAGAGCCCGTCAGGCGAGAAAAAGAAGAAGAAGTCCGAGCAGTCTTCTAAGACCTTTGAGGGCGCCCCGGCGACGGGGGCCCAACAGAAGGCCAAGCACCGCAAGTCCGCTGGCACCGGGAGCGCCGAACGGTCGGGCTCTACGGTTGCCAGGCAGGGCGCATCCTCCCCGGCACCATCAACCACGAGCCAACGCTCTGGCTCGGGTAAGAGGAAGGCCGAGCACCCGGCGAAGCTCCTGGAAAAACCCCAGTCGAGCTCGAAGGCCCCATCGGAGGGGGAGCGAGGCGGTGACCCTCCCCCCAAGGAGAAGGCGGTGAGCGCACCTAAGGTGGTGAAAGCCTTGATCCACCCTGGCAAAACCTCTATCGAGACAGTCGCGGCGGCCCTGGCTCAGCCTGTGGAGGCTATACCAGTGGAGGCGACCTCGGGGCCCAGAGACTCCCTGCCACCGCGGAGGGAGTCCTCTTTCAAGCCCATCGACAGGACCCCCGTGAAACCTCCGACGGAGAAGAAAAAGGGAGGGCAGGAGGTCGTCGTGGATTCGGCCTCAACCTCTGAAGAGGAGCTGATCGAAGTCTTAAGCCACGGCATTGGCGTGGAAGAAGACCAGCCCGTCGGGCGGGACCCCGACGTAGGAGACGACGAGAACGTCGAGGGTGCCGACGAGGCTCCTGACCGCCCATCGGAATCCCCTCAACCAGTGCCGCAAGACAACTCGGCGGCCATTTTGTTGGCTATACAGTCCTTATGCTCGGAGATAAGGACGAGATTGCCGTTACCACCAACGGAGGAACCGCTCCCGACGGGGGACCCGGAGCCAGGCCCTTCTGGGAGCCCTCCTCCTAAGAGAAGAAGGATTCATCCTCCACCTCCTTTTCAACCATTGCGCCCTGCTCAGCCCCCCTCCCCGTCCACGACCCGTGGGGATGATACCGGGACGGACACGGCCGCGACGGGTACAGACGACGAGGTTTACTACGAGGATCTTCCGTCGTCACCTCCTCCCCGGGCTTCCCCGCCCGACGAGATTGGATCGTTTCATGCCATGATCGCCAGGGCATCCAAGCTTTTCCAGCTCTGCCCGGAAGAGAAGAAGAAGGAAGGTTTCCTTTATCAACGGCGCGAGACCAAGAGGAAGATGGTCCTCGCTGTACCTCTACTGGACGATATCTGGGATGAGGGTCTCGCCCTCCTCAAGAACCCATCCACAACGCCTGCGAGAAGGGATCGGTACGAGAAGAAGTACCGGGTCCCAGACGCGGCCCCCTTATGCATTCAGGCACAGCCGACCCCGGACTCGGTCGTCTCCGCGGCGGCCAGGAAGAAAGCGGGGGGGCTTCGGCCTCTACCTCAACCTCCCCCCCGGACGGCGAGGGAAAGAAATTGGACACGATGGGACGCAGAGTCATCTCATCGGCAGCGACGACGATTAAGGCTGCCAACGCCTTGGCTATCGTAGCCCGCTACGACAGGGAGTTGTGGTACAAGATCGCCCCCCTGCTGGACTTCCTACCGGACGACAAGAGGGCGGAATCCCTAGAGATCTTGCAGGAAGGAGAAGTGGTGTCGGACCACGCCATTACGATAGCGATGGACATCGCTGACATTGGGTTTCGCCAGTTGGGCAACGGCGTGTGCCTTAGACGGCATGGATGGCTCAAGGCAACGGACTTCCAGCAGGACGTGCAGACCAGAGTTTTGGACATGCCGTTCGACAGGAGCAACCTGTTTGGGAAAACAGTGGACGATTCCCTACAAGCCATCAAGACGGAGACGGCCCGGGCTCTTGGTGTTCTCCAGCGACGGCCGCCCTTTCGGAGCGCCGGAGGCAAGCAGGGTGCCTCCGAAGGTTCCGGCGGCGGATATTTCACCTACCGTCAAGCGGCCCGTTCGTCGTCACAGGAAGCCTACAGGGGACGAGGCAAGTCGGGCGGACCCCGCCGTCGTCGCCCGGGAGGACAAGGCGGCAAAGCCTCGTCAAAGCAGGACTGAACCGGCCGGGGGGTCGGGCCCCCACCGAAGCATCCCGGTGGGAGGCCGGCTGGCGAACTTCGTCAGCGTGTGGGAGTCCATCTCCACCGACCGTTGGGTGCTGGACGCCCTGGCCCAGGGTCACGCGCTCGAGTTTCTAAAGAAGTGCCCGCGCGTCCCCACCGTGGCCAGGAAGGAACATCATGTCCCTCAGCTTCTCTTGGAGGTAAAGGCGATGCTCAAGAAAGGCGCCATCGAGCTCGTCCCAAAGAGGCTTCGGGGCTCTGGAGTTTACTCAAGATACTTCCTCGTGAAGAAGAAGACAGGAGGATGGCGTCCCATCCTGGACCTACGACGACTGAACAAATTCATCAAGGCACAGAAGTTCCGGATGGTCACCCTCCAGCACGTCCTGGGTCAGCTGGAGGAGGGCGATTTCCTGTCGTCGTTGGATTTGGAGGATGCTTACTTCCATATCCCCATCCTAAAGGGACACTGAAAGTTTCTCAGGTTCGTGGTCCAAGGGCGTCACTACCAGTTCAGAGCCCTTCCCTTCGGATTGAGGTCGGCACCCAGGGTGTTCACCAAGTGTCTCGCACAGGTGGCGGCGCGGCTGCGCCTGGAGGGGATCCACGTCTACCCCTACCTGGACGACTGGCTCATCCGAGCAAAGACAAGGGAGCTCGCCGCAGAGCACACGGCGAGGACCGTCCAACTACTCACGGACCTGGGATTCTCCATAAACTACGCCAAGTCCCATCTGGTGCCCGCGCAAGACGCACTGTTTCTGGGAGCGAAACTCGACACGGTGGCGCTTCTGGCCTCCCCGTCGGAGGAAAGGATGAGAGCCATCATGGGCAAGGTGCAGCGGATGCTGGTTGTGGACGCGGCCAGTGTGAGGTCCATCAAATCCCTCCTCGGAATGATGTCTTCTTGCATTTATCTCATCCGCCTGTGCAGGCTTCGGATGCGCCCGTTACAGGAGTTCCTGGACGCTCGCTGGATCCAGACGACGGGCAGCTTCAAGGACAGGATCACACTCGACGAGAGCTTCCGACGAGCGATCCGGTGGTGGGGCACCCACGCGCATCTGACGGCGGGCATGGACTTCCAGACCCCGGGCCACCAGAAGACAGTGACCACGGATGCCTCCCTGGAAGGGTGGGGAGCACACACCGAAAATCTGCACGCGAGAGGCCTTTGGCTTCCGATGGAGAAGTCCCTCCATATCAACGTCCTGGAGCTCCGTGCAGTGTTTTGGGCCCTCAGGTCCTTTCTTCCGTCCCTCAAGGGCAAGGTGGTGAGGATCTTCACTGACAACACCACCACCATGTTCTACATCAGGAAGCAGGGCGGCACCAGGTCCCCAGCCCTGTCCAAGGAGGCGCAGGATCTGTGGCATTGGGCCGTCGCCCAAGGGATGTTTCTGGTGCCTTTTCATCTGGCAGGAATAAAAAACACCATCGCCGACTCGCTCAGAAGAGAGCTGCGCTCATGCCACGAGTGGGAACTATGACAGGATCTAGTGGACCGCCTCTTCCGATGGTGGGGCACACCCCAGATCGATCTGTTCGCGACGGCAACAAACTCCAAGTGCCGGAGGTTCGCCAGCAGGTTTCCCCAGCCGAGGAGCATGGGCGATGCTTTCTCGTTCCCCTGGGAGGGCCTGTTTCTATACGCGTTCCCCCCATTGCCGTTGCTGACCTGGCTCATTAACCAGCTCAAGAGGTCACGGTGCAGGATGATCCTCGTCGCACCTGCGTGGCCGAGGCAGATATGGTTCCCGGACCTTCTGGACTTGTCAGCGTCCCCGGCATTCAAGCTGGCAGTGGACGCGGATCTTCTCTCCAGGGAAGGAGGCGCCATCCTCCATCACGACCCGAAGTCGCTGAACTTGCAGGCCTGGCTCCTGCAGCGTTAGAGTTTGGAGGTTACGACATACAGGCCGACTGCAGAGAGGTTCTTGCAAAGGCCAGGGCGTCCTCAACTCTTAAATGCTACGGACACAAATGGAAGAGGTTCTCTGTCTGGTGCCACGCACAGAAGATTAACCCTCTACGGATTACGGCTCCTCAAGTACTGCCGTACCTACTGACGCTGGACTGGCGCACGCTTCCATCAAGATTCATCTTGCTGCGATCTCCCGATACACCAGAACCACGGGACGGACGTCTTTGTGGTCTCATTGTCTGGTAAAAGAATTCATGAAGGGACTGTTCAGATCGTTCCCGCCGGTAAAGGCTCCGGCCCCGGCGTGGGAGCTCAACGTGGTGCTGACCAAGCTCATGGGATCTCCGTTTGAGCCTCTGCACTCCGCTCCGTTGAAGTTCTTGTCGTGGAAAACAGCGTTTCTTGTGGTCATCACCTCCGCACGACGGGTGGGAGAGATCCAGGCCCTTTCCTGCAAGCCCCCGTACTTGACTTTTCACGACACGAGGGTAGTGCTCAGGACGCACCCCTCCTTCATGCCCAAGGTGCCGTCGGACTTCCACCTCAACGAACCCTTGGTGTTGCCTGTTTTCTTCCAGTCACCTTCGTCGCCGGCTGAAAGGACTTTGCACTCGCTGGATGTGGCGAGAGCGCTGAAGTTCTACGTGGACCGCACGAAGAGTTTTCGGAAGACGTCACGACTTTTTGTGAACTTTGGACGTGTCAATCAGGGGAAGGCTCTCTCAAAGGCTTCCATTTCCAGATGGCTCTCCGGCTGTATCATGTACTGTCATCGGCCGTCCGAGACCCCATTCCACCAGAGCGATCGCAGCTACCACGGCGTTCCTATCTGGTGTGCCCCTGCTGGACATCTGCAGGGCTGCTACGTGGAGGTCGACGCACACCTTCACGAAATTCTACTGCGTCGACCGGGATTCCAGGGAGGAGTCCAGGGTCGGCCAAGCAGTGCTGCGCAACCTGTTCGCCTAAGGTGAGCCTGGTGAGAAGGTAAGAGATGCTTAATGTTGAGTTGTTGTATTGCTTAATGTTGAGCCTATTGCCGCCTCCCGTGGTTGTGCATGTGTGTACTGCTATGTATTCTTTTATTCATGAGCATGTGAATCCATGCCAGACCCCATGCTGGAGAAGGAACAAGTTACTTACCTGTAACTGTTGTTCTCCAGCATGGGTCTGGCATGGATTCACATGCGAACCCTCCCGCCTACCCCTCTGCGGCTCTTCACTTGGTCATACTGCCACTTCACATGCTACCAAATCTGAAGATGGCTGCCAGAGGCGGGGCTTAGGGAGATGGCAGTCATTGGCTGTGGTCAGTATGACGCAGAGATCAGTGATTGGTTACTACTACGAAAGACAGATCAGAAACGAAACTGATACTGATTTTTCTTTACCGAGGATTCCCAGCCTGACGACGGGGAATATTCATGAGCATGTGAATCCATGCCAGACCCATGCTGGAGAACAACAGTTACAGGTAAGTAACTTGTTCCTTCTTTCATTCAAGGGAACTGTCGGTACGCATACCTCATGCTCTGGACCAGCTCCAAAGGATGATGTAATTGTAGTCGAAGTACCAGCATCCCCCTGTGACACAGTACTTGTTTTAGTATGGATGAAAACAGTGAAATTGAACAGACACAATCGGATGCAGACAATGGTACATATCAATAAAAACCCATAAATGAAACACTATGTAAACAAACGACAGCATACGTAAACTATTTCATATTATCTAAAATTCCATGCATAATACATTTCTGTAATCGAATAGAGAAATAAAACTACCTGATAGGCGCTTGAAGTTGTCGTTGACTCCGGGAAAGAAATGGATACAGAAACTTGCTCCTTCATTTTCAGTGCATTGTCACAAAGTGGTAAAGGGAAAATTAGATTTGCATTAGATATGTGGGAAGCTCCAACTCTAAAGAATATGAACTTCAGCAAGTCTGTATGGCTCACCATTGGTATTCTGGACGTGTCGGTGATGTCGTCACTACTGATAGTCTGTGCTTGAGTTAATATGCTCACCTAAAAGAATTGACATGTGAAGCAACCAATTACAAAAAGATTATACTTATTTCGAAGGTCACTATAGCATAGTTTTCTGTGTTCATAAATAATTTTCTATGATGCTCCTAAAACCAGGGACAGATGTCTAGCAAAATGGGGTATGGTTATAAAGCAATACAATCTGGTAAATAGGCAAAGTTTAGTAAGAAACATTTATACCAAAAGCACCAATCTGTCCATGTAGTTACCTGTTCAGTACCCGAAGGCCTACAGCTAATTAATGAACCGTGACTTACCTGAGGTAGCGTGTGCATGAAAAGAGTTGGAATTGCATTTGGAAGCAATTTACGAGATGTTCTGAGTTGATGCTTCTTTGTGTACTGCGATTAGTCGTACATATTTGGGGTAAAGTGCATGCTGCAGATGCGGAATCGATCGCCCCTCAAGTTCCCCAAGACATCCTGGCATCTACTTTCAAGCTCGTCCGGCGCAAATCCGCAATATTTGACCCATTCTCTTATTAGATCTATATTCCTCGGGAATATATGCATTATTGTGCCCTTAGGTTTGGTATGGGTCTTACAACAGCAACCTTAAACCATACAAGCAGGCATTGTTGAAAAATCTGTAAAAGTCCACATCATAAAAAAAATATTTTTCATGAATGCGTGAGAAAGATGGAATTATATCATACATTTTTATATGCAGTGTTTGTTTTGGTCACAGAAGCAAAACCTGTGTAGCGTAGCCGACTAGCCGACTGTACACTAGGATAACTTTCATACACGATTGATGTGACGCAAATCGTAACGTGTTACTCGTCACTTGAATGTACTATCATGCATCAAAAGGAAACATGCTTATAGACACGGTCCGCGAAGGATGCAATTCTATCCCAATTGACACTGATGACATATATCGAGAACAGAACAAATTAAACAGAAGTCAATGGTAATGGCAATGAGATGAATGAACATTACACTACTGGGTATATTCGTTCGAAATAGATAGAAATTTAGAGATCAAGAAGAGATGATTAGGTGACCTGACCTTACCCTGACCAACAAACAGTTCAATTCAGCAAGCAGGGTAGTTAGTAGCAGGAGAACAGGTAGCGCGATCACGAGTTGACTTGCAGTGCCCAGAGATCTTCACAGGTAACACAATGGCGAGCTGACTTTCAGTGTTCACAGATGTTCTCATGATAAATATCAAGGGGTTTATAAAGAATTAGAAAGGTGGGTGTGTAAGTGAATGAGGGACGTGTATGTGGTGTGGTTTTATGTGGATTGCAGGGGCACGGTCTGCTTCCGGGGAGCCTGCCTGGAGACACTGGGTCTGGATAGGCCATGTGTATAATGGCCCCTGCCTGGAAGATACCTTTGAAGTGTACATGGTGTTTGGCACCTTGGCCGTTCCCATCCCTTCCAGCCCCCTTGGCATCGCACATCCACAGGTGCAAACTGCCATTGATAAGGGAGGGGGGAAGGATGGGTATAATGCATGCAGACAAGGCCCGGAACACCGCTGAAGGGAGAGACACACTTACGTGGATTGCAGGGGAACGGTCTGCTTCAGGGGAGCCTGCCTGGAGACACTGAGTCTGGGGAGCCCATGTGAACAATGGCCCCTGCTCGGAAGATACCTTTGAAGTATACATGGTGTTTGGCACCTCGGCCGTTCACACCCTGAGAGCCCCCTTGGGAGGGCACGGACACAGATGCGAACTGCCATTGATGGGGTGGGGGGGTGGACAGCCAAGAGGCATGGAAGAAATGGCCGGAACACTGCTGAATGGAGACACAATTATGGAGATACACTTACGTGGATTGCAGGGGCACGGTCCGCTTCAGGGAAGCCTGCCTGGAGACACTGGGTCTGAGGCGGTCATGTGAACAATGGCCCCTGTGCGCAAGATACCTTTGAAGTATACACAGTGTTTGGCACCTCGGCCATTCACACCGTGAGAGCCCCCTTGGGAGGGCACGGACACAGGTGTGAACTGCCATTGATAAGGTGGGGGGTGGACGGCCAAGAGGCATGCAGGAAAGAGCCGGAACACTGCTGAATGGAGACACACTTATGTGGATTGCAGGGGCACGGTCTGCTTCAGGGGAGCCTGCCTGGAGACACTGGGTCTGGGGAGGCCATGTGAACAATGGGCTCTGCGCGTATGATACATTTGAAGTGTACTTGGTGTTTGGCACCTCGACCGTTACCACCCAGTCAGCCCTGCCAGGACAAGTGAGCGTGTCCTTGATTCACTGAAAAATGTAAACAACCATTCATAAAAGTTCAGTTGTATTTTATTTTGTTGCTGATGTTGTTTGTACAAATGTACTACACATTATATACTTAAGGTTGCAGCACAGTGTGGGAAAATCCCCTGTACTGACCGCTGTCACTGGGGAATGTGTCTTTAATGGCATCAAAGACACAGGCGGGTATTACTCGTCGAATGCGGTGTCCAAGCCTCCCATGAAGCCACCATGTAAACGCACGATAGGCCACCAGCCTGTACCACCTGTTGAAGAGAAAGATACAAACTCTATTTAAATGAATAAGATAAGTGTATCAAACCTTAGTTGAAAATGCAATCTTGTATCCAATGGCATTGTTGCCAGTGCAAATGTTCCTTCACGGATCGATCACCTTGGGCTTTAAAGTGTAGCACATTACAAAAGTGAACAACTATGCATTCCGTTACATTTGGGACGCAGAGAAATATTGTTTCTTGGTTGTACGTGAAAGACACATAAGATGACCACTATGATTTCCCCAAATCGCGAGTGATGTATAGAATTGCAAGACTACATTCATTTGGCAGTGATAGATCAAATTAACGACAATATAGGAGGCAAACATGAAATGTTAGTGGCCTAGGTGACATCACATCTAGAGTACACTTACTCATTACTTGGATTGAGAGGGCAAACTGTTGCGCGAAGTTCGTGTATAAGCACCATCATAATCCTCCACACGGACTGTGTGATGCAAGCTGCCCTGAAGTCATGTAGCTCGGTAACGCATTGCGGCCGTGTCTCGTCTTCCGATATGTAGGACAAGCATCCAGAGTTTTCTCGGCAGCAGCAGTTCTCCTCCTCAGTTGGCATTACCTCGCACTGATTGCTGGTACACCAGGTGGAGACGTCGTCCATGCGACTAGGCTCGGCCTCTTGATCTGGTGATTCGTCCTCCCAACTGTCGTCCGGAGCCCCATCGTTTCTGCATGTTTCTCTTTCGATAATTCCGCCTCAGAATCCTCTGGCTCTTACTGGTAGGGCTGTATTGTTGCCATTATGCAACAAATTTCAAATAGATAGTAATGATAGTACTAGTATCTGTTTGCACGGGCTACAAGCAACGAAGATAGCTGAACAGAGCAGAAACGAGCCACATGATACACAAAAAAAGACAGCGAAACGATTCAAAAAGCAAATCTGATGTTGTCTGATAAGAAGCAGTCTGTTCATACTTATTGAGGAAAGAGGCGTACTGCCATTTCCATGGAGACACGTCATTAGCTGGAGCGCAGAGAATGTTGACACGACACGTGCATTGGCATTGTGACATGGGCCGTACGCGTCTAGTGATGTTAGCTTCAGAGGCAGGGGATATGATTTAGTGCCGCCCGGGCAGTTCACCTTAGGGCGATGCAGCAACGGATAAGATTAGCACAAGATGGCCGCGCCCTGCTGCCTGATTTCGCATGTGTAAAAGTGAGGAAAACTACGGTAAGGTGCATAGGAAATGTTTGTACGATCTGTCAACGTTTGCTTAAAAACACATGCCCGAATGCTCGGGACAATAATATTTTTGAGCGCACTATTCATTTAAGATGATTAATGAGTTAGAGGAAGGACTAATCTATCAGAAATAACATTACCCAGAGGTAAGTAATTGGTTCATCCTTTCCTATCTGGAGGACTGGCTCATTTGAGCACGCTCTCTGTCACCTCAACCATACCACACTTTTCATCTGATACACAGCTTGGGCTTTTGTCTCCATTTCAAAAAGTCCCAAATCCCACTGTCTCGGGTGAAATAATTTACTAGAGTGTTCTTGGACACAAGCTCAGGCTGAGCCTTTCCACTCAAAATGTGAACATGGTGCAGCTCTTCCAACCCCAGAATGGGGTCCCAGCGTCTACCTTTCCCTGTTGTAGGCCTCATGCAACTTTCAGGTTCCCGATGCCCAGTTGTACATGAGGTCGAACCAGCGGCTTCCAGGCTGTCAATGATCTCAGTTTCAAGGTGACAGATGGACCATTCACAGGTCCTGAGCAATTAGTCAATCTTGTGGTGGGCCCTCAAAGCCAAATGAATAATGGGAGAGTCACCACAGCAAACTTGGCCTCGGGACAACTCTATGAAGGCCTTGGGTGCTCACCTAGACAATCTAACGTGGAGTGTTCTGTGGTCCCCCATGGAGGTGATGGTGGTGGTGCACTTCCATCTTCTAGATTTGCAAGCCATCAGGCTAGCCCTGGTTGCTATCCTTCATTCTGTACAGGGCATGTGTGTCCAGATTCTGATGGACAAAAGCATCTCTGTGCATTACCTCAACAAGAGAGGTACTGTAGGATTGATGCCTCTGAGCAAGGAAGCAATGTGACTGTGGTTCATTGCTCCGGAGAATCGCATTTCCTAGTTGATGTGTAGATTTCCTGTTTGTTTGTTGCACTCTTGATCGGTTAGCTTTGTTGTGCTCCATGATGGAATCATCTGCACTCAGGATAGGAAAAACACTTTTTCTACAATTGATTAATAGATTTCCTGCTTGTTTGGGTGCCTGGGTTCTTTCCTGCTCTCCACACTGTTTGGATAGTGATGCTGCATTTCACAAGCAACTTGCCAGTTTTCCACTATGAGGGCTCTGCTGATGAAGGGGATGTGCGTGGGTGCATTTGAAAGTCAGCTGCCTATTTGAAGGGTGCTGTAGAGGAAGAGGGTGTGTGCGGGGGTAACAACCCTTTACTCCGTTCTTTCAGGAAGGGATTCCGGTTGTGTCTCAGGGATCTCCCCGAGTTTGATGATAGGTCTACATTTTCTGCATGTGTTTGGTTGCTGCTTCTACAATTGACAGAGACAGGATTATGTGAAATAAAAGGAATGCAAGTTTTTGTGCGGTACTTTTGTGCATACAGGAAATTATTTCATGAGGAAAGATTAGTCACCCTGCCATAATTTATTTACATGCCTGAGACATTTTGATAATGTTTAAATGGTCACAGAGCCAGCAGCGAGCAAACAGCCATAGTGTTTTGTTGAACAAATAACTTTTGGGAGTTAATCATTCGCATTAGTAAAATTGTATGATGCAAAGTCAGCAGAGGTTCTACCTTGTAACAATTAAGTTTCACAGTTAAGTTTATTTATTGTCAAAATGCTGTTCCAGTACAGAGCTGCATTTTCAAACCTGAGAATAATGTTTTAGGGATTTAATAAGAAATTGTAGCAGAACCAGCGTGATGCACATTGCTTCTTTTAATGGAAGCTTTGAAATATTTTTCATTGGAAAGGTTTGGTAAAGCTGACAGTAGCAGGTTCTTGCGTAGCACATGTTGTTTTAAATTGGAAAATACAAGTTTGGAAATGACTGCGTGAAGGCCGGCCCGACAGGACTTCTTAGCCACATTAAAAGTGTCCTTACTGCAAAGGGTTTGAAGCGTGGCTGTACTGAGATCAGATGTTGCCAATTACTTTTATTGCAATGTTTGTGGAGGGTCTGACTGAAGCAAAATCACTGCAATACTTTCACCTCGGCTCCAGCAAGATACAGGGCCTCATTATAACTCAGGCGGTCCGGAAATAACGGTGGCGGTAAACCCGCCGCCACCGTTGTTTCCGGACCGCCTGATCCCGACTCCTGCAGGCGGGAGGTGATGTTCCCACCAGGTCTGACCTGGCGGGTTTAACACCGCCCGCCTGCAGGCGTACGAGGAAACACCGGCAGCATTACGAGATGCTGCCGGTCTTTCTATGATCCCCATTCCCATCGAGTCCCATAGGACTCGATGGGAATGGGGATTAACACCATTCCGCCTCCGTGAACCCCGGAAAACCAGGGTTGTAATGCCCCGGTAATTCCGGGAATCACGGAGGCGGAATGGTAATACGAGTCCGGCGGTAACCAGGCGGTTTTACCGCCGCGGTTACCGCCTGACTCGTAATGAGGCCGACAGTCTTTCACATTTGATGTATTCAATGGGTAAAATTATGTTTTGTGATATTGATTTGTGACATGATCTTAACGGTGCGTGCATATACTGTATTGAAAACCCCTTGTCTTATAGTTTGATGACAACTTTGCTCTCTGACTCTCTTTTCATCAGTCTTCCCTGCCCCTCCTACTGTGTCTTCAAATGGGCCCACCACATGTTTGGTTCTTACATTTGTCCATTTGACTAATAATCGGCTTCCCTGTCACTCGTCTCTAGTTTTGGATGTCGCCCCCTTCCCACACTCATTCGATCCCATGGCCTAACCTGCTATAATTACGCAGACAACACCCAAATTGTCTACAAAATCCCAAAGGACCACTCCGCCGCCTCCCCCGATCTCACAACATGCCTCTCAGAAATCGAGCACTGGATGACTGTCAACCACCTCGTAGTAAACCCAGGCAAATCTGAAATCATGTTCTATGGGAAGACTCCCCTCTTTGCCTAACCCACCTGGTGGTCACTTACTCTAGGCCCACCACCTCCAACACAGTAAATAACCTTGGATGCATTATGGACGCAGATCTGACCCTATCATATCACATGCTACCTACACATAGGCATTCTCCGCTGCATAGACTATGCTAATGCCCTATAGCGGGGAGCCACCACATCGTAGCTAAAAAAACCTCCAACAGGTACAAAACACAGTTGCAAGGCTCCTCCTATGCCTAGACCCTGGAGAACATATATCACCCGCCCTCTGTATCCTTCACTTGCTTACGATCGGGCGACAATCCACCTTCAAGGCAATGTGCATCACCCACTCCAGAACACAAGATCTGAATACCTGCAGCATAAACTTGCACGATACAGGCTTAACAGAAACCTCAGATCAAGCGCAGCACTTCTCCCGTCATTACAGTGACAACATCAACAAGAATAGGGGGCACCTCTTCTCAGTCCAAGCACCCAGCATCTGGAACTCAAACCCTTTAGCCATCCGTTGCATAGAAGATCACCTTGCATACAGGAAAGCTCTCAAAACCTGGCTTATCCCTTCGACAGCCTGACAAACTCAGCCCATATCCTGTATGAATTACTTCTCACCGGCTGACGCGAATGCTGGGCCACCTGAGAAGTCGACAAGGGGGGACATATCACCACCACCACAACAACAGCCAACCGTATCATGCACAGGGGTTTAGGACGTTTTTCCCGCATCTAAAGGTTTGCATGAACCAAAAGATCTAAAAATGCTACCACCAAAGGTTCGAACACCAAAAGTTCAAACCTTTGGTGGTAGCATTGAAAAAAAACAGGGGCTGCGGGGGAAACCCCTGCAGCCTTCCGTTACCAAAAAAAAAAAGAAAAGAAAAGGACCCTGCAGCGCTTGTCCCCGATCACGGAAGTGAAAGGGAACTGGCGCTGCAGGGAACCAACGTGAAGATTAAGGTAAGCAGGGTTTGTTTATGTTGGGGGTGTGCTGAGGGTGTGGGTGGGGGGTTGTTATGGGTGTGTTGTGGGTGTGTTGTGTGTGTGTGGGTGTGATAATGTATGTGTGTTCACATGAGAAAGGTGCAAACTTTTGGAAGTTTGCACCTTTCTCATGCGAACGATTTGCCCGCGGTACTTTCAGCCGCGGCAAATCACTCGGATTCATGCACGGGCACGGCCCACCCACCTGCTTACCTCTAAAATACACTACTCGATTACACACACCCAGTAGATGCACCAATAGAACACAGCTGTGACCCATTCAAATTCGGACTAGCCATTCACATAATCTGACCCCTCACACTCTCCCACACCCCATACAATTCATCACAGCACCCATTCTCTCACCTGATAACTATCGGTTGCTAGTAGGGACCTAGCCACTCCCTACCCACCTTCGTGCTGGCTAAAAATGCACACATGCATTTTAGAAATCCTTTCTTCACCTCTTAAATCTCTGACTATGGATGAGGAGCTAAAGGCATCAGCTCCCGGCGGCCGCGACAACATATCCTGAAAAAAAGCCCGTAATTGCTTGAAAATGCCCGACCTCGGGCAACACAGAGGCAGCGGACCCATCCAGGCAGCGACCCCTACAACCTGGGGCAGAATCGGACCCAGGACCACGAGAAACACCCCGGAGTCCGTCAGCGCAAGCCTTGCCGCCATTGCTGGACGGACGTGAGCGGCTGCTCCGCCCCTCCCCCCTCGAGCGGCCGCGGCCTTGGGCCCCCCGGGGAACGAACGACCCCTGGACCACGATTGGCCAGAACACGCCTGCGGACTACCGTGGGGGGGGTCATCCTCTCCCCCCCAGTTGGAATCCAGAGGAGGCGGCCAGAAGCGGCACCGAATCGCGGCACGACCGCGGCTGACATCCCGCGCCTGCGGTCATCACGACTTGATCCCCTGGCGGACGACGGCGCATCAAGCGACCGGGAGCTGGCAGCACGGGGCGGCCTCTCGGAGGGACCAGAACAGGCTCCCTCCCACCCCCGAGCAGCGAGACTGCGACACCTGGGGCCGGGACGCAGTGGGGAAAGAGAGAAGCCTGGGGGCAGCGCGGCGACATCACAAGGTACGTGCAGCCTCCCCTGCCAACCCCGCGAACAATTGGACAGTGTCCGGCACCTCTCCAGTGTTCCCCGGCAGCGTGGCAGATACACCAGCGGAGGAGCTGGCATACGGGGGATGAGCGCGCTCCCCATTCCCTGAGGAAGAACACCTGTCGGACCGGGCTACACAAATCGAGACGAGGTGCGGAGCTGGAGCCCCTCCGCCCTCCTCCCCCCCCATCAGCGAGACGGCAGCACCTGGAATGGAGCTGCGGCGCAGGCACAGGCAACGCGGTGCCGCGCTCCCCCAGCAGCAACAGCAGGATCCGGGCAACCTCTCCCCCCCCCCTAATCCGGCGAATTGCGGGACAGAGACCCGCATGAGGGAGGCGGCACACCCCAAGATAAAAACACTGGGGAGCAGCGGGGATTGAAGGCACCCCCCCCACCTCAATAAGCACCTACTGCCCAAAAGCCCAGCGGACTGGCCGTCTTCGGGGCATGATTGTTGAGGGAGCAAAGGCCCTTATAGCCCCACAGGCATAAATCACTGGACGTACACCCCACAAAGGGGGAATAACTCCTGGTGGGATCACGCACTGTGAACTACAGACACCCCCCCCAGTGAACTCTTGACCCTCCATCAAGCACACCGGACCAGCCGGAACAGGGGATTGGCTCTCATCAACCTACATAGCACCACCGGGGCTCAGGATCAAGGACAGAGGGGCGAAAGATAGACGCCCGACAAGCCCACCCCACTTGGCCTCCACGACAATCCCTGAGGGGCATCCATACGATCCACCCGGGCCTAAATCCTCACACAAATTACTGCTCCGGACATGGGCAAAGACAAGGCCAAGCGGCAAACCCTGCAGAGTAAAATGGACCTCTACACAGTGGAGGCCCCCTCGCGTCAGGAGACGCAAAACCTGGCGGAAACGGGCAACAGGGAAGAAACTCAGGACCCCCAACTCTCCTTGAATGACGTAATTAAGGCAATTGGGGACTCGAGAACATCACTGGAACTCAAAATAGGCGGAGTCTCCACGGAAGTATCTCTCCTACGCCAAGATCTCCGCAACTTATCGTCCAGGGTCGGAGAAGCGGAACAAAGAGTGTCGGACACAGAAGATAACGTCCGCCAGTTGGAACAACAACTTGCCATAATTGCCCAAAAAGTCAACCAACTTGAATACCGAGCCGAAGACAGCGAGGGCAGGGCACGTCGCAATAACCTCAGGATTCTTGGGGTCCCGGAGAAAGAGGAAGGCCCTAGTGTTGAACTTTTCCTAGAAGACTGGCTGACCCACATCTTCGCCCCCAGGAAACTGTCGAAATTCTTCTCTATCGAAAGAGCACACAGGGTACCCACCGGGCGACCTGCCCCAGGAGCCCCGCCCAGAACAATAATTGCACGTCTCCTCATCTATCGGGACCGAGACGCTATCCTGCAGATGGCACGGGCCTCCGGTCCAATCACATACAACGGCTACAAAGTGGGGTTCTACCCGGACTATACTAAAGAGGTCCAAAAGGCCCGCCAATCGTTTGACTCTGTCAAGAAGAAACTTCACTCCTTGTCAATCAAGTTCGCTCTCTTCTTCCCGGCGATGCTCAAGGTCCACCACGAGGGCACAACCCCAAAGAAGCGTGGGACTGGCTTGAAACGCAGATCCTCAATGGGCCTGCGGCCCGACGCTCGCCCTCTGGACCGTCTGTTCGCAAACCCGGGCCTGGGCAGAACTCGCCACCCCTCACTCAGATAGTCTCGGAAACCGAATCGCCACAGCGTCCCACCAAAAATACCACAGGGAACGGATGAGGTCTGGGCATCACAGAACTGAACTCGCCATGGGATACCACGGAAACTGCACTATTGCGGCCGCCACCGTCTATGCACCGCAGTCTCAAGCCCAGTCCGGGTGATCCCGCAGTGGTTAGCACCCGAGTTCAGATCATCCCGAGGAAGTTGAAGTTCACTAAATTATAAGTTTAATGTTTGGGCGACAGGTGCTCCCAGTTGGGGGGGAAGTACAGGGTGGGGGGAGTTTGGGGGACCCAAGGAAACGGAATCATGAGACAAGAAGGCTGGAAGCAAACGAATGCAGGCAAGGTAAACAAACACTGTCTTTGGTCAGGACCGTGGACGTGATAGTCTGCCAGTCATCAGGCATTTCAGTACGGAGAGGCCCCTGGACGTCTCCCCTGAGAAGATACCGACACATGCCCCCGGAAAAAGCGCAAATGCCACTCATCCTTCCAGACGCCCCAACAGAAGGACTCACGCAGATAAGATGCACTCCAACAAGGTAACCATACTGTCCTGGAACGTCAACGGCCTCGGCTCCGGCATAAAGCGCAGACTGGTGCTCCAGTACCTAAACCGACATTCGCCAGACATTGCCCTCTTAAATGAAACACACTTGATAGGCACAAACACCAACTTTTTCAAAAGATCCAACTACTCGCATACTTACCATGCCGGATTCACGAAAGGTGCTAGGGGCACAATGATACTCATTCACAAGCGTGTCCCTCTCCAGGTTAGGAAGATCAGGACAGACCCCCGGGGCTGCTATGTATTGTTGCTGGCGGACATCTGGGGTGAGAAATGGGGCCTGGCAGCAATCTATGCCCCCCCCCACGTTGACGAAAGAACTGCTCTCCGAACTACAGAGCTTGCTCCTGGAAGAAGAAGCCGATACGTGGGTGATTGGGGGGGACTTTAATGAACCCATAGGAGATCTGGAACACGCCCCACCTCCACACCGCTCGCCGTGTTCGCCGAGGCCGTGGGACTGACGGACACATGGCGCTCACTTCATGGAGACGAGGCAGGTTTTTCCTTCTATTTGGGTGTCCATAAATCGTTCTCCAGGATTGATTATGCCTTCATCCCCCGCAACATAGACCACAGGCTTCTCGACGCAGAATTCCTCGCGAGGGGAATTTCGGACCACTCTCCGCTCCTTCTAACCATCAAAAACTCCTGCCGCCGCCCAGATCGTAATTGGCGCCTAAACGCATATTTCTGCGTCTCCCTGAAATTACTGAGGAGCTGGAAAAAAAGACTACGGAATACTTTGAACTCAACGAGGGCTCCGTGGACTGCCCGATCTCGATCTGGGAGGCATACAAGACAGTCCTTCGGGGGGAGGCTATCCCAGCGGTCTCCGCCTACCAACAACGTCAAGTCCAGGAGGTCAGAGAAGCAGAAGAACGCGTCTTGGAGTGTGAACGACAAATCCTAATTCAAAGCACCCAAGAAGCAAAGGAGGCGATGCTCACAGCGCAAGACGCCCTTAGTAACCTATCACTAGAGAACTGCTCACCAATTAGTCCGGAGCCAAATATATGAACGGGGCGACAAAGCTAACAAGACTCTGGCCTGGTTGGAGAGACGCGAACAAAGCAGGGGATACGTAAGGGCCATCATATCTCAGGATGGAACACTGTTGACAGAGGATTCTGACATTGTGGAGGCATTCGCCGCCTACTACATACATCTCTATTCCCCACCCACCGGGAACCCGTCAGTTGAACCCTCACGATACCTCGACCGAATCGAGATCCCGATACTCCCACAGCACCAATCAGATCTCCTGAATGCTGACATCACTGACACCGAGGTGCAAGAGGCGCTGGCACAGCTCCAACCCGGGAAAACACTGGGCCCCAATGGGTTCCCGACAGAGACATGGAAATGCCTCGGTGGCATGCTAACTACCCACATGCATCGCATGTTCCTACGCAGCAGAGAACTAGGAGCACTTCCCCCAGACCTCAGGAAGGCATGCATAGTAGTCATACAAAAGCCTGGGAATCCCCCGGAGGAATGCGCCTCCTATCGCCCAATATCTCTGATCAATGGCGAAGCAAAGGTCCTCGCCAGAACACTCGCTAACAGACTACTGCAGGTTATTGAGACCCTCGTCCACCCAGACCAATGCGGCTTCATGCCCAATAAATCAACTCGAATGAACTTACGCAGAGTCCAATTGGCACTGTCCAGGGCAAATGAAATACCAGCCCCACTCGCCCTCCTGGCGGTGGACTTCGAGAAGGCGTTTGACTCTGTGGGGTGGGATGCCCTGTGGGAGATCATGGCCAGGATGAACCTGGGGCAGACATTTATACCATGGGTAAAACTTCTATATGCATCCCCGGAGGCCATGGTGAGGGTGAATGGCAGATCCTCAAAATCGTTTCCCTTGGGTCGGGGCACGAGACAGGGATGCCCGCTATCCCCACTCCTCTTCCTCCTGGCCATCGAACCGCTGGCAATTGAACTTAGAGCTAGCACCAACTGGACCGGTTTCGCTTGGCCAGGAGGAGGAGAAGACCGCCTTTCGCTCTATGCGGATGACCTTCTCATATATCTCAGTAACCCGAGCATCTCGTGCCCGGCTGTCTCCCTCATCCTCAGAGAATATCAGTACTTTGCGGGCCTAAAGGTTAATGATGCCAAAACCATCTTCTTCCCGATTCAGGGTGGCGAGTCTGTGATCCCGGAGACCTGTCCATACCATGTCTCTATTAGGGAATTTAAATACCTGGATATACGGCTTGATCCGACACTCGAAGGGTTCCTCCAATTTAACCTACAACCAGTAATTGAGCGGTTCAACAGAGACACCCCCCATTAACAATCACTTCCCCTAACGCTAATGGGCTGCGCCGCACTATTCAAAATGATGACCCTCCCCAGACTGTTATATGTCCTCCAGAATGCCCCATTCACCATACCTCGAGAAACCTTCGCACTCATTGACAAGAACCTGCGCACACTGCTATGGGGTGGGAAACAATCCAGGATCGCCCTTGACACGCTCCAGAGATCAGTATGGGAGGGAGGCATCGGTTTACCCTGCATACGCACTTATTACCTGGCCACACAGATAGGGGTGGTGAATGACTGGATGCACGCAGACCACACACTACCGCACACCCGTATCGAACTGGAGACCATGGCCCCGTTAACACTGCTGCAAATCCTCTACGCCACCCACGATCAACTCCCGGCGCTGCCCAAAATGACCCACCACATCCGGCGCGCCTGGCGGGACGCACACAAGCTAATCGGCTGGAAAGGACAGCCAACATTGACACAACCCATATGGCACAATGCGCTCCTCCCGGAAATAGTGAAAATGGGCTCCTTTGATCACTGGCAAGCAAAGGGAATACACACACTAGCACATGTGATACAAGGGGGGCACATCCTAGGTTTTGAACTATGCGAGAACAATTCGACCTTGCACCCATGGACCGGTTTCGGCATGCGCAACTGACCCACGCCATCCGCACCCAATTCCCTGACATGACGATCATACCCCCCTGCTCTCCCATTGAGACCAATGTTCTCCTGCAGCGCATCTCCTCTAAGGTCATCTCCACTCTCTATCAGGCCCTTAACTCATTCGGGGCGGCACAGCTGGACGGGCTCAAAGCAAAGTGGGAAAGGGACGTAGGACCCCTGGAACCTGAAGATTGGGTGGAGGCATTAATGTCCCCCAGAGAAATTGGCATAGAATCCAAGCTCAGACTAATACAGCTGAGGATCCTCCATTGCTCATACCACTCAGGCGCCGTAATGGCCAGATGGGGTGGAATAGAAGACGGGACATGCATTCGATGCAAAAATTAACCCGCCACCTTCTACCATATGATATGGGACTGCCGGGTGATACAGGCCTTCTGGGTGGACTGTGTTAACACAATCTCAGCCGCTCTGGCGACA
This sequence comes from Ambystoma mexicanum, assembly GCF_040938575.1. Classification (NCBI taxonomy): domain Eukaryota; kingdom Metazoa; phylum Chordata; class Amphibia; order Caudata; family Ambystomatidae; genus Ambystoma; species Ambystoma mexicanum. The sequence goes on along the minus strand of NC_090941.1, from coordinate 841,729,682 downwards.
CCAATCCCTAGGGATCCCAAGATGATACTCCTGGGCATCGGGGGGGGAAGTAGATCTGTCTAAATATGAGAAATTGTTTCTGGCAATTGCGTTGGGGGCAGGCAAAAGACTTATCGCAGCCAATTGGGGATCTGCCGACCCACTGAGCCTAAACCGTTGGAGCAACGAACTGGACAGGTGCGCAGCCTCAGAGCGCCAGATTTATAATGCACGGGGCTGCCCCCGTAAATTTGAAAAAGTATGGGGTAAATGGCTAAATGCTCACTGAGACCTGCAAGTGGGGGTACATTGGTAGTACTGTTAGCATTGTTTGCCGGCCTCGTCCTATTGATGTCCTACGGCCCTTGACCCAGGGGGCCCATGCTAGTTGTTAATATTGCCATGTTGCCTTCATCCTATGTATACCGATGATTCATGTCTCATTCATGTTCGTTTCTTTATGTTGTGTTGTTCAAACTCAATAAACAGAGTTATAAAAAGAATCTCTGACTATGGTCTTCCAAAGGATGACGAACCCCACAGCACTTCAAGGCCATACCAATGGCAGTAGGCGCTATACAAGTGCCATATAACATAACATAGCTTACCTTAAAGTAAGCCAACTTTGTTATCGTTTAGAGGAACAATTGCCTTGACCACTTGAATGTTTTTTATTTTCCCACCCTCTAGGTAACAGGGTAGTTCCAACCCTCCCCAAAGCTGTCTTGTTAACAACCTTCACGTGTCATGATAGCTGCTAGCCAAGACTACTACCCTATCAGAACTTAGCACTCCTCCTTCTTTTCATTTCGAACAGTGGCGGGCTACGAATCTGACACCTGCCTTATTTTTCACTTGCTTTTGTCAATTGGCTACCTGCCTTATGCCACCACCTATCATAACGGCTGCTTTACAAGCCTGAAACCATTTCTAACGCTGAGCTTGTCTACTTCAGACAATACTTTTTTGTTTGTTGTTAAGATGGATTTCTGAACTTTGACCTGGTGGGCAGAGGTTCAGAAGGACAGCCTAGTTTCTTGGAACAGGGTAACCTTCTGGACAAGCCAGACCAATCAAGGTAGCATAGGCGGCGGTCAAGACTAGGTTTTAGGAGGGGTAAGTGTGACTGAAAGACCTCAATGAGCACACAGAGTAAAGGACACTACAAATCCCTCACAGACAGATGTAAATATATTAAAAATACATGTGCATGTATTCAAGGCCTTTGAACATCAACACAAAGCAATTATCAATAGTAATACATCAAACTAATACAACTCTACTATAGCACATATTTACAATACCAAGTGGCCTAAAGGGTTAAAGCACAGAAAGGGTCCACAACCTAAAAGGGGATGAAGCAAACAGTGCAAATAGTCTTTAGGCAGTTCCTCATTAATTAAACTCTAACTGAGAGGCAGTGCAGTCCCTACGAAAGAGAGGTGCCTAGTGCTCAATGTACTTTCAAATGCTGGTGCACGCGATAGTGCAGAAGGGCGAAAACAGGGTCTCTTGTAGGGGCTGCAGCAGCTCAGGAAGGTGGGTGAGGCAATGAAGAACAAGTTCCCACTATTCGTGGAGGGTCTCCCCAAAAGGGCAGAACAGGTTCCAGGAGAAGGGAATGCAGCGGCAGCACAGGCTACCTGTGGAAAGGTGATTGGCCCTTGCGTACAAGTGGGTGGATGCTCTAGGGGCCACCGGTAAGGGTTTCAGGTACTCACCGACCCCTGGCGCACTCCGGACCAAACTTCGGCAGTCGAGTTCACTTCGGTTGCATGTTCAAATGCGGCAGTTGTGAGGCACTGCGGCTTTCAGCTGCAAATTTACAGCGATGATTCCCTGGCGGGACAGTGGCGATTTCTCTGCTCCTGGTGGATGGATCAGGACAAGTTTCACTGTAGCAGACTTCAGGGCATATAGGGGCTCAGCAGCAAGGCACCTGGAAGTTTGTCACCACGGTGTGGGCAACACGGTAACCGTGTGTGTTCCAGTTCGGGCACTCTATGTTTATTCCAGACCTGGGAATGCCAAGTGTACGAAAATTCAGTGTGAGAGTGCCGTGAACACAGAGCTTGCGATGTACCAAGTTTCAAGGGTCTCCTCGAAACAGCGGTGGTTTCAGAGCAAAGGTCGTGCGCAAGCTGGTCAGCCGACTGGTTGGCCCAGGGACACTTCAGAAGAGGCTTACCTGCAGGTTTAGATGAAGGTGCCGTCAATAGTTGGTCCCACTATTCAAATGGGTGGAAGTGCCTTTGCAGACCTTCTAGTTTGATCAGATGCAGAGGAGTCCACCAGGACAACAGCGGTCTCAGGGTTCCAAACCTTCCAGAGGGTCACCAGCTGTTCCTTAACTCAGCTTCATAGTTTCAGGATACTTGGATCCTATCCTAGGTTCAGTGAGAACTCAAGAGATCGACCTGGTGTGGGTGTTTGGGACCTTCTCTTATCCAGAATCTCCTTCGCGACAAAATGAAGAGGACCCAATGGGAGATCAGCTCACATACAGGCACACCAGTGTGGACCAATCACGGACCACAGTGGTCCCAGTCATTCACAGCACACCAGACTCTCTGGCACCCAGGATGTCTATTGGAACTAGACAGTCTAGCCCACATCCTGGAAGCACACACACAAGGCATGCAGAAGCCTGGGAAAGCTTGGCGTTTTGCGGGAGAATGCATGCCCAAATAAGGACTGACCCGGGTCAGCTCAACCTGGGGAAGGCAAAGGGGCAAGATGGCCAAAGGACAGGACAAAGAACCTCGTAGCATAGCCATTTTATGGCTGGGCCACCTTCCTGTGCCAACCGCGGTAAATGCGGTTTGCATGGCAAAAAAGGGTTAAAAATAAGCGAAAATATAAGCTGCCACCAGGCCTGTCCAAGGCACATCTGAATTTCTCCCAAAAAATCCTTTGAGGGAGTCTAGGGCCTTTGAAAACGAAAGGAAGACCTAAGCGCTCTGTACTGTTTGGTACATTGTGCATTTTATAACATGTTGCAGAAAAGTTGCAACATTGGAAAGTTTCACATTACTGACTGTCTTTAAGGGCATGTCAGTTTCCCCATAACAAAGTGAGCGAAAGCCCAGTGGAGTGCAGCAGAAGGCTGTGCTTCATTGGAAAAGTCAGACTATGGTGTTTAAACAGCAGCAAAAAGTTGGGGGGTACACAACTGGAGGGAAAATTTCACATGAATGGGAATCGTTCCTAACACATTTCGTGAGTTTCTGTTCACTCCTCTAACATTTTCCTCAGCCCACTTTGTGAATACTGGAGGCACGGACCAGCTGCCGGACGAGATCCATTCCATCATCAGATCTCCAGACCGTGTGAGGCAGCAGACCCAAGGTTGGGCCTTCTACAAGCACCATGGCAGAAGTAACGGGAAACATCCTCTTCAAGGCCTGCTCAATATGCAGCCTGAAAAACATCTTTGTTGTAGATCAGCATCTCAAATGCATTTACTGCTTGCATCCAGACCACAACACAGACGAATATTCCAACTACCAGGCCTTCTGCTCCAAGAAGAGGCAGGACCTCCATAGAAGGTTAGTGGTGTGGATTGAGGAAGGAAGGGCCTCTGATTTAGCCTCCGTGCTCAGTCATGCCTCTTCCAGGGTCAGTAGGCCCAAAGAGCATGCTCCTTCTGGCAAGAGGTCAAGATCGTTTAAGGACACTTCCCAGGGGAAGATACTAAAAAAGGCAAAGTCGTCTCACACTACAACTTCTTCATTGACAGGCACCGCGGCTGCGAAGGCCCTGTCTGAAAGGCACCAGTTGTCGTTGTCCTCCCCTTCGATGGGTAGTCTATCGTCAAGTGGCTAGGGCCCCTCTGTGAGAAAATCGTTGACGCCAGCTGCAAAGACTAAAGCTTTGTCTTCACGGACCCCATTGAGGGACCCATTACCGGCTTCACTGTCGACAACCTCTTTATCATCATTGACCTCCTCGAGGGACCTGTCAGTGGCTACAACGTCGGCGACTTCATCCACCAAGGTCGTTACCCCGTCAATGACTTTGTCCACAAAGACTGTTCTTCTGTCGACTACTTCAATCCCGTTGCCGACTTTGTCCATGAAGACTGCTACCTCGTCGACAGGCTCGTTCACCAGAGCCACCGTTTCCACGACTACTACTGCCACTCCCAGAGTGGCCCTGCTGCCTAGGCCTCCGTCAACTGTACCAGCACCGGTCCTGTCAGCCCCAGTGATTGCCCCAGTGATTGCCTCCTTTCCTAGGGGCACTAGTTTCCAGCCCTTCCATTCCTCCCAAGACCCACCAAGGCCACACCACCCTTCACACTGTCTCTGTCGGGTCCTCCGCAGTCCCAGTCATTCAGTCCTCAAGTCGAGGACCTACCAGAGGGATTCTACTCTGACAAGGAAGACGGTCAGGGAGAGCCTGATCCCATTCTGCCAGTGCCTTGGCAAGGGGTTCAGTCATCTCGCCAGCCATCTCGGCCTACTAGCCCTTGGCCTCATGAACCGGCGTGGGCTCTGACAGCACCTAGACATATGTTAGTGGACATTTTGACCACTCCCCACACTTTGTCAGAAATCCAGCAGCGTCTTCCAGCAGCACCCATACCTGCTCCAGCAAGGGGTCCTCCAATGCTTTCCCCGGCCATCTCATCCAGCCGCTTGACAGGTGCCCCTTGACAAATGCTGGATGCACCTCCTTCTGAGGTGGAAGAGGCAACTCAGACAGACTCCAATACCAATACTGTCACAAGCCAGGATACACGGGACTGATGAGTTTGATGACTACATTCCTGCAGATGGAGAGCCTCCTGACGTCGAGGTGCCCTCCAGGAACTCTCCGCCGGATGAGATCGTTTTAGTTTAATTCAATGATCACGCAGGCGGCGAAGCTGTTCATCCTCAATACTGAAGAAAAGAACAAGGAAGGCTTCCTTTTTGAATGGCGGGAGTCCTCTAGGAAGACTATTGTTTTGGTTCCCCTTCTGTATGACGTTTGGAACGAGGGCTTGTTGTTCATTAAGACTCATGGCACAGCCCCTGCAAAAAGGGACCATTTAGAGAAAAAGTACTGGGTCCCTGACACAGCACCAAAGTGCCTCAGATCTCATCCATCACCAGACTCTGTGGTCTCTGCTGCAACAATAAAAAGGTCCTCAAACCCATCGTCTTATTCCATGGCTCCTCCCGATCAGGAGGGTAAGAAGCTGGAGGCAACTGGGAAGGGCATCATCACAACGGCGGTGTCTACTATGAAAGCCGCCAACACGTTAACCATTCTCTCGAGATATGACAGAGCGCTTTGGTATAAGTTGGCCCCCATCCTTGACTTCCTCCAGGATGACTAGAAGCCCGAAGCCCTAGCATTATTCCAAGAGGCAGAGGTAGCCTCCGACCAAGCACTCACCATTGCCCTGGACATTGCAGATTCAGGTTTTTTGGCAAATGTGCAATGGAGTGGCCCTCTGCCGCCAAGGTTGGCTCAAGGCCACCAACTTCCACCCGGATGTACAGGCGAAAGTGGTGGACATGCCATTAGATGGTGATAGCCTTTTCAGGAAGGCGGTCGAAGACACCCTACAGTCCATAAAGTTGGACACTGAAACGGCACTCTCCAACAGAGGAGGCCGTCCTTTCCCACCTCTAAAGAGAAGGTCTCGAGGACCTCAAAAGGGTTCAAATAACCCTATCGTCAGCCCTCCCATTCAACCACCTAGAAGGCATATAGGGTATGTTCCCAGGTCTACAGCAGAGGGCCACTGTGTTGTTGAGCTCCAGCATCCAAAACGCTGATGCCAAAGCAAGCCTGACCCGGCCCAGGGCCTGCACCCTCACTTCAGCACCCTACTGGGAGGCCAATTATCGCAGTTTGTCAACCAGTGGCACACTCTGGCTCAAAACTCCCTTGCTTTCTAATCAAACCTCTTACTTCTCTTACCACGCACTTTACAACTCTTGTCTTGCAGCGGCCAAATCCTCCTACTACTCTAACCTTCTCCAGTCTCAAGCCTCCTACCCTCATCGGATTTTTCAAACTTTCTCCCGTCTTCTCTCTCCTCCTACTCCTGATCCCTCATCCAATTCCACACTTTCTCCTTCGGACTTTGCTAACTTCTTCTCCTCCAAAATCCTCACACTCCGGCAAAAAATTAACTCCCTCTCCTCCTCCACCTCTCCTCCTCCCCCTCTCCTCCCTCTTACATTATGTCCGTCTTCTCACCTGTTTCCCCTTCTGAAGTCTCCTCCCTTCTATCCAAAGCCCACCCCACGTCCGCCCCCTCTCACACTCTCCCCCCCGTTCTTATCCCCAAGATCTACCCTCTTCTTATCCCTTACCACTTTCTTCAACTCCTGCCTCTCCTCATCAACTTTTCCCTCTGCTTTCAAACATGCAACGATTATTCCTATTCTAAAGAAACCCTCTGCCGATCCACTTCTCACTGCTAACTACAGAGCTATCTCTCTTCTACCTTTCCTTTCTAAGCTTCTTGAGCGCCTTGCCTACTCTCAACTCTCATCCTTTGTCACTACTTCCTCTGTCCTTCCTCCCTTCCAATCTGGCTTCCGTCCCAAACATTCCACTGAAACTGCTCTCACCTCTATCCTTAACTCACTCCTCTCTTCTTGACATGCCAAGCAATTCTCTATCCTTATTCTCCTTGATCTCTCTGCAGCTTTCGACACTGTCGATCATCCACTCCTGCTCCACACTCTTTCCTCCTTCGGGTTTAAAGGCCCTGTTCTAAAATGGCTATCCTCTTACCTCTCCTCCCGCTCCTTTGCTGTATCATGGGGAGGCCAGACCTCTCCTTCCTTCCGTCTTATTTACGGTGTTCTTCAAGGCTCTGTACTTGGTCCTTTCCTCTTCTCTCTTTACACCTCCCTCATTGCCCCTGTTATCTCCTCGTTTGGCATCTCCTGCCATTTTTATGCTGACAATGCTCGACTCTTTCTCTCTTTCTCCTCCTTCTCACCTGATCTCCACCTTAAGCTCTCCTCCTGCCTCACTGCTATCAAGAACTGGATGTCCTCCCGCTTTCTCTCTCTTAACACCGATAAAGCCAAAGTCCTTTTCTTCCCCTCTAATTCTCTTCCCCCTCTCTCTCCTCCCCCCATCATTCACTTTCCTCCCTCCAGTCTCCCTATCTCCCCCCAAGCTCGTAATCTAGGCGTTCTCTTTGACTCCTCTCTCACCTTCTCGCAACACATTTCACTCAACTCCCACACCTGCCGATACCACCTCTACAATATTCGCAAAATCTGTCCCTCCCTCACATTCCACGCCACCAAACTCCTCTCTCATCTTTTCCCGCCTCTTCTACTGCTCTTCTCTAATCTTTGGACTTTGCGTATCTCAGCTTGCCCCTCTTAAATCCATATACCACTCTGCTGTTCGTACCCTTTGTCTCCTTACCTCCCGTGACTCCATCTCTTCCTCGCTCTCTCACCTTAGCTGGCTACCTTTCCACTTACAGCAAAAATGTTACTTTCTCTGCCTTGTCTTCAAATCCCTCCATGGTCTTGCTCCTCCTTATCTCTCCTCCCTTATCTCCTTCTACTCCCTCTCCCGTTCCCTTCGTTCCGCTGACCATTTCCTTCTCACTGTTCCTCCATCCCCCTGCGCTTCCTCCCATTTCCGCTCCTTCCAACTCCTTGCACCTCTGCACTTGAACTCGCTCCCTCTCACAATCCGCTCTACCACGACCTTCACCTCATTTCGCACTTCCCTTAAATCCCTCCTACTCCATTCTCCTCCTTGAAAACTCCCCCTCTGCCCTATCTACTTCCCCCCCTTTCCCTTCATCTGATTCCTCTCTCCCCTCTCCTACTCCTCTCTCTCTCTCTCTCTCTCTCCCTTCCATTTTCCCTCGTCCAATCCATCTCCTACCCCCCCCACACCTATTCACACTCCCCTCCCCCCCTTCAGTTAATTGCTCTTTGCACTGTTTTGTTGAATGATTCAAGATGTACATTTTTGCTCCCAATGTTATTTGTTGTTGTTATTTTGTATTATGTTGTTCCATTGTACAGCGCCTTGGTGTAAAGCGCTCTATAAATAAATCAATCAATCAATATCTCCACAGACAAATGGGTGCTCAATATCATCCAACAGGGTCACACCCAGGAATTCCAGGACATATGCCCTCACATTCCTCTCATCCCCAGACAAGAGCAGCACGTAGCACAGCTACTAAAGGACGTTCAAGCCATGTTAAACAAAGGGACCAGTCCCTCTGCGCCTCCATGGGCTCTGGAGTGTACTGCAAATACTTTCTGGTGTAAAAGAAGTCGGTTGGGTGGAGACCCATTCTAGACTTACAACAAACAAGTTTCTCAAGTCCCAAAAAGGCAGGATTGTAACGTTGCAGCATGTGCTTGGCCAACTAGAAGGAGGAGATTTCCTGGTGACCCTCAACTTGGAGGATGCTTACTTCCACATCCCCATTCATCGCAAACACCGGAATTTCCTGTGTTTTGTTGTTCAGGGGAGACATTACCAGTTAAGCCTTATCATTCGGCCTAAAATCGACCCCAAGGGTATTCACCAAGTGCTTGACTCCCGTGGCAGTGCGCCTTCGTCGCAAGGGAATCTGCGTCTCTCCCTACCTAGACGATTGGCTGATTCGGTCCTGCTCTCACGCAGTGGCAATTCAGCACTCCGGCGAGACCATCCAGGCCCTAATTTGTCTGGGATTCTCGATAAACTATCAGAAATCCTGCATAGCACCATCTCAGAACACACTATCACATCGAACGACTCCTTCGGAAGACAGGATAAAGGCCATCCTGGGAAAGGTCCAACGGCAGCTCACGGTGCAACAGTCCGATCCATCAAGTCCCTGCTCTGGGGGGAATATGTCCTCATGCATCTATCTGGTGCCCTTTTGTGGACTACAGATGAGACCCCTTCAAGAGTTTCTGGATGCCAGATGGAAACAAGTCACAGGCTCATGGAAGACAATATCAACCTCAATCTGGCCTTCTGTCCAGCCCTACATTGGTGGTTCATTCTCCCTCATCTCTCGCAAGTTGCTCCTTTACAGACCCCTGCTCATCAGTCACTACTGATGCCTCTCTGGAAGGTCAGGGCACCCACGTGGTCCAGCTGTACGCCAGGGGCCTCTGGCTTCTGTAAGAGAAGGAGTTGCATTTCAACATCTTGGAACTGCGGGCAGTTTTCTGGGCCCTAAAGACCTTCAAGCCTCAGCTCCATGGGAGGGTGGTCCGTGTCTTCACGTACAACACAACCACTATGTTTGACATCAGGAAAAAGTGCGTGACTCGACCTCCTGTTCTCTCTCTCTAGGGGTGCAGGACCTGTGGCACTGGGCCATCGCTTAGCACATATTCCTTGTTCCATTTCACCTGGCAGGCGTTCACAACACCATCTCTGACTTGCTCAGCAGGAAGCTATGGTGCTGCCATGAGTGGGAACTCCAGCAGACCCAAGTATCTCTTCTCTTCAACAAATGGGTCACCCTCGGATCAACATTTTTGCCACGGCAGCCCACTCCAAATGCCAGATGTTTACCAGCAGGTTTCCTCAGAGAAAGAGTCTAGGAGATACCTTCTCATTCCCTTGGAAGGGCCTGTTCCTGTATACAGGATACAAACAGTCACAGACTATATTTTTATAGTTTTTATTTGAATGAATGTATTAACAATTGTCTCATGACCCATTCATTGTATTTTTTACATATGTGTTTAATAAACTGTGATATACTTTTCTAATTGCTACTAGATTCCTTTAACTGTTTTTCACGATCCAACTACAACACTATATACTTAAATATACCCTCACCCGAACAAAGGTAGGGATCACACAAACGTTTTAGTGTTCCTCGGGTCTCCCTCAAATTTAGAGTAACACAAACAACTATACATGCCTCCCAGCATTCACTATCATTCAACGTTCTCTTTCCCTTTTCGTTGTGACATTTGTCTGTCTGTTTCATTCTCTGACTTTCTCCCTCTTTGCCATTTCCTGCTCACCTTTTCCCCTGTTTCCATTTAATTACATAGACTGCTACATAGACTACAGTCTTTTATATACCCTGAGTGGGGTTGCAGTTTGCCCATACGGACAAGGTTTTAACGTTTTAAGACCGGTCAGGTGGTTGATGCATGCAGTATAAAGCTAACTCTGGAGGACCAATTGATTTTAGGGTGATTCTATGATATCCTCTATGCATCCCCCGGATTCCTGTCATCACATGTGATTGAAAAGGTTAAACCCAGCCTCCTCCTGATTGCTTCAGTCTGACCCTAGAGGACATGGTAACCAGAAATATTGGACATGTCTCAATCTTCAGTGGGGCTTCCCCTTGAGGGTGAACCTGCTCTCCTGGTCGGAAAGCAGGATCCTCCATATGAGCCAGAAACGTCTCAGCCTTCATGCTTGGCTCCTGAGAGGCTGAGGTACAGCAGTGTCTGACTATATCCTGGATGAGCTCCTTTCAGCCATAAAGTCGATGTATACATGCAGGTAGCTTACTTCACTGAGGTCAGAACTTAAAAATGTTTTTGATTTCCTGGAACACCCAGGCTTTTTCCCATGTTACTTATCATATCCAAAATTCCATACATTTATCAAAATGTGAGAATATGTTACTGCAAGTGACTTGGCTGCTCACGGATGAGCCCTTGTTAGATGTGTTTTCTTTATTCCATTAACCAGCGATGAGAGGTCCAATGGGTAGAGCCAAAGGTGGCATTCTTACAGCTATTAAATCTACGATGCCTGTGCTGATTACCCCTTTGTCTATGATTGATTGGTACATTCTAGCTATAAACCTTACTTGGAAAGAGGAGAGGAGTGGAGCGAGGTGGGATTATTTAATAATTAACACATACTGCAACCATATAGGTATTGCTAAACATTTTTTTGTAGACTCCATCAGCAGATGCAGCCAAACATGGTCAAAGTCATTTAAGGGAAACATTATAATGGCAGGAGACTTTAATGGCTCATGCCTTCGCTGTGACATTGGCAGATTTACAGCCTACCAGGAGGCCTTCAAAACAAGGGGTGGCCATTTAAACACATTTTCTGAGTCCTGGGGATTGACCATCGTGAATGGCAAATTCAAATCGGGTATTCCACCTCGTCCCACTTGGTCTATCCTTCTCTGCCCAGCTCTAATGGACCTGTGTGAGGACTTTAAGATTATAACATCTAAGGATAGTGATCATGGAGCTCTTCAATTAACATTTAATAGTTCTGCATGGCAGGAGGCACGTCTAGTTAGTGCTCCGGTCATAGTTAACAACAAGGCCACCAGAGCAATCCAGAATCCTCGTACTGTGACCAAGTATATGATAATCTCGAAGATATACTTGGGGAGAATGCTGAATTATTTTCTGAACCGAAAAGACCTGATCTAGACATATATTTTTTGACCAAGTCCTTTTCTCGCAACTGACACATTTTAGAAGGCTACCTAATGTCCATTGCGCTGATCAGGGAGTACAGGAAAGAAAACAATGTTTAAGAGCAAACCTGAGGGCTTTGAGGATATAAAATAATGTGGAGTCTCTCAAACAACAAAAATGCCTAAAAAACGTTCACTAAATCCCACAAACGCATCCTTCTTCATCGGGACGTGGGAAAACATGTTACACTTTGTCTGCTCCAAAAAGGATAAAATCTTTTGGACACTAATTATTAACCAGACCCTATATCAATCATATACTCAAACTAATGCTATTGATGAAGATACATGGAAAAGCCACTTTGCTCAGATGTATGCTTTTCCTCATAGTCCTGCTATCAATGATCCCTTGAAAAACTATAGGGCAACCTGGTATTTAAAATTCTATTGAGAAGATATACTTGAAGCCATTTATAAGTCCAATCCATCGAGGGCGCCTGGACCAGACAGTCTGGGGTCTTACATTTTGTTTTGTCGGTTTTCCCATGTTATACAGAACCATCTTACCACGATCTCTTTGTAAACTTCGTTTTTTGTACCGATTTTCAAAAAAGGGGAAATGGAGATTCCCTCTTATTAAATGCCCATTGCGCTGCTAGATACAGCCAGTAACATTTTACACACTGTTATCCATAGAAATGTGGACGGATGGATGCAGTTGGCTAGATTTAGAGATGTGAATCAATCAGGATTCAGGAAGGGGTTAGGCACTAGTTTAAATACTTGTGTCCTATCATCTCTTCAACAAAGGCCAAAAACGACTGGTATTCCTTTGTATCTCACCTTTGTTGACTTGACCAGGGATTTTGGCATGGTAAACCGTGAAAGGTTATGGGACAAACTTGATAGGCTGGGGTACCCCAGGGAAATTTGCAGTATAATCAAATGTCATACCTCTGACACCCTGGTGCAAATACATTTAAAACCAGAAAGGTAAAAAGTCTGGTAAAGTTCCTACTTATAGGGGATTGAGGCAGGGATGTTTTCTGGCCCCAGGTTTTGTTTAACATCTACATCTCAGATTTGGGTGCTAGGGTGGCCAACTGCGTGTCCTTCCCCCATGCCTGGGTTCTTTTCACATCCAGCACCTTAGCTATGTGGATGACATTCTTTTATTGGATGTCACTCCTATTGGTCTGCAGAGATCACTGGTTTGCTCTCTAGTTGCCTAATGGAATTCGATTTTGAACTTAACTCGCTTTAAAAAAATGATCATTCTGGAACCAAGGGGGAAAAATTGAAACAAGTGTCCTCTTTGATGTACTTAAGAATAATTATTATACACCGTAGTAAAAAAAAAGATGAAAGAGTACGGTGCTTTGGTCTTTGCTTATTAGACTAAGCTCTGAAAAATAGATCATTAATACAGACAATTTTCTATGCTTCCTCTGATCAAGTACTACGGAAGCAAAATTGCTCCCTTTGTAACATATGGGGCTGAATCCATTCCTGCTTTTATCCCTTGGCTTCAGATTGAGGGAGGCATCTGGAAACGTACCCTAAACTTGCCCAAGTGTGTACCAACGGCTGTTAGACGGCTCGAAGTGGGTCTGCTTTCGTTGGATACTTTCATTATGTGGAAGGCTCATACAATTTTTGCTTATTTTTTGTCACTTCCACAGGAGTCGATATATATTGCATACTAAACAAATACATGACTAAGTCCTTGTGTCATACCCAAATAAGTGGATAGTAGAGCATAGGCAGACCCTGGAATCACTTAATTCATCTCTGCAAGAGTTAGTACTTAATTCACAGTAAGGTGCAATCTATGGAGGAAAGACTGGATTCGAACCATTGAAACAAGAAAAACGTATATACTTATTCTTACATTACTCTAACAGAGAAAGCTCTGAATACTCTTCCACTTTAGCTTACTAAATTCCCTTTTAGAAAGGAGCGAATTAACTTTCTACAATTACGTATGAATCCCCAACCAACTAGGGAGATCCTGGGTATTGGTTTAAAGCTTGATAGGAAATAGCAGAGTGTACATTGTACAGGGGAAAACGATATGTTAGAATCCCTGGAGAACCTATTTATTGAATGTACATGTCTTACCTCTATTCAGCATTTGTATATTCTCATATATTTCTACAACAACTGCTTTCAAAAACCTTTGGTATCGTATCTTTTGGGGAACATATACCCCCCGATTTATAGCGGCGCTGAAATAGGCACAAACATTTTTTAATATAACAGAATAGTAATAATTCATGTTATATTTTCATCTAATAATTCTTTTATATTCCTTCTTTCTTTTCTTTTTCTGCACTTCTTTTTGTACATGGTATTAATTTACCATTTGTTAAATGAATGTGATATATTTGTGAAGGGTTTAAGTTTAAACCATAACAAAATAAAGAAATATGCAGGTAGCTTAAGTTCTGTGCTTGGTACTGTGAGAAGTGGCTCGACCCCTTTGTCCTGTCCTTCCTCTTCTGTCCTTTATTTAGTTCTTCCTTTGGCCCTGGTAGTCCCCCAGGTATGTACTGTTCTCGATGCCATTTTGGAGGTCATATTACGAGCAGGACTCCTTCTTTACTATCCCCACTATTTTGTGCAGTTTTAAGGGGGTTAAACAATCAGTTTCTGCCCCGCCAGTTTGTTGTTCCCCTATGGGATTTGAACCTTGTTCTAATGTTTTTGATGGTTGCTCCACTTGAGCCATTGCATTTGTACCCTTTCGGTTGCACACTCTTAAGGTGATTTTCAGAGTTGCAACCACCTACCCAAGATGGATGATTGAGCTCCAGGCTCTTTCTGTCAAGCCTCCTTACTGCGTCTTCTCTGGCGAGAAAGTTACTTTGAAGGTGAGACTAACCTTCCTTGCCAAGGTTTTGTCAGGCTTTCACCTGTCACAGAAGATCCATCTTCTGGTGTTCTTCCCTCACCTTATTCACGTAAGCCGGTGGAGAGGTTTCATTGTCTGCGCCCCAAGAGTGCTCTGAGTGACTTTATCACTTGGATAATTATGTCTCTCGGATTTCGGCAAATTCTAAAGTATGACAGTCTCTTTTCTGTCTAAAGATTGATTGTCTTCTGCATTTCTGTATGCTGTTAGCTTGCCAATGAGGAAGTTCCTGCTGGTACAAAGCTTATGGTACCAAAGTCTTTGCGGCAACCTCTGATGTGCTGAGGGGGGGCTTGTCCATGTTGTGGGCCCCTCTCAGTCAGCTACATAGGCATCTTTGCCTATGTTACTGCCTGGAGTTCCTATCAGGTCAGGATGATTGCTTTGCTCCTGTAGTGTGCCCGAGTTTCTGGTGTATTTGGTGGTTACACCTTCTCCATCGTGCTCCTGGTTCTGTACTGCTTTGGGTTTCTTTATAAGATGAGGAATCTGGTGGAGAAGGAATCCATTTAAAGGACAAATGACTTCCCTTTGTATTTTTTTTCTGAGGGATAAGTCCTTCTTCCCATACATGCCACATTGCTCTCCAAATGTACCTCACATTCGGAATGGTAATAACCCATGACACTTCTGCAGTTCCTCATTTTGACTGGAGAAAATTGGTGGAACTGGATTCATGAGGCACAGCTGGCTACATATTAGCAAACCATGATATCACATGCAGAACTTGCAGAAAGCCTTTGCCAAAGTTTTGCTCCCAACGAAGTTACATGTTAAAAGTCTGCACTCATTTAAAAGTGTCTGTACTTCCTCCTACTTTTTTGTCTACAGAGTCTGGCGGTTTGTGGTCTTTTGGGGCCTAGGGACTAAGATGCATTTCGTGTCCTGTTCCCATGTTCCTGGTTTCAACACACCCTGCTCATAATCACACCCTGGCTTTGTGCAAAGCTTAAAAGCTTGACCTATGCTGATATAAAGATTTACGCACATTATCAAAACAATTCACGCAAAACCTCTGGCCTGTCTCTCACGTACTACCATGATTTTTGCACATCCACCTTCCCCTTATGTGCACTCTATTGAACACAGTCTGGATAGTGAGTTCAGGGTATTGTTTTCTCACTAGAGAAAACCTAACATGGTTTGGTCAATCTCATCCCTCATAAAGTTAAGCAGCAGGTGTGGCTCCCAGTATTCCCCCTGGCTTCCCTTGCCCCCTTCTGTGTGCCTCACATTCAACGTTATACATCCAACTCTTGGTTCTGGCATTTTCAGGCAGCTTGGAATCCTGTGGCCATCTCCTGGTTTACCGGGAGGGATTTTTAAAAACTCACTTGTGAAGAAGCCTCCACACTTCGAGGGCATTCTCAATCACATCTTGAGTACATCACTCAATCATGGACTCACAAATTCTAATACCACAAAATCTCTGTACTAGAAACTACCCTCATGGGAAATTGCTTGGCAACACAGCTGGACTGTGCTGCCTTTCTTTCTGAACAACATTTGTTTGATCCACTGCAAGCAATTACTCTATCACACGCACGCACCATATACACAGCCCTTGTACTACTACAAGCATTCAGCCTTTCCTCCCCTTGTACCTTTCACTATGTTTGTCTTGTTTTCTGTTCTTTTCCTGCTTCTCTTGTGATTTCACCTTTTGCCCATTTCCTTTCCTCAACAGACCACAGTCTGGTTCACCCAAGGTAGGGGCATGGTATTCCACTATCCGGAAAATGTCAGTGCTGTAAGAGAATAAAAACGTTTAACCTAAAATAGCATCTGTAGTAAAGGGCGCCAACGGCCCCGACTGGTGCTGATGCAAAGTCACAGCGTGTCTCCTGGTGGTTAAACACTTTTCTGATGCTAGACCTCCACCTTGTAGGATATTTCTAAGATGAGTCTGTAGGAGGGAGGAAAGACTTACCCACCAGAAAGATAAATAATTTGGTCTGCAGCGTCATTGTAGTACTATTGAGCTAAAGCATGGCAATCTTTGGGAGATGGAGAGCTTTCTTCTAAATGTTTTCTCTTTGTTCCATGTTGATGAGTGCTCCACGTATGCTGCTCAACTATTCCTCCTTACGCAATATTCTGGGAGACTCTTTGACTTAAAATTAAGCTATCCTCCACAGTATTTTCCCATTTCTGGTGATTTGAGAATTCTGTCATGTAAATCCTAAATTAGCCCATGAGCCTGTGTGTTTGTCATTAAATTCTGTGCCCTTGTGCCTCCCAAACATATCACCAGTGAGAGGGGTAAACTATGGTTAAGATGAGAATGTGTGGGATCATTTAATTACATGCAGATTGTAATAGATGACAATGGTTATCACAAAAGTACTTTTTCTAAAATACTAGATGACATTTTGGTTCAATTCTCAGTTTTAAGAATTCTGAGGTCTTTTATCAAAATTATAGAAAAAATGCATTTTGCATCAAATTAACTTTAAGTTGATTACATTTTTTATAAGAGCAGGGCACGGGTAGTATAGCTCAGTGGCAACATGCTCGTCTTGGAAGCCATGCTCGAAACCTCTTAGGTATTATTTGCATATAAAAAAACAATTGTAATTATAATGGCTTCACTTTCTACTGAAAGAAATACTGTTGTGTTTATTCGTGATTATCCTGTATGAATTCTATTTTTTCCCCCATTATTCTTTCAGGTGGTTCTCACGCTGCATTATTCAGAATTCCAACACAGACATTGCGGATTGTTTGAAAGTCTGCATGAAAGGTACAGTATTGACAGAAAACCATGGCTATACCAAGCACAGAAATCATGCTTTATTTGATTTACCAAAAACATGAAATGCTTTATTCTGTCAGAATTTGCATTTAAATTTGAGGTGATGCAGAGGTCATTTTAAAGTTAGAATTGTGTGCATATATCCTGGTCTTGGCCCCAGACCAAGGGCAGTTAAGAGCCTACCTTTGACATCTGAGTTCAGCCCCAGGGAACTCTTTTGAATCCTGGCAGTGTCAACCCAGCCCTTCACTTTTCAAAAAGGTCAATAAATTCAGTACCAATTATCTGAAAAGACCTGCTATTACTGTTAATTAGGAGCTAATAATTTAAAGTGGCATGAAGAGCTTTAAGGAACCTGATGTTTTATTCTAGTACGCCTTTGCTCATCTTCAACTTCAATCCCCCTTCTGATTAAATGTATTTATTTATTTGGCAGTTTCAATGTGGACAATACCTAAAATATTTTAAACAGCCTTACAGAAGAGGAACGTTTTCCAAGATGAGGAACATGTTCCATTCTTTCCTGAAAATAAGAAGGGACGGACTAAGGCTGAGTGCTACTGGCAGTTAGTTGTAATGAATAGGAGCATAGAAGGAGAAACATTGTTTTGCCTTTTACCTCTTAGAATCTAAAGTCTTAAAATATTAGTTCTGCTAGTTGTATGGATGCCTCCAGAGATATGAATCTTGCCAGCTAAATACTGCTTTGTTCCCAACCTGGTATCTTCTTTTTTCAAAACCTTTAAAGACAGATATGATACATACAGAGGATCAAACAGAGGCCAACAGGGCGACAAATGGATCAGCTGGCAAGTACAAACCGAGATGACATAATTAAAACCAAAATAGTCACCTAGGAGGTATGAATTATCGGACAAGACCGCCACGTGTGGAACTAGCCCCCCTGGAGACTGCACCTCTGCCAGCAGGCCGGATCCAGAGCAGGGTCCTTCTTGTGCAGAGGGGGGAAAGAACTATCTATAGCATATCATATACATAAATTCACGATTATGTAAGAGAACAGTGGGGTAGCTAGGTTCTGCTGCGCTTAGGAAGCAAAAGAATTCTGGTGTGGACTGCAGCTCTGGTCGGTGCCTATAGGTATCCCACCTACTGTTGGCACTCATCCAAGCTGTTACAAGAGCCTTTCTTGCTTTTTGGTGGATTCGATTAATGGTATAAGCTTGCACTTACAGTAGTGTTATGATTGATCCCATAAATGCCACAGAAGTCATTGTTTCAATTCCATAGCATGGTTTATTTCATATTCCAAAGGAAACTCGATATGGGACATCCCCCATGCCCTTTTTAGCATTTGGGTGTCCACGTCCCCCACCAAGCTCTACGAAAAGAATTACTTAACGGCCCTCCAAACTTTGGAACACAAAGCGGACACATGGGCCCGGCTCCCCATCTCCCAGGCCGCTAGAATCTCGCTCTCAAAAATGTTAGTCTTACCTAAACTATTATACGTCTTTAATAATTTCCCGATCTGGCCCCCGGCCAACTTCTGGGACAAACTGAAGAGTATGATGAATAAATTGATTTGGGCCGGCAGACGTCCCCGTCTATCGTTGGACATGATGTGCCGTTTGGGCTCCCAAGGGGGCCTGGAAATTCCCGATCTGTTCTTGTACTTCCTGATCACCCACGCCCAGTACGCGGTATGGTGGTGGACCCCCACACCCGACCTACCCCATACGATCCTGGAGATAGCTCTCGCCCGACCTGATGATCTAAAGGGCCTTATAGGGGGTACGCAGGAATGCTGGGTTAGGACTGAAGTGCAGCCAGTGGCAGTTACCCTTAAGGCCTGGGATCGACTAGTTAACCTGATGGGACTGGGACAGTGGTACTCCCCCGCCATGGCCATCTATCATGTATGAGGCATACCACTCACACACACGACAATATTCATTCAACATTCATCACTTTTACAGATCGAGATGGTGAGAGATATTGCACCGCAGGGCAGATTTATTTCCTGGGAAGACCTTAAAGCAAAAAATTGCGTATGGAACCCGATAACACTGTTTCTGTACTACCGCCTGCTGGAACAGTTTCGCACTAGATGGCCTGATTTCCCAAACACACCGCCCATTTCCCCGATCATGCCACTCCAATGACCAAAGGGAAATGGGTATTGACCCTATATCGCTTGGCCAGGTCCCTCAGGCCCCCCCGAGCAACCCTCTTTAGAGAAAAATGGGAGAGCACTTGGGACACTCACTGACAGACAGACGGGAAATGGAATATGCACACAGTCCAAATTCATATCCGTTAACAACAGATTCCGCCTGATACATTTTAAATACCTACACCAGGTATATAATTCCCCTCTTCGGTTGAATAAGATCTACCCACTCAGACCCCCAAACTGTAAGAGATGCAACCAGCCGGAAGCTGATTTTTTTTATGTAACCTGGGGATGCCCCCTGATTCAGCCCCTATGGACAAGGATAGCCTAAATAATGTCCAAAATGGTTGACATAAATATTTGACTATCCCCCGAGGTCTGGCTACTCGCCCTAGTGGAGGAAGGCACTGGTAGCGGGAAACGGCTGGTGGGAATGGCCTTCGTGGTAGCTAGATCACTTATTGCACAAGCATGGGGAGCCAACAGACCAGACCCCCCACTTTTCAACACTTGCTCAACATCATGTCAATCTGTGAACAAAGAGAAATGCAGTTCATTTTAATGACCCAACCGCACTGTAGGCCCAAGGACTACTGGGCAGCTTTTAGGAGCCATATGACCGAAGAGCGGCCCACATGCGCTGCCTCGCAAGAAACCGTTAGCCCACCGAGAACCTCTAATGCTACCCCCCCACGAGGAATCCCCCCGTGAACATTGACTGGTGAAGGGAGCAACTAACTATCCCCCTCACCCCCGGGACCCTTATATGTTGGCTGTGCAACTAAAGGAGGATCCAGATATTCGCCCTAATGTGAGATTGGAAACTTAAGTGGCCCCGAACACTCGCATTGTGTACCAGCACAGTTGCTTTATAACTGTTATATGATTTTGTTTATCATTGTGTATATACGATGGAAGGAGTTGGGGGGTGACATTGGGTGGCGCTGTGCCCCGGTTGGGGCTCTAAGTTTTGACTTTTGTGTGTTATGTCATAATAAAAAAATGATACATTTTGAGGAAGTATAATTTCTGGCCCAGATTTCTTCCCAAATAATATCATCTATATGGTGACCCACATCCATTTTCCAACTAACGTAAAATGGTTTAGCTGTTAATGTGTCAACTCCCAGTAACTTGTTGAGGGTTGAAATTTTGTCACTCCCTCAGTGAGGGTAAGTTCCAGAGCCACTGGTGTTTTCAGTGCTCTATTTTTCATCGAAAGGATGGGCGATTCCATGACAAAGTTGGTTATATCGAAAATGTTTGTTCTCACCCAGGTAGAATTTAGCTTTGCAATCAATGAATGAAAGGGGCAATTGTGGTATAGCTGGGACAGGTACCGCAGCCCCCAGCAATCCAGTGTGAAAAGCTGTTCCCAGAGAGTCGAGGCGAGAACTCCAGATTACCAAAGACCGGGGCAAGAGGTGCCAGCCCGGTAACTCTCCTATTTTCCGTAGGGATCTACACCCATAGTAAAGGGTCACCAGCTTGGAGTTTAGGAGGGTAGAGGCACAAGAAAACGTATTCTTGTCTATAAAGGGAATGCCGTCCAGTTTACAGTTGGAACTGGCCTGTTCCAAGGCAGCCCATTTGCAGAGTGGGTCCGGGTCTCTCCTACACAGGAGACCTGGGGACCCATCTTGTACCTTATGAGATCCGGGGCATACATGCTTCGCCTTTTAACATCATACAGCACAACAGCTCTAAGGATCCTGTGTTTCTTGCCGGCCCAGATAAAGTGCTGGACCCTTAGTTGCAACATTAGCAGCGTGGAAGTGGGGACCTTGACAGGAAAAGGTTTGGCAGGAATACCAAAACTTAGACAGAAGATTCATTTTCACTGCAGTAATCCACCCCACTCCAGCGGTAAAGGGCGTTGGCCAGGTCTCTAAATAGGCCAGGGAAATGTACTCTTTAGACCGCCTGCGAAGGCGCAGGAATCCGTTTTGCCAAGTAGACAAAACAGCTAGTCTACCGGGGAGGGAAATGACAGGAGTAGAGCATAAGATTTTTGGTAGTTAATAGAGAATGCTGGCAATGCTTCAACCCTCGTCAGCTAGGATATAACAGCTCCAAGACACGCTGGGAGTCTGTCAACCTGAACAATATGTTGTTGGCGTAAAGGGAGGTTTTATATGGGACCCCCACCGACCACCACCCCATGTATCTCTAGGTTGTCTCTAATCCTTTGGGCGAAGGGTTCCATAGTGAGTGCAAATATCAGGGGGGGCAGTGGCCAACCCCGTCTGGTCCCTAGGGTTATGCCAATGGAAGTGGTGCAATCCAGATTAACCCTAGTGGATTGAGAGTTATAATTAGCCAGGACCATGCGCTGAAAGACTAGCCCGAAGCCGAAGGACTGCACGGGTGGTTAGGAGCCTATTCACAAATACAGAGAATTACAATATCGTTCAGGAATCACTGTTCACAGTATGCTTGGGGAAACCCCAACAACCATGTCTCGGAGGGCCAACTTTGCCCATATGAAGAGAGCGCAGAATGCCAGACGTGATCCATTCAAATAGAAAGCATCCACAGTGTAGACTCAAACAAGGCTCCATTAAGTGAGTCAACAGAGAAGAATGTGCACAGGCTGTATCAATCCCATGTATTCTAAAGCCACGTAAAAAGCTACATGACGCATCTGCAAGAATCATGTCTCATGCTGGCATATTCCCCACCATAAGCCACTCCAAATCATGGCACTGATAAAGTGGTCAAGTACATGATGCAACAATACACAGAGAGGAATGCATAATTTTCACGTGACATACCTGGCCACACAAGCTTGGATAATTTGAATTAAATACTACATCTTGAGCATGATAATAGTGTTATGCATTAGACATCTCAATAGCTCTATAGATATTCATATGTAGAAGCATAAGTGCAGGTAACTCGGGAACGCCTGTCCCAGTTTCTTTTCAGTAAAGTACTAGAGTATGATGTGATATGAGATTTTATTTATATCGCGCCCATACACGAGTGTTTCAGGGCGCAACGAGGCAAGGGAGTGGTACAAGTGAGGACAACAACAACGATCTTACTAGGCCCTGTGACATTGAGAACCCGCAAGTGCAGGGCAGAGGGAAAGGGGGCAGTGCAAGGGGCAGGGGAGGAGTGGGAAGTGCTGAACACCAGATCAAAAACAACAACAGGTAGTGCGGACAGCAGGAGGCAGTGCAGAATTAAGTGCAGACAGCAGGTGTCAAAAAGTTCGGGTAAGGAGACAGTAGGGTTGCATATACAGACCCAAGTGCAAAGGGTTGCTAGGAGGCAGTGCGGGTATGCAGCTGGGAGGGCAGGGATCTGCGGCTGAATTCAGAGGGTAGCCAGGTGCCCAGTGCAGAAACAGAAGAGATCAGCAGGGGAGAGGAAGAAAGAAGGCAGAAGCAAAGAGGAGGGTCTTGAGGTGCTTCCGGAACCGAAGATGGTTCTCCTCAAGTTTCAGAGAGGCAGGAAGGCTGTTACAGAGGGAGGCCCCACCTGAAGAAAGAGATCTGCCACCAACTCGTTGCTTGGAGAAGCGACTGACCCTGAGGGAGTTGGATTGGAGGAGCAAAGAGCTTGAGTAGGAAGGTACTTCCAAAGGGAGAGTTGAAGGTATTTCGGCCCCCAGCCCCGAAGGCCTTGTGTGCAAAGCTGAGGGTCTTGAACTTAATCCTTGTAGACACTAGGAGCCAATTAAGAGATTTCAGGGCTGGAGAGATATGATCCCAGGGCTTGAGGCCAAGGACAAGTCTTGCAGTCCTGTTCTGGATGAGTTGCAGAGAGAAAGAGGCTGTTGCAGTAATCCAGCTTAGAGAAAACCAAAGCTCTAGAGACAGTGAGCTTCTGGGGGAAGCGGAGGAAGGGAAGAATACCCCTGAGGAGGTGCAGTTGGTAGTTTGGTTTGACTTCTTAGAGAGGTCGGACATGTGAGGAGAGAAGGAGAGTGTGGAGTCAAAGATGACACAGAGGTTCTTAGCCCCGCAGGTGGGAGCAGGAAGAGGGCCAAGGGAGGCCGGCCAGAGAGTGACAGGATAGGAAGGTGCAGGAGTGCCATTGAGGAGGATCTCTGTCTTACTGGCATTAAGGCAGAGGTCGTTGGTGGCACACCACTCCTGGATCGCAGACAGACAGAGATGAGAGAGGGAGCAGAAGTATCATCCGCATAACACTGAAAGTTGGAGCAGAGAACAGCAATGTGGTGGGCAAGGGGTGCCAGGTATTGGTTGAAGTTGGAGCCAGTGAGAGAGGTTAGACCCTTGGGGAACGCCACAAGTAGAGAGTGAGATAGAGGAAAGGAAGGATCCGTGTTGGATATGGGAGGGTCGATCAGAGAGGAAAGAAGTCAGCCAGGCCAGGGTCTGGTCAGTAATACCCATGTTATCACAGAGTCGGTTGAGCAGGATGGCATGGTTGACCGTATCAAAGGCAGAAGAGAGATCGAGTAGGATGAGGACAGAGGGGAGATTAGAATCACGATTAGAGAGCAGGTCTTCACGGATGTTTAGGAGAGCAGTTTTCGTGCTTCTGGCAGCCCTGAAGCCAGACTGATGGTCATGGAGGCAAACAACAGAATCAGTGTGGAGGTCAAGCTGGGGGTTGGCCAGCTTCTCCAGGGGTTTGCCAAGGGAAAGGAGTGTTAGAGATCGAGCGATAGTTAGCCGGGCAGGAGGGGTCGGCCTGGGGTTTCTTGAGAAGAGGGTGCACAAAGGAGTGGTTTAGAGGGGAGGGGAAGGCTCCAGTGGCGAAGGAGTGGTTGCCGAAGTCAGCCAGGGCAGGAGCGAGGGTGTTGATATGGTCCTTTATGGTTTTGGACGAACAGGGAAGAACCTGTTTTGACGAGACTTTCATAGATCACACTTGTCTAGTAATCTCGTCAGGGGAGAACACAGGAAAGGAAGAGAAAGAGGGAGCAGAGGCAGCTGCAGGGGGCCGCAGGTAGCAGAGAGAGACGCAGGAAGAGGAGGGTATGATGAGAGGGTGAACATGAAGTCATGAGTTTTAGAGATGAAATGAGAGGCTAGGGCCGTGCAGAGGGCCTACGAGGGGACAGGAGAAGTAGAGACTACAGCCGGATTGGCCAATTCCTTTCATTCATTGGCGAAGGAGTACATTCTGAGAGTAAGTAAAATCTCTTAAAATTTCCCACAGCACTTCAGAAAACGTTGGAGCAAATGCTTGTACTCTTGTCTATCACAACATGCACATTTGCCGACTAGAAAAGTGTTGCTCCCAATAGACAAGGATGTTGGCAGAAATAGTCTGTATTTGAGAATTAGAAGTGCTAGGAGCTATAATACCATCATGGATATTTTATAAAGAGAAATGATCCCACCAAACTCGTCCTGTATGATGGTAATATCGAAATGCTCTGGATTGAGATAGCTTCCCCTATGGCATTCTGGAGAATTATTGAGAGACATTGGGCCTCATTCCGAGTTTGGAGGCAGCCATGCCCTAAAAGGGCATGGCTGCCTCCAAACTCGGGTCCGGACCCCGCAAAAGGGGATTTACCAGGCCATTCCGACCTTGGAGGGCCCGGTAAATCCCTTTTGCGGGACCCGGTACATCCCCATTCCCATTTGAGCCCTTATAGGGCTCAATGGGAATGGGGAGGATGCTAGCAACGGGCCCGTTAATGACGGGCCTATTGTTAGCATCCTGGACTGCTAGCGGGTCCCGCTCTGCACGTCTGCTCTGGCCAGGTGTGCAGAGCGGGACCCGCTGCAGACCTCGTAATGTGGCGGCCTGGAATGAACGGTGCTGGTCCCTTACCAGCACCGTTCATTCCGCGGCCGCCTACATTGTAATGAGGCCCATAATCTTAAAACTCACATCTGTTTTAACCAATGGAAGTAACAAAATCAGATTAACTTTAGCCTAAATATTAATGCCCCTCAGGAAAATTGTGTATACGAAGAGGAAAACATATGCTACAGGAATACTGTGCTACAAGTTATACTAGCAGCAGCACATGCAGCAGCCAATCAAGTTGCACTGGACCCATGTTTTAGTACACCGTGTAAGGTGATGTTCTGTGCAAGCTGTTGGCCACACCCTTCGTCTGCTGGTAACAAAAGTGTATTTAAAACTGTGTTTTCCCTTCATCGTCGTTTACTTTGCTGAGCAAGTCCTTTTTAAGTTGTACTAGTAAGTTCACGCTAAGTGGTGATGAAACTAAAACATCTAGAAAAGTTACAGTAGCACCCATATTGGTGTCTGGAATGTGCATGTGCTAATGGCGATAAAAACCAGCAGCAGTGGGGGTACCAGCCAGTAATGGTGTTGTGTTAACGTGGTTAAGGACCCTCGTTGGGCCTAGCCCTTAACTCGCGCTGGTTTTCCATTCCCGGTTGGCCAGCCCACCCTTTCAGGTATAATCATCTCAGTATATTCCCCTTGGACATAATGGGCCTCATCATGAGTTGGGCAGTATCCCAGCAGTATCAGCAGTAATACTGCTGGGATACCCAACGCTAACAGCTACCGCAACTCGGTCTGGCGCAATTTACGCCGGATCACGAGTTTGCAGGGGGCGGTAAATCCCCATTCCCCATTGGGTCCCCA
The DNA here is from genome assembly GCF_040938575.1 of Ambystoma mexicanum. Classification (NCBI taxonomy): domain Eukaryota; kingdom Metazoa; phylum Chordata; class Amphibia; order Caudata; family Ambystomatidae; genus Ambystoma; species Ambystoma mexicanum. The sequence continues at coordinate 841,703,992 of NC_090941.1, read as the reverse complement.
TAGGGTTGGGGAGAGCTATTACCGCTGGCAGTAATTTCGCCAAAAACAGCCCAAAAATGCAACTTTCCGCCCAACTCATGATTTGGCCAGTCCTTAAATGCAGTGGTAATACCGTTACCACCGCATTTAAGTGCTCCGGCCAAACTCGTGATGAGGCCCAATGTGCCAGTGGAAAGTACCATCGGGAGTGTTGTACTAATGCACCGTGGCTGGGGAGCCAGTCAATCATCCAACTCATAAAGCAAAAGTTATTAATTCGGCCAAGTTCGTGTTCAAGGCTGTCTGATGGTCATATTCTGTCTCTCCCTGCTGCAACACATGTTGTCATTCTTTTAATGAAAAAGTACCTTTTCTTCTGTTTTTTGCTCTACTTGTTGCACTCAGGTTGATTGAGCACCTTTTCAGTCTTCATTACGGTCACCAAATGAAGGCTAAAGAACTAGCATGGCCTTGGTGCAGAAAGGAAGGTTAAGACATGAAATATGTTACGTTTTCATTGATATTTTGTTTCCAATTAGTACCCACTTTTGCCTGTTGGGAACATGCAGTGCTAGTGATAACACCCTCCAACCTGGTTTGTTACCTGCCACCCAGTCCATGATTTCTGCCTCGTTATGCCACCAGAAATTAATTAATTAATCTTTTATTACTCACTTAATACCAGAGACCAGACTCTAAGCACCGCACTGGGATTTGAACCTCTGATATTCTGCATTGTCTTGTTTCCAGACAACCGCGTTGCCTTTGAGCTTGACTCCTGACCAGAAAGAGTGTTCCATGTGAAGAACTATCCATCTAAAAGTTGGGCTCAGGATATATGATGCCCATTCTGAATATTTGTGCCTTCAAAATAAATGTACTTCAGGATTAATATGCCAGGAAAAATAATGTTCTGTTAGGAAGCATATACAAAGCATGACGTCTGCCATTTACACATTCCCTTGCCGGGATGTTTGTCTCGGGGTTCCTTACAATGGGATAATGCCTACCTTCTGCGAAAGGCAAAACTGTTATTCATGAATACTCTTTAATGAGAAAACAGAGACATATGTTTCACCAAACTAAATGTAAAGCTTACAAAGTATATGCCTCAGCACCTGCAAATGACTGTGTTGTCTTTCAAAGTATTTAGGTACACTGACACTGAGAATGCTTCCTTTTGTAGTTGCACCTGGCTTTAAAAAGTATTTATTTCAATAGGAAGCTGCTAAATGAACATTCTCCAGCATGTGTCTTGCATGAATTCACATGCTATGAATATTCCCCGTCGTCAGGCTGGGAGTCCTCAGTAAAATACAATAGTTTAGCTTTAAGCTAAAAACTGCATTGTCGCTTGTATAGCCTATTGCTGTCACTTTGGGCATACTGCCCCAACCATTGACACTCGTCTTCCTTTGTTCCACCCCTAGTTGCCATCTTCAGATCTTTACCACACGTGTTCGTGTTGGGAGTCCTTTAGTTTCACTCCTCGACTTTCTTGAGTATTTATGCCTATTCCTGATAGTTAATACTTCTAAATTCTTCAATCCATCCCTGTTATGACTTGTCGACAGTGGGGATCCGTTGGCAGTGTCAATCCTACCGTCCGTCAGATCATTACATTGTGTGAAGCCGCAGACCGAGTTTTGGGCCTAGGTCACACGCCATGTCGGAGGCCGAGAAGAAGAGCCTCTTCAAGGCCTGTTCAAGATGCGGTCAGAACAACATCTTAATCGAGGACCGCCACTAGAAATGCATTTACTGACGGACCACGATGTGGAGGGATGGCCCACCTGGGAGTCTCCACTAAGATGAGGAAGGATTTCCATCAGAAACTGGTCTCATGGCTAAATGACGTTAATGCCCTCTGACTCAGCATCTATGCACAGTTATGCCTCTACCAGTGCTGGTTCTCCTTCTGGCAAGAGGTTGAGATCCTTTGGGGGGAAGGTACCTAAAAAGGCAAAGTCAGCGCACGCTCCGACTTCCTCATTGACGAGCACTGCAGCCACATCTTATCAGTAGTTTAGATCGGCCACGGACACAAATGAAGCTCTGTCTTCGGAGGGCTGGAGATCATCCACTCCGTTGCTGTCAACCCCCGTTGACGAAAAATCATTGACCTTCGTCAACAGCATCACCAGCGGCGAAACCCGAAGACTTCCTCGTCGACAACACTGAGGCCATTGTCAAAATCATCATCCTGGTTGACAAAACCTCAGTCAACAACATCGTCGACAATGCTGCCCGCCAGGTCGGCGCTCCCAGTTTTTGTCACATCAACAGGCTTGTCGACGATTGTAGGCACCATCTCAATGGTCATTACAGCTATCACAAGGGTAGCATTGCTTCCAAGGCCTCTGTCAGTCCTGGCTGTGTCTGTTCCGCCCCTACCACCTTCTCCAGGTGCACCTGTGCTGGACACCTTCCCGAGAGGTACCAGAAGCTAGAGGGAGGCACCTCCAGATCTCTCTTTTCTGCCAAAGCCCACAAGGGCCCCTCAACTGCCTGTCATCCCTGTGGGGCCTCCCAGGGTCGTGTCTCTACCGCCTGTCTTTGCTCCTGCCATCCTGTCAGAGGAGGAAGGGGAGGAAGAGGAGGAAGAAGTCTTTGACGATGTCGGCTCACACCTTATGAAGGGTGGTATTGGCCTGCTTCTACAGTCAACCCTGCGGCCTGCGCAACCACCTCAGCCTGCTGGTTTTACGAGCCCTTGGATATATGAACAAATCTTGACCCCTCAGGCTCCGAGAGATCAATTGCCAAGAAATGTTTCTTTGGACATTTTGTCAACTCCTTAATCCCTAATCTTTGAGATTCAGCAGCTACTACTGCCTGTGGCCCCTGGTCCTCCTGTGGTTATGGGCCTGGCTGCTGTGGCCAGTCCTCCAAGACCGTCTCGGCCTCACCTACCATCACATGCTCTAGTACCTGTACCTCTTGTTCCACAGACCTCTGTTGTGGAGGAGTTGGTCTTCACAGGAACGGACACTGATAGGGACACTAACTTGGATACAGATGGTACCCAGGTTACGGATGAGTTTGAGGACTACGTTCCTGCAGACGCTGAGCCAACAGATGTAGACCTGCCATCTAGGGTCCCCCAAACCCCCGCCGCCTCCCCAGATGAAGTGGGATCTTTCCAGTCGATAATCTCTTGAGCGGCCGAGCTCTTCAACCTGGTCCCAGAGGAAAAGAACAAGGGATCCCTTTTCCAGTGCCATGGATCCTTCAGAAAGCAGAAAGCATGTGGTCTAAGTCTCACTTCTGGGTGACATCTGGGAGGATGGGCTGCTAGTTATGCAAAGGGCCTTTTCTGCACCTGCAACAAAAGAGGGGCTGGAGAAAAACTATAGGATGCCAGACACATCTCCTAAATGCCTCAGGGGCCATCCAACACTGGACTCAGTAGTCTCGCCTGCTGCGAAGCAGAGGTCCTCTAATCCTTCAGCCTCTTGCTCGGTCCCGCCTAACATGGAGGGAAGGAAGCTTGATGCAGCCGGAAAGCGCATAACACCACTGCGACATCCATGGTTAAGGCCGCCAACACCCTAGCCATCCTTGCAAGGTGCGACAGGGAACTGTGGTACAAGTTGGGCCCATCCTCGACTTCCTGCCAGATGACAAGAAAGCAGAGGCCATGACCATTTTTCAGGAAGGAGAATTGGCATCTGACCATGCAATCATGGTCGCCCTTGAAATTGCTGACTCTGGTCTCCGGCAGATGGGCAACAGGGTCGCCATATGTCGTCAAGGTTGACTGAAGGCCATGAATTTCACGTCCAAGCCAAGGTGGTCTGCATGGCTTTCGATGGGGATAACCTTCTCGGTAAGGCAGTGGATGAGTCCCTTCTTGGCATCAGGATGGACACAGAGATGGCCCGCTCTCTGGGCGCGCTGCAGCAGAGGCGGAACTTTTGCTCCCAGAAGGGGAAGGTCTTCCGAACTTCCAAGGGCTTCTCACCCCACCACTCAAGAGGCATATAGAGGCCGTTCCCAGGCCTATATTGGAGGTACCCAGCATCGTCATCCGCAAAAAACCAGGACGCAGAAGGAAGCCAGACCAGGTCCAGCCCCCGACCCCCCGCTTCAGCACCCCAGTGGGAGGCCAGCTATCTCATTCTGTTGAGATGTGGCACAACATCTCCAGAGACAGATAAATGGGTGCTCAACGTTATCGAGCAGGGACATTCTCTGAAGTTCCAAGACAAGTGCCCCTGCATTCCTCCTGTGGCAAGATGAGAACAGTACCCAGCCAAACTCGTCAAGGAAGTTCTGGCTATGCTACAAAAAGGGGCAATAGAACCGGTTGGTCTGCGCCTTTGGGACTAAGGAGGATACTCCAGACATTTTCTGGTTCGCAAGAAGTCAGGCGGTTGGAGGCCCGTCCTGCACTTGTGCCGTCTGCACAAATTCCTGAAGTCCCACAAGTTCAGGATAGTCATGTTGCAGCACATGCTCAGCCAACTGGAGGAAGGAGATTTCCTGGTGATGCTAAATCTGGAGGATTTATATTTCCACATCCCCATTCAACCAAAACATTGAAGTTCCTAAGATTCGTCTTCCATGGAAGACAGCATCCATTCTCAAGGCGCTACCCTTTGGCCTAAACCAGCACTGAAGGTGTTCAAGTGCGTTGCCCCAGTGGCGGTGTTCCTTTGTCGTATGGGAGTGTAGGTCTACCCCTAACGGGCCATTGACTGGTCCGGTCAAGTTCTCATGCCCAGGCGGCCCAACATACAGCCAAGACAGTCCAGACTCTAACCTCTCTGAGATTCTCCATAAGCAATCCCAAATCCTGCATGATGCTGTCCAAAGATGCTCTGTAACTGGGGGCCCGACTCAACGCTGTGTCATGCCTGGCGGACTAATCCGTGCAAAGGATAAGTGCCATCCTGTGGAAAGTCCAAAGGCTATCCTCGTTGGAGTGGCGACAGTCCGGTCCATCAAATCGATGTTGGGGATGATGTCCGCGTGCATCCATCTGGTCCCTCATTGCAGACTATAAACGAGACCGCTTCAGGAGTTCTTGGACGCCAGGTAGAAGCAGATCTCTGGTTCGTGGAATGACAGGATAGTCTCAAGCCCGTTTTCCGCCAAGACCTGCACTGGTGGTCCATTCACCCTCACATCTCACAGGGGGCTCCCTTCAGGACCCTTACGCATCAGGGGACGGTCCTGACCGATGACCTACTGGAAGGTTGGGGTGCCCACATGGGCCACCTACATGCCAGTGGCCTATGGTTTCCGAAGAACGCGTTGCATATCAACATACTGCAACTACAGGCAGTTCTTTGGGCTCTCAAGTCTTTCAAGCCTCAACTCTTGGGAAAGGTGATCAGGGTCTTCACGGACAGCATGACCGCCATGTATTACATCAAGAAGCAGGGTGGGCTGGGGCTCACCAGATGTTTCTACTCTCGTTCCACCTGACAGGCATTCAGAAAACCAGTGCAGACTCTCAGCAGGGAGCTGCGGTCCTGCCACGAGTGGGAGCTTCAGCAAACTCACTCATCTCGGATCTTCAGCGAGTGGGGCCAGCCTCAGATCGACCTGCTTGTGACAGCAGTCAATGCCAAATGCTAGCAGTTTGCCAGCAGGTATCCTCAAGCAAAGAGTCTGCAGGACGTCTTCTCATTACCGAGGGTAGGCCTATTCCTTTATGCATTCCCGCCAATTCCGCTGCAGCTAGGTGTGATCAACACACGCAAGATGATCGTCATTGCACCGGCATGGCCCACACAGATCTGTTACCCGAACCTTCCTCACCTGTCAGTGATTCCGGCCATCAAGCTGCCCCCTCATCGGGACCTGCTATCCAGAGAAGGAGAGGCAATCCTGCACCGCAACCCTGAACCTGTCAGCCTGGCTCATGCAGCCTTTGAATTTGTACATTTCTCGCTGCTGTCGGAATGCAAGAATATTCCAGGCAAGGCCAGGGCTCCGCCGACACTTGCATGCTACAAACACAAGTGGAAGCGCTTTACAGTGTGGTGCCAGTCACTGAAGATCTCTCCACAGCATGTCACAGTGCCACAACTTCTGCCTTACCTGCTCTCGCTGGCTAGGGCTGGCCTTGCCTATGCGTCCATCAAAGTGCACTTCGCCGCAATATGCTGCAGTATGCCTGGGCTCCTGGCAAGCTCTCCCTGTGGTCTCACAGGCTTGTGAAAGAGTTCCTCAAGGGCCTCTTCAGAACTTTCCCTCCGGTGAATACTCCTGCTCCGGTGTGGGAGTTGAGCGTGGTCCATTCTAAACTGATGTGTGCTCCGTTTGAGCCTATGCATCAACATCTTTGAAGTTTCTTTTGTGGAAGACCACCTTCCTAGTAGCTATAGCCTCGACCAGGCGTGTTGCAGACATCCAGACTCTATCCTGTAAGCTTCCATATTTGTCTTTCCACCAATCCAAGGTGGTTATACAAACTCATCTGTCCTTTATGCCAAAAGTCCCGTCTAACTTTCATTTAAACAAACCTTTGATCTTACCAGTTTTCTTTGCAAACACTTCAATGCTTGCTGAAAGGTCCTTGCATTCACTGGACATGTCTCGTGCCTTAAAATTCTATGTAGCATGCACTAAATATTTTCGAAAGCCTTCTCAGCTTTTCGTCAACATTGGACCTGTGGGGTATGGGAAAGCCCTATCGAAGGCTTCCATCTATAGGTGGCTCTCTGGCTGTATCATGCATTGCCATCACTTGGCCAACAGACCATAGCCAGGTCGGCCGAGAGCCCATTCCACCAGACCCATCGCTTTGACTACTGCATTCCTCTCTGGTGTTCCCCCACATGTATATCTGCAGGGCTTCTACGTGGAGGTCTACTCACACCTTCTCAAGATTGTACTGTGTCGACAGAGATTCCAGGGAGGAGTCTTGTGTCGACAAGCTGTGCTTTGCAACCTGTTTTCTTGAGGTGAGTGTGTTCCATGGGTATGTTTTTTTGCTTCTGTTGAACCTTGCCACCTCCTGTGGTTGTATATATGTACTGCTGTGTAATTATATTCATAGCATGTGAATCCTTGCAAGACCCCATGCTGGAGAGTGAACAAGTTATTTACCCATAACTCCTCTTGTTCTCCAGCATGGGGTCTTGCATGGATTCACATGCTCATGAATATTACCTGTCATCAGGCTGTGAATCCTTGGTAAAAGAAAAAACTGTTTCACTTTCACTTACAAACTCTATTTCTCCTTTAAATCAATCACTCTCCTCTGGGTCATCCTGCCCCCATCCAATGACAGTCCTCTCCCTAAGCCCCTCCTCTAGCACCCTTCTTCAGATTTGTAAGTTTTTTCGTGTTTTTGACAGAAAAAGGTTCTATTTTTGTTCCGAAAGGGCCTGTATGCTCTTTCTCCATCTGCCGACAACGGGGTGTCTGCTGTCAGCGCCCCTCAAGGGCGAAGATCGTCGAAGATTCCAGAAGGCCATCGGTCCTACTTCTTGCCCTCTGACCATGGTGGAGGAGAAGAAGTAGGGGAAGGTCCCTCTTCAATCCCTGCACCAAGTGCTAAGGAATGTGTTTGTGGAAGACAAGCACCTGCAATGCCTCTACTGCCTGCACCCAGACCATAAGACGGCGAGATATGCCTTGGGTTCTACAAGACGACGTCGAGGGACAGGCACAGTAGACTGTCGGCGTGGCTTAACGCTAAGGCCTCTGCCCCGTGCCCCGAGCAGGGTCATGTCTCACCCAGGACAGGCCGTTCTGAGGAGCGATCTTCTAAGTTCATTGAGGGCACCTCATCCGTGGGGGCCCAAGACAAGGCCAAGAACTGCAAGATGGATAGGGCGCGATCAACATCACCCTCTGCCTCCATTGCCAGCCGGCAATCAAGTTCCTCCTCAAAAAGGAAATCATCTACCCCAGTTTAACTGTTGGAGAAGTCAGAGAAGAAGAAGGCCTAACTGCCCAAGCAGGCCCAATCGGCACAGGCTAAGACTTTGACAACAATAGAGTTGGTGGCAGCTACTCTCACGACGGCTAAGGGAGCTGACTCTGTGAAGGAGGCCCCCGCAGCACAGAAGATATCCCTGCCCCTAAGGCGTAACACTGCCGCAGTGACTATGGCAAAGTCTATTGGGACGCCAGAAGGGAGGAAACCGACTCAGACCTTGGTATAATAAACACCGCAGAGTGGTCGGGGGGAGCAGGAGGCCCCGAAACAGCCCTCCCAGGCCGTGGCCCAAGCCATGGAGGTCTCGTCCACAGATGACGAGGACCAGTAGTCCTTGCACATGGTCCACGAGGACGTGCAAGAGGAGGACGAAGGCGACGGAGTTGACAGCGTGGAGCCTAGTTCTCCGATCCCGCCAGCTCAGTCGAGGGACGTGTCCCTGGACACTCTGTCGACCCTTCACACCTTGGTCTCAGCGATCCAGTAGAGGATGCCACCGGGCCTAGTTCCACTGCTCCCCCCAGTGCCCCTTTCAGCCTCCAACAAAAAAGAGGAAGCGCCATCCAATGACCCCATTTCAGCCTCCACATCCACGTCAGGACCCAGACACGGGAACAGATACAGCCACGACTACAGACGACGACGACAATATCGTCGCAGCCGACAGCAAGTCGACAATATCGTTGCAGCCGACAGTGAGTCTCTGCATTTGGATGCGCCACCTAGGGCGCACCCACCAGACGAGGTGAGGTCGTCCCACTCCATGATCTCCAGAGCCTCCAAGCTTTTTCAGCTTGTGCCCGAAGAAACCAGGAAGGAGTCTTTCTTGTACCAGAGGCTCAAAGCCAAGAGGAAGACAATCATGACGGTGCCCCTTCTGGAAGACGTGTGGGAAGAAACCTTGCACGGCTTCAACCAAACAGGGTAGGCTGGAGAAGAAGTATCGGGTGCCGGACTCCGCACACAAGTGCATGAGTTCACAACCATCGCCGGATTCGGTTGTATCAGTGGCCACGAGGAAACGATTGGCTAACCCGTCCTCGTCATCTTCAGTCCCTCTGGACAGCGAGGGGAAGAAGATGGACGCCATGGGAAGGAAGGTGATTTACACCGTGGCGTCCACTATCAAGGCAGTCAACGATCTGGCGATCCTAGCCAGGTACGACAGGGAGCTGTGCTACAAGCTGGGGCCTATTCTGGAGTTCCTCCCTGACGATAAGAGGATGGACGCAATCGCTCTTTTCCAGGAGGGGGAAGTTACGTTTGATCATGCCATTACAGTGGCATTGGACATTGCCAACATGGGGTTCCTGCAGATGGGGAACAATATCTGCATTCCTCGACAAGAATGGATGAAAACTACAAATTTACGGCAGGAGGTCCATGCTCTTCAACGGAGAGAACTTCTTTTGGAAGTTCGTCGACGAGTCCCTCCAGGCCATCAAGGCCAACACGGAGACGGCCCGTTCCTTCGGCACTCTCCAGTAGCAGCGCTCTTCTTTTTGCTCCTCCATGGGAAAGTCAAGCAGGTCTTCCAAAGGTTTCTCCTCTTAGTATAGTCAACCTTCCAGATCCACGACCCAGGAAGCCTACAGAGACCGTTCCCAGGCCTACGGTAGCGGAGGACAGCATTGCCGTCACCTGCAGGGCAGGACGCCGGCTGTGAAATAGGCCTGCACAGGCTGGGACGTTGGGCCCCCACACGTGCTCCCTGGTGGGCGGCCAGCTGACGAGGTTCACCAGCGAGCGGAAGATCACCACCAACATATGGGTGCTGGACGCTCTGGCCCAGGGACACACCCTGGCGTTTCAGCACAGGTGTCCGCGGATTCCTCTGGTTACCAGTCAGGAGCAGCACATCCTTCAGCTCCTGGAAAAGGTACGGGCCATGCTGCGAAAAGGGGAAATAGAGCTAGTTCCCCAACGGCTCTGAGCTCCGGAGTTTATTCCAGATACTTTCTGGTCAGAAAGAAGACGGGGCTGGAGGCCCATCGTAGATCTGTGGCGTCTCAACTAATACTTAAAGTCCCAAAAGTTCAGGATGGTTACGTTGCATTACATGCTCGGCCAAGGAAACTTCTTGGCGTTGCTGGACCTGGAGGACGCCTATTTTCACGTCCCCATTCACAAGAAACATCGACTACCAGTTCAAGGCCCTACTGTTCGGTTTGAAGTCAGCCCCCAGAGTATTCACAAAAGGTCTGGCTCCGGTGCCGGCCCATCTACGTCTATGGGGAGTTGGCCGTCGGACACACAGAGGCGACTGTCCAGCTACTGGTGGATCTGGGATTCTCCATCAACTATCAAAACTCCTGCTTGACACCATCGCAGAACACCCTATTCCTAGGAGCCAGACTCAATACATTGTCCTGCCTGGCATCAACCTTGGAGGAGAGGGTAGTGGCCATTCAACGGAAGGTGCAGCGGCTGCTGTTGAGGACAGCCACGGTGTGAACTATCAAGTCGTTGCTCGCCATGATGTCCTGCATCTACCTCATACATCTACCTGCATTTACCACTGCAGGTTGCAGGTGCGACCTCTTCAGGAGTTCCTGGACGCTCGCTTGATACGGGTGTCCAGAAGCTTCGCAGACAAGATCCCACTCGACGAGGAGTTTCGTCAGCCGATGGGGTGGTAGGGCGTCTGCTCCAACATTGCCTGGGGCATGGAGTTTGAAATCCTCCCATACCAGGAGACGGTCACCACGGACGCTTCCCTGGAAGGCTGGTGAGCCCACACCAGACATCTGCACACCAGAGGCCTGTGGTTGCAGGACAAGGACCTCCATATCAACATTCTGGAGCTACGGGCAGTGTTCTGGGCCCTCATGTTATTCCTTCCGTCTCTGAAGGGCAAGGTGGTGAGGATCTTCATGGACAACACAATCACCATGTTCTACATCGGGAAACGGGGGCCCTCGATCCCAAGTGCTCTCCAAGGAAGCGCAGGACTTGTGGTTCTGTGCCGTCGTACAAGAGATGTTCCTCATCCCTCTCCACCTAGCGGAAGTCAAGAACACCATTGCAGCCTCACTCAGCAGGGAATTGCGCTCCTGCCACGAGTGGGAGCTTCGGCAGGATCAGGTGGACTGCATCTTCGCCAAGTGGGGCAGGCCCCAAATCGATCTGTTTGTGATGGCCGCAACCTCCAAATGCCAGAAGTTTGCCAGCAGATTCCACCAACTGAGGAGCCGGGGGGATGCATTCTCCTTCCCGTAGGAAGGGATGTTTCTGTACGCGTTTCCTCCATTGCCTCGCCTGCTACGAGTCATCAACACACTCAGACAGTGCCAATGCATGATGATACTCATCGCCGTGGCGTGGCTCTCAGATTTGGTATTCAGACCTTCTCAGCCATCAGCGTTGCCTCCGGTCTAGCTCCCAGCGGGTCCGGATCTTCTCACCAGAGGAAGCGTTTGGAGGATATGACTTGGCTGCGGACTGCAGGGAGATCCTCGCCAAGGCCAGGGCACCGTCTACTTTGAAGTGCTATGGTCACAAGTGGAAGCATTTTTGCTATGTGGTGCCGGTCTCAGAAGACTAACCCTCTGAGGGTCACAGGCTAGCAGATTCTTCAATAGTTGCTATCTTTGGCGAGGCCGGACTGGCGCACACCTCTATCAAGGTACATCTGGCGGCTATCTCCCGCTACACTAGGTCTCCATGAAGATCTTCTTCACTTTGGTCTCATCGACTCATTAAGGAGTTCCTCAAAGGACCTTTTCGATCTTTCCCGCCGATGAAGGCTCCTGCCCCTGCATGGGAACTCAACGTGGTGCTGACGAGGCTCATGGGGGCCCCCTTCGAGTCTATGCATCAAGCCCCTCTCAAGATCCTCTCAAGATCCTCTCGTGGAAAATGGTTTTCCTTGTGGCCATCAACTCTGCCAGGAGGGTAGGTGAGATCCAGGCCCTATCCTGCAAACAGCCATACCTGACTTTGCACAAATCGAGGGTGATGCTGCGGACGCACCCCTCTTTTATGCCAAAGGTTCAGTCGGAATTCCACCTCAACGAGCCTTTGGTTTTATCTGTTTTTTCCCAAAGCCTTTGTCACCGGCTGAAAGGGCCTTGCACTCGCTGGACATTGCTCGTGCCCTGAAGTTCTATGTGACATGCACGAAGAGTTTTCGGAAGACTTTGTGTGGTATGCCCCTGCTCGACATCTGCAGGGCGGCTACGTGGAGGTCCACGCACACCTTCACAAAATTCTACTGCGTAGATAGGGATTCCAGGGAGGAGTCCAGAGTCGGCCAAGCAGTGCTACGCAACCTTTTCGCTTGATGTGAGTCTGTACCAGAGTTAAGAGTTGATTGCTTCTGTTGGGCCTTGCCACCTCCCGTGGTTGTGTAATGTTGTGCTGCTATGTATTAGTTTTTCATGAGCATGTGAATCCATGCCAGACCCCAGGCTAGAGAAGAAACAAGTTACTTACCTGTAACTATTGTTCTCCAGCATGGGTCTCGCATGGATTCCCATGCGAACCCTCCCTCCGTCCCCTTTGCGGCCCTTCTTGGCCATACTGCCACTTTACATGCTTACCAAATCTGAAGATGGCTGCCAGAGGAGGGCCAGAGGGAGAGGACTGTCATTGGATGGGGGCAGTATGACCCAGAGGACACTGGTTGGTTTAAAGGAGAAATACAGTTTGTAAGTGGAAGTTAAACTGTTTTTTTCTTTTACCAAGGATTCCCAGCCTGGCGACAGGGAATATTCATGAGCATGTGAATCCATGCCAGACCCATGTTGGAGAACAATAGTTACAGGTAAGTGACTTGTTCCTTACTTGCGCAACCATATCTGAAGATGGCCTCCAGGGGTGGATTTACGGAGGACAAGTGCCATTGGTTGGGGCAGTATGACCCAAAGTGACTGCAATAGGCTTTACAAACGACAATGCAGTTTTTAGCTTACAGCTAAACTGTTTTATTTTACTGAGGATTCGCAGCCTGACAACCGGGAATATTCATAGAATGTGAATTCATGCAAGACCCATGCAAGAGAACAAGAGTTACAGGTAAGTACGCTGACTTGGTACCATAGAGCCACTCTGTATTCTGTTGGGTGTGGGAGAGAAGGCCTCCATGGAAATAAGCATTCCAACATTTGCCAATGTATTCTTTCTTTCCTCAAAGGTGTTTTTGTAAGCTCTTAGCAAACATGTTATAGGAATCTAAAATAACTGTACCACGGTTGTGTCTAGTATACCGTCAATTGCTTTTTTTTATGGTACACTAACCAAAATAATGTGGCTTCTTTGGTAGAGGAATTAAAGGTCAAAATGGTGTTCTTGGGCAAAGCAATGTTGAAGATGTATAAACTGGGATGCTCAGCTTGTTCAGATAATCCAGTTATTTATTGTTTTGCCACAACACAGCATTGTAAATCATTGGACTAAGCATTTTTACTGAAAGGTGTTATATCTCCTATGGCTTAGCCCCTTGAGTTTTTTTATTAGTGTTGTTTACGTGACCTGCAATTTTAGTCCCGTTTAAATGTCAGCATGGGCAATGATTTCCTTAACATCCCTTGGAAAACCTAGTTTGTGGTTACATGTTTAGACTTAAAAAAAAAATCTAAAATAGTCATGAGTTGCTGTTTTTGCGTTGAGTTGATACCACAGCCTGCCCGATTCAAGGGTGCCTGTATACAAGCAACCAAGTATAAACCAATGCTGTTGTTTTAGCAGTTACATTTGACACACTTTCTTTCCTCTTTGACCCAGATGTATCTCAGCAGCCAATATGTGTCTGAAGAAGTCTGTTCATGTGTATTATTTGGTATTGCAGGAGCAATCAAAAGGTGGCAGAAATGTAATAATGATCTACCAGGTCGGATCATCGTCTACCGGGATGGGGTAGGAGATGGACAGCTGAAACTGGTGGTGGACTACGAAGTTGCACAGCTTCTGAATAGCTTCCAAGAGACCAGTATAGAGTACAGGTATTCCTTTTCATTGGTTTTACTCAACATGTCTTTGGAACAATTTACCAGCATGAATCAGACTGGCTCCCTCCACCCTGTTCTCCAGCATGGGGTCTGGCATGGATTCACATGCTCATGAATATTCCCCGTCGTCAGGCTGGGAATCCTCGGTAAAGAAAAAATCAGTATCAGTTTCGTTTCTGATCTGTCTTTCGTAGTAGTAACCAATCACTGATCTCTGCGTCATACTGACCACAGCCAATGACTGCCCTCTACCTAAGCCCCGCCTCTGGCAGCCATCTTCAGATTTTTACCGCACGTTCAAGTGTTGGGATCCTCGTGCTATTGCTCTCGAGCGTTAGTGCTATTTTTCACGGTTTTTCTCAAAAAATTTCTCTTTTTTCGGTCAAAAGAGCCTCAAGCTCCACCGTTTCTTCATCCGATCAACGGGGACCCGTGTCGGATTCGTCTACGCCCCTCAAGGGTGAAGATTTCATCGAGCCGCGCTTTTGGAGGACTCCAGAAGTTTCTCAGGCCCATCTCGGACATGGCCCAGGAGAAGGGAAGCTCGACGCCCGGAAAGCTGTTCAGGGTCTGCCCTGCATGCCAGCTTCAGAATGTCTTTAAGGAGGACGAACACTCCCTTTGTCTTTACTGCCTACATGAGGAAAAGACGCACATGGAGAAGAACTGCGTTTTGCAGCAATATGTCGGAGCGGACCATGAAGGACCGCCATCAACGTCTCGCCAACTGGCTGGAAGGGAAGAGCCCGTCAGGCGAGAAGAAGAAGAAGAAGTCCGAGCAGTCTTCTAAGACCTTTGAGGATGCCCCGGCGACGGGGGTCCAACAGAAGGCCAAGCACCGCGAGTCCGCTGGCACCGGGAGCGCCGAACGGTCGGGCTCTACGGGCGCCAGGCAGGGCGCATCCTCCCCGGCGCCATCAACCACGAGCCAACGCTCTGGCTCGGGTAAGAGGAAGGCCGAGCACCCGGCAAAGCTCCTGGAGAGACCCCGGTCGAGCTCGAAGGCCCCGTCGGAGGGGGAGCGAGGCGGTGACCCTCCCCCCAAGGAGAAGGCGGTGAGTGCACCTAAGGTGGTGAAAGCCTTAATCCATCCGGCCAAGGCCTCTATCGAGACAGTCGCAGCGGCCCTGGCTCAATCTGTGGAGGCTGCACCAGTGGTGGCGACCTCGGGGCTCAGAGTCTCCCTGCCACCGCGGAGGGAGTCCTCTTTCATGCCCATCGACAGGACCCCCGTGAAACCTCCGACGGAGAAGAAAAAGGGGGGGCAGGAGGTCATCGTGGATTCGGCCTCAACCTCTGAGGAACAGCTGATCGAAGTCTTAAGCCACTGCGTTGGCATGGAAGAAGACCAGCCCGTCGGGAGGGACCCCGACGTAGGAGACGACGAGAACGTCGAGGGTGCCGACGGGGCTCCTGACCGCCTGTCGGACTCCCCTCAACCAGTGCCGCAAGACAACTCGGCGGCCATATTTTTGGCTATACAGTCCTTATGCTCGGAGATAAGGACAAGACTGCTGTTACCACCAGCAGAGGAACCGCTCCCGACGGGGGACCCGGAGCCAGGCCCTTCGGGGAGCCCTCCCCCTAAGAGAAGAAGGATTCATCCTCCACCTCCTTTTCAGCCATCGCGCCCTGTTCAGCCCTCCTCCCCGTCCACGACACGTGGGGATGATACGGGGACTGACACGGCCGCGACGGGTACAGACGACGAGGTTTACGACGAAGATCTCCCGTCGTCACCTCCCACCCGGGCTTCCCCGCCCGACGAGATTGGATCGTTTCTCTCCATGATCGCCAGGGCATCCGAGCTTTTCCAGCTCTGCCCGGAAGAGAAGAAGAAGGAAGGTTTCCTTTATCAACGGCGCAAGGCCAAGAGGAAGACGGTCCTCTCTGTACCTCTACTGGACGATATTTGGGATGAGGGCCTCGCCCTCCTCAAGAACCCATCCACGACGCCGGCTAGAAGGGATCGGTACGAGAAGAAGTACCGGGTCCCGGACGCGGCCCCCTTGTGCCTTCGGGCACAGCCGACCCCGGACTCGGTCGTCTCCGTGGCGGCCAGGAAGAAAGCGGGGGGGGGCGCGGCCTCTACGTCGACCTCCCCGCCGGACGGCGAGGGAAAGAAATTAGACACGATGGGATGCAGAGTCATCTCGTCTGCAGCGACGACGATTAAGGCGGCCTTGGCTATCGTAGCCCGCTACGACAGGGAGTTGTGGTTCAAACTGGCCCCCCTGCTGGACTTCCTACCAGACGACAAGAGGGCGGAAGCCCTAGAGATCTTGCAGGAAGGAGAGGTGGCGTCGGACCACGCCATTACGATTGCGACGGACATCGCCGACACTGGATTTCGCCAGTTGGGCAACGGCATGTGCCTTAGGCGGCGTGGATGGCTCAAGGCTACTGACTTCCGTCAGGACGTGCAGACCAGAGTCTTGGACATGCCGTTCGACGGAAACAACTTGTTTGGGAAAACAGTGGACGATTCCCATCAAGACGGACACGGAGACGGGCCGTGCTCTTGGTGTTCTCCAGCAACGACGGCCGCCCTTTCGGAGCGGCGGAGGCAAACAGGGTGCCTCCAAAGGTTCCAGCGGCGGATTTTCCACCTACCGTCAAGCGACCCGTTCGTCGTCACAGGAAGCTTACAGGGGACGAGGCAAGTCAGGCGGACACCGCCGTCGTCGCCAAGGAGGACAAGGCGGCAAAGCCTCATCAAAGCAGGACTAAACCGGCCGGGGGGTCGGGCCCCCACCGAAGCACCCCGGTGGGAGGCCGGCTGGCGAGCTTCGTCAGCGTGTGGGAGTCCATCTCCACCGACCGTTGGGTGCTGGACGCCCTAGCTCAGGGTCACGCGCTCGAGTTTCTAAAGAGGTGCCCGCGCGTCCCCCCTGTGGCCAGGAAAGAACATCACGTCCCTCAACTTCTCTTGGAGGTAAAAGCGATGCTCAAGAAGGGCGCCATCGAGCTCGTCCCAAAGAGGCTTCGGGGCTCCGGAGTTTACTCAAGATACTTCCTCGTGAAGAAGAAGACGGGAGGATGGCGTCCCATCCTGGGCCTACGACGACTGAACAAATTCATCAAGGCACAGAAGTTCCGGATGGTCACCCTCCAACACGTCCTGGGTCAGCTGGAGGAGGGCGATTTCCTGTCGTCGTTGGATTTGGAGGATGCCTACTTCCATATTCCCATCCTAAAGGGACACTGAAAGTTTCTCAGGTTCGTGGTCCAAGGGCGTCACTACCAGTTCAGAGCCCTTCCCTTCGGATTGAGGTCGGCACCCAGGGTGTTCACCAAGTGCCTCGCACCGGTGGCGGCGCAGCTGCGCCGAGAGGGGATCCACGTCTACCCCTACCTGGACGACTGGCTCATCCGAGCGAAGACGAAGGAGCTCGCCGTGGATCACACGGCAAGGACCGTCCAACTACTCACGGACCTGGGATTCTCCATAAACTACGCCAAGTCCCACCTGGTGCCCGCGCAAGACGCACTGTTTCTGGGAGCGAAGCTCGACACAGTGTCGCTTCTGGCCTCTCCGTCGGAGGAAAGGACGAGGGCCATCTTGGGCAAGGTGCAGCGGATGCTGGTCACGGACGCAGCCAGGGTGAGGTCCATCAAGTCCCTCCTCGGAATGATGTCTTCTTGCTTTTACCTCATCTGCCTGTGCAGGCTCCGGATGCGCCCGTTGCAGGAGTTCCTGGATGCGCGCTGGATCCAGACGGCGGGCAGCTTCGAGGAGAGGATCACACTCGACGAGAGTTTCCGACGAGCGATCTGGTGGTGGGGCACCCGCGCGCATCTGACGGCGGGCCTGGACTTCCAGACCCCCGGCCACCAGGAGAAAGTGACCACGGATGCCTCCCTGGAAGGGTGGGGAGCGCACACCGAAAATCTGCACGCGAGAGGCCTTTGGCTTCCGACGGAGAAGTCCCTCCATATCAACGTCCTGGAGCTCTGTGCAGTGTTTTGGGCCCTCAGGTCCTTTCTTCCGTCCCTCAAGGGCAAGGTGGTGAGGATCTTCACCGACAACACCACCACCATGTTCTACATCAGGAAGCAGGGCGGAACCAGGTCCCCAGCCCTGTCCAAGGAGGCGCAGGATCTGTGGCATTGGGCCGTCGCCCAAGGGATGTTTCTGGTGCCGTTTCATCTGGCAGGGATAAAAAACACCATCGCCGACTCGCTCAGCAGAGAGCTGCGCTCGTGCCACGAGTGGGAACTACGACAGGATCTAGTGGACCGTCACTTCCGACGGTGGGGCACACCCCAGATCGATCTGTTCGCGACGGCGACGAACTCCAAGTGACGGAGGTTCGCCAGCAGGTTTCCCCAGCCGAGGAGCATGGGCGATGCTTTCTCGTTCCCCTGGGAGGGCCTGTTTCTATACGCGTTCCCTCCATTGCCATTGCTGATCCGGCTCATCAACCAGCTCAAGAGGTCACGGTGCAGGAT
Source organism: Ambystoma mexicanum (assembly GCF_040938575.1). Classification (NCBI taxonomy): domain Eukaryota; kingdom Metazoa; phylum Chordata; class Amphibia; order Caudata; family Ambystomatidae; genus Ambystoma; species Ambystoma mexicanum. The sequence goes on along the minus strand of NC_090941.1, from coordinate 841,685,713 downwards.
GATCCTTGTCGCACCTGCGTGGCCGAGGCAGATAGGGTTCCCGGACCTTCTGGACTTGTCAGCGTCCCCGTCAATCAAGCTGCCAGTGGACGCGGATCTTCTCTCCAGGGAAGGAGGCGCCATCCTCCATCACGACCTGAAGTCGCTGAACTTGCAGGCCTGGCTCCTGCAGCGTTAGAGTTTGGAGGATACGACATACCGGCCGACTGCAGAGAGGTTCTTGCAAAGGCCAGGGCGTCCTCAACTCTTAAATGCTATGGACACAAATGGAAGAGGTTCTCTGTCTGGTGCCACGCACAGAAGATTAACCCTCTACGGATTACGGCTCCCCAGGTACTGCCGTACCTTCTGACGCTGGCCAAGGCTGGACTGCTCACGCGTCCATCAAGATTCATCTTGCTGCGATCTCCCGATACACCAGAACCACGGGGCGGACGTCTTTGTGGTCTCATCGTCTGGTGAAAGAATTCATGAAGGGACTGTTCAGATCGTTCCCGCCGGTGAAGGCTCCAGCCCCGGCGTGGGAGCTTAACGTGGTGCTGACCAAGCTCATGGGACCTCCGTTCGAGCCTCTGCACTCGGCTCCGTTGAAGTTCTTGTCGTGGAAAAGAACGTTTCTTGTGGCCATCACCTCCGCACGAAGTGTGGGAGAGATCCAGGCCCTTTCCTGCAAGGCCCCGTACTTGACTTTTCACGACACGAGGGTAGTGCTCAGGACGCACCCCTCCTTCATGCCCAAGGTGCCGTCGGAATTCCACCTCAACGAACCCTTGGTGTTGCCTGTTTTCTTCCCGTCGCCTTCGTCGCCGGCCGAAAGGACTTTGCACTCGCTGGATGTGGCTAGAGCGCTGAAGTTTTACGTGGACCGCACGGAGTGTTTTCGGAAGACGTCACAACTTTTTGTGAACTTTGGACCTGTCAATCAGGGGAAGGCTCTCTCAAAGGCTTCCATTTCCAGATGGCTCTCCGGCTGTATCATATACTGTCATCGGTTGGCAAACCGACCGCTGCCTGGCCGTCCGAGAGCCCATTCCACCAGAGCGATCGCAGCTACCACGGCGTTCCTATCTGGTGTGCCCTTGCTGGACATCTGCAGGGCTGCTACGTGGAGGTCGACGCACACCTTCACGAAATTCTACTGTGTCGACCGGGATTCCAGGGAAGAGTCCAGGGTCGGCCAAGCAGTGCTGCGCAATCTGTTCGCCTAAGGTGAGCCTGGTGAGGAGGTAAGAATTGCTTAATGTTGAGTTTGATGAAATGCTTAATGTTGAGCCTTTGCCACCTCCCGTGGTTGTGCATGTGTGTACTGCTATGTATTCTTTATTCATGAGCATGTGAATCCATGCCAGACCCCATGCTGGAGAAGGAACAAGTTACTTAGCTGTAACTGTTGTTCTCCAGCATGGGTCTGGCATGGATTCACATGCGAACCCTCCCGCCTACCCCTCTGCGGCTCTTCACTTGGTCATACTGCCACTTCATGTGCTATCAAATCTGAAGATGGCTGCCAGAGGCGGGGCTTAGGTAGAGGGCAGTCATTGGCTGTGGTCAGTATGACGCAGAGATCAGTGATTGGTTACTACTACGAAAGACAGATCAGAAACGAAACTGATACTGATTTTTTCTTTACCGAGGATTCCCAGCCTGACGACGGGGAATATTCATGAGCATGTGAATCCATTCCAGACCCATGCTGGAGAACAACAGTTACAGGTAAGTAACTTGTTCCTTCTTCAGCAAGGACCCTACTCCTTTAAAGAACATCTCGCTGATAGCTCCACTCATCCCAGCTTCTACCCTCTGGATCCCCATCTCACTCTACCCATCTCAGAATCCTTTGCAACTTCACCTCCCTATATGGAACCCCCCTTTGTGCGTCCCCTACATTCAGCACTCTGACTTCTTATATAGGTTTGCTTACAAACTACATGTGTGCATACACAGACAGTGCAAAACAGTTACTGTTAAATTCAGCTGCTTCTGTTTTCTAGGCATTGCTTTAACTGCTGCCAGCCGACTGGAAACACATATATAAATGATTTGCTTGATTTATGAGGTTCTTTCTTTTGGTTGTGCCACAAAAATAATAAAGTACTGGCAAATTCAAAAGTTTTGGCTTTTTTAACAGTGAAAAAAGCTAGTTTGTTTTGTTAATAGATTTGTGTGGAAAAAATACTTTCCTGAACAACTCAAGAGTACCCTGCTGGAATGTCTGAGAAGGTGGTTGCATATTAGAGCAGGGTTGCTATATTTATTTGACAGTACTAGTACTCCTTATTAATGTTGTAGAGGCAGCCAGAAGTATGGCATTTCTCAGCATATTGACTGTACGTTTAATTAAACAGTACTAGGCATTCACAGCATGGCTGCTATGACGTTAATGGGCAATACACACCTCTCAGTGGGGATTCTTAACACTCCAATTACATTGTTTTGGGAAAAGTGCTATATAAATAACACATTGGGCCTCATTAAGATACAGGCGGTAGCTGTGCCGGTATCATTTTTTTTCCCGCGCCCGCGAATGGGCAATTACCGGGTCATTATGGCCCTGCCGGACCCAGTAACTGCCCATTCGCGGGCATTGGAATGAAATGCTCCCCATTCCCTTTGAGCCCCATAGGGATCAATGGGAATGGGGAGGTCGGACGCACCGGCACCATTCATGAATGGTGCCGGTGCATCCGACATGCTGTGCTCGCGGGTGCCGGAACGCCTGCCAGGTCAGACATGGCGGATGGGAAGGCACCTGCAAGCACAACTCGTAGTTTGCTTGTCCAGTATCAATGGTGCTGGTAGCTTACCGGCACCGTTACTACCGGACCGGCAAACTTATAATGAGGCCCATTGCTATTATTACCAGGCTGATAGCCCCAGTTTAGACTCTGTTTTCACAATTCCAGTGTAACCCAGGTTCACCATCCCAGTGTACCCAAGTTTTACAAACCCAGCATACTCCCAGATTGATAATTCAGGTATATTAATCTCTGCACAGCCGCTACATCCCAATTTGCCAATCCCACTATGTACTCAGTTTTCTAAATTCTAGTTTCAGAAGTCCAGTATGCTCCACACCAAGAATTTCTGTACACTCTCAGTTTGATAATTCCACTATACTCCCGGATACAAAATTCTAGTTTAGATACAGTGTGCATAGTATGAGTATACTCGAAGGATTGCCATGCAATTGTTTTCCCCTTTTGCATAGCCCATATATATTCACAGTTGGCGGACCGAATTTGCATGTTTCCAGTGTGTTTGGTTTGCACAAACCAGTAAATACCCAGTTATGACCCAAATACAATGCATAATGTGTTTCCAGTTTGAGAATGCTAGTATATCACAATTTTTGAAAGTCCCAATATGTTCCCAGTTTGATGTTCCCAGTCCTTTCCCATTTATATAACCTCTTGGTCAGTGGCGTCTGGTGATTTCTTTCATTGGAGGGATGTAAGAATTGTGCAGAAATGTGCCTGAACGTACTGAGGAAGCCCCAACCCAACCAAGTTAGGTTCAGGGGAGCTTCTATCCATGAGAACCTTTCCCATTAATGGGTTACAATAACAATTAAAGTTACAATTTTACAGTGCACCTTTTGTGAAAAATTGGGTAAAACGTCATAAGATTTACAATCAGTCTTGCAGGGTAACACATGAACAAATCCAATATATACCAGAGCATTTTCCAAATGCATTTGCCCTCAATATATACCAATATTGACCCAGTTGCATGCGCTCTATGGCAATATATGCCTGTATTGCCACATTGCAACTCATGCCAATGCTGGCTGATGCAAAATATGTGCGGATAGATCAGGGGCAATGTGCTTGTCCTAGAAGCAAGAGAACACTCAGCAGCAGCTATTGAAAACCGGGCCATGTGCTTAGAGGCTGGACTCCGGCATGAATCGCAACGTAAAAGCCTAATGTTTTGTTTTATATAACGTATGTCCATGCTAGCTGCAACCAAAAAAGTGATGGGTGTAAGGTTTTGAATCAATCTGAACCACTGGCACTGCTCTGGGCAACCTTCTACACCACTGATTTTAGCCCGACTGTGCCATTGTAAAAGGGGCAAAATAGTGTGTCCGATGAAAAGAAATTTCATCAGACCTGGGGTCGCCAATTAGTTAGTAAAAACTACTGTTGCATTTTACTCCTTCATCTAATATTCAAGAAAACAGACAAAAGTTCCATGTGATGAAAAATCATTTTTATCATTTTTCTTGTGGTTCTATATGGCTAAAATTCATTTTAATGAAGAAGCAGAATCCAAATATTGCCTATGCATTTCGGACCTATCAAATGGTCCTCCTTCAGGGCCAATTCTCGATGATTCCAGTCTGGTAAGCCGCATAGTTGGATGACAACAATTCAGCCTGCATGCTGCCTGATACCGTTTGCACCTCACTCCGCCTCCTCTTTCCTCTGTGTCCTTCCTCCTCGTCTTCCTCTGGTTCCCGTTTTGTTCCAATTTCACTCATCATAGTGATTGTGAAAACCCTAAGACAAACCAAGAGTGGTATGGGAGTAATCTTCCTACTGACTGTGGAATCCCCAAGAAAAGCCAAGATTACTAGCAATAGCAGGAATAACAGTTAGTTGAAACAAAACCAAGAAACTAGGTGAGAGAGAATATATGAACAACAGTTAAGAAAATAACCGTTTTGGACATTGAGAGCCAGTCATTACTGGACATTTGAGAAACACCAAAAAAAGTCCCTTTTAAGAACTGTTACAAGAGACTATAAGAAGATCAGTCACCAGGACTGAACCAGCTGGGTCAGGAGAAGGGTGCCATTCTGCTGAGCCTCTTTTGTTTTGTGACTGCTTTTAGATTACTGGTAGGGTCAGAAGTTGGTTAGTTTTTGGTCAGAGGACAGCGTTTTTGCAGTGGACAAACTACCCTGACAACGAACACCCTAGTTAAAGTTCTATTATGTAGCGCAAACCCTTTTGTATAAGGAAAGGTAGGTCTTTCTCTTAAAACTTCAATAAAAGCCTTGTGTAAAATGCCACCCCCTTTGTCTGACTCCTTATTCTGACTTGCTATAGGAGATACACATTTTAATTGTTGCCAAGCGCCCCCAAGAGGAGAGAAGTAGTGGGGATCATTTATTCACTAATCCCTTTATCTTGGACAGGATTCTCGCACAGTTTTATTTAGACTATTCCGCAATGTGGGTAGAAAAGTCGTTACCCATGTATTTAACATTATTCTGCCCCAATTTGAGGTCCTGCCCTTTGATGTGTGAACTGAAACTTAGTTTATTTAGCGGAGTAACCTCTGTTTCACTTAAGTTGAGTTTGTATCCGGATACCACAGAATACCTCCGGATCTCATGCAGTGAGGGTGGAAGTGACATCTCCGGGTCTAGGTAAGCCAGAATATCATCAGTATACGTTGAGACCTTGGCAGTAAATCGTGAGGTGCCGCCCCTTTAAAAGACTAATTTGCACAGATCATTTGGAGCAAGGACTCAATGAGAGAATAACAAGGAGTGGGGATAAAGGGCATCCCTGCTTTGTGCCTCTGTTCAAGGGAAAATACTGTGAGAAGACACTGTTTGCAAATAATTTGCTCAGCCGTTTATATAAGGACATAATCATGGATATTATTGTAGGTCTGAAACAATGCCATCTCCAGGAAGTCCCAGCTCACCCTGTTAAGTACCTTCTCTCCGTCCATAGTGGACGCTGCCCAAGGTTTAACTGATTTCTTCCCCAGCTCCAATACATAGAAGATGAGCCTTGTGTTAGCAGATGAAAGTCTGCTCTTAACAAACCCTGTTTGATCCCTATGCACTAATCTGGGGAGCACTGGATCATAGCACTTTGGCATACATTTTTGTCTCAATGTTTAACATCCCTAATATCTTTACCGGGTTTCGGGATGACATGAATCATGGCCTCATAAAACATCACCGTACAAGCCTCCCCTGCATTGTAATGCGAATTTCAGTACTCTGGGGGCTAACACCTCCCAAATGCATTATAAAAGTCAATGGGTAGCCCATTAGGGCCAGGTGCCTTGCCTTTTCTCAGGTTATCAACAGCCTCCACTGTTTGATCTAAGGAAAATTCCTGCTCTAATGACCCAAATACCTCCTAAGGGATACCTGGCCACCGTGAAAGAGGGGTGCCGGTTAGGTACTCCTCAATCAATGAATCCGGTGGATTAAATTCCGAGGATTAAAAAGATTCATAATATTTTGCGAACTCCTCAGCAATATCGCTATCCTCGCACTTCGTACTGCCCTCTACCGTCAGTGCTGAGACTTTATTATTTTGGCTTCAGGCCTTATGATACTTAGACAGCACCACCTTGTTGGCACCCCCAAAAGATTTGGAGTTACACTTCTAGAGTACCCCTGAGGCCATATCAATAGTATCTTTATTCTCCATCCTGGGGTCCGGCATAGATTCACATGCCCAAGAATATTCCCTGTCGTCAGGCTGGGAATCCTCAACAAAAAAGAAAAGCTGTTTCACTTTAGCCTGAAAACTGCATTTCTCCTCCAAACCAACCACTGTCCTTTGTGTCATAATGCCCCCATCCAGTTCCAGTGTTGGGAGTCCTCTCTTTTTGGTCTTTGAGCCTTTTTTGATATTTCAAGTTTTTTCAATAAAAGTTGGTGTTTTTTGACTGAATGTGTTCCATCATTCAACTGTAGATCGACTACCGGAAGCGGGGACCCGTTGTCGGTGAAGATCAACCTTCGTCACAGATCTTCTCTTTGAAGTTTCGAGAGTCCCAGACTTGCGTCTACTTCGCGGCTTTCTTCATGTCCGAGGAGAAGAGAAGTCTCTTCAAAATATGCATGAAATATGGACTGAGAAATATATATGTCGAAGATCGACACCACAAGTGCTTGTATTGCCTGCATCCAGACCACGATGAGGAAGGATGCAAGATTTGCTATGGTTTTTCGGAGAAGACAAAAAAGGACCATTACAGCAGGTTAGCGGAGTTGCTCAAGTTGGGGTAGGCCTCTGATGCTGCCTGCGGGCATGGTCATGCCTCATCCAGGACCGGCCGCTCCCATGACAGTACTCCTTCCGAGAAGAGATAGCGGTCCTTTGAGAAAGCCTCTTCCTCGGGGGTCCAAAAGAAGGCTAAGCACCACTCTACAGATCCTAGTGAGTTCGCTGTGACTGCAGGTCTCATTTCGGGAACAACATGTTCACTGTCTATGTCTACAGCGAACCTGCCAGTCAGAGTGCTCCTTCCAAGAGGAAGTCCTTGAACCCAATGAAGGTTCGTTTGCCATCTTGGGACAAGCATGGAAAGGAGGAGTACTCGGGTGCCTCTTCTCGTCCCCATCAGCGACCAGTACAACGACTTCATTGATGACCGCTTCGTCGTCCATTTTGTCGATGACCACGATCTCGTCGATGATCGCAATCCCCACTTTGTCGATGACACCTTTGACGACCATCACCGACTTTTCGAAAGGGGCCTGGCAATAACGGTGACTCTACGATCATGACAACAGCAACCCCACGAGTGGCCTTGCCTCCACGCCATACGGCTTTGGCGGCGGCGTCGTCAACGACATCCGCTGACATCCCATTGAAAGTGCGATACCTATCGTCACCCCACTCCCAAAGGGGAGTAGTCAGGTAGGGACAAGGAGCAAATAATGCATGCAGAAACTACCACCAGGCAGGGGAGAGGAACCGGACAATGCCAAGGGATTCACCAAAGGAACCTGTGCACATCTGCACAAGCTCCAACGATGACAACTTGCCTGAGAACTACTACTCGGACCACGAAGGAGGCTGTCTTACTTTGCTCATGGATGGGTCTGCGCAGGGTGAACCAAGATCGCCATCTAGCCCAAGAAGGCACTTCAGCCTACAGCCATTAGCAGCTGTCCCTCCTCAGCCGGCGTCCAGGGACATGTCGTTGGACATCCTTACGATGCTGCATAAGTTGGTATCTGAGATACTATAAAGGCTGCCTACTACTCCTATGCCTATTGTGATCCAGAGTCCCACAAGGCCACCCACCAGGTGCCCATCCAGGTCAAAGCGTAAGTCAAAGGATCAGTCTGGCCCAAGACACCAACCCCCACCACCGCCGCATTAGCCCTTGACCCCTGTGGTGGAGAAGCCCCCACACACAGGCACAAGTACGGATATGGACACTACTGCGACTCATACCGATGAGATTAATTACTATATACTGGGTAACGGGCTGCCGCTGGGTGCTGACGAGCCTGCCAGGACTTTGCCACCGGATGAGGTCAGTTCCTTTCATCCTATGATCTCGAGGGCCTCTGCCCTCTTCATTTTGGTGCCAGAGGAGACCAGGAAGGAGGGGTTCCTCTTCCAACACCAGAAGTCCAATTGGAAGACCGCCATGTTGATCCCTCTGCTGGATGATGTGGGGGAGGTAGGGTTGGCCTTGATGAAGATTCCGCGTACCGCACCTCCCAAGAGAGATAGACTGGAGAAGAAGTACAGGGTTCTGGACTCAGCCCCCAGGTATTTGAGGTCGCAGCCTTCTCCGGTTTCTGTGATTTCTGCCGCCACCAGGGTGTGCTTGCCGAACCCATCGTCTTCGCCCATGGTACCTCCGGACAGGGAGGGGAAGAAGCTTGATGCAGTGGGAATGTACATCATTTACACCGCAGCCTTCACCATTAAGGCTGCTAATCCCCTGGCCATTTTATCCTGCTACAACAGGGATCTGTGGTATAAGCTTGGACCCACTATGGCACTCCTCCCGGAGGGCAAGAAGGTCGAGGCCCTCGCCCTGTTCCAGGAGGGTGAGGTGGCGTTCACCACATGTGCAATGGGGTGTTCCTTCGACAACAAGGGTGGCTGAAGGCCACTCACTTTTGGCAAGACCGTATACAAGTCTCTCCAGACTATTAAGATGGATACAGAGACGGCATGCTCGGTGGGAACATTGCAGCAGAGGAGGTTGTCGTCCTTTGGTCCTCAAGAGGGAAGTCCGGGCAGGTCCCCCAATGGGTAACACCCCCTATTGGCAACCCTACGATTCCACGACTCGGGAGGCCGCTCACAGGCCTATGGCAGTGGAGATCAGTTTCATTGTCGCCCGCAGGGCAGGACGCAGAAGCCCAAGCAGGCTTGAACTGGCCGTGGATCTGGGCCCCTACATGTGCATCCCAGTGGGAGGCCGAGCAGCGAATTGTGTCATCAAGTGGAAGACCATCACCACAGACAAATGGGTGCTGGATGTTCTTCGTCAGGGACACACCTTGGAGTACCAGCACAGCTATCCTCAAAAGCCTCCTGTGGCATGTCAAGAATTTAAGGTGGCCCAACTGCTGCAGGAGGTTCAGGCCATGTTAAGGAAAGGGGTGATAGAACACATCCCCCAGCCCCTCCAGGGCTCCGGACTGTACTTCAGATACTTTCTGGTATGAAAAAGGCAGTAGGGTGGCGGCCAATCCTAGACTTACGACGCCTCAACAAGTACTGGAAATCCCAGAAGTTCAGGATGTTCACGTTGCAGCATGTGCTCGATCAGCTGGAGGAAGGGGATTTCCTGGTGAACTTGGACCTGTAGGACGCTTAATTTCACGTCCCCATTCATCCAAAGCATCATAAGCCTGTATTTTGTTGTCCAGGGTTGGCACTATCAGTTCAAGGCCCTGCCTTTCAGCCTGAAGTAAGCACCATGGTTGGTCACAAAGTGCTTGGCACTGGTGGCGGCACACCTGCGCCTCAAGGGGATCCACGTCTACGCCTATCTGAACGACTGGCTCATCCGCTCCCGCTCTCACATGCTTGTGGTCCAGCACACCACAGAAAGCATTCGCCTTCTGACAGAGTTCAGGTTCTCCATCAACTATCCGAAGTCCTGCGTGGAGCCATCGCAGAACGCTCTTTTCTTGGGCACCCGTCTCAACATGGTTGCCTGTCTGTCTACCCCCTTGGAGGAGAGGATGATGGCCATCCTGAGAAAGTTGCAGTGTCTGTCAATGGCACAGAATGCAACAGTGCAAGCCATCAAGTCACAGTTAGGCATGATGTCCTCATGCATCCACTTTTTCCCATTCTGCATGCTCCAGATGAGTCCTCTTCAAAAGTTCCTGGATGCAGATCATGGGCACTTGGACAGACAAGGTCGTTCTCAACCAGGAGTTCTGACGGGCTCTGCGATAGAGTATGGCCACATCTCATGAAAGGTACTCCTTTCCAGATACCTCCATTCAAGGCCACGGTCACCACAGACGCCTCCCTGGAAGGGTGGGGGCCCACACTGGACAGTCCCATGCCAGGGTCTCTGGATCCCAGAAGAGAAGGACTGCCACATCAACATCATGGAACTCGGGGCAGTCTTCTGGGCCCTCAAGTTGTTCCTACCTCAGTTGAAGGCAAGGTGATGCGCATCTTCACAGACAACACCACCACCATGTTCTACATCCCGAAGCAATAAGGGGCATGCTCCTTCCGTACCAGATTTCGCTGGCCAAGGCTGGTCTGGCTCACGCTTACACACGGACACTGAGTAAGCACTCCCTATGGTCACACAGGTTCCTCAAGCAGTTCCTCAAGGGCCTCTTCTGGACCTTTCTTCCACGTAGGCGCTGGCTCCAGCTTGTGAGTAAAACGTTGTTTTGACTAAACTCAATGGGCCTCCATTCAAGCCATTGCATCAGGCCGCTCTGAAGTTCCAGTCATGAAGGACTGCTTTCTTAGTGGCCATCACATCGGCCAGGTGAGTCTTGGAGATTCAGGCACTCTCCTTCAAGCAACCGTATTTGTCTTTCCATGCTACGAAGGTGGTGCTACGGCCCAACCTAACCTTTATGCTGAAGGTTCCTTCTGAATTCCATCTCAACGAGATTTTGTTTTTACCAGTCTTCTTCTCAAATCCTTTGTCGCCCGCTGTATGTTGCTTGTGCCTTGAAGTTTCATGTGGCACGCACAAAGGATTTTCGGAAGAGGTTTCAACTGTTTGTGAACTTTGGACCTGTAATTATCATGCTTCCATATCCAGGTGGCTCTCCGGCTGCATCATGCACTGTCATCGTCTGGCCAACAGACCGCTGCTAGGCCGGCAGAGATCCCACTCCACCAGAGCCATCGTAGCAATGACGGTGTTTCTCTCTGGTGTGCCCCTGCTCAACATCTGCAGGGATGCTTTGTTGAGGTCCATGCACACCTACACAAGATCCTACTACGTCGACAGGGATTCCAGGGAGGAGCTCCAGGTCGGTCAAGCAGTACTAAGCAATCTGTTTGCTTGAGATGAGTCTGTTCGTGCGGTAAGTTTATTGCTTCTGTTGAGCCTTGCCACCTCCCATGGTTGTGTAGATGTACTGCTGTTTAATCGTATTCATGAGCATGTGAATCGATGCCAGACCACATGCTGGAGAAAGAAAAAGTTACTGTAGAGAAAGAGCCAAGTACCCCCACCTCAACCATCTCACCCATATTGTCTATATGTTGGGAACCAGAGTGTGAGACACGTGCAGTACCATTGAAAACACAGATACCAAGGAGAATCCTGGAAGCAAGGTTCCCATTGAGAAAACCATACCTGCATGCGAGACAGTATGATGGCCATTTGAATGAAATCCCAGAAGAAACAGAACAAATGTCTGGAAGAGCAGAATGGTGAAGTCACACGAAGCCAGACTGACATACATAGAAGAGATGCAGAGACAAGAGAATGCAGATATTCTATAAGGCATCAAGAAAGTATCAAAGATAAGTCACATCTTGTGCTCAAGATGAAAAGGCTTATGCTACAAAAACAATGAAGATATCAAGTCAATTTACACGTGTACCTATGCACAGAAACGCAAGCAGACAAAATATTGTTAAGACTAGCTATGTAGTAAATAAATTGCGGCATATGCCAATGTATGCATATATAGGAGCAAGTAAAGAATGGATGATTCCACAATGTGTTATAGCAGAGCTGGACTAGAAAAGCAAGGCCTTTCCAGTGTGTCGCAGTTGAAAAAGCAATTGAATTACAGTAGTGAATCTCAGAAGGGCGAGGCTGGATGAGCCCCAAGAAGCCAAGGTCATATTGTACTGGGATGAGCAGACATTAGTTACAATCGTGTGAAAGAACGAAACTCCTGTTCAGAAGGCATGGACGAAAACAAGGAAGATGTCAGAGGTCGATTAAATGATAGTATTTTAAATACACTAGAGCTCAATTTTGTGGTCTTCAGTCACGTGGAAGGATGAAGTTGGACAAACATGACAAACCACACCTACGCAGGGAAGCAGAGCGTGCCTTCACTCCCCTGAATTCGCCAGAGCAAGGAACATTTCCAAGGCCAGGTTCAAAGCCTTAATTGACGTGCAGACCATTGAGGTGATGATAGATGATATGCTAATTGGTGGGAAGCTATGGTTATGACCAGCCCACCAGCACATGGAAGTCTAGCCTGCGTGCTGCTAACGTAGGTGGAAAAGTACTGACGGATGTAAGAATGCCAACCAATGGTAGGGGGCCGCGTAATTAAGGGCCATATAGTTTGTGTAACCAATGGGATGTTGTGTATTTAGTGATGTTCATAGTGACTTGTACTGAGGGGAGGGCTTAGTTGCCCCACCTGATGTTAAGGAGCGTATCACTTTCTCAGACTAGTATGGAACGTATACTTAGATGTTCCTTAAGACCCAATCATTTTCTCCGCTAGGTTTTTGTAATTTGCCACGTAGGATGACGTTAGCAAATACATAGGTCAACATCATCAATGATGAGTTTTTAACTATAAGTATGATATTTTTTATGAGAACCGTTGAGATCATGCTGGTGACATAGGTTGATGTCCGTTGTACTCCCTGTTTTAGATAATTGACATTAAAACAGTCAACCTTTTTGCCAACTACCTGAGTCGTTTCGATTATTGAGGTTTGAGTAACTTCTGCATCCCCATTCATCTCAAAGTATTGTTACCTCGTCTTAAAGGGCCGGGAGTCCCGGTTCATTACTTACCTGGGTTTGGCATGGATTCACATGCAAACCCTCCCTCCTTTCGCTCGGGGCCTCTTCTTGGTACATACTGCTACTTTACATGCTCTACCAAATCTGAAGATGGTCACCAGGAGTGGAGCTCAGGGAGACGACTGTCATTGGATTGGGACAGTATGACCCAAAGGTCAGTGGTTGGTTTAGATGAGTAATGCAGTATTCAGGCTAAAGCAAATCTACTTTTCTTTTTTACCAACAACTCGCAGCCTGACGACAGGGAATATTCACGAGCATGTGAATCCATGCCAGACCCATGCTGGAGAACAGGAGTTACAGATAAGTAACTTGTTCCTTATAGGAACATTTTGTTGTAAGCAGCTCTCTATGTACTAATTCCGATGGTTCCCTATTGGAGTTCAAGTGTCTTAATCTCCCCAGGTTTCTCCTGAGTAACCCTTTTTGCTTCCTTATTTCTACCTGCAATGATCCAATTATGTGTCCCCTCAGGGTGTCCTTGTAGGCATCCCATACTACACTCGGATCTAGTTGTTGAGCTGAACAAACTCCCTAGTAAATTGTATTATGGAGTCTTTAAAATCCTCGGACCCCAGCAGATCCGTACTTAGGCGCCATCTCCCATTCCTGAACTTGCCTCCTCCAAACCCAAGACTGCGGTGACCGGGGCACGATCCTATATGACGACGGGTGATATTTCAGCGCTGACCACCCTCTTCACTAGGTCTCTGCTCACAAATACATAATCTATTCTCGAGTGAGAGGAGTGGACCGGCTAGTAAAATGTACATTCAAACCCTGAGGGGTTGCAATGTCTCCATACATGCTCTACGCCATTGCCCTGAGTACACTGTCTGAATTCCTTGTGCATGTTGGAGGGTTTGAAGCCCACTAGAGATTTCCTATCCACAAAGGGACCCACTGTGAGATTACAACCCCCCCTTATTATCAAATTTGGGGAGTTTAATCGTTGGATCATCCCGTTAACCTTATGCCAAAATGCTTGATTGGGGCCATTACTATTCAATATAGTTACCAGAATCTTGTCAATAGTGCATTCTACTATAATCCATCTGACATTTTCATCTGCATAGGTATTACCAATGCTGACCGAGAGAGACTTATAAAAGAGAATTGCTATTCCCCCTGTCTGACCTGCAGCAGGCGAGGCACACACCCTTCCAACCCACTGCTTCCTCAACCGCACAATGTCATGTACTGAAAAGGTGCGTCTCTTAGATAAGAGCTATCTGTACTTCCAGTCTCCCCATGTGTGTAAGCACTTGCTGTCTTCTAATTTGGGCCCAAAGCCGTTTTACATTCCATCTAACAAAGCTACTCATGGGGCAACATCATTACTGCTAGCAAATCCTCACGCAGTCCCCATGAGAGGGAAAGCCAGATGTCAGCCAGGCGAGACACCCTAGGAGAGCATACCCCATCACCTCCAGCTCCTTTCTCTTCCAGCATTTCCACTTCAGGTGTTTCACTACTAAGCGAAGACAAGACAACACAGACACAGAAGTGTAAAGACACGAACACCCAAATATATGAAATCACATAAGAGTAGTTGTGGTCATTCCCACCTCAACCCCTTGCCCAGGGGAAATTGAGTTGGGCAGGGGGCTCCCCATCTGCTGTTGCCCGAGACCCATCACAGCTACACCCCAAATACAACCCCATACACTTGTGTACAGGCGCATTATAAATACCGGAATCAATCAATTATACTGCTGAGAGCCATTGCATCCTCAGCTGCTCCAGGTTGGCCCCAGAATAAGGGGGCAAAACTCCCAGTATTGTGAAAGCCCGTACTCACTCCCAGAAGGTACAATGGTAAATGATGGAAGTGCGGGTTAACTGCAACATTCTCCCTTGCTACCCTCAGTAATCTGCTCACTCATAGTAAAACTCAGCCTAACGTTTTCTCCCGCTCCATCTTCTTGTTAGACTTCAGTGGAGACCTGGATTTGTCTCGTGGCTCACGGTCTTCTAGCTGTGCAGTTTCAATGTCTCGTGAATCGGCCCTGGCCCGGTCCACAGGGCCTTTCTGTTATCTATATTGGGATAGTCTGGCTTCTACTTCCCTGGTGTGATCTGGATTTTGCACTGACAGCGCAGCCGCTGGTGATCCTGTACCTCGGTCACTGTATACCAGAGAAGCAGTGGCCGTAGGAAAATCTGATGTCGCCTCGAGATACCGCCGGTGGTGCTGCTCAAGGTTTTTCATGTAGTGCCTCGATTGGAATCTTTGGAATTATCTGTGGTGATGTGTGCTTGTTTTGGCTGTCCTTTGTATGGGGTTGTGTGTTGCGGAATGAGCTTATTTGGAGGTTGCTCAAATCGGAATGGGTACATGGGAGACAAGACAGAGATTGGGGTTACCGAGATAAGGCCCAAGGAGTTAGCCTTAGCGAGTGAGTGGACAAATTAATTTAAGAAGTGAGGTGGAATGAGGTGAGGATGCAATTGTTAATATTTTTAGAGGGAGGGGATGTCTAGGAGTTTCATGTTTCTCAGCTATGTGGTGCCAGAGTACTTTTTGAAAGCATAAGATAAAAGGGGGGCAAAGTGACCTATCTGTGTGTGTGTGTGTGTGTGTGTGTGCGTGCGTGCGTGCATGCATGCGTGCGCGTGTGTCTGGGTGTGTGTGTGTGTGTGTGTGTGTAAAGGAGCGAGCAGAGGCATTTAAATGAGGGAGTGTGTAGGGTGTATGGAGAACAATGGGTGTAAACATGGACCCTGTTGCTGATTGGGAAGCCATCACATGTTCTGTGAATGCGTGGGTGGTGGTGAACATTATAACCCTAAGGCAGTTATTGCAGGATCTTGTGAAAATGAGCGCAGAGGGACAACCCAGAATACAATGCTAGAGCTGACGCCAGTGTTCTAAATTGCCCCTTTAGCCGAGTGTCAGCAAAGCTGCGGCGGGCAGTTCCTCTGTACGTTTTTTAACGGATTAGGACTGGCAGCTAATAGAGGTCTGGGAGCTCAAATTAACTCAGCAGATTGACTTGAAGATTGGAGAATGGTGAATGCAGTTCATGAGCCGCTGATCCTAACTCTGCATCCATCTCTGCTACCATCGTTATCATCTGCCAATCTCATGCAATGACTCAGGAGCGGCTTGGTTAGGTACCAATAGCATGTTTTGTTTTTATAAGTGGGGGGAGTTTATGAGAGGGGGCCAGGGAGAACACCATAGGTTCGGAGAGGCAGGAAAGGAAGGAGCAGTAGGGGCTTGAGACAGTTCAAGTCAAGGGGAATGACTCTCCTCTCCTTGCCAGCTACTCCTAGCTGACCCATCTGCAAAAGTCAATTTCCTGGTACAGCCAGGAACGTAATGCCAACAAACCAAACATCAAGGTCCTATCTTTTAAAATATTTTTTTTTTAAAGTCTATAGTTTGACCATGCATTTTTTGGTAGAATTAACCAATTACATATACATGAAGGGCGTAGACGCACAGGGATAGGGAGGGTGGGCAATTTGGGGGACCCATAACCAAAAAGAAAATGGCCCAATGTAGCTCTTGGCCCCCCTACATTGGAACTCCTTACTTCTTTCTATCCGCTCCATCCCCACCTACTCATCCTTCCGCACCTCCTTGAAAGCCCTTCTTCTCCACTCCCCCCTGACTTTCCTTCCCTACCTTCTCTCCTCTCCAGCTCCCCTGTTCCCTTCCTATCTCCTTTCCCTCCCTTCCCCTTCTTCTTGCACCCACTGATCTCAAATCAGTTATTTGTAACCTTCCTTACCTACCTCCTCTCCCATTCCCTTCTCCCTTCCCTCTCCCCCTCCACCTAAGTAAATTGTTCTACATATTGGGCCTCATTACGACCCGGGCGGTAAGTACCGGTCATTACTGGCACGGAGCAACTACCGTGTCTGTTCTGGCAATAGAACGCTAAAAGTGGCCTATTACGAGTACGCGGGCACGAGCTTTGCGCCATGCCGGTAATGACCCCACCGCCATGCCGTAAAAGTGCGAAAAATCTCCCTTTCCGGCATCGTACGTAGTGCAAATAGCTCCAACGCATCCAAGCCATCGGCATTAGCGGTGACCGCTAATAGCGGTCACCTCTATTAGCGGAAACCACTATTAGCGGTCACCGCTAATAAGCGGACCCGGAAGTAGCGTCATCGCACAGGAACGGGAAAGAGCACGGTGGCCATCTTTAAAAACACAATCAATTGCCATCCACCACAACCAGGAGCCATCTGACCCCCAGAACTCTACCACACCTCCAACACTACCTGCTGCATCTCACCATGCCGAAAGCTGTTAAAAGAACTACAGATCGCCTGCGCAAGGAGCGCTTCTCCCGAGAGGAGTTGACCATGCTGGCAGAGACGCTGCAGGAACATGCAGATGTTGTGTTCTCCTCCGACATGTCCCACGCTGCAGTCCAGCGCAAGAAACAGATATGGGCGTAGGTTGCCCAGAAAGTAAGTGCCGTTGGCACCACACCCCGCA
Organism: Ambystoma mexicanum; assembly: GCF_040938575.1. Lineage (NCBI taxonomy): Eukaryota > Metazoa > Chordata > Amphibia > Caudata > Ambystomatidae > Ambystoma > Ambystoma mexicanum. The sequence goes on along the minus strand of NC_090941.1, from coordinate 841,668,303 downwards.
CTCCCAAAGATGTATGTAAGCGCTGGGACGGTCTGCGTTTACGCGTGCAGAGCATCCTCTCTGCCAACCGCAACCTGGGGATGGCGACAGGCGGAGGTGCGGACTCCCCCATCAAGTTGCAACCATGGGAGGAGATCTGCGCCAGCACCATAGGGACGGAGGCAATTGAGGGAGTGGGGGACATGGAGCGAGGAGCCCGTCATCGGCCGATGCAGGTAGGTGTCCCAAATGAAACAATGCTAATACCAACACGATGATGTCCACCTGAACTGACAGTGTAATGATGTAGAGCAGGGTCCACCAGACACATATGTACAAGACTGCCTACAGGCAGTGCACAGCATCATCTTGTCCACATGCATAATGCACCCCATATGTTTTACAACCCAGACGCTTCCATGCATCACCCACCCAAAAGCCAAGCAACCCGTATGTCACTCACCCAATGTCAATCAACCGCCATTCCATATGAATGCATCCACCCCAATGCATGCCTGATGCCTGTAGACCCATCACTAACCCTCTTCTTCTATTGGTCCCCCACAGGCACACATTCAGACAGTGGTGACGAGGACACTAGGGAGGATGATGCCACGCCACAAAAGAAGGCCAGGGGCAAGGAGGGAGAACACCGCCCCTCGACTTCAAGGGGTACAGGCCAACCTGCACCAATGCGGAAGTGCAAGAAAACCCCAGAGGCCACAGCACCAATGTGCACTACGGCCCCCACAACAGCACCCACACCAGCCACCAGGACCCAGGAGCCAGTGGCAGAAGGCACAGCATCGGCTGCCAGCAGCACAGTGGGGGAGACAGCTGCCACAGCAGCCGTTTCGGACGATGAGGCAGAGGTTCAGGCGCATGGCGCAACTACCGGCACAGCCCCCCTGCATTCACCACAACTCTCCCCATGCAGCATGCAAGGGCTGTCTCCTGGGGATTCATGGCCCGGCAGTTTTAGCCCCACGCCAACTGTGCATGATGAGGAAACACTGTTTGAAACCCCTCACACATCCACCACTGTTCCAACCACCCAAGAGGGGATCAGGGCTATTCAGAAGCGCCGGGAGGAGCTGGCAGGGCTGTTGACGCAGCATATCCAGGAATGTGGCAGGGCAAGGGATGACATTAGGGAATGTGCTGCATCCCTGAAAACAGCAATCGAGACCACCTCGAAGGACATTTGTGCCGAATTGGTAGCAGTGCGGCAGGTAATCTCCGAAATGGTGGCAGCAATGCAGGCTATGCGTCCACCACAGTTGCCAGGACAATCTGGGACATCTTCTAATGCCAGCTCAACTAGGACCAGCCCCGTGTGTAGGTCTGGCAGGAACCTGCGCAGATCGGGCAGGGGTGCACCTGGTGCTGGAAGAGGGGGAGGGCTGTAGGTACAGCCAGGGATACTGGTCCCATGTGGACTAATGGTGCACGCCAGTGCACACCATGTGTGGAGAAGTCAAAGAGGGAGGGGGGAGAGGGTGTGTAGGGGAGTTGAGGGGGGAGGGGGAGAGAGTGTGTGGGGGAGTTGAGGAGGGAGGGGCAGAGGGTGTGTGGGGGAGTTGAGGGGGGAGGGTGGAGAGGGTGTGTGGGGGAGTTGAGGGAGTTGAGGGGGGAGGGGGAAGAGGGTGTGTGGGGTGGAGGGCTTGTGCACTTTGTTATACTTATTTAATACACCTGTTGGGAAATCATAATTCACATGTGCGGACATTGCTTATTGTGTACGTGTGCTTTATTGGTGAACAGTCTACAGTGTCCATGTCCCTGATACACCCAGTGACCATTGAATCATGGGTTGATCCGGGGAATCGGGCCCAACAATGTGTGATTATCTTGTTTGAGTCACATACCATTTGCACATTGATGGAGTGGTATAGCTTACGGTTGCGATACACTACCTCCATGGCATGTGGGACCACCAATTCCACATGGGTGCAGTCGATGGTGCCAATGCAACCAGGGATGCCGGTCAGTGAATGGAAGCCAACTTCAAGTTGGAGATCTGCTGGGCTGTCTGTGGTAGGTAAATGTGGTCACCTGTGTGCTTCAGGAGGGCATCAAGCACTTGGTTCAGCGTACGTGAGAATAATGGTTGTGATATGCCATGCATGTGCCCCACTGTGTGCTGGTAGGTGCCTGTGGCCAGGAAGTGGAGCACAGACGCTACCTTCAGTAGGGGTGGGATGGCGGTGCGTATTTCAGTCAGGCTGACAATGTCATCATGTATTATGTCCACAATGGTGGTGAAGGTGTCCCGGTCCAGACGGTACAGGGTGTGGATCTGCTCAGGGGTTAGGTTGAATGGACTGGCTCTGATGCGAGGGATTGTGGGCTGCCTGCGTGGTGCCACTGGCTGCACTGGTGGGGCATGCTGTGCCTGCCTCACCCTCCTTCTACTCCTGCGTCTCCTCTGTGTTGTTGTTGCTGCTGGAGTTCCACTGTAATCATGTCCTCCAGCCCCAGCATTGCTAGTAGTATTGGAATCATTTTGGTGTGTGACTGGGTGTGGGAAGGGGTGGGGTGTGCTCCTTTTGTGCTGGCCCAGTCTATATTGCCTCCACCTGTGCTGATTGTGTGCACCTGTGGCAGTTGGGAACACTGCACATGGCCGTTTACGGGTGGTCCGCGATGCCGGTATTTGCTCCATGCCAGTACGGTACTTTTCGGGCTTCAGTAGGGCGTTATTTGCATGTCCGCCTGACTTGTGATGTTCCCCTGTTTACGCCATGTCGGTATTTGCGGCATTAAGGGTTGCGTGCCTGCGCTCCTGCCGCTATTAGCGTCACCGTTAATTATGATGCCGCTAATAGCGGGTTGGCGTGTCATAATCATGCGAAGCGGTAAGCGATGCCGGTAATCCATTACCAGCATCATTATTCACTTACCGCCCGGGTCGTAATGAGGCCCATTGTCTCACTAGTTTGTTTCATGATTGTAAATATGCTTCTTTCTTTATTGTACCTTGTTATATTGTAAATCGCTTTGGATTAAAGCGCTATATAAACCTAATAAACATAAACATATTGAAATCCCAATCCCGTACAGCTTGCCCATCACAACCCTTCACCTCTCAGCAATATTCTTCAATGGCACAAATTCCAACCATCATTACCTCCTCAAATCAACTTCTTTTGATGACATGATGCCTCCATCTATCATTAAATCCCTCAAAATAGCTGCCCCCTTTCTTGTTTCCTTAAAACTGGGCAAATAGTGAAAATGTACTATTCTGTTCCTTTGATGTGCCATTATATATAATGGCCTTACATGTCTCTGCTCCATGCTCCTGATATGGAAGAAATACTACTGTGATTTACTCTCCCGGCTTTAATTTCATGACACAAGTAGCAGTTGATCCTCTTCTGAAGTGATGCAGTTGGTGAGAATTTCTTTTTTTAAATGAGACATTCTTTTTTATAATTTTGAAAATTCACATCATATATAGATCAATTTGTAATTGGTATGTTGTGAGAAACGTCTTTTTTAAAAACTAAAATGTGTTTTTGTAAATATTCCTCATGTCTGTTATCCAATGTATTTATTTTTTACTAATTTGCTTTATGTAGTCCCCAACTACTGTTACTAAATAATTAGGTATAGATTAATGGATCACTTTTAAAGAAATATATTTATGTTTATATTTTTTAAGAAGACCCCTGCATGGCCGGTAGGTGTGAGTGGGGTGGGGGGCTCAGAGGCTGGGCCCCATCAACGGCTACATAATGTGGGACCTGGTGCTGGCATGGGGAAGATCCCATAGTCTCCCCCAAAAAACTAGTGGCTTAAGGTAGGTGCAGTCCCATTGAAAACAACATGTCTACTGCCCATTTAAAAGAGACAAAACCGAATGAGACTTTGAAGTCAGCTGGCGTGGACTCGGGTCCTTTCGTGCTTGACACAAAATAGAAAGGATCAGAGGCTTACTTACGAGTTGCAGGAGGCTGCCGCTGGGAGTAACCACAGGATTGTGGGGGAGGTGCAAGCCCTTTGCGCTGCTGGCATAAAGCTCTGTTTGCGCATGCCAGAACGTGCATGCGTCAGGATGACAGATCCAAGTTGGCGGATCAGCCTTTTATAGGCTCAGTCAGCCGTAGGAGAGTAGGCAATCAGCAAAGCTCAATAACATCTGTGAGCGCAGAGTAGCAGCGGCTACACCGATCCTCACAGGAGGTTGATTATTGTTCACGGCTACTCAGGGGGATGACATGGTTCAGAGAGTGAAGGAACAGATAGAGAAAGCATTGGAGGAGCAGAGAGAGGAGGCAGTGGAGAAGCCGTTATAGGGAGAGTGGAGGCAGCCAGGAAAAAGGTGGAGAAGCAGCAGGTGGATGGACAGGAGAAATGGGGACAGCAGAGCGAGTTGGAGGGGTAGGAGCAGTCGAGACAGCATAGGGAGTAGGAAGTGCAGAAGGAGTGAATCTAGCGAGGTGGATATACATAAATGAAGAAGGAAGAAAGGAGTAGACCCCTGGAAGGACAGGGAGGGTAACAGTGAGGTACAACTGAGCAAGGTGGCATTCTGAATGAGCCTCCACCTGAGGAAGAACTATGCTGGGTGATAATGCACCTCCCTAATGGCAAGGCCCCTGGGCATTTCTGCAGAGATGTATCAGGAATACGCAGACCTTGTAGTGCTACATGTGTGCAATATGTATTAGTCCTCTTTGGCATCTGGAGTGTTTCCCGAATCTACTACAACTGCCCTGGTGATGGTCCTGTTGAAGGCCGACAAAGACCCCCTGGCAGTGACCTCATGCAGGCCCATAGCCTTAATAAATACCAATAATACAATTATTGCTAAATTGTTGGCGGATAGATTGCTGCCACATATGCCGGCCCTGGTCCTCGCAAACCAGGCAGGATTTATTCCTGGGAGCTCTACCCAGAACAATTTAAGGCGCCTGTTCGCCCTGATGCACAATATCGATGCTGAGGTTCCCATCATCGTCGCCGCGATCAATGCTGAGAAGGCTTTTGACTCTGTCGAATGGCCACGGCGAATGGGCTGGGGATGGTTTATCTTTAATGTGTCAGGCTCCTTTATGCGGCACCTAGGGCTGGGGTACTAACCAACCAGGTGGTTTCAGGCCATATTAGGCCAACTAGGGGCACTAGGCAGGGGTGCCCCTTCTCTTCCATACTATTCGCCTTGGCGATCGAGCCATTGGCTTGCTACACAAGAGAGTATCAAGCTCACAGAGGGCTTCAAATCTATTCTCATATCTCAACCATTTGTCTTACGCCGATGACATGCTCTTATATGTAAGAAATCCCAAACATAAGTTACGACCACTGGTACATGAGGTCTGCCACTTTGGCGAACTATCCAGGTTAAGAATAAACTTGTCTAAATCTGAGGTGTTTCCTTTGACGTTGGTTTGATGCGTAGACATTGGGGAAGGCTTCAAGTGGTGCCCTCAAGACATCCAATACTTGGGAATAATGGTGTCTACGACCCAGTCTTCTCTCTCTGTTGATAGTTACTTGGAAGGCGTTGGAACAGCTGGAGCATAAGGCAGAGGCATGGATCCTTCTTCCATTGTCGCAGAAGGCTTTGATGTCGCTTGCTGAGATGGCAGTGGTCCCTAAGTTGCTGTATATTTTTTAATAATATTCCAATAGTTCCTCCATCCACATTTTGGACACGGTTAAAGAGTATGATGGTAAGACTAAGTTGGGCTGGTGAACAGGTCAGGATTTCGTCTGACACCATAATGCAATCATTTGAGAAAAGGGGCCTGGAGTAGCCTGACTTATATGCCTATTACTTAGCAGTAGAAATGCAATATATAGTTTGGTGGTTGTACCCCTCGCCGAACTTTCTGCATGCTAAACTGGAAAAAACGGTAACCCAGCCGGACGATCTTAGAGGGTGCTCTGGGGAGGAGGAGAGTGCTCGGGAGAGGGAGGTAGAAGCCGCTGACACCACAGGCAGAGTGTGGGATGCGTTTGATGCTGATGGGGGGTGTGAAGGAGTTGTTTGCTCCTGATTTTGCAATTTACGGTATACACGGTGTGGACATTACGCATGAAAAAATGTTCAGGCTCCACTTTGAAAAGATGGTTGTACACACACTGGGGGATATGCTACAGGATGGGAGATTCATTACATTGGACCTACTAAAAGAAAGGGGTGGTTGGAACGCTGTGACCATGCTGTTATACTTTATATTGAGGGAGGCGCTTTGTGCAATGTGGCCAAGCTATCCGGAGGCACCACTGCTGTCCCCTCTGGTCCAGTTTGTCATTGACCTCCCTGGCTATACAAAACTGGTTTCCTCGTTGTACAAGGTCATTAAATCACAGAAGGCAGACAAGAAGACTACATTTAGAGAAAAGTGGGAGATATCACTGGGGAGGGAATGATCAGAATCGCAATGGAAACAGGTATGGAGTGCCACAGATTGTTGTTGAACAATAGGTTCTGATTGGCCCACTTTTAGCATCTATATCCAATCTATTACACCCCGGTCCAGTTGCAGAGGTAATGATCCGTGGGCCCTGCTGATTTCGTACACGTGGTGTGAAATATCATGCATATACGTCTCTTTTGGGAGTGGATCAGAGGATCATTTATTTATTGGGTATTTATAATGCACCTATACATAAGGTGTTTCAAGGCACAGCAAGACAACATGGGGGTGCGGTGCAGGGATGAAGAAAAACAAAACGGTCCTACTAGGCCTTGTGACATTCGGATCATGCAAGTGCAATAACAAGAAGTGTGGGAGAGGGGGAATGTGCTATTGAGGGCAGAAGGGCCTGTGGGTTAAGGGAGTTCCTGGGGAGGCCAGGTGGACAGAGCCAGGGGAAAGCAGAGAGTGCAGGGGAAAGAATGTCCACATGCTAAGTGTGATGGATGGGGCTGGAGGGGCTCAAGGGGTGCAGGCCCAGCCAGGCTAGTGCAGAGGGAAGGAGCCCGGAAGGGCAAGTGCAGTTAAGTGGGAGGGGAGTGCCAAGTGAAGGGATAGACTGGTCGAGGATGGCCTGGTGCCCTGTAAGTATCTGAAGGCACCAGGCAGCAAGTCAAGGGGCAGAGGGGGAACATTAGCAAGGGGCTGGGGGAGAAGCAGGGAGGAACAAAGGAAGGTCTTTTGATAAGCTTCCGGAACTTAAGGAGATCTGGCTCAAGTCTATGAGGGGCATGGAGGCCATTCCAGAGGGCGGCACCTGCAGAGGAGTTGATCAACCCCCCACTCTCAGTTTCAAAAAAGTGTCTGATCTGCAGAGAATAAGAGGTAGAAGACCAAACGAGTCTAGCAGGGATATATTTAGGGAGATAGAGTTTAATGTAGCGGGGTCCTAGGCCCTAGATAGCCTTGTGGATGATGCAGAGGGTCTTGAACTTGATCTTCGCAGCAACGGGGAGCCAGTGGAGAGATTTTGGGGCTGGAGAGATACAGTACCTGGGTTTGAGGTCAAGAATAAGTCTTGCGGTCCTATTCTGGAGACAGATGGTC